>NC_138987.1:52947872-57747872 GCF_964341445.2 Mesoplodon mirus | reverse complement strand
TTTCTGCTTCCAAGAATCAACAGAATGAAAATAAAATCCATTTGGCTGCAACGGAAATACACTGGTCCCGGCAGCCTCGCCTCTGTTTTTGTATCCTGATAGTTTTGTCCTAAGTTGCATTGACTGATGTGGAACATGCAGTAACCACCTGCCCAAGCATTAGAAAATCTGTGAGTCCGGGGAGCAGGGTCCTTTGCCCTTGGCAGGTCACTGCTCAGGATGCAACCGTGTTACATGGTAAGCAGACTACGTTTGGTATAGATCTTCGGGTGACAGTGTCTCCACAGCTGTTCTGCATTGATAATATTCAGGAAGTTTGTAAACAATCTTTCACTTGCAAGTTTTAAATCTGTACAGTGTTTAATTTTGGCTTTCCTCTAACACTTGGATTCTCTGACCTCTTTTTGTCTTTTGGCCCTTTCCCTTCTTCCTTCCTCTGCCCGTTGCTGTTTCTCCTTCTCGGGTTTAGTTACACTGTCATAGGATGGGAGGGAGGCTGTAGACGGGGTGCTCTCTTTTTTCTCCCGGTGGGTGCCTCCGTTCTCCAGCTTATTGGAAGTTGTCTTTTTGCAGACGAAGCCCCGCCTTGCTAAATGTCCCCGGTAGGCACGCTGCAGGACCACGGCTGACACCTCTTCCTGCTTGCGCCGCAGCGTGGTCGTGATCGGCTCGTAAGACATTTTGGAAGGATTGGATGCCACGAACCTCTCCTCCATCTGCTGCCGAAGGATGTCCAGCTCTCCGCTATCTCCCAGGACCCGCTTGGTGAAGGCAAAAAGGATGTCCAAGCAGTGGATGCGATCCCCGCTGACCATTGGCAGATCCATGGCAATGAGCTCTATGGTGTTGGGCTTGGGCACCCGGAGAGGATGCTCCAAGGCATCCGCAAAGTCTGCCAGCTTACTGTACTCGATGAACTGGGTGGCATCGGGGTCAAACTTCTCCCAGATCTCATAGAAGGTCTCAAAGTCATCCTCGCTCAGAGGGTCTGCACTTTCCTCCGTGGCTACGCTGAAGTTCTCCAAGATGATGGCAATGTACATGTTCACCACGATCAGGAAGGAGATGATGATGTAGCTGACGAAGAAGAAGATGCCCACGGAGGGGTTCCCGCAGTCTCCTTTAAAGCCGCTCCCTGGGTGTTCCTTATCCAGACTGCAGTCAGGGGGGCGGTTTAGGATGGGCAGCAGCAGGCCGTCCCAACCGGCCGAGGTTGTGATCTGAAATAGGCAGATCATGCTGTTGCCAAAGGTCTCAAAGTTGAACATGTCGTCAATGCCAGCCTCGTGCTTTACATACGCAAAGTTGGACATCCCGAAGATGGAGAAGATGAACATGACCAGGAAGAGCAGGAGGCCGATGTTGAACAGAGCAGGCAAGGACATCATTAAGGCAAAGAGCAGGGTACGAATCCCTTTGGCGCCTTTGATCAGACGCAAGATGCGCCCAATACGGGCCAGTCGGATGACTCGGAATAGGGTTGGGGAAACAAAGTATTTCTCAATTATGTCAGCCAGGAACATTCCTAAGAAGAGGAACAGGAGATATATTACTGAGATTGGAGATGCCCTTTCTCTTTACTTATGTCGCCTGGCACTATGGAACCCTGAACTTCAAAGGACTTTACAGAATGAGTGCCTTACTATTCAATCTGAACCCTCATAATAAAAAATTTCCTCAAAAGAGAATCGCATGTCTCAAACATATAGAGAAGCAGGGAAAACAAGAAAATGGACACCTAGGTACCTAACACCCAGATACAGAATTTGCTTCCACTCATCACCCCCAGAAGCAACCACTATCCTGCAGATGACATGTATCACCCCAGTGTCTTCATAATTTTGCTATGTACGAACCCATAAATAATATATAGGTAGCAGCCTACTATGTTTAAGGAATTATACCGTATCTCTCTTTCTAGATCTCTAACTGGCTTTTGAGACGTAACGTTATGTTTGTGAGATTGACCTCTGGTGTTAAATTCATTTTTTTTCAGATTTGTCCATGCATAACTTTCTGAGGTGTTATGGATTCTTCTCCAAAATGATCCACAAACAGTGAATGAGAAGTCCTGGCTCCACCCCGTAACTTCACTACCCTCTGGCTGTGAAGTCTTAGTCCGCTAATGCCGCTAATTCTCAGGGCATCTTCTTCCTGGCTCTGAAAAGATATTTTTGGTTCTCATTGCCCCACGTTCCTACCCTACCAAACTAGCCTACAAACTAAAGGGACCTCTCGGGAGTAGTTTTCAACTCAAGAGCTTCTAGATTTTTGTGTTTAAAGCCATCAGTCAAAAACCAGTATCACCAGGTAAAAATGTCCAGACGTTAATAGGATATAAAAGTAGAGGGTGAAACACGCACATCAGAGGGCCTTTTTCTTTCTTTCTTTTTTGCAGTACGCGGGCCTCTCACTGCTGTGGCCTCCCCCCGTTGCGGAGCACAGGCTCCAGACACGCAGGCTCAGCGGCCATGGCTCACGGGCCCAGCTGCTCCGCGGCATGTGGGATCTTCCCGGACCGGGGCACGAACCCTCGTCCCCTGCATCGGCAGGCGGACTCTCAACCACTGCGCCACCAGGGAAGCCCCAGAGGGCCTTTTTCTGTTCACATTCATCCAGGGGTCCACTTCCACCAGACAACTTGCCTTTAAAACTAAAGAGCGATAACGGGAGCCCAGTGAGGGGCCACAGAAGGAAGAGGAGATGAAAAGGTTGGGAGATGACAGCTGAAGGCAAGGCAGTGACACCACGTGCTCTTCCTTCAGTGTCTTGCTGTCGAGACCCCCACGAGGGAGTGTGAGCACATCTTCATTTAAATAAAGAAATATCTTCCAACCATAAGGATTCATAAATATTGGGGTAGTGAACTGCAGGTTTTAAGGTTTTAAGCTATGAATCTTAACTTTCAGCTTTCAAGAAAATCTCTACCTCAGCCAGGACTCAAGATGATTTCTCAGCTCTCCTCTTTTTACTTCTCAATTAAGTCATAACCAGTGACCATAAGAAGTCAGGTAATGTACTTGTAATACTTGCATTCCATACATGGTGGGCAAGTAAGGTTTCAGAGAGGAGATGATGCCTCATTAAGGTTCTGTAGGATGAATGTGATTTGTGCCCAGAGGAAAGGGGAGAGAGATGGGCAGACAGCAATCCAGGCAGTGGGATCAACATTTAAGGGGTCCTCCAGGAGGTTCCAGGGAGAGTTTTACCCAAACTCCTCTTAATTTAAAAAGATTTTTTCTAACTTTTGTTTCTGAACAGATTAATGACATTAAAAAAAATCCCAATGATCAGAAGAAACTCTTCTTCTTCCTTATTTTCAAGTACCATCTGAGAATAGGGGGCATGGTTTCGTCTGTGGGTTTTCCATCCCACATAGTGATAAGTGGGCAGAAAAAGCTTAAGAAACGTGGACAAGGGTAGCATGATCCAAAGTGTGTTTTGTGGGAGGTCAGGAGTGCGGAGCTGAGGCCAGGGGGCTGGGCTTGCTTGCTTACCAGTTGCGTGTCTCAGTAACCGCTCTGTTCCTTTGTTCCTCGTGATACTTACAGGGCTGTTGTGAGGGTTACATGAATTAAAACATGTAAAGCACTTAGAATGGTGACCAGCACATAGTAGGTTCCATTAAACTCTTAGAAACATTATTATTACTTGAAAACAGGGTGTTGTGATTGAATAAAGGTGGGATGATGTATTAAACAGAATTCTTTACTCCAAGACTTTCAAGAGCCTCCTGTAGGCTAATGTGCCTTGTGACCCTCCAAAGGGAAATTCAATGTATTGTACAGTGTTGTCCAAAGTAATTTCATCATGGGATTCTTTTCTTAGGGAGAAATTTGGTATGAGATTAGTCAGCACATTTTTGGACACGCTGCTCTGGAGGACAGAACTAGAAAGTGGGAGCACAGTTGCCTTCTGATGCCATGGTCACCACCTTGCTAAACCAGCTCTGGAGCTGGTTCCCGGGGTCTCGGGCACTCCACCTCTGCTAGCGTAAGTCAGTCAAACCCACCTGGAACCAAGGTAGTGTTTCACCATTCAAGATGCCTTTTAGGAAGGCAAGGAAATTTGGGGGAGGGCGATCAATAGGGCAGCATTTCCACTACCTGCCAGGACATCAGCCCTTCCAGGCCCTTAGGGTGAAGCAAATGCCACACAGTCACTGTTAAAAACCAGCTTGAGTTCTCCCTCTGCCACCTCCTGATTGAGTGACCCTGAACATCTTCACAGCAAAGATAGTAAAACACCTTGCTTCCTGGGCTGTCATAAGGATCACATGAGATAACACAAGTGAAGAGACTCTCCAACTACTTGGCACCATAAAACCTTAGTAAATGGGCATTGCCATCAGCAGCATTGCTGTCACCACCAGAATGTCCCCCATTAATATCCAACTTCACAATCTCTTACCAGGCCTTTTTCCACTTTATACTGCTATTGTAGCCAGATTTTAAAAGATATTTCTTTTACCTTACCTGTTAGAATGTAAACTCTTTGAAAGCAAGAACCAAATCTAATCTTTTCCCCCCTCTTCAGCCACAAAATTTACAATCCAAGACTACTATGAAGACTCAGAGAAACTTGCTAACCCATATCAGCAATTTGGGGCAGGCCCACAAGTTGACTTGGGGGCCCCCCGGGCGTAACCTGAGAGTAACCTGCCTGCCCTTCGGCCCTGTGTCATTCGTTGCACTCCCCGGAATCCCATCCTCGGGCCAGTCAGGTCCCTTACCCCTCCTCGCCTGCCCCACTCACCCACAATGGAGAGGATGACCACCACGAAGTCGAAGATGTTCCAGCCAATGGTGAAGTAGTAGTGCCTCAAGGCAAACATTTTGAGCACACACTCACAGGTGAAGAAGATGACAAAGACCAGGTTAATCCAGTAGAGAATGTTCTCCATCTGCTTGCTCTGAGTATCTGTCTCCACCATCATTGTCACCATGTTAAGGCAGATGAGCATCATGATAACGATGTCAAAGGCTTGTTGAGTGACAAAATCAAAGACGATACCTTGGATTTTGTTCTGGGTGGGGAGGGAGGGAGGAAGACAGAAAAGGCTTCATGAGAACCTTCCCCAGCAGACTGTGGGAGCTGCCATCCTGTTTTCTTTGCTGGAATACTGGCCAGCTCTCTGCTGCTGCTCTATCGGGATATTGGGAGCATGAACAAAGACCAATGTCAACATTCCCTCACCGAGAGTTTTCTAAAATTGCCACTCTTCTCTTTTTTTTTTTTTGCGGTACACGGGCCTCTCACTGTTGTGGCCTCTCCCGTTGCGGAGCACAGGCTCCGGACGCGCAGGCTCAGCGGCCATGGCTCACGGGCCCAGCTGCTCCGCAGCATGTGAGGTCTTCCCGGACCGGGGCACAAACCCGTGTCCCCTGCATCGCAGGTGGCTCTCAACCACTGCGCCACCAGGGAAGCCCACCACTCTTCTCTTTGTGTCTGTGCCATCGCATGTTTCTGGGTGTCTTCCTACCTCTCCAGCTGCTCCTTTTTAGTCTCATTTGATGGCCATTTCTTCTCTTAATCTCTTCTTCCTCCCTTGGAGAGCTCATCTACCATCTATTCCTACTGCTCACATATTATCTAGGTACTTCAGTTTCCCAAGTGTTTTCTTCTCCAGCCCGTATCTTTCCTCTGAACTCCTGGGTTGCTTGTTTTATATCGCTCCTGGATGAGGCACAAGCATCTAAAGCTCAGCAAGTCCAAAGCAGAGCTACCTCCTTTCCTCTCTGCCCCCCTCCCAACTCGCTCCTCTCTCACCGCAATTATTTATCCAGTCTCTAAGCCAGAAATCTGAGGGTCATTCCTGCTCAACCCTCTCCCTCATCCCCCATCTAATCCACTGCAGGTCCTGTGGATTCTTCCTTGAATTCATCCACTTCATTCCATTTCTGTGACCCTCCTCTAACTAAGCCACCATCATCTTCCCTTTTGGACTTCTAGAAGGCTCTCCCGACTGGTCTTCCTGCTTCCTCTCTTGCCCTCATCCAATGCAGTCTCCACACAGCAGCAAGTGTGATTATTTAAAAACATAAATGGTTCACATCACTCTCCTACTTAAAATCTCTCACTAGTTTCTCATTGGACTTGCAACAAAATTCCTATGGTTAACTGACTTAAAAATGCCTTTCAGGGCTTCCCTGGTGGCGCAGTGGTTGAGAGTCCGCCTACCGATGCAGGGGACGCGGATTTGTGCCCCGGTCGGGGAAGATCCCACATGCCGCGGAGCGGCTGGGCCCGTGAGCCATGGCCGCTGAGCCTGCGCGTTCGGAGCCTGTGCTCCGCAACGGGAGAGGCCACAACAGTGAGAAGCCCGCGTACCGCAATCAATCAATCAATCAATCAATAAACAAACCTGGTAAATCAACTATACTTCGATTAAAAAAAAAAACAATCTTAGCTCTCCGACCAGGGATTGAACCCGCACCCCCTGCATTGAAAGGCAAAGTCTTAACCACTGGACCACCAGGGAAGTCCCTGCATTTTATAATAACTGTTCGCTTACTTATTTATTATCTATATCCCCACTACACTGTAAGCTCCATGATTGTGTTGTCTAAATTTGTTCATCACTTTTTGCCTAGTGCCTGGTACACAGTAGGAGATCTGTAACTATTTGTGGAATAAGTCTTCATTAATGCTTCCTACTACACTGAGCGTTTATATTTTAGTGTGGGAGAAAATACGCTCAGGTTCCCACGTTCAAAGTACTGAACAGAACTTTAGAAATGGCAATCCTCTTGCATTCCCTCTGATCACATTTCTATCACAAAGTGGAAACTATCATCAAGGAAATATAAAAAATGTTCTCTTTCTTAAGATCCCCCTGATTTTTTAGATACCTAGGCACTTGAGCTCATGCTTATTTTCAGGATTACTTAACTCGGTGGTTTTCAAACTGTTCCGCAAAGCCCTAGGGTTTCCTCTCCCTCCGAAGTTGGTGAGGGGGGTATGCCAGGAACAGGGTGTGTGGGGTTAAGTCAGGAAAATGCTCTGGGACTCCCACTCTTGATTCAAACAAAGTAGCTTCACTTTCATTTTTATAAATTAGGTTGCCAGGTAAGTTTTTAAGAGTTCTCCTGTGTTGTTGTTTTAAATAAAAAGTTACTTTAGGGCTTCCCTGGTGGCGCAGTGGTTGAGAGTCTGCCTGCCGATGCAGGGAACGCGGGTTCGTGCCCCGGTCCGGGAGGATCCCACATGCCGCGGAGCGGCTGGGCCCGTGAGCCATGGCCGCTGAGCCTGCGCGTCCGGAGCCTGTGCTCTGCAATGGGAGAGGCCACAGCAGTGAGAGGCCCGCGTACCGCAAAAAGAAAAGAAAAAAACAAAAAGTGACTTTATTTATTTATTTACGGCCATGCCGCACGGCTTGTGGGATCTTAGTCCCCAACCATGGATCGAACCCGGGCCCCCGGCAGTGGTAGCACGGAGTCCTAACCACTGGACCACCAGGGAATTCCCTAAAAAGTTACTTTAAATAAAAGTTACGGAAGAAGGAACTTTGAGCGTGGCTTTTGGGGGTCATGTCACACTCAGCGGGATGTATGGCTTCAGGAGCACAGCGTCTCCTTCTCTGAAGCAAGAGAACCACCACCAACACAGGGTCAAGCAGAATCCCAGTCCCCAAATCTGTTTTACAAAAGGCTCAGTTCAAGGGAGGAAATCAGGCCACAGACTCTCCTAGCTTCACCCTCTCCTGCTCCCACAGATAACTAGAAAGAGGCATTAGCTTAGCTTTCAGGCACATCCTTGCAAAGACTTACTTGTTAAGCAGAGAGCTGAGAAAATAATGACCAAATCCTATCTTGTACTGGTAGGAAAGAGATCAGCTTTCATTTCACTTTCCTCTGTTAATTTTTAGTGGGTCTCTTAAAACATCTCTCTACCAGGGTCACAGCCAATGTGATCAACATGCCGATCCCCTGCTGCTGCCCAAGGATGCCTCAGAGGGAAAGGTCAGGTGCAAATGCAAAAGCCATCCCATACCTTAACCCCCGTTCTTCTGCTGTCTTCCTCAGATCCCTGCTTGCAGGATCTTAGTTCCCCGACCGGGGACTGAACCTGGGCCCTCGGCAGTGAAAGCACAGAGTCCTAACCACTGGATGGCCAGCGAATTCCCTTCCTCAGATCTTTTGGATGGGACAGCGAGGAGAGGACTGGAGGGCACAGGCCGCCCATCGTTTGCCCCGCTCCTCCCTCTGCAGTAACTCTAACCGTGTCTTTTTCCACATGGGGCCTCACTCTGCCCTGGGCCCGCAAAAGGCACTCACCAGGGGGCGGGGGATGGGTTTCTGTGGTTTCTTTGAGCCCAGCTTTTTCATGGCATTGTAGTACTTCTTCTGTTCTTCGGTCATGAAGATGTCTTGACCTCCAAAGTAAAGGAGGGAAAGAGAGAACGTGCAATTACAACTGGCTTTCACATGCTACAAGTTTGGACCTAAGGTGCAACCCTGAGAACCGAGGGGGATTTACCCCCTTTACTTTCCAGAGGTCAGTTTAGCTAATGGTTGTCCCAGAGTGAGGTAGACCTGGGACAATTAATCTAATTCGAAGAGATACCTTTGTTTTCAGCTTGGGATTTCTGAGACCTGCTAGGGGGTAGGAAGGAAAGAAGGAAGGAAATGGAGTAATAGACCCCCAGGGAAGGATAAACTTGAGAGCCATGACTCTAAAACGCATCTTCATCAATTTTGGGGGGCCTGCTTTCCTGACACAATTCTCAAAAAAGCATTTTAAAATGAAAGGATTTTCAAGTCCTGGCTAATGGCTCATTTATTTCCGACAATATTAAAAATTTAGAAATCTTGGTGGGAGCAAACAATTTGGGAAGTTCCTTGGAGTTTGTTGGGACAGGCTCGACTTATAAAATGAATGACGAGAGTAATCTTATTTGCTTTGGAAAAATTGTTAACGATCTGGGACAAGTAAAGGAAGTGAGCTTTCCAAGGTTGATCTCTCAAATCCCAATGTGCTGGTGGTACCAGGAATTAACATAGATAATGACAAGTCGAGACAATTTCTACTTCTCACTAAAGCTATTCATCTGCTGCTTTCTTTTTTAGCTGTCACTAGACCCTCTCTGACCCTACCTCTCTCTGGTGGAAGGCCAAACCTAGTAAAAAGCCTCAGGAATTGCTAGTAAATTTGGTACTAGTAAATTGCTAGTTTGGTCTAGTAAATGTGGTAAACCACACACTGCAAAATCCAGCAGAACAGAAGGAGCTGGTTGGGACTAATGTACAGTGGGGCCAGTGCCACAGTGAGGTGATGATCCGGATTTTAGAGAGAGAGAGGCGTTTCTCTCTAGAGAGAGGGACAGAAGTGCCTCTCATCAGGGTTGACCTCCGGCCACTGGCAATGTGGGGAGGAGACCTATCTTTTTCTTTTGTTGATTGAAGTTATCAATGATGACACCAATGAACAGGTTCAGGGTGAAGAAGGAGCCGAAGATGATGAAGATGACAAAGTAGATGTACATGTAGATGTTGTCCTCATACTTAGGCTGCTCATCAGGCTGTCAAAGGACAGGAGAAAAAAAAAAAGAGAGTCAGCTCCTAGCTTGGGGGTCAGGTGGGGGATTCCAACATGCCAAGGCCGTCAGCCCCGCTGACCGCTTGAGCTGCTGAGCCAGCTGGGGTAGGGGAGCCCTAGGTTCTCTCTGTCTCCTTCTCCACACTGGCAGGTCCTGCCCTGAGAAGGCATTATGCCTTCCATGACATATGTGGAGAATATGCAGATCGTGAGGCAAAGGGGAGGGGAGGGCCGTCTGCTAGGAGCCACGCTTATTTCAAATCAGCACTGCAGAGCAGACAGCTCCATTGGGGCCAGGTGAAAACCAACAGTCGAACCATCTGGAGCCACTGTAAGAGAGTGAGGACTCACTGAGAGGAGGAAAGTGATCTACAATCAGTGAGACAGGCAAAAAGTGTTCTAACCTTCTCTCTCTTTCTTGATGAGCTCCACCATGCTGCTTGCTTTCTAACCAGTGAAGAAGGTTGTGGTTTCACCAGGTATAACCTTACCTTTCGGGAATCTACAGCTGCATACATGATGTCCATCCAGCCTTTGAAGGTTGCCTGGCAAACAGAGTCAGTCATTAGACTGTGCCTGTTAGGGGGTGGGTGGGAGTCTGGGCAGGGTCCCAAAGGCAGGCTTAGGTTCAGCGAGAACACAAGTCAGGGAGTTTGGGTGCAGCCTCACGTGGACACAGAATTTTCTGTTTGTTAATACAGGTCCCAAGGGAGCTTTGTCTAAGCCCTGAATATAACATCAAAGATTGGCAGAGAAACATGTTGACAGTGGTAACTGGATCAATACTTTTACAAAAGGTCTTTAAAATGGGTCTGAGAAGGTCGCCTAAAGCTAGGGCAGACTCATGTTTATGAGTGGCAGTAATCTACTGAGTTTACTTAGAACTTACCCCTCCATGGAGGAGTCATATTTTAAAAAGGTGCTAAACAAGCAATGGGGGTGGTGTCTGAAAAATTAATAGTTGCATTAAAAAAAAAACAAGGTCAGAACTTTCCCCCTACTAAGATACACATGTTTAGCCTATGGTAGTGGCAACACTGGCTTCATCCTAGGCAGCCCCTTCCCAGTTCTCCCACTATACCTAACCTGATTTTGGAAACTAATATGGGTAACCAGTTTAACAGTCTCCATGTTTTCCCTTCATTCTATGCTTTACTTACTCAATCAGATTCTAAGTTTTTTCACGGCCTGGGCAGCTCTTTATTCATCTGATGGCCCTGGTACTGCCCAAGCACAGCGCCTTGCATGTGGTGGGGACTCAGTACAATGTTTGGCTGGCTGATGTGCACTGGTTTCCTGGAGCTGCTCCAATTTAGGTTCAATCTGTGGGTCCATTTTTGAACTGGGAGAGAACAGCTAAAGAGCTCTGGAGTGGGATAAACCACTGCTCATCCCATTAATTCCTACAAGCTAACAGTGAGTGCTTACTATATGCAAGGCCGAGTTGAGAGCTTCACCTGCATTATCACATTTAATACTCCCAACAACTCTATGACATAGGGACAGTTGTAATAGTAACAAAGAAACATAATAGCAAGTACCATTAATTAAGCACTGCTATGTGCCAGGCATTGTGCTAAGAAATGTTAATAAATTATCATGAATCCTCTTAACTACCATGCAAGGTATTATTACTCAAATTTAACAGATGAAGAAATAGACTCAGAGAGGTTTAGTAATTTGTCCAAGGTTACATATCCAATAAATACCAGAGTGTGGCTCAAACTTACATCTGTTTGAGCCCAAAGACTAGGAGCTTTCATTGTACTCTACTGTCTTGTCAAACCCTCCAAAAAATTGACCAGAGAGGAAGAGAAAACTAGACATGATGGAATGCTTCACTGTTTACTGTGATACGTTAACTTGAGACCTTTCTCTGGGGTTGAGCTGACATGAGTAGTGGCATCATAGCACCGTCATATTGTCATATTTAGTTAACTCTAGTGTAGCTGTTACGTGGGATTGTTCTGCTCCATAATTTTATTTTATTTTTTTTTTGGTCTATGCACTTACCTACTTTATTTTTTCTTTCTCTTTAACTACATACTCTGTCATGGAGAGAGATGGTGATCTCTCTGCAACTTTATTATACCGCAGGAATCCTTATTTGTCGCTAAGCAGAACTCTGCTTCTGAGCAGTGATAGATTCCCTTGGCTGAGGTTTTGGAGATGTCAGAGTACTCAGGAAAGGTGTCTCCCTGGAACTGGTTTGGGAAATGACATTGTCCCCTGACCTATTAACAGCAATCCTGATTCTGGATGCAGGGTTGAGAAGGAACCAAATGAGATTTCTGCTAGCCTTCTGGATTTCATAGGACTGAAAACAATCCTTACCACTTGAAGAAGCGCCAGATATCCTGCCCCAACGTTGTCAAAGTTGATCTTCACGTTCTTCCATCTGATTTCTGTATTGTTCCCCTCCATGAGCTTTTCACACTCAGTTTTATTGTTAACATCTTCAATTTCAAATCGGATTTCAGAAGACTCATTAAAGCAGTAGTGGTACTTTCCGGCAAACAGGTTAACTCCCATGATGCTGAAAATCAGCCAGAAGATGAGACACACCAGCAGCACATTCATGATGGAGGGGATGGCGCCCACCAAGGCATTCACCACCACCTGCAGTGGAAGGGGGAGGTTGCTCAGCGTCGGGAAGAAGTACAGGCACGCACACACTTTTGATTTCCAGGAGGGGAATGACACTTTGTGGCTTGTTCTGACTATGGAAGCGTTATGTTCCCTTTGGAATTAGGGTAACCAGACAGATCCATAAGCAGGACCCAAATTTTGTATATCTATGAAATATATTTTGAGGAATTCTAAAAATTACGTATTTATTTCATTGAACACAAATTCCCCTGCCCAAGTTGACCTAGGTCTCTCTCCTAGGCATCAACCTGGGACCGAAAAAATTATTTCATTGTCTAGTGTCCCTTCTCATCAACTCATAAAAGATGCCCCCCATGGGAAAATCTGAGTGATTTCAAGCTCACTAGTTGCCTTTCGACAGACATTCCCCTTCTGCAAAGCAAGGTGAGATTGTTCAAAATCACAGAGAACTACCCTGTGGGGTTAGCAGTGAATTACTCAACGGTACATAGTCTCTTTTATGACTGTGCAAGGCCAGTTATCTTATTTCAGGCAAGAGCTGAGCATGCATTTTTTGCAGGTTCAAGAAAAAAAAAAAAAGCTATATTCCCTCTACCAAACAGTATAAAATAGAATCTGAATAGTTGTGTTTTTCATGCAAGATTCATTATTCCTTTTCAGGCTTTTTTTTTTTCTGACTTTGCAGGCTTCTAGATGTGAGTCGCCCTCTGCTTGGCTAATGCTGGTCTCTCTGCTCAGTCCAGGGTTTGACTCAACTCTTCACAATGTATCATTAGAAAAAGGAATAATTTGGGTTTTTTTGGAGAATTTTGGGTTAGATCACTGGTCTTGAAACCCAAAAACTGGCATATTGTTAAAAATCACTGACTACAGTAAGCTCGGGAGTGAAAAAAAGCAAACGGAAAGGAGCTCCCTCAGGAATTAAAGTTTCTGTGTTGTTTTTAACTTTGATTTTGCTTACACTATAGATGAGAATAGCTAGACAACACTTCCACCGTGGCAGCGGTTTTCACTAGAAGAGTTCAAAGTGCTTTACAAAAATAGCATTTCAGGTGGTGGGGCAGAAAACAAAGCTGGTGTTCATTTCTTCCCTGATTCTCACTTTGCTGTTGTCTTAAGCAGGACTGCTGAGGCCCAGAAAGGTGACCCTAAAATGGGAAGCATGTTTCTTCCTTTTTCTAGTATCCTAGGAGGATAAGTGGAGTTAAAATAAAGACCCTGGATATAAACAAAGTCTTCTAATGTTTTGTTAGAAAGAGGTGACAAGTATCACCACCTTCCTCCATCCGCTTTTCAGTGCAGGGAAGAGAGAGGACACGCTGCCAACCAGCACAGCATGGCAACGGCCAAAAGGGCCGTGCTGCAGAAGGAACACCAGGGGGCAGCTCTGCGCTCTAACTGGAGCCCCATTTGGGATCAGGTTTTCCTTATCTTCTGTTTTGGCCTTAGATTGTCATGTCACTCATTGGAACACGTGGCTGAGAAGAGCTGTCTGTTCTGTCCTATATAAAAAAGGCAACGATATTCTGCTAAGGAGTCACTCTCCCTTAGATTAAAATATTAGTTTTGTGTTTCTCCAATTCATGTATGAAGGCCTTTAGATTGAGAGGCAGTTATTTCTTAATTCTTAGACCAAGAAATCTCTTCTAGATGGAATAGCTTTGCCATTGGTATAAAATAATTATACTTCATTGTTCATTACTTTGAGCAAGGAAAGCCAGAATACCTGAAATCTGGGAACTCCCCAAGGATACTGTGGAGAATGATATTCATATTTATTAATTTATGTTACCAAATTTGTCAGGTGATCAGATATGAATTTTACCTCCTCTTTCTACAGTTGCTTACCCTTTGATGGGAGTACTTCAAGGCAATGAAATGTGCAAAAGAATAGGCAAAAGGAAGATGACCCACAAATGGAATAATTTCTCAAAAGTTAAGAGAGTAGGTTATGTAAAGTTTCAAAAGCTCAAGTCTATGTGACAGCATTTTGCAGCAGAGCTCAGGTGAGAGAGCATGACCTTCTATTAGACCATCACAAGTGTGCAATACAGAAGTTGGCCCCAAAAGATGTGAAACCTAGAAATCTTGCTTTTTATATCAATTCAGAGTATACCTCCTCTAGGAATTCTTCTGACTACCTTAAC
Source organism: Mesoplodon mirus (assembly GCF_964341445.2). NCBI lineage: Eukaryota > Metazoa > Chordata > Mammalia > Artiodactyla > Ziphiidae > Mesoplodon > Mesoplodon mirus. Next base: position 57,733,578 of record NC_138987.1, on the reverse strand, counting down.
CTAGTCTAACCTGTCCTACATAGTGTCTGTGTGTTACAGTTAAATATGGGGTAATATTACCAGCAGGGAAGAATAATTAGCTAATTGACTAAGAAATCTCTTTGCACTTTTAAACTCCTAGATATGCTCAAAGGAATCAGTACACAGATGTATCTACTGGGCCTCGTTCTCTGATATATATGACATAAAAATCCTATAAAATCCAATGTACTTGTAAGATGTAAATGTACTTTCACTTATAATGAAATGTACTTTCATTATAACCAAAGAAAAACTTCTTAGCTTCATTTCATGAATAAAACAGTAAACAGCTGATGTACTCATAATTCTTCCTTGTTGTGAACATTAGCTAATATTCTCAGCAACCAAAGAGCAAGAAACCATGCTTTCTTATTTTGAACGCTTACACTGTAGGCATATATATAAATGATAATTTAAGTTTCCATGGATAGTTACATAATAAAGTGGATCTCCTCTTCTGCTCCCTAATAACTCAAGTTATTCTGTGTCACCTTTAATTATGATGAAATTCATTATTGCTAAAAGTTAGGTATAGAAATATTACTCAAAGCTAGGATCTAGCAGCCTATAAAGTTACTTTTTGCAATGGAAGTTTATATTTAGCAGTTGATACAAATCTCATTTGATGAAAAAATTCCAATGGGTACTAATTCTTTCAGCATTTTTGTCTTCTCTATAATGCCTAGAACATTACTGCTCATTAAATACTATAAAATCTGTCAAATAGCTTTTAATATCTGGCAGAGGGAACATGGCTTTAATGGACAACTATATACTGACAATCAACAAAAATGCATGCATGTTTCACAGCATTACTATTCTGTACCCTCAAAAATTTAACAGCCCAGCAAAATCCTTAAATGAAGATTACTATGGAGGAGAGAAAAGCAAAGAACTACATTAACCATTCCTTTGCCGACAGCATGAGTGTTTCAGCGTTCTGGTCTTTGGTTTGAGGAAGAGACTGAAGTCAGTGTCCCAGGACAGGCTAGGGCCTTATGTTCCCTCTCAAGCGAAGGTCTGAACCTCTCACCGGAGCAGCACAGTGACAGTTGAGCCCATCTGCATTGGTGGTATTCAGTTCATAAAGATGTTTTGTTTAAAATTTTCTAAGGGGATAATCTCTTAGATTATGCAAGTGTTGGCACACACAAGGACCCAAACCAAGAAATGAAAAACACGGCCCTGCAGAAGAGTAACGTTCAAGTAAAACGTAGGTCCCTAATTCTGTTCATTATTGGGGCAAATTCACTCCTCCCTTCTTGCAGTTATTCTTGCACAGAAGGGCTGGGGAACTGCAGGAAAGGAATGGGTCCTGAGTTTTCACCTCCGGCCCAACCGTGCTGTCGCTGACTGAAGCCAACCAAAGGAGGTGACATCCTTTACCAGAGTTTCCCTTACTGAATGTTTACTGTTTGAAAGCCCGGCTTTGGGTTCAAACTTGTTCCTGCCCTTATTATCTCACTTGAAAAAACCTTTACTAATTCTTTTCAAATAAAAGTGTCTGCTCTTCTGGTCGCCCATTCCGGACCCCTGGGCTCCTCAACTACTTGAAAGTTGACAAGTAAAAGTTTTGAGGGAATGGAAACTGCGAGTCCCGGAAAGGTGAGGAAAGAAGGAGGAGCTAAAGGGAAGAGGTGTGGCCACCAGAAGCACTCCTGTGTTCAGACAATTCACGTAATTTCCTCGTGAGCCAACTGGCGGCAGCTGGTCAGGGAGGACTGCCTCTGCCACAGGTTGGGACCAGCAGTCATGGGCACCCAGATGGAGAAAGTCAGTAGCAGTGTCAGTTGGGCATCTTTTTGGGGGCTTTCTTTGGGTATTACCAGTCTCCTTTTAGGAGTTCCAGGACCCCTCCTGGGGCATGTGGAGGATCACAGGCTACTGAGTTTAGGTACAATGTTGCTATTATTGTCTTCAGTTTTCAGTCACCAAAACGGATTATCAACTTTATAACAAAACTAGTATGACTTATTTTAAAAATTTAACTAACCCTTTCTGAAAAAAGTGGGAAGGTGGGAGGGAAGAGCATTTTAATCCTGTTTTCAGTGACACCATGGCCCCCTAAAACACTGAGCCCTCTGCAATGTATTTCCCCTTACATTTAGCTCGAGCATAACAATGACCTGACTGCACACATTCTGAAACCTCTCCTACCTGTGGGAGAAAGACTTAGAATCCCAAGTTTTGTTTCTTAAATTAAAATAAATTTATGCTGCTGGTTTGAAACCATCCTGCAGATGGTTTCAGGTGGGTTGCAGAAAGCTTATATTTAGTAAACCAAACTGTGACTGTGCTACAGGAGAAATGCAAATTTCTTGCAGAAAGCATTTGTCTGGATAAACTAAAATAATAAAATTCCCAAGTCCCAGTGAAACTTTCATCTTCCTGTACAGATGTGGGTGGCTTCATGAAACAGTGGCCAGGAACCCACAGATGAGGACTGAATGAAGCAGCACTGTCCTGGTACCTAGCTTCTCTGAGCAGTCTTGCTTCACGTGGACTACCACAACAGTTTAATTTTTACTCCTACATTCTGATATTTGCACGTTTAAAAACGTATCCTCTGGTTTGCTCTCCTGCATGTATTCAACATCTGAATTAAAATGAGTTTTCTTGGTCTCGTTAAGTATAACAGACCTCTCTGATTACCGTAGGACAACCATTACCACCAAAAGCCAGTGGTCCATTTGATTTTACGGACTTGCATGTCTGTGTGGGTGTGTGTGTGTGCGCACACGCTCGCGCACGCACATGTGCACACACACACAATTTTTTTAAATCAAGAGAGATGGCAAAAAGGCACCAAACGAGGGAGCCTTGTTTCTATAGTTGGCAGGGCGGCAGCACCTTGCACTGTTTGGATTTGGGTGGAGTTGTCGCCAAAGCAGGAAGAGCAGGTGTTGAGAAATTTCAGGAGCACTAGCTGATAGTCATCTAGCGTCGTACCCGGTTGTCATTTTGACAGTGTTAGGACAGGGGACCATATAGCGTGGGCAGAGGGGTGGGGGGTGAGGAGGAAAGCTTTGCTATCAGACAGAGGCTGCCAGTCCTTACGGGACTGGGCTGAGAACAACAAGGTGCAATGAGAGGAATCAGAACAGAAAGAAAAGCATCTCTTTCCCCAGGGCCATGCCGAATTCCGCTCCATCCCCAGTTCCAGGCCTGCCATCCCGTCTTCAAGCCCCTTCTCAGCCGCTTTCTCAGTGACTCCAAGGCCGCAGTCCTCACCTGGCTGACGCCCCTACACTGCACTCTCCCTGCCTGCGGCCTCTGCTTTTCAGGGGGTCTGTGGGTGACAATTCCCCTTCTTTGCACCTGGTGATTCTCCCTATTAAATCAACAGCCCAGAAAGCCGCCCCAAGTGCTACAGGTAAGCCAGGCCAGATGAGAATAGCCAATGTTAACATGATCTGCGATGGCATGTCGTTGGGGGTGGGGCCAGTATTAATGTGATGAGGCAGCTAAACGCGACTGCCCTTGGGGCAGGTGCGGGGGAGAAAGAGTGGAGGGTCAAGTCAGCAGCTGCATCCAGAGTTCGTGTGGGAATGATCTTTCCACCACGTGATCAGTTCTAGCATGCTTAGACGGTTTCCACTGGCATGCAGAAGGATCAGCTGCTCTCAGTATCTTACCCTCATCCCTTCAAATCGTGACAAGGCTCTTAAGGGTCTCAAAGCTCTTAGGGTCCTAAGGGACTTTATGGCACCTAGTTCCGAGTAGCCCAGGGCATTAGCTATAAGGCTGACTAAAGAGACCTACACGGAAACAGAAGAGAAAAACAAAAACAAAAAAAGGAAACAAAAGAAAAAAAAAAAAAAAAAAGAAAACAGAGGTTCCAGAGTGTTAGAATAAAGCCCCTAGCACTGATTATACAGATTGGGCCCCCGCCCCCAGGAAGAGGAAGTGGGTAACACCAGCTGCCTACTTCAACTTGGACTCAAACGACCTGGAAGGAAAGGTGGTTGAGAGGCAGAAGAAAAAACACAAAGGGAAGAGAACGTGGAGAGAGGGCAGTAGAACAGACATACAAGTTGGCAAAGGGAAGAGGCTGAAGGGAGAGGGAGAATGAGGAAGTTCCATTGGAAGGAGAGGAGCCTGAACAGATGACAAAAACCTTACCCTCGCCCTTTATAGTCTCTGCAGGTCCCAGAAGTTCCCATTAAATTAAGCCAGACAAATTTAATGGTACCTATGGAAAAGAATACAGATAAATACACACACTCCACACAGGCTGCCCCCTCCTCAGCTCATTCACCATGGATTTCCAACAGGGACAAGCTCTCTTACTCCTGGTTGACAAGAGACCATTTGAAAATTGGATGCGTTACTACATCAACAAGGAAACGTATTCAGTAAGTACCACAGCTGACTTTGCAGTTCGCAACAAGAAAAGGACCAAAAGAAGAAACTTCTGGATGGAGGTTTGGCTCCATGGGAACTCACTTAAGTGATTCTCTCACTTTTAACTGCAACAATCCTTCCATCTTTTAACTATAACCATGACTCCTTCATGGCCATGAGACCTTGGGTGGGTCTGGACAACTGAATCCATATTTTCCCTTATAATCCCCATTCTCTCTCTCCAGAACAGCCCCAAAAGAACTGGCCTCAGGTCTGTCCTTTCCAGGACAATCTTCTATTACTCTCATCATCAGAGTAACAGCTGGAAGGGTTCTTGGAATAATTCTTTATTTATAGATGAGGAAATTGAGACCCATACACAAGAATTTTGCCCAGTGTCACATTGACAGTTCTGGAGCCAGGATTAAAGGCTCACATGCCTGATTCCCAGGCCAGAGCTCTTTCTCCCATGGATAGGTCACCTCCCTCACTGGCAGGTTGGATGGCAAAATCTCAATAGAGGATTACGGTATCTGAACAATTTGGGGTTGAATATGTTGCCATGCTGGGGAGAAGTAGTCTGGTCTCTAGGCCTAGAGTCACAGTCAAATTCTTTCCTGCTCTTCCACTGGCAAACTCACCTTATTCTACCAGAGGTCTCAGAACAGTTACCACACCGACCCTTAACTATACCTAGGGCTGCCTGGGCCTAACCGGAGAGAGATATGTAGCTCTTCAGGGGGCACCAGACCTGAAATACCTTTAGTTAGAATGTTGGGGCTCTGGCTTTCTTAGAGCAGTCTTTCCTTTATATTGCACCACAAATTCTGGGATCGGTTAAGATGTTTCCATCAACAATTCTTAAATTCCCTCTACTGGGAAGTGGTGATTACAGATCGGCTTGGCCTAAGCTGGTATTTTAAAGCAACAATCCATAACTTAGTTTCATTTGTTGCTTTTTATCTCTAGCTGAGGGATTTACTTCTTTGATTCTGTATCTCTGAACTGTAAAAAAAAAAAAAAAGTTGCTTTAACTGAAGATATTTGTAATTAAGCAGCAGGCTGGCAGGGGTAGAAGTAGCAGGTCAATGACCTAGTGAGGGTCATGGGTGAGCAGGCTCGAAGGTTTCGGTTTTTAAAAGGGTTGTGAACCTTCAACTATGCCTGTCTTCATAACCCATTAGTGTAGGTCTCTTCTCTAGAGTCCTGGGCAGTATCCAAAGCAAATCTGGAATTAAATGCTGCCCTATTAGGCTACTCATGCTCTTTGAAGGGTAGATGGCTCAGAGGTCAAGTTGTTCAAAACAAGGGCCTCAAAATCCTTATCTAGAACACAGTAGTACAAACCAATCATTTTCCCTGCGTCCATCATTAACAGTAAGACTCTACATGGAGGTGTCTTTTGCCTACTATTGCCAAGTGCAGCCAACTCTTAACCCCAAAGAATCTATAGGTACATCTGAAAGTAAGTTACCTCAACCAAATACATGAGTTCAAAATACCTGAGTCAACTTCATCCTGTGAAACTATGCCAGGTAAAGACTGCAAAAAACTAAGTTTCATACAAGACAAGACAACCCAAGTTCTTCTCGGGGCGGGGGGCGGTGCGTAATTTATCTGATAATAAATAGGCCTACCTAAAGTGGGGGGAAGGGTGGAGGAGGTACAGATGCCCATTCAGAGGCTGGCTCTAAATGGTGCTGAGAGATAGTCTGCTGCTCAACTCACCAATCTGGCCAAGATCACCCAAGACAGGATCAGCAAGCATCCTATCTGGGTTATTCCTAAACAGTTAGGAGCAATTTTATAATCTGCTGAGTCTCCATGTTAAACTCTCACTGGACATAATCAGAACATTGTTTAGAATTAAGGAAAGAATCAAACCTGAAAAAAAAAAAAAAGGAGTTGAGGGGAAGTCAAAATCCAGGGTATCTGTGGCTTCAGGCATTGAAAAAAAGGGAGAGACACTGGGTGGCTTTTTCAAAATGATGTGAACATTTTCAAATGGAGAATGGTTTCAGTAGTCTGAATTCAGGATGAGGTGAATGGTCTCTGCAATTTCCCATCCCTGGAACCGATATGTGGCTAATCTCCGGATCTGATGTGGTAAATTTCCCTGGGAAAAGATGACAAAATTCTTTTCCAGGACAAGATCTCCAGTTCAGCCAAGGACCTGGGCAAAAGAAAATGTTGTCTCTGTTTGGGAATTCACCTGGCTTATAAACACAGAGTTAACCTTGGAAGTTGTCTAGATCATCCCCATGATCCTAAAAAGTGCTCTGAGCAGCTATAAAGGGCAACAAAGAAGAATGAAAATCCATTAGGGAAACAAACATGGTGATGAGCAACAGATTCAGACATCAAGTCACCGGTGGATGAAATGGGAGGAAGAGAGTCTCAGAGATGCTCCAAAATTAGGACCTAAAATTTACACCTGCTGGATGTTCTAAAATGCCAAAGGCATTAGACACTTTGTCCAAAAGGACAGCAAACACTGACAGTTCCACATGTCCAGGCATCAGTCTAAGCCTTATTCTCCACCCACAACTCAAAAGTGGCCAACAGTGCAGCCACGGCATGGACTGGGGCTCCCCCCGCCCCCAGCACACTCTGCTTCACACTGGTTATTTGTGTACGTGTCCCATCTTTTCAGTCCTTTGAGAGAAGTGACCTTGTCTTCTACTCTCTGTATCCCCCCACAATACCTGGCAGGAGGCTTTGTGTTGCGGATGCTCAATAGACATGAGACATGAAGAATAAATGCACTGCTCTCTCCCAGAGAAAACAGAAGGTCCTGGGAAAGCCCTGTTCCCGGAATGCTGGATTTCCATAGCCTGGAATCAGGTCAGAGTGGCCCTGCAAGCCAGTGTGAGCTTCCCAGGGGCCGGGACTATGCCTGCCTGTCCCGTGACTCCCTATGGCTTCTGGGACAATTCCACACGGAGAATGGTATTTCATTTATGTCTGTCTACTAGTTACTGGTCCAGAGGTATTCTCAGGAGCCAGTGTCAGGTCTCATGGCAATGTAAGAATCCAGCAACTCCCCAAAGCTAGGGGGATTTAAGGATTATTGTCAGTTGGCTACATGCCTTTCTCATGTTTTTTGTTTCCCTGCCACCTAGTATAAAAAGTACTAAAAATATTTGCTAAATAAATAAATGGTGACATGCAGAATCGTTAATGCTTTTAGCAGCTTATTTGGGTACCAGAGGAATGTGGGATACTTGATTGATACTCACAAATTCTGGGGTTGCCCACCCCAGAGAGAAGAGGAATAGAGTAGTAGAGGTTAGGGTGAACAGGAGGCAGGTCATGGTAGGGAAGATCTGTTTCTGAATCACAGCTTTCCTAGGGCTGTTGGAAGTGTGGAAGTGGATGTATCTATCCGAGTTCTTGGAAGGTCCAGAAGATGAGGGGCTTCTAGGATTCCCACGGGTGTCCCACCTGATTCTAAGTGGTCCTGAGGAGTTACAGTGAAACGAAGACTCCAGAGCACTTCCCCTGTTCTGTAGAAAGAAAGCTGGCCCAGTGTCACTTTAGTACTCTGGGCCTTATCCCAAGCCCATTCCTTAGCTCCTAGAACTCAAGCTTTCCATCTGTGGGAGGTAGAGTCCCTTCCATCCAAGGTTGCTGAAACCTCTGGCTAGGAGGCTCTCTTGCTGGCAACTCTGGGGCGGTACCTCTCCGGTTCACTCGGACGGCAGACAGTGACCTCTTCACTTCATTTAGGGATCTTCCCAAAGGCTTGCTTTTTGAAATGGGGAATGTAGATAGGAGCATAGTGACAGCTCCTGGAAGGAGTCATTAAACCATGGAAGTTGCAGATGCTGTGTTGGGAAAGGAGTGCATGAACAGAGCAGAACGCCAGGTGCCTGTTACTTCCTTGCTGCTCTATGCTAGATCCTGGAGGCACTCTACACGTAGTTCACCATACAGCCAATGAAACCCATATTCTAAATGTATCAACCCAGCCGCCAAACACTCCACTTTCTCGGCACTTCTCAGCCCTCAGAAGGAAGTGAAGTTTCCATAGGCCCTGCTCCTGAAATTCCCATTCATTCCCATTCAAATGCTGATTTGGCTGAAAGAAAAAAAGCTTTAGTGATTAGGCAGAATAAGAAACACTCATCTTGGTTAGAAAACCCAGTAAGGAACAAGTTGTGGTGGGGTGAGAAATAGTTTCAGGTGATGCAGCTTCCACCCTGAAAAATAACATGGCAGGTGAAGGCCGCCGAGCTGTGGAGATGGTCTCAAAACCTGGAGGAGAAAGGATTTGTTAAGAGTTTGATCACCTCTGTGGAAATGGCAATGTGTGGGAAGAGGGGGGGTTTGTTTCGGGGTGACTCCTCCTCGCCCTGACAGTCTGACTTGTTCAGATGAGTCTGGTATGAAGACTCGAGGTGGATGGGAGTGTCCCCGGGAACGGTCAGCAGGAGAGTCTACTTATATCCCACCACCGCCTCTGTCCCAGCAGCACCCACCTCGTCCTCTAAGCCCTCTCCTGGCAGCAGGAGGAGGACATCACACTGGCTTGGGGATAGAATCTTCCTGTTCCCAGCCTAATAACAAGGCTCTGACACCAATGTTTCTTCCCAATCCTAATCTCTGAAACTTATAGGCCAAACCACCAGAGTAAAGAGCTGCTGAGTTAGTCCCTGGAGCAAATGCAGGACTTCAGAGTCCCTTCCCAAAGTTACGATCTGAGTGCTCCAAAAGGAGCTGTAGTGCTCCATCTACATCTTGTCCTACACCCTGGGCCCCAGGCAATTCCAGCCATCAGAGGAAGGACAGTCCCTGTTTTTGCTTTCCTGCTGGCATGGGTGGGAAGTAGAAAGCAGGACACGTACAGCCACGATGAGGAAGTCCAGCCAGCACCAGGCATTGGTGAAGAACTTGACGAAGCCATAGGCTATCCACTTGAGCAACATCTCCAGGATGAAGATATAGGTGAAGACTTTGTCAGCGTACTCCAGGATGGTGCGAATGGTCTTTCTCTGCTCAATGTAGATGTCCTCGAAGGCCTGGAAGAGAGGCAGCAGCTGCCTATAGTGCCTAAAGGGAAACAAGCAACACGGAGGTACTGCCCCCCTCGGCAGCCCTCCCACCTGCGGTGGCCCGTCACCAGCTCCCTGTCTCTTTCTCTCTATCCCTTGCTACACATGGCTTTTCTCTTTAAAAAAGTGTTCTTGAGATGTAATTCACATACCTCACAATTCAGCTATTTAAAGTGTACAATGCCATAGCTATTAATACAATTCAGAGTCGTACATCCATCACCACAATTTTAGAATATTTTCATTACCCCCCAAAGAAACTCCACACAGCTAGAGAGCTGTCACCCTCTAGTCTCCCGATCTCCCCCTAGTCCTGGCAACCACTCATCTATCTTCTATCTCCACAGGTCTACTCCTTCTGGACATTTCGTATAAATGGAATCATATAATATGCAGTCCTTTGCAGCTGGCTTCTTTAACTTAGAATAATATTGTCAAAGTTCATCCATATCGCAGCAGCCCTCAGCACTTCATTTTTCTTTTTATTGATGAATAATGTTCCAGTTGTGGCTATACCAACATTTTGTTTATCCTTCATCACTTGATGGACATTTGTGTTGTTTTTACTTTTTGGCTATTGTGAATAATGCTGCTATGAACATTTGTGTACAAGTTTTCATGTGGACGTGTTTTTATTCCCCTTGGGTATATACCTAGGAGTGGAATGGCTGGGTCATTGGTAACCCAAGTTTAATTTTTTTGAGGAATTGCCAAACTGTTTTCCAAAGAGGCCGGACCAGTTTACATTCCCACCAGCAGTAGATGAGGGGTCCAATTTCCCCACATCCTTGTTAACACTTTATATATTTATAGGACAAAATTTTTTCTCCCTTCAGCCCCTGACACCACAGACACAGGTGGAGAGTTACAGGACTGGAAGACACCAGGTGAAGAGAATCTCAACACTCCTTTCTTTCTCTGGAGCTCCCAAATGAGGGGATGAGCCTTTGTCATGTGAAGGTCTGAGCACTCGTGCGTGCAGCGCAGTGGACTGCAGAAGCTCTGTGCTGGGGGAGGAAATCCCTGAAGCATGGAAGAAAAAAAACTGGAGGTGGACAAAAGGTCCTGTGCCCTGTGGTGGTGGAGCCTGCTCTGAACAGTTCCAGAAGGAAGGACAGAGTCAGGCTGCCCGCAGACTCTTCTTCCAAAATGGAGGTACACGGACATCCAGGTTCACTGCTGGGCAGTGGGGACAGAAATCATGGGTCCACAGTCCTCAGGGTCTGGTACAAATAAATCCTCTCCGCTCAGTGGAAAAGCTATAGCTTCCACGTTACGTTTCCCCTTAGCTCCACCTGTAGAGATCCATCCTAGAACCCAACATATGTGAGCTGTCTGAGGCTGATCATCCTGTCACTGGGGGCTCTGATCCCCCTCTGAAATCTCCTCACCACCACATTCTAGTCTTTTCTTGGACATTTTAGCTGTGGCTTCACTTGACTTGAGTCTCATGCTACTACTGCACAGGGTCTTCATGTCCTGAGCCCAGTCTCCCCCGTTTTATTCACCTTTGACAAATAAAGACTGTCACAGGTAGCAGTAAAGAAAGTTCAATACATTTGTTTCACTGCTGCTTCTACTCTTTTTTGTAGAGACGGGGGAAGAGAAGAATCAAAGGGTGAGGCATGTCCTCTCTTATTGTAGGTTTTCATTTACTATATTTGAAGAATAATGATGACAACAATAATAAAAGACCTTCCTCAATCCCTGGCCTCAGTCTGATCCTCCCTTTCTCAAGGGCAGGGCCTGCGCTGTCATCTTTGGGCCTCCACAGGCCTCAGGAGGTGCTGAGTGAATGCCTGTTGGTGCAATAAACGGCCCAGGGGCAGGCAGGATGGTCTGGCTCCCCTTCACTAGGGATGGAGGCTTTTTTGCCTCCTGCCCTAGTCCTGATGCTTTCCTGCATTCCTCACCACCCGCACTCCCCACTGCTCACCGTCCTCTTCGCGCTCGGGCTCTTCTTCACCTCATGTCCCTTCCTGTCTCGGTTTCTCCTATTCTCCTACCTCACAAGTCAGAGAAACTCCTCAAGTCACTGGGGGATCTTTAACACTATATTTGGGGCTTCTCTCTTGTTATTTTTTGCTTCCAGATTAGGCTCTAATTCCACACCTCTATGAATGTGCCCACCTTCTTTAAAAGCATTTCAAAATCCAGCATTCTTTACTTTTCCCTTAATTAAAAGAAGGAAAATGTGCTGTGTCTCTAGTCCCTGCTGTCTTCGAATCTACTCAACTAGGAAGCAGCTCCCTCACAGCAGACCCTGTCCAGATCTCCTCAGTTATAATCCTGCTAAAAAATGAAAGTAAACACCAAGATAATTAGTCCTAGTAGGGGAGGAACCTGTGTGTTCAGTGCCCTGTGTGCCTCACTGATTAATGAGAAGCACTTACAACCACGTGAATATAAATGACCTTTGTACCCGAGATCTGACTCTTAATATCTGCTAAGGCCACGGGTTCTCCAAGTCCAGCAGCGTATGAGGGGAGAGGGGGTGGAGGGGTACCACCTCCCTCCTATCCTGGGCAACTGAAAAGTCAAGAACTAGTGATTCAGGGTATTAGGCGAGAAAGGGAAGTTCATTTTAGAAAGTTGTTTTGAATGGGGCAAACTAAGCAGTGAAGATACTTGGTAATCTGTATTCTCTTCCTGATGAAAAGGGGGTCCTAGGCTTCAGAGGGATCGTGCTGAGTCTAAAGATGAAGATTTGGACAAGTTTGAATTCTAATCCCAAAGGCTCAAAACACCAGCTCGAAGCACTTTAGTAGATCATTATTCTTGGGTCTACAGTCAGGCTGTGTTCTCAGAGAAACTGGGCTTGGGCCCACCCAGTCTTTCCTGCTCTTCCCCTTCCCCAGCCAATCCCCCAGGGTTCTTTCCCCCGGACCTCACCAGGGCGCCACTGCTGAGCAGAATCATGAAGATGATGAAGGTCTCAAACCAATTGTGCTCCACGATGAGAAAGCAGGTTTTCCGCAGGATCCACCAAGACTTGCCCAGCCCTTCCTCAATGTTGACCTGGCAGCACTTGAACCTCTGGACACAACCTGGCACCAGCGGGAGAGGCAGGTCAGACTGTGGGACGTGCCCCGCCCAGATGTGCCCTCTCCTCCTTCTCCCAGGCCCCACCAGGTGCTGCCCCACCACACAGCCAGGAGTTCAGTGGCTGAATCAGAAGGTCTGACTCAGAAGTGGAGAGGGTGGCAGGGCTGAGTCTATGCTGCCAGGCTACCAGGGCAAGGCCCTCTGGCGTTGGGAAGATGTCCTATAAAGAAGCAGTGAGAGGGAGGAGAAAAGGGTAGTCAAGAGGCAGACACAGCCATGACAGAAGAGGCCTTTCTAATGGAAATTTGGGGCTGATGTCAAGAAAAAAGGACAAAGAAAAGCCTGAGAGTAAAAACTTGTGATAGCTAAGAATCAAATAGGGAAAACGGTATCAACCTCCCTCAGAATGATGAGGCGGGGAACAAAGTTCCTGAAGATAGCCACTGAGCCCCCCTCCCCAGCCAACCACTGACCCTGGCAGAGGTGTGTCTGTGAGCAGTGCAAGTGCTATATGCCACCCCCTCTCCTGGCCCCCTTTCACCTTCTGTGAAACAGGCATCTGGATCCAAGTATTCCTCAGGCTGTTCCACAGGGACTTCTTCTACTTCTGGTTTGATATCAATGGTGCTGCCTTCAGAGGAGCTAGTGTCATCCAGTTTCTAGATATACAAGGAAAAGGGAGAGAAGCAACACTGCAGCAACATGTCCACTCTACACTGACTACTACGCTCCCTTGGTACAGATGATGTACCGGCTACAAATCCATGATCATCCAGTTCATCACAGGCAAATAATTACCACAGCGCCCTCAAAACTTCTGTCAGGATGGGGTACAACATTAAAGCCCACTCACAGATGACAGTGAGCTACCCTAAGCAGAAGGTGGGCTATAGATTGGTCTCAGTAATACAGCTCAGACAGATTAATGGCAGGGAAGTACTGGACGGTTTTCTCCAGCCTCTGGATCCAGATGATCCAGAAGCAATGGAGACAGATGTGGGAACACCTCAGGAATCTGGCTCATCTAGAATAATGATGGGGGGTGGGTAGGGTGGGTTCTCAAAGTTGAGAGTGGGCTCTGCCAGCCTCTCTCTGCCAGACCCACAGCTGAACCAATGCCTTGGGGCTGACAGAGCTGTTTGTTCTCACACAGGATCAAGACCGGTTTCTAGGCTAGGACCTTACATCTTTGCTGCCTTCAGGATCCGACTCGCTGCTAACGTCCTCGGTGTTGAGGTTCTCAAAATCAGACTCGCCTACCGCGATGGGCACCCTCACGGTCAGGTTGGGGTTGTTGATGAAGGACATGTGGTCCTCATCGATGATGTACTTCTCCACGCTGCTGCCGATGCCGCTGGTCGTGCCGTTGCCATTCTTCTGGAGGTCACCGTTCCGGTGGATGTCGGCGCCAGTGTGGTTGGCGATACAGTTGGCCTTCTTTTCGTACAGCTCGTCCAGAGGTTTCACCTCATCGGCCTCGCGCTGCTTGAAGTGGGCCTGCATGAAGGCGCGCACTTTCAGTTTGATCCAAGCCACGCCCTTCTTGATCCGGATCACTGAGATTTGTAGGTTGTTCATTTCCCCGTCATCATCTGTGGCTGCCAAGTTGTCAGCACTGAAGGAGCTCAGGAGCAAGGCCAGAAACAGGTTCAGCACCTGGACCAGGAGCATTAGGAAAAAGGAGAGTGAATGTAGAAGGGTATCGGGTAAAGGCATCCACTAAACTAGAGTTGCAAACTGGGAGCCCACAGACTTATGTGAAAGACTCAAGAGTTTCTGTTGTGTTTCATTTGACCCACGTAGTGTTTTAAATGTCACCAGGTGGGCATTTTGTTTGGTTTTGGTTGTCATACAAGGAGTTTAGTACCCCTTTTCTTGGTTCTTCTGTAGTGTTATATACATATATATGTACTTCAAAACATACTGCTTTTCTTATAATCCAAGAAAGCAAAGGCTGTATCCATTTTGGGAGAAAATTCCCCAAAAATAAAAACAAAAAGGTGGGCATGGATTATTGGGGAGGATCAAAGAATGCATAGATGCCATGTGTTCATGCACAGCAGATGTCCTGGAGGACCCAGGTTAGAGAAAAATTAGGCTTGGAGAGCCAGACTCTCCTACCACAAATCTAGAAGGTGGAACTGAAATATATTTGATGTCACCCTATTTTAAGAATTAATTTTCTTTGTTTTCCTAACATTTATCAAAATTAAGTAGCTCTAGCAAGACAGTGATGGTGACTTTTGTGTTCTATCATATATCGAAGTGTCAAGCCATCAGAAACGAGCTTTATTTATGTTGCTTTTTCCCCTATTTCACCACATTGGGCATTAAATTAATTATTTTTATTAAGATTTACTTTTGAAAAGTGGGAGAGATGTTCACTTCTTGATTTACACTTGGCCCTTACTTTGTCACACTTCTGAAGAAGAATAAGGCATAGTTTCTCGGTGGAGATAATCATATGTGCAGAGTGGGAGAGATGGAAACAATATATGAACTATATGTATTAGGATGACTGCGGCCATTTGCAGAATTACAAAGGAATATGGTCGGTAAAATGGGGGTCAGTTGCAGAAGGCTTTGAAGGCCAGGCTGAAAGATTTGAATTTTATTTAACTGGATTCACTACTGGTCCTTGAGCAAAGGAGTCACAGATGATGACAGAGATTTGAGAAAGTCATTCCTACTAGCTACATACAAGGGTCGGGGGTGGGGGGGCGTTATGGGGGACTAGGAATTAGGAGGCTGTTGCTTGCATGAATTGATGAGGGTCTGGATTAGGCTATAGTAACCTCAAACCTCCGCATGCAGAAGAATCTCCTGGGGTGGGATGCTTGTTAAAAACAAGCATTTCCTTGGCCTCACCTGAAAGATTCTGATTCAGTAGATCTGATGTAAGGCCTGGGACTTGGCTTTTTTTAATGAGTGAGACTCAGGTGATTGTGATGAAGGTGGTCTTCCTCACACTTTTAGAAATAATAGATGGGATGTAGAAATGGAAAGGAAGGGGCAGATCTCAGAAATACTATGAAGAAAGATGCAGGTATAGAAATGCTAAGAAGACAGACATATGAAAGACATCAGATATTTACTAGGAGTGGAAAGAAAAATCAGAAAGACTTATAGGTTACTAGAGACTACATGGGCAGAAGGACTGAGCCAAGGGGAACTGGGAAAGGTGTCATCAGAGGCAGAAATAACAGTGGATTCTGTCATGTGCTCAGGTATCTACAGCCAGTCATGGGGAGATGTCCCTGAGACAACTGAGAAAAGGAGGCTAGAGAAACGGTAGGAGGTCAGGGCTGGTAATGTTGATCTCACTACAGACCAGTAGGCAGTAGCTGTATTCACTGAAGGAGTGGAAAGACCAGAGGGATAAGGATGGAGGGGACGTTGGCTGGGCTTGGAGAATGGGAGTGATTAAGAAACATTACAGTGTCTATTTTTATAGGTCCAATGAAAGAATGGGGGAGCATGGCTAGTTCAGAGGTTGGTGAGTAGGAACCCTCTACTGGCATATGCTTCTCTATGGCAGAAAAAGGAAGAGACCTACTATGGATGCACTTATAAGGGGTCATCTGAGTATGCCTTCTTCCAGCCCTCCTTGCTCTACACTTGCAAGTGGGCTTTGGCCTGATCTGAAAGATGGGTGCTTCTCAAACTTTAGCATGCATGTGAATCACCTAGGGATCTTGTTAAAAATGCAGATGCTAATTGAGTAGTTCTGGGGAGGGGTCTGAGGTTCTACATCTCTAGGACACTCTCAAACGATCTCATTGCTGCTAGTCCTCAGATGACACTTTGAGAAACAAGGTGTGAAGTCTCTGTTGGGGAATGTTCTATATACAGAGGCAAAAGACAGCAGGCAGACAGATCAGAGTAAAGCAAGAAAGTGATTTGCAATTTATACAAATTAGATAAAATCCTGGGATGGTTTAGATCCATGATTCTCAATGGAGGGCAATTTTGACCCCTGAGGACAGTGGGCAATGTCTGAAGACATGTTTGGTTTTCACAACTTGGGATGGGAGTCACTACTGGACAGTAAAGAGTAGAGGCCAGGATACTATAAACACCCTACAACATACAGGAAAGTTCCACAACAAATAATTAACTGGCCCAAAAGATCAATATTGTCAAGGTCGGGAAATTCTATTTTTTTTGTAGCAGAAAAAGCATAGACCTTGAAGTCAAGGATCTAATATAAGCCCTGACTCTTATGGGCTGTGTGACTTCGGAAAAATGTCTTAACTTTGCTGAGTTTTGTTTCCACAACTATGAAAGAAGATTGACAGATTATGGGGCTCATGACCTAGTAGGACTCTGAAAACAGCAGTCTCCTTTCCTTCATTTGTACCTTAGGGTTCTTGAGCCAAGAAAGAATAAAGACCAACACAGACATGGAAGGTAGTAGAAGGACTAAGCAGATTGGGCTTCTGGGTCAAGGGTAAGATGTTCAGAGCAAAGAACAAAAAGGTCTACAAGTTAGTACTAACCACCAAGTTGCCAATAACCATGACCATCATGAAGACAATGAGGCACATGGCCTGGCCGGCCACCTCCATGCAGTCCCACATGGTCTCGATCCACTCCCCGCACAACACTCGAAAGACAATGAGGAAAGAATGAAAAAAGTCATGCATGTGCCAGCGAGGAAGTTCACAGTCCTGGTTGATCTTGCAGACACACTCTTTGTAGCTCTTTCCAAAGAGTTGCATTCCCACCACAGCAAAGATGAAAACAATAATGGCCAGCACCAGGGTCAGGTTGCCCAGGGCACCCACTGAATTTCCAATAATCTTGATCAGCATGTTCAGGGTGGGCCAGGATTTGGCCAGTTTGAAGACTCGGAGCTATGGAAAAAAAAAAAAAAACCCAAACAAAACCCAAGTGAAACTCAATTCATTTATTCTTACCACATGGCTACAATAAAAACATATGAAATTACTAAGATCATCTTAACATTTATTGAGCACCCTTGGGAAATCCCCAGGACTTTCTAACAGTATCTTAGACAAAAATGAGAGACACTGAGGCAAAGATGAAGGAAAGCAGATTAACTGCATAGGAAGTGAAAGATTTAGAACTAAGAACCAAGAATAATACCTCTAGTCCCCTGAATTAGTCTCTGGGTCAATCTACCTTTTAAAAATCCATACCTGAAATAATCCTTTTCCCACTGATTTTCCCCTGACTTCTCAAGGGTCATATCAAGGAAAATGTGACTTGTAGTGAAACAAAAGGTCAGTTGGGTAAGGACGGTGAAAATAAATCAACTGTCTCTTCAAAAAAGCAAGCATTTAAAAATTCTACATACCTCTCTTTTTGCTTGCCAATAAATCATCAATCGCTGATATGAAACTTTGTGACATGCTTGGAATAACTTGGAGGAAAACCACAACCTCCAAGTAGGGGAAGTTCCAATATGTCAAATATCTTATTTTAATTCAGAGGACAGAACTTTTGGTATCTGTCAATCACAAGATTTCTGTATTCTGTAATGAATGATTACAAGGTCTTGGCTAATAGCCTGAGAATTATAATGCATGAAGCCCATGAACAGAGATCATCATCATATCTTAAGTTAATAACTGACACATGATATAATAAGAATTCTGGTAGAAGGCAACAGCACTGATTAGGACTTTTTTTTTCTATTGAAAACTTGAGTCTTCATACATTGTTAGTGGGACTGTAATTTGATGTAACCCTTGAGGAGGGCAATTTGGCATTACGTGGCAAAACTATCTGCAGATCTATCTCTGAGCAAGCAGTTGTACTTTTAGAAGGTTAAACTTATTGTATTTAGGTTAATGGTGTACGGTAAATATTTGTACTATCCTTTGATATAAAAATAAACCTCAATAAGTCTAAAAAAAAAAAAAAAGAAAACTTGAATCTTATCTGAGAGTTCCAAGATTTACCAGATGTTGCTCTGTGCATACTCTGGGTCTCTCATATTTTTTCCCTATTCTGACTGGCTTTTAATTTATCAAGAATATTAGTGGTAAGGCTTCTATCTCTTAATTCTTCATCTTATCTTCTAGATAATAAGAACTATTCTCAAAAAGTATACTGTGGGCTGGATCCTAACCAAAGACCAGTAAGCAGAGGTTCCAGAAACTTGACAAATATTTGTGACTTGGATTCAATGAGATTTCTGTTTTATAAACAGTTTCACTCTAATCCAATTCTATTTCTTAGATATGATGAATATCCTGAAATCCTTTCAGTTGCAAGTGCTTAGGTATCTTCCCAATAAGGAGATGCTTTGTCTGATGCTTTGTCTGAGTGGGATATCCCCATAACTCAGCTTCTCAAGGGACTTAATCAGGACATCACTTATGCCTATGCACATGGGAAGCTACTTCAAGGGTATCGTTAACTATTCTTTCAGAGGCATTTTAGTAATTTGAACGCTAACTTCTTCAAATACATTTGAAAAATCTTTCTTAGCTAATGATGGATGTTCAACTACTAATTTCAATATAACTTTAAAAAACATTATTTTATTCTCACATTTTGGAAGGGGTCACCATGATAGAAGAAATGAGTAGAGCCATCTTTGAAAAAGGAGAAATTCTTGCCATTTCAGGGAGATGTTCAGATAAAGAAAGAGGCTCACTAGCAAATCCAAATTTGACCTCAGAATAGCCCTTGGGAATCCTTCTTCTTCGTCTTTTCGATTAACCATTATTTTCTGAGGAACTTCATAAAATTGATTTCTGTTTGTTGACTGATTTTAACAACTACCTTCTATATTAGGTAGTTAGCAGAAAAGTTTTCAATATTTTAGTTGCTAAGCCAATAAACAGCCAACTGAAATATAGCTAAGGATTTTTAAAAATCATCAGATTAACTTATGCAAAACTCTTTCTAGTAGCTGCAAGGTAGGAAATATAAAAAGAAATTGGAGAAATATGGAATACCAATCGGAAAGATCGCAGCACCGAAAGCCCCTCCACGTCTGCTAGACTCAGTTCCATTAAACTGAGGGAGACAATAAATCCATCAAAAATGTTCCAACCTTCTTGGAAATAATAGTAGGGATCCATGGCTATGAGCTTCAGGAACATTTCCGCTGTGAAAATTCCAGTGAAAACCTAAAGAGGGGAAGGCAGGGGGTAAGAAAAAAGAAATAATAAAAAGAAAATGCCTTTATCATTATCCTTGAATATGGCATGTCCAAGAAGCCACAAGCACCAGCCTTGGCTAAATTCTGCATCTGAGGACAACACTACCTTGATGTCCCCTGACCACTCCACATGATGCAGGAAAGTCTTCTTATTTTCCTCTTAAATGAAGAGGAAATGTTCACATCTTTGTTGCCAGAACTACCCAATTCATATTGTTCAAACATGCAGTTAAAAAATTATTCTAAGCAATTGAAAATATCACACAGGTGACTCCTAAAGGGTCAGTAGTCGTTTGAATGTATATGCCACATTTGGGATGTTGGCCAAAAAAAGAAAAAAAATCACTCGTGTTATAATTATATTTAAAAAATACAGTATTATTCCTGATTTGACATTATGTGCCTTCTCAAACGTCGACATATACTGCAAGCTTTCTTATTTTAAATGGTAAAAGCAATAGAACATTGCTAAAAGTGTGAAAAATACAAGAGAAACATGCACAGTCTCACCACCTTGCATACAACTATTATTTTAATGTCCTCCTTTTCTTTTTTTTTCTTCAAATGCACATATATTTTGTCAGAGTTGTAAACCACAGACCACATAATATTTTAGCTTTACACTTATCTTGACTTATCACGACTCATTTCACTTATCACGTATTTTTCATTTATCATGACTCCATTCATGTTGCAACACGGTCTTCCTAATTCTCACTTTTATTGCTTTTATAACATTCTGTTGGGTAAATATATTCTCAAAGAATTTTCTTACTGTTGGAGACTTTGGTCCTTCCTTTTGATTTTTTCAATATGATAGTCAATAATGTAGTCATTGTTTTAGATTTGGAGCTTATTGGGTACGAGAATGACTTCTTCCCTGTGTTACCTGGCTCCCACTTTTCTGCCTTTCAGAGCACCTTGTGTTTCCCAATGCTTTCTGTACCCCTCCCAAGGCCTTAGTAATGTAACATGCAGGGAGAAAGTAAAATCCCATGAACTCCAGTTTTGACAAGACCAATACCCTCATTCTAGCTTAAGCATGTAACATACGACTATTACTGAATATTCTGTTTTTAGAGGAGAGGACTTTATACGCAGCAGATTTAAAATTCATAGTAAGTTAATACTTGTAACCACTTCGTTACCAAGTTTACGTATGAAGGAGTTTGAAGAAAACTTTGGAGATATGGTCTGAGGACAGAATTAAAAATAGTGAAAAATACTTACATTACAGACACTGTTTTGAAATACACTGAATTAATGTATAGCAATAAACAGAATGACTTGATGAAAACACAACAAAATGGATAAATGGGCTGGAAATTTTGGGGGTCCATATACGTTTCTATGGTCCCCCACTTTTCTAAATTGAAGATGCAGTATTCTAAAATTGAAAGAAAATATTCCCTGAAGAGATCCGGTTAAGTTAAATCAAAGTTCATAGTGCAAGCTAAGCGTCTACAAATAGAATACCACTCTGCATGAGGTCAGGAAAGTAGGGGCAGTGAATCAACTCCTGACACACACTTTACCCTTAGCATCAGCCCATCAAAGGTTTCTCTACATAGAAACATTAACCCACTTAACGTACACTAAGTAGAGACTGAATTTGCTGTCCCATTAGTTCTTGGTGAGCATACAGTAAGTGCTCAGTAACAAGCACGGGCTGACTGACCTCGGAATATCTATACTGTGGGAACTCTGGTTCCTGACAGAAGATCAATGACACAGTTATATGGTGCTGCCTTTCAATGGGATGAAAGGCCTCCAGGCGCCTGGTAGAAATGCCTGTGACAGAGGTCGGCACCCATGTTGTTTCAGCATAGTGTGCTGCCCTTGTTTGGGGTTTGGGTGAAAATAAATTTGTAACTATTGGAAGGAATTAAATGGAGAAGAGTAGATTTAAGGTTATCCATTTGATGCCATTCTTCTTGGCACTGTGATATGCTTCTTGAGGAGAAAAAGGGACTACAAGGACTTCCTCAGTGGCGCAGTGGTTAAGAATCCGCCTGCTAATGCAGGGGACACGGGTTCGAGCCCTGGTCCAGGAAGATCCCACATGCCACAGAGCAACTAAGCCCGTGTGCCACAAATACTGAGCCTGAGCTCTAGAGCCCGGGAGCCACAACTACTGAGCCCGCATGCTGCAACTACTGAAGCCTGTGCACCTAGAGCCCATGCTCCGCAACAAGAGAATCCACCGCAATGAGAAGCCCGTGCACCGCAACGAAGGGTAGCCCCTGCTCTCCGCAACTAGAGAAAGCCCACGTGCGGCAACAAAGACCCAACACAGCCAAACATAAATAAATAAATAAATTAATTTTTTTTAAAAAAGGGGAACTACAAGCAGCACATCAACTGTGTATAAATGTCCCTCTTGTGAATGTCATCAAATATTCACCTAAGAATTTATGTTCTAGTGCAGCAGATCTCAAAGTGTAGTCGGGGATCCCTGGGGTCTCTAAGACCCTTTCAAGGGTCATGAAATCCTTTCCCTTTTCCAACTACACATCTGTGTGAGGCCAGGTTTTCGTCCTATACTTCAACCAAAATAATATATCACGATGCATTAAATACAGAAGCAGGTAAGAGAATCTAGGTATCTTCTATCAAACCAGACATGAAAGAGATTTGCAAAAATGCCAAACAATGCCATTTCTTTTCTCAGAAAATACAGTTTTTCCCCATAAAATGTTATTTATGTAATTGTATAATGGGTATATTATTGTGATTTTAAAATAAATATTTAAGATTTTTCTTGGCTTTAATTTCAAATATGGTAAATATTAAAAGATTCAACTCTCATAAAAAAAAAGCTCTTTATCTCTTTTTAAGAGTATAAAGTGGTCCTAAGACCAAAAAAAGATCAAGAATTCTGTTCTAATCGAATGTTCTGAATTCATGGTCGGCATATGTTTCAGGGGCCTACCGGACAGGCCTCTGGGCATAGGCCTGAGCACTTGTAATGCCAGCTCACCAGGCAAGGCCTACAGTGCCCTAAGATTGGGGTATTTCATTTGGGGCTCTGCCTGGGGCTTGGGAAGGGCGGGGAGAAGCAGCACATCTCCTCTGCCATAACTGCGTCTACAAAGCTAGGCTCATTTGGGGCCACTGGCATTTGCATGCCCCTGTCTACGCCCAGAAGGAGGCTAATCAGCTCCTGTTCTGTAGTGGATCCTCTTCCAAAGTTAATGAAATTCAATTTGATCAAAGCCCTATGTACCACAATGGAGACATGAAAAAAAAATGTGACCATGAAAAATAATGTATCCTCAGGAACTGAGTCACCCATTGGTCACAACTGAGTCGGGTGACCAACTTGGCTGGGTTTAGTACTGAGACTTGTCTGGTTATAATACTGGAAGTCCTGCATCCTGGGTCAACAGGGTGATCAACTTGAACTG
This sequence comes from Mesoplodon mirus, assembly GCF_964341445.2. Classification (NCBI taxonomy): domain Eukaryota; kingdom Metazoa; phylum Chordata; class Mammalia; order Artiodactyla; family Ziphiidae; genus Mesoplodon; species Mesoplodon mirus. Next base: position 57,710,569 of record NC_138987.1, on the reverse strand, counting down.
GTATGCCCAGAACAGTCCCATTTTCAAAGTGAAAGTTCCACATCCTAGGAGCCCCCTCAGATCTGTGCTTACCCAACCAGGAGAAGACAGGCACAAAAACATTTAGCAGGTAGTAAGAATTTTAAAAGAGGTATGCGTGAGGGGCTACAGGGACACAGATAAAGAAAAATGATAACCTGAATTCCTTTTGGTTGAAAATCTAGCTAAGCTATAATTAAGAAACCATAACATTCATGTGTATTTGGTGAAGGATGAAAATAACTTTCCATTTTTCCTTTTTTGCTTAGCTTCTCAGAAATTAAACTGACATGTTAGGCTAAGCTTTTGCCCTTCCTTCCACACCCCCTCCCCACCAAAAGCTGTTATCCACATGGAGGGGGGCCTGGTGTCAGGAACTGGAGCCCAAGCAGGGCATCTGTGCAGGAGGGCAGCTTACCATGGGCTATCAGAGCTGACGCAGGCCAAGGAGAGTGTCCACTATGGGGGGGACTGCCCACTGTCCGAGTGGGATAAGGAGGGTATTTGTATAGAATGGCTGCCCAGCACAGGATGTTGAGGCCTAAGTGGGATGGGAGGGTGTCCACTCTGGAGGGGGTGGGGGACCCGCAGAGAGAGTTAGAGCTTAAGCAGGTGGAGACTGCAACCTCATGGGGAGGACAGCCTGGTGTGGGGTGTCAGAGCCTGAGTGGGTTGAAGAAGGCATCCATCCAGAGAGGCGGCCCAGTGAAGGGTGTCAGAGCCAAGCAGAGTGAGGAGGATATGGCCTGGCATCTGAAGCCAGCTGCAGAGATGGGTGAGGAGAACTTCTGGGTGGAAGGACAGCCTGAGCTGGGGGGAAAGTGTCCCTGAAGACGGGCAGCATGGAGTGGCGAGTCAGCGCCTGAGCAGGGCCAGGAAGGGTGGCCTGGCATGGGGTGTCCGAGTCCGAGCAGGATGCTGAGAGCTTCTATGTAGGGGAAGCCTGGTGTGGGGTGAGGAGGGGTCCATGCAGGGGGAAGGTCCGCTATGAGACATTCACGTTCAAGTGGGGCACAGGAAACAAGGATGTGTGGGGTGGCCTGGCCGGGGATGACAGTGCCTGAGAAGTGTGAGGAGGGGTCCACGTGGAGGACACTGTGTGGCTGCTGGAGAGCCCAGCATGGGGCATCAGAGCCTGACCAGGGGGAGAGGACACCCACGCTGGAAGAGGTAACCATGGCTTTTTTTTTTTTTTAATCAAATAAGGGAATATACTAAAGATGGTGGCAACCAGGTCTCTTTTCGTTGGAGAAGGAGTTATAAACATAGAAAGAGGAACACTAGAATGAATCCTGTAATGCTGGATTAGAATAAGCAGTGAGCCCTGTACTGAGAGGGCCCAGTTGGGCATATTGCTTCAAGAGATCTTGACTTCTAAATGTCCGTTTCCACTAAAACAACAAGGGCTGCTTGAGAAATGGCTGATTCCAGACCTGAGACAGGAAAAATATAAAGTTAGCCTGGAATATTTCTGAGAAAGCACGGAAGCAATGAGGATGTGTTGAAAGGACACAGAAGCCACCTTGAAGGGACTCCTACTGGCCAAATCGGGAATGGTTTAAACATCTAAGTACATGATAGTAATGGATTAAAACCCACTGAATAAGACTGAAAACTTTGAGTCCATACAGATATACGTAAGTAAAGGAATAAATCAAAAGTTTAATGAAAAATAGGAAATTTAGATAGCTTCAAAGTGTCTTCCTCACAAACACTTATGAATTATAAATGGAAAAAGAGTAACTGTACAGGGGAGAAGCCTGGCAGAACCTCCTTAACCAAGCGATCAAGTGACCATAGGCAGAAATGGGACAAATGCAAATCATGTGCCACTTGGTAGATGTAATGAGGAGATGACAGTCTTGCTTGTGTGACAGTCCTGTAAAAGCCCAGGAGAATGTACTTGTTTGTAAAAGCACACTACAGTATTTGAGGGTGACAGGCTGTGTCAGCAACTGACTCTCAAAAAATAGTTTTTTACACTATACTTGAAACTTTTCTGTAAGATTAAGATTGTTTAAAAAACCACGTTATAAACTCACTGTTGTGTTCAAATGGTTACCAAAAAAAGGCAAGAAAGGAATCATTATGTTTATCTACTAAACAATACAAAAGTCAAGTAGCTTCCCTGGGTTCACTTTCCTCTATAAAACATGGGGGTTGGATCAAATTATCTTTACTCTTCCTCCTATTATGAACATTTTTTTCTTATGGGGAGGATGGAAGAGGCAGGGATTGCCAATTTACAGAATGCTGTTCTCATCTTCCCTCAAAAACATCTATCTGCACGTTTGTGGACAAACAACTCAATTCACTGTCCCAGCTGTGGGAAAAGCCTCACTGTCCAACCACAAGAGAAGGTCCTAGTCTATTTCACAAGCTAGTCCACCCATTTTTTTTGTTGTTGTTGTTCTCTTATTCTCAGGTTCAGTCAAAGGCTGTATCCAAATCTCCAAACCTTTGAGAATTCTCCTATTGAACTACAGTCATACAGTTTCTAAGTATGGAGAGTACTTTTCACTAGTCCAAATACTTCTGTATAGGTTCTCATTTTTTCCTCCCAACTACCGATGACATGGTGTCATCCTCATTTTACAGATGTAAAACATTTCCGGACAGAAATCAATGGCTTATTGAAGGCTAATATGTCCAAAACAGAACTGATTTTAAACTCTACCCCTGTTCCTTGCTCAGTCATCCCCATTTCCCCCTCGGTTACCAAACTTCCCCAGTCTAGGCACCATTCCTGATTTCTTTCCCTTAACCCTCATGTCCAATTCACTGGCCAGTCCAAAGTATCCTGAACCATTCACTGTTCTCCATCCCCACTGCTCATCAGATATTACTTTTCCCTTGAAAACTCTGCCCCCGGAGTGCTTTCTCTTTTTAGAACTTGGTTCTGGCTGGCTTGGCTCAGGAAGTCCCTGAATATTAGCTGCTGACTTTCTCCTCTCTCCCTCTTCTTCAGTGATGATTCTGAGCAAAGTCTTCTGAGTGCTCACGACTCTAATTTAGGTTTCCTTTTTTGGGGGGGTGGGGCTGTGCTGTGCGGCATGCAGGATCTTAGTTCCCCAACCAGGGATGGAACCCGTGCCCCCTGCAGTGGAAGCAGTGGAAGGGTGGAGTCTTAACCACCTGACTGCCAGGGAAGTCCCCTCTAGATTTTCAAGAAGCGAAAAATGATGTTATTTGCTGGCCTGGTCTGAGGGCAATTCTGCTGGTAGTATGTGAAAAGCCCTCTCAAAATCCCTTGGAAATCAAGGACTGATTCTGCGAAAAGCAAGTAAAGACTTTGAGAAAAACAAAACACTGCAGGAAACACATCACTGCCACTACCATCAACAACAAAGTTGATCAAGTCATATTTCTCGTTACATAACTATTGGCTAATAAAATAAAGCTTATATCTATATGATATTGTTGATTGGCTCAAAATGCTGCTTGATGGCCAAGCCCCAGGGTTGGCCAATCACACAGCAAGCCACCTTCAGAGGCCTTTCAGAGACAGTTAACAGATTTCCTGGATAGTCTATGAGGGTATCCTGTTTCAAGACTCTGGGTATTTCATTGAGCTGCATATCGCAGTAGTGAGTCTGAAGTGTGTCACTAACTCAGACATAAGGATTGGAAAGATTACAGTATCACCTTGGATGTGTACTAGGGAACATCAGCTGTAAGGACTAACCAGTGTGTGTTTTCCGAATCAGCAGTCAAAATGATATTATAACATTTCAATAGTGTATTAGGACTTAAGGTAGAAAGTATGTGTGTGTGAAAGAGAGAGAGAGAAATACCAGGCAGAGATCATGCACAAATTAAATGGTAACAACTAGATTTGACATGCCTATAGTGCAACTCCTAAGGAATAATGCAGCCAGATGACCTAGAGGATTCTTTCCAACTAACTCTTTTTTTTTTTTTTTTTTTTTTTGTGGTACGCGGGCCTCTCACTGTTGTGGCCTCTCCCGTTGCGGAGCACAGGCTCCGGATGCGCAGGCTCAGCGGCCATGGCTCGTGGGCCCAGCCACTCCGCGGCATGTGGGATCCTCCCGGACCGGGGCACAAACCCGTATCCCCTGCATCAGCAGGCGGACTCTCAACCACTGCGCCACCAGGGAAGCCCCAACTAACTCTTTACAGTCGATCAAAATTCAATCAACTCCTGATTTTTGTACTAAAGAAGTAAAACAGGAAATCCCCAAATTACAACTACTTGACTTCACAACACAATATAATCTATTTTTTAAAAACTGCATACTTACCTTCTAAATAATATAAATTGATCACTTAAACCAACGTTAAAATAAATTTGGCACAGATCAACTAATGGTAGAAACTGGATGACACTCAGAAGTTGGACAGGAGGGGAAACCAGCCTAGAATTTAAAATTTCCTGTGGACAGTCCCCATATGGATAATTAAGATCTGACAGTGTGGGCAAATTTATCATCAGATTTAATGCCCTGAAAGAGCTCCCCTATTTTGTGGTGGTTGTTACTGAAGGTGAAAGGGGAAGTGATTTACTGGAGTCATGCAGGAAGTAACGTGAGAAACAGAATGAGAAAGAAATCCACAAGTCCTTGGCTCAGGTTCCTGAAACCAACCCACTGTACCATGCCTCCCATTCTGCAACCAACAGCTCCTAAACGACGTCTTCAAAGCTCTGCAGAAAGAGGAAACAGCCAAGGGATCACAAGAGTGTGCAGAAGCGGCGGGGCTGCAGCATAGGTGGAAGCATTTGTCTTCCAATTAACTATTACTTTCTTTTCAACTAAACTCCAGCTTTCAGTCTCAGAAAAAAAATTCCTACAGGCAAACCCCATTCAGATGGTCAAATCAGGAGGCCGTGCTCCATCTTACCAGATTTCCTACAGCCAAGACATGTTCAAACTGTGGCGTCATAGGATGGTGCTCCATTGCCATAAACAGTGTATTCAGGACAATGCAGATGGTGATGGCCAAGTCCACAAAAGGGTCCATAACGATCAAGTTTACAATCTCTTTCAGCTTTATCCAGTAGGGGTGACACTCCCAGATGAGGAAAGTGTTGGCAAATTTATACCAGCACGGCGGGCACTTTCTCTGAGACTCTTCCAGCTCTGTAGTGAGTAAAGAACAAAGGGAGACCCTCAGTCTTGGGAAGAAAACAAAAGGGTTGGACTTGGTGGGTATCACTGCTATTAACACAAGGAAGGTGGCCAGGGAGTGCTGACTTTCCTGGGAGCTTCCCTCAGTCTTCCTTCTCTTGAAGGCAGGGAGGAGGCGTGACCAGTGCCAGGTCACATCCCAGTTAACAAGGATCTAGTTATAAACAAAACTCAATCCACCCGTTTGGGAAGCATAGCGACCCTGGTTCGACTGGCTTCCACACTCACGAGTGTGTGATCTCAGGCAAGGTACTGCGTCCTCTATGCTTCCGTTGCCTCATCTAAAAGGGCACTGACTTGCAGGCTATAGGACTAAATGAATCCTATAATCCTCCTCCATTGCTTACAGGTTAAGTGGTTGATAGCAGACAGCACAGGGCCTGGCACAAGGTAAGTCCTCAATAAACGGTAGATATTTTATTACACATGGTATCATTAAACTATTTATTATCAGAGAAGCAGTCAAAAGCACACACACTGAAGCCAGACATATATGGGCGTAACCAGCAATTGCTGGTTAATCAGGCAATTGCTAACTGTGGGCCTTTGAGTAAATTACTTCAGTTTGCTGTGACCATTAAATGAGCTAAAACATATATAAAGTGCCTCAGAACACTCTAGCATACAGCAAGTGCTATGAAAGCATTTGCTATTGTTGTTTATTTTCTTTACAGCAGAACCAGCACTGTCAACCAAGCTACCACGTGGACCGTCTGTCTTAGGTTCTCAAAGATGTGTGAGTTTGCAATGCAGTCAGGAACAGAGGCTGCATTCCTTCCCTTTTGCTCCTTCCTTCCTCTTTCTCATCTCTGCTCTCCTCTCTTTCTCCTTCTCTTGGCCTTTCACCCTTTCCCACTCTCATCCTTTCTTTCTCTATCTCCTTCGTCTCCCCGTCCCTCAGTCTCTTTCTTCTTTCCTTTTTGTTTCTCTCTTCTTTTGTCTTCTCCTCTTCGTCTCTTTAGTCTGTCCCTCTTTTAAAAGCAGGACCCATTTTTTCAAACAAGATCTTATGTGACCCCCAATATGTAAAATAGACAAACCAGGAGCTGCTCTAGTTTAGGCAGGAAGAAGAGCTTGGAGTCCAGGGCAATCCAAGTCTTCCTTCCCTGAGGTACTACCCCAGGGTCCTAGGACTCTGATAAACCCAGACTGACAATCACTGTACTCGATGAGCTCTAAGGTCGTTTACAAAGCAAAGACTAGAAAGGACAATTAGACACTAAAGGCAGAGAGCCATTCAGCTCCAACAATCTAGGCGTGAGGCCCTCAGTAACAAAGCCCTCCTCAAATTAAGTATGAAATACAATAGCTAGCATCACAAAAGTCCAAGGACCTTGATCTGGAAGGATGTTCTTGAAGAGGTGTAACTTTGAAAACCCATCAGCATGATAATCCTTAGAGGCCAGGTCTTGGCTCTGCGGGGTTGGATATAACTGCATCCGCTACCACCCTGACCCCACTCAAATCCACTAACAAAATCAAATCATTCAGGGAATAGAAAAAAAGTTTCCCAACATTTCACGAAGAGCAAGATGGCTGCTTTAAATCAGTCTACTTTCCCTTTTTCCAACCAGCCGGATGGTGCCCATGGTGATGGCTTTATTTTAGATGGGGTGTTTTGGTTGGGCTTCTAATTGGCTCCCTGGTTGCTAAGAAAATGGTTGCCTTGGTTTTTCAGATTTAAGGGCCACAGTAAGCGACACGTGGGAGTCTGCGTGGGAAAGGAAGTCTGTGAAGAAAATTTGCTTTGGTTTCTTCCTCATAGAACTCCCTCCCTTCCCAAGGTAAATTTAGTCTTCTTCCCAAAAAAGAAAATTGAAAAGGTTCTCTTATTTCCATAAATTCTTATAGGACATATTTGGAAATCTGGTTCCGTTCCTTTTTTTATCTCCCCCTTTCTCCAAATGTCTGCTGTTCACCTGCACGTGGAGATTGAAGCAGTGGACTGTTCACGTTTCTAACAGTTGACACAACTGTAACGTTTTCCAAGGAACAAGGCTCCGAGTCCTTGCCAGACAGACAAGGGTAGGGTTTCCCTACCCTATGGGGCACCAAAAAGGGATACTAGACATCTAGTATCCCTCCCATTTACTGAGAGGGGAAGATCCTCAGGATACTTGTTTCCGTTCCACAAAAACTAAGACAATGTGGAGCCTTAGGAGCTAGAAGAGATCAGTTAGGTGAATAAGGTTTATAAAGTGACGCACAACTCTGCACACCGTTACTGGCCCTACACACCCAGAACAGCAAAGTCTGGGCGAATGTGTTAACATATGGGGGTGAGATGTCCAAAAGTTTGTGAGGCTCCCCTTAGTTTGCTCCTGGACATTTTCAGAGAGAACCCTGGGGGCACTCAACCCTGGGGGCACTGGGAATTGTAGTCTCAACCTTGGGGGCACTGGGAATTGTTTTCAGAGAGGGCCTCGTGATTCCTCCAAGATGGTGGCCTTTGTAGACCAGGAGGTTTCGGAAGGCCAGGGCTTCTCCCAGGTCAATTCAACAACGTGCTAGGCACTGGGACTACGTTGATGAACAAGAATCGCCACCCTCACAGAGCTTATAGCAGCACCTGGAAAGGCAGATGCCAGGTAAGTAATTGCACTGACACTTTTGAAACTGTTTCACCCGAGAATCAATAATGCTAAATACCATCACTGCTTCCTCATTCTTACTTCAACTCTCTCCCCTTCTCCCATAGCTTTACTGCTTTGAGGAGAAGTAAGACCACATTACTCTCTGCCGACACCCCATGCCCCATCCTCTGAAATATCCCCAAAGCTTATGGCTCTGCTGACTGTGAATTCCACTGAGTTTACTGGATCCTGGTGAGCATGCTCGCAATAGGATAGGGGTGAGGCAGAACAGGCAGGATTATCGCATTATTTACAGGATTCTGGAATTCTCCACTGTGGTTTCTAAACCATTAGACAAGAAGCCCGCTTCTTTGGATTAAAATAATGTCAGAGTTTCCTAACGGAAGGCTGAAAAGCAGAAACAACTATTCATTCAATGTTGGCTTTCCATGTTGTAGCCATTGTTAAATACAGAGGGAACAGTGGTTAAATAGGAATGGATCTTTCTTAATGTCCTTTAATTCTCTCACATCATTCAGCTCCAGCCATTCATTGTCCTTTGATCACAGAAGTTCTATCTCATCAGCTTTAGCAAAGGGAGTCAAATCCTAGGAGACAGGATGGGAGGATGTGTGAGCAGGGAAAGGCAGGACAGGTACTAAGGCCTCTGAAAGGAACCCTGGAGCCCCAGTACTCCTCCCCAATTCCAAGCACAACAAAATTCAGTTCAGTACACATTTTTTGAGCATCTACTTTTGCCAGGCCCTGCGCTAGGCCACCAAGATAACCAATAAATCAATGTTGCATTGCATGGTTAGTTCTCCTGCTCTGATGTTTTTACCAGGAATAAAACAGGCCTGTTGGAGGTTGTTTGTTTTTCTTTCTCAACTGCTACAGATACTCAGAGAAATCTTGTCTTGGTCTCCAAGTGAAGAATAAAATTTGCTAAGGTTCTTAAGCTAATATTGATATATCTTATCTTGGAATTCTTATGATCTGCAGTTACTTACCTGTTATTTCAAAGTATAAACTATAAAGCTTAAAGATGTTCTATTAGACAATGACCTCGGTGGGAATTAAAGAAAACAGGACTAAATGAAGCTGTTCAGGAGCTGAAAAGTAGTTAGTTCAGTATTCTTTTTACGTGATACATTCTCAAGATTAGTCTAGGTTTAGTCTAACTCCTTGCCCATATGTGCAGATGTTGAGTATTCCAGGGGAGTTTCGGGTTCCCATCTAGGGATTCTCCTTTCACCAGAGATGCCCCTGCCTCTCTCTCTCTCTCTCTCTCTCTCTCTCTCTCTCACACACACACACACACACACACAGACTAGAAGTGGTGTGTGGCTTAAACGACTCAAAAAAAACCCCCAAAAAAACCCTTGTTCCAAGGACACCAGAGTAATTTGAGTCTCCTTATCTCAGGGACTCTGATTATTACTGGGTTCGCCTGGGTGTGTGGATTCTGAAGAACGGCAATCAGGAACAGTACGGATCTATAATGGGACAACTCAGCTAAATCAACATGAATCAGATGAAGAAGAAGCATGCAGAATCAATCAGAATCTTGTGGGAGAAAACCTGGTCACTGAATCTACTGCCAAAGAAATCAAGAGAAGCCTGGCATACAGACCACAGTCGGACAGAAAGCAGACAGTTGTGAGGGAACTGCAGTGCAATGGGAAATCCTCAGCTGCTCCTCAGCAAGCCAGGCTGTGTCACGGAGGAGCCACCTGCTACTGAGTTCAGGCTCTGACGGCTACGCTGCTGCAGGCACGCTATGATTCAACAGTGGCTGCCCTTCCCCCGGGCACAGAGCGCCAACGTTGCAGGGGTTTCAGCTTACCTGTTCACACGTGCAATATATTTATGGATATATGGGGGTGTTTAAAGCGAGGCAGAATTAGGTATAATCACAATGCACGGTACATTTGTCCTTAAGGGAAAACCAAAAGATCTGTAAGTAGCTAAAAAGGAAAAGAGGAAGGTGAGTTTTGTGGTTGAGGGCACGAGGGGGGTTCCATCATTTTCTGTCATCACAGTTCTTCCGTCTCTGTTCCTCTCTGCCTCACGTCACCCTACTGGCTCCTCATGGCGATGCTTACAGAGACTTCTTGAGGTCCTCTAGCTCACTCTTATGTTGTTCCTTCATACTTCTTACCTATCTGTGTACAGTGCTGGTAGCGGATTTGAAGTCCTTCCTGGATTCTCTGCATGTAGATCTGAAATGCTGGTTTCTATAACCAGCAGACTCTATTCCTAAAGCTCAGAGACAATTTTTGCGAAACTCAGACCAAGGGACTATATTTATATTATCACGCACACTACATATTTATAGCTCAGCAGCTTGGACCAGCATCACAAGGCACATACCTTCTACCAGTGTATTTGTAACAACGCTCAGTATACTGTTGATCCTGTCCTTCCGCCCATAGGAGGCCAATTGGTCCATGGAAACCAAGAGAGATCCAGGGCCTTTCTTCTTAATTTCCAACTCGGTTGTAGCCTGAAAAAAACAACAAGTTGGGTGAGTAAAGTCTTGTAAACATTAAGGCTGGGCCTTACCGGATGTAGGCTAGAGTGAGCGAGAACATATGCTCTTCCTTAGATCTTTTTACTTTGATGCTACAATCCTATTCACCTCAAGAAGTAGAATGAAACGAGCTGGCCATGGATCACCCTTAGCTCCACAGATGACAAGACCAAGTCGTTTAAGTGCGTATAAAATCTACAGTGAACCCTACAGTCTGGCTGGGATCCAAATACCTCATCTGCTCAATGTAAGCATAGAGTAGAAAGACCAGATCCCCTGGGAAAATGCCATCAGAAGTAGACTCTCTTGTCCTCCTCTCAAATCCACAGCATTTGGCTAGAACTGGACCACATGATAAAATAAGTCAAATTCACCTGTATGTGAAATTTCATGAAGGGCCAGGTCCCTGATCACACTGAGTATTACAGACACAGTTTCCTTCACTTGTAGGCGCACCATCATTCTACCAAACTGTCACTTCCAAATGTCAAACCTAGGCCTAACTGAACGTTAGCAAGTAGAAGTTCTACTCCAAATCTCCTCCAAGCCACTGCAAACAAGAATGGTAGGTTTTGCCATCTTAATTAAACACATTGCCTCATATGTCTTTTTACATTTATCTTGCCTTTTTACATTTTTATTTTATGAGTTAACCTGAAATTTTCAAATTTCCAACCAAATAAAAAGGGCAGAAAACACCATCACACTGTTAAACAAAATAGTTTTTACACACTCCTCCTTGGGCGATACCAGTATGGTAGATCACGGCAAAGGGTTTCTGAATGTCCCTTGCTTGCGCTTTTTGTGCCAACCTGAATATTTTACATCAGATCAAGCTTAATGGGGTGGCTTAAAACCTAGCTTTCTAGTAACCATGCTGTCCACTGTAACACGTCAACCATATAAACTTAGCTGCTCCTTCCATGTGAAGGTAAGAGGACAGAGACAGTCACCACAGGACAGGGAAGACATGTGTTTGTATGAAGCTAGAGAAGTATCTGTCTGATCAGTGACAGAAAGTTTTGAAAAGAAAATAATCGTCTCTGGAGAGTTACATCAGAAAGCCTTCCTATTCTTACATATATTTAGATTTTAAGAACTGTACTGAAGAAAGTTCCTGGCAGATTACAATTTATCCCATCATGGTGTTTTATCAAATAGTTCCACTGATTCAGAGATTTGGTTTACCTTAGGGTTTTGTTTGTTTTGCTTTGTTTGTTTGGCAGAGCTACAGAAGAAATGGAAAAGAAAAAGAACTGGTTTCCTTGGGAATTCCTGGATGCACTACTATACAAACATTTGTATTTGTAAGAATGACTTAACCATTAGCTCAGGTCATGATACAGTATATTTCTTTGAGAAATCACTTTTTGCTACAATTCCCAGCCTGATATTCATGACATTTAATAAATGAGATTAAACTACTATATTTTAAAAATGACAGGACTTCCCTGGTAACGCTGTGGTTAAGAATCTGCCTGCCAGTGCAGGGGACACGGGTCCAAGCCCCAGTCCAGGAAGATCCCACATGCCACGGAGCAACTAAGTCCGAGCGCCACAACTACTGAGCCTGTGCTCTGGAGACTGCGAGCCACAACTACTGAGCCCGCGTGCCACAACTATTGAAGCCCGCGTGCCTAGAGCCCGTGCTCCGCATCAAAGAGAAGCCACCGCAACGAGAAGCCTGCACACCGCAACGAAGAGTAGCCCCCGCTCATTGCAACTAGAGAAAGCCCACGCGCAGCAACGAAGACCCAACGCAGCCAAAAATAAATTAAAATAAATAATTAAATAAACTTAAAAAATGACAATCATCTAAAAATGAACACAGAAGTCCCAATACAATGGACATTATTATTTCTGACATTTATTGATTCTAGATTTTTATTGAACTGTCCTTCCGCAAATCTATGATAGATAGATTTTATAATGCTGACCCCCGAGATACTGGAAGATCTAATGGACTGGCTGGTTCATCAAAGAAGGATGAAACTGCACTTAATATGGCTTTGGTATTAGTGTAGCTTACTGTCTTCTGGGCACGCTGGATATGATAAGATATAAATTCTTCAGGCTTTAATAACACCCACCTTAAAAAACAAAATTAATGAAAATGCTATCTAAAAAGACCTAGTCAAATCATTATATTATCATTTGTTGATACCTATTCAAAAGATAAAACAATTTTTAGCTTGGATAAAAAAATCCACAAAAATTAAAGAAAAATTTATCCCCAAACTTAATATTAAGATGGAACAATTACTATTTATCTCTTTCTATGTAAAATGAAAGTAAACTATAGCAGGGCTATGTGGAGACAGCTTCTAAAATATTAAAATTTGTTCCATAAACCATAATGTGTTATAGAACTATAATCTATACTGTACAATTGCTTAAATTTTAAAAAAGAAACAAATGAAAGAAGATGCTGAGAAATGAACATTTCAAAGCCCATACTTAGGAAATTTTAGAAGGTAAAAAGAGAAATCCATTAATTATTTTTTTACAAAGGCAAGAGCATTTAGCATAGATCCAAATAACTGGTTCCATCAAATGTCTTGGTAATAATAAGATATCCAAAAAAATTCCCACATATTTGTAAATTAAACAACAGACTTCTAAAGATCTGTGAATCAAAGAGGTTTGCACAGGGAAATTTAAAAAATACTTTAACTGATGACAATGAAAACACAATACATCAAGATTTATGGGATGAAGCTAAAGAAATTGTTAGAGAAAATTTTACAGCTTTAAATGTTTATATTAGAAAATAAAAAAAGATATAAGATCAATGCTCGAAGCTTCTGCCTTAAGAAACTAGAAAAAGAGGATCAAATTAAGCCATAGGTAAGTATATGAAAGGAAATAATAAGAATAAGAATGGAAATTAATGAATTAGTAAATGGACAAACAATAGACAATCAAAAAAGGTCAAATCCTGGTTCTTTAAAAAGATTAATAAAATTGATAATTCCCCAGGCAAGATTGATCAAGAAAAAAAAATAGAGAAAACACAAATTATAATTTTCAGGAGTGAAAAAACAGGATATCACTATAAATCCTATAGACGTTATTAAGATAATAAGGATATGTTGTGAATAACTTTATGCCATTTCATCTTGGATGAAATAGACAAACATATCCAAACACAACTTATAAAAACTGACATAAGAAGAAATAGAAAATCTAAATAGCCCATATTAATTCAAGAAATTATAATAAAAAATCTTATCACAAAGAGAACTCTAGGCCCAGATGGGGCTCCACAAGTGAATTCTATCAAATGTTTATGGAAGAAATAATACTAATTTTACACAAATTCTTTCAGAAAACAGAGGTTAAGAGAATACTTCTCAACTTCTTTTATAAAGAGAACATAACCTTGATACTAAACCTGACAAGAACATTACAAGAAAAGAAAATTAGAGATCAATATCCCCCATCAACAGAGATGTGAAATCCTTAACAAAATATGAGTAAATAGAATCCAGCAATATACACAAAGGATACTACATCATGACCAACAGAGTTTATCCCAGGAAAGCAAGGTTAATTTAATACTAGGAAAAAAGGCAGTGTTATTCGTCATGTTAACAGAATAAAGGAGAAAAACCATATGATCATCTCAGAGATGCAGAAAAAGAACATTTAACAAAATTCAACACCTCTGTATAAAAATAAAATTTCTCAGCAAGCCACAAATACAATGTAGCAGTTGCAGTCTGACAAAGATCATCTATGAAACCTATAGCCAACTTCATGCTTCTTGGTGAAACATTAAATCCTCTTCCTCTAATAGTGGAAACAAGGAAGGATGTACGCTTTCATCAAGTCTATTCAATTTTGTATCTAAAGTCTTAGCTAGTGCAATAAAGCAGGAAAAATAAATGAAGAGCATAAAGATTGCAGTTGCTGTTACTCACAGAAAATATTACTGTGCATGTAGGAAACATTATGGAATTTACCAAAAAACCCCCCAAAACAAAAAACCCTCCAAGGCTAATAGAACCAATACATTAATTTATCAAGGTCATGAGATATAAGGTTAATATACAAAAATCAACTGTATTTCTATATTCTGGCAACAAATAATTGAAAATAAAAATTTTAATTATACCTTTTACAATAGTATCAAAAAATATCAAATACCAAGGGAAAAAAATCTAATGAAAGATGTCTAAGACCCCCACTAAAAACTATACAACTTTGCTGAGAGAAACTTGAGAAGACTTAAATAAATGGAGAAATGTACCACATTCATAGATTGGAAGACTCAATATAATTAAGATGTTCATTCTCCCCAAAGTGATCTATAGATTCAGTACAAGCACTACCAAAATTCTGTTTTTTGAAAAAACATATACATATATGTATGCATAAATTTTTGTGTGAACACCTGTTTTCCTGGGTATATACCTATGAGTAGAATCTCTGCGTCATCTGATAACTCTCTGTTTAACTTTATGAGGAGCTGCCAAACTGTTTTCCAAAGTGTCTGCACTATTTCACTTTCCAACCAGTAATGTTGGCTATTGTTTCTTGTGTCAGACTATGACCAATTGAAGGGAAGAAAACCTGGAGCAGACTCTCTCCCATGTACAGCAGCTTCATCGTCGCTTTCCACCTAGAATCTGCTTGGGATTCTGTGAGGTATGTCTCTACAATTGGCTCAGCTGCCCAATTCTCATCACCTGGAAGGTGGGAAGAAGGTGTCTTCCTCCAAGCATGCTGAGACCCAAGGACCAGAGGAAAGATCACATGCTCATTCTCTCCCCTCCCTTATTTCTTTGGGTAATTTTTTTTGGGAGGGGGAGATGAAGGTGTATAATTTTATTTGTTTCGTTTTCTTTCATCTTGTTGGGGAGGGAGGAGAAGAACTAACAACTTTTTAAAGTCAGGAGCCTCTTTGCCTTTTAAAAATTCAGCCCCTAAGGAGCCTTGGTGCAAAACTATCAGTAACAGAGGAAGCAATTGAGAACCTTAATTACTTTAAACCCAATACAAATTTGTTCCATTTCTCTTAACTCAAACACAAAGTTTATTAGGCATTTAGCCACTGACTTCCAACCTCCTAAATTGTAGCTGTCCTTCTCAAAGAGATATTCTACCATGTCTGCAGATGGCAGGTTCTGCCCACATTTCTATAGATCGAAGGAATCTCAACTTGTTATTGATTCTGAACTGCTTTCACATGGAAATACATAACTGGCAACTTACCAGCCAGTCACCTTTCTTGGGACTAAAATTTAGAGCATTTTAGAAGCGGCCTTAGGACCTAGCCATTTATCTCCTGTTCAAGCCTTTCTAAAATTTTTGTACTATTCTGCTTTAAAATACTGTACAATAATTTCTCCTTCTCAAAGGATCTTTGGAATCTTAGAAGAAATCCAACCCTCTCCAAGTCAAGCAATTCAGCAGAAATCTCACTGTCTACTTCTCAGGCTATGAAGGCCAAAAAAGTATAGGGAGAGGAATGGAAACTGGCTTTCTGAATACCAAGGATGGGCCAAGTAATATGCTTCACATTTTATAAATATTACATTTAATTTTCAAATAGCCCTATAACAACAGTCCTTTTTATCTCTTTTTTACAGATAAGGAAATGGGCTTAGAGATGCTCATTTTTCCGGATCACTTGAGTAAATAAAGAACCCTGGCTTTGTAGTTAGCATAGCATAATGGTTAGTGGTTAATGCTGTGGAGTTTGATTGTCTGGATTCAAATCCTAACTGTACTGCTTACTGTGCAATCTTGGACAAGTTGCTTTATTTCTTTAAGCCTTGGTTTCCTCCTCGTAAAATGCACACAATAGTAGTATCTAACTCAGAGGGCAGTAGCTGTGAGCATGCAATGAGATAATGCTTTGCATTTACGACATGATTTCTGAGTTATGTGTGTTTTTGGATGGTCAGTGGTACCTGCTTCCTTTACGAGTGAAGAGCAATGATTTTCCAGCTCAGAGATGAAGACATGGGAAAAGTCCCCTTATCCTCTGCTTCAGCAAAAAGCAAAAGTTCTCAAACTATCAAAAAATTATCACCACTCAATCACAACTGAAGATGTGAAATAGTTTTTGATAAGATTCTAATGAGGTGATGTCTGGATGTCTTTTTTTCATAGGGAATATTATATTTCTTAATTTGAGCCTAAAGAAAAAAAAATACAGATGTGGCATAGCCCAAGCATTAATGTTGTGTGAGATCAGCTTATGGACCATCAATGGCTCCTACACCAGGCCATAAAGCATGAGTATGTAACTGGAAGCACTCTGATGGTCCAGGCGAGGACAAGTTAATCTGTAGCTGCAGACGCATCCAAAACGTTTTGACAGTGAGAATCACTATCTTCTAGCCCAAAGAGGTATAATAATTGCTCATTTGGCCCAGGCTGCCTATAACATTATGAATATATTAATTCCTTCTAAGATAAATGACTTTTCCTACTTCCCAAATAAGCAGTCAGGAAGTTCTCTTGGCATCAGGAAGACCTTGGTTCCATTTCCACAAGTCACTAAGTCTCTGAGTCTATCTGTTGATTGGATAAAACCACCTACTGAATGGGGAAGTTATAAGAATTAAATGAGATCATACATATAAAGTGCTTAGCATAGTGTCATCAGAACTCAGTCTATGGCAGCTATAAGTATTAGGCCCATTGTAGAAAACTAGAAAGAACAGAAAAGTGTAAGGAAGGAAAAAAAAGTCACTAATAATTTCCCCTTCCAAAGGCAGCTACTGTTAACTTTTAGTCAGTCATCTTTTTTCTATATGCAGTTTGTCTTTATATAGATGATATTGTACCACACAAACTATATGCATTCTGTTATTGTTTTGTTTTGTCTTTTTGGCCTATTAATATAATTTAGATATTTCCCCACACCATTAACAACTAGGAGGTGCTTCTTTTTTTTTTTTTTTTTTGCGACACGCAGGCCTCTCACTGTTGTGGCCTCTCCCGCTGTGGAGCACAGGCTCTGGATGTGCAGGCTCAGCGGCCATGGCTCACGGGTCCAGCCACTCCACGGCACATGGGATCTTCCTGGACCGGAGCATGAACCCGTGTCCCCTGCATCGGCAGGCGGACTCTCAACCACTGCACCACCAGGGAAGCCCAGGAGGTGCTTCTTTATGGCTTCTAACAAAATAATTTTTCCTCGTTATGAAGCCCTTGGGAATGATACAGTCCTACCTACCTCATCTTCCTGCCACTTTGGGATCTGACCTCCTGGCCTTGGGAATCCTCAGGTCTGTCACCATCATCACTTGGGGCCACTGCAAAGCATCTCCTAAGTGCTTACAGGGTGTTGAGTGTGCAGGACCCCCAAAACCCCAAAGGCAGCATTCTGTCAGCCACAACACAACGTAAGGCAGCGCAGACGGCCTTACATTTCACAGCCATCTGCTCAACTGCCTCTCAAATTTATCTCCCACACAATATAACAGAAGCTGCTAAAAAAACAAAAACAAAACCCGCAAACCTGCTCATCTGCCTTTAAGCTGAAGTTCAAGCTCCTTCTTCCTGGATACCTTTTCTAATACCTTCTCTTCAAAGAAAAAGCAAGATATATTATTTCGCTTAAATATTTTTAAAACTGCTAGGATATCAAAATTTACTTTGGTTTTCAACATGTGAATTATCCCCACTGTACTGCCCATGCTGATCCACCCCTCATTCTCCACTGATATCATCTCTTGTTTTTTTAGAGAATATAATTATCTATCTAATTATGGAGCCAAAAAATTTACATCTAGACATAGAACCAGTGAAGATCAAAAAATTATATTTCAAGTAAAGACAGTCATTCATAATATTTATTTTGGCCAACTACGTAGCTTGGAGGGGGCTTTGGAGCCACTGTTTGTTATTATTATTGTTCCTATTACGCTTGATCTGAAACAAGCAGTTCTCCAGAAGAGCAATGGCCATGTGACTAGGCGGAGAAGACATGAAAATTAACTGAGAAACAGAAGACTGAGGTTTCTGAAAGGTCTGTCAATGATAAGCTGTGTAACCCCAAGGAGTGCAAACTCACTGAGCCTGTTTCCCCATCTCAAAAACAGGAATAATCAGCTCCACTTTGTCAGCCTTATGGAATTTTTATTCGAAACTAATAAAGCATGTAAAAGTAATCTGTACCTTGTAAAGAGCTATACAAACATAAGGGGGAAAATATTTTGCTTTTAAATAAAACGTCAGGAAGAGAAAGGACAACGTCAAATATCCTAACTGTCTGTTGAATTTAGGACAGTCAACAACTGTCCTAAAGTGCTAAAAACAGATCATTCTGAATAATTCCATCCTTGATTGTCCAATTTCCCTCCACACATGCATCATGCTAATTAAAGGGCTGGCTATCTTCATGCTGGGTTAGAGGAAACTGAAGTGTTGGAACAAAACAGACATGCTATCTCAAGAAGCTGAGACCAGCTAAGGAGGGACTGAGGAAAGTTAAGGAACGAGAGGTAGAAAGGATTAGGATCATTAAGGTTATAAGAATTTAAAACTAGAAAAAAAGGTATAAACAGCTTAGAATCTAAAGAAATGTTAAGAGATGGCTTTTCCCAAAGAGGCGAGCCATTATCCTAACCCCTAGACAAGTGGTTTTGTGAAACTATTATATACAGCTCCTCCAGAGCCTGACATTTGATTACATTTAAAATTCATCTTTCACTTCCCTTTTCCTTCCTCCGCCATATACCATGTGTTCTTGCCCTGACCACCTACCTTCCCCTCCTTTGATTCATTTCCATCTCAATCCCTTTTAAATGTCTAGGTCCAGTTCCCCACTGGTTTCCTTAACCTCTCCTTGCCTGGCTCTCCCAGTGCCTACTTCCTACCCTCAGCATCACCCATGCACATTCCTCTTTGGAAAAAGAGGAAAAATCACATCTCACTCTTGTAGAGGAGACTAAGAAAATTATTCAAAGCTATGTTACTTTTTTTTTTTTTTAAATAGGAAGATAAGAGCTTTAAATTCCAAGTTGTTTCCCTACGAGGAGGAAGGACGTAGCGGGAGAGAAGCAATGATAGTTCCAAACCCGCTCAGACTCGGTCACTGGTGACGGCAGAGGCCCTTCTCATTCCATCCGGGCAGGATCCTCTGGCCAGAGGCATTCAGTCAAAGCAGGTGCGGGGAGGAAAAGAGATAAGCAGGCAGAGACGTGCAGAGATGGAGAGAGAGAAAAAGGGATAAAATAAAGGAAAGAGTTGATGGGGAAAGGGCCAGAGTCAGAAACAAGAAAGGAAGATGGGGGGAAATGGAGCAAGGAATAAAGTAAAAGGGAAAACAGGGTGAGTAAAAGAGGAGGGCTGAAGAGAGAAAGAGGAACAAACCAGGAGGGAGAAAACAGAAGTGGCGGGGGGTAGAGACAAGAGTTGGGATGCAGCATGGAAGACAGACCGGGTGGAATGGACAGAGCAGGGAGAGAAGAGAGGAAGGGAGTGGGAGAGAATGCCATGCCTAGCCTCGGTCTACGTTTTTACTTCCTTACGCTGTCATCAGGAGCTGCCTTATCTATTTTCACCTCTGGCAGGAGACGCCCGCTGATGTGGGAGCCGGGGCCGCCGATGAGGGACACCACACCGTTGCAGTCCACCGTGCTGTTGCGCTTGACGCTGCGCCGCAGGCTGGGGAAGATGCGCGAGGAGCGGCTGCCCTGGCTGTAGCCGCTGTAGCCGCTGTAGCTGCTGCGGCGCTCGCGGGCTCGGATGGGGATGAAGAGCGAGTCCCGGCGGCCCTCGCTCTCCTCCACCGTGCTGTGCTCGTCGTCCGCAAACTCGTTCTCGGAGCCCGGGTCCCGGAACCGCCCGGGCCCCCTGAAGCTGAAGATGCTGCTTTTGCTGTTGTGGCGGGACAGGAATGGGGAGCCCGGAATGCTGAGCAGTGACTGTAGGGGCAGGAAGAGAGAGAGACAGAGAGGGAGGCATGAGACAGGAAGGGGACCCCGTAGAGGCTGAACAAAGGCTGTCAGCTTCCCCAGCCTGGCCCCATCCTTGCATTCCTGTTAATCAGAACACAGGTGTTTCCAGAAAGCACTTCTGGATGTTGAATTTCTACTGCTTTTCAACACCCATCATTACTCACTTCTCCTTGTCCCAGAACCTTGTGATACACCTGTCTTTGACCTGTTAACCATTCACAAGTTCTAGTCACTGTTCACCCATGTATTGAAAGGATGCTTTTATCTCATGCTCTGTGTATTGAATCCACCAGGAAATACATTCAGTGTCTATTTCTCATTACTATGAGCTCACCTGGAGTGTGCCTTTAATCTACCAAGTTAGATTCTATGCCACACTTGGCAAAAGGAGAGAATTTAAAAGCGCCCAGTCACTTGCCACTCTCTCAATGGGTACCACATGCCCTAGAGGCTAAGAACTATGCCAATAGTGGTTTTTTAGTTCAGTTGAAAATGGTATCTGTCCCCTCCTCCTCCATTTTAAAGTCAACGTTTTTCTCATGATAAGTTTAAGTATTTGTAAATTATATAATTCCCAGCATTGACATTTTAAAGTCAAACTTGTATTTATCACTTAGAAATTTTTCATCTTTTTCTCCTTCAGCTCATACTTCCATTCCACCTTTCCTAGAGAATTTTATGCTAATGTATATCTTTATGCTTTAATGCGTTTTACTGATCACCTTTCAATACTTTTCTGCAACAAAAAATTATAAATAAACTGTACTTAAAATTAAAAAAAAAATTTCCTGTGACCATGAGTCTCCAAGAAATTTAAAAAATTCTCCTGGATTGTGTTTTTATTACAATCCTCATTAATACAATTGATCACAAATATATTCTACATTTTATAAGTAATTACTAAGCTTAAAAAGAAATTTTATTAAAATATATCTCAATGAGATGAATTTTTTTTCAATTGGTGTTTAAATATTTGTAGATAGTATTATTTATTATTAGAATCAAACATGGCTCAACAGCAACCCCTCTCTCCCTTCTAATATTATTTAGATTTTAAGTGCTGAGAAACCTTATTCATGTAAATGGTACCTTGGAACAGAAGAATACTGTTATAAACAGTAATGTCACTCAATTCTTTGAACGCCTTCTAAGTTATATGCCAAAATTGCATAGTAAGCTATCTGCAAAATTTATCTTAATGATCTATCAGCTGACAATTAAATCAAGTCCTCTTTCAATTGTGTTGAAAGCAAAGAACTGAAACCCACCCAACTTGCCAAAGGATTTGTACCCAGTGGATAGAAGTATTCCATTTCCTGATTCCTGAGGATATCAAAAAGGCTTTATTTATTATTAACTAATAATTATATCGGTACCTCTTACAGGGGTTATTCTTTTACTTTAAAGGAACCATATTTAACCCAACAGAAAAGGTTGGAATAACCAAAATCTTGTCAATTTCTATACATCACTGCCAACATTAATTTTTTAATAAAATGATGTGATCACATGCTTTAAAGATATTTTCATCAAAACCTTAAAGCCACAGACTTAGCTCATTTAATTTACAAAAATGCCCACCATATGATCTAATTAGCAAAGCAAGTCCCCAATGTCAAAGCAATGGGCCAAATCAGACTTATTTTCATTGGAAAAAGTATGACTTCATTTTTCATTTTTAATAAATGTATTAATATGTATCCCAGTGACATCCATCAAGCTCCTGAACTTAAAACATCCCATTGCCCCTGATTAGAACTCTATATTTCACTCTTATTAGAAGTATGTAAGAGATAGGTAAATTCAGAAAGCCTTACAATGGGTTTGTTTCCTAGATTGAAGAAAACTTTTTAGACCCTAATATTTTCAACTGTCCCTTTGTTTCGCACCTCCAAAGATTTTTATATCTTAGGGCAATACACCACTTAGGATTTGGGATGAGAGAGAGGTATGCCTTCCTTTTGTAAAGTGGGAGAAGGCTGACTGTGAAAAGAAAAGTGGAAAAGAACTGGTGTGACTTTGGACCACAGGCCTCACCCTAGGCATAGGAAAATGTAACTTAAAGATCTGGAAATCAGGTTCCTTAAAACTGTGCTTAGAAAGTCTTCAAGTGCCCTGAGGGGATGCAATCCCAGTTTGAGGACATCTGCTCTAAGAGAACAAAACCTGACACAGTCAACTGACCTCAGACAATCCTCCTTGCTACCCTGAGATACTCAGTTTGCTCAATTATGGCTTTGAAGGAATTTCAAAGTAACTTTTAGCTATATAAGATTTTTGCCTTAGAGTTTAGGCCTTACCCTTCTGGTAAAATGATTCCACTGTGAAAGTTCTTTGTGGGCTAGGACTCTGCCAATATAGTATACATATTAAAAGTGCTAAATAAACATTTTAAAATAATACTTTTGATGATAACCCTGGAATGGCTGTAGGGCTCCTCTTTAATATTTCTGCCCATATCTTTTTTATACCTAGAATTCCACTTCTAGGTCTAGACTCAAAATGAGCCCAGTTCCATTCTCTTCCTATAATGTACAAAGCCCCCATGCCCAGATGGGTACATTTTCTTTGGATATTTCTAGTTTTATCATACTTCACTCTCTAACCTGTATTTCCCTTGTTATGTAGTCTCCTCTTGCCTTGGCTTGAAGCAACTCACAAATCTCTGAGATAATAAATGAATTTGATTACTGGAAACTGCATCAAGAAAACCACTTATCACAGATCATTTTATATAAATGTTATTGTTAAATACATACTATAGGCTGTATGTAGGCCTCTAAAAAATAGGGTTCAGGTATGCAACATCTCTGACCCCTTTCCTGATCACTCTGACTTGTTTTGCTCTTCTGCCTCATCCCTGCACCAGAGAGGAGGAGCTGCATAGGTTAGATTCTAGAAAGTTCACTGGGTCTCATTTATGAGTGGAGGGTGTCACTGTGTATTAAAAGGGCACATACATGGCCATGTTCCTTCTCCATGCTGTTGAGCTGGTAGAGGCGTCAGCCCCTCCTCCAGCTTATTGCTTGCTATTCCTCATTTCACATATATGTTTGGGCACCCTCACTGATTCATTCCCCTGAACCATTCACAGATCAATGTTAGTATATAATCCGCTACTGGTTTGCAATGAGACGGTAAAAACCTGAGAGAAGCATTTAGAAATTTTAATAGCAAGTAGGCATTTTTACAACATCTAAGAATGTGATAATTTTTCTAGAAGTTTATTGCAATTATATTTTACAAGAGTATCATTCATGAAGAAATGGGAAAGACAAAAACTGGTCCTTCGCTACAGATAGTTTGAGAAGCACTTCTCTAAACAATGTGGCTGGCCAGAAGATTTGTTAAGTGTTAGAATATACCTATGAGTTCTGGTTTCTTTCTTTCTTTCTTTCTTTTTTTAAATATTTATTTATTTAGGCTGTGCCGGGTCTTAGTTGCAGCATGCGGGAGCTGGTTCCCTGACCAGGGATCGAACCCAGGGCCCCTGCCTTGGGAGCGTGAAGTCTCACCCACTGGACCACCAGGGAAGTCCCACCTATGATTTTGTTTTAATCAGGTATGGTAAGGTGACAGACACAGAGATAACTGCCTTTGAAAGAAGAGTTTATTACTTACAGTTCCCAAAATAAGGGGGCATGGCATGCTGCACCATGTCATGCCAGGCCACACAGGGCCTCACGGTGGGGGGGGGGGCTGCGTATGAGGGTCAGTCAGGAGGCAGGAGGAGCGAGGGGAAAAGCCTGGCCCAGAGCCTTTGCTGTGGAAGTGATGGGTGGGGCAGAGCAGGCATATTTGAACAAGTTTAAAATTGGAGAGTTTGAATAATTTCAAACAGGTTCTGGGCTATAGGAATGGTCCTGGCTCTGGAGTGATTTAGGACACGGGAAATATTGGCTGGGTGTGTGAATGAGGTAACAGGAGGCTGGGGATAAGGGTCTTGGACTGGTTGATCTGCACAAGAAAGGCACACTTCCTGGCAAGTTGTTCGCTCTCTCTAGGAATTAAACTAGCACCAAGATGGGGAGCTCCCCCCAGCCAGCAAGGCTCCTAACATGTCAAAGCCCCATAAAATACAGAAAATAAAAAACTGCCTCCCTTCTCACAGCAAGCTTCCCTGGACTGAGTCTGTGATTTTCACAAGGCCGATGTTGGGTGCTGACCCTACCTACTATATTAGGTCTCCATATTAGGAAAGAGGTTTGATTTTTATTTGACAAATGATCATTAAATACCTGTTGTGTGCTAAGTGATGTGGATACAGTGGTGAACAAGACATATAACATGGTCCCTGCCCTCTCGAAACCTGCAGCCTCGTAGGAAATATTATATACTATATTAGATCTCATATAGTATATAATACCTGACTATTCTTAACTGACAGGAAAGTGAGAGGAAGTGATAGAAAGATCATGACCAATTCAGTGACCCAGGAACACTTAGGAATCAGGATCCTGAGACAATACACACTAAAAGGAAACAGTTTATCTATTATTCTTTAATTCTTTGTTCCATTCTTGGCAAAAGAGTTGACTGCAATAAATGTAGAAGGGGAAAAGATGAACTTGTCCCATTTCTCCTTGTACCCCTTGTATCTAATCCTGATCTAGCCAATTCCCTAAGGAGACATATCCTGCGGGTAGCCCCCCAGTCTCAATTTTCCTGGACTGGAGGGTTTTAGTTATGACTCAGGACCCGTGGCTCTATTAACTCCTGGGATCCAGGCTAGTGTATGAGATAGGTCCTGTTTTCAAAATCTTTCCTGTCAACAAACCAGGAGCGTCTGGTCCTTTTCAGGCAGTCACATCACAGCTAACTAAAAATACTACCTTAGATCTAGGTGTTTGCTTGGGAGAATAGCTCTGGGGTGTTCTTGGTTTGAGGGAGTAGCCCTCACATTACACAGAAAAATTAATTGGGAATTTCAGGGCATCCATGTCAGCTGTTTACTGGGATAAGGCTTAACAATGACTGGGATGTTTAGAATGTAATAAATTGATGATTTAAATGTCCTACTTCCATTGCCCTATTTCACCTTTTCTTCACTTTTTCTTTCCAACACAGCAGTTGGTTCTTAAAATGTGGTCTGAGAACTCCTGGGGTCCTTGTGACCCTTTTATTGGGAGGGGGGTCACAAGATTAAAACTACTTCATAATAATACTAAGATGATGTCTGCCTTTATCACTCTTGTTTTCTCACAGGCATACAGTAGACTCTGTGAGCCTGACAGTTTCACAGAATTTAAAGACTTTTCTTATGAGCTTGATAGAGATAATAATATACGTGATTTTTTAATATTGTGTGTCAGTACTTCGAAGATCTGTATAACTTAGTGAACCAGTATTTCCCAAATGGTCAATGTAAGATGCTACAAGTCATTCATGAGTTAAAGACCTATAGTGCAAAATACAGCAAAGGATTTTAATGTAACAGAGTACCAAGTTACTGATACAGTTTCAGCTTCTACATTGCAACTAACCATTTAAAAATCTTCCATTATCCAGTTTTGGAAAAGCATCAAAGAAGAATATTCACAATTATCTAAAAAGGCTGTTAAAATATTTCTCCCTTTTCCAACTACATCTGTATGAAACTAGATTTTCTTTAAATACTTCAACCAAAAAAAATACATCGCAACAGACTGAATACAGGTATATTCCAGCTATCTTCTATTAACCACAGATTAAAGAGATTCGCAAAGATGTAAACAGTACCATTTTTTACACTAATTTTTTTTTGATCTGGAAAACAGTTTATTTTTTCAAAAATATGTATGATCTGTGTTAAACATATAATGGGTTTAACATTATTATTTTAAATAAATCAGTAAACAAACATTTTAAAATTTCTTAATTATAATTTCTAACACAATAAACTGAAAGCACATTTAAAAAAAGCTCTTTGGGGTTCTCAATAATTCTTAAAGATATAAAGACCAAAAAGTTTGAGAATTGCTGCCACAGAATAATTAAAATACTTTGCAAAAATGAACTCAACCTAATACTTGTTTTCACCTAAACCCTAAAAACACAGCAGTAATTTTACAGAGAAACAGGTAGGAGACAGGTTGGGCAGATGTCTCGATAGGATCTCAGCAGATCAGAAATACAGGAAACTGACATTCACTTGAACTGTGCGGTGGAAAAACTGAAGCTAGTTGCCGTTAAGCTAAGAGAACAGACGACCAGGTATGTGTGGAGGTGAGTGAGAAGGGGGTGGCTAGAGACCGCAGTACAAGGCTTATAGTCAGAAGCCCCTGGTTCAAATCTTGCCTGCAACACCTACTAGCTATATAACCTTAAATAAATTAGTAAATCTCTCTAGGCCTCAGTTTCTGCAACCATTCCTCCAGATAAAATCAGAGAAACTGCAGGAGAGTCCTGGGACAAACAGTATTACTACTGTGTGGGGCTTCTAAGCAAGTCTTGGCAGTCAGCCACGGACTCTAGGAATCCACAGTTTTTTTCAGATGGGGAAATTAGAGGAAGTGAACATTTTCATGCAAAGCAGGACATCTCAGAAGCCCAGCTTTATTTTTGAGCTAGGGAGCAATCAGTGCAACTCTGTGCTGAAGCCTATGGATTAATCAGAGCCCATTCAATAGCAAAGTGTGAATGGTACTAAGGTATTTATTAACTAGCTCAGGATGGCTCTCAAGACAAGGGTTGGATTACAACAAAGCTACAGTCACAGTTTTCCCCCAAAAGAGACTGAACTAGGAGAAAGGTGAAGTGAAGGTGAGACAGAGATGGTTCCAGGCCATAAAAAAGTCCCAGAAGGGGTTAAATCAGATTTATAAAAGTTCTTCATTCATTTTTCCAACAAATATCTGAATGGGCATAGAAGCAGGCCTTGACTTTAGGATTTTATCTGAGAGAGGAGAGGATATGAATATTAGTAAATATAAAACCACATACAGTAAAAAGCAACATGCAAAGAGGTACGTATAAACATAATGGAAAGATGAAATGATAATTTCCAATTGGGGGCGGGATGGAGGTGGGTCAGGGAAGGTTTCTTGAGAAAAGGATGTGAAGAATAAATACAATGTGGACAATTCAGAAATGGAAAAAACAGGGCATCTTAGAGAGGCTGTTTCTGGAGCAAAACAGAGGGTAGAAAAGAAGCATGGTGTATGAGAAGCATCTAGTAGTTCACTGTGGTGTAAGTATAGGGTGTTTGAAGGGGCACAGGGACTGGAGACTGAAAAGGGAGTGTGCGTCGGGGAGGGGGAGTGCTATGAATTCCACCCCAAAGGGGAGTTCCCTCTCCCATTCTTCTTAATAACTACTCTAAACTGTCACTATTGTCTTCAACCTCCCGACTCAACCTCTCAAACCCTTCGATAAGATTTTTAATTTCCTACATTATTGAAAACTAGAGACTGACAGGTGTCATCTTTCTCCACTTCCTACTCCCCATCTACAAAGTTATCCACACACACCCACCTCTACTGTGCTGGCGTCTTTGGTGGGGGACAAGGTACCCCCTTTCCTGTTAGAGGCTACACCTATTTTCACATCTCCCAAGACTGTGTTCTATTTTCTTTTCTATTCTACTCCATTTTTACTTCCAACCCTCCTTCTTCTGGGTTTCCTCTCCAACAGATTATAAAAATGCTTATTTTCACCCACATTCTTTTTTTTTCTTTTTTTTTAAGATGTTGGGGGTAGGGGGTTATTAATTTATTTATTTTTGCTGTGTTGGGTCTTCGTCTCTGTGCGAGGGCTTTCTCTAGTTGCGGCGAGTGGGGGCCACTCTTCAACACAGTGCGTGGGCCTCTCACTGTCGCAGCCTCTCTTGTTGCGGAGCACAGGCTCCAGATGCGCAGGCTCAGTAGTTGTTGCTCACAGACCTAGTTGCTCCGCGGCATGTGGGATCCTCCCAGACCAGGGCTCGAACCCGTGTCCCCTGCATTAGCAGGCAGATTCTCAACCACTGCGCCACCAGGGAAGCCCCCACCCACATTCTTTAAAGAAGTTTGAATGAGAAGTCTTTACTTCCCACTCAATATGGCATCCACCCTTACCCTGGACTGAAATGTAACTTTCAAGTTCTCAATGACTTCTGTTGCCGAATCCAACGGACATTTCCATTTCTGATCTCATCAAACATCTCTGTCAAGTTTCAATCCACTGATCACTCCACTGCCTTCTCCCACCCTTGTGCTCTCCAGCCCTCACTGCACTGTCGGTTCCCTTAGCACCTCTAACGACCGTTCACTTGTTTTCCTCCATGAGCTCCATCTCCAATGCCCATGAACATCAGTGGCCCACTGTTCTTCCACCTGACACAACCTCTCCGAGTCATCTCATCCAGTCTCATGGTTTCAATCCCCACCTGTCAGCTCAGGACCTCTTCCCTGAGCTATCATTTGACTATCCATGTGTCTACCTGGTTTCCCAACAAACAATTCAAACTTGGGATGTCCAAACTGGAACATACTTTTCCTCCAAACCTGGAATGTCCTTTCTTCCGTCTTACTGCTCCCTCACCAACACACATGTACGTTACTTGACTAACTCCTGTTTATCCTTCATTGATCTTCCCCAGAAAATCTTTGCTGAACCTCCAGCTTGGGATAGATCTGTGCCCTCCAAAACACCCCAGTGTATCTCAATTATGGAATAATATCATCAATGCTATTACACAAATAATTTTTTCAGTGTATCTGGTTGCCCCATTACACTGTAAGCTCCCTAGGGCAGGGATGGTGTTCTAACCACCTTTTAATCTCTAGGACCTAGCACAATCCTTGACACACAGTAGGCACTCCATAAATGCTTGGTGATGAATAATGAGAGATATGTTTTAGGAAGTGATCTGCTGACAATATATAAAACATAAAGGAGAGAGAGACAGACAAGAGTGAATGAAGCTGCAATGGATAACTGCAGTAGAACAAAGTAACACAAAGTCTGAACTAAAATAGGATTAATAAGAAAAAAAAGAAGGGGATGGACATTAGAGATTCTGCTGTGATAAAATGAACTAGACTAGCAAAAGACTGAGCTGGGAGGTGAGAGATGTAAGGGAGAGACACAATCAATCATCTCTGGGAAACAAGAAAAGACACTGAATACACTGCCATAACCAGGAACTGTAATCTATTCTATACCTTACAAAACTTTCTTTAAAATGGGGAATTAGGGCTTCCCTGGTGGCACAGTGGTTAAGAATCCGCCTGCCAATGCAGGGGACACGGGTTCGAGCCCTGGTCCAGGAAGATCCCACATGCCGCAGAGCAACTAAGCCCGTGTACCACAACTACTGAGCCTGCGCTCTAGAGCCTGCATGCCAAAACTACTGAAGCCCGTGTGCCTAGAGCCTGTGCTCCGCAACAAGAGAAGTCACCGCAATGAGAAGCCCATGCACCACAACAAAGAGTAGCCCCCCTCACCGAAACGAGAGAAAGCCTGCATGCAGCGATGAAGACCCAATGCAGCCAAAAATAAATAAATAAAAAAAAATTGGGGAATTAAATGGCTTAAGAATTGGATTTTGGTGGTGTTCTCTGAAATCCAAAAATACCTAGTATGTGATGAAATTTATAGTAATACAATGCTCAATAATAATCAATAAGTCCTCTCCCTTCTCTTTCTCTTAGTTTCCTGATTTATCAAAGTTGGGTAAAACTGGAGGCTTTTAATATATCATAGGCTAATTTATCAGCATGACACTATATATCTAGAATAATTAATTACTAGAACTTGCCACACTCAAATAAGGTGACCTAAAGAGTTTCATGACTTTTTTTTTTAACCTAAAATTGTATGAAACTCTTAAAAAGAGGTATTTGATCTAAATTCTGAAGTTCAGAGGCTAAGAGGAGAAAAGTTCTTCATGATGTTTTAGAACATAAGGCTTGCTGGTTGTGACACAGACTTTACTGCTATAGTAAGTTTGCCAAAGGTGACCAGGTTGTCCTAGGGCTAGCTTTAGAGCAGAGAAGGGAGGGCAGGATTAGAGCACAGGGCAGCCCTAATACGCGAGTAACACTTCCTCCTAAAGGAAAACAACATGGAAGTATGGAGAGGTAGGCCTGAGAATGCAGGGCTGGGTGTGGAAAACATAAACCCAAAGGGGAATCAAGTGAGATTAGGGAAACCAAAATTTCTTAGGCTTATTTGACCCGGCGCAAAGAGTTTACCTGATTCATGATGGAAAATTTCCTCCCAATTCTGTTGTCTGGTAGCCGAAAGCCCTTCCTCCTCATACCATCTTCTGACTCTGACTTGAACACCTTCTCGGGATCCCCTTTCTCTTCTCCTTCAGAGAGCTCCTTTTGTTTCCTCTTCTTTCTCCTGTTACGTCTCTCTTTGGCACTCTTGGAACTGAGCTTAGAGATTTCAGATGAGCTCCGGGGAGAGCCTGCCCCTTCTTCACCTTCTTCCTCTATGGCATCTTCTGAGACAGTTCCTGCTGAAGTGGCCATCGCCGCCGCCTACGAAAGGAGCCACAGCAACAGAGCAGGTCAGAAGCAATTAACTGGAGCCGCCCAAAGCCAAGCAATTAGTACGGATTACTTCCTCTCCCACAGATAGGGGAAAAAGGGAAAAGAGGAGGAAGGAAAACCAGCCCATCAGAGGAGACTGTGGCTGGAGCCTGGTATCTCTTTTTCCTTGCTGAATTTGTATCGTGGCACACAGCCTTGCATAATCAGAGCAGAACGGCATGGTGAGAACTCTGGGATTTATTCTCTTGAGTATCTCAGACAAGACGTGGCTGCCACCTTGGTACCAAATGATCCTTTTTTTGGACAACTCTGAAAATCAATGCTAAGAAACTATACTATACATTATGGGTCCAACAATGTAAAAATACATGTATATTTGAATAAAGATTAAAAAGTAAATTGTTAGGGTGTTGGTGGAATCACAAGTTTGTTTTTCAAATTTTACTTTAATATTTTACCTGTATCTTCTTTTCAAGACTTATTATGACCACAGAGAATCTCTGAAGGGGATCCTAATGTTTTTCTCAACAAAAAGGCTATGCTTATATGAAGCATTATATACATTGCTCTGGTCACTTTTTTTTCTCTCCAGCCAGCAAAGCAGTTGTACACTGAACAGTTGAGAAATTCAACAAAAGTTCCTATTCACAAACAATTTGGCCATTAAGACAAATGGAATAATTGGACTGACCATCTGCAGTTGTTACTTGGGTTATTTTAATCAGATCAGTGACTTCTATTTGACAGTGACTGATGCCTAAAAAGATCAATTGGAATGGCAATCAGGTGGGGCCTTAGTCACTGTGATCTGGCAGGAAGGACCATAGCAAAGAATTGGTCACCAACCTGTGCCTCTTCCTGTTGCTTCTTAAGTTGCTCCAACATTGCTTTGAATTCAGCCTCTTTCTGCTCTGCTTCCTCCAGTGTTGCCTGATTCTGTTCTTCATAAGCCATGGCCACCACAGCCAAGATCAAGTTCACCAGGTAGAAAGAACCCACAAAGATGACCAAGACGAAGAAGATCATGTACGTTTTCCCAGCTGCTCTTAAGGTCTGTAAAGACAAAGAGACAAAGACCACTTTCTGAGTTGCTTGCATCAAACGAATCAGGCTGAAAACTACTCATGGGCTGGTGTTCCTCTGCAGGGGCACTACTGCATTTGGAACAGGACAGTACTTCACTGTGTGGTACTGCACACTGCACAACACTTAGCATCCCCAACGGCCAAATGGCCTCCCTACCCTCAACTCACAGTAAATGTTGGTAGTACGTCCCATTCATTATGACAAAAAAGTCCTCTTCCACTTCCAAATACTCTTAATATACTCCTTTTGTAGAAAAATGCTTAATTTTTTTTTAAAGGAAAAATCGCTCTGGGCTAAGAATTACATTTGACTTTGTCAGCTCGTTCTAAAACAAGTCTGAAGAAATGAATACAAGACCTCAGCTCATTTACCTACTGGTCCTCAAAGAGCATTAACAGACAAATTCCATCTCTGGGATCAGGTCCAAGTCATAGGAAGTCCCTATCTTGAGGGACATCCTTCCTTAGCCTGTTGCAATAGGATGAGTTTTTAAAGAGGGATATGACATAAAGGATAGTGGAGGGAAAAGAAAACAGGAAGGAGGATCCCAAGAGGATTCCTTGGGGAATACTCAAGGACTACTGAGTATTCCCTGAGCAAGCAAATAGACATCAAAGAACAATTGTGTTTTAGGTTATGTACACAGGACCCACTATTACTTAGTTTTCATTTTTGTTCTTCTCAACCACAAATTGAAACTTAGCATAAGTCACAAATACTTCATGGGAAAGATTCAATCCTGAGGGAATACTAGGCTGTACAACAGAAAGGAAGAATTCTAGGAGATACGAATAAGAAACTTCCCTTAAAGAGCTTCCTTCATGCCTGAGGGGAACACATTTCTTATCCTCAAACTAATTTGCATTACCAAATGCTAGAGTCAAATGGAAAACAATGGATCATCAGAGAATCTCTAAACTGGAAGACCCTCAGCAGTCACCTACACTAACTTCTCCACCACAACCAGCAAAATTAAATGACTTGCCCAGAGTCACCAAAGCAGCCCAATAGAATAGTAGTGACCTTTTTAAAAAAATCTGTCACAACATTCTTGAACAAATACAAATGTGTTACAAATTTCAAAACATTGACATATTTAGGCTCCAAGATCTCTGTGGATAAAATCTCATCTTTATAATGTCTAGCATAGTGCCTTGCACAATGTGTTTAATATTTCTTAAAAAGATGCCCTAAGCCGAAAAATCCAAAAGGAGAAATACTGAAGATGGTCTGGTGAAATGATAGGAAGTAGGTAGAGAAGGCAGATTCCCAGGCCAGGCAAGAGGCTCTCAAGTCTGTGAACCGCTACAGCTATACATGATGAGCATTAAAGAACCGGGCCAAGAGCTGGGAGAATTCACTTACTTTTGTAAACCCACTGACTCTGAGAAATACCATCCTAAGATCCTATATAACGTCTTCACCAAAGGTCTCTCACACAGAATGTCCCCAACCCCACATATCCTCATGTAAATTCTATCACCAAAGAAAAAGAGGTAGTACTCGAAAAAGAGGTATTACTTACTAATTGATACAAGTTTTCCCAGTAGTCCTGGGTCATAAGGCGAAACAATGCCAAGAAGGCCCAGCTAAAAGTGTCAAAGCTTGTGTAACCATAGTTGGGGTTCCTTCCTGCTTTCATACACTGGTATCCCTCTGGGCATTGCCTGAGGAAAGAAAGGGAAACAAAGGGCTTTTCAATGTAATCCTACCCAGTCATCAGCTGTAAGGCATCTCTATGACCTTGGAGATAATAAATATATAGATGGTTATTTATTACAGGTCAACAAACAGGAATTTAAAAAAAGAAAAAGAGGAAAGAAACAAAGTAGCAAGGTCAATTTTTCAAAAAATGTTGTCATGGGGACAGTCTAGGATCAGAATCACCTGAAAAACGTTGATTCCTATGACCTACCCAAGACCTAGGAATAAAAGCTCTGGATATGGGATCCATGAATCTGTATTTTTAAGGGGCGTGTCAGATGATTCTTATGCATGCCAAAATTTGAGAATCACTGTCCTAGATTCATATCAATGTGCAATCCAACCAAATTTAACTTAGCTGCTATCCGAAATGACAAATGGCTAGAAGCTCCTCTTAATCATCTCGATTCTCTTAACACCCATTGTGACAAGCATGTCATACTGGGGATTTCAGTGACCTTGATTATAACAGTTCTTCTGCTTTAAGACCCGCCTGATATTTATTTCAGTGTAATTTCTAGTATCTACTTCAATACAGTAATTAAATGAACTTCTAGTCATCATGTCATCTTAAAACACCAATTCCTGTATTTACCAATATACTCTAAATAATGACACTACACCCTACATTTATATAGTCCTCTGTTTACAAAGCACTTTCACATATGTTATGTAACTGGATCCTTACATAACCCTTTGAGAAGGTGAGAACATGATTAAATCCATTTTTAGATGAAGAAACTGAGGCCCACATAAGTTAAATGGCTTGCTAAAAGTCTAGAAGTAGCAGAATCAGGACTAAACTCTGTTGCTGTACACTCATGTTCATAGCAGCTAAAATGTGGAAACAACCCAAGTGTCTACTGACAGATGAATGGATAAACAAAATGTGATATATACATACAATGGAATATTATTCAGCCTTAAAAAGGAAGGAAATTCTGACATATACTATAACATGGATGAACCCTGAGGACACTATGCTAAGTGAAATAAGCCAGTTGCAGAAAGACAATTACTGTATTATTCTACTTAAGTAAGGTACTTAGACTGGTCAAAATCATAGAGACAGAAAGTAGAATGGTGGTCACCAGGGGCTGAGTGGAGGGAAGAATGGGGAGTTATTGGGTACAGAGTTTCACTGTAGGAAGATGAAGAGTTCTGGAGATGCATGGTGGTGATGGTTGCATAACAACATCAGCATACTTAATACCACTGAACTGTACATGCAGAAATGGTTAAGAGACCAAATTTTATGTTACGTGTATTTTGCCACAATATAAAAAGGGGAAAAGATATTACATTGCAACTCTTTTCCCTCCCCCACGTTGTCAGGCCTGGCATATTCTGGGTCAACCTTGGGTGCTAGCCTATCATGAAGACGGTGTCCTTATTCGATATCTTATTAATTGTGTTAGGATAGAATGAGGAGAGTCTTCAAGAGACAGGCAAGATATCTGATGTTACAGATTCTGTCTTTAGCCTTTTACATCTTTAATTTTGGCTTGAGACTATGGACACCTTCACCTACTAGTGAAATGTCAACTTTGGACGGACAAATATAAAACAGAAAGAAAATCTGAGTCACCCAATACATCGGGCCCACTAAGGATCCACTATACGAGCACAAAGAAAGAGAACATATTGTCCATTTTTGTCTGACAAATTATTTTAAGGGAGGAGAATAAAATTAGGTGAGCTACTTACCCAGCATCAGAACTGTTCCCACAGAGTAAAGGTTCCAGCATGCCAGGAACTGTGTAAAAATTTGCTAGAAAAGTTCGAAGAGGCAGGCAATGAATAAGGCAGATTTCAGTGAATGAGAGAATAAACAGTTATGGATTTGTGCTCATATACATCTTTTCTGACAGCAGTGAGGCCTGATAAGAAGTCTTTCCCGTTAACTACTTTCCTGTATATATTTAACAATGAGAAGTGCTGCTGTGTAGCCGTTACTGCAATGTTCTTTTCACAGACACCTGACTTCTACTCGTACTTCAGATCTGTGTGCCACGTTCTAGCACTTGACTCAAAGGGTCTAAAAAAGAGGTTTCTGAGTTCTTTACCCCTTTACACCACTTTACTCTTCTATCTTTATAACTTCTCTCTACCAAAGACAAACTGATCGCTAGTTACCATGACCTACTTTAAATTAGAAGGTAGGTGTCCCTGAAATCCCCTGTGCAACACTTTCTTGTAGGTACTAACTGCCTTTATTCCTCAGGAGTGACTAACAGGGATACTGCTAACTTTCCCCCATTGTTTTACAGAAGTACTACTGTACCAAATATTCCTAAGGGTAAGACCCAAGTGCCTTGGTTCCTGAAATGAACTTGTTAAAACTCCTTAACTGAAATAGGATCAAATAATTACTTAGAGATTACTCGACTCCCTAGACCAGGTTGATTCCTAAGGTCTAAGTAGTATTCAGAAACCTTACTAGGTATACTCTATAAACTAAATGTTTAAATATCTCAGGGAAAAGAGGATTTTTATCAAGTTTCTAAGCCTGATTTTCAAAGCAAAAGTTTAGGGGTACATGTGAAAAAGATCTAAAGTTTCATTTTTGCTTTTAAAGGGAGAGAAAAGAGAGCGAGGGAGAGAGGGCTGATATTTGAGAGCTTCTGAACATCATCCGACCTCAAGGGAAGGGAGTAAGTTCCCAAGGCTCCCTCCAGCAGTCCCGGCCTTCCTTTCTGGAAGACTTTCTTCCCCACTTGCAGAGGCGGGGCCACCTACTTTTTTTTTTTGCGGTACGCGGCCTCTCACTGTTGTGGCCTCTCCCGTTGCGGAGCACAGGCTCCGTACGTGCAGGCTCAGCGGCCATGGCTCACGGGCCCAGCCGCTCCGCGGCATGTGGGATCCTCCCAGACCGGGGCACGAACCCGTGTCCCCTGCATCGGCAGGTGGACTCCCAACCACTGCGCCACCAGGGAAGCCTCCACCTACTTTTATTGTTGATGTATTCTTCCCAGTCAAAGCCCTTGGTGCCATTTTCAAGGTAGCTCTCGTTGAAGTTTATGGGCCACACCACACACTTGTTCCGCAGGTTTCCCATGAAGAGCTGCAGTCCAATCAAGGCAAAGACACTCAGGCAGAACACCGTCAGGATCATCACATCCGACAGCTTCTTCACGGACTGAATTAGGGCGCCCACAATGGTCTTCAGGCCTGAGGGGAGAGAAGCCCCGGAGTCAGAGTCATCCCACAGCCCTCCCCACCTCCCCCAGCCTCCCCCCTCCGCCACGGCTCCTGGTCTGCCCCACTGGGCCACCCATGAAGCATGGCCACTTCACCATTTATACCATGGGAATAACAGTGGGGCAGTGGTATTACCAATTCTTCCAGGGGCATCAATTTTTAAGTCAATATTTTTTGAAAAAGAAAGTCCCTTCTCCAGCATGTGGCTCTTTTCTTCCCGGAAGTACTTCCCTGTCTCTGACGGCTTCTCAGCGACTCAGGTGAGTCAAGGTCTTACTTGCCTCAGTGTTGCCACACATGCTGTTCCCTCTGCCTGGAATGCTTCCTTCCCTTCTCTTGTCCCTCCTGCCTGTTTCCTATTCATCCTCCACTCGCTTAAAGAGCAATTCCCCCAGAAAGCCTTCCCTGACTTTACAACTCTTCTCCCTCCCCTACTACTACTATTTTAATAGCACCTTTTACTTTCTCTGTAGCATTTATCATGGTTATAGTTAATTATGTCTGCCTTGTTCACAGGTGTATCTGCATGGCTTAGCCCACAAGGTACTCAGTAAATAATAGCTGAATAAACAAAGAGAAAATCAGGAATTGAGGAGGCTTCCAGTTTGAAAAGAGAGCTACAGGTAAGTTTAAAAGCCAATAATAAGTGAGAAGGTACAATAATATTTTCCCAAGAGCTCTGGAAATGCCAATGTATTGAAAAGGTTAATCATTATCAATCCAGTATTTATGGTTTGTCTTTCCACTAAAAAATACACCTTCTCTGCATCACATATACTATACCTTTTTTCTGTCCTAGATTAAAAACTTGAAAAAGTTTAAAAAAACATATAACCCACTTGAATTGGCAGTTTAAATGCAAGCCACTGGTTCAAATTTGAATCTGCAGGCAGATTTCTTAACTGCACAGGGAGAGATCAGTGATAGGAGGCAAAGAAAAGTATGGCTGTGGGTTCGTGATCTTTGGATCAAGACTGAGTCTACATGTGGTTCTCCTGGGCATGCTCACACATCAGCTAACCATAAAACATGGCCAAGAAAGCACGGAGCACTCTCAGGGTGCCGAAACACCAGGACGGACAGCAGGCAGACACAGAGCCTTGACACACAGGCCTCAGGAGGGATCTTATCCCTAATCTACTGCTGAAGACAAGACTATCACACTGAAATTCTACAGAAATCCTAATCCTGGCTCTGATCCTAATCCTAATCCTAATTCTAATCCTGAGTCTGGGTAGATAATTACTAATCTTAATCAAGTTATACAACTTATTTACATGACCTGAGCAATAAACCTAACCTCCTTGGATCTCAGTGTTTTCATCTTTAAAATGGGGATAATTATAGTAGAATATCATAGGGCTGTTGCAAGGATTAAGCATGATTCATACAAACACTTAACACAGCACCTGGCACACAATAAATGAATCAAATGTTAACCATTTTTGTCTGAACCTTAGTTTACTCATTTGTAAAAGGTATTTAAAATATCAACCTCGCTGGGTTGTTGTGAGGTTTAAATAAGATAATGAATGTTAAATACCAAGTACAGTGCCCGGTACTTACTACTTGTTAGCTATCACTATTATACATATGTTGCCCTCCTCAAAGAGACAGGATAATGGGGTAATGACACTGCATGGCTAACCACGTACGATGGTGATCTAATGGGTAGTGTGGACATGACTCTTCTTTTGCTGTAGTTTGCACATGACTACCTAGAATTTTCAAAGTTGAGTCCAATAGTGGTAATGGATGCTGTACCTAGCACAAGCCCTGGCACAAAGCAGACACTTAATATGTTTTTAAGTTCTTTATTGAAAGAGTAAATGAATAAGAAGCTTTCTTTCACACAGATATCCTGAAAGGGATGTAAGGGAAATTAAAGAAAAAAGAGCCAAGAGCTAGACAGTAGAGACGTGGCAGTGTGCAAAGGCTTATGTCTGCTCACAGAATGGGCCTTCCACGGACACTGTGGCCACCAAAGGGATTAGGAAGAGCTTGCCTGGGCTCCAGGAATGAGGCATTTCTGGCCTGATTCCTTGTCTCCTCACAGGGCAGTTCAGAAAGAGCACAAGGCAGGAATCAGAAAGCAGGAATTCTGATCCTGGCTCAGCCACTATTCATGACCCACTGTGTTTCAGAACAAACTTAAGGTCACCTCCCAGTCTCATTTTCTCATACACAGAACATGGATAAACACAGGAGCACCGGCAGTGGGCAGTGGAGGAGAAGCTGAAGAATCGTCTCTAAAAGTTTTTTTGTTTTGTTTTTTTTCTTTTTAAAATCTTTTTAACTGTGCCTTGTGGCACGTGGGATCTTAGTTCCCTGACCAGGGATCAAACCCATGCCCCCTGCAGTGCAAGCGCAGAGTCTTAACCACTAGACCACCAGGGAGGTCCCTCTAAAAGTCTTTAAAAATAGGGCAGAGATATTTACTTGTTCGTGATTAAGTAGCTGAAGTTTCAATCTTCTATTCCTAAGTCCTGGAAAATTGTATCATAATCACACAGCTAGGTAAGAAGGTATTGGTGGTATAGAATAAAAGGCAGCTATAAAGAAGTAAAAATTGTTCCAGTGTTCTGGAACTCATTTCAATAAGTTGCTAAGGAATAGAAAAATTCTTCACTATATTTGGCTGGGTTGAGGCAGGTGTATGTTGGGTCGATAAGTCAATTCTAGGCTCCTAAAATTATACAGTTCTGCTTTCAAAGTCAAAGAGTGATTTTTAAAAAAGAGTAGTTGATAAACCATAACGGAAAAGAATATGAAAAAGAAGGTATATATATGTATAACTGAGTCACTTTTCTGTACAGCAGTAATTAACACAACATTGTAATTCAACTATACGTCAATAAAAACTAAATTAAAAAAAAAGAGTAGTTGAATAGGTCACTGAAGAATGGCTGTAAAGTTTATTTTCCTGGACTTCTTTATGAAGAGCTTATATAGCCATCTCTCCTGAATGGTTCAGACAATCACCTGTCTGAATACTGGATGATAGTTCAAGGCCCTTTCTACTTCTATTTTAATGAACTGAGAAATTAGCTGTAAGCTGTCATTTGTATTAGTAACAAGAGGACAAAACTTTAAAATAGTCAAAACAATGTATTTGTGACATTAATTAATTTTTAAAAACATACAATTTAAGCATAAGTCTAATCTGATTTTCCTGGGCTGGGAAATCTTTGGACAGTTCCAAGCCCATACAACAGAAAATTCCAGGCTATGAGCTCAAACTATCTTCTGTTCCATAAGGGTGGGCTCCCAGCAGCCTTGTTTGTAGGAAGTGACCTTCTCTTAGTAGTTAGATGTCAGGATGGACACCTGACCTAAATCTAGATCCTGTCCTCCAGGAATATAGAATGGGACAAGAGACACTCCAGTAGCCTTTTCACGTGGTGGGAATGATGATATATAAATCTGGAAGCTAAATGGTAGCCATAGTCTATCATTATATTAGGATATGTCTGTGAAGTCAAGACAGCATTCTAAGGGATAGAAAAAGGAAATAGGAGCATGGAGAAGAGAAAGATGAAGACAAGGTACCTCCTGGTGTCTGGGGCTTTCTGGCTCTAGATTCTGGTTTCACTGGCTTCCAGAAGCCCCAAAGCATTCCAGCCCTTAGTTTCCTTGAAGTACTCCTGTATCTTTTTACTTGCAACCAGAGATGCTCAAATAATACACCAACCCTACATGGAACTCCTCACTACCTGAACACTCACAATCGGCTGGTTCAACATCTCTTCTCCATAAACCAGATGCCACTGCTGAAGAAATCTGTACACATGAGTCCAGAAAACTAAAAAAAAAATTTCAAGTGTTTTCCTTTGAAGTCTGAGGCTTAGATCAACTCCTCTGTGGAGTTCTTTCAGCTTTCAAGAAGGTTAAAGTAGAGACTTAAGTTGGAAATTGTATTCAGCCGCTTATACTTCACAGGGTCTCAAAGGAACAAAACTTAATTAAGCAAAAATGATCACTCAATAACACTGTGGCCATCCAAAAAGTTTACTCTCTAAGATTCTCATCCAGATTGTTAGGAGAAAATTAGAGGAAGGCACAGGAAGAAGAAAGGTGATGTAACTTAATATCTGTAAGTGAAGTTAGGCACACAATTACTCAGCAATATTAAATGTAAATGGCTACTGGATTATACACAGGCCTCAGCCAAGACTCTTCTTCCTTCCATTCGTGTTGATAACTGCAAATGACCATATTTGCAGACACTGATGCCAATTTATGGAAATGACGCCATCAATGCTTTTCTTAAGCTCAACCTTCATAGTCTTGCCAGCAGTGGCTGCCACATACTAGTAAACAGCCAAGCAAAAGTGCTCCCCCAGCAACAAGCAACACAGGTCAAAAAAAGTAAGAAGTTGGGCTTCCCTGGTGGCGCAGTGGTTGAGAGTCCGCCTGCCGATGCAGGGGACATGGGTTCGTGCCCCGGTCCGGGAAGATCCCACATGCTGCGGAGCGGCTGGGCCCGTGGGCCATGGCCGCTGAGCCTGCACGTCTGGAGCCTGTGCTCCGCAACGGGAGAGGCCACAACAGTGAGAGGCCCGCGTACCGCAAAAAAAAAAAAAAAAAAAAAAAAAAAAAACCAAGAAGTTGCTAGTAGAATTTCTGACCTGAGGCGTGCAAGAATGGAGAACGTCACTGTTCTGGTTGTGAGGATAAACTGTCTGACCTCCTCAACTGGTTCACAACACCGCATACCAGAATGCGCAAGAAAACTAATAATCCGAAACAGAGCAGAAAGCTCCTTCATATGACTTCTACACAACAGAGTGTGACACAGAAGCCACGTGGCAGCAAATTGGACAGCGAGGAGAAGAGGCTAACGTTGACTAGCACTGGGATGTGTCTGAGCAGAAGCAGTTAATAGATTTACTACAGAACAAGGAAAGACAGCTGGACCCAATGCACAGAAAGGTCAGCTACCAGATCGGACACTTAAGAATTTTTTTTTTTTTTTTTTTTTTTGCAGTACGCAGGCCTCTCACTGCTGTGGCCTCTCCCGTTGTGGAGCACAGGCTCCAGACGCGCAGGCTCAGCGGCCATGGCTCACAGGCCCAGCCGCTCCGCAGCACGTGGGATCCTCCCAGACCGGGGCACAAACCCGTGTCCCCTGCATCGGCAGGCGGACTCTCAACCACTGCACCACCAGAGAAGCCCTTAAGAAATTTTGCGAAGCAGGTGAAGCCGCTGTCACAGAATTTTACTCCTCTCTATGTCCAAAGGCGCCTCTGAACCTCCTGTCACCTTTCCCAATGCCCAGCAATCCCTTGAACAAATGAACAAAGCCTGCTTATGTGCTAAGTCCAGAGAAATCAGCCATGCTGATTTCAAGATCTTCCACCATGTTGAATGCCAGGTTATAAATAAAGTCAATTTATCTTTCCTAGTTTGTGGTTCAGGTTGAGAAATCTAACTGGTTTGAAGCAACACGAGCTACTCCTCCTACAAAATGAACATCAGAACAGGCCTCAACAGCAGTAACAAGCAGCTCTCACAACAGGGGGAAGAACAACTCCCCAGTCCCACAGTCTGGCTCGGTCCAGACAAGTCCTGGGGTACAGTCATGCCAGGTCACCTTCCCTGCTGCAGATTCAGTGCTACAGTGACAGTTCTTGCAGGTTCTTCAGATCAAGAGTAATGTGGGAGAGACTTGGGGGGCCCTTGATTTATTTACTCAAGACTAGATTCGTATCAAAGTCTGACCACAACTAAACTAGCTCTCAAAGGTGGGGCTGGGAGGGGGCGCTGTGAGTTCCCAGTGCTGCTCCACTCAGGACCACTGTGGTAAACTTCAGCTGTCTTTCCTGAGAAACAGTGTGGAAAAAGGAGAAACACAAAAGCAACTGGATTAATCATTAGAATATTATAAAAGAAACAATGACTCTGAATACAGTCTTAAAACACTTTCTATCCCCCTTCACAATGCAGCAGAAACTGCCACATTCATAACGGCCACATTTAAAGAAAATACCTTCTTTGTGAATGTTGGGGTGGGAAGGAGAAGGGCCTCTTATTTTCCTGCTTCTTATCTGATCCCACAGGTAAAGAGAGAGAGACGGTAACAGAAAAGAAAGCAGAGAAATAACAAATCCAAGAGAAAAATAATCAAGAAATTACAGCTCTAAAGAGAGCAAAAGGACCAACAGAAGTAGTGCTTTGGGGAGCCATTTAAATGATGATGGAAATGAAAAGGGACTGGCAGCGAGGCCCTCCCAACCAGTTTTATTTACACCATTAAGTGCCACACTCTAAGAAAACCCTGAGACACCTTCTTTGAGATGTCCACCCTACCTTGGGGGCATGTTAG
The DNA here is from genome assembly GCF_964341445.2 of Mesoplodon mirus. Taxonomy (NCBI): domain Eukaryota; kingdom Metazoa; phylum Chordata; class Mammalia; order Artiodactyla; family Ziphiidae; genus Mesoplodon; species Mesoplodon mirus. Next base: position 57,667,602 of record NC_138987.1, on the reverse strand, counting down.
TCCTGTGGCTCATGGCCAAAGCATGCAGGAGATGAAAATTCTGACAAAGTCACTTAGAAGTTCGTTTTTGTACCCAGATAAACACAAAGTGAAAACAAAGTTTTAAGACATATGACGTTCTCCACAGAATACTTCAATGTCAAGTTGAATCCAGCAAGTTCCAGACCAAAGAAAATATTAAAAGGGTCTTTTCCTATAACTGACCCTTTTAGCACAGTTTGCATGGCACTGTTCTTCAAGCTGAGTTCTCTGAAGCAGAAGGGAAACCATGAATGATAGGTATCCAGGTCTTGAGTTGGCAAATAAAAAGGGTCAGGATGTGAGTTTAGTCTTTTCTAAGCCACAAGAAGGCTCTAAATCAAAGTATCTCTTGTATAAAAGGCTGGAGCTAACTGATGCACTGCACTCTCCAATCTTCAGGGAGTCCTGACTGCCCTGACACATTCAGAGTATCTATCAATACCAAAGGTGCTAAGAGAGAGGATGGCATCAGCCAGGTGAGCAGGGTGAGTGCTCTAGGAAAGGGAAAACTCTCATAAAGAGCTCTGTGAGAACCTGTAGGTCCCACATCAGTTCTGCGGCTGCTCTCACTCCTGTTTTTGGCAGCTTTGGCTGCATAGCACAGGGAGATCAGCTAGGTGGTTTGTGACCACCTAGAGGGGTGGGATAGGGAGGGTAGGAGGGAGGGAGACGCAAGAGGGAAGAGATATGGGAACGTGTATAACTGATACACTTTGTTATAAAGCAGAAACTAACACACCATTGTAAAGTAATTATACTCCAATAAAGATGTTAAAAAAAAAAAGCCTATCATCAAACTGGGAGCAGGAAAAGGCAAAAGAAAGCAACAATTCCACTGAAGTGGCCTATGAGAAAACTCAGTACCCAAAGCAATGGCTTTTACTCGGAGGGAACTATGGCCCAACTCTGTAACTGTGGAGTCAAAATGACTTAGATTTCCAGTCAAGAGAGGGCCCAGGTCTACTGCCTCATCCACTGGTATTACCACCTGGGAAGGAGACCTGGGTAACAGGCAGGTAGGAACAAGGCAATAGCCCTCTACAAGTAGAATGGGGAGCAAAAGGACGTGGGATTAAAAGTCACACTTTAATTCAAGTATCAATTATACCACTCACTGAGAGTGATCTATTATTGGCTTTATTACCTCTTAAAGTTATTTTCCAAAGCCTCCCAAAGCCATCTCAGTTGGGGGGGTGCTTCTAGAAATAGGAATCCAGGAATCTATTTCAAACTGTGAAGCTGGTGGCTAAATCTTCATACAAACCCTTTCTTTGGGTTTAGGTTTCTTCTTTATAATTGCTACTGCTAAAATCATTTATGGAGGACTACTATGGGCCAGGCACTGTGTTTATAAATATATATTTGTAATACAGAATATAAAACTAGACATGAATATTTATCTATAAAACTAAAGTAATAAGGATAAATTACGTGACATCAGTCAAGAGTTATCTTGCAGAAATGCTGTGGTCAGAAGTTAATCATACAGCAGAGACAGAGACAGAGGCTAAGAGCTGGAGCAGAGACAGCATCTGCTGCCCTAGTTAGTGAGCAGAACGCAGCTTTCCAATTTAATTCTGGAAGAGAAGTTTTGAGATCACAAGAACATAAAGAGACAGATGCCTTGCGGAGTACGCTGGGGGAAGTGAGCAGAAAACATGGGATCATATTTAAAAGAGGCCAGAGGAGGAAAGAGACCAAAGAAAAAATGAAAGTAAAGATTTGGTGGTACAGATGTCTTAAAAAAAAATAAGACAAGGCCTGCCTAAGGGTTAGGCTGCCATCAACAAGCTTCATGAAGCTGCCTAGAGAGTGAGCTGAATTTTCTGTCAAACGGATTTGAAATGGCTAGGAACTAAACCTTGATAAGTCAGGGTTATAGTTTTTTGCCAAGGAGAATATACTCCAACTGACACCCAGCCTCTGGTTGATAAGGAGTAAGCTACCATTGCTAAAAATAAAGGAATTCATTTTAAAAAAATATTTATTTATTTGGCTGCACTGGGTCTTAGTTGCAGCACACGGGATCTTTTAGTTGTGGCATGCAAACTCTTAGTTGTGGCATGTGGGATCTAGTTCCCTGACCAGGGATCAAACTCAGGCCCCCTGCACTGGGAGCACCGAGTCTTAGCCACTGGACCACCAGGGAAGTCCCAAGGAATTCATTTTAAAAAAATTTATTTATTTATTTATTTATTTATTTTTGGCTGGGTTGGGTCTTCGTTGCTGCACGCGGGCTTTCTCTAGTTGTGGCGAGCTGGGGCTCCTCTTTGTTGCGGCGCACGGGCTTCTCATTGTGGTAGCTTCTCTTACTGCGGAGCATGGGCTCTAGGCTCACGGGCTTCAGTAGTTGTGGCACGTGGGCTCAGTAGTTGTGGCTTGTGGGTTCTAGAGCACGGGCTCAGTAGTTGTGGCGCACGGGCTTAGTTGCTCCGCGGCATGTAGGAGCTTCCCGGACCAGGGCTCGAACCCACGTCCCCTGCACTGGCAGGTGGATTCTTAACCACTGCGCCACCAGGGAAGCCCGGAATTCATTTTTAATAGGGCCATAATTTACTGGCCTGCTTCATAGCCCAAATCTGTAAATGGAGAAACTTGAGGTTCTCAGTAAGCTACGTTCTAAGTCTTCCCTCTCTGGGATTCTACCTCTGTGCTTCCCTCTCTCTGCATCTGATATCTAGATAACGTGTTGAAAAGGGGAAAAGAGGAATTATTTTTGGTTCAGCCACAAGGAGAAGAGCCACGTGATGCCAGGAATAGGATGCCTCTGTTCTTCATGTCCCTGTTTGTACAAAACTGCAGTGGAAAGCCTGGCCTCTCGGAGGTCTTCCCTGAAAACTCCTGAACATAACCAAAGTCGAACCAGCAACAACGTAGTCTTGACTTCTGCCACATTTCTGCCAACAATATTTTAGTTAGCAGACTAACTAAAATATCTTTCCTTCCAGATTTCAAGACTGGTCTTTAGAAAAATAGTTATTACCTGGTAGAAAGGATTTGAATTAAGTCAATGGATCTCAACCTGGGGGCCACAGATGGGCTTTGGTGTGTGTGTGGGGGGGTGCCTGTGACCTTTCATCTGATTCTCAAAAGGATTCCAAACCTTCAAAAGGTTAAGAACCACTGAGCTAGCTCAACCAGAACCAAGAAAAAAAAAGGCAAAAATTTAGAGAGACTGTCAATCAACTACCTCTCAACCACCCACGGATTCCTTTTTTTTTTTCTTATGAAGTTCCTGTACTTTTTTGTTTGCCCACATGTTTAGACGTATCTTATCTTACCTTTGACTTTTTTTTAACAGCACCTGCATAAACTTTCACTGGGATTTATGTTTGAGAATGGTCTCTGAATATATATGTAGTAGATGTCTACTGGTTCTTACTCTAGTGAAACAGACAGCAACAGAACGTGATAGACAGTGATTATTAAAGTTCAGGCTCTTAAATTTGTCTGGAACACTGGACTAGTTAACTGGGTAAGGTTTCTTCTGTGATTAAATAATTCCATTAACACAGTAACAATAAAAGTACAATTCTTCGAATAACATCCCATCAGCAAACCATGCGATAGGAAGCCTAGAAATCATAAGCAATGGAATGATGGTGAATGTTAAAATTACTGTAATTCCATGAGGCTAGGAAGCAAATGATTTATATTCAAAGAGACAGCTAGCTCCGTGACAATTCTTTCAGATATTGTAAGATCCAAGTGATTCTTAAGCACGTGCTTTTTCAAAGCATGGATGGAATGGGGGCTGCATGCCTAGCAAGCACTGTCAGAGATACTGCCTAAGGACCAAAGAGCCATTCCAGAGAACGTCTCCCAGGAAAAGCATGCGGAATGCAAGGCCATATCAGCTGTGCTGATGCCACTTCAGAATGTGGTGGACATAATGAATGGAGGAGAAAGAGGAGATGAGGCAAAGTCAGTCTTGTGTTTAAATTTTCTCACCTGGAATTACAGAGATAGTTTTCAAAGCTCGCAGAACCCTGAATGTTCTCAGCGCTGAGACATTGCCCAGGTCCACAAACTCTGTCACATATCTGTAGTAAGGGAGGTCACGCACAGACACAAATGACAAACACGGACACAAACACAAACACCAAAGGAAAAAAACAAAACCACAACAAAACAAAAAGTACAATACGTCACGTCAGGGCCCTAACCCAACACCTAACACCAACCCCGGGCCATCTTACCTGGGATTACCGAAATAGTTTTCAAAGCCCTCAGTACCCTGAAAGTGCGTAGAGCTGAAACATTGCCTAGGTTTACAAACTCTGTTATATACCTGCAGAATCAAACCAAAGTTAACTTGTAATGGTACCACTGGGCGAGGGTTTGAGAATGGGGGTAGGAAAGGGTCTTATATACAAGCTATGATTTCATTTATTTCCTTGAAAAATAAAAGTTTCAAAATATAAACATTAAAAGAACACATTTTTTTTTCAACTGGGCAAGGAGAATTCAAAAGTGTATTTGAAAGAAGTGATACCACCAGAAGGTTCCTAGGGCTTCCTTTCTTCCTCAGCATTGTGATGTGCAGATCCCAATCAGAATGACTACTTAGTCCATTCACTTTTTTTTAGTAAAAAGGAAGGCCAGGAGGTATTCAAAGGCTTATGTCTCCAAGTTTTATGAACAATTTCTTAGGAAAAGGAGACACATTTCTGCAACAGGAGTCTCATAAGAACAAATCTACATTAAAATAACTCCCTAGTTGACAATGGCAAAAATGCCTAAAATCTCTGCATAAATGACTTATCTAAGAGTTGTATGCATATCTTTGCAGTCATGCCTACAGATGAAGTTTTAGCCCGTGACATACAAAAACTGGGCTCAGGAAAAATCTAGATCATGGGATCAGAGCCAATATTGTGTTAAGTGCTCATTTAAGTGCCAGTGTGGCACTGTGGCACTGTGTTACGTGCCAATATTGTGTTAAGTGCTCACCAGCTCTGTGCCTAGCAAGGACACTTAAATTTTAAATGAACACCAATGTGTATTCATAATGCTGGAAAGCTAGAAATTGTCTTAATATAACAGAAAGTCAAAGTTCCAGTTTCAAATATTCAATGCATATCATTCATTCACACTTTATAGTTGAAATACATTCTTCTATCTGATGTTCAGACCCATACATATGCAAATGCACTCAATTTCTTACACGTCTGTGTGCATACACATAAACACACACACAATCTATACAACACACTTACCCCCTACCAAACCACAAAGTACTTTTCCAACCTGAAAATAAAAATAAAGTCTGCTATAACTCTTCTGTCACCAGCTAAACTTCCCAAAGAGATACATTTTCATTGTGAAAACAACACAAATTACCCTAGCATACCAGTGTGGTGTTACACTGTTCCCAAGTAATTATAGTTTGAAGCTCTGGTCAGTAATTCTTTACGAAGTGACCAGATTGGATACTTGGCTCATGTTTTGACTCTAAAATATGCTCTGAATTCTGCAACATCTGGATAGCCTCATGAAATTACATGTGAAATAACATACCCAGGACACTGAGTTCCAGCCTAAGGTTTACACCTAAAAAATCTGAGGTCTTCACTGAGGCCACCTAGTGATAATTGTGCGACCCCTGGTCAATGTTGCAAGGGAAAATAAAATATGAGGGAGTGTCAATGGGAAATCACTTCCTACTTTCTCTCCCAGCTGTAAAGCCTCTACTCACCATCTCCCATACGTACGTGCTGTCACTTCCTGAACCACAAGAGGCCCTCATAAGCAAGAATCATAGGCATAAGTCCATACCACCTTACATGGTTATCCATTAATTCCTCATACAACTAAGCCCACAAACTCACACTTACAAACGGTCATACAAACACACCCAAGAGTACAACCACACACAATCACCCAGAACACCAATAAAGTAAGCAGAGAACTTACGCCATCATGATGACACTGAAATCTAACCAGTTCCACGGATCCCGTAAAAAGGTAAAGCCATCTATGCAGAAACCTCTTGCAATGATTTTCACTAGTGATTCAAATGTATAAATCCCTGTGAACGTGTACCTGTCAAAGAAATGGATATCTTGAGGTAATTTCTGAACAGACAGAAACTTTAAATGAATCTTTTAAGATAACACTTGCCGATGGGTGGCTTCAACTAACAGAGACAAAACAGAAAGAACACAGCCAATGCAGCGGAAAGGAAGTGAGGAAGAGAAAGGGATGCTTCAAATGAAAATGACTGAAATGCACAAACCAAGAACTCTGGAATGTTGCACTGGGCCCTGACGGGTATTGCAAAGAAAAAACTCTGTATTGCCATCTAGCACATGATCATTTTGAACCAGGCGAGGAGGCCCCACAGCTAATTTTAACTTGAGACAAGTCAAAAAGAAAGGGAAAGCTAATGTTGGAGAAGAAGGCAGTATCATCAGGAACTGAGGGTACAAGATGGTGATGGGGCAGCAAGTCAAAGCATTGGCTAACACAGGAAAGGGCAGAGGTGATGAGCAGTAACTTCCAGGGCATACTTTCTCTTTCTAGAGTTGACTTCTAAGGATATTTCTTAAATTCCACATGTATCCTCACACACCTTTGTGACATGAAAAGTAGGCAATAATTTTCTTCCTTGGTGCATAAGCTGTGCAGTGCAAGATTCAGTGACTGAAAATATTTAAAACAAGCTGGCAGAAAAATAAATAAATGAGCTACTTACTCCACATTCTTCGACCATTCGGGAGGGTTACTAAAAGTCATGAATACACAGTTGGTCAAAATAGTGCACATAATGATCATGCTAAATACTGTAGAAAAAAGTCAAGGGAGAATATACAAAATCTGGCCAGTTTTTATCCTCAGGAAGCAAACACATATCGCATTGGCTATCACAGGAATTAAATCAGTAACCTGAAAGGAGACAAAGCACAGAGAGGAGGAAAAGGCGAGGTGATAATGAAAACCATGGGCATCACCATGAACACAGAGTGCCACCATGTGTATCCACACCTGGCCAGAGAATGTGAGCGGACACAGCAGGATGGCCACTCTCTTTCTTTCAAAAGCACTGTCACTGTTCTACTCCTTTTGGATAAACATTTCTCCCTCTTAGCACTTATGCCTCTAAATACCTCTTTGCCCAATAACCAGAAATGTGGTAGTCTACTAGATGCCAAAGTCATCAGATGAGAAAATAAATTAAATCTAATCTATATTATTGAGTAGTCATTTATTGTTAATTATCTTGCATTACCCATTATTTGGAAATGTGCAAGACATTAATGATTTTTTTTAATAGTCTTCCAAAGGTCTGATTGTTCTTGTGGGGCAAGGCAACAGTCAATGTATGCTGAATTTGTCCAATCTGGGAAACCAGTTATGGTACATTGGGTAAGGATTTTAAGGACATCTGCACCAACGTACTCCTAAGAATTAGGTAACGAGGCAAATTCATCTGATCATTCTGAAAGTGCCTGAGAATGTTTATGGGTAGCAAATCATTTTGTTGCCATTTTAATTCCATCCAGGATCTTTCTCAGCCCTTCCTGTTCTTGTCTACTGAGAAAAATTAAACTGCTTCAGGTCAATATGAGTTACTCAAACTCAAACTGTCACTTTAATAAGCACAGAAGCCATATCTCATTGGTTGCTAATTCACTCTCTCTTGCTAATGGCATTCACTATCTTCATTCTATTAGTGGAGTTTTAAAAAGAAAAACTACTTCTTACAGCTGGATTTTTTTCTTCACTACAGCTGTATTTTTCTTCAGGGAATAATAACATGTTCTGGCTAGAAGAGAAAAAACACCATCTTCTGATCCAACAAAAAGGGAAGAAGTCCATTGTGAATTATTTATTTACTTATAAACCTTTAGATTTCAGATCTATGTTGCTTGTAAACCAAAGATTCCAGACCAGGTTGCTAAGTTCTTACTGTTAATAAAACGTGCAAAAGCTTAGCAAACCTATTTACAAAGTAGCAACTGCTGGTTTCCTCATCCTACTTGGAGGGTACAAAAACTCTGAAGCATGGGATTAAGTACTGTCAAATTGAAGGCCAACCATGAAAGTTTAAAGTCACTATGTAAAGTTGCTAACCCCATCACATAATTTTTCATCTGTCATATACTCTCCTATATTAATAAGACATAGAAGTCATGCCACATTAATAAATCAGCATTTTCTGTTTAAGGGGAGCAAAAATACCAAAATAGATTCATAACAATCTTGCAATCTAGATCTAAACCTCTGTACCAAGGAGGCCATTTAATCTGAGAAACTATCTTAGATACTTTCTAAGCTCACTGTTCAAGAAATCAAAAATATTCAAGGCAGATCTCTAAAACACTCATTCAATTATTTGTAACTCAAGAAGTAGCTTTTCAAAAATTCTAATATGGACTTTAATATATAAAAAGCTGAATAATCTAACTATTGAAGTCTGAGTGCTTTAAAAAGTAAGACTTCAGTAAAAGGTTACCATCTTAATTTGTTGCTCTTAATGATATCCACAAAATTCCAGACCCCCATGACATCATCCTAAGAAAAAAGAATTTGCTGAAGCTCAACTCAGGGTTCAGCAGAAGTCACTCTTAAAACTTCTAACTGGTGGGATAGTCACCTACACTATTGGTAAAATACTTAATATACAATTAAGTTGTCCACATTCAGAAACACACACCAGAGACCATGCAACTGCTGCACTCACTCCACATTTGCAGAAAAGGATATGAATGTATCAAAATTTTAATAGCTATTCTTCTTATCAGGTTAAAAGGACTTAAAATGTACAAGGCAGGCGTGGCACTAAATCTGAAGAGAGTTTTCCCTCTGTTTAATACTACAAAGGTCTGTGGAAAAAGAGAGAGAGAAATTATTAAAGCATGGGAATTAATCATCACATGAAACAACATTTTTCTAGGCAAGAAATAAACTCAAGTGTACTTGTAAGTTTTACTTCCCAGTTTGGTGTCTCGGGCAAGAAACCTTCAGGCAATATTAAAGCAAGAGAAACCTCTTCCCTCACCTCCCTCCCACTTCCCTGCCCCAGATTACATTACAAATAGATGACACTATCTTAGCAGTTTTACAGAATAAACTTTCCTTTCAGAAACAAGACATTTGAATTATACGTAAACTATTTTATGCCAGCTCTGGACAAGATACTTAACTTTATTCATTTAGGATTCATTCACTCAACAAATATTTACTCAGTGCCTACTATATGCCAGGCAACATTCTAGGTGCTTGGGAAGTATCAGTAAACAAGGCCACCCTAGTGTGAGGAGCTTATATTCTAAGGGGGGAGACAGATAATAAATAAAAAACATAATGAGTAAGTAAATTACACCAAATGTGATAAGTGCTATGGAAAAAAGGAAGGAGATCAGGGAAAGGCAGCTCTAGAGTGCAGGGGTCAGGGGATGGGGTGAATGGAGAGATGACAGGTTTGGGGTGTTTTTTTTGAAGTACAGTAGATTTACAATGTTGTGCCCATCTCTGCCATACAGCAAAGTGACTCAGTTATACACATATACACATTCTTTTTTTTTTAAATAGTCTCTTCCATTATGGTTTATCCCACGAGATTGGATATAGTTCCCTGGGCTACACAATAGGACCCTATTATTTATCCATTCTAAATGTAATAGTTTGCATCTATCAACCCCAAAGTCCGAGTCTGTCCCTCTCAGGTGGTCAGGGTAAGACTACCGAGAAGAGAGATTTGAGCAAAAACTCAAAAGGAGGTGAGGAGGGTTCTTCATTCCACCAGTATTTACCTACCAAGTCTACTCTGTCTGGATTTTAAGAGCCTCCATTATCAGCCTTGCCAAAATCATTCAACTACGTTCCTGGCATGAATAATCCTGTCTTGCCAAACCAGTACAGGTTATAGTAATTTAAACTCTGGTCTTGACTCTCATTGCTCATCCTACCCAGAATGCCTTTTCCTGTCGCATGACTTCAATTCAATTAAAATCTTTTTGAGCATGTTTTGTGCCAAACACTGTGCTAAGCTCCTTAGATACAAGATTGAATAAAATTGTACTTTTAGGGAAGACATATATGTGAACTAGTGATTATGATGCAGAGTAAATACAAAGTTCAGTAACAACAATATGCGTAATGTATGAGGCAGCAGGAGAGAGAGATTTTCCCCCCTTGGGTGGGAAATGCAGGGGAAGAGAGTGGGTTGGGAGGTGTTCACAAAGGCAAGTAACTAAACATTTGGAAGGGGTTTTAAAGGATAAGCGGAGATTAAGAGAGATTAATTGGGCAGATAAAGGAGGAAGGGTTGGCAAGGAAAGGGACCAACATAGGATTACAAAGGCACAGTAGCACAGAACTGTGGGTGTTTTCAGGGAATTGATAAGTAATTCAGTGTTGATGGAGGATAAAATAGAGAGGGGGAGCAGCAGACTGTGAAGCTGGAGAGAGATGTAGAGGCCTACGAGACTGAGTTCCTAAGGACACAAGGTCAGTGGCAAGTACACAGCCCTAGCATCTCACCGTGCAGGTGAAAAAAGCAAATGGTCAAATGCTAGCCATTTTAAGTAGGTTTTTGTTTTTGTTCTGTTTTTTAAATTTAAAGCAATACACGTTCATAATCATAAAAAAAGGAAGAGAAAACGGGCTACCCTGGTGGAGTAGTGGTTGAGAATCCGCCTGCCGATGCAGGGGATGTGGGATCGAGCCCCGGTCTGGTAAGATCCCACATGCCGCGGAGCGGCTGGGCCCATGAGCCATGGCCGCTGGGCCTGCGCGTCCGGAGCCTGTGCTCCGCAGCGGGAGAGGCCACAACAGTGAGAGGCCCGCGTACCACAAAAAAAAAAAAAAGGAAGAGAAGACAAGTTCCATCTCATTACCCAACGATAACCTTTGCTGCTTGTATATCTTTTCAAAACTTTTTGGTGTTAATATAACATAAATATAGCCTTAAAAAGACTCTCCTTCTCTCTCTCTCTCAAATGGGATTCTACCATAAATACTCTTCTGCACCTTGCATTAAGGTGCATTAAATACTCTTTAATGCATTAAATACTACCTTGCATTAAATACTCTTCTGCACCCTCACAAAGAAAAGCCCAGGACCAGATGGCTTCTCTGATGAATGCTACCAAATGTTTAAAGAAGAATTAACACCAATCCTTCACAAATTCTTCCAAAGAATAGAAGAAAAGGGCATACTTCCCAACTCATTCTGTAAGGTCAGTATTGCCTTGATACAAAACCATACAAAGACATTACAAGAAAAGAAAACTATAGACTAATATCCCTTATGAATACAGATACAAAAAGCCTCAACAAAATACCAGCCAACAGTATCTGGTAGCATATAAAATAGGGATTATACACCACGACCAAGTGAGATTTATCCCAGAAATGCAAAGATGATTTAACATATGAAAATCAATCAATGTAATACAACATATTAATAAAATAAAGCGTAATTACTGCATGACCATCTCAATAGATGCAGAAAAAACATTTGACAAAATCCAATACTCTTTCATAATAAAAACATTCAACAAACTAGAAATAGAAGGGAACTTCCTTAACCTGATAAAGGGCATCTATGAAAAATCCACAGCTAACATCATTTTTAATGTTAAAAGACTAAAAGCTTTCTCCCTAAAACGAGGAACAAGGATTCCACTCTCACCACTTCCATTCAACACTGTACTGGATGTTCTAGACAAGCCAATTCAGCAAGAAAAACTATTTCTATTTGCAGATGAAATGATCTCGTATATGGAAAACCCTAAGGAATAGATACACACAAAACTATTAGAGCTCTTAAACAAGTTCAGCAAGGTTCCAAGACACAAGACCAACATATAAAAATCAGTTGTATTTCCATATACTAGCAATAAACAATCTGAAAATGAAATTAAGAAAACAACGTTATGGGGCTTCACTGGTGGCTCAGTGGTTAAGAATCCATCTGCCAATGCAGGGGACACGGGTTCGAGCCCTGGTCCAGGAAGATCCCACATGCTGAGGAGCAACTAAGCCCGTGCACCACAACTACTGAGCCTGCACTCTAGAGCCCGCAAGCCATAACTACTGAGCCTGCGAACCACAACTACTGACCCCGCACGCCACAACTACTGAAGCCTGTGTGCCTAGAGCCCATGCTCCGCAACACGAGAAGCTACCGCAGTGAGAAGCCCGTGCACCTCAACGAAGAGTAGCCCCCACTCGCCGCAACTAGAGAACCCCCACGTGCACAGCAACGAAGACCCAATGCAGTCAAAAATAAATTAAATAAATAAATGTTTTTAAAACTATAAAAAGAAAAAAAAAAGAAAGAAAACAACTCCATTTACCAGAGCATCCAAAAGAATAAAACACCTAGGAATAAATTTAACAAAAGAAGTATAAGACTTATACACTGAAAACTATAAAACATCATTAAAAGAAATTGAAAAAAACATAGATAAATGGAAGGACATCTTGCACTCATGGATTGCAAGACTTAATATTGTTATGGTTCAATGCAATCTCTATCAAAATTTCAACTGCCTTTTTGGGCACAAATTAACAAGCTGATCCTAAAATCTGTATAGAAATTTAAGGGAACCAAAATAGCCAAAACAATCTTGAAAAATAAGGACAAAGTTGAAGACTCGCACTTCTCCATTTCAAAGCTTACAACAAAGCTATAATAATCAAAACTGTGGTACTAACATAAGGATAGCCAAACACATCAATAGGATAGAATTGAGAGTCCAGAAATAAACCCATACATCTACAATCAATTGATTTTCAACAAGGGTTCCAAGACAATTTAAAGGGGAAAGAGCAGTCTTCAATAAATGGTGCTGGGACAACTTGATAACCACATGCAAAAGAAAGAATCTGAACCTCTATCTCACACCCGATATGAAAATTAACTCAAAATGGATCAAAGACCTAAATGTAAAGGCTAAAACTATAAAACTCATTGAAGAAAACATAGGTGTAAATCTTTGTACCTTTGGATTAGGCAATGGTGTCATAGATGTGACACCTAAACCACAAGCAACCAAGGAAAAAATAGATAAACTGGACTTCATCAAAATTCAAAAATTTGTGCAGCAAATGACACTATTAAGAAAGTGAAAAGGGCCTCCCTGGTGGCACAGTGGTTGAGAGTCCACCTGCCGATGCAGGGGACACGGGTTCGTGCCCTGGTCCGGGAAGATCCCACATGCCGCGGAGCGGCTGGGCCTGTGAGCCATGGCCGCTGGGACTGCGCGTCCGGAGCCTGTGCTTCGCAAGGGGAGAGGCCACAACAGTGAGAGCCCCGTGTACCGCAAAAAAAAAAGAAAAAAAAAAGAAAAAAATGAAAGTGAAAAGACAACCCAAAGGATGGGTGAAAATATTTGCAAATCATGTATCTAATAAGAGTTTAGGGGCTTCCCTGGTGGCGCAGTGGTTGAGAGTCCGCCTGCCGATGCAGGGGACACGGCTTCGTGCCCCGGTCTGGGAAGATCCCACATGCCGCGGAGCGGCTGGGCCCGTGAGCCATGGCCACTGAGCCTGCACGTCCAGAGCCTGTGCTTCGCAAGGGGAGAGGCCACAACAGTGAGAGGCCCGCGTACCGGAAAAAAAAAAAAAAAAAAAAGAGTTTAGCAGCCAGAATAGATTAAAAAAAAAAAACAAAAAACCTTTGACTCAACAGTAAAAGGACAAATAATTCAAGTTAAAAATGGGTAAGGATGGGCTTCCGTGGTGGCGCAGTGGTCGAGAGTTCACCTGCAGATGCGGGGGACATGGGTTCATGCCCCGGTCCAGGAGGATCCCTCATGCCGCGGAGCGGCTGGGCCCGTGAGTCATGGCCGCTGGGCCTGTGCGTGCGGAGCCTGTGCTCCGCGGCGGGAGAGGCCACAGCAGCGAGAGGCCCGCGTACCGCAAAAAAAAAAAAAAAAAGGGTAAGGATTTGAATAGACATTTCTACAAAGTAGATATACAAACAGCCAATAAGCACATGAAAAGATATTCAACATTATTAGTCATTAGGGAAATGCAAATAAAACCACAATGAGATACCTCTTTACATCCACTAGGATGGTAATAATTTAAAATAAAGAACATGGAAAATAACAAATGCTGGCAAGAATATAAAGAAATTGTAACTCTCATATATTATTGGCAGGAATATAAAATTGTTAATCTACTTTGGAAAACAGCTGGCAGTTCCTCAGAAGTTAACAATGAGTTACCACATGACCCAGCAATTCCACTCCTAGCTATATATCCAGGAGAACTAAAAACAGGTTCACACAAAAATGTATACATGGATGTTGATAAAAGCATTATTCAAAATACTGCAAAAGTGGAAACAACCCATCAACTGACAAACAGGTAAACAAAATGTGGCATATATCCATATAACAGGATACTCTCCAGTCTTAAAAGGATTGAAATTCTGACATATGCTACAACATAGATGAACCTGGAAGACATTATGCTAAGTGAAATAAGCCAGACACAAAAGGACAAATGTTATATGATTCCAGTTATCTGAGGTATCTAGAATTAGCAAATTCATAGAGACAGAAAGTAGAACAGAGTTTATGAGGGGCCTCAGGCAGGAGGAATGGACAGTTATTGTTTAATGGGTAAAGTTTCTGTTTGGGATGATTAAAAAATTTGTGGAAATGGATAGTGGCGATGGTTGTACAACATGGTGGATGTATTTAATACCACTGAAGTCTGCACTTTAATATGGTTTAAAATGGTAAATTTTGTATTATGTATAGTTTACCACAATAAAAACATATTGACCCTTGAACAACATGGGTTTGAACTGCTCAGGTCCACCTGTACGTGGAGTTTTTTCAATAGTAAATCCTACAGTACTACACGATCCACAGTCGGTTGAATCTGTGGCTGCGGAAGCACAGGTACAGAGGAACCGCAGACACTAAGGGACCGCAGGTGTGGGGGACACTGCATGTTTGGAGGGCTGGCTATAAATTATATGTGGATTTTCAACTATGCTGAGGTTCCATGGCTTTAACCCCTGCATCGTTCAAGGGTCAACTGTACATTATTACCTGAAAAGTGCCCAGTAAGGTGTTACTGATACATTTTTAAAAATCAGTTTTATTCCAAGCCAAATAATAGAATTAAGAATAGTAATAGCTAAAAGTGGTTCCCAACCCATTCAGAACTTCAGAAAGATTTAAGGAGCTTTTTGAAAAATAAGGACATCTGGGCCAAGAAAAAAAGAAAGAGAAGTTAAGTGTTCATACATGCCTTGCATGGCCTTGCAAAATCTTGAAAAGCGTTCAGACACAAAAGGCCACACGTTGTACGATTTCGTTTACACGAAATGTCCAGAATAGGCAAATCTTGATGGAAAGTTGGTTAGTGGCTGCCTAGGGCTGGATGGAGAGGGGATTAGGAACTCGCTGCAAGTGGGTCACTGTAGAGTGACGAAAGAGTTCTGAAACTAGACAGTGGTAATGCCTGCAAACCTTGTGAACAAAAAGCCAATGAACTGTACACTTTAAAATGGTGGATTTTCTAGCTTGTGAACTGGATGTCGATGAAAACAAAACACCACAAAAACGAACCATGTAAGAGGTATAAGACATATAAGAAGTTCTAAAGAATGATACCACAAACACTTAGGCACCCATCAGTTAGCCTAGGAAATAATGCCTTACCAATACTGCTCCTTTCTGCACTCCTTTCCAAATACACACTCTCCTTCCCACAGAGGTCAGCGGTATTTTGAATTTGGTACTGAGGTCCCACTTTTTCGTGGTATATTTCCAGTTACTCTGAGCTCCCCCTTTTCTGCACTCAAGAGTCTGTGTCTCTCATTATCCTCCCAGCTCTTTTTGTACCCTCCCCTCCACCCTCCCCACCTACTCCTAGAACTAAGTTTCAAGCTCTTAGAGAGCAGGAACCAGCCTCACTCACACTACCTCCCACAGCTCCAATATAATGCTCAACCCAAGCATTCCCAATAAACGGTTGCTGGCAGATTTTTCAAAGTTCCCGTCCTCTCATTTTCTGCTCCTTCCTTTCCTAATCTGACAGAGCCACACCAGTCTCTCCACAGTAGAAAAGCAGTGCTGGTACTGAGCCATATACATTCTGGAAATGCTCAATGCACCATCCCCAGTGTGAGAATGCACTGCAATAATATTCTTCCTGTACTAGAAGGGACTGGTTCCAGTGGGGTATGCTGCAGGGAAAGACTAATCCTAAAAGCAACAGGAAGTAGTAGACTTGGGGTTAGGCTGAAAGAGGTCAAGGGCTGAGCTACGGCTCTTCCATATTTTGGCTTCCCAAAGAAACAAAGAGCCCTGCACTTTCCCCAAACCCCCTCTCTGAAGTACTTGTACTCCTCTGTGTTTCTATAGCAACCCCCTCTCTGAAAATGCCAAGCCTTTAAAATAACCTCCTCATTCAACCTCATAATATTCCCATGAAGTGTGTGTGAAGGAGGGATTATTATCCTCTATGCATTTCACAAAAGCTCAGGAGAGGGACACCACCTATCAAAGGTCAGGCAGCAAGGAGCAACATATTATTCCAAGTTTAGAGCCTCCTTACAGCTCCTATTGTGCCAGATTGAGAGGCAGTTCAATGGGAATATGGCAGAGAATGAACCTCGTGTGGGGGATGGAGTCTCTGGTGAAAGAGAAAGTTGAGCCCCTGGGGTACACTGCATAAAAGCCTCAGCAACAACGGAAGAAGCACTGGCCCGTGCCCCAGGATCTAAAACCACCAGGCTGGGCCTTTACAAAATCACCTTCCTGCCTTAGAAGAAGACAGGCAACAGGGTTTTTAAAAGTTAACAAACTCTGCACCTTCCCAATTTCTCATCGTTTAGTTTGGTCATGATGGAAAGATAGGTCTAGAGGAACCACTGAGGGTGTTTCCTATCTCAGAATCGGAGCCTGCACAGCACCTGGCATGGAGCAGATGCTCGATAACTGCCTGTTGCTTGGTGACTGAACAAATGCTTGTATGTCTGAGGTGAGGGAAAAGGAGAAGAGGAAAAGGAAAAGGAAGACGTTATAGGAAACTGAAGTTGTTAGGCCTTGGTTGAAGAAAAACTAGGAGGCAGCTAGGATTCTGAACGAGTACAGTGCTGAGTTGGCAAGAAAGAGATGGATGATCCTGAGGGAAACTAGGTCTTTTTAGTGAATTTTAAAACGATGGTCTTGTAGGTATAAAGGCTTCCTTATGGAAGCCTTTTTTTTATGTGTGAAGTAGAAATTTCATAATTAATTTGGATACTGAATACTGCATACAGAATAGTTTATCACCACTCCTTTCTAAGTATTTACACCCTCTATCTTTATCAAGTATAAAAACAGGAGATACTTTTTCTATTCAAAGAGAAATAAACATCTAGCTTACACTAAACCTCCAGAAACGAAGGCGAATCCTCCATACTTCAAGCAGCAAGTTGTATTACAATAAAACATACTTTATTGTCAAAATAATTAGATTTACATATGCTTAATTCATACACAATTTTTCAAACTTCATCTTTTGCATAAAGCAAGATGCTATTTGGACCAACACAGTTCTCAAAGCTTAGGAATCTCCTTTTAACACTGGGGCTTGCAGTGCTTATCTGAGAGATAGAATAATATACATCAGGGGTCAGCAAACCTTTTTTGTAAAGGGTCAGATAGCAATTATTATAGGTTCTATGGGCCATACAGTCCCTGTTGCAACAACCTGCCATTGTAGTTGCAAAAGTAACCACAGACAATACGTAAACAAATAAGAGTGGCTGTGTTCAAATAAAACTTTATTTACAGACAAGGAAATTTTAATTTCATAAAATTTTCACATATCACAAAATATTATTATGCTCTTGACTTTTCCCAAACCCTTTAAGAATGTGAAAACTCTTTTTTTTTTTTAGCCACACCATGAGGCTTGTGGGATCTTAGTTCCCCAACCAGGGATTGAACCTGTGCCCCCTGCAGTGGAAGTGCGGAGTCCTAACCACTGGACCGCCAGGGAAGTCCCGTGAAAACTCTTCTTCTTAACTCATGGGCTGTACAAAAGCAAATGGCAGAGCTGATCTGGGCCAGGGGTCAAGGTTGGCTAATCCCTGTTATATACTAACACCAGTTCTGACCTAAACCAGACTGGTTGCTTAAGAATGATCTGATTAGCTTTAAAAAAAAGCAGATTCACAAGTCCCACCTCAGCGGTTCTGATAAACAAGCTGCAGAGGAATCTGTGCTCATCGGGGTTTGAGAACTGCCACATCACCTGTCAGGTATCAAAACACATAGGTTGTCCTTCTTCACCTGCCTCTACCTGGCTATATGGCCTGGGGGAGCCCCTGCAGCTCTATGGATCTCACTGTCCTCATCTCTAACATGAGAGAGGGGGCTGCCTGATGGGCATGCCCAGGTCCTTTCCAGCTCTGACATCTGTGAGTCTACAATTTACAAAATACACAGAAGCATCCAATATTAAGTGCAACAAAGCAGCAAACTATACTTCTGAGGAGAAAACCTACTATTATTCATTCCTTCACATTACATCTTGGTAGAACTCTCCTGAGTTATTTATTTTGCTCCTTCAACTGAAACTCTGTCAAGTCCATGGTCAACAGTGCTTAATACTATCCTGACAACTATACTTATGTGGGCAGGGGGCAGCATGGGGCAGAAGTGTACCAGACAGAACTGTACCACAGGCTGCTTTTTCCCTGCCCTATATCCCCTACTTATACCTCCCTGTTCTTAGCAGGACAGTGACTATGGGAGAGAGAATGGATAGGGATGACTGGTGATGGGGTAACTTTTAAAAAATATACACAAAAGCATTTTAAAGTCATACACATGGCTGATCTAAATCTCAGTAACCATTGTTAAACTGCTGGTAAGAATCCAGGAAAGAAGATTCGTCCCTTATTCAATACTGTGCTCCAACACCAGATCCTTTAAAGCTCAGGAGGAATGGGAAGGACGCAAGCTTTGGATTCTTATGAGAATATTTCTTAAGCAACAGTCACTTGGTACTCATGAAGTCCAATAATATTCTACCTAATCTGTCTTAAATTAGATCTTTGTGAAGTAAATGAGTTAAAAGGGAAATTGAAATTGAATTGTGGTTTATGGCCCAAGGGAAAATATCAGTTTATAACAACAGCCACTGAATGTGTGTAAGCATAAGGCCCATTAGGAGCGGTGGAACAGCTCTTCACGAGTTACGGCGTGGAGTATTAATAAATGTGTCATGCAAGCATAAGATGAGCCTTCTGAAAAGCACAGGCTTTTCATTTCTAATGAGCAATGTGGGGCTTGGAGCACACGATAGAGGAGCTTTGCCATTGCTAACACAGGGTAAGAGATATTGTCTTCAGTCTACAATAAGGAGCAGGAACGTTGTGCAAGGCCAGGTACGAGCTCATTCATACTCATGCCAAACAAATCCTAGCACACTGCAAACACAATACAATAAACGCACACAGTTACCAAAGTACTGCAAGCAGCCAACTCATGAGCATTTCCCCACCCTCACCCCAGGACTGGATTAAGTTTTTTAGCCATACAAAATGTATAAATTAAAGTAATAAAGGGTGGGTAAATATGAAAGGACATTACAGGGAAGAGTACTCAATGCAGGGGTAGAGTATATCACAGAACAGAAAGCTTCTTAGGGAAAGGTTTATTACCCAGCTCCTGGTTTGCTGTGGGACACAAGGCCCAGGAGAGCAGTTCTCCACCCAACCAAGTTCTCCCTCCCCTGAGAGGTCATCATTTCAATTGGGGCGAAGGTAACCCGCAGGCATCTGATGACCTTCTGGCTATAATGAACACCTAGGGGCTCAGGGATTGAGCTAATCTACAAGGGGGCAGTTGGGAACCAATATCCTTTGGCTCCATCTGGCTATAACTGTTATCGACACTGATTTATGACCATCTCCCAGGGTTTGGACCCTAGATCCTAACTGTTTTGACTTCTGGAATTGCCTGACCCTCTCTTTTTTTTTTTTTTTTTTTGCAGTACACGGGCCTCTCACTGCTGTAACCTCTCCCGTTGCGGAGCACAGGCTCCAGATGCGCAGACTCAGCGGCCATGGCTCACGGGCCCAGCCGCTCTGTGGCATGTGGGATCTTCCCGGACCGGGGCACGAACCCGTGTCCCCTGCATCGGCAGGCAGACTCTCAACCACTGCACCACCAGGGAAGCCCTGACCCTCTCATTTTTAGCTGACTTCTAGCCTTAAATTCTTGCCTGCTAAACCTAATATATATATATATATATATATATATATATATATATATATATACCTTTTTCTCCCAGACCTATGTACCTCTTCGGAACCAGGCAACTAGCTAATTTGACTTACAGTAGTTCTTAGCTCTTTCCTGCCTAACTATAAATTCTTAATTCTGGTACCTTCTACTGGGGCAAATCCTCTCTGCCTACTGGTTTCAGGGTGTGCATGCACAGAGAAGTACTCTTCTACCCACTAACAATACATATAGCTGATTTGGAAAACAGCTATAACAGTGATAAGAGCAGCAGCCAGTTGTCCACTAATCAATGGCTACAGTTTTTGGCATTCGCTTCTAAGTAACTACACAGCCAATACAGCAGGCAACAAATAAACATCCTTTCAAATTTTCCCTGTTTTAATATAGAAAAACTTAATGCTAAATCTAAACAGATTCTGCCTCAGACTAGGAAGCTGTTCAGAAATAAATGACCTGCACTGTCAAAATGACTACACCCTGTTGAAAAGGAGTCCTGATGCCTTTCTTAGTGCTAATCTGCTCAGTGGGTCCCTCAAGTCAAATTACAATTATAGTCCCAGTGTGTCCCAGGAAAGGCTCCAGCAAAGGCACAACTGGCCTGAATTTCCAGAGTACCTGTGTCCTGGTACCCAGCTTAGAAATACTGAACTAAAAAGCAGGACATCAGGACACGGGCAATTTTTTTTTTTCATTTAGGCTTGTACTTCTGTTTGAACTATATATTTAGAGCCCTCATCTTCCAAGTCTCTATTCCACTACACAGAGGAGTGAGCAAGAGAGACCTCTAAATCCCATATTTATATTCCTTTTATTCATTAGTAATTGTACCTATGAGTTTATTGGAAGAAATAATAACATTTAGCATGTATTAAGCAGGTATGATGCAGCAGGCACCCTACTGAGATGCCTTATACGATACCTGTCTCACAGGAACCACTTGATGAGGTAGGTACATTTTATAGATGATGATACTGTAGCAAGACCACAAAGTTGTTTAATGGTAAAACTTAGAACTGAACCAAGGCAGTCTAACTCCAAAGCCTATTCCTTTTTTCTTTATAAATTTATTTATTTTATTTATCTTATTTTTGGCTGTGTTGGTTCTTCGTTGCTGCGCACAGGCTTCCTCTAGTTGCGGCGAGCGGGGGCTACTCTTGTTGCGGAGCACGGGCTCTAGGTACACAGGCTTCAGTAGTTGTGGCTCACGGGCTCTAGAATGTAGGCTCAGTAGTTGTGGCGCATGGGCTTAGCTGCTCCGCGGCCTGCGGGATCTTCCCAGACCAGGACTCGAACCCGTGTTCCCTGCATGTTCCACAGTAGTGGATTCTTAACCACTGCGCCACCAGGGAAGCCCCAAAGCCTACACTTAATTATCACACAATACTGCAATTTTTTTTGTTGTTTTTTTTTTTGCGGTACGCGGGCCTCTCACTGTTGTGGCCTCTCCTGTTGCGGAGCACGGGCTCTGGACGCGCAGGCTCAGCGGCCATGGCTAACGGGCCCAGCCGCTCTGCGGCATGTGGGATCTTCCCAGACCGGGGCACGAACACACGTCCCCTGCATCGGCAGGCGGACTCTCAACCACTGCTCCACCAGGGAAGCCCCAAAGCCTACATTTAATTATCACACAATACTGCGATTTTTAAAAAGCTTCAAAACTACTTATCAAATCTAACTCCTCACTTTACAGATAAAAAAGCAAGCACAGAGCGCTCTGCCCAAGCTGAGACCAGAGGTGGGAACAGGAATAGAAGGGATCCTCAGAGTTCAGGTTTCCTAGCTTCCAGTGCTGAACTCTTTTCAGCACACCAGGTCATCTGGTCCAAACCTCAGACCAATGAAGAAATCTTTTTTACTTAATACCTTTAACTCTGGCAAAAAGAAAAGCCCTTGCACATGCCACAGAGTTCACAGCACCTATTTATGGTATTTTCCCAAGTTAAGCTCGATGCAGATAATGCTAGCACCCCATCTGTCTGTGGCTTTGCTGTTTCCCACTGCTTCTGCATACACTTCCTCATTTGGTTTGACCTTGTAACCCCATGCCCTTCAACTCACATTTGGAGCAGCTGACACCCCCTTCCTGCCCACATCCTGGTCACAGGAAGCCACACCTGGCAGAACAACAGCTGCTTCAGCTCTGCAACAGCATGCTGCTGCTCCCCAAGGCAGGGCGGCTCTGAACCTCCTACATGGCCACCCCTCCTCACTGCCCTTCAATGAGTTCGCTTTTGATCTCCTTCCCCCTTACCCTCTTGGGGGTACCCAGCCTGCAGCTGCTCTAGGGTAAAGCAAAAGGCAGGTTTATTATGTAAAGCATGTTAATGCCTCTCTTCACTGTACTCATATTCTAGAATTTATTCTCACTCTCCTTTCTCTTAGAAAGCAGCAGAGTTGAGTGGTTTAGAGGCTTTGAGGCCACAAAGACCTGGATTCAAGGCCCAGTTCCATTGCTTATTAGCTGTCATGATTTTAGGCAACTAACTTAGGTTGATAAGGCCGTTTTCTTCTTGATAAAATAGTGATAATGACTGACAGTACCTGCCTTATCCGTTTATGAGGAGTAAGTGAAACTTCACAAGAAGTCCCTACTACAGTGCCTGGCACAGCAGAAGGGCCCAACAAATGCGACCATGGTAACGCTGCTGCAGCCACACAGATGCTGCTGCTCCTTCTGCTTCTTGGCACCACAGGTGGGGTAGCAGGAGGGGACGAAGGGGTTATATTCAAGTTACTTAGCATTCACACACTTGACATAAACCGGTAGGACACTGTGCATACGCTAGTCCAAGAGTCCAAAGTCACTAGGACCAAAGTCACAGTACATACAGCTGCACTGGCTCAAAATGGGCCCCAGAGGTTATTTCAGACCTGAGAACTCTGGAAGCAGAGGAAAAAAACAAACAAACTGCTGAATGCACACAGTGGGATCCAACCTGCCTCTCTCCTTTATCTCCCTTCTTACCAAACCAAGCCCCATGCTCCAGTCACAATGAAACTCATTGTTTTAAACACTTAGACGTTTTGCAGGACTCTGTCTTTTCATGTACTGTTCTTTATACCCAAACTACTCTTTCTTCTCTTTAACAGATGAAATGTTTTTTTAACGATACTTGAATACTTCAAGGTACAGCTCAAATATCACCTCCTCTCCATTCACCTCTCTCAAACAGAATTATCCTTCCTTCCTGTGTGTTCCCACAACACTTCTGTTAGAGCACTTAACATAGTGTTGTCATTCTGTTTATACACCAGTAACTCTCACTGGACCCTGAGATCCTTAAAGGCAGGGGTATATCTCCAACTACTGTGACTTTCTTAGCTTAGCAAGCAGAAGATGTAATATGATGCCCATCTGGTACAAGGCAGACAGTTCATACATATTTGCTGAATGTATGAATGAATCTCTTAGTCATGAGGCAATGATGCAGCTAAAATCAACTAACTTATAACTATATCCAACTTTATGCTAGGTGTCTAATCGACCTTTTCCACTCTTTAGCTCATCCACCCATAAAAATTCATTAATTTTAGTTTGAAAAGTCTTCTCATCTTTTCTACATCTCAGATACCACGCTGAAGATATGATATGAAACAAATGAACTAAAAAAAACCCCATACTATATTCATATTGAGGCAATGCAAAATGACAGAAATTATCTAAAAATGATGGTACAAAACAAAACCCCAAAATCATCCTGCAATATACTCTATAGAGACAGCATGATATGGTAGAAAGACCATGAGTATTAAATTCACATATCCCGGGAACTGAAACCTGGCTCTACCACACACTAGGTAAGGGAATTTCAACAGCAAATTAACATTTCTGAGCCACAATTTTTTCTTACTTGCAGAAATGTGCAACATTCACTGATAGCTCCCTAAGTGATCCTCAAGGACTGTAGAAAATTGGAGAGTCAATAATGATACCTAGAATTTGGGTGGTATCCTCAACTAAAGTAGCAGATGAAATAAGCAGGTTTGAGGGGAGAAAACGAGTTCAATTTTGAATACACTGAGTTACCTATGGGAAGTTCAGATAGAGATGCCTGGCAAGACAGTGAATATTTAAGGAGTGCTCCAGGCTAGAGATACAGATTCAAGAGTAGTGAGAGAATGGATAAGATCAGCCAGGGAGAATTTGCCAAATGAGAGGAACACAGGCCAAGGACCGAACCTGTGGGAATGTCAACCTTTAAAGGAAAGGTGGAAGAAATGAAGGAAAGAGAAGGAACAGTCCGAGATGGAAAGAGAATTAGGCCAAGGAAGTGAAGAACTGCAAGAATCAGGGAGTAATAAACAGTGTCAAATACTGACCTACAGAGAGGTTCAGTGAGATAAGAACTGAAAAAATGTCCATTAGATTTGGCAATGTGAGATCCTGGAGGATCTTACATTGAGAATGCCAGTAGAGCCGGGAGGATGCAGAGTCAGCTGCAAGGATGGAGGGGTGGGTGGGAGATGTGTAGGTGGTGAGGGTGAGCAACGGCTACTCTTTAAAAGCTTCAATGGCATGAGAAGAGAGATTATACCTGCTGGAGATATGGGGTCAAGTGTGGGTCCATTAAGATGGGAGAGGCTTTTAATATGTTTATAGGCTGAGGGGAAGAACCACTGTGAAAGGGAAAGATAGAAAGTACAGAAAAGAGAGGGGATAACTGAGAGAGTGAAGGGCTAGAGAAGGTTGGGAGGCATGGATGGGCTCAAAGGCACAGGGAGAGGGACTGACATTGAGCAGCAGATGGGTTGGGTACCTTATCCTCTGAAATGAGAGGAATAGTTTATTCAAACTTCATTCCATAGGCCAAACTTTGTAGACTCAAAGTGTCTGGAACAGGAGTGCCTCTTCAGAACAGGTATCAAAAATTTTGCTAGAATCAGTTGACAGAAAATGCCATATAATGGGGAAATCCTCATCTTGAATTGTGTCAAATAGGGTTATATATAAAGAATTTACAACTCATGTGAATTTGGAATCAATCAGTAAGAGAAGCATTCCCTGTATAATGATGTCACAGTCTTACTCTCTTTTACTAAGAATGGATTTAAAATATGGCTAATTATAGTGAGACGATGATCAATATCACTGTAATCTTGAGAATCCTCCAACATTTATACGGTCATTATTAAATATCCCATTCAACAGGTTAATTCTTTTTTTTTAATAAACTTATTTATTTATTTTTAATTTTTGGCTGCATTGGGTCTTCATTGCTGCACGTGGGCTTTCTCTAGTTGCAGTGAGTGGGGGCTACTCTTCATTGCGGTGCATGGGCTTCTCATTGCAGTGGCTTCCCTTGTTGTGGCACACGGACTCTGTAGTTGTGGCACACGGGCTTAGTTGCTCCTCAGCATGTGGGATCCTCCTGGACCAGGGCTCGAACCCATGTCCCCTGCATTGTCAGGCAGATTCTTAACCACTGCGCCACAAGGGAATTCCCCAACAGGTTAATTCTTAATAGAATAAAAAGATTTCATAAACTACACCCTGGAGAAACCATCAGAGATTAATTCCTAAAATTACCAGTCAGCGTAATGTTATGGCTCAGGTGATTAGCTAATAATACACACCCAAGAATTCAGGTAAAAGTTGTCTCTTATACGCTATGTGGCTCAGAACCTTGGAACTGCAAGTTAGGACTTGTACAAGGACTAGAGAAGACCTGAGGTTCTTTTCTGGGGAAAATGCTAGGTTTATCTACAGGTGCCCCTGTAGCTCACACTAATGTTGAAATGTATTGATCTCCTGCCTATGTAAAAATCTAAGATTGGCAAACTCAGTGGAGTGACAATACTGGCTTTTAAACAACTCAGAATATCTGTGGTATGGGTCCTTTTAAAGATTATAACTTAGTACTTGCTAAAAGCGTATTTAAGACACTGAATATTTAAGAGAGCATGTAGCCGTTGACTCTTCTGCATTCTCCACGTTTGGGTCTCTATACCAAGTTAGAGCACCACATTATTTAAGGTACCTGGACTATATTAAATTCACTAATGTACCTATTGTTATCTGTAATCATTTTATTTCTTTACTTGTCTATTATCTGTCTCCCCAACAAAAACTAACTTCCAGGAGTGGTATATAGAGCTTGCCTGCTTTGTTCCCAAGGGTATGGAAGAGAACCTGGGTATAAAGAAAACAATAACAATTGATCAAATTATCAAATGAAGGACTGAATGCTCAACTCTTTCCTTAAGCTTCTACAATCAATCACAAATTCCTATCAGTTTATCTCTACATCACTTCTGACTTCACCTATTCTCCTTACTTTTCACTTCCACCACCACAGTTCAGACCCTCACTACTTCATAGCCGGTCGCTCTGTCCCAGTTCTCTTTCCCTCTGGTTTATCCTACACATCACTGCCACATTCACCTCCTCAAAACACAACTTTGATCACATATCCTTACTCCCATTCAAAAGCCTTCAGTAGGGCTTCCCTGGTGGTGCAGTGGTTGAGAATCCGCCTGCCAATACAGGGGACACGGGTTCGAGCCCTGGTCCAGGAAGATCCCACATGCCACAGAGCAACTAAGCCCATGCGCCACAACTACTAAGCCTGCACACTAGAGCCCACGAACCACAGCTACTGAGCCCGCGTGCCTACAGCCTGTGCTCCGCAACAAGAGAAGCCACCACAATGAGAAGCCCGTGCACCGCAACGAAGAGTAGCCCCCGCTCGCCACAACTAGAGAAAAGCCCGCGCGCAGCAACGAAGACCCAACGCAGCCAAAAATAAATAAATTTATTTAAAAAACAAAAGGCTTCAGTAGTTCTCTATTGCTCATCAAGGGAAGACCAGACTTCTCAGTCAAACACTCTAAGTCCTCCAAGACTTGGCTCCAGCACTCCCTTCCCAGACTCATCACCCAACTCCCCAAATTCCAATCTAATTAGACTATTTAGCTTTCTCTTACATTGTCCTATGCCCTTGTTTCTGAGCCTTTGTTTATATTGTTCTTTCTGCCTAGAATGTTTGTCTCTCTCTCTTTTCTAAAATCCAAATATTATGCCTACTATGAAGTAATAGGCCCTTTCTGAGGCCCCCTTGTCAAAAGTGATACCACCCTACACACTACCATGTTATAAGCTATGTAAGGGTCAAAAATGGACTTTATTAATCTGTGTTTCCCCCAAGAGAGACCAATACCCCCAAGGTCTCACACATAGGAAGTACTCAAGAAGTATTTGTTGAATAAATAGATCATATTTTATATGAGACAACCCAAACTGGTATATACCCCACGTCAGCTTCTCTCATTTCCTTTAGAGTCAGTTAATACAGGGAGGGTAACACAACTCCCACAGACGAGAAAGAAGCAAAACACTTAATAAAGGTAGATATGACAGAACAACTTTGAATATTCAGGAAATAACATCCTTTGTACAATAAAGACTTGATACCAATAAATCAAGAAGAGCACTAGGTAGAGGCTATTACCTAATGGTCTTTGATAAAGTCCCTGCTAATTCTAAGGATCTACAAGAGGAGAGTTAAGACTGGTGGCACTTACCAAAAGTAATTCAGCCCTCCGAAAATCCCCTAAAATGTCAGGAAATCCATTTCTTTTTTTTTTTTTTTTTTTTGCTGTACGTGGGCCTCTCACCGTTGTGGCCTCTCCCGTTAAGGAGCACAGGTTCCAGACGCGCAGGCCCAGCGGCCATGGCTCACGGGCCCAGCCGCTCCACGGCATGTGGGATCTTCCCGGACCGGGGCACGAACCCACGTTCCCTGCATCGGCAGGCAGACTCTCAACCACTGCACCACCAGGGAAGCCCCAGGAAACCCACTTCTTGATCTAATTCCTCAGCCCCTAAAGGAAACTAATTCTTCAGGAAAGGAAAAGATATATTGATAATCAGTGTTTTCCCCCTAGAGTTCCATTCATTTTGGTAGATGGGAAAACTTTTCATTAGAAAAACAAAAAATCATAATGTCACCTTTCATGTTCAAAGCACTTAGAAAAGTACATAGTTTTTCCACAGGCATTATCTCATAAGATTGACTCATTCATTCAACAAATATGGATTGAACACTTACTATAGGGCACACACTGCTCCAGCTAATGAGCATACAAGAGAATGAATAATAAACAAATAAATACATGCTAGGTGTACAATGGAGAAAAATGAAGGAGGGCTAGCACAATAGGCTGTTTTGTTCTGTATAGTGTAGGCAAGATATAATCTTCACAACACCACTGTAGAATAGGTGGGATATTAGCTATTAGCATAATCTTAATTTTCTATATGAGGGAGACTGAGATGCTGAATGGTTAAGTGACTTGACCAATATCATCTAGAATTAGGTGGAAATGGGATCAGAAATAAGGTTTCTCAGCTCCTGGTCTATTGCTAAGGCTATAAAAGAGGAATCTGATTTAAGATTGTTTAATTAAATTCCTTTTCCTCTAGATAATGATACTTGGAGAATGCAAAAGAAGCCCATACCACGCACTTCCTTAACCCACCACCCTGAGAATGGCCTTCCTCCCATTTGCTCACAAGCATTTGCCTCAATTTGATTTGGTGAATAAAACAATGGAAACATTTTGTTTTTTTATATTGTTGCAAGACGGTTTTTTTAAACAAAATAAAACGTCTAGTTTTAAAACATCTATTTTTCACTCAAAACAGAAAGCAGCATCTAGGCCTACTGTGCAACAACAGGCAATTCAACACTTCATTGGCAATACTTCAAATCACACCTAATGAACATAAACTCTCCTTTAACAGCCTGTCTCCACTCTGCACACCTGCTGAAAGTGTGTGAAACCAGATTCAGCAAGGATCTTCTGCCAGGAGCTCATGGGCATGCATGCATGTGGCACCTGTGTGTGCGTGTGTGTGCGTGTGTGTGTGTGTGTGATTTAAGAGTTCTTCATTTGAGGAAGCTGGTGGCATTAATATTAGGGAGGTAAGGAAAAAACTGTAAACATCGCTGGGAACAGGGTGCCCTGCCATACCTAACCTGAGTTACAACTGAAACCCACTTCTCAGGGCTGGGATCTTAATGTATTATAGAAATTCAGGAGGAGGAATCTGTTCCAATGTAAACAATCAAGTTAGGCTATAAGGAAGAAGAGGCTTCAGGGCTAGGCCTAGACAAATGGGTAAAGTGTCGAAAAGTGAAGTTAAAGGATAGAGTACATTCCTGAAGAAGGGGATGGAGACCAGAAGACAGGCGACACCAGGGAAAGAGAATAGTTTGCAACAGCTAAAACATAATATGCGATAGGCATAATATGTGAAATACAATTAGAAAGATATAGACATAAGCGCAACTCTTACCTTGCATATATTGTAGACAAGGAAATTTGAAGCCCAGAGAATTTAAGTGATTTGGCCAAGGGCAGACAAGAGGCAATGGTAGAACTAAAATGAGGTTTTTCTATTCCCACTTAGGTGCTCTTTTCACTATATCATTCTGCTGGTAGGCTGGGGGGTTGGCGGGGGCTAAGAAATAATCTTCCTTTAAAAAGCAAAAATAGGGCTTCCCTGGTGGCGCAGCGGTTGAGAGTCCGCCTGCCGATGCAGGGGACGCGGGTTCGTGCCCCGGTCTGGGAAGATCCCACATGCCGCAGGGCGGCTGGCCCGTGAGCCATGGCCGCTGAGCCTGCACGTCCGGAGCCTGTGCTCCGCAACGGGAGAGGCCACAACAGTGAGAGGCCCGCGTACTGCAAAAATAAACAAATAAATAAAAAGCAAAAATATGTGAAGAGGTTAAGTAAATTCCCTCCAAATGACATGTCCAGCTGAACAGTGGCAGCAGTGTTGACACTGAGCCCCTGTCTCTGGAACAAGCTGTCTAGGCTGCTAGACTACTCAGAGCGCCTTCACTTGAGAAGGTAAAATACTGGAGCTAACACAAATGCCATCCTTTCCCCCAGAAGCACTGCATTTCTTAGGACCCACCCTAAGAAGGGTTATTAAACCACAGGGATTATCAGGGATGTGAATGAAAAAGCAGGGCTTTTTCTCTCTCCGTATCTGCATGCCTCACTTCAGAAGAACTGAGCCAACCGAGGCTGAGGATCAATCAATGAAAAATTAGAAAAGTGGAAAACTAGAAATACGTTGTAACAAACTGAGAGTTAGGAGGTGTTCGCAAATACTTTTGACAAAGCATTTCACCTTATGAAATTTATAAAATGAGGAGGCTGAACTAGATGATGTCTAAGGCTACCATATTCTAATTTTCTTTGATTCTAGGTTGACTCCAATTTGCAGGAAAAGACAGACATGAAAACTTGAAGGTAAAATGAACTTTGGGAAACCATATGTAATTTTTTAATGCAATAGGTATGTGCCCAATTTAAAGGAACATAATCAATCCTGTAATTTGGATTTTTGTTTATAGGGCTTTCTTATGAGAGAGCATATCCACAGAACAAAAAGGATACCAATAACAATTATTGGTTTTAAGAAACAGGAAAAAGGGTAGGAGCCAACTCTGAAGGCCTTCTTTCAACTTAATCCACTGACTTTCTTGCTGCCCCACTTAAGACAGTTCTTAGGACTAAACACGGCCATTTAAAATTCAACAAGTTATTATTAAGCATTGGAGAGTATATTCTGTAGTAAAGATAGAAAGACACTTTGAGCAATAGAGAAGAAGTCCTTGATTTGATTTACCAAAAAGCACGTGGAAGGGGAGAAATGAACTGAGAATTTACCCTGATAAAACTTAAGATTTCATAGTATGAAAGAAGAGGAAACAAATAACAAAATTAAGACTTCAATTGGTTTAAGAAAATAGTAGAAAGAAAACCAAGAGCAAAGGCATTCAGGACAGTTCAAGTTCCTAAAATACCTATTTGTTTTTGCTTGTACATATACAGTATAAAGAAACTCTGGAAGATACTACTAACCACGGTTACCTGTGGCAGAGAGGCAGGAAGGGGGCTGATGAGAGAGAGGTGTAAAGGGGAGACTTTTTATTCAATATCTTTTTTACTGAATACCTTTTATTGAATTTTTAACCATGTAAATATATTACCTATTTTAAAAATTAAATAAATTAAGAAGTTTAAATGTCCTGTAAATTCAATTATTTTCAGGTGACATTCGAAAACAAGAAAGCCAAAGAATGGAGACATTCGAACAAAGTACCAAGAGGCAAGGAAAAAGTTGTAGCGCTGGGAGTTCTGAGACAATCCAAAGAGAGGATGATCTGGATTGTTCTGGGGACCATCTGGGAAAGTCAGGTGAAATGCAATATGGACACCACCAAGAAGCTTACGATAGCTCAAACCAGCACCAGCTGGTACAATGGTATCTTGAAAATGTGATACACATGTTTTATGACCCTGTGTCCCTGGACAGTGTGAAATCTGCAACGGGATGAAATCAGAACTTTACTAACAGAGAACTAGTTTTCTTTCACCCTCTAAAATAAAGAGAGAAGGAAATGAGAAACCAGTTTCTATGAGAGTCACAAAAATGATCAATCAGGTAGAAAATGAGACTTATGAGGAAAAAATAAAGAAACCCACTTGTACCATTAAGCAAAGAAAAGAAATTCTACTTTGCAAGAATTATTTAAGGCAGCCCTTAAAGAACAAATGGAAGGGAATGTCCTCTTAAAGTCCTTTCTACTCTCAGGATATTTCAATATGTGGGTTGATTCCCAGCGTGCTTCCTTGTAGGGGAGACCTCGCTAATTTGGCCCAGTGGAAGGCCTAGTTAGTAAGACGTATTAGTAATGCCAGTGAAGATATGCAAGTGAACTTGAACAAGCACATTATTTTTAATCAATTGAAAAACCCTTTATTTAAAAATACAAATAATACCTTGAAGTGCTACTAATGTTCTTTCTTGTCATAGGTGTTCGTTTGCTTTTAATAATCATTAAGCTAAGCATTTATGTTTTATGAATTTTTCTGCGTGGTGGTATATTTCAGTTTTTTTTAAAAAAAAGAATTTAAAAAATACAATTAAAGTTATCCTTTCCACAAACTATTTACCCTTGTGGTGAGGCCAAAGGCTGAAGTCAGATTTTCTATCATGAAGAGCCATCAACATCTGGCCTACCCAAAAAAGAGTACCCATTAGGGCCAGAGACCACTCTCTTTGGGTCCTCACTCCCAAGCTCGGAGCACTGAAATCTAAGGCATTGGGAATGGAAAGAGGCTGTCTGTAAGGCAGGAACCAGGGAAAAAGGCAAGCAAAGGAAAACTAGGCTCTGACAATGAATAGCTCTCTACATTTTTCACATATTAGTCAGGTTTAAGAAAAGGAAGTTTAATTTGCATCTGAGTTAGAAAAACAAATAGTTCAAATAAAAGCAAAGAGGTTTCAGGCACCTGAAAGGCCAGAGTCCAAAGGGCTTTACCTATCTGCTTATTGCCATAAGAGCATTTTATGAAAATGTTATACCAATTGGCCAAACTTATCTAAGTAGGCACGACCTAAACTCTGTGTTTTGTTATTTCTTTTTACCTCTACTAAGGATGCAAGGGCGGGAAAGAGGAGGGAAATATATCTTAAAATATTTCAAAATTTTACAATCAATGAAATTTTTTTTAAAAACAGCACAAGATTCCATGTTCCCTTATTTACTAACCCAGAAAGTTAAAACCTTGTCTCCTTCCTCACCCACCTACCCCCATTCAGCAAAGGCCCAGATTAAATAGTTAGATTTTAAAAAAAGGATAAGTAAGGGAATCAATGACAGTTTATGGAAACTTACTTAGCCCCAGAATTTGACATTTGAAAATGTCCTTAGAAGTCGTGTCCAACTTCTCAATTTCTACATGAGAAATTTAGGCCCAGAGAGGTGAAATCACTTGCTAAAGGACATGAACTAGTTTTGAGAAGATTTTTTTTCTTTATCTACTACATTCTTTTCCCATGAACTATTTGTGGTAGCTTGAAAAATACACATACTAAGGAAGGAAACTATAAATAATAAACATGGTGAATTATGGTAAAGTGAAGATTTCTTACTTCTAGTCTACTTTTCTTTATATCATATCATGTTTTGTTCCTTAAACATTCTAAATTTCCCAGTAGAAGTTATAGGCTACTGATTCTACTTTTTCCTACTACGTAGCTGTTCTGAGCTGCAACAGAAGTACATGGGTGAAGGGCCATTTTATGTAGACAACGTCTTAACTAGTTTTGCCATTCAGAACTAAGATGCCTCCACAACTATAGCTAAATCAAGAGATCTATTCGCCTCAAGTCTTACTTCTATGCCATTATTAAGACAAAGAAACAGAAATTTCTTCCATAACTGAAAGACTAAAAGGCAATTTAGTTAATGGCAGTTTATAAGATAGTTTTGTTAATAAAGGCAGTTTAGTTAAGCTTTATATTTGTAAATATATAATTACACAAAGCCTTTTCACCCTTCATCTGGAAACACCTATGGATTTAATTCTTTAAATGACATCTGTCAAATGGGGGATCCCTAAAATGGTATCTGATGTCAGTCTTCAGTATTCAATGGCTAATTACTTCGCCACTGGATTAACTAGGGGCTCCGCATCTTTGACCTGTTGCCTAGTTTCAAAAGATAATCATGAGAAAGAAACCCAAGGTTTGGTCAAACATTTGTTAGGGAAATTTGAAACTCTTGGCGAAATGAAGATTGGTATTTCTTTCACTCACGCGCCTTACTAGCAGGAATAACAGAATTGACTCTATGTAAGAATCAGTGCTCGCTGAATCCAGACAACTGTGTAACAAGGCTACAGACCTGGTCTCCTCATTGGCCCAGTTTGGTTTACTCTATTCTATTCCTGTCCCCAAAGGCTATGATCTAATGTCACAAAGGGGGCTAGGTAAGCAGACAAAGCCATCATCTCCATTATATTAACAACAGGCTCTGTTGATGCTGCAATAATAACATCATCTTTATATTTAAAGATAGAATTCTGAATGTGTGAGCAAGATTCTACAGGGCTGTGCCACCGCTCACTATGCCATCTTTCTTGTACTCTACTAAACAGTCCCATTTCATTTATGTCCCCCCCCCTTTTTTTTTTTTTTTTTGCGGTATGCGGGCCTCTCACTGTTGTGGCCTCCCCCGCCGCGGAGCACAGGCTCCGGACGCGCAGGCCCAGCGGCCATGGCTCACGGGCCCAGCCGCTCCGCGGCATATGGGATCCTCCCAGACCGGGGCACGAACCCGTATCCCCTGCATCGGCAGGCGGACTCTCAACCACTGCGCCACCAGGGAGGCCCTGTCCCCCCCCTTTTTTTAATCAATCTTTTTCTACTGTCAAATTAGAAAAAGGAGCCAAAAACAGAAGTCTTATTAACAGACTGAAAAGTGCCAAGACCCACAAATGACCCTTAGCAGCAATTAAACCAAAAAAAGAATTGCCGTAAACTGGAACTGAAACAAAAGGCTAACTACTTATCCAAACTCTGGCAAAGACACAGCTCCTTATCCCCATCTCCCCTAAGCCTGTTAGGAATGGGGTATCTGAAGCTGCTGCTCCGTCTCCTCCAACTCACTTTCTGCGTCAAATAGTATGGGTCAAAGTCCTCCAGGGGAACCGCAACCAGGCCTTGGGGGATGTCCCCATAGATGAAAGGCAAACTCTTCCCTGCTTCCAGGTCACTGTTTGGCTTGGGCTTGCTGTCCTCATCGTCTTCCCGATGACTGCCATCGGCCTTTGGCGGTTTCTTGAGCTTGCTCTCGGCAATGCGCCTCTCAATGTTTGCCAGTGACTCAGGGGTGAAAGGCTTGAAACTATCAGGGCCTGGTGGTGCGAGCAGCCGCGCTGCCATCTTCTCATCCTGCAGCAGCTTCGTTAGTTATGCTGCGTCCAGGACAGGTCAGCTCTGGAAGAAACAGCAACACAGACAGCATTAATCAATCGCTGCTCTAAAAAGAGGCCAGACCAAACCATCTCACTCTCAACCTTTAGTCACAACCTTCGCAACACATAGTTTCTTCCATGACATGGTTATTTTTCTCTTCAGAAAGTCTGTGGCATGAATGGACGAGGCAATGTCCATAACCACCCCTCAGGGGAATGGGCAGCCAAGGAGATCAAAACATGGGAGTCTCCTGAACTGCTAGTTCTTATTACTGACTTAGATGCAGCTCACAGTTAGTAACCACGTACAGCTACAAAGATATATTCCATACCCTCTATGCTTAGTGAAATAAGTCGACAAAGACAAACACTGCATGATATCATTGATATGTGGAATCTAAAAAATACAGCAAAAACTAGTGAATATAACAAAAAAGAAGCAGACACAGATATAGCGAACAAACTAGTGGCTACCAGTGGGGAAAGGGAAGGAGGAGAGGGGCAATCAAGGGATTAAGAGGTACAAACTATTAGGTATAAAATAGGCTACAAGGATATATTGTACACCATGGGGAATATAGCCAATATTTTATAATAACTATAAATGGAATATAACCTTTAAAAATTGTGAATCACTATATTGTACACCTGTAACTTATATAATATTGTATAGCAACTATACTTCAATAAAAAATAAAGTGATTTTCTTATAGACAACATTAAAAATATATATATTCCATACCCTCAAGTAATTTCTATTCTAAATGAATAAGGTATGTTTAACATGACCGAGAGGCACCTATTAGCTTGGGAATCCTTATATGCTCAAGCCATCTTCCTTTCCTAGAACTCTGCTCCCTAAAGAAACACTCTTTTTCCAAGGACAACACAAGGGTAAACTGTCACTCTTTTCAAATTTCAGTTTCTGAAAACACTAAACCCTTCAAAACTTTGGAGGCACAAAAACATAGATAGAAATGCTTCTATTTGCTTTGGCTCTTCTGTTTCAAGTTCTTTTTCCAATTCACCAAGGTTTGTAAAATCCATCCGGTATAAAAGTCCAGAAGTACCTGCTCTGATGACCAAGCTCGTGCCAGGGACAAACACAAAGCGCTTTTCTTCATGGAGAGGGCAGATATTGCTCTACGCACCTCCCACTCAGCAACAGGAAAAGCAAATGGGAAAGGAATCTTAGAGACCTTCCTCGGATGCAACAGCCCTGCAGCACTGCAGGGTGAACGACAGCAGAAAGGCCCCTGAGCTGGGCTCACGCCAGAAGGACAGGAAGTGAGAACTGAATCACAAACCAAATTCCTTTCTAAACAGAGAAACTGAAGGAGTGCCATACTAGAGCCAAAGGCTTCTAAGCATGGTATTTGAAAAGCCCGTTTTCATTTCGTTTATACAGAGTCCTAGGTTATTGAAATACACACCTTGGAACAGGGGGTTCCCTAATGTCAAAGCAATGTGAGTCTTCCCATGAAAGCCTTGGGGCTTCACTGGCAGTTCATCTGGTGCTCTGTGGCGCTGCTTCTTCCTTTTGTTTTATGAGCTTCACAAAGACAATCTGGGAAATTTTTTTAAAGGCTAAAAACAGTTCTTTCCCTCCTACTTAGCCCTCAGGGTCCACTCCAAGGCAAGCATCCACAAAACTTGAGGCTCCTTAAGAGAACAGTAGGGCTTCCCTGGTGGCCCAGTGGTTGAGAGTCCGCCTGCCGATGCAGGGGACACGGGTTCATGCCCCGGTCCGGGAAAATCCCACATGCCGTGGAGCGGCTGGGCCCGTGAGCCATGGCCGCTGAGCCTGCGCGTCCGGAGCCTGTGCCCCACAATGGGAGAGGCCACAGCAGTGAGAGGCCCGTGTACCACCAAAAAAAAAAAAAAAAAAAAAAAGAGAACAGTAGTAGAGTTAGCTCTAAATAATTTGGGAGTGAAATACCCAAGGGCTCTTTTCATAAATACACCCGCAGAGAGCCCAGATTTTTCCAGCGGTGGCGATGGCTGCAAAAGGCAGTGTGTGGTATCCACGTGGGCTGATCAGCTCACTCGGTTACAGCCTGGCACTGAAGAGGCCAGAACCACAAGTCAGCTCCATGCTGCACACACACAAAACACCATTCCTCAGACGATGGGGTCGAAGAAATCCTTTTCATGTATGAGGCGTGCAATTCTAAAGCCACGAGGGATTTTATAGATCCAGGCCACTTCATTTTAAGAATTAGGAAACTTGGAGTCTGAAGAGAGGAGGTAACGTGCCCAAAGTCACAGGACCAGGAAAAAACACACAAAGAGCTCCGACTCCCCCAGCTCATACTCCTTTTATTCTGACAAATATCAGTTACCCCTCTGCCTGTCCCAGCCTGACTCCCACTACCCCCCAACGGGAACAGTCTGGTTCAAGTAAATCACACGCAAATGCCAATGGTTTTACTGATCTAAGACTTTGCTCCCATTGTGTCCCCCAAACCTAAAATTCCTTCCCTCTTATCAGTCCCTGAATTGCCTCCCATAAATCCCTACTCCTCCAAGAATCTTCCCATCAGTTCCAGCCCTTACTAATTATTTTCCCCTTGTGAACTCCTACAGCTTTATCATGATCTCTTAGCTAGCATTTATCACATACTTGCTATGTTTCAGGTATTGTTCCAAGCACCTTGCTTGTATTAACTCATTTAATCTCCAGAACAACCTATGAGGTAGATATTATTATTGTCCCCTTTTAACAGATGAGGAAAAAGAGGCACAGAGTCCTAACGGAGCTTAGCCAAAGTTACACAGCTAGAAAATGACAAAGTCAGGGTTCAAGATGTCTTATTCACACTTGCTTTGGCTCTCAGTCATTGTCCAGCTGCACCATATAAATCCCTAGGGGCATGAGTGGTGTCTTAAACTTCTTTTGTATTCTTCTCAAAGGTAATACGATTATGCCTGGAACCCAAAATTGGTCCAAATACTTGGGACTCCTTGGTTCCCACAGCCACACTCATCCTCAACCCTGGGTCACCTTCTGGGTCACCCTACTTAGAGGACAGAGAATACTGCAAGAGGAAGTCACTGCAGATGCTGACAAATTCTTGTAACCTGACTGTACACACCTGGGCTCTTCATAGGTAAAGCCATCCTAGGCTAAGTCCTCTGCCTTTGCCTCTGCCTTTGTTTCCTCCTGCCTTCTCCAAGACCAGGTTCCCTCAATGATCATGGGTCTCCATCACATTCTCAATCTTTACTTTTCCTCTCCTACTTCTGTATTTTCTCCCTTTACACCTTCATCCACCCCCCCACTCTCTCTTCATTTGGCTTAAGCGATCCTGGTTCTATCCTAGTTCTTCCCCTACCACCTTTCTCTTCTCTAAGGGCTGGTTTTCCGCAATCTCTCTGCATCACTCCTTCTTTTAGGGATCTCATCTACTCAAAATAATCTGTATGTGGGTGATTTTCAGATTTCTATCACCAGCCCTGATTGCTCTTCTGAGCCCCACAACTGCCTGTCACCACTTCACAATTGAAGCATTTAAAATTAAAACCACTCATCTTTTTACTTCCAAGATGGAGTCCTCCACTTGGCTTTCTTAATTCTGTGATCGGGACCATCGTTTTTCCAGCCATCTAGCGTGGACCTGCAGTCATCTTTGCCCCGTCATCCTTTGCTGTCCTTGCCCAACCAGTCACCAGCCTCACTAATTCTTCTTCCTTCAGAGTTTCCATTTTCAACCTAATTCAGGTCCTACTGCAATAGCCTCCCACCTGTGGACCAGTCCTCAGCCCACCAGGCACATCTCCAAAGATCCGTTTCCCTAAAAAATCTGCTTCCATTATGTCATTTTCCTCCCTCGAAGCTACTGGAGTTACAGAAAAGAATCCAAACTTCTGCCATTTCACTGCCATTCAAGGCTTTCTACAACCTTACACTTCTCAGATATTCATCTACAACCTTATACTTCATAAACATTCTTTTCTACTGCTTCCCTGCAAGAACATCTACTCTGGCGACTGGTTTTTGTTTTAATTTTCTAGTATTTTTTTAAAGGTAGAACAATAAAGTGTATACGAATCTTAAGTGCACAGATTAGTTTGTAATATGTATACACCTGTGTAACCATCACTTAGATCAAGATACAGAAGATATGTCTCCAGCACCCCAGATGGTTCTCTTGAGCTCCCCCATCAAAGACCACCACAACCATCCCTGCCCAGCAAAAGCTATTCTGACATCTATCACCATAGATTAGTTTGGCCTTAGCAGAAGATAAAATATACTCTTCAAAATCTGGCTTCTTTCATTCAACATTATTTCTGTGAAATTCATCTTTACTGCGTGTGTAGCAATAGTTCATTCTTTTTATTGCTCTGTGGTATTCCATGTATGAACATACAATTTATTTACCCATTCTACTTTGCTGGTTGTTTATAGTTTCAGGCTATTATGAATGAAAGCTGCTAAGTACCTTTTTGTGCATGCCTGTTGGTGGCCATATGTGCTCTTCTCTTTTCAGCATATAGGCAGGGGTGGAATGCTGGGCTCAGAAGAGAGCATACATTTATTTAGCTTTAGTGATACTTCTACCAGCAAGATAAGAGGGTTCCAGTTGCTCCACATCCTCACCAACACTTGGAAGTGACAGCCTCTTAATGTTTACCCATTCTAGTGAGCATATATATAGTGACAGCTCATGGTTTTTACAAAATTTACTGAGGTGGAATTAACCATTTTAAAGTGAACAACTCAGTGGCAATTAGTACATTCACAACATACTGCAACTACCACCTCTATCTAGTTCCAAAACATTTCCATCACTCCAAAGTAAAACCCTTTACACATTAATCAGTTTCTCTCCATTCCTCTCCCCTGCACCCACCCGACCCCAACCCTCCCTACCCCCCAGCTCCTGGCACCCATCAGGCTGTGTTCTGTCTATTCCAGAAATTCATATAAATGGAATCATACAGTATGTAACCTTTCATGTTTGGCTTCTTTCATCCTGATTGTAGCATGTATCAGTTCTTCACTCCTTTCTATGGATGAACAATGTTTCAATATATGTCTGTATCATAATCTTGTTTATTCATCCATCCACTGAGGAACAACTGAGGGGGGAGGTCTTTCCACTTCTTGGCTATTGTCAACAGTG
Organism: Mesoplodon mirus; assembly: GCF_964341445.2. Taxonomy (NCBI): domain Eukaryota; kingdom Metazoa; phylum Chordata; class Mammalia; order Artiodactyla; family Ziphiidae; genus Mesoplodon; species Mesoplodon mirus. The sequence continues at coordinate 57,627,449 of NC_138987.1, read as the reverse complement.
CATGCACATGTACTTATTTTAGTTCGTCCCTGGTTTTTTTTGATGTGAACCATTTCTTCCTTTCTTTAAAAAAATTTTTATTTATTTATTTATTTTTGGCTGCAGTGGGTCTTCGTTGCTGCGCGTGGGCTTTCTCTAGTTGCGGTGCATGGGCTTCTCATTGCAGTGGCTTCTCTTGTTGCACAGCACAGGCTCTAGGCACGCGGGCTTCAGTAGTTGTGGCTCGCAGGCTCTAGAGCGCAGGCTCAGTAGTTGTGGCGCACGGGCTGAGTTGCTCTGCGGCACGTGGGGTCTTCTCGGGCCAGGGCTCGAACCCGTGTACCCTGCGTTAGCAGGCGGGTTCTCAACCACTGTGCCACCAGGGAGGCCCTGATGTGGACCATTTCTAAAGTCTTTATTGAACTTGCCACAACACTGCCTCTGTTCTATGTCTTGGCTCTTCGGCTGCGAGGTGTGTGGGACCCCAGCTCCCAGGTCCCCGACCAGGTATCCAACCCTCACCCCCTGCATTGGAAGGCAAAGTCCCAACCACTAGACCGCCAGGGAAATCCCTTAGTCCCTGTTTTTAATTCTTTTAAGTATAAACGTAGGAGTGGAACTGCAGGGTCACATGGTAACTCTAAGCTTTATTTTTTGAGGAAATGCCAAATTGTTCTTCCACAGAGGCTAAACCACTTTGCACTCTCACCAGCAATATAAGCAAGGTTCCAATTTCTTTACATCTTAGCCAACACATATTTTCCTTTCATTATTATTTTTTTAATAGCCATCTTAGTGGGTGTGAAGTGGTATCTCACTGTGGTTTTGATTTGCATTTTTCTAATGACTAATTATGTTGAGCATTTTTCCATGTGTTTGTTAGCTCACTGGAGTTTTAATTTGCTTTTCTCTGAGGACACTGAGCACCTTTTCATATGTTTATTGCCCATTTAGAAATCCTCCTTTGTGGAATGCCATTTTAAATCTGTGCCCACTTTTTTCTAGAGTCATCTGCATTATCTTATTGATTTGTGGGAGTTCTTTGCACATTCCCCATACACAAGTCTTTTGTCAGATATATTTCAAATACTTTTCTCCTTTTTACTTTCTTAATGGTGTCTTTTGATAAAAAAAAAGTTCTTAATTTTACTGAAATCCAATCTATCAATCTTCCCTTTCATGTTTTTTGTTGTTGTTGTTATAAGAAATCTTTGTTTATCCCAAAGTCATGCAGCTATTAGCCTAAATTTTCTTCTAGAAGCTTTTTTGTTTTACCTTTCTTATTTAGACTTCATATAATCTGGAACTGATTTTTGAATATTGTGCGAGATAGAGGTCGAGGTTCATTTTTTTTCCTACATGGGTCTCCAATTGACACAGCATCACTTAATAAATGGTCACCGTTGTTTTCGTTCACTCCTAAACACACTTTCATTTTCTTATTTTAAATCTCCTGAAGTCTTTCTCTCCTTCTCATCTAAATTCCATTCATCTCTAAAACCAGCTTAAATTCCTCCTCCTTCTGAGGACTAAAAATAAAAATAAACTTTTTAGATTTAGAAGGAATTTAGAGACCATCTAGTCCAACTTTCCTTAACTTTACAGATAAGAAAATTTAACATTAAGTTAAGTAAGAGAGTCTGAGTTGTCTAACTGCTAATCAGTGACAGATGCAGAGCTAGGGCACAGGTCTCTTGGCCTCCAATATAATGCTTTTTCACTATGCCACACAGTCTCTTAGGCAATGCACCTCATCCATCATAACAATAAATGTGACTTTTAGCCCTGAGAATTCTGAAAGAGATTGAACCAGACTCAAAGTTGGGAGAAATCGATGATTAGGGCCCCCTTCTGTTGGTCACCGAGGAGTATTAAGACCTTAAAATGTCAGTTGTGGCTTGAACACACACAAATAAAGATGACTCTAAATTAAGGAAAAGGGGGTGGAAGAGGGAAAGAAAATGGGCACTGGAGTGAGGTTATGACGGAGATGAAGGAAGAGAAGTCATCTAGGAGGAGTTGTTAAGGGAAACACTATAGGCGGGGGTACACAAAAAATGTTAGGAGGAGGATCAAGTAGCAAGTAGTATTAAAAACTTGTCTCAGGGCTTCCCTGGTGGCACAGTGGTTGAGAGTCTGCCTGCCGATGCAGGGGACACGGGTTCGTGCCCCGGTCCGGGAAGATCCCACATGCTGCAGGGCGGCTGGGCCCGTGAGCCATGGCCACTGAGCCTGCGCGTCCGGAGCCTGTGCTCCGCATTAGGAGAGGCCACGACAGTGAGAGGCCCGTGTACCGCAAAACAAACGAACAAACAAACAAAAAAATTTGTCTCAGACTTAAAAAAGAACAAATTGGAGGACTCATATTTTCTGATATCAAAAATTACTACAAAGATACACTAACCAAAGCAGTGTGGTACTGGCATAAAGACAGACATATAGACCAATGGAATACATTAGAGAGCCTAGAAACAAATCCTCACATATACGGTCAAAAGATTTTCAAAAAGGGTGCCAAGGGGGCTTCCCTGGTGGCGCAGTGGTTGGGGGTTCGCCTGCCGATGCAGGGGACGTGGGTTCATGCCCTGGTCCGGGAGGATCCCACGTGCCGCGGAGCGGCTGGGCCCGTGAGCCATGGCTGCTGGGCCTGCGCGTCCGGAGCCTGTGCTCCGCAGTGGGAGAGGCCACAGCAGTGAGAGGCCCGCGTACTGGAAAAAAAAAAAAAAAAGAAAAGAAAAAAGGGTGCCAAGGCCATTCAATGGGGGAAAGAACAGTCTTCAACAAATGGCGCTGGGAAAATCGGATACCCAATGCGAAAGAATGAAGTTGGACTCTCACCTTATTATACCGTATACAAAAATTAACTCAAAATGGATCAAATATCTAAATGTAAGAGCTAAAATTATAAAATTCTTAGAAGAAAACATAGGGGAATAGCTTCACGAAATTGGATTTGGCAATGATTTCTTGCATATGACACCAAAAGCACAGAAATAAAAGAAAAAATAGATATACTGCACATCATCAAAATTAAAAACTTTTCTGCATCAAAGGACACTATCAAGAGAGAGAAAAGGCAACGCGCAGAATGAGAGAAAATATTTGCAAATCATGTATTTCATAAGGGATTAATACTCAGAATATATAAAGAATTCTTACAACAACAACAACAACAAAACCCCCTAATTTAAAAAATGGTCAGGACTTCCCTGGTGGCACAGCGGTTAAGAATCCACCTGCCAATGCAGGGGACACGGGTTCGAGCCCTGGTCCGGGAAGATCCCACATGCCGCGGAGCAACTAAGCCCGTGAGCCACAACTACTGAAGCCCGAGCACCTAGAGCCCGTGCTCTGCAACAAAGAGAAGCCACCACAATGAGAAGTCCACGCACCGCAAATGAAGAGTAGCCCCCACTCGCCGCAACTTGAGAAAGCCCGTGGGCAGCAACAAAGATCCAATGCAGCCATAAATAAATAAACAAATAAATAAATAAATAAATTTAAAAATAAATAAAAAATGGTCAAAGGACCTGAATAGACATTCTCCAAAGAAGATATACAAATGGCCAATAACCACATATAAAGATGCTCAACATCACTCATCATTAGGGAAATGGAAATCAAAACCCCAATGAGATACCACTTCACACTCGTTAGGATGGCTATTACAAAATGAAACAAAACAGAAAATAACAACTGTTGGAGAATGTGGAGAAATTGGAACTCTTGTGCTGCTATGGAAAACAGTATGGCGCTTCCTCAAAAAATTAAACACAGAATTGCCATAAGGTTCAGCAATCCCACTTTTAGGTACATACCCAAAAGAACTTGAAGCAGGGACTCAGACAGATATTTGTACACCCATGTTCACAGTAGCATTATTCACAATAGTGAAAAGGTGGAATCAACACAAATACCAACAGACAGATGAATGGATAAATAAAATGTGCTATATACATACAATGGAATATTATTCAGCCTTAAAACGGAAGGAAATTCTGACATATGCTACAACATGGATGAACCTTGAAGACATTATGCTAAGTGAAATAAACCAGACACAAAAGGACAAATATTGTATGATTCCATTTATATGCGGTACCTATAGTCAAATGCACAGAGACAAAAAGTAGAACAGTGGTTACCAGGAGCCGGGGGGAAGGAGCAATGGGGGAGTTGTTGTTTAATGGGCACAGAGTTTCAGTTTGGGATGATGAAGAAGTTCTGGATATGGATAGTAGTGATGGTTGCACAGCAATGTGAATGTACTCAACACCACTGAATTGTACACTTAAATGGTTAAAAAGGAAAATTTTATATTATGTATATTTTGCCACCATTTATTTAAAGAGGAAAAAACTGAAGCATTTACTGTGTCCCTACTATATGCCAGAAACTGTACTCGTGATCAGTATAGCTCCTTGCCTTCAGGGACCTTTAAAGTCTTCTGGGGGTAGAAGACAAATAAACAGGCAAAGTACAGTATGATAAATCCAGTAAAGTAAAATGTGCTTCTACAGACAGATACAAGCAAGACACCTCATCAGGGAGATCAGGGAAGGTTTCCTGAAGAAAGCGACCTCTCAGCTAAAGCCTGAAGCTGGTGAAGTACAAGATGGCAGGAAAATGGATAGAGCTTTGCAGGAAGAAAATATAGCATACACAAAAGACCACAGACAAGGGAGATCAAGCCCTTTAGGTACTGCAAACAGTTAGGTGTAAGTGGTCTTTAGAAAATTAACTAACAGGTAAACAGGGGCCACATCAGGGGGGCAAAGTCATTATCATGGCAAGTGGTTTTGATTTTATCCTGAAGGCAATAAGGAGATACTTAAGGTCTGAATGACTTGATCAAAGTTACACTTTAGGAAGATTATTCTGGCTACAGTGTAAAGAATGAGGCAGGCAGTGAGGAGATGAGGTGGGAGAGGAAGAAGATCAGAGAGAAGATGACCAGGTAAGGAGACTGTTGAAGCAATTCAGTTGAGAGGAAATGACGGCCTGAACCAGGCAGCAGCAATAGGGATGATGTACAGAACGGAATGTCGACTAACTGAAGTGGGAGGTAAGGTAGAAGGAAAATCAAGAAAGAGGCCCAGATTTTTGCTGTGGGCAATGGATGCAAGGTAGTAAAATTCAGAGACAGGGAATAAGATGTGATGCACAGCTCTGGGGTTTACGGTTATGACTTCACTTTTGAGTTGCTTTGGTACATCCAAATGGAGATTCTGAATAGGCAGTAGACATGTGGTCCTGAAGTTCAAGGGAAAGACTTAACGACAAGAACTAAAAGGAGAGAAGCAGCTTTGTATAGAACTACAGCTAGACTCTGAGGACTGCCAGCCAGTCTCTGCATGTTGATATATAGCTCATTTGGAATTAGCCAGAGGAGCAGCACTGCACTGGGAGGAAGGTGGGCGGCTCTTATCACAGGAGAAGAGAGAAATGCAGCCAGATGGATAGAGTTTACCCTGTCCCCACTCCCTGGGCCCCTCCTTCCTCCAGTGACAACTAGATTCTAGGCTGCCAATTTTCTACTTTGTCACTTACAGATTTCATTTTGGAAAATCATATAACAGTTCTAGAAACTGAAATAAAAACAATTTTGTCAAATCTTAATTTTACTCATTTGAAACATTAAAAATTGCTGTCTTAAGCCTCTCTCGATAACATTGAAATCTGGCTCTCCCTCCTACAAGATGTTATGGCCCATCCTCACCCTGGTGAATGTCAGCCCCTGTGCTAACTGACAGCTGTCTTGTGAATTCTTCTGTCTCACTGGCTTTCCACCTCATGAGGCCACTTCAAAGTTTGTTCTTCTTAAGCCTCACACCCACCAAACTTTTCCAAAGCTGAGCTATTTGCCTCTGATCCTCAATAACTGGTCTCTTCTTAATCCTCTGAGATAGTCACTCTTGGTTGATTTACATCTGTCTTCCTGCAGATACCCTTTGAAGGATCTGTTTATAGAATATTTTGAAAGAGGGCTAATATGGATATAAATTTAAGATTAACCATGATAAGTAAGTAACTCTACCCGGAGGTACGTGTGGAGCACTTACACTTTGAGTACTTGAATATTTTGATCTAAAAATGCTTTTAAGTGAAGTCAAAACCAATGATTATAATGATTTTAAATGGATCTAGAAGCTTCTCTGAGCAGGTCCCATCAGCCCAAAATGAAGACAGGTTTCCACCTTGTCTATGTATCCATACAACTATCAAGCCTAGTCTTCTATCTGCTACTCAATATACAGCCCAATCAAGAGGTCATTAGACTTCCATCTCCCTGGCCCTGCAGACACTACAAGTCACATTTTCCCTCAATTTTATCACCTATCCCCCATCACCAATTTCTTTTTTTTTTAATTTAACTGGCTTTCCATGTTCCTCTTATTTCTTCCACAAGGTACAGGAGCCTTTCCCCTTTCTATCCCTTTGTAGGCTCTGGTTGTTCCCCCACCCTCCCACCTATTGCCATTCTCTTCACTAGTCTCCTGACTCAAGTTACGATGCAAACAATTTTTCTTGCCTATTGCTTTATAACTGAAAAGCGTTTCATTTTTGTGATCTGTGGTTCTCTACTTCTTTCTGCCTCAATTCCAACATGCACATTAGATTTTACCCTCAATTTCCCATGCATTTCTTTCACAGTAATATTGAGATTCCCCTCTCACCTATGTGGTCCCTTCCTCCCATCCCCACGCAACCCCAAGCAATTGTCTAAAGAGACAGCAGATGTTGTCTTATTTTCCACTAGATTGTCTCCATGTATTCCAGAGAACTAAACTACTGACATATGCTTGACACTGAGAAAAGAAATGTCAATTAATAGGTGTTCCCACTCTAAGGGAAGACCAAAATGTTTAGGAAGCCATATTTTATCTCAAGTATCTAAGACAGGCTTCCAGGTACTACTCTAGAGCCTGGATGAGAAACTCTCACTTGATACCATCTCCCATAAGCATTTATTGGGCATGGTGGGAACAGGAAAATCCCTCCTTATGAAGGAACATGTTGGGAGTGGAGGAAGGAAGTAGCTGTACACACACAAACATTATAAAATTCCTAATTATAACTGAGGAAATCAACGAATCTCATGTTTGATGTTGTTTTTTTCCTTTACAATTATATACAGTTAATCAGCTTAAGTCCAATGAATATGTGATTTGGACTCATATACATATGATTCACTGCTCTGACCAAAAATCCAACGGTTTTAAGCTTTGCCTCTACTATATAATGACTGTGAGACCTACTAATATGACAAAGAAAGCACAGGGTTAATATGGTGTCTAACATGCAGAAAGGGCACAGTAAATATTAGCTCTTAATACCATCTGTACCACCAGTTTCATTTTTTCCATTCCACACAACCTTCATAAAATAAATAAAAATCCAAAACAATTTCTGCAAATCACTGCATAAATCCTGCTGAACAAAGATGCCATCACTGTGGAAATTCACTTGTGGTGGGCAGTGAGTGAATGAAACATTATCTATAATTTCACTTTTCAGTTGATACAAAAAAAATCTAAATGTGGGTATAAATGGTAGTTAAGGGGTATCAATATATCATGTGTACAAAAGACAAATGTAGCCAAGTTGTAGATATTCTCTACTACAATTACAGACTACATACAGCCAGAGGCACACCTGCCAAGCTCAACTGAGGAATGCAGATGATCTCACTCTTAGCAGAGAAAGAGATGGTGGAAATGCTTGCTGGACTTACCTTTCACAACTGAGGATGAAGGTATGGACTACAATAATAACATCACAGCGTTATATTACTTTCATCTGCATATACCCTTTTTCATTGCATATAGAATTCAGAACTTAAGTCACAAGATTTCACAGCTAGCTTTAACTTTGCCATCTTCAAAATATGGTGTTTGACTATAATGAGGATTACAAGGTTTCTGTTTTCCACAGTTGGTAAGACCCCAGCCCATATGCGTCTATAAAGCTTGACAATTTGCAATCAAAATGATGGTTGTGGACAGCTGACATCACCTATGCCATAGAGATTTTTTTTTTTACATTAAGACGTCAGATCAAGATCTCTACTACACCCCCCAGAGAGATACAATCCTAGGCCATGCTTAAGAAACTGATGTTGTAATTCAGATATTGTCACTGACCAGCTGTATGGCCCTTAATAAATCAATTCACCTACCCAAGCCTTGGTCTTATTTATAAAAGGAGGGAGGTGAGTGAAATGATTTATAGAGTCACTTCCGGGTAAGATGGCGGAAGAGTAAGACGCGGAGATCACCTTCCTCCCCACGGATACACCAGAAATACAGCTACACGTGGAACAACTCCTACAGAACACCTACTGAACGCTGGCATAAGACCCCAGACCTCCCAAAAGGCAAGAAACTCCCCACATACCTGGGTAGGGCAAAGCGGAGAGATCCCCACACAGAGGATCGGTGCCGAGCGGCACTCACCAGCCCGAGAGGCTTGTCTGCTCGCCCGCCGGGGCGCGCAGTGCTGGAAGCTGAGGCTCGGGCTTCGGTCAGAGCGCAGAGAGAGGACTGGGGCTGGCGGCGAGAACTCAGCGTGAAGGGGGCTAATGTGCCACAGCTAGCCGGCAGGGAGTCCGGGAAAACTCTGGAGCTGCCGAAGAGGCAAGAGACTTTTTCTTCCCTCTTGGTTTCCTGGTGCGCGAGGAGAGGGGATTAAGAGCGCTGCTTAAAGGGGCTCCACAGACGGGCGCGAGTCGCGACTGAAAGCGCGGAGCCCAGTGACGGGCGTGGGACGCTGGGGCTGCTGCTGCTGCCGCCAAGAAGCCTGTGTGCGAGCGCAGGTCACTGCCCACACCGCCCTTCCGGGAGCCTGTGCAGCCCGCCACTGCCGGGGTCCCGGGATCCAGGGGCGGCTTCCCTGGGAGAACGCACGGCGCGCCTCGGGCTGGTGCAACGTCACGCCGACCTCTGCCGCTGCAGGCTCGCCCCGCACTCCACGCCCCTCCCTCCCGCCTGGCCTGAGTGAGCAAGAGTCCCCGAAGCGGCTGCTCCTTTAACCCTGTCCTGTCTGAGCGAAGAACAGACGCCCTCCGGCGACCTACATGCAGAGGCGGGGCCAAATCCAAAGCTGAGACCCAGGAGCTGTGAGAACAAAGAAGAGAAAGGGAAACCTCTCCCAGCAGCCTCAGAAGCAGCGGATTAAAGCTCCACAATCAACTTGATGTACCCTGCATCTGTGGAATACATGAATAGACAACACATCATCCCAAATTGAGGAGCCCGGAGTCAGTGCTGTGCCTCTGAGGTGGGAGAGCCAACTTCAGGACACTGGTCCACAAGAGACCTCCCAGCTCCACATAATATCAAACGGCAAAAATCTTCCAGAGATCTCCATCTCAACACCAGCACCCAGCTTCACTCAACGACCAGCAAGCTACAGTGCTGGACACCCTATGCCAAACAACTAGCAAGACAGGAACACAACGCCACCCATTAGCAGAGAGGTGGCCTAAAATCATAAAAAGTCCGCAGACACCCCAAAACACACCACCAGACGTGGACCTGCCCACCAGAAAGACAAGATCCAGCCTCATCCACCAGAACATAGGCACTAGTCCCCTCCACCAGGAAGCCTACACAACCCACTAAACCAACCTTAGCCACTGGGGACAGACACCAAAAACAACGGGAACTACGAACCGGCAGCCTGCAAAAAGGAGACCCCAAACACAGTAACATAAGCAAAATGAGAAGACAGAAAAACACACAGCAGGAGAAGGAGCAAGATAAAAACCCACCAGATCTAACAAATGAAGAGGTAATAGGCAGTCTACCTGAAAAAGAATTCAGAATAATGATGGTAAAGATGATCCAAGATTCTATTTCCCAGATCCAAAATCTTGGAAATAGAATAGACAAAATGCAAGAAACAGTTAACAAGGACCTAGAAGAACTAAAGATGAATCAAGCGTCAATTAAAAACACAATACATGAAATAAAAAATACTCTAGACGGGATCAATAGCAGAATAACTGAGGCAGAAGAACGGATAAGTGAGGTGGAAGATAAAATAGTGGAAATAACTGCTGCAGAGCAAAATAAAGAAAAAAGAATGAAAAGAACAGAGGACAGTCTCAGAGACCTCTGGGACAACATTAAACGCACCAACATTCGAATTATAGGGGTTCCAGAAGAAGAAGAGAAAAAGAAAGGGACTGAGAAAATATTTGAAGAGATTATAGTTGAAAACTTCCCTAATATGGGAAAGGAAATAGTTAATCAAGTCCAGGAGGCACAGAGAGTCCCATACAGAATAAATCCAAGGAGAAATACACCAAGACACATATTAATCAAACTGTCAAAAATTAAACACAAAGAAATCATATTAAAAGCAGCAAGGGAAAAAAAACAAATAACACACAAGGGAATCCCCATCAGGATAACAGCTGATCTCTCAGCAGAAACTCTACAAGCCAGAAGGGAGTGGCAGGACATAATTAAAGTGATGAAGGAGAAAAACCTGCAACCAAGATTACTCGACCCAGCAAGGATCTCATTCAGATTTGATGGAGAAATTAAAACGTTTACAGACAAGCAAAAGCTGAGAGAGTTCAGCACCACCAAACCAGCTTTACAACAAATGCTAAAGGAACTTCTATAGACAAGAAACACAACAGAAGTAAAAGACCTACAATAATGAACCCAAAACAATTGAGAAAATGGGAATAGGAACATACATATTGATAATTACCTTAAATGTAAATGGACTAAATGCTCCCACCAAAAGATACAGATTGGCTGAATGGATACAAAAACAAGACCCATATATATGCTGTCTACAAGAGACCCACTTCAGACCTAGAGACACATACAGACTGAAAGTAAGGGGATGGAAAAAGATATTCCATGCAAATGGAAATCAAAAGAAAGCTGGAGTAGCAATTCTCATATCAGACAAAATAGACTTTAAAATAAAGACTACTAGAAGAGACAAAGAAGGACACTACCTAATGATCAAGGGATCGATCCAAGAAGAAGATATAACAATTGTAAATATTTATGCACCCAACATAGGAGCACCTCAATACATAAGGCAAATACTAACAGCCATAAAAGGAGAAATCGACAGTAACACAATCATAGTAGGGGACTTTAACACCCCACTTTCACCAATGGACAGATCATCCAAAATGAAAATAAATAAGGAAACACAAGCTTTAAATGATACATTAAACAAGATGGACTTAATTGATATTTATAGGGCATTCCATCCAAAAACAACAGAATACACATTTTTCTCAAGTGCTCATGGAACATTCTCCAGGATAGATCATATCTTGGGTCACAAATCAAGCCTTGGTAAATTTAAGAAAATTGAAATTGTATCAAGTATCTTTTCCGACCACAATGCTATGAGACTAGATATCAATTACAGGAAAAGAGCTGTAAAAAATACAAACACATGGAGGCTAAACAATACACTACTTCATAATGAAGTGATCACTGAAGAAATCAAAGAGGAAATTAAAAAATACCTAGAAACAAATGACAATGGAGACACGACGACCCAAAACCTATGGGATGCAGCAAAAGCAGTTCTAAGAGGGAAGTTTATAGCAATACAATCCCACCTTAAGAAACAGGAAACATCTCGAATAAACAACCTAACCTTGCACCTAAAGCAATTAGAGAAAGAAGAACAAAAACATCCCAAAGTTAGCAGAAGGAAAGAAATCATAAAAATCAGATCAGAAATAAATGAAAAAGAAATGAAGGAAATGATAGCAAAGATCAATAAAACTAAAAGCTGGTTCTTTGAGAAGATAAACAAAATTGATAAACCATTAGCCAGACTCATCAAGAAAAAAAGGGAGAAGACTCAAATCAATAGAATTAGAAATGAAAAAGGAGAAGTAACAACTGACACTGCAGAAATACAAAAGATCATGAGAGATTACTATAAGCAACTCTATGCCAATAAAATGGACAACCTGGAAGAAATGGACAAATTCTTAGAAATGCACAACCTGCCGAGACTGAACCAGGAAGAAATAGAAAATATGAACAGACCAATCACAAGCACTGAAATTGAAACTGTGATAAAAAATCTTCCAACAAACAAAAGCCCAGGACCAGATGGCTTCACAGGCGAATTCTATCAAGCATTTAGAGAAGAGCTAACACCTATCCTTCTGAAACTCTTCCAAAATATAGCAGAGGGAGGAACACTCCCAAACTCATTCTACAAGGCCACCATCACCTTGATACCAAAACCAGACAAGGATGTCACAAAGAAGGAAAACTACAGGCCAATATCACTGATGAACATAGATGCAAAAATCCTCAACAAAATACTAGCAAACAGAACCCAACAGCACATTAAAAGGATCATACACCATGATCAAGTGGGGTTTATTCCAGGAATGCAAGGATTCTTCAATATACGCAAATCAATCAACGTGATACACCATATTAACAAATTGAAGGAGAAAAACCATATGATCATCTCAACAGATGCAGAGAAAGCTTTCGACAGAATTCAACACCCATTTATGATAAAAACCCTGCAGAAAGTAGGCATAGAGGGAACTTTCCTCAACATAATAAAGGCCATATATGACAAACCCACAGCCAGCATCGTCCTCAATGGTGAAAAACTGAAACCATTTCCACTAAGATCAGGAACAAGACAAGGTTGCCCACTCTCACCACTCTTATTCAACATAGTTTTGGAAGTTTTAGCCACAGCAATCAGAGAAGAAAAGGAAATAAAAGGAATCCAAATTGGGAAAGAAGAAGTAAAGCTGTCACTGTTTGCAGATGACATGATACTATACATAGAGAATCCTAAAGATGCTACCAGAAAACTACTAGAGCTAATCAATGAATTTGGTAAAGTAGCAGGATACAAAATTAATGCACAGAAATCTCTGGCATTCCTATATACTAATGATGAAAAATCTGAAAGTGAAATCAAGGAAACACTCCCATTTACCATTGCAACAAAAAGAATAAAATATCTAGGAATAAACCTACCTAAGGAGACAAAAGACCTGTATGCAGAAAATTATAAGACACTGATGAAAGAAATTAAAGATGATACAGATAGATGGAGAGATATACCATGTTCTTGGATTGGAAGAATCAACATTGTGAAAATGACTCTACTACCCAAAGCAATCTACAGATTCAATGCAATCCCTATCAAACTACCACTGGCATTTTTCACAGAACTAGAACAAAAAATTTCACAATTTGTATGGAAACACAAAAGACCCCGAATAGCCAAAGCAATCTTGAGAACGAAAAATGGAGCTGGAGGAATCAGGCTCCCTGACTTCAGACTATACTACAAAGCTACAGTAATCAAGACAGTATGGTACTGGCACAAAAACAGAAAGATAGATCAATGGAACAGGATAGAAAGCCCAGAGATAAACCCACGGACATATGGTCACCTTATCTTTGATAAAGGAGGCAGGAATGTACAGTGGAGAAAGGACAGTCTCTTCAATAAGTGGTGCTGGGAAAACTGGATAGGGACATGTAAAAGTATGAGATTAGATCACTCCCTAACACCATACACAAAAATAAGCTCAAAATGGATTAAAGACCTAAATGTAAGGCCAGACACTATCAAACTCTTAGAGGAAAACATAGGCAGAACACTCTATGACATAAATCACAGCAAGATCCTTTTTGACCCACCTCCTAGAGAAATGGAAATAAAGACAAAAATAAACACATGGGACCTAATGAAACTTAAAAGCTTTTGCACAGCAAAGGAAACCATAAACAAGACCAAAAGACAACCCTCAGAATGGGAGAAAATATTTGCAAATGAAGCAACTGACAAAGGATTAATCTCCAAAATTTATAAGCAGCTCATGCAGCTCAATAGCAAAAAAACAAATAACCCAATCCAAAAATGGGCAGAAGACCTAAATAGACATTTCTCCACAGAAGATATACAGACTGCCAACAAACACATGAAAGGATGCTCAACATCTTTACTCATTAGAGGAATGCAAATCAAAACTACAATGAGATATCATCTCACACCAGTCAGAATGGCCATCATCAAAAAATCTAGAAACAATAAATGCTGGAGAGGGTGTGGAGAAAAGGGAACACTCTTGCACTGCTGGTGGGAATGTGAATTGGTACAGCCGCTATGGAGAACCGTATGGAGGTTCCTTAAAAAACTACAAATAGAACTACCATATGACCCAGCAATCCCACTACTAGGCATATACCCTGAGAAAACCATAATTCAAAAAGAGACATGTACCAAAATGTTCATAGCAGCCCTATTTACAATAGCCCGGAGATGGAAACAACCTAAGTGTCCATCATCGGATGAATGGGTAAAGAAGATGTGGCACATATATACAATGGAATATTACTCAGCCATAAAAAGAAATGAAATTGAGCTATTTGTAATGAGGTGGATAGACCTAGAGTCTGTCATACAGAGTGAAGTAAGTCAGAAAGAGAAAGACAAATACTGTATGCTAACACATATATATGGAATTTAAGAAAAAAAAATGTCATGAAGAACATAGGGGTAAGATAGGAATAAAGACACAGACCTACTAGAGAATGGACTTGAGGATATGGGGAGGGGGAAGGGTAAGCTGTGACAAAGTGAAAGAGTGGCATGGACATATATACACTACCAAACGTAAGGTAGATAGCTAGTGGGAAGCAGCCGCATAGCACAGGGAGATCAGCTCGGTGCTTTGTGACCGCCTGGAGGGGTGGGATAGGGAGGGTGGGAGGGAGACGCAAAAGGGAGGGGATATGGAAACATATGTATATGTATAACGGATTAAATTTGTTATAAAGCAAAAAATAAAAAAAAAATGCAATCATATAGAGCCAGATCTATATTATGGAGGTTCCATAATATTATGTAAGTTGCCCAAGGTCAGTTAAATGACCTTGGGCAAATTACATAATATTATGGAACCTCCATCTCCTCATTTGAGGGTTAAATGAGACGATGCATGTGAAGTAGGTCTCAATAAATAAATGATAATCCTACTACCAATAATAATAGTTAATATGGAGCATTTACTACATGCTCTAGGCACAGCTCTAAGAGTTTTCATTATAATTCTTTTGATCCTTCCTACAACCCTGTGAGGTAGGTATTATTACCATCCCATATTACTTGTGAGAAAACTGAAGCACAGAGAGATTAAGTAATTTACCCAAGATCACAGAGTGGTATTCAGACCCAAGTGGTTTGGCTCCAGGGTCTGTGTTCTTCATCATTTCACTATACTACTTCTTGTTATCAGCACTCTTTCCCTTTCTCTGAACCTCTTCTAAGATCCCTTTCAGCTCTGCTTCCAGAAAAATAGACTAATTAGCTACCCTGAACTCTGACAGGCTAAGTAAAGTTGGCTTCTCTGAGAGAATTACAAAGGTTCTAAATGTATAGAGGCTTACATCAGAAAGAATTGTGTCCGGATTCAATACCTATCATCAAATAATTATGCGTTGAATAAAGGAATAAAGGAATGAATAATTATGGAATAAAAGAATGAATAATTATTACGAAGGTTCTAAATGTATAGAGGCTTACATCAGAAAGAATTGTGTCCGGATTCAATACCTATCATCAAATAATTATGTGTTGAATAAAGGAACGAACACAGAGGCTAAAAAGAAGTCAAGTACCATCTGGTTGATCCTTACGATAACCGTGACCAAGAATTCATTCATTCAATAAGCACTTCTTAGGTGTCTACTATATGGCAGGCACTGGCAAGCTTATAACTTAGAAAACTGATATCAGAAGACATTCTCCTAAGTCATTATTTGGCAGTCATGTCGTAAAGTAGATTCCTGTACTGGATAGTAGAAAGTTGGATGAAAACTTTAAAGCTTTTTTGTTTTTCAAATGAAATCTCAGATGAAATGTCAATATATAACATACACAAAAGCATCTCTGCTCTGGTTGAAGCAGGGAGTGAGCCTGAAGTCCACCTCGCTCTGCCCACATCACCCCAAAGACATTCCTGCGGAGTGTCAGGATGGCTCTAAAAGTATTACACAAAACAATAACTGGGTCTCTCTGAACTCCAGAATTCAGTGGACACCTCTTATAGCAATGGATCGTGATTGTTTACTAATAAAGTTCACTTGATGTGGACATGCACAAATATATGAATGTGGTTATGTGCCTGTAGGCAAAGCTGGTGTAATGCCTATAAAGATTATTATAATATCGATCGTCAGGCATTTTATAAACATTACCTGTAATTGTCACAACAACCTAATTAAGCAGGTATTGACAGCTTCATTTTACAAGCGAGGAAAGTGAGACTCATATAAAAAAATATGAATTCCCAAGGTTATATGGGAAGCAGCCTCCCTCCAAAGCCCACAGGGTTTCCCTCGTAGACTAAGGTCAGGTACTTGCCTACTCCAAAGAAGCTCTATAAACAGGAAGAAGATGCAAGAATGGACAGCTTATATGGAGTTTTGCTACTCAGGCAACTCGCAGGTTGTTTCACTGGTCAAAAAAGGTGACACCCCAACTGGGTCAGACCTAGGGCATTCAAGCAGCATTGAGAACCAAAGCGTTACGCGTGGCTAAGAGGTTGGAATACAGGAACCACAGAGGTCTCGTGGAGCACGTATGGTTTTTGCTCTTCACTTGCTGAATCAATCTCTAACGAATAGCAGGGCAGACCCACTAAATGGTTACTAGAAGATCACCTACTTAGCAAACTCAGAAGCACGGCTCACACTTCTCTGAGGTTGTACGGGGGAAGGGAAGATGGGTCACCCAAGTAGCTGCTGTGGTTCTCAGACATGGTGACGACAAGCAGGGAGACACACACAACAGGGGGGTCTGAGATACTGCTTCAACCAGGGGCTCACGAAATCCTCCTCACAGGGTTACTGCGAGGAGCTGATGGGAGAGTATCTGCCAAAAGCTCCTGAGGCGTTATACAAATGTCAGTACAGCAATACACAGTAGCCTGCCTGTGAAGTGCTAAGAGGTCATCACAGCAAACAATCTGGTGTGGTCAGCCACGATTAAAAACAGGATAGAGGCTTCCCTGGTGGCGCAGTGGTTGGGGGTCCGCCTGCCGATGCAGGGGACACGGGTTCGTGCCCCGGTCCGGGGGGATCCCACATGCCGCGGAGCAGCTGGGCCCGTGAGCCACGGCCGCTGAGCCTGCACGCCCAGAGCCTGTACTCCGCAACAGGAGGGGCCCTAGCGGTGAGAGGCCCGCATACCGCAAAACAAAAACAAAAAAAACCAGGATAGATCTTTCCTGAACAAGATTTTAGACTTGCTAGGAATCCTAGGAGATTCAGCTGACAGAGCGACAAACTCTGCAAACAGTTGCTGAGGCTACAAATTAATGCAACCTCATATTTGTATAGGGCTGTAACATTTACAGAGCATTTTCTTATCCTTTACCTCAACTCAGCCTCACTTGTGAGGTTAAAGGAGCAAATATTGCCAGATTCAATTTCACAGAAAAGGTATTTGAGGTTAGGGAGGCCAACTGACTTGCCTTGTTTCAAAGAGCCGGTGACACAGGGACAAAGTATTAAATGCGCCCTTATCCATTTTCTAAGGAGGAGGAATTCCCTACCTGTTAAAACTAGCTATCTTCCTAATGCTGAAAAGAACAATGGGTAAGAAGGGAAAGGGGAAAACTCTTTAAATAATAATAATGATGATGGTAAAGAAGCCACGAAGGAAAACTCCGGGAACGTGGCTGCTACTGGAGGTGGCTGTCAGTGCAGCTGGGAAGTTTGGGGACAGAAAGGAAAAGAGGAGAGAGGACAACTATTATATGGAGTGGCTAAGAATACTCTTTAGGAAGTCTAGCAGTTTAATGCCCAACACGCTTTACTAATCTCTTCAAGAATCATGCAGTGAAGACACGCATTACTCATTAAGTCTTTTGGAGCCGAATTTGAGGGTGTTTTGTTTCTGTTGCTGTTCTCTTTTGTTTTTATGGTGCATTAAGACAAAAGCAAGGTAGCTTACAAAAGCACACAGTTACATCTGAGTTACACCGGCAAGTGGCAGGGTGTGGGCTGGGACTCGGTGCTTCTGCTTTCTACCCCAGTGCTTTTCTATGACAACACACTGCCTCTAAGCACCGTGGACGTGATGTAGCCAGTCTTTTCAGAAGCATCCATGAACATCATCTCCGAATATATAGCACAGCAACATGCATCCCAATACTGTTAGTAATGCTTTCACAGCTACTTTCCAGCTGAAATCCCACAACCACCCTATGACAGGCTCACAGAGGTTAAGTGACATCTTTAGGGTCACAAAGATAGCAGGTAGCAGAGCCAGGACTTAAACTCAGGATATGACTCTTCATCCAGTGTGCTTTTCTGTAGGCTGATGTTCCTCATTCAGGAAAAGAATGTTATAATGGGAGGAGCACAGTGATAACAAGATGAGAACTCTATTTCTAATCTCATTTGTAAAGCGTTAACAAAAATTAATCTTATGCTTTCCCCTACAATGTTCAGAGTGCTCTCTCTCATCTTCTCAGAGACGACGGGACTAGCAAAAAATCCTGTAGGGAAAATCGAAGCAGAAAATTGTTCATGATTGTTATGGCGCCTTAACTATTGCTAACCACCTCACTGAGGACAAATGAATCCTTTCAGCCAGCAAAACCCATGCAACCTCTGGACAGTACAGTAATTCTAAACTGGTGGATACACTTGGAAACTGGTATGAAGTTTAGGTTTGATGGCCATGGCTCCCTTCTCCTCAGAAACCTTCAGGCTCTCCACTTTTCTTGTGTGTGTGTGTGGTACGCAGGCCTCTCACTGCTGTGGCCTCTCCCGTTGCAGAGCACAGGCTCCGGATGCACAGGCTCAGCAGCCATGGCTCACAGGCCCAGCCGCTCCGCGGCATGTGGGATCCTCCCGGACTGGGGCACCAACCACATCCCCTGCATCGGCAGGCGGACCCCCAACCACTGCGCCACCAGGGAAGCCCCACTGCTTTTGATTAAAGTTTCAAATCCTTAAATGAGCACTCAGGGTCCTTTTCAGCCTATTAACAGACATTCTCTGCTTGTATCTCATGCTCCATAAAACCACTCCTCACTCCATCTGTGCTTTTCCCTTCCCCGACCTGTGGCTGTACCACTCCTTTTGCCTGGAATGCTACCTTACCTATCCTTGCTTGGGAGAGCTGTTCATATTCCCTTAGTCAAAAACAATCTCACCCTCCCCTCAGTATTTTATATCACTCCTAAAATACTACTGTAAGTTTTATGTTTCTGTGTTTCATTTTCCCAACCCGATTGTAAGTAACTCAAGGGCAAGATCATGCTTATCAATCACTGCATCCTCCGAATGCCTTGCCTTGTGCTTTGCCCACAAAGAGGAATACAGTGGGATGTCAGATAATTGTGGCATAAGTGAAAGAATGAGATTCAGTTTTTGTCCTAAGACAACGGCTATACTGGGAAGCCAATTGACTCCAATACCTTTTAAAGAATGCATCCAGAAGTCTTGAGATCATCAATATCCAAGAGAACCAGGGCTCAAAAATCAACTATATAACTAACTTTCTATTAATCACCTTTCCACATACCCATAGTCCAAGATCTCTGTGATAAAAGTCAAGTGATGGTTTGGGAATGTGGCATTCATTGTCAATAAAATGAAGCATCTCCTTTGGGCTGAAGCTGCCATGCCTTCATTCAGACCACTAGGTGGAAGATAGACCCAACAGGCTGACTTACTACTGATATTAATAGGAGTATGACAGGTTGAAGTAGTCTATAAAAACTGTATTATTAAAAAAAATGAATGCTCAGGATAGTAGTTCCATTGGGGAAAGGTAGAAGAGGCAGGAGGAGACTTCTGGCTTACTGGTTACAGAGGTATGTTCACTGAAAACTTACCAAGCGTATAGTCATGGTTTCCGCATTTTTCTATATGCATGCTATATTTCAATATGAGGTTTTTATAAATGATGATTAAAGAACTTATCTAATATTAAGAAACCAAAAAGAAAAAAAAAAGAAACCATACCGTTTAAAACAATATCTTAAAACAGCACTTAAAATCAGATAAGATGAAGGAGGAACCAATTAAAACTTTTTTAAATCATTATTTATTTCAATCCTAGGTATACTTTCTTCATTTCGCTACTTCCTCATTCATTATGTCTAGTAAGGCAATGGCATTTAAAACTCTGGCTTTTCATTTCCCCACTTAAAAGTTCCAGAGAGGGGCTTCCCTGATGGCACAGTGGCTAAGAATCCGCCTCCCAACGCAAGGGACACGGGTCCGTGCCCTGGTCCGGGAAGATCCCACATGTGGCGGAGCAACTAAGCCCGTGAGCCACAACTACTGAGCCTGTGCTCTAGAGCCCACGAGCCACAACTACTGAAGCCCACGTGCCACAACTACTGAAGCAAGCCCGCGCGCCTAGAGCCCGCACTCCGTAACAAGAGAAGCCACCACAATGAGAAGCCCGCGCACCACAACTAAGAGTAGCCCCTGCTCGCCACAACTAGAGAAAGTCCGCGCGCAGCAATGAGGACCCAACACAGCCATAAAAAAAATTTTTTTTAATAAATAAATTAATTTTAAAAAAAAGTTCCAGAGAGAATTCTGGAATTCTTATTACTCAACCTAATGACTTCTCTTGTACCTATGAGTAGAAAACCCTAGTTTAAAGTTTCCTATCAGGGTGGGGGTGGTGGTGAGATGAACTGGGAGATTGGAGTTGACATGTACACACTGATGTGTATGAAATGGATGACTAATAAGAACAGGCTGTATAAAAAAATAAATAAAATTAAATTCAAAAAAATAATAATAATAAATAAAGTTTCCTATCAAATGGCTCAGTTTCCAGAACTTCCCCTTCAGTTGTGACATTTTCATTAATTGATTCATTCAATTTATTCATTAATTCAAGCATTACCAGTACTTTCTATGTGCTGGACATTGTGCTAGGTACTGGGGATTAATTGAAAAGTGAACAAAATATCTGTATCCCATCCTGTGGAGCTTAAACCCCAGTAGAGATAGACAGATTATCAGCCAATTACAATGCAGTGACACAGCAGCATTAAGGATAAGGTACTAGGGATCCATATAACCCAGAATTAGGGGCAGACGGGTGTGGGCGGGGATGGGGTAGAGGTAGGGTTTCCTATAAAAGTAGTATCTAAGGTGAGAAGAAAAGGTAGTTTGTTCTATGAACATGTGAAATGTGAAGTCTTAGGGACAAAACAAACAGAAAAGAACTTAAAATTAAGTTTATTTCTCTGCAATCTGATCCAGCCTGTCTTCAACTCTATGAGAATTTTTTCAAATTAGGAAGTGGCTAACTTGTTAACCATGCTGTCAGTCTTTGAAAATCATTATTTGTCTTAACATGATTTTACATAATATTAAATAGCATTCTTTGGCTTTAAAAATCCTAGCAGTTTTTTCCTCTAAACCCAATTCTTTAAGAAAAAAAAAATTTTTTTTTTTTTTTTTTTTTTTTTGCTGTACGCGGGCCTCTCACTGTTGTGGCCTCTCCCGTTGCGGAGCACAGGCTCCGGACGCACAGGCTCAGCGGCCATGGCTCACGGGCCCAGCCGCTCCGCGGCATATGGGATCCTCCCAGACCGGGGCACGAAACCGTATCCCCTGCATCGGCAGGCGGACTCTCAACCACTGCGCCACTAGGGAGGCCCGAAAAAAAAAATTTTTTTTAATGCAAAGAGAACAGTAAAGCACTCATCAAATTAAAGTGTTTGAAAATTACAGCTAGTTAAGGTAACTGTAAAATAGTCTCAGGTCCAGATTGGAGAAAAACTCTGAGTGGCTGCCAATACTACTTTACTGTCTTATTTTGATATCCTGTGATCTCTTAAATAAATATTAAATGAGTAATATTTATTATCGTTTTTCCTACAGAAAACTCAAAAAATACAGGAAAATATAAAAAATGAAAACCGTCTAGAGATGAATGACTATTAAATCCTTTCATGTTCTTTCCTTTGTCCGTAATTTTACAAAGTTGAGGGTCATATTTTATTACATTGCTATAGGATATTTGTGTCCTCCCAAAATTCATATGTTGAATTACAAAAGATAGAGTCCCTTATAAAAGAAACCCCAGAGAGCTCCCTTGCCCCTCCCACACATGAAGACACAGTGAAAAGAGAGCCTTCTATGAACAGGAAGCAGGTGCCCACCAGACCTGAATCTGCTAGCACCTTGACCTTGGACTTCCCAGCCTCTAGAACTGAGAAATAAATGTCTGTTGTTTATAAGTCACCCAGACTATGGTATTTTGTTATAGCAACCTAAATGAATTAAAACATAAATTTTGAATTCTTTTTATTACAGTTGACTTATTTTATGAAATATTTCAGGTATTTAAAAAAAACACAGGGAATTCCCTGGCAGTCCAGTGGTCAGGACTCCTCGCTTCCACACCAGGGGGCATGGGTTCGATACCTGGTGGAAACTAAGATCCTGCATGCTGCAGCCAAAAAACAACAACAACAACAACAAAACCATATAGATAGTAACAGAACTTTACAGACACAACTGAAGCCCCCGTGTATTCTCTTCCATACAATTCCTCTCTTCCCTCCTCAAAAGCAACCACTATTTTGAATTAGGTGTTTTTCAAATTCTTGCACTTTTTATATTATTACCACATAAACAGTGTATCCATTTATAACATAAAGGACTGTTTTACATCTTCTAAAATTTATTATTTTATATTATTTTTAACTATTACCACATAAAGTATATCCAATATAACATAAAGGGTTGTTTTTCATGTTCTGAAACTTTGTATAAATGCAAAATATTGATCATATCCTGAAACTTGCATTTTTCCATTCCACATTATGGCTGACATTTATTCCTTTTGACATATTTTCTGCTAATTCATGCCTTTTCACAGCTTCATAGTAGTGGGTCATTGTTTGACTATACCACAATTTATTTACTCTCCTATTGATGAATCTTTGTTACTAACAATTTTGCACTATTGTCAACAGCACTACCATAAACATTCTTGTCCAGGCCGCCATGTGCTCACGTGAGAAAGTTTCTCTTGGGTATATATACTTAAGAGTTCGATTACTGGGTTCTAGAGTATACGCATTTTTAATTTCTACACTTGAATCTTAAACGTTTTAAATAATAAAACTGAATAGTTCTTCGATACAATTATTCAGGAATACCTTCACCCAAGTATCCCTTCTCTGGTTTGGGCCAGGGGATCATAATTTAGTAAATGTGGACTGCTACAAGACAATGAGCAGCGACCAGGATCTATACAGAGAGACTGCACACAGTGGCACAGAAATGGTTAAACAGTAGTTACACCTGACTCTCTTCAGTTTAATGCGCTATGAAGGAATTGTTGAGGCAGCCTTAACTCTTACTCTTGGAAAACATCGCTGTGGGTTCTCTATACAGATGACTGATGCCACATGTAACACAGAGCTTTACAAACGACCTCCACATACATTACTGCATTTGATTCTCAAAATAACTTGGCGACGGCAGGTGCTGCTATTATTCACATTTTACAGAAGAGAAATATAAAGCTCAGAGAGGTAAAGCGATTTGCCCAAGGTCACAGCAAAGGATGGGGAGGGGAGCTGTGAAAGCACTTGAGGAAACAGAATAATGAATATAGGTCTTGGAAGGCAGACCTCCTACAGGGAGGCTAAGCACTCTGCAAAGAAGGTTTGTTCAAAGAGTTGGGGAGGGGGGCGCACACAGTGATTCTGGGCTTCAGATGAACCCATAATGATTTCTGACATTCAGAAAGAGACCTAAAGCAAGTATTATATTATTCTCTATGTTTTTCTGTATGCTTAAACCATTTCAGATTAAAAATAAAAGAATTCTGTGGGCGAAGTTTAGAGATACCACCATATCGAGGTTAGGATGCCAAGGAGTAGACAGTACTTGAGGCCTAGGTAGAAAAGGTTTTACTTCTCCAGGAATCAGAAGATGTGAAAGGTATAACTATGTGTAGGATGGAGGCTGACACAAGAGCACACAAGCAAGAGAGACAGAGTTATGCAAGCAGTAGACCTAGAGGGGAACTAGGGAGCCTCCAAAGAAGCCAACAATACTTTACACTGGGTCAAGCTGATTTCAGTAACCTGAGGCCACACACCTAGGACGAACTTACTCCATAAACTGTTCTGAAATAATTCTCCCGCTTAACAGAAAAATTGTTCGTGCTTTTTAAAACAGCTGAATGTATCCAAGCATAATGCAGTGAGTCCCGTGGCAAACAGGCATGACTGGTTTGAAAAAGAACAAAGACTAGGAATGCTGGGGTTCATCTTGGAGGAGAAATTTCTCCTTACTTTAAAAGTGGAGGGCTTCCCTGGTGGCGCAGTGGTTAAGAATCCACCTGCCAATGCTGGTGACGTGGGTTCGATCCCTGGTCTGGGAAGATCCCACATGCTGCGGAGCAACTACTCCCGTGCACCACAACTATTGAGCCTACGCTCCAGAGCCCGCGAGCCACAACTACTGAGCCCGCATGCCACAACTACTGAAGCCCGTGCACCTAGAGCCCATGCTCTGCAACAAGAGAAGCCACCGCAATGAGAAGCCCGCGCACCGCAACAAAGAGTAGCCCCCGCTCGCCACAACTAGAGAAAGCCTGCGCACAGCAACAAAGACCCAACGCAGTCAAAAATAGATAAAATAAAATAAATAAATTTTTTTAAAAAAAGCTTTAAAGAAAGAAAGAAAAGTGGAGGCTATGGTTAAGTTACTTGAGCAAGGGTGGTGACAAAGCCTGGCCAACCAGGAGTCACAGGGTAGGGGGCCATACTGCCTCATAATCTTGCTGGGAAAACCATTTTATATAAAAAAGTCTTCTATCTTATCTGTCGTGCTGGTTTTACCTATTTCCCTAATCCTTCCATATTAACACAGTTGGGGTAGGGGGAGGAGAGGGATGTATCTTGCTGAAGGTGCATAGCTGGGCCAAGAATAGAACTCCAGCATCCTGTCTCTCAGTTCACTTCTGGACCATGCTACCTCAGGAAGGAACATTTGAAAATAGTAATTCTCTCCCACCTTGCAACCAAGCTGTGCACAAGCACATGATCAATGAATGAAGTTGGCTAAGTGACTCAGCACTGGGCTGGCTCTCCTGTGAGTCAGGCCCAGAATCCTGAGTGGTTGGAAGCACAATCTCTTTAAATAAGACTTTAAAACCAAGGTCTTTACCACCCAAGAGCACTGAAATATTTCAGGGATATTTTATTTTGTTTGAACAAGGATCAGGATGTCACTTATCACATCTTAGGTGTGAATCAGCTTGAGTAATTATATCATCCATAATTTTCATGGATGTACTTTCTTTGTACATTGTAGGTTGATTCAGGTAGTAGTCTTAGAGTCCAGAACCAGTTGAAGTGGATAGAGGCAAGAGCATAGACAGGACAGTGGATAAGCAGCTGGACTAAAGGAATTAACTAACAATTTAGGATCACATCTGCATCCTTCCTCTTTAATGCAAAAAAGACCCAAAAGTAAGGCCTTCTCATATTCCTCTGAAGATAACAACTAAACACACAGCTTTGGGGGCATACGGGTAAGCTGCCCCAACCTGACCCTGTCAATAGCTGTTGGTTTTGACCACCTGCTCCCAGTAGGGAAGAAGCTAGCCTCTGAGCAATGACCCCTGTGACAGATGGCACAGCACAGACAGAAAAGGGTCAGCCAAAAATATTCCTTCTCACACAGGGAGGGAGCCTGGGTGTTTGAAGGCAGGAGTCAAAGGAACAAAGCAATGAAATTCACCAAGTGTATCTAAAACTTACCCTCAGGATATCAATAGTCTTTTGAATGACAAATGAATCAAAACCCTTGATGAAGGGGACCTCAGGACCCTCGGCACAGCAAGCTGCCACTAGCAAGGTTTTAGAACAAATTATCTTGGGGAAAAATGTGACAATGAGTTTAGTGAAGGACTCTCAGAGCCATTAAAGAGAACCTGAGCACTTAAGGCAACCTTAAAATCAACTCCAATTTCCAGAGATTGACTAGTCTTGATACAACACAAAGAGTTCAGAGGACAGTGATTGCAAACATCCGACCTGGAATGGACTTTAAGTGGCAGGAAAAAAAAATCCATTAGCCCCTGCTTTGGTTTGATTACCAGTACTAGGAGGGAGATATAAAAGAAGCAAAAGTGAAGAAGCCGGCATAAGAAAAGGTGAGGAAAGGAAATGTCACCTATCATGCACCAATGCCCGGCACTCCTCAAGGAGCCTTTACACACAGTACAAAGGAAGCATTATTTGTTGCCATTTTTAAACAACAACAACAGAAAAGAAAATACCGTAGCAGCATTATTTGCAGTAGCCAAAAAGTGGAAGCAACTCAAGTGTCCACTGATTGATAGATGACTGGATAAAGAAAATGTGGCATATACAATGTAATATTGTTAACCCTTAAAAGGCAAATTCTGACACAACCTACGACATGGATGAAGCTTAAAAACATTTTGCTGAGTGAAATAAACTAGTCACAAAAGGACAAATACTATATGATTCCTCTTATACAAGGTACCTAGAGTAGTCAAATTCATAGACAGAAAGTAGAATGGTGGTTACCAGGGTTGGGGGAAAGGGAAAATGGGGAGTTACTGTTTAAATGGGTACAGAGTTTCAGTTCTGACAGATGAAAAAATTCTGGAGGTGGATGGTGGTGATGGCTGTACAATGTGAATGTACTTAATGCCACTGAACTGTACACTTAAAAAATAGTTAAAATGGCAACTTAAGTACCCATCAATAAATGAATGGATAAAGAAGATGTAGTACATATATACAATGGAATATTACTTGGCCATAAAAAAGAATGAAATCTTGTCATCTGCCACAAGATGGATGGACCTAGAGGGTATCATGCCAAATGAAAGAAGTCAGGCAGAGAAAGACAAATACTGTATGAGCTCACTTACACGTGGACTCTAAACACCAAAACAAATGAATAAGCATAATAAAACAGAAACCATGTCACAGATACAGGGACCAATCAGGTGGTTGTCAGAGAGGAGGGGGTGGAGGGAGGAAAGAAATAGGTGAGGGAGATTAAGACATATGAACTTCCAGTTGCAAAATTATGAGTCATGGGTATGAAACGTACAATGTGAGGAACAGAGTCAATAACTATGTAATATCTTTGTATGGTGACATATGTAACTAGACATAGGTGGTGATCACTTTGAAATGTATAGAAGTACTGAATTGCTATGCTGTGTAACGAGAACTAGCATAGTGTTATAACTCAATTATACTTCAAAAACAGACAAACTCATAGAAAAAGAGATCAGATTTGTGGTTATCAGAAGCGAAAGGGTGGGAGGAGGGGGAATTGGATGAAGGCAGTCAAGAGGTTCAAATTCCCAGTTGTAAGATAAATAAGTAGTGGGGGGGGATGCTTAAAATGGTAAACTTTATGTTATGTATATTTTACCACAATTTTTAAAAATGAAATAAACAAAGCATAGGAAACAAGGTTAAGAAACTTGTCAGGTCAAAACTCATAAATGGAGGAGCCAAGCTTCAAGCTTGTGATCTCCTCGGGCACTCCTCCCTCCTCCACCCCAGAGCTGTCCAGGCTTTCAGAGGGAAGGAAAAGGATGAGGAAGAGAACCTTGATGTGCTGCTTGACCACAGTGGACTTGGCTGTAATGGCTAATTCACATCTCTCCCCTTGCTCTAGTCATTCGGGTGTCTTTACTCAAACCTTGTCTAATCTTCTCATTTTCATCCCATAGCTCTCTCCCAAGAGTATGCCCTGTTTAGGAAACGTCCTGTATATTCCAAGCTCATGGCCACTCAACAGGTTCTGAAAACCTTCCAACCCTAGAAAGCCTCCCAGAATTGGAAAGTAACTGAATACCATGACTCCAATTATGTAGGCCCTCTAAACAGTTCTTTCTTGCTGAAAAAAAGTTTATGCTGCAGAATTCACTTGCAAAGCAAAAAATAGTTTAAAAAGTTCTGAGGCACCTTAACTTCACCTGGCCCAGAGGTTCTCTACTGGGGCAGTTTTGCCCTTCAGGGAACATTTGGCATCGTCTAGAGACATTTTTGAGTGTCACAGCTCGGGGCAAGGGGAGTGCTACTGGCATCTAGTGGTAGGCCAGGGTTGCTGCTAAACATCCTACAATGCACAGAACAGCCCGCCACATCAAAGAATTCTCCCAATCAAAATGTCACTGGTGCCAAGGTGGAGATACGCTGATGCTGACAGCCCAACCATTCCATGCCACTTGCACTCCCTTTACAAATTGCCAAGAGACAACAGCCTCTGCTGTCATGATGAACAGAAAGCTGTGACCTGAGGCAGTTCATTTCATCTGTGAACAAATAAGTGCATTCCTCACATTCCATCAGAATTTGCCTCTAAGGAGCTTTCACCTATCAACCTTAATGCTAATTCTTGAGGTCAAAAGGTAGTCAACTCCCTGATCTACATGGCATCCTTCAAAATCAGAAGATAGTTACCACATCTTATAAATGTAGTAGATGGACATTTATATAATTGTCTAGACATGCTTTTATGTTTATTTTGGTTTAAGAGTCCTATACTGAAATTGTCAGGTAACATGTCTAAATTGTGTTGCCCAGTTTACCAGTAAAAATATCCAGACTAGTACTTAATAGTATATAACTAGTACTCACTAATATATAACTAGGTTGATGGTGAACATGAAGGAGGTGACACCTGCCAACCTGCTGTAATTCCTGGATAAGCAAAGTACCCTTATTTTAGGAGAGAAGTGCCATCACTAGCCCACACAAACACAGGCCTGTTGATATCAATACTCGACTCCTCTTTCCACTTTATAAACAGTCCCTACCACAGAGGCCAGCATGTAGACACAGACACAGACACACAGACACACACACACACACATACACACACCCCAGCTTGTGAGAATCCCTATACAGTAAGAATTCTCTTCATCCTCCAGAAGGAAAGTAACCCAAACATCTCCATAAAAGCCTGCTAATTCGTGGCCTATCTGCTTATCTGAGCTACAAAACTGCTAAAAACCCCTGACACTCTACATGGATTATATTATTAATGACATCAGCAGTCTAAGACATAGGCTCTGCAGAAGCAAGAGGCTTTGTAAGCATTAAGTCTAAACCTTGAAGAGCTACTCCATACAATGACAAGGACTCATTTCTGAACAAAGTTCAAAGGTTGCTTGTTTGACTCTGACAGATGTATAGCCACAGTGAATAACTGCAATTTTTAAACGATTCTTAAAGCCTCAACAATTCGGCCTTTACTACTGTCCCACCAGTTCATGCACCTCTTAATAGGCCACTGTCATTCCGACCTCTAACCCTCCATCAGGCATGCCCTTCTTCTTTTGTTTCCCAAACTAAACCTCCAGTGTCTTTAAGGTCTACATCAGGATCTGCCTCAAACCTTCTATCAAGTCTTTTTTATTAAATCCTTTCCTTGATGATCTCTCCCAGGCAGTATACCAACTTCTCACTCACTTGCATATATTCTGCTTTAGAATTAGTTCTCAAAGCATTTATTTAGATACCCTAAACATTGAACCAGTATCAATGAATCAACAAATATTTATTGAGTACCTATAATGTACTTTGCACTCTAGGTTCCATAGGAGATGGGAAACCTATATACTCTTTACTTACTCCCCTTAAAGTGCCAAAACTTACTCACTCAAAACAATCACTAGGGGTGGGACGGGGGGGTGGGACAGGGAGGGTGGGAGGGAGGGAGACGCAAGAGGGAAGAGATATGGGAACATAAGTATATGTATAATTGATTCACTTTGTTATAAAGCAGAAACTAACACACCATTGTAAAGCAATTATACTCCAATAAAGATGTTAAAAAAATCACTAAATATAAGAAAAGAACATAATTACTAAATTATAGCTATAGATGATAAATACTGCCGAAGTTCAGAAAATAAGATCAAGGTCGCTCAGTCCTCATTCCTTGGAGTGAATGTCAGAAACAAAAGAAAAAAGAGATATATTCATTCATTCCCTCAATATCTTCTGAGGCTTTTTATGTATAAGGCATTGTAATATACCTTACATTTATAATGGACTTTAAGTCTTATTATCTCATTTCATCTTTAACAACAATATAAGATAGGCAGACAAAGTGGTAATCATCAACCCCATCTGTAAATGAGGAAACTAGGCTTAGAAGGAGGAAGACATCTGATCCAGATGCACATGTTAACAGCAAAGTCAACAGCAGAACACGTTTCCTGACTCCTAGTCCCGAGTTTCTAACTCTCTCCTCACAGCCCCCAGTAGTGGTGCCACAATCCCTCCTCCCCTAACTCCTTCAGCTACACACATATGACTATGCTCCTTCCCCCATCGCTGCTTTTCAGATGCAATAGTAAAAAGACAACTACCTAAACACAACTTTGAGTTTTTAAAATATCTGCTCCAGATCCTTAAAAGAGAATCTGTCGATCATATGCCTTTCCTTATATCTGTCATGAATGTGAAAACTCAAATCCATAAAATAAGCTCCTCTAAATCTAAAGTATCTGGGTGGGCCCAAAAGTACCTTTGGGTTTTTTTGTTTGGTTTGGTTTTGGTTTTGGTTTTGTTATTGGGGTATAGTTGTTTTACAATGTTCTGTTAATTTCTACTGTACAACGAAGTGGAGTTCCCTGTGCTATACAGCATGTTCTCATTAGTTATCTATTTTATACATATTAGCGTATACATGTCAATCTCAATATTCCCAGTTCATCCCACCCTGCCAACCCCCTTGGTGTCCATACATTTGTTCTCTACATCTGTGTCTCTTTTTCTGCCTTGCAAACCGGTTCATCTGTACCATTTTCCTAAATTCCACACATATGCAATAATATACGACATTTGTTGTTCTCTTTCTGACGTACTTCACTCTGTGTGACAGTCTCTGCATCCATCCACGTCTCTACAAATGACTCAATTTTGTTCCTTTTTACGGCTGAGTAATATTCCATTATATATATGTACCACACCTTCTTTATCCATTCGTCTGTCGAGAGACATACAGATTGCTTCCATGACCTGGCTATTGTAAATAGTGCTTCAGTGAACACTGGGGTGCATGTGTCTTTTTGAATTACGGTTTTCTCTGGGTATATGCCCAGTAGTAGGATTGCTGGGCCATATGGTAATTCTATTTTTCATTTTTTAAGGAACCTCCATACTATTCTCCATAGTGACTGTACCAATTTACATTCCCACCAACAATACCAGAGGGTTCCCTTTTCTCCACACCCTCTCCAGCATTTATTGTTTGTAGATTTTCTGATGATGCCCATTCTAACTGGTGTCAGGTGATACCTCATTGTACTTTTGACTTGCATTTCTCTAATAATTAGTGATGTTGAGCATATTTTTATGTGTCCCTTGGCCATCTGTATGTCTTCTTTGGAGAAATGTCTATTTAGGTCTTCTGCCCATTTTTGGATTGGGTTGTTTGTTTTTTGATATTGAGCTGCATGAGTTGTTTGTATGTTTTGGAGATTAATCCTTTGTCCATTGATTCGTTTGCAAATATTTTCTCCCATTCTGAGGGTTGTCTCTTCGTCTTGTTTATGGTTTCCTTTGCTGTGCAAAAGCTTTTAAGTTTCATTAGGTCCCATTTGTTTATTTTTGTTTTTATTTCCATTTCTCTAGGAGGTGCGTCAAAAAAGATCTTGCTGTGATTTATATCAAAGAGTGTTCTTCCCATGTTTTCCTCTAAGAGTTTTATAGTGTCCAGTCTTACATTTAGGTCTTTAATCCATTTTGAGTTTATTTTTGTGTATGGTGTTAGGGAGTGTTCTAATTTCATTCTTTTACATGTAGCTCTCCAATTTTCCCAGCACCACTTATTGAAGAGACTGTCTTTTCTCCATTGTATATCCTTGCCTCCTTTATCATAGGTTAGTTGACCATAGGTGCGCCTTCAGTTTTTTAAGTAAAAATAAAAGACACATTTTTCTTTTTTTTCTTTTTTAACATCTTTACTGGAGTATAATTGCTTTACAATGGTGTGTTAGTTTCTGCTATATAACAAAGTGAATCAGCTATATGTATACATATATCCCCATATCCCCTCCCTCTTGTGTCTCCCTCCCACCCTCCCTATCCCACCCCTCTAGGCGGACATAAAGCACCGAGCTGCTTTTTCATTTTTGCCAAGAACTTTATTGAACAATATACTCACAATTTTGTTTCACTACCTTCTGCCATTTTTCAGGCAACTTCATAATTCCATCTTCCCAAAACTTTTTCTCTTTTGAGCAAAGAACTGTTCCAGGTGCCTTTTACAGTCTTCCAGGGAATTGAAATTTTTTCTGTTAAGAGAATTTTGTAGAGACCAAAATAAATGGAAATCCAAAGGTGCAACGTCTGGTGAATACAGTGGATAAATCAGAACTTCCCAGCCAAGCTATAACAGTTTTTGCCTGGTCATCAAAGAAACACGCGGTCTTGGGCTTCCCTGGTGGCGCAGTGGTTGGGAGCCCGCCTGCCGATGCAGGGGGCGCGGGTTCGTGCCCCGGTCCGGGGGGATCCCACGTGCCGCGGAGCGGCTGGGCCCGTGAGCCGTGGCCGTTGAGCCTGCGCGTCCGGAGCCTGTGCTCCGCAACGGGAGAGGCCGCGACAGCGCGAGGCCCACGTACCGCAAAAAAAAAAAAAAAAAAGAAAAAGAAACACGCGGTCTTGTGTTATCCTGATGAAGATCATGTGTTTTCTGTTGACTAATTCCGGACGCTTTTCGTTGAGTGCTGCTTTCATTTGGTCTAATTGGCAGCAGTACTTGTTGAATTAATCATTTGGTTTTCCAGAAGGAGCTCATAATAGAGGACTCCCTTCCAATCCCACCATATATACAACTTCACCTTCTTTGGATGAAGACTGGCCTTTGGTGTGGTTGGTGGTGGTACATTTCGCTTGCCCCATGATCTCTCCCATTCCACATTATTGTACAGTATCCACTTTTCATCGCCCATCACAATTTGTTTTAAAAACAGAACATTTTCATTACATTTCAGTAGAGAATCGCATGCAGAAATACGGTCAAGAAGGTTTTTTTCGCTTAACTTATGTGGGACCCAAACATCAAAGCAATTCACATAACCAAGCTGGTACAAATGATTTTGAACACTTGATTTGGATATTTTGAGTATGTCAGCTATCTTCCACGTGGTATAACGTTGATTGTTCTCAATTATTGTTTCAGTTTGATCACTATCAACTTCAACTGGTCTACCTAACCATGGAGCGTGATCCAGCGAGAAATCTCCAGCACGAAATTTTGCAAACCACTTTTGACATGTTCAATCAGTCACAGCACCTTCTCCATACACTGCACAAATCTTTTTTTGCATTTCAGTTGTGTTTTTACCTTTCTTGAAATAATAAAGCACAATATGCCAGAAATGTTGCTTTTTTTCTTCCATCTTCAATATTAAAATGGCTACACAAAAATTCACCAAATTTGATGTCTTTTTTTAAATGCTCACTGATATGACAGCTGTCACATACAATCTAACAAAATTGTTTCAAATGAAGTTAAATACAACTAAGTGTTACTAGAGCCATCTTATGGGAAAAAATGAACGAACCTTTTGGCGCACCCAATATATTCAGAAAACAACTGGAGTGTAGGGGGTAGAGGGAAATTGGAAACACAGAGCAAAATAAGAGGATGTATTTTTGTATGAAACATTAATGTTTATAAGGGAGAGAAACGTACTCTATTTATTTGGTTATAAGCTTTCCATCTGTTAGATTAAACTCTGTGTCTTCAGAGACTAGCAAGTGCCTGGCACATGGCAGATGTTCAATAAAAGTTAGCAAATGAATGAATCTGTTTTTTCTGATGTATCATGAGCTCCCTGAGGGCAAAGACCTCACCTCATACACTTTTGTACTTTTGTTTCAAAGTAGGCAGTCAATAATGTACTGAATTAGATTATTCGACTGCTGGGTAGAGACAGCACCATGCAGGAAGGTTCTATCAGTACTCTGTGTTTTCGCAGAGCCTGGATTTGTCTATTTGGCATCCATTAATCACAAGGCCAAACTAATGCCCAGCACTGTTTACACCTCCCCTGCCAGCAAGAGCCCATATTCGGGACTACCTTATTTAACACTCACACACAAGGCCAACATTTCCCCTGCCCTAAATTAATCCAGGGCCAGGTACCAGACAATAAGGAATAGCCCCTATGCCCCAGGATCCAAGGAATTATTCAAACTAGCCAATTCTAAGCCATTTCCCCTGCTCTGCCTTGCCTTTCCCATGGAAAACACAAAGGCTCTGGGCCATGCTTCCTCCTTGCTACTGACCAAACCAGGTGCTTCTCCTTGCGTCCCCGTGTGATGTGGCATGTCCCCTTCTCTTGGGAAACGTAAATGATAAATTTTTCTTTTAATGGCATTGACCTCTCCATGTTGTCGTTCGTCGCCTTTATATTTATTTATTTATTTTGGCCAAGGGATCCTAGTTCCCTGACCAGGGATCAAACCTGGGCCCTCAGCAGTGAAAGCGTGGAATCCTAACCACTGGACCACCAGGGAACTCCCTCAGTCACCTTAAAAATTAAGACTTAGGCACAAATCAGTTGGATACTATCGCTACCACACCACCAGACACAAAGAACCAAAACTCAACCCAGACTAATCCTATATGCCGGCTTATACCACTGCTTACAATATCTTACCTCCCCTATTAGATGCCACCTCCTTTGATGACTTAAACAAGACCTTCTCTTGTATCACGTACTCACCAAAGTTAATGCTATATACACAGCAGCCACTTGATAAGTTGAATGTTACAAAGATAAGTAAATAATTAGTTGACTTTTTTCAGCCCAAATTTTATCAATTGTTAATTATTCCCTCTGCCCTCAAAAAAGAAAAAAAAAAACCTGAAAATGGGTGACTAAACTCTAATGCTGCACAGCTGGGCAGTTTACTTAAGTGTTTAGAGCAACTTTATCTATAACTTTAGTTATAGTCCTATAACTTTAAACTGGAAACAACCAAGATGTCTTTCAACAGGTGAATGGATAAACAAATTGTGGTATATCCATAGAACGGAATATTATTCAATGACAAAAAGGAACAAGCTACTGGTTCATGAAGCAATACGGATGAAACTTCAATGCATTTTTGCTAAGTGAAAGACTACAAATCGTATGAGTCCATTTATGTAACATTCTAGAAAAGGCAAAACTATAGGAATGGAAAACAGATTAGTGGCGTTAAACAGATTAGACAATGTGACTGCTATGTGGGGACGTACATGGAAATTTTTAGGGTGATGGAACTGTTCTATATGATACTGGGGTGGTAAATATCTGACTTTATGTGTTTGTCAAAACCCAAAAAACTATACCTTACAAACAGTGAACTTTAATGTACACAATTTTTTTAAAACTCAAAAAGGATATCAAGGGATCCCAAGATAGAATGCAGACTGTGACAAATGAATCTCACATATTATAAATGTATGACATAAACTCACTGAAGGGGGTGAGGGGAAAAAAGGAGCTGACCTAAGTAACCTTGGAAAATGTTGTTTCAATGGGGAACTATAAAGCTAAAGACAAAAGGAACTGTACATAAACACTGTATGCTAATTGGTAAATTTACTGATCACGGGAGTACGGGTTGACATTTCTGAACTTGCTTCACGTGTATACAGAATTAAATAAGTAAGTAAACCACCATCCACTGTGGTGGATGGTGACAGGCAGGTTTCTCACTGTCAGAGAAAGAACTGCAGATAAGCAAGTGGGGAAGGCTAGAATAAACTCTGTGGTACTGGATTAGAGTCAGAGATAACAGTGTGAATCCATGTTTAGCTTAATATATATGCAGATGGATACATAAATAATTATACATATGTATATACATGTGGGTTAGTATACATATGTGTATTTCCTAGCTCTCTCTGCTGAGGGGGCCTACTAGCAATGCACACACCCAATGCTCAGATCTTGGTTTCTCCAAAGAAAAGAACCAGGGCTCCTGAAGAAAGTGCTGATTCTAGAGCAAGGGCAGGGAAAATACAAGATGAGCCTGGAACATCTCCTAGTTCCAGAAAGTAAGGAAGTGCTCAAGTGGCAAAAGGAGGAGGGCATGTCAAAGGGATACAGAAGCCAGCCTGGAATAGTTCCCAGTAGCTAAAACTGGAACAATGTGAGCAATAAAATAAATAGCATGGTACTGTATTATAACCCACAATATATGAGTTCATACTGATATAAATTAATGGCAATTAATAAACACACAGCTAAAAAGAGTAAGTCTTCCTTTACAGAAGAATTCCAAATAATATGTGCAGACAGTACCTCCTCCAGGAGGTGGAGCTTAATCCTCACCCCTCCTCCCCCAATTGTGGGCTGGACTTAGTGACATTTCCAAAGAATACAGCAGGGAAAGGGGAAAAGAGTCACTTTATAGTGGAGAAACCTGGCAAACACTACCTTAACCAAGTGATCAAGGTTAACACCACTGGTGATAAGTCATGTTAGCATCACATCTCCAGACAGGATGTGATGAGGAAGACACTTCATCTCTGAGGTATTCTTCCTCAAAACCCATAACCCTTGTCTAATCATGAGAAAGACTTCAGACAAACCCAAATTGAGGAACAGTCTACAAAATTCCCCACCAGTACTCTCAAAACCGCCAAAGTCATAAAAAACATGGGAAGTCTGAGAAACTGTCACAGACCAGAGGAGCCTAAGGAGAGAGATGATGACTCAATGCAATGTGGTACACTGAACTGGATCCTGGAACAGAAGAAGAGCATTAGTGTAAAAACTGGTAAAATCCAAACAAAGCCTTGAATTTAACAGTAATGCACCAATGTCGGTTTCTTAGTTTTGACAAATATACCATGGTAACTTAAGATGTTAACATTAGGGGAAACTGAGTGAGGAATGCAGGAACTCTCTGTATTGTATTTGCAAATTTTCTGTAAATCTAAAATTCTTCCAAAATTGAAAGTTGATTTTTTAAATAATCTAATGCTGGTGTGGGGTCAAATTAGTGAGGAACAATTAACTAAATTTTTATTTGCAAGACATCTGTATGACAGAAGTATAGGATCACATTATGGGGCACATCTTTTTACAGAGCGCAAATGAAGTGCACCTGACACACCATCTTATAAACTGAATCTACTGTAATGATACTTCTGTTGATGGAGAAAACGCATTTCCATGGCACATTCACAGTCAGGTGCTTCTTTACCAGAGGGAGAAATAATCCTCCCAGTATAGGACTACATGTTCTTTCTTTGACAAGAACTCCTCCCTTCCCTCCCACACCTCCAGATGAGACTAAGGAGGTTTCCCTGGCCATTTGTGCCTTTGTAGCAGAACTCTGGCCTCTCTTGAGACTCTCACCTTGTCTGGTCTGGACCCTGGCCTGCCTATAAGAGGCCTAGGGCTGTGACTGAGACTCTGCCCCTTCCTTCTATTCACTATTGCCTCTGACACACAGCTAAAGAAAGCTGAACCATCCCAGTCTCTCCATGTCCAAATTAAATCGTTCCCAGAAGCATCACTGTGTACATAAACTGAGAATAGCAATGTCTTAGCCTATAGCCAAATAACTGCATAAGGTATTCGAACTGAGGAGTAATACCCTACTATCACAATTTTGAGAGCTCACTATCTAAAAGAGGTCATCAACACAATGCACTTTGTATTCCTAAATGAAAATCAGCACTATTTAGGGTAATGATTTAAAATTCAAAGAATTCATCGCTGCCTTCTCAGAAAGATGAATACTGACTCTGATCTCTAAATCCAACTTCAGTAAATAACATTCAAAAGAGAGAGAGTTTCTAGACCCAAAGAGACACAGTAAGTTTATGATAAGGGCCACACTTGATTAACTTGTTTTATACGATAAGCAGAGAAGATCACAAAACTTTATGATGATAAAAATAAAAGATAAAGTATTTAAACAATAAACGTTTCTAGACAGTCTTTCCTCTACTGCATTACTCTGTAAAGCCACAATCTGAGGAAAGGCCAAGGATACACCGTGAACCATCCTCAGCATCTTCCAGTAAGCCCACTCCATTCAAGTCATTGTAAGAACCGTCACACTCTTCCTTCCCAGTTTGCCCCATAGTGTTATCTGATCCTAGTCTTTTTTTTTTTTAATTTGACTGACGTGGAACAGGTTTGAAGGGCAATTTCAAACAAGAAATTCCAACAATGTTTTGTGTAACAATTGCTTCACTGTATTAAGTGCACAGCCTTCCAAGATCACTGTTTTCCTTTGTTCTGTATTTTCTACTGAGTTATACTTCTTTTAAAAAGTAATACATGCTCATCCAAATTTTTCCAAAAATATAGGGTTAAATACATAAAAATTAAAAGCAAGATGACAATTTGAAGAGCCACCCAAACCAGTTTTATTACTTAATAATTTACCCAATTAGGGTCCCCACTTGGAGAGAACACACCATTCACTTTAAAAAGTCTTTTTTTCCCAGATTAATTTTATAGCTAATTTTATTTTTAAAATTAATTGAAGCAGATAACAATACAGTCAAAGTCAAGTAAACATGAAAACTTTTAAGCACCTCACTGATCTGATTTATAGCCTCAGGTGTAATGTAAGGACTGTTACTAGTAAAATGCTCCATCGTGTTGGAAAATTTGTATGTCAGATTTTCCAAGAAAGACTTGCTTTCAGATAAATACTATGAACCATCAGAAAAACCACTAAGTGACAACTCTTTGGTATCCATAATAGTAAATATGTCTCCAAGATTGCTTCACATTAAACATTTTCACATCAAATGTGTTGATCTAGGGATCAGAAAAAAAAATCATTATATTTGTAGGGCTTTCTGTTCCACCGTAAGTACAGTAAATGATAACAGCTTTCACTTGCCCTCTCTACCTACCTATATGGGCATGGTTGTGTAGGTGAGAACACATGATAGATAAAATGTTCCTCAGAAGAAAGGCTTTAATGCAAACCAACATTTGAGGTTTAGGAACTGATTGTCCAATCAACTGGTCATCCAAAGCCTCTTGACTGTTATAGCCTTCCTTTTGGATAGTTCCTATTTAGCTATTTTACAGTATTTTTTTTCACAGCTTGTTGGCATGTCTCTTACTAGAGTAAGAAGGGAGAAGAAAGAAGGAAAATGCCAATTAATACATTTTCCTTTTCTTCCATATCATGTTGGTAAAAGACTAGGCAGAACCAGAGTTAGATGTTAACCAGAGTTAGAAAAAGACTTAAGATTATATGAAGGTTTCTATTACCTATTCTAATTTTACTCTCCTTACCAAGGCTTAAAAAATTGATGGATTATTTGCAGTTGTATGAAATAAGGTATCAATATGCTATTAACAATTTGGTAAATTTAAATGGACACACATATTTTCTAGTCCAGCAATGTCACTCCCAGGTATTTATTCTATAGATATTGCCCCACATATGTTAAATATGTATGCAAGGCTATTCAATATAACTTTCCTGTAATAACAAAGGACTGAAATTGATGGAATAAATATTTATTTGCTGACTAAATAATCATTTATTGGTGGAATAAAGCCCATCAATAAGGGACTTATTAAATGAATCATAGGGCATTCATTCAATGACATTCTCTGCAGCTGCTAAGAAGAATGAAGCCTTCGGTAGCCACTGCTATGGAAAGGTCTCCAGGACATATTAAGTGAGAAAGCAAGGCATAGAGCAGTATGTACAGTACACTGCTGTTTTTGTTATTATATGCACACTTATTCCCATTTTATATTTGGTATTGTGGGGAATATCTCTGTAAGGATACACAAGCAATTGGTACATGGGTGCCTCCAGGGGAAGGAACTGGGTAGCTAGGGGATAAGTAAGTGAGGGAGACATACCTCTCACTTTGTTCCCTTTATATCTTTCAAATTTTGTAGTGAGTACAAATATAATCTATTTTTTTAAAACTTTTAATTTAAATTTAAAAATTAAAAAGGAAGAAGAGAGGGCTTCCCTGGTGGCGCAGTGGTTGAGAGTCCGCCTGCCCATGCAGGGGACGCGGGTTTGTGCCCCAGTCTGGGAGGATCCCACATGCCGTGGAGTGGCTAGGCTTGTGAGCCATGGCCGCTGAGCCTGCGCGTCCGGAGCCTGTGCTCCGCAACAGGAGAGGCCACAACAGTGAGAGGCCCGCGTACCACAAAAAAAAGAAGGAAAAAAAAAGGAAGAAGAGAGAGCATCCTGCACTGAAAACACTGGAGCTCTTCCTTGAGGTGTCTTCTCCACTAGGGACCCTAAGGCCTGTCAGTCCAGTCATTTGATCTTTCAGGATTGATAACCTGCCTTGAAGCCAACACCCTTCTTGCCCCTGCCAACCTTGGTCCTCTCTTAAAATGTGTCTAATAAATAATCAAAGTTTCTGGTTCCAGTTAAGATGGAGTAAGTTCACCCTACCCTGTCTCTCCCAGTGAACTCAGGTAAAATTCATGGATAGACAGAGATGCTCCATGCATTATCTGATGACTGAAAAGTAACTGATAGCAGGTGGATTGGAAAAACAAACCAAAGCTCAAAATATCATGAAACCAACAGAGCTTCCTTTTTTTCTTCTGGTATCTCTTGGCCTGGACTCAAAGGCAGCCCAAACCCAGAACTGTGCACCAGGTACAGACAGAAAAAGCTCCAAGAGAAGACCTCCATTTTGGGCCCAAGAAGCAGGAAAGGGAGCCCCTAAGGTCAAAGGGAGTGGAGGAAATCCCCTGATTTTCTCTGTTTGTTTCTCTTTTGTCCTCTCTTGCCCTACCTCCAAGGCAATTAGGCAGCAGTGGCAATGACAACACCAGTGAGAAAGGAAAACCTTTTCTCTGACCTGAGGAACTGTGATCCCAAAAGCATAGAGGGAACCTCCACTGCTTTGTTTTCTCTCCGTAGCCTCTTGCCATTTGGTTCCCAAGGGAAAGGTAGTTACAGGGCGTGCAAGGCAGAGCAGAGAAATTCAAGTCTCAGCTTTCTAGCAAGAGGAGCAGGAAGGAGAATCCTTTGGATCCAGAAAGTTCGGGAGAACAACTGGAAGAAAAGGGAGCCCAGTGAAGCTGTGTGTGAACTCCAGGAATCATCTCCAAGCTGTACATGAAAGTACCTGACCCTAAACAGCATACTGAAGGTTTTGACAACTGATCTATGAGGTATACCTGCCCAGGTCTGAGTCTAGCCACTGGCTGGTATGTACATGGAACAGACACAAATAGCACAGCCAACAGAACTTTGAAAACTGAACAGATACTGAGCCCCAGCCCAAAGAAGGCAGGTAGGTAGGTACTTGTAGCCTGAACCTAACTGGATTGACTGCCTGCTCACATAAACAAACAAACAAAGACATTCTCTACAGGATTTAAACAAGACCCAAAGTCTCATAATATAATATTCAAAATGTCCAGGATACAAATCCAAACTGATATACAGTTGACCCTTAAACGACATGGGTTTGAACTGCGTGGATCCACTTACATGCAGCTTTTTTTCAATAAATGTATACTACAATACTACACAATCTCCAGCTGGTTGAATCCGCAGATATGGAACTTCAGATATTGAGGGCCATTGATAAAGTTATATGTGGATTTTGGACTGCATGGGTGTTGGTGTCCATAATCCCCACACTGTTT
The DNA here is from genome assembly GCF_964341445.2 of Mesoplodon mirus. Taxonomy (NCBI): domain Eukaryota; kingdom Metazoa; phylum Chordata; class Mammalia; order Artiodactyla; family Ziphiidae; genus Mesoplodon; species Mesoplodon mirus. Next base: position 57,585,785 of record NC_138987.1, on the reverse strand, counting down.
AAGGGTCAATCTGTACAAAGAGACTTGAAAATCTCAATATCTCACAAGGGAAAAGACAATCAACAGACACCAACCGCAAGATACTGGAATTAACAGACTTTAAAGCAGCTATTATAATCATGCTGCAAGAAATAAAGGCAAATGCTCTTGAAGTAAATGCAAAAATAGACAGTCATGACAAAGAAATAGATGAAGAAAAAGAAGTCAAAGGAGGAGAAGGAGAAGACGAAGAACCAAATGAAAAAAATCTAAACTAGAAAATACAATAACAGAAATTTAAAACTTCACTAGATGGGCTCTATAGTATAACTGAGATGACAGAAGAGTCACTAAACTTGAAGATGGATCAACAAAAATTACCCAAGCTGAACAACCGAGAAAAAAGATTGGAAGACAAAAATGAACAGAGTCTCAAGGACCCACTGAACAATACCAAAAGGCCTGACATTTGTATCATCAAAGGCCCATAAGTAAAGGAGAAAGAGTGTGGTGCAGAAAAAAATATTTGAGGGAATTCCCTGGCGGTCCAGTGGTTAGGACTCAGCACTTTCACTGCCGTGGGCCAGGGCTTAATCCCTGGTAGGGGAACTAAGATCCCGCAAGCCACACAGCACAGTCAAAAAAAAAAAAACTTTTTTTTTTAAGAAATAATAGCCAAATACTTCCCAAATTTAGTAAAAGACATAAACTTGTAGTTTCAAGAAACTCAGTGAACAGCAAACAGGATGAAGAAATTCCTGCCCAGTGAAAACTGAAACAAAGAAAAAAATCTTGAAAGCAGTCAGAGAAAAATAATGCATTACACATAGGAGAAAAAATAATTCAGTTGACTGTGGATGTTTTATCAGAAACCACAGAGAACAGAAGGCAACGGAACAAGAATTCTAAGCTCTGGAAAACAACTATCAACCCAGAATTCTATATCCAGTGAAAATATCTTTAAAAAACGATAATGAAATAAATTCTCAGATGAAGAAAACCAAGAGAAGTCATCACTAGCAGACTTGCCAAAGATGCTAAAGAAAATTCTTCAGATGGAAGGAAATGTTACAATAGGGAAACTCAGAATTTCAGGAAAGAAGGAAGAATAATAGAAATGGTAAAAATCTGGGTAAATGTAATAGCCTATTTTACGTCTAAGTTCTTTAAAATATGAAAGATGATTGAAAGCAAAAATTATAATAATGTCTGATGGGGTTTTCAATGAATGTAGATGTAATGCATATGACAATTACAAGATAAAAGGAAGAGGGCAAACCAATCTATGTGGTACTAAAGTTTCTATATTCCACTTGAAGTGATAAATATTAATTTTAAGTAGACTGAATACTTGAGTATGTGTACTATAATCCCTAGTCAACACTAAAATAACTATACAAATGCAGATAGTAAAAAATTCAATAGAGAAATTTAAATAGAATACTAAAATAATTCAAATAATCCAAAAGGAGGAAAGAAAGGGAAACAAAGAAACACAAAACAGAAGGAACAAATAGAAAACATAATAAAATGACAGACCTAAATCTAAAATATCAGTAATTATGTTAAATGTAAATGGTCTAAACACATCAATTAGAAGAAAGATTATGAGGATGGATTTTAAAAAAAAGACACACTGTATGTCATCTACCAGAAACCCACTAAATACAATGACATATATAGGTTAAAAATGAAAGGATGCTAAATGTAATATGGCAGCCTGGATTGGATTATAGAACAGAAAAAAAAACATTCATAGAAAAACTGGTGAAATCCATATAAAATTCTGTAGCTTACTTAACAGTGTACCAATGTTAATTTCTTAGTTTTGATGAATGTACTATGGTTATGTAATATGTTAACATTAGGGGAAGCTAGGTAAAGTGCATATGGGAACTCTGTACTATTTTTGCAACTCACTTATAAATCTGAAATTATTTCAAAAAAAAATTTTAAGTAAAAGGAGGGGTAAGTATATACCATGAAAACATGAATTATCAGATCTATATTAACTATATATTAACAGGCTATATTAATATCAGATAACGTAGACTTTAAAACAAGGAAAATTACCAGGGATAAAAAGTTATTTATCATTTTTAAATTAAAAACATTATTTATTTAAAAATAAATTTTTAATTTATTTATCATTAAATAATGATAAAAGGGTCAATTCACTAAAATTTATAACAATCCTAAATGTGTGTGTACCTAAGAAAAGAACCTCAAAATATATGTAGCAAAAATTGATAGAACTAAGGGAAGAAATGGACAAATCTACAATTACAGTTAGAGATTTCAATCTTCCTTCCTTACTAATCAATAAAACAAGTAAACAGAAAATAATCAAGGATATCAAAACATGTTGTACATGTTAAATATATATAATTCCTATGTGTCAATAATATCTCAATACATTTTAAAAAATAAAGAGATAGGATATAATATTGCAATTAAATAATAAATCACATTTCAATTTTTTTTAAAAGAAGAAGGAAAAAAATCAAAGATACAGGGGACTGAGGGGAGGAAAGAAAGAAGTAAGGGAAATTAAGTGGTACAAACTTCCAGTTGCAAAATAAATGAGTCACGGGTATGAAATGTACAGTGTGGGGAATACAGTCAATAACTATGTAATATCTTTGTATGGTAACTTATCATGATGATCATTTTGAAATGTACAGAAATATCACAACACTATGTCGTGTAAAAGGAACTAACATAGTGTTGTAGGTCAAGTATACTTCAAAAACAAAACCAAACAAACATAGAAAAAGAGATCAGATTTGCGGTTACCAGAGGCAGGGGGTGGGAGGAGGGGGAATTGGATGAAAGCAGTCAAAAGGTAGAAACTTCCAGTTATAAGATACATAAGTACTTGGGATGTAATGTACAACATGATAAACATAATTAACCCTGCTGTATATTACATATGAAAGTTGTTAAGAAAGTAAATCCTAAGAGTTCTCACCATAAGAAAAAAAGTTTTCTATTTCTTTAATTTTATGTCTATATGAGATGATGGATGTCCATTAAACTTACTGTGGTAATCATTTCATGATGTATGTAAGTCAAATTATTATGCTGTACACCTTAAATTTATGCAGTGCTTCAGGTCAGTTATATCTCAATAAAACTGGGAGGAAAATAATCAAGGATACAGAGGAACTGAACAACCAATTGCATATAATTAACATTTATAGAACATTCCACCTAACAACAGTAGGATATACATTCTATTCAAGTGCACAGAGGATATTCACCAGGATAGACCACATCTTGGGTCATAAAACAAACCTTAACAAATTTAAACATATTGAAACCATACAAAGTATGTTCTCTGACCATAATGGAATTAAAGGAGAAATCAATAAAATAAAGACTCTGGAAAATCTCCCAATACTCCAAACACTTGAAACAACACACTTCTAAATAATCCATTGGTCAAAGAAGAATTTTCAAGGGAAATAAAAGTCTGACATCAAAATTTGTAAAATGCAAACACAGCAGTGCTTACAGGGGAATTTATAGTATTAAAAATCAAAGCTTATATTAGGAAGGAAGAACGGTCTCAAATCAATGATCTAAAAAAGATAGTTTTCCACCTTAAAAAAATAGAAAAGAAGGGCTTCCCTGGTGGCGCAATGCTTGAGGGTCCGCCTGCCGATGCAGGGGACACGGGTTCGTGCCCTGGTCCGGGAGGATCCCACATGCCGCGGAGCGGCTGGATCCATGAGCCATGGCCACGGGGCCTGCGCGTCCAGAGCCTGTGCTCTGCAACGGGAGAGGCCACAGGAGTGAGAGGCCCGCGTACCGCAAAAAAAAAAAAAAAAAAAAAAAAAAAGAAAAGAAAAAGAAGAGTAAATTAACTCAAAGCAAGCAGAAGGAAGAAAATAAAAGAACAGAAATCAATTATGTTGAAAACAGGAAAAAAAAGAGAAAAATCAATAAAATCAAAAACAGATTCCTTGAAAAGATGAATAAAATTGCTAAGCCTCTAGCCAAAGGAAAAAAAAAGAACGAATACACAAATTATCAATATTAGGAATGAAAGAAAGGATATCACTATAGACCCACAGACATTAAAAGGATAATAAGGGAATACTATGAACAAATCTATGTACGTAAAGTTGACAACTTAGATGAATGGGCCAATTCCTTCAAAGCCACGAAGTACCAAAACTCACCCAAAAAGAAACAGACAACCTGAATTGGCCTGTATCTATTAAAGAAATTTAATTCGTAGTTAAAAACTCTCACACAAAGAAAACTCTAGGCACAGTTCACTGGAGAATTCTACCAAATATTTTTAAAAAGGAATTCTACAATTTCTCTTCCCCCAAATACCAAAGGGAACACTTTTTAATTTATTTTATAAGACTAGCATTATCCTGATACCAAAACTAGATAAAGGCAAGAAAAAAACAAAACTACAGACTAACAACTTCATGAACACAGATGCAAAACTCCTCAACAAATATTAGCAAATCAAATCCAACAATACAGAAGAATAACACATCACAACCAAGTGGTGTTTATCCCAAGAATGCAAGGGTAGGTCAATATTTGAAAATCAATCAGTGTAATTCATTATATTAACAGATAAAATAATTTAAAAATCACATAATCATATCAACTGATACAGAAAAAGCATTTGACAAAATTCAACATCCATTCCTGAAAAAACTCTCAACAAACTGGGAACAGAAGGGAATTTACTCAACCTAAGAAAGAGTATCTACAAAAACTAACAGTTACCATCATACTTAATGATGAGACTAAATGCTTTTTCCCTAAGATCAGGAAGAAGTCACAAATATCCACTCTCACCACTTTCATGCAATATCTTACTAGAAGTCTGTAATAAGGGTGGAGGAGAGAGGGAAATAAAAAGCATATAGATTAGAAAGGAAGATATAAAACTGTTCCTTTTTACAGAAGACTTAATTGTCTATATAGAAAATCCAAAATAATTTATAATAAAGCTCCTAGAATTAATGAGTTTAACAAGGTTGTAAGAGACAAGTTCAACACACAAAAATCCATCATATTTCTATATACAAGGAATGAATCAGAAACTGAAATCTAATTTTAAGAATTTACAGTAGCTTAAAAAATACTTAGGTATAAATCTAACAAAATATATGCAAATCTATATGCTGAAAACTATAAAATGTTGATGAGAGAAGTTATATACGACCTAAATAAGTGAAGACATTTATCATATTCATTGATTGGAAGACATGATACAGTTATCAATTCTCAAATTGATCTACTGATTTAATGCAGTTCCAAGCAAAATGCCAGCAGGAGTTTTTGCAGACACAGACAAGCTGACTATGAAATTTAATGGAAAGACGAAATAACTATAATAGCCAAAACGATTTTGAAAAAAGAAAAATAAATTTGGAAGACTCACACTATATAATTTTAAATCTCACAGTAAAGCTACAGTAATCAGAACAGTATGGTATTGGTGACAGGACAGATACATATGTCAATGGAAGAGAATAGAGAACCTAGAAGAAGGCCCAAAAAAATATACCCAATTGAGGGGTTTTTTTTTGTTTTTGTTTTTTTTGTGGTACGCAGGCCTCTCACCACTGCAGCCTCTCCCGCTGCGGAGCACAGGCTCCGGGCGCACAGGCCCAGCGGCCATGGCTCACAGGCCCAGCTGCTCCGCAGCATGTGGGATCCTCCCAGACCAGGGCATGAACCCGTGTCCCCTGCATCAGCAGGCGGACTCCCAACCACTGCGCCACCAGGGAAACCTGCCAACTGAGTTTTGACAAGAGTGCAAAGTCAATTCAATGGAAAAAGAATAGTCTTTTTTTTTTTTTTTTTTTTGCGGTACACGGGTCTCTCACTGTTGTGGCCTCTCCCGTTGCGGAGCACAGGCTCTGGAGGCGCAGGCTCAGCAGCCATGGCTCACGGGCCCAGCCGCTCCGCGGCATGTGGGATCTTCCCGGACCGGGCACGATCCCATGTCCCCTGAATCAGCAGGCGGACTCTCAACCACTGCCACCAGGGAAGCCCAAGAATAGCAATGTGCTGGAACAATTACACATCTATCTGCAAAATAAATACATAAAAATGAACCTTGACCTAAATTTCATACATTATACAAAAATTAACTCATATGGATCACAGATCTAAATGTAAAATGCAAACTATAAAACTTTTAGAGGAAAACAGAACGTATTTGTGACCTTGGATTAGACAAAGAATTCTTATTTATAACATCAAAAACATGACCCAGGGCTTCCCTGGTGGCGCAGTGGTTGAGAGTCCGCCTGCCGATGCAAGGGACACGGGTTCGTACCCCGGTCCAGGAGGATCCCACATGCCACGGAGCAGCTGGGCCTGTGAGCCATGGCTGCTGGGCCTGCGCATCCGGAGCCTGTGCTCCGCAGCGGGAGAGGCCACAACAGCGAGAAGCCCACGTACCGAAAAAAAAAAAAAAAAAAAAAAAAGACCCATAAAAGAAAGAAATTGATAAATTAGACTTAATCAAAATTTTAAATGTTAGCTCTACAAAAGACATGGTAAAGAGAAGAAAAAGAAAAGTTACACACTAGGGGAAAACATGTCCAAGTAATTTACCTGATGATTTATATCCAGGATATACGTTTTTTTAAAAAACTCTCAAAACTCACAGTAAGAAAACAAATAATCCAATTTAAAAAATGGGCAGGGCCTCCCTGGTGGCGCAGTGGTTGAGAGTCCGCCTGCCGATGCAGGGGATACGGGTTCGTGCCCCGGTCTGGAAGGATCCCATATGCCGCGGAGCGGCTGGGCCCGTGAGCCATGGCCGCTGGGCCTGCGCATCCGGAGCCTGTGCTCCGCAACGGGAGAGGCCACAACAGTGAGAGGCCCGCATACCGCAAAAAAAAAAAAAAAAAAAAAAAAAAAAAAAAAAATGGGCAAAAGATTAGAACAGACACTTGACCAAAGATATATGGATGGCAATAGCATGTGAAAAAATGCTCAAGATCATTACTATTAGGGAAACGCAAATTAAAACCACAATGAGGGGCTTCCCTGGTGGCGCAGTGGTTGGGAGTCCGCCTGCCGAGCAGGGGACACGGGTTCGTGCCCCGGTCCGGGAAGATCCCACAGGCCGCGGAGTGGCTGGGCCCATGAGCCATGGCCGCTGGGCTTGCGCGTCCGGAGCCTGTGCTCCGCAACAGGGGAGGCCGCGGCAGTGAGAGGCCTGCGAACCGCAAAAAAAAAAAAAAAAAAAACCACCATGAGATACCACTACATACCTATTAAAATAGCTAAAATAAAAAATCTGAATGCTCAATGTCACTAATCATCAAGGGAATGCGAAATCAAAACTACAGTGAGAAATCACAGCTGTCAGACAGCTATTATCAAAAAAATCCCAAAAGGTAACAAGTGTTACCAAGGATGGGGAAAAACTGCACACTGCACACTGCACTGCACTGCTCCCTGCACACTGTTGGTGGGAATGCAAAACATTGCAACTGCTACAGAAGACAGTCTGGAGAGTCCTCAAACAATTAAAAACAGAACGACCATATCATCCAGCAATCCCACTTCTGGGTATTTATCCAAAAGAATTAAAATCAGGATCTTGAAGAAATATTAGCTCTGTCATGTTCATTGCAGCACCATTCAACTGTAGCCGAGATAGGGAGACAACCTAAATGTCCATCAACAGATAACACCTAAAGAAAATGTGGCATATACATATAATGGAATACTATTCAGCCTTTTTTAAAAAGAAGGAAATTCTAACATATGCTATAACACGGATGAACCTTGAGGACATTATGCCAAGTGTAACAAGCCAGTCGCAGAAAGAGAAATGCTGCATAATTACACTTATATGAAGTACATAAAATCATCAAATTCATAGAATCCAAGTAGAATGATGTTTGCCAGGGGCTGAGGGAAGAGGGAAATAGGGAGTTACCACTGGGCAGAAAGTTTCAGTTAAGCAAGATGAATAAGCTCTAGAGATTCACTGTAAAACACTGTACCTATAGTCAACAATAACGTATGGTACACTTAAAAATTTGTTAAGAGGATAGATCTCATGTTAAGTGTTCTTACCACAATAAAACTAAAAAACAAACAAAAATCTGACAATACCAAGTGCAAATGAGGATATTAACAACTGAAGTCTCATACACTGCTGGTGGAAATGCAAAATGGTATAACCATTCTGAAAAATAGTTTAGTAGTTTCCTATAAAGGTAAACATATACTTACTTTATTAGTCAGCAATCTCACCCTTAGGGATATCTTTGAATACTGTACATTTAGATTCACACCAAAACCTGCACATTTACAGCAGCAGTATTCATAATCACTTGAAATTGGACACACCTCAAATATCCTTCAACAAATGAATGGATAAACAAACTGTTACATAACCAAACAATGGAATACCACTCAGCAGTAAAAAAGAAAGAACAAACTATTTTTTTTTATTTTAAATATTTTTATTTATTTTTTTTTTAATATTTATTTTTATTGTTTTATTTGGCTGCGTCCAGAGTGCATAGGCTCCGTAGTTTGTGGCACGCAGGCTCACTAGTTGTGGAGTGCGGGCTTAGCTGCCCTGCAGCATGTGGGAACCTAGTTCCCCGACTAGGGATCGAACCCGCGTCCCCCACATTGGAAGGTGGATTCTTTACCACTGGACCACCGAGGGATGTCCCAGAACAAACTATTGATAAAGACTACAACATAGATAAATCTCCAAGGTATCATGCTGAGTGAAAGAAGCCAGTCTCAAAAGGTTATACTCTGTAGTATGATTCCATTTACATGATATTCTAAAAAAACCAAAACCACAGGAATGGAGAGCCAATTGGGGGTTGCCAGAGATCACAGGTTACAGAGAGTCTGACTACAAAGGGGCAGCAGAGGGGGGCTTTTGAGGTGATGGAACTATTGTGTATCCTGATTGTAGTGCTGGTTACATGAATCTATACATGTGTTAAAACTCATAGAACTATATTCCAAATTTTTTTTCAACTGTACTGCTTGTAAATTTTTAAAATAATAATTAAAATAAACAAAGCTGGGGCTTCCCTGGTGGCGCAGTGGTTGAGAGTCCGCCTGCCGATGCAGGGGACACGGGTTCGTGCCCCGATCCCGGAAGATCCCACATGCCGCGGAGCGGCTGGGCCCGCGAGCCATGGCCGCGGAGCCTGTGTGTCCGGAGCCTGTGCTCCGCAACGGGAAAGGCCACAGCAGTGAGAGGCCCGCGTACAGCAAAAAAAAAAAAAAAATAAAAAAAAATAAACAAAGCTGCTAAAAATGTTAGAAAGGAAAAAATATATTTGTCATACATAAGTTAGAACTTCAAAAGGTTTTCAAATATTAGTAATATTGAACTTATTCTTCTGAATGAAATAGTATTCTACTTGGTTATAGTACCCTAATAGGAATAAATTTCCAAATAGGAAAAAGGACATTGTTTGTCCCAGGGGCACTGTGTCTTGGCCCAAGGCCACAACTAGACTTCAAGGGTTATGATGCTTCAATTTCCACCAGAAGTATATCTGATACTCTCTTGCCCAAAATATAGACTAGCACCCACACTTCGAACTCTACAGATCCACTACATTTTTATAATACCCTCAAAAGTCAGCATTCAGTTCTCACAAATAAGAGTTCTTACTAGGTTCTGTGATTAAACCATGGAATGTAAAAACAACTGGCAAAGCCCTGACAACTCAACATCTATAAACAGAAGCAGTGCCTATAAGAAGCTGATGGCTCTGGAATCCTGGCTAGAAAAGTTGAACTGTTTTCTGGAGGATTTTTTTTTTCCTTGAGATTTTGCAATAGATTGCACTGAGTGATAAATGCATTGCTCTTAAAAAAAAAAAAAAGGGAAGGGATGTGGGAACAGATGTATGTGTATGACTGATTCACTTTGTTGTAAAGCAGAAACTAATAAAAAAAAAAAAAAAAAAAAAAAAAACCTTTCTCTGAGCACTAGCCTGGGCAAAGGCAGGGCTGCAGAGCAGAGCCCAAGCAGGGCATAGAAGTCACACACACACACACACACACACACACACACACTCTCTCTCTCTCTCTCTCTCTCTCTCTCTCTCTCTCTCTCAAGATGCGCACCTCCTACGATCGGAAAGGGACAATACAGGCCAGAGACTTACTAATGGTCAGGAAGGAGTGTGTGGCTAGGAACAAAGCACATCAGCCCCCAAGGGTCAAGCTGCACATAAGCTTATTAAAATTAAAGATGGAAGACACTAGGATCTAATTAATAACAAGTCTTTGATATCCACTCATCACACAAAATGGACTTATTTTCTTTGAACTATATAGTTTTTGAGCAATTTCAAATGCAAAGAATCTACATTAAGATCCCCAAATAAAAGAAATTTCTACCCCTTTGGCCCTTATGGCTGAAGTTTTCTTGTATGAGTCAGAAAACAGCCTTGTGAGGTAAGTGAAATACTCATAGGATCATTCTACTTTGTTTCCCCACTATATTTAATCACTCAATCACTCAATCTGAGCCTTTCTTTGGTTTTATACCACCCCTCTTTTCTAGAGACAAGAAGAAATATTACAAATAGAAGGAAAGTGAAAAAATAAAAACCTATAAACCTACTGAAATATTACTTGCACTCGAACATCTAGATTAATAAAACAGATTGCCATCTTTCAGTTTAGTGGTCTTTATGGACTTTCCTCACCCCAAACTATTTTAAGAATGGCTTCCCAAGAGTCTGTTGTTTACCTATTCTTCATCACTGTTACTTTGAGCATTCATACTAGGAAGCAGGTACAAACTTACAGTGTGGCACAGAGAACCTCGTGATGGAATTACTGTAAGGAGGCTTTATACCCCTAAACAGAGTCTAAATTTACTAACATCTTGTACATGAATTCTGCCTGCTCTACTGGTTCCACATAAACCATGGAGACTTCTGCAAACAATCTGAGTGCAAACTATGGCAAATGTTAATGGAATTTGCAAAAACTCAGTAACTTTGGTGGTGAGAAGGAAAATTAAATGGAAAGATTTACTGAATTAAATTGCTTTTCTCCAGGCGCATTCTATTATTTTGCATGTATATGTTCTGATGTTCCAATCACCCTTTATTTCTTCTTTCTTTTTTTTTTAAATTTATTTATTTTATTTATTTATTTTTGGCTGCATTGGGTCTTCATTGCTGCGCGCGGGCTTTCTCTAGTTGCTGCGAGCAGGGGCTACTCTTCCTTGCAGTGCGCAGGCTTCTCATTGCAGTGGCTTCTCTTGTCGCACAGCACGGGCTCTAGGCGCGCGGGCTTCAGTAATTGTAGCACACGGGCTCGGTAGTTGGGGCTCACGGGCTCTAGAGCACAGGCTCAGTAGTTGTGGTGCACGGGCTTAGTTGCTCTGCGGCATGTGGAATATTCCCGGACCAGGGCTCGAACCCGTGTCCCCTGCATTGGCAGGTGGATTCTTAACCACTGCGCCACCAGGGAAGCCCACCCTTTAGTTTTTCTTATTCAAAGATCTTTACTGACTGCAAAAGGCTAGACTAGAACCCAAGCTCCCTGAGCTCACCCTTTGCTCTAAATTATCACAGTATACTGAAATTACACATTAGGGCCCACTCTCTACTCTCTTGTACCCCAGCTACACCAAGGAAGTTTATGCAAGTCTGACATTTTGTATTGACAGCCCAAGGTCAATACCTGAAATAACAAGCAACATCACTGGCTGATAAGGCCTAACACTTTCCCTCTGCTTTCACCTATTTGAATTCTCTCAGTTGCTACCTTTAATTCAACCTGCAATTTCAAATACTTACTATGGCTTCCATGAAACACACAGAATATAAGCAAATGATCAAAGAAAGAAAGTCACTGAGTTTCAGTAAGGACAAAACAGTCATCCACCTATGAAAAGGTGCATAATTCTTGTTTCTTTATACACTAAACCGAAGGTTAGTTGAGAGTATCAAGGAAAAAGACAGCGAGCTAAGTGTCTATAAATGGACAGAATGAAAGACCACAAAATAAGAGGACAGAGACCCACAAAGATTAAGTAATATTTATCAGTGAGAGAACGCACAGAATAAAGAAGTTGGAAGATTTAGGTTTTCCTTAAAGAAAGCATGAGAAGCTGATGGGGGAAAACCCTCTGCAGAGAGGATTAAAAATTAGAAAGTAAGGTAGCTTGCTAACCAAGATGCTCTGGACTACACTGCCAATGTATATTACAGAACTTACTTCCTCAGATTTTCTAAACAGAAGATTCTCTGTCGCTGAACTTTAAAACAGCAAAATAATCTTTAACTCCTCCTCCTCCCTTTTCCCCAAGTAAAGTTATTCACCAGTTCCTATTGGGCCTTCCTCAAAACAATTTCTTACATTATAAAAATGCGACTTAAATGCACACATCCATGTGACACACATATACAAAACTGTATTTATATTCTTTCCTTTCCATCTTCATCACTACTATCTGAGTCCAAGCCTTTGTCACCACACACTAGGCCAAATCAAATAGTCAATTAACTGGATGTCCATTCCTTGTTCTGTTCCATCCTGTTACATACACACTGCTGCCCAATTCTCCTAAAATATTAAAGCACGGCTTTGATGATGTGTCATTTTGCACCCCCTGAAAAATCTTCTGTGTTCTCCATTGTCTCCAAGGATAAATGCAACTTCAAAAAAACTCTTAGTGTTTGGCTAACTCTACTGTATCTTTGCAGGCTTATCTGCCACTGGGGAATTCTATCCCAGCCCAACTGATTTGTTCTTACCAAAATTTCTATTCTAATTTGAATATAATTCTAATTATACTCTTTATTCAAATCCCCAAATTTATGACACAGAATGGAAGAGATACCTTCAACAGTGCCTTTTGAGAAAATGTTTTCATATTAAATGACTTACAATCCTTAAAAAAATAAAAAGAGGAAATAAAAAAAAACACTTAAGAATGTCACTAAAATTTTTGCTAACAGGGAATTAATTGATCTAAGATGACCTAGAATGAGAGTTAAATCCCCAAACTATTTTAACAGTCTTCCTCAAAAGACAATGGACATAATTGTGGGGGAGGGCAGGGGAGAGAAAATGTGTGCAGGCATATATATGTAGAAAGGATACAAGAGAAACTGGTAACAGTAGTTGCCTTTATGGAGGGCACACTGAATGAAGGTGTCAGTATAAAAGACTTAACTTTGAACTCTCTGATTTTTTAACCCTTTGCCTCTGTTAACTATTCAAAAAAAATGTAAAAGATATATTTTATGTACCTTCCACAGTGCCTTTTGAGAAAATGTTTTTTATATTAAATGACTTAAAATCCTTTTTTTAAAAAAAGAGGAAATTTTGAAAAAACATTTAAGAATGGTACTAAATTTTTTGCTACAAAGCAAGAAAATTTCTCCAGCTTTTCCAAAGCAGACATCAGATAAAGTAAGCAATTTGCAGCAAAGTTCTAGCAGAGAAAGGGATAAAATAACATTTAAAACACAAAACATCTTCCTAAAGTTCTGTGCCCTATCCGGAAAATCAGGACAACTCTAGTTCAGGAAGAAGAACAAAGACATGTATCCAAAGGAGTCTGAAGAGGAGAGAGAACTTTCTCTTAAAACATGAGCAGTTCCTCCAAGTTCACATCCAAATTCCCTTGTCCATTTTCACTGCAGTCATTCTTTCACCTTTCCTCACTCTCCACTCTGATGATTCCTCACACTCTCAATGCTTTCTTCCCTATCACAATATAAATCTGTTTAAAATGCTTTATTTTGTTCAAGGTATCTTTCCTAGAAATAAGATATTCCGCCTTTTTAGTCTTCACGAAAATCTTAGGAAATCCCATTAAGAATTCTGTAGCAAATGAGATTTCTGGCTATTCTGACCTCTGAGAAAGCTCTACCAGTCTCATTCGCAACCTGCTCAATTTTTCTCTGCAATTTAATAATAACGCATCAATCTGTTTTCATTTAAAAGCATTTTATTCAGCTTCTTGCTAAGACAAAAAGTCACTAGTGAATGTGAAGAAAAGCCTGCTGCATTATCCTTAATTGAAGAAGAATTCCTTGTGAAACAAGAAACTAACCATGTAATAAATTAAGCCCTATTTATTTACAGGGCTGTCACTCAGTAAAATGAGGGAAAAATGCTATTTCACACTGGCTTCCAGGGAAGCTTTTGGAGGCTCAGCTTTCAACTGTCTGTACTTTAAAATAAGGAGAGAATAAGAATAGATTAAAAATGAGTTGCCTTCTCACTGATCTCTTCCTTTCTCAATCATTATCTAAAAATTTAAAGTAACATTATAATTTTGACTTTTTCTCCCTTCCCAAGTTCACTCTGATGGAAATGCTAACGATCAGTTAAATGCTCAAGATGCAGAAAACGAGAGGAAAATAAATGACCTGTATAATTCATAGCCTAGATAATCCATCCTTGGATAAATAAGCATTCGCTATATTTCTCTCATGTTCTTATTCCCTAGGAACTCAAAAGATTTTACACCATAAAAATCGCACTAATCAACTGAACATGAAAGGAGCCTGTTAATGTGCCTTTTGAGGGATTTCAGTGCTTTCCATTTCCAGATCCTGGGACAAGCCCAGTGAACACAGGAGGACCCTCGCTACCACCAATAGTGAATATAAAAGCGTTCCAAACCTCTCAGACATTTTAGTTATCCTAACCCAATCGACTCCTTCCAGGATCAAGAGAGCTTCAGTCCCAAACTAAGAGCACATCTTAGACCCTCAGGGTCCTAGCTTTTCTTCTGTTCCACTCTCCTCAGTATGACACATCTCCATATACCTAAGGGAAATTGTAACTATTATCTACTTTCACCTTTGCTCTTTTAGATCTAGAGTCTCCCAGAACTTTTTCTGCTTCAACTAGCATAACCCTCCCGCCACCCAGCACCAATTCTTCTCTGAGTCCTACACCAATTTCAGCCTTGCATAAGCAAAAAAGTCCAGGTGATAGTGGCCATAATTCCCCTATGGTCCTGGGTATAACTTATACTGGCAACGTGGGAGCATTTATGAGTAGCCAAATGTGTATTTATGTGCAAGAGAAATGACGAATGCCAAGTAGACACCAAGACATGATGACCTTTAAAAAAGTAGCCAGGATAGCTGCAGAAACAAAACGACCACGTTACTTCAATGCCTCCTATTTATTGATTGATACACCTTCTGTTCATTTTCCCTCTCCTTCCTGCTTCCAAAATGCTCTCCTTCAAAGGTACTCTTGCCCTCCCTCTGCCTATCCCAGAATCTTTCATTATGCCCACCCAGTAAGATATGTTTAGATACCTAGGATAATGATAATTTCTTAAAGCCAAAATCGTTCACAATCCTTGGTTATATGAACATCAGAATATAACACCATTTAATGGAAGAAAAATCTTTAAGCATGAGTCAACCAACCTGGGTCCCTGTCTCCACTCCATCACTTAATGGTCCCACAGCCCTAGACAACTCATTCAAGCTCTGGGATCCTCAGTTTCCTCAGCTATAAAATGCATAGAATAATATTTATCTTACCTAACTCAATCAACTGACAGAAGGATTTTTTAAGTTTTTATAAACAGATAAACATAGAGTAATAATTACCAAAAGAAGATGGTCAGCCATGAGACCTAAATGTATGAGACTCATTCAAATAAAGCAATTAAAAGACTATATAATGGGAAAACCTAGAAGGGTGCTGAAGACAAAAGCAACTCCAAACCCATATAATCGCTTACTACAATTAACACATTCAGCTCAAGTAAGGATAAAGGGACACCTCAGCCTTTGGGCCCATTCCACCTTCAGATCCCAAACTATAGCTACAAACAGCCCAGTTGCCTGCCAACCGGTGAATGCCAGAGCATTCCTATTTGGTAAAGAGTCCTATTCTAGAATAGTTTGGGAATGAATGCAGAAAGAGTTACTTTGGTAACTGCATTTGCACTGTGTTGGTGGAGATCACAGTAAAACTTTTCTCCTTTTATATTAGCAATGTCCACCCAAGTCAGCACACCTGCAGATTCTATTCTCTCTGCCAGACTGAAGATAAAGCAACCATCTGCTTTTCAGACTACTGAAATTTAATACAGTACGTATATACTCTATCAAGTACACATATAAAGACACACTAAGCTGCTAAATCCCTAGAGGAAAAGGAGCTACTATATACTGAGCTCTATGTGTCAGGAAACAGAGATTTCATTTAATCCCCACAAACACCTTGCAACGTAGGTATTGTTATTCCTATTTTTATAGATGAGAACACTGAAGCTCAGATAGAGTAAATAACTTACCCAAGGTGACAAAGCTAGTAAGTAGCAGAATCAAGACTTGAACTTAGTTTTGCCTACCTCCAAAGCCTACACTGTTTCTGACTTTTTCTTCCCAGCAGTGTAACTAAGGCAACCTTCTTGGGTCTTCATTTCACCTTAATTCCTGATACGTAGTTAAACGCAGGTCCTGGTTTTGTATCTATAACTTCACAAAGGGACAGAGAAAAATTTTCCAGAAGATTTCTTCTTTGTCTTTAATTTACATACATTTACTTCATATTCCTGCACACATTATTCTTTTTAGGTTAAATCACTGGGTAAGATCAATAGGCTTCAGTCAACATTTCAGCAATTAACATATGTGAAGGGTGAAAGTTCTATTTCCTTCTTTTAACACTTTAATAGCCATAGTTTTTGAGCATGGTATAATTTTCTAAGCTGATTCTTGCCATTTAAAGAGTGTTAGTGCTTAGTGCAATGCTTCACATACAGTAGGTACAGAGGGAGAATATCTGTAAAGTTTTCTTTATTCTTCTAGTTAACTTGCTATATTTAAATCAAAAGACTTTAAGGAGTCTAATTCTAAGAATGAATTCTTTCACATTAAAGATAATTTCGTGGAAAATTTTTTTACATGATTCAGAAAATAAAAGTAAACTGAAATATAACGATCTAGCTGTTAAGCCTCTCAATGACTAAATAGTGGACTGTGAACTTAAGAGTTTAAAAGGCTTGGTTTTAAAATACTTATTTTTTGTTCTTCTGAATAACTTTTGCAAGTGCTTCTTGCCCTCTCTACAGAAAAAAAAAGAAATAACCATAAACACAGACAACTGTTTTGCTAAGGATGACTTTTTTCCTGTCTTTTATATATTAAAATATTTCTGCAATAAGTATACATTATTTTTATAATTATGGAAACTGATCTGACTCTGGATAAACTGTATTTTTTAACACTTTCTATACAGTGTGGGGGGTTTGTTTTTTTTTTAACATCTTTATTGGAGTATAATTACTCTACAATGGTGTGTTAGTTTCTGCTTTATAACAAAGTGAATCAGCTATACATATACATATATCCCCATATCTCCTCCCTCTTGCGTCTCCCTCCCACCCTCCCTATCCTACCCCTCTAGGTGGACACAAAGCACCTACCTGATCTCCCAGCGCTATGTGGCTGCTTCCCACTAGCTATCTGTTTTACATTTGGTAGTATATATAAGTCCATGCCACTCTCTCACTTCGTCCCAGCTTACCTCTCCCCCTCCCCGTGTCCTCAAGTCCATTCTCTACGTCTGCGTTACAGCGTGGTTTTATTTTCCTTCTCAGATATAATCTATAGGAATTAAGTATTCATTAATTCATGCATGTGCCTCCAGAACAACTTGTTACATAATATCAGCACATTAAAGATAATTATTTTTCTTTCCATTCAAGAATGTTTTTCTTGCTTTAGGTGGATATGTCTCTATCTTTGTATTCTTTTCAAGCAGGTGCAGGTTTCTTGTGTAATCTCTACAGAACACTGAGTGTCAATCTTTTCTTGGTAAGAAGCACAAGAATGACATTTGCCCCTGACATAGCCCCAATTTATATGTCTTTTAACTTTATGTATGTTGCCTTTTCAATGACATAAAAGTACATCAATCACAGTGGAACCCAAAAGGAACGAGCTGCTTTACATGAGATCTCCCATAAGGGGATCCCTGTGCTAGGTGGGAGATTCATACAAGCTGAATTTTATGGCTCCCTTCACTATTTTAGGGTTTTAAAATACTTTTTTGACAAATTACTTTAGTGAAACAATGAATCACATACTGGCCTCTGCTGTGTTGAGTCCTTTTCCCAGCTCACTGTTCAAATCAACCCAAAGAAGATGCCCTTCTGATCCAGCTTAATTTAGCAAGCTATCTGATTACTTCTTGAGGAGACCAAATTCCCATAACGTTAATAGTTTCTTGCTACTTGAAATTATCAAAATGTGCTGAAATAATGCAGTCAGCAAAATGTCACTGTATGACTTACATATGGATCTGCTGCAGCCTGTAAAAACACTGTCTCCATGAGGGACAGCCAAAATGAAGAGTTATGTGGGAGTAATAAAATATGGTAACTAGGCCTGCAACTTCAAGTATAAACCCAGCTGCGCATGCACATGCGCGCACACACACACACATCTACAGGAAAGCCTGCTGATAATAAAAGCAAGAAAAACCCAAATCAGGTCCAGCATGAGTGCACTCAACGGCAGGACTGCCAGGGAGCTGTCCTTTCAGCACCACAGCAAGAAACCCTGGCGCAAACCTCAACACCGGCAACCAAAGCTGGGCAAGTTGGGCCCTGAGAAAAATTTGTTAAAGCCCCTACAAAGAAAGCAAAATCAACTGTATGATTGTTTGTTTTTAAGTACGCTATATTCCATTTCATAATCCTTTATTAATTTAAAATAAAATCCTTCAAATATTTTGATAAAAGTTGACAAAACCCCAAAAGAAAACTGAAGCCTCTCCAACTGAACCCAAGAAACCAGTAACTGACCAGCACTGTCAAGAACTGTGTTGTAGGACCCACCACCAGCCCTACTAAGAAACACAACATATTTACACATACCCTGAATCAGATGTCCATAGAACACAGAACATGCTTGGAGCCCTCTCCAGGGAGAGTCTCAATTTCTAGGACAGACAATGTTTGCTGAGTACCAAGCCATCACTACTACCCGCTTCCAAGCAGTCAAATTCTCTTTCAGGGAGAACTGAAGCCTTGTGGATCATGAGCTCCAAAGAAAAAATGCTGCAGTATTTCAAGAACCAGGTTACAGTCAACGTGTTACAAAGCCTTCAGCATTTTAAGTCTGATTCCCCTGAGATTTCTACCAGGATGGTGGTACCAGGTGGCAATGTTATCCAGCCATTTGCATTACACATCAAAAAAAAAAAACCAATTTTTTTTTTTTGAGGAAAGAAAAAGAAGTCCCCTCACCACCATTATCTTCTAATACACGTGGAGAAAAGAGAAGTACAGAAAGATTGTGAAACAGTGAAAACCTACCTACCACACCCGAAATCTCCCTTGGAAAGCTAAAACATCCCACAGCCCTAGCACACCACTACCTTTCTAAAGGCTCTCCAGGTTCAAACTTGAGAAAACGGTTATAAAAAGCACTCTCACCCTTTGCCCCCAGAGCCCTCACCCACACTTCCTGCTTCCATCCCGGCTTCTCTGGTGCCCATTGTGCGTGCATTAAAAGCAATTTCCCCTGTTTGGTAGAGCTTGCTCCATGCTAATCATTCCTCCCTCCCCCTGAATTAGCCAGATGCAATGCAAAGTTTCTTCTACCCCTTCCCCTCCCCCAAAACAGATGCCATCCTTTTATTATGAATACCGACGCTGAACTTGGCATCTTGGAATCTCCGGATATAAAATGTATTCCCCCATGTTTCAAAAACTGCAGTGTAAGTGAGGAAGAGGGCACAGGGTGGGGTAGTGGGAAGGAAGGCATGGATTGTAGAATCATATTTATCAGGCTGTAAAATTATTCCCACTTCATCCCACCTCGAAACTGGGGCCCTTGAAGGGGTCTGAAAGCCGTGGCTAAGCACCCCCCCCCGGAAAGTTGGCTGCCAAGTCTCCACCGGTGGTTGCTGCTGGCAAGGAGGGGATGGAGCTGAGCTCTCAGGAAAAATGCAGAGGCTTTGCGGTCCCCCAAGTACCAAATGAGAACTAGAGAGGAGGGGTCCAAGCCTGTGGAGCTGGGCAGTCCTGTAAGCCCAAAGCTAGCAGAAGCCCTGGGTGATGCTGCCGGTGGTAAGGTGGGGGAGGGAAGCAGAGAGGAGGAGAGGAGCAAGCTCTGCATCGGGTGGCGTAGGGGTGGGGGCGGGGGAAGGGGATGTTCTGAAAGTGATGTACTCCCTAATGCAGGAATCCTAGCCTAACAAGGAAGGTCCCGGGGGCCCCCAACAACCCCAGAGTACCCTGTCGGGAGGGGGACGGATGCATCCGAGTAAAGGACAGGGGAGTCCTGGCTGCCCTAAACCCACGAGCCCCAGGCTTCTGCAGTTGGTAACAATCTGGAGCCGGATGGGGGAGAAGGATGCAGTAAGACATGGGGGAGGGGGTAGAGCTAAGGAGCTGCCTAGAAGATCCGGACGGCGCTGCCCTTCCAGTGCAACCGGGCGAGGGGCCCCGACTCTTCCCCGGCTCTGAGAGATGGGGAGGAGAGGGTGCTGCCCTACGGAAGGGGCGCCGAGGGCACGCCAGTGTCCCCCAGTGCAGCCAAGAGCGGAGGAGAGACAGGGTGTATGGGGGTGGGGGCCGGTGGTCCTCAGTTCTCCTCAGGGATCCCCAGTAAACACGGTAGAAGGAAGCAAGACTTCCAAACACCTGTCCAAAAAAGGGAGGGCAGAAACCCCGCTCCACTGCCCCTGGAGCCCCGCCGCGCACTCTGCGGCAAAGCCCCTGACTGGAGGTGGGCGAGCCCCGCTCCAGGGTCCCGAGGCGAGAAGGGGAAGCCGGCGGGCGAGGAGCGGCGCCGGGGCGGGGGCTATGGGGCTACTTACGGCAGCGGCGGCAAGGGAGGCAGCTGCGGCTCTAACGCGGAGCCCGGGAGGCGCGGCCGGACTGCGGAGGTGCGGAGGATGCTGCGGGCGGGACTGCGGTCGGCGCCATCTTGGAGCGCTCCCCGAGCCCGCCCCCCGCGCCGCCGAAGTCCTTGCATAATTGATGACTCGCGCCCGCCGCGCGCCGCCGCGCGCGCCCCCGCCGCCGGGCCCCCCGCCCGCCCTGCCCCCGCGCCGACCCTCGGAGCGCGCCCCCTGCCCCCGCCCGCGCACGCCGCCCCCGCCCGCGCGCCTGCCTGCCTGCCTGCGCCCGGCAGCCCACCTACCTCTGCAGGGCGCGCCCGCCCGCTCGCTGGATGTCAGGCCGGCGTCCCCGCGCCGCCCGGACCGGATCCGGGGCGAGGGAGCAGGGCGCCGGCAGGGGGCGCCGCGCCGGAGCGCCTCGCGAGCGTCCCCGGGCCCGCCTCCCAGACGCCCCCGCCGAGCCGCGCGGGAGGGGCACCCGAGCCGAGCGCCGGGACGCGGCCGCTGAACGCTGGCGGGCTGTCAGCCAGCACGCGGGCGTTGAAACCCGAAAGGTGCTTTGTGGACTCGAGGGCCCCGTGACCCTTGGAAATGCCAAGTCTTACCTTTCTCCTGAACGACAGTCGCAGAAGGAAATGCCCAGTAACTGTGCAGTGCTCAGTTGTTAGAATTTCTGACATCTAAAAACACCAGGAACTCAATTTACCCGATCTTTGGCTGCCTGAGAAAAAAACGCAGAAGTCTCTGAGCAGCAGCTGGAGCCTTGTGATTCAGTGGACGCGGCTCTGGTATGAGGAGGAGGGAGACATCCCTTCCCCCAGGCCTGAAACTGTGATGGTCACCTTAATCTTTTTGAATCTCAGTTTGTCCATCTGTAAAGTAGGCACGATCATTTGAACTGCTTACTCTACACTCTCTTATGAGGATCTAGACAATGAAAGTGAGAACTCTTAGCACTTTATTGTGCTTCTCACACATATTTCTTTTTACCGCAAGTTCACAGTTAAGAGTGAAAGAGTATGGGCAGGCCGCCGCCACTTATGAGTACCCTTGGACGCGAACAACTCTGAGCTTCATTGTTCTCATCTGTAAAAGGGAACAATCATAGGACTGACCTGATAGGCTTGTTGTGAGAATTAAAGAGGAGAATGCATTTCACACACTGAGAACACGATCTGGCACACATAGTGTGCCCACTACATACATTTTAAAATAGCTTTATTGAGGTATATGTGACATAGGATAAACTATGCATGTTTAGGGTGAACAGTTTTGACATATGTATGCATGCATGAAACTATCACAACCATCAAGGTAATGAACATAACCGTCACCTCCAAAAGTTTTCCCAGGCCCCTATGTAATCCCTCTGTGCATCACTCTCCCACACTCACTCCCTCTCCAAGCAACCACAATCTTCTTGCTATTACTGTACAATAGTTTGCATTTTCCAGAATTTTAAACAAATGGGATCATACAGTATGTACTTTCTTTGTAGGGCTTCTTCTACTCAGTTTAATTATTTTGAAATTATTCAGCTGTCTATCAATAGTCCTTTCCCTTTTATTGCTGAGTACTATTCATTATAGAGATATACCACAATTTGTTTATCTAGTCACCTGGTGATGACATTTAGGTTATATCCAGTTTTTGCCCATTATAAATAAAGCTGTTATGAGATTTTGTGTGCAAGTCCTTGTGTGGACATATGCTTTTATTTCTCTTGGGTATAAATATCTAAGAATGGAATGACTGAGTCCTACTGTAGATGTATATTTAACATATTAAGAAAGGGCCAAACTGCTTTTCAAAGTGGTTGTGTCATTGTACATTCTTACTAGCAGTATATGAGAGTTTCAGTTGCTCCACATCCTTGACAACACTAGGTATGGCCAGTCTTCTTCATTTTAGCCATTCCAATAGGTAAGAAGTGTTATTATGGTTTTGACTGGCACTTCCCTAATGACTAAAGATACTGAGCATCTTTTCGTGGGCTTATTTGTCATCAGTAAATGCTCTTGGGTGACGTGTCTGTTCAAGTCTTTTGCCTATTTTTTTAAGTTGGGTTATTTGTTTCTTATTAATGAGTTTTGAGAAGTGTTTATATATTCCAGATACAAGTCTTTTATGAGATACGTGATTTGTACATATCGTCTCCCAGTGTCGGTGTACCTTTTTATTCTCTTAAAGTCTTTCAAAGAGCAGAAATTCTTAATTTTTATGAAGTCTGATTTATTACTTTATCCTCTTCTATGGATCATGCTTTTGGAGTAATATATAAGTTCTTTTTCTTTGACATTGATATCTAGTGTTCCTGCACTACCTGATTACCCTTGCACCTTTGTCAAAAATCAATTAATCAAGTATGTTAAGGGTCTGATTCTGGACTCTCTATTCTATTTCATTGATCTTTTTGTCTATCTTGACACTAATACCACACTGTCTTCATTACCCCTGCTTTATAATAAATCTTGAAGTCAAATAGTGTCAGCCCTCCGACTTTGCTCTTCCTTTTTAAATATTGATTTTGTTATTCTAGGTCCTTTGCATGGCCATATGAATTTTAGAATCAACTGGTCAAATTCTGCAAAAAAAGCCCCCTGGAATTTTGATCAAGATTGCATTGAATCTGTAGATCAATTTGGGGAGAATTGATATCATAACAACAACACAATGTATCATTCCATTTATTTCAGTTCTCTTTAATTTCTCTCAACAATGTTCTGTAATTTTCAGGATACAGTATTTTTTTCACCTTTCTGGGATTTATTCCTAAATATTTTATATTTTTGAATGCTATTAGTGTTTTTATTTTTTGGCTGCTCTGCAAGGCATGTGGGATCCTAATTCCCGACCAGGGATCAAACCCATGCCCCTCCACAGTAGAAGCTCAGAGTCCCAACCATTGGACCGCCAGGGAAGTCCCGGTGTTTTTATATTTTAATTTCTGATTATTCATTGGTAATATATAGAAGTGCAATTAATTTTTATATATTGATCTTATGTATTGCAACTTTGCTAAATTCACTTATTAGCTGTTGTAGATTTCTTTGTAGATTCCATCAGATTCTCTACAGAGACAACTATGTCATTGGCAAATAAAGAGTTTTGCTTCTTCCTTCCATTCTGAATGCCTTTTATTCCTTTTTCTTACCTTATTGCACTGGCTAGGACTTCTAGTACAATGTTGCATAGAAGTGGTAAGAGCAAAATTCTTCCTCATCTTTGGGGGAATACATTCAATCTTTCATCACTAAGTATGATGTTAACTGTAGGTTTTTCCTAGATACCCTTTATCATGTTGAGGAATGTCTCTTCTTTTCCTAGTTTCCTGAGAGTTTTTATCAGGAATGAATGTTGAATTTTCTCAATCCTTTTTCTGCATATGGCTTTCCTTTTTAGTCTGATAATATGGTGAATTACATTGACTGATTTTCAAATGTTAAACCAACCTAGGATAATGTATTGATCATGGTGTATTATCCTTTTTATATATTGGTGGATTTGATTTACTAACATTTTGTTAAGAACTGTTGCATGTGTGGGACTTCCCTGGTGGCGCAGTGGTTAAGAATCTGCCTGACAATGCAAGGGACATAGGTTCGAGCCCTGCTCTGGGAGGATCCCACATGCCACGGTGCAACTAAGCCCATGCGCCACAACTACTGAGCCAGCACTCTAGAGCCCGCAAGCCACAACTACTGAGCCCATGTGCCACAACTACTGAAGCCCACATGCCTAGAGCCCATGCTCCGCAACAAGAGATGCCACCATAATGAGAAGCCCGTGCACCACAATGAAGAGTAGCCCCGCTCGCCTCAACTAGAGAAAGCCCGTGCACAGCAACAAAGACCCAAAGAAGCCAAATAAATAAATAAATAAATCTTTTTTAAAAAAGACCAGGATTCAAAAAAAAAAAATGACCTTCTTCATCCTTGGCCATATTTTTTGTTTTGAAATTTACTTTGTCTAATATACACAAATACTGGCATGGTATTTCTTTTTACATTTTTAAAATTTTAACCTATTTATATCTTTATATTTAAAATGGGCTTGTTTTGGGCAACATATGGTTGGGTCTTGTTCCCCACTCCCCACCCCTGCCAACTAACAAGATATGTTTTTCAATTGGGGTGGTTAGACAATTTACAGTTCATGTGATTATTAATATGGTTGGGATTAAATCTAACATTGTGCTCTTTTTTTCCTATTTATTCTTTCTATTCTCTGCTTCTCCTCTTTTTCTGCCTTATATTGATCAATGGGAATATACTTTATGAGTCCGTTTCATCTACATTGTTGACTTATTGCTATAACTCTTTGCTGTGTTATTTTGCTACTATATGAGTTTAAGTATTTGCCTTAACTTGGGTACTAACTTAAACTGTAAGTTCTTTGACCACTTGGGCTTTGTGTGCATTGCATACAGTAGGCTTTGAATACATACTCATTGAATGAATGAGCATTTATTTCTTCTCATCTTACATCAACGTTTAGAGGTTACCTGCTTAGGGGGCTCTGGATAACTGAACTAGAAGTTGGTTTTGATTGGAGCAGGCCTCATACCAGATGAAGAGACAGAGAACTGATTTCCGATATGGTAACTGTATCAAGATGATTGTAAAGAGAAGGAAAGGAAAAGAAATCCACAAAAAATGGTTAAAGTAGAATTACTAAAGGCTTTATGTAGTATAATTTATAAGAAAGCCAATGTGTAAATAAGTTAGAGAAGTTGAGGTTACAGATTTTTTTAAAATTTAATCCCATGACATAGAGAAACTCTTTCTTCTTACTTGCCTTTGTAAATGGTTTTTGCTTTGCATTTTTGAAGCTCTATGGTTGTTATAATCAGGATGTATGTCCTCCTTATTAAAACTGCTTTTCCTGAAAATCAGACCCTTTGGAGCTATCATTAGACATTATTTGCCAAAGAGTCAGACAGGACAGAGTTCTATAGCCTTTCTCCAATATTTTCATGAACATGGAAATTCAGCCTCATGCGATTACATGGGGTTCATGTAATAGAATCTGTTACTTTTAAGCTCCAAGTAGCTAAACTTACAAACTTTTCAAAATTTGAGAATCTTTGCTGACTTCATGAGAATCTTCGAAGGCATTACGTATGTCAAGGATTTCCTTTAACAACTAAGCTCATATCAGAAAAAAAATTCAATACACTGAGATGAAAGAGGGATTAGACTTCCCAGTGTTGCTCCAGGGGGCAAAACCTAGACCAGGGGTGGGAGTTCCTAGAAGATATGTGCCAACTCACCATGAGGAAGGATGTTCTAACGGAGCTATCAGCAGCAAAATAGACCACCCCTGAGGAAAGAAGCCAAAAGCATTTGTTCAAGGAGAAACTGTAAGATCAGTTGTTCTGGACATTTTTAGGATGAAGGACTCCTTTGAAAATCTGATGAAAGCTATGGATTTTTTTCTTCCCAGATAAATTCGCAGATCCATGCCCACACATGCACATATACTAAGGCACAGCTTTACATTCTATTGTGAAACTCATCCTTGAACCCTGAGTTTAAAATGCCTGGCGTACACAGATGTTTAAAGTGTGAAGTGGGACATGCCCCTTCCTACTCTGAGAGCCTGTGACCCTTGGGTTCCATCCCCATCCTCACCACTACTTTTAGAGGTCATCTATGGTTTCCTGATGGAAATCCAGCAGAAGTACTTTCCCTCTTTGGATGTTCTGCCTCACTTCTCATCTCTACCTTTTGACCCTATAATAGTCTACTTAATCTTCTATCCCTCATTCCAGACGTTACTGCTTCCTCTGAATTTACTGTTCCCTTCAATGGAAACAGGATTTAATCCCTTAGCTTTCTGTGATGCCAGCAGACTCCAGTCTGGAACTTTTATCTCTGAGATTACTCCTAATCTTCCACACTGCGGAAATATTGGTGATGTAGAGGACATCACTCATTGTAGTCTTCTTTTGCACTGCAAGCAATGTGAAATTCCCCAAGACAATATCCACCATGTATTAGCCTGTAGACTTTTGGACAGTCCTACTTTGGGTTTACCTTACTTCTGGCTTATCCTACTTTTATTATAGCTTTACAAATAATTTACTGATTAATTTGGTCAAACTACATCTACAAGAGCATACCTCAGGCCTCAAGATCAGCATCTGGGGCTTCCCTGGTGGCGCAGTGGTTGAGTCTGCCTGCCGATGCAGGGGACACGGGTTCGTGCCCCGGTCTGGGAAGATCCCACATGCCGCGGAGCGGCTGGGCCCGTGAGCCATGGCCGCTGCGCCTGCGCTTCTGGAGCCTGTGCTCCGCAACGGGAGAGGCCACAACAGTGAGAGGCCCGCGTACCGCAAAAAAAAAAAAAAAAAAAAAAGATCAGCATCTGGAACCTCATTGATGGCACTGCTATGCATTCTATGTAGTAAGTACACTCTCTGATAGGTATAATGAGAGGCAGTATTCATAGTGGTCAGCCACGTGGACAGTGGAGTGAGATGTCACGGGTTCAAATTCAATCATCAGCACGGCTTAACTACCATCTTTCAAACCTCACATCTGATCCATCGCCAAATCCAGAATCTAACCTCTCTCACCACAGCTACCTCTGGTCCAAGTCACCATTTTCTTTCACCTGACTTGTTTCAATCGCCTCTTGGCTGAGCTCCCTGTTTCTCCCCTGGCCCTTCTTCAGTCTCTTCTCAACTTAACATCCAGAAGGATCCTTTTAAATAGAAGTTAGGTCAAGTTACTCCTCTCAGAACCTTCTAGCAGCTGTAAAAGCCAAAACCTGTATTATGAATTACAAGCCCTCCCAGGATTGGCCCTTGTTAATTCTCTGACTTCATATCCTTCTATCTGTACTCACACCACAGCACTCACTGGCCTCACCCATTACTCAGACACAGCAGGCACAGTCCCATCTCAGGGCTTTTGCACTTGCTGATCCTTCTGCCTGGATCATCCTTCTTCTCTCTTCCTCCAGACAGCTACAGGGTGCTCCCTATTCCCTTTAGATATAAACCCAGGTATCTCCTTCTCAGTGACGCCTTCGTTGGTCATCCTATCCAAAATTTCAACCCCACCCCCAATACTTCCTATTCCCCTTCCTGCTTTATCTTTCTCCTTAGCAAATACTATTATCTAACATACTGTCTATTTTATTTACTTATCTTTTTTATTGTCTGACTCTCCCACTAGAACAGAAACTCTGGGAAGGCAGGGATTTTATGTCTGCTTTATTCACTGCTTTATCCTCAGTACCTAGAAGAGGGTCTATCAGGCACTCAAAATAAATGTATTGAATGAATGACAGAAGGAAAACTGAAATGGGAAAAAATATATGGTGTTCACACAGGGTTAGATGAATAGAGCAATGGAACAGAATGGAAATCCCGGAAACAGACCCCCACTTATATGAACTCTTGATGTACGACCATAGGTGACATTGCAGATCAGTGGGGAAATGACAGACTTTTCAACAAATGGTGCTGAAATTGGGTAACCAGATGGAAAATAATGAAATCAGACTTCTACTTCCATGTGAAATAAATATCTAAATGTGAAAGCCAGAACTATAAAAGCTTTGAATATAATACTGGAGAATAACTTTATGATCTCAGGGAAGAGAAGGATTTCTTAAACCAGACACAAAAAGCACCACCTGTAAAGGAAAAGATAAATCCAGTCCTGATCAAATTGCGTCTTTATTTTCCAAAAGATTCCATAAAGAAAGTACAAAGACAAGGTGTGGGGTAAGGAAAATATTTGAAAAACATATAACTGACACAGGCCTAAGATTAAGATCTCCTGCAATCAAACCACCATTAGAAACTAGTCAAAGACTTAAAAGACTTAAATTAAGTGCTTCACACAAAGAGAAATCTAAATGGTCAATAAACATATAAAGAGGTGTTCAACCTTATTGATGATGAAAATTTCAAATTAAAACCACAATGAAATGCCTATCAGAATGACAAAAAATTCAAAGTCTGACAATGTCAAATGTTGGCTTAGATGAGGGACAAGGGGACCTTTCATATACCACTAATGCGTGCACTGTGCAAGACAGAATGGAATTATCCAGTCAAATTAAAGACAGGCACATGCCATATCCTAGCAATTTCACTCTTCAGGTGTGTAACTTAGAGAAACTCATGCTCATCTGCACCAGGGTACATGGGGGGAAATGTTCATAAAAGCGATGTTTACCATGGTCAAATGTCCTTCAACACTAGAATGAATAAGTTAAATGCAGTATAGTCACAGAAAGGACTGCTCTACAGCAATGAAAATGAACTAACTAGCCCTACATGAAACAACATGGATGGCTCTCACAAACATCGTTTTGGACACAGAAGCAAGACACAAAGAAATAGAGCTGATTACTCCCTTTATATAAAGTTCAAAAAGAGATCAACTACATTACATAATTCAGGGATCAGACATAGGAGGCAAAACTATAAAGAAAAGCAAGGAAATCATTATCACCAAAGTCAGGATAGTGATTGCCTCTGTAGGGGAAGAAAGGAAATTATAATCAGGAAGGGCCAATTGGATGGCTTCTTGGGGGTCAGCAATGGTCTGTTTCTTGACTTGGGTGGCATCTTACAGGTCTTCATTTTCTGATTTTTCTTGAAAATGTACTCTCTATTTTATGCCCTCTGCTGTATGTATGATGCATCTCATAATAAAATTTTTAAAAGGAGAAAAAGAAGAGGAAAGCTGGCAGATGTTAACACTAGAGTAAAAAGTTAAAATGTCTAAGAAAATATAGTTCTGTCAAGAAAATGGAAATATTGGATCTATTAAAGAGTGAAATGTCACATATGCCTGTGGCATAGCTTTGTGATGTGGATGATCCTACCATAGGTACTAGGTAAAAATAAGAAAGATCAATTTGTGAAACTGTTTCAGCGAGTATTCCAGCCAGTGTACCAAGGTATGCGTATCAGGTGAGATAAATTAGTAAGAGTCTGAAAGAGTCATTTAAATTTTTCAGTTATACTTTGAGAGGAAAATTTTATACTAGAGTGGTGGATTAATGAAGTTGATACAAACTGCAATAACAGATATACACTGTAATCTCACTGGCTAAACACAATAGAATTTCATTTCTCATATGCAGCCTGATGGGTGATGGGTGGCAGGGGGGAAGGGGATTAAAGTAGCTTTGCTGTACACAGTCATTCAGGAACTTCCTGGATGTCAATACCCACAGGAAGTTTTATGGTTACATCACTTCTGCCCACATTCCATTGGCCAGAATTTAATCACATGGTCCCACATGCAAGGAATGCTGGAAACAAAGTCCTTTGCTAGAAGCCACTTCTCAGCAATAACTCTATATCCTGCAAGGGGAGCATGAGACTTTATTAAACAGCATGCCCTCACTGCCACCGTGGTATTCATTATTTTATAGTTTTTGAAGATTTCAGAATATATATTTTTGATGGTCAATGTTCCATTGTACATCAACTATAGCATTGTTATTATATGTTGTCTGAACTATGAACTTCATATTGATAAGAGCTGTCTATTATTTTAACAGGTAAAAATACACAGAAGTTTTAACCCCCCTTCCTATTTTACACAAAAGTCAGCATAGTGTACAAAATGTTCTGCCCCTTGCTTTTATACTTAACAGTATATATTGGAACACTTCCAATGTCTTTACATAAAGAGCCTCCTCATTTTTTGTTATAGCTACATAGTATTCTGCCATAAGGATGTTTTGTCATGTCTTTAACTAAGGACAGGTCCTATATCCCCAGTGTCTAATATAGCACCTGATACATAGGGAGACCACTTTATAAATGTTTGAGAAATGAATAGCTCTGCCCTCAAGAAGATGGTACTTAAATAAAACATATAAACCTAGGCATGAAAAAGGCCAAGAACATGATATATAACAGTATATATGATACATTAATATTAAACAAACAGATGTAATTTATTTTAAAAGGTAATTATTCAAGCAGTTAAGTGGAACATGATGTCTGAGATCCCATGTTCTGGAGTCAGACCACCTGAGCTGCGATCTGAGCTCTACCATTCACTAGGTGTATGACCTTGGGAAAATGATTTACTCTCAGTGTGCCTCCGTTTCCTCATCTTTAAATTGGACTAACTAAAGGGCATAATGCATATAGAAATTTTGTACAGTTCCCAGCACATCCCCAGCACTGAGTACTCAGGTTACATATCATCGTGAGATGGGGCTAACAAAGGCAGCCTTATGGAGGTGTGTTTTGACGGGGAGAGGGGAGGGTGATACAGATAATATGAAGGTCTCAACAGGAAGGAGTGTCGGGAACAAAGGTGTAGAGGTGGGATCCCTATGGACTCTGTGGGAAATGTCAGCAGATTTGTATCTGGGGCACAGAAAACCTAAGGAGTAATGAAAAAATGAGACTGGTAAGATGTAGACTTTGATAGCAAATTAAAGTTTGTGATTAATACCACTGTAAGTCAGAGAGATGACATAGCAAGGATCTCTGTTTCAGGAAGATAATTTTAACAAGCAGTGTTCAGGATAGATCACACGAGAGAAAGACCAGAGAAAGAGGAAAAAATTAATATTGTGCAGTGATCATTTTGTAATGTACAGAAATATGGAATCACTATGTTGTGTACCTGGAACTAACATAACGTTATAGATCAATTATCCTTCAATTTAAAAAAATCAGTATACCTCCTGACTAGCCAAGTGCATTAACTGAAAAAAAATTAATATTGTGCTCCTATTTTGTGTTGATTTTGGCACTTCACAAACTTGATCTCATTCTGACCTCACTCAACTCTATGATGGTGGTATTATTAGCCCTGCTGTAGAAATAACCAGGCTTGAAGAGGCTGGATATATTACCCATGGTTGGAGAACGAGGAACCAGTAAAGTTAAATAAAAACCTGAACTTGTCTGACTCCAAAGCAGAGGTGTGCCGGAGCTGACACATACAGCCTTGTAAGAGCTGATAGTCAAAGCTTCAGGAATTTTATGAGCATTTTTTAAGCACAGCCATTATTAAAAATTAAGTGATGCAAACTTACAATAAATAAATTATATTTAAAACAAGAGAATAAATATTCAAAATTAATTACTTCCTAGTTATTATCACTACTTTTGATTAGCGTCTACACTCTTAAGATTCTTTACATCTCTTAGAGCTATAGGGTGGAAATACTAAATAATATTGTGTTACTTTGCATCTCTTCCTAACTCCACATTCAGTAAGATCACTTTGATAACTTGAAATTGACCACGTTGGGAATATTGACAA
Organism: Mesoplodon mirus; assembly: GCF_964341445.2. Lineage (NCBI taxonomy): Eukaryota > Metazoa > Chordata > Mammalia > Artiodactyla > Ziphiidae > Mesoplodon > Mesoplodon mirus. Next base: position 57,553,686 of record NC_138987.1, on the reverse strand, counting down.
CATAGCAATTGGCACATATTACAATTCAGGGCTTCAGTTATCATTTTGCTGATTGTCTAGACTTAAGAAGGTGGGGAAATGTTCGAAATGTAGGCTAAACTTGAAAGTGTGTTGTGTCTACAGCTGTTACATTCTTCATAACACAAAAACACTGAGGGAAGATTCTTTAAGTATTAGAAGACTGTTATCTGATTCAGCAAGGAAATCACTCATGTCATTGACAAACCAGTGAAGTTCCAACATATGTCTTTGTTGTTCACTTTGCTCTTATTCATTAACGTAAACAAAAGTACCAACCAACGTTCATGTCATAACTGTACTCATTTGTCAACTGCAACCGTAGGCTGGCTATGGGTACAGAGTTAGGGAAAAATCAACAAAAGTGTTCTGTGGGAATCAATTGGCTATATGGTAATTTACAACAAAGAGTAGTATATTTAATAATATTTTTAAACTGTGTGCTACATATCCTTTATATCAGTAAAATTTATAATAAACCTATATATGCACATTTTTCTAGAAAACCAGTTGCTAAACATTTATCAGCACTCCAGTGCTCTAAGTTATCATATCACCTTGCCTCCCAAGGAGAGAAGGAGATCAGCCATGCTTTTCTACATCAAGTTAATGAATACCAGCCTCCACCAAACATAGTACATTTATTTTAGGCAAACTATGTTATTTTCTCTTAACCTTTTCCCTGATTTTCTTCTAGATCCTTGAAATACATCACTTCTTATTTTCAGCCCAAATTATGCAAGTATGTAAGACTTCCTCTAATTCTGTAAATAGTAATTTTCTGACTCTGCCTTTTCCTTCAACACACTGATTCATCAGTTCTAAGATGCACATTTTTTTTCACATTTTAACATCTCTGAAATCGAGAATCCTCTTATAGTCACTGTTGGCCAGGCAGCAGCTGTGTCACTGCTTCACATGTGTGAACTTGGCCATAGCTATTCTACTGGCATCACTGCAGATGAGCTTAGCTGATGTTTAAAATGTCCTTTAAAAGACTGCTCATTGAAATGAAAGGTTATTGTAGTCACAGAAAGGCAGAGAAATACAGCAACAGGGGCACATTGGTAGTAATAAAGCAAACATTTCACTTTGGAGGAATGGCCAAAATTCTAATTCTCCTGTAAAGACCAACCAAGAGCTTTACAGGACCGAAGAAAGGAAGAGGCCCACAACAAGATGAAGTTGTGTTCCATTTTGTACCTGACATACATATATGCAAAAGCAATGTCAATCATAATATCACCAAGCAAATAAGGCAAATAAAGGGAGGAAAAAATAGCCAAATCTTTTGGAATAAATCAAAGAAATCTCAAAGCAATAAGAAGTTGATATGACCAATTCATGTGTCACCCAGGACTATTGTTAAGGTATGGTTTCACATTTAATTAGCAGCATTTTCCCTATAAATGATTTATTAAACTAATGGTCAATGGTATTTGAGATTTGCTGAAATCTGACTACTAGTTTTATCTTCCTCTTCCATCTACCAATTTGTATCAAATATCAAACATTGCTTTGCATGTATATCAAATATCTTATGTTTTGGTGTTTCACTGGAGAAATGTAACAGCTATTGATACTTTGAAACCAAAAGAAGACCACCTCCACATAGGCTCTGTCCTAACTCTGTCATGCCTCTCTTTCAGTCTTCCTTCCTTTAGAATATAACATAGCAACCAACTTCTTTTCTTTTTTTTTAAATAAATTTATTTATTTACTTATTTTTATTTTTGGCTGCATTGGGTCTTCGTTGCTGCGCTCGGGCTTTCTCTGGCTGTGGCAAGCAGGGGCTACTCTTCGCTGCAGTGCGTGGGCTTCTCATTGTGGTGGCTTCTCTTGTTGTGGAGCGTGGGCTTCAGTAGCTGTGGCTCGCGGGCTCTAGAGCGCAGGCTCAGTAGTTGTGGTGCACGGGCTTAGTTGCTCCGCGGCATGTGGGATCTTCCCGGACCAGGGCTCGAACCCGTGTTCCCTGCATTGGCAGGCAGATTCCTAACCACTGTGCCACCAGGGAAGTCCCCCAACTTCTTTTTTAAAATAACTTTTAGATTGATATATAATACACATACAAAAAATGCAAACATTATGAATGTACAGTTCAAAGAATTACTACAAGGTGACCACCACGCAAGTTAAGAAATAGAACATTAATAGTACCTCAGAAACCCTCTGCAGGTCCCCCCCCCCACAGTTACTAACTCTACTCTCCTCCCCAGAGAGAACCTTCTAACACCATAGATTTGTTTTGCCCATTTTTAAATGTTATATACATAGAATGAGATAGTTTATATTATTTTACTTTTGATCTCTTTCACTCAATAACGTTTCTGAGATTTATCAAAGTTATTGTATATAGTTTAGCTCACTTGTTTTCATGGCTGTATGCTATTTTCTTGCATGAATATACCATGATACCTTTATCTATTCTACTGCTGATAGACATTTTGATTGTGCTCATTTTAGGGCTATTTTGGGGGGCAGTTACCTTTTTTAAGATTGAAATATATTTGACATATACCATTGCACAAATTCAAGGTGTACATCATGTTAATTTGATACATTTATATACTGTAATATGATTGCCATTGTAAGATAATTAGCATCTCTATCCCATATAGGATGATCCTTAAGACCCATAAAGTTCTGGTCTCTTAGCAAGTTTGATGATTACAATACAATATTGTTGTCTATTGGGCTATTTTGAGTAGTGCTGCTATAAACATTCTCAAATCTCTCTTTTCATGCATGTACGAATGCATTTCTGTTAGATATACATCTAGGAGTGGACTTAATGGATCAGAGGGTATATGTATGTTCAATTTTAGTAGATACTCCCAAATGCCTTTGATTTATGACAAAGCTATCACTGTAGCACAATAAGAAAAAGGATGATTTTTAAAACAGTTGAATTTGTCCTTACCTCATACCATTCACAAAACCCAATTCCATGTGAATTTCAAATCTAAATGTGAATAAAAGAATGCTAAAGCGTCTATCAGATAATTTCTGAGTATAGAAAATATTTGAAAAAACACTTCCCTTTTTAAAGGTGCGTGAATAATGCCTTTGGCCATGTGACCATCAATGTAACAAACACCTTTAGCCTGATTCTCACACTGAGTAAACTTCAGGATTGAAAAGGGAGAGTCAATGCTTTTCAAAAATACCTATAACCCTACCCTTAAGAGACTTTGGGGTATTTTAATTGCTCTCTCCTCTTCCTCAATGTGAAAATATTTACCTTGCCTTACACTTTTTCCTTCCCCTACATTCTTTGAATTGGATTCCTTTTCCCACCATTTCCTAGCACCAGCAGATGCTAGATGCTTCAAGGGAGACCCCAGATGGCACTCCCATCACCACGGCCACCCCCATCAGGGGAAGAGGTTTATTCCTTGTTCTTGTCATAGTTGGATAGCATCCAGGGCTGGTACAGTGGCTCATAGAAGGGCAACCAGACACCCAGGAGTTTCCTTCTATCTTGTTGCTCTGCCATCTCTATGATGCTTCCTGGTCCTCATGTTCCAAGATGGGGTACCACAACATCTACTTTGTGAGCAGTAGAATGGGGGAGGGGGAAGGGAAAGACCTGCCCTCTCTTTAATAAGGGTACAATGTGGAAATCACACAAGTTACTTCTTCTCATAACAGCCTATAAGCCAGAACTTTGTCATATGGCCACACCGAACTGCAAGGAAGAATAAAAAGTTATCTTATTTCTGGAACACCATGAGCCCCAGCTTAGAGGAAGGGGAGATCTAACGTTAGAGAACAGCTAGCCTCCCTGCCACCCCGTCTTTGGAGGCTCAGCTGAAATGTGAACACTTTTACTGGGCCCCCCTGATGTCCAGTATCCAGAAGCACTGAGTCCCAGCCAGCTCTATCTCTTAGGAACAACGGTCTTCTGGGCATACTCAGAATCCTTTGCACCTCTTGGATTCTCTCATCCCTTCTGTCCACATTTCTTATCCCCCTACCAAATGGGAAGCTCCTTGAGGGCAGGATCCATGTCGGATTCAATTTTCATTTTCCATGCCAAGAACCAATTCTTATGTTGAAACTGGTTCAAGTACTTATCCTGCCTTTCTAAGGGAACTATAAATAGGGATAACCAAACAGGTAAGGAGAAGCTTCTCTTTGTAGAAATATTCCAGCTAATACATAAAGAAGAAATGATAGAATTAAAATATCACCACGTTGTATCCCCTAAAGAACTAATAATGGATTGAACATTACTAGTGACATCTCAAAAGAAGAGACAACCATACATTTTTTTAAAACCTCTACAGTTATTAGTTTATTAGCATCATCCAGGACTCAGATGTTCAGTATTCCTCCTGAAATTACATAAACAAATGCAAATGGAAAGAATCCAAGTCCACATTATATAACAAAACATCACTCCATCACAAAAGCATGTAAAATTACAAGAACGCTATTTTAAAACACTGGCACTTTAAGAGAATGATAGTCTCAAAAACCACAAAATTGCCAAAGTGTTCCCTAAACTGCTAAGCAGACAAACACATGACTCTAACGAATGAGCCTGAGTTTTGTAAAGAAAATTCAAATTCAAATAAATCAGATAATTCATACTGAGATCACAAAGCTTAAGTTTCTTCTTCCCTCATGTCTATTTGATTTATAAAGGGGCAGACCATAATATAGGAAAATACACCTGATTTAAAATGCAGTATACAATTTTAAAAGTTGGCCCAATTAATTAAAAGTACCTTTAATGGAAGGTCTCAAGTTTCCTAAACAATCCATATTTAGATAAATAGGAGAAGACATTTATAGCCAGCACTTTTTTTCTCAGAGCCTTTGCTGGGACTAATGTCAACAAAAAAATTTAATATGTTAGTCTTGTATTTTAAGCTCATGCTTTTGGGGATACATTCTCAGGTCTTTAACGTGGGAACTGCAAATATAGCTGCCATTCCATGGTAATGGGAGTTAAAGAGTGTAGAGTTCTCATGTAAAGATTAGAACATACTTTTCTATTAGTCCTTCAAGGACAGACTTTCAAATGTTTGATTCTAATAATCCAGTCCTGTGAGTAGATTGGTTACTCTCCACTTTGTAAATGTAACTGGGCTATGTGAAATCTGATATCAACTGATCAAGATCTGAGTTTCAGTTATGGATGAAAACTGTCTCAATTCAACTTTTATTACCCTCATCGTGAGTATGCAGGGTGTCTAGACAAAGTTAGCTTTTTATCAGCTAACTGTATGAAAGATAAACATTGTAATGATTAGTCTGATCCAAAATGGCAAAAGCAAGACTAGCTTCCCCTTAAGAAGAAAATTTTCAGACCTATGAAAATGACAACAATACTAATTTTAAAAAATTGTATTTACTTAGAAGCATTCAGAATGTCAACAAAACAGCTGCAACTTCTTTTCTTTTTTTTTTTTTGCAATTATGGAATGGTATTCACTTAACAGAACAATAATTATTTTGTATAAGCTGCATCAGAGACAACTGAAGATGAAAAAACTACCATCCCCATATATAACTAATTTGTGCTGTGCACCAACAAGAACCTGCTTTAAATTTCCATGCCAATTTACAATCCCCATACTGTACCAGGCAAAGTTACTGGCTATTGGAAATACCACCAGGACAGGGCTATCTAAAGACACATTCGGTAATGTGTTAACTATACAAAACAAGACACTCTACAGTTTAAAAACAAATCTTACACAGCCTTACATTTCAATATTTTTCTTTAAAAGGAGTGAGTTGTATACAGGGGGGTTAAATGCTTTATAGACAAGAAAAAAAACTGTGCTAGAACCGACTTATTCATCAACATCATCATCTTCTTCTTCTTCATCCTCTTCATTTTCCTCCTCTTCCTCCTCTTCCTTCTTCTCTTGCTTTTTTCAGCCTTGACGACTCCCTTTTTTGCTGCATCAGGCTTCCCTTAAACTCGGTATGCAGCAATATCCTTTTTGTACTTTTCCTTCAGCTTAGCAGCCTTCTACTGATAAGGCTGCTTGTCCTCTGCAGCAGTGTATTCCACATCTCTCCCAGTTTCTTTGCAGCATCACCAATGGATAGGCCAGGATGTTCTCCTTTGATTTTTGGATGATACTCATAAGAAAACAAGACAAAGGCCGAAGGAGGCCTCTTGGGTGCATTGGGATCCTTGAACTATTTTGTTTCCCCTTTAGGAGGGTTATACGTTTTCATTCCTCTTTCATAACGGGCCTTGTCTGCCTTTGACATGTCTTTGAATTTTCCTTTCTCTTTAGCGGACATGGTCTTCCACCTCTCTGAGCACTTCTTAGAAAACACTGAGAAGCTGACTGAAGCATCTGGATGCTTCTTCTTGTGCTCCTCCCAGCAAGTTTGCACAAAGAATGCATAGGATGACATTTTGCTTCTCGGCTTCTTAGGATCTCCTTTACCCATGTTTAATTATTTTTCCTCAGTGAGGCACAGGGGGGCCCAGTGCCCATCCGGCTCTCCCTTGCCCGGGTACTGTCTCTATGGACCTCAACGTACTGCAATGGCTGTGACAGCTGGAGCCAGACGCAGCCTCCTGATTCTCCCCACTCTGTCGACAATCATATATTTGTGTCTGTCTGAAAGAGTCTTGCAAAAGTAAATGTATAGGGACTTCCTGGTGGTGCAGTGGTTAAGAATCCGCTGCCAAAAGAGGGGACACGGGTTTGAGCCCTGGTCCGGGAAGATCCCATGTGCCGCAGAGCAACTAAGCCCGTGCGCCACAACTACCGAGCCTGCATTCTAAGGCCCCTGTGCCACAACTACTGAGCCCACGTGCCGCAACTACTGGAGCCTGTGCTCCGAAACAAGAGAAACCACCGCAGTAAGAAGCCCATGCACTGCAACGAAGAGTAGCCCCTGCTCACCGCAACTAGAGAAAGCCCGTGCGCAGCAACGAAGACCCAACACAGTCATAAATAAATAAATAAATAAATAAATTTTTAATAAATAAATAAATGTATAAAATCTGGGGACTTCCCTGGTGGTCCAATGGTTAAGACTTCACACCTCCACTGCATGGGGCTCGGGTTCCATCTCTGGTTGGGGAACTAAGATCCCACATGCTGTGTGATGCAGCCGAAAAAATAAAATAAAATAAAATCTGAATTTATTATTTATTTATTTATTTATTTATTTATTTATTTATGGCTGTGTTGGGTCTTTACTGCTGCACACAGGCTTTCTCTAGTTGTGGCGAGCAGGGCTACTCTTCGTTGCAGTGCGCAGGCTTCTCATTGTGGCGGCTTCTCTTGTTCTGGATCACGGGCTCTAGGTGTGTGGGCTTCAGTAGTTGCAGCACACAGGCTCAGTAGTTGTGGCACGTGAGCTCAGTAGTTGTGGCTCGCAGGCTCTAGAGCACAGGTTCATTAATTGTGGCGCACGGGCTTAGTTGCTCTGCAGCATGTGGGATCTTCCTGGACCAGGGCTTGAACCCGTGTCCCCTGAATTGGCAGGCAGATTCTTAACCACTGCACCACCAGGGAAGTCCCAAAATCTGAATTTCAAGAAGTACAGAGGATGGAGGAATATTTTAAATAATACCACGTGTGGGAAACTCTGTAGGACAGATGACCTGGTTTCTTCAATACTTAAGTTGAAAGGAAAAAAGAGAGAGAGAAAAGGGAGAAGCTATAGATTAAAAGAAACTTGAAAGGTGTGTCAATCAATTATAATATATGGACTTTATTTGGATCTTGATTTGAGCAAACTGTAAAAACAACCAAACATGCAAACCTGAAATGAGTGAATGTTTGATATGAAGCAATTATTGTTAATTTTTAAGGTGTGATAATGTTATTATGGTTATGTCCTTACAGTTAGGAGTTCTTATCTTTTGGAGATTTATGTTGACATATCTACAAATGAAATGACGTAAAGCCATGGGGGAGGGTAGTATGTGGTGTATAGATGAAAAAAAATGGAAATGAGTTGATAGTTGTAGTTGGGTGATGGGTCCATGGAGTTTCATTATATATTTTCTCTACTTTTATATTTGTTTGAAATGCTCCATAATATGTTCTTAATATGAAAAATTGCCTCCTCCATGGTGCCTAGACCAGCATTTACACATAGTAGGTACTCAGTGAAAAATATGTATTGAATGAAGGAATTGTCAGACAGTATCAGCCTTAGCAGAAGGGGCCATCTGGGCTCCAACACACATTTTCAGTACTGGTATTCACTCAACAACTTTCATACAGTGACTGCTCACTGCCTTCTGAGAATTCCCATCAAGCCCCTGTTGTATGACAGGAATAGACAGCTGATCAGGGCCGAATGCACCTGGGTTAGCAACCAAGTCACAGGCAGGTGGGCCAATCAGATTCTCTTTCAAGGACTTGAAATAAGATGCTAAGACCTGGTCAGACAAGAAGGGGCCCTACAAATGAAAGGTTTTGTAGGGTGGGGGTCAAGAGTGTGCACCATACCCTTTTGCATGAAAAGAAGTTCGACTTCACTCACTATAAGAGACAAACAAATTGAAACTACACTGAGATACCATTCCTTACTCATCATATTGGCAAAAATTCAGAAGCTTAACAACATACGTGGTTGGCAAGGTGGCAATGATACAGACACTCTCATACATTGCTGGTAATAATACAAACTAGTACAGCCCAATGGAGAGGAAGTTGGTAATATGTAAATGTGTCTTTTGAGCCAGCAATCCCGTTTCTAAGAATTTAAGTTCAAAAGACACCTCCAACAACACAAAACTACACAGGCACAGGGTATTATGGGTAACTTGTAACCGCAGAATACTGGAAACCACTTAAATGCCCCAAAGCAGTAAATTGGTTGAATAAACTACAGTACAAACAATGGCGTACTATGCAGCTGAAAAAACAGTGGAGATAATCTCTGTGAACTGAATTGGAGCGAGTTCCTGGATTTATTGTTAAGCAAAAAAAAGCAAAATGCAAAAAAGCATATGCAGAATGCTACTTTTGTGTAAGAAAATAAACACATATCTGCTGATTTTTACAAAAAGATACAGGCAGAATAAACTAGAAACCAGTGAGATGGTTTATCTACAAGGAGTGGAGGATGGTCAGGTAGAGGCAGCGATAGGCAGGTAAACCAATTATCTGGAAAAAATAAAACAAAACCCTGCAAAAGCCTTGGCTTGTAAATTTGCCACTTTCCTTGGTGTAAATACTCCCAATGTGGTCAATTTCAAGCTGCCTGCAGAGATGCACAGAATTGGCTCTTGCAAGCAAGTACAAGCTGGCTCCAGCAGAACACTGAGTAGAAGGGGTAGAAATAGTAGCACTTCTCTGAATATACACTTTTGTAAAGTTTTTTCATCAGCTTTATTGAAATGAAATTTACATACAATAAAATGAATCCACTTAAAAGTGTACAATTTGATGAGTTTTGATGAATGCATGTACCCTTGCAACCACCCCCCTGCTCACATCCAACAAATGAAACATTTCTATTACCCCACATAGGGAACATTTCTATTAGCCCCAAGGTTTTCTTATGTTGTTCCTTCCCAGTTAAGCTCTGCAACCCAACACCAGCTTCAAGCAACCACTCATCTGCTTTCTATTACCATGCATTCATCTTCTTTAGAATTCCATACAAACGAAATCATATAGTATATATTCTTTTGTGCCTGGCTTCTTTGACTCAACATAATGTTTCTGAGATTAGTCTGTGTTGTCTTGTGTATCACAGTTCTTTTTTTTTTTTTTTTTTTTGCGGTATGCGGGCCTCTCACTGTTGTGGCCTCTCCCCCCGCGGAGCACAGGCTCCAGACGCGCAGGCCCAGCGGCCATGGCCCACGGGCCCAGCCGCTCCGCGGCACGTGGGATCCCTCCGGACCGGGGCATGAACCCGCGTCCCCCGCACCGGCAGGCGGACTCCCAACCACCGCGCCACCAGGGAAGCCCAGAGTTCATTTTTATTTATTGCAGAGTAGTAGTCCATTGTATGGATATACCACAATTTCTTGATCCAATCATCTGATAATGGACATCTGCCTTGTTTCCAATTATTTTACTATTATGAATAAAGTGGCTATGAACATTCACGTACAAGTCTTTGTGTGGACTTAGATTTTCATTTCTCTTAGGTTAATACGTGGGAGTAAAATTTCTACATCACATGGTAAATACAAAACTTTACAAGTTTATTTATAAATTGCCAGTTTTTTCCCAAAGTTGTTCCAAAGCTCAACAGTATGAGCTTTTTAGTCATCCACATCTTTTTCAATGATTTTATTGTCATTCTTTTAATTTTAGCCATTCTAGTGAGTGTAATGGTAGATCATTGTGGTTTTAATATAAATTTCCTGATGATTAATGCTCTTGAGCAACGTTTTTATGTGCTTATTGGCCAATAGTATATCTTATTTGTGAACCAAGGCTTTGTAGAGAAATTGCTGATTCCAGAGCTAAAGCATCACAGCTGCAGCAGATATCTTGACATATTTACAAGCCTTGCTACTTGCAGTGAAGTCTTCTGGATTTGAACCACTCTGAACTGACCTCCTTGAGGGCAGAAACTGTGTTGTTTTTCATTGTCTCTTCATCCACAGGGTGTGGTACTTAATAGATGCTCAGAATTGTTTGTTGAAATGAATTGATTTCTATAGTTCTGTTAAGGTCTTGTTACCTGGAAATCCAAAGACCCAAAAAAAGATGTTGAAAAAAGAAAGAAAGAACTTCTTGGCAATGGAAGTTAGTATTTTGTTCCTCTCTTGACTCTGCAGAGAGTCTACCACTTGGCCTCTTCCATATGCTATTGTGTTTTCCTTTGGCTTGTAACTTCCTCCCAGTACCAGGCAATAAGATACCAGCCACTGAATAACACCCTATTCCTGACGTCAGTTTCAGACATTCTGTTTTTCTATGACAACTGTCACTTAAAATAGGGGTCTAGTTTCCTGGCTTGAGCACCTCATTCCCATGCTGGGCATGTGTTCTTAGCACTGATGCAACTGATTGGCAAAACAAGATAGCTGGACTCTCTCCCCCCAGGGCAGGGGGCCCTAAGCCGAGGACACCTAGTGGGGAGAAGGTCGGTAGATAAATATTTCACTATTGCAAGGGGAAAACCCCCCTGTGGGTAAGTGTAGAGCAAAAGCACTCAGTGAATGATTTCTGCTGTAAAAATATCAGTTTTCTACTGCTGCATAATAAACCCCTCAAAATTTAGTAGCTTAAAACATGAACAATTTATTTTTTTTACCATTCCGTGGGTTGAAAGTGCAGTTCTTTTTTTTTTTTTTTTTGCGGTACGCGGGCCTCTCACTGTTGTGGCTTCTCCCGTTGCGGAGCACAGGCTCCGGACGCGCAGGCTCAGCAGTCATGGCTCACGGGCCCAGCCGCTCCGCGGCATGTGGGATCTTCCCGGACCAGGGCACGAACCCGCATCCCCTTCATCGGCAGGCGGACTCTCAACCACTGGGCCACCAGGGAAGCCCGGGCCACTTTTCTTGAAGTGGGAGGTCTTGAACTACACTTTCTTTTGTGTTCCCCTTCTCCTGTTTCCTATTCGAACAAGACCTTCTGTCCTAAAAACTGTATTCCTACCCCCTTTTCTTTCCCCCTTCGTGCCCCCCAAAAATAGTCCATACGCCTATACGTTTAATTTGTGGGGTGTCTGTGATTAAATGATTTGTGCAAAACTCCTGAAGAAGATAAGAACTCACCATCCCTTGTTCTCAATCTCCTGAGTCATGACCATTCCTTGATTTGATTCATGCCAAACAGACTGCTGTCTTTGGATGGATTAAAACCTACTTTAATCTCTAATCCTAGGGTAGAGAGGAGCAACGAGGGGGCCTTCCATGTAGAAAGTGGGGTTGGGAGACCACAAAAGGAAAGATGAATGTATAGCCAAGTCACTCAGGAACTTTTATGCAGGTGCAAGAAACTTATGTCAAAGTGGCCACAAAATTGTTTAATAGGAGACGAATGAATGTAACTCCATGTTTACTGCTAGAAACCAAAGCTTTGTGTGAAATCTTGAATTTATGGGGAGGGAGGGTAGAAAAGCATGTACCTGTTCTTCATCCCTTCCACTCATTACTGAACTGCAGGAGACTGAGCCCCCTTGGGCTTTGGCGACCCCATCTGGGCAGTGTTTATTTGTTGGTTGATTTTGCTGTGCCAGGTACTTCCTTTCCCATTTGCTATCATTTTGTAACACACATGCTGACCCTTTTCCCTTCCCCTTATTTTCCTTGGGAAAATACAATGAATAAAGACTTATTGGTACCGAAAAAAAAAAAAACCCACCTCTGGATGGTTTGTAGGTTGAGGGACATTCTACAAAATATCTTATACCAATACTCCTCAAAATCGTCAAAGTCATGATAAACAAGGAAAGACAGAAACTGTCAGAGACCAGAGACGGCTAAGGAGACATAGTGACTAAGTGCAAGGCTGTGTCCTGGGTTGGATCCTGGAACTAAAAACTGTAAAAATGACTGAAATCCAAATAGAGTCTAGAGCTTAGTTAATAATAATATACCAATGTTGTTTTCTTAGTTTTAACAAAGCACTATGGTAATATAAGATGCTAACAGGGGAAACTGGGTGGGCGTATGTGGGAACTCTCTGTATTTTGTCTTCACGACTTTTCTATAAAATCTAAAATTATTTCAAGATAAAAAGTCTATTACTATATATGTATATGTATATTACTATTTGCATACATATGGGTATTGTATATGTTACTACAATACGTGAATACGTGTGTGTGTGTGTGTGTAAAGATGATCCAGGTCCAGATTGAGTACCTTCACATCAGTGGCTTTCAGACTTTTCCGACTGGGACATCTAGTGTAAGAAATTCTGTTTGGGGCTTCCCTGGTGGCACAGTGGTTGAGAATCCGCCTGCCAATGCAGGGGACACGGGTTCGAGCCCTGTTCTGGGAAGATTCCACATGCCGCGGAGCAACACAGCCCGTGAGCCACAACTACTGAGCCTGCACCCTAGAGCCTGCGAGCCACAACTACTGAAGCCCGTGCGCCTAGAGCCCGTGCTCCAGAGCGAGAGGCCACTGCAATGAGAAGCCCACGCACCACAATGAAGAGTAGCCCCCACTCGCTGCAACTAGAGAAAAGCCCATGCGCAGCAACGAAGACCCAACACAGCCAAAAATAAATAAATAAAATAAATCTATAAAAAAAAAGAAATTCTATTTATGTTGTGTACATATATATATTACTGTACCACCCACAGTGCATTCTGATATTTTCTATTCCATTTTGATTTTTCACATGCTGCTCTCACCCCACTAGTGAGCCTCTCCCTGGGACTCTGCCCACGTGACCAGCCCCCCAGCCTCATCTCCCAGCCAGCCCAGCACACTGCCAAAGTGCCATCACTCATACCTGGAACACCCATTATACAGATACTGAAATAGTTCAGACCTTCGCTTTATATGAGTCTCTGCCCAAACACCACCCCAGCCCCAGAAAGTCATTTCCTGACTATCTTGTCTAAAGTCACACTCCCTCCATAATCCTGTCACTCTCTGCCCTGTTACCCTCCTTTCTATGTAGCACTGATCACAACCTGATATTATGTCCCATGTATTTGCCATCTATTTGCGTGTTGTGTCTCTCCCTGACAGCCCCATGAAACGTGGACTTGATCTGTTTTGCTCACACCTGTGTCCTCCTTCCTGGTACACAGCAGCCACTAAGTAAATATCACTTTGTTGACTTCACTACATTTCTAAATGCTAGGAGAAGAAAGCACGGCTTGACTAAACCTTGGATTTTCTTCCTGTCCTCCCTTAACTATGGACTCCAGCCAGCTTCTCTGGTCTCTTGAATTGGTGTTGAGTTCTCTGCAGCCCTGCTGTGACCAGGCCCTGCAACCCATGCCTCTCCTTCTGCCCCCAGCATGCACTCAACTTTTATTGACAAGCTGGCCCCTCCCTGCTTCCATCCGCCTGTGCCTCCAGACTTCTCGGCCATCTTTTTTTATTTCCAGCAAGAATAAGAGAGGAAAGAAAGGATGAGGAGAAAGATGATGCATTGGCCTTCTCTATCACTGTTTCTCTTGCAATTAAAAAAAAAAAAAAGTCACTCTTGGCCATCAGGCTTCTACAGGGCTCACTCATTCCATAGCCTCTGACTTTGGCATTCTCTGCAGGTGTCCATATTGTTCCTGCATAAAATGACTTAGGAGTTCTCTTTAACTACATTCTGTAGCTCAGTGTCTTCTGACTAGATACAAACTGCTTCTACCTCCTAAAGGGCTGTATGTTTCTTCCCCTTCTGACCATTTTGCGGGGAGGGTTACTAATAGTTTCCTCATAATTATGGGTTTTAAAAAGGGGATTCGATTGTTAAGTAGAAAGGACCAGGAACATGGCAGTGTGAGTGATGTGCACAGTATCTTAATAGCTATGTAAAGGGGAAAGTTGGAAAGCATGTCTCCAGTTTTTGCTTGTAAATGCAGAAGATACTGGGAAAATACACATAAGGAATGAATAACAATGGTTCCCTCTGGAGCATCCCTTGGGAACAGGAAAAAATTTCAGTTATTTATTCCAAGCACTTAATCAATCAGTCAGTTCTAAAAGATTGGCCCTTGCAGGTGGACAAGAAGGTCCATGCAAGTTTTGTTTTGGAGAACGAAGCAGCTTGTCTGTTTGTGGAAGGTGTGACGTCATAGAGAGTGAAACTGAAGGGGATGAAGTTGATCTTTGATACTCAGGGCCGTTTTAAAAACTTTGTAAGCCCCAGGGACTCCTACTTTTATTATATCAAATATATTAAAATGCACTCACATCCTACATTAAATATAATTTTGCCCTGAAATTTTGAATGGAGTTTTATAATTTTATTTTAGAAATTATTTGGCTATGAGTAATATTTAATTTGCAATTGGCTACGATTTGTCAGGAGTCATTGTCTCTCCTCTGGGAATTCTTTTGAATGAGAAAATCTAACCCACAAATTCTATTCAAATGGAATGAATATTTATAAATGCTAAATTTAACAATTAATGAATTTGACAGGTTATATTTTACTGACATTTAATTAAGTATATGTGAATTTTGTTTTACTGTTTTCTTTTTGTATTTGGAGCCAATAATTTCTCTTTGGATCCTACAAGATGCAATGGCTCCTTTGATATGTATCCCACACTTTTCCTTCTGGAACCTCTGGCTCAGGGTAAGGGAGTCCTGAGTCCCCTTCTGCCCTCTCCAATACCCCAACCTCTCCCCAACCTCCCCAGCCAACTGTCTTCAGAATTGTCTCATGCTCAAGCTCTCCTCCTTTATTCCTTTTATTCTTTCTTTTGCTTTTTGGCCGCACCATGCGGTATACGGAATCTTAGTTCCCCGAACACGGATCGAACCTGTGCCCCCTGCACTGGGAACACGAAGTCTTAACCACTGGACCATGAAGGAAGTTCCTCCTCCTTTATTCTTTAACCTTCTTCCTTTTATCATCTTTCTTTGCCAGCTAAAAAAATTTTCCCATAACACTATGGCTCTGAGCTCTGGGCACTGCTGACGTGCTAATGCCCTAAGTGGTTAATAACTCACAGTCCGGGCAACATGATGACATCTTTTCATAGTTACGTTTTCATTGGGTCTTTTTGAAGATACATCTGAATTCAAAGGACTTCTTTTAATGATGTAAATTTAGGGTTTATTTTTAGGAGACATTTCTGGGCAGGTGCAAAATCTTTCGGGAGTAAATTTCCAAAAAAAAAACCCAAGGAAATCCTTTTCTCCTGGGATCTCACAAATTAGTCAGGGAGATAATGTATGTACTACATAATCGTGACATAAGGTAGACAGCACCATTTAGGGAAGTGTAAATGAAGGACTGTGAGAGCACATAGTAAAAGGACTTGCTTCCAGCTGCAAGAATCTGGGGAGGCTTCCTGGAGGAGGTGACATTTAAGTTGGACTCTGAAGGATGAGTAGGATTTGAATGGGATTCTGGAGGCCTCCTGCTTTGGCTCTGTCCCTCTGGACTAGCCGCTGTTCACAAGTCACTCCAGCAGAGGGCAGGCTGAGCAAAGGTGGGATGAAAAGTCCAATCTTTTGGCCAAGTCTCTCAATGCTGGTCTCAGCACACCCTGAACTGTCTGGACAGCTTCCTAGGCTTACGAAAAAGGGTGAGTCCTCTCTATGTGAGTTTTGGAGTTATTCTGACCCAAGTGTGGGCTCCATATTTACACCTTTAGCTTTGCCTGAAATTGATACCGAGTTTGCATTTTCCATCATTTTCCTGTAGCTCAGGGCATTCCAAAGACTGGTGCCTCCTCTCCTTGGCCACTAATGATGCCCTTTCTAGAGAAGCCAGGCCAGGCAGACTTCAGTGGTCCAAGCTGGACAAGGGGAGAGGAATGCTTCTCTAGGTTGCCATGGAAAGAGGTTCAACTTTTCCTGCCACCCCTTATTTTGTCCCTTCTCCATAAAGAACTGCAGGTTGCTCTGGAGCTTGAACTTTCTGCTGTCTTAGGTCAAGTGATTTACTAACGAAACATTCCCACTTCTGTAAGGAGCTGGGGAAAGCAGAACAGGGAAGGAGAGCCAGTGTTTGATTTCAGGTGAAGTCCCAGTCTAACCCGGCGGGGAGCTCAGGAGTATAATGTGTAGCCTGTCTCGGGGCAAAGGGACTCTTCCTTCATCCTCCTGCACCCATCAATCACTGGCTCCCACTGACCCAGGGCACGTAATAAACTCACAGGCACTTCCGACTCTTGGTGCCTGGCTGAGGCAGCTCCCGCGAGCCTTGTTTTACCCTCTGAAGACAGTTGTTGGCAGGAGCCCTTAGGAGTGAACACAAGCAGCCGGGGGTGGACACGGAGCCAGTGAGGGGACCTGAGGGGGTCGGGGGCAGCAGCGATAGCATCTGCTACTCTCTGTAAGGTCCCTTCTATTCATCAGTCTCCCCATGACTGAAGACTTTGTCCCCCCAGGCAGAGCTTCTGGGAAAACCTATGAAGATTTCAAGGCCTCTCATCCTCCCATAAGGGACGTTTCCCAGTATCTCAGCACCTCCTCTGTTGCCCTCAGGAACCTAGACGTTCATTGGAGGCCTTCTCATCGCTGTCCCCGAATCCCTCCTTCCCTAGCTCCTCGAAACTCATCCCTCCAGAGTTCTCTACTCCAGGCAATCTTCACTTCAGAAAGCCCCATGTGTGTATGAATGGCAGAGAAATGCTCCAAGAGGCAGTACGTTTTATCCCAATGACCCTCTATTTCACTGAAGAGTAAGTTCTTTGAGGGCAGGGCAGTGTCCTAGTCACCATCCAGGCTGCTTACTGTGGAGTCTCCACCTGCGGTTCACAGACGTCCAGCGTCAGACTAACAGGAGGTGCTTGTAAAAATATTAACCCTCCTTCCCCTCCACACACGCCAAAGAAGTCTGGAAATCTGTTTTTTTCCACAAGCTCCCTACCTGATTATGGTGCGCATTAAAGAATGAGCAGAGGGCTTCCCTGGTGGTGCAGTGGTTGAGAGTCCGCCTGCTGATGCAGGGGACACGGGTTCGTGCCCTGGTCCGGGAAGATCCCACATGCCGCGGAGCGGCTGGGCCCGTGAGCCATGGCCGCTGAGCCTGCGCGTCCGGAGCCTGTGCTCCTCAACGGGAGAGGCCACAGCAGTGAGAGGCCCACGAACCGCAAAAAGAAAAAACAAACAAACAAAAAATGAGCAGGGCGGGGCCTTCAGAGAACTTTCTTAGCAGTGACCCTGGTGGCCGACTCCCTCCTCTCTGTCAAGCAGCATCTCACCCCACCCAGCACTCGATCCCCTGCATCTGCTTGACTTTTTCTTTTTCCCATCACATTTATTACCTTATCTATTATGTCTGTTGCTTCTAGCCTCTGCCGTGTCCCCACTGGAACTAATAAGCTCCATGAGGGCAAAGATCTGTGTCTCCCTGACCGGGGTACTCCAGTACCTAGAAGGCAGCATCTACACACTGCAGGTGTTCAAGAAATATTTGTTGCATGAATGAATGAAGCATTTCTGTGGAGAGGCATCAGTGCAGCTGAAGACAAAGGTTATTCCACTTCTATCTTCTTTCATCATAGACATTGTTTTGGGGGTTCCCAAGGCTACCCTCAGGCTCAGTGATTCACTGGAAAGACCCACAGGACTCCGAAAAGCTCTTATACTCACAGTTATGGTTTATTGCCATAAAAGGATACAGATTAGAGTCAGCAAAGAGGGAAAGAGCATGGGGTGAAGTCCCGGAGAAAGCAGGCTCAATCTGCAGGTGTCCCTTCCCAGTGGAGTTACACGAGGATGAGAAACTATGTGTGACACACATGCAAAGTGTCACCAACCAGAGGAGCATATCCCAGCCTTGTTGAGGGGTTTTATCAGGGGCCAGTCAGGTAGGCATGCAATGCCCAGTGGCTGATCTTAGCTACCCAGGCTCTAGCTCCCTGCCCCATAGAGGTCAAACTGATAACGCATGGTCCAGGGCCTCAGACACGCACAAACAGGTATTCACCAAAAGTCACATTGTTAGCATAAACTATCTGGTCAAACCAATACAGCGTGGCCCAAGGCCTCAGGCATTAAAAAAAACTCTTGTCAAGCAGGATACTCCAAGGGCTCAAAGCTTATCTCCTAGGAGCCAGGTCAGGGGCCAGTCCAGAACCAAGCCTTTCCTTGGAACGTGCAGGGTTTGAGGAACCCAGGCCTGCTGAGTTAACCTTTCTGCACAGACATCAATAATCAGACACTCGACATGGACCCAACAGAGGCTGTTCTGTAACTGATCTCTTTGGTATTGATCTGACTTGTCCTTAAACATCATTGTACCTAATTAGCATATACTTGCAGGCTAATTCTGCCTCAGAGTTGGGCTATACGTTCATTTAACAAAGAGTTACCAAGCATCTACCATGCGCTAGATGCAGTGTCTCACTGGGAATGCAAAAATGAGCACAATAGACCTCATCTCCGTCTTCAAGAAGTTTAGAGTCTAGTCTAGTTACAGGCCAGTTTTTGGACTTTGGCATGTAAAACCATGATTTATCTCATGATTTTTCTGAGATAATCTATTTCAAAGGTAGGCAGGGAAAAGGGACCATGGAATAAAGATAACAAATATATGGGTGAGAAAGCTCCTACCATATGGTCAGCTCTGCCCTTTGAACCTGCTGCTGCAGATCTTGGGGACCCTCCAGTGGCTTGTCTGAGGCCAGAGATTTGCTTGAAGCAAGGCTGCCTTCTGAGATAAAGGGCAGCCAGAGCATATCAATGCTGTGTTCATATGTATTTATCAAATACTTACATGGCAGCTACTGTGGGCAGTACCCACTGCCACCCCATGCCCCTGTCTGCAGCTCCTGCCATGCTCCTGATGCAGGCTGCGTGTCCTGGGAAGGGTAGCAGGCACCACTAGCTCTGCCCCTGGAGGCCCTTCTGGATCCAGTGCTTTCTTACTCTCATATGCCCATCAGCTTAGCCCTCCCATCCCAGACTCATGTCCTCCTTGGCCTCTCCCTAACTGGTCCCTTTCCTTACATCCTTAGAAACCCTCTTTCTCATAGGAACATACTCCCATTTATTCTTGAACTTTCCTGCTATTGCTCCTGGCACTCTGCTTTCACTGAAGCTCAGCTTTCCCCAGATATATCGGTTCTCAGGTAATCAATGAAGTGGAGATAGAATCAGGCTGAAGTCTGAGAAGCGAGCTAGGGCAGTAATGAGGATGGAAACAGGAGTTCAAGAAGAAACACCCAAGGGCAGATCTGAAGGTCCCAGAGTCACCTTTCAGTGGACGAGAAAGAGGTGTGGAGCTCTAAGACATGTGGGAAGGGATGGTGGACAAAGGCGGCAACAGATGAAATTGCAGGAGCTTGGGAAACGCAGAGCCACCATGATTAGCCCTTAGCGCACCTTTGTGCAAATTTGAAAAAGGTCCTCCTTCCCCCACCCAAATGCAGCCATGTTGGGGCACACAGCATGGTGAGTGGAGTGAGAGCTGGGTTCCAGCTCCCATTCTCCCTTTGACCTGGGCACCTTTCAGGGCGACCTGTGCATGAATACACAGAGTGACCCTAGGAAACCCCAGGACAGAAGAGGCAGCCCTGTCTCCCTCCTCCTCCCCAAGTGAGATCAGCCAAACCAAGTCCAAAGGCGGTTTGGCAAACTTATCCACACCAGGCATTTCAATCCAAGGGGCAGGGCAGACACAGCTGTGGAATTTGGGCTGCAGTAGTTTTCAGAGTCTGGTGGCCATCTGGGTGGTGCCCTGGAAGGGCTCTACCAGGAAAGAAAGACCTTGGAAACTCATCCTAGAACTAGTAGGAATGAGGAAGGTGTAGACTTCCAGCCTACTGCTGGGGCTCAATGGCTGCTGGGCCCCAAGAACAAGGGGGTCAGGCAAGCAGATCTCCATGTCATTACTTGCTGTCCCTGCCCTCACTCCATCCTCCCTGATATGTCCAAGTCCCACATCAATGCCAGCACCTCAGATTCTGTTACTCTACATCATTTCTGTATCTCTCAGTTCAGCATCAGCTCTGCTCATACACAGTAAATGCTTGTGGATTAAACATGGGGACTCATTCTCTCTGTGACCATCATTTGTACGATATTTATGCACTATAGAATAACATTAAATACATAATATGTACATTGTATTGTAGCAGAGTAATTTCAAATATATCATAAAATGATGGGGATGGAAGTGATCTTAAACTCATTGAAATTCAACAGCCTCTCTCTACAGAGAAGGAAACTGATACCCAAAGTAGAGGAGTGTCTTACCCAGAGTCGCACAGCTAGTGAGCTGGGATGCAGAGATGAAAGAAAAGTCAGATGGGGAGTGGAGTTTGGGCCCGGCAAGCAGGGAGAAGGCTCGCTAGTGGTTGAAGTCCCAGGCCTTGCCTTTGCTCCTGACCTGTGTGGCTAAAGCAGAAAGGGAAATTCTGAGTGTGGAATAATAGAAAAAGTGTAGATTGGTCTCTGTTCCCAGTTCCTGGCACAGAGCTCTTAAAACTCTTATAATTTCCTGAGTTACAGGCGCATCTGACCCAGAGCTCCTAAATCCCTTGAAATTCCCTGGGTGATGGGAGCTCTTTTGTTCTAATGAGGCGACCCTGGGTGGGCTCCTGGATGGGGGCTGATCACTAGGAAGGCCAAGTTATGATTAGAAGTGTGGAACTACCAGTCCCCCCACCCCCATTCTCTGGAAAGGGGAGGGGGACTGGAAGTTGAGTCAATAATTAATATTCCTAAGTGATGAAACCTCCATAAAAACCCCAAAAGTACAGGGTTCGTAGGGCTTCAGGGTTAGTGAACACATTCATGTGATGATACCTCAACTCCACGGGGGCAGAAACTCCTGTCTTGGAGACCCTTCAAGACCTCACCCTATGTATCTCTTCATATGGCTGTTCACCTGTATCCTGTAAAATATCCTTTGAGATAAATTGGCAATCGTAAGTAAACTATTTTCCTGGGTTCTATGAGCCACTCTAGCAAATTATCAAATCCAAGGAAGGGATCGTGGGAAGTTTGTAGCCAACTCGGACAGAGGTTGTGGATAACCGGGGAACCCACTACTTGTGACTGGCATCTGAAGTGGGGAAGGGGGGACAGTCTTGTGGGACTGAGCCCTTGACCTGTGGGGTCTATGCTAACGTGAGGCAGTTCGTGTCAGAACTGCCTGGTATGGAAAACCCATGCATCTGGTGTCAGAAGTATTGTGGGTTTGGGTAAAGAACCGAAGAGCTTTTCCCTATTCACTGAGCATGCTCAGTACCGAACAGAAAATCTCTGGCCTCTATGATGTGAATCTCAACAGGGAAGGGGAAGTTGCTCCCTAATAAACTGGTGGCATTTGTGGGAGGGTTTTCCCTAAAAAATGAAGAAGTCCCCCAGAATCTGGGCACAGATTTTCTACATTTAAAAATTTTTTTTTTTTTTTTTTTTTTTTTTTGCGGTACTCGGGCCTCTCACTGCCGTGGCCTCTCCCGTTGCGGAGCACAGGCTCCAGACGCGCAGACTCAGTGGCCATGGCTCACGGGCCCAGCCGGTCCACGGCATGTGGGATCCTCCCGGACCGGGGCACGAACCCGTGTTGCCCCCCGCATTGGCAGGCGGACTCTCAACCACTGCACCACCAGGGAAGGCCTAAAATATTTCTTGAAGTTCCTATTTCTCTTGAAGTGCACCTGTACTGTGCTCAAACAGCAGGTAAAACCTTCTTTCTTTTCTCCATGTTGGGAGGTCTGGAGGAGGCCCTCACCCAGCCTGGCACCCGTCAGCTTCTCTGGACCAGGAAAACATGCACTTTTTGGGTTCTGTTGAAGCCCTGGGGGCTGGTAAAGAATCTGGGCTACCCCTACCTGTTGCCAGTAGGTGCTCAGCCTGGTGGGGAGACCGAACTGGAGACCCTGTGATCCTGCTCAGGGAGGCTCAACCATCTCAACTCAACCCAAACCAAGTGGTCCCAAACGGTGACCCCACTGCGGCGCATGCCCATTGCGCAATGGGCGTGCTCGCGCCCTGCCGGGGGAGTATCAGCTGGGCTATCAGGCCCGCTCACTCCCCTCCAGTTCAGGACAAACTGAATGGAAGAAGAGTTACTTTCTGGGGAACTTGGGTGCGTTCCAACCAGACAGCCCAGGCAAAGGAGAGAGGAAGGACAGGCTCCTGTTCTCCCCCTAGGACCCCAAAGTCTGTTCTCTTGTGTTTTTTTGTTTGTTTGTTTGTTTTTTTGCGGTACGCGGGCCTCTCACCGTAGTGGCCTCTCCCGTTGCGGAGCACAGGCTCCGGACGCGCAGGCTCAGCGGCCATGGCTCACGGGCCCAGCCGCTCCGCGGCATGTGGGATCCTCCCGGACCGGGGCACGAACCCGTGTCCCCTGCATCGGCAGGCGGACTCTCAACCACTGCGCCACCAGGGAAGCCCTGTTCTCTTGTGTTTTGACTGATTCAGGCTCAGTCATTTGTGCATACCACTCTAAGGCACTGGCAGATACCTTTCTTTCAGACGCACTCTTGTGGGTGAGTACAGGGGCATTTTGGCTTCTCCACACATGGAATCACATGCCTCTAAAGCGGCTCGTGACCCCCAGGAGCTGGGATGGGGGGTGGTGAGAATCTCTTCCTATGAATGTGCACAGCAGGCTCTCTGGGGGGTGGGGATATAGAGTAGGAAAAGGCATGATTAGTATTATGAAATAATTTTATATTTGGATAGTGACCATCTGGTTAAAAGGCTTAAGAAAACTTCCTCTGGGGAATTCCCTGACGGTCTAGTGGTTAGGACAATGCGCTTCCCCTACAGTGGGCATGGGTTTGATCCCTGATGGGGGAACTAAGATCCCGCAAGCTGCCCGTGGTGTGGCCAAAAAAAAAGTTCCTCTGCAGGCTCTGGGAGGTAAATTAATGTAATGGAAAGAGGAGGGGCTTTGGAGGCATATCTGCCACCTAGTAGCTGTGTGATTTCAGGAAAATTATTTAGCATCTCTGATCTATAAAATACCACTGATGATACCTTCTATACTGTGCTCCATGAAAGGTTTCTTTTATTTTAAACTATGTATATAGCCCAACAGCATCCATATACTTCAGCCAATTCCAGTTCTCTTGTGAGGCTGAGAATAGTAGGTAGACGGGAGAGCAGCTGGAGGCGGGAGAGGGCTTTGCTGGACATGCGCTGCGGGGAGGTGATGTGAGCAGGAACCCGGAGGGACCCGGAACTGGGGGTTGAAGAGAAGAGTGAGGCCCCATAGTGTCCTCCGAGATATGACACTCCTGGTATGTTTGCCCTGTGCAAGCGGACAGGTGGGTGAGAAGGAACCAGTGGGAAGAATGAGGATGGGAGATGTGGGGAGGGGTTAGAGGAGAAATAGGTGGGAAGGACAAGACCCGGATGCAGGTGGATGACCAGCTTTCACCGCCTCCCCAGGGAAGCTGGCGACATAACCAGTAGTGAGATATTCGTCATGTAGATGATGGAAGGCTGATCTGGAGGGCTAGATCAGTCCCTTCTTCCTCTATGGGTGTCCATTTCCACCCTTTCTGGTTGGGATACTGCCCGTGGGATGAAGACCCCAGTTCCAGGGACTTGATCTACAAGGTCACAGTGTCTGGGGGTGTGGCTACCACAACCGTACATAACACAGGCTCCCTCTGCTTAGAGTTTTTCCAATAACTCATTAAAAGCCATACACAGCTGAGTCTGTGATGACATGAATGGACCTGTGTTCCCTTCTGCAGGCAGCTCAGAGGCCACAGCTCCCTTATTTTGGACTTCCATCACGGTCGGTGTGTCAGGTCTGGGGGACCACACGTGGTCCCTGAGGCTCTGGGTCCTGTGAGTGACGTCCTCACCCTCGTGCTGCTGCCTCAAGCTCTCACCCACTGAGTTCCACTCTCCAGCGCGCCTGGATCCTCCTGGATGCCTCTGGCCCTCGAAACAGGGTTCCCCGGCCTTGCACCTGGCCCGTCTTCTGGGCTTGTCCCACCTCTGTGGCTCCTGGTTCACCACAGAGTTGATCCTGCCAAGCAGTTCCTGCCCTCATTATAGACTCAGGGGACATCAAACTTGGAGGAGAGTTAAGAAACCATCTAATCATATTTTCCAGTGATCCCACTCCTGGGCGTGAAACCGGAGAAAACTATAATTCGAAAAGATACATGCACCCCAGTATTCATAGCAGCACTATTTATAATAGCCAAGACGTGGAAACAGCCTAAATGTCCATCGACGGATGAATGGATGCAGAAGATGTGGTATATATTTTATATATATATATATATATATATATATATATACACACAATGGGATATTGCTCAGCCATAAAAAAGAATAAAATAATGCCATTTGCAGCAACATGGATGGACCTAGAGATTATCATACTAAGCAAAGTAAGTCAGACAAAGACAAATATCATATGATATCATTTATATGGGGAATCTAAAAAAATGATACAAATGAACTTATTTACAAAACAGAAATAGACTCACAGGGACTTCCCTGGTGGTGCAGTGGTTAAGAATCCACCTGCCAATGCAGGGGACACAGGTTCAATCCCTGGTCCAGAAAGATCCCATATGCCGTGGAGCAACTAAGCCCGTGCACCACAACTAATGTGCCTGTGCTCTGGAGCCTGCGAGCCACAACTACTGAAGCCCGTGTGCCCTAGAGCCCGTGCATCGCAACTACTGAGCCCACACTCTGCAACTACTGAAGCCTGCATCCTCTAAGGCCCGTGTGCCGCAACTACTGAGCCCACATGTTGCAACTACTGAAACCTGCGTGACTAGAGCCCGTGCTCCGCAACAAAGAGTAGCCCCTGCTCGCTGCAACTAGAGAAAGCCTGCGAGCAGCAACAAAGACCCAAATGCAGCCAAAAATAAATAAAATTTAAAAAAATAAATTAAAAAAAGAGAGAAATAGACTTACAGACATAGAAAACAAACTTATGGTTACCAAAGGTGGAAGAGGAGGAGGGATAAATTAGGAGTTTGAGATTAAAATATATACACTACTATATATATAATTGATAACCAACAAGGACCTACTGTAGAGCATGAGGAACTATACTCAATGTCTTGTAATAACCTATAATGGAAAAGAATCTAAAAAAGAATATATGTGTAATATGTGTGTGTGTATAACTGAGTCACTTTGCCGTACACCTGAAACTAACACGAAATTGTAAATCAACTATATTTCAATAAAAATTTTTTTAAACCCCATCTAAACATGACCTCTCATTTATACTGACGAAGAAACTGAAGCCCAGAGAAGGAAACTGAAGCTAGCAAACGGCAGAGTCAGGCCAGAATCCTGTCTCCTGACTTCCCCTTTCCCAGAGCCACGTGACGACCATGAGGCTGGGGGTCCATTACAAAGTTTTCCAAACTGCCCATCCTGTTAGTGAGATCAGCCTCCCCCCTCAGTGTAACGTGCTCATTTGTGTCAGCCCCTTCTAGACCGGAAGTCCTGTGAGTTTGTTCACCGTCGTGTCCCAAAGCCCTAGGGGCAGTGCCTGGTTCAGAGTAAATGCATCGTCATTATTTGTTGAATCAATAAGCAAGTCAGTGTAGATATGGCCAAACCAAATTACTCAGCCCTCAAAGTGGTCATCTGAGCCTAGAAGCTGGATGAGCTGAACCAGTGTGGTCAGAACAATGAACAATGATGTGGTTTTGAGCAACAATGTGCTTTGGACTCAGAAGGATCTGGGTTTGAATCCTAGCTCTGCCATCTACTGGCTGTACATCACTTAACTTTCTTAACCTCAGTTTCCACACCTGTAATAAAGGAAAAACAATGCTTACCTCAAAGAATTGTTGTGAGAGTTAAATGAATCATGCATTTAAAGTACTTGGTTCAGTGTTTGACACATCCTGAGTCTTTAAAGTACAGTAGCTTTTTATATTAGAGATACTACATGAGCAATGATGCTGGTCCTACCCATATCTCCTTCTAGGAGCGACCCCTGTTCACAGCCTCTGCTGCCCACGTGACCTTGACCTTGGACACAGCTGACTGGACCAGGGTAGGGAATTAGTAGGGGTCAACCTCTTCAGTCCCCCTCTTTGTGGGACTTGGGCCTTCCAGGCAGTTGCCATCTTGTAATGAATGCTCTCTCCCTTTGGTCACTGGAGGAACCAAGGCGATTTAGCTTTGGGAAGCCATTGGTGGAGGGTGACTCAACGCTGCGAGGAAAGGCTCCTCAGCCCTGGGTCAGAGTGAGCAGCTCGGCGCTGCTGCCCTGAGGTCCCCAGCGAGCCAGTGCCATCAGCACACGAGGGTGCTGGCCCAGTGCAGAGTGGATCAGCACAGCGTGTCCACAGAAGTGACGGAGGTGACAGTGGCAGCAGGGTCGCGCTCAGCAGTGGGCGTGGAGCTCGGATATGAGGTTATCCCCGAGGTCACCGTGTTTATGAGCAGACACGAGTCGGTTCTGGGGGTTCTGAGAGGGCCTGGAGGTCCTATAACAGCAGGTGGGGAGCAGGAGGCAGTCAGAAAAATAGCCTTTTGTGTCCTTATGGAACCCCCAATTTTAACCTAGACCCACATAATCTGGGACCCGCATAACCCAAAAACCCTGCTCCAGAGCAGTGGGGATTCGAAATGCTGAGGCCCTCATCCTCCTGCTCGGCCTCCAAAGCAGACAACCACATCCCACTCACTCTCTTCCCTGCACCATTTGCTCCTCCACTCGACTCAGACATCTGTTCCCCACCCACTCCTTCGTCACCACCCTCCCATCTCTCATCCTCCTCCCGGGCGATGCTGTCTGTCTGCAGCACCCTCCCTATCCCTGTCACGGAGTCATGGGCCCACCCGTCCATCCTCCCACCCCTGCAGGTTCCTGGCCGGCGTCCACCTTGCACCCCTGCAAGCTGGGCACGCCCTGGCTCCTGAGGCAGCGGATTCCATTCTCGGTTAGCCCTAAGTTCCAAACCTTGAGCCCAAATCGGCCTTCCTAGAAGAGAAGCTGGTTCCAGTTATGTCCTCCGGAGCTCCATCGAACGAGTTCACTCTTTATGCCTTTTGCTCAGACATGTGACGTTGGAGTGATGTCCACTCCGCCTGTGTGTCCCCCACATCCAGCTGCTTTTTCCCCTCAATTCTTCTCCCTCATCTGTCCTTCCTCTCCATCACCACTGCCCCCTCTGCTCCAGAGCCCCACCACCTTGGGCTGGTCCACCCACATCATTTCCCCTCTTCCAAGCCTTCTTCCTCACTGCCACAAGATGAATTTTTCCAAAACGTCAACGAGCATACATCTCCCTTGAGATAGTGGCTTGGAACCTATAGGAAGGTCCTCCTTAACCTGGCGTTCGAGGTCTTCTTTCCTCTGTCTCCAAGTTCATGTACAATTGCTTTCTGACACAAAACCCTTAACTGCAGGCAAATGAGTCAAATTCACTGTCATCAAAATATTCCATGAGCATTCTTGCCTCTTGGACCTGATCTATATACGGTCTTCTTTCTCTCCTCCCCTTCCTTCTCTCCTGTATCATCTTTGGAGGCCTCCCTGACTACCTGGGCTCTAAAAGGATCCCCTCCTACATCCCACAGAACACACAGTCCTCACCGCTGTGCTTTGTAGATCCTCTGAGAACTTTTATTCCCCCACCCCCTTCCTTGGTAGGCACTCAACGCATGAGTTTTGAGGACAAAGATGAGATCAACCCAGTTGCCAGGACTCCCTGAGTCGTCTCTCCTCCATTTTCTTCAAGTGTTCCTCCTCCTCTGTTTTTCCAGAAGCCTCTGAGGAAGACACAGGAGTCTCTGTGGGGTCTGACCACCGTCAGGTACCATGAAACCACAGTTCCCCAGAGCCAAGGAAAGGAGAGGGATGCAGTGGATTATGATGCAACAATTTGGCCACCAACAATGATTTACCCAGGTTCCCCAAATATTTGATCAGCCGTTGAGTTCTTCACATCTTAACAACGTATCCTAAAGTTCCTCTTCTTGAGAAAATGTTTCCAGTATTGCTCAGAAGTGACCTTTCCCTTGGCCATTCAGAGAAAAAAAAAAAGGAAGGAAGGAAAGAAGGAGGGAGGGAGGGAAGGAAGGAAGGAGGGAGGGAGGGAGGGAGGGAAGGAAGGAAGGATGGAAGGAAGGTAGGAAGAGAAAATCATTGGATACCTGCCATACCATAGGCACTCTTTCTGGAATTTTTGTTTGTTTTCTCAACTTTGCCTGCTGCTTAAAAGTCATGTAACTGGTATGTTCTCTCCTTGCACATTTCTATAATAATTTTCTCAGTCTGCCCTTGTCCTTTTCTGTATATATCAGGGCATGTGTTTTAGATGCAGACCCCATAGTTGGAAACCTTAGGAAGCCTGCAGAGAGAGGCAGCTGAGGGCACAGATTCCACACACACGAACATGGGCTCACTCAAGTCTCTGCTATACCAGCTGTGTGGACTTAAATACTGTAATCTTTGTGAGCTTCCCTTTTCCTCAGCTGTAGGAGAAACAGTACCCCTTCCACGTATTGTGAGGATCAGATCATGTACGCGTGATGCATTTAGCCAGGCACGGCACACACACGTAACAGATGTTGGCCACTCTTGCCAGTGATTCTCTGGTGAGGGCTTCAGCCCTGCGTGGTAGGTTATGAGGTGCCCAAGGAAGGCTTTTGAGGGTGACAATAGAACTGTTAAAAGAGGACACGGAGGCCCTTCTGACTCAAAATTAGAGCTAGAATCACATGGCCCAAAGTTACTAGAAAACTTACCACTACTTTGAGCAGTCAAGGTCTGGGCATCTTCTCTTTACCCACTGTGCCTATTAGGGAAATCAGGTGATAGTTTATTTTGTAATTTCTGAGAGTGCCGAGGGGCTCTGGGGACTCTGGTAAGAGTAGAGAAATGGTCATTAACCTTTAGGGCTTGGGAAGCCCCTAGTTACCCCGTCTCTCCCCTCTGCACCTAGCGAGTATACCCCAAAGGTCACTGGCTGAGTGAGGAATGGATGATCTTACCCTGGGCGGACGCCCTACAGCCCCAGATGGAAGCTGAGCTGGGAAGCACGGCTGAGACCAGGCAGCCTCCTTCCTGAGTTAATACCTATAAACCACACAGACACCGCGACCCCTTTCCCCTAGACTCTAGGGCATCCACTCCACCACACAGCTGCAAGACCGAGGACTGGGAAGGCAGGAGAGGGGTGGTCCTGCTTCTAAAGGAGACACAGAGGGCACGCAGGGAGGGGCGGGCCTTACGTGCTTAATTTAGTCTTTGTCATACACCTATAAAGTAGGCGGTATTATTACTCCCGTTTTGCAGGGAAGAAACTGAGGCACAAGTGAAGCACGTTGCCCCAGGTCACACAGCTGTGAAGGCAGAGCGGGACCTGAAGGCAGGCAGGCTTGTTCCTGGCTTCTTGTCATTTATGCTGCCAATTGCTGGGAGCCTCAATCACACCCCCTTAGCCTCCTGACAGGGGAGCTCTGCACTTCCCTCCATTTGTGAGCGCTGACATCCACCAGACAGGTGAGATTGCGGGGGTGGGGGGTGTTCTGCTAGCGACCTTTGGGGGCAATGGTTGAAAGAAGGAGCAGTGGAATACTTGCTCATTTTTCTTGCAAGTATGTACCCGTGAGTCCCAGTAATTAAACACAACCAAGAGGTAAAAGGGGTGAACTTGTGACCAGGTCTGTAACCCAGGCATCAGCCTTGGACATCACTAAGATAACTAGGCACGTCAATTACTCTGTCTCCCTGGCCCTTGTCTGCTTCTAAGAGAAACTGACAAGTCACAGCCCTTGCTGAAGGAACATCCCTCAACTGCCATATTTTTTTACTATTTGACCCTAATTTTCCCCCAGTTGGCCCAGGGGTGGTCCCAGACCCAAAGGCCCCTGATTCATAGGCTGGTCAGGGACCTACAATGTGGCTAAGAAATGATGGTCAGAGACCAATCACATTCTCAATCTTGGGAATCTGATTCTGGAAATACAGAGACAGTGAAAGCTGTGAGCCATAGGGATTGAAGCTGAAAGAATCTGGAGATGGTTAAGGCTGTGACAGGTTAGGCAGAGAGACACGGACACTGCAGAAGAGCTGTAAGGTAGAAAAACATATACAGTGGAGGGTGAGAATAAGCTGGTTTGAAGTAAAGCAGACACAGACGAGCTGAGCCAGGCCAAGTTGAAGGTGAAGCGTAATAGCAGTTGACATTCAACCCTGCCTGCACATAAGGATCATCTGGAGAGAATTTAACAAACGCCAGTGCCTGCACTTATCCCCAGAGAATCTATGTAATTGGTGTGGAGTGGGGGCCGGGCATTAGTAGGTTAAAAATCTCCTCAGGTGATTCTCAGGTAGAGGCAGGTGGAGAACCACTGACCTGCGGGGAGGTTCCCTGGCCTCCTGAGGCTCCTTGCGGCTGAGGCGACCTGGCTCCAGCTCTGCAGGAGGCCCCGTGGTTCAGATTCTCCTGGATCCTTTGGCAGACCCTTTTGGATAATGAATCGCTTACAGCTCCTGCCTTATTCCTTGCTGACAGAATCCTAATTTTGTACAAGTATTGGAGCAGCAATATGGTCAAGGAAGATGGGCCCAACCCCAGAGGATGAAGACAATTGGTCCTAGCCACACAGAACAATCCCATCCCCTTCTCCCATCTTAGAGATGAGTATGTGACCCAGTTCTGACCAACGACATGTTGCGGGGGGAGCCCTTCTGGGAAAGGTTTTCCCCTTTAAAAAGAGACGGAGGGGCTTCCCTGGTGGCGCAGTGGTTGAGAGTCCACCTGCTGATGCAGGGGACGCGGGTTCGTGCCCTGGTCCGGGAAGATCCCACATGCCGCGGAGCGGCTGGGCCCGTGAGCCATGGCCGCTGGGCCTGCGCGTCCGGAGCCTGTGCTCCGCAACGGGAGAGGCCACAACAGTGAGAGGCCCACGTACCGTAAAAAGAGAGGGAGAAACTAGAGAAATGCCCCCTTAGCCTCTCTTGTATTGGGGAGTTATGCTGCCTGATATGATGCCTGGAGCTCCTGGCGCCATCTTGTGACTATGAGGGGAAAACCAAGACAACTTCAGAGAACCTGACCAGAGCCTGATGTGACTTCTGCCATTAACCACCCAGGAACCACCCACCCCCAGACTTCTTGTTACTTACTCTATGCTTACTGCGTGCCAGGTGCCGTCCTAAGCACTTTTCATGTCTTAATGCCGGGGTCCCCAAGCCCTGGGCCGCGGACCGGCAGCAGTCCGCGGCCTGTTGGGAAGCGGGCCGCAGAGCAGGAGGCGAGCGGCAGGCGAGCGAGCGAAGCTTCCTCTGCCGCTGCCCGTGGCTCGCACTGCCACCTGAGCCACACCCCGCCCACCGCCCGTCCGTGGAAAAACCGTCGTCCACGAAACCGGTTCCTGGCGCCAAAAAGGTTGGGGACCGCTGTCTCAATGGATGAAAGCTGGCTCCATTCCCTCACCTTCCCATACACCACCCACTACTCAATGCAATATGAGCACGTCTCTGTGAGACGGAGTGACGTAACATGTATATAGCCAAAGAGAACGAAAGGCCTCAAAGCTGGCTCATCCGCTGTCCACAGCCCACTTGCCCTGGCTCTCCTTACTACAAGATCCACACTGGGCTGGTGTTCAGGATGCTTCCAGCTGATGCCCTCCTAGTCACACTCCACAAAGCTGGCTGATTGGCTCTCCCCCACCCTTGCCTTTCACCCCCTCACTCACGTCTCTACTCTTACTGCATTGCTTCCCTCTTTTCCTTTTATCCATCTCTCCAGTGACTGGATTTGAGAGGAAGAGAAATGGAGCACCCCTGCCCCGCCCCCCGCCCCAAACCAAAACTATCTGGAATGACAGTAGATTTTTAAAATCTGGATTTCTATGCAGTGGTTGAGTCCTTAAACATTAGCAATTGGTCTCATCAGCCTGGCTGTATCTCCAAAGTGGGCGTTCTTTTCATGCTGTCCTGTCCTCTCACCCAAACATAAATCTAAGTGGTCCCCAAAGAAAGGGCCCTCTAGCCTCTTCCATGGCTCTGCCTAGGGATTGCTCAGGGTCTGCACCCAGAGGTGTACAGGCCCCTCTTCAGGCCCGCTCAGCAGACCCCACGCATTCCCCCACCTTCATAACTCTCCTTCCCAAGTTTGGAAGGTGGTCACCTTGGCTCGGCCCCACGGTTCGAGCTCAAAGAACACCACAGGTGTGAACAGTTACACAGACTTTATTTTTCACCCATTGAGCACAGGAAGGTCTGGGCAGGCAGAGGCGTCACCATCACCTCCCCTGGTTCACAGACACGGGCCGTGAGACTTGGTGGTGAGGGACAGGGGTCCCACCCCTACCGCAGATGGCTATGGAATTATCACGGCGACGCATTTGTTCTCAGTCCTATTTACACCAGGGAGTGTGGAGAGGGTACATTTCTTACACCAAAAATATATACTTTGGAATCTCTAAAACAAAAATATCCCTACCTCTACAGGAGACCTACTAGAAAGAAGAACACAGAAAACGAGGGAAATGTACCAGCACCTCAAGCCGTCCCCTTCCGTGGGAAGGTCGCTCTGCTCTCCACCTGACACCGTGTGCTTGGGAGGGCAGCCGTATGTAACCAATCAGACAGACAGACACAGATCAACGAGGGGGAGGCTTATCGTCTTGGAGGAGTGAATATGGGAGAGAGGCATGGGGAGGAGGATTTTGGCCTCTTTTGCAAAAGGAGTTAATTGCATATTCAGTTTGGTACTTCTGTTTCCAACATTATTGCACATGTGAAAAACCTGCATGTTGGAGTCAACTGCAAACCTGCTAAGAGAACCCAAGCTCTGCTGATTTCTGCTGGGCTCGGGGAAGGGCTGTGAGTGGGCTCGCTCTCTCTCAGAAATATTAATGCCATCAGCTAGAAGAAAACTTCTGTATTCTCCAGTGCTGAAAGTGGGTTAAAGAAAATGCTATTCTTTTTCTTTCCAGAAGGATCAGAAACCATTCCATTCCCTTTGAGCACAGAATCTTCTAAAAGAATTATGCCTAATGGATGAATCATGCCACTTTCTGAATTTTCCTCCTGAAAAGATTCACGTGACACTCCTTTCCTCTTTCCAAGCTTCAAGCAATCATATAGTTACTTTACACCTCTTTTGGTGGTGAAAAGCAGCCTCCTTTCCGATAAAGAAATGTGAACTGAGTCAACTACCCATTCTCTATAATTAATGCAAGACGCCAAGGGCACCAAGAATCATAAAGAGTAGATTTGGCAGAAAAATCCCTTCTATTTGGTTTTGGAATGTCTTTCTCTATTTACACTGAAATATGGATGAGCCTGAGGGCTTGAGAATCCTTAGTCCCTCATCCTAAATAAGGCAAAATAACCATAAGTCTCACCTTTTTGAGAAGCCCCAGAACCGTCCAGCCTCCTCCCCCTCTCACCAGCCCTAACTGGCCGTGGTGGCTAGGACCTCTGACCAAGAACTTCTTCCCTCCAAGGAGAACTTGAAAGACTAAGGAAAAGGCAGAAAGGACGGGAAAGAGTATGTGAAAAAGCTGAGTCAGTACAAGGGGGCAGAACTTAGACGCTGTCTTATTTGGCCAGTCAGGGCCGACAGGAAGGATTTCTACCTTAGGAGTCCTGGCAGCTACAACCAAAAGAAAGTCAAGAAGCCTGAGAACATCTGATGCATGTTGAATGTCCTGCCAGGATATGGCTTGGGAACCTGAGAAGTCTGAGGAAAATGCAGTAGCAAACTAACAGAGAGTGATTAAAAATCCTCGGAGGTGGTACTAACTCTCCAGCAAAAGAAGACATTTAGAGAAGCTGATTAAGTAGCAGAGAGAACATACTAAATAGTATGTCTGACGTTGGTTAAAATGAAAGCCACGGGCCCTGGGCTCAAGCCTTCTCCTACGCATCAGGAAAATGTGGAGACTCCAAACATGGACATTGAAGTTGACAGAGAAGCTGCAGGGAGAATTACTGATTCCTCTATTAAGAGAGAAGACTAGAGCACTGAGTAGGTAGAAAATAAAGTCGAACTGGGAATTGTGTTTTTTGAATGACCAGAAACCAGATTCCCCAAACCAGAGACCTCTTGAAGGTCACAGCTGTCAGCCTGAGATGTCAACAAAACCTAAGACTTAGTATATACCAGATTTTTATCAAACATTTATGACTAATTTATTTTTTATTTTTTATTTTTTTTTCCTTTTTGCGGTATGCGGGCCTCTCACTGTTGTGGCCTCTCCCGTTGCGGAGCACAGGCTCCGGATGCGCAGGCCCAGCGGCCACGGCTCACGGGCCCAGCCGCTCCGCGGCATATGGGATCCTCCCAGACCGGGGCACGAACCCGTATCCCCTGCATCGGCAGGCGGACTCTCAACCACTGCGCCACCAGGGAGGCCCTATGACTAATTTAAAAGCCAGTCACATCTCAGACAAATAGAAATAGCAACTATTTATAACGTCTTTTGAAAATATATGGTTCCCTACCTCTCTACCCCAAAGGCAAATCTATACCAACAAGGAGAGGGGGGGATAGGAGCTGTGTGCAGTAAAGACCAGCTCTCTTGATAATCCCATTATCAGAAGTTTGAAATCATATACAGCTACAAAGAACTAGCCTGCATTTCCTGCAACCAGACATGTTGAGCAATTTCACAGCATATTTCTGCTGGCCTTCACCTTCTATCTAAACCAACCCTTCCGTAAGTCATGGCCTAGGACGTAACCCACCCACTTAGTGATGTCCGTTCTTCTGTTTAGAAGCAAGAGTCAACTCACCATCATTTTCTTAAATCCCTGGCCTCCCTCCCTTCCTACTCTACACTGCTAGCCTATCAGGGCATTGGCCTGCCAACACTCAAACGACTCCTGAATTTCCCCTTGTCAGAAAAGAGGTGGACTACTTCTCTGGCCCAAGTAAGCCTGGGCATGGGAATTACCTAACTACCTGCTTTCTACCCCTAAATCAGTTTCTCCTTAATGTTGAGCTTAAACACCTTTTTCTAAGACTCATCTACCTGTATTTGCCCTCAGGCAATTCTATGAGAATAGAGAGGGGAAGCCCTAGAAGGGAGAATGACCATATTCTTTTGATGTCCCCACAGCTTAAGTGCACGAGATTGTGTAGCAGCAGCAATGAAATCTCATGGATACACTCTCACTTGTTGGTAGACACACGTGCATACACACACAGGTACATACACGTGGCTGATGCTCCACCACCAGTCCCAGAGTCCTACCCTAAACACCCCCCCACACACTTGACTCTGCAACCCATAGTCACCAGCCACTGAGCAGGGAAGCAGCCAGGACTGGGGCTGAGGGATGGGTAGGACTCAGGAAAGATAAGAGAGGAAGAGCAGGGAGTGGTTCCTACCACCGAGATGTAGCACAAACGAGGCTGGCTGTTGTTTGAAGAAAGTCTAATAGCCTAAAAAGACTGGCACAGCCTTCCAAAGTAGCTAATGTTCCGAAGGCACAGTAAGCTGGGAGGGTCTGGCTCAGGAAGCGCACTACACAGAGTTAACAAAGACAGGCTCCCCGCTCTCAGGAAGCCTGCCAGCACAGGGCATCACAAGACGTCAGTGTGTGAGTAGAGAGATTTTTCTGAGTGACTCTGCCACGTAGCTCTGTTGCATGATGGATTCTTCCCTGCCGTATTCCTCATCGCCACGCTGAGGCCAGGGGAACAGGTGAAGCGGTCACCACCCTCCCTATACAGAAGTGGCAGGAAAAGATGGGCGGGGCAAGATGGGGGAACAAAAGGGGGGGATGTCCTCAGGGAACAGAGAAGATGAAAAAGGAGGCAAGCTCAAGGAAGCAGAGAGGGACGGGGAAAGTCAGCAAGAAAGCCTTTCCCAATGACAGGTTGCCTTATGATTTTTCTAAATCAGGTAGGTAAATGGGTACAGTATTACATTTATCCTAAAGTGATAAAATGTGAAGCTTTGGCTCTCAAAGATTTTAATGCCCATATAGTTCAAAGAAGCATGCCTGTTCCTGTCTGCACCACACGAAAGGATGCCGAGGCTGTCCCTGAAACAGCCTTGTGAGTAGAAATCAGACAAGCCAGGAACAATACCCACAATTCAAAGGGATGTCATTTTAATATTTGAAAGCAGCGTGACGTTCAGCCAATAGGCACTGGTATGGCCATACATACTGCTTGTTTACAGCAGGCATCCGTTCTGAGTGGTTGGTGCCCATCCTGTACCGGTTGTTAAATATTTTGAAAATCATCTGTGTATTAAAAGGACTGACTCTAAGAGATAGGGAAATAGGAAAAGGCAGGATTCCTTCAATATCAAAGGTCCTTAGAGTAAGACTACATTAATATATTTATGAGTCTAAGGAATGCAAAATTCAATAAAGTTACGTAGCCAACTCCTCACCTATGAAAGGAGAGCACACCGAGGGATGGTCCCACTGTACAAATATTTTCCAGGATGGAAACTGAACTGATCAGATCCCCTGGGTACCGACATGCTTGCTAGTCACATTCTGTGCACAAAGGAAGGGAAAGTCTATACACAATGGAGCCCAAACCCTCGATATTCATTGCAAAAGAGAAGAGGAGACAGAAACTATAAATACAGTTTTAAACTAAATACCAAAATTAATTTCACCACTTACAGTTCATTTCCCAGTGTGGCTTTTTACATCTGAAAGTCAGAACATTTGTCAACAAAAAAATCCAGGATGATGAAGATGGCTTGGTCCATTGAGTTGGTGATGGTTTGCTACTAAGGCAGCTAAGGAGACATTACGTAAGCACTTGGATCTCTCCAGGAATGGAATCAGAGTGTCCTCAAGAGACAGCAGCAGGACGTGGATGTTTCCACAACATGGTCAATTAAAAACACCTTATCTCCTTTTCTACTCACAAACGACTACAGTCAAACCTTTCCCAGATAAGTAGAAAGCAGACACTATGACAAATCTTCAGGCTAGGAAGTCCTTCCTGGTGTCTAAACTAATTCCTTCTGTAGCCACTGAAGCTTGTTCTCTTACCCTATCAATGAAGTCAAGAGAAGCTGCTCATCCTCACTCACCATCACTGATTTTCCCCCAGGGCTTTTCCTGTCTGAGCTAAGCAACTTCAATGTCCCTCTTGGCCCTTTCATCATCCAAGGTTCTTGCTGAGTTATGCAGGCTGCTGCTAGGGAGCGATGAAGATGCACCAGGCCAGAGGCATCTGCTGGCTGCGGTGGTGAGCACTGCCAATGCCCAGGGCGCTGACCCTCCTAGGAGCAAACCCTCCTGGTGGCCTCTGGGTCTGGCCAGCATCCCCCAGAGCAGGCAACCAAACCAAGGCCCGGGGCTGCCCAGGAGCCTGCAGTCACCATGGGACTGGAGAGGCTTCCTTTTCCTCTCTGCTCTTCTCCTACTTCCTCACCCTGTCCTTGAGCAAGAGGGACCTCACTGAGGAAAGCCTCAGTGGCAGAATGGATCCATATGGCTCAGCAGGCCAGCAGAGGGTTTCAGAGGAAATGTCTGGCAAATGGGAAGCTGGGTCTTCAGTGGTGGCAGTTCTGAAGAGAAAGAGAAGGAAGAGGAGAAGTACCAACGGGAGGTGGTCTTCTGCATCCACACTCATACCAGGCAATGCCCTCTGATGCACACCACCAATAACTGAATGCTCGCGTGGCTTGGACAGGACCAAGGACAGGGCCAGACTTGGGCTCGCTTCTTCTCTGAGACACTCGTCATCTTCTCTGTAACCAGAACTTCCCTGTGGCACCTCACGGCCCACATCCTCCATCCCAGCAAAGACTTTTAGTTGAAGAGACTGAATAAAAGTGTTACAATTAGATAAAAAGGGAACACATGATTCATTCCTGCTTTTAACACAATACTTTGAAGATGTCACCACAATTTGGATCTGGCTATATTTTAAGTTCATTTACAAGTAGACTAGTTCTCAACTAAAAATAACCATGTGCGTTATACATTTCGACAGCTGCCTGGATTTTCCTCTGAAGGAAACAAGATTCTATATTTCACTCACATTCAGTACAGATTTCTTTTAACCCATTTGATGAAATAGCCCATCACTACCTCCCACTGGTGGCTGTGACTTTCCAAAGCACATCAGTTTCTCCTCAGAGCAGCCTTATGAGTGAGACAGTTATTATTACCATTTCACAACTGAATAAACCGAGTACCAGAAACAGTGGCCTGTCAGGTTACACATGGAATTAATAGCTAAGCCAAGTCTCCTAGCCTACCCTACTGCTTTTTTTTTTTTAACTAGAAAAGTTGCCTTTAATAAGACCTAAGATTTTACCTTCGGTTATCTGATGACTTAGTGTTTGGACCAAATTATTCACGTAATTTGAGTACATAGCCTACTTCAGTGTAGGCAAAAATGCCTCAAGTCTTTCCATTTTTTTCATTAACCAGATTAAAAATTGATATATGCTACTGACAAACAATACTCAGAATTTAGTTTCCAAAATAAGAAAACAGTTACAATTTAATATTTCAAAATCTTTACTTGACAATAATTCTCATTATGGAATAAGTTAAATAGGTTAAAGTCTGTATCAATACTATCAACACTATCCAAATATTTTAAGGATTTTCCAGTTTGTGTGGTTGCAATAACCAAAGAGATGCTCTGCAGATTTTGAAATGGGAACTAGAAAGAGGATTAAGGGAACAAAACAGATAAAGCAAATATACATTCCAAAATAATTCCATCCTGACTTTGGGCCTCGGTAAATGGGCAGCTCAAACCAGCATATCTGCTCAAATAGTTAGAAAACATTTTTGCTTTTCTTAGGTTTATAGCTATTCTGTGGGGTTAGCAACAATACTAGATGTGCTATTAATGGATAAATTCAACTTTACAACTAAAACATATTTTACTTTCAACATGATTGCTAGTTTTAAAAGTCAGAAATAAAAATCGGCAATTATACCTCTTTTCCTTTGTGTTTCCAGAATTCATACTGAGAGCTTTCCAGACTGTGGTTTTAGGCATTTCATCAGATATATTAATCTCAGAGGGGTCACATCTGAAAGCAATGCTTAGGACAGTCAATGTCAGACATACAAATAAGGTCTACATCTCAGTCTATGATACCCACTACCCACCAGAAGGGAAAAGATGAGGCGTGAGGGAGCTTGTCTCACAGCTCTCGGGAGCCCTGGGAACCAGATGGTCGGAATGTCGAGAAGCAAGGTGGCCTGTGAGTCAGAGCTGAGGGCTGGGCCGGGGTGCCGGCTAGCGGCCAGCCCTGCCCCCACAGTTCTGCTCTCCTTTGAAGGGCCCCTCTGGGGATGCTGGTGACAGCGCTATGAGGCCAGAAGTGGCATCATCAGGAGCTACCACTTAGCGCTTGCTGTGTGCCAGGCACGGTGCTAAGCACTCTTTGTTCATTTTCTCATTCACATGGCCAGATCTTTTCCATTTGTAGTTCACAAAGGACTGTTACAATATATTATCTTAACTATCACAGTATCAGAGATTATTAACATCCTCATTTTTAATGTGTAGAAACCAAAGCTCATAGGGTTAAGAGACGGTCCAAGGTCAGACGTCAGTAAGTGGAGAACCAAGACCTTGGATCCAGTCCTTGGTCTCCTAGAACCACCCCCCCACACCGCCCCCGCCAGTACTCTAAACTTTTCCACATGCCAGACTCTCCTTCTAAAAGGCCGAGAGGGGAGGCAGCATCTGCTAGAGAAGGAACATGATTCCTGCTTCGCCGTAGAGAATGCAAAGCCTATGGCTCGTCCATGACAACTTATAGAAAGTTTCTTAAAGATCAAAGATTCCATTTCTTTGGGGTAAGTTAAAAAAAATTGAACTCATAGCAACGGAGAGTAGAATGGTGGCTACCAGAGGCTGGGGGGTGGGGGAAAAGGGGAGATATTGATCAAAGGGTACCAACTTTCAGTCATGAGTAAGTTCTGCAGACAATGTAAGGCATGGTGACTATAGCTAATAACAATGTATTGTACACTTGAAATTTGCTAAGAAAGTAGATCTCAAGTGTTCTCACTACACACAAAAAAGAATGGTTAAGTATAGTAAGTGATGGATATGTTGTTAGTTTAATTGTAGTAATCATTTTACATATATATATATAATGTTGCACACCTTAAATATATACTATTTTTAGTTGTCATAAATAAATAAATAAATAACCAAAGAAAAGACTTTCCTCATCTCCCCCTCAGTATAAACCACAATCAATTCAATAACTCAGCAGTAAATTATCTAGCATCTAGATAACCCAGATCCCCTCTCTTCCTTTTCTGTGCCCTCTCCACCTCTGAGCTTCTTTCAGCTTCTGTGTTCCTCTTCCAAAGCGGAAACAAAACACCAGGAATGAAACCGCAAATGGACCAGTTTAGCTTCCTATGATTTGTGGTGAGCAACAGGTTTAATACACCAAAGGGCTAAGATCGCTGGCAGAAGTAAGGAATTTGGGGAATCCCAGTTCGGTCCCCCCTTGGCTCCTAGGACTGTAGCCGCCATGAGCCATGCTGGAAGGGGCTGTCTCTGCCCAGCCCCCAATGGCTTGCCTAAGCATGGGAATCTCATGCCCACCAGGCAGAGAAGCAAAGACTACATCCTGTTCACCTTTGGAAGGTGGCAGAGAGAGGCAGAAGGACCACTGGTTCGGGGAGCACATGGGCTCCCGTAGCTCTGTCCTCCTGTGATTCCCAGCACCTGGCATAGTGCCCAGTGCACGGCAGGCCCTCAGAAAACCAGGAAAGGAAAGGTGTTTTCACAGGCTGGAACCGGGAGGCTGAATGTTTCGCTCTTTATACCAGCAGCTGCATTTGTGACACAGCCCCCATCACAAAGCCAGAACATTTACACAACCACCAAAACAGTCAACTCCTTGGGGCTGGGGGAGTTTTACCTGAAACTGTTGTTCTTTCCAGGACTACTTAGTAACTTCCTGCTCTCTAAGGGGAACTTGTCTCCCCCCATTTCTAACATTTTCTCAGCCTCCTGCAAGAAAAGGAGACATTACTTTATCTTGGATCAAATGAAACCAACAGTCTACACCAGCCCATTTTTCAGTCACCATAATTTCTACCTGATTTTCTCTCACATTTATTATAAGAGAGTATAATTATGTTCTTTCATAGATCTGACTCACCACAAAAAGAGAGACAACCCAATATCTGTACCTATGGAATAGTATTAAAAAAAAAAAAAAAAAAGAACCTGAATCTGAGTAAACCTTTAGATACAACCACCAATTTACTGGAAACATAGGAGACAGAGAACATGTTAAATGATACCAAAAGTTATATTTAGTAAAATCTAAGTGGCAGGAAACCCTGTAGGTCAAAGACAAAAAAGACAGGAGG
The DNA here is from genome assembly GCF_964341445.2 of Mesoplodon mirus. Lineage (NCBI taxonomy): Eukaryota > Metazoa > Chordata > Mammalia > Artiodactyla > Ziphiidae > Mesoplodon > Mesoplodon mirus. Next base: position 57,511,900 of record NC_138987.1, on the reverse strand, counting down.
GGAACCCCAAAAGAAATTTTTAAAATATATCAACCAATTGCAATATATGAACCTTACTGGATCCTGATTCAAACGAATGCTTAAAAATAATAATAAGGCAATTAGGGAACTATGAATACTGACTGTTCTTTCTACCTTTGTATATATTTGAAATGTTCCACAATAAAATACATACACACACACACACACACAAAATGCAATACTATTCAGCCATTAAAAAAGAAGAAAAGTCCTCCCATTTACAACAACATGAATGAAATTTGAGGGCATTATGCTAAGTGAAATAAGTCAGAGAGAGAAAGACAAATACTGTATAATCTCACTTTCATGTGGAAACTAAAACAACTGAGGTCATAGAAACAGAGAGCAGAAACGCCTGGTGGTTGCCAGGCATAGGGGGCAGGGATGGGTGAAGGTGGTCAATGAGCTGAATAAGTTCTGGGGATATAATATCCAGCATGGTATCTATAGTTAACAATACTCTATTGTATATTTGAAAATTGCTGAGATTAGATTTTAAAATTTCTCACCACACACACACACACACACACACACACACACACACACAAATGCGAGTATGCGAGGTGATACATGTGTTAAGTAACCCTATTGTGGTAATCACTTCACAGTATATACATATATCAAATCATTGCATTGTACACCTTAAACTTACACTATATTATATATCAGTTCTATCTCAATAATGCTTGAAAAAATAATACAAGATTTTTAAAATTCAAGATTTTAGGAAAAGAATTCCTTTAAAATGAATTTCAAAGGACACTATATCAGGCACTAACTGTATCTGGAAATACTTTCAGGCTCATTCTTGGACTGGTGTTTTCATTTTGCTACACATACGTGCACATTCTTTGCACGTGTAGGCCATTGATTGAAGGTCCATTGTGTGGATGGCAGATGCCAAGTGCTGAGGGAAATGAGGAAGCACAGAAAGTCCTATGCAAGTTATCTTTGCGAACCACAACAACATCTGCAGTTAGGTACGTAACAAATACTCTTGGAAGATAATAGGTTTTTTATACTTGTCAAATTAGACCTTCGGGAGAACATGAACCATTTGATCTGATATTAAGAGCGGATTCCATGTTCATACCCTAACTGTGAACCTGATGAGTAGACTGTAGACAAACAGAGGGAAAACAACTGGTTATCAAATCTGAAGATGAAGGACAGACGTCGGCTAAGAATATCTTTGGAGTAATCTTCCCCACTCCTAAATATAACCCTTGGGATTCGAGACATGCTGACTTTTCGTGTGGCCCCTTCCTATGTTCTGTAATCTGAAGCTGCCCCAAAGTCTGCAGTTGGTGCAAGAACTATGACCTCTTCCTCCTTGGCCTTCTTTTTGGCATCATCCAACTTCTTCTTTTTGCTTTCCGGCATGAGATCATCTAACCAGCTCAGCTCCCGCTTAGAGAAACAGAGATCCATGACTTTCCTGACAAAGACCAAGGCCAAAACCTGAAGAAAAATAAAGAAAGTGAATTAGAGGGGCTCATTTCCTCCCTGGAGTTCAAAAGCAAAGTCTTATTTTCACAGCAGACTAGAACATGTCAAGCAAAATCAAACTCATAATAATCATAATATTTGCCTTTATTGAGGCTCTCTGAACCAGATACTAAGTTAAGTGTTTTCTATACAATAGTTTATTTAACTCTCATCGTAACAACCCTACAACTTACTGATTCCCTGACTGAACTAATTTAATTCCTTTATTGAAAAGAGGAACCCTTCATCGGCAGATGGCCCTGAGAGCTGCCTTCCCCTGGCTTGAGGCCAGCAGGAAGGGCTACCAGGCAGCCCGGGGGTGGCGAACCTCTCCAGGAGATGGCTTTGGTGGGGCCAGCCAAGCTCAAACCAAACATGGGTCACCAGTGGGTGAGAGGGCCTTGAAGGACCGTCTGGATTTCCTCTGATCCTCTGCCTATACATTTACTCACAGAATCCTTGCTTTATGCCTGTATCATGGATCTCGAGTGATTTTTGTCTCTGCCCTCTGGCCTGGCTTGACACTGATTTTATAAATGAGGAAACTGAGGCCCAGGGAGAGAAAGTGACTTACCAAAAATCTGACAGCTAATTTCCTCAATGGAAACGACCAGGGATCTCAACTGCTGCTCCACTTTCTCCCCATGAGGGCCATTTCAGCCAAAGGAGAACCAATAATAACCCAGAATGACCTGCCTGGACTGACTGATATTCACCAGCTAAATTTGGTGACTGGACCAGGCATGGGGCAAATCAGACTAATTAAATTCATTTCTCCCTAATTTCAATGACTATTTTCCCAATAAAGCCAAAATTCATAGTACCCCTTCCAGGAATTGCCAGGAATTTGCTATTTCTTTAACCAAACACTCAAGCCCTGAACATAACACCCAAATGCAGAACCCTACATGTATTCTGACAAAATTGAGAAACCCATCAGGAGGGTATATATCTAGGAGATTAGGGGAAAAGAACCCCGAAGATTCCTCACCCTTGAATATTCTCCCAGTAAGACAGAGTTCAAAAGTACCTAAATGAGTACCAGACATTACCCTTATTGGCTTTTCCCTTCTGAGGCCCGCCCTTTGGGTAACTTTCAAAGAGTCCACTGAAATCTCAGCAACCTCATGACAGAGTAAGCCAGAGACAGGAAGGCATCAAGAGGACAAGATGGAACAGTGAGGTGGTCAGGTGGCAAGAATTTCATCATCACCCTAGTTTTAGAAAACAGGTGGTCACCCGTTGCTGAACCACACAGTTCAGCTTTCCTGGTCTCCTTTCCAAAGCACTTGCTTCAGTTAGAAAAGAGGCAAGGATGTCCCAGCCACTTATCAGTGCTAGACAAACCTCTTCCTCTTTCCCAGTAGCTTGAAATAGCACATTTCCACCACTATAGACACTTCTGATTGCAGTAAATTCTAAATAGGAACCATATTGCTTTGAGGTAATATGCAAGTTACTGCAAACATGAAGAGTCCTCTCCATGTCAGATATATGAAAGAAAGAGAGAGAGAAAGAAATTCAGACAGACAGGCAGACTAGTAGCCTTAAAAGTAAACATGGTAAACTACTACACACATGCATCCACAGCTCAAGGTCCTCAAGATAATGCTGCTCCTGCAAAGACCAACCAAAAAACAAAAACTCGCCATCAATAAAGGATTAATATCCAGAATATACAGAGAACTCCTAAAACTCAACAACAAAAAAACATACCACCTTATTTTAAAATGGGCAAAGGACTTGAATAGACGTTTTTCCAAAGACGATATACAAATAGCCAATAAGCACATGAAAAGATGCTCAACATCACTAATTATTAGGGAAATCAAAACCACAACGAGATACCAACTCACATCCATTAGGATGGCTGTTATCCAAAAAAACCCACCATGCCACAACATGGATGAACCTTGAAGACGTTATGCTAAGCAAAACAAGACAGTCACAAAAGGAAAAATACTGCAATTCCACTCACGTGAGGTAACTAGAGGAGTCAAATTCACAGAGACAGAAACTAGAATGGTGGTTTCCAGGGACTGAGGGGAGGGAGAAATGGGGAGTTATTGTTTAATCAGTACAGAGTTTCAGTTCTGCAAGATGAAAAGCCTTCTGGAGGTGGATGGTGGTGATGGCTGCACAAACAATGTGAATGTGCTTAATGCCACTGAACTGTACACTTAAATATAGTGAAGATGGTAAGTTTTACGTTATGTATATTTTATCACTATTTTTTAAAATAAAGAATAATACCTTTTTAAACTCACCATCATTGGAAAGACAATGGCAGCTGGAGAGGCCTTGATGACCCAAAGCAGGATGAGGCAGGTCAGCTGGATGAGGGTGAAGAGGTGCACTTTGCGCAGCGGCACGTGCCGAAGGTAGATGAAGTCTGGCTGGTGCTTTGCAGGCATCCCAAAGAGCTTCAGACGATCAAAGAACTGAAAGGAGGGAACTGGCATTTATTTTCAGGTGGTTTCTCTGGGCCTCGTTAATCCCATTCATATCTCTTATATCACCTGCTCCGAAAGGTGGGTAATACCGTTTCTACCTGACAGAAGGGGAAACTGAGTCTCAAAGAGAACAGGTAATTTGACCAAGGTTGGTAAGTGACAGAGTCAAAATTTGAACTATCTCTTCTAATTCTGGGTTCAGCTTTCTCTCTCCTCTCCCACACTGTAGCTCCTGAGAGAGATGTTTCTCAGGGAATGTTGAAAACAAAATAATCAGTGGTATCTTTCTGCTTAAAAGACCAAATCTCTTATTTGTTCTTTGAGGAGTTTGGAGCTTTTCACTGATTATTTAAAGTAAAAAGATAGGGACTTCCCTGGTGGCACAGTGGTTAAGACTCTGCGCTCCCAATGCAGGGGACCCAGGTTTGATCCCTGGCCAGGGAACTAGATCTCATGTGCATGCCACAACTAAAAAGTTTGCATGCCACAACTGAGGAGCCCACGTGCCTCAACTAAGGAGCCAGCAAGCCACGACTAAGGAGCCCCCCTGCCACAACTAAGACTCAGTGCAACCAAATAAATAAATAAAATGTTCAAAAAATATATATATTTTTTAAAAAGTAAAAAGATAAAATGAAATCTCATGGGGCTTCCCTGGTGGTGCAGTGGTTAAGAATCCACCTGCCAATGCAGGGGACACAGGTTCAAACCCTGATCGGGGAAGATCCCACATGCTGCAGAGCAACTAAGCCCATGTGCCACAACTACTGAGCCTGCGCTCTAGAGCCCACAAGTCACAACTACTGAAGCCCACCCTTCTAGAGCTTGTGCTCCGCAACAAGAGAAGCCACCACAATGAGAAGCCCGCACACCACAAAGAGTAGCTCCTGCTCGCTGCAACTAGAGAAAGCCTGCACACAGCAACAAAGACACAACTCAGCCAAGAATAAATAAATAAATAAATAAATTTATTTTTTAAAAAATGAAATTCATAACATTCTGGATATAGAAAATATGACCATCTTATACTATAAAAAGGAAAACAGAGACCAGAGAGATTAAATAACCTGCCCAGGAGTTGGAGGAATCAGGCTCCCTGACTTCAGACTATACTACAAAGCTACAATGAACAAAACAGTACAGTACTGGCACAAAAAACAGAAATATAGATCAGACAGAACAGGATAGAAAGTCCAGAGATAAACCCACGCACCTGTGGCCACCTAATCCGTGACAAAGGAGGCAAGAGTATATAACAGAGAAAAGACAGTCTCTTCATAAGTGGTGCTGGGAAAACTGGACAGCTACATATAAAAGAATGAAATTAGAACATTCCCTGACACCATACACAAAAATAAACTCAAAATGGATTAAAGACCTAAATGTAAGGCCAGATACTATAAAGCTCTTAGAGGAAAATATAGGCAGAACACTCTTTGACATAAATCACAGCAAGATCTTTTTCGATCCACCACCTAGAGTAATGAAAATAAAAACAAAAATAAATAAATGGGACCTAATTAAAAGCTTTTGCACAGTAAAGGAAACTATAAACAAAACGAAAAGATAACCCTCAAAATGAAAGAAAATATTTGCAAATGAAGCGACTGACAAGGGATTAATCTCCAAAATATACAAATAGCTCATGCAGCTCAGTATCAAAAAAACAAACAACCCAATCAAAAAATGGGCAGAAGATCTAAATAGAGATTTCACCAAAGAAGACATACAGATGGCTAAGAGGCACATGAAAAGATGCTCAACATCACAAATTATTAGAGAAATGCAAATCAAACCTACAATGAGGTATCACCTCACACCGGTCAGAATGGCCATCATCAAAAAATCTACAAACAATAAATGCTGGAGAGGGTGTGGAGAAAAGGGAACCGTGCTGCACTGTTGGTGGGAATGTAAATTGGTACAGCCAGTATGGAGAACAGTATGGAGGTTCCTTAAAAAACTAAAAATAGGGCTTCCCTGGTGGCGCAGTGGTTGAGAGTCCGCCTGCCGATGCAGGGGACACAGGTTCGTGCCCCGGTCCGGGAAGATCCCACATGCCGTGGAGCAGCTAGGCCCGTGAGCCACGGCCGCTGGGCCTGAGCGTCCAGAGCCGGCACGTCTGGAGCCTGTGCTCCGCAAAGGGAGAGGCCACAACAGTGAGAGGCCTGCATACCACAAAAAAAAAAAAAAAAAAAAACTAAAAATAGAGCTACCATGTAACCGAGCAATCCCATTCCTAGGCATATATCTGGAGAAAACCATAATTTGAAATGATGCATGCACCCCGATGTTCATTGCAGCACTATTTACAACAGCCAGGACATGGAAGCAACCTAAATGTCCATTGACAGATGAATGGATAAAGAAGATGTGGTATATATATATATATATACAATGGAATATTACTCAGCCATAAAAAGGAACAAAATAGTGCCATTTGCAGAGATGTGGATGGACCTAGAGACTGTCACACAGAGTGAAGTAAATCAGAAAGAGAAAAACAAATATCGTATAATATCGCTTATATGTGGAATCTAAAAAAGTGGTATAGATGAACTTATTTGCAAAGCAGAAATAGAGTCACAGATGTAGAGAACAAACTTATGGTTACCAAGGGAGGGGGGCAGGGTAGGATGAAATGGGAGATTGGGATTGACATATATGCACTACTACGTATAAAACAGATAACTGATGAGAACCTACAGTAGAGCACAGGGAACTCTACTCAGTGATCTGGGATGACCTAAATGGGAAGGAAATCTAAAAAAGAGTGGATATATGTATACGTATAGCTGATTCACTTTGCTGTACAGCAGAAACTAACACAACATTGTAAAGCAACTCTACTCCAATAAAAATTAATTTTAAATAAATAAGTAACCCGCCCAAAGTCACATTAGAACTCAGTGTGTAAGAGTGACCACTAGACATTGTAAACTAACAAAGAGGGACGAGCCACCAGTAGAAGAAGTGGCTAAATTATCCAATTCTTTCGGTACCCAAGGTACCTCCTGACTCTCTCTGTTCAAAGGACTCAGTGGAATGAGTTGATAGATGGGAAAAGGCAGAGTGTGACAGGAAGTAATACCTGCTTACCTGGAGCAGCTTCCACGACTCCCCAGTCTCTTCACCAATGTACCCCCAGTTAAACCTGCCCCCACCCCACCTCACACTTTAGCCTGGCACTAAACCTAGTGTTGTCCATGTGTGGAAGCCAGTTTGGTTCCTGACCAACCTTTCAGATATAAGTTTACCAGCATCGGACAAAATGTGTTTAATACGTGCCTGATAATTGTCTGTTGAATAACTGACGAATGACTGGAACCATGACATTGAATCAGGCCACACTGCAAGTCTCTGTGCACTCATGCCAACATGACCCTATTTTGCCCAATGTCCAAAGAAATGTCTAAAATAGCTGAAGCAGCAGGACTAGGAAATGGTTTCTCAAGAACTGGTCTGTGCTCCCCTAGGGAGGCTGTCTTTCCCTGGTCAGGACAGGTGAGCTCACCAAGAGAAGACATTGCCTGGCTGAACCATGCAATACCTGAATTCCCTGTAGTGAAGACACTCCCATGTAGAGGAAAACTCCATAGAGTACCGGCATCGGGATAAACTGAAGACGAAAGGGCAGAAAGGCCAGAAATTAAATTTGGTATCATAGCACACTCAAGATTATATAAACTTCCAAATCTCCAAGAAGGAAGCGAAGTCACAAAATCACTGCATAGGTGCTGCATTTGTTTCTGCTGCCTTTACATGACTTAGAAGTAGAAGCAAAAACAGAAACTGACAATGATAAAAATCATTTTGTTCTGAAATGAAATGATTGCACGTAAGTGTAATTTGGTCCTGGTTAAATCATAGGTCTCACATCTTCTCCCCATCTGGCTCTTCCTCCTCCAGGGAAATGGGCACACACACACACACACACACCCATCTCTTTTACAGAACTGAAACCTTTTAAGTCTTTTCTAATCGCAGAATCATCTCCTCAGGGATTTGGTGTATTTTAATATAGACTAATAACATTTGCTTTTTTACTAACCAGAGACTTGAGGGCAGGAGTAGGGAGGTTATCTTAACAGAGAAGGAATAATTTGGGGAGAAATATCAACATTACTCTACTGCACTTGACTATACATACATACTTACCACATTATATCAATCTAGGTAATTTTCAGAGCAACTTTATGAGGTAGAGTAATGAAGCCTATGGAATCAAGGCAAGGAAAGTCTTTTTGCAAAGACTAAACTCGACTTGCTTTTATTTTGAGGCTAAAGAACATTCCCAAACATAATTCTTCTTTGAACTAGAAAATCCCCATTGGATTTTACGTTGCTCCAGCTCTAGAGTGAGTAGACATCTCAATTTGGTGCTAACCTGGTTGGAAGAACTATTGAATGATTTCCGAAAAGGATCCCCCTGAGACAGTTACAGGAAGGCCAGGCAGTGCCCACCACCAGGCCTTCATGGTTACATCCCCAGAGGAGCAGCGACCTTTGGGCTCCTCCAGATGGCACCTAGACCAAAGGCACCTAGGGCTGGGGACAGAGAGTAGGAGGGGGCAGGGCCATGAGGAGAGGTGGCAAGATTAAGTGGAAGGTAAGGGGACAGGAAGGTGGTTCAGAATCCTTTCCCTCCTCTCCCACTTCTCACCCTTAAATAGCATTTGCAGTGCAGGCTGAGGTGCCTGACAATTCATCAGAAAGAGGGAGAAGGAGGCAAAGGAGATAAGTAAGTGCTCCAGAATGGCTGGGGCTTGCAGATAGAGCTTTCCTTTTTATTCCATTTTTCCCAGATGCAGGTCTTACACCCACAAAAAAAATTTTTTTTTCTCATTTTCAAGGTGGCTCCATCTGTCCAAAAATCCTCTTTTCACCCCACATGTCACACCAGCCACTGCCCATTTTTCTGTTCCACTTCACAGAAAAAAACCTCTTGGAAGAGTTGTCTGCCCACATGCCCTTTACTTCCTCACCACCTATTTACTCTCCGGCCCCTGTCATTCAGCTTCTGCTCTATTGTTCCAATGAACCTGCTCTTGTCAAATCCCGTTAGGCCTCCATGTTGCCAAACCCAATGGCCTTGATTTAGTCTTCATCTTCCTAGACAGTTTCTGACCAATCACTCCCCTGGCTTGGCTTCCCTGACATCACAGCCTGCTGGTGTCCCCGCTCCGCCGCCGGCAGCTCCTCTGAGTCTCTGTTGCTACCTCCTGCTCTACCCAACTTCTAAATATCAGCTCTCCTTAGACTCAGCTCTTCTCTCTAGTCCTCCTCTTTTATATCTACCTTTCTCCCTGATCCACTCCCTTGGCTTTCAATACCACCGATATGCTCTTGACTCCCACATTTATATTTTTAGTCCAGAAACCTCCTCTAGCCTCTTCACTCAGATGCCTCCCAGACATCTCACTCAAATCTGACCACTGCCCACCCCTTACAAAATCACTTCCTCCTTCATACAGCCTTCTCCCTCTTAAATGCTATCACTCTCCACACAGATGGTCAAGTCAGAAACCTAGCAGGCATTTTGATGTTTCCATTTTCCTCACCCCATTCCATATCCAGTTGACCAGCAAGACCTTTGGATCTCCTCCAAGATATCTATGCATCCCTACTACCAACTTCCTCATCCAAGCCACCATCCTCTCTCACCTGTAATAGACTCACTGGTCTCTCTGCCTCTATTTTTCCTCAACCCTAAACACTTATTCTCTAGATATCAGCCAGAGAGATCTTTTTAAAATACTAAGTGGATCATGTCCCTCTCCTGTTAAAACCCTTCAAAGGCTCCCTTTACCAGTGTCAGCGAGGCCCTGCATGATCTGCCCCTGCCCACTCCTCAATCTCATCTCAATGCTCTTGCCTTAACTCAACACCCTTGAGCCCAGGTATCTCCTAGAACACATATCACTATTTCCCACCTCAGGGCCTGTCTAGACTGCTTTTCTCCCCTCCCCCATGCCCTCTCCCACCATCCATGGCATGGCTGGCTCCATCTCATCTTAAATACCATCTCCTTAGAGAGGCCTTCTCCGACCACAGTAACTAAAACACCTCCCCTTAATTCTCTATAGTATCACAGAGAGTACCATATATTTCCTTTTATCGCACATCATATTCTGTAATTACCGTGTTTGCTTTCTTAACTGACTTTCTTAACTACATCTTATCTGTCTTATCCCACTAGAATAAATTCCTTCAGGGCAGGTATTCGTATGTGTATCTGTTTGCCGTAGTGCTGTATTCCCAGCACCTAACAGAATTCCTGGCACAAATCAGGCACTCAATATTTACCTAATGAATGAACGAACGGTTACCTTTAATATAGCTGTCATGAAGACTGAGCAGCCCATCAGCACAAAGATCATAAGGCCGGTTACTCTCTGTTCTCGGATACCCAAGAATTTGGGCTGTTCTCCAGGGGCGGAGCACTCAGATTCCAGTTTGAGGCTGTTCACATGTGTGATGGACAGGACAGTTGCAGCCACAAACCAGGGCAGGCCCATGATGGAGCAGACACCCAGCATGATGGCCACCATCAGCAGGTCCAGGTGGTAGCCACACCCTTTCTGTGGGGAAACAGAGTCTCCGTCACCATCAGTGGGCTGGCTGTAGTGGGACATAGGACAGGGAGCTAAGAGTCTCAGGCCCAAAGCAGGAAGGAGTGTATGGATAAGAAGGAAGGGGTCCAGAGATTCCAGCAGAGTCTTCCAGCCCCTCCTGGTTTGGAGGCAACAGAGAAGAAAGAGAAACCTTAGCTGGTCTTACACATGCCAATATCCGATTTTTATTCAAGTGCCCCCAGCTCTCACCCTGAGTCTCACATATGCAAAGATCCATCCTTTCTTGGCAGAGTAAGCAGAGACCAAGCCACATCTTGACCATTCTAGAGGGTAGACCCTACAGGAGTCGGAGATAAACAGGTTCCTACAAACACTCCCCATTCCTTGCCAAATATGGATGCTGCCTACTCTAGGGAAGAAAGGAATAGAGATGAGGCATGATGCCTCTCAATAATAAATGTACTGGCACCAACCCTACCTCCTAGAATCCTTGGGCTCAAGGTTCACTCTGGAAACCTCAATAATGGACATCAGTGAGAGAATACCTGTTTCTAGGAAACAGTGGCCCAAGCCCTGACCTGAACATCAGGAACGTAAGCCCGACCCAGACCATGTGGCTACATGGGGACCACCAGGAATTCTGCCCACCAACCTTGGAGTAGTGGACTCCAAGCTTCCTTCACATCATACAATCATGCTCTACCCTAGTTTCATCTCCAAACCAATCTTTGTCATTAATGGAGGGACTGGAAACCCCTGGAAACCCCATATGAGCTCCTTCCACGACTGATTTTATCCAGGTTCTACAGTTCCTGACCTAAACAGGCTTACCCTAAATTTTAAAAAAATATAATAGGCTGCCATTATTAGTCCTAGGTCAGAACTTCTTGTTACCTTGAGTTTGTGTTCCTTCCTGTTAATGATGACAGCTGTGATCTGCTGGTCCATGAATATCAAGATAGTGCAGAGAAGAGCTGGGATAATTGCAGCTATCACAGTCCACCAGGGATTGGGGCCAATGGGACTAATAATCCACCCTCGATCATCCCGTGTTGGCTAAAGGGAAAAAACCAAGATTTTTGTATTTTAAGTTAACTATAGTCATTAGGGCAAAACAGATCAAACTGAATCACAACAACCGCAATTCTTTTTATTCCTGAATGAGAATCCTTTAAAAAAAAAAAAAAAGCATGAAACACAGGAAATCTATGGCCTTGTTCCAAATCCCCTTTTGAAAGACTGAGTCCCCAACTGTCAACTTCTTATGGAATATTCATTACTACTTCACTTCCTTCCCCTACTCTCCAAACCCCTGTGTACAGAAAAAGTGACTTTATCTCAACATTAGCCCAAGTAAAATATAATTAACAACAAAATCTGTTGTCAAAAAAGAATTTAACAACTTCCAAAGACAAATATAAATAACTGATTATCCTCCTCACTGCTCCCCTCCAGAAGCCGTATAAGGTATGTCCACAGAACAAATGAAGGCAATGTAGAGCCAGTTACATGGAATTTCAGGGGATTGGTCCAAGGACCTCCTCCCATCAGCAGTGCAACAGGGGTCCAGGCACTAGAGACTTGAGAAAGGAGCCCAAGACTGCTGAACTTGGGGACTTGTATGATCTAGGACCCTCTCCGATGTCCCTGTAAGACCACTGTTCATAAACCTTATTTGGGTGTTCGTAAAATTCCTAAACTCTCCTAGATATCAAAAAAATGCTAAGGTAATCTGAGGAAGAAAAGTGCACTTTGTTTGACGAGTAGTGATGGAGGATAAAAGGCCAGGGGTACAAATTGGCCCAGAATTCACCAAAACTCAATGAACAAAGCAAAGACTATCACACCCAAAGTATTTGGTTCCATATTGGTAATGACTCTGGGATTCAAAGACTCTTCAGTAATGTCACCAAGTCCCAAATTATGAATAGCTTAGGTTCTGAAAGTTTACAGAATCTGTGTTTCCTTAGTAACAATGTTCTAAGTGGTAGTTAAATTGTTAGGTCAACACAAAAACTTATTAAACCCTGACTGACATTACCCCATCAGTAATAGTACTAGCCTTCAGATTGGGTCTTGGTCACTGGGGGCCATGTGGTGTAACAGGGAAGAGAAGAAGGAAGAAAATTTCTTCTCTGCTTCCTGAAAGTGAGGCCTGCCAATGAGCAACACTTTCTTTGACATTCTCCCATTTCCCCTCTCGTCTCTCCTACCTCCCAGAGGCCTTCTTCCCAGATGTCCCAGAAATTCAGTGCCTTCTGACTATCTTAAGCCTACCCATCAGGAAACATTTCCAGGGACTTCTTAATGCTCCCAGATTAGTTATTTTTACACAAAATCCATTCCTCCCGCAGGGTCAACCTCAGCCAGGTATTAGAGAAAAAGCTGACTGCACTCATTCACACAAAGGTGAGAATGACATATTCTAGGACGTATATATTTTTAAAGAGGGTGTTTTTTAATCCATCAATTTCTAACTGGTGGCCTTTCAGTGAATTTAACAAAATAAAATTTAAAATTTTCAAGCAATATGGAAAAAGGTATTTTTAACCAGGCCTACTTCAGAGAGAGAGAGAGAGAGAAAGGGAAGACGAAGGCCAACTGTGCCGGGTGTTTACAAGATAACTACGTTCCGGCTCCCTCCTCCTCCCCAGCCTCCTCCATTCTCTCCTCTCCTGGCTCCTCTCTGGTCCCTGAGGACGCCCAGGTTTTCTCTCCTCTCCACCCTGTGGGGACCTACGGAACTGAGCTCAGCTCTTCCATCTTCTCAGTTTACTCAGTTAGTGCCCCCAAATTGAAATACATTTGGAGTCCCCATGTTTTGATCATTTGTTTTACTTTTTTCTATTGGTTTTTGGATAAACAGTATAGATTATAGAGAGATATACAAACAATGAATTAGGGTTGAAGAGATGTCACGATTACTCTGGTGGGGGCCCTAGACTGAGAATGAAGCTCCTGGGCCAGCTCATCTCCTCATAGGGCAAAATTCTTGAGGGGCGGGACCAAGGCCTACAAAGAGCCTTTTCATCCTTCCTGATACCCTTATACAGCTGATGCTCAGTGAAATGCTGTAACCAGACTTGTTCCAGAGACCCATATTTCCACAGTCTCTGGTATATATTTATGTAAATACACATATTCCATTGTTTTAAATCTTCACATATTAAAAACAATAAGTAGCATTAATGAAAATAAATAATACTTTTCACTCATTAAACAACGTTAGATGTTCTGACTTTTCTGACTTGAACTCAGCCAAGCCTGAGGAGTTTGCTTTTCTGAATGATGAGGCATGAGAGCAACGTTCAGATTTAGAGGACTAAAAAATTCATGATCAGGATGGGGAAAGGCCTCTGAAATAACTTGGGACCAGATTCTATGAAACTATGTAAGGGCATCAAGTACCCTGAGATCTGTTTACCTTGAACACACTGGGAACTTGAAGCTTTGGTGATGGGATTCCAATCAAAAAATCAACAATCACCATTGTGAAGATAGTGAGGAAAACAGCAAAGTCACTCACCGTGGAGCGGACCTGGCACAAGAAAGGATTGGAGACGTGTTTCAGTAGGTTAACTACGATAGAGAAGACTCAGGTGTTGTAAAAGGCTTAAACATCCTCAGAAGAATGCTTTAATTTTATGGTCCAAATTAATACAAGCATTTTTAAACAACAAGACAGTGTTAACATGCCCAAATTCATCCCCGAAGTGTGGATAGAACGGGGGAGAATGAATCCTCTGACAAACCCTACCGGAACCCACTCCAAACTCTGAGGAGTTCTGTTCAGAACATCTAGGCCAAGAATTTAGAGAATAGTTCTGAGAACTTGGGATAAGATTTCCTGGGACCAGCAAGGTCCAGCTGTGCCAGCCAAGAACCTCACAGCAGCACCACTCCTCTTCTCTCTCAGACCCAACATCAAGTCCATCTGCAAGTCCTGTTGGCTCTGCCTTCAGCTCATGCCCAGAATCTGAGCCCTTCTCACCACCCCCATGGCTCCCACCCAGATCAAAGGCACCAGCAACTCTTGTCTCTATAGCTGCAGCAGACTCCTAGCCCTGCCTCTGTTCTTATTTAAAGCTGCTGGAGGGACTTCCCCGGTGGCGCAGTGCTTAAGAATCCGCCTGCCAATGCAGGGGACATGGGTTCGAGCCCTGGTCCGGGAAGATCCCACATGCCGCGGGGCAACTAAGCCCGTGCACCACAACTACTGAGCCTGCGCTCTGGAGCCTGTGAGCCACAACTACTGAGCCCGTGCGCCACAACTACTGAAGCCTGCACGCCTAGAGCCTGCTCTCCACAACTAGAGAAAGCCCACGCGCAGCAACGAAGACCCAACGCAGCCAAAAATAAATACATTTTAAAAAATTAATTAATGAAAAAAAAAATAAAGCCACTGGAGTGATCATTTAAAACACAAGTCAGATCACATCACTCCTCTACCCAAACCCTGAAATGGCTCCTCATTTCACTGAGTTAAAAAACCCAGAGCTCGGGCTTCCCTGGTGGCGCAGTGGTTGCGGGTCCGCCTGTCGGTGCAGGGGACGCGGGTTCGTGCCCCAGTCCGGGAGGATCCCACGTGCCGCGGAGTGGCTGGGCCCGTGGGCCATGGCCGCTGAGCCTGCGCGTCTGGAGCCTGTGCTCCGCAATGGGAGAGGCCACAACAGTGAGAGGCCCGCATACCACAAAAAAAAAACAAAAAAAAAAACCCAGAGCTCTTCTTGGCCCGTGAGGCCCGCATGCACTGGCAGCTTTACTGCTCTGACCCAGCTCCCAACGCTCCCTGGCTCACTCACTCTGCTCCAGCCACACAGACCTCCTTGCTCTTTCTTACTCACGCCAGACTCACTCCCACCTCAGGGCCTTTATACTTGCTCATCCCTCTGCCTCAACTGCTTTCCCTCCAGGTAACCCTGTGGGTAGCTCCCTCTTTTACGTTCACTCAAATATCACCTTCCCCATCGGATCTTCTCTGATGCTCCTCCTTAAAACTGGTCACCACCCTCCATCCCAGCACTTCCTACGCTCCTTTCCGACTTTATTTTTCTCCATAGCACTTATCACCATTTTGTCCCTTAGGGGACTGACTCTCCCACTCTACAATTTAGTGTAGCTTTAATAAAATACAATGCCCCTCAAATGCCCAGTGCCCACCTTAATCTGAACTTCCAACGAGACAGAACCGAATATATCTTAGCCCCATGTAACAACACTGCACCTTCATCTGACTTTGCTTTCCTTTGAAACCTGAGGTTTCCAGCTCCCTTTCCCTGGTTTTGTTAGCTCTCCTCTGAATGTTACATAAATTCTCTGAAAAGGTAGCTGCCCCACCATGAAGCCCAGCCTGACCAGCCTGGGGCCCGGGCCCTTCTCTCCTCTGAACTCCTATGGCCCTGATGGCATCTAACTATTGACTGCTGTCTCCTATGGGCGTGGTTGCTTCATGGGTTTCCCTTTCCTATCTGATGGCAGGGACCATACATGTTTTAAAATCATGTAAAGCTTTATTGAGATACAATTCACATGTTTTACAGTTTGTTTTATTATTTATTATTTTTTTATCGAAGGATAGTTGATTTACAATGTTTCAGGTGTACAGCAAAGTGATTCAGTTCCATATATATATTCTTTTTCAGATCCTTTTCCGTTATAGATTATTACAAGATATGGAGTAGATTTCCCTGGGCTCTACAGTAGGTCTTTGTTGTTTTATCTATTTTGTATATAGTAGTGTGTATGTTACAGAGATCATATTTTAAACTTCTTCTGCATCCCCCGTAGCGCTCGACCCAGACCTGAGCAAGTAGTCAATACACAGCTGCCACTTGTTCACAATTTGTCCACACCGGAAACACGCCCCAGAACTTATTCCATATGCGCCTCCCTTAACCACTGTGTAGGTTGACTGACGTCTGACACTGTGTTTTCGTCGTGAACGTGTGCACAGTAAATGCCTCAGCCACTGAGCCCTCACCCATTCACACATCCTGCTCTGCAAAGGCGCCCAACTGAAGACTCGCACACGCAGAAAAACCGCCATTTCCTCCTGATCTATCTCCTCCTCAAAGCAAACACCCCTTTAGCCACTCTACGCTTGGCCTCTACTTCCACCCTGCCAAAACCAGTCACGACACAAATAATGCCATCTGCGTCAGGGAGAGACAGCTGAGGCTTCAAACCGTCATGCAGACCAAGTCAGTGAGTTCATAAGCTATTGCCAGAGTCATCCAGGGAGGAGACTCTGGGGTCCCCTACACATCCCAAGCAATCATCCCAATTTACTATCTTTAGGAGCCAGCTCCAGCTACTGCTCGCGACCTGCCCCAGCACGCTGAAAATGAGACTTATCACTCTTAGAGAACACGATTACCACCTTAAACTCACCTGACACTTTTCAATCAAAACCTCTTAAGTATTAACCCCTCATCCCACACCACACGTCTATGAAAGAGGCTGCTGGACACAGGAAGAAGAGAAGGCCACGGCCTCCAAAATCAGGTCATTTGGAGCTCGGCGCCTGCCAATCTACTCACAAGCACCATGGAGGCCTAGCACAGGCTCTGTTATATTAGAAGTCTAACACGAAAGAAATGCAAGAGCGTGCTACCTACTCTGGTTGGGAAATAGCGGCTTGTCTTAAATGTCTTCAAGGTGCTGGAGAGGATGAAGGTGGTGAAGAAGAGAATGCAGGACCAAAAGAGCACATCGGGAGTATAGGGTCCATGGTGGCCACACACAGAGCCTGTGAACTCTCCATGCATCTCTTGGCACTCCTGAAGGAACAGGCATTCTGGGTGATGAAAGGCAGGCACGAGGGAGGAAATAGCTGCTGGGTCCACCAGCACAGTCATCCCATGGTTGCTGGGAAGCTCAGGCTGCCTGCAGCATCTACTTGCCCTCCATGTAGTCGTGGGGCTCTTGCTTGCAGGTAGAGTAACTCTTTAGAGTCCTAACTAAAACACTTTTGTAAAGGAAACCAAACTGTCTCAAGAAAACACGAGGTTCTAGGAGGGCCCTAGCAATCTGTATTATTTTTATTACAGAGGACTTCCAAACTTGCATGTTCTTTGAGCCCCACAAAACCTGGATGTGCCCCCTACCCTCTCTGATTTCATCCACCCACATCCTGAGTGCAGGGTCACTGGGTGGGATCGTGTGGGAGAGAAGAGAGAGGTAGTCCTCCTTTCCCTTTATGCAGAGAGAATTTTAAAGGGGAAAGGAGAGTCAGTAAGAATAGTTTAAAAAAAGCTTTATTTCTGTAAATGCCAGAGCTTGCTGAAGGGCTACCCCACTTCTACCTAGAAGGTCCCCTTAAACCTGGTGGTCACAAGACTGAGCCGCCTGGCAGCGCCCAGACTTACACTAACAGTCAGGTTGGCCCAGTGGACTTCTGTTGTCACGATGTTGTGGTCCTTCCAGTACTGTAAGGTGTGATTGTTTGGATTCTCTGGGAGAGTACACCTGCAGCTGAGGGGAGAAGAAAAAAGATTCCTAAGGGAAATAGCCAAGTATTCAATTAAAGATTTCTAATCATGACAGGGCTACAGGCACTGCCAAAGCCCACATTATTTCTCCTTTGCCCACTTCAGATCCCTGAGGTTGGTCCTATTCATTGAGACCCAGCCACACCCTGATTTTTCAGTCAACCATTACTAAAACTGGGCTCAAATCGGCATGTGGGTCTTGGGTTAAATTGTGCTGACAACCAAGTTTGGCATGTGATGTCGTAGTTTCCTTGCTTAGTTTCTATCTCTTAGGCTCTTCCTATGAAATTCACTCTACATAGCAAGGAGGACTGGATATGACGTTCAGCTCTCAACAGCGTCCCCAAGTCTAAGTATCTTGCTCCTTAAACCTGCATCACATTCTTGCTCTAAAAATCAGAGCCTCTTGGAATTATGACAGAAGCTACATTATCCCTGGTAATATCCCACTATCTTGACCATTCCCTGGCTTCCCCCAACCTCACCTTGCATCCAAACCAGAGCAGACCAGACCTGTCCCACTGGCCACCATGTTGCTTCCCAGTCCCAGCATGCTTCACTCCTGAACTGCCTCCCAGTATACTCAACTGATACAACCATTCCCACCAACTTTGTTTCATCTCTGATTTTAATGAGCATGCCTTCTAAGGATATAGCATCACAGAATTAAAATTCAAAAAGATCTCAATAGGCAATAACAATAGGAGGAAATCAACAAAATGAAAATAGGGAAAGCCATAAAGTCCTACATTTAGGTATAAAAAAATCAATTCCAAACTTGGAAACAAGAAAGATGTCCTTCAGTAGGTGAATGGATGTACTGTAGTACATCTAGACAATGGACTATTACTCAGTGCAAAAAAGAAGTGAGCTATCAAGCCACGGAAAGACATAGAAGACCTTTAAGTGCGTATTACGAAGAGAATGAAGCCAATCTGAAAAGCCTACATACTGTTTCATCACAACTATATGACATTGTGGAAAAGGCAAAACTATGGGGTAAAAAGATCAGTGGTTGCCAGGGGTTGGGGTGATGGGGGGGGATAAATATGAAGAGCACAGAGGATTTTTAGGGCAGGGAAACTATTCTGTAGGATACTATAGTGGCAGATATGTCATTACACATTTGTCAAAATCCACAGAATGTACAATGCCAAGAGTGAACCCTAATGTAAACTCTGGACTTTGGGTAATAATGATGTGTCATTGACTGCAACAAACATGCCACTCTGGTGAGGTATGTTGACAGTGGGGGAGGCTGTGCGTGTGTGCACAGTGGGTGTGTGGGAACTCTGTACTTTCGGCTCAATTCTGCTGTGATTCTAAAACTTGCTCTTAAAAAATTAAGTCTATTTAGGGACTTGCCTGGTGGCGCAGTGGTTAAGAATCCGCCTGCCAATGCAGGGGACACGGGTTCGAGCCCTGGTCTGGGAAGATCCCACATGCCGCGGAGCAACTAAGCCTGTGCGTCACAACTACTGAGCCTGTGCTCTAGCGCCTGTGAGCCGCAACTACTGAGCCCACGCACCACAACTAATGAAGCCCGTGCACCTAGAGCCCATGCTCTGCAACAAGAGAAGTCACCCCAATGAGATACCTGCGCACCGCAACGAAGAGTAGCCCCTGCTCGCCGCAACTAGAGAAAGCCCGCGCCCAGCAATTAAGACCCAACACAGCGAGGAGGAGCTTCAAGATGGCAGAAGAGTAAGACACGGAGATCACCTTCCTCCCCACAGATACATCAGAAATACATCTACACGTGGAACAACTCCTACAGAACACCTACTGAACGCTGGCAGAAGACCTCAGACCTCCCAAAAGGCAAGAAACTCCCCACGTACCTGGATAGGACAAAAGAAAAAAGAAAAAAACAGAGACAAAAGAAATAGAGACAGAGCTGAACCAGTGGGAGGGAGCCGTGAAGGAGGAAAGGTCTCCACACACTAGGAAACCCCTTCGCGGGCGGAGACTGCGGGTGGTGGAGGGGGGGAAGCTTCGGAGCCGCGGAGGAGAGCACAGCCACAAGGGTGCGGAGGGCAAAGCGGAGAGATTCCCGCACAGAGGGTTGGTGCCGACCAGCACTCACCAGCCCGAGAGGCTTGTCTGCTCACCCGCCGGGGCGGGTGGGGCTGGGAGCTGAGGCTCGGGCTTCGGAGGTCGGATCCCAGAGAGAGGTCTGGGGTTGGCGGCGTGAACACAGCCTGAAGGGGGCTAGTGCACCACGGCTGGCTGGGAGGAAGTCTGGGAAAATGTCTGGACCTGCCTAACAGGCAAGAGACATTTTCCTGCCTCTTTGTTTCCTGGTGCGCAAGGAGAGGGGATTAAGAGCGCTGCTTAAAGGAGCTCCAGAGACGGGCGCGACCCGCGGCTAACAGCGCGGACCCCAGAGACGGGCATGAGACGCTGCTGCCACCAAGAAGCCTGTGTGCGAGCACAGGCCACTATCCACACCTCCCCTCCCGGGAGCCTGTGCAGCCCGTCACTGCCGGGGTCCCGTGATCCAGGGACAACTTCCCCGGGAGAGCGCACGGCGCGCCTCAGGCTGGTGCAACGTCCCGCCGGCCTCTGCCTCCGCAGGCTCGCCCCGCATCCGTACCCCTCCCTCCCCACGGCCTGAGTGAGCCAGAGACCCCGAATCAGCTGCTCCTTTAACCCCATCCTGTCTGAGCAAAGAAGAGACGCCCTCAGGCGACCTACATGCAGAGGCGGGGCCAAATCCAAAGCTGAACCCCAGCAGCTGTGGGAACAAAGAGAAAGGGAAATCTCTCCCAGCAGCCTCAGGAGTAGCGGATTAAATCTCCACAGTCAACTTGATGTACCCTGCATCTGTGGAATACCTGAATAGACAACAAATCATCCCAAATTGAGGAGGTGGACTTTGGGAGCAATGATATATATATATATTTTTTTTTTTCCCCCTTTTTCTCTTTTTGTTAGTGTGTATGCGTATGCTTCTGTGTGTGATTTTGTCTGTATAGCTTTGCCTTTACCATTTGTCCTAGGGTTCTGTCTGGCCATTTTTTTGTTTGTTTTTGTTTTTTGTTTTTAGTATAGTTTTCAGCACTTGTTATCATTGGTGAATTTGTTTTTTCATTTGGTTGTTCTTTTTCTTTTTTTTTAATCACTTAAGAATTTTTTTTAATAATTATTTTTTGATTTTTATTTTAATAACTATTTTATTTTATCTTTTTCTTTCTTTCTTTTCTCTTTTTTTTTTTCTGCGGTACATGGGACTCTCACTTGTGAGAGGCCTCTCCCATTGCGGAGCACAGGCTCCGGACACGCAGGCTCAGCGGCCATGGCTCACGGGCTTAGCCGCTCCGTAGCATGTGGGATCTTCCCGGACCGGAGCACGAACCTGTGTCCCCTGCATTGGCAGGTGGACTCTCAACCACTGCGCCACCAGGGAAGCCCATCTTTTCTCCCTTTTATTCTGAGCCCTGTGGATGAAAGGCTCTTGGTGCTCTGGCCAGGAGTCAGGGCTGCGCCTCTAAGGTGGGAGAGCCAAGTTCAGGACATTGGTCCACAAGAGACCTCCCAGCTCCATGTAATATCAAACGGCGCAAATCTCCCAGAGATCTCCATCTCAACACCAAGACCCAGTTTCACTCAACGACCAGCAAGCTATAGTGCTGGACACCCAATGCCAAACAACTAGCAAGACAGGAACACAACCCCACCCACTAGCAGAGAGGCTGCCTAAAATCATAATAAGGTCACAGACACCCCAAAACACACCATCAGACGTGGACCTGCCCACCAGAAAGACAAGATCCAGCCTCATCGACCAGAACACATGCACTACTCCCCTCCACCGGGAAGCCTACACAACCCACTGAACCAACCTTAGCCACTGGGGGCAGACACCAAAAACAAGGGGAACTACGAACCTGCAGCCTGCGAAAAGGAGACCCCAAACACAGTAAGTTAAGCAAAATGAGAAGACAGAGAAACACACAGCAGATGAAGGAGCAAGGTAAAAACCCAACAGAACTAACAAATGAAGAGGAAATAGGCAGTCTCCCTGAAAAAGAATTCAGAATAATGATGGTAAAGGTGATCCAAAATCTTGGAAATAGAATGGAGAAAATACAAGAAACGTTTAACAAGGACCTAGAAGAACTAAAGAGCAAACAAACAGTGATGAACAACACAATAAATGAAATTAAAAATTCTCTAGAAGGGATCAATATTAGAATAACTGAGGCAGAAGAACGGATAAGTGACCTGGAAGATAAAATAGTGGAAATAACTACTGCAGAGCAGAATAAAGAAAAAAGAATGAAAAGAACTGAGGACAGTCTCAGAGACCTCTGGGACAATATTAAATGCACGAACATTTGAATTATAGGGGTCCCAGAAGAAGAAGAGAAAAAGAAAGGGACTGAGAAAATATTTGAAGAGATTATAGTTGAAAACTTCCCTATTATGGGAAAGGAAATAGTTAATCAAGTCCAGGAAGCACAGAGAGTCCCATACAGGATAAATCCAAGGAGAAACACGCCAAGACACATATTAATCAAACTATCAAAAATTAAATACAAAGAAAACATATTAAAAGCAGCAAGGGAAAAACAACAAATAACACACAAGGGAATCCCCATAAGGTTAACAGCTGATCTTTCAGCAGAAACTCTGCAAGCCAGAAGGGAGTGGCAGGATATATTTAAAGTGATGAAAGGGAAAAACTTACAACCAAGATTACTCTATCCAGCAAGGATTTCATTCAGATTTGATGGAGAAATTAAAACCTTTACAGACAAGCAAAAGTTAAGAGAATTCAGCACCACCAAACCAGCTTTACAACAAATGCTAAAGGAACTTCTCTAGGCAGGAAACACAACAGAAGGAAAAGACCTACAATAACAAACCCAAAACAATTAAGAAAATGGTAATAGGAACATACATATCGATAATTACCTTAAATGTAAATGGCTTAAATGCTCCAACCAAAAGACACAGACTGGCTGAATGGATACAAAAACAAGACCCGTATACATGCTGTCTACAAGAGACTCACTTCAGACTTAGAGACACATACAGACTGAAAGTGAGGGGATGGAACAAGATATTCCATGCAAACGGAAATCAAAAGAAAGCTGGGGTAGCAATTCTCATTCAGACAAAATAGACTTTAAAACAAAGACTATAACAAGAGACAAAGAAGGACACTACATAATGATCAAGGGATCAATCCAAGAAGAAAATATAACAATTGTAAATATTTATGCACCCAACATAGGAGCACCTCAGTATATAAGGCAAATACTAACAGCCATAAAAGGGGAAATCGACAGTAACACAGTCATAACAGGGGACTTTAACACCCCACTTTCACCAATGGACAGATCATCCAAAATGAAAATAAGTAAGGAAACACAAGCTTTAAATGATACATTAAACAATATGGACTTAATTGATATTTATAGGACATTCCATCCCAAAACAACAGAATACACTTTCTTCTCAAGTGCTGATGGAACATTCTCCATGATAAATCATATCTTGGGTCACAAATCAAGCCTTGGTAAATTTAAGAAAATTGAAATCGTATCAAGTATCTTTTCTGACCACAACGCTATGAGACTAGATATCAATTACAGGAAAAATATCTGTAAAAAATACAAACACATGGAGGGTAAACAATACACTACTTAATAACCAAGACATCACTGAAGAAATCAAAGAGGAAATTAAAAAATACCTAGAAACACGGGCTTCCCTGGTGGCGCAGTGGTTGAGAGTCCACCTGCCGATGCAGGGGACACGGGTTCGTGCCCCAGTCTGGGAGGATCCCACGTGCCACGGAGTGGCTGGGCCCGTGGGCCATGGCCGCTGAGCCTGCGCGTCCGGAGCCTGTGCTCCGCAACGGGAGAGGCCACAACAGTGAGAGGCCCACGTACCGGAAAAAAAAAAAAAAAAATCTACAAGCAATAAATGCTGGAGAGGGTGTGGAGAGAAGGAAACCCTCATACACTGTTGGTGGGAATGTAAATTGATACAGCCACTATGGAGAACAGCATGGAGGTTCCTTAAAAACTAAAAATAGAACCACCATACAACCCAGCAATCCCACTACTGGACATATACCCCGAGAAAACCATAATTCAAAAAGAGTCATGTCCCACAATGTTCATTGCAGCTCTATTTACAACAGCCAGGACTTGGAAGCAACCTAAGTGTCCATTGACAGATGACTGGATAAAGAAGATGTGGCACATATATACAATGGAATATTACTCAGCCATAAAACAAAATGAAATTGAGTTATTTGTAGTGAGGTGGATGGACCTAGAGTCTGTCATACAGAGTGAAGTAAGTCAGAAAGAGAAAAACAAATACCGTATGCTAACACATATATATGGAATCTTAAAAAAAAAAAAAAAAGGTCATGAAGAACCTAGGGGCTAGACGGGAATAAAGAGAATAAAGACGCAGACCTACTAGAGAATGGACTTGAGGACGCGGGGAGGGGGAAGGGTAAGCTGGGACAAAGTGAGAGAGTGGTAGTGTATATATGGACATATATACACTACCAAATGTAAAATAGATAGCTAGTGGGAAGCAGTCGCATAGCACAGGGAGATCAGCTCAGTGCTTTGTGACCAGCTAGAAGGGTGGGATAGGGAGGGAGATGCAAGAGCAAGGAGATATGGGGATATATGTATATGTATAATTGATTCACTTTGTTATAAAGCAGAAACTAACACACCACTGTAAAGCAATTATACTCCAATAAAAATGTTAAAAACAAAACCAATGCAGCCTAAATAAATAAATAAATAAATTTATTTTTTTAAAAAAAATTAAGTCTATTTAAAAAATCAGTTCCACACATATTAACATAAAATCACTTGAAGAGTTGGGGAGTTCTAGCTTCATATCAGCTCTATATGAATCGACAGTGGAATGCAATGGAAATATAAGAAAAATACCATCTTGAGCTTTATTAACAAAGAACTACAGTATCCAGATTCAAAGTCTACTCAGTCCAGAGCTGGTCACTTTTGTCTGTCTTCTCCCACTAGAATATAGCCTCATGAGGGTAGATCCTTTGTCTGTCATGTTCACCGTTATGTTTCCAGAGCCTAAACAGTGCCTGGCACATAGTAGGTGCTCAACAAATATTTGTTAAATGAATAAATGAATGATTAAAAAAGGTCAAAGAATGAACCTTACTCCAATGCCAATGGGCAATCCAGAACTCTAATGCCAATCAGCAATCCACTAGGCTTCAAAGATTATACTCCCTAATGGTGATTATTCTGTAATAAAATCATTTTTAAATTCTAATGCATGTTTTATGAGTCCTGATTTTTAAAGGGTGAATGAAAGGATAGCTAGAATCTAGAAAAGTGTATCTGTGGCTGGCTGGCAGGCACTTCCATGCAGTGTGCCTTCTGCTCAGGCAGTTTCAGATTGACATTGTTCACTTCACAACCAGACCTTCCACATCAGAATGGTACAGCCAGAAGGAGGGAACTTGATGTTCAAAGCTAAAGGATGAGGAGAATTCTATTTAGTCATAATTTGGAGAAGACTATTCCAGAGAAGAAATGTTTATAGGACCAGACTCTCCTAGAGGGTTGAAAACACAGCCAAATACTATGTCCCTTTTCCAACTGATCCAAACCATATTGAATAACTGAAGAAAATACAATCTCTTGAGTTGAAATCTAGGTAAGTAAGTAGATTTCTAGATCTTTAGCATACAGAGTAAGAGACCTGTGGCTCTGTAAGGAATTATTAATATTCTCTACCTAATAATGCCTAAGAGTAGCCTATATATACTTACAGAGATCTTGATGTGGTCCAAGGCCTCACAAGTCCTTGCAAAAGAAGTTCTTCCCAACAACGAACTTGAATTCTCCCTGCTACATTTGCAGCCTACTTTTGTCTTAATGCCTGGACCCAAAAGACATGCTCTGGAAAGCATTTCTCAAGTCCCCTCTGAGTTTCACTGTTAATCCATCTTCCCCATCATCACTTTTGACTGTTCTCCTCTGGCAGGCCCCCAGGTCTCCACGTCATGTCTGAGCTCTGTTTCCCAGAGGGCCAAGACACTTCCTTAACAGAAGCTACAAGTACTGCCTGGCACACTACCTCAGCCATTATACTCAGGTCCTTCACTTTATTTTTTAAAAAAAGAAGAAGCAGAAAGCATACTTACTAATACAGGCTAAGGTGGTCCAGCTGACTGTGCATGTGGATGGGGTAGGTCTCTGCCAGGTGAATCAGCTTTTCTATTGCTTCATAGATGAAAATAATGCAAATCAGGGAGGCAAACGCTTCTTCAGTGAAGCGGGTAATGTAGCAGACAAGGGAACTAGCGTCAGTTGCCACAAGGACAATACACAGGAAGGCGGTCCACAGTCCGATACAAGCTCGCAGGGAGAGGTATGAAAGAGCATAGTCTCTGAAACAAAACCAAAGTTCATCAAAAATCAGGAGTGGATGGCATTACATTCTGACCCATTGCATTGGAGGCAAAGGGTCAGAAACGTGGTTAGTTCATCTCTTATTATCACTTCCAGTACTGCAACCCAGTTTGTCCCTAATTCTGACTGCACTTCACTCCTGAAGGCTGCCCTGGGACCCTGTGACAAAGATTTGCTTTACAGATGGTATTTGCCACAGCAAGGACAGAGACAGTGGAGGAGGTGGAAACTGTCCGCCACACGCTTCTGCCATCACTGCCCGACATGATTAAGATCCTATTCTTGCAGTTAAGAAGAAGGAGCTGGCCCTTGTTCCACGTGCACCTACTTCTAATACAAAATGAGAGAAAAAGACTTTACAGGAAAAGAAGGGAAACGAGGGCATTGCTGACACCCATCACCACAAATAATATGAAAAGGGAGTATTAGGTCAAATTCAAAATTGACTGGAACAGACAGATATCGAAAACAAACTTATGGATACCAAAGGGGAAACGTGGGAGGGAGGGATAACTCAGGAGCTTGGGATGAACATACATACACTACTGTATATAAGACAGATAATCAATAAGGACCTACTATATAGCACAGAGAACTCTACTCAATATTCTGTGATAACCTATATGAGAAAAGAACCTAAAAAAGAATGAATGTATGTATACGTATAACTGAATCACTTTTCTGTACACCTGAAACTAGCACACCATTGTAAATCAACTATACTCCAATTTAAAATTAAAACAGAAAATATCTATACAATAAAAAAAAATTTTAATTTTTAAATAAAAATTGACTGGACATACTGTATAGCACAAGGAACTCTACCTAATGCACTGTGGTAACCTAAATGGGAGGGAAGTCCAAAAGGGAGGGGATATCTGTATGTGTATGGCTGATTCATTTTGTTGTGCAGTGAAGGCTAACACAACAGTGTAAAGCAACCCTACTCCAATAAAAATTAATAAAATTAAAAAAAATTGACTGGAAATGGAGGCGTTTGGATTAGCTAGGGAAAGTGTTTTTAAAGATAAAAAGTCAAGACTTCAATAGTGGTTGAAGGACATTAATAAAGCTCTTTAAGGCCAAGAGATCTGCTATTTTAGGTATGGTCCTACCTGGGGGCAGGGCAACAGACCAAACAATGTTCTTTGCCTACTTATACTCACCTAGGACCCTGGCATTCAATCCTAACAGCACACTAACACATCCAGATAGAGTTTTCAGAAAACCAAATGTCTTACTTGCAGAATTTGAACAAAATCTTTTCAAACACAAGCACTGGCCCAGTACTTCCAAGGATGGTGAGAGCCTGTCCGGCAAACAAGGAATAGGCAATCCCAGTCATGGAGGCTCCAAACAAGGATTCAATTGCACTCTGAGAGGGGAAGAAAAGATTATCCTTGAGTCCACAGCCCATCTGCAGTGAGTGATGCAGGCTTATGTTCATCCCCAACTCAGCTCTCCAGTGTGCCTGACAAGTCATTTGCTTGTATTTCGTCTTAGCAAGAGTGATGTGTACACAGTCTAATCCTCCGGTAAACGGATACCACTTTGATAATTCAGGTGCCCAAATCCATCCACATATGATTCCTTAACTAAGTCCTGTCCTGCATGACTCAATTCAGTATTTATAAATATACACAGAAAAGCACAATGATACCATTCACACTACGGGCTGTCATACAGAGTCACCTTAAATCGTATTTGCAGATGACATTGATATATCATTTTCCATCCTTGGAGCAATGGGCAATGCAACTGGGCAATCAGTTACTGAAATTGATATTCAAGCAGAAGAGGGTCTGTTCTAAAGGGAGAGCTGTGCTGCTGCTGGCTGGCAAGAAGTCAGAAGACCACAGTAATTCAGTAGGAAGAATCCAATCTCCTCAGTCCTCGCCCAGGGAATTTTCCCCCCCAGTGGACTTGGCTGCCATCATAAAATTTTTACTCTTGTTTGGGACCATTAGAAGTGGTTAAAAGTTCTTACTATGCGCCCCTCAGTGGCTTCTCCGAGCAATCCCCCAAAGGTGATGACAGGCGACATGCAGGCACAGTACAGGAACAGAAAGGAGGCCAAACACTGTAAGCTGAGTGCATCCCGGTAGTCGCTCCAGTACCAGGGGGCCTTCCGCTTGATGTCCAGCACCAAGCCCCCAAACAGCCTGTGGAAACATGGCAGACAGGCGTCTAACGCAGTCCCTCTCCCAGGAAAGCGTGTCAACAGCACACATCTGAAAGCACTTCAAACGTGCTCTGAATTAGAGGTAATATTTTGGCTTCAATGTGACCCCAAGTTCAAGAGATCTCTCTGGGGCCAGCACGGATTCTATCTGCAACCAAGGGCCTGAGTTCGAATGATTATCCCAAGCATAAAAGGAATTAAGTTGGGTGTGCATATTACCCATTCAGTAAAAAGTTCCCAAAATTCAACATGAAATTAAGTATTAGCTTCAAACTTCAAGTTCTGAGATGTTAGGAAGAAAGGTACAAAAACATCAGGGTATTAAAATTGTTAGTTTTATTATACATTTTCTAGATAAAAAGCCCCTGTCACATGCACTTTCTTACTCTGAACTACCCAACTTACTCTTGAGAAATTAGCATAATAATTCATTCATGCAGTTGACAAGTAGTAGCAGATACTTCATGCCAGGCACTGTGCCAGGTACTGGAGATGCAGCAGTAGCAAGGCACACACAGCCCTTCTCTCTAGGACCAACAATCTAGTGCAGGGGACAGGCAGTGTTGTGAGGGAGCAAATGGCAGCAAAGAACAGGGACAGGCATTGCAGTGGGGACTGGAGAATGAAGCAGGAGTTAGCCAGATGAGGCAGCGAGGCTGGCATGGATGACACCAAGGGATGAGAGCGCATGGCGGGCTCAAGGTGCTCAAAAAGTTATGGCCAGATAAGACAGTGTGAGGGGCAAATACCAACAGACAAGGCTGGAGATGCTGGAAAAGCTGAGTCACAAAGGCCTTGTCAAAAAGGAATTATAACTTTATCCCGATTGTGTGTTAAGTCCTGAAGGATTGTAAACAGGGAAGCAGCATAAGTAAGCAGGCATTCTGGAAGGGTCACTCTGATGGGGGTGTAATGAGTGGAACGTAGGGCAAGACTGGAGGCTGTGGATTGGAAAGAGGAGAAGTGTGTGTATTCAAGGGCTAATCAGGAGGCAGAATTCACAGGACTTGGTAGCAGGACTTCAGGACCCCTCTCCACTTCCCAAGCATGAGACAGATCGAGAGCAAGGCGTCCTACACCAAGGAGGAGGAGTATTCCCGACTGGGGCACTTTTTCTAAGAGTGGAATCGCTGTCCCAGGGTAAAAGCTGTTAGGTAAGTAACAAAGAGAGCCATTCAGCGTTCTAAAGGACAAACTACCTAGTTTCTTCTACACATGAATGACATAGGAAAAAAAAGGAGGAGAGCTGTTAACAGAATGAGAACATAAAAACCAAATGCAAACCTCCATTGGATCCTATGTCAAACAAATGAACTCTAAAAAGATGTCGCTAAGACAACCACAAAAAGGTGAATATGGACTGAGCGTGAGACAATTTAAAGAATTATTGTTAATTTTGTTAGATTTCATAATGGCATGATAGCTGTTTTTCAAAATGTCCTTATCGGACAGGGATACCTGCTCAAGTAGTTACAGGGGAAATGACATGCTACTGGTGATGTGGTTTAAAATAATCTAGAAAACATAAAAACAAAACAATTAAGTGGGGGAGAAATAGATGAAACAAGATTGGCAAAATGTTGATAACTATTGACGGTCACGTGGGGGGTTCATTACACTGTCCTCTCCTTGTTTATGTTTGAAATTTTCTATAATAAAAAACTAAAAAAACAAAAAACAAAAAACCGAGCTACTCTCTCATGAAAGGAGGCTTGGCTAGCTCTTTCCTTCTCTTTGCCCTGTGTCACACAAGGCCTGGGACCTGTATGCCCGGGGAGAAGGCCCAGCCAGCTCTTTCTCCATTCAAAAGCTCCCTCTCTCATCTGGCAGGTGGACACAGGGCACATGCTGTTTTATTTGACCCGCTTGCTCTTTTCCTCTGGTTTGAGGGGCACAGTTGGGATTCATCCTTCTTCACCTTACAGCAGTAACAACACAATCTGGGTCTGGGTTTAGGGGAGAAAGGCAAAGCCAGCCTTGTGACCTGCTTTGGTTTTAGCCTGTCTAGCAAAACTAGCTGAGGTAAGGAGCCATCCACAGGGTCCAACCTAGAGCGTAAGAGTTCCGCCTCAGGGTTTGGGACCAAGGTTACAGATTGTAATAAAATGTCACTTGGTCCTGCTTTCTCCTCTGAGTGGGTAGCCCCTCAAGGACCTTACGGGCAACCGTGATTAGTCTGGGGCAAGATTCAAGTGTTTCTAGGTCCTTAGCCAACATAGCATCTTTAGTACCGTGTGAATATCACCTCCCAATCACCAATGACCTTCCTCTGAAGGGCATTATTCTGGGAGAATTCCCTACAGTAATGAGCCTCACCCTATGATGCTGCCGTGATTGGTCCTCCTGGACGTGGGAGGCTCGTTATTCAGGGAGGAGTGTCTGTGAGTAATGGGCAGAAGATTTATGTGAAACGGCTTGATGAGAAGCCACAGAAAGGAAGGACATCTGTCTGCCCAGTGATTGAAAGGGGAGAGAAAAGATCTGAGGCTCCTATTGATGGTAGAACTATAAATGAACAAAATGATTTGCGAATACTGTTCATGGCGTCAGCCTCATCCCTCACTCACGCAGACCGTACGAGTACATCTAGCGCAGACAGTAACCAGACATGGACGCTTCCCTCCACATTTGAGACTCCCTTTCCCTTCCAACACTACCCTTGGTGTTCAAGTTTGGGGGGGGATGGGCAGGAGGCACACAGGGATATGAATTTAAGCTTGATGCAAGGAAGGACTTACCCGTGTAGAGGGTCCCTAGGCTCTGGAGCACTGACTTAGGAAGCCCTCTCAGGAGGGCTTTAGGGACAGGCCAGCCATCCATTTGTCTGCTGTGCTTTGGAAGAAACCTGTTTGAAGTGTGGGGGGCGATCATCGAGATAGCAGCCCCTGATTCTTCTCTTTCATCAACCCTTCCCAAACGTGGCCTCCCCAGTGAGGTACACAAATCTACCCTGGAAAACCCCTTTGCAGAGTATCCTCTCTGCTGTGAAGCTTCTGGCCTAGGAACACTCTAGTCAGACTTTCCTCTTCGTTCTGTATGGGAAGGCCTTGGCATCATGGCCTATGTCAACATCAGGGAGGCCCAAGACACTGTCTCACCCCTGGCTTGGCAGGTCAGCTCATACACAACTCAGACCGTTCTCAACTCTGCCTCCTTTCCCGCCTTCTTAGAGCCTACGCTACCGCAGCTTAACTACCTCTCCATCCGATGAGGATGGCACCCCCAGGTTGTGCCCCACCTCAAAGAAACACAGCTAAAGGTATGAAGAATTATAAAGCCCAGGCTAATGCATTTTTAGTCGGTGAAGTCCAGGAAGGTCCAGAAAATTCTAGGATGTCCATCTGCAGGGGAAGGTTCACGTTCACCCCTACGTAATTTGAGATTGGGAAAAGAGCTAGAGCTGGCATCAACTATGATCCCCAGTATGAGCATCAGGTCACCTGACCTAAAAGGCTACAAGGGGAGGAAGGTCACGTGTCTTGAGGACTGAGGAAAACTTCCGGAGCTCAGGAAGAGGCAGCGTCTCCCACAGTAAGCAGAGTGAGGCTCTGCGTCCAGGTGACCCTTCCTTTCCGCTTTGTCAATTCCAGCAGCTCCTCAGTCAACATTATGGGAGAGCTTCCTCAAACCCCATTTGAATTTGTGAGTAAAGGTACTTGGGGCTGCTGATTAAGTGTATGTCGGTCCTGGCTCTACGGGATTTTCTTTTGAGATGATAGGCGCCATTTCCAAGGTTCAATAACTGTTGAGATCCAATCTAATGAGCTCCCAAACCCCCATGTGGAATTGATTACAAGCGACTGCCCGCCTAGTTTATTCTCCTCTTCCTGATACCAAAAGAAAGATGAGATCTCACCTCTGCGTGGATTATGTGTTTGGAGGAAAGCTGTTGGCTTTATAGTCAAAAGGATAAATCATAACTGAAATTCTATCAAATCCAAACCCAAGACCCTTCCCTTAAAAAACACCACCTTGGGACTTCTCTGGTGGTGCAGTGGTTAAGAATCCGCCTGCCAGTGCAGGGGACACGGGTTCGAGCCCTGGTCCGGGAAGATCCCACATGCCACAGAGCAACTAAGCCCGTGCACCACAACTACTGAGCCTGCGCTCTAGAGCCCGCGAGCCACAACTACTGAAGCCCTCGCACCTAGAGCCCCTGCTCCACAACAAGAGAAGCCACTGCAATGAGAAGCCTGCGCACTGCAACGAAGAGTAGCCCCTGCTCGCCGCAAGTAGAGAAAGCCCGCGCGCAGCAATGAAGACCCAACGCAGCCAAAAATAAATAAATAAATAATTTTATTTTAAAAAAACACCACTTCATCTAAGGCAGTCTCAATCCTGGAAACTATTCTAAAGACAGATGCTTCCTTCGAACTGCTTCTCAATACCAGGCCTCCCCACCCAATTCGGACCTCTTCCAACTGTAAAGAAAACGTGAAACTCACTCTTGGAGCTTGCTCCCTCTTTTCAGTGACCCCTTCCATCAAAAGGCTCCTCCTTTCCTCCAGTGATCCCTCCCCAGGCCCAGTTATCTTTCCCCGCCCTCTAATACATTCCTTCGACCAGATGCATACTCCCCATCAGGACACTGCTAGTTAAGTGCCATTCTCTCCTGCTTCTCAGTCTCCTCTCCTTTCTCTCCCTGAATTTCCAAGAATGCAAAAATAAATCGCTCTCCACGATTAAAAAAAAAAAAAACAACCTTGAGTTTCCATTAGGCAGGGTACTGAGGATAGGGAAATAAGGAAAGCAACTTCAAGCAAGGAGAAAAAATAAGGTGAAAGCCATAGAATAGACGGCAGTAAAAACTCCTTTCCATCATCTGAGTCCTGTCCTGAGAATCCCCGCCCAACAGATCCTTCTTAGACATAAGCACAACTTACAGAGCCAGAGCCATAGACTGAACCTTCTCCCACGATCTGGGGGACACCTCTGGATGCCACTCCAACCCAGAATATCATCCTCTTTTACTGCCTTCCTACCTGGAATATAAAGCCTCCCAGCCTGGGGACCTGCTTTCCTCACCTACCATAGAGAACCTCCTCCTTGGACATCTGTCCTAAAATCTGGGCCCAGAAGAGTAGGTTGCCTATTCTGAGACACACACCTAAAATAGTACCTATTTCCCTACCTCAAGGGGTTTCTTAACTTAACCATTCAATATTTATCCATACCTTGTCCATTCATGCTACAGAACAGACATCATTCTAAAAGCATTCATTCACTCATTCATTCATTCACCAGATATTAATTGAGTGCCTACTCTGTGCAGGGCACTGTGCTGGGTGCTAGGAATATAATGGGGTCCCTGCCCTTATGGAGCAAACATTCTGGCAGGAAAGACATCACATCAATAAATAGTAATAAAGTATGACCAGGACTATAACAGGTGGCTGGGGGGAAGGTGGCAGGCGGGCAGGGGACAGAGCTCAAAGCTGGGACACCACCTAGCAGGAACACCTAACCTCCTCTAAAGAGTGTCCTGCAAGGCTCTCCAAAGGAAGTGACACCTAAGCTGCGTCAAAGGATAAGAAGCAGTCAGCCAGGAAAGGAGGAAGGGGACAAGTGTTTAAATCAGAGGGAACGTGTTCTGTCTCACCTCCTGCGGGAAGGCCAGGAGGTGAGACAGAACATGTTAGGTGGTTTGAGAAATTTGAATGAATGAATATAATATTTGATATATTTGTAATACTTATAGTCAGTGGTTCCATTTGAAAAGTCATTCCCAGCCAATAAAGATACTACAGAGAAGAAGGCTGAAAGTAAAGAGGATGCCTCATTCCTTTATACAACTTCTGTCTGGTAAGCAGTATCAGCTGTGAAACATTCCAGAACTTACCGCCCAGTGCGTTGAAGTTCTGGCCCACTGTGGCCCCCATGTGGTTCTGGTTCTATGTGGCAAACATTTCCATTTGGAACTCCAGGCATTTTCCTTTTCTCCTTTTAACAGAAGACCGCAAAATTAACAAACTCAGCCCTGTATTCTGTCTTTCCTGCTGGTGGGGGGGCGTGGTGGTTGGTGATGAGAAAATCCAAAAGCAGCCCCCAAATACCCAATTGTTTGTTATAGCTTTCCAATGCATTTACTGATTTGGAGGAGTTTACTGTCTTTCCTGAAAAAAAAAAAAAATTTCTCCTCCTCTCCGTTGATACCTAACGCTGTCTCACCCAGAGACAGAAAAGTGGAGGCTTTGGCATCAGATGTGACCTAAGTTCAAGTTTCAAAGCTGTGTGTAATCTTTACCGTAAAACCTTGAAGATAGTTTTTTTATTCCTCATTTGTAAAACAAAGAATAACAATACCTATATGGAGATGTTACTGGGAGGTTGAATTAGCATATGTAAAGAACTTGGCCTGGGGACTAGTGTACAGTAGAAGTTCCCTTCCATCTTTAACCTCTCAAAAAAAGTGTGAGGGGCTCTATTTGCTCTCTCTATACAACTACCTCTTTTCATTTAATGGCTTCATTCATGATATGCTCCCAAGAAATGTCCTCTCCTCTCCTCTCTGCCATTCTACATCAATCCTTCAAAAGTTGGCTTAAAATTCATCCCAGGGTAATCCTGACTGACCCCATCACACCTGAGCCCATCTCTGTTACTGCATATTCATATTTTATTACTGTTCTGACATTCTAGGTGCCCAGAAACAGAACCACATCTCAACTTATTTAGCATACACGTGCCTGGTCTTTGCTTTGTCCATGGTGTGCACTCAGTAAGTGATACTAAGCCACCACTGGCTCATGTGCATACATTACCTGGGAAGGGACGTTTTTGGGTGGCTCAATTCTAATGGAGGGGTCCCACTCCCCTGGAGGCAGCACCGTCACCTGGTCTAGGAACTCATCAATCCCCGCCAGGAGATCGTCCCGCTCTTTTGCCTTATATGCCACATCATGAAAAATCTACAGAGAAGAAAAATATCCTCAGGAAAACTACAAGTCACTTTACTTAAAACAATCACCAATGGATATGGTGAAAGATGAATAAAACCTCTTGATTTTTATCTCTGTCATGGGGATCTGAAATGTAGATAACTTTAGCACTTAGAGAAGTGCTAGGATAAAACAATAAAAAAAAGAATCTAAAGATGAGATGAGTCAAAAAGAACTAAATATATGTCTATTAGTATAGAAAGAGATAAAATGACTTTAAAGTTTTATAATTCTGTTATCTCCTCAAAGAATGGAACAAAAGCCAAGATGCATGAGGAATTTTCCTGATCATAATGGGTAGAAAAAACTGGATGGAAATCCTAATAAAGGTTCCTCATAGGCCTCCAATATGCCTCCGAACCAGACAGCTGATAAAACACAGCCCATGCCCCTCTGCCTGCTAAGACATATGCCTTACTTTGCAACTTACCTGAGCAGCACAGTTCTCAGCAGGGATGCAGTGGGGGTTCAGGACCACGGCAGCCGAAGCGTCTAGTCACCCTGGTACATTCACATGACAGTGCCCGAGAGCATCCCCCTGACCCTTATACTAACTGGTCTCATTTACGTGAAATGGGGGTGAGGTTTCTTTATGTAAATAGCTTGGATGCATTTAATTAACCATCTTCTAGATCTAGAAAGTTAAGTCAGCCTTAATATCTTTCTCTCTAGGTACCCTACTTGGCAAAAATAATTTTCCCAGAGAAAGATTTCTCTGCATCCTTGATTATTCAAAAAGGGAGAGATGACAGAGGAAGAAAAATCCCCCAGAGGGCTTGGTCCTCAGAGACGTGACCTGCACTGCTTTCCAGCAAACATCACGATTATAATTATTTTATCCCCAATGACTAGCACAATGCCTGGCACAGAGTAAATGCTCAATAAACATTTACAAGATGAATGCATGAAAAGCAGAAGTGGTGTGCGTACCTCGTCTGTCATGATGGTGGCCATGGATCTTCCAATCTCATGGTACTGCTGACCTTTCCCTACTGGACCCAAGAGGATAAACAAAAATCTGGCAACACACAAAAAGGATTAAACTACGTAAGTAAATATAAAGAAGTGGCATCTTTCCTCTCTAAACAGCAGAACATTTCTCTTTCCTACCAAACAGAAATCATCACAGTACCTTCAATAAAAGGAGACAGACTAATGATGGAGCAATATAAGTAGCCTTGACCTAACAGCTCCACTGTAGGCATTGGAAGCCACCTGTACAACTCCATTCAATAATGTGGTTATAATTCTCAGGGTTTCCATAGACACAATTCCTTACTATAGGAAGGACACTTTTTCAAAACATGGCATTGTAGTGCAAATTCAAGGTTTATCTGAATCTCATTCATTGCTCTAATAAGAAAATGATGGGGAGAGGAGAGGGATAAGGGAGTTGAAATGATCAAGCCCTGTAGAGGAGTCTAAATTGTGTCCCAGACATCTGAATACTCTGTAATTAATGGGGCCCTGAATCACCTGAATCACCACCTTCAGAGCGCATGAATAGCCTTTTGAACAAATGTGGACATACTTGCAAACCATACAAATCCTGCCGGAAAGAGACATCAATACCTTTGGTCAGAGATGTTTCCCTGGGATACAGCTTGGCAGAACAGGGAGAGCAAGACAGGCTTCCCATCCCAGCAAGCAAGTGGCCCTTGAACACTCTGGTTCTCCATTTCCAAGGTCATAGAAACTGAACCGTCATAGCCTTAAAAGTCTTACAATTCTTCCGCACAGAGGTTGATCAAATATACCCCAGTTTTCTGAGATCACTGCTGAATTTTAAACAGCATTCCCCAAATTAATCAATCCTCCATTTTGGCATTAGCTGGTTTCTTCCACCAGAGCACACACAAACCTGCACACCAGACGGAACACACTGAGCTTTGCGGTCCAGGTCTTTACCTTGTTGGGATGGGCACTTCTGTCAGGCCCGAGAGAAGGACTGCTGGAGACAGCCTCACAAAGGCGACAACAGGGCGGCCCAGAGAGTCCACCTCTCCAACCAGGACATTCGAGGCCTCTGCCCCAGTGGGAATTTTCTTCATGAAATGAAGGTCGACCTGAAAATCCAAAGCACCCCCTGACAGTGTGGGAACCGTCACCTCACACATCCGTCACCCCCCTCATAACGGACATTCATAAATCATTTTTGATTTAACACGTTTTCTCATACTACTTCACTTGATCCTTACAATAGCTCTGTAAGGTCTAATTAGCCTCACTTTTTATTTTAAAAAATGAATGGAGCCACTGAGACCCAGAGAAGTGAAGTTGACTTGCCCAGGACGACAGAGCTTCTAAGAGAGAGAATTTAAATCCAGGGGCTCTGATTTGAATTCCATTACACCATGCCTCCCCAAAGAAGAATGTTTTTGAAGCCCCAGGTCGAATTGTTTCCATTTTAAAATACTGGAATGCTTTGTCGGAGGTTTCAGGGAGCCTTATGAGCTGAGAAGTGACATGACACTGTCTGCATTTTGGAAGGACAGTGTCGGGGAGAGACCAGAGCAAGGAGAGGCTGGCGGCAGGGAGATCACGGTTTGAGCTGGAAGCTGCAGGGGGCCCTGCTCCTGCGGGAGGCCTCAGACACCAACCCACAGTCCCCAAGAGGAGTTTCAACCACAAAGTAGTTTTAGGAGACAGTAGCAAAGATACTGCTTCTGCAGAACCCTTGGAGGCTAAGAAGGAGCCACCGGAGAGCAGGTATCAGAAAATATAGGAGGAGGTGTGTGGCAGGGAGGATTATCAGTGGCTAGTGGGTTTCAGCATGTTGAATCTGGGGAACAAGCTGATGAGTCAGAGAGGTCTGGGCTGGAGAAGGAAGAAGACATGAGCAGATGGGCCTCCTTTTCTGCAGAAGGGGCTCTGGTCCTGGAGAAACGGTGTTGAAATGCCAAAGCTTATCCAGCTTCCAGCAATGAGACTCTGGGTTCCACCAGAGATCTGCTTAGGCCTGTAAGCCAACTTCCACGTCTCTGCTCACCTTGCTTAAGTCCACGGGACTGTGTTCACAATTCATTCCATTTTTTACTTCAAGACTTGTAGTTGGAACGGACTGAGGAGACACAGTCTGACCTATTTGGAGAAAATCAAACAGAATTCTCCGAGTCCTGCCCTTTCCCCCTTTGACACGCCCCGTCCATCATCAGCTGGCTATGACTATCTCCTGCAAAGTCCACACAGAGAAGTGGTCCAGATGACTATGAAGCAAGGACCCACACATACCTATCTCCTTACCTACCAGTTAGCAGTAAAGGGGGGAACAGAGGTCTTACTACTCCTGTACCCTCTTCCTGAACCATCTGTGATCCTCTTTTCTTCCTCTATTAAAGGCAGTAATCCTTAACCAGGAGTGCATACCATAAAGTCCTATGGAGAACTTTTCAAAAACTTAGCCTCCCAGGCACATCCCCTGCACACTGTGATTCAGTAAATGTGGGGACAAGGAGACCAGCACAGATTAGGCCTCAGAAAAGGAAACTAGTCAGCAGCTGAAATTCACTGAATGTTTACAACCCACCAGGCACCTGGCTCCAGGGCTTTACATGGATTAATTTATTGAAGCCTCACTATAGACTGAGGGAGCAGATCTCATTATTATCCTTATTCTACAGAGGAGGAAGTAAGACTTAAAGAGGTTTCGGAGGTTGCCCAAGGTCACACACTTTGCAAGGTGAAGCCAGAATCTCCAGCCTGGAAATCTGACTCAAGAGTTTACACTACTGCATTTTGCCTCCCTAATCTAAGACATTTGTTTACTTCTAAAAAGCTCCAGTTGAACTTCTCTGGTCCCGAATTATCCCTAATGTGGCTACCTCCCCAAAGCCACATCAGTTCTGAGGCCATTCTGGGGCACAAACTTCTCCCCTGGGGTCTACTAAGATCTATCTGAGGCATGCATCCCTAGCGCCACAAGAGATGACCGTCACCAGCCCCAGCCACCCATCGTGCCTATCCACCAAAAAGGACTGTGTCTAAGTGAGCATGAAAGCATATTAGAGAAATATAGCCCCTACGCTCTAGCAACTTAGCATCTCCAACTAGTTCCTAAATGTCTTATTAATCAAAAGAGAAAACAATTACTCCTAATAATCTTACCATGTTTATCCATCGAATGTGGATCAGATTGCTTCTTGCCAGCCTCAGCAAAGGAGCGAACAATGGGGATGAGGTTATTTCTCTTCTTTTCATTCTGATGATGATGCTTTTTGAGAAGGGCTTCCCGTACTTTAACCCTCATGTTGTCATTCAGGTCACTGAACAGTTCCTGCTGGTCCAGGATCAGGTCTGGAAAGCAGGTGCTAACATGAACACTCAGACTGATGGTCAGTGAACCCAAAGAGACCAAGGTCAAGTGGGGTGAGGGGCAAGGGACAACGAGTAGGGGGAAGCAGTTCTACCAGGGTCACTGATGTACAGTCTCTGCTTCAGTGCCTGAAAGAGCTATTTGATGATAGCAGCTGTGACACACTATACGTTATTCATGTAACAAATCACTATTATTAGAAATGGAAACTATTGAGCATTTAACATGTGCTAGGAACTACACTCTGAACTTTTTACATAATTATCTAATCTAAACCTTATAAAAAACCCTGAGAACTAGGTGGCATTATAACAATTTTTACAGATCAGGAAACTGAGGCCCGAACATTACAAAATTCCCCAAGGTATCACATCTAGTAAGTTGCAGAGCTGGGATTCAAACCCAAGACTGTCTGACTCAAAAGTCCACATTATTACCATTTTGTTCGGTCATCTACCAAAGTTCCTCTACATTCCCTTTCTCAGAGATTTTAACATTGCTATGATTGTCAAAAGAAACTATAACTGTAGAACTCCAAATGACTATGTAAAAGTGGAACTTCCAAGAATAATTAAGTCGTTCTTGATTAAGTACCCTACATAATTACCACCAAGCATCAACCTTTACCTGCCAAGACTGGCAGAACTGAGGGGGAAAAAATCCCAATACCTGCTACTGAGAGGCAGTCAGCACACCAGTTAACAGCATGGGTTCTAGTGCTAAAGGTCCACAGTTATCCCACTTCTACCACTTTCTGTGTGATAACCTCTCTGTACCTCAGTTTCCTCATCTGTAATATGGAGCTAATATTATCACCTACCTTAGAAGATTGTTATAAAAAAATTAATGAGATGTATAAAGTGCTCATTCACAGTAAACACTTGAGACTGTTTACTTATCCTTATCACTAACATGAATACCTCAGGTACCTGATGTGAAGAACCACAGCAGTTTTACTTCAACCCTACATATCCATTCCCCCACCCCCCCAAAACTCCAACCTGTCTTCAACTCCAACTCCATCCATGACTATGCAAGTGCTGGAAGCAATAAATAAAGAAAATCTGTTTCAAATATTAAGTGGAAGATCCAGGTTTCTCTGTCTTTAACCTTTATATTGATTGGTTCCTTGCCCCATATTATAAACATGCTTCAGGATCCTTCATCTTGGAAAAAAAAAAAAGAAGAAGGAGAATGTCCACCCCAGGTCTCCCATTATCTACTGCCTCCTCTCTCCCTCTCTTTCTCTTTCTCTCTCTCTCTCTCCCCTATCTCTTAAAGTTCTCAAAAGAAAAATTCCTCAACCCCTGCAATTTGGCTGCCTCCATGAAATTGCTTTTAATAAAATCATCAACAACCTTCCAGTTGCTAAATCTGGCAGATGTTTCTGGTCCTTACCTAACCTGACCTCTCTATAGCATCTGACACTGATGAATTGAAACTCCCTCCTCTCTTGGCTTTCATAGTGGGTAGAACGGTGCCTCCCCCACAAAAGATACGGCTATGTACTAACCCCCCAGAACCTGTGAGCGTGATCTTATTTGTGGAAAGGGTCTTCCCAGATGTAACTAAGGATCTCAAGATGAGATCATCTTAGATGATACTGACAAATATCCTTATGAGAGAGACACAGATAAGAAGTCCAGGTGAAGACAGAGGCAGATTGGAGTTATGCAGTCATGAGCTAAGGGACACCTAGAGCCACTAGAAACTGGAAGAAGCATGGAATAACTTTCCCTTAGGGCCTTCAGAGGTGACACCAGATCCCATCAGTACTGACCCCTCCCTGGGTCCCCATGTGATCCCAGAGAGGCAGAATTACTTGGATGCTTGAAATGGAGAAAAGTTTGGAGAAATCTTTATTTAACCTGTCCAGCCAAACAAAGCCAAGCTGAGGAAAATCCTCACATGCACCCAGGTGTTTATCAAACTCCATGCCTAAAACATAGTAACTTACACTCACCTGTACCAGGCAACTCCATCAGACATCTCCCCTTCACGTCTTGCTGAAGAAGTGGGGGTACTTTGGCTCAACTTCATACGTGTCTTCCCTAGCTGCCATATTTTAAAACCTTTCTTTCACTCTAACCCCCTTTTCTCTGCACAACTCCCAGGTGCCCCTTTCTCTAATTATTACCAAACCAGAGCTCTTTTCTTGCACCCATGGCTATTTTCCCCACTAGAAGGGGAGCTCCTTGAGGACAGAAATTGTATCTTATCTTCATTCCCCTGTGCCTAGCACATTATCAAGCATTAATAGATACAAAATAAACGTTTGCCGAATGAACAGGCAAATGGAAGACTTCACACCATGTCATTTGTATCCCATAATAAGCCTGTGGAATAGGTAGGGTAGTTTCTTAGTTTGAAACCCATCCTATAGCTGAGGGCGCTGAGGTCGGGAAGGTAAGTGACTTGCCCAAGGACACACAGCCACTTTCTTCTTTCCTCTACACCACTCTTCCTAATTGACACAAACATTCCTCTGTTTTCTCTCACCTAAACTTACCTGAGATTTCTTCTATGCTGTTCGCATGCATATCCAGAAGGACCGTTCCGTTAATAAGGCAGCTCCTTAGCTCAAAGAGACTATGCAGTGAAAGGGTTGCAACGTAAGGCTTGCTCCAGCGCTCTCCCCCATCCTCAACATCTTCTTCAAACTTCAACCACCTGGAAGCATTACAAACAACCAGATGTTAAAGACAGAAAATGAGGAATTTTCAGGAGAGAGTTTTTTTTTTTTCCGGTACGCAGGCCTCTCACTGTTGTGGCCTCCCCTGCTGCGGAGCACAGGCTCCGGACGCGCAAGCTCAGCGGCCATGGCTCACGGGCCCAGCCGCTCCGCGGCATGTGGGATCTTCCCGGACAGGGACACGAACCCGTGTCTCCTGCATCGGCAGGCGGACTCTCAACCACTGTGCCACCAGGGAAGCCCCCAGGAGAGAATTTTTAACATAAGCCACAAAGAAAGATACCCAAATAATCATACTGAACACTGTAATCTAATCTATACGTTCAGGGTACACTGGTAAGTGAACAAAGTAGGTTATAAAACAGTGCAAAACTGACTCCATTTTTCTTTAAAGAAAAATTTTAAAATACAAACACAC
Organism: Mesoplodon mirus; assembly: GCF_964341445.2. Classification (NCBI taxonomy): domain Eukaryota; kingdom Metazoa; phylum Chordata; class Mammalia; order Artiodactyla; family Ziphiidae; genus Mesoplodon; species Mesoplodon mirus. The sequence goes on along the minus strand of NC_138987.1, from coordinate 57,468,893 downwards.
ACATGTATAAGACATCAAATGTTATATTCCTCATTATCCCTGGCTTGGTACGTAGTCACGAAATTTTCGTCTTTTTTTGCTTATCTTTATTTTCTATAGTAAGCACACATTGCCTATGCAATTAAAAAATAACAGATCTCATCTATATCATATGGATACACTGACAAATCACATTAATAAAATGAAAATATTTATCTTTTTAAAAAGCCTATCTGGGGGGCTTCCCTGGTGGTGCAGTGGTTGAGAGTCTGCCTGCCGATGCAGGGGACACGGGTTCGTGCCCCGGTCCGGGAGGATCCCACATGCCGCGGAGCAGCTGGGCCCGTGAGCCATGGCCACTGAGCCTGCGCGTCCGGAGCCTGTGCTCCGCAATGGGAGGGGCCACAGCAGTGAGAGGCCCGCGTACCGCAAAAAAAAAAAAAAAAAAAAAAGCCTATCTGGGGGGCTTCCCTGGTGCTGCAGTGGTTAAGAATCCGCCTGTCAATGCAGGGGACACGGGTTCGAGCCCTGGTCCAGGAAGATCCCACATGCCGCAGAGCAACTAAGCCTGTGCGCCACAACTACTGAGCCTGTGCTCTAGAGCCCACGAGCCACAACTACAGAAGCCCGCGTGCCTAGGGCCCATGCTCCGCAACAAGAGACGCCACAGCAATAAGAAGTCCTTGCACCGCAACGAAGAGTAGCCCTCGCTCGCCACAACTAGAGAAGGACAGCGTGCAGCAGTGAAGACCCAATGCAGCCATAAATTAATTAATTAATTAATTTACAAAAATAAAAAGCCTATCTGTGTGACCTTCAGACGCTGGAAAAGACAGAATGACAAGGCTAATTGTCTCCTTGCTTGGTACCAGCTTGACTGGCTTGTTTAATGCTCTCTACCCAGGGAACACACCCACGGATACAGCAGGTATCCAGGAAGCGCTGTTCCAATGAGAGGTAGAGCCACGCTTCGCTGGTTACCCACCTTAACCTTCTTCCCCGAGGCTCAGGTACGCCGGCTTTGTATCACCCAGAAGTCTCACTTGTCAGTCACTGCAGGAGCTCTAGACATGGCCCTGGTCAATATGAGGGCTCTTCTGGGGTTTGGGCCTTAGACAAGCATAGTCACTCTACAACTAATCCAGGGAGGCCTACTGTTGGGCTGGCTATAATCCCAAAGGTATCTGTGAAGTTGGACTGTCCGATGGGATGTCTCAAAAATTCTGGAATTTCCAGTGAATTAAAACCCAAATGATGCTATGGTTCACGTGCAGGAAAAGCCTGGACCTACGCTATGTCTGCTGGGCTAGGTCTAAACCAAGGCGGCCCCCTCAGGCATCTTATAAGCCAGACCTTTTTTTTTTTTCTTTTTGCGGTACGCGGGCCTCTCACTGTTATGGCCTCTCCCGTCGCGGAGCACAGGCTCCAGACGCACAGGCTCAGTGGCCATGGCTCAGGGGCCCAGCCACTCCGCGGCATGTGGGATCCTCCCAGACCGGGGCACGAACCCGTGTCCCCTGAATCGGCAGGCGGACTCTCAACCATTGCGCCACCAGGGAAGCCCAAGCCAGACCTTTAATATTAAGAGCCCAGGAGCTAGTAAGAGAGGACCCCCTTAACGTTCTGTGTTTCTGTCACCAATCCCGGGCTCAAGGTCAACTGACATAGGTATTACCACAGACATGACAAAGAGGCCAACATCAAGACTTCCCACAGAGGACCCTAGCACCTCAGTCCCCATGTCAGTCGTCATGTCTCCCATGAAGAAATAAAAGGCAGGCAGGCCTGTCACTCACGGAAAGGCACACATTTGTCTGCCCCAAGCAAATCTGGACCCAGGCTACCTTAAGGCCTCACCTGGCTGTCTCCCTCCACTCGGCATCTTCCCCCTCTTTCAGGCAGATCTCATCGAGTTCTGTGAACAGTTCGTGAGGCACGTGCTCTTCATCCTCCTCGGTGCCAAGAATGAACTGAACACGCTGAGATGGTGTGTCTGGAAAATCAGCCACGGAGAAAGGTCTGCTCCCAGCCTCAGCTTAGAACAGAAATAGCATCCTGCCATACTCAGCGCACCTGGGGGCCTCACAACTTCAGGAACATACAGAAGATAATCCTGAACTCAGGTCAAAAAGATTTCTTTATTCCCAGAAAAAAAGCTATTCTTTGGAAGCAGTTTCATGGGAGGAAAAAATTATTAAGTAAGACCATTTGAAGAAAACCCATGAGAAACTAGAAATCTGATGAATTTGATCAAAAAGAATGGCTAATTCTCTAGCAAATGATTTCACCTTCTATGATATTGATTTGGGGGGCCTGAACTGTGAAGTTTTCAGGAAGATACTTTTGATTCTCAGAGGTATTTCTTCTTCCTGGAAGCAAGCTGGGGAAAGTCTGTGGAAGAGAATCAAGACCACCCCCTGCTCCATGTCCATCCCACACCCCTTTGGCCTCACCAGGCCTCCCCGCATGGACACCCACCCGCCCTCCCTCCCGAGGTGTTACCATGGGCCAGGGCCTCGGGGCCTTCCTCCCCCTGGCTGGCTCCCTTGCCCCGCCCTCGTCTCCGATGCTTCTGGCCATGGGTTCGGTGGTGCCGATGGCTCTGCCGGCCCAGCGGCATCCGGACCCCCACGTACAGAGTCCTATGACCTGAAAAGAAGCAGAAGGTCTGTGGAGAGAACTCCTTTAGGAAAAGGAGGCTAGTATATATGAGAGGGGAGAAGAAAAAGAGTACAGTCCTTTGGCCTGGTCACAACGCTGTAATGACAAAACTTCAAAGACCTCCAGGACTGAAGCTGTAGAGATGGGGGAGTTGAAGGTCTCAGTCCTGTACATGGCTGCAAACCTCACAGGAATGTTGTTAAGATCAAAGGAAATAATGGGCGTGGACATGATTTGCAAACCGTAGAGTCCGAAACAAACGCTAGTTGTTGCTACTACAACAATTTGAGCAATTGATAAAACGTGATGCAGTCATGCCATGACGCCTACAGCAGGTCTCGGCAGGGAGGCCATTTGAGAAAGTGGTTAAGTGCTCAGGTCAACCTGCCCAGGTCCAAAACTTGACTTCATCTTTCACTAGCCGTGTGACCCTCAACAAGTTATCTAATCTCTCTGTGACTGTCTTTAAAAAGGAATACTGAAGCTTATTCTTTAAACTCAGAAGATTTTTGTGAGAAGCAAATAAGAGATGTATGTAAAATGCTTAACACGATGCCTGGAATCAATTTTAGCAGCCAGTAAATTCCAGGATCAGTTTCCATTATATTTTTTCTGCACCATCTAGAATAGCAGTGAGAGACTAGTTACAAATCATAGGGGGCATAAGGCTGGGAGCATAAGGGAGAGATATTAACTATTTTACAAAAAGAGGGGAACACAAGAAAGTAAGTGATCCCCTAGTGTTCCTCTCCAGTTCCTCCTTCCTACTCTCTCATTCCATCCATAAACATTATTTTGTTTTGTGCCTGACTTCCAGGCCTCTCTCACCTCCACCTGGTTTCCCCGGTCTTCCTGGTGAGCCTGGAGCCCAGAATCAGTAGCTGCAGGGATGCTACACCTGGATACACAGAGCAGTAATCTTCCCACATTTCTGCCCAGTTACTGCTGCTCGACACTCTGGATCTCAGGCTGCCCCCGCACATCTTCCACCACAGGAGTTGTTACAGTCTTTAGTCACTGACTTCAAATCCACAACCTTACCCACACTTCCTCTGAGCAGGTGACCTTGCTTCATATTGTACTGAAAAGACAGGCCCTGTCCTGGGAACTCCCTCCATTCTCAGTCAGGCTCACTTTCCTCCTCCAGCTTTTCCTCTTTTCCAGGCTAATGAGCATCGCCTCCCACCCCACTGGGTCCCACTCCATCAGTTATCTTCAGTCTCTCCTTTCCATCCATCCCTTCCACAGGTTTCTCAAGTCCCTCTTACCTAAAAAGGAAATATTCCTACCATATGACCCAGCACTTCCACTCCTGGGTATAGAGTTGAAAAACACAAAAATACTAATTCGAAAAGATACATGTACCCCAATGTTCATAGCATCATTATTTGCAAAAGCCAAAATATGGAAGCAAACTAAGTGTTCATTAACCAATGAATGGATAAAGAAGATGTGGTACATATATACCACGGAATACTACTCAGCCATAAAAAGAATGAAATAATGCCATTTGCAGCAACATGGATGGACTTGGAGGGCATTATGCTAAGTGAAATAAATCAGACAGAGAAAGACAAATACTCTATAATATCGCTTATATGTGGAATCTAAAAAATGCAACAAACTAGTGAATAAAATAAAAAAGAAGCAGGCTCACAGATATAGAGAACAAACCAGTGGTTACCAGTTGGGGGGGGGAGGTGGAGGAGGGATAGGCAATATAGAAGTAGGGAGAAAAAAGGGTTATTATGGGATTATATGAAATCACGTGTGTGAAACTTTTGCACACTATAACGATTTAAAGAATCTTTCATTCAATAAATAAATATTTAAAAATAAAAATAAAAAAGAAATGTTCCCAGTGCAGTGCTATTCTCCCAAGTTTCTTCCTGTCCCCTTCCCTTCTCCATCAAGTCATGTTAAAGAACAGTGTACTGACCTAGCTCCCTTTCCTCACCATCCCCTTGTTCCACAGCCTCTGCACGTGGCCGCTCTCCACTGAAACTGCCCTCATTAGGGATGCCAAAGCCCACTAAATCACCAAACCTCTATCATCTTACGTGTCTCTCAGTTCAATTCAACAGACTTTCTGCAGAGCCCACCATGCTCCAGGCAGCAGCCCCATCCCTTGACTACTTCCTCCCCTTGGTGGTCTGGGCTTCTCCCATACCTGTACCACTGCCTTCCCTGGCTCACTTGCACTCCTCTGACTGCTTCTCCAGCCTTACCACAATCCACCAAAGGAAGGTTCCCCAGGTTTCTGTCCTTGGTCCCTTTCTTCTCTCTTTTTAGTGATATTTGCTCTCCTGATTTCAAAGTTTACTTCTGCAAATGATCCCCAAATCTTTACCTCCAGTGACTCAATATGTTCCAAAGGAAACTCAGCAGCCTCCATCTCAAATCAGACTCATACTCACTTCTTCTATGTTTCTGTTCATGGCATTCTCTCAACTTCCCAGGCTTGAAATCTCAGCATTACCTTGGATTTCCACCTTGCCCCTCAGCACTCCATCCCATAGATTAGAGATGTCAAGTCTTTCTCTCCTCCCACTTGGACAACAGCAGGGGCCTCCTTCCTGCCTCCCCCACCAATTCGATCCTACAAACAAACCCTCCGGAAGCACTGCTCTGATCACGGCTCACTCTTACAGTCGGGACCCTTCATGCTCCAGCAAGCTCAGGCCCTAGCCTCCTTTCTAGTTTTTTCTTCCTCTAGAACAAATTATACATTCAACAGGGAAACAAAGGGAAAGCTCTCTAAAAGAACTGAGTGATCATCTCAAGAGAGATCAAAGTGGAAATCGCACACATGCTCCCACCAAATAAATGTTCTGGGGGAAAAATATCTAGAGATGTACACCTTCTACATCTACACCAACAACAGAACAGCCTGGTGGGTTTTTTTAAATAAATTTATTTATTTCATTTATTTATTTTTGGCTGCACTGGGTCTTCACTGCTGCTCGCGGGCTTTCTCTAGTTGCAGCAAGTGGGAGCTACTCTTCGTTGTGGTGTGCGGGCTTATTGCGGTGGCCTCTCCTGCTGCAGAGCACGGGCTCTAGGCACATGGGCTTCCGTAGTTGTGGCACGTGGGCTCAGTAGTTGTGGCTCACGTGCTCTAGAGCACAGGCTCAGTAGCTGTGGCGCACGGGCCCAGATGCTCCGCAGCATGTGGGATCTTCCTGGACCAGGGCTCGAACCCACGTCCCCTGCGTTGGCAGGCGGGCTCTCAACCACTGCGCCACCAGGGAAGCCCAACAGCCTGGTTTTTTTGTTTTTTTGTTTTTTTGGGTTTTTTTGCGGTACGCGGGCCTCTCACTGTTGTGGCCTCTCCCGTTGGGGAGCGCAGGCTCAGCAGCCATGGCTCACGGGCCCAGCCGCTCCGCGGCATGTGGGATCCTCCCAGACCGGGGCACGAACCCGTGTCCCCTGCATCGGCAGGCAGACTCTCAACCACTGCGCCACCAGGGAAGCCCAACAGCCTGGTTTTGACTCTGTCTCCTCCTCATGGCCTCAGGTGATGCTCCCACCCGCACCTCACACTCTCCTCCACCTAAACCAAACTGCTCTTCCACAGACGTACCAATGCTTTCCGGACGCTGACTTGCCTCACTCCTTCAAGATTCATCGCAAATGCACCTTCCTTCTTGGTATTCTTGCTGATCCCCCTGATCAGAGGTGCTGCCTCCTTCCTGTAAACCCTGAGTCCTTGGCTAGCATTCTCTTATGAACTTATCTTGTGCCTTGCATTAAAGTTAGGCATCTATCAGTCTTTCTCCCGCTATTCATCTGCAAGCTCCTCAAAGTCCCAGGTCAGACCTTCTTCCTCCTGGAATCCCTCACATAACAAAGCATGGTATCTTCCACATGGTCATCGCTCCACCAATATTCAGAAAATGGAATACCTCCTAGGTGCCTCCACCAGGAACATAACCCCTTAGGATCCCCTCAGGAGTACACAACCTGAACTAAGAAGGCCTCTGATCTGAAGGGGTCACAACAGGAACATGTAACCAAAGTGAATGTGTTTCGAGTGGATGAAATACTCACCAGGGCATGGGATGATTGAGAAGGTCCTAGCCAGCCTGAGGATGGAGAGCTTATTCCAGGAAGAGTTCCTGGATAAGGGGACTTTGGAAAGAGTTACCAAGGAAGACTTTTCCTTCTCTAAGAAATTTTTTTGGTCCAATCAGTTCCCACAAACATTAGCCAACCACAGCACCTGCCTTTTGAAAACACCAGAGAGACAGGCAAAAATGAAAACAAGCCCCAGCAGGACACAGAGCTAAGAATGACTGAGTGGTTATCAGAAAACTAGGCATCAGTTTCTAGGCTGGAGACTTGGAAGCAGGGACTTGGATATTCTGAGTGAAATCAAAGAAGAAGACAGACAAATAAGACACTGGGAAATGAATACAGCACCAATAAAATCCAGTCCATCTAACGGGATTCTGCAGCCCAATGACTTTACTAAACCAATCCTGTGGTCACTTTGCTGGCCTTTCAACTGCTCTCCTACCCACACAGTCTTCATCCCCCTCATCTACCTACCTACTCACCTAAATTCTGCCTTCTTTCCAGTCTTTTTTCCAGTTATTGTCAAACCTACTCTCTGGGGACTGTGTGCAAACACAAGTATTCATTCAGTAAAAACTTATTAGAAGATGTAATTTTAGAATTTATTTTTAAACTAAGTATGTACACACGTACAGAGAGCAATCATTAGTGAACTGGGATGGAACCTTGCAGAGCAGGACAGAAATCACAGGGGGAGCCCACCCTGCAGATGGAACCCGGGCCTTCCGAGGCGGAGTACATTCCAAGCACACTGTTTATCAAGCATGCGCACAGAACTCATCAGCTCACATGGACGGGTGTCCCATCCCCTGGGCTTCAGGTTGACACAAAGTCAGTAACCGCGGGGCGAGTCTAACATGTGGAGCACATGCAAGCCTTTTTTTTTCAACTTATAACTAAGGCCAAATGGCTCTTACCTCTGTTAAAAACTTATTAGAAGGTACCAAACTTACTCTAGGATTCATTAGTCTAGTAGTTAATCAGGAATAATGATCTGCCAGAAAAGACGGAAAAAGCCATTCCTCTAATTAAAGCCACTGCTCAGTGGTGTTCTGGGACTGGGAGAGTCCGCTGAAGCAATCATGGACTATTGCTCTTTGTGTTTCTCTTCGGAAATCTGTCCTACTGTTTGCTTTTGACTCTTCCCATGTATATAAAAAAAAGCCATGTTATGGTTTAATGCACCTTCTCCTGCTGATGGAGTTAATTTTTGCAAAAAAAAAAAAAAAAAAAAACACGTTTACAAGTCTCTAACAATGTCCAGAGACTACATCTCAGAAGTAGTTCTCAAAATGGTTTATGTCACGTGGTGTAGAGGGTATAGAACAAAGGGGAAGGAAGACCCAGAGCTTTATCTGCAGCCGCAGAACCTTGTATCATGGCACACATGGCAAATTCGAACACACTTAGAACACTTTACTTGTCTTCCACCAGAGTGGGACTGATTTTATTCCACGCCTTCCAGAGACAGCACTTCCCTGAGTGCAGCCTCACTGAGCCCTAGGGCTGCCCTCGGAGTGAGTCAGAGCGGGGCCCACAGCATAGCCGATCCTACGGCAAATCCCAACTTCCTCTTCTCTCCGGAGCTACTTGAGAACCACATCAGGCCTGAGGAGTGGGCACTATTTGTCCCCCATTGCCTGTAGTGCTTTTTTTTTTTTTAAGTGCTAACATAAATAAGATTCTAGTTTTCCAAAAGGTCTATGTATAAAGGACCGTTTTCCCCTAGCAACGCCATCATCACAGACGGCCTTCTTTTACAGGAAAATGGATACTTCGTAAGGAATAGATGATGTCATATTGAGAAGATGCTCCTACTGCTAATTACTCAACTGACCTCTGTGATGGAACCCAGTCCTCGGGATCCAAGAGTGTTTGCCCAGGCTTATTATTACTCCCAAGTAGATGAGTGTTCATAAATGGTTATATCTTTGCTGAGGGCAAAGGTCTAGTGGGCCCAGACAACTAAACTAAAAGTAAAAGTACCCCCACAGTACAGTGAGATGGTAGGGAGGCAATAGGATTATCAGGGCAGAAGGAGGGATAGGGCAACACATAAAAATGTTCATATGATGGAGCAAGGAGCTGAGGCTGGGTGGTTAACGCTGGGTACCGTCCTCCCTTGCAGGCAGTGTGGCAGAGTGGAAAGAGCAGAATTCCATCCCAGCCTCACCTGCTGTTAGGCTAGATGACCCTGAGCAGTTTCCCCATCACGTAAAATAGGGATGATGCCTACCTGCCTGGGTTGCTGTGAAGATTGAAAAGACAACTTGTACAAAGTGCCTAATCAAATGCCTGTCACACAAGGGTCATTCAACAAAGGTTAGCCTCCCACCTCCACACCCTTCCTTCTTCCCCTTTCTCCCAACTGCTGAAACCCACACTGGCTCCTCTTCCATCTGGTCAAAATAACTTTGAAAGCTTGACCTTGATATGTCTGAACTCCACTGACCTCCACAGAGCCACCCACATTAAGTTCTCACGGTAACAGACCCAGAGGATGAGTCAGCCTCTACAGCTTTGGCTCTCCCATCCAAAGGACAAGTTTTCTCTGGAGACCGTACAACTTTGATGGAAAAAAAAAAACAGCACAGGAACAAGCAGTACAGAGAGAACACATCACGTGCTGTCTCAGTCATTAGAAAGGTACTGTATCATAGTCTTCAACATTGCAGGATATGCTGCAGAGATTGCGCAAAGGCTTTTGAGCCAAATGTGGGTTCCCGTTCAAGCTATAGTGGACGCGAGCCTTTCTTTAATAAAACTGAGCATTGCCATCATTACCAGGAAACTAGGCTCCGTGGGAAAAAGGAAAGCAGAAGGACAGCACAGAAGGGTCATGGGGGAGTGGGGGTGGGAGAGGAGAGAAAGGAAGAAGAGCCTTGATACGGTAAACTAGATAGAGCAGGTCAATTAACAGGCCTCTTCCTTCCCTTCCACTTCAGTGGGTTTTTATACAACTCTATGCTGTGAACTCTCAGCAAATATGTTATAGGTGCGTGTGTGTTTTCCCTTTTCTTGTTTAGATGAAAATACCAGGCAGAAATGGGTATAGTGGGCTTCCCTGGTGGCGCAGTGGTTGAGAGTCCGCCTGCCGATGCAGGGGACACGGGTTCGTGCCCCGATCCCGGAAGATCCCACATGCCGCGGAGCGGCTGGGCCCGCGAGCCATGGCCGCGGAGCCTGTGTGTCCGGAGCCTGTGCTCCGCAACGGGAGAGGCCACAGCAGTGAGAGGCCCGCGTACAGCAAAAAAAAAAAAAAAAAAAAAAAAAAAGAAATGGGTATAGTTAGAATGGGAAGAGCATACATTGGAAATGGGGTAAAAACAGGGTTTTATGGCCAAACTGAGTTTTTAAAACTATTTGTATTTTATTTTCTTTTGTATAAATTTGTATCTATATTTCCAAGCAGTTGTCAAGAATCAATAAACTGATCTGAGGACTTCCCTGGTGGCGCAGTGGTTGAGAGCCCACCTGCCGATGCAGGGGACATGGGTTCGTGCCCCGGTCCGGGAAGACCCCACATACCGCGGAGCGGCTGGGCCCGTGAGCCATGGCCACTGAGCCTGCGCGTCCAGAGCCTGTGCTCCGCAACGGGAGAGGCCACAACAGTGAGAGGCCCACGTACCGCAAAAATAAATAAATAAATAAATAAATAAACTGATCTGAGTGCTTCACATTCTCAAGGAATAGGTCATTTATTAATATTTATGTTGGACTTTACTGTGCTGAAAGTACTGTCTCACAAGCTGTCTGTCTACTAGATCCTAACAGTGAGACAGGTATTATTATCCCTACTTTTATTTAACAGATGAGGAAAATGAGGCTAAGTGAAATTAAGTGATATTTTCCCAAGGTCTCACAGCTAGTGAAGAAGAGTTAGGACTCCAACCCAGGTCTCCTGATGGTAAAGCTGCTCCTCCCACACCAGGCTGCCTCTTGCTGATTTCCCTCGGTACATAGAACAGCAGTGCTCACCTTCCAACTCTTCTTTCTCATAGTGGATGTTGAGAATTGTACTGGTCCCACCCTGATCCACCACAGCTTCTTCATCTGGTCTCTGTTGAAACATAAATTAGTAGCCACAGTAATACCCATACATTCATTCAAACACTCATTCAAGTGAACTCCCTGGCGATCCAGTGGTTAGGGTTCCAGGCTTCCACTGCAGGGGGCATGGGTTCGACCCCTGGTCAGGGAACTAAGATCCCGCATGCTGCGCGCCACCCCCCCAAAAAAACAAACAACACTCAAGTACCGTGTGTATGCCACACCCTTTATGCAACACTGAGGGGGAAAACCCAATGGTTTACAGATATTTTTTTTTTAACTTTTTTTTTTTTTGCGGTACCTGGGCCTCTCACTGTTGTGGCCTCTCCCGTTGCGGAGCACAGGTTCCGATGCGCAGGCTCAGCGGCCATGGCTCACGGGCCTAGCTGCTCCGCCGCATGTGGGATCTTCCTGGACCGGGGCACGAACCCGTGTCCCCTGCATCGGCAGGCAGACTCTCAACCACTGCGCCACCAGGGAAGCCCAAGTTTACAGTTATTTTTAATTTCAATCTCACAATATCTCTGAGATGCAAACATGGCAGCCATTCTTTCTTATTTCATAAATAAGCAGCCCGATACTCAGAAAACTTTAAGTAATTACTGCCCAAGGTCTGAAATATGGTAAAAGGCAGAGCGAGGACTGAGTCCAGGTCTTGTGACTTCAGATCCCGTGCCTTTCCCACCCCTCCCCACTCCACCCATACGTCTATGTAACATCTTGGCATTTTGCAAGTGGTGTCAACCACATTGTCTCATTTGGTACAAGCTGGTGTCCTTGACCTCTGTTTACCACACTGTCCTTGAACTTCTCCACCCTGCTCCTCTGTCCCATCCTAAGTCTCATCTCCTTCTAACCATAATTCCCAAGGAAAAGCACTCTATCTTTTGTTTCCCATGCTTGAGCCTTACAATTTCAACAGTAGCCTGAAGCTGTGAGGATCAGTATTTGACAAACCGTCAGAATGTCACGCCTCAAGATCCATGTGTCTAAAACCCAACTAATCTGCCTTCCAAACTAGTACCCTGTGCCCATTTATTTACTCCTACCCATGACTCCATCACTTCTTAGTGTACATTTGAAATCTCAAACTTATTTATTCATCCATTCCATGTATTGAGTGCCTATCATATGCCTTCCAGGAAACAGTTCCTTTTTCTTATCAAGTCTTCGTTTGCAATTTCTCTCGAATTCACCCTCATCTCTCATCCTCTGTATCCTCCACTGTCCAGCCCTTTCAAACATAGAGGACACTTTTTCAGTTATGGAACCACACTCATTTTCTTCCCTGAGGGCTGCCCCTCGGCCTAGAACTATCACCCTCTCCCTGCTACTCCCACGTCCATCACCAGCAGCTAACACTTGTTCATCATCCCATAGATCTCAGCCTAAATGCACTTCCTTAGAAGGCTTCCCTGACTACCTCCCATTAGTATGCCCCCACAGCACACTGTATTTCTCTTTAGTAATGAAATGTCTCTGCTCCTTAAGGGAGGGACCATATCTTTCTTCCCGTTTCCCCAGCACCCTGCAGACTTTTCACAAAATAGGTGCTCAATAAATCTTTGTTAAAAGAACAAAGATAATGGCATCTACCTTATCAAGACCCTCACCAGATCCTGAATTATTTCAAATAATTATTTCCCTGACAATCAATTTCCTTTACCAAACCTGCAGCTCTAGCCAGGCTCTCTGATCCTGTAGGCACCATACACATTCCACACTGTCTGGTCATCTAGCAGGTCCTTCCCCAACTCTCCAGCACACCAAATCCTCACCATCCTTGTAGATCCTGCTCAAATTTCCAGCTTCCGGTTCTAATTTTACTGTTTTATAGTTGCCCACCTATGCTCCCAAATAAGGCAACCCTGAACATAAAGCAATCCATTTTCCCAATGAAAAGATTCAAGAACAGTTTTCGAGGCCAAACTTTTAGGGAAGTAGATAAAATAGTCAAATGTCAATTTACAGTATTTTATTTATGAATTTAGTTTTATAGGCATATTTCAAATTATATATTATTACTACCATGGAATAATCTCCAAGATATAATATTAAGTTTGAAAAGCAAGGTGCAGCAGCCGCCCCCGGGCAGTTCGGGGAGCGCAGGGCCGCCGCCGCTAGGCGGCGGCAGAACGGACGGCCGCACGCGCCGCCGTCTCCATAGCTGTTTTACCCGGCTGCATTGTGGGAGTTTGACTTCCATCGCCGCCAACCGCAGCCTCAGCTTGTGCCGCTGCCGCCGCCCAAGCCATGGGGCCCGTGACTGACGACGAAATCATACGGAAGCGTCTCCTAATTGATGGAGATGGCGCTGGAGATGATCGGAGAATTAATCTGCTAGTGAAAAGTTTCATTAAATGGTGCAACTCTGGATCCCAGGAAGAGGAATACAGCCAGTACCAACGTATGCTGATCACACTGTCCCAATGTGAACTTTCAATGGGCAAAACTTTGCTGGTATATGATATGAATCTCAGAGAAGTGAAAAATTATGAAAAAATTTACAAAGAAATAGAATGTAGCATTGCTGGAGCACGTAAAAAAATTGCTGAGTGCAAAAAGCAAATTCTTCAAGCAAAACGAATGCGAAAATATCACCAAGAATATGATGCATTGGCAAAAGTGATCCACCGTCATCCAGACAGGCGTAAGACATTAAAGAAACTAGAGGCTCTGGTAAAAGAATTAGCGCATCTTTCACATATTAAAGAAAGTGTTGAAGATACGCTGGAATTGAGAAGGAAACAGTTTTACGCTCTTCTTAGTATCGTCCATGAACTTAAGCCAATACTGGAAAATGATGAAAAGCTCTTAAAGGTAGAAGCAGCTCAAGAAACAAGCGTGGAAACTGATCCTAAACCATAGAACAACTAACCCCTCACCATTCCCAAGAATACTGAAGCAGCAACATGATCTTAGTGTGTTCAGAATTTGTTGTACTCTTGAGACATTTAAAGTTTTGGCAGTGAACTACTTTGCTTTTAAATATTAATGCACAGTTCATTCATATTTCTTTACACAAAGGAAGATGACTTCATTGTATATTTGTTTTTTATTGAAATGCCTTTTTTATACTTAAAAGGTAGGAAGCAACATCCAAAAATGTTTTCAAGCCAGATATGTTAGTGCTCGTTGGTATTCTAGGTAGTTTTTAACTGGTAACATTGATTTGGTCACAAAATAAATGGAAGATAGTGAGAAGGTGGGAAAATGAGTCAATTTCTGGAAATCGTACCACTTTTGAAAATGAAGTCCATGGATAGGCTCTCAGGAGGGCTGTGAACTTGTGAAATTTGTAGAAAATGTTTGTGATGTATGCTTATTGTGGGAGAGGTTCCATGATAGTAAGAATTACTGATACCAGAGGTAATTACAAGATGCAAAGTAAATCAATAGGTATTACTTTCTAGATCTCTGTCCTTAATACTTGAGCAATGTGGTTGTTAAATGTTTTATTGAAATGTTTTCTCTCTATCGTTTTGTTCTGTAGAAGTCATTTTGAAGAGTCTTGCAAGAGGATTTCATGATCTTTTTTAAAAATTAAACTAAATCTGAATCACTTGTAATTGTCTTAAGTATTGAATTACATGTCTAATACTTGTTAGGTTCCATCCTTATCCATTTATTTTAGTTCAGAAACATGGCACTTTGCATGAATCATACCTTAATAATGTTACATTTTTGTAATTTTAATACAAACTCGTATCTTTAAAAAAATAAAAAAGATGGGGCTTCCCTGGTGGCGCAGTGGTTGGGAGTCTGCCTGCTGATGCAGGGGACGTGGGTTTGTGCCCCGGTCCGGGAGGATCCCACGTGCCGCAGAGCGGCTGGGCCCGTGGGCCATGGCCACTGGGCCTGCACGTCCGGAGCCTGTGCTCCACAGCGGGAGAGGCCACAACAGTGAGAGGCCCGCGTACCGCAAAAAATAATAATAATAATAATAATAATTAAAAAGATAAATAAAAAGCAAGGTGGAGGAAACTGTTTAATTTGCTAACTTTTATCTAAGAAAGGGTGTTGGAACAAAAACATCTGCTTACACTTAAAAACATACAAAGGAAGAATGAGCCGTAAAAGTGTTTTTAAATAGTTACCTACAGAGGAGGGAATGGGGTAAAGAAGATAAGGATAGAAACTAAATTTCTTTGAAGATAACATTTTGCACATTTTTAACATAATTTTAAAACAAAATTAATTTAATTAATTTTTTAAAAAAACAGAATTTTACATTTTAAAAAGCAATTCCCACAAATCAAAAACAAAATGAAAACAAGTGCCAAACTGATGGCATAACTATTCCAAGAGAACTTATTCCAAGTAACTTTATACCATAAAGTTATAACTGACAACGCTCTTAGTGACATATATCCTAAGGACAAAAAGAATTTGAAAAGATCTTAAACTGCTTTTTAGTTGTCATACTGTTGGTTGTAGTGTTGGTGTTAATTTTCTGAGACTGTTGTGTATTGTGAGATAAAATATATGAGTGATTATGTGAACTTTCTCTGGCACTCTCAGTGCGATTGAGACCTGGGGTTCTCAGAAGGTATGAAAGCAGATACAGTTGCAGGACACATAGTCCTGAATTTGAATTGGAAGCACTGGAAGTATCAACAATGATATATCTTTAAATACTTTAAAATTTGTAAATTTATATTTCCTAGCTCCGTCCAGACTAAAGGCCTAGAAAAAATGATCAGCCGGGCTTCCCTGGTGGCGCAGTGGTTGAGAGTCCGCCTGCCGATGCAGGAGACACGGGTTCGTGCCCCGGTCTGGGAAGATCCCACATGCCGCGGAGCGGCTGGGCCCGTGAGCCATGGCCGTTGAGCCTGCGCGTCCGGAGCCTGTGCTCCGCAACGGGAGAGGCCACAACAGTGAGAGGCCCGTGTACCGCAAAAAAAAAAAAAAAAAAAAAAAAAAGATCAGCCAATAGTAATAAGTATCATTAGCACCTAGATTGTGGTCTCTTAAAATGCCATTTTCTCTTAAAAGACACTCAAAGAACATCAGTAAGGGTAATAATGGTAACAGATTGAATATATCAACTATGTTTAAATCCATGAGTTCACCATGTCACTTTAAAAATTAGCTAATTGGTCAACACTGGAGGATAATACTAGCAAACCAACTCATTATTTTGCAAAATGGTAAAAATTTATCCCGGCTTTCCTATTTAAATCGTACCGTAGAGTGGCACCATAGAGTAGATGAGAGAAGTTTCTTATTATAGAAAAGAATAAATGAAGAAGGAATGTTAGAATTAGAACATCGCCATTTTGCAATCCCTAATGGACTGCATTGATTTTCAAGGCCACTAATATCACAAAAAGAAAGACAACCAGACACTGTTTGCCTCCTAATGGGAGACCTTATCACCACCCATGAAGTAATCTCACCAAATAAATTGTCCCTGTCTAAATCCAAATACCAATTTACCGAAAATACAAAGAAACAGAGTTCAGTGGGAAAAAAATACCACAGGAATATAATCAGCAAAATCCAGACTATGGAAAACTCTATAGCTATACAACAAATCCTCTCCCCACCATCTTTTTTAAAATAAATAACTGCAAGAAGAGAAAGAGAGAGGAAGGCAAAACCAATAGGTTAAAAGAGACAACAAACCAATCTCAATATGTGGACTTAATTTGAATACTGATTTAAACTAACTAAAATAATTTTTAGCTATTTATAAAATAATTTTTAAAGTTATGACATTTGAGACAATCAGAAATTTTTATCTTTTATGATATTAAAGAAATTATTTTCTCTTTAGGTGGTACTATGCTTATTTTTTAAAGAATCCTTATCTTTTAGTATTCATACTGAAATATTTACAAACGATTACAGATACATAAAATAATGTTAACTTAGAAATACTACTTTTCTCACATTTTATAAAGTAATGTTATTCAAAATCTTCAGATGCATCTTTAACATCAATGTTTTCCTCATTACCATAGATGCTTTGAGTCAATTTCCCAGAGCATGTCAGTTTCACTTCCAGCTAAGTTGTAAAGACTCTCATAAAATAAGTCAAGTCCTTTCTGAAGAATAACTTTTAGGTGGAAAAAACTTACCTTTATTTTAGACTTATTTGTTATCTGTGAATTTCCTGACAGCAGGAGTCACATATTTTCATCTTTTTGTTCTCCCAGAGCCTAATACAGTAGCTTACCACTGTAAGTAGCCTGTGCTCCTGTAAGTTACAGGAGGGCAGGTACTGTGTCTTATGTTCACCACTATGTACCTAGCACCTAGTACAATGTCCAGTATGTGGTGGGTATCCAATACATTTTGATGAGTAAATATTTATTAGTTTTTTTAACTCTTTCTCATATGATCATATATTTCCTCATAAAACTTCACATATATGTATACCTATATACATATATATGAGTAATTTTTCACGTTGGCTTCCCCACAGGTTTGTAATATCTGGAGGGCAGGGACCAATTAATTACAACGCTTAGTACTGTCCACAGACACCTCACACAGCATAGAACACAGCAGGAGTCTGGAGTGGGGCTGTGGTGCAGAGGGAGGGATGACTGATTACTTGACTCTAAGACTATAAAATATAAACAGCAAGGTCAATCATCTAAAATATTCAGGTTGAAAATCAACTTGTTTGTTTCCCTAGTTTAGATTGGTTAATCACAGTCTAAAGTCACTGAATAAATGTTCGTCCACTTTCTTTGTCCTGCCAAAGAAAACAGAGCCATTGTCAAACACCATCAGCCAGAGCATTTGAAAGGTCAGGCTTGAATGTGAATGTGTGGCCCTCGATTGGATCCTGGTTCAAATAAGCCAACTATTTTAAAAAACTATAAGGTGCTAACAGAAATTTAATCAACTGGATGGGTACATAATATTAAAGAATTACTGTCAATTTTTAAGTAAAATAATAATACAGGAGTACATCATTTTATTGTGCTTCACTTTATTGCACTTCACAGATATTGTATTTTTTACAAATTGAAGGTCTGTGGCAACCCTACATGAAGCTAGACTACTGGCACCATTTTCCAACATCATTTGCTCCCTTCATGCCTCTGCGTCACAGTTTGGTCATTTGCAATATTGCAGACTTTTTCATTATTATATTGTTATGGTGACCTGTGATCAGTGATCTTTGATACCACTATTGTAATTGTTCTGGGGCACCACACACCATGCCCATTTAAGACAGCAAACTTAATCGATAAATGTTGTCTGTGTTCTGACGAGCAGTTCCCCATCTCTCTCCCTCTCTTCAGGCCTCCGTATTTCCTCAGATACAACAATATTGAAATTAGGCCAGTTAATAACCCTACAATGGCCTCTAAGTGTTCAAGTGAAAGGAAGAGTTATACGTCTCTCACTTTAAGTCAAAAGCCAGAAATGATTAAGCTTAGTGAGGAAGGCATGTTGAAAGCCGAGATATGCCAAAAGCTAGGCCTCTTACACCAAACAGTTAGCCAAATTGTGAATGCAAAGGAAAAGTTCTTGAAGGAAATTAAAAGTGCTACTCCAGTGAACACACGAATGATAAAGCAAAAGAGCCTTACTGTGATGTGGAGAAAGTTTTAGTATTCTGGATAGAAGATTAAACTAGTCACAACATTCCCTTAAGCCAAAATGTAATCCAGAGCAATGTCCTAACTCTCTTCAATTCTATGAAAGCTGAGAGAGGTGTAGAAGCTGCAGAAGAAAAGTTTGAAGCTAGCAGGGCTTGGTTCATGAGGTTTAAGGAAAGAAGCCGTCTCTATAACATAAATGTGCAAGGTGAAGCAGCAACTGCTGATACAGAAGCTGCAGCAAGTTATCCAGAAGATCTAGCTATCTCAGATAATGGATGAAGGTGGCTACACTAAAGAACAGATTTTCAGTGTAGACAAAACAGCCTTCTATTGGAAGAAGATGCCATCTAGGACTCTCATAGCTAGAGAGGATGTCAATGCCTGGCATCAAAACTGCAAAGGACAGGCTGACTCTTGTTAAGGGCTAATGAAGCTGGTGACTTTAAGTTGAAGCCAATGCTCATTTGCCATCCCCAAAATCCTAGGGCCCTTCAGAATTATGCTAAGTCTATCCTGCCTGTGTTCTATCAATGAAACAACAAAGCCTGGATGACAGCACATATGTTGACAACATGGTTTACTGCATATTTTAAGCCCACTGTTGAAATCTACTGCTCAGAAAAAAGGATTCCTTTCAAAATATTACTGCTCATTGACAATGCCCCTGGTCACCCAAGAGCTCTGATGGAGATGTACAATGAGATTCATGTTGTTTTCATGCCTGCTAACACAACATTCATTCTGCAGCCCATGGATCAAGGAGTCATTTTGAATTTCAAGTATTATTATTTAAGAAATACATTTCATAAGACTGTAGCTGTCATAGTGAATCCTCTGATGGGTAGAGGCAAAGTAAATAGAAAACCTTCTGGAAAGGATTCACCATTCTAGATGCCATTAAGAACATTCTTGATTCTTGGGTAGAGGTCAAAATATCAACATTAACAGGACTTGGAAGGAAGATGATTCCAACCCTCATGGATGACTTTGAGGGGTTCAAGACTTCAGAGGAGGAAGTAGCTGCAGATGTGGTGGAAAGAGCAAGAGAACTAGAATTAGAAGTGGAGCCTGAAGATGGGACTGAATTGCTGCAATCTCACCATGAAACTTGAACAGATGAAGAGTTGCTTCTTATGGATGAGCAAAGAAAGTGGTTTCTTGAGATGGAATCTACTCCTGGTGAAGATGCTATGAAGATTGCTGAAATGACAACAAAGGATTTAGAATATTACATGAACTTAGTTGATAAAGCAGTGGCAGGGCTTGAGAGGACTGACTCCAATTTTTTTTTTTTTTTTTTTTTTTGGCGGTACGTGGTTCTCTCACCGTAGTGGCCTCTCCCGTTGCGGAGCACAGGCTCCGGACACGCAGGCTCAGCTGCCGTGGCTCACGGGCCCAGCCGCTCTGCGGCATGTGGGATCCTCCCGGACTGGGGCACGAACCCGCATCCCCTTCATTGGCAGGCGGACTCTCAACCACTGCACCACCAGGGAAGCCCCTGACTCCAATTTTGAATGAAGTTCTACTGTGTGTAAAATGCTATCAAACAGCATTGCAGGCTACAGAGAAATCATTCGTGGAAAGAAGAGTAAATGGATGTGGCAAACCTCATTGTTGTCTTACTTTAAGAAATTGCAACAGCCAGCCCAGCCTTCAGCAGCCACCATCCTGATCCATCAGTAGGCGTCAGCATCAAGGCAAGATCCTTCACCAGCAAAAAGATTATGACTTGCTAAAGGCTCAGATGATGGTTAGCATTTTTTAGCAATAAAGTATTTTTTAATTAAGGTATGTACATTTTTAGATATAATGCTATTGCACACTTAATACATTACAGTATAGTATAAACATAGCTTTTATATGTACTGAGAAACCAGCAAATTTGTGCAACTTGCTTTATTGTAATATTCACTTTATTGTGGTGGTCTGGAACTGAACCTGCAATATCTCCAAGGTATGCCTGTATTGTGATATGGCGATTATGTCATTTTTTTTAAAAAGGGCCCTTAATCTTAAGTGATACATACTTAATTATATGATGTCTGGGATCTGGAGAATGGGTAGACCCATAAATGAAACAAGACAGGTTGTTTGTTCATTGTTGGAGCCAGGTCATGGGGTACTTCAAGTCTCTCTACTTTGGTATATGCTTAAAATGTTCCATAAATTTCAAATATATTAAAGTTTGCTTAAAATCATAAAAAATGAAAAGAAAGGAACATCAAGTCTCATTGGTCTGTGCTTGCTGCAGATTACTCGCCAGTTGATTATTACTTCCTCTGATACCGTCATTATTTATGGCTGAGAGGATTTCTTAACCATGGATTTCCAGGGTTCCTATGAATGGGCTTCAGAGGATTATGTGTGAGGGTGCATTTTTCTTGGGAGAGGGTCCATAACTTTCATCAGATTCTCAGGGGAACTTGTGACTCAGAAAATATTAGAATCATGAGAACCACACTGTGTAAGTTTAGGAGAAAAAGGAAAGGAGGGAGGGAGGGAAAGAGAAAGGGAAAGAAGGATGAACTAGAGAAAAGACCCTGTTTCTGTATGTCTTACTGGCTCATGAGAATGACCCACTATGTAAATGTGAATTGACTTGGGTGCCTACCCAAAGGACTAAGTAAGATAAAAAGAACTGAGAGGGTTAAATACGCATTAAAACATTGAAATTGCAAAGCACATCATGAGAAAGAAAGCACTGTTATAAGCCTCGACAAATGAATGAATTATAGCTGAGTAGCAGACCAGATTCTCACTTACAGTTAATGGACAAGTTAAAAGGCACGGGTGGGGCTGTCTTACATAATGGCCCCAGATCCTTGAAGCAGACACAGAGGCTGCAGGCGAGGGGAAAGCAGCAGGCAGTGGAGCCCATCTTGAGCCCTCTCTCTCACCCCTCGCTGCGGCTCCACTCTGAACCTGCAGGGTGGTAGTACTGCCAGACTCAGCTCAGCTTCCTGCAATCAGTCTCCGACTCTTTCACCTCCAAAGCCCCTTTCATCTTTTTTTTTAATTAATCAATTATTTTTTTGGCTGCGTTGGGTCTTCGTTACTGCGCGTGGGCTTTGTCTAGTTGCGGCGAGCGGGGGCTACTCTCAGCTGCGGTTCAGGGGCTTCTCACTGCGGCAGCTTCTCTTGTTGCGGAGCACGGGCTCTAGGTGCGCGGGCTTCAGTAGTTGCGGCAGGCGGGCTCTAGAGCGCAGGCTCAGTAGTTGTGGCGCACGGGCTTAGTTGCTCCACGACATGTGGGATCTTCCCGGACCAGGGCTCAAACCCGTGTCCCCTGCACTGGCAGGCGGGTTCTTAACCACTGCGCCACCAAGGAAGTCCCCCACTTTCATCTTTAATCCAATGTTTTCAGGTAACACCCTCCTACCCCACCCACCCAACAATAACAACAACGAGTCAAGTATTTATTGAGTTCTGATACACAATCATTTTTAAATCAACAAATACAGAAGTGACTTCCAGGGTTTCTAATCAACAAACTGAGTCACCACAATTAGTACTGGGAACAAATATTTACTGAGCACTTACTGTATACCTAGCATTGTGCTTTACACATCTTACCTCACTTAATCCACACAACAGTCCTAAATCAAGGCTAAGTAAGATCTCACAAGAGTTAAGTGAGATAGGAGGAACGTCAGCTCAAGTCTCTCTGTATTAACATTACATACTACAATGCATTAACATCATACACTAACATTGCCAAAAGCAAAGAACCTGGTCATTTTAGAGAGCTCTGGTCACCTAATCATGGATTAATGTCCACAGTGAACACAGTTCAAGATCGTCATATTATTACCTTCTTAAATCCTTGTACTTCACACTGCCTTTACTGACCAGAATTCTAATACTTCTCCATCTCCTTATTCACTTCCAACTCCCTCTTCATCCAGAAAGCCCATGAATTCTGACCCCCTGTAGAGTCCATCACTGAATCTGACCCACAGATCCCCAACTCTCTAATGCCCTCAATTTGACTTCCTCAATGAATGCAGACAACCTAGAGCAAGAAAAAGGGGTTCCATGAGGATGTATGCAGCTGTTCTAGACCCCCTCTCAGTGGCCGTGAGCTCCTGAACACCCACGAGCTTCCTATTCTGATTCTTCAGCAGCCTGTTAGGGGACTAAAATTCCAAAGTGGCTCTGGCTTCTCAGTGATTTTTTTATGGAACCCCACTTGGAGTCACTCCTGTTCCATACAACTTACTAGCTAGCACATCGTGGTTGGCAGAATAATGGCCCCCAAAGGACTTGCACATCTTAAGCCCTGGAACCTATGAATACGTTACCTTACACGGCAATGGGGAATTAAGGGTGCAGATGGAAACAGGGTTGCTAATCAGTGGACCTTAAAATAAGGACATTATCTGATTATCCAGTGGGATCAATGTAATCACAAGGATCCCTAGAAGTGGAAGAGGGAGGCAGAAGAGTGCAGCTGGAGGACGAGGTTTGAGGACAAAAGCAGTGTCTGAGAGATGCTGTGTTGCTGGTTTTGACTGTGGAGGAAGGGAACTGTGAGCCAAGGAATGCAGGCAGCCTCACGAAGCTGAAGAAGTTAAGGAAACAGATTTTCCCCTAGAAGCTCCAGAAAGAAACAGCCCCGTCCAACACGTTGATTTTAGCTCAGTGAGACTTGTGCTGAACTTCTGAACTACAGAACTGTAAGATAATCAATTTGTGTTGCTTGAAGCCAGTAAATTTGTGGTCATTTGTTAGGGCAGCAATAGACACTCATACATACATTAATGGCTTTCTAACTAGCAAAACCAGAGTGAACTTGTTACTACCTTACAGGAAACAACCAACCTCTCCATTATCTCAGATTTGCTGCTGTTACCTAGCAGCAGATTTAGAACACATTGCTTGTCTGTGTCCTGATTACCACTGTGGCAGGCTTAACTGAGAGCCCTGTCTACCCTGCCAAGGCAAACCATGAACTAAGACAATTATCTACAAGTTCAGAAGGAAGTAAATTTGCAAACTGAATTGTCCCCCCAGCCTGCCTCAATTCTCTGCTTGGCAGGAAAGTCCACACCTCTCCTACTGAAGCTCCCCAGTAGAGCTGGTGAGGCCAGATAAAGAGAATGCTCACCTGTTCCCCAGTTCCCACACAAGAAAGGAACACCTAGTGCGTGGGGAGGGGCTGGAGGCTTATGGATTGTACCTTGCGAGGCAGTAAGAGGAGAAGCTGCTATGGTTGATACTTTTGTTCAGTAACATTCAGCAAATACATACTGACTGCTTTCCATGAACTGACCATGACCCTCAGAAAAGTTATCCGCTCACTACAGAGCCATTCATTCACTCAGCAAATATTTATTGAGCACAAACACGTGCCAGGGCCGCTGAGCACTAGCATCCGAGAGTTTTTCAGGTCTACTTTAAAACATAAAGTGTGACTCTCTTCCCATCCACCAAGCTTCCCAGTTATCAGCCATTCACCAGGATTTGTTATTCTGAAGATTTCTTCAAAATTTCCCGTTCTGAGTTGGCCTGATTCACATAAAAGCCTTGGTAATTGCCCAAATTCACTTACTCCCCTCTCCGCCCTCCACTTGCACCCTCTCTGAACCTCCCTGCGGTTCCCAGCACCACCTGGCTCAAGTGCTTCTGGGTTCAACCTCTCCAGCCTTCTCTTCCAAAACTTCTTTCTGCTCAGTCCTGAAAGTGCTGATCAGAGAATTTTGAAGCTACAAGTTGTCCCTAGTTCCAGTCCAAACTAGGAGCTCTCCCTCAAGCTTTCTGATCTTCTTCCACTCTTACTATCCCTTTTAAGAGCTCACCGACTCCTAAAATTGCAATAACCACCTCTGGAAATCTCATCAAAATTCAATAATGCAGGGCTTCCCTGGTGGCGCAGTGGTTGAGAGTCCGCCTGCCGATGCAGGGGACGCAGGTTCGTGCCCCGGTCCGGGAAGATCCCACATGCCACGGAGAAGCCGGGGCCATGAGCCATGGCCGCTGAGCCTGCGCGTCCAGAGCCTGTGCTCCCCAACGGGAGAGGCCACAACAGTGAGAGGCCCGCATACCGAGAAAAAAAAAATTCAATAATGCAGGCCTTCATTAATTCATCCTTAACTCCACCAACAGCCGCCGAGCTGGCCTCCTTCATTCCAGCTCTTCCCACTCTAATACATCCTTTGTACACCCTGCCACACGTATCTTCCCAGACACGTTTAAGTGCTCATTTTTAATCAGTCACTGGTCTAGGTGTCAGAGACACAAGCCACGGTAATGTAGAATGATTAAGGACACTTCTTTAGAGACGGCCAGCTCTGCCACTTCTTAGAAGTTACTTAACCACTCTACATCTTGGTTTCCTCATTTGGAAAATAAGCATAATAAGGGCATGTAAGTTTCAGGGTTATTGAGAGAATTAAAGGAGACAATGCATGGAAAGCACTTGGCAGCATACCTGGCACATGGCAAGCACTCAATACAAGTTAACTTACATAACCAACAACATGAAAGGGAGCTGGCAGGTTAGCAGCTGCGATAAACATGTAGATTCCACAAGTAAGGGATGGAAGAAGTTATAGCACGTGGTGGTGGTTGTGAGCAAAACAAGACTGAGTGATAAATTCTGATGGTGACGTGGAGCCAGACGTTAAAGATTCAAATGGAATGTTCTAGGTGGAGAGGAGGGGAAAAGTTTTCCAGCTAGAATACCTGAGCAAAGGCACAGCAGCAGAGAAAGGGGAGCTTTTGTGTAATAAAGCAATGGCCATCTGAGGCTCTGGGCTGATACTGACGAGACCAGGAGCGCCTTAAAGAAAAGTACATTGACTTTGGATACAAGAGAGTTGTTCATTCACTCAGCAACTGAGCACAGGTTTTATACCAGGCACTGTGCAGATGACAAGATTTTCAACCCAGTCCCTGCCCTCATGAAGCTTCTATTTGAAAAGACAGTAATCAAGAAATCAAAACAAGAACACTCCAGATAAGTTATATATACTATTAAGAAAAGAAAGCAGAATCATATGAACGAGATTAACTGCGAGTCGAGGCCAAGGAAAGCCACCCTGAGGAGGGGGCATCTGAGTTGGGTCACGAGAAGGCCCAGGTAGAAGAATGTCCACAGGAATAACAAGAACACGCTCTTGAGGTGTGAAGGAGCTGGTCATATTGAAGGAATGGAAAGACAGCCAGTGCAGGGGTGCGTGGTGAGAGAGTGGAGGAGAGGTCGTCAGGGAGGGTGGGCAAGGCCCAGGTCACAATGAAGCTTGGTAGGCCACAATAGGGAGTTTGGATTTTATTCTAAAGTGCACTGGGAAGCCACTGAAGGGTTTCCAAATAGGGTATGACATCTGATTTGTGTTTTTAAAAGCTCTTTCTGGGGGACTTCCCTGGTGGCGCAGTGGTTAAGAATCTGCCTGCCAGTGCAGGGGACATGGATCCGACCCTTGGTCCGGGAAGATCCCACATGCCGCAGAGCAACTAAGCCCATGTGCCACAACCACTGAGCCTGCGCTCTAGAGCCCGCAAACCACAACTACTGAGCCTACGCACCTAGAGCCCGTGCTCCACAACAAGAGAAGCCACTCCAATGAGAAGCCCACGCACTGCAAGGAAGAGCAGTCCCTGCTCACCGCAACTAGAGAAAGCCCGCAGGCAGCAATGAAGACCCAACGCAACCAAAAATTAATTAATTAATTGATTAATTTTTTTTAAAAAAAGCTCTCTCTGGGACTTCCCTGGTGGCTCAATGGTTAAGAATCCGCCTGCCAATGCAGGGGACACGGGTTCAACCCCTGGTCTGAGAAGATCCCACATGCCGTGAAGCAACTAAGCCCTTGTGCCACAACTAATGAGCCTGCGCTCTAGAGCCCGTGAGCCACAACTACTGAAGCCTGCATGCTATAGGGCTTGCATGCCACAACTACTGAGCCCATGTGCTGCAACTACGGAAGCCCCTGCACCTAGAGCCCATGCTCTGCAACAAGAGAAGCTACCGCAATGAGAAGCCACGCACTGCAACAAAGAGTAGCCCCCGCTCGCCGCAAGTAGAGAAAGCCTGCACTTAGCAACAAAGACCCAACACAGCCAAAAAAAAAAAAAAAAAAAAAGCTCTCCCTGGCTGCCATGGGGCAAGTGGACTGTAGAAGGAAGAACAGAAGGAAACTGTTAGGAGCCAGCACAGTAGTCCAAACCAGAGAAAACAGCCTAGACTTAGGTTATTTAGATGTGATGCCTGGAATCTCAGTTTACACCAAGTTACACAGTCTGGTCACTTTGCAACGCCTGCTCCCTTCCACACAGCTCAGTTGGCTTAGTTGGTAATTTTCAATCGATTGACTGTGTCTCCCCCCAAGTCACCCCCATTTCCTTTCCTCCTTCTATACTTGTTTCTTTTCCACCCTATATCTCAAGTACCCATTTGCCCATCACCTGACTCAGCCTTTACGAGGTCCTGCTGTTTCCACTCTATTCTTTGCTCTCTCGTCACCCCACTGCCCACAAAAATTTCATGAACTAGATACAAAAGAGATAATTATTTTCTGTCCTATCCCAGAAGCACTCAGGAATTATCGTTTTCACAGAGCACTAACAGAAGCCTGGGGGTTATTATGATCTTGACAATACAACTGGAACACATTCTGCATGTTAAGGACACTGTCTCCTCACATTCGTTCCAGCCTGTTCTCCCTGCTGCAGCCAGAGAAATCTTTCAGGAGGAGAATGTAATCATGATCTCATTAGCTCTCATTCTCTCTCTGGCTCCTCTCTCTTTCTCTCTCTCTCTGTATGTTATGACCCCAGAGTACATCTCACACCATTCCCCTCATTGCTCCCTATGGCTCCATCCACAATGGCCTTCTTTCAGGTCTTCTAACCAGATGTGCCTCCTCTGCTGTTCTTTGTCTCCAAAGCCCTTTGATCTCCCTCTTCCCTCCGTTGACACTTATTCTTTAGATCTTTGCCCAAATTTTCTTCCTTAGCACAATCTGTGATCTGAGACCAAAGCTGGAACCATTGTGATATACACTCACAGTACTGCATATCTTCCTTTCTAAGCACGCATCACAGTTTATAAATAATAATTTATTTGTGTGACTGATTAAAATGGTTATTCACACACACACAGACACACACACACACAGACACACTCAATGGGATCATCTAGTAGTAAACTATTACCAGGAAGAAGAGGAGTGAGTCAGTGATACCCATTTTGCTACAAACTCAAGTTCTCTCTGCCTCTTTACAGAAACCATCCTGACATCAACATGGCCCTTGTTTCAAGACCTGTCATCCTTCTGAAAAGGTCCATCATTCTCTTCACAGCCCTCCACTTCAGACTTGACCTCCCTTCAACACCTCTTTCCAGAGCAGTAAGCACATCGTCACGTGATGGGCACAGGAAAGGGGAGAGTGAGAATCCAATGAGCTCCCACTCCTATACTGGTTGCCACACAATAAACATCATTTTACAGAGCTCTTTCACAAACAGCACCTCATTTCGTCCTCAAAATCACCCTGTGAGGTAAGCAAAGCCGATATTATCATTCCCATTTTGCTAGATGGGGAAACTGTGGTTCAAAGAGGCAAGTGACTTACTCAAGGTCACAAAGCCTGTGCGAGGCAGATGTAGGATTTGAACCTACAGTCTCTGACCCCTAGTCCAATGCTTTACCTTACATTAGCCACCCCAACAGTTGGGTTATCAGTTACTTAAACCTAGTTTCCTCATTCCTTTCAATAAACACCTGTTCCTGACCCCTTAACACTTCCCCAGCCCATTTCCACTTCCCTGTCTAGAACTTGACAGCTGGCTGTGCAACGGGATGGAGGGAGTCATAAAGCTGACCACACTGACAAGGTTTAGGGTTTGGTCTCAGCCTCAAGTCTTTTCCAGCTCTTCCTCTGAGCCAGTGAGGAACCAGAAACCCCCAGAAATAAAAACACAAAGAGGAGACATGCCTCACCAGAGCAAGGTCCCTGGCTACCCTTTCTCCCACGTTCCAGCAGGACACGGCAAGGCCAGAAGCCAGCTTCTTTCCCAGCAAGGAGGATCCGAGGAGAACAGAGGTCACCGGCCGCGGGCCGTCAGGGCTCCTCAGCCGGCCACGCAAAGGATGCGGCTACCCCTTTTGGCCCAAGGTCATCCATTCGCAGCCCGGGCCCGATCCCCGACCTCCCGGAGCGCCCCCTGGTGTCCCGAGCTTGCCTCCCCTCGCTCTCAGGGAGTGGCCTGCGGAGCCCCGACTCGGGGGCAGAGAAAGGAGGGTGGGCAGAGGATGAGGAGGCTGAGCCCCGGGGAGGGGCGGGAGGCGGGGCCCTACCTGATAGCTCAGGACGCCGTCCGGCTCGT
Organism: Mesoplodon mirus; assembly: GCF_964341445.2. Taxonomy (NCBI): domain Eukaryota; kingdom Metazoa; phylum Chordata; class Mammalia; order Artiodactyla; family Ziphiidae; genus Mesoplodon; species Mesoplodon mirus. The sequence goes on along the minus strand of NC_138987.1, from coordinate 57,440,231 downwards.
TACTCCCGGCCCGCATGGCGAAGCCCAACTAGGTCTCGCCCGCGGGCTCCAGGCCGAACGTCAGCAGTCCACGCACTCTGGTCGGGTTTGAGGAGATCGCCCGAGCGGCGACCCCTACCCTGGAGCCAGCAGTCAACCATCAGCCGCCGCCGTCTCCTCCATAGCCGCCGGCCCGTGAGGCCTCGCCGCAGCCAATCAACGCGCGGCCTGTGCGGCCAATCAGGGCGCGGAGCACCGGAGGACGCTGTCCGGCGGTACCCTGGACTACCAGGAGGAGGAGGAGGGAGCCGGGGGAGCCAGCCGCTCCGGGGCCCGGTTGCCACGGAAACCGCCTCCCTCCCTTCAGGGGCCTCTGGGTTTGAAGGTCCTTCCGACTGCTTGCTAGAGATTGAAAATTTCGTGGTTCTATTTGTGGATGCACCTGACCCTTGAAAACTGAGAAAGTGTCGGTTTTGTCTATCGTGATTTTGTTCCTTGGGTGTTGATTTTTAAATTCTGGGGAACCACCCCTTGGGGTTGCAGAAGGAAGGAACTGAGGGTGAGGGGGAAGGGCCTTCTAAAATTACTTGTTAATCCTCGAGATAGTGGCCAGCTTAAAGAGTATTAACGAGAAGCAGGCAGGCAGTGATCCGATCCCCTCCAGGGACTCACTGCAGTTTAGGTCTTCTCCCTGGGTCTCAGGTTGGCAGTACAAGCACAGAGTTGAGCTAAGGATGATTGTTGAAATAATTCCACAGAAATGCTTCCAGCTTTTCCGAGAAATGATCTAAGGCAAATTATTTAACAACAGAAAAACTACTGATCTAAGGCAAGATTAGAAACCTATGAGTAACACATTCAGTTTGATTTGGGTTTAAAAGAAAAGAGAGGCTGGCCATAATCCAGCCAATCCTCTGTCCCCAAGAGGAGGAAAGGGGTTTTTGCTTTATGTCCACTATCAGACTGTAGGTGAGTCCACATTATTAAAGGAAAAAGAACAGTTGCAAATCATCCTCGGCCTCCAAAGAAGCTACACTTGAGGAAAATAGTATGGTTGGTGCATGTTAAAGTTTCAACCCCTGCATACCACCCCTTGTGTTGGCCCTAAAATCTAAAACGAGGTTGTGCTTCAGTGTCCCTGAGGCAGAACCATGTTTCTGGTCTCTGGTTTAAGGCCTTGGTCCTGTTTCTTAGTGTTCATTGCCACAGTCTCTTCCCTAATTCATCACTTCACTAATCCTGTCCCTTGAATCTGGAATTCACCCCCATTTTTGCCCATCGAAATCTTAATCATCCTTCAAAGTTAGTCTCAAAGGCTACCTCTTCCAAGAAACCTCAACTCTCCCCAACACCCCTAGGAGATGTTATCACTCCCTCCTCTGCATCTTCATAGCAACTCATAACTTTCTTATAGCAGTTACCATGCTGTGGTTAAGTACTTTCATTAAATGTTGACTTTAGCTTACTATAATATTGTAAGTTTTTGAAGGCAAAATTATTTTTCTTATGCCCTTCTGTATACTTCACAGAGCCTCAAAAGAATGCTGGGCACATAGAACATAGCTATAAATATGTAAGTTATACAAGTTGTATAAATATATATACATAATTTATAAATACATAAGTGAATATATGTGCTTTTAATTCAGTCTAACCAAAAACATATTGAATACCTACTAAGTACAAGCCCAAATGGCACTGAAGATGCAAAGAAATCTAAAATAAAATACAGGGAGTTCCCTAGTGGCACAGTGGTTGGGAGTCTGCCTGCCAATGCAGGGGACATGGGTTCGAGCCCTGATCCGGGAGGATCCCACATGCTGCGGAGCAACTAGGCCCATGAGCCACAACTACTGAGCCCAAGTGCCACAACTATTGAAGCCCGCACGCCTAGAGCCCGTGCTCCGAAGCAAGAGAGGCCACCACAATGAGAGGCCTTCGTGCCGCAGCCAAGAGTGGCCCCTGCTCATCGCAGCTAAAGCCCGCGTGCAACAGCGAAGACCCAATGCAGCCAAAAATAAATAAATAAAAATTAATTAATTAATTAAAAAATAAAATAAAATATATATCTCCAAAGGGCTTACAGTCTAATCAGGGAAATAGTATATATGTTAATATGATGACAAGATAATAGAACGTAAAACAAGAACCATATGAGTAATATAGACAACAAAGTTTAGAAATTCAGAAGAGAAAATGATCTTTATGACTTGGGACACTTCAGGAACATGACACAGAGGACATGGGTTTGGGCTAAATCTGAAAACAGTCGAGCCAAGGTAAGGAGAGCAAGCATCTCAATTCTTGGGCAAAGATTTAACAATAGGAATGCACATGACCCATTCAGGATAGCCACAACTTGGACCAAAGCAGAAAGTTATAGAGAAGAGCAGTAGGAAGTAAAAATTGTGGTAAAGAAAACTATGGCCAAATTATAGAGAGCCAGCTAATTAGTTCAGACTTTTTTTTCTCTCATGTGATAGAAAGTAGGACACTGCTGAAAATTTTAAAGAACACTTCCATGCACCAGGCCCAGGGTTTAAATGCACTGTGTCATTTAATATTCCTAACTCTCCATTAATTCTCCATTTCACTGGTAAGAAAACTGAGGCTGAGAAGTTTAGCAGCTTTCTCAGGTTTAAGCAGTCATTAAGCTGGGATTTGATCATTTATTAATTCAGAACATATTTACTGAGAATCTATGTATTCAGCATTGAGTGTTAGGGAAACAGCAATAAAACAAACAGGGTCTTGACCTCTTTTTTTTTTTTTTTTTTGCGGTACGCGGGCCTCTCACTGCTGTGGCCTCTCCCGTTGTGGAGCACAGGCTCCGGACGCGCAGGCTCAGCGGCCATGGCTCACAGGCCCAGCCGCTCCACGGCATGTGGGATCTTCCCGGACCAGAGCACGAACCCGTATCCCCTGCATCGGCAGGCGGACTCTCAACCACGGCGCCACCAGGAAAGCCCAGGTCTTGACCTCTTGAACCTTACAGTCTAGTGGGGAGACAGAAAACAAGTAAAAAAAACCAAGACAATTACAGGTTATAAGAGCTGCTGTGAAGTAAATTGCAAAGTTATGTGATAGAGTAATGGGCATGGGGGTGGGGAGAGCTACATTAGATGGGGTGGTCAGGGGGGCTTCTCTGAGGAGGTGAGGAGAGTCTCATCTGATGAGAGGAGTCAAGGATGAATCTGTCTGATTCTAGAGTTCTTGGCCACAATGCAACACTGTCCTATATAAATGGTACCACTGCTGAAATCTGCCACTGGGGGCAAGATGGGTTAAAGGGGGAAACGTGAGGCAGGGGGTCATTTATACTGACTCTGGTAACGTGGTAATTCAGGAGGGGCCAAGGATGGCAACCAAAGGGAAGATGTGTCCTCCATTCCCCACTCCCTAGAAAGCCAGCTCCCATGGTGCTCTCATGAGAGTGGGGCATGAGTGGTCAGGGCAGGGAGAATGAGGAGGTAGAGGATTCCTGGGAGCTCTAGTGGGTCTGACTTTCCTCCAGTTCAAATGTAGAAAAAGTCAGAGCCTCTGGCCCTTGACTCAGAGTCAAGAGCCCCATCTTCTGGTCTATTGTGCATACTACAAAAGGAACTAGGCTGCCCTGAGGCAGCTGCTCTCTGGAGCGCTGCAGATAGGCTCTCCCCTCCCAGGGCTGTTTTGGTCTCTCCTTCCCAAAGGAGGCTAGCTCACTTGGCTCCAGGCTCCAGGTTCTAGGTTCCCAGCCACTACTGCTCCCTACACTGCTTGGAAAAGTGCAGATACGCTGCTCTCAGCCTGGCCAGCAAAGAGGCGTGGGAGGAGCTAGAAGGAGGATTTTCAGCCAAGGACACCACCTCACACTGATTATTCTTCTAAAGAAAGCAGAAAAAACAGCAAAACAGAACTCAGAAACTTCTGAGGGCTGCACAGAATCCTTGGCCTAGAAGGAGTCATAAAATGGACAGGAAAATGCAAAATATGGGTAAAGACAGAGACCACACACACACACACCCCACAGGGAAGCAAGGAGGCTTGCAGCAACTCTATGAGGTAGGTTCTATCATCCCATTTTACAGATGAGAACACTGAAGACTGAGGCTTAGAGATGTAAGTTGCCCCAGTTCATGCAGCAGGCACAGTTAATAAATGGAGACACTGAGCTCTCAGCTCAGATGTATCTGATTGCAAAGTGCACACGCTTAACCACCTACTGCCTCCCATGGAGCTGACTGGGCTTTTGTCCTTCCCTAACTTTTGTAGCCTCCCACCCTCTCTTCGTGGCTTCCAAATGTGGCTATCCTTCCAACTTTGTCTCTAGATCCTTCCTTCTCTAATACCAGTGTTCTTAGACTTTGGTGGGGAGAGGTTAGGGGACATGGTAAAATCTGTGGGACTCTCTTTTCAGTTAAGTAAAAAAAGCCCCAAATTTTCCACTAGGCACCTTACCTATATTATTATATTTTTTTAATTTATGGGGAACAAGAGCCCAGTTTTTGTTTTGTTTTGTTTTGCAGTACGCTGGCCTCTCACTATTGTGGCCTCTCCCGTTGCGGAGCACAGGCTCCGGACGTGCAGGCTCAGCGGCCATGGCTCACGGGCCCAGCCGCTCCGCGGCGTGTGGGATCTTCCCGGACCGGGGCACGAACCCGCGTCCCCTGCATCGGCAGGCAGACTCTCAACCACTGCACCACCAGGGAAGTCCAAGAGCCCAGTTCGTTTATTTGATCATTTCTTGCATTTGAAGTACTCCTCGATGACATCCTTGGCCTGAGACTCTTTGCCGTAGTCCTTAACCACCATACAACCGCAACCGACCACTTTACAGGGTTTTCCCTCTCTGTCAGTTTTACAGAGGCCTACCCATTCCCCCAGTTTCTTGTTGTCATCAACCTTAATCAGGTTGATTTGGTGCTCAGCACAAAGGGCCTCCACGAACTTGACATACATAGGCTCATCACAGTTCGATGCAAGCACATAAAGATGGGCTTGGCCCTTGTCTAAGGCTTTAGCAGCCTCGTGAATTCCACGTGCTAGGCCATCGTGGATGAGGGTGGTCTTCAGCACCTCTTGCAAAGCAGTATTAACATGCTTTACACCTCCAGCAGCAATGCCTTCTTCGGCCATGGCGGTGGGTTACAGGTGGAGCCAAAGAATCTTGAACGCACCCGAGCTTCCCCCTCCGCGCGAAGCAGGGAAAGAGCGCCTATATTATTTTTAAATATTGGCTGGACAACATTGAAATTCTCGTATTCAGAGACAAAAAAGGCGAAAACACAAGAAACTCAGAATGTCTGAGAAAAGTGTTCTCACATCATTGCAACCAACTTTTCCATCTAAAGCATCTTAATTTCTCCATCAACTTACCATATTTCTTGCCCTGTTTAAACTGTCAAAAGAGCCACCAGGGCAGAGGTTCTAGTCTTTACTTACCGTTAGGTAGCTCCCAATTCCCAGCTGCATCTTGTACCTGATTTGGTTTCTCCTGCTTCCTCTTACTTATACATCTACACCCAAGGAAATGTTGGAGGAAAAGACGTCAGGATCCGAGGAAAGACTTAATTAGGGCTTGCTGTGCGGTTGTCTGGGAGCATTTCCTGTGAAGGGAGTGGGGAGCGGGAGAGAGACACTATTCTTTGTCAAGCTGAAAAGGTATGCAGGTGCATGATATGCCTTCAGCTCTTACCAAGTCACAGCATATCTAAAGAGACTACGGAATACGATTTTCTTTGTTCACAGCACGCTGCCATCCTGGGACACCACACATCATAGGGAAGAACAATGAAGCGCCACAAAAACTGACTCTTGACTGGGAAAATCACTCTCCCTCCATTTGTCATCATCATCCTAGAAACTGCCTATACTGGGGACTTCCCTGGCAGTCCAGTGGAGGGTGCTTTCATAGCCATGGGCCCAGGTTCAATCCCTGGTCAGGTAACTAAGATCCTGAAAGTCGCACAGCCAAAAAAAAAAGAAGAAAGAATAAAAGAAATTTCCTATACTGTACTCATTTACACCTTGCTCCAGACTAAATTAAGGTTCTGGTAGACGGAACCCACGTAAACTGGCAGAAACCTACGTTCTGCTTTCTCTGGAATCACAACTGAGATATTTGGACAGAGGCAGAAGGAAAGGACTTATAGAGGGATCCGAACAAAACAGAAAAGCAGGCCCTGAAGAAAAAACCTTTGGGATTTCCAGATCCACATAGGAAGGACGTCATTCAGGAATTTAGGAGAAACAGGTGTTAACCAAGGACCACTTGCCAAGTCCCTGATATCAGATTTGAACACATTTGTATTCATTAAATACATTAATCTTATCCGTTTCTAACCAAACCTAGCCCTGCTTAGAAATCAAGCCTGTTTACAGTGGTTTCACTCCATATCTTATCTTCTTGGGGATAAGACCTCTTGAGCTTGTTATGCTAAGTAGGGAAGTTCTTATTTCACTTGTAGCCAGTAGGCCTAGTATATCCTTAAGGTGGTTGCAAATTCAATACCCCACATCTGTATAATTCTATATGCTCAGTGTTTTTATCACCTTATCTCATTTCTCTCCAACGGGTCTGTAAATGTACACAGAACACTTCACAGACTAGAAAGCTGAAATGTGCCTAAAATAGGGACTTGCCCAAGCCAGTTAGTAGCAGAGTTGGGTCAAGAACTACTCAGGCTTTCCACTTCATTGTGTGGATTCCTAGAAATATAATTCCATTCAGCCGTTTCCTGCATAAAGTTGATTTGCCTTCAATTGAACAGTGAATTGTGAATCTCCTTTAGAATTGACATGAACTCCCCATAGCAGAAACCAAGGGCTTCCCCTCTGTTACCCTTTCCCATCAGATTACAGTTTCATATAATTTCCACTTTGGAAAGCTTGTCAGTGATACCCATTCATTAGTTTACTGAACAAACTCTCAGGAAGTTCTGAAAATAACTATTACTGCCTCTTATCTCTAGAAACATATTATCTGACATAGATATAAATTCAACCCGAGCTACTTCTACTCGCATTGAAACACCCCTTGAGGCCTTTTATTTTGCAGTTAATAAAAAAGAAAAGAGACCTATTCAGCATTTGGGCTGGGGCAAAAGGGACTAGACATAGAATTTGAATGTATCTCATGGTTTTAACTTTTTCTACCTCTAATCTTTTGTCAAATTGAAAAGGCCAGCCTCCTTTTTAAAGAAGGTAGAGTTTCTCTGGCCCTTTCTTATACAATATAAGAAAGAAAGAGTATTTGCTAGATTTACCACAAACAACGAGGACTATGAGATGGTCAGTCAATGAATAGCAGAGAAAAAAAATCCAGCCTTGAAGCAGATACAGAAACACTCAGCTTTGTTGGGGGTAGGCAAAATGAACAAGGGCCATTACAATTTGGTTTTTGTTTTGTTTTGTTTTTAATATTTATTTATTTATTTTATTTTTGGCTGCATCAGGTCTTAGTTGCAGCATGTGGAATCTTTGTTGCGGTATGCAGGATCTTTTTGTTGCGGCATGCGGGCTTTTCTTTGCAGCATGCAGGCTTCTCTCTAGTTGTGGCAAGCAGGCTCAGTAGTTGCGGTGCTCAGGCTCCAGAGCACATGGGTTCTGTAGTTGTGGCACATGGGCTCTGTAGTTGCAGCACACGGGCTCTGTAGTTGTGGCTCGAGTGCTCAGAAGTTGTGTTGCACGGGCTTAGTCACCCCGCAGCATGTGGGATCTTAGTGCTCTGACCAGGGATCAAACCTGCGTCCCCTGCATTGGAAGGTGGATTCTTCACCACTGGACTGCCAGGAAAGTCCCAAAAATTTGATTACAATCTAGATATCTGTTGGCATCTCTCCAGAACTTCTTGTCCCTGTTCTCTGAGAATTGTTGGAAGGGACATAAAAGTCCTATATTCCAACACTATATACAAAAATAAACTCAAAATGGATGAAAGACCTAAATGTAAGACCAGATACTATAAAACTCCTAGAGGAAAACATAGGCAGAACACTCTCTGACATAAACCGCAGCTATATTTTTTTGATCCACCTCCTAGAGCAATGGAAATAAAAGCAAAAATAAACAAATGGGACCTAATTAAACTTAAAAGCTTTTGCACAACAATGGAAACCATAAACAAAACAAAAAGACAACCTATGGAATGGGAGAAAATACTTGCAAAAAACGCGACCAACAAGGGATTAATTTCCAAAATATACAAACAGCTCATATATCTCAATATCAAAAAAAACCAAACAACCCAATCAAAAATTGGGCAGACGACTTAAATAGACATTTCTCCAAAGGAGACAGGCCAACAGGCATGTGAAAAATGCTCAGTATCGCTAATTATTGGAGAAATGCAAATCAAAATTACAATAAGGTATCACCTCACAGGGGTCAGAATGGCCATCATCTAAAAGTCTACAAATAATAAATGCTGGCAAAGGTGTGGAGAAAAGGGAAACTTCCTACACTGTTGGTGGGAATGTACAATAAATTGGTGCAGCCACTATGGAAAACAGTGTGGAGTTTCCTTAAAATAAAAATAAAGTTACCATATGATCCAGCAATCCCACTCCTAGACATATATCCAGAAAAGATGAAAACTCTAATTCGAAAAGATACATGCACCCAGTGTTCATAGCAGCACTATTTACAACAGCCAAGACATGGAAGCAACCTAAATGTCCATCAACAGATGAATGCATAAAGAAAATGTGGTATATAAATACAGTGGAATATTACTCAGCTATAAAAAAGAATGAAATAATGCCATTTGCAGCAACACGGATGGACCTAGAGATTATCATACTAAGTGAAGTAAGTCAGACAGAGAAAAATAAATATCATATATCACTTATATGTGAAATCTAAAAAATGATACAAGTGAACTTATTTACAAAACAGAAATAGACTCACAGACATAGAAAACAAATTTATGGTTACCAAAGGGGAAAAAGGGGGAAGGGATAAACTGGGAGTTTGGGATTGACAGATATATACTACTGTATATAAAAAAATAAACAACAAGGACCTACTGCATAGCACAAGGAACTGTATTCAATATCATATAATAACCTATCATGGAAAAGAATCTGAAATATATATATATACATATATATTAAAATGTATATATATAGTACTGAATCACTTTGCTGTACCGCTGAAACATTATAAATCAACTATACTTCAGTTAAAAAAAAAGTGATGTGTACACACACAGAAGAATATTACGTAGTCATAAAAAAGAAGGAAACTTCCAGTCAAGATGAATAAGTTCTGGGGATCTAATGTACAGTTGGTGACTATAGTTAAAAATATTGCACTATATACTTGAAAGTTATGTGATGTAATGGATTACCTTACTGTGGTAATCATTTCACAATATACATATGTATCAAATCATCATGTCGTATACCTTAAACTTACACAATGTTATATGTCAATATAATAATATATCTCAATAAATCTGGGAAAATGTATATTCAAAACTAATTCTTTAGAGAAAAAAAAAAGATAAACCATCAGCTAACCAAATCATAGTGTGGGGAGGGGCAGGTAAGTGAAAAAAGCATAAGTGTGAAAAATAAGAGATGATATAAATAACCTCACTGATGCAAAGAAAATGTACTCAATTCTGTGTAAGTAACTGAAAAACTCAATTAAATGGCAAATGCTCTATAAAAAGAAAGATTGTTAGAAAAGATAGAAAATCCAAACCATGGATGGGGGAAGGAAAGACAAGAAAGTTTCAAAGAAATACCCTCCATTAAAAAAGATGAATAGGACTTCCCTGGTGGCGCAGTGGTTAAGAATCCGCCTGCCAATGCAGGGGACATGGGTTCAAGCCCTGGTCCGAGAAGATCCCACATGCTGTGGAGCAACTAAGCCCATGTGCCACAACTACTGAGCCTGCGCTCTAGAGCCCACAAGCCACAACTACTGAAGCCCGCGCACCTAGAGCCCATGCTCCGCAACAAAGAGAAGCCACCGTAATGAGAAGCCTGCACACCGCACGAAGAATAGCCCCCGCTCACCACAGCTAGAGAAAGCCTGCACAGCAACAAAGACCCAACTCAGCCAAAATTAAATAAATAAATAAATTTATTTTTTAAAAGATAAAAAGATGAATAAATTCAAGCGCAGATGCATTTGTGGGTGACTCTGACTGGAACAATCAAAGCCAGTACCATTCTTAACAGGGAAACAATAGAAGTATTCCCAGTAAAGTCAGAAACTATTTAAAGATGACCACAGTCACCAGTATTAATGGATAGGGAGGGAATTAACCAACAGAACTTGATGACAGAAAAAAATAAAATAGATAAATGATCAGAGAGGAATAGACTAAATTATATCATTGTAAACCTGGAAAACCTAAGGGAGTCAACTGAAAACTATTGCAAACAAGAGGCATCAGAAAAGTGGCTGGGTGCAAGATTATTATGCAAAAATCAATAGCTTCCCTATAACACAGAGCACAACTGATTAGGTAATGAATGAGAGAAAAGATTCCCATTACAGCCATAGCGAAGAGATGAAGAGATCAAGCAGAAAAGTAACATGCAAGAATATGAAAACTATTACTGAGTGGCACAAACGAAGTCTTGAGTAAATTGAAAGGCACACGCTGCATCTGGTAGGAAAAACTCAATTTCATTAAAGCTGTTAATCCTCTTCTTATTCATCTATAAATTACAGGACATCACAGTAAAATTACCAACAGGGTTTAGTTTTTTAATGGGCAAACAAAAATATCTAGGAAAACTCTGGGAAAAAACAAACAAACCTGGGTCTCTAGTTAGATCCCTTTTCACTCCTTACCTGTTCTGGAAGGAAAACGCTCTGGAGTGAGTATTACACTGGGGGCCTCTTTCCCTGAAGAATGGCTGTGAAAGAGCCCCCAAACGGCTCCCTTGACAGGGACTCAACTCTACAACCTCCTCCAGACCCAGCATCATTGCGGTGTGGCAGAGCCCCAGCTCCCTGGAGCCCACACGTTCCTGTAGCCACAACTGCAGGCAGCCTTGGGTCTGCAAGCAAAAAAATGTAAACACTGTGTTCCCGGGCTGTCACCCCGAGCTGCACTTCAGAGCCCTGAGAGCGGCCAGACTTTCCTTACCATCTGCAAGCTCTGCCGTGTGCCTGCGAGATGCTGCTATGGATTAAATTATGCCTCCACCCAACCAACAGCAACAAAAAGATATGTTGAAGTCCTAACCCCCGGGACCTCAGAATGTGACTTTATTTGGAAATAGGTGATCACTGCAGGTTGAATTGATTAAGATGAGGTTACACTGGAGTAGAGGAGGTCCCTAATCCAATATGACGGATGTCCTTATAAAGTGGCAGCCACGTGAAGACACAGAGAGACACAGGGAGAACACCACGTGAAGACGGAGGATTGGAGCGACGTGTCTCCAGTCCAGGGAATGACAAAGATGGACGGCAAACCACCAGAAGCTAGGAAGAGTCAAGGAAGGGTTCCCCTACAGGTTTTAGAGGGAGCATGACCCTGCAGATTTCTCCAGAATTGTAGGACGATAAATTTCTGTTTTAAGCCACCCAGTTTGTGGTACTTTGTCATAGCAGTCATAAGAAACAAATACAGACGTCTACAATTAGAATCTGTGCACTCCACACCACTAGGGCAGGAGGCTGCTTACCCGCTGGAAGTGGCCTAGTGGAAAAACCAAAAGAGTTTTGTTTTGTTTTGTTTTGTTTGCGGTACGCGGGCCTCTCACTGCCTTGGCCTCTCCCGTTGAGGAGCACAGGCTCCGGACGCACAGGCTCAGCTGCCATGGTTCACAGGTCTAGCTGCTCCAGGGCATGTGGGATTTTCCCGGACCGGGGTACGAACCTGTGTCCCCTGCATGGGCAGGTGGACTCTCAACCACTGCGCCACCAGGGAAGCCCCAAAAGAGTTTTAAACAGGGAATTCTGACCAGTCCAGCCAGGAGTGCAAGAATGACACACTCTCAGGGCAAGACATCGCTGCAGCACCCTCGTCCTTTCACATGCCTCCAACTTTGCCCTGAGGACCAGGTGGCTGGGGCTGGTTCCTCCTCATTAACTTTGGCCCCCTTCTGCAACAAGCCTGCCTACCCCGCACCCCTCTAGCTCTGCTGCTACTCAACACTAGTGAGAGAGAATGGAGCCTCAGAGGGCCCCAGGCTAAGCTTCTGGATCTGCTCTGGCAGGCCAAGGGACCTAGAGCACTAAATCCTGGGGACAAGCTGGGAAATGTTATTTGCACTCCAAATTCTGGGGGCCACCCAGGTCACACGTATGCTCCTCCCTCTATTTGTGTCTCCCCCACTTGCCCACCTGGCAAACTTCTACTCATTCTTCGCAAACCAGGTCACCTCGCCTCTTCCTCCAGCAGGGAAGTTAATCATTCCCTCCTTTGTGCCATCCTGGACCTCCTGCATATGTCCCTGTATTACAGTATGGCTCTTATCTCATTCTAGAAGGTTTATGCAGTAGACTGCTATCTCCTCACAGATAGGGCCTGAGTTTTCATCTCTGATCGCCTAGTGCCTACCACTTCACCCCACGACAGCGATGCTTTACGGCTTCCACGGAGCTTCCACGTGCATTAACCATTCCAACTGTGGATAGAATGTTAGGACGTTCTTGCTTACGCCAGGACAGACTTGCCCTCCTGGGATAATTTGATTTGTAGCTGGTGATCTCTCTCATTCAACAAAGAGCTCCCTGAGAGAGAAATGCTAGTTCTTTGCCCTCCTCCGGTCCTAACCCCATTTACACAAAAGTCGCCTTCAGTAAATGCAACTTCAGCTGTTGCTGTCCCTACACTTCCTACATTCAAGGAAGCACCCTGATAACCCCATTAGGTCTTTCTGGTGCTTTCTGACCCATGTATCTTCAGGGAAACAGGCAGTCCAATTTGTTTAATGCTATATGATCTGCTGCACCCACACCACATTTTATGGTCTTAATTCCATTTATTATAGACATTGTGATATGGCTCTGTTTTTCTGAAAAACAGGTCACCTCTTACTCTAGTTATTTAGCCATCTGCCCTCTCCTAGCCGACAAGGGTGGGGACGTTTTACATCTCTATTCTCGTAATGGATAATAGTGCCTCCTGGAATAAGAATAAAAAGCTTAATAATGTTCATAGCCTTTGACCCAGCAAGTTCCACTTCTAGCAGGTAACCCTAGGAAAATGGCCAAAGATTTGCACAAAGGAAGGTTACAGAGCCACTCTTTATATGCAACAGGGAAGACCTCACTAGGGAACTCGGTACAATCTCTCCAAAGCAAACATGGGGGACATGGTTGGCCACAGAACATCAACAGGCCTGAACCTAATGTAGTAGTGGAGTGGAGAAATGGTGAACTCTCTGCTCAACCAGCACTAACAGGGTCTGAGGCACACCATGTCCTGAGGGGCTTAGGGATAGGCCAGACCCTGCAACAGCCTCTTGCCTCTCTAGACTTGGGGACGTCTCCCAAGCAGAAGCCCTCCAGTTCCCTGGTCTCCCAGCTATCTTCAAGTCCTACCTGGGAAATTGTCTGGTTCAAGCATATCTCACAGGTTAAAGCCTAAAAGGATGGGTGGTCCATCCCTCCCAATCTGTAAGTGCCCCCCATACCCTGCCACACTATGAGTTACCACTCAACTCTCTCTGCTCCTTGGAGAGTCAGAAGTGTCCTTTCCTAAGTTTTTCTTAGGAGTTTCTCTCTGCTTTCTCTCTGCCAGGCCTGGTTTTAAATGAACATAGATAGCCCTTTTACCTCTCTCCTATAGCAGTAGGTTAATTCAGTGCATCATATTGTTTATTGGTCAGATTCTTTGGGTTGCAAGTAACAAAAACACACTCAAACAAATTTCAACCAAAAAAAGAAAGGAAGGAAGAGAGGGGGAAAAGGAACAGAGGGAGGAAGGGAGAGACAGTAAAGGAAAGGAAAAAATGGAAAAGAAAAGGAGAAAAAGAGAAAGTGGAAGAAGGGAGAAATCTAGAATAAACGACTTCAGGTATAGCAGGATCCAGGAGTACAAAATATAACATTAGGGTCCTCTCGTGCTTTACCTTTATTCTTTGCTTTCTCAGTGTTGTCTTCATGCTCAGGCTGACTCTCCTTCCTCATGTAATAGCAAAGATGGCCATTAGCTGCTCTGAACTTACATCACCTTCCCAGCTAATGATTCCATCAGTGGTCACGTGGGGAAGGGGATCAGAGGTGTGGGGCTGGGGGGAGGGGGTCATCTTTTTTGCTAGTTGCAGGAAATATCTCAGGAAAGGCTCTGAGTAGCCTGGCTTGGGTAATGTGTTGAACCCTAAACTAATCACGGTGGCCAGAGGATCTTTGCACATACGTATGATATACATATACATAAATATACATATTTATATTAATTTCTGAGCCTGCTTGGAATGCAAGGTGCAAAGGGGTCAACTGGGAAGCATCCTGGACTCTGGAATTCACGTTAGCCTGGACACTGATCAGGAACAGCACACTTTCGATATCAGAGTTCTGAACTGCCACGTGAAGAAAATTCCAGCCCTTGCTATCCACCCGCTCAGCAGCCCTGGACTCTCGTTTCAGGATGGCCTCGGCCGCCTTGTTGTTCTTGTAGGTCATGGCACAGGCAAAGGGGGTCAGGCCCTGCCTGTCTTGGACATGCAGGTGGATGTCAGGGTGGGAAATCAGCAGCTGAATGATGATGCCATGTTGGCTGCTGATGGCCACATGGACAGGCGCTCTTCCTTCTGCAGCCTGTGCATTTACAGTGGCACCAAACTCCAGAAGACACTGTATCGTCTCTTCCAGCCCCCAGGAGGCTGCCAAATGCAAGGGGGTCTGCCCATCTCTGGCCTCTTCCTCTCCTTCTCCATTAGCACCACATTGTCTGGGGCTATTCACATCGCAGCCACTGCGAATAAGAAAGCAGGCGATGGACCCGTTGTTTTCATCAATGGCTCTGTGCAGCAGTGTCTGAAGGCACCCACTAGGTCCTGGGCCCCAGCACGTGGCATCACAACCACGTCTGACCAGAGTGGATGCGATGTCCTCCAGATTATTTGCCAGCGCGAGCCCCAGTGGTGGGTTCCCCTCCTCATCTGGCACAGATGTGTCAGCTCCTCGGGTGCATACGGCATCCACGACAAGGGGAAGCTGATTTCTGATGGCCAGCTGAAGAGCCGTCTCCCCATCCTGAGTCCTGACGTTTATGTCCGCCTGGTGCTCCAGGAGAAAGAGCACGCTCTTGCTGTCCTGCCGCTGCATGGCCACGTGCAGCAAGGTCTGCCCGTCTGACATGGTGTCGTTGATGCAAGCCCCGGAGCCGAGCAGCTGGACTGCGGTTGTGTGCATGCCAGTCCATAATGCCAGGCCCAGCACAGTTTGGTCTCGGGAATCCTTGAGGCTGAAGTCTGGGATAATTTGCAGGTTGTTGGTGGCATGAAGAGCATTAGCTTTTTGCTCCAGGATGACAGACACCACATCTGGATGATTGTAGGCAATCGTCATGTGCAGTGGTGTCTGCAGGTAGACGCTGCTGTCCACTGAGCTGGGCAAGGATGCAGGCTCCTTTGGTGAAGGCAGGGCCTCCTCTGTCTGTAGGTCCACCCTTGGTACTGGGGAGTGAGGTGCACCTCATCTGAACTCCATGGACTAAGAATCAAAGGTGGTTCCCTGAAGACATGCTAGACAAAGAAGAAAGAAGGTCCTTTACACTTGACTGGTCCTGTCCCAGTCTCCGTCTGTCCCCGTACATAGTCAAGCTCCCCAGTCTCTCCTGCATTTGGTCAGGAGTCAGCCTCACAGACTGACAAGTTCATGCTCAGTAGGCAGTCCAGGTCTTAAGCAGTCATCAGTCTCCTCCATGCCGCTCCTGACATCAGATCTGGGTCTACTCTTACAGCAAACAGCAACAGTGGCTAAGCAGGCAGATTCCTAGAGTTTGCCCCTGAGTCTGGTTTCACCCTGAATGAAGCCCCTTCCCTTGCCTCTGAGGCAGAGATCACTGAGGCAGGCTCTGGACAGAGATGGGAACTCCAAAGACCGCTCTGGGCGGCTGTGCAGCTTGCACCCGGCTCATGCTTCGCTTGCCAAGCCATGCCCTGACACAGGTCTGCACCTGCCCAGAGGAAGGGGGGCCTGCTCACAACTCATAAGGCTCTTTACGGACTAACAGCTGCCTGCCTGCAGCACAGGGACAGATAAGGGGAGACAGACTGCCCCAAGGCTGATCCAGGAAGAATTTCAAGGCTTGGAGTTTAGACCTGGGTCACCTGGCTTGAGTAACAGAATGATTGCCTTATGAGGTATTTTTGTTGTTTCTGGGTGTGCTGTGCCTGGGGTACAAAGGCAGCCAACCTGCAGTTCTGCACTCCTCCATTTTGGCAGACGTCTTCCTGCCCGCTGGCTGCCAACGTCACCAAACTCTGAGGGATGCTTCTCTGGGAACTGACACAAGAGGCCATGGGGAGCAGCAACCAGCCACCTGGATGTACCCTGGTCTCATTTCTAACCCTTACACTGCTTTCAGCTCCTTGGGGAATAAACCAAAACAAAAGAACTGTGAGCAGGATCCAAGTGGTCATTCTTGCCCAGCCTCAAACCCAGACCAAACTCCACAGTCAGCCAAGCTCATCAACAAGCTGTGTGGCTCCTGCCCAAACGCTGAAAACAAGCAAGTGAGGCTTTCTGGAGGAGTTATGGGCACATACCAGGAAAGCCATTTATAATATTCTGAGCACATTACAAGTGATTTACATACATTATCTCATCAAATTCCACAACAGACCCACCTCAATATCTTCTTTTTAACAAGAGAAAACTGAAGTTGAACAATTTGCCCACGATTACAGAACTGCCAGCTAACTGAGGGACCCCATGCTGTCACTCTCCAAGTCTTTCCTTTGCTTGGGGGGAGTTCTATCAGGGCTTCCCACGCCATATACTGAGATGTGCCTCCCCCATAGCACCTGACTGTGGGGTAACCCTGTGAAGAATGGGCGAAGTGGGCTTCCCTGGTGGCGCAGTGGTTGAGAGTCCGCCTGCTGATGCAGGGGACAAGGGTTCGTGCCCCGGTCCGGGAGGATCCCACATGCTGCGGAGCGGCTGGGCCCGTGAGCCATGGCCGCTGGACCGGCGCGTCCAGAGCCTGTGTTCCGCAACGGGAGAGGTCATAAGAGTGAGAGGCCCACGTACAGCAAAAAAAAAAAAAAAGAATGGGAGAGGTGACCTGGCACCTCCAGAACGTTCCCTGGGCTCCTACTCTCTGGTCCCAAAGGCAAAAAGGGCATGAGTCCCGGCTCCAGTGTTTCCCTCCTCTGAGAGGTCTCAGAGGAGCTGCTCACGTGGGCAGCAGGCTAAGGCTCCCATTCAGACATGGCTTCCTTGCGATGGGAGATAAAAGATGAGGGTCATATCAGCTCTGAGGTTCTATGACTCCCCAGGTAGGATTGTTTCCACTGTTGTGCTCCAGGTTCTGTAGAAAATTCTAGTTTTTGTACACTCAAAGCAAAATCTGAATGTCCTTAGAGGAGGTCTGGGTCCCTTTGGACTGGTGCCCCCTATCCTTCCCTTGGCTCCAGAACAGCCCACTGAGTTATCTCACATAACAGATACCAGGATAGGATGGACCCCATGAGCAGCATAAGCTCCAGCTCAGTGGTGTCAGTGGTGGGGACTTCTCTGGTGGTCCAGTGGCTAAGACTGCGCTCCAATGCAGAGGGCCCAGGTTCGATCCCTAGTCAGGGAACTAGATCCCACATGCCACAACTAAGAGTTCGCATGCCAAAACTAAAGATCCGCATATCGCAACTAAAGATCCTACATGTAGCAATGAAGATCCTGCACGTGGCAATGAAGATCTCACACGTGGCAACAAACATCCCACGTGCCGCAACTAAGACCCAGCGCAGCCAAATAAATAAACATTTAAAAAAAAAAAAACAGTGTCAGTGGTGGCCCAGGTTCTGTCATCCCTTTGCTCCACCTTGTCACTGTGTGGGCTTTGTTCTCAGATAGGTTTTTAAGAGGCTGTCTTATTCTTGCATCTGTTTCATTCAAAGGAATGGAAAGCTTTCCCGCAGGCCCCCAGGAGACACACTTCTTTGCCCATCACTGGCAAGGAGATCACCATATTGAGCTAATGGCCAAGGGACCAAAAATGCCAGGAGGTCAAATACCCTGACCACTACTGCCTTCAAATTCAGCACCTGGGCTTCCCTGGTGGCACAGTGGTTAAGAATCCGCCTGCCAACGCAGGGGACACGGGTTCGATCCCTGGTCCGGGAAGATCCCACATGCCGTGGAGCAACTAAGCCCGTGCGCCACAGCTACTGAGCCTGCGCTTTAGAGCCCGCGAGCCACAACTACTGAGGCCCGCGCGCCTAGAGCCCGTGCTCCGCAACAAGACAAGCCCCGGCAACGAGAAGCCCACGCACTGCAACAAAGATCCAATGCAGCCAAAAATAAATAAATAAAATTAATTAATTAAAAAAAAAAATTCAGCACCTGTGGGCTCCTCAGGGTACTGAACGCCAGGACAGGATAACACATTACAGAGCCCATCAGGGTCCTAAGTCTGTCTCCAGCTCCCCACAGTGGGGCTTCTCCTTCTATTCGCGAGGCATCCTTGTTTTGTACCTGGTAAGTCACTTGGTAGTTTGGCAAGCCTGGTATAGTTTTCCGTAAACCTCATGTAACAGCTGAACCCCATGATATCTTAAGTCTTGATAATTAATAAGTGGAGCCAATTATCTTTTCAAAGTTTAAGCTCATCCCTCGTTATGACAATATAATGCTGTCCCATCTTACTGCGGTCTGGAGGACTGCACTTACATCAAGGCACCGCCTCAGGTCTGTCTTTTCCTGGTAGTGTAAGATATAAAGGAGTTCATTCATGCTCCTCTGAGGTCCTGTTGAAAAAAATTATGTGATATAAATAAACTAGATAATCCACATCCCCAGTCATCTTTTCCATAGAGTGGATAAAGGGATCAGAGATGTCCTGGGGCATCCCTTCAAATTGATAAAATTCCATGAGTAAGAATGCGGGTTTTTCCCTCACCAACTATAGGTGTTTCTTAGTACCACTCCTCACCAAATACCACCAACTCCCTGTCTGGAAGTGGGTCCCCTCTGTGAGAAGACCTGTACACATTCCCTTGTGCTGGACTGTTTTTTCCCACTACTACATGGGGGGTGGGCTGAGGTTGTAGGTCTTGCTGATAATTAGCAGCTCTTTAAAGAGCTATAAATCCATGATTTCAAACAATAAAATCTATCTTAATCTGCTCTCAGCAAACATAACTCACATTCCATTCGTGGGGAAAGAAAAGGTTATTGTAGCTTAGGGCTTCCCCTTCAGTCTCTCCTCCTGGTCACTGGCTGTTTAGAAATCCCCAAGATCAAAGCCCTCTGGATCTATGCAGATTCAGGTCAAATGAACCCGAGAGAAGGCAGAGGAACAGTACCTGGCTCTGTGTGGCCTCTGCCCACTCTACCCACCACACCTGTGGGGAAGGACCACTCTGTACTTACATGCTGCCTTTGGAGAGTGCCAACTTTTTTTTTTTTTTTTGAGAGTGCCAACATTTTTTAAAGGCTGGATTTAAAATCAGACAGAGCCAAGATTCAACCCAGGTCTCACTCCAAAACCGTTTTCACTTTGCCAAAATCCTATGCTGTTGATAGGCCTGTCTACCTAGAAAACCCAAGAGAGTCCACCGGAAATCCATCAGAGCCACAAAGAGAGCTCAGTAAGTTAATTGCTTTTAAAATAACTTTAACCACTTCAGACAATATAATGAAAAAAGTTACTATTTAAGGTACTTGCTAAAATCAGGGTGACTCCTTATCTGGGCTATGTTTCTAGAAAGAATCAAAAGAAACTGGTAACAGTGGCTGCTTCTGGGGAGGAAAACTAGGTGACCAGGGATAGGAGTAGTTCACTATACTTATGCACTTTTGATCATTGTGCCATATGCACGTTACCTATTGAAAATAAATAAAAAAGATTCCATGGGAATTAAGAAGCAGTGAGGCAAAAACTTCAGGACACTAAGGGGACATTAAAAATCAGGACATTAGACCTGCCATTGAGTTATTCCATCACCTCTCCTTTACTTTCAATCTGAAACAATATTAAACAACACTCCAGTGCCATCATATATAGTTCAACCTTCTGTAAGGAAATGTATTGTCTGTTCAAATATCTAAGAAGATAGGAAGCTCCTCTCTTATTTTTTAGGGATAGGTAACAGAGGTTTTGCAGTTAGCCGGGGGAGAGTTTGCTCTGGTGGAGAGTTTATTCTTCTATTTTTGTCAGGTTGAGATACAATTACCTTTGTTTCAGAAGGTTCAATGTGCATATCTTTTTTTAAAAAAGTTATTAAACAATAATATATCATCATTTTCAGCAGAAAGAGTTCTCATAGCAAAATCTTGCAAGCATGTAGATGTTCTTCACAAATATTAAATTTCTCTTTTTTAAAAAGTACACACAGATCCTGGGTATCTTGAGTACTTTTAAGAAGAAAATCATGTGTAATTTAAGTAGAAGTGTCCTTAGTCATAATGTGCCTATCTCACGTTTCCCAAGAGAGTAAACAATTATTCATTGTATGATATAAGGAGGCTTCAGTTATATAAAAAAAAAATGGGGGAATTACCTAGTGGTCCAGTGGTTAGCACTCCGTACTTTCACTGATGAGGGGCTGGGTTCGATCCCTGGTTGGGGAACTAAGGTCCCGCAAACCGTGCAGCGAGGCCAAAAAAAAATTAATAGAAAAAAACCATGGACATGGGGTCCAGATTTTTTCTTTTACCTCAGGCTCCAATATGGCTCAGCAGAGCACTACTCTTTGTTTTAAATTGTTCATATTTTGTTCATCATAGATATCTTTTGCACTAATTTTGATGTTTTTAAATATTACATTGTATACTACTTGATTACTGAGTTTTTGGTGCCCCCTTCAATTTTTTGTTGTTGTTGTTGCGGTACGCAGGCCTCTCACTGTTGTGGCCTCTCCCGTTGTGGAGCACAGGCTCCGGACGCGCAGGCTCAGTGGCCATGGCTCACGGGCCCAGCCGCTCCACGGCATGTGGGATCCTCCCGGACCGGGGCACGAACCCGTATCCCCTGCATCGGCAGGCGGACTCCCAACCACTGCACCACCAGGGAAGCCCCGCCCCTTCAATTTTAAACCCAAAGCACTTGCCTTGCTTTAGAGCCCTGGCTCTGCCCTGTCATAATCCTTTTTACATTTATCAACCTCCCTTCCTAGGTTAAGGGTGTCCTGAGGAGAAGGAAGTAGATTGTTTACTTTTGTGTCTCTGGTCCTACTCAATACCTAGCACAGAGCTAAAGCATGGTGGGCTAACATGGCATTGTTGAAGGTAGGAAGGGAAGAAGGACAACAGCTAGTGATAACGACTGACATCCTAACATTTATTGAGTGCTTATTGTATACCAGGCACTGGGTTAAACATTTTACTTATTTAATGTAACGACTCAACAGTAAAAATAATATTATACCTTTTTACGGATGAGGAAGTTGAGGCCCGCAGAGCAGAGTGAACTGTGATGCATGAGTGATTACGGCAGAACTTGGAACAGCTCTGCTTGGGTGCCTAAAACATTTCTCGCTTTGATGGCTTCTCTTCAGAGCATGGGAATGAGATGAGAAAGAGGAAGGGGAAAATAGGGGGAGAAAAGAGATAAACAGATGTAACAGAAGACCTGAACTATCCCATTTTCACATTAGTTATCTGCTCCACCTGCACAACCACCCCTAAGGCGTCATTAGTCCTTACAGATAAGAAACTGAGACTAAAGAAGTTCAAGGGACACGTTAGGTTCCTTCCGCTGGTCAGGCACCCGCAGAGGGTGGGGGAGGGGTACAGTCTGGGGTAGGGTGGGTGGGCCTGCCCTCCCTCCTGCTCGTGGCAGCTTCTCTGTCCGACTTTCCCTCCCAAGTGAAGCCAGCACCTCCTCCTGGTGGGCAGGTCTCCTTCATTCTGCCCCACCCGGAGGTGGGCATCCCCTCGCCAGGGACCGCAGGCATAAGAGAGAGACTCAATAAAGGCCAAGGCCGATGTCAATAGCCTCCCAGAGCTGTTCTTGTCTCGCTCACTTCCACCGATCTGCTCCCCACCACACTTCCTGCCTTAGGGGGGGGAAACCCCCTGAAGTACACTGCTGTGAAAAGCGAAACTTCAGAACACCCAAAAACAGAAACTAAAATGGCCAAGAAATAAGAATAAGATTCTGAGAAAAGAAAAAAAAGAAAGAAATTCACAGGACTTCTTGAGGAGTGGGGAATCCAAGCCTGTCCTGCAGAAGAGTTTAATGATGGAAAGTTTCGGACATGAGTAGGCACAGATGATTTCCAGAGAGGAGTGAATGAAATGTATCTTTCACTGTATACCTTTTGCTAGTGCTTCAATTTTTTTTTAACCAGGTGCCTTTATAACGTTTTCAATTAAAGAAAACTTTTTTCAAGTGGCCTGCCATGCAGTCATTCTGTGTGGCTCCCCTCCAGTCTTTCCTGCGAGGACAGAACAGCTCAGTCATGGGACTTCCCTGGTGGTGCAGTGGTTAAGAATCCACCTGCCAGGGGCTTCCCTGGTGGCGCAGTGGTTGAGAGTCCGCCTGCCGATGCAGGGGACACGGGTTCGTGCCCTGGTCCAGGAAGATCCCACATGCCATGGAGCAGCTGGACCCGTGAGCCGTGGCCGCTGAGCCTGCACGTCCAGAGCCTGTGCTCCGCAACAGGAGAGGCCACAACAGTGAGAGGACCGCATACCACAAAAAAAAATTAATTAATTAATTAATTTTAAAAAAAGAATAATTCAGGGGACACGGGTTCGAGCCCTGGTCCAGGAAGATCCCACATGCTGCGGAACAACTAAGCCCGTGCGCCACAACTACTGAGCCTGCGTGTTACAGCTACTGAAGCCCGCGTGCCTAGAGCCCATGCTCCACAACAAAGACAAGCCACCACAATGAGAAGCCCATGCACCACAACCAAGAGTGGCCCCTGCTCACCGCAACTAGAGAAAGCCTGTGCGCAGCAACAAGGACCCAACGCAGCCAACAATTAATTGATTTTTTAAAAAAAGAACAGCTCAGTCAGTGTGGTCACACATCCTGTGGACTACATGCGCCTCCAAATCAGGCAGCTCATTGTTCTGAGGACTCAAAGTCATGTTTAAAATCAGAGTCAGCTAAAGTAAAACTGAATGAGTAATCTGCTTCCAGAATGTGGAACACACAACACAGACCAATGCTGCTTCCTTGGGCATCAGCCTCTCAGGGACTCCAGGATGGGGTTAGCAGTCATGACTCTGTCCTGGGGAAGAACTGAGGCTGTGAGTCCAGACAAGCCCATCACCCTCAGGGCAGGCTGGGTCCTGACTAAGGCTCAAGGGTCAGATCAGGATCAAGAGGAAGGGTGGTGCAAAGACTACAGGGTGAGACGGGCACAGGAGTGTCGAGCCCCCGGAAAGAGAGAAATGAAGGGTAGCATCCCACAGTCTTCAACAGGAAATGCCCTTATTCTGAGAAAAATAGCTGTGGAATCAGGCAAGTGACAAGGGTGGCAGCTGGAGCAGTGGGAATGAGAATGAACCCTGAGGGTCTGTAAAAGAACTAGAACGGATGATCAAGGCAAACTCTGTAGAAAGTCTCTGTTTAGGAATTTAAACCCCAGACAGAGTCTCTAATGTGAAAGGAAGGGAGTTGGGGGGGTGGGGGTGGGATTACTCAGCTGCTTGGTGTTACGGGAGGAGATAGGTGACCAGGCTGAGAGTGAGTGGATGCCTCCATTTTCTACCCCTTTGGGAATGTCCATCCTTCACCTGCTTCCTGATCTAGTGTGGCTAGGCAAGATCTTCTTCTCCATGCTCCACTGGCCTCCTCTGTCCAGAATCCATCACTGGAATAACTCTGGCCTCCTTCTGAACAGCTCAATTCTACCCTGGGGTCCCAGATTAGAAAACAAGGTTACTTCTCTCCATCCAACTGTTAATCCCCAGTAGCTTCCCCTGCCCTTCCCAGTTCATGTCACAACTGCCTTCTTGCTCAGATCTACCCACCCATGCCCCAGCTCCCAGGTCTTACAGACTTAGAAACACAAACTCGTTTAACTATCAAAACAGAAGAAAAACAGAATTGGTGGTCGAACTTTCTACGCCAGAAAATTTCCAAATTATCGGCTATTTGGAGTGGTCCTTCTCTACTACTGAGACAAGGACCCCAAAGATTACATCACAGAACCTTAGAGCTGGATTGAACCGGTGAGCAGCCTGAGGGGGATGATTCAGAGCGTGGGTTTAGGAACTGAACTTACTTATTTGGATTCTGCCTCTACTCGTTCAGTGGTTCTCAAAGTTGAGCATGCACCAGAATCACCCGGAGGGCTTTTAAAGATAAAATTGCTGGGCCCCATCCCCAGAGTTTCGGATTATTTAGGTCTGGGGTGGGGCCCAAGAATCTGCACTTCTAACAAATTATCCGATGACGCTGACGCTGCTGGTCAAGGAAACACACTTTTGAGCAGCACTTGCTAGCTGTGTGATCAGCCACCTCCCATGTATATTCCGGACAATAATCGTAGATTTTGCTAGGGCTGGGATTTACCTGAGACCTGGCACATGAAGGCTTTAGCATTGTTCGTGGCACACAGCAAATTGCCTGCTCTCACTGTTGGATGGAGGGGAGGAGTCATTTGCTAAGGACCACCCCGGCGATGAGACGCAAACCTAGGACGGAGCCCAGGGGCGCCTCTCTGCCCCGCTCTGAGCGCTCCGGCAGCGCAGCCCCTGAGCCCGCGCGTCACACGCTGCGGTTCCATAAACAAGCTGCTTCCGCCGCCGACGGCTCGGCTAACGCCTGTCGTCTTTGGGGTGGCTAGGACCCTCCAATCTTCACTGGCGCTGAGAACCTGGCCACGGAGACTGCCCTCCGGGGTTTGCTGAGATCAGGAGAAGCTGGAGCAGCCGGGCTCCCAGCAGCGGCGGCGGCGGGCTGGGTGCATAAGACCGGGGGCGACCTCGGAGCAGCCGGGCGTTCCGCGGCGCGCTGCAGTGCTCGGGGGCGCGGCGGATGGCCGCCTGCACCTGGCCCGGGAGAGGCGGGGTGGACGCGCCCCAGCGGCAGTGCAGGGCCCGCCCCGGCCCCGCCCTCCAGGACTTCCCGTCGGGAAACCCGCGACCTGCACGGCCGCGCGGCTGTGCCTCTGCCTGGGCGCGACAGGTAAGCGGCAGAAGCAGCCCGCGACCCTCCCCCGGACTTGGAACCCAGAGCTCTCCTGCCTCTCGGGACTTCCCGCCAGTCGAGCTCGCTTCTGCCAAGTCCTTGCTGCCCACCTCCCCCCTCCGCCCACCTTCTACTCCTCCTGTTCTTCCTCGCCACCACCCCCCGACAGTAAAATGAAGGGGCAGGACCGGGCTGGTCCATCTGTCGTGGTGGCCTCTAGCTCCTCCCTCGGTAGGACCCCCTCTACCTTTGCGCCTTCCTGAAAGGACGAAAGAAAAGCTCAGGTCTCTGGGACCTGGAGGGGTAGGGTGAAGAGGGAAGAGACAGCGCACTCCCTCGGGACCCTGTGGCCTCTGCCCTTCACCCACCCATCCCCCCGCGTCCCTTCTGTGCCCCATCTCCCCACGTTGGGCCACCCCCTGTCCTCCGCTACAGAAAGGCTTTCAGAGAGGTTTCCTCCTACCGGTGCCACGCTGCTCCTGAGCAGAAGGGGCTAGTGGTGAGAAGCCTCCCGGTGGGCGTAGGGCCTCAGATGTTCTCCCTCTGGAGGCTTGGGCCTTTGGAGGGCGGCGGGAGCTGTGGAGAGGGAGTCTGATGGGTGTTCATGACTGTGACTGTCACCAACTTCCTGATTCCCTGTCACTTGTTCCAAACCCCAGGCTAACCGAAAGGAGAAACAGTTTGTTATTTGCCCCCAGAGCTGGTCATCCCAGACCCTGACCTCTGCAGTGGGTAGGACAGGGCTCTCCTGTCCTGTGGAGGGAGGGTGTCAATTTGCCAGCAAAGTGTAGAACAGACCCCGCTAATAGCCAACCACCCATTGCAACATTCACAGGGAAGATTTTAAGGCTTCCCTCTCAGTGCACTGCCAGACCCACAAATGCAGTTTACAGACACTGCATGAAGTTAACAACTCTGGACACACCAAGGAACCTGGGGCTCATTTTGCCAGAGATGTGTGTGCACTACCCATGCCCCATTCTCCCCTCCAACGATGAGCTGTGTCTCTGCCCATCGCAGGAATGGTGAAAAGGATTAGACAGGCAAATGCGTGTGATGAATAATACAAGCTTTTAAGGTGAGGGGTTTGAAATATACTTTAGTTCAAATTATCCAGCAGAAGCCCATATCGTTGCAGGTACTTCCCTAGCTCCTGTTTCTCAACAATGACATTCACTTTAGGCACCCAGAGGTAACAAGAGAAAACTACTTTCAGGGGCACCGGGGCAGTAAGCAGGGCAGGTCTGTCAAAGGAGCCATGAAGGATACTGGGCTGCCTGAGGGATGGCCTCATCCTTGGTAGTCACTAACCACAGTTAGCAGAACAGCTGATTCCTACCCACAGCAGAATGGAAGAACTCACGCCTGAAAAGGGGAAGCCCTGAGGAATGTCAAATGCCCTCTGAGATCAAAAACATCTTAGTCCAAATTCAGTTGGGAGAAAACTGAACAGGAGATATGACCATGGGCTTAGACCATGTAGCCATTGGCTAGAACAGAAATTAGGAATCAGAGGGGTAGCTCACCCTAGGGCAGAGGCAGTGGGTATAATGGAGGCAGAGAGCTGGCTCAGCTCTGTCACCAATTTAGCTGTCTAGCCTTGGCCAGATCACATAAACACTCCCTGGGTGGGAGCAAATGAGAAGGAGTATGTGAAAATGCTTTGGCAACGCTCCAAGCACCAGCCAAGTGCAAGGCAGCACTTGGTGTCATGGTTAAGACAGTGGGCTTTGGAAAGACATGTGCTTGGGAGCAAATTCTGCCTCTGCCGCTTCCTAGCTCTGTGACCTTGGTCAGGTTACTAAACCTCCCTGTGCTTCAGTTTCCTTATGTGTAAAATGGAAAAGACAACTGTTTTTTGATATGGTAAGTAGTAATATTAAAAATGGCAGTGGTATTGTCCTGAACCTCCTCTGGCTCCATGGATGTGTTCTGACATCTCCAGCCCTAGAAGTGAAGCTGAGGACCAAAGTGGCTTTCTGTGTACCAGAGGGACCCAGTGACTGTGCCAAAGATTTGGGCGAACTTGGCTTCTCCTACACCCCTCTGCCCCTCTCTGGGAAGGCCCAAAATGTCCTTTCTCATTTGATGGGAATGAGAGTGAGGGTTTGAATAAATGGGAGGTCAAGTGCAGGGCACTGCCTGTCACTGTGTTGAGCTCAAAGCTGTAATTGTGCTGTGTAAAAGGCTTGCCCAGTGAACAAGGATGGGCTCAGTCTGGGGAGAAAAAGGACTGTTACAAGACTCTTTTGTGGCACCTGAGAGCCCTGGGGAGGTCAGGTTATTCTCCTGTGCCCTGTGCAACCTGGTCCTGAGCCCTAGGTAGAGATTTGAAGAAAGGAAGAAACCCAACCCTCACCTTCAGCTCTGCATGTGATAGAAAACAAAGAACAGACAGATCAGGGCAGTGGAATTAACAACCAAATACCTCAGGACTGAGAGATGCTGCAGGGATCAGAAAGCTGGGTGAACTGGTAGGGAAAAGCACACTAGAGGCAAAAGATTGGGGGCTAGGATTTAAGGATTGGGAAGAAGAAAGAAAACAGAATCTAGGTGGCGCAATGTCTAGACTTGTTGGTTCTCCCTCCCCCATAAAAATCTAGTGAGGAGGTCCCACATGGGGAAACATGGGCAGTGAAACTTGGAAACAAATACACCCAGATGCTGAGGGCAGTAAGATGCACCTTAGTCTAAGAAGTCTCCTTAGAGGAGGGGAGTTTCAGGTAAGAATTTGAGAGAGAAAGGGAACATGGCTTGCTTAGCAAGAATATAAGGGAAACACTTTGAAGAGGAAAAGATAGACGGTGAGGGTGAGTGGCAAACAGGAAGCAGACTGCCCAGGCCGTGTTTCTGCTACAATCAAATGGCACTAAAGGAATATGAATATGGCTCTTCTGATTGTGAAAGGGAGAGAGAGGCCTGAGGTAGAGGAGGCTGGCAGGCAGCGTCTGCTGATCCTCCAGATACTGGGCGATCAGAGCACAGTCTCAGATGACGGTTTTGAAAGTGGGGAGGAAGAGGAGGATCCGGGAGGCAGAGAATGAGTCAGCAGGACTTGGGCGTGGGCATGGAGTGAACCTGATGTTGAAAACTGTTTAGAAACTCCGTGCCTGGGAGTCGAGCAGGGCCAAGAGTTGTTTCCAGGCTCTCGACACTACTGGCAGCAATGGGGGAATGGGGAAGGCTGGCTAGCTTAGGGGGCAGGGCACAGACACCGAGTTCAGGGTGTGGCACGGTGAGTATCCAGTGGCCCTAGGCAGAAGTCCTACAGCCAGGAGCACCCTGTGCGCTGAGGACACAAGGGAAAACTTCGGTTCTGTCCTCACCATCACCTGCCCCCCAATCTGGAGACCAGCGCAAGCCTTCAGGAATACCCCTCCTGTTAAACTCCCCCATCCGTTCCCCTTCCTCTGACACTCAAAGGATGATAAGACTCAATCCAAGTTCTTTTTTTTGCCTTCTCTCAAACCCAGCCTGATTGTCACCAGGGTTCCTAGATAATTAGGGAATCCCAGCTCATGCCCACCTGGGGTCCTCCTTTATCCCTGGACTCCGAGGAGTCTCAAGGCTCAGTTTGAGTTAGTTGTACATCCCTGCCTCACCTGGCAGGGCCTGGAGGTCCTCCAGTAACAAAAACCTGTGAGCTGTTGAACTTCCTGCTTGGTCGCATGTTATTTTGATTTTCAGTGACTTTTACAAACTTGGAATAAAGAAATATTTACTGAGCACCTGCTACATGCCAAACATATTCTAGGTGTACAGTGTGAGTAAAGTTGGGTTGGGTTTTTCAATGGAAAAATCTGTTTGGGTAACTAAAGCTTAAAATGTTATGCAAACAAAACATGAACCTACATCTGCCAGGGAGAAAACCTGACAGACTAGCTACTGAAATAACTTTCAGGGCATCTTTCCGGGAAAATAACCAGGTACTGCAGCTTTAATCTTGGGGGGAAGCTGAAGTGTCTTGAAAGTGTAATTATGGAGAAGGGTGAAAACCTCCCAGCATTCTGTAATTCAAAGGGTCAGAGGTGGGAGGAGTTTGGAGCAGAGAGTTTGCTACTTTGTTCACAGCATGAGAACAGAGGAAGTGAAATGCAGGCAGGGTTTGATGTTGAGAAAGTGCTGGCAGGGAAGAAACGGAGAATCATTTGTCCAAAACAGCCTCTTGGCTCCCTCCCCCTAACCAGTAGCTTGAAATTGACCTGTCGTCCCCCACCCCCAGCGAGGTGTTAGCTCCTGCACACACATGCTCCGAGTGAGAGCGGCAACAGTCATCACTTTTCAAAGAATAAACCTGTAATTGAACGGTAGTCTGAGTAACCTGAGCAAACATCCCTGTTGGTGGTGTTGCCACTGGTAACTTCCTGGCCCCCACGTCTCCGGGAGGTCAGCAGCTCCACTGATAAACAGAAAGAAACTTGTTACAAAGAGGCCACCTGGCCAGCAAGAGCATATTCTGGGTAGCTAGCCCCGGCTTTCACAAAAGCCGAAACTTTACCTGGGACTTTGATTTGCGGCATGTTTAAAGCATTTGTAGTCCTAGGTGGGAGTTGGAGGAGGGCAAGCCCCGGCGGGTGGTGGGAGGAGGGGGGAGGGGAAGAGGGAGGGGTAGAGGCTGGGGGGTTGTCTATGAGTGGAATTGGGAGGTTCTGGAAAGTTGCCCTGCCCCAGGCTCAGGAGAGCCAAACCTGGTCCCCAAACTCCCCAGGTGACCTCCAAGGGGGAGGTAAGAGGGTGGGAACAGAGCAGTGGCCTGGGAGTTGGGAGAGCTGTGAGCTGACACAAGAGAAGTCACCTAACCACTCTGGCCTCACCGTCAAATGAGAGTACTGGACTCAGACCTAGTCTAAGTGCCCGCTGGTGTGTAACAACAGAACATCATGTAACTCCCATGCTTGTTGGCGTGAGTGCATTCAAAACATCATGTAGTGAAGCCAGCCCTCACCCTTGTAGCTTTAAAGGGGTCGTGTTAACCCCACTGGCCTCATCTCATTTAACAAGAGTTTATGGAATAGCTGCTACATACGAACCTTGTGCTAGACTTTGCAAGTGATTAAAAAGGTGAAAATAACCTGTCCTCTCTGTCCAGGAGTTCACAAAGGTGTGAGAGAGGACAGACTGTGATAAGGCCAAAGTAGAAGTATAAACCCAGGCCACAGCAGTGAAAGTGCGGAGTCCTAAGCACTGGACCACCAGGGAATATCCTTAGAAAAGTTTTACACTTTAATCGCATAAGAGGTATGAATTCTACAAACTAACAAAAAACATCATTTGAAAATATAATAATTTAAATTTCTTTTACCTATGTGAATTTTGATAACAAATTTTTCATTTTAGTTTTGTATCAGGAAATGTTTATCATCTTCAATGGACAGAGACAAACATTAAAATAAAATTTATTATTCAAAATTCATAAAAATAAGGTGAAAGAAAGTTAAATAAAACTTTCAAATGATGTTCTTTGTAAGTCTGTAGCATTTATACTTTTGAAGTTATTAAAGCTTAAAACCATACTACCTGGTTTCTGGTACTGAAAGTTCGGGTGCTACCTGAATTTTCAGTACACTCTATATATGTATTTATAATAACTGAAATGAAATTTGAACGAAACAGTACTTACCCATGTTACATGTGATGTAATGGCAGTTGGTATTTTCTTTTTTGTTCTAGTCTAGTCTAATCTTTTTCTTTTTTTAATACATTTATTTTTTTTTTTAATTTTTTTATTTCTGGCTGCGTAGGGTCTTCGTTGCCGCGCCCGGGCTTTGCGGTGAGTGGGGGCTACTCTTCGTTGCAGTGCACAGGCTTCTCATTGCGGTGGCTTCTCCTGTTGTGGAGCACGGGCTCTAGGCGTGTGGGCTTCAGTAGTTGTGGTGTGCAGGCTCAGTAGTTGTGGCTCACGGGCTCTAGAGCACAGGCTCAGTAGTTGTGACACACAGGCCTAGTTGCTCCACGGCATGTGGGATCTTCCCAGACCAGGGATTAAACCCATGACCCCTGCATTGGCAGGCGGATTCTTAACCACTGCGCCACCCGGGGAGCCCTAGTCTGATCTTTTAAAGAATTTTTTTTTTCATGCTGACTTGCAACACTTTAAATTTATTTCACAATCCTATAATGAGTTGCAATCAACAGTTTGATAGACAATGCACTGGGTGAAGCCTTAGTTCCCTTATACCAGGAACAGAAGGTAAATTTGTGTTCTGACAGGTGAGGCCAAGGAAAACAGGTCCAATTTGTTCAGCCTAGGAAGTCTTCCTAGAATAAGAGGATTTCTGGCGTCATCTCACTACTAAAACCGAGATGGTCTGATGTGTTGCAATCCCAAGGGTGGTTGGAGGAAAAAGAGTTGGGAATGAACACCCAGCAGCAGCAGGTGGGGAATGAGTGGGTGAGGGCCAATGGGCATACCTGCCAGTGGACCTGGTGGCCAGCCTGAAGGTGAGGGAGCTACACTGCAGGGAGGACCATGTGAAGCCCTGCTCTTGACAAAGGACTGTGTACAATAGGGGCTATTTCTTCCCCAAGGCTGGTGACCTCCCCGACCTTGCCAGCCACACTTCTGGGAATCGTCTCTTATGCAGAGAGCAGGAATCCTTAAACCCAAAGTCTTCTGGCTTCCATCGGAATCGAATTATGTGTCCATTCTAAGGGACACTTTTCCATCTCTCACATGCTGAGCAAACAAACCAGAGACCGAGTCCCTTACTGCCAAGGCTAATAACAGGTGTCTTGTTTCATTTTAGGATGTGGTTAGTTCCTTGAGGAACTGCAGGCACCAGAGAGAAAGCCTTAGACAGCCAGGTTGGATCGAGAGAGCAGATGCCTGGGAAGCGCTCAACTTAACCCCAAGTCTCTCTCCAGGAGGGAAAAAAAGGAACAAAGGGAAACCACACTGCAAGGGACTACAAGGCAATGCCAGGATGAGGGAGTTGGAGTCACCTGAGTGATTCTGTGTGAGTCAGTCAGAGAGGCCTTCCTGAAAGAGGTGAGTCTTAAACACTTGGCAACAGCTGGTAACTAAGCTTTACAGGCATACCTCGTTTTATTGTGCTTTGCTTTATTTTGCTTCACAAAATGAAGCAGGGTTTTTTTGCAAATTGAAGGTTTGTGGCAACCCTGTGTTGAGCAAGTCTGTCACTGCCATTTTCCCAACGGCGTTATTTTTTAATGAAGGTTTTTTCCTTTTTCTTTGACGTAATACTATTGCACACTTAATAGACTACAGTATAGTATAAACATAACTATTATATGCACTGGGAAATCCAAAAATTGTGTGACTCACTTTCTCGCAGTGGTCAGAAACTGAACCCACAATATCTCCGAGATATGCCTGTACCACGCCTTTGTTTCTAACTGTGTGCTCCCTCTTTCTTGCTGGAGTGGAAGGTAGACAAAGAATCAGGGAAGATGCAGCCTGCAGGATGGTTCAACACTGTCATGGCGAACACTTCCCCACTCTGCGGCCCTCAGTCTTTGCTTAGCTGGGGCAGTTGCAGAACTGATGAGGTGTCAGTGTCGGGCAGAACCCTTTGTGCCGGCCCAGCAACCCCTGGGACCCCCGCCTCTACACTGAATCTCCATTTCCCCCTTGAAGCCTTCTTCAAGCACACAGGGAACTCTACCGTTGTCAACTTGTCTGTGCTATTCTTCAGTTCTAATTTTATTGATTTTTGAATAGGTAATGTAGTCAGGGTTCAAAGTGCAAAAGGGTATTCAGTGAAAGATCTTTTTCCTACTCCTGTTCCCTCCCTGGACGGGTGCTACCTGTACCCGGTGCTAGCGGTTCTTGTTCTCTAACTAGATTTTAAAATCCCATGGGGAGAGGGATGGTCTCACACCTCCGTGTGTCCGTCTGTGTCCCAGTTGGGATGAATTGTCCCACCCCATCACCCAAGGGAGTTTTCCTAACACCATATCTTCCCTCCTTATCCATATTGCTGCTATCACGGGTCAGACCCCCAAGCTCCTCTTAACTGGCCATCCAGCTGCCAGTCAGGTAGGTCTCCTGGACACGCTCCACCAGCTGTCCTACTACACTTCCTGTAATGCTGGGCTCCCACTAACCCTTTACTGCTCCCCATACCTCAGGTCAAGGGCAAACTCCTTGCCATGATGGCTTGGTTTCAGCCACCACTCCAGACCCATCATTTGCTACTCCCATCAGGCTTCATACTCCCACCAAACCAAACTACTTGGAATTCTGTGGTGCGCCATGCTGTCTCCTGCCTCTACGGCTTTCTATGTGCTGTTCCCTCTGCATGAAATGTGCTCACCTCACTGGCCAACCCCTACTTGTGGGTTAGTGCTCAGCCCGAGCTTCTCCCCTGAGGGACTTCACAAACATCACCCTCCTCCACTGGCTGACATGACTCCATCCTCTCTCCTTCAGCCCCCGAGGGTGCCTCTCTCGTGCTGTCTTCTCACTGGGTGATCTCTGTTTAAAATTTTTTTTTTTTTTTTTTTTTTTTTTTGCGGTACGGTGGCCTCTCATTGTTGTGGCCTCTCCCGTTGCGGAGCACAGGCTCCAGGCGCGCAGGCTCAGCGGCCATGGCTCACGGTCCCAGCCGCTCCACGGCATGTGGGATCTTCCCGGACCGGGGCACGAACCCGTGTCCCCTGCATCGGCAGGCGGACTCGTAACCACTGCGCCACCAGGGAAGCCCTCTCTGTTTAAAATTTGACTCCCCCAGTTGACTGTACGCTCCTTGAAGGCTGGGCTTGCTCACCTCTGTATCTCCTCCATCTGATATGAAGGAGATCTTCATATCAGGGATCTTCAGGGATCTTCACCTGGCATGAAGCAGGAACTCAGTCAATACTGGCACAATGAACAAACCTCTTCTGTCTCCCAGACAACGCCTAATATAAAATAGACACTCAAAGAGATTGGATTTGATTTGATCTTTGCTGCTGCTTCTGCTGCTGCATCTGACGTTTTAAAAGAAAACGACCTGGGCTTCCCTGGTGGCGCAGTGGTTGAGAGTCTGCCTGCCGATGCAGGGGACGCGGGTTCGTGCCCCGGTCCGGGAAGATCCCACGTGCCGCGGAGCGGCTGGGCCCCTGAGCCGTGGCCGCTGAGCCTGCGCGTCCAGAGCCTGTGCTCCGCAATGGGAGAGGCCACGGCAGTGAGAGACCCGCGTACCGCAAAAAAAAGAAAAAGAAAAAAG
The DNA here is from genome assembly GCF_964341445.2 of Mesoplodon mirus. Lineage (NCBI taxonomy): Eukaryota > Metazoa > Chordata > Mammalia > Artiodactyla > Ziphiidae > Mesoplodon > Mesoplodon mirus. The sequence goes on along the minus strand of NC_138987.1, from coordinate 57,405,869 downwards.
AAAGAAAACGACCTGTCTCCCCCCTACCCAAAGTGACCCCGTTCCCCCTGGATATCATGACAGCCACGTGTGCCCCAAGTGGATCCAAGTGAGACTCCGAACACCAGGCTTCTCCATAGGCAGCAGCTTGTATGTTTAAATAACAGCGCAGCTCAGCTGGAGTTACTTCTAAGTACGACAGAGTAAGGAGTGTGGCTTTGGCCAAGGACCAGGTGTTTAAGGATAATTCCTGGGAAACTGAGCAGGGATTTATTAATGATAATGATAGAACTAATTGAAGGCTGAGTCTGTGCCACACGCTCTGCTGAGTATTTTACATACATTATTTCTGATTTAACCCTTCCCACCACTCTGTGGGTTAGGTATTAGTTACCCCCACTTTATAGATGAGGAAGTTGAGGCTTAGATTAAATCATTTGCCCAAGGGTCACACAGCTGCTACTGATAGAAACTAACACTTTTAGAGCACTTACTGGGTGCAGAGACTGCTAAGCTTTTTCCACGAATTATTTCATTGAACTTAGTGCTTACAACAAACAACCCTAGGAAGTAGGTGCTGTTATTATTAGAAGCGGCAGATCCAGAATTTGTGCCCAGGTTTGTTGCCATCATTGTCTAGTCCTTAACCCCTGAGCCTTATACTTGCAGAGCTGTGTACAGAAAGTTTTACAATCACTCTTCCTCTGAGGTCTGGGACCACGTACATGGGGGTAGATGCTGGAAGCCATGTTCCTGCCAGAAGGTGCTATCATTAGAATCTTAGATTTTAAAAAAGGGTTTTTTTTATTAAATATGAGCAGATACAGACGAATATTTATAAAATATGTGTAGGGTACAAAGTAGAGCAGTGCCACCAGCAACCACCATCCACTATTTTTTTTAATATTTATTTAGGCTGCTCAGGGTCTTAGTTGAGGCACTCGGGATCTTTTTTAGTCGCAGCACGCAGGAACTTGTTTAGTTGCGGCATGAGGGATCTTTAGTTACAGATGCAGACTTCTTAGTAGCAGCATGTATGCGGGATCTAGTTCCCTGACCAGTGATCAAACCTGTGCCCCCTGCATTGGGAGCGAGGAGTCTTACCCACTGGATCACCAGGGAAGTCCCGCCACCATCCACTTTAAAAAAAAATCACTTCACTTCGAAGTCCCCTGCATGCCTTTATTCCCATATCTTTCCTCCCTCTTCAGAAACTTTGGTTTCACTGTTTCTTTAGTTTTCTTTATGTGTAGCTCTACCACATATTCTTTTCTTTTTCTTTGGCCAGTCCTCTTGGCTTGTGGGAATCTTAGTTCCCCAACTAGGAATTGAACCCGGGGCCATGGCAGTGAAATCGTGGAGTCCTAACCACTGGACCTCCAGGGAAGTCCCACACATATTCATTTTTGTATTCATAAAACATATGTTGCTTAGTTTTATGTGTTTTTAACTTTTCTATAAATGGAATCATACTGGATGTATCTTTCTTTTTAACATCTTTATTGGAGTATAATTGCTTTACAATGGTGTGTTAGTTTCTGCTGCGTAAAAAAGTGAATCAGCTGTACATATACATATATCCCCATATCCCCTCCCTCTTGCATCTCCCTCCCATCCTCCCTATCCCACCCCTCTAGGTGGTCACAAAGCACTGAGCTGATCTCCCTGTGTTATGCAGCTGCTTCCCACTAGCTATCTGTTTTACATTTGGTAGTGTATATATGTCCATGCCTCTCTCTCACTTCGTCCAAGCTTACCCTTCCCCCTCCCCGTGTCCTCAACATCTGTGTCTACATCTGTCCAATTCTCTACATCTGTGTCTTTATTTCTGTTCTGCCCCTAGGTTCTTCAGAACCTTTTTTATTTGTTTGTTTAGATTCCATATATATGTGTTAGCATACGGTATTTGTTTTTCTCTTTCTGACTTGCTTCACTCTGTATGACAGACTCTAGGTCCATCCACCTCATTACAAATAGCTCAATTTCGTTTCTTTTTATGGCCGAGTAATATTCCATTGTATAAATGTGCCACATCTTCTTTATCCATTCATCTGTCGATGGACACTTAGGTTGCTTCCATGTCCTGGCTATAGTGCTGCAAAATATATGGAACGTTTCACAGATTTGCGTGTCATCCTTGCGCAGGGGCCATGCTAATCTTCTCTGTATCGTTCCAATGTTAGTATATGTGCTGCCGAAGCAAGCACTGGATATATCTTCCTGCAACGTGATTTTTTTCACTCAACATTGCATCCAAGTTGTGGCATGTAGAAGTGGTTCATTCTTTGTCACTGCTGTGCAGTCCTCTGTGCTGTGGATATTTCACGCTATTTATTCATTATAACGCTGACAGACATTTGGATTGTTTCTGATTTTTGCCTTTTTCGTCAGTGCTGCTAGAAATGTTCTTGTGCATGCCTCCTGGCATACGTGCGCCAGAGTTTATCTGGGATGTAAAACCAGGAGAGGAACTGTGGGGTCATAGGGTATGTACATTTTAAGTTTTTCTAGAGAATGCCAAATTGTTTCTCAAAGTGGTTAAGTTGATTAAATCTCTTCATGTAGAGTTGCAGTGTTCCAATTATTCTAGATCCATGAATGTCAGAATCTTAGGGCAGAAAAGAAACAGAGTCCATTTTCCTCATTTTCTGGATGGAGGAAATTTAGGTGCAGGAAAGTGACGTGACTGGGCTAAGGTGATGTCACCATTCAGCAGCAGAAGCTGGACGCGAAACCCGAATCCCCTGACTCCCTCCCCACCACTGCCTTGGGTCACTTCTCTCTCTCATCCCCCCCCTTCTCAGGCCGAGGCCCCAGGGTGTGGCCACCACGACACATCAGGCTATTTCCAGGGCCGGGCCAGCACTTGGAGCTGACCCAGCTGGGGTTCCCATCGGTTCCAGAGAATGAGGCTGCTCCGCAGACGCCACATGGCCGTGCGCCTGGCCATGGTGGGCAGCGCCTTTGTGCTCTTCCTCTTCATCCTGCAGAGGGATGTAAGCGGCAGGGAGCAGGCCACAGAGAAACCATGGCTGAAGTCCTTGGTGAGCCAGAAGGATCATGTCCTGGACCTCATGCTGGGGGCCGTGCACAACCTCAGGGATTCAATGCCCAAGTTCCAGATCAGGGCTCCGGAGCCCCAGCAGACACTGGCTTCCACAAACCGGACCTGCCTCCCCGAGTTCTATGCCCCAGCTGAGCTGAAACCCTTCTGGGAACGGCCACCACAGGACCCCAATGGCCCTGGGGCAGATGGGAAAGCATTTCAGAAGAAAGAGTGGACGCCCCAGGAGACCCAGGAAAAGGAAGAGGGCTATAAGAAGCACTGCTTCAATGCCTTTGCCAGTGACCGCATCTCCCTGCAGAGGGCCCTGGGCCCGGACACCCGACCCCCTGAGTAAGTAGCGCCGTGTCCTGGGGTGAGGCCAGGGCTCTGCCGAAGGCGTGGCTGGTATGGCCATGGCCACGGGCTGAGTGCCAGGTAAAGGGCTGACAGGGATTTTAGAGTATGGGCAAGGATTTCCTCTAAGCCCTCACTTTTCTTAATCAATTGCCCTTATCCCAGGGTACAAAAGATTTTGTATCTTTTGATACAAAAAGGTTTTGTATCCTGTCCTCACGTCAAAGATTTTGTGTGGGGTTCATATTATGGTCAGGCCAGAGGCTCAGGGAGACCTATGAGAATGAAACACAATTGTGAAGGTGACGGTACAGAAAAAGGACCTCTGTCCGGGCTGGGACCAGACCTGGCCTAGGGGTGACGGGGAAGGCCTGACTGACTGCAGGCCACATATTCGGTGGCCTTGCCCCATGCTGAGGCCTGCCCGAGAGACCGCAGGACTCTGCTGCTGAGCTCTTGGCAAAGGGCATTTCCCAACAGCAGCCCTAATGGTCAGGATTATCCCCACACTTCCTGGTTTCTTTCAGTGAAGACTCACAGGGCCAAGAATTCACTCCAATCTTTATTTGAAGCTGTTTGTACTTTCAATCCCAGGCAGTCAACCAGTTCTTAGATCTTTGAGCCGTAGCCACTTCAGTCTGTGTTCATACTGTCCTCACGTCAAAGGTTTTGTGTCTTTCTCATGTAGACTTTGTCATTCCCAACTCAAGAGTAATACCCTTTTTGGCCTTTTCTCACATGGCAGTTCCCGTCCTCAAGTTCATGATTCTTTAGGACTTTGAACCTGGGGTTCCTCAGACTAGGACCTAGTATTGGAGGCCTAGAACATGGAACCACCCCAAGTTATCAGGGCTCCTAGCAGGGAAGGGCAGTGGCATGAGGGCAGCCAGTGGAGGAAGTCTGGGAGTCTCCTCTGGAAGGCCCCTGAGAAATCTCTCTGATCAGCAGAGGGGGTTAAGAAAGGGCATCAGGGGGCTTCCCTGGTGGCGCAGTGGTTAAGACTCCATGCTCCCAATGCAGGGGGCCTGGGTTTGATCCCTGGTCAGGGAACTAGATCCCACATGCATGCCACACAATGTACAGTTTCTCTCTAAGAACTAAGAGTTCGCATGCCACAGCTAAGGAGCCCACCTGCTGCAACCAAGGAGCCCATGTGCCACAACTAAAGAGCCCACAAGCCGCAACTAAGACCTGTCACAACAAAATAAATGAATAAAATAAATATATATTTTTTAAAAGCATAATGATTAAAAAAAAAAAAAAAAGGTCATTAGGCCACATGACTCCTTGAGATCCAGCATTCACACATTCCTGCCCCCAGCTGAGATGGCGTGTCAGAGAGGGTGGCAATGTGGCCAAGTGCCACAGAGTGGCTGGAGCGGATGAGGATAGAGAAAAGGTCACAGGAAATTTTTTGTGATAATAGTATCAGATTCCAGGGAATTCATGAGGAAATGGATTAGAGAGAAACTGTACATTGTAAAGAGAAAAGCCTTTTCCTCTTATTGAGTATGGAAATTGTAGTCACTTTTCTCAGATGTCAGAGTTGCCTTTTATTACTTACTCTCTGGGACCTCTGGACTGGATTACACTTTATGCAGCACACATATCACTGAGGAAGAGAGAGTCAGCCCTGGGAACTCCTAGAGCAGATGAGAGAAGTGAGGGGGATGCCCTCGGCATCACCGCTGGGGCACCAAGACAGCTCTGGGGAAGACAGGTTTTGGAGTGGGTTGGTTAGGACCTATGCAGAGGCTCAGAGTAGGTGGCAAATAGTGGGGAAGCTGGAAACAGGGAGCAGCTATTCCCAGCTCCAATGGGGAATGGAGGCTGGGGGATCCAAGGAGCAAAGGATGGTTATAGGAATCTGTGGACCGAGCCCTCCCTGCCCCCGGAACTCCCAGGGACCTGGAGAGCTGTATCTACACGTTCACCCTTGCAGATGTGTCGACCAGAAGTTCCGGCGCTGTCCCCCACTGCCTGCCACCAGTGTCATCATTGTGTTCCACAATGAGGCCTGGTCCACGCTGCTGCGGACGGTGTACAGTGTCCTGCACACCACCCCAGCCATCCTGCTGAAGGAGATCATACTGGTGGATGATGCCAGCACGGAAGGTGAGGCGAAGGGGCCCCCCAAGGAGAGGCCTGGGGTCTCCCCTGGTATTCTGTGAAAGAGGGCAGGTGCTCCTGAGGGAACAGGCACTGCCTCATGGCCTGTTGTCTGGCATCACAGCTCATCCTAGAGGCTAGGAGCAGGAAGAAGGCAGGTGGGGGCCAGGGGGCAGGTAGACCACATTTCTAGAGCCCAAGCTTCATTCACATTTTACCCCAAAAGCTCCAAAAGCTTAGCAGTTCTGGCTTCAAGGACTCCCTTAGAGCTGCCAAGCCCAACCCCAAGTTAGAAATGCCAGGAGAGGGCAGGGCAGGGCAGAGGGTGGGGACGGCCTTCCCTCTGTTTCCTACCTGCCAGACCATTCCTTTGCTCTTGAAGATTCCACCTCAGAAGCCCTTTGCTATAGTTGGTAATAGACAAGTGAGGTTGCTCGCCAAACTTCCACCATTCAAAGAAATTCCAGAAACATCTACGGAGTACTTTGTGCCTGGCGCTGACTTAGGCATAGGGGATAGTATGACAAATGACAAATGAGGGACTTCCCTGGCGGTCCAGTGGGTAAGACTCCACACCTCCAATGCAGGGGGCTCAGGTTCGATCCCTGGTCCTGGCACTAAGATCCCACGTGCCATGTGGCCAAAAGAAAAGACAAATGAGACAGATCTTGCCCTGAGTAGGCTAACAGCCCCCGTAGTCAGATGACTGCTAACAACACCAGCCACAATGGTGTGGCCTGTAACACACCCCAACGGACATGAAAAGGCATGGACTTGAGAGTCTGACACCCAGGAACTCACGTCCCAGCTCTGACTCTTCCTAGCTCTGTGACCTTGGGCAAGACACTTAGCCTCTCTGAACCTCAGTCCCCTCTTCTAAAAATGAAGACAATGGCGGCCGAGGGCTCAGAGATAGGTGGTAGATGAGATCATTCATGCGCTACAGAGCACTTCGTCTCGAGTAAGAGCTCCGTGTGCATTAGTTTCATTTTATTCTTTGTATGGGAGCAAGGCGCTATGGGAGGTGTTATTTCTGTGTGGCATGGCTGGGGCCATCCACCATGGAGGCCAGATTAGAGCGGCGCCTGAAAGCCCAAGGGTTTAGGGAGAGAAGAGGTGTTGAAGGGCAGTCCTGGAAGAGAGAACTTCCGGAAAAAACATCAGTGTGTTTGTGCTGTGGGAAATGACACTAAAAAGAAAAACATCAGTGTGTTTGTGCTGTGGGAAATGACACTAAAAAGATGTTGAATGAAATCCATGTGGTGCTAAAAGTATTTATTGGGGGGCGGGAATAAAACGAGGTATCACTGAAGGTGCTTAAGCTGGAGAGTGACCTTCTCTCAGAAGGATGGCAGCTTTGGGGAGGGTAATTGTCAGGAAGAGAGGAAGAGGATCCCGAGTCCAGAGAGGAAGTTCATAAATCACTTGGGCATGGGATGCTGGGGCCAGAACTAGGAAAGGGACTGCGAGACCCATGCATCGGTAGACTGGGGTCCTCCAGGAGCTGAGCCCTCCTCCCAGGTGGCACATGGGGGCTGGGGCTCTCCCGGGTTGGCTTCCTGTGCCCATGCTCCCGTATCGAGGGCAGGAACTGAGCGGCCCCTCCAGTGGAGCTGCTGACGCCCCCTCCTCTCCCCCAGCCCCCTCCTGTCCTCTGGGGAAGAGGACTAGGGCCGGGGAGGGCCGTGCGAGGAGGAGCTGAGTATGGGCACTGTTGAGTCCATTTCTTCAGGGAGCTCACATTTCCCCGGGAAGGACAGACACCTAGCAGTACTTACAAAGCAAAAGCAGACAAGTATCAGCGATGCAGTGAAAGGGTCTGGTGGATAAAGAGCAGAGAGATTAGCTTCTGGAAAGGGAGGGGCAGAGAGTTTGGCGGAGAGGGTTGGGGCTTGAGAATGGCCTCCGGGGAATCTCCGTAGCAGCAGGTTGTGTGTAAGGAGTGGGAACCAGTGTATCAGCTGCCCTTCCTCTCAAACTGGGCTCTCATAACCCTTCTCCCCACAACCCTGAGCAGCCCATCCCTCAGAAGCTTCTTCCCTTGAATCCCATGTGGTGGAAGTTCTAAACAGTTTCAACTTGTCACTCAGAATTGTGTACATCCCTAAAGCACAGATGGGCAGTTCCTCTGACCAGGCCAGCCAGTGATGTAGTGCCTGGCTGCCACGGACAGCTTTGAAAGGGCAGAGTGGCCTGTGCCTAGTAGGGTGGGCTTGGCAAAGAGCCCGCCCCTCTCGGGCCACCCGACCTGTTCCGGTTCCTTCTGGTGGCCTCTCCCTTGTTGCCCTGGACTCTCTCATACAGCCAGCTCCAGCATCTCGGAATCACCTGCCTGAAAAACCGAAACCAGCCATTCTTAGTTTCCTGGGTCCTGGCCTCCTTTGACAATCTGTTAAAAGCTATGCCCCTGGGCTTCCCTGGTGGTGCAGTGGTTGAGAGTCCGCCTGCCGATGCAGGGGACACGGGTTCGTGCCCCGGTCCGGGAAGATCCCGCATGCCGCGGAGCGGCTGGGCCCGTGAGCCATGGCCGCTGAGCCTCCGCGTCCGGAGCCTGTGCTCCGCAGCGGGAGAGGCCACAACAGTGAGAGGCCTGCGTACTGCAAAAAAGAAAAAAAAAAAAAAAAAGCTATGCCCCTCTCTCTAGAACAGTGCACAGCTGCCACAAGTGTGCACACACCCACATTTGTGCATGTAATTCCAGGGAATTTGTGGACCCCGGGATAAACCACCCTACCTTGAGGGCTTTGGGACTCTAGAGATACTTTCAGCAATGTTCAGTTCAGCAAAGAAAGAAAAATACCCTCAGATCCATGGTCAGAAATCTCTGCAGTCCACGGTGGGATAAAATTTCCCACACGTTTGACCGTTTGATCAGATCACCTGGCTCTCATTATACACACACACAAACAATGGCTGTGTCTCTGCTGAAATTCAATGTCTTTGCTCTCTGTCCTCCTATCCAGGTGCCCGGCAGCACGGTTTGGCCACAAGTGTACAGGCGTTTGATACTGGGGGTCGGTATCAGAAAGAGGCCCTGTGCCAGGCTGGGGAACTTTTTCTTTCCCACTTCACAGTCCGTCCCCAGGCACAGACTTCCCTCCTGCACGGCCAGGTCAGCAGCCGAGGTCCACTCTTGGTCTGGCACATTCCACAAGCTCCTAAAAACTGCCCCCCCCAAGCCTGTCAATCTACCATGCCCCAGACAGGGCAACCCCTTGTCCAAAGCCCTGCCCTGCCCTTGGCAGGGAGGCTGAGTAGAACCTATGCCTCCCTCCTGTGGGAATTCGCTAGATGGTTGGGAGGAAATCAGACACTTACAAAGGACCCAGAGAGCCGAGATATGAACAGGATCCTCTGTGAGCAAGTTCCTCAAGGAGAGAGGAGGAGTGGGGAGACAGGGTTGGCCTGGGAGAGGGGCTGTAGGAAGGGAAGAGGGATCCGCAGGGAAAGGAAAGGAGAGGAGGGGCGGCCCTGAAGTCAGGAAACACACTGTGAGAAACGCAGGGGAGGAGACATTGGGAGCGCTTTGGATTAGCCCACGATTTTCCCCACTGCCATCTCCCCTGGCCGGTCAGAACTGAAGTGAGTGGCAGTTCCTCTCGTGGCCCCCTCAACTCCTAAGAGACACCAGTAATACAAGTCAGGAATTATTCAAAGCCCCCAATTCTAGTTGAATTACAACTTCCAGTGTCTATTCTAACAGGTAAAGTTGCTTTATTACTGCTATTTCTTACCTCTGTCCTTGTTTTATAACATAGGAAGATGTCTCTATGCTATAGGAGTAACTCTATGTCCTGGATTTTCTAGGAAAGTTTCCATTCAATATTTTCTTCCCATAAAGAAATTCTGCTATTCCCGCATGTCAGTTTCACCTGCCAGTTTAATCCTCACGCTGGGAGATGGAAAGAGGCCGATAATGAGTCTTGATTTGGGTTCGAAAACATAGCCCAGTGTCTAAATGTTCCTTCTGGGCAGGAGGATTGTAGGATACGCCCAAAGGGTGTTACACTCGTTCCCTTCTCCTGTTCTCCTTGCAAAAGGATTAATCAAGAAAAATTTCCCCATTGCAGTTCGATTTGAGGCTGGATAGAGTATAGATGGGCATGAAATGAAAACAGCATAAAATGAGAGAGGAAAAGTTAAGAGAGGAAGTCCTCCCTACAAGAAAGGCTTTCTGTTTTGTTTTTCTTTTCTAGATTTTTCAGCAGCCAAAGAAGAGGGGGAGAGTCCACAAGAGAAGTGTAAATAAAGGCAGTTCACTGATATGCTTAATAAGTATTTATCAGTACCTACTGAGCACCAGACCCTGGGCAGGCTCCAGGGATATAACAGTGAACAGTTGAACAAGGTGTCTGTCTTTTTAGAGCTTACTTTTTTAATGGGAAAGACAGAAAATAATAATTGCAGATAATAGTAAGTGCTATGAAGAAATTAAATTAGAAGAAAAATAAGAATGCAGGTGATGGGCTACTCAGTAATTAGGCAGCTTTTTTAGTCAGAGTAGCCAAGAAAGGCTACTCTGAGTGCTCCCCACAAAGGGAACAGCCAGCACAAAGGCCCTGAGGCTTAGTGTGTTAATGGGGCAGAAATAAGGTCAGGATGGCTGCAGAGAAGTGAGCAAGGAAGCAGAAACAGCACTGGTACAAAGTGAGTTTACAAAGGTGAGCAGAACGGAATCACAAGACCTTTTTAAGCAGTAGTGTAGTGTTTAGATTTTTGAATGTGTGTGGTAAAATATACATAAAATTTACCATCTTAACCGTTTTTTTTTTTTTTTTTTTTTTTTTTGCGGTACACGGGCCTCCCACTGCTGCGGCCACTCCCGTTGCGGAGCACAGGCTCCGAACGCGCAGGCTCAGAGGCCATGGCTCACGGGCCCAGCCGCTCCACGGCATGTGGGATCTTCCCGGACCGGGGCACGAAACCACGTCCCCTGCATCGGCAGGTGGACTCCCAACCACTGCGCCACCAGGGAAGCCCTTAACCGGTTTTAAATGTACCATTCAGTGGCATTAAATACATTCTCATTGTTGTGAAACCATCACCAGAACTCTTTCATCTTCCCAAATTGAAACTCTATGCCCATTAAACAATAACTCCCCATTCCCTAGCCCCCCAACCCCTGGCAGCCCCCATTCTACTTTCTGTCTATGAATTTTACTACTGGAGGTACCTTGTATAGGTGGCATCATACAGTATGTGACCTTTTGTGTCTGGCTTATTTCACTTAGCATAAAGTCTTCAAAGTTCATCCATGTTGTCACATGTCGGAATTTGCTTCCTTTTTAAGGCTGAGTATACCATTGTTTGTGTAGACCACCTTTGTTTATTCATTCATCCACCCATGGACATTTGGATCGTTTCCACATTTTTGACTGTTGTGAATAATGCTGCTATCAACATGGCTGTACAAATATTTTTTTGAGTCCCTGCTTTCAATTATTTTGGCTGTATACCCAGAAGTGGAATTACTGGATCATATGGTAGTTCTTTGTTTAATTTTTTGAGGAACCATCATACTGTTTGGATTCGGTGGGGTTTTTTTTTTTTTTTTTTTTTTTTGCAGTACGCGGGCCTCTCACTGCTGCGGCCTCTCCCGTTGCGGAGCACAGGCTCCAGACGTGCAGGCTCAGCAGCCATGGCTCACGGGCCCAGCCGCTCCGCGGCATGTGGGATCTTCCCGGACTGGGGCACGAACCCGTGTCCCCTGCATCGGCAGGCGGGCTCTCAACCACTGCGCCACCAAGGAAGCCCAGGATTCGTTTTTTAAGTGCAATTTTAAACCACCGTAGTGACATGATGTGATTTATAGTTTTAAGAGAGAACTCACTGTGGCTGCTACGTCATGACTAGATTGGGAAGAGGAGTGTAGAGTAGAGGCCGGGAGACCACTTAAGACATGATTGCTGCAGTGACGGTGGGGATGGAGAGAGAGAACTGGCCGTATTTGCTGAAGGACTGTTTGTGGAGGGGGAGAGGGGGAGAATCCAGCACGATTCCTAGTTTAGAGCAGCTGGAGGGATGCTGGTACCATGTATTTACATGGGGGGAGGCAGGGAGGGCAGGTAGGGAAGAAATCGGGGGCTCCATTTCAGGCGTGTTAGGTTTGTGGTTTTGTTAGACATCCAAGTGAAGATGGCAAGGCCAGGAAAAAAGGCCCAGGAGCATCTTATTTCAAACATGGCACTGAGTAAGGCATATGTGTGGGAGGTCACAGGAGTCTCATAGACTCCAGTCGTGAGGAATAAAGCCGGGCTGGGGTGGTGTGGTGTGAACCTAAATGAGGAGGGTCTCATCTGGGGGACATAAGGGAGAAGGGTTGGGACCGTCTGTCTTTCCACACTCGGCTCTGCTGAACTCAGCTCTTGGGTTTATGTCCAGTGGGTCCAGGGAGGGCATGACTTAGGAGAGCTATCTCACCCCCATCCCCCCGTCAAAGGGCCTGAGGCTCACGCTCAGAATTCCCAGGTCCCGCCTAGCCACCCGAGATTGGAGGGAAGGCGTGGGAGAAGGGCTCTGTAGAGCTCAGGCTGCCCTGACGTTCACAGCTCAATGCTTGGCGTGCTCTTACCACAAAACCCACTTCCTATGATGTTTTGTCCCTGGGTTATCTCCACCACCATGAACTTCCTCTAAGCATAGTTATGTTCTCAGGGGAAATGTCCGCCGTCAGCCGTGCCGAGAAGGTAAGGCTCCCGCACGGGGATCCTCCCACCTCCCTGTTAGAGCCAGCACTCGGGGCTGTACTTGGAGGATGAGCCTAGGAGCTCCGTGAAGGCAGGACCCAGACCCCGGCCCTCCCTGCCCAGGAGAGTGGCTGGCACCTGGCAGCGTGTTCACAGGTGTTTGCTAAGTGAGTGCTGGGCTGAAGCTGCCAAATGAGGCTAATTTTGACTCATAAACATTGGGGACAATACTCCCTATATCATAGCGCTTTAATCTTCACAGAGAAGATTAAATAAGAAAGTCAAGGGCTTCTCTGGTGGCGCAGTGGTTGAGAGTCCGCCTGCCGATGCAGGGGACACGGGTTCGTGCCCTGGTCCGGGAAGACCCCACATGCCGCGGAGCGGCTGGGCCCATGAGCCATAGCCGCTGAGCCTGCACGTCCGGAGCCCGTGGTCCGCAGCGGGAGAGGCCACAACAGTGAGAGGCCCGTGTACCACAAAAAAAAGAAAGTCAACATGGAAGCACCTAGTTCCATGAGTGGCACATAGTAGTGCTCAAGTATTTGGGCACTGCCTGTGTGTGTGTGTGTGTGTTTGTGAGTGTGTCAAAGTAGAGATAGAGTGACTTCCCCGGCGGTCCAGTGCTTAAGAGCCCGAGTTTCCACTGCAGGGGGCCTGGGTTCGATCCCTGGCGGGGGAACTAAGATCCCGCATTCTACGCAGTGTGGCCAAAAAGAAAAACAAAACGAGTAGAGCGAGAGATCAATCGCGCCTCCACAAAACTGACTTCGGACCCCAGTTTGTGTGACACTGCGTTGAGAGCGAGGCCTAAGCTCTGGGCCGATCCCACAGCCCTCAAGAGAAAGGACACAGTCAGCCGTCACACCTGCCCCGCGCCACCACTTCTGAAACCACAGGCAACTCCATTCTGCACAGTGGGGAAGAGAACAGTGGCACAGATAAACCAAAACAGCAGTTACTGAAACATCACTAAGATTTGGACTATGTTCCAAGGTGGATTGCTTTAGAATAGGGCTATATTTAATGCTCTGAGGATTTCTGACTAAATAACAAGAGTCATGAAGTGAACCCCCTCTCAGAAGGGGCTGGAGGTCTCAGCAGATACCCCTACCTTCAAAGCGCTTTCCCCACCCCCTCCAATTCAGGATGGTTGCCCCTCCCGGAGACTTCCCCAGCCCTGCACCACCTCTGGCTGGTCACTCATCACCTACCCTGCCGTCGCCCGTTCCCTGGGTGGCCAGGCACACCACTGTGCCTGGCTCATGGAGGTGCTGGGTACATGGTTTTTAAATGTAATTAAAAAGCCGCTCAACATCTTTTCATCTTCCTAAAGAATTCCATGCGCAGAGGAGGTAATAAAGAGGATTAGAGTAGGGGCTTTCCTGGTGGTGCAGTGGTAAAGAATCCGCCTGCCAATGCAGGGGACATGGGTTCGTGCCCTGGTCCAGGAAGATCCCACATGCCACGGAGCAACTAAGCCCGTGTGCCACAACTACTGAAGCCTGAGCTCTAGAGCCTGTGAGACACAACTGCTGAGCCTGCAAGACACAACTACTGAAGCCTGTGCACCTAGAGCCCGTGCTCCGCAACAAGGGAAACCACCGCAATGAGAAGCCTGCGCACTGCAATGAAGAGCAGCCCCCGCTCGCCACAACTAGAGAAAGGCCGCGTGCAGCAACAAAGACCCAACACAGCCAGAAATAAATAAATATAAAATTTTTTAAAAAGAGGATTAGAGTGAGACTTCTTGCTGCTGCCCCAGAAGCCAGAAATCAATACTTGTGTCCACTCTACCTGTCAGACTTACTCTGAAGAGCCTGGGAGACAGGGACTCAGACAGGGAGAAATGACTGCCCCAACCCCCAGGTGTGGAAAGGAGGGGAGGCCCGAGTCCCAGCTCTGAAAAGATGGGGGGCTGAGAGCCTTTGTCAGAAGTTGATACTTGATTTGAGACCAAAGAAACACAACTCTGAGGTCCTGTCTCAGACATCAGAGAAGGCGCCCCGGTAAGCAGACACAGGATGGGCCCAACAGAGCCGGTGGAACGTCCTGGCAAGGCAGCCACGGGCAGTGGGACCACACAGGGGACCTCATCCTTCCACCCCCACCCCCACAACCTTGGGCTTCTGTGGAGTTGCTCAGCGCAGTGTGGGCGGGAGGGTTAAAGTGCAGGCCTGCTGGAGGCCTGAGAGCGCCCAGACTTGGTGCACACGGGGGATTAGGTTTGCAACAAAGTGGTGAGCTGGCGACAATGACCCTGTCCCTTCCAGAGTACTTGAAGGAGCCGCTGGAACAGTACGTGAAGCAGCTGCAGGTGGTGAAGGTGGTACGGCAGGAGGAACGGAAGGGGCTGATCACCGCCCGGCTGCTGGGAGCCAGCGTGGCCCAGGCGGAGGTGCTCACCTTCCTGGATGCCCACTGTGAGTAGAAGAGGGCCAGCCTGGCCCTGTCCCCCTTCCCTCCCTGGCAGAATGAAGAGCTGGGACCATGGCCTCAGCAGAGCCCCTTCCAGCTCTGCTATCCCAGGATCGAAGCAGGCTTGGGACTCCCCTAGCTTCTTCTACCCCTTTCTCACCCCGGTGCCAAGGATGGTTATCAGGAGGCACACACAGCCCTAAAACAACTGGTGACCCCACAGTTGCTGGGAGTGTGTTCTGGAGCCCCAGGCGTTCCTCTCTCCGACCATCTGAACCTCATTCTGAGCTCAGTCCCCCCGGAGAGGCCTCCTGTCGCCACTGGGCACTGGTTGGCGTGACACTTTCCTGCAGGGCCACGTGGGGCCAGGAAGGCCTGCTTCTTGCCCCAAAACAAAACACTTCCCCACCACTGTCAGAGAAAGAAATGTTCCCTAAAAGCAGTGATACATATTCTAAGAAGCTGTAGCCTTGGAGTCAGAAACCCTAGATTTGCATCCTGGCCCTGCCACTAACCAGGCCTCAGTTTTCTCTTCTATCAAGTGGGATGAGGATGCCACCCTCACTCACCAACAAAATGAAGGCTAAATCAAGTCATATATGCAGTTCCTCGAAAATCCCAAAGGGGTGATTATTCTACAACTGGAGCTGAAGCGTGAGGTGCAGAGATCCCTGGGAGAGGGGACACCCCCCTGTGAAACCCACACTTGGGTGGGGAGGGCCGACTGAGTGGATAGGCTACAGACCCTGAAGACACCCCTCCAGGGCCTTCCCTGTGCCTTTGGGTCCACCGTGTTACTCCCCTGAGACCTCCATTCTCCCCTCCAAAGCCACCTTCACCTCTTTTAGGGGGAGAGGGCAGGAGTAGGAGGGTCCTGGGAGATCTCTGTCCACCCTCTGTGGCCGTGGAGCTTGCACATGTTTCCCTGTATACAGCTGGGGAGTGAGCGCGTGTCCTCCTGGGGCTCCCCATGGGCGGGGGGCACGGGCTCAGCTGTGGGCAGGACCCCAACGGACGCCTCCTGGTGCCGGCCTGCAGGCGAGTGCTTCCACGGCTGGCTGGAGCCCCTCCTGGCTCGCATCGCCGAGGACGAGACAGTGGTGGTGAGTCCAAACATCGTCACCATCGACCTGAACACTTTTGAGTTCTCCAAGCCCATCCAGAGGGGCCGAGTCCAGAGTCGTGGCAACTTTGACTGGAGCTTGACCTTCGGCTGGGAGACCATACCTTCCCATGAGAGGCAGAGACGCAAGGGTGAGACCTACCCCATCAAGTAAGTACTGTAGCCTGGTGGGCCCACATCCTGGTCTGCGGGGTCCCAGGGACCTGGGCCATCTCAGGTCAGCATTTATGAGGTGCTCTATGAGGCACTTGACATATTTCATCGTCCTCCCCTATGAGGGAGGTACTGTGATTAGCCTGGTTTGCAGGTGAGAATGCTGAGGCTCCTGGTGATGCACGGTTGGCCTTAGACTATACACTAGAAAGCGGTGGAACAAGGATGCCCATCCCGCCAATCTGGCCCCAAGCCCGTGTCCCCGCCATGGCTCTCTGCCCTACCTCTCACCACAGCAGCTGGCTCTCACTCACCACCTTCTGTGTGCCAGGCCCTGGGCTAAGGGCTTTCCACACCTTAGCCCATTTATTCCTCCCTACATGTAGCAGGGTGTGACTTCTGCTTTCAGAGAGATGGAGGGTAGAGGCCATTGTAAAATAGCCATTATAATAAGAGGGGGTGGTGTGTGCACCCAGGTCACTGTCTTTGAAAAGACTGAGAACATATTAAAGGAAAAGAGACAAATGTCCTGCAGTTTACAGTGTGTTGCAGTTGCCCTGCACTTTTTTGGGAAAAAGGCTAGAGAGCAGATGTTTTAGGTTTTGCCAGCTACAAAAAACAATCCTTTCAAAATGTAAAAACCATTCTTTGCCAGAACCTTAGAAAGCCAGGCCAGCTTTGGCCCACAGGCCACAGTCTGCCAACCCCTGAGCTAGAGGGCAGATGCTTGAAAGCTTATGCATTGTTTGATGCCCAGCTGGCTTTGCCTTCCCCTCACACACCCACCCTGCCCCTCCCTCTCCAGATTGCCTGTTGGTGGTGGTAGAGACCACAGACATCTCAGCTAAACTGAGTTGGGGAGTGACTTATAGAGTACCCTTTGCTTCTGGATTATCTGTGCCATTGCTTTCCTATACTGGTCAGGAAACTGAAGGGTCAACCAAATATATATACCCGGAATGGAGGGAAGCAGAGTTTGGGGATACGGTGAGCAGAGATAAAAGGGAAGGCTTTCTACCCATGCACATGCCCGAATCCTAAGAAATGCTGCCCACAGCCTCAGTAGAGAGGGCTCGGGTGGGGGCCACAGGAAGGAATCCCATGGATCCTGAACAGCCAGCTGCTCTGTGTCCTTTAGAAGGGGCAGAGGGGAAAGGAGAAGGCAGGAGAGAGAAAAGAAATTAGAACTCCCTGTAGACCCTCTGCTTGATTCATAGATGTCGTTCATTTGAGATGTACATCAACAAAACCCCCTTCCCCCAAGCTGGGGGCCAGGCACACAGTGGCACAGTCAGGGACAGGGCACCTGACCCCCACCCATCACTGATGTCCCCCTCTCTGATGTCCGAGGACCATACAACTGGAATACAAAGCTCCAGTGTTTGAGGAATTAATTTGCTCCCTGGTCCAAATGCCCTGGTGGCGTGCAGGGCTTGCCTGAGGCACTTTGCATAGTACCCACCAGGAGGCCTGCAGGCAGCACCCTCCCTTCCTCCACTCCCAAAGTCAACGGGAGGCCAGGAGGAGAGGTGAGGGCCCAGGGGACCCTAGGAAGCAGGCCAGGAAATGCAGAGTGTTTCCAGAGGTTGCCTGTTGGTTGTGGGTCTGCAGCAAAGTTCCCCGTGTAGAGTTTATCCTCAGAGATAATTTGTCAGTGGCTTCTTGGTCAGAGGGACCTCTCAAAGCCAAGAGACAGGCCCAGGTCGGGGAAACCCTGAAGAAGTAGCAGGTTAGGGACTTCCCCAGTGGCACAGTGGTTAAGAATCCACCTGCCAATGCAGGGGACACGGGTTCGATCCCTGATCCAGGAAGATCCCACATGCCGCGGAGCAACTAAGCCTGTGCTCCACGACTACTGAGCCTGTGCTTTAGAGCCTGCGAGCCACAACTACTGAGCCCATGTGCCACAACTACTGAAGCCCGGGCACCTAGAGCCCATGCTCCAAAACAAAAGGAGCCACTGCAATGAGAAGCCCGCGCACTGCAACAAAGAGTAGCCCCCACTCGTCACACTAGAGAAAGCCCGCGCACAGCAACGAAGACCCAATGCAGCCAAAAACAAATAAATAAATAAAATTATTTTTTTAAAAAGGAAGCAGCAGGTTAGTTCCAAAATGCTCATCTAGAATCCCAGGACTCTCTGAGGCTTTCCTGGCCTTACTTGGGCTGGCTTAGAACCCCTGGGAGAGGCCACAACCAGTGACAGAAAGCTTGCTTGAGCTTGAGGGTTTCCCAACCGAAATTCCTTCCAGAAAGTGGCTGCAGGAGCCAACTTCAGGGCGACAACAACAGCCATAGGGTAACACCAAGGTCCTGGGTAATAGCCTTGACCAGTCAGTCCAGTGAACACTGATTGAGCCCCTGCTGTGTGTGAAGCACCTTGACCGGTTCTGGGCTGACAGAGGTTTCTGCTTGGTTGTGCCACATGGAGCCACCCACTGAGGGCAGCAAAGCCCCATCCAAGCCAGCCTGGCGTGGCACAGAGGCCAACAGCTAATGATCTGTGTGCACTCCTGCCCTGTCTCCCACCCCCGCCTTCAGCCCTTAGCCCAGCCCCTCTCATGAGCAACGTGGTATCTGAGTTCTAGATGTTTTTGTCAATTTATCTAAACATGGGTCCGGGCCTCCCTGCCTTTGTCTGAAAGCCAGAATCTTGTTGTAGCCCCCAAATGCTCCCTGTAGTTCAAGTTGAGCTTAATTTCACCTCGCTTCCTACTGTGTTTCTGGGAGCACCTATGTCCAAAAACAATTTCACATAGCCTCTGATAACCGAGTATCTCCTGAGCTTTAGGAACTTTGCTGCCAAAAAGCAAACGACTGTGGCTTTTCCCTCAACTACTACACTGAGCTCTCAGAGGACAAGATCTGTCTCTCTTTACTCTGTACGACTAACACGTAGCACAGGCCCTGGAAGCCCGTGTGTAACACATCCTTGGTTGAATGAATGAGTGAATGAATGCCTTTTAGAAGAGAGTCATGATAATTACATCTCTCCTCAACCTGATCTTAGAAGGTGAAGAGAACATAATTAAAGCTCAATAAACATTTGTTAAGTGCATAAGCTAGTGGAAGAGGGGCTGCATATCCCAGGTGAGAGGAAAGGAGGAGGGAGGGGGTTTAGGAGGTGTCATCGGTGAGTTCACAGCTTTCCACGCCAGGTTCTGGCCCCTCTTCCCCCCAGAAGATGCACATGCTTCTCCCTCTGTCTCTCCAGATCCCCGACGTTTGCTGGTGGCCTCTTCTCCATCTCCAAGTCCTACTTTGAGCACATCGGTACCTATGATAATCAGATGGAGATCTGGGGAGGGGAGAACGTGGAAATGTCCTTCCGGGTGAGAGTGAAGAGGGCTTCGCGGGGGAACCACAACGTCCCAGGGGATGGCCTGAGAACCTGTCTCTTAGGCAGTGGCAGGGGTATCAGTTCTTCAGCTGAACTTGGAAGGGTGGCTCTTTCCCGTCATGGCTCCACCCTCCCTCTGCCCCCTCCCTGTCCATGGCAGTAGGGCCTTGGGAGTCAGATTGGACAACTGAGAACAAATTACTGGGCAGAACTCCTCAGAGGGAAGGGATAATAGAGGTCATAGGGACCAGACATCTGGGGACCGGTGACATCTTTCATGATGTCTGTTGGAAAAGGGTTAGGGTGAAGGTGGAACAGGTCAGTAAGCAGTCACTATCCTTTTTCTGGAAAATCAGGCTCTGCTTTCCAGGTCAGAGACCTCATGCCTTGGTAGCCTTAGGAGTTTCCCTCCCCCTGTGTTCAGCAAGCTCTTCATAACCGTAGGAGAAGATGATGGCCAAATTCTGGTGGGCCCCAGAACTCTGAGGGATTCCAGGAATAAGGAAAATCAGGATTAGGTTGGAAGAAAGGCTTGCCTCTTCATGAAATCTACACAGATCCCCATCCAGTGGAGAGTAATTAACAAGTAAATGAGCTTGTTTATGAAGTCACCTCTCACAGTGCTTGGCACGTACAAGCCCACCATTGATACCTGCTGTTACTATGGCTATGATTATGTATTTCTTCTGCTGTTATACTAAAATGAATGACAACATACCTCCCAATCTAAAACCGAAAAAAAGGAGAAGACACAGGTGGAAGGGATGTCGTAAACCAGCCCTCTGACAGAGGAGGGTCACCAGCTCAGTAACCATAGCGCCCATGGTTCTGATCCTAGGCTCGTCCATGAGCCTCTGACCTCTGTTCAGTCTCTCTGCAAGGAAGCTAGTGTGCTAAAGGTCCAGGTGATCACCACAAGCCACCTGATGGTAGCTATTAATTAATGAATGGATGCTTTGATTAGGTCACAAGTTGATCTCGATTGGAGGAGCTTGAGTTTCTAGTAACACCTGCGTGAGCTGATAAAATCACAATTCCAGGTCAAAAAGCCAGGTGGCCAGAGCTCACAATAGGTAGATGTACATAAAATTCGCCAACTGTCTCTTCTCCAAAGTGGGCCCTGGTAACCCTCAGGACCCTGCAAATTTCTGTTTGCTTTACGCAGAGTAAACCAACATCAGAGAGCCAGAGATTGTGTAGTTATGGCCTGGGAAGAAGCCTGGTCAGTGTCTTTTTTTCCAGCGAGAGAGCGCAGCATTTCCCTGAGTCTGTGGACCTCGGGTCTGGCACCCTGGGAATGGAACAGAGCTGCTTGGGGGGAGGTTTTCCCACCCACCACCTGAAAACCCCATCCCATATCCTCTTACGGCAGGTGTGGCAGTGCGGGGGCCAGCTGGAGATCATCCCCTGCTCTGTGGTCGGCCACGTGTTCCGTACCAAGAGCCCTCACACCTTCCCCAAGGGCATCAGTGTCATTGCTCGCAACCAAGTGCGCCTGGCTGAGGTCTGGATGGATAGCTACAAGGAGATTTTCTACAGGAGGAATCTGCAGGCAGCAAAGATGGCCCGAGAGGTGAGAGGGGAGGGTGCTCAGGAGGTGTTCAGATGAATAGAAGGGCAGAATCCCAGCCCCTGGTCAAGAGCTTAATGATGACAGAGACCCACCCATCTCCACCACCTGGTGCCTTTACCCCTCAGACCTTGGGAGCTAGAGCCCAGGCTCTATTTTGGAGGCTAGAGAATGAGGAGAGGAGGTTTTGTTGTCCCTGCCTGGAGAGCCCCAGTATCTTTTAGGAGGGGAGGGAGAAAAGATTTGGAGGAAGAACCTCTTACGGGAAGAATGGCTTTACTCTGCGAAACTAGGAATTGAAGCCTGGGAGAAAACTGGAAGTTCACAGGAGATGGGGGTGGTGCTATGGGTGCGGGTCCCAAAGCCAAGGCAGGGGGTTTGGGATTAGATATGGGGCCCAACTGGTCCTGAGCAGGAATGAACAGGAGACCCACTCTGGGAGGAAGAAGTCCCAGAAACTCTGGGCTACTTCCACCCAGACAAGAAGGTCAAGGCTGGTGGAACTGACCCTTAGGGGGCTGGCTTGGTTGACAGAAATCCTTCGGTGACATTTCGGAGCGACTGCAGCTGAGGGAACGACTAAACTGTCACAACTTTTCCTGGTTCCTGCACAACATTTACCCAGAGATGTTTGTTCCTGACCTGAAGCCCACCTTCTATGGAGCTGTGAGTCTTGAGAACCAATGTGCCTACCCATCATCACAGAACCCCCGGGACAAGTTCAGGACCACTTACCCCGCAGCTGGATGACAAACAACTGATTTTCACTCTCCACGCTCCCTTATCCAGGAGGAGGACCGAGAGGCCACCCTGGGCTTCTAGAGCTAGCTAAAAACCTTATAAGGAGGAAACAACCCCTAAGCAGCGGTTCTCAAATACTCACATGCATCAGAATCACCAGGAAGGTCTGTTAAGACACAGGCTGTTGATTCAGTAGGACTGGGTTGGGGCCTGAAAATTTGCGTTTCTAACAAGCCTTCAGGTGATGCTGATGGTCTGGGGATTGCACTTTGGGAACCACTGCTCTTAAGGACATTCCCATATGCTAGGGCTTCTCCCAGGGACCTGGCAGGTTGCCCACCCTGACCTTGCCCAACCCCTGGGCTCTGCACCTCACTTTACTATTCACTTCAGGCGTCTGCCTTAATGAGCAGAGGAGGAAAGTTACAGAGGAGGAATCCAGCCGTGCACATTTATTCCACATGGATCCCACACCACAAACCAAAAAATTCCTAACTGTGCTCCCCTGGTTGCCCTCTCTGCTCAACATTCTGCAGCTCAAGAACCTCGGCATGGATCATTGCCTGGATGTGGGAGAGAATAACAATGGAGGAAAGCCCCTCATCATGTACACCTGCCATGGCCTTGGCGGCAACCAGGTACAGAGCCCAGCCCGAGGCAAGCCTGTCTCTGGGGCATCTTCTCTCTTCGCAGGCCCCCTTCCTCCACTCAGAATCGTCCTTTCCTGAGGACTAAGGTACTGGAGATCCAGAGAGACAGGGGAGATACCAGCCCTGCCCTCAGAAAGCTCCCAGTCTGAGGGGGAATGCATGATACCGACAGACAAGGTCTTAAGTGTGGATCAGGGGCATCCAGAGAGGAGTGGGCAGCAGTGCTGGCTGCTAGAGAGGGGCTGGCGGGGGAGGATTGTTTTTTGGTTTGGAGGGTTTTTTTCCCACACTCCCCACCCCAGCAGGGGAGGATTGTTCATCAGAGGAGGCTTCCTGGAGGATGCCAGCTGCTGAGTGATGTTTTAGGGTAACTGTGGAAAATTTTTGAGCCCCTCAGCTACACTCAACTTCTATCTTCAATGCCTTCCCTGCCCAGAAGCTACCACTATGATCCTAGCACCCATCAGTGACCCCAAAACAACCACCTACTGACATCTCACAGCTACCTGGCATCCTGGGAATTTCCCCCATGCCCTACAATGCCCAGCTCTTCCCTGAGGAATAACTAGTAACCTCCCTGGACCCAGCCCCTCAATCTACCCTGAATGCCCAGCATTTGGTAAGTAAGAGGCACTTGAAACAGAGCTGAAACAAGGAAAGGAGTGGCATGGGCCACTGAACAGGATGCCAACAGGATGTGCAAATGAAGGCAAAGTCATCCTGGAGCAATTTCCTGTACCGCTGGCCTGCGTAGCGATTTTAGGTGGTACACTGGTGAACATTTGTTCAATAGTAATCTATTAGCAAGAAAAGAACTAGCACGTGATTTCACTAATAATGCTATAAATGAGGCTAATTTTTTTTTTACCTTTTCTTTTTTTTGATCATGGCTGACAGCATTTGGGATCTTAGTTCCCCGACCAGGGATAGAACCCGTGTCCCCTGCAGTGGGAGCATGGAGTCCTGACCACTGGACCGCCAGGGAAGTCCCTAAGTTAAGTTTTTAACTAAAGAAAAAACATTTAGGGCTTCCCTGGTGGCCCAGTGGTTGAGAGTCCGCCTGCCGATGCGGGGGACACGGGTTCATGCCCCGGTCCGGGAAGATCCCACATGCTGCGGAGAGGCTGGGCCCATGAGCCATGGCCGCTGAGCCTGTGCATCGGAGCCTGTGCTCCGCAATGGGAGAGGCCACAACAGTGAGAGGCCCGTGTACCGCAAAAAATATATATATATATTTAGTAACTATTATCTGTCATTCCAGTATCCCCCAAATGCGGTGGCGCATGAATTACTAAAGTCTTGGCACCTACTCACTTTCCTCCCCAGGAGGCCATCTGTGGTTGGCATCTCAAGGCAGTTGGCTTTGGAAGGTGGTGGGCAAACTCTCTGCCTGTCCCTCAGGACCTCCTCTTATCTTGTGTTCTAGTACTTTGAATACACAACCCAGAGGGACCTTCGCCACAACATCGCAAAGCAGCTGTGTCTGTATGCCAGTGCTGGCACTCTGGGCCTTAGGGGCTGCCACTTCACTGGCAAGAATAGCCAAGTGCCCGAGGACGAGGAATGGGGATACACCCAGGTGAGTCAGCTGCCCAGAAAGCTCAGAATCAAGAACCTGAGACCACAACTGCCCCCTCCCTTCCTTCTGCCTCTTCTGCCTGAGATACTACGGGGTGGATCCGGACAATGTACAATAGAAAGTATGGAGAATGTGGGCTTGGTCACAGGCAGGGTTCTTAGGGCTTAAGTAAGGTTTGGTGATGGCTGGTTCTGCTTGATATAAAGATGGGGTTGGGGTTATGGTCCAGGACCAGCTCTGTCATAGCTCACGTATTTTTAGGCTGAACACAAGTAGATGAAGTTGAAGAGTCACTTGTGGTTCCTGCCTGGCCTCTGTGTGCCAGGCACAAGGCTATGCACTCCTGTACATTGGTTTGGTTAATCTTCCAGAGGCTCTTCCCAAGTAAGTGGTGTCCCCGTCACTAGAGATGGGCCAGCTGAAGCTCAGCAAGTTTGTGACTGGCCCAAGACCCTTCACTAGTAAGTGGTAGGCCTGGGGTTCTGATCTAGATAAATCTGACTCGAAAGCATGGGTTCTTTCCATTACACCACACTGCCTCAGGATAAATGATGTAACTTCTACAGGACTGGGCCCAAACTATCAGCCCCCAATGAGCCTCCACACCCCACTCCACCCCAATCCCCAGTCCTTGGCTTAGAGAAAGAGGAGCCTAACCTTGGGGCTACAGGGAAGGGAGGAGTCTGAATATGATCAAAGGCAGAAGGTGCGGGTGGGCAGCAGTGGCCCAGGTCTTTGAGACTGGCCATCTGGAGGAGGGGGGTTCCTGAAAGCCTTTTTTAGTTAGCCCATGGTCCTGCCTTCCTCTGCTCCAGCCATTCATGCTAAAGCTAGGGGTGAAGAATTGGTACCACGCACAGGTGGAAACTCAGGAATGCATCCCATCAGAATATCTGGCATCCAAGGAAAGGAATTTGGAAGTGCCCTCTCTGTGCCTCATTGGGTTTCCTTTGCCTTTTGTCTACTGACCCCTATTTCATTGCCCCCTAGTAGCACTGTCAGAGGTCTGAGGCCCAGGCTGACCCTTTGCCGTGTCATCTTTTTAGGATCAACTCATCAGGAACTCAGGATCTGGTACCTGCCTGACATCCAAGGGCAAAAAGCCAGCCATGGCCACCTGCAATCCCAGTGATCCCCACCAGCACTGGCTCTTCATCTAGGCCCTGGATCACCCCCCTGTGGGAGACCCCACAAGCCTCTTAGGAAACAGGATTTGGGGGAACCTGATGTTTGAAAACCTGGTCGTCAGTTCCCTGTCGGCCTTCAAGATGGATTTCAAACCCGATGCAAATCAAGGCAGGACCTTCCTACTCCTTGCAGCAACATTGGGCCCATTTTCTTTCCTCTGCGTTGGTGGAAGAGACCGTTAGAACACACAATACGTGACCTAGAGCTCTCCTTCTGCCCTAGAAACAGACTTCCAAAGCAGTGGAGGCAGCTGGGCTAGAGCCCAGGGCAGCAATGCTGAATTCAAGAAAAGTACCTCTGCAGCCACGTCCTGAATCCCTGGTCATCTAGAACACCCACAGAATCCAGTGAAACAGTATATTCTACCAGAGGGATTAGAGGTCTAAGAGTCTCCCTTGCTAGCATTACCTGAAGCTCCTTGACAGGAATCCTTTATCTTATTTCATCTGCACGATAGTCCTGTGAGAAAGACAGGAACCACCGTGCCCATTTTATAGACAAGAAAGCTGAGGCAGAGAGAAATAAAGGAGCTGGTCTGTATCCTGAACCTGGGGTCCTCCCACCATACCACAAGAACACTAGGCAACTAGCCATCAGCTCCCCACTCTCTCTTCCCTCCAGTCTGATCATTTCTGGCTGGCTGGTCTCCATAAAGCCTAGAGCAGTGCGGCCAGGTAGCCGTGAGGGAGACCACATTTAGGAATCCTGGGATGTTCGTTTTGAAAGAAAGCTTGTGGAGCCAGTGATTCTCAGTTTTAAGTCCCAGAACCTTTTTTCAGTGCTCCATGTATAATGTAGTTCAGAAGCAAAATAGCCATGGATGAAAATGAGGGTGGGTGAGGGCATTGCCCACCAGTCCCTGAACTTTTCTAAAAGTCTGCAGGCACAATTTGAAAATCATCGTTTTAGTCCAACCCTATCATTTTCATATTATGAAACTAAGGCCAGATAAGTGAAGTTATTTGCCCCAGGCCACACAACCACGTATTGGCAGCCCTGAGGCTAGGACCCAGGTAAGGCTAACAAGAGCCCTGGGAAGACGCCTAACAAGACGCCATGTCTGCGGGTCTCGCGTGAACTCCCCGCACAGAGCAGGCCTGCCGTGCGTGTCAGCTCTTCCCCAAGCAAGTTGGACCCCACCACGCATGGCTGCTTTGCTTGAAGTAGAGAGCCCAGCTGCCCAGAGGACTCATTCCTTCTTGGAGGGCTTTCTACTTTTGAGTAGCAGGCTGTCATCTTGGACAGCACCACATGAGGGTGCCCTGGGACCACAGCTGCCTCTGCTTCCCATGCAACTCCCCGCCGCAGGAAGTCTCCTAGGTCCCATGGGGTAGCCCAGCCAAAGGGAGAGGAGAGAGTGGCCAGGACATGTCCTGGAGTGGGGAAAGGGAAAAGTTCTTTCCCAGAAAGAGAAGAGAATTGCACATGAGATCCCAGTGGAAATAAAGGTTTTATGGCATTGGTAAAGGAAGTTTGCACTGGGTTCCTCCTCCCCTGCAATGCCCCTTAGCTGATCCGTTTGGAGGATCAGTTGATTCAAGCTGTGAAGAATCACACATCTGAAAAGTTCTGTCACAGCCACTGTCTCATCTCCAAATATCCTCTGGCCCCCCAGTCTAGCCTACACGCTGTGTCAAGCACATGTAGACATGAGGAGATAATAAGGCTCTTCCCCCATGGAATTCATACTTCAGCTGGGAAAACAGGGGTGTAAGCAAGTCATGCCGAGCCTGGAGATGTTCAGAGATGTGCTACATGAATGAGAACAATTCCTTCCATTTAGGGAAGCCTCACAAAGTTGGTGACATTTGACCTTAGACCTCAAAGGATGGATCCTCAGGTAGGAAGAGCTCAGTAAGCAAAGATCTCAAGTGTGAGAAAAGTCACAGAGGGACAACAGTACAAGTGGACGCAGGGAACCAGGAGGACTTCAGGGTGAGGGCACAGTGAATGTAGAAGCTAGAAGATCAGGACCACCCTATGGCTTTCATGAGCCCTAGGCACTTGTGCCTTCATTTAAAAAGTGTTAAAAAAAAAAAAGGCTTCCCTGGTGGCGCAGTGGTTGGGAGTCCGCCTGCCGATGCAGGGGACACAGGTTCGTGCCCCGGTCTGGGAAGATCCCACATGCCGGCGGAGCGGCTAGGCCCGTGAGCCATGGCCGCTAAGCCTGCGCATCCGGAGCCTGTGCTCCACAACAGGAGAGGCCACAGCAGTGAGAGGCCCATGTACCGCAAAAAAAAAAAAAAGTGTTAAAGAGTATGTTTTACAACTGCATTGATATAACGAGGAATATAATCCAGGATGATTGTATTCTGATTTTAAAAGAAACAAACATTTTTGTGGGCCTAAAAAGTATTGTGGGCCTCAGGCACTTGTACCTGCTGTGCTTACTGGGTTAGTCAGCCCTGTAAAACAGTGGCCTGGGGCCCAATTGAAAAGGCTTTGAATGCCATGCTAATAAGTCCAGTAAATCCTAGGGAGCCTTAGTCCTTAACTCCAATCTTAGCCCTACTCTTGGTTGCATTAAACATCCAGACATTTATCACGCACAGTTTGCCGTTTATCCTAATATCCCTCATACTCTATAGCATCACTCAACAGCTCTCCAGCCCGATATTATGATGCATGCCCAACTGAGGTGCCCTGCTGTGGTGCTCAGTTTCCTCACCCCGACCACACAACAGCAGAGCATCTCGCAAGGGCGGTCAGCTAAGGGTAACCCACCGGGACTGAGAGATGCAGCAGGTTTGGGGGTGAAGGGTGGACTAGGGAAGAGAGGTGCTCAAGAAGAGGGAGAGGGCACGAACAGGGCACGAACAGGGCGCTGGGAGGACTCAAGAAACCAGCTTCTTGGCCTCCCCTTAGCCGAGGATGGCCTTGCCCTAACCCCACATCTGCACTATTAAAATCCACTCCTCTGACCATTCTCAGGCTAACCTAAAACCTTAAGTCCTGCTTAAAATCTTATTTATTTGTTTTTGGCTGCGTTGGGTCTTCGTTGCTGCGGAGAGCGGGGGCTCCTCTTCGTTGCGGTGCGCAGGCTTCTCATTGCGGTGGCTTCTCGTTGTGGAGCACGGGCTCTAGGTGTGCAGGCTTCAGGAGTTGTGGCTCGTGGGCTCTGGAGTGCAGGCTCCGTAGTTGTGGTTCACAGGCTTAGTTGCTCGGCAGCATGTGGGATCTTCCCGGACCAGGGCTCGAACCCGTGTCCCCTGCATTGGCAGGTGGATTTTTAACCACTGCACCACCAGGGATGCCCAAGTCCTGCTTAAAATCTTGATGCTAACTAGCCCTGTGTTACTATCTCCTGGCTCCAGGAACCTCTCTCCCCTTAGCACTGCATGGCTCGTCTCCTCTGGGGATCTGTTTCCCACTTGAAGAGTATTGGCGCCATTGCCAAAAATAGATAAATGTCCCAGAATATGTTCTTATTTTTAATTACAAAAATAAGAGACTACCCTGTCAGTCCAGCGGTTAAGACTCCTCACTTCCAATGCAGGGGACACGGGTTCAATCCCTGGTCGAGGAGCTGAGATCCTGCAAGCCATGAGATATGACTGAAAAATTACAAAAAAAGAAAAAGTGAAATTGATCCTCACGACGCTGCCATACCTATTGATTCATTCTCTAGAAGTAATAACTTCTAGAAAAGTAATAATTTCTAGGTATAAACCTTCTATACCCTTTTTCTATGAATATACATAATACATATATAAATACACACACACACACACACACACACAGAGAATACCATATTGTTTGAAACTTGATATCTTCATTTAATATACCAAGGACATCTTTTCATGTCAGGTCATTTAAGTCTAACTCATTCTTTTTAAAAGCTGGATAGTATTGGGATTCCTTGGTGGTGAAGCCCTGGTGGTTCGATCCCTGGTCCGGGAAGATCCCACATGCCGCGCAGCAACAAAGCCTGTGCGCCACAACTACTGAGCCTGCGCTCTAGAGCCCGCGAGCCACAACTACTGAAGGCCGTGCGCCTAGAGCCCATGCTCCACAGCAAGAGAAGCCACCACAATGAGAAGCCTGCCCACCACAACAAAGAATAGCCCCCGCTCACCGCAACTAGAGAAAGCCCACACGCAGCAACGAAGACCCAATGCAGCCAAAAATAAAAACAAACAAATAAATAAATTTATTTGTTTTAAAAAGCTGGATAGTATTCCTTAATATGATTAAACCCAATTTCTCTAACCTTCCCCTATTGATGAATACTTGGGTTTTTCCCAATTTTGTGACAAACTTTATGACAAACTACACAAAGTTCGGTGACAGACTATACTAGAACCCACATCCTTGTACATTTATTTTTGTGCCCGTGTTTATTTCAAAAGGACACATTCCTTTTGGAAAATAATGCAGTGCCTCAGAATGAAAGCCAAAGCCCTCCTCTACACCTCACCCTAAGAGGAGGAAAAGAGTCTGACCAGCGTGGGAGATGAGGCTGGGTATGTAGATTACTCAATGGCTTGGGAGCATTAAGTGCAATCCTAAACAGTTTGGTTTTTAAGCGAATACAGATTAGGCTTCGCCAAGGGTACAGCGATGGATGTGATATTGACCCTGCGCTCAAGGGCTCACTTTGCAGTCTGTGATGTGGAGGGGTAACCTTTAAGAGGCCCTTGAGCCTCCCCTTTTACTTCTGATCCTGGGGGCTAGAGCTGTCTCCCTATTCTCCAGAGGAGGCCACGGGGGTGGGGGGTGGAGAATGACCAAGGAGGCCCGGATTCCCCAGCCGGCTCAACCCTTTTCCCCCGGGGTCTCCTTTGGGTTAGAATGTTGGGGGTGGGGCTGGAGAGGGAGCCCTTAGTGCAATTCCCACCCATCACCCCCCCACCCCCACCCCAGCTCAAGGATCTGAAAAGGTGACCGTCTGTACAGAACTCCTTCCTCAGCCTTTTCCAGGCCTCTCCCACACCTGCAGGCATGAAACTTGAATTCTGGAGTATCTAGGCAACAAAAGCCCCCAGGTGGACTGGCAGACTTTCCTGCCTGCCTCCCCCTGGGCTTCCTGGCTTCTCTCAGCCTAAATCTCAGCTCCACCCACAGTCCTTGCTCTGGGACCTCTCTGCCCACCGCAAGGCCCGCGGCACCTCCCTCGGTCCCCCTCTCCTGACTCGGACGGCCAGAGCCTCTCATCTCCTGCAGGACACTCCTGCCCTGCAACTCCCGCTCTCCTGCTCTCCACCCTCACAGCACGCAGACTAGCTCCCTATCCTGAGGGCTCCCTCTTCTCACCGACACTCTCATATCAAACAGTGGGCGGTGGCCCAATTCCTGGAAATCCCCTCCCCTTCCTAAAATAGCTGGAATACTCCTCCCACTCATTAGCCTATGAAATTACCCACTCCTATAAAAACTGACAACCCCATACTCTGGGGCCTTTCTCGCCTTCTGAGATGGCCTTCGCTCTGTCTGTGGAGTGTGTTTCTCTCTAAGTAAATCCACTTCTTACCTACCCCTTTGTCTCTCACTGAATTCTTTCTGTGATGAGACATCAAGAACCTGAGCTTCATTAAGTCCTGAAACCAGGTGTGTGATCTCAGTTGGCAGACTGTGGGTTTTGGCCAGGTTCGAGTTCCAGCCGCGTGGGTTCAAGTCCCAATCTGTGGTGCACGGTTTCACTAGTACCCTCTTCCATCAGAACTCTGTCCACTGCATCTACTCTGCTTTTGTCTCCTTGCATCTACACCACTGTCTGCGTCCTGGGGGCACGTGCCATTTCCCTCTTCACTGTCTCTTCCTTCTTGCTCTCCTTGCACACTTCCCTCCTCCAGCCCCCCATGCCCCCACCCCCTGGTGCACAGGGTAGGTCTCTGCACTTACAGTGCCCCCGAGGGCAGTGAGACGGTGGCAGTCTATGAGCAAGTGGAGCATCCCAAGGGAAATGCCAGTCCTGGTTCTCCATCTAATCTCTTTTTTTTTTTTTTAGCATCTTTATTGGAGTATAATTGCTTTACAATGGTGTGTTAGTTTCTGCTTTTTAACAGTGAATCAGTTATACATATACATATGTTCCCATATCTCTTCCCTCTTGCATCTCCCTCCCTCCCACCCTCCCTATCCCATCCCTCTAGGTGGTCACAAAGCACCGAGCTGATCTCGCTGTGCTGTTCCATCTTATTTCTGAAAAAGACTTTGTTGGATGCTTTTCAACTGAAAGAGATGATTAATTCAGCCCTGATCTTGTTCTGTCTTTGTTCATAGATAAATTCTTTTACTTGAAAAGAAACCTTTTTATTTGTGTTTCCATATCACCTGTGATTTCCCCTGCCTTCCACCCGCGGCCCTGCCAGTTGACAGGAAGGTCAGCAAAGCTGCTGATAAGCGGAGCGTAAAGAGGGCTTGGTTCGTGGCAAGGGGGCAGTGGTCTCCTTGCGGGCAACATGCTGCGCTTGCTGGTGTTCACCACGCTGGTCCTTTATGGTAAGTGGGTCATCTGGCTGGAGCTCTGTAGGGAGGGAGATTGAGCAGGGGGGTTGGAAAGCTTTCCTTAAGCCCAGGTCTGCTCTCTATCCCAGGATGGGAAGGAGCCTCTGCCTGTGAGTCTAGCAAAAACTTTATTCTCCTGGAGCCCATGATAGAAAAGGTCGGGAGCCTCTGGTTGAAAGGTCCCTGAGCCATGAAGCAGAGAGAAGCCTCTTCCAGAGCCCCGGGCTCCCCCACCAACCCCACTGACAGGAAGACATCCTCAGTGGGCATCTGGTGGCATGTGCACTGCTGTCCCTGCCCCCTGGAGAATCCTGCCAAAGCACTGTGTGTGGGAGGGGGAGGGTGGGGTCAGGGGTGGGGGGTAGGGAGCGGGGAGTCACCTCAGGCCAAGGGGTGACCCTAAGCAAGGCTGAGACCATGAGGAACCTCTGGGGCCTTGCACGGCAATGTGAGATGGGTCCTTGTAGCATGCCAAAGTTCTGGGGACGCGTAGGGGAAGCAGAAAAGCAGAAGGCACTTAGACTTATCTGCTTTCAAAAGGGGCTCAAAGAACTCACAGCTGGGCCC
This sequence comes from Mesoplodon mirus, assembly GCF_964341445.2. NCBI lineage: Eukaryota > Metazoa > Chordata > Mammalia > Artiodactyla > Ziphiidae > Mesoplodon > Mesoplodon mirus. Next base: position 57,373,922 of record NC_138987.1, on the reverse strand, counting down.
CTCATTTGCTAGGGAGGAACTGTGAGTTTGCAGACAAAGCACAACTGCCACCCGCCCTCCCACCCTGAGCTGACCCCATGCTTAGTCATCACTCACTTTTCTTCTGCCCCACAAAGGACATAGTGCCCAGGACTTTCCAGAAACCAACGCCCGGGTAGTTGGAGGGACTGAGGCCCGGAGGCCTTCTTGGCCCTCTCAGGTGGGTGTTCCTTCACAGCCCCAGGCTGCCAACAAAATGAGAGTTGCCCGTGTATTGATATGCAATACTATGTATGTTTGTGTATATCCTTATCAACAGGAAGCCCTCCAACTGCCTGGATTCTAGCTTTAAAAGATGAATGGGGCTTCCCTGGTGGTGCAGTGGGTTGAGAGTCCGCCTGCCGATGCAGGGGACACGGGTTCGTGCCCCGGTCTGGGAGGATTCCACATGCCGCGGAGCGGCTGGGCCGGTTAGCCATGGCCGCTGAGCTTGCGCGTCCGGGAGCCTGTGCTCCGCAACGGGAGAGGCCACAACAGTGAGAGGCCCGCATACCTCAAAAAAAAAAAAAAAAAAAAAAAAAGATGAATGGGACCAGGCTTAGGAGTTTTTTTCTAAATGCAAAAGGCTTGGAGGAAAGGATTTAAACACCAACCACACTCACTCTCCCAGGCACACACCCAAACACAAACCACATTTACACTCCCAGCAATACATCTTGTGCCACACTAGCAAGACTGTGTGCCAGACCCATACCTCAGACTCTACACACCTTAACACACACACACACACACACACACACACACACACACACACACACCCCACTCCACGCAGTGCGTGTCACCCATGCAAACACACCTCTGCCCCCAAATGGAGCACGTTGCTCATTTGGCTATTTATTTATTTATTTATTTATTTATTTATTTATTTTCCTTTTTTTGCTGTATGCGGGCCTCTCACTGTTGTGGCCTCTCCCGTTGCGGAGCACAGGCTCCGGACGCGCAGGCCCAGCGGCCATGGCTCACGGGCCCAGCCGCTCCGCGGCATATGGGATCCTCCCAGACCGGGGCACGAACCCGTATCCCCTGCATCGGCAGGCGGACTCTCAACCACTGCGCCACCAGGGAGGCCCTCATTTGGCTATTTAAAGAGTTTCCACTTTCAAAATAGGACAGCTAGGCTGTGATTTAAGCAATTCTAAAAGGGTAAAACTGGCACATTAACTGGTGAATAGCCATACTTTGAGAGGAATCACTGCGATTAGAATTAAATTCAATTTACAAAAGTTTGTGCCCCAATTTTCAGGGGTAGAGCTATTGTGTGACATGAGACAATGAAGGAGGAGGCGTGAACTGATAAAAATGAATACTCCAGTGGTGTTTCTAAGTATCTGCTGGGGTGAGGGGACACGGTGTATCTTAAAAACTTTGGAGGGGAGTTCTGGGGACCTAAGTTTGTGGCTTAGGTGATGGAGCAATTCCATGGCTACATTTCCTTCCCAAGAGGGAATGGAGGTAGAAGAACCTGGGTTCCTGGCCCCTTGCAATAATATAGGGTAAGGATGCTGAATGCACTGTGTGTGTATGTCTTTACTCCCCCTTCCATGTACACAGCAAACATCACCAAACGACGGAGCCCTCTTTTCTGCTGGTCCCAGGGGCATCTACACGCCCCTTCTCCCCACTACTCCAGGTAGCCACTACCAACCAATCAATAGCAACAGGTCAAATGAAAACAATTCGCCATCTCTAGCCCAGAAAGTTGGAGGATGTTTTGAGGTGTGGCAGGAGTTTAAGGAGGTAACACGTGGCTTGGGTCAATGCCTTTCAAGAACACCAATCTATCCCTCTTTTCTTCTCTCCCCAACTAGATTTCCCTCCAGTACCAGTCTGGAGGTTCCTGGTTTCACACCTGTGGAGGGACCCTCATCAGACGGAACTGGGTGATGACAGCTGCTCACTGTGTGGACAAGTGAGAAAAACAAAGACCAGCTTTTCTGAGTCCCTGGGAGGGGAAGAGTCTGGTCTTTCTGGAGGAATATGTATCTTTTTTTTTTTTTGCTGTATGCGGGCCTCTCACTGTTGTGGCCTCTCCTGTTGCGGAGCACAGGCTCCGGATGCGCAGGCTCAGCGGCCATGGCTCACGGGCCCAGCCGCTCGGCGGCATGTGGGATCTTCCTGGACCGGGGCACGAACCCGTGTCCCCTGCATCGGCAGGCAGACTCCCAACCACTGCGCCACCAGGGAAGCCCAGGAATATGTATCTTTGACCACTCAGGGCAAGACTTTAAGGAGGTGTTTGGGGGCCTGCGGGGAGGTAGTAGGATATAATGGAAAGTACAAACTATGATGTCAGGCAAACTCAGGTTCACCTCCTGTCCCAGCTTCTTCTAGCTCTGTGAACTCGGATGGCTTACTTAGCTCTCTAAGCTTTCACTCTCTTATCTCTACCTACTTTGTAGAATTATTGTGAGAATTAAGTAGGTAAATATTTAAGTGCCTAGTCAACGCCTGACTGGTAACCATTTTTTCATATTTATCGTGAGCAATGGTTCTTAAATTTGAGCATGGATCAGAATCACCTGCAAGGCACAGATTGCTGGGCCCCACCCAGTAGAGTTTCTGATAGGAAGGTCCAGGTTGAGGCCTGATAATCTGCATTTCTAACACGTTTCCAGGTTATATTGATGCTGCTGGTCCAGGGACCATGCTTTAAGAACTACTGGTCTAGGACTTCCAGTGGTTAAGGCTCCACGCTTCCAATGCAGGGGGCACGGGTTCAATCCCTGGTCGGCAGGGACTGAGATCCCGTGTGCCATGTGGTGTGGCCAAAAAATTTTAAAAACAAAAGAACTACTGCTACTGGTCTAGAAGTTTATATGTCCCTCGAAATCCCTCTATGGGCTGAGAGCCATTATTTCATTTATGCTCACCACACCTCTCCCAAGTTATGAGATACTCAGCCTCTGATGTTCAGCTTAGTAAATTGGGAAAATGAAGTTGATGGTAGTTTTTGTCACTTCCACAGGTTAGCAAATTGGGGATGAGAGGGTTGGTTACTTCCTCATCTTCCAGGGTCTTCCATCCTTCCACTGCCTGGGCCAGATAAGATGGGTTCCTGTCCTAAAGATAAGATGTAAGATGGCTTCCCAACTTTTCTCTAAGAGGGGAAAAAGAAGGAACACTCAGGGCTTCCCTCTCTCCCTCCAGCCAAATGAGCTTCCGTGTGGTGGTTGGAGACCACAACCTGAGCCAGAACGACGGCACCGAGCAGTACGTGAGAGTGCAGAGGATCGAGGTGCATCCCCACTGGAACAGCAACAATATGGCTGCAGGGTAGGGGCAAGGCGGGGCTGGCCTGGGGCTGGGAGGTGGAGGGCTGACTGGCCAGCTATGGGGTCTTGGCTTCCTTCACATTCATCCAGGAGGACTTTGAGAATTAAGATGTTGGAGGACTTGAGAATGTTTGAAGATCTTTGGGGATTTGTTTGATCTACGCTGGTTTGCATGTTTGGATCCCCTGAATCTCCTTCTCTGTAGAGTTTAATGTTCCTGTTTTTATTGTTAGTTATTATTCATTTTATGGAATAGACTCCATCAGCAAAAGTAGATTTCTTAAAATGAATCTCACAATGAGAAAACTCCTGCAAGACTGAGCTGTAAACTTTTGGAAAGGAAGTAGTTAAGGTGGTAGCCAATTCTATAGCGTGAGTTCAAGTACTTCGGATATTTCTGCAGAGCATTTGACATCTTTCTCCTTTGAGAACTCTTCTCTGCTACGAAGAGCAAAGCACTCTGCTCCTTTCTGAGTCCCCATTCACAGCTCAAAGAGCGAGCTCCACTCCCCCTGGGCTGCAGACCAGAGCTAGGCGACAATGCTGAGACCTCACCAGCAGGGGCTGCTGTTAAACGTAGAATATCCTACAATCCAAATGCGTAGTTCCTCAAATTTGAGTCTTGGCGAGTCAGTCCCCTCGTTCTTCGAAGTCATTGGTTTCCAATTCCATGGGCACACAAGGCTTAGGGAGAGCTTGTCCCTATGCTGACTTAAAGGAAGGCCTCGTCCTGCAAGCGAGCAGTCTCCTTTCCTCCCGCAGCTATGACATCGCCCTGCTGCGCCTGGCCCAGAATGTTACCCTCAACAGCTATGTCCAGCTGGGTGTTCTGCCAAAGGAGGGAACCATCCTGGCTAACAACAGCCCCTGCTACATCACAGGTTGGGGCAGGACCAGGAGTAAGTCGCCTACATTGGCACCATCCACCACATGGATCTTGATTAGGTAGCTGAGCTTCTGGGGCACTTTTTCTGTGGTCCTAGGTGTTCAGAGCCAAAGACCAGGAACCAGAGATAAAATAACTGGTTCATGAAATCAAGCTAAGAACAAGCCATGGAATAGTCAATTCAGAAATTCTCAGATTCTTATAAAAACAACAACAAAAAAAGATAGACACCTTACCTCAGAGAGTATTTCGTTATCAGCCTCTCATTTTATACATAAGGAAACTGAGGCCCAAAGAAATTAAAGAACTTGTTCAAGATCACATGACCAGGGAATTCCCTGGTGGTCCAGCGGTTAAGACTCTGCACTCCCATTGCAGGGGGCCAGGTTCTATCCCTGGTCAGGGACTATAGATCGGGCATGGCACAGCTAAGAGCCTGCATGCTGCAACTAAAAGATGACGCATGCTGCAAAGAAGATCTCTCACACAGCAACAAAGATCCCGTGTGCTGGGCCTCCCTGGTGGCGCAGTGGTTGAGAGTCCGCCTGCCGATGCAGGGGATACGGGTTCGTGCCCCGGTCTGGGAGGATCCCATATGCCGCGGAGCGGCTGGGCCCGTGAGCCATGGCCACTGGGCCTGCGCATCCGGAGCCTGTGCTCCGCAACGGGAGAGGCCACAACAGTGAGAGGCCCGCATACCGCAAAAAGAAAAAAAAAAAAAAAAAAAAAAAAGATCCCGTGTGCTGCAAGTGAGACCCGGCACAGCCAAACAAACAAACAACAAATAATTTTTTTTTTTTTTTTCTGGTACACGGGCCTCTCACTGTTGTGGCATCTCCCGTTGCGGAGCACAGGCTCCAGATGCGCAGGCTCAGCGGCCATGGCTCATGGGCCCAGCCGCTCGGCAGCATGTGGGATCTTCCCGGACCGGGGCACGAACCCGTGTCCCCTGCATCGGCAGGCAGACTCTCAACCACTGCGCCACCAGGGAAGCCCAATAAATATTTAAAAAAAAAAAAAAAATCACATGACTAGTTAGTAACTAGTTAGCTGGGGCCAGAACGCAGGTATCCTGGCTTCTGCTTTGGTGGTCATTACACCGTCACGCTACCTTCATAGACAGTCTATAGGCTGTGGGTTGGAATGAACGAGCCAGGGGTGGCTGCAGGTCCAGAGAAGTCGAGGCAGAGGAGGCCTCAGCTTCTTCCAGTCAATCATGGGAAGATTTCTGGAAGGAAAATTCATTAGATGACATGGAAAGGTGGGAAGCTATGAGCAGAGATGGTTAACAAGGGTAGAGACAGCAGGCCTGGCACAGAAGGCTGTCAGCCATCAGACAGGATCTGAGCTCTGGGGGAGAGGCAAGGCATTGCTGGGAGCAGCCAGTCTACTGGGGAAGCCTGGGGCTCAGAGAGAGACATGCTTCCAATCCAGCTCTGCTCCCAGTTCACTCAGTGTCATTGTAGTTCAATTTCCTGATCTATATATAACATGGAAGGATTGTTGTAAGTATCCACAGAAGTAATTCACGTGCAAAGGCTTTGAAAAGTCAAAAAATGCAGATAAAGGAAAGCTCTTAATAAATGGAAACAAGGGTGCATAGTCCCAGTTCTGCTTCACAGGGTTTACAGTGTAAGGAGGAAGCAGGACAGATAAGTTATTAACAGATAAGACCATTCTAGTTACTTAATTAAGGTATCCATGAGATTTAAAAAAAAAAAAAGCAGGCGTAGGATTAGTGGTTTGGAACCTGGGAACAGTAGTCAAGGATGACTCTTTAAAGGAAGGTGCCTGTAGCTTTTATATAAAGAGAGACAAAAGGAGGATCTATGACATTCAATGGGCAGAGAAAAGGAACTTGCCCCGACATCAGCTTTCATCAGAGCTTGGGAAGGTTTGGCCGGGTGTGGAAGGTTTTTTTTCCCTGGATAGCATCTCGGGCTGACCTCCAATGCTGTGTGTCCTGTTCAGCCAATGGGCAGCTGGCCCAGACCCTGCAGCAGGCTTACCTGCCCACCGTGGACTATGCCACCTGCTCCAGCTCCTCTTACTGGGGCTCCACCGTGAAGAATACCATGGTGTGCGCTGGAGGAGACGGAGTTCGCTCTGGATGCCAGGTGAACACAGGCAGGAAGAGTCAGAAGTCTCACCGCAGGTCCCTCCCCTCTCTGTTTCCCATCCCCCACCTTCTACTCACCTACCTCACACCTACTCCCACCCCATGTACAGACTAAACTTTCTATTCTAGCATCTGAAGGAGAATGATTCTGTGCTGCTAGGTCTATATTCACAGAATCTCCAAGTTTAAAGAAACCTGAAAATTCATCTTGCCTGTTGCCCTCCCCCACCTCAAAAGTTTGTATGTGGCCCAACATTTGTGTGTTGGTATATGTGAGTGTTCTTTAGAAGTTATTTGTGCCCTAGATTTTTTAAAAATAATTTTATTATTTTTATTTTTATTTATTTTTGGCTGCGTTGGGTCTTTGTTGCTGTGCGTGGGCTTTCTCTAGTTGCAGCAAGTGGAGGCTACTCTTCTTGTAGTGCATGGGCTTCTCTTGTTGCAGAACACGGGCTCTAGGCGTGCGGGCTTCGGTGGTTGTGGCTCACGGGCTTAGTTGCTCTGCGGCATGTGGGATCTTCCCGGACTAGGGCTCGAACCTGTGTCCCCTGCATTGGCAGGCAGATTGTTAACCACTGCACCACCAGGGAAGCCCCTGTGCCCTAGATTTTTAATGGCTGCCATGGGGCTAGGCCTGGAGTGGTGGTTGTAATTGTATATAAGTTAGCTCCCCTCCCATCAGCCCCAATTTTTCTTATACCTCCTCCACCACCACCCTTTTGACCCAATATTATTGATAGCAGAATGTATACAGGTGAATATGGTAGGGGAAAGTGCACAAAATTGTTTTATAATAGTATATATAACTATATATATAAATCATCTTCTATTTAGACAAGATCAATCAGCAATGCACCATCTTACAGATTTCTTTTTTTTTAAATTTTTATTGGGTATAGTTGATTTACAATGTGTTAGTTTCAGGTGTACAGCAAAGTGAATCAGTTATACATATACATTTATCCACTCTTTTTTTTTTTTAGATTCTTTTCCCATATAAGCCATTACAGAGCACTGAGTAGAGTTCCCTGTGCTATACAGCAGGTTCTTATTAGTTGTCTATTTTATATATAGTAGTGTGTATATGTCAATCCCAATCTCCCAATTTATCCCTCCCCTACCCTTATCCCCTGGTGACCATAAGTTTACAGATTTCTTAATGCAGTTCAACAAATATTCTTGATCATCTGCTAAATACTAGGCACTGTGTTTGACTCATCTTTGTATAAAAGATACAAAGATAAATATAAACACAGTGTCTAGTGGAAGAATGGGAAGAGCAGACATAGGACAGAACATTGTAATACAATGTGGTTAAGTGTTATAACAAAAATATGCATAGGGTGATATGGGAGTCCAAAAGATAGGTACTTACCTCTACCTGTTGGTGTCGGAAAAGACTTGCCTTCCCCGAGAAGCTAGAGTCTGTACTGAGTCATAAAGCTTAAATAGGAGAAAGCCAGGCAAAAAAAGAGGAAAAGATATTCAGAGAGAGGGAACATGAAGAAAGGCATGGCCCAAGAACCTAGAACACATAGAGAATTATAGGGCATTCCCTACCGTTAGAGCAGAGGTCAGGGCCCACAGCCTCCAAGCCCAGCTTGCTGCCTGTTTTCGCATGGTCCATGAGCTAAGAATGTTTTTCACATTTTTTAATGGTTGGGAACAAATTAAGAAAGGAATAATATGTCATGGCACATGAAAAATATAAAATTTCAGTGTTCGTTAAAAAAAAAGTTTTATTGGAATACAGCCTTACTTGTTCGTTACATATTGTTTATGGCTGCTTTCATGGAGTTGAACAGTTGCAAGAGAGACTGGCCTGCAAAGCCTGAGATATTTACTCTTTGGTTCTTTACAGAAAAAGTTTGCTGACCTCTGGGCTAGAATATAAACTATTACCATACTAGGGAATGTCAGGAGATGACACTAGAGACAGGTAGGAGCCACACGACTTAGGCCTTCAAATGTCATGCCTGGGGACATGAACCTTTATCTTAGGCACTGGGAAACCACTGAAGAGTTCTAAACAGGAGAACAGCATGATCAGATTTGCTTTTTAGAAGCACTCTCTGATGACAAGGTAAGCATGTTTTTGAAGAGAGCAAAATTAGCAGGGAGACTGCTTAGGAGACGCTTGCAATTACCTAGGCAAGAAATCTGAGGGCCCGGGCTTCCCTGATGGCGCAGTGGTTGAGAGTCCGCCTGCCGATGCAGGGGACACGGGTTCGTGCCCCGGTCCGGGAGGATCCCACATGCCATGGAACGCCTGGGACCGTGAGCCACGGCCACTGAGCCTGCGCATCCGGAGCCTGTGCTCCACAACGGGAGAGGCCACAACAGTGAGAGGCCCGCGTACCGCAAAAAAAAAAAAAAAAAAAAAAGAAAGAAATCTGAGGGCCCGAATTAGGGCAGTGGAGAGGAGGCAGGAGGATCAAGAATGACTCCCAGGCATCTGATTTAAGTGATTTGGGGGAGGTGTTTGTTGCCTCTATGAGACAATGTTTATAGGATTTTGGAGGGAAGGTTGAGTCTGACAAGTTGAGTCTGAGATCCCAGTGGGACATTCAGTTATAGTTAACTGGTAAGAAACTATATATAAAGAGAGTGGAGCCTGAAGGAGAAAGCTAGGCTAGAGATAAGTTTAACAGGAAATGAGATCCCTCAAAGTCCCCCACCCCCCATCCCCAGCTCCCCCAGGGAAAAGTGGTAGAATGAGGGGGAAAAAACCAAACAGTGAGTTGGGGGGAAGAACTGTGATAACATAAATATTTGAGTGCTTCAGAGATAGGTGGAGGACAAAGGACCTGTAGGGATCTAAAAAAGAGGTAAGAGAAAAGCATAGTAAATAAAGGTTTCACAAAATCTCAGGAAATACTGATAGGTCATCACATAGTATGCATTGCAACCAGGAGCCATGGTGGATAACTGAAAGTGGCTACTTCTGCAGTTGACGGGTCACTGGTAACTACAGCTAGAACAGTTTCAGTGGAGTGGTGAGGGCAGAAGCTTGATTGAAGGGTAAGGAATAAAGAGGCAACATTGGGTCATTTGTAGAGATGTGGATGGACCTAGAGTCTGTCATACAGGGTGAAGTAAGTCAGAAAGAGAAAAACAGGGCTTCCCTCGTGGCGCAGTGGTAGAGAGTCCGCCTGCCGATGCAGGGGACATGGGTTCGTGCCCTGATCCGGGAAGATCCCACATGCCGTGAAGCGGCTGGACCCATGAGCTATGGCTGCTGAGCCTGCGTGTCCGGAGCCTGTGCTCCGCAGCAGGAGAGGCCACAACAGAGAGAGGCCCGCATAACACACACACACAAAAAAAAAGAAAGAGAAAAACAAATATCGTATATTGACACATATATGTGGAATCTAGAAAAATGGTACAGATGAACTTATTTGCAGAGCAGGAATAGAGACGCAGATGGGTGGACATGGGGCAGGGGGCAGGGAAGGGGTGGGTGGGATGAATTGGTAGATTAGGTTTGACATAAATGCACTACCATGTGTAAAATAGATAGCTAGTGGGAACCTGCTGTATAGCACAGGGAGCTCAACCCAGTGCTCTGTGATGACCTAGATGGGTGGGATGGAGTGGGGGGGAGGGAGGTCCAAGAGGGAGGGATATATGTATACATATAGCTGATTCACTTCGTTGTACAGCAGAAACTAACACATCATTGTAAAGCAATTATACTCCAATTTAAAAGAAAGAAAGAAAGAAACATAGCAAAGAACGTAGAATACTCTTTCAAGAATATTGGATGAAAGTGAGGAATTTTAAAAGTCTGGTAGCTTTAAGGAGGATGACAGTCATGGAGGGGGTGGATCTTTTAAGAGGGAAGAAAATTGAGTGTGTTTCTGGGCAGAGAGGAAAGGATCCTGTAGAGTTGGAGAGAGGGAAAAAATGGATGACACAAGATCCCGGAGGAGAAGGAAGAGATGAACCAAGAGCACAGGTGGAGCTGGCCTTGAACAGGATAGGGACACAAAAATGTGCACGGACATGAAAGAGAGTGCAGGCTGAGTAGCTGGAAGTTGGCAGGTGTTCTGCAATCTTGCTTCTATTTACTCATGAACTAGGAGTCAGATTAAATGCTGAAAATGAAGGGACAAGGGTTGTTTGTGTCTGGATTAATTAAGGTGAATGGGTTTAGAAAGACTGGCCTCCATGATGTTACTGATATAGGCTGAGGTTGGAGACCATGCAATAATCATAATGGATATATGATTCACTCCATTCAAGGATCTAGTTGTAGGGAATGGATTAATCCAGGGCTGGGTTTTCATGCATTATTGGGACATAAAGACAAGATTGCAGATCAAATGCAAGCTCCAAGCTAGGTGGAGAAGGAAGAGAAGCCAGAAGGAGGCTGGTAGGCTGGCTGAAATAGTAGAATCAAAGATTAAAGGTTTTTTTCTGTGTTTGTTTTAAAGATTTTTTTTTTTTTTTGATGTGGACCATTTTTAAAGTCGTCACTGAGTTTGTTACAATATTGCTTTTGTTTTATGTTTTGGCCCTTTGGCCTCGAGGCATGTGAGGTCCTGGCTCCCCAACCAGGGATCGAATCCACAGACCCGCCCCCGCACTGGAAGGCTAAGTCCCAAGCACTGGAAGGCTAAGTCCCAACCACTGGACCGCCAGGGAAGTCCCTAAAGGGTTTTTTTTTTGTGAGCATTTAGAACTACGGAAGTAAGGTGAGCAACTCATCCCAATTTTCCCATGACTTCCCCAGTGTCAACTGAAAACAAAACAAAACCACACAGCCTGAAAGTTGAGAGTTATGTTTTATTCAGTGATCTTACTAAGGACTATAGCCTGGGAGACAGCCTCGCAGACAGCTCTGAGCTACTGTTCCAAAGAGGTAAGGGAGGAGCCAGGATATATTGGAGTTTTTGCTGAAAAAAAACCAAGGAGACAACCATCAAAGATTACTGCTAATAACAAGAAACAGACATTTCAAGTGAATGATTTTAGTGTTTTTCTGTGTATGGGAAGATGCAAGAGTCTAGGCTTACAGAAATCATTCCTTTGATATGCATCGTAACTATCTAGGGCCAGTATCATTTTTCTCCATCCTGAAATCCCCTCAGGATGTGGAAGGTGGCTGCAGTGGCTGGTGGCTTGATGGCGGGCAACATTCGTTGTTTCCCAGAATGGAAGGCAAAATTCTTTGTTTACTGATATGGCAGGCAACATTTTTTTGTCCACATCAGTGTCAAAACTTAAAAGTCCTATATCCTAGGAACCCTACCTGCAAGTTGGGGAAAAAAAAAAAAAAGATGAACACATAAGTCAAGCTCTTACAGGTCCTCACCAGCCGCCTTCACCTATAACCTCTTAAGGTTTAAACTTTCTGAGTTTAATTCACTTTCCTCTGCTCTCTCTCAAGGCCTTGAACTCTGAAAAACTAGAGTATTTTTCTTCTGGCTGCCACTCCAGATAGGCAATTCTCTGAGGCGATTGTGTTGCCAGGTCTCTTCCCACTGGAATTTCCCAAATATTGTGTCTTTGTTTTCTGAGCTCTGTTTTCTGAGCTCTTTCCCAGCTCTTCCTTCTGCCCTAAAATCCTCAGCCACACCCTCCACCGCTACAGTCTTTGTTTCTTTTCAGGTCAATTAGCATAAGAAAATCGCATGATATACAATTCAATTACCTTCCATTCCTCTAGCTTAGAAATACTATCAAACCCCTATTAGAATTTGGGTGGAAGATATTTAAACTGTTTTGTTTTGTATTGAGTACAATAATCTAAAGGAAGCATCTTCTTTTCCTAAACATAGTTGGGATGGGGTACAGCTATTTCCTTTTTAAAAGAATTATCCCCAATTTGAACTTTTGGTCTCTTTCCCTAGTTCTTTTTTTAAGTTTTAATTTTTATTGAAGCTATGTGTATTAAACTGCTTAAGGTGGCCAATAAAAGTATGAGGCTTGGGCTTCCCTGGTGGCGCAGTGGTTGAGAGTCCGCCTGCCGATGTAGGACACTCGGGTTTGTGCCCCGGTCTGGGACAAGATCCCACATGCCGCGGAGCGACTGAGCCCGTGAGCCACGGCCGCTGGGCCTGCGTGTCCGGAGTCTGCACTCCGCAACGGGAGAGGCCACAACAGTGAGAGGCCCGCATACCGCAAAAAAAAAAACAAACAAACAAACTATGAGGCTTAACAGTGGGAAAGAACAGTCACTGTGTTCCTTCTACCCCCTCAGGTTCTCCCTCTCTAGAGGGGACCACTTTCAACTCCTCAGCTGATTTCTTTCAGTGTCTATTTCCACCTCTCTAAAAGCATATACTTATATTGCCACGTAATTTTTCAGCTCAGGCATTATGCAAGATGTGCAACCTCTCTTCCTTTTACACATATATACTTGCCCCCAGCATGAACTTTTCTATCTGCACCCCCAACCTCCCCAAATAATTTTGGTTAAATTAGCATTTAGTATTTATTATGATTGTGTAAAATGCTATTCCCTGCATAATTTTGTTTTCCCTGGGGTTAATAATTGTCTTTAAATTTGCATAATGTATACTCAATTTATCACCAGTTCAGCCCCAAACTCTCCACTAATTTATAAGTGACCTATTTTATCTTCTCTTGACCCTAGTGTTCTGTGTCTTGGTATGGGTCTATTTGCATTCATTTTGAGGGACAATTAGTGGGTTTTTCATTCTGGAAACTCCAGACCTTTGCTTCTGAAATGTTTATTTATTGATCATTTCCTCCCCTCCATTTTTATTTTATCTTTCTAGAATTTCCATTATTCACACACATCTACCTCCTAAATTTTCATATTTTCTCTCTATATATTTTGTCTGCTTTATCTCCTAACCCAATCTTTCATTTCTACTATCATAGTCATAATTTCCAAAGGCTCTTTTTGTTTTCTGAATGCTCTAATAGCTTCCTGTTCTTGTATCATGGATGCAATATTAATCATAGTTTTGTTGTTTATATTCTCCCTGCATAATCTTGGTTGCCTTCATTTTTTATTTCTTTCTCTTTGTTTTGATCTTTATTTATTTTTTTTAATAAGGAGGTTTTAATTTTTAAATTTATTTATTTTTTAATTAATTTATTTTATTTTTGCCTGCATTGGGTCTTTGTTGCTGCGCGCGGGCTTTCTCTAGTTGCCATGAGCGGGGGCTACTCTTTGTTGCAGTGCGCGGGCTTCTCATTGCGGTGGCTTCTCTTACTGCGGAGCATGGGCTCTAGGCGTACGGGTTTCAGTAGTTGTGGCTCACGGGCTCTAGAGTGCAGGCTCAGTAGTTGTTGCACACAGGCTTAGTTGCACCGCGGCATGTGGGATCTTCCCGGACCAGGGCTCAAACCTGTGTCCCCTGCATTGGCTGGCGATTCTCAACCACTGCGCCACCAGGGAATTCCCTTGATCTTTATTTTGTTTTCTTGTTTTTTGTTTATGTTTTTGGGGGGTTTTTTTGTTTGTTTTTTTTGCGGTACGCGGGCCTCTCACTGTTGTGGTCTCTCCCATTGCGGAGCACAGGCTCCGGACGCACAGGCTCAGCGGCCATGGCTCACGGTCCCAGCCGCTCCGCGGCATGTGGGATCTTCCCAGACCAGGGCACAAACCCGTGTCCCCTGCATCAGCAGGCAGACTCTCAACCACTGTGCCACCAGGGAAGCCCGATCTTTATTTTTATATTGAGGCTTTCTTCAGATGTTTGGTCATCCTTGACCATATGCTCTTATTTCAGAGTGGGACAGTGAAGAGCTGATAGGTAGCTCTGAGCCTTAGGTGGGGTTCATCTATAGTGAACTGCTTTGTCAGGGGATCTGGCTAGGCCATTTCATTGGGGGACTTCTAATGTTAGTATCTTTAGATCTTGCCTCATGTGCTGGTCAGATTCTCCAAAGAAATATCTTCCAATATTATGTCTGGAATCACAGAACTGACATTTTGGGAACTGAGTAAGGAAACGGCTGTCAAGGTCACAGTCTGTAAACTCCGGTTTGTCTGATTCTAAGCCCGAGCACGTAACCACTACCCAATACATCACTTTCTCTTCTCTTTACGCCAGTTTAGTTTAACATGTTTTGACTACCTACCCTATGTCTAAAGGCTGGTCTGAGTGCTGCGGATAAATAAACCATTAGAACAACCTATTCCCCTCACCCCAGGCTCAGTTTAAGTCAGTAACAGCTATTGAGCCTAAGATGTTCAAAGTTCTATGCTAGCATTGTGGAGAGGAAGATATCAGTAAGATGTAGTTCCTGTCTCAAGAAGCTCACAGATAAGCGTGGGAGATAGAAACAAATTATGAAACCAAAATACAAGGCAGAACATGACATGAGTGCTACAAAAGAAAGGAAGAAGTGCTATGGTCGTTTAGAAAGGAAGAGGAGATTCATCTTGATTGAGGGGATATGAAGGAAGTGGGGATCTTAATTGGAGCTTTTAAACAGTACGGGATTGTACAAACAGAGATGGGGGTGGGTGGGTGTAAGCAGAAACAAAGGCCCAAAGATCAAAAGATCTGGAGTTTTAGGACACTGCTTCTCCTCTCCACAGGGTGATTCTGGGGGCCCCCTTCATTGCTTGGTGAATGGCCAGTATACTGTCCACGGTGTGACCAGCTTTGTGTCCAGCCTGGGCTGTAATGTCTCCAGGAAGCCCACAGTCTTCACTCGGGTCTCTGCTTACATCTCTTGGATAAATAACGTGAGTCCTCTCAAATGAGTTTGAAATAGGGTTACCTGGAGACCCAAGCACTGGCTGGGGTGAGGAGAAAATGTTAAGCAGGGGAAGCCATCTTCTTCCTCACCGCATTCAAATGTTTACTGCTTTCCCTTCCTCTATAGTGTACTTTCGCTTGATAACATTGCCATCCTGGTTCCACTTCACATACCCACTAGGAATGCTTCACTGTATTGTTTACTGCTTAGGATAAGGTGGGTGGTGGCAACAGCAGATCTGAACCAGGTACATATCAGTGCTGTCCAAAGTCAAAGCCAAGGGGAAAATGGCTTCCCTTTCCTGGGCGAGGGAAGAGGCACTAACCTTCTCCTCCACCAGTACTTTCTAAGGGCATCATGAGAATTTGCCCTACCCTTTGCAAAGAGGTTTTACCACCTTAAACAATGCTTGAGGGTTAGGTGAGACTATACCTACACTGACCTGGTGGTAGAGCCTCACAATTATCCCACCTATACCCTCCAGTCTTCAAACACATTCTGGAGTCTTGTGGCATGAACCTTGACTCACAACCGGTTCAAGGTCTGCCCTTGCAACTAAGTCTTGAGTATGTGCCTATAACTTTGAATTGTCCTGACACAGCTGAGAACTACTTCCTGCCGCCCCCCCCGCCCCCCCCCCCGCCATAAACCCAGTACAGGGCCATACTCAACTGGGAGCCCTGAAGGAAAAACAAAGGAGGTCGGCAGAAGTTACTGACTGGATATAACCGGTTTTTCCTTCAGGTCATTGCCAACAACTGAACATTTTCTTGTGTCCAACGGCCTTCCCAAGATGTTTCTTAGATCCACAGCAGGACTTGAGGCCATCAAGGAAAAACCATTCTAACAGACTATTGAGCCAGATGCAGAAAAGCAAATAAAATTGAATATATATATTGCCCTGTGTCTTTTTATTTGTAATTAAGCCCTCTAGTGGAAATGCAGTTGTAGGGCCTGAGTTGGATTTCACCACATTTCTGGGCTTGTTCTTCCATTTGCTGCCATCTCTATCAGTTCACAAACTAAGCCAAGTGACAGTGGTCTTACATTGTCCTTTTTGGATTATGTTAGGACCTACTCATCCATTAATCTGCCCATCTGTCCCTCCTCCCAAACATATTTGCTATATTCAAAGGCACAGAGGGCTTTAAAATGTTCCTGAGTGACTAAATGTGCCCTGACTCTCCCAAGTAGACTGTGGGCTTGTCCTTCTTTTGTTTCTCCCTACAGTGCCTAGAACAGTGCTCACCCCAAGGTTCTGAGTCATGGCAACTACAAGGATACATTAGAGATAGGAGTACAGGATTAGGTGGTAGGTCAGATGCCAGCAGACAACGTAAGTGACAAATTAGAAAGGAGACAGAGAGGAAAGAATAGAAAAAAAGGAGAAAAGAAGATAAGGAACAAAGAAAGGAAAGGGTTGAGGGGAAAATAATATGTGGTCTCAAACGAAGTATGAGTCAGCACTTCAAGGCTGGACAAAAATAAGCAACCAGATCCGGGGTTCTATAAACCACAGAGAACTGGGAAGCTGATAATTCTGTCCTATCCTGGCCAGGGCTCAGTCTGTTAGAGTGGCCTGTGATAGAGTGAAGAGGGAACTGAAAGGAGAAGGCTAAGAGGGTGAGAAGTAGCTTTTCATAGCAATCACTGAGGACCAGACAAGAGGTACCAGGATAGTTAACATTACAGCAGGAGAAACTGGCTAAGACCGGTCTTGCAATTTATAGGCTGCTTTGTCAGCAGAGGCCTCTAGAACAGTGTATACACCAAAAGAAGCTGGGCTAGACAGGACACCTTTATTCCCAACTCACTTCTACCACTGAGGAACTGGGTAACCTTGGGCAAGTCACCAGCCCTTTCTGTTACTCAGTTTCCCTACCTAGTTAACTTCTAAAGATTTTTCCTTCCATCCTGATTTGGTGATGACCAATTTCAGTTCCCAAGGGATTGGCACTGAAGACGGTTTCTTAGGAAGCAGTGGCTGGGCTGCATTGCTGAGGATGCTGAGGATTCCTGACAGTGACCCAGGTATCGGCCTCCTTCTGCTAGTGACACACCTGTTGTCATCGCCATCTCTCCTCAGTGTTCCCACAGCACCACAGTCCTCCCACTTGCCCCCACTTCTTCCCACCCAACGTCAAGTCCTTCCATTTTCTTCACTTTGCCTCTTCTAGACCATCCCCACAGCTAGCGTTATAACAGAATAAACCCTAATGACCTATTACCTGAAATCTTTGTATCCATTTCTAGAAATGAATTAAGCACATAACATTATAAACATCTGATTAACAACCTACCTCAACTTCCAGACATTAAGCATCTTGAAGTCAGGGATCACATTTTTAAAATTCATTCTTGGCTTCCCCAACACCCAGCAATGCCTGTCACATGGTTGACCCTGAGTGCAGTATGCCTTTTTGGGGGAATGACCTGAAAAACAATAGCAGAGAAGGCCCTCCAACTTTGTCTCAGACTTCCAGCTTCCCTCTCCAGTCCTTAGGAAGTGTATTTTGTCCCTCTTCCTTTCTTTCGGGGAATTTTACCTGTACTATAAAATCCTTGAGTAAGCAGTTCCTCCAAACCCAGAGTCCAATTTCCAGCTATCCCCTCAAACATGTCAGGGAGTAACTTTCTTTTCTTTCTTTCTTTCTTTTCTTTTTTTTTTTTTTTTTTGTTAAATGTGGTCCTCTCTGCATTAGAGATTAAGTTGAGGGTTTTTTTTAATTAATTAATTAATTTATTTTTGGCTGCGTTGGGTCTTCGTTGCTGCACGCAGGGTTTCTCTAGTTGCGGCAAGCAAGGGCTACTCTTCGTTGCAGCACGCAGGCTTCTCATTGCAGTGGCTTCTCTTGTTGTGGCATGTGGGCTTCAGTAGTTGTGGCACGGGCTCAGTGGTTGTGGCGTATGGGCTTAGCTGCTGCGCGGCACGTGGGGTCTTCCCGGACCAGGGCTCAAACCCCTGTCCCCTGCGTTGGCAGGTGGGATTCTTAACCACTGCACCACCAGAGAAGTCCCAGGGAGTAACTCATTTGGAGACCTTCTACCTAGAGAAGAAACTTATAATCTGAGCAGTCCCACCCCAAGTTACACAATTGATATCCTCTCTCCATCTAGTACACTGTACTAGTTCCTCCAGCTAGAAAAATTTGCTCCCCATCCCCAGCACAGGCTTCCATACCCTCCTCCTCAGCCTTTTTTCAATAAAGGTCCTCTAAGCATCCTTGTTTCTACTTCTAGCTCAGTTGTTCCTCCCTTCCAAGTCCAGATCTGGAGTTGTCCCCTTTGCTCAGCCTACCCCTACCAGATCTAGGTTTAGAGCTGTGAGTGAAAGAATGTTGCCTGCCATATCAGTAAACAAAGGATGTTGCAGACATCAAGCCATCACACTACAGCAACCCCTCCCCCAGTGGTGAGCCCTGAGGGAACTCAGGATAGAAACAGGATGCTGACCGTCAAGCCATCAGCCACTGAAGCCACCCACAGCCCCAACAGTTTACCCTGAGGAGACTCAGGATGAGAAAGCACAGGATACTGGCCCCAGATAGCTGAGGTGCATATCAAAGGAGTGATTTCACTAAGCCCAGACTCTTGCATCTTCCCACAAATAGAAAAGCGCCAAATTCCTTAACTTGAGATGTCTGGTTTTCTTTAATTAACCATAATCTTTTGATGTTCTGACAACCTGGTCTTTGTTGCAAAAACTCCTATATATCCTGGCTCCTCCCTTACCTCTTCCCGGCAGTCTCTCAGAGCTACTTGAGAGGCCGTGTCCCAGGCTTAAGTCCTCGGTTTTGTCCGCCAAATAAAATGTAATTCTCAACTTTTAGGTTGTGCTTTTTTTTTTTTTTTCAGTTGACAGAGACAACCTCCTCTCTGGTAGAGGGTTTCCATCTTTAAAAACTGCACCCTGGAGTAAGAAATTTTATTTGGTGACCCAGTACACATACCTCTTTTCCCATACAACATTCTTTTTATTTATTTATTTATTTTTGGCCGTGTTGGGTCTTCATTGCTGCGCTCAGGCTTTCTCTAGAGCACTGAGCGGGGGCTACTCTTGCGGTGCATGGGCTTCTCATTGCAGTGCCTTCTCTTGCTGCGGAGCACGGGCTTCAGTAGTTGTGGCTCACCAGCTCTAGAGAGCAGGTTCAGTAGTTGTGGCACACGGGTTTAGTTGCTCCGCAGCATGTGAGATCTTCCCGGACCAGGGCTCGAACCCGGGCTCCAACCCGTGTCCCCTGCATTGGCAGGCGGACTCAACCACTGCGCCACCGGCGAAGTCCCTTATACAACACTCTTGCTGAGTGGAAATCACAGTATTTTCTACCCCCTTGTTTCAGTTATCCCCCCCCCCCCCCCCGCTAATCGGTTACAGCTAATTGGCTCTCGGGGAACACTGTCTTGGCCCACGTTTGCAAACTCTTCAACGAGGCTGGTGTTCCTCTATCACAGGGCCGGAGGGTTTGGAGCGCCGCCTGAGGGCAGGCCCGCCTTTCCCGCCTCCTGGGAACAGGCCCAGGCCCAGCCCCAGCCTGAGCCCCACAGGTGCCCCATTGGCCCCTCCCCGGGTCCAGGAGCCAGATGGCAATGGGCTTCGGGGAAGGGCCCCGAGGCGCCACCGTCTGGGCCTCGAGTGGGCCTTGCAAGGGTCTCCGTGAGGGCCGTGCGCCCTGGGCCTCAGGCAGCCTCGGGCAGCCCAGGGTGAGCCCGAGGCGGCGGCGGGGCGGGGTGTGCGTCGCGAGGCCCGCCCACCCTCCCGGGTGCGAGGCATGCCGGGAATCTCGCTTCCTCCTCAGGGGCCCCGAGAAAACCACAGGGCTCCGGGCCAGGGCTGCCGCCCCTGGGGAGCCGGCAGGATGGCTGAGGGCAGGGCGAGCGGCGCTGCCGGCCTCTTCGCCAAGCAGGTGCAGAAGAAGTTCAGCAGGGCCCAGGAGAAGGTAGGCAGCCGGGAGCCGAGGCCGAGGCCCAACGGGGCGACCAGGGCGTGCAAGGTGCTCGGGACCGGGAGGCTGGGCCGCCCTCAGGGGTATCCGGTTGCCCTCGGGAAACGCGAGCGGGGACTGGGTTTCCATTGAAACGGGCAGATTTGAGAGAACGCAGAGCCTTGCCTGGTCTTGGGCAGGGATAGGGGAAGCCTGGAGACGGTTCCCGCGGCCTCTCTCAGGAACCTTAAACAACGCCCAAGCTGACCCAGAAAAGGGGAAAGAAAGGAACTAACGTTGGTGACTGCTGTGTAGCAGATTTTGGCCTCGCAACCCAGCGAGGGTGGTATTTTTTTAGATGATGAAATTGAAGGTTCAAAGAGGGTCATTTCCCAGAGTCATAAGACAGTACTGACCAGCTGGCCTGCCAGCGAGCATCACCCGTTAGCTGGGACCGGGAGTCCAGGAGGACTAGAGGAATTCTGCCCAATTCCCTCTGTACCTGACTCGGCCTGGCCGCGGGGTGTTGCTTAAGCGGATGTAAGCAGAAGCCCGTATCTGCTTCCTGTGCCTCGCTTTGGCGTTGGAGAGTACCCTGTTCAGGGTGGGGAAAGAGCACTTCTTTTTGCATCGTATCCTCGGTTAGCTGTGGGTGGCCCTGCGCCATCTAGGCAGGCTGTCTGTACGTCCGTCTGTAACTTGCCTACCTACGAAGATGGTGTGGACGCGTCTCCACACATTTCAGTGGCATTAACTGTTCCTACCCGTTCAGAGTATTTCCTTTGCTTCTAACCTGAACCCCTGCTCTCCACCCACCAGCTCTCTGGTAGATGAGATGGCATAGGTAAATGAATAGGCTAGAAGAAAAACCAGAGGGAGAGGGCGATAAGGACCTGGCAGAGAAGTTTGGTT
This sequence comes from Mesoplodon mirus, assembly GCF_964341445.2. Classification (NCBI taxonomy): domain Eukaryota; kingdom Metazoa; phylum Chordata; class Mammalia; order Artiodactyla; family Ziphiidae; genus Mesoplodon; species Mesoplodon mirus. Next base: position 57,353,084 of record NC_138987.1, on the reverse strand, counting down.
TTCTAAGTCTTCGTGGTCTTAGAAGCATTTGAATGAACACCATATGCTTAAGAATTTAAACATTTGTATCATCTTCTAAAAGCGGAGCACTAGCTTGAGTGCTGGGAAGGATTAAAGGCAGCCAGCTCTCCCAAATGGGATTATCAACAGAGAATTGATGGAATATAGATGTAGTCCCTATGTTTAAGAAGCTCACAGTGGAAGGGTAGGGGGAATGTGTGTGTTTTTTCCCCCGGTCTTTGTCTGAGGAAGCTGGGGTCATGTGAAAGAGCAGAGGAAAAGGAAAAGATTTTTGGTTACTTTACCCTAACTTCACCTTGATCATGGTTTCAGGCTCTCCAAAGGCTGTCTAGTTACAAATCTGATAGTGATCAGAGCCTACGGGAAGGTCTAGTTAGAAGTGGTTTATGGAGGAAAAGGAGGTACTAGAGGGCTTCCCTGGTGGCGCAGTGGTTGGGAGTCCGCCTGCCGATGCAGGGGACACGGGCTCGTGCCCCGGTCCGGGAAGATCCCACATGCCGCGGAGCGGCTGGGCCCGTGAGCCATGGCCGCTGGGCCTGCGCGTCCGGAGCCTGTGCTCCGCAACGGGAGAAGCCAGAACAGTGAGAGGCCCGCGTACCGCAAAGACAAGAGAAAGAAAAGGGAAAAGAAAAAAAAAAAAGGAGATACTAGAGAAGAGAAGGCCAGCTACTCTATGGGTTGGAAAAACAAAAAGAAATCGCCAAAGACCAAAAAACTCGTGGATAATAGTTATGTTTAAAAGACACAGCAATTGATTTTACCTCACTCACCTTCTGTCCTCATCTAGCCTATCAACACTACGCCCTTGCTTTAGGATTTCTTTCCTTTTTTAGCATGGGCTCCGAAGCCTCAGGTAAACAACATCCCTGCTCTGAGCTTCAGGTTCTGCATCTGTAAAATGAGAATTGATGTTCAGTGATTTGGAAACTCAATTTGGTGAGGACACCAAAGTGAGAAGGGGAGAGGGTGCCTCAAACCTCAGAGTCAAGTATTTCCCAAAAAGAGAACCAGCTGCCCAGGTACACCCTGTTCTTTCTTCCTAGTCTGAACCCTGAGAAAGCAGAGAGAGGAGCAAACTCAAATCTGCCCTGAGGAACTCCCAGGTTGTTGCAGAAAACAAAGAGATACTCTGAACCCAGACTTAGACACAAAGGCAGGCAGACATTGAACTTCGAGCTGTACAGCTGGCACCCTAGAGGTAGTGGATGTTCCCTGGATAGAATGGGAATGGCCTAGGTTTGGGAGAAAGAGCTCAGCTCAGCCTGCCAGAGTTTTTGAGTCTTGGGAAGTTATTGAAGGCAAGATAAAGAGGGAGAATGTTATAGTCAAAAGAAAGGACTCACTGGGACACTGCAGTTTTACTCTAAGCAGTTGACTGTAATCATCTGAGTAATATGTAACAACTAATGTGTCAAATATCAAGTGCCTGCTATGGACAAAGCACAGGAATATAAGAAGGACATGATATCTCCCTTTATGGAGCCCACAGTCTTGTGATATGATCTCACTTCATCTTTTCAACTCTTTAAGCATGCTATTAGTATCCCAACTTTAGAAATGAGGAAATAAGTCTCAAAAGAGATTGGCAAGTGGCAGAATTATCACTGAAACTCAGGTGTCCTGCCTTAGGATCCCAATCGCAGGCTGCTCTCTTTACAAGTTTCCTGAAAAATCACTCTAACATCTGTGTCTCCCCACTTCCTGCTGTGCCTGCCCACTTCCTGCTGATCTTCTCGAAGGAGCAAACCTAGGAGTGAAGGTCTGGTGACTGTTAAACACAATGGAGATGAAGCATTCTTGTTTTATTTTCCAGTTCCTACTCAGACTCAACAGGAGTCTGGCTTTATTGTGTTTTTACAGTATGATACATCTTCACGTTTCAAACTAATACTTTCACCATCTGTTTGTGATTTCTCTGTGGCAGACTTCTCAGATCTCCCCCAAGAAAGGGCATTCATTGTTTACCACTCCTTTTTTGGTCTTTTCCTCTGTTGACTTTTACTCAGCTTGTATCCCAGAGAGTTCAATCAGCAATATTTACAGAAAAACTCCTTTGTCCGAGATACTGGGCTGGACCCCGGAGGGAATTTACATATGAGCAAGAGGCATTCTTGCCTGCTAGAAGCTTACAGTCTAGTTGTTTTTTGTTGTTGTTGTTGTTGTTTGTTTGTTTGTTTAAAGTAAAATAAGTGACCTGAGAGATCTGCTTGTCCGTGGGAATTCAGAGGACAGAAGAATTGAGAATAGAGGGAGGTTTTGTAGTGAAGGCTGAATTTGAGATAGGAATTATGGCTGATTAGTAGTTCCTCAGGCAAGTGGTGAGAGAGCAGTCCAGTTGAGGAATGCCAGCATGAGCAAGGCATGGAATCTAGAAATCCTTTTAGGCAGAATAGGGAGAAATGCAGCTGAGCTGGAGCTCAGGGAGTGGTGGGAGAAAAGGCTGGAAAATATATGAGGGCCATATTAAGGAGAGCCTACTTTAGAATATATCTTGAAAATAAGGGTTTTTTACATAACTACAACAGTACTATCACATCTAAGAAAAAATTTTCTAACAAAATTCCATAATGTCTAATATCCAGCCCCTCTTCAAATTACTCCAATTGACAGAATTAACTAAAATATAAAACATGTCTGCAGTGATTTTTTTTTTAAGCTTTATACTTTCATCCCAACCTACACAAAAATTAAGTCAATGAACACTGGAATATTCTTCACCTGTTTCACCAAGTGTTAACATTTTGCCACATTTACTTTCTCTCTTGTCCCTGCTCTTTCTCTTTAAATAATCTGTATTCTAACTTCTCATCTGCTAGGCCAGGCAAACTGGGGCAAAATTCTCAGTGCAGGACTTTAAGGATTGGCATTATATGGGCTTTCATTAGTAAATAATCCAAAGGTAGAATTATTAATTCTTTCAACAAACATCTGTAGAGCATTTGTACATCCTCCTTCCTCAAGGAACTCTAGTTGAGGAAGAACATCTACAACATAGTGTAGGTGCCCTGACGCATGGTCCTCTTGCTTAAGGCAATAAATACTTTGGGCCCAGGGCATTGGGTTATGTTTTCAGGGTGATCATACTCATCTTTTCAGTTTCAGAATTGAAGGTGGGAGTGTTCCCTCAACACACACCCTCCCACACCCTCCAAGCCTTATTGCCTTGAGCCTTTTGGGGTTTGGGGATATTGGTCTGCTCCAGGGTGTGCCACATTGACTCTAGACTGAACTGACACCTCTCTCCTTTCAGCACCCCTCCCCCCCCAACAGAAGAACCAAGCCCCAGGCAAAGGAAGGGGGAGGGGTGGCAGGAAGGAAGTGAGAGCTGCCATTACCACTAAACAAGGTGGTGTTGCAACTTTCTGGTAAAGGACAGTGTTTGGTTGGGGGCAGAGGGTGGAGCCTGGGAAGAGGAGTGACTCTGCACACCCAGGGCCGCTGTCAAGTGAGGTGGAGTACAGAGACACAGACACACTATGGCTAAACTGAAAAGGAAATAAAGACAGGTATTTATAGGTAAGGGAGTGGAACTAGACACAATGATAATATTTGTATTAAGTACTCACCATAGGGCAGCACTGTGAAAGCAATTTATGTGTATAATATCACTTAATTCTCCCAACAACTCCAGGAGGTATTATTATCTTAGTGGGGGAAAGGGAGTTCTGTAAACTGAGGCTCTAGAGTTGAAGTGATTTGCCCAAAGGCTTATAACCAGTAAGTGGAAAAGCCAAGATAGGGGCTTATATCTATCTCACTCCAGTGACCTTGAGCTTCACCACCATAGAGAGATCTCCAGAAGTGAGAGATGTTAGCCCCAGGATTAAGAATGGAGACACCTTAGTCAGAGTCTACATAGAGCCGGTCTCACACCCAAGACCTGGGCGCTTTTTCAGAAGATTCAGAGTCCTTCGCAATGAGACTCCAATCTCCCTTTCTAGTTTCCTTACCCATCACTCCCCATAGCACACCCTAAACCAGTGCTGAACCCTCTCATGAAACTGCCACGAATTTGCATACTCCTGTGACTTTGCTGATGTTGTCTTTGCCTGAAATCCTCTTTCTATCCTCACCCTTTTTACTTTATTTCAGTCTAGCAAAATCTTTTTTTTTAAATATTTATTTATTTATTTGGTTGCACCGGCTCTTAGTTGCAGCAGACGGGCTCCTTAGTTGCGGCACACAGGCTCCTTAGTTGTGGCACGTGAACTCTTAGTTGCGGCATGCATGTGGGATCTAGTTCCCTGACCAGGGATCGAACCCTGGCCCCCTGCATTGGGAGCACGGAGTCTTATCCACTGCGCCACCGGGGAAGTCCCTAGCAAAATCTTAATTCAAGGCATTGGCTCCCTCTTGTATCAGTCTCACTCTCCTTCCTGTTGTAAGTATTTAGTATCTATTTGCTGGATACTGAGAAATACAGATAAGGCAAGTGCCCAGTCCGCAAGGAGCTCACAGTTTAGAAGGAGACATAGATAAATGCAAATAACAAAATAGTAATAGGGAAATTCTCTGGTGGTCCAGTGGTTAGGACTCAGCGCTTTCACTGCTGGGGCCCGAGTTCAGTCCCTGGTTGGGGAACTAAGATACTCCGCAAGCAGCACAACATGGCCAAAAGAAACAAAAAAACAAAAACAAAAAACAGTAACAAAAGTGTATACAGGTACAGAAGTTGTAACTGCTTAGGAGGGAGCGATTTAGCTTGATTAATGGGATGAAGTAGATGTGATTAAGTGTCACAAAGGATATTGAGTATGAATTAGGTCTTTTTAGATATTTGGCTGATGATAAGGTGAGGAAGAGCATTCTGGAAAGAGGGCATTGGGTTATGGGTTTATTTAATGTAATACTCTCCCCCACCCCGAAAACCACTGTAAATAACAGCATCTACAACAAGCAACAGTATGGCTTATTAGAAAACTAAAGAAGTGTGAGAGAGAGAGACCGGTAGGAAGAAGGAATACTGAGAGCTGAGGCTCAATTAAGGGTCAGATCATTGAGACCCATATGTATGCTAGAGTTAGAACTATAACTTGTAGATACTTTTTTTTTTTTTTTTTTTTTTTGGCTGCGTTGAGTCTTCGTTGCTACGCATGGGCTTTCCCTAGTTGCGGCGAGCGGGGGCTACTATTCATCGCAGTGCACAGGATTCTCATTGCGGTGGCTTCTCTTGTTGCAGAGCGCGGGCTTTAGTTGCTCTGCGACATGTGGGATCTTCCTGGACCAGGGATCAAAACCGTGTCCCCTGCATTGGCAGGTGGATTCTTAACCCCTGTGCCACCAGGGAAGTCCCATATTGGGCATTTAATAAAAATCTGTTGAGCAGATGAATGGAGAATCATCAGAAGGTTTTAAGCAGCAGCATGATAGACCAGGCCAGGTGGAAGACAATGAAGGCCTGGACTAAAGCTATGGCAGTGAGACTGGAAATCATGGGATGGTTTCCAGATGGTGAGGGATTCCCTGAAGGAAGTGAGAGAATTAGTTGTGGGCAACTCCTGATTCTGACTTGGGCCTGGGGGATGATGGTGCCTCCTTCCAAAATGGGGTTACAGATACAAGAGTCAGGGTCTTCCTTGTTATAAGTGAGTGTCCCCTATGAGAACAGGAGCTGTGCCTTTCTCATTTCCATATCCTTTGCATCAGCACTCAGATCTGTATGATGGTTGGCTCTCCCAGTATGATGGTTGGCTCTCCTGGTCCCAGGGGAGAGGAGATCAATATGGACAGCCCTCACTTCTAGCTGAGTTTCAAATGCATTATATCAGGGCTTCTTAAAGTTTTCCACAAGGGCCTTCAGAAGAAGAGAGTCCTGCTCGCCTCTCTGACCTCATCTATCTAAAGGAATCTGCTGCTATGGCTGGAAGAGGGTCTCTCAAGTAAAAAAATATCTTCAAGGCTCATGTTTTATCTTTAAAAGCCATGCACATTTTACATTCTTCTAATTAATTCTTGTTTTAATATAATACTCTCCCCCACGCCGAAAACCACTGTAAATAACAATTTCATTCCAGGAACATATACCTTATTTATTCTGGTCTTTATATACACCCCCTAGTACACTGCTGCATATCCCCAGGAGTACCCCAATTTGAGAAGAACCATAAAACGTGATTGATTTTTCAGCAACATGCTATATTTCTAATTCTGTTGGGCTGATACGAGTACATCCCTTAAGTTGCATCTGAGACTCTGAGAGAAGCCAGGGTCAAATGAGGCCAACAGTTAAGAGAGACTTGACTATAACAGTGTGGACCTCTCTGATTTATATCCCCAGGTACTGCAGAAGTTGGGGAAGACTGTGGAAACCAAAGATGAACGGTTTGAACAAAATGCCAATAGCTTCTACCAACAACAGGTAATCTGGAGGGTGGGAAAGGGAAGCTTGGAGGAAGAAAGAAGATATGAAGGCCGAGGGGCAGAAGAACAGCAGGTTCTGCAAATCAGCAAGCATCCCTACTAACCCATCCTCCCCCAGGAGTACGGGCCACAGGGTGACCTGCTGCTTATCCTTCTCCTGGAAACCACAGAAAATTACCTTTCCTATTGCTGCTCACTCTGGGTTTAGGGGGACAGACGAGTGTTCTTCTTTTCTCTTGGTGGTTCCCCCAGGGTACAGTGACATCACCAGGTCCTTAGACAAAACCAAAACAAGCCCCTGTCACCTTAGTTTCTGGCTTACTATCTTCCCTAGGCTGCCTCTCTCCCACCCTATGGGTCTTCTCATCTCAGTGGCCCCATGTTTTGTTGCCTCTTTGTCCACTGCATCTACCTCACCAAAGCTATTTATTTGAAAATAATACCTCCATCTTTTACCTGTCGTTCTCACCCAAACCTCCTGTTCTCACTGTTCCTTCTGTCTTCACTGGATGTTATGGGTAATTTTATGTAGAAAACTTACCTTAAGAAGTAGATAACAGGTCACTGCAGCCAACTCTGAAAATTCTATAGTACACATGCAATTGAAACAAGAAAAAATATATAATTCATATATAGTAACATTAAAAAAAAAAAGAAGTGGACAACAGTTGGTGGCCTGCAAAAGGGGAGAGGCAACTGGCCAGTCAGTGGGCCTTGGAGAGCCGTGTTTCCAGAACTGCTGGATGTGACACCCTTTCCAGACCCAGCATATGAATGCCAGGTGGCTGCCATGAACTATGGAGCCGTGTTTCCAGAGCTGCTGGACGTGACACCCTCTCCACACCCAGCATATGAATGCCAGCTGGCTGCCATGAACTACGGAGCCATGAGGATCTACAGCAAAGGACATTTTCAGGGTGGAATCCATGTCAAAAATGAAAGAAATAGCCATCTTTAAACTCTGAAAACTGATAACAAATCAGAAAAATCCAAAAGTAAGCCACTTTGGGGAAAAGTATTTTACATTGACTTACCTTCTGTCACTGTATCTGAAAAACTGCCAAAGGACATTAAGGATCTGGGATGGCGAGTTGAAGAATTTCTCAGTAAAGATATCAGTTACCTTATTTCAAATAAAAAGGACAAATTTCTCGTGTACCAAGCCCTGAATTTGCGTATAGTGCAGAAACCACTTCATCTCATTGTAGCCATGATGGAAGTTCATTTGAGTCTCCAGATTCATTCAGTGTGTTTGATAAGAGGAAAATTAGTAGTCGAAAAAGCTAGAAATGACCATGATTTTTTTCCTTCAAATAGTATATTATCAAATGCCTTGTCATGGGGAGTAAAAATTCTTCATATTGATGACATTAGATGCTACATTGAATAAAAGAAAAAAAGAGTTGTATTTACTCAGGAAATCCAGCACTTCTGTAAGCGATGTGGGGAAAAGAATAGGTATTGGTCCACAAAAAGCAAGAACAAGAAGACTCAAAAAGCCTTTTGTACAGGTAGAAGATATGAGCCACGTATTCCAAGTGAGCAGCATGGAAACTTTGCACAGAGTGATCACTATCAAGTTGTTGATGGTATTGTATCTAAGTTAGTTTTTGACGTTGTGGAATATGAAAGGGACATGCCTAAAAGAATAAAGTACAGTATTAGATCCATTTCTCCTATTACTGCAACTGTCCTGAAAAAGCCTGAATATAAAGAAAAGCTAGAATTGCAACATACATCTCAGACTTCAGGGAAAATAATGTACAAGTGATTGAGCAGAGTTTCCTATATAAAGAAACCCAGGAACCTGAACAAAATTTGTGTTTATTTCAGAACATATTCCCTACTTTTCCAGTGAATTGAGAGGGCTTGATGAGAAAACATCTAATAAATGTTCCATTTTAAATCCAGCCAAAAATGACATAAAACAAAATTTTACACATCTCCCTCCATATAAAAATGAACAGGAATGCATTCCTGACATTTCTGAACATAAATTAATTATACATGAAAATGACTTAGAAGTAAGGGTAGATCACTATCCATGTAGGCCACAGACATGTATATAAGTTTCTAATTTCAATATGGATAAGAGTGCATCTCAACCAAAATGAAAGTCAGATGCTGTGCATTTTCCAGCACAGGATCTGAAGGAAAAGGACCTTCATTCAGTATTTGGTCATGATTCTAGTCTGTTAGCAGTAAACAGTTTACAGGAACATCTAACAATTCAGGCAAAGACTCCATTCCAGAGTCCTCCTAGGAACCCAGTGAATGTGACATCAAGAATACAGGTAGTTTACCTTCTGGTAAAATCCACTGGAGAGTGAAAATATTATAAGGAAGAAAAAAAAGATCTGGAACCGAATGTGAAGTTTGATAAGAAGAGAACTGAACTTCTTACTACACAAGAAGAAAACAATCTGTACTTCACCACTACAATCTCTACTGAACTTATTTCAGACTAGTGAAGTCAGAATTTTTAGATTTCACAAGCTATGCTGAAAACAGTGGTATATGTGATGTTTTAGATATTTGGGAAGAGGGAAATTCAAATAATCTGTTGTCAGTGTTTTTCTCTTCCCTTTCAACCTGTATATTTACTGGCTTTTGACTTAAAATAAATAGCTTTCAGAAGTGATGAAGATCATACTCTTGAAATTTTCAAAATTTGTATAAAAATTCTTACTTTTTTTTGCCAAGTTTGTTTATAGAACCAAATGTAAATATTAACAATAAAGGTGATGTTTGCATTTTTCTGCAGAATTGATTACCTGTTACAGAAAAATTATAGAATAAACTTGTGGCTCATTTTTTAAAAAGGGGGGAAAAGAAGTGGATTACAGAGGTTTAACCTATGGGATATTGACTTTCCATCTCTGTGTGCCAGGCATCACATTTATCTCATTTAATTCTGACATGAGTCCTGGAGATTGGATCCCCTGTTTATAATAGAAGGGAGTTAGTTATTAACTTAAATGAATATCCAGTTGCAATGCAATTCTGACACTAGATACCCAGAGTTAGTTCAAATTTCACAGGTTGAGGGCATAGTCCGCCACTAGACTACCTCACTTCAGACACCATCTGTAAAGCTCCAAAGTTCCCAGGCCACCTGCACTTTTGACAAACTGGCTACAAATTTGGGGGTTCCTACTGACCACTCATCTTGCGTAATTCACTAGAATGCTCACAGAATTCAGCAAAGTGCTCTACTTAATTACAGTTTTATTATAAAGGGTACAAATCGGGACCAGCCAAATGAAGAGACACACAAGGGGAGATCTGGGAGGATCCCAAACATGAACCTTCTGTGTTCTCAAGACACGTCACCTTCCCAGCACATTGATGTAGGATTACCAACCAGGGAAGCTCGCCTAAACTTCAGGTGTCTAGAGTTTTTATTGTGATTTCATTACATAGTGGATCATAGGCCGTGTGATTGAACTTAATCTCTAACTTCCCTCCTCTCCTTTCTGGAGGTCATACTGATATCACCTGTATGAAAGCCCCAGCCCTCTAATCACTTGGTTCACCTTTCCCACCTGACCAGCACCATCCTGAGTCATTTGTTTAGCATAGACACAGGTATGATCTGAGAGGCCCACCATGAATAACAAAATGCCAAGGATTTAGAAGTTACTTCTCAGGAACCAGGGCCAAAGACCAGTCAAATTCTTTATGGTATAATGTAAGAACTATATGGAAGGCTTCCCTGGTGGCGCAGTGGTTGAGAGTCCACCTGCCGATGCAGGGGACACGGGTTCGTGCTCTGGTCCGGGAAGATCCCACATGCCGTGGAGCAACTAAGCCTGTGCTCCAGAACTACTGAGCCTGCACTCTAGAGCCCACAGGCCACAACTACTGAGCCCGTGTGCCGCAACTACTAGAGCCCACACTCCTCAACAAGAGAAGCCACCGCAACGAGAAGCGCGCGCTTGCTGCAACTAGAGAAAAGCCCGCGCACAGCAACGAAGACCCAACGCAGCCAAAAATAAAAATTTTAAAAAAGAAGAAGAAGAATAAGAGGATCAGGTGGGACAACCCCCTCAGAATTCCCTATGTGAGCCTACCAACTAAACACCACTTGAGCAGGGAAATAATTTGAGAAATGAAATGGAGTTAGGCTAGGAATAAGGAAAAACTTTTCTCCTGAGAGAATGATACACATAGTAACTGGTGTTTGAACATGCTTGGGAAGTTTATTTAACAAACATGTCATAAGTACCTGCTGTATGCCAGGCACTGTGCTAGATGCTGGGACTTCAACTTGAATAAGACAACACGCCTGTTCTCAAGGCTCTCACAGTTTAAGGAGAAAGACAGTGAAAAAAGTCAGGTCTGAAGCTGGACCTAGGTGTCTAAGATGAACGGGAGGAAAAAGGACAAGGTCAAGGAAATTGAAAGTGAAGTATTCCAGAAGTTGGACCAGTTGGTCATGTGCCCTACCTTTCACCTGCAACCAGTTTGTAGGTAAACTTTTTTTGGCTGCGTTGGGTCTTCCTTTCTGCGCATGGGTTTTCTCTAGTTGTGCCGAGTGGGGACTACTCTTCGTTGCAGTGCACGGGCTTCTCACTGTGGTGGCTTCTCGTTGTGGAGCTCTAGGTGTGTGGGCTCTAGGTGCGTGGGCTTCAGTATTTGTGGCACACGGGTTCAGTAGTTGTGGCTTGTGGGCCCTCGAGCACAGGCTCAGTAGTTGTGGCGCACGGGCTTAGTTGCTCTGTGGCATGTGGGATCTTCCTGGATCAGGGATCGAACCCGTGTCCCCTGCATTGGCAGGCAGATTCTTAACCACTGTGCCACCAGGTAGCACCTGTAGGTAAACTTTTTATTAATAAATAACACTTCCAAACCTCCCAGCAAGATTTCAAGGCCTTGACACTTACCTAGGTTCTTAATCAAATTTCCATAAGTAATTTTTCTTTGAGGGCTCTGCTTGCTTCCCCCTTTCCCTTTCCTCAAAACATATATTGGGTTGATTTTTCCATAACACCTTATGGACAAACCCGAGCAAACTTTTTGGCCAAGCCAATGGGAAAGAATTATTTTCGTCAAGCAACATTTTAATCTCTTATTTCTGGTAGTGACAGCTGCTTCCAGTTCATTGCCTTTAAAATCACATCTAACAATCGAGCTTCATCTTTCCCTTCTGGACCTCGATTAGATCAAGAACTGTCAGCACTTGCTCAGGGTTGGTCATTCTCTTATTTTGCTGAGTGTTTGGGATTCTGAGTCCATTTTTCTCTAGCAAGTTGGGAACTCCAGGACAGGCACTTCGTCTCCATCCTCAGAACCCCAGTCTCTTAGGACATAGCTCTGCTACCTGAGTGCTTAGGACGCACTTCCAGAGTGATTCATTAACTGAGGGTTGGGACTTTGTATCAATATAAGGGATGGGAAGGACTAACTCAGACTCCTTATGGTACTGCCAAGAATTTTGCAAGGACTTAGAGAGCAGAAGTGATAAAATCATAACATTTAGAGCTAGAATTAACATTTAGAGCTAGTCTTACTTGGTATTTACAGATGAGGAAATTAAAGCCAGAGCTAAGACTGTGAGAGTCACATCTGTCAGGAGAGAAGAAAGATGCTGGGATTATTCAGCCTGGAGACATTTCAGGTCAAAGGAATAAAATGTCACAGGTGCTATCCCACCACCCCACCCTCTACTACCACTACCACCACCTCTCTCCCTCTGTCTCTCTCTCCTCTCAAAGGAAACAGCAGGAGCAGAAAAGAAGAACTTTGACCAAAAGACTTGATTCTAAAACACGGACTATAGTATAAATAGTACCCTTAGTTTTGAACAGTGTACATACAACCTGTACCACCATACGTGGTAGCCTTGATCACTGATCAGATTTTTCAGGCCATATAATATCTAGTGGGATAAAAAAATTAAGAATTTCATTTGTAGAAATTATGCAAGATCATTTAACAGCTTTTGTTATTCAAACATGTATTTTGGAGACCAAATCTTCATGGTGAAGTAAAAAGTTGGATCCATGTTGTTTTCTTTCAAGAAAGAAATTAAAATCCTTGTTAACTTTTATAATCCCCAAAACTCTTTCAAACCATGGTTATCACATTTTCAAAACTCTCAGAGTTATACCTACCTACCATATCCATGTTTAAAAGCTATTATGTACATTTAACATCTTAGACTGTTTAAACTTTTTTTTCTGTGAATGAAAAGCAAAGAGGAAGTGAGACATCTTCCCTGGTGAATGCTAAGTGTTTCTGAATTTTGTTAACTGACAGAATCTGTCTCTATCATGCTGTTGAAAGCACTTTCTCAAGGTCACCAGTGACCTCCAATTACCAAGTTCAGTGATTTACTGATTCTTGATGCATTCTAACCTCTCTGTAGTATCTGATCCTTCTTCAGTCATCAGAGGATGCTGTCTTGATCCTCATTTGCTATAACACACCATAAGATCCCAGTTCTTCTCCTACCTCTTTGACAGTGCCTTAGATTCCCTTGAGACTGTGTCTTCGTGTCCCTTGAGCCCTGGCATTCAGCCTCTTGAAAAGGACTTTTAACCTGAGGTATGGTCAAAAGTTTGGACTGGCTCAGAGGTGAGCTCTGGAGGCAAGAAGATGGATAAAATAATTAGTCCAGTTTCCTTTGTTTACTTGACCAAGTAGACCTGGGTTTTCTGCTGCTAAAATTAAATAATAATGATTTTTCCCTCAAAGAATTGCACAGATTAAAAAATTAAAAATTTAAGTTATTAGATAGAATTTTCTGAATTTTCAGCTTTTCTCTCATAAATTTTTTTATACTTTTGGTATGCTCAGTAGCCTACCTGTAATGAACATAAGCAAATAAAACAAGTGAACAAGTTCACAAGTATTTTTATCATGTACTGCAAAATGGATCTTAGCTCAAATCATCTGAACTGGTGTGAGGATCACTGTCCTGGTCCGTAGGCCTGGCCCTGTATGATACCCTTGATGTGGGCTGCACCTTTCAGTCCAGTCTCACGCTCCTGAAGTCAAGCTCCAAAATGTCAACAGCCTGGCCTCAAAATTCGTTGTCACCCAACTGGAAACTAGAGTTCACATAGAGGAAAGAGACCAGAATGGGAATGGGCTTTAGACAACACCATGAGGAACAATTGAGGAAGCCTCTGAAAAAGAGGACTCGGTGCAAGCCACGTGAAAGACATCTTCAAACCTGTGTACAAGAGAAATTAGCCTGCTCCAAATACAGAAGGCCAACCTAAGACCAGTGGGCAGAAGTTCTAATAAAGCTATTAAAAAATGAAGTGCAGGGCCTCCCTGGTGGCGCAGTGGTTGAGAGTCCGCCTGCCGATGCAGGGGATACGGGTTTGTGCCCCGGTCTGGGAGGATCCCATATGCCGCGGAGCGGCTGGGCCCGTGAGCCATGGCCGCTGGGCCTGCGCATCCGGAGCCTGTGCTCCGCAACGGGAGAGGCCACAACAGTGAGAGGCCCGCATACCGCAAAAAGAAAAAAGAAAAAAAAAAAAAAAAAATGAAGTGCAAACTAATAGAACATTGTAGATCAAGTATACTCCAATAAAAGTTAATTAAAAAAAAACCCTATACATTGGTCAAAATCTTCCTAGAGATGACACAATTTAGTTTCATGATGGTGAACCTAAATTTTCCTAAGACCTGCCTATAATTAGGCCTGGTAAAGAGTGTTATTGATTAAAACATATAATACAGGGGAAAAAAAATGAAGTGCATAGGAGAAGAGGAATGGCCTGTGTGAGGGTGCAGAGAAGAAGAGGGCCTGGTGTCTATAGAAAATGGTAGAAGTTTTTCTACCCAGAGAGGAAGGTGTAAGTCAGAGGATCACGTATATAGTGTCACATAGGGCTCAAGTTCCAACAGAGGAACTCTAGGTTCTAGTTCACTGGAAGGGAGAACAAACAGAGGAAAGAAGACATGCCAGTGCAATGGGAGCAATTTCCCAACTTAAAATTTGCCCCAAAAGAGACAACCAACAACTTCTTGGTAAAGAGAGTAGAGGCTAATATATAACAATTGCAAATGTTTGAAGAAATTCCAGGATTGATTTCTGCCTTTAACCTACTTTTCAACTTTGACTTCTGGAGCATCTTTCGAAATATATCTCTTTAGTCATCAAAGGCATTTCTCCCTTTCAGGCAGAAGGCCACAAGCTATACAAGGACCTGAAGAACTTCCTCAGTGCAGTCAAAGGTGGGTATCAGGGAGCACAGGGGGATCCAGAGGGCATTTATGCAGCTACTAAGAGGTCTAGGGGATGGAAAAAAAAAAACAGCTATACTCAGGCTTTTCATCACTTGCCTGTGCCTGACTCCTGGATCTTTGTGGGCCGAGGAAGAGTAACTTTTCCTATCCCAGCCCCATCCAGCTTCTCTGACTGATAACCCAAACCTTCTGAGGTTGTCCTTTTGGATTGGAGCCACTGATTTGTCCGTCACCCATATGATTATACCAAACTACTTTATGGTAGGACTGAGTTCTCTCCTTTCAGTGATGCATGAAAGTTCAAAGAGAGTGTCAGAAACCCTGCAGGAGATCTACAGCAGCAAGTGGGATGGTCATGAGGAGCTGAAGGCCATCGTAGCGGTAAGAGTATTCTGGGCTTTACAGCTCTTCAACACTCACTCTACCCTCATCTCAACCTCACCCCAGCTTCTGTGTCCAAACAAATAGGAAAACAAAGGAGCCAGTTCACACTGTTCATTGGTATAGCTGTGATCACAGGTAGTAGGAAAAAGCTGTAACAGGAAAATATATGAAGTTAAAAAGTTTTCCGTAATCTGTGGATTCCTCTGTTTTTTTACCCTCTTCCTCTCTTTAAAACCTTAGGAAGTTTTACCTACACAAAACCAATTGGTTGTTTTTGAAAACCAATTTCATGCAGTTATTTGCTCCCAAACTTCCCTGTCCTTCAAGCTCTATAGAGTCCAAGACTCTCAACCAGCGGTTCCTGTTCTTAATCCCTTGAATGCATGTCCAGTCTCTTATACAGCAGTTCCTTGGGGACCGGCTGTTTCTTCATCTGACTCTTCCCCAGAATCCAAAATGATATTCTAAAAATATCAGTGCTCCAGAAAGGAAGTTTGTTGCAGGAAGAATTTGGATATTTCCGTGGAATGCAGTTGCTGTTGAGAAGTGGAGCCCTCAGAACTCCCCTCTGCCTCTACCCCACAGAATAATGATCTCCTCTGGGAAGACTATGAAGAGAAACTAGCTGACCAGGCTTTGAGGACCATGGAAAACTATGTAGGCCAATTCAGCGAGATTAAGGTAATCAATTTACAGAATCAAGGATGGGTTATGGGTGGCCCATATAAGTTAGAAAACATGTTGGGTTAAAAGTATAAGCAGAGGGCCTCCCTGGTGGCGCAGTGGTTGAGAGTCCGCCTGCCGATGCAGGGGATACGGGTTCGTGCCCCGGTCTGGGAGGATCCCATATGCCGCGGAGCGGCTAGGCCCGTGAGCCATGGCCGCTGAGCCTGCGCGTCCGGAGCCTGTGCTCCGCAACGGGAGAGGCCACAACAGTGAGAGGCCCGCGTACAGCAAAAAAAAAAAAAAAGTATAAGCAGAGTTAGAGCCCATGGTTAGGGAGGAAGTTGGATAGGTTAGGAAAAAGATTGAAAGTTGAGGGTTAGACAAGAGGTGAGGGAGGAGGGTTAGAGGTAGTGTGAAGGTTACATTTAGACTTAGATTTCAGTGAACTAGATTCGGGCTGGCTTTGGATTAGATCCAGGTCAGGGCATCCCATTTCGTTGTGAGAAACAGTTGGTGGGACTGTAGACGTTTATTGTAGAGAAGAGGAAACTTGGAGGAGTTACAATAATTATCTTCAAATACTTGAAAGTCTGTTAGATAAAAGAGGAATTCAACCTGTTCTAAACTGTTCCAGAAAGTAGAATTAGAATTCATTAATTCATTCAACTCATATTTATTTATTTATTTATTTGTTTATTTATTTATTTAAAAATACCATGCTCCATGGAATTCAGCTTTTTTTTTTTTTACATCTTTATTGGAGTATAATTGCTTAACAATGGGTGTTAGTTTTTGCTTTATAACAAAGTGAATAAGTTATACATATACATAGGTTCCCATATCCCCTCCCTCTTGCGTCTCCCTCCCACCCTCCCTATCCCACCCCTCCAGGCGGTCACAAAGCACCAAGCTGATCTCCCTGTGCTATGCGGCTGCTTCCCACTAGCTATCTACCTTACGTTTGGTAGTGTATATATGTCCATGCTTCTCTTCCGCTTTGTCACAGCTTACCCTTCCCCCTCCCCATATCCTCAAGTCCATTCTCTACGAGGTCTGTGTCTTTATTCCTGTCTTACCCCTAGGTTCTACATGACATTTTTTTTTCTTCTTAAATTCCATATATATGTGTTAGCATATGGTATTTGTCTTTCTCTTTCTGACTTACTTCACTCTGTATGACAAACTCAAGGTCTATCCACCTCATTACAAATAGCTCAATTTCGTTTCTTTTTATGGCTGAGTAATATTCCATTGTATATATGTGCCACATCTTCTTTATCCATTCATCCGATGATGGACACTTAGGTTGTTTCCATCTCCGGGCTATTGTAAATAGGGCTCCTATGAACATTTTGGTACATAACTCTTTTTGAATTATGGTTTCCTCATGGTATATGCCCAGTAGTGGGATTGCTGGGTCACATGGTAGTTCTATTTGTAGTTTTTTAAGGAACCTCCATACTGTTCTCCATAGTGGCTGTACCAATTCACATTCCCACCAGCAGTGCAAGAGTGTTCCCTTTCTTCCACACCCTCTCCAGCATTTATTGTTTCTAGATTTTTTGGTGATGGCCATTCTGACTGGTGTGAGATGATATCTCATTGTAGTTTTGATTTGCATTTCTCTAATGATTAAAGATGTTGAGCATTCTTTCATGTGTTTGTTGGCAGTCTGTATATCTTCTGTGGAGAAATGTCTATTTAGGTCTTCTGCCCATTTTTGGATTGGGTTGTTTGTTTTTTGTTATTGAGCTGTGTGAGCTGCTTATAAATTTTGGAGATTAATCCTTTGTCAGTTGCTTCATTTGCAAATATTTTCTCCCATTCTGAGGGTTGTCTTTTGGTCTTGTTTATGGTTTTCTTTACTGTGCAAAAGCTTTTACGTTTCATTAGGTCCCATGTGTTTATTTTGATCTTTATTTCCATTTCTCTGGGAAGTGGGTCAAAAAGGATCTTGCTGTGATGTATGTCATAGAGTGTTCTGCCTATGTTTTCCTCTAAGAGTTTGATAGTGTCTGGCCTTACATTTAGGTCTTTAATCCATTTTGAGCCTATTTTTGTGTATGGTATTAGGGAGTGATCTAATCTCATACTTTAACATGTCCCTGTCCAGTTTTCCCAGCACCACTTATTGAAGAGGCTGTCCTTTCTCCACTGTACATTCCTGCCTCCTTTATCAAAGATAAGGTGACCATATGTGTATTGGTTTATCTCTGGGCTTTCTATCCTGTTCCATTGATCTATCTTTCTGTTTTTGTACCAGTACCATACTGTCTTGATTACTGTAGCTTTGTAGTATAGTCTGAAGTCAGGGAGCCTGATTCCTCCAGCTCCATTTTTCATTTTCAAGATTGCTTTGGCTATTTGGGGTCTTTTGTGTTTCCATACAAATTGTGAAATTTTTTGTTCTAGTTCTGTGAAAAATGCCAGTGGTAGTTTGATAGAGACTGCATTGAATCTGTAGATTGCTTTGGGTAGTAGAGTCCTTTTCACAATGTTGATTCTTCCAATCCAAGAACATGGTATATCTCTCCATCTATTTGTATCATCTTTAATTTCTTTCATCAGTGTCTTGTAATTTTCTGCATACAGGTCTTTTGTCTCCTTAGGTAGGTTTATTCCTAGATATTTTATTCTTTTTGTTGCAATGGTAAATGGGAGTGTTTTCTTGATTTCACTTTCAGATTTTTCATCATTAGTATATAGGAATGCCAGAGATTTCTGTGCATTAATTTTGTACCCTGGTACTTTACCAAATTCATTGATTAACTCTAGTAGTTTTCTGGTAGCATCTTTAGGATTCTCTATGTATAGTATCATGTCATCTGCAAACAGTGACAGCTTTACTTCTTCTTTTCTGATTTGGATTCTTTTATTTCCTTTTCTTCTCTGATTGCTGTGGCTAAAACTTCCAAAACTATGTTGAATAAGAGTGGTGAGAGTGGGCAACCTTGTCTTGTTCCTGATCTTAGTGGAAATGGTTTCAGTTTTTCACCATTGAGGACGATGTTGGCTGTGGGCTTGTCATATATGGCCTTTATTATGTTGAGGAAAGTTCCCTCTATGCCTACTTTCTGCAGGGTTGTTATCATAAATGGGTGTTGAATTTTGTTGAAAGCTTTCTCTGCATCTATTGAGATGATCATATGGTTTTTCTCCTTCAATTTGTTAATATGGTGTATCACGTTGATTGATTTGCGTATATTGAAGAATCCTTGCATTCCTGGAATAAACCCCACTTGATCATGGTGTATGATCCTTTTAATGTGCTGCTGGATTCTGTTTGCTAGTATTTTGTTGAGGATTTTTGCGTCTATGTTCATCAGTGATATTGGCCTGTAGTTTTCTTTCTCTGTGACATCCTTGTCTGGTTTTGGTATCAAGGTGATGGTGGCCTTGTAGAATGAGTTTGGGAGTGTTCCTCCCTCTGCTATATTTTGGAAGAGTTTGAGAAGGATAGGTGTTAGCTCTTCTCTAAATGTTTGATAGAATTCACCTGTGAAGCCATCTGGTCCTGGGCTTTTGTTTGTTGGAAGATTTTTTATCACAGTTTTCAATTTCAGTGCTTGTGATTGGTCTGTTCATATTTTCTATTTCTTCCTGATTCAGTCTTGGCAGGTTGTGCATTTCTAAGAATTTGTACATTTCTTCCAGGTTGTCCATTTTATTGGCATAGAGTTGCTTGTAGTAATCTCTCTTGATCTTTTGTATTTCTGCAGTGTCAGTTGTTACTTCTCCTTTTTCATATCTAATTCTGTTGATTTGAGTCTTCTCCCTTTTTTTCTTGATGAGTCTGGCTAATGATTTATCAATTTTGTTTATCTTCTCAAAGAACCAGCTTTTAGTTTTATTGATCTTTGCTATCGTTTCCTTCATTTCTTTTTCATTTATTTCTGATCTGATCTTTATGATTTCTTTCCTTCTGCTAACTTTGGGGTGATTTTGTTCTTCTTTCTCTAATTGCTTTAGGTGCAAGGTTAGGTTGTTTATTCGAGATGTTTCCTGTTTCTTAAGGTGGGATTGTATTGCTATAAACTTCCCTCTTAGAACTGCTTTTGCTGCATCCCATAGGTTTTGGGTCGTCGTGTCTCCATTGTCATTTGTTTCTAGGTATTTTTTTATTTCCTCTTTGATTTCTTCAGTGATCACTCCGTTATTAAGTAGTGTATTGTTTAGCCTCCATGTGTTTGTATTTTTTACAGATCTTTTCCTGTAATTGATACCTAGTCTCATAGCATTGTGGTCAGAAAAGATACTTGATACAATTTCAGTTTTCTTAAATTTACCAAGGCTCGATTTGTGGCCCAAGATATGATCTATCCTGGAGAATGTTCCATGAGCACTTGAGAAAAATGTGTATTCTGTTGTTTTGGGATGGAATGTCCTATAAATATCAATTAAGTCCATCTTGTTTAATGTATCATTTAAAGCTTGTGTTTCCTTATTTATTTGCATTTTGGATGATCTGTCCATAGGTGAAAGTGGGGTGTTAAAGTCCCTTACTATGAATGTGTTACTGTCAATTTCCCCTTTTATGGCTGTTAGTATTTGCCTTATGTATTGAGGTGCTCCTATGTTGGGTGCATAAATATTTACAATTGTTATATCTTCTTCTTGGATCGATCCCTTGATCATTATGTAGTGTCCTTCTTTGTCTCTTCTAGTAGTCTTTGTTTTAAAGTCTATTTTGTCTGATATGAGAATTGCTACTCCAGCTTTCTTTTGGTTTCCATTTGCATGGAATATCTTTTTCCATCCCCTTACTTTCAATCTGTATGTGTCTCTAGGTCTGAAGTGGGTCTCTTGTAGACAGCATATATATGGGTCTTGTTTTTGTATCCATTCAGCCAATCTGTGTCTTTTGGTGGGAGCATTTAGTCCATTTACATTTAAGGTAATTATCAATATGTATGTTCCTATTCCCATTTTCTTAATTGTTTTGGGTTCGTTATTGTAGGTCTTTTCCTTCTGTTGTGTTTCCTGCCTAGATAAGTTCCTTTAGCATTTGTTGTAAAGCTGGTTTGGTGGTGCTGAATTCTCTCAGCTTTTGCTTGTCTGTAAATGTTTTAATTTCTCCATCAAATCTGAATGAGATCCTTGCTGGGTCGAGTAATCTTGGTTGCAGGTTTTTCTCCTTCATCACTTTAAATATGTCCTGCCAGTCCCTTCTGGCTTGCAGAGTTTCTGCTGAAAGATCAGCTGTTAACCTTACGGGGATTCCCTTGTGTGTTATTTGTTGTTTTTTCCCTTGCTGCTTTTAATATGTTTTCTTTGTATTTAATTTTTGATAGTTTGATTAATATGTGTCTTGGCGTATTTCTCCTTGGATTTATCCTGTATGGGACTCTCTGTGCCTCCTGAACTTGATTAACTATTTCCTTTCCCATATTAGGGAAGTTTTCAACTATAATCTCTTCAAATATTTTCTCAGTCCCTTTCTTTTTCTCTTCTTCTTCTGGAACCCCTGTATTTCGAATGTTGTTGCATTTAATGTTGTCCCAGAGGTCTGTGAGACTGTCCTCAGTTCTTTTCATTCTTTTTTCTTTCTTCTGCTCTGCAGTAGTTATTTCCACTATTTTATCTTCCACATCACTTATCCGTTCTTCTGCCTCAGTTATTCTGCTATTGATCCCATCTAGAGTATTTTTAATTTCATTTACTGTGTTGTTCATCATTGTTTGTTTCATCTTTAGTTCTTCTAGGTCCTTGTTAACTGTTTCTTGCATTTTGTCTATTCTATTTCCAAGATTTTGGATCATCTTTACTATCATTATTCTGAATTCTTTTTCAGGTAGACTGCCTATTTCCTCTTCATTTGTTAGGTCTGGTAGGTTTTTATCTTGCTCCTTCACCTGCTGTGTGTTTTTGTCTTCTCATTTTGCTTATCTTACTGTGTTTGGGGTCTCCTTTTTGCAGGCTGCAAGTTCGTAGTTCCCGTTGTTTTTGGTGTCTGTCCCCAGTGGCTAAGGTTGGTTCAGTGGGTTGTGTAGGCTTCCTGGTGGAGGGGACTAGTGCCTGTGTTCTGGTGGATGAGGCTGGATCTTGTCTTTCTGGTGGGCAGGTCCACGTCTGGTGGTGTGTTTTGGGGTGTCTGTGGACTTTTTGTGATTTTAGGCAGCCTCTCTGCTAATGGGTGGCGTTGTGTTCCTGTCTTGCTAGTTGTTTGGCATAGGGTGTCCAGCACTGTAGCTTGCTGGTCGTTGAGTAAAGCTGGGTGCTGGTGTTGAGATGGAGATCTCTGGAAGATTTTCGCCGTTTGATATTATGTGGAGCTGGGAGGTCTCTTGTGGACCAATGTCCTGAAGTTGGCTCTCCCACCTCAGAGGCACAGCACTGACTCCTGGCTCCTCAATTTGGGATGATTCGTTGTCTATTCATGTATTCCACAGATGCAGGGTACATCAAGTTGATTGCAGAGCTTTAATCCGCTGCTTCTGAGGCTCAACTCATATTTATTAAACGTCTACTCTGTTGGGCACTGGGCTGGTTTTGGACTAATATAGGAAGAAATTAAAGGAAGCCTCACTTAAATTTCTCATAGCTAAATCTTTCCAAAAAAGAAATGAAATATACTGTGAGATAGCAAGTTCTCTATTCTCTGTTCAAGAAGTCGAACTACTTCTTATCTTGGATATTGTAGAGAAACTTTGTGTATTGAATAGGAAGTTGGATCAGGTAATCACCAAGATCCTTTCAAATTCTGTGGTTGAGAGAAGGAGGCAAAGCCATTAACATTGTTTGCCTCTCCCTGGTATAATTTGTAGTTGGGATGAGATTGAGTAAACGTTCTCTCAGTGCTCATAATAATTTACTATTTGTATTATGCTTTAGGCTTTTCAAAGCCCTTTATATTCAGCATTTGATCTTTAAAGTAACACTATAGGGAAGTTGAGGCTACTGAGGCTCCAGAAGAGGTGGGCCTTGCCCTAGGTGACAAGGCTAATAAATGGCAGCATTGGGAGTAAAACCCAAAACTCCTGACTTTCAATTTACTAGGATTCTCAAGGCCATTTCTTCTGGATGCTGAACCAGTTTCTAGTGGGTTCCCAGATTATATTAAAATTCAGTGCAGCCTTCCAGGTGGTCTGGAGAATTGCCCTCTACTGTCTCTCCCCCTGAGAATTCCCATTCTTTCCAGATAATGAGGGAGATCCCTTTGGCACAAAACCCTATTAGAGAGTAAAATTTGATACTAGGACAGGAATCTTGCTTCTCTGTTTGATACTCTGTTACCCACATCCTGGCCACCGAAAAGTGAGTATCAAGGCCCTCTCTCTTGACTCTGGGTTAGGAAAGAATTGCCAAACGGGGCCGGAAACTCGTGGACTATGACAGTGCCCGACACCACCTGGAGGCGGTACAGAATGCCAAGAAGAAAGATGAGGCCAAGACTGCCAAGGTAAAGAAGAGCCTGGTAAAAACTCCCTGCCCTCCCTCTCCCCATAATGGTGGCAAGTGGCTGGGCCAAGATGGGTTTAGGAAACGATAAATTCAGCCTCCGGTGTCCTGAAGGAAATCCTGTCTCCTCTGACACTGATGCTCTAAGGATGGTCAGAGACTTGAGGCTGGGGAGGACATAGGTCTGGGGAAGGGAAGGCATGGTTCCCAGTAAGCCCCGTCCCTGAAAACATGCAGAGAATAAAGGAAGCAGCCTCTAGCTTTGGGTTCAGGAATAAGGGGAATTGTCCTGTCTCTTTTACCACCTAGGCAGAGGAAGAGTTCAACAAAGCCCAGGCTGTATTTGAAGATCTGAACCAGGAACTACTAGAGGAGCTGCCTGTTCTTTATAATAGGTAATGATTGAGATTCAGGAAAGGGCTGGACCCTCGGGCCAGTGGAGTCCCAGGCCACCTGGCAGCCCAAACATGTCCTCATGAAAAGAGCCCTGGTCCAAGAGTGGGATGTAACCTCAGCCCTGCTCGTAACTTGCTGTGTGATATTAGGCAAGCCACCTTTCTCTCTCGACCCTGGTTTCTTTGTCTGCAATACAGAGATAACCATCCCTGCCCTACCAGCTTTTCCGGGTTTAAAGACAAGATGCTTCTTAGATAAGAGAGATCTTGGCAAGTAAAGTGCTGTCATCATGCATATTAGGAGTATCTGGTTTTCTGCTCGAGCGTGTATTGTTTTAAACAAGCTTGGTTAGTGAACATCCGGATTCATGTAGAAGATACACCATGGGATGAGTATTTCCATTAATGAAGATGTCTTTGCTTCACAGTAGGTAAAAATGTTTTAGATGTAAATTTTCCACATTGGAAGAGGAATCTGAACAGAAGCTCTATTTGTATCCTATTTCCTTTTCATTGTACAAGATATGCTTTAAGGGACTTCCTGGTGGCGCAGTGGTTAAGAATCCGCCTGCCAATGCAGGGTACACGGGTTCAAGCCCTGGTCCGGGAAGATCCCACATGCCACGGAGCAACTAAGCCCGTGTGCCACAACTACTGAGCCTGCGCACCACAACTACTGAGACTGCGCTCTAGAGCCTGTGAGCCACAACTACTGAGCCCATGTGCCACAACTACTGAAGCCCATGCGCCCTACAGCCTGTGCTCCACAACAAGAGAAACCACCGCAGTGAGAAGCCTGCGCACTGCAACGAAGAGTAGCTCCCGCTCGCTGCAACTAGAGAAAGCCCGCGCACAGCAATGAAGACCCAGCGCAGCCAAAAAAAAAAAAAAGTTATGCAGTTGCAGTCAGAGTATTTTATATTGTCACTTTATATTAGTCTATGAATGAGGGAGCCTTTTTAATGACTACATGTATTCTAAAACATTAATTATGTGATTTCTAATTTAAACAGAATTGAAATTTAATAGTTTCTTTAAATGTAAACTTCCCCAATTCATTTACGGTAGAATCCCATTAATGTACATATAGCTTCATAGAAGTCCAAGTATTGAATACTGAGAAAGAATACTTACTATAACGATTATAATTGTATGGCCTTATATTTATACGGCACTTTAAAAATTATTCAAAGCACTTTCATATATACTTCAGAAACTAAAGAGCCTGAATCAGATAATTTCTTTCATAGAGATCTGTTATACTTTGGTGTCAGCCTAGGCTGGTCGTGTCGCCTCTGGCCTTCGCGCTCCTGAGAGTCAAGTGTACCCCTGGCCTGGCTCTGACGAATCCAGATCCCAGAACGTCCTGAGCCTAGGCCTTGGGGTGCTTTTCTGTGTGGAGCTGGCAGTGGCTTTGGCTTACGCTCCTACCTTGTACTTCAAAGACTTCCTTTACCAACACTTACCTTTATGTGTTTGTTGTTTTGCCTCTTGATAGTCGTATTGGCTGTTATGTGACCATCTTCCAAAACATTTCCAACTTGAGAGACGTCTTCTACAGGGAAATGAGCAAGGTGAGAAACATCCGGCCAATTTAGACATCTAGGAGGGTTTTTCTAATAAATATGAAGGTCGCTCTAATTTACATAACCTCATTAGATATCCATATTGGCATCACAAATTATTACTTCTTTCTCATGATGAAATAATAGCACTTGATGGACTGTGTTGAACTGTATTAAAGCACATCTTTAACTTAAAAAGGATGAATTGTATATTTTAAATGTGAATTATATCTCAATAAAGATATTAAAAAATACATAGTATGAAAAGCTGAAAGGTCCTATAAGGAGAAATTGATAAATCTGCATAGGAGATTTTAGCAAAGGGAAACCACATTACTGACAAACTAACAGAGTGAAGTAAGAGCTAGAAACCTAAATGATCAATAATTATATGGGAAAAACCCCACAAATATAAATAACAAAAAATGCAGAATGAAGTGGTGATAGTGGACATTCTTGTCTTGTTTCCAGTTTTGGGGAAATTTTTCAGTGTTTTATTTCTAGGTATGATGTTTGCTTTAGGATGTTTGTAAATACCCTTCATAAGTTAACAGAAATTCTTCCCTATTTCTAGTGTACTGAGTTTTTGTTTGTTTTTAATACACTGAAGAAAATGAAAAAAAAAAAAGCACGTTTATATAATGTCAGAGGGCCCTCTCCATCTCCATTAACAACTGAATAATGGCATCCAAATGGGCTTCCGATGCATAAAAGAGATTAGAGTTATGGAAGAAACAGCTGAAATGGGGAACCAAGTTCAACCTCCATCTTCTGTTGCTGGGGAGCAGAGAGGGCAGTGTTTAGGCACAGCTCAGTTTCTCAGGTAGTTCATCTTGAATAGGGCCAATCCTATTCAATGACGGGCAGCCACAGAACATGACCTCACGGGGTCACTTCTAGTCCTGCGATTCCAAGACTCTTTGCTGTTAAAATATTAATTATATTCACATCCACATCCACACACGTTCCTCTCCACAGTTTCTTTGGCTAAATTATGATTTCCCTAGTTAATATTACAATGAGTTTTCATTCCCTGGATCACCTGAGAGACGCTAGAACCTCAAATCAACATCAAATACCAAGGACCCAGCCTTGAGAGAGCTGCCAGTCTGATGGAAGAGGCAGAACTTTAGACATAGTAAAGGAAGAAGGGGTGGTGGGACAGGACCCTGGACAGTAGTGCAAAAGGGATAAGGAATTTTATCATTAAGGGTAGGAAGGTTTTATTTTGGGGAGAGAAGGGATATGCCAGTCTCAGGTTCCCACGTGGCTAGCATCTCCTTCTCTCTTGCTTACTCCAGCTGAACCACAATCTCTACGAGGTGATGAGCAAACTGGAGAAGCAACATTCTGACAAAGTCTTTGTGGTGAAGGGACTCTCAAGGTGAGCCACTTCTGACACTCATTTCTGCTTGGTTTGTCCTGTGTGTGAACACATTCAACACTCTCACCTCCAATCCCAAATCCTGACCTTTTCTTTTGTGTTCATGTAAATAATATTGGTTTTTGTTGGTGCTACACCCCTATATAAAGTATTTTTATGAAATATTTTAGTGGTAACTAAATGTATAAAGAATAATACAACAAAGAGTCATATACCCACCACCAAATTTAAGAAATCAACTATTGGGACTTCCCTGGTGGTCCAGTGGTTAAGACTCTGCACTCCCAATGCAGGGGGCACGGGTTCGATCCCTGGTCGGGGAACTAAGATCCTGTATACCGCGTGGTACAGCCAAAAAAAAAAGAAAGAAAAGAAATCAACTATTATATATATATAATTAAATCTCCCAGTGTCCCTTTCCCACTCACTTTGTCTTCCTGTCCCCCACCAAGTGTAACCACTATCTTAAATTTAGTATTTATTATTACCATGCATGTCTTTTTACTTTTATTATATACATATATATGCACACATAGAAAATATTATTTTGCATGGTTTAAAATTTTATTTAGATAGAGAATTATACTGTATGTATTCTTTTGCAACTACTTTTGTTCTCTTAGTATTGTTTGTGAGATAACTTATCCTTGTTGCTACATGTTGCCAGCTGTGATCTTTCCTTTTCATGATTGTTATGGATGCTATTGTATGCCTAGTTCACAGTTTATTTCTCTGAACTGCTAGTGGACATTTGGGTTGTCTTACAGTTTTATGCTATTACAAATAATGGTGCAGTGAACGCGTTTCACATTTCTCCTTGTGAATGTTATCAAGAGTTTCTTTAGGATGTGTACTGGGAGTCTAATTGCTGAGTCGTAGGGTTCTGTGCCTTTGGGTTTCTTCAGCCTTACTAGACATTACCATTGTCAGATTGCTCTCCAGAGTGATTGTTCCAATTTACAACTCACCGGAAGTGAATAAAAGCCCTCATTGCTCCATATTCTTGCTACATGCGACATTGTCAGACTTCTTAATTTTTCTAAGGTAATAGGTATGAAATGGAAGTTTTGCAGTTTTAATTACGTCTCCACAATGGCTGGTTAGCTTGAACATCTTTTCGTGTTATTGGCCTTTTAAGGTTCCTTTTGTGTGACTTTCATGTTTATCCTTTCTTCACATTTTTCATTTGGATTGTTTACCCTTTTTAAAAAACTGATTTACATGAGATGGGGTTTTTTGGATATTCTGGATATTAATCCTTTAATGATATGTACTGCAAATATCTTCTCTTTCTTTTTTTTTGTTTTTATTAATATTTATTTATTTCAGCTGCTCCAGGTCTTAGTTGCGGCATGTGGGATCTTCGCTGCGGCATGAGGGCTCTTAGTTGTGGCATGTGGACTTCTTAGTTGTGGTATGCATGTGGGATCTAATTCCCCAACCAGGGATCGAACCTGGGTCCCCTGCACTGGGAGCGTGGAGTCCTACCCACTGGACCACCAGGGAAATCCTGCAAATATCTTTTCTTAACCTGTTATGGCTTGTTTTTCTGTGTGTGTGTATGTGGTGTGTCTGTTGCCTTCAAGCATTCTTTATGCTGATAAATGTGAGCAATTCACTGGTCCCTCAGAATGTGATCATTTTCTTATTCTGATGCCTTTGTTTAAGAAGTTTTATTAAGTTCCTTCTATACACAAGGTTTTATGCTGAGAGTTAGGCATCTAAGGACATAGGTGACTTGTCTTTCTCCTGAAGTGATTTACAGAAGTTGGAAGGGGGACATCCCTGGTGGCGCAGTGGTTAAGAATCTGCCTACCAATGCAGGGGACACGGGTTCGATCCCAGATTCAGGAACTTCCCACGTGCCATGGAGCAACTAAGCCTGCGAGCCACAACTACTGAAGCCCATGTGCTGCAACTACTGAAGCCTGTGCGCCTAGAGCCCGTGCTCTGCAGCAAGAGAAGCCACCGCATTGAGAAGCCCATGTACTGCAATGAAGAGGGGCCCCCACTTGCCGCAGATAGAGAAAGCCTGTGCTCAGCAACAAAGACCCAACGCAGCCAAAAATAAATAAATAAATTTATAACCAAAAAAAAGTTGGAAGGGCACAAAATGTGCCTAAGGAAACAAGGAACAATATAAGATTGCACATACTAAGGGCCTGAGGAAACCAGTAGGAATTCAAAGAGTTAAGTAATTGCGGTGTGCAGATAGATGGTCAGGGAAGGCTTTGAGGAGGTGGTAAAACTGAGCTTGAGATTTGCAGGAAGAATGGGTCTCAGTTTGTTGTTTGTATTCCTCATTTAGCAGTTAGTTACAGACTTAAAAAGAATCACTAACAGGCCAATATAGACTTCCCTTTTACTCCCAAAACTCTTTTTCTCCTCTTCCCCGCATTGAAAACCAGAGTTCTCTCTAAGTGTCCATTCATCTGAAACTTACCATCATTTACACCAAGATGTCCCAGAACCTTTTAGGGAAATCTGGTCTTTTCTTGCTATATCCTGGGCCTTCTAAACCTGCTGACGCATAGAATGCTAGTGCTAGAAAGAACCTTATGTCACTTAGCTTATCTTACTGTCAGAAACTCCCACAGGGCTGGAACTAAGTTTTTCTCTCTTCCTATCACCGTCTCCCATTCTTGAACCCAGGACACAGCACATAGTTGGTACATGTCAAGTAAATATTTGTGAGTTGCTTAATCAGTTAGTGGATGGTACATGGGAGGCCCTTAAGGAGGTGAGTAGGAGTCAAGCTGATGTTGCTGTAGAAGCACTCAGCACAGTATCCAGCATACTCGATAAATGTTATAGTCAGTTTTCATTGTTCGTGGTAGTTTTGTTCTAAGTCACCATGAGCACTGAATTAGTGAATACTGAACCATTGCTCCCAGGGGAAACACAGGGTTAGTTTCCTGTGAGCCCCTGGTCCTAACATTTTCATCAGTCAGTCAATACATAACCTTTCTTGCGTGTGTTTTTGTTTAAATACACCTCATTTAATACATATTGTTGATTTATTCCTATTGAACTCACAGCCACCAGCACTATGCCTGAATGAAGCTTATCTAACATGTATTTTCTCTGTAAGGCACATCACAGACTTTCTGCTCTCAAACAGCACTTTAGCACTATACTTGGAGGCCATTTTAAACAGCAAAATCACCAACAAAAAGCACAACAAAAAACTTGGCAAACAGGACATATTTACAGTAAGAGAGCTAAAACAGGAAGGCAGAGGCTTGCCTTGTTAGACCTCAGCTGGGAAAGTATTGGTGAGGCACTCATTCTTCACAGCTGGCACATGTCCGTGAATGACCGCAAAAGAACCATGAGTGTTGATTTTGAGGTTATAAATAAATTTCAGGGGGTAGGTGCATTTGCAAACACAGAATCCATGAGGATCAACTGTATATCACTCGTGAATCTTTTCCCCAAAGTACTTTGTTAATATATTGCTGAGTTTTTTTCCAGTTTCTTTTTCTTTATATATTTTTAGATAATCAAGATCGTGATATGGATAAAATGTTATAGCCTTTTTCCAATTCACTTTATAATATAAGCATTACTGCAAATTATACAAACTTTCTAATACCATGTTAAATTGCTTTATTCTGTTTTATTATTATATGAATGTATCATTTATTTGGGGATTTAGGTTACTTCCAGTTTTTAGCTCTTCTGAATCTAAATGCCCTTCCTTTTTTTAGCAGCAACAGACGCTCTCTAGTCATCTCTCCCCCAGTTCGAACATCTACAGTCTCCAGCCCTCTTACCTCACCTAGCAGTCCCTCTGCACTTTCCTTGAAGAGTGAGAAGGACTCCACCTCAGCAAGTGAGGAAGAGCTGGCATCTGATCCAGCCCAGGGAGAAGACAACTCCGAGATTAAAAAAGAGCCCTTAAAAGACAAGGAAATAGAGGAGGAGGCTGAAGCAAGCTCTTCTGAGGAGGAAGAGCCTCTGCTAGCTTTCAATGGCCCCTCCCAGGCCCAGCCCTCACCCACCGTTGAGGGTGGAGAGTCCCAGGAGGAAATTCTCCCTGGCTCCCCAGCTCCATCACCAGGCAGAGCTCTGATCCCTTCAGAGCAGGCCTCATCTTTCCCAGAAGCAGTCCTCCGAACCCGCATCTCAAGCGAAGGATCTGAACAGCCAAAGAGAGCCTCTATGCAGAGGGCCTCAGCACCGCCTGATAGGCCTCCTCCACCCAGAGCCACTCCCAGCCCCAGGTCCTCCTTAGGGAACATGCCCTCCAGCCCTCCAGCCTCTGAACAGAGTTCACCCACCAGCCCTAGGGCCTCCTTGGGGGCTGAGACTCCAAGTCCTAGGGCCTCCTTAGAGGCCTCTCCTGATCCACAGCCACCAGAGAAGCCAGCAAGAGCTCCTGAGGTCGGAGAAAAGGAAAACACCGATAATCTGAACCCAGAAGAACTTTGTACTTCCCCAACCTTGATGATCTGTCAGGTGAGAATGGATCTGGCTGAGTCTTTATTCCCTTTATAACCTCCATGTAGATTATTTTTACTATGGTCAGGTTGCCCTACAGTAGGTAAGACTTTATGTCATTATATTACAGTTTCAAGGATACTCTTGGACACCTTTTTTGGTTCTGGGGATTGCACATCTTCATAGCAACGAATTTAGCGACCTGTAGTCCCAGGGTAATTGACTTCTACAAAGAGCTTATCTCTGATATAAGAAGATCCTTACTAATTTCTTTCTTTTGCTCCAAGTTCTGGGAGTTCCCAACGTAAAGAGCCTACAACTGGATCCTGATCTTTACCATTTTTAATGTGGGGGAGGGAGGAAGGTCTCACTTCACTTTGTCATACTTGTGATTATGGTGAATAGACCCCAAGCAAAATGGCATCAGCAAATTTCCAAGGTATATCTTCTTTGATGAGAGAAGCCTAGAAGAAGGAACTCACAAAGGGAAGGTAAAGCAAAAGGGATGGTCTTTTGAAAGGTGAAAATATGGATGAGAAAGTTAAAATAGAGACACAGACCCTCTGGAGAGCAACCAATTCCGTGAAGGATCTGGAAATCAAGTCATATTCTATTCAAGTTACATGGAAGTCTATCATATAGAGGAGAGATCTGACATGTTCTGTAAGACTCCTGAGGACAGAAAAAGGCCTTGCGTGTAAAGTGTTTTTGTTTTTTTAAGTACATTTTGGATCAATATAAGAGGAACTTTCAGCAATTAGCTCTAAGAAGTGGTATGGGAAAACATTTTTTTTAATACAGAGGAAAGGGGGCACAAGGGGCATCAAAAACCAGAATAAGCTGGGCCATCTTGAAAACTAGTTGCCCTTCCTTGATGTTAAAAGCTAAGGCCATATGGTTCCCTGTCAGGTGCATTGTAGAGAGGATTATGGAGCAACATCTGACTAGGTGGCACCCAGATTCGTTCATTCATTCCACAATCACTCATTAAACCCCTACTGTGTGCCAGGCACTTTTCTAGGAAGTGGGGTATTAGAGTGAACAAAACACAAAATTCTCTGCTTTCCAGCTGCTTACATTCTAGTGGAGGGGGAGATAGACAAGAAACAGAATAAGTAAGTAAAATTACAGTTTAGTGGTGCTATGAGTTAGGGAGAAGAATTAAGCAGGGCGAGGCATAGGGAGTGGGGGCTGAATTGCAGCTTTAAACAGAGCCGTCAGAGAAGGTGACATCTGGGCAATGAAGGAGGCCAGGGCATGAGCTATGTGGATATCTGGGAGTGTGAGATGTCTGGTACCCCTCAGATCATACCACCTTACTACTGAATATGCCTACCTGAAGGTTGACCAGGCTATCTTGGGAGTCTCCTGCTGTCTGAGAGGAACTAACATGGACAGAGGGAACAAGGGTGTGATGTCTGGCAAGGCAAGGAAGGTAGAAGACAAGAGGACAATAGACTTATCTCAGTTGACTCCCCTGAGATACTAAAATCTGAGTCATCAACAGTATTATGCCCTGAGTCTTGATTCACGTGAGGTACTGAAGGTACCTTGGCTGGTTTCCAGTCTGAGATAGCTACACTGAGTGAGAGATATGCAGGGCATGTGGATAGTAAATAAGCCCAAGATAAATGTGGGATTTTGCATAGATGAAGAGTATAGCCACTTCTGCACTGAAAAGAGCAACTCAACTCTATGGAAAATCCAAAATTAATTTAAATTTGACTTTGTAATATGTTATATGATTTTAGTATAGAGACAACAATAGAATGACCTGTTTGGCTCAGGTGCATAATAAAACAAGTTTGCGTTCTTGGAGTAATTTTACTGAAGGGATTATGGGGACCAAGATGCTGTCTATTTGGAGGAACAGGCTAGTAACACTGTCCTCCTTGGAAGTGAGGTACAGGACACAACTTCCTTCCCCTGAGGTTACCTCCTTATGTTTGAGATTTACTCCCAGCCTCTCCTGTGGGATTGCGTTGGTCATTGGCTAAGGAGACATATTTTTCCTATGGAATTAAGCAATAGAGCATCTTAGATCCTAGTGTATCAGTATTATCAATCCTCTGAAGCCTGTGTCCTGTAAGATTTGTTCATCTCCCTCACAGATGCATCATAAATCATATTTTCTCTCAAGCAGAATTATGGACTTACCACATATAAAAACGGGTAAATAAAAAGATAACTGTTACCAAAAAAAAAAAAAATGTTGGGGCTTCCCTGGTGGCGCAGTGGTTGAGAGTCCGCCTGCCGATGCAGGGGACGCGGGTTCGTGCCCCGGTCCGGGAAGATCCCACATGCCGCGAAGGGGCTGGGCCCGTGAGCCATGGCCGCTGAGCCTGCGCGTCCAGAGCCTGTGCTCCGCACTGGAGAGGCCGCAACAGTGAGAGGCCCGCGTACCGCAAAAAAAAAAAAAGATAACTGTGAGAAAATCTGTTCTTGCTCAGCATTTGACTCACCTGAGAGAAAATGAAGATTTTGATAACTTTCTTGGAGGTATTAATAGTATTACCTTTGAGGTAGTTCATGGCCTAGAATCAGCAGAGGGAGTACGAAGAAGGAAATTTTCCTGAAAGGAGAAATCACAGAATTTCAAGTGGCTGTCATACTGTTAGAAATCAGTTCTACTTTAAAAGGGTGAATTTTATAGTGTGTTAAATAAATTTCTTTTTTTAAAAGTTCATTCTAAACCTTAGAGTGCCAAGGTCTTCCCCTGGCTTAGTAGTTACTAGACACGGCTTTTTCCACACCTTGGGCTTCCATCTCAGAACCTAGACCTTTTCCCAAGGAAATCATCCTACCACTTGCCTCTCCTAACTGCTGTGGGTTAGGATCATCTAAGTGTGAGAACTGCCGTGCATTCTTGAGGAGGATTAGCCTAAAAGTGATAGGTAGTGGTTTTAAGACCTATATTTATACGCTTACAGAGTCTCACCTAGCTATACGTATAGATGCCATGTCACACAAATCATGGAAACAACTCTGGAATCTGAAGACCTGGCTTCCTGTCCCAGCAAGTCATTTCACCCTTCAAATCTTGGTTTACTGATATGAGGGAGGATGGCAGTAAAACCTTCCCTGTTGCCTTCAGGCTGTAGTGAAACAACATTGTATGATTGCCCTTAGTATTATCTATGACCCTTATGAAGTGTAAGGTACAAAAGGCCCTTCTAAGCTGAGAGGCTGGGAGGTTGAGACAAATCTCACTGGCAGACCTCTTCTTTTCGTAGAACCAAGGTCTTCAGCTTCATGTCTCTGCGGTTCCGGAAGAGAGCAGCGTCATAGCACCTGAGCCTCGAGAAGAGGTAAGGAGTCCAGATATGCAGACAGCAGGAGGGGTGGTGAGACTGGGATTGCGGATGGACAGATGCTTGGCTACAGGCTGGCATCCTCGCTGTGGGCTGTGAGGGGAACCCAGCAGTGAACAGTATCCTTAGGGAAAAGTCAAGGACGTGGGAGCCAGAAGAACCAAGAGTGACCGCACTTTGTGGTTCCTTTGTGCCCATTTCCCAACTGGCTTTGAACCTCCTGACCTCTTCCCCATAGCCCTATCTCCTAAGAATTTATTTAGTTATACCTGAACTTACTTCAAAAAGGAGTTGAGAGCTACAAAAGGCATACAAAAAGTAAATACATACAGGCACCCACATGAAATGTAGTAAAGTAACTCAGAAGTGTATTAGTGAGAGTGACATAAAATGGAGCCATGAACTAGGCAAGTACAAATGTGCATTCTGTAAAATAGACTTACTAAGGATGGACCACAAACTTGGTTCCAGACTAACATCCAAGAAGAAGAGAAAAACCTGATCAGTTCACACAGTTTATGATGCCCATTCCTTAGGAGAACAACTCCTGCTACTAAGATGAAAAAGAAATCTCTTCTGCGAATCCTCATAAAGAGATGGTGAATGACATAATGAACAGTATCTGCAACAAGTCTTTACAATAATCCTAACAGCCAGTTTCACGTTGCCTCCACCTCCATACAGGCCAGTGCATTACATGAAATATAATTCAGGACAAGAAAATGGAGTTTTCACACACACACACACCCTTATTAACTGGTTAGTGGCAGGGCAGGTCAGCATCTAATGCAATCATGTTTCGTTTCTAGGTGTCTCCCATTCAAAATGCACAACTCTGAAGAGGAACTGCCAAGACCTCCCCACACACACCTCCCCAGAAAAGCCCCTCAGCTAGAGGATGTAAGTCAGAGGGACTTCAGATCCAGCGTTCATTTCTGGTTTCTCAAACTGTGAATGCTGGCGGTCTCTAAAGACCTAGCATTAATGGAAGCTGAGGAGCAGACTCGGGAGGGAGGGAGGCGGTCTTGGGAGAAGAGACCGTTAGACTCGGAATATTTAACTCAGGTTTTAGCATTGTTAGAATAGTAAGACTTTATATACTAATGAAGTGGGGCTAAAATGACTATAAAAAGCAAAAACATCTGTAGACATAGACATTTGTCCACCCACAGGCATATAACCACACATACTCAGAGAATAGTGAACAGATCTTTGAGTTACCACTCATTTTGCAAGACCTAAAACCAAAAGAACAGATTTCAGATTGTTAAATAAAGTATTATTCTGATGATGTATGGATTTTTTGTTTGACACAGGAAGTTGTTCCAGCCCAGCAAACTATTCTTCACTTAGGCAAGGTTATTGACTCTACCCCAGGTTCAGAAAGCTTTAGTCACAACCCTGACCCCCAGCTCACCCTACCTCCTGGCTAGAACTCTTTGATGATGCCAGGGGCCACAGGCTCCTCTCCTCAAGCAAGATGCTTTATTGCCTGACCCCGCCCCCACCCTTTGGTTAATAAGCAAATATTCTTGGAAAGGGTTTATATTTTAGAGCTCTATCTAGTGCCTACCGTTTGGTACTTGGTGTAAATAAGGATCTGAGCAGGATGGAAGAAGAAAGAGAACTCCAAGTGAAGGGAAAGGATACATGGTATAGATACAAAGTATAATGGAAATGGTATGGAAGTTGGAGTCAGAATTCTTGGATTCAAGTCCTATCATGTGCTTCTGTGAAAACATTAAAAACTAACTTTGAAGTCCTGCCACCCTGATAAACATGCACACATATGCAAGCACTCACTCATCCATCTTTGCTTTTGTTTCTGGGGGTGATGGATGATGTCACTGTTCAGTCATTCAGCAAGAATTTATTGAGTACTCTGCCAAGCACTGTACTAGGTACTAGAGAAATAATGATGAGGAAAAAAAGTAAGAACGTTATAGAGACAGAATACTGAGCAGGGAGCAGAGACGCCGGATTTAGCAATGAGTGAGAGGAGACGTGATGAAGACTGAAATTTTAAGGAATTATTCTAGGTTAGGTGTGAGAGACTAGAATTTGGTGGTGCCATTTCCTGAAGTGGTGACTGTAGGAGGAAGTGCATTATATGTGAGTTTTCTCATTGCAAGTAACAAACTGACACAGTTAAGCACTAAAGGATACGTTGGAAGGATATTATGCAGCTCATAGAACTGAAAACAACCAGGCTGCAGAAAGAACCCTCGGATGTCTGTAGCAGGAACGTGTGGACTGCCCCTCCAGGCAGCTGTCATTGGAAGACTCAGCTTCAGCTGCCTCCTGCCAATGTGTCCTTTCTAGATGCAGATTCCCTGGAGAAAGAATCTGGCCCAGTTTGGGGGGAGGCACGTTAGGGTCTACAGTGACAGGAAGACCAGTGGTGGTGGTGACACGGGGTGGGAGTAGGGAGGGGGGATTACGAAGAAGCGCAAGGAAGCTTTTGGGGTGATAGAAATGTTCCTAATTTTGATTATGGTGATAGTTTAATGTGTATACGTGTGTCAAACTGATCAAATTGTACCCTTTATGGGCAGTTTATTGGGTGTCCCATACAAACATTGGTACAAAGAACTTGAGAACTTTCATGACTTTTCAGTAGACATGTCCCTTAGGGAGCTGGTAATGCATATTTGTCATTTTTAGGAGTCATTTTTCTAAGATCTAATCCTGTTACTCTTCCATTTAAAAACTTTCAAAGGATCCCTACTGCTGTAATGGAGAGGAGGTTGCATATCTCCCTATAAAAGCCCTACTGTCTGTATTTTAATTCCTCTCCTAGAAGGCATCCCACTCCCGTGGCACTCAGTTACTGCTGGCAGTGATACTCAGGGCTAATGGAAGGGTCGGGGATATGCTAGGGATACAGGCTCCTGGCTGTCCAAGGTCCTCCAGGACCTGCTTAGAATACCCCTCCCAAGGCAAAACCCAGTTCGAGCCTTTTCTTTACCAGGCTTTCCCTGACCCTCATCTCCTAGGAAACTGATCCTCTTTGGAGAGTGTGCCAGAGAGTACTTCTCGGGACTTATGGTCTGGTGGTGGGGAGATAAGCACTCAAGGTAACTGCTACAAAAGAGGCACAAATGAAGTGGAAAATTTTACTAAACCATGAGACTGACACTTCATTTGCATATGGCCCTACTGGAGGCTCCAGGAAGATAGGGAAGAGGGCCAATAAGCTGGGCATGGGTAATAATTTTGCTTATCTAGGGTAGATAATCCCAGCCAGGGACCAAATTGTTTAATTTACAAAATAGTAAAGTTGTGGTTGGTCCAATGGTAATGCATTAACAGAACTTATTAGACTAGGACTTAGAAGACTGCCATCTTGGCAGTAGTGCAAGACCGGGCTGAAAGATGATAAAATTGGGCAGAGATGAATATCTCTTATCCCCTGCCCTGAGGCCCCTGGAGGTCTGTTAACACAAGGATGGCTGTTCCAGTTTCTGAAGTTTAGCATTTAATCCTTGGAGAACACTGGTAGCTCACCACCACTTGAGGCTTCATTCATCATCTATCTGTATGCATCTCTACCTAGAATTAATTGCAAGAACATCACCCAGTCCCTGCCTTCCAGCAATGTGAAGGACAATACTGACAGACTAGGTAAGATATCCAGAGAGTACTAGAAACAGCACACATCCAGGATATATGGGACACCCCAAAGAGCAGAGCACATACTGCTTACAGTATTGCTTATTTTATGCTAAATTGGGTGCTGAGCATGTGCATATTGGATCCTGTTTTTCTGCATGTTTACACTTTCAAAATGAATAGCATGTGCCTACAGGGTTAAAATCATGTACCAGCAAAACTTTTAAGGTTACATTTTAAACAAAGAAAATGCTTGTGAGAGACTATTAGCCATCAAATTAAATTGCAAAACTAACACAGCAAATCAGTATTCAGTTGGGCTGGATGGCCCATGAAAGTCTGTGGTTCTTAACTATCTTCAGACATAATGGAATATGCCATGCGGGAGACTGACCCAGATAACAAGAAAAAATCTCAACTTTTCTTGGAATTCATGGTCAGCTTGTCAATAAATGCAAGCAGTTGTCCACCTTTGCAACTTAACCGTTAGGATTTGAATTTCCTTTTCTCTTGGGTATTCTTTTATCTGAGGACTGGCCAGCCTTACCTTTTTATTAACTTACATCCACCTTGCCTACGTGTTACTTTCTTTGCCTTTCTTGGTTGGATTGGTAGTTTTCCCACACGTGGGCTTTCTTCTTCCTCACTGATAACTGCTATGCCTTTAAAAATATATTCAAGTAAATGAATTTAGTCAATTTACTCTGTTTTTATTTTTATTCCAACCACATAACATCTTTAGGAATGAAAGCAACTCTGCTTTCTTTTCTTTCCTTTCTTCCTTCCTTCCTTCCTTCCTCCCTCCCTTCTTTTCTTTCTTTCTTTGCTTTTTTCTCACTCTGTGCCCCCATTCTCTGAGACTC
This sequence comes from Mesoplodon mirus, assembly GCF_964341445.2. Classification (NCBI taxonomy): domain Eukaryota; kingdom Metazoa; phylum Chordata; class Mammalia; order Artiodactyla; family Ziphiidae; genus Mesoplodon; species Mesoplodon mirus. Next base: position 57,314,477 of record NC_138987.1, on the reverse strand, counting down.
TCTCAGTCTTTTTCTCCCAAAATGAACACGCACAATTCTGGCTCTATCGATCTATATAAATATTGATTCCCAAACCTAGAGACTGCCTCCCAGGAATAAGAAGCACAGAAATCTGTATCACTGAGAGGGAAGACAGAATAACCACAAGAGTTCTAACCCTAAACAGGAAGCCAAGATAACATTTACTGAGCACTTACTGTGTGCCAGGTAAGCTTCTAATGCTTTAAATGTATCAATATTAACTCATTCCATCCCCACAGTAGATACTGCCCCAGATAAGAGAAATGAAACAAAACTGTCTAAGATCACACAGCATGAGTGAGGTTACGTCCTTACTCATTGAGTTCCTCATTAATTTGGGAACATTTCCTGCCAGAAAGAAGCGAGTCAAGAGGTGACTAAAGTATGGCATTAATTAGTAGTTAAATTGATGTGCTTCCCAGGTGCTAGAACCACGCTATGAAATGGCATGATTTTTCAGTCCCGCATTTCAGGGATGAGGGAACAGCTTTTAGAGATGTTAAGTAATTTGCCCAAAGTCACACAGCTGAGAAGCAGCGGAGCTGGAGCTGTTTGAGTCCAAAGTCCACAACACGCTCTTAACCTCTACACTACACTGCCTCGGATGAATTCGGGCAAGGAAGATCCGAATGGGACAACGTTCCTCTCCCCACCTCACACCCCGCTCCCCGGCCCGGGGTGTGCCCACTAAGTTAGCTTATGTTCCAAGCTTCTGGATACAGACCTATTTACGTAAGTGATATGCAAACGCAAGTGAATGTAATTTTCCACATTTGCTGAAAATTCAAATAACGTCGATGGCGGGGAAAGCGGACAGATCCCATTAGCTGCGGGCTCACTCTGATCCCGTGCCCTCCGGCGCCTCGAGGAGGCGGGGGAGGAAGCGGCTCCGGATGGAGAGTAAAGAGACAATCGGGGAAGGAAAAGCAGCCTTTCCTCCCGGGGGAGCTGAGGCGGCCGGGCGGGCAGAGGGAACCTGCAGAGGGCGGTTTCTCTCCTCTTTTCCTGTCCCACCCAGTCGGCCGGCCCCCCCCCCCCCCACCGGCCGGCCTCGGCAGCTAACTTTGAGCGTCTTTGCGCTGCTTCCTCAGCTCTGGGTCCCCGGCGGGTCCCCGCGGTGCCTGCGGTTCCCGCCCCCGTCGAGTTGAGCAGGACGCGCGGCGCGGCGCGGCGCCGGCCCTTCCCCTGCAGCCTGTCCGACTGGTAAGGTGAGCACGCGGAGGTGGGGACCCGGGAAGGGCCGGAGGGCCAGGCGAGCCCGGTCGCCCACACTCACGCTGCAGCCGCCGCGGCCGCGTCAAGAACTGAAACCGAGAGCGGCCGAGCTCAGGCCTCGGCTGGAGCCTCCCGTCGCGGCGGCTCGGAACCGGTGCCCGGGACGGGCCGCCCTCGGAGCGCAGCGAGCCCTGCCTGGCGCGGGTAACGCAGGAGGGCTCTGGACCGGGGTCGGGGCGCGGGGGGCGCGGGGGGCGGTGCCGCGGGCTCGAGCCCCGACGTCCGCGGACGCGGCGAGGGCCCCAAGGTGCCAGAGTCACGGCCGGGCCGGTGGTGGGCGGCCGCGGGGGCCCGGCCAGCGGGGTCGGTGGACCGCGCGGACGTTGCAGCGGACGCCCGAGGGGGCACTGGGGGCGGAGGGCTGAGCCCCAACAACCGGCCGTCTCGGGCGGGCCTGAGGGCGACTGACGACCCTCCCTCCGTTGCCCGGCGCCTGGCTCCCCAGCCCGGCCCTGCCGCTGCCCCCGCACCGGCCCCGACTCTGGGCCGGGGGCCTGACCTCCCTGCGCTCTCCTGACACCTAGTGGACGGCTTCCCCCAGACCTCGGGCTGGGAGAGAACCGGGGACTTGTTACCGCGCCTGGGTGAAACTGGGTCCGCGGCTAATTTGCGTACATTTACCTAACTTTCTCAGGCCTTGAGAAACCTCCTAGGTGAATGGTGGCCCAGTGAAAGGATCCCCGGATAGACGTTCAATAGGGCGGGGGTGGGGGTGGGGGTGGGGGGAGAGTTGGGGAAGGGACTCAGGAAAACCTGGCACCAAAGGCTTTCCTGGGATTTCCAGTCATCTTCAGCCCCAGGCATGGGCCCATCCACCTCATTCTGCTCTTTGTCCCTCTTCCTACAGATCTGCACCTCCCTGCAGGTGCCTGTCCACCTGCCGAGATGACTAGCCTCCCAACCACGCCTTCTCCAGGAGGTAGGTGAAGGCCTTTCCCACGTAAACTGCCCCACCCCAGCCCAGTCCTGGAATTCCCTGAGCCCTCTGCCCAGGTGGGAAGACTCCCACTACTCTCCACCTGCCTCACGCCAGAAAAGGTCCTGGGAGGAAGCAGCAGGCAACCAGCGTGCACACTTTAGTGCAGTTGGAATCTGAAGTTTCATGGACCTGGACCGATTCCTGGTACTACTACTTAGAGCTTTGTGACCTTGTGACCTACCCTCTAAGCTCCAGTCTCATTTGTAAAACGGGGGAAATAGTACCTTATTTGTGAGGATTAAATGAGATAATCCATGTAAAACACCTAGCACAGTGTCTCATATCTAGCAAGCACTCGGTAACGTCGGTTATTATTACTGGGTGCTTGTTAGAAAAGCCCACCTATTCCTAGAAAGGAATTCTATGGCACGTGGGATCTTAGTGCCCCCACCAGGGATCGAACCCGCGGTGCCCCCTGCTTTGGAAGCACAGAGTCTTCACCCCTGGACCGCCAGGAAAGTCCCTCTGCTTGCTTTCTAATTCCACTCCTCTGATGATTCACTCCAGCATCAAAAATCCCTTGTTCCCCGGAACTATTGTTACCCTTGTTCCCTAGTCAGGGATCCCCCTCTTTCCCCTTCACGTTAAGAATGGATTCCCAAAAAAAAAAAAAAAGAGAATGAGAATGGATTCCTACCTTTCATTTCATAACCAAGCTGAGCTGGACAAACCATCAGATATTCATTGGTTGTTTTCATTACATGTTAATTAGGGTAAGGGAGGAACAAAACCTTGGTTGGTCTATACACCTTTGTTTCCATATGCGGTCTCATTTGTCATTAGGACAGACATTCTCTGCTTTACTGATGTGGAAACAGGTGAGTGAGAACCCCAGGGGAAGTCAAAGGCAGTGTCCTCTGTGACTGGTGATGTAGCAATTCAGACCCTTGGTTGTCTGCTGGAGATAAGAAAAGGGAGAAATGGGCAGCTGTCTAGATTAGTTAGTACAGGCTTCATGAGTGGGGAAGGGATGGAGCCCTTACCCTTGAAGGATGGGTGAGGTTTATACAGGCAAAGAGGGGTGCAGCAGGGATTCCAGATAAAGGTAGCGTTTGCCACTTCTGAAACTACAGAGACTGTGCTTACCTTGGAGGGTATTCTGGGGGACAGGGCAGAGGACCTACAGAATAAACCTGCCTGTAGGGAAGAGAGGTGATGCTTGCTTGGGCAGCTGAGAAATTAGGACTTGGACAAAAGTAGAACTATATACATTCTTTTTTAAATTTTGTGGTAAGATAAACATAAATGTTACCATTTTGATTATTTTTTGGTGTACAAGTTCAGTGGTATTAAGTATTGAGTGGTATTCACATTGCTGTGCAACTGTTACCACCATCCATCTCCAGAACTTTTTCATCTTCCCAAACTGAAACTCTGTATCCATTAAATAATAACTCCTCATTCCCTTCCCCACAGCCCCTGGCTACCACCATTATACTTTCTCTCTGTATAAATTTGACTAGGTACCCAGTATAAGTGTAATCATACAAAATTTGTCCTTTTGTGTCTGGCTTATTTCACTAGCATAACATTTCCGAGCCTCGTCCATTTTGTAGCATTTGTCAGAATTTCCTTCCTTTTTAAGGCTGAATAATACTATATGTATATAATGTATATCATTTTATTTATCCACTCATACACCAATAGATACTTGGGTTGCTTCCACCTTTTGGCTGTTGTGAATACTGCTGCTTGAACGTTGGTGTACAAATATCTCTTCAAGTCCCTCTTTCAGTTCTTTTGGGTATATACCCAGAAGTGTGGTAATTCTGTTTAATTTTTTGAGGCACTGCCATACTGTTTCCCAGGGTAGCTATACCATTTTACATTCCTACCAGCAATGCATAGGGTTCCAATTTCTCCACATCCTTGACAGCACTTGTTATTTTCTGATTTTTTTTTTTTTTTTTTTTTTTTGCCGTACGCGGGCCTCTCACTGTCGTGGCCTCTCCCATTGCGGAGCACAGGCTACGGATGCGCAGGCTCAGCGGCCATGGCTCACAGGCCCAGCCGCTCTGCGGCATGTGGGATCTTCCCGGACCGGGGCACGAACCCATGTCCCCTGCATCGGCAGGCGGACTCTCAACCACTGCGCCACCAGGGAAGCCCTATTTTCTGATTTTTTTTTTTTAATTTAATTTTTTTTTTTTATACAGCAGGTTCTTATTGGTTATCTATTTTATCTATTTATTTATTTATTTATTTTTGCGGTACGCGGGCCTCTCACTGTTGTGGCCTCTCCCATTGCGGAGCACAGGCTCCGGACGCGCAGGCTCAGCGGCCATGGCTCATGGGCCCGGCCGCTCCGCGGCATATGGGATCTTCCCGGACTGGGGCACGAACCCATGTCCCCTGCATCGGCAGGCAGACTCTCAACCACTGCACCACCAGGGAAGCCCTATTTTCTGATTTTTAATAGTGGCTATCCTAATGGGTGTGAATGGTATCTCATTGTGGTTTTGATTTACATTTCCCTAATGATTAGTGATGTTGAACATCTTTTCATGTGTTTATTGGCAACTGTATGTCTTTTGGAGAAATGTCTATTCAAGTCCTTGCCCATTTTTCAATTGTCTGGTTTTGTTGTTGTTGAGTCGTATATTTACATTTTCAACCCAACAAATGACATGAGTGGAGTGGTATTTTAGGACATATCATATAGTCCCCTACCCACTGGGTCCAAGCAAATGTAAGTTCAGGGGCAGAAATGGAGAAATTACAGACAGGGTGAGGGCTTGTACTTTGAAGAATGGGATCATTGAGGGTCTTGCATGTCTTTTCCCCACCTCCCCACCTATGCCCTTTCACATCCGTTTGCCCCAATCTATAAAGATCTCCTAAAGGAGATATCCTTTAAGAGGGCTGAAAGTGAGGGCCACATTAGAACTTTCAGGGGCCCTTGGCACTTTTGCCTTTGTGGGCCCATTCCTCCATTTAAAAAGGTAATATGTTAAAAATTGTATTTTACAACTATGTTGGTATAAGGAAGAATACAATATTAATATACAATAAAATCATTAATGGTTATATTTATAATTGATTGATATAACAATATTATAATTTCCTTGATATAAACATTCAATTTTTTCTTCTGATTTTAAAAGAAATTAAGATCATTAAAAAACATTTTCATGGGCCCCTAGAAGTATGGTGGACCCTAGGCGCGTTGCCTGCTGTGCCTAGTGCGTAAGTTGCCCTCTTGGAAGGAGAGTGGGGTGGAATAGGCATTGTCCACTCTGCCCACCCCACTGGGTAAAGCCCATCCCTTGCCATGTAGTCACACTAGCTACATCCTAGGTTGTCCTCACTCTAGATTAGATGCTCAGTGTTGTTCATCTCGCTTATTCCTCATCACAACCCTGTGAGCATGTTTCATTCTCATTTTACAGAAGCAAAAACTGAGGTTCAGGGAAGTTAAGAAATTTTCAGAGGTTAGGCAATTCTCCCAAGGTCACGCAGCTAATAAGGGCAGAGGCAGGATATTGTGCCAAGTCCTGTATTCTTTCCGTCATGGTATACTGCTCTCAGCCACTCCACCCCATGGCTGGGGCACATGAAAGAGAAGGAAGGAGAAAGGGAGCAGAATTCCAGGGCGGGTTCCCATGGAAAGGAGAATTGGGGGAGCCGCCCTTTGCTGGGCAGGGCTAGAGCAAATAAATAGGTTGTCAGACTCAGGTGGCAAAGGATCTGATGCCTCAGTGATAAGAGATTTAGCCCAGAAACAAGGGCCACAAACAAACCAACAGGTATCTAGGTTAACCAAAAAAAAAAAAAAAAAAAAAGTGAGTGAGCCAAATAGATCTTGAAGTTCATTTGCTGTAGGTTAGGATTTGGGTGGAGCCTCAAATCTCAGATCTTGTGGTCCTCAGCCCCAGGCCTCCCTCCTTAAAGAAAATGCGTGCTACAGTCTTTCTGAGCCTGAGAAGGGAAGGAACAAAGTAACATTCTTTTTTTTTTTTAATATTTCTTCTTTCCTTAGTATATTGCCTTTCTTATTTATTTATTTATTTATTTATTTAGGCTGCACTGGGTCTTGGTTGTGGCACACGGGATCTTCACTGAGGCATGCAGGATCTTTTAGTTGTGGTGGGCAGACTTATTAGTTGCAGCATGCAGACTCTTAGTTGCGGCATGCAGACTCATAGTTGAGGCATGCATGCGGGATCTAGTTCCCTGACCAGGGATCGAACCCAGGCCCCCTGCATCGGGAGCACGGAGTCTTACTCACTGGACTGCCAGGGAAGTCCCCAGAGTAACATTCTTATTCCTTTGTTTGGAAGAGGAGACAGGAGAGAAATGGGGTAGGAACAGGAGATAATGGGGGGAAAGCTGTAAACCATTTCTCCCCTTGTATGCCACGTTTCCTGAACTTAGTTTACTTTGTTGTTGTTCTTTCATTACAAAGCTATTACATGCCCCTCAGGGAATAACCTTCTAGACTTTTTCTATGTGTGTGTGTGTGTGTGTGTATATATATATATATATGTTTATAGTTCTATTTTCTTTTTCTTTTTCTTTTTTTTAAAATTTATTTATTTATTTTTGGCTGCGCTGGGTCTTCATTGCTGTGCACGGGCTTTCTCTAGGCACGCAGGCTTCAGTAGTTGTGGTTCGCAGGGTCTAGAGTGCAGGCTCAATAGTTGTGGCACACGGGCTTAGTTGCTCCACGGCATGTGGGATCTTCCTGGACCAGGGCTCGAACCCATGTCCCCTGCATTGGCAGGCGGATCCTTAACCACTGCGCCACCAGGGAAGCCCTACTTTACTTTTTTTAACAAACATGTAATCATATAACACATACTGCCCTAGCAGTTTGCTTTTTTTGTCTAACCATATATTCTGTTCCAGTAATTGCAGATCTACCACATTCTTTTTAACAACTGTACTATTTCCAGAATGAATGACCTGTCATTTATTTAATCATTCCTCTGCTGATAGACATTCAGGTATGTGTCACTCTTGCAAACAGTGCTTTAGTGAACACCCATCCTGCAATAAAACCCTGAGAACCAAACCCAGTGGACACGTCAACAAAATGTTTAGCTGGAGGCAAGGCAGGGATGGTTCCAGAAGTTGCGAAGAACCTTGAAGTGAGGAGATAGATTTAAAGCCTGGCTGGGCCAACCACTGAGTGACGGTGGGCTGGTTGACGAAGCTTGCTGAGCTACCTCAATTTTCTGGCTTGTACATAATGATAATACCAATGCTACTTACATCACATTCTTGGGGTAGAGATAAAATAATGTATGTTTTGCAAACTGTAAGTCACAAATATCGATTATTGTTCTGATACTTAAAGCCCAAAGGCTCCGGCTCATTAGCTCTGACACCCTGTGACTTTTAGTCTGAGAAAAGCTCTTCTGTGTGGAGTAGAATTCAAATTCTTGATTTTTTTTTTTTTTTTTTTTTTTTTTTTGACCTGCTGCATGGCATGCAGGATCTTAGTTCCCTGACCAGGGATCGAACCCATGCCCCCTGCAGTGGAAGCACAGAGGCTTACACACTGGACCACCAGGGAAGTCCCTGATTTGTTAAAAATTTTTATTGGACTATAGTTGATTTACAATGTTGTATTAGTACAATAAAGTACAGTAAAGCAAATCAGTTATACATATACACATACCCACTCTTTTTTAGATTCTTTTAATTTTTTTTTTTTTTTTTTTTTTTTTTTGCCGTATGCGGGCCTCTCACTGTCGTGGCCTCTCCCGTTGCGGAGCACAGGCTCTGGACGCGCAGGCTCAGCGGCCATGGCTCACGGGCCCAGCCACTCCGCGGCATGTGGGATCTTCCTGGACCAGGGCACGAACCCGTGTCCCCTGCATCAGCAGGCGGACTCTCAACCACTGCACCACCAGGGAAGCCCTAAATTTTTTTTTTTTAATTTTATTTTATTTTATTTTTTTGCTTTATAACAAACTTAATCAGTTATACATATACATATGTTTCCATATCCCCTCCCTTTTGCGTCTCCCTCCCACCCTCCCTATCCCACCCCTCCAGGCGGTCACAAAGTACCGAGCTGATCTCCCTGTGCTATGCGGCTGCTTCCCACTAGATATCTACCTCACGTTTGGTAGTGTATATATGTCCATGCCGCTCTTTCACTTTGTCACAGCTTACCCTTCCCCCTCCCCATATCCTCAAGTCCATTCTCTAGTAGGTCTGTGTCTTTATTCCTGTCTTACCCCTATGTTCTTCATGACATTTTTTTTCTTAAATTCCATATATATGTGTTAGCATACAGTATTTGTCTTTCTCTTTCTGACTTACTTCACTCTGTATGACAGACTCTAGGTCTATCCACCTCATTACAAATAGCTCAATTTCATTTCTTTTTATGGCTGAGTAATATTCCATTGTATATATGTGCCACATCTTCTTTATCCATTCATCCGATGATGGACACTTAGGTTGTTTCCATCTCCGGGCTATTGTAAATAGGGCTGCTATGAACATTTTGGTACATGTCTCTTTTTGAATTATGGTTTTCTCAGGGTATATGCCCAGTAGTGGGATTGCTGGGTCATATGGTAGTTCTATTTGTAGTTTTTTAAGGAACCTCCATACCGTTCTCCATAGCGGCTGTACCAATTCACATTCCCACCAGCAGTGCAAGAGTGTTCCCTTTTTTCCACACCCTCTCCAGCATTTATTGTTTCTAGATTTTTTGATGATGGCCATTCTGACTGGTGTGAGATGATATCTCATTGTAGTTTTGATTTGCATTTCTCTAATGAGTAAAGATGTTGAGCATCCTTTCATGTGTTTGTTGGCAGTCTGTATATCTTCTGTGGAGAAATGTCTATTTAGGTCTTCTGCCCATTTTTGGATTGGGTTGTTTGTTTTTTTGTTATTGAGCTGCATGAGCTGCTTATAAATTTTGGAGATTAATCCTTTGTCAGTTGCTTCATTTGCAAATATTTTCTCCCATTCTGAGGGTTGTCTTTTGGTCTTGTTTATGGTTTCCTTTGCTGTGCAAAAGCTTTTAAGTTTCATTAGGTCCCATGTGTTTATTTTTGTCTTTATTTCCATTTCTCTAGGAGGTGGGTCAAAAAGGATCTTGCTGTGATGTATGTCATAGAGTGTTCTGCCTATGTTTTCCTCTAAGAGTTTGATAGTGTCTGGCCTTACATTTAGGTCTTTAATCCATTTTGAGCTTATTTTTGTGTATGGTGTTAGGGAGTGATCTAATCTCATACTTTTACATGTCCCTATCCAGTTTTCCCAGCACCACTTATTGAAGAGACTGTCCTTTCTCCACTGTACATTCCTGCCTCCTTTATCAAAGATAAGGTGACCATATGTCCGTGCGTTTAACTCTGGGCTTTCTATCCTGTTCCATTGATCTATCTTTCTGTTTTTGTGCCAGTACCATACTGTCTTGATTACTGTAGCTTTGTAGTATAGTCTGAAGTCAGGGAGCCTGATTCCTCCAGCTCCATTTTTCGTTCTCAAGATTGCTTTGGCTATTCGGGGTCTTTTGTGTTTCCATACAAATTGTGAAATTTTTTGTTCTAGTTCTGTGAAAAATGCCAGTGGTAGTTTGATAGGGATTGCATTGAACCTGTAGATTGCTTTGGGTAGTAGAGTCCTTTTCACAATATTGATTCTTCCAATCCAAGAACATGGTACATCTCTCCATCTATTTGTATCATCTTTAATTTCTTTCATCAGTGTCTTATAATTTTCTGCATACAGGTCTTTTGTCTCCTTAGGTAGGTTTATTCCTAGATATTTTATTCTTTTTGTTGCAGTGGTAAATGGGAGTGTTTCTTGATTTCACTTTCAGATTTTTCATCATCAGTATATAGGAATGCCAGAGATTTCTGTGCATTAATTTTGTATCCTGCAACTTTACCAAATTCATTGATTAACTCTAGTAGTTTTCTGGTAGCATCTTTAGGATTCTCTATGTATAGTATCATGTCATCTGCAAACAGTGACAGCTTTACTTCTTCTTTTCTGATTTGGATTCTTTTATTTCCTTTTCTTCTCTGATTGCTGTGGCTAAAACTTCCAAAACTATGTTGAATAAGAGTGGTGAGAGTGGGCAACCTTGTCTTGTTCCTGATCTTAGTGGAAATGGTTTCAGTTTTTCACCATTGAGGACGATGTTGGCTGTGGGCTTGTCATATATGGCCTTTATTATGTTGAGGAAAGTTCCCTCTATGCCTACTTTCTGCAGGGTTGTTATCATAAATGGGTGTTGAATTTTGTTGAAAGCTTTCTCTGCATCTATTGAGATGATCATATGGTTTTTCTCCTTCAATTTGTTAATATGGTGTATCACGTTGATTGATTTGCGTATATTGAAGAATCCTTGCATTCCTGGAATAAACCCCACTTGATCATGGTGTATGATCCTTTTAATGTGCTGCTGGATTCTGTTTGCTAGTATTTTGTTGAGGATTTTTGCGTCTATGTTCATCAGTGATATTGGCCTGTAGTTTTCTTTCTCTGTGACATCCTTGTCTGGTTTTGGTATCAAGTTGATGGTGGCCTTGTAGAATGAGTTTGGGAGTGTTCCTCCCTCTGCTATATTTTGGAAGAGTTTGAGAAGGATAGGTGTTAGCTCTTCTCTAAATGTTTGATAGAATTCGCCTGTGAAGCCATCTGGTCCTGGGCTTTTGTTTGTTGGAAGATTTTTTTTTTTTTTTCTTTTTTTTGCTGTATGCGGGCCTCTCACTGTTGTGGCCTCTCCCGTTGCGGAGCACAGGCTCCGGATGCGCAGGCCCAGCGGCCACGGCTCACGGGCCCAGCCGCTCCGCGGCATATGGGATCCTCCCAGACCGGGGCACGAACCCGTATCCCCTGCATCGGCAGGCGGACTCTCAACCACTGCGCCACCAGGGAGGCCCTGTTGGAAGATTTTTTATCACAGTTTTCAATTTCAGTGCTTGTGATTGGTCTGTTCATATTTTCTATTTCTTCCTGATTCAGTCTTGGCAGGTTGTGCATTTCTAAGAATTTGTACATTTCTTCCAGGTTGTCCATTTTATTGGCATAGAGTTGCTTGTAGTAATCTCTCTTGATCTTTTGTATTTCTGCAGTGTCAGTTGTTACTTCTCCTTTTTCATATCTAATTCTGTTGATTTGAGTCTTCTCCCTTTTTTTCTTGATGAGTCTGGCTAATGATTTATCAATTTTGTTTATCTTCTCAAAGAACCAGCTTTTAGTTTTATTGATCTTTGCTATCGTTTCCTTCATTTCTTTTTCATTTATTTCTGATCTGATCTTTATGATTTCTTTCCTTCTGCTAACTTTGGGGTGATTTTGTTCTTCTTTCTCTAATTGCTTTAGGTGCAAGGTTAGGTTGTTTATTCGAGATGTTTCCTGTTTCTTAAGGTGGGATTGTATTGCTATAAACTTCCCTCTTAGAACTGCTTTTGCTGCATCCCATAGGTTTTGGGTCGTCGTGTCTCCATTGTCATTTGTTTCTAGGTATTTTTTAATTTCCCCTTTGATTTCTTCAGTGATCACTTCGTTATGAAGTAGTGTATTGTTTAGCCTCCATGTGTTTGTATTTTTTACAGATCTTTTCCTGTAATTGATATCTAGTCTCATAGCATTGTGGTCGGAAAAGATACTTGATACAATTTCAATTTTCTTAAATTTACCAAGGCTTGATTTGTGACCCAAGATATGATCTATCCTGGAGAATGTTCCATGAGCACTTGAGAAAAATGTGTATTCTGTTGTTTTGGGATGGAATGTCCTATAAATATCAATTAAGTCCATCTTGTTTAATGTATCATTTAAAGCTTGTGTTTCCTTATTTATTTTCATTTTGGATGATCTGTCCATTGGTGAAAGTGGGGTGTTAAAGTCCCCTACTATGAGTGTGTTACTGTCGATTTCTCCTTTTATGGCTGTTAGCATTTGCCTTATGTACTGAGGTGCTCCTATGTTTGGTGCATAAATATTTACAATTGTTATATCTTCTTCTTGGATCGATCCCTTGATCATTATGTAGTGTCCTTCTTTGTCTCTTCTAGTAGTCTTTGTTTTAAAGTCTATTTTGTCTGATATGAGAATTGCTACTCCAGCTTTCTTTTGGTTTCCATTTGCATGGAATATCTTTTTCCATCCCCTTACTTTCAGTCTGTATGTGTCTCTAGGTCTGAAGTGGGTCTCTTGTAGACAGCATATATATGGGTCTTGTTTTTGTATCCATTCAGCCAATCTGTATCTTTTGGTGGGAGCATTTAGTCCATTTACATTTAAGGTAATCATCGATATGTATGTTCCTATTCCCATTTTCTTAATTGTTTTGGGTTCGTTATTGTAGGTCTTTTACTTCTGTTGTGTTTCTTGCCTAGAGAAGTTCCTTTAGCATTTGTTGTAAAGCTGGTTTGGTGGTGCTGAACTCTCTCAGCTTTTGCTTGTCTGTAAACGTTTTAATTTCTCCATCAAATCTGAATGAGATCCTTGCTGGGTCGAGTAATCTTGGTTGCAGGTTCTTCTCCTTCATCACTTTAATTATGTCCTGCCACTCCCTTCTGGCTTGTAGAGTTTCTGCTGAGAGATCAGCTGTTATCCTGATGGGGATTCCCTTGTGTGTGATTTGTTGTTTTTGCCTTGCTGCTTTTATTATGATTTCTTTGTGTTTCATTTTTGACAGTTTGATTAATATGTGTCTTGGCGTATTTCTCCTTGGATTTATTCTGTATGGGACTCTCTGTGCCTCCTGGACTTGATTAACTATTTCCTTTCCCATATTAGGGAAGTTTTCAACTATAATCTCTTCAAATATTTTCTCAGTCCCTTTCTTTTTCTCTTCTTCTTCTGGAACCCCTATAATTCGAATGTTGGTGCGTTTAATGTTGTCCCAGAGGTCTCTGAGACTGTCCTCTGTTCTTTTCATTCTTTTTTCTTTATTTTGCTCTGCAGCAGTTATTTCCACTATTTTATCTTCCACCTCACTTATCCGTTCTTCTGCCTCAGTTATTCTGCTATTGATCCCATCTAGAGTATTTTTTATTTCATGTATTGTGTTTTTAATTGATGCTTGATTCATCTTTAGTTCTTCTAGGTCCTTGTTAACTGTTTCTTGCATTTTGTCTATTCTATTTCCAAGATTTTGGATCTGGGAAATAGAATCTTGGATCATCTTTACCATCATTATTCTGAATTCTTTTTCAGGTAGAGTGCCTATTACCTCTTCATTTGTTAGGTCTGGTGGGTTTTTATCTTGCTCCTTCTCCTGCTGTGTGTTTTTCTGTCTTCTCATTTTGCTTATGTTACTGTGTTTGGGGTCTCCTTTTTGCAGGCTGCAGGTTCGTAGTTCTTGTTGTTTTTGGTGTCTGTCCCCAGTGGCTAAGGTTGGTTTAGTGGGTTGTGTAGGCTTCCTGGTGGAGGGGACTAGTGCCTGTGTTCTGGTGGATGAGGCTGGATCTTGTCTTTCTGGTGGGCAGGTCCACGTCTGGTGGTGTGTTTTGGGGTGTCTGTGGACTTTTTATGATTTTAGGCCACCTCTCTGCTAATGGGTGGCGTTGTGTTCCTGTCTTGCTAGTTGTTTGGCTTAGGGTGTCCAGCACTGTAGCTTGCTGGTCATTGAGTGAAGTTGGGTGCTGGTGTTGAGATGGAGATCTCTGGAAGATTTTCGCCGTTTGATATTATGTGGAGCTGGGAGGTCTCTTGTGGACCAGTGTCCTGAAGTTGGCTCTCCCACCTCAGAGGCACAGCACTGACTCCGGGCTCCTCAATTTGGGATGATGTGTTGTCTATTCATGTATTCCACAGATGCAGGGTACATCAAGTTGATTGTGGAGCTTTAATCCGCTGCTTCTGAGGCTGCTGGGAGAGGTTTCCCTTTCTCTTCTTTGTTCTCACAGCTCCTGGGTCTCAGCTTTGGATTTGGCCCCGCCTCTGCGTGTAGGTCGCCGGAGGGCGTCTGTTCTTCGCTCAGACAGGAGAGGGTTAAAGGAGCAGCCTCTTCGGGGACTCTGGCTCACTCAGGCCGGGCGGGAGGGAGGGGCACGGAGTGCGGGGCGAGCCTTTTGGGAGGTCTGGGGTCTTCTGCCAGCGTTCAGTAGGTGTTCTGTAGGGGTTGTTCCACGTGTAGCTGTATTTCTGGTGTATCCGTGGGGAGGAAGGTGATCTCCGCGTCTTACTCTTCCGCCATCTTACCCGGAAGTCCTAAATTTTTGATTTTTTAATAGACATTTTATTTTGGAATAATTTTAGATTTATAGAAAAGTTGCAAAAATAGTACAGAGAGTTTGTATACCCTTCAGCCATGTTTCCTCAAATGTCATTTGGTACATTTGACGTCGATAGAGATAACCACAATACATTTGTGAAGACCAGGAAATTAACATTGGTATGATACTGGGTTTTTTTTAATGAATTATTTTTATTTTAATTAATTTATTTTTTTAATATTTATTTATTTATTTTGGCTGCACTGGGTCTTAGTTGCGGCACGCGAGATCTTCATTGTGGCATGTTTAGTTTCAGCATGAGGACTCTTAGTTGCGGCATGCATGTGGGATCTGGTTCCCCGACCAGGGATCAAACCTGGGACCTCTGCATTGGGAGTGCAGAATCTTGTTACCCACTGGACCGCCAGGGAAGTCCCAACATTGGTACGACACTGTTAACTAAACTACAGACTTCATTGAGAGCTCAGCAGTTTGAAAATTTGCTTTTGTAGTGAATTCTGATAGAACATTTTCAATTTATAAAAATTCTAACATTAAGGCTGAGAAAGGTCCTGAGGGTCAGATAGTTCAACTACCCGTTCTGTGCTGGAATTCTCTCTCCATTTCCCCATGAAGCATCTGCCCAGTTTTGCTCTCCGTTCTCTGGGGAAGGCATCCATCTCCCATTAGTTTCTGCCATTAGTGCTCTTGTACAGGTCATCGTTGGTATATTCAAAGACAGCATTCAGGTCCCAACCCTCCATCCCCAACTAAGTTTTCACTCAGCTTTCTCTTACAGGCTTTCCTGATCTGATATGGTTTCCAAGCCATTCACTGTGTTGGCTGCTCAGCTCAAAACTGGCACCCAGATGCAACTCAGCGGTCTAGGAATAGCGCAGAGTAGGGCAGCACTGTTGATGCCATTGTAGAGACCACATTTATATTCATGGTGCCTAAAATAGCAGCAAGTTTTAAATATTTTATGATTATAAAAGTCATTATCATCATAAGAAATTTGGAAGATAAAGGAAAAGAAAGAAAATAAAAAGCATCCAAAATTCTACGACCTTCCTCTCACTCTTGCTGCTATTTTGGGTTCTATCCTTCCAGTGTCGGTGAATTTCTAGTGATCCCACTGTAAGTCTTTTATAGATGCTGCTAAGCTGTGGCTTCCCCATTATTTGTGAGTAGTTGATTTCCCGGAAGAGCAAGGTGTGTGTTGAATTCTCATCTTGTTCAGTTTGGCCAATTTCTCCAGTCATTTTAAATCTCTTTATCAGCTTACTAGTTGCCCCTCTAACTTTGAGTCCTTCACAGATTTGTTGAACCTTCCCTGGGTCTACTGGGGTCTGTATTTACCCAAAGGACACTAAACCCTTCCACACTAAGCCTGTGTGGAAGGCACCAATAAGGCAGAGCACCAAAACAAAAGGTCTCACAAAGGATTTAATATTCACTATTTTTATTTATTTATTTATTTTGTCTGTGCTGCCTGGCTTGTGGGATCTTGGTTCCCTGACCAGGGATTGAACCCGGGCCCTTGGCAGTGAGAGCGCAGAGTCCTAATGACTGGACAGCCAGGGAATTCCCTCACTGTATTTTAAAAACAAGCAAAAAAGCCAAGAGTTGTTACCATAAAGGGAAAATGTATTATTGGACTTTCTTTTATCTGTCTTGTGATTTAGTATTTTTATTTTTATTTATGTATTTTAAAATTTATTTATTTATTTATTTATTTATGTATTTAATTATTTATTTATTTATGGCTGTGTTGGGTTTTCGTTGCTGCGTGCGGCTTTCTCTAGTTGAGACGGGCGGCGGCTACTCTTCATTGTGGTGCGAAGGCTTCTCATTGCAGTGGCTTCTCCCACTGCGGATCATGGGCTCTAGGCGCGCAAGCTTCGGTAGTTGTGGCACATGGGCCCAGTAGTTGTGGCTCACGGGCCCCAGAGCACAGGCTCAGTAGTTGTGGCCCACGGGCTTAGTTGCTCCGTGGCATGTGGGATCTTCCCAGACCAGGGCTCGAACCCGTCTCCCCTGCATTGGCAGATGGATTATTAACCACTGCGTCCGTATTTTTATTTTGAATTACACAAAGGCCTTGATTTGGCCCTGGCATGGTCTGACATCATAATATCAATTCAAAAAGAATTAAGGTCAGGGGCTTCCCTGGTGGCGCAGTGGTTGAGAGTCCGCCTGCCAATGCAGGGGACGCGTGTTCGTGCCCCGGTCCGGGAGGATCCCACATGCCGTGGAGCGGCTGGGCCTGTGAGCCATGGCCGCTGAGCCTGCGCGTCTGGAGCCTGTGCTCCGCAACGGGAGAGGCCACAGCAGTGAGAGGCCCGTGTACCGCAAAAAAAAAAAAAGAATTAAGGTCAAATCCCAGTGGAAGAAGAAGCTCTGTTTAGACTGGCATCATTCCATTCCCTGATGGCCAGTTACTCCCCCCGACTTAGTCCTTTTTTTTTTTTTTTTTTTTAATTTTTGGCCGTGCTGCACAGCATGCAGGTTCTTATTTAGTTCCCCGACCAGGGATAGAACCCGCGCCCCCTGCATTGGAAGGTGGAATCTTAACCACTGGACCACCGGGGAAGTCCCTACCCAACTTAGTCCTTAATAAAGCCAGGCTGTGTGATAAAGCCATCCACAGGGATGTTGGAAACACTCTATCACGGTTCTGGGATGAGACGTTGGCTATTCAGGCAGCACCTTCCACTCATCTAACCCCCTCCCCATGCTTACTCTCAGTTGATGACACGTCTATTTTCTGGAGCAAATTAAAGTTCTCAGAAGAGAACTGCCAAAGGCTCCCACTGCCCCCATGTACCTACTGCCCACCTCCGTGCCCATGTGCACATTAGTCACGAACGATCTCTGCTGTCTGCAGTCAATCCCTTCATCCGTGCACTGGGTCCCATCCCTTCAAGGACATGGCTCCAGCCGTCAATTGTTCCCTCTCATCTGAGTCATTCCTGTCCGTACATAAACAGGCTGTCACTTATCCCATCTAAGAAAAGCAAAAATAAACAAAAAACTTGAACTCTCTTCCCCCTCCAGCTATAGCCCTATTTCCCTGCTCAACTTTACAGAAAAAAAAAAGAGTTTATATTCTGCCTTCAGTGCCTCTCCTTCCCTTTTTTTTCTTTCTTTTCTTTTTTTATTGAAGTATAATTGATTTACATGTTGTGTTAGTTTCAGGTGTACAGCAAAATGATTCAGTTATACATATACGTATGTATCTATTCTTTTTCAGGTTCTTTTCCCTTATACGTTATTACAAAATACTGAGTTTAGTGTCTTGTGCTATATGGTAGGTCCTTGTTGGTTATCTGTTTTATAGATAGTAGTGTGTATTTGTTAATCCCAAGCTCCTAATTTACCCCCCTTTTCCCTTTGGTAACCATAAATTTGTTTTCTATGTCTGTCTGTCTATTTGTTTTATAAATAAGTTCATTTGTTTCTTTGTTTTTCTAGATTCCACATATAAGCGATATCGTATCATATTTGTCTTTGTCTGGCTTACTTCACTTAGTATGATAATCTCTAGGTCCATCCATGTTGCTGCAAGTGGCATTATTTCATTCTTTTTTATGGCTGGGTAATATTTCAGTGTGTGTGTGTGTGTGTGTGTGTATATACACCACATCTTTATCTATTCATCTGTCAATTGACACTTAGGTTGCTTTCTTTTTTTCTTGAACCCACTGTAAACCAGGGGTTTATACTCAGCACTTCACCAAGCTTTTCTTGTCAAGGTCACTCATGACCTCTGTGGGAAAACCTGGTGGTCCTTGTACTTGGTCTCTTTGGCTGCTACTCCTCAGCTTCCTTTGCTTTTTCCTCCCTGGGCTCGGTCCTTGGTCCTCTTTATCTGTACTTACTCCCTTGGTGATCTCATTCAGTCTCATGGTTGTAAAGATGCTGACTTTTAAAATCTCCAATCCAGACCTCTTCCCCAAATTCCAGTCTTTTTTTTTTTTTTTCATACCACACATCTCATGGGATCCTAGTTCCCTGACCAGGGATTGAACCCACACCCTCAGCAGTGAAAGCGCAGTCCTAACCACTGGATCACCAGTGAATTCCCCCAGATTCCAGTCTTGATGTCTGCAATCATGTCCAAAATTGAACTCTGGATCTTCCCCTCTAAACCTGTTCCACCTGCAGGCTTCGCATCTCAGGTAACAGCAGGCCTTCTCTCCCTCCAGTTACCCAGGCCCCAAACCTTGGTGTTATCCGTGACTTCACCCCACATCCTCAGCCTTAACTTTAGAATATATCCAGAATCCCACCACTTTCTTTAAAAAAAATTTTTTTTTTAATTTATTCATTTATTTGGCTGCATCGGGTCTCAGTTGCGGCACGCGGGATCTTCGTCGCAGCACGTGGGATCTTCGTCGACGCATGTGGGATCTTTCATTGCAGCGCGCAGGCTCAGTAATTGCCCTGCAGCATGTGGGATCTTAGTTCCCCGACCAGGGATCGAACCCACATCCCCTGCATTGGAAGGTGGATTCTCAACCACTGGACCACCCGAGAAGTCTCCAGAATCCCACCGCTTTCTCACCGGACTGCTGCTAGACCCAGCCAGTGCCTTTGTGCAAACTAGAAAAAGACTCCCCTCCTTGGGTGGATTCAGCTGTGCCCACGTGCTGGGTAAAATCTGCTTCTCCTCCTGTCCCCACCTTCCCACAGCCCGTTGTCCACACACAAAGAGATCCCTTAAAACTCAGTTTCTGTTTCAATTACCTATTGCTGTGTAACAAACCACTTCAACACTTAGTGAATTAAAACAGCAGCAATTTATTATTTCTTACCATTCTGGGAGTTGGCTGGGCACTCCTCTGCTGTTTTCACCAGTGCTCACTCATGCAGCTGCAATCTGCTGGAAGGTTCACTGGGCTAGAAGGTCCAAAATGACATCACATGTCTACCAGTTGGTACTGGCTGTCGGCTGAGCTGGGGATGCCTCAGTTTTCCTCCATGTGGCCTCTTATCCTCCAGTGAGCCAGACTGGTCTTCCTTACAACATGGTGGTCTCCGTGTTTCAAAAGGGCAGTCTTTGGACTTTCAGGCCCCACTCTAGACTTAATGAACCATAGTCTGTATTTTTTTTCATTATTTTATTTTATTTTTATTTTTATTTTTTATTTTTGGCTGCATTGGGTCTTCGTTGCTGCGTGCAGGCTTTCTCTAGTTGCAGTGAGTGGGGGCTACTCTTTGTTGAGGTGCGCAGGCTTCTCATTGCGGTGGCTTCTCTTATTATAGAGCACGGGCTCTAGGCGTGTGGGCTTCAGTAGTTGTGGCACACGGGCTCAGCAGTTGTGGCTTGTGGGCTCTAGAGCGCAGGCTCAGTAGTTGTGGCACATGGGCTTAGTTGCTCTGCGGCATGTGGGATCTTCCGGGGCCAGGGCTCAAACCTGTGTCCCCTGCATTGGCAGGCAGATTCTTAACCACTGTACCACCAGGGAAGCCCCTATAGTCTGCATTTTAACAAGCTCCCTAGGAGATTCTTACGCACTGCAGAGTTTGAGAAGCACCCCTTTGAAATGTAAATCCAGTCTCTGCTCAAAAACCTCTAAAAGGGTTGCATCTCACTCACTGAAAAAGCCAAAGGCCTTCCATGACCTTCAACGCCCCTCTTATACAGCCCCCTCTACTTCACCTGCTCGTCCGCTCCCCCTTGCTCCTTCCAAGTGACCTCCATGATGCACCTTTAACATGCTGAGCCTCTGACGGCCCCAGGTGCTTTCCAATATTATTTGATGGCCCTACCTTGAACTTGCTGTTACCTCTGCCTGGAATGTTCCTCTCCCACGTCTCCTCATGGCTGCCTCCCTCTCCTTCTATAGGTGTTTATTTTACTCAAGTCACCTCGTCAGGGACACTCTCTGAGCACCCCTATCCACATCCCAACTCCTTATCCCCCTTCCCGATTTTCTTTTCTGTATGACACTAACCAACGTCTAATATCTTTTACTTCTTTAACCTGTTCATTGTCCATCTTCCCCCCTCATGATGTAAATTGTATGACAAAATGTTTTTTCTTTAAGTTGTGGTAAAATTATACATAACATAAAATTTACCTTTTTTATTGCATTTTATTTTTTTTCGATTTTTATTTTTTATACAGCAAGTTCTTATTAGTTATCTATTTTATACATATCAGTGTATACATGTCAATCCCAATCTCCCAATTCATCACACCACCATATCCCCGCCCCCCTGCTTTCCCCCCTTGGTGTCCATACGTTTGTTCTCTACATCTGTGTCTCAGTTTCTGCCCTGCAAACCTGTTCATCTGTACCATTTTTCTAGGTTCCACATATATGCATTAATTTGTGATATTTGATTTTCTCTTTCTGACTTACTTCACTCTGTATGACAGTCTCTAAGTCCATCCACATCTCTACAAATGACCCAATTTCATTCCTTTTTATGGCTAATATTCCATTGTATATAGGTACCACATCTTCTTTATCCATTTGTCTGTCATTGGGCATTTAGGTTGCTTCCATGACCTGGCTATTGTAAACAGTGCTGCAATGAACATTGCAGTGCATGTGTCTTTTTGAATTACGGTTTTCTCTGGGTATATGCCCAGTAGTGGGATTGCTGGGTCATATGGTAGTTCTATTTGTAGTTTTTTAAGGAACCTCCATACCGTTCTCCATAGTGGCTGTACCAATTTACATTCCCACCAGCAGTGCAAGAGGGTTCCCTTTTCTCCACACCGTCTCCAGCATTTGTTGTTTGTACATTTTCTGATGATGCCCATTCTAACCAGTGTGAGATGATACCTCATTGTAGTTTTGATTTGCATTTCTCTGATAATTGGTGATGTTGAGCAGCTTTTCATGTGCCCCTTGGCCATCTGTATGTCTTCTTTGGAGAAGTGTCTATTTAGGTCTTCTGCCCATTTTTTGATTGGGTTCTTTTTTTTAATATTGAGCTGCATGAGCTTTTGTATATTTTGGAGGTTAATCCTTTGTCCACTGATTAGTTTGCAAATATTTTCTCCCACTCTGAGCATTGTCTTTTCGCCTGTTTATAGTTTCCTTTGCTGTGCAAAAGCTTTTAAATTTCATCAGGTCCCATTTGTTTATTTTTGTTTTTATTTCCATTACTCTAGGAGGTGAGTCAAAAAAGATCTTGCTGTGATTTATGTCAAAGAGTGTTCTTCCTATATTTTCTTCTGAGTTTTATGGTGTCCAGTCTTACATTTAGATCTTTAATCCATTTTGAGTTTATTTTTGTGTATGGTGTTAGGGAGTGTTCTAATTTCATTCTTTTACATGTAGCTGTCCAGTTTTCCCAGCACCACTTATTGAAGAGACTCTCTTTTCTCCAATGTATATCCTTGCCTCCTTTGTCATAGATTAGTTGACCATAGGTGTGTGGGTCTATCTCTGGGCTTTCTATCCTGTTCCAAAGATCTATATTTCTGTTTTTATGCCTTGATTGTCTTGATTACTGTAGCTTTGTAGTATAGTGTGAAGTCAGGGAGTCTGATTCCTCCAGCTCTGTTTTTTTTCCCCCGAGATTGCTTTGGCTATTCGGAGTCCTTTGTGTCTCCGCACAAATTTTAAGATTTTTTGTTCTAGTTCTGTAAAAAATGCCATTGGTAATTTGATAGGGATTGCACTGAATCTGTAGATTGCTTCGGGTAGTATAGTCATTTTCACAATATTGATTCTTCCAATCCAAGAACATGGTGTATCTCTCCATCTGTTTGTGTCATCTTTGATTTCTTTCATCAGTGTCTTATAGTTTTCTGAGTACAGGTCTTTTACCTCCTTAGGTAGGTTTATTCCTAGGTATTTTATTCTTTTGGTTGCAGTGGTGAATGGGATTTTTTCCTTAATTTCTCTTTCTGATCTTTCATTGTTAGTGTATAGGAATGCAAGAGATTTCTGTGCGTTAATTTTGTATCCTGCAGCTGTACCAAATTGATTGATTAGCTCTAGTAGTTTTCTGGTGGCATCTTTAGGATTATCTATGTATAGTATCATGTCATCTGCAAACAGTGACAGCTTTACTTCTTTTCCAATTTGTATTCCTTTTATTTCTTTTTCTTCTCTGATTGCCGTGGCTTGAACTTCCAAAACTATGTTGAATAATAGTGGTGAGAGTGGACATCCTTGTCTTGTTCCTGAACTTAGAGGAAATGCTTTCAGTTTTTCACCATTGAGAATGATGTTTGCTGTGGGTTTGTCATATATGGCCTTTATTATGTTGAGGTAGGTTCCCTCTATGCCCACTTCTGGAGAGTTGTGGGTTTTTTGGGGGGGTTTTTTGTTTTTTTTTTTGCGGTACGTGGGCCTCTCACTGTTGTGGCCTCTCCGGTCGCGGAGCACAGGCCCTGGATGCGCAGGCTCAAC
This sequence comes from Mesoplodon mirus, assembly GCF_964341445.2. Lineage (NCBI taxonomy): Eukaryota > Metazoa > Chordata > Mammalia > Artiodactyla > Ziphiidae > Mesoplodon > Mesoplodon mirus. The sequence goes on along the minus strand of NC_138987.1, from coordinate 57,291,675 downwards.
GGCCATGGCTCACAGGCCTAGCCACTCCACAGCATGTGGGATCTTCCCGGACCGGTGCACAAACCCATGTCCCCTGCTTCGGCAGACGGATTCTCAACCACTGCGCCACTAGGGAAGCCCTCTGGAGAGTTTTTATCATAAATCGGTGTTGAATTTTGTCAAAAGCTTTTTCTGCATCTATTGAGATGATTATATGGTTTTTATTCTTCAATTTGTTAATATGGTGTATCACATTGATTGATTTCCATATATTGAAGAATCTTTGCATTCCTGGGATAAATCCGACTTGATCGTGGTGTATGATCCTTTTAATGTGTTGGTGGATTCTGTTTGCTAGTATTTTGTTGAGGATTTTTGCATCTATATTCATCAGTGATATTGGTCTGTAATTTTGTTTTTTTGTAGTATCTTTGTCTGGTTTTGGTATCAGGGTGATGGTGGCCTCGTAGAATGAGTTTGGGAGTGTTCCTTCTGCTGCAATTTTTTGGAAGAGTTTGGGAAGGAAGGGTGTTACCTCTTCTCTAAATGTTTGATAGAATTCACCTGTGAAGCCATCTGGTCCTGGACTTTTGTTTGTTCGAAGATTTTTAATCACAGTTTCAATTTCATTACTTGTGATTGGTCTGTTCATATTTTCTGTTTCTTCCTGTTTCAGTCTTGGAAGGTTATACCTTTCTAAGAATTTGTCTGTTTCTTCCAGATTGTCCATTTTATGTGCATAGAGTTGCCTGTAGTAGTTTCTTAGGATGCTTTGTATTTCTGCGGTGTCCATTGTAACTTCTCCTTTTTCATTTCTAATTTTATTGATATGAGTCTCTCCCTCTTTTTCTTGATGAGTCTGGCTAAAGGTTATCAATTTTGTTAATCTTCTCAAAGAACCACCTTTTAGTTTTATTGATCTATGCTATTGTTTTCTTTGTTTCTATTTCATTTATTTCTGCTCTGATCTTTATGATTTGTTTCCTTCTACTAACTTTGGGTTTTGTTTGTTCTTCTTTCTCCAGTTCCTTTGGGTGTAAAGTTAGACTGTTTATTTGAGTTTTTTCGTGTTTCTTGAGGTAGGATTGTATTGCTATAAACTTCCCTCTTAGAACTGCTTTTGCTGCATCCCATAGGTTTTGGATCGTTGTGTTTTCATTGTCATTTGTCTCTAGGTATTTTTTGATTTCCTCTGATTTCTTCAGTGATCTCTTGGTTATTTAGTAATGTATTGTTTAGCCTCCATGTGTTTGTCTTTTTTACGTTTTTTTCCCTGTAATTTATTTCTAATCTCATAGCGTTGTGGTCGGAAAAGCTGCTTGATATGATTTCAATTTTCTTAAATTTACTGAGGCTTGATTTGCAACCCAAGATGTGATCTATCCTGGAGAATGTTCCATGTGCACTTGAGAAGAAAGTGTAATCTGCTGTTTTAGGATGGAATCTCCTGTAAATGTCAATTAAATCTTTCTGGTCTATTGTGTCATTTAAAGCTTATATTTCCTTGTTAATTTTCTGTCTGGATGATCTGTCCATTGGTGTAACTGGGGTGTTAAAGTCCCCCACTATTATTGTGTTACTGTCGATTTTCTCTTTTATAGCTGTTAGCAGTTGCCTTATGTATTGAGGTGCTCCTATGTTGGGTGCATATATATTTATAATTGTTGTATCTTCTTCTTGGATTGATCCCTTGATCATTATGTAGTGTCCTTCCTTGTCTCTTGTAACAGTCTTTATTTTAAAGTCATTTTATCTGATATGAGTATTGCTACTCCAGCTTTCTTTTGATTTCCATTTGCATGGAATATCTTTTTCCATCCCCTCACTTTCAGTCTGTATGTGTCCCTATGTCTGAATTGGGTCTCTTGTAGACAGCATATATATGGGTCTTGTTTTTGTATCCGTTCAGTGAGCCTGTGTCTTTTGGTTGGAGCATTTAATCCATTTACGTTTAAGGTAATTATCGATATGTATGTTCCTATTACCATTTTCTTAATTGTTATGGTTTTGTTTCTGTAGATCCTTTTCTTCTCTTGTGTTTCCCACTTAGAGAAGTTTCTTTAGCATTGTTGTAGAGCTGGTTTAGTGGTGCTGATTTCTCTTAGCTTTTGTTTGTCTGTAAAGCTTTTGATTTCTATTTCAAATCAGAATGAGAGGGCCTCCCTGGTGGCGCAGTGGTTGAGAGTCCGCCTGCCGATGCAGGGGATATGGGTTCGTGCCCCGGTCTGGGAGGATCCCATATGCCGCGGAGCAGCTGGGCCCGTGAGCCATGGCCGCTGGGCCTGCGCGTCCGGAGCCTGTGCTCCACAACAGGGGAGGCCACAACAGTGAAAGGCCCGCATACCGCAAAAAAAAAAAAAAAAAAATCAGAATGAGATCCTTGCCGGGTAGAATAATCTTGGTTGTAGCTTCTTCCCTTTCATCACTTTAAATATATCGTGCCACACCCTTCTGGCTTGTAGAGTTTCTGCTGAGAAGTCAGCTGTTAACCTTACGGGAGTTCCCTTGTATGTTATTTGTCGTTTTTCCCTTGTTGCTTTTAATAATTTTTCTTTGTCTTTAATTCTTGTCAATTTGATTAATATGTTTCTTGGGGGGCTTCCCTGGTGACACAGTGGTTGAGAGTCCGGCTGGGCCTGTGAGCCATGGCCGCTGAGCCTGCGCTTCCGGAGCCTGTGCTCCGCAACAGGAGAGGCCACAACAGTGAGAGGCCCGCGTACCCCCCCCAAAAAAAAAATGTTTCTTGGCGTGTTTCTCCTTGGGTTTATCCTGCCTGGGACTCTCTGTGCTTCCTGGACTTGGGTGGCTATTTCCTTTCCCATGTTAGGGAAGTTTTCGACTGTAATCTCTTCAAATATTTTCTCGGGTCCTTTCTCTCCATCTTCTCCTTCTGGGACCCCTATAATGTGAATGTTGGTGCGTTTGATACTGTCCCAGAGGTCTCTTAGGCTGTCTTCATTTCTTTTCATTCTTTTTTCTCTAATCTGTTCCACGGCAGTGAATTCCACCATTCTGTCTTCCACGTCACTTATCCGTTCTTCTCCCTCAGTTATTCTGCTATTGATTCCTCTAGTGTATTTTTCATTTCAGTTATTGTATTGTTCATCTTTGTTTGTTTGTTCTTTAATTCTTCTAGGTCTTTGTTAAACATTTCTTGCATCTTCTCGATCTTTGCCTCCATTCTTTTTCCAAGGTCCTGGATCATGGATCATCTTCACTATCATTATTCTGAATTCTTTATCTGGAAGGTTGCCTATCTCCACTTCATTCAGTTGTTTTTCTGGGGTTTTATCTTGTTCCTTCATCTGGTGCATAGTCCTATGCCTTTTCATTTTGTCTGTCTTTCTGTGAATGGGTTTTTGTTCTACAAGCTGCAGGATTGTAGTTCTTCTTGCTTCTGCTGTCTGCCCTCTGGTGGATGAAGCTATCTAAGAGGCTTGTGCAAGCTTCCTGATGGAAGATACTGGTGGTGGGTAGACCTGGGTGTTGCTCTGATGGGCAGAGCTCAGTAAAGCTTTAATCTGCTTGTCTGCTGATGGGTGGGGCTGGGTTCCCTCCCTGTTGGTTGTTCGGCCTGAGGCAACTGGAGGCTGCAGGCTCTTTGGTGGGGTTAATGGCAGACTCCGGGGTGGCTCATGCCAAGGAGTACTTCCCAGAACTTCTACTGCCAGTGTCCTTGTCCCCATGGTGAGCCACAGCCACCGCCCAGCTCTGCAGGACACCCTCCAACACTAGCAGGCAAGTCTGGTTCAGTCTCCTTTGGGGTCACTGCTCCTTCCCCTGGGTGCTGGTGCGCACACTACTTTGTGTGTGCCCTCCAGGAATGGAGTCTCTGTTTCCCCCAGTCCTGTCAAAGTCCTGCAGTCAAATCCTGCTGGCCTTCAAAGTCTGATTCTCTGGGAATTCCTCCTCCCGTTGCCAGACCCCCCAGGTTAGGAAGCCTGACATGGGGCTCAGAACCTTCACTCCATTGGGTGGACTTCTGTAGTATAAGTGTTCTCCAGTTTGTGAGTCACCCACCCAGCAGTTATGGGATTTGATTTTATTGTGATTGTGCCCCTCCTACCATCTCATTGCGGCTTCTCCTTTGTCTTTGGATGTGGGGTGCCTTTTTTGGTGAGTTCCAGTGTCTTCCTGTTGATGATTGTTCCGCAGTTAGTTGTGATTCCAGTGCTCTCTCAAGAGGGAGTGAGCGCACATCCTTCTACTCCACCATCTTGAACCAATCCTAAAATCTACCATTTTAAAGGATACAGTCCAGTGGCATTATGTACATTCACATTGTTTTGCAACCATCACCATCATCCCTCTCTAGAACTTTCTCATCATCCCAAACTGAAACTCGGTAGCCATTAAACAATAACTCCTCATTCTCCCCTCTTCCCAGCTCTTGATAACCACTGTCTGTCTCTATGAATTTGACTATTCTAGGTACCTCAGACAAGTGGAATCATACGATATTTGTCCTTTTGTGACTGGCTTATTTCAGTTAGCATGATGTCTTCAAAGTTCATCCACATAGTAGCATGTGTCAGAACGTCCTTCCTTTTTAAGGCTGAATAATATTCCATTGTGTGTGTATATATATATACCATATTTTGTCTATCTGTTCATCTGTTGATGGACATTTGAGTTGTTTCACTTTTTAGTTATTGTGAATAATGCTGCTGTGAATATTGGTGTACAAATATCTGTTTGAGTTCCTGCTTTCATTTCTTTTGGATAGATACTCAGAAGTAAAATTGCTGGATCATATGATAATTCTGTTTAGTTTTCTAAGGAACTGTGAAGGCATGAGTTTTTGCTTGTTGTGTTCACTAATCTATGCCCAGGACCTTGAATGGACCCTGGCACAGAGTACACACTCTGTAAATACTTGCTGAATTAGCCTTTTAATTTCTCTGTCTATGAACCTGGAACCTCAGTCTAAAAAGGCTGTGTGACTTGTCTGACCCAGCTTGCTCCTAGCGGTCTCACATTAACTCTTTTTTTTTTTTTTTTTTTGCGGTACGCAGGCCTCTCACTGTTGTGGCCTCTCCCGTTGTGGAGCACAGGCTCCGGACGCGCAGGCTCAGTGGCCATGGCTCACGGGCCTAGCCGCCCCACGGCATGTGGGATCTTCCCAGACCGGGGCATGAACCTGTATCCCCTGCATCGACAGGCGGACTCTCAACCACTGCGCCACCAGGGAAAGCCCCTCACATTAACTCTTAATGCTTGTGGTTTCAAGTTCAGGACCCCCAAAGCAGTTCCTTATAACTTGTTCTAGAATTTTGCTGAGGAACTATATCAGTTTCACCAGTTGTTTACAGAATCCATCTCTTTCTGTGGCCCTTCAGGCTCCTGGCCCCTCTGTCTTTCTCAGAAGTTCCTGTATCATCAATAGTGATCCCATTTACATGTTCTTTCGGTGCCCTTGGCTGTCACTTACCTGGATCCCTTTTAGATTAGCTTGGTGCTTTCTGGGTTGTGTCCCTTCTCTTGAGCTCACTTCCCCACGTCACCAAGGCTCCTGCTCTCCTTTAGTACGGAAATCATTCTCTTTGATAGGAGACAGAGGCAAAACAGGCTGGGAGAGTTCTAGTTTCTCTATTACCTCCAACCTCTTAGCTTCAGGCCCAGATAGCAAGCCTGGCCCATTTCCTTGTTTTTGCTCCAAATATAACATTTTTTTTTTTTTTTTTACTTTACACCGGCCTCTCACTATTGCGGCCTCTTCTGTTGCAGAGCACAGGCTCCGGATGCGCAGGCTCAGCGGCCGTGGCTCACGGGCCTAGTTGCTCCGCGGCACGTGGAATCCTCCTGGACCGGGGCACGAACCCGTGTCCCCTGCATCAGCAGGCGGACTCTCAACCACTGTGCCACCAGGGAAGCCCCAAATATAACACTTTTTAAATTGCCCTTCCTATGTGTTTGCCAACTTGAGCTGTATAGTGCTTCCTGACACTATTCTTTTAAGTTTCTGCTTTTAACCTTTATGTGCATTTTTGAAAAGATTCACATTCTGAAATCCCATTACTGGAAATGGGCTTACAGGAAAGACAGAATTGGGACAGAACACTCAAAACTTATGAAACTTTGTAACGAGAACCCTAGAAATACAACAGTCTGAATTAAAATATTGGCAGTTACATCTCCACCAACATTGAACCTTGAATCCCTGTCTGTCCTAGCCCCCCTGTGCTCTGGGGAGTGTGCTTCCTCCTTTTAGAAGTTGGTTCCAGAGAGACTTAACTTTCAACAGAGATTATTTTTATCAAAAATAAAAATCTGATGTAGGATCTGCCTTCTTCTAGTGTTTTCTCATAGAGGTAGATTTCATATAGAGGTAAATTTCTTACATGACTCTGCCTTCTTCTAATGTTTTTGTATATAATTATTTTTTTTGTACCTCCTTCATTTGTACTTACTGCATCACCAGATGGCTTAGTATAAGTGGAAACCAACTGATAACTGCGTCCAAGGAAGGTACTTCTAGTGCATTTTATGTTTCTTAAGGTCTTTATTGATGAAATGTACTCTGCAGTTGTAGAAAGCTTGAGGTTGCATATGAACCATTGTGACTGATATCATTCTGATATCATTCCCTGCTCACCAGTCGCCTGTGAGCAAGTTCACATTAAAGGAGCCCTCTTTGTAATGCAACGGTCTGTATTTGATTGTGGTCCTCTGGTTTTTCTTCCGCAACTGTCCATATCTTTTAAAACCCTGCACTTTTGGAAAGCTCGTGCTGCCTCATAGTTATCTTTTGTTACCTCTTCCTCTTTTTCCCTATTGGAAAAAAAAGAAAAGGACAGTGGTAGGAAGGCTTAGTATAAATACCTTGGGCTTTGGAGGGACTAGTCCTGGATTCAGATCTTGGCTCCATCCACTGTTCCTTCATGTGTAATACGAGGGATGTCACTTAACTCTTCCCGGGCCTCAGGGTCCACATTGGCAAGTAAAAACACCTGCTGTGAAGTGGTTGGTATTCTAAGGATTCATAATTATGTATACGAAATGCCCAGCACAAAGCAGGGACTTAGCCAATGGCAGCTGTTATAATTGGGATTATTTGCAGAATTTCCCAACTAGGAATCATCTACCCTCCTGGATTCTCTTTCTGAGGACTCATACATATCTGTTCTCTGAAGCCTCACTAAAATTCAGCTCCATGGTTGGGTCCTTGGTGAGCCTCATCACTGCTGCTTGCCCAGCATCTACGACAGTGCCTCTGGCACGTGGTAGGTGCAAACTAAATTCTTTTTTTTTTTTTTTTTTTGCGGTACGCGGGCCTCTCACTGCTGTGGCCTCTCCCGCTGCAGAGCACAGGCTCCGGACGTGCAGGCTCAGCGGCCATGGCTCACGGGCCCAGCCGCTCCGCGGCATGTGGGATCTTCCTGGACCGGGGCACGAACCCGTGTCCCCTGCATCGGCAGGCGGACTCTCAACCACTGCGCCACCAGGGAAGCCCCAAACTAAATTCTTGTTGATCAATTGAGCTGAATCTTACTCATCTTTATATTGAAGCTTCTGTACATACATTATTCTTCTCGATGCTTTGTGTATCTTAAGTTCTCAAATGTTTAAGAAAGACAGAACTGTGAGAGCAGCTGTATAGAACTCTAGGTCAATGGTGGGAAGATGGTGTGCAGCCCCAGGACATTTGGGGGAGGAAAGCGTGCATGGTGAGGGGCAGCAGTCTGAAGCAGTGATCAGGTGGATAAACTTCAGGGCTTGTCTTTGATGGAAGTCACAGCATAATCTCAGAAGTGACAGCCCATCACTTTGGCTGTATTCTGTTTGTTAGAACCTAGTCACTGGGTTCAGCCGACACACAGGGAGAGGGGCTTACACAAGGATGTAAACACCAGGAGGTGGGAATCATTGGGATTCATCTTAGAAGCTGCCTACCACACTCCTGTTTTATGCATGGGAGAGAAACTGAGGCTCGGAGAGGTTTGGTAACCTCAAGGTTACCTAGGACTATGCTGGGGTGGGATTCAAACCTAGAGCGGCTTTCCCTTTTAATGATGCTTGCCTGCACGTTTTCTCCTTTAGCCTTTACAATAGCCCTGCAGAGTTGGTTAATATAGTTCCTACTGGTTACAGATGAGAATGGATGGATGAATCAGGAGATGTAACCATTTGCCCGAAGCCACAAAGTAGCTTACTGTATCACTGCTCCTAAAGAAAGAGTGGAGGGCTTCCCTGGTGGCGCAGTGGTTGGGAGTCCGCCTGCCGATGCAGGGGACACGGGTTCGTGCCCTGGTCCGGGAAGATCCCACATGCCGCGGAGCGGCTGGGCCCGTGAGCCATGGCCGCTGAGCCTGTGCGTCCGGAGCCTGTGCTCCGCAGCGGGCGGGAGGGGCCACAACAGTGAGAGGCCCGCGTACCGCAAAAAAAAGAAAAAAAAAGAGTGGAGAAGGGTTTGGCCTGGCCCTGGGAGCAGGGTGGCGATCCAGGCAGCCCACATCTACTTTTCCTGTGGCAAGACCAGGACGGTTCAACAAGCCTCCCCTGGCCTGTGTGAGAAGGTCTTTCAACACCACTGACCCCTCTTGGCACTGCTCCCAGGCTCACCAGACCACCGCTAGTGACTGAATTTCCCTTGTCCTGGATGGAATCCTGAAGATGTCGGGCGAGAGACAGGAATCAGGCTCAGGCCCTGTGCTCCGGCCGCACTGGCCTTTGGGTGCTCTCATCTCGGAGCTTTGATCCAGGCTCTTCCCTCTGCCTAGAATGTGCCCCGCCTCCCGCCCCTTTCACCCTGTAAACTCCTACCCCTGCTTCAGCCCCCAGCTCAAATCCTGCTTCCCGGGGAGGCCCCTCTGCCACATGCCCTCCTAAGCTCCCAGATGTTGCCTTTGCCACACGTATAACAGTCCTTAACTGTGAACTTGCTGTGGTGGAGGCTGAGCTCAGGGAAGGTAGACCATGTCTGTTTCGCTTGCCCGCAGTGTGCCTGGCACACACCTGGCAGAGAGTAGAGTGTTAATGAGTATTAACTGCTATTAGTATTTATTGAATGAATACTGAGATGCCTCCTGTGGGTTATTTTAGGGTCAGTCAGACTGTTTTCCCCAGGATACCTCTGTCCTGCAGTAACTAACCTTTTCAAACCCCTACACTAAAATGCTAACTAGGAGAGAACTGAAGGGCTTCCCGACTTCTTTTGGAAACATTTAGAAGTCTGGGTAGTGACTTTAGGAGTGGGACTTTCAGGCTCTGAAGGACAGATAGACCAATAGCAGAAGGAGACATGGGATATATTTTAGGGTAGGAGAGGCCTTATTTCAGAACCTTTCAAATTGCAGGGCTTACTCTGGAAGCATAGAAAAGGGTTTTAATAAGGGAACGAGCATTATTTCATTATTAAAAAATAATGTTTACAAAGAGTTTGTAAAACAGTGAAGAAATGCATGTGGCATATAATATAAATATATTGATATATACATGTATATACATTTATCATTTGATCTCATTTATGCAAAAATGTATTCCTAATAATAGATAGCTTACCCTTATTGAATTACTTAATACATGTCCCAACAATCCTATAAAGTAGGTACTATTATCTCTGTTTTCCAGATGAGGATGCTGATGCACAGAGGGGTTAGGTAATTTTCTGAAGATCACACAGCTAGTAAAAGAGCTCAGATTGGAACCTCGTCAGTCAGCTCTAGAGCCCATACTTTAACCACTGTGTTAGAGAGAAATCCATCAAAATGTTTATCGTCTTTGGTGGTGGTTTGTTTTCTCTATTCTCCAGGTTTTTCTATACAGATGTCCTATAGGAATTAAATGATAAAAGTCTGAATAGGGAAGAAGGTGGGGTAGTGAAATTGAAGGACAAACGTGTTTTAGAATAAAAGAATTCACCCCATTTCCTTTTCCACTTTGCTAAATTTTCCAGAAGAACTGATGGCCACCCCAATCCTACAGGCCACTGAGGCCCTGTCCCCAGAAGCTGAAGCCAGCACAGCACTCATTGCAGGTAACAGGCTCTGAGCCAAATCAAGGGACCTTCTGAGCTCAGGGGCTCTGTTGCTCCAGAGACAATGTGATAGACCAGGATTTTCCCTACATGGGAAAGCACCACAAATTAGAGACCAAATCCATTAATGGGCTCGTTTTGGCACGCAAGTTATATTACACACACACACACACATAAGGTTATAAAAGACTCTTAGAGGCTTCGTGTCAGAGGTACTGCCAGTAAATGACAGGTTGGGAGGTGGCCACAAATAGCTGCAGTGCATATGGGCACTACAGTTGAGTATGGGGGTAGGGATAAGGATGTGTGCAGTTTGTTGAGGGGGTGAGAAAGAGGATGGGAGGGATCAGAAACCCCTACAGGAGGCTATGAATTTAAAAACCCTTCCTGTTGGGATAAGCGATTTCCTGTTTCCCTCCTTCCTGTTTCTTTCATAATTATCAGGAACTGGTTGAGAGGGAGCTCAGTTTGGTCAGAAATCAAAAGCCTAGTTCCCTAAGCACAGAGACTCCAGATACCACGTACCAAGGAAGTCGGGCTTGTTGGGGGAATACAGATTTGGAAGTGGACGCTGGTTATAACTTCAGCAGGAGGACCCTCACCAAGTGAGGGAATCGTCTAATGCAGGGGGCCTTGTGAGTTACTGAGACGTCCTCAATCCTGAAACCTCTCTGCATTCTCCCTCTCCTTTCCAAGTTGTTATCACAGTGGTCTTCCTCACCCTGCTCTCAGTCGTGATCTTGATCTTCTTTTACCTGTACAAGAACAAAGGCAGCTACGTCACCTACGAACCTGCAGAAGGCGAGCCCGGCGCCGTCCTCCAGATGGAGAGCAACTCGGCCAAGGGCAGGGAGAAGGAGGAGTATTTCATCTAATGGTTCCCAGACCCCAAGGAGCTTATCCAGGCTTCAGTGCTAACACACAGTTTATTAGGTGAAAGTGTTATCTGAAACCGGTGAGAAGCATCGACTGATACGGGCAGAACTGAGCTCCTTCTGGGACACAGGTACAAGTGCTAACATCACCGACGCCTGGGACCGGGGACACGAAGGAAGCTGCTCGTGACGTCTCTAGCCAGGCCTCTGTCATACAGCCGGTGCTTCTGGCTGACCAACGAGGTTGAGCTGTACCAGGCAATGCTGGAGTATGTGCCCAGTCATCTTCACTCTTTTCACAGGTCGAAGGGAAGGAGGAGAGTTGGGGGTCACTGGATGCTCCTCTGTCCCATACCTGGTCACCTAGTGACAGCCCAAGTGGAAATAGTGCCCCATAGAAGTTCTTCCCAGAGGCCGGACACCACAGTGAAAGGCCAGGCCAGGAGGGGCAGGAGACTGTGGAGACCTCTCTCCTGATGAACGTGCCACATCCCTTAATCTGAGCCCTTCCTTTCCATATTCCCCAGCAAGCCAGACTTATGCTATTTTTCTCGGAATTAAAATCTTTCATTGATACAGAAATCAGATTCTCATGTGCAAGAAATAACTACACTTTATCTTTGCTTAAACTTCGACAGTTTCTTTTGCTCACTTAACTCCTTTGCCTGTGTTCTCTCCCAAGCAAAGGGGGCCCCAGGGAAGTTTCAGAAGTTCCCAGAACAATCTCAGGGTCTTGAAACAAAGATGGTCCTGGGAAGTTTGTCCCAGAAGTGTCATTAGAAACATACCCTGGGGGATTAGTTGTTTAGCCTCCATCCTGGCAAGGGCCAGAATTTCCCAGACCCATTCTGCGTACACACAGAGGGAACCAGGAACAACCTACCTACCACTTTTCCCACCAGTGCCCTTTATATCAAGCCCAGAGAGGCTTCTTGGAGCTAACTTCGTCTCAAAATGAGGTACGTTTAAAAGGTACAATGTTTTGGTAGAAATCACTAGCTCTTCAGGTATTTACTTTGGAATTAAGCTGTATCTCTTTCGAGGTCTTAAATATATTGCCTCCATTGTTCAAGCTCAAGTCCACCCAAGGTGAGACCCAAGAGTTGAGGGATCTTGGCAACCTAGGTTCCAGGAGTTTTCAGTATTTCTCCAACAGGATTTTGGAAAAACTGAAGGTCATCCTGAACTTACACAAACTGTTACACTAAAAAACATCTTCCTCAAGTCAAACTTAGGGGCAAGTTAGGAGAATCAACTGTTCCCTTATTTTTTTTTCCCCTTATTTCTAAGTTTATGTTCTGAATTCCTCTGGCATAATAGGCTCGTAAGAATCTGAAAGAGCTTAGGAAGTAAAATGAAGAAAAGTTAAACATCTAGAATGGAACTCATGGAAATGGTCAAATCCTAGCCTTGCACTCCGGCATTTAGTTGAAAGGCTTCATTTAAAGAAACAGAATGACAGCGGCACTTCCCTGACTCCTCGGTGGGACGTAAAAGAAGGTACATACAGAAGAGGTCGAAAAGCAAGCTGAGCAAAGAACCCTCGAAGTGAGGTGTAATGCAACTTCATCACTTTATTCAAATCTTCAAAATAGTCTTTATTCTACATTTTTAGTATAAAAAATCCACAAGTTAAGTGCACCACAGTGTAGAGAGAGACATACAACGCTGAACTTCCATAACAGTCAATGGTACAGTCAAACATCACATGTACAGAACACAAAATTTAGATGAACTGAAATTATAAGATAAAATAAAATAAAATCCAATTTTAGAGAACAAAAATCAAAATGTTAAGGATCCCTGAAATATTCTTAACCCTAATGAGATTTCACTGGACTCAAGTCATTTAGTAGTGAGGCATTCACAATATGACCCCATTAACCCGGCTCAGGAATTCTTGGGAGCCGTGAGTGCCTGCATCAGACACTGACAGGAAATGGTAACCAATTTTTGATCTGAAAACTCCCCTTAATTTGGCTCTAGAGTCATCAGGCTTTTAAATGCATCCTCCTCCTTGCCCCTCAAATTATAAACAAACTGCTGTTTACAATACAGTTTGCATCCTTTGTTAAAACAAAGCTCAGCTTTTCTGGCACCAAAGCAAATTTGAGTTTGCAAATTTGGTTCGTGTATGAAGAGACAACCTACGAGGAGGGTCCAAAAGGCACCCTCCACTTTTGCTTGAGGAGAAGCAAAAGCAGAAGTAATGGGGTCTGTGCTTGGGGCACGGGGTTTCAGAGGATCCTTTGTGAAAGACTAGTTAAAAGATGACAGGTGGGGAGAAGTGCAAGGAGAGAAGGAAATTAGTTTGACTGGCTTTCTGTCCTGCACCATTGATTCAATGGAGATCGGTGGGAAGGAATGGAAGACGAGGGTTGAGGGTAGGACGTGGGGCAAAGGACGGAAAGGAAAAGGCAGATAACTAATGCAGTTCATTTATAACAAGTAATATAAATCAAAGACTTAAAGGAGATTAAAGACCAATCAGAATAATTTGGCAACTTTAATTCTTAGGAAGATCAAAGTTCCCTCCAAACCTAATTTGATGTTTTATTACTAAAAGCAAAGACCAGTATGGTACAGTATTACTCCAGAGGAATTAAAGGAAGATCCTTAGGGCTGCTTTACCCACATTCATCTTATGAATGGATACCTCCCCTACCTCAGAATGCTTTAGGGCGGTACTGCTACCATTACGTGGTTCCTTATTACGTTTGAAAAGTGCCTGAAAGTTTGGGCACCAGAAAGACACCCCAACAACATGTGTCTAAACTGCAACTTCAGGTTAATATGACTAAAGCAGTTACATTGTGAGAAGTGCTGAAGGTATGTGATGTCTTTCCCGGCACAGAGGTGGCCTTGGTTCTTCACCAGATGGTGTAGCCACCATCTGAGCCACCCATGAAGAAGTTTCCCTTCCGCTGAGTTACAAGGACATTGGCTCCCTGCATGACTGCGAGCTGAGCAGCATTGGGAGGGCATCCAGGGGGAGGAGGCTGAAAGGAAAAGACAATATTGATTAGACACAGGGCAGCTGTGGAAGGGAAGTGGACAAAGGTGAAAAGAGGACCAGTCGGGAAGACGGCAATGTGCTAACCCATGGCAACTCAAAGAGCTAGCAATGCCACCAATTCAGGTACAGCAGGTCTCTAGTCTCTGTGAGCCCAAAGATATAAACAGGAAACCCACTCATTTAAAGGGTTCCAGGTCCAAGATAAAGCCTGTGGATACCTTCTGAGTGTGAGTAGTCCAGACCCATAGGCATTTTCAGGGCAGAAAATCACTCCTACTCACATTCTAAAATACAGGGAGTGGGTACTAGGTCCAGGGCCTTATGTCACAGGGTCCAACAGTTTTCAAATGGCCCTGGATAATCTGAAAGCTCTACCTGATGACAGCATTCTCACCTCATCCCTAGGCTGTGGTTATTGAGTAGATGGTCCTAGCAAGGACCATCTGGGCTCTAGTTCCCATACACAGGAGAACTAAGCAGGAGACATAACTAAAAGCCTTTGTATCTTTCTAAATGTAATCTAATGGGGATTGTGCATTCTACTTTTGTAATCATCATGGTTCCTCATACAATGCCATACTGATGGCCAATATTAAGTAAATGCTTATGGAATGAATGAGCAGTGTTACTAGACCAGTACCAAAGTGAACTGGAAAAGCAGCAGGCAGGACTCCTAAGACAGGAAAACAAAGGAATCTGATTAACTCAGACACCGGTGAATGTGCCAGATGCTACTAACTTGCCACAGTTCTCCTGCCCCCTCAAGTGCTTTCTGCCTGCCTACTGGACATCGGTGCTTGCACCAGTACCAGCAACTATTACCCAGGGATGATGAAAGGATGACTATGTAGTCATTTCAGAAAGTTAAAATACACAAGGGTTGAGTTTTTTGTGACAAAGTCATACTCACAGGAATGTTTCCAGCAGTAGCACCAGCTCCAAATCTGGCACCTGCATCATACCCTCCTTCCACCAGCACTGCTGAACCAGGTGGATAGATGGGACCAACTGGATAATAAGCCATGGGGATTGTGGAACCTAAAGGTCCAACAGCCACAGACTGGGCCATGGGAAGATACAGTGAGGCGCCAGGAAATGCAGCTGACATGGTGGGGACTGTGGCAGCCCCCGGGTGCACAAAGCTCGGACGATAGAGCTAAAAGAGGCAGAAGAGAAGGCAACTAGTTACTTTATGACATTCGTATTTCAGATCTCTTTAATGAGTCAATCCTTAATTCTCCTTGTGCAGATTACACTCTGAGTTACACAAGTTGCCTTTCCACTGCCATTAAATATTCTCCTGGATCACTTCCTGCTATAGCTAATGTTAGGCTCAAGGAACGCCAACTCATCTTCTTAACCTCAGCCTGTGCCAAATAACATAAAATAATCAGATAATGCATTCTCAACCCCAACAGAAATTGCTGAACTATATAATGTTTTAGATTATTCATGTGAGCATTCTTTCCTGTTTGTGGAGAGTAAATAAATGCGTGGAGTCAGACTTAGCTAAAGACTGAAAACGTGATCCAAGAGTATTCCATTAATAAAGTCTAATAAACTGGAAGCACCTCTGAGTAGGCAGGTGGAGCATCAGTATAGGGTGGAGCCTGAGGAAGATGCAAGGTCTGAGGGTACACAGGATTCCCAGGAGGCTGCACCGGGTAGGTTGGCTGCGTTGGATATTGACCTGGAAGACAAGAAAACAATGCATGTTGCCTAGAATACAGAGTCACCAAAATAAGGCAAGGCATACTGGGTAGCCTAGCCGGAACAAGCAGAAAGAGATTTGCAAACAGACCGACTGCCCTGAAGGGCCTGATCCCTGGAGCCAAGAAAATAAGCATCCTCTTTGCACCCTTATAACGGAAGATGCTGGATTCCAACTGGACAGGAAAAACTCTTTCCAGGAGAAGACTGGTGTCAGGGGAAGTCTAGCTGGGCCCAAGATCCTTCCAGAATGCAGGGCAGCTCTGGGGACCGCTTCTTGCCGATGTTTCAAGAGTGTGTCCTGTCTCTCTACTCTGGGTGGTCTCCAAAGGTCTGGTTGTAACTGACCAAGACCTCATGAGTAACAGTGGTTGTGCTCATCGACCTCACAGGTTCCTACTCAAGGTCGACTTCCAAATAAAAAAAGTGAGTGGTGGAAGTGAACCTTGAGATCGGAGAGGGGGTTGAGGGGAATGTCCTGACACAGGAACCGGCAGACGTTCTGGCCGACAGCGAGACTAAGGGGAAAGAGACCCGTCGGGCCCGCCTGGACCGCCCACCAGCGCCGGCACTTAACTAGTTAAGCCCAAGGGCCTGCCGTGGTTCCGGAGCGCGGCGCCCCGCCTCTGCCAGCTCTCCATTGGCCCACCCAAATCTCACCTCTAGCTCCCCATTTGCTCCTGCAGATGCCCATCTCTACAAGCCTTCTCTCCCCCCCCCACTGCCCCCCCAACCCGAGCCCGCAGCTCCAAACTGCGCCACAGAGTTTAAGGGGGAAAGGGCCGGGAGGGAGCGAGCGGCCGTAGTTCGAGGATGACAAAGGCGTCCGGCGCAGCCCAGGGCACTGCAGCTGGCCCAGGAGCGCGGCGCAGCTCTCCCCAGGCCTGGCGTCCAGTGACCCTGGGCTCCGGGCCCGCTCGCTCCGGGCCAGCACTACTTCCCCCGGCGGCCTCAGCCGCCCCTTGTCCTTGCCTTTGCTGTTCATGGTGGCTGCGGGTCCGGTTCGGCTCGGCGTCGCGGACGGTTATTTTTTTCGTCCTCTTCCTGTTCGTAGTCACTTCCGTGTCACGTGACGATTTGTCCGCCTAGCGTCACCCGACGCCCGAATGCCGCTGCCACCGGAAACCCCGCCCCTTCGCCCGGCCTCCAGTAGCTGGAGGGAGGGCTCACGTGATCCCGCCCGCTAGTGTTGGCCCCGCCCACTGGGTCTTGTCCTCCAACCCCTACCCTCGTCTCTCGACTGGAAGAAAACCAAATACAGGTATTGTCTCGAAACAGGAACTTCTCTCTCTTGGGCGCTCGGAGGCAGTACCATGAAACTATTCTCCGGAACCTTTTTCCACCTACGCACAGTACCTCAAGGTCATCTCACCTTGACAGTCTTTCCACGAGGGGCATAGATTTCTACAAACGTCTCTAACTGCCTGAGATACGCTCCCCTCCCCAACCCTTGATTTATCGATCACGCGTTCCCCTCACTCGAATCTTCGCTGCCTGTCTTGCCGACAGACGGTCGGTATTTATTTCTGTGTCGCTTTCTCACCATAAAGAAGGGTATGCTGTGTTGTGTCCCTCCCGCAGCAGCTAGCACTAAAACTGGCATACTCGTGGTACCCAAGCAGTGTCTGTGGCCCGGCCCTTCCTTTGGTACCTGTTACAGGCACCAGTACGGCACCCTACGTGTATTTTCTCCGTGTTATCACTTCTCTTCTAACTTAATTGTTCTTAAGGGCAAAGATGCCATCCTTTAAGGCAGCAATTAAGTTTTTCCTTTCGTTCTTCATTTTAAGATATCTGCTGAGCGCTTGCTATGTGCAAGTACAGAGATGGAGCTGAACAAGACAGCCCAACACTATTTCCTCATGGAGTTTACATTCTGTACTGTAGGAAGAATATTAGAAAAGCATCTGAAAAGGGAAAGCTTTGGAAAGAAAAGTCCTCAGTAAACATTAGAAGCCTGATAAATACTTACTGATGAATGACTTGAACCACTGAAAAGAGCTGTACTCACTTCAACTCAGCAATCCCTTGTTTTTCTCTCCAGCATCGTATTACAGTTTGCAGAGCACCCTTAAAATGCACGATTTTATGGGGTCATCACAGGTCTTCACAGCAGCCCTGTGTGGCAGATGGGGCTTGTTTGATCATTCCTGTTTTTCAAATGAGAGAATTGATTAAAGAGATTTGCTCTAAGTCACACAGTGAGCAGGTTACAAAGTCAGGTCTTGTATCCCGGTTCCCAGGTTCCCAAGTCAGTTTTGTTTTGTTCTTATCACTTCACTCTGCCTATCATGGCTAAAATACTCTAAAAGCCCAATTTCCAAGACTATTTGTATTTGGAGTTCTTTTAGGTTCCTTCCCTTTCGGTAGATTCATATTGTTTATTTAGTTCAGATTAATATTAGTATGTTAAAGCCTATGATATTTACCTTTTCCTGTATTTCTGACTCTAATCTTGAAGGCAGGCACGGTGTTAGATATTCACTCATTCAACAGTTCTTCAGAGAACACTTACAAATGCCAGGCACTGTTCTAAAACAAAACAAAGCTCTTGCTTTCCTGAATCTCACCTTCTGGTAAAAGGGCTTGCAAACTTTTTGGACCAAAATTGACAGTAATACGCTTTAAATCATGACCCAGTACACACGCATTTATAAATATACGTAACTGAAAATTTTATGATCTGATACCTCCTGTGTACAATGCACTGTCATATTTTCTATTTTCTCCCATTTCCTTTTTTCAGTTCTGGTGGTGATTTCACATCCTAGTAACAAGTCAGGACTCACAGTTTGAAAAACAGTGGGTTTTTTTTTTTAGTGGACTTTTACCCTCAGGGCCTTGCGTTTTTCTTAGCGTGAAATTTCCAAGCAGTAGTTGGTTAATTTGAATGAACATCCTTGGAGGTCAGATCAGTCAAATCTTCTTCCTTGTAACCTAACTTTTACAAGTCAGATCCTAAACTGATTCCACCCTAAGGCCTAAAACTGGAGAGGTCATTAACCTATACCCATCCTAACCTGTGCTCTGGGCCTCTGAAAATAAAGGAGTGAACCTGAGAAAGGAAACTTACCTTTTTTCTCTTACTGGGCCCTCAGTTAGGGACCCTGAAATTGTGTTGACTATAGCAGCCCATGTCAGTGAGAGTGTAGGAGAGGAATGCTAGTTCCAGTCCTCACTGTGTCACCAACTAACTGACTTTGGTCCTCGTCTTCTCAGCTCCCACTTATTCCTTGTCATGTAGGAATCAGATACTGCACCACTATCCTTGCAGATATTATCTACCTCGTGTCCATAGCAGACCAAGGAAAAGTGCAGGCAAGCGGACTGTACTTCAGAGAGGTTAAGTAGCTGAACTAAGTTATACAGCGGCAGAGCCAGTGTTCAAACACAGCTTTGCTTGATTTTACAAGCCTTGTTTCTAATGTTTACATTGTTTAATCTATTTACATTGATTTTAATCTGCTGCCTCCCAAAGGTCTCAATTTCATCATCTGCCAGAAAACTCACATGATCCTTGTGTCACCTCAGGCTCTAAATCTAGACTCTGTTTTAGGGAAGGAAAAAAGCAAAGAGGAGCCTGAGAAGGCAGAGGGGAAGTAGGCCAAGCTGATAATCAGGTTGTACATTCTGATCAGGCCCTAGATAAAAGTACAGATACTTCTACTGGATGGTAAACAGCCATTGCCCCAAGCCCTCTCCCCAAATACCCTCCTCTGCTCCAGCCCTCCACTGAAACCCCTCCTCCCCAGACCTTTCCATGGTCCAGTAATTAAAGGGTTAACTCTTTTTTTAAATTGTTTTTTAATTAATTAATTTAGCTGTGTCAGGATCTTCGTTGCAGCATACGGGATCTTTCACTGCGGCGCGCGGGCTTCTCATTGTGGCACGAGGGCTCAAGAGTGCGCGAGTTCAGTAGCTGCGACGCGCAGGCTTTCTAGTTCTAGCACGAGGGCTCTAGAGTGCGCGGGCTTAGTTGCCCCACGGCATGTGGAATCTGAGTTCCCCGAAAAGAGATCGAACGCGCGTCCCCTGCATTGGAAGGTGGATTCTTAATCACTGGACCACCGGGGAAGTCCCTAAAGGGTTAACTCTTGACACCCAGGAAGCCTGCAGGACCTAGTTCCAGCTAAGACAAGCTGCCCTCAGATTGGTCAGTGCCTCCTCTACAGGATGTTAGGTATTTTGCTTAACACGCTGGGACCAGGGTCTCCTGAAAGCCAGGGTGGAGCCAAATGAGATTAACAACAGAAAAGAAGGGGCTACAAGCCACTGTTTTCTCTGGCAGGTGGGATTAAGGGGCATCTGGCTACTTTCTTGAACAGGCATCAAGAGCCTTTCTGTTTTCTTCATTCTCCTTGGTCCCCAATGAGATGATGTCATTAAGTCATCAAACATCCTTTCTTGAGTTAATTTAACAGCTATTTATCAAGCACCTGTTATGTGCCAGACCCTGTAATAGACACTAAGGAAACAATAGTGAAGAAGCACACTTCGTCCCTATCCTCATGGAACTTAGTCTACCTAATGGGAGAGACAGAAAAGTAAACAGATAATCAAAATATAGCGTGATTGGGCTTCCCTGGTGGCGCAGTGGTTGAGAGTCCGCCTGCCGATGCAGGGGACACGGGTTCGTGCCCCGGTCCGGGAAGATCCCACGTGCCGCGGAGCAGCTGGGCCCCTGAGCCATGGCCGCTGAGCCTGCGCATCCGGAGCCTATGCTCCGCAGCGGGAGAGGCCACAAGAGTGAGAGGCCCGCGTATTGCAAAAAAAAAAAAAAAAAAAAAGTTATATACACCACGTGATCTAGTTCTTCCACTCTTATTAACGCAAGAGAAATGAAAGAATATGGGCACACAAAGGCTTACCCATGGATATTTATTACAGCTTTATTTGTAACAGCCAAAAACTGGAAACAACACAAATGTCCTTCAACAGGTCAATGGATAAACACGTTGTGGTGTTGCTATACAACAAAAAGGAATGAACTGCAGGTCCACACAACAACATGGATAATCTCAGTTATGCTGAGGGAAAGAAACCAGACAAAACAAGAGTGCACGCTAAGGGATTCCATTTATATAAAATTTTGGAAAATACAAACCATAGTGATAAAAAGCGAGCAGTGGTTGCCTGTGTAGAGAGATGGGGAGCAACAGGAGGGAAGAGATGGACTTTGGGAAGCTTTTGGGGGTCATGGTTGTGTTCACTATCTTGACCGTAGTGATGGTTTTATGGGTATGTACAAGTGTCAAAATTTATCAAATAATGCACTTTAAACGTGTAGTTTACTGTATGTCAGTTATGCCTTAATAAAGGTGTTTTTTAAAATAATGTTGGGGTGAAGGAGAGAGAATAGCCAAGGATGATGGCTAATGAACTCTTTTAGTGAGTTTGGGCAAGAGGGATGCTGAAAGGAAAATTACAGCCGAACTCGGTAAGTGCTACAGTAGAGATGGATAAACTGTCCTCTGAGGACTCAGAGGATGACACGCCTCTTCCTGCAGGGTCTCCTAGTCCCAGTTAATTAGGCTGATGAGAGCTTTTTAATGTACCTTTATTGAACACCTACTATGTATTGGGCTCTTCACTTGTGTAACTGGAGAACAAAACTACCTCCTATTCCCCAGCCCAAAGAGGGAGTGTGGAGGTTTTTGGAAGAATCCAATCAGGCTCTGAAGCAGCCTTTTCAAAGCTTTGGCTGGTCTTTGTGTAACTAAGGGAAAAAGGATTACAAGATATATGACTCAGAAATGGATCCTCCTTTCTTATTGCTGGCGAGCCTTTGTAGGAGAGGCAGTAACACTGCTCTGCATGATAACGTAAAGGCCTCACTCCACTGTGGCTACAGCAGCCTAGTAAATCCTGGGGCAGCGTCTCTTCTTTTGGGGTTTTGAGCAATTTTTCTCCGTGTGAAATCCCAAACCACCTGCATCAGAATCATTTAGTGCTTCTGCACCAGGGAAGTTGGAACTTCCCTGGTGGTGCAGTGGTTAAGACTCCATGCTCCTTGGGCTTCCCTGGTGGCGCAGTGGTTAAGAATCGGCCTGCCAATGTAGTGGACACAGGTTCTAGCCCTGGTCCGGGAAGATCCTACATGCCACGGAGCAACTAAGCCCGTCTGCCACAACTACTAAGCCTGCAATCTAGAGCCCGTGAGCCACAACTACACAGCCCGTGTGCCACAACTAATGAAGCTGAACTTCTCAGCTGGTTTTCACTTGGATTATAGGGAAAGTTAAAATAAAAAATGTAATGCTTTCCTCTATTCTTTGGAATTCTCTTTAGTTTCTCCCTAACTCTTCAGTAAAGAACGACCTTGTGTAGTCACGTTGGGGAGAATTCACAGCTGTCCCCCACTGTGACTACAGCTGCATTTCATGCAGAGGGACCATACCAGGTGACTAGCAGCCAAATGAGTGGCCGAAAACAGAATGAAACAGAGGGTCAAGCGAAAGACTTGGGGGACAGGCATGTGACAAGCCTTGCCTTCCATTCCACTTCCCCAAACGTACAGTCTTTCTTCCATATCCACGGGGGATTGGTTCTAGGACCCCCTCCCCTTCACAGATACCAAAATCCGAGGATGCTCAGGTCCCTTACATAAGATGGTATTTGCATAAATGGTAAAATAGTATTTGCCCAAAACCTATGCGCTTTCTTATGTGTAACTTGAAATCATCTCTAGATTACTTATAACACCTAATACAATGTAAATGCTATGTAAATTGTTGTAAATACTATGTAGATAGTTGCTGGTTTGAGGCAAATTCAACTTTTGCTTTTGGGGACTTGCTGGAATTTATTTTCCAAATATTTTCAATCCTTGATTGGATGAATCCTCTGATGCAGAACCCGTGGATACTGGAGGGCCAACTGTGCTAGAAGGAGGGGACCTTTAAAATGGAGGAAAATGCTGACACTTGGGTTTCATATACATTATCTCATTTAACACAAAAAACTCTAGAAGAAAGCATTATCCCCATTTTACAAATGAGAAACTACAACCTAAAGAGGCTATCTTGCCTCAAATTACACAGCTAGTCAGTGACCATGATCAGATCTGAGCCCAGGTCTGCAGATTTGACTGAATTATAATATCTCCTCCTGGCTCCTATGGCGAAGGAGGTTGGCAATCGTGGCAGTTAACTATCCATTTGTTATTCTCTGTTCTATAGAACTTTGTTTTATTTGATGCCTTCAAGCCTATATTGCTTCTGTAGTTCAGAGAAATAATAAAGGTATTAAAAAGAGAAAACAGAGGCTTCCCTGGGAGTGCAGTGCAAGAGAATCCACCTGCTAATGCAGGGGACACGGGTTCAAGCTCTGGTCCGGGAAGATCCCACATGCTGCCGAGCAACTAAGCCTGTGTGCCACAACTACTGAGCCCGCATGCCGCAGCTACTGAAGCCTGTGTGCCTAGAGCCCGTGCTCCGCAACAAGAGAAGCCACCACAGTAAAAAGCCGCACACCACAATGAAGAGTAGCCCAGGCTCGCCGCAACTAGAGAAAGCCCGCGTGCAGCAATGAAGACCCAACATAGCCAAAATAAATAAATAATTTTAAATAAATAAATAATAAAAAGAGAAAACAATAAAATTAATGGTTCTTGGAAAACAATGTGAAATGCCTCTATCTTGGGACTGGTGAGTTTTATCATCCAGAGGATTTAGGAAGACAGAGTATAAGGAACATGGAATATGGAAGAAAATGTAGGTTCCAGTCCTGGTCTGCTCACCAGCTGTTTGGCTTTAGATAAGTCACTTAACCTCTCTGAGCCTCAGTTTTCTCATCTTGAAAATTATTCCTATGTCACAGACTTGCTGTGAAGGTCAAATAAGAAGATAAATGATAATACTTCTTGGGCTGTAGAAGGCAACCTGGATCTTAATATAAGTGTTAAATCTATCAGATTTGATGAAGCTACTCTTTTGCTGCAAGAAAGGGGACCCCCTTTGGCCACTTCCTGGACACAATTTCTCTGGAAGCAGGAGTCAGAGGCCTTTAGCCAAGTTAAATGAATGATGGTTGATCCTGCCAATTTATTTCCTCCTCCAAGTTTTATTTTCCTCTTATCTACACATCTACATGTCAGGAATAAATTTTTTTCCCTACAATATCATTTTTTGATGGAAACTTCCAGACTTACTCAGATGGGAAAAAGGAGGGGGGAGAATAAAAGCCCACATTTCTTCAGGATTTCAATCAACAACCTCATTTTCTTCTAACAGTTGAAGTGAACTTCTTATGAATAATGGATGATAACCTGATGAATATGCACACAGCCTATTATGCCTGTGAGGTTTGGTGAATAATTTATGAGATAAAATGTTCCTCACCTTGTTACTGTTCAAAAATTATGGAAAAAAAACCCCATATTTACCCTTTGAGCTGGTAAGGTGATCTGTCAGAGAGACAGCAGCCCAGCAACAATTTTACATCATTGCTAAAATTAAAGTAAATAGAATATATGCATTGCAGGGTGGGAAGTCTATAAAAAATGGAGCATGCCCAGCCACACTCCTTGCCACATGCAAAGTTTTCAGAACTCTGGCTTCTCACCTTAAAATAGCCCTGTATTGTTAACATCACCTTTCCTTTGATGGCCCATTCTTCTCATAAGGACTTCAGTATAACCAGTCAAGGTGGACAGTAGCTTCCTTGTTTTATGAAAGCTGGCTAACCACAGACTATTGACGTTGTAAAATTTAAGACATCAGAGATTTTAAAAAAAAAGTCCTAAAAGCTTTCAGAGAACAAGCAGATAAACACATGGCAGGCGGGGGTGGGGGTGGGGGGCGGTTGGAGGCTGGGCGGGACCTGGCCCAGAAGCACTTGAAAATGCATTTGCATTGCTGTCTTTCCTCACAGCTGAGAGGTTTTTTCCTGCTGACCAACCTGACTCCCTGCTGTATCATCCTTCAACTCACTCCCACCACCTGCCCAAGCCTCCTTCCCTTAGCAACAGCAGAGATGCCTTTAATCTGGTGATTGGAGGGGGGAGGGGCAAGATTAACTACGCAGTTAAGGAAGGTGTTTGGAAAAATATGCCTGGATCCTGGAGAAATTTGGGTGCTCCAGGGCAAGTTTTGAAGATTTGAAATTGGGTCAGTTCTCAAACCAGGTAAAACAGGATCCTAAGGATTATCTACTTAGATTCATAGAGCTTTCTAGGAATAGAGTACAGGGCCAAGGGAGACTCTTACTGTCAACAGAGCATCCCTGATAAGCTAGGTGCTTGGAGGAGACTGGGTAATAGAGGAAACATAAGGCCCTGTCCTATATCTGTTGGGTAAACCAATATATTCTCAGGAAACAGAATGAAAGGCCTATTAACTACAAATTATATAATGAAGTTATTGGAGCAGCGATGTAATTAAAATAATATTAATTAGAACAATTCGGTATTATTCAAGAAGACCTCTCAGACGGGATAAATCTCGAGTAGAGTTTGCAAAGAAAGAAAGGACCCAACTGAATGGAAAGATTGGAGGTATATATGGCCAGGCCTTCCTGATCTGGGCCCTGCCTATCTTTCCAACTTCATTTTGTGCAATTCTCCCCTGTCACTTGCTGTGTTCCAGCCACATTGATCCTCTTTCAGTTTCTTGAACAACAAATTTATTCCTGCCTCATTGTCTCTGCTGTTCCTTCGGTCTCCTGCTTATTACATCTTTTTTTTTTTTTTTGCGGTACGCGGGCCTCTCACTGTTGTGGCCTCTCCCGTTGCGGAGCACAGGCTCCGGACGCGCAGGCTTAGCAGCCATGGCTCATGGGCCCAGCCTCACGGGTCCAGCCGCTTCGCGGCATGTGGGATCCTCCCGGACCGGGGCACGAACCCGTGTCCCCTGCATCGGCAGGTGGACTCTCGACCACTGCGCCACCAGGGAAGCCCTATTACATCTTTTAAACTTTGCCTTATATATGACTTCCTCAGGGAGGCCTTCCCTGAGAAAAAGAGAAAAATTCTCTTTTCTCTCTCATATCACCTTTTGGTTTTGTTATTCCCTCTCATATCACTGTCTGGTTTTCATAATCATCACATGTAATGATATATTTCTGTTTATTTTTTGTTTAACATCTGTTTCCCCAGAAGACTATAAATTCCAAGAAAGCTGTCTGTTTTGTTTACCACTGGACACTTAGCATCCAGCCCAGTGTTTGGCACATAGTAGACAATAAATATTTGTTGAATGAATGTAGGCTCAGAGGCATGGGAAGTGGAGTGAAGGAGAAAAAGAAAATGTGCTGGGCTGAGGATACTGTTGATGAGTTTTCTTTGGCATGGCATGTCACTAGTGACATCTTCTCCCAACTCAGTCATGGAAATTTGCATTGTTGACATTTTTTCTGATTATAAAATAAACACTTATTCTAAAAATCTTATATTTCAATATTGCAAAAAAAAGAGAGAGGCTGTATTGCAAGTATTGGTGAGGGTGTGGAACAACTAGAATTCTCATACATTACTAGTAAGGATATAAATTGGTTCAAACATTTTGGAAAAGTATTTAGCAGTATCTACAAAAGTTAGACATATACCCCAAACCTAGCAATCCCACTCCTCAGTATCTACCCAGGAGAAATATGTGCATATATTCACTAAAAGACTTATGCAAGAATGTTCACAACAGCTTTATTCATAAAAGACAAAAAGAAACAACCCAAATGCCCATCAATAGTAGAATGGATAAACTGTGGTATAATTATACAATGGAATATATGCAGCGATAAAAAAGAACAAATAATACTGTTAGACAGGACAACATGGGTGAATCTCAAAAACATATGTTGAGTAACAGAAGCCAGACACAAAAGAGTACACATGCTGATTCCATTTATATGAAGTTCAAGAACCAGCAAAATTAAGCTATGGTGATAACTGGAAGTTTACTTAACAAGGAACACAGGGGAGTCTTCTCAGCTGTTGGAAATGCTCTGCATCATGTTGTGGGTGGTGATTTTGTATATATTTATAAAATATATATGTGTGTGTGTGATATAATAAAATATAATGATTATAATAAATATATAAATAATATATGTAATCTATTATGTATGTAGATGTATGCAAGTAATATATGTAGATAGTAATATTTTATATATATATAAATAATTCATCAAGATGTACATTTGAGGTTTGTGTACTTTGCTGTGTGCATGTTATACCCCAATAAAAAATTTAAACAAACAAAAAAGTAGTATATGTTCAGCATCAAAAATTTAAGCAGAAGTGTATACAATATAAAATTAAGGCCTCCTTTTCCCAAAGAAAACCACAGTTAACATTTAAAAAAAATAAACTTATTTATTTTTGGCTGTGTTGGGTCTCCGTTGCTACGCGCGGGCTTTCTTTAGTTGCCGCGAGCGAGCGGGGGCTACTGTTTGTTGCGGTGCGTGGGCTTCTATTTGCGGTCTTGTTGCGGAGCATGGGCTCTACGTGCACGGGCTTCAGTAGTTGTGGCTCACCGGCTCTAGAGCGCAGCCTCAACAGATGTGGCACATGGGCTTAGTTGCTCCACGGCATGTGGGATCTTCCCGGACCAGGGCTCGAACCTGTGTCCCCTGCACTGGCAGGAGGATTCTTAACCACTGCGCCACCAGGGAAGCCCCACAGTTAACATTTTGATGTATGTGTCCATGAACCCCTTTGATCACATCCATTTCTTTCTTCATACTATCCCTGATATTCATGTCATCCAAAGCATTTATGTGTGTAGCACCAAACCAAGTCACATAGACTAAGAGTTTTTGTCTTCGTGTGACAACATTCAATAACAATACTGAGCCTCTTCTTCACATAAAAAGCAGTAGGAAATCCAAAAATTAGTAAGTCACAATCTGTGCTCTTGAGGAATTTACAGTCTGAGAGGAAGGACCATAGGGACTACAGACCAAACAAAACCCCCCAAGAACTATACCATGTCATGTATTAGTTTCACAAGGCCAGTTAAAACTATTGTACAGATAATGATACCTTACAATCGTAGAGCGATTAGCGTTTTCCAAAGTTTTTTCGCATACAGGCTCACAATTAAACTTCTTAACCCTGTGAAGTAATGATTATAGATATCACCGTCTTTTTTTTTTTAAGTAATGAAGAAGTTAAACTACCTGCCTGAACTTCTAGTGGAAGAGTTGGGACTAAAACCTAAATATTCGAACTCCTAATCCGTTTGGTTACTCATAAATCTGCCAGGTGCAGGTAACGTTCCGGAAAAGTGTGTAGTGATGGTCTACCACCTGGTGCTGCTCTCTTCTCCTCCTCTCCCCTCCCAGTGTCCTTCCATGGGAGGAGGCCTTAAGCAACAATGGGCTGAGGGCTCCCCCTCTCTTCTCACACTACCTCTAACTCATCTATGCTTAGCTCATCACAAGGGGGGAGCGGTGGCAGTGGATGCAGGGGCAAAGGGGAAGCAGCCCAGGCTGATGGCAGGCTGCCTCAATGTTGGGATCCACAGCTTACTGGATTTACAGTGCTCCCTCCTCCCCAACTCGCCTCCCCTCATTCTTTCTCTTCCCCTTTGTTCTTCCAACTCCTTCCTCTTTCGTGTGTCAACTACTTCGTCCATTTGCCCTCAGCCCCAAACGGTGCCTCGTCTTATCCCTGCCCCTTTCCATACCTTCAAGAGCCTCTATTAAATAAACCAAACCCTTCTCGCCATCACCACCACCAAAGCAGAACGTTGTTTTCTCTCCATGCCACAGAACTTTGTCTATATTTTACATTTCCTAGTCTACTTGGTCAAGAAAGCAGGCAAGCTGTCTTTAGTCAAGACAGCCCACAACTGCTCTTGAGGTGGGGGTGAGGGAGCTTTCAGGCCCAGGGTCCCCTGCGTGAGATGGAGCCGGGGCACAGCTGCTCAGAAGGTTGGTTAGGCCCTGGCTGAGCGATGTCTGCGTTCCCTCCCTTTTCTCGTAGTGGGGTCCCGGCCTGGGGCTTGGGAATGGACATGGACTTGACTTTCAACGTTGAGGAGAGCAACTGACTAACCCAGAGAGGAAAGGCGGCCGCTGGGAGTCAGGGCCCCAATCCTAGGCTGACGGGAATGTGGCACAGGGTCCCCAGTCCGGACTCCCGTGCTCCCGTTCCCACTCTCGCACCTTCCAAAATGGAACGACCTCAAGCGGCACCTCGGAGGGGGCTGCGTGACCCGCCCCACCGGCCTTCCACTCCTGTCCGGGGAGTGAGCCTCTGGGGCCTCCGGAGTGGCAAGGGTCTGACCCCCCGGCTCCCCGCCCCAATCGCTCGTTCTCGGCTCCCCAGATCCCCTCCCTTCCTCGCCGGCCCGCCCAGCCCGCCGCCCCCGGCGGCTGGCGCGCGCGGTGCAGCATGCGGCAAAGCTCTTTGCATAAATTATGTTCATGACGCAGCAGCTAAAAAAATCCAAGTAGCAGAAGGAGGGAAAAAGGGAGGGGGGGGGGAGAAAAAGGAGGGGGGGCCGTGGAAGGGGGGGGAGAGGAGAAAAAAATATATGTACCTGACCGCCCCCCACACCGCTCCCCCTTCTCGCTTCCCGCCCGTCCCCTCTCCGCCCAGCGCAGCCCGCGGAGTCCCCTTCGGTTCTGCCCAGCCCGGGCTGGGGGCCCGGGGGGCGGCGGCGGGTCCAGACCGGCTCCCGGGCCGAGCCGAGCCCAGCCAAAACGCACTGGCTTCTTTGTCTGCGGGCGGCGGCTGCCCCGGCCCCGGCCCCCGGCCCCCTGGCTCGAGTTGTGAGATGAATCTCTAATCGGTGGATGCCGGGCACCCGGGGCGAAGGCGGCTCGGGCTCCGGTAAGTAGCGGGGTCCGGGGCGGGGAGGGGTTTGCACGGAGGGGGAGGGGGCCGGGCAGGGGAGGTTTCGGGTTTGGTTAATATGCAATGCCCGTAATTAGCATAATTTATATATTTATGATAAAGAGAAAAAATGCCGCGGGGCCGGGGCTCCAGGATGCTGGGCCGGAGCGGCGGGGAGCTCTGGGAGTGGGAAGGCTAGCGGCCGCCTGCTGTGGACCGGAGACCCCGGGGGCCGCGCCCTCGCCTGCCTGCAGGCTGGTCCGGACCGAGGAGAGGAGGGGGCAGCCGCCAGGTGGACCCCGTGGGGAGCTTGGATCTGGCCCCTCCCCATTTCTGCTCCTGGAGCCCAGGTGGGGTACGGACCAAGGGGACGTTTTTACAAGACCCCGTGGCGACCGCGAATGGATTCTCGCGCCACTGGAGGACCCGGACGCCTGGGTTCCCAGCAGTTAAGGTCACCTGAGGTGGCCAGAGCTACCTGTCACAATTCTCTCCAACCACAGTGCACCGGGAGGACTGTGGGGCTCGGGGTTAGGGACCTGGGTGCTGCTGGAAGGGTGGCGGAGTGGTGGGAGTGTCACCGTATAGCTGAGCATGAGCACTTCATAAATATTTAGTGACAATATTATTATTAATAAATAGTCATCATAATGGACCTGATATGTGCTTCCCTGGGCGTTCTCACCTGGCAAGGCCGGGGGAGCCCCAGGGTGCCTTGTAACCTACACTTTAGCGTTGGGATCCCCGACTCATTTGTCACTGGAAGCTCCATATCTTCACAGAACAGCCTCGTGTGTGGGCGCGTGGGGGGGGGGAATAAAACGCGGTCGGGCAGCCTTCGTGGGCAAATGAAAAGAAGCTCTTTGCAGAGAGCTAGAATCTGCTCTTCCATATTCCTTGTTCCAAAAGTAGAGGGCTGGTCTTCAATTGTTCATAGACAATATCCCACCTCCCTTTTCTTAATAATCTAAGGCAGCCACCATTGACCAGCAGGGCCTTCTGAGGAATAATTTTGTATATTCCATTTTGATTGAAGTCCGGCTTGGTTCTCAGCGTGGTATTTCTGTGACCTGGTACTTCTTTGCATATCTGCGGTAGACCTTCATTCATCTGTTCATTGGTGCAACAGAAATATCCACTCTGTGCCAGTTCTGAACAATACAGACAGAACTTCCCCTGTCTTGGAGTTTTAATTCCAGTTTGGGAGTGGAGGTGGGGACAGGCAGATCATAAATATGAAAACAAACAAGATAATATAGAGTGATACTGTGTGTGTGTGAGAGAGAGAGAGAGAGCGAGAGAGAGAGATGGGCTATTCTCTTTTTGGAGGTACTACCTAGCAATTAAGAAATGAGTCAGAAGAAATTTGCTTCTCTAAGGATTCTCTGCATTATGAAGGAACTTGGAACAAGATCATATCCCCCGTCCCGAAGATTTACTCACTATAAAGTCATAGTAGTAATCTTACACATTTTTATAACACTTTACAATTAAAAACGTTTTATATGCATGCTTTACTTCAATTTAAAGCAATTACATAGTGTTTGCTGTGTGCCAGGCCCTGTTCTAAGAGCCTTCCGTAAATGTTATCGATTTAACAATAGCCAGTGGGGTAGGTACTATAATTTAGCCCCATTTCATAGATAACGAAACTGAGGCTTTGAGGGGTTATCTGAAACAGAAGCAGTACTCAATGTGGGTCTTCTGCCTTTAAACCCCAAGCTCCTTCTGTGTCAAAATGAGGGTCAGTGAGGCCACAGATGGAGTGGGACTCAGGAGAAACCAGACAAATGACGGAAGGCTTGGGAATGAGGAGCTGGACCAGCACGTTAGGAAGGGGCGAGTGTGACTGGGGTTCTCCAGAACTTAATACTACTTCTTTGAAATCGTTTTTAAGCAGCCCTAGCATTGGGAATGAGGGCACAAAATTTGAAATAGGCTATGTGTTTTGAGGAGAAGGTAGGAAATATGAGCAGGCTAAATGACATGATCTGACATCATAATTTATGTTTTCAGCTCATATTCATTAATCTCTGTTGTGTACCAGGAATTATACTAGACTCTGGGATATGATGATAAGTGGATATGCCTTCTTGGTCCTTACAGTCTAGAGGGGGAACATACCTACTTGTTATTTTTCACGTTTCATTTGCCCCTTCCCTTCCCCCTGCCTGGGTGAATCAAGTTTGGGCACAAGGGGATGGAGGCAGAAACTAAATCTAAATGTGTCCTATTAAACTAGTCTTTACTGTTTGACTATATATGTGTAAGATTATAAATGGTAGGTTGGGAAAGGAGAAATAAGGTTGTTCACTACTTTCCTATCTTTTGCCCTTTCCTTTCCTTCTGGCCCATGTGTGTGCCTAGCCGGTCTACCAATAGCTTGGCAAGTCATTTATCTCTGTCCATGAATCAGGGTGTGGGGAGGGAAGTTAATACATTAAGTCTGGAGCAGGACTGAGAGCTTCCATTTTCCAGTGTGTCCTGATCCTTGGGGGCCAGAGCAGCCCCCGTCAGCCTTCCTCCCATTTCCTGAATGGAGGCTTACTGTGGTGTCAGGAGGACAGGAATCTGGAGCAGGTGGATGTGGCCTTGAAGTTTGAATCTGCCACAAACTCTTCTGTGCCCTCGGGCAAGTCACCTGACCTCTCTCAACCTCCATCTTCCTATAGATGAAAATGAGGATCATAGTAAGAATACCATGTGGGGTATGATGGTATTCCCCATCTTACTTACAGATCTCATATCATCATCATAACAAGCCCACAAGCCTTGCCGATTTAATCAGCATTTTAAAGATAAGGAAATTAAACTTCAAAGAGATTAAATCATTTGCCCAGGATGGCACAGCTATTTCATGACCAAGCTGGGATTTGTTTTAGGTTTTTCTCCTAAGCCTATGCCCTTACCTCTCTTTGATCATCAACTTTCTCATCAATAAAAATGGGGATCGTAATAGCTAATTGTTAGTTGTGCTTTGTACGATAATTCCAAGATAAGCTCTCTTATTATTTATCCCTGAAAAAACAGAGAAGTAATCCGCCCACCTGCAGACAGTGACACAATTGGTCAAGCTTCACTATGTGTTTGCTCTGCGGTCTCATGGGGCTGGTGTCAAAACTGAATAACAATAGTTAACATTTATTGAACCCTTATACAATTTACTACAACACTTGCTATCCCCGTTTCAAATATGGTAACTGAGGCATGAAGAGGCTAGGTCCTTGTCCAAGGCCTCACAGCTAAGAAATGGTGAAACTGAGAGGTGAACCTAGGTTCCTAACTGCTATACTAAATTTAAATGAGATAATGTATGTAAATTTTTATAATAGCTACCATCTTCTGAGCACTTACTATGTGCCAGGCATGGATCTAAACTTTTTACATGCATTAATTTATTCAGTTCTCATAATAGCCCTATGAAGTAGGTGTTATTACTCTCATTTTTACAGATGAGGAAACTGAGGCAGAGAGGTTAAATCATCTGACCCGAGTCCCACAGCTAGTGAATATCAAAGCTGAGATTGTGAACCCAGAAGTCTGTCTCCAAAGCGTGCTCACTGTAATACTATGTGTAAAGGGGCTGGGTTCCAATAAACTATTTTTTAAATTTATTTTTTAATTGAAGTATAGTTGATTTACAATGTTGTGTTAATTTCTGTTGTACAGCAAAGTGACTCAATTACACACACATATACATTCTGTTTTATATTCTTTCCATTATGGTTTATCCCAGGACCAATAAACTATTGATGATGATTATTTTTCAGCAGGTGGGAAGGGAAATCTATGTCCTGGGGCCAGAAATGGAGAAGGGCGGGAGGATAGGCAGAAAATCCATCAGACAATGAAAACCTGAAAGAGGTAGCAACCTGCGCGGAGACTGAGGATTTAAGAACAAGGCAGACGATGCTTGCCAAGCAGGAGGGGAGGTCGTCTCATGTTTCTTTACACCAGGTACTACATCCGCATGGACCATGGTGGTAGTGATAAGAAGTGGGGGGGGGGGCTTCCGTGGTGGCGCAGTGGTTGAGAGTCCGCCTGGCGATACAGGGGACGCGGGTTTATGCCCCGGTCTATGAGGATCCCACATGCTGCGGAGTGGCTGGGCCCGTGAACCATGGCCGCTGGGCCTGCGCTTCTGGAGCCTGCGCTCAGCAGCGGGAGAGGCCACAGCAGTGAGAGGCCCGCGTACCACAAAAAAAAAAAAAAAAAAAAAAAAAGAAGAAGTGGGGGGATTCTGGGTGCACTGGAAGGGAGAGCCAACACGATTTGAAGGAGTTACTATTAGATGTATAGGTAGATGTAAGAGAGAAGGCAAGGTTTAGGGCCTGAGCATCTGTGGAAGGATGAAGCTGCCATTTGCTGAGATGGGGAAGGCTACAGGCAGATAGAGCAGGTTTGGGGTAGAAATCAGGAGTTTGGTTTTGAACATGTCAAGTAGGAGATGATGTGAGCAATCAGTAGGTAGTTGGATATATGAAGTTCCCAGGTGAGGTCTAAGCTGGAGAGTTAGACTTGGTGATTGTCAGACTGGGTGAGACCATCTTGGGAGCATTGTCTGGATGATCCAGCTCAGCCCCAGCTACCAATCTATACTAATCTCCTGCTTCCTGTCCTTGTGGCCTTTTTAGATAGCAGCTCTGCAGGAGGTAAGTAGGTGCACAATTTAAATATAAAGGTGGTGTAGAGCTGGAGATGCTGATGTCAACAAACAACCTTCCTGGAGAGGATTATGTCAAAAATTTGAAAGGTAATTTCCCATAACAAATGTGACTTTCTTTCCCGTGAATACCAGTAAAACTCATTCCAGCTTAACCAGCCATTCTTTCAATACACGCAGAGTACTCTCCACCCCAAAAAATGATTATAATGAGAAGCTACTTTACACCTTGAAAACCTCAGACACATTAAGTGTAAAGTGATTAAAAGCACAGAAATGAGTCTGAGTTAAAAGTCTGAATCCCAGGACTGCCCTGGTGGTACAGTGGTTAAGAATCCGCCTGCCAGTGCAGGGGACACGGGTTCAAGCCCTGATCCGGGAAGATCCCACATGCCGTGGAGCAACTAGGCCCTTGCGCCACAACTACTGAGCCTGTGCTCTAGAGCTCACGAGCCACAACTACTGAAGCTCACACGCCTAGAGCCCGTGCTCCACTACAAGAGAAGCCACCGCAATGAGAAGGCTGTGCACCACAAGGAAGAGTATCCCCCGCTCGCCGCAACTAGAGAAAACCCGCATGCAGCAACGAAGACCCAATGCAGCCAAAAATAAATGAATAAATAAATTTTTAAAAAGAAAAGAAAGTCTGAATCCCATACAACAAATTCCATTTTCCTCTACGTGGCACAAAATTCTTCATATACTACCAAACTTCATGTCTGAAACACATGCCACCCTGGAACAAGGGGCAAAGGACCGCACAACACTGCATTAGATATCCCTTGGGTGAATCATCTGCCACCCTCCATTCATCCATCATGACACTTAAACATACTATACTGTAGTTATCTTTTGTTTCCTTGATGCCCATATTAGATTCTCGGCTTCTTGACAAAGCTAGGGAATGTGTTTTTTCCTCCACTGAATCCCCAACACCCAGCACATAGTAACCACTGAAGTATTTGTTGAATAAACGAAGGACGAAGCATTTCAGGATTTTTCTTAGTAGGATCTCAGGCTGTTCTAGGGGTTCTGATTTGTTTGAGATTTCCCAGTGCTCCTCCTGGCTGTCTTGGAAGATTGCCATAAGCCCAGAGCAGTTCCCAAAGGAGAATGATAAACAGAACCGTGTCCTCTAACTCAGTTCTTGCCACTGAAAGTCGTGGATGGCCCTGGACCTCTGGATTTTTGGGTTGCGGACAAATGCCTCAGCACCTGCAGTTTCATTCTCCCGCTGAGGTTGCCTGTGGTTTTTTTGCGTTTTTGGAGTTTTTTGTTGTTGCTGTCTAAGCCACGCAGCATGCATGATCTTAGTTCCCTGACCATGGATGGAACCCGTGCCCCGTGCCTTGGGCGTGCAGATTCTTAACCACTGGACCTCCAGGGAAGTCCCTGCCTGCATTTATAGATGTTAACACAGGAAACCCAGGGACAAATGAGCCATCTGTTAGCCTTGCCAGGTTTGATTCAGGTGTTTTTCAAACTCACCTCACTGGAGAAAGAAGGTAAAGGAGGGGACTTCCCTGGTGGCTTAGTGGTTAAGAATCTGCCTGCTGCCAATGCAGAGGACACGGGTTCAAGCCTTGGTCTGGGAAGATCCCGCAAGCCATGGAGCAACTAAGCCCATGTGCCACAACTACTGAGCCTGTGTGCCACAGCTACTGAAGCCTGCATGTCACAACTACTGAAGCCTGCACGCCTAGAGCCCGTGCTCCACAACAAGAGTAGCCCACAATGAAGCCCGCACACCGCAAGGAAGAGTAACCCCCACTGGCCGCAACTAGAGAAAGCCTGCACACAACAATGAAGACCCAACACAGCCATAAATAAATAAATGAATAAATGAATGAATGAATGAATAAATAAAAAGAATCCGCCTGCCAATGCAGGGGACACAGGTTCGTGCCCTGGTCCGAGAAGATCCCACATGCCACGGAGCAACTAAGCTGGTGCGCCACAGCTAGTGAGTCTGCGCTCTAGAGCCTGCGAGCCACAACTAATGAAGCCTGCACGCCTAGAGCCCATGCTCCGCAAAAAGAGAAGCCACCAAGATGAGAAGCCCGTGCACCGCAACGAAGAGTAACCCCCGCTCGCTGCAACTAGAGAAAGCCTGCGTGCAGCAACGAAGACCCAACGCAGCCAAAAATAAATTAAAAATTAAAAAGCAAAGGAGGAGGCTCTGTCTGGGCACTGCTTCCTGTCCCAGCTTTAATTATGATCTATGTGTGTACTGGAGTTCTACTGCTAGGGTGATCATAAGAGCCCCTTCTCTTAAAACAGACAGTCAATCATCTCTCTTCACTGCTGTCAGGCTGTGGACACTGCATGGCATCATGAGCTCAAAGGAGGCCATCCAGATGTGCTATTTACCACAGTCATTGGGGTGAAAACCCTAAAATCCCTAGGGTGAGCCAGTAATTGCACTCCTAGGTATATACCCCAAAATTGAAAACAGGTGTTGCAACAAAAACTTGTACACAAAGATTCATAGATGCCCTATTCACAGTAGCCAAAAGGTAGAAGCAACCCAAACGTCCATCAGCAGATGAGTGGATAAACAAAATATGGCATATCTATATTTTGGAATTTTTTTTGACATATGAGTTTATCTACTAGACCATCCAGATGGAAATATGTGATAAATGGATGGAAACAAGGGTCATAAAATGAGAGAGGTAGGCTTTTTTTTTTTTTTTTTTTTTTTTTGTGCGGTACGCGGGCCTCTCACTGTTGTGGCCTCTCCCGTTGCGGAGCACAGGCTCCGGACGCCCAGGCTCAGCAGCCATGGCCCACGGGCCCAGTCGCTCCGCGGCATGTGAGATCTTCCCAGACCGGGGCACGAACCCATGTCCCCTGCATCGGCAGGCGGACTCTCAACCACTGCGCCACCAGGGAAGCCCGAGGCAGGCATTTTTAGACCCATTTTGGTTTAGACATTCACCAGGTTGGACTGTTTTTTAACATTTACAATAAAACTTTTTTTTAAACCACAATAAACAAAACAATGTATTAAAACTACTTCCAGGATTGTCCAAATTATTTTTTAATCATTATTAACATTTTTCATATTTATTTAAATGTTGTTTCCTTTAGCAAATTTATCCAAAATACTGAATTTTCATTTTAGAACTTGGTTTATATTTAGATAATAACAGAGTTCCTAAATTGGCTTTCATCAGCATACCTTTCTCTAAGCTCTAGTGGTTGATACCTTCTCTTCAAAATATATAAGCATCTTTTTTATTATGTTGTCATTCTCAGAGATACTCTGGAGAAAAAATTATGAATGAAACTATTACGAATTCTTCTTCATTTCTGTTAGAATGTAGCAATTTATCATCTTACACATAGTGATCTATCAAATGGGTGAGGCTCAGTTTCTTGTTCTTTTCAGACATAGTTGATTGCAGCTCACAGAGCAACATCTGCCTACAACTTCTTCACTTCCTTATTAACAGCTGTAACTGGGACAGGTCATTCTTTGAGTGATACATTTTGACTAGTTTTAGCCTGTGAAGAAGGTCTTCTTTCTCCTGAATCTCCACCGATTTTGCTTTTTCTTCATTTAATCCTTGTTTGGGAAGAATTCTCATTCACAAAATCATTTTGGAGACCGCTGCGTGACCCAGTATCCAGTGATTTAGATTCACTTGCATCGATATTCTTAAAAGTATTTTTCAAATGTGTATTTTCTTCTACCTCACTATGTGTTTAAAAATTTCTTGAAATTCCCGTTTTCTTCTGCTAAAGATGCTGGCTTCTCTGAAAAGATCTGATTTTTAAATTTATTTATTTATTTATTTATTTTTATACAGCAGGTTCTTATTAGTCATCCATTTTATACATATTAGTGTATCATGTCAATCCCAATCTCCCAGTTCATCCCACCACCACCACCACCCACACTCACACTTTCCCCCCTTGGTGTCCATACGTTTGCTCTCTACATCTGTGTCTCAGTTTCTGCCCTGCAAACCAGTTCATCTGTACCATTTTTCTATGTTCCACATATATGTGTTAATATACGATATTTGTTTTTCTCTTTCTGACTTACTTCACTCTGTATGACAGTCTCTAAGTCCATCCACGTCTCTACAAATGACCCAATTTCGTTCCTTTTTATGGCTGAGTAATATTCCATTGTATATATGTACCACATCTTCTATATCCATTCATCAGTCGATGGGCATTTAGGTTGCTTCCATGACCTGGCTATTGTAAATAGCGCTGCAATGAACATTAGGGTGTATGTGTCTTTTTGAATTATGGTTTTCTCTGGGTATATGCCCAGTAGTGGGATTGCTGGGTCATATGGTAATTCTATTTTTAGGTTTTTTTTTTTTTATAGTGGAACTCTT
Source organism: Mesoplodon mirus (assembly GCF_964341445.2). Lineage (NCBI taxonomy): Eukaryota > Metazoa > Chordata > Mammalia > Artiodactyla > Ziphiidae > Mesoplodon > Mesoplodon mirus. The sequence goes on along the minus strand of NC_138987.1, from coordinate 57,253,321 downwards.
TTTAAAATTTATTTATTTTATTTTTGGCTGCGTTGGGTCTTTGTTGCTGCACACAGGCTTTCTCTAGTTGTGGCGAGCGGGGCTACTCTTCTTTGCAGCACGTGGGCTTCTCATAGCGGTGGCTTCTCTTGTTGCGGAGCACAGGCTCTAGGCACATGGGCTTTGGTAGTTGTGGCGCATGGGCTTAGTTGCTCCAAGGCGTGTGAGATCTTCCCGGACCAGGGCTCGAACCTGTGTCCCCTGCATTGGCAGGCAGATTCTTAACCACTGTGCCACAAGGGAAGCCCTGTTTTTAGTTTTTTAAGAAACCTTAATACTCTTCTCCATAGTGGCTGTGTAAATTTACATTCCCACCAACAGTGCAAGAGGGTTCCCTTTTCTTCATACCCTCTCCAGCATTTGTTTTTTGTAGATTTTCTGGTGATGCCCATTCTAACCAGTGTGAGGTAATACCTCATTGTAGTTTTGATTTGCATTTCTCTAATAATTAGTGATGTTGAGCAGCTTTTCATGTGCCTCTTGGCCATCTGTATGTCTTCTTTGGAGAAATGTCTCTCTAGGCCTTCTGCCTATTTTTTGATTGGGTTGTTGGTTTTTTTAATATTGAGCTGCATGGGCTGTTTATATATTTTGGAGATTAGTCCTTTGTCCCTTGATTCATTTGCAAATATTTTCTCCCATTCTGAGGGTTGTCTTTAAGTCTTGTTTATAGTTTCCTTTTCTGTGCAAAAGCTTTTAAGTTTCATTAGGCCCCATTTGTTTATTTTTGGTTTTATTTCCATTACTCTAGGAGGTGGGTCAAAATGATTGTGTTTTTTTTGCGGTACGCGGGCCTCTCACTGCCGCGGCCTCTCCCGCCGCGGAGCACAGGCTCCGGATGCGCAGGCTCATCGGCCATGGCTCACAGGCCCAGCCGCTCCGCGGCATGTGGGATCCTCCTGGACCAGGGCACGAACCCGTGTCCCCTGCATCGGCAGGCGGACTCTCAACCACTGCGCCACCAGGGAAGCCCCAAAATGATTGTTTTTTTCATTCTTGACTTTAAGACACTTTACCACGCCATTTAATTATGGGAATTAAATGAAGATCTTGTTTTCCTTAATCGTTCTCTAAGTGTTGTACTCACAGATTGTTTTCTTGAACTATTCGTGCGGGGAGGTGATGGATTGGCACAGACCTATGGAGCGCTGGGTAAAGTCACAGCTGAGTCTGATGGACTTTCCATCTTGGAAATGAAATCTTGGTTTACCTGTGCTTCCGCCTTCCCCAGAGAGTGCGAGAGCCCATACAATGGAATTTTTTCACAGTTCTTTTCTGTGAAAAGGAATGAAGCACTGATACATGCCGCATCACAGATGAACCTTGAAAACATTCTGCAAAGTAAAAGAAGCCAGACACAAAAAGGCCTCATATTGTATGATTCCATTTATATGAAATATTGGGAATAGGCAAATCCACAGAGACAAAGCAGATTTGTGGTTGCCAGGGGCTGGGGGTTGGCAGGGAAAGGGAGTGACTGCTAATGGGTATGGGATTTCCTTTTGGATGATGAAAATGTTCTGGAACTAAATAGTGGTGATCGTTGCACAACATTGTAAATGTACTGAATTCCATTGAGTCGTACACTTTAAAATGGTTAAAATGGTAAATTTGTTGTTATGTGAATTTTACCTCAATTAATAGAATAACAAAAAAAAAAAAAAAAAAAAAAGGAAAACAAACGAAGCGGACCCAGGGGTAGAAGAGGAAGAGGAAGAGAAAGGTGAGGAATCCAGAACACTTCTCCGAGCTTAGTGTCCTCATCCATAACATGGTGAATCTAATGCTCCCATCCCCCAGCTGGCATGAGTAATAATGTGAATTAGTGTTCCATAAAATGCTTAGCACAGTGGGCACTCAGAATAGAGGTTAATTTACTCTTTTCTCTATAAGTGTCTAAAACTAGTTGTCCCCTTTATTACCTCTGTTTCTTGTGACTGTGGTTTGTGGCTCCAGCAAGACCACCTGTTTCTCACAAGGGCTTGTTTCACTCTGTCTCACTGCATGTGGCAGCTGCTGCACCATCTGGGATGTTGTCCTGCCTCCCGTGTTAAAGGCCAGTATGGTTCTTGGACCACTGCCACAGAATCCCCTGAGTGCTGATTTTGGGGCACCCACCTACTAAATCAGACTCTGGGGATGTTTGGTCTGGGGAAATCGGAGTAGGGGGGGTCCTGCATTTTTAATGCGTTCCAGGTGATAATCAGACACATTAGTTTGAGACAACTGTTTTAATTTATTCCTCACTTTACCATCTCTTCCAGGAAGTCCACTCAGACCCCTCCCTTGAGACATGCTCTGATACGCAGTGTGCTCCTTACTTGTGTCTGGTTCTGAGAATCTGGGTCAAAGTCACCTTGGGTTCTACTGGGTCTGCTCTTTCCCACTGAACTGGGGAACTCCCAGGGAAAGATGCCTGGCCCCCTCTTTCCTCTTGTCACCCTCGCTCCTCCTGAGTGTAGGTTCTCCTAGGATGCTGTAGGAAGTGAGACACTTTAGTTTTAAAATCCTTAGAATCCTATTTCCTTTACTTCTACACATACCTGGGAGACCTTAGCTTCTCTCTCTTCCTTCCATTCTACTTCTGACTTTTTGGATGGCATGGAAATTTTAGTACTATGTCGCATCAGCCTTTGCTTTTCCCGTCCCATCTCACCCTGCAGGATGTGTAGGTGTGGGCCAGCCCCACCCCACCCTGACAAGTGACCATGGATCCTGGAGCCGGGCCAGACTCATCTCTGACTGTCAATGAGCAGGTATCTTCTGGGGCAGGAAGAGGTGGGGGAGTGAGGATAATGGCCCAAAGGGTGTGGGCAAGGAGGAAAACTCCATAGAGCCCCTCGTTGTCTGTTTCTTACCAGAAACACCAGTCCAGATCGTCACTTTACCTATCCAGATGTAGTTGCCAGCTAGGATTTCTCAGGGGCTGGGTTTGGGGACTTAAGCTGTGACTTTAAAAAGTGAAATTAAAGTGTGAAAATACATATAAGTTAACATGGGGAAAGATTTGGATATCAGGGAATTAATTTTTTTCTTGCTTATATATAATTTTCTAATTTTTCTTACAATGACCTTTTATTACTTATGTAATTTTTTTTTTCTTTTGAGAGCGTGGCTTATGGAATCTTAGTTCCCTAACCAGGGATCGAACCCAGGCCCCTGGCAGTGAGATGCCAGGGAATTTCCGACTTATGTAATTTTTAAAAGGAGAAAAAAGATTAACTAACATCTCTTAAAATGAGATGGGAGTAAAGTCCTTCATAGGTCAAGCTTGAGTCAGAAAGGGAACTGCTTGGGGGGTTATTGCACTCATACTCCCCTGATGGGTCACAGTGTTGCTTTTTTCCAGCAGTCTCTGGCTGGATCCAGTTTTCAGGCCTAAGGAGCGTGTTGTGGGAGTGTCTTTAGGCCTAGGCGGAGCGCAGGGAAGGCCTGACACAGAGCTTTTTAATGTACCGGGTGTCCCTGACTCTTGAGTGGCCCAGTTGGAAGCATGTCAGTGCTGGAGGTAAAGCGCTGAGTGCTGGCTCTTTGAGCAGGAAAGGGGACCCAGTGTTCCGAGGAGGCCCAGGGGCTGCCTGCATTGCTGGGCATGGGGGCTCCCCTCCAGGTCGGAGCACACCCACAGCAGAAGGCACACTGGAGCTGCAGGCCCACAGGGTACAAAGCTCCAGTCCAGGAGGGCCAGCGAGAGGCCACGTCTTCAGGATTCCTGACCCTCGCTTCAGGAAGTTGGCTTGGAGGGAAATCTTGGCCCGTACCCCAGAGTTTTGGAAATAAAGGAACCATGAGCTTAAAAAGTTACCCAGTATTGTGGAGCATTCATTTTCCACTCCTATAATAACTCGAGGGACGTGAAGAGGGGTTTGCTTCTTGTCCCAGCTTAAGCTGTGGCTATGGTGTTAGGGGCCATCGTAATCACACTCCAATATCCTAGCAGCCAAGAAGACAACCTTGCAAGGCTGTGGGAGAGGACATTTACCACTCCCTGCACTGAATCCAAGAGAGGAAACAAATGGAAATGTCCCCAAGTGGCCTGGCTCTGTGGGACTTTTCCTAGCTTGTGTCAGGCCCTTCTCCCTGTCACCAGGCCCTACTTTCTCCTAGTACCTCCTTCCCTGGAATCAGGGAGCTGCAGTCTGCTCCAGGCTCTGAAATTCTCACAGAGCACACAGTCCTTGAGACAGGAGGTCTGCATCCTGACATGCTCTCTCCTCTCTCCCTCAGCCATACCCAGAGCTCTGCTTCCCCAGGGCTGATCTGCCCCTCCCCCCAGCAGTGTCCCCGTCCTCTGTTTGCAGGTCATCGTGATGTCAGGCCATGAGACCATCCGAGTTCTGGAGGTTGGAGTGGATGCCCAGATCCCTGCTGAGGAGGAGGGCAAAGCACTGGAAGGTGCGGCCACCGAGGGCTCCCAGAGCGGAGGCCCCACCAAAGCCGGTGAAGCTGCTGGTGAAGCTGGGCCAGACAACCCAGACTCCTCTGCAGAGGCAACTGGTATGAGGCTACCTGATCCCATGTGGCGTTGCTCCACCTGAGTCCCCTCCTGTGTTCCCCCTGGAGAGCCAGCATGAAGCCGGAGGGGGCTAGGTGGCTTTAGGGTCTCACTGTCTTCCTGTCCACTGGACAGCCTCTGCTCACAGTCTGTACTCTTGGTCAGCTCCTAGGCCACTCCTCATCCCTGGAACTTTAGTTCTGGTTTCAGTCACTTACAGACCTAAACTGGGATGGGTCAGGGTGAGGGAATTGAATTAACCTCAGAGAGGGCTCCCAGGTCTAAACCAGACCCTCAAGCTCAAGGCGGAGAGGACTAAGCCTTCAGGATCCTGACGGCCCTTCCAAATCAGTACCTTTTGTGGTGGAGCTGGGCGGTGCCAGGAGTTGGGGATGGGAGGCCATCATACCCACCTTGGACTAAGGACGTGTGTGTTAGGGAGGGCCTTGTAGAATGCCAGCCCCTCACTCCCGACTGGGCTGGCATGAGTCTAGCCTGGTGGGCTTATTTGTGCTCTTATTCTCCAAAGATGACTTCAGGGCATGAGTTTGATTCTCCTGCATGTGGAATGTATATGGCTGATTGACTCACACCGTCTCCCCTAAGGACCCTGCAGTACAGCTGTGAGACAGCCTGGGCTGTTCTAGAAGCTGGGGCTGGTCCTAGGCACTCTGGGCACAGGGCACCCTTTCATTGACTTCCCTCATTAACACCTTATTAACACCTTTTGCAGGAAGCTTGGGGCCTCCCTTGCCAATTCCCCCAGAAAGCCATGATTCACCTCCCCTTGCTTTCTGCTGAACTTCACCCCTTCCCTAGATTTGAGATGTGGTTGGGGGAGAGGGTGTGGGCCAAGAGGAGGAGACAAGAAGAGAGCAAAGAGAATGGGCAATTCTTTAACAAAACCCCTGCCAGATCTCACCTCCCTCGTTCTACTCGCAAATCAGTGTGCAGATCCATTTGGGACCCTAGTAACCCGTGTTCTCTTTTCTCCTTTTGAGTAAAGGAATGACAAGAGATGTGACCATTTTCCCCTAGCCTGGAAATGTTCTGCTTCCTTGTTGAGGCCAGGATGAGCCATCACCTGCTCCCATGGGCCAGTGCCCTGATGGGCAGGCAGGAAAGACAAGGATTCTCCATCTTGGCCACCCTTTCCACTTCTTTCCAGGTTTATCCACAGTGCCTTAACTTCCTTTTTTACCCTTTCATCCATCTTCCGTATCTCATTTCTTCTGGCGCCTTAATCCTGCTCCTTATCCAAAACCTGCTCTCAGGAATTGATCAGAGATCAATTATTTACACCTTAGTATGAGTGTTCACAGTAGTGTGCATCTTCTTCCAGAGGTTTGTATACTTAAGCTTTTCACCAAAGTCTTCTTTATAAAGGAATTTCAGTCATTGTCAAGCAGGGAAGGGAGGTATGTTGATGGTACCTCCTAAGGAGCTGCCAGCTTAAACTGTGGCTTTGATGGAACGTTTCTGTGTATGCAATATTGAGAAGTGTTTCCTCTTAAAACAAAATAAAACTAAGTAATAGGAAACTTTCAAGATGAAAAAAGAATCTAGTGATTTGTGTCACTCCAAATTATTACCCAAACCTTGTCACACATACACATTTTTATAGGTGTGGCCCCTGAGGGTGGGCGAAGTAGCATGACACTTACCACCATATTATTTCATATTCCACGTCCTTTATTGACAGATTCACTCATCTGATTCTGGTTTTGGCTATTATCAAACTGTCTAATTTTTCACTGTCATAAACAGTGCTGCTTTGAATGGCCCTTTAATTTTATTTTTCTTTGAGGTGTAGTCCACCCAAATTCCTTTTGAAGAGAAGCCAATTGTTTATGTAGGAGGAAGTCATCACACGGAAAAATACAAAATCTTGCTATCAATGAGAGAAAAAGTAATTGGCTATGAGGTACCACCTATGCCTATTAAGCCAGAAAAATAAATAAACAGTGATAAAACCTAAATTGGGTGGTGCTGTGGAGAAACAGGTAGATTGTTGATGGTGCTGTAAATTGCTTCAGTCTTCCTGAAAAGCAGTCTAGCAGGAAGCTACAAAAACCCTAAATGTAGGCAAACCCTAGGGCCCATGGTCCTACTCTGGAAATACAGCATATCCTAATGAAGTGACTATACCCATGGTAAGCTTTCATCACTCGTGTTTATCACATTCCCATTTCCTCACTTTCCTTTTTAGGTTTCATCACACTTTGTCAAGCAAAATATTTTTTAAATTTCCAGAGGTTCAGATTATCCTTCTCTGATTTTTTTTTCAATAGTTAGAAATGTATCTCCCCTTCACAGTGGAGATAAATCTGCCATTTTGTTTTCTTTAGTATTTTATAAGGCTTTTGTGGTCGTTGCTTGCCTCTTTCATTCTTTAAGCAATCTGGATTTTTAAATTATATACGGTAAACAGTCTAGTCCTTACTTAGGTTGGTGCCTTTCCAGATTAAAACACAGGCTGGGAATGCAGGCTTGGAAGGTTATCTAGTTCAGTGGTTCCCACTTTGTCTGTGTGCTGTATCACAAGGGAGCTTAAAAGAAAAAGAGAGATGCAAGGTTCCTGGCCTCCACTCCTGGACATTCTGACTCAGTAGGCCTAGACTAGGGCCTGGAAACCTATACCCAGTCAGTATTTAGAAGCCACTGGTGTGATGAGTTGGGAGATTGGGATTGGCATATATACACTAATATGTATTAAATGGATAACTAATGAGAACCTGCTGTATAAAAAAAAAAAAGAAACCACTGATCTGGTCGAACACACAACACCTAGATTCTCTTTAATGTCTCACCATATATTAACTAATAAACCCTCTCCACATTGTTGTGTGGCTTTAAAGAGGTTTCCTGGTACAGGTCCCAGTACCTAACTAAATCCAGGTGGCAAGAGGAAGCCCTCACCTGGGTGAAAAGCTCCAATGCATGGGAAGTTCCTTTAGAACTTCCTAGAAGCCGCTCACCCAGACTTCAGACCTCAGGGAATGGCAAGAAGCAAAGCTGCCTGGCCTGGAGAGCCCCTGTAATCCTGAGTGTGGCCAAGACATGTCACTTCCAAGACTTCACCCTACAGGAGTCCTGCCCCTTCCCCAAGCCAGCACCTGCATCCAAAAAGTAGCCTGAAGGTAGGGTGAACAATGATGCAGTTGCTGGATGAGCCAGTCAATCCCACTGATTCTAGCTCCTTCTCTCCCTGACACATGTTCCTTTCTACTACTGATTATGTGATAGGTCCTAGCATCCTACAGAGCCAGGAGATGAGAGACTGATACCCAACTGTGCCTGGGTCTGCAGTTTCTTCATCCACATGTGAGAAGAGGGTGGCCTACCTTCCAGGTCTGGCCCAGGGTTCTCCAGCCTCCTATTCTCACTCCCCGTAGCTTTTGGGAAGCTGTCTCTGTGGGCCAGGGAAGGCCAGTGATTGGCCTCGGGTTATGCAGAAATACAATGTAGGGCTGAGGGTTGTCACACTCACCCAGGCTCACTCCTTGTCCCTCTCTCTCCCAATGCCACTTGAAGTGAAGTCACTCCCAGGGATGCCTCCGAGCCCTGCCCCTGCTGTTGCCACCTTCAGCCAAGCCCCATGCCAGCCTCAGGCATCGCAGACCCTGACGCCACTGGCTGTACAAGCTGCCCCCCAGGTAAGGGCCACTGCAGGGAGCTGGACAGAGGGCAGTGGGCAGGAGCAAGGCATGGGATAGCCAACATGGGCTGGCCACGGGAGCTGGGAACTTCACGAGGCAGGACAGGGAAGGGGCTGTGGCTTGAGGGAGGGAGTCTCCTACTAGGTACCCCTGCCCTCTCCCCTGCCCCAGATCAGGCCCCCCGGGAAAAGTAGATCTGCATTTGCCAGGTAATCTCCTCGGGTTCAGGAAGGATTATAGAGATTACATTAACTCCTTCAAGTCATCTAATGACTAAGTGAGTGGATACCCTTGTCAGCCCCTCTAGGGGATGCCTAGAAGAGTTAATGGATTTTTGGTCCTCACTTAGAGCCAGGGGCGGCCCCAGCTCAGTGAGAAGCTGTCTCCAGGGGCCTCCAAGCATGCTGAGCTCCCTGTGACCTTTCACTGCAAGCACAGTTCTCCAAGGCATCCATCAGGATTGTCCTCCATCAGAACTTCCCGGAGGCCCCTGTGGGTCTTGACCGCTTGGTTCCACCAGCCCCTGTCCCCTGCTTCCTGGCCACAAAGCATTGCTCCTGTGGGCAAGGGCCCGGGGAAGGCTTGGGAGGCACCAGACCATGGTGGGAGAGGCCTGTGACCCTTTCTGGTCCTTGAGCAGGGCTAGGCCCTGTCCCTGCTGTGGGCTGCTTCTCTGAAGGCGGGATAGTCCAGTCCAGGTGCCCCCTCGGGCGGGGTTGGGCCTCCGGCTAGGGCTTGTCTCTTCCCCGCCCTCATGCGGCCTTTCCCCACTGCCCTCAGAATGCTTTGTGTGTGCTCAGCTGGGTCTGAGAGACCCAGTGTTTGCGCTGTCAATGTTGATTTTTTATTTTTTTCTTTTCTTTCTGAAATCTTGTTTGCTTTTGCAGGTCTTGACTCAGGAAAACTTAGCCACAGTTCTGACAGGAGTTATGGTTCCAGCAGGGGCAGTTACTCAACCTCTTCTTATCCCCATCAGTATTGCAGGTCAAGTGGCTGGTCAGCAGGGGCTGGCCGTGTGGACAATTCCTACAGCAACCGTGGCTGCCCTCCCAGGACTGACCGCTGCTTCTCCCACGGGGGCAATTTTCAAGCCACCTTTAGCCGGTCTCCAAGGTAACGGCAACTCTCCCCAGGACTGCACCAGGCTCCCCACCACCTTACACTACCATCCCTGCACGCGTGCTTGCCATGTTGGACTCCAAACCCGCGGCCCTTCCCGGGCGACAGCCCTGGAGTCTGGATCTGGTGTCCCAGGCACCCAGCCACAGAGCTGCTGCACCACCTCGGGACTCTAGGCCATGGCACCGTGCTGGCCCAGCAGGCCTCTCTGCCTTCAACCAACTGTCTGAGACTCCCCCTCCCCCCTACGCCAGAACTCACCCCGCGACTAGCCTCCTGAGAAGGACTGCAAGAAGATTCAACTTCTGGTTTTGAATCTACACCTCTCCAAGCCCAAGGGAGGGGGGATGAGAGAAGTTGGCATGTGCCGCCCCCGCCAAGATCGAGTGAATCACAGCTGCCTGTCCCCCCTGCCCCAACCCCCCCTCGTTCTTGTGCCAGATCCCTTGGGATTGGAGCCTCCCTGGGCTACGGCTAGGCATTTGAGCACCTCTGTCTCTGCCTTGCTCGTAGCAGCTGCCGTGCTGAACGCCGCTCTCCCGGCACCTGTACAAGCTGCCCCACCGGCCCAGGCCTCCTTGCCCACCCGGCCCCGACCGCCAGCCCAGCCCCAGACGCTGATCCAGACCCAGCCGCTGCTGCAGCCCACACCTGCCATTCTGCCGCAGCCCACTGCTGCCACCGCGACTGCCCCCACCCCCAAGCCAGTGGACAGCCCCCCACAGATCACCGTTCAGCCTGCAGGCTTCGCGTTTAGCCCAGGAATCGTAAGCTGCTGCCTTCACCAGGGGCTAAACGGGGATGGACCGAATCTCTGGCCAAGGGTGAACCTGACCCTTCCCTCGGGGGAGGAAGGAGGTGGAGGACCAGCCCCCTGAACACGGCTCTCTTCCAACACTTCGGCAGAGATGGGCTCCCTCTGAGTCCTTCCCCTGCAGCTGCCAGCCCGTCCGTCCCAGACAAGAGCAGACAACCTCTGCCAAGAGGGCTGGGCAAATCCTCCAGAACCTGAACCACTGGACCAGCCTTGGAGGGTGGGAGGATATCTGGGGATTGCAAACTTGTGAGCTGTCGCTAAGGTGGAGCTAGAGGCTGTTAGCTGTGACTAGAGTCACATCAGCCCCTCCAGTCTGGCCTTTCTACCCTCCCAGGGCTAGCCCAAAAGATCAGCCAGAGTTACTCCTCCATGACTGCGACCCCACCCTTCCCTGCTTACCCCCTGCAGCCCCTGGCCCTGGACACTATTCAGCTGGTGGACTTGGGCCTGCAGCCCACATTTACATCTGCCCAGCATCCATACCCCCCGCCCCAGTACCCTCAGCCCTCTTCCCTCTGCCTTGGGCTCTTTCTCGCCCCATCGCCTCTGAGCAAGGCTCTTCCTCCACCCACAGATCAGTGCTGCTTCCCTCGGGGGACAGACCCAGATCCTGGGCTCCCTCACTGCAACTCCGGTCATTGCCAACGCCGTTCCCAGCATGCCGGGGATCAGCAGTCAGATCCTCACCAATGCTCAGGGACAGGCAAGTGGTCAAAGCCAGGCTGAGGGGTGGGGACTGGTGGAGACGCCGGCTGTGGAGGAGGGGCAGGACTTGGGCTGAGGGTCACAGGAACTCAACTAGGGTGACAAGCTGCTGTACATACCTCTTGTGTGACAGCTCTCTGCTGATGCTGAGGCCAGGCAGGGGTATAGCCCCCATCCAGCCCTGGTGGTACTCACTCTAGCTGGGGGTTTTCGTTTATGGAGCACTCACTTTGTGACCAACCTCTGTGCTAGGTGCTTTCTCATACATTATCCCACTTTTTTTTTGAGTACACACCTACTGGGTGGAGATTTTTATTCCCGTTTTACAGGGGAGAAGGCTGAGGTTCAGAGAAATTAAGCCACACCGTTAAAATGTGGCAGAGCAGGGATTCCCATCCAGATCTGTCTGAATGCACATGCAGACCTACTCCTGCCCCACCACGGCTCTGGAGAGAGAATAAAGGAAGCGGCCCCTAGAGTGTGAATCCTTCACTTTCTTGTGAGGAAACAGGCCCAGAGGGGTTAAGTGATTCGTCTAAGTCCCTTCCTGCCAATGTGGGGATTTGGGTTGGGGTTGGACCTGGACGCTGCCCTCACACTTGGGGTCCCTATGTTTCCTCCCAGGTTATTGGAACACTTCCGTGGGTAGTGAACTCGGCTAGCATGGCGGCCCCAGCACCAGCCCAAAGCCTGCAGGTCCAGGCTGTGACCCCCCAGCTGTTGTTGAACGCGCAGGGCCAGGTGATCGCAGCCCTGGCCAGCAGCCCCCTGACTTCTCCCGTGGCTGTCCGGAAGCCAAGCACTCCTGAGTCCCCCGCTAAGAGTGAGGTACAAGGGCTGGGTTTGGGGATGGGGGCAGGCAGTGCTGTCTGGCATGGGTGGCCTCCCTCCAGGCTGTGAGCAGGACGACACTATTTTCTGAAGCCCCTGGGAAAGCAGGGCACCTCCCCAAAGCCGGGGGAGGTTCCAGGGTAGAAGGTTCACATGAGTCCACACATTCTCTGCCTGGGAAAACAGCACCACCGTCCCCCGACCCCTTACCTACACACACCGAACATGTGGATATGTGCCCTCAGAGGTCAATAGCACTCCGAGAAAGCCAGACAGGGGTGGTCAAAGTAAACTGGGCCTCGGTCAGCTCCAGGGTGAACAAATCACTAGAAAGGCCCTGGGAGGTTCGTTATGTACCGTCTCCCTCTTCACCCCTTCACCCCTCCACCCCTCCGCCCTGCACCGTGGCATTGATTATTCATTTATGTGTTCATTCTAGGAGCAGTTTTTGAATGCCTACTATATTCCAGGTGCTGAAGATGTAGAGATGAATAAGATGCCCTTTCTAACCTTAGGTAGCCCAACATCAGAGACAATTATAAGTCAGCGTGACAAAGGCTATGGTAGGATAAGGTGCTTTGGGAACCCAGAGAAGGGAGCCCTCAGCAGACTGGGGAGTTTGACAAGGCTTCGTAGAGTAGGACACTGAACTAATCTAAAGGGATGAGTTGGATGAGAGAGTATTCTACCTCCACAGAATTGCAGGAAGTACAGCGTGCCAGAGCAGGGGTTCTCAAACGTGAGTGTGCCGCAGAACCAACTGCAGGGCTTGCTGGGATGCAGATTCCCGGGCCCCACCCCAGAGCCTCTGATTCAGTAGGTCTGGAGTGGCATCCAAGAATTCACATCCCTAACACGTTAGTGGTATGTAGCTTCCCAGCTTCATTGAATAACCTCTTAGCCTCATCTATAAAATGGAGGTGATAAGAGGACCAACTTCAGAAGGTTATGAATGTTAAAGGATAGATTACACGTAAGGCAGTTTATACTCTGGTACACAGAGAGCACTTGAAAAATGGTGCTTTTTGGGCTTCCCTCATGGCGCAGTGGTTGAGAGTCCGCCTGCCAATGCAGGGGACACGGGTTCGTGCCCCGGTCCGGGAAGATCCCACATACTGCGGAGCGGCTGGGCGTGTGAGCCCTGGGCGTGTGAGCCATGGCCCCTGAGCTTGCGCGTCCGGAGCCTGTGCTCCGCAACAGGAGAGGCCACAACAGTGAGAGGCCCGCATACCGCAAAAAAAAAAAAAAAAAAATGGTGCTTTTATTGTCATCACTAATATCAGGTAGTGGGGAGTCGCGGGAGGGTTTTTAGCAGGGAAGTGGCTGATTAGATTTGCATTTTAAAAATTCCCTCCGTTATCCAGGTGGAGCCAAGAATTGGACTGTGGTGAGACTTGAGTCATCGTCTCTGTTAGGAGACAGCTTATACAATTCTAGCCAGAGACAAGGAGCCCTGAACAAGGCCCTGGGGATGATGAGGGAATGACTTGAAGCTACCAGGAGGTAGAATTCAGGGAACAGGACCCATCCTAAAGAAATCTGCACTTTCAGGAAGCTTTAAAAAAAATCATACTAGGGCTTCCCTGGTGGCGCAGTGGTTGAGAGTCCACCTGCCGATGCAGGGGACACGGGTTCGTGCCCCGGTCCGGGAAGATCCCACATGCCGCAGAGCGGCTGGGCCCGTGAGCCATGGCCTCTGAGCCTGCACGTCCGGAGCCTGTGCTCTGCAGCGGAAGAGGCCACAACAGTGAGAGGCCCGCGTACCGCAAAAAAAAAAAAAAAGAAAAAAATCATACTAAAGATACTAATTTCATATATTTATAGTTTCTCCTGATTATAAATTTGATACATGTTATTTATAAAAATTCCAACATTATGTGTGATGTCAAAAAGTAAAAATCCCTTCTAACTCTACTTCCAGAGATGACTTCTGTTGACAGTTTGCTTTATATGCCTCAAGATTTTTTTTTTCTGGGAAATTCATATGTCTTTTTAAAGGAATTATTCCATAAAAACTGTTTTTCACCTTACTTTTTTTTCTTTCACTTAGCACTGTGACTCAGAGCTCTTTCCATGGTAGCAGTTAAGAGATAAACCTTATTCTTCATCATGGCTACACAGTATCTTAATGTAGAGAGGTCCCAGAAGTCATTTGCCACGTTCTCTATTAATGGATATTTGGGGCCTGGAGGCTCTAGAATCAGGTTTAGGTTCCTCCTTTGAGAGCAGAGATTTGAGAGCAGTTATCTCAAGGGCGGACACACTTGTTGGGGCTTTGACCAGGTGTGCTGAACCTTTCTGAGCCTCTGACCTGCCCGGGTCATAGGCAGCAACAAGGCCCCGGCTTGGTGGGGCACGTTCTATGCTTATTTTGGAGGTCATTATCATTGGGTGAGTGCTAATGCGTAGCTTCTAGTCTTGCTTTTTGATGGGGCACAGGTAGGAGTGTGCTGGGTGAGTGAGGATTCCATGCCCACTTTTTAAAATTAATTAATTAATTAATTAATTAATTAATTTTTGGCTGTGTTGGGTCTTCGTTGCTGTGCGCGGGCTTTCTCTAGTTGCAGCGAGTGGGGGCTACATTTCGTTGAGGTGCGCAGGCTTCTCATTGCGGTGGCTTCTCTTGTTGTGGAGCACGGGCTCTAGGTGCATGGCTTCAGTAGTTGTGGCACCCGGGCTCAGTAGTTGTGTGGCTCACAGGCTTAGTTGCTCCACGGCATGTGGGATCTTCCCGGACCAGGGCTCGAACCCATGTCCCCTGCATTGGCAGCTGGGTTCTTAACCACTGCTCCACCAGGGAAGTCCCTCCATGCCCACTTTTGCCCTGCCTCTGGCCCCACCAGAGACTCCACCCCCCTGAAACAGGCAGGCGGGCAGTGGGGTTTGTTGGCGCTTCTCCTCACAGGTGCAGCCCATCCAGCCCCCAGCAGCCATGCCCCAGCCAGCTGTGGTCATCGCCAGCCCAGCCCCAGCGGCCAAGCCAGCTGCCTCTGCTCCCATCCCGATCACCTGCTCAGAGACCCCTACTGTCAGCCAGCTGGTGTCCAGTAAGTGGCTTCTAGAGAAGGTTGTGGAGAAGGGGAGAGGCATTTATTTGGATATGATGACCTCATTAGATGATGCTCTCCTTAATAAGCTTCCTGGGGTCCACAGGGGAAGGGCACAGGCCCATTGCCAGGAACTGGCTTTCTTATTCTCATTCTGGGGAGCTGGATTCTATGCATGATGATGGTGGAGGCTGCTTAGCCAGCTGTCTGGCTGCTTCTCTGAGAAGCCAAGCCATTGGCTGTCTCTCACCTAGTATTTGAGGAATGTGGATGGCCAACAGGTGTGCTTGGGGCCAGGCTGGGGAGAATGGGGGAGGGTCAACAGTTAGAGCTGGAAGAACTTGAAAATAGGCCTCTACCTCTATACACATTGGTCCTGGCCCCTTACCCCCAAGTCTTATTTGTCTTGGGGACAGGGGTGATGAGGGTCTTAAGGGTACATAGGCCTTTTGTCAAATGTCCTCATCCCTCACTACAGCACCAGGCTAGGCCAATGGGCAAGATAAGCAGTGAAGATTGTCTGTCTTACACACACCCCTGCCCCCTTCCTTTGGCCTAGAGCCACATACCCCGAGTCTGGATGAGGACGGGATCAACTTAGAAGAGATCCGGGAGTTTGCCAAGAACTTTAAGATCCGGCGGCTATCCCTGGGCCTCACACAGACCCAGGTGGGTCAGGCTCTGACCGCGACGGAAGGCCCAGCCTACAGCCAGTCAGCCATCTGCCGGTGAGTAAGGCTGCCTTGGACAAGGTCAGGGCACTCACAGGGGCCCAGGTATCTGGCCCTTTTCCATATTCTCCCTGGCTTCTGCCCTCTTCCGGACAGGGAAAGCTGTTCTAAGGGTAGACATGAACACCTAGAGTAGCCAGAGTCTTTCTGGGGGCCCTCTGAAGTTTAGCCCCAAATCCTGAGCATTTATATTGTGTTTTTTTGGGAAAGCCAGGATCCTAATCCATTTAGGAATCCTAGAGGGACAGGAGTACAGCTTATGAAATTAGTCACAAATTAGTCAGTTCTGGCTTGGTTCTCAACTATAACCCACTATCACCCCTATCATACTCCCATCTCCCCCTCTTTTGAGGCGTGACTATAAAGTGATGTAGCTGATTTTTCTGTGTGCGGCGTACAGACTGGTTCTGGTGCCAGTATTAAAGGAGGGGTAGGGAATTCCCTGCCGGTCTAGTGGTTAGGACACTGCTAGGGTCCCAGGTTCAATCCCTGTTTGGGGAACTAAGATCCCGCAAGCCACGTTACATGGCCAAAACCAAAGAAACAAATAAACAAAAAAAAGAAATAAAGGAAGGATAGCCGAGGGTTTCAAACACGAAAAAACACACATTTCAGAGATGGCCAAAAGGTTTCATCTGCCTGCCAATTCTATAGATTAGATTAGAGTGACTATTAGACTACCGTGCCATGTTGGGAATTCTGTAGTCACATCTGGGCTCAGCCAGAAAGAGTATTCTGACTTAGAGATGCTGCAGTTGGAGGACAGTACTTACGACATCCGTTTGGCATCTCTGGAGGCCTCTCAAGATGACTCCTTAAAGGACCTCACCCATTTGGATATGAAAGTTCTGGAATGGTGCTTATTAAAGCAGTTGCCCTGTTATCATCGCACTATTGAACCGAGGCCATGGGAACGGTCTCCCTGTTATGACCTGGGATACAGGACAGTCTGAGGAGTCTGGGCTTGGCCGAGCCAGGGGGTTTTAGTGGGGGTGGTGAGGGAAACACTGAGCACGGCCCCACCAGCCCCAAGAGGAGCAGCCCCCTGTGGATGGTGCTCATGCCCGGTGTGGGGAGTAAGACACTCTCACTGTTCCTTCCTGGGCTTGGGTCACTTACAGGTTTGAGAAGCTGGACATCACGCCCAAGAGCGCACAGAAGCTGAAGCCAGTGCTGGAGAAGTGGCTGAATGAAGCCGAACTCCGGAACCAGGAAGGCCAGCAGAACCTGATGGAATTTGTGGGAGGCGAGCCCTCCAAGAAACGCAAGCGCCGCACCTCCTTTACCCCCCAGGCCATAGAGGCTCTTAACGCCTACTTCGAGAAGAACCCGCTGCCCACAGGCCAGGAGATCACCGAGATTGCTAAGGAGCTCAACTACGACCGGGAGGTCGTGCGGGTCTGGTTCTGCAACCGGCGCCAGACGCTCAAGAACACCAGCAAGCTGAATGTCTTTCAGATCCCTTAGGGCTGAGCCCCCCAGCCCTGTGTTCCAGCACTTTGTACCTTCCCTTGGCACCCGGCTGCAGCCACCACCCTGCGGCACCTGTCATTCTGCCACGCGTGGCTGTGTTTGTCCTGGGTCGTGAGACTACACTGTGCGCCTGTGTTTCAGCCACCTCCCCCTCCCCCCGTATCGTCCACATCCTGGGGAGGGCAGTGGGGCCCGCCTGAGACCTCCAGGCTTGGAGTTGGTCATGCCAAGGGAGGGGATTTGTGGTGTCACTTGAAGAAGCACTTTGCTAATGTGGTTTTTGAAGGGTGAATTCTGGTTGGGAACCGGAAACTCCCCTCTCTGGGGCAGGGCTGCAGCAGCCTCTGCGGACCACTGGCCATTAGCTCTTGTTTTCGACAGCATTCTCTTTCCACTCTCCCTCCTCCTTTGCTCCTCTGGCAGGTACTGCGGCTAGTCCAGCGGAAACACAGCCTCACCACCCCCGGCCCCCCGCCCTCTGCCTGCAGGTACACTGTCCCCTGAAAGAACCCAACACATACAATTCTGAAAAGGGTGATGTGCTGCTCAGAAGGTCAGAGCCGTGTCTGCCTCAACCTCAAGGTCAGAAGGTTTCTACAGCCCTGGGGCCAGAACATGTGATCTCCTCTCCCATCTCCCCCTGGTTCCTTTGGGAGGGTGGAAAATTGCCCTAAAGCAGAACCTTTTCTTTTGTAAATCATGTTGGAAGGAAGCAACAGTGAACTCTAGCTGTCCTGGAGTTGACCTGGGTCTATAGCAGGTTGGGAACTTAATAACTAAGGCCATCCTCCCAGATTTTAATCTGATCTCTGTCCATGGCCATCTCCACATCAGAATGGTGTGGTTAAGATAGCTTGCAGCCTGGAAAATCCCCCGGCCCAGCTAAGCAGGCACGGGTGGGGGGGGTGGAGAATGAGGAAAGGAATGCTGACTCTCTCTTGTCCTCACACTCACCACCCCCCCAGTCCTGGACCCTTCTCAGAAGCAGCAAATTAAACAAGAAGCCAGACAGCAAGGCCCTGGGGAAAAAAAGCCAAGATCCAGAAAGAGCTGATGGCAGCCCTGGAAGGTCTCTTTGTGGAAAGTGACTTAACTCTAATTTTCTTTGGAACTTGAAGGCTTGGATACTGGAGGAGAAATCTAACTTTGTCCAGAGTCTTAGACCACGTGTTTGTGTAAGCAATCCCCCCAGCGCGCTTCTGAGCTAAGAATACGCCTGGAGCAGGCTGGGTTTTGTCTTCAGAGAGGGTAGCTATGGTACATTGGGGGTTGGCATCTCATCCGAGCTGTTAAGTGAGTTTCCCAGCCTCACTGTGGCTGGGCCTCCCCTGGAATTCAGTAGGGGATCAGGAGAGCATTGCAAGGTTTGCTGAGATGAGCCCAGACTCGCTGTGTAGACTAGACTTAAAGGGTCACACACAAGTCACAGGGGTCAGCCACCCCCTCC
Source organism: Mesoplodon mirus (assembly GCF_964341445.2). Classification (NCBI taxonomy): domain Eukaryota; kingdom Metazoa; phylum Chordata; class Mammalia; order Artiodactyla; family Ziphiidae; genus Mesoplodon; species Mesoplodon mirus. The sequence goes on along the minus strand of NC_138987.1, from coordinate 57,234,958 downwards.
TTTCACAACTCCTGTCCTTACAGAGCCAGGTCTCTAGCTCTCTACAATAAACCCTGAGGAAGTGACTGCCAGGCGAGGGCACATCACCACCTCTGTCGGACACTGGTGCAGAGCCTGAGCCTAGCCTCGCTTCCTCTGGCATGCTGTGTTTCCTTTCCTGCCTGCAGCTGCCCCTCCCAGGCCCTACAAAGCCAGTGTGGCCGCCCTCTTGGTAGCTCTGCCAGTGAGAGGGCAGTTGTGTGTCCAATGGCCCGCTCCCGCCTACCGCACGCCACTGCATCCTGACCAAGCAAACGTGCTCGAGTGTGGTGGAGGATGAGGAAGCAGGTGGGCACCTTGTCTGCCCCAGCCTCCCGGGAGAGACTACGTCTCCAAGGGTAAGGCTCCACACTCAAGTTCAGGGTTATCAACCTGTCTCAATGAGATGACAAGCTCACTTGACAGGGGTGTTGTAAACAAGTTTTCAGTAAGAATAAAGTAGTGCCAGAGTTTGTAAAGGATTCAATCACTTATAGTTCAATAAATTAGATATGGGTTTTTACCCTCAAGCCCTTGTGTTCAGATACGCTTTCTTTTTTGGGAGAGACAAGTGGGTCGTGGCTGGTGCCCTGGGAGTAGCGTATAACCCAGGGCGTATCCGTGGCAGTGGATATGCAGGAGGACACCATCTGTCCTGTGTCACGGCAGGAAAAAGTTGATGAACTGCTGCTCTAAATTAGGCCCGGCCATGCTTTCTTAGCTCCTCCTGCATCTAAATGTATCTTCCCAAGGCTGGGCTAGAACTAAAGCATTTTTTCCTCTGCTGGAATGATGGGTTGGTCTTTCAGAGGAACAAGTCCAGGGGCAGAATGTTTGCAGGCTGAATTCCCCAAGCAGGGGGGTACAGGATGCTCCTGAAGTGTGCCCAAACCAGAGCTCACTGGCCTGATCTCTGCTCTTGTTCCCCTACCACAGGACCCCCAGAAAGCAGCAATGGCCCTGAGGTGGGTTTTTTGTTTTGTTTATATTTTTTGTTTTGAGTAGCATCAGGCTCTGAAGGGAGTTGATATCAATTTTGTTTTGAAAGCACCTTTCTGGTTATCAGCCAGATCTCAGTGGCTCCTTTACCATGGAAAGGCAGGAGAAAGGGCAGAAATGGCTTAACTGTTTGCATGTGTTTTGTTTGTTATTGTTTCAAAGACCAAAACTTTCTATGGCTTAATGAATTGGCTGGGGCCTTTGACCCTGCACTGATCAAGGCATTTTATCCAGGTGGGGTCCAGGGAAAGAATTCAGCCAAATGGGTTAAGGAACCCATTTGACTTTGGAATGAGAGACCCTGACCTTTTTGTGTCCTTGGAAATCCAATCACCTTCCTATGCCTAGATTCCCTTCCTGTCTCCTAGGCCAGGCTCTGACGCTGAGGTTCTGACTGATCCCGGACATGGGACAAGGTCTGCTGAGAGCTGGAGTGAGGGGTGAGGAGGGGAGAATGGGGGAGAAGCACTTGATGTAGTTGTGTGGAATAAACAGTATTTTTTCTTTTGTACCGGTCTGCCTGTTTCTCTTCTACCTCTCAGGGTGATGTGAGGGAATCAGTGTCAGAGACCAGGGGAGGAGCTGGCTTTGCTGTCAGAGTCTGTGGCCTGGAAAATCCCATTGCAAGAGGGTGAGGATCAGTGAGTGCCCTGAACTCCTACTTCCCCGCCCAGGCCCTCCAGCCGGGACGCTCCCCATGGGGCGCGGGGTCAAGGGGATGTGCCCTTTCTCCTTCTAGACCACCCCCCCGATACCTAGGATCCCACGGTTCGCTGCCAAGCCCACTTCCTGGCCCCTCTTCCCTGCGTCCTGATAATAGATTGTGCTGTTGGTGTATAGACTCCTGGCCCAAGAGGTGACCAAGAGGCAGCTGTTTGTCAGAAAGCTGGGTGGATGGAGCTTGGCTGTGCAGACTGGATGCCGATACATATACACAAAGCCCTCTGCAATGTGAGGCGGGTGCTGCGAGGGGGAAGAGAAGGCAGGCTGCAGGCTGGGGGCCAGGACTGGGGCACATTCTAGCACAGAACTTCAAGGAGTCTTAGAAGTCCAAATTCAAACCTGGCCTTCCTGGTCATTATGAAGGTATGCTTATCATGATAGGAGGCGAGAACAGTCACAATTAGGTTGATTATGCTTTATAAAAATTTAGATATATGGTAAGTGGGTCTTCCTCTGTGCTTTTCCCCAGGCCTGCAAATGTTATGGGCAGGCCTGCCACCTGAGCTCAGGGCTGGGAGAGCATGGCTGTAAAAAGGGTCTCTCCCTCCTAGGAGGAGGGTTCATGCCATGCTCCCCTGCAACCCTCCCTCCTACCCCCCTCCACCTCCTTGGTACTGGTGAGGTCTGGGCTACATAATCTAAACTGGTGAGAACAAGGCATCACCTTTGATTCCACCCAACCAGCATTCCTGAGCCAGGCACTGTGCTGGGTTCTAGATTATGCTCCACCCCCCTCCCCAACCCAAGGGACAAGAGATGTCTAAGACTCTGACGTCAGGCTTGGGGATCAGAGGAGCTTTACAGCACTCGAAATAACAAGGCCCCAAATGACACAGAAGCCAGCACTTAGCTCTGCATAGGTCTCACAACCCTAATATTGGCTGTCCACACTAGACTGCAACCCCTCAGGACCGAGGCCAAGGGCACAGAGCAGGTGCTTGATAAATATCAGATAGATGACTGAATGCATTTCTACCCTCCCTTTCAAGGAAACAATAAGAGCTGAGTCCCTGACTTCAAGCTACTGGGAGGAAGCAGGTACACAGGCTTCAGCATCAGCGCTGCAATGTTTGGACTGTGATGTGTGGGAATGAAGGGCATCTGGGCAGCAACTGGCTCTGAATGGAGAGAGGCATCTCCCAACAGCTCCCAGCAGAAGAGTCAGTGGAAGCTGTTACCACTGGCTCAGACCAGTTTGAGTGTGGTTCCTGGCAAACTGGCCCAGGAAAGCTTTAAAGGAAGAGGGCTGGGTTTGTGGAGGGACTGCAGTTTCTATTCCCAAGTCTGGGATGTTCCTCTGGGCTCCAGAACCCAACTCCAATGGGTGTGTGTGCAGGCTTCCCCACACCAAAAAGCATTTCTCAGGCACTAGCAGTGTGTCTGAGAACTCAGTTCAATTCTGACATTACCTACCCAGAGATGGCATCAGATTCCACAGGTAAAGGGCTCAGTCCCAAAAGACTGCCCTATACTTCAGATGCCTTTTCTCTTAACTGCAGGGTCCATCAAGAAAGCCAAACTGGGCCTCAAAGGCTTGCTGTCTGGAGTGTAGGAAGATGTGAAGAGTTAAAACTAGATAGTCAGGGGCTTCCCTGGTGGCACAGTGGTTGAGAATCTGCCTGCCAATGCAGAGGACACGGGTTCGAGCCCTGGTCTGGGAAGAGCCCACATGCCGCGGAGCAATTAGCCCCGTGAGCCACAATTACTGAGCCTGCGCGTCTGGAGCCTGTGCTCCGCAACAAGAGAGGCCACGATAGTGAGAGGCCTGCGCACCGCGATGAAGAGTGGCCCCCACTTGCCACAACTAGAGAAAGCCCTCGCACAGAAACGAAGACCCAACACAGCCATAAATAAATAAACAAAAAAAAAAAAACAAAAAAAAACTAGATAGTCACACATGAAAAGATGCTCAACATCACTAATTATTAGAGAAATGCAAATTAAAACTACAGTAAGGTATCACCTCACACCGGCCAGAATGGCCATCACCAAAAAATCTACAAACAAGGGCTTCCCTGGTGGCGCAGTGGTTGAGAGTCCGCCTGCCGATGCAGGGGACATGGGTTTGTGCCCTGGTCTGGGAAGATCCCACATGCCGCGGAGTGGCTGGGCCCATGAGCCATGGCCGCTGAGCCTGCGCGTCCGGAGCCTGTGCTCCGCAACGGGAGAGGCCACAACAGTGAGAGGCCCGCATACCGCAAAAGAAAAAAAAAAATAGAGATGTGGTACATATATACAATGGAATATTACTCAGCCATAAAAAAGAACAAAATAATGCCATTTGCAGCAACATGGAGGGACCTAGAGATTGTCATCCTGAGTGAAGTAAGTCGGACACAGAAAGACAAATATCATATGATATTACTTATATGTGGAATCTAAAAAAAAAAGGGTACAGATGAACTTATTTACAAAACAGAAGTAGAATCACGGATATAGGAAACAAACTTATGGTTCCCAGGGGATAAGAGGGGGGGAGGGATAAATTGGGAGATTGGGAGTGACATATACACACTGCTATATATAAAATAGATAACTAATAAGAACCTACTGTATAGCACAGGGAACCCTACTCAATACTCTGTAATGGCCTATATAGGAAAAGAACCTAAAAAAAAAAAAAAGTGGATATATGTATATGTATAACTAATTCACTTTGCTGTATACCTGAAACTAACACAACATTGTAAATCAACTATACTCCAATAACAATTAAAACAAACAAACAAAAAAAAACAACTAGATAGTCCTAAAAAAAGCCTGCCTGGATAATGGTCTCTTCCTGTACCTGGAGGAAAATGCCCAGTGATTGACTTGGGGACCCAGCAACAGTGGCTGACTTTCTTAAATGAATGAGAAAGAAAATCTAGGGAATGGATAGGTACTGATCCTCCAGGGAGCTTGAGCCCTCAAGCCTCTGAGAGAATTGATTAATCTTAAGAGGTAGGCAGGACAAGTGCTAGGGTTCCCTTTTTGTCAATCATAATAATAGCTAACCCTGACTGATCACTGACTGTGTGCTAGACCCTCTTCTAAGCACTTAACATGCATTAGCACCATAATTAGCACCATAATTCTATAAAGTAAGAACTATTATTATACCCATTTTACAGATAAAAAATTGAGGCACAGAGAAGATGAGAAACCAAGTCAGGGTTGTTTTGTTTGTGAGCAGCAGAACCAGGTCTTAAAACCAAGATGTGCTATCTCTAAAGCCTGTGTGCCTAACTTTACATCATACAAGATGGGACCTGGGGGTGCTATCTGTCCTGATCTTTTGGGTAGGATTTCCACGTTTCCACCCACCAGGGCAGGTCCTGCTATGTTCTATCTAAACAGTGTCTAGTTTCAGGACCTAACCTAGGGAAATGAACCCTTTACCATGATCCCAATGGTCCAGAATACTGAATTTGGAGCTCTGTGCCACAGGTGCTCTGGTTAATTAGCCATATTTATTATGCCTAATAGGAACCACGATTTTTGTTGTGGGATGAATTTATAGGTACAAAATTTTGATTTCTTGATAGATGTTGCTGGATTTCCAGGGGAACACCTGGTGATTTTTCTTGGAGGCAGAGCCCCCAGGGCTGCCCCTGGAATTCCTGTTTCCAGCCCCTGCACTCCAATTTCAAGAGTAGCTACAATGGGGAAGGGAGAGGAGGGAAAAAGTCAACCCCCCACAGTCACAGAATTCCAGGGGTAAACACTCTGCCTAAGGTCTTCTCCCCTCAGGGGGACCCGGGCCCAAGGATCTAAATCTCAAGGCTGATCAGTTGGTAGAGGCCAAGCCTTAGGAGTCACTTTTCATTTCACCTCTGTTTGTTTTAGAATTAACAAATGGCAAGGAGGACCTTTGTGAAATCTTTGTTTCGGTTCAGAATGAAAACTTAGGCTCAAACCTTGGAAGAAGTACATGTGTATCTTTTTTTAATATGTAAAATTTTAAATTTTCTTTACTTCTGGCTGCGTTGGGGCTTCGTTGCTGCACACGGGCTTTCTCTAGTTGCGGTGCGTGGACTTATTGCGGCGGCTTCTCTTGTTGCAGAGCACGGGGTCTAGGCGTGCGGGCTTCAATAGTTGTGGTGTGCGGGCTCAGTAGTGGTGGCTTGCGGGGTCTAGAGCACAGGCTCAGTAGTTGTGGTGCATGGGCTTAACTGCTCTGTGGCATGTGGGATCTTCCAGGACCAGGGCTTGAACCCGTATCCTTTGCATTGGCAGGCAGATTCTCAACCACTGTGCCATCAGGGAAGCCCCTAATTTCATTCCTTTTAAAAGGAATATATATACATATATATATTTAGGAATATATATATATGTATGTATGTGTGTGTATATATATATATATATATATATTTCCCTAAATGATATATTGCTTAATTTTGCTGGTTTTTGAGCTTTATAAAGTGATGTTACACTGTATGAGCACTTCTTCATTTCCCCCACCATTCTGACTGATTTATTCCTGTGTCTGAGTGTAGCTATATTCATGCTCACTGCTGTATAATAATCTATTACACTCCAGTTTGTCCTTTCTCTTGTGGGCATACATTTGTTTTGTTCTGTTTTGCTGCTATAAATAGTGCTGCCGTGAACATTCTCATACAAGTCTCCTGGTATGTATGCACAGGAGTTCTCTAGGGTATATATGTAGAGTGGAGTTGCTGAATCAGAATAATTTTCAGGATAATTTCTAAAGAGGTTGTAGTCTGCTTAATCACTCTGTCCTTTTGAGTCTCAGTTTCCTCATGTTAAAAAATAAAATGAAAACTTTTGGGGCTTCCCTGGTGGCGCAGTGGTTGAGAGTCTGCCTGCCAATGCAGGGGACACGGGTACGTGCCCCGGTCCGGGAGGATCCCACATGCCGCGGAGCGGCTGGGCCCGTGAGCCATGGCCGCTGGGCCTGCGCGTCCGGAGCCTGTGCTCCGCAACGGGAGAGGCCACAACAGTGAGAGGCCCGCGTACCGCAAAAAAAAAAGAAAACTTTTATGAGGATTAAATAAATATATATTAGAGAAAAATATATATATATTAAAGTGCTACTAAAATCATAGCACATCAAACAAGGTAAGCTAACTTTTTAAACAGGATAATACCAACCCAATCTTAACAGAGAAACAGAAATGGACTAGTGGGAGACTTGAGCTAATATTTACTGAATAAATATTATTTATGTGGCATCTTAGCACTTCATTTAATCCTCACAACAATCTTAGTAGGATGTATTATTTTCATTAATTTATGGATTAATACTGAGGCTCAGGAATGCAAAGATACTTGCCCAACATTATGCATCTAGTGATAGAGTTGTTCAAACAAGGCTTGGGTCGACCTAAGAGGTGTTCAAAAACACTGTGGGGCTTCCCTGTTGGCACAGTGGTTAAGAATCCGCCTGCCAATGCAGGGGACACGGGTTCGAGCCCTGGTCCAGGAAGATCCCACATGCCGCAGAGCAACTAAGCCCGTGAGCCACAACTACTGAGCCCGTGTGCCCCAACTACTGAAACTTGCGTGCCTAGAGCCCGTGCTCCACAACAAGAGAAGCCACCGCAATGAGAAACCCGTGCACCACAACAAAGAGTAGCCCTGCTCGCCACAACTAGAGAAAGCCCGGGCGCAGCCACAAAGACCCAACACAGCCAAAAATAAATAAAATAAAATAAATAAATATATTTTTAAAAATAAAAAATAAAAATACTCTGGATTGGGTGGTGCAGTGGTTAAGAATTCGCCTCCCAAAAGACACAGCACAACCAAAAATAAATAAATAAAATTTAAAAAATGGATTATATATATATATATATTTTAATGGATTATATTAAAAAAATACTCTGGATTGTTTATAAAGGCTTGTTTATAAAGGATCTTGGTTATGACATCTCTCTTTTGGTCTCTGAGCCCAAGACCCATTCCTTTACCCACAAACACGTTTTGAGATAAAACTGGCTCAAGGAAAGAAAAAAATGGCTTGAAGAGATATTAAATGTCTTGGGAATGAATCAAGACTTGGATGCCAAGCTTATTAAGGTAAGAAGATGGATAAGTCAGAGCCCTCAAAGAGAGGACTCTGGCTGAAACTGGGGGCATGCTGTCAACTTCATGTTAACCTCTTTTAAAAAAAAAAAAGTCCTACTGAATGCAGGAACTATATACCAAGAGATATTTAGAACACAAGCCTGAAAAATATGTATTCTCTTTTCTTTAGGAGGTCATAATCTAGTGAAAAAGACAGCTATCTATTTGTATCTATCTACCTATCTCAAGACACTGTAAAAATTAAATAATGGAATCCAGCAATGAACCAATACTTTCTCATATAGGCAATGTCTTGTAGTGAAAATTATCAGGGTTTGTAATCAGCTCTGAGGTTGGCACCCCAATTTAGCTCTGGCTAACTTAAGCCCTTAGCCTCCTCTCCTTATTGGTAAAATGAAGGTCACTAATACTTATCTTTGTAATTGTAAACCTAGTTACGATTGTTTTGAGTATTATTGATAATGTAATAAAGTTCCTTGTATATAGTTGATGATCAATAAACAATGGACATTATTATTTTAACCTCAAAGGAGGAAGATGGAGCACGTGTGGTTATCCCCACTTTTTAAATATGAGAAAGCTAAATCTCGGTGTGATTAAACTATTATTCTGGTCACCAAGCTAGTAAATGACGCCAGCACAAATCCTGATCTTCAGACCACCACCTTTTTTTTTTTTTTTTTTTTTTTTTTTTTTTTGCGGTACGCGGGCCTCTCACTGTTGTGGCCTCTCCCGTTGCGGAGCACAGGCTCCGGACGCGCAGGCTCAGCGGCCATGGCTCACGGGCCCAACCGCTTTGCGGCATGTGGGATCCTCCCCGACCGGGGCACGAACCCGCGTCCCCTGCATTGGCAGGCGGACACTCAACCACTGCGCCACCAGGGAAGCCCCAGACCTCCACCTTTTAAAAGCTACGACACTTTCACCTATCTCATCCTTTCCTGTTGAAAAGCATTAAGAGAGAATGAGGAAGATAAAAAGACTATCCAGGGAAGTGGGACTTAAAGCAGTCTTGACCCCGTAAGAGGTGAGTTTAATGAGACAGTATTCCAGGAGCAAACAAACGCGTGTTAGGAGCGTTTAGGTAAGTCGGCCAGGGTGTGGGTGTGCGTTCAATAAAACTAGAGCGAAAGCTCCACCCACGCCTTAGGGTGCTGACTCGCTTACTTAACGGACGCCAGAACTCAGGTAGCCCCAAGGAGAGACGTTTGAACCGAGCCACCTGACGCATGCCGTTTCCTCTGCCAGATCCTCCAGCCCATCTCCTGCGGGCAGAGAGCCGTGGCGTAGCTAGCCTATCATCACTGCCGAGGCCGGCGAAGTCGCTTCTTCATTGGCTAGCGTCAGGGTGATTCACGTTCTCCGGACCGGCGAAGAAAGAGGGCGCCATGATTGGTTGGCGCTGGGCCGGTGGGCGGTGGAGGAGCCTGGCGAGTCTGGGATTCAAGCCGGTGCTGGGCTTTCTCCACCTATGCTTCGAGGCCGTGGGGGGCTGCAGAGGGCTGGGAGTCGACTCAGCGGAAACCTGGATTTGGTTCTAAGAGCCGTGGGATTGAGAAGGGGTGACCGGAAGTGATCCTGGGACTGACCGGAAGCGAGGCCTGGAGGGGAAAGGGAGACTGGTTCCCGGGAGGGAGGGGGGTTTCCCGCAGAAAGGGGCGGGGGAAAAGGTGCAAAAGCGGCGTGGGCGCGCAGGGTAGGTAGCGGGTCGCTGCTGCTGGTCTGTTTAGAAAGCAGCGAGTGACCACCACGAGTTCAAGGGGAGAGCCCAAAGAGTGGGAGTGCGAGGAGTCCAGGGTTGCCTTTGGGCAGTCTGGAAGAGTGAAGCCAAAGGACCCTCGCGCGGCTCCAGAGAGCTGGGCGGGGGTGGAGGTGGGGGTTGGGGGTGGGGGTGGGGATTTTGGAAGTCAGGGCAGCCAAGAGCGAGGAGACAAGGGTGCGGGAGATTAGTTGTGTGGGCAGTGCGGGTGGGGCTTGAGGGCGGCTGGTGAGTACTGCGGGGGAGACCTTGGTTTGGAGTTTTCTACAGTCTTGCAGTCTTGCCCCCGTTGGGTAGAATCACACTGCTCGCCTTTGTACAAGAAACGGTGTCTGCTGAGGCAAGGAAGGAGCCAGGATGGCCTGGGCTCTGAAGCTGCCTCTGGCCGATGAGGTGATTGAATCCGGGCTGGTGCAGGACTTTGATGCTAGTCTATCCGGGATCGGCCAGGAACTGGGTGCTGGTGCCTATAGCATGAGGTGAGTGAGATTTTCCCAGACCCTGCACCTTCTGTATAACAAAGGCAGGATAGAGAATAAGGGGGAAAAAGAGAGAGAGAGGTGTATAGAGTTAGAGAAACTCTCAGTGGTTAGAGAAAACGAACTTGTTTCTTTTGTTGTTTTGAGTAGTGAGTATTGCGGTAGAAAGGGAAAAAGAGATTACAGGCAGTGTCAAGAAGAATAGCCCTTGATTAGCAACCAGATGAATGTTGAGAGGCTTTTGTGCCAGTGTGGGTGACTTGGAGACTGTTGGTGTGTGCGCACGTGTGGATAGGTTGCACTGGACTTGTGGGAAGAAGAGGCCACATTGAACATGTGAGAGATGTTTAGGGAGTTGGGGCTTAATGATGAATGTTGGTTGACTGCTTATTGGGAGGAAATGTGAAACCTTTAATGAAGAAGTCCACACATCTGTATCTTAACCTGCTTTCAGGCTTTACTCAATTCTAGGGTTTCTGACTTTTGAAACATAAGCTGTGGAATGAAAAAGTGTCAAAAAGAACTCTTAGATGTTTCTAGACCTTCATGTATCAAGCCAAATGTTGATAAGAAATTAAAATCTCCTTTGAAAGCAACATAACCTCCCATGTAATATATTTGCATACGTTAGCTACTTCATTCCCCCAGTATAGTTTGTTTCACTTACAAGATGTGTAAGAGCCATGTCTGGAAATGTTGAAACATCTGCTTCTTAATGTTTGATGGAATATAATTGGGTTTCCAGATGCATTGTAAGGCTTCATCTGAATGAGTCAAAGAGACTTTAGAATTTAGCACTTTAGTTAGGTTTATGAGTTTATAGTGGGAGGATCCTTTTATGGGGAAAATGGACAAATTTTGCATTTTGTTAGTGAGCTCCTTTGAGAGTTATAAAAGTGAACTTCCTTTCTTTAACTCTGCTAAGCCAAAGTGGAATTTCGTCACTGAAGTAAAATTATGAATTAGAACTTAATACTTTATCTTCAGGAATCTTTGCTTACAGTTAAAATAATAAAGGTTATCCTTGAATGCATATTTTAGTGATTTTCAGGGAAATTTGAGTTCTATCGTGCAGTGCTCTTAGCCTTGAGAAATTTAACTCTAATTTTGTCTGTCCTTGTTTACATAAGTCTTACCATAAAAACAGAGGTTAACTTGGTCTGAAAGTAAATGTCCTGACCCTGAGCTTGCATGTCAGTATGTGACATAATAGTTGACAATTTATGCTGTTGTTCATGTAAAGATTACTACTGCAAAAAGTTTAGTTTTGTCTAGGTTATCAGAGTTAAGAATGGAGATAATTAAATGTAACAGTACTTGTTATAAAAATAGTCTGACATCAACAAACACTTGGGTATCAAGTATGTGCTCTCTCTGCCATGCAACTTTACATTTATGAGTGCTTTCCTATTCATATCCTGAGTGGTCCTCACAAGTATTAATAGAATGGCTTGCATATTTACACATTTGGAATTTTTTTCCAAGATCAAATCAACAAGAGTTTTCAAACATCACTTTATGTTTTCTCAACAGCGCAACGTGCAAAACTTTTTTTCTTTTTTTTCTTTGCTCCCTCTCACCTTGCTCTTTTTCATGCAGTTTACTGCTGTCATGAATCTCTTGTCTCTTACACACATTTAATCATTTGCATTAATTTGTGTTAATTAGATATTAAGTTAATTCTCAAACTTTAGTGTTTATGAGAGTCATCTGGAAACTTATAAAAAATAGTTTACAGCGTCCCATCTTTCGTGATTGTCTGGGGCACAGACCAGAAATCTAATTTTTTTAAAAAATAAATTATTTTATTTTTGGCTGCATTGGGTCTTCATTGCTGCACGTGGGCTTTCTCTAGTTGTGGCGAGCGGGGGCTACTCTCTTCATTGCGGTGTGCAGGCTTCTCATTATGGTGGCTTCTCTTGTTGTGGAGAGTGGGCTCTAGGTGCATGGACTTCAGGAGTTGTGGTTCGCGGGCTCAGTAGTTCTGGCTTGAGGGCTCTAGAGTGCAGGCTCAGTAGTTGTGGCGCACGGGCTTAGTTGTTTCACGGCAAGTAGGATCTTCCCGGACCAGGACTCAAACCCACGTCCCTTGCACTGGCAGGCGGATTCCCAGCCACTGCACCACAAGGGAACGCCTGATTTTTTAAAAACAAGTTCTTAGATGATTTTGATGCACATAGTCCAAGGACCACATTTTGAGAAACACTGATTGGAGGAGTTTTTATACTCAAAGACAATGATTCTTTGCTCTCCCTGGTTCTTTTTTTAACTAAACCTGTGATTACTTTTCCTAAACCTTTTTTAGGGAAAATTTTCTCTTTTTGACAGCCATTTGTTTTGTAAAATATTTTCCCTAACATATTTGTTTTACCTTGATTTGCTTACTTCTACTGCATCTTATAATGGTTTTGCTTCACATCTATTGGTTTATATTTTATAAAAATTAATCTTAGCTAGATTTCTGTTTTTGATTCTTGATCTGCCATTGCATTCAGTGATTGTATTCTTTTCATAAGTGGTCCTTTAATAGTCTCCTTACTTTTTTCCTTACGTTTTAATACATGGCACAGACTTTATATTTAAAATAAAGGAAATTCCATGAAAACATGCTGAGTGAAAGAAGCCAGTCACAAAAGACTACATATGATTCTATTTCTTAGAAGTGTACAAAATAGGCAAATCTATAGAGACAGAAAGTAGATTAGTGGTTGACTGTAGGAGAGGAGGGAATGGGGAGTGACTGCTAATAGGTACTGGGGTTTTCTTTTGGGGGGGCTGATAAAAATGTTTTAAAATTGTGATGATTGCATAACTCTGTGACTACAGTAAAGACAATTAAATTGTACACTTTAAATGGGTGAATTGTATGGTATATGAATTGTATCTCAATAAAGCTATCATTAAAAGAGTAAACATTAAAATTTTCTTAAAACTTTTTTCTTTCATTTTTTTAAGGTTGAGGTGGAATTCATATTACATAAAGTTAACCATTTTAAAGTGAACAACTCAGTGGCATTTAGTATGTTCATAATGTTGCACAGCCACCACCTCTGTCTAGCTCCAAAACATTTTCATCACCCCAAAAGAAAGCCCTATACCCGTTAAACAATTGCTCCCCATTTCTCCCTCCCTTCTCTCCTTGGTGCCCACTAATATGCGTTCTGTCTCTATGCATTTACCTATTCTGGATTTCACATAAATGGAATCATATAACGTGTGACTTTTTGTGTCTGGCTTCTTTCACCGAGCATAATGTTTCCAGGGTTCATTCGTGTTGTAGCATGTATCAATACTTCAGTAATTTGTTCATTTTTATGGCTGAATAATATGCCATCGTATGTATATATCACAATTTGTTTAACCATTCATCCACTGATGGATGACTATTACAAATAATACTAACATAGCACTGTGTTTATAAAGAAGATGTTTATAAACATTTGTGTTCAAGTTTCTGTGTAGACTTTTTTTTTTTTTTTTTTTTTTTTTTGCGGTACGCGGGCCTCTCACTGTTGTGGCCTCTCCTGTTGCGGAGCACAGGCTCCGGACGTGCAGGCTCAGCGGCCATGGCTCACGGGCCCAGCCGCTCCGCGGCATGTGGGATCTTCCCGGACTGGGGCACGAACCAGCATCCGCTGCATCAGCAGGCGGACTCTCAACCACTGTGCCACCAGGGAAGCCCTCTGTGTAGACATTTTTTAATTGAAGAATAATTGATGCATAGCATTATATTAATTTCAGGTGTACAACATAATGATTCCACGTTTGTATATGTTGCGAAATGATCACCACAATAAGTCTAGTTAACATTCATTACCATACATAGTTACAAAATTTTTTTTCTTACGATGTGAACTTTTAAGGTTTAGTCTCTTAGCAGCTTTAAAATATGCAATACAATATTGTTAACTATATTCACCATGCTGTACTAGACGTATGTTTTCATTTCTTTTGGGTATATACCTAGGATTGGAATTTTTGAGCCATGTGGTAATGCTACACTTAACTTTTTTTATTTTATGTAACTTAAAGAGTTTTGTTTTTTTGTTTGTTTGTTTGTTTTTAAAGAGCAGTTTTAGGATCATAGCAATATTGAAAGGAAGGTATAGAAATTTCCCATATACCCCCAGCCTCTACATATGCATAGCCTCCCCTATTATCAACATCTTCCACCAGAGTGGTACACACTCTGTACCTACATTGGTGAACCTACATTGGCACAGCATAATCACCCAAAATCCATAGTTTATCTTAGGGTTCACTCTTGGTATTGAATGTTCTGTAGGTTTGGACAAATATATGATGACATGTATCCATCAATGCAGTATCATCCAAAGTATTTTCACTGCCCTAAAAATCCTCTGTGCTCTGCTGACTCATTCACCCACCACTACCCCAACTCCTTGCTACCATTGATCTTTTTATTGTCTCCATAGTTTTGCCTTTCTGAATTGTCATATAACTGAAATCATACAGTATGTAGCCCTTTTCATATCGGCTTCTTTCACTTAGTAATATGCATTTGACGTTCCTCCATGTCTTTTTCATGGCTTGATAGCTCATTTCTTTTTTTTTTTTAGCACTGAATAATATATCATTGTCTGTATGTATCAGAGTTTATTTATCCATTCACCACTGAAGGACATCTTTTTTTCTTTTAATAAATTTCTTTTTTTATTTTTGGCTGCATCAGGTCTTCGTTGCTGTGTGTGGGCTCCCTCTAGTTGCGGCGAGTGGGGGCTACTCTTCGTTGCAGTGTGCGGGCTTCTCATTGCAGTGGCTTCTCGTTGTGGAGCATGGGCTCTAGGAGCATGGGCTTCAGTAGTTGTGGCGCACGGGCTTAGTTGCTCCGTGGCATGTGGGATCTTCCTGGACCAGGGCTTGAAGCCACGTCCCCTGCATTGGCAGGTGGATTCTTAACCACTGCACCACCAGGGAAACCCTGAAGGACATCTTGGTTGCTTCCAAGTTTTGGCATTATAAATAAAGCTGTTATAAACATCTCTGTGCAGATTTTTGTGTGCAGATAGTTTTCATCTTCTTTGGGTAAATACCAAGAAATGGCATTGCTGGATTATATGGTATGAGTATGTTTAGTTTTGTAAAAAACTGCCAAACTGTCCTCCAAAGTGGCTGTACCATTTTGCATTCCTACCAGCAATGAGTGAGAGTTCCTGTGTTACTCCACATCTTGTCAGGATGTGGTGGTGTCACTGTTCTGGATTTTGGCCATTGTAAAAGTTGCGTAGTGTATGCTTAACTTTTTCAAGAACTGCCAAGCAGTTTTGCACAGCAGCTGAACCGTGTTACATTCTCACCAGCAACGTACAAGGGTTCATACTTCTCTACATCCTTACCAACATTTGTTGTTTTCTGTTTTTTATTAAAGTCATCCTAGTGAGTGTGAAGTCTTATCTGTTATTATTTGTTCTACATTTCCTTGATGACCGTGATGTTGACATCTTTTCATCTGCTTGTTGGCCACTTGTATATCTTCTTTGGAGAAGTGTCTCTTCAAGTCCTTTGCCCGGTTTTAAATTGGGTTGTTGTCCTTTTATTGTTGAGCTGTAAGGGTTTTTTATATATTCTGGTTACTAGATCATTATCAGATACATGGTTTGTAGATATTTTCTCCCATTCTGCAGGTTGTCTTTTCACATTCTTGATAATGACCTTTGTTTGATTCACAAAAGTTTAATTTTGATGAAGTCCAATTTATCTATTCTTTTTGTTGCTTGTGCTTTTGATGTCAACTTCAAGAATCTATTGCCAAATTCAAGTCATGGTGATTCACCCTGTGGTTTCTTCTAAGAGTTTATAGTGTAAGTTCTTATGTTTAGGTCATTGATCCATTTTGAGTTAATTTTTGTATCTAAAGTGAGGTAGGGTCCCAGCATCATTTGTTTGTATGTGGATATCGAGTTGTCCCAGCCGTATGTTCATTTCCCATTGAATGTTCTTTGTAGCCTCATTGAAAATCAATTGGCCATACATGTAAAGATTTATTTGTGGACTCTGTTCTGTTCCATTGGTTGATATGTCTATTTTGCCAATACCACACTGTTTTGATTACCATAGCTTTGTAATAAGCTCTGAAATTGGGAAATGTGATTCCTCTTATTCATTGGAATTTTGATAGGGATTGCATTGAATCTGTAAATAGCTTTGGGAGTATTGCCATCTTAACGATATTGAGTTTATCAATCCATGAACGTGGGATGTCTTTCCATTTATTTAGGTCATCTTTAATTTCTTTAAGCAGTGTTTTGTAGTTTTTAATGTACAAGTCTTTCACATCCTTGGTTAAATTTATTCCTACGTATTTTATTCTTTTGGATGTTACTGGGACTGCTTTTTTCACTTAGCATAGTGTCTTCAAGGTTTTCCTCAGTGTTTGTTTCATAAAATTGTGTTAAATTTTGTCCAGTGCCTTTTCTATTGAGATGATTGTGTGGGGTATTGCATTGAGTGATTTCCTTATCTGAACTACCCTTACATTCCTGGGATAAATCCCACTTGGTCATAGTTTAGAATCATTTTAATGTGCTGTTGGATTCAGTTTGCTAGTATTTTGTTGAGGATTTTGTTTCTTTACTCATAAGGGATATTGGTCTGTAGTGTTCTTTTCTTGTATCTTTTTCTGGCTTTGGTATTAGGATAATGTGGCTTCATAGAATGTTAGGAAGTGTTCCTCTTCTTACCTCTCTCTCTCTTTTTTTGGAAGAGCTTGAGTAAGAATGGTGTTAAGCCTTTATTTACTTATTATTATTTTTTAAAGTTTATTTATTTATTTATTTGGCTGTGTTGGGTCTTTTGTTGCTGTGTGTGGGCTTTCTGTAGTTGCGGCGAGCAGGGGCTACTCTTTGTTGTGTGCAGGCTTCTCATTGTGGTGGCTTCTCTTGTTGTGGAGCACGGGCTCTAGGCACGTGGGCTTCAGTAGTTGTGGCACGCAGGCTCAATAGTTGTGGCTCGCGGGGTCTAGAGTGCAGGCTCAGTAGTTGTGGCACATGAGCTTCATTGCTCCGTAGCATGTGGGATCTTCCCAGACCAGGGCTTGAACCCGTGTCCCTTGCAATGACAGATGGATTCTTAACCACTGTGCCAGCAGGGAAGTCTGGTGTTAATTCTTAAATGTTTGGTAGAATTTACCAATGAAGTCATCTGGCCCTAGACTTTTCTTTGTTGAGAGGTTTTGTATTATTGGTTCCATTGCTTGTTAATAGGTCTATTGAGATTTTTAAATTTCTTCTTGAGTCAGTTTTGGTACTTTGTGTGTCTCTAGAAATCTGTTTTATCTAGATTATCTAATTTGTGTGTATATAATTACAGTGTTTTCTTATAATCCTTTAATTTCTACAAGGTTGGTAGTAATATCCTGCTTTCATTTCTGATTTTATTTATGTGTGTCTTCTCTCTTTTTTTCCTTGGACAGTGTAGCTAAAAGTTTTTCAATTTTGTTTATCTTTTTAAAGAACTGACTTTTGGTTTTGATCCTCTGCTATTTAAAAAAAATATTTATTTTTTTACTTATTTGGCTGTGTTGAGTCTTAGTTGTGGCACACGGGATCCTCGTTGAGGCATGCGGCATCTTTCGTTATGGTGTGTGGGTTCCAGAGTGCACAGGCTCAGTAGTTGCAGTGCGTGGGCTCTCTGGTTGTGGTGTGCAGGCTCAGTAGTTGTGGCACATGGGCTTAGTTGCCCCGCAGCATATGGGATCTTAGTGCCCCAACCAGGGATCAAACCCGTGTTCCCTGCATTGGAAGGTGGATTCTCAACCACTGGACCACCAGGGAAGTCCCTTCTACTATTTTTTAAATTCTCTATTTTTTCCTGCTCATCTTTGCTATTTCCTTCTTTCTGCTAGTTTTGGATTTAATTTGCTCTTTTTCTAGTCCCTTAAGATGTAAAGTTAGTTTATTTGATTTGAGGTCTTTCTTCCTTTTTTATGTGGGCATTTACAGCTATAAAATTCCCCTTAAGTACTGCTTTGACTGTGTCCCGTAAGTTTAGTATGTTGTGATTTCATTTTCATTTGTCTCAAAGCATTTTTAAATTTCCCTAGTGATTTCTTCTTTCATCCATTAGGTGTTTAAGAGTGAGCTTAAAAAAAAAAAAACAACTGAGCTAATTTCCATGTATTTGCAAAATTTCCAGCTTTCCTTATTTTACTGATTTCTAGCTTTCTTCCATTGTGGTCAGAGAACATAGTTTGTGTGATTTTGATCTTTTTAAACTTACTGAAAATTGGTTTATGGCCTAACGTGGTCTCTTCTGGAGAATGTTTTATGTGTCCTTGAGAAGATAATATATTCTGCTGTTGTTGGGTGGAGTGTTCTGTATATGTCTGTTAGGCCTGGTTGGTTTATAGTGTTGTTCAAATCCTTTGTTACCTTATTGATATTCTGTCCAGATGTCCCACTCATTATTTAAAGTAGGGTATTGAAGTCCTCAGTGGTAGAAATGTCTATTCATCTCTTCAATTCTATCAGTATTTTAGATTCTTATTTTGGGGGGCTCTGTTGTTTGGGTGTGTACATGTTTATAGTTATTCTATCTTCTTGATAAATTGGCCTTTTAAATCAATATAAAATGTCTTTTGTGTGTCTCTCTCTTTTTTTTTCTTTGTGTCTCTTGTAACAATTTATGACTTAAGTTCTATTTTGTCTGATACTTGTATAGTCACTCCAGCTCTCTTTTGTTTACTATTTGCATGGAATATTTTCATTTTCACCCTATTGTGTGTTGTATCTAAAGTGAGTCTTTGTAAGCAGCATGTGGTTGGCCTTTTTTTCTTACATCTTTTCTGCCAATCTGTGTCTTTAATTGGTCAGTTAACCCATTTGTACTTAAAGTGATTAGTGATAATGAAGGACTTATTTCTGCCATTGCTAGTTTTCTATATGTCATATCTTTTTTTGTTTCTCAATTCCTCCAATATGGCCTTCTTTTGTGTTTGATTTTTTTCTATTGTACCATTTTGTTTTCCTCTTCATTTTCTTTTTTGTATATTTTTAAAGTTACTTTCTTAGTGATTATTCTGGGGATTACAGTTAATATCTTGAGTTTATAGCAATCTAATTTGAAATGATGCCAACTTAGGTTCACGAGCATACATTAAACTACATTTATTGTGGTGATCATTTTGCAGTATATATGAATATCAAATCATTATGTTGTATACCTGAAACTAATATAATGTTGTATATCAGTTATATCTCAATAAAAAAGAGCATACATTAACTCCATTTCCCCTCTATGTTGTTATTGTCACAAATTACATCTTTATGCATCATGTACCTGTTACTGTAGATTTCTAATTATTATTTTATGCATTTGTCTTTTAAATCATATAAGAAACAAAAAGAGGAGTTACATACCAAAAATACAGTATATTATCTTGTGTATTTATCTACAGAACCTTTGTAATGATCTTTTTTAAAATATGAAATCATTAAATTTAATTTTTATTTTATATTGGGATACGGTTGATTTACAGTGTTGTGTTAGTTTCGGGTGTACAGCAAAGTAGTTCAGTTATACATATTTATTTATTTATTTACTTATTTATTTATTGGGTCTTTGTTGCTGCATTGGGTCTTTGTTGCTGTGTGCGGGCTTTCTCTAGTTGCAGCGAGCGGGGGCTACTCTTCGTTGTGCACGGGCTTCTCATTGTGGGGTGGCTTCTCTTGTTGTGGAGCACGGGCTCTAGGCGCATGGGCTTTAGGCGCACGGGCTTCGGGTGCACGGGCTTCAGTAGTTGTGGCGTGTGGGCTCAGTAGTTGTGGCTTGCAGGCTGTAGGGTGCAGGCTCAGCAGTTGTGGCGCATGGGCTTAGTTGGTCCGCAGCATGTGGGATCTTCCCAGACCAGGGCTCAAACCTGTGTCCCCTGCACAGGTGGATTGGCAGGCGGATTCTTAACCACTGCACCACCAGGTAAGTCCTACTTTAGAATTTTCGGTTGATAGTTTTTACCTTCAGCACTTTAGATGTATCATCCCTGGCCTTCTGGCCTCTATGGTTTCTGATGAGATATTGGCTGTTAATCTCATTGAGGGTCCCTCATATATGATGAGTTACTTCCTTTCTGTTGCTTTGAATATTCTCTTTGTTTTTCACCAGTTTGAATATAATGCATCTTGGTGTGGAATTCTTTAGATTTATCCTGTTGAAGTTTGTTGAGCTTCTTGGATGTGTAGATTCATGTCTTTCATCTATTTGGACTGTTATTGATGATTTTTTTCTTTAATTTTTTTTTTTTTTTTTGCCTCTTTTCTTCCTGGGACTCCCAGAATATGTGTGTTGGTATATATGATGGTGTACCATAGGCCCTTTACACTCTGTTCATATTTCTTTTTCTTTGTTTCTTTTTTGGTCATGCCACATGGCATACAAGATCCTAGTTCCCCAGCCAGGGATTGAACCTGCACCCTCTGCATGGGAACATGGAGTCTTAACCACTGGACTGCCAGGGAGGTCCCTCTTCATTCCTTTTTTTAAAATTTATTTAATTTTAATTATTTTAAAAATATTTATTTATTTATTTCGGCTGCACTGGGTCTTAGTTGTGGTATGTGGAATCTTTTAGTTGCAACATGCAGACTTCTTAGCTGCAGCATGCAGACTCTTAGTTGCTGCACGTGGACTTCTTAGTTGCAGCATGCAGACTTCTTAGTTGTGGCATGCGAACTCTTAGTTGCAGCGGGCATGCGGGATCTAGTTCCCCAACCAGGGATCAAACCCAGGTCACCTGCATTGGGAGCGTGGAGTCTTACCCACTGGGCCACCAGGGAAGTCCCTTCATTTTTCTTTGTGCTCCTCAGCCTGAGTAATTTCTTTCTTTTTTTTTTTTTTAAAGCAGAGTCTCAAAGAGATATTTATACACCCATGTTCATGACAGCACTGTTCGCAATAGCCAAATATCAGAAGTTACCCAAGGCTCCATCAACAGATGAATGGATAAACAAAATGTGATATATACACACTACTATATATAAAATAGATAACTAATAAGGACCTACTGTATAGCACAGGGAACTCTACTCAATACTCTGTAATTCAGCCTGAGTAATTTCAATTTTCCTGTCTTCAAGTTCACTAACTCTTTCTTCTGCCTGGTTGAATCAGATCTCGAACCCCTCTAGTGAATTTTTAATTCCAGCTATTGTACTTTTTTGTACAGAATTTGTTTGGTTCCTTTTTATATTTCCTGTCTTTCTGTTGCTATTCTGTACTTATTCATACATTGTTCTCCTGGTTTCCTTTAGTTATTTGTCCATGGTTTCCTTCAGCTCTTTGAGCATGTTAAAGACAGTTAACTTAAATCTTTGTCTAGTAAGTGTAGTATCTGGGCTTGTAGAGGATGGTTTCAGTCAGTTTCTTTTTTTCCTGTGAATAGGCTGTATTTTCCTTTGTCTTTGTATGCTTTGTAATTTTTTCTTAATTGAAGTATAGTTGTCCCTGTGTTATGCAGTAAATCCTTGTTGCTTATCTATTTTATTTATAGTAGTTTGTATCTGTTAATCGCATACTCCTAATTTATCCCTCCTTACTCCCTTTACCCTTTGCTAACCATGAGTTTGTTTTCTATGTCTATGAGTCTGTTTCTGTTTTGCCTATAGATTCATTTGTATTATTTGTTTAGATTCCACATATAAATGATATCATATAATATTTGTCTTTCTCTGTCTGATTTACGTCACTTAGTATAATTTTCTCCAGGTCCATCCATGTAGCTGCAAATGGCAATATTTAATTCTTTTTTACGACTGAGTAGTATTCCATTTTGTTTGTGTGTGTGTGGTGTGTGTGTGTGTGTATCTACATATATCACATCTTCTTAAACCAATCATTTGTTGATGGGTACTTGGGTCCTTTCCATGTCTTGGCTATTGTAAATAGTGCTGCATGTATCTTTTCAAATTATAGTTTTTGTCTTTTCTGGGTATATGCCCAGGAGCAGGATTGCTGGATCTTACGGTAGCTCTCTTTTTAGTTTTTTGAGGAAGCTCCATAATTTTTTCCACAGTGGCTGCACCATTTACATTCCCACCAACAGTGTACGAGGGTTCCTTTTTCTCCATACCCTCTCCAGTATTTATTGTTTGTAGACTTTTTGATGATAGCCATTCTTACTGGTGTGAGGTGATACCTCATTGTGGTTTTGATTTTCATATCTCTAATAATTAGCAACATTGAGTATTTTTTCATGTGCTTGTATGCTTTGTAATTTTTTGTTGAGAACTGGACATTTTGAATATTGTAATGTGGTAACTCTGGAAGTCAGATTCTACTCCCTTCTGAGAGATTACTCTCATTACTGGATGAAAGCTGCAGTTGTCTCTAAGTTCAGTGACTCTTCCAAACTAGTTTTGCAAAGACTATATTCCTTGCTGTACACGGTCACTGAAGTCTCTTCTGTTATCTCCACCCCGTCAGTGACTTGACAGAGATTTCCTTAAATGCCTGGATCCAATAAAAAAAGACAAGGAAAAAAGAGAATGTTCTCTTTTTTTGAATCTCTTCATCTCACTTTGTTAGGGAAGCCACTTCAGCCATGGGGGTTGAAACAATGGTGAGCCGCTTTGCCAGCTCCTCGGCAATCAAAAGCAGTGATCAAGACACATAACCTTGGGAGTTCCCTGGTGGCCTAGTGGTTAGGATTCTGGGCTTTCACTGCTGTAGCCTGGGTTCACTTCCTGGTTGGGGAAGTGAGATCCCGCAAGCTGTGTAGTGTGGCCAAAAAAAAAAAGAAGGAAAGAAAGAAAGACACATAACCTTTATTTTTGGAGGACAAGATCCCTATTGCCCACCCTAGCACCAGCAAGCTGCAACAGGATCTTGGGCTGTTGTTCCCACTGTTGCCTCCCCTGGGACTGGGAGCTGGAGGATGATAGGTGCTATGCCAAATGCTGAAATTAAATAAAATTTACCAGCCTCTTTCTTCATCAGGCACTCCCTTGGATGCTGAAAGTGTTGGACTAGATTCCAGAGTTTCAAAGTAATTACTTTAAGCATTTCTTGCCAGCTCAATAGTTCTTTTGGTGAAAGGACCAATTCCTAGAGCTTTCTACTCTGCTATCTTCCATGACCTCTGTCCTTAATCTACAATAGCCTTTTAATTGATCCAACCCTGCTTTTAACTCTGCACTCACCACCCCCCACCCAGTCTGTTGTCTACACTGAAACCTTTGTGTGTGGGTATTTTGCTCATTTAAATAAAAAATAATTTCAGACTTGTGGAAGATTTGCAAAAATAATATGAAGAATTTCTGCATACCCTTCATCTGGATTCCTTAAATGTTAACTTTTACTAAGTTTGCTTTATCTTTCTGCCTATCTCTTTTCAGACACCTAGAATTATTCTTTTTCTGAACTATTAAAGAGTAAGTTGCAGATATGATGCCCCTTAACACCTAAATACTTCAATGTACCTTTTTTTTGAAACAAGAAATTCTCTTAACGCAGCCACAGTACAATGATCAAAATCAGGAACTCGATACTGACACAATACCATTATCAAGCTATGGAACTTATTCACATTTCTCTAGTCATCTCATGTCAGTCATCTGACATGTCTTTCTTGTCCTTTAATCTAGAATAGTTCCTGAGTCTTTCTTTGTATTTTCATGGCATTGACAATTCGATAAATACAGGGCAGTTATTTTGTAGAATATCCCTCACTTTGGGTTTGTTGTTTTCTCATGATTAAATTCAGTTAATGCACTTTGGGTAGTAATACCTAAGAAGTGATGCTGAATTCTTCTCTGTATATCATATTAGGATGCACATGCTATTGATTGGTTCCATTACTGGCAATGTTAACTTTGGCCATTTAGTGAAAGTGGCATATGCCAGTTTTCTCCCTTGTAAATTTGTCTTTTGTAATTGATAAGTATCTTGTGGGGAGATACTTTGAGACTATGTAAATATCCTATTACGTTTCAAACTTTTACCTATCAATTTTAGTGTTTATTGATGATTCTTGCCCTAATCACTTATCACGGTTGCTAATAGATGATTTTCTAATTATGTCCTTCCTTCTAAATTTGTTAGTTGGCTTTCTACTATATGAAAGAGCTTTTCCAAATATGTGCATCCGTATCTTCATAGCAGCACTATTTACAATAGCCAAGACATGGAAACAACCTAAATGTCCATCAACAAAGGAACGGATAAAGAAGATGTCTATACATTACAATGGAGTATTACTCAGCAATAAAAAAGAATGAAATAATGCCATTTGTAGCAACATGGATGGACCTAGAGATTATCATACTAAGCAAAGTAACTCAGAAAGAGAAAGACAAATTCCATATGATATCACTTATATGTAGAATCTAAAATACAACACAAATGAACATAGCTACGAAACAGAAATAGACTCACAGACATAGAGAACAGACTTGTGGTTGCCAAAGGGGAGAGGGAGGTGGGGGAGGGAAGTATTGGGAGTTTGGGGTTAGCAGATGCAAATTATTACATATAGGATGGGGGAACTGTATTCAATATCCTGTGATAAACCATAATGGAAAAGAATATGAAAAAAAATTTATATATATATATATATATATATATATATATATATATAAAACTGAATCACTTTTTTAAAAAAAGAAAGAGCTTTTCCTTCATATTTATTTTTATCAGTGTAGCCTCATAGATTCTTACTTTATTCAGTAGATTGCAGTCTTTTACTATCACTGTACATTTTGATCAGTTGTTCCAGATTTGGCCAGAAGAACCCCTTCAGGCTGGCTCCACACAGCGGCCTGTAAAAATTAAAGTCTTCTTAATACCTTTTGTCCTAACATAACTATCAATAGCACCCTCCTTCACTCACCAAAGTGTCCCTGTTTGAGTGATAAATTATATGATTATCTTACTTAAAATGTAAACCAGATCATGTTACTTTTCTCTTGGAAAGGCTCCAGTGATTTTGTATCTCACTTTGAATAAAAGCTTCATTTCTGGCATTGCTCCACACGTGGTGCCTCTGTGACCATCTTGTCCATATCTACCCTTCTCCTTGCTGCTGACCCCAGCCACATCTAACCTTCTTTCGGTTCCTCAAGTGCTGTGCACACTCCCACCTCAGGGCCTTTGTATTTGCTGTAACTCTTCCTGGGATAGTCTTCTACATTCCTCACTTCCTTTAGGTTTCTGCTTAAATGTCACTTTATCAGAGAGGCCTTCTCTAACTACCTTCACATAAAATAGCAAGCATCTCCTTCCCCTCACACCAGCACTCTGCCTTCTCTGTTCTTCTTTATCTTTTCCGCAATATTTGATGTGTTATTCATTTGTTTGCCTCTTTCCCCAACTAGAATAAATGTTCCTTGAAGGCAGAGACTTTGTTCTGTTCTCTGCTATATCCCTAGTACCTTAGAAGAGCGTCTAGTAAATAGTTTGTGCTGATTTGTTGAGTGAATGAAGTGAACTCACTCTCATTCTGTTTTGTTTCAAAGGCAAGTACAATAGTATAGCAGTTTCTGAGGCAACTGTTTCTCTCCATTCACACTGATTTTTGTTCTTTTTTGGTGTTTCTTTTTTGCTGTGCTACTTTTTCAGTACTGCTTACTTTCATTTTTTTCCCCTTCAGCTGTCACCTGTCCATCTTCCAAAGCTTCATCTTTTTGTCCTGAGTTAATCAGTTGTTACTAACTGTTCCTTTTCTTTCCCTTTCATTCAGAGTCTCTTATGATGGACAGATGAAATTCCTCCCTTTGTCACAAAATTTATCCACTACTTTTTAAAAAAAATGGCACTGCTGTAAAAATATAAAGAAGTGAGTAAGAATGTTTAACTCCAAATTCAGGATACTGTTGCCTTTGAGAGTTGAAGGGGGCTATAACTGAGGAAGTATACAGAGAGCTTTAACTGTTAATGCTCTATTTCTTAAGCTGAGTGGAGTATACACAGGTATTTGTTATACTTTTTTTTAAACCTTTTTATATGTCTGAAATACTGCATAATAAATTTAAGGATAAAAGTCTCTACTGCATGATCTGTTGCTGGCTAGCTTTCCTCATCTTTAAAATCGTCCTATCCCATTTGTTGTTTTGTTACTAAAGGTCTATAGATGTTTCTTTTTTTATCTATATAAATTTATTTATTTTATTTATTTATTTTTGGCCGTGTTGGGTCTTTGTTGCTGCGCGTGGGCTTTCTCTAGTTGCGGGAGTGGGAGCTACTCTTCGTTGCAGTGTGCCGGTTTCTCATTGCGGTGGCTTTTCTTGTTGTGGAGCACGGGCTCTAGGTGTGAGGGCTTCAGTAGTTGTGGCACGTGGGCTCAGTAGTTGTGGCTCACGGGCTCTAGAGCACAGGCTCAGTAGTTGTGGCACATGGGCTTAGTTGGTCCGCGGCATGTGGGATCTTCCCGGACCAGGGCTTGAACCTGTATCCCCTGCACTGGCAGGTGGATTCTCAACCACTGCGCTACCAGGGAAGCCCACACTTAAATCTTTAACCCACTTAGTTTTTTTGTTTTTGTTTGTGTTTTTTTTTTTTTTTTTTTTTTTTTTTAGTGCACCATGCAGCTTGTGGCATCTTAGTTCCCCAATCAGGGATTGAGCCCGGGCCATGGCAGTGAAAGAGCCAAGTCCTAACCACTGGACCTCTAGGGAACTCCCAGAATTGGTTTTTTTAGTTGAATTTTGTATTGGGTATTGTTAAGGATCCAGTTTCATTTTTCCCCATATAGATACCCAGTTTTTCCAACATTGTTAATTAAAAAGTCAGTCCTTTCTTCACTGACCAGTGATATCAGCTCTCTCATAAATCAAATTTTTGTATATGTAGGGTCAGTTTATGGGTTCTGTATTCGTGAAATAGTTTAATTTGTCTATCTGAGTCAATACCATTCTGTCTTAATTACTAAAAACTTCGAAATAATATTTGATATCTGACAGGGTAAATTTCTTATGTTTTTTCTTCTTAAGGAGTATCTTAGCTATTCTTGGTTTTGTTAATTGATAAAATTTTAGAATCAACTTGTCAAGTTGAATCTATTGGGATATTGAGTGGGATTGAATCTACAGATCAGTTTGGGAAAAATTGACATCCTTATAATATTCAGTCTTTCAGTCCTTGAATATGATATAACTCTCTATTTAGGACTTACCTGAATATTTCATAAATTTGTCCCTACTTTCATTACTGATTCAGATTCTCATTATTTCTTACCCAGACTGTTGCCTTAGCTTTAAACTGATCTCCCTATCTTTTGTCTCCTTTTTCCAAGAGGCAGCCTAGCAGAGTGAGATCTGGAGCTAGATTTAGGAGTATGAATTCTGGTTCTATCAGGATTGGACAAGTTCCTTAACCTCTGTTGCTTTAATTTAAAATAGAAATAATAATAATAGTACCCACCTCATGAGGTTCTTATGAAAATTAAATGAGTTAATATACGTATTATAAAACAATTAGGACAGTGTTAGGCAAACAGTAAATGCTCAATAAATGCTAGCTGTTATTATTGCTGTGATTTAAATTCTAGTAGTCTAACTCCAGTGCCTACACTCTTAATTCCTATACTTTACTGAAAGGAAGATGAGTTCAAGATACATTTTTCAGATAAAAATTCAAAGGACTTGTTAATGGGCATGAAGATACGGGAAAAGTATCAATCTAGGATGCCTTCAAGGGTTCTAGTTTGAGCATTCTGATGAATCGTTTGCCATCCAGTACAAGGGTGGGAGGAATAGGGGGAGGGGAGGTAGGCTGAGCAGGTTTGGAGGAAGATTGAGAGTTCTTTTTTGGACCTGGCTCATTTGATATCCTTGAGAGACATCAAAGAGGCAATGTTAGATAGGTATTTAAATATGGAATTTGGAGTTCAAAATAGAAGTCTGGACCTAGTAGATATGTTTGGGAGTCATCAGAATAAGGTATTATTTAAGTGTATGGGAATTAATGAGATCATCTGGGAGTGTAGAAAGAGAAGAGCCAAAATCAAGTCCTGAGGTTTTATGGAGGAAGAGGGGTTGCCACAAGGGAGTTGGGGAGGCATTGCTGGTGAGGTAGGAAGAAAATTAAGAGAGGATATTCAGGAGGCCAGAGAGGAGAATAGCCAGTGTAGGAGTTACAGCTATGGTTTTTGTTTTTGTTTTTTAATATTTATTTATTTAGGCTGCACCGGGTCTTAGTTGGGCACGCGGGATCTTCGTCGTGGCATGGGGGATCTTTAGTTGTGGCGTGTGGACTTCTTAGTTGCGGCATGCATGTGGGATCTAGTTGCCCGACCAGGGATCAAATCTGGGCCCCCTGCTTTGGGAGCTTGGAGTCTTACCCACTGGACCACCGGGGAAGTCCCAGTTACAGCTATGTTGTATGCTGCTGAGAGTCGAAGTAAGATGAGCCCAGAGAAGTGGCTTTTAGTTTGGCTACATGGAAGTCATTGGTGACCAAGACAAGCACTTACCATGGGGAGTGAAAGCCTAACTGTCATGGTTTGAGGAATGAATCAGAGATGAGGAAATGGACACTCTGAATACATATAGATAATTTTAGTTATGAAAGATACAAAGTGTAGTAGTAGTTGAAGGGAGACGTGAGAAGATTTTTTTTTTTTTGAAGATGGGAGATACTCAAATGTGAATATATGCTAATGGGTATAATCCAATAAAGGGAGATTGATGGTATATGCATGGGGACAAACAAGGGAATAAAGTTCTTGGGAATTGAGAATGCATGGATTCTAAGTCTGTGGGTAAGGATTAGCCTTTCCTAGGAGGAGGAATTTTGCGTTCATTGTATCAGGAGCAAAAGAAAAGATGCTTTCAAGGTTCGTAGGTTTGGTAGTGAAAGATGCTTAGAAATATTGTATGAGAGATTTAATTAGTAAAATTGTATGTGGGGAAGCAGTTGTAAGTAACATGCAAATACTCAGAAGCTCTTCACAGGGGTGGTAGACAGCCAAGTGCTCAATAGAGATTTGATAATAAATGACAGCAGCATTTTCTGGACTATTCATCCACAAGTATAACCCAATCATTGCTAAGTAACCTAATTGTAAAGACCTGGATTTTCTAATGGGATTATTACTATTCCTATTATTACTGTTGTTTTAATCATTTGAACAGTATTTATGGAGTACCTACTGTGGCCAGGCCTTGTTAACATAGGATGACGAGACAGATGCGGTCCTTGCTTGCACTCTTTGGAGTTTGCATTCTTATGGGAGGAGTAGTAAATAGATAGGTAAATAGTAGGTAGGTAGATAGATAGATAGAAAACAGATAGATAGATAGACGGATATATAGACAAGGAAATTTCAGAAAAAAGTGCCATGATGGAAATGCATAAAATCTGCTTTAGGTAGAGTGACCAGGAATGTCTCTGTGTAGACATGACAGTATAGCAGAGACCTGAAGGATGAAAACGAACCAGGCAGGCAGAATTCTGGAAGTTTAGCTTCTGGACAGAGGAATCAACCATTGCAAAAGCTTTGAGTCCTTTTTGTGAAATCAGTTAATTGATACTATCATTCTATTAGTATGAATTGCACAAATAGCCATGTGCGGAGTATTAGCGTGCATCACCTTTAGAAATATCTTTGGAGCATTGAACAGGAGCTCTTGATTACATTTTTTCCTCAGGAATGTTTTGAACAGGTGCTGCTTTATGCCAGGCATTGAGTAATAATAAAGAAGGATAAAACTTGGATAAAATTTGTTTACTGTTTCCTCTCTGCCTAAAACAGTGCCAGGCCCATAAGTGCACACCAAATATTGAATGAATGGATAAATAAACTTGGATTTATATTTGCTATTTACTAGCCGTTTAACCATGGGCAAATTATTTAACATCTCAAATTACTTGATCCTCAGTTTCTTCAACTGGCAAATAAGGAGGGGAGACAGTTGCTCCTACCCCACAGTATTATTGTGTGGATTAAGTGCTAGTTTACACGTAAAAAATCAGTGGTCGTAGTTGAGTGGGAGTGGAGGGGAGCAAGGGAAGAGAGCTACAGTTTGTCAGCTGAAACTTTTAAAGAGGGAAAAGAGAGGTGGGGAGTATAATGAGAGATGAGACTGAACAAGTAACCTGGGTCGTTTGGAAGGGCCTTGAGTGCTGTGTTGAGGAGCTAGTGCTTTATCATGGTTTCATTGGGAAGCCACTGAAGCATTGTAAACAGAGTAGTGACATTTTAGATTTACATTTTTAAAGGTTACTCTGGCTGTAGATTGGAGGATAATGATAAAAAGCTAGTTATCATTCCTGAGAACGGTTGAAGCTTAGTGAACTGGGTGTCTTTTGCTCTGCATATCCTTAGAAATGCAAATTAATTCTCTATCATCTGTCTCTTCATCTATCTACCTACTTACTACCTCTCTGCCTTCTATCTATAAGAGGAAGGGAGCAAATAACAGATCTGCTTTGACTGCATCATCTCCAGGGAATATGTTGGCCATTTTAGAAGAAAGGACCTTCCTCAAAGATGTGGTCTGAAGGAGGAGAAATTTTCATAAGCCCTGCCACTGTGAGCATAAAGGGGAGAGGGATAGCTAAAGTCTTTTTACCATTTCATGGGATTGGTATTCTGATACTTTTAGGATTTCCCCAAAAGTCATTAGTGGTTAAAGCGTTAACAAACAGAAAAATGTCTGCGTTTGTCTTTCACTGCAGGGAGGAATGGGGGACTAGGGAGATTGTCCAGCTTTGAAGCTAGCTAGCTGGGCTTGGTAGCGGGGATAGAATGAGCAAGGCAGAAGAACCTCAAAGGTGGTGAGTGATTCTTGCTAGTGAAGAGGGAGGGAAGCTTAACTGCAAAACAAAGACAAAAACAAAAGAACTGGTAGACATTTTGGACCTGAAAAGAAGCTTTGCGGTTCAGCAGTATAAGGGGCTAAGCGTGGTTTCCCTTTAGTCACAGGAAAACAAAACCCAAAAACTTCTGTTGTTTTCCCAGATAGGTCGTAATATGATGCTGGATATCAGATCTTTGAATACTGAAATGGGAGCTCTATTTTTTTATATCAAAACTGCCAGATTCCCTGGAATATATAACCCATGGTTGTCATCCATCACCTAAATGGGAAGAGTCGGTGATTTCAGAAATTTAATGAAAGAGCCTGGTACTAATGATGCCACAGGTGATGTTTTCAATTAGCAGTGTTTTAATGAGATTTGTAGGCTGTAGGAGCTAATCCTGTAATGTTGGAAAAAAACAGAAAGCAGGCCTATATCTGGCAAATCTCCTGAGATAGGGCTTTGCTGATTCAGATTGCTTTGACTAAACTTTTAATATCTTACAAGCTCTCTGGAAGTAAATTTGTATCTGATATTGGTCAGATACTTTTCAGCTTCCAAAGTAAGTAAGGCTTCTAGACAGATTTGAAAATGAGAAGTTTTTAGTGACTTTCTAAGTCAAAGGAAAATAAAAAACACATTGCTTATAGAAGGAAATAAATGGTAATTGGCAAATAATTCAGCGTGGTAGAAATGAGGGAGATTCAAGAACTTGGAGGGGGACTTCCCTGGTGGTCCAGTTGCTAAGACTCCACACTCCCAGTGCACGGGGCCAGGGTTCGATCCCTGGTCAGGGAACTAGATCCCACATGCTGCAACTAAAGATCCCACGTGCTGCAACTAAAAAGATCCCGTGTGCTGCAACCAAGACCCAGTGCAGCCAAATAAATAAATATTTAAAACAACAACAACAACAAAGACTTGGAGGGAAAAAAGAAATTAGCTTCATTTTTGGGTAAACTTTGAGATGTACATAATAAATGACAACAATTCAAATTTCTGGTCTCCTAACTGCTGAAGAATGGTTTATACCTAGAAGCACCTCTTAAAGTGCTTAAAGAACATTAAGCCCAGTATTGAGATCTGGAAAAAAGTTCCAGAAACAGTATTCATAAAGAAAGACTGTCAGATGACCAATATCTCTTTCAAGGACATCGTCAGCATAAAATCCAGATGTGTTGTTTTTATCTACTGCTTGCTTGTGTTTGGAGGTCCTACCGAACAGTCCCTTTTCCAGGTTTGAAGTTGAAGTTTGACGTTCCAGGGAAGTAGAGTTAAGCTACTCAGGGCGGAGTTGTATAAAGCACCTACTATAAACCTAGCAGGCCCTTTTGAGTTACGTAATCTTTACTATTTTTAAATAATTCATTTATGCTTCCTCAAGTATTAGTAATACTGTAAGGACAATGAACTGGATTGTAGGAAAACACTAGGTGTTTGTAGAATAATTTAGTAAGATTTGTTGCTGTGCAGAGATAGAAATTTAGATGACAGTGATGCTGTGTGCTTTGTAAGGGGATCTTATCTATAACTTTTAAATTTAAATTAATTAATTTATTTTTGGCTACATTGGGCTTTGTTGCTACGCATGGGCTTCTCTCTAGTTGTGGTGAGTGGGGGCTGCTCTTCGTTGCGGTGCGTGGGCTTTTCATTGCAGTGGCTTCTCTTGTTGTGGAGCACGGGCTCTAGATGCATGGGCTTCAGTAGTTGTGGCATGCAGGCTCAGTAGTTGTGGCTCACGGGCTCTAGAACGCAGACTCATAGTCGTGGCGCACAGGCTTAGTTGCTTTGCGGCATGTGGCATCTTCCCAGACCAGGGCTCGAACCCATGTCCCCTGCATTGGCAGGTGGATTCTTAACCACTGCGCCACCAGGGAAGCCCTTCAGACTTCACTTTTGATGAAACCTGATATCAGCATTTTTGGCAGCCATGTCACCTTGCTTGTCTCACAAATAATTTCTTTTTTTAAGTCTTAGTCTTTCTCACATATATTGGGCCATTTTGTTGTTGCTGTTGTTAGTACTAAGTGCATGACTTTATATTTATCCTTATTACATTTTATCCTGTTAGATTTAGCCTCCTATTCCAGCCAATTAGAATTACTTTAAAAGTTGATCCTATCATATATGAAATTGCTTTCCCATCCCAGATTCCTGTCATTTACATATTTGATCATCATCCTCTTTAGTGTCCTCATCAAAGTCATTTATTTATAAAACATGTTGCAGAGGACAGGTTTCTCTGGGGTCCTGTGGCGTATCACTAAACCTTCTTCTAGACTTACCTGCACTCTAGGTGCAGTTGTATAGGTATCTTAAAGCCACTTAACTTATAGAATAAATATTTTTCACCTTCAACAAGGATATCAAGAGAGACTGTTTTATGCATTGCTGAAATCCAGATATATTTATGCTTATAGCATTCCCTGGTCAAACCATATTAAAAAAGGAAAATGAGATAGTTTGGTTATGGCTTCCAGTGATTCTTGATGCCCTGCCTAAATAACTCATAAACTATTCTTTGAATAACCTTTTCTGCAGTCTTGCCTTGGACTTCATATCAGATCGCTCTGGTATAAGGTATGAAGAATATACTCTTTTTTTCATTTTGAAAATTGCTACTACAGACATAAAAAGCTAATATGATATTTGGCATTATCAGAATCATGAGATTTGCCTGAGTTTACACAGAGTGTCATCGATGGATCTCATCTGCACATTCTTTAATTCTCCTGGTATATAATTTCATCCAGGTATATAATTTCATTCCAGGCACTTTTTGATAGTCTTATGTATCATGATCTGTTAATCCCATATTTGGTCTTCTTTTTCTATTCTCAAGGTGGTTTTTCTTTACAGAAAAGATAGAAGAAAAAACAGGAATTGAGTTGTTCTTCTGTCTTTGCTTTATATTAATTAGTAAAATGCCGTTTACATCAAAGAGTGTACCTGTGCTTTCTCTTACCTGTTTTGCAAGCCTCAGCACATTCTCGGCTTCAGCTGAAGCTTGCTTCTTATATATATTGTTGCCACTTTCTAAAAAATAGTTTCTTTCCTTTTATATATTTAGTTTTCTTGTGCATGTTCTTCTAACTCTGAGTTGATTGGTGACCTTTCCATCCAGTCTCTTTAGATACCTTCCTTCTTTTTTCCCTCTATCTCAGATAATGTGGGATTGGCAGATTTCATTTTTGAGAACTTTTTCCCATCTCAGACCTTGAGCTTGAGTCCTGTCTTCTTCACTGTTTGAAGCCTGCTCTCACTGTGTTCCTTCTTCTTCCAGCCTACCTGGTTTGGTTGCTTTCTTTTGAGGCTCTCACCACTTCCCCTTTTCTAATCAGTTTCTCTTTCTGAACCTAAGTTGATTGGTCAACTTAGGTTCAGAATTATAATTCTACTTATTCTGCCATCTGGGTGGTAGAACAATTAGCAAGGCAAATTTTTTACTATATATGCTGCTTTCTAGTTGAATGAGATTTTTCACCCGATGTTCAGGTAGCAAAAATCTTTTACCACTTTGTGACAGAGGGCTCCTACCAAGAAAGTCAGTTAATTTCACCATTACTCGGTAGTTAGGGCGTCTCACTGGCTTCATGTTAAAACATGCAGGGCTATCTCTCCTGGCCAGGTGTCCTCCCTGATCTGCCCTTCCATCCTTCCCACAAATCCAAGGAAATCAGTCTGCTGTCCTCTCCTCTTTAAAAGTGTTATGACCAGTTATTTACTGGATATTTTTTCTTTTGAAGCTGACCTCAGCGTAGGGTGTAGTCTCTTCAGTTCTTGACCTTTCATTCTGTAACTAACATAGGGATATTGACATGTTTTATTTCATGTTTTATTTTCGTAATGATGGGGTCTAAATAAGTGTTATAAATAGGGAAGTTAGAAGTTCATGGCATTTTTTTTTAAATTTATTTATTTATTTTTGGCTGAGTTGGGTCTGTTGCTGCGCGTGGGCTTTCTGTAGTTGCAGCGAGCAGGGGCTACTCTTCATTGTGGTGCAAGGGCTTCTCATTGCTGTGGCTTTGTTGCGGAGCACGGGCTCTAGGTGTGCGGGCTTCAGTAGCTGTGGCTTTCAGGCTCTAGAGCACAGGCTCAGTACTTGTGGCACACGGGTTTAGTTACTCCGCGGCATGTGGGATCTTCCCAGACCAGGTCTCGAACCCGTGTCCCCGGCATTGGCAGGCGGATTCTTAACCACTGCGCCATCAGGGAAGCCCAGAAGTTCACGGCATCTTATTGTCCCAAGTTAGTTTCTAATTTCCTTAGGTGCTGTGGACATCTGTCTGTTTGCCTCTTACTCAAGGTAAAGTTCATCAAACCTCACCCTCTCTTTGCTCCAGGCTCTCTAGAAGAGGGTTTCAAGAGATGGTAAGCCTGGGGGAGAAGGTTAAACCATAGCTGTGCATTAGTAGAGACCATTAAGAGGCTGTCTTATGTCACAGGGTAACTTATACCTCAGAGGACCCTGAATCAGCTCTTCGTGGAATCCCAGTTACGTACAGGAAAGATCATACCTGATATTGTTTCTGTTCCTCAATTACTTCCACTCAAATGCTTTCTGCTAGGCCTCTACTCTCAGGTGTGGATTTCTACTTAGCAGTGCACATTTTTAACATATACTTAACTTATCTTTAACAGGTAAGATTTCTATATCCTTATATTTGACCAGAGATACTGTGAGATGTTGAAAATTCGAAAATGATCAAAATGTATTAGGGCTGGACTTCCCTGGTGGCGCAGTGGTTGGGAATCTGCCTGCCAATGCAGGGGACACGGTTTTGAGCCCTGGTCCGGGAAGATCCCACATGCCGTGGAGCAGCTAAGCCCGTGCGCCACAACTGCTGAACCTGCGCTCTAGAGCCTGCGAGCCACAACTACTGAGCCTGTGTACCTAGAGCCCATGCTCCTCAACAAGAGAAGCCCCGCAGTGAGAAGCCCGCGCATGCAACAAAGAGCAGCCCCCACTCACTGCAACTAGAGAAAGCCCGCGTGCAGCAACGAAGACCCAACGCAGCCATAAATAAATAAATAAATAAATTTATTTTTAAAAAATGTATTAGGGCTGAATATTCTGGAGAAACAAATAAAAATATCAATCATGTCAACAAGTATTTACTAAGCACACAAAAGAGAAGTTACTCCCTTTAAATAGCTCATGTTTCATTGGAATGAATTAAGTATATGAGGCAATCAAAGAATATAATAAAATGCTAAATTATACATTGGTAGCAACTACTTAGAGTCCACTAGAGTTGGTTTTCCAAATCTGTACTCAATTTATGTCTGAGAAGGAGCAGCCTTCTGTATTTCTAAAATTGTTCCTCGCTGAATTTGTTTGTTATTGTTTTGGTGTAAACAGGGGCCTAAAGCTGGGTTTGCCAGTGACCTTTAGTCTCCACCTCTAGGAATGTGGAACTAACTTGAGTGGTATTCTTTCTCCCGCAGCAGAGTGGAAGCGACACAGTGTGGGGGGAACATGAGTTATTCAAATATATTTGAGCATTTTAGGTTTTAAAATCTCTCATGAGATAACACAGTTTTGTGTATTTGGATTGGCTGTGCTGTTTTGAGTTAATTTTAGGGGTAACTTTTAGAATCAGTTTTAGAATTCCGGCCTCAAATGACAGTCCTTTGCTTAGTCATGAGGGGTTAGGTGTAATGCCACATTATATTGAGAAGACTAGGAGCTGTTGTTATATATTAACCTTACTAGGCACTGATACTTGAGAAGAAAAAAAAACCCTACATTCATAATGTTTCAGCTGTTGCTATGTTGCAAAATCCAGTTTGCCTTGATTCCTGGTAATAGCCACTAATCTTTCAAGGAATTATCAGATATGATGCATTTGAGGATGATATGGCAACAAAGTCTCCTAAAGACTAACCTCATGTTTCTTAATTTTGTAGTGTTTTGCTTTATTTTCTACACCATTTGCTGTGGGAGCAGTGGTAGCTTCCTGATTTTGAGAAGAGGAAGAACTGGGACAGAATACTTTTTTAGAAACCCCAGT
This sequence comes from Mesoplodon mirus, assembly GCF_964341445.2. Taxonomy (NCBI): domain Eukaryota; kingdom Metazoa; phylum Chordata; class Mammalia; order Artiodactyla; family Ziphiidae; genus Mesoplodon; species Mesoplodon mirus. The sequence continues at coordinate 57,198,185 of NC_138987.1, read as the reverse complement.
GCTTCTACAGTTTTGTATAATCTCAAGGGAACAATAGTATATTTTGCCTGACAAATTAATATGGACAGAAAGAAGGATTCCCCACCTTCTCCACTCTTAACCCCACCCGTGTAAGCAAAACACAACACACCTTCAGGCCTAAGGAAGAGGAAAGCACCCTTTGTTTTTCTTGCCTTTGAAATACTTTTTAGCAACAAGAAACCTGTGTTTCATAAACACTGGTTTGTATCTCTGCTGACTGGATTCAACTCATAACATGTCTTTGCTATTTCGACATCAGCAGAAAGAGAAATTTCTTTTTTTCAAACCCTCCCTTTTTTTTTTTTTTTTTTAACATTCATGGCATTAAATTTTTATTGTACCTATGTGTATTCTTAGGTCAATAATCAGAACATTTGCTGCTTGTTTTATATTCCAATAAGAATTTATAATGTTATATATATGATTCCTATGATTGCAGTCACTTTTCTATCAATTGTATTTGCCTGAATGTAATAACCTTATAATCTAATGTTTGGGGATAATGTAGACCGCTGAGGGATATAGGTGCTTATAAGGAATGCCTTTCCATCTGTGGATAGTAAAATTGATTTTGATCTCTTTGTTTTACAGTATAAGCAAAATATTTAAATTACAGGTAAAGGTTTGAGTGTATTTCATTTTGAATGTGGGGAATGTTGACAAGAATCACTGGATCCCTGACCTCTAACCCTTTAGAATCTGAATTTTTTTTTAATGTTATGTATCTGTTGCCTTTCTTTTATACCTGGAAGTACACTGTGGCCTATACATATTTTTTCTATTAAAAAAAAAAACTTCATTGTAGAAAATTTCAAACATATATAAACAAAATAGTGTAATGAACCCTCTTGTACCTATCCCCAGCTTTAAAAATTACATGTTACTACTCTTTTATCATTTATACCATTTCCCATCCTCCAGTCAATAATTTATTTTTTTCTTTTAGGTAAAATTTATATGGATTGAAATGCACAAATTTCAGCTGTACAGTTACGACCATGTAACCCACACACATCTAAACATAATATAGAACACTTTTATCTCCCCAGGAAGTTCCCTGTATACCTTCCAAGTCAATCCCCGCCCTGCTAGCAAGCCACTGTTCTCTTTAATTTTGCCTGTTTTAGAACATCATATAAATGGGATCATGCATGATATATTCTTTTTTTCTGGCTTCTTTTGTTCAGTATCATGTCTGTGAGATTCATCCATTTTGTTGCATTCCTTGTTTTGCTGAGTAGTATTCCATTGTATGAGTATACCACAGTTTGTAATCCATTTTCTTAATTATGAACATTTGGATTCTTTCCAGTTTTTGCTTTTATGCTATGGACATTCATGTATAAATCTGTGGTTGGTCTTATGTTTTCATTTCTCTTAGATAAATACATATGACTAGAATTGCTGGATCAAGGGACGGATGCCTGTTTACTCTTGTAAGAGACTGCCTAACCTTTTTCTAAAGTGGCTGTATCATTTTACATTCCTACTGGCAAAGTATGAGAGTCCTAGTTGCTCTACAGCCTTGCCAACATTTGGGTTGTCATTCTTTTTCATTTTAACTGTTCTAGTGAGTACATGTACATATTTTTTAAATTAAAATACATTTTATTTTGAGAATTTCATGGCATGTCTAGAGATAATTTGAAATGCTCTTAAGATCTTTTTTTTTTTTTTTTTTGCGGTACGCGGGCCTCACTGTTGTGGCCTCTCCCGTTGCAGAGCACAGGCTCCGGACGCGCAGGCTCAGCGGCCATGGCTCACGGGCTTAGTTGCTCCGCGGCATGTGGGATCTTCCCAGACCGGGGCACGAACCCGCGTCCCCTGCATCGGCAGGTGGACTCTCAACCACTGCGCCACCAGGGAAGCCCCTTAAGATCCTTTTAAAGTTTTATCTGGACTGGATACTGATCACAACAGTTGGTCTCCAGGGCCCAGAATATTCTTTCTTACTAACCATGGCTAGGACTTCTGAGGGAAAAAAAAAAAAAATTTTTTTTAACATCTTTATTGGAGTATAATTGCTTTACAATGGTGTGTGAGTTTCTGCTGTATAACAAAGTGAATCAGCTATGCACATACATATATCCCCATATCTCCTCCCTCTTGCATCTCCCTCCCACCCTCCCTATCCCACCCCTCTAGGTGGTCACAAAGCACCGAGCTGATCTCCCTGTGCTATGCAGCTGCTTCCCACTAGCTATCTATTTTATATTTGGTAGTATATATAAGTCCATGCCACTCTCTCAGTTCGTTCCAGCTTACCCTTCCCCCTCCCCATGTCCTCAAGTCCATTCTCTACATCTGCGTCTTTATTCCTGTCCTGTCCCTAGGTTCTTCATAACCTTTTTTTTTTTTTTTTTTTTAGATTCCATATATATGTGTTAGCATACAGTATTTGTTTTTCTCTTTCTGGCTTACTTAACTCTTTATGATAGACTCTAGGTCCATCCACCTCACTACAAATCTCAATTTTGTTTCTTTTTATGGCTGAGAAATATTCCACTGTATATATATGTCACATCTTCTTTATCCATTCATCTGTCGATGGACACTTAGGTTCCTTCCATATCCTAGCCACTGTAAATAGAGCTGCAGTGAACATTGTGGTACATGACTCTTTTTGAATTATGGTTTTCTCAGGGTATATGCCCAGTAGTGGGATTGCTGGGTCGTATGGTAGTTCTATTTTTAGTTTTTAAAGGAAACTCCATACTGTTCTCCGTAGTGGCTGTATCAGTTTACCTTCCCACCAACAGTGCAAGAGGGTTCCCTTTTTTCCACACCCTCTCCAGCATTTACTGTTTGTAGATTTTTTGATGATGGCCATTCTGACTGGTGTGAGGTGATACCTTATTGTAGTTTTGATTTGCATTTCTCTAATCATTAGTGATGTTGAGCATTCTTTCATGTGTTTATTGGCCATCTGTATATCTTCTTTGGAGAAATGTCTATTCAGTTCTTCTGCCCATTTTTGGATTGGGTTGTTTGTTTTTTTGATATTGAGCTGCATGAGCTGCTTTTAAATTTTGGAGATTAATCCTTTGTCTGTCGCTTCATTTGCAAATATCTTCTCCCATTCTGAGGGTTGTCTTTTCGTCTTGTTTATGGTTTCCTTTGCTGTGCAAAAGCTTTTAAGATTCATTAGGTCCCATTTGTTTGTTTTTGTTTTTATTTCCATTTTTCTAGAAGGTGGGTCAAAAAGGATCTTGCTGTGATTTATGTCATAGAGTGTTCTGCCTATGTTTTCCTCTAAGAGTTTGATAGTGTCTGGCCTTACGTTTAGGCCTTTAATCCATTTTGAGTTTATTTTTGTGTATGGTGTTAGGGAGTGTTCTAATTTCATTCTTTTACATGTAGGTGTCCAGTTTTCCCAGCATCACTTATTGAAGAGGCTGTCTTTTCTCCGTTATATATTCTTGCCTCTTTTCTCAAAAATAAGGTGACCATGTGTGTGTGGGTTTATCTCTAGGCTTTCTGTCCTGCTCCATTGATCTGTATTTCTGTTTTTGTGCCAGTACCATACTGTCTTGATTACTGTAGCTTTGTAGTATAGTCTGAAGTCAGGGAGCTTGATTCCTCCAGCTCCATTTTTCTTTCTCAAGATTGCTTTGGCTATTCGGGGTCTTTTGTGTTTCTATACAAATTGTGAAATTTTTTGTTCTAGTTCTGTGAAAAATGCCATTGGTAGTTTGGTAGGGATTGCATTGAATCTGTAGATTGCTTTGGGTACTGTAGTCATTTTCACAATGTTGATTTTTCCAATCCAAGAACATGGTATATCTATCCCTGAGGGAAAATTATTTCTAATCTTTTCGATCCATTTTAGCCCCTTATTGTTTCTGAAATATTTTCTCATATATTTACTCTTTGCAGCAAAGGTGGTTCCCATTTTATAGATGAAGGAATGAAGACTCGAGAGCTTGCCCAAGATTTGCCCAAAGGTTCTAGAGACTGAAAGCTAGGATTTCAAACTTGGTCCAGTACTCTTTAGCACGTAAGAATGAGCAACATATTAGAATTCATTGGATGTGTCTCTTTGGTTTGCAAGTTTAGATAAACTGAGAGGTATAAGAAGCTTTTTCTTGGAGGAGATAGCTGGTAGGGATATATCAATATAAGTTGTATTCCACAGAATGTAAACTGACCTTGAAATATATACTGGTCATTGATTTTTGCTTTTCACGTGGTTTCTTGGAATTTTGGTTATTGTTTTAATCCTTAAAATAGATGAGCTGATGTGGTTATAAAGATTCTGCAGTTGGTATCTTTCTGGGAACAAATATATTACTGAGTGTCCTAAATTGACATTTGGGAACTCTGCATACAATTTTCAGAGCCCTTTTAGGAGCCCCTGTCTATGATTCCTAGAAACACTCTCTTTGGACACTTAAGTGGTTTTAGTAGTGAATGTCTGTCATTGCCCACATTGTTGTGGTCAGAGGGATATTACAGCAGGTAATCTGAACTGAATGGTTAGGAAGAAACTTCTTCAAGGTGTGTAATGTTTATGGTTTTCCAAAGCGAATTGCAGTTAAATGGTTTCAGTAATAAATCGGCTCTTACACCATTGTCAGATGTTAAGGTAAGTCATTTGTTTGTTTTATTTCAGTGATGTCCTAGCATTGCCTATTTTTAAGCAAGAAGAGTCAAGTTTGCCTCCAGATAATGAGAATAAAATCCTCCCTTTTCAATACGTGCTTTGTGCTGCCACCTCTCCAGCAGTGAAACTCCATGATGAAACCCTGACATATCTCAATCAAGGTTAGATATGGTGTTATTCATTAGTATTATTGCAGACCTGCTGGATTCATGATATTTAATCAGGTACACTTATATGTAAAAGTACATCTTTCTAGTGTGACCTGTTAAAGTCAAAGCCTCAGTGTCATATTTGATATATATTACTGGTTTCTTTTGTCTACCTGTCCATTTTTAGTTCTAGTCTCCCTCTTTCTAATCCATGTTCCCTGGACATCCCCACTGGTCACTGTCTGAGAAGTATTACTGTATCCAGCTCTATTATTTACCAGTTGTGTGGCCTTGGACAAGTTGATTAAATTCTATGTTCCAATTTCCTTATATGTGAAACTGGAATTGATAATACCTTAGAGAACTGTATCAATTAAATGATATAATTTATGAAAACACTTAGCCCTGTGCCTAGCATAAAGTAAAGGATTATGGTTGTTACTAATACTAATAATGTTATATGCTCTTGTATATTCAACCAACTGAATTTCATTCTTTCTGAATTTTGGGAAGTTAATTTATGATGAATATAATATGTAGTTACTTTTTGTTCTAGGCCAGTCTTATGAAATCCGAATGCTAGACAATAGGAAACTTGGAGAACTTCCAGAAATTAATGGCAAGTTGGTGAAGGTAAAAGAAAACAAGTAAATCATTCCTCTCCATAATATCCTTTTACTGACCCTTTTTGGATATTTTTTCTTTCATAAAGGGCTTGGTGGTATCTCTTACCTGCTACAGTTTGCTAGCAGAGTGGTAAACTGTTGTGTTACTTCTTTGGGGTCAGAGTGAGCCCACCTATTCACATGGAGTTTTCAGAGCTGCAGAAACGAAAGCTTAGCCCTCCATGTCAGGAGAGTCTCATGGCTCATTGAAGTTCTTTTTGGGTGGAATAAAGTAACCTCCTTGAGATCTTTAGAGGAGTTCCAGTGTCTCTTTGGATACTTGGTCTAGTAGCAAAGAAACCAGAAGCTACTGTTGATGAATAGCAGTTTTCTTAGTCTGGACTGACAGTAATGAATTCACAGTACAATTGAGACAGGAGTTTGGTCAGCTGCTGTAGAAGATGATGAGAGGGATATTAACAGGCACTTCCACAAAAGGAAAGTTGATGGAAACAGCCCCTACCTACCCTCAATGTTTACAGGTTTTATGGTGGGTTAGCAAGCAGGGGACTCGGTGAGATTTTCATATGTATCTGAAGGGCTGAGCCAGATATTACACGGTAACAGTAGGGGCATGTAGAAATGCTTCCAACGGAGTCCTTTATGCCTAGTTACCAATCAGGGCTGATGTTTAAGCCAAGTTTTAAATAAGGTACTAGTTAACTATAATATAGATTGTATTTGAGCAATTATAAAGTTTGCCTTGAAATACAGTATGGTATGGGTTTTAGAGTAAAACAGGTCTCAAGAAAAATAATTTTAAGTTGTGTCTGGAAACCAACTGGGGGTGACTCCTGCTCGTTTTCCTTTGTCAGCACTGATTTTTAAGGGATCCTGTTATCATTTGATTTTGTTGCTTCCTTTTAGAGTATATTCCGTGTCGTGTTCCATGACAGACGGCTACAATACACTGAACATCAGCAGCTGGAGGGCTGGAGGTGGAACCGACCTGGAGATAGAATTCTTGACATAGGTAAGTTAAGAGAATATGTTGCCCAGGAAATGCCTATAACTATGGTCCGAGAATTGTTTTTCTTTCCTTGATGTTTACTTTGATTCAGAATGCCTCAGGGGCTCAATTAACATGAACCTAGAAGTGGTTATTGATTAAGCATAAGAAATTACTGGTATAATGATTCCAAAACTGAAGTTGAAAGTGTAGACACTTCAGTTCTGTAACAATTGCATCCATAACTTGAGGGTGATTTTTTGTTTTTTAAATTTAGTTGTGGTAAAATATACATAACATAAAATTTACCATTTTAACCATTTTTAAGTGTACATTTCAGTTGCATTAAGTACATTCACATTGTCGTGCAAACATCACTACCATCCATCTCTAGAACTTTTTTCATCTTGCAAAACTGAAACTCTGTACCCATGAAACAATAACTTCCCATTCCCTCCTCTCCCCAGTCCCTGGTAACCACCATTCTACTTTTTGTCTGTATCAATGTGACTACTGTAGGTGCCTCAAATAAGTGAAATCATTCTGTATTTGTCTTTTTTGTGATTGGCTTACTTCAGTTACCATAATCCTCAAGATTCATACATATAGTAGCATGTGCCACAATTTCCTTCTTTTTGGGAACCCTTGTGCACTGTTGTGGGAATGTAAGTTGGTACAGCCACTATGGAAAACAGTATGGAGGTTTCTTAAAAAACTGAAAATAGAACTACCATATGACCCAGCAATTCCACTCCTGGGTATATATCCAAAAGAAACAAAAACAATTCAAAAAGATACATGCACCCCAATGTTCATAACAGCATTATTTACAGTTGCCATGATATGGAAGCAACCTAAGTGTCCATCAACAGATAAATGGATAAAAAAGATGTGAGATATACACACATACACACACACACACACACACTTACATACATATATATATTTATACACACATACACGCAATGGAATATTAGCCATAAAAAAGAATGAAATTTTACCATTTGCAGCAACATGGATGGACTTGGAGGTCATCATGCTAAGTGAAATAAGTCAGATAGGGAAAGACAAATGCTGTATGATATCACTTATATGTGGAATCTAAAAAATACAATAAACTACTGAATAAAAAAAGAATTCGTTTTTCTTAAATCATAAAGGGAAGGATCTTTACAAACACACATGCAGCTTCTCTTCATGAATGTACTTTTAATTCTGGCCTCTGTGTCTTTGATCTCTTATTGGTTCTTATCTCCTATTGGTAAGCATAGTTGTTAAACAAATCTAAGTACTACTATTTTTATCTGAGAAAACACTGGTTCTCCTACAGATATCTTGATATCCATTTGATAAACTGGCTTTAGGATAAATCCAACATAGCTAATGCTGTGGAGTGGGACCCACTTAATGCTTTCTTGTTTGAATCATTGATACTAAAACAGTAGAAAACTTATAGCATAGTTATGATAATAAATATCAGCCTGGCCTTATTCCCCAGTTTGAATATTAATAGCAGTCAGGGAATGATATTTAAATATGTGCCATATGGAATGGAAAGCAAAGTTCTAAAGCCCATTCATTTTTCTCCCCTCCTGAGAATAAGATGTGTCACTCTGTTATAGGATTCTTTGATGACTTCATAAGTCAGCATCAATTGTTACGTTAGATTTTCCCCACTTATCTTTTTGATACAACACTTTCTGCCTTTATTCAGACACTCTGCTTTATCCTTCTGTAACAGTCCTCTTAGTTTACTTCTAGCAGTAATACTAACCTTAAAACTGTAAGTGAAGCAGATTGTAAATTAAATTTTTCATGACACTAGAGCCAGTGTGTAGACTAAATCTATCTTTAAATAGAATTTTGGCACATTAAAAGGAAACTACTTTTAAATTGTCTTATTGTAAAAACTTTTTTAAATGGAAAAAAGATGCTCAAAAGGAAAGTATTTAGGTCAATTTTAGGTCTAATCAAACTCTTTTTATTGGCAAAAAAGGGTTTAAGGTATGATACACAAAAATCTTGGTAACTAGGGACCAATAATATAAGAATCGGTGCTTTCTTATTTAAACCCAGTAGCACTCAGAATTGTTCAATGATAACCATTTGTTTCTCAGATATCCCAATGTCTGTGGGTATAATCGATCCTAGGGCTAATCCAAACCAACTAAATACAGTGGAGTTCCTGTGGGACCCTGCAAAGAGGACATCTGTGTTTATTCAGGTAAGACACTGCAGATAGGGCTCCAGTTTTTGTTTTTTTTTTTTTGTTTTTTTTTTTTGCTGTACGCGGGCCTCTCACTGCTGTGGCCTCTCCCGTTGTGGAGCACAGGCTCCGGACGCACAGGCTCAGCGGCCATGGCTCACGGGCCCAGCCGCTCCGCGGCATTTGGGATCCTCCCAGACCAGGGCACGAACCCGTATCCCCTGCATCGGCAGGCGGACTCTCAACCACTGCACCACCAGGGAGGCCCAGGGCTCCAGTTTTGAAGAGGATCTCTTACTACCAGTTTGGTTCTTAAAGGATAAAACATGTTGAATTTGAAATCTTTACAGGGTTGAATCTCTCAACAAGTGCAGACTTACTCAATATGTGCCTGAAAGCAATGAGGAGTTTCTGAACTGCTCTTCTAATTTCCCCTATTTATTTATTTGTTTCTCTCAAAAATACTTGCTAATGGTTGCATAATATTTTATTCTTTGGATGTACTTACCTAACAATTATTTAGCTTTGAGAATGTTCTAATTTTTCACTATTATCCAAGAAGTTATTTTGAACATCTTTATACTTAGAATTTGATTTGCATACCTGATTATGTCCTTTGGGTAGATTGCTTGAAAAGTCTTATTTGTTAGAGTTTATTTGTATGATAGCCAGTAGTTTGAGCACTTCTCATCAGGTAGTCACTGTGTTAAGTAAATACTTTTTATACATGATTTTATTTAAGACTTTCAAAAATAATCCTGTGTTGTAAGAATAGTCCTTGAGGCTTAGAGAAAATAACTTACCCAAACTAGTATTTGGTCAACCAAGATTCCACTATTTTTTTTTTTTTTTTTTTTTTTTTGCGGTACGCGGGCCTCTCACTGTTGTGGCCTCTCCTGTTGCGGAGCACAGGCTCCGGACGCGCAGGCTCAGCGGCCATGGCTCACGGGCCTAGCGGCTCCGCGGCATGTGGGATCTTCCCGGACCGGGGCACGAACCCGCGGACCCCCAACCACTGCGCCACCAGGGAAGCCCAAGATTCCACTATTAAGATTACCAAGATCTTGGACTTTATGCAGTAGCCTAGCAAACCTTTTTCTTCCTATTGCTTGTGAGCTTTCATATTTACTGTTTTCCCAGCATGGATGGTGCCTGTGCTTTCTAAAATCTACCTTAAAGTTCAGGAAAGTTTTACTAACAGAAACCATTTCTCTTTTATGTTAACTCTGTCTTTTCTGAAACGATTAATGAATTCCTCACAGTAGCTTTTTGTTAACATTAGATCTGTACATTTACTTTGTTTGCATTTGTAAATCATTTAAGTTTTCCTCATTTCCTCATGAGAGTGTAAATTCTTCATGATCAAAAAGAGAGTAAAAGTTTTTTTGTAGGTGTTTAAAGGTTTTGCTGTTAGTTGCCCCAAAAATGTTGCTGACTGGTTTGGCTAGCTAACAGTACTGAAACCTGGCTGGATGTTGTATTCTTTTCAGGTGCATTGTATTAGCACAGAGTTCACTATGAGGAAACATGGTGGAGAGAAGGGAGTGCCATTTCGAGTACAAATCGATACCTTCAAGGAGAATGAGAACGGGGAATATACTGAGCACTTACACTCAGCCAGCTGCCAGATCAAAGTCTTCAAGGTACTCCTGGGCGTTGTGCTGGCCCTTGGAACTTTCTCTCTCGTCTTTCATTTGCAACATTAGTCACCAAGTGAGAAAGTCAGCTTGTCCCTTTTTCAAAAACTATGAAAGCTCAGCCTAAATTAGAATAATTGAAATAATTACTGATATGCCCAGTAAAGAAATTTAAATAGGGATGGTCGTGGGAGAAGGGGAACTTGGAAAAGGGATCATATGGATATCATATGGATAAATATCTTCTCATTGCGAAAGATTCATTAATACAGCAGTATTCAGAGCATGACACTGAAGTCCCCCTTTACCACTCTTACCCTGACTCCCCAACCTCTCTCCAGAGGTGACTACTGTCAATAATTTCATATGTATCTTTTTAGTTCCCTTCTGAGCTCTTATATATACGGGTACCTAGATATACACATTTTCTTTTCTTTGAAACATAAATGGGATTATATCATATGAATTGTTTTGAAGCTTGCTTTTTTCAATTAACTATGTGCTTTAGAGATTTTTCCATGTCTGTAGCTATAGATCTCTTATTCTTTTTCAACTCCATCACACATTTAAATATCCTATTTTCACGCTTAGATGTAATGATGGATCTTGTCTTTACCTCATTGTACATACCTTTTTGTTTCACATGTGACTATTTTAAGTTCGTAGAAGTAATATTGTTGAGTTAAAGGGTGAGTACGTGAGTTTGAAACAAAATATTCCTCATTTTAGCCCAAAGGTGCAGACAGAAAACAAAAAACAGATAGGGAGAAAATGGAGAAACGAACGCCTCATGAGAAGGAGAAATATCAACCTTCCTATGAGACAACTATACTCACAGAGGTAAAAGGATTTCTTTTGGTGACAATTTCAATCAATACTTTTTACTCTTAAAAGAAAAGTACACATATTTTGCAATATACAGTTGACCCTTGAACAACACAGGTTTGAACTGCATGGGTTCATTTATACGTAGATTTTTTTTCCCCACTAAATATGTACTACAGTACTACATGGTTTGCAGTTCGTTGAATCCAAGGATGCAGATACAAAGGGCTGACTGTCAAGTTGTACCCGGATTTTTGACTGTGGAAGGGGAGACGGTGCTCCTAATACCTGCGTTGTTCAAGGGTCAACTGTATACGTATATCATTATGTTGTACACCTAAAACTAATACAATGTTTATGTCAATTATATTTCAATTTAGAAAAAAAGAAGCATCACTTCCAGTCTGGTCAAAACTTACTTGTCCTCTTAGTTGTGAGGGCCTCTGAGGAATTAAGATTTACTAATCAAGATGTGCTATTCGACAAATGAACTTATCTACAAAACAGAAATAGAGTTACAAATGTAGAAAACAAATATATGGTTACCAGGGGGTAAGCTGGGGGAAGGATAAATTGGGAGACTGGGATTGATATATACACAGTACTGTATAAAAAATAGGTAACTAATAAGAACCTACTGTATAGCACAGGGAACTCTACTCAGTACTCTGTAATGGCCTATATGGGAAAAGAATCTTAAAAAGAGTGGATATATGTATATGTATAACTGATTCACTGTGCTGTATACCTGAAACTAATACAACATTATAAATCAACTATACTCCAATTAAAAAAAAAAAAGATGTGCTATTTGAGTAACAATAGTACATCTCTGTGGAATTTTGACACAGAAAGAGTCAAATGTACTTTCTGTGTCTAAGTTGTCCTTTGTTTTTAGTGTTCTCCGTGGCCCGAGATCACATATGTCAATAATTCCCCATCACCTGGCTTCAACAGTTCCCATAGCAGTTTTTCTCTTGGGGAAGGGTAAGTCTGGGAAATTGGCTTGTGTTTGTTCTAAATATGTATTCTTTCGTTATGTCTCCATAAACAAAATCTTTGCAAATCAATAAGACCTTCTATTTGGTCAGTCTTTGATGGACTTATATATTAACTAAAGTTTGGATTATCTTCGAAAGAGACTGAAAGAGTTCTGTGTAGCCTTTTTCCCCCCCTATTATTTATTTATTTTATTTTATTTCATTTTTTTTGGCCATGCCACAAGGCTTATGGGATTTTAGTTTTTCATTGCCCTTCCGGCCCTCGGCAGTGAGAGTGCAGAGTCCTAACCTCTGGACCTCCAGGGAATTCCCTTTTCCCCACTATTAGAAAACAGCATTTATGGTCAGTTTTTAGTGATTAAGGGACTGAATTTTATGAGTTTTTCCCTTCTCCCTCTTACTGCTTCTCTTGAGGTTATTTCACTTCCTGATCAGAGTGGTCGTTGGGAATTGAAACACAGTTGTGCAAACAGTAAAATCTGTTTGGTTACTTATTAAGAATGATCCCAATACCTAATTATTATGAATCTTTGATAATTGGGGGAAGAAGGTGAAGATGAGAGCTAAAATGAAGTTTGGGAATTATCTATGGGATGCATTTAGTCTTATTGTGTTTTACCATCAGAGATAATTGAAAGTTGGTATAGATGCCTACTCCGGTTAAAGAAAGTTGTCTTATAGTTCCAGCATTTAACACATATTCTACATAGGTTATATTGAAATTTGAAATAGTTAGGTTGTGAAATGTGTGAGTATATTGTTTGGTTGTAATGTTCGTTTTTGAATTTATTTAGGCTCTATGTTCATCCTACTTCTGAAATTATTTAATTAAGGTTGCTTAGGGAAGTCTCTGGCAGTCCAGTGGGTGGGACTCTGTGCTTCCACCGCAGTGGCACGGGTTCAAACCCTGGTCAGGGACTAGAATCCCACAGCCCATGCAGTGCGGCCAAAAAAAAAAAAAGTAGCTTAAATATTCAAAATGTAACAGTTAAGAATAAAACTAGGTAGAAATTGTAGAAAAAAATAGATAACTAGAGCCCTGAGATAAGTTAATTACTAAATTTGATTACTGAATTTGAATTTTGCAGCTAAGGCCAAAATAAAAAAAAAAAGAAGAAGAAAAAAATCTTTTTTGAAAGAAAAATCTGTTACCAACCTATGTATTATGCAGTCTACTTATAGGCAATTTAAAATATTATATAAAATTTACGAGTTTTAAAATTTTCTTCTGTCATGTAGTTCATTATTAGGCTCAAATTTTTCTCCCATAAAAGAAGTAATCATTAGGGAAGAGAGACAATCTGTAGAGCAAAAGGAAGTATAGCAGAAGATCAAGGCTGTGGAGATAACCCTTGGATCACAAATTAGCACTAATTTTTGAAGCTATTTTAAAAATAATTATTAAGTGTTTTTTATTATAAAAGTATGTGATCACATTGCATTGTATACTTTTTATTCTAATTTTTTCCTGTATCTGTTTATTTATACACTTCATACAGTAGTAATATATTGATTACTTTTATATTCTGATATTTTTAGTTTACATTCTAATAAGCTTATGTTAAGTATTATTTATGCCATAATTTATCTAATCAGTCCCAACTTACTGGAATTTTGGTATTTTTTTCAATTTCTTCAATAATAAAAAATGACATAGTTTCTGTTGCTACCCCCATAACACACAAAAGTCTTTATGCTAAAATAATAGATAATAGAAGTATTGGATCCAAGAGTAAGAATGTTTTATGAGATAGCACAGATTCCCTTAAATCTCTAGCTTAAATAAGACTTATGATGATGAAGAATGAGGCGATGAACCCTAGTATGTGTCATGAACTCATCCTTTCATTTTAAATGTTTCTTTAGAAATGGTTCACCAAACCACCAGCCAGAGCCACCCCCTCCAGTCACAGATGTAAGTCTAAAGTTATATAAATGTCAGTTATTATAGTCTAATGTCTAATAATACTTTGGTGACTGTGTGATTCAGTAGAAATGCCCAACTTTTAGGGAATATTATTCATTCATTCACTAAGCAAACATTTATTGAATTTTGGCCTGAACCAGATACTGTGCTGTATTTAAGGAACTTTCAGTCTAGTGGGGAAGATAAGGATGGAATTCCATGGATATCTTGCATGGTTAGAGAAAGAAGACTGATGTATAAACAACTTCCAAGCAAACTCAGCCTGTCTGAATGTGGGTGTATTTGGCTGTTGTTACCTAATGATGTAACGTTTACCTTTTTAAGGTTGAGACTATTTAGTTACCAAAAAAAAATGCTTTCCCTCTTTCAGAACCTCTTGCCAACAACCACACCTCAGGAGGCTCAGCAGTGGTTGCATCGAAACCGTTTTTCCACATTCACAAGGCTTTTTACAAACTTCTCAGGTTAAATTTGCTTGTCCTTTTGTTTTCCCCAGCATGGGATTTCCTTTACATTCCAGGGCCTCCTGGTATCCCTGTGTTGTTTTGTGTGTAGAGGGGGGAGATCTTAATGCATTTTTCTGATTAAATGAATTTCATTGAACCCTTCAGACTTTCTCACCAGCTGCAGCTGTGCTGTGAAATGCTCAAAAAAGAAAGACCTCTTAGTTTAAACTCATTTTCATTTTAAAATATTTATTCTATACAATACTTTAAAATATATTATCCATAAAGTATTATATCAAGGAGCATTGCAGGTAGTCGGAAATCTTCCCCTTGATATCACTATATTATGTTTTCTTTGCACATTCCACTCTTATTTAGCACCTTCTGTGTACCAGGTATGGTAGGAATACACAAATGGATGAGGCATATTTCCTGATCAGTCACCATCTAGTATCAAAGGAAACCCAAATCAAAATAAAACCCTGAAAAAGGTAAACAAATAGTTGTGATGCAATAGATAAGAGTAAGGGTCTGGAGTTTGGGAACATGTGTGATGTGTGAGGTAAATCTTGAGGGCTGAGGAAGAGTCTGTTGGTCAGACAGTGGAAGGATATTTCAGACAGGAGGAACAGCTTGCTCATTAGGCATGATCAGCATGATGAAAGCATAGGGTTAAATGAATAAGTTAATTGGGTGGGAATTGAGGTGGGAGAGGATGCAGGGGCCAGGTCATGGAGGGCCTTATATGCCATGCAAGAGATTATGACTGTAGCATACTAGTAATGAGGTGTCCTTGTAACAGAGTCCATTTTAAGTCATTAACAAGGAGAATCTTTGCCTTTATCACCCATTTTCTTATATTTATTCCAGGGGCAGATTTATTGAAACTAACTAGAGATGATGTGATTCAAATCTGTGGCCCTGCAGATGGAATCAGACTTTTTAATGCATTGAAAGGCCGGTATGTAATTAGTGTTAAAATATCAGTGGGGCTGGATTTCAAATGGATTTGGATTCAGGGACTCTTCACCATACTTTTTGTACAGCTAAATACATCTTGTCGAAACATTCTTTTTGAATGCCAGCTATATGCCAAATAAAGATGAAAAATATCTTTTCCTGTACTTGATCCAAGGAATTCCTCATGATATTCCATTTTTCATTAGTTTTCTTCATTCAGTTAAATATCCATTGTCCCTGTTATGAGCCATTAGGCTTTCGTGATACATTGATGAGCTTTCTGATGGGGAGAGAGATAAAGATTATAAACTATAAGTATTTTGAATAGTGATAAGTATTTCGAAGGAAAACAAAACAAACAAATAAAAACAAGGTTGTGGCCTACAGAGTACTCAGAATATAGTCAGGAAAGACCTCTCTGAGGAGGGGGCATTGAAACTGAGTTATGAGAAGGACGGAAGCTTTGGAGTCATGAGGGAAGAACATTCTATGCAGAAGAAACAGTGGGTGCAAAGGTCCTGAACTCAGTTTTACTAAAGAAGAGATTATTCTTAAGTTTGGGTAGGAATTGCTTAAGTGTCTGCTTACAAATATTACATGTAATATAGAGGAATTTCTAGTCTCTGTTTGGGATTTATAGTTTAAAATAGGAAGTAGTAATATTGATGGAAAAAACATACAGGTCAGTGCCATAGAACCAAATCAGTGACTAAATAATGAAACAGATTGTGAAGTATTTGTGTTTGTGTATATTACAAGAGATAATTGAATCAAGTTGCAAACTTTAAAAAAAAAATTTATTTATTTATTTGGCTGTGTTGGGTCTTCGTTTCCGTGCGAGGGCTTTCTCTAGTTGCGGCGAGCGGGGGCCACTCTTCATCGCGGTGCGCGGGCCTTTCACTGTCGCGGCCTCTCTTGTTGCGGAGCACAGGCTCCAGACGTGCAGGCTCAGTAGCTGTGGCGCACGGGCTTAGTTGCTCTGCGGCATGTGGGATCTTCCCAGATGAGGGCTCGAACCCATGTCCCCTGCATTGGCAGGCAGATTTTCAACCACTGCGCCACCAGGGAAGCCCAAGTTGGAAACTTTTAAGGAAAGAGGTGAAATTCAAGGGTTGATGGCTGGGAGGAAAAGAAGGGATCTTTCATTTTTAAAAGTATTACCTACAGAGGGGCTTCCCTGGTGGCGCAGTGGTTGAGAATCAGCCTGCCAATGCAGGGGACACGGGTTCGATCCCTGGTCTGGGAAGATCCCACATGCCGCGGAGCAACTAAGCTCGTGTGCCACAATTACTGAGCCTGTGTTCTAGAGCCTGTGAGCCACAACTACTGAGCCTGCGTGCTGCAACTACTGAAGCCCGTGCGCCTAGAGCCCACGCTCCGCAATGAGAAGCCACCATAATGAGAAACCCGCACACCGCAATAAAGAGTAGCCCCCGCTCGCTGCAACTAGAGAAAGCCCGCGCGCAGCAGCGAAAACCCAACACAGCCAAAAATAAATAAATAAATTTATTTTTTTTTAAAGTATTACCTACAGAGCATTTAGAAATAGGAAGGAGTAAGATGATCAGAGCAAGAGGTAATTCAATATTGTTGTCTAAGAAGAAAGAACAGAAAGAAGGCTAAAGATGCGTAGGAGAAGATAATGAGGGAAATAAGATTTTCTAGTTTATCGTATTGGTACTTTTAAGTATCAATAGAAGGTATGTCTTGAACTGACTCACAAAACAGTGGCTCACACATTTTGAACCTTTCTAATCTTTACATCAAAGGTTACAAACTCAAATGACTACAGAGACCACATGTACATGAGTGACAGTCAAGTCTGGGGTGTACTGAAGAATACATGCACCATGCAAGTAGAACAGCTGATTGGGTGCTTTATAAGAATGGGGGCCTTGGATCACCAGATCTGATTTTTCAAGGAAAACCAGAGGTTTATATGAGGGCTTCTGTTGGAATGAATTCAGTTAAACACACACACACACACGCACGCACGCACGCACCAGTGGGGAGCTAATAAAACAGAGCAAATGAGCTGCATTGGCCCAAGGGCTGCCAGTTTTCAACCCCTGCTCTACAGTATTAATGTAGACACACAAGTTCTTCCTTGAAATGCGCTCACCGTGAAACATTTGAGTAAGAGCTCTTTTTCTTTTCCTCCTTAGGATGGTGCGCCCACGGCTAACCATTTACGTCTGTCAGGAATCCTTGCAGCTGAGGGAGCAGCAGCAACAGCAGCAGCAACAGCAGCAGAAGCGCGAGGATGGAGACTCAAATGGCACTTTCTTCGGTAGGTCGTTCTGGACAGGCCAGGACAGATACGAAGAAAAAGGAAGAGATGACTTACGAGCATGTGCGATGGGAACTTACCAGACAGCAGATTCAGCATTTGCTAGAAGTAATGGTACTTGCTAACGTTTATTGAGTTCCTAATATATGCCAGGCACTACTCTCAGCGCTTTTACGTGTTTTAAGTTTTACAACTGGTGTTTCCTCTTTGCAGTAGATTCTATTGTTCTTGCCAGCATTTCGATGAGGAAGATGAGGCTTAGGGATGTTAAGTAACCTGCCCCAGGTCACACACAGCTCGCGAGTGCTTGAGCTGGGATTTCCATTCAGGCAGTCTGCCTCTGAGTCCTTCAGAAAAGTGGGCATTCCTAGTGATCAGATTACATATAAGACCAGAGACACTCTGTACTGACGGCCTTTGCTTTCTCCTTTTTGCAGTTTACCATGCCATCTACCTAGAAGAACTGACAGCTGTTGAACTGACAGAAAAAATTGCTCAGCTTTTCAGCATTTCCCCTTGCCAGATCAGCCAGATCTACAAGCAGGGGCCAACAGGAATCCATGTGCTCATTAGTGACGAGGTAGATTTTCAGCACAGCTGAATCACCAGATGACAATGATTTGTCTGGGCAGATGACAGGAGCAGGAACTGTTCTACTGGGGCAGAGTGCTCTGGTTTCTAAGACGAGAGGTTTTCAAATGTTTTTGTTTGCTTACCTCCTACAATGAGTTTTTAAAACTGTGTATCCCCTTGCACATTTTTAGGTTGACTTAAAATTTTTTGTTTTAAGTTTAAATAGTTGCAAAAGATGTCATTTCTGGGCATATTATATGACATTTAAAAATGAAATGATTACTTCACTACTCTAGCTATATGCCATGTAACCTAAATACAAGAGTAAGTTAATACTGTCATCTGTTTAAAAAAATACATGAATATACTTTTTTAACAGAATTTTTATATCATTGCTTCCTTAAGCTCATATTTTCATTCACTTCCCCCATAGAATTTCATCTTACCATAACCTACTTTTATGCTTGAATATCTTTTATTAATTATCCTACCATATTTCTTTAAAACAAAAATTTGCTTCAATAAAAGTAAAAAATAGCTCTTCTGAATAGAATTATCACCATAATTACACAATGGATTAAAATAACATAAATGTATTATATGATTTGATAAGTAATTATTAACATTAAGAAAAAGTTTATTAATGCATTAGTGCATCTAGGGAGTTTCCTGGTAGCCTAATGGTTAGGATTCTCAGCTTTCAGTGCCAGGGCCTGGGGTTCAATCCCCGGTCAAGGAACTGAGATCCCGCAAGCCGTATGGTGTGGCCAAAAATGAATAAATAAATAAATACAATACAATACAATAAAAGTGCATCTGTTAATGAGATGGATGGGATTACTCGATTCCTTACCCTCTCTCCCACAGACAATTAATTCATCGATAAATACTGCCTATTGATTGCTAGAATGAAATAGAGTTCAGCATCAATTCCATCCTGTTTGTTTTCCCCTAGATATAAGTGCTGTGGAATCTGTTTCATATAAATTGATAGACAGGAATGGAAGGAGTTTGCTGTAACAGCATTGCTGGATTTTTTTTTTTAACTTCTGAGTTATGTGCCAAAAATTGCATAGCGATATTATCAAAAATTATTTTGAATCATCTGTCATTTGACAATTTGTGATTAGATCACTTCAATTCTGGTGAAAGGAAAGAATTGAAAATAAGACTTTATTACCCAGGCATTTGAGTTCCCGTTTGCAATTACACTGTTGCATCCTGGAGGCTTTTATACCCCAGGGCAGTGCATCTTCATAGGATTTCAGGAGGGTGAAACTCTTGCCTTTATTTTATAAAATGGGAAAAGGGAGTTTGAGAGGGGAAGTGGGAAAGGAAAACTGAAGAGGTTCTCAGATGGTTTTAGGAAAGAACAGATATGGAAGTTTAATTCCTCCCATATGGGCCTATCTGTATGTGTGTGCCCCTTGGAAAGTCTTGGGGTTAGCCCAGGAAAATGCACACTCGAATTTTAAGAAAGCTGTTTTAGAATGCTTAGCTTTTAAAGCTTTTGAAAACTAAATAGGAGAGAAAACAAAACAAAGGATTATTCTTCACTTATATCTAGTATAATAAAAAAACAGGCAAAATAAATATAGCAAACCAAGGTTTTAATAATCAGCAAATTTTCTTGCTTTTTTCAGATGATACAGAACTTTCAGGAGGAAGCCTGTTTTATTCTGGACACAATGAAAGGTAATGAAGTAGTAAGACAAATGCCTTTCTCGAAGGAGTTTGAGGGTTTTTTTATAGTACTTCTTTGAGGAGAGAGGGAAAGTATTAACTGCCATATTTGAAGTAAAGAAAGTGACATTATTAGAGATTGTTCCTTTTTATGAATTGGCTTCTTGCCATTATTAGAGTAGACAAAGTGTAACTGATGACTTCCTGCCATTTTCTTCCACCTTCCATGGACAAAGGATGAAACGGAGGCATGTTGTTCTTATAATGCATATTTATTACAAGTATTCTGTGACAATTAAGTATACTGCCCTTTGTCCTTCTGTTTTTTCTTTCTCTAAAGAACCTTAGCACATATATTTTTCTCCTGCTGTGTTTTAGAGGTAACTAAAGATGATTTTTTTTTCTTTTTTCTTTTTTTTTTTACAGCAGAAACCAATGATAGCTATCATATCATACTGAAGTAGGTGTGGGGCATTCCATCCTCAGTGGCTGCTGCTGCTTTCACCTATTGGGAACTCCCCTCTTGAAGGGGGTCGCAAATGGAGCTTTGAAGGGCTGCAAGAACCTGACCCATCTGACTGTGTCCAGGCCTTGGAGGCAGAATCCCAGGCATCTGGATCTGTGTTGGCCCAGGCTCTTAGGGCACCCACAGATTACTGCCCAACATGCATTTCTACAACTATTTCTTATTTAAAATTTCTGGACCCTATTGTTGTTGAATATCAGTAGAAACTCCACATCATTTAGGGTGTGTGTAGGGCATAATGATGATGAGAATTGTGTGATGTTTAATGGAAAGATGTTAAATTTTGTGATATGGAGCCATGTAATTTTTTTTTTTCTAACATAAAAGCAAACATCTAGGGCTCCCCTGGTGGTGGCGCAGTGGTTGAGAGTCTGCCTGCCGATGCAGGGGATACGGGTTCGTGCCCCGGTCCAGGAAGATCCCACATGCCGCGGAGTGGCTGGGCCCGTGAGCCATGGCCGCTGAGCCTGCGCGTCCAGAGCCCATGCTCTGCAACGGGAGAGGCCACAACAGTGAGAGGCCCGCGTACTGCAAAAAGAGAAAAAAAAAAAAAAAAAAAAAAAAAAGCAAACATCTATATTCATAAGACTAGATCCTCAACCTTTTTTGCCCCTGAAAACCTCATTAAAGAAAAATACGGAGAAAGAAGAAAATTCTTCTTTTGATTCCCGTGTAATTCTATGACTAATAGTAATTTTAGGTAACATTTATTGCACATTTAGTTGTGTCAGGCAGTGTGATAAATTCTTTAAATAGATTATCTTGTTTAAATTCTCTTAATAGCCCTATATGAAGTAGGTAATAATGATCCCTAATTGAAGATGAGGAAATGGAGACGGAGTGGCCGAGGAGCCTGCTGAGTAACAGGCAGCTAGCAGCTAGTGACACTGAAATGCAAACCCAGGCCGTCTGGCTCTTATTAACTGCCATCTGTGACTGCCACCCTTGCAGTCCTCTGTGCTTGCCACCATTTCTTACTGTGGCTCTTCTGGTGAATTGGATATAACACTGAGCGAGAACTGAGGATTTAACACCAAAAGGGACAAACCACACCTAAATAATGATGAACAAATCAAGACCTACAAAAAAATGAAAACATAGACACTTTCAAGCATCATCAGTTATCAGATTCACAGAATTTGAGGTGGTGACAACTAGGGATTATCTGTAACTCCCCAAATTCACTGTTCTTGAATGACCTTCTCAAACTTTATTAATGAGTTAGACTAACCTCTGCTTTCTCTTTCCCCTCTCTGCATCTTCTCTTGGTATAGAAAGTTCTTTTACTCATGTAGCGTTCTTTTATATAAGCTTTACAAGAAATTCATTCCCATCCTGTTTGCATTCTTACCATATACTTTAGTTCTTCCTGATTGTGATTGTGTGCTCTTGTGTGTGCGCATGTGTAAGACTATGGGTCTTTTTTCACATGTAAAGTTTTATCCAGAAACCCCTCTACATGTTATGCTGAGGTGAAAAATGACAATGTTCAAAAGATTCTGTATTGGATTTGGATCTGTGTGTGTGTGTATTTTTAAAGCATTTGATAAAGTTTAAATGTTTTTATACAGAGATTTTCATTCATTAAAATCAACCTTCAGCATGGTCTGTTTTCTTTTGGTTTGAAAGAAATTGAAAATTTTGAAACTAGAAAATTAAGTCAAATGACTTGTTTAAAATCGACCTGGACAACTTGACATATTAGGCCAAAATACTTTTTTAGTGACTGATTACCAGATGTCCCCATTTTGGGGGGACATTTCTAATTGTATTATGTTCCTAGGACTGGTTCTCAGCTTCAGGGAAGTCAGCTCTCTCCCCAGCAGGCTGCTATTTTTTATTTTTATTTATTTATTTATTCCAATTCTTTCTGAATGTTAGGCTGGGAGGGTTGGACTTTTATGGTCCCTTCTAAATCTGAATCTGTGACTCTTATTTACTGTAAATGATACACAGAATTCTATTAATATATTTACTATAAATTTACACTTACTAATTTTTACTTGGAGATAAAGAGTTTTTTAAGAGTAGTTTTCAAATTTATATAGAAATGAATTTATATAAATTTGTAATCATAGATCCTCAAATTAACTAGAAAATCTCTTAGGCTTTCTTTAGCTTCAAATAAATATTTATAGTGCTAATGCTATATAATTGGTAAGAATTGGTGTAGTGATAGGACATTGTAATTATTTAACTTGCTTTAAAAAATTGCATTTGTTCACTATTGATCCTTGCAGTTAAATGAAAATTTTAAACTAGTTTTTTCATAATGAAAGTAATACACAAAGTGATAAATTCAAACAATAAAGAAAGGTATAACTTATCTACTTGTCCCACTCTATAGAGGTAGCCATTGCAAAAATGTTTCTCTGTTTCCCTCCCTCTCTCTCTCTCACACACACCCCCCCCCCAGATGGGCTCATGTAGTACTAATGATCTGCAGTTTTCTTTTTATGTTTAATACGTCTTGAACGTCTTTCTATGTTAGGATTTATAGTTTGACATTCTTTTGGAAAAAAAAAATGGCCATTCCTTATGGATGCCATTTAGGTTAAGCCCATTTAAACATGTATTCTCATAAGTGTTTTGAGTGTATCTCTAAGATATATTCCTAAAAGTAGAATTTGCTGGATTTTACCTCTTTACCATGTGATGGTTGATATTTAAAATAAAGGAGATGGTTTAATGTTTCCATTAGGGTGAGGGTATATGAGAAGGAGAATGGTTAGATTTTAGGCCCTCCTGAGAAGTGGAGTAGCATCCTGTTTAACTTAGCATTGTCTGTACTGTTTCCTTGAAGTATAATAGGTTCCATCTAGAAGAATCTATTGTATAAAGACTTGATAGTTAAAAGGGAGTCATTGGGAAGTAAAAGGGTCACTGCAGAACTCTTGAGGACTGAATACCAGTCACTACGTAAAATGTGGCTATTAAGTGATAAGATTGTCCAATATTATGCCCCAATAATAAGAATGTTTGCCCACATATGTGATTTATTTAAGACGCCACTTAAAGGGAGGGGAAATGGGGGTGGTCATCTTGTCTGGAAAGAGATTACAGTACGACAGATACAAGACAAGTAAGTAGAGTCTGAAAGACCTGAGAAGGCGAGGTTCTCTTGAGGGGGCAGACGTGATTCCTGGAAGTCAGGTACTGGGTACGTTGTGAGGGGCAGAGCATGATCTCACCACTGTGAGTTGGAGGAGCATGGCAAGTGAAGAAGGCTTGACATCATGAGCCTCGCCATTTCTCATTTAGGCCTAATGAAAGAGTGTTCTGAAAACCCTTTGTATCGCCAAGTCTCCTGAGAAAGTCTTTCGTATAGGGTTGCTGCAGAGATTTGGGCTATCTTCAAACTACCATGAAAGATTGACTGAAGCTTCAGCATTCAGTTTGGAAAGTAACACAGATTTCAGGTGCAAATATTTGAAAACAAGACCGAGTTTCTCCTCCTTCGCTGAAGCTTTTTTCTCTGGCCAATACCTAACAATTCCAGATAACTTGGGACCAGAGAGCTGCAGTTGAGCCTTTTTATCATTTTTCTGAAGCTTTAGTTGTCTTACTTGGCCATGGATGGTTCCTCTATGGGAATTTGATCTGTTATGGCCTCTGCTGCTCTGTTATGAGAACTCCAGTCTCAGCAGGAATGGCACAAATGCCCCACCTAGCTGCATCTTTTTATATACTAATTCGTATAAAGTAATCCTGCTTCATTCTTCTGCTTCTCCTAAAAATGCTCTATTTTCTTAGTCGTGAGCTAAGGCTTTTCCTGCTAGAATGTTTATTTTTAGTTTGTGATTAAATTATTGTTTCATTATACAAACTCCAAGACTTAAATGAGGAAGAAAGATGCCCTATGTGATGTGAGGTTAATGCCATCAGCACTTGTTTTCTGTTTTGTTAATACTTTATTTCTCCTCTATGCTTCTTTAATGACTTTGTATTTTGCCTTTGACCTTTAACTTCCATCTATTTCTACTTCCTTCTTTTTTCCGCATCTTTCCTCTTCACTTCCAGATCTGTGTATTGTTCTTTATGAATTCTGCCCTGTTCAACAAATTAATTTGGAAATTGCAAGAGTCTAGCATTTGCATTCTCAAATTCAGAGATTTAAAATTTGTATATGAATTAAACTTTTCAATTGGATTAAAGTCAATTTTATAAAGGAACTTGCTATTTAAAAAATACTATTGTATTATTGTACTATTTTGTATTATATGGGATCTTTTGGGACATGAGTAATAACCAGTTTATCTTGTGAATCTGTGTTTTCATATATTTGCATAAGATGAGATACACATTCCTCATTTTAATCACTACAGACTCCTGTTTTCTTCTGAGTTTTTTTTTTTTTTTTGGCTGTGCTATGTGGCTTGTGGGATCTTAGTTCCCCGACCAGGAATTGAACCCAGGCCCTTGGCAGTGAGAGCACGGAGTCCTAACCACTGGACCGCCAGGGAATCCCCTCTTTCTGAGTTCTAATGTCTAATTTTTCATTTAAGGGTTAGTTAATATCTTTCCCTAGACATCTTTATAACTTTACTTCAGACTTTCATTCCCCTTTTTTAAGCCGATTACGCTTGACCTCTCTAAACTCACCCCTGCACTCTACCCCCTCAAACCTGGTTGTTATTTTGCTTTTTTAATAGGGTTTTTGTATGTGTTATGCACATATATAGATCAATTTGTGTGTCTTTTTCGAAACCTTCCTTGATAAAACACAGCTTCTTCGATTTTTTGTGCTTTTAAATTGCTGTGGCCCTGTCTTTTTCCCAGATTTGCTCTATTGATCTCTTGGTTAGTGTGGAATTAGCCACAAAGAGGTGCCTGTCTCTAGATCTGGATTCTGATTAAATGTAAATTAGTAAAGTAACATACAACTTCAGGGCTAAATCTACGAATTCCCTATCAGAAAAACAAATACAATGGCTTAGATTAAAAAAAATTTTTTTAAATATTTGTTTATTTTTTGGCTGCATCGGGTCTTAGTTGTGGCAGGTGGGATCTTTCATTGTGGCGTGTGGGCTCTTCCTTGCAGTGCACGGGCTTCTCTCTAGTTGTGGCATGCAGGCTCATTAGTTGTGGCATGCAGGCTTAGCTGCCCCGTGGCACGAGGGATCTTAGTTCCCTGACCAGGGATCGAACCCGTGTCCCCTGCATTGGCAGGGGGATTCTTAACCACTGGACCACCAGGGAAGTACATGCAATGGCTTAGATTTTACTTAGCTCTTTTTCTCTAAGAAGCTCAGCACATAGTATCCTCTGATCTATTCATTTTCAACCTCCCTGGAGAGTGTACTCTTTATCTTTTGTTTAGTAAAGAGTAGTTGATGCAGTACATACTTTGGTGTCAGATAAGCCTCTGTTCAAATCCCAGATCTTGCTCTTCCTGGATGTGACCTTGGACAAAATAATCTCTTAAACCTTAACTTTCTCATCTTAAAAAGGAGGTAATGCTTAATTCATAGGGTTGTTAGGGAGATTACAAAGGATAATGAGTATAAAGCAGTTTTATTTTGTACATAATATACTTATTCAGTTGCTTAATAAATTTAGGATACTATTGACTACAAGATCACCTTTACATGTAGACATGACTGCAAGACAGACGTATAAACACTGCCCAGGACACAAAATCTGATCTTTGGTTTTCATCTTCATCTGTTGTTCTTGATCATCTGTCTTTTCTTCCTACTTGACTTTTTTGTCCCTAAAACCCACCCATCCATGAATTATGCATGGTCTGGAACAAAGCAGTCACATTTAGAATTAGATGTCCATTGTTATAATTTACATATTAATAATAGCATTTCTTTTCACTTTTCCTTGTATCTTCTGTTCTACTCCACTTAAGCTTAACTTACCTAGTGATTCTATCAAGACAATGAAATATGGTGAATAAGCGACTCTGTGATAAGTAGTTGTGATGTTTGTAAGTCCAGATGATCTTTTTGACTGATCTAGAGCTTACTGCCAAATTGGATTCTGCTGTCTCCTCAAAGGATGTGCCTAACTTTGCTTTGGCTATCTTCTAGTTTGGTGTCATTAACCAACAAAGCTTGGGCACTGAGGCTGATGGTACTCTGACAAATTTCCATGACTGCTCAAATTCTAGATGTGTAGGCATATGAAACACTTTTAGCCTACCCAGCATGGCCTTTAGGCTGTTTTTTTTGTTACTCAGCCCACTGATTCTACAGAGTCTGGGGTCTTCTCTTCCTTTTTGATTTCTGTGTCCAGGAAAAACACATTGCACTGTGTTGCAAACATTTTATACTACTATTTAATCTCCACAAAACCCTATGAGATACATAGTTTTATCCCCATTTTGCAGATGAGGAAGCCAAGGCACAGGGAAGTAATGGGCGAACTGGCACCATTGTAATAACTTACCTAGTGATGCTATCAAGACAATGAAATATGGTGAATAAGCGACTCTAGACGTACAACTTCTGATTTCCGAGTCTTTTTCCCGTTTTAAAAATGGATTGCACAGTTGTGAAGATCAGAAGTCATGTAAGAAATTTCTGGAAAGAAAACAATTCATCAGTACCTATTGAGATTACTCTGCATTGCTTGTATTTTCTTTATACCTTGGGCAGGCTGCAGCACGTCATGCTGCTTAAGACTTAGATCCCCTGAGCAAGGATAAGGGGGATTAAGTTCCTTAGGCATGGGAGTGTGGGCCTGGCGAAAGGAAAAGGGGAGTTATAGAGGAGAATTTGTTTAGTCACCGAAGATCTGTAGCTGAGGGTCTCCGCTTTTCCGCTTCAAAATGCTGTAGTGGCGTCAACTCGCTTTCCCAGGGTCCGCTGCAGCAGACTCACAGCCTCCAGAGCCTGTTTGCGGGCGAGTTTCGGCTTTGCGCTGGTAGCCGCCTCCAACTCCCGGCATGCCGCTGGGCGTGGGGCCGGCACGTAGACTCCATTTCCCAGCCTGTCCCGGGGCTCGGTCGGACGTGCCGGCGCCTATAAGACCCTGAGCGCTGCGGCCAAAGCCTATTGTTAGCCGGAGCCGCGGCGGTTCTGGGCGGCTGCTGCCGGGGGCGCCCGAGTTGCCGGCGCCGCCCGCCCTCCGCCGCCTGCCGGCCGACCTGCCCACCCACCGTCTCTCCCCGCCCTGCCGCCTTGGGAACTCCCAGACCGTCTTCGCGGCCCCGGGACTCGCTCTCTCCTCCCTCCTTCCCACTCGGGGTAGGGCGGCGACGGCGGCGGCAGCGGGGGTGGCAGAGACCATCACGGGAGGAGGCAGCTGCGGCGGAGCCGGTAATGGGCCTGTGGGTGCGGGGCGGAGGGTGCCGCCTCGTCCTTTCTCGGGATCGGTCTCCCGGCAGCTGTGGAGGAGTGGTCAACCCAGAGCCGTGGGGATGGAGGGGTCAGAAATGAGGGAGGCACGAACGGGAGCGGTCGGGGGTGGGGGGGCGGGGAGCTAGGGCGCCGCTGGGAAGGGAAGGAGTCGGGAGAGGCGTGGGAGCGAGGGGCACGGAGGACGCGGGCCCGGACTGCGGGGGCAGCTTGAGGGAGAACGACGGGCGGCTTAGAAGCCGGTAGGAATTCGGATGCGGGTTGAGTTCGGAATGGAGTGGAGATGATGTACGATGGAGGGAAGGGAAGGAAGGGGAGGGGGGAAATAGAGGAAAATGTGGGAGGAGTGGTTGGGAATTTGTGAGTAGCAGGCAGGAAGGGATGGGAAACCGGGTAGGGGCTGCAGATTGGAATGAGCGGGAAGGTTAGCAGGAATCAGAAAAGGTGCCCCGGAGCTGAAGGGTTCAGCGGGAGTGTCCGTTAAGGGGAACTGTTGACTTGACATGTCCTTTCAGCCCAGGTTCCTGATGTCTCCCATTTTTTCTGGCGTTGTGTGGGAAAACGAAAGCATCACTTTCCCTGGTTGCTAGCTTGATCTTTTTTCACAGGCCCAAACACGCAGCTGACTGCCATCCATTCCTTTTAGTGCCATGGTCTTGATTCATCCTTTTAAAGGGGTTTAGAGTGGCAGTGTGACACACAAACCGTTCTTCAGTATGAAACGTTAGAAGTTATCCCTAAGAGACACGGTGTCCCCTTGTCCTGCAGTTTTCAGTTCAAGGTAAATCCATAGTTGATTCAGATTTTCCTTTTCTTTACTCACTTTCCATTTTGCAAATGTCCAAAGCCAGGAGGATGTTGGTGTGTGCCAGAGTTATAAATGACTGCATATCCTTGAGAGTTAATGGCTCCTGCAGCATCATGTTCCATTTCTACCACAAAGATCTCGTGTCCTTCATACGATGGGAGGTTAAACGTGGAAAGCCAAATTCTAACCTTGTGTCAGTGAAGGGATAAAAACCAGGGAGTGACGGTTGGAGGGGGGTTTCCCTGAAATACCTAGTTTAAACAAGATGTTTTCACTTGAGCACTTTGTAAGTTCATGATCCTGGTAATCACACGGACACATGGATCCACGAAATTCATAGTATTTGAGAAGCAACTCACAGTATTTTGTAAAAGGAGAAACAGGACCTGTCATCTTGTTTAGGTTGATCCTGACACTTAGGCAGCAAGCCTTCCTTCCTCTAACCCTACAGCTGGTAGCACTGACGGTCTTACTAGAGATTTTTGGCCCTTGACCTTTAGCAGGTTGGGTTTCACTTGAATAGAGAGGCCTTCCCCTGTGAGATGTACCTTGTCTTATTTTGGACTCATTTATGAGAGAGGCTTTCATTACCTAAACTTTGTCAATACATTCTGCATCCACAAAATTGGGGGGAGGGGCAGTTCCTTTTTTGCTGGTCTCACATACTTGGGCTTTTGTTTTTGGGGGTGGTTATAGGAATCCACATAGGCCTTAAAAGGCTTAAGTCTAATACTAAAGTACAGATATGTAGACCTATTTTATTTGGTGCTAGCTTAAAAACTTCTGTATACTATGGATCTAAATTATTTCATGTACCTTTGGGAAATGTTCAACTAGTAGAAACACTTGAGAAAAGACAGAAAGACATGTAGCTAGAAAGGGTCAGTTGACCTTTCATTTTACTGGCATAAAAACTTTTATAGAGGTTTGCATTATTTTCTCCAAAAGCATTTGTTGTTTGAGTTGGCCATTTTGACAGTTAACTGTCAGTTATGACCTGCATTTCCAGTCTCATCGTGTTTATTTCTGTATGGGTTTAAGTGCTTGGAGTATAACTTAGAAGTGTTTTTCTTGAACATAAGCACTGATCCTCTGCCAATGAATAAATAGTTGAGAGAAGTGGGAATGACTGACTTCTAATTGTGGTTTGAAAGGAAGTTGAATTGATAAACTGGAAAGTGGAACCCATTCTTGTTGCTGTTTCAGAGAAAGGTTTCTTCAGGCCACAGTGGAAGTGGGTGGGAGGTTTCTTGGTGCCCATTGGACATATTTATTTAACAAGTCAGGTTCACACCAGAGAGTTAGATGAGGAGAGCTGGGTTGAAATTTAAACTTACATTGGTTGTCAGGACAGAATCGTCGGATTTTTTTTTTTTTTTAAGAATGGGTTAATGGCAGAAAAAGTGATGCTAACATCCTGGATAGGGTAGAGGGCTCAGTCAATATGCACGTTATTTACATATATAGCCATTCAGACATTTTAAGGAAAATACTTTTTTTCTAGGTTTCACATCTTTTTTCTTCTTTCTTACCGGCCTCCTGTCATTGCCCAGAAACCTCTATTCCAGAAGTGGAAGTGAGGAAGACGTAGAAAAAAGAGAGAAAGAGAATAGAACAAGCAGCCTGCAATCCTGGCTGCACGAGAGTGCACAAAAAGTGACCTGAAGGGGCTTCCCTGGTGGCGTAGTGGTTGAGAGTCTGCCTGCCGATGCAGGGGACGCAGGTTCATGCCCCGGTCCGGGAGGATCCCACATGCTGCGGAGTGGCTGGGCCTGTGAGCCATGGCTGCTGGGCCTGCGCGTCCGGAGCCTGTGCTCTGCAACCGGAGAGGCCACAACAGTGAGAGGCCCCCGTACCACAAAAAACAAACAAACAAAAAAAAGTGACCTGAAGAGAAGGGATACCCTGAGGGTACCTGGGGTTAAGACAGTGGAGAATCCTCATAATAAAGATGATCTTGCACCAGACCCAGCCTCCCGCAGGACTTTAAAGGAAATATTCAAAGGCAACCACACTACCGGAAGCAAAGGGACACCTGAACAAAGGACAGGGGTGCACATTTGCTTCCAGTTGTCAATCCCCGAGTGCTTCCAGGCTGAGGAAAAAGGCACTTCCTAGTAGCAACACTAACTGGATCTCAGTTAAAACTGAAGCCAGACTTACGTCCTTTCTGAGAAGGATTTTGAGCTCAGTCTGCTTTTTCATGTGGTCGATAAGATTTTTAAGTGGGGAGGAAATATTAAATTCAGTGGTCAACATTCTTTTATTTTTTTTATTCCACCCACATATGTACTCAATAGCAGAGGTCTCCCCTCCCCCAATAATAGAATAGAATGAGAAATTTGTTAGTTAATAGGTATCTTTAAGCCCAGCTGAAATCTTAACCCGTAAAAGTCCTTGGCTGTCTCCATTCTTACCCACCCATGTCCTAGGAATGTGACCTCTGATGGTAAGATCAGTAACCTGAAGAACAAAATTGATACTTTGGTTTCATTTTTAAATTTAATTACAATTCTTATCTAGTGCTTGATTATTTTTTTTTCTTTCTGGCCAATTTATTTCAGGAATGTGCTTTTCTGAGATCTATGATGACAGGTTTCTTAGGTGCATCTTGTGACTTGAATGCAGAATTTTGATGAGATCTGGCTAGATAAATTAGGAAGTTCCTAAAGTACTTATTAGGTCTGGTTGACTGTGCAGAGCTGACCCAAGAGCAGGCAAATCGCTTCCAAGAGACAGTCCAGAAAAACAGCTCTGTAGCAGGCATCTCTTGACACCACAGTATATTCTGGGTAGCTGCTCTGCAGTAATGCAGCCCTGGCTTTCTGGGCAGTGTTGTTATTCCTGCTGCATAATTAGCAACTAGTGAGATCATAGTCTGGGGAGATTCTGGCATTACTGAGGCAAAAGCAGGGAGGTTTCAGATCATCACTTGTGGCTCCAGCTTTGACAGCGCTTCTGCTGAGCAGATTCATATCTTTGGGAACTTAAGTCCAAAGATGGAGGAGAAAAATTTGTACCTGGGAAATGGAATATCCCAGATTCCTTGGTTGTGTGGCAGCATGTTGGAAACACTGCCTGCCATATCAGTGTAACCAGAATAAATTGTCACTCCTTTTGCTGTTTGTTGTGCCCTTGCTGGTTTCTTTATAGAGGGCAAAGATTGTAAAGCTACGTCTTCCTTGCACAGAGGGTGATGGTAGGTCAGCTGAGCCCTATTTTATGGAGCAGTAGGCAATTGGGAAGGAGTCTGGGTTTTGAAGCCAGTGCAGATTCTAATCTTCAGTCCATTCTTTAGAACCCAATTTGACCTTTTTAGGAGCCTGGTGAGACACTTTACATTTGTGAAGATCTGGGTAAAGCATTTCCCTGACTGCCAATGTATTTTGAAATTGAAAGGCTAGAGCAGTGTTTCCCAACGTGTGTTCCCAGGATCATTTGCCCCCCACCAAGATACTCCAGAAACAAAGGGTTCCTTAATCATGGGTGCAAAACGCTGCATTCTATTTCCTCCCACCCTTCACCAGGTTCATTAGCATATTAAAAGCCTCTAAAAGTTCTTCCATAAGCAGTTATCTAAAGTATTTTGACACAGCAGTCCCATTTCCATGTAAGAGCTATTAATATCTATGGAACTAGTTTATTTAATGGATACGCTTTAGGAAATGCCAGGCTATATTTCCCACTAGGAATAATAATTGGATCTAGTCTAGGTTTAGGCACAGCCTAATTCTGCCTTTGATCCCCAGTCCCTCCTGCTGACCCCGTGGAGAGCTCTCCTGGGTGAGCAGAAGAGCAGCTACTGTTAGCCCAGGGCTAATGAGGCCTAGAGTCCAGCCGGCTTGGAAGCCAAGGCCTTCTAGTCATCTCATTATCCTAAGAGTGACTGAGACTGGAGGGCTGGGGAGAGACAAAAGTAGGAGAGTGCTGGCTGGAGAGAGATGACCTTGTTTCTAGAGAGCAGACTTCAGTGCTGGCTCGGGTGTTTTCTTCAGTGGGAGAGCCTTGTGTATAGACTTGGGAGGGGTCTGTCTTAGGACAGGAGTGCTGATTCCTCTTTTCCCCTGGGCAGAATCCTAATGCACCTGGCTGACTGGTGGTGAGCAGGGGCTTTGGGGCCAACGTGGTGGGCTCCCCAAGGAAACCCCTTTGAAACCAATGGATGCATTCACGGGCTCGGGTCTCAAGAGGAAGTTTGATGATGTGGACGTGGGTTCATCAGTTTCCAACTCCGACGATGAGATCTCCAGCAGTGACAGCGCTGACAGCTGCGACAGCCTCAATCCTCCCACAACTGCCAGCTTCACGCGTGAGTGAGCTGCTCCCTCCCTGCCGACCCCCATGGACCCCAAGCATTGGAGCCCATTGCAGCTCTTTGAGACAGCTTTTGTCCAGCTTGGGGATTTGCCCTTATTCGTAATCTCTCCCACCCTTAGCTCAGCCTTGCTCTTTGGAGGACCTCATTGCTCTAATACCATAGACTTATATTAAATGTGAATTATTCTAGCTGATTTTACTTGTGCTGTGCTTTGTGAGTCTCCAGAATGGGCTGAATTAAACTGAAGAAGGAGGAGTCTAGGAGTCTACGCTTCCCCCACTAGAGTCCTATAGAGTTCCACAAAATTGTAGCTCTAGCAGGACATAAATGCTTACTGCCTGGACAACTGGGACATCTCCACACTTCTTAATTCTTATGGTTCAATTAGTTTCTTGGAAAGAACTTCGGATTCTGTAGATCGGGGATTGTCTGTGGGCTAAATCTGGCTCACTGCCTGTTTTTGTAAATAAAGTTTTATTGGAACACAGCCACACCCAGTGCCTATGATGGCTTTTCATGCTACAATGGCAGAATTGAGTGGTAGTTGGCAACAGAGACCTCATGGCTTGCAAAGCCTAAAATATTTACTACCTGGACCTTTACAGAAGAAGTTTGCCATCTCCTGCTATAGAGCAACACTATCCAGGGGGTGTTGCCTGGTCGTCTAGTGGTTAGGATTCGGCATTTTCACTGCTGTGGCCCGGGTTCAGTCCCTGGTCAGGGAACTGAGATACCGCAAGCCATGTGGCACGGCCAAAACAACAACAAAACACCGTCCAAAAGAATTTTCTGTTATCATAGGAATGTTCTATATCTGCACTGTCCAGTATGATAGCCATTAGCCACATGTGGCTACTGAGCACTTGAAGTGTGATCAGTGTAACTGAGGAGCTAAATTTTAAGTTTTATTTCACTTTAATTAATTTAAATTGCCACATGTGACTAGTAGCTGCTGTATTGGACAGTGAAGCTATGTAGATTGTTACATCCTGAAAAGATTACCTAGAGATTCTCTTCCCAGCTGATGTCTAAAAATAGATTTTGTGATCATCTGTTTGGGTGAAGTCAGTCTGGAGGCAGTGGTATGGACCAGCTGATGGTCAAGGTCCCTTCCCACTGTGCTTTTAAGATTTGAAAATTAGGAAGGTCTCTAGATACAGGGAGCACCTTTGGAGAAGAGTTGAGAGCCTAGATGAATGAGAAAGAATGAGGTCCCCAAACAGGCCATCTCTGGGTTAAAGTTTTCCTTCTGTGCTCCCTTCTCAGCCACATCCATCCTGAAGCGGCAGAAGCAGCTGCGGAGGAAGAATGTGCGCTTTGACCAGGTGACTGTGTACTACTTTGCCCGGCGCCAGGGTTTCACCAGCGTGCCCAGCCAGGGCGGCAGCTCTCTGGGCATGGCCCAGCGCCATAACTCTGTACGCAGCTACACGCTCTGTGAGTTTGCTCAGGAGCAGGAGGTGAACCATCGGGAGATTCTCCGTGAACACCTGAAGGAGGAGAAGCTTCACGCCAAGAAGATGAAGGTGCCTAAGGGGTCTAGGGTCTGGTACTTCCCATGTGCCAAGATAAAGCAGGAAACCATCTAGGTCTATCATGTGGTGTTTTTGTTTTGGTTTTGGACTGTTGCCTTTGGTACATAGAGATTCCATGTCTTTCTAGTGAGAAATCTCAGATTTGGATTCAAATCTCAGTCTGAGATGCCATTCTTTTTGTCTCTGGTAGGGAGTCTAGCCGAGATAGCAAAATGGCTTCCCTAGAATTCCCTATTCTCGCCCGCTCTGCAAGTGTTTTTAAAGTTTAAAGTGTGAATACCTGAAGATATTCAAGTCTGCCACCCCTGGACCCTGAGGAAGCAGTGTTTCAGTTTCTCGTCAAATGATTGTCCATTGGCCTGATGCACAGAACAGGTTTTGGATCTTTTACATCCTCTGAAAGGATCCTGCTGATTCTGTAACTCCCATTGCTTCTAGGTGATAGTTTTTCAGGTATAAACAATAGCATTACCAAATAGTTATTTCGATCTGTATAGTACTGGGCCTGCAGTCTGATGCCGCACCAGCTCTTCAAGTTTAGGAGGAGAACAGGGCTGGAAGACCCATCTCAGATGGCTCTTCATAGCTACACATTTGCTCTCAGCACTGCTTGGCACTCCACAGCCATAGTTTCCACCAGTCCGCAAAAATTGCCCCCAGAGTTCCTAGTTCCAACTTTGGAGAACACTGCTTCAGGCCTGGCCAAGTTCTTCTGGGCTCAAAGTATGCCGACCCACGTTACAACAGGTGGCTGCATTATTTCCAGGGTTGCGGGTGAAATCCTAATGAGACACACCGGAATGTGGTAGGGTCGGAGAACTGGTGGCAGAGGGTGTGTGTGAGCCAGCTCTTGCTGCTGTCTCCCTTGGAGAGCGCTATGTCTGCCGCCCGAAGTCTACGCCTAAAGACTTACACCTGTGTTTCTAACTAGAATGACATCCAGGCTTCCCTTTCTTCTGTCTGAGGAATTCCGTCACTGACCCTATCACCTTCCTGCTGCTATAGCAACAGCTGGGCAAATAAACACTCTTCTCATCATTTGTAATGAAGGTTTTCTTCCTATTCCCTAAGAAGAAACATCTCCCCTAAATCTGGTAGAGGGATGACGTGTCAAAGCAGACACCCTGTTCTGTGTCCTCCTTTGTAGGAGGTCTAGGGACAAAGCCAGGCAAATGAGACTGAGAAACAGGACTGCTACTTATTAAGCAGATTTAGTGAGCAGCACAATGGTGGCATCTAATACATCTTTCTATGTCAAGAGAACACCCTTACTTTGGTCCACTTGACTCTTTTCTTAGACATTTTTCCTTTAGCACTCTATAGGGGAGGCAGTTGGTCTTTAAAAATATACATTTTGCATCTCCCATATGCCATCTAATATTTGTTTTCCCTTTGGGCTTCCACCCCCTCCAAAAAAAAGCTGCTGCTGCTTTGCATCAGTATTAGTACCTGTAATTTTCTAATATTCTTATGACTTTTTTTGGCCTTTTATCCATATGGAATTCATTATTATGAATGGTATGAATTGGGAATCTAACTTACTTTTTTTTCAAAAGAATATACAGTTGTCCCAATACCGTTTAATGACTAGAAGAGTCTTTTCCTTACTGATTTGAAATGCCACCTCTGTTAGAATCTATTCAATTCTCATATCTACATGGGTTTCTTTCTATTACATGTCTCATCTCTTTCCTTTGAGAGGATAGCAAGGAGGGGGAGGGTGCTTCGGAGGAGGCCAACCCTGGTGAAATAGGCAGGAGCAATGCTAAGGTCTGTGGAAAGGCCCCTCGTAGTTGGCCTGCCTGGGACAGAAATAATAGTCTAGGGGCTCCCCAGAAGCACCACTTTATTTCTCTCATTTCTCTTCTCACCTCCCCCCAAACAAACAAACGAACACAGCAGGTGTATACCTTATTAGCCAGGTCTCTTGCGTCACACCTCTCCCAGGAGCTGTTCCTTTACCGGCACTTTTCTGGCTGATGACAGAAGCCGGACCTGCCAGAAGCTTGGCCTTTATCCTGCTAGCAGCTCCTAGAGCCCTGGGGAGTGCGAGGCCTCCGTTCCTTTACCTGAATTCTCTGGTGAGTTTTCAAAACTCATCCAGCCACAGATTGTCTTCAGCCTGCCCTTCCACTAAGATTCCCTTTCCTGGCTCTCTGTCCTCCTTATCCAGAGAACCCAGATTTCTGCCTGCAGAGAGTACACTCAGTATCATGTATGCCACCCTACCTCACATACAGACTTTCTGAAACCAAATAAAAAAGGATTAGGAGGGAGAAAGAGGGAATTCCTTGGCGGTCCAGTGGTTAGGACTTGGTGCTTTCACTGCCGAGGGCCCAGGTTCAGTCCCTGGTTGGGGAACTAAGATCCCACAAGCCATGCGGCACGGCCAAAAAAAAAAGAAAGGAGAAAGAATATATTTCTTCTAGGCCGTGGCTTGGAAGTGAGGGCTTTCTTGACAGCCATCAATAACTTCCTCATTTTTTTTCCCTGCACATAAAATGAAGCTCTTCTGTGTATGCACAGATAATTATTCACACTGTGGGGATTCAGGTCCATTGACAAAGACTGGTAGGTGGTCTTGTGCTATACTTTAATGTACTCTTTTTTTTAAAATATAAATTTATTTTATTTATTTATTTTTGGCTGCGTTGGGTCTTCATTGTTGCCCGCGGGCTTTTCTCTAGTTGCAGCGAGCAGGGGCTACTCTTCGTTGAGGTGCGCCACTTTCTTATTGCAGTGGCTTCTCTTGTTGCGGAGCACGGGCTCTAGTCGCCCGGGCTTCAGTAGTTGTGGCACGTGGGCTCAGCAGTTGTGGCTCGCGGGCTCTAGAGCGCAGGCTCAGCAGTTGTGGCGCATGGGCTTAGTTGCTCCACGGCATGTGGGATCTTCCCGGACCAGGGCTCGAACCTGTGTCCTCTGCATTAGCAGGCAGATTCTTAACCACTGCGCCACCAGGGAAGTCCCTAATGTACTCTTCTTCCCACAGTGTGGTTTGGGGTCCTTTAGGTTGCAAACTGAAGGGTGTTTTGCAAGGTTGTTTACATCCAAGGAACATCCAGCCATTGAAATACCTTCTCTTCTTCCGTGTATGAGAAGGCAGGTTAGCTGAAGCTAAGGGACACAAGCCTGGGAATGGAAGGTATATTTGTGGGAAAAGATTATCTTCTGGGAGGGAAGGTGAGACAGAGGTTTTAAGAAACGATCCAGAAAGGTGATGTCCCTTGTGTTGAAGGGCTGGTGTTAGAGCTGCACAGGCTTCCTGTCTTCCTGCTCTAGAATTGTTCTCTTGACCGACTCTATCCAGTACGGTAGCCACCAGCCATACTAGTGGCTATTTATACATAATTAAAATTAAATAAAGGTAAAAGTTCAGTTTCTCAGTTGCACTAGCCCCATTTATAGTGCTTGGTAGCCACACGTGCGTCGGGATAGGCTGCACGGATGTCTCCGTCACGGCAGAAAGTTCACTTGGCCCAAGCTGCTCTAGGTGCGCCCGGTGAGAAGGCTCCTGCTGATAACGCTCTAGAGCCTGACCTTCCTTCCTGTCTCTTGGCAGCTGACCAAGAACGGGACAGTGGAGTCGGTGGAGGCCGACTGCCTGACATTGGATGATGTTTCAGATGAAGATATTGATGTGGAAAACGTGGAGGTGGATGATTACTTCTTCCTGCAGCCTCTGCCCACCAAACGGCGACGGGCCCTGCTGAGGGCTTCTGGGGTCCACCGCATTGATGCTGAAGAGAAGCAAGAACTTCGAGCCATCCGACTGTCACGGGAAGAGTGTGGTTGTGACTGTCGACTGTATTGTGACCCGGAAGCGTGTGCCTGTAGCCAGGCTGGGATTAAATGCCAGGTCGGTCCACATTTTGCTGTGTTAAGTGTATCTACCCTAGAGTCAGGGGTGTATAGTGTGGGTGCCAGTGAATGTGGGAGATGCCCATGCACGGGTGAACACTTCAGTTCTGCAGCCCTGCTCCACCAACAAAGAAAACAAGTGTGACGGGATTCTTAGGCTGTGGAGATAGCAGTGATCTTTTCTTTCTGTGTATCTCACTTCCGAGGTGACAGGCAGCGGTTGCTGGCACGCGGCGGAGCAGGGTTAGTGAGGTTAATATTTAATAGCTGCCCTTGAATACTGACCGGTTCCTGGAGGTAGATGGAAGCAGAGAACTGAGGTAGGCCTTCAGATTTTGTCCTAAAAACACTTACTCACAGTACCTCTACCCCAATTTTGTAAAAATCAGAACAGTCCTCAGAATCTAATTCAGGATCAGATTTGGGCTTAAATCCATAGTGTCCTGAAAGATAGAAAGCATCATCCCCCAGAGGGCCTTCTGACAAGGGACAGTTTGGAAGACACATCTCAACTGAAAATGGCAGTACCATCCCAAAGAATGAAATTTATCTGGAACCTGTATACTGAGGCTGTGGTGCTGAGTCCTTGTGGTTGGATTTATCCTAACCTTTTCTTTCTTATTTTCAGGTTGGTATCCGATAGCTGTAGCAGGTCCGACCAGATAATGCTTTTCAGACTGAGTCCCGTAACGAATCAGTCTGTTATACACAGACCTGAGGACAGTCCTAAGAAATGGATTGTTCCTAAGAACTGGAAGGGAGAGTTCTAGAAGTTGATTTCATAGGAAGACACTGTATTTGTACAGAAGACTTGTCTTCTCACATTTTAAATTTTATTTTTGATATGTATGGGGTGTTTTCATGTGGGGGATTCAAAAGGGAGATAAGGAGGTAGAAAGCGTCTCCTTTCCAGCTATCCCTGGTGTAGAAGTTAATTATCTTGATAACTGCTTCCAAAGCAAGCTGGCCAACCATCAGGGGAAAATGAAGCAGGTAGTGAAAAGCTGACCGTTATTTTGTTCGAACCTTCACTATAGTACCTTGGCAAACAAAGGCACTTTCGCCTAGTTTCCCCATTATGTGTTGCTTTGGACTAGCGAGATGTTCTACCTCCTTTCCCATGCCCGTCATCAAAGAACACAGTAGGCTTGGGCCCTGGCCTTTTGTTTTCTTAATAAAGTAGGTAGGTTCTGGAAAAGTCTCTGAGGCATACACATTTCTTTTCTCTGAGAACTGTCAGCTTTCAGAGAGGTATCTCTGGTCTTTTGACTGGAAGGGCCCTTTGACATGATCTTTGTCTTCTTTTTGTTTAGAAAAGGAAACAAAGCCCTTGAGAGAGAAATGACTTTCTTGAGGCCACACTACTAATTAGTGGTTGTGCTAGAATGGAAAGGCAGGTGGTCTGGTAACTCCCATCTAGTGCCCCGGTAGCTCACGCTGCAGGTTATGTTTTGAATTGGTTGCTTCTCTTGTAAGGGGACCTCAAACCCTGACTCCCTGTGTTCCCCAGCTAACGTCTCGTATCTCATCTGGCCTCAACCTCCTTGTCCCCTCCTCAGGTGGATCGCATGTCCTTTCCATGTGGCTGCTCCCGGGACGGCTGTGGGAACATGGCTGGGCGCATTGAATTCAACCCAATCCGGGTCCGGACTCATTACCTCCACACCATCATGAAGCTGGAGCTGGAGAGCAAGCGGCAGGTGAGTCGCCCGCCAGCCCCCGACGAGGAGCCCTCCCCCGCTGCCAGCTGCAGCCTAGCGGCAGCACAGGGCTCAGAGACACAGGACTTCCAGGAGTTCATCGCCGAGAATGAGACGGCGGTGCTGCACCTGCAGAGTGCGGAGGAGCTGGAGCGGCTCCAGGCGGAGGAGGACTCGAGCGGCTCCAGTGCCAGCCTGGACTCCAGCATAGAGAGCCTGGGCGTGTGCATCCTGGAGGAGCCCCTGGCTGTCCCCGAAGAGCTGTGCCCAGGCCTGACAGCCCCCATCCTCATCCAGGCTCAGCTGCCCCCAGGCTCCTCCGTGCTGTGTTTTGCCGAGAACTCGGACCAGCCAACTGCCTCAGCCGTGAACAACCCATCCTACTTGAACAGTGGGCCCCTGGTCTACTACCAGGTGGAGCAGAGGCCAGTCCTGGGGGTGAAAGGAGAGCCTGGTACAGAAGAAGTCCCGCCCTCGTTCCCCAAGGAGAAGGATCTGAGTGTCTTCTCTCTCCCGGTTACCTCACTGGTGGCTTGTGGCCCCACAGACCCGGCTGCCCTCTGTAAGTCAGAGGTGGGGAAAACATCCACTCTAGAAGCGCTAGTGCCCGAAGATCGTAACCCCGAGGAGCCTGAGGATGAAGACTTCCGCCCCTCTTGGTCCCCCTCAAACCTCCCCTCGCGCACGGACAATGAAGAGGGCTGTGTGGTGGAGACCGCACAGCAGAGTGAGGACCGGCCCCCTGAAGAGCCCTCCCTGGAGCTCCCTCTGGCAGTGTGACACGGGGATGGAGATTATGCCTCTTGCCCATTCTCTATTTATTCCCTTATTTTATCTAACACCATTTCAAAAACAAAACTGTAGAAGCAGCTGCTGCTCCCATGTTATTTTATTGGGATCTTTGGGGAACGGATGGGAAAGGATTGTCTGTACAAGTATTTTTTAAAGGGCCAACAGAACCAAGGAGACCAGCCTCAGCTCCATCTGGGGATAGAGTCTTGGGGCAGAGGAGGCTGCATACTGAGCTTTCTGGGCCGTTGGAACCACACTACGATCTCACAGGAGAAGCTGGGTAATTCAAACAGCTGTTCACGTAGGGACCAGAACACAACAATTGGAACAGCATGAAAGAGCCCCTTCCCTCTCCTGAGCTCCAGGCGGGGAACAAGCTCATTTTCCTCAGTGGTTACTCTGATATCCCAATTTGGTGTATCATAATAATACAGTTGCAGTCATCAGCTGGTTGAGTCTAGAGAGGAGGGGGTGAAAGGGTCTCTGCTTCTGTACAAAACATCCAGGATCTATAAAAATTTAACCTGCGTTCCCTGGGCCCCTATTTGGTAAATAAGTTAATATTTGACATGTTTGGTGTTCTCTGACCTGTTCCCCACACTGGGGATTCCTGGTCTTAACTTGAATTGTTTCTTTCACATGTTCTTAGGTACTAGAGTTAAACTGGTCTTGTGTTTTTTTTTTATCCCTCTGTCCTTTTTCCTTTGAAGGGAAAGAGCTAGATTGGCTGGGGATGTGGCATCAAGAGCCTGAGTCTTCTGTATGTGTCTAACCCCAGGTCCATCAGGCAGCTTTAGTCTGGGGCTCACACATCCCATGGGAGGCCTGTGTAGAGCATTAACCTGTGTCCAGAGGCGGCAGCAGGAACAGGCTGCTGTCTGGGAAGATGACTTTGTGCCACGCTTGCTTTTTCACCCAGGTTGTCCCCCACCCCCACCCCCACCCCAGTTTGAGAAATTTGAGCTTTAAAGGAATGTAGGATGTGGCAAGTTCACCGACTAGTTTTTGTTTCCTTTTTGTATCTGCCCTCATGGTCCCTCTTGGATATACAGGGTTAGAGTTCTTATACTATGTTCTTATACTGTTCACCCCCAATAACTGCAAATGCTTATTGGATCCCTCCCATCTCGATATATAAAGATTGGAAGCCAAACCGGTTCTTAAATGCTACATACAACCTCCAGGTTCTGAAGAAGTCAAGTTCTGACTGTAACCTTTGAGGTCTATAGAGTGGGACTCAGATTCAGTGTGTACCTGAATTAGGGGGGATATGGTTCCTGTTCTCTCATGTCCTGCTTACGTTCCAGGATGTCCTCCATTGAACGCCACTGAATTCTTTTTACTGGCAAAGGTATCTTTGCCTTTTTTATTTCATTCTTTTTTTGTGGCCTCTGTTTGAAGAGGGGGGGGCAGTAGGGAGCAAACCACTCTTCTTTAGCTTCCTTTACACCATGCTTCATTACTGCTATTGGGTTATTAACCAGGAAAACAAAAAGTAAAAAACTTTTTTTTTTGGTGGAGGAGGTAACTGTTCCTACTTATCTTGCTCATAAATCATAAAGCCTTTTCTTGTGGGATCTTAAGGCCCTGGTGTCTGAAAGCAACCTTCACGTACATCGCAGCAGCATTTCACCTATCAAACCTAAACTGAGCCTGAAAGACCTCATACTTAACACAGATACATCTTTTAACGCATTCTGCCTCTCCCGTTCATTCCTGTTTTTGCTGGGTTTTACATTTGCAGGGGAGTTAATAAGTCATAGGCCTTTATCTCTCCCCATCCTCTAGTCTCGAAATAGAGTTGAGAGTCTGAAGTACCTGAGATCTAGGTGCTATCCTGAACTGAGCTATACTCTGCCACCTTAGACTGGTCCCCTCAGATATAAGACTGAAGTTTAATTGGGAATTTGGAGAAAAATGTTTCTAGAAGTTTGCGTTGGAAGGTGAAGGTGAGCGTCATACATTCCTTCCTTAGGAAGGCTCCAGCCTAAGCTAGGGAGTGGATTTCACCTGTTCAGTGAGACACACATTTGGGATCAAACCAAGAATTTGCATCTAACTAGACTCATTGCCAACCTCCCAAGATAATTTGATTTTTCTGAAAAACTAGTTTAATATAAGTCCATCCCTTCATTAACTCTGCAATTCTGACTCACCTATCCAAAGCTTTTAAATGCTAAATATTAATGTTTAGCATTAACTGTCTTGTCAAGCAAAGGGCCTCTTCTACAAACCTGATCCATCTCGTTTCTGGTGCTACCTGAGTTGGACAGAATTATAGTTCATGGTTGCTAGAAAGGCTAGGCCTCTGATCACAGAGGCAGAGAGCTTCAGTCCCACTTAGTCTAGGCCTAGATCAAAAATGATTATTACAACGCTTAATTATTTTCCAATTTCCTTTCTCACATACTGTACACAGGTAGTATTTTCAATGTGAATCCAAAGCTTGTCTGGTTCTCTGAAAAAAAATTTTTTTTTTTGCCTTTTAGGTCCTTTACATTGTGATAATGCTGTATTTAAAGAGAATATTTAAATGTAATATTAAAGAAATATTCAAAAGAATGGTGTGTTATTCTTTATCTTGGCAGACCACAAGTCAGTTACTTGTTAGAGAAAAGATGCTTCTCTAGCATTGTATATAAAACCAATTATGTCAGTTAAGGATTAATGTTAACAATAGGAATGTTTTATGGTGGAAAAATAGAACATTCTTTGGAGCATCAAGAGCTTTACTTGCATCATATGCCCTAACATACCTTTTCAGCTGAAGCAGGCCTTGATCTGCCCTGCTGGAGCTTTTCCCACCTCAGTCCCTACTCTTGGGGCCCACTTTGTAATTCCATTACTTTACACATATATATATGTGTGTATATATATATATATATATGAAATTCTCTATTCCTGGTTACCATCTTATAACCCAGCAAGAG
This sequence comes from Mesoplodon mirus, assembly GCF_964341445.2. Taxonomy (NCBI): domain Eukaryota; kingdom Metazoa; phylum Chordata; class Mammalia; order Artiodactyla; family Ziphiidae; genus Mesoplodon; species Mesoplodon mirus. The sequence goes on along the minus strand of NC_138987.1, from coordinate 57,154,476 downwards.
GATCAACTTCAAATTAGCTCCTTTGTCATGTCCATCCCATCAGAAGGTTCTATTCCAACCAGTTATCTCACCATTAGTTAGCTTATGTCAGTCAGTCTTGTAAAAGGAGCCTTAGTAAAATGATTAGGGTATGCATAAGTAATTTCCAGCAACTGGCTTCAGGCAGTCTTTACTTGAGCTTAAAAACAGTGCTTCATGCGTTTACAATAAGTTACTACAGGTCACTGATGCACACAGACAAAAGCTGAACCCAACTTACTATCTCAAAGTAGACCTCTCCTGGTCTCCGGGGCTGGGCAGTAATTAGTACCTTACAGGATTGATCCATGGCCCAAAGAAGGCAGCCACTGTCACCTACAGTTGGATCACTGCAACACAGTGGAAGTAGCAAAGCGTTTAAGATCCACAGGGGCTGTAGCCCAGTCCAGAAATTAAGAGAGGGAGGGGAAGGCTGTAAACACTTGAGTCAAGAAGCGCTTGTATTTCCTTTTATCTTTCCATTAGAATGTTCCCATAAGTTATTAACAAAAAAAAAGTTAAGGTGCTCAAAGGATTTGAAAAAAAGGGAAGTGGTTATCCCTGTGAGGGGAACAAAAAAATAAAAATCCCTATTTTTGGTCATATCAAAGTGCTGACGGGGGCATCAAAGTACATGCATGGATATAAAGGCTCCAGTTTAAGTAGTGCTGTTCCCCTCATCAGCCAGAAACTGTCTTGAACAAAAACAGCTGTAACGGGGCTTCCCTGGTGGCGCAGTGGTTGAGAGCCCGCCTGCCGATGCAGGGGACACAGGTTCGTGCCCCGGTCCGGGAAGATCCCACATGCCGCGGAGCGGCTGGGCCCGTGAGCCATGGCCGCTGAGCCTGCGCGTCCGGAGCCTGTGCTCCGCAACAGGAGAGGCCACAACAGTGTGAGGCCCGCGTACCGCAAAAAAACAAAACAGCTGTAACAAATGTGGCAGTGGGTGAGGACTCCCACCTGGGGCAAAAGCTCACTTCCTGGGATCCGAACTTAAAACACCATAGTAAAAGCCCAGTACAAAGGCTGCTGCCAGCTCCAGCAAATTCTGAGGAAGTTGGGATGACACCCCTCCTCTCGTGGGCCGCCCCGGTAGGAGGGTTTCTTTCAGTTCCAGCTGCCACACGGGCACCTGCTCCTCTGCCTTGCACACGCCTAACAGGGCACACACTCTTTGCTGACAAGTGCTGTTTGGTTCCATGCTGCTGGACTACGTGACTGCATGCAGGACAATGCCACCCGCTTCTTGTCGGCTCAGCGCCTTGTCCCAATGTAGTTGACGGAAAGCAGGACCACATTGTGTAGCAAGAGGGACAGCTCAGCTTCTGAAAACAACATCAACATTAATGGTTTGGCCAGGGAAGAGTCTGCCTTCCAGCTACCTCGTTATGCAGGGCTTGACACCAGAGGCAGAAAGCCAAGTACAGGGAGGTGTGACATTAAGAGGCCACTATTCTCAAAGTTCCCCTGCTTCATTCCAGTCCCTGCATGTACACTTTCTTTCCTTCCACCAAGTATCTGTATCTACTTGATTCTCATGTGATGGCAGTAGAAAATGAAGAGATGGTAATGGTACTAAACCCCACTGTCACCCTTCGGAATTTTCTGGTAGAAGTTGGTCCTCGAGGGACATTTCTCAGCCCCAAGGAGATTAGTAGGCCTACCCTGAGGTTCAGAGGCTTAGAAGATATCGAGGCCTAGCCAAAGGTTCCAAACAGGAGACCCATAGGTCTAATACCCGCCCGCAGATACTTTTTGTTTAGGCAACTGAGTGTTTTCATTCCGAATTTGAATGCCTTGGGACTGGGGCTTCTCCCTGAGTTACATGGCAAGGCCTGGAGACACTTCTGGTTGTCACAACTGGGTGAGGGGGTGCTACTGTCATCTAGTGGATGGAGGCCAGGGACGCCTGCTGTATCGTCTTATAATGCACATGACAGCCTCCACAGCAAAGCATCAGTAGTGCCAAGGTTGGGCAACCCTGCTTCACACTCAGGTTCCCACAATTCCTAGTCCTCCCTCTTGTCTTGCACAGTCTACTTCATTACCTGCCTAGCCCCTGTAGGCAAGTGGGTCTGCGCCCTTTCAATTAGACATATATATTAGATAAGGGTCTCACGCTACTTAGTAATTAACTCTCAAGTAAAACCTCAGAATAAAATACAAAAATGACTTGGATTTTAGTGGCATAACCACAGGCATTTGTCTCACCTTTCAGGCTGCAGGAAAGCTGTAGCCATTCTCCCAGCCAAGCTCGACACCTCTCTTCAGCAATATGGGTGGAATTCAGGCCACGAAGATAACAAGCCTAGATCGCTCAGAAGAAAAACAATCCTTAATTATCACAGAGCAAGTATGCCAAGGAAGTATAAACCCAGAGGATCCCAAATCCCCTTTAAATAAATTAAAACCTCATCCCCACAAGAAACCTTTCACCATGGCAGTATGAACTCTGATGGACAGGATGAGAAGCAAAAAGGCCTATACAATCTAAAACAATAGATCTAAAGTGTAGTGTCCTTGCTTTTTGAAGGGCCAGAAGAAAACATACATAAACCAAAATTACTGTGGGCAACTCCTTCCCACTAGTTAAATTCACTCAGAAAAAAAGACATAGAAATGAGGTGAGAGAATAAAGAGCCTGGGCTCTGCTGTAACAAGCAAGACAAGGAGCTCCTTGGAAGCTCCCAGCCCCGTGAGCTCAAAAGCCCACCAAGGACTGCAGATTGATATTGCAATCAAGCGCTTACCGACTTCACCTCCTGGGCAGTCAGCTGACCAATCCCCAGCTTTGCCAAAGCCTTGTCCAGTTGGTGAATCACAGTGGTATGAGTCTTTAAACGGTATCTCAACAAGACGGGAGGCAGATAAGGTGTGAGAAGCATTGCTCGACTCAAGGCTTTCTGTGACACAATATAGGGGGAGAAAGTCAACTCGGTGTTACTGCAAGTAAGACCTGAAGCGAGGTGAGGCCATGGAATAGAGAAAGCCTCAGTGCTCACCATCTGCAAAGCATGGAGCTGGTTCATGCCCAGAGGATGGTTAGAGAAGCACTCTCTCAGAGCCAGGATATCATGTATTGCTGGGTGGGTACCACGTTGCATCTTGGGAGAGGTAAGAGATGGGTAGATGTTAGGAAGGTCCAGACTAGCCTTCTTACCCAGTTTTAGTGCACGCTGGATCTAACAAGATTCCTGGTTTGCAGGAAGGGTTAATTGGAGGAATACCTTGGTGCACAATTCTGTCATATGCCACCGGAGTCCTGAATCAGAAATGAGAGGGATAACCTTTTCTAAATAACAAAGAATTTCTGGGTGGGACTGCTTCCGGAGAGTATGATAGATATCTAAGAAATCAATTTGTTGCTTTGGGGTCCAGAAATGTTGGATCAGCAGTTGCCTAGGAAACAGGTACCTGAAAAGAAAAGGAATCACAAAGTCACTTGCTGAAACTGGCATCTTTCAAAGTGACCTAAGAAAGCATTTAGCAGACATGAATGCTTGGAGGAAGAGATGGAAACACTATTTCCCTACCTTTCTGTTCTTTCCTGTAAATGAGTGTCAGACCAAGGTTTAAAGATACACTGAAGCGCAATTTCAAGCAACGTTACTGAGGTTATGTAAAAGGAAGCAGTAAGGGAACAGCCTTGTACGCAGCGATCAGAAAAATGACTCCTTTTGAATCAAAGCATGTGATGAACATATTTTGGACAAAGCTGCAGACAGAGCTGGACTTTGTATGTGACGTTGACAACCTCAAACTGTTCACAGTCCCTATGTATATACAAAATGGAATTCCTCTAATTCATTTCTCTATACAGGCGGTGGTTTTAAAACATGGTCACAAATTCCCTGGCACTCCTCTTATTGAGAAGTGAGGTCTGTGCCTCTGGTTTTTAAAATCTGGGTAAGTGCATCAACCACCAGAATAGAGCAGAAGTCTTTGTGACTTCCAAGGCTAGGTTATAAAAGGCCATGCAGGTCTTCCCTGGTGGTGCAGTGGTTGAGAGTGGCTTCAGTAGTTACAGCGTATGGGCTCGGTAGTTGTGGCTCATGGGCTCTAAGGCGCAGGCTCAGTAGTTGTGGCACACGGGCCTAGTTGCTCCGCGGCATGTGGGATCTTCGCAGACCAGGGCTCGAACCTGTGTCCCCTGCATTGGCAGGCGGATTCTTAACCACTGTGTCACCAGGGAAGCCCCATGCAGATTCTTATTTGCTGGAACACTCATTCTTAGAGCCCTAAGCTGCCATGTAAGAAGTCCCGCTGCCCTGAAGCCACCACATTACAGAGGCCATATGCAGGCACCCTTGTTGACAGTTCCAGTCTTCCAAAGCCATCCCGGCTAAGGCACCAGACCTAAGAGTGACCTTAGACTGTTCAGACTAGTCCATTCACCAGTTTTAACTATCACTGAGGGACAAGGGAGAAAAATCTTTCAACCACCTGAGCCCTGCCCAAATTCCTGCCCCATAAAATCATGAAAATGGTGGTTGTTTTAAGCTATTACGCTTTGAGGTTGTTTGTTATACAACAATAGATAACTAGAACAACATGCAAGGTCATAGTTTAAACCTGTCATCTTCAGATATAAGGTAAAGTAATAAAGATTTGTATTATCAGAATATTAAATGCATTTTTCTCCTGAAGAAAAAAAATTGTCCCAAGTTGCTATGCTTCTAAGAGAGTGGGTTGCTGCCTCTAGGGATGATGGAAAAGATCATTATCTTATTTCACATCATACAGGAGAGCTAAGAGACAGGGAGAAGCCAGGCCACCTACTCCTACAGCCATCGAAGTAACCCAGCTGGCTTTTATGAACCTTGGGCTAATGAGAAAATTGGAGCAGCAGTTTGATAACCTCTGCCTAACTTCTGAAATGGAAAGTTCTTAATTTGTAGTTTAAAAAAAATCTACATATCTTCAGTATGCCGGAGAGACAGAACTCTGTACTCACATTAGCAAGAAGACCAGGTAGTTGGCAAAGGGTGGAATGGAAAGAATACCTAGGAAAAGACACTTGGTGACGTCTCGACGGAACTAAGCAGAAATAAACACAGATGCAGTTTTAACCCAAGTAAGTTTTTAGTACAACGGACAATCCCTCCACCCCACTGTGCAGTAAACTTCTATTAGAGCCCAGGTAAGGATCGAGGTTATTTCTACCTCTAGTTGGTAAGTTCCTTAAGGACAGGAGCCCTGATCTGTTTACTTTTGTATCCCAAACAACATCTAATACAGGGCCTGTCAGTATACCAAATCCCTAAGTAAATTCTTCCTGATCTGCAGAATGGTCCTAGATTCTTACTCTCAGCTTCAAAACTACCATCAAGTTACCACCAAATACTACTTTCCTGCTGCCTTTGGATCCTTCCTTGAAGATTTTTATATGTTCAGAAACGAACTGGACTTTACTGTTCACAACTTTTATTCAGAAAGTGTTCCAGAAACTCTACGGAGCTCTGCTATGGAGGCTCACAACTCTGAATGAAATGATTCTGACAAATGATCTGATCTCATGGCAAGGGGCAACAGCTTGGTCAGTGGTGAAGAAAATAGGAATGAAAAGACTTGAGTTCTGGGTTAACTTTAATTATATCACCATAAACTTCTGGATATCTGCCCTTGGCGCATACCTGTCTCAAATGCTCCATCTCCCGGTATGAAAGTTGATGAAACTTTATATTGTGCTTCCACATATTTGTCTTTATTCTTCTAGCCTTTTTGGCATCAGCCCATAACATCTGCAATCCTACCTCATTAAAGTAGAGGACAGAGTGTGATGTTATCCCAATCTGATTACCACAGCCTTTTGTTCCATGTTCACCCACAACACACACTTGTCCCTCCCTCCCCAATGCTACTCTAAATCAAAGCTTTAAACTAGGTCACTTGAAACTCTTGTGAGGCTGACCTATATTTCGTTTCTTATCCTTCTCCCCTCTGCCCCCTTCCACCCCCCTGCCCCCCAGCATATCACCTCTCTTCCTGCCAAGCTGGCGTTCTGTGATCTACCAGGGAATGGTCTCCCTCTTCTGGTTCATTACTCACTCCCTTTTAAAAATAAAAATTCAAAGCTCTTTAACCTCAGGAAGTCTTGCTCAATTAACCCTTTGTATATCTCAACCAGATATTAACTTATCTCCTTTCTAGAACACTTTTATAATTACTGGAATTCAACATATTTCTAAGATTGCATTTTCTCTTCATTCCAAGATAATCCTTACACTGATCTAGAACTTTAGTTTATAAAGATGTTTTCCTATTTATGAATGAAATGGTATAATGTCTAGGTTGGCTTCAAAATAATACAGGAGAAAGCCAATGTATAAATGATATGACTGGTGGCCGTGAGTCAGTAATTGTTGAAGTGAGGTTGAGAATATGGAAGTTCATTGTATTACTCTACTTCTGTGTTATGTTTGAAATTTTCTATAATAAAAGGCTTAAACACAAACAACCAAAATGCTTTCAGACTCTTTTTTTCATTTGATTCTAGTTATAAATCGGGGAGCAGACAAAGCAGCCATTCTTATCTCCACTTTACAGCTTTTGCAAGTACATGAAGCTAGTAATAATTATGATAATATTCAGAGCTGACAATGTGGGAGTTTCCTATAATTGGTGTTATGATAAAAAAAAGTATACAGTATAACAGTTATAGCTACACTTATTGAGCACTTACTATGAATCAGGTCCTAAGGACTTTACATGTATGGATTTATTTAATCTTCATAGCCATGCAGTCAATAGGTAGGTTCTATTACTACCTTCATTTTACAGATGAGAAAACCAAAGAACAGAGAGGTTAAGTAACAAGTCCAATCACACAGCTAGTGACTAGTTGGGATTTGAACCCAGGCAGTCTGGCTCCACAGTGGACACCTGACACTGTAGCATCTCCTAGTAACTAGCAGAGCTCTGATTTGAGCCGAAACATTCAGAAACCAAGTACATGTACTGCTATTTCCACAACGTGCTACCCAGGAGAGATCTGTGACAAACATTAGACCCCATTTTCTTACAAGCCAAGTCAACTGGTAAACCACAGGGCAGGTCTGTGCAGCTATAGATCTCTGCCCTTGTGCACGACAAATAATTTCTACTATAGTCAGATGTGTGGTTAAGAAAAGTGCAAAAATACCTATAATCCTCCTGGGTGCTGTCAGAAGTTGTTTCTCAACATACCTTTCTAGAAACATCAAGAAGGGCTAACTTATAAGAAATAGTTTAATGCTCAAGCATTTATGAAACAGAAGACATACCAGCTTACACCCCCATCGTAGAGCCTGCAATTGATCTTACTTATACTAACTCTCTGACACTGCCCAAGAGCTGATTCAATGGATTTTTATTTTAGTTTTGTCTTTACCTTTCATGAAGATTGTATACAGGACATAGAAGCGGGGGAAATGACGACCCAAGAAACGATGGTATTTCCCATTAATCACTTTTGTCTTGGTCACCACATAAGAGATCAAGCTCTTCACATCTGCCTTTGGAGAAAGGTGAAGCTTTGAAGACCTACAAGGAAGATGAAAGAGACTATCTGTGAACCAGTCCTGGAAGCCCCTTCACGCCTGGGGTCCATAATGTAAAACATCTGCTTCAGAGAATGTATGCTAAGACCTGAAACTTCTGAAATCCAAAGATCTTGAGATTATGGAGAGATAAGCAGTCAGACTGAGAAAAACAGATAGGGCAGATGAGAGGCCAGGAAAGAATGGATGTCGCGGAAGTGGTGAGTCTGGAGAGAGCGGAAGGCCTGAGGGACAATCTGAGCAGCAGGCTAAAGCCAGAGAGGTGAGATCCAGATAAGTAGCAGTAAAATCTGAGCCGAAAAAGGGAGGCTCAGGACACGTGGGGAATTCAGACAACATGGGGCACTGAGAACTGAGAGGGTCACGAAGCCAGGTCTCTAGCAGGGATCCCGGTGCGAATTCTGAGCGGCAGAATAAAAATCCAGGGGCCGGGGCGTGGAGCCCTGAAAATTAAGAGACAGCATGCAAACAAAATTGAGACACTGGAAGAGCCTGAACGTCAAAAATAATTTTTTCTCTCCAAGTCCCTCACCGAGGGGCCCCCCAGGCCAGGCCAGAGCGAACAAACGGCAGCCTCCGGGCGACATAAGGTCCAGGGGGCCCCGCCGAACCCCACAAAGCAGCCCGAGCGCACCACACTCTGGAGACCGCCATCTTCGCAGTAAGGGAGGGGCAGACGAGAGTAAGTCGTCTTCAGGTCAAAGTTCCCGTACTTTGCGTTCGTTTGACAACGCATGCGCCTTTCCTGAGAGCTGATTGGTAACCATAGACCGTTCGCCTCGCGCAGCCCGGGCGAGGAGCGGACGCTAAGGCTAAGTTCGGAAGGAGGGCCAGGATTGGATGCCGCCGGCACTTCCTGGTTTAGAGGCGCCGGAAACCGGCTGTCCCGGAGGAAGCGAGAGAGTATCTGCCCTTGGTTGGGTTGTGATCCTGAGAACGTCTTCTCTTTGAGGGCCTCGTGACCCCTCGCGATGCTCTAGGGCCTCCGGGCTTCTAGCGCCGCCGCCCTTGCTCTCTGTCCGTATGCGGACTTCGGGCCCTTGGCGCGGCAGGTGCCGGAGGTTAGGAAGGGCCTGTGTCCACGGTGCCTCATGGGGGTTGGGAAGACCCGCGGCGCCCTCTAGTGCCAGTCAAAGTTTGCAGCTAAGGTTGGATGCCTGGGAGCCGCCCCTCTGTGGACCAAGTCCGCTCTTTCTTTTCTTTCTTCTTCTTCTTTTTTTTTTTTGCGGTACGCGGGCCTCTCGCTGTTGTGGCCTCTCCCGTTGCGGAGCACAGGCTCCGTACGCACAGCCTCAGCGGCCATGGCTCACGGGCTTAGTTGCTTCGCGGCATGTGGGATCCTCCCGGACCGGGGCACGAACCCGTCACCCCTGCATCGGCAGGCGAATTCTCAACCACTGCGCCACCAGGGAAGCCCCGCTCTTTCCTTTTGTAGGCGTTTTTCAAAGTAGGTCTGTGGGAATAATGTCTTAAGGTAAGTGCCTCCTGAAGACCAAGCTCGGGTCTCAGCTTTAATGTCACTTTTCTGAGAGGCTCTCTCCGACCAGAGGGACATACATTTTCTCCCACTAGCCTGTGTATTTTTTAAAATAGCACTTACCACATCATTTATACGTTTGTTTCCTTTGACCGGCTCCCTGGACCAGACTGAGGGCAAGCACCTTCTTGCCTTGTTCACTGCTGTACCTTACCCCCACCGCTAGGTGTCATGCCCGGCACCTAGTAGTTGCTCAGTAAACATGTTTGACTACATTAATACCTGCAACTGGGAAGGTTTCCCAGAAGTGGTATTGCAGGAAGGGGGAGAGCGGGCTCTTGTCTAACACTCGGAAATGAATTGTCCAAGGAGACACACCGTGCTGACAAAGCAAGAGACTTTATTGGGAAGGAGCAACCCGGTGGAGAGCAGCAGGGTGAGGGAACCCAAGAGAACTGCTCTGCCACGTGGTGGCTCACAGTCTCAGGTTTTATGGTGATGGGGTTAGTTTCCGGGTTGTCTCTGGCCAATCCCTCTGACTCAGGGTCCTTCCCCGTGGTGCAGGCATTGCTCAGGCAAGCTGGATTCCAGCGAGAAGGATTCTGGGAGGTTGGTAAGACATATGGACTGGCGTCTCCTCTCTCCTTTTGACCTTTCCTGAATTCTAGCTCATTAGCTCCACGTTCCTTTCCAGGACCTCCTGTTGTAAGATAACTTATGCACGTGGTTACTATCTTGCCTAGCCAGGGAGGGTGGTTTCAGTCAGTGGTTCCCCTAACAACTCCCCCCGGAGAGACTTCATAGTCAAGATACTTCTTGGGAATTGGGGCGGAGGTTTCTTTCTTCTGTAACTACTTTCTGCTGAGGGTGGGCGTAGCCCTGCCTAGTAGAGTAGAAGTGTCTCACCACCTGATCTAAATTGATCTAAATTCTGTGCCCGAAACCAGCATTCACCCTCGTAGTAATCAATTTAGCTAAATTTAGCCTGAAACTGTTGGGACCCTGTTGGAGATGAACCTTGTTAACAGTTGAAACAGACAGAGGCCAAACAGGAGGCCCAACAGGATGGTCATCGCTGGGCCCAGGAAAGGAAGGCAGAATTTGGGGTGAGGGCTACAGGGTTCTTCTCACTGGTTGGAGGTGAGGTAACAGGACGGCGCTCTAGGAATCTTGCACTCAGCCTGAAGTTACCATCCTCCACCTGGGTGGGGTCCCGGTTCTGCAGAAGAACGCAAAGATAGAGTTATGCATACTCCCTGAGGAGGAGCCAGGACCCTGCCCAAGGCTGCACCACCATTTGACTGTTTCTCCCCTGTTTTTGCATACCCTCCCTTTCCTGATTAGCAACTGTTTGAATCTGCCCTTTGGAATTCCGGGAAGGTCAAGGAGGCCGAATGAAGTCTATAGCCTATAAACAAGAAACAGGGGACACAGAAAGGATTTGTATTCTTTTTTTTTTTTTTTTTTTTTTTTTTTGTGGTACGCGGGCCTCTCACTGTTGTGGCCTCTCCCGTTGTGGAGCATAGGCTCCAGACGCGCAGGCTCAGCAGCCGTGGCTCACGGGCCAAGCCGCTCCGCGGCATGTGGGATCTTCCCGGACCGGGGCACGAACCGTGTCCCCGGCATCGGCAGGCGGACTCTCAACCACTGCGCCACCAGGGAAGCCCCAGGATTTGTATTCTTGAGCCCCTCAGAGTCCTGTTCAGTTTTAATTCAGGAAACTGGGCGACGATGGCTCTTGCCACTTCCTGCTAAAATGGGACATAGTCCTGCCTCAGTTTGGAGAATAGACACTGAATTGGAAATATTTCTGAGTAATGAGTTCTGAGCCACTCTCTCACTTCATCCCAGCTTACCCCTCCGCCTCCCTGTGTCCTCAAGTCCATTCTCTACATCTGTGTCTTTATTCCTGTCCTTGGTAGGCGGATTTTGAACTGCTGCACCACCAGGGAAGCCCTGGACATGTCACTTTAGTTATGAGCTTATTTCCTCTACAATAGTACCTATTTTATAAGAGTTCTGAGAAAGCCCGAGAAGAAAATGGTTGTGAAAGCTCCCACATCTGTATAATGCTTTATGGGTCACAGAGCTTTATGTTAGCATAGGCTGTTTATGCTTGAACCACTCATGTATTCAGAGGAAAAGTTCTATAAATGGGTGGATTTCTACAAGTGTTAGGTGTATGGGAGTGGGTGGGATAGAAAGTTGACTAAAACATGATCTCCATCTTCAGACAATTTCTAAGTTCTCTCAACAGCCCTCAATGTATTTCTCAAGAATGTTCAGTTCTAAGACTTCCCTGGTGGTCCAGTGGTTAAGACTCCACACTTCCAATGCAGGGGGCACGGGTTCAATCCCTCGTCATGGAAGTTCCACATGCCGTTTCTTAAGGCCAAAAATAAGTTCAGCTCCAAAATTCTAGAACACTCCCAGAAAGAAGGGGCTAAGATCATTCAGACAGTTTTGTGGAGGAAATGAGAAGGAATTTTGCCTGGAAGAATGGAGTAGAAGGAAGACATTTCATGTGGTAAAACAATATGGCAGGAACACAGAAATTCATTCATTTTTTTCCTCAAATATTTATATACTGTTTAGGGCCTCTCCCTCCATGCCCTCTCACCCTACCATACATACACTAAGTCTTGTTGGTTCTGTCTTCTGTTTCTTCAATCATCCAGCTTCCTTCTCTCTTCTGTGCCACTTCCCTAGTCTAAGCGACAAGCCTCTAATCTAGATTACCAGAGTAGGCTCCTTACTGGTTTTCCTTTCATCTATTTTGGCCTCCCTCCAACCAGTTCTCTATGCTGTAGCCAGAGACCGCCTTTGAAGTTGCAAATCTAAGCTTGTTACTCCCTTTTGTAAAACCTTTCAACTTTCCTCTGACTCGGAGGATAAAGTTCAGACTCCTTATCCTGGCCTACAAGGCCTTGCATAATTGATCTCAGCCTACCTTCCCAGCCTCGCCTCACATCTCATGGTATCTCTTTCCCCTTAGCTTTCTTTTTTTTTTTTTTTAATATCTTTATTGGAGTATAATTGCTTTACAATGGTGTGTTAGTTTCTGCTTTATAACAAAGTGAATCCCCCTTAGCTTTCTATACTAAGAAACATGGGCCTTTCAGTTCTAGAATAGGCCAGGCAACCTCATGCCTCTGGACTTTTGCACATGTTGCTCTGCTTGGAGTGTCTTCCTTCTTCCCGTCCTCTTGGCTTGTCTTTCAGGTTTCAGCTGAAATGGCAACAATAGCAGGTACTGAGTGCCATCATTGTTCTAAGTGTATTAACGCATTTAATCCTCACTATAACTTCATAAGGTAGATACTATTGTTAGTTCCACTTTATAAATGAGAAAAATGAGGTTAAATAACCTACTTAAGGTTTGAGTCAAGATTTAAACCCAGACTGACTGGGCACATGAATTACTGCTGCACTGTACATAAACAGCATGGTATAGGAGACTCTTAACCCCACAGACCTAGGTTCCCCAGTTACTCATCTTGTAGCTATCTAAACTTATCCCTCATAGTCCTTAAATGTTCATAAATAATCAACTGTGGCATTATGCATTTAATGACTGTCTTCCCTGTGAGATTCTGAGCTCACTGTATTTCCAGTTCCTAGCACAGTGCCTAGCACACAAGCAGTGCTCGTTAAATATTTATTAAATTAATAAATACCTTATATACCTGAATATAAGGTACTGTTTTTTCTCTCAAAATAATTCCTCAGAAAGGAAGTTGCCTTATATTATGTGTTCTTACAAAGTCTCCTATTATAGTCCACAATGTCTGATTTTTTTTATATATGATATTTTGTTTTGAATCAAAGTATTGCTTGGGAGGATGCAGCCTGAGATAACTTCAGTCAATGCTAGTTCTGCAAGCGTATAGAGGTCACTGGATGGAATCACTTAAAAAGACAAAAGAGGGAATTTCCTAGTGGTCCATTGGTTAGGACTTGGCACTTTCACTGCTGTGGCCTGGGTTAAATCCCTGGTCAGGTAACTAAGATCCCTGCACGCTGCAAGCCGGGCAGTGTGGCAAAAAGAAAAAAAGAAAAGGAAAAAAATTTAACACAGATTTAATTAATTATTCTGGGGTTAGGACCTCACAGTTTTAAGTGTTAGATATTGTTACTAATAAGCGTTTTAAAGGCAACAGAGGGACTTCCCTGGTGGCGCAGTGGATAAGACTCCGTGCTCCCAATGCAGGGGGCCGGGGTTCAATCCCTGGTCAGAGAGCTAGATCCCTCATGCATGCCACAACTAAGGAGCCCTCCTGCCGCAACTAAGGAGCCCGCCTGCTGCGACTAAGACCCGGTGCAACCAAATAAATAAATAAATGTTAAAAACAACAGAAAAAAAAAAGCAACAGAAAGAGGTGATATTGTGGATATCAGAAATATGCAAGCATAGCATGAATTAAAAAGGAAAAAACAACTGTCCTCAAACAATTCAGATATACATAGGATGACATGATCTGCAAATTGAGCAAGTTGACAATAAAAGTGACTTGAATGATGATGAAGGCACTGATAATTTGAATTAAATTGTTATAAAATTTGAGTGAAAAAGCATTATATCTAAATATTTTATAAATGATTTAAAATATGTGTTGCTAAATAGTATTAGACTTAAATTTTCACTAAATTAGTAACTATTTAAAGTAGACATTTGAGTATTTCATGTATATCAGGTTGACCAAAAACTATTTTTTTAGTTCTTCTCTTTGGGGAAACAAGGATTGCCTTATATTTGAACACATATATTAAAATGTGCAGTACATTTTATTATGTGTTGTTTATTAAGTATTAGACACAAAGATGGGCTGATAGGAGCTTGCAGAGAGCAAAAAGAAAACTAGCTTGGCTGAAACAAATGGTTATATTTTAGAAATAGTCTGCTTATTCATTAATTCCACAATTATTGAGCATCTCCCCCAGGCCAGGCATTGTTCTTATTGATTGGAATAAATCAGAGGTCAGACAGATAGATTCCAGCCCCAGTATATTTCACACTGTAAAATGATTGGGAGAGGGGGTGGGAAGGGATATATATATATATATATATATATATATATATATATATATATACACACACATACATATAGCTCTTGAACGTTGTTCTACAGCAAAAACTAACACAACATTGTAAAGCAATTATACTCCAATTAAAAAAAAGATACAGTATTCATTGATAAGGAACATACTAAAATAAAATGATTCGGAGATACGTTTGGAATGCTAGAGCAAGGGAGGATGCTTGGGCAGACCTATGTGTGAAGATTAGGGATTTGGATTTGATTTGAAAGGTATTAGGGAATCATAATGCATTTTGCCCAAGGGAGTGACAAGATGAAAGGGATGTTTTGTAAAAATTAGCCTGGAGAAGTGTCCTCCAGGATGTATAAGAGTGGGAAAAGATGGGAGGTTAAGGATACCAGTAAGGTTATTACAAGGGTCTGGAGAAGAGATAGTGAGAAACCATCAGACTGCCCCCAAATGATGACCATCTTTAAGTGGTTCCAGTTTTGTGGTACAATAAGTGGGAACCAGTTTGAGCTCCCCAAACCTATGCGTCATTTAGCTTGTCATCAGCATTTGCTATTCATTCAGCAAACATTGAGGGCCTGCTCTGCAGCCATTCTGCTAGGTTCCAGGAAAATAAAGGCAAATACAAGGCAGGCCTTTCCTTCAAAAAACTCAGAGGATTAGTAGAGATAATTGACATTCAAAAATAATTGAGCTCTAATGTGATAGATGCTATAACAGAGAAATGTCAAGGTACAGTGAAAGTTAAAGGAAGGAGTAGTAAATTGCTAAATTCTGGTGGTGGGGGGGTCATCCATGAAGACTTTCTTTTTTGAGGAAGAGGAGGAGAAGCTCATCCCCAGGAGTTGATGAAGGGAAGGGAGAGAAAAGAAGGGCATCTACTTAATTTTGTCTGCATGTATATTTATAGAGCTCATATGTTGAAAACCATATGCAGTGAATACGGTTAGCCTCTGGCCCATCCCTTTCATTTTAGATGTTAATCTCCATGTCTCAAACTGCTTAACCCCTGTTGCGCAAGGATATCCAATTCAGTGTCGACCTCAGACTTTCCTGTGGGGGGAGGGAAACTGCAAGAGTATCTAGGAGAGGCCTGGGAAGGTGTGTGGCCTTGTACCTACAGCCAAAGATAGGTCTCAGCCTCTGGCTTCACCATGAAGAGAAGTCAGGTCAGAACTAGATGGTGGAGGAGATTGACTGGCAGATTGGGAGACTGACTGGCAGACAATAGAGGAAGGGTTTTCTGAGAAGAGGGAACAGCATGTGTGAAGAACAAAGACTGGGGCTTCAGGGAAAGATAAATCTCTTTTGCTAGTACAGATAATAAACATAGTGATTTGCCACCTCTAGATACTAATTTATTGAGTTTGACAGGCTGATGTGGGGCAGATTATTCTTCTTAAGGCACTGAAAACACGGGATGAAAGAGTTTTTTGTTTGTTTTGTTCGTTTTGGCCACACCTCGTGGCATGCAGGCTCTTAGTTCCCAGACCCAGGGATCAGAACCCAGGCCCCCTGCAGTGGAAGCACAAAGTCCTAACCAATGGACCATCAGGGAATTCCCCAAAGGGTTTTAATAACCAATGGTTAATGCAATTTTTATTTTATTGCATCTCAGAGCAAGATTAAAAACTATAATTCCATTTATTTTTTCTTATGTGTTAAAAATGTTTTTTAAAGGAAAAGAACAGGGCTTCCCTGGTGGCGCAGTGGTTGAGAGTCCGCCTGCCGATGCAGGGGACACGGGTTTGTGCCCCAGTCCGGGAAGATCCCACATGCCGTGGTGCGGCTGGGCCTGTGAGCCATGGCCGCTGAGCCTGCGCATCCAGAGCCTGTGCTCCGCAATGGGAGAGGCCACAGCAGTGAGAGGCCCGCGTACTGCAAAAAAAATAAATAAATAAATAAAGGAAAAGAACAAAGAATATTATTACATTCATCTATGTGTCCACCACCCAAAATGAATAAATAACATCATACCTATTTTCTCCTCCCAAGTTCCATTTCCCTTCCTTCCTTTAGGCATCCCTTTTATACCAGTCCATTTTTAATACCTTAAAAAAATATGTGTACCATATACTACTTGTGGTATATATATATAGGATATAGTATTTTTATATGTTTTAAAAATTCATATAATTGGTTCAGTGTGACATTTTTCTGTTTTGTTTCCCCTCAAACTTGTTTTCAAAATTCATCCATATAGAACAAGTTCATTAATTGTAGCTTCTGTGTGGTGTTCCATCACATGAATACACTCCAATTTGTTTATCTATTTGCTGCTAATAGACATGTACTTTGTTTTCAATGTTTCATTATCACAAACTCTACATCACAGGGAACATCCTCAAACATGCCTTCTTGTCCTTATTAATGAGAGTTTCTCTTAGACAGTGTTTTTATTTCTTTTTAAGTGTAACTCACAATAAGAAATGCATTTTATATCAAGACCCAGTTCATATATGAAATAAAAGTTTAACAAAATAAAACCTATTTTTGCTAAATGCACTCTATTTCCTATTCTATTTCATTTTTGTAAAATGCTGGATGTGACCCAATAAATTTATTTCATGACCTACTAATGGATTGAAAAACACTGCTGTAAGGCAGTAGAGCTTCTGGGTCAAAAGATGTGTGCATTTTCAACCTCAGTAAATATGTATTGTCAGGTTGCCCTCCAAAGTGATTGTGTCAGTTTTACAGGATATGAGAGTCCTAGTTTCTCCACATCTTCACCAACACTTAAAATGGTCAGACTTTCAGGTTATTACTAATCCAGTAGATGTGAAATGAATCTCATTGTCAGTTTATTTTGCATTTCCCTGATTACTAGAGAGGTAGAGTAGGTTTTTCTATGTATTATTGGTTATTTGGAGTTCTTCTTCTGGAAATTGTCTATTCATATCTTTTGTCCATTTTTTTATAGGGTTGTTTCTCTTCTTCATTATTATTATTATTGTTGTTGGTTTGTAGGAGTCTTTTACAGATACCCATCTTTTTCTGATATACATGTATGTTGCAGATACCTTCTCCCCATCTCCCTGTCTGTCACTTGAATTTTAACCTTGTTTGAGATGTCTTTTATGTAGGAGATTTTAATATTTGTTATAGTAAATTTTATCAAAATTGTCCATTTTTCATACTTTCACTTTTTCTTAATTTGATTTAAGAAATTAGATCATGAGGATATTCTTTTTTTTTTTTTTGGATAATTTTGAAGGTTTTGTTTTGTTTTGTTTTGTTTGACAACTTCAGGTCTTTCATTCACCTGGAGTTTATTTTTGCCTGTTCCTTTTCTGTCTTCTGAAACTTCTGGGGCTCACCATTTGATTCTTCACCACATTTCTCTCTAGTGAGAAATCTTTGGCACTCTAGGCATCTTACCTCCTCCTTCTGAGTTTTTCTCCTAGAAATAACAGGATGGGAATATAAATGAAGCTCCAAGCTTAGAAAACTAGCTCTTTGAAGGCCTGTAAAGAAGAAGCAAGTGGTAAAGATGCGGTAAAAGGAGTCATTGGGAGGAATCTCTGCAAAAGATGATACACAAGCGGTTCTTCATACTTTACACAAAGAACCTAAGGCTCCTGGAAGAACTATGCCTGTGGGGAGAAAGAAGAGTTTCTGAGAGGGCTGGCCCTGAAAGACAGGAGGTGTAGACTTGAGACAGGATCCTTATGTCCTACTTTTAAAAAAATTTATTTATTTATTTATTTATTTGCTTGCGCTGGGTCTTAGTTGCGGTACACAGGATCTTCACTGCGGCATGCGGGATCTTTTAAGTGCGGCATGTGGGCTCTTAGTTGCAGCATGTGGGATCCAGCTCCCCAACCAGGGATCGAACCCAGGTCCCCCGCGTTGGGAGCACAGAGTCTCAACCACTGGACCACCAGGGAAGTCCCCTTATGTCCTACTTTTAAAGTCCTTCCACATCTACTTTCTTATTTTACCTCTCTCCCCTACCTTCAAGCCCTGTGAGCCTTTTTTTTTTTTTTTTTTTTTGTCTTGCACTAGCAGATTGTGAAACGGAGGCACATAGAGTCACATAGAATTTGTTGGTGAATTTAATGGAGAACCCAGGTCTCCTGATCATCACACTGGAAGGTTTCAGGCAAGCTCAGCTTGAAACCAATTTATGAGAGAAGATTTGTAAGAGAGGAGGCTAGCATTTCCAGAGGAGCAGAATCCCCAAGTATGAGAAGTAGTCTTTGATTTCTAGTGTCATCATTGCAGTCTTATTCGTCATCAAAAAGCCTTTATCAGTGCCTGCCTGCAATGAGCAATTAAGGTCGACACTGAACTAAATTTAGAATGTGTTGCTCATGAACATGGTCTAAGAATTCATACTCTGAAAAATTAATATAAGCAGATAACAAACGACATACCTTTATGACAATAAAGAAGAGGTAGACCAATCTAGCTACTGTGGACAGTAAAGAATTAACGTCAAACATGTCAGAAGTCACTGCAATTCAAGGAAAAGAGCATCGCTGG
Source organism: Mesoplodon mirus (assembly GCF_964341445.2). Taxonomy (NCBI): domain Eukaryota; kingdom Metazoa; phylum Chordata; class Mammalia; order Artiodactyla; family Ziphiidae; genus Mesoplodon; species Mesoplodon mirus. Next base: position 57,135,906 of record NC_138987.1, on the reverse strand, counting down.
GTGAAGAGCAGTGCCTAGTAGGGATAGGTTATAGGGGTTCCAAGTTCAGGGAAACTGTTACCAACCAGTTAGGGAGGGCAGGTCTCTTCTGACTTCTTCCACTCCCTTCCACCTGCCACACACATGCCCCACCCCAAGCTTTTCCTCTTCTAGGCAACATAACCCTTGCTAAGGCTGAAGATCAGAGGAATTTTTACTTTGCGTTAGTCTTTGAATACGGGGACCTTTACCCAGCATCAGTAGGAACCACCCTCAGGAACCACTTTGTGCTGCCGGGCACGTCCACAGCAACTAGACCAAAAGGACAGAGGTGAGGACACTCCTGGAGAGAAGGTCTCCCCACCCAGCTTCGTCAGGGTCACCCAGGATCTCTACCATCAGCCTTGATATTTCTTGTGGCACACGGCTCATTATTCCACCTGCACCATTCACTAAGCTTCTCCTGGGTTCAGATTCTGTGGGAAAAAGGAAGTCCCTGCTTCAAGGTACTCTCAGTCCAGGCACATCTGCATATTCAGCAAGATTCATAAATGTCTTACCTAGCTGAATCAATATTAGAAAGACTCCATGGATTTTGCAGTTTAATATCACTCATAATATCACTATCAAAAGTTCTATAATGTAGGAAAATAAAGGATTAATATGTTCACACACACATGCAAATGTGTATGTTGCTAAATGCACATGTATTGCTCAGGGAGAACTCATTGGCCCTGTCTCAGGGTCTTTATACTTGCTTTTCCCTCTGCCTGGAAGTTCTCCTCCAGATAGCTATTCATGTGACTTGCTCTCTCACTTCGGTCAGATGTATCCTTCAAGGTGAGGTCTTCCCTAACCAGCCCCTCTAAAATAGTCCTTACCTCCCACGTCTGGCTCTTGCTGCTCCTTGCCTTGCTCTTTAAATTTATTTTTTAAACAGAATTTATCACTGCCTGACATATGCTTACTGACTTGTTCATTATTTGCCCCCCTGTCCCCAGAAAGTAAGTTCCTTGAGCGGGAACTTTGTATGTCTTGATCACTGCTATTTTCCCGTGTCTAAACAGTACCTGGCACATAGAAGATCCTCAATGCTGTATGAAATGAATGCAATCAAATGAAATGGAACAAACATATGTGTTTGTGTGTCCTTTTTCTAATGTTGTATGGTGACATTAAATAGAAGAGACCGAGATGTCTTTCTAAACTAACCCTATTCAGCTTTGGAAACTTGGTCATTCTGAATCTCTGACCCCACCTCTTGAGAAGACTCCTCACCAATCTCTATTTCAGTCCAGGTGACTCACCCTCTAACTCCAAGGGTCAGCTCGTGTCCCAGGCACCCCTGGCCACTATTTTTGGTTTGAGACTTGGCTCATAACCCAAGCTAGGTGTCAGACAGAGCCCTGAGATTTTTGCTGCAACAATAGGGGAAAAGATACTCTGCCTGCTAGCGGGGAGGATTCCATCAAGCCCAGAGCAGATGGTGGCCATCATCCCACCATGCAGGCAGAAACTGTCTGAGAATAAAACCACCCTGGGACTGAAGTAGAGCCCAGAGTGAGAGGGAGGTAGAAAGAAAGAGACAAGTGGACAGCAGCTTGGTTGATATCTGAGTCCCCAGATGAAGCCCTGCCCAAAGCTAGCTATACCATTGGGTTACGGGAGTGATTCAGTTTGCTTTGAACACAATCATTCTGAATTGGGTTTCTATCACTAGTAATCAAAAAACAAAACAAAGGAATTCCCTGCGATCCAGTGGTTAGGACTCGGCACTCTCACTACCAGGCCCGGGTTTGATCCCTAGTCAGGGAACTAATATCCCGCAAGCTGTGAAGAGTGGCCAAAAAAAAAAAAAAAGTATGGGACTTACCTGGTGACGCAGTGGTTAAGAATCCTCCTGCCAATGCAGGGGACATGGGTTCGATCCCTGGTCTGGGGAGATCCCACATGCTGTGGAGCAATTAAGCTCGAACGCCACAGCTACTGAGCCTGTGCTCTAGAGCCCACGAGCCACAACTGCTGAAGCCCGCGCGTCTAGAGCCCATGCTCCGCAACAAGGAAAGCCACCACAATGAGAAGCCCGTGCACCGCACCAAAGAGTAGCCCCCACTTGCTGCAACTAGAGAAAGCCCGCGCGCAGCAATGAAGACCCAATGCAGCCAAAAAAAAAAAAAGGAAAGAAAATCATGTCTAATGCACATTTAGCTGTACTACATCAATTTTCACTTGTTTGCTAAATGACACATGCAGCTTTTTACTTAAAACTTTTGAACATTTATATAGCTTACAAAATAATCTTGTATATATGTATCACATATTTTTAAAATTATTTATTTATTTTAACATCTTTATTGGAGTATAATTGCTTTACAATGGTGTGTTAGTTTCTGTTGTATAACAAAGTGAGTCAGCTATACGTATACATATATCCCCATATCCCCTCCCTCTTGCGTCTCCCTCCCACCCTCCCTATCCCACCCCTCTAGGTGGTTGTATCACTTAATTTTAATATGAGTATGTGAGGTACGGTATATTCTTTTAGTAGGCTAAACTGAAGCTCAGAGAAATCAAGCAATTTATCCAACAACACACAGCTAATAAATAGCAGAGCAAGAACTCTAAGTAGTTATTTGGCTCTAAGTTCAAAGCCTATTCTATGGCTCTTCAGCTGCTTTCTTAATTATCTGTAGAGTTTCTTCCTGATTTTTTTTTTTCTCTTAATAGAAGAGAAACTCTCTTAAAGACAGGACCTTGCTCCTTGCCTTGAGTCTTTTAATCCCTAGGGCAGCTCCCTGGAATGAGCAGGGCTCAGTGTGGAGGGTTGGCTTTCACAGATTGCAAGGGTAGAGTTTGCCAGGTCTGTTCTCTCATCAAGGAGCTTGTAATCAGCTGGCTGAAATAATGCATATGTATTACAGTCGTGTTTTTCCACCTTTTTTAGACTACTACAGTAAGAAATAAATTTTACATCAACCCAGTATACACACACACACACACACACATTATTAAAATAAAGTTTCACAAAATAATACCTACCTTAGTACTTGTGACAGTCTCTGATATTTCCTATTCCATTTTTTAAAAATTCTGATTGTGATGCACTAAATTGATTTCATAATCCAATCATGTACTGAGACCCAGTTTGAAAAGCACTGTTATAGATCACATATATATATAAAGTCAAATCCAAGCTGAAGTTCAATATTTCAAATGCTTGTTAAGTACTAATGATGTGATAGGTGCAGTAAATGATATAAAGTTAATATACAGCTGTCTTTATGAGGCTCACAACTTAGTGGCAGAAATTAGATAATAAATAATTAGTAAAAGAAAAAATATGAGCCAAAAAAAGCACAAAGATTCAGGAGCAGAAGAGGTCACATCCCATGAGAATCAGGAAAGGCTTTAAGGGGTGGGTGGCATTTGAGTTAGGTCTTGAAAAATGGACAGGATTTCAATACTAGAAATGTGGGTGGAGGTAACAGTAGGAGCCAAGGCACAGGGTCAGGCAAGCCCAGGTTGTGTTCAGGATGGAGAGAATATGAAATTCAACAGGAATGAAGGGTTTACATGGTGGAGAGATGATGAGGTGGAAAGAAGGCTGGAACCATGGTGTGGGGAGCCTTGAATGTCAGATGAAAAATCTATTCTGTATTTAAATTTGATAATGTGGGCAAAACATCTTCCACATGGCACTCAGTTAATGTGTGCTCTCTTCCCCTTCCTTCTCCTCTTCTCTGTAGGCAGTAGGGAGCTTTTGGAAGTTTCTAAGTGGGGAAGAGAAAAGATCAGATTGATCAGGAGGATCTTGAGGTTGTTGAGGTCAGAGGAGTGGAAGCCTAACCAGGAAGGTGACAGCTGAAATAGAAAGACAGGGACAACTGACCTTGTGCAGATAGGCTGTAGTCATGGCATCGTTTGATGAGAGGGAGGATGAGGAATCCATGAGAACTTTCCGTTTTCAAGTCCCAGAAACTGCAAATATAGGCAAATTGTAAGAACAAGATGGTTTGAGTAGAGAGGAGGATAGTTTGGGATACAGCAATGTTGACTTTCCTGCTGGATATCCGGGAAGAGAGACAAAGTGGCAGCTGTAGCTCGGGGAAAGAGGCTACAGAGAGTAGCCCTCAAGACTCATCCTCAGGAAGGTGAAATGGTGCTGGGGCTGTGAAGGGATGCTGCCAGCCTTGGAGTCCTCCCTGAGGATACAAGAGTGAACAGGACAAAGCCCTGGCCCTCAAAGAGGATTAGAGACAAACAGCCAAAGCAATTCCATGGGATAGTGCTATGGGAAAGGGAAGAATACACTATAGTGTGTCCTAGAAGACATACCTCACTCAGATATTGGGATCACAGAGGGCTTTTTGGAGGAAGGAACATCTAAAGTGAGACATCAGTGGTGAGTAGGAGTTAGCCAGATGAAGGATGGGCAGAGCAAGAATGTTGCAGCATAGGCACAATATGTGAAAAGACAGGGAGGTAAAAGAGAACATTGGTGCATTTGGGGAACAAAAAAATATGGGGAGCATCCTTATGAGGCTGGTATTGTACCCAGTTCAGATAAAGAAATGGAACACAAAGATTTAATAATGTACCCATGGTTTCTCAGTTGGCTGGACCTGGAATCCAGGTCTATTTTACCCTTAAGAGGCTGTTCTTTTTACTCTAACCCTGTCCCATGAATGTCTCTAATGCTGAGTGGGTCCCCAGTATTATTACATTGAAACTGCAGACAGATCGTTTCGAATTAGGAGACGACAAAGGAGTGAATCTAAGGAATGCCTACATGTAAGGAGTAGAAGGAAGAAGAGTCCCAGTTGAAGGTAGTAGAGAAAGAGCAATTCAAACAGAACGACCCAAAGAGCACAGTGTGATGGAAGCCGAAGAAAGAGTTGTAAGAGGAAAGGTATCACCTTTCAAATATGGAGAAAGTTGAAGAGTTCGTGGGTTCTGACTCCTTGGCAATGATGATCTCAACTAATGAGAAAGTAATTTCTAGGGTGGATCACAAAATGGTGGAAAAATGAGTGTTAAGGAAGTAGAGTGCAGATCACTTTTTCAGACACATTAATTTCCGGATACAGAAAGTAGTAGGACGGGAAGCCAACCCCGAGATGGAGGCGGTATGTTTATTAGGAAGTGATCTTGGGATAGACACTAAGGGAAGGGAAGGAAGCCGTCTGCACAGGAGAAGTTGAGCTGTGACACAGGATAAAGGCTTCGCCAACCTTCAGAGCTGTCCCTGGTTGGGGTGAGAGGGATGAATCTTTACATTCCCACATAGATCAGTCATTTGATGTGGGCTGCCTGAGAAAGGGGCCTGACGTGAGGCCTGAGGCCAGCAGCATCCCCACTCCAAACAGGGGTAATAAGTCCTTCTTTCTCAAAAGGGATCCTTCCTGTGCATTCCAGCATTATCACAGGGAAGAATATTTTCAGGATAGATGAAGACTCAATTTTGGAAATAGATACATAACTATAAACAGATATAGCCTAGTTATTTGTCTTCATTGCCTGACAGCCATAACATATTTAAAAATGGGATAATATATTTATGGAACACCTCCTATATATCTGGCCTTTGTTAGCACCAGGTGTACAAAGATAAGAGAATCACCCCTATTGAGAAGCTCACATTTTAGTGGGAGAAGAAAGCACACAAACAGTAACCCACTAAGGGGCTGTGCTTATCTTATTTGTGTTGTATCTGTACCACCCATCCTCTGCCTGGTATGTAGTTATTTTCAATAAATATATTCAGAATGAATTAGGGCTAGAGTAGAGTAAGGAGTGTTTGGGTAGCAGACAGAATGTAGAGCTAATGCTGCCTGGAGGAGTCAGGGAATGCTCCAACACGGGGATATTTTAGTGGAAGCTATAACAATAGCAGTAACTTCAACAGTAATGAGTTTTCCAGGTAAGGAAGGTATATGGCTGTTAGCGTAACTGACGCCATCTTGGCCCTTACAGTTCCTCTTGTTCTTCCCCTGACCCAACCCAGGACTGTACTGTGCCGTGAATCACTTCTCTGTTACCAAGTGGTTTGTAGTTAATAGATATTGTTTAATAATCTTTAGGACCAGGTGGCCCCGATGCTCTGTTGGTCCCCAAACAATGATGACAACCTTCGCTGATGTATTCCCATGAGACTTGTTACCCATTCATACATCTTGGCTTAGGAATGCACATCCTGTTTCGAGCACATACCCTCATACCCTAGGTTAACTGTAAAATTGTCCCAATGGCCCTTCGGTGGTGTAGAGCACAGTTGCGAATGCTTCTGGATCATTATTTGCCCAATCCCACCCTGTGAGTAAGTTACCATATAATAAACTGATCCATTAATTATATGGAGCTGCCTGCCTTGCTTTTCTGTCTCGAGGTGCTTTCTCAGTTTGATGGGCACTTTTTGTTGCCTGCGTCCTCCAACAGAAAGGGAGGGTTGGAAGCAGTTAATTTCAGACAGTTGTTTCAGGGAAAACAAAAGCATGAAAAAGAATACTTGGAGAATGGATGGGAGGTGACTATGAGAGGAAAAGTCTCCTATTTAAATAAAGAGCACACATGATGCAGATACGTATTAACATCTATTTAGAAATCAGTTGGCTATTGTGGTAATGTGGAATGTTCAGTGAATTTACATTAATAGGATTTTATAAAAGAGATCGTTTCCAAGCTAGAGATTTGAATGGAAGGGAATTGTTTTAGGTGTGTAAGATGGAGGCATTATGGTATGGTAGTTGGAGTGCTGGCTCTTGCATCTAACAAATCTGTGTTCAAAGCCTGGCTCTGTCACTAACTTGCTGTGTGTCTTTAGGCAAGTTACTTAACCTCCCTCAGACTCAGGTTCCTAATATGCAAAATAAAGATTACAGTTCTTGCCTCACAAATTTATTGCGAGGATTAATTTCTGTTTATAACATGTTAAATATGGGGTTTGATACATAATAAGAATTCCATTAATGTTGTCAGTTACTGTAAGTGAACAGTGGGGACCTAGTAGGAAAGAGTGGAGTGTGTGTACGTTGGGAGCAATTCCCGAGTAAAGGCAATAGGGGGGGCTATGGTAGAGTCTCACTGTAAAATGCATTCCTATTTTGGAAGTCCTAAACCAAAATAGGGCCTTTTCCTGAAACAGGTTAGTTCACGGGTGATTTCATATTTCTTCTTTTTTTCTTCTACTTTCCCATGAAGGGGGACAAATTGAGCCCTAATCCAAGGCAGTTTTGTTTTGTTTTGTTTTTTGCGATACGTGGCCCTCTCACTGTTGTGGCCTCTCCCGTTGCGGAGCACAGGCTCTGGACGCGCAGGTTCAGCGGCCATGGCTCACGGGCCCAGCCGCTCCGCAGCACGTGGGATCCTCCCAGACCGTGGCACGAGCCTGTGTCCCCTGAATCGGCAGGCAGACTCTCAACAACTGCGCCACCAGGGAAGCCCTCTAAGGCAGTTTTGCCTTAGGGAACTTGTCTGCTGTAGAACAAGGACAAAGAGATAGGTCAAGTTGTAATGAGATGACTTTTAGTACTTGAATGAAGAGATCTTCATTTTGGGTCGAGGACAGAAGATCCATAGTTCCTTGTACTGACTCTATGGTTGTTCTGTGTAGGCACTAGAGCCTCTTGCTAGAAGATGGATATGAATTGATTGCTGCTTTTCTTTCTTTTCCATTCTAACATAATTTTTTCTATCACATTTATTGCACATGTTTTTAAAGCATATTTTCCTTAAAACTACCAGAAAACTTCCTGAAGCTAGCAAGGTCTTCCTTCCAGTATACCACCCATTCTCCTCACCCCACTCCAGTGCCTCTCCTTTCCAGCTTTGCCTCTGGCGTACTAAACTATATTTGTCTGAGGCAAATTCCACGCCCCTCCCCCCTTTTTTTCCAGCTCCTCTCTTCCTAGATTGAGAAATCCTGGCTTGCTCTGGATTTTTTTTTTTTTTTTTTTTGTCAGTCTCAGGTGTTTTTTCTTTTTCCCTGTGACATCAGGAACAGAGTCCTGGGTTTATGTGGCTTTGTTGTCCACCTGTGGATCACTGATTGACCAGGCTGATACCAGCGGGTCCTTCCGATCCCAAGGGATCGATTGGGTGGCATTTTCACCCATACTCTGAGACTGCCTATAATTTAATTGGTGCTGCACATACCTATGGAAAATATCTGTGGACTGTCAGGCTTGGGGTTAATTGGTTTCAGCTTACGTCTCAGGGGAGCAGAGTCCTAGTGCACATGCAGCCCTGGTTCAAGTGCCCAAACCAGCTTCCCTCCAAGGGGGGTGGCGTCCTGAAGGAAAGCAATTCCTTTTTCTCCACCCCTTTCAACCACTGGCACACACAGGCCTTCCTCTAGCTCCTGTGAAATAAGACAGAGATGAAATCTTAGAATAAAAGTTTTCAAATGCAATTCATTGTTCATCAGTACCCAGGAGTGGCAGGTATATGATGCTTCCCTTTTCATGGCAGGTCAAAGATGAAATTTGATTATGCTTTGAAGGGTGTGGTTTGCTTCTTGAAATTCCATGCGGTGTCTTTAACAATGCGCTGCCCAGAGCAGCCTAAAGTGCCCTTATCTAACCAAGGGGAGGCACATTTGTCTGCATATATAGAGGCAAGAGGCAGGAGACAGGAGTCGGCACTGGGAAAAGTCAAATCCAGCCTGCACAATGAAGAAAAAGCTTAAGAAGGAGGCAGCTCCACACACTGAGCTAAGTAAGTAGCCAGCAAGTACGTATGCAACAGCCCAGGGAAGTTGCCCACCTGAGCAGACCTGGAACGAGAGAAGGATGGCTCCAGCCATTTTATTTTCTAGTTGCAGTAGAAGTTCCCAAAGGAAAGGTTCTGGTCTGGAGGGACTTCATCAAGCCTTTCTGAAACTCCCCATATGTGCTGTAGAGAGATTCTCAGAACTAATTTGTGCATTTTCTTTTCTCTCTAGGAGAAATTCTGTATGGAAACTAGTCTGTACCAGATAACTGATGATGCTCAGCCCAGTTTTTTGGGGTCCTTGAATTTGTTTTTACTTTGTACTTTATTTGGATTTTCCTTTTTGCAGTTTACTCTCCTTTCCTCTTCTCTTGGACTCTTTTACCAACTAATAAAAATTTCTCCTAGCAGTTTTTACAGGAAGAAAGATGTTGGAGGGGTTTATGCTTTCCCTCTCTAGGCCTATGACTTGGTTAGATAAGCTTGGTTACCTTTAATGAAAGCAGTTATGGGGGCGATGGGGGGCGCGGGGAGAGAGGTGTCTAAGAATGTTTCTGGTAGCTCTAAACGACATTGTAGAAAATTAGGGTGGTTAGTCAGACTATTTTCTCCTCTCTAAAGTGGTCATCATCTTCAGAGAAAGACTCTGGGATGTGAGATTGAAACTGCGGATAGAGTGGGACTACTTTTGGGTAGATGGAGAATAAAGTTTGGGGGAAGAAGCGAGGCAGCTGCGTAGGAGAGCGGAAAACAATTCATTACCGAAGCTTGGGAATAGGGCACCTGATGCAGCCGAAATGGCTGCACTACCTGATGTTTCGCGGTTCCTCCCAGGTGTGGGGTGCTCTTGGTAGGGCAGCAGATACTATGATGTGGCTCTGGGGGCGAGAGGAAATGGTCCTGCCAGGTGGCTATACTTTGTAGGATGGAGCTGTATCTCTCACAGAGCCGCGTCTCAGAAGAAATGATCTTGATTTCCAGGACCTAACGTGAGGCCGCGGCGAACTACAGCAGGAAACTTACGTGTCTGCAGGTTGCCAGCGGGGTGGAAGACTCCAACCCACACTGTGGGTTGGACCAGCGCGAGCACTAGCTCTACAGGAGACAGCTCCCGCCCGGGCCGCCGTGGCCCCGCCTCCAGCCTGACCTGGGGCGGGCGGAGCCCCGCAATTTGCCGTCGGCCCGCCTTGCTCGCCGGCAGCCGAGGGGAATACGGAAAATCCAGCCAATAGGAAGGTGCAGCTGCGGTCCTGTCGGCCAATCGCGGGGCGTGTAGGGGCTAGGCTGGCGTGGCGCTGGTTCCAGGGGTATGGAGCTTCTGGCGCGGGGACAGACTGTCAGGTGGTTGCGGAGCCGGTAAGGTGGGGCGCAGGGCAGGTCAGAGGTCACGCGGGCGCCCGGCTTTCCCCGGGTTCCCCGGATGGAGGGCTGCCCTGGGAGCTGGCGCCGGGGCCAGTATGGGGCATGCGGGGCGCCGAGCGGGGCTGCGAGGGGCGGCACGGGCTGTGAGGGCCTGGGCGTGGGGTCCAGATGGAGCCGCATTATTCGAAGGAAGACCGAGAGGAGGGCGCCGGGAGCGGGGTGCGGGAAGGAAACGCCAGAGGTTGCAGCGGCCTCACCCCTTTCCCTCCGCGGCCTAAGAGAAATGGCCGAACCCCCGGCTGGACCAGCCGCGGGGCCGGGACCCGTGATCGACGGTGCGCTGACCCCGTTTTACACGGCGGAAGAGGCCGACGGCCACGGGGCAAGGTCCCCGCGGCCGCCTTCTTATCTGCGGAGACCTGGTGCCCCGTCTGCTCCCTGGGCCTCCCTTCGCCCCACTTCAACAAAAGAATTCATTTTACTGCAGCCGACATCCAGGGAGCGCCTTCGTGTGAGGGGCCTGGGCAGGCCGCTGAGTACTTGTGTGTAGATTGGTTTTAGGGCTGTTTGTGCAGCCTCCAGGCACCTTTGTAGGGGGCATTATTGCACACGGTATGTGAGTGGGGTGGCAGCTCTCCATCTGTTTGGTTTCATATGTCCCTGCTTTTATTTATTTATTTATTTATTTATTTATTTGCGGTACGCGGGCCTCTCACCGTAGTGGCCTCTCCCGTTGCGGAGCACAGGCTCCGGACGCGCAGGCTCAGCGGCCATGGCTCACGGGCCCAGCTGCTCCGCGGCATGTGGGATCTTCCCGGACCGGGGCACGAACCCGTGTCCCCTGCATCGGCAGGTGGACTCTCAACCACTTAGTTTGCAGCACTTGGCTCTGTGAACCTTTGAGCAAGGTGCTTAGCCTCTTTGTTCTTTTGTTTCCACATACTTAAAATGGGTATCGATAATATCAATCTTAAAGAGTTGGTGAGTATTAAATGTGTTAATATTCTTAAAGTGCTTAGAACAATTGCTGGCATGTAAGAGTTTTATTATTACCTACAAGTGCCTTCTGTCCCCTAAAAGATTCCACACTAAAAGAATGCTGACCTTATTACTTATCCTTCTTCAAAATCCTGTGAGCCTATTGCCAATGAACCCTTAGGCCTGTTTTCCATCCACGTCATTTATGATCTGAGGCTATAGTATAGTAAAGTGTGACTAGAGGTTTTCTGCTGGGTGTTTATTATAACATTAAATAAGGTTGGAAACTTCCTCTATACAGTACTGGGTCTGTCCATGATAGCTGTGTTGGGTAAATGAAAACTTCTTTGACTGTTTAGGTTTTCATTGGATGATATTTCATTTACAGTCTTGGCCTAGACACAGTTTTTTTTGGACCCAATACCAAAAAGGCCATGATTGCAGCATTCTTGGTTTCTCATGTTTCCTGGATGGCTGGGACTTGGGTGGGGAATTTCTGGGCAGCCTGGCAGCACTTCTGTTAGTGAATGGGGAAGCTTGACACAAATCTAATCTTACTCTACTGTTAGGAAATCAGCGGTGATCCCTTGGAATACTCCACAGAGCTCCTAAGCAGCTTTGGTTCAGTTTTGACTCAGTGAAGTGAAGGTTAGAGGTTAGAGAGTCGTATCTATTGATACAAAGCAGCATCTTTTCTATTTGACTTTTAATGCTAAGAGCGTGGGTGGGTGCTGTGGAATCAAAGACATCTTTATTCCCTGTTTCCTTACTGTGTATGTCTGCTGCCATACTTATACCCTTTCTGTGAGCTTAAAAGTCCCTCTCAGATTCTCTTGGTACTGTCTGGAAGGCTCTAGTGGAAGACTGTTTTGTCTTCCAGTTCTCCCCTTCCAAGAAAGCTGCTGTTTATATAGGTAGCATTACTGGGAACTAATCACAAAATGAGAAACTTTGAGTTTACTAAAAAGAACATCGCTTACTGCACAGTCTGCTGGCCCAGTCTGACTGAAGTACACATAGTGTAAGTTTAGTTATTTAGCTTTGGAGTAAGTTTAGTACTTGTATAGGGTTGAAAGTTGGATGTTGGCTTGGTGAGAGTGGAGGACAGTGTCTTTGTGAAAGCTCTGTGCTTTAATAAGGACAGGGAGTGGTACCTTTAAAGAGTTGAGTGTTTGAGGCAGAAAGGGAAGCCTTTTGCCTCAATATTGTTGTCATCTTTATCATGTGAGTCTCTCTGGTTTTAATAAAATATTTTGGAAAAGAAGGCAAGGAGTATTTGACTACCGAATATAAGGAGTTAGAAGTCCTGGATCCTTGTTGTCTCACCCATCCGCTGCCATTTATTCTTTTGATAATTTAACAGACATGTATTGAACAATTAACATTTATTGGCCCCTGGAGACACAAAGACAAGCCCTCCAGGTATCATCAGGAATATCATGGATATAATAAAACAACAATGTATTATGAACTATAATAACATCAGAATGGAATATAAAACAGTTGGCCAGGGATGATAAACATATATTTGTTGTCTAATTCCTCTTCCACTTAAAAAAAATTAATTTATTTATGGCTGCGTTGGGTCTTCGTTGCTACGCGCAGGCTTTCTCTAGTTGTGGCGAGCGGGGGCTACTCTTCGTGTGGTGCGCAGGCTTGTCATTGCGGTGGCTTCTCTTGTTGTGGAGCATGGGCTCTAGGTGCACGGCCTTCAGTAGTTGTGGCATGTGGGCTCAGTAGTTGTGTCTTGCGGGCTCTAGAGCTCAGGCTCAGTAGTGGTGGCGCATGGGCTTAGGTGCTCCGAGGCACGTGGGATCTTCCCAGACCAGGGCTTGAACCCGGGTCTCCTGCATTGGCAGGCAGATTTTTTAACCACTGCGCCACCAAGGAAGTCTTCCACTTTTAATTTAAGTTCAGAGTAACTTACATTTTTTGGTATAAGGACAAGTTCCCAGTAAAGACTTAAATTAGGAAATTAGGGTTTTCAGGCTTGTCTTTGTTCTTATTAATAGTAGGTCATCTTGTGTGGGTTATTTTTGTTTGTTTTGGTCCCATTTATCACTAACAATCAAGTGTCTATTAAAATTCCTAGGTAATGAAAGGAGGCTACAAGTTAACTATTGAACTTGTAGCAGGTTCCAAAGAGCAGAAGGAGGCATGTCTGAGGCTGGAGAATCTTATATGTATTGTCTGTCTTTACAGACAGTTTTTCTTTGCTTTAGGCAAAGAAACATTGAGGAAGATATGTACTTAAAATTGTTAAGGTCAGTCTGCATTGGGGGGCCAGTATCTGTCATTGGAATAAATAAGTTGAATGTAATCTAATGATAATCAATCTTCACATTTGCCAGAGAACAGCTACTTAAGCAAGTATAAGGGCAAAGTACTTTTTTTCTGAGGCAAGAAGTGGGTATAGACTGATTTAATAGACTTTCTTACTTCATTGTAAAGAGGTCTTTGAAATTGTCACAGAGCTTGGAGTTGTGTTCCAGGGCAGATGTGTCAGGCCAGGAGGCCAGGTTGGGCCGCCAAAGGGAAATGCAGTGCTGTAAACTTCGGGTTGGGAGGCAATGGGGGAAGCCTCACACTGTGAGAGTTGGGAGGAACAAAGACCAAGCTCTAGTTTCTGGAAGTAAGATATTAGTGACCCTGACGTGTGTGTGAGCAGTCAAGGAGATTTGGAGCTGGCTAAGCCTCAGAGCTCTGAGCAGAGAAAGTGAAGAGCTCTATGTAACGGGTATTAATTGGGCCCTTGTAATTCTGAAGTCTCTGGTTGATGGGTGATATTTTTGTCTAAAAGTTCAGTACTTCTTGACAGCCTGGCCACGTTTCTCCCCACTGTTATCGTCTTTGACACCCAGGCAGCCGGTTTTATTATCAACTGTACTCTTCCTCCCCTTATCTTACCCCCTCTCTCCTCTTCTTGCTGCTTAGGATTTTCTCTTTCTCTTCTTTCTTTATCATTAGATGTTCTCCATGTCAGGTTTTCCTTTCAACCATCAAACAGATTTTCAAAAGTCTAACTCAGGTGGAAGTAGCAAACTTGAGGCTGAGCTGAAATTGTAGTTCTCTGGTAGGCTAAGGGAGATGTCTCCAATTTTGAGATTATTATTATGGAATACAAAGTCAGTAGCATGAACAGTCTGTCTCAGTGGCCATTGTGCCAGAGGTGGGGGGGATCTGATGCGTGTTAAGCACATTGTACAGTAGCAGCACTGGGTGTACTTTATGAACTGGGTGTGCTTGTGTGACTTTCAGCTTACCGAAATGTTACTCGCTTAGGTAGTGGGGAGTAGTTTCCAGGCCTTTTTCTTAAACCAACACCAGAGGGGCTTTTCGCTTTGTTCTTATGTCAGGAAGTAGATGTAATCTGTCTCCAACCTTTTTTTTTTTTTTTTTTTAATTAATTTTATTTATTTATTTTTGGCTGCATTGGGTCTTCCTTGTTGCACGCAGGCTTTCTCTAGTTGTGGCGAGCGGGGGCTACTCTTCGTTGTGGTGCGCAGGCTTCTCATTGCTGTGGCTTCTCTTGTTGCGGAGCACAGGCTCCAGTGGTTGCAGTGCGCGGGCTCAGTAGTTGTGGCGCACGGGCTTAGTTGCTCCACAGTATATGGGATCTTCCCAGACCAGGGCCCGAACCCGTCTCCCCTGCATTGGCAGGCAGATTCTTAACCACTGCGCCACCAGGGAAGTCCCCTCCCACCTTTTTTTCATTTTGTCATTTTATATCAAATTCATTTTAATGAGAGAAAAATAGGATTATTTTTTATTCAAATTGAAAAAATAATTCCAAACTTCACATCCTCAATTATAATTTAGAAATTCACCTGGCTTTTCTAAGCTGTTTCTCTCCCATCATCCCCAGTGGGGGCAAATTGAGTTTTGGAATTAATTAGATGTATATCCTGATGGAAAGACTCGGAAATTGGTGCTTCTTTATTGACCTGGAATGGAAAAACAGAGGAAGTAATAACTTCTCATTTTAAAAAATGGCTAGTAATATTCCTTACTAAAATACGTAGGGTTCAGACAGCAGTTAGATCTGTTTGAACCACTGAATATTTCAGTTTTGTTGACTCCCAATCATCAGGGGCAGGAGGTCACCTTCATGAAGAACATCTTGCACAGTATAGATGTTAGATTAACAGTCATGATTTAGTAGGAATATCAAGTGCTTTAGCCTTAAAAGTAGACCTTTAGAGAAAAGGGAATTTTAGAAGGATCTGGAAATCTTTACATTTTCTTCAAAACAAATGGAATTCTTTTTTATCACAGCTCCTTTTTATTCTCTAATAAACAACTTGGCTATCACTTTTTAAAGCCTGTACATCTGGCAGTTTCCACTTTGTCACCAGCATGTTGCTGGCACTGAACGTTGGCTGAGGAAACATCAAGAGGGAGAAGAGATGGCTTTGGCAGTCAACTTTAAACATTCCTGTTCACATTTTTTTTTTTTTTTTGCCGTACGCGGGCCTCTCACTGTTGTGGCCTCTCCCGTTGCGGAGCACGGGCTCCGGACGCGCAGGCTCAGCGGCCATGGCTCATGGGCCCAGCCGCTCCGTGGCATGTGGCATCTTCCCAGACCGGGGCACGAACCCGTGTCCCCTGCATCGGCGGGCGGACTCTCAACCACTGCGCCACCAGGGAAGCCCTTCCTGTTCACGTTTATCTAATCAATTGATTCCATGCACACTTTTCTAGTTGCCTCTATGAAACTTCTTTTCCTACTTATTGTTGTCTCTGATTTTATTTATACAAGGTGGGGAGAGGAATTAGAGGACTGTTCAAAGACATTCCTCTCCAAAACTTAATTTTAGGGAGACCTTGGCAACAAGGAACACAGTTCTAAAATCAGTGAAATGGTTTGGGGTGCCTTTGCTCTCTGTAGAAGAATTTTATAAGAAAAAAATTAATTTAAATTCAAACTTTTTTTTAACCATAGGGGGAAAACGTTTAAGTTGAAGTTATATATGTACTTTAATACTCAGTATTTCACACTTTCTTGGTGGCAATTTTTTTTTTTTTTTTTTTTGTGGTACGCGGCCCTTTCAGTGTTGTGGCCTCTCCTGTTGTGGAGCACAGGCTCCAGACGCGCAGGCTCAGCGGCCATGGCTCACGGGCCCAGCCACTCCGCGGCACGTGGGATCCTCCCGAACCGGGGCACGAACCCATGTCCTCTGCATCAGCAGGCGGACTCTCAACCACTGCGCCACCAGGGAAGCCCTCTTGGTGGCAATTTTAAAAACTGATCTGGGCTATCCAAATTGTTCTTCTAGAGTTCTTGTAAATGATAAGAGAACACGTGGAATTATTATTAATTAAATGTTCGGAATTTATTATAGCTAGTATGTGTTTGGGGGGGTATAATTTTTTATTTTGATATAATTTCAAACTTACAGACGAGTTGCAAGAATAGTATTAGGGAATAAATGCTTTCAGGATAAGGTGATATGATAGCAGCAGGTGCCCTGGGGGAACATGAAAGAGGGCTGTTTAACCCAAATTAGGGAGTCAGGAAACACTTTCCTGAGGAGAATTTTTCTAATTCTTTGCATTCAGGTGAAACTTCCAAATCACAATTTCAGAGCTTGGTTGTTTGCACACTAAGTCAAAGTAGTAGTAAGTTAAGCTTGAGGCCATATATGCCTGCTAACCAGACGGCTTCAGATCTCTGATTGTCCATTGTGAAGCTTTATCAGAGAGAACTGATAAGTCCCTGAAGTGTTCATTGAGAAACTGAGTAAACCTATGTGACCTTTACGTTAAAAAAAAAAAAACCATACAGGTACATGGTAAAAAAAAAATTTTTTTTAAGTGCAAAACCGTATACAGTGTATATTCAGTGAGAGGTCTTCCTTTCGCCTGACCTCTTTTGTGCTCCCCCACTGCTTCCTCTTAGGGATGGCAATACCAGTTTTTGGCATGTCCTTTGGATATTGTCTGTACGTGTATGTGTGTATTCTCTCTCTCTCTCTCTCTCTCTCTCTTGCTCCATAAATGATAGCATGCCGTTCTATAAACTGGGTTTTTAACTTCACAGTGTATCTTGGAGATTGTTTCCTGTTAATCCATATAGATCTGCCTTATTTATGGTATTCCGTCCTATAACTGTACTAGGTTGTTTCAGTCTTTTCACACTACAAACAGTGCTGTGGGAAATATTCTTGCACCTACTTCCTGTGGGACTGTTTCTTTAGTATGCATTCTTAGAAATGGAATTGCTGCGTCAAAGGATATGTAGGCTTTTGACATTTAGACAGAAAATGTAATTAGCATTCTTATCTTGTAAAATAGTCTTACAACTTTTGATAAGGAATCGGATAAAATAGTTATTACTTTGAACCATGAGTGCCATTTTTTTCCTGCTGTCGATTGCTGTTCGAGAGGAGGAAACACCGGCTTTAAGAAAAGGTGACACTTAGTGGTTGGGGGTGAGCTAGAATATCAAAGCAGCGTTAATCATAGTTATCAGAGTACTGCTGCGTTGATTCTTGTTGCTTGTATCTCCACTTGATCTTTTTCTTTTTTTAAAAAATTTTTTCTTTTTATTTATTTATTTTTGGCTGCATTGGGTCTTTGTTGCTGTGTGCGGGCTTTCTCTAGTTGCGGTGAGTGGGGGCTACTCTTCGTTGTTGTGTGCGGGCTTCTCATTTTGATGGCTTCTCCTGTTGCAGAGCATGGTCTCTAGGCGCGTGGGCTTCAGTAGTTGTGGCACTCAAGCTCAGTAGCTGTGGCTCGAGGGCTCAAGAGGGCAGGCTCAGTAGTTGTAGCGCACGGGCTTAGCTGCTCCTTAGCATGTGGGATCTCCCCGGACCAGGGCTCGAACCCATGTCCCCTGCACTGGCAGGCGGATTCTTAACCACTGCTCCACCTGGTCAGCCCGATCTTTTTCTTAACGTAATTAAATGACTGAAATGACCTGGTGGTATGGTCCTAGAGAAGAAAACTGTCTTACTCTTAACTTACTGCTTCCATACGGGTGTTAAATTTTTCATGGAGACTTAAATACTGTGCAGCACACCAAGCATACTGACCCTCTATTCCCTGCCCTAGTCATATTCTCTAGACACTATAAACAGTGGAGTTTATAGTTTGTTGACTCAATGTTTTGATGAGAAAGTTGGAATCTAGGGAATTCCCTGGCGGCCCAGTGGTTAGGACGAGGTGCTTTCAGTGCCGGGGCCCTGGTTTGATCACTGGTCAGGGAACTAAGATCCCGCAAGCCGAGAGGTGCTGCCAAAAAAAAAAAAAAAATGTTGGAATCTAGAATCATTTTCTCTCTTGGAATAATATATTTCTGAGATTTCACAGAGAAAACCAGACTTCTTGTATTTTATCGGCTCTGTAAGTAATTATGGGAGTAATCACTTAAAATAGTAATAGTAATTATTAAAAATTTTATCTTGAGATATTTCTGTTTAAAATTATTTAACACCTTTTCACATTTCAGACTTGGGGGAAAACACACTACTATCTCAATTGTTTGTTTTTTTTTTTAAAGAAATTATTTATTTATTTATTTATTTACTTATGGCTGTGTTGGGTCTTCATTGCTGCACGCGGGCGTTCTCTAGTTGTGGCGAGGGGGAGCTACACTTCGTTGCGGTGCGCAGGCTTCTGATTGCGGTGGCTTCTCTTGTTGTGGAGCACGGGCTCTAGGCGTGCGGGCTTCAGTAGTTGTGGCATGCGGGCTCAGTAGTTTTGGCTCACGGGCTCTAGAGTGCGGGCTCATTAGTTGTGGCACATGGGCTTAGTTGCTCTGCGGCACGTGGGATCTTCCCAGACCAGGGCTCGAACCTGTGTCCCCTACATTGGCAGGCGGATTCTTAACCACTGTGCCACCAGGGAAGTCCTGTTTTTTAAATATAAGTTTTAAAGGCCTGTTTTGGATAGGAATCTTACTCACATGTGTTAAACACTTCTGTGCCTTCTGAAACAGGATATCAGTCATCAGTACAAAAGTAATCTAATTGAATCGGTTCTTCGTGAGTAGGGCTGCAATTAGAAACTTGAATTATTCTAAATAATAATATAATGTTAATATTCTTTTAAAAAATAAACCACTGTTAATGCTTTTTTGCACTTTGTCCTATTTTAATTTATTTATTTATTTATTTATTTATTGGCTGCAGTGTGCAGCTTACAGGATCTCAGTTCCCCAACCAGGGGTTGAACCCGGGCCACAGCAGTGAAAGCCTAGAATCCTAACCACTAGGCCTCCAGAGAACTCCCAATAATAATGTTCTTTTTTTTGGCGGGGGCCGGGGGAGGATGGTGCTCTGTGTGGCTTGTGGGATCTTAGTTCCCCGACCAGGGATCGAACCTGCACCCTTGGCAGTGAAGGCACGGAGTCCTAACCACTGGACCACCAGGGAATTCCCAATAATATATATATATATATATTTTAAAATATTTATTTATTTATTTGGCTCTGCCGGGTCTTAGTTGCAGCACGCGGGATCTTCACTGCAGCATGTGGGATCTTTTAGTTGCGGCATGTAAGATCTAGTTCCCTGACCAGGGATCGAACCCAGGCCCCCTGCATTGGGAGCATGTGGTCTTAACCATTGGACCACCAGGGAAGTCCTCCCAGTAATCTTCTTCATAATAATGTTCTCAGAGCTGATTGAAGTATAAGGAAGTTGCCTCACATTAAATAGCCCAAGACTTGCCCTGTAAGAGCCATAGTCCCAGATCTGATTTGTGGTTTCTAGTTTATTGTGTGTTATCCTGGCTTCTTAGAATTATATGTAAAATAAAAGTAAAAAGGCTCTGAGTGGGGCCTAGGAGCTGTGCTGTGATTGGAATGCAAGTGGCACTGCTACTGAGTGGTCGGATGTGTAAATCCCATTTAGGTGAGGTGCTATTGTAACTGGCTGAAAGAGGGGTTGGATTTAGTCAGTAGTTTTGGGATCTGTTGGCGAAACCATCTGGTGGCTCAAACTCTGATAGGAAGGACGTTACTATTGTTCATTATAACAAGATACTTGATATTGGTGACTATAGACATGAAAGATTATGTTTTCCAAATTAGCAAGTGGTGGTATGTTTTACATTCCAGAAGATAGATGAAACCTAAAACCCCCTTCAGGTCTTAATTCTGTAATTTTGCAAAATATGTATAGAATATGTCGATAGAACTGTTCAAATAGGGGCAATAAAGGTACAAGAGTGGAAAAAGACTAAGTAGTAAAAGATAGCTAAGGGGAGGCTTCGTCACTTTTTCAGTAGGATAGTTGTTACTGGGATTTAAGGGGAGGCAGTTAACAATTAATACTGCTTACCTTTCCCTTTCTAAATTTGGAATCAACTGAGAGATAGATTCCTTAATCAGTAGATCAAAATTTTACAAAATCAGCCTTATTGGTGGGGTTGACTGGAGAATATGCCATAGATCTGTGGCCCAATGGGCTTACTAATACCCCCCTGCCCCCCAGTTAAACTTAACCCAATAGGATACTGGACATCTGGCATACCCCCTTACCCCGATCCCGCCTCAGGCTGCTTATTGCTGAGGGAGAGAAGAGCAGGCATGCTGCCGTGTCCTGCTGGTGCCTCCGCTCTCCTTGAGAGCCCAGGAGGGGAGGGCCATGGTCATTAGTTTCTTCTCCCCATTGTTGAAGTGTTGGGGAATGAGACCTGAAACCTTACAGCTGAAGTCTCTCTTCAGGGAAATGTGAGGCTGGGAAATTGTCACCCTCTACTTCTACTACCAGTGTGCTGGTGAGGTGCTTCCCCTTCCCCCTTTCCAGAAAATTGAAACATGAGCTTAAATTGTTAGTTAGATCAAAGAGAGTTATAGATCTCTGTCCTTAAAAACTCATCAAAATGGGGGGGGGGAGTCAGTCTTTTAAATATTTGCGTTAATCTGGAGGCAAAGGCAGAGACTGGGTAATTGCCTAGCAGCCTCTCTGTGGATGCTTATTGAAAACTATTTGCCCACTTCCCTGAAATACCTTTTGCTTCAGTTTGGTTTTGAAGTCTTGCCAGCAAAAACATGATTAAGACTTTTACATTTTTTATTAAATATCTCTTAATCATATTCTGAAAACTGTAATTATTTTCGAGGTTATCTAATTCAGTAGAACAATTATTCTTTTCACATAGTAAGGGTTCAGTCATAAAGAATGACAGAATGCTGGTTCTGAACTTGTTAGTTTTAGTTTGTTCTTGCTAATTCCTCTCCCTCTCTTGTCTCCTTTCCAGAATCTTATTCTAAGAACTCAGACACTCAGGTATCCACCATGGTGTTGGGTCCTGAACAGAAGACGCCAGATGGTAATTTACAGCTTTGTGTTATTGTCTAATTTTTATTTGGAATTAGGCTTAAGCCAGTAACAGAAATTTACCATATTGTCCTTCTTGTCTTCTGTTCCAACAAAAATTGTCCCCATCTCCTCTCCCCCAGCCAACAATATCATCATGGAGACCTGCTCCATTCAGAGGTCACCACCTGGTAACTTAGGCTGTAAATGAAAATGGATTTATAACCACAGAGACTTGCCTCATATCTTATTTCCAGTTCTGAGATGAGCCAAGATTAGCTACAAGTTTGGTTTCTATAGCAGTAATGCTTGTAAAGGCAGTATTATTTGCAGACCTGGCATAAAAACCTCTAGAGTGCTTTGTCTGCTCACGGCCCTTCAGATATGCATGGAACAGTAAAATACTGAGCCAGCACCTAATAGTGTATTTAATGAGACTTCTTAAGTGCTTTGACTAATCCTTCCTGATTCTGAATTTCTCCTTTAGAATTTCCATTCCTTTTCTGTACATTTCCTCCTCAGTTCAGTGCCACTTAAGGTGAAGTGGGTCAGTTCCCTATAGAAAGAAAGCTTTTGTTTTTCTGATTGGATGTTGCAAAGGTTTCTTGGAAACTCTGAGATTAGAGTTTTGTGGTTAAAAATAGCCATTTGAAGGCTACAGCAAACTGGGCTTTGTATTAGCCCTTTTCTCCCAGACCCTCCCCCTCCCTGCTTTAAAAATTAACTGCAAAATGTAGGATTTAAGGAAACACTGATGATTAATCTGAGATGAGCCCTCCTATCAGGAGGGTGACACCTCCCCCTCCCAAGCTCTTCACTGCAGGCCTTAGTCAGGAGGGTTCCTGTTTGGTGGTTTCCCTGCAGCTTCAGATTTTAGCCTGAAATGTGGCAGGAGTTTGCAATTTACACATTTTTGGAGAAGCCTGATGGAGGTATAATGTCCAAGGATGATTCTTTGAGTAAGTCCTAACCAAATAATGGGGGGCGGGGAGGAGGAGAGAGGGGAGGGTCCCACTAGACTGACCTATTGCCTTCTAAAAGTTAGGATTTTAGGTTACCAGTGGGACTAGTCCATTGAGCCCTAGACATCACTGTTTTAAGAAGAAAATGAAATGGTTCTAAAAATTGGCAAGTGGGAATAGAAGTGTGAAAGTAGGGGGAAACCATTGTGAGATTCATGCTGAAAACTGATGTAGAGCTGAGTGACAGGGCAACAGGGGTGAGAGGGAGCTTTTTTATCATAAGCGTTTTTGTACTTCTCAAATTTCCAGCCATGTGAACATATTGCCTATTCAAAAATTAATTTTTTAAAAATATAAATAAAAATAAAGTACTAGAAACTGAGATAGAGTCAGGCTGATCTTGTGCATTTAGGTATTAAAAAGATTTAATATCAGCGTTTCTAAGGATGAGCCGTTAGTGTATTTTGCTCACTTTAATTCATTTCTTCTCAAACCTGTTAATTCAGAAGATGCTTCTGGAGACCACGGGGATTCTGCCAGTCTTGGGGCCATCAACCCTACCTACAGTAACTCCTCTATTCCACAGTCCCCCGGGGGGCACTCAGAGGATCCTTTCACCACCTACTTTGATCAGAAGATCGCCATTCCTGAGGAGGAGGTTAGTGACAGGTCCTTGGAGGAAAACATTATTATCTAGGGGCAACCTATGAGTGGAAAGTCTGCTGGACAACTCCATACCAGCAGCTTCAGGCCTAATTCTGGCACGCAATCTCTGAAGACTGAATTTTTGTAATCAGAGTAAACAGAAACTGATAAGGAAACTGAGGGCCTTGAAAAACCCGTTGCCAAGTTGGACTAGTGAGCATTTTTTCATCAAGAAAGTATGAATTCCATGTCCCCTTTTTTACAGTGCCTTTTGTCCTATTTGGGTAATGGTTGTGCACAGAGGTACTGATATTATTGCTTGGGTTTTAGAATGAAAGGCTGTTGGAAAGAGCAGGTAAGAGAAGCCCTCTTATTTGGACAGAGAGGTGGCCAGCTTATTGATGAGAAGTGGATAAGATGGACGTGAAACTTGGGCACACCCAGTATCCAACTTCCTAAATGTTCTTAGGAAGCTAATATTGCTGATTTATATGTGACAAAATAATAGATAAATTAGATCAGCAGTTTGGAGGTGATAATCATTTTGATCTGTTTTCCTCTCTTGTACAGTACTCTTGTTTTAGCTTTCGTAAACTCTGGGCTTTCACGGGACCGGGATTTCTTATGAGCATTGCCTACCTGGATCCAGGAAACATTGAATCTGACTTGCAGTCTGGAGCAGTGGCTGGATTTAAGGTGAACATCGAGTCCCACCCCTTTCCCTTTTAAACACACGTAGCACACCACATCCTTTTCCATTTACTCTTTCTGTTGGATATGAACCTCAGCGGCTACATGCTGATACTTCATTGGCTGTGACACTTCAGTGAAAAGTACTTTTCCATCTGTTTTAAAATTTTATTTTATCCACATAGATGGTTTTTTATTTTATTTTACCCACATAGTTTCCTTGAACAAAGGAGAAACTGCAGATGGGAGAAACTAAGGCTCAGAAAGGTGCAAGGTGACCTAGCAGGTTCTGTGCAGAACACGATGCAGAACTCAGGTCATTTGATTCCTGACCAGGGCTCTTTCCTGAACATAGTGTTTCCCATTCACATTGCCAAACAACCAAACAAAAAGATCCCAGTTATCTAATGAGTGTAATGGTGGGATTTTGTTCTTCTCTAGTTGCTCTGGGTTCTTCTGATAGCCACCATCGTGGGGCTCCTGCTCCAGCGCCTTGCAGCTAGACTGGGAGTGGTCACTGGGCTGCATCTTGCTGAAGTGTGTCACCGTCAGTATCCCAGGGTGAGCAGTGTTTGTCTGTTACTCATATCATAGGTGACTCTGTGTCTGGCAACCTGTGCTGGCCCCCTTGTATACTGAAATAGTGGAGGATATAGGGATCCGTGGCCCTGAGGACTGGGAACCCCAAGGGAAATTCTGTAGCCCCTCTTGCGGCTGACCCGTGTTTCTGTGCTCCTTCAAAATCTAACATGAGATTCACATTTACCAGAAAGTTTCCTTAGAAAAATTCTGTTTGAGTAAACATTTACCTTTCACTCTGCCTTTTGGTACCTAGCAGTGCCCAGTTCACAAGGGGGCAGGGGTATTCTGTCTAAGTACTTTCATTCATACATCCATAGTACTCCATCACTTTGCATTATGCATATTTTCTTTTTTGTTTGTCTTTGCCATAAATTTGAAGAAAGTGAGTTTTTTCCTTTTACTGCAAATTATTTACGCAGGATCTTTGGATTTGTTAATAATGATTTTTTAGTTTACCTTGACCCTGGAGTTTACACTGTCCTCTGTAGTTTCCTTCTGGATATTTTGGGCCTTCCTTGCTGCTACCTGAGGCAGGAATGGATGGACCCAATGTCTGGAAGACACCTTTAAACTGGCCTGATCTTTAGATAAGTACTAATCTACCTGCAGTTTGTCCTAAATGTTTAATCTCCTTTTCTGGCTGTGAGAAAGTATCCTTACCTGTTTTTTTTTTTCTTTTTCTTATATGCTTCTCAAAAAAACAAAAAAACAAAACAAAACAAAACAAAACCTTGATAATTTATAATTTCTTTTAGCTTCTCTTTCTTCATGTATCTTAGCAGTTGTTTTTTGTGGCATATCTTTTGGGTAGTAGGTACCTGGAGGTATTTTTTTTTTTTTTCCTGGCCTCAGTGAGCCAGCACTACTTAACTGCTTTCTGCTGGATTATTTGACCAGATTAGTTCCCAGATTTTGTTACAGGACACCCAATTCCAACCACTTTGCCCCGAGTCCCTTTGTATATTTGTCTTTTTTACTTGCTTGTGCATTACTACATTAAGGATGACTCCAACCTTTTCATGCTTGTTTTGTCTCTTCAGCTATGGTCAGGATAGATATTTTCTTCTGCAGCATTTCTATACTCTCCTGAACAATATTTTGACCATCTTAGCGTCCATATTTTCCCCTAAGACTTTTAGGATTGTTTTCAGGCAAACAATTAAGTGGAAATAATGGATGGAAATTCCATTCTTCTGTCAAGTGGAAAAGAAGGAGAAAAAAATTGGAGTCAGCCACTGCCCTGACCTTGACTCACAGTCTCTGCCACATAGAAGCAGTCTGGTCTTCTCCAGCAAGGGGCCAAGTGGAGCTGAGTTCTGGTACTTTATCTCTAGACCGAAAGCTTTTAAAGGACTGTTTGTGGATCAGTGCCAAAATGTGAATTCCAAACTATGGGGGAAGTTCTTAGAAATGATTAATTAGAACCATATCTTTCTGCTGTTTGGTGTTTAGGTTCCACGAATTATCCTGTGGCTGATGGTGGAGTTGGCTATCGTTGGCTCAGATATGCAAGAAGTTATTGGCTCTGCTATTGCCATCAATCTCCTCTCTGTAGGAAGGTGAGGGGTTTTTCTCTAGAAAGTAATCAATGTTTTGCTAGATTTCCAAGCAAGTGTAAAATCAAAAACCCAACTCATGGGCTTCCCTGGTGGTGCAGTGGTTGAGAGTCCGCCTGCCGATGCAGGGGACGTGGGTTCGTGCCCTGGTCCGGGAAGATCCCACATGCCGCGGAGCGGCTGGGCCCGTGAGCCATGGCCGCTGAGCCTGCGCGTCCAGAGCCTGTGCTCCGCAACGGGAGAGGCCACAACAGTGAGAGGCCCGCATACCGCAAAAAAAAAAAAAAAAAACAAAACCCAGCTCATTTTCAATTTTCAAGATTCAACTCAAGTATCAATACTTTTTCTGTGGAACCTTTCTGGAACCACCTTCTCTCTTGGCAAATGTAGGTTCTATATCTTCCATGTTCTTATGTTGGGTCATGAGACCCAACACACCCTTTATTATTCAGGGTGTGGCAGTGTGTATTACAATTAATTTGTATGTCAGTTTATCCCACTACACAAGTGAGCTCCTTGAGAGATAAGACCCATACTTTTCAGCTTTGTATCCTGGTTGTCTGAAATAGTAGACAAAGTTTGAATGAATGTGTTATTTTTATTTTTATTTTTTTGTGGTACGTGGGCCTCTCACTGATGTGGCCTCTCCCATTGTGGAGCACAGGCTCCGGACACGCAGGCTCAGCGGCCATGGCTCACAGGCCCAGCCGCTCCACGGCATGTGGGATCTTCCTGGACCGGGGCACGAACCCGTGTCCCCTGCATTGGCAGGCGGACTCTCAACCACTGCACCACCAGGGAAGCCCTGAATGTGTTATTTTACTTGGTGCTGTGCCTGGCCTCCTGTCACTGTTCCCTTTTCCCTAAGTCCTTGCTCCTCCAAGTGTTGTATAGCTGGAGAGCTGTTGGGAAGAAGTGTTTCTCAATGTTTCTTTTCTTTCCTTTAATCTCCATTTCTTATCTCTGACCTAGGGTCCCGCTGTGGGGTGGAGTTCTTATCACCATTGCAGATACCTTTGTATTTCTCTTTTTGGACAAATATGGTAAGCAGAGTGGGAATGGAGGGGTCAGTCAAAGGAGCTGCTTTCCATGACGTGGCTGATGGGGAAGTCTGCCTTCTGTGAGCTCACTGCTGCATTTTCTCCCTTAGGCTTGCGGAAGCTAGAAGCATTTTTTGGTTTTCTCATCACTATTATGGCCCTCACATTTGGATATGAGGCAAGTGTTACAGGCTGTTCATTAGCTTTTTAAAACAATTTTTTTCCCTTTTATTATGAAAGACAGTATTTGTTAACAAAAAGCCAAATTCAGTCCTGGGCAAATTTGGAAGGAATAAGAGGTAGCAAAGACTAGTGTCCAGGAAGGCCTGCAGGGACTCCTAGGTCAAAAATGATTAGAATTTCTAGGACTTCGCAGACTAGACTCCCTGGTTCCAAGTTGGCCATCCCAACAACAGAACAGCCTTGGAGAGGGTTAAGGAAGGGATTTCAGGGTTATTCTTGGCTGTTACCTTAGAGGGATTCTGTTTTTGTTCATCCTGGTTGATAATAACTGCAGCTTGGGACTTCCTCTGTAATGCCCCAGTTAATAAACTATAGGGGATATAGTGCATGTTTCCCGGTTTGTCCCCCAACCCAGATACTCCATTGGGTTAATCCTAACCCTACTGTTATATGCATCTACAGTAATAGCACCTTTCTATGTCCAATTGTTATAAACTGATTTCTGCTTATTGACCTAGCTAAACTTTTTAAAAAAAATTAATTTATTTATGGCTGCGTTGGATCTTCACTGCTGCACATGGGTTTTCTCTAGTTGCGGCGAGCAGGGGCTACTCTTCATTGCGGTGCGCGGGCTTCTTACTGTGGTGGCTTCTCTTCTTGCGGAGCACGGGCTCTAGGCACATGGGCTTCAGTAATTGTGGCACGCGGGCTCAGTAGTTGTGGCGCACAGGCTTAGTTGCTCCACGGCATGTGGGATCTTCCTGGACCAGTGCTCGAACCCGTGTCCCCTGCATTGGCAGGCGGATTCTTAACCACTGTGCCACCAAGGAAGTCCCTGGCTTAGCAAACTTTTAAAAATCCATCTACTCTGTGAGTAAATGATACAGCTTGGTCTAAGGCTTCCAAGAGAAATGCCGAACCAGGAAGAAGTGTGTATGAGAAGTGTTTCTGAATGAGTCTCAGCAGACGCTAGTGGCAAACATAAGTGATTTTTATATACATAGGTGAACACAGAAGCATGATTAGTGTGGGTAATCAAGAATTGACTCTATTCTTGGGTGTGTCTCACAGGAGTTACTGTGAAGCTAATATCAATAAGGCCCTTAGTAGCCATTTTATTTCTTTAGAGTATTAATTACATTCTCTACACATCTATTTTGTTTATCTAAAATATGATGTGAAATATCTGGATACCCCAGTCCTAAATTCTCTGACCTTGTACTGCTTGGTTTTTTTGGATGGTTCTGTATTCCTCATTTCCTATGTAGTTGTTGATGAAGGGTTTTTTTTTTTTTTAATTATTTTATTTTATTTTATTTTTTTATTTGATGAAGGGGTTTAAGGAGTAAAGGTTGCAGAGTGTTCCCTAGCACTGTGTTACTCCCCTGGTCTCATATTCCAGTAAAGGCTAATAGCTCTTCGGTTGGTATGTAGTATGTTACAGTGAAACCCAGCCAGACCCAGGTCCTCAAAGGCATGTTCGTGCCATCCTGTTCAGGCTGTCATACCTCACAGATCGAGCAGGCTGTGGGCATCGTGGGTGCTGTTATCATGCCACACAACATGTACCTGCATTCTGCTTTAGTCAAGGTAAGCAAGACCCATATCTCAGTGGCCTGTGTGGTTCATGGGATCTTTTCCTTTGGTTGCAAGGGACACACACTTAGTTTACAACTGTTAGAGCCCTGAAGGAGCAAGATGTTTTTCCACAGTTGGACTCCACACACTTGGACTCTGTTTTAATCACCAAGGTGACCAGAGATAACTGACCCCATAAAGAAGGGACTAAAGTCCTTCTTTTTTTTTTTTTTTTTTGCGGTACGCGGGCCTCTCACTGCTGTGGCCTCTCCCATTGCGGAGCACAGGCTCTGGACACGCAGGCTCAGCGGCCATAGCCCACGGGCCCAGCCGCTCCGTGGCATGTGGGATCCTCCCGGACCGGGGCACAAACCCGTGTCCCCCGCATCGGCAGGCGGACCCTCAACCACTGCGCTACCAGGGAAGCCCCCTAAAATCCTTCTTAAAAGGTCTGAAGGTGCACCGTGTCTCTGTGTTTAAATCTCAAAAGCCTGAGTGGCTTCGTGGAGGTCAGGAGGAAAGAGCCCAACCTGGCTTTTACCAGTTAGTCCAACACAATAGTTTGCTGGGAGATTTCAGAGACCTTTGTAATTAAGGTTATCTACCCATTAGGTCTGAAATCAGGTTGTTTTTGTAGGTCAGTGGTTCTTGCAGCCACAGTAACTGAGAGCTCAGCAGTCACTCGGTCACTTTTCCCTGTTTGGGGATGTGTGGTATCATCAAAGGGTCATGGAGTTCTTACTCAGTGAACCAGGATGTAAGCAGAGTCTCTCACATTTTATGTGGTCAGTTGTTTGCCCTCTAGGTCTTTCAGCTGACTCCAAACTCATGAAATATTATAAGGAAACTTGTTCCAACTAGTCAAAAAAATGACCATTGCTGTTATCTCTCTCTAGTCCAGACAGGTAGACCGAGCCAATAAGGAGGAAGTTCGGGAAGCCAATAAGTACTTTTTCATTGAATCCTGCATTGCTCTTTTTGTTTCCTTTATCATCAACGTCTTTGTCGTCTCAGTCTTTGCTGAAGCATTTTTTGAGAAAACCAACGAGCAGGTGGTGAGTAAGCCAGGGTCCTGGGTGGTAGTGAATGTGAGGGTAAAGAGGAGGCTGGATTGGGGTAGGAAAAGGTGACAGTGACTTAGAGCTCAGGGAAAATAGATCTCAAGCCTCCATGCTGCTCACTAAATCACTGCACTAGTCGTGGTTTACAGTCTGGGGGCTGTGACCAAGCCTAGACCCATCTTTCCAAGCTTTTGACAGGGAAGGGAGCTTGCCTCAGACAAAGATTGCCTCATGCTATTATTGGTGGCTTCATGCCTGTTTGTCTCTTTGTCATCCCCTTTTGTTTCCTGCTTACCAACTACTAGCCACTTGCCAGTTCTGCCATTTGGTGGTGACAGGTTGGGAGGAGCCAACAAACAGAAAACAGAAACTGTGGCTACATAGACTGTCTTGTCCTTTTGAATTCTCTGTCATCTTGATTCCTGATGGCCTATCTAGTTTTGATCACTACTTTCTTATCTATAGGACCTCTGACTCCTGGCTCTGCTTTGACTAAGGACTCCCTATTCTGGATGTCCTCTTATATCTGAAGCCTTCTTAAGGGCCCTCGCCTCCTGTCGTCATTTAAAATGACCCAGCATTCATGTATTACCATGCACACTCTAACTCAGTAAATGTTTTTGATGGCATGGGGGTGTAGAAAGATTATGGAGGAAGACCTCAAGTGACGTTGCAGCCCGTCTCTGCCCTTATCACAACGTGTGTCCAGTGTCTTGCCTCCAGCATCCATCTCTTGGGTGACCTGTGTATAATCTGTAGGAGAGAGCTTCTTGTCTGGGTGCTGGCCTCAGAAGTAAAAGTTGTTCCTAAACTGCTTTGGTTCCAGGTTGAAGTCTGTAGAAATACCAGCAGTCCCCATACTCATCTTTTTCCTGACGATAACTCAACACTGGCTGTGGACATCTACAAAGGGGTAAACCTATTCAGATTTCTGATCTTTGCTCCTAAATCAGTATTCTTAGCATAGTATCTGGTCTCTTCTGTGGATTCACTTCAGAGCTCAGCATATCTTCTCCGGAGTGTGTTTTTTTCAGAGGTCCAGATGCCGGACAAGCCTTTTGGGTTACGTGGAAGGGAATAGAAGATCAGCTGAAAAGATGAATTGTATCAGCAATTCCCAAACTTGTGTTGATAGTATATTGTTCTATAGGACATTAATTGGGGTGACTAAAGAAAGTGTTCCTGGGAATTCCCTGGTGGTCCAGTGGTCAGGACTCCGTGCTCTCTCTGCCGAGGGCCTGGCTTCAATCCCTGTTCAGGGAACTAAGATCCCATAAGCCGCACGGGGTGGCCAAAAGGAGAGAAAGTGTTCCTAGTAAAGTGGTGGTCTTTACTGGGGCCTCTCTGTCCCTTTTATGCTGGTTACATTGTGAACCTCCAACAGTAGAATATATAGTATGTAGCATTTGCAAAATTTATTTGAGCTCTCTCTTCATTCCTCTTACCATCTTGCAGAATAGGGTGTTAAGGAATTTAATTTGGGAAGTGTTGTGGACTTTTTTTTTTTTTAATAGTTAAGGTATAGGTTGAGGATAAAGGCTTTAGGAGCCTAGAGAAGAGAAGGGATTAGGCTGAGGAGAAATAAAGGTCCCTCCAGCAGAATTTAGGTTGAAAGCCTCTAGAATGGGGTCAGGACCTAAGTCTAGCTTCTGTTACAGTGCCCAGCACAGCGCTTGATATAGGTAGGTGCGTAGCCAGGAAGAGGGAGAAATGTCGCAGAGGAGTGCTCTTTGGAGTGTTGTCTCAGGTGGTCTTTGACACAAACATATCTTTCTCCCTTGCCTCTCCCAGGGTGTTGTGCTGGGGTGTTACTTCGGGCCTGCTGCACTCTACATCTGGGCAGTGGGGATCCTGGCTGCAGGACAGAGCTCCACCATGACAGGAACCTACTCTGGCCAGTTTGTCATGGAGGTACCTGCTGTTTGGACTGGGATAGACTAGAGGAAGAGGACATTGCCCTTTTGTTTCTTCTTAATCCCATGTATCTAAGGTCTTCCTGAACCTCCCTAGACCTTTTTCTGTGTCCTATGCCAGACATTCATCCTGTTTCTGTGTTTCCTTCTAGGGATTCCTGAACCTAAAGTGGTCACGCTTTGCCCGAGTGATGCTGACCCGCTCTATTGCCATCATCCCCACTCTGCTTGTTGCTGTCTTCCAAGATGTAGAGCATCTGACAGGGATGAATGACTTCCTGAATGTTCTTCAGAGCTTACAAGTGAGGAGGGAGCTGGGGAAACTCACATCCCGTTGAGTCAGGCAGCATTTTTTATTGCCCTTAGTTACCAAGCCTAGTGCTGCATGCTGGGGAAAACTCAGATGAAGAGAGAGGCACAGTCTTGGTCTATAGCAAATGCGTATGAAATCCCTGTCATCTAAAAGGCTTTTAGAAAGGGCTGGGTTTTTAAGCTTGGTTTTGTTTTTTTTTTTGAGTGGGAATTATAAGCCATAATTACACATAGAACACAAAATTATTGTTCGTTAATCCAAGCAAACATTAAATAATGTATAGGACACTGCTAGATTTTATGGAGATTAAGAAGACGAGGCAGATACAAATTTTGTATCTGACACTATGTATAAGACACTATGCTCATAATTGACGCTAGGTTAATGACACCTCTACACATTTCCACATAATGCATGTTGGAATGATAGGGATAATTTCTCATGGAGTAGCTGAGGCAGGGTCTGTGTTTCCCTTTTGCTAACAGGGCTACTCTCCGGGGTGATACAAGGACCCCCAGTGGCCCTATCTGATCTTAGGTTTTTCTTTTCCAGCTTCCCTTTGCTCTCATACCCATCCTCACATTTACGAGCTTGCGGCCGGTAATGAGTGAGTTTGCCAATGGAATGTGAGTGTTCTTCTTTTAGTTCCCCAAATATATATGGGGGAAGGGTATCTTCATCAAACAGGCCAGTCAGAAAATAAGTCATTGGGGAACTATATGCTTTGAGAGGTGATTGCTAAAGCTGCCCCCTTGGTCTTTGACTTAGAATATGGACACTGTGAATGTAACAAAGGAGGGCAAGCACAGTTTTCATTTCTGGGGGAAATTTTTCAGTTTTTAGGGCTTTAACTCTTTAGCTTCAGCCACTGAAGTTTAAAGCACCTTAATTCCATGTTAAATGATCTTGATGAGAAAGGCATGAGCTAATACCTTTTATATACATCTTTAAAGGACATGGTTTATTTGAAATGACTTGTTACACCTCTAGGGACTCATGACTTTTTGCATTTTCAGGGACTTAAATAATACGGGTTATTTGATAGTGTTTTTTTCCCCCTCTTTCTCCCTATCATTATGTAACTTTGGCTCATTTAACCTAATCTGGGACATAAGAACCACTTTTCAGTTCATTTTGAAATGCCTCTTAACTCCTGTCCTGTGTACCCCAAAAGACACAGTGTCTTTTTATGTTTGTGGACAGGTTGGGCTATTCCACCAATAACTGTGTTGTTTCTTTTTACAGAGGCTGGAGGATTGCAGGCGGTATCTTGGTCCTTATTGTCTGTTCCATCAACATGTACTTTGTCGTGGTTTATGTCCAGGAACTAGGGCACGTGGCATTGTATGTGGTGGCTGCTGTGGTCAGCATAGCTTATCTGAGCTTTGTGTTTTACTTGGTAAGTCCATTTGGGAGGGGGCAGGGGCATATAGGTATCAGGGTGGTCGAGGTGTGGCTAACACTCAGAAATGAAAGGACCTGAAAGAGTTGTTAAACCAGCTGTGATTAAACAATATTTTTAACCATAAAATTTACCTTGGTTCCTAAGAGCTATCATTTTTTAATTTCTGTCACTTCTGTCTGGTTTCCATTCTTAATAATTCCTAACAAGAGAGCGTAGTATGTTTGAAGAACTAAAAGAAGATCAGCAGTGTAGAAAGTAGAGAGTGGTACGAGATGGGATTGGAGAAGGGAGCTGTGGAGTGTGATTTCCAATCTTTGGAGAGCAGCACATGTGGGTTCACAGCCCTGCCCAGCTCTGCTACTTAATAGCTATCCAATAAGGATGTAAGTAAATAGTGATATTCTCTCATTGAGTTATTCTAGAGTTATTTTAAAATGATGGTTATAAAATATAGCTACACAGAAAAGGAATGCAAAATTGTGTATACCTAGATAATCAAAAAAATTTTCAAAAGTCCAGAGTAAATTATGTAAAAATAGTAATAGTTGTTGTCTTAGGCTGGTGGGATTATGGATATATTCTTTTCTCTATTTTCCAGATCTTCTGTAACATTACTTATATTAATGAAAAGCAGCTACAGCAACAACAAATCCACCTCCCTATTCTACACACGTTTCTCTGAAAAACACAGGAGTTGAGGATTAGGGACAGCAAACTTTATACCATGTCTGCTACAGAGAATGGCAGGGATGGAGGGTGGAAACCACTGCTCATCTTTATAACACTTACCTAGTCCCCATGCCAATGTCTGCTACAGGTTATGTACTTGATTGAGAAAATCATTTTAGTGAATATTGAAAAATTATGCCCTGGATGGATATATCCCTTCTTTTTTCCTCCCCAGTAAACCATGGGCACGCTAAGATTGTGCTGACTATGATATAGGGACTTATTCCAAGGAAACCCAAGTAACTGAGTATGTCCTTGACAGAAACTGTTTTAAAAATTTGCTATAGAACTTAAGGGAATCCTTCCTTCGTGCAAATTGGTTATGAAGGTGCCGAGTTCTCAGTCAGCCTAAGACTACTGAGATTGTTGAAGACCCATTTTTAAAAATAAATTTATTTGTTTGTTTGTTTGTTTATGGCTGCATTGGGTCTTCGTTGCTATGTGCGGGCTTTCTCTAGTTGTGGCGAACGGTGGCTACTCTTCCTTGTGGTGTGTGGGCTTCTCATTGTGGTGGCTTCTCTTGTTGTGGAGCACAGGCTCTAGGCGTGCAGGCTTCAGTAGCTGTGGCATGAGGGCTCAGTAGTTGTGGCTCCTGGGCTCTAGAGCACAGACTCAGTAGTTGCGGCGCACGGGCTTAGTTGCTCCGCGGCATGTGGGATCTTCCTGGACCAGGGCTCGAACCCGTGTCCCCTGCATTGGCAGGTGGATTCTCAACCACTGTGCCACCAGGGAAGTCCCTGAAGACCCATATTTAAGGCTTAGGGCTGATTCTAGAGTGAATTACTACTGTTTAGCTCCAAAACGTATACTTATAGAGCAGCTCAGGAGACTATAGCAGTTGTATTAGCCAATCAGTCATTCCCCCCATCATGAGGAATGGGGTAGGACTGAAGAAAAGTGGTCTTCAGGGAACTCTCCCAGTCAGCTAAAAGAAACAAACCAAACACAAAGCAGTAGGAACAGAGGGAACTCAGTATTGAAAGTAGTATGGCAAAAGAGGTTTGTATCTGAGCAGTGCAATGTAGGCAGTCATGGGTAAGAGGGCTCTTCAGAGAGGTTGGTGAATGATGACTGTATTTTCTCTTTCAGGGTTGGCAATGTTTGATTGCACTGGGCATGTCCTTCCTGGACTGTGGGCACACGGTAAGCATCTCTAAAGTCCTGCTGACCGACGGAGCCACCAGTGGCTATACTAAGTAAACACTGGGTCAGTCTGTCTGTCTTCCACAGGTAGCCATCAGAGCCAGTGTGTTGCTATGGTTTACTGTGTGAACATAGCCAAAAGTATGTGCTGTTGCACAGACTGCGTTTAGGACTCAACTGTTTGTTGGGAAAGGCTTTGCATATGTGTTTGAAAGAAGCCATTATTTTTCTTCCTGACCTCCTAACCTGGGAACTGGATGAGGTAGGGTCCTTGAAAAGCTGACATCTGCTGCTCTCAAACAACACTAAACTCTTTAGCTGCCCAAGGGCCAGCTTGTTTTACCTTTCTGAGAGATAATCATCTGTGCATGATTCTTAACAAGACTGACTATATGTTAAAAAAACGTATTTGGAAAATGCAGTAAATTTTTCATGATACAAATTACAGAATGGGTATGCAAGTTTTGTTTATCAAAAGATAATGGATTTTAAAAGGCTGAGAAATACCTTCCTTATGCATACCCTTTGAATTATTTTAATTTAAAAAAAATAAAATCTCAACTAGGGTGGTTTGATCCATTTGAAATATAAAATTATGAGATATCTACCTCTATCAGGTTCAGGATTCTTTTAACTTATTTTCACTTTAAATTTCTCTGGATGTTAAGAGGGGTGAGAAAGCATAAAGAAGATGGTAAATGGACAGATAGCAAAACTCACCTGTAGGTGGTGGTTACTCATCTCATTTGAAAATCACTTCGACGATTTTCCTCAGAGACTGAAAGCTTATCGAAATTTTCTTGGGAGTTCTAATTTTAATAACTTTCATGTTAGTACCAAGCTTTCCTGATGGTATTTCTTCTTGAGCACTTAGAGTCATGAAACCTTCACCTTCCTCCTCCAGGAGGGTGGTGATAGAGATGGTAGTGCTTATGCACTGATGTTCTCATGAGACTTTGGGGTGAGGAGAAAAACTTGAAAGAAGAAGAGCCATCTGTTTTATTCCTAAAAGCCACCTTCTACCAGAATCGTCACCTTTTTCTGAAGCATGCCCAAGACGACTTGCAAGGCAATCTCAGGAGCTCTGGATCTAACGGTTGCAAAGCTCGCTCGCTCTCAGCAAGTCCTTAGGTATCACTATGGTTACAAAGATCTCTCAGCAGGGTTGTGCTGGGCTACCTTTCTTCAGCCATTCCCTCAGAGGGAAAAACTTTGAGACCAGATGGTGGAGCTCTGGAATCAGAGGAAATGGGTCCCTTCAGCATGCAGCTGCTGCTCTTCAGCCACTTCTGACATGTTTACATGTGGAGCCCGAGACTATGTGATTATCTCAAACCAGATCACATTTGTCTGATGGAGATAAATAATCAAGTCTTTTATAGCCACTGACTTGGAGAGAATAGTAATGGGAATGGCATTGAAGGACTTTTCATTTTTGGTGTTTTCCTTCTGGAGTCCTTGTTGATTGATGTTCTCTGTTCACCTGAGCTCCTAAAGGCATTATTGCCGATACTTTGTACACAGTTAAAAGCATAGACTGAATGGACTGTCTTTTATATGGCATTAAGGGTAAACTACTGTGTTTCACTGACCATACCTTTATCTCAGCCCCTCCAGTGATACAGCACAGGATCATGAGAGACAAATTTCCCTAACTGTCCCTCCTCATACCCCTCCCTCTCCCCTACCATCATTCCCCAAGCTGGCATAAGAGCATACTGAAGATAGCAGGGACTGACACCTTAGGCTCCTGTCTGGCTGCTGTAGGTGCGGGCCACACTGACAAAATTCTTTGTAAAGACACTACAGTAACATTGACCTTTGCCCTCAGTCTGGGTGAGTCCAGTCAGTCTCAGATTCACAAATATTTAGAAGCCCAGGTAAAAGCTGCTAGTTTTCTTTGAAAAGTTATATATATGACTTGCAATGATGGAAAATTTCTTCCCAGTTAAATGGCATTTTATATCAGTGTGTGTGTAGTATTATTCAGTGTTAAAAACACTCCCATACTGTATTCCACTTGATCCTCTCAGATAGAAAGTGTACTTTCTTGTCAGCCAGTACTTTGGGTACAGTAAACAATGTTTAGGACTGAAGTCTTCCAGTGCCAGCATGTGCGGTATGTTTGTGTGGAATGTTTAAGGATATACAATTGTATTTCATGTAAACTGGTCCTTGTTCTCCATAAATGTGGCATGAAATAATTGTGCTGCTGCAGCATACTGGGAATTAACAGGGTTGGGAAAGAGCTGCAGTTTGGCTCCTGTGAGGTCCTGCCAGTGGTTTTAGGAGTGATTACAGCAAGTTTTTAGTGATCATTTAACAATATGTAAACTTGGTTTGTAATTAAAAAGTTTTTTTTCCTTTTTCCAATTTGGTTTCCTGGGTATTTTTTTAACTTTGAAAATACTTTATTAATGGGGCGTCAACCACTTGGAAATATTGAAACATCAACTACCACCTGGAATGACATACTAAACTCACACTGTTAGTGATTTTTCTCTTTAGAAGAGAGAGACAAATACAGTTGATCTCTGGACAACCCAGGGTTGGGGCACTGACCCTCCATGGAATAAAAAATCTCTGTAAAATTTATAGTTGGGCTTTCATGTTTATAGTCGGCCCTTCATGTCCAGTGTTCCTCCGAATCTGTGGTTCCGCATTCTCAGATTCAACCTGCCTTGGGTCATGTAGTACTGTAGTATTTACCACTGGGGAAAAAAATCCATGTATGAGTGGACTCACGCAGTTCAAATTCATGTCATTTAAGGCTCAACATAGGTTTAGTTCCCAGAAGACTTGACGAATTGCAGACACCAAACACTAATTTCTATTACCCACTTAGTCAGATAGTTTTGCCATTGCTAAAGGTTACATCATTACCATATTTAAAGTTGAAAAAACATTGTCATCTGGCCTTTTTCTGCTCTAAGCTGAACATTTCTCTATCTGTAGTCTTGTTTCACCATTGAGGTCTTTTATATTCTGTATATGCTGCCAATAAAAAGTATGAGTATTTGAAAAGAGAAACCAAAGTTGTTTAGGTTAAAAATGAAAGCATTTTGGCAGACCTGATATATATGGAAATATTGGCGCCGTTTAATAAAAACAAAGACAGAGCTCAGACACAGTAAACTACTAGCCTTGTCACCAAACACATGGCAGGAAAATCTAAGTCAGCACTTAATTTGTTTCAAGAGTGTCACTAGAACTTCATTTTCCCTTTCTCTGTTGCAAGCTTTCCCTGTCTGTCTTACAGGAGCTGAATACTGTAAGTAGCACCATAGAAGTTATCTGGCAATTTTGTTCTCCATGTTGTCCTTCCTCATTTAGCTCTCCCTTCTAACTTTGTTTTTGTTTAAATCTTTTTTTTTTTTTTTTTTTTTTTTTTTTTTTTGCCTTGCTGCGTGGCTTACGGGGTCTCAGTTCCACTCGGGCCCATGGCAGTGAAAGCCCAGAATCCTAACCACTAGGCCACCAGGGAACTCCTTACTTTGGATTTAATTTCAGAACTAAAATAGGATGCATAACAATTTGAAGATCCTGATTTGAGATATTTCCTTTAGCTCTGCCCTCTGGAGTACTTTCTGTTCCTTCCTTGGATAGGACCAATGAATCCAAATGTGTCACCTTCTCTTGGCACCTTGGCTTTTGAATGTTAAAAATGACTAACACACTGCTATGTGCTAGTCAGGGTCTTTGCACTCATGTGATCTCATGTAATTCTTATAACAAGAGGATCAGCCTCTATATAGATAAGGCAACTGAAGGACCAAAAAGTAAAATAATACATCACTAAAAAGTGGGCAATTGGCATTTCAACTTGACTAGCTTAATTCCAGAGCTCACATCATCATTACCAATCGTCCTATGTAATATATAGTAATATATAGTAATACATAGTATATATATAGTATACACTTCATGCGCAGTTAAGACACCAAGCTTTGCTTGATACTCTGATTAGTGCTAGAATATGTTTTAGATCAAAAGCTGCCAACTGGTAGGCTAATTTTGTTTGGCCTGTGCTAAATTTTAAAAAGTACCTGAATGCTTTTTGAGGTAGGTGTGGAAAATGGGCAGGGCCCTCTATGATCCTACCCCAGCAATAACTAAGGACTAATAGTTTATTCATTTGCATACCTCTCTGCCCTTGAAAGGTTTAGCCAATTCCTGTGCAATTTACCCCATCTCTTAGTGCCTCCGAGCAATATGACAAACTTCTCCAATGAAGGAGTGCTCTCTACTAAGTCATCTAAGTGATACAACCTGGAGGTCATGGGACTAAAAATGCAACCCTTGTTTTCTACATAATGAAGAAGCTCAGCACCTTAGCTCACTTGAGAAAAGACTGCAGTGAATTGTCAGTGTATCTGACAATCACTCTTGGTTACTAAAACTTGAGTCATAAGACCCTAAAGTGAGTAAGCAAGCTGAAGTCTGAAGTGCTGTTCTGCCCTAAGGCCAGTGTGACTCAGTCATTTCCTAGCCCACTAGTTGAGAATAGTTTTATCTTGGGCTCTATTTAGTTTCATCTTCACACAGTCATCACAAGCTTGTGAGGTATACAGGGCAATTTGTAATGTGTTAAAAAATTATTGAAGACTGGAACTTCCCTGGTGGTCCAGTGGTTAAGACTCCGCACTTCCACTGCAGGGGGCGCAGGTTCGATCCCTGGTTGGGGAACTAACATCCCGCATGCTGCGTGGCACAGCAATTACTGAAGACTAACATGAGATAGCTTATTAACGTACTTGACATTTTCAAATGTAGCATTTATTCCCATTTTACAAATAAGTAGGATAGGCTCCAGAAAGATACATGACTTGCTCAAGGTCATAGGAAGTGGCAGAGTTGGAGCTTGACCCCAACTCCAGTTCCTTTTCCACTATGTAATAGAAACATTTTCTTTCTATGAGTTTATAGTGTGCATTCGGCATCCTGAGCACTCATATGATTTCATTTAATTCTTATAACAAAAGGATCAGCCTCCATACATGTGAGGCAACTGATAGGCCAAAAAGAGTTTGTTGTTGACAAGGGGCAACAACATTCCTAAAACTCCAAGTAATAACAGTAGGGCTAAAAGGAGACTCAGTGATTGTCCCATGGTGAATTTGGAGGAAAGAAAAAGTAAGATACAACTTCACAGATGCCAACACAAACCATCTGGATTCAGGTCTCCAGGGGTGGATCTGACAACGTGTTTTAAAAGCAACAGAAGTGATTCTAATTCAGCCTGATAAACGTTTGGGATCAGTAGCTCATCTCTTCTCTTAGTACATGCCATTTTGTTTTTTTTAATGAAAGGCTTTGCTTTCCTCATGTGCCAAAGGATAATAGGGCCCAGATAATAGGGTCAGGATTTAGATTATTTGCAATTTGATTTCTTTTTTTTTTGACCGTGCTGGGCAGCTTGTGGGATCTTAGTTCCCCGACCAGGGATTGAACCTGCTCTCTCAGCAGTAAAAGCCTGGAGTCCTGAGCACTGGGCAGCCAGAAAATTCCCTGAAATTTTATTTCTAACACACTTGGTATTAAAGTACAAAAGCTCGCACTGCGTTTGCTCTTAATATCCTGGTCAGAAACAATCATCCTGAGGCAGAGTGTGTCGCAAGAATAGTCAAAGTGCAAATTTTCCTGAGGGCATTCGGTACTATCTCAATCTTTAACTATTTCGGCTCCTAGCAATTATTTTATATACAATAAACCATTCATGTATCTGTAAGCCATTTCTTTTCTGAAATGAAAGTCTATATAGCAGAACTGAAAAAAGACCTACATTGATATGCTGATTATAGGTACTTAAATGCCAAATTCAGTATTTAAATACTTGCAAATCAGTCTAACCCTTTTCCATCTTTTTGTCCTCAGTACCTACGTCTGGGATTGACAGTTCAGCCTGAACTCTACCTTCTGAACACCGTGGATGCTGACTCACTTGTGTCTAGATGACTGACAGCCTGAGAGACTCTATAGGACCCACTTTCTCTTAGTCCTTTTGTGCCAAGTGTCCTGTTAACGTATCTCTGTTAGTTCAGTGGTGAGTTTTGTTCAACCATTTTGAGCAAAAGGCAAAGATTTCCTCATGGGACGTGTGTTAAAAGCTGACAGCTTAAGTGTAGGTCAGAGACCCGCAGAGTCCTGCAACTGCCAGAGTTAAATTTTTAGCCTATGATGGTCACACACCCCTATGGGCTTGTGTCTCGACTTATGGAATTTTAAAAATATATATGTGTGTATGTTTAGGTAAACCTGAACATATCAGTTTGGGTAGAGTTTTAAAGTTATATAAAAATGATAGATCTTTTGTATTTTTTTAACAAATGTTGCTCAGATAAATCAGATATTTATTTTGTCTGGATCGCAAGTGACAAAGGAAAAGGAGCACTGTTCTTTTTCAGAGTGAACTGGTCAAGCTGACTTACTTTTAAAGTGATACTTGACTATAGCCAGTTAAATTTCACTTTGATTTTTATTAACCAAACCTTGGTAACTACTGATACTGGCACATCATTTCCAAAGAAAACACTTCTTCTATTCGGCATATTTAATCCTGGTTGTCGGTGTGCTTTGTGATTGTTATTTTATTTGTTGCTTTTCTTGAGTTTTTTTTCAGAGATATGATAGTATTTACCAAAGAGCTTAATGCCTACAAACAGGATCCAGAAATCACACTTAAACCAATGATCAGTTTTCCCTGCTGCATTGTAACTCAGCCCATTCTAGCATTTAAGTTGTAGGTATAAAAAGAATTCTAACATTTAACTTTGTAAGTCCCAACAGAAGATAATGGAGGTATTAGTTTTCTTTCTGATGTGTGTATAGTCCCACCATGTCTTTTCTTCGCACTTTTCCCATTAACACTCCAAACACCATTTCTAGGTCCAAAGTCTATTTCCCGGAGTGGCTAATATTTCTAATGCTGACTCTCCTAGGGAATGCTAAGCGTTTTAAGTTATATATACCAAGTATAATAGTATGAGATGAGAACTAGACTGGGACTTGGAAGATTTGTCTACATGTCACAAGCTGCCTGCCTACATGTGGCTTATAGATATTTTTTGACCCCCTCTTCCTAACCAGGATTTTTTTTTCCATAAAATTTTTATAATAAAACATTTAATATTTAAAACTTGAAAGTTTCTGCATAACGATCTGATTGAAAAGTCAGAAGATTTTCAACACTGGGCCCACGTTCCTTCACGGAAGTGCAGTTGGCTTGAACTGAATGGCAGCTATCCATTTTTTTTTTTTTTTTTACATCTTTATTGGAGTGTAATTGCTTTACAATGGTGTGTTAGTTTCTGCTGTATAACAAAGTGAATCAGCTATACATATACATATATCCCCATATCTCCTCTCTCTTGCGTCTCCCTCCCACCCTCCCTATCCCACCCCTCTAGGTGGTCACAAAGCACCGAGCTGATCTCCCTGTGCTATGCAGCTGCTTCACACTAGCTATCTATTTTACATTTGGTAGTGTTATATAAGTCAATGCCCAGCTATCCATTTTTAATGGAATATACTCCAGGGTGGCATCCATGCCTTCTTTCATTTCCTTCCAGCCCCAAAGGCATTGAGTTTGCAAACCCTGCAGCCTTTGTGTGTTTGAGCATCACTTTTCTCTTTCAGCATAAAAATTAAATATCCAACCTCTCTGCCTTATTTTATTTTTTTTTCTGCCTTATTTTAAAACTTAGCACCTTTCAATAAGACTTAAAAAAATCCAGACAGTGCCTATGTTCACTTATAATGATTTGATCCTCTAAGTGGCAGGGATTTTTTCCAAGATGATACTTTCAAATTCCCTCATTTCTACTTCATGGCCCTTGAAACTTCTGATAAGAGGGGCAGCCTTGCAACCTAGGTTAGAGACCTTCTGATCTCAAAAATGAAACTGAGTTAACGCCACTTACCAGCTTTTACTTGAAAAAGCGACTTAAAAAATGAGTTTCAGTGTTTTGGTTTCTTTATACAGAGACAGCAATCTAGATGAATCAGTTTGTTGGATTTTCCTCCCTCCATGGGCAATTTCATTTCTCAGTAGTTTCACTACCAGAGAATATTTGGAGAAAGCAAAAAAAAAAAGCAAAAAAAAAAAAAAATCCTGTTTTGCAACTAATAAAAAGATAAGGTGGTTGGTTAAACAGAGATGAAGTACTTGAGGGGTTTCTGTAGCTTTTCTCCATTCTTTAACTGTATGTTACTAGGAACAGACTAGAATTTACAAAAATTTATAAGTATACCCCTCAGGTCATGTAACTCCTGTAATCAGAAAATTTGATAATAAAGCAAACTGAATCATGCTAAAACCAGTAGAGAAGATTGATGTCTAAAGAGTGAGTCTTGGGTAAAGTTTTATGCTAAGTTAAGAATATTTAATTATTCTTTAATTTATGATTTACAAATCTGGATTTCTATGTTATGTGCTTATATAGATATTACTATAGTCAATCTTTTTTTTTTGGCCGTGCTGTGCAGCATGTGGGATCTTAGCTCCCCAACCAGGGATTGAACCCTCGCCCCCTGCAGTGGAAGTGTGGAGGCTTAACCTCTGGATCGCCAGGGAAATCCCAATATATTCAATCTTAAGATTAACCTAGATGCATATACTCACTCAGTTCCTGGGGTTTAACACTGTGGAGTCAATTTTTTAAAAGGATGTTCTGACAGTGTATACCCAGAATGTTAGAAAAATACAATTAAATAATTGTTACTGCTGCTACCTACCTGTGTGTTGGCTTAATATAAAAGGCAGTCAGAGCATATCCAGGCACATGAAATAGTTTAATTAGTCAGTGAGGCAGAGGTTACAGCAGACGATGAAAATAGCCTTCTCAGTTTTAAACATTATGATATTAAGGCACCAAACCTTTGCCCCAGAAGTACTGTGCAAATTCAGGTACTGTATTTTATCTATTTATAAGGTCCTCCTGCAACGGCCTCCCATCTTTACCCAGGCTAATGTGGGTAAATGGGCATCTTGCATACTTAACTTTTCTCCATACAAGATTTTACATTTTAATTTAAACATAATTTGTGAGCTCTCATGCATAATACTCTGAATAAATATTTTTCATTGCTTTTTTCAAGCAATAAATATATTACTTTAGTACTTTCAGAGTAAGATTATGACAAAATTCTGGAATCTCTTGGGTTTTGTGAGAAAAGCCCATTTCTGATTAAACACTTCAGTTAATCTATTTTTACTGCTGAGCATATATTGAGAGAGTGGGATCTTTCTGGTAGCCTGATTAGAAGTATCTTTTCATTGTGTAATCAACATGAAGGATGACATTTCTATTCCAGCCATCTTAAATTTTTCTGACTTTCATGGAACATATTAGAGCCAACTGCTGGAATATTTACTCTAGTAGAATAA
The DNA here is from genome assembly GCF_964341445.2 of Mesoplodon mirus. Lineage (NCBI taxonomy): Eukaryota > Metazoa > Chordata > Mammalia > Artiodactyla > Ziphiidae > Mesoplodon > Mesoplodon mirus. The sequence continues at coordinate 57,091,431 of NC_138987.1, read as the reverse complement.
AGTAGTTGGATTCTTTCCTTGCCTTTTTAAAAATTAATTTATTTATTTTTGGCTGCACTGGGTCTTTGTTGCTGCACGTGGGCTTTCTCTAGCTGCAGCGAGTGGGGGCTACTCTTCATCGCAGTGCGCGGGCTTCACATTGCGGTGTTTTCTCTTGTTGCGGAGCACAGGCTCTAGGCGTGTGGGATTCAGTAGTTGTGGCTCACAGGCTCAGTAGTTGTGGCTTGCAGGCTCTAGAGCAGAGGTTCAGTAGTTGTGGCACACGGGCTTAGTTGCTCCGCAGCATGTGGGATCTTCCCGGACCAGGGCTCGAACCCGTGTTCCCTGCAATGGCAGGCGGATTCTTAACCACTGCGCCACCAGGGAAGTCCCTCCTTGCCTATTTTCTAAGGAGGACAGTGTTGACTGAAACGTGTACTTGTTGCTGGCACTAGAAGAGCCTCATGATAGGTACAGATGGCAACTTTTAAAATAATTACCCTGTGCCAGTAGAGAAAAGTGTATATAATACACAGAACAGTGGGTAATGTCTAGAATGCGGATATATTTTCAGATCTTCCTGTGTCTTTCCCTTCCCAAACACTAGACTTCACCTTCCTGTCAGAGTATTCCTCCACGACAGGCAACATCAAGGAAGGGGAAATCAGCACCACAGATCATATTACAGTGTATTCTTGATTTTATCTCAGTGGGTATTTTTTTGTTTTGTTTTGTTTTCTTTCCCAGGCCTAGAATCAGGGAATAAATCTGAGCCATGGCAGTTATGACTTCAACAAGGTCTAGCTTAGTATTTAGAACCCTAGGGCAATTTAGAGGAGTTTGATGCCACAGGTATACTTAACATTTAATATCTTCTTTGTTTCTTGTGTTTTCTACAGTGTCATACCAGATTAGCAGTAGCACTTCTGGATTAAATCCTTTTTTCCCCTCAATACTGCCATCTGAGGGAAAAGGGATTTTTTTTAGCAATTTACCTTTGTACTCCTAGAAATACTTTCAAGAAGTATAAAAATGAATACACAAATATTTAAATGTTAAGACCTTTACGTTTGTGGTAAAATAGTCAAGTTTTTGTATAAGAGTGAGGTGCACAGTGGTGAACCAGATTTAAATAACAACATGGCCATTCTCCTCTGATGTAATTTTTGCCCATTCTAAAAAGGAGTTTATGAAAGCCTTAATTACCTTGCCCTGTTTGTGGAGAATTAAGCTATGAATAGAGCATCACATTTAATATGGATAGAGAAAATTTTTCTGTAGCCACTATATAACTCCTAATTTTCAGATTGATTTGGCGTAATATAGATTATTTTCTGCCACTAACTAGAAAATAAAAATTTTAAAAGTCAGAAAATCATGGCCTAGTCTTTGAAAGACATCAAGAAAGATATTTTTGAGCTGACTATGATTGTTGATTTGGAAATCAACTTCTTAAACAGCTGAAGTCTATGAGAATTCCGGCTGAAACTTCTGCAGTATAATTTGCTACATATTAAAACTTCTTCATAATAAATAGTTTTCAGAAGGCTTCTTGTTTTTCTTATCTGAAGCTTCATTTTTTGGACACATTGAAGGATCGAGGTCTAATATAATCCTTATACATAGAATAGAGAACACCTAGAAACAAAAAGATGTGTATCAGTAGAGTATCCATGGGAAACAAACACTGAATTTCTTCACTTGTATTTTTTTCTAAAACCAACCTACAATTAAAAAACAAACAAACGCCCTCTATCTTATTAATTTTTGGCTTGGATCATATGAGTGACTCCAGGAAAAAAATACAAAAAACAAAAAACAAATCTAAGAGCCCTTTAGGATCAGTATAAATCTGAATTTATGACATTACAATGCCACCCTAAAGTTTGAATTTTAAAATATTGGTGAGAAAGGAAAGTGGGAAGATTTGGCTAGATCTTGAGATAAAAACAATAGGCACTTCAACTTAGAAAACATCTATTCAGTGTCTACTAGTACTCAGTATTCTGAAGAAAAGCAAAGTGAATGGATCTAATCCCTGCTTGTAGGGATTTACAGTCCAGTGGATGAATTAGCTATGTTTAGGCAGATGAGATAAATGTACATCTTCCCCAAGGATGAGGTCCTAGGGCTATGCAGAAAGGGGGGAGTGGCCAGGGAAAATATCCTGAGGAAGAGAGGAGCTGCTTCAGTGAATTCAAGGGATGTCAGCAAATGTTCACATCCAAAGCAAGTTAGAGGGCTTCCCTGGTGGCACAGTGGTCAAGAATCCGCCTGCCAATGCAGGGGACATGGGTTCGAGCCCTGGTCTGGGAAGATCCCACATCGCGGAGCAACTAAGCCCACGTGCCACAACTATTGAGCCTGCACTCTAGAGCCCACGAGCCGCAACTACTGAGCCCGTTCACCTAGAGCCAGTGCTCTGCAACAAGAGAAGCCACCACAATGAGAAGCCCGCGCTCCACAACGAAGAGTAGCCCCCACTCGCCGCAACTAGAGAAAGCCTGCGCACAGCGACGAAGACCCAATGTAGCCAAATATATAAAGAAAGAAAGAAAGAAAGAAAGAAAGAATCTGCCTGCCAATGCAGGGGACACAGGTTCGAGCCCTGCTCTGGGAAGATCCCACATGCCATGGAGCAACTAAACCCATACGCCACAACTACTGAGCCTGCGCTCTAGAGCCTGCGCGACACAACTACTGAAGCCCTCATGCCACAACTACTGAAACCCGCGCACCTAGAGCCCGTGCTTCACAATGAGAAGCCACCGCAATGAGAAGCCCACGCGCCACAACAAAGAGCAGCCCCCACTTGCAGCAACTAGAGAAAGCCCGCACGCAGCAATGAAGACCCACGGCAGCCAAAAATAAATATATAAAAACCAAACAAATAAAGCAAGTTAGGGAGTCACAGATTTAAACTACAAGTCACCACTCTCGCCATCCATATCAATTGTCAAGGCATCAGCTATCTAGTAGATTGTCTGAACTAAACCTTTACTTCATTTTCCTTCAGCTTTATTTCTGATACCTCCTGTTAATACCTACAAAAAGTGCACAGAGCCTAAAGGGTAAGTTAGTTCTCATCTCAGTTAGATAGCAAATTAGATATCTGCAGAAATAATTATTAACCTCTTGCCTACCTCTTAAATGTTGGTGTTCCCTGGAGTTCTGATCCCAACCCTTTTCTCACCTCATTCACACCTGTTGCTTCACTGGTAAGCAAGTTAGATCTCTCTTCTGAATGTGAGACCCATGTATAGATTATATAATATGTGACATTTCCATATCCCATAGTTAGGTGGCCTCCAAAACTTTAAAATTGTATATAAGTAAATATGTTGAGCATGCCCCTCAAAATGCACATTTATTTATAAACCGTATAAATGTACTACGATCAGTCTGTATACTGGTAAAGCTTTTTTGTTTTTGTTTTTTATTGGCTACACAGTGTGGCATGCATGCGGGATCTTAGTTCCTTGACCAGGGATCGAACCCATGCCCCCTGCATTGGGAGTATGGAGTCTTAACCACTGGACTGCCAGGGAAGTCCCGCTTTTTTGTTTTTAAGATAAAAATATTTTCTTCCCACGTCCCCATGGACCTCCTTATACATCAACTAGGGTATGAGTACTGTAATTTAGAGACATCTTCCATAGGCGTCTTAGTCAGTATAATATAAAATTAAGAGTTCAGGCTCTGGAATAGATTGCCCATGTTACTGTGAACAGGAAACCTTTCCTCTCTAAGCCTCAGTTTCCTTACCTGTAAAACAGGATAATAACAGTACCTACCTCATTGAGTATTGTTGTTTAATAAAGACTGGTCATGAGCCCCTTGCATCATACCTGAATTTATGCTAATTAGGTGACTCATGGTGGGCTCCTAGGTAGCTTCAGGATGTGGCTAGTCATGCCAGAAGACCAGCCATGTGATTAGACTTGCAGGGAGGGGAGTAGGACTGGAGATTGAGTTCAGTCATGTGGCCAATGATTCAGTCAATCATGCCTACATAATGAAGCCCCAGTAAAAACTCTGGACACTGAAGCTCAGTGGAGTTTCTTGGTTGGTAAACACACAGATGTGCTGGGAGGGTGACATGCACCAATTCCACAGGGCGAAATTTTGAGTTTGGGACCCTCCCAGACCTTACCCTATGTGTCTATTTGGTCCTGATTTGTATACTTTATAAAGAAATTGTAATTGTGAGTATGGTGCTTCCCTAAGTACTATAAGTTCTTCTAGTGAAATATCAAACCTGAGGGAGTCTTGGGAAACCCTGAATTTGTAGCCAGTTGGTCAGAAGTGCAGGTGCTCTGGGAAACCTCAGTGGCAGTGTCTGAAAGAAGGGTGGTGTTTTGGGGAACCATGTCCTTAAACCTGGGGCATCTGATGTGAGCTCCACGTGGTTGACATCAGTATTGAGTTGTCCTGCAATACACCAGGTGGTGTCCCAGTAGGTATTAAGATTAAATGAGATAATGATATATAAAGCAGGGTGACATACATCATAAGCACTCATTATATGTTATTATTGTTTTATCCAATATGTACTCATCCTCTCACCAAACCTGTGCTTTCTTCTTCATTCTTTTTTTTTTTTTTTTCTTTGCGGTACACGGGCCTCTCACTGTTGTGGCCTCTCCCGTTGCAGAGCACAGGCTCCGGACGCGCAGGCTCAGCAGCCATGGCTCACAGGCCCAGCCGCTCAGCAGCATGTGGGATCTTCCCGGACCGGGGCACGAACCCGTGTCCCCTGCATCGGCAGGCGGACTCTCAACCACTGCGCCACCAGGGAAGCCCCTTCTTCATTCTTTTTATGTGTGAAAGGCACACCTTTCATCTCGTTGCCCAGACCATAAACCTAGGAGTCATCCTTGATTCTTCCTTCCTTCCTTTTCCCAATCACTTAGTTGCTGAGTCCTCAGTATTTCTAGAATCCATCTCCTCTCTGTTGCCATTGCCACTGCCTTAATTCATATCCAATTCATCATCTAATTGGCTTCTGCCTTTTTTCTCCCCTCCTTTGCAAATCATCTCTAATCATTTTCTTTTTCCTCTTAACACTTTCTTCATGGTGATATAAATATGCATGGAAAATAGTTCATAAAACTTAAATGACCAGATTAACAGATATTTGTAGAATGAACACCTGTAATTATGGGTCAAGAAGTAGAATATTACAGGCATCCTGGAAGCCTCCAGGTTTCCCTTTCTGATCATATTCCCCTCCCTTTTTCATAGGTAACCACTGTTCTGAATTTTATGATAATAGTTTTCCTTGCCTTTATAGTGTGACAGTCTGTTTAGTATCCCTAAACAAACAGTTTCATATTGCCTGTTTCTGATCTTTCTGTACAGCAGGCATCTTTCTTTTGTTTTTTGGCCGAGTGGCATGTGGGACCTTAGTTCCCCAACCAGGGATCGAACCCACACCCCCTGGATTGGAGGTGCGGAGTCTTAACCACTGGACCACGGAGTCTTAACCACTGGACCGCCAGGGAAGTCTCCTAGCAGGCCTCTTTTAGATGCTGTTCTGACTGTTACTCCCCTGTTTAAACCCTTCACTGGCTCACTTCACCTTTTTACTCCTCAACTAGCAACCATATAAATCTATTGGGGGATTTGTTTTATATCAATTTAACTAAGCTGTTACTGTGTTTTCCAGAATTCCCTTCCCTGCATCGTTCCAGGTTAGCTTGGCCATAGAGACATTTTACTTGAGATTTGAAGGTGAAAGTTGAAGCAGGAGCTGCCAAATTCTTTTTGCACTTGGAAGGCTTGGTGCAGAACACCAGGTGCTATTACAGCTTGTGTATGTTGTTGTTTATCTGCTGGCTCACCTCACCGTTGATGGTCAGCAGTCAGGCCCACAAATCTTTCAGCTCCTTCTGGATCTCCTCCATTAGCTTTTCTGGCTCCTGGGCCAGGTGTGGATTAGCTCCATGATAGAGGGTGTCAGCTTTTCCTGAAGGTCATGCCATGATCAAGGTTGGAGTCAGCAAGACTCTGACTCAAGTTTCCATTTGTCTTTGTGGGTTCCAGCTCACCCTTGCAGATTCTAGTTTATTTTTCTTTCCCAGTCGCTGCCTTGTTAACTTCAGGTGCCAGCATTAGAAATATAACCAGCAACCTAACATGGACTGTTTAGCCAGTTCCCAAAATTGCTTGAGGTCATATCTCTATAATAAATCCCTTTTTATATATCACTACTAGTAGTTTTCCTTCTCTGATTGAACCTGACGGATCCAGAATTTGGTATTGGAAGCTTCCAGAGGAACATAACTCTGAACATTGGTTCTCTGAATTGGTTCTGGGTTATCGGGAGTTGGTTCTCTGATCTGATTAGATTTAAAGGTATTAATGGGCTTTTTTTTTTTCCCTCCAGTGGCAAAGAGTATGCTAGCCGTCCATGGCATGTGGTAGCAAAACATTAAAAAAATGATCACCTTGCAGACACCCTTATTCAGGTGCGTATAGAAAGCAAGGCTTTGGGTGATCAAGTATTTATTGTCATAGAACATTTAGTGGAAATAAGGAGTATAATAAGGTTAGTAACTTTTAAGTGTGCTGGAGAACTTGGGAAAACTATATGATGGGCTCATGGCTTTAAATTCCTAGCTCAAGGTCTTGTGAGGGACCTGAAAGCTTTATGACTTTCTAAAAAGAAACTCTTAACTCCTGTAGCCTTGAGACTGGTATTTTTGAAAAATGTACACAGGGGCTAATCCTGTGAGTGACTAATCACAACACAAATTAAATTCCCAAACTCATAACACCTCTTACGTTAAAGTTTAGGGCATTGGGGACTTCCCTGGTCCAGTGGTTAAGACTCCACACTCCTAAAGCAAGGGGCAGGGGTTCGATCCCTTGTCAGGGAACTAGAGCCTGCATGCTGCAACTAAAAAAGACCCTGTATGTCGCAACGAAGATCCCTTGTGCTACAACTAAGATCTGGTACAACCAAATAAATAAATAAATAAATACTAAAAAAGAAAAAAAGTTTAGAGCACTGCTTTGGAAGGCATGGGACTCTGAAAATTGGGATGGGGACATATAAGCAGATTCCAGTGAAACTGGGTCCTTGAGCCCCTATATCTTACTGAGACTCCTTTGCCAGTAGAAACAGTCCCTCTCTCTGTCTGAGAATGACTGAAACTTGGACCAAAAAGTAGTCTCCACTAAATGAAGTTGAAATACCAGAACTTCCTTAGTATACTTCCACGGTACAGCAGTGATTCTTCTTTACTGGGGCAATTTTGTTCCCCAGGGATGTCTGGCAATGTCTGGAGACATGTTTGGCTGTCACAGCACAGGTGGGTACCATTGGCATCTAGTGGGTAGAAGCCAGGGGTGCTGCTGAACATTCTGTAATGCACAGGACAGTCCTCCGCAACAAAGAATAGTCCAGTCCAAAATGTCAATAGTGCTGAGATTGAGAAACTTTGCCATAAAGGAAGGTATCCAAAGGCTTAGGGAGATTGGAATGTTAGACTGGATTTATCCTGCTCACTCACCCCCTAAATATATCTCCTTCCTTCTGCAGAGCTGTGAGAAGTACATTTGTTAAGAGAGCCCTGGCCACCTTGAAGAGGTCTATGGTAGTGATTTCCTATAAGCCAAAAATGACAGTAGGAATTTCTGGGCTCCCTGAATTCAGTAGGGATGATGGGATTGTGGGGTGGCAGGGGTCAAGTGGCAGCTTTTAATTGACAAAGACAAGGAAAGCATGATTACCATAATGGGCAGCAAAGCCTAAGCAGTAATCAAAATAGTCTAAGCCACAAAGATCTTTGGCATTGGCTAATTGATTATGTTGTACCTAGAGTTGAAAGTGGTGAGCAGCATGTAAGCAGAAAAGCTCTAGGTCTGGCGAACAAAAGTTTGACTTGAATCATCACAATAGAGAGCCATGGCCCCTCAACCAATTCCCAAATTTGAGTCAATTCATAGACCCAAAGTCCCTGGAATAAACGAGAGGTTAGATCTCCTTAAGGAAAGACCCTGTTTCACAGCCAAAAATGCAAATACTATAAATCCTCCTTCTAGTCTTCCCCAAAGGCACCTATGACTATTCAGCAGGGTGCCTGTGCAAGAGGAAGGGGAAATAATCACATTTGTGGGACATTGTTAAATATTGATTTTGAATTGATACTAATGCCTGGAGAATTAGTGTGTTCTACCAGTCGAACTAGGAGTTTATGGTCAGGTCAGTGGAGTTTTGCTGTGGGTCTATTTTACAGTTGGTCTGGTGGGTCCCTGAACCTACCTTATGTTATTTCCCCAGTTATGGAATGTGTAATTGGAATAGACATACTCAGCAACTATCAGAATCCTCACATTGGTTCCCTGACCTGTGGAGTAAGGGCTATTATGGTAGGGAAAGCCAAGTGTAAGCCACTGTTGGTTTTTTAAAAAATTAATTAATTAACTTATTTTTGGCTGCGTTGGGTTTTCATTGCTGTGTGTGGGCTTTTCTCTAGTTGCAGCGAGTGGGCTTCTCAGTGCGGTGGCTTCTCTTGTTGCTGAACCCAGGCTCTAGGCGCGTGGGCTTCAGTAGTTGTGGCACGTGGGCTCAGTAGTTGTGGGACATGGGCTCAGTTGCTCTGCAGCATGTGAGATCTTCCCGGACCAGGGCTCAAACCCGTGTCCCCTGCATTGGCAGGCGATTCTTAACACTGTGCCATCAGGGAAGTGCAGTGTAAGCCATTCTAAATGCTTCTATTACCAAAGCAATACTGCATTCCCAGAGGGATTGTAGAGACTAGTGTCATCATCAAGGACGTTAAAGATGCCAGGGTGGTGATTCCTACCATATCTCCATTCATTTTGCCTCTTTGGCCAGAAGACAGATGGATCTTGGAGAATGATAATGGATTTCTATAAACTTAATCAGGTGATCAGTCTAATTGAAGCTTCTGTACAGGTGTGGTTTCATTGCTATAGCAATCAACACAATTTTTGCTATTTGTTTTGCAGCTATTAATCTGATTGATTGCTTTTTTCTGTATACCTTTTAGTAAAGATCATCAGAAGCAGTTTGCTTTCATCTGGCAGGGCCAGCAGTATATGTTCATTGTTCAGTCTCACGGCTGTGTGAACTCTCCAGCCCTATGCCACAATCTAGTCTGCAGGACCTTGATCATCTCTCTATTCCACAGGACATCACATTAATCCATTACATTGATCTGATCTATCAAGGGTAAACTGCTACTATATTGGTAGGGTAAGGAGGAGTGTGTCTGGAATGTATACCTTCTGGGGCCTTTCTTAGTAGTCCCATGTCATGTGATTAAAGAAGGTGGAAAATTATACCCAGTACAGGAAGGATCATTAATGACCCAGATCATTTAAGAATGTTTGGGTCTGGGGAGGGTGGGAGGGAGGGAGACACAGGAGGGAAGGGATGTGGGAACAGATGTATATGTATGACTGATTCACTTTGTTATAAAGCAGAAACTAACAAAAAATAAATAAATAAATAAATAAAAAATAATAGGTGTTGGAAAAAAAAAAAATGTTTGGGTCAACACCCCAGTCAAATAACCATGAATAGCCAAGGTGCTTTCGGAAGGCAAAGGGTGGATGAAATGGCCAGTGGAAAAACATAGTTATAATATGAGCCATGATCATCCGACCAGTTGCAGAAACAAAGACTGTGATAGTTATGAATATTTCTTCCTTATTTTGATATGAATACACTTGTGTATACAGTCACCAATTTTTTTTCTATTTGCCATTTCCATTTACCTACCATCTAATATACGAAGTATTAATAGTAGTTAACTTTATATCTCAGGATTTAAGTCATAGGATATCAAAAGGGAATATGACTCAGCTCAAAGATGAATCAACATCACCCAAAGATGGACAAAGGGATTTTGTATCCTCTTTTGGGAGAGAGTTAGCATGTTTTTGGTTATACAAGGGATGGTTGATTTTGCCATCGTCTTTATTTGAAGGTAAGTGTATTAAAAGAGCTGTATATGGATGACAGGTTGACAAGGGATAGACAGTGACGGATTTGTAATGTATCAATTTAGCTAAACTATAACTAGATTTTCCAGAATTCCTTTCCTTTCATTCCCTGAAAAATTGCACAGGAGACATTTTGCATGAGATTTAGAAGGTAGAAGTAAAGCAGCAGCCAAATTCTTTTTACCTGGGAAGGCACTGTTGCAGCATATTTTTGCTTATCTGCGGGCCCACCTGGTTGGCATGGGGCAGCAGTCAGGAGTGCAGCTACCATGGCTCCTGCTGAATTTCCTCTTTCACCTTCTCTGACTCCTTGGCCAGGTCCATGTTTAGCTCCAGGAAGAGGGGCATCAGCTTTTTCTATGTCACTCCATCATCAAATTTGGAGGTTTAGAGATGGTGAGAAATCCATAAGGATTCCAGACCATCCTGTGTGTTTCAGCTCATCCTTGCAGGTTTCAGATTTTTTTTGCTTCTCTCACTTTTTTTTTTTTTTTTTTTTTTTTTTTTGCGGTACACAGGCCTCTCACTGCTGTGGTCTCTCCCATTGCGGAGCATAGGCTCCGGACGTGCAGGCTCAGCGGCCATGGCTCATGGGCCCAGCCGCTCTGTGGCATGTGGGATCTTCCCGGACCAGGACACGAACCCGTGTCTCCTGCATCAGCAGGCGGACTCGCAACCACTGCGCCACCAGGGAAGCCCTGCTTCTCTCACTTTTCATCTACCTTTTCTAACTGCTTGCGCTGCCCACTTCAGGTCCCAGATCCTGATACATAAGCAAGAGCCTCACAATTACATAAGTCCAAATACCTAAAATAAATCTCTTACTATATGTTACTACTCCTAGTTCTGCCGTCTCATCAAACACTGATTGATTCACCTACCATACCAAACTGTGTCGAGTTCCACTAACATGCCATGCTTCTGTGCCTTTGTTTTTTTCCTCTGCCTAGAATCCTGACCTCCTTCTCTGCTTAGTTAATTCCTCTACATTCTTGGCTCATCACATGGTTTGCGTCCTTAGAGAAGCCTCCCTGGACTCTCAGCCCTAGTTAAATGCCTCTCCTTTGTGCTTGTGCTTCCATAGCAACCTGTGTTAATCTTACTGTAGTACCTCTGACTTTATATTGTCTTCTCCTGCTCTTGATCTCTCTCCCTAAGGAGATTAAACTAGTTGAGGGTAGAGAGTTAGTCTCACTGCTGTATCTCTAGACCAGCACAGTGCCTTGCACATAGCTCATGCTCATAAGTGTTTTCTGAATGATGAAAATGAGGCCTGTTACTTTGTAGTAAAGTTTCTTGTTGTATTTTGTTCAAGACTCACATATCACAGCTCATAGTAAAAAGATAATTACCATATAACTCCCTATAGGCAAGCCCCACACCCATCATCCCATAATCCTAGACCTACTCAGGCTGATTCTACTTTGCACAGCATGAAGGGGAGCTAAGAACATTGTGACTTGTTCTCATTAATGTAGACAAAAATTTTAGGTAATTTAGGTCCCAAAGTAGACTCCTTGTTAGAACTAAATGATTTAGCTGTTGATATAACCTGAGTCAACCAGATAATTTTACACCCATTCTTTGGATTTGACTGTGTAAATATTGCTTAATTTATAGACTAATAAAAAATTACCTATTGCTCAAGCTTGGTATAGCTGAGTTATACAGGGTATAAACTATTCACTGCTCCTTTCACTATAAAGGATAACAGAAACTATAACCTAGTTCTCCACTGGGTTTTTCTTTTTTTAGATTGAAGTATAATTCACATACAATTTGAATTTATGTTGTACAACATAATGATTTTATATATGTATGTATTGTGAAATGATCACGATAAGCCTAGTTAACATCTATTACCATATATAGTTACAGAATTTTTTTCTTGTGATGAGAACTTTTAAGATCTACCCTCGTAGCAACTTTCAAATATGCAATACAGTATTATCGACTATAGTCACCATGCTGTACATTACATCCCCATGACTCGTTTCTTTTATAACTAGAAGTCTGTACCTTTTGCCTACTGAGTTTTTTTTTTCAGTGCTTAAAATACCAAGAGATTAAGCCTATAACTGGGCAGCAACCTCAACCAAGTGAAGATCACTGTCTTTCTTACCCTTCCTCCTCCATTACATCATCTTGACCCAATATTCATGAATGAATATGAATGAATAAATAAAAATACTAATATGAATGGATGAATAAATCAAAATACTCTCAAAGACAGCTGAACACAAGATACAAATTAAGCAGGTTACCTAGAGTCACAGCTCTTACAACAAATCCTTGGGCAGCAACTCTTATGTGAATAAGATGAATGGACATTTTCTAATCTCTTCTGTATTTTAACTTGTAAAGACCATAGGACCCCACAGTTGTAAAGCCTGCTATCCCTGTAAATTTAAAAAGTAGGGATTATATAAATAGCTGGCTAAAATTCCCAAGAGCTTAGAGAATTGAATAAAAGACTGTGCAAGGGATCAGTACCTGGAAGATAAGCCGGCAAGATACCAAAGGATACTTCACTCATGGATTCAATATTTGCAGTTTTGACTCTTCGCAGAAAAACCTGAATTGTATACTATAGTAACTTGTCTAGTAATTTCTAATTTTCCTGAGGCATGGCTTCAAATTTATAGGCTGCAAGCCTTTTATTTGGGGCAAGTCACTTAACCAGTGAGTGAACCAACCAAAATCTCAGCATTCATAGCTTTTGGGTGTTTGGCTTTATTCCTCTCTACTTGTTATTAAATAAGAAGTAAATCTAGTAAAGGGAAAGAAACTTTACTCTTCTGTGAAAATGAGATATTAAATTTTAATGAGAGGTAAAAAGGTCTGAATATTTGCATGAGAAGTATGTGACTCTGGGAAGAACTGTGATTCTAGAAAATTCCAAAAGCCCATACAAATATTTCTGTATTCACTACATATGTCAAGGGGTGAATATACTGCTGGGACAACCAAGATTCTATGTAATTCACTCTAAAACAGAAAACAATAGGAATCAACTGAATAGGAAAAATTCTAGAAAGCGATTTGAAACACTGTGAGAACTTAACCCATGACAAATCAAGATAACCAAATAACAGATAAGGGAAAAACTATTTGAACTAACTTGGATTTGTATCTCACACCAGACCCTACAAAAAAAGTCTGGATGGGTTAGAATTAAATATGAAAATAAAAATATCAACAAAATCTAGAAGAAAATAGAACAGCATATTTATAACATCTAAAAGGGGGTAAGGTAGACTTAAAAAAAGTGACAAGGACAAAAATGCTATATTTTGACATAAGAGTAAAGGAAACTTTTGCATAATAAAAGTGTGGCTCTATTTTGGGGGATCTCTCTTCTATTCTATTGATTTATGCATCTATCCCTTCATCAATACCACACTGTCTTGATTATCTATATATTAAGCCTTAGTATCTCGTAGGAGTGATTCCTTCCACTTAATACTTTTTTTTTGTTAAAGGTATCCATCCTTGAGATCAACTGCCTCCTTTTTCTAAAAAAATTTATTAAATATATTTATTTTTGGCTGCGTTGGGTCTTCATTGCTGTGTGCGGACTTTCTCTAGTTGTGGCGAATGGGGGCTACTCTTCGTTGTGGTGTGTAGGCTTCTCATTGCGGTGGCTTCTCTTGTTGTGGAGCATGGGCTCTAGGCGCCTGGGCTTCAGTAGTCGTGGCACGCCATCTCAGTAGTTGTGGCTCGCAGGCTCCAGAGCGCAGGCTCAGTAGTTGTGGCGCACGGACTTAGTTGCTCCACGGCATGTGGGATCTTCCCGGACCAGACTAGGGCTCGAACCTGTGTCCCCTGCATTGACAGGTGGATTCTTAACCACTGCACTACCAGGGAAGCCCTACTTAGTATTTTTTCTTAAAAGAGGTAGTTTTAGCCATTCTAGAACTTTTGCCTTTATATAAATTTTAGAATAAGCTTGTTTCTGTCTACAAAAAAAAATTGCTGGGATTTTGATAGGAATTACAGTAAACCCGTAGATGAGTTTGGGGAGAATTGACATCTTTATTGAGTCTTACAATCCACGAACACAATAGTCTCTACATTTATTTAGGTCTTCTTTGATTTCTTTCATTAGCATTTTGTATTTTTTCAGCATACAGATTCTGTACATGTTTTGTTAAGCTTATACATAATCATTTCATTTCTTCAGAGTGATTGTAAATGGTCTTATGTCTTTAATTTCAGTTTCCATATGTTTGTTGTTAGTATATAGAGATGCAATTGATGTTTATGGACGATAGCAAGTTTTGATTAACTACTGGCACATGTTTGTCTCTGTGGGTGGGTGAGGATATATTTATTCTCTCAGAGTATATTTAATAAGTGGAAATAAGAATCAGAGTAAATAATCACATTTATATGTATATTTTGTAGGCTGATTAGTAATAAGTGAAATTGAAATTAAAATGACAAACATAAAAACAGCAAAAAACAAATAACAGTTAAAAGGACAATGGCAGGTACATTGAGAAACAGGTACAATGCTGAAAGCTCTGTAAGTTTAGCCAAATCTTTCTGGAAACATATAATAAGTGACATTAAACTGAACATGCTTCCCGCCCTGGAAATTCTACTTTGGGGACATACTCCAAGGAAGTAAGCAAAAGAAAAGTCAAGAAGTTGACACAAAGATGTTTATGGCTACACTGTGTATGAGGAAAAACTAAACCCAAATGGCCCAAACAGAGGAAAAACTACCATAGCTATAAAAAAATTGCAAGTATAGGAAGTACTAATATACAGAAATGTACTATGAAATGTTATGTGAAAGAAGCAAAAACAAATAATCTATCAACACAGAGTGTAAATACATATAATGTACACACAGACCTTAGCAGTATTCATAAGATTTTAAACAATATGAATAAATTATAATGACAGAAGTTAAGACAACAAATTAAAATGTTCTGTAAATTATTGACAGGATACTCTGTCCTGCAGCAGAAAATACTTAGGAGATATTCTTAATAAAACAATAGCTAACAGGGCTTCCCTGGTGGCACAGTGGTTGAGAGTCCGCCTGCCGATTCAGGGGACACGGGTTTGTGCCCCAGTCCGGGAGGATCCCACATGCCGCGGAGCGGCTGGGCCCGTGAGCCATGGCCGCTGGGCCTGCGTGTACAGAGCCTGTGCTCTGCAACGGGAGAGGCCACAACAGTGAGAGGCCCGCGTACCGCAAAAAAAAACAACAACAAAAAACAATAGCTAACAAACTATTCAATAATATATATACAAATTTTTTTTTTTTTTTTTTGCGGTACGCGGGCCTCTCACTGTTGTGGCCTCTCCCGTTGTGGAGCACAGGCTCCGGATGCGCAGGCCCAGCGGCCATGGCTCACGGGCCCAGCCGCTCCGCGGCATGTGGGATCCTCCCGGACCGGGGCACGAACCCGTGTCCCCTGAATCGGCAGGCGGACTCTCAACCACTGTGCCACCAGGGAAGCCCTATACAAATTTTATCAGATATTTTTCTAGCAAAAACTTGGTTCTCTTCCCTTATCAAATCAATACTCTGTTCTTACCGAAATTTGTTTTGCTTCTTTTAGAGATTAAAGTCAGCACCTCTACTGTTTTCTATACGATGTCTCTGTAGTTTGAATATAACTGAATTTAGTTGGAAACACTTTTATCTTTCTACTTTAATCATGCTAAATGTCTCTGGAAAAACAATTTAATTTACAACAGGCACAGTGATTAATCTCTGTTCATTACAGTGATCTGTTCAAGTGGCACTGAGTTCTTGAATTATTTTGTTAGTTAAAAATGCTAAAGAAGAGGAATAAATCACTACAAAATTATTTGCCTCCATTTCTTGTGCTACTACAAGCCTTAATCAAATTAAGTGGAACTTTCAAACACAGAATATTACTATAAAGTAAAATTTTGATTCTTTTTGATATGTGAATAATGACACTTATAAAGTTGCTAGATTTGTAGTGGCATTTAATGGAAACATATGACTTATACCTATTTAGAGGCTTTTGTGGAATTAATCACAAAGTTATGTATATCTGATTTATATATATATATTTAAAAAAATTTTATTGAAGTATATTTGTTTTACAATGTTGTGTTAATTTCTGCTGTACAGCGAAGTGATTCAGTTATAATATATATATATTCTTTTTCATACTCTTTTCCATTATGGTTTACAACAGGATATTGAGTATAGTTCCCTGTATGTACATCTGATTCAAATAAGTTATTTTAATAGTTTCCAGACAAAGAAAGCACAAGGAAAGAGGCATGGCTGAAGTATTAAATAATAATGCCTAGGGCAGCTAAAGCATCCAAAAGAGAAAGAAGAGAAAGCTTAGATTTTAAAACATAATATTGGTGCTTAGATTTTGTGGGTTTTTTTTTAAAGTCCACATACATATAGTATTTGTTTAAAATGTAAACATATCAAATATGTGCTGGGAAAGGATAAAGAGGCTAAGACTCCAGGTATAATTAGAATAATACTTCTTTAACCTGGAGTTTACTTAACCATCAACTTCAGCATCTGGAACACATCAGGAAGCCAGCAACAAGCCACAGAGCATGAACACCACAAAGTTCATGCTCTCAAGTGTACAGGTAGACCCAGGCTTTCATTCAGAGCTTCTTTACTCTGAATTGACTCATGGTTCTTTTAAGCGTGGGTATCTAGCTTCTGACACCACAGAACATTATTAGAAGCAGAAGTTTCTGATGGTACCCAACAGTAATGGAAGAAACAGAAAAGTCTATAAACATCGACACAAGAACTTAAAGTTTGGAGTTGATTAGAGAACAAAGAGACATGTAAATCTTCCTCAACTCATGACAGGGTTACACCTTGAAAAACCCATCGTAAGTTGAAAATACTGTAAGTCAAAAATTCATTTAATACACCTCACCTGTTGAACATCATATCTTAGCCTAGCCTACTTTAAACGTGCTTGGAATACTTACATTAGTCTGTAGTTAGGCAAAATCATCTAACACAAAGCCTATTTTATAATACAGTGTTGAATATCTCATGTAATTTATTGAATATTGTACTGAAAGTGAAAAACAGGATGGTTGGGTACAGAGTGGCTGTAAGTGTATTGGTTGTTTACCTTCATGGTGGTGAGGCTGACTGGGAGCTGCCACTGCCCAGCATCATAGAGAGTATCATACTACATATTGCTAGGCCAGGAAAAGATCAAAATTCAAAGTATGGTTTCTATTGAATGCGAATTGCTTTCTCATCATCTTAAAGTCAAAAAGTCATAAGTTGAGGACTGTCTATATACATCTCAAGAGTCTCTAATAGGCTCTGTATAATAATAAACTGATGCTGCTGCTGCTGATTCTCAGTCATTACAGAAAAGTTACAGTCCATTCAATCAATCCTATTTAGATTGTCTGGGAACTACTAATTTTCAATAGACTGCTAATGAAAATGGATTAAACAGAATAAAAAATTGATGCTTCATAATAATGAGTTAATATTTACTGAGGATTTGCCATACACTAGAAACTGTGTTGAAAGTGTAACTCATTCATGCATAGAAGGGGTTAGCTCCAATTATCTGAAAACATTCAATTATATAAACTATTTCAATACTCAAGGATACTGGGTAAGTCATTATTGTTTTATTAGAAACAGCTTTACAGTATCCAGTCAAGGCTTGTACTTACCTACAGGGACAAAGGGGGAATTTCTAGATTTCCTGATCAGTTGGGATAACTGGCCTTCGTCTTCATCTGCTGACCACTAGTTATCTGAAGACATTTTTCTCTCTAGTAACAGTAGGGGATAATCAAAAAGAATCTGTTTCTGTCTCCCAATATACTCTTGATTATGTGTTCTTCTGTCTTCATTTGCTTGACATGCTTGTCTGCTCAACTGAAATAAACAGTTATCTTTCCTTCACCCTTTGCATTGTGGAGTCCTTTCATTTTGTTTAGGGGTGGAGGAAAGAAAAATATACAAAGAGAGATAAATGATAATCAGATTCCATGAATACAGAGTAAAAACACAGATCGTAAGTGTGTTATTTAGTCCCCTTTCACTGCTTGGCATTTGAAATCATTGGGAACCTCGGAACTCCTGCAAACAGTAAGAACACAGAGTTTCTTTCACAAAATATAGTTTTAAAGAATGATGGCAGTGCCGACATAGGCAAAACTACCTCCAGATTTACAGGTGATGGGAGAATGATCACTCCAGTTCTGCAGAATGTGTAAGGCATTATAAAGCACCTACCATGTACCAGATGCCATGCTAGACAATGGAAATAATCTTCCTTGTCTGCACAGGATGAATGAGGAAACTAGCAAGAGCAACTATAATCACAATCAACATGGTCTGGCAGTACCTCAGTTTGTTATCCGTGCAACCCTCTATTTTCAACCCTCAAAATTCAAATATGGAGGCTTCATTCTACCAATCAGCTTTCATCAGAAAATGTAACCCGGTAAGTGGAAGAAGCACAATACCGTTGGCGTACTCCACCACCTGCAGCCTGTCTCCTGGTGCTCGTTGAGTTGGAAGCCGTAGATCAGAACAGGCTTTATTAGGCCAGGACACGTTTACGTGCAATTTCCAGCTAATTGATAATGGGAAAGCCCAGAACCCTCCCCTCACCAAGGGGGAGTGGCCGGCTGGTATTGGCCATAGCCCCAGCTGGAAACTCACTGGTAGCAACACCTGGACCACAAACATGAGGCTTTCCAAGATAACATTCAAGGAAACATTAGGCTTTTGAAGAAGATGCCTTTCCTTCTGCCTTCACAAGGACGCTCCCAACTTCCCTCTGTGGCTTTGAATCCCGCTACCCAACTCCTGGGCCCGAAATTGAAGGGAAAGTTGGTGCAGGGTTACAACACTGGGTTTGTAGGTGGGAGTGGGGGTTAGCCTTATGAGGCCAAGATTGTTGTGGTTTTTTAGTGCGCTTGCCAGAGGGGCGCCCACTGTGGCCGGGATCCGGGACTGAGACGCCGTGAGCCTGCGCCAGCTCACGTGACCGCCAAACCCTCGCACCTGGCGGCTCCAGTGGAGCCTAGAGCTGCACGAGCGCCCTGCCGGGAAGGACGTGATGTCACTGCGTCCCCGGCCAATCCGAGGGCAGGGCGGGCCGGCACGGGAAGACGCCGAGCGAGCTGCTGCCCTGCGCCTGCGCGCGGAGGTTGACGCTAATCTGGCTTTCCGGGCGGGTGGTGGTGGATGACCCCTTCGCTGCTGTTGTGAGGGTGCGGCCTTGGGCCCCTTGAGGCCTCGGAGAAGTTCTGACTCACCGCCTCCGTCCGACTGCAGCCACAGAGACCTCAGGATGAGGGCAGAGGACCAGGTAGCGTTCGTGCTTTTTCCTTGTAACTTTTAATTTTTAAATAATTTTAGATTTACAGAAAAGTTCCCAGAATAGTACCCCAGAAATGTGTATCTGACACTTAGATACCCCTTTGTTAACATTGCGCCACATTTGCTTTATCATTTCTCTCTAGATGTGATTTCTTCCTTCCTTCCTTCATATGAACCACCTGAGAGAAAGCTGCACCCTGATAGGCCTATACTCCTATATACGTTGTGTGCATTTGGGGAATTCTCTTACATAACCATAGTACAATGAGCAAAATCAGGAAATTAACATTGGTATAATATTATAAAGATTTTATTCATAGTTCACCAGTGGTCCCAATAATCCTTAATAGCAAAAACAAATTTTTTTTTTCTGGCCTAGGATCCAATCAAAATTACATATTGCATTTGGTTGTCAAGTCTCTTTAGTGTCCTTTAATCTGGAACATTTCCTCAGTCGGTGTATTACTCAAGGTTCTCCAGAGAAACAGAACTGATAGGAGATATATATATATATACCTACATACATATATGTATATATGTATACCTGATCGAAGATATGCATATATACATATATATGAGGAGATTTATTGCAGGAATTGGTTCACGTGGTAGTGGGGACAGAGAAGTCCCAGGATCTGCCACCTGCAAGCTGGCAGTGGTCTAAGTCCCTGTCCAAGTCCAAAGGCACGAGAGCTAGGAGCACTGATGTCTGAGGGATGGAGAAGGTAAATGTACCAGCAGCTCAGGCAGAGAGCAAATTCGCCCTTACTCTGCCGTTTTGTTTTACTCAGGCCCTCCATGGGTTGGATGGTGCCAACCCGCGTCAGTGAGGGTGATCTTTATTCAGCCTATCAATTCAAATGCTAATCTTCTGAAAATACCCTCACAAACCCAAACAGAAAAAATGTTTTACCAGCTTTTTCGGCATCCCTTAGCCCAGCTAAGTTGACGCATAAAATTAACCCTCACAGTTGTCTTTTGTCTTTCATGATCTGATATTTTGCCAATGCAGGCCAGTTATTTTGTAGGATGTCTCTAAATTTAAGTTTTTTCTGATGCTTTCTCATCATTAGATTGAGGCTATGCAATTTTGGCAGAATATCACAGAAGTGATGTTGTGTCTTCTTGGCTTGTAATATCAGGAGGCACATAAAGTCAGCTTGTGTGGTGGTAGTAACTTTTATTCGATATTCTGCTGATAGATGTCTAATAACTGGATCTCCAGGGAAGAAAACCCCTTGTTTGTAATATTTGCCGATTTCCATGGTATAAATACTCCCAGCATGGTCGATTTCAAGCTATTGTCGTATAGTCACTGCACACAAAATTGGGAAGAGATGTGACTCTTCTGAGTTGGTGTGAAGTTGGCTCTAGCACACCACTGCTTTGATCACTTGGTTTAAGGTGGTGTCTGCCTGTTTCCCCACTGTAAAGTTACTATTTTTTCCCTTTATAATTAATAAGTATTTTGTGAGGAGATACTTTTTTTTTTTTTTTTTTTGCCGTACGCGGGCCTCTCACTGCTGTGGCCTCTCCCGCCGCAGAGCGCAGGCTCCGGACGCGCAGGCTCAGCAGCCATGGCTCACGGGCCCAGCCGCTCCGCGGCATGTGGGATCTTCCCGGACCGGGGCACGAACCCGCGTCCCCTGCATCGGCAGGCGGACTCCCAACCACTGCGCCACCAGGGAAGCCCGAGATACTGTAATATTATATAAATATGCTGTTATTTATCAGATTTTTACCCATTAATTTCAGCACACAGTGATGATCCTTGCCTGGATCAATTAATATTATGTTTGCCAAATGGCAATTTCCGAAATCCATCATTCCTTTTATATTTTTCAGTTGGTATTCTACTATAAGAAATCGCTTTCCCTCCTTCCCTGTTTAATCATTTATTTATATCAGTTTGGACTCATGAATTTCCATTTTATTCAGTAGCTTATAATTCACACCATAATTAATTTATTTTGATGGCCAAATTGTCCTAGATTTGGCCAGTGGGAGTCCCTTCAAGCTGGCTCTCCTATGTCCTATTGACATGACACTCTGATTCTTCAAACACTTCTTTAAATCCTGGTATAGCAAGTTGTTGCAGGCTGAACGTGTAATTTTTCTCCCCTAGCCCTGAAATCAGCCATTTCTTCAAGGAGTCCTGATTCATTTTAGTGGAGAATGATACTTAGAAACCAAGTTTTGGGAACTAGAGGTTCTCTTTGTTACTGGAGTGTCATTACTTCTAGGTCCTCTTAGCAGAGTTAGGATTTATATCTCTCTATGTTTTTATTCCTATAAAGCTTTATCAAAGCCATGAATTCGTAGTAATATCTTCAGTTTCAGTCCAATTCCACAGTGTTCATTCCAGTCTTCCCCTTTTCATATTTGTGATTTCTTTTTCTGACTGTGAGAGACCTGACTCCCACTATCCTCAGTATATTCATCTGCTTTATTCTAGACAAAAAAAGTAGTTTCAGAATTTCTAACCCGTACCTCTGTGAAAAACAACCCTATGAAATATTTTTTATAGTTCTTTTTGTCAAAGGAATACAGTCAAAATACTGTCTTCAAAAATCACTTGGATTGAAAACATATGTCTACACAAAAACTTGTTCACAAATGTTCATAGCGTCTTTATTCACAATAGCCAACAAGTGGAAACAACCCAAACATCCATCATTTGATGAATGGAGAAATAAAATGTGATATATGTATCAATGGAATATTATTTGACTATAAAAAGAAATGAAGTACTGATACATGCTACATCATAGATAAACCTCAAAAATATGCTAAATGAAATAAGCCTGTCACAAAAGACCACATATTGTGTGATTCCATTTATGTGAAATGTCCAGAATAGGCAAATCTTTAGAGACAGAAGGTGGTTGCCTAGGGCTGTGAGACAGTGGGGGTGGGGAAATAGGGAGTGACTATTAATGGGTACAAAGTCTTTTTAGGGGGTGATGAAAAGTGCTTTAAAAATAGATTGTGATGGTGGTCACACAACTCCGAATATACTGAAAACCACTGAATTGTATACTGTAGGTAATTGTTGTATACTGTAGGTATTGTGGAATTTGGCAATATCTAACAAAACTATACCTGCATTTACCATTTGACAGAGCTGGGGGAATCAGACTCCCTGACTTCAGACTACACTACAGAGCCTTGCATTTTAAGCTAAGGATTTTGAACTTTAATCTGAAAGCCATGAGAAGCCATCAAAGGATTTCAGGCAGGAAGTGATTTTTTTATTTAGCTTCTAGAGGCATCATGGAGGACAGATTGAAGGGGGTGGGGCTGAGGTCACTTCACTGAAGTAAGGAGTGATGTGTACAGAAGCAATGGAGGGAGAAAGGAAGGGTTGCTGTCTACTGGTTGTGAGAGGTAAGAGAGAGAGCGAGCTAGGATGATGTCTTGGGTTCCCAGCTTGAGTGATAGTTACAAAAAGTGATTTTGCTATTCACTGAGATAAAAAAAAAATACAGAATAAGGAGCAGATTAGCGTAAAGGAGAGCCATGGTCAGATATTGGCAGATTTTTATGGCAATAGGACCTGGAGGCATGAATGGAGAGTGGTGATGAATTGGTTTACAATGCAGTCGAGCCTGGTTAGAGAAGGGACTCAATGTTGGTTGGTAGCCCAAGATAGATGAGACTCATTCGAGGTCTCCCAAGTTGAAGAACAGGTGTAGTGGGAGAGGTGAAGGGCTGGAATGCTGCGTTTCAAGAAAGAGACTTAAGAGCTTAAAATTTTCTATGTGGTGCTTTGGAGGTGATGACAGTATGTTTAGACAGCTGTTTGGCATGTCTGTTTCCCTCTAGAAATGGTGTGTTTATTTGTAAGAGCATTTTTTCCCAGGAGTGGATCTGTATCTTTCATCAGCCTCTCAAGGAATCTCTTAGGACCCCATAAAAATTAAGAATTGGGGGCTTCCCTGGTGGCGCAGTGGTTGAGAGTCCACCTGCCGATGCAGGGGACACGGGTTCGTGCCCTGGTCTGGGAGGATCCCACATGCCGCGCAGTGGCTGGGCCCGTGAGCCATGGCCGCTGGGCCTGCGCGTCTGGAGCCTGTGTTCCGCAATGGGAGAGGCCACAACAGTGAGAGGCCCGCGTACCACACACACACAAAAAAATTAAGAATTGGGATTAGTTAGCACCATCTTAACCTAATTGTCACATTTCAGACATACCTGTCATGCAGGTGCTGTGTTAGCAGGAGACAAATATTTCTTTATAAAATTTTACTCAGAAGGGCCCTACAGAACATGAAGGGAAGAAAATAAAAGCACAATGGCAAAAATGTAGGCTGACAGGTTAACAATGTATTAATATTGTCCATTTTCTCCAGTGTTTCCTCCCACTTTTATTAATAATATTTGGGCAGATGAGGTTGTATGCATTGGCAAGCAGTTTGGTATATGGCATCATTTATATTTATAAATAAATGTGTATTTATCTTACTGTTTCAGCCTTTGCTTTTTTTTTTTTTTTTTTTTGGCCGTGCTGCATGGCCTGTGCGTGGAATCTTAGTTCCCCGACCAGGGATCAAACCCATGCCCCCTGTAGTGGAAGCATGCAGTCTTAACCACTGGACTGCCAGGGAAGTCCAGCCTTTGATTTAAAAAAAAAAAAAAAAAAAAGTTTTTAGATTTCTTTGTTCCTAAGCTTTGGTGGACAATAAAATGGAAAAAAAGCTCTTCCTCTGGGATCAGAGTTAATAATCTGTTCCTATAAACTAAGAGGTGACATAGAATTTGAACAGAGTGCTACTTCTTTTACAGTCTTAATACTACCTGCTTAGCTTGACAGGTAAAATGGGAGCCAAGATTAGAGGTACTTAGAAAATCACGTCTGTATCCATAACATTCCCTGTAGAAGTTATTTGCAGTAGCTAAAGCAAGTGCATCTCATCTCATTGCAGGTGCCAATTTTTTATTGTCAGGTACAAAAATGAGAGCTTTGCAGAGTTATTTTTTTATGGAAGGTTTCTTTTTAAAAATGCTGAATCTTCAGAAAACATTATAATGTATAATAATCCGGTCGATTGGAATTCCAGGATGACATTTATAGAAGTAAAATATCTTTTCTGATAGGAAAATATACTTTATTCCTCTTGCAAATGCTTAAGGAGGCAGGGCCTTGGCCAGAGGGGCCTTGTGGAGCAGTTTCAGTGCTTTTTACTAACCATGTTACATCTCATTTCATCCTCACAAAAATCCTAGGAGATGTGGGTACTGTTGTCCTCTTATATTAGGTGAATAAAATATTAGTAAGATGCAATGATGAGGTTTGGATTCACATATTCTGACTTGAAGCCCCATGCTTTTTCCACTGGACCACAAAGCTGGGAAAAGCGTTGAGGTGCCAGTTGACAGATGGCCCTAAATGCAAAGTTGAGCAGCTTAAATTCGGTCTTATGCTGAGTGGGAATGGTCAAATTAAACTATTCTGGAAATTATGAGCTCATGCTCAGGAAGGGGTGATGAAGGCGTGGAGGCGTGGAGACCAGTTTGAAGCACTTTCTGGTATGAGAGATTATGACTTGGGTGAGATATTGGTGCATGCCTAGGAAGCCACTTCTTTGTACCCCAGGAAAGTTGTTTGCTGAGCTTCTATTTATCCATGGGGTGTATCGGGTGAAGGAGGGCAAAGAAGGTTAAGATGGTTATAAAAGGAGTGTTTTTCTACTACTGTATCCAGATGTAGTATCTCCTCCTCACCTTAGAGCTACTTCCCTGTCATACCCTTGAATCAGGCGACACCTGGCAAGTTCCGACATAAATGGTTTATCACTTCAGCCATCCCCACTCAATTTATACATATGGTCATTCAGGCATTAGTTCTCATGCTAAGATGGTGGCTGTGGAAATGCAGTAGAAGGGACCAGTTGAGAGGTATGTAGAAGAGGCAGGACCTGACAGTGAATCCATTGGCAAACACTTTCTGAGCACCTGCTGTGTAGTACACACTCTATTTGGCATGTAGAAGAAAGGAAGAAGAGATTGGTGGATATTAGTGAGTGCTAACTGATTTCTCAAAGAAGAAGCTTCTTGAAACAGCCAGAGAATGCTTTCTAGAAGCATCACTTCACCTGGTCCTTGGGAAATAATCATAGATATTGAGGAAGTTGGAAAGTTGCTTACTTAGGGAAGCAGAGGGTGAATTCTTTTTTGATGTGTTAAATCCGAAGTATCAAAGGCATGGAAAGTGTGAGGTTTAGAAATCTTCTTTACGTAGGTGGTGGTTCACAGCCTAAGAGTATAAGAAACTCTTAAGGGACTGTACACAGACTGAATGAGTCTTAGGGGATCATTCAAGAGAAATGGTGGAGGAAGAAGGAAACAGTTACAGAGAGTAGGATTCAGAAGACCTTGAGAAGCAGGGCAGCGCCGTGAGGAGCTCCGGGCTTTGGAGTCAGGTGAGCTACGTGGGAAAACCAGGGTGGCCACTCACTATGTGGCCTTGGGCAAGTGACGGAACATCCACTGGTCTGGTCTGCTTTCTCCTTTGTCAGATGCAGATAATTATACCTGCCTGGTAAAGTTATGAGTACTATGTAAAATAATTGTGTAAACTTCCTAGTATAAAGATGGCATGTAATAAATGGAAATTTTTATTATTAGCTGTTAGACTCATGGAAAGAAAGGATCATTCCAAGGAGAAAGTTGACATCAGGGTCAGATACATTTTAAAGATTGAGAAGGATGCAGCCTGGGTTGCACTATTGGATGTGAGAGATTTTTACCTTTAAGAATGGTGAATTCTGGGTCTTCCCTGGTGGCGCAGTGGTTGAGAGTCCGCCTGCCGATGCAGGGGACACGGGTTCGTGCCCCGGTTCGGGAGGATCCCACATGCCGCAGAGCGGCTGGGCCCGTGAGCCATGGCCACTGAGCCTGCGTGTACAGAGCCTGTGCTCTGCAACGGGAGAGGCCACAACAGTGAGAGGCCCGCGTACTGCAAAAAAAAAAAAAAAAAAAAAAAGAATGGTGAATTCTGAATGGTGATTTTCCTTGTTCCCACGTAATTCTCTGCAGGTTTCCAAATAGTTTCCATTAGAAACAAATAATGCCTTACTTGATCTGCGTATTACTATTTTTTCTTAACTGAACTAGAAATTGGGAACATCGGCCACTCTATGTTCATTTCCTGTGTCCTTAGTTAACATAATTTCTGCCCCCAATTCTCTGGTGATTCCATGGTTCAGGGAATTCTGATTATTCTTTAATATAACCTGAATGCTTTTGGTTTTAAATTTTGAGGTATTTAAAGTGAAGCTTATTGAATTGTTTTATTTTTTGCTTTTGTTGACATTAGTCTGCTATGATTCATTACACCCTCAGTTGCCTCAACAGATAAATAAGAGTTGAATTTCAGTTATGTTAAGCTCTGTGTTTTCTAAAGCAATACCAAAGAGAAAGGCTTACGTTAGGGTCAAGAGTACAAAAGGAACTATTATGTAATCTTTGCCTCACTTTCTATTCAAGTGTGAAATAGGTAGGAATTCAGGAGAAGCAATTGGAATATCAGAACAGTTAGGAACAGAATATAATAAATATATATTATATAAATATAATAAATTTTAACTTTTTCTTGTTGTTGTCATTGTTAGCCATTAAAATAAGTGTTGAGCTCATGGACCCAGGGCCTTAACAAAATTAGGAACAAGCTGATGGAATAGTAGCCATCCCAAAATCTGCCCTTCAGGCTCTGGTGCCCAGCCCTGCCTACTTCCTTTCAGTTCCTTGAACATACTGTGTTTTTTCTTTTTATTTGTCTGTGGCACAAGCTGTTCCATTAGGCTGAAATACTCCTTATTCATCCTCTGGAATTCAGTTTACACGTCACTTCCTCAAGGAAGCCTCTGATCCTCCCCCCAGGAGGGTCAGATTCCATTCTCCTGTACCCTGCACTTCTCCCTCTTAGAGAGCACTGATCACAACTGTATGCTCCACCAGGGCAGGGAACAAGTCTAGCTTATTCAGGGCTCTAAACCAATCACTAAGAGCAGAGTACACAATAGGCACTCAGTAAATATTTGTCAAATGAAGTTCAGCATTTATTAAGCACCAAGTACCTCACTTCGTTAACTCATCACAGTAACCCTTTTAGGTATTCTTATCCCCATTAACAGATGAGGAAAGTGACACTAGAAAAGTAACATGCCCCAGGTCACATAGTCAACGAATGGTACAGCCAGAACTTGACCCACGTCACTTTGATGCCAAAGCCAGTGTCCTTTTTTCTTTTATTTCTCTCATTGCATGCTATTATCCCACCGAAAAGCCAGTGTTCTAAGCATGGCACTACGTGATGTACCACAGAAAAGCCGGCAGAGGGTCTGATCAGAATGTAGCTTTGTACTTGTAATGCACATTCGTAGTGTGCCTTCGTACTTCCCCCGGTCACAGGCTCTCCTTTCATTTGGAGGATACACAACTCTCCTTGTCTCGGTCCACATGGTCTGGGTGAGCTCAGCCCTAGGGATGAAGCACTGTGCCATTCAGCATGACCCATCCCATTGAAATATGATGATTGATTCAGGGGTGGGCTTGTGACCTAATATTGTCAATAAGAGCCAATTGAGGGGGCTTCCCTGGTGGTGCAGTGGTTGAGAGTCCGCCTGCCAATGCAGGGGACATGGGTTTGTGCCCCGGTCTGGGAAGATCCCACATGCCACGTCGCGGCTGGGCCCGTGAGCCATGGCCGCTGAGCCTGCGCATCCGGAGCCTGTGCTCTGCAACGGAAGAGGCCACAACAGTGAGAGGCCCGCGTACCGCAAAAAAAAAAAGAGAGCCAATTGACACTCAATCTAGAACTTTGGTTGGAGTCTTTGCAAAAGTGGACTTGATCTTTCCAACTGGCCATGGGCCCTGGAAGCATGAAGATCGGCATTACTTCAGAGACTCACCACCTGAAACAGAGAGGAGGGCAGATGTGACCCTAGACACTGCCTGGCTCCTGATAACATTATCTGAGCCTTGCTCAAGCTGTGCCTGAGGTTTTCTGCCCATATACTTTTCACTAATTTGAGTCAGTGGAGTCCTTTTTCTGCATAAGCCTTTTTGGATTAGGAGTTCTGTCACCTGCAATAAAGGGAATCTAACCAACACAGGACCTAAAAGACACTGGACATGTTTTGACTCTTTTCTGTTTCCATTTTGCACAGGCTTAGGTCACTTCCTTAGGCTCTTTTTTTTTTTTTTTTTTGCGTTACGCGGGCCTCTCACTGTTGTAGCCTCTCCCGTTGCAGAGCACAGGCTCTGGACGCGCAGGCTCAGCGGCCATGGCTCACGGGCCCAGCCCCTCTGCGGCATGTGGGATCCTCCCGGACCGGGGCACGAACCCGTATCCCCTGCATCGGCAGGCGGACTCTCAACCACTGCGCCATCAGGGAAGCCCCCTTAGGCTCTTTGAATGATCATAAATGTGTGTTTTCTGGGCCTGGGGAAGAAAGCAGTGAGACGGTAGTACGGCAGCAATGCTTGTCCAAACAGTTGTTGTGGTTTTAGGAATCATGGCTCTAGGACTTGCTCAGTAACTTGTGGAATGTAAGAAATTTCACTTACTTATTTTTCTGCACCTATAAAGAGTGAGGATAATATTTGCTACACTGGGGCTTCCCTGGTGGTCCAGTGGCTAAGACTCCACGCTCCCAATGCAGGGGGCCCAGCCTCGATCCCTGGTCAGGGAACTAGATCCTGCATGCCGTAACTAAGATCCCACGTGCCGAAACTAAGACCCGGGGCAGCCAAATAAATAAATATTAAAAAGATTTTTTTGCTACCCTATTTAAACAAAAGGGAGTTGAGAAGAATGTGCCTAGTACTTTGTACTTTGGTATGACTCACCTTCCAATGTGGCAGTAACACTTCATCATGTCAACCTGTGGCTTTTCATATTTCTCAATCCCTAGACTGACCTACCCAGTAGTGAGGTGGGTAAATAAGGAGGCTCCTACTTTTGGGAGACCATAGAGGGAGGATATTCATGTTCCATAGCTCAGGAGGCCATAGATGCATGTCCTAACCTCACTGTAGCATTAACTGTTTTCATGCTCAAGAGAGAATAGTAAGCTTTCTTTCTGCTCTATGGATTTCACAAATGCTGCGGAGCAACTAAGCCCATGCGCCACAACTACTGAGCCCTCGTGCTGCAACTACTGACGTCCACGCACCTAGAGCCTATGCTCTGCAACAAGAGAAGCCACCACAGTGAGAAGCCTGCGCACTACAATGAAGAGTAGCCCCTGCTCACTGCAACTAGAGAAAGCCCACGCGCAGCAACGAAGACCCAACGCAGCCAAATAAATAAATAAATAAATAAATAAAATCTGCTAGCTGTGTTTAGAGAGTTACCTGGCTGTAGAAGGAAAAATCTGTATGTTCAAATAGCTTAATTTTCCACAGTGAAGGAAAGCCCTCCCAGAGACACTAAGAAAAATGAAACCAAGCCAGCAAAGATATAAACCATTACTTTTATTTCCATTCCTAAAATGTATGTGAATTTAGTTATTGATTTGATGTTTAGTCTCTGCAAAATCATCTCAGAAAATATTCTAAATTTATTAAAATGCATACAAACTATTGCTGAAAATTCTAAGTCCTCTTATTGACCAACTTGTTTTCAAAGCACTTGTGATGATTTTCCAAGGTTTCCATGGTTACAGGGAACAAAGAAATCATCTTGAGACCAGAGTGGAAATTTGATCAGAATAATCCGAACAGTATTTATCTACCTCTTTACAGACTCACAGCTTGCCTATTTTGAGGCGGCTCTTACAAAGCGTATCTAATTATTGAAGGTTTCTCTAATTACAGTGGACCTTTTCTTTGCCTGCAATTTACTACATTCAGCAAAGTATACGTTAGATAATAAGGAAAATGAACCCAAGAACTCTAACTGCTTCATATAGTTTTATGGATATACTGAAGTGTCAAGTACAATCTTCATCTTAAGAATTGAAGACTGTAATGCAGGGAAACAAACTCTGGTGGAATACCAGAATAAAAAACATAACAAAGCTGGGCAGAACTAGGTGTGGCATCCTGGTACATTAATTTTGAAAGCCAGCCCAATGATACTAAGGACAACAAATAGATTCAGATTTCTTTAAAAAAAAAATCTGTGCTGTTTAGGTTTGGAGTTTTCAACTAGTTAGTATTTCTTTATTTAGTTTGTGAATTATTAAGATTTTTTTGGGACTTCCCTCATGGCGCAGTGGTTAAGAATCCGCCTGACAATGCAGGGGACACCAGTTCGAGCCCTGGTCCGGGAAGATCCCATATGCCATGGAGCAACTAAGCCCGTGCACCACAACTACTGAGCCTGTGCTCTAGAGCCTGTGAGCCACAACTGCTGAAGCCCGTGCACCTAGAGCTTGTGCTCCGCAACAAGAGAAGCCATCACAATGAGAAGCCCGCATGCCACAACTAGAGAAAACCCACGCACAACAACGAAGACCCAACACAGCCAAATATAAATAAATAAATGAATTAATTAATTTAAAAAAAGATCTTTTCACATCTCCCTCTTCAAAGTCTTCTTTTGAGTGATTTAACTGCTAATTAGCATCAACCTCTCAAAGAGAGGGTAAAATTAAAATCTGTTGGGTAATAATTTAAATAAGACAAAAAATTTGAAGTTACTGAATAAAGTAAGGTTTGAGGATAATGGTGGACTTCAAGTATGAAAGCCCATTGTTTCCTTTAAGGGAGAGTTCAAAGCTGTTTTGTTTTGTTTTTGATTCTTTGTGAGACAATAGAAAATAGCTAAATAGGTTACAACATAAACTTTTAGTGATGAAATTCAAATTTACCTAAAAAGGGGGGTTCCTTTCTCCCAATTAGTTTTTTTTTTGTGTGTGTGTGGCTGTGTTGCGTCTTCATTGCTGTGTGCGGGCCCTCTCTAGCTGTGGCGAGCAGGGGCTACTCTTTGCTGTGGAGCATGGGCTCTAGGTATGTGGGCCTCAGCAGTTGTATCACGTGGCCTCAGTAGTTGTGGCTCATGGGCTCCAGAGCACAGGCTCAACAGCCGTGGCACACGGGCTTAGTTGCCCCACGGCATGCGGGATCCTCCGGACCAGCGATCGAACCTGTGTTCCCCACATTGGCAGGCAGACTCTCAACCACTGCACCACGAGGAAGCCCCCCAATTAGTATTTTAAGTGTAAAACCAAAACCTTAAATTATTCGAGCTCTTCAGGTCTCAACTCCTATTTCACAGCATATCCGTAGATGTGAGGGCGCAGGAGCTCCCAGGACAGGGGGGCCTGTAAGTGCTGCAGCTTCAGCTTGGAGAATCGGGCCCGCTCCAGGGCCTTCCAGCTCTCTCTGGTCAGGTTGCACCCATCAAACAGAAGGTACCAGACAGGATTCAGGACCTGTTGCCAGAAGTAATTCCAGGTTGAAGGCTTAGCTGCTACATGCTCCATGAAATAAAAAGCTCCTCCCTGAGAAAGAAAAGAAAAAAAAAACACATCAAGGATTTTAGTTTTGGGGAAAAAATTTATAAGATGATTTTTTTAAATTAATTAATTAATTTATTTTTGGCTGCACTGGGTCTTCATTGCTGTGCACGGGCTTCCTCTAGTAGCGGCGAGCGGGGGCTACTCTTTGTTGCGGTGCACGGGCTTCTCATTGCGGTGGCTTCCCTTGTTGTGGAGCATGGGCTCTAGGCGCGTGGTCTTCAATAGTTGTGGCTCGCGGGCTTTAGAGCGCAGGCTCAGTAGTGGTGGCACATGGGCTTACTTGCTCCGAGGCATGTGGGATCTTCCCGGACCAGGGCTCAAACCCGTGTCCCCTGCATTGGCAGGCGGATTCTTAACCACTGGACCACCAGGGAAGTCCTATAAGATGATTAAATGTCAGATTTCAATGGCCCCAAAGGCCAACTTTGTGAGAAGACAGGGAGAAATTCAAACTTACTACGATACTATTCTGGTTAATAGTATCATCTTCTGTCAGATTTTATACAGAGTTGCCAATCTATATTTTCTGTTCATAAAGGTAATACATAATAATAGTTAGAATTTAAAGCAGTTACTGCATGCAAGATCCTGTCTGTAAGGCCTATCACATGTTAACTCAATCCTCACAATACACTTATTTGATAAGTATTATTATTATTATCATTCCTGTGTTCTACAGATGAGGAAACAGAGTCACATAGAAAATAAACAACTTGCCCAAGGTCATACAGCTTACAAGTGTCAGAATCAGGTTTTTACCTTGGGTGGTCTGGCTCCAGAGGCTGGCAATACTGTCTCACCAATATTATTTTAGAAAATACAGAAAAGTTTAAAAAGAAAAACAGTCAACCATCTTTCATCACCTCAAGACAACTACTGTTAAGATTTCGTGGAAGATGGTGGAGTAGAAGGACATGCACTCATTCCTTCTCGTGAGAGCACCGGAATCACAACTAACTGCTGAACAATCATCGACAGGAAGACACTGGAATGCACCAAAAAAGATACCCCACATCCAAAGACAAAGGAGAAGCTGCAGTGAGATGGTAGGAGGGGTGCAATCAGAATAAAATCAAATCCCGTAACCACTGGGTGGGTGACTCACAAACTGGAGAACAGTTATACCACGGAAGTCCACCCACTGGAGTGAAGGTTCTGAGCCCCACGTCAGGCTTCCCAGCCTGGGGTATCCAGCAACGGGAGGAGGAATTTCCAGAGAATCAGACTTTGAAGGCTAGTGGGATTTGATTGCAGAACTTCGACAGGACTGGGGGAAACAGACTCCACTCTTGGAGGGCACACACAAAGTAGTGTGCACATCAGGACCCAGGGGGAAGGAGCAGTGACCCCATAGGAGACTGAACCAGACCTACCTGCTAGTGTTGGAGGGTCTCCTTCAGAGGCGGGGGGTGGCTGTGGCTCACCACGGGAACAAGGACACTGGCAGCAGAAGTTCTGGGAAGTACTACTTGGCATGAGCCCCCCCCTTCCCCCCCCCCCCCCCCGCCAGTCTGCCATTAGCCCCACCAAAGAGCCTGTAGCCTCCAGTGCTGGGTTGCCTCGGGCCAAACAACCAACAGGGAGGGAACTCAGCCCCACCCATTAGCAGACAAGCGGATTAAAGTTTTACTGAGCTCTGCCAACCAGAGCAACACCCAGCTCTACCCACCACCAGTCCCTCCCATCGGGAAGCTTGCACAAGCCTCTGAGATAGCCTTATCCACCAGAGGGCAGACAGCAGAAGCAAGAAGAACTACAGTCCTGCAGCCTGTGGAACAAAAACCACATTCAAAGAAAGATAGACAAGATGAAAAGGCAGAGGGCTATGTCCCAGATAAAGGAACAAGATAAAACCCCAGAAAAACAACTAAGTGAAGTGGAGATAGGCGACCTTCCAGAAAAAGAATTCAGAATAATGATAGTGAAGATGATCCAGGACCTTGGAAAAAGAATGGAGGCAAAGGTCGAGAAGATGCAAGAAATGTTTAACAAAGACCTAGAAGAATTAAAGAACAAACACCTAGAAGAATTAAAGAACAAACAGACATGAACAATACAATAACTGAAATGAAAAATACACTAGAGGAATCAATAGCAGAATAACTGAGGGAGAAGAACGGATAAGTGATATGGAAGACAGAATGGTGGAATTCACTGCCACAGAACAGATTAAAGAAAAAAGAAATGAAGACAGCCTAAGAGACCTCTGGGACAGTATTAAATGTACCAACATTCGCATTACAGGGGTCCCAGAAGGAGAAGAGAGAGAGAAAGGACCTGAGAAAATATTTGAAGAGATTATAGTCGAAAACCTCCCTAACATGGGAAAAGAAATAGCAACCCAAGTCCAGGAAGTGTGGAGAGTCCCAGGCAGGATAAACCCAAGGAGAAACACGCCAAGACACATAGTAATCAAACTATCAAAAATTAAATACAAAGAAAAATTATTAAAAGCAACAAGGGAAAAACAACAAATAACATACAAGGGAACTCCCATAAGGTTAACCGCTGATTTCTTAAAAACTCTGCAAGCCTGAAGGGAGTGGCATGATATACTTAAAGTGATGAAAGGGAAGAACCTACAACCAAGATTACTCTACCCAGCAAGGATCTCATTTGGATTCATCGGAGAAATCAAAAGCTTTACAGACAAGGAAAAGCTAAGAGAATTCAGCACCACCAAACCAGCTCTACAACAAATGCTAGAGGAACTTTTCTACATGGGAAACACAAGAGAAGAAAAGGACCTACAAAAACAAACCCAAAACAATTAAGAAAATGGTAATAGGAACATACATATTGATAATTACCTTAAATGTGAATGGATTAAATGCTCCAACCAAAAGACACAGGCTTGCTGAATGGATACAAAAACAAGACCCATATATACGCTGTCTACAAGAGACCCACTTCAGGACACATACAGACTGAAACTGAGGGGTTGGAAAAATATATTCCATGTAAAAGGAAATCAAAAGAAAGCTGGAGTAACAATACTCATATCAGATAACATAGACTTTAAGATAAAGACTGTTACAAGAGACAAGGAAGGACACTACATAATGATCAAGGGATCAATCCAAGAAGAAGATATAACAATTATAAATATATATGCACCCAACATAGGAGCACCTCAATACATAAGGCAAATGCTCACAGCTATAAAAGAGGAAATCGACAGAAAACACAATAATAGTGGGGGCCTTTAACACCTCACTTACACCAATGGACAGGTCATCCAGACAGAAAATTAGCAAGGAAGCACAAACTTTAACAATAGACCAGATAGATTTAATTGATATTTATAGGACATTCCATCCAAAAACAGCAGATTACACTTTCTTCTCAAGTGCACGTGGAACATTCTCCAGGATAAATCACATCTTGGGGCACAAATCAAGCCTTGGTAAATTTAAGAAAACTGAAATCATATCAAGCATCTTTTCCAACCACAACACTATGAGATTAGAAATAAATTACAGGGAAAAGAATGTATAAAACACAAACACATGGAGACTAAACAGTACATTACTAAATAACCAAGAGATCACTGAAGAAATCAAAGAGGAAACCAAAAAATACCTAGAGAAAAATGACAACAAAAACACGATGATCCCAAACCTGTGGGATGCAGCAAAAGCAGTTTCAAGAGGGAAGTTTATAGCAATACAATCCTACCTCAAGAAACAAGAAAAATCTCAAATAAACAGTCTAACATTACACCTAAAGGAAGTAGAGAAAGAAGAACAAACAAAACCCAAAGTTAGTAGAAGGAAACAAATCATAAAGATGAGAGCAGAAATAAATAGAAACAAAACAATAGCAAAGATCAATACAACTAAAAGCTTGTTCTTTGAGAAGTTAAACAAAATTGATAAACCTTTAGCCAGACTCATCAAGAAAAAGAGGGAGAGGACTCAAATCAATAAAATTAGAAATGAAAAAGGAGAAGTTACAACGGACACTGCAGAAATACAAAGCATCCTAAGAGACTACTACAAGCAACTCTATGCCAATAAAATGGACACCCTGGAAAAAATGGACAAATTCTTACAAAGGTATAACCCTCCAACTGAACCAGGAAGAAATAGAAAGTATGAACAGACCAATCACAAGTAATGAAATTGAAACTGTGATTAAAAATCTTCCAACAAACAAAAGTCCAGGACTAGATGGCTTCACAGGTGAATTCTATCAAATATTTAGAGAAGAGCTAACACCCATCCTTCTCAAACTCTTCCAAAAAATTGTAGAGGAACACTCCCAGACTCATTCTAGGAGGCCACCATCACCCTGATACCAAAACCAGACAAAGATACTACAAAAAGAGAAAATTACAGACCAATATCACTGATGAATATAGATGCAAAAATCCTGAACAAAATACTGGTGAACAGAATCCAACAACACATTAAAAGGATCATACACCATGGTCAAGTGGGATTTATCCCAGGGATGCAAGGATTCTTCAATATATGCAAATCAATAAATGTGACACACCATATTAACAAATTGAAGAATAAAAACCATATGATCATGTAAATAGATGCAGAAAAAGCTTTTGACAAAATTCAACACCCATTTGTGATAGAAACTCTCCAGAAAGTGGGCATAGAGGGAACCCACCTCAACATAATAGAGGCCATATACAACAAACCCACAGCAAACATCATTCTCAGTGGTGAAAAACTGAAAGCATTTCCTCTGAGATCAGGAACAAGACAAGTATGTCCACTCTTGCCACTATTATTCAACATAGTTTTGGAACTCCTAGCCATGGCAATCAGAGAATAAAAAGAAATAAAAGGAATACAAATTTGAAAAGAAGTAAAACTGTCACTATTTGCAGATGACATGATGCTATACATAGAGAATCCTAAAGATGCCACCAGAAAACTACTAGAGCTAATCAATGCATTTGGAAAAGTTGCAGGATACAAAATTAATGCACAGAAATCTCTTGAATTCCTATACACTAACAACAAAAAAATCAGAAAGACAAATTAAGGAAACAATCCCATTTACCATTGCAACAAAAAGAATAAAACACATAGGAATAAACCTGCCTAAGGAGGTAAAAGACCTGCACGCTGAAGACTATAAGACACTGATGAAAGAAATGAAAGGTGACACAAACAGATGGAGAGATATACCATGTTCTTGGATTGGAAGAATCAATATTTTGAAAATGACTGTACTACCCAAAGCAATCTACAGATTCAATGCAATGCCTATCAAATTACCAATGGCATTTTTTACAGAACTAGAACAAAAAATCTTAAAATTTGTATGGAGACACAAAAGACCCTGAATAGCCAAAGCAATCTTGAAGGAAAAAAACGGAGCTGGAGGAATCAGACTCCTTGACTTCAGACTATACTACAAAGCCGCAGTAATCAAGACAATATGGTGCTGGCACAAAAACAGAAATATAGATCAATGGACAGAATAGAAAGCTCAGAGAGAAACCCATGCACCTATGGTCAACTGATCTATGACAAAGGAGCCAAGAATATACAATGGAGAAAAGACAGTCTCTTCAGTAAGTGGTGCTGGGAAGACTGGGCAGCCACATGTAAAAGAATTAAATTAGAACACTCCCTAACACCATACACAAAAATAAACTCAAAATGGATTAAAACCCTAAATGTAAGACCGGACACTATAAAACTCTTAGAGGAAAACATAGGAAGAACACACTTTGACATAAATCACAGCAAGATCCTTTTTGACCCACATCCTAGAGTAATGGAAATAAAAACAAAAATAAACAAATGGGACCTAATGAAACTTAAAAGCTTTTGCATAGCAAAGGAAACTATAGACAAGACGAAAAGACAACCCTCAGAATGGGAGAAAATATTTGCAAATGAATCAACAGACAAAGGATTAATCTCCAAAATATATTAATAGCACATGCAGCTCAATATTAAAAACACAAACAACCCAATCAAAAAATGGGCAGAAGACCTGAATAGACATTTCTCCAAAGAAGACATACAGATGGGCAAGAGACACATGAAAAGCTGCTCAACATCACTAATCATTTGAGAAATGCAAATCAAAACTACAATGAGGTATCATCTCACACTGGTTAGAATGGGCATCAACAGAAAATCTACAAACAAAAAATGCTGGAGAGGGTATGGAGAAAAGGGAACCCTTTTGCACTGTTGGTGGGAATGTAAATTTACACAGCCACTGTGGAGAACAGTATGGAGGTTCCTTAAAAAGCTAAAAATAGAATTACCATATGACCCAGCAGTTCCACTACTGGGCATATACCCTGAGAAAACCATAATTCAAAAAGACACATGCACCCCAATGTTCGTTGCAGTACTGTTTACAATAGCCAGGTCATGGAAGCAACCTAAATGCCCATTGACAGACGAATGGATAAAGAAGATGTGGTTCATATATACA
Source organism: Mesoplodon mirus (assembly GCF_964341445.2). Lineage (NCBI taxonomy): Eukaryota > Metazoa > Chordata > Mammalia > Artiodactyla > Ziphiidae > Mesoplodon > Mesoplodon mirus. Next base: position 57,053,235 of record NC_138987.1, on the reverse strand, counting down.
ATGGAATGTTACCCAGCCATAGAAAGGAATGAAATTGGATCATTTGTGGAGACGTGGATGGAGCTAGAGACTGTCATACAGAGTGAAGTAAGTCTGAAAGAGAAAAACAAATATTGTATATTAACGCATGTATGTGGAATCTAGAAAAGTGATACAGATGAACCAGTTTGCAAGGCAGAAATAGAGACACAGATGTAGAGAACAAACGTATGGACACCAAGGGGGGAAAGCGGGGGTGGGGGTGGTAGGATGAACTGGGAGATTGGGATTGACATATATATACTAGTATGTATAAAATAGATAACTAATAAGAACCTGCTGTATAAAAAAATAAAAATAAAAAAAACAAAAAAAAAACCAAAAAGATTTTGTGTATACTTTTATATGAATATGTATTTTTTTCTAAAACTAGGATTGGAATATACATTCTGTTTTATAATCTGTTTTATTTTATTATTTATGTATTTGAATATTATTCTAAAAGATGGTTTAAAAAAACCTTTATGCAATATTTCACACCACTGAAGTTACCATCTCTTATTTAACCATTCTCATTTAGGCTATTTCCAATTTTACATTGTTATAAATACTGTTACAGTGAACATCCTTATCCATAAATCTTTGTGACCATCTAAAATTATTTCCAAATAAATAACTTGCTAAAAAGTGGAATTGCTGAATCAAAAGTCTGTGCCTTTTTAAAGCTTTTGGTACAGGTTGTCAGATTGCCCTTTGGAAAAGTTGTAGCAGTTTGCTTTCATACTAGCAATAGATGTGAACGCCCATTTCCAATAAACTCTCATCAGTACTTTTTTCTCCTATATCTTTGTCAATTTGATGTGTAATATGGTATTTTTGATAACCTGCATAGCTTTAATATTCGTACTCGTAACATCTTTTACTAAACCTTATTATTTGGATTTCTTGTTTTCTGATTTGTCAATGTCCATTATCAGTTTTTTTCTTTTTTTCTTTTTTCTTTTATTTATTTATTTGGTTGTGCTGGGTCTTAGTTGTGGTAGGTGAGCTCCTTAGTTGTGGCTCACCGGCTCCTTAACTGTGGCATGCTCACTCTTAGTTGCGGCATGCATGTGGGATCTAGTTCCCTGACCAGGGATCGAACCTGTGCCCCCTGTGTTGCGAGTCTTAACCATTGTGCCACAGGGCAAGTCCCCACTATCGGTTTTCTAATAGGCTGTTGTTTTTTTTCTTACTGATTAGTAAGGGCTTTTAGTGTAATTAGACTACATATACTACAGATGTTTTCCCTTGTTTGTTGTTTGCCTTTTAATTACAATTTTTTAAACTTCCCCTTCTTTTATTTAAAAAAAATATTTAAATTCATCTGAGTATTGTTCTTAGGCTCTTCTTTGCAAACCTGTGGCCGTCTGAATCCATACCTAGTACTGCCTGGGACTAAATAACCATGTCTTATACTTTTTTTTTTTTTTTAGTTTATTAGTTCATGTCTTTTATTAACCAATATACAATAACCTGTCTTCTGGTTTGTTGAAACAATAGGTCAGACAACATTTGCCACAGTAGTGTTTGTCAAAGTGGCTGGCCATAGAAACTCCACACCACATTTATCTGAAGGGCACTCCCAATGAAGGTGACTGCTTTTGCCATTCTGATCCACCTTACAGTATTTCAGGACAGCCAGCTTAACCTTCTTTCTCTCTCTTTTTTTTCTTTTGGCCGTGTGGCTTGTGGGGTCTTAGTTTCCCAACCAGGGATCAAACCTGGGCCCTCCGCAGTGAGAGTGCAGAGTCCTAACCACTGGACCTCCAGGGAATTCCCAACCCTCTTTCTCTTATGCTTTTTCTTCTTGGGAGTGGTGTAAGACTTCTTCCTTTTCTTAGTACCAGCACAAAGTCTCAACAGAAGATGAAGAGTGGACTCCTTTTGAATGTTGTAGTCAGACAAAGTATGTCCATCTTCCAGTTGCTTGCCAGCAAAGGTCAGTCTTTGCTGGTCAGAAGGAATTACTTCCTTATCTTGGATCTTGGCCTTTACATTTTCTATTGTATCCGAGGGTTCGACCTCAAGAGTGGTGGTCTTCCATGTCCGGATCTTCACAAAACTCTGCATCCTGGTGGCGGCACCACCACAGATGGTGGATCCAAAAAGCCTATGTCTTATACTTTTGTACCATTGTCACAGGATGTAAACGATAGGATTTATTTTATTAAAATACTGAATCATCTAAAAGCGTTACTAAATTCTTGGTTATATATATATTTCATTTATTTATTATTTTTTTTTTGTGGTACGTGGGCCTCTCACTGTTGTGGCCTCTCCCGTTCAGAGCACAGGCTCTGGACGCGCAGGCTCAGCGGCCATGGCTCACGGGCCCAGCCACTCCGCGGCATGTGGGATCTTCCCGGACCGGGGCACAAACCCGTGTCCCCTGCATCGGCAGGCGGACTCTCAACCACTGCGCCACCAGGGGAGCCCATGATTATATTTTGTCATTAGGTATTTTATTTGGTCAGTGTATACTGTGTGTAAATTACTGTCATATAGGAGTTAGTAACTGCTGTTTTCATCTAGGACGGTCCTATACATATAGGTCAAGTCTGGACACAGTAGAGGCTACATATTATTAAGGAGTCTTCAGAAGTTTTCTACTTATCTACCTCTGGGGTGAAGGGTGAAAGGCACCAATGATTACCTCCCAAACCCAGGGTGACTGTCCCACTCTCCTTAGCCTCCCTAGTGTTGGCTATCCCAGGCAGAGTTTAGAGATGGAGTTCCTCCAGATCTATGGGTAAGTGTAAGTCCTGTGTTCAGGAATGGAAAACTTGAAATTTCCTGATTGAAATATTTTTTTCCATAGAAGAGGACAGGAGAGAATAGGTGATCCAGGCCTGGGGAGGTTGCTGATGCCCTCTGGCTTACACAGGTTAAGCTAGAGATGGTTGTTACCCATTCAGGGGACTGTCGAGTAGACAGCTGGATATGAAGATCTGGAGTTAGAAGAGAGATCTGAGCTTGATACTTAGATTTGGAAGCCATTTGTGTATGCATGGTAATTGAAAACATTGGGGGTACATGAGATTGCACAGGGGGTGTATATAAGTGAAATGAGAGCTAAAAAAGAAACTCCAGTGTTTAGGGGATGGGCAGAGGAAGAAAAGCCAGCAAAAGTGGTAGAAATGTTGAAGTCAGATAAAAAGCCCCAGTGACAAGCACTGTGGTACAGTGATAAGAATGTTTGCATTAAAGTCAGACATAGTGGCTGTGTAACTTGAGGCAAGTTTCTTAACTCCTCTGGGTCTGTTTCCCCAATCCAACATTAAGGCAATACCTGCTTTAAAGGACTGTTTCCTACATGAGAATGTAGGAAAGCTCCTGGTTCTGTTCAGCAGAGAATGGGTGCTTCGGAGGAGCTAAGGAAGACCACCAAGAATATGATCCCCTAAGGGCACTCTCAGTGCTTAAACCAGAGATGACCATTATTTGCTTTGCAGAGGTGTTGTGAGATTAGTAACACTGTAAGCAAAACATCTAACTGTGCCGTCTTAGGACACAAAAACCCAGGATTTGAGTATCAGAATCAGACTTTTTTCAGTTACTACTTTGACGTTGGCCTATCCTTGAGCCAAAGACAGAATTACAGTTGGCCCTCAGTATCCACAAGTTCTGCATCCTTGGATTCAACCAAATGCAGATCAAAAATGTTTGGAAAAAATCCAGAAAGTTCCAAAAAAGCAAAACTTGAATTTGCCACATGCTGGCACCTGTTTACGTAGCATTTACATTGTATTAGGTATTATAAGTAATCTAGAGATGATTTAAGGTATATGGGAGGATGTACATAAGTTATATGCAGATACTGCACCATTTTATATAAGGGACTTACGCTTCTGTAGATTTTGGTATCTGTGGAGGGGACAGGGAGGGACCCCGAGGAAATTGAGGGACGACTGTATGTTATTGCCTCGAAACACTATTTTCAAGTCCTTTTCTTCCTGAGGAACTTCCTCTGTTAGAAAATAAAACTGGGGATTACAGAACATCCATTTCCTCTAGTATAGTAAATTCAAATGTTAAGATATCCATACTTGAGACTTCTCTGGTGGCACAGAGGTTAAGAATCCGCTTGACAATGCAGGGGACATGGGTTCCAGTTCTGGTCTGGGAAGATCCCACATGCCGTGGAGCAACTAAGCCTGTGTGCCACAACTACTGAGCCTGTGCTCTAGAGCCTGTGAGCCACAACTACTGAGCCTGCATGCCACAACTACCAAAGCCCATGCGCCTAGAGTCTGTGCTCCGCAACAAGAGAAGCCACCGCAATGAGAAGCCTTCACGCCGCAACTAGAGAAAGCCCGTACACAGCAACAAAGACCCAACGGAGCTAAAAATAAACAATTAATTAATTAATTAATTTAAAAAAAGATATCCATACTTTATATTCACCTATGTTTAGAATAAAACTATTTTAAACTAGTTTTTAAACAAACAATAAAGGTAATATGTGAAAATTACATATAGGTATAAAGAATTTCAAACTATACAGAGAGGTATAATATGAAAAGTAATTCCTTCCCCTCATCCAATTCCCTTCCCAAGAGGTAACCACTGTTAATAGTTTCTTGTGTATCATTCCCATTAACATAAGTACTTATATAGGTATATTCTCCCCCCACACACAAATGGACTTATACTATATGTAATATTCTATGCTTTCATTGCTTTTTAAATTAACACTGTCTCTTGAGGAGATAGTTTTTTCATATCAACATAGGTAACTCTTCCTTGTTCTTTTAACAGCTGCACAGAAATCCTTTATAGGATGCGACAATTTACTTAACAGCCTCCTACCTCCTATTGCTGGATGTTTAGGTTATTTCCAATTTGTGGTATTACAAATACTGTAATGAATATTTTCGCATATGAATGAGTTTTTGCACATTTGTGCAGTACAGCTATAGGATAAATTCCTATTGGATGAAGGAGGACGTGTCCTTGAAAATTTGATATTATGAAATTGCCCTCCAAAGAGGGCACTTCCTCCAGTTGGGGTAATCCAGTCCCCCAAACTCACCCCAACACCATATTGAACTTAAAAGTCTCTGATAGTGTAGTAGGTAAAAATAGTATCTTGCTTTAATTTCTTCTTAATTGAAGTATAGTTGATTTATAATATTATATTAGTTTCAGGTATATAACATTGTGATTCAGAATTTTTATAGATTATACTTCATTTAAAGTTATTACAAAATAATGGCTATATTTCCCTGTGCTGTAGAATATATCCTTGTTGCTTATTTATTTTATACATCGTAGTTTATATCTCTTAATCCCACACCACTATCTTGCCCCTCCCCCCTTCCCTCTCCCCTCTGGTAACCACTAGTTTGTTCTCTATATCTGTGAGTCTATTTCTGTTTGTTATATACATTCGTTTGTTATATTTTTAAGATTCCATGTATAAGTGATATCTTGCTTTAATTTGTTCTTTTATTGCAAGACAACATTTATATCATATATTGGCTATTTTTATTTATATTTCTGTTCCTGTGCTTTGCTTACTTTTCTCTTTTTTAAAAAACTGATTTAAGAATTCTATTGATCTTGATTTGTAATGTCTTTTTTTATTAAAACATTTTTAAAAATTAATTAATTAATTAATTTAGTTTTGGCTGCCCTGGGTCTTTGTAGCTGCACGCAGGCTTTCTCTAGTTGCTGCGAACAGGGGCTACTCTTCGTTGCAGTGCAAGAGCTTCTCATTGCAGTGGCTTTTCTTGTTGCAGAGCATGGGCTCTAGGCGCATGGGCTTCCGTAGTTGTGGCATGCGGGCTCAGTAGTTGCAGCTTGCGGGCTCTAGAGCACAGGCTCAGTAGTTGTGGCACACGGGCTTAGTTGCTCTGTGGCATGTGGGATCTTCCCGGACCAGGGATCGAACCCGTGTCCTGCTTTGGCAGGCAGATTCTTAACCACTGGACCACCAGGGAAGTCCTGTAATGTTTTTTAATATGAAGTTAACGCATTGTCTATCATCCTTGGCAAATATTTTTTACAAACTTTTTTGTACTTTAAGTTTTTTTATACTCCTTTTTTTTCTCTGCAGGAGTTCTAAAATGTTACATATTCATATATTATCAATCTTTTCCTATATAGCTTATTTTCCACTCTAAGATTTTTTTAAAAATTCAGCAGTGTCTTCTCTAGTAGTTCTACTTTTTATGTTAGGGTGTTTGATCTACCTGAAATTGATAGGGCTGCCCTTGTTGATAGTGGTTACTACTAACCAGCCCTCACACCCTGTACTCACCGGCCTCAGCACTCTGCACACTTCCTGGAGGATCGGCTCCTGGTTCATCACGGAGCACAGCACCAGTGTGCAGACCACCACATCCATGGAGTCGTCGGCCACCTGGTGCAGGTCCTCCCCGGCAGCCACCAGGAAGTGCTCAAACTGCAGGTGTCGGTTCTCAGCAATGCTCTTGATCAAGAACTTCTCAAAGTTGGGGTTCGGATCAGTACAGGTCACCCGGCATCCAGGCGGGTAGAACTTGAAGTTGGACCCTGTGCCGCAGCCCAGCTCCAGCAGGGAGAGCTTCCCAGAGGGGCCCGCAAACTCCTGTAGATTGCTGAAGAGCTCCCGCTTCTTGCTCGCCATCTGTTCGTTGTACATCACAGTGAACCTTGCCAAGAAGTAGGGGAATGATTTTTTGCATATCCGGTTCCACAAGCCCAGGAAGTCCAGCAGGTACATGGGAAATGCCAGGATGCAGACGGCCAGCCGGAGGATAAAAATGGTAAGCGCCATCACTCAGAAGAGAAGAAAACAGATCAAGAGTTAGAGGCCTGACTCCTTTAATTTCAGGAAGTAGGTTTCTGGCCACATTCCAGAGCCAATCAGCTGCAGAGGAAAGAACTGGTTGTGCTGGAATGACGCAGCTGAAGTAAAATCTCGGGCAGGAGGCCCATTTCACCCAGTTAATAGATGTTTGCCAAAAGTTGCCTCATAGCTTACTTTTCATGAAGTAAAATGAGAAGGTTCTCAGCTTTTCCTTAGAAGTAAGGCTGATTACAACCCATTATTACAAATCTATTCCTGCTTGGAGACTACTGCAAGTTCCTGCTGAAGTTTTAAAGGCACAGCATACTTACAGCCTGTCTGGTTCTCCAGTGACCTCTGCTAAGAAAACAGAATCCGTGGGTGGAGCCTGGTTAAACCACACCAGAAAGCCACTGCCAAAGCCCATTTATTACGTGACCCCTCCTACTTCCCTTCCATCCCACCCTCATTTTTTTTTTCACAATTTTTTTTTCTGCTGATTTTATTTCTTTATTTTTTGTCTCTTGTGGATGCCTTTTTTTTTTTTTTTTTTTGGCTGCATTGGGTCTTCATTGCTGCATGTGGGTTTCTCATTCCAGTGGCTTCTCTTGTTGCAGAGCATGGGCTCTAGGCGCGTGGGCTTCAGTAGTTGCGGCACACGGGCTCAGTAGTTGTTATAGCAGCCTATATTTTAAAAAGCATTTCCCTCACCCCCTTTTTTTCTTCAGTCTCTGTAGGCAGTATTTTAGTTTTCTCCTGGGGTGTTTACATTTCAAAGACATTCATAACTTCAAGGACAGAGAAAGAATGAAGTTTTTCTCCTAGGAGTTTTGGGGTGTATTTCTGTATTATCAGAAGTCTAGGGTGACTACTATTTAAATTTTTTCTTTGTATTAGGGGTTGGGCAACATGAGGCACTCTGTTTCAATCACCACAACATCCTCCCCTTTGCTCTCCTCACTTTCCCAGGGATTCTACCTCTTAGCATCCTAATCAGGCTTTCTCACATGTACTTGGACCTTAATCTGCAGTAGCTTGTGCCCTCCTAGCTTTGCAAAATGGCACATGAAGGTCTCCAACTTATTATTCTGCTCTTCTACCTTGTCTGCCAGCCCTGAAGCTAGCAGAGTAGTGGACAACTGCATGTTCTTTAACTTCAGCTCTTCTTCCAACTGTCTAACTCAAGCTTCCAGCCTCTATTTGGGCATCAGTGGCCACAGAACTGCCCACAGTAGAGGACAGCCCACTGCAGCAGCCATTTGTTTCCCTTCTTTGCCACAGTGTGCTCTGCTCAGTTCCTCAAACAAATGCATCAACACACCCGGCTTTTTCAGGGTGCCCCTGTACTCACACATTGGTCCACAAGCGTCTAACATACAGGCCACCCCTCCTGACATAGAGGTTGATGTCTAACTCAGGATATTATCCTCAAATGCTTCTTTCCCAGGGTTTGTTTCTTCAGTCTCCTGGCTGCCTTATCAGTTGTTAGTTCACAACCTGGCTGCTGTACCCACTGAGCAAGGAGAGACTGAAGAAAGAAGCGGACCACTCCAGATTGGTAGCTGGCAGGTTTAATAAGAAGGGAGCTTACTTATGAGGCTTGTCTTAGATGGCCACGAGATGAGTAGATCTCCACACCCACCACCAGAATCATAAAAGTTTAGATAGAGGCCTTAACTGGGATCTGTCACCTCCACAGTCCAGATGGTCTCAACACCTTACTCTCTCAAAGCTGTATCCTTGGAACAGCTCCCACTGTGGGAACAGTGGTAAGAATGGACATTTCAAGGACAGTTGAGGGAATGAGGAACCTCTGATTGCCTGAGTCCAGCCCATCAGTCACTGATCACGTCCTCTTGATGACCTCCTCCAATATACTTTGTGTCCTTTTTTTTTTGACCACACCCCGGGGCATGCAGGGTAATAGTTCCCCCACCAGGGGTCGAACTTGGCCACCACCCCACCCCCACCCCCTGCAGTGGAAGCACAGAGTCTTAACCACTGGACAGCCAGGGAAGTCCAGTTTGTGTCCTTTTTTTAGTCAGTTTATCTAGAGGTTTTTCACGTGTATTGATCTTTTCATAAAACTAGCTTTTAAGTTTTGTTAATTTTTCTCTAGTGTTTGTTTTCTATTTCATTATTTCTGGACTTTATTATGTTTTTTTCTATTTACATTGAATTTAATTTGATCATCTTTCACTTCTGAAGTTGAAAGCCTTAATAATTGATATAAGCCCCCTTGCCTCTTCTAATGTAAGTATTTGAAGCTATAAATTTTTCTTATAGCACTGCTTTAGGTGGATACACAAAGTCTGATGTACTGTGTTTTCATTTTCATTCAATTTAAAATATTTTCTAATTTTCTTTGTGATTTTTTTCTTTGACCCCATGGATTATTTAGAAGTTGTTTAAATATGTGGGGCTTTCATAGGTATTTACGTATATTGATTTCTAATTTAATTTTTTTTTTTTTTTTTGGCGGTATGCGGGCCTCTCACTGTTGTGGCCTCTCCCGTTGCGGAGCACAGGCTCCGGACGCGCAGGCTCAGCGGCCATGGCTCACGGGCCCAGCCGCTCCGCAGTATGTGGGATCTCCTCGGACCAGGGCACGAACCTGTGTCCCCTGCATCGGCAGGCGGACTCTCAACCACTGCGCCACCAGGGAAGCCCCTCTAATTTAATTTTATTGTCACAGAACATACTGTGTGGGCTTCAATCTTTTGAAGTCTATTTAAATTTGCTTTATGGCCCAGAATATATTTTTTCTCAGAAAATGGTCCCTGTTCATTGAAAAGAATGTGTATTCTGAAGTTGTCAGGTGTAATGTTCTATAAATGTCAATTAAGTTAAGGTAGTTGAAAGTGTCATTCAGACCTTCTGTACTCTTATTATTTAGTTGCTCTGTCAGTTATAGTGGGGGATGTCTTACATCTACAATTATGATTGTGAATTTGTTTTTCCCTTTAGTTATTTCAGTTTTTGCTTCATGTATTTTGAGACTCCATTATTAGGCACAAATATATCTATAATAGTTGTAGCTGCCTGATATATTTCCTTTTCAACATTATGAAGTGTCCTTCTTTGTTTTTAGTGTTTATTTTTGTCCTGAGGTCTATTTTGTCTGGTATGTATTTAGCCACTCCTTATGCTTTCTAATGTTTCCTCTTTCCAACTTTATTTATTTTTTATTGGAGTATAATTGCTTTACAATGTTGTGTTGGTTTCTGCTGTACAGTGAAGTGAATCAGTTATATGTATACCTATGTCCCCTCCCTCTTGGACCTCCCTCCCATCCCACCCATCTAGGTGATCACAGAGCACCGAGCTGAGCTTCCTGTGCTCTATAGCAGGTTCCCACTAGCTATCTATTTTACACATGGTAGTATATATGTGTCAATCCTAATCTCCGAATTCGTCCCACCCTCCCCTTCCCCCACTGTATCCACATGTCTATTCTCTACATCTGTGTCTCTATTCCTGCCCTGGAAATAGGTTCATCTGTACCATTTTTCTAGATTCCACATATATGCGTTAGTATATGATATTTGTTTTTCTCTTTCTGACTTACTTCACTCTGTATGAGAGTCTCTGGGTCCATCCACACCTCTATAAATGACCCAATTTCGTTCCTTTTTATGGCTGAGTAATATTCCATTGTATATATGTACCACATCTTCTTTATCCATTCATCTGTTGATGGACACTTAGGTTGTTTCCATGTGCTGGCTATTGTAAATAGAGCTGCAATGAACACTGGGGTACATGTGTCCTTTTGAATTATGGTTTTCCCAGGGTATATGCCCAGTAGTGGATTGCTGGGTCATATGGTAGTTCTATTTTAGTTTCTTGGGGAGCCTCCATACTGTTCTCCATAGTGGCTTTATCAATTTACATTCCCACCAACAGTGCAAGAGGGTTCCCTTTTTTCCACGCCCTCTCTGTTTGTAGATTGTTTGATGATGGCCATTCTGACCGGTGTGAGGTATTACCTCACTGTAGTTTTGTTTTACATCCCTCTAATAATTAGTGGCATTGAGCATCTTTACATGTGCCTCTTGACCACCTGTATGTTTTCTTTGGAGAGATGTCTATTTAGGTCTTCCATCCATTTTTTGATTGGGTTTTTTGTTTTTTTGATACTGAACTGCTTGTATATTTTGGAGATTAATCCTTTGTCCATTGATTTGTTTGCAAATATTTTCTCCCATTCTGAGAGTTGTCTTTTTGTCTTGTTTATGGTTTCCTTTGCTGTGCAAAAGCTTAAGTTTAATTAGGTCCCATTTGTTTATTTTTGTTTTTATTTTCATTACTCTAGGAGATGGGTCAAAAAAGATCTTGCTGTGATTTATGTCACAGAGTGTTTTTCCTATGTTTTCATCTAAGAGTTTTATAGTGTATGGTCTTACATTTAGGTCTTTAATATATTTTGAGTTTATTTTTGTGTATGGTGTTAGGGAGTGTTCTAATTTAATTCTTTTACATGTAGCCGTCCAGTTTTCCCAGCACCATATATTGAAGAGGCTGTCCTTTCTCCATTGTATATTCTTGCCTCCTTTGTCATAGATTAGGTGACCATAGGTTTATCTCAGGGCTTTCTATCCTGTACCATTGATCTATATTTCTGTTTTTGTGCCAGTACCATATTGTCTTGATTACTGTAGCTTTGTAGTATAGTTTGAAATTGGGGAGCCTCATTCCTCCAGCTCCATTTTTCTTTCTCAAGATTGCTTTGGCTATTCAGGGTCTTTTGTGTTTCCATACAAATTGTAAAATTTTTTCTTCTGATTCTGTGAAGAATGTCAGTGGTAATTTGATAGGGATTGCATTGAATCTGTAGATTGCTTTGGGTAGTTTAGTCATTTTCACAATGTCAATTCTTCTAATCCAAGAACATGGTATATTTCTCCATCTGTTTGCGTCATCTTTGATTTCTTCCATCAGTGTTTTATAGTTTTCTGAGTACAGGTCCTTTGCCTCCTTAGGTAGGTTTATTCCTATGTATTTTATTCTTTTTGTTGCAATAGTAAATGAGATTTTTTCCTTAATTTCCCTTTCTGATCTTTCATTGTTATAGGAATGCAAGAGATTTCTGTGCATTAATTTTGTATCCTGCAACTTTACCAAATTCATTGATTAGATCTAGTAGTTTTCTGGTGGCATCTTTAGGATTTTCTGTGTATAGCATCATGTCGTCTGCAAACAGTGACAGTTTTACTTCTTCTTTTCCAATTTGGATTGCTTTTATTTCTTTTTCTTCTCTGACTGCTGTGGCTAGGACTTCCAAAACTGTGTTGAATAATAGAGGTGAGAGTCGACATCCTTGTCTTGTTCCTGGTCTTTGTGGAAATGCTTTTAGTTTTTTGCCATTGAGAATGATTTTTGCTGTAGGCTTGTCATCTATGGCCTCTATTATGTTGAGGTAGGTTCCCTCTATGCCCATTTTCTGGAGAGTTTTTATCATAAATGGGTGTTGAATTTTGTCAGAAGCTTTTTCTGCACCTATTGAGATGAACATATGGTTTTTATTCTTTAATTTGGTAAAATCGTGTATCACATTGATTTGCATATATTGAAGAATCCTTGCATTCCTGGGATAAATCCCACTTGATCAGGGCGTGTGATCCTTTTAGTGTGTTGTTGATTCTGTTTGCTAGTATTTTGTTTAGGATTTTTGCATCTATGTTCATCAGTGATATTGGTCTGTAATTTTCTTTTTTTGTAGTATCTTTGTCTGGTTTTTGGTATCAGGGTGACGGTGGCCTTGTAGAATGAATTTGGGAGGGTTCCTCCCTCTGCAATTTTTTGGAAGAGTTTGGGAAGGATAGGTGTTAGCTCTTCTCTAAATGTTTGATAGAATTTGCCTGTGAAGCCATCTGGTCCTGGACTTTTGTTTGTTGGAAGATTTTACATTACAGTTTCAATTTCATTACTTGTGATTGGTCTGTTTATATTTTCTAATTCTTCCTGGTTCAGTCTTGGAAAATTGTACCTTTCCAAGAATTTGTCCACTTCTTCCAGGTTGTCCATTTTATTGGCATATAGTTGCTTGTAGTATTCTCCTGCGTTCCTTTGTATTTCTGTGGTGTCAGTGGTAATTTTCCTGTTTCATTTCTAATTTTGTTGATTTGCGTCCTCTCCCTTTTTTTTCTTGATGAGTCCAGCTAAAGGTTTATCAATTTTGTTCATCTTCTCAAAGAACCAACTTTTAGTTTTACTGATCTTTGCTATTGTTTTCTTTGTTTCTGTTCCATTTATTTCTGCTCGGATCTTTATGGTTTCTTTCCTTCTGCTAACTATGGGTTTTGTTTGTTCTTCTTCTCTGGTTCCTTTAGGTGTAAGGTTAGATTGTTTATTTGAGATTTTTCTTGTTTCTTGAGGTAGGATTGAATTGCTATAAACTTCCCTCTTAGAATTGCTTTTGCTGCATCCCGTAGGTTTTGGGTCATCATGTTTTCATTGTCATTTCTTTCTTTGTATTTTTTGATTTCCTCTTTGATTTCTTCAGTGATCTCTTGGTTATTTAGCAGCACACTATTTAGCCTCCATGTGTTTGTGTTTTTTACAGTTCTTTTCCTGTAATTGATTTCCAGTCTCATAGTGTTGTGGTCACAAAAGATGCTTGATATGATCAATTTTCTTAAATTTTCTGAGGCTTGATTTGTGACCCAAGATATGATCTTTCCTGGAAAATGTTCCATGTGCACTTGAGACGAAAGTGTATTCTGCCGCTTTCGGGTGGAATGTCCTGTAAATATCAATTAAATCTATCTGGTCTATTGTATCATTTAAAGCTGTGTTTCCTTATTCTGTCTGGATGATCTGTCCATTGGTGTAAGTGGGGCGTTAAAGTCCCTCACTATAATTGTTACCGTTGATTTCCCTTATGTATTGAGATGCTCCTATGTTGGGTGTGTAACTGTTTACAATTGTTATATCTTCTTCTTGGATTGATCCCTTGATCATTATGTAGTGTCCTTCCTTATCTCTTGTAACAGTCTTAAAGTCTATTTTATCTGATATGAGCATTGCTACTCCAGCTTTCTTTTGATTTCTATTTGCATGGGATACCTTTTTCCATCCTCTCACTTTCAGTCTGTTTGTGTCCCTAGGTCTGAAGTGGGTCTCTTGTAGACAGCATATATATGGGTCTTGTTTTTGTATCTATTCAGCCAGTCTGTGTCTTTTGGTTGGAGCATTTTATCCATTTATATTTAAGGTAATCTTCAATATGTATGTTCCTATTACCATTTTCTTAATGGCTTAGGGTTTGTTTTTGTGGGTCTTTCTCTTCTCTTGTGTTTCCCACCTAGAGATGTTCCTTTAGCATTTGTTGTAAAGCTGATTTCGTGGTGCTGAATTCTCTTAGCTTTTGCTTGTCTGTAAAGCTTTTGATTTCTCTGTCAAATCTGAATGAGATCCCTGCTGGGTAGAGTAATCTTGGTTGTAGGTTTTCCCTTTCATCACTTTAAATATATCCTGCCACTCCCTTTTGGCCGGCAGAGTTTCTGCTGAAAAATCAGCTTATAACCTTATGGGGATACCCTTGTATATTATTATTTTGCTTTTTCCTTGCTGCTTTTAATATTTTTTCTTTGAATTTAATTTTTGTTAGTTTGATTAATATGTGTCTTGGTGTGTTTCTCCTAGGGTTTATCCTCTTTAGGACTCTGCACTTCCTGGACTTGAGTGGCTATTTCCTTTCCTATGGCAGGGAATTTTTTGACTATAATCTCTTTGAATATTTTCTCAGACCCTTTCTTTTTCTCTTCTTGCTCTCGGACCCCTATAACTTGAATGTTGGTGTGTTTAGTGTTGTCCCAGAGGTCTCTGAGACTGTCCTCAATTGTTTTCATTCTTTTTTCTTTATTCTGCTTCTCAGCAGTTTTTTCCACCATTCTGTCTTCCAGCTCACTTATTTGTTCTTCTGTCTCAATTATTCTGCTATTGCTTCCTTCTAGTGTATTTTTCATTTCAGTTATTATGTCGTTCATCTCTGTTTGTTTGTTCTTTAGTTTTTCTAGGTCTTTGTTAAACATTTCATGTATTTTCTCGATCCATGCCTCCATTCTGTTTCTAGAAATTTTAGATCATCTTTACTCTCATTACTCTGAATTCTTTTTCACGTAGGTTGCCTATTTCCTCTTCATTTATTTGGTCTTGTAGGTTTTTACCTTGCTTCTTCGTCTGTAACATATTGTTTTGTCATCTCATTTTTTTTGATGGGTGGGACTGCGTTCCTATAATACTGGTTGTTTGGCCTGAGGCTTCCAGCACTGGAGTTTGCAGGCAGTTGGGTAGAGCCAGGTCTTGGTACCGAGATGAGGACATCTGGGATACCTCAGTCTGATTAATATTCCCTGGGGTCTGAGGTTCTCTGTTAGTCCAGTGGTTCAGACTTGGTGCTCCCACCACAGGAGCTCAGGCCCAACCCCTGGCCCGTGAACCAAGATCCTGCAAGCTGCACACATGGCAAAAAAAAAAAAAAAAAAGAGAAAAAGGAGCAGAAGAGTAACAAAGAATAAAAAATAAAATAGGGACTTCCCTGGTGGTCCAGTGGTTAGGAATCTGCCTTCCAATGCAGGGGACGCAGGTTCAATCCCTGTTCTGGGAACTAAGGTCCTACATGCCTTGGGGCAACTAAGCCCGCATGATGTAAAGCCCGTGTACCACAACAAGAGAGCCTGCATGCTGCAACTACTGAACCCATGCGGTCCGGAGCCCTCGCACCAAAACTACTAAGCCCACACACTCTGGAGCCCATGAGCCACAACTAGAGAGAATCCTGTGCGCCACAATGAAGATCCCACATGTTGCAACTAAGACCTGGCACAGCCAAATAAATAAATAATTTAGAAAAAATTAGAAAACTAACAGATATATTAGAAAAAATAAAAATATAAATGAAACAACAACTGGAGGGTAAAACAGGACCACAATAACAAAAATAAAAGGCCAGAAAAGGCCTTGGCTCTGGGGGGTAGGGCTTAGGCGGGGGATGGGGCCTATGTTCAGGACCCATGCAGCTGGAAAAGGCCCTGGGTGGTGGGGGCAGGGCTTAGGCTTAGCATGGCCAAATGGGGCCCCAGAGTGCCTCCAGCCTCAGAGTGTGAAGGATCAGGCCCGGGACCTCAGCAGGCTCTCAGGCATCCAAGTGGGTGGTGAAAACGCTAGCCATGTTCCCCTCCAATCCTCAGAACTCCCGAGGGTCTCTCCCTGTTGACCCCCTCATGGTGAATGGGCCTCTCCAGGCATGGGAATCCCTCCCCTTCCCCAGCTTCCCCTCAGGGGCATGGGTCCTGTCCCGCCTCCATTTCTCCTCACCCCTTGCTCCCCCACCCATGTCCTACCCGGTCTCTCGGGGGTTCCTTCTGTCCCCCTGGGTGTCGAGGTCACCCACCATCGTCTGGTAGTTGCCCTAGTTGTGAGGAGATGTGAACTCCATGTCCTCCTACTCCGCCATCTTGACTCTGCCCCCGCTTCAATCTTTCCTCTTTCCAACTTTAAATTTTAACCTATTTGTATCTTTATATTTTAAATGCATCTTGTAGACAACTTCAATTGGTTCTTGCTTTTTACCTAGTCTGATAATCACGGCCCCCCAATTTTTTTAATATATTAAATTGTGGTAAAATATACAAAAAATGAAATTTACAATCAACCATTTTTAAGTATGCAGTTCAGTGACATTAAGTACATGCATATTGTTGTGCTACCATCACCACCATCCATCCACAGACTCTTTTAATCATGCAAAGCTCTGTACCAATTAAACAGTAATTCTCCATTTCTCCCCCTTTCCCAGCACCTGACAACTACCATTCTTTTTGTCTCTATGAATTTAACTACTCTAGATACCTCATATAATTGGAATCATACAATATTTGTTCTTTTGTGACTGGCTTATTTCTCTTTACATAATGTCCTCAAGGTTCATCCATGTTGTATCATGTGACACAATATCTTTACTTTTTAAGGCTGAATAATGTTCCATTGTATGTGTATACCACATTTTGTTTATCCATTCATCTGTTGATGGACACTTGGGTTGCTTTTGCATTTTGGCTATTGTGAATAATGCTGCCATGAGCATGACTGTGCAAATATCTCTTCGAGAGCCTGCTTCCAGTTCTTTCAGTTGTATACCTGGAATTAGAATTGCTGAATCATATGGTAATTCATTTTTAATTTTTCACCCTATGGTTTTCCATAGCAGTTGCACCATTTTATATTTTTACTAAAAGTACACAATGGTTCTCCACATCCTAATAAACACCTGCTCTTTCTTTTAAAATAGTTGTATTTGCTACTAAGATTGGGATAAGGCAAAGCTCTCCACTCTCACAACTTCTAGTCAACATTGTACTGGAAGCCCTAGACAGTACAAAAAGCAAGAAAAAGAAATAAAAGTCATGTAGAAAGAAAAAATAAGGCAAATCTTATTCACAGACATGATTATATATGTGGAAAATCCTAAGGAATTTACAGAAAATCTACTAAAATTATTTAGTGAGTTTATTAGCAAGGTCATGGGATACAAGGTAAACAGATATGACTAATCGTGTTGATTAGAACAATTGGAAATTGAAATTTAAATAAACGTCATTTAAATGGCATCAAAACCATTAAATATTTGGAGATAAATTTAATAAAAATGTGTATACAATAAAAACTACAAAAGATTGCTGAGGGAAATTAAAGACTTTATAAATGTATTGATACACCATGTTCATGAATCAGAAGATTCAATATGATTAAGATGCCAGTTCTTCCCAAATCAATCTCTAAATTTAATTCAATTCTAATAAAAATCCCAGTAGGCTTTATGTAAAAATTAAAAGCTGTTTCTAAAATTTCTATTAAAATACGAAGGATCTAGAGTAGCCAAAAACAATTTTGAAAAAGAAAAACAAAGCCAGAGGACTTAAACTATGTTATTAAAATGTTACAGTTATGAAGACAGTGTGTTTTTTGCGTAAAGATAAATATATCAATCAATGGAATAGAATAGAGTCCAGAAATACACCCACCATATTTGGTCAATTGATTTTTGACAAAACTGCCAAGGTGATTTGATGAAGAAAATGGTGGACTTTTAAACAATGACGGGAACACCTGAATATCCTTATATAGAAAAATAAACTGCAACCTTTACCTCGTTTATACAAAAATTAACTCAGAATTGATCACAGACCTAAACGTAAAAGCAAAAACTGAAAACTTCTAAAAAAAATAGAAAATCCATATGACCTTCTTTTAGGCAAAAATTTTTAGGACATAAAAAAGCACAAGTCATACATATAAGCTATATATTGTATCCATTGTGATGTTGAAAAAAGGAGAAGAGAGAGGAAGAAAGCTCTTTTTTGCAGAAAAATGCTAGGTAATAAATGTAAAAAGAATGAAAAATCAGGAAATCAGCATTTTGAAACCCTCAGTGAAATAGTTGACTTGAGCAAGGATCATCAATGGATTTTTAAAACCATTGGGTATAAATTTGTTGAGGAACAGGATATTTGTATGGGCTCCAAGTATCCTCTCAAAGGTTACTTATTATGAAGGGGAAAGAGTATCTTTACAATAGGAAAATATGGTGAATACCACTTTGTTCAAGATAAAAGTGACAGATGATCAAACAGAGCATCACCTATAATGCGACAAACTGACATTGTGCGTTTTGATGGAATACAGTAGGAAATATATTACCTATGTAGTATCCTTGTGAAAAACCTCTAATCTGACTCTTATCATGAGAAATTCTGATAAATTCAGAATGCAGCAGATTCTATAAGACGGTTGACTTGGACTCTCTATCACTGTTTTGAAAGACAAAAAAGAAAAAAAATAAGGACAGAGGAGACTATTTTAGATTAAAGGACATTGTAGAGACATGAAAAACAATGCAAGGCGTGGAATTTGGATTATATCCTGGAGTAGGGCAGGGACTATAAAAACATTTTTGGGACAGGAAAATTGGAATATAGACCCTATATTAGATGGTATTATTAAATCATTGTTAAAATTCATTGGCGTGATAATGGTATTGTGATTCTTGTTCTTAGGAGATACATGTTGCAGTATTAGGGATAAAGGAACATGATGTTAGCAATTTACTTTCAAATTGTTAAACCAAAAAAAAATGTATGTGTGGAGAGAAAGAGAAAGTGTGCAAACAGGGCAAGATGTTAATATTTGGGGAATAAAAGTGGGCAATCATAGTACTCATCTTTCACCTTTTCTGTAGGATTGAAAAATTTCAAAATAGCTGGGATAAAAGAATGCTAAGAAGAGTTTGTAAAAATCCTCATTATAATAAGTGAAATAGGCAGGACTTATGGTAGCTGTGGTAGCTATAATAGGGCTATGGATGATTTTCTTTCTACTTATTTTCTGTACTTCAAAAGTTTAATATGAGGATGTACTATTTGGAGAATTAGAAAAATAAAATAAATTAACATTTAAAATAATACACTTAAATTTAAAAAATTAAAAAAATTTTTAGACATTTCATTTCATTTCATTTCATTTCATTTCATCCACTCTGCATGGCTTGTGGGATCTTAGTTCCTCCACCAGGGATTGAACCCAAGCTATGGCAGTGACAGCACCAAGTCCTAACCACTAGATCACCAGGGAATTCCCCTATTTTTATACAATTTTTAAAGGTAACTTTCCATTTACAGTTATTATGAAATATTGGCTGTATCCTCTGTGTTGTACAATATATCCTTGAACCTATCTTACACCCAGTAGTTTGTATCTCCCACTCCCCACCTCTATATTCCACCCCCTGCCCCCGCCAACTGGTAACCAGTAGTTCTCTCTGTGAGTCTGCTTCTTTTATGTTAAAAAATAATATAATTTAAAATTTGAGTTTATAAGTAGAATGAGTCGTTTGTTCTAGTAAGTTTTTCAGATGAAAGAAATAGGGTATTTATCTAATACATAGTGATCTATATAATGAAAAGGGTCGTATGAATCATGGATGGGATAATAATGATCTATATAATGAAAAGGGTCGTATGAATCATGGATGGGATAATAATAACAGTAACAGTAAAAACAGTAACCAGTTATTGAACACCTTCAATATATCAAGAATTTCATATAATCAACTTATTTAATCATCACATCAGTGGTGCAAAGGAGGTATTAATAATTGTCCAAACTCTTACAGTGACCAAGTTAACAGAAAGAAATTTGAAACAAAGTCTACCTTAGATTCCAAAGTCTTATCTCTTGTGGTGGAGAGAAATGTTACATAACTGAATTCTGGTTGGCTGAAATAAGTGAACTAAGCTGAGGGAAAAGGGAAAAGGTTGCAGACAGTAGCTCCTGCCTGATTAGAAAGGCAGACCTAAGCAGTAAGTAGGACGTACATACCTTTGAAGTGAAAAGCAAGGGTTTTTCCTCCAGTGCTGTCAATACATTTTAGAAGAGTTTCCTAATATCAACTAATATCCAGGGCTTATCAAGTGAATCTGAATGATAGTCAGGTAGAATAAACAGGAAATGACTAATGTATTATACTGATTGCTATGAAAGCATCACCAACTAATTCTTTATAAGACCTTGTTGATGGATAAACTAGGGTCTCCTTCAAGAAAGAACAGTCAGTATCCCCTCAGTGTTGCTCATAAGTCTATAAAAATCAGTTTTCTACCCCTTGAATGTTAAACCAGTAATGATCCCCAAGGGAATTAATTGATGGAAAACTCATGCTTTCAGTTAAATCCTGAAATTAGGTTAAAGCCAAGCAAAACAAAACAAAAACAAAAATACATGATTTTAGCTGGTTGTAAAAAAGAAGGATGAGAAAATAATTACTTCTCCCTTACTACATGGGTTCTCCAAAGTTTAAGGGAGGTATGAATTGATTAATAGTAGATACTAAGCCAGTCAATTTTTTCTTTTGTTTTATATAATCCATATTAAAGATTAGTCATCGTAAAGTTAATCCCAGGTTGGCATCCCTCCTTTCCCAGCATGCTCTTCTGCCACCTCTCCTCACAGTTAATTCCAGGGCCCAAGGAATACAGACCTTTAGCATGGGCTTCAAGAAAATAATGTTCAGAAAATAGGTTATAACGTTGCAAAAAAAAGTCACAGTAGACATTTCTAAATAAAAAGTAAATTATTTGGGGGTGTTTGCACCACAATTCTCTCTTGGCACAGGAAAGGAAGTATTAATATTAAATAGTTTTAATTAGAATTTGAAAAATAGGCGAATACTTACTTCTTCAAATATCCTTTGAGAACCAGAAACAAGATGATGATTCAAAAAAATATATATCATACAAACAAATGTTTTTGAATAAAATAAAATCTAACTTAATAAGGTTTGATTAATTTAACAAAAGAACAACTTTTTAAAAATTATTAACTCTTTATTATTTGACATTTATATACATAAAGTATATATTTAACTGAATATTTTATACAAACTCTAGGAAGGTATTCCAAATGAAAGAGTATGAGTATAAAGTACAATAGGATACATCAAGGAAGCATGTGATTCAGAGCCAAATTTATAATCACTTATCTAATATGTCACAATCCTTTTATTCCAGAAAATACCCACATGAGGACTCTAAAATGGGCAATTACTTGTCAAGAGAATAAATGATTTTTTATTATGTAGAACATGGAAAGGGACACGAGGCAAAATAAAGATTCTTCAGAATTTCTTTATGGAGCTGCTAGTAGGACAACAGAACCTAAGGCTACAAGGACCTGTCCAAGTAGAATATTTATATTAAATATGCCTTTATTGCTTGCCTGGTAGAAGTGATCTGTCAGCCACTTTTGGTAGAAGGATGGCCCACTGTAGACACCAGGAAAATTTTTTCGACCACAGCCATATCCGTAACTGGTAATTCCCATTACAAAATATCGTTTACGTTCTGGTAAGTAGCACATTAATGGTCCACCACTATCACCCTATTAAAAAAGTCCCAAAATAGTATTAGTTACTTCCAGTAGTCCTTAAACAACAGTAAGGCTGAAATAAATTAATCACATTAATCATACATTTATATATATTTTTTCAAAATACCTCCAACTTATAAAGAGCCATAGATTCTCAGTCTTATATTCTGACTAAAACAGGAGGTATTCAGTCTGGCCTGGTGTTTAGAGGCACCGTATAGCTGGTGGTTAAACTTCCCACCTGCATAGTTTTGAACCAGAATACTATAAATCAAATTGTTTGAATTTTTTAGTGCAGTTACTCAGGAGAAATATAATTTAGGAAGTGTGCAAAATACTGCAAATATTGTCTATTAGAATACTTCTGTTAATGCTGTGTGGGAAAGGTAGAACTAAGATATATAAAGGATTCATTTAGGGGTGTGTGTGTGTGTGTGTGTGTGTGTGTGTGTGTGTATGTGTGGTTTGCTAACTAGAGGACAGGAGTAAATTGGCATCTTGCAAGAGATGGCATCTTTCTAAGTGTTGACATTGGCTGGTGCAGGATAACAGGAATAAATGGCTAGTCCTCTTAATAGTATTACAAATAACAAATCTCTGTCATGGTTTATACAAGACTGTTAATGCACCGAAACACCTTTACCTTATACTTTAGGCAGTGTCAGTAAGGACGCTGAGATAACTGTTTCAGTGCCTAAAGTATAAGGACTGTGTTTCTAAGGTATTTTCAAATTCTCTATATAAGGTAAGCACTGAATAATTATTTTTTGATGGTAAGAATATTTCACTTATGAATACAATTCATAAGTGAAAGTATGTAGATTGGATTCTTTTACTCAGCACGATTTTTAAGGAAAAGGACACAGGAAAGATAGACCCTGGATTGCAGAAATCAGAATGAGTAGGAAAAGATCAGCATGGGACACTGTTTGGGAGTGATGTGCTGGTAGATTTAGAAGCAGTGAAGAAAAGAGGAATAAAGAAAGATTCAAAAAGCACAAGGGACAAAACAAAAAATAGATAAATTGGACTTCATAAAAAATCAAAGACTTTTGTGCTACAAATGATAACATCAGGAAAGTGAAAAGACAGTCCACAGAATGGGAGAAAATATTTGCTAACCATACATGTGGTAAAGGACTTGTATCCGGAATATGCAAAGAATGTTTGTGACTCCATAATAAAAAGATAAATAACAATATAAAAATGGGCAAAGGATCCGAATAGACATTTCTCCAAAGAAGATACACAAAAGACTAATAAGCACATGCAGAGATGCTCAACATCATTAGTCATTAAGTAAATACAAATTAAAAGCACAGTGAGATACCTTGAGATACCCACAAGGATGGCTATAATCGAAACTCTAATTCAAAAAGATATATGCACCCCAATGTTCATAGCAGTACTATTTACAATAGATAAGACATGGAAACAACCCAAGTGTCCCTCAAGAGATGGTTGGTTTAAGAAGATGTGGTATATATATGTACTATGGAATATTACTCAGCCATAAAAAAGAATGAAATATTGCCATTTGCAGCAACATGGATGGACCTAGAGAATATCATACTAAGTGAAGTAACTCAGACAGAGAAAGACAAATATATATGTTATCACTTATATGTGGAATCTAAAAAAATAATACAAATAAATCTATATACAAAACAGAAACATGATTCACAGACATAGAAAATATATATAACTGAAAAAATATATATATATAACTGAATCAATTTACTCTACACCTGAAACTAATACAATATTGTAAATCAACTATATTTCAATTAAAAAAAGATAGATTGTAAGAAATGCTGAAAAGGATGTGGAGAAATTAGAACTCTCATACATTGTTGAGATGGCCAAAAAGCACATGAAAAGATGCTCAACATCACTAATTACTAGAGAAATGCAAATCAGAACTACAATGAGGTATCACCTCACACTGGCCAGAATGGCCATCGTCAAAAAAATCTACAAACAATAAATTCTGGAGAGGGTGTGGAGAAAAGGGAACCCTCCTACACTGTTGGTGGGAATGTAAATTGGTACAGCTACTATGCAGAACAGTATGGAGGTTCCTTAAAAAACTAAAACTAGAACTACCATATGACCCACCAATCCCACTCCTGGGCATATATCCAGAGAAAACCATAATTCGAAAAGATACATGCACCCCAATGTTCATTGATGCACTATTTACAATAGCCAGGACATGGAAGCAACCTAAGTGTCCACTGACAGATGAATGGATAAAGAAGATGTGGCACATACATACAATGGAATATTACTCAGCCATAAAAAAGAACAAAATAATGCCATTTGGAACAACATGGATGGACCTAGAGATTGTCATGCTGAGTGAAGTAAGTCAGACACAGAAAGACAAATATCATAGGATATCGTTTATATGTGGAATCTAAAAAAAAAGGGCACAGATGAACTTATTTACAAAACAGAAGTAGAGTCACAGATGTAGAAAACAAACTTATGGTTACCAGGGGATAAGGTGGGAAGAGATAAATTGGGAGATTGGGATTGACATATACACACTAGTATATATAAAATAGATAACTGATAAGAACCTGCTGTATAGCACTGGGAACTCAATACTCTGTAATGGCCTATATGGGAAAAGAACCTAAAAAAAAAAGAGTGGATATATGTATATGTATACTGATTCACTTTGCTGTACACCTGAAACTAACACAGCATTGGGAATCAACTGTACTCCAAAAAAAAAAAAAAAAAAAAGAACTCTCATACATTGCTGGGTAAGAATGTAAAATGGTGCAGCCACTTGGGAATACAGTTTGGCAGTTCTTCAAAATGTTAAACATTGACTCAGCAATTCTACCCCTAGGTGAAATTTCCAAGAGAAATAAAAACATACCTACACATAAAAACATGTACACAAATGTTTATAGCCATGTTATTCATAAAAGCCAAAAAGTAGAAATAGCTCAAATGTCCATCAGCGAATGAATGGATGAATAAAATGTGGTATATCCACACCATGGTATATCATTTGGCAATAAAATGAATAAAGTATTAATGCATGCTATAATAGAGACGAAGTTTGAAAACATGCTAAGTAAAAGAAGCCAGTCACAAAAGACCACACATTGAATGATTCCATTCATACGAGATTTCCAGAATAGGCAAATCTCTAGATATTAGTGGTTGCCTAGGGCTAGGGGTGGGTGAGAGGAGAATGGGGAGTGACTCCTAATGAGTAGAGTTTTTAGGGGCGGGGGTGACAAAAGTGATCTAAAAATTAGATTATGGTGATGGTTGCACTATTCTATAAATATACTAAAACCCCACTGCGTTGTACACTTTCAATGGGTGAATTGTATATATGTAAATTGTATCTCAATAAAAGTGGTAATGGAAAAAAAAATTCAAGGCAAATTTTGATTAAGGTTGACCATGATTGTAGAAACCAAGGAATCAGGCAAGCAAGACAATTTGGATTGTTGGAATAGTTAAAAAAGGAGAAAAACAATTTAGACTTGAGAATTAAGACTTCACCAGAAAGTGATCAAAGGACTTGTTCAAGTTCCCTTCTGTCTTTAGAAAGTATTGCTAAGGAAAATTATTTGGTCTTACCCTGCAAGTATCAAAAACTCCATCTTCATCACCTGCACAAAATGAAGTGTAAGGAATTATATCCCCATAGCTCTTGTCAGAATTACAAAAACTTCGAGAAATATAATGCACTTCTGCTTCGTGTAATTTTTTTGTAATATTACCTATTAACAAAAAATACCAATAAGTTATTTTGGAGAGCAGACATTTTGACAGCAATATAAAGTGTTCCTGATGAACAAGTTTTCTTTCCATAGTGCCTGATTGAACAATTATGTAAAATTGTATCCATGTATGTATGTATGTATGTATGTATGTATGCCTAGAAAGACTGTGAAAGAAAGTTTACCAAATCTTAATGACAGTTATCTCTAGATAGTAGGAATTTCAGGTTACTTTTGTTATCTTTGCTGTCTTGTATTTCTTGGAGGTCTCACGGCAGGATCTATAGCTTTTTTTTTTTTTTTTTAAAGGGTATTTATTTATTTATTTATTTATTTATATTTTTGGGCTGCATTGGGTCTTTGTTCCTGCACACGGGCTTTCTCTAGTTGCAGCGAGTGGAGCTGCTGTTCATTGTGGTGTGCAGGCTTCTCATTGTGGTGGCTTCTCTTGTTGCAGAGCACGGTCCTAGGTGCGTGGGCTTCAGTAGTTGTGGCATGCGGGCTCAGTAGTTGTGGCACGCGGGCTCAGTAGTTGTGGTTCGCATACTCTATAGAGTGCAGGCTCAGTAGTTGTGGTGAACAGGCTTAGTTGCTCTGCAGCATGTGGGATCTTCCCGGACCAGGGCTCGAACCCATGTCCCCTGCATTGGCAGGTGGATTCTTAACCACTGCGCCACCAGGATTTATAGCTTTTACAAAGTAAAGCTATATAAAAATTGTCAAGGGCGAAAGAGGTAAACGCTGAGGTCTATCTTTCTTATGCTGTAAGCTGTGAATAATTTTAATTAAATTTTTAATGATGCTAAAGTCTTGAAGGATGTTGAATATGAAAATAAAACAGATTTTTAATTCATGCACTCCCCTAAATTCCCTGCTAATTCCTGAACATAAAGTGGTTCTTTGCTACAGAAAAGATAGGAAAATATAAGATAACACTTCAGGTACTATTAAAGGACAGATCATTTTAAGGTTTATCCATAGAAAAGCTACTGTAACAGCAGCATCTTTTCTCATCAGCCTGTCTCAGAGTTGCAGTTGTCACATGTGGTAGCTGAATATTTTGTGTGCCCCACATTCTTCCCTAGCTTTTCAAGTAATAGATGTTTTGCCCTTAGCTGCAAGTGGGTAAATGACCCAACTGTTCCATTCACAGAATTCCATTCTTCTGGTTGCGCTGATTGGTCTAGAGGTGACCATATTTGGTATAAGCCTAGCCAATTGGAATACTTATCCAGCATTTTAATTTAATTTTATTTTATTTTAGCAATGTAGAAATACCTTTAATATCTTAAGTGAAAAATAAGTACATGAAATAGAATGCAGGCTATTATGACAGCTATATACAATTATGTAGAGAAGACTGAAAGGAAACATATAAAATCGTTTGTAACTTATTTAATGATAGTGGGATTATATATTTCCCCATCTGTTTTTCAAATATTCTGCACTATTGTTATAATGTTTTAATAATAAAAATGTTAAATCAAAGAATATTAATAATATTCTTCACTTATTTCCAGTATGGCTGTAATGTTGGCTGTAAATATGAAACTTTCTTCCACACACCAGTATTTTCAAGAATGGCATATTCTCATGCAGTATGTTTATCCAGCATTTTTAAACTGGAGCTTCCAGAGAAGAATCTGTTTCACCCTAGTCACATGACTGTTTAGCTATAAATTCAAATCAGTCTACAGCCATAGTTCCAGACTTATGAGGACAGGCAGCCTGAGAAAGTAAAGTCAACATACAGAGAGAATAGGAATAGGAAATAGAAATTAAATATGTCTAATGGCATCCAGATTCCTGGATCGAGGCTCCTAGAGGCCAGCCACATTTCTGCGCTTTATTTTAAAATAATTGAAGTAGTACTAGCTGTATATAAAAATATATATGTAACATATAAGTTATAGGATATAATAATGAAATGAACACCTGTAAATCTACCACCCAATTTATGAACAATACTAATCCAGTGTGGTATTGGTGTAGGGCTATTCAAAATAACCAGAGATTTTCAAAGTGAATAGGAGAGAGCCCAGAAGTAGATGTCTGGGTTTTCTATTTTGTTCCACTGGTCGCTTAGAATATTCTTGCACAAATACAACACTGATCAATTACCATAGCTTTAGAATAAACCTTGATTTCTGGATGGCAACTTCTCCAACATTTTTTTCTTCCATAGGAGTGTCTTGGCTATTAGGTCTTTTAGAATGAGCTTTTTCATTGTCTTAAAACTCATGTTAGGGTTTATCGTTACCTGGTGCTTTTCAGTTTTTCAGATAGAATTGACATCTTTCTTTCTTTTTTTTTTTTTAATAAATAAATAAATTTATTAAAAAAAAACGAACAAAGTAGAAACGCAGACCTGCATGGAAGGAAGTCCCTGATACCACATGAAATAGTAAGTTTCAGAACAGTCTGTGTGATTCTGTTTATGGAAATGATGATAATATATGATCATTTTTATAGAGGAAAAATCTGGAAGACACATCCAACTTGATAGTTTTATCTGTGGAGGAACTTTTTTTGTTTTAGTATTAGTTGTTTTGTTTGTTTGTTTGTTTGTACTGCAGGTTCTTATCAGTCACCAGTTTTATACACATCAGTGTATACATGTCAATCCCAGTCGCCCAATTCAGCACACCACCATCCCCACCCCACCGCGGTTTTCCCCCCTTGGTGTCCATACGTTTGTTCTCTACATCTGTGTCTCAACTTCTGCCCTGCAGACCAGTTCATCTGTACCATTTTTCTAGGTTCCACATACATGCGTTAATATACGATATTTGTTTTTCTCTTTCTGACTTACTTCACTCTGTATGACAGTCTCTAAATCCATCCATGACTCAACAAATGACTCAATTTCGTTCCTTTTTATGGCTGAGTAATATTTCATTGTATATATGTTCCACAACTTCTTTATCCATTCGTCTGTTGATGGTCATTTAGGTTGCTTCCATGACCTGGCTATTGTAAACAGTGCTGCAATGAACATCGGGGTGCATGTGTCTTTTTGAATTATGGTTTTCTCTGGGTATATGCCCAGTAGTGGGATTGTTGGGTCATATGGTGATTCTATTTTTAATTTTTTAAGGAACCTCCATACTGTCCTCCATAGTGGCTGTATCAATTTACATTCCCACCAACAGTGCAAGAGGGTTCCCTTTTCTCCACACCCTCTCCAGCATTTGTTGTTTGTAGATTTTCTGATGATGCCCATTCTAACTGGTGTGAGGTGATACCTAATTGTAGTTTTGATTTGCATTTCTCTAATAATTAGTGATGTTGAGCATCTTTTCATGTGCTTCTTGGCCATCTGTATGTCTTCTTTGGAGAAATGTCTATTTAGGTCTTCTGCCCATTTTTGGATTGGGTTGTTTGTTCCTTTAATATTGAGCTGCAGGAGCTGTTTATATATTTTGGAGATTAATCCTTTGTCCATTGATTCACTTGCAAATATTTTCTCCCATTCTGAGGGTTGTCTTTTCATCTTGTTTATGGTTTCCTTTGCTGTGCAAAAGCTTTGAAGTTTCATTAGGTCCCATTTGTTTATTTTTGTTTTTATTTCCATTACTCTAGGAGGTGGATCAAAAAAGATCTTGCTGTGATTTATGTCAAAGAGTGTTCTTCCCATGTTTTCCTCTAAGAGTTTTATAGTGTCCAGTCTTACATTTAGGTCTTGAATCCACTTTGAGTTTATTTTTGTGTATGGTGTTAGGGAGTATAGATTGACATCTTTCTGATAACTGAGTCCTCCTATTGAGGCATAAACTATACCATTTTGTTTACTTAGATATTCTTAAATGTCTTTTTTAAATGTTTTAGGATTTTTTTCTATAAAAGGCCTGCAATCTTTTGTTAGATTTGTTTTTAGCTACCTAATCATTTTGGTATTATTGTATATGTTGACTTCCATTAACTTTTGTTACCAAGAATTGTCAAATACCCTTTGTTCAGATTCACCAGTTGTTTACTTTTTGTCACACTGCACAATCATTTGTATGTGTATGTGTATAAATTTTTCTGAATCATTTAAGAGTGAATGGCTGACATTGTGCCCCTATACCCTTAAATACTTCAGTGTGTACTGCTTAAGAACAAGGACATTCTTTTATATAACAAAAGTACATTTATCAAGATCAGGAAATTTAACACTGGTCCAATACTATTATCCAATTTAATCTCCATGTATTTTTAAATTTTCCAGCTATCTTTCTGTTATTGATTTATAGTTTAATTTCATTGTTTATAGTTTATTTCTAACCATTGCTTTACTTTCTGTCTCTATGATTTGCCTATTCTGGACATGGCATCATATAAATGGAATTACACAATATGTGGGCTTTTGTGTCTGGCTTATTTCACTTAGCATAAGATTGTAGCAGTTTTCAGTACTTCATTCCTTTTTATGGCTGGATGATATTTCATTGTATGAATATATCACATTTTGTTTACCCATTCATCAGTTGATGGACATTTAGGTAGTATTCTTTTTTTTGCTATTATGAATAATGCTACTGTGAACATTCAAATACAGGTTTTTGTGTGGACATATGTTTTCATTTCTCTTGGGTATCTACCTAGGAGTGGAATTGCTGAGTCATAAGGTAATTTATATGTTTAAATTTTTGAAAAACTGCCAAAATGTATTCCAAAGCAGCCGCACCATTTTATATTCCTACCAGCAATGTATGAGAGTTCTAATTTCTTCACATCCTCATCAACACTTGTCTAACTTTTTGATAAGTCATCCTTGTGGGTGTGACATCTGTTACTTTTAAAATTACATTTTCTAACTACTGATCGTGTATAGAAATGAAATAGATTTTGGTATATTGCTTTTATATCTGGCCACTTTACTAGACTCTCTTAATTCCAGTGGATTATAAATTCTTTTTTAATATAATGACATCATCTGTGAATAATGAATGTTTTGTTATTACCTTACTAAGTCCTATGTCTTCTGCATCTTTTTCTTGTGTTACTGTACTTGGTAGAAGCTCTACTAAATATGGAATAAAAGTGGTAATAGTGGGGGAAATCACTGCTGATTTTAAAGGAAATGTTTTTCTGTGGTAATGATGTTTGGTGTAGAGGTAGATAACCTTTATCAGGTTAAGGAAGTTTCCTTCTATGTCTAGACTTATGAGTTGTTAACAGTGTTTCTTCAGCACCTATTGAGATAATCATGGGGTATTTTTAAATCCTTTAATCAGTTAATATGGTGAATTACATTAAGAAACTTCTGATATTAAGCCACCCTGAATTCCTTAGCTCAGTGGTCCCCAACCTCTTTGGCACCAGGGACCACCGGTTTCATGGAAGACAGTTTTTCCATGGACCGGAAGCAGTGGGGGGAGTGGTTTCAGGATGATTCAAGTGCATTACATTTATTGTGCACTTTATTTCTATTATCATTACATTGTAATATATAATGAAATAATTATACAACTGACAATAATGCAGAATCAGTGGGAGCCCTAAGCTTGTTCTCACTTGCCACTCACTGAATAGGGTTTTGTGAGTCTGCAAGCAATTGATTTATTATGGTCTCTGTGCAGTCAAACCTCTCTGCTAATGATAATCTGTATTTGCAGCTGCTCCCCAGTGCTAGCATCACCCCTCAGCTCCACCTCAGATCATCAAACATTAGATTCTCATAAGGAGCAACAACCTAGATCCCTCACATGCGCGGTTCACAGTAGGGTTTGCACTCCTATTAATCTAATGCCACCGCTGATCTGACAGGAGGCAGAGCTCAGGTAGTAATGTGAGTGATGCGGAGCAGCTGTAAATACAGATGAAGCTTTGCTCGCTTACCCGCTGCTCACCTGCTGCTGTGCAGCCCGGTTCCTAACAGGCCACGGACCGGTACCAGCCTGTGGCCCAGGGGTAGGGGACCCCTGCCTTAGTTAAACTCACCTTGGTTATGTGGAATTCTGTTTATACTATTCTTTTTTTAAATTAATTAATTAATTAATTATTTTGTTTATACTATTCTTGATAGATTTGGTGTGCTGATAATTTGGAATATCCGCATTTATGATACTGGCATTTCTTGTACTATACTTACTTAATTTGGGCATCAAGATGATTATTATCCTCATACACTGAGTCAGGGTGTGTTCTCTCTTTCTGAATTCTTTATAAAGATATTTATATAATACTTAAATAATTGCTGGTAATTATGGTTGACTCACTTGTTCTGAGTTCTGGTGTTTTATTTTTGAAAAAAATTTAATTACTGATTAAGTTCTTTTACTCTTTAAAGGACTATTCTTATTTAGTTAGTCAGTTTGGGTTAGAATTTTCTAGGAATTTATCCATTTTGTTTTAAGTATTAAAATTGAGAGCATAACATTGTTTAAAGTATTATTTTTAAAAAATATTTATTTAGGCTGTGCCGGGTCTTAGTTGTGCCATGCGGGATTTTCCTTGCGGCATGTGGAATCTTTTAGTTGCAGCATGCGGACTTCTTAGTTGTGGCATGTGGACTCTTGGTTGTGGCATGCGGGATCTAGTTCTCTGACCAGGGATCAAACCCAGGCCCCCTGCATTGGGAGTGTGGATTCTTACCCACTGGACCACCAGGGAAGTCCCTAAAGTATTATTATTATTATTATTATTATTATTTTTTTTTTTTTTTTTGCGGTATGCGGGCCTCTCACTGTTGTGGCCTCTCCTGTTGCGGAGCACAGGCTCTGGACGCGCAGGCTCAGCGGCCATGGCTCACGGGCCCAGCCGCTCCGCAGCATGTGGGATCTTCCCGGACAGGGGCACGAATCCGTGTCCCCTACATCGGCGGGCGGACTCTCAACCACTGCGCCACCAGGGAAGCCCACATTTTTCATTTTTTTTTTTTTTTTTTTTTTTGCTGTACGCGGGCCTCTCACTGTTGTGGCCTCTCCCGTTGCGGAGCACAGGCTCCGGACGCACAGGCTCAGCGGCCATGGCTCACGGGCCCAGCCGCTCCGCGGCATATGGGATCCTCCCAGACCGGGGCACGAACCCGTATCCCCTGCATCGGCAGGCGGACTCTCAACCACTGCGCCACCAGGGAGGCCCCCACATTTTTCATTTTTAAAGATTCTGTTTGGTTCTCTTTTACTTTTTTGTTTTTTGCAGTACGCGGGCCTCTCACTGTTGTGGCCTCTCCCGTTGCGGAGCACAGGCTCTGGATGCGCAGGCTCAGCGGTCATGGCTCATGGGCCCAGCCGCTCTGCAGCATGTGGGATCTTCCTGGGCCGGGGCACGAAGCCGTGTCCCCTGCATCGGCAGGTGGACTCTCAACCACTGCGCCACCAGGGAAGCCCTGGTTCTCTTTTAAATCTGCCTGATCACTCTAGATCATCTGTCACTCATTTTTAATTGTACTCTTTTATTTCTTTGAACAATTCACATATACTAATTTTATATTCTATACCTAAAATATTAATATCTGAGATCTTTGGGGGGGCTTTATCAGTTGTTTTATTTCTATTGACTTTCATAATTATGGTTTGTTTCCTTGTGTGTTTAGTGATCTTTGATTGTGAACTGATATTTAGTTGATTTTAATCTGGGAATCCTAAGTTCCTTCTGACTTGGTACTACTTTAGCCATTGAATTTATTTCAATTATTGTATTTTTTAATTGTCACAGTTATTTGGTTCTTTTTCACATCTCCTTACTTTTCATTTTTTTAAGCACATCTTTTATTCTTGTAATATCAATATATTAAACATTTAAAAAATATTTATTTATGTATTTATTTGGCTGCACCGGGTCTTAGTTGCAGCATGTGGGATCTTTGTTGCTGCATGCAGGATCTTTAGTTGTGGCATTCTGGAACTTTAGTTGCAGCATGAGAACTCTTAGTTGTGGCATGTGGGATCTAGTTCCCTGGCCAGGGATCAAACCTTGGCCCCCTGTATTGGGAACACAGAGCCTTAGCCACTGCGCCACGAGGGAAGTCCCATTAAACATTAAAATATATTATCTGATGATTCTGGTATCTGAAATCTTTGTAGGTCTTATTCTGATGTCTGTTGTGCCTTGTTTCCTTTGGTGTTTAGCAATTTAAAAAATTATAATCCATTTTCTTTGAAACTTTGGTGAAATTCTTTGAGGTTTTAGATGACATTGGGTTTCTACACAAATTATTGGCATTTGATTCTCTCAGGCACGTAGAGAACATTAACAGTCCAGGAACTACTTAAACTAAATTCTAACCTTGAGGCTTTCTAGTCTACTCAGAGTGATTTGGGGCATATGAGTGGTATTTGTAGTTACATATTTTCTGGGAAAATTTCTTCATTTTTTGTCTTCCATTAAGCAGTTTTCCTAGCAATCCTGGGGGTGGGGTGGGGGTTGAGGATGCTTTTGTTATATATGATTCATTTTTTAGAAAAACTTTATTTACTAATAATTATAGTTAACAGGAAGTTGCAAAGCAAGTACAGTGAGGGTCAGTGTAATCTTTACCCAGTTTCCTATAATGGTTCTATCTGTATTATTGAAGTACAATATCAAAACCAAGAAATTGACATTGGAACAATGTGTGTGTGTGTGTGTATGTGTGTGTGTGTCTCATTCTACACCATTTTATGGCGTATGTAGATTCATGTAATCACCACCACAATCAAGATCCAGAACTATTCAACCATCACAAAGATCTCCATGCTATCTAACCTTCTGACCCCACAGCGATCAGTAATCTCTTCTCCATCTTTATAATTTTGTCCTTTTGTGAATGTTATATAAATGGAATCACACAGTATGTGACCTTTTGAAAACTGCTTCTTTTCACTAAGCATAATGCACTTGTGACCCATCTAAATTGTTGTGTATATCAATAGTGAATTCCTATTAACTGCTTAGTAATGTTTCATATTAAGGATATACTACAGTGTATTTAATCATTCACTTATTGAAGGACGTTTAGGTTTTTCTAGTTTGGGGATATTACAAATAAAGCTTTTATTAACATTTGTGAACAGGTTTTTGTGCAGACTTATGTTTTCATTTCTCTGGGATAAATGCCTAGGAGTGTGATTGCTGGGTTATATCGTAAGTGTATGTATGTTCACATATGTTTTTAAGAAACTGTATCTCTGCTGTTCCGTGGTTACACACTTAGGATTGCTGTGTCTCCTTGGTGGATTTACCCTTATCATTATGTTATGTTCTTCACTGTCCCTGGTAATTTTCTTTGCTCTTAAGTCTACTTTATCTGATATTAATGTAGCCAGTTCTGCTTTCTTTTCCTTTTTTCCCCCTATTCCAGCTTTTCTTTTCTTTCTTTTTTTTTTTTTTTTTTTGCGGTATGTGGGCCTCTCACTGTTGGGGCCCCTCCCGTTGTGGAGCACAGGCTCCAGACGCGCAGGCTCAGCGGCCATGGCTTACAGGCCCAGCTGCTCAGCGGCATGTGGGATCTTCCGGACCGGGGCACGAACCCGTGTCCCCTGCATCGGCAGGCGGACTCTCAACCACTGCGCCACCAGGGAAGCCCTCCAGCTTTTCTTTTGATTAATGTTACCATGGTATGTCTTTTGCCATCCTTTTACTTTCTTTTTTTTTAAAAATGTTTATTTATTTATTTGGTTGTGCCAGGTCTTAGTTGCAGCAGGTGTGCTCCTTAGTTGCGGCTCACCGGCTCCTTAGTTCTGGCATGCGAACTCTTAGTTGTGGCATGCATGTGGGGTCAGTTCCCAGGCCTCCTGCATTGGGAGCACAGAGTCTTAACCACTGTGCCACCAGGGAAGTCCCCCTCCTTTTACTTTCAATCTACCTATATCATATTTGAAATGAACTATGTATATATGAACTACGCAGCTGGGTCTTGAGTCTGACTCAGTTTTAGAGTACAGCCCTGAAGCTCCAGCTTTATGAGTGTTTCCCCACACACACTCAAGCAGGCTTTGTTCTTCAAGCCTCTGAAGGCCTATGAAACCACAGAGATCAATATTCAATGTTACCAATTTGACAAATATCCTCAAGATGAAAGGCAGCTTTTGTGCTCCAGTTATCTAAGTTCCTGTCTTCACACTCAGTCCCTGACCTATGCATTTTCTCTCTTTAATAGTTTTCTGTGGGAAGGTTGGTGTGTGCATGTAATCTGCCATGTTGCTGGAGAGCCAATATAATCCTCAAAACAACTCTCTGATAGGTATTGTTGCTCTCATCTTACAGATCATGAAAATGTATGACATTGTGAGAGATGATATAATATAGTGGAAACATGTGAGTTTTGAGGCAGGCCGACCTAGGCTTGAATTTTTGACTCCTCACTTAGTTAGCTGTGTAACTTTGGGCAATTTATTTAATCTCTTTAAAACTCGGTTTATTCACCCATATTATAATATTTCTTATAGTGTTGTTGGGGGCGTTAAATGAGAAATACATTAAAATGCTTAGTATTTCATTTAGTACCTAGCCCTGAATAAATAGTAGTTGCTCCTATCATCATTGTTCTAACTGTTGTAAAAGATTCAATAACCTGCCCGTGGTAATTCAGCTAGTACATGGCCAGGCTGAGATTCAGACTTAGGTCTGTGATTCTAAAGCCCATGCTCTTATTCCTGCACCATGGCACTTTCCTTATCTTCCTTAGAAAATATTCACAGAGAAAAAAAGAAAAATAATAATTCACAGACTTTTCATACATTTATTTCTATCCTATCTAAATAATCCACAAATATTTAAATGGCTAGGTTTGGTGGAGAATAGAAAAAAAAGAGTCTCAGCACTTGATCTCATATATTGCTAAACAGACTTCAATTCCCTCAGGAGCAGATTGTATTTAATGTAGTACTTAAATATTCAGGCTTTAGAATAAAGAAAAAACTTATATTTGAGTCCCAGCTTCTCAACCTCTAAGATTCACAATTCCTGGTCTGTTAAATGGGAATAATAACATTAACTCCCTAATAGGAATATTGGGAGGATAAGGTAAAATAAAGTAATATATTTAGAGCGGGGCCTAAAACATGGTAAATGCTCCCAAATGGTAGCTGTTGTTATTACCAAAGGCAGAGACTGTTTTCTACATTTTTCATTCCTCCCATTAGTTCAGTCAGTCAACGATTTGTGCCTCTTTGTGCACTAAAGAAAATACATGGCAATCAACCTGTTTGATACTAAACAGTGCACTAAATAAAAAGGATACTAAATTTGATTCCTTATAGCCAGAAGCTTATTATTTAAGATAAGCAAATCTGCTACAGAGCTTGCTTCATCACCTAAGAGTCTCAGAAACTACAGAAATACTTGGAAGCCATCATTCTCTCTGAGAATGTCTAAAGGTTTAAGTATCTTGGCATGTATAAAAAAAGAAGTCTCTATTTCTGCTTTGGAAGATAATTTTCTCTCTCCCACAAGCAAGGAAAAAAACACAGAGAATTAAAAAAGACATTTCCTTTTCACTGGTTTATAAAGACCTCTTGTTCAAACTCATGATATAAAGAGATAAAGACATACATATTCACCCTCTACGAATAATCAGGAAAATCTGTATCAACAAAATTCAGATCATAATTACCTTCTTCTTTTGTTCTTCCCCATCCACTTATAAAACACTTCGTGTTTCGGTTCAGTCTTTGGAAAACACCAAAAGGTAGACAGATAGGCTGAATATAATCATTATATCTCACTGCTTTTTTTAAATGAAAAAGCGCAATATCATTTTCATAAGATTCCACATCGAAGTCTGGATGGATAATGATCGCTTTAACTTTCATCATCTTGGAGTGTGGCTGACGCCCATCTATGTTATTAGTTCCAATCACAGCTCTCCACATTACAGGATCTCTGGAAGAAAGTAAATGTTCTTATCTTAAACAGGTATTTAACTAAGTAAATATTCTTAATCTCCCACTAGTTTTTGTTTTTCTCATGTTAGATTAATAACAAAAAAATTAATCCTACTTTCATGTGACAAAGTCATAGCAAGTAAAAACCTAAATATTGTGATGTAGGAAAAGAGAAAAAGATCAATGGGACAGAAAGTCCCAAACAGATTCAAGTACATGAGAATTTAATATATGGTAGCAATTCTTACCAATGGACAAATGGATGAATTATTCAATAAATGGTATTGGGACAACTAGCTAACTAACAAACTAGTTTGAAAAGTGAAATAGACTTAAATCCCTGAAAATATTAAACACTAAAATAAACTCCAAATGGATTAAATATTTAAACGCACAAACCTTTTAGATAAAGACTTCCTATCTTTTAGAGATACATAAAGTGGTATGTCTGAGATTTCTTTCAAAATAATTGGAGGGGGAGTTGGCAAGAATAAAGATGAAACAAGATCAGCCATGAGTTGATAAACTGAAGCTGCATATTATGCATATGGAAGTTCATTAAACTATTTACTTTTACAAATTTTTGAAATTTTAGAATGAAACATTTGGATATTAAATTAGGATGAGAAGTTTAAAAATTAAACCAGAAAGAAAATAGAGATGAATACATAACATTGTTATGAGAAAGGACTTTATGCATTCCAGTGGACTGTATCTCTGTGAAAACACAATTTTTCCTTTTTGTAATTCTATTTGAGCAAGTTGGAACATTCCACTGGACTATATCTCTGTGAGAAAGGACTTTATAAAGCATGACACTAAATATAAAAGAAGCAGCTAATGGATCTTGACGTCTTTAAAAGCAAAAAGCAAGCAGAAATCAAACCAAACCAAAAAATCTTCTGTAGGTCAAAAATCAACAATTAAAACCCCAAGTGGTTAATACTTACTGCATGTGAAATTTACAAATGCCGAAATTCCTTTCACCCTTCAAATTGGCAGAGTGTGTGTGTGTGTGTTTCATGATTATGCTCAGTGCAGACAAGAGTCAGAGGAACAAAGTTACTCTTATTCACTGAGGAAAATGTAAACAGATAGGCACTCTGGCAGCATGTACCAATAGCCTATAAAAGCTGCATTGATTTTGACACTGCAATTCTACTTCCTAGAATTTATTCCAAGGAAATAGAAGATAATTAGCTATCTTAAAATTGGACTAGGTAACCTCTACAAAGTTTGTAAAAATGTTTATACAGTCCTAGTTCTATTGTGTTTAAAAAGAAATTGTAGCTTAAATGCTTTAAGCTACTTTAAAATAACGATGTTTGGGCTTCCCTGGTGGCGCAGTGGTTGGGAGTTCACCTGCCGATATAGGGGACAGGGGTTTGTGCCCCGGTCTGGGAGGATCCCACATGCCACGGAGCGGCTGGGCCCGTGAGCCATGGCCACTGGGCCTGCGTGTCCGGAGCCTGTGCTCCACAGTGGGAGAGGCCACAACAGTGAGAGGCCCGACTACCGCAAAAAAAAAAAAAAAAAAAAAAAAAAAATTAGATAATGATGTTTCTTTTCCAAATGTATACAATTTATCTTGAATTAAAATTTTTTCCCGTTTTATTGAGAAATAATTGACATACATCACTGTATAAGTTTAACGTGTACTGCATGTTGGTTTGATTTACATATATTGTAAAGCGATTACCACAGTAGGTTTAGTTAACATCCATTATCTCATATAGATACAATAAAAAGGAAAGAAAAAATTTCTGCTTGTGATGAGAACTCTTAGGATCTACTCTCTTAACAATTTTCCTATATCATACAGCAGTGTTAACTATAGTCATCATGTTGTACATTACATTCCTAGTCCTTACTTATAAGAGAAGTTTGTACCATTTGACCACCTTCCTCCAATATCCCCTCCCCCCACATTCTGCCTCTGGTAACCAACCACAAATCTCATCTCCTTCTCTGAATTTGGTGGGGAATTTTTGTTTGTTTATTTTTATTTGATTCTACTTATAACTGAGATCCTGCAGTATTTATTTGTCTTTTTTTGTCTGACTTATTTCACTTAGTATGATGCCTTCACAGTCCATCCTCAATGTCACAAATGGTAGGATTTCCTCATTATTTATGGCTGAATTACACACACACACACACACACACACACCACGTCTTCTTTATCCATTCGTCTATCAGTGGACACTTAGATTATTTCCATGTCTTAGCTGTTGTAAATAATGCTGCTATGAAATGGGGTGCAGGTATCTTTTCAAGTTAGCGTTTTCATTTCTTTTGGATATATTCCCAGAAGAAGAATTGCTGGATCATGTGATAGTACTATTTTTAAGTTTTTGAGGAACCTCCATACTGTTTTCCATAGTGGATATACCAATTTACACACTCCCATCAGCGGTGCACAAGTGTTCCTTTTCCTCCACATCCTTCCCTTGATGGTGGCCATTGTGAGGTGATACTTCATTGCAGTTTTAATTTGCATTTCCCTAATGACTAGTGAGTTGAGCATCTTTTCACGTACCTGTTGGCCATTCATATATCTTCTTTGGAAAAATGTCGATTCAGATCCTTTACCCATTTTTAAAATTGGATTATTTATTTTTTTGCTATTGAGTTGTATGAGTTCTTTATATATTTTGGATATTAATGCCTTATCAAATAGATGATGTGCAAATATTTTTCCCATAGGTTATCTTTTCACTTTGTTCATGTTTTCTTTTTCTGTGTGTTTTTTTTTAGTTTGATGTAGTCCCACTTGTTTTTTTATTTTGTTGCTTGTGCTTTAGGTATGATTTCCAAAAAATCATTACCAAGACCTATGTCAAGGAGGTTTTTTCCCTGTGTTTTCTTCTAGGAGTTTCACGGTTTCAGGTCCTACATTTAAGTCATTACTCCATTTTGAGTTAATTTTTGTTAATGGTGCAAGATAGGGGTCAAGTTTCATTCTTTTGCATGTGAATATCCAATTTTCCCAGCACCATTTATTGAAGAGACTTTCTTTTCTCCACTGAGTATGCTTGGCTGTCTTGTCAATTATTAGTTGACTGTATGTGCTTGGGGTTTTTTTGTGGGCTCTCAATTCTGTTCCAAGGTCTATTTGTTTTTATGCCAGTACCATACTGTTCTAATTACTATAGCTTTATAGTATATTTTGAAATCAGGAAGTGTGATGCCTCTGGTTTTTTTGTTCTTTGGATTCAGGATTTCTTTGGATATTCGGGGTCTTTTTTGATTTCACATAATTTTTAGGGGTGTTTTGTCTATTTCTGCAAAAAGTGCCATTGGAATCTTGATAGGGCTTGCATTGAACCTATAGATGGCTTTTGGTAGTATTGACAGTTGAACAATATTAATTCTTCCAATCCATGAACATACCTTTCCATTTGCTAGTGTCTTCTTTATTCCTAAGTATTTTATTGTTTTTGATGCTGTTGTAAATGTAATCAATTCTTTTATTTCTTTTTCAGAGAATTCATTGTTAGTGTATAGAAATGCTATTGATTTTTGTGTGCTAATTTTGTACCCTGCAACTGAATTCTTTGATTAGTTCTAATGGTTTTTTGGTTGTGTCTTGGGATTTTCGATATATAAAATCATGTCACTTGCAAATAGAAACAATTTTACTTCTTTTCCAGTTCTCATACCTTTTATTTCTTTTACGTGCCTTATTTATTTATTTATTTATTTTTGCGGTACGCGGGCCTCTCACTGTTGTGACCTCTCCCGTTGCAGAGCACAGGCTCCGGACATGCAGGCTCAGCGGCCATGGCTCATGGGCCCAGCCGCTCCGCGGCATGTGGGATCTTCCCGGACTGGGGCACAAACCCGTGTCCCCTGCATCGGCAGGCAGGCTCCCAACCACTGCGCCACCAGGGAAGCCCTACTTGCCTTATTTTTTTTTAAAAAATTATTTATTTATTTATTTTGGCTGTGCCAGGTCTTAGTTGTGGCATGTGGGATCTTTAGTTGTGACATGTGGGCTCTTAGTTGCAGCATGCCTGTGGGATCTAGTCCCCTGACCAGGGATCGAACCCAGGCCCCCTGCATTGGGAGTGTGGAGTCTTACCCACTGGACCACCAGAGAAGTCCCTCTTTTACTTACCTTATTGCTCTAGCTAGGACTTCCAGTACTATGTTGAATGGGAGTGTGAGAGTGGGCAGCCTAGTCTTGTTCCTGATCTTAAGAGGAAAAGCTTGCAACCTTTCAGCATTGAGTATGATGTTAGCTGTGGGCCTGTCATGTATGGTCTTTCTTATGTTGAGATATGTTCCTTCTATGCCTAATTTCCTAAGTATTTTATCATGAATGGATGTTGAATTTTGTCAAATGCTTTTTCTGTGGCTATTTAGATGATCATATGATTCTTTTCTTTCATTCTATTAATGTAATGTATCACATTGATTGATTTGCACATGTTGAACTATCCTTGCATCCCAGGGATAAATCCCACTTGATCATGGTGAACAATGCATCCTTTTAATGAGCTGCTGAGTTTGGTTTGCTAGTGTTTTGTTGATAATGCTGCATATATATTCATCAAGGATATTGTTCTGTAGTTTTCTTTTCTAGTAGTGTCCTTATCTGTCTTTGGTATTGGTAATGCTGGACCTCGTAAAATGAGTTTTGGGAGGTTCCTTCCTCTTCAGTTTTTTGGAAGACTTTGAGAAGGATTGGTGTTAATTCTTCTTTAAACATTTGATAAAATTCACCAATGAAGCCATCTGGTCCTGGGGTTTTCTTCTATGGGAAATTTTTGATTACTGACTCAATCTCCTTACTATAATTGATCTATTCAGATTTTTTGTTTCTTTCTGATTCAGTCTTGGTAGGTTGTATGTTTCTAAGATTTTTTTCATTACTTCTAGGTTATCCAGTTTGTTGGCATCTAGTTGTTTATAGTAGCCTCTTATGACCCTTTGTATCTCTGTGGTATAAGTTGTAATGTCTCCTTTTTCATTTATAAGTTTGTTGATTTGGGTCCTCCCTCTTTTTTTCATTGGTAAAGCTAGCTAAGGGTTTCTCAGTTTTGTCTATCTTTTCAAAGAACCAACTGTTATTTCGGTTAATCTTTTATTTTTAATTATTATTTTATTTATTTTTGGCTGCATTGGGTCTTCGTTGCTGCATGCGGGCTTTCTCTAGTTGTGGCGAGCGGGGGCTACTCTTCATTGCAGTGCACAGGCTTCTCATTGCAGTGGCTTCTCTTGTTGTGGAGCACGGGTTGTAGGCACACAGACTTCAGTAGTTGCAGCACGCGGGCTCAGTAGTTGTGGCACGCAGGCCCTGGAGCATGCAAGCTTCAGTAGTTGTAGCGTATGGGCTCAGTAGTTGCAGTGCACAGGCTCTAGGTGTGTGTGGGCTCAGTAGTTGTGGCGCACAGGCTTAGTTGCTCCGTGGCATGTGGAATTTTCCCAGACCAGGGATCGAGCCCATGTCCCCTGCATTCGCAGGTGGATTCTCAACGACTGCGCCACCAGGGAAGTCCCTGGTTAATCTTTTATATTGTTTTTTGTTATCTATTTAATTTATTATTGCTCTAATCTTTATTATTTCCTTCCTTCTAATTTTAGGGTCATCTTTTTCTAGTTCTTTAAGGTGTAGAGGTAGGTTGTTTATTTGGGATCGTCTTGCTTCTTTTTTTCTTTTTCTTTTTTTTTTTTGTGGTACGTGGGCCTCTCACTGTTGTGGCCTCTCCCATTGCGGAGCACAGGCTCTGGATGCGCAGGCTCAGCAGCCATGGCTCACGGGCCCAGCCGCTCCGCAGCATGTGGGATCTTCCCGGACCGGGGCACGAACCCGTGTCCCCTGCACCAGCAGGTGGACTCTCAACCACTGCGCCACCAGGGAAGCCCTGTCTTGCTTCTTAATGTATGCATTTATTGCTCTGAACTTCCCTCTTAAAACTGCTTTTGCTGCATAAGTTGTGTTTCCATTTTTGTCTCAAGATACTTTTTAATTTCTTCTTTGATCCACTGGTATTTTTTTTTTAGGAGAGAGTGTTGTTTAATTTCCATGTAGTCATGAATTTTCCAGTTTTCCTCTTTTATTGATTTCCACTTTCATGCCATTGTGGTCAGAGAAGATCCTTGGTATGGTTTCAATCTTCTTGAAGTTGCTAAGACTTGTTTTGTGGCCTAACATATGGTCTGTCCTCGAAAATGTTCTATGTGCACTTGAGAAGTAATCTGCTGCTGTTGGTTGGAATGTTCTGCGTATGTCTGTTAAGTCCATCTTGGTCTATAGTGTTATTTAAATCTGCTATTTCCTTATTGATTCTCTATCTGGATGATCTGTCCATTGTTGAGAGTTGGATATTAAAGTCCCCAACTATTATCAAATTGCTGTTTATTTCTCCCTTTAACTCTGTTAGTTTTTGCTTTATATATCTAGGTGCTCCAATGTTGGATGCATAAATATTTACAATTGTTATATCTTCTTGATGGATTGACCCCTTTATCATTGTGTGGTGACCTTTTTTTGTTTCTTTTTACCATTTACATTCACTGTCTGTTTTGTCTAATATAAGTACAACTACCCTTGATTTTTTGGGGTAACCATTTGCTTGAATGTCTTTTTCCATCCCTTCACTCTCAGTCTATGTGTGCCTTTAAAGCTAAAGTGAGTCCCTCGTAGGCAGCATATTGTTGGACAAAGACTTTCCTGAACAAACAAAAGCTGAGAGAGTTCATTACCACTAGACTAGCCTTACAAGAAATGCTAACTAAAGGAAGTTTTTTGACTGAAAGTAAAAGGACACTAATTAACATCATAAAGACATTAAAAGGTAGTGCAAAACTCACTGGTAATGGTAAACATATAGCCAAACTTAGATTCTGTAATTTGGTAATAGTGGTGCATAATTTACTTACAACTTTAAAAGTTAAAGGAATTAAAATAGTAAAAATAACTATAACAACACTAATCTATTAGTTACATAATATAAAAAAATATGTAAATCATAACAGCAATAACCTAAAATGTGAGGTGGAGGAGAAGCAAAAGTGTAAAGTTTAGGAATTCTATTGAAGTTAAGGTGCTAACAGCTTAAAATAGCATGTTATAGGGGCTTCTCTGGTGGCACAGTGGTTGAGAGTCTGCCTGCCGATGCAGGGGACACGGGTTCATGCCCCGGTCCGGGAAGATCCCACATGCTGCGGAGTGGCTGGGCCCGTGAGACATGGCCGCTGAGCCTGCGCATCCGGAGCCTGTGCTCCGCAACGGGAGAGGCCACAACAGTGAGAGGCCCGTGTACCGCAAAAAAAAAAAAAAAATTAGTGTGTTATAATTTTAAGATAGTTTATGTAAGCTTCTTGATAACCTCAAGGTAAAAACCTGTAGCAATTACACAAAAGGACTTGATAAAGAAGTCAAAGCATACTGATACCAAAAGACATCAAAACACAAAAAAGACAGCAGGCTAAGAAACAGGGAACAGTGGATCTACAAAACAACCAGAAAACAATTAATAAATGGTGATA
This sequence comes from Mesoplodon mirus, assembly GCF_964341445.2. Classification (NCBI taxonomy): domain Eukaryota; kingdom Metazoa; phylum Chordata; class Mammalia; order Artiodactyla; family Ziphiidae; genus Mesoplodon; species Mesoplodon mirus. The sequence goes on along the minus strand of NC_138987.1, from coordinate 57,008,473 downwards.
GTAAGTCCTTACCTAGCAATAATCACTTTAAATGTAAACAGATTAAATTCTCCAATCAAAAGACATAGAATGGCTAAATCAACTTATTTTACTTACCTATTTCAATTTATATTCAGACTGTTAAGATTAAAAAACAGGTTATATGCACTGAAAAGTACAAAACATTGCTGAAAGAAATTAAAGAAGACAAATAAATGGAAAGACATCGCTTGTTCATGTATTGGAAGACTTAATATTGTTAAAATGACAGTACTACCCAGAATGATCTATAGATTCAATGAAATACCTATAAAAATCCCAGTGATGCTTTTGCAGAAATAAAAAACCCATCCTAAGATTCATATGGAATATCAGAAGACCCCAAATAGCCAAAATAATCTTGAAAAAGAAGAATAAAGTTGGAGGACCATACTTCCTGATTTCAAAACTTACTGAAAAGCTACAATAACTGAAACAGTGTGGTACTAGCATAAGGGCAGATATATATACCAATGGAAAAGAATAGAAAGCCCAGAAATACACCCTTGCATATGTGGCCAATTGATTTTCAACAAGAGTGCCAAGATAATTCAGTGGAGAAAGGAAAGGCTTTTCAACAAATGGTGCTGGGAAAATTAGATATCTACATACAAAAGAATGAAATTGGACCCTTACACCATATGCAAAAGTTAACTCAAAATAGAACAAAGACCAAAATATAAGAATAAAGCTATAAAACCCTTAGAAGAAAACACAGAAGAAAAGCTTCATGATACTGGATTTGGCAGTGATTCTTGGATATGACACCAAAAGCACAGGCAACAAAAGAAAAAAATAGATAAATTGGACTTGATCAAAATTAAAAACTTGTGCATCAAAGGACACTTTCAAGAGAGTGAAAAGACAACCCACAGAATTGAAGAAAATATTTGTATATCGTATATTTGACAAGGGATTAATACCTAGGATATATAAAGCACTCCTACAGCTCAACATCCACAAAAAACCCAGACAGCAGAGTTCAAAAATGGGCATAGGACTTGAATAGACGTTTCTCCATAGAAGAAATACAGGACTGCCCCGTTGGTCCAGTGGTTAAGAATCCATGCTTCCACTGCATGGGGCATGGGTTCAATCCCTTGCCCAGGAGCTAAGATCCTGCATGCCACATGGTGTGGCCAAAAATAAAATAAACCTTAAAAAAAAAGAAGAAGAAATACAAATGGCCAGAAATCGCATGGAAAGATGCTCAACATCACTAATCATTAGGGAAATGTGACTCAAAACCACAATGAGGGACTTCCCTGGTGGCCCAGTGGTTAAGAATCCACCTGCCAGTGCAGGGGACACGGGTCTGAGCCCTGGTCCGGGAAGATCCCACATGCCGTGGAGCACCTAAGACCATGCGCCACAACTACTGAGCCTGTGCTGTAGAGCCTGTGAGCCACAACTACTGATCCTGTGCTCTAGAGCCTGCGAGCCACAACTACTGAGCCCGCTTACCTAGAGCCCGTGCTCCACAACAAGAGAAGCCATCGCAATGAGAAGCCCACGCATTGCAACTAAGAGTAGCCCCTGCTCACTGCAACTAGAGAAAGCCTGCGTGCAGCAACGAAGACCCAGCACGGGCAAAAATAATTAATTAATTAATTTTAAAAAATGACTATCAACTGTTCTAAGTGTTATTATGGCATGCTAAATCTGGAAGTGGTCAAAATCAGGTATAAAGTTTAGATTAAATTCCCATCTTATTAAAAAAAAATCTTCCCTCAATTCTATCCCTTCTCTGTTTTCTCAGATAACAGCCTCACCAACAGTTCCATTACCTTGACAGCTGACTCTCTCTGTGCAGTATCTCTTAAATTTGCTTCTTTTTGTCCCCCAATACTCCCCACTGATGAGAAGTAGATTCAGAATATCAGTCTCCATATCCCTAGTTCACTACTTACACTATTACTATAGTAACTATCTGAATGAGTGTGAAGTGGTATCTCATTGTGGTTTTATCAAAGTTTATCTTCATTACTTTTGTTCCTTAATTGCTGACAGGTCCATGAAGCTCCCTGTGCTAGCAGGGGCCTGAGGACTTATTAACCACCTGAAAGCCTTCAGGGCTGCCGAGACTCTTCCCTAGAGGAAAGAGTTTAAAAGTTCATGTTTGGACTTGTTGGGAATGTGACTCCAATATATACGTATAGTAGGGAGCTGGAAATACGACTCAGCTGGAGAGACTTGGGAGTTGCCAGGACATGATGACTCCTAAAACAGAAGTAGATGAGACATCTCTAGGGAAGAGTACAGACGATAAGGCAAGAGGATAGAAGGTGGAACTCTTGAAAATACTGCCATTTAAAAGAAGACAAAGACGCAAGGAATAAGGAAAAAAAATTTTTAAGGTAGAGAATAGTGGTGTCTTAAAAATCAAGAAAAGAGATAGGAGGGAATTCCCTGGCAGTCCAGTGGCTAGGAATCCGAGCTTTCACTGCTGAGGGCCCGGGTTCAGTCCCTGGTTGGCGAACTAAGATCCCACGAGCCATGTGGCATGGCCAAAAAAAAAGAGGTAGAACAGCAGTCAACTTTGCCAAGTGTTATACAGATGAAATAGGATGGGGATTGAGTAGAGGTCATTGGATTTGGCATAGAGGTGGGTCTTTAATAGTGTGTTCTAGCTACAAAAATCAGACTGCAATTGGGATTTTATGAGTCAATGCAGGTGAAGCAAAAGGGAGTCTTTCTTTCAAGGAGTCTAGAAGTGAAAGGAAGAACAGAAACAGGTAGGGTTTGTTTGTTTGCTAAATAACGATGAGGTGACCTAAACATGTTTGAAGGCTGTAGGGAAGAAGCAAGAGGAAAATATTGAAAAATACTAAAGAGACAATGAGGTGTAGTGAAACAGCTATAGATTTGAGACTAGGTTTAAATCAATAGGTTGCCACTTTACAGCGATGTGATCTTGGGAAAATTACCGAATATCTCTGATCTCTGACTCCTCAGGTGTGAAGTGGAGATAACAGCTATCTCAGAGGGCTTTTTAAAAATATAGAGTTATATGTAACATTCTTAAACAGTACCTAATCTCAGAGCGGGTCCTTCATGTTATAAGAAGGAATAAGGGATAACTAATGGTGCAAGGTTTAGGAAATGAGGGGGAACAGGAATAGAAGTAGCAGAGTCTTCTGAAACAGGAGGTACTCCTGAAAAATACAGACTATGCCTCAGTAATGTCGACTTCCTCAGCACCTAGCCCAGTCCCTAGTATATAATATACATTTAGTAAATGTTTGTTGAGTAAAGGGGTAAAAATATCAATAAGATTTAGCCTTGAGAACTGTTAAGTGGAATATTAGTATTATCTTCATATGCTTGGAAGAGTAATGAGGTTTAATATATATGGCTTCAGAAGGCAGAATGAAAATCAAGACACTTAGTTCAACATAAGGAAAGGCTTTCTAAGAAATAAAGCACAAAATTTAAATGAAATTCTTTCCGAGGTGGCAGTTCATCATCACAAGAGGTGTTTCAAGTAGAGAGCCAAATGATATAGTTATGGTTATGTGTGTGGATTTTCAATATGACACACCTGGATTTGATCTCTGATTTCACTGCTTTCTAGTCAGGGTCTCCCTACAGCAAAGAGTGGTTGTGAAGAGTAGTGGAAATTGTGTCTGAAAAAATGCCTGACTCAATGCATTAAAGCAATAATTATTTCAGACTAGAGAACCCTTTACTTCAATATTTTAAGAAGGATTCATATACAGGACAGAGAATTGAACCACACCTTTAAAATACCTCTTTGAACTCTAAGATTTTATGACAATATAACAAAGCTATATTATTTGACCAAGGTGGTATATCTAGTAGGTTCTGGAATCTTACTTAAAGCCACTGCACCACAAAGTGTCAGAGGAGGACTAGGATACAGGTCGCCCCTCTCCAAATGCATTGTTCTCCCCACCGTGTCAAAGGAACAGACTAGTAAAGGCACAATATCAGGACTTAATAGGTGAGAAGAGCTTTTCCAAGAATCTTCAAACCATACCAAGCAGGCTTTTCCTTCCTTGGTTTAAGGTTTGAAAGCTGTTGAAAAGCAGTTTTTATTTAAAGACAGCATTTTAGAAAAGAGTTGTAAAACACCCACACCTGAAAGACCAGAATTGATTTCTAACTCTGAAGCTTTTTTCTACATCTTTTTCTATAACCTTGGGTTTACCTTAATAGCTTCCCATTTTTCTGATCTCTGTTCTTCAAGAGGCCAATTTATGGAACTGAAATGCATGTTTTAAAAATGTGGTAAACAGATTAAAAGATTAAAACCTTAAGAACCCCATCAGGCCAGTTACCCTCAGTTGAATTTTGAAGTTGTTGTTAGTTTTTCTTAGAGACTTTTCATTCTTCTCCGAGATAGCTCATAAAAATTAGAGACTAAAGAGAGACTGTATGACAGGTACCACGGTTTTCCACAGTATTTATCTTAGAGCTTCATTTTAAATGTTAGGAGGGTCATAAAGTTCTATTACAACTGTAGTAAATCTGTTTCTCTAAGACTGACATCATCCATAGACTCAATAAGTATTTATTGTCTCCTATAAAGTAGGCCAACTCCTGTATTAGTACCAGAAATACAAAATAAAACATGTAGTCCTTGTCTTCATGGACTTGTCTCACCATGATCTAATGGTGAGAAAGACAAATACATGATTACAATATAATAATTTTTAAAGCTAAAAGAAAAGCTATTTATTATTTAAAGCAAGGTCCAACAAACTACAACCCACAGGGCAAATCTGGCCTGTCTCCTATTTTTATATTTTTATATAGCCCATAAACAAAGAATGTTTTTTACACTTTTAAATGGTTGGGGAAAACCCAAAATGACAAAATAGGATTTTGTTCAAATTTCAGTGTTCATAAATAGTTTGATTGGATCACAGCACACTCATTCAATGATGTATCATCTATGACCACTTTGGTTCTACTGTGACAGGGTTGAGTATGGCCTGCAAAGCCTAAAATATTTACTGTCTTTACAGAAAATGTTTGTTGACCTCTGACTTAAAGGACTTATTTCAACAAATATTCAGTGTACTATTCAGTATAAGGCATTATGGCTACTTGGAAACATATCACTTAACTGAACATGGCTGAAGTCAAATGGTCCTCTGCCACTTCAAAATATCCCCCAAGAGAATAAAATAAGAGTTCTGTTCTGAATACATACCTAGTGTCCTTAGTGCAGTGGGCAGCCGTGAGGACCCATCTATGTTTCACTAAGCTTCCCGCACATACATGAGCAAGATATCTGCCAGATTGAATCTGTAGGCTAACTAGCCATGGCCATGCACCAATTTGAGCTTCTGTGCCCCCTACAATGCGAGACCCCTTGAACGTATTTGCAAGTGGTGCTGTTCCACAATCTAAAAATAAAAATGATATATTATTTGGACTGAATATATTATTATATGTATTACTGTATAATCTTAATAATATATAATTCAAATATAATATTTGAAATTCCTATTTAAAAATCTCATAAAGCAAGCTGGATACCTAAGCCATGCCCATATTTTGAAAAAAAATCTTAGAGAGTTAAGACAAACATGGCTTAATTGCTTACTTACAAATAGAAAGACATTAAATCAGCACAATTCATCGATTTTAAAACTCTTCTCCTGAGAAGTACAACAATGAGGTAAGCTTCTCTGGCCAGGTATCACATTCTTCCCTGTGTGAAACGGCCACTAAAAGAGCCTGGGACTGGTCAACCAAGAACTACAAGTTCTAATACTTGCCATTTAACCTGTTGGGTTAATTCTTCTTAACTGTAGTATGAAAAAGTCACCTAACAGCCCTTTCATCTTTGACTTCCAATGAATTATTAGTCAGTAGAATGGGAAGGACAAACCGCAGAATGTGTTGAGGCGCACATACAGACTCAGCAGTGTCTGGCACTTTTACTATTAGTACCACGACTACAGTCATTAAAATCGGACTGCTTGGATCCGTAAAGTGTTAGTTAAAGGCAGTTGGAAAAACAGAAAAGGAGGGCCCCAAATTCAAATACTACTTAAGTGGGAAAAAGGCAAGGACGACTGTCCAAAGAGAAGAACGAACAGATACTGCCCTTTGCGTTCAACCCTTCCTCTTCTGGGGCCTGGTGCTCTTTCTGCGCCCTGGGCCTCCCACTCCTGGCCTCAGGCCACCTCCGACCTCCGGCCTGTTCCCGCGAGGAGCCGCGCCCACTCCTTTCGGAGAGTGGGTAGTGTTCTGAGCATATGAGAGCGCCCCCCAGAAACAACAGAGCAGCGCTCAGGAGCCGCAGCCCCATGTCGGAACTCCTGGTGGGCAAGATAGCGGCAGGCATTTCCTGCCCGCTCCCCCCGCCCCCGCCCCCGCCCCCTACCCCCACCCCCACCCCCACCCCGCGAGCCTGTGGGCCCTCGGCCTGAGCAGCCTGGCAGAGGAGGTGGGCGAAGTGGGAGATGCGGGAGCTGTGCGGCTAGCTAGGTGCGGGGGGCGGGGTGGGGGGGCGACGCCACGCAAGCGAAGTAGGCGAGGGGTTTTGATGGGGGCTGAGGGCTGTGAGGCTGCGGAAATGCCCGGATGAGTCAAGGCCTCAGCCGGTGTTCTAGTTACGCGACCAATGAAATGTCTCGCCCTCAGCCAGGATCTGGCGAGACCTTCCTGAGCCAGATATACACGCTTAGATGGTACAGTAGGACTGCTGTGGTGAGAGGTGAGCTGTTGGAACCTCTGGAGCGGCTCAGACTTCAAGGCCAGGAAGGCTTCCCGAAGTAAGAGCACCTAAACTGAAGTGGGAAAGCTGGGGAAGGGAGACGTAAAGCAGAAGGCAAAGCAAGTGTAGAGGTTGGGATTTGAGACAATGTGGGCATTGGGGGAGCCCAATTTCTGTAATGCACATTGATCTTATCATTAATTGTTTTGTAGTAGTTTACCTTCGACTGGTCACCTCAGGGTGAGCTGATTAAGTCAAATGTAAGGACCTGCAGGGACTTCCCTGGTGGTCCAGTGGTTAAGACTCTGTGCTTCCACTACAGGGGACGCGGGTTCATGCCTCCAAGCGCACCCCCTCCCCCCCAGAATTTAAGAACCTGCCTGGAAGTTGGGGACAAAGCCTGACTAAAGGTCACTGCACCCCCCCCCACACACACACACCAGTCCCCAGCCTGAGAGGTACATTATTCCTTGCCCCATCAGAACCCCCAAGATGCCCCTTGACATTACAAACACTGTGGGAAAAGAGTGCAGATAAGTGGCACATAAAATTAACCACCATAGTAATAATAATACAATGTGTGTGTATAATTTTAGTTTTTTTTTTTTTTTTTTTTTTACTGTTTTCTGTTATCTTTCAGATACTGAAGAGAGAAACCATGCCTTAAAATTTTTGATCAGGATATATAAGAGAAAAAACTAAGTTAAAGGCTTCTTCCTGGTTTTGTATTTGATTTGATTCTTTTTGGAGTCCAGGATTGTGTATGACCCTTCTTCCCTTTAGCAGATCCATTTACTATGGTTTTGGATATGCAGTAGTAGGCTTGGACCCTGCTTTGTACTTAGGGGTATAAGTATGCTCAGCATAATGAAAAGAAATTTTTCAGTGTGCAAAGGAGGAGAGAGAGGAAAGAAGCAGGCAGCCCCACAACATGGCAGAAGGCCAGGCCCGAGCCAAAAAGATACCTGTGAGAGTTTCACTGTGGTTGGTTGACCCATGGTTTTTAAGAACAATGATGTGTAATGTTTGGTTTTCAATTGTTTTATCATTGCTATCTTGAGCTGTGCTAAAGGTTTCCTCAGTTAACCCGACTCCTTCAGTAACAAGGGCACAGTGTGGGCTTGTGGTAGTCTGGGAGGCTGGTCACATGGTGGGGAATGAAAGTAGGGGTCAGCAAAAGGACAGCGCTGTTCTCATATCATCCTCCTAGTTTGTCATGGTTGGCTGCATTAAATCAAAGGAGCCTATTAGTTGAGCCTTACAGGTGGTAACAGTGGAAAGAGAACAGAAGCTCCTGGGCTGAGCTAAAATCAGTGGGAGGGAAGCAGGTGGTATTGGATAAACAAGTTGCAGCATGAACTGACCTAACCCAGGAGCAGAACAGGAAATAAATTGACTGTTCCCCAAATAGTTGAGTGAAAGATGATACTTGAAAGGAGGGAAACTCAATTGGGGTGTGTTTCTATGGGGGAGGGTTTTGATCAGATTGGGTATGGCATTGTAAGCTGGGCAAGATGACTGGTCTTGCTGTGGCAGATAACAGACATTCAACAGATTTCTTTTCCATATACTGATCAAAAACAGGTGCATGCAGCCAAGTCATGAAAGAGCAATGAAAAATGCAGTGGCCCAGTACATGCAAAGGTCCTAGGCCTGGATTTCCTCTGTCTTCTCCAGGTCTTCACTCTTCTCTCCTGCACTGCTACTTCCTTTCTTTGTGGGATCACTCCAGTCAGCAGACAGATATTCTCTGGTGTGGTAGGCAGCCTCCAAGATGGCCTTTAATTAGCCTTGTCTCCTGGTATTCATACCCTTTGTTAGCCCCCTCCCCTAAGTTGGCAACTCTAAGTTGGCTAGATTTAGTGACATGCTTGTAGCAAACAGATGGTGGCAGAGGGGATGGGCTGTCCCTTCCAAGACTAGATGATAAAAAGATTGTGACTTGTCTTGAACATTTTCTCTAGCTCTCTTGCTCTGAGGGAAGTTGGCTGCCATATCATGAGCTGCCCTGTGGAGTAGCCTACAGTCATAGTCGGTCTAACAGCCTACGAAGAAGCAAACCACACCACATGAGTGAGCTAGGAAGCAGATCTTTCCCAGGTCAAACCTTCAGGTGAGACCACAGTTCTGGCTAAGATCCTAACTGCAACCTCTTGAGAGGCCTGAAGCCAGAGACATCCCCCAAGCCACACTCAAAATTCTTGACCCACAGAAATTGTGAGATAACAAAATTTTGTTGTTTTAAGCTGCTAAGTTTTGGAATAATTTGTTACATAGCAGTAGATAATGCATCTTGTTTCTCCTATCTCTGAAGGAGGATGAGGGCATTAGTGCTGAGCCTGGGGCCTGGGGTAGGGTGGTGGGGTGATGTAGGGATGGTAGGGTTGATTGGGTCTGGAGTTAGGGGAGATTTTATTCTTCTTGGTTGTCTCTTGCTCCACTTGAGTTAGTGCTAGAAATCTTTTTTTTTTTTTTTTTTTTTTTTTTTTTTTGCAGTATGCAGGCCTCTCACTGTTGCGGCCTCTCCCGTTGCGGAGCACGGGCTCCGGATGCGCAGGCTCAGCGGCCATGGCTCACGGGCCCAGCCGCTCCGCGGCATGTGGGATCTTCCCGGACCGGGGCACGAACCCGTGTCCCCTGCATCGGCAGGCAGATTCTCAACCACTGCGCCACCAGGGAAGCCCAGCATGTGGGATCTTAGTTCCCCGACCAGGGATCGAACCCCTCATGGGAAAGAGGATTCTTTACCACTGGACCACCAGGGAAGTCCCCCTTCTTGGAGGGGGAAGAAGCCATGTCTTTTCATGGCTTAAGAGCTCATTTCTTTTTTGTGATCAATAATATTCCATTTTCTGGATATACCACAGTTCATCCATTCACCTATTGAAGGACATCTTGGTTGCTTCCAAGTTTTGGCAGTTATGAATAAATTTGCTGTAAACATCTGTGTGCAGGTTTTTGGGTAAACATAAGTTTTCAGCTCCTTTGGCAAATACCAAACAGTGCAATTGCTGAATCATATGATAAGAGTATGTTTAGTTTTGTAAGAAATTGCCAAACTGTCTTCCAGAGTGTCTGCACCATTTTTGCATTCCCATTTGCAATGACTGAGAGTTCATGTTGTTTGTGAGCATTTGGTGTTACAGATGTTTTGGATTTTGGCTATTCTAATGGGTGTATTAGTGGTATCTCATTGTTTTAATTTGCATCTCCCTGATGACACGATGTGGATCATCTTTTCACATGTTTATTTGCCATCTATATATCTTATTGATGAGATGTCTGTTAAGGTCTTTGGCCCATCTTTTAATCAGGTTCTTATTGTTGAGTTTTAAGAGCTCTTTGTATTTTTTGGATAACAGTCCTCTGTTAGATATGTCTTTTGCAAATATTTTCTCCCAGTCTGTGGCTTGTCTTTTTCTTTGTCTTTCACAGAGCAGAAACTTTTAGTTTTAATGAAGTCCAAGTTATCAATTCTTTCTTTTATGGATCATACTTTTGGAGTCATTGACAAACCCAAGGTCATTTAGATTTTCTCCTATGTTATCTTCTAAGAGTTTTATACTTTTGTGTTTTACATTTAGGTCTGTGGTCCATTTTGAGTTAATTTTTGTGCAGGATATAAAGTCTGTGTCTAGATTCTTTTTTTTTTTTTTAATGTGGATATCCAGTTGTTCCAGCACCACTTATTTAAAATACTGTCTTTGCTCCATTGTATTGTCTTTGCTCCTTTGTTGAAGATCAGTTGACTGTATCTATGTGGGTCTATTTCTGGGCTGTCTGTACTGTTCCATTGATCTATTTGTCTGTTCTTTTGTGAATATCACCCTGTCTTGATTACTGTAGCTCTGTGTTATGTCTTTTTTCTTAACTTTTTTTTTTTTTTTTTGGCCACTTGGCATGTGGGATCATAATTCCCTGACCAGGGGTTGAACCTGTGGCCCCTGCAGTGGAAGTGTGGTGTCTTAACCACTGGACCACCAGGAAAGTCCCACTATGGTATGTCTTGAAGTCAGGTACTGTCAGCTCTCCAGCTTTGTTCTTCTCCTTCAATATTGTGTTGTCTATTCTGAGTCTTTTTTCACTGTGTATAACCTTTAGAAGCAGTTTGTTGATATCCACAAAATAACTTGCTGGGATTTTGATTGGGCTTGTATTGAATCTGTAGAACAAGTTGGGAAGAACTGCCATCCTGACAATGTTGTCTTTCTATCCATTAACATGGTGGACAGGTGTCCATTTATTTAGTTCTTGTTTGATTTCTTTTATCAGTTTTATAATTTTCCTCATATAGATCTTGTACATATTTTGTTAGATTTATACCTAAGTATTTCATTTTGGGGGGTGCTAATGTAAATAGTATTGTATTTTTAATTTCAAATTCCAGTTGTTCATTGCTGGTATATTCAAAAGAAATTGACTTTTGTATATTAGCCTTGTATCCTGCAACCCTGCTGTAATCACTTATTAGTTCCAGGAGTTTCTTTGTCAAATCTTTTGGGATTTTCTAATAGATTAACGTATCATCTGTGAACAAAGACGATTTTATTTCTTCCTTCCCAATCTGTATACCTTTAATTTCCTTTTCTTATCTTATTGCATTAGGACTTAACAGTATGATGTTGAAAAGCAGTGGTGGGAATCCCCTGGCAGTCCATGGTTAGGACTTGGCGCTTTCACTGCCAGGGCCTGGGATCAATCCCTGGTCGGGGAACTAAGATCCCGCAAGCTGCACAGCGCAGCAAAGAAAAAAAAAAGTCCACTCTTACCAATTCTATTTAACATTATACTAGAAATCCTAAGCAGTACAACAAAGCAAGATAAAGGCATACAGGGCTTCCCTGGTGGCACAGTGGTTAAGAATCCGCCTGCCGATGCAGGGGACACAGGTTCGAGCCCTGGTCCAGGAAGATCCCACATGCCATGGAGCAACCAAGCCTGTGCGCCACAGCTACTGAGTCTGTGCTCTAGAGCCCGCAAGCCACAACTACTGAGCCCACGTGCCACAACTACTGAAGCCCATGCGCCTATAGCCCATGCTCCGCAACAAGAGAAGACAATGAGAAGCCCGTGCACCGCAACGAAGAGTAGCCCCTGCTTGCTGCAACTAGAGAAAGCCCACGTGCAGCAATGAAGACCCAACGCAGCCAAAAATAAATAAATAAAATAAATAAATTTATTAAAAAAATAAAGGCATACAGACTTTAAAGAAAGATATAAAACTGTCTCTATTCACAAATGCCACTATCTCAGTAGAACCCCTCCCCCCCAAGAAAATCTATTTTAAAAGCTCCTCGAACAAATAAGTGAATTTATAATAAGGTTACAGGACAAAATTCCTCTTTTTATATATTAGCCAGCAGTTGGAAACTGAAATTTAAACATTTAAAATACCTATAAGAAAAAAGAAAAGTAGTAATTAGGTATAAATCTAACAAAATATGTGCATGGTCTCTGCCAAAAACTACAAAACACTGAAGAAAAAAAATCAAACACTAAATAATTGGAAATATATTGTGTTTATGAATTGGATGAATATTGTTAAATGTCAGTTCTTCCCCAGTTGATCTGTGTATAGTTTTAACACAATCCCAGTCAAAATCCCAGCAGGATCTTCTTTTATAGATACCAGCTGATTCTAAAATTCATATAGAAAGGCAAAGAAACTGGAATGGCCAAAACAATTTTAGGGGAAAAATAAAAAATAAAACTTGAAGAATTCATACCACCTGATTTCAAGACTTACTATGAAGCTACAGTAATCAAGACAGTGTGGTTTTGGTGAAAGGATAGACACACATAGATCAATGGAACATAGTCTGTATGAAACCAGTCCTTTGGAAATCTGTTGAGACTTAACTTTACTGCCCAAATTATATGGTTCTGTTTTCATAAATACTCTTATGTGTTATTTACAGTTGTACTTTCTACATCAAATTTCACTGATTAAAAGAGGTATGTTTTTCACATTTAAACATCTCTGAAATCAGCATGCATCTGGCCATCAATGGCATGGCATAGTTTAACTGGCAGTGGCTTTTCTTTCTTAGTGGTACTTAAGATATAGCTTGCTTTACAATCAACGGTGGCTTACAGTTTATGAAATTTAGTATGTTAGGTCAAGTTTTTTTTATTGTTCAGGTCTTTGTACTGATGATTTTCCTGCTTTTTGTATCAATTATGAGAGAGGTATGTTAAATTCTACTAAGATTGTGAATTTTTCTTTCTCATTATATTTCTGCATTTTGCTTAACATCTTGACCCTGTATTATTGGGTGTATCCAAGTTTAGATGTGTTTTATCTTCCAAGTGAGTTAAATCTTTTTTCATTTTATAGTGACCATCTTTGTCCCAAGTAATAATTTTTTCCTTTAAAGGCTATTTTGTTCAATATAAATACAGTTATACTAATGCTTTCTTTTGGCTAATATTTGGCTGGTATAACTTTTTCCATGCCTTTACTTTCAACCTTGCTGTATCCTTATATTTTAGATTTACCCTTTATATAAACAACATATAGCTGGATTTTGTTTTCTAATTCCATGTGACAATTTTTAATATTTAACTAATGCGCAGTGCATTTTTATTTATTATCATTACTAATACACATAGATTTCTATAATTTTATTTTGGGCAATTTGTCCTGCCTGTTTCTTTTCTCTCCTTTCTTATCTTTTGGATTGATGAGTGTTTATGAATTAAAAAAAATTTTTTTAGCAAGCATTTTTTCCAGATGTGATATTAAATTCTAAGAGTAGTCAGTTGGAAAAAATAATGCTCTGATGCTCAGGTTTTTTCCAAAACAAAGTATTAAGTTACCATAGCTAGAATCCTAAGTGTTCTTTGGTCTGAATTAAGGTACCGTTTATAAACTTGTAAAAAAGGTACTACAATCTGACATGTGTTATTTATGTATTCATACAATAAATATAAAAACATGGACTGGTTCCATACTAAATTCATGATAGTGGTTTCCTTCAGGGAGGGAAATTGGACTAGGGAAAGAAAGGTGAGGAATTTATCTGTACATCCTTTCTCTTCAGAAAATGATCTGAAGTAAAGGCAACAAAGTGTTAACAGTTATTAGTTATGGATGGTGCATGTACAGGATTTGATATGTTAACTTCTGTAGTTTTCTATATATTTATTTTTAAAAGTTTGTAAAACTTCCGTGATTTTGAAATGGAGGTTGCCATCTAGTGGACACATTTAAATAGAACTTTTTAAATCTTTGATGTTGAGTGCAGAAAGATTCAATGAAAAAAGCTTTTCAGACTTTCTAACACATGCAAGACAGAAGGTACACTCTGGTGGCTAAGACCACAAATTTTGGAGTTGATCAGACCTAGGTCTGAACCCTAGTTTTGTTATTTACCATTTAACCTTGGGCAAAGTATCAAACCTCTCTGTGCCTTAGTGAGTTTGAACCCCAGACCCTCCTTCATTTTAACCAACATGATAGAGCACGCCTTTAAACCAGGTGAGCCCTGCCCGAGACTGTGGGGATACAGAAAAGCACAAAAGAGACAGTCTCCCCCTCACGGTTGATAAAGGAGTGTGTTGGGCGGGGATGTGCTACTATTTCATATTGAATGGTTAGAGGTTAGGTTTATATCTGAGATCCCTAGTTATTAATACTCATATAACTTTAGGTAAGTACCAATCTCACAGGATGACGTTAATATCGAAGTTCCACAAGAGATAGAACTCTGCCTTGTTTGTCACTCCTCCTAGTAATGCTTGGCATATAAAAGGCCTTCAATAAATATTTGCTGAATGAATGAATGTCATTACTTTTACAGTTTCTTATGCATAGTAGATACTCAATAAATAGTAGATATTAAGGAAACAGTAAGACTGTGTATGTTATGTACATAGGTAACCCTAGATTTTTCTCTTTTTTTTTTTTTGGCTGCATTGGGTCTTCATTGCTGCGTGCGGGCTTTCTCTAGTGGGCGGTGAACAGGGGCTACTCTTCATTGCGGTGCATGGGCTTCTAATTGCAGTGGCTTCTCTTGTTGCGGAGCACAGGCTCTAAGCTTGTGGGCTTCAGTAGTTGCAGCACGTGGGCTCAGTAGTTGCGGCACGTGAGCCCTAGAGCGCACAGGCTTCAGTAGTTGCAGAACGTGGGCTAAGTAGTTGTGGCTCGCAGGCTCTAGAGCGCAGGCTCAGTAGCTGTGGCACACAGGCTTAGTTGCTCCGTGGCATGTGGGATGTTCCCGGACCAGGGCTCGAACCCGTGTCCCCTGTATTGGCAGGTGGATTCTTAAACACTGTGCCACAAGGGAAGTCCAAGCCTAGATTTTATAATAAATTAAACTGACAAATATTTACCTAAGTTAAAAACATATATACTTATTGAAGGCAGCAAACTATTAAATATATCCAGTCAATTTTGAGGAAAAGGATTTCAACCATGAAAGGGCAAAGACTTGGCTTCTAATGCCTATCTATGTTTGCTACAAAGAAATTTACACTGATAGGGCTTCCCTGGTGGCGCAGTGGTTGAGAGTCCGCCTGCCGATGCAGGGGACACGGGTTCGTGCCCCGGTCTGGGAAGATCCCACATGCCGCGAAGCGGCTGGGCCCGTGAGCCATGGCCGCTGAGCCTGCGCGTCCAGAGCCTGTGCTCCGCAACGGGAGAGACCACAACAGTGAGAGGTCCGCATACCGCACAAAAAAAAAAAAAAAAAAAGAAATTTACACTGATAAAAGGGGATTGAGTTATCAGAATCTCTCTTAAAAAAAAAAGTTAAATGGCCTAAACCTCCTCCAACTGACTCCCTCAAAGACTTCTGCCAGGAACTTCCCTGGCGGTCCAATGGTTAAGACTCCACCCTTCCACTGCAGGGGGCGAAGGTTTGATTAAAAAAAAAAAAAAAGACTTCGCCAAACACTCCCTAGAGTGGCCTTCTGAATTCTACAACCTTGATATAAGAGTTCCTTTACTTTGTTTTATAGCAAAAAAAGCAGTATTTATTAAAAATAAAAACCTACTTTGTATAACAGAGTAAATAATATTATATGATTACTGCAATTAGATTGTGACATACTTTGACATTATTTCATTTCACTATAACCTGTGACTTTTCCTTTAACTTAGATATCAAGTCCCGGGTCAAATTTACTCACTTTATATCATTTCAGCATCTTTTCTGGGAATTTGAACTGCAGTTACAACAACTTTATATTCCAAAGCATAATACATATTTTTTATTAGAGTATAATTGCTTTACAATGTTGTGTTAGTTTCTGCTGTACAACAAAGTGAATCAGCTATATGTATACAATATCCCCTCCCTCTTGAGCCTCCCTCTCACCCCCTGCATCCCACAGCTCTAGGTCATCACAGAGCACCAAGCTGAGCTCCCTGTGCTATGCAGCAGCTTCCCACTAACTATTTTACACACAGTAGTGTATATATGTCACTGCTACTCTCTCAGTTTGTCCCACCCTCCCCTTCCCCACACTCCCATGTCTGCAAGTCCATTCTCTACATCTGTGTCTCTTTTCCTGCCCTGCAAATAGGTTCATCAGTACCATTTTTCTAGATTCCATATATATGCGTTAATATATGATATTTGTTTTTCTCTTTCTGACTTACTTCACTCTGTATGACTGATTCTAGGTTCACCCACATCACTACAAATGACCCAATTTTGTTCCTTTTTATGGCTTAGTAATATTCCATTGTATATATGTACCACATCTTCTTTATCCATTCATCTGTCGATGGACATTTAGGTTGTTTCCATGTCCTGGCTACTGTAAATAGAGCTGCAATGAACATTGGGGTACCTGTATCTTTTTGAATAATGGTTTTCTCAGGGTATATGCCCAGTAGTGGGATTGCTGGGTCATATGGTAGTTCTGTTTTTAGTTTTTTAAGGAAGGAACCTCCATACTGTTCTCCATAGTGGCTGTATCAATTTACATTCCCACAAACGGTGCCAGAGGGTTCCCTTTTTTCCACACCCTCTCCAGCATTTATTGTTTTCTTTTTAAGTTTTTATTTATTTATTTATGGCTGCATTGGGTCTTTGTTGCTGCCTACAGGCTTTCTCTAGTTGGGTCGAGCGGGGGCTACTCTTGGTTGTGGTGCGTGGGCTTCTCGTTGGGGTGGCTTCTCTTGTTGCAGAGCATGGGCTCTAGGCACACGGGCTTCAGTAGTTGTGGCACATGGGCTCAGTAGTGTGGCTCGTGGGCTCTAGAGTGCAGGCTCAGTAGTTGTGGCACACAGGCTTAGTTGCTCTGTGGCATGTGGGATTTTCCTGGACCAGGGGTCGAACCCATGTCCCCTGCATTGGCAGGTGGATTCTTAACTACTGCGCCACCAGGGAAGTGCCCTCTCCAGCATTTATTGTTTGTAGATTTTTTGATGATGGCCATTCTGACCAGTGTGAGGTGATACCTCATTGTGGTTCTGTTTTTTTTTTTTAATTGGGGTACAGTTGTTTTACAATGTTGTGTTAGTTTTTATTGTACAGCGAAGTGGAGTTCCTTATGCTATACAGCAGGTTCTCATTAGTTATCTATTTTATACATATCAGTGCAGCAGTCCCCAACCTTTCTGACACCAGGGACCGATTTCGTGGAAGACAGTTTTTCCACAGGACAGGGGAGATAGTTCAGGTGGTAATGTGTGCAATGGGGAGCGGCAGATAAAAGTTCACTCGCTCACTGACTGCTCACCTCCTGCTGTGTGGCCCAGTTCCTAACAGGCTGCAGATCAGTACTGGTCCATGGCCCAGGGGTTGGGGACCCCTGTATTAGTGTATAAATGTCAATACCAGTCTCCCAATTCACTACCCCCTTTCCCCCTTGGTGTCCATACATTTGTTCTCTACATCTGTGTCTCTTTCTGCCTTGCAAACTGGTTCATCTGTACCATTTTTCTACATTCCACATATATGCATTAATATATGATATTTGTTTTTCTCTCTCTGACTTACTTCACTCTGTATGACAGTCTATAGGTCTGTCTATGTCTCTACAAATGACCCAATTTCATTCCTTCTTATGGCTGAGTAATATTCCATCATATGTATGTACCACATCTTTTTTATCCATTCATCTTTCGATGGACATTTAGGTTACTTCCATGTCCGGGCTATTGTAAATAGTGCTGCAGTGAACATTGGGGTGCATGTGTCTTTTTGAATTATGGTTTTCTCAGGGTATATGCCCTGAGGGATTGCTGGGTCATATGGTAATTCTGATTTTAGTTTTTTAAGCAACCTCTATACTCTTCTCCATAGTGGCTGTATCAATTTACATTCCCACCTACAGTGCCAGAGGATTCCCTTTTCTCCACACCCACTCCAGCATTTATTGTTTGTAGACTTACTGATGATGTGAGGTGATACCTAATTGTAGTTTTGTTTTGCATTTCTCTAATAATTAGTGATGTTGAGCATCTTTTCATGCGCCTCTTGGCCATCTGTGTGTCTCCTTTGGAGAAATGTCTATTTATGTCTTCTGCCCATCTTTCGATTGGGTTGTTTGATTTTTTGGTATTGAACTGCATGAGCTGCTTGTATATTTTGGAGATTAATCCTTTGTCGTTTGATTCATTTGCAAATATTTTCGCCCATTCTGAGAGTTGTCTTTTCATCTTGTTTATGGTTTCCTTTGCTGTGCAAAAGCTTTGAAGTTTCATTAGGTCCCATTTATTTATTTTTGTTTTTATTTTCATTACTCTAGGTGGTGGGTCAAAAAGGATCTTGCTGCAGTTTATGTCAAATAGTGTTCTATGTTTTCTTATTTTAAAAAAAAAATTATTTATTTATTTTTGGCTGTGTTGGATCTTCACTGCTGCGCACAGGCTTTCTCTAGTTGTGGTGAGCAGGGGCTACTCTTCTTTGAGGTGCTCAGGCTTCTCATTGCAGTGTCTTCTCTTGTTGTGGAGCACGGGCTTTAGGTGTGCGGGCTTCAGTAGTTGTGGCTTGTGGGCTCTAGAGCAGAGGCTCTGTAGTTGTGGCACATGGGCTTAGTTGCTCCGCAGCACGTGGGATCTTCCCGGACCAGGGCTCAAACCGTGTCCCCTGCATTGGCAGGCAGATTCTTAACCACTGTGCCACCAAGGAAGTCCCCATGTTTTCTTCTAAGAATTTTATAGTGTCTGGCCTTACATTTAGGTGTTTTAACCCATTTTGAGTTTATTTTGTGTATGGTGTTAGGGAGTGTTCTAATTTCATTCTTTTACATGTAGCTGTCCAGTTTTCCCAGCACCACTTATTGAAGAGATTGTCTTTTCTCCATTGTATATTCTTGCCTCCTTTTTCGTATATTAGGTCACCGTAGATGCTTGGGTTTATCTCTCGGCTTTTCTGTCCCGTTCCATTGATGTATATTTGTTTTTGTGCCAGTACCATACTGTCTTGATTACTGTAGCTTTGCAGTATAGTCTGAAGTCAGAGAGCCTGATTCCTTCAACTCTGTTTTTCTTTCTCAAGATTGCTTTGGCTATTCAGGGTCTTCTGTGTTTCCATACAAATTGTAAAATTTTTGTTCTAGTTCTGTGGAAAATGCCATTGGTCATTCAATAAGGATTGCATTGAATCTGTAGATTGCTTTGGGTAGTATAGTCATTTTCACAATGTTGATTCTTCCACTCCAAGAACATGATATATCTCTCCATCTGTTGTGTCATCTTTGATTTTTTTCATCAGTGTCTTACAGTTTTCTGCATACAGGTCCTTTGCCTCATTAGGTAGGTTTATTCCTATGTATTTTATTCTTTTTGTTGCAGTGGTAAATGGGATTGTTTCCTTAATTTCTCTGATTTTTTTGTTGTTAGTGTATAGGAATCCAAGAGATTTCTGTGTATTAATTTTGTATCCTGTGACTTTACTAAATTCAGTGATTGGCTATAGTAGTTTTCTGGTGGCATCTTTAGGATTTTCTGTGTATAGTATCGTGTCATCTGCAAACAGTGACAGTTTTGCTTCTTATTTTCCAATCTGGATTCCTTTTCTTTCTTTTTCTTCTCTGATTGCTGTGGCTAGGAGTTCCAAAACTATGTTGAATTATAGCGGTGAGAGTGGACATCCTTGTCCTCTTCCTGATCTTAGAGGACTTGCTTTCAGTTTTTTTACCATTGAGAATAATGTTTGCTGTCGGTTTGTCATATATGGCCTTTATTATGTTGAGGTAGGTTCCCTCTATGCCCACTTTCTGGAGAGTTTTTATCATAAATGCGTGTTGAATTTTGTTGAAAGCTTTTTCTGCATCTGTTGAGATTATCATATGGTTTTTCTCCTTCAATTTGTTAATATGGTGTATCACATTAATTGATTTGCATATATTAAAGAATCCTTACATCCCTGGGATAAATCCCACTTGATCATGGTGTATGATCCTTTTACTGTACTGTTGGATTCTGTTTCCTAGTATTTTGTTGAGGATTTTTGCATCTGTGTTCATCAGTGATATTGGTCTGTAATTTCCTTTTTTTGTAGTATCTTTGTCTGGTTTTGGTATCAAGGTGATGGTGACCTCGTAGAATGAGTTTGGGAGTTTTCCTGTCTGCAGTTTTTTGGAAGAGTTTGAGAAGGATAGGTGTTGGCTCTTCTCTAAATGTTTAATAGACTTCTGTGAAGCCACCTGGCCCTGGGCTTTTGTTTGTTGGAAGATTTTTTTTTTTTTTTTTGCGGTATGCGGGCATCTCACTGTTGCGGCCTCTCCCATTGCAGAGCACAGGCTCCGGACGCGCAGGCTCAGCGGCTATGGCTCACGGGCCTAGCTGCTCTGCGGCATGTGGGATCTTCCCAGACCTCAACCACTGCGCCACCAGGGAAGCCCCCTGTTGGAAGATTTTTAATCACAGTTTCAATTTCAGTGCTTGCAGTTGGTCTGTTCATATTTTTTATTTCTTCCTGGTTCAGTCTTGGAAGGTTGTACTTTTCTAAGAATTTGTCCATTTCTTCCAGGTTGTCCATTCTATTGGCATATAGTTGCTTCTAGCAGTCTCTTATGATCCTTTGTATTTCTGTGGTGTCCATTGTAACTTCTCCTGTTTTTTTTTTTTTTTTGCGGTATGCGGGCCTCTCACTGCTGTGGCCTCTGCCATTGTGGAGCACAGGCTCCAGACACGCAGGCTTAGCGGCCATGGCTCATGGGCCCAGGCGCTCTGCAGCATGTGGGATCTTCCCGGACTGGGGCAGGCGGACTCTCAACCACTGCGCCACCAGGGAAGCCCTGTAACTTCTCCTTTTTCATTTCTAATTTTATTGATTTGCGTCTTCTCCCTTTTTTCCTTGATGATTCTGGCTAACGGTTTATCAACTTAGTTTATCTTCTCAAAGAACGAGCTTTTTAGTTTTACTGATCTTTGCTGTTGTTTTCTACATTTCTCTTTCATTTATTTCTGCTCTGATCTTTATGATTCCTTTCCTACTACTAACTGTGTGGGTGTTTTTTTTTTTTGTTTTGGGTTTTTTTTTGTTGTTTTGGTTTGTTTTTTGTTCTTTCTCTAATTGCTTTAGGTGTCAGGTTAGGTTGAGATTTTTCTTGTTTCTTGAGGTAGGATTGAATTGCTATAAACTTCCCTCTTAGAACTGCTTTTGCTGCATCCCATAGGTTTTGGGTCGTGTGTTTTTGTTGTCATTTGTTTCTATGTATTTTTCAATTTCCTCTTTGATTTCTTCAGTGATCTCTTGGTTACTTAGTAGTGTATTGTTTAGCCTCTGTGTGTTTGTGTTTTTTCACTTTATTTTCCTGTAGTTGATATCTAATCTCATAGTGTTGTGGTCGGAAACCATGCTTGATATGATTTCAATTTTCTTAAATTTACCAAGGCTTGATTTGTGACCCAAGATGTGATCTATCCTAGAGAATGTTCCGTGTGCACTTGAGAAGAAAATGTATTCTGCTGCTTTTGGATGGAATGTCTTGAAGATATCAATTAAGTCCATCTGGTCTAGTGTGTCATTTAAGGCTTGTTTCCTTATTAATTTTCTGTCTGGATGATCTGCCCATTGGTGTAAGTGGGGTGTTAAAGTCCCCCACTATTATTGTGTTACTGTTGATTTCCCCTTTTGTGGCTGTTAGCATTTGCCTTATGTATTGATGTGCTCCTATGCTGGGTGCATAAATATCTACAATTGTTATGTCTTTTTCTTAATCGTTATGTAGTGTCCAGGGCATAATACATTTTAACTGGAGAAAAACACAGGTTTAACTAGTAACTTCAATATAATAACTGCTGAATGACTAAATGTATATGGTAAGATTTCCAAAGCTCTAAAACATGCCCATTCTTTATGCTGTATTCCAGCGGTCCCCAACCTTTCTGGCCTCAGGGACCGGTTTCGTGGAAGACAATTTTTCCACAGACCCCGGGGGGGATGGTTTTGGGATGATTCAAGCACATTACATTTATTGTGCACTGTATTTCTATTATTAATACATTGTAATACATGAAATAATTATACAGCTCACCATAATGCAGAATCAGTGGAAGCCCTGAGCTTGTTTTCATTTGCCACTCACTGATAGGGTTTTGATATGAGTCTGCAGGCAGTTGATTTATTATGGTCTCTGTGCAGTCAAACCTCTCTGCTAATGACAATCTGTATTTGCAGCCACTCCCCAGCGCTAGTATCTCTGCCTCAGCTCCACCTCAGATCATCAGGCATTAGATTCTCACAGGAGGCGGAGCTCAGGAGGTAATGTGAGCGATGGGGACTGGCTGGAAATACAGATGAAGCTTTGCTCGCTTGCCCGCTCCTCACCTCCTGCTGTGTGGCCTGGTTCCCAACAGGCCGTGGACCCGTACTGGTCCATGGCCTGGGGGTTGGGGACCCCTGCTCTGTTCAGTAAAATTAAAGGGTTATCATATTTTATATGCTCAAGATGTGTTCGTGGGCAATAATGTATTTCCATCATATAACAAATTAGTAAATTGATTATTTAAAATAGTAAATTGAACTAAGGAACTAATTTCTTTGGTCTGATGAATTTCTGAAGTCTAATAATTTCAGGTTTGTACTACAATCACCTTTCAAGTGTCATAAGCCCCACACTGAATTCAAATTAGAAAAAAATCTAGAAAGATAATTTGGTATGCATTTATGGAATCCTCAGTGGCTTGCCCATGCCTGTTACATATAGCTAAACTAGGTAACATGATCTAGTGAGCAACAGGCTGTGGAGAATTTACAAATATGTGTGGATGTCCAGTTGTTAAGGTACTAAGAGCTAGGCTACTGGAGCTAAACACAACACCTACCCAATATATTATCTTTTAAAACACTCTGGATATAACCCACTGACCCCATACCTCCTAATATTCTTTAGCCTAATGGGTGACTATTTTGAGACTCAGGCTTTACACAGGACAGGGATATAAGTAATCCCACTGGTGATCAAACTTTATCTTTCTTTACATAAACTGCTGCCAGGTCAACAAAATCCCATTTTAAAAGATGCCGTTAATGAAAATTTTTACTAGGATTAATCACAAATTTATCTGTTAGGTTACGATTTCTACATGACAGGCTCCTTAACCATGTCCTAAACACGTGTAGAACAAAATATTTAGCTATCTTCATTTTGTTATAATTGGTTCTGACTGAATCAAAACATATGAACATATCCCCTTAAATAAAATACGCAGTGTAGCCCAGATTTGTAAATTTATCCTCATTTTAAAACTAGAAATGCATTATAGTTAGTATAATTAACACAGTGGCTATCAGGAAGCTTGTCATTCATATATTAAGCAATATATTTTACATTCAGCAAACTTAATTTTATCAAATGTCCTTTAATTTCATAGACAACAATATGATACATATTGTATAAGAAGCACACAATAGTTTTGCAGTACAATTTCAAAGTGTATACAAATTGGAATACAGAGGTTAAACACTGGTGTGCTGACAGCATTTTTGAACTCTGGATAAACTGCATACAAAACTTACAATTCAAATATTAGCCAATCTGGAAACTTTACTTCCTATAATATAAAAATGATACTTTGAGATGCAAAATATTTTTTACTAACAAACTATATAAACATTTAAAATAATCATTAAAAACTCAACTTTAGAATTTATAAAGATTAGCTATAAAAATATATTGGCAGTCACATTTCTTATAAATGTACCATTCACTACATTACAAAATAGTCTCTCACATAAAATTGCCCTAGTAACTGTACTATTTTAGAATCTGATAAACCTTACATTAAACCAATTATAAAATCCTCTTGGAAAACTTTGGTATGCATCTTCAGAAGGTTTTTAAAATACTCTAACATCTCAAGGGCCTGTAAACATTCCATTCTATTAAAGCACAACAGAATAAGTAATGTATATTTAACTGCATACAGAATACAGAATCAAAAAACAATTTATTAAATATTTGTAGAAAATCACCATTCCCAGAGTAACCAAAAAACAAACCATTTAAAAGTATCAAACTTTTAAACAATTCTCTTTCCATTCTGATAAAAAAATTTTACAAAATCACCACACTCCATTCATGTACCTTAGACACCTTTTAGGACAAGGCCTCAAAAATAGTTAACCCAGTCTCAAAAATCCTCTCAAGTCCAATAAACAAACTTTTAAAAACCCATTTAAGACCTGATGATAGAGCAAGTATACATAATCAGAACACATAATTTATATATTTAGTTGTATATTAGATTTTTTCTATTTGTAATTTAGAATTTATTGGCAGAAATTGCACACACACACAATTGAAAAGGTAAATTTTAGGAAACAGTAAAAAATGCAAACCTATAGGGTAAACTGATTTATTTTTAAAAATCTATTTATCAAATTTCATCTTATCTGCCATTTTTGGAATATGACAACTATTGTTATTTAGAAAATATGAATTTGTGAAAGTTCATTTCTTGTTTCTTGAGTATGTTTAATTTTTACAGAGCTTCCAGTTGTGCCAGTAACCTCCTTGAGGTCTTTTTCCACTTTATCCTCTGTCACCAGATCTCCTGCGTAAGATATTTATCTTTGAGTTGCAAAAAGCCTAAATAAAAAGCTTCATTTTTGACCTTTTAATTCATAAAACTTCACTAAAAAGAAAAGAAATTCCGTCTAATTTTTAGGCAAGTCCACAAAAATATTTTCTTTCTTAAGTAAGAATCAAACACTTTTATTAGAATAAAGATCCTTCAAAGTTTTCAACTCTTCTATTAGAGTTTTATTTTGATTTTCCAGGACTGCAACTCGATTTTCCAGACATTTCACATATTCTTTCTTCTTTCTGCGACATTCTCGAGCAGCTTCTCTAAATGTAAGCATTAAAAAAACCAATGTTAGAAAAAAGTTCACATTCCTTAAATGGTAAATGCACTTCAGTAATCTTCCCTGGTCATCATTTTTTCCTCGTTAAAAAAAATTAAGGTATGATCTATATACAGTGAAACACAATGATCTTCAGTGCAGAATTCAGTCAGTTTTGGCAAATGCATATACCTGTATAACCCACCCACCCATCAAGACATACATTTTTATTGCCCCAGAAAGTTCCCTCATGCCTGTTCATCTCCCCAAGCAACTACTGTTTTGATTTTTATCACCATAGATGAAATTTTTCCTATTCTAGAACTTCAGATACCAGAGTCATACAGAAATGTACTCTTGTGTCTGATCTCCTTTCACTCAGTATATTTTTGAGGTTTATCTGTGTTACTGTGCAGTGGTTTGTTCCTTTATACTGTTGGGCATATTCCACTGTATGAATATCATTACAATTTGTTGATCCATTCTCTTGGGCTGTTTTCTAGTTTTAGCTGCTATGCATGTTCTTGTGCCAGTCTCTTTGTGAACATATGTCCCATTTCTCTTGGATAAATACCAATAAATGAAATTTATGGGTCCTCTTATTAACTTTTGGCACATAGATTCTCTAATTTTTATTTATTGAGTTTTAATTACAAACTGCTTTCATTCTCAGTTTTGTACATTTCTATGGATTTACATTCAAGTTTTACATACATATAGAAGTAAAAAGTATTATTTTGAGTATTTTTTATACTATGGACTGTAGATATTATCTGCAACTTGCTTTTTTTACACATACTATTTTAATGATGTTTCTATTGATATACTGGTACACAGTTCTTTGCCACGTGGACATTTCATTGTTAATTAATTTTCACTTCCCTAACTACTAGTGTGATGGAGCATATTCTCAAAAATTTAACGGTCTTTCGGATCTGCTCTTACATAAGTTGCCTATTCATACCCTTTTCCATTCATACATTTTGCCCATTTTACAATTAGAAATTATTTGAAAGATGAACAACCTAAGAACTCCCAGTGCATTATACATAGTAACCCTTTATCTGTTTCTACATTATTTTCTAATCTACCACTTGATTTCTGATATTTTTATAGTAACCCTTTATCTGTTTCTACATTATTTTCTAATCTACCACTTGATTTTTGATATTTTTATTTCTTAATGCAATAAATGCTCTTTTTTAAAGTCTTTTTCTTGGCTTAGATTAAAATGTGATACACTATGTATTTCTCTCTAAATTTTATCTTAAAGATTTTATTGCTTAATTTTCACAGTTAAGTCTTTAATCCATCTGCAATTACTTCTGTATATGGTATAAAATAGGAGTCCAATTTAATTTTCTTCCAGATGTGGAGTTGTGTCAGTATCATTTCAAAAATATATTCAACATTTTTTCAGTTGGGTTATACTTCTCATTAATTCAGAAGATCTTTATATTTTTTCAAACAAATCTGTTTGTTTTTGGTTAGATATATTGCAAACATCTTCTATAGGTTTGAAGCTTATATTTTCACTCACTTTATCTTTTGATGAAAAGAAGTTACTCGTTTTAATGAGGATTCATCAATTTTTCATGTTAATTTTTTTGTGTTTATGTGTGTTGTTTTAAGGAATCTTCCTTATACTTGAAACCATGAGATTATACATTTTCACCTAAAAGTTTCTAAAATTTCACCTTTCACATATATGTTTTTAATCCATTTAGCATGATTTTTGTGTATGGTGTGAGGAAGAAATCCAGTATTTTTTTTCACATATAAATAACTATCTTAGCACCATTTATTGGAGTCCCTCCTTCCCCCAATAATCTGCCCTACCAGGGTTTCATGTATTCACAGATCTGTTTCTGAGCTCCCTACTCTATTTCACTGGTGATTTTGTTTATCTCAATGCCAATATCACATGATTTGAATTACCACAGCTTTAAACAAAACTTGATATCTCCTCACCTTATTCTTGTCTGGAATATTTTGGCTGCTCTTGGCCCTTTACTCTTCTACAAATTTTAGTATCAACTTGTCAAGTTCTTCAAACAACCTGTTTGGGTTTTGATTGGAACTGCATTGAATCTATGGATCAATCGGGGGGAAAAATAGTCATCTTTATAATAGTGAGTTTTCATATCTATGGACATAGTATATTTCTCCATTTATTTAGATCTTCCTTAATGTCTTTCAGAAACATTTTACAATGTTTTCCGTAAATGTCCTGGACAGCTTTTGTTAGATTTATTCTCACATATTTTATTTGTTGATAATATAAATGATATCTTTTTAATAATTATTTACCAAACTCTTTATTGATGGTGTGAAGAAATAGTTGATTTTTGAAAACTGATTTTATATCTAGTAAACTCATTACTTACAATAATTTTTCTCTAAGTCCATTTGGTTTGTTTTTTTTTAAATCAAGGAATCATATAAAAGTAATAGTTTCTATTTTTTTCATTTAAATCCTTGTAATTTCCCCTCCCTTTTCCTGTTTTACTAAACTGACAAGGGCTTCTGGTACAAATGTTGAAAAGAACTGGTTCTTTTTCAATTTCAAATAGTTTGCAGATGATCTTCCTGGATATTCTAAGCAGATGAATATATCTTTGCTAATAATAATAGTTTTATTTTTCCTCTCCAATTTTTATCATTTTTATAGTCTCTTGAGCTTTGATGATTTACAATGACATCCTTTTTTTAAATACAAAAGACACACTTCTTTCCCTCTCTCCATTAGATTACTGAAGACTTCACAAAACTCATTCTGTCGTCTGCTCTTTCCGCTGACTCTTGCTCCTGAAAGGCAGTGTGGGATTCCCTAAGACTTTGGACTCTAAAACTTGGACCCATGAATTTAAACCCTACCTCTATCAGTTACTGAGCAGTGTAACCTTGGTCAAGTAACTTAACTTCTCTAGGCCTCAGTTTCCTCATCTCAAAAAAATGGAAATAATTTTTTGTGACAGTTGCCTAAGGAGTTGGCACATATAATGGAGGCCTAATTCCTTGGGTAGTCTGATTTTTCAACTTACATTTGTTAGAACTCAATGTATGGGAATTCATTAGAGCCTGTGTTGAAGTTGCTTTCTCCAATTGGGGGCACTAATTTTTTAAATTACAATTCTCAGCTTATGGATGTAGTACTTCTTGGGTCTTGACCTCATGAAAAATAATGTGATCCAGTTCTCCAGCCTGCAGAAGCCCCAGGCTCTGTCCCGAGTCCCCTCTGCATACCAAAGCTATACCAATTACAAAGATCTGAATTTATCCCTAGGATATACAGGGGCTGCTTCAGTGCTTATTTAACATCATGGTCCTGGGCTTCTGGTTCACGCGTCTAACCTCAATAGATTTCTCTTACTTTCTGCATGCTCATCCAGTCATTTAAAAGGATGTTTTTTATATTTCATCAAGCTTTTATTATGTAGCTGAGGTTACACTGTCAGAAAGAGAAGTCACACTCTAGTAATTTTTAACAAGTCTTTTGGGTTTCCTAGGTACACAATCATATCATCAGCAACGAGATACAATTCTTTTCTAATAATTTACATAACTTACTTCATTTACTTGTATTTGTTGGAACCTCCAAAACAACAGATGGTCCCTGCCTTGTTACCAAGTCATTTACAGTGATGCTTCCTCTTGTTTTTAGTAAAGAAACATTTTATCTTGAAGTAATTAAATGTATCCATCTGGTCCTTTTATGGTAATTTTTATTGCTCTAGAAAATTATCCTTTATTCTAATTTTCTAACTTACTGGAGAGGACCTGAAAATAGAACCTTATTATAATTTTAAAAATTTGTTGTATCTGTGGCTATTTACCCTTTTTTGTTTCTAATATAGTTTACTGGTGTCTTTTCTTTTCCCTTGAACACACTGCAGAAGGCTACCCATCATATTCTTTTTCTCAAAGAACTAGTGATTTTTAATGCCTGATGTATATGTAGTGCATATAGCAATGTTTAAAATACATTTAAAACAAACAAATGTTTCTGGGGATTAAATGACTACTATATTTCATGATCAAAATTCATTTTTAAGAGGAATTCTGTATCCAGAAGTATATTAGGTATTATGCAGAATCCTACTAATTCTTGCCTATTCTCACTCTGGTCAACAGCAAGCAGCAAAATTATTATTTTCACTTAACTTTGTCATCTGAATAAGAACAAAATATATTGTTTGAAAAGTTTTGCTTAACAGTGCTATTCAAAGGACACAATAAAAATGGAAGAACTCTAGGTCATATATTAAATAAAGAAACTATGCAAAGGGACTCACTGATGCACTGGAATGTACTAGACATAATCTAACACTCAGTTAAAATAATGTTGATATAATCCCTTCTCCTTGTTTCTAATACACAATCTCAGTTAATATCTGGTTATATTTTGAGATTTATAAAAACATTACCCATTCTGATAGTATAATTTTACTACCTACCTATTTTTCATCAACCTTATTTCTCTTTTCAGTTGGGGGTCATCTGTCTTAGTTGTCTGAGATGTAAGGGTTACGGGAGATGTCATCACCACGGTTTGTGGTAGCGAAGTAGCTGAAGGTGTCGTACGGATCTGATATGTCTGCATATCTCCTGATGCAGCTGTGTGGTCAAAAGAATGAGTTAACTTATAAGTGTCTTTGAAAGTACTTTGCGATGCTTTCCATAGATACTTAAGCAAACTTACTTTGTACAACCACCTGGTTGCTGGGCACAAGTATTTGCTGTCCATCAGAGGTCTGTGCATACTGGAGAATTGTTGTACCTTGTTGAGTACTGCCTGAATTTGTCATGGTTAATGTCTGAAGCCCCTGTACTCCATCTGTGCCTGGACTGGCCAGCTGTAAGGCTCCATTTGGGGCAATGGCAACTTTAACCAAAGAGAGAACATAACTAATATAAGGCTGTACAACACACTAATGACAAAGGATTGGCAAAAAAAAATTTGCTATTTATTAAAACAGGTTTAAAATGCAATTCCACTTGATAACTGTTGACTACTTTGGATGAGCTATATGTAAAACAAGTAAAATGGCATTTTTTCAGAAAATTTTGTATTTCAGATGTACTAATCTTAAATTTAGTCTCAAATTGTATAATAACTGATTGGTCAAAACCCATTTGGGGCTCTATAAAGCATTCCATGATAATTGTTAACGTTGTCACAGCAGTTTTGGCCATTAGAAAAGAGTACCACCGATGACTAACTTTTAAAGGAAAAATAAGTAGTAGGAAATATTAACATAGTTTGTAATTTTTATTTAAAAGCATTAAAAAGATTGTATTTTAAAATATTTTTGAATAGATAAGTGTGCCTATGGAAGAAAATTCAAAAAGGATAAAAGGTTACATAATGAAAAAGTAAATCTTCATACTCTTTCTTAGCTCCACTCTCCAGTGGTGACCACTGTTTCTGATTATCCTTATCCTTTCCCTACTACCACACAACACGTATTCCCATATACTTTAATTTATAAAATGACTTTATAAGTACAGACATTAAAATTTTTTAGGGGCTTCCCTGGTGGCACAGTGGTTGAGAGTCTGCCTGCCGATGCAGGGGACACGGGTTCGTGCCCCGGTCCGGGAAGATCCCACATACCGCGGAGCGGCTGGGCCCGTGAGCCATGGCCGCTGAGCCTGTGCGTCCGGAGCCTGTGCTCCGCAACGGGAGAGGCCACAGCAGTGAGAGGCCCGCGTACCGAAAAAGAAAAAAAAAAAAAGTTTTTTTAGATTCAGAGATCTGTTTTAAACTTATACTAGGAATTACTTTCAATCTCCTTCCCTACTAGGAATTACTTTCAATCTCCTTCCCTGCAACACACATTACATACATATATAAATATATAAAAATAAATATATAAATAAAAAGGCCCATTATCCCTATTTATTCCACTGTCCACTCCCCACCCCCCTCCTGAGGTAAACATCATTTTGGTGCACAACCTTCCTAATCTCTTCCTGTGCTCACACAGATTGATCTATAAATATCAAAATAGGTTTATTTACACACATTATAGATACACATCTTTTGATGTTAAATATATATGTTAATACAGAATGTTTTCATTTTTGCAACATATCTTCTTGTACTTGCTTAACATGTGTATTTACCTGGTTGCATTTACTTCTTTGAAGAACTCAACTGTACTGTTCAATACAGTAGCCATGAGCCACGCGTGGCTATTTAAATTAACTAAAATTAAAATAAAAACTTCAGTTCCTCAGTCTCACCAGCCACATGTCACGTGCTCAGTATTCACACATAGTTTAGCAGCTACTGTACTAGACAGTGCAAATACAGAACATTTGCATCATCAAGTTCTACTGGATCATGCTGCCCTAAATATGACTTGTACTATACTTGCTTCAGTTGTAACATATGAAATATTAGCCCAAGTTTCTATGTAGTTTTCACAATTCTAATTTTTAATGGGTTTAGAATAATAAACCATTTAATATATCATAACTTTTAACTTGCTAATATGCTGCCTTAAAAAAATTTTTTTGGAAACAGCAATACATGTGATTAAAAAAAAAAATTCAGTTTTGTTTAAAATGAAAAGTGAACCTCCCAGTTGCCTCTGATCTCTGCTCCTAAGTTTCCTTCCTTGCAACCGCTATTCCCAGTTTCTTATGTGTCCTCACAGAAATATTCTACATATATTCTTAAAATCATATATTCATAACACATTTTAATGAAAGCCTACATGCGCCAGGCCCTGTATGCCAAGGTTATAGTTGTGAACTTACATTCCTTGAGAACAGATCATAAATAAGCTAATCTATAATTATATATATTCTATAATTAAGCTACTATATTTTATAGCATTTATATGTAATTATAAAAAGTGAGGACGTAAGGCACGTGAGGATGTGGGTGAAGAACGCGCAGGTAGTAGGGATGACACCTCCAAAGACCCTGAGGCAGAAACAAGCTTCATGTGTTAAGGAACAACAAGAAAGTCTGTGTGGCCAGAATGGCGTCAAGTGGTAGGAGATGAGATCAGAGTGGCAGGCAAAGCCAGATCCTGAATGTCATGCTTTGTAGGACCTATTCTAAAGTCACTGGAAGATTCTGAGCAAGAATGGTGTGATCTAATTGACATTTTAAATAAATTGCTTTGGCTGAGATATGGAAAAGTATTAGAGCAAGAATGGAAGCAAGATGACCAATCGGATACTGCAGTAATTCAGATGAGAGTGTAGACTGAGGTGGTGGAGAGGATGACTGGAGATGGTGACAGGTGGTCAGATGGGACACCAATAAAACTTGAAGAACAGGGGTTAGGAGAGGAGGGAGAGATTATTTACAAACGGACACAGCACAAGTGAATTTCCTGGGGTGATGGAGTGTCTTGATTGTGGTGGTGCTTAGACAGCTCCATGCATTTGTCAAAACTCACAGACTTACACCCTAAAGTAAGTATATCATTTACAAGCCGTGTATCACTTACAAGCTTTATGACTTCAGGGATATTATCTGACTCTCTAAGCCTCGGTTCCCTCATAAATTGATAACTGCCCACCTCACAAAGTTGTTGTAAGGAATAAATGAGATAATACTGAAAAAGAACTTTGCATTATTTCTGGCTCAAAATGTTATCCTTTAATAATCATCACTATTAAAGTGTGACAGTTTACACATCACTTCTTCAAACAGAAAGGTTAGTTTTTGTGTGTCTATCGGGTGGGAAATTTATTCCTATACGTACTGTACTGTCCGGTGCTAGTCTGATAGATGGGAGTTGGAACAGACATAGAAGTGACAGCAGAAACTCCAGGATTTTCTCCGTCTCCTTTTCTGCCCCGTGTATCTTCAGAAGATAGGTCTTTCAAAATTTTTCTGTGAAAAATAGAACTCTATTACTGTTGGTGATGAGGACAGCTTTACAAAGAAATTACTAAACCTTTTTAATCTCAGGTTAAAAATACAGTAATCTGGTAGACACCTAAACTCTTGTGTCAAGGAATCCTTTGTTTAGCACATACTGTGTTTTAGCACAAACTAGACTTTATTAGCAGGCTGGTTATATTTTAGTTTATGACGACCTGAAAAGAGACACTGAGCAAAGACCCATACAGAGTGCCTTTCAATATACAAGGCCCTTGTAAAGGTATAAAGTGTCTCCTTCCCCTACAGGAGAGATGGCTCCATTGTGAGGTATTTCATTAATTAACAAAGTACTATTCATTTTCTAAATAGTGTCAGTGACCTTTATTAAAAAGATTAGGGCCTCCCTGGTGGCGCAGTGGTTGAGAGTCCGCCTGCCGATGCAGGGGATACGGGTTCGTGCCCCGGTCTGGGAGGATCCCATATGCCGCGGAGCGGCTGGGCCCGTGAGCCATGGCCGCTGGGCCTGCGCATCCGGAGCCTGTGCTCCGCAACGGGAGAGGCCACAACAGTGAGAGGCCCGCATACCGCAAAAAGAAAAAAAAAAAAAAAAAAAAATTAAATTTTGGACTTCCCTGGCAGTCCAGTGGTTCCAGTGGAAGAATCCGCACTTCCACTACAGAGGGCACAGTTCGATCCTTAGTTGGGGAACTAAGATCCTGCATGCCACGTAGCGTGGCCAAAAAATTAAAATTAAAATAAAAAAAATACTACTATAAAGACTGGTGGTTGTCAAGGGGGAGTGAGGTGGGAGAGGGATGGATTGGGAGTTTGGGGTTAGCACATGCAAACTGGTATATATGGAATGGATAAACAACAAGGTCCTTACTGTATAGCACAGGGAACTATATTCAATATCCTGTGATAGACCATAATGGAAAAGAATATGAAAAAGAAGGTATATATGTATGTATAACTGGGGGGGGGAGGAAAGCCCATTTTCCTAACTTTGATGGAAAGTACAAAAAAAATTCTACTATAAAAATGCAGACTTATCAGTGATAAATAAAATTGCTTATTTTAACAAGAAGTACATTTGATTCCACAGGCATCCCTCAGACTTGGTTAAAAAAAAGGGGGGACTCATGGCAAGAATAAGGGGATGGAAAAAGGGGGATGGAAAAAGATGCCTTGCTGAAAAGAAAGGTCTTCCAAAACACAGCTGGGGATGGAGGGAGCATTATTTGTTTCTTGGGAAAAAAAGAGAAGGAAAAAGAAATGTTTACTCAAGAATTCTGTGTTTATTGTAGAAAAATCAGAAAACCTGAACTACTTCTGTGGAAACAATAATAAAAAAGAATCACAAAGGAAAAAAAAAACCCTCAGCATTAAAAGGGATCTTTCATGTTATCTGTGCTAACCCTCCAGCCCGTGGAGGAATTCTCTAACATTGCTAACAGCCTCTACTTCCAGGAATAATTCATCTACAACTTCCAAAAAGCAAACTGTTCAATTTTTGGATGGTTAGAGCTCATCCTTATTTAGACTCAAAGCTAATTCCACCCAATGAAGCTAGAGAAAGTTAAGCTTTACCCTAATTGGGTTGGCCAAAAAGTTCATTCGGGTTTTTCCATAACATCTCACAGGAAAACCGGAATGAACTTTTTGGCCAACCCAATATATCCATGCCCTACTTTGCAATATTTGACAACTGCTACAGGTCTTCTTTATTTGGAGGCCAAATAATTTTAGATCCTTCAGCTGTTCTCTTACCACACACTGAAGATCCTCCTCCAGCTTGGTCTCTTTACTCTGGACAGTCTTCCCACCAAGAGCTGCAAGTGTAGACTGTACTAACAGAAGTCCCACACAGAGAGCAAGAGAGGTGGCAGTCCTATAGGACTCTGTGTTAGCCATCTGTAGAATTGTCACAGTGGTTCCTAAACCTGCTTATGTACCAGAATCAGCTGGAGAGGTTTACTGAATTCAGATTCCCAACTGGTACCCCTAATGATTGAGTGGACAGAGCTCCAGAATCCATTTAACAAGCTGCCTGCATGGTCTTAAGCAGCCAGCCTCGCATGAGACTGTGGAATGCTGTGGCCATTTCTTTTTCAATTTTAAGTTATGAAACATTTTGAGCATAAAGAGAAGTACAGAAAACAAAACACCTATGTACCATGTACCAAGAATCATTAGATGCTATTTTGCCATGTTTGCTGTAGATATCTCATTTTTAATAGGAATTAACTTACAGATACACCAAAATGTCACAACCAATTCCTTTCCCTGCTCTTCTCCCCCCTCAAAGAGTACCATTATCTAAATTGTTGTTTACCATTCCCATCTATATTACTTTATTTTTACTATATTTTGAGATATTATTTACCACTGTTTTGCGTTCTTCCTCATCCTCCTGCCTCATTCGTGGAGAACCTTAGTCTTTTGGACTTATCTTTATCTATATTCCTTCTAATGAGCTCATCTGTCCCATAGGCTTGAATACCTTGTGTAGACTGATGACCCCTCAAATGATATTTCCTCAACTTCTCTCCTTAACTCGAAACTCCTATATCCAATTGTGTATTGAATACTTCCACTCAATAGGCACCTCAAACTTAATACATCCAAACCTAATGTCAGATATCCTTCCACCACTTGCAGTCTTACCCACGTCAGTAAATATTGACTCTGTTTTTCAAAAATTTTGGAGTCATGCTCTCTTTCTCACAACCTTTTATCCAATTCATAAACAAATCCCATTGTCTCTATCTTGAAAATATATCCAGAATCTTACCCACCCTCATCACCTCCACTGCTGCACCCCAGTCCATGCCACCGCCCTCTTGACTGAACAGTAGTAGCCTCTAACAGGTCCTCCTTCAGTCTACCCTTCCCTTACTACAGTCCATTCTCCACGCCAATCATCAACCAGTCATCTTTTTAAAATGTCAGTCAGATCAAGTCACTCATCTGCAGTGGCTCCCTATCAGAATAAATGACACAGTCTACAAGGCCATAACTTGTCCCCGTGACCTCTCCAACCTCATCTCTGACCACTCTCCCCTTTATATTCACCATTCCCCCCATCTTGCTACTGGATTATCAATTTTACTAATTCTTTTTCCCCAAAGAACCACCTTTCAGTTATATTATCTCTATTAGTTTTCTCTTTTCAAGTTCATTGACTTCTGCTCTATTTTCCCCCCCTGGCTGTGCCATGCATCTTGCAGGATCTTAGTTCCCCGACCAGGGATCAAACCCGGGCCCCTGGCAATGGAAGTGCAGAGTCCTAACCACTGGACCACCAGGGAATTCCCTGATTTCTGCGCTTAATCTCTATTATTTCATTTCTCCTGCTTGCTTTGACCTTATTTTGTTTTTCCCCTAGTTTCTTAAAGTGGAAACTTGATTTGAGACTTTCCTTCTTTTATAAGTTTTTATTTAATAAGGTAAATTTTCCTCTAATTATTTCCCACTGGTTACAGCTCCAGATTTTGATATCTTCATTTTTCATTAAGCTCACAGTGCTTTCTAATTTCCCTTAAGATTTTCTGTTTGGTCCATGGATTATTTCTAAGTGTGTTAATTTCTGTATGTTTGGAGATTTTCCTGTTATCTCCCTTTTACTGGCTTCTAGTCTAATTCAAAAATAAGAGAACTTTGCATAATTTCAATTCTTCTAAATTTGTTAAGGTTTGTTATGATCCAGGATGTGGTGTTTCTTGGTGAATGTTCTTTGTGCACGTGGGTAAAGTGTTCTAAAAATGTCAATTAGATCCGACTGGTTGATTATATTGTTCAGTTGTTCTATAATCTTGCTCAATTTCTGGCTACAAGTTCTGTCGGATACTGAGGTAGGTGTACTCAAATTTTCAGCTATAACTGTGGATTTATTTTGCTTTTCAGTTCTGTAAGTTTTTGATACATGTATTATGAAGCTCTGTTGTTAGATGTGTACATATTTAGGATTGTTATGTCTTCTTGGTGAACTGACTCCCTCTTTATCTCTGACAATTTTCTTTGCTCTGAAGTCTTACTTTGTTTTTTTTTCTTTTTTTTTTTTTTTTTGCGGTACGCGGGCCTCTCACTGTTGTGGCCTCTCCCGTTGCAGAGCACAGGCTCCGGATGTGCAGGCCCAGCGGCCATGGCTCACAGGCCTAGCTGCTCCACGGCATGTGGGATCTTCCCGGACTGGGGCACGAAACCGTGTCCCCTGCATCGGCAGGCGGACTCTCAACCACTGCGCCACCAGGGAAGCCCTTAAGTCTTATTTTGTATGATATTAATATAGCCAATTTTCTTTTGATTATGTTTTTATTTCTCTTGCTTATATATATAGCAATAGTAGTAATGGCTTATAAGGTATGTGTGTTCAGTATTTTGAAGAACTGCCAGATTGTTTCCACAGCCACTGCCCCCCTTATCAACATATGTTATGGGTTTTTTGTTTGTTTTTGTTTTTTAGGCATCCTACTAGGTTTGAAGTCATATCTCATTATTTTGATTTGCATTTACCTAATGACAAATGATGTTGATCAGTTTTTCACATACTTATTGACCATTTGTATATCTTCTTTGTAGAAATGTTTATTCAAATCTTTTCTTCATTGTTTAACTGGGTTATTTGTCTTAACAAAATTTAGTCTTCCAACTGATGAACATGTGATGTCTTTTTGTTTAGACTTTTAAAAAATGTCTCTCAACAGGTTTTGTAGTTTTCAATACACAAGTATTATACTTCTGTTTTATATAATTTGAATTTATAAATTTAATTTCAAGTATTAAAGTATTTTATACATTTTATGTTATTTTAAGTAGAACTGTTTTCTTAATTTTATTTTTGGATTTTTTATTGCTAGTGTTTAGAAAACCAATTGATTTTGTATCCCACAACCCTGCTGAACTTATTTATTAGTTCTATTTTAGTGGATCCTTTGTGATTTTCTATATATGAGATCATTGTCATCTGCAAACTTTTATTTCTTCCTTTCCAATATGCCTTTCATTTCATTTTCTTGCCTGATTTCCTGAGTAAAATGTTAAGTAGAAATAGTGAGAGCAGACATCCACAGCCTTGTCTTGTGCCTGATGTTAGGGGGAAAACATTCAGTCTTCCACCATTAAATATGATGTTAGCTCTGGGCTCTTGTAGATGTACTTTATCAGGTTGAGGAAACTCCCATCTATCTGTTTGTTTGATGAGAATTTTTATCATTAAAGGGTACTGGATTTCATCAAATGCTTTTGTGTGTGTCTGTTCAGATGACTATGTTTTTTGTTTTTATTCTATAAATACGATGTATTACATTAATTGATTTTCAGATGTTAAACCAATTTTGCACTCTGGGATAAATCTTACTCAATTATGGTGTATAATACCATCTATATGTTGCTGTACTTGGTTTACTAATATTTTCTTGAGGAGTTTTGTGTCTATTTATAACCTCTGTCTTTTAGTGAGTTTAAGTCATGCCGTCTTAATATAACTACTGATATTGGTTGATCTACCATTGTATTATTTGCTATCTTTTAAAAAAATTCTGCATTCTTTTGGGTTAAGATTTTCCAGAACTCTTATCTATTGTGTATTTCACTAAATCTCTTTGTACAGTTTCTTTAGTAGTTGTTCTAGGTGTTACAGTATAGATGCCTAGTCTACTTGTAGTCACTATTTTATCCCTTCAAGTGAACCTTAGAAACTTTACCACCATATTAAATCTCTTTATCCTCCCCCATTTATGTTGTAGTTGTCTTAGATATTAAAACTGCCTAACCCCATCAGACAGTGTCATTTTTTTCAACCATCAAACATATTTTAAAGAATTTAATAGGAGAGTAGTCCATTATATTTGCCCAGATCTTGCCGTTGCCTTTATTCATTCCTAACCTTCCAAGTTTCTTTTGGTCTTAAGAACTTTCTTAGCAGTTATTTTAGAGCAAGTCTGCTGTCAATGATTTCTCTTAGTTTTCCTTTATCTGAGAATACTTAGTTCACCTCCATTTCTGAGGGTTATTTTCACTAGATAGAGAATTCTGGATTAACAGTTTTCTTTAGCACTTTAAAAATGCTATTTCATTTCTTCTAGCTTGCACAGTTTTTGATGAGAAACCTATAATCATTCACATCATGCCCGTGTAAGTAGTGTCATTTTTCTCTGGCTGCTCACAATATTTATGTCTTTATTTTCCAGCAGTTTGATTATGATATATGTCTGGGCAGGGATTTCTTTGCATCTTATCTTGTTTAAGATTTGCTAAGCTTTTTCAATTTGTAGGTTTCACCGAATTTGGGAACATTTCAGCTATTATTTCTACAAGTATTTTTTCTGCAACATTTTTCTGTTCTGTAACTCAAATGACACAGTTTTAGATCTTTGGGTATTGTCTCACAAGTCCCTGAGAGCTAGTTAATTTTTCCAATCTCTATTCTTCAGATTGGATAATCTCCATTGAACTATCTTTGAAGTTGACTAACTCTTTATCTTTGTCCTATTAAATCTGTCTAGTGAGGTTTTATTTCTGTTAGTGTATTCAGCTCTTAAATTTCTATTTTGTTCTCTTTATATCTTCTGTATTTTGCTAAGAGTTCCTATCTTTCCATTCATTTCAAGAGAATTCACCCTTACTTGTTAGTTAGAACATTTCAGTAATAGCTCCTTTAAAGTTTTTGTCATATAATTCCAACATCTGGGTCATCTAGGGGATGGCATTTGCTTATAGTCTTTTCCCTTACAAGTTAAGATTCTTCCAGGTTCTTTGTATGCCATGTAATGTTGGATATTTTCAGTATTATATTAGACTCCTGTTTAAATCCTATGGAGGATTCTTGATATTCTTGTTTTCGCAGGCTATCACCCTGGTTGTGTCCAAGCTGCAAGTTCTGACCAGCCTTCTGTGGGTCGTGGTTCCAACATCAGTTTAGTTTTCAAAGACTATGCAGTGCTATTCAGATTTGGTCCACGTGTGTACCATGTTTGGAACTTGAGCTATGATCTGTCCTATGTATAGTTCAGTTCTCAAAGTCTGTATATGCTAGGAAAGTCCATTTTTATTCCTTATTTGCTAAAAATTTGAGTGGGTGCTGAATTTTATCAAATACTTTTTCTGCATTTATTGAGTTCATTATATATTGTTTCTGCTGATTCTCACTTATAATGGTTTATTTCTTTGTATGTTTGATGATTTCTGACTGTAAATTCATATTTGGTTGATCTTATCTTTGGTAATTTGGAAAGCTTAACTTGGGGAAACTTTGTTTCAGGTGCTCTAGCCTGCTGTAGGGATCTCAGCTTAATACAAAAATCTCAGGTTCATAGTCCCTTCCTGCAGTAGACCTAAAGTAATGGGTGTACCTTGGTCTTCATGCTTGCTTCTGCTTCCCATTCTAGTTTCAGCTCATGTATTTGTATGTATACGGTTTTATGTTTATTAGGGTAGGCTGATAAGACATTTCTGTTATTTCCTATAAATGCACAATTCATTAACAAGTATTTTATCTAGGAGCTAAATAACTGTTTTGTGCCGAAAGAGCCCCACTATTTGGAAATTAAACTTATCTGTATTCTTTTGCCAGTTACCTCTAACAGTCTAAGGTAAGTCTAAAGGTAATCGATGTAAGACTCCAGTAGACCATTCCTGTCTTATATATTTCTGCCTGATATATTTCTTTCCATTTGTTTTTAAACTACCCAAATTAATCATTATTAGTATTATTCTAAAAAGTCAATGGTAACTTAAATGAATGTCTTGGTTCACCATTCTTTCTTATATTCACGTTCCTTTTGTTTGGTTTCATTTTCTTCTTCCTGACATGTACCCTTTAGTAATTTCTTAAATCAGTTTGAAATGATTTTAACTTCACCATTATTTATGAGTGATCGTTCAGGTGGGTATATAATTCCAGGACAACTGTTACTTTCTCTTGGCGTTTAAAGATTTTAGTCCATTGTCTTCTGATATTACCATTCAAAAATCTGTTGTCGGCCTAATGGTCACTCCTTTCTAGGTAATTTGTCTTTTCTCTGTGGAAGCTTTTAAGATCTTATTTTTATCTTTGGTGTCCTCCAATTTTGCTTCATAAGATATATCTAGATGTAGATTTAGATTAACTTACGTGGTTGGAACCTTGCTTTCTAAGGCTGAGAAATTCCTTTCATAATGGATTACTTTTTTTTTGGCCACACCGCGTGGTATGTGGGATCTTAGTTCCCTGACCAGGGATGGAACCCACGCTCCCTGCAGTGGAAGCACAGAGTTTTAACCACTGGACAGCCAGGTAAGTCCCTGGATTATTTTTTTATAGTTTCAAATTGAACTAATTTTAGTAGGCTTATTTTTCACCCCCCAAAAATTCACAGACAAAATTTTTTGTGTTCATTAACTGTTCATTCAGTAGAGTCCCAATTCCTTAACATGGTAATGAGGTTCTAAGTAATGTGGCTCCTGTTTACCTTTCCTTGCTAAACCACCCCTTCCTCCTTGTACCTTAAAAGTGCCAATTCCCAGAACAGGCCAACCTCTTTCATATCATACAATCTACCTTTCATTACACTGTTCCCTCAGCCTAAGAAGCTCTCTTCCTGCCTTACAAAACCCCTCTCTGCTCCTAGGTCTCAGAATTTATCAGGTTGATGATGAACTAAATTTCATCTTTTATGAAGTCTTTCTTACTTCTTCCGTCAGGCAGGAATGAATACACCCTATAAAAAGTTCTCTCATAACATCGAAAACCTTAACTGCATTTGTCTATGTGTTTCAAAAGAGCATTTCATCCTTTTCTGTCTCCCTTTCCTCCTACCATCTAGTCATCAGGTTTGGTCAGTTCTACCACAGAAGTGTCTCAGATCCAGCCATGCCAAAGATACCACACTACCTATATGAAATCACCCAGATTATTTCAAAAGCTTTCTGTCAGTTAGTTGTACTACTTCAGCTTTCTGTTCATTCAACAAGTAATTATTAAGCATCTACTCTCATCTGGTCATTCTGCTAGGCCCTGAGATGACAAAAAATAATAATGCACTGGCCATGCCCGTAAATAAACTGGAATTCCAGTAGCATGAGATAAGTACTATAATAGGGGTTAGTAAAAGGATGCCACAGAATAAAGACCTAACCTGGTCTTGGGAGGCTGAAGAAAAAGTAGACAGAGAAGGTTTCCAGGAGGAAATGAGGCCTAAAGTATATGCAGAATGTAGAAGAATGTGTTTCAGCAAAGGGACACACACACAAGGGAAAGACAAAGGCTCAGAGCTAGGAAGCTAAGAAAGGAAACACAAAGTAGTTTAATTCTTAAAATCTACAGTCCTTCATATTACTATTAAAGTTAGATATGGATAGTTAGACAGATATAGATATGGATATCTAATACTTTGCCAGAATATGAGTCTAAATTCCTCTTCAGCACAGCAACTTGGGCCCTTCAAAATCTTGCCCTGTCTCTCTTAACACTTCCCTTCCTATACAAACACATGCTCCTTCTTGATATAATTTGCTTTGCCAGCACCATTCCAACTCATATGGTAATATAACACATGCAGGGTTTGACACGAGTACTCACCTGTAAGATGGGCGCCGTGCTAGGATCCCGTGGGTTTTCTGTGAGGAGCCTATGCTGTCAGATGAGTCCTGAGACTCTTCACTTTCTGATAAAGATGATACCTGAAAAACAGAACTGGTTTTACTATGATGAACAAAGCAGGTAGAAAAAGAATTAAATTTAATTTTTACTTTCAGAAAAAAATGATCTGTCTTCTGCCACCCAAATTCCTTTGTCATTAAATCTAAGTTCTAAAAGAAAGAAATAAAAGGAAAAGAGAAAGTTTATTTCAGGAGCCCAAACTAAAGGAACATACAACACAGCAGGCTCAGAACTAAGAAGAAAATCTATCCCCCAAATAAAGCAATACTACTTCACTAGAGTTGTAAAGATCAGTCTCTATACCGATGCACATTATTCAGAGTTTTTTTTTTTTTTTATAATTCTATCTGATTTGGATTTCGGACATGCTAACTTTGAAATGTTATCAGACATCCAACCAATATCTAATGATTAGATAATGAAATTGAGGAGACTGCTGAATAGCCTGTGAGCCAGGGAAGGGGGTCTGGGTGAGACATATATTGGAAGTCACAGCTCTTTAGATAGTCCTTAAAGCCACAAGACTCAGTGAGCTCAATAAGGGGATAAATATAGGACAAAACCCAGGGACACTCTAGCAGTAAGAGGTTGGAAAGAACGGGAGGAACCAGCAAATGAGACCAAGAACAAGCCACCATGAGGAATAACTAAATGAGCAAGGTGTCCTTGGAAAACTAGCGAAGACAGCGTATTGAGGAGAAAAGAATAATCAACCATGTCAAATTCTGCTAGCAGGTGAAGTAAAACAAGGACTGAGAACAAGAATTAAATTTGGCAAAGTGGAGGTCACTGGCAAGGGCAGGTACAAACACATGCAACTTAAATATCTGTAATAATTAGCTGTATCTCACTTCACAGTTGAATGAGTTAATACATGTAAAGCACTTAGTGCACGGCACAGCGCAAGCACACAGTAAATGTTAACTCTTATTAATAATAAACCTATTGAAACTAGTTAATACAATAACCATATGCAAGTTTTAAGTTATAATATCTTACAATTGAGGAAACAAGTTATTTTCAATTTTTAAAATGTATTAAATTTCTCAGCATTTTTCTGAAGTTGCATTGTGACACCTGACTTCATCTTCATTAAAAAAAATAAACAAAACAGGCTTCTAGAACGGACATAAATTCTCTACATTACTTACTCTCTACAGAAGGCCTTCCCCTCAACTATTTAGACTTAGATCTTAAATTTCCAGAGAAGCTTGTTTTACATTCTGTATTCTCCTTCAAAAACAAGTTCTAGTGTACTTCTACTTTTTTGTATCTTAAATCTTTGTCTTTAGATAGGAAAGAAAGAACGGATCACAATCTGTAATAATTAAGAAATAATCACAGTAACAAATAATAAAGTAATAATTAAGGAAGATCTGTCACTTCTGTATTTCCTCATGCACCACAGATATGCCATTTCTAATCTAAATATTAGCTATTTTCCCTGTCTGTCCCTAAATTTACTCCAAAGCCTCCCACTGAACTCAAGTAAGAAAATAATTTCTAAAACTAAGAGATTCCTTATAACTGAGATCAAGTATTTCTCTTTAATGACAGCACTATTAAGAGTAAAATCTTCATATAAAAACTCAAAAATGCATGTAGCAGTCACCTTTCATATAGGAAAAAAAACCAAAAACAAAGACAAAAACAGAAGAGCTGACAACACTGCCAGACACTGTATACATTCAAGAAGAAAAAATGAGTTATACAGCTTTTCTTCCAGAATAGCTGCTTCTACTAAAAATGAGAGACGACCAAAGGCATTCTGAGACTCACAGGAGCCAGAAGATAAAATGGGGAGAAAGGGTAAAAAGAAAAGGAACCCAAGATGGCCTTTTCCTTCCTACTGTTGGCAGGTGTAAATATGAAGGTAGATAGATATAAATAAGAACTTTACTATGAGAGAACTTCTTTTATTTGATGACCATAAAGCATAAGGTAGGTACTTTCTTAGTTTGCTAAAACGCTCACATCATCACTCTTTCTTCAGAATTCTCTTTTTCATGAAGGACACCACTAGGATAAAAAGGTGCTTTCCCTTCAGAAAATCTTTCATTTCCTTAAATTCTAAGCAATAACTTCTTCCCAAAATTGCCTTACATTTTTACCGGGTAGTATATACATGAAACTAGAAGTTCTAAAACTTTTCTATTTGCCTCGTTTGTTCTAAAATCTAATTTCTAAGACAACTTTATTATCTTGTTTTACAGTATTATAACTATAGCAACTTCAGTGTGTCCAGAGACTCAGGGTTCAAAAGTCCCCTCTCTCAACCACTAAGTCTTTGAATTTCTGTACCGTTTGCACGTGTGGTGGGTGAATTACAGAAGACTGAGCTGTCTGGATGACCCCCTGAACCTGTACTTGCTCTCCAGGAAGAGGTACAATTGTCACTGGCGCAGATCCTCTT
This sequence comes from Mesoplodon mirus, assembly GCF_964341445.2. NCBI lineage: Eukaryota > Metazoa > Chordata > Mammalia > Artiodactyla > Ziphiidae > Mesoplodon > Mesoplodon mirus. Next base: position 56,963,602 of record NC_138987.1, on the reverse strand, counting down.
AATGACATCTAAGAACAAATAAAAATTCAATTAACATAATATAATTATACCTGTGCACGTAAGAAAGCTGAGTTCTTAATACTGGAAAATACATTTCAGAGCTTATTATATTTAACCACATCTATTAATCACATATTAGGTATCTCCTGTGGGCAGGAGACTGCATTAGGGGGTTGAGAGTACAAACTAAACAAACAGTAAGAGCTATAATATAAGCAGAAAAGTAGACAGCACTGTACTGTGGGAGTAAAGAAAGGGTGCTACTTCAGCTAGGTCTTGAAAGATATACCATTCCCTGAAGGTGTGCTTGGGGGATAGGGTTGGAAGGTATTTGGGGCAGAGGAACTGATTGTGTAAAAACATGGTGGCTCTTCAGAACATGTCATTCTGAAGCTATTTGGTTAAAAACCAATTAAGAAATCAAGAATCAAAAAGTGAGAGAAATACAAACTTTGGGCAGTATCTTCAAAGAAAATAAATTATAATTTCATGATTCAATTATTTACTTGAAATATTTTGTTTCTGTGAAAGTAGATGGGGTCTCATGGAAGAAATACCACAATAAAATGCTAAACCAAGAAAAGCCCACCTGTCATCCTTCAAGACTCAGCTCAGGTTCTACCTATTCCAAGAAGCTTTCCCAGATATTTTCAGATCTCTCACCTTCCTCTAGACTATCCTGGTTCATATCATCCATCTTGGGCTTAAATCACAAAATAAAATCCAAGGCTGCTTCTCAAGTCCTGAAAATCACCTTTTTGACTCTTCTGTGTTTGCATCAGGCCCCCAAAACAATGCCTTATTCTGTTTCATTGAAGATTCTTTACCCTTTCCCAAGACTGGATTAAATTCCAGTCTCATTATCTCCCAAATGCCCAGGTCAGGAAATATGTATATAAAACTTTATCCAAATATCAGAAAGGAAATGTAAAAACCAGTACCTTTTAAAATCACACCTCCCCAAAATAAAATACTTAGGAATAAACCTGACCAAGGAGGTGAAAGACTTATACTCTGAGAACTATAAAACATTAATAAAGGAAACTGAAGATGATTCAAAGAAATGGAAAGATATCCCATGCTCTTGGATTGGAAGAATTAATTTGTTAAAATGGCCATACGACCGAAAGCAATCTAATTTAATGCGACCCTATCAAATTACCCATGACATTTTTCACAGAACTAGAACAAATAATCCTAAATTCATATGGAACCATAAAAGACCCAGAATTGCCAAAGCAATCCTGAAGAAAAAGAACAAAGAAGGAGGCATAACCCTCCCAGGCTTCAGACAATACTACAAAGCTACAGTAATCAGGAGTGTGGTATTGGCACAAAGTCAGCCATATGGATCAATGGAACAGAATAGAGAGCCCGGAAATAAACCCACACACCCTATGGTCAATTAATCTTTGACAAAAGGGACTTCCCTGGTGGTCCAGTGGTTAAGACTCCAGGCTCCCAATGCAGGAGGCCCGGGTTCGATCCCTGGTCAGGGAACTAGATACCACATACAGCAAGTAAAGATCCTGCATGTGGCAACAAAGATCCCCCGCAACTAAGACCTGGTGCAGGACTTCCCTGGTGGTGCAGTGGTTAAGAATCGTTCTGCCAATGCCGGGGACATGGGTTTGAGCCCTGGTCTGGGAAGATCCCACATGCCGTGGAGCAACTAAGCCCATGCGCCTACAGCCTGTGCTCTGCAACAAGAGAAGCCACCACAATGAGAAGCCCATGTCCTCAACGAAGAGTAGCCCCTGCTCGCTGCAACTAGAGGAAGCCTGCATGCAGCAACGAAGACCCAACGCAGCCATAAATAAATAAATAAATTTATTAAAAAAAAAAAAAAGACCTGGCACAGCCAAATAAATAAATAAGTATTAAAAAGAAAAATCTTTGACAAAGGAGGCAAGAATATACAATGGAAAGACAGTCCCTCCAGCAAGTAGTGCTGGGAAGGCTGGACAGCCACATATAAATCAATGAAGTTAGCACACACCCTCTCACCAGACACAAAAACAAACTCAAAATGGCTTAAAGACTTAAACATAACACATGACACGGTAAAACTCCATGAGAACATAGGCAAAACATTCTCTGATATAAACTGTACTAATGTTTTCTTAGGTCAGTCTCCCAAGGCAATAAAAATAAAAACAAAAATAAACAAATGGGACCTAATGAAACTTACAGGCTTTTGCACAACAAAGGAAACCATAAACAAAACGAAAAGACAACCTACGGAATGGGAGAAAATATTTGCAAATGATGTGACTGACAAAGGTTTACTTTCCAAAATATACAAACAGCTCATACAACTGAACAACAAAAAAACAAACAACCTAATCGAAAATGGGCAGAAGACCTAAATACACATTTCTCCAAAGAAGAAACACAGATGGCCAATAGGCACATGAAAAGATGCTCAACATCAGTAAGTATTAGAGACATGCAAATCAAAATTACAATGAAGGGGAATTCCCTGGCTGCCCAGTGGTTAGGACTCTGTGCTTCCACTGCAGGGGACATGGGTTTGATCCCTGGTTGGGGAACTAAGATCCCACATGCCACATGGTGAGGCCAAAAAAAACCTACAATGAGGTAGCAGCTCACACTGGTCAGAATGGCCATCATTAAAAAGTCTACAAATAACAAATGCTGGAGAGGGTGTGGAGCAAAGGGAACCCTCCTGCACTGTTGGTGGGAATGTAAGTTGGTGCAGCCACTGTGGAAAATATGGAGGTTCCTCAAAACTAAAAAATAGAATTAGCATATGGTTCTGCAATCCCACTCCTGGGCATATATCCAGACAAAACTTTAATTTAAGAAGATACATGCACCCCTATGTTCATAGCAGCACTATTCACAATAGCCAAGACATGGAAAGAACCTAAATGTCCATTGACAGATGAATGGGTAAAGAGATGTGGTACATATAGACAATGGAATACTACTCAGCCATAAAAAAGAACAAAATAATGCCATTTGCAGCAACATGGATGCAAATGGATTATCATTCTAAGTGAAGTAAATCAGAAAGAGAAAGACAAATACCATATGATGTCGCTTATATGTGGAAATATGACACAAATGAATCTATGAAACAAAAACAGAATCGCAAACAGAACAGACTGGTGGCTGCCAAGGGGAGGGGTTGGGGGAGGGATGGAATGGGAGGTTGTGGTTAGCAGATATAAGCTTTTCTATATAGAATGGATAAACAACAAGGTATACAGTACAGCACAGAGAGCTATATTCAATATCCTATGCCAAACCATAATGGAAAAGAATATATAAAAAAAAGAATGTATATATATGTATAACTGAATCACTTGGCTGTACAGCAGTAATTAACACAACACTGTAAATCAACTATACTTCAATTTAAAAAAACAAAACAAAACAAATAACAAACCGACCTTTATCCAGGTACTGAAAACTGCAGACTTTCAGCACAAACAACTCCATTCAACCTCCCTCACACACACTAAGAGACACGACCAAACTCTACCACAGCTTCTATCAGTTCAAGGCTGAGTCCCTAGGATGACCCAGCCTCCTTAAAATGCCTCCTAGAGAAAGCTCAATGCTGCCAAAACTATTAACTGTTTGTTCTAGCCAAAACCTGACTATAGGCCTTTGACCTCACTTTTCTTAGAGCACTTACTTTAGAAAACTTGCAGTTGTCAATCTCTGACCCTTGAGATAAACAAATCTTGTACAACCCAGAAATGTCTTTCTCAAGGACCTGGGAGTCATCCCTTTGCAATGTAATCATCAAGAAGGATAGGGCCTTTGTCTACCAGTCTCTGTTGGAGGATGCAAGCCTAAATTTGATAAGCACCAATTAGCAAGTGGACACAAATGGCTGAATCACAGTGACCAACCTCTCCACCTAACATCTTCAGTACTTTTCCTTTAGCACACTCCAGCATTTTAAAAGGGACCCACCTTTTGTTTCAGCAGAGTTGAGCTCAATTTATGCTGGAGTCTCTCTTCCCTACTGCACTAGTCTGAATGAAATCTATCTTGCTGCCTTTAACAGGTGTCTGGCTCTGTTCCTCACTGACAGTCTCCCAATATGGGGATACAGAAATTAATGAGTAAAAATAAACAGAATTCATGAATCTGAAGAGTCCAGATCTAGAGTCATCATTACACTCAGAGGTCCCCTTACTTTTCAGACCCTAACTAAAGCCAGTCATTCAAATAATGAGGAGAACTTGTGAGGGGGTTAATTTACATTTCTAAAAGGATAAAAGCAATCATTCCTCCAGAGTTTCTGGCAATCCTTGTGATTTTGTGCAGACTGAGGATCTGGCAGGCAGAAAAGGAAAAACAGCACCAGATTTTGTTTTAGCTAGTAGTCATCACTTCCCCTTATTATCACTGTTCTAACCTCACAAAATGCTCATCACTCAGGGTCCCAAAGCCTGGTGTCTTCCCACTGCCACTCTCAAATGTGATCATCTAAATCCTGAGATCTTTCTCAAAGAAGGAAAAGAGGGACCTGCTGTTCCCCACCCCCCAATTTTAATCTGTAGTTGAAACACAGATGATTGCCTCCACCTGTTACTTTTCAGTGCTGTCTGAGCCTTCTGCAATGATAGAAATGTTCTAAATATGCACTATCCAATATAGTAGTCAGTATCAAGCATTTGAAATGTGGCTAGTATGACTGAAAGACTGATTTTTAATTTTGTTTAAGTAATTCAAATTAAAACTGAAATATCCACTTGTGGCTGCCATACTGAACAGTGCAGTTCGAGATCTTAGAGCTATAGAACATGCTAGTACACTATGGCACCAACCTCAGAACCCCTCTTAGGAGATGTTAGAAGAAGTAGAAAAGGATTTTTTTTGGAGCTGCTCTGATTAAATTGGGAGCTGTAGGACTAAGGCCCCCTGATTGCCTCTCACTCCACAGGGTAGCTGAGCTCACTCTTATTCAAGTGACTGGGCAAAAATTATCATTCTCCTTAGCTCCCTAATTAGGGGATCCCTGGACCATAAACACTTGGGTGAGGGAGGGTGGGGAGTTAGTAGAGTGGCATGTTAAACTGTTAAACTCTATTTAACAGAGTTTGAATCCAAAGTCTTCTAACTCCAGAAAGGCATACAGATTTTGGAGTCAGACAGGCTTGGGCTGATTTTTAGCTTAAGGCAATCATTTGCTGCTCTGTGACGCTAAACAAATTACTTAACTTCCCAGGACCTCAGTTTCCTCCTTTGTAAATAGAACTAATAATATCTTTTTCAGAGTTACAGCGAAGATTAAATAATAAGTTAAAAACAAAAGGGGTGTTAACAAAATTGTGTACACACCCACAATAAATAACAATTTAGAAAATTTAAACACTGAATGGTCTTTTGATAATATTAAAGAATAATTTTTTTAGGTGTGATAATAGTATTGTAGTTATGTTCTTTAAAGGAGTTCTTATATTTTAGAGATACATACTGAAATATTGAAGGCTGAAATGATATCTAGAATTTGCTTCAATATAATCCAGTTAGTGGTGGGTTAGGGGGGACAAGGAGCCGTGCTGAAACAGGGTGATGGGAACCATGATGGCTTAACCTAATAATCTCTTCTGCTGAATATGTTTGAAATTTTCTGTATTAAGTATTTTGAAAAGTACAATACTGAACACAGTAATGGCTGGTCCTGTGTCGCTCCAGAGCCCAGTGCTCTTTCCAAGACATCTTATCCCTCCTGGTACCACTGACTTTTAAAACCTCTCACACTCTGTATGTTCTCAATTTGCTTCCCACACAACAAGTTTATTTGTTTTGCCTTTTCATTTCAAGGAAAAAGGGAGAACAGACTGTTTTGACATTTGGAATAATGATTTTTTACTTACTTCAGTATCAACTATGGCAAACCCTTAAGCCCAGGGTATCCTGCACAGTTATTAATGGACTGGAGCTGTTATTTCAAAATACAAATGAAAAATAAAATGAACCAGAGCTGTACATCTTTTAGTTTATTATTTAATGTAAAGATAATTTAACTGTAATTTTGTGGGGTTTTTTTTGCCCCATAGTTAAGCCTATGCTGTACTTGCCCCAAAATGTCACTACTTCCTAGGTCTCAAAAGATTCAAATGATCCTTGGGCAGAGAGGATTTATACATGGTAAACTGACCAAAGTAAAGAATTCATACTCAACAGCATGCTTTCAGGAAAATGTATCTCCTATACTATTATTTACTTCTTATTTTTCTTTAAAGTATATATCTGCTTTTATGAACTCAAATGTACTTAAAAAGAAAACCTTATTTCACTATGATAAATAGAAACTAGTATCACTTGCTGTAAGTATATGGTAACTATAAAAATAAATATAATGAAAACAATGTTGTTACTAAATATCATATTTTAAACTTAAAAACAGGGTAAAATTTTAGATGCTTCATATTTCTTGACACTTCTCTGTCCTCTGCTTCTTATATTCTAAAGACTCTATAGATTCTAAATCACCAAGCCAAAATCTGAAGTACAGTGAGAACAAATAAAAGAGTAAACAAAATCACCTATCAAGGTAGATTTGAACTGCTCTCAAAGGAGAGGGGGGAATAAGAGGCCAGGTTTTTCTCTAGGTAAAGATAGGGGACCTCCTATTAAGCTGGGACTTTCAAAGGGCCACATCATCAGGGTAAGGTAACAGACGGAAAGTTGCCTAGGTATGGAGGAGGGAAGGGCTGAAGAAGATGTTAACTACTAGCTCTTCAGCAGACTCAGAGCCCAATTAACATCACCTAGGTGGTACAAAAAGACAAAAAGAGCCTCAAACCCTGAGGGTGGTTCCCCAGGCACCTGGCAATAGTAAATTTTTTCTGGAGAAAGGCACACTCATCCTTGGCCACAAAAAATTCCCACAGTTTGTCAAGATTAATGGACAGTAAAGAATAAAAAATAACCACAAGGCACCAGGAGCAAGATGCAAAAACAGTAGACAGCACAATCAGACCCAAGTGATTTTTAGATATTGACATTACCAGACATTATAAAGCAAATATGCTTACTATGTTTAAAGAAATGGTAGATTGTTTCAAGACAAGCTTGAAAATGTCTTCAGTAAATAGAAAACTACAGTTGATTTGAGAAAGTACCAGATTTTCTAAAAATAAAGATATAATACTTGAAATTATAAAAATCATTTTTCAGGGCTTCCCTGGTGGCGCAGTGGTTAAGAATCCGCCTGCCAATGCAGGGGACACGGGTTCGAGCCCTGGTCTGGGAAGATCCCACATGCCGCGGAGCAACTAAGACCGTGCACCCCAACTACTGAGCCTGTACTCTAGAGCCCGTGAGCCACAACTACCAAAGCCCATGTGCCTAGAGCCCATGCTCCGCAACAAGAGAAGCCACTGCAATGAGAAGCCCGTGCACCACAACAAAGAGCAGCCCCCTCTCGCCGCGACTAGAGAAAGCCCATGTGCAGTAACGAAGACCCAACACAGCCCCCCCGCCAAAAAGTCATTGTTCAGATATACCAAACAAAGCCAAAGGGAAACTTAGTGAGCTGGATGACAGGTAAGAAGAAATTATCTGAACTGCAATACAGAGAGACAAACAGATGGAAAATATATGAGAGGTTAAGAGATACAGAGAATAGAGTGAGAAGAATAAAGAGTAGGATAGAGGCAAAATGTGAAGAGATAATGCCTGAAAGTGTTACAAAACTCATGACAGACACCAATCCATACATTCAAGAATCCTAGTAACTCCCATGTGGAATAAATAAAAAGAATTCTACACCTTGGGACTTCCCTGGTGGCACAGTGGTTGAGAGTCCACCTGCCGATGCAGGGGACACGGGTTCGTGCCCCGGTCCGGGAAGATCCCACATGCCGCGGAGTGGCTGGGCCCGTGCGCCATGGCCACTGAGCCTGCGCATCCAGAGCCTGTGCTCCGCAACGGGAGAGGCCACAACAGTGAGAGGCCCGCGTACCGCAAAAAAAAAAAAAAAAAAAAAAAAGCAACAGTCCTGTTTTAAGCTTACTTCTCAAAAGCAACGATGGAAGACAGAAGCCAGCAGAATATTTTGAACATGCTAAAAAATAACTTAGCATTCTATGCCCAGTGAAAATACCTATTAAAAATGAAAATGAAATAGGTATTTTCAATAAATAAAAATAGAGCAGCAGATCTACATCAAAGTAAATTCCAAAGTAGTGGTTCTCAACCAGGAATGATTTTTGCCCCCCAGGGACATCTGGCAACACCTGGGGGCATTTTGGGTTGTCACAATGGGGTGGGGTGGTTGGTACTGACATCTAGTGGGCAGAGGCCAGGGGTGCTGCTAAATATCCAACAATGCACACAGTCCACCACAACAAAGAATTATCCAGCCCAAAATGCCTGTAGTGCTGAGGTTTTTCTAAAGCAAGTACTTAAAAGTAAAAGTAATCTCAAATGGAAGCTGACATGTAAGAAGGAGTGGGGAGCAAAGAAATGATAAGTATGTGGGAAAAAAACAAATAATGATGAATACATAAAAGAATTATGATGTTTTATGGGATTAAAAGAGAAAAAGAAAATTAAATCCTAACAACAGTGACAAGTTAGAGGATAAATGGGAAATAAATGTTTTAAAGTTACTGGAATGTCTGAGAGGAAAAGTATTGATTAACTTTGGAGTTTACTAAGTAGGCATGCTATAATTAGAATAATCACTAAAAGTAGTAGCTGAGTTTATGTACAGTCCAAATTGATACAAGTGATGGCAGGATGGAATAAGAAGAAATAACTCAAAAGAAGACAAGAAAGGAGAGAAAAAGAAACATGGAACATGTGGATCAAAAAGTAAAAAATAACATGGTGGGTCTAAATTTATATGTATGAGTAATTATGTCAACTGTACATGGATCAAAGAGCTCCGTTAAAAGTCTAGACGACTACAATGGAATACTATTCAGCCATAAAAAAGAACAAAATCTTGCCATCTGTGACAACATGGATGATCTTGAGGGCATTATGCTAAGTGAAATAAGTCAGACACAGAAAGACAAACACCACATGATCTCATTTATATGTGGTATAAACAACAACAACCTCACAGAGAGACTGGTGTCTGCCAAAGGCAGGGGGTGAGCAAAAAGCACAAACTTCCACTTATAAAAATAATGACTGTACTGCCTATTTGAAACTTGCTCAGAGTACCTTTTAAAGGACCTCATCAGAAGGAGAGAAGTTTTTCTAACTATGTATGGTGAGGAATGTTAACTGGACTTACTGTGGTGATGATCATTTCCCAATGTACACAAATATTAAATCATTATATTGTACACCTGAAATTAATACAATGTTATATGTTAATTATACCTGAAACAAACACAACAAAACAAAAACCACAATGAGATACTGCAACACATTCATCAGAATGGTTACAACTGAAAGAAACTCACAATACCAATTTTGGGTACTTAAATGTATCAGCAGTGCTCTCATATACTTCTGGTGGTGGTGTACATTGGTGTAAGTTTATAGAATTGTTGGCAGTATCTACTATAACTGAACATTTGCATATCCTATGACCAATTCATGGGCAGCACAGACACGTACAAGTGTGTGCACTAAGCACAATTCACAGTATCTAAAAACTGAGGGAAAAAATGTCTAGGAAACTAGATCGTTTTTCTTTTTTAAAAAAAATCTAGTTATATACTGTTAACAAGAGATACACCTAAAACATAACCTAAGGACACAGAAAATTTGAAAGTAAAAAAAGCACAGGAAAAAAAAGATGGCATTAAGATACTAAGTTAAAGCCAAATTAGTATCAAATTAGACTCTAAAGTAAAAAGCATTTCTAGAAATAAAGACACAAAAGGGACAATTCTCCAGGAATATACAATTTTAAAATCTAGGGACTTCCCTGGTGGTGCAGTGGTTAAGAATCCTCCTGCCAATGCAGGGGACACGGGTTCGAGCCCTGGTCCAGGAAGATCCCACATGCTGTGGAGCAACTAAGCCCGTGCGCTGCAACTACTGAAGCCCGTGAGCCTCGAGCCTGTGCTCCACAACAAGAAAAGGCACCGTAATGAGAAGCCCACGCACCACAACGAAGAGTAGCCCCTGCTCGCCACAACTAGAGAAAGCCCGTACGCAGCAACAAAGACCCAACACAGCCAAAAAACAAACAAGCCCAAACCCAGTAGAACTCTTTAAAAATAAATACATAAAATAAAATCTGCATTTGTTTAATAACATAGCCTCATAGCACACTTTCAATCACACAGCATAAACTGAAGGACCACTAGGTGAAATCAGTCCACAATTATAATGGAAGATTAATGCAATGCTCTCAAATTAGTCATAGAACAAACAGACAAAAAGTGATAAAGATGCAGAAGATTTAACAACATGACCAACAAAGCTGAACTAATAAATACACAGAACTCTGCATCTAAATGCAGAATATACCTTCTTTTCAAGAGCACACTAAACATTTTTAAAAATCTATCATAGATTCTATGATAGCAAAGTTATATTGCAAATTAGTTTCTAATTTATTAATTTTGTGACCAAAACCACACACATTCTATTATTTCATGGGAAGAGATATCAAGATACCACAAAATTGCTTCTCAAGAAAAAAACGGAATTCCCTGGCAGTCCAGTGATTAGGACTCGGTGTTTTCACTGCTGGGGCCTGGGTTCAACCCCCGGTGGGGGAACTAAGATCCTTCAAGCTGTATGGCGCAGCCAAAAAGAAAAAAAGTACTCAAAATCATATCATTACTTAGAAAAATGCACTTAGTATGAAAATTCTGAGATACAAACTCAGTTTTTTTTTTTTGGCTGCACTGCATGGCATGTGGGATCTTAGTTCCCCGACCAGGGATTGAACCCATGCCCCCTGCAGTGGAAGCGCAGAGTCCTAACCACTGGACTGCCAGGGAATTCCCTGAAACTCAGTATTTTTTTTTTAACGAATTCACCAAAGTTGGAGTCTTATTACCCTTAATGATAGAAACTTGCTGGTCATGTTTCCTCCAAATAGTTGTATGTGATATAATGTACCAAAGTTTCTTCTAAGGTTGAATTGTTCTTAATCCTTTTACCACAAAAACCTCCTTCATCAACAGAGAATGCTACTGTGTGTACTCATATTTGCTTTGAAAAAGCTCATGTATACTCAAGACCTCTTGGGTTTCCAACATTCAGACATTTTCAGTGACCTCACTAAGTCTATCAACACATTACAATACTATTTTGCCACTACGTACTATACTTCAGTTGTAGATGAGAACATTCACTCTATTCTGCGGAACATTCATCTCTTACCACAGACTGTTAAATGAGACCTCTCATGTTAAATCCCTCCATATACACTGATTAAAATTATGAACCTTTTGGTCTATTAGTTCAGTCATTACTTTCCGTAATTTGGGGCTCTAATCTAATAGTTCCATAGGCCAAGTCCAGAGTATTATTAACAATACAGACACAGTTACTATAATAACTGTGATGTATCTAATGTCTACTATAGGTAAAATTTTATTATAGCATGATATTTGTAAATTATATCTACTCTCACATCCCACTGAAGAAATTAGCTATTCCTTATAAATACATTTTCTCATACTTTCTCAAGCTAAGAGTCATTCCATTAAAACAAAATATCTCATTTCACACTGTAAAATAAATGGATAGATGAAGAGAAAATCTAAGCTGTTCATAACTCTTAATCTGCTTTCAAAATGAAAGAATGCAAGTGAACCACTTTCTTACACCATATACAAAACTAAGTGCAAGATCTGAAACCGTAAAACTCCTAGAGGAAAAGAGACAGTAAACTCCGACATTGGTCTTAGTAATATTTTTTTGGATCTGTCTCCTCAGGCACGGGCAACAAAAGCAAAAATAAATAAATGGTACTTCATCAAACTTAAATACTTTTTCACAGCGAAAGACAATATCATCAAAACAAAAAGGCCGGACTTCCCTGGTGCACAGTGGTTAAGAATCCACCTGCCAATGCAGGGGACACAGGTTCAAGCCCTGGTCCGGGAAGATCCCACATGCCGTGAAGCAACTAAGCCCATGTGCCACAACTACTGAACCTGAGCTCTAAAGCCTGTGAGCCACAACTACTGAGCCTGTGTGCCACAACTACTGAAGCCCATGTGCCTAGAGCCTGTGCTCCACAACAAGAGAAGCCACTGCAATGAGAAGCCCACACACCACAATGAAGAGTAGTCCCCCACTATCCACAACTAGAGAAATCCTGTGTGCAGCAATGAAGACCCAGTGCAGCCAAAAATAAATAAACTAAAAAAAAAAAAGGCAACCTACTAAATGGGAGAAGATATTTGCAAATGATATATCCAATAAGGAGTTAATATCCAAAATATAGTAAGAACTCATACAACTCAATACCAAAAAACCCCCAAACAATCCAAATTTTAAAATAGGCAGAAGACCAGAATAGACATTTTCCCCAAAAAGACATACAGGATTGCCAACAGACACATGCAGAGATGCTCAATATCACTAATCATTAGGGAAATGCAAACCAAAACCACAATGAGATATCACCTCACATCAGAATGGCTATCATCAAAAAGACAACAAATAACAAGTGTTGGCAAGGATGTAAGGAAAGGGGGAACCCTCATGCACTGTTGTTGAGAATGTAAATTGGTACAAACACAATGGAAAGCAGTATGGAGGTTCCTCAAAAAATTAAAAATAGGACTACCATACGGCCCAGCAATTCCACTTCTGGGTATTTACCCAAAGAGAACAAAAACACTAGTTCAAAAAGAAATATGCACCCCTATGTTGATGGCAGCATTATTTACAACAGCCAAGATATGGAAGCAACCTAAGTGTCCTTTGATAGATGAATGGATAAAGAAGATGAGGTACGTACGTGTACACACACACCACACACGCACGCACGCACTGGAATATTAGCCATAAAAAAGAATGAAATCTTGCCATTTGCAACAACATGGATGGATCTAGAGGGTATTATGCTAAGTGAGACAGAGAAAAACAAATACTATATGATTTTACTTACATGTGGAATCTATAAAAACAAATAAAATGAACAAACAAAAGATACAGACTCATAGATAGAGGAGAACAAACAGGTTTGCCACAGGGTGGGGAATGAAAGGTTGGGCAAAATAGATGAAGGGGATCAAGACGTACAAACTTCCAGTTATAAAATCACATGATCACACCAATTGATACAGAAAAAGCCATCTGATAATCTTAACATCATTTCATGGGAAAAATAAAAAAACAAAAAACCTCTCAGAAAACTAGGAATAGAAGGGAACTTCCTCAAACTCACAAAGAGCATCTATAAAAGACTTACAGCTAATGTCAGGTTTAATGATGAAAGTATGAATGCTTTCCCTTTGAAACTGGGAACAATGAAAGGATGTCCATTTTCACCACTCTATTCAAGATAATTCTGGAAGTTCTAGCCAGTGCAATAAGGCAAGAAAAAGAAAGCGCATACAGATTGGAAAAGAAATAAAACCAACTCTATTTGCAGATGACATGACTATACATTAAAAATCCTAAGGAATATTAAAAAGCCCCAAATCATCCCTCCTAGAACTAATAAGTGAGTTCAGCAATGTTGCAAGGTACAAGATCAATAAACAAAAATCAACTGCATTTCTATGTCCTTACAACAAACAAGTGAAATCAAAATTAACACAATATCATCTACAATAGCTCCAAAGAAAATATGCAGTATTATTTACAACTGCTCCAAAGAAAATGAAATACTTAGGTGTAAGTCTAACGAAACACGTATGGGATCTGTATGTTGAAAATGACAATATGTTACGGAAAGAAATCAAAGGAGATTGAGTAACTGGAGAGATTTACTATATTCGAGGACTGGAAGAGTCAACAAGATGTCATTTCTCCCCAAACTGATCTACAGGTTTGCAGACATAGATAAGCTTATTCCAAAATTTATATGGAAAGGAAAAAGACCTAAAATAGCCAAAACAATTTTGAAAAAGAAGAATAAAATGTGAGGAATCATCTTCCTGATGTTAGGGCTTACTATTACATGGTAAGACAGTGTGGCACTGACAGAGGGACAGACATATAGATCAGTGGAACATAACAGAGAACTCAGAAATAGACAAATATGCCCAAATGATTCCGACAAAGGTGCAAAAGCAATTCCGTGGAGGAGAGATATTCTTTTCAACAAATGGTGCTGTAGCAATTGTACATACATAACAAAACCCCTCAAATCTATACAAAAATTACCTTAAAATGAATTGTGGACTTAAATGTAAAACATAAAACTTTAAAACTTTTAGGAAGAAACAGGGAAAAAAAATTGAGAGTTAGTTCTAGGCAAAGAGCTCTTAGATAACATCAGCACAATCCATAAAAGGAAAAATTTATAAATTGGACCTAATCAAAATTTAAAACCTTTAGCTCTGTGAAAGCCCCTATTAAGCAAATGAAAAAGAAAAATTATTCTTCTATTCCCTATACGATTCATACTGGAAACATCGAAATAAATTCACCTAGATTTCTAACTCTCTATAGAAGAATCTTTCTTTTCTAAAAAGTAAAATCAACATGACCAAGCACATCCAAAACATTAGACAGATAATCACCAGGTAAGAAAGGATTACCAAAAACACTGGCTCCCGCGCACACACATTCTTAGCTTATCCCTGGATGAACCCTTGGGCTAAATTCTCATGTCAAAAATATGAATGGAATGAAAATCAATCTGTTTTAAAAGTGTTCTGGAGCCAAGCCTATTTGTTAATTTCTTAAATTATCCTCATTTATCATCATCTACTGCCTGGAGGCAACAAAGGACTGTGGTGATTATAAAGTCTGCAGTTGTAGTGGACACCATGATGCAACAGCCAGATCCCCTTTTCTCTGATAAAAGACTTATTCCCCAGCTGCTGGAAGACAGCTGCTGACAGTGCTCAGTTGTCAGCCCTCTTTGGAATTGCCCTGGCTGATGAGAGTTACTCTGCCTGAGGTCACACGTACCCCTTCCCAAGTCAGTCAAGATCCAGTGCCTGGTGCATGCAGGAATATAAAGCCCTGGCTGGTCCCTTACCCCAATTCTGAAGAGCTATCTCAGCTTCAAATTTCCCTATAGGGTCAGTTGAGGTCTTCATGGAGACTGAATCAAAGTCCAGCTTTTCCCTCTGTTCAATCCTGTGTCCTCTATTCCTCTCTTTCCCTTCCACAGGTGGCAATCCCAAGAGGACCTCCTAATAAACCTCCTGCATGCTAATGTCCATCGCATTGTCTGCTTCTCAGGAAACCCAAGCTGTGAGAGAGTCAAACTGCTGGAATTCAAATCATGTCTCTAGCCTTCCAAGTTGTGTGACCTCTAAAATGGGTATTAGAAAAGCACAGTAGGTTGGTAAGAGGTTTGAAGGCATTAAAACATGTAAAATGCTTACAATACACTTGGCACACAGTGGATACTCAATAAATGTTACCTATTACTATCAACATTGTTTTCCCCATTCACACACAGTTAAAGTACACAAATTTCTCTACGGTATGAGAATTACTGAAAGTTAGGAGCTGGAAAAGACTTTACAGATCAACAAGTCCAATACCTTTATTTCCAGATGCTGAACATCAAGTCTAAATAAGTTAAGTGGGGACTTCCCTGGTGGAGAAGTGGTTAAGAATCCGCCTGCCAATGTAGGGGACACGGGTTCGATCCCTGGTCTGGGAAGATCCCACATGCCTCGGAGCAACTAAGCCCATGTGCCACAACTACTGAGCCTGTGTTCTAAAGCCTACGAGCTGCAACTACAGAGCCCACGTGCCACAACTACTGAAGCCCACACACCTAGAGCCCATGTTCTGCAACAAGAGAAGCCACTGTAATACGAAGCCTGTGCACCACAAGGAAGAGTAGCCCCCACTCGCCGCAACTAGAGAAAAGCCTGTGTGCAGCAACGAAGACTCAACGCAGCCAAAAATAAATAAATAAAACGATTTTTTTTTAAAAAGTGATTTAATAAATAAGTTAAGTGACTTAGTCAATGTTCCAGAGTCACTAAATGACAAAACCAGGATTCAGACCAGGTCTTAAGCAAGGCTGCCTCTCAATCTATATATACTTTGTAATTAAATGAAATTCATCAAGTACTGAGTCCCTCCCCTTCACCTTCTTGCCATAATTGAACCTCTGCTCTCCTCTGGAGAACACTGCCTCTCTCCTGCACTCATAACATGAGCCTACAGACAGAGTGAGTATTTCCTTTGCTCTTCATTGCTACTTCCAGGCCACTGTCCCAAGTTCTACCTGAAAACTCCCAACTTTGAGGCTCAGATCAGTAGACTGTCCTTGTGGCAGTCATGTCCCCTCATTTCTTTAAGACTTTAGCCCCAGGATCACTCTTTTCTCTCCAATACTATTCCTGATATAATTTGTGGTGATCTCAGTGTGCAACATCCAGTATCCTTCCATGCCTGGGCCAGTTTTTGATTCCTCTCCTCCAAAGCCCTGTCTTCTACCCTTCTCGGCCACCCACTCCCATTGTCATACCCTACAGGGTTTCTAAACAGGCATTTGGGGCAGGACAATTCTTCCACGTGCAGGAATATCCTGCTCAATGAAAAACATTTAGCATCTCTAAATTGCCCATTAAATGCCAGTGGCAACCCCCATCCCTACCCCCCTACATATTTCTAGACATCTCAGTGGGGAAGCAGTACCACTCCAGTTGAGAACTACTTACCTAAACTTTATCATTACCAATAACCCCCCCCCCCCCAATAATCTCAAATTCAAGTATCCCTCTCTCTGAGTACCACCTACTTCCAACTCACTACCTCTACTACCTCTTGGACTCCATAGGAACTTATAATCCATCGAGTCTACTATCTTTTCCCTGCTCTTGACCCCACCAAGTCCCCACTTCTTCCTTATACAGCTTAAATTCCATGGTCCAGCATTATAATCACTGTATCACATAACCTTCAATGTCCTTGTCTTTTTTTGCTTCACTGTAGTCTCTGGACTAAACAGCAACCTGTTAACTCACATACTCTATGCCTGTAACGTGTATGCAAGTACCTGAATCTGACTGGAGAAAGACACACAACTGAACTTAATGGTCACACTTTAAGTTCATGATCAGTAACCTCAAGTGGACTGTTAATGCTCTCCAACAATCCTACTATATATCCCTAGTCCACTTACGTTCTCAAAACATTTTATCTGACTGAAAAAGAAGTTATCAAAAGAAAACTTTCAGAGTACCTCATCCCCAGTCTACCTACCTAACCTGTATTTGCTTGCTTTCTTATTATGAATGAGGTACCCATGCTCATGTAAAATAAATTTTTCCACTTGCAGACTAATGCTCATCCCCGCCCCTCCTGAAGGACATCATCCCAGATTGTCCCTTCTATATGTCCTGTGTCATCAAATATTATTGCATCACTCCCACTGGTATATAGACAGGCTGTTAATTCCTCCCATCATAAAAAGTAATAAAAATAAAACTTCCATGACTTATAAAACCCCCTCCAGCAACTTCATTTTGTAGATCCCTTTGCAGCAAAACTCCTCTCCTTATTTTCTCCCCCCTTTTCTTTTTCCCATGTTCTCTTAGATCTAATTAGATTTTTATCCCCACTTCGACTGAAAACAGTTCTTGTCAAGGTTGTCAATGAACTAACTCCATGTTGCCAAATACAGTCAACTCTTGTTATTTGTGGTTATGTTCTATAAAGCTGCCATGTACACTGAATTAGCAAATGCTGAACCATTGTTCCTGGGGAAATACAGGGTTAGGTTGCTGCAAGCCTCTGGGCACAATATTTTTATCAACTGGTCAACATATAACCTTGTTTTAAGTGTGTTTCTGTTTAAAGACACCTTATTTAATACAGGCATACCTTGTTTTATTGCACTTCACTTTATTGTGCTTTGCAGACACTGCATTTTTTACAAATTGAAGGTCTGTGGCAACCTTGCATAGAGCAAGTCTCACTAAAGGCACAAAAATTAGCACTTTTTAGGAATAAAGGTTTTTTTTTTCCCTTGGCCTTATGGCTTGTGGGATCTTAGTTCCCTGACCAGGTATTGAACCCAGGCCCGCCCTCAGCAGTGAAAGCTGGACCAGCAGGGAATTCCAGCAATAAAGTATTTTCTAATTAAAGTATGTACATTGTTTAGACAGAATGCTATGGCTTGCTATCTATCTATTTATCTATCTATCTATCTATTTATTTATGGCTGTGTTGGGTCTTCGTTTCCGTGCAAGGGCTTTCTCTAGTTGCGGTGAGTGGGGGGGCCACTCTTCATCGCGGTGCGCGGGCCTCTCACTGTCGTGGCCTCTCTTGTTGAGGAGCACAAGCTCCAGACGCGCAGGCTCAGTAGTTGTGGCTCACGGGCCTAGTTGCTCCGCGGCATGTGGGATCTTCCCAGACAAGGGCTCGAACCCGTGTCCCCTGCACTGGCAGGCAGATTCTCAACCACTACGCCACCAGGGGAGCCCTATGGCACATTTTAATAGACTACGATATAGTGTAAACATAACTTTTATATGTAGTGGAAAACGAAACATTTGCGTGACTTGTTTTATTGCAACATTAGCTTTATTTTGGTAGCCCGGAATATAGCACTGTTAATTCATTAACATTGAACTTCTGGTCAGCAGCACTACAAGTCACACCGGAATGACACTTATCGGACACATGTATTTTCTACATAAGGTACATCACAGCCTTCTTGCACTTAACACTTAAGCACTATGCTTAGAGGCCATTTTAAACAGCAACATCACCAGCAAAAAGCACAGTAATGTGAAAAACACGGCACTAACTAGACCACAAAAAGGAGAATTGTTTATAGTATGAGACCTAAAATTGTAAGACAGAGTATTGCACTGTTCGACCTCAACTGAGAAGTGACTCAAATTTTTCACTACTCCACACACGTCCACTAATGACCACAAGAGTGCGTACTGATTTGGGGGTTACAAATGAATTTTATCAAGTAGGTGAATTTGCAAATACAGAATCCTTGAGGGACTTCCCGGGCAGTCCAGTGGTTAAGACTGCACATTTCCACTGCAGGGGGTGCAGGTTTGATCCCTGCATGCCATAAGGTGTGGCCAAAAAAAAAAAAAATCCTTGAATAATGCAGATCGACTATATAATAGTTACTGTTACTCCTCATTTGACCTATACCAGCAGCATTTTACATAGTTGGTCATCACCTCGTTCCTAATTTCCATGATCCCGATTTCTCTTGATGTTTTTTACTGCTTTGGCCATCCCTCTTCAATCTCCCCAAACCCCAAATGTTGGAAAGTCCCAGAGTCAAATCCATTGATCTCATCTCTGACTACACTCACCCCCAGGAATGTCATGTAGTCCCATGACTTTAATTACACTTATGTTAAATATTTAGATATTGTGCCACAGCTCTCAGATGCTCTGTTCTGTTTTTCTCCCCACTTTTTTTCTTTTTTCAGTTTGGATAATTTTTCTTGGCCTATCTTCAAGTTCACTGATTCTTTCCTCAGCTGTGTCAAGGCTACTAATAAGCCCCAAAACATAATTCATCTATGTCACAATTTTTATTTCTAGCATTTCCATTTGACTCTTTCATACAGTTTTTATTCCTCTGCTGAAATTTACCTCCCGTTCATACATATTGTCCACTTTTTCCACTATAGCCTTTAATATATTATTATTATTTTAAATTCACTATTTGATACTTCTAACAACTGAGTCATTCTGAGTCTACTGATCATTTTTACTTTTGAGAGTGGGTGATTATTTCCTTGCTTTTTTGTATGTGCTTCATAATTTTTGGCTGAATGATGGACATCATGTGTAAGATAGTAGAGACTGAGGAAACAGTATTCATGCCTAAAAATGGCGTGGTAGTTCTTCACTACTTCTCCTAGGCTTTTAGTGCAGGTGGTGGCTGGGGGAGGGATGAATCAATCTATTCAGGAATTGAGCAGGGTTTGGGTTTTGTTATGATTACCTTAAGTACACTACCGGCTCTAAATTCCTCTAGTGTGACCTTCTGCTTAGGGTGGGGCCTGGTTTGCCAGAGGGTTTTTCTCAGTGATCTTGCTCCACCCTCAGCTTTAGGCTTTCTCTGTGCACCTGACCCAGAGTGTCTCTCCATACTCTTAGCCCTCCCCAGGGATAAACTGCTATTGCTTTACTTGCTGGAGGAGCTGAGGGGAGACAGAGAAGTTGCTCTGTTATCCTGGCCTAGTCTCAGTCTCAGGGGATAGGGCTTTCTCCAAGTAGTAGGAAAACTAATGGTCTGAACCCAGGAAAGTTTTCTGCCCTTCCCTCAGGGTTTATGGATTTTCTTTTTCTTTTCACTTCTCCCACCCACACTGGAAAATGGGGTTTATTCCCTTCCCCCAGTGGATTAAAGCTCTTTTCCACAGGGGAGAAGGGTCCAGGCAGGCCTGTACCACCTAGAGAGGCTTTCTCTTGTCTCCCTTGCTTCCCCTAATCTTTCTCATGAGCAGCTCTTGGAGATCCCTGGAGTGGGTGTTACCTACCCTGTGTCTGCAGCTCCCAAGGGTTCTATATTCTCATACTAGCCTACACTTAGACTTTAGCAATTCAATAAAAATTTAGCTAAGTTCTTCTCTTTTTTGACCATTTTTAGTTTCTTTAATGTTGTATCTATTTTATTTATTTTTATTTTTGGCTGCATTGGGTCTTCGTTGCTGCCCACGGACTTTCTCTAGTTGTGGTGAGCGGGGGCTACTCTTCGTTGCGGTGCACAGGCTTCTCATTGCGGTGGCTTCTCTTGTTGTGGAATATGGGCTCTAGGCGCGCGGGCTTCAGTAGTTGTGGCCCTCGGGCTTAGTTGCTCCGCGGCACGTGGGATCTTCCTGGACCAGGGCTCGAACCCGTGTCCCCTGCATTGGCAGGCGGATTCTTAACCACTGTGCCAGCAGGGAAGCCTCAATTTAGCTAAATTCTTATTTCCCCTGTATGACAGCCCTGCCTTCTTCCTGTGCTCTGCTACTGCTATGGTGAGCCATGCCCACATGCCACTACTAATGTGTCGAAAGAAATTATGATTTTTGTATATTATAGCTTACTCTTGTTTTACAGTGGGAGCAATATGCTTTCCAGCTTTCTACATCCTAAATGGAAGCCAGAAATCACCCAGTGAGTTTAAATACCACCTATATATCTAGAATGCCTAAATTTATACTTCCAGTCTGGACCTCTCCCCTGGACTCCAGACCATATATATCCAACTACCTATTGGACAAATCTACTTGTATGATTTGGCAGACAAATTCTAAGGTGGCCCCTATGGTCCCCACCTTCTGGTGTTCATGCCTTTGTGTAATCCTCTCCCCTTGAGTGCAGGAGGGATCTGTGGCTTGCTTCTAACCAACAGAATAAGGCAAAGATGATCGGACGTCATCGCTGTGATTATGTCACATTTCATGGCTAAGGAATGGGAGATCATTCCCTTGATTATGTTATATTATATAAGACTCTGTCTTGTCAGCAGACTCACTCTCACTCTCCTGCTGAACTTAAAGTAGCAGGCTGCCATGTTGTGAACTACTTATTGGAGAGGGCCAGGTGGCAGTGAATTGCAGGAGACCTCTAAGAGCTGAGGGTGGCCTCCAGCTAAAAAAATTAAAGTTCTCAGTCCTACAGCTGCAATAAAATGAATTCTGCCAACAACCTGAGTGAGCTTAGAAGTGAATTCTTCTCCATTCTAGTCTCCAGATAAGAAGCCAGCCCTAGCCAACATCTTGATTGCAGCTTGTGAAACTCTGAAGCACAGAACCCAACTAAGACAGAAATTTTAGGATAATAAATGTGTGTTGTATTGTTTTAAGCCACTAAATTTGTGGTAATTTGTTTTGCAGCAAAGAAAACTAACAAATATAGTATCATAAATTTAACATGCCCAAAAGCTAAATTCCTGATTGCCAACATCTCCCCAAAAAGAAAAAAAAAATGCACCAATGTTGTCCATCTCAGTAAATAGCAACTCTATTCTTACTGTTATTCAAGTCAAAAACTGTAGAGTCAATCTTGACTCCTTTTTCCCTCTAAACCCACATCCAATCCAAAAGCAAACACTGAGGGACTTCCTTGGTGGTAAAGTGGATAAGACTCTGTGCTCCCAATGCAGGGGACACAGGTTCGATCCCTGGTCAGGGAACTAGATCATCCCACATGCATGCTGCAACTAAGAGTTCTCATGCCAAAAAAACTATTTAACAGTTCATTTTTTTTTTTTTTTTTTTTTTTTTTTGCAGTATGTGGGCCTCTCACTGTTGTGGCCTCTCCCGCTGTGGAGCACAGGCTCCGGACGCGCAGGCTCAGCAGCCATGGCTCACAGGCCCAGCCGCTCCGCGGCACGTGGGATCTTCCCAGACCGGGGCACGAACCCGTGTCCCCTGCATCGGCAGGCGGACTCTCAACCACTGCGCCACCAGGGAAGCCCTAACGGTTCATTTAAAAACAGCAAATAGAGAAAGCCCGCGTGCAGCAACGAAGACCCAACACAGCCAAAAATAAAATAAATAAAATAAATAAATTTATAAAAAATAAAAACAATCATAAATCCATTACATGTTAACATAAATGATATATTTTCACTAATATGACTAAATATCCCCCCCAAATTCATGAGAGACATGACACTGTTTTACATTTCTGCAAATCTCCTTAATGTTTGAGTTAATAGAAAACTTCTACATTAAATATTTGCCATATGTTGTTTTGCTGAGGTATATGAAGAAAGTCTGGCCTCACTCAGGTATGTAGTCAGAAAAGGGAGGGGTGTTTTAATTGTTTTTTCAGATAACTATGGATATTCTCCTTTGAAACCACATTAAAACTTGACAGGTTGTAGTTTCTTAAAGGTTGTCTGCAATGTACAATTTGAACTCTGTGTATTCTGTTAACATTAAAATCCATTGGTGTATCTTGCATTCTGAATGGATCTTATACCATGCATGATTTTGTAACACAATTTTGTAACGAAAAAGTTGGTAGCTACTGGGAAGCTGTCAAGTTCACAATGGTGAATACAAGTTATCCAAAATTCTAATTTTTACTTGAAAGTTCAAATCCTGTCACTGGCAATACATAGTTTCAGTTGTTTTCCCTGAAGTGGGTCAGGTGCATGGATCAGACTATTTGAAATTTTAAAAATATCATCAGTTCTGCAATATGCATGTCTGTCAACTTAAATTCTCTAATGAATATGCCTATTTTCCAGTTCAGCAAAAATATTTCCTTTATATCCACAATACATCTGTTGAAGATGGTTTGCCTCCTGAAACTATTAGTCTCTATTTCAAGTCAGCCCAAAGGGCCAAATAATTTTTCATTTTTCTTATGCAGCAACAAAATTAGTCTGAAAAAAAATCTAAAATAATCATGTACCGCATAAAATGAACTCTACCTCCCCAAGTTTTGAGAAGTATATACATGTTAAAACACTAAATATTCTATGTATAACAGAAAACAAAACTGAATGATCTTGACAAGATATTTAAATCAGATATTCCTTCCTTCCATACATTTCAACATTTTACAGGTTTTTTTTTCTCTTTTGCTTGGTTCTTTTTTTGAACGTTAGTAATTGGTGATCTGAAACAACAGATTAATCTGCATAACAAATATTCCTAACTGGCTCAATGTTTTGGCTGGTTCCTGCCTTACCTGTTGAGGAATATGAGAAATATGAGCTCCCTGAACTGTTGAACCAGACTGAGGTGCTGTCTCTGAAGCGTTATTCTTGTGAGAATCTTCCATAATCAACTGTAAGGGGAAAAAAAAAAGTTAAAAGATGCTTTCGAACTTCATTTTCAAAAAATCTTAAGACATTTCTTTTCTTAACATGCATACTTTTTAAGAGGAACAAGACAGGGCTTTTCTATACTAAGGGCTGAGCTCAATTTATCCAGATTCATGTTTTCACACCTTCGCTCTGCATGTGTAGTGACCTATGATAAGACCTTTTAAAATGGCAAATAAAAAGTGCTACAGGGCTTCCCTGGTGGTGCAGTGGTTGCAAGTCCGCCTGCCGATGTGGGGGACGCGGGTTCGTGCCCCAGTCCGGGAAGATACCATATGCCGCAGAGCGGCTAGGCCCGTGAGCCATGGCCGCTGAGCCTGCGCTCCGCAACGGGAGAGGCCACAACAGTGAGAGGCCCACGTACCGCAAAAAAAAAAAAAAAAAGCTTCAGAATATGGATAGTATACTCTATAGTTGCTTAAAAATTGGTAACTGGGTTACCTCCATGGAAGAGAACTGGTAGCTATGGTACAGAGAGAGAAAAGAGATTTTCCTTCCATATTCCTTTAAATTTTTTGAATTTTGATCCATATGAACATGTTTAAATTTAATAAATGGTATATATAAGATAGTCTTCTGTGCAGGAACACAAGCATTCTTTTCTTTTTCTTTTTTTTTTCTTTAAATAAAAAAATTTTTTTCTTTTTTTAAATTTAATTTTTGCTTCCTTGGGTCTTCATTCCTGCATGGGGGCTTTCTCTAGTTGCAGCGAGCGGGTGCTACGCTTCGTTGTGGTGCACGGGCTTCTCATTGTGGTGGCTTCTCTTGTTGCGGAGCACAGGCTTTAGAGCGCAGGCTCAGTAGTTGTGGCATATGGGCTCAGCAGTTGTGGCTCACGGGTTCTAGAGCACAGGCTCAGTAGTTGTGGCGCATGGGCTTAGTTGCTCCACGGCATGTGGGATCTTCCCGGACCAGGGCTCGAACCTGTGTCCCCTGCATTGGCAGGTGTATTCTTAACCACCAGGGAAGCCCAAGCATTCTTTTCTACAGTCTAGGGAACAGTTTCTTTTCTTTTCTTTTTTTGGCCGTGCAACATGTGGGATCTTAGTTCCCGACCAGGGATTGAACCTGTGCCCCCTGCAGTGGAAGTGCAGAGTCTTAACCACTGGACTGCCAGGGATGTCCCCTAGGGAACAGTTTCTAATTGCATACATAGTTTAATATAGAGAACTTATTAAGCAAAGGTTGAACAGAATAAATAAATAAATGAAACCATAACTAAGGAGTTTCTAAAGATCTAGATGATTCTAGATAATCAATTGCAGGACATGTAGGCTGGGTAAGAATGAGAATAAATGGGTTATGAGAGATGGAATATGTCAAATAGGAGAACCACTTAGAAAGAGGCTGGTAAAAGATTTGGGTAGAATTTAAGGTTTTTCTAATTATGTGAAAAGACATAAAAAGAGAGAGGGCCAGCCAGCAAACAAATGAAAAGATGCTCAATTTCACTAATTATTAGGGAAATGCAAATCAAAACTACATTAAGATATCACCTCACACCCATTAGGTTGGTTAATATATTTTTTTAAAAAAACAGAAAATAAGTGTTAGCAATGATGTGGAGAAACTGGAACATTTGTGCACTGTGGTTGGGAGTGTAGAATGGTGCGGTCGCTATGGAGAACAATATGGTGGTAACCCAAAAAATTAAAGATAGAATTACTATATGATCCAGCAATCCCATTTTTTGGTGTATATCCAAAAGAATTGAAAGCAGGGTCTTACAGAGACATTCGTACACCTATGTGCATAGGAGAATTATTAACAATAGCTAAAAGGTGGAAGCAACTCAAATATTCATCAGTGGATGAATAAACAAAATGTGATATACATATACAATGGTATATTATTCAGCTTTAAAAAGAAAGGAAATCGTGGGCTTCCCTGGTGGTGCAGTGGTTGAGAGTCCGCCTGCCGATGCAGGGGACGTGGGTTCGTGCCCCGGTCCGGGAGGACCCCACATGCCGTGGAGCCGCTGGGCCCGTGAGCCATGGCCACTGAGCCTGCGCGTCCGGAGCCTGTGCTCCGCAACGGGAGAGGCCACAACAGCGAGAGGCCCGCGTACAGAAAAAAAAAAAAAAAAAAAAAAAAGAAAGGAAATCGTGACACATGCTACAACATGAATGAACTTTGTGGACATATGTTAAGTAAAATAAACCAGTCACAAAAAGACAAATTCTGAATGCTTTCACTTATTTAAGGTACTTAGTAGTTAAACCAATAGAAACAAAGTAGAATGGTGGTTAATAGGGACTGGAGGGAGGGGAGATGGGTAGTTGTTGTTTAATGGGTATGAAAAAGTTCTGTATATTGGCGGTACAATAATGTAATGTACTTAACACTACTGAATTGTATACTTCAAAATGGTTATGACAGTAAATTTTATTTTATGTGTATTTTACCACAATTCAAAGAATTTTGGGGGGGGGCGGGCAACTAGGTACTTGGCCCTTAGCATCATTAATATAATAATAGTGAAGTTTAAGCCTGCATATTCTTTCTTCTCTTTTTTTCCCCCTTTTGGACAGCAGAAAGTAAATTCATTCTTAACTCTGGATTGATGCTACTGTTTTTAGCCATTGAGAAAAGGTATAAAATCACCTCAAACATAAAGTGTTTCTAATGCTTTTCCCTCTAAATATGTCATTAGCCTTTTTTTCTAACATGGAAAATATATAACAGAAAGAAAAAGGATGATAAAAACTTAATTATAATATTGTCTAATTTCTTTTCAGTCTTCTCTTTCCACAACTTTTAAAAAATCATAAACATACTGTACGTACAATTTTGTATCCTGTTTTCATTTATCACAAATATTTTCTAGGTTTCAAATAGAAACGTATTTAAATGCTACATAATATTCCATCCAGTGAATGTACATAATTCACATTTTTTTACCAAACAAAACAATACTGAGATTAATATGTTTAGTATATAAAGCTTTTTCTGTAATTAAAATTATTTCCATAGGATATATTCTAAAAATGAGAATTACCTGGTTAAGGAGTATAAATATTTAAGGTTTTCTGAAAGAATTATAGTCCACCAGAAGCACATGAGAAAGCAATGGGATTTTTTTTTTTTTTTTAAGAATTCAGGGTTTTTTTTTTAAGTCTTTCTTGAATTTGTTACAGTATTGCTTCTGTTTTATGTTTTGGGTTTTTGGCCCCGAGGCATGTGGAATCTTAGGTCCCTGACCAGGGATCAAACCTGCACCCCTTGCATTGGAAGGTGAAGTCTTAACCGCTGGACCGCCAGGGACCGCCAGGAAAGTCCCGTGAATTTTTTAGTCATGACTAACCTGATAGATGGAAAATGGTACATTGTTTTACATTTCTTTAATTCTCTATTAGTTATGTGAGCTCTCTGTTCATATTATTTGTCCATCCATCTATCAGATCTTGTGTTTTCCTTATTACCCTATATTATTTCTTCATATAAATTTTATTTCTTTCATTTTGATACAAATGTTTTCAGTATGATGTAACTATGATTATTTTAAAACTTTAAATTTTGACAAGTTCATCTAGTGTTTCCCTTGTTTCTTGAACTGCTTTTAAGCTATATATAGTCCCTTCTTTAGGAAGAGTGCAGTTATTTTTAATCTACACTAAGAGAAGTGTAATCCCAAAGACTAAACATACAGACAGCATCAAAGATGGAATTTTATACTTTCTACATACTGTCGCTACTGAAAATGCCTTTTTAAACACTCCATTTCAGAAGACATAAGAATATAGAGCAGAGAGGGAAAAAAAAAAGATGTAATGCTAAAGCACTGAAAGAAACTATAAAAGATTTTATAATACCTTGTTAAATTACTGAAAATGATACTTTTGTTTCACTGTGACTCACTGATTTTCCCCCATAAGAATATTATTAAGAAATCTTATATCTAATGGAAACTAACATCATCAACAAAACATCAGACATTTCATAGTAAAAGCCACTACAGTCAGCAAATAACACTTTGGACAATTACTACAACTATATTTCCTACAGAAAAGAAGACAGCCTATTTTCTATTTTTTTAAAGAGGAATTAACCAATCAGTTATTTTTCCAAAATGAAAGCAGCCTTTATACCTTCGGCTCATTATTAACAATACATACATATTTTTTTAGTGATGTTATCAGAATGTAACCTTTATTTGCTTACTTTTTTAAGCTATTATTCCTAAACTTAAGGTTAAGATTAACAATCTGTTAAAAACTTGCTCAACACAGAATTTTATGCATACATTTTCTGTAAAAATAAAGTAAGCCCCAGGCAGCAGATGGAAGCTTAACATGAAACAATCCCAAGTTGGGCAGAATCACAAGTGGGCAGTGAAACACAGCTTCAAAAGTACCATCAATGGGGGAGTTCCCTGGCAGTCCAGTGGTTAGGACTCGATGCTTTCACCGCCATGGCCCCAGGGTTCAATCCCTGTTCGGGGAACTAACATCCTGCAAGCCATGCAGTGTGGCAAAAAAAAAAAAAAAAAAAAAAAAAAAGAAAAAAGAATCGAACTGGATTTCAAATGAATAAAATAAACACTGAAAGAAGAAAAAAAAAGTACCATCAATGGGAATGAATTTGGGGAGCTAAATCACAGCAGGCTGTGATCCTGCTGACATATGAAGAATGTTAAAGTAAAGGCATGGCACTTTTAAGAAAGCTTGTTAAGAAGGGAATATATGCTAGGCACTAAACTAAGAGCTCTTTATATATCATCACCTGGATTCCTTATTATTATGCTTTTGGATTCCCTATTTTAGAGATGTGTAAATTGAGACTCAAAGAAATTGCCATTTCTGTGGATCTCACAGTAAGATGTGAATGCAAGATCTGAAGCCAGGACTGTTTTAAGCCAAAATCCATGTTCTTTCATTCCACACTGCCCCTCTTCCAAGAATACCTTCACATCCCCAACTTGTCCACCTGACAAACTCCTCGTTTTCAAAGTTTCATCCCAAACATTATGTTCCCAACTGCTCTAGGTCCTTCCTTCCTTAATGCTTGTTCCACTGTGACTTGCAGATATTTCTAATGAGGTTACTTAACATACTGAACTGCGTTCACAGGCATGTCTGTTTTCCCCAGTCTTAAGGTGCCTAAGAACAGGGCCTCTATCTTGTGAATGTATGCTCTGTGCCCAGCAGACTGTCACGTATGCAGTAAAATAGTAAACATCAACAAATATAGTTTTCTCATCTGATGAATGAAGAGGGTCTTAAGTTTCTCCACCTATAGATGATGTAGAAGCCTGCGGGCAAGAAGTCTCTTGCTCAACATTTCCACAACTCAACTCACAATCTCCCCTCAAAATTGCTATTAGTCATACTGAATTTGTTTCAGATCTTCAAATGTGCCTGCACCGCTTTCTCTCACCTTCAGGCTTTCATGTACGCTATTCCGTCTGCCAGAAACACTATTCCTCTTCAAGCGGCCTATTCCTATGAGTTATACTTCCAGGCAAACTTTCATGACTCCTTTAAACTGGTCTAGAAGCTTTGGCTGTATCCCCACAGCACATGCTTCCCCCACCTTTCATGGCACTTATTATCACAGTATAGTAATGGCCTGTTTTCTGTCTCCCTACCAAAACGCAAGCTCTAGGGAGTCAAAGACCACATCCTGTTCCCAATATAATACCTTGCACTTACTACTGCTGAATAAATCAATGTGTTTAGTTGGGTTTACCTACTTAAAACTGATAGAAATAATGGTTAACAAAATATCTTTAGACAATTACTCCAACCTAGCTTTAGAAACAGGAAAATTCAGGCACAAGACAACACCCTACTTTAGAGCTGAAAATTCATTAGTATAAATGGGATGACATGTGAAAAAAAAAAAAAAGCATTTTTGAAGGTACTACCACCTACTGGTGATACAGTAGTACTGCAAGATGTAGCACAGACGAAGCCGAACCTTAAAGGACAACTGCAAATAATAGACTTAACATACTCGTCTTTAGCAACACAGTAGTGATTCTAATTGAGACACCGGGTAAACTGCATATTATAAAGTCTATAGGAAAAACAGCATTTAAAAAACTGCATATTTCTGTTGGTAATGAAATTTTCAGGATAAAACGAATTTTGCAGACATAGTGTACAAACGAGGCCAGTTTGACAGATGCTTGCCAAATCTATGCTGAATAAGCCTCAGAAACGTAAAGGCTCCCAATGACTATTTTAGCCCATTACGCCTCAAAAGCTGACAAAACAACTAGTGATTAATATCTACAATAACTGTAAAGAGATCAAGGGGGACGCTCCACGGCGTAGCTGACGCTAAGAAATACCATGCTTAGTTCTGTGATACAGGAGAAAATCAAAGAGAACGTTTGCTCAGTTTGATCGTCTGTCCGGATGTAAACAGACGAGCTCTGTCACTCCACACTCCCCTTCCTCGCCTGCTGGCTGCACCTTTCCGTGATTGTTTAGGGTGTGTGTGATTATTCTACCGTCTGTCTCCCCACTCGACTAGAAGCTCCCAGAGGATAAGGGCTGGCTCTGCCCACACAGCAAGCGTCCTGGGCCCCGCACCCCGAGGGCGCCCGGCGTGCTCTGCGGGGTCCCGGGCGGAGATAACCGGTCTCGGGCCGCGCTCGGCGGAAGACGCGCGGAGGCCAAGGCCACGCCGCCCTCCCCGCGGCTCCCGCCCCAACCCCGAGACCTTCGACGGAGGGCGCTCGCCTTGGGCCACAGAGAGGCGGCTTCAGAGGCGAAAGCCACCCTGCGGCAGGAGGTCTTCGGTTTAATTTTCATTGGGGGGGGGCAGCAGGCGAGAGGGAGGAAGGAGTAGACCGTCGACTGAAGGGGCGCCGGGGACCAAGTTAGGAGAACCGGAACCGCGGGCAGCCCCTCCCCCTTCCGCCGCGCGCCCTCCGCACCCCTCCCCCACCTTGGCCGCCCCGCGCGACCCCCACCAGGCGCGCAACCCGGCTTGGTGTCCCCGCCGGCGCCGCGCCCCCGCGCCCTCCCCTTGCCCGGGGACAGGGGAGCCCGTCCCACCCCCGCCCCCCCGCTTACCTGTGGCTGCCGCCTCGCTGCTGTCCGGGGCGGGAACTTCCACTCCCCCCTCCCAGGTGGATCCGAATTCACTACCCACTTCCCCACCCCCTCACTTGGCGGGGACGTGCCTCTTTCTCAGGGGTCAGGCGGGGCGGGGAGAATCAGTGTCACGTAACAGCAAACTGTCCTAAACTACCGTTTCCTCGGCAGTCAGGGCCGCCACTGGCGGCATGATCTACACCAGGCCGGGGGCGGGGGAGAGAAGGGGGGCAAAACTGAGTAACTAAGCGTGGGGGGTGAGGTTAGGGCCGTCCCTCCTTGCGGGCCGCCGTCCGACGTCACCGCGTTGCGCACGTGACGCGACGCCATCTTGTGCCGGGGCACTCCGGGGTGGGGAGTTAGTATCGGGGAGGTGTTACTCTGGCGAGAGTGGGGCGTGACAGTTACCTGCGGTTCCTTTTTGCTTCAGGAGCTCTGTCCCCACTGCTCCCACACGTGTTTTCGGAGGCCAGCACCTGCTCGGGGTGTCAGGAGACCGCTCGGTGTGGGGCAGTTTTCTTCGGTTGGGGCGTCGCGCTCAGCCCTTACTTGCTGTGGCCTAGAGGTGTCGTCCTCTCCGGCCTTGATCCACGCCTGACCTGCCCGCCTCTTGTAGACAGAGTGAATTGAAGCTTGAAGGCTTGTCCTCAGCTTTTGTTACCACCCAGACTAATGTTAATCCCGGAAAACTGCGTTAAGAGTTGTATCTTTCATCACACATGAAAGGATTAAAAAGCCACACCCACAAGGTACTCGTAGGGTTAGTGTGTTAGTGGCACTTAAGTGTGTCACGCTGAAGCACAGATTTACCCCAGCTTTTAAATTAGAAAAAAGTTACGTACGATCGAGTGTCGTAAAATAAAATCACACCGTCATTTTAATACATTACAGAAACTTTAAAAAATATTTTTTTAATGTGTGTCTACCTTTATGGAGAAGAGATTATGCATTATTCTGAATTTTTTTTTTTAAAAGCTTTCAATAATCCAGGTTTCACAATATGGATATATAGATAACATAGTATTCATAAGGTATTCATTTTTTTTTTAAGATGTTGGGAGTAGGAGTTTATTAATTAATTTATTTATTTTTGATGTGTTGAGTCTTCCTTTCTGTGCGAGGGCTTTCTCTAGTTGTGGCAAGCGGGGGCCACTCACTATCGCGGCCTCTCTTGTTGTGGAGCACAGGCTCCAGACGCGCAGGCTCAGTAGTTGTGGCTCACGGGCCTAGTTGCTCCGCGGCATGTGGGACCTTCCCAGACCAGGGCTCGAACCCATGTCCCCTGCATTAGCAGGCAGATTCTCAACCACTGCACCACCAGGGAAGCCCTATTCTGAATTTTTAAAATTCATTTCCTTGCAAAATCTTCTTTGATGGCTTTCTAGTGATAATAAACAACAAATGATAAACCTTTCAGTTTGCTCTTGATAGAAAGTTCCAGAATTTTTCTGAAATTTTACTAGTTTGAGATCTCCAAGTAAGAAACTGATTGAGTGGATAGAGCCCTTCCTAGTTTGACCCTTAGGGCCAGATAATGTGATTTAAAGCTCAAGAGTTACTCTGTGCCCGACTGTCCTAAGAACTCACTAATGTTTATCCATTGTCATTCATTGACTACCTATTAAAACCTACAATAGGCAACTGCCCTTACTTTACATTTTTGATTAGGCAAATCACCCAGCCTCTCTAAGGTGTCTCTTCTTATCAAAGTTAGGAAAACTGTAATACTCATCCCATGTCCCAACATTATTTAAAGAATCAAAATGTCATATATCATAGGAAAGCAAAGTGCTCTATAAAGGTAAGGAGTGGAGAAGAGAGAGATTCTCAGACATCGGCCTTTCATGATTAACAAAGTCCAGCGACAGTCATTCTAGAATCCAGAATATTAATGGCTGGGAGGCTGGTTCTAAGTTTATCGTTCTTTTCTTGTTCGGGTTGTTTCTTCCTTAGAAGACAGAATGCTTAACAAACGTTGATCAGGACAAGAGGGATGGGGAGACTGAAAAACGTCAACCATCAAAAGAAACTAAATAACTGAAAACTTCAAAATGTGCATGGACTGCTCCTTCTTTAGTTCCTCTTCCACCCATAAAGTATCTTAAGTCTAAATCAAATATTATTATGCTGTGCAACACTGCCACTCACAAGTATTTCCACTGGCCTTGTTTCTTTCTTTCTTTTTTTTTTTGCAGTACGTGGGCCTCTCACTGTTATGGCCTCTCCCGTTGCAGGGCACAGGCTCCGGACGCGCAGGCCCAGCGGCCATGGCTCACGGGCCCAGCCGCTCCGGGCCATGGGGGATCCTCCTGGACCGGGGCACGAACCCGTGTCCCCTGCATCAGCAGGCGGACTCTCAACCACTGCGCCACCAGGGAAGCCTTGTTTTCTCACAGAAGTGTCACAAGCTGTACCTACTACTCTTCTGCAACTTGAGGAATAACTGAAGATGAAGAAAAAAAAAAAGTCTTGGTTATGATGCACATAGTTCTATCCAAATAGTAAGAGTTTTATAAACCAGATGGACAGGTCTTTGACTTCAGAAGGGAGGAAGTAGAGTGAAACAAAGAAATTTAACTTTCAATTACCTTTCAAAGGTAACTGTTTTAAAATAAACTGGTCAAGCCAGTGGTGACACCTCATGGGCTCTCCTGGAGTATTGTTTTCTAGTTAGGAGAGAGGGACATTATAATGAAATGGGTTTAACAATACTACCTATCCCATGGAGTTTTGTAGATTAAATGAGTTTAACACCTGTAAAGTTAGAGCCAGTGCCTGACACAGAGTAAGCACTAAATAAATGTTGGATATTAGTATGGAAGATACTGCAATATAACTGCTGGAAACTTAGCTAAAAACATTAATTGGCTGCACACCCTGAGAAGCCTCATGGGTTAACAAAAGGACTGAGCTGGAGTGGAGGACTTGAGAGCTGTGAAACAGTATCTGGAACAGGGTAGCTCTCAAAAGGCAGAAATTATTTAAAGCTAGTAAATGTAGGCTTTGTGGTCTAAAAATAGGCTTTTTTTGTTGTTGTTTTGTCCTTTTTCAATACTCAAGTCTAAACTCACAGGAAAACCTAACTAAGGGGACTTCCCTGGTGGCACAGTGGTTAAGAATCTGCCTGCCAATGCAGGGGACATGGGTTCAGTCCCTGGTCCGGGAAGTTCCCATGTGCCGTGGAGCAACTAAGCCTGTGTGCCACAACTACTGAGCCTGTGCTCTACAGCCCGCGAGCCCCAGCTACTGTAGCCCGTGCGCTCCAGGGCCTGCATGCCACAACTACTGAAGCCCATGCCGCCTAGAGCCTATGCTCAGCAACAAGAGAAACCACCGCAGTGAGAAGCCCGTACACTGCAATGAAGAGTGGCCCCCGCTTACAGCAACTAGAGAAAGCCCACGTGCAGCAACAAAGACCCAATGCAGCCAAAAATTAAAAAATAAATACAAAAATTAAAAACCTAACTAAGGATAGGTCCTAAATGCCTGCAGGAATTATATGAACTACAATCGTACTGTTTCAGCTAACACTCCTAAAACAGGGTTGCCCCAGATAACTTAGCTCTGAAACTTTGCTGCTTCATCTTAACTATGCTTGAATTGAACTCCTAGAACTAGTCTGTGAGGCCCTTGGAGTAGTGGACAACTACAGGGCTGTCCATCTATCCCTCCTCCTTTTTATGGAAACTTCTCGCAGTCATCCATATCTTACCAACAGTGGGCACCTGACCCAAGCTGGGCCATCAGTCTCCCCTATGGAAATTTGTCTTTGGACAAAAATTAGTCTTTCTCTAGTTAAATGATCCTAAAGCTTAGGAGCTTTGTAATGAGCCTCTTCCATCTGTGAACGATGCAGATGAGCTGAGAGCTACCCAGTGGCTTTGTAGGCCCCAGTTCTAGAACCTGCTGCCTGCCTCAGCCCTTAGGTTCCATGAGCCACCCTTTGTCCTTCTAATGAATAGCACTTTTCTATTTAAACTGGCTTACTTTGATTGCTATTATTTCTAGAATCCTAACTAATACACCTGGATACAGGAGAAATTATTTCCATGTGACCTCCTGCCTTTCTGTGTACCTCACCACTGCCCCCTAAGTCCAACCTATCATTATTTCTTGCATTGTGAATTGCAGTAGACTCCTAGCTGGTTCCACTAGAAAAATCCTCCAATGGACAAGTACTAGTTGGAGTGTATAAGCAATCAAATTATTTACCTTCAAGATTATGATTACAGAGTTGTAGCAAGACAGCTTGGAAATGAAATTCAGCTTACTGGAGGAAACTTCTCTATGTTGGTCAGAGCAGCCTGCAAGCATCATGCCCCTTTGTAAGCCCCCAGGTAGTGATGCTGAGTGAGGCTCAGAGGGCAGGATGGTCCAATTCTTATCCAGAAAAGGTAAGTCTATTCACATGAGAACAAATCACTAGCCCTTCTAGGATGGAGAAAGCCTA
Organism: Mesoplodon mirus; assembly: GCF_964341445.2. Classification (NCBI taxonomy): domain Eukaryota; kingdom Metazoa; phylum Chordata; class Mammalia; order Artiodactyla; family Ziphiidae; genus Mesoplodon; species Mesoplodon mirus. The sequence goes on along the minus strand of NC_138987.1, from coordinate 56,928,279 downwards.
GTGTTGTCAACTTACTATCAAGTGGCCAATTAGTCTCCTAAATAAATAGTGTCACCTTGGGAGCTCAGTGTTGGTCTCTCTCAATATTTACGTGAAGATTCAGAGACAGCAGTAGCTAAGTCAGCCTTGGTAAGTGGGAGTCCGTGCCATTGGGCCTCTGCATAGCCTCTATCTCTACCACTGTATCTATTCCATTCATGTGCTTATTGTGCCAATACTGAGATGGCCCGTATGTGGCTGACATCAACCAGCCACGTCATTCTGTCTGTTAGGATGTTCAGTGTCTCTTCCATGGTGAATTCTTTTTCATGGGCGTTGATATATGAAGCAAAGATCTTCATAATCTGTCTTCCCTCCCCTATATCCATCCACATACCTCTACTCCAGAACTTGTTGCAGCCAATCTTCCAGTCTTTTTCCTTTTAAGATACTGACCAACTGGCCAGGCCATTTGCCACTGCCCATGAGTTCAAATATATTCTCACTTTGAGCCACTTCTCCTTCCACACAAAATGGGTGATCACATTAATATCTGCCATTTGGAAAGATTTCCACTGCAACTGCCTTTCAAAGTTACCCCTGAAAATGGTCATAACCCACCCATAGCCAAACGGGCTCTTTACACCTGCTTCAGCTGGAGCCACCCCCATGCACCACTATGGCCATAGGTATGAGCTGAGTGAAGAACACTTAGGTGCAACTGCAGTGGGTAACAGCGGGTTCTGGGTTGTCTCTGCACACATATTGCTCGTGTCCTCTGATTCTGCTTAGGCTTGGTTCTAGGTGTAATGTTCCTGTCTTATGATGTCTTGGTGTTGGGCCCATCTGACTTTACAACTTGGTGCATTTGACAGAATCCAGCCAGTGATGGCCAGTTCCAGATGCATAGTCACTTGGGGTCCCCTGGTCAAGTCTTCCATCTCTGTCATGGCCCAGTAGCACACCAGTCACTATTTTCAAAAGGCTTACAATTCTCTGCTACAACTGGCATATTCTTGCTCCTGGATTTCAATAGCTTGCATTGTGATTCTCCCACTGGGTCTTGCCGTAAACTTCCCACTGCTTCTTTTTCCATGACTGTCACCTCCATGGAATCTGCAACATCATATGACTCCAAATCTTACTTAAAGCTGTCACCTGGTATACTGTCCAGAGCAGTATTACTAGGCATAGAATGTATTGTCCCCAGAACCTGAAGAGGCCTGTTTACCAAAGAGTGTGCTTCCTTCTTTGAGAAAGGGGATGCAAGATTCAGTAATTTGTTTTTTTCTGTCTTTGGGGATATGTCAGCATGCCCCTGAGCACTAGACCTCTGAATCTTTCATAGAGTTTATTTCCCATCCTCTGGATTGCATGCAACTTACCAAGACCTTCAGTGTACTAACCACTTCTTGTTCTGTCTGTCTGATCAGAGTGATGTCAGGTAATGTAATTCTGGGGCAAAACTATAAATGTATGTTCCTGTCCCTTCTATGTGAATGTGAACTACTTCTGATTCTTTAAAAAATTAAAAAGAAAATTTAGATATAACTGACATATAGCATTGTTAGTTTTCAGATTCAATATATGTATATATTATAAAACGATCACCACAATAAGTCTAGTTAACATCCATCACCACACATAGTTGCAAATTATTTTCCTTGTTATGAGAACTGATTCTCTTTCTTGATTGGAATACAAAAGACATATTTGTCAAATCAATGGCTACATACCATGTACCTGAGACCTTATTAATCTGATCTAGCAAAGATACAACAGGTATAATTGGGTCTACTATCTGGTTGAATTTGCAGTAGTGCACTGCCATCCCCCAGGATCCAAGAATTTCTGCAGGGACCAGACTGGTGAATTTAAAAAGAGCTTAAACAAGGATCAACACCTCTGAATCTGACATTCTTATGAATGGCACTAATCTCCACCATTCCCCCCTGAGATGCAATATTAATATTGTTATTGTTTTATTAACTTGGCTGGGTTGGGGACAGTTTCAGAGGTTTTCCCATTTCTGGACTTTCAGTTCTATTCCACTGATTGATAGGTCTATCCTTATGCCAGTATCACACTCTCCTTATTATAGCTTTGTAGTAGGTTTTGAAATATGGACGTGTAAGTACTCCAGCTTAATAGTCAGCTGGGATTTTGATAGAAATTGCATTGAATCTGTAGATCAATTTGGGGAATATTGCCATCCTAACAATATTAAATCTTCCAATCCATGAACATGGGGATGACCTTCCATTTGTTTAGGTCTTCTTTAGTTTCTATCAATGATTTCATAGATTTTAGTATACAAGTTTGCACTTTGGTTATAATAAATAATATTTTATTCCTTTTGATGCTATTTTAAATAGAATTTTTAAAAATTTTTATTTATTTATTTTTGGCTGCGTTGGGTCTTCATTGCTGCACGCGGGCTCTCTCTAGTTGCAGCGAGCAGGGGCCACTCTTTGTTGCAGTGTGCAGGCTTCTCATCTTGCCGTCTTCTCTTGTTGCGGAGCATGGGCTCTAGGCATGTGGGCTCCAGTAGTTGTGGCTCACGGGCTCTAGAGTGCAGGCTCAGTAGTCATGGTGCATGGGCTTCGTTCCTCCACGGCATGTGGGATCTTCCCAGACCAGGGCTCGAACCCGTGTCCCCTGCGTTGGCAGGCAGATTCTTAACCACTGTGCCATCAGGGAAGTGCTAGAACTGGTTTTCAAATTTCATTTTTGGAATGTTCGTGGCTAGTAAATAGAAATAATATATTTTTTATTGATCTTGTATTCTGCAACCTTGCTGAACTTGTTTAATAGTTTGGGTGTGTGTATTCCTTAGTATTTCATATATACAAGTCATTTCATCTGGGACTAGAGATAGCCTTAATTTTTCTTGTTCAATCTGGATGCCTTTTGTTTCTTTTCCTTGCCTAACTGCCTTTTACTCAATGTTGAATAAAAGTAGTGAGAACAGACTTTCTTGCCTTGTTCCCAACCATAGGGAGAAATCATCCAGTTTTTCACTATTAAGTGTGGTGTAAGCAGTGAATTTTTTCATAGATGGTCTTTATCAGATTGAGGTTTCACCTTTATGTTTGAAGGATAGTCTGATGAGGTATAGAACTGGATAGCTTTTTTTTTTCCTTCCAGCACTCTAAATATATCATTCTGTATTCTTCTGGCTTCTGTTATTACTAATGAGAAGTTGGCTATTAACTGTATCATTGTTCTCCTGTATATAATGTGTCACTTCCCCTTGGTTACTTTTTTTTTTGCAGTACGCGGGCCTCTCATTGTTGTGGCCTCTCTCGTTGCAGAGCACAGGCTCTGGACACGCAGGCTCAGCAGCCATGGCTCATGGGCCTAGCCTCTCCGCGGCATGTGGGATCTTCCCAGACCGGGGCACGAACCAGTGTCCCCTGCACTGGCAGGTGGACTCTCAACCACTGCGCCACCAGGGAAGCCCCATTTATTCTTTATTATACCATCTTCAATCTGTTGTTAAGCTCATTAAGTTCCTCAATTTTTCATTTCAATATTGTACTTTTCAGTCCTGGAATTTCCATTTGATTCTTTTTTATAGTTTCTATTTCTCTGCTAGATTCCCTATCTGTTTATCCATTGTGTGTATATTTCCCTTTAAGTCCCAGTATATATATATAATGGCTGATTTAAAGCTCTTGACTATTAATTGCAACATCTGAGTGATCTTGCAGTTGGTATCTATCGACTGATTTTCTTTTTCCTTAAGTATGAGTCATATTTTTCCTGTTTCTTCAGATTTCTAGTAGTTTTATCATTGGGATGGATTATACTCTTTTACAGAGTGATTTTTATTCCAGAAGGCAGTTAATTTGAGAGGGCTTAACTTCCCATCTCATTTTCCTCTGTCATGGACAATGGCTGAAATCTCTGCTTAACTCTTTCAGCTTCTAGCTGATGCTCTGTTTCACCAGGAACTCTGGGTTTTTCTCCACATAATTTAGTTTAGCTATTAGTCAAAGATTTTGACAGATTCTATATGCAGATTTGGGGACTTACATCTTCTGGAGCTTTCTCCCTGCATAGATTTCTCACCTAACTACTCTATGGCTGCTCTGCCAACCTGAAACTCTGTCCTTTTACACCTTAAGCCAATAGGGTGTGGCTCTCTACCACTTAAGCTATTTGGAGTTATGGGGATGTACTCAGACACAAAGTCACAAACACACAAATGTCACCTATTGCATTTCATTTTTCAAATGTAGTTATTTCTATCTTTGGGAGGGTTAATCTGACCAAGTTAACTCCACCATTATCATAAACTAGAGACATATGCTACTGATATTTATATGTTTACCTTATATTCAGCAATCTTGCTAAATTCCTGTTTGTTTAAATTTGTAGGTTCTCTTGTATTTTCAACACAGACTATCATACTGTCTACAAATATTAATGTTTTTCTTCCTTTGTATCCAATTCATATAGCTCATTCTCTTTCCCCTAATTATGCTAGCTATAATATTAAGTACAATGCTGAGTAGAAACAGTGACAGACAATAAGCATACTCATCATTATCTTGACTTTCATGGTAGTGCTTCTAAAGTATCGCCGTTAAGTATTTTTTACTGTAGTTTTGTAATAGATGATCTTTCTATCAAAGAAGTTTTAATTTCTCTTTCTGCTATTCCATTGTTAGTTTATAGAAATGCAACGGATTTCTGTATATTAATTTTGTATCCTGAAACTTTACCGAATTCATTGATGAGGTCTAGTAGTTTTCTGGTAGAGTCTTTAGGATTTTCTATGTATAGTATCATGTCATCTGCGAACAGGAAACAATCCTATTTACCATCACATCAGAAAGAATAAAACACCAAAGAATAAACCTACCTAAGGAGGCAAAAGTCCTGTACTCTGAAAACTAGAAGACGCTGCTTAAAGAAATTGAAGACAACACAAACAGACAGAAATATATACCATGTTCTTGGATTGGAAGAATCAATACTATTAAAATGACCATACTACCAAGGCAATCTATAGATTCAGTGCAATCCCTATCAAATTCCAAAGGCATTTTCCACAGAACTAAAACAAAAAAATTATTATTTTTTTAATTAAAAAAAATTATTTTTGGCCACGCCACGCAGCTTGCTGGATCTTAGTTCCCTGACTAGGGATTGAACCCAGGCCCACTTCAGTGAAAGCGCTGGGTCCTAACAAGTAGACTGCCAGGGAATTCCCCCAAATTAAAAAAATTTGTATGGAAACACAAAAGACCCCAAATAGCCAAAGCAATCTTGAGAAAGAAAAATGATGCTAGAGGAATCAGGCTCCCTGACTTCAGACTATACTACAAAGCTACAGTAATCAAACCAGTATGGTACTGGCACAAAAGAAGACATATAGATCAATGGAACAGGACAGAAAGCCCAGAAAATAGACCCAAGCACCTATGGTCAATTAATCTACAACAAAGGAGGCAAGAATATACAATGGAGAAAATACAGTCTCTTCAATAAGTGATGCTGGGAAAACTGGACAGCTACATGTAAAAGAATGAAATTAGAACGTTTTCTAACACGATATACAAAAATAAACTCAAAATGGATTAAAGACCTAAATGTAAGAATGGAAACTATAGAACTCCTAGAGGAAAATGTAGGCACAACACTCTTTGATATAAATCACAGAAATATTTTTTTGGATCCGTCTCCTAGAGTAATGGATATAAAAACAAAAATAAACAAATGGGACCTAATTAAACTTAAAAGCTTTTGCACAGCAAAGGAAACCATAAACAAGATGAAAAGACAACCCTCAGAATGGGAGAAAGTATTTGCAAACGATGTGACCCACAAGGGATTAATTTCCAAAATACACAAACAGCTCACACAGCTCAATAAAAAAAAAAAAACCCCAACCCATTTAAAAATTGGGCAGAATATCTAAATAGACATTTCTCCAAAGACATACAGATGGTCAACAGGCAAATAAGAAGATGTTCAACATTTCTAATTATTAGAGAAATGCAAATCAAAACTCCAAAAAGGTACCACCTCACACCAGCCATAATGGCCATTATCAAGAAGTCTACAAATAATAAATGCTGGAGAGGGTATGGAACCTTCTTATATGGTTGGTGGGAATGTAAATTGGTACAACCACTATGGAAGTTCCTTAAAAAACTAAAAATAGAGTTACCATATGATCCAGTGATCCCACTCCTGGGCATATATATCCAGAGAAAACTATAATTTGAAAAGATACATGCGCCATAGCAGCACTATTTACAATAGCCAAGACATGGAAGCAACCTAAGTCTCCATCGACAGATGAATGGATAAAGAAGATGTGGCATATATATACATATGTATAATGGAATATTACTCAGCCATAAAAAATGAAAAAATTCCATTTGCAGCAACATGAATGGGCCTAGAGATTATCATACTGAGTGAAGTAAGTCAGAGAGAGAAAGAAAAATATCATATAATATTGCGTGTATGTGGAATCTAAAAATATAATACAAATGAACTTATTTACAAAACAAAAACAGACTCACAGACATAGATAACAAACTTATGGTTACCAAAGGTGAAGGGGCAGGTAGGGATAAATTAGGAGTTTAGGATTAAAATATACACACTACTATATATAAAAAATTGATAACCAACAATGACCTACTGTATAGCTGTATAGCACAGGGAACTATACTCAGTATCTTATAATAACCTATAATGGAAAAGAATATATACATATATATGTAACTTAATCACTTTGCTGTACACCTGAAACTAACATTGTAAATCCACTATATTTCAATAAAAAATTTTTAGAAAGTCTTCTTCTATTTCTTGCTGTTTGAATTTTTTCCATTAGTCAATGTTGAAGTTTACCTTTTTTTCCCCCTGAATCTATTGAGATGAGATAATCATACGGCTTTCTCTTTTAAGCTGTTGATAAGAGGTATTATATAAACAGATTTCTCTAATATTGAACCATCCTTGATTTGACCCTCTTTGATTTTCATGTATTATTTCTTATACACTACTGGGTTTGGTTTGCTAGTGTGGAAGATTGAATTTTCCAATATAGTATCTCCAGACATATACACAGAGGTATCTGCCAAACCACATGCTCCTTTGCAATGTGACTCTGCTTCTCTCTCATCAAGATGTAGAGTCATCTCTCTTGAATCTGGGCTGAGCAGTAGAATGCAACAGAAGGAACATGCATGCCTTCCAAGAGTGGATGAGACGTGTACAGCTTAACATGATCCTCGTGATGCTCCTTTTCAGAACCCAGTTGCCATGCTGTAAGAAGTCCAAGCTATGAGGAAAGACTACATTAAAGTGCTTTGGTCAACAGTCCCAGTTGAGTTCAGTCTTCCAGTTATCCCAGCCTGGGCTTCAGATATGTGAGCAAAGAAGTCTAGATGATTCTGGCCCCAAGCTTTTCAAATCATCCCCCCCAGACATAAGAGTTCTCATAGCTGAGGCCAGACATTTTGGGACAGATATAAGACATTCCCACCGTGCCCTGATTCATGATGCACAGAATGTATATATGCATGACTTTGTTTTATGCCACCAAGTTGGGGCAGTGTACTACGTAGCAGATAACCAAACAGCTAGATTTTATAATTTTGCATCTTTTCACAAGTGAGATTATTTAGAATTTTAAAACACTGCCTTATTCTGATTTCGGCATCAAGGTTATACTAACTTTGTACGATGAATTGGGTGGCTTTTTATTTTATATATGAAAAAAGGATTACCTGTTCCTTGTGGGTTTGGTAAAAATAAGATTTTTCTACTTCTTGAGTGAAATTTTCAAATCGCATAGTTTCTAGAAAATTATGTTTCATTTAAAATTCAAATTTACTGCAATATTATAATAATCCCTCAAGATTAAAAAAATACTGTAGCTGTAGTTATATTCTCCTTTGTGTTTCCTACTAGTTTTTTTTTTTGTGTGTGTGTGCATGTGCATACACAAGTTTTACTAGAGATTAGGTTATTTTTAAGAAATCAGCTTCTGGTTTTGTTGAAGCTTTTACATTTCCTTTATTTTGTATTTATTAATTTCTGCCTTTCTTTTCATTATTTCCTTCCTTCTACTTTTGTAGAGGGCCCTTTTTTCTTTTTTTAGTTGAATACAACTATTTTTAGTCTTTGTTTCTATGAGTTTCATGTAAATTTCCCTCTTACATCTGCTTCTTAGGAATTCCTATTATTTGCTGATTCCATGTTATTTTTTGTCAGTTCTATCATATTTATTTTAGAGATTATCTCAGAAATGAATATTCATCTCTGTAGACTGAGAATGGAGGTTCAGAGAAGTGAAGGAGGTCATCAGTAGGCCTCTACTAACTTCCTACTATCAGGATCTTGCCTTTTCCCAGTTTTATTTGAAAAAATGTGCTTCCTCCCCTCAAAGGCTAATCGTTCCACCTGTTCTCTGGATCCCCACCCCTCCTGCTTTCTCAGTGAACTTGTTTTGTCCATTATCCCTCATTGCTTTATTTGGAAACTTTCCCTCTACTCAGGAATATTTTATTTCTTCCGTCTTAAAAAAAAGTCTCCCTTGGGGCCTCCCTGGTGGCGCAGTGGTTGAGAGTCCGCCTGCCGATGCAGGGGATACGGGTTCGTGCCCCGGTCTGGGAGGATCCCATATGCCGCGGAGCGGCTGGGCCCGTGAGCCATGGCCGCTGGGCCTGCGCATCCGGAGCCTGTGCTCCGCAACGGGGGAGGCCACAACAGTGAGAGGCCCGCATACCGCAAAAAAAAAAAAAAAAAAAAAAAAAAAAAAGTCTCCCTCAATTCTACATCCCTTGTTTAACTACTATCCCATCTCTTTCCTTTCTATGTGTAGATACAGCTTCTAAAAAGAGTAGCCTCTGTTCGGTCACACTTCCCATCACACCTCTCCGGAACCAGTCTTCTGCCTCCTGCCCCCATAACTGCCACTGCTTCTGCTGACCAAGGATACCAGTGACTCCCTGGTTGCCAGATACCACAGACGCTAGCCAGTCCCTGTTTTCTCAGCTTCATTGTAGCCTCCGGCACTGCTGGGCACTCCCTCCTCTTTAAAACTAGTCCTTCGATTTCTATGCCCAAGCTATCTATCCAGTCATTCCTTCTCCCTTTTGTGGATTCTTCTTCCTCCCTCAGGCTTTGAATGCTCGTGTTCCCTACGGCTCCGTCATTGGGACTTTTCTCACTCTACATGATCTTTCTTGGCACTATCATCCATTCCATGGCTTCAACTACCGCTTTTAAAAGAATGTCTCCCAAATGTGTATTTCTGGGCCAGAGCTCTCCTGAGGCAGAGACCTAAATATTTAGCAGCCTGTTGGACCTCCACGGCACCTCAAATGAATGTGACCAAAATGGAACACAGCATCTTCTTTCCCAAATCTATTCCTCCTCTTTTTTCCCTATCTTGGTAAATGACTCCACATCTACCTAACTCCTGAAGTCAGAAATCTACAAGTTATTTTGGATTCCTCCTTCCTTATCCTGAATGTTCAGCGATTGAGATCTTACTCTCTCCCAAGTTTACATGCATTGTCTCTGGTCTCCATACTGTCACTGCGTTGGTTAAAGTGCTTTGCTTTATCACTGCAGTTTCTGCAAAGGCCTCTCAACTGATCTCCCTGTCCCAGGTTTTACCTTTCTTTCCCTACCTGCACGAATCCATTTTCTACATGACTACCAGAATAATCTTCTATGTTGCAAATGTGAGCATGTTATTTCCTTGCTATAAACACCTCACTGGCTCTCTTCGGCCTTCTGGATAAAAGTCCAAAATTCTTACCTTGACACATTAAAGCCCTTAGTGATCTGTCCTTGGCTCAGACCTCCACAGATAGTTATCTTTTACTTTTCTCCCTTTAAACCCTATATCCTAATAATAAATTGCAGTTTCCAGAATATGCAACTCTGCCTCCCCACTTGCTGCCTTTATTTGGCTAGCTCATCCTTCAAAACTCAGTTCAGATGTTACCTCCTCCAGCCCGAATTCCTCATTATCCTCCCTCATCATTGGATTGGGTGCCTATCCTACCTGCTCCCACAGTCCACCTCTACTCGTAACCCTTAATATAGCGTATTGTTTTCCTGTATCTTCTTGAGGGCAGTGACTTGAGTTTCTCTCTCTCTAGCTTCAGTTGTCATCACAGTGACTTGTGCCTAGTGGGTAGGCACTCAATAAATATGTATTAAGTTAAAAAAAAGTTCTCAGCTGCCTGAATAGCTTGGACTGTAATTCAAGGACCAGTTTCAGTGTCTGAGAATATGCTCAATTTGATAAAAACTCCCATCAAGTTTCTTGAAACCAGGAAATGGGAGAGCAAATGAGGTTATTACCTTAGAAAAGCTGAAACCCAGGCCAATTACAGATTTAAAAAAAATAATAACATGTATGATCAATAGTTTAAAACTACCAAATGCTACAGGGGTAGGAGGAAAACTAAGTTATAATTGGTCTGGACAAAAGGCTTATTAGTTTTCAAAATGACTCTCTACTGTTCCTCAATCTGGCCTCCTTTTATAGAACTGATTTGCTATTACTTCGGATCTCCGTGTTCATTTTCCTTAGACCTCTCCAGGTATCTTTGGGTCTTACCATCTGAAGTTAAATTTAAAATTTATTAATTCCAATTTATGAATTCTCCCAATGTGTGAAGCATTAAACATAATCAGGCATCAATATTTATTAACACAAGACAAAGGAAACACATTCAATGAGTTAATAGAACACTGTCCAGCCAGATGTTAAATTTAAAAATGTATATCTAGTCTAATTTCAAATAAATAAAAAAAAACTTTATACATAATTACACAGTACTATAGTTTGAATCTGACACTGGTAAATATCTTGACAAAAAATAAACAAAACAGCATTTAGGACTAAAAAATTATATCTTTACACTCTCTTCCTCTGGACAAATAACATGGCCCATCTACATATACCTAAACCAGAAATGTTGAATGAATGATAAAGAAAAGGCCTATTGTGTATTTGGAGGACTGCAGCTTGCTCCAAATACTCGTTTTTACACGAAAGCAGACAACAAAAACAACTCTAAGGCATAGATCATGTTGGAGTTTGAGGGTGAGGTGATAACTCCTCATTGCTTCAGTCTAAAGATTCCTGGATATTCAAGGAAAGTAATTTATTTGGCCAAGATATTGAGCACCATGCCTGGGGCACAGACCTTAACACAAAAGCCTAAGGCCTCGGGCCCTTTGTTGATTCAACAAAAGCATTAAGCAAGCATTGCCCAGGGACTAAAGTTAAGGAGACACTCCTATGACCAATAGACAGGCAATGGTCCCTAAACAGCCTGAGGCAGCACAACTTCAGGAGGACCTGGTACTGGGGAAGCAGGGGCCCTTTATGAGGCAGAAAGGAAATAAAGAGTGTGGATTCACTGATGCCCATTAGCATGCTGGTCATTCCCAAGGTCTCACTGATGCAGGAGATGGCATTTGTTCTGAGGCAGCCCCTTCCTGATCTACCTCGTTACTTCTGCTGAGAGGCAGAAAGAGATTCAAAAACTTTCAGATGAATAGGTTTCTCTTATCTGAAATGAGGGCTTGCTATTCTTTAGTCCCCCTGCCCCCACCCCCCACACTCCCCACAGGCATAAAAACCCAGACACAATGTGTTCCCAAGTTTTGGCAAGGCTGTTTCTATTAATAATAGCCTTTGGGGCCTCTCTTAAGAGTCAGTTCTACCACAAAGGTTCTACTTAATGTGGAAAGACTAAGAGCGTTGTGTCACCAAGAGAAAGTTTTCTTACCAAGTCTGCAACAGACTAGGCATTAGATCTGTAGATGATCCCACAAACACCTCTAAACTAATGACTGACTCTCTTCCCCTTCCAGAGGATACTTTACCAGAGTTACTGGTGAAGTTTCCCAAAGACACATCTTAGCATCTTAGTTTTCTTTCCTCCACCAGCTTATTCTGGCTTTGGGGGATAGGCAAAAGATAAATGAAGCAGCCACAAGGCAGAAACCAAAAAAAATAACAATAAATCAGAGGCCTGAGGAACTACAAAACTAGATAATCAGCCCCTAAATAACTGGGAGTTGGCCATACCATGAGATTAATGGAATATTTTATTTGAAGGAATGAGTATAATCTGCACTGTCCAGTATGGTAGCCAACAGCCATGTGTGGCTACTGAAAACTTGAAATATGGCTAGTCCGAATTGAGATGTGCTTAATACACACTGGATTTCAAAGATATAATATGAAAAAAAGAAAGTAAAATATCTCATTAATAATTTTTTATATTGATCCCACGTTGAAATGATAGTATTTTTGATATATTGTGCCAAATAATATATTAAAATCAATTTCACCTGTTTCTTTTTACTTTTTAAAATGTGGTTACTAGAAATTTTAAAATGACAGATGTGGCTCACAGTATATTTCTAGCAGACACCCTAACTTGTGTAATAAGAATTATGAAAGCAACCCATAGGATAGACTCTGCCTTATATCTTTTTCTTAGAACTTGTGGATTACGGAGATAGAAGATCCTCAGGGTCCTTTGCTTTGATTAGTGAATCATTAAAAACTGTCTTAAGAAAATTATTTTCCAAATAAGCAGGCTGTTTTCTCTGCTAGTCACTGGATTTCTTACCCCAATGCAAGTGCTTTTTTCCTGTACATCCTAGAACCTCTCCCATCATGTGTAAGTTAACGTCATCCAAAATGTTGAAAAAGAGATCTGGAACTGGAAAATGTCTTGAGGTCTTCCCTCTGTGGAGAATGAGTTGGGAGGAAAAGAGGATTATGTAAAAGGGAGTCAATAAAGTGGCTTTGAGTCAAGAGACTTTGTAAGGGCAGCCCCCCAGGAGTGCTGCTGTGGCGAAGGGTCTGGTCTTTGCATTATAAACCTTATTTTCAGGGTAATTACAAGTCTAAAAAATTGTTTAAAAACATATTTAGTTTACATGATGTTACAGTGGGGTAAATAATATGTATTATTAAAATAGTCTAAATAAATATTTACACAATAGACCAGAGTGGGTCAAAGAGAACCATTCTGATTTAACAAGTTAACTCTGTTCACTTTGAGTTTTTTTTTTAATTTTAAAAAATATTTCTGTAAGAAAAAAATAATAAAATTCAACTATATTCAAATATGTGAAGTATCAGACCAAAGAAAGGAAACCGAGCCAGAGGCCAAACTCAGTCCCAGGCTCTGTCCGCTTGGCCTGGGCACCACAGTTATTTCAAAAGAGTTTCTTGCATACATCAGACTTCCCCTATTTCAGCATAAGCCTGGCTATTTTGGCAACCCAAATCGGTCAGTTCTGAGACATGCAGTTACGAGGCCTTATGCCTTCGCGTGACTATTGATCCCACTGCCTTCCCAGCCTATTGCTCTTGTTCTTAAAATCCCCGCCCTTGTGAACTGAAGAACAGAGGATGCTCTTCAGTTCTCAGAAAAGAAAAGCTAGATGTATAACTGCTGACACAGTATACAATGGGCCTGGAAAAGAGGAAATTCTAAATTCTTATGCAGTCATTCTAAACATGAAAGACGGTTTCAACACTGGGGGCCAGAGTGAGTTATTCCGGTTCCTTAGAGTTGGGTGGGATCTAATGAATCTTAGCTTTTCCAACATTTTGATTTTTCAACTGAGATTATTCAGTTTGTAGAAACAGGCTGAGTTCTTAAAAGCTTAAGCTGATTCTGGGAATGCAAGCTTAAAAAACAAACATAGGCAGCTTCAGTTTATAAAATACACCAGCCAACAGAGACACAGTACAATGTGCAGCAAAACCTGCAAACAATTTGCACTTTTTAGTCACCTATTCAATTACACTGCATCCAGAGAATACTGAGATTCTCTCAAAGTAGAAATGTTTCTACTTTAGTTGTTACAACTATACAAGCCAATTCTTCAATTTTTAGCTGAATTATGTGTATTCTTATTTACATGTTTAAAACACTGGTCAAAATGTTTTACCATCAAGAATTTTATATATATAAAGTAATTCTCATATTCAGTGGGTTATCTGATTTGCTTATGGGTCAACTGAAAGTAAGCCAAGTAGTTCCGTGTTAACAAAACCTGCAGAATGTCTAACTATGGTAAAATGGCAAAATACAGTACAGAGCGGGGAACTGTGTAACTCAGACTACCCCCTTCATGTGAATTCATTAAACTCCCTTACAAAATTCTAAAACAGCATTAGATAAAAATACAACTATATACAACAGATGAAAAATTGCAACATGGATGTAATTGCTTTAGTAACGTGCTGCTCACACTACGTCAAAGCTCATGACTAATAGACTGTTAATATTTTTTTCATTTGCTACCACAGAATTCCCCTTTCCTGTGTGTCACGTGATTGCAGAATCCCACAGGATGAGATGAAGGATATGATGTAGCCATCTCAGCTTATTTCACACCAGATGAAAGCTTCCTCCTAGTCACGGGTCTTTGGTCCTGTGGTTTTGCAGGATGGCCCCTGCAATCCCCACAAGGCTGGTTACATGTTATATGCCACATAGATGGGGTCCAGCTGGTCAGCGAGGAAGCTGTCACGGAGGTGCATCCTCTGCTTCTCTCCTCTGGAGTTGATGGGGATAACGCCTGGGTCCACCACAACTACGACGCCCACGATGAGGTAATGCTCCTCCAGGACCACATTTGTCACTAAAGGAACCAGATCTAGGGCCTCCTGTTCAGAGCCACACAGTTCCACAACCACCACGAGCAAGTTGGTCCACGTGAACACGGCACTGAAATTTCAACGACATTCAGTTAACATGTCATCTTTTACAGCGTCTGCCCAAGACTTATCCCCATTTTCCCTGAGAACTGCCTTTTCGCTTGGATCCAATCAGAAGGCTCTCAGCCACGTCTTTAATACATGACCTTGCCCCTATGATCACAGCTGATTAGCTGAGCCATTTAAAATCTCTTGGGAGTTCGGAAGTGGGAATGAAAGTTGTTAGCTGGTCACCTGAACTGAGGACACATGGACTGGAACGTTCTGGGGTAGCAGGTGTGCAGAGAAGTACAGAGAATGGCTCTTCAGGGAGGAGAGAAAGAATGAAGTGGATGCCCACATGGCTCTAGAAAGTGAGAAGACAGACGGTGGTTCCTGATGGCCTTCCCGTTCCTTGTTTCTACCTTTCTTGAGGTCCAGAGCTGGTCAGAGATTTCTAGGAACCTCTGAGATAACCAGGTATTCTGTCCATGAACTCTCTTTTGCTTAAGTTGTTTTGAAGAGAATTCTTGATATTTGCAACACAAGAGCTTTGACTAAGATTATTATCTATATTATAACACCAAACAGGAAGTGAGTTGGCCTGGCCTCATCTGAACTCAGTGCCCCATACACGCTCTCTCCTATTGTGCTATAAGGTAGAAAGTTGCCTTACATTCAGTGGGGTTGCTGGGTTAGAAGGTATGTCCTGACTTGTGTTGTGCAGTGTTGAACTGCTTTAAAAAACAGATTCAGTCCTTAAGAAAAGTGTACACAATATCTGGTAGCATCAAAAGTCAAATGGTTAAAATTAGGGGGTAACCATGGAGCCCAACTTCTCTGTGTTGTTCTTACACCTCATGGGCATTGTTCAGGTCTGTTCAGAGGAGAGACTCTGACAAAAGCAAGACAAAGAAGCATCTGGAAAGCATGAACAAACCATTAAAAGAACTGTGGCTACTTTGCATGAAAAAAAACACAAAAACCTGAGAAGGACACACTGACTTAAAACACGTATAAAAAGAAACTGGATGGATTCTGTACTGTTAAGAATCCACGATGAAAGCAAATAGGTAAAGACTACAGAGTTTTAATTTTAAGAAATTTTTAGTCAACGTGAGGTCAGATGATCCTTTGTCAGGGATAATGTAGGGGGAATTCCCGCATTAAGAGGGAAACTGGACCAGATAATAATAACAATCCTTCTCATCTGCTTACCATTTGATGGTTTACAAAGTACATGCTCACTTGATCCTCCTGATAGTCAGGAAGGAGCAGCGGAGGCATTTTCAGATGAGGAAAGCAGCCTTTTTCCTTGGGAGCGCCGGGAGCGCCGGGAGCGCTGGGCGCGCTGGGCCTTCCAGCTGGGTCTTTTGACCTGAAAGCCATGGTTCTTCCCACCACCCTCTACCGACTTTCTAGAGGCGGATGATCAGTTAGGTCCCTTCCAACGGTAAGCGCCTACCATTAAAAAGGACCCAGCCCCACCGCGAGTCCACGGAGCCTGTCTAAGCAGACGGCACACTGCCAGACAAGGATCAGTCCGTGTATTTTCTGGCTCCCCTGGAGTTCCACAGCCGTAGGTGGTCTGCTACAGACGGCTGACTACAGAGAAACTTTAACTGGCACCGCAGCTGATGGGGAACCTATGCTGTGCAGGGGATTTACCATTCGGCCATGCTCCTGTGGATCCGAGACACCGAGGTCTCGATGTCGATGGGGTGGTACCGCAGGCCTCGCAGTTCCAGTGTCTCGTCCAGAGCTCCCACCACGTACAAGGCATCGTGACGCTCTGACGGGGAGAGAAAGAGGAACCTGGTTCATCAGACGCACCGAGTGTACTACACCGTTGGAGTTAAGAGCACAGGGTCCAGACTATCTGCCACGTCACCTGGTGCCACCACTCACCAGCTCTGTAACGTGGAGCAGTTAACTTAAATCTCTGAGTCCAGCTTCCCCTCTGTGAGGCAGGGGTAATAATAAATGGCTGCTGTGAGGACTAAATTCATATAAGGGAGTTAATATGATGCCTGGTACACTGTAAGTGCTGAGAACATTAGCTATTGTCATTATTATTTTTACCACGTGCCAGGAATTGTGCCTAGCGCTGGGGAGACAAAGATGACATAACACGATTCCTGCTCTGAAGATACTTACTGTCTAGTGGGGGAAACACACACACAACAGATGTCCTGTGGATGGACATCAGGTGGGATGAGGTCAGCCCAGCGACCCGAGTGTGCACTAGGGGCCCCCTCCCCGAGCTCAGCTCAAGGGTTCAGAAAGGGAAAAGCTGAAGCCATGCTGAGCTTTTAAGGATAAATAGGAATTAGCCAGATGATGGCTGGGGAGGGGAGGAGGGGAGAGGATTTGAGATGGAAAAGAAGTGAACATATGTCATTGTTTCTAGACATCTTCAAGGACTCCACAGAGACACCAGTCCTGGTTATTAATAGGCTTGTAATCCAGCAGGACGTAATCTTTTTTTAAAGATTTTATGCACACACTGCATACACAAGGCTACATGGTTTATGTCTATACAGATACTGAAAAGAAGAGAGATGATTTAGCTAGGTCTACAGAATGTTGTATTTTCAGGAAAAGGAGGATTTCTGAAAAATTTAGCAAAACAAACTGCTAGGAGCTGTTGGAGAGAGAAGGATGAGGAAGGCCAGCAGAGTCCCATCACACAAGAGCTGAAGACCGTAGTAACAAAAACAACAGAAAGAGTAGCTAATGACTATCGAGTGTTTTCTGTGTGCCAGTCACTGTCCCAGGCACCTGAAGGCATTATGTCATTTAATCTCACATCATTTCCACAAGGCAGGAAACATTATCACTCCCATTTTCCAGGTAGGAAACTGAGAGGTTGAGTGAGTGCTCAAGGTCATACAGCAAATGACAGAGGTAGGCTTCAAAACCAAGGCACCTGGCTAGGGATGCTTCCCTCACCACCAGCATGTTATTCTACTTCCCCGTGAAATATGGAGACACTCTGGAGCTGGTCAGTGGGGAACAGATGCAAGGGGCGAAGGAGAAATGACTTGACTCGGTTCCAGCTGTTCCAGTCCAGTGAGTGATCTGTGTCAGTTCTGGGTGTGTATGATGCAGTCAGTGCCGGGTAACTTAAAGTGGCCATTCATGCCGTCAGGAAGGTTGAAGTCACGGCTTCACTGTGACTGCCCAGTGGGCAGAGGATGACTGGGGGCTGCTTACACGAGAGCCCTGCCAAGCAGGCTCCTGTCCAACGTGAGCCGCCGAAGGGACAGAGAACTTGGGCAGGCTGGCTCCTCTGCACTGCCTCCCGCTCTCAAGGCTCGCTTAGGAGCAAGGGCCTAAAGATGGGATACCTGTCCCAGGAGCTTGCTGAGGGCCGAGTCCTGCCAGAGGCATCTACCCATCACCAGGCACATCTCTACGATTGCCTGGCCGAGCCAACCCACAGTGCAGGGATGCTGACACGGGGCCCCAGTGCTTACTTCCTGGGTCCTCTGTGAGGGCAAAGTCTTACTTCAAATGAATACAAATTCATGTATGGGTTCAAGATTCGGAGAAGGGAATAATTCAATACACACACTCCACATCCAAAGGCAGGCTGCAGAAGGCCAGCCCGTGCTAGGGGCTACAAAGTGCAGCAGGACGGGGGTGAGGAGCTGGTGAAGATACCTCCGGTGGCTGCTGTGAGCTCGGTCCGGCGGACAAAACCCAGGTATCCTGTTCGAGCCCAGAGGGTCTGAGCAGGATCCCCAAAGCTGAGGCGGGTGTTGAAATGGTCAGCTTGAAGAGTCTCACTGTCATAGATGGTGTAATAGCCACTGGCTGTATGGGGACTGTTCACCCAAATCTACAACAAGAAAAAGCACTGGTCACATTTCGCCAGAATCAGTTCAGTTCTCTGAGACAAATGATTTTGGCTTAATTAATTAATTAATTAATTAATTAATTTTGGCTGCACCGGGTCTTAGCTGTGGGATGTTTTAGTTGCGGCATGCGGACTCTTAGTTGGGATGGGATCTTAGTTACAGCATGTGGGATCCCTGACCAGGGATCGAACCCGGGCCCCCTGCATAGGGAGCACGGAGTCTTACCCACTGGACCACCAGGGAAGTCCCTATTTTGGTTTTTTAACCTCATTTTTATAGTAACAACACAGCTGCAACAATAAAGGCAGCTGTCAGTTATCAAGTGTTTACCATGTGCTGAACAGTATTATATGCCTTACCTCCATCAATCCTGACATATATGACATGACAATACAGTTTGTACTACTGTTATTCCCATTTTACAGATGAAAAAAAAAAGCAGTTAAGTAACTTGCCTAAGATGCAGAAACTAGGAAACCCAGACCCAAGCCTGGGTGGCCACAGAGGCCGTGCTCTTAACCTTGAGGCTACATTGCCTCCCTGGCTCATTTCTTTCTTTCTTTCTTTTTTTAAAAAACAAATAAATTTATTTATTTATCTTTGGCTGCGTTGGGTCTTCGTTGCCGTGCACGGGCTTTCTCTAGTTGCAGCGAGCAGGGGCTACTCTTTGTTGCGGTGCACGGGCTTCTCATTGCTGTGGCTTTTCTTGTTGAGGAGCATGGGCTCTAGGTGCACGTGCTTCAGTAGCTGTGGCACGTGGGCTCAGCAGTTGTGGCTCACGGGCTCTAGAGCGCAGGCTCAGTAGTTGTGGCGTACGGGTGTAGTTGCTCCGCGGCATGTGGGATCTTCCCGGACCAGGGCTCGAACCCATGTCCCCTACATTGGCAGGTGAATTCTTAACCACTGAGCCACCAGGGAAGCCCTCCCTGGCTCATTTCTCAGCCTCTTTCAGAGTCTCACAAATGCATCAAGGGATCATTTCTGTGCTCTGAAACTAAGTTACAAAGACCGTAGGAAAATACTACAGGCTATTTGAATTTACAATGTAAACACAGCAACAGCCGACGATGGTAACAAAACTAGTATTCACTGTGTGACAGGCACTGTTCCAAATATATGACAGATACAGGTATTAATGCATTTAACTGTCACACAGTTCTACTAGGTGGCTGCCATTATTACTTATGGTTGAGGAAGCTGAGGACCAGAGAGGTTAAGTAACTTGCCCAATCACAAGAAGCTGGTAACTGGCAGAGCCCGGGTCATCTGCCTCGTGCACCCACAACATTGCTCCCAGTGAGCTATGAAATGAGATATCAGTGTCTCTCAGAGATTTGGGGGAAGAAAAATTTAGTCTTAAATATTTTTATACTAATACAAAATGGATACATTTTGGAATAAAATATAAAATTTGTATAAATTTACAAAATTTAAAATTTGTGGCTCCTTTTAGTTCCACTCCTTAATAGGTGGGAACAGGTGGGATTTGCCCATTTTCCTTTTCAGCTAAGGGTATGTCAGTGGACCAACCTGGGACTAGTTCTAGTTTGGGTGCCTAAATCTTCACTCCATCCTGGCCTCAATTTCCCCTCTGTTCATTTCAGTTTTGAGCCTTACAGAGAAAGATGAAAACTCTCGAAAATTCACCATGAGGGAAAAGCTATATCCACAGTTTCCTGACTTCTAAAATATGAACCCTAAAGTCTTTCACTGCTGACTTTTCAGAGTAAAGGGGAAAATTATACATACCTCTCCCAGGTGAGAGTCTCCAACAGGCCCTTTGGTCTCTGGATTAACAATAACTACTTTCACTCCAGGTAAAATCTAAGAATCAAAGAGAAAACACAAAGACGGGGTTCAATTAAATCTAATGACCTCTAGGAAATGCAGTTCCCCGCCCCCATCTCCAGTGAGGTGAGGGAGTGTACAAAGGCAGGAGCTGAGACGGCGCTCATGGGATCGTGCTCAGTGGAGACAGAGGTATAACAAGATTCAACCTCAAAAATAAACCGGGGGGACTTCCCTGGTGACGCAGTGGTTAAGAATCCACCTGCCGATGCAGGGGACATGGGTTTGAGCCCTGGTCCGGGAAGATCCCATATGCCATGCCTCAGGGCAACTAAGCCCGTGCGCCACAACTACTGAGCCTGCGCTTTAGAGCCCATGCCACAACTACTGAAGCCCACACAATGGAATGAAGAGTAGCCCCCCGCTCACCACAACTAGAGAAAGCCCGCGTGTAGCAACGAAAACCCAACACAGCCAAAAACAAAAAAAAACACAAAAAAACACCCCACAAAAAACAAAAACTAACTACTTCTATACACAGACCACCTTCCCAATGGTTAACAGAACAAATTACCTTTCCAGACTCTGAGAGGAGCAAACTCTGCGGGGCACCCCGTTCCACAAGACGAACCCTGCAGAAAAACAATATTTTCAACATAAGAGCCTTAAAAAAAAAAAATGACTGCACCGCATCTACCACAGCTATATACACTGCCTCCCCAAACCTCTAATCTGTCTCTCCTCACATCAGAGCAGAGTTTCTCAAACTCAGCATTACTGACGTTTTGAGTCAGATATTTTGTTATAATTCTTTGTGAGGCACTATATCCTGTGCACTGTAGGATGTTTAGCAACATCCCAGGCCTCTACCCACTAGGTGTCAGTAGCATCCCCTTGTTGTGACAATACATATGTCTCCAGACACTGTCAAATGTCCTTTGGAGGACAAACTCACCCCAGGCTGAAAATCACAGCACTAGAAACGCTCTACCTGTGCAGCCTGGGTCACTGCCACGGGCCACACCGTGAACACAGCCCAAGTCAGTGGGACTCAGGAAAAGGTCCCAGAGCCCTCTGCCAGGAACTCCTCTTGGGGCATAGGTACAATCCACCTGTGAGCTGATGAGGAGGAAGGCTTTTACTCCTGGGGCTCAGATAAAGTGTTGTTTCAAAAACCCTCCTCTGCCTCATTTATTCTGTCTGTCTCAGTTATTTTTAAACTTCCAGAGCAAAGAGTCTATCCATTTTAGTGTAATTTATGTCAAATGTTACAAAATACCAGTGTTACATTTTAATATTAAAGAACAGTGCAGCAACTGTGAGAATTAAAGCTTTCTTCTTATAAATGTAAACCTTATTAGGTATTAATAATGAAAATGAATTTCTTCCCTTCTTCCATCCCCCGGGCAGACACCAACAAAAGGAAGGAGTGGGGAGAGCTGACTTTCTCGAGGCTCAGAACTTTTCACGCTTAGGAACGCTAACAGAAAGTAAGCATAACCAATCTACTGTACCTGTCATGTCTTAATGATTTCAGATCTACATACACAGTAGTGGGATCAGGCCCTGAGGTTCCCTAAAGAAAAATAAATGTATTGTTTATCTAAAATTAACTGAATGGTATTTCCATATTTTACATTTTCACATCAAGAAATAGATAATTTAGTCACATACATGAAAAATCCAAACTCTGTTTTGAACGCTCACCCTGTCTTCAACCAGATGAGGCAGGGCGACAACGAAAGAGACTCCTGGCCCAGCTTTCTTCTCACCTTTCTTTCCTTTCCTCCCCCAGGAAAGTAGAGTAGGCTGGGGGCCGAAGCAGCACTGAAAGGTTACCAGGCTGAGGAGGGTCCTCACCCCTGGACTCAAGGCAGGGATGAGACAGACCAGCATCCATGGGACTCTCAAAACCAGCACTGGCCCAAGCTGGCAGCAAGGGGCCCACAACGGGCTCCAAAGTTAAAGCGTCATGATGCTGCTCCAAAGTCATCCGACCACAGACACAGAGGACCTGAAAGTATCCACCCATTTACGCCACCTTCTTTGACTCTCACTCTTGTCCATGTCTGTATTTGCCTTACGAGTTTCCAAGCTACATAAAATCAGACTCAGTTCTTTTCTGTTATTTCAGCCTCTTTTCTGTTATTTACCCACCAAGATAACATGGCAAAATTGCCATCTGGCTGGAGAAAAGAATGCAGGCTTATTTGTACTTCTTTTGCAAAAAAAAAAAAAAAAAAAGGCGAAAAAGATGGAGGAGACAGAAAACAAAGGGTAACATATAAATAAAATTCAAATAGGACTCAGAAATCTTCTTGACTCATCGTCTTGGACCATAAAACCACTACTTAGAGTAAACATTTACATTAGAGCTCAATTGCCCGGCACGGCTCCAAGTGCTTGGCACCTAGAAACTCAGTGGTTCTACAGAACGACCCTGTGAAGGACGATGCTACCATGTTCATTCTACAGATGGGCAAAATAAGGTACAGTGAAGTCCAAATAAAAAGCCCAGAGGCCTATAGCAACTAAGTGGTAGCCTGTGCTCTGAGCCCCCCACACAAGCAAGATTTCATGATAGTCACCTGCAAACATATCGCTACATTGACTCTTGATCCAAAAGTGGTGCTGACAGCCCGAGGGGACAGACCGATGTCCTTGAAGAGCTTGGAGAAGGACTGCTGGAGAGCAATGCGGGGCCGCTCCTCAGCCACCACCACACACGTCCGGATGCAGGAGAGGTTGATTCCCCTGGTCTGTAAGACACCACGCAAGGGAGCTGAGGTCAGCAGGATCACAGAAGTGCTGAATAAGCAGGGCCACTGCTCTATCTCTTTGGTCAGGAAAAGCCAAGGAACTATGTGTTCTCACCTCAGACACCCAGAGAAAAGATATGCCTTTTCAGAAAATGCCAAGGAATTCCACTAAAGTCATTACCCACTGGTCAATCTGCTCATTCTCTATTTCTTTCCTCTTTCACCTAAAAATCTTAGGTTTTCAGCAATATAGTTTTAATCCCTCTTCATTTCTGTACCTTAGATTTCTCTCTAATTCAAATGCAGAGATGGGACTGAGAGAAAAACAAATCTAGCAACATAGATATCTAACCTCTTATCTCTTTTTTTCATTCTTAAGGTCACATTTCTCTACTAAAGAAAATTCAGTTTTTTGACTCTCATATGCCAGTTAGACATATGATCTTTGGATACACTCATGAATGAGCGACCTTATCTCTGGGGCAGTCGCCAATCTCTGAGATTCTCAGGCTGCAAATTCTATTGGGAAAAATCCTCTTGGAGGTCACAGTTTCGGTTCATCTTCACATAAAGTCATTTCTATTCAGCCTCCTAACTAGTTTTACCTTCTTCTCCACAATGTAAGAATCAGATTAAACTCTGAAAGAGTGCATTAAATTAGAAAGTGAAAGAGATAAACTTCCTGAGGTTTACAAACACCTGTTTGCCTAGAAAAAAAGCAGGCAGATATGTCTGGCCAGCCCAAGGTAGGTTATCATCACGCCTGGCCCATTTCTCTCAGGACTGTCTCCTGGTTACAGCTGCTTCTTACCTTCAGCACCTCCACTTGGTTTCCAAGCCCCTTGGTGCAGAGCTCCATTACTGAATAGGAGCAGAAAGTGTCTCTTATTTTGTACTGGTTGACTGTGGAGAGCCAGAGGAAAAGGTTGTTTTCCAACTCCATAGGAGGAATTAAGATGGACTGGTGACCTGAATAGACACTGCAATGAAAAAAAGCAAGAGCTGACATTATCAATTCATCCTAGAACACCATCAATTCAGCAAATATTTACTGAGCATGAAGGACAGGGTTGGGTCATATTAGATATAAAGGTCTAAGAATCAGCCTTGTTCCTATGCAACTCACAAGATACAATAACTACAGCATAAAGCAGACTGTGGAAGGTGGTAACTGAGATGTGAATAAAGGCCATCAAGATCACAGAATGACGAGCAAGTCATTCAAACTGGGAACGCAAGGGGCGGCAGGTGTTTCACTGAGTTGGTGACAGTTGAGCTCGGGCTTGAAGAATGAGTAGGAATTTGACAGTGGCTGGAAAAATGGGGAAGCTGGTGAGGGCATTCCAGGCAGAGGAAGAGCATATGCAAAGGCACGGCGATATAAAATTACATGGTGTGTGTAAGGTTGTCAGAAAGAGGATTCCAGAGTGAAATACTAAAGCATAGAATGCCTGGGGAGTGGTGAGAAGTGAAGCCAGAAGGGTCAGGGCCAAACTGTGAAATCATTGATCTGTTATTATATGAAGGAGTTTAGAATTTACCCAGCAGGCTGTCACTATAGCTTGAAGTTGGGGTAAAGCTAGTTACACGGAGGGGGTATTGGAGACACGAGTCACTGAAGGCTGAGAGACAGTTAGGAGAGGCTGCAATAATCCAGGTGAGAGAGGATGAGGGCTTGAACCCTGACAGTGCACCCAGGATAAAAAGGAAAGGAATGTCAGAGTCCTATATCGTATGTACAATCTCCAGCCATGAATCCTCAACTTCCTAAACCTTGAATATAGACCAGGATAACTAGAAGCCCAGGAATCCTGTATTAAAAAAAAAATACTGGAATTGTGGTCTCCACCTCTGGAGATCTAGGTTAGTATGTCTAGGGAAGCCCCATTAATTTTGTTTTTTCATAGACCCCTAGGTGATTCTTATGTAGAGATAGGTTTAAGAATAATGGAGCCAAAGTATCTGACATTTAATTGGAAGTGTGACATAAAGATACAGAGTCGAAGATAAAGCCCAAGTTCCTAGCATGGGCCCCTGGGTGGACGACCCCATCCTAAGAATGGGGACACAGAAGGAAGATGTTGAGTTGAGGCCACCTGTGAAGCATTCATGAAGATGCCTATCAAGGAGGCGAAAATGCAGGCTGAGATGAGGTCCTCTGGGAGGAGAGTAGAAGGAGTTGGGATCTGCTATCCCACAAGGAACAATGTGGGCAATGTGCTACTTTCCAGCCATATGCTGTCACCCATCTCATTACATTCCTTCCTGCCAAGCCTAGGGGGTGCATTCTGGCTGACACAGTACGACACTTCACCCAAGTGTCATCCTTCTACTTGGCTCTGCTTCTAAAATGAGGATGACAGGATGGAGCACAGAAGAGGTAGTAAGATCACTGCCCTTTTGTCTGAGGCATAAAACTAATAGAAAGAGGGAATACAAACAAAACCAGACAAACATCGAAGATACATTAGATGCACAAATTCTGGAAAACATCAGCATTTTATGGAAACTTTACCAAATTAAGGGAGCAAATGGAAGGATGAGATGGTCACAGACCCAAAGATATTCCCATGCATTCTGTTTCTTTGCTTTTCCATGCCTACCTGCAGAGACACCAGAGTGCAAAGCCAAGTCCACAGTAAGGGTCAAGGCAGATGGCGATCTGCCGAGAGGAATACAACTCACACTGGAGCTTGATGGCTCTACAGAGAGCATTGACCGCAGAGTGGGACATCTGGAAGGTAAGGAACATGGAACAGGATGGAACTGGCATCCCACAGGCAGAAAAGCAGCTCTAATGAGAGTTTTGAGAAGCTTCCATTCCCTCCAACTCCTCAAAATGATGGATATTTTTCATTGCTTCAAAAAGCCTAATCTAAGTCTAACTGAAGGGTAAGTCTATCTGTTAATTTCTCAATATTGAGTTTTATGAAATACGAATCTATGACTTCATACTGGCTTGAACTAACTCGTGTTATGTTAGCTTCTATGCTAGGTTCAGAACACTTCATAACACAAATTCCTTGGGATAACTTATTCCGGAAGAGCCAATGCTTTTATTTAAATATAGCAGTGGCCCTTGATCCTCTGCCTACTGGTCTCTGATACAACCAGCTGGCCTCTCCATCTGAAGGCCCTGGGGCAGTGGTCATCTCTATTTTTTGCAGACCTGGCACTTTACCAGCATTCAGTGAGAGAGTAAACATATCCCGACTACTTTACCTTCACTCCCGTAAGCATGCCAGTTGTGGAGACACTAAAATCAAGGTACGCCAGCATCTCAGGAGTGGGTGGTTTGTACAGCTGAGGTAACCTTTTCCTGGGTAAATCGTCTGCAAGGAAAAGAAAAAACCCGAGGTCAATCAGACACGTCGACAACAAGATCCTACTGTATAGCACAGGGAACTGTATTCAATATCCTCTGATAAACCATAATGGAAAAGAATGTGAAAAAGAATATATATATATGTATAACTGAGTCACTGTGCTGTACAGCAGAGATTAAACACAACATTGTAAATCAACTACACTTCAATAACATTAAAAAAAAATCAGACACGTTGGAACTCAAAAATCATTGCTCTTCAACTGGTCTTCTGTGGCTTTGCTATGGCCACACTTAGCTTCTGGGATTTGCTAAAGCTGAGGCTTCTCGTATTTAACCAACCGGCTCACATATGTCACTCCTGGAGGAGGGCTCGGGTTGAGGGCACCAACAGACAATATAAACAAGGAAACTACATCAGGCAGATGTATTTCCTAGACGATTAGTGAGGGGTAATACAACATACTAGCTGAAAACACAGGCTAAAGAAGCAGACTGCCCATGTTCAAATCCCAGCTCTGCCATTTCTCAATGATGTCATCTTGATGTTATTTAACCTCTTTGTGTCTGTTTCCTTATCTCTAAAGTGGTAATAATACCTGCCCTCCCAGAACTGTTAGGAAGTTAATTCATATAAAGCACTTTAAGAGAACTCAAGAAGCTTTACTTGTTGTTATGCTGGTTTCAAGTTAAAGTTCATTATTTACAGTTTAGTACATGTCACAGTAATCATGGACTGCTTTAAAAGTTGGACAGTTTCTCTCCAAGGTAACATGACTGATTTTAAGAATGATAATCTAGAATTGGGAATTATTTTCCTTTGCTCTTTTATGATAACCTCTCCCTTCCCTTCAAATTTGCTTTATAAGTATGTCATATCCAAAGATATCAAGGATGTCTCTGGCCCCAGCCATGCCTCCTCAGTGGCTCCTTTGGCTTTCCAGATCAAGAAACGATTCTAACTCTTGACTTTTCAATCTCTGTATCATTGGGCACTCATCTCTGGTCAAACCAAAGACTTTCTCTATCACCTTCAACCCACCTCTGTGTAGGGAAGGGCCACTCAAGTACCTAAAGAAACCTTTCTGTTGTCTGTATCACAGACCACATTCCAGGTCTTCCTGAAACGTGACTGAGTCCAGTAACCACAGTAGATCTATCTACATCACTAACAGCAACACAATCCACTTGTGTTACATATTATAAATGACTTCGTCTATATCCTTAAGTAACAAATGTAAAAAAATATTGCTCAGCATCGGGACACAATAACCATAAATAGATGTCATCCCTGCATTTATTTATTTATTTATTTATTTTTATTTTTATTTTTGCGGTACGTGGGCCTCTCACTGTTGTGGCCTCTCCCGTTGCGGAGCCCAGGCTCCAGACGCGCAGGCTCAGCGGCCATGGCTCACGGGCCTAGCCGCTCGGCGGCATGCGGGATCTTCCCGGACCGGGGCACGAACCCGTGTCCCCTGCATCGGCAGGTGGACTCTCAACCGCTGCGCCACCAGGGATGCCCCATCCCTGCATTTAAATCCACATAAATGTCCCTGAAGTGGACACTACGTGATACTTACTGAAAACTGGCAGGGAGGAAATTAATGGTTAAGGGGCCGGGAGGGGAGCCAAACTAACTGGGTTTGAATTTCAGTTCTGCTACTTACTTAACCTCCCTGTGCCTCAGTCTTCTTATCTGTAAAATGAGGCTAAAACTGGCACCTATCTAATAGGGTTGGTAGAAGGAGGAAATTAGGTAATACGTGTTAGATGACTGCCACACTGTAAGGGCTCAATAAAAAGTTAGATGTTGTTATTACTATGATTGTATGCTGGTGCTTTACATGATGTCATTTAATCTTTATGACCCCATGAAGTAGTTACGAGTAGCAGAGGATGAGGATTTACACCTGTCTGCCCAGCTCCAAAACCC
This sequence comes from Mesoplodon mirus, assembly GCF_964341445.2. Classification (NCBI taxonomy): domain Eukaryota; kingdom Metazoa; phylum Chordata; class Mammalia; order Artiodactyla; family Ziphiidae; genus Mesoplodon; species Mesoplodon mirus. The sequence continues at coordinate 56,899,901 of NC_138987.1, read as the reverse complement.
ACACTCTCCCCTCCACCACCATCTCCAGCTATCCCAATGTCTTACCCCCTTCTTTAGTATGAACACTATCTAAAATTCATACACTATCTAAAATTCATACACTTTATGGTTTTCAAAGTATTTTCATATTATGTTGCATTTGATATTCTCAATAAATATGTGAGTCAGGCCAGGGTAGGTAGTATTTTAGGAAAGGGTAATCTCAGACAAGGTTATACAGAAAATAAGGACTGAAGCTTGAACCAGAACCAGGTCTTCTGACTCCTAGTGCAATGCTGTTCCAACTCTATCACATCTGGAAGTCGAGGGTCAGATCTTCCCCATACTTTTAGCCCTAGCCCTACATGTCTATGGTCACATCTGGCATAAACACCTAACCACTGTTTGACGATGCCAAGAGTAACAGCAAGCCACGTTTTGTTTCCAGAGCTGTGGCACACTGTGATCTGCTTCTTTGGATCTGGACGTTGCAGTATCCAGTCCTTTGGTAACTCAAGCTGAATGGATATTAAGTTTTGCCTCTGTCTTAGCAGGTGGAACGGGCTGCAACAGAAGAGCTGTGTAAACACCTTTGGCATGAGAATCTAGGAAATCTCAGGGAGTGAATGTTCTTGCCCCCTCAGCGCCTCTGGAGAAACCTCCCTTTCACCTGTGTCAATGATAGTTGGCCAGGTTTTCACATCCACAGCTGCTGCTGCCTCTCGGGACCTCAGTAACCTCATTAGGGTCTGTGTGGTGAGGATGCAGGCTGCTTTGCTGACCTAGAAACAAATGGACAAAAATAAGCACCACAAGGCTTAGCCCCGTGTAGTACCATAGGCTCTGGCTGCTGCTAAAAGCAACTCGCACATCCTACTGGGACAGGGCAGTACCAGCTTTTCAAAGAATACACACAGGACAGTGGAGGTCAGTGTTCCCCTTACGTTTGTCCTGAAAAATGCGTAACACTGAATTAGAATGATGGACTTGTTCATAACACAAGCTACTGTTTACAACAGTGATTCTCAGATATTCCATGGTTATAACCTCAGTATGGATCCCCAGATCTCTTGATTTCATGAAGACCATAATAAAATAAAAACATGGACTTCGTAGTACTCAGGGAATGAGAGGTGTTGGAGGATCATCTTTGAAGGAGGTAGTGTTTGCAACAGTCCAGGGAATATGGTGAAACACACCGGACCTAGAACATACCCTGAACTTGAGGGACTCTGCACTCAGAGGAAGAAGCTCTCCCACACACTCGCATGTGGAAACGCATGGGGACCCACTTTCCTCACCCCACTCCCCTCACCCCGCAAACTGCATCAGTGGAAGGAAACTCCCCTCCCTGCTGCTCCGGCCTACTTTGCAGAATATAACCAGGGCATTTTGCCAAACTGAACTTTGTAGTAAAATCATCTGTGGTGAATGCGGCTTTTATACTGCAGGCTCCAGTTGGGGATGGAGCAGCAGTTCTTAGAGAAACAAATGTTACATAAATTGGAACTCTGTAACTCTTTGCTTTAAAGTGCATTAGGATATGATTAGAATAAGATTTATCTTACTTTCCTACTATAGTATACTTTAATACTATACCAAGTGAATTTATAAGAACAACCCCCCAAAAAGTGACCTGACATGGGGAGAATTCAGTTTGGCATTTAAAATTACCTTGGTTACTGTGCAGAAAAAATATTAGGACTTTTTTAAGAAGAGGGAAAAAAATAAGTTTCATGGAGAAATACTAATGACAGCTTCACTTCCTTAATGTTCATGATAAAGACACAATCCTGAGATACCTCCTTGGGTATCTCACCAAAAACTGCTCTCCCACATTCCTTCACTGGAAAAGGATGGTCACTTTGATCAGATAAAGGAAAAGGAGGTAGTTTGCAGGAGACAGATTTGACTTCCTGACTCAATTAGACTGGAAAATGAGTAAGGATCCTTAGTCGTCTGACTCTGCGTTTTATGAGATGAGGACGAGGCAAGCTATACCCGGTACTTACATCAACAATCATGCGGACGGTGGGCAATGTGGCTGTGAGGTTCTGAGCATGAGGAGGTCGGACGGTCACAGGTATGCACCCGGCATACAGGCAGCCATAGAACGCAGCGATTAACTCGATGCCTGCAAGACATAGCCACTTAGCTGCCTGGTTTGTCACCGAGAAAGCAAAAGCCAGAGCTTCCAAAACCAATTTATTTATTCCCAAACCAGTTTATTAAATCATGTGCCAGACGGGTTCATTAGATCGTAATTTAACAGAGACATTATCAGAAGAAATTTTTTAAATTTAGAAGAAACTGAAGGTAAAGAAAGACGCATATAAAACAACTTACAAAATATATAGAGAGAATAAATAACGAGAAAGGAGGTCAGAAGTAAACTCCTGAAAGATACCTGACGAAGGTATTTTGACATCATTACTTGATATTACTTAGGAGAAATAACTGCAAAAATTAGGGCTGCTCCACTTGGAAAATAAAAGAATGGGAAAAGGAGAGATGAGGAACACCTGAGCTTTCTTTTACTCTTTAGAAGGCCGCTATGTGAACAGCAATTGGACCCCTGAGATGTCACTTCCCCAGTGGGTGCAGGTTTTAGGGAGGCAAGCATCACTTGATATGAAGCCTCTGCAATATCAGGACTCGAATGGTGGCCTCCTTGGGAAATGCTGTGGTCCATCACCATGATTAATTGGTAGATGGAAGACAATCTCCCAGGAACAAGGCTGGAGGAATTCCTTTACCAGATGACCTTCTAAGAAATCTTACTATCAATGTAAATAAAAGAGCAAAGTGAGAATCACAGTAAAATGAGGTAAAAGGGATAAAAGACCACAGAAGGCTGGATGTATGAGTTAGGTGGCAGAAGACTAAAGAAAGGGACAACTGAAATATTTCACCTAAAGTTTTGAATATTTACACCAAACTCATCAAGTAATTCTGAGTCCCTCTTTTCTTTTTCTTTAATTTTATTTTTGGCTGCACTGGGTCTTCGTTGCTGCACGTGGGCTTTCTCTAGTTGTGGCAAGCAGGGGCTACTCTTCGTAGTGGTGCACAGGTTCTAGGCATGTGGGCTTCAGTAGTTGTGGCACTCGGGCTCAGTAGTTGTGGTGCACGGGCTTAGTTGCTCCATGGCATGTGGGATCTTCCCGGACCAGGGATTGAACCTGTGTCCCCTGCACTGGCAGGCAGATTCCCATCCACTGCACCACCAGGGAAGTCCCTGAGTCCCTCTTGATGTAAAAAGATTGCTGAATTAGAGCGTGGAAGACGAACGCAGTAATAATTGAGGGACAGTAAGCACCAATTACGATGTGGAGAATGTGAAGTCAGAGTTCACACACAACATGCTTTTGAAAACTGGGTGAAACAGTCCCATTCCTGAGCACTCCTAGAAATGTGTCTCTTTTGAGTGTTTCCAAAAGTCAAGAAGTTGTCATTCACTCATTCAATATTTACCATAGTGCCAGGCACTGAGCTAGACAGTGGAAATACAAGAGTAAATACAACAGACTCGGTTCTGGCAGAGCCCTCACACTGCACAACTCTGAGAGGAGAGGCCTGTTCCCATGGCATGAGCCTGTGCCCACAGCCCACGTGGTCATGTACAACAGCGCTGAGCTCCTGTCCTCTTAGAGTCTATAGTCTAGCAATGGAGCTTGTCCAGTCTACCAATCCAGCACTTACCAGGTGGATAGAGTAACACAACGTTGTCTCCTGCATTTAGATGTCCCTTGTCACCAAGAACTGCCGCAATCCTCTCTGCTCGCTTATGAAGCTGAAGGCAGCTGGCCGTGCACACAGTAGTTCCCTGTTAATAGAAGAAAGTATAAGCAGGTTGATGCTCAGTAAGGAAAACAGTAACAAACATAGCCAATTTGACATTATATGGAAGGCTGTGCCTTGCTAGATTATCTGTAGCAAGTTATCAAGTTCAGTGAAAATTCCCCAAGCACCAAAAGACATGTGTGGTATTCCTTTTCTTTCTCAATGTTTGAAGGTACTTAGGGACTAACAACATTAACTTAAATCAAACGTATGTATTTACAGTCTCTCTTATTTAAGGTAGCTTTAAAAATACATAGCAATTCTGTATTTAAATAAAGAAATAAAAGAAGAGGGGAAAATAAAAGAAATGAAAGCGGGACGAGGGTATGAGTGAGGTCAGGACGCTGGCTATGTGGTCAAGTACACTTGCGTAAAACACGAGTTTGGCTCTGAGTATTCTAACAGCAGAGATGTAAACAAAAACACTAACAGTGAATTAACAAAGGTTAGCAGATTAGAAGATGGCCAATTATTCCAGGTCCTGAGAATAATTTCTCCTGTGGGTTTTCATAAGTATCCTTATTGTCCAATTCAAGTTTCACCGAGCTGGGCTTTTTGAACCCCTGTGCCTTTGTAAAATATAACACACGAGTGTGAAAGTGCATAAGATATGAATGTGTAGCTTAATAAAAAATTATAAAACAAGCATCTGTGTAAGAACCAGCCTGATGTGAAAAAGACCACTGCCAGCAGCTTAAAAGCACCCCCATGGGTGCCTTCTCCTTCCCTCCTTAGGGGACCACGATCGTGACTTTTTAATGTTAGTGGCTAATTTCTTTTTCTTTATATTTTTACCACCTATGGAATATTTGATTTTCATAGAGTTGTGCTGTACATATATATTTTTGTGATTTGCTTCTTTCTCTCAACATTCTATTAAGCGTCATCTAGCCTCTCGTGCTTAGGTGTATAGTTCATTTGTTTTTGTTGCTGCACAGTATTTAACTGCATGAACATACCACAATTTATTCATCCATTCTACTGCTGATGGACAATTCATTCTAATACGTATATCCTGGTGCATAAATATATGAGTTTTGGTCAGGTATAGCCCTAGAAATGGAATTGCTGGGTCATTGGGTATGCCTACCTTCAACTTTACCAGATAAAACCAAACTGTTATTTGTCTATATAGTGCCAATACCACACTGTTTTAATTATTGTAACTTAACTTTTGAAAACTCATGATAAAAACAAGTTTACTGAGCTGTTTCTTTTAAAAATAACTTTTAAATTTCATTAATATAAAGTAGTACAAGTTCAATATAGAAAATTTGGAAAATATAGATTAGTAAATATGAGATGTAACCACTATTAACTTTTGCTGTATATTTTCCTGGTTTTTAACAAATGAGTATGTATTATATATAAATTCACATGCAACATTAAAAAAAAAAGGTATCATACTATATTATGCCAGAGGCTGTATAGCATTGGCTAAGAATGTGGGCTCTGAAGCTAGTTTGGGTTCAAATGAAGGAGCTAATTTCCTAGTCCTACCACTTAGGGCCCTGCGACCTCGGGCAAATGATTTTATGTCTCTATGCCTCCGTTCCCCTAACCTTAAAATGAACTATGAAATGGAAAGCACCCAGGACAGGGTCTTCAGTAAGTACTCAGTTATTATTAAAATTTTATATCCTACTTTTCCTACTTCCACATTATGACTATTTTCTGGGTCATCAACTATTCTATAACATTATTTTCAATGACTGCATAGTATTTCATGTTTATATGCCATAATTTATTTAGTCAATTGTCTATTGTTGGACATTAAGGTTATAACACTAAAAGGAATATTCCTTTGGCTAAAATCAGGGTTAAATTCATAAGGCCATTTCTTACAATAGCTCTCTTTTTGGTCCTTGGTACGGCAGTAAACTAAACTTCAGTAAGAAGCATTTTCTGGGCATAAGGGAACAATGTTGTATGGTTCCTAAGCTTTCTGGTGGCCTGGGCTAATCCAAGGTAAAATGTTAGGATATGCAGAACAATAGATGGACTACATGTCCTTTAGTCATCCATATATATTATTTCTCTACGCAAGAAGCAAATTTCAACTTACGTTCACTAACAAATAGATCTGAAATATGATTTGACAAGGCCATAAGTTTAACTGTAGCCAAGCTTGGGAGTGGAGTGGGGAACAAGCTGGATTGACATCTTCTTACTGAAATGGAAGGACCCTAATCAATCCATGGGCTTGAAGAGAAGCCCACTTCACGCAGAGGTGGAGCAAGGAAGTCCCAAAGTTTTCTACCATAGAGGAATGGTTCTTGAGATTTTTAACTGACTTTTCACTAAGATGCACAGCATATTCCTCTCAGGTTCTATCACTGCATAAATTCTCAAAGCTGTGTATGTGTGTGGTGTGTGTGTGTGTGTGTGTGTGAGAGAGAGAGAGAGAGAGAGAGAGAGAGAGAGAGAGAGAGAGAGAGAGAGAGAGAGAGAGAGAGAGAGAGAGAGAGAGAGAGAGAGAGAGAGAGTATCAGAATCCAGGACCTGGGTCAGAAGGGGGCCATCTGGGTAAGTCCCCTAAGGGGACTCCAGGCCCTCCAGTCTTCCCCCTGCTGGTGACAAATATTATTCTATGCTGTGGTCACAGTACTTTCAGCTTTGGACTCAGCCATTAAAACAAACAAATCTCGGGCTTCCCTGGTGGCGCAGTGGTTGAGAGTCCGCCTGCCAATGCAGGGGACATGGGTTCATGCCCCAGTCCGGGAAGATCCCACATGCTGTGGAGCAGCTGGGCCCGTGAGCCATGGCCGCTGAGCCTGTGCGTCTGGAGCCTGTGCTCCGCAACAGGAGAGGCCACAACAGTGAGAGGCCCGCGTACCGCAAAACAAAAAAAACAAATCTCAACAGACTCCCATGGAATGCATAACTTAAAAAATACAATATTCTGGCGAACCATCCATTAGAAAGCAATAGTTAAACATACTCTTGAATAATTTTCAATTTGCTTTTTATGTTAGCAATAAATAATTTCAGTATGTACTAGAAACAACTTGTTTGTAAAATGTTGATCTAAAGTCATTTTATTTCTGGTGGAAATCAAAGAATTAAAAGTCAAACTGGGTTAAAAATTACATTGACACAATGCAGTCTATCTGTAGATTATGTAATTACATGGTTGTCCTACGGTTCCTATCAGAACTGAATAAAGACAACTTGATTGTGACAAAAAAGAGACAGTACTGAATAACACTCCAGGAGGTCTCATTTCAACCTTGAAATAACTGTACAATTTATCCTCATATATCAAAACAAGGAGAGAGCAACAACTCCTTCCTCTGAGTTGGCAATAGAACTTTTCCGATGAAAGAAAGAGATCAAGAGTGCCTAAGATACTCTCACAATAGCCAGCTGATTAGACATACAATTGCATTTTTAATACCTTGGCATTTAACAGCATGAAGAGTACGTGGTCAGGAGTTGCCTGGGCTCGCCACTGTAAAATCTCCGCCAGAAATTGGTGCTGAAGTCATAAAGCAGAAAAAAGAATCATGGTCAGCAACTTTGAAAAAGCTGGACAATGCATCTGCCATCTGTTACCTGAAGCGTAGGTTCTGTCCTTGACTTGTTTGTAAATATCAACACTTCTGGAACACTTACCTTCTTCACTAAATCATTCTCTTCAATTTGCCCAAGATCCCTTCCTGCAGCTTGTGCTATGCGTTTTCCTGCAACCAGATTCCCAACCATCACAGAAGCAGGGCCTACGCCTGTAAGTAAAAGCAAAAATCAGCTCTCTGGAGATGGCGATTCAAGCTACGTACCACCCTCACGCCAGCCCCAAGCATTTCCAGACTGACCAAAGCTGGTTCAAACGTTCATTTAACCAATACTGACTGAGCACCCTTCTAGGCACTGGGACAAAGTAGCAAACAAGACATACAGCTTGTATTCTAGTGGGGAAAGGCAACCAATAAACACACACACAAATAATGTCAGGTAGCAGGAAGTGCTGGAAAAAAGAAAATAGGACCACAGGAGAGACATGGATTGGGGGGTGGAGGGAAGTTTTCACTCCGAGGAGGTGACAGTTGGTTGCATTGGTTCCTACTGATGCATTTCATCTGTTCCAATCATGGATAAAACCCTAACAGGGGGCTTAACAGTAATAAATATCTGGTCTGAAAAGAAATCTGCCATCTATGAGGACTGAGAGTGAGTTCATCAGGAAAATCAGAAGGGCTTTATTTTAAGTGAGCAATGAAATCCAGATTGTAGGACATTCTACAAGACAACTGGCCTGGATTCTTCAAAAAGGTCCGTATCTTGAAGACACAACAGATTTGGAAGCTTTCAAGTTAAAGGACATGACAGCCAAAAGCAATGTGTGACTTTAGATACTGGATTAAAAAAGAAATCAGCTACTATAATAAACAGGTGGAGAAATATGAACATAGATTGTGTATTATTAAATGATAGCATTATATTAATGCTAACTTTCTTAATAGGATAATGGCATTGTGGCTGATGAGGAAAATTTTAGGAGAATGTTATTGTTCTCTAGAGATACACTGCTGAAATATTTGGAGGTGAAGTGTCATGATGTCTGCAATTTCCTTTCAAAGAATTCAGTTAAAACAAAAGTTAACAGTTGATGAATCTAGGGGAAGGTATATGGGTGTTCATTACAGTTTTCTTTCAACTTTTCCAGAGGCCTGCCACTTGGGGAAAAAAAAGTGAAAACTCTCCCTTTCTCAAGATAAAAAAGGAAAACTCTCCCTTTCTCAATAATGCTAGGGCTTTGTATGCCTTTCCTGATGGTCACTTAAAGATTAGATTCCAACGTATGAAACTAAGAAGACGGCTAAAACATAACAAAATTTATTGCCAGCTGAGTTTTGAATAATGCTGATGCTATGCTTTGATTAATATTAAATAACGTTTATTGCCAAAATCTGTTGATTATGAATGTACTGAAATAGCTGGAACAAAATCACTTAAATCATGGAATCACTTTTAAATATGTGGGGAAGTTGGGTAAAGAGTATAAGGCAATTCTTTTACTATTTGGCAACTTTTTTGTAAGTGGAATTACTTCAAAATGAAAAGTTAAAGAAAAATTTTAAACTAAAAAAAACCAACACACCCTAAGGGTAAAGAACTCCAATACGCTGCTAAACAGTTTTCATCTACAAAGTGTATGTCCATTGAAATTTTACGTATCGGGTTGGCCAAAAGGTTCGTTCGGTTTTTTCCGTAAGCCGGGTCTAGTAGCGCTTAGCTGTCTTTAGCTTCACTCGAAACAATTTTGTTACTGTATTATGGCAGCTGTCATGCCAGCGTGCATTTTAAAAAACTTATCAAAATTGGTGAATCTTTGTGTAGCCATTTTAGTATTGAAGATAGAAGGGAAAAAAGCAACATTTTCGGCATATAATGCTTTCTTATTTCAAAAAAGGTAAAAACGCAACTGAAACGCATAGAAAGATTTGTGCAGTGTATGAAGAAGGTGCTGTGACTGATCGAATATGTCAAAAGTGGTTTGCAAAGTTTAGTGCTGGAGATTTCTCGCTGGACGATGCTCCACAGTTGAGTAAACGACTTGAAGTTGATAGCGATCAAATTGAATCATTAATTGAGAACAATCCATATTATACCACGCGGGAGATAGCTAATATACTCAAAATATCCAAATCAATCGCTGAAAATCATTTGCACCAGCTTGGTTACGTTAATTGCTTTGATGTTTGTGTTCCACATAAGTTAAGCAAAAAAAACCCTTCTTGACCGTATTTCTGCTCACGATTCTCTACTGAAATGTCATGAAAACGTTCCGTTTTTAAAACAAATCGTGACAGGAGATGAAAAGTGGATACTGTACAATAATGTGGAACAGAAGAGATTGTGGGGCAAGCGAAATGAACCAACACCAACCACACTACAGGCTAGTCTTCATCCAAAGGTGATGTGTATATAGTGGGATTGGAAGGGAGTCCTCTATTATGAGCTCCTTCTGGAAAATCAAATGACTAATTCCAACAAGTACTGCTTCCAATTTGACCAGCTGAAAGCAGCACTTGACGAAAAGTAGAATTAGTCAGAAAACGCATCATCTTCCATCAGGATGACGCAAGAATACATGTTTCTTTGATGACCAGGCAAAAACTGTTACAGCTTGGCTGGGAAGTTCTGATTCACCCGCTGTATTCACCAGACATTGCACCTTCAGATTTCCATTTATTTTGGTCTTAACAAAATTCTCTCAATGGAAAAAGATTCAATTCCCTGGAAGACTGTAAAAGGCACCTGGAACCGTTCTTTGCTCAAAAAGAAAAAGGTTTGGGAAGATAGAATTATGAAGTTGCCTGAAAAATGGCAGAAGGTACTGGAACAAAATGGGGAATACGCTGTTCAATAAAGTTCTTGGTGAAAGTGAAAAATGTCTTTTATTTTTACTTAAAAACTGAAGGAACATTTTGGCCAATCCAATACAATATGCAAAATTCTTTCCCAAGAGACTGCATAATACGTTAACAGATATATTATGTTGGAGACAGCCTTTTTTATACAGACAGGACTCAGACTATATATGACTGTGTAAGTTGCCCATTCCTGGACTCACACTGTAAAGTTAATAAAGGTGTGACATTTTAAAAAGTGAATTTTTCAGAGTAATTTAAAATGACAAAAATAATTCAGCAGTAATTTCTTGAGGTCCTTCTGTGTGCATTTCTTGAAACTATGAGTCAAAGAGTGAAAAATTACTGAAAGCAATAACATCTAGGAGGCTAATGGCTGATACTGTGCTGTACCTGTAATATGTCTTCTTATTTTCTCCACAAAATTCTGTAAATTTCCAGTGGCAAAGACTGCTAGTCATTAAGCCCTATTCTCCTCTTTTTCCTTAAAAAACACAACCCCCAGTTTTTAGTTGGGCAAATGCCTGGAATAAAGACTATATTCTTTAGTATGGGAGAAAAATAGGTAAGAGTAAGTAATATGTGCGATTTCTAGAAAATATGTTTAAAGGGGAAGGGTATTCCCTTCTTTGTCTTTTTCTCCCACCTGCTAGCTGGAATGTAGAACTGATGGCTGGAGGTCAGGAGCTTAAATGAACCCTGAGGCAGTATGCTAAGGCTGGCTGTGGCAGATTGTTTTATTTTCTTACAAGTCTTCCTTGCTGTGATTACATGAGAGGAGTATATATCTCTCTGCTCCATTGACTTTGGGCATGGTCCGACTTGTTTTGGACAATAAAATGTTAGGAAACATGAAGCAAACAGAAGCTTTAAGTATGCTTGTATGGTTTGGCTTGCTTCTTGCTTTTGCCATCTGCCTTGAGGAAAATATGGCACAGGTAGCTGCTGGTCCCATGATGAGGAGACACATGGAACAGGCCTGAACCCAACCTACAGCCTGGAGCCAAGCCAAGGCCAGCTTGATCCCAGCCAGGTTCAGCAGATCCACATTCCATGAGTGAAAAATAAATGTTTCTTACTTTAAACCACTGAGTTTTAGGATTATTTGTTATGCAGCACATCTATAACAATAGTTAACTGATAACAATGCCAGCGCAGTAAGATGGGAAGCTGGACCAACAGTGACTGAGGGTTCCTAGCCAGTTCCATCCTAGCCTTGGACTGCCTAGCTCTGGATTTCTTTCACCTGAGAAAGAAAAAACTTGTCTCTTGTTTAAGCAGCCGTTATGTTCTTCTGAAACGTGCAGCCAAAACCAGTCCTAACACATTCCCATTCTTTACATGATAGCTTAACAGACATCTCAATGAGATTTTTGTCACTGGGCTATCTTAACACCGTTTCTATCTTCCTTTTCCTCTCCTTTCCTTTTTTACTTCATTCCCAACCATCTCCATGCTCCTGTATTCTTCTTAAACCCCATCCTCTCATGCTATCCCCACATCATGTCTGCTCCACCTATGCCACAATTTTCAAGTTGCTTTGGTCTGACCCATACGCATTCCACTAAGATTTTAGCAGACCATCACAACAGACAGCAAAAACACAGAATCCAAACCTAATGCTTTCATCAGAGGGCTAATGCCTATGAGGGCTTAGGAATAAACCTTTTATACAAGTTTCATCATTTAGTAAAACTGGGTGAAATCTGGCTAGCAAAGGCAATGTTTTAAGCAACTACTATGTCTCTGAGTTGCATCCTTTAAGCATCTACTGAAATGAAAGCTTTCTTAAAGGAATTCTAGATTAAATGCTATTTAAAATAGGATTTTACTCATATGACGAATGTAGGACTTCAGTATAACAGAATACGAGATGGAGAAGGATTTGTATGTTTTACATATCCATCAGACACTTAGGCAGGAAATATGAAGATACTTATTTCTTGATTAGTACAGACTTGATTCTAACTGCCCCTTTAGAATATCAGCCTCCATAAACTCTCATTTCCACTAGCAGAAACTGATAAATATCATATATACTTTAGCTCTATACACACTGATACTAAGATAAGGTTACTTGGCGAGTTGACAATAACATCTACATAACCAAATGTGACAAGATCTTCAGCCACCAGACCACTGAAGTAATAACTACTGCAAAGCAGAGATTAACACTGTAATATCCTAATAAAAATATCCTAGAGAGTCAGAGGCTTACCTTTTATTTTATTATTGTATATCATATTTATCTTTCAGCAAAAGCGGTCTTAATGGAAATATAATTAAATGCCATACTTCCCTTTGACTTCCTAATCTTCCCACTGTGTGTATGTGTGTGTGAGTGTATGTGGTAGCAGTGGGAACTGTAAAGGCCAGATTTTGGCTCTCATGTGTTTCCAGGCATACAAGAAACTAGGAGGCTCTCATTAACTTCTCAATTAAAATGAAAAAGCATCAATAAAACTTAATGACTTCATGTTGGATTGAACAGATATTTTAACATGACTGACCATCAATCACTTACTCCTGCCTTTAGTCTCCTACTCATTAGCCCTACAACCTAGGTTTGTTCAGAAGTTAGGCAAAATGGTAAAATTGACTATTTGGTTTTTCCCTTGTTTCATATGGCAATTCACATACTTCTATTTGCATCTTGAATTCATAGGAATATGGCAAATGCAAAACATGCTATTTATCTCACCTCTGTCACTAACCAGCTATATGACTTTGGGCACAATTCTTAACTTTTCTGAACTTTACTTTCCACAGCTGAGGGCAAAGCTCTAGGATCATATTTGTAAAATGTATAGCTACTATTTGGCTTTTAGTAAGCCTCAATAAATACCAGCTGTTCTTATTATCAGAACCTTCCCTTACAGGACTTGATTTATTCTCCCTCCACCAGTGGCATTCTGATCACCTTGACCCCGTACCTTACACGCAGGGAAAATGGAGGCACTCTACGGAGAAGTACTCAGAAGACTGAGCCAACAGCCAACCTGGAAAAGCGATTTTACAAAATCTCACTCCTTCCGGCTTTTGGTCAGCTGATCCTATTCTCATGTTACTTACTAATCTTTGTAACTTTGTAATCTTTCCAACTCCAGAGAAAAAAATCATGCGGAGAGAATTCAGCTTCTTCAAGTTACAGTTTTAATGTCATGCCTTCAAAGCCAGCATTCTTACCTGGTTGCTTTTGCCGGGGTTTTGGCAAATTGGTCACGCATGTATGTGGGCACATGAGGATATTACAAGGATGTAGCGACCCCTCCAGAAAGAGCTGTTTCGTCTGAGATATGTGGATCCCTCCCAGTGGAGTTTTGGGCAGAGTATTGGCAGGCACCAGAGCAAGACAATAAACTCCCACTTGATGAATGCTATCGATTGCCTAGAAAAATACAAACAAAAAAAACACTCAAGAGATTAATTTTACGACATTTGACATCCTCCTAACACAATGCATTATTCTACTCTAAGAGTTTTTCGTGTTTTATTTTATTTTATTTTTGGCTGCTTGGGTCTTCGTTGCTGTGCGCGGGCTTGCTCTAGTTTCGGTGAGCGGGGGCTACTCTTTGTTGCGGTGCGCGGGCTTCTCACTGCGGTGGCTTCTCCTGTTGCGGAGCACGGGCTCTAGGCGCGAGGGCTTCAGTAGTTGTGGCTCGCGGGCTCTAGAGCACAGGCTCAGTTGCTCCGCGGCATGTAGGATCTTCCTGGACTAGGGCTCGAACCCGTGTCCCTTGCTTTAGCAGGCGGATTCTTAACCACCGCGCCACCAGGGAAGCCCTAGAGTTTTTCTTTCTCTCTCCATTCTAGGTCTAGAATCTGGTAGATTATTAGGATCCCATACATCTAAAGGTACCTAATCCTTCCAGTGATGGCAGAGTGGTGAGGTATTGGCCAACCCAGTACAATCTAAATGGACAGAGGTGGATACTGATTTGCAAGCCTCAGTATGTTCTTTTTTTTTTTAATTAATTATTTTATATTTATTTTTGGCTGTGTTGGGTCTTCGTTTCTGTGCGAGGGCTTTCTCCAGTTGCGGCGAGCGGGGGCCACTCTTCATCGCGGTGCACGGGCCTCTCACTGTCGCAGCCTCTCCCGTTGCAGAGCACAAGCTCCAGATGAGCAGGCTCAGTAGTTGTGGCTCACGGGCCTAGCCGCTCCGTGGCATGTGGGATCTTCCTGGACTGGGGCATGAACCTGTGTCCCCTGCACTGGCAGGCAGATTCCTAACCACTGCGCCACCAGGGAAGCCCAGTATGTTCTCTCTTGGTTGATAATGTCCAAAACCTAGAAATTTGTTTCAGTTCTTTTAATATTTTAGCTGTCCAACATAGCTCAATTAAACAGAGGCAAAGTATTTTTATTTTTAATTTTTTTTTAATTTTTAAATTTTATTTATTTATTTTTTAATAAATTTATTTATTTTATTTATTTAATTTTGGCTGCACTGGGTCTTCGTTGCTGCGTGCGGGCTTTCTCTAGTTGCAGCGAGCGGGGGCTACTCTTCGTTGCGGTGCACGGGCTCCTCATTGCAGTGGCTTGTCGCGGAGCATGGGCTCTAGGCGCGCAGGCTTCAGTAATTGTGGCACGCAGGCTCAGTAGTTGTGGCACACGGGCTTAGCTGCTCCGTGGCATGTGGGATCTTCCTGGACCAGGGCTTGAACCCATGTCCCCTGCATTGGCAGGTGGATTCTTAACCACTGTGCCACCAGGGATGTCCCAGTATTTTTATTATGAACAAAACAGAAGCTCTGTAAGTAAGCCCTTGCTTAAGTGGTTCACCAGGTTACTAGGCATCCCCTTTGCAAAACATCCAGGTGAGGCCCACTGCACACCGAGTCCTGGAGGCCAACAGCTCCCTCGGCGCACCCCTGTTCCAAGCCACGCACCTGTGCGCTCACTGAGTGTGAGCTGTGCCTGCTTCTATACCTTTTACAGCTGCTGTTCTTGTTACTGTGCTCATATAGTTAACTATTATATCCACTGATAAAATATGAATGCAAAATAGGAAGAGATATGCTTTTGAAAGACTCATTAGAGGTGAACTCCTACTGTTGATAGGAATGGGCAAGTTAACTCTAAAAGGTAAGTTTCTTTTCAAATACTCACGTTCTAGTCTAACTTAAAGGAAATGAAACCAGAAACCAAAGACAATGCTTTTGGATGTAGTTTATGGAAGTAAGCTGACCTGGAACTCAAACTGGTGTAACTCACACTCACACGCCTCTGCATCAAATAAAGGCATGCTTGTTATGTTTTGTGTTAAAATTTAATACTTGAAGAATTTCTCATTGTTATGGTTTTCTGCTTCAATCACCTTTGAAAACTAACTGACCAACTATCAATACCATGTCTAAACATGCCAGTTGAGAGGGTTCTTTTGTACTACCCACAAATCTTACTGAAAAGGAGATCCAGCCTGAGAAGACGAATGGACCAAGAGTCATAAAAGACAGACAAGGCCTTTTATTAAAATGACTTAAAAGGGCAGAGGAATAAACTTGAAAAGCATATTCTTCAGACTAATCCGCTAACCAACAGAGATAACTAGGAAATGGGAAGTCTGTAAGAGTTTCTAAGTCTTGGGTATCTTAGAATATACAGGAAGTTAGCAAATGTATCATGTGTAGCCTGGATTCCTCACTGAAAATACGCCACCTGGTAAGTCATCCACTGATAATGTTCCTTAGAAGGTGTTGAGTTAGGTGTTTAGTTTATATCATACACAGGCCTGGAATTAAACAACCTCTGGGCTCTAACCTACCAGAACATATGGAGTTCTTAATTTTCTACTATGAATCCAAGTACCCCCAGCAGAGAAGCTACATATAAGATAATGCCTTCTTATTTCACACCCAAATCAGACCCCAAATGACTTTAACAAAAATTTGGATTAGTAAATTAGCACTGAATTTAATTCCTATAGTTGCTTTCCAGGGAAAAATAACAACCTGGGAAATTTGCTTCCTGTAACTGGAAAAAATACATAATTCACCACAAGATTCTACCACTATCCCCCAAAGTTCTTTCTGAATGAAATAAGCAGTGTGTTTGAAAATATGAACAGTATAAACAAATTCTCTTTGCAGGTCTGATTATTAACCGTCTTTCAGAGATCACCCAGTCCCACTTTCTTCACAGTTTTTTCTATCTAGTCTATCTTCAGTATTCTCTTTCCTTTCTCTGATTTTGCACTATAAACAGCCTATGCTATACCAACTGATAATTCAGAATCACAGACCCTGCAGATAGGAAGAATCTTAAAAGTCATCTAGTGCTATCACACATCTCATGCTTACAACATTTCTACAACATTACTACTAACTGGCAGTAAATAAATCCAAATGCCCCAAGCAGACAAGTTATAGACATTGGGAACAATCCCAATACATATAAGTTGAATGGTAAGGACAGTCCATGCTTTCTCTGGACCATCCATTTATCCAACAAATATTTGCTGAGCCTACTCTGAGGATGTGCTGGCACAGCTATCTGGTTCTGGACTAACAGGAACAAGAGAGAGCAACTCTTGACTTTCATGGGTCTTCTATTATAGTGGATATAGAAAACAATAAATATAAAGACACTTATATGCTGATAAATACTAAGCAGAAAACAGAAAAGAGTGAGGGGACAGAGTGAAAGGGAATGTTATTTAAGATAGAGCGGGCCTCCCTAAACTCCTTATTGGAGATATGCTTATGATTATTCTTTTTTATATTAATAATAATCACCATCATCTTTTACTGAAGGCAGGCACTAAATATTTCAATTCATTATCTAATTACCATCAATTAACCTTCCAATAGCTCTGTAACATAGATAATTTTATCCCCACTTTACAGATGAGAAAATAAACTCAGTGAGGTTAAGTAAGCTGCCTAAAGGCACTTATGTGGTAGGGAGTGGAGCTGGGATTCAAAGTATGATTCTAAATGAATACTAGGCTCTCTTCACCATTCTAGCCTGCTCCCCTAGAAACATTTCCCTTATACTGAGCCCATATCTTTCTCCTTCCCTAGTGGTTTACTTCACCTAGAACAGCAGTTCATATTGGATTCCTCACACTCTAGGCACCACGTGTAGCACGCAGTAAGACCACAGCTGTTGACATGGAGACTGATTAGGTCAAAGATGTGTTCCACATTCGGACAGTTAAAATGTTCATGGGTAGTTAACACTCAGGCACAAAAGAGTGAAAGAACTTGCTGAGGCAAGTCAAATTCAACTGTTTTTGGCAACCTGAGCAGAAAAATACTTTGTGGTACACAAGGAGGTGTGGTATTATCTGCTTTTGCTAACAGTAGCTAGAATATTTGAGTAGCTACTGGCAGGGAAAAAAACCAAGGAAACATAACTGGTCGACTGAAGAAAATGCTTCAGTAGTGGCTTCTGCTGCCTTTGACAGCAAAGTCAACCTCCCCGACAGACACCCCAGGTGCACTCACCTGTAGCACACGGCTCATCCACTGGAAACTATCTTCCTCGGAAGCGTCAGGTCTTTGTTCCGCAACCACCACGATGCGCTCATCATAAAATACAGACACAGAAAACACAGCAATTCTAAGAGAGACAGATCAAACACATCAGGACTCCCTTCACAACCAGTCCTATTTGCTTTGCTCAGTTGGAATTACAGAGGGGAGACATCCCCACCGCACTGCCCAGGAAGGAGTAGTTTAGAAAAGAAAACGTCACAATAATTACCATCAAAACGAGGACTCAAAAAACGTGTACTAAGCGCCACTGTCGTGAATATTGGGACGTAGCGATAAATAAGCTGAAGTCCCTGTCTTTGTGGAGCTTGCGTGTCAGAGACAGAACAATCACGTCGCGCTATACACCGGGGGACCGAGGCAGGGCGGGGGCGGAGCAGTGTGTGGGTCGGGGGGTGGGGGGTTGGGGGCGGGCAGCGCCTCCCTGAGGAGCGGACATTGGAGCAGAGACCTGAATGAGGTGAGGACGCGAGCCGCGCGGAGATCTGGAGGAAGAGGTTTCCGGGCAGAAGGAACGGAAAGCGAAAAGGTTCTGAGGTAGGAACGAGCTTGGCAGGTTTGAGGAACAGCAAGAAGGCCAGTGTGCCTGGAGCAGGGTGGTGAAGCAGAGAGTGGTGGGGAGAGGTCAGACCCGCCCAGGTGGTCACCGAGGACCTGGAGGCGGGGGGAGGGGGATGCTCTGAGTGAGGTCTCGGCTCAAACATCCCCCTGCTAGTGAGGCATTCCCAGACTCCCCGTATAACCCGCAGGCACCACCACCCCGTGTGTCCTTCCTGCACAGCACTCATCACCAGCTCACGTAGTATCTGTTTCCCTATGTGGTTATCTGCTCTTCCCCCAATGAGAATGTGAGTTCCCACGGGCAGAGACATGGCCTGTGTTGTTCACTGCCACACCCTGAGTATCCAGCACAGTGGCACACAGTTGGCACCCAATAAACGCTTGCTGAATGAAAGTATGAAATAATGGGAAGGCACTGGAGGGCTGAGAACGCCAGCAAGCCTGACCACCTCCTTTCCTTCTTTCCTTTCATCCACACGTATCTAATGAACACCTACTGCATGCCAGGGGCTGTGCTGAGTGCCGGGGATGTGACCGTGACCAAAGACAGAAGGTCCAGTACCCCATGGAGTTTACATCTGACAGGAAGCCACACCATTACAAAAAACTATACATTTCAGGAACTGGTTCTCTAGTGGTTTAATTTTTCTACTGCTTCAAAAACTAAGGGACACCAGGATTGCTTTAAAGACATATAACCATGACTGAAAACTACTGAACAGGACATCAATTACTCAAATATATGCCAAATATCCTTTCTTGAGTTAATAGGCAAAGAAAAGAGGATATCTAATTGACTTCATCCATGGAATTTGAAATTAGCACTTATGTACTATGTCAATCTCTACATTAAAATGGTAATAATTTAGAGTCAAGTAAGAGAACAATTCTTAGATGTAAACTCCTACAGAGTAGCATCTATCTCAATTAGACTGAATGGGGCGACTTCTGTATTGAAGGCATGTAGGAAGTTCAGTGTTTCAGAAATCTCCTCAGTCTTCAGGATACAACAAACAGTAGTAATTAAAAACTGAAATACAGGATATGGTTACAGCCCCTCAATTACAGCCAAAGAACCAGACATTTTAAGATAAATATTCAGCCTGGTTTCTGCTACACTTAATCAAAAACAACCTAATCTAGAGCATCTACAGAATACAACTCAAATCATACCTACAGAGGTATCTTTAGATTCCACCGGAAGTGCTAACCTTTGAACTCTGTACTACTCACCTTCCTCTATAAACAGTCTTTATTGATTCAACAGCCAATCCAGTAGCAACAATGTCATCAGCATTATGTCTTCGACCACTAACCATCAGTAACCCATCCATTTTTCCAACCACGAAAACCAAGCTGCCCTGAAAGGTAACAATGATTTACGTAATTTAAATAGCAAAACAGACATTTTACTTCCTGCCTTGAAATAAATCTCATAAAAACTGTAGGAAAGAAAATATCATATTTTATGGATTCTAAAAAAGTGTTTCACATCTCGACATCTCAGAATCAGTGGCATCTTACAATTAATGCGGTCTTAATAGTATATAAGAAGGGAATCCATTCATATTCATTCTTTTAACAATAATTTATTTATTTATTTATTTATTTTTGACTGCACTGGGTCTTTGTTGCTGTTCGTGGGCTTTTCTGTAGTTGTGCGAGCGGGGGCTACTCTTCGTTGCAGTGTGCAGGCTTCTCACTGGCGTGGCTTCTCTTGTTGTGAAGCGTGGGCTCTAGGCGTACGGGCTTCAGTAGTTGAGGCACGCAGGCTCAGTAGTTGTGGCTCGTGGGCCCCAGAGCGCAGGCTCAGTAATTGTGGTTCATGGGCTTAGTTGCTCCGCGGCATGTGGGATGTTCCCGGACCAGGGCTCAAACCCGTGTCTCCTGCATTAGCAGGCAGATTCTTAACCACTGCGCCACCAGGGAAGCTCCAAATTCATTCTTAGGGAGGAATTTTATTTTTATTTTTTGCCACACTGCAAGGCATGTTGGGATCCTAGTTCCCTGACCAGGGATCAAACCTGTGCCCCTTGCAGTGGAAGTGTGGAGTCTTAACCACTGCACCACCAGGGAAGTCCCAGGGAGGAATTTTATAAGAAAGCAACTAGGATGCCAAATGAGCACAGTTCATTTTCCCAGCCATGATTATGTATTAGTTCATTTTCTGTACTTATTCATGGGATGGATGCAGAGGAGAAAATTGTTAGACCATTTAACACTGGAATTAGGAAGAGAGTAAAACAGTTTTAATGTGAAAATGAATGTCTCAGATTTATAAGGGTAACGTTTCCATCCGGTAATATTATAAATAAGTTAATAAAGAAAGGTCTAAGGAATTGTAGGAGCCTCTCCTTTCCAAAAAAATAACCGAGATGCAGGAAAGTCTGCTGTCAATGTCCTCAAAGCATCACTGTATAAATAATTCTATTATTTATTATTTCATATAATTTTTGTCAATAATTTTCCCAGACCCATTTGCAGTAAATTAACTTTTCCCATTCATCATAGAATTCCTAAATTTTTGGACCAGTTACATATATTGAATTACCTAGTAGTCATCTCCATTTGAATGTCACTAATTGATTTACTAAGCACAATGTAGTGCCATACACTGACTAGGCGATACACTGACTAGGCTTTGTAAGTAAGACATAATCTCTAGTCTCAAGAAGCTACTGGCCCATCCTTCTGTCATCCCGGAAGACAGAAGAAAATCAGCCATCTTCAACACAGTCTGAAAAGTCCTACGGTGGAAGTGAATAAAGAGAACAAGACAGTCACTGCTAGTCCTCCAACATCTATTTTTCCATTTCTTTCACAGTAGTAGAATTTCTAGCTGGGCACGGCTGACCAAAATAAAGCCTGCATTTCAGCCTCCCTTGCAGCTATGTGTGGCCAGGTGACTAGTTCAGAACAACGAGATATAAGCAGAAGTGTTGCTCAGCAGCTTCAGGGAATTTCTCTTAGGAGACAGTAGGGCTACACCCTTTCTTCCGTCTTGTTTCCTGGAATGCAGATGTGATGGCTGGAGCGCCATCTCGGACCTCAATAGTGGAGTGGAAGCTAAAAGGAGCGGGGTCTCTGAGAATTTCTTGGTGCTGAGTGAAGAAGTCAAGACAGTAGGTGTAGATGTCTCTTTCTAGGAGAGTGATTCTCTTAGAGGTATGTCCTCAGCCCCACCGTCACCCATAAATGGTGGGGAAGAAATAAAATAAAATTAATCTTTTCTTATAGAACTTGAACTGTTATGAGGAGAAAAAAGAGAGGGTAAGGATGTAATTAAGAGATGGAGGGAGGTATGTGGGCTCAACTATGATAATGAAGGTCTATTACTTACAAAATAAAATCCTAACTTCCCATTATGTCATGCAAAGCCCTTCATGCTCTGCCTCTCTGCCTTCCTCACCGGCTCATGAGACTAACTGTGAGCTCTTTGAGAACAGGTTTTGTATCCTAATTGTCTCTGTAAACCCAATGCCTGTAAATACCACCTGCTGAAAAACAAATTGTTTTCATTCAGAGAATTTACTGTTACACCTGGTGTAGTACTGATAATCTGTATGAAAATGATTTGTACACTATTATGGTTTCCCTTTGCTACTGAAGGTAACTTTTTCAGCACTCTTCTAACTTACTGAAATATATTAA
Source organism: Mesoplodon mirus (assembly GCF_964341445.2). NCBI lineage: Eukaryota > Metazoa > Chordata > Mammalia > Artiodactyla > Ziphiidae > Mesoplodon > Mesoplodon mirus. Next base: position 56,877,997 of record NC_138987.1, on the reverse strand, counting down.
TCAAATCAATGCAACACAGGAAGAATAAGTGAAAAGAGTTTCGAAAATAAAAGATAATGTCTTAGTTTGAAGCAATAAAATGAATTTGGGTAACTGGAGCAATAAACATTACTCATTTTATGACATTTTTACAGGAACTGCTCTAAATATAAGTTAAGAGGCCCTGTAATACTCTTGGACTAATAAGAATTTGTTCTGTGAACTAAAGTACAAATATTTGGATCAGATGCACCAAAACAAATATGAAAGTGTCACTTACTGGCCCTACAAACCCCAGTAATCCCGACCGGATGAATGGTACATCCCCAACAGGAGAGCCTGCGGAATTCACTGGAATCACCTAAAAGACGGAAGAAAGTGAAAATGTTAGCTTAAAAAAAAAAGTACTTGATTTTTAAAAAGTCTTAAAAAAAAAAAGAATTTAAAACAGTAATACATGCTTGTTGAAAACTAAAATTATAAAAAATAGTGAATCCAGTAATCCCACCTGCTTAAGACATACAAACATTTATAATTTGTTGTTTACCTCTCCGGACTTTTTTAGATTCACATATTAACATATTAAGAATTTTTTTAAGGGATCATATTATATATACTATTTTGTAACTTGCTTTTTCATATATTATATGTGTTTCGTATAGTATATGTATTTTGGATACCTTTACAAGTTGGTAAGAGTCAATCTAGCTCTCTTTGTACAAGAGTTCTATAATATACCATCACATGGGGGAATGAGATAACATAGCCCTTGGAGTCAGATGTAAGTTCAATGTCTGTCTTTGCCACTTACTAGTAATGTGGGCCTTGGGAAGGTTCCTGCATTTCTCTATACCTCAGTTTCTTTAGCCATAAAATGGAACTCTCAATGCCTATCACAGGCTTAGGGTAAAGATCAAGGGAATATAAACAGATTTGTAGATGCAAGCACAGTGCCTGGCCTAGAGTCGGTACTCAGGAAACCATCAGAATCAGCACTATTAGAATGTAACCAGTCCTTCTGGTTAGGTAGGTCATTCTAATTTTTCACTATTACGAACAGTGCTTTACTGAATACTGCTGTACATATTTCTGTGCATTTGTACAAAAGGCATGAGTCTTTTCAATTTTAACAGGCTGTCCTACAAAATTATTATAGCAATTTATACTCCACCAATACCGTATTAGAATGTTTTTCCCATACTCTGGCTAATATTACATGTTATCAATTTTTCTAAACTTTGCTAATCTGGTAGGCAAAAAAAGAAATCCCACTGTTATTTTAGTTGCACTTATTTATTACTAACATGGATGAATTTCTTTTCCCTTGTTTACCGGCCATTTGTATTTCTTTTGTGAATAGCCTAGTCATGTCTCCTGTCTATTATTTCTATTTGATTGGATTTTTCCCTTTAATTTTTAAGATTTCTTTTTTTACACAGGGAACAACTATAACAAGAGCTAACATTTATAAAATGGTTATCATGTGCCAGGCATGGGTGTAAATACAGTTAATTCTCAAGAAAACCCTATGAAACAGAATTAATATTTTCATTTTACAGATGAGAAAGGCACAGAGAGTTTCATTTGCCTCATATCAAATAGCTAGTAAGAGATGACAATGGAAAATTAGCTCTTTGCATTCGTATGTGTTGCAAAATTTTTCTTACCAGAAGCTTTTTTTTTTTTTTTTTTTTTCTGGCTGCACCACGCGGCTTGTGAGATCTTAGTTCCCCAACCAGGGAATGAACCTGGGCCCTCAGCAGTGAAAGCAAGGAGTCCTAACCACTGGACCGCTAGGGAATTCCCTACCAGTAGCTTATTTTTTAAATACACTTTTATTTTCTAAGCAGCCATTTTTAGATCTTTTGTTCTAGTGAAGTGTTAACCACATTGAAAAATTCTCTCAGGGTTTAAATATAAGAATCCAGTAAGAAAAATATTAGAAACTTTAATTTGCAAAACCAGTGCAACAGTTTTCTCCTCCTTTTTTGGTTAGTATTATTATTGTACTTCACTGTCATTAAATTTATCCTGCAGATTTCAAAATTTCTTCATCACTATGGACCTAGCAGCTTAGTAACAAATCTGAGAATTTTAGCTAGGCACTTGCCCTCCCAGGGGAGGCAATGTAATAAAATATTATTAGTATCTTCAAACACTGCTTGAAGATCTTATTTATATAAGGAACATGCAATGAAGAAAAACTCAGATATTGGAAACATACGTAGTCCAAGCACTTAAAAGAGAAATAAGGTGAGATTTAAATTAGTAAAATGTATAAAAACTCAGCAGAGATAATTAGTCACCTGTGAAAGTAAACCAAGAGAATGGCAGTAAACATGTGCTTTAAGAGTTTATGAATTGGTCACAACTTTTGAAGGTAGGCCAAGAATGTAGTAGGGATAGTGACAGTGATGGTGGTGGTGATGATGATGATGATGATGATGATGATGATGATGATGGTGGTGGTAATAATAGACATTTAATAATATATATTATGCCATTTTAGGCTGTATAAACATAGATGATGGAGCCTTTTTCAGCCACCACATCACACCACACATATAGATAACACTCTCCTGCCATTTACATCTATTATTACATAATTACATGCACTGATTTTCAAATGGGATGGTAGACAGATGTACCCTGCCATATTGAGACTGAGAACCACTAATCTAGGTTATAGAAAAGGGAAGCACAAAGACTGAACATTGGCAGTGGTCATATAAGCCCTGTCTAGTGTGAAGGGGACGTGGCCCATAAACTGCAGTTCTCTTTTCCCTAAAAGGTACCCTGAGGCAGGTTAATCCCAATTAGGAAATACTGACAATTAATTATGCCTGTTCTGATTTCCAGGCTCACCAGGCAAAACTTTCATCACAATTTGGCTTCACATGCAGAACTGCCTGCAGAAAAACGATGTGCTAGTCCCACTGAAGTATGAGCTATTTGAGTTTTATGTATTTTCCTGATGTACCACAAGCATGGAGAATAGTGCCAGACATGCAGAAGGTGCTCAATAAATATTTCTCTCACTGAAAGACTGAATAACGGCAACAATCTGCCCCTGTGACAAGCCAGGTTTTCGTTTTTCATTAGGAAGCTGGCATTCTGGTTTACATTAGTCTTTACAAGTGTGGTTAACTTGAGTCTACTCTTCAGAGATGGATCCATTCTCACTGCCCTCTCAGAATTAAATTTTGGGTCTTACAACGCTCAAACCATGGCACATTCACCAGGGTGAATTTCTGTGAGGCCTCTTACTCTTTATATATGTAAGAGATAAACAAGGGCACTTCCTGTGTGCCAGGTACTGGTCTAAGCACTCCATAAGCATTAACTCATTTAGTTCTCACAACATTCCTATGGTAGATACTATCATTACTCACATATAAAAAGAAGGAAATTGGGGCACAGAGAGGTTAAGCAGCTCAACTAGTGCATGGCAGTCAGGGCTGGACCTCAGGCAGTCTACCTCTGGAGCACACACTCCCAACAGCTACACTGTGCTATTTCCCATCAGCCAGCTCAGCTGCCCTAGTGACACTGACCTCACGCAACACATTCCCCATGAAACTTTAACGTCATGTACCTCAAATGTATTTTTTGTCACACCAGCAAGCCCAAAGTACATCATGCCTCCTGTTCTGGAGCTGACACAGATTTCTCCAATTTCATCTGTTTTGCAGAGCTGGGGAGGTCCATCGGGTCTCACAATGCACATCATCCCTAGGGTACAGAAAGTATAGTCAAGGGACAGTCTGGAAAACCTTCGAAAAAACAGTCTCATCCTTATGAACCCACGAAAGTTTTGCATTCACTGAGTGGCATTAAGTAAGAATACCAAACAGGAATGTTAAAAACAGACCTGATGCTACATAGGTATATCTAAAATTTCCACCTTTCACCCCTGATAATAAAGAATTTTTTAAATTCAGCAAATAAAACATACAATAGATGCAGACCGAAGCTTTTAAAGACAGTGACTTATTAAAAATGACTGCAAAGTCCAAAGAAACAGGTTAAATTAATTTACCCTTACACAGATCAAATTCAAACACACAGGAAGCAACGTACTCTTAACTTTCTGCCAGCCCATCGTCTTGGCAATTACAGTGAAAACCAGACAACTTTAGTATCACTCAGTACTTAGCTTTCCATGTGAACAACTGTAACGGAAACATTCACAATTAAATCATCCAATTTCTGCCAGAAATAAGTATGATTAGAATCACTTAACTCTTAGAGAGGCTTTGAGAAATTAAGTGACTTAGTACTAAAGTTTGGATTCCTGGTTTTGGATCTCATATTTTATCAGGCTCCACTATCTCTAAAGACGAATCTTCATGAAACACCAAATGGTGCTCCTGAGAACTCACCCCCGGGCATTACATGTCCCACATCCTGAACCGTCAGTGCTGAATTTTTATCTTCAGTATTGACCCGTATTACCCCATAGCTCAATCCATTCATGGAGAGAATGGCTCTTCCCGGCAAAGGGGCCCCTGGGACTCCAGGCCTGAAAACAAAATAAACTCATGAAATTTGGCAAATGAAATGATACTAAGAGAAAAGTATGAACATGTAGGAAAGGAAATTTCCTCTGGCTACCACACACACAAAAATCCGCATTTTTTTCTACCCAAAACATGCCAAATTAATCTAATTTACATGTGCAAAGCATGGTGAACTTTCATTCAGATGGAAAAAGTATATTTTAATCAGTTGTTAAGAATATACTGGCTTGCAAGGGGGAGGGGGAGGGAGCAGGATGGACTGGGAATTTGGGGTTGGTAGATGCAAACTATTACATTTCGAATGGATAAACAACAAGGTCCTACTGTATAAAATAAAAAAGAAGGTATATATGTGTATAACCAAGTCACTTTGCTGTACAGCAGAGACTGGCAGAACACTAAATCAACTCTACTTCAATTAAAAAATAAATACATAAAAGGAATATACTGGCTTGGGTGTACTCTCTATATAGGTACTTTGCATATATAAGCTACAATCAAGAACAGTCTATTTGTAGTCTAAGATGCTAACTAAGGATTCTGAAGGGCAAAACAAGACAGAAAAAGAACTAATTCACAAATACGAGATGATAATAACTAAAGTAAAACTTCAGTTTACCAGTTACACTTAGGGCAAGAGTGGGAAAAATAAATGAGATGCTTCAAACTGCTTTACAAAGTCATTTTCACTTTCAGGATTATGAAGCAGAAAATTAGATCACACCCCTTGTCATCACCTGGTCAATTCCGCACATTTGATCAAAGTTGTAACATACATCAAGAGCACCAACATAGTGAATGATACCTGCGGATTGCGACAGTCATGGCTTCGGCAGAAGTAGCACATGGACAGATGGCCTCAGGTTTCAGACCATGGCTTTGGAACAGACTCAGGAAGGCATCACAGGATGACACAGACCCTGAGAAGTTGAAACAGATCAACTTGAAAGCTGAACATATGATTTTCATTATTGCAGGAAACTGGTAAAGAATAGAAAGCTGACACATCTGTACACCATCAATTCCATGCAAATATTTTACTGTGCCTGTGAAATGGTTGATAGGTTTCAAGGACAAACAAATGCTCATCTAGCCCATGAAAGGTCAGTGACACTATTGAAAGTTACAACTTAAAATAAGGCTGCTCCTACCAAACTGCCCAATCAATAGCAGAGATGCACTGCAGGCAACAGGTAGCCAGTTTGGAAGCAAGCAACTCTTCCTGAAGTAACTACTGCAGTTTAGCCAGTGCATTACTAATACTCTGGCTTAGTTCCATCCTTAGTTCCATTCATGTATTCTCTGACTTGTTTCTTACTAAGGTCAGTCCCAGGTCTGTGTTTCATACCAAGATGATCATTGTGACTACTGACAAAAATCCACTGATGACAAAGAACATAGTAGTATCTAATGCTTTACCTGATTCTACCCTGTGGAGGCTCAAGATGTTTATGCTTGTCAGGAAAAGCAGGCAACACAGTAAGATCTCTAAAAGCTTTTGCAAACTCCTTAGATTTGGTGACAGGGAATTTACATAAAGTCCAGACACTTGGCTATATCAAGTTACCTTCTCATAGCTCTTTTTAGTTACATGATAGAGAAAGGACCTAAATGACTGAGCATGGAGTGGTTTTAAAAGCTTACAGATCCATCAAATGATGAATGACTATATAAAATGTAGTATATCTATACAATAGAATATTATATGGCAATATAAAGGAATAAAGTACAGACACAGGCTACAACATGGAGGGACCTTGAAAACATGCTAAGTGAAAGGAGCCGGTCACAAAGGACCACATATAGCATGACTACATTTATGTGAAATTTCCAGAATAGATAAACATATAGAGACAGAGAGTAGATTAGCAGTTGCCTAGGGCTAGGGGACAGAGGATGGGAAATGGGGAGTGACTACTAATGGGTATGGGGTTTCTTTTGGGGATGATGATGTTCTAAATTCAGGTCAATGGTGATAGTTGTATAACTCTGTGAATATACTGAAACCACTGAACTGTACTTTATTTTTAAAAAATTTTTTAAAGATTTTTTCTGATGTGGACCATTTTTAAAGTCTTTATTGAATTTGCTACAATATTGCTTCTGTTGTTTTATGTTCTAGTTTTTTGGCCAGGAGGCATGTGGGATCTTAGCTCCCCGACCAGGGATCGAACCCACACCCCCTGCATTGGAAGGCAAAGTCTTAACCACTGGACCACCAGGGAAGTCCCCCATTGAAGGGTACTTTAAATGGGCAAGTTTTATGGTATGTGAATTATCTCTCAATACAGATATTAAAAAAAAAATGCTTACAGAAAGGGGATGAAAACCTCAGACTACCAAAGGAAAGGATATTCCCAGACTGACACTCTCTAGAAATACTCACAGGGATTAGCCCCGTCAGTGACAATCAACATGCGGAGGGAGCTCAAGCTCACGTCTCTCTGGTCCCGATGCGCCATCATAGCCCAGTGCAAGTCTCGGCACTTCACTAAAGCAACCTTGGCTATAAACGCAAAAGAGATAAAGTCAATACACACATGTTAAATTTGGTAGATATTAGTATATTATAATAAAAACATTTTTACTTATTTTAGGAATCACGATTTTCACTTAGACAAAAATAAAAAAGGTTTCAAAGAAATTGTTCCAGGTGCTCTGAGGCAGCAGCGACTGACTGGACGCACGACTGCCTTTTGCTCACTGTGACCTGCAGGCAGGCCTTGTATCCTAGCCAAGGAAGCTTCGAACACCAAAGCACCCAATAAATCTAATTCAGGGCCCAGATTCAGGCACAATTCTTAAGAATGGACATCAACTGAGATGAACTAGACAACATACCTAATTTTTTAATAACCAAACTCTAAGATCTGTCAAGGCACCAAGGCATAGAATTATGTCTCTAGAAGAGCAACTTGAAAATCCCTGAAATTGCAAACAGTCACATAATCAAAGCTTAGATGCTGTGTGTAACTACCTTTGTGGGCATGTACTCTCTGGACCCAAGAGAGAGGGCAAGTCTTCATAACAGAGTAGGGTACACTAATTGTATGCATCTTATTCATTACATTCTGAAAAGCAAAGAAAGATAAAAAGTAATCAATACCTAATACATACTTAGCATTTTAAAACTGAACTGATATTTTGTTAACAATTTTAACCATACAATACTCAAACACATGCTCTTTGAAAAAAATTGAAAATATTAACTATAAGGTTGAAGCCTCTTTTGCTACCTATTCTCAAACCTGGTTCCCTTCTTTCCTCCTCAGAAATCATCATTGTTATGAATCTGCCATGGATCCTTCCAGTCTTTTTCCCATGTATTTACATATATATTCATCCCCAGAGAAACATAAACATATTTTTAACATAAAAGGCATCATACTATACATATATCTACAACTTGCTTTTTTTTCACTTAAATTGTTCTAGAACTAAATCTATGTACATCAGTATAAGAGATCTATACAATTTTTTTTTGACCTGCTGCATAGTATTCTATAGTATGACTGTACCACAATTTATTTGGGCATTTCCCTATTATTGACAATTTTTTTTTGCAATTACAAACAATGTTTCAAGGAACATATTTATACTCATTTACCTGGCACATGTGTAAGCGTTTCTCTAGGGTAGGTACAGAAAACTTGTACTGCTGAGTCATAGGATGTGTGCTTTTACCGCTGAACAGATAACTGCCAAACTGCTCTCCAACCCTCTAAGTGCTTTCATCATGTTTATGCTTGCCACATGCCACAAAGGGCTGGGTCTTAAAACGCAAGAAATCAACGTTTCACTGTCGCTTACCGGAGGTCCTGCCCAGACCTGTTAGGTGTTTGAGTAGATAAAGCTGAGTAACCTGAGAGGGTCATGCAATTTGGTGTCTCTCCTGCCACCCAAACCGAACATACCCAGGAGCCCCTGTCCCCAAAGAGACCCAGCCTGAGAGTAGTTAAGTCTTGGTACTTAGACTAGCCATTTTGTTCACCACCCAAGTGGCCCAAAGATACCAAAGTACCACTGTAAACCTCTTTTTCCTCCCTCCCCCAAGTTTCTAGCTATGGATTTCAGGGAAAGAATGGTGTGTGTAACTAATTCTTCACACATGTCCCTATCTTGCTCTGTGTATCAGAGAGAGAAGATTCCCTCTAACTCCTCACAAGGGTTTCTTAACCGCGGATTAAAAAAACAAAATGGGAAGGACTTTAGAAAAGAGCTAGAAAGCATGTATGCTCAAGGAATAAGGGTTTTGTGGGTTTTTTTTACTAGTTTGAGGGGTCCTGGGAGAAAAGGGAAACCGCTCCTCTTCCCCATGCTTCATTTCCTACTCTTTCTCTGACTCCTGCAATGTGTGACGAGATACTCTCAAAGGTTCTTTCAACTGTAGAATACTGTATCTCTTCTCTCTCCCCTCCTAATCAGCATGCTCCATATGTAGCTTTTCCCACTTGAAATGTCCCCCCTTCTACTTCCACCCCCCAAATATCTCTATATGGCTACATCTTACCCATTTTTTAGTCCAATTCAACTGTCACCTCTTCCATAAAAATTGAGGCCACAGCTGGGAGGAAGTCGCCTTTTTCTAACTCCCTTAGGATGGTACCTGTTCGTCTATTATGGAAAGCAGTCTCATCTACCTTGTTATTCTGTTCTTTCATTGCAGCATGAACTCATTCAAGACATTTTGTTCAATGGAAAGGTTAGATATTATTAAACACAGTTGCAAAGTTCCAGATATATTTAAGTAATCTTTTCTTTAGAAAAGAGAAGAGGTGACTCACAGTTTTTTGAAAATTATAAATAAACATATAGCCATTTGTACAAATTTTTAAGCTTTGAGTCATCATAGCAGATATTTAAAAGATTTTTGATCCTAAGTTCTCCTACATACTATTATGTGAAAGGTATGCCCAACCACACAATGAAGAAAAAACAGAATTACATTCTCCTTTAAAAAAATTACCATTCGTATTGCAAAATCAAATTCCCCTGGAAAATACCACTGATCTTTTAGGGGCTTAAATTTCAAACAAGCACTGAGTGATGCTGTGGTTACATAGCGCACACAGTGACCTGAATCATAAGCACAATTTACACTAAAGGCCTTGATTCTGTGTAGCTTACCGCAAACATGCCATGCCACAGCCCAGCATCCTTCTTAAAGTCTAAAACATTTACTACTGTTTCCCCTAAAATAGAAAAAAATAGGAAAAAACACAAGGAAATCATCTTTAGTGTTAAGTTGCAAAATTATGTCACTTGCCTCTATTAAACAACTGATTTGGTACTTTTAAAGAAACCACTAAAAGTTCTCAGGGTCTTCTAATTACTTGAGGGTCCCCTCAAATTGGCTGGGGGACTGATCACAGGGTGACGTGGTCACAGAAGAAACAATGAGTTTGGAATTCCTTGACTTTGGCACTGTCTTCGAGATAATTTTTTCCTAATTATATAAGGAACACGTTTGTTTTAGAAACTTTGGAAGTTTCACAAGCATATGTAAAAAATTACACTTCCTAGAGAAAACAAAAAATGTTGGTGTATGTATATATCTATATATTATATCTACATACATGCACATATCATTCTAAGCTTATATACTTATAATGCTTATATAGAGATAGATACTTGACTAACAAAATTGGCACTGTATCTGATTTGTTTCCACTTAATGATATACTGAAACAATCTTTAATATTCAAGAACATGAGTTTTAATACCTCAGCGTATAACCCATTATATGAATGTATTATATAATAATCAACTGCATTTGTTAGCATTTTGATTGATTTCATTACACACACAAACATACATACATATATATATATATATATATATATATATATATATTTTTTTTTTTTTTTTTTTTTTTTTTTTTGCGGTACGCAGGCCTCTCACTGCTGTGGCCTCTCCCGTTGCAGAGCACAGGCTCCGGATGTGCAGGCTCAGTGGCCATGGCTCATGGGCCTAGCCGTTCCGCGGCATGTGGGATCTTCCCGGACCGGGGCACGAACCCGTGTCCCCTGCATCGGCAGGCGGACTCTCAACCACTGCGCCACCAGGGAAGCCCAAACATATATATTTTTAACCAAACAAGAATGCAGCTCTATAATGCTGCTATAATGAGCATGTATTAACTTGTTTCATTCTATGAAAGGAAAATAAAACACTAAAAAAATTAATGTTGTGAAGAACATTCTAAGGGAAATAGTCATTCCAGAATATATATCAACACATCTAAAGTCCAACAACCCAGAATACATTTTTGTGTTTTAATTTGTGTTTTTTGGTAGCAGAATTTCTTTGACTCTAACTCCATACAGCTGGTGGCAGCTCTAACGCATGGGGAGATGGAGGTACCTGACATTCCGCAGCTAATAAGCACATGGTTTTAATTAGTTTTCTATTTCTGCACTCAAGAAATCATGCTTTACATATTTGGTTTGCCCAGAATTTTAGTTTCTTTAAATCACAGCATATTTGTGAAAAAGAAGAAAGCAAGCCAAGAATGTGTCTTAGAACATTTCCCTCTGAATGTGGTCATTAACTGGAGTCCAGTCGCCGAGCACTCTGCTCTAAGTCACACAGATCTGAGCTCACAGTGCAGGCAGTCACGGGGTGAAGTCTGACCTTCAGAATAATTGCAGGCCTGGGACAGAGCTTGGCAGTGAGACAGCATTGCAAGGCGGGACACTGTAACTCCCATTACACTCCCTTCTTTGCTTGTTTTATACTAGGAAAAAAACACAAAAACAAAAACACAAGGAACAACAAAATGGGTTATTTCAAATGACAAAACTAGAATCCAAAAACGAAACCCTGAAAAGCCATGACGATGGGCTGAATTTAACGTTTCATATAAATATCTGAGGCTACACACTTGGGCCCCAAACTCTAATCACACAAAGATAGGACTGGGTAATGTCAAAGCTCAACAAAAGTATGTGTGAAAAATTCTTAAAAGTTTAATTAGTTGTCAGTGTGAAGTGGCTGCTAAAGAAGCTAAAACAAACCTGTGACTTCAGCTGGGTTAACAGAAGCACAGTAGCAAATACAGGGCAAGAGCAAGAGCTAAAGGTGTGGAAGTGTGGTCCCTGTCTATCAGCAGCTCCCGGCTGGGAGGGGAGACTGGGAAATGGCCTATTCACTCCTCCAAATCAATCAACTATAATTTCGCTTTTACCTCGATGCTCCATTCAAGTTGCTTTTTACCAAGATCAGTCACATTTTTATTGTTAAGTCAAAAGCACATATTGCATACGTTACTTTATCAGACCTTTCTGTAATATCTGACACCTCCCTTCTTGACACTTTCTCCTTCCTTGGCTTTTGTGATACTCCTCTTCCTATTCAATATTCTCTCTCTCTCTCCTTTCCCTCCACTTTCTCTGCCCATCCCTTGGATGTTGGCATTCTCTGAACGTTCTGTTCTTCCTCTTCTCTTTTCACTTTAATTCATCAGGGTACCACATTCCTGATGACTCCCAATTCTCTACTTCCAGCCCAGACCTCTCTCCAGAGATCCAGACTCAGAGGATCAACCCTTCCCCTCGAATGACCTGTACTCCTGTGAAACGCAGCCAACACCACCCCTGTACCTTTCGTCCATGAAAACTTTTCTTGCTGTACTTCCTATCTTAGCGAAGGATGCCATCCATCATCTATCCAGTTGCCCAAGTCAGAAACCCAAGTGTCTTTCTTGCCTCCACCCTCTTCAGAGTTAGTCACTAAGTCCTGTCTCTCCCCTACACTAACCTTCAATACCAAACCCTCTAGCCATCTGTTTCTTCTTGCTCTTTATCTGTTAAATTTATTCTTTTCAAGCACAGCTATTTGTCCTCCTCATTTCTCTAGTCTCTTGCTTCCCATCACCCCCCACCACTCCCATCCCCAAAGCAGCAGAAAAATATCTCTGCCAGTAAAGCATTTCTTAAACCTCTGAACTTCTCTAAGTCTTTTGTAACTTTCTTATATGACAAGGATCAATTTCTTTGTTGTCTTTCTCTTGAATATGTATTTATGTTCAAAATAATTAGAATAGAAGGGCCACTATAAGGCATTTTACAAGCCAAAAGATGGAAATCTAACAAACCAGGAGGATCTACTAACATTAAAACTACAAAACGTTAGTTTTAAATTTTGTGGGACAGCAATTGAAGCCAAAGGAAAAGCCAGAATGTACATCCTAGTCTCAGGACTTACCTCAATGTATGCTGGTTCTGTACCAGCAGGTGAGATGTGGGGTTGCCAGTCTTTAGGTGGCTTTGAAAGGTACTTGGAATCTGTTACAACCCATTTGAGCCGGGGCCAACCTAAATCAAACCCAAAATAAAAACTGAATTGCCTAAGCCATCAGGAAAGGAGTTCACCATGAATTGGTCATTTTAAATATCAAGAGACCAAATCAAGGTCATTTTATAATCAGTAAAATATCTTTATTAGTGTTTAGTGATAAATCACCAGACAATTATACCTTCTTTCAAAAGTACAATCGTTCCACATGCTAATTCCAGGCCTTGACATTACCTCAACAACTGGGAGGTCCATTTGGCAGTGGAAGTCCACTGAGGTTAGTGGTCTATCCTCTGTCTCTACATGTAGCATTTAGCTTTAGTGAACAGAGTGGTAGCTTTTCCAACCATCAGCATAAAGGTTAAGGGTGTGGGCTGTGGAATCAGACAGATTTGGGTTCAAATCACTGCTCTGCCATATATTAACTGTGACTTTGGGCAACTTACTTAACCTCTTTGTGTCTCAGTTTCCTCACCTGTAAAATGGGGATAATAATGGTACCTACTTCATAAGATTGTGAGGATTAAATAAGAAAATATATGTTAAGTACTTAGCTATTATTAAATTAAAACACTAATTAAAGCACTCAGCTTTAATTTTTAACTGATAATTCAGGTACAAATATTACTAACCTTTAAACTGTACAATTTCTCCATTCTGGGTTTTTGGCAATCCCTTTAGACAAACTTCACTGGTAAGAGCTAAGGCAATACCACAGCTTCCCAGCAAGAAGCCAATCTGCTGCCCTCCAGCATCCTGTGGAGAAAAGATAATGAGCAAGGTGGGGGAGTGAACGTGAGCATACTGAAGACCAAAACCTGACACTTAGTAACACTCTGGCACTTGTGTGACACTCATGGAACCCCCTGATATCTGGCAATTGTCAAAAGCCAGTGACAATATGTTCTTCCAAATAATTTCTACAACACAACGATTTCCTAAGTGCAAATCACATTTTATTAATCTGACACTGCTAACGATGAATTCCACCAGCCAAATGTGACCATTTTAGTTAATGGTCAGCAACACTCCTCTTTCAGATTAATCTCAGGAAATGAAATAAAAGTGAACATGGTTAAGTTGTCTTGACCTAGCCATACCTCCAAATCCAAAAGCAAAGCAATTCAGGTCAGAACAAAATAAATAATGTAAATGGACACCAAATGTACAAATTTACAATGAAAGTGAATGGACGGTTATACCCAAGTCCATATACTCCTTATTATTCTATTTTAAAGGAGGTAGATTTAAGCCTTACAGCAATAGCCGAGGAAGAAACCAAAAGAGATAGCCTAAAGCATTTCCATTAAAATTTCATCTTTAAAGTATCATTATGAAACCACATAAACATTGCCAACTTAATAATTTAAGAACAACCCTATGATTTCCTGACCAATCTAAAGATACTATACCCATCAACCAGAGTCTCAGGGATGCTACCAATTTTTTTTATTCCTTTCAGAAAATAATTTTTTTCTTATAAATCCATAGTCTCCACCATATTTGTCTTCACCATCAACTCCCAATGATAAACTGCACGAGAAAATTAGGGTCAAACAGCTCATGGAGAAATCATTCAGTTAAACTTTGACATCTGCCACATATGCTTATTTTAGTAGGACGGATGTGTGGTCAAAGTAAATTCTGTACCCCAGAGTAGTAACACAACATCACTGCATCGCCGTTCGACTTAATGGAGGCCCTAGATGTTATGATACAGTTAAGGGAAATCCCTTCACAGAAAGGTTTCACCTATTGTAAATGTGGATTATCTATAGTCTCTGAAGCAAGAGTGGTACTTTTTTTTTCAGGATTTTTTCTTGATGTGGACCATTTTTAAAGTCTTTTTTGAATCTGTTACAATATCACTTCTGTTTTATGTTTTGTTTTTTTGGCCCTGAGGCATGTGGGATCTTAGCTCCCCGACCAGGGATCAAACCCACACCCGCTACACTGGAAGGCGAAATCTTAACCAGTGCACCACCAGGGAAGTCCCGAGAGTGGTACTTTTTTTGTTGTTGTTGGCTGTACCAAGTGGCTTATGGGTTCCTCGACCAGGGATTGAACCCGGGTCCACGGCACTGAAAGCCCGAGTCTTAACCACTGGACCGCCAGGGAATTCCCAAGTGTACTCTTTATAAAATGTAATCATTGAAAAGTCAAGTATGTCCCCATAACTTTTAAGTGATATATAATACTAGAAAAATTCTATCTTGGTTGAAAACAGGTTATTTTCATGAAACTTATAAATATTCATAAATAAATTTTCTACAACTTTCATGTTTTTAGAAAGTGAAGCTAAGTGTACTTAAGAAAATGGTCAGACTATTTTTTAATGTTGTAACTGAGTCAACTGATCCAAGAACCCAATGCCTGCCACGTCGCATCAGGCTACACTTCTCTTAAATTTAGCAATGTTACCTTTCTGGTAAGAGGTACCTCTATAGGCACTGGAATCACTTCGGCCAGGAGACATCCATAAAAAGCCACCATAAACATGACTGGATCATTGTTGGGGTAAACCAGGGCTACCTATAATACATAATGACATTCAATACAGAGGAATAAGAGGAGACTAACACTTTCACTGCCACTAAGTGATAGATTTATATATGACATTTAGCATGAACACAATACATCAAACTATTTAATGGCCTAAAGAAAATTAAGTTATTCAAAAGGATGCACAAATCTAAAAAGATCTCTGTCATTCCCATGATTATACTAGGCACAATTCGGGGACTATAATGCAATTCATCATCATCACCGTAAGAATTTTTCGTTTAATTCTATTGGTGATTTAGCAGTAAACAACTCACCTTCAGTAGTAAGCTAATTACTTAGAAAACCTAAGGCAATTTACTTTAGTGCAGGGCTAAAGCAATAAAATTAATGTGATGGATCTCTCTAGATAGACTAACATATTAAAGAATAAGCCTTATATCTCTCAGAGAGAACCTACAAGAATTGATGGACTCCACTACCACCTTAGGGCAAACCTAAGGTTTCTTACTTTTTAACAAATTCATTGCATTAATCCTTACTCACTTAACCAACAATGCAAGTATACTAGCAAGAAGGCATTTGGTAATAGGTATAAGCAATACTGGCAGAAACCATTATGAATATAAAGTTAATTCATTTAAAAAAGATAAACAGTGAAACCTCCATAATATGTTCAAACCTGTGATCTCACCTGTAATGCATCAGAGATAACTGAACCTTCCTAATTTCCTCAAGGAATGCAAAAACACAGAAGTCACGATTGTTGTGGAGTTTGCTCCTTGGCATGGATATTCACAGATTAACATTTGAAACTTAATTATGTCATTGGACTTTTGTTTTTCCCTTTCCTTCTCTCACTTACAAATTCTCTTAACTCACTCCCAAGATAAGTTCAGTTCTGAACCTTCTAGAGTTCTAAAAAAAATACTAAATCCACAAGACATTTACACAATCCATTTCCTTTCTGCACACAAGTGTCCAGGTTGTTAGGAAGACACGAAATTACCTTCTTAGGGTGAAGATTATGATACACTCACAAGTCATACTTAAAAGTAAAAGCCATACTTTAGATGTCCTTTGCCAAAATGCAGAAGTATTAATATCTTTAAAAGGCTAGTTTAGGAAATTTTGTAATCATGAGCCTACTAAAATGAATTCCGTTGTGTATGTAGCTGGTGTTTCATTCTACAAGTCCAAATGAAAAGTAATGTTTGATGATTAGAAGTAATTTTATTTAGAAAGTGAATAAAACCTTTAAATATTGAAAAAAATTTTAATGTCACCTCTAATTTAAAAAGAAATTAATGATGTCAATTTGTTTCTTCTTAGAAGTAACCTAAGTCTCCCTCCCTGTCCACACAAAACCCCAGAATATTGTTTTGAAAGTTTTATGGGGCATTTTTCAAAGAAAAAATCAAAGAGTAAACTTGATTGCTATTTTTGTTGTCTAAATATTGAAATATTTATTTACAGAAGGACTTAGGTTTCTTTTTATTTTCATTAGTAAAGAGACATGTGAATATCCTTCAAACTATAAATGCAAGAATTATAACCTGGGTTGGAACCAAACCATCTTCATTTTCTAAGAGTAAGAGTTATATAAATTGTGCTGTTGTACATTAAAAATCCAGAATGTGCATGCTAGAAAACAATAAACATCAACTCCCTAAAACAAACAAACAAAAAAACCCCAAAAAACCAACCAACCAAACAAAAAAACCAATTACCCTGTCTCCAGGTTTTAATACAGGTTCATTTTTGGTCCCCAGCTTATTAAGCAGTGTGAAGGCCAACTTTAAACTTCTGCTCCACAACTTTCCTGGAGAAAGAAAACAGTCATATAGAAAAACACAGGCCTACTTCAGCAAGAGGGCATTCAGTTCATCAGCACACCAAATGAGATAACGGCCACTAGCAAATGATACATTAGACAAGCATCACCCTCAACACACAGAGAGGTCCTCTGCCGCAAAAACTGCTTTACAGTCACTCTAGTTTACGAAAGCCAGTGCTGCCTTCAAGCAAAAATGAAACATCACCGAAAGCTCACTGTGATTTAGATAATATTTCAAATTCTTCTCTGAAGTAATCTGAATATCTTTAGAAATAATTTGATGTGAGGTGATCAGATTTAAAGGGAAGGAAACAAGTTTTTATCACAGGACTGAAAATCAGAAGACAGCTTCTTTCTAAGCTTTTTCTGAAGAAACACTTACACATATGATACTGGATACCTGAAGTAAGTGCAAAGCAAAAGTATGCCTCAAATGACTGAGCATTCCATACCACTGTATTTCAGTGAAAACAGACAATAAAATGGAAATTAACTATGTGAAACATGTGGATATAGTCAAAGATGTTAAATAAACATGTAAAGATTTGGCTAGCTGACTGCTTTCTTAAAGGGTACATGGATGAGATTAATGTACAGCTTCTGAAATGAATGCTAAAAACAATTTTAGGGGGAAAAGCCTACTGTTCCCCTCTTCCTGCTCCTTTCCCCGACCACCTTTAGAAATTCTTATTTTAGATTATGAAGAAAGTGAAATCATTTTATTTTGCAAAGATATGTTAGTTTTACACACAACTCATTCAGAGGGGCATTGAAGATGGAAACTCATGTCAATCTGTACAATTCTTTAAATAAAAACTACTTCTCTAAAATATTCTATATGGAGATCTATGGACAATGTATACCACTTGTGAAGGGAAAAAGGAATCTGTCTGAATAAACTAGTACAAAATCTCACAGCCCAAGCTGAATCCATTCTTCTTGTTATTTAAAAAAAGAAATAATAAAAATAAAGTTATTTTAAAAATTTATAAAACAAAACTAAATGGAAAAGTACTGATTCTTTGTTCGTTATAGAATTTTGTGCCTATTACATGCAAGAGGCAGGATGAAGTAAATGACAAAGATCTAAAAAGTAACCAATTTCAATTTTTAGATAAAACCACCTGATTTTTACCATACGCCATTAATCCTGCCCAAATGTCTTCCTAAAATCCTCTCCTAATGTTTAAACATCAGCGGATCTAAAAAGTCTCTTTCTTCTTTTAAATATCAGCTGGCTTACAACAGTCCCTTTAGCAAAAGAAAATATTTGGCAACAGCTGTACTTAGAACTTAGGATCCTATTAAAATAATTTAAAAGATCTATTGAAACACAATGACCAGTAACTGCTAAATAGCAAGATAAAAACATTACCCATGATAATCTGAAGAACTATTAGGAGAAAAGGAAGGAACTGGACTCCTGAAACTCACCATAAGTAAGAGTGTAAATTGGTTTCCCTGTTACGTCCAGTGCAGTCAGACAGGGGCATTTTGCCTGAGTGGTGCCCCAGCGCTGCAGGGCAGACTCAAGAGCAGGAGGCCAGTTACAGATGACTCCTAATGGCTCTCCCTTCACAGGGGTCATCTGCCGTCCCTCAGGCTTGGGTTGGTTGGGGTCTGGCTGAGGTACTGTACCAAAACAACCCCAACAGGTTATGAAAATAAGATCTGAAGTAAGTACAAATACCAACTAACACAACTTAGGTCTCTTATCTCAAATATATTTCCCCTTTCCCTTTATCTTTATCTGGCTTAAACTCACTCTGAGAAAATAAAGGACATCGTTAGAAATAGTAATCCACAAGCTGGGCCTTAATTCATTTCCCCACATAATCGTAAAATCATATTTAATGTATTTTACCCAACAAATCCTGACCCTGACAAAGCAAATGCCTGAACGTTCAAAAAAACACAAAGCATACATTTCTGTTTAGCAATTTTACAATTTTTAGTAAGCTTGTTTTTAGACCTTTAGTTTGTGTCCAATGTTAGAAAGCCAGGTTCCACCTCACCAGGGTATGTTTAATGATAAAGCATTGAACTATGAATCAGAAAACCCAAGCTTACATTCACTTTTTTTTTTTTTTTTTTTTGTGGTATGCGGGCCTCTCACTGTTGTGGCCTCTCCCGTTGTGGAGCACAGGCTCTGGATGCGCAGGCTCAGTGGCCATGGCTCACGGGCCCAGCCACACCGCGGCATGTGGGATCCTCCCGGACCGGGGCACGAACCCGTGTCCCCTGCATCGGCAGGCGGACTCTCAACCACTGCGCCACCAGGGAAGCCCCTACATTCACTTTTTACTAGTGTGACCTGAGGCAAAATGAGTTACCCCAGCCTCAATTTTCCTCATCTATAAAATGGGGATACAACAGGGTCATATTGGACTCAGGCAGACAATGGGCATGAATGACAATGTTCCTTCCATGTCTCTACACCTCTGTGCACATCTCATATGGCCAATCCCTTTGCCTCCTGGTGAACTTGCACTCATCCTTCTCAGGATGCAGCTCTAACGGTACCTTCCCTGGGAAGCCGTCCGGGGCCATTCCTTCCTTAGTGCTTCCACACCGTGTGCTAGTGCACCCTTATTAAAGCACTGAGGATGCTCAAGAGCTTCTACTACTCTATAATTTTTTCTCCCCCTTTGACTGAGAGCTCTTTTTTTTTTTTTAATTTATTTATTTGGCTGCTCTGGGTCTTAGTTGCGGCACACAGGATCTTCGTTGCGGCACGTGGGATCTTTAGGTGCTGTGTGCGAACCCTTAGTTGCGATGTGGGATCTAGTTCCTTAACCAGGGATCGAACCCAGGCCCCCTGCATTGGAAGCGTGGAGTCTTAACCACTGGACCACCAGGGAAGTCCCCTGACTGAGAGCTTTTTGAGAGAAGACATGGTTCATAGTCCTCTTATTACCTATAGTGCCTAATACATAATGGTTGCTCAATCAATGTTCATTAAATTGAACTGAACTTGGGGGACAAAAAAGAAAAGCACTAGGATCATTAACATGGGCAATTCCAGAAACTGGAGGTGACTAATATTTCATATCCTTTCCTATAGACAAAACTTAAATCCTCTTAATTTTTCTACAATAAACAAGTATTATTCAAACATTAAAAAGCAAAAAAAAAAATCCTGTATTTTCATAGCAGGAAAGATAATTTACATATGGAACAAAAGGCCAAGTATTCACTGAGTGCCAATTATGTGCACAAGATGTGATAAATATTGAGAAGATAAATGCTGCACATATCATTCTTTGAACAAACATTTATTGCTTCTCATAATGCCGGGTACAAGGAATACAGGGTCCATGCCCTCTGGATGTCTAGGAGTATCCAGACAGTGGGGACGCACTCATACACAGAGCTAAGTAAACATGACCAGTGCATGACAGAGACAGGTACAGAGAGGGTAGAAGAGGGCCATACCACCACCCAGCTTAGAGAAGAGGGCCATGCCACCACCCAGCTTAGAGGATGGGGTCTCCCACCCGGAGGAGGTAATGCCTGAGCTGAGTCTTAAAGGGAGGGGAAGGGTAGGGATTAGCCAGGTGAGTAGGAGACGAGAGAAGCACTATAGAAGAGAGAACAGATGGAACGAGCAGCAAGTATTAGAAGGGCAAATGAAATATGAAATAAATTTTATTTTCCAGCTCAATTTAATGACAGGTTGGGGAAACTTACTTAAAATGTCATTCATTTTTTTACTGATACACAACTAACAGTTTCACTTCCCAACTCACCGCCCTAGGTAAATAACATTTGCATGTTCTCAGACCCTAAACCACCAGATTAAGTATAAAAATAAACATGGGTGATTCTAAATAAACAGTTTTCTTTTTATGGACAGATTGTATATATGGTAGGCGTAGTTCTGGTCATAGAAGTCTGTACATCATTGCCATCCATTAGGCCTCAATGCAGACCCTGGGGCACACTCTTCCAGACTTCCAAAGACATACAGGTATTTTTTTTTTCCAAGGTAATTGTCATTCAAATAAAAGAATGCTGCCTATTTAAAATTAGTGGAAAGCTGTTAGCTCTATTCTAATTGAGCTCAAGTATGAATATTGCTCAAGTATAACTCTATTAAACCTTGACCTTCACTTGCTTAGTCAATACACAGTACTAAAAAGACCGAAGAGGATATTACTGGCACAGACACCTTGAAAATATCAGTCCATCAAGAAAGATGACCATAGTTCAATGAGTTTAGTGACTCCTAAAGAAACAGAAATTCATCTTAACCTCATATGTCAGGTTGCTTGTTGCTTCCTGCTGTACAAAGTGGGCTAAGACTGGATCTGGTCTACCAACATGCCTAGTTCCATTAAGGTCTGATGTGATCAAAGCCTACTCTTAGCCTCAGGACGTAAAAATGGACTGCAAAACTACCAAGGCTTAGTTCTTTGGATGAAAGCTTTTGTTAGATAGAACTATTAAATGGCCACCCTCATTCCATCTGTGCCGCCATATAGTCCCCTCCCAATCCTTCTATTAAATTCTATACATCATATTATTTTATCCCTAAATATTTTTTAAATTATTGAATGAATAAATCATTCTTATCACTTCTAGGGAGCCTTCCCTAACCACACAGATGAAATGGAATTCTTCCCTTCTCCAAACTGCCTGTACCAGTTGATACATACATATTGACTAAGCTCAGCTTTCACCTACAGTATATGTTTTGTCTAAATTGTAAACAACAACATGAAGGAAGGAGGAAGTGACTGTATTTTCGTGAACCTATTTCACCATCTACCACATTAAAGCAGATATATATATGTGTTGACTGGCTGATTTAACAAAACGACTGGGTTATAGCAGAAAAGAATAGGCAGGACTTCCCTGGTGGTGCAGTAGTTAAGAATCTGCCTGCCAATGCAGGGGACACGGGTTCAATCCCTGGTCCGGGAGGATCCAACATGCCTTGGAGCAACTAAGTCCATGTGCCACAACTACTGAGCCTGTGCTCTAGAGCCCGCGAGCCACAACTACTGAGCCCGCATGCTGCAACTGCTGAAGCCTGTGTGCTTAGAGCCCATACTCCACAACAAGAGATGCCACCACAATGAGAAGCCTGTGCACTGCAACGAAGAGTAGTCCCCGCTCGCCACAGCTAGAGAAAGCCCGCGTGCAGCAACTAAGACCCAACACAGCCAAAAAAAAAAAAAAAAAAAAGAATGGGCAAACTTTTGAGATCGACTTTGACACTCCTGTTCTAGGATAATGCCAAATATAAACAATTTAAAAAATTATGTGTTTGTTCCTAATTTCAAAGAGCATATTTCTGTGTTCCATAGTTATCTCTTTGTTTTTCTCCGCCCCCCTTTACTTTTCATCTGAGATTTAAAATATAAAGAGCAGAAAGCTATGAACTCTTTCAACCAAAAACAATGCCTTGTTCATCCTTAAATCCTATTAATACCTAACATGTAGTAACTGCTTACGAAATTTCTAAGGAATATACGTGTTTGTCAATATTACCACTACCTTCCACAATTTCTTCAGAGTCATCCACAAAAAATTCTTTTAAGGGAGGCCTTTTGGGTCGTTTCAGAGTGTTGAGAAGCTGCTGGATTTTTGTGGATACTCTGCTACTGACAGGAACACCTATAAGGGAAAAAATGGTGAGTTAAAATTAATTGATTTTAGGGATATTTCAGTTCCTCTATTCTCTTAGGAGCTTTTATTTCTAATGATGTTTGGCCTTTGTCCACAGTCTCATTCTATTTCAACTGGGCCAACGTGGTACAAATACGTACATTATCATTTTTACGACAACAGAGAAAAAATATGCTATTATTAATACTGGTTAAATATTTCATCTAACATCCCTTCTCTCTTTTTCCATACTCTTTGTTCAGAGTATCTTTTTGAAAGTAGAGACTAAGTGTGAACAAGTGTTAATGCTGCTGCAGTGCAGACGTTGAAAAGAGGGAGCTCAAGATGATCTGTGTGAGTAGGTCAATCACAGTATAGTTCTGCCACTGCTGGACATCAGGCACTGCTGCTTATAATTTGAATTGTTTCTGCTTAACTAATATGCCCTATTTACCTATCAAACAGAGATGCCTACCATCAGCTGTATCCATGAGGCTGGACCTGTTGGATCCTTTGTGCATGCCTTTAACTATCCCCGATGGGGGTAGATCAATATTTGCTGGGCGTATTGAGGAAGATGATGACAAAGAAGAGGTAGTTGTAGTGACATCAGGGGGAGCAGAGAAATTCTCTAAGAGGGAAGAAACCAAAGTTTAGAATTATATTACATTAGCAGTAAAAATAAGAATCTTTAAATCTCTTTTTTTTTTTGGTTTGTTTTTTAAGAAGAAAGAAAACTACATAAGTGGGACACTAGCTCCAATAAAGCAACCCTTAAAATCACATTTTACTAGCAAGATATAATGAGAGAGGAAGAGGTTAAGCCAGGGCATATCAGTTTTCTAAAATTATTACTCTTGAGAACTTGAGCAGCCTTAGTAAGATCAAATTGCATATCAAATATTTCTCAAAAACGCTGTTTTCTACACAGAAAGTCTGGTAGAAATCCAATGTTATAAAGATAATCATAATAAAATAAAAATTGCAAGTGACTTCAAAATGAAATCAAAGTATGATCATTATGGCTACTAACAGTCTAGTCTTCTGAGCATTTCTTCATGTTTACGTTGGTTTATTTATGTTTCTTCTTTCACTGAAGACAGAAATTATGTCTTGGGAGTCAGATCGTTCAAGTTCCCAAATGAAGAAAACCAGATAAAATCCACTTTTAATTTTTATAAAATAACCAATAGGTTACTTGGATCTACTTGACAGAAAAGGTTCTTCCCTTGCTCTAAGCATGATTAAACAGTGTTATATTCTGCTTCATGTAGAGATTCTTACTATAAAGAAATAATGATATAGGTGGAAGAGAGCCATTCAACAGGGATGTGTTACAAAAAACACAGAAGAAGAAAACGAAAATTAGAGGAAGCAAAATATACAATTTGCAAGAATAATGAAAGGCCACTCATAACTATGAAAAAGGGAAAAAGCATAATATAAAGAATTTCTAAAATCAATTTGGAAGTAAGCTTTCCATGCCCCAAAATTCTATAATTACTAGTTTAATATTTTTTAAAGCTTTAAATACTTTGCACAAATATATTGCAGTATATTCTTTCTGTAGGATAATGTGATAACAAAGCTTTAAAAATAGACATTTTAATTTGACCCAGCAATTCTACTTATAGGAATACATCCTAAGAGGAAATAATCAAACAAATGCACAAAGTTGTGTGTTCAAGGATGTTCATTCCAGTTCCATAATAGCAAAAAACTGGATACTACCTTAAATGTCCAAAACATTTAGGGAAACGGCTAAAATAAGCTAGGGCATAGCCATACAGTTGCATATTTTGAAACCATAAAAAAAACAGTATAATTCTATATTAATGATATAAAAAATGTCTGTGATACACTGCTAATAAAAGCAGGTTATGAACATTATATTTAGTACAATTTCACTTCTGTAAAAACAAAAACAAAACCTTACATATTTATATGCAAATAAGGTCTAGAAGGATATACATGAAAGTGATAACACTGAAGTGTTATCCATACGAAGTGGGTTTGTAGATTATTTTTCCTTTTATCTGTACTTAAAAATTTTTCTTTTAGAAACATGAATTACTTCTGTTAGAGCAGACATCCAAAAGGCAATAATGTTGGATAAAATGGTTCCTGTGAGTACCTGAACCGGTAACTTTTCACAGAGTGGAAGCAATATGAGATATGAAGTCAGATGAAATCATCTTGTTAACAAAAATTCAGGTAAAGTTAACTGGGTATCAGGAAAATATTTTTAACAAGTGAAACTGCTCTCTTTTAGACAATGTGGGAATGAAACCTGGCCCCACCATGGCTCTGCTGCTTACCCTCCCAATAGAAGAGGTGGTGAGCATGCTCACCCGTAGCTGCTTCGGGAGGTTCAGTCAATTGAGGGCACAGCTAAGAGTGCAGGACAAGCCATCAGTTACTGGCACTCAGCCTTTTAATGTAGGCAAGCATACCCTCAAGGTAGCTATTTTCTTTAAAAATTATAGGCTTAAATTGAAAGGTTTCCAAGTTCTTCTTTTCAGAAATCAATTAATAGAATAAAGATATATATAAGGTGAAACAGGAAGGTTACTGATATAAAAATTAAGACACCAAAATGCAAGTGGATTGTTAAAAAACAAGGAAAAGTATCACAGACACATGATGTTCATATACATCACTTAGTGCCATGTGTACCAACTAATTAAGCAAAAGCAGAGATCTGAACTGTATCTTTATCTGCAGATGTCACAGACTCTTAGAACACACACACACACACACACACACACACACACACACACACACACACACACACAAAGCAGAGCCAAGCGAAAGCTATACTCCACAGAGGAGCACTGGCAGCAGGTAGCAGCTCACAGAGTACCAACATTCTCAGCCTGCACGCTCCGTTGTAGCAATAGCACAGCAGCAAGGACAATAAATCCAGTCTTTATGCTGAAGACAAAAGGGTCTTATTGATATTGCCTTAGTTCAGAATTTGCTCAGGTTTAATTTTTTTTTTGTTTGAGAGAATGCAGACAACAATCCTGGGAAAATCTAATACGTTACATCTTTTAACACCTTTTACTTGATGGAATATTCTCCAATAGGGATAAACCACACTAAGACTGGTGTTATATCTTGCAGCTTGAGTATTGCTTATAGAAATAGCTATGGCTTCAGGTGGGCAATACTATGTACCAATAATGCAGACGCTCTCTATCATTCCAAGTGTAATGCTCGTGTTTTCCTTCTTTGCCTCATCAACTGTCATGTTCTTTCTGATTCTATTTTTTTTAGGCCACCCTGAAAAACCTAATACAAATCAGAACCTATTTCCTGGATACTGGGAGCCAAATGGAACATAAGTTGGGCTTCTCGGGTAGATCCAGCTCCTACCTATTCGAGTATTGGCAAATACATCAGCTAGAGACCCACTGGTTCCTTTGACCTCTCCATGGGACAGCGTAGAAGATGCGGATGAAGAAGTGGACGATCCCTGAATTGAACGGTTGATCCAGGACTCAGCGTTCTGTAAGCTCTGTTGCAAGGCAGCAGAGAGCGCAGCTTGGCGTCTCAGAGAGCCCTCATCCTCAGAGGCCGAAGACGTGTCTGTGTGGAATTAGAAAAAAAGAAGTTCTCGATCCTGCCTAGAACAGAGGGCTTTCAGATCTTTCTCATCGATCACACATTCAATTTTGACAGCAGCAAAAAACATTCATATTCTTAAGGTAGATTAATATGTAAAGTTGCTTGAGAATCTCAAGGAAAGGTTTATGAACCAAAGTCTGCAAAAATAAAGCAGCCAAAATCTAGAGGTAATTTTAAGCTCTTTTAAAAAAACCCATTTTAGAACATTTAAACTTCACTGTTTTTCTGTTCTGAGCTTAATCAGTATCTGAATTCTTCTGGCTTATCTCCTTATGTTCAAATAATTCTGAAGTGCTTCTATATCTTCCTCAGTCTCTTTATTAGAGAACCTTGTGATAGGCTGCTATACTGATTTTTGTAAGTACTTACTAATTAGTGTCTACTTAAAAGAAAATGATCTTGATGGGAAATATAAACACTTATTTTTGTAACAACAACTAAAGTGCCAAATAGTGAACTAGGTGTTGAGGAACTGACTTATTCTTACATGGAATAAGAAACAGTGTTCAGCCTGGAGGCATTCATGGTTTTAGTGGAAAAGCTAGCTGGTCACAGGGCACAGGTGAGCTCTCCAAACGTGACTGGAGAGGTCACAGATCTGTATTTCTCTCCTTGATTCCCAGTCAGAGAACTGTGAGAAATTCACTGATGTCTGTATTTAGACTGGCTCTGACTTCAGGAAAATAAGGTCTAAATTAGAAAAGCATGTTGAAAAAAAGAAAAAAAAAAGAAAAATTCAACCAAATATAGGATAGCCAAGGGAAGCAAAAGTCAGGAATTTATTCCAGGGCTCTGAGTTTACGAGTCATACAAGTTAGAGTGGCATTTAGTCTGATGTCAGATAAACCCTTCTAAATGATTTTGAGGGTTATAATTTATGGCCTGTGGATTGAATTTCATTCAATTTTTAAAAAATTAAATATTCTGTGGTTAGTCCTGCTGAACTCTTTCCTCTAACTCAGGTGAAACTGTGGGTCCAGGTTCTATTACTTTGGTTCAGAGAGCCAAACAGATAACTAACAGGGCTAAAACACTGCTAAAACCTGACAATGGAAATTCAAACAACAAAAGACTAACTTAATCTAGAAGTCAAACTGTGCAGATCCGCAGTAAGAAAGTTAGAATAATGACTACATCCTTGCTTCCTGCTCTGAACTACCTCTGACTCATTCTCTCATACTGAAGGAGATCTGAGGCCCAAGACTTATTTACTTACTTACTTATTTATTTATTACAATGTACTACTTAGCTACGTAATATGTGCTGGGAACTGTCAGGTTCTGGGGATTCTGAGATGTATGAATTCTTCTGAGATGGTAAATGCCCTAAGAAGGCTTACCATCTAATACAGGAGATACACAACCCCTCAGACTATTTCATATGAATATAACAGATGCTAGGAAATGGGGTAAGTGAAGGGTTTCACAGGAGGGGCACCAATCTCAGCCAGGGATCTGAAGTACTTCTATGTAAATGCAGCACACTTTGAGGAGGTAAGGAAGGGCAAAAGATGAGGCTCGGGAGGTAAACAGTGACCAGACTCCAAAGGGATAAAGCAATGAGGTTCTTTAAAAGGAAAAGGAAAAAAAAAAAAAAAAGGGCTTCCCTGGTGGCGCAGTGGTTGAGAGTCTGCCTGCCGATGCAGGGGACACGGGTTCGTGCCCCGGTCCGGGAAGATCCCACATGCCACGGAGCGGCTGGGCCCATGAGCCATGGCCGCTGAGCCTGCGCGTCCGGAGCCTGTGCTCCGCAGTGGGAAAGGCCACAACAGTGAGAGGCCCGTGTACCGCAAAAAAAAAAAAAAAAAAAAAGGAAAAGAGATTTATAATTAAACAGAGGGCGATTAAAGGAAAATACAGAGAAAGAAAAGTAACAGAATCTGTAACCTTTTACTTAAGGAAAACACTTTTGCATAATCTCCAAGAAAATATTCTAACATTTCATCTGTACCTTGGGAGGCAGAGATTTCAGTCTTTGCAAATATGCTTAAAAAAAAAAAAAGTACATGTGGGAGGAATGGGACAGGTGAATCTGACCCTAAGAATAAAGTATTTTTGGGGTGATACATCTCAGGATCCCACAGTCTCAACTGTATTTGCAGGCTGTCTTTACTGAATCAATTATTGTAATCTGTGTAAGTCTAAAATCAGAATAACTCCATTTTAAAAAGACAGTAAAACCAGTATTTTTATGATTAGGTTTATGGAAAATTGGCTTCATTATGTTCCTATATTGGATCAACATGTAATTAGGTATATTGTTTCAATTCAATTACCTCATTTGCTTGCCAGTCCTCCTCAGAGTGTTTAGTGACTACAACTGTGGGGAGGCTTAGTGTAGTGGAAAATATATGGTTTTGGGGTCCTCCTTCCATCTGAACTCTGGGGTCCACCACTTACTAGCTATGTGACTTGGGGACAAAATTACCCTTCTGAGAAGGTTGTTCGCTTGTTCATCCATTCAACAAATACTCTAAGTACTACACTAGTTGGTAGGAATAAAATGGTAAGCAAGAAGACACAGTCCCTACTCTAACAGGACTTAGAGTCTTAAAGGAGTTCGAGGCAGGCACCCAAGGAAGTGAGACCTCAACCAGGGTGGGAAGGGTAAGCAGGAATTACTTATGAGAGGAGAGAGGAGAGTCAGGTAGAGGGAACAGCATGTGAGAAACCTGGGAGGGGACAGGAAACAAAGTACATTTGTAGATCTGGAAGAAATGAGACCAGCTGAAGCGCAGGATGCAAACCTGGTACTGACGAGAGATGAGGCTGGATGAGTAGACAGCACTGGGTTGCTAAGGGCCACGTAAGTCAGCTGAGGAAACTCGCCTCTGGGCTAACTGCTGTGTAAGACCACGAAACGAGACAAGCTACAGAAAGCACCAGCAGTACCAGCGTATAGCAGGTGGCCAATAGACATCAAGTCCCCTTCTGCCCTGAAAATCCCACCCCATGTTGCCTTACAGACACAAAACTGTGGCTGTGAAAAGCTTACAACTGATCACATGTTAAGATCACACAAAATGAAAGCACTGCTCTAGGGCTATGTCTTTTTAAAGATAAAAACAAGCTCCCTTAAATATTCATACATTTATTTGGTACCTTTTTTTTAAAGGTAACTGTCACCCATGAAATTGTTATGGATTAGTAGAAAATTGGGCAAGATTAAATTAATATTAATAGAAATAAAGCTATCATTTTCCCACTGATTCTGCTCTGGTTGAACAGGAACTCACAACTCTTATCTATCATAACTAAAGTCCTTGCCTAACTTCTTGTATATTATGAATATAATAGGTCTACACAACAGAAAACTATTTTGGAAACACAGTTTGACCTTCAGGTTATAACTGATGTGACTTTAACATAGTATCATTTAATACTGATCACCAGAAGCCTAAAATCCATTTATAACCAATTAGGAAACATATAAACCATTAGTTTGTGGACTTTAAGGGAAGAAAAGTCCTGAATTTATTTACTAACTGTTCTTAACTGCTGTAGCACTCCTTAGCCATTTGTGGAAATGACTCCCTTATTCTTGGTAGAAAATATATCTATTATATCTAAAAATGTGTATCTTAAAATTTTAAATACCTATCATATTATCTTTCCATCCCACTCCTAGGTATCTACCCAAGAGAAATGAAAGCATATATCTATCTGTACAAGGACTTGTACATGAATGTTCACAGGTGCTTTATTTGTAATAGCTAAAAATGGGAAACAACTCAAATGTCCATCAACAACTGAAAGGATAAACAAATTGTGGCATATCTTTATGATGGAATACTACTCAGCAATAAAAAGGAATGAACTACTGATACACACAACATGGATGAATCTCAATATAATTATGCTGAGTTAAAGAAGTCAGACCTTCCACCCACCGAAAAGAAGAACTGTGTGATTCTATTTATACAAAAACATGAAATTCTAGAAAATGCAAACTAATGTATAGTGACAGAAAAAACAGATCAGTGGTTACCTCATGGGGATGGGGAGAGTTGAGATTACAAGGGAATTATGAAGAAACTTTTGGGGGGTGATAGATATGTTCATTATCTTAATTGTGGTGATGGTTTCACAGTTTTGCTATGTCAAACATAGCAAAGTATATGCTTTAAATATGTGCAACTTATTGTATGTCGATTATACTTCAACAAACCTGATTTTAAAAGGTTTGTAGGGGTGAAAAAGATGCCTTGGTGAGAGGATGGTAACATCTGAAGGTTAGTGTACATAACCTGAGGGTATGGTGCAAGCTGCAAAAGTTCCTGGAAAGACAGCGCTTGCCACTGGGTTCTGACAGCTGATACCCAAATTATTATTATGCCCAGATACCAGCTTAGAACAGCAGGTAAGTCAAGATTCACTGAAAGAAAGACCTCATTCTAACAACTATTCCAAAATATGCCACATCAACTGGGCCAGGAAATGGGAGCTTCAAAGAACAAATAAAGGAAACAACCATTAACCATTAACCATTGTACAGTTAGTGTACAATATTCTGGAGCCCATGAGAAGAAATTTTTGTGTGTGTTTGGGGCTGGCAGGTGGGAAGGGGTGGTATCAGGCAGGAAAGTGTCATGTTCTCTTGCATTGGTAGGTCAGGGGAATTACGGACTTCCAGAACCTTCAAGAGAGGCAAAGGAAGTTTCCATGTAGGCAAAGATAGAGTTTGAAGCTTAGGAGGGATAAGCTTTAGAGACCCAAGAAGGGGCAGTCTGGGAGTAAAAGCATATATGGAAGAGAAGATTAAAAGGTTAGTTCAGGAAGCAGTCCATTCTTCTGAATTTACGTTGGGCTACAAATTCTGAACAGATTAATCTAGCACTAAACTCAACAAGGGTGAGTACTGATTCATCAGACAAGGCTTAGGGAGATGTTCAGAGCTACTCAAGAGATTTTCCAGCATCCCACAGTAACCTCTGTGGACAGAGAGCTGGCTGGGGCTGAAAATCACTATGTAGAGCCTAATCAGCAGAGGCCCATGCACTGCCCGACCATTAACATACTTACGAGGGAGGGGCACTCACTAGTAACAATTACTCTGGGGTCACTCTACCTATAAGAGATCTCAACTGTTTTTCTAGGTATTGTCCCAGGTCTATGAAAAAACATCTTACAAAATGAACTAATATTACAATTAATATTGGGGTGAGAAGAGTTTTTTTTTTTTTTTAACTTATTGCCTACTTGAAAAGTTAGACCAAACATGCAGCAATTGTTAGAGCTCCAAAATTACCAGGAAACATTTACTTGACAGAATGGCAGAATGCGAGGCAATATGCCAAGTGGGAGAACAGGCTTTTAAAATCAGACTGCTTTGAATCCCAGTCTTAGCTCTGCCCCACTGATAGCTGTTGGGCAAATCAGTTCTTACGGGTCTTAATTCTACTGTTTGCTGTTGTTGTTCTTTTTCTATTGATTCTCTTTCATGGTGGATCTTAAAGTAAGAAAAATAAAAATAAAAATAAAAATAAAAAAAAATTCAGTGGATCTTCACCTGTGGGGACCGTAAGTCCCTGGATTGATGCTGTATCCTTCCAGAAACCATTTGTGCCCCAGGTTATCATCAGCCTAGGACCATTTTCTAACCAGTTCTTACCAGGCAGGACACTGAAATTCAATTCTTGTACCTACTGACCACAAATTGTTAGGGAAGGTCCCTGACCCCATCATTCTAAGGCCAGGCAACAGGCAAGCTTTCTCGACAAGGTCTTCTTTTGCTGGCAGGTTAATTTTTTCTAGTTCCCCCTTCCGCTAAAGATGTGAGTCCCTCTTGGGGTCTCAATTCCAGCTTCCAACCTTATACAGGTCCAAGGTTTTATATTTTCTACCCGTATAGTAATTAAAATTTAGGCCCCTTGTTTACTGTCTCCCCTCTCCCTGGGCAGCCAAAGTCAGCTCCAACTCATCACACTGACTTTCAGTGATCATTCTCTTCCTCTTGCTCCTGTGTATATTTTAAAGGAAGCTGGTTATATTCTATCTAGCATTTTGAAAGAGAAATTTTCTTTCCTCTCTTTCTAGGAGAGAACTTTCAGGTTATCTAACTGACTACATAGCTAGAAACAGATGTCGGAGCAAGTTATTGAGTTTCTTTAAATGTTTTCTCATCCGTAAAATGGTACAGAGAGTTGTTGAGAGAACAAATGATAAAAAATATATATGTTAAGCACTTAGCCCTTTGACCAGAGGTACTCAAGAAATGGTAACTATGAAATTACTTTTATTGGAAAACCTTAAATTTTACAATAACCTATTGAAATAAACAAATTCAATCTGATAGAGTGGGTCTTTATTGTGCTTTGGCTTAAAGAATATTGAATACTAATCGTCCAAGTAATTATGGAGCTTTGCTCATAACCCATACCAATAATGAAAGTATGTTATTAAAAGATTCAAATATATTAATTAGACCACGTTTATAGAGGTCTGATTTGCCATCTCTGTTTACTTTGTGGTTCTGAATAAAATTAGAATATTTCGGGGAAACTCTCCAAGTTGGTAACTATCTATTACGTGTTTTGGACTATAAGCTCTCAGAAGGCAATAGCTATTCAATTTGTTTGGAATAATACCCATTCCAGGACCACGCATACAGGAGTATCTATTAAGTAAAAAAGGACTTCCCAAAACTGACACTTTAGTAGAGAAAAAAGAAAATCAAGAAACGAGTCTGACACATAATTGCTGAATGACCTGGGGCAAATCACTTAGTGACTATAAGGTTGTTTGTTTCCTCATCTCTAAAGAAATCTGGACTTCACAATTCTCAGAGTAGTTGGTTATGAGGAACAAATGAGGCAGCCCAGCCACTGGTATATGAAAGTCCTTTACGTAGTATAATTCTATAAAGCATTATCAAAGTGTGTTAAAAGTATAACAATATCCCAGTCTGTTCATGGGCATCATTTTCATATACAGAAACGCAGAGAGGTAAATTTCTCTTTTGTCCGGCCCTATGAATTACTACTATAGACACT
This sequence comes from Mesoplodon mirus, assembly GCF_964341445.2. Classification (NCBI taxonomy): domain Eukaryota; kingdom Metazoa; phylum Chordata; class Mammalia; order Artiodactyla; family Ziphiidae; genus Mesoplodon; species Mesoplodon mirus. Next base: position 56,844,630 of record NC_138987.1, on the reverse strand, counting down.
TTCAAGCAGAGACCTGTGGACACAGACCTCTAATTTTAAGCTTCATTCTATGCAAGTTGGTCAAAATACCTTACTGTGCTTTGGGGTCATTATGTGGTCTATTTGTTCATCTGTGTACCCTCAGAACGCAGTGTAGGGTAAGTCCACACGGGTGCAGAAAAAGCTTAGAGGAGAAAAAATATATGCTGTAGTTTTTGCATTGTGTTTATCTGTACGAATGAGTAATAGTGTTACACAAAGAACCCCTACACAGAAAGAGCTGAGGTAATTGCCTCATGACATTAGTAAATGGTTTCAGCACATAAAGGGAACTGGATGGCAGTAATTCAAGGAGTCTAAAAGACTATGTAAAAGGCCACAGGCACGAAAAGAACCATAGATTGCTACCAACTTGGAGAATCTAAATTTTCCAATCCACAAAACAGAAAGCAGTGCACATATCAATAAGCAAATTTTAGGCTGACTGACATTTTATTATTTGAGAAGGATTTATGAACAAAAGACAAACGATTTCTCATGCTGTTTACCATATTTTCCAGACTATATGATACTATGAATAAAGCCAAGACTTATGACATAGTTTACTCCTTAAATCCTTTTTGTTAAATCTCTCCAAAAACAGCTCTAAATTTTCAATTCAGTAATTCTGATAGTTATCTGCTGGGTGCCTCCCAAAGAAGCCAACTGGCCAGCGTGCTCTAGCAGGTATCCCAGAAACTAGGTTCACCTGGCACAGCACGTGCAGAGTAAGGGCTCTGACTGGAAACATGTTTTGTGATGTGTGTGGTGTGGCTTCTCAGTGTGCAAAGGACAACACAACTAAAATACTGTGAAATTTGAGGTCAATTTTGCTCTGCAAGACTGGCACAACTTTTCTAGAAAGAAAATCACAGCAAGGTCACTTTTATAGCTGCCTAGAATCGGTTTTTTAAAAAATCAGTCTATAACCAGCAATAATTAACGTCAATTCTCCTCTTCCTCCCCACCCCTTGAGCGCAGCTTCAGCGTTTCCTCTAAACTTCAGGGTTTGGGGGGGCTATCAGAGTAAATATGCAAGATGAAACCTACCTGCCATCCCTGGGTTAGGCTGTAACAGGTTCTGGGAGATAGCGATAAAGGGTTAAAGTGCAACAGCCAAGTCTCTAACTGGTGGTTCTCAGATGCTTGGAGACAATGGAATCCAAATCCTAACCTAAGAAGAGCAAATTCTATCCCCCCACACGAAAGGTGCTAACGGAAGCCTTATGATACAGGCCTTCCCACACATTCCCTCACACTGGAGCACAGGATTTGTCCCAGACACGTGCATTATTGTTGAACAAGAGCATCAAGATCCAGCTCTATGTGGGGGCCATGCTAGAAACCACTATGTGGGGTACTCTCAGTGCTCATGCTGGGAGAGAATTCCTCTTCTATTTGACAACACTGATGTCTCTAAGAGCATATTAACATCTCTCATGTACTATTCAGAGCTCCCGGAAGAGGACATAAATGGATAGGAAACCTTTTTATTTCTCTGCTCTGCTGAATAAAGGTCTTAGGAGAGAGGACTGAATCTTTACAATCATGAAATTTTTAAAACCACAAGGTGATCAAGAAAATGATACCACATCTTTAAGGCTGCAGACAGAGGAGAACATTACTGTTTAGAAATACAGAGGCCTGTGGTGAATTCCAAAGGACTACAGTCTCATTCAGCAATGAATAGCCGTGATTTAGTTGGTAAATTCCCCTCAGGCTATGACTTTTGTAAGGGGATAGAAAAGGTTTCCATTCCTTCCGAGCATTCTTAAGATCCTTTGCGGCACTCTCACATTTCACCCGAGGCCATGGGAGCAGACGATTTACTGTGAAACTGCATTTCTTTAGTACAGTTCTGGAGAGGATTGTTTCTAAGAACTCCCAGTCACATTGCTCCTTACCCTTTGCCATTTACTATAACTGAACCCTCAGCCGCGCTGTGGCAGAATCTGCCAGGAAGGAATAGCTACGAAACTGAGAGCCCCCTTTGTCCACGAGGACCCAACTGGTGCTGTACTAATGCGGAAGGGAAGCCGTCCAAGATTCTGAATGAGTGGGCTGGAAGTATGCACCACTATAGACACAAAATGTCTCATTGTGATGGTCTGCAAGAGGTATCCTGTGTTACGTTCTGAGAAACACTTGAAGCCACAGAGCTATTTCTCTTTTGAACATATTGACACCACAGATGTAAAGAAAACAAAGCACACACAGTTAATGAGCCCACAGCACACCCAAATGCTCTGAGAAGTTGGCCAAAACCTAGGAGAAGACGATTAATATAAACCCAGGCCAGGGAATAGGATCAGCGTGAACAGCTCAACTCGACAGCCGTGAATCAAAGTCAACCACAACAAATGTAACCTTCCTGGGAATCTCCCCCAAAAGACAGGGTAAGTCGCTGAGACCAAAACAGTATAGGAGACATTTTTCCCCAAAGATTTCATTACCAGTAACATGACGGTAGCGAGACAGACACTATACTGAGGCTGTGAAATAGATTTACTATGTTTAGTCTCAGAGGCCTACATCGAGATTCTGTCTGTGATTTCATCTAACAATTTTTTTAAAGCTTTGGGAAAGATTCTGAATAGAAAAGACAACTTGAAGTTGTTCCAGTTGCTCCTCAAATATGAATTTATAGGCGTTGGGGGTAAGGCTTCCAAGCCTAGGGGATGGGGAGGGGTCTCTTAGTTCCCGCTGATCTCCTGATCCTATTATAGAAAGTGGATTCTTAAAAACATATAAACATATACAAAATATATTAACACATATAAACACACTTACATACGTCTTCCAGATATATTATAACTTTGCATGACTTCTCCCTCTCATGACACAAAAAAATTTTGTCCCAAGACCACATATTTCTGTGATTGTTGCAGAGAAAAAGCATCTGATTTAGGAGTATAAATTTGTTAAAGACATATATGACTCTGGGTCATATTTTGGATGTCAATGAGAATAACTATTATATTTAACCACAGAAGGATATTTTTTAGACCCTAAGCTTTGGCTTTATTTATTTATGACTACATGAGTTTGGAGATTACAGCAAGGAAATGCTGAAAACTCAGAAGGAAATTTTTTTAAAAAATAGCTTTACTCTTGAGGCCTCTCTCTCTTTGTGTGTGGTTTATGATGCAACAATCAAAACCTGTCACCTTCAGTGTGTACTCTCATACATCTCTGATGACAGGAGAGGAGCTCTGGGTCCTACCTCAGAAAAGAAAAAGCAGAAGTCATTTGAGAAACATCAAAGTAGTAACTGTCAGACAGAAAGCTTCTGATAAACCTACCGGGAGGTGTGCAGGCATCTGCAGGAGACTGGACAAATGTGGACCGCCTTTTGGTTGGCATGGGCAAAGCCATTTTCTGTTCTTTATGCTTTGCCAGTGCAGCTTGAACTGCTTCTGTGTGGATATCTGAAAGATTAAACATTTGCATTTATTAGGTCCTGGTTCTCAAAGTGTTTACTTCTGTGAGCTGAACTATCACTGCCTCAATATTTAAAAAGGGATGTTTAGGTGACTTTTATTTATCATTTGCGTTATAACAAAAATGAATATGAAAAAGAGACAAAAGAAGTAGTCAAGGATAATTTACAGAGGAGGAAAATGAAGCCGAGAATGATAATGAGACTGCTTAACACAGCAGAGAAGGAGCTGATGGAGATGGGGGTGGGGGTGGAGAGAGAGGAAAAGTCTAACACGGATCTGGGCCAGGTGGGGACCCGACCTCTGAACGGAATGTGTGCTGTGCAGGTGCCTACAGGACACTCTCTGTTCTTCAAGCTTAGCTGTCTGAAAGGGGTTGAGACTCCTCAGTTCTATACCACAGGAAGAGAAGGGCTGATTTTGATCTAGAAAATATAAGGGCTGATGGTACTTGTTTGCCACTCTGGCCACAAAAGAATTCAGCTCTCCACTTGAATGTCTAATAGGAATCTCAAAATAGCATATCCAGGCAGAACTCCTGATTCTCCACTCCCATCCCCAAACTCAATCTACACTTGTACAAAATAGGATCATACTACACACAGTATTTTGTACTGTGCTTTGATTTTTTAACTCTTATAAAATCCTACTGAGGTAGATAACATCTGAGGTGGCTTCCTGGATCACAATGATTTCCTATTCTCAAGGAATGGGCCCAATCTACATAAGCAAATGACCTTTAAAGGCCTGTCCCTTGTAAGAGCTGGACCAATCGGATCGTTTTGGGGAGAGGGGGGAATTGAAACTCTGAATCAAGAAACCACAGCTCCTAGAGTGGAGTCACTTGAATGGCAGTGCCCTAGAAAGAAGGAAAGTTCTTGAACTTCAAGGTTGAGATCCCCAGAGCTGTCTCTCCTTCCTAGGGATTTCTCAGCTGTTCCTTTGCTTCTATAAACTACCCCAGCCATTTAAGCTAGACTGAGTTATCCTATTTCATGCAACCCAAAAGCCTTCACTAATATAACTAGAAACATCTTTCTATGTAAATGCACATCTACAATATAATTTAAAATTTTTTAATTTTTATTATTATTATTTTTTTGGTACGCGGGCCTCTCACTGTTGTGGCCTCTCCCGTTGCGGAGCACAGGCTCCGGACATGCAGGCTCAGCGGCCATGGCTCACGGGCCTAGCCGCTCCGTGGCATGTGGGATCCTCCCAGACCGGGGCACGAACCCGTGTCCCCTGCATCGGCAGGCGGACTCTCAACCACTGCGCCACCAGGGAAGCCCGAGATCTACAATATAATTTTAAAGGGCTGTATAAATGTGCCACTGTATAAATGTGCCATGATTTATTTAAATAACTGTGTTTCCAAATTTTTGCTACTATTCATACAACTATCCACAAGAATAATTCAGTATTTTCATTTTAGCACATATGTCTAATCCTATTTCTTTAGGATTAATTCCAACAACTGCTGAGACGTATTTCCGAAGAAGGATTTTTTTCTTATATAGCCACAGTGCATTTTTCAAAATCCAGAAATTCAAAATTGATACAAACTATTATCTAACCCACAACCCATATTCCAACTTAGTCAACTGTCCCAATAATGTCATCTACAATTTTCCCCCTTTTTTCCTGATCCGGGACACTATACAGAATCACACATTACATTTAGTTGTCATGTCTCTTTATCATCCTATAATCTGTAACAGTTTCTCAACTTTTGTCTTGTATTACCTTGACATTTTTGTATAGACTAGTTACACTGTAGAATGTCCCTTAATTTTGGTTTGTTGATATTTCCTCAGAATTAGATTCAGGTTATGCATTTTGGCAGGAATACCACAGAAGTAATGTATCTTCCTGAAACAAGATATCAAGATGCATCTGCCCTGTTACTGGTAATAATGACTTTAGCTAAGATGGTGTCTGCTAAGTTAATCTACTGTAAATTACTATTCTTTCCTTTGTATAATTAATAAATAATTTATGGATGAATACTTTTGAGACTATGTAAATGTTACATACTTCCTTAAACTTTCACCCACTAGTTTCAGCATCCATTGATAATTCTTGGCTGAATCAATTATTATAATGGTTACAAAATGGTGGTTTCATAACTCCATCATTCCTTCTGTATTTATAGTTGGTATTCTCTTCTAAGAAAAAGCTTTCCTTTCTCCACTTTTTATTTATTTATATCACCATTCATTTATTTATATTTGGACCTATCAATTCTCATTTTATTCCATGACTAGTCTGTTACTATGGTTACTTATTTCGATGCTCATATACCCCAGCTTTGGCCAACAGAAGCCCCTTCAAACCACTTCTTACGTCCTTTTGATGTATTCTGGTCACTTTGAATGCTCTTTGTTTCGTGGTACAAGATGATCCATGCTCATCTGGTACGTTCCCTGCTCCAGCACTGGAATTATACATTTCTCCAAGGAGCTCTGGCTCCTCTTAGTGAAGAATGGTATTTAGAAACCAAGATCCTAGAACTAGGAGTGCTCACTGCTATTGGGGTCTTTCTTCTAAGCCCTTTCAGTGGATAGAGGAATATAAACATAAACCAATATACACACATATGTATCTATATCTACTTTCATCTATATTAAAAACCATGAGTTCATATTAATACCTACAATTCCAATTCAACACCACAGAATTCATTCCAATCTTCCCCTTTCCATTTGTAAACTTCCTTCTCTAACAGTAAAACACCTGGTTCACAGTATAATCAACATATTTTACTCATTCATTCAATGCTACAATACACAGAAAGTAGTTTCAAAATTCCTATGAAAGATAAATCTAACTAGAGTTCAATATTTGAGTACTTTTTGTCTTTAGACTAAATTAAAGTATTGTGTTCAAAAAGCTATTTGGGGGGCTTCCCTGGTGGTGCAGTAGTTAAGAATCTGCCTGCCAATGCAGGGAACACAGGTTCGAGCCCTGGTCTGGGAAGATCCCACATGCTGCAGAGCAACTAAGCCCATGCACCACAACTACTGAGCCTGCGCTCTAGAGCCCGCAAGCCACAACTTCTGAAGCCCACGTGCCTAGAGCCCGTGCTCTGCAACAAGAGAAGCCACCGCAATGAGAAGCCCATGCACCACAACAAAGAGTAGCCCCCGCTCGCCACAACTAGAGAAAGCCCACGCGCAGCAACGAAGACCCAATGCAGCCAAAGATAAATAAATATTAAAAAAAAAAAAAAAAAAAAGCTATTTAGGTTAGTTCCCACCCCTCCCCCCTTTGGTGGTTATATTATTCTGTTGAGTAATACTGTTAGGTTCATTTGTTTTTCTTTGTATTCCAGAGGTCCTTTCCAAAGTGTGGATTAAACATTATGTGACACAATAAGAAATATACATTTGGTCTCTGCCTGGGTTCCTGACACTGAGCTCCTAAAACCCTGTAATTTCCTGAATGACAAGAATGTCTTTTGTTCTAATGAGGCAACTCTTGGTGGGCTCCTGGATCGCTTCCGGGTGGGGGCTGGTCACCAGACAGACTACGTCATGATTAGAAGCTTAGAACTTTCAGCCCCACGCTCCATCCTCTGAGGAGAGGAAAGGGACTTGGGATTGAGCTAATCACCAATGGCCAATTATTTAGTCAAGCATGCCTAGGTAATGGAGCCTTCATAAAAAACCCTGAAGTAAGGGGTTTGGAGAGCTTCTCGGTTGGTGAACATATCCTCGTGCCAGCAGGGTGGTGTACCCTAAACTCCACAGGGATGGAAGCTCTTGGGCTTGGGACCCTTCTGGACCTTGCCCTATGTACCTCTTTATCTGGCTGATCATTTGTATCCTTTATAATAAACTGGTAACATTAAGTAAAGTATTTCTCTGGGTTCGGTGAGCTGTTATAACAAATAATCAAACCTGAGGAGGGGGTTGTGGGAATCTTCATCTGTAGCCAAGATGGACAGAAGTATGGGTAATGTGGGCACCCACTACAAACAGTCCCCAACTTATGATAATTCAACTTATGATTTTTTGACTTTACAATGGTATAAAAGCAATATGCATTCAATAGAAACCGTACTTCGAATTCTGAATTATCTTTTCCTGGGTATGATTCTCTCTCGTGATGCTAGGCAGTGGCAGCAAGCTACAAGATCACAAAGGTAAACAACTGATACACTTATAACGATTCTGTAACCATACAGCCATTCCATTTGCCCAACTGTAGGCTAACGTAAGTGCTCTGAGCACGTTTAAGGCAGATCAGGCTAAGCTATGACGTTCAGTAGGTTAGATGTATTAAATGCATTTCAACTTACAATATTTTCAACTTATGATAGGTTTATTGGGATGTAACCCCATTGTAAGTCGAGGAAAATCTGTACTTGTGATTGGCGTCTAAAGGTGGGGAGAGTCTTGTGGGAATGAGCCTGTGGGGTCTGCACTAACTCCAGGGAGCTAATGTCAAAATTGAATTAAATTGTAGGATACTTAGTTGGTGTCTGCAGAACACTGGAGAATTGCTCAGGGTGGAAAACCCACACACTAGATGTCAGGAATAGTGTGAGTAAAGATACAGTTTTTCTTTATTTTTATTTTATTTTATTTTATTTTTTGGCGGTACGCAGGCCTCTCACTGTTGTGGCCTCTCCCGTTGCGGAGCACAGGCTCCGGACACGCAGGCCCAGCGGCCATGGCTCACGGGCCCAGCCGCTCCGTGGCATGTGGGATCCTCCCGGACCGGGGCACGAACCCGTGTCCCCCGCATCGGCAGGCGGACTCCCAACCACTGCACCACCAGGGAAGCCCCAGTTTTTCTTTAATTAACATGGTTCCAAAAGTCAAAACTATACCAAAAGGTAAACTTAAAGATGTGTCACTACCCCCAATAACCACTTCTACCCCAATTCCACCTTCTCTATAGGTAACCAATCTCCTTATTGATTTATCCTGCTTATATTTCTTTTTGCAACAAATAACCATATTTTCTCATATCCCTGTCTTTCATACACAAAAAGTAGCATACAATATATACTTTTTTGCACTATGCTTTTTCCACTTAACAATATATCCTGGAATTCATTCTGTATCGGCTACTAGAGATCTTTTTCATTCTTTAAAGCAGCATAGATAGCACTCCATTGTATACCACAGTTTATTCTACTAGTATCCTATGTGTGGGCATTTAAGTGTTTCCAATATTTTACAATTACAAATAATGATACAACAAACAGCCTTGTGCAAATGTACTTTTATACTGATGACAATATATCTTCAGGATAAACTCTTACAAGTGAGACTCCTAAATCAAAAATTGAATACATTTTAAATTTTGTTACATCTTGCCAAATTCCCCTCTGAAAGAGCTTTGTCATATTGTAGTACTATCAGCAATGTATAGGTGTGCCTGTTTCCCCATAGCCTCACCTTCAGAGTGTGTTATCTATCTTTTCACTGTTGCCAGTTCAGTGGCCGAGAAATGGTACTATTTTATTTTTTGTTTTTTTGGCTGCGCTGTGTGGCATGCAAGACCTTAGTTCCCCAACCGGGGATCGAACCCATGCCCTCTGCAGTGGAAGTGTGGAGTCCTAACCACTGGACTGCCAGGGAAATTTCCTCAGTGTACTTTAAATTTGCACCTCTTTTATCATTAGTGAGATTAAATATCTTTACAGAGGATTTTAGAGCCATTTAATATTTGTTTGTTTGGAAGTGAAGTGAATGTTCATGTCACTTTACCATTTTTCCATTGGGATTCTCACTTTATTTTCCCTTGATTTTTAAAAGTTTTTCACATATAAAGGATATTAGCCCTTTATCTCTGAGATATGTTAGAAATATTTTCTTTCAGTTTGTCATTTGTCTTTTGATATTGTTTGCAGTGGTTTATTGCCATGCAAACTTTTTTAATAAAAAATTTATGTAAGATTTCAAATTAGCAATCTAAATGCACAACTGCAGGAACTCAAAAAAGACCAAACTAAAACCAAAGTTAGCAAAAGGAGGAAATAACAAGGATTTGAGTAGAAATAAACAAAATAGAGAATAAAAAAAACAATTGAAAACAATCAACAAAAATAAGAGTTAATTTTTTGAAAAGATGAACAAAGTTGACACAATTTTAGCTAGATTAAGAAAAGACAAATAACTAAAATCAGAAATGAAAGAGGAAATATTTCACCTGATGCCATAGAAATAAAAAAGATTATAAGACACTGAATAATTATGCACCATAAATTGGATAACCTAAAAGAAATGGACAAGTCCCTAGAAAACATATAACCTACCAAGATTAAATCATGAAGAAACAGAAGATCGGAACAGACCGATTACTAATAAGGACACTGACTCTGTAATAAAAAACCTTCCAAAAAAGAGAAGCCCAGATCTCACTGGAGAATTCTACAAAACACTTTAAGAAGAATTAACACCAATTCTTCTCAAACTCTTCCAAAAACCTGAAGAGGAGGGAACATTTCCAAATTCATTTTATAAGGCCAGCCTTATCCTGATACCAAAGCCAGGCAAAGACACTACAAGAAAAGAAAACTACACACCAATATCCCTGAATATTAATGCAAAAATCCTAAACAAAATACTAACAAACCAAATTCAACAGCACATTAAAAGGACCATACAGCATGACCATTAAAAAGACCATACATACCATACCTAAGCTGATTCAACAAATGTGAACCAATTCAACTCAATAACTGTAAAACTCTAATAGAACAAAGGACAAAGCTCCTATGATCATCTCAACAGATGCAGAAAAAGCATTTGACAAAATTAACATCCTTTCATGATAAAAACATGCTACAAACCAGGAACAGAAGGAAATTAGCTCAAGATAATAATGATCATACTTGAAAAGCCCACAGTCAACATCATATTCAACAGTGAAAAGCTGAAAGCTTTTCCTCCTAAGATCAGGAATAAGGCAAGGATGCCCACTCTCACACTCTTTCAACACAGTACTCGACATCATAGCCAGAATAATTAGGCAAGAAAAAGAAATAAAATGCATCCAAATTGGAAAAGAAGGAGTAAAACTGTTTCTGTTTGTGGAGGACATGATGTTATATGTGGGAAACCCTTGAGATCTCACATATAAAACTTTTAGAAAAAAAAAAAAAACTGTTAGAACTAATAAACAAATTCAGCAATTGCAGGATAGAAAATCAACATACAAGAATAAGTTGTATTTCTGAACACTAAAAACAAATCATCTGAAAAGTAAAAAAAAAAATCTTATTTACAATAGCATCAAAAAGAATAAAATACTTAGGAATAAACATAACCAAGGAGGTGAAAGATGTGTACGCTATGAAACATTGATGAAAGAAATAAAAGGAGACAAAAATAAATGGAAAGACATCCATGTTCATGGGTTAGAAGACTTAATATTGTTAAAATGTCCATATTACCCAAAGCAATCTAGAGATTTAATGCAATTTCTATCAAAAATCCCAATGGCACTTTTTGAAGAAATAAAAAAACAAAATTCCCAAATGCATATGGAATCTCAAAAGACTCCAAATAGCCAAAACAATCTTGAGAAAGAAAAACAAAGCTAAAGGCTTCACCCTTCCTGATTTCAAAACATATCACAAAGTTACAGTAACCAAGACCATAATATTGGCATAAAAACAGACATGTAGAACAATGGAACAGAACGGAGAGCCCAGAAATTACCCTGGTGTATACGGTCAAAAGGTCTTCAACAAGGGTGTCAAGACTATACAACAGGGAAACGATAGTCTTGATAGAAACAAATGGTGCTGGAGAAACTGGAATATCCATATGTAAAAGAATGAAGTTGGACCCTTATCTTTCACCATATACAAAAATTAATCAAAATGAATTAAAGACCTAAACATAAGACCTGAAACTATAAAACTCCTAGAAGAAAACACAGGGGAAAAAACTTCATGACCTTGGAACAGGTAATAATTTGCTTGGATAGCCAAGCAAAAAATAGAAACAGGACTACACCAAACTTTAAAACTGCTGCACAACAAAAGAAACAACAGAGTGAAAAGGCAACCTATTGAATCAGAGAACATATTTGCAAACCATATACTTGATAAGGAGTTAATAAGTAGAATACATAAAGAACTCCTACAACTCAAAAACAACAACAAAATCTCAAATAACCCAATTTTAAATGGGCAAGGGACTTGAACAGATATTTCTCCAAAGAAGACAAAATGGCCACTTAAAAAAAAAAAAAAAGAAAATCACAAATGTTGGCAGGGAGGTGGAGAAATTGGAACCTTTGTGCACTCTTGGTGTGACTGTAATGTTACAGTTGCTATGGAAAACAGTATGGAGGTTCCACAAAAAAATTAAAAATAGAACTACCCAAAACAATCCTACTTTTGGGGTATATATCCAAAAGAACTGAAAGCAGGGTCTTGAAGAGATATTTGCACAACTATGTTCATTGCAGCATATTCACAATAGCCAAGATGTGGAAGCAACCTAAATGTTCATGAGTGGATGAATGAATAAAGAAAATGTGGTATATACATACAATAGAATATTACTCTGCTTTAAAAAAGAAGAAAATCCTGTCATATGCTACAACATTGACATGCTAAGTGAAATAAGCTAGTCACACACACACAAAAAAACAAATATATACCACTTATAAGAAGTATCTAAAGTACTCAAATTCATAGGTGTTGGAAGTAGAATGGTGGTTGGCTGTGGGAGGGAGAAACAGAGTTGTTGATCAATGGGTATAAAGTTTCGGTCATGCAAGATGAAAAGGTACTAAAGAGCTGTTGTACAACAATGTGCATATGGTTAACAATATAATGTACACTTAAAAATTTTAAGAGGGTAAATTTATGTTATATGTTTTTACCTCAGTAAAAAAATTTTTGTGTCGTTGTATCACATCTCGATTTTGAGTCTCAGAAAGCCTTCCCATAGGCTTTCCATAAGCTTAGATTATTAAAAAATTGACTAATATTTTCTTTAGGTACTTATATGGTTTCTTTTTTATGTGTAGATCTCTGATCCATTTGAAGTTTTTGCTTGTATATGGTGTGAGGTATGGATTTACTTCAACTTTTTCCAGTTGTCCTAGCATCGTTTACTAAAAAGTACTTTTTCACCCAAGTGATTCACAATGCTATCTTTATCATATAATAAATCCCAGATGTACTTTGGTCTATTTCTGAACTTGTTATTCTATTCCAATGGTCTGTCTGCCAATTTGTACGTCACACCACACTGTTTTAATTATACAGTCTTTGGAGTATGTTTTAATATCTTGTAGGCTTTCTTTCTCAGTGTTTCCTAGCTATCCTTACGTGTTTATTGTTCCAAATGAACTTCAAAAATTTCTTTTCTAGCTCTATAAATAAATTTGATAGTGTTTTTATTGGAATTGGATTAAACGTATAAACTAATTTTTGGAGTCCTAACATCTTTGTGATGTTGAATCATCCTATCTAAGAACAAGGGATGCCTTTCCATTTATCATGTCTGCTTTGTGTCATTCAGGGTGTTTTAAAGTTTCCTTTATAAAGATTTTACACAGTCCTGAAGTTTATTCCTAAATACGTTTTATCTTCTTTATTGCTTTTGTAAATGAGGTTTGCTCTACCATTATATCTTTTGACCAGTTATTGTTTGCATATATGAAGGCTACTGGTTTCTATACTAGTTTCAGATCTTGCTACTTGACTAAATTATTTCATTAAATTAATTCTGTCATCAATTCTCCAGGGTTTTTAAAATGAATTATCATACCAACTGCAAATACAGCTTCACTTCTTTTCTAATTCTTACAGCTCTAATTGACTTATCTTGTCTATTTGTGTTGGTTAATACCTCTAGTAAATTTAAATGTTAGCATCCCTAGGATTAGAAAAACTCTTACAAATAAATAAGAAAAAAAAAGAACCCAACTTAGAAAAAAATAGGCATAGGCAATGGACAGGTAGTTTACAGAGGCAGCACAAATGGAAAATAAACATATTCTAAAATGTCCAGCCTCATTAGTAATAAAAGAAATAACACTTCTACCAATGAGGTGAGAGAATGTTCATTTCCCCACATCTGTGGACAATACTGGGCCATGTTTTGTCATCTTTCCCAAAAAGTTAAGTGGAAAATGTTATTTTTACATTTTTTAAGTAGCTGCTCCTATCCTTGGCTTGTTGTTATGAAGTGGTTAAGACATGGTACATAAGTGGCACAGCTGGGCGTTAAGGACCAGGGGCAGAACAGACACCAAGTGCCCTTACCTGCTAGGACACTACTATAGACAGACAGACAGGCAGACAGATGAGGACAGATTGAAAGGCAGATGTGTGGGCAGGTTGAGTCATTTAAGTAGAGAAGTAGAGTTCAAGGAGTTACCTGTAAGCCAATTAGTACTCATGCAATTTTTACCAATTTCTAAGGTACTGATCACTTTCACATCTTTAATTATGGCAGAGGCAGCAACTATTAACTTCTGGAACATTAGGATATCACATTAATTCTGGCACTACTCTATCTGCTGGTGGGGAGGAGCAGTGAAATTTTAATTTTGCATTTCACATTCCCCTACCTTTACAAATTATGTCTCTTTAGCCTGGAATATCTATATAGCAAACAGTTATTCATTCTTCAAAATGGCTCAGACTTCACCACCTCCACGAAGCCTGCTGTTGACAGTGCCTGGTGCCCAGGGGCTCCTTCCCCTGTCACCCCCTCTTCTACGCTGGCTCTACCTTGCATAAAGGATTTCTGTGTTTAAGAAAGGAGTCCTGTGTTTCTCTAGCATCTAAACTGTGCTCAACTCATAGGAGGTCTATAATAAATGCTTGCTTAACTGAACTGAACTCAATTTATCTTCCTTGGTACGAGGAAGTGTACTGCTAAAGAAATAAAATGGTCCTGGTGTGCCAGTGGCAGCCACCTTGGCAAATGTCACCATATCAGAGATCATATTTGCACAGAGAAAGAAAGTTCTCAAGGTGACAGAGGTAGTTATTGTTGCATTTAGCTCTCAGAATTAAGTCAGAAGAATCCACACTTAGAGTAAAAATCACTAAGAACAACTGATGTAAGGCTTTAAATATTTTATCCAGGGATATCACCTTAAAAACTATCTTTTACAAACTTCCAGTTATAAAATAAATAAGTATTGCACATTTGAAAGTTGCTAAAAGAGAACGTCTTAAAAGTTGTCATCACAAGAAAAAGAAATTTTTGTAACTATGAAAGGCGACAGATGTTAATGAAACCTATTGTGGTGATCACTTCACAATACATACAAATATTAAGTCATTATGGTATATACCTGAAACTAATGGCTTGTTATATGTCAATTATACCTCGATTTAAAAAAAGAAAACAATCTTTGTTATTTTTTGTTTAAAATTAATATACATAAATTTTGTTAGATGCATTTTGTATTTTACTACCACTACAAAAATCCTGGAAAAAAATAATATACATATTGGGGAAGGACCTAAACACATATAATGTTGCAGTGAAAATTTTCCCTAGACCCATCACTTCCCAGAAATAATCCCACCTCAATAGTTTGGTATATATTTTTCCAGATTTCTGTATCTGCGTACATAATAATATATGTAATTCTTAGTATTAATATTTACAAAATTTAGATCATATGCTACATACTGTTTTGTATTTATTACTTAAAAATGTATTTTGTACATCTCTCCATACCTGCACAAATAAATCTAATAACCTCATTGTTTTTCCACGAGCCTTCACAGAAGTTTTAAACTAGCTTTCACAGAATTCCATTGTGTGGACCTACTATAACTTATTTAATCATTGTATTTATTATGAACAATACGATAACAAACATTTTCGTATATATATATTTTTGTGTACATACGTAGGTGCAAATTCCTAGAAGGAGAATTTCTGGGTCAAAGTGTATGAATACTTAAAGTTTAAAAGATAGTGCCAAACTGTTGTGCTGTTACTTTTAAGGCCACAGTACCAATGTACTTTTGCCTCTGAAATGAAATAATTTTATACTGCATTTATATTTATTATACTATTTTAGTGCCCCTGAGGTTTTCTTAGTTGAATCAAGATTGTCATTTTACTGAATCTATGATGCCACCTTATATAAAAGATATCTTCCAGGATTAAAAAAAAGATATCCTGAGGGAATTCCCTGGTGGTCCAGTGGTTAGGACTCCATGCTCTCACTGCTGAGGGCCCAGGTTCAATCCCTGGTCAGGGAACTAAGATCCCACAACACACATGGCACAGCCAAAAAAAAAAATGTTTAAAAGATATCCTGCTTTCAGGTATGCTAGAATGTGAAAAGTGTCCTTCTTACATTAGATGAAACTATGGTTCTTAGCTGTCTTGGAAAACCAATGAATAAACACTTATACTGAGAAAAAGCACTTTCTCAACAGAAAGACGGCACATTAAATGCTCATACTTTTTAGTCAAAAGTACTGCTGCACGAGACATGAAACATGCGAGAGCAAACCTGCGAAAACTAGGGACTTGTTCACATTAGTCAAGCTTTAGAAGGCCCATGATATCTGGATAAGTAATAATTACAGAGCATGTCCTTCCCTGCCATAAGGATTCTTAGCATAGACCACAGAACAAATCAAACCACCCATTTATTTCCTAACATGAGAAGCCCTGGCCCATACACGTGTGTCAAAAGGAGATGTTCACAGTTCCTGTGTTAGCAAAGCCTCTTTATCGATAAGAACAGGCAGCTCTTGTAACTGGATTTGACTCATTCAGCAGTATACAATTCATCTTGATCTTTGATAGAGAAATCACTTCCGAAGTTCAGTCCCCAGACGCGGCTGACTTTGGACATCTCTGCCAGGAGCACCAGAAAGCGGGGTTTCATTTTCCAGCACTAACGTTTGAGCTGAATAAGGTGATACAACTGCTCCTTTAAAGTCCTTTTTTTGTTTTTGTTGTTTTGTTTGAGGTGGCTAATTGCTCAAAAGATTAACATTAAAGAAGTTGTCAGAGCGACTTTCCATCTCAGGCACTGACTGTATTTTCTACACTTGTGACCATAACACATGTGTGTATCATGCTTTGATGGGAAGGTAAAGGAGGTACTAAATTAGTGTATTTGAAATGTCAGACCCTCTTGGCTAAGCACAAAGAACAGAATAAGGGCAGATAATCTAAACTCTGAATAAATAAAAGCTCTTTACACCATGTCTGAAACATGAAACACTAAGTCTATTTAGATTTGATTATGATTAGTTGAAATGTTGTCGGTATTAATAAGCCTCCACCAAATAAGAGAGGATTTTCAAGTTACACTCACTGAAATCAATATTAAATCCTTTCTGTGTACCCATCACTTTAATCTGAATGCTTGTAATTTCTTCAAAACATACCCTCCATTCTTAAGCTATTTTTGCATGTGACTTGTAAATGTAACCCTTCCTATGAATGGAGTGGCAGAGAGGCGAAGTTCCAGTCCCATAGATTTCTACAACTTATTTGCTCTACTTCTGCGGCTACTGTTGGTTTCTTCTTACTCACCGAAGCCAGAATTCTCGGCGTGTGCTCAGCTTTGCTTTGTTATTTAGCTGGGTACATCCTAACATGGAAAAATGTGATTTTTAGCCAAAATTCATGCTTGCAGGCCTCCTCTTTCATGTTCCCCTCTCATGACAGTATTGCAGAACTCTCATAACTTTCAATATCTTCAGGGTTTTAAAATCACCTCTGTTCCCTACTTTACCTCCTCTCTGGCCTTCTTCTCGCTACTACCCTAAAAAAAAAAAAAAGGTCCCGGGCTTCCCTGGTGGTGCAGTGGTTGAGAATCTGCCTGCTAATGCAGGGGACACGAGTTCGAGCCCTGGTCTGGGAAGATCCCACATGCCACGCAGCAACTAGGCCCGTGAGCCACAACTACTGAGCCTGAGCATCTGGAGCCTGTGCTCCGCAATAAGAGAGGCCACGATAGTGAGAGGCCGGCACACCGCGATGAAGAGTGGCCCCTGCTTGCCACAACTAGAGATAGCCCTCGCACAGAAACGAAGACCCAACACAGCAAAAATAAATAAATAAAATTAATTAAAAAAAAAAAAGTCCTAGTGAGACAAATATTCGAGACCCAACTATTAAACCCTCTTCAATACCCCTGCACCTAACCACAGTCTGCTAACCAGTGTTTGATTCACAGACTATACTTTCTAATATTGGGGGTAAATCTGAAAGAATTGGTATGAAAGATAGTTGGGGCTTCCCTGGTGGCACAGTGGTTAAGAATCCGCCTGCCAATGCAGGGAACACGGGTTCGATCCCTGGTCCGGGAAGATCCCACATGCCATGGAGCAACTAAGCCTGTGCGTCACAACTACTGAGCCCGTGCTCTAGAGCCCGCGAGCCACAACTACTGAAGCCCGCATGCCTAGAGTCCGTGCTCCGCAAGAGAGAAGCCACCACAATGAGAAGCCCACGCACTGCAACAAAGAGTAGCCCCCGCTCACCACAACTAGAGAAAGCCTGCACGCAGCAGCCATTAACAAACAAACAAACAAACAAATAAATAAGGATATTAAAGAAAAAAGGATAGTTGGGTTTTGGTAGGTGTACATCAAAGTTTCACACTATTGAATCAGCTGGCTAAGGCCTTTTTTCTCTATGTGATCAGCTTGGACATAGAGTGTAGAGAATCCTTTTTGGGGTTCCTTACTAATCCTTTTGTTATCTGCTGTAAAACCAAAGAGAAAGTCAAAGTTAAAACAAAAAACAAAAATCTTCCCAGAAGGCCAGGGATGAGAGATGTACAGGCCAGAGCCCTTCTGGACTGAGCTAATGGACTGGTTAGAACCTGCTGCTGCTGCAGCACCTGAGCCCCAGCCTCTAAAAGCAACACCAGGTGCTGGGAAATCGGGCTGGGGTCTTGGTGACAAACAGGAGCTCCTGATATGTTTTTCCAAATCTAGCCTTACTTCCCTCTAATCCATTCCTTAACTAATACTACTTTTTTTCCTTCCTTTCTCCAAAATATTTATTTACCTCTTATGTATGTTAGGCCCTGTGCAGCTGGCGCAAGTTACTAGAACAGATTACAAATCTGTGTTAACTGCTCTGCTGAAAATCCTTCAACAGTATTCCAGATTCCTCAAGATTTGGTCTCTGATCATCTTTCTAGCCTCATCTCCCACCTCGTTCTGGGCCCTTGCTTTCTGAGTTTCAGTCATAATGAACTACTTTCAGGTTTACTATCTGATGCTATTTCCCTAACTCTGTCTGGCTGCCATGACATCGTTCAGATGTATTCTCTGAGAAAGCCTCCTCTGATCACTCAACACCAGGTTTGGTACAAGGGGAAATTCTGTTGTGGCATGCAACCTCTATCTTTCTGATTGAACACTTCTCATTCCTTCCTCCCTTCCAGTGTGTGAAAATATATACCTAACAATATCAGCTCACAAAATAACCATGTCCTTTTCCTCATTTCCTCTAAAGCAGTTTCTGAGAGGGTTGATATACACCCTGTTTTTCAATGTAAGAAAAGGATAAGGTAACCTTGGCTGGTATAAGGGAGGCAAAAATCTGGAGAAAGTAAAATAACATTCCAGTTAGTCTTCTGGCTTAATTCTGCTAGTTCTTAAAACAATAAACATGCTGCGGAGACTATCCTAGTGCAGGGGACAGTAGGTGGGCATGGGATGAGCTCACTACGCCACACGGCCCCCTGAGGGTCTATGATTCATTTTTGCTCCTCAGTGCTGGACATGGCGTGGCAGGAGCATGCCCCCACTGCCAGCCACAGCACATCACCTTTTCCTTTCCCATGGGTTTTTCCTGGGTGAGAAGAAATAAAGTTTAAGAATTTACCAATCTGAAATTTCACTGTTGAGTTTTTGGTCCAGCTCCCTCAGTCAAGAGACTAATCAACAGCTCTGGCAAACACAGAAGGACATGTCTCTTCAAACAGAGCCTACTGAATTCTCCCAGTCCCATCCCATGAGACCCTAGCCCTCTGCCTTCTTATTTATTCACAGTGCCTTTGTACTTGCCTGGCTCCTCTTCTGCCCTTGGGCAGAAATGTCTTATTTGGGGCTGTATCCCCAGCAAATAAGAGTATCTACTACACCTGGCACGTAACAGGTACTAGTTAATATACACCTGTTGGCACTTCAAAGGAAAAAAAATAAAACAAACATATATCTCAGGATATACAGTTCACACTACAGTTAGTAAAAACTGTTCCACTGGTAATTATCTGTTCCCTCTCACCCGATCGGTATCGTTCATCCCTGGCTCCCCCAGATCGACTTCGGTGGTACTTAGAAGGAGCGGAAGTTTGAGCTGCAGATGGAGCAGGTGTCTGGTTTCTATGTTCTTTCTGTACTGCTGAATCAGTTTCTGAAACAGGAAGTTTGGAAGATGGTTATCAGATGACAATAATAGCTGATGTTTTCTGAGCACTTTACAGCATTTCCTCAAACTTTGAGGTAGGTACTATTACCCCATCTCCAGTAAAGGGTCAGAGAGCTTTATTTAGTATAAATGTTAAAAAGATACAAAGGCATCCAGGCTAAAAAAATGTCATCTTGGAGCTGTAACTGTCAACAGGCGATGGGAAATATAAGTAAATGAAAAGGCCATTCCAGAGACTCCAAGGACTGGTCAAGTGGGAGAATGGCAGGTGGGGTGGGGTGTACATGACCCCCTAATCCTGCATAGTTGTACAAAGCATAGCTTGGGGAGCTTTAGCCTCTCCCTCATAAGTTACTCCAAGTAAACATCATTAAAACAAAACTAGGGTGGTTATTGTGCAAACACACCTTCAAGTCAAGTCTTACTAGCCCCTCTTCCAACTGGAATCACCAATGAACTTATCCCTTTCTAGTCCCTGGCCTGTCCCCATATTCTGTCCTCCCAACATTTACTGTTTTATCAAGAATATGGGGAAGAGAAAATAAGCAGTAAAATAAGCAGAAGAAAAACACTTTAAGTTCTGATATTTTACTGTCTTTTTTTTCAAATGGTGTTAGCTCCTAAGTCATATTTTTTTAAATTGTGGTAAGAATATTTAACATGAGATATAATCTTTTAACAAACTGTTAAGTGTACAATACAGCATTGTAAACTATAGGCATGATGTTGTACAGCAGATCTCCAGAACTTATTCATCCTGCGTAACTAAAACTTTTTACCCACTGAGTAGCAACTCCCCATTTCCCCCACTCCCAAACCCCTGGCAACCACCATTCTACTCTCTGCTTCTATGAGTTTGACTATTTTAGATTCCTCATATAAGTGGAATCATACAGTATTTGTCCTTCTATGACTGGCTTAATTCATTCAGTATCATGTCCTCCAGGTTCATCCATGTTGTCGCATATTGCAAGAATTTGCTTCTTCTTTAAGGAGTATTTTAAGTTTCTTAAGTATCATTTAGCTGTGCCCAGGAGGGTACCTTCACACGGCAAATTAAGTGCCCACTATAGGAAGATTTCACCTACCCAGCAAATGCATTGCTCCAGACCACAGCTAAGAATCGGCTTATGAAACCCAAAAAGAAAAAAGCAGACTGAAAGACAGTGGTCTGGGGAGTGCAAGCAACAGCCCCACAAACGTCAGCGAAGGCTGATGGAATCACAGTACTACAGGAACTGAGATATTTAACGACAAAGTCATACCAATTTTAAAAAATGGTTAGCATGCTAGAGAAGCCAGGTGTAGGAGCTCTAGTCCACAGTCCCAGCTGAGCCCAGCCTTCCATCTGCCTCTGCCAAAACACCAGACATGTTATTGAAGCGATCTTGGACCTTACAGACCAGGTGAAAAGTACTTAGTGACTGACCCCAGTTGACATCATGTGGAGCATAAGAATCACCCATCTGAGCCCTGCCCAAATTCCTGACCCACAAAGTCAGAAGATGTAATAAAAAAGGTTTCCTTTTTTTAAAAAAGATTATTTTTTATATACTGTTTTTAAGAAGGCAGGGAATAGTATATTTTAGGGTGCTCTCTATTAAAGTGCTTTTATGGATCTAGAAATGTTTATTTTTGATGGTTCCTAGTAGCTGAGATTTTTATTATAAAATATCTGAGCAGAACAATTTCAACACTGAGACTTTTAAGTGTAATGTCTGGGGTTATAAATGGAAGTTTTTAACCAACCTAAACCCTATTGATAATCCATTTCCCAGAAGACCTGTACTGATTCTTGATATATTCATACCTTGTTTCATTTGTTAAGTCTTATTTCTCTAGAACACGGGTCAACAAACTATATAGCCCATGTCTCTTCTTATAAACAGTTTTATCAGAACACAGCCACATGCATCTGTTAGCCTATGGCTGCTTTCACTCTGTAAAGGCAGAGTTGAGTAGTTGTGACAGAGACTGTATGGTCCTCAAAGTCTAAAATATTTACTGTCTGGCCCTTTAAAGAAAAAGCTTTCCAGCCCCTGGTCTATAATAATAAAAGCTAGAGAGATAGCTTCAAGATTGGGGAGGAGTAAGACGTGGAGATCACCTTCCTCCCCACAAATACATAAAAAATACATCTACATGAGGAACAGCTCCTACAGAACACCTACTGAACGCTGGCAGAAGACCCCAGACCTCCCAAAAGGCAAGAAACTCCCCACGTACCTGGGTAGGGCAAAAGAAAAAAGAAAAAAAAGAGACAGAATAGAATAGGGACAGGACCTGCACCTCTGGGAGGGAGCTGTGAAGGAGGAAAAGTTTCCACACACTAGGAAGCCCCTTCGTGGGTGGAGACTGCGGGTGGCGGAGGGGGCAAGCTTCGAAGCCGTGGAGGAGAGCGCAGCCACAGGGGTGCAGAGGGCAAAGCAGAGAGATTGCTGCACAGAAGATCGGTGCTGACCGGCACTCACCACCCGAGAGGCTTGTCTGCTCGCCCGCCGGGGCGGGCAGGGCTGGGAGCTGAGGCCCGGGCTTCGGTCGGATTGCAGGGAGAGGACTGGGGTTGGCTGTGCGAACACAGCCTGAGGGGCTAGAGTGCCACAGCTAGCTGGGAGGGAGTCCGAGAAAATGTCTGGACCTGCCTAAGAGGCAAGAGACCATGCTTTCGGGATGCGCGAGGAGAGGGGATTCAGAGCACCGCCTAAATGAGCTCCGGAGACGGGCGTGAGCCGCGGCTACCAGTGCGGACACCAGAGACGGGCATGAAACGCTAAGACTGCTGCTGCCGCCACCAAGAAGCCTGTGTGCGGGCACAGATCACTATCCACACCTCCCCTCCCGGAGCCTGTGCAGCTACCACTGCCAGGGTCCCATGATCCAGGGACAACTTCCCCAGGAGAACGCACAGCGTGCGTCAGGATGTTGCAACGTCACTCTGGCCTCTGCCGCCTCAGGCTTGCCCCATATTCTGTACCCCTCCCTCCCCCGGCCTGAGTGAGCCAGAGCCCCCTAATCAGCTGCTACTTTAACTCCATCCAGTCTGAGCGAAGAACAGACGCCCTCAGACAACCTACACGCAGAGGTGGGGCCAAATCCAAAGCTGAACCGCAGGAGCTGTGCGAACAAAGAAGAGAAAGGGAAATCTCTCCCAGCAGCCTCAGGAGCAGTGGATTAAATCTCCACAGTCAACCTGATGTACTCTGCATCTGTGGAATACCTGAATAGACAACGAATCATCGCAAAACTGAGGGGGTGGACTTTGGGAACAACTGTAGACTTGGGGTTTGCTTTCTGCATCTGTTTCTGGTTTTATGTTTATCTTAATTTAGTATATAGAGCTTATTATCATTGGTAGATTTGTTTATTGATTTGGTTGCTCTCTTCCTTTTTTTAAAATATATATATTTTTCCTTTTTCTCCTTTTGTGAGTGTGTATGTGTATGCTTCTTTCTGTGATTTTGTCTGTATAGCTTTGCCTTTACCATTTGTCCTAGGGTTCTGTCTGTCCGTTTTTTTTGTTTGTTTTTTACTATAGTTTTTAGCACTTGTTATCACTGGTGGATTTGTTTTTTCATTTGGTTGCTCTCTTCTTTATTTTTTTGAATTACTTTTTTATTTTATTTATTTATTTTTTTGCGGTATGCGGGCCCGGCACTGCTGTGGCCTCTCCCGTTGCAGAGCACAGGCTCCGGACGCGTAGGCTTAGCGGCCATGGCTCACAGGCCCAGCCGCTCCGCGGCATGTAGGATCCTCTCAGACCGGGGCACGAACCCATGTCCACTGCATCGGCAGGTGGATGCTCAACCACTGCGCCACCAGGGAAGCCCTACTTTTTTATTTTTCATAATATATTTTTTATTTTAATAACTTTATTTTATTCTTTCTTCCCTCCCTCCCTCCCTCCCCGCCTTCCTTCCTTCCTCCTTCCCTTTTCTTCTGAGCTGTGTGGATGCCAGGCTCTTGGTGCTCCAGCCAGGTGTCAGGTCTGTGCCTCTGAGGTGGGAGAGGCGAGTTCAGGACATTGGTCCACCAGAGACCTCCCAGCCCCACACAGTATCAAATGGTGAAAGCTCTCCCAGAGATCTCAATCTCAACGCTAAGACCCAGCTCCACGAAACGACCAGCAAGCTACACTGCTGGATACCCTATGCCAAACAACTAGCAAGACAGGAACACAACCCCACTCATTTGCAGAGAGGTTGCCTAAAACCACAGTAAGTTCACAGACACCCCAAAACACATCACTGGATGTGGTCCTGCCTACCAGACAGACAAGATCCAGCCTCATCCACCAGAACACAGGCACCAGTCCCCTCCACAAGGAAGCCTACACAACCCACTGAACCAACCTTACCCACTGGGGGCAGACACCAAAAACAAAGGGAACTATGAACCTGCAGCCTGCAAAAAGGAGACCCCAAACACAGTAAGTTAAGCAAAATGAGAAGACAGAGAAATACACAGCAGATGAAGGAGCAAAATAAACACCCACCAGACCAAACAAATGAAGAGGAAATAGGCAGTCTACCTGAAAAAGAATTCAGAGTAATGATAGTAAAGATGATTCAAAATCTTGGAAACAGAACGGAGAAAATACAAGCAACGTTTAACAATGACCCAGAAGAACTAAAGAGCAAACAAACAATGATGAACAACACAATAAATGGAATTAAAAATTCTCTAGAAGGATATCAATAGCAGAATAACTAAGGCAGAAGAACGGATAAGTGACCTGGAAGATAAAATAGTGGAAATAACTACCGCAGAGCAGAATAAAGAAAAAAGAATGAAAAGAATTGAGGACAGTCTCAGAGACCTCTGGGACAACATTAAATGCACCAACATTTGAATTATAGGTGTCCCAGAAAAAGAAGAGAAAAAAAAGGGACAGAGAAAATATTTGAAGAGATTATAGTTGAAAACATCCCTAATATGGGAAAGGAGAGAGTCAATCAAGTCCAGGACACACAGAGAGTCCCATACAGGATAAATCCAAGGAGAAACATGCCAAGACACATATTAATCAAACTATCAATAATTAAATACAAAGAAAAAATATAAAAAGCAGCAAGGGAAAAGCAACAAATAACATACAAGGGAATCCTCATAAGGTGAACAGCTGATCCTTCAGCAGAAACTGCAAGACAGAAGGGAGTAGCTGGACATATTGAGAGTGATGAAAGAGAAAAACCTACAACCAAGATTACTTTAACCAGCAAGGATCTCATTCAGATTTGATGGAGAAATTAAAAATTAAAACCTTTACAGACAAGCAAAAGCTGAGAGAGTTCAACACCACCAAACCAGCTTTACAACAAATGCTAAAGGAACTTCTCTAGGCAGGAAACACAACAGAAGGAAAACACCTACAATAACAAAGCCAAAACAATTAAGAAAATGGTAATAGGAACATACATGTCGATAATTACCTTAAATGTAAATGGATTAAATGCTCCCACTAAAAGACGTAGACTAGCTGAACAGGTACAAAAACAAGACCCGTATATATGCTGTCTACAAGAGACCCACTTCAGACCTAGGGACACATACAGACTGAAAGGGGATGGAAAAAGATATTCCATGCAAATGGAAATCAAAAGAAAGCTGGAGTAGCAATTCTCATATCACACAAAAAAAGACTTTAAAATAAAGACTATTACAAGAGACAAAGAAGGACACTACATAATGATCAAGGGATCAATCCAAGAAGAAGATATAACAATTCTAAATATTTATGCACCCAACATAGGAGCACCTCAGTACAAAAGGCAAATGCTAATAGCCATAAAAGGGGAAATCGACAGTAACACAATCATAGTAGGGGACTTTAACACCCCACTTTCACCAATGGACCGATCATCAAAAATGAAAATAAATAAGGAAACACAAGCTTTAAATGATACATTAAACAAGACGGACTTAATTAATATTTATAGGACATTCCATCCAAAAACAACAGAATACACATTTTTCTCAAGTGCTCATGGAACATTCTCCAGGATAGATCATATCTTGGGTCACAAATCAAGCCTTGGTAAATTTAAGAAAATGGAAATCGTATAAAGTATCTTTTCCAACCACAATGCTATGAGACTAGATATCAATTACAGGAAAAAATCTGTGAAAAATACAAACACATGGAGGCTAAATAATACGCTACTACATAACCAAGAGATCACTGAAGAAATCAAAGAGGAAATAAAAAAATACCTAGAAACAAATGACAATGAAAACATAACGACCCATAACCTATGGGATGCAGCAAAAGCAGTTCTAAGAGGGACGTTTATAGCAATATAATACTACCTCAAGAAACAAGAAAAATCTCAAATAAACAACCTAAACTTACACCTGAAGCAATTAGAGAAAGAGGAACAAAAAAACCCCAAAGTTAGCAGAAGGAAGGAAATCATAAAGATCAGATCAGAAATAAATGAAAAAGAAGTGAAGGAAACAACAGCTAAGATCAATAAAACTAAAAGCTGATTCTTTGAGAAGATAAACAAAATTGATAAACCACTAGCCAGACCCATCAAGAAAAAAAGGGAGACAACTCAAGTCAATAGAATTAGAAATGAAAAAGGAGAAGTAACAACTGACACTGCATAAATACAAAGGATCCTGAGAGATTACTACAAACAATTACATGCCAATAAAATGGACAACCTGGAAGAACTGGACAAATTCTTAGAAAAGCACAACCTCCTGAGACTGAACCAGGAAGAACCACTCCCACCACCATTATTCAACACAGTTTTGGAAGTTTTAGCAGCAGCAATCAGAGAAGAAAACGAAATAAAAGGAATCCAAATCGGAAAACAAGAAGTAAAACTGTCACTGTTTGCAGATGACATGATACTATACATACAGAATCCTAAAAATGCCACCAGAAAACTACTAGAGCTAATCAATGAATTTGGTAAAGTAGCAGGATACAAAATTAATGCACACAAATTTCTCACATTCCTATACACTAATGATGAAACATCTTAAAGAGAAATTAAGGGAACACTCCCATTTACCACTGCAACAAAAAGAATAAAATACCTAGGAATAAACCTACCTAAGGAGACAAAAGACCTGTATGCAGAAACCTATAAGACACTGATGAAAGAAATTAAAGATGATACAAACAGATGGAGAGATATATACCATGTTCTTGGATTGGAAGAATCAACATTTTGAAAATGACTATACTACCCAAAGCAATCTACAGATTCAATGCAATCCCTATCAAACTACCAATAGCATTTTCCACAGAACTAGAACAAAAAAATTCACAATTTGTATGGAAACACAAAAGACCCTGAATAGCCAAAACAATCTTGAGAAAGAAAAATGGAGCTGGAGGTATCAGGCTCCCGGACTTCAGACTATACTACAAAGCTACAGCAATCAAGACAGCATGGTACTGGCACAAAAACAGAAGTATAGACCAATGGAACAGGATAGAAAGCCCAGAGATAAACCCATGCACATATGGTCACCTTATCTTTGACAAAGGAGGCAAGAATATACAATGGAGAAAAGACAGCCTCTTTAATAAGTGGTGCTGGGAAAACTGGACAGCTACATGTAAAACAATAAAATTAGAACACTCCCTAACACCATACACAAAGATAAACTCAAAATGGATTAAAGACCTAAATGTAAGGCCAGACACTATCAAACTCTTAGAGGAAAACAAAGGCAGAACACTCTATGACATAAATCACAGCAAGATCCTTTTTGACCCACCTCCTAGAGAAATGGAAATAAAAACAAAAATAAACAAATGGGACCTAATGAAACTTAAAGGTTTTGCACAGCAAAGGAAAACATAAACAAGATGAATAGACAACCCCTGGAATGTGAGAAATATTTGCAAATGAAGCAACTGACAAAGGATTAATCTCCAAAATTTATAAGCAGTTCATGCAGCTCAATATCAAAAAAACAAACAACCCAATCCAAAAATGGGCAGAAGACCTAAATAGACATTTCTCCAAAGAAGACATACAGATGGCCAAGAAGCACATGAAAAGATGCTCAACATCACTAATTATTAGAGAAATGCAAATCAAAACTACAATTAGGTATCACCTCACACCAGTTAGAATGGGCATCATCAGAAAATCTACAAACAACAAATGCTGGAGAGGGTGTGGAGAAAAGGGAACCCTCTTGCACTGTTGGTGGGAATGTAAATTGATACAGCTACTATGGAGAACAGTATGGAGGTTTCTTAAAAAACTAAAATCAGAACTACCATACGACCCAGCAGTCCCATTACTGGGCATATACCCTGAGAAAACCATAATTCAAAAAGAGTCATGTATCACAATGTTCAGCTCTATTTACAATAGCCAGGACATGGAAGCAACCTAAGTGTCCATTGACAGATGAATGGATAAAGAATATGTGGTACATATATACAATGCAATGTTACTCAGCTTCAAAAAGAAACGAAATTGAGTTATTTGTAGTGAGGTAGATGGACCTAGAGACTGTTATACTGAGTGAAGTAAGTCATAAAGAGAAAAATACCGTATGCTAACACATATATATGGAATCTAAAAAAAAAAGGTTCTGAAGAACCTAGGGGCAGGACAGGAATAAAGACGCAGACATAGAGAATGGAGTTGAGGACCCAGGGAAGGGGAAGCTGGGACAAAGTGAGAGAGTGGCATGGACATATATACACTACCAAATGTAAAATAGATAGCTAGTGGGAAGCAGCCACATAGCGCAGGGAGATCAGATAGGTGCTTTGTGACCACCTAGAGGCGTGGGATAGGGAGGGTGGGAGGGAGACGCAAGAGAGAGGAGATATATGTTTTGTATAGCTGATTCACTTTGTTATATAGCAGAAACTAACACACAATTGTAAACCAATTATACTCCAATAAAGATGTTAAAAAATCATAATAATAAAAGCTAACAATTATGTGTTTGCTTTGTGCCAGGCACTGTGAATTTTTGTCTTATTTATTCCTCACAACAACCCTACAAAGCCAGAACTATCACTATCAACTTTTTACGGAAAAGAAAAGAGAGACATGGATTAGGGTTACAGAGCCAGGGGATGGCAGAGCCAGGATTCATACCAGGTCTAACTCCACAGGTTCTCAACCTGAAAAGGTTATGAAAATTCTCCCAAGGCTCTTAAGAGGAAAGCAATCAGAATTAATATAGTTTAGGAGCATCTAAATGCTTCAGGATTTATAGTCAGGAGCTAAATTTTTTTTAAAAATCATCTCCCTTCACGTGAAAAATACTGCAAAAAGCCCCTCCAAATAAAGTTTTCAGCCATTCACTAGAGAAATTATTTAAAACATATTTCAATTAACTTTTTTTTTTTTTTTTTTTTTCGGTACGCGGGCCTCTCACTGCTGTGGCCTCTCCCGCTGCGGAGCACAGGCTCCGGACGCGCAGGCTCAGCGGCCATGGCTCACGGGCCCAGCCGCTCCGCGGCATATGGGATCCTCCCAGACCGGGGCACGAACCCGTATCCCCTGCATCGGCAGGCGGACTCTCAACCACTGCGCCACCAGGGAGGCCCTCAATTAACTTTAAATAGAGAACAAAAAATAGAAAGGGGCTATTTTTATTTGTATGGTCAGATGATACATACAGGAAGGAAATCAGATTAGCAGACATGAACTACTTTGCCTGTAAACATGCACAGAGAAAATGGTTTGACTTAAACAGATAAAGCACCCATTTTATTTATTTATTTTTTTTTGCGGTACGTGGGCCTCTCACTGCTGTGGCCTCTCCCATTGCAGAGCACAGGCTCCGGATGCGCAGGCTCAGCAGCCATGGCTCACGGGCCCAGCCACTCCGCGGCATGTGGGATCTTCCCAGACCGGGGCACGAACCCGTGTCCCC
Organism: Mesoplodon mirus; assembly: GCF_964341445.2. NCBI lineage: Eukaryota > Metazoa > Chordata > Mammalia > Artiodactyla > Ziphiidae > Mesoplodon > Mesoplodon mirus. The sequence goes on along the minus strand of NC_138987.1, from coordinate 56,814,938 downwards.
TGCATCGGCAGGCGGACTCTCAACCACTGCGCCACCAGGGAAGCCCCAAGCACCCATTTTAAAACACTAGCTTTGTATTCCTTTTTGGAGGGTTATAGTGAATATAAAACTGAATTACCTGTCGCTAATTTCTTTTTTTTTTTAATTAAGTAAGCAGATTTGCTAGGATGAACCAAACTACCCTGCTAAGAAACATGGCGCTTTCAAATTAGACAGCTAATAATCCAAAGGATAAAAAGAAGGAATATGGATTCTCATTTCACGAAGGATGGAAACAAAAGGCTGATGTATTTTTTCTGATTCCTCCCTCACTATGCTTTTATTTTGTATTTTTCAATGTAATTAATTAGGAAAAGGAAGATAATGTGGACTAAATAAAATTTTTTACCAAAAAATGATCGGGAGGTGATAGGGGAACTGGGAGTTGATAAATTTGAGGAAGAATTAGAAAGAATGAACATTTCCACTCAGGATTATCTTGAGGTTATCAGAGAACAAACCACAAGGAAATGTAACATAAATACAGACATCTGATGAGAATTGAGAGTCAGATGACACTTAGGCAAGAGATCTACTGAACTGGTACTGAAAAAAAAAAAAAAAGCCTCACAACACACTATTCACCAAGCAACATTAGTATGATGCTCTGCAAAGTTTTTCTCAGTCCCCTCGGGTATTTAGTCATCCAAGCAGACCAGGTCTCTTTGGGTCTAAAATCATGACAGACATTTCAAGGTAGCTTGCCAGAAATGAAACCAAAAGGTCAACTTGCAGTTTCAGTAAGTGGCTGACAAGTTTGTTCAGTGAGCATTCCTTGGGTGCCCAAAACACAATGCCACAAAAACATGGATTTCTGACAGAACAAGCTTGGTTCAAATGTTTAATATACTTGTTCAGGTTTAAGAGAGGTGACATAAAAGAAACAAAAAAAGAATAAAATGAATTCCTAGGAACTGAATCCTAGGAATATACTTTAAGTATAATAGGGAAGACTTCCCTGGTGACATAGTGGCTAAGAATCCGCCTGCCAATGCAAGGGACATGGTTCGAGCCCTGGTCCGGGAAGATCCCACATGCCGCGGAGCAACTAAGCCCGTGCGCCACAACTACTGAGCCTGCGCTCTATAGCCCGCGAGCCACAACAACTGAGCCTGCGCGCCTCAACTACTGAAGCCCACGCACCCTGGAGCCCGTGCTCTGCAACAAGGGACGCCACCACAATGAGAAGCATGCACACAGCAACGAAGAGCAGTCCCTGCTCGCTGCAACTAGAGAAAGGCCGCATGCAGCAACGAAGACCCAAAGCAGCCAAAAATAAATAAATAAAGAGGGCACTTCCCTGGTGGCGCAGTGATTAAGAACCCACCTGCCAATGCAGGGGACACAGGTTCGAGCCGTGGTCCGGGAAGATCCCACATGCCGCGGAGCAACTAAGCCCATGTGCCACAACTACTGAGCCCGCGCACCTACAGCCCGTGCTCTGCAACAAGAGAAGCCACCTCAATGAGAATCTCACGCACCGCAACGAAGAGTAGCCCCTGCTCGTTGCAACTAGAGAAAGCCGCACACAGTAATGAAGAACCAAAGCAGCCAAAAATCAATCAATCAATATATAAATATTAGGAAGGAAGGAAGGGAGAAAGGAAGAAAGAAAGAATAACAGGGAAGCTTAATGATGAAACTCTGTAGCTAATCTGTTTGATTGTTACTAATCACTCTCCAATTTATTATGAATTTTATTTTATAAATTTTTATTTCCATGTATTGGAGTTTTATTTTTTAAAACATAAGACTTACAGATATATTTTATATGTGCGTTGAAAAAAATGGAAAGCAAATACAGTAAACTGTTAATAGCCATCATTTCTAGGTGATGAAATTAGATGTTTTGTATATTATTCCATAGCTTTACTGGGTTTCCATAATTTAGAGAAGTTCTCTTTTTCATGATATAAAAATAATATATGTTCATTATAGAACATCAAGGTAACGGTTAAGTATAAAGAAGAAAATAAAAATGATATTGGATTTTCTTAATTTGAAGGCCATACCACAGAGAGCAGATTCTTACCAAAATAGGTTAAAATAATGCTCAGTTTTCAGTTTCCTAGATAAATTATGACATTGTGAGCAGGATTTTCCAATCTTCTAAAATCAATTGCCTTCTTTTTCTTTCCCCCAAAGCAACTGGTAATTCAATGCATATCTGGAGGTGAGAAAGAGGAAACTACGTCCTGGTTGGATTAAAAAAATCTTGGAACGCTTACTTGCTTATTTAGCTTACTTGCCAGGGCACCAATTCATCACAGAAGGAAGCAGGAAACATGGACCTCAGGTCTCCTGAAAGAGGAGGAAGAGGTCTGAGGACATAGGGGCCCAGCAGGGCATTATTTAACAGCATGTCCAATGTCAGCTGGGCAGGCAAGGTGCTGCTTAAAGATGAATCGTTCCCTGGCCATGGTTTCACACTCCAACCAGATCTCAGGAACTACCTGGGGCCCAAAAGTAGAGATTTCTATATTTTGAATAAGATGTGCACAGTTTCATTACCACAGTAAGAAGCTAAAAGCAAAGACAGAATTAACTTATATATCAACATGATGAGATACATATTATACGCCACGAAAAGTGAAAAACTGTTGACTATGCAGACACATGAAAAGGTCTCCAGTAATAAAAGAACATAGGGCCTCCCTGGTGGCGCAGTGGTTGAGAGTCCGCCTGCCGATGCAGGGGATACGGGTTCGTGCCCCGGTCTGGGAGGATCCCATATGCCGCGGAGTGGCTGGGCCCGTGAGCCATGGCCGCTGGGCCTGCGCATCCGGAGCCTGTGCTCCGCAACGGGAGAGGCCACAACAGTGAGAGGCCCGCATACCGCAAAAAAAAAAAAATAATAAAAAAATAAAATAAAAGAACACAAAATATTATGTCTATAATTACAATTGTGCACGTAAAAACTATTCACATACAATTATATGGATTGGAGGGGATATAAAATCCCCTAAGTAGTTGGGATGAGGTAGGGATGAGGTACTCTGGAGAACTTTACCATTTCTTTACCACTTTGTTTACTGAAAGAGCTCTGTATAAAATCAAAGTAATTTTAAAAGACCCTAAATATAGGTTAGGTAAGGAGACAGCTATAAGGAGAGCTGTGAACCTCATAAATCAAGCCTTCTTCCAAACTTCTAAATTCTATTGTGAAACATACTTGAGATTCAAAGAAAAAAATTATTCCCTGATCACTACACACAGTGACCACTTCAGTTTGGGAGTTCCTGCATCTTTCAGTCTGTTATACAGAATATCCACTAGGGGTCACCATTATGTTTAAATAGTGATGATGTTACAATGTTTATTAACAATAAGTTTAGACAAATTTTCATTTCTTCTACAACACAAAGCCTCCTTTCTCAATGGTCAGCATGTACACAATTTATGGTTCTCTGGCAGAAAGAGACTTTAGAGTCTTGCATGATTCTACTGTTTGAACATAATAACAATGATAACCTGGAAAAGAAGCTGATCTTTAGTATAAAACCATGCAAAATCTCCAAATCAGGAACATGGAGGAAAGCCAACCTTGGCTTCTTATCTTTCAACTCTGCCAATGATTAAACAGGAATTTTCACCTGTAAGAGTAACAGAGGGAAGGAGAATGTGCTCTGAGAACCAGCGAACATAATGCTTCAACTTTTTAAGCAGACATGGTCACTGGTCTCGGGGCTGGTGTCAGAGAAGAAATATATTAAATAAGTGATCACCCAGTCACGTGTATCTTTTACTACGTGATCAGTGCTGAGAAGGAAAAAGACAGGGATCTCCAAGCCCACGTAATGAGGAATTTAATTTGTACTAGAGTTTCAGGAAGAGCCTGTTAAAAGGAGAGGCTGATGCAGGCTTCAGCTTGGGGGGGGGGGGAGGGCTACTTTACACAGCAACGCGGTATTTGTATAAGTCCTGTGAGGGAGAAAAGCCTTGACAAGTCTAAGGACTGGTGGGGCTGAAGCACAGTGAAAGAGGTGGAGTGAGACAAAATGAGGCTGTAGAAGAAAAGCAGGGTCAGGTCACTTCTCCTAACCAAACAAGTGGCCTTTAAAGGGCTTTAGAAAGCGAATGACAGAATAACAATGATAATACAGTTCTGGCTCTTTAAACTCATAACACCATCTCATTTTACCTTCGCAATAACACCATCTGATAGATACCATTAAGGAGGCAGGACACCTACAGCAGATTAAATTTGTTTTTCTATTTAATTTAGTGAGAGTGTGTCCATAATCACCTTGAATCATTATAAACAGAGCTTCCACTCCCAACTCCACCCTCCACCCTGGGTGAAGGTACCTTGAATCACTCAGAGACTCTTCCCTGGGAGCTCACTGAGGAGAGTTTTCCTCAGGAGGATGGGTGATTAACCTGCCTCGCTGCCTGGGGGAAGGGAGGAAAGAAAGAGTCCGCATTCACAGTCTGGAAAGGGGCCACCAGCCTAGGGTAAACCTGAAGCTTCCTGGGCCACTTGGCATCAGGAAAATGGCTGTGCGTGGACCAGAAGAACACAATACCAAGAGCTTTGCCCTGAGAATCCAAGTGGGGTACCTTGGCTGAGCCGAGCAGAGTGGGCTCTTTCCTCAGAGTGACTGATGCGGGACCCAGGGTTAGCAGTGGGACAGCACTGCTGGTCACAAGGTAAGGATCGGTTTTCAGTAGCGCCCCATGAGGCACTGAGGAGCGGCAGCAGACAATGGGGTTCTTCCCATTTGGGTGTGGAAGCTACACTGACCACCTCTCCTCCTGCACTACCTATATCCCAGGGGGTTCTTGGACAATTCAGGAGGAAAGAGAAGCCCCAAAAGACAGCAGACTTCCTTCCAATGAGGCATGTGGGTACAGATAAGGTTGCAATGCGTGCTCCAGTGCATAGCAACTATATAAGTGTCCAAACCTAGCTAATGAAAGGGCAGAACTGGAACTGGAATAAAAAATTCCATGTTCTTTCCATTATTCTGTGATCCTCACTTGGGAAGGAACTTTTAAATCAAAACACGATAGAGAGAATACAATCAATCCCACCCCCAGCACACAAAGAGGCACTCTGCCTACTTAACATTTATATGGTTGGGAATGTTCTACAGCATTCCAAAATGCTGTTCGTGATTTCAGTAGCTAGTTTTAGGTTCACGTCCCTTTGAATTTCCATAATATTTTGTTTAGAACTTTCTTACAGTGCTTATTTCACTCTTTTTTTTTTTTGGTACGCGGCCTCTCACTGTTGTGGCCTCTCCCGTTGTGGAGCACAGGCTCCGGACGCGCAGGCTCAGTGGCCATGGCTCACGGGCCTAGCTGCTCTGCGGCATGTGGGATCTTCCCAGACCGGGGCACGAACCCGTGTCCCCTGCATCGGCAGGCGGACTCTCAACCACTGCGCCACCAGGGAAGCCCCTGTTTCACTCTATCTTTTATGATTCTCATTTGTATACCTATCTTTCCTATTTATAGTATAAATAAACTTGAGGTCAGAGGCTGGTCTTAATTCATCTTTTATCTCCTGCAGTAATTAGCTCTGGGTATTACACTGCAGGCACCCAAAATTTTAGTTAAAATAAAGAAATTAAGATCTTTTCTGTCTCCTCACTTCCACCAATGGGAGTGGGTGGCTGGGAAAAACAAAGACAAAAATGAAGAGATACCAACTTAAAGGATATGGTTAACTGTTAATCTGAGAAGGCTGCTTATTTGTGTATCTCTAAGCCGCAAACATTTTATGCAAAAATCTGTGCCTCTCACAATTTTCATACAATTACATGAGGTCAATAAGAATAACAGGATCACAGACTATCCGTGAGAGGAGTTATCAGAGTCTTTAGAGAGAGAGAGGATAAAACGCACAAGCCTTTCTTTTGTTTCATTTTCACTCGGTTATATACACATTTGCACAATCTCAAAGGCAGGAGTGAACTCAGAAGAGCTGGGACGAAAGGGGTGGGGAACAACTAGCAAGTGCAGCATATGTACGTACACTGGAACACTGGTGAGCAAATACCCTGCAGCAAAATAGGCAGCAACCACAAAAGGAATCCAAGTTTGGAAAGAACCTTTGGGCCACCAGCACTTCTTACCAAGGCAAAGCTAGAAAATGCCAACACGTAAGCGAATTCATAAACTGACATGTCTTACCCCTAAAAGGGCCCAGGGGAAAAATAATGTGGAAACCTAGCCCAGGAAGGAATATATAAAAGGCGAGATCCTATTCTGAAGTAGAAGACAAACACAAGTAAATGAAGTTAAAGACAGTAGGACAAAGTCAATGGATGAAGGAAGAAAAACAAATACACAAAGGTCACAAATGATCTCAAATACACGAAGACAGAATGGAATGTGTACATCAATGCCATGAAAAACAGAAGCTGCAGTAATGTCCTAAAGCAAAGGATGTGGGTCCAAGAGAAGATGCCACCGTTGAACTTCAAGGGCAGTTTTAAATAGCGGAGAGTTGCAAAACAGAGCTGAGGCAGGGCTCGCTCTCAGAACCACCCAAAGGAGGGAGGCCCCCCAGATTCAACACTTTAATCAGGCTGTGGTAGAGACCATTTGATCAGCTTGCTGGTGAACAACCAGCAAATGAGGTACTGACGTCTTTGAGATCTTTTAGATTGATAGAAATGATCTTGGTACAAGTTTTGAACAATCCTTAAACAGAAATGTTAGGATAAAGAATCCTGATTAAACATGGCAGAATAACACATCTATCTATCCCCACTCCTTCCTAAAACACCACTAGAATGATAATAAAGGCCTAGAGCAGGACAAAGAAACAATCAGTTCAGGAAGAGAGACAACATCAAGAGTTGTCTCTACAAAAATAATAATAATAATAAAACGATGGATTAACTGTAAAAAAAAGAGAGAGAGAGAAAGAAAGGAAATGTAATCCTAGTAAACCAAGTGACTTAGCTGTGAATAATATTTACATAATCAAAATAATGCAAACACTGATTGCTGACTTAGCAACAACAAAAGTAATACATTGAACAGACAGCCCACAATGAGTATGAGATGGGAGATGGGAAGGAAGGGGTAAAGGGAAGGGGAGTGTGTGGTGTCCAGGTGGTTGGGGGAAGAAAGTGTAAGAGAAAAATTCTAATCTTTTACCTACAGAGGTAAGTGCCAGAAGAAACAGTTAAAACAGTTGAAAGAAGCTGTCTCTGGGGAAGAAGAGGACACAGCTTATTTTTGTTGTTGTTACAAACCTCGTAGTAGCATTTGACTTTGTAAACAGATACATTAATTTCATTTAAAAATAAAAATTAAGAGGAATGCTAATATTGATATAATGTTATAATATAATATTGATGAGAATCAATATGCTGTGCACAGTCTCTTGAGATTTAGTAGATCTAAATTAAAAGATCGATTGAAGGTAGAGACAAGTTGCCAGGACCAATCACTCTCCAGTCTGTAGAGTAATCTGCTTTTTTCATTATCTGACACTTCCATCTTCACAGATGTTTACGAAAGGAGGTATTTCTAAATTCTAAATGTTCCTTCTGTTTAGTTCCACAAACATTTATAGAATTCTACTATGTGCCAGGTACTAATGCTAGAAGCTGGGGACATGAAGAAATAATAATAAAAAAAGAATGTTCCTGATTATAAAGACCTTAAGAGTCCAGTAGGGGAATAAGACACACGAACAAACCATCATCTATGGGACAGTCAGAGAGTGCTTTTTATAAATGCAGTGCAGATCATGGGAGTGGGGACTGTTTGTGATAAAGCTGGTCAAGGAAGCCTTCTTAGTGTTAGTTGCAGCTGAGCAAACCCCTAGTAGACTGAGGGAGCAAGCCAGGGGGTCCCAGGCAGTCTTGTCCAATGCTGGCTGCCTCCTGATGTCTTAACAGTACTTGGAGCACAGAAAGCACATAGTAAATACGTGCTGACCTGAGGTTCTGTCAGCAACCCCGGTATCATTAGAATAAACTCTTTTCTATTAAAGCTATTTGGAATTAATCAGTTACTTGTAAGCAAAACATCTTAAGGATTAGACTACAGGAAGTTGCCTCCCTGCACAAAACCTTCCATTTTCTTCTAAATCCAAGAGTGGCCAAGAGCGACTAATTTACAGAGGAGTTAAGAGTGTCTGTGGGGCTTCCCTGGTGGTACAGTGGTTGGGGGTCTGCCTGCCAATGCAGGGGACATGGGTTCGGGCCCTGGTCCGGGAGGATCCCACATGCTGTGGAGCGACTAAGCCCACATGCCACAACTACTGAGGCCCACGCACCTAGAGCCCGTGCTCCACAACGGGAGAGGCCGCCACAATGAGAGGCCCACGCACCGCAACGGGGAGTGGCCCCCGCTCACCACAACTAGACAAGCCCATGCGCACAACGAGGACCCAACGCAGCCATAAATAAATAAATAAATAAAATTATTAAAAAAAAAAAAAAAAAAAAGAGTGTCTGTGGTTTGAATAATCAATTCTTTGGGCCTTGACAAAAGAGAGTTAATTTCTGGACTCTTCTCCTTGCAAAAGGCTGCTAATAACTGAGGTGTGTGGGAAGCTTTATATCCAGGCTCTCGTAGCTTCCAAGCCACTGAAAGGTGTTCTATGGGTCATTCCTTTCGAAGAGCACATGGCTCAGAACGAGGAGATATGAACCTGCCACATCCTCATTTCTCCCTTGCCTCTCATAGTGAGAGCATCTTGCGGCCCTGAGTATGGTTTTAACCTTTATCAAGATAACGAATTTCACACGGCATGCCCTTAAATACCAGATAAAGTTTGGGTTTTGTAGAAACTAAAGAAACAACAATCAGTTCCAATGTTGATAGGTTTAAGTGATTTTCAAGGGTAATCCTGAGACATCAGATTTTTGTCATACAGTAAATTTAGAATCTAACCCCTGTGATGTTAGTGAACTAAGCTATGTTTATTATTACCCCAAATTGTCCTTACTCAATTTCCACTAAGTATTTTCTTCAACCATGTGTTCTCTTCCATATTTCCCCATTTTCCCTGTTACATTGTTAGTTTTTTTCTGAAGTCCTATTTTAAAGATTTATGTAACATTTGAGAAAAGAATCTAAAATACACATAAATATGCAACTTAAGATAACTCCAAATCAATTCTGTATGGAAAATCACTCACTAAATTTTTAGATAATCATGTGCATGTAACTGTTCTAGTAGTACAATGATGAAAGCAGTATTACTTTTTTCTTTCAAGAGGGACTGGTGGAGAATGTTACTTTTATATACTACACTCAAGGAGCCACCCTCACAATGAAGCACACCTCACAACTGGAGGGAATGAAATCTAACAAGGTAATAGAAAGAGGTTGAATCCCTCTAGAAGTAAGTAGGAAACTCCTACTAAAAGTGTTAAAATGACTTTCATTTCATTTAATCCTATATAAAGCATTAATACAATTCAGTAAGTTTAACATCTGCATTAAATCCAATGCCATTAAAAAAAATCAAACTAAATGCCTTCTTCAAAATCTACAAAGACATAAGGGGTAAAAATGTCAAGGTGTAATCTCTTCTTTTGCTACAGAATCTATACAATATAACCCAGCCCTACAAAACAATCCATTTCTGGGAAAGACATGAATAGATTCAAGAACAAAGGTGGGAAAAGAAAGTGACAAACACAAATTGAGAGACTTTTTACCACTAAGAAACCATCATTAAAATACATAACTACTGTAGGATGGACTTTAGGAAGAATGAAATTGAACTGAGAGGAAGGAGTGAGATATACAAAGGAACAGTGAACAAAGAAACAGGTATTAACTACTATTAACTACTTAAAACAATAACAACTAATAATTGAGGGGGTATGTAAACAAGGTGGTACTAAAAATGCATTTGTTCTTAAAGTCCTCATGTTGTTTGGGAGGAAAATTAAGATTCTAATTGTGACTTGGTTTTGAACAGGCATGTTCTCTGACCACAGTCAAACTGAGAAATACTCACCTTAGTAAAGAAGACAGAAAACCTAAGCCTCCAACTCAGGAATTTTAGGAAAAAGGACAAAATGGTAAACAAAAAGAGTGCAAGGAAGGAAAAATATACAGGAGCCGAAAATGAGAAATCAGAAAATAAAGAGATACTAAAAAGATCAACAAAATCAAAAGCTTGTTCTTTGAAAAGACTAACTTCTAGGAAGACTGATGAAGAGAAAAAAGAGAAAAGGGTAAAACATAAACAAAGCAAAGGCTTTAAAAATAAAGAGAATACTGTGAATGTCATTAACAACAAATTTGAAAACTTATACAAAATAGACAATTTCCTAGAAAAATTAAACTTACTAAAACTGGCTTATGAAGAACCAGAAAACAGAACTTGGTAACAGACAAGAGATGGGGAATGAAGGGGATGCTGAGATGACTTTTAAATCTCTAGTTGCTGGGCTTATGGATGTGAGTCCTATTCACCCAGAAGGGGAAAACTAGAAGAGAAGCCTGGGAGCATGTTGGATGTCATAGTTTTGTGTGAATGCACCTGTGTAGGGAGGGGTTGGTGCTGGTGGTAGGGGTGGTGTGCAGAAGTCATAAATTTAATGGATATGTTTGGATTGGCTGAAATGAAGGTTCCTTTAGGACATATAAATGGAGATGTTAAGTATGCAGTCGGATCTATGATCAGGAGCTCAGGAGAGATCTGGGTTGAAGACATATATTTGGGAGTTACCTGTATTTCAATGACAGTTAAAGCCATAGGGATGGCTGAAAAACTCTAGGGAGACAGGGCATTGGTTCTCCATACCAGCAACCATCACCTGGGAACTTGACAGAAATGCAAATTCTCGAACCCCAACCTGGACCTACTGAATCAGAAACCCTGAGAACGGGGTCCTGCAATCTGTATATTAACAAGTCCTCCAGTGATTCTGATGTAGGCTAAAATGTGAGAACCACTGATATAGAGTGAGATGTCAGGAGGGCTTGAGGTCTTGCCTTGGGAATTCCAACATTTAACAGAGGAGAAGGAGCCTGCAAGGATGACTAGGAGCAACATGAAGAGAGGAGTAAGAAAATGAGGAGAGTGTTTCAAGAGGTAGAGTGGCAAATAGTACTGAGATATCACTTACAGCAGCTTCAGAAGGGACTGGAATGGGCTGAGAAGTGAGAAGGTGTTGAGAAAACAGGGATAGTAAATATAGACAGTTCTCAGCAGTCTGATCATAAAGGGGAGACCGACAGAGTAGAGATGGAAGTGGTCGACAAGGGAGGATTTTTTTTTGGCCATGCCACACAGCTTGCAGGACCTTAGTTCCCCGGCCAGGGATCGAACCCGGGCCCCGGCAGTGACGGCACCAAGTCCTAACCACTGGACCACCAGGGAATTCCCAAGGGAGGATTTTTTTTTAAAAGAACAGTAATGAGTATGATGAACTGCTGGGGGAATAATCTGGTTGACAGGGAGAGAGTGACAGTACAAGAGAGACAGGGAGCTGACTGCAGTGGCATACCGAGGGGGCAGTGCAGCTGTCTGACTCAGCGGGAGGAGATTTTACTACTTACAGCATTTAGAATTGCTATCCATGGTGATAAGAAAAAGCAGACAAACTTTTTGTTGGTTTTATTACTGCTTTTAAAATTTCTATAGATACTGCACCCCTCACTGCCTGCACTGGGGTGGCCCACTCCCACTGCCCTGTCCTTGGTGTCACGGGATGATAGTATAAGGTTTCTAAAAAGGGAGGAGGAGATGGGATCAAAAGCCCAGGTAAAAGGACTGCCCGTGGCTAGGAGGGATAGATCACTTCTTCAACCAGAAGGGAGGAGGTAATAAACATCATGGGCACTAACGTGGTGAGTTTGAAGTCTAATAGCAGGAAGGAGCTGCCATCAAATGGCTTCTATTTCCCCCATGAGGTCACATGCAAGACCATCCCTACTGTGAGATGCTATGTCACATTCTCTTGGCCTGCTGCAACTAAATGTCTGCTTCGTCATATCCAGTCTCACTAAGCAGCCTTCTATGTGTTTAAGTTCCTCTCGTAGGCCTGCCCGTGGGGCAAAAATGTGCTGACCACACAGACTTGAATGTGTCTCAGTGGTTTCTCACAGTAAATGGATAAACTGGATTTTGAACATGATTTGGTTTCTTTGTAGCCTGACAACAGATAAGAGACAGATCATGGTCCTTTTTATAGTTACATTCCTTACTGAGTTATTTTCTCAGGATCTGATTGCTTTTGCACAAAGTGACTATAGTAAATCTCTGGGCCTACAGAGGCATGGACCAGATCCATAATGAAGCAGCCAATCAGAGGACTCCCCTTTTCTGCCACGTCTTGCTCAGCAAAAGCTGGCTTTTCATTAGCTGTCACTGGCCTGATTTCCACCTCTTTTCTCTCAATTCATTTCTACATCCATCTGTTCATTAAGATATTTTAAACTATCACTGAACTGACCTACTGGTTTTTGCAGGGAGGGATTTCCAAGAATAATGCAGGAAATAAAAGAAGGACTTCAGTGAAATCTATTGGTATACCACCATTGCTCACTTATTTACTCCACTAGCCATTCAACAAATGTTTACAGACTATAAACCTTGTGCAAGGCTTGGTTATTAGAACCATGGGGGATCCAAAGTCCTCAAGAGATTAGAATCCAGAAATAAAAGCAATTATTAGTTCCACAAAACACAGTCTTGTGGAAATGGACTCTGACTGCAGGGGGGAAGTTAGAAATAAAGAAAAAACTCTTTACAGTAAAAGTGATTAAATAGAAACAGGCTATCAAAGGAAATCCTGGAGGCTGAGTAACTTTCAAAATATGATGACTTAGAAACAGACAGCCTTGCCTAGAGGCAAAGGTTCCAGCAACCCGCCCGGAATTAAGCACAGAAGTGACTCAGAACTTTCTGATATATAAAGAACACACCAGTCTCTTTGCAGAAGGAATAAGTCAGGCTGTGAAATAGTTTAAAAGTTTATTTAGGGTTCTTACCCCCAAATGCTCAGGGACTGCAATCCTTGGGTCGCCTTGCAATACTAGATCTGTCCCTCCTTCTTATCTTTGCCCCACTTGCTCCTCTCCATTACAGTTCATGCTCAGGCATTAATAAGATGCAGTTTTTCCAGGACCTGGAATTTTCTGCCATTGAATCATGTCAGCTATGCATAGACACACTACCACTCAAGTTCTGTATAAATGATTTGATGACTTTGGGTATTTTAAAAGTGCCTACCACACAGCAGATGCTCAATTAAGATTCATTTCCTCCTTTCCTTCCTTCTGTTTTTTCTCTTCCCTGGTGAGGGAGGGAAAAAACAGGAACCAACAAAAAAGACAGATCTCCTGTAAGACAGCATTCTTACTGAAAAGGTTGAAACCACTTCTCATTGCCTACCTTGTGTCTGCGGGATGTAAGGAGACAGGAGTTTTGACCTTTTCTTTTCATATCCCTTCTGTGTGATGTCCCCTAAAATAGCAAGAACAGAAACAAGTTATGCATTATTCTTACTCTGTGGTTGTCCACTGTAGAAATAAAATTAATTACAGAGTGTTACAGAATTACTACATGGAGAGTAGGAAAAAAATGTATAGTTCTTTGCCAAGGATTTTGCTATGTGTGATTTCCCACAGGATTGGAGCTGACTTCTTGTGGAAAATTGCAGGGCTTGTCCTTACACCAATCTAGCAGAGCAGTATGCCGCATTCCATGTCAGAGATTCCCAAGTTCCTAGGCACCCTTGTTTCCGTGGTATTTAAGATATACCAAAATGGAACGTGGCAAGGCTGGCAGACAAATGAACTTCTCTCCAAGGTTTTAGTTTGACCAAGTGAATGCAATTGACTTGGGAGGTATTCAATTACATTGCTCTACAGAACCACATAAAAATCAAAAGTCCAGTTAAGGGGAGAAGTCAAGGTTCACGCACTGGGATGGGATTTTTGAAATGCCCTTTTGCACCCTAGGATCTGTGCTGGAACTTGGAGCTGGAATTCCCATATCCTCTCCACTTGGTTCACTGGTTTGTATTATTTCTATTCATGTATGTCTTTTTCACAAGGTTAAATGAAAAAGTACATATACAATAAATGCAATAAGGATAAAACTGATTAATAGAGGAGAAACTATGTGGCTGAAGAGTTCAAGAAATATGCTTGGTCCTAAAGAAAGGGTAGTAAATGGATGGGCAGAGAGCAGGGTTAAAAGGACCAGGAAATGCAGCAGGAGAACAAAGGGACATTTAAGGGACAGTGAGTAATTCAAAGCTGGGGGAATAAATATATCTGGTGAATAAATATATGTGGTGGGGAGAAAAAAGCCTATTCTGATGGATACAGAGATTTGAAATTACGGGTGATGAACGTCAGATGCGTTGGCCTCAGCATCTGACTGATGGAGCAGATGGCGGAGAGGCAGCAGGGCTCACTGAAGGGCTTAAGCAGGGGAGTAACACTTGCATATCACAGAGTGCAGCACGTTTACTCTTCCTGAGGAGGGTGGAAGCAAGGGTAAAAGCCAGAGAGGCTAGTTCTTGCCCCAGTGCTACTACAGTGATCTGGGCTAGTGGCTTAAATTAAAGATAGAGGTAGAAGGGATGAAAAGAAGTGAATGGATTAAGAGAGATATTAGGGAGGAAGACTAGATAGGATTTGATGACTGGTTCAGTGTAGGATGGAGAAGGTTTTTGGCTTGAGCAACCAGGCAGATGGTCATGATATTCTCTGACAGAGAAATACAGCAAGAAGTGCATGTTTGGTGGGTTGAAGAAGATGAGAGTTGAGCTTAGGAAAGGGCTATGAGACACACAGGAGGAGATGTCCAATCAACAGCTGGCTACATGAATCTAGAACTTCAGAAAGAGATATTGATTTGGAACCATCAGGATATAGTTGAAAAATAAATCGATACAATCTCTGGAATAATTTGGCAATTTCTATCAAAATTCTGATTCACCAACTGCACTTCTAGGAATTTATTCAACGATAAAATTCACAGAGGTGCACAAAAATCAATATAAGAATATTCCCTGACCCAATCTTTGTCATGGAAAAACTGGAAGGACTCTAGATGCTTACATTATAGACCATCTGTATCAGTGGCTTTCAACTAGGAATGACTTTGCCCTCCAGGGGACAACTGACAACATCTGGAGACATTTTTGTCACAACTAGAGGAAGGGATGCTACTAGCATCTAAAAGATAAAGGTCAGGATGCTGCTAAGCAACCTGCAATGCACAGGACAGGCCCACGACAAAGAATTAACCAGTCTAAAATGTCAGTAGTGTTGAGGACAAGAAACCCTGATCCACATAATATTATGTAGGTATTTCAAATGTACTGGCACAGGAAGCTCTCTAAAATATATTAAGGGGGGACTTCCCTGGTGGTGCAGTGGTTGAGACTCCACACTCCCAATGCAAGGGGCCCAGGTTCGATCCCTGGTCAGGGAACTGGATCCCACACGTACGCTGTGGCTAAGAGTTCACATGCCACAACTAAGGAGCCGATGAGCCGCAACTAGGGGGCCCGCCTGCTGCAACTAAGGAGCCCATGTGCCACAACTAAGAAGCCCGCCTTAAGGAGCCCATGTGCTGCAACTGGGGAATCGGCAAGCCACAACTGAGACCTGGTGCAACCAAATAAATAAATAAGTAAAAATATTAAAAAACTTAAAAAAAAATAAAATATATTAAGGGTAAGAGGCAAGTTGCAGAACACTAGGTATAATAGGCACTAATTTTGTAAAAAAAAAAAGTAATAGAAATGTTTGCATATATAAAGAAAATAGTCTAGAAGGCTATATATACACACATATTAAATGTTTATCCTTGGGGGAATGAGATTATGGGGGATTTTCATTTGTTTTATATACTTTA
Organism: Mesoplodon mirus; assembly: GCF_964341445.2. Taxonomy (NCBI): domain Eukaryota; kingdom Metazoa; phylum Chordata; class Mammalia; order Artiodactyla; family Ziphiidae; genus Mesoplodon; species Mesoplodon mirus. Next base: position 56,799,091 of record NC_138987.1, on the reverse strand, counting down.
ACAGAGTTTGATTTAAAAAAAAAAAGTCTGAACAACTTGTATAATCTCGACAATAAAGTTTTTTCATTAATAATGAATAGTTCTGGGCTTCCCTGGTGGTGCAGTGGATAAGAATCCACCTGCCAATGCAGGGGACATGGGTTGGATCCCTGGTCCAGGAAGATCCCACATGCCGTGCAGCAACTAAGCCCGTGCACCACAACTACTGAGCCTGCACTCTAGAGCCCGCGACTCACAACTACTGAGCCCGCGTGCCACAACTACTGAAGCCCGCGTGTCTAGAGCCTGTGCTCCACAAAAAGAGAAGCCACCACAATGAGAAGCTCACACACCACAACAAAGAGTAGCCCCCACTCGCCGCAACTAGAGAAAGCCCACGTGCAGCGACGAAGACCCAACGCAGCCAAAAATAAATAAATAAAATAATAAATAAATTTATTTAAAAAAATTTTTTTAAATAATGAATAGTTCTGTAGATATATATTTGTTAACATAATAAGATGGTCAAATTATATAACAGGAAAAAAGGCAAGATACTAAACAGTTTACATAGTATATTCAATTTCTGGAATAACAACATTTTTATACATACATATATATGCATAGAAAAAATTCTGGATTTCTATACACCAAAATATTGAGTGGTTAGTTATGGCTTGCAAGATTATGGATTGGTTTTAGCTTCTTTTCAACTTTGCTTGCCTGTATTTTATAAGTTTTCTACAATGAGCATCCATTATTTCAAGAAACAAACATTTTAAAACTGCAATCATGACTACTTACTAGACTGTACAAATTTAATCACAATGGCCCTTCATCTCTGTTTTCCTAGTGAAGTAAGAGAAACCCACAGTGCATTTTTGGAAATCAAAACCAAGCCTTGTCAAATTAGCAAACTGCAGAGTTTAGGTAATCTCTAATAACACACAAAACTAATGAGATGTGGGAGCCTACCAAGGAAACATTCCTGAGAAACAGGAAATCATGTCTTTTATTGCAAAAGAAACAAGCATTCTCTCCTGTCCCATTCCCCACTCATAAGCTCCCCTACCTCCACCACACACACACACGTGCACACACACACACGCGCACACACGCACACACACGCGTGCACACATGCCACTCCCTGAAAAGCACAAAGACCACTTCTGCTGGCTCAGAACACATCTGATAAAGTGAAAGGCCTTTAAAAGCTTTCTTCAGTGTTTAGAGTATCAACCATTCACTGTCGGTAAATGATCGTGGGACAAACTGCTAGACTTGGTATCATGGACATTACTCAACTACCAACCATCTCGGGTTTTGAAAAAGGTCAATAAAGAGTCTGATTCAGCCATGACAATTAGCTCCATTTGTTCCATAAACGAGCAAAGACACTGAAGAGCCCTAGGAGAAGATGCACTGCAAAGAGAAGTGAGGACTATGGTGATATAACTTACAAATGCCCCCTCCCTTTTCTCTGAGTACAAGACCCTGCTCAAAAGTCACCTCCTCTGTGACACTTGCCACCAATTGTTAGTCACTTCCTCCTGGTGCCCCTACAACTCTGCACACACTTCTGTGATAGCACTCAGCTCATCACTGGTATTTTAATTATTTGTTTACACATCTATGTCCCTACTAGACTGTGCACTTGAGGGCAGGGCCTGTGCCTTGTTCATCGCTGTAGCCCGCCTACAGCCCGGCACAATAGACACTTATTGAATGAGTGACTGAATGAATTGGTAAAATGAAGGCAGTGAAAGAATAATAAATCAACGAGACACATGTACTTGGGTGGAAAACTGGAAATGGGAGAATGAATGGGGAACGGGTCTTTACATTTAGCAGGAGCTGAAACGCCCAGGGAGAGAAATTTAGTGAACCAAAAGTTTACTGAAATTCGACAGCTAGACCTCGAAGGTGACCAGAAAAGCAGGAGAGGAATAGTACATAAATCACTGGGCACTAAAATCCGAAGGAACTCCCACCAGATAGCGAGGTATCCCTTAGTCAGAGAGCAAGACCAGACAGAAGGAATTCAGTTACCCCACATAACTGAATTTGTTATCCACATTTCTGTCACTGCCTCCTACAGTCTGTGCTCTTATCACCCTTACCACCTGTAGTTAAGCACTTTTTGCTGCACTAAAGCAATGTTTTCTAAAGTTGCCCAGTTTTTAAGAATCACCCGAGGAACTTGTAAAAATACAAATTCCCAGGCCCCTCCCATGAAGATGCTGATCCACTAAGTTTGGATTAAGATCCAGATACCTGTGTTTCTAACAAGTTCCTTCCAATGAGTCTCAAAATTCAGGAAGTTTGGAAATCGCTGCACTAAAGAATCCTGTCTGGAGTGTGCTGGACAGTTCTGCTGCCTTAATGTGAGGAGGGTGCGTGAGAAGGTTGTCTTGGCGACACAGCCTCCAGGGAGAGCACGGAGCCTCGGGAACTCACAGACACTAAATCACACCACAGGTATTCTTACTCACAACAGATTTTTTGCCATCTGGCATATAAAACAAAAAGGAGTGCCGTAACTATACCTGTATAAAATTTGCATTAAAATGGCATAGAGCTAAGTTAAACCTGTTGTTCAAGTTTTTTGAGAAGTAAACAAATACAGGGAGGATTAGCCTTCCCCTCCCACTAGGGTAACGTATTTCTTCACCCACTTAGTGAACATTTAGAAGAGCAGCCACTTCCAGGGGTCTGCAGCACCCAGCAGGTGTGAAGGCGCCTGGTCTGATGAGACAGGGACCCAAGAGACCGGCCCTGAGCAGTCGGAGGCCCATGTGACCCAAGACTGTCTAGATGCTTCAGCACCACCACAATCTTGAAGAGCCACACCAGACCTATGGAGAGATGGGTGTGTGGGGCAGAACAGAAAGGAAGTGTGTTCCCAACTTCTCTCCTCGCCACCTGGGATCAATGAAAGTGGCTTGGCTCAGGCAGTCCGCACCTCATCTCCCAGCAGACTGACCGAGCGCCTGGGAGGAGGTGGGTGCGAGCCTGCCAGCCAACCCAGCCTCTTAAAGGTCAGCGATGATAGGAGAAATAGTCCCACAGGTCAGTTAGCAGTTCGGGGAGTGTATGTTTACACTGGAGGAGCGGCACCATGCTGTGGTTCAGAACCTAAGAGCTACACACAGCTGCACCTGGAGCACAGCCTTATCACTTCCTGGCTATCTGACTCTAGACAAGTTTCACTTAACCTCTTGATAAGTCTCGGTTTCCATGTCTGCAAAGTGGGGAACAATAATACCTACGTTGCAAAGTTTTTATTAGTGATTAAAAGCACTTAGTGTGGGGACTTCCCTGGTGGCACAGTGGTTAAGAATCCACCTCCCAATGCAGGGGACACGGGTTCAAGCCCTGGCCCAGGAAGATCCCACATGCCGCGGAGCAACTAAGCCCGTGCGCCACAACTACTGAGCCTGCGTGCTGTAACTACTGAAGCCCGTGTGCCTAGAGCCCGTGCTCTGCAACAAGAGAAGCCACTGCAATGAGAAGCCCACGCACCACAACAAAGAGTAGCCCCCGCTCGCCACAAGTAAAGAAAGCCTGCACGCAGCAACAAAGACCCAACGTAGCCAAAAATAAATAAATAAAATTTAAAAATTAAAAATATAAAAATAAAAGTACTTAGTGTGGGCTCTGGCATGTCAAAAGTTCCAATAGCCATAAACATTTACTGAAGGCCTACCCGACTGGCTGGGTGGGGCAAGGGCAGGCAACCATGTTCAGAGAGAGGAGACAAGGCAAACAGCATCACTAATACTCCACAATGAAGCGCCATGGACAGGTGCACACCAACTGCAGCGTGGGGCCCAGAAGGAAGTGTCGTGCATGCTCTCTACTTGGGTACCGAAGGAAAGCTCTACAGAGTGGTGACACTGGTTTGGGTCTGGCCTTTCTAATATCAGAGCTATGACATGAACTCCTAATGACTCAGTCACTTAGTGCTTTACTAGTTTTCCTCTGCTGCATGGGTATGGCCATGTTTGGTAGTTCCTTTATGATTCTCATCTCCCAGAGAGAAGCAGGGCAATGTTAAGTAATTCTCACAGATGACCTTGTGCGGCACCCTGAGCAATGAGGTGCTAAATAAACACAGGGTTTGGGAAATTCTGGAGGGTCACCAAGTCGGATGTAAGTATGGTGTTGTTGGACAAGGATTACAGCTCTAGCCATAAACTCTTTCTGCTCCAAAGGAAAGAAAAAGGTATGCGCCACTGCAGCTCTGCCTCAAAGTCACACCTCTTCAGTCAGAGGGGGCAATGGCCGGGGGGATTTGGAAGATGCCACAAAAAAACATTTTTGAGCACTGAATGGACGACACACAGAGTGTTAAGCAAAGATGAATAAAATAGTATAGTATCCATGTCTTCAAGAAGGTTCAGGTCTAAAAAAATAACTACAATAAAAGTGACAAGTGCTACGTTAGAGATTCTGTACAGTCTTATGTAAGTATGAAGGAAATGACAGTGATAAAAGATAATTATAATATTCAATAAGGATAAATAAGTAAACAACAACAACACTTATCAAGGGCTTACAGTCTCTGTTGAAGTGCCTCACAGTGGTCTCATCAGGTGATATCATCATCATTCCCATGTTACAGGATGAGGATAGTGAGGCACAGGAAGTTTAAGCAGCTTGCCCACAGTCATACCTAGTAAGTGCTATGATCAAGAACTGAACCCAGGCAGACCTGGCTCCAGGACGCCTCCTCTTAAACACTGCACTACATTCATTTTCAGAGAGAAGCTCCAAATTCAGCTTCAGAAACACTGGGAATACTTCACAGAAGTTGCTCTTGGGTTGGGTCTTGAAGGATGACTGTCAGGACAGAGAGACACTGAGGGTGAAGACACTATTTCTCAAACCCTCAGCTGTGAAAGAGAGTGGCATGCTTGGAGCAACAGGCGGATATGAAAGCTGTAAATTCAATCTCCCACGAACAGGGCAGGACACTGGCCCTACCGCTGCTCCTGCAGGTCCAGCCAAAGGGCAGCATCAACATGGGATCCTCAGAGGCTTGACGTTTAGGGCTTATATAATCTCATGGGTCATCAATTTACTTCCCCCTTCATTAAATGCCTCTGTATAATGCAGCCACTATTCTAGATTTTCAAAATATTCTGACAACAATTCATTTAATCTGCCAAAAATTCCTCTTCACTAAACAGAAAAGGCATGACCTTTATGACAGAACAGGAAGCTGAGACATGAAAAGATAAATATCTTTTATAAGGATACATGGCTAGACTAGAATCTGGGTCTTTGGTCTCTTCTTATTGTTCTTTGTCCACTGTTCACTTGTAAGTGGCCTCCAAGTCAGACACAATAAAAGTATAGGGGCTTCCCTGGTGGCGCAGTGGTTGAGAGTCCGCCTGCCGATGCAGGGGACACGGGTTCGTGCCCCGGTCTGGGAGGATCCCATATGCCGCGGAGCGGCTGGGCCCGTGAACCATGGCCGCTGGGCCTGCGCGTCCGGAGCCTGTGCTCCGCAGGGGGAGAGGTCACAGCAGTGGGAGGCCCGCTTACCGCAAAAAAAAAAAAAAAAAAGTATAAAACTAACCTATTGTTAATAACATGAACAGCATGGGATACATAATTTTTATGACTCACCCCAAAACACAGATGACTTTCGAGAAGGCATTAAACACCCGCAGCGCCACCACTACCTCCCTGCCGCAACACGGCTCTGGGTGCGCTGTCTCCTCCAGCTATGTTGCAAATGAGACAGACAACTGTAGAAAACGTCCAAGTGCATAAAAAAACAGGCAGCGGGAAGTGATTACACATCATTACTAAATACCCAGCTAAGGGAGAATGTGGCCTCTCTGTTGTGTTAAGGAGTAATTCGGAGGGAAAGAGATGAGAGGCTGAGAAGAAAAAGTTCTAGAGCCATCACCTTCAAATCTATTCCTGTATCTAGATCCTATTCTATCCTCTACATGTAAATGTTAGACCAGGAGGGTGGGACATGTTGGCTATGACTGGAGATGGGGAGTAGGACTGGGGTTTATGGCTATTCGTACGTTAGGAATATAAATACACACATAGAGAGAAAGAGCCAAAATATAGCTGAGAATGTGAATGGGGTCAGTCTTAGCAAAACTGAAAAGGGCAGAGGATTTGGATCATATCCAGGAGACATGGGCTAGAAGACAAAGAAAGTTATCGATCATTAAATTTTACCATGTTCCCCTTACAATGACAATTCCGTTCAATGAATTACATGTACCAGCCACGGATCCTCCAAATATCCTCCTTCCAGAGGTGATATATAAAGGTTCACAAACATACAAAATAAAGGCTCGTCGTCACAGAAAACAATGGCCTTACCCCTTAAGCCAGATATACAGGCATTTTGGCCTTTGTCTTTTCCTACCTATTTTTCTTCCCTTATCTGAACTAAAAGGGGCCAAGAGGACTCCAAAGAATTTGAAACCTTGAATTACTTTTAAAACTCTCTGAAGTTTCTTTCTGCACATAGATAGGACTAATCTTATGTTGAAAGGAGGGTGAAAAGATACAATATTTTCATAGTCTAGCAGAAGTAAACCTCTGTTAAAATACTTCAATCTGCTGAAAGATGAGAATTTTTATTTTATCTAATTTTTCTTTTGGAAAAAATCAGTGATTCTAAAGTATTCAACTGGCAGCCTATAAAAGCTACGGTCTTCTCTTCTTTTAACTTTGCTAATCTTACAAAAGATTTTCAAGAAAATTTAACTTCAAGACATTCAAATTTCCATTCTCTGTAGATGTCCTCTCACCTCATTTAGGACAATAACTAGACATTTTCCACGTCAAGAACTTGAGAGTAAGCCCAGACTGCTTTCTCCCAAAACTCAAATCATAGAATTGCTTTGGCTGCACCGTTCTGTTTTCTAGGTCAAATATATATGAATTCTTACAGATGGTATTTCACCTAAGGCACCAAGCAAGTTCAAACGAATAAAAAGCAACAGAGTAAAACACTTGAAACACACGGAGAAACCAAACTCTAAGTCTAATACATCATCAGGCAGCTGGCTAAACTAATTCATCTAATGCAAAAGGTATGTTCACGTGTCCATTAGAAAAACTATGTCTGCAAATAAGAGATCTGCTATACAAATGACCTGAGTGTTTAACCAGGACAGGAGGAATCCCTGAGATGGTTCAGACAGTAGAAAAAGCACAGGGTTTAGCATCAGGCAGACCTGGACCTGGGTTTGGACCCTCAGTTTGCTATTTACTGGCTCCTGGACAAGTTACTGAACAACTCTGCCTAGGTTTCATAACAGGTAAAATTGGAATAACTCCTACCTTGAGTGCTTATGATGAGTCTTGAATGAGAGAATACATACAAAAGTTCCTGGCACGTAGCACACACTCGACTAGTTGTATTTGATACCACCCCAGCCCCAGTCCCACCCTTAAGTCCTAACATTAACTTTATCCTTAAAAGGGTAATTTAGAAAATTCTGGGTTGGTAGGTTCTCTTTAAAAAAAAAAAAAATTTAAAAGAGGAGAAGAGTGCATTGTCTCTAAAGACACATCACGGCACAGTTCTAGATCCTTAGCAGTTGGAGCCAGTGAAGTTAGTGACTTTGGGTGCTAAGAGTCTAAAAGAAGGAAAACATATCAAAGAGGAAGAACGAATATCTAAACCAGAAACGAGCAGATTAGTTCAAATAAATAGATATAAATGTCTGTAAATAAAACAGTGCCATTATGCACAAAACAGGATTACATGCATCTGACTATGGATGCTGTAGTTTTAATTTAGGGCTAAAACTGCAAATGCCTCGGGTGGGCAGGGAATGGAAAAAAAAAACAAAACAGAAACAGAAAAAAAAAAAGGTAATTTTCTTTACAGCTTCTTTTTTCCCCTGATTTTTATCTTTAATTTTCCTCAGAAAATTAGAAAACCGTTTCTTACAAGGACAGCTAGGTATATGCAATTACTCTGCCTTTATTCTAGCATCCATCAGAATAATTTTTTTAAACTAGGCAATATGTAGTAACATCTATACCATTCATCGAATCTGAATTGAACAGTGCATGGTGCCAGGCATTCTTTGTCTATGGTGCAGATGAAATTAACAATGAATCGAAAATCTAAGTATGTCCTCTCACAAGTACAGAAAAAAAGTGAAAAATTTTAAACACAGGAAGAATTTTGTTGGTAGCCAGTTCATACTGCTCTGGAAACCAAAGATGCTCAGGGAAAAATACAAGTAGGGAGAATACCACCACTGTTGTAGTATGTGGATCACAAAATAAGCAACTTGTTTGATCTCAGATTCCAGGTGTCAGAAGACTTATGTTTTCTTCTCTGTTTTGCTCCAAACTAGGTCTCTGATCCTGGGCAAGCCACTATACTTCTCTGGGCCTCGGTTTCCATATCTGTAGAAATAACGATCAAATGAGCTCTAAGGCTGCTTTTGATGTTTGATGAATGCCACTTGCCTGGCACTGCTATGTGTGACAAGGCAAAAACCAAGGGAAGGTATCCAGTAGGCAATAGGACAGATGAGCTCTGGGAAAGATATATACATTCTCTCCATCACTGTAGAAGGTGGGAACTGAAAGTTTGGGTGTGAATGATATCATGAGAGGGAGTACAGTGTGAAAAGAGAAGAAGGCCAGAAAAGAAATCCTAGAGAAAACTAACATCTAAAGAATGGGCAGAGGAAAAAGAGATGGTACTGGGACACAGCAGGGAGACCAGGAGGGCACAGGGGGACGGAGGAGAGAAGAGGGAGAGGGAAAGCGAGAAGGAGATGATGAATAATGTACACTGTCACAAATGGAAAATCAGAATCGAAAAACACCGGCTAGATTTGGCAGCTAGATCACCAGTGGCCCAGTTAAGAACAGTTTTAAAGGAACCTGAGGAAGAAGACAGATTATTTACAGTACTAAAGCGTAGGTAAGTGGTGATATGAGAGTAACAGATTTTTTTCTTTCAATATGTTTTGTTATGGAGTGAACGAGATATGGGGCAGTATCTACAGAAGGCTACAGAGTCAAGGAGAATGAGTCTTCTTTTCTTTCTCTTGAAGATGGACAAATTTATGTATTATAGAGAAAGAGCTATTAGAAAGAGGGTGAAACACTGATTCAACCAACAAAAACTAAGAACTTGCTATCTGCAAAGCACTACTTTAGAGGTACAGAACAGAAGAGGATGGACTTGGTCCCAGAATTTATAGTCATGGTCATGAGTTTTCCAGCACAGAGATATCCTTATAATGACAATCATATAATGAATGATTTAAATACAAGTTTGATAAGGGCTGCGCAGAAGTTGTCCAGGGGCTGAGAGGGCTCTGACAGACGTCAGCAGGCACGTTGCTCAGCGCAAACCTGCAGGCAGGCTCTGGGCAGCTAGCTGGGTAAGGCTGTTCTGAGGAAGTGGGTGACATTTAAGCTGAGACCTTAAAAAAAATGAATACATTTAAATATTTTGAAAACGACACAGGAGCTGGGGGCAGGGGCAGTGGGCCTGCAGTGGTGCTAAGCACATCCCCTGAGAAGACCTTGAGGGGGACAGGTCTGGGAGGGAGCACAGCTGAAAGCCAGCGCGGCCAGCGGGGTGAGATGAGGTAGGGGAGGCAGCAGGGGCCCAGATCCTGCAGGGTCCTGGAGACCATGCAAAGGTTTAGGGATTTCATTATAAACGAGAGAGAAAGCCTTTGAAGGGCTTTAAGCAGGAGAGTAACATGATGAAACATAGCCAGGGAACAAGGTAACTGACAAGGGCTGAAGTTCCTGAAAAGATTAGCAGGAATAAGATGCAGAGCTGGGGGTAGGGGTACCTCACGGGTCAACCTATGCTGGGAATGTGGTCTGTGTCCTTGATCTGTGAGTGCTTCCTGGGTGTGGAACTGTTTATCCTCAGCCCTTGGGCTGCCTGGCAGAGCTTAGAGAAGCTGGAAACCCTGGAGCAGTCACCTCAAGCAGGCAAACAGCCTTTTTAATCCCACTGTACTGAACAAATATTATCATTTTCTGTGTCTGTCAGGATGCATGAAAGATTGGAAGTGCTGTAGGACTTTAATGATATCCCTTTCTCGGAGAAAGGAGATAAGGATGGATAAGGCAGTACAGTTGTTGAGGGAGCACTGGGGGCGGGGGTGGGATGGGGGGCAGAAGACAAAGGGACTCTGGTCAGATGACCTCTAAATTTCTTTCTGCATAGGAATCGGAGTAAAGGTTTTTGATCTACTTTTCCCCCTACTTTCATTTAGTACTTACCTCATGCCAGGTACCATTTATCAAAACATTCACCATGTAGGGACTTCCCTGGTAAGTGCAGTGGTTAAGACTCCGCACTCCCAATTCAGGGGACCCAGGGTCGATCCCTGGCCAGGGAACTAGATCACACATGCATGTCGCAACTAAGAGTTTGCATGCCACAACTAAGGAGCCCGCCTGCTGCAACTAAAGGAGCCCATGTGCCACAACTAAGGAGCCAGCAAGCCACAACTAAGGAGCCTACCTGTTGCAACTAAGACCCGGCACAACCAACCAAATAAATAAATAAACAAACAAACATTCACCTGTGTTAACTCACTTAATCTTCAAAACAATCCCATAAGTGGTATTATTATTAGTCCCAGTGTTCAGGTGACAAAGTGAGGCACAGGAAGATTAAGTTACCTTCACAGGACACAATACTGTGAGAGAGCCAGCTTCAAACTAGACGGTCTGGCTCCAGGGTCCAAGCTCTTAACCACTATTCAACACTGCCTTGCTAAGGCTCTTTGCTGAGAGGGACCAGAGAGCTGGAAGAGAGGGTTTTGGTAAAGATATTGAGTTGCCACTATAAGAATAGGAGGTAAAGCAGAAACTAACACACCATTGTAAAGCAATTATACTCCAATAAAGATGTTAAAAAAAAAAAAAGAATAGGAGGCACATGCTCTGAAGTTGATGTAGTGTGTAGTCCCAGCTCTGCCAGTTGTGTCTGAAAAAAGTTAATCTCTCTAAGCCTCAATTTCCTCAACTATAAAACAAAGATAATAGAATATACACTTTGTGAGGATTAACGCGATAATATGTGCAAAGTTCTTAGTTCCTAGCACTTAATAACATCTGCTACTCTGATGGCAGAGGGGGTTAACTAAAGAAATGAGAGTGTGTCAGGCACTGACGAGAGTCCAGGGAGAGAGGAGAAAAGGAACTTTTAGTGGCACCAATTTCCAGTTTTGTGATTTTCTCCAGTAACCTCTGGGACAAGGCTGATGGTGTGAATAACTGAGAGCTGGGTTTTAACAGGAAAGGAGAATGGAAGGGAAGGAGGATGATGGGATCCAGGCTAGCAAGTATTTATTAACAATCAATCAATAATAAATACTTGTTGAATAAATGATTTGTAATACTATCAACCTAACTTCTATAACTTTTTAAAGTTTCTATGGGAAAAGCACTCAACTCACCTTGAGATAGCAGAATACATCACCCTCCAGAAGAAATAATAGGATTCCAAAAGGAGAGAGTACCGAAAGGAATTAGAGAAGGCAGATCAGGAAGATATATAAAGGTTCCCTGCTAGGCTAATTCTCCTTTCCCACCCCCCCATACCTGTTTTTCATTTCTCACTTTGAACCTACTAAAGACGAAAAAACAACAACAAAAAACAACAACCAAAAAACAAAAAAATGATTAAAGACAAAAGCCATGAAAAAAGTGATAAGGAAGACTAAAGATTAATTTATGTTGTAGAAGAAACACTAAAAATTGAAATGTTCTTTGGCATTTCCTCCTAAAAGGCCTGGGGGGCAGGGGTAGAGTCTATAAGTGAAGAGATAATTGCTGGTGCAGGGAGCAGCTTTGTTGGAATTGGTAGAAACTGAGAAGGGGATCAGGTCTGCTGAAAGAGTGACTGAGGGATGGGTTACCAGAGGAAGGGAGAGGATAAAGCTATCAGAAGAGGAAAAGGGAGTTCCTAAATCCAACGGGGTCCATCCTGAATCAGACTTCCATAAAAGATGGCCAGATGCTGCTGCCAGTTCCTCTTTATACCGTGGCAAAATTTAAAATAACTAGCTGGTGGTCACTATTTTTAAAGATTAAATAAAAACAATCCACACCCCTCAATGCAGCCTCAGCAAAAAGAATAAATGTTAAATGTTAATAATACTCTCAGGAATAGAGGCTCCCTGAGCAAGGGTAGGGAAACAAGCAAAAAGAATAAAAATGATCTTGCAGCTACACAATTGGTAATAGAAAGCTGCCCGTGGCTTTTCACTGGTCCAGGAGATAATATTCTTAGCAGGTTAAAAAAAAAAAGTAGAGTGAAAGAAAGAAATGCGATAAACGCCTTAAGGATTTTTACAAATGACTTGTGATTTTGTATACACCATTCGCCAGTGTTAGGGGCTGTAACTTTTGGTTTGGCTGACAAAGAATGGTTTCTTTCTTTCTGTAATGTGTGTGTCTCTTGTTTCCCTGGAGATATTTAAATCTCCAATACCATTACTAAAAAATCTACTTCTTTCCCGCAGTTTCACTTGGAGAAAATAACAACAAATTCCTTCCTAAAATAGCAAAGACAACAATGCGAGGAATAATACTTCAGAGTCTGAACAGATATTTCCTGTACTTCACTGGAGGTACTAATCACAATCAAAATTAGGAATTAAAAGGAAAAAAACACCACTACTGACACTTACCCTCAATAACAACAAAACACCCAGTGCACCATTCTCGCCTCATCACCCCCCAAACAGGACACTGCTTGCTACCTGTCTGAATACAATACTACAAAAATAAACTCTGAGAGCTGTCAATACATGGAAATGTGAATAGTAAGCAGGATAAACAGTCATCATAATAACAGTAGTGTAAGTAATGAGAAAAGCTACTATTCTAGAATAAAAGCTAGAAATAATTGAAAGTTGGATTTGTTCAATTAGTAGCTGTATACTTAGATTAAAAAAAAACTTTACTATTAAAATTCTTTCATTAAAAATATTTTGTCGAGACTTCCCTGGTGGCGCAGTGGTTAAGAACCCACCTGCCAATGCAGGGGACACGGGTTCGAGCCCTGGTCCAGGAAGATCCCATATGCCGCGGAGCAACTAAGCCCGTGCACCACAACTACTGAGCCTGCGCTCTAGAGCCTGTGAGCCACAACTACTGAGCCCATGTGCCACAACTACTGAAGCCCGCGCACCTACAGCCTGTGCCCCGCAACAAGAGAAGCCACCACAATGAGAAGCCCGCGTACTGCAACGAAGAGTAGCCCCCGCTCGCCGCAACTAGAGAAACCCTGTGCGCGGCAACAAAGATCCAATGCAGCCAAAAATAAATAAATAAAATAAATAAATTAAAAAAATATATATATATATTTTGTCATTGTGAATTTGAAATACTATTTCCTTATTACCTTTCCCATTTGAAGTAAGTGTTTTTGCAATGTAGTTTTTTCAGAATGCAATTTTGATATTTTAACAGAACATGAAAGGTGAGGAAACAGTATAAAAAACCAAGTATAAAAAGAAAGAAAAGCCAAACATAAGCAGTTTGTGTGCCAAGGAGTTTAAAGACAGACAAGTGCCCCCATCAACTCTTCTTTTCTTCTCCGGAAGAGAATTCTTAGCTGGGTAAAACAACCCTCAGGATAAAAACCACATTTCGCAGTCCCCTCACAGCTAGGTGTGGTCAAATAACTAAGTTCTGGCCAACGTGGTCCAGACAGAAAGAATGTGTGCAACTTCCAGGTCCTGCTCTTTAAGGGAAAAAGCACGTCCTCCCTTTTTCTCCCTTCCTGACAGCTGAAATAGGATTGTGGGGATCAGTCATCTTGGACACAGGCTGATGGCCAGATCCAAGGACGGTGACGTTCAGGATAGAAAGAGCCCAGAGACCGACGACCCCATGGAGCAGAGTGGCCACACTAGTGCAGACTATTACATAACAGAGAAATCAACTTCTATTGGGATTAAGTACCTGTTATTTGGTATCTCTGGTACATACAGTCAAACCCATAATTCGACAAATATATAGTAAGTGAAGTGATTTCAAGTCTGTGGCAGCAAATAATTGCTGCTACTTGTGTCCCCACCAGAACCACAAACCATGGCACTAAAACTGTTAAAAGCTAATTTAACTGTTACATAGGTGAGCCATACCCTCATAAACTTCTCACTGTTAATCCTCTTGATAAATCTTTTTTCACAACCAGTTTTATGTAAATGTGATTTTGATCCAGGCTGAATTCTTATAAAGTAAATCTGGTTTACTTATCTGAAATCAAAATATTTCGCAGCAACTCTTTGTAAAATTATCTAAGAACACACATTAAGAGTCTTGAACTGGGCTCATCAATACACTGTGCGTGTTAAATATTTCTGATAGATCCTGTTTCTAAGAAAGGTTTTCAGCACAATCAGGATGGCATTTCTACACTGTGCTTGTGTTTATTTTTATTCTTAAAGTTAAAACAGCAATCATTTGATATGCTGAGCTCCCCATCAAAATATTACCTAAATAAACTCCCAGTTAAAAATAGACGCTTGAACACAAATTCCAATTACCAATTTGCCAACTGTTGACGGACTACAGCCTGGAAATAAGCAAGCTGTTTGAGGAATGATGTTTTCAGACTAAGAGCTTGCTATACCAGAGCCATTAGTAATTCCAGGAAATTCTCTGAGCTTCAACAAGAGCAACTCTGCTTTTACTGATAACACTCAATCATGCTTCAGTGTAAGATGGTGTCTGAACAAAAATCCCTCACCTTAGCCAAAAGATTTTAAAACTACTTAATATATAGCTAATAGACATAGAGCAATAAGCATATAGCTACTACTGAAAAAAAAAGCTGTCAAGTAAAGGAAGAAAGATGAATCATTGGCAAGCCCTGATTTGATGAAAAGAAGTAATGAGATTATCACTAAAAAAATTTTTTTTAATGTTTAAAAATTTTTGGATATTCCATGTCTGTGTGATGCTCCAAAAGTCAAACAGATCTAGGTTGTAAGCCTAGTTCATCACTCATCAGCTTTGTCTCTTTGGACAAATTACTTAAGTTTCCTGGGTCCTTGTTTTTTCCATCTGTAAAATGAGGAAAACTGTACTTGTCTCACGGGACTGCTAACAGGATTGAGAATGTACACAAAGCTCCTAGCAGTGTGCTTAGTTCAGAGTAGACAATCAATAAATGTTACTTCCCCTCTCCACCCACTCTGCCCCTGTCACCAAACATCAAAATCTCAGAACAAATTTCAAATGAAAGGGTTCTAGGTGGGTTGTATGCCTTTTTGCAATGAGTGATATTTATGTTGGAGATCAGCTAAAAACACTTCCCTGGATGAAACCATTCACACAAAAATTTGTACATGCGTGTTGATAGCATTATTCACAACCAAAAAGTAGAAACAACTCAAATGTCCAACTGATGAATGGATAAACAAAATATGGTATGTCCAAACACAGAATATTATCCATCAATAAAAAGGAATAAAGTACTGGTACATGTTACAACATGGATGAACCTTGAAAACATTATGTTAAGTGAAAGAAGTCAGTCACAAAAGACTGATTCCATTTACATGAAATGTCCAGAAGAGTCAAATCCATAGAGATAGAAAGTAGAAGGGGTGGAGTGGATGGAAAGTGACAGCTGATGGGTATGGGGTTTCCTTTGGGGGTGATGAAAGTGTTTTAAAATTAGATTGTAGGGCTTCCCTGGTGGCACAGTGGTTGAGAATCTGCCTGCTAATGCAGGGGACACGGGTTCGAACCCTGGTCTGGGAGGATCCCACATGCCGCAGAGCAACTAGGCCCGTGAGCCACAACTACTGAGCCTGTGCGTCTGGAGCCTGTGCTCCGCAACAAGAAAGGCCGCGATAGTGAGAGGCCCGCGCACCGCGATGAAGAGTGGCCCCTGCTCGCCGCAACTAGAGAAAGCCCTCACACAGAAACGAAGACCCAATACAGCAAAAATAAATAAATAAATAAAATTAAAAAAAAATTAGATTGTAATGATGGTTGCACAACACTGAACTTACTAAAAAACACTGAATTACATACTTTAAATGGGTAAATTATGTGGCATGTGAATTATACCTCAATGAAGCTTTAAAAAAACCTCATTGCGGAGCTTCCCTGGCAGCACAGTGGTTAAGAATCCACCTGCCAATGCAGGGGACACGGGTTAGAGCCCTGGTCCGGGAAGATCCCACATGCCGCGGAGCAACTAAGCCCGTGCACCACAACTACTGAACCTGCGCTCTAAAGCCCACGAGCCACAACTACTGAAGCCCACGCACCTAGAGCCCATGCTCAGCAACAAAGAGAAGCCACCACAATGAGAAGTCTGTGCACCGCAATGAAGAGTAGCCCCCGCTCACCGCCACTACAAAAACCCCGTGTGCAGCAACGAAGACGCAATACAGCCAAAAATAAAATAAATTTAAAAAATAAAAATAAATAAAAATAAACCACCTCATTGCATCTAAAATGTAATAAATCAAATCACGGCTATTCAAAATATACTATCATCTAGAAAATAGACTACACTGGTGGGTATGTGTATATAAACCTCTAAGTCACTTTATAATGTCTTTAGCAGTTCATCATGTTTATTTCTTTCTACTCATCATATACAATGGATGCCTTATCTCCTGTGCACCTCAAATGATACCAGCTATGTACCATACTTGAGAAAACTGAGAAGAGCCACTCAGCTTAAATCTCTTGTGGAATTCTAACTGATATACATTCTTTTTTTTTTTTTTAAACATCTTTATTGGAGTATAGTTGCTTTACAATGGTGTGTTAGTTTCTGCTTTATAATAAACTGAATCAGCTATACATATATATATATCCCCATTACAGTTGTATTTTAAAGTTCATATCTTAGACCAACTTTGTCTTTTTCTTTTTAAATAAATTTTACCATTTCTTTTTTTTTTTTGCTGTGTTATTTTATTTTATTTTTGATATACATTATTTTTAAACAAATAGAACATTTATGAAAACTGACCACATACTAGACCATAAAGTAAGTTATAAACATGTCAAAGAACTGCTATCCTATAGACCACTTCATATGTCAACAATACAATACAAATCAATAAAAGATAACTTTTTTTAAAGGCCGGCTATAAAAAACAGTCTACTGTGCCATTTACTTGTATTATATACTGTGCGTGTAATATATATATACTGCCACTTGATAATGTTATTTCATAAGGAAATGGGCTGAGGTTGGGTGTATGTTTGCATACTGCCAACAGACCTCCTTGTTATATTTAACACATATGTTTCTCAAAAAATGTATATAATCAATCATATTTAGGAGCATTTGGGAATTTGCTATTTAAAGCATTCATGGAGTAAATCTTTTTGTACTATAAATAATTATTGCCTAACTCATCTGCACTTAATTCTTTCAAAAGCTTATTCTGTATTTAGCAGAGAATTCAGTACACTATCACTATCTGGGAGAATACAATCCATCAGGAGCTTGCATGAGATGCAAAACAATGCAGAGAAAGGAATTTGGTGCTCTGGTCAGTGCCAAGGTCAACATTTCCCCAAAGTGTTCTTCCAATTCAGCAAGCCAAGGCCTGGAGCCAGTCCATGGCTTTATCATCATTGTGGATTTATCCTTGAGCAGTTCCTGAGAAAAGACCTCCACTGGGTCCTATCTTGGCGGAAAAATGGGACCAAGCTTCAATCACTTCAGGTGACCAACTAGCTTAAAAATCTGAAAGACAGCCAATGATCTTCCTCACCACTAAAACGGCAAGCCAAGTCATAGCTCTCCCCTCTCCTTTCCAGGCTAATGTCACTGAACCACTTGAGCCTCTTTGGAAAGACCCAATTCCCAACTGCTTGCTTTTTATTAGACTAGGCAGTCTTCAGATGAAGACAAAACTAAGTGCTCATTTCCTGGACTGTGATGTTCTCTTCTGGTTCCCCCACCCTGCCTAGTCCTCTTTTCAGACCTGGACATATTAAAGACAACACTATATTCTTTGCTAATTTATAAAAAGGCATGATCTTGTCAATCTTGTCTATTGCCCCTTTAAACTGACATCACTTGTTTATTTGCTTGAGAAAAATAGTTGCTGCAAATATTAAATACTGAATTTTAACTTAGATACCAATTATATTGCTGAATAATGTATGTATTAAATTACATAAACTTTTATATTACCATACCATTTGTGAGTGTGCAAATTGCTGCTCTATTTCTACCTCATTTCTTTCTACTAATAGATTCCTAGAAGGGAAGATGGAAACTACTTTACTAAATTAATATACAAGCTTTAAATTTGAAACATATGAACCTGCTCAAGGCTGACAAGAGGGATTTCCAGAACTCCAAACGCTCCTTTGTGATCCAGCCCTGAGTGGCTAATAACAAGAGTGAGAGAACTTTTGCTCTCTGATCACAGGATCATTATGTTGACTTATATAATAGGATCAGTAACTGTGGAACCCGGAGAAGACAGACCAGAAAACACAGGGGTGAAGATGGTGCCTAGAACAAAATCATATGCAAACAGATTTGGGCTCTTTAGAGACTGGGGATCAGACAGGGTGATATTTAAGTGCTAGAATAACAGGCTAAATAGGAAGCAAGGTGTAGTAAGAATGCATAGAAACATTACAAAGGCCAACAAAAACATCCTACTGTGAGGCAATGTGGCATACTGCTTAGTGTCCCAAATCTGGAGCCAGATGCTTGGGTTTAATTCCTGGCTAAGATGTAAAAACCCAATGTATAAATCACAAAATATATAAAACATGAAAAGCAAACATACTTCTAAGTTAAAAGGCTCCCCTGGTCAGCCTGTTCTACACATCTTGCACTGTCCACATAAACATACATAAGCATGCACATACATAAGTGTGTGTTACTAATCTCTCATTCAGCCAGTGCTGATGGCCTGCTAGGAGTCAGGCACTGGTCTAGGTGCTTGGGGTGTGCCAGAGCAGACAAAGATTCCCTTGTGGAGCTTAGATCTGAGGGGAGAGATAGACAGTAAACTATAAACGTAACAGGTGGATACATTATATAGAATGTTAGAAGGTGGAAAATGCTTTGGAAAAAGAAAAATTTAGAAGAAGGAGAGCAGAGTATGGGGGGATATTCATCAGGCTGTAGCATTAAATAGGGCAATCAGGCAGAACTCATTTGAGAATGTGAGATTTGAGCAAAACCTGAGGGAGGAGTTAGCCATATAGACATCTTGAGAAGAGCCTTCTGGTAGGAACCTTCCGGGAAGAGGAAACAGCTATGCAAATCAATGAATTGAGAAATATGAACATGTTTCAAGCTTTAACACTAGAAGCAAATATCAGGCTTCTCCAAAACACTCAATCATCTTTGGAAAAAACTTTTCTGAAGGGGTTAAAAAAGATAAATAGGAGTGTCCAGATTTTACAGAAATATTTTTAAAGTAACCCACTGATTTAAAAACTAATCAATTAAAATGGTTATCTGAACAGGTAAGTGAATATTCTCCTGAACTACCCAGTGGGGGAAAGAAGAGAGCCCATGCGCAGCTAATGCCAGGCCAGGCTTGCAGGGCCCCACCTCCTCACTCCTCTGTCAGGCCTGTTACGGCCTGTGCTTGCAGAGAGTAAACTTTCCCCACCCTACTATCAGGCTGCTCCCCCCACACAGGAAGCACATCTAGTCTGGGACTGACAAGAGACAGCTCTGTTTTTCTCATTTGTAAAGTGCTATTTACACCCACACTTATTCATACTACAACAACAGCTTTTCTGTGGAAAATAGCCATCAACATATTCTAGTATTAATACTGTTAATAACTAAAACAGTAAATTCTTAAGAAAATATTTTGTCCTCATCAGGTACTAGCTAATAGGAACCAAAGGGAGGTTTTGGAAATCATTTGAAACATCAAAAGATGTCTAGGGCTTCCCTGGTGGCGCAGTGGTTGAGAGTCCGCCTGCCGATGCAGGGGACACGGGTTCATGCCCCGGTCCAGGAAGATCCCACATGCTGCAGAGTGGCTAGGCCCGTGAGCCATGGCTGCTGAGCCTGTGCGTCCGGAGCCTGTGCTCCACAACGGGAGAGGCCACAACAGTGAGAGGCCCGCATACCGCAAAAAAAAGAAAAAAAAAAAAAAGATGTCTAAATTAACTATCCTGGTCATATGTACAAAACTGAAGGGCAGGGATGTATTTAATTCAAACATATACCATTCCTGAATTTATTTGTATTTATTTACTAACCTGAGTAAGTAAATGTTAACCACTAACCATCATGAAAATAGTTCTTTCTGGTTCTATAAACTGACACCATCTCCCAGCCATTTGAGGTGGCTTACTAATTAAAAACAAAGGTTCTCAATATTTCAGTTTTTTTTCCTGTTCAGTTGAGCTGCAGGAAATGGAAGCGGTTGAATGTGAATGTAAATACGGATGTCCTTACAGAACTGCTGTCATAAATTACATGATCAGGAAAAGAGCAAAACAATACGACAGATCATAATCTCAAAATCTCCTACTGCCATCACAGAAAACAGGCCATTTTTATAGAAATGGTGTTGATGATAACAGTTAAACTAATAAATAACAACCAGTGACTCCAGTCTCCCTAGGCAAAGGCTATAATTACTCTCTGTCAAGCTTTCTGTTATATTATACGGCTATCTGGTTAATAAGAAGAAACAATGAAATCAGAACATCCTTTTAGGGGAAACAGTTGTGCAGTGTTCACAAGTCTGTAAAACATTTATATTTTGACCCAACACTTCTTCTAGGAATCTACCCAAAAGAATAATAAAAATTTGTCCACTCAATGTTATTTTTACAGTGACTGTGAACAGTTCAAAAAACTATTTTAGAATATTATATATCCCGCAAAAAAGATGTTCACTAAGAATTCCTCTAGCAAGGGCGGAGTCAAGATGGTGGACTAGGAGGGCGCGGAATTCGCATCTCCACACAACTAGGGCACCTACCAGGCACCGGTGGGGAACCACAGACACCTAGGGGATGGGAGGAACCCCCGGCGACCAGCTTGTGGGATCTTGGTTCCCAGGCTGGAGGTCGGGCCTGATCTCCTGTGGTGGGAGCTCTGACTCCAAACCGCTGGACTAACAGAGAACCTCAGACCCCAGGGAATATTAATCGGAGTGAGGCCTCCCAGAGGTCCTCATCTCATCACCAAGACCCAGCTCTATCCAGCTGCCTGCAAACTCCATTGCTGGACGCCTCAGGCCAAACAACCTGTAAGACAGGAATACAGCCACACCATCCAAAAAAAAAAAAAAAAAGAAGAAGAAGAAAAGAAACGACAAAAAAATGTTATAGATGAAGGAGCAAGGTAAAAACCTACAAGACCAAATAAATGAAGATGAAATAGGCAACCTACCTGAAAAAGAATTCAGAGTAATGATAGTAAAGATGATCCAAAATCTCAGAAACAGAATGGAGAAAATACAAGAAACGTTTAACGAGGATCTAGAAGAACGAAACAGCAAACAAACAGTGATGAACAACACAATAAATGAAATTAAAAGTACTCTAGAAGGAATCAATAGCAGAATAACTGACACAGAAGAACGGATAAGTGAGCTGGAAGATAAAATGATGGAAATAACTGCCAGGGAGCAGAATAAAGAAAAAAGAATGAAAAGAATTGAGGACAGTCTCAGAGACCTCTGGGACAACATTAAATGAGCCAATATTTGAATTATAGGGGTCCGAGAAGAAGAGAAAAAGAAAGGGTCTGAGAAAATATTTGAAGAGATTACAGTTGAAAACTTCCTAACATGGGAAAGAAAACAGTCAATCAAGTCCAGGAAGCACAGAGAGTCCCACAGAGGATAAATCCAAGGAGAACCACGCCAAGGCACATATTAATCAAACTATCAAAAATTAAATACAAAGAAAAAATATTAAAAGCAGAAAGGGAAAAATAACAAATAACATACAATGGAATCCCCATAAGGTTAACAGCTGATCTTTCAGCAGAAACTCTGCAAGCCAGAAGGGAGTGGCAGGACATATTTAACATGATGAAAGGGAAAAACCTACAACCAAGATTACTCTACCCAGCAAGGATCTAATTCAGATTCGATAGAGAAGTTAAAACCTTTACGGACAAGCAAAAGTTAAGAGAATTCAGCACCACCAAACCAGCTTTGCAACAAATGCTAAAGGAACTTCTCTAGGCAGGAAACACAAGAGAAGGAAAACACCTACAATAACAAACCCAAAACAATTAAGAAAATGGTAATAGGAACATACATATCGATAATTACTTTAAACATAAATGGACTAAATGCTCCAACCAAAAGACACAGACTGGCTGAATGGATACAAAAACAAGACCCGTATATATGCTGTCTACATGAGACCCACTTCAGACCTAGGGACACATACAGACTAAAAGTGAGAGGATAGAAAAAAGATATTCTGTGCAAATGGAAATCAAAAGAAAGCTGGAGTAGCAATACTCGTATCAGATAAAATACACTTTAAAGACTGTTACAAGAGATAAGGAAGGGGCTTCCCTGGTGGCGCAGTGGTTGAGAGTCCGCCTGCCGATGCAGGGGACGCGGGTTCGTGCCCCAGACTGGGAAGATCCCACATGCCGTGGAGCAGCTGGGCCCGTGAGCCACGGCCACTGGGCCTGTGCGTCCGGAGCCTGTGCTCCGCAACGGGAGAGGCCACAACAGTGAGAGGCCCGCGTACCGCAAAAAAAAAAAAAAAAGAGATAAGGAAGGACACTACATAATAATCAAGGGATCAATCCAAGAAGAAGATATAACAATTGTAAATATTTATGCACCCAACATAGAAGCACATCAATACATAAGGCAAATGTAAACAGCCATAAAAGGGGAAATCAACCATAACACAATAATAGTGGGGGACTTTAACACCCCACTTACACCAATGGACAGGTCATCCAGACAGAATAAGGAAACACAAGCTTTAAATGACACATTAAACAAGATGGACTTAATTGATATTTACAGGACATTCCATCCAAAAACAACAGAATACACTTTCTTCTCAAGTGCTCACAGAACATTCTTGAGGATAGACCATACCTTGGGTCACAAATTAAGCCTTGGTAAATTTAAGAAAATGGAAATCGTATCAAGTATCTTTTCCGACCACAACACTATGAGACTAGATATCAATTACAGGAAAAATAAATTGTAAAAAATACAAATACATGGAGGCTAAACAATAGGCTACTAAATAACTAAGAGACCACTGAAGAAATCAAACAGGAAATCAAAAAAACCCTAAAAATAAATGACAATGAAAACATGATGATGCAAAACTTATGGGATGCAGAAAAGCAGATCTAAGAGGGAAGTTTACAGCAATACAATCCTACCTCAAGAAACAAGAAACATCTCAAATAAACAACCTAACCTTACACCTAAAGCAATTAGAGAAAGAACAAAAAACCCCAAAGTTAGCAGAAGGAAAGAAATAATAAAGATCAGATCAGAAATAAATGAAAAAGAAATGAAGAAAACAATAGCTAAGATCAATAAAAGTAAAAGCTGGTTCTTTGAGAAGATAAACAAAATTGATAAACCATTAGCCAGACTCATCAAGAAAAAAAGGGAGAAGACTCAAATCAACAGAATTACAAGTGAAAAGAGAAGTAACAACTGACACTGCAGAAATACAAAGGATCATGAGAGATTACCACAAGCAACGATATGCCAATAAAATGGACAACCTGGAAGAAATGGACAAATTCTTAAAAAAGCGCAACATTCTGAGGCTGAACCAGGAAGAAATAGAAAATATAAACAGACCAATCACAAGCACTGAAATTGACACTGTGATTAAAAATCTTTCAACAAAAGCCCAGGACCAGATGGCTTCACAGGTGAATTCCATCAAACATTTAGAGAAGAGCTAACACCTATCCTTCTCAATCTCTTCCAAAATACAGCAGAGGGAGGAACACTCCCAAACTCATTCTACAAGGCCACCATCACCCTGATACCAAAACCAGACAAAGATGTCACAAAAAAAGAAAACTACAGGCCAATAGCACTGATGAACACAGATGCAAAATTCCTCAACAAATTACTAGCAAACAGAATCCAACAGCACATTAAAAGGAACATACACCATGATCATGTGGGGTTTATCCCAGGAATGCAAAGATTCTTCAATATATGCAAATCAATCAATGTGATACACCATAGTAACAAACTGAAGGATAAAAACCATATGATAATCTCAACAGATGCAGAAAAAGCTTCTGACAAAATTCAACACCCATTTATGATAAAAACGCTCCAGAAAGTAGGCACAAAGGGAACCTACCTCAACATAATAAAGGCCATATATGACAAATCCACAGCCAACATTGCTCTCAATGGTGAAAAACTGAAAGCATTTCCTCTAAGATGAGAAACAAGACAAGGTTGCCCACTCTCACCACTATTATTCAACATAGTGTTGGAAGTTTTAGCCACAGCAATCAGAGAAGAAAAAGAAATAAAAGGAATCCAAATTGGAAAGGAAGAAGTGAAACTGTCACTGTTTGCAGATGATATGATACTAAACATAGAGAATCCTAAAGATGCTACCAGAAAACTACTAGAGCTAATCAATGAATTTGGTAAAGTTGCAGGATACAAAATTAATGTACAGAAATCTCTTGTATTCCTATACACTAATGATGAAAACCCTGAAAGAGAAATTAAGGAAACACTCCCATTTACCACTCCAACAAAAAGAATAAAATACCTAGGAATAAACCTACCTAAGGAGACAAAAGACCTGTATGCAGAAAACTATAAGACACTGATGAAAGAAATTAAAGATGATACAAACAGATGGAGAGATACACCATGTTCTTGGATTGCAAGAATCAACATTGTGAAAATGACTATACTACTTGAAGCAATCTACAGATTCAATGCAATCCCTAAGAAACTATCACTGGCATTTTTCACAGAACTAGAACAAAAAAATTTCATAATTTGTACGGAAACACAAAAGACCCCGAATAGCCAAAGCAATCTTGAGAAAGAAAAATGGAGCTGGAGGAATCAGGCTCCCTGACTTCAGACTATACTACAAAGCTACAGTAATCAAGACAGTATGGTACTGGCACAAAAACAGAAATATAGACCAAGGATCTATATGGAACAGGATAGAAAGCCCAGAGATAAACTCACACACATATGGTCACCTTATCTTTGATAAAGATGGCAAGAGTATACAATGGAGAAAAGACAGCCTCTTCAATAAGTGGTGCTGGGAAAACTGGACAGCTACATGTAAAAGAATGAGATTAGAACACTCCCTAACACCATACACAAAAATAAGCTCAAAATGGATTAAAGACCTAAATGTAAGGCCAGACACTATCAAACTCTTAGAGGAAAACATAGGCAGAACACTCTATGACATAAATCACAGCAAGATCCTTTTTGACCCACCTCCTAGAGAAATGGAAATAAAAACAAAAATAAACAAATAGGACCTAATGAAACTTAAAAGCTTTTGCACAGCAAAGGAAACCATAAACGAGATGAAAAGACAATCCTCAGAATGGGAGAAAATATTCACAAACGAAGCAAATGACAAAGGATTAATCTCCAAAATATATAAGCAGCTCATGCAGCTCAATATCGAAAAAACAACCCAATCCAAAAATGGGCAGAAGACCTAAACAGACATTTCTCCAAAGAAGATATACAGATTGCCAACAAACACATGAAAGGATGCTCAACATCACTAATCATTAGAGAAAAGCAAGTCAAAACTACAATGAGGTATCACCTCACAGCAGTCAGAATGGCCATCATCAAAAAATCTACAAACAATAAATGCTGGAGAGGGTGTGGAGAAAAGGGAACCCTCTTGCACTGTTGGTGGGAATGTAAATTGATACAGCCACTATGGAGAACAGAATGGAGGTTCCTTAAAAATCTAAAAATAGGGCTTCCCTGGTGGCGCAGTGGTTGAGGGTCCGCCTGCCAATGCAGGGGACACGGGTTCATGCCCTGGTCCAGGAAGATCCCACATGCCACGTAGCGGCTGGGCCCATGAGCCATGGCCGCTGAGCCTGCACGTCTGGAGCCTGTGCTCCACAACGGGAGAGGCCACAACAGTGAGAGGCGTACCGCAAAAAAAAAAAAAAAAACTAACTAAAAATAGAACTACCATATGACCCAGCAATCCCACTGCTGGGCATATACCCTGAGAAAACCATTATGCAAAAACAGTCATGTACCACAATGTTCACTGCAGCACTATTTACAATAGCCAGGACATGGAAACAACCTAAGTTTCCATCGACAGATGAATAGATAAAGAAGATGTGGCACATAAACAGTGGAATATTATTCAGCTTTAAAAAGAAACAAAATTGAGATATTTGTAGTAAGGTGGATGGACCTAGAGTCCATCCTACAGAGTGAAGTAAGTCAGAAACAGCAAAACAAATACTGTATGCTAACACATATATATGGACTCTAAAAAAAAAGAAAGGTTCTGATGAACCTAGGAGCAGGACAGGAATAAAGACACAGACGTAGAGAATGGATTTGAGGACATGCGGAGGGGGAAGGGTAAGCTGGGACGACGTGAGAGAGTGGCATTGAACTACTAAATGTAAAATAGAGAGCTAGTGGGAAGCAGCTGCATAGCACAGGCAGATCAGCTCAGTGCTTTGTGACCACCTAGAGGGGTGGGATAGGGAGGGTGGGAGGGAGATGCAAGAGGGAGGGTATATGGGGATATATGAATGCATATAGCTGAATCACTTTGTTATACAGCAGAAACTCACACAACATTGTAAAGCAATTATACTCCAATAAAGATGTTAAAAAATAATAATAATGCTGCTATAAACATGGGTTAAAAAAAGAAAAAAAGAATTCCTCT
Source organism: Mesoplodon mirus (assembly GCF_964341445.2). Classification (NCBI taxonomy): domain Eukaryota; kingdom Metazoa; phylum Chordata; class Mammalia; order Artiodactyla; family Ziphiidae; genus Mesoplodon; species Mesoplodon mirus. Next base: position 56,772,229 of record NC_138987.1, on the reverse strand, counting down.
AGCAAAAAGGAACTATTTTTGTTTAGGAAAAAACTTTTTAAATACACAAAGTAGACAGTATAGTACAGTGTAAAAAGCACTGGTTCTGGAATAAAATGATCTGGTTAGTGATTTGGTTCTATTCTTAACTAGTTATGTGACTTTAAGCCAGCCATTTCCAGCCTTCTGTTAGTGTCCTCATCTGCAAAATAGAGATGTAAATATCCAACTTACCTTCCTCACAGTAATTTGTGTGTGTGCATGTGTGAGCAAAGGAAAGTAATAAATCTGAAAACCTTTTGAAAGTTGTTAGTAAAGGATCATTATCATCATTATCATCAAAGCTGCATCTAAAGGAAAGGATAAAAAAGGAAAAGGAGGTATTTTTATTCTCCGTAGACAAAGGAGAAAAGGAAAGCAGGATGCCTTGTAGAATTACCCACTTATGGGTGACCAGAGAGGTAAAGTGGTGGCATTCACGAAGAATCTGGAGCTGGACAAGGATACATTTTAGAGCAATAAGAAGCAGCTGAAAAGCCAGGTAAAATAATATGTTCCAAAAGTCTCTAAGAAGGGGAGGATGTGGGGTGGGAATGGGCATGGAGAAGAAAGGTATGTGTGTGAGGGATAGGAGGCAGGATGACAGAAGAACTTGTGTTAAGATTCTCCTGAAGAGTTTAAGACCAGGATTAAGACTACTTAACAAAATTCTGTTCAAGAAGAGTACAACTTGGGGCTTCCCTGGTGGAGTACAACTTGTGTTGCAAGTTATATCCACCGTTCCCATGACACTACCATTGTCATTACCTTAAGTGATTTACCCAGTAAATCATCAGGATTCCCAGTTTGTCCCTCCTTTAAAGAAAAAAGAAAAAGTCCTTTGCTCACTAATGCAGAAATAGGTAGGTGTGGATAACTTGATGGCATTAAAGAAAGGAAAATAAACCAAACTCATATTTAGAAATTACTTAAGTTATTTCTGCATCTTAACATCAGTCAGTCACATGGCTGCTTTGGACCCAACCTGACAGAATTAAGTGTGACCACGGTCTGCAAGAGCGCTCACTTCGTGCCAGTGGGAGGTAGAAAAATATACTTGCCAAACGTGATAAAGAAAACTCTGAAGGGCTGAAAACAACTAAACCAATGAGTAAAACCATCCAAAGAACCTTACTGTTCATTTGTAACCTTCTCCCTTAAATGTGACCATTCACTTTAATGTAACATAACTTTATATTCACAAAGAAGACTGAAACGATAACTATAAAAGAGAAGCTCTAAAATATTATTAAAGCACCCTACTGTTTCAGCTAAACAGGGGTCAGCATTCATCATTCATGCTACTCTGACAAAGTCCAGGACTGCGCAGGAGAGGTCTGAGAGCCCTGCTCCCTGATTCCAGGGCGAGTTCTCCTGACCTCCCTCCTCTCAGATGCCCTCAGTCATCAGGCATCCCAGTGCCGCCCGCTGACTCAAAGAAGAGATGCTCATTTATTAATCATACTCCTCCAGGAACGGGAGGCCACAGCACTACCTAATATTGTTATATTAAGATAACATTCTCACTTTTAACCTTTTCCCTCTCTAGAGTAATCAGAATAGTGAGGGAGCTTCTGTCTGTAAACTCTGAGGACAATGGATAAATTAAAAAATCATATATATGAAATTCCATACTGCTGACAAAGAATCCAGACATTTCAATATTAGATGCCAGGTACAAATAAACTTATTTACAAAACAGAAGTAGAGTCACAGATGTAGAAAACAAACTTGTGGTTACCAGGGGATTGGTGGGGCAAGATAAATTGGCAGATTGGTACTGACATATACACACCACTATATATAAAACAGATAACTATTAAGAACCTGCTGTATAGCACAGGGAACTCTACTCAATGGCCTATATGGGAAAAGAATCTAAAGAAAAAAAGAGTGGATATATGTATATATATAACTGATTCACTTTGCTGTACACCTGAAACTAACACAACATTGTAAATCAACTATACTCTAATAAAAAATTTTTTAAAAATTAGATGCCAGATTTTCAACCACCTGTGCTTAAATTAAAATAACTTTTACAGTGATTTAAGAAGTTATGTTGTCAAATAAATGATGGATTTCCCATTCCAATATGCACTATGCAGGCCTTTAAAAAAAATGAAGTAAATCGATATATGTTGATATGGAAAGTGCTCTGAGAGTAACTAAGTGAAAAACAAAGTGCCGAAAACTTTGTATAGTGGAGCCCCTCCATGCAAAGAGTACATCTCTGTGTGTATATGCTAGTTTGCCTAAAGGGCAAATTAATAGAAGGACTCACAAAGACTGGAGAAATATGTGAGTTTTTAAATATATAATGAAAAAAACTAGCTTAGATAATTTTTAAAAGAAGTTAGTGAAAATTTTTACTGATCTTGTATAAATATCTGACTATATTTAAAGCAAATATTACCTATTCTAGCATAAAAAGTAAAAATAACCACGTTTCAAAGAAATAAAACTGAGACAAGTCATAGCTTTTTTTTTTTTGCTGTACGCGGGCCTCTCACTGCCGTGGCCTCTCCCGTTGCGGAGCACAGGCTCCGGACGCGCAGGCTCAGCGGCCATGGCTCACGGGCCCAGCCGCTCCACGCCACGTGGGATCTTCCCGGACCGGGGCACGAACCCGTGTCCCCTGCATCGGCAGGCGGGCTCTCAACCACTGCGCCACCAGGGAAGCCCAAGTCATAGCTATTTTTAAAACATGCAAATCATATTTATCTAAATACCTTGGGTAACTGAACTCCTTAGTTAGTGAATCTTCAGTCTACTTTAGTGCCAACTGGAAGCCGTGTTTTTCAGGATCATCCAAACCAGGTCAACACTCTGAAAGTCTCCTGGTCTTGGACACAGTCACAGCTCTACGATTCAATTAGCCCCAGACTGGCTATGCATAGTAATGATCATCCTCAACTATCTATATATATATGGCTTTTGTTAACCTGTTTTACCACCATGCAAAACAGACACAATCCAACTCATATGGTCAAAACTTTGTCTGAAGAAGGAAGGGGAGAAGGGAGGAGCCCTTCAATACATTACCAGGAGGCCATGTGCCAGAGGCCACTTATTTCTTTTCTCATTTTTACTTTAGTCCATCTGGAGATTTTTCTTCTGTGAATAAATGGCTTATTTTATAATGTAAATCAATACACAGACTTTTGGTTAATACATTTAATTGTCACAAAGAAAGAAAAAACTATACTTGAGAGACATGGATGTAGTATTCTCCTCAATGGCCACATTAAGTATAATCTTGGTGTACTTGAAGCTTTCTGTTGATAAAACCTTACCAGTCGGTATTTCCCTGGTGGCACAGTGGTTAAGAATCCACCTGCCAATGCAGGGGACACGGGTTCGAGCCCTGGTCTGGGAAGATCCCACATGCCGTGGAGCAATGAAGCCTGTGCGCCACAACTACTGAGCCTACACTCTAGAGCTCATGAGCCACAACTACTGAGCCCACATGCCACAACTACTAAAGCCCGCACACCTAGAGCCCGTGCTCGGCAACAAGAGAAGCCACATCAATGAGGAGCCCACGCACTGCAACGAAGAGTAGCCCCCCGCCACTCGCCACAATTAGAGAAAGCGCACACATAGCAACAAAGACCCAACGCGGCCAAAAATAAATAAATAACATTAAAAAAAAAAAACCTTACCAGTTTACTCTCCAGTTCTAAATATATTTACCAGTACACAAAGGGACAGGAAATCTACTAGCTGTGTGCACCACTAGCTTGCTAACCTGCGTTTCCAGAGTCGGCATGGTTTTACTCTCGTTAGAGCCAACAGCTGCCAAAGTGTTAATCCTTTTAGTCCTTGAACCCAAGCTCTGTGATAATTTATGCGGCCAGTGTAACTTAATGGTACTAATAAAATAATTTTTTTAACATACCAGTTATTCAAAGTAGAGCTCCTCCCTCTCAATAAGAGAAAAATGTCAAAATAAACTAAAAGAATTGAATGACAGCTAAAAGCTGAAAGGTGGGGGAATTTCCTGGAGGTCCAGTGGTTAGGACTTGGCATTTTCACTGCCGGGGCCCGGGTTTGATGCCTGGTCAGGGAACTAAGATCCTGCAAGCCGCGCAGTGCGGCCCCCCACTCCCCCCAAAAAGCTGAAAGGTGGGTCACCAATTCTGAAAGACAAGCCCTTTAAGACACCCAGGGCTGACACCATTAAGTTATTTTACCATTGTTAAAATAAACCAGATAATCTAAAAACCAGTCAGGCAAATAAAAACAGCAAAACACCTAAGTTGATGTAAGACCAAGATAGACAAAACATTTTATCACATATCAAACTATAAATACCTATGTTACATTTGAGCTGGGCTCAACTTTTTAAATACATTATTTTAATATTTCTAATGTCCTTTTCTTATTTGACAATTAATGTTGAGTTCTTAGATCAATAATCCAATCGCTAAACTGCTTCACACTTACCATAAGACCTTATAATGATTGAGTATATGAATCTTAATCGATATCACGAGGTAATACATGTGACGAGGTAATATATGTACCAAGCTTCACGTTAACATACACTGAGTTTACTTCATATAATTAAAGAAAACTCTACTAAGTTCTAAAATTGGTCTAAACATCAGCCAAATAAAAAGGGAAGTTTCTTTCCATCTAGAGGCCTCATCACTTAAAAATTAAACCTAAATTAATTCTCACAAAATCCCTTGAGGTAAACACTATCTTTACAGGTGTGAGAATCAGATCAAAGGGAAAAGAGCAAAAGATATCATGGTTCAGATTCAAACTTAGGATGACATTTGCTTCTGTGCTCTAATTTTAATTAATAAGGCAGCAGAGAAGGTTGCTTGTGTTCGTGCATCTCATACTTGAAACAAAGGGGTAGCCTTCACATCATCTCCATTTGTGACCTTAGGTGATTCACTAATCTCTGACTGGCTCTTTTTCATATGCAAAATGGGTGGAATCATTTGTAAAACTGGGACATATATTTAATGAGCTGCTGCTTTGAGTTTAACATAAAGTCAACATGTTTGATCTTTCTAGAAGACTAAACTCAGCTCTGGTCTTATACCAGGACATTAAGTCTAGAGCTATACATAAGTTCTACTTAGTGTATGGGTTTTAATTCCAGCAAGAGTGGAAAGGTTGAAGGAGAAGTGTAAAACTCAGGTTTAGCTCAGACTGAAATTTAGTTGCCTGCTAAAGAGAGAAAGGAAAAAAAAAAAAAGATAAGATTTAAAATAACACACACCAGATGGATACACAGAAAGAAAAAAAAAATCAATATAATAAAATCTTAGAATAGCTTAGGTTCAACAACCGGGCATTAAATTTAGCCCCCAGCTTCTTGGCCTTCATGGAGAAATGAGACAAATGATTTAGTTCCTACTATTTGAAAAGATGGTATACCTAACTTGTAAAAGGAATTTCCTATGTGAGTTCTGGTCCATAAACAAGCTAAAATTTTATAACATCAAAACTTGATCAATCTATACTTTTATATTAAAGTCTAAATTCCTGTTTTTAAAAAAGTGCTTTCACTGGAAATGATGATCACAATAATGATCCTCTAGTAGCAAGTGCTGTAACAATTAACCCAATGAGTCACTCCTTGGGCCACAACCGTGAACCTCAATCATTCCTCCAGTGGGGAGACAAACGCCATCTTTAAAGAGAGAAGGAAACCATGCTGTAAATGTTACTCTGCCTATCTACTCCACCACCTTACTTTCAACAGTTGCAAGGAAGAAAAGAGAGAAAAAAGAGCAGCATGAGAATTTTAGAAAATAATTAGCTCCTGATTAGCACATATTTGCACTGTAATATTCAAGTTTCTCCTCTTAGCCTCTTCTTATTTTTCTTCCTGGAGGTCCTAAATCACTCAATTGTTTAAAATTTAGGTAACATGAAGAATCCTCCTCTGGCCCAAAAGAGCCTACAATATCTGCCCCCTGTTCACCCGTATCTACGGATCCCATCACCACTCTTCTAATTCACCAGCCTCACACCCTTTGCAGTTCCTCAAATACATCGATTCTGAGGATCCCTGCACCCATCATTTCCTGTGCCTGAAACACACCTTCCCTAGACTTTCTCATAAAATGGTTCCCTCTCATCATTCCAAGTCTCAGCTCAGTCTCTTATCACGTTTTCAGAAACAATGTTTCTTATCACCCTAGAGAAAACAGCACTCTATAACCCATCAGTTTTACTTTATGTCATGGAAAATAGCGCACTACAGCAATTACTTGTCACTTTAAGGCAACCAGCAGGATTATCACAATTTTAAATCAATAAGACACTTACCAATCACTTCATTAAATCAAATGACTTTAAAGGTCCTCACCCTTAATACAAATAATACAAATTCTGGACATTAAGAGATTTTTCCCTTATACATCACTTGACTTCACCAGTCCCCACTCCACCCTCTACACTTAAAACGTTCTATAGAAACAGGCACAACATCCAGATGGACAGTAGCGGCCATACACGTATAACCCAGCAGCTGGATTAAGATGGAATTCTAGCTATCATGGTCTTGTTACAGGTGCCTGTTCCCCACACAGTAGAGGGATAGAAAGGTATCTCATTCAGATAGCATTCCCTAAAAAAGGTCCTCCTGATCTTCAGTGAAGTGACTAGTAAGGAAATAACTACTGTACATCCATTTGGAACTCTGAATATCTTGTGTAAGCACAATACAGTAGAAATACTAACAAAACAATTTCTAAAGCTGTTTCACCAATATATTATTTCAAGGTTGGTTTTCTTGGGGGAGGGGTGGGTCAGGGTAATTGAACATATAAGTCTAGCTTTGTTTTCATTCACCAGTATTCTGTAGCTACCAAAATAAATTCTAAGCCTATAGATTACATTTTTATAAAAGCCAATGGTCCCAAGAGATAATCTTCTTCAAAATTTTTTTTCCTGTACCTTGTTTTCAAACACAACTAGGACAGAGTTTAAAGTATAATACAGCTTGTCCTTCTACTCTCTGATGGACTTCAAAACAGAAATGCAGGCAGAATGCTTGCAGTATGTGACAAGTAATTGGAAAACTTTAGAGAACCGGTGGGAAGAGCAGAATAGAGAAGCACGAGTGGCAGGCAAGGTTTATGTGGATTTCTAGCTTTCGAAAATGAACTGGCAACGGTTGAAGTATTTTTAGAGTTGTTGCTTCCACATAAGATCTCAGAGTACAGGAGACACTATGGAGAGGAAGAAAACCTGAAAATAGAGAGACTAGGACTGAACTAGTACTACAGTATTGGCAGCTTCCTAGGTGATCACAATCTGGCATAAATCACTTCTATGCACCTCTGTTACTTAAGATAAGATGTTAGTCTTATTTTGGACAGAATCTAACAAACTGTCCCATGAAAAATATTCCCTCCTCATCGAAGATACCTCCATAACCTCTAATAGGTCAGGTATCCAAAAGAAGGGGAGGAGAGGCAAAAAGTAAGTAACTTTCCTTCCTCCTTTCTTCCTTCCTTTCTTTCTCTTTCCTTCTTTCCTTCTTTTCCTTCCTTCCTTCCTTCCTTTCTTCATTCATTCATTTTTTGGAACTGAAAGCAAATTATTTATTTTTTTAAAAAATGAAAAAAAAAAAAAAGAAAGAAAAAAGAAAATTTACAGAAAACTGTTAAACAGAAGAAAGGTGCCAAGATGCAGAGGAAGAGAAACATGGGGACATAGGAACAAAGGGCCCGGTGGGAGGGACCAGGAAGAATTGGTGGAGAGCCTGGAGTCACTTTTGCCTTCACATCAAGGATGAAGAGGGACTTCCCTGGTGGTGCACTGTTTAAGAATCTGCCTGCCAACGCAGGTCTGGGAAGATCCCACATGCCACAGAACAACTAAGCCTGTGTGCCACAACTACTGAGCCCATGTACCATAACTACTGAAGCCCACATGCCTAGAGCCCGTGCTCCGGAATAAGAGAAGCCACTGCAAGGAGAAACTCACGCACTGCAACAAAGAGTAGCCCCCGCTCACTGCAACTAGAGAAAGCCTGCATGCAGCAACGAAGACCCAATTCAGCCAAAATTAATTAATTAATTAATTATTTTAAGAAAGGATGAAGAGGGGAGAGTTGGTACCGGGGGCACTGGGATCTGGGGAGCAGAGTTGAACTGCAAGCTGCAAGCAAGGAGTCAGCACTACCCTAGGTCGGGCACCCCCTCTCCCACGGCTGCCCCAAATCCCAGGGAATCCCTAGTTACCTGCCAAGGTTCTGATGGTCTTTGTGGGAGAGGGAAGAGGTGAGAGGGGTGATCTACCAAGTCATAAAAAGGTGTAAAAAGCAACTTTAATTAGTCATCATGTAAATATTTTAATAAGGTCCATATAAGCAAGTGAAGGGTGAAACAAGAGGGTGGTCTAAAGGGTGTTCAGAGTCAATAACAGAACATCCACAGAACCCAAAAGGACAAGGGAATACATATATTAAACCATCACGCTGTACATGCTAAACAAATATATTAGCATGAGGACAGGAAAAGGGTACGAGAAGAGAGAAGGGGCCCCTGACTTTGTGTCAAGCTCCTATTTTGTCTAGAAGCCAGCTGGCTTTACATATACTTCCAACTGGAGTGAAGAATGGAGTGAAGGTGCACACGTGTGAAAACAAAGTGTCTGCATCTGGAAGAGAAAAACCTCAGAGCAGACAGGCTTCAGTTTTACCTAATGTATACTACTTACTTTTTTATTTATTTATCTATCTACCTATCTACTTATTCATTTATGGCTGCATTGGGTCTTTGTTGTTGCGCACAGGCTTTTCTCTAGTTGTGGTGAGTGGGGGCTACTCTTCATTACAGTACATGGGCTTCTCACTGCGGTGGCTTCTCTTGTTGTGGAGTATGGGCTCTAGGCGCCCGGGCTTCAGTAGTTGTGGCATGCGGGCTCAGTAGTTGTGGCTCACGGGCTCTAGAGCACAGGCTCAGTAGTTGTGGCACATGGGCTTAGTTGCTCTGCAGCATGTGGGATCTTCCCAGACCAGGGCTCGAACCCGTGTCCCCTGCATCGGCAGGCGGACTCTCAACCACTGCGCCATATAGTGATATACATATAGTGAAAATATCATTCCCTCTCCTGTTTTCCAGTCAAATGCTTTCCTGAGAATTTGCCCAAAGATGCACATACAATAAGCAAAAGCACATTTTCATGTAGGCAAATTCTGATCTAGATGTTTATAATAATATTTTTTAAAAAGCAGTCTTTGTTTTAAATAACTCACTGGCATCACACATATTCATACATTCCAACTTTTCTATGAGGCTGACCTCAAGACTGTTTATTTTTCGGCCCATCAGCACAGCTTGCAGGATCTTAGTTCCCCGACCAGGGATTGACCTCGGGCCCTCGGCAGTGAAAGCATGGAGTCCTAACCACTGAACCACCAGGGAATTCCCGAAGACTTTTTTTTTTAAGTATCAAGAGAAGAGTGAAAGTTCTAGATTATGAAGTCTGGGTTCTTGCCTCAATTGTATGCAAGTTTGGGAAAGTCCCACCATTTCTTCAGCATTCTCCCTTATCTCTGTGGCCACCTCTTGAGTCCAGGCCACCATCAGCTCCTGCCTGGACCTGCCCCAGCCCCTCCACATCCTCCAAATAATCGACCCTCTTGCCTCCTCTAGGCCATTCTACTCAGGACTGTAGCTGACATAACTTTGTGTGTGTGTGTGTGTGTGTGTGTGTGGTACGCGGGCCTTTCACTGCTGTGGCCTCTCCCGCTGCGGAGCACAGGCTCCGGATGCGCAGGCTCAGCAGCCATGGCTCACGGGCCTAGCCGCTCCGCGGCATGTGGGATCTTCCCGGACCGGGGCACGAACCCGCGTCCCCTGCATTGGCAGGCGGACTCTCAACCACTGCGCCACCAGGGAAGCCCTGACATAACTTTTTAAATGCAAATCTTGTTTTAACGCGAATGCTCAACTCTTTTACAATTTTTTTCCATTTCGGTGAAACCAGCAACAGAGTACATGATCATCCACAGCATCCACAGTGAGGTTGGCAGTCTTTAGAGATCACTCCCTGAGTTGGATTCCCTTACTGAACACGTGAAAAGACTGAAGCCCACAGAGACAAAGTAAGTGGGCCACATCTAGAATGCACTGGTTCACAGAATGCCATGATTATGTGGGAACCTAAAGGTCATTCATTCATTGGTAAGTATTTGCTGAAGGCCGGGCACCGTGCTAGGTTTCAGGAACTGCGGTGAACAGGTGAGGTCCCTGACTTCTTAGAGCTTATATTTCTAGATATACTTCCAGAAAAGAAGCAAGTAAATACCCAAGATGATGCTCTCTCACTTCATTGGAATCCCTGTCAAAATGTCTCCTCCTCTAACCACTGTCTAGAACAGCATCCCTCACTTCACTCCACCTGCTTCATTTGTCTACACAGCACAGATCACAGTCAGAATATGATATATTTGTGGTTTGTCTGTTTTCCCACTAGATGGAAGCTTCCTGAGTGTGTCTACCTCACTCACTGCTACCTCCCCAGTGCCTAGAACAGTGTCAGGCACAGAGTAGGCACTCAATAAATATTGCTGGAAAAAACAGATAATGTGACAAAGAAGAAACTGAGGTGGGCAAGTAGCCACTTTGGGAAGGGTGATCAGAAAAGGGCTCTCAGACGAGGTGACATTTAAGCTGCATCCTGAAGAACAGTAAGGACAAGAGCCAGGAACAGATTAGTCCATGCAGAAGGAACAATGAGTGTCAAGGCCCTGGGGCATGAAAGATCCTGGTGTGAAAGGGACAAGGTAGCCCTACATAATGAGGGAGGGGAAAGCAGTCGATGAGGCTGGAGAAGCAGGCAGGACCCTGAAGGCTATGGTGAGGAGTCAATAATTTATTCTACATGAAATGCCATCATTAAGGACTAAGCAAGGAGTTACATAATGTGGTTAAGTGTTTTCTATAGAGCACTGTACCTGTTGTGAGGAGAACAGAGTGTAGAAGACAAAAATGAAGGCAGAAGAACCAATTAGGAAACTCAAGTAGTTTTCCAGTTGAGAAATAACAGTGATTTAGTGGTGAAACGCAGATGGAGAGAGGTGCATGTACTTGAGATACGTACTAAGGTAGAATTGATAAGACATCCTGATTGGCTGGATGGAGACAGGGAGGATTTAAGATGATTCCGAAGTTTCTGACTTGTGCAATTGGGTGTATCAGGATCTACTTACTGAAATGAAAAAGGATTGAAGGGGAAAAGCCAGAACTGTCTTTTGCACCCATGAAGCCTGAGTCATAGGTTACCGATCTCTAGGTGGAATTCAGAGGACAGGTCTGGGCTGCAGATACATACTTAGGAGTCATCAGCATAAAGATGGTATTTAAAGCCATAGGAGTGAGTGAAATCACCACGGGAAGGAGTACAAATAAAGAGAAGCAAGGCCCGAAACTGAGCCTGGAGGCATGCCAGCCCTTAGAGGTCACACAGAGCAAGGGGAGGCAGTAAAAGAGAAGGAGGACTGGTCTATGAGACAGAAAGAAAACAACTAGATTCCATCGCAGAGGACCTGGGTGCTTTGGCAAGAACGGTTTCAGTGAAGTAGTGAGGAATGGAGCCAGTAATGAGTGGTTTAAAGAGTGAATGGAAGAGAAGAAAAAGTAGAAGAGAGAATAGACAACTCTTGAAAAGAGCTGTGAAGGGGAGAGAAAGCGGGTCACTAAGTATCGACAGAGGTGGATTTAACAAGGGACGATTTCTTTCTAGAGACAGAGTGCACCAGAGCGTATCTGTACACTAACAGGGATGCTCTAGCAGACAGGCAGAGCCTGAAGATGGAAGAGGGAGATGGGGGACCACAGAAGTGGCAAGGTCCCTGTGAAGGAGGTGGGACACTCAGCACAAAGGAAAGGACTGTAATGGCGGGGGGCGGGCGGGAGGAGAAACAAGTGCTTGCTACATTATAACCAACTGGAGGGAAATGAGAGAAGAGTGGCCCAGCTGCCAAAAAATCTCTAGATGTGGTGGAGGGCAGATGAGGGTGTCCCTCTGGACAGATTTCTATTTTCTCAGAGAAGCATCAAACAAAGCCATCAGCTGAGAGAACAGAAGTCTATAAGGTTTGAGGGAAAGGTACGAAATAGTCTTCTTAGAACCTGAGAAAGGAAACTGAACAGCTGGGCTTCCTGGCAGTGAAGAAGCCCATTTCAGGCTGGGGTTATGTCTACATGGAATTTTAGTAACATTTTCTGTACATGGTAAATATTTCCTTCAATCAATTTTGTTATTCAAAGTTATACCAGGAATTAGATTTGTAATATCATCTTTGGAAATCACTGATCTAATATAAATGGATGCTGCCCCCCTCACCAAAACAGAATATTATGGACTCTCTACACATTCCCAGGATTTGATTCAATCATCCGATCACCAGCATCTTTAAAAAAGAGACCAGACAACAAACCAAATAGACAAAAAAAAAAAAAAAATTATATAATCAGGTGAAATGTGACCACAGACTGAATATCTTACATATTTCTGGATAAAATTACATACTGATGCTTGATACACTTTAAAATAACTGGAGGGGGTGGGAGAAAGCAGGTAAGCATATAGATGAGATTAGATTGGCCATGTGTTAATAACTGTTGATATTGGGGTGATCGGTACATGGAGATTCCCTATACTAGTCTCTCTACTCTGGTATATGTTTGAAAATCTCTAATTAAAAAAGTAAAAACAAATAATAAAAGAAATCCAGAACACTAAAATACAACCAATATTTATTTTATGCTTCCAATATAAACTAATATTCCAAAGTTTCATAGTTTTTTTTTTTTTTCATTTCCAAAATTCTAGTGTGCTTAACAACTAACTAATCAGGAAAAGAAGCTATTATCCTTCCAAACAAAATTCGCTTTATTTCAAAAGTCACCACCCTTCTCTCTTGTCTGTTTTGTGGGATCAAGCCCGCCCCACTGCCCAGGTCCCCCTGCAGCCTATACACTACTGCCCGACTTGGGGGTTCAGCTTCAGCCTCACCGGCTCCCACAGTAAGCTCTGCCTCAATCACTATTAAAGGCAACATTTCGGTCTCAAAAATGAAAAGAAAAAGAAAAAGTAAAATAAAAGTGACCATCTTTTCTTTCCTTCCTCAACAACTGTCTCATCTCCACAGCTCTTGGAACCACCCTAACAAACAAGCTCACCTTCATTAACTTCTCTTTTAGCCAAAAGAAGTAAAGGACCAAGACCAGAGGATCCTTGACGGTGGGAATGGACTAGACAGCCCTCTGTGCTTCCCAGTGCCCCTGCTGCCTTGGTCAGGTTAATTTATACCAGAAGTAGCCTTTAAGAACACTTAACCACTGTGGTGAATGTGAGTAGCAAATGAATGCTACGGAAGAGAAGTCAGCACTGAGTAATTCCCCTCCTGGGATATAAGGTAGATCTTATTTCTTCGATTCTACTAGCAATTCTCCTCTATCGCCTCCCTCGTCTCTTTTCACCACCACCCCCTTCTAAAACCAAACCTGTGGCAAATAAAATGAACTGGACAACATATGACTGGAAAAAGCCAAAATCCTATTGGACACCACTGCTCCAGTTCTACCTTGTCAATGGGAGGGTTACCTGACTGGTTTCACTGACAGAACTGGTTGCCCAGTAGGGTGGATATTATCTCTGAGAGCCACAAAGAACGTTTTCTCTTTGCACTAGCTGTCCTAAAAGTTTCTTAACTTATGAATACATATCTGTTTCAGTGGTTCCCAAATCTGATTAATTATAGGAATTTCTAGAAGAGTTCTTTTAAGATTTGGTTGGGGCCCATAAAAATTATTTTTAAAAGTCATCAGGTAGTTGTGTTCACTCAGGTACAGAAACTAATGATGTATTATGACCTGAGGTACAAACATAAGTCATATTCAAAAGAGTAACCTACCTCTAAAATCTTTAATTATTCTGAACATAATCAAAATACTTTCTCTAAATAAAACCACAATTCTAGATAATATGCAAAGTAAAATCAAACTGTTAATTCAGAAAAAAAATTAATAAAAAGCTAACAAATTACAAGGAAGGACTAACGCACAGTCTTTTAAGACTGGTATTACGACATTTTGGACTGGATGATTCTTAGTTGATAGAGGCTGTCCTGTAGGATGCTCCTATCATCTGAATATAAGTTCAGTGAAAATCTTACTGTAACAACATAATGAGTGATTTTGCTGAAATGAAGGCAAGCTCTCTGATTTCTACCTACTAGAATGATAGAAGCATCCCCCCAAGTTGTGACAATCAAAAATGTCTCTAGACATTGCCAAACATCCCCTGGGGGCAAAATCACCCCAGTTCAGGACCACTGGATTAAAGGAACTGGGTTAAAAACAGAAGAAAAAAATTGCAGAAGTAGACTGGAGTGAAGATACAGAAAGTTAAATTGTCTTCAAAATATAAAGCAATAGCATGAGAAGCACTGTTATTACCTCTTTATTTTTATTAAAAACAAAAACTAAAGAAAATGGACTTAAGTTATATAAGGGAGCATCTAGAGTACTCATAAGGAAAAACTTCTTAACTCCTAAGGTTTACTACAGCCAGGAAACCTTGAGGCCCTTTCCTGGAGATAATTAGAATGAAAAGGCTGTGATACAACTTAGAAGATTTGGGACTAGAGTGTGTAGGTCTGACAGACCTATGGAGGGCCTTTTTTAGCCTGAGAATCTCTCCCACCCTGGAGCCTGAAAGACTGCTTCAGAAGGAAAGCACTTGAGTAGTCATAGTTAATGTCTCCCTCTGGACTCAGGTCCATGTGATGTGACCAGTTTCTGAATGCACACACAGCAAGCCAACAAGGCTAGCAGGTTTATAGCCCTTCCTCGTCGCTTGGCCAAGGTGAGGCTGTGAACCAGTCTTCTCTTTTGTGCCCAGGGTCAGCCCTAGCATTGGCCTAGTGCCCATGCTGAGGCTACCAGTCCAGAGTGGAACTCTGACCAGTAATGGTATTCAACCTAGATCAGTGCATCTATAGGGTCTATCTCAGCAAAAGTAAAGGCAAACAGAAGAAATCTGAGGAAAGAGAAAGAAATAAGTCATCACAAATTACTGTAAATCAGCAGTCCTCCAAAATGTGGTCCATGGGCTTCTGGGGGTCCCCCAAGAACTTACAAAGGTCCACAAAGTATAAAGTAGTTTAATAATATATTAAGACATTATTTGCCATTTTTACTGTGTGAAAGTCTATTTTAAATTTTTACCTCTTGTTCTTTATCTATAACAATGGATTTCAAACTTTACACTTTTAAATTATTTGCTCTGATGGTATAAAAGCAATGGAGAATAAAATGGCTGGAGCCTTAGCACAAATCAAGACAGTTGGTGATTTAGGCCACGCACTCACAGTGGAAGTTACTGGTTTTATTCCATTTTGACCCCTGAGTCCACATCTTTCTAATATTCTGTGTTGTCTCAAAGAAGAGCACTTACACAACTGAGTTGTGAGCTGAACTGACTGCCTTTTTTTTTTTTTTTGCGGGCCTCTCACTGTTGTGGCCTCTCCCGTTGCGGAGCACAGGCTCCAGACGCGCAGGCCCAGCGGCCATGGCTCACGGGCCCAGCTTCTCCGCGGCATATGGGATCCTCCCAGACCGGGGCACAAACCCGCATCCCCTGCATCGGCAGGCGGACTCTCAACCACTGCGCCACCAGGGAGGCCCTGACTGCCTTTTTTTTTTAAACCAGCTACATTAACTTTATTTTTCTCACATAAAACTCTGTGATCGCTACAGCTGGAGCCTGGGCCCTCTGCACAGAAACTCTGGTGTGGGCCTTTACAAGATGGTCAGTGAATTCCTGATATGTAGACTTGGTGAACACCGTCTCTTTCCAGAAATCAGGAGTGAGATAACCATGGGTCTTGGAAATGGCATCAAAAGCGGCCTTGGTGAAGTTGCCCAGGGTGGTGGTGCAGCCCCTGGAAGAGGTGTAGCAGTGGTCAATTCCGGCCATCATCAGTAGCTTCTTGGGCATTGGGGCTGAGACAATGCCCTGGGGGCAGGGATGAGGCGCACCAGCACAGAGCCACAGTGGCCAGTCATCTTGCAAGGGATAGTATGGGGCTTGCCGATCTTGTTCCCCCGGTAGCCTTGCCGCATGGGGATGGTGGAGAGCCTGGCCAGAAAAATGGCCCCATGGATGGCAGTGGCTACCTCCTTTGAGCACTTAACACCCAAACACCATTTCTACTTTAACACCATTTCTACTTGAAGTGATGAACAAACCATGATTTTCAGACTTGAGTATCTGGCAGACATGTTCTTAAAAATTAATGAAGTGAGATTGTTACTGGCAGCATTAATGACAATCATAAACTTCAGTGAACTGACAGTGATTTCAAAGCAAAAATCAAAATTTTAGAAAACTTGAGATTGACAGCTTCCCAATACTTATCATTTTTTCTTATGAGACTGAAGGTGAGATTAACAAATATAATTTTTGACAATGTATAATGAAATGTGTCATAATTTGGAAGATGTACCTAACACAGCGATTCAATATTTTCCAAATGACCAATGCATGATGTTAAAAAAAAAAAATACACAAGTTAATGATCCATTCAAACTATAATTTTAATGTAACAGTATGAAAAGTTATTGGTTTCACATCCTACATTGTAACTAATCTTTAATAAACTATCACTTGAGTTTGGGTGTAGTACCAAAGAAGATTATCCACAGTTATATGATAAGACTATTAAAATACTCCTGGTTTTTCTAACTACATAGCTATGTGAGGCCAGATTTTCTTCATATACTTAAACCAAAACAATTTATCATAACAGGTTAAATGAGTAAGTAGATATGAGAATCCAGACATTAGAGTCACAAAAAATGTAAAACACGGTGCTTTTCTTTTCATTAAATATTTTTTGTTTACGAAAACAGTTATTTCTCATAAAAATATATTACTTATGAGAATGTAATAGATTTATTGTTGTTATTTTAAGTGGATTAAATATTTTTAAAATATTTCAGTTTTAATTTATAAGGTAGTAAGTAAACAATGATAGATGCAATACACATATAAACAAAGGCTCTTTGAGTCTCAATTTAAGAGTACAGTTTGAAAACCACTGTTACAGATAAAGAACAAGAGGAAAAAATGTAAATAGCCTTAAAAAAAACTGCAGTGATATATAAATAGGGGAGAGTTTCATCTTTTAAAAGTTATGAAAATTCAGCAACAAAAAGAAACAAAAAGGAAAACTACTGATACACAAAACAACCTGGATGAATCTCTAGAGAATTATGCTGAGTGAAAAACATCCAACCCCAAAAGGTTACATACTCTGATTCCACTTAGATAGCATTCTTGAAATGACAATTACAGAAATGGAGAACAGGTTAGTGATTGCCATGGGGGAGGGGCGAGCTGCCGGGGGAGGGGAAGTGGGTGTGGCTATAAAAGGGAACAGGAGGGATCCTTGTTAATGGAAATGTTCTGTATCTTGACTGCCTCAATGCCAATATCCTGGTTGTGACCTTGTACTACAGTTTTGCAATATGTTACTATTGGGGGAACTGGGGAAAAGATAACTGGGATAGCTTGGTATTATTTCTTCATAACTGCATGTGAATCTACAACTATCTCGAAATTAAAAATGTAATACTGAAAAAGCTATGAAACAGAAATCAAGAGAATGTAGCATGACTCTATCAAAAGTCTAGACGTTATAAATCCTGCCTACCAACTCAAACTGATTAATGCTATCTTTAGACTACTAATATTTTTTCATATCTTAGGAATAAGAACTATTTCTCAAAGCACCCATTAATTCATTACAGTCCTCTGACATGCCACACAGAGCTAGGTAAAGAAGACATAGAAACGAATAGGAAATGGAACCTGTCCTCCAGGTACGCACAGTGTTGTAGGGATGACCGAATGGCGAATGGATTCTCAGAACACAATCTAGAATGTGTAATAACAGAAGTACAGACCAGGTGGAATGGGGGCATAACTCCATAAGAAGGCAGGTGGGCTTAAGGAAAAGGTGACAACTGAGCAGAGTCCTACAGGCTGAAGAGGTTGCAGGCAGAAAACAGAGGAGAAAAGGGCAAAATACACTGCAGGATTTTAAACAAGAGAGGACATCATTAGGTTCTGTGTTTTATAAAGAAATATGACAACGCTTAGTTAGGAGGCCAAGGGAGAAACAGGGCAGGTGAGATTTTGCAGGGGGGATAGAAAGAAACAATTAAAAGTGATGTTTTGGAGGGAGAACTGATAAGACTTGCTGGCCTCGGACAGGGGTCAGGTAGTAAATACTTGGTCTTTGCAGACAACATAGGGTCTCTGTAACAAATACACATATACGCTTGTTTTAAACAAGCACTTAAAAATGTAAAAACCATTCTTGGCTCACAGGTCTCTGGCCAGATGCTGACCCCTGACCTGGGAGGTAAGCAATAAAGGAGAGCAAGAGCCTGCTGAGGTGACACCCACGTTTCTGGCCTAACCTAGTGGATAGGCTGAGATGCCACTCACAAAGACTGTGGACACAAAACAAAAGACAAGGATTTCTGATTGGTGGAGTTGAGAGCGTGTGGGAAGAATAAGTCAGTTTTACATGACCCAAGTGGAACTGTTAAATAGAGTGCTGGACATATAAATATGGAGCTCAGAACAGAGGTCTGGGTGGAGATAAAGATTCGGAAATCATCAAGATACTAAACAGTTAAAACTGTGTAAGTGGCCGACAGCCAAGGTCAGTGTCAAGTGAGAAGAAAGCTGGCTACGATCATGGGAAACACTAGGGTTCGGGGGAGGAGACAAAATGAGTCTGTGAAGAAAACTCAAAGAAGAGACAGAACAGCAAGTATATTTTAAAATGCTAAAGGACAGTAGAAAACTAAGTCGTGGGCCTTCATTTAATGCCCAGTAAAGAATGCTAAATCACAGATGTTTCAGAAAGGCAGCAAGGGCTGCCTAAGGACAGACAATTTCTATGATTCTGGTAAATAAACGTTTGCTATAATCTTCAAGAGGCCAATTGTTATAAGGTCTCTTCCCCAAAACAAAGGTTTGCTCCTGGCCTAGTTATGCTACCATTTCCTACCTGGCACCAAAGCATTCTTCATAGAAACCATGCATAGGAGAAGAAGCCGAATGCTATTGGGAAGTGCTTATTCCTCATTTCTGAAGTCCCCTTCTGTGAACGGAGCCCCACCAGTTGTAACATCTAAGGCATTTCTTTGCCACTTAGATGCTTCTATCCTGGGGAGGGAAGCAACCGATCTGACTGGCAAATCTGGGAAAAATAAATGGTCCAGTTGTGCCCTTCTTCCTCATATGAGTGAGCTGCCTATAGGAACTGGGTTGGGTGGAGGCTTTGTATACCACATATTGCCTTCTCTAATCCAGCACTACTTGTGACCAGGGGGTAGGTCTGCCTAATTTTGGAACTTAGTTAGCAAGCCAGTTTGGCTCTAATATTAAGCTGCTTCCTTTACCTTCACCTTTATCAATAATAAAGGTAATATTATGGCCACCATTTGCTAATCCTTTAGTTTTTATTCAATTTATTCAAAACTTTGGTGGGGGAGAAAGATGCTTTTATTGCTTTCCCCTCCCTTCTAGATCTTAACACCAGGTTTAAGTAAACAACAAGCTAACTTTAGATAAATATAATCTAATTAATCTAATTTAGTGTAATCATAGTAAA
This sequence comes from Mesoplodon mirus, assembly GCF_964341445.2. Lineage (NCBI taxonomy): Eukaryota > Metazoa > Chordata > Mammalia > Artiodactyla > Ziphiidae > Mesoplodon > Mesoplodon mirus. The sequence continues at coordinate 56,752,527 of NC_138987.1, read as the reverse complement.
AATAACTCAAGACTTTTAAACTGGTTGTATTAGTTCCCCATCTTCCTTTTAGATGCAAGTTTCTTAAGTATTTTGATGATGAGGGTGTTGCCCTTCTCATTTGTTATAATATGAAACAGGCAAGAGACTACCACCATTAAAGATATAATTACAGCTGAAATTAATTCCAAACACTCCACCCACTTTCAGATTGCAAGATTTTGGAAAAAATTTCCAAGAACTCTTAATATCATCAAACATAGTCAAGGAAACCATAGCACAAATCTATTCTTAAGAAAAGCACATTTCCAAAATACCCTCCAAGTACTTAAATATAATTCATAAATATTTATCCCTGGTCACTTTAAAAATACTTGAGAAGACAAATTATTTGAATAAATGAATTTAGTGATTTCATGCAAATAACCCCACACTATTATACACTACATTGTGCCATTTTTAGTCTGAGGAAGGAAAAATACACACTGTAGAAAAAGGAAATGTAAACAAAATTGGGCTAACCATTTTTAAAGACTGCTTCCTATCTGGGTTCTGCCTGTTCTATGACAATCATGGGACTCAATCAGAAAAATAAAATGGCCCTGAAGCAGTACCTCAAGTGATTAGCACTACAATGGGCTTCACCAATCACTGCAGACCCTGTCCAGGGATCAAGGCCCATCTCTTCTACTGTTTCCAATATCCACTCTACATTCAGGATAGGTTATAGAGATTGTGTTGGAATAACCATACTGAATGAGGATGGGTCAACACCAAGTGGTGGGTGGCTACAGACCAGGGAAGGTCAGGAAGAAATGGACCTGCAGTGGGATGACAGGTGGAACAGCTAGACCAGGGTGCTACTCAATCTGTAAGCTACTTGACAGGTACTCAGTCTCGTCTCTTTACAGCCTGAAGCACCCAGCACAGAGCTCTACATAATAAAGATAAGTGGCTGTATTTGCAGATTTTACATCTTCTGGATTATGTGCTGACTGCCTGGGACAGACTTAGGGGAAAGACTAAAAGGACACTTAACCATTTAGTTCTGCCCAAATGAAAGCACGGAATGCCCTACGTTGCTTTATTTATTGGAGCTCACACATAGAATGGTACATGCCTAACCACTTACTGGGTGCCAAGAGTTTTCTTTGTTTCACAGCACACTCTAGCCAAGATGCTGACACTGGGCATATTCTCAAACTCTCAACTGTCTCCTAGAGCTGCTCAGATCTGATTTAATACTGTCAATGAAGACTCACAGCACGAGAGGGGCTGGCTCAAGATGCTCTATGAAAAGCAGCCACTCATGGAAATGTTAATTTGCGGAAGGAGACACCAAATATTTTCCGTTATTTTAAATACTGGCAGCACTATGGAGAACCAGCAACCAACATTTTAAGCAAACTAATTTTATAGCCTTTCCAGCTTAGAGAATTGATAAATCACAGCTCTAATTTTCATTATCTGGGAAATGGCAAAGATGGAGAATGGAACAGAGGAGACTCAGAAACAGTGCAGTAAATTGGAAGATCCTTCAAAACAGAGCCTATGTTCATTTTCTTACCCATCAGAGGGTCTAGCAACAGTGCTTTGACCACAGCATTCAGTAAATGTTTGCTGAATCAAATTGTTGTGAAAGCATTCTCGGCTCACCACCAATCCTGCATGCCTCGAGTTTAGCAACCCTTAACTCTCTCCTAGCAAATGCTTTCAGTTCTGCTTACAGCAAAATATTTTTTCTAGGAAATATATCTTAACTTCATAATATATAAATGAAAAAAACCAGAACCTCCTTTGTAAAGGTATATTTCTTTCAAAAAGGAGCCATATATTACTCAGCAAAGTTTGACGCGACTACGATCTTAGTCTGGGGGTAATATTTGTGTATCCGCATGTGATGGACATCTTAGTGTGGAAGAGAAAAGGAAGACACATGAGGATGTTAAAGTACAGTAGATCCAAGTTTGTGATTTTTAAAAAAAGTTTTGCTTTGTTTATACGGACTGAATGAAGACAAATGAGAAATATTTTTTGTTAAAAAGGAAAGGGCAACCTAAGCAAAGCAGGATAACTATAACTGTTATAAGGGACTCTAAAGAGCAAACATCTGTAATGCTGCCATACAGCTGCATCCATAAATGCCTATTCCTGAAGGACTAGTTAAACTAAAGTTTAAACTAGAAAGACAGATGTATCTTTTAAATAAATTCCCAGTCCTAGATGTATGCTTAAGTTATTTATGAATAATTAAAAGGCCTAGGTTCCAAGGGTCACAGAGAATTGAACTCCCATCTACTTACAGCCAAAGTCATTCAAGGGGCTGCCAACAATAATATATTCTCTGTGAGGCTTTTCCTGGCAAACCCTTTCCCCAACCCCTCCCCTATGTTGCCATGGCATTTTCTTTTCATACCTCTATTATCATTTACCTCAACATAGAATCAAACTTTAATCTCCTTTTCATTACAAGTCAGCTCCTGATTAGACTGTGAGCTCTTTGTGGACAATAACTGGGTCAGAGTCATTTTGCTATCCCTACAGTCTACTAAAACAGTAAAGCAGTTAATAAAAGTTTTGTTGAAAGAATGAAATCAAAACTTCTGAGACTATCATTTTACAAATTTTAAGGCTGCTCGCTGAAAGGAAGGCCTCAAGTAACTCAAGGTATTGAAAAGAATTGTTTACACATCCTATAGCCACATATTGCTGCCTATATCTTTAGGCAGTCAGCAACTGTCTCATGCAGAACAATGTTTGACCTTAGTAGCTGCTCAAATATTTACTGATCCAATTAATACATGTAGAACACTGTAGGTGTTTAAATACACATATATATAAAGAAAAGCAGGGTCGGGGAGAGGTGGGGGAGAGAAAGCAAAAGAGAGAGAGAGGAAATATATATATTACATACTGCAGAATTCCCTAGATCTGCTTTCAAGATATGAACATGTTAAATAACATATAAGGGAAAATTATGGAACTTTCTCATTTTTAACCAAGACTTGGAAAATCTTCTAGAGTTGATTTTCAGAAGTGATAAAGGAATGACACAGTAAAAAACCAGTCTGACTACTGCATCTCTCACAAAGGAATCGGATAACTTCATTCATAGAGGTGACAAGTTTCTACACCAAACTGCAAAAGATTTCTCACTTTAACAACTAGCAGCAAATGTCAACAGAGAAGCTGAGTTGTTACTCCTTCTTGGAAGCTAGAAGATTTTTAAACTTATTAGTTTCACAGTAAATATAAAAACATGTAAAAAACAAAACCTTTTTAAAAACCAGTATTCATCTGATATCTATATAACTTTTAAAATAGTAATTATGAAAACAAGTATAAAAGCAAAATCTCTGAAGAGACCAATGTTTACCTGATATTTATATAATAACTTTTAAAATCATAATTATAGTTCCTTTAATGGTGGAGTAGGGAATTCCCCAGAGGTCCAGGGGTTAGGACTTGGTGCTTTCACTGCCATGGGCCTGGGTTCAATCCCTGGTTGGGGAACTAAGATCTTGCAAGCCACACGGAGGGAGGGAGGGAGGGAGGAAAGAAGGAAAGAGAGAGAAAAAGGGAGAAAGAAAGAGAAAGGAAGGAAGGAAGGAAGGAAGAAAGAAAAAGAAAAGAAATCTATAAAGGTGGAGTATAGTTTTATAAAAGAGAGCTGAATCTCAAGCCACCATTTGGTAAAATGTAATCCTGAGAAGTCAAAAAAAGGGTCTGACAGTCGACAGTGAGGCTACACAATCTTTAATCGCCACCTACATAAAGGGTTAAGAGCCTCATCCTTCCCTTAGAGCAGGGGTCCCCAACCCCCAGGCTGCTAACCGGGTCACACAGCAGGAGGTGAGCAGTGGGTGAGCAAGCCAAGCTTCATCTGCCACTCCCCATCACTCCCCAACACTAGCATTACCGCCTGAACGATCCCCATCCCCCCGCCCCCCACCATCTGTGGAAAAGTCGCCTTCCACGAAACCAGTCCCTGGTGCCAAAAAGGTTGGGGAACGCTGCCTTAGTGCTTCACCTCCAACACACTGGAAATAGTGACAAAAGAGCAGACCAAGGGAAGGGGTCCAACAGTTCGGATGGTGGAATTCACAGGCACATTCACTTCCACCTTCAAGTGTCTGGTAGGCTAAAAAGGATATTACCAACCACATAACATCGCCTTGGTTTTCAGTAACAAAATGTCATTTAGCAAGTCATAACAAGACAAAACTCTAAAATGTCCAATATACACTTAGAGGTTTACTTTTACGCTGTAGAGGGTGGTGATTTTCTTATAGGAGACATGTTTAGTAACTCTCTTTACTATCTCAGTAATTAACAAACCCCTTGGATAAGCTACAATAAGAACCAAACACAAACTCTGGAACAGAAAAACGATCACGTTTGCTAAAAACTAAACTACCTTCATCACTAAACTTTTTTCCTTGGTTAATAAATAAGGAAAAATGCCTTTGAGACACTGTCAATCTTCATTAATATATATAATTTAAAATTTATTACAGATTCAGTAAAAGTATAATTTTAACATATATCTAACATTACTTTCTTCTTTTATTTAATGGAGTATGACTACTTTTAGTAAAAACATATTCATTTGTTATAAATGTAGAGTGTGTGTTATGGGCTGGATTCTGTCCCCTTAAAATTCATATATTGAAGCCCTAACCCCCGGTACCTCAGAATGTGACTGTATTTGGAGACAGAGCCTTTAAAGAGGTAAGTAAGTTAAAATGAGGCCCTTAGGATGGGCTCTAATCCAAGTGAACTGGTATCTTGTTAAAAGAGGAAATTCGGACACACTGAGACACCAGAGATGAGCACACACACAGAAAAGACCAGGTGAGCACACAGTGAGAAGACACTGTGTGCAAGCCAAGGGGAGAGACCTCAGAAAAAATGAAACCTGCTGACACACTGGCCTTGGACTTCTAGCCTCCAGAACTGTGAGAAAATTAATTTCTACTGTTTAAGCCACCCAGTCTGTGGTCTTTGTTAGTCTCTGTTACAGCAGCCCTAGCAAACTAATGCACACAGCAAAAAGATGTTCTCCAAGTGATCAAGAAGTAGTACGGCAGAGATGGCCGGCTGCCCACTGGAGGTTCATGTTTCCCATCACAACTGGTGCTGGGAAGCAGCTGACAAATACAGAATACATTTCCTGCCCTCCCACCCCACCCCCCACCCCACATCTAGGTTGGTTCTCACCAATCCAACATACCATACCCGCTTTGGGCTAAGATTAAGAAGTTTTGTTACCCTCTCTTTTTGTCACCCTTTCCCTTTCCCAGTCTCCTGGCTGGATATCAACCCCCAGGACATCTGGAAGCCATGTATGAACAATGGAGGAGCCTTCATCATCCTGAGTCTCTACATGACCTCACTAAGTAGCTTCCCCCATTCGCTGTCCAACAACAGGAATGTCCATTTTGGACTGTGTTATGCCTCTGAGATTTTGGATTTGTCTGTTAAAGCATCAAGCATCACCTTAACTTAATACAGATCATATTTAAACCTGAGGTTTCATTTTCTTTCTTCAAATTGCAGAACTGAGAGTTAAATATAGGTTAAATCATGAGAAAATGCTGTTTTTGTAAGTCAAAGATAGTCAAATATTGTCAATTGCATATGCTTCAACCTAATATGTTTGGTCTACAAAAAAATGGACAAGGCATGACTGCACCCCCAGCTCACTATTCAAATTCCCCCACAAGGTTTAACACATTGATGGATTCTAACAGCTCAACACTCTTCCCAGACTGAGAAGCAGTTCCATGGAAAACTTATATTCAGTACCCGATAGTTCTCTGCTTTCACAAAGCCATGTCGTTAACTAGTTTCTCTATTATTTGATACTTTTTTTGCCCTGAAATTAACAAATTACACTCTACCAAAGATGCCAAGATGGAGTTAAGCCCACTATAGCCTCTCTCTCCCACTGATTACAACTAAAAGCTCTGAACTGAAAACAGAAAAAAAAAAAACTACCAGAGGATGGAGAAAAGTACATAAATAACAGGCAAGTAGGGAAGGGAAGTAAAAACTTGAAAAATTACAGTACCAGTGAATTTCCTTGCCTTTTTATTTTTTCTTTTTAAATTCCTTCACCGCCCAGCTTTGACCCAAGAATGGCTTTGTCCAGGTAGCCAATTCACAATGGCACAGCGCACGCGCGCGTACAGACACACACACACACACTCTCTCTCTCTCTCCCTCTCTCTCTCTCTCTCTAAAAGTGCTGAGAGAAACTTTCTTGTTCTGGCCAGAGGACTGGGAAAAAGAGCCAAAGCAAGCCAGAGTACAATGTAAATTTTTTCCTTTTTTCCTTCTCCACAGAACTACATGGGAAAGGGGCCCCTGGAAGCCCAAGAATGTAGGGATATACCAAACAAGAAAAAAATGGAAAGAGGACCCCCAGTTCTACATATAAACAAATGTTAAGTCTTGGGCTGAGTCCTCCCCTGTGTCCATCCCCCACAGTGTCTGTCTGCTCTCCAAGTTCACATGTGTAGAATAAATCCAAAGAAGGACAGCAAATGCTTTAAGCCTGAACTACAATATGACATTGCCCAAGTCTGATTAGTGCATGGGCAGTGTAGTTCCAAAAAGCATAGCAAATGCTGAGAACTGAAATGACACTGGAACCACCACTCACAGAAGGTGAAACCAAACTTAAGATCTGAACCTAACCAAGTCAACTGTCAGCTAAAACAAAAAAATCTCAACATTCTCCAGAGGATTTTAACAGCACCCAAAATCTCACGACATAATATTCAATATGTCCATGACACAATTCAAAATTACTCGACATACAAAGAAGGAAGAAAATGTAACTGATTCTTTGGGGAAAAAATCAATAGATTCCAAAACCAAAATTAAACAGATATTCAATATTAGAATTAGCAGAGAATTTAAAGCAGTTATTATAACCATGCTCCATGAGGTAAAGGTAAACACTCTTGAAAGGTGTTCTGTTTCTGATGTTCTCAAAAGAAAAGTAGAAACAATGAAAAAACCCCAAAAGAATGATGATACAGTTCTGCAGTTTGACTGTGGTGGTAGTTACATGACACAACACACGATAAAATTGCATTAAACCATACCCACATACTTGTACCCACACACACAAGTGCATGTGTAACTGGAAAAATCTGAATAAGCTCTATGGATTGTACCAATGTCAATTTCTTATTATTAATAACGTATGACAGTTACACAAAATGTTAACACTGAGAGAGGCTAGGAAAAGAGTGCATGGAACTTTTCTGCATGTTTCTTTGCAACTTCCTATAAATCTATAATTATTTCAAAATAGAAGTGTTTTTAAGGGCTTCCCTAGTGGCGCAGTGGTTAAGAATCCACCTGCCAATGCAGAAGACATGGGTTCAAGCCCTGCCCCAGGAAGATCCCACATGCCGCAGAGCAACTAAGCCCGTGCACCACAACTACTGAAGCCTGCGTGCCTAGAGCCCATGCTCCGTAACAAGAGAAGCCACTGCAGTGAGAAGTCCGCGCACCGCAACTAGAGAAAGCCCGCACACAGCAATGAAGACCCAACACAGCCAAAATAAATAAATAAATAATAAAATATTTTTTAAAAGTGTTTTTAAGAGAACCAAATGGAAATTTTACAACAGAAAAGTAAAGTATGTCAAATAAAAAGATCACAGGATGTGCTGGATAGCAGAATTGAGATATGGGGAAAACTCAATGACCATAAAGACAGATGAATATTATGATTCGATATGAAGACCAAAAAGGAAAGAGACTGAAAAAAGTTAACACAGCCTCAGAGAACTATGAAACATTATCATCCATGTCACTGGAATCACAGAAGGAGAGAAGAAATTGCTTGGTGTAGAAAAATAATTGAAGAAGTAATGGCTATACACTTCCCAAATTTGGTGAAAGACATAAACTTAGACATTGAAGAAAACCCAAACAGGACAAATTTAAAGAAAATCATATCCAAACACATCATAATCAAACTGCTGGAAAAAAAAATCTTAAAAGTACCCCCCCAAAAAAAAGTCATATTACACATAGGGGAACAATAATCTAAATAAATGCAGACTTCTTATCAGAAACTATAGAAGCCAGTAGATGGTGGAACAATAATTTTAAAGTGCTCAGAGAAAAGTACTGTCATTCAGAATTCTATAATAAATTCAGTGAAGATATCCTTCAGAAATGAAGGTGAAACAAAGATGAAGAAAGGCTAAGAGAATATGTCAGTAGTAATGGGAACTTTCTGTACTATCTCCACAATTTTTCTGTAAATCTAAACTTGTTCTAAAATAAAAATTTTATTCTTAAAAAAAGAAATGAAATGGATACATTGCCAGAAAAATATAAAATGCCAAAGTTGGCACAAGAAAAGTTGTGAGCTTAGACAGACTAAGCATTAAGAGGACCAGAAAGTGGTAGATGAATTTTGAAAAAGACCTCTACTTTTCCATTCAAATTTGTAAATGTCTGCCAAATCTAAAGGGAAAAAATAGATGGAATTTAATTGGGACTACACTGATTTTACAGATTAATTTGAGAAAGAAATGACATCTTTTTAACTTACGTACCATATGAGTTTTTATGACAGCACAAAGCTGAGTGAAAGAAAAAAAAAAAAAACCAGTTGGTACTCATGTGAGAAAAAACAAATATATCTAAAAAAACAAAGACTATTAAAAAAGAGAGCCATGGGGCTTCCCTGATGGCACAGTGGTTGAGAGTCCACCTGCCGGTGCAGGAGACACAGGTTCGTGCCCCGGTCTAGGAAGATCCCACATGCCGCGGAGTGGCTGGGCCTGTGAGCCATGGCCGCTGAGCCTGCGCGTCCGGAGCCTGTGCTCCGCAACGGGAGAGGCCACAACAGTGAGAGGCCCGCGTACCACAAAAAAAAAAAAAAAAGAGAGAGCCATGAAAACATAGGAATCTGATATATAAGGACAGTGGTACCACAAATTAGTTCATGGGGTTGGGGAAACAGTCTTACTACATGCAGAAAAAATTACTATTCTAAGCCATATACAAAGATGGACTCAGACGGATTAAAGACCTCATGTAAAAAGCTGAATTATAAAAATATATAATTAAAACTACAGAATATCTTTATTATATTTAACAAGATCCAGAAAGCCATAAGGTAAAAAAAATTATAGACTTATTACATCAAGGTTAGCTTCTGTTCAACAAAGGGCACCACTGACAAAATTAACGTATTATCACAGACTGGGATAAGGCAAATACCAGGCTAATATTCTAAACTACATAAAAGACTTCTGCAAATCAACCAAGAAAAGACAGAAACTCTAATTAAAGAAATGGGCAAAAGATATGAACAGGTAATTCACTGAAGGGGCATTCAAAATGGATTAATTGTATACAAAGAGATGCTGCAAGTCATTAGTAATTGGAGAATGCAAATTAAAACAACATTAAGATACCACTTTACCCCTATCAGATAGGCAAAACTTAGAAAGGTAGATAAAGCCAAGTGCTGGCAGGAAGATGGAGAAACAGGATCCATTGTGCACACTGACAAAGAGCTCAGATCTGGCAGTGCTTAATCAAAGTACGTGCAGCAATCCACTCTTATGCAGATGTCCAGAAAATTCTCCCGCAGGACCACAGGAGAACAAGTGCAAGGCTGTTTATCCCATTGTCTGTGGTGGTGGGGAGTTGAAAGTAATCTGGGTGTCTATTACTGAGAGAACAAATCATTTATAGACAGTAGATGGCAGTTAGAAACAAAGAACTAGATATATACACAGCAACAAAAATAGTCTTTAAAGGGGGGAAGGGAGGCAGGGGTTGAGGGGGATAAGAAGCAGAACAAAGACTACAGCACCCCATTTAGGTAAGTTTAACAACATACACCAAAAAAACCCACTACTATATATTTACAAAAATACATCAAACATATTAGAACAGTTAACTATGGGGGACTGAGAACAGAAGTGGAAAGTGGAGGCAAAAGAGAAGTTAATTAATGCTAATTAATTCTGAAAGCTAAGCGAGAAGACTTGCACAGACCAGTGCTGATGGTGTGCCATGAACTGGGATACATGATTAACTCAATCCTCACCACCTAAGGACTGAAAAATAAATTTGCCACATGTCATGTCAATACTTCAAGACTTAAGGATCAAAGAAGGTACACAGAACGAGAGCTTAAAAAAAAAAAGGAAAGGAAACAAAGTGGAAGAATTTACATCTCAACAAGACTTAAGCATACGTTGAAACCAAACAACCAGCAGCTCCCAAACAAATGAACTGAATGAAAATTGGTGCACCGGTTTTCTGGTTCCATGAGTAAATAAAGCTATGCTTTATAACCTTAAAAGTTTTAACAGGGAAAAAAAAATAAAAATAAAAAAAAAAATAAAAAAAATAAAAAAAAAGTTTTAACAGGGCTTCCCTGGTGGCGCAGTGGTTGAGAGTCCGCCTGCCGATGCAGGGGACACGGGTTCGTGCCCCGGTCCGGGAGGATCCCACATGCCGCGGAGCGGCTGGGCCCGTGAGCCATGGCCGCTGAGCCTGCGCATCCGGAGCCTGTGCTCCGCAATGGGAGAGGCCACAACAGTGAGAGGCCCACGTACCGCAAAAAAAAAAAAAAAAAAAAAGTTTTAACAATTATTCTATACCTAATTTTATTAAAGTATTATATGTTTCTTTGTGGCAGCTAAGTCAACTGAGATATTGATTTTACAAGGTAGTTAAAATGGATCTGGTGGTTCATAAGAGTTACAATTATTCCCTTGGTACCAACATGACTAAGTATTTATTTGGCTTACGTTTCATATTGTACTACAATCAGTCTGTCCCTACCCCACCCCTGGCCACCCAAAGGCCATAAAGTCATACTAATGAATTGTACTTAGGTGACAAATTAATCTGACCATAAAATAACCTGAGGATATTTTTAAAGAAAATTAACTCCATAACTTTCAATATAAATAGCATTGCTGGGACTTCTCTGGCAGTCCAGTGGTTAAGACCCCGCACTTCCACTGCAGGGGGCGAGTGTTCGATCACTGGTCAGGGAACTAAGATCCTGCATGCTGGGCAGTGCGGCATGCATGCATGCATGCATGAATGAATGAATAAGCAAACAAACAAATAGCATTGCTGAAAGGGATGGAAAAGCTATGCTTTTAAGCATTTGCTCCAACCCTACGTACAGAAGAGACCTAAATGCTAACTTCCTTCCTGTCCTTATTACCATCTATACTCCCTTACTAATGCCCTTTAGTCTTTTTATTCTAGAATCAGGTATAACCACTATTTAGGACCTGATCCCAAATCTGGAAGAACAGTTCATGACACTTCCTCTTCCTCTACCATCTCTCTTTTTTTTTTTTTTTTGTGGTACATGGGCCTCTCACTCTTGTGGCCTCTCCCATTGCGGAGCACAGGCTCCGGACGCGCAGGCTCAGTGGCCATGGCTCACAGGCCTAGCCACTTCGTGGCATGTGGGATCTTCCCGGACCGGGGCATGAACCTGTGTCCCCTGCATCGGCAGGTGGACTCTCAACCACTGCGCCACCAGGGAAACCCCTCTACCACCTCTTTTTATTCAGAAGCTTGTACCCAGCAGTCAAGAGGTCAGTTGAGATAACTAAACAATTCACATGTCACTTTGGAAAGTGATTCCAATATTTGAATTATGATACTATATTATTTATTCTCTTTCATTCAATCAAGAAGGACTTATCTCACAATACAGAGATAAAACTTGGTCACTTACTAGTAGATTAAGAATCCCTCAAAGGGAAACAAACCAATAATTACAAAAGAGGTTGAACAGTATTACGTTAGAATCAATTAATTTCTTCAGTTATATAATAAAACAAATATATATAGGGACTTCCCTGGAGGTCCAGTGATTAGAACTCCATGCTTCCCCTGCAGGGGTCATAGGTTTGATCCCTGGTCGGGGAACTAAGATCCCGCGTGCCACGCAGCACAGTCAAAAAACAAACAAACAAACAAACAAACAAAAATATATATACAAAAATTACTTTATAGACAACCTCTCAGGAATATCATTTCCATAAACCAAGGTACTCTGTCATCTTAGGTGCAGTGTGTTCATGGGCATGCTCATCTATTTACTCTGAAGAGTTCCACAGAAGCTACTGGTAGCTCTCTTTGAAAAACAATAACAACGACAAAAACAGACGGACAGATGTGTAGCTCTCTTTAAACAAATAAATTTAACTATGTAAAAGTCACAACTGGAGATGTGTGGGGATGAAAAATAAAGATCTGCATATGGAAGCATTAGAAAATGTCCACAGAAGATTCTCTGCCTTTTAATGAATCTGGAAATACAATGACAAACTGTAGAATACATAATATGAAAACACACTCGGACTTCCCTGATGGTGCAGTGGTTAAGAATCCACCTGTCAATGTAGGGGACACGGGTTCGATTCCTGGTCTGGGAAGATCCCACATGCCACGGAGCAACTAAGCCCGCGAGCCACAACCCCTGAAGCCCGTGCACCTAGAGCCCTAGAGCCCGTGCTCTGCAACAAGAGAAGCCACCACAATGACAAGCCCGCGCACCACAATGAAGAGTAGCCCCCACTCGCCGCAACTAGAGAAAGCCCGTGTGCAGCAACGAAGACCCAATGCAGCCAAAAATAAATAAATTTATATTAAAAAAACCAAAACAAACAAACAAAAAACACACTCATCAGCCTTCTTTAACAACCTGGAAACATCTCCAATTCAAAATGATGGCCCCTAAGCATAATTAATGAAGGACGATGAAAATAAAATCTCAAATATTCACCAATATTAATTCCCTTGGCTGAGTGGAGGAAGGAAAAGCATCTGGGTGTCTAACTTTTCATAAACAATCTATATTGAGTAAATAGGGGGGAAATGGCTGATGAATGAAATACAATTCAGCGCCAACCTAATTTGCATGGCAGTTAAAGGTATGTGCTCTTATATGGGTTGCTATTTCCTAAAAGTTTTATTCTATAGAATAAATTTAGGAAATACTGAGCCATAAAAATGTTGAAACAGTTTATTTGCCAGACACTTGCCTAACACTTTAATATGATACTGTTTTATGTGAATCTCAAACCACTCATCTTTTACAGATGGAATACCTGAGATTAAGAGATACTAGAATATAATAAGAAAGACAATTTTATTTTTAAATTTATTTTTTAAAATAGAAGTATAGTTGATTTACAATATTGTGTTAGTTGCAGGTATATAGCAACATGATTCCGTTTTATTAATTTTTCAGATTGTTTTCCATTATAGGTTATTACAAGATATTGAATATAGCTCCCTGTGTTCCCTTGTTGCTTACCTATTTTATATTATATTAGTTTGTACCTATTAATCCCATATTCCTAATTTAGCCCCCCTGCCATTTCCCCTTTAGTAACCATAAGTTTGTTTTCTATGTCTGTGAGTCTGTTTCTGTTGTGCATATAGATTCATTTGTATTACTTTTTAGATTCCATGTATAAGTGATATCATATAATATTTGCCTTTCTCTCTGACTTACTTCACTTAGTATGATATTCTCTAGGTCCATCCATGTTCCTGCAAATGGCAGAAAGACCATTTACTCTCTGAGGGTAGGGAAGAAGTTTTTTTTTAACTTTTTACCCAGTCTTACACTTTACACAATGACAACTAGATTGAACTTGGTGTGCTGAATCTCACCCCTTCTACAAGAGCAAAGAATTACATCTTAGGATTCTTTGTACGCCATCCCCACCTCCATGGCCAAAACATCTAAGGTGACTTGCAAGATCTATGGACTAATAAAATAATATTTTTCTAAAGCACCAACTGCTGATTAGTCCAATTGTTAGGACAAAACTGGTATAATACCAAGAAAATATTTACCCTTCGACTTTTTAAACTTCATTATATCATCCTCTTCTTTTCTGTGAAGATTAATTTCTAAATTACAGGAGAGGAAAGAAAAGGTAAAATGAAATGCTACTGAAAAACCTAAAGGATTCACTCAGTGGGAGAATGGTTAGTAAGAAGTCTGTCCCTTTCTGAGGTAGGGGTGGGAGTGGGGGTCACCTAATCACCTGTGTCTCAAATTTGGAACTAAATCAACTTTGATATATGATACTAGGTATGGAGAGAAATTACACATGAGTAGAAAGTGCCTTGACAGCATGCCCTCTTTGCCCTCAACTGTGCCTGGTGTCCCCCATTCTAGAGATCCTCTATTTTACCCTCTTTAGAAAATAAATCTGTAGTCTTCTGCTAGGATGAGGAGTTCTCATGGCTGTATGGAGGGAGAGTATCTACGAGTCTTAACTTTTCTTAAACAAACTTTCAATGAATCTTTGCTTGTAACCTACTTTTACTCCCATCACCAGAGTGAACTGGTCTAGCCCATTCCTGAGCTTTTTGGATTTACACAGTCGCCTTGCTTCCCCATTGCCACTAAGGTTCAGCTTTCTCGTGTCTGCTCAGTCAGCTATCACTTATCCACTTGCTCTGCAAATTTCAGAACTTTGTTGCTGTTGTCTCTTCTGTACTTCTGTTTTACCCTTGTGAGGTAATGCTTAACTTTTTAAAATTAATTAATTAATTATTTGGGCTGCATTGGGTCTTCGTTGCTGCACGTGGGCTTTCTCTCTAGTTGCGGTGAGTGGGGGCTACTCTTCATTGCAGTGCGCTGGCTTCTCGTTGCGGTGGCCTTTCTTGCTGCGGAGCACACGCTCTAGGCACGTGGGTTTCAGTAGTTGTGGCACGTGGGCTCAGTAGTTGTGGCTCGCGGGCTTTAGAGCACAGGCTTAGTAGCTGTGGTGCACGAACTTAGTTGCTCCGCTGCATGTGGGATCTTCCCAGAACCAGGGCTCGAACCCATGTCCCCTGCACTGGTGGGCAGATTCTTAACCACTGCTCCACCAGGGAAGCCCAACTTTTTTTTTCTTTACTGACATTAACTGAAGTATGAGAAAGAATAGAGGTTTTTAGGCATATTAATTTGGCCATTTCTGACTGGAAGCTCTCTGAACTGTTGTTGAGATGTTCCTTGTTGGTAGCAAACAAGTTCAGAAATACAGTGTTGCCAACTCAGTGACCTCAAGCAAACTACCCCACCTCTCAGGACCCCAATTTCCACATCTATAAAAAATGTCAGACCAGAGAATTCCTAAGGTTCCTTTCAATCCTAGGAGTGTAGGGTTCTCAATGATACCCTTGGCAGAAGCACAGAAACTTTAAAATCACCTTGATATCCTCAGCCAGCACTGCTGTATCTGAAACTATTTAATTTTTTTTATTATTTGTGTTATCTCTAAGGGTAAAGGAGATTGATCAAAACAATGCAATCTCTAAAAGTTTTTGAACTAGATTGAGTTAATTTATTTAATAAAACCCTATAGATCTTGAAATTTGTGACAATTTACATTGGATTGTGCTGATGTTCACTGTTCTTTTTTCTTTTCTTGATGTGGACCATTTTTAAAGTCTTTACTGAATTTGTTACAATACTGCTTCTGTTTTATGTTTTGGCTTTTTGGCCCCGAGGCATGTGGGATCTTAGCTCCCCGACCAGGGATCGAACCCGAACCCCATGCATTAGAAGGCAAAGTCTTAACCACTGGACCTCCAGGTAAGTCCCAACGTTCACTCTTTACTATCTATAACACTACCATTTATGTACTTAGTTTTCCTTATTTAAAAAAGGAAACATGGTTAGTTAAACAAGGAAGTATGCCAATTATATGGCAGAGACGCAAGCTCAACCTTAGGAGAAACAACAAGAATGCTAGACTGTATTTACTAAGATTCACAAAGCTTTTATAACTTAAATTCTTCCAGGGCTATGCTGGCCATGCATATAGATGTAGTCACAATAATGGTAATAAATTTTTGCTGGCTTTTGCCCACCATGGGCTCCAGCAGATCCCTCAGGGAGTATCTCCCCCAGAGCAGCCCATAAGCCACAGTTCAGCAGGGGGCAGCCACCATCATGCATCCTTGCAATGTCCTCTGCCTAGGGAGGCCCTGCAACTGCTGTGAGAACATCAGTGTCCCTACCAGGAATGGTATAACCAATGCTTCAGACCTACCAAGCTAAGAGGACAGAGCAGCGATGGCTTCCACACAAAAGTGGAGATACCACCCAAGTTGCAGCCATGTCCCCCAGGGATCTACTAAGTCCCACTGTTGCACACACACCACACTTGGAAAGCACCTCCCGGACCTCTGCCTGAACCACGTGTAGAAAGCAAGATGAACACAAAAATTACATACCATTTCAGAGCTTCCCAAACACTTTTGCTCCATCTATCTCATTTGCCTCTCAAAGTCCCGTAAAGTAGGAAGAGATTATTATCCCCATTTTATACACAAAGAACCAAGACTTAGCAATTCAGAAAGTCTCACAATGTGTATTATCATTTAGGATAATAAACTCAGCCTTCCTAATATGTTTGTTCTATTATTCATGTGTCTTCTACATAACAAGTAAACACCTGTGTTCCTAGTGGAAAAACCCTGCAAGGAGGAAGACATATCAATAGATGAGTAGTTAGTATAAAGATGAGAAGTCGAAGAGACGTGAAGCAGGATAAAGTGATAGCTGACTGAGCAGACCCAAGCAAGCTGAATCCTAAGTGGCAATGGGGAAGCAGGGCAATTTACACTGTGAAAATCCAAAAGGCTCAGGAATGGGCTGGACCAGTTCCTTCTGGAAATGGGGGTGAAAGTAGGTTACAAATAGGAAGATTTGTTGAAAGTTTGTTTAAGAAAAGTTAGACTCGCAGATGTTCTCCCTTCCTCCATGCAGCCAAGAGAATGCCCTTTTCTCACCCTAGCAGAAGACTACAGATTTATTATCTAGAAGACAAAAGAGAGCATCTTTAGAATGGGGGACACCGGCACAGTTGAGGAGATGGACCCCATATTGAAACAGTCAGAGGCATGTAGAGATGTCTTTCAGAGATGCACTCAGCCAAAGTGAAGGAGTAAACCCCAAGGGAAAGACATGGAACCCAGAAACCAGAGGATGCAACACAAAAAGCAAGGGCAATCCCGAGGTACCTAGAGAAAGGTGATCCCCTCTACAGCTGTGCCACACAACCAGATCAACCCATCTACACCAGAGGGGGCCAAAAGACTCCAGGATGGACCTGTTCAAGAAGGTGAAACCGACAGAATACTTAATGTTAACGATCACATAAAGGGAAGATTCAGGCAACTGGGAGAGAGTCTGGAGACATATGAATGATAAATACATAGAAAATAAGCAAATAAAAAAATCAAACAATTCCAAAGAAAACAAATTTAAGCAGGAAAGAAGAAATATTAATGGTGTACCACAATATTTAGTGTCAATAGCATTTACACAGTCATAATAATGTGAACATTTAATATCAATCTAACATTTAACCACAATTATGCTATATGGAGAGGAAGGTGGTACAGAAAATGTAGGTGGGTGCCTGAGGTGGGAACTAATATATAACACAAAAAAAACCCCAAAACTGAAAATCAAAAAGAAGTAATGTCTGCATGTTACATAAAGGCATAAAGGTAAAACCTAAAAGAATCAGCTAAAAGCTCTAGGGAGAAAGAAACTGGGTGAATGGGATAAGCAGAAGACTCCTGTTTGTGGTGAAATCTTATAAAATTATTTAACTTTGAAATACGTGTATATAAAATTTCAATACAAATAAAATTTCAGTTAAAATTCAATTATAAAGGAAAAGAGATATGAACCAAAGGCCTCTTTTAGGAGATTTTTTTAAAAGACTGTATATTGGCTGTCAGAATAACAATCCTATTTAGATAAAACGGACAGTGCTATCAGATATGTAATTCAGTCCTACCTGGCAACACTTCTGGCAATATTTCTCAAACCGACCTGCAATATACATGCTGGCTCTTGCTAAACTGCTTAACTCATTTACTCAATAAATGAATGTTGAGTGCCTATACTAAGTGTGAGGTACTGTGCTACATGCTGGGGTACAAAGGTCGGCAAAACAGTCACAAACCCTGCCTTCATGATACTTCAGTATAGTACGAGAGAGATTTAATCAAATGATCTCGCAAATAAAATGACAGTTTAAAAAACAGCTTAAGTGAAAGGGTACCAAGACTACTCAATGGAGAAAGGACAATCTCTTCAACAAATGGTGCCAGGAAAACTGGATATTTACATGGAAGTGAATGATGTTAGACTCTTACCTTACACCATCTGCAAAAACCAACCCCAAATAACTAAAGACCTAAATGTAAGACCTGAAACTATAAAGCTTTATGGGGAAACTTTAGGGGAAAAGCTTTACAACATTGGAATGGGGAATGATTTCTTGGATATAGCACCAAAAGCCCAGGAAACAAAAGCAAAAGTAGACAAATGTGACTGCATCAAACTTAAAAACTTCCATGTATCAAAGGACACAATCAACAGAGTAACAAGGCAACCTACAGAACAGGAGAAAATATTTACAAATCTCCCTTTGCAACTACATGGATGAACCTTGAGGGCGTTATATTAAATGAAATAAGTCAGACAGAAACACAAATACTGCATGGTATTACTTATATGTGGAATTTTTTTAAAAAGTCAAACTCACAGAAACAGTAAAAAAGTGATTGCCAGGGGCTGTGGGCTAGAGAAAATATGGAGAGGTGGTAAAAGGATAAAACCTTTCAGCTGTAAGATGAATAAGGTCTGAGGATCTAATGTAAACCTGGTGAGTATATCTAGTAGCACTCTATTGTATAACTAAAGTAGCTAAAAGAGAATTTAAATGTTCTCGCCAGAAAAAATTAATTAATTAATTAAATTCATACATGCATATGTGAGGTGATAAGTTTGTTAAAATTAACCAGAAGGGGACTTCCCTGGTGGCGCAGTGGTTAAGAATTCACCTGCCAATGCAGGTGACATGGGTTCGAGCCTTGGTCCAGGAAGATCCCACATGCCACGGAGCAACTAAGCCCGTGTGCCATAACTACTGAGCCTGTGCTCTAGAGCCCATAAGCCACAACTACTGAGGCCATGTACCACAACTACTGAAGCTTACACGCCTAGAACCCATGCTCCTCAACAAGAGAAGCCACCACAATGAGAAGACCGCGCACTGCAACGAAGAGTAGCCCCCACTCGCCACAACTAGAGAACGCCCGTGTGCAGCAACAACGACCCAATGCAGCCATAAATAAATAAGTAAGTAAGTAAATTTATTAAAAAAAAAATTAACCAGAGGGGGAAATCCTTTCACAATGTGTATGCTTCCAAATTACTACAACGTGTACTTTAAATATCCTACAATTTTATATGTCAATTATAACTCAATAAAGGTAAAATTTTTAAAGTATTTACAAATCATAGATCTGATAAGGATTAATATCCACACTATATAAAGGACTCCCACAACTCAACAATTAAAAAAGCAAATAACCTGATCAAAAAATGAGCAAAGGACTTGATTAGACATTTCTCTAAAGATGATATATAAATGGCCAACAAGGATATGAAAACAGGCTCAGCATCACTAATTATCAGGAAAATGCGAATCAAAAACACAATGACTTCAAAAACACACCACTATAAAATAAACAACAAGGATTTACTATACAGCATAGAGAACTACATTCGATATCTTGTAATAACTTATAACAGAAAAAAATCTGAAAAGGAATATATATATATATATATATATATATATACACATATATAACTGAATCACTTTCCTATACACCTGAAGCAAACACAATATTTAAATCAACTATGGTTCAATTAAAAACAACGACACAGTGACTTATCACCTCACACACATCAGGATGGCTACTATCAAAAACAAACAGAAAATAAGTGCTGGCAAAGATACAGAGACATTGGAATCCTTGTGCACTGTCCATGGGAGTGTAAAATGGTGTGACTGCTATGAAAAACAGTATGTTGATTACTCAAAAAATTACACATAGAACTACCACATGATACAGCAATCCTACTTCTGGGTATATAACCAAAAGAACTGAAAGCAGGGTATCGAAAGAGATATGTGCACTCCCATGTTCACTGTAGCATTATTCACAATAGCCAAGATGTGGAAGCAACCTCAATGTCCACTGATGGATAAATGAATAAAGGAAGTGTGATATATGTGTGTGTGTGTGTGTGTGTGTGTGTGTATAAAATGGAATATCATTCAGCCTTAAAAAGGAAGGAAATTGTGACACATACTAAAACATGGATGAACCTTGAGGACATCATGTTAAGTGAAAGAAGCCTGTCACAAAAAGACAAATATTGTATGATTTTACTTATATGAGGTACCTAGGGTAGTCAAACCCATAGAAACAGGAAGTAGAATGGTGGTTACCAGGGGCTGGTAACCAGGAGGAGGGGGAAAAGGGGGAGTTGTTTGATGGGTACAGAGTTTCAGATTTGCAAGATGAAAAAGTTCTGGTGATCTGTTTCACAACAGTGGAATATACCTAACACTACTGAATGTACGCTTAAAAATGGTTAGGATGATAAATGTTATGAGACGTGTTTTTTACCACAATTAAGAAGAAAAAAAAGCTTACATGAGAAACAAGGAAACAAGTGGTTAACAGGAAACATGAGTGGAAGAGAGGCCTAATGAAGAGCATATGAATCAATTCAATGTAAACATTTATGGCTGCTTACAAGGCACTGCCCTAAGTTCTCTGGAAGAGAGAAAGATGAGTGGGACTGCCCTAAGAACTGACAATCTCTGGGGAAGACTTACTGGGCTCTGAACCATAATACCAAGCAGTATATGGTAACCTCTAGACTGTAAGTGTAAAAGTGCTGTACTGGAATAAAGAAGGTAGAATTTGATTCCTAAAATGAAGATAGAAAAAACACCTGCATAAAAATGCGAAGAGACGTATCATGTGTCAGGCAATGTTTCAATGTAGGAGAGAGAAGATGCCAACACTGCCCACAATGAGCTTATAGTCCATAGGTCATAGTCTAACAGAAGAGGCAGATAAGTAACACATAAAACAGTGTGGGAAATGCTACAAGAGGGTTGAGAAAAGGAACTAAGAGGTGGCATATGAAAGGAATGTAGAACCCAGCCCTGGGAGTGAGTGATAAGGGAAGGAGTCACCTGAACTGTGACGTAAAAGATAAGACTGGCAAGAAAAGTGAATTGTGTAAAAGAAAAGAGATGTAAAATACACAACTTGTTACAGGACCCACAAATGTTACTACAGGACTAGAGAAGCAGGCAGGCAGGGGGCAGGAATTGATTCTAAAGAAATTAAGAAAAGACACAGTGTTTGGGCTTCCCTGGTGGCACAGTGGTTGAGAGTCCGCCTGCAGGGGACATGGGTTCGTGCCCTGGTCTGGGAAGACCCCACATGCTGTGGAGCGGCTGGGCCCGTGAGCCATGGCCGCTGAGCCTGAGCGTCCGGAGCCTGTGCTCCACAATGGGAGAGGCCACAACAGTGAGAGGCCCGCATACCACAAAAAAAAAAAAAAGAAAAAAAAAAGATACAGTGTTTAAGACTATGCAATGCACATGGTGTATAAAGTTGAAAAAACAGGAAGAGACTAAATGTCCAAGAATGGGGGATGGGTTAAATATATTATGTTAAAGCATACTATGAAACAGCATGCAATTATTAAAAATGATTCTGACTGAGCTCTGCCCACCAGAGCAACAGCCAGCTCTACCCACTACCAGTCCCTCCCATCAGGAAACTTGCACAAACCTCTTAGATACCCTCATCCACCAGAGGGCAGACAACAGAAGCAAGAACTAAAATCCTGCAGCCTGTGGAAAAAAAACACATTCAAAGAAAGATAGACAAAATGAAAAGGTAGAGGGCTATGTCCCAGATGAAGGAACAAGATAAAACCCCAGAAAAACAACTAAGTGAAGTGGAGATAGGCAACCTTCTAGAAAAAGAATAAAGAATAATGATAGTGAAGATGATCCAGGACCTCGGAAAAAGAATGGAGGCAAAGTTTGAGAAGATGCAAGAAATGTTTAACAAAGACCTAGAAGAATTAAAGAACAAATCAACAGAGATGAACAATACAATAACTGAGATGAAAAATACACTAGAAGGAATCAATAGCAGAATAACTGAGGCAGAAGAACGGATAAGGGACCTGGAAGACAGAATGGTGGAATTCTCTGCTACGGAACAGAATGAAGAAAAGAGAATGCAAAGAAATGAAGACAGCCTAAGAGACCTCTGGGACAACATTAAATGCAACAACATTTGCATTACAGGCGTCCCAGAAGGAGAAGAGAGAGGGAAAGAACCCGAGAAAATATCTGAAGAGATTATAGTCAAAAACTTCCCTAACATCGGAAAGCAAATAGCCACCCAAGTACAGGAAGCGCAGAGAGTCCCATACAGGATAAAGCCAAGGAGAAACACGCCGAGACACATGGTAATCAAATTGGCAAAAATTAAAGACAAAGAAAAATTACTGAAAGCAGCAAGGGAAAAATGACAACATACAAGGGAACTCCCATAAGGTTAACAGCTGATTTCTCGATAGAAACTCCACAAGCCAGAAGGGAGTGGCATGACATATTTAAAGTGATGAAAGGAAAGAACCTACAACCCAGATTACTCTACCTGGCAAGGATCTCATTCAGATTCAATGGAGAAATCAAAAGCTTGACAGACAAGCAAAAGCTAAGAGAATTCAGGACCACCAAACCAGCTCTACAACAAATGCTAAAGGAACTTCGCTAAGTGGGAAACACAAGAAAATGACCTACAAACACAAACCCAAAACAATTAAGAAAATGGTCATAGGAAGATACATATCGATAATTACCTTAAACGTGAATGGATTAAATGCTCCAACCAAAAGACACAGGCTCACTGAATGGATACAAAAACAAGACCCATATATATGCTGTCTACAAGAGACCCACTTCAGACCTAGGGACACATACAGACTGAAAGGGGACGGAAAAAGATATTCCATGCAAATGGAAATCAAAAGAAAGCTGAAGTAGCAATACTCATATCAGATAAAATAGACTTTAAAATAAAAAATGTTACAAGAGACAAGGAAGGACAATATATAATGATCAAGGGATCAATCCAAGAAGAAGATATAACACTTATAAATATATATGCACCCAACACAGGGGGATCACAATACATAAGGCAACTATTAATAGCTATAAAAGAGGAAATAGACAGTAACACAATAATAGTAGGGGACTTTAACACCTCACTTACACCAATGGACAGATCAACCTAAATGAAAATTAATATGGAAACACAAGCTTTAGATGACACAACAGACCAGATAGATTTAATTGATATTTACAGGACATTCCACCCTAAAACAGCAGATGACACTTTCTTCTCAAGTACGCACGGAACATTCTCCAGGATAGATCACACCTTGGGTCACGCATCAAGCCTCAGTAAATTTAAGAAAACTGAAATCATATCAAGCATCTCTTCTAACCACAACACTATGAGATTAGAAATGAATTACAAGGAAAAAAACGTAAAAAACACAAACACTTGGAGGCTAAACAATACGTTACTAAATAACCAAGAGATCACTAAAGAAATCAAAGAGGAAATCAAAAACTACCTAGAGACAAATGACAATGAAAACACGACGATCCAAAACCTATGGGATGCAGCAAAAGCAGTTCTAAGAGGGAAGTTTATAGCAATACAATCCTACCTCAAGAAACAAGAAAAACCTCAAATAAACAATCTAACCTTACACCTAAAGGAACTAGAGAAAGAAGAACAAACAAAATCCAAAGTTAGCAGAAGGAAAGAAATCATAAAGATGAGAGCAGAAATAAATGAAATAGGAACAAAGAAAACAACAGCAAAGATCAATAAAACTAAAAGCTGGTTCTTTGAGAAGATAAACAAAATTGATAAACCATTAGCCAGACTCACCATTAGCCAGACTCATCAAGAAAAAGAGGGAGAGGGCTCAAATCAATAAAATTAAAAAGGAAACAGAGGAAGTTACAACAGACACCACAGAAATACAAAGCATCCTAAGAGACTACTACAAGCAACTCTATGCCAATAAAATGGACAAGCTGGAAGAAATGGACAAATTCTTAGAAAGGTATAACCTTCCAAGACTGAACCAGGAAGAAATAGAAAATATGAACAGACCAATCACAAGTAATGAAATTGAAAATGTGATTAAAAATCTTCCAACAAACAAAAGTCCAGGACCAGATGCCTTCACAGGTGAATTCTGTCAAATATTTAGAGAAGAGCTAACAGCCATCCTTCTCAAACTTTTCCAAAACACTGCAGAGGAAAGAACACTCCCAAACTCATTCTATGAGGCCACCATCACCCTGATACAAAAACCAGACAAAGATACTACAAAAAAAGAAAATTACAGACCAATATCACTGATGAATATAGATGCAAAAATCCTCAACAAAATACTAGCAAACAGAATCCAACAACACATTAAAAGGATCATACACCATGATCAAGTGGGATTTATCCCAGGGATGCAAGGATGCTTCAGTATACTCAAATCAATCAATGTGATACACCATATTAACAAACTGAAGAATAAAAACCATATGATCATCTCAATAGATGGAGAAAAAGCTTCCAACAAAATTCAACACCCATTTATGATAAAAACTCTCCAGAAAGTGGGCACAGAGGGAACCTACCTCAACATAATAAAGGCCATATATGACAAATGCACAGCAAACATCATTCTCAATGGTGAAAAACTGAAAGCATTTCCTCTAAGATCAGGAACAAGACAAGGATGTCCACTCTCACCACTATTATTCAACATACTTTTGGAAGTCCTAGCCACGGCAATCAGAGAAGAAAAAGAAATAACAGGAATACAAATTGGAAAAGAAGTAAAACTGTCACTGTTTGCAGATGACATGATACTATACATAGAGAATTCTAAAGATGCCACCAGAAAACTACTAGAGCTTATCAATGAATTTGGTAAAGTTGCAGGATACAAAATTAATGCACACAAATCTCTTGTATTCCTATACATTAATGATGAAAAATCTGAAAAAGAAATTAGGGAAACACTCCCATTTACCATTGCAACAAAAAGAATAAAATACCTAGGAATAAACCTACCTAGGGTGACAAAAGACCTGTATGCAGAAAGCTATAAGACACTGATGAAAGAAATTAAAGATGATACAAACAGATGGAGAGATATACCATGTTCTTGGATTGGAAGAATCAATATTGTGAAAATGACTATACTGCCCAAAGCAATCTACAGATTCAATGCAATCCTTATCAAATTACCAATGGCATTTTTTACAGAACTAGAATAAAAAATCTTAAAATCTGTATGGAGACACAAAAGACCCCGAATAGCCAAAGCAGTCTTGAGGGAAAAAAATGGATCTGGAAGAATCAGACTTCCTGACTTCAGACTATACTACAAAGCTACAGTAATCAAGACAATATGGTACTGGCACAAAAACAGAAATATAGATCAATGGAACAGGACAGAAAGCCCAGAGATAAACCCGTGCACCTATGGTCAACTAATCTATGACAAAGAAGGCAAGGATATACAATGGAGAAAAGACACTCTCTTCAATGAGTGGTGCTGGGAAAACTGGACAGCTACATGTAAAAGAATGAAATTAGAACACTCCCTAACAGTGTACACAAAAATAAACTCAAAATGGATTAGAGACCTAAATGTAAGACCGGACACTATAAAACTCTTAGAGGAAAACATAGAAGAACAGTCTTTGACATAAATCACAGCCAGATCTTTTTTGACCCACCTCCTAGAGTAATGGAAATAAGAACAAAAATAAACAAATGGGACCTAATGAAACTTAAAAGCTTTTGCAAAGCAAAGTAAACTACAAACAAGACAAAAAGACAACCCTCAGAATGGGAGAAAATATTTGCAAATGAATCAATGGACAAAGGATTAATCTCCAAAATATATAAACAGCTCATGCAGCTCAATATCAAAAAAGCAAACAACCCAATCCAAAAATGGGCAGGAGATCTAAATAGACATTTCTCCAAAGAAGACATACAGATAGCCAAGAAGCACATGAAAAGCTGCTCAACATCACAGACTATTAGAGAAATGCAAATCAAAACTACAATGAGGTTTCACCTCACACCAGTTAGAATGGGCATCATCAGAAAATCTACAAACAACAAATGCTGGAGAGGGTGTGGAGAAAAGGGAATCCTCTTGCACTGTTCATGGGAATGTAAATTGATATAGCCACTATGGAGAACAGTATGGAGGTCCCTTAAAAAACTAAAAGTAGAAATACCATATGACCCAGCAATCTCACTACTGGGCATATACCCAGAGAAAACCATAATTCAAAAAGACACATGCACCCCAATGTTCATTGCAGTACTATTTACAATAGCCAGGTCACGGAAGTAACCTAAATGCCTATCGACAGATGAATGGATAAAGAAGATGTGGTACATATATACAATGGAATATTACTCAGCCATAAAAAGGAACAAAATTGGGTTATCTGTAGAGACGTAGATGAATCTAGAGACTGTCACACAGAGTGAAGTGAGTCAGAAAGAGAAAAACAAATACCATATATTATCACATATATGTGGAACCTAGAAAAATGGTACAGATGAACCGGTTTGCAGGGCAAAAACTGAGACACAGATGTAGAGAACAAACGTATGGTCGGCAAGGGGGGAAAGTGACGGGGGGAGGGGGTGGTGTGATGAACTGGGAGATTGGGATTGACATATATAAACTAATATGTATAAAATAGATAACTAATAAGAACCTACTGTATAAAAAATGAATAAAATTTTTAAAATTTTTTTTAAATAAATAAATAAAAATGATTCTGTAAAAAAGATTACTCAGTGTCCTTTCAATAGAATAGAGGTACACCCTTCCAGGGTTATCTGAAACTACTGGAGTCTGGGGCTTTCACAGTCATTGACAGCTATTTCACAACTCTGTAACTTGCATAAAACTGGTAAGAGGGCTTCCCTGGTGGCACAGTGGTTGAGAGTCTGCCTGCCGATTCAGGGGACACGGGTTCATGCCCCGGTCTGGGAGGATCCCACATGCCGCGGAGCAGCTGGGCCCATGAGCCATGGCCGCTGGGCCTGCACATCCAGAGCCTGTGCTCCACAATGGGAGAGGCCACAGCAGTGAGAGGCCCACGTAAAAAAAAAAAAAAAAAAAAAAAAAAAAAAAAACGATAAGAATGAAAATGAATTCTGTCCAGAGAAAATGTAATGTAACTGATACTCTCGCCACTCTGCCCCAGAAAACACCAGTGTTGTATCTATTAGTAAATTATTTCAGCATTCCTGATTGCCTATACAAGTGCCTGCTCTTTGGATTCTCTTGACTAGGTTGTAAAATTCTGACATAAATTCATTTCATTTTTTTTAAGTTGTGAAAATATATTTATTGAAATGTAAAGAGCAGATTACAAAAGAGTATGATTCCATTTGGCAAAAAGAAAAAAAGGAAGAAAAAGAAAAAAAAGATATAGAATTATATCAAGTCCTTACATACACGTATACATCCCTGTGCATGTGCAAGCGTGGGTGTGTGCATGTGTGTATGACTTTAGGGATATATACCAAAATATTCACGACGGTTAGCTCAGTGGTACACGGGTAATTTTTCATCTTGTTTTTTCTTAGCTATGATTTTTTACTTCTCCTACAATGAGTATGTATTGCTCAGTATGGGAAAAAGAACAAATTTTAATCAAATTCAAATTTAAAATAAATGAACTGATCTCACGGATAAGTATCAGAAGCCGTTAAAGCACAACAATCAGAAGCCATTCAGTATAGAGGTGAACATAGAGATAAGTCTTTCACACCTCCAATACCCAAGGACACCACAGCAGTATAGTACAGCGCAATAAACATTCAAAATAATGAACCCCAGGTTATTAACTATGCTATGTTTAAGAAATTAGAGAAAATATATCATGTAACTTAGGTTGACTTCCATCATCCCTGACTCAAATTTGAATAGCTTCTGCTCTTCAAATGTGCTTATGGTAAGTATCAGTCACGTGGGAAATCTACGTATTCACAATACCATGTTACTCAACAATAATAAAAGAATTATTACCATATTATTATTGCTTTATTCTTTTGAATCAACTACCCTGACTGATGTAATATTTGATACTTTAAAAAGAAAAGGTGGGGCCTCCCTGGTGGCGCAGTGGTTGAGAGTCCGCCTGCCGATGCAGGGGATACGGGTTCGTGCCCCGGTCTGGGAGGATCCCATATGCCGCGGAGCGGCTGGGCCCGTGAGCCATGGCCGCTGGGCCTGCGCGTCCGGAGCCTGTGCTCCGCAACGGGAGAGGCCACAACAGTGAGAGGCCCGCATACCGCAAAAAAAAAAAAAAAAAAGAAAGAAAAGGTGTACATGAAAGAAGTCACAAAAGACCACATATCATTATATGATTTCATTTATATGAAAAATCCAGAATAAGCAAATCCATAGAGACAGAAGTTTAGTGGTTGCCTATGGCAGGGCAAGAGGGAAATGGAGAGTGATTTTTAATGGGTTTGGAGTTTATTTATGGGATGATGAAACTATGTTAAAATTAGATAGTGGTGATGGTTGCCCAACTTTGTAAATAGAGTAAATACCACTAAATTCACTGTACACTTACTATAAAAGTGTGAACTTTTGTGGCATGTAAATTATATCTCAATAACACTGTTATCAAAGAAAAAAGAGGTAAGGGAAAGAATGAAAAAGTTTACCAAAAGGAAGTGTGCTAAAAGGTCCAAGTGTTGGAAATTCCCCGGCAGTGCAGCAGTAGCACTTGGCACTTTCACTGCCGTGGGCCCACCAGGTTCAGTCCTGGGTCGGGGAACTAAGATCCTGCAAGCTATGTGGCGCAGCCAAAAATTTTTAATTAGAAAAAAAAAGGTTCACGTGTTTAATTCTCATGTGTAAATGAAAATAACAATACATATCTTGCAGGGTTTTTGCGTAAATAATATATGTAAAGCACTTAGCACAGTGCCTGGCACAAAGTGGTACTCGATAAATGGAAGTTATTGTTAATGTATACATTATGTAAGCTGCTTTGACTACAGACTTCAAAACCAAGAAATGACAGAATCTGGTTCTCAAAATACTGTTTTCTGAAAACACTACTGATAAACCTTAAATCTGTGGCTAAACAGAATCCCTAGAAGAAGAGCAATTTGTCACTTGCTTTGAGATGTGTGTAAGCAGCACCTGTCACCAGCCTACAGCAGTGTTTACCAACTGCACAGAAGTTGGCCAGTGTGTTGCCTGTAGATTAACAGCCAGCGTAAGCACTGACTGACAAATCACTCCCTTCCCACTGAAGCTGCACAGTTTAGAATCCAGTTCTACCAGCTATTCACTTCCTTATGTTTAAGGTAATTTTTCAATAAAGTAAAATGAATCGTGAGAGATAGAAAAGCCTGTTAGGTTCTCCAGACCATTCCCCTCAGGAATCCTGAAATACGGTAAACTGTTAGAGACCTAGTAATATACCAATGGTTATAAAGAATATCTTAGAGGCTAATCCTTCTTTTAGACAGGGTGTCCCTCATGAAATATTCATACTTAGATTCTGAGTAGTTCAATTTCTCAATTCACTTGTGAATGTCAACAGTCTCATGAAAAAGATGGACGGAGAAAGAAACTGGCCAAATCTTCAGGGAACTTCAAGTCTCAAAAAGCAAGCTGGGGGCTTCCCTGGTGGCGCAGTGGTTGAGAGTCTGCCTGCCGATGCAGGGGACACGGGTTCGTGCCCCGGTCCGGGAAGATCCCACATGCCACGGAGCGGCTGGGCCCGTGAGCCATGGCCGCTGAGCCTGCGCGTCCGAAGCCTGTGCTCCGCAACGGGAGAGGCCACAACAGTGAGAGGCCCGCATACCTCAGCAAAAAAAAAAAAAAAAAAAAAAAAAAAAAGGAAGCTGGTATTTAATCCCAAATTTAAAACGCAAGAGATCTCATCAAAATTTTCAAAACTTAATGTTATCTATTACACACAAAACTAGTCAGGCCTAAAAAAACAAAATCCACAGTTTCTAGGCATCTCCTTTGCCTTCACTAGGCAAAGAACTAACACAGAGCATATGGCTCCTGTTCCAGGGGGCAGGCGGGGGAATGAAGGAGGAAAACAGAAGCATAGATAACCTGCAAACTGAAGAGTCTCTAGAAAACCTAAAATTGCCAGTGACACTGAAGGGAAGGTTAGGAAAATTTCCAAATCTGATACAACTAGGTATTTTGATTATTAAATCTGGAATAGGACTTTTCCTTTGTTACATGCGGAGCTTAAATTTCCATATCTAAAAAAGAACAAGTCACAAGATTCAACTCTTTAAAAATTATTCAGAATAAAACAAAATTAAGAGCACAGAGACATAAGCTAAATATTTCTACATGTAAGGGAGATCATTATAAAATAAATTTAAACAGGAAATCATGAACACCACGCAGCTTTCTTAACAGACCCCACTCTCATCCCTGACTTGGTCACTGGAAGAGAATTCCAACTTACAGTCCAAACCCAGAGTGGTTGTACTGAGTGTTTCATTGCTCTGGAGTACTTCCTTTGCTCAGTTTCAAAGGTCATGCAGTTGGTTAATTACCATAAAATTTAAACTTTAACTAAGAGACATGAACAAGCTGTTACCTGCATTGAGGAAACCTGAACACATATTACTGCAACACTAGAAAACTGTACATTTCCAGAACAAATCCTATCACTTCTTAAAGAACTTAACTATTATCGTACACTGTGATGTTTGAAAAAAACACTTCTTTGTGTCTTGCACTTTAAAATGCATTTCAATACAATGCATCATGCAGCTTAACTGAATGTCAAACTGTACTCACTCTGTATGTGAGTGTGCGTGTATACATAAATTCATGTAATCAATTACATACAATTTATGTATCAATACATATATACAGGAGTATGCATATAAATACATACAATTTTAAAGGGCATCCTTGTTAAGAGTAGCTAGTTGGATCCGTATCTCCCCCTTACTGTTCTCCATTAAGTTTTCTTTTTTCTTAAGGTTGCTTTATTTGAAAAATCACAGAAAAGTACACACAAAAAATGTAAAAGTCACCCATAATTATCAGCCATAGTAAGAAGTGAAAGTTCCTTCCTCTGCCTCTCTAAACCCAATTCCAATGGAAACCATTAAGATTAATGAGTTTTTTCCTATGCTTACACAAAATTTAACATATACACACTTCTTTTAACACAAAAATGAAATCATGTTATACATACTGTGTCACAGACTGATTATTTTCACTTAATATATCAGACATTTTTTAGCTCAGTACATGTATAGCTCATTTTTCTAAATGAATAGTAAAGATGAATCACAATTTCACTATTTTTCTACTGACAAGCGTTTAGTTTGTTTCCCACTTTTGCTCTTAGACTAATGCTTAGATTAACATCTCACGATATATAGTTTTACCGTTCTTGCTAGTATTTTTGTGCGAGAGATTACTAAACATGGAATGTGCTGGATCCCAAATTACAGAATGTTAACCCTGCTCTGAGTTACTGCCAAATTATCTTCTTGAAAAGATGGTACCAATTAATATTTCTATTAAGCATTTTAAATGACTCTTTGTCTAGGGTTGTAGTCATCATTAAATTACACAGGAGGACTTCCCTGGTGGTCCAGTGGTTAAGAATCCATCTTGCAATGCAGGTGATGCAAGTTCGATCCCTGGTCAGGGAACTAAGATCCCACATGCCGCGGGGCAACTAAGCCCACGTGTGGCAACTAAGCTCACGTGCTGCAACTAGAGAAGTCCGCAAGCTGCAACAAAAGATCCGACATGCCGCAACTAAGACCCGATGCAGCCAAAATAATTAATTAATTAATTTAAAAAAATTACACAGGGAACTTATTACTTCCTAGATATCTTTCAATCTTTTGAGACAAACTTTAATTTTAACTACCAATTGTATCAATAATCAATGGTTAAACATAAAAGTTTGTCCCTTCTATAAAAAGTTTGTCCCTTCCTCCCCAAAAAAGAGTGAAATTGTTTAGAAAGTGGTATTTTCACTAAAGCCAAGGGATGAAAGGGCTTCAACTAAGTTTGTGGTTAACAGTGCTGTGAATGTCAAGGGGGAAGGGGAGTAAAAATAAGCCAAGGTAAATTGCTAACCTTTGAATAAGCAGCTTCAGTAAAGGGAATAAAGCTTAATAGGAAGTGGTATCTTTTTAAATTGTTTTGTAAATAATGCATTTCTAAATTATTTATACATAAAACCAGTTATAAGTTCAAAAGAGACATCTCATTTAAAAATTCTTTCTCCACTGCCTACTACATTAGCCCCTGCAAATTGAGACATAGGGCCGTGATGTGATCATTCTTAATTCAGAAGTATCCCTATTTGAGAGCTAACACTTGTTAGGCACCTATTATTTGCAAAACAGTGGGTAGATGCTTCACATGCATTACCCTATTTAATCCTAACAAGTATGTGAAGAAGGTATTACTGGACTCATTTCTAAATAAGAAAATTGAGACTATCAAAGAACAAAATAGCTTGTCTAAAAATAAGTGTTGGAAATATCTGAATCAGTCAGGTTCCATACTGTGCCTTATTCCACCACCTATGGAAGGTAAATATGTGACATACATGTCCTCTTCCTGCAACAAAAGCAGAGGTTTCTATTCAGTGATCTCAGGCATGGTCTCAGATAGTGCATACCTCCAACCGACAGGAAGGAGTCAGCATCTAAAACTATATGCCATCCCTGGAGTAAACCATGCTGCCTCTCACTTAATCCTAGTTCGTTGTATTTCCCGAAGGGCAGGACTAGCTTTTGCTATATTTGTGCATATTTGCACAAGAGTGCATAAACAATGAACCTTTTCATCTTATTTGAGAAAGGAAGCACATCTGGTTGGCCTAGGATAGGGTAAGATGATGGAATCAGTGCAGAGTGGAAACAAAGCTGACAGGCATAGCAGCCTGCTATATTCAATTGTACTCATATCTTTTCCGTAGAAGGAACTGTAAAATCAAGAGGAGGAATCCTGCTTTTGTTTCTAATAAATTCCTCAATAAATCTTACTTTATCTGTACTCTGATTTTTCTCTCTGTTAAAAAGGTGTTCCATAACTATATTCTGTAAGTCTTTCTTAAGGTGTAAAGAAATTCTGAAATCTACATAATTCATAGTTGTATACAAAATTTAAGTAGATAAAGCCAAAAAAAGCAAGATATTATAAGAGTAATTAAATTATAATTTAAATATAACTTTGTGTCACACTATTCATCCATTGAAAAAACATTCACTAAACCCCTACCATATACCAAGTATTTTCCTAGACAATAGGAACAGAAAAATGAACAAGATTCAGTCCTGTCCTTAAAAAGCTCATTCTATTATGAAAGACATGTAAAATATTACATATGCTTTGCACGATAAATACAGGGGTTAGCAAACTTTTTCCTAAAGGGTCAGATAGGAAATATTTTAGGCTTTACTGGCCGAAGGCAAAATCAAGACTATTATGTAGGTACTCATATAACCATTTAAAATGTAACTCTGTTAACTGAAAAACGATTCTTCACTCCTGGGTCATTTAAAAAAAAAAAAAAAAAAGGTAACTGACTGGATTTGGTCTTCTGGCCCTAGTTTGCTCATTCCTGCATTTGGGAAGACTGAGATAAATAAAGTGGTGGCTTGAAGGAGAGAGCAATCAATTTTGCAAAGGCAAAAACAAAATGCTTCACATAGATGTTGTGCTGACTTGAATCTTGGAGGGTAAGTAAAATTCTCCAGGAGAACAAGGGCAAGATAAGTCTTTTAGACAAAGAGAATAGATAGATAGAAAGCAAGAAACAATTTGGCAGTCAAAACAATCTTGAAAAAGAAGAACAAAGGTTGGAGGACTCACACTTTCCAATTTCAAAACTGATTTTTGACAAAGATGCCAAGACAATTCAGCGGAGGAAAGAAGAGTTTTCAAAAAATGGTGCTGGGACAACTGGATATCCATCTGCAAAAGAATAAATATGGACCCCTACCTTACAACAAAGATTAACTCAAATGGCCTAGAGACCTCAAGGTAAGAGCTAAAACTATGTAACTCTTAGAGGAAAAATATAGGTGTAAATCTCCATGGCCTTGGATTAGGCAACCATTTTTTTTTAGATATGATACCAACAGCACACGCAGCCAAAGAAGAAATAAACTGGACCTCATCAAAATCAAAAACTTTTGTGTTCACAACTCTTTGTTCTCTCAAGAAAGAACCCACAAAGTGGGAGAAAATAATCGCAAATCGTGTAACTGAAAAGAGTCTACTACCCACAATATAAAATAAACGTACAATTCAACAATAAAGAGACGAACAACCCACTTACATACCTACTAGGATGGCTATCAACAAAAAGACAGATAATAAATGTTAGCAAGGATGTGGAGTAATTAGAACCCTCATACGTTGCTGGTGGGAATGTAAAATGGTGCAGCCACTCGGGAAAAAGTCTACCAATTCCTCAAAAAGCTAAACACAGAGTTACCATATGACCCAGCAACTCCACTCCTAGATACGTACCAAAGAGAGCTAAAAATACATGTCCACACAAAAACTTGCACATTAATGTTCACAGCAGTACTACTCATAATAGCCAAAAAGTAGAAACAACCCAAACATTCAACTGATAAACTGATAAACAAAATATGGTATATCTATACAATGGAATATTATTCAACCAAAAAAACAATGAAGTATTGATACATGCTACAACATGGATGAACATGGAAAACATATTAAGTGAAAGAAGCCAGACACACAGGCCACATATCATATGATTCTGTTTATATGAAATGTCCAGAATAGGCAAATCCATGAAGACAGAAAGTAATTAGTGGTTGCCAGGGGCTGGCTGGGTGAACAGGGAGTGATTGCTAACAGGTAAGGGTTTCTTTTGGAGTGATGAAAATGTTCTGGAATTAGATAGTGCTGATGGTTGTACAACTTTGTGAACATACTAAAGACCACTGATTTGTACACTTTAAAAGAGTGAATTTTATGGTATGTGAACTTGATTTTTTTTTAATTGAGGAACAAAAAAAAAAAAAGGAAGAAGGAAGGGAGGGAAGGAAGGGGAGAGGGGGAAGGGAAGGGAGTATTTTGGCATGCTTGGGGAACTAAAAGTAGACCACTAGTTCTCCCCTAGACCACTGTAGCAATTCTCTAAGTGGTCTTGGAGCTAAAGTGGGCTCACCACACTCAAAATCTGTCTTTCAAATAACATGGGCTACCCTTCTAATATAGAAATTTCATCAAGTCACTCCTTCGGTTAAAACTGGTCAATGGCTCTGACCGACTACAAAATAAAATACAAACTCATTAAAATGACTGACACAGCTCTTAATGATTCTTCAGGCTCATCTGAGGCTGCTCCCCTTTACCTACCCAATGCTGAATCAAACCTAAGACCTGAAGTCCCAGAAACTGCCAATGTCTCTTCCATCCCCATGCCTCCTTCTGCCTTCCTTAATCTTGTCCACCTGGCTAACTCCCATCGTCTTCGGGTCTCAGGTTAAGCATCACTTTCTCCGAAAGGTAAAATTTGGTTCTAGTGACAGAGACTGTTAGCTGTTCTGCAAAATTCATCCTCCTCTTCTAAGTTAGGGAACCCCCATTTTTACCTAAGCACTTGGGTAGGACCCCCGTTTTTAGCTAACTACAGGGGTAGTTATATAATGAAGCTCTCACCAATGTAATATAAGCACAAGTGTCCATGGACCTTCTTTAAGAGACAGCTCTATGCCTTTTCTTCTTCATTCCTTTCCCCATCCTACTGCCTGAATGAAGAGGCTGCCATCTCAGACCATGAGGTTGGGGCCACACATGGTGGAGCACTAACATGGATACTCTAACACCATGAAATACCACACCACCCCCCAGTCCACCTAAGTAAGCATTTATGTGAGGGGAAGCAAACTTCTACCTCACATAAACCACTGTTAATTTGGGCTTTCTGTCTATCTCAGCTGAACGCAACTCTAATACAGAACTTCCCTGTGTTCCCTTACTTCCTTTGACATATGTCTCACAATAGAACTGATGATAAGCGTTGCCACTGTTTTTCTGTCTTCCTCTAGTCTAGACTGGGAGTTCCCAAAGAGAGGGCTATCTAATTTATCCCTAGACTGGCATAATATCTGGCACACTGTCTTGGCACATTAATAGGTGTTCAAAAGACATTCACTGAATTCAATTATATTGATAACCAAGTACCAAGTCATTAACTTCAGCTATCTTGCCCCTTCTTTATTTTCAGTCCAGGTATGACAGGTCTTCCTTTTCTGAACATGTCTCTCAGTATTTCTCCCAAATTTCTGCCCCAAATCTCAAACTGAGCTATTTTTTTTCCTTTTTGAACATTGTTGAACGTAAAATGTATTTTTACAAAATTACAGTGTTCTCAGCATCTCTCCCATGTCAGCAACTCTAATAGATTAGAAATAAATTAATCATTGATTTAAAAGCCTGTATTAAGTATTTACTATGTGTCAGCACCATAAAAGCAGCTTAGAATATTAATTAGGCATCCCTGGTTCCTGGCTCTCATGCTCTGTTCAGTCCGGTGTTTCACTTTGAAGACCCACCCCTAGCCCAGCAAGAAATGTCAAACTGTGCTTTAAGGGGACTTGCGCTAAAGGAACTCCACGTTTGTGAGATTTGACTCAAACCAGTTTGTGACATGCCTGTACCCTGTCCCTTCTCTGTCTCCATCTTTGCCTCTCCAGCCTCCTGTCTCCTCCAGGCCTTCCAGTCTGATGTCTAACTAAGCAGCTTTTCCTGCTCTGACCCTCCCAATTTATTTCCTGGTCTACTTCCTATCTCCCTAGTCCTTTCATGGAAACTTTTTATACAGCCTCTTGATAACTGACCTCTGACTTGGTCCTGCCTACTCTCCTTTGTTTAAAAACTTTATTTATTTATTTATTTATTTATTTATTTTTTGGCTGCATTGGGTCTTTGTTGCTGCACGCAGGCTTTCTCTAGTTGCGGCGAGTGGGGGCTACTCTTCGTTGCAGTGCGCAGGCTTCTCATTGCGGTGGCTTATCTTGCGGCGGAGCATGGGCTCTAGGCGCGTGGACTTCAGTAGTTGTGGCACGTGAGCTTGGTAGTTGTGGTTCGCTGGCTTTAGAGCGCAGGCTCAGCTGCTGTGGCGTGTGGGCTTAGTTGCTCTGTGGCATGTGGGATCTTCCCAGACCAGGGCTAGAACCTGTGTCCCCTGCATTGGCAGGTGGGTTCTTAACCACTGCTCCACCAAGGAAGTCCTGCCTACTCTTCGTTAATACTATTTCAGGAGGCAAAGGCAGTGTCCTAAGTTTCCTATCAGTCTCTCCCTCTCTCCCCCATGCAGACACATCAACCCTTTTAGGGAATGTGATGTAATGGAAAGAGCACTGGCTTAAAAGCCAGAGAGGCATGGACATGTAT
Source organism: Mesoplodon mirus (assembly GCF_964341445.2). Taxonomy (NCBI): domain Eukaryota; kingdom Metazoa; phylum Chordata; class Mammalia; order Artiodactyla; family Ziphiidae; genus Mesoplodon; species Mesoplodon mirus. Next base: position 56,715,056 of record NC_138987.1, on the reverse strand, counting down.
GGCCTTAAGAAAACTAATAAACTTCTCGAGCTTCAGTTTCTTCAAATATAAAATGGGGATTCTATCTACCCATTAGTTACTATAAGGATTAAAGAAAATTCATGTAAAGGGCCAAGGGCAATGCCCAACACAGAAGACTGTCAGTCATCATGACTTATTTTAATACAAACAGGTAAATATTATAATAGATCTGAAGTCTTGTAATAAATTATAACAATTAATATTAATAAGGAAAACCTAGTTACAGTTCCACAACATTTACTGAGCACTAACTCTAAGTGGTGCGAGGTACTGGAATTGTTAACTGTAAACAAGGAAGTACCTGTCCTCAAGGGGTTTTCATTGAGATAAGGAAGAAAAGCAAGTAGAAAGATCATCACAATAGAGTGAGACAAGGACCCAAACACAGGTTAAAAACAAGTTTTAAAACAAAAGAGCATAAAATATTTTCGATACAGATTGAACATGTCCAGGGAAGGAGGAAGGCAGAAGGCACAGTAGGGAGGATGGAGTGGCAACAGCAAATGTAGAGACACTTTTGTGAAATTTAAAGAACGGCAGCTGCCTATTGGCCAATTTGCACTGATTACTTTCCTCCTGTTCAAATAATCAGAGCCACAGACCAGCCTACTAACTCATACACTCGTGTAAGATTCTTATACTTCTGCTAGTCCCCTACCCCGCCCTCCTTCAAATCCTAGGGTTATAAAATATCCACACATGAAATACAATGTCAAAATACGGCACACTGGGAACAGGACAGCAGCCAAAAAGCACCCAATTCAAACAAACAGTTAAAAAAGATGAAAAATCAATGGGCCAATGGGGGAAATTCTGAACACATGCCTGAATACTTGACAAAACTAAAAAAAAATTTTTTTAGGTGATAATGATATAATGGGGTTTTTGGTTTTGTTTTTAAGAGTTTTTTTGTTTATTTTTTTTGTTTTTGGTTAAGAGTTTTTTGTTTTGGTTTTTATTTTCTAGAGATATGTACTAAAATATTTATGGATAAAATGATATAGCTGGATTTGCTTTAAAATAGTATGGGGTGGGGGGAAGACAATAGAGTTATAAATGAAATAAGACTGGTCATAAACTGATCATTGTTAAACTGGGTGATGGGTACATAGGGATTTGTTATACTATTCTTTCTACTCCTATGAATGAGATATTCCATAATAAAAAATGTTTTTTTAAGAAGCACTAATCTAGACAGTCTATAACAGTAGAGAATAATATTCATGAAGTTTATTCTTTCCTTTTGTTCATTTAGAAATCCAAGGCAGAAGAAATATTTTAAAACTTACCTAGTCTCCAGTTCCCTTTGTTTTTATAAGATATTACAGATATATCTTGTTTTCTTTTTGGAACCTCACATCACAGAAAGGATAGAATGAATTCTTAACCAGGAGACAATGCCTATGTGTTACTTCTCTACCCTTAAAGAAGAGAATTCATTTTAGGATTCCCTCATTGTCTTCCGAAGGAATCAAAGGATGGTTTAACACAGAAAATTATGACTATATTCTTAGAGGGAGATTAATTTTTTAGCAAAGAAAAACTTTCTAAAAAACAGTTCAAGGGCTTCCCTGGTGGCGCAGTGGTTGAGAGTCCGCCTGCTGATGCAGGGGACATGGGTTCATGCCCCGGTCCGGGAAGATCCCACATGCCGCGGAGCGGCTGGGCCCGTGAGCCATGGCCGCTGAGCCTGTGTGTCCAGAGCCTGTGCTCCGCAACGGGAGAGACCACAACAGTGAGAGGCCCGCGTACCACAAAAAAATAAACAAACAAACAAAAAAACAGTTCAAGTATTATGTGTTTTTTAAAAAATCAATTATTTTTTTAAAAAAGTGCAAGTGGTTGAGCTGTATAAACTGAACTCCTGGTGTCTACTGCCAAACGCCGATTGGAAGAGTTACCTCCACAGGACAAAAGCTTAAACAGGAGAGGCAGTTTCAAATCTAGATATGACTCTGAAGCCAAAAGGCGAAAAGTGGGATAAAACAATCTTTGAATATATGCATTTATAAACCTTTAGGATCATTTATATCTTTATTCTAGCTCTCTTAAAAATTCTGGTTTCTCGGGAATTCCCTGGCAGTCCAGTGATTAGGATTCTGTGCTTTCACTGCCGTAGGCCTGGGTTTGATCCCTGGTGGGGGAACTAAGATCCCGCAAGCTGCGTGGTAAGGTCAAAAAAAAACCCCAAAAATTCTGGTTTCCCAAAAGCATATGTAAATTCAGTTTGTCCATACAAATAAATAAATGTTTTTAACCTTATTTTTTATCCTTTACTTCCTAATAATAGTAAATAAACATTTATTGAGCACTATGGGCCACAGACACCTGCCATTAATTATCTCATTTAATCCTCACAAAAGCCTTACCAGGTGAGTTCACTATTACCCGCATTTCAAATATGAGGAAACTAAAGTTGAAGGAAGATAAATACCATACCAAAATTGCCAAGCTAGTAAACAGAAGAGCTAGAATTCCAACCTGAGCTCTTAACCACTAAATAATACTTCCTTTCTGTCTTTTTGCCCTCGGTACCTATATTTTTAACTTTTGATTTGCAGCTCTTATTTTCTTCGAACTCTGGAGAAAAATAAAGTCAACTTTTACTCTTTTATATAATCCCTACTTTTTAAATGGATAGATTAAAACATATCAAGATCCTATGCCACTGCGTGCAATTTAAGCATTAACTTGTATGTACAATACTTAGTATAAAAACATGGTTCTACAAAGCCAATATTAAAAGGGATTGAGCTTTTAGTAGTCTCCCAGGGTTAGAGAGAAATTTCACTGATCCATCCATGTGCTCAGGTGGTTCCCCCTGCAACGAAGAAGGGTCCACATTTATTTGTGAGAGAGCTGGCACTGCTGGGGAGGCAAACCATGGCCATTACGCTGGAAAGCTAACTATGACAGAACTTCTGATTTTATTATCCCCTTAGGCACTGTCCTCCAAGTAAGTAACCTCTGGCAAGGCACGATGTGTCTACATTTTTACCAAAATAACACTGTCAATTTTTTAAAGTTTACTGTGTAATCAAGAGAGACCATTAAGAGAGTAAAATGTCAAGCCATAGAGAGAAGATATTTGCAATGTATGCAACCAATGAACTCATCCCCAGCATATATAAAGAATGCCTATAAATCAATAAAAAGACATACACAATTTAAAAAATGCCAAAACATTTGAACAAGTACTTCACAGAAGAGCATATCCAAAAGGCTGATAAATATATGAAAACGTGCTCACTATCAAAACCACTAGGAAATACTACTACTATGTATCTACTAGAATGGTTAAAAGTAAGAAAACTAACAATACCAAGTGCTGGTAAGTACAGGACCAAATGGAACTCTCATACATTGTTGATGGGAATTTGGTATAATCACTTTGGGAAACCGTTTGATAATATCTGTGAAAACTGAACATATGACCACGCATTTCCACTACCAGGTATATATCCAATGTACAGCACCAAAAGACATATAGAAGAACATTCATAAGGGCCCAAACTGGAAATAAACTATATGCCCACAAACAGTAGAATGAATAATAAATTGTAGTATAGTCATGCAATTAAACACTGTATAGAATAAAAAGAATTAGCTACTGTTGTAAGTAACAACATGATGAAACTCACAGATACAATGTTGAGTAACAGAAGCCAGGAACTAAGGAGAACATAAATATGACTCCATTTATGTAAAATTCATATCAGGCAAAACCAATCAATAACGAAAGGAGCCAGAGTAGTGGTTAACTTTGGGGAGGTAATAACCGGGAAGGGGCACAACTTCTGGATGCTGGTAATTAACTTACTCTTTCTTGATTTGGGTGGTTTCATGGGTGTGTTCATGTTATAAAAATTCACTACAAATTCTCTAAGCTATATGCTTATCATTTGGACTCTTTTTTTGTATAAGTTATACTTCAATTTAAAAGTTTACTTTATAATTTTTTTTTTTTTGACCACACCATGAGGCTTGCAGGATCTTAGTTCCCTGACCAGGGATTGAACGCAGCCCTTGGCAGTGAAGGCGCTGAGTCCTAACCACTGGACCACCAGGAAATTCCCTGAAAGTTTACTTTAAAAGCAGTTTACTGGAGAAAAATTGAAAGCTACCTATAATTCCAACAGTAGGTGAATATCCAAATATTATGGTATATCCAAACCCATGGAATATTACTTAGTCATGTTTTTAAAGAATGATGAAATAGGAAATGTTCAAAATAGTTTTTTTTAAGTTAATTAAACTGAATTTACTGTAGTACCTCGATTTTTTTAAAAAGATATGTAAATAGAAAAGTGACTGGAAGGAGATTTACTTAATAGTATTAGTGTTTATATTTGGGTGTTAGGTTTAAGGAAATAGTCATTTTCTTCTTTAGTTTCCTTTTTTTTGTTTTAAATTAAGCATGTGTGGGACTTCCCAGGTGGTTCAGTGGTTAAGAATCTGCCTGCCAATGCAAGGGACACAGGTTCAAGCCCTGGTCCGGGAAGGTCCCACATACCTTGGAACAACTAAGCCCGTGCACAACTACTGGGCCTGTGCTCTAGAGCCTACGAGCCACAACTACTGAGCCCGCACACCACAACTACTTAAGCCCGCACTCCTAGAGCCGGTGCTCCACAACAAGAGAAGCCACCGCAATGAGAAGCCCACGCGCTGCAAGGAAGAGTAGCCCCCACTCGCCGCAACTAGAGAAAGCCTGCACACAGCAGTGAAGACCCCATGCAGCCAAAAATAAATAAATTTTTTTAAAAATGTGTTATTTTTATAATGAGGGAAAAGTTATTTTAAAAACATTAATGGCTTGCCACAGACATTGAGACTACCTTAACCTTAATGAATTTACCCATGAAAATCTATCTTGGTATAGGATCTGTAGCGCTGAAACCACTGAACCAGACCAACAATACCAGAAACAACTAGAAATTTGTTTTGGTTATGTGTTTCATTTTCTTTGATGGCCAAAGTGAGAAACAGTGTAATCATGAGTCTGATATAAGCTTTGCAATTGTTCTAGCACCCATTCGACTTTGCTGATGAACAACACACATGTGACATAATAAAATCCAGACAGGATTTAACAAGTAAGGAATATCAAACACAGACCCTGTTATTGTCAAGGTTTCTAGGTGTGGTTGCAGCTCAAGTATAATAAGATCATTTACATCTCTCTGAGTCAGTCACCACTCTCCTCTCCGTGTCTCTCCTTCCACATCAGACGTGGGCAGGAATATAACACTCTATACATAGCACAGATCTGAGCAAAACAGTAGATTTTAGGAGAGTGATAACTCAGGAATAAAAAATCTTTTCCTTTTATGAAGGAAAATGAAGAGAGGAAAAACTTACTGAAATACACATCTACGAAGATGAAAAAATGAACTTTTAAACATGTTTATGAATTCCAACACAACTGTAGCCTTTTACCATTTTATTTATGAGATTCTCTAGCTTGCCCTAATTGTGTATGTGTGTGTGTATGTGTGTTACCTTCCCACACTACAGGTTGTAGAGTACAAGGAATTAAGATTCTAGAAAGTTCCAAACTTCAAAAGGTCACACAGCTGGCAATCACACATACCACTCAAGTTCACAGAATTCTAGTAGAAGTCTAGTCCAAAATTTAAGGGGATAAGAAATGCTACAGTAAGCCACAACACAGGATTAAACATTTTCTGTTTGTATTTCTCTTAGCCTGCCTTTCTCTCTGTTCTCCAAACAGAAGTTGTCTGTGACCATGGATTAAAAAAAAAAAGAAATTTCCCCTCCAACTGTCAGTACATCAGTTCAGTTTTTATACGGCGATGATGCAAACTTCAAACCGGAATTACAACTATTACTAACACCCTAAGCACTTTTAGGGATTTTGACTCTCATTCAAACCAAGTACACATGGATCCCTTTCCCTTACTAACTTACCTTAAAAATAACTAAAATATTAAATACAATATTTGGGTCATTTTCTCCCCATCTTTTCCTCCAGACTCTATAAATCTTGTTCAGATGGGACTAATCAATATATAAGAGCATCACATTCTGTATGGGAAAAACTAATATTTCTCTACAATACACTCACAAATATTTTAAGTCATCCAAGACCAAAATAAAATTTCTAAAAGGCTTTCCCATGGTAGGGCACAGAGATCATGAAATATTTTGTTTGGTGAAATATGAAAAGGAGATGATATAAGAAACAAAGTGCTCGCATTTTAGGAGTTAATATGGACATTAAGTGGGTTGTTGCATCCATCCCAATTTTCACTTTCTAATCTCCTAAGCCATACATAAGTCTAAGCTATTATCAACTTTCTTCTTCCACCCAACTCTGAAACTTGACCTTCCTGAATTAAAACTGGCATCACGGCCAATTTTTCTCAAGTTTGTACAGTACATATTGCTGCAAAGAGGTGGTGCGGGTGAGGACGACCTCTGGGATTCCTCCAAAACTTGAGGTTTAGGTTCTTTCATAAACCAACTGAGGAAAACTGCTTACATCAAGCAAGTTCCATTATCCAAATTTAATACCATGGTGATCATCAGAAATTTTCAACCAACTCCCATAATATGTTTAAATGGAAGTATTACCATGTTTTGTACTTCAGGAAGCACTCAAAGAATGACACTTGTCTTAGAGTAAGAACTCCAGAGGCCTGTGAGTGATATTTATCAGAGGGGGTGCATCTTTAAATAAACAAAACTGTTGCACAAAGTTCACTGGTATATAAAATGGATTTTTCCTTATGTCTGAGGCCATATTTATCAGTTCTATTGCCAATCAATGAAAACTGAACACAAATTTCCCAAGCTCTGTGATCGGTTGTTTTTTTATTTTATTTTTATTTGTTATTATTATTTTTTAATTTATTTTTGGCTGTGTTGGGTCTCCATTGCTGTGCGCGGGCTTTCTCTTGTTGTGGTGAGTGGGGGTTACTCTTCGTTGCAGTGCCTGGGCTTCTCATTGCGGTGGCTTCTCTTGTTGCTGAGCACGGGCTCTAGGCGCAAGGGCTTCAGTAGTTGTGGCACACAGCCTCAGTAGTTGTGGCGCACGGGCTTAGCTGCTCCGCGGCATGTGGGATCTTCCCAGACCAGGGATCGAACCCGTGTCCCCTGCACTGGCAGGCGGATTCTTAACCACTGTACCACTAGGGAAGTCCTGATCAGTTGTTTTGAATGATCTATTTGCTCAGTCACCTGGTGCTCTGAGTCAGTGAGGCAATAAAGAAAAATTGTTACCCCAAGTGAGCCTGTGTTATTTAGAGTATCAAAAATCATTATCAGGGCTTCCCTGGTGGCGCAGTGGTTGAGAGTCTGCCTGCCGATGCAGGGGACATGGGTTTGTGCCCCGGTCTGGGAAGATCCCACATGCCGCGGAGCGGCTGGGCCTGTAAGCCATGGCCGCTGAGCCTGTGCACCCAGAACCTGTGCTCCGCAACGGGAGAGGCCACAACAGTGAGAGGCTCGCGTACTGCAAAAAAAAAAAAAAAAAAATCATTATCAAAAGCCTGGCACCCTTCATTCTGAGAAACCTTACCACAAAAACAAAAACCAAAATCTTCACAATTCAAAAGCTCAATTAACCTATAATAAATCTCTTAAATTTTTTGAACGCTTTCAAAAATATTCTTTGTCCTCAGATAGCAAATGTTTTTGATAAGTCTCCTTTATCCTGCATGATGCTGACAAAGGAAATGTGAGTGACTTATGGTAGGTGAAAAGGAAAGTAACAGAAAAGAAGTTTAAAAAGTTACAAACTTGACATAAACACTATAATTCAAGCCTGGAAGTACTTACAAACAGACTAACTTGATATAGATGGCATTGTTAATGACTGTACAAAATCTTTAAGCATGCAAAAAACCATAGTTAACATTATGAAAGTTGCATTGAATTTTTCCACATTTATTAATGCAAATTTATCTTATCAACTCTTATCCTTTTCTGTGTTTTCCAAAGAAAAATAGTGTGTATGTTCAGTTGATTTTTTAAAATTCCAGACCATAAAATTAAGGGCATGTAAGGAACTATGGAAAATACAAAGTTTATAAAAGCATTTTTAATCATTCACAATTTCCTATCCAGAGACTTTGTTCTAGTTAATTCTTGACTTTTATATATGCATTTGAAAATCCATGACTAAAGGTATAAAAATATATATATTTAAATGTAGAAGGCATACACAGGAATGTTCATAGCAATGACATTTGCAACAGCAAAAAACTAGAAACAACTAAAATATCTGCCAATTGATGAATGAACTAATAAAATGAGGTGAATTCATGCAATGGAATGCCAGAGCAGCAGGAAAACAAAAAAAGAACTACAGTAACCTGCATCAGCAAGAATGAACCTCGTAAACAATGCTGAGCAAAAGAAAAAAAAAAGCAAGTCACAGAAGAATACACACAGCATGATTCCACACCTAAAGTTCATAAACTTACAAAACTAAATAATACTTTGTTTGGGATACATACAAACTATAAAGCAGAAATAGGGAATGAGTAACAAAATTCCGGATGATGGTTACATTTGAGAGTGAGGTGAAAGTAACAGGACAGGCCCAAAGGGCCTTCAGAGGTATTTTAAGGTCTCAGTTCTTAAACTAGATCATGGACAATTTGCTGTATTTCCTTAAACTGTACACAAATATAACATATACTCTTTTGTATGTGATATTCCATAATAAAAATGTAAACAGCTAATAAGACCTATTCAACTCCAGAAGAAAACCACACCAACTACCTAATCAACCTAGTCACACATTAACTGTGAACAACCACGAATGACATCTGAGGAAACCCAACAGAACAGGAAAAGCAGACCAAATGGACCTCTGGAAAAACATGCCCCAAAGGAAATATGAGTTATTTCAGGAATTAAAAGAGAACTTTAAAAAAATGCTAATTAGCATGCTCAGAGAGATTCAAGAGGATATCACGTCTATAAAAATTAAGAGGGCTTCCCTGGTGGTGCAGTGGTTGAGAGTCCGCCTGCCGATGCAGGGGACACGGGTTCGTGCCCCAGTCCGGGAAGATCCCACATGCCACGGAGTGGCTAGGCCCATGAGCCACGGCCGCTGAGCCTGCGCATCCGGAGCCTGTGCTCCGCAACGGGAGAGGCCACAACAGTGAGAGGCCCGCGTTCCGCAAAAAAAAAAAAAAAAAAAAAAGAATAAACCTGCTGTTAAAACGGAAGGTAAGTAAAAGAGAGAGAGGAAAGACAGCAAACACAAAATAGATTTAAAAACATAGCACATGGAAGGGAAGAAATAATAAAACAAAATTCTCCCTGAGGTCCAGAAAGACAGCCAGTAAATTCAAAGAGTCTTCTAACCCCCAAACAGGATGATGGAGAAGACAGGCACCTAGACACACCCTAGGGAAAACGTCAGAACGTCAAAGACGAAAAGCAAACCCTAAAAGCATCCAGAATATAAAAACAAGTTACATTCACAGAAATGACAATCAAATGAGAGATAAATACATTACTGAAAGGTAAGGACTTAAAAGTTTAACTCTCTTGCACCCCATATCAAAAATAACTACTCCAAATTTTAAGAATACAAGAAAAATGACAACTTAAAGTATAAGAAACAACAGCAGCTGAGTAAGACCGAGAAGGAATAGAGAAAGCAGAGGTGAAATTAAAAGGAGATCCAGTAGGGACTTCCCTAGTGGTCCAGTGGTTAAGACTTCGCCTTCCAATGCAGGGGATGTGGGTTCAATCCCTGGTTGAGGAGCTAAGATCCCACATGCCTGGAGGCCAAAAAACCAAAACGAAAAACAGAAGCAACACTGTAACATATTCAATAAAGACTTAAAAAAAAATAAAGGGTTTTTTTTTAAAAAAAAGAACACTAATATGACTGCAAAAACTCAGAAGGAAAGAGTACTGGAAATGGGTACACTTCTCAACTGTTCATAGCAGAGAATCAAGACATGCTTCCTAAAGGTCACTTAACATATTGAAAGTTATACTACTAACTAATAAAAAATGGCTACACCTTGGGAAGTGGGATGGGGCTGGGCGGGGGGAGGAGGGAGGATATTTTTCCATTTCATGGAGTTTTTCAACAATGTTCCCATGCCACTTTTTTTAATTTAATAGGAAAAAAATGCACAGTATTCTTACAAGTATTCTCATACCTCATTTCCACTTCAATAACCCTTAAATAAGACCATCTTTTTTCCTGCTTCATAAAAACAAACACACAGGGACTCAGGAATGCTGCTGGTCTCAACTACGAAGCCCAGGTTAGGGCACTGAAGTCCTGAAGCCCCCAGAGCACATTCCTTCTTTACTGCTGGTTTCTTTTGCTTCCCCCCAGACCCCAGGTCCTGTCACTGTCCTTGTAGCCAGCGTCATTCACACTGACGGCTTGTATGACACCCTGATCTCACAGTTGGACACAAGCATCACAACTGTGTCCCCTCCAAATTCATGCTGACCACACTCTGTCTGCCTACGAGCAGCAGCATTGCTTTCATTGTTTCATTAATTCCTCCCAAACTCCCCTGCAGCCGCTGCTCTAATTCTTTTCACATTTCTCAGAACCCCATGCTTCCATCTTTCTGAATATTCTTTTCCCTTTAATCCCACACCAATTTCCTCTCCCTAAATCATTTTTTTCAACCAAACCATTCTTCCTGTCTCAGAGAGATGCTCCTCCCTCCTCTCCAACCGGACAGCAGCCTGCTCTCAAATTCACCCTCATCTACCCTCCAGGGATCTAATCTGTGTCCAAATCTCCCTAGCCAACACAATCTTTTCTTAGCCTCCATTCTTAGCCTCCCAGGCCTATATAAAGATGTCTCAGTATCCTCTATTATTAAAAAATAAAAATAAAGTAAAAGAAATAAGTACTCCTTTGAACCGGACCCTTGTTCTTTAATTCATTTTTCCCAACTTCAAACTAAGAAGCCTATACAGACTCATTGTTTCTGTGTCCTCATCACTTTTTAATGTAGCCTCTGGTCCAGCCACAGGACTGGAACTGACTAATCCAATCATCTGTATTCCCCCCATCTAATTCTCCTAACCTCTCTGTAGCTTTAACATAGTTGAGTATTTACCTCCATAAAAGCCACTTACTACGCACCCCAGTACACCTCCTATTTCTGCGATCACCTCTGGCAGCCTGGATGACTCTTCTTTCTCCTCTAGCTTCCTAAATACAGGCATTCCCCCTTAGCTTCATTTTTTACTTTCCCTTTCAAAGATGTGACTCACCCTCATGAACCTCATGAAGATGATGCTCAAATCCTCCAACCGCTCCAAGATATAATTCACCATTTCTAACTGCCCGTTGAACAGTCTCCCTGAATGTCCTGCCAGTGCCACAGATTCCATCATGTCCAAAATTATATTCATCATCATCTCCCCAAACCAGCACCTCAGGTATTTCTACGTATAACATAAACATTCTCCCATTACCCCAAATTAAAATCTGGGCCATATTTGACTCTGCTGTTACCTACTTCCTCACATATTACCTTTCTTCCCCTCAATGTTTTACAATAAGGAAAGTAAAGACGAATAAGACATGATTTCCAGCCTCTGGGAAGGATAAACAGAAATGTAAGGGGGGACTTCCCTGGTGGTGCAGTGGTTAAGAATCCACCTTACAATGCAGGGGACATGGGTTCGATCCAGGTTCGATCCCTGGTCGGGGAGCTAAGATCCCACATGCCGTGGAGAGACTAAGCCCATGCACCACAACTACTGAGCTCATGCACCTCAACTAGAGAGCCCGCGTGCTGCAAACTACAGAGCCCATGCGCCCTGGAGCCTATGCGCCACAACTAGAGATAGAAAACCCACACATCACAACTAGAGAAGCTCATGCAGCACAACTAAGAGCCCATGTGCTGCAACAAAAGTTCCCGCATGCCTCAACAAAGATCCCTCATGCCACAACCAATACCAGCCATAAATAAATAAATAAATAAATAATAAATCTTAAAAAAAAAAAAAAAAAAAAAAGGAAAGAAATGTAAGGGAACACAGGCATTACCAAAGACAAACAAGCAGGATGCTGAGGTTGGGGGGGCATAGAGGGACAAAGGGAAGAGGAGATGCATTAGGAGGGGAATTTGATAAGCTGTAACTTGTACGAGTCAGAATGAAAGTTCCATCCCCTTAGCCTCACTAGACCAAAATAATAACAGCACACATCCTGAATAATTAAATGTATACCTCACTTTAGGAAAATTCAACATATAAGTTTTGACCGAATGAATATAAATTAGGCAACTGATGATTCTCATTATACATGGATTTCCTTTAAATAATAACTGTCCTAATGAATTTAAAATATCAACAGGATTTCCTCAGGAATTCCCTGGCGGTCCAGTGGTTAGGGCTCTGCTTCCACTGCAGGGGGGATCCAGGTTTGATCCCTGGTCGGGCAAGGAAGATCCCACATGCTGCGCGGTGTGGCACGGCCAAGGGAAAAAAAAAAAAAAAAAAATATATATATATATATGATATATATATGATATCTCTCTATATATATGATATCTACATATATAGATATACATATATATATATGAGAGAGAGAGAGATATATGATTTTTTCTTCATACATTTTCCTAAACCATACTCACAGGTCTCCTCAGGAATTAAGAGCTGGAAAGAACTAGATTCCCTCATCTAGCCACTTCATCTCCCAGAGGCCAAGAAAGGTTAAATGATTTGCCTGAGGTCACAAAGCTTGTAAATAGCAGAAACGGGACCAGAACCCAGTGACCTTTTCCCTGTTACCTCACTCACTGCCTCTGACATGCCTCATCTCAGAATGCTTTCCCAGTTGATTCCCATAAAAGGCAACAAAAATGATAATCTGTAAAGAGGGTCCAGACGTCAGGTCTCTTTCAAAAGTCTTCAACATGTTCTCTTAGACACACACACACACACAACATAAATTCCAGGAAAATAGGGATCTGGCTATAACTTAGTTCTCTGTAAAAGTGAGAAATAGGTCCTCAGCTTGTTGATGCCAAATTGAACTGAAGACTCTCTTGTCCCCTAGGTTCTCCCCCAAATGCTGATAAAGTCATTCTTCTTCCCCCAAATAAAGGCCTAACTGGAGTTCTAACTATTCAACTAATGGCTAAAAAACTTAGAATTGGGGGGAATGAGGTGGAGGCACATAGGGCTTCCCCTCATTCCCCATCAGAACTGGGATTGCTTGCAGCAAGGGTCCCCAACCCCCGGGCTGCTGACTGCTTCTGGTCCACGGCCTGTTAGGAACCGGGACGCAAGCAGGAGGTGAGGGGTGGGCAAGCGAGCGAAGCTTCCTCTGCTGCTCCCCGTCGCCCCCATTCCACCTGAACCCTCCCCCCACCCCATCTGTGGAAAAATTGTCTTCCACGAAACCAGTCCCTGGTGCCAGAAAGATTGGGGACCACTGGCTTAGAGAAAATGAATTCTAAGTACTGAGCCAACTGAGACGATACCAAGTTCCAATTAGTATGTCTTAGTCAACCTCTGATTTCACCTCCTGTCAAGAGAAAAAAAGGTACTTCTCTCCATCTCCAAAAATTGACAGGTGCTTTTTACACCATAAACCTGCCTTCCCTGATAGGGCAGTTAAATAAGTGATTAGAATTTGCAACTTGTTCTAAGCAAAACCCCTTTAACTCTTAGAATCAGATCCCTTTCTGAAAGATCCTCTGCTCATTTTATTTTTTTTATTTTTTATTTTTTTGCGGTACGCGGGCCTCTCACTGTTGTGGCCTCTCCCGCCGCGGAGCACAGGCTCCGGACGCACAGGCTCAGCGGCCATGGCTCACGGGCCTAGCCGCTCCGCGGTATGTGGGATCTTCCCGGGGCAAGAACCCGTGTCCCCTGCATCGGCAGGTGGACTCTCAACCACTGCGCCACCAGGTAAGCCCCCTCTGCTCATTTTATAGGGAACGTGTTTTAACATGTGAGAAATCCAAGAACAGAAGTAGCCAGGACTCAAGTTCAACTCTAACCTGTCTCATACTGCTTAGCTGTCAGAGACTGATTTGCAATAATGGCCATTAAGGTTAACAGCAAAAGATAAAATCAAAATTTGCTTCCCTGGGTTATTTAATTTCAACGAAAGTCTAAAAGACTAAAAGACCCATCCTTACTACTCTAGTTTCCCTTTCAGAAAGTTTCTGAGAAGTAAGTAGTCTTGAACTCGAATAGACTGAAAATAGAGAATTCTGAACAAGTGAAACTATATTACTAAACAATTGCTAATTAAAATGGACACTTTAATATTCTTTAAATTAATTCTAGCTAAAGCCTGATGTAGTAAATAAATATGGTCATGTCTTGTTTTTTATGACTCACTCTCATATCCTTTCTCACTACTACCTGTGCTTCTAAACAGACAAATCATTTCAGATAACAGGTTTGTCAAAAGTTGGGAAAGCAGTTTCCTATCAAATGAATCAGAAATAAATCACTGGAAAACCAGCCTGGTTAGAACCAGAAGAGTTACTAACAATGAGTGACTCTACTTCCCTCAAGGCTCAGGTTTCAGTTCATTTTATCTCAAAGAGGAAAGACCGAGCTTCATGCACTGCCTCTCCTCCCACTTCCCCATGATCCAAGGACAGTCTCCTGCTGACAGAAGGTTCCTGGGGCAGGGTGAGATGGCGTGCACAGTGTGTGCGGATCCCTCCTCCCAGCTCCCAGCCGCTCCCTGCATTCCCGTCTGAAACTTGAGACCTCTTGTCTCACCTACTTACTCATCCCTTGGGCGCATCCTTACCTCATCTACCCTTTATATCACTGACCACAACCTTGTGTGTGCCTACAATTACCTGTCTGTGACTCTCCCCACAAGCATAGCTGCTTAAATAGGGGTGGCTTTTTTGTATATCTTCACAAAATGTTTTCCAAGGATACACACATGATACTCATGCTTAATTTATTTTTAACTCAGAGAATACTCATAAGACCATCAGGAGAGAACTTCCTCAACTTCCTCCTCCACCATCTGTAAACATCTGCCTCTGCTCCCATCCGTTCCTCCTTTCCTTCAGTTTCAGCAGAAAAGGAGCCACTCCTGGTACCCTGGATAGTCACTCCAGAGGGGCTTGGAATCTCAAACTTTCCTGACTCATGGAGACCATGTTCCATCACATCCTTTCTCCTCTAGACCTTCAAACCTTCCTCTCCAAGACCTCTTACTCTTCCACCCTACAAATGAACATGCTCAAGTCTCTCCCATCTTAACATAACTCATTAATTCAGCCACCAAATATTTATTGAGCACCTACTAGGTGCCAGGAGCTCTCTTCTACCCTGGAGATATAGCAGCAAATAAAACGAAGTTCCTGCCCTCGTGCAACTGACTTTCCAGTGGGAGAGAAAGAGGAGGTGAATGTATAAGCATCCTAGCTACGGTTCTCGCCTCCACTTCACAGAGCCAGGCTCGCAAGAGCAGCGCGTGCAGCCTGCCTCTACTTCCTCTCCCGCCTTGGATGCCTCACCCTCTGTGGACAGGTTTGCAGTCCCCACCCCCAACAGCACTGAAACAGCTCAAGCAAAGGTCACCAGCAGTGGCCTCCTCCACCCGTAAATCTGGACGGCATTTCCCAGTCTACTCTTAAACTCTCTTGCAGCGACAGGCACTTCTTGGAATTCCCTGCTGCTTTGCTCTTCTCCTCCCTCTATGGCCACACATACCTCTGACAGTTTCTCAGGTTCCTTTCCTTCAGCCTCCCCCCCCTTAAATGGCAGCACTTCCAGAGCTCTCTGTTTAGCCTCCTCTCACTCGCTGTGCTCCCCTCAGACCACCTCAGTCATGCCCCTGGGCCTCACTGCCAGTGATGGCCACTCAGGAAAACTGAAGGTGTGTCGTCAGGACAGGCCTTTCTAAAGAGCTCCACGCACACAGAGCCAACTGCCTGCTACGCACCTTCACCCGCATGGCCCAAAGACCCCTCCTATTCAGGAACACTGAATTTATCTCCTCCCGTACTCCAAACTGTTCTTCTGCTATTCCTTGTACTGGAAGATGGTGCCCTCTTTGCCTCAAGATGCTAAGCCAGAAATTTAAGTTTCTTAGGCGTCAACTTAGGTTCTTCCAACACATCACACGCTCTCCTCTTCTACACGAGTCTCATCGATTCTATCTCCTTAAATACCTCTTTTCATTCCCTCTTCCCCAATCCCACTGCAGAGGCCACCAGCTCATTTCAGTAGCCACCTTATAACTCTCCCTGTCCTGTCTTGCCCTCTTGCCCTGTTCTTATCTACTTAAGATATTTCACATTGTATTCTATATGAATGGTGACCCTTGACTGTGTGACACAGGAGCCTGAAACCATCCTCCTCTAGGCTGATCTCCACCAAATACCGATGTCATCCACTCCTGCTTACAATTCCTCAATGATTCCCTATGACCTATATGGGTGCTCTTTAAACTTTCA
Organism: Mesoplodon mirus; assembly: GCF_964341445.2. Taxonomy (NCBI): domain Eukaryota; kingdom Metazoa; phylum Chordata; class Mammalia; order Artiodactyla; family Ziphiidae; genus Mesoplodon; species Mesoplodon mirus. The sequence goes on along the minus strand of NC_138987.1, from coordinate 56,698,611 downwards.
CCTGAAGAAAGTGATGGGGGGGATGCAGGGTCTAGAAGGGGCACAGCCTGAAGAAGCCAGCAACTAAGGCAAAATGTACTATTTTTTAATTTAAAATGTTACAATTATATTTTATCTTGGATTTTAAATCCTGTATTATAATATATTCATGTCTTAATATAGCAATAATTTCCCCCAGATTCAATTAAATGGATACCCCAAGAAGATGTACCATGTTTATCCTACAGTTTTAAGTGCCCTGGCACATTTCCTACTGAGAAGCAAGAACCTACAAGATAAAATTTAAGATTCTAAGACCTACCCACCTGTCCAGGCTTATTGGACCTACTGAGCTTACTCTTATGCTCTAGAAATGACTACTAAATCATCGTTCATCGTAATTCCTCCAACATACTCCAGTGATTCACAAACCCATGTCTTTCTCCAAACCTAAACTATCCTCCTCCCTGGTCTGTCCTCCCACCAAACTCCTATTCAACTGATGACTCTGAGCCTGAGTGATACTCCTCCCCAGAAACAACACAGGTATATGAACGCCCTTCCCCTGAGCACCCTCAGTATTTGTACATGCCTTCCTTATGGCATTTATTATGCAATAAAGATACTGTTTACAATATCTTATCTCTGCAAAAAACTACTGTCAGGGACTTCCTGGCTGGGCACTGTTCTAATCACTGTATTTTTATGTATTAACTAATTTAATTCTCACATCAATCCTACAAGGTTGATAGCATTCTTAGCCACATTTTATAGGTAAGTAAACAAACAACTAAAACTGACTGGGGGGCTTTCCCGGTGGCGCAGTGGTTGAGAGTCCACCTGCCGATGCAGGGGACACGGGTTCGTGCCCCAGTCCGGGAAGATCCCACATGCCGCGGAGCGGCTGGGCCCGTGAGCCATGGCCGCTGGGCCTGCGCGTCTGGAGCCTGTGCTCCGCAACGGGAGAGGCCACAACAGTGAGAGGCCCGCGTACTGCAAGAAAAAGAAAAAAAAAACTTACTGGGGCGGGGTGGTGGGGGCGGGGGAAGGCAGGAAAGAATCTCCACCTCTAATGAAAAACTCTTTTTTCTACAATTGTAAGGAAAAGTTAGAAGATAATCAAATCAAATTCAGAATTCTGAGCAATTTACTACTTCTGGCAATGGTGGTCTCTGGTTGATAAACATATAACACTTTAGTCTTGTTTTCAACATGATAATCATCTAAATCATATTTCTTTCAACCATTGCTGAAATAGGATAATCTTAATTATTAAGATGTTTCACAAGTTCTATTTCTCAGCCACAAAGATAAACTTCAAGTTGATGACAGAATAATAAATAAATGGGTTATTTGAGATTTTTATTATATTTATCCTATGCGTAAAATTACAATAAATTTAGTGTCTGAACAACATGTTGGACACAGGTACTCAAAGAGGCACCTGAGAGAAAACATTAGGACCTAAAATAAAAGTGTTTTATGCATACAGGTAGACATATTATGGGTGGCCTATGAATGCCCTCAGAAGTCTAGCTGGCCACACAATTTGCATAAACTACAATAAACTGTCCAGAGGTGTGACAGTTCAACAAACCAAATATTTACCATATGGCTAAATATTTCACTTCCCTGGTTTTCCAACATTTTGGAAAAGATGTAATGTGGCCAAGAAAAGATGTTGAAAAACCAAACATGGGAAATATTTAGTTTTTCCCAACCAGGACTGACCCGTTAAACCAAAACGAGGTTGCTTACACTATCTATTCTACAGAAAACCTCACCCAATGAGCTTACACCTCAGATCAGATCCTGTGAGTAATACAGTTGGTCCAGGTAGAGGAAAAGGGGATCGACACACAGGCAAGTACAAGACAACCCAGAAGTGGACATCCCTCCATGCGGAGAGCAGAGGCACGCTGCGGCCTGGCTCCAGCTCTGGCTCTCATGCAAGTGCTCTACCAGGCCTGGCACTGCATCTCTATACACTTCTGCATAATAAATAGCAGCTGAACTGAAATGTATGAGCCATACAGCCAGGTAGGCTGATAAAATGGAAGGCTGTCACATACCACCCAACTGTAAAAGTCACATGGAAAATCAGAGCGTGCAGATAAGCAGGTGAAGGAAACAGAGGAAAAACAAACATGAGAAACTAACCAAATGCCAGGAAACATCATGGGCCCCTGAGTTCCAGCCCTGGCCAGCTTCCACCGGGGTCCCTGTCCCTTCCCAGCAGAGGCCCTGGGACAGAGCCGGCATTTCTTTACTCTGTAAAGCTATCACCATCGAAGGAATCCTGTTGGAATCTTCTCCCTGCAAAGTCCATCTATTCGAGAACAAGTGTCTACTGAGTGTCTTCTATTCTAGGTCCTGGCATCCAGCAGGCAGCAAGGCAGCAAGGCCTCTCACAGAACTAACATTTTACTGGAATCAGATAATAAATACATGAACAAGATCATTTCAAATGGTGGTATTAAACAGAAAAAAAAAAAAAAGATGAGGCTTCCCTGGTGGTGCAGTGGTTGAGAATCTGCCTGCCAGTGCAGGGGACGTGGGTTCAAGCCCTGGTCCAGGAAGATACCACATGCAACGGAGCAACTAAGCCTGTGTGCCACAACTACTAAGTCTGCGCTCTAGAGCCCGCAAGCCACAACTACTGAAGCCCACTGGCCACAACTACTGAAGCCCTCACACCTAGAGCCTGTGCTCCACAAGAGAAGCCATCACAATGAGAAGCCTATGCACCATAACGAAGAGTAGCCTTGCTCACCACAACTAGAGAAAGGCGGCGCACAGCAACGAAGACCCAACACAGCCATAAATAACTAACTAAATAAATAAATAATCACTTTGACTTCAAAATAAACAAATAAAAAGATGAGATGGAGAAAGTGGGGAGGAGCTGCTCATTTAAACTCAGCAGTCAGGGAAGGTATCTCTGAGAAGGTCACTTCTGAGCTGAGACAGAAAGGAGGCAAAGTTGCCAGCCAAGCACAGCACTTGGAGCACAGCATTCTCAGCAGAAGAAAAGCAAAGAACAAGGCCTGGAGGCAGGAACACGCATGGTGAGTTCAAAGGAGAGAAGAAGCCTCACCATCCTCAGGTTTCTCTTCGAGTGCCATCTTATGATGAAGTCATCCTTGACTCCCTACTTTAAATTATATTCACTGACCGGCCCCAGTATTCTCTATTGCTCTTCATGATTTTTCTCCACTGAAATTTTTACCATCTGACAGGCAATATAAATTAGTCATTAATTTCTGTCTATTGCTACAGAATGTAAGCCCCTTAAGGGCAGGGATTTTTGTTATTTTAATCACTGCTGTATTGCCTGTACCTATGTGGCATAAAGTAGGCACTCAGTATACAGTAGCTAAATAAATAAAAAGGAAAAGAAAAGAGAAAGGGAGGGAGGCAGAGAAAGAAGGAAGAGAGGAAAGGAATGAGAGGGAAAGAAGAAGAGAGGGAGGAAAAGAGAAAGGAGGGAAAGAAGAGTCAGCCAGTGTGGCTGAAGCAAAGTAGATGGGGGAACAGGAGTGCTGGCCTTGCAGACCATGGAACAGGAACTGGAATTCTATTTTACTTTTTTTTTTAATTTTAATTTTATTTATTTTTGGCTCCATTGGGTCTTCCTTGCTGCACGCAGGCTTTCTCTAGTTGCAGCGAGTGGAGGCTACTCTTTGTTGCAGTGTACGGGCTTCTCATTGCGGTGGCTTCTCTTGTTGCAGAGCACGGGCTCCAGGTGCGCGGGCTTCAGCTGTTGCAGCGTGTGGGCTCAGTAGTTGTGGCTCGTGGGCTCTAGAGCACAGGCTCAGTAGTTGTGGTGCGCAGGCTCAGTAGTTGTGGCTCGCAGGGTTAGTTGCTCCGCAGCATGTGGGATCTTCCTGGACCAGGGATCAAACCCGTGTCCCCTGAATTGGCAGGTGGATTCTTAACCACTGCGCCACCAGTGAAGTCCCTGGAATTTTATTTAAAAGACAGAAGTCCGGGCCTCCCTGGTGGCGCAGTGGTTGAGAGTCCGCCTGCCGATGCAGGGGATACGGGTTCGTGCCCCGGTCTGGGAGGATCCCATATGCCGCGGAGCGGCTGGGCCCGTGAGCCATGGCCACTGGGCCTGCGCATCCGGAGCCTGTGCTCCGCAACGGGAGAGGCCACAACAGTGAGAGGCCCGCATACCGCAAAAAAAAAAAAAAAAAAAAAAAGACAGAAGTCCACTGAAGGAAATTCAATGGCAGGGAAGTGACATGATCTAATTTGTATTTTACAGAGCTGACCGTAGCCGCCATGTGGAAAATAGGTTAGAGAGAAAAAAGCAGGGACACTAGATAAGGCACTATGAAGCTACAGATGAGGCAACAGAGGCAAGGTGATGATCGGCAGTCATCAATGATGGAGAGAAGCAGATGCAAGGGTATTTCTCAAGGTAGCACCACAAAGACTTACTGATGGACTAGATATGGGCCGTTGGATTGAAGAAAAGAGAGGAATCAAGAATGTGTTGGTTATCAATTTATTGCTTCTCAGCTCCAAATCTCCCCTTCATTGCCTGCTCTGTGAAAATTAAGGTGAACCCTTTAAATATTTTTCCTTTGCCAGATGCCACAATATTAAGCTTTGTTTGTAGAGGCACTGGAAAGACACTGCAGGAGGAATGGTTCCAGTGTGCTCCTCTTGGCAGGATAAATAGAGTATCAAGGATAAATACAATATCAGTATTTGTGATGTCCTATGGAGCCCTGGCCAACTTATTTTAATATCTTTTTTTAATTTGAGACAATTGGAAAGAAAGCTAGTCTAAACCTGCAAAACCTTCATGTTTTTATAATTATGTTTCTTACATATACAAGGATTGGGGTACTTTATTGTTTGTTTGTTTGTTTGTTTTTTGCGGTACACAGGCCTCTCACTGCTGTGGCCTCTCCCGCTGCGGAGCACAGGCTCCGGACGTGCAGGCCCAGCGGCCATGGCCCACGGGCCCAGCTGCTCTGCAGCATGTGGGATCCTCCCGGACCGGGGCACGGACCCACATCCCCCGCACTGGCAGGCGGACTCTCAACCACTGCGCCACCAGGGAAGCCCCAAGGGTACTTTATTGTTTGCTCATCCTTATTCACATGCTGATACCACACTGCTCTGAGTATGATCATTTTAGAATCTGTTTCAATACATGGTAAAGCAAGGACCACCTCACTATTCTGTGCCTAAATTTTCTTGGCTATTCTAAAACATTTATTCTTCTATCTGAACACAGATTGTTTTACCTATTTCCCCACCCCCAAAAGAATTCTCCACTGGAGTTGTAATTAATTTCCATTAAATTTACATATATTTAGTTTTCCCATCTAGGAACATGGTATATATTTCCATTTTTTTCAGATCATCCTTAATCTTTTACAATTTTCTTCACACAGAACCTGTGCCTTTCTTGTGATAATTTCCCTTAAGCATTTTACAATTTTTTTTAGCACTATTATAAATGAAGTATTCTTCTCCTCACAAAGGCAGTTCATTGCCATACTTCCCCTGCCAACATCTCAATGATACCAAAGAATGCTTTTAGTTCCCACTCACCCGCACACTACCCTGTCCCGCGATGTCCAAGTTTTGCTGGAATCATTTAGAATATTTCTTTCAGACAGCAAGGTTTTCTCTTTCAATATATGTCTTCAATTTCAAAGATCCTTACTTAGCATTTATATTACACACATTCCTTGTCACTCTCAATATATGTAATTATATTGATATATATATTATATGTAACATAGAGTAACAATAATATATGATACATATATATTTCAAAGTCCATTGTCTATCACTGTTTCCTCTCCTCTTCCTACTTTGGAAGGAGGAGAGGAAATATTATTTGTTTGATTAGAGTATACTGTCCAGATTAGAGTCTATGGGTGATACAATGTGAATCCTTGCACACCCACACAAAGCTTTCTTTTCCCTGAACGGTGAATAGTATCTAGACTGCCTATAAGATTTTTGGAGTGGACCTTTTCTCTAAATAGTCTGCTTCTTACACTAACACTATAGTGCTGCAAATGAGAACAGTCTGTTTTGTGGTAGTTTTACCTTTTTCTTTTGTATCTTTATCTTCTTTTGAATCTTTCTAACCTTTTCTTTACTTTTGAATCTTTATCTTTCTATCTAGGAACTTACTTGTAAGATTTTTTTTTTCTTTATCACTGAATTCAAGAATTTTATCAGAATATGCCTAGGTTTGTGCCTTTTCTCATCGATCTTGCCTGGAACACAGTGAACTCATTCAATCTTCAGTCTTTTTCAATCCGCAATCTTTTTTTGGCTCAGGGAATTTTTCTTCTATTACTTATTCCTCCTTCTAACATTCTTGTTATCTGCATTTTTGGTTTCCTGGATCTATCCTCCAAGTCCTTCGACTTTCATGAGTTCCCATTCCAACTCTTAGTATTTCTGTTCTAAGCTTTGAAATTGTTATTTTACTTGAACTGAGTTTTAAAAAAAGAGGGCAGCAGAGATGTGCTCAAACTGCCATTTTCCCAGAATCATTTCAAATGGGGTTGTTTAAATGCTATCTTATCACTCAAGTATAAAATAGTCTCTAAGTGCTCACTCAAAAGACAATTACTTTAAATTAATATTTTTAAAGCCCAAACAGCTATTTGTTGAGAAGTTACTAGACTGAAAGCTCCTTGAGAGCAGGGTATCTGCCTTCTATACATCTCTCAACCTCTCAATAGATCTTGTAAATAAATGTGCTCAATACATCTTTACTGATATATTGATATGTTTAGCACCTTACAAGTTCCCAAAGGTAGAAGACCTTGTCATTACAGTCACAAAATCTAAAGTCTAACTGAGGAGGCAAAAATAACATAAACAAAACAAATAAACAGCTGTCAGTTAAGTGTTAAACTGTTACTGAATACAATAGCCTAAAAATAGAAGAGATTAATAAGGACTAAAGTAGTCAGTTGGTTTCATGATGAAAGGACATCAACCAGGCAGTGAAACCACAGGTAAATTTTACTAGGAGAAAAGGTAGTCCTGACAAAGAAAATAGTTGCTGCAAAGGCATAGAGATGAGAATGAGCCAGTCAGGAAAAAGAGTGAGGAAACCAGTCTGACTGTAAAAGAAGAGTCTGTCAGATACTACTAAGGAAATAAGAATAGATAAGGAGGTTGATGACAAGAGTCTAGATTCATTCACTGGTTGAATAAGTACTGAAAAGCACTTATGCTGAAGAATGCTGCATGCTGTCCTCAAGCAGCTTACAAAGGGAGATGAGAATATTTATGCAAATGATCATATAATAACTTTAAGGTCATTTGAAAAATAACTATAATATAGGAGTAACATTAGAGATTAGACCTCAGAGAACCAACAAATGAGGAAGTTGTCTTTTTTTTAACAGGAAGTTCTCTTCTAGGACTTCCCTTGGTCTCCTTGAAGAAAACGATAAGCAAAGAACCATGGGAGGAAAACTCACAAATGCTTTTGCTACACATTCAATTTAAAAATGAAAGTTTCGGGCTTCCCTGGTGGCGCAGTGGTTGACAGTCTGTCTGCCGATGCGGGGGACACGGGTTCGTGTCCCGGTCCGGGAGGATCCCCCATGCCGCGGAGTGGCTGGGCCCGTGAGCCATGCCGCTGGGCCTGCGCGTCCGGAGCCTGTGCTCCGCAACGGGAGAGGTCACAACAGTGAGAGGCCAGCATACCGCAAAAAAAAAAAAAAAAAAGAAAAGAAAGTTTCTCCAAACCGGAAAGGAAGTCCAATAAAGTAAGAATAACAACTCTTGGGACTTCCCTAGCGATCCAGTGGTTAAAACTCTGCATTTCCACTGCAGGGGGCACGGGTTCAATCCCTGGTCAGGGAACTAAGATCCCGCATGCCACGCAATGCGGCCAAAAAAAGAATGACAACTCTTTACAATTTTAAGACAGGAAAAGAATTGTAACTATGTATGGTGGCAGATGTTAATGAGATTTATTGAGGTGATCATTTCCCAACATACAGAAATATCAAATCATTATGTCATACTCCGGAAACTAATATAACACTGTATGTCAATTATACCTTGATTAAAAAAAAAAAATTTAAGACAGCCTGCTTGCCTCAGTCACAGATTTACTAAGCAAGAAACTATCAGAAACTTCTCCTCACAATTCCTGATGGGTTCATTTTCATTTTTTATTTTTTATATTTTTGGCTGTGTTGGGTCTTCGCTGCTGCACGTGGGCTTTTCTCTGGTTGCGCCGAGCAGAGGTTACTCTTCGTTGCGGGCGAGGGCTTCTCACTGAGGTCGCTTCTCTTGTTGCAGAGCATGGGCTCTAGGTGCATGGGCTTCAGTAGTTGTGGCACGTGGGCTCAGTAGTTGTGGCTCACAGGCTTACTTGCTCCGCAGCACGTGGGATCTTCCCAGACCAGGGCTCGAACCCGTGTCCCCTGCATTGGCAGGCGGATTCTCAACCACTGCGCCACCAGGGAAGCCCCTAGGTTCATTTTTAAAAAGGAGATTCAGTGATAAGACTGGCCAGCACTGTAATGCATTCATGCCTGACCTGAATTAAAACCCACAAGGTTCCAGTTTATGAATAAATTGAAACATAACCCAAACATAACCTTGAAACAAGGTCCTTAAAAAGAAAGAAAAAAATCCTACAGCTGCTTTAGTTTACCCGTAAAAGCAAGAGTCCTCTGAAAAAGAAAAGGAGATATGAGAGCGCTATTCTCTGACAAAAAATAACTCCAAGAAAAATCAAGTAAAGTAAATGTCATTTACAGAAATATCTACATTAATTTAAACATTAATTTTTAAATTAAACATTAAATATCCTAAGGAAAAAACAAAACAAACAAAAAACTCTTTCTGAACCAGAATGTAACCACAATACTCTATCTGTAGCCCAGAAGCTCAAGTCCAGGGCACAGCAAGGACCTTTCAAAGATGCCAGACCTGTGCATTTTCATTTAGGGCTGTCCTGTGTAGCATCCAACATATTTTCCTTCTGGATTTTCCCCTTTCAGCTTCTCATCAACCCCATTCAATTCAAGGAAGAAAAATTAATTTCACATCAAAATATAAGTACATAAAATTATCTCTTACTTTACAGATACAGAGTCTTAAAGGATTTTACCCAATATCTTTTGCTCTTTTTAGAAAAAAAGAAGTCACACCCTTCCAGAAGTCAAGCTGATATAAATGAAATCCTCCAAATATATGTTGGAGTGCTGGTTCTGGAAAAGCAAGGTCAAAAATAACCAACCTCACTCCAATTGCTATCCATTTCTCTTAGAATAGGATAGAACATTCCCATTCTTTTCTCTCCAGGGTGCCCTACCTCCAAAACTCCAAAGACAGAAGCTGTATCCTAAGAAAAGTGGGGCCCGATAGTTAAGATGGAAAAGAATTTTGCTGAAATTACTTGAAACATGATTCAGGGAGATGGAGGCAGTGTGGAAACACCGTGGGGTTTGGAGCCAAGTTGAGGTGGGTTCCAACCCCAGCACACTTTACTTTCAGGCTTCACGTTCCTTAACAAGTCTCTACAGGATGGAAATGACACACCTATCTTTAGGAGTTGTTAGGATTAGAAGCACGCTTCAGAGACTTGTCCAAGATCATACAGTAAGCAGCAGAAACAGCTCTAACTGATTCAAGTGTGTTCTCTCCCCTTTGCCATTCCCTTCAGAACGTTACTGTTCCTGGTAGGGAAAAAGGGAAAGATCAGGTCATGTGTGATGGGCAGGATCTGGCACACCCTTTGTTCCACTCAAGGTTCAGTTGCTTTTTGCTAGCTCAGTTCCCTCATCATCATGATAATAGCAGCAATTTATTCAGCACCTACTTACTGGTCAGGCAGGATATATAAAGTGCTAAGCACAGGGCCTGTTACATAATAAGCACTCAATAATTGATGGCTACTTATACAGAGATCTTAACTTCTTAAGAGAGCTTAGGAAAGGCTGTCTTCTTACAGGAAATTGAGTGGAACAGAAGTTAAAGAGACAGAAAAAGGGGAAGAACATGCCAGAGTGGGCATTTCTCAGAGAAAGGCAACATGTACAAAGGCATGGAAGTGAAAAAACACCAGGCATTCAGGGAAATACAAGTCATTCGGCATGGCTAGAGAAGACAGCAACAACATGGAAGGCGCGGGAAGCGGGGCTAAAAAGGCAGGCAGGTCTTGTTACACAAAGGATGCCTGGAATTTATCCTGTGGATAGGGGAAGCCAGTGAAAATTTTTCAACAGGGAAAAGGACACAATTAGATCTGTGTTTCAGAATGATCATTCCATTACAGAATAGAGAAGGATGAACTGAAGAGAGAAGAGAATGAAGGTGGGCAGACGAGTTAGGAGACTACTGTAATGGTCTCAGCAAAAGACGGCAAGAGCTTAAACCAAGGCTGAAACAATGTGAATGGAGGGGAGGAAGCAGAATCAACAGAACTTAGTGACCCGTTAGAAGTTAAGGATGACCCCCAAGTATTTGCGGAGCAGAAACAAGGAGTACAGTTTTGGACCTACTAAGTTACAGCTGTCTGGGGAGAATCAATGGGATGTCTGGAGCAGAGAGGAGGCAGGGCTAGAGATACAGACTAGGCAGTCATCTCCCAGCCTTGACAGCTGAGGCCCTGGGCATAGATGAGATCATTCAGCAAGTGTCTGTGAAGTGAGATGAAGGCTAATGACAGATACCAGGAACACCCACACCAGGAGGAAGAAAGAGAAAAAGAAGCCCAAGGGAGAGCAGAAGGAATAGGTAGGGAGCTGGAAGGAAATCATACCATAAAAGCTAAGGAAGGAGGGAGTTTTATAAAGATATTGGTCCACAGTATCCAATGCTGCAGAGAAAGATGCAGAGAAAGATGTGGGTACTTTTCAGTCTGAAATCAGAAGTCACTGGTGGCCTTGGAGACATTTTTTTCAGAGGCTTGATGAGACAGAAGCAACGGACTGAGGAGTGAGCAAAGGTAAGAAACAAAATAAAGGAGATGTAGGCTCTACTTTCTAGGATCTATGAGAGGGAGTGAACGCTAGCACACGAAAGCAAATAGGTTCCAATACAAGATCGCGGGAAGATACTCTTCTTAAGATGGGAGAAACTTCAGCGTATCTATAGGCTGAAGGGAGGGGGCCAAGAGCCAAGTGTCAAGTGAGAGGCTAAAGATGAGAGGAAAAAACAAAGACAAAAGACTACAAATGAATAGATGGATCAATAAAGTTAAGATCCCAAGATCCCAGAAGAGGAGAAGGGATGAGGACTGAGATCACAGTCACAGGGACACACTGCAGAACAGGAGGGGGATAGCTCTTCCCCTGAGAAAAGAAGGAAAGAGGATAAGGGTGGGAACTGACATAGGTAAGTTTGTGAGTGTTGAGGACGGATGCTGAGGGAGTCTGGCTTTCCATACAAGCTAGTAAGAATGAAGAGTGGTCATACACAGATTGGGCTCTGGCTTCACAGTCCTCTTTGAGAAACTGATGAAAGCTGGACTCTGCTCCCCAAAAAGGCACAGAAGCACTCACACTCAAAATTCTACACACGGCTTTAGAGTGTCCAGGTCCACTAAAGCCAACCCATGTATCCAAAGATTCTGTCAGCTGTGATGCTATAAAATTCCAAAGAAACGGCCTTTCAGAAAATATTTTGTTCACAGAAGAGCATCCACAAGGGAAGGCAACTTATTCATTATAAACACAAATATACGAAAACTCTTACTTAAATGTCCATGACATAGTCCAAAAAAAGTTGGACTAGACTTCCCTGGTGGCGCAGTGATTAAGAATGAGCCTGCCAATGAAGGGGACACGGGTTCGAGCCCTGGTCCGGGAAGATTCCACATGCCATGGAGCAACTAAGCCCGTGTGCCACAACTACTGAGCCTGCGCTCTAGAGCCCGCACGCCACAACTACTGAAGCTGCGCACCTAGAGCCCGTGCTCTGCAACAAGAGAAGCCACCGCAATGAGGTGCCCACGCACCACAACGAAGAGTCGCCCCCGCTCACCACAACTAGAGAAAGCCCGCACACAGCAACGAAGACCCAACGCAGCCAAAAATAAATAAATAAATAAATATTTTTAAAAATAAAAAATAAAATAAAGACAATGAGTGACAGAGCCTTGGTTTTAGCAACGCCTTTAGATAAAAATAGTATTTTTAAAAGATAAAAGATCAATCTAGAGCTGACCCTTAGGTCTGAAGATAAAGGACTGAACAAGGCTGGTGGTAAATGCAACTTAAAGGAAAAATGGATGCAAAAAAACTTTTGAACGAGGAGCCAAAGGGAGTTGTTCACTAAGGACAAATGGGGGAAAAGGGAGAGTCAAAAACCATGTGAAGGGGCTTCCCTGGTGGCGCAGTGGTTCAGAGTCCACCTGACGATGCAGGGGACACGGGTTCGTGCCCCGGTCCGGGAGGATCCCACATACCGTGGAGCGGCTGGGCCCGTGAGCCATGGCCGCTGAGCCTGCGCGTCCGGAGCCTGTGCTCCGCAACGGGAGAGGCCACAACAGTGAGAGGCCCGCGTACCAAAAAAAACCCAAAAAACAAAACAAACAAACAAAAAAAACATGTGAAGGTTGAGCACCCACATGTACCTTTTCATACATAGCTTGAAGATGCTTGAGTCTAAGAAACCATGCTGAGCCATTTGCCGGAACCTACAGGCTTAGAAATGCACACATGCCAGATGCCTATGTGAAACAAACCAGCTACTCTTTTCTGCTCTAGTCAACTGCTTGCACTGACCCAACACGTGTTGAACTAGGGTAGAGGGTGCCGACAGGAGCAACTGACGGAGGAGTCAAGTATTACTTGCAAAAAAGAATTACACTAATTGATTCCATTCATCACTTCATATGTAATCATATTCTGCTAAGTAACACAAGATATTAAAAACAGCCAAGTCACTAGGCATCCATTCACTATCAGAAACAATAAAGATTACACATACCAAGCACTTACTACACGCACACACCACACTCAGCTGTTCTCCTACGATCTCATTTTAAACCTCCTTACAACCCTAATAAGGTTGTCCTTCCTTTTTTAAGAACTGAAGAACTAAAACCAGGGAGGTTAGGCAGTCCATCCAAGGTCACAGGGCTAAGTGACAACCAGGACTTGGACCCAAGCCCACCAGATGCCAAAACCCGTGCTCCTCAAATGATCATACAACCCCACCCCTTGTGCCAAAATCAAATCCCCAAAACAGAGACTTTGCTTCAATTAAAATCTGAGGTGAACAAAAATTTATTGCACTCCTAAAACAATACAAGAAAGAAATTGTTGAGCAGTTGTTTAAAGGACTTAAAGAATGACCTCTGTAGGAGCTGACATGGAGGTGAAATGAAAAACAATTTAAATATTTACAAAATCTATGACTGGCAAAAATGATATAAACTGTAAATGCTATAAGGTTTGGAGAAAGAGACCTCACAGTGTTCAGGGGCAGGTTTAGAAAAAAGGTAGAACTTCAACTAACTCTTAAAGAACTGTGAGAAATGGTGCAGACAAGCAGGAAGGAGTGTTTCAAAGATCATTCCCGATTACTCATGAGAGAGAACCATGAAGAACTATAATCATTAAAATACAAATACATGTGAAAGCCATTTTTAGCCAATCATCTGAACTTTCAACCCTGAGGTGCTAATCCTCACAAAGGCCAGGAAAGAAAGCAGCCACCAAGGGCTGGGCTGAGAGTGAAGGGTTAAAGATTTCTCTTATTCAAAAATCCAGGGACTTCCCTGGTAGAGCAGTGGTTAAGAATCTGCCTGTCAAAGCAGGGGACACAGGTTCGTGCCCTGGTCCAGGAAGATCCCACACGCCGCGGAGCAACTAAGCCCATGAGCCACAGCTACTGAACCTGCGCTCTAGAGCCTGCGAGCCACAACTACTGAGCCCACGTGCCACAACTACTGAAGCCCGCGCACCTAGAGCCCAAACTCCGCAACAGGAGAAGCCACCGCAGTGAGAAGCCCACACGCCACAAGGAAGACACAACGCAGCCATAAATAAATAAATAGATAAATAAATGTATTAAAAAAAATCCAGCTCAGTGTTATGGACTGTCCCAACAAGATTAATTTTTCAAAATACATAGAACTAGGGTGTCTAAACAAGCGCTATCCTTTACAGTAAAGTGAATCATTCTTCCAATGAATTTGTCTGTCACTACTCTTCTGGAACTACCCTCAAAACCAGTTTACCGTCATTCTAATTTTTTGACAGTCACAAATAAAACACATTTATAATCACTCTAATTTTTTCATTCACAGCTAGTTTGGACTCCAGAAGAACATCAACCAGCTTTTCTCTACTTGACACCAAGTAACCTATAAAATGAAACTCTACCCTCAAAGAATTAAAATTTGACACTATGAGGATTTTCAAAGGAATGTGTCACAGGCTCTGACAAGCAATTCCTAAAGATGAGTTCCAACACAAGGCGGGTATAGCCCACCAAAAATATAGATATGCAACTTTCAGAGAATAAATCACTTAGATAATGCCCAGTTTTGGTTTTTCAAAAACCCACACACCTGCTTTCCTTAATACTCCTAACACTAGGAATGACAACTGCTTAGACATAATTTTCTGATAAAGGTGTTTCTTATGAATTAATGACTATGCTACTTATTTGGGGGGGAAATGGCCCACTTTCCCATTATAAGTAAAGTAAGAAGGAGTTACCAGTTTTCTGGTGGCTTAATTCCAATTGCCCACTTTGAACACTGTGAAATACAATCTCAATTCAGCATCTCCCCCTTTTCCTCTTCAACTCCCCTACCTCTGCCCAACTCCTAAAGAGGATTCACTTCAACTCCTAGGAAGCAGCTGTCTCTTTCCCCTCCACCTTCAAGGTGGACCTGTACCACTCTTTGAGGATCCTGAGATACGTGATGAAATAGACAGGAGAAAGGGAGGATGTGACTGGGTTTGTTGTGTTTGTGGTCAGAGAAGTGTTCAAACAAGAAAAGGGAGGGTCCCTTCCTGTAAGTGTTATTTTATCTTAAATACCTTTCCAGTTGTCATCTTGGGACTGTTTTCAGGCACTGAAAGACTTGCACCCCTTCTAATTTGCCACAGACTGCCTTCTTTCCTTCACACTTATGACAACTTCACGAGCTAAATCACAGCCCTCTCTAACAGCATCCAGTTTTGTATTTAAGGTTCTCTGCTGTTCCTTTTTCACAACAACAAAGTAGACAGCTTCCTCTTTTCTTAGAAGGCAGTTTCTGTACAGAACCCTCATAGACTGTTTTGTCTCATGGACTGTTTTGTTGGTATTTTTAAGTGATTTCCATACCGGACTCAGAGCTCCTTGAAAGCTAACACAGTACCATGCTCACCTCTGTATCCCTAGCACATAGTAAGCAGAAAATAAATGTCTGCTGAATCAAATAAGTGAACGATAGATTTAAAAGAGATTTCAGAAAGAGAATCAACAAGGCTCTTTGGAATTGTGGCATACAACTATTTCGTAGCATTTGCTCAGAGTAAAAATTAGAGTTAATAGCTTGTGCAATAACCGTAAAGATATTTAAATCGTTCGATGGTAACAGATGCCATAATTACATGTCAGCTTAAGATAACACACTTATTAGTGAGCAACTTTAGACAAAATACTTAACCTTTTTGAGTGTTAGTTTTCCCTTCTGTTAAACCAAAACAACAACAAAAAACTATTAACAGGTGTTAATAACATCTGTTCTACCTAATCACAAAGTTGCAGTGAGACTCAAATGACACAATGCATAAGATCATGACACAAATACAATGAATTATCAGACAGATTTAAACAAATTCCCCTCATTAGTGTTATTTTATGTGCATACACTTGACTAAAACATATGACTCAAGTTCAGACAACAGAGCTTATTACCAAATACATAATAAGTGTAATAATACGTGTGAATCATGAAAAAATTTTCAGTTATGGGAATACTTGCAGAAACGTCCTGCCTATTCAATTAGTCTACAGAAAAGCTTATGATTAGGTGTCAGTTCAATATTAAATGATTCTCTGGACAGTGCTGGGCTGTTCTTTTTGGTGCAAAAGCAGGCGGCTTTATGCACCAAGTCCATGGTGATCTGCCTGAATGAAGCACCAGCCACAGCACTGGGTTCTGCAACGCACTCTGCGGCACACAGCCCAGGGTGGCGCAACCTGCGTTCCAGCGCAGAGCTGGCTCATCTGCGACCAGAGCCTGCAGCTGAAAATACAGGGGCGAGTACAAAGAAAATTCTTTAATGGCATACAGCTCAGATGATCGCTATAATTAGGACCAACTACAGCCTGAACCTAAAAAAATGAATAAAATGGAGGAATGAGTGCACCAAAGCCAACAACACACAATGAACACACAGTTAAAAGCACCTTTTTTTTTCCAGAAGAAAAAAGTACTTTTGTCAGAGCAGTAACTGTAGAGAAAATTTTAAACAAACAAAGGTCCCTTCAAAATATGGTACAGGCATCACAAATAGCATGCTATAGATTTGGGGTTTGTTGGTGGTTTCAACTTCACTTGAATTCCTAAAAATGTCTACCTACTCCTCCAGTCAACCATCCTCTGTACTTTAAGCAAGAGAGACAGACAGATGGCCAAGATGCTGACACCGCAGGTTCGAGGTTTTTCAATTATATTTTTTCCCGTTTTCCATTGCTAAAAGAGATGAAATACAGGATAATGTAGTATAAACCTTTAAGAAACCAATTCAAACTCAGTTACACGCCAAAGCAAAACAACCCTGCATCAGAAAACAAACCATGCACTTGTCCTTAAAAATGCTGAAGGCTTGGCAATACAGTTTGTAGGAGTTTCACGCTTTCTTGAAGGAGACAAAGGTGAGCTAATCAGTGTGAGTCCTAGAAATAGTTCCTTGGAATCATCTCTAGAAACACCCAAAGAAGTAAACGATAAAAATGGAAGCAGATATATCAAGAATAAAGAGCTTCCAGGATTTCCCTCTCCATGTAAAAGCTATCAACTCCTATTTTTAATCTCATTCTGATGCAAACATCCAGCCAAACTTCTCTTCTTCTGGCTAATCAAAGATAGCTGATGTGATACTAAAAAGTAACTTTTAAAAGTCTGACTTGAATGAAAGTCATCACGGATTGAATGACAATGCTTTAGTCCAGAAGAATGAGGTTTTTGGGGAGGCAGAACCAAGATGGCAATGCCCTAAACATTTCACAGAAACAAACTCACCCACCACAACTGATTCTGGGGACTGGCCAAAGAGTAACTTCCCAACTGGTTAACTGAAAAAAAATATGTTGATAATTAAGTGCAAATGAAAACAGCACCTCCCTATACATTGGGAAAACCTAACAGGGTTATTAAAAATAATTATTTCCCTCCATGCCCAACTGGCTTTATAACACTCAAATCTACTTCTGGTTTTTCATTGTAAAGGATTGCGGGGTGGGAGAGAGAATGCCTTGATAAGTAAACAAAAAGTCAGAACTCTCCTGGGAACTTATCACATTCTTCTTTTCCAACCAACAATTTTTAATCCCCTTGAAAAATGCTAGCGAAGAGGGCCTTTGGCAAAGAACTCAATAAAAATATGCAACTCTGGGGACACCACCACAGTACTGACATCAAGCTTGGAGAAAATGCTGCTTTTGTCTCAGAGGCAGCCTGTGATAAAAACAGGAACTTTGTGGAGAACTGATCACAACTGCACAAGAAGCCTGATCACATGCCCACAACAGAGCAACGTTTCTCTCATTGTTGTCCAGGGACTTCTCTAATAATAGTGGCTCGACTTATTCCATTCTTTTAATTCTCAATACCAATCCAACCCTCCTAGTAACAATCCATTAACAAAAGAAAGACGGTGCCGGCCAGGATTTGCATGTAACCGGTAGCCACCTCTCTCCTTCCCTCTTCAAAGACTGCAAAAGGTGATCAGATGCGGACAATTCAGCCCGAATACAGGCACCAGGAAAAAAACCCTTATGACAAAGGTGTTCTAAAAGCAGCCCTGTGTGTCTCTCTGTGTTAATGCCACTTCTTCTGGCCTCCCTAGGACCCTCTACGGCCCACCCCGCTTCTATCTCTCTCCTGTCACTGGGGAGGCATCTCGCATTGTTAAAAAAGGAAGAAGAAATGCTGGCGGATTTCCCCTGTCTTTCTCTTTTTCTGAAGGGGGGGAAGGGGAGATGAAACAGGCTAGGGCCCTCCCCTGGAAAAGGGTAGAGGAGGACAGGAGAAAGCTGTCAGCCACCCTGCTGGCGGCCTCACCCCCGCCCCGCCCCCACCGTGCCCCGGCGCCCGGGCAGAAGCCTGAAGCGGGAGGACACAGCTTTGTCTCGGGTTTTGGGGGGCAGGGAGCGCAGAAGCAGCCCGGGCCTGGGGAGGACCTCTCCTCCAAGCCTCTGCTCACCCCCTCCCAGGGAACACAATGAATCACACGGAAACCCACTTCCCGGGGTGAGAGAAGAGAAACGACCCTTCAGAGCCCGGGCCAGATTTCCGGCACCCTCCTCCACTCTGCCCGCACGGCCACCAGGGCGCGCGGCGGGGACCTGGTCTCCCCTCGCCGTGATCCGCAGCGGCGCCCGGGCGCCCGCTCCCCCGCCCGTCTCCTACCCTCCGAGAGCTCCAGCTCCAGCTCCGCCAGCTGCGCCCGCACTTCGGGCGGCAGCGCCGCCACCGCAGCCGGCGAGGGTTCCAGGCCTCGCTCCGCCATCCCGGCTCTGTCAGCCACACTCCGGAAAACAACCGAGGGGACCGAAAGAGGGACGGACTGACGCGAGCCCACACCCCTGCTACAGGATCCGGCTGCGGCCGCCAAGCGCCGCCAGCACCTCCGCTGCCGCCGCCGCCATGAGCAAGGGTCACGTGAGCGCGGCAGCCCCGCCCCCGGGCTGAGGCTGCACCGCCTCCGAAGCCGAGTCAGGCCTGAGCACTCGCGGTCTGATGGCGCCCTCTAATGGGAGCCTCCTGAAACGACGAGTACAAGCCCGCCGCCCCGATTTCTCCAACGCGAAATACGCTAACGGTGTTGATGTCCACCGGGACACGTAGCCTTTACTTTTTATGAACTCACGACCACGCAGTTTTCAGGGGCCCCAGGCCTTGCTTTTTCCAGTTCTCTTCGCTTAGTAGTGTATCCCTTTGTCTTGTCACTTCTTCCGTTTCCCCCTGATTGACATCTCCGATTCATAAAGATTTGAACTCAGGCCAGTTCTTTCACTGTGGCTTCCCGATTGCATTTACCAGGAGCTCTTTTTTTTCTATTTCAGTTCTAGCATTTAAGACAGAGGAGGGAGAATCTGC
Organism: Mesoplodon mirus; assembly: GCF_964341445.2. Classification (NCBI taxonomy): domain Eukaryota; kingdom Metazoa; phylum Chordata; class Mammalia; order Artiodactyla; family Ziphiidae; genus Mesoplodon; species Mesoplodon mirus. Next base: position 56,679,341 of record NC_138987.1, on the reverse strand, counting down.
CTCCCCCTTCCTAGACGTCTAACCACTTACAGGAGAACTTCGTCTTCTTTATCTTTTTATCCTCCTCGGTGTATGACTTAATAGGTGTTCCAAAAGTATTAATATTTTAATTCAGTATAAGGATCCACACATGTGTGTGTTTTTACCAGGAACTACTGGGGCAGATGCCTTAAACTGTCATTCATAGTCTTTCTTTAGTAGTATTGAATCTTTTTTTAAACGCCAAAAGTTCCCTGCAGAATTAAAGGGAATTCCAGTGTTTTTCCTTCCCTTCCATTCTGATCCAAAATTGGTCTGTTGAGAGTAAGGCCTCAGCATCTGTTCTTTAGTAGTTCCCAGACAGTATTATATCATTCATGGGCTGGAAGGGAAAAAAAATTTTTTTTTTAGGTTGAGGAAAGAATTTCAGCTTAAAAAAGGAGTGTAATATCATGGCTGACTGGGAAGTAGACTTTGAAATTTCCGTTTAACTGCAACAATGTAAGGAGAATCTATGGGAATATATGTCTGTATGTCTTCTGGCTTACATGAGGACTATGGCAGTTGTTTGTTTGTTTGTTTATTTATTTTTGCGGTACGCGGGCCTCTCACTGTTGTGGCCTCTCCCGTTGCAGAGCACAGGCTCCGGACGTGCAGGCTCAGCAGCCATGGCTCATGGGCCCAGCCGCTCCGCGGCATGTGGGATCAGCAGGCGGACTCTCAACCACTGCGCCACCAGGGAAGCCCGGCAGTTTTAAAATTTTATTTTATCTATTAAATTATGGCTACGTTGCGTGTTCATTGCTGAGCGCGGGCTTTCTCCAGTTGCGGTGAGCGGGGGCTACTCTTCTTTGCGGTGCACGGGCTTCTGGTTGCGGTGGCTTCTTTTGCTGCGGAGCTCGGGCTCTAGGCGCGTGGGCTTCAGTAGTTGTGGTGCACGGGCTCAGCAGTTGTGGCTCGCGGGGTCTGGAGCACAGGCTCAGGTGTGGCGCACGGGCTTAGTTGCTCCGCGGCATGTGGGATCTTCCTGGACCAGGGCTCGAACCCGTGTCCCCTGCACTGGCAGGTGTATTCTTAACCACTGCGCCACCAGGGAAGCCCTTAAATAAGACATTTTTAAAGGAAATAAAAAATTTATGAGGATAAGGAAAATTTGAACACTAGATATTTAGGAATTATTGTCATATTTTTACATAAGGTAATGACATTGTGATATATAACTTTAAAATAGTACTTTTTAATGGGAAAACATACTCAAATATTTATGGATGAAATGGTATGCCTGAGATTTGCTTCATAATAACCCAGTGTAAGGTGGGGTGAGAAGAAGGTAGAGGTATATCTGAAGTAATATTGGCTGAGATCATAGAAGGAGTTGGGTGGTGGAAATATTCAGCTTGATTATACTATTCTACTTTTGTATATATTTTTAAATTTCCATAAATAAACATTTTTTAAGTACAGAGAAATATTTCTGCAGATCATAACTTCGTAACTGTATCTTTTTCTATTTTTTCTAATATTGATATATATGTAAGAGAATGGGTACTTTAAAACATGAATCTACAAAGCAATCTTTACTAAAAGTTTCATAATTATAACAGTTGAAAAACTGGAAATATTGTCTACCCAGAAATCAAAGAGAATCAACTAAAATACTATCATTCACTCATTCGTTCATTCAAACATACTGAGTTAAGGTAACATGTTAGGAACTGTCTAGGTGCTAGGAATACAGTGTTTGAAAAAGGTGTATACTCTCACGGAGCTTAGTTTAGTTCTATCAGAATTATTATTAGTTTTATGAAGTGGCTTAAGATTAGGCCAACATATAAAAATAAATAACTTTCCTGTCTTACAGCAATAGGCAATTCAAAGAAAAATCCATTCGGTCGCAGCAAAATATAAGTAGGAATAAACCTAACAAGAAATGTGTACGATTTATATGAAGAAAACTGTAAACCTAAATAATAGTCACCTATTCCCAGATGGGAAGACACAATATCATAAGGCTATCAATACTCCAAAAATTAATCTATAAAAGTTAATGCAGGGTTTCCCTGGTGGCGCAGTGGTTGAGAGTCCGCCTGCCGATGCAGGGGACACGGGTTCGTGCCCCGGTCCGGGAAGATCTCACATGTAGCGGAGCGGCTAGGCCCATGAGCCATGGCCGCTGAGCCTGCGCGTCCGGAGCCTGTGCTCCGCAACGGGAGAGGCCACAACAGTGAGAGGCCCGCGTACTGCAAAAAAAAAAAAAAAAAAGTTAATGCAGTCTTTATCAAAATATTACTGTAATTTTCTAAGTCTTGACAAGCAGATTCTAAAGTTTAAATAGAAGATTAAATGCTCAAGGAAAGTCAAGAAAAATTAAAAATTAAAAATTTAGAAGAGGAATTTGCCTGACCAGATATCAAAACATACTAAAAATCAACAAGCCTCAAAACCAAAAAGTCATGAAGGAATACTGATTGTGAATAATGAAAGATAAGACAAACATGCATGTTCTTTAGTGGCAAGACTCATAATTTTTGTCGAGTCAGTTCTTGCAAAATTTCCTGTAAGTACAATGCAATATCCATAAAATCTTCAACAGAATGTTTTGTTTTGTTTTTTAAACAAAATTTGTTAGGTGATTCTGAAGCTCATATTAAAGAAAAAAATTCACAAGAATGGCCAAACATTCTAAATAAAAAAACCATGGGAACAATCTGACCTTTCAAATAACAAAATATGCTAAAAAGCTACTGGAGTTAAAACAGGGTATTATTAGTGCAGGAAGAGGATAGAAGGAATTTGATAAATACTGAAGAAACAGACTTACGCATAACTAGGAATTTCTTTTATGATAACGGCAGCACCTCAAATCAAGGAGAAAAGATCAAGTATCTAACAAATTGTTTTTTAACAAATGACTATTTAGAAGAAATAAGAGTGACACTTCATAATGCACCAAAAAATCTGAATGTATTTAAAAGTTAAAATTTAAAGAAAAAAATTAAGGTATTAGAAGAGAAGAAAAATATTTAATAACTTCAGCATAGGCAGGGCTTTCTAAGCAAGTAGTACAGGTGAATGTTGATAGATATGGCCCCCAAAACAATTAAAATGCAAGAAACCATATACAACAGGGGTCCCCAAGCTGCCTGAACCATCCTCCGCCACGCTACAGTCCGTGGAAAAATTGTCTTCCACGAAACCAGTCCCTAGTGTCAAAAAAGGTTGGGGACCGCTGATATAAACGTTAACGTTTTTTTTTTATCTTTTATTTATTTATTTTTTTTAATTTTTTTTTTATCTAAACGTTAACATTTTTTAAATTACAAATAAGAATGTGTTTCCAGTATATTTAACAGACAATGAAATATCCGGAACATAAAAAAGAGCCCTGGACTTCCCTGGTGGCGCAGTGGTTAAGAATTCGTTTGCCAATGCAGGGGACACAGGTTCGTGCCCTGCCTGGAAGATCCCACATGCCGTGGAGCAACTAAGCCCGTGAGCCACAACTACTGAGCCTGCGCTCCAGAGCTCGCAAGCCACAACTACTGAAGCCCGTGCGCCTAGAGCCCGTGCTCTGCAACAGGAGAAGCCACTGCAATGAGAAGGCCGCACACTGCAATGAGTAACCCCAACTTGCCGCCGCAACTAGAGAAAGCCCGCGCGCAGCAGCAAAGACCCAACACAGCCAAATATAAATAATAAATTATAAAAAACAAACAAAAATAGATGATAAAAAAGAGCCCTACCAGTAAACAATAAAAATTGACCACCTAATGAAAAAATAAGTAACAAATAATAAATGGCTAATGTGGATATAAAAACATTTAAAAACTTACCAGCAAAGAAATATAATTTTAGCAATAACAGATAAGAAGTACCTAAATGATATATAGATACTGGGTGTATCCCTTCCCTTGATGGCTGAGGATCATAAGCTACAGGATCATAAAAGCCCAAAACTCTTGAGGGTGATTTGTCCTGTTGTGTGAAAGATTTGGACATTGGGGAAGAGAATTCTTTCCTCATCTGGAAATTGCTGCAAGGACCTCGTAAACCTGTAACTGCTACTGACCAATCTTTCCTGTCACATAGAGAACTCACTTGAGGAAGAAGCCAACATACAGCTAGTAGATTGGGCATGGGAGGGAAAGGTGTGGGAAAAAGGTGAGGGAAGAGGAGAGAGAGGGATTAGATTAAGATTGATTATGCACTTGGGTCCAGCTCCATCACTGAACGTTTAAAGTAAGCCACTGGCTTCCCTCTACTTATTTTCCAACCTATTCTCAACCCTCTATTATCAGGCCTCCACTCCTAGTCTATTGAATCAGTTTGGTAATGGTTACCAGTAGCCGTCCAACTGTCAAATCCAATGGACTCCAGTCATCTCACTTACGTGGCATTTATACTTTACATCTTGAAATTTTCTCCTCCTTTAATTTCTTTAACATCTCTTTCTCCTGCTTCTCTTGTTAGAACATTTAATGCCAGTATTGTTTGGGAACTCCTTTTCCTCTGCCTTCTTTTACATTTTTAAAAAGTGTTTTTACTTGAAAATATTTCCAAGTATAGAGAATTATACCTATGTACCTATCTCACCATCTATTTCTGCCTCAGAACTTTAAAGACATTAAAGATACATTTGAAGGCCCTATACATGCATCCCTAGTATTATTTACCTCCCTTCCTCCTTCCCCAAACATGGTTATTTAAAAGGTATCCACCGGGGCTTCCCTGGTGGCGCAGTGGTTGAGAGTCCGCCTGCCGATGCAGGGGACACGGGTTCGTGCCCCGATCCCGGAAGATCCCACATGCCGCGGAGCGGCTGGGCCCGCGAGCCATGGCCGCGGAGCCTGTGTGTCCGGAGCCTGTGCTCCGCAACGGGAGAGGCCACAGCAGTGAGAGGCCCGCGTACAGAAAAAAAAAAAAAAAAAAAAAAAAGGTATCCACCATCTTGCAGCCGGTATCATTCCCTATTATTACATTTTTATACTTTTACTAGATGTACCCATAAACAATAAATAGTCATTTAAAAACTATAAATAAAAGGTATCAAACTCTACATGTCAATCTAACTTGCTCTTTCAGTATTTCTTTTGACACATGAGCTGTTTCCAGTTCATTCACTTTAAGTGATATATAGTATTTCATCACAAGACATACTATAGTACTACTGACTGATCTCCTGCCTCCCTCTTAGACTTACCTTTGTGAATATATTGGGCCCACCTGGACAATCCAGGCAAACCTCATTCCAAATCTTTAACTTAATGACATCTGCAAAATCCCCTTTGAAGTATAAATAACTTTCACAGGTTCTGGAGATTAGGATGTGGACATCTTTGTGGGAGAGATTATTCAACCTCTCATACTGTTTTAACTACTGCTCCCTAATTCCAAACATCTTTCTCACCTGGACAATTCCCAAGCTATTTACATAGCCACCAGCTTTGTGTTCTCAATTTCGAATCTAACCATAATCCTCTCCTTAAGACTTTCAGTGGTTCTGCATTCCCTACAGAATCAAGTGAAGTCATTTTCTTAGCATACAATTGGTCATGATTTGACTGCAAAGTAAATTCAGCTTTTCTCTTGCCGTGCTCTACTGAAACCTACACTCCACCCATTCCAAACTGTTATACTGAATTTGCCACATGGGCATGCCTCTTTGCCCTTCTTTACTTGCACTCTGTCAGTATGCTGCTCATTCTTCCTTCACCTACCTAGCCAACACATATTGTTCATGAATCCTTTGGAAGTTAATGCCTATCCCCCCAACCCCAGCAGAGCTGACCACCATTGAATGTGTATTTCTAATACCATCAAAACATTCCTAACACTTCATAGTAATATTTTGGCTTATAATGCTCCACTCTAGTTATTAAGGGTAGAAACTTCATAATTTTAGCATTCTGTGCACCTAGTGTCTTGGCTTATAGTAGATATGTAAGATCAAAATGGTCATAAATGAAACAATTAAGGTCATGGAGTTAGTGTGTGGGTATTTCTAAGATTTGAATACTGATGGAAAGTGGCATGCTACACAAACAGCCATACATCCACAAGAAAATAAGTGGTGAGACACAATAAAAAAATTTTTTAACTTAGTAAGTTAAATCTGAAATCTTGAAGAGTATGTGCTATTACTCCCTAAATTTTTGGATGAGTAAACAAGCTGAGAGAAGTAAATGATTTGCCTAAATACACCAAGATTAATAACAGAGTTGGCTATAGCTATGAGAAGACTATAATGTTACTCAGGGTTGGGGGGGATTTGATAGACATTCAAATTTTATAACCTTCTAGCCGTGTTTATGAGTGTGTTACTTCATTTCTAGGACACAGCTGGTTTGCTGAGGCATGTGTGAATTATGTCTTTTAGGGATCTTCACATAGAAAAATGGCAAGTTGATAATAAAAATTTTTTTAGCAGTGATAACAGTCACAACAAGCTTAATGCTTTTAATTCCTCTCCAATCTGACAATTTTATTGGTGAGGACTGGAAACATGAAAACTTGAATGAACTCACATGAGAGGTGCTTAACAGTAGTTGGCACGGAGACTGTTCAGGTGGGAAGAGAGGATGATGATTAGGATTAGGGTAGCAACAATTAAGACAGAGAAATAGGGGTAGATATAAACTAAATAATTTTTAGCCCTATCCCTAAGTAAGCTGAAAAAAAATGTAATCTAATGAAAACCACCATAATGCTCGAGATGAACTGTCTTTTAGACTTAAAGGGAATGATTTTAGTTCACTATTTCTTTTTGCAGTCGCCCCCCCCATCTTGCGATTGTTAGGATATTATCAGAAATCCTGCAAGAACAAGCATAACCATCTCAAAACCGTACTGATATCTCCCTGCCCACAAAAGGTTCTTTGCCAATGTATTCAGTCATGGTGAATTCCACAAACTTCCATCCAGTTCCAAAGTCACAAATTCATGAGTCATTTTCTATGCCTTCCTCTCACCCTCTGTATCTAACCCATTCACATCTTTCTCCTAAATGTTTCTCAAATCTACCACTTTGCTCCAACTGTATCATCACCAGGTAAAATCTAACCCGTCTCATCTGTTCTCCATAATGCACAAATTTCAAACCCAGGAGTCTGGCTCTTACCTCTTTCTCTGTCCTCAGCTTGGAAGACAGAACAAGGTCCTCCCCATACTGTATCTGCAGGACCCTATAATTCTTCCAATGCATCATAAAGATGTACAGGTTGCTCCTTCATCTGAAACACTCTCCTCCAGGCTCACCTAATTAACTCCTACTCCTTCAGATATCTGTCCTCTGTTTCTCAGGAAAGCATTCATCCCTGTACCATCCCCCACTCCAACTGCATGGATTCTGCCTGGTTCTGGCTTTCACATTTACTGCTGGTCTAATTTTGCAATTACTTATGATTATTTCATGCTAAGCACCATGAGGGTAGGAATCCAATCTATTTTTTGCTGTCTAGCACAATGCCTGGAACACAGCATGCAATATATACTGGCTAAATGAATACCCCACCCATCATGATTAGGTCCAATGCTAAGTCAATACCCTCAGTTTTGACATGTCGAGGTCATAGTTATTTGTATAGGCAGAATTTGGAATGCAAAATAGCAAAATTAGAACTTAGATGCATCATTCAAAATAAATATAAAACATATGTTAAAGATAAATAACAGCCTACATAAGGTTATGTAGGGAGGCTGGAGTTCTACTATGGTTCATTAAGTCTGATACAGCAGGTATGCAGAGGAAACAGGAGAGAAGTACAGCAGCTTCAAAGATTTGCATAACAGCTACCAAAAATGAATTTAAAAGATAACATTTAGGGCCTCTTGCCTTCCAAGATGGCCCACACTCTGTCTATGGAGTGTGTATCTCCCTGAATAAACCTTTCACTTTACTGTCTTGCTCTTGAATTCTTGCCTGCACGAAGCCAAGAACCCACACTTGGCGGCCATCCCAGGGACTCAGACATGACTTGGGATGTGACCATCCTCTCGCACCCCACTCTCTTTCCTGCAACATCTTTTCTGGCACCCAATGCGGGGCCTCAAAGGCCATAATCTCGATCCGCCTATTGGGCTATGGCTCCCCTCTGAAGGGTGGCTGGGACTTATCCTGAGCCATGTAGATTCAAGTAGCCCGTTAAGTGGCAGCTGATGTCGCCTGCAGGATCTGGCAGAGACCAGTTCTCTGGCCGTGAAGAAGCGCACTGAAGCCAAGGCTTTTCCCCCTCAGTCTTTCTCATTCTCCTATTGCTCTACCTCTTTGGACTTGAAAAGATCCACCCAGGCGACCACCAAACATCCAAATTTAGACTGCGTGGCAAGTAATAGACAACTTGGTTGGGTCTAAAGAACTCCTGCCAGGCGGCTTACCTGGTGGCGCAGTGGTTGAGAATCTGCCTGCCAATGCAGGGGACACAGGTTCGAGCCCTGGTCTGGGAGGATCCCACATGCCGCGGAGCAACTAGGCCCATGAGCCACAACTACTGAGCCTGCGCATCTGGAGCCTGTGCTCCGCAACAGGAAAGGCCGTGATAGTGAGAGGCCCGCGCACCGCGATGAAGAGTGGCCCCCGCTTGCCGCAACTAGAGAAAGCCCTCGCAGAGAAATGAAGAACCAGCACAGGCAAAAATAACATTTAGGAAGCTTGTTCCTTCCCACAACACCAGAAGAAAATGGAGCATTATGAAGTGAAAACATCTCAATTCCTTTAAACCCTCACACAAACTAAAGACACCTTTGATAGTTTTCATTCCAGAGATTTTTAAGGAAATTCACAATCCTCTAGTAGTGTTAAACTTTTTATAAAAACTTCCAGGCATAAAACTGAAATTTAAACTTGGAGACACACTTCAGTTAATATTTTCTAACAAGGCATAAATATATAAAGTATCTCAGTGATATGACTCTTGATAAATCCATTCATTTTTAATACAACTCAAAAGCCTACATAACTTAAGTTCATCAACTGGTCATCAGTCCACCTAAAATAATACACAATTACAGTGTGTTCCTGATATGGTAAAGAAGAAATTTAAGTTATGCACCTCCTCTCTTGGCCAAATAGAAAGCCCTAAGGCTTTGTTAGCATGTCTCCCCTGTAAACCTGTTATTACTGGGATGATTTTGCTCACTGATGTTAGCTGTCTTCATTACGATAAATGTTCATTAGCAAAATAAAGGTTTTAGCTGGTGAAAGGGCAGTGCTGCTAAGTCATCATCCAAGTGAACGTTCACATTAAATGTTACCTTTATGTTTTATAAACACACTCATAACACACAACTTGTGGAACAAACATTTCTGAATATATGAGAATTAGAAAATCTAATTTGAAATTAGCCTATATTTTAAAAGACCTAGATTTCTACTAGTCAAGAATAAACTGTGGCATAACAGCTATGTAACACTTCAGGGTTTTTTAGCAATGCTATATTCAATAAAAGTTGAGCTGTCACATTAATTTGCAGATACCAGCTGTTAAAAAAAGCCAGAGCTTGCTCAGCTTTTCCATTTTTGCTATTACCATAGTTGAAAAAAAGATTAAGACTCATTTAAATTTCCCAGTGAACCTTCCCTTAAAAAGCTCCCCCAAACCCTTTAGCTCTAGGGTTTGCAATCAAAGAGGTGGTTGAAAAGGTAAAGGTAACCAAGGGGCTTTCTCTTTCTCTTGCAAACAGAAGTTTAAAGACCCAGAATTTACACACTCAAATCAGGCCATAATCTGACCCACGAAGGCAAACCCTTAAGCTGCACATTGCCCTGTGATTTTTCTCCCCTTCAATAACTGCTTCTGACACTAAAAAGAATTTAAGAAAACCCCAGAATCACAGAGCTGAATCTTTTAGCTCTCTACCCTCACTCTGCAGATGAAATATCACACAATCCATACCCCTCTCCCAAAAACAAAATAGCTGAAACCAGAATATAACTAGAGTGGGCAACATAAAAACTAATCAGAAAGTAAATACAAGTAGCCATTAGACATAAGCCACCTGGAGAAAAGGAAACCAGTCCTGCTTTTTAATAATTTTATTTTTTCTAATTTTGTGTTAATTTCCCATAGCACCTTGGCAATGTTGAAAACAAAAATACAAATACAACGATGTACTCATTATAACATAATATGCATGAGCATGTGTCACACCATTTGCGGGGGTGTGGGGGGGAGGGGGGAGTGCAGTTTTGACAACAAGAACAAACCTAAGCAATGGACAAGAGAAGCGAGATAACTGGTTCTGACTCCCAACCCCGAACATTTAAGAGATATCACTCACACCTGAATCAGGCAAAAAAAAAACAAAAAACAAAACCCAATAATGATGTGGATTGTTTCTTACACTAATCAGTGTTTTGTGCTTCAAAACTGAAAATAAAACCATTTTATTGTATACACAGCCTGCTGATATCTCACTTGTACTTTCAGGAACCGTCTACTCAACAATTCACAGCTTTTAAAAATAAAATTGAAACTATTTAATAATATGGTGGAATTTAAAAAAGAATACTCTCAACTTGAAAACAAATTCTTTCAACTTCTTAAAATGTCCTCAATTAATGAGGACTGAAATGTCTATGTATTTTCTTGAAATCTCAGACTAAATTAGCATACACCAAAAAGCTCAAAGTTAAATTAATGGCCACCAAATTGTAAGGAAATATAAAAACTTAGGAAAGAACACCATACATTGTAGTTAAGAATTTACAAAAACTCCTTTCGCATTTTACCTTTTCTGTAAAAACAAAACAGTACTTTTAAAATATGGTTAATATACATGGCCAACATAAGTAACAGACTTAATCCCAGTGCTGTTCAACTGTATCAAAGTAAAACCAATGGACATTTAAGCCAAAAGACTAAATATTTAAGGCCATAACTAATAAAACTATAGAAAGTGTTCAGTAACTTTTAAATACTCGTCTCTGCTCCAGCAAATGCTAATACTCCCCCATTATGCCTTCTCCAAAGCCAACCTGGTATTTAAAAAGAAAAAGGAATGTACAATATTCAAGCTACCTTAATTTTAGAAACCAAAAATAAATAAATCTGCATGTCATTTGATCACATGCAAATTGAGCACTTAAGATGATAAGAATAAAACCATATCACTGAAAGATCTTATCTTCTTCCAAAATCCAGTTGAAAAAACTTTAGATGGATCATTCCTTTGAACGCCAGTGTCTATATTTGCAAAAATGAAATTACTCAGATTAAAGACAGGCCTAGATATCATTAAAACCTTAATTATCTGGACAGAAAACGGAGGCAGGTTTTGCCATATCTCTATCTATATACCTTCTCTGTGAAGTGCAAGGTGATGAACTTGTGTGACTCTTGTTCTCATGCATTTAAGAAGTATGGCAGAAGATCACTGAACCATACACTCAAGATCATTTGTATCTACTTTTACCCTCCAACAACCCAAGGACACGTTAAGTCATAAGGATGAAGAGAAAAACTTGACATTTAAATTCCTCCTTCTAAAGAACCAAATAAATAGTTAAACTACAATGAATGCCCAACCCTCATCAGTTACAGAGTAATGCTGGACAAAAAAGCCATCAGTTTCACACAACTCACAGGCATCATTTAGATACAAACCTTAAATCTGATATAATAAAATAAATGCTAAATACATATTGTGAATATATATATTATATACACACACACACACACACACACACACACACACATTATTCTTCCCTATACATCCCATCAAAATGGGAACTATTAGCTGTAATGAGGCAAATTAACTGAAAAACATTATATTTAATATGAAATTTTAAAATGGTCATGTCTTTAAATTTCTTTCAATAACACCTTCTGGGAAAAAGCAAGAACACATCTTAAAAAAGAACTCTTTTCTTGTGTATCAATTAGAACATTTAGTTTTTAGAAGTTGGGTAGACTAACAGCAAGTCATACAAGGATACAAGTAATATAGGCCTATTTCTGAGACACATTGTAAAAAAAAAAAAGTATTGTTTCATCTAAGTGCAATAATTAAGTTTATAATCCTTACCAAGCGATTTTTGTAAAATGTTTATTCTCTTAAATCCAATACATTCACAGAGTGTTAACACTTTAAATGTTTATCATTTCCACCAGCTGCAGCATTATCTAAGTAAACCAAAATAAGCACTTTTATCATAAATGTAGTCAGTGATTATTAATACTTTTTTTTTTAAAGGACCTAAACTTCCCCCAAATTTCAGCACAGGTAGTTTTATGGTATGTTTCATTTAGTAGAAAATAGTGTGTAGAAATGAATAGTTTCAAACTGCTTAAATATATTATATCATGTTATCAATCCACCAAATCAAAAGCGATTGCCAAGCTGAATAATAAGTTACAAAGAAACGATAATTCTGGCTTGTACAGAAATGTGTGGTGTTTTCAAAGCTCTGAACAGTTACCTACTAATACAAATCTCCAAAGCTTAACTTAGAGTTGGAAGATGAGTTTCACAGTAATGTAATTTTAACCCTCATTTACATTCATTTTAATATATTACTAAGATGTTTACTCTATGTCACAATGGTGCTTTCCAGTGTTCACAATTTACAGTTTCAATTTGTACATATGTAATTCACTAACATAAGGGACAGTTATTACTACCACAAACTATCCCTAAAAAGAAAACAAAACCCCACCTTACATAGAACTCTGAAAATAGTATGACTTAAAACAGATTAATGCAACATGGTTTTTAATTTTTTAGCCATTTTCTAAACACCAGCATGTAAACTTGCCTATTTAATGTGAGAGCTACAACTTTATTCACTGAGAAATTATATGTTAATTTTAACTATCTTTCTAACCTCAACTCAAAAATTTTGTGACTTGCTGGTTCTGTTTCTGTGAATTCCAAACTGCTTTTTTTTTTTTTTTTTTGAGAAAGGGAAAGAAGGAAGGTGATAAATACACTGTAAACAGAAAAAGTTGTCCCCAAATTAAACCTTTAAAAAGAAATTTCTTTTTACATCTATTCTATTTAACACTTTAAGAGTCAGCTACAACGTTTCACCTTTAACACTTACACAAATAAATTACTGTAGGGTCAGTCTGCCCTATCATTCTGGGATCTAAAGTTCTAAATACATGACCAGAAGAGTAAAATACTTTAATGTCCAAGTCAGAAATTTAGAACAGTTATATGATTTGACTAGACTGAGCGAGGCAGCTAGAAACATACAATTCTGTAGGTGATTGGTTATTTTGCTTTTGGGGGTGGGTAGTCAAAGAACAGAGTAACGAAGAAAGTAACAACAAAAAAAAGAAATCGTTCCCTATTTTAGGGGGGGAAGAAATATCACAGGGCAGCTTAAACCTCTGAGCTCCATTTGACCCACCCACTCAGATATAACACAAAATTTTAATTTTTCAAATAACCCCCATTCTTTCCTTGAGTATCAAACTGATTGGTAGTCACATCCCCAAGTACAATCAGAGTCTAACAGCTTGTTGAATGAAATATTAGTAAGGTCAAAAGGACAGACTAAATTTCAAACTGGAAAAAAAAAATCTACTCAAGTATTACATTCAGTTTTCAAATCATTTACTAACATGACAACAGATTTGGCTTCAATCATACTTGCACACACTCACACCACAACAGTCACCCCAGCCACTGATCTGTTTTGCAACACAAGGCCATATAGGCAGAAATGGCATTCTCCAAGCCAAACTTTAAATAGATTAAAAAAAGTAATTTCTAATTTTACAGAAATGTTTCTTCAAAAAATATTTTCTCTCACTCCCTCATCTCCTATACTGAAGGATGTATAATGTGTTTTTCTCCCAAGCTAAATCTGAACCCTCAAAATTGATTCCAGGCAGAAGATCTCTGCAAATTAAAATCAAAAACAAAAATAGAAAAATTATATTTTTATATATGTATACATATATATATATATTTATACTGATTGGAATCCTCCAGCATTTTAAAATCGCTTTAGAGATGAATTTTGGGATTCTATAGCTCACAGCTCCAAAATCCATAATGATTTAAGGATGTACTTTCTCTGTTTCCTTCCTGGCCATGCCCTCCCCTTCAAAACAGTTCAATATAGCCAGGCTCAAGTTTAATGGGAAGAGAGAGAAGTTTTTGAGCAGTTTTTTGTTTGTTTGTTTACTTTGGTGATCTGGGTGGCATGTATTGCTCTTTGCCATTACGTCGAGTCACTCCCTGAGGTATAGCCCTATGGCCAAACTGGCGTCTCTGTTCCCTGATTTTTCCAGCTGCTCCCCTGGGAATGGCATTGCCTCGGAAGCCAGAGTAATCCTTACTAGCCCTCGCTTCTGGCTTCTCATGTTGTTTCTCGAAGGACTTCTCAGGAGCTCCATTCTCTTCATTTTTGGTGGGAGATACTGCATTGGAGCGAAGTTCTCGCAGTGGCTGCACAAGAACTGGAGATGGCTCTTTAGGGGGCTTCTGGCACACTTCAGCATAACTTAGCTTCCGAGGTTCCTTTGAAGTAAAGATAAGAAAAAAAAACATTTATGGTACATATTCTCTAAATAATAAAGTACAGAAAGAATCGTGTTAACCACAAGAAATCAGTAAGTTATCTTGTAGGAAAGGGCACTAGGCAGTCTCTTATACACTGCTATTAAAGTGTACAGGTACAATCTTTAAAAATAAAATTTGTTGAATATAATTAAAAAGTCTTAGCAATTTATGTATGATACAATAATTTCAATTGAGATATTTATTTGAAGGATATACAAGTCAGCAATGTTTATAATGATGCAAAAAAACCCTGGAAACCTAAATGGCTAACAAGGAAGAACAGATTAAATTAATAATGGTACATCCACATGACAAAATAAAATGGTTCCATTCTCTCTTCCCTGACTACAAAGAACCCTAAGAGAGATACCACAAGAATCTCAGCAGAGCAGTTGGAAACCAATAATATAAACTCTTAATTATCTCATCTGAAAAGGAGAATAGGGATGCTGTGAGAATGGGCTAAAGCATAAAAAAAGTCTTTAGTACTGGTCCTAGCATATAGTAGGCATTTCATAGTGGTAGGTGCTATTCTATTATTATTATCGTTATTATTAAAAGACAAGATAAAATGTTCTTAACCTAGAAAAAAGAAAGAGCTGTACCAAAAATGCACTAGTTATATCAATGAATGAAAGAATTATAGGTAAATTTTGTGGCTTTTTTCCCCCTGCTTTTCTATACTTTTCAAATTATAAAAATGATTCTGGAAATTGAATAAAAATGGCAGTGGCCCCTCATGGGTTTCATAGGTTTGTTAAGCATTATACAAAAAAGAATTTCAAGAGGCTCAAAGCCTCTATACCCTAGCCCAAAAAAAGGTACAGTCATCATAATGAGAAGGAAACTTCACTTAACCACAATCTGATTGGAAATAAAGCAATCAAAAAAACAGAATAAAAAGTAATTTCTTCATTCCCTCAACAAGGCTAAAATTTCCAATTTCTTCAGAGTGACTTTAAATGCCTTTTTCGATGCGGGCAACCAGCCCCAATTTGGGCTATTTCCAAATGACTCTGCTCTAGCAAAGAGTTACATGAAAAATAAAATTTCTCATTATTTAACCTATTGTTTTATTCTCACTAAACTAAATTCATCAAGTTACCTGTAGGGCCACAGCTACAGCTGCACTTATGTTACTATTACACGGTGAAGCAGTATTTGTTCTCGATGGCTTTGCAGTACTCGGGGAAGAAACTGGTATAGTTGTCTGGTTGGGAACATCTTTCTGAACAGTAGAATCCTCTATTAGATCCTTTTCTTGCTGAGTTGTGCTAAGGAAAAAAGAACTTGACATTAGGCTTAGTATAGAGCACAAAGAAACACCTGAGAAATGATCAGAAGAAAAAGTAATCTTAATGTGAAAGATCATCTACTTTGAAATTGTACCTTAATGCAGAAAGCTCAGCTGTACATGGAGGACTGGTGCTCATACTGAGTTGCTGGGTAGAGGTGCAGTCTGTCTGTTCATCCTCTGCAGTCACTGGGCAACTAACTCTCAGCTCTTCCTTATCCTTAAAGTGGAAACATATTTCAAAATTGAACTTATATAGATACTTCTCCAAAGAAGATAAACAAATGGCCAATAAGCACATGCATGAAAAGCTCAACATAACTGTCCATTAGGGAAATGCAAATCAAACCCACAATGAGAAACCATTTCACACTCACTAGGATAGCTATAATCAGTAAGACAGACAATAATGAATGTTAGTGATGGTATGTAGATATTGGGACTCTCATACATTGAGAGTGGAAATGTAAAATGATGCAGCCACTTTGTAAAACAGTCTGGCAGCTCCTCAAAAAGTTAAATATAGAGTTACTATATGACCCAGCAATTCTGCTCAGTTATAAACCCAAGAGGAAACAAGTCTATACAAAAACTTATACACAAATGTTCACAGTAGCATTATTCATAATAGCCAAAAAGTGAGAACAAGCTAAATATTCAGCTGGTGAGTGGATAAACAAAATGTGGTATAACTATCCAATGGAATATTATTGCACAATGAAAGGAATGAAGTACTGATACACACTACGACAAAGAATGACCCTTGAGGACATTATGCTAAGTGAAATAAGCCAGTCACAAAAAGACAAATACTGTTTGATTCCACTTATATGAGATACCTAGAGTAGTCAAATTCAGAGACAAAGCAGAATGGTGGTTGCCAGGGGCTGAGAGAAGTGGGGGAATGTGAGCTGCTATTTAATGGGTAAACCATTTTAGTTTTGCAAGATAAAAACAGTTCTGGAGACTGGTTGCACAACAATGTGAATGCATTTAACACTACTGAACTGTACACGCTTAACATGGTTAAGATGATAAATTTTATGTTAAGTGCATTTTACCACAAGTAAAGAACAAATATCAAGAAAGAGCCCTAGGGCTTCCCTGGTGGCGCAGTGGTTGAGAGTCCGCTTGCCGATGTAGGGGACGCGGGTTCGTGCCCCGGTCCGGGAAGATCCCACATACTGTGGAGCAACTAAGCCCGTGCACCACAACTACTGAGCCTGTGCTCTAGAGCACGTGAGCCACAACTACTGAGCCTGCGTGCCTAGAGCCCATGCTCCGCAACAAGAGAAGCCACTACGATAAGAAGGCTGCGCACCGCAATGAATAGCCCCTGCTCGCCGCAACTAGTGGAAGCCTGTGCGCAGCAACAAAGACCCAATGCAGCCATAAACAAACAAACAAACAAGCAAATAAATAAATGTGTCTGTGTATCATACCTCACCAAATCTGAGAAGCCATCAACTTTAAAACACACCATTATTTTATATACTAAGAAAAAACACTGCCACTAAAACTACAATAGTTTTTGTTTGTTTGTTTTTTTGCTGTACGCGGGCCTCTCACTGTTGTGGCCTCTCCCGTTGCGGAGCACAGGCTCCAGACACGCAGGCCCAGCGGCCATGGCTCACGGGCCCAGCCGCTCTGCGGCATGTGGGATCTTCCCGGACCGGGGCACAAACCCATGTCCCCTGCATCGGCAGGCGGACTCTCAACCACTGTGCCAGCAGGGAAGCCCTACAATAGTTTTTAAATTATAAGACAGCCTGACTTTCATGGGGAAAATGTAATAATAATATCTTTTTTTTAATAAAGGTCTATCTTAGAAGTGGTGAAACAATTACAACATTGCATAATTTTTTTTAACAAGGGAAGACAGTGAAATACCTTCAAAATTCTGAGGGAAAATGATTTCTAATAGAGAATTCTACAGAGATAAGCTACTGATCAAGTGTGAGAACAGAAGAACATTTCAGAATGCAAGATCTCAAGAAATTTATACTAAAAACCTTATACAGGAAGCCTGGGAAGATGTGACCCACCATAATTTGGGAAAGTCAAACAAGAGTAAGAAAAAGAAGGGATACACCAAAAAGAGTAAAGAAAATTCCCAGGATGACCGTGAAGTTCCAGGAACACAGCTGTGCAGAGTATAAGAAAGGAGACATAATAACAATATACTATAAGCCTCAGTTATGGAAAAAATGATGCAATATTGAGATGTGACATACAAATGATGGCGCGACCTAGTCTAACTGGCAGTGTCTTTTACTTTCTTAGTGATACCAAAATAATGGGGCATCTTGTAATTGATGGCAGCATAGATATGATGAAGTACAATATACTGAGAGGATGAGAAAAGTATATTGGTTTAAGAGAGCTAAACCCTTAGCTTCTAGAATGTAAAGTTAATAGACAACGTCTATAACTGAAAAATCTAAGAAGGAGCAGTATAAACATGTTAATTAGATATACAGGGATAAATGTCAGGAGAAAAAGCTAGAGTTGAAAGTGGTAGCAGGGGACTACTATTTTTCATTATAAGCCTAGATATACTATGTACATGTACTCTTAAAAATGAAGCTGAATTAGAAACAAAAGGTAGAAAATGAGAAAAATTTGTGGGGCATAAGGATTTAGCATATAAAGAGGTCTACACTCAAAAAGACATTGTAGGATAGGTTATCCCCAACCTTTTGACATCAACTCTCCATTTATTTGGAAGACTGAGTTTACCAGAGTAGCTTAGAATTCATTCACGTTATCACTTAATTATCGATATATGCACTTAAGTGGAAATGACACTTTCCATTCAGCTTTCATAAATTAGTTCTACCAAGCTGGGTTGACTGATACAAAGACAGGCAAAGGTGAAGAAACATTTTATTGACCTTGTGTAGCTTTATCACAAATCTTTGCATAATACTCAGAGTATGCTAAAAACCCCATGAATAAACACTATGATAGAAATAAGCATTGAGTGCAAATAAAACTTTAAATAACCCTTAAAACAAAGGCAAAAGATTGGTCCCATAAAATAAAGATTGGATGCTTCAGTGTTTACCTTTTCTTTGCAGACACCTTTAACAACATCAGACATCCTACTCTCCAAAACAAGTTCACCTGGCGTTCTTGATGAACTTCCAGGTAAAGGAGGAAAATTTGAGGCTAATAAGTCAAACTTTGGTGTTGGAGCCTTTGCTTCAGCTGTTGAAGGATGAGGTCTCTAAAAGACACAAATCAAAAAACAGGTTACATGCTCATCTCATTCTCTAATCCTGTACCACAGAAGCTGAAAGCTCTAAGAAACAAACAAACCAAACTCCACCTAATGAAGAGAGCTGTTCCCCTATAAATTCTTGGATTCTCATTTTAGTTGAGTTCTCGTTAGTATTGATCAATCCGACCTATCTTTAGTCAGCTCCTTCTCTTGGCTCTTTTGCAAACTCTGCCACACTCTTTAAACCTTCTAATCAATCTCCACTATTCTTTGCTTTCTAAATTTGCTATACCCTCTTCCGTAACAAAAATAAACACAAGAACCCCTACACTATCTAAATTTGCCATCATCTTTTCTTCTTCTATAGTCTCAAGGGAAAACAATATCCTTCCTTGAAATTCTTTTCATCTTTCTCCTCCACCTACCACTCTCTATACCCTCTGACAAGCCTCTCCCTTGTATCTTCTTCTCCCTCACCACACCACTAAAATTGCTTTGACAAGTCACCAGTGCCTTCTTCCACAATGCAAAATCTGACAGACTTTTTTTTCTGACCTCACTCTAGCATTTGGCATGGTAAACATTCTTTCCTGTGGGAGCTCATTCTTCCATTAGCTTCTGATACCTCTTTCCCTTCATTCTCAGATCTGACAAGCATGTGCTCTTCTCCCCCTGACCACCTCTTTGGATGGTTTTGGTTTCTATATGATTGCCACTCTTTCTCCCTTTCCATACTCTCCCTGTGTGATATCCGCTATCCACAGCTTCAACTACTACCTACATGCAAACAACTCTTAAAACAATCTTTTTCACTTTTTGGTGAATTTTTGGCTGCACAGCTCTGAAAATTTACTAAAAATCACTAGGTTGTACACTTTAAATATTTTCAGACCAGATCTTTGCCTGAAACCCAGATATCAATTTGCCTATTAGCTATCTCCACTTGGATTTCTCTTGGATACTTCAAACAACAAAATGAATAATCACATTTTTCAGCCCCACAGCTACTATGTTCCTCAAGTTCCATTCTCGGCCCTTTTTAAAATCACTTACTCTACTGAGAGTCCCCTGCATGATCTCATCTACTCTTGTAACTTTAATTACTACATGTAAGCTTACAAATCCTAAACTGTACCTCTAGCTAAGATCTCCTTACTGCACAAGGGTACCCCCACCCTGCCCTTTGTACTAAGAAGCATGCTGGTCTCCTGTTTCTTCAGTCCTAATCTTCAGTCCTCAATCCAGGTATTTTCAACATATTAAACAGACCTCTAACCTAATCTCTCCTCTCCTCAATTGTTCAGGGCCACATGAGGATTCACATAGACTGCTACAATGGTATCCTAAAAAAGGTGTTGCCTAAAGTCTCAAGGCTGCCATGGTATAGAAAGCTATAAATGAAAAACTAACACTTTTAAAAGGTTCACAGTTTGCCCCAAGGACTATTCTTTGTGTTATAATGCAATATTTTTCTTCTTTGAAAATTTGTACCTTTTCACTGCTTAAACATGTGATATCTGTATACTTATATGTTTATTATATGTACACTATATAGTATACTATTATATATGTATATAATTCACTACTTATACATGTAAAGTAAGTATTATATTTCACATTTATGATATAGATGTAAATTACAGGCAGGGTTTTCTTCAGACCTCCATGTCTTCCTATACTATTTTTATTCCTCAACTCCTTTTGACCACAGTTAAGAAATGGCAAACATTCACCATGAACAAACCACACACACACAAAAAATATGAATAATTTGAAGCTAGGTAAGTGAGGATTCAAATAAGAACCTGCCTAGAACTATAAAAATTTTTTTTTAAATCTCAAAGTGGTTTTACAGGATTGGCAAATATAAGAATCAGCACTAGGTAGAAAACTGCCCCCAAGTAACAATTAATAAGTAGTATAACAGTTTCCAACACCATCCAACAGAGCTGTAAAAGTGAATCACATATGCTACCAGACTGGCAAAAAATCATATACTTTGTAAGGCTTATGGATAAACAGAAACTCTTTTTCACAGGGTGAAAATCAGCACAACCCCTATAGAAAGCCATTAGGCAGCAACTTACTGAATTGTGACTCAGAAATCCCACTTCTAGGGATTCTCCTTCAGATACTACTGCACACATAGGAAGTGATGGTTATATGAGGTTATCATTGCACTGTTTGTGACAGCATTGTAAAATCAAAAGATTGAAACTCTTTAAATTTCCATTAATAAAGCAATAATTAAACTTTCCATGGAATATTTTCATATATTTTATTTTAAACCATGTGAACAGATTAGGTATTCAAGTAATTTTTTTTTAAAGTGAGCAACACAGGTCAAAGCTCTAACTATATGTGTGCTTTAAGGGTGAGGGGTAGTGGTGATGGTGGATATTTCAGGGTCAAGAACGGGCTCTAATTATAATCAATATTATAATGAATAAAACAAAAACCCGGAAAGATACACCAGAAGTCAACGCCATAGTAAATCACAGAAGAAGAAAAAAGAAAATCGAACATATGTAATTAAAGGTTAAAAAAAAAAAAAAAACTTACTGGGATCCTTTCATCTTCCCGACGTCTTCGACCTCTGAAGAGAGTTCTCCTTTTAACAATGACAAAAGGGAGTGGGGGTGGGGAAGCAGGTGGGAGGGACAACTCATAAGTTTCTTCAAATGTATACATTCCATCAAAGATGGGTGAACTTCTATTTTAAGTATCTATACTTCGTAAATCTCCTTTATTATTAAAAGATATATTTTCTTCTGAAGAGATCCTGAGCTAATCTACCAAAAACTTCACCTACTACCACCACCACCACTAAGTAAGCTGGGCCCATTTTTATTAGCAGTGCTCCCTCCAAATCAGAAGCATATTAGGGTTCATTTTGTTTTGTTTTGTTTAGGAAGGGTAGATAACATATAACCCCATTCCCACAGTTTAGATGTTCCTAGAAATTAAAACTATGATGCAGATGGAATCTTATCTTTCTAAGCTAATCTTTCCTTAGTGAACTGTAAAGAACTTCGGAATAACTTTTATAAACCTCTGACTCAGAGCTATATGGGCATTCTGAATTTCTTAATTATGAAAAACTAGTAACACATATTACATGAATAAAGTATTTATTTAGCATAACTATATGCCAATAATTAAATTTAAAAATCACTAGATCATGGTCTTCAAACATTCATATTATGATTAAAGAATTTTCATATACCTTATTTCCATATTTATTACCATATTTCCTTACCTGCCGCCCCTACCATAGTCCCCATTCTGTTCCATCTGCAAAGTGGGAGTCTCTTTTGGAAGGTAGCTTTGCTCCTGGTGCCCTGTTACTGTAGGGTTATGTCGTTCAGTTGGAAAGTTCCTTGAACCAGATCTGTTCAATGGTCCATCCCCCAATGACACAGAGCCCTCTGTTGAGTGTTCTGAACCACTTGACCTAAAATGAGGCTTCACACTATAAGAAATATAAGACCATATATGTGAAAGGATAAATTAAAACAGAAAATATTTTCTCTTAATGGTAGAAACTCTTAACAGGCCAAGTTAAAAATTGTCTTCTGCTGTATTCTGATTTTCCATAAACTGGGTTGGACACAGAAGCATTGTGTTGTAAAAATGTAAACCCTTTAATGTCTCAGACGTATTATTTTTAAAAGGCAAAGAATTTTTACATTAAAAAAAAGCTGTTTGGAGAGATTTGAGAGGTGATATCCAAAGTTCTTCAAGATAAGCCTACTTCTACCCCCAAATTTAGGATATAACTAGGATTTTAGCTAATTTCTTTAACACGAACTGCAGTTCTGACACATCTAAATCAGCCAGACTGGAAGCTTATTGAGACTATGCCATACATTCTCAATGGGGCAACAATATCCCCAAAGGGAGTAAGAATTGGCATACATTACATAAATAGATATACAATGATCTTTAGTATTAAATTTTCATATGGGGGAATTGGGGGAAAAGTCTAAAAAAACTCTTTAGGGGACGGATAATTTTTTTAAAAAGTAAGGAACAGTGGAATATATTAAAATCCCAGCTTCCTACTAAGCATCCCTCTCCAAATGAAATCAGTTGTTCAAAGATCCAACAAAGATGTGAGACCAAAAAACTAGGAAAATATAACACAACTAATAGCCTGGCATGACTTCATGAATTAAGGTATGGAATCTGGTAAAAAACAAAAAACCAAACCAAACCAAAGACAAACAAAGCAAAACAAAACAAAAACAAAAAACACCTACATCTAACAAAAGTAGCTTTTATCTTGGATGATGGGTATAAGTACCCAACTCTCTTAACAATTTGTAAGCAGATGAAGCTAGGGTAGGGTAAAGGAGAGAGGATGCAGTTTAATCAATAGTGAAAACATCTAAAGTAAGCCCAAGCAACTGAGGACCCTGGCTCTACAGGAGATTTAAAAAGGAAGTATTAGATTTCTATTTAGCCCCTTGCTTGCAGTTTATATACTCCATTTTTTTTACAGTCTATTTTCATAGTCACAAATTTATAATGTTAATAACACACTGTAAATTCCCGGTTCTTTAAATAGGGATTTAAAACCTCATAATTATGAACAATTAAACATTAATTCCAATAGCATCTCCAGCTATCCTACTAACTCCTTAGAGAGTATAACAAATTAGATTACTACTACTAAAACTTAAACATAAAAATTAAGCTATAATGTTGCGCTAAGTCTCATATACAATACTTTTCCAGATAATTACTTATACGTTACAAAATAGTTTCTGAATAGCAATGAAATTTACAGTATGTCAACTAACACAAACTAATTTACATTATCCATCATATCTGAAAATGACCTCATGAGGTAGATATTGCTGTTTATGTACCTGTTCAGAAACTATCACTCACTGAAATTTTCTCATTGCATTTCAATACACCCAGTAGACAAGTTATTAGGTTTAACAGCCCTCAGATCTCATAATCTTACCCTTCACAGAGAGGGACTTACAATCGCAGTCTTGACAAAAGAAAAAAGGATGATGAAAGAAAGAAGTGATAAAAGATGTAAAGGAAGAAGGAAAGTGACAGAAAGATGAAGTATGAAAGGTAGAAAATTGCCCAGACTTCTGAAAGTTAGTCCTATTCTCTCTAAGTAGGTCTAGTGATCATCACTGGGCTGTTACAAGGTTAATGTAATAAACTGCTCCTTGACTGATAACTTAAATAAATAAAAATAAAGGCCTGGCAGTGGTCACTTCTTAGAAGTAAGAAGGAAGCAAGGATTTG
This sequence comes from Mesoplodon mirus, assembly GCF_964341445.2. Classification (NCBI taxonomy): domain Eukaryota; kingdom Metazoa; phylum Chordata; class Mammalia; order Artiodactyla; family Ziphiidae; genus Mesoplodon; species Mesoplodon mirus. Next base: position 56,655,060 of record NC_138987.1, on the reverse strand, counting down.
GGTTGGTGGTCAAAAGGCTCTAGTTCATCTGCAATATCTGCATTTTTATAAGGAAGTATTCGTGTATTATTTCTGTGACTAAAAATTAGCAACAACCTGTATTGGTCAAACAAACGCAAAAAATTGCACACAAGTAGTTTTGAATAACAAGCAAAATTATACTAAACCTATCCTGTATCTTCAAAACCACAGATATATCTCCTTATAAGCAAGAATGACTTGGGACTTCCCTGGTGGCACAGTGGTTAAGACCCCGTGCTCCCAATGCAGGGGGTTTAGGATCGATACCTCCTCAGGGAACTGGATCCCACATGCATGCTGCAACTAAGGCGCCCACCTCCTGCAACCAAGGAGCCCACCTCCCAAAACTAAGACCGGGTCTGTCCGTTCGTCCATCCATCCATCCAACCAACCAAATAAATAAATCAATATATTTTTTTAAAAAAGCAAGAATGACTTGACTGTCATTCTTGGCTTTCTTATTGTATTTTCACCTCTTTTTTTACCTCCTGAAAGCACAGTGCTTTCAAGTGACAATAAAGGAATACCATAAGCCCACTTAATGTATTTTTAAGTCAAGCATCTGCAAACCCCAATACTTTTTGTTGTTATTAAAAATTCTTTTTAGTCTCTTATAACCAAGACGTCTACTTCACATAACTGTTTAAAGCAAAATTCACCTCTTCAAAGAAATGTGAAATCAACAGATACATATTTTTATAAAGCTACTATTTCTAATCATAAGAAATCTGTTATCTCCTCACAAGGGAAGTTATAAACTGTCATTTGTATTAACTCAGTTATTATTATTATTATTTTTTGGGTTCGCAGGCCTCTCACTGTTGTGGCCTCTCCCGTTGCGGAGCACAGACTCAGGCCGTGCAGGCTCAGCGGCCATGGCTCACGGGCCCAGCCTCTCCACGTCATGTAGGATCTTCCCGGACTGGGGCACGAACCCGTGTCCCCTGCATCAACAGGCGGACTCTCAACCACTGTGCCACCAGGGAAGCCCATTAACTCAATTATTTTTAAGAAAAAAACTTTACTAGCTATAGTAGAAGAAAAGAAAATGTGCTAATCTCAGGTCTGCTGATGATAAAAAGCCATGTAACCCTAGCAAGATATTCATCCTCTTCAACTTTCACTTTCTTCAATTCATCTGTAAAATAAATTAAAACTACATCACAACAAAGGTCTTTCCAGATTTAAATGTCACTGTCTCTGTGTGCACATGGAAATTAAATAATCTTTTTGGAACAACAGGATGGAGGTTAGAGGACAGTGTGTGTTTTTAAAGCTCACTGTACTTCTACTCGTATGTCCTAGCAATACTTGAATTTTGCTGTTATTACTGCATCACCAAACTAAGGGTCATCTACAAGAGCACAAGTAATCTTTCGTTTATAAAGAATCCTTCATTCTTACAATATGAAGAGTTCTCACTAGAAACTTCATAAAGCAATTAAGAATGTGTATATGTAGTAAAATTTTCTGAACACTTAAAAATGATCTTCAGGGAATCCCTTTGCAGTCGAGTGGTTAGGACTTGGTGCTTTCACTGCTGTGGGCCCAGGGTTTGATCTGGGGAACTTAGTCAGGGAACTAAGATCCTACAGGCCAGAAGGCAGGGACAAAAAAAAAAAAAAAGATATTCAAATGCTTTAACCAATTGTGTCAGTTAAAGTGAGTACATGGCTTCCCTGGTGGCGCAGTGGTTAAGAATCCACCTGCCAGGGCCTCCCTGGTGGCGCAGTGGTTGAGAGTCCGCCTGCCGATGCAGGGGATACGGGTTCGTGCCCCGGTCTGGGAGGATCCCATATGCCGCGGAGCGGCTGGGCCCGTGAGCCATGGCCGCTGGGCCTGTGCGTCCGGAGCCTGTGCTCCGCAACGGGAGAGGCCACAGCAGTGAGAGGCCCGCATACCGCAAAAAAAAAAAAAAAAAAAAAAAAAAAAAAAAAAAAAAAAAAAAGAATCCACCTGCCAATGCAGGAGACACAGGTTCGTGCCCTGGTCCAGGAAGATCCCACGTGCTGCGGAGCAGCTAAGCCTGTGCTCCACAAGTACTGAGCCCGAGTGCCACAACTACTAAAGCCCGCGCGCCTAGAGCCCGTGTGCTCTGCAACGAGAGAAGCCATCCAATGAGAAGCCTGTGCACCACAACAAAGAGTAGTCCCCATTCACCGCAACTAGAGAAAGCCTGCGCACAGCAACTGAAGACCCAACACAGCCCAAAATAAAATAAATAAAATAAATAAATAAATATATTCCAGCTATCGTTTTTTATCTTACCGATTTTTCTGGAATGGTCGACCCACATTCACAGCAGCAGCAGCAGCAGCAGCAGCATTTGTTTTATAAGATCCTGGTGAATTAAAGCCATTCACAAAACTACCATTGGGAAAAGGAGCCTAAAAGAAAATTTTAATGTTTAAAAGCTATTCATAGTAAAGACAAAAATCTGGTGTGAAGGTCATAAGAAACTTCTAATGAACTAACCTAGCATCAATTTCTTTGATAAGCCAAAAAGAATTTTAAACATTTGCAATACTCACTCCAAGTTATCACTTGAATTACAGAACAAGGAATAACTGGTTCAACACTTAATAAAGAATATTTCTGTCTGAAAGTTTCACAAAACTAAAATCATTTAAAATCATTCAGGATTTTTCCAGTCTATTAATTTACCCAGCAACATTTAAAGAATAAAATGATAGAAACCAATAGCTCAACTCTTATTAGTCATATGCATATATTTGATATGGGGGATTAAATATCCTTATCACCATTTCAAAGCCAGAAAGTAATCAATATCAACACAAAACAAAATAAAACATGAACTCTAATTCTAGCTGATTTCTTCAAATTTCAGCTTCAGTGAAAAAATTGTATTATTCTGTAAGAATCTCACTTACCAGTGGTGTTTCAAAGTAAGGTGTGGGATTTGGAGACCAAGACTGAGGCACAATACTATAAACAGAGTACTGTTGGTGAGGATTATATACAGGCTGCATAAAGACCGGTGAGGCATACTGTGCTTGAGTTTGAATGGGCGGACTATACATACTAGAATCCATTAATCGATAACCATTCTTAGCAAAAAACGTATTGATGGCTTTTATCCTTGCCTAGAAGCAAGAAGAACACAAAGGATATAATCACAAGGGATAAAGTATATATTTTCACAAATATATTTAATTTGCATTTGGAACATATTTTCCATGACATTATTTCCATGTACTATAGAGTTAGTAGAGCAAAAGAAAAGGAAATGATTGATAGCTGTACTTTTAAAAACTTTTACACGGCAAATACAATTAATACAATAAACAAAGTAAAACCGCGGAAGTCAAAATATTAAAACTAACTGCAACTTATCACAAGCAAGGGGGAAAAAGAAAGGCAAATGGCTCTTATATGAAAAGATGCTAGATCTTGCTCATAAGAGAAATGCAATTAAAATGGAATTAACATTTCTCACTTATAAAGTTGGAAAAAGTCTAAAAATTTGACAACATACTCTATTGATAAGGCTGTGGCAAAACAGGTACTCTGATACATTGATGATGGGCATTCAAAACAACATAACCCCTAAAAAGGAAAATTCAGCAATGTCTTCTAAAATATTACATATGCATATTATATTCTTATCAACCCCACTTCTAGGAAACTTTACCGCATATACACAGACCAAAAAGAGGCTTTTAAAAAAATGATGCATAGGGCTATTCACTGACTTACTATGATAGGAAGTGGGGGGGGGGGCGTGGGGGGTGAGGGGCTCAGACCCACATCTCTCCCCAAACACAGGCTCACACACACGAAACAACCCAACAGTCCATCAATGATTGAAAACAACATGGTATATCCACACAATTATCAGATGTAAGAAAAGAAAAAAAAAAGAAAGAAACCCAAGGAACTGCTCTAAATATTATAATGGAGTGATTTCCAGAAAATACTATTAAAAAAAAAAAAGAGGCAAGGCAAGGAGAAAGGTATGTATAGTAAGGTGTTGTTTAGATAAGTTAGATGTGGATATGAAGATATACTTGCATTCACACACACAGATATGTGAATATGAATTTAATATACTGTTTTAGATATTTTACTTTTAAGCCATGACATATTGAATAAAATTTTAAAAAATCAGTTTGTAAAAGTTCAATGTAAAATGAACCAATGTGTATCCAACTGGAGGAATAACACCGAGAAACTCTAAATGACTTTGAACCATAATAAAAATCAACTGTTATGAATGTTCCTTAGAAACAAACCACAAGGCAAAGTACAGCAAAAAAAAGTCTTAATTTGTTTTCAGAATTATATTACTATTGGTATTGTTATTCTGAGACTTCTGTCTGTGATTCTGGATATAGCAAATCATAAATTATATTGGGGTCACTGACATCTGAGATTTTCACATGGGAGAAAAGAGATGCAGACGGCAGCTGAAGAAGTAAAAACCATGTAGCCTGAATTTAAATCAAAAGCATAGATATAAACTCATGATATATATCGTCATTTAAAAAAAAGTATTTAATAGCTCTGTTCAAAGAAAAGGCTTAGAAATAACAACCAAACAATTAGCCAGAAGCACTCCTTGTGCCTAACCAGTGGATTGCAAAACATTACTTTCCCATAAAAGTAACATGGCAACTCCAGAGCCTTTTGACACAAAATGTACAAGAGCCTGGAACATCTTGTCACACTAGAGAGCAAGGAACATTGAAAATTACCATTACAAAAGGACTCAAAAAGGCCATACTTCATCAGTAAGGACAATGAACACACCAAATATGTTTAAATATTCAAAACCAAAAAATATCTGAATGGTTGTTTTTGAAGGTTGCCAGGGAACCAACACATTATTTTGAAAACTGGTAGTAAAAGCTAGAACCAAGCATTTATCATACATTGCATACATGAGCTGTACCTCAGGGTAATGAAGATGAAGGAAAGCTTTTCTTTATGGAAGTGTTTCAAATAATAAATGGAAAAAAGATAGCACAGAAATAGTACCACTTTGTAACCCTTAACAAATCAATATATTTAGTCAATGATCAGCAGCAGCTAGTATAAGAGAGACACACAAAGACATATACTACATGTTTTTGTTCTCTTTGATGCTCCAAAATAAAACCTAATTCTGATTAAGCCTCTAGATCTAGCTACCAATTTGCATGAAATACAGAGGTCAGAGGATCGTGTTAAACTACACTCAAGTTTATAACTTGGGACTTCCCTGGTGGCACAGTGGTTAAGAATCCGCCTGCCAATGCAGGGGACACGGGTTCGTGCCCTGGTCCTGGAAGATCCCACACGCTGTGGAACAACTAAGCCCGTGCACCACAGCTACTGAGCCTGTGCTCTAGAGCCCGCGAGCCACAACTACTGAAGCCCATGCACCACAACAAGAGAAACCACGGTAATGAGAAGCCCGCACACTGCAACGAAGAGTAGGCCCCACTCATTGCAACTAGAGAAACTTCACACACAGCAATGAAGACCCAACGCAGCCAAAAATAAATAAATTTATATTAAGAAAAACTTATTAAAAAAAGAGCTCGTTTTTAAAACAAAAGAAGAATATAACTAGCCAATTCAAAAGTGGGCAGAGAACTTGAACAGGTATTTCTCTAAAGAAGATATATAAATGGCCAATAAGCAGGCGAAGGGATGCTCAACATCACTAATCATTGAAGAAACGCAATTAAAACCACAAAGAGATATCACATCACATTCATTAAAATAGCTACTATCAAGAAACAGAAAACAGCCAAATGTTGGAGAGGATGTGGAGAAATTGGAACCCTTGTGCACTGTTGATGGGAATATAAAATGGTATAGCCATTGTGGAAAACAGTACGGAGGTCCCTCGAAAAACTAAAAATAGAATTACCATATGACCCAGCAATTCCACTTCTGGGTATATATGCAAAAGAATTGAAAGCAGAATCTTGAAGAGAAATCTGTATACTGATGTTCATAGCAGCCTTATTCACAAAAGCTAAAATGTGGAAGCAAACCCAAGTGTCCATCAACAGATGAATGGATAAACAAATTGTATATACATACAATGGATTATTCAGCCTTAGAAAGGAGGGAAATTCTTCAATATGCTACATGGATGAACCTTGAAGACACCATATTAAAGTGAAATAAGCAAGTCACAAGGAGACAAATACTATATGATTCCATTTATATGAGGTAAATGGTCAAAAATCAAAGAAAGTATGGGCTGAAGGAGGGAAAAGTAGAGAGTTACTATTTAATAGGCAGAGTTTCAATTTTACAAGAAGAAAAGTTATGAGAATGGATGATGGTGATGGCTGCACAACAATGTGAATGTGTTTAATATTACGGCACTGATAAATGAAATTAAAATTTAAAATGGTTAAGATGGAAAACTTTATGCATGTGTATTTTAACACAATAAAAAAACACATAGCTAATGAAATGTATAATGTGAGAAACTTTTTAAGACAAATAACAGTGATTTCAAAAACATACTTCCAAAAGTAAAACTAAAGAGGTAGAGGACAAAATCATAAATTGTATTTTATATTTTTTATTATTATTATTTTGCCACTGCCCGCAGCTTGTGGGATCTTAGTTCCCTGACCAGGGATCGAACCTGGGGCCCCAGCAGTGAGAATGCCGAGTCCGAACCACTGGACCACCAGGCAATTCCCCAAATCATAAATTTTAAAAAAGAAAAAAAGAGAAAGAAAAAATGTGAATCGGGAAAATGTGAACAGTGCCTGTTTAAGAAATTATTGTTTATTTTTCAAAAAGTGTGAGAGTAGTGTGGCTATTTTTTTTAATCCCTTTCTTTTAGAGATACCAATATTAGTTTATTTACATACAGATGAATTGTTTCAAATTTGCTTCAAAATACCTGGGGACATTGGGAAGTAGGTGGGATTAAGATGAAACAAGAATAGCCATGCTCTACTAATTAATCTATTAAAACCAAATAAATATGCTATGGATAAAAGGGAAATAATGTTCTTAAAGACTGAATAAAAGGGGAAATCTCAGCAGAGAAGGAATATATTGTTTAAAATGGAAATGCTAGAACACAACTTGAAGATGAATTCAAGTCCACAGAAAGTATCCAATCTGAAGAAGAAAGAGATGGAAGAAAAACAGAATCGCAGTGAATCAAGCAGTCCTACATATGTGTAACTGAAGTCTCAAAAGGAGAGAAAGTGAGGCAGAAAATTTTTTGAAAAACTAGAGGTTGAAATTCCCCCAATTTGGTGAAAAACATCAATTTACAAACAGTAAGTTCAGAACACCTCAAGCAGTATAAATAGAAAACCATAGCTAGACACACGAGTCAACCTACTGAAAACCAAAGAGAAAACAAAACAAAAAATATCTTGGCGGCAGGCAGAGAAAAACAACACATATTACAAGAATGACTCACTAGAAAGAACAGAAGCCAGAAAACAATGCAACCTTAAAAGAAGGAAAAAAATTAAAACTATCAACCCACAATTCTGTATCCATGTACATGTATCAATGTACAGAATCCTGTACCCATCAAAAATGAGTGTGAAATACAAGACAGCTTTAGATGAGGAAAAACTAAGAAAATTCATCCCTGGTGGGCACTGTTAAATAACATCAAAGGAAGTTCTTTAGCCTGAAAGGAACTAATACCAGGTAGAATTCATCTACGGAGGAAGAGAAATAAAAAATGCGTTCTTGGGCTTCCCTGGTGGCGCAGTGGTTGAGAGTCCACCTGCCGATGCAGGGGACATGGGTTCATGCCCCAGTCCGGGAGGACTCCACATGCTGTGGAGCGGCTGGGCCCATGAGCCATGGCCGCTGAGCCTGCGCATCCGGAGCCTGTGCTCCACAACAGGAAAGGCCACAGCAGTGAGAGGCCCGCGTACCGCCAAAAAAAAAAAAAAAAAAAAAAAAAGCGTTCTTGTTTATTTACAAGAGAAACAAGATAAAATGTGAAGCGACTTATTGGCACACACAATAAATGTTCCACTGGACTCCTTCACAAGCATATTTCTAGGCCAAAGTCTGCAAGGACCCTTGACCATGGATGTCCACTGCACAAGAGTGAGAGTTCTCCCAAATTATCATGGGTGATTTTTATTAATTTTTGAATCATGAACACTATAATTTTCCAATTAATTGGGCACAAAGATATTATAATAAAATATAGCACTGTGGTATCATAATAGCTTTTATAACTATTTTAAATTTTTGTGAAAAACGTAAATAACTATGATTCAGAGGAAAACACTAATGCAAAAGCATCCTTACATAAAATAGATAAAATCTAAGAAAAATGATAGGTCTAAATTGGAGTTTAAGCATTTAAAGCCATTTTATTAAAAAAATTGTCAGAATCTAATTTCACATCAGATTTTAAACTATTTTAAAATAAATAACTCTCCATTAAAAAAAATCTTTCGTAGGTTAAGAACAGAATTACTAATATTTATATTTTGTATTTGTATATGCTGTACTATAAAGCAGAAATCAATATGTATTAAATTAATTTACTTCATCAAAGAGCAAGTAGTAAAGAAATCATGTTAATATGCTGCAAGGAGTGTTTACATTCAATACAATATGCTTTATGGATTCAGGAAAGAGATTCTGTATTAGGTAGGGTAGATACATTACTGTAATGAATATACAAATGATTTAAAAGGCCCAAACACAAAAAAATTACATTTCCCTTGTTAATACATTTAACAAAATAAGTTTAAGACACGTACGCTGAAAACTACAAAGCAATGAGAGAAACGAAAAGCCTAGATAAATGGAGATACCATGTTAGAGGACTCGATATTAATAAGGTGGCAATCCTCTCAAATTAATCTATAGAGTCAATACAATCCCAATCAAAATACCAGCAAGTATTTTTGTAAAACCGACACACTGATTTGAAAATTTATATGAAAATGTTAATGACTTGGAATACCGAAAATAATTTTGGAAAATCAAAACAACTTTGAGAACTTACATATTATCTGATTTTGTAACTTATTATAAAGCTACAGTAATCAAAACAGCAGGGAACTGATTTAAGGATAAACACAGATCAACAGAAAAGAACAGAGTCTAGAAATAGACCCAAGCATATATATGCTTTAATAGTCAACAAAGGAATAGTCTTCAACAAATGGTGCTGGAACAAGTATTATACTTCTTTTATTATTATTATTTTTTTTTTTTTCTTTTGCAGTACACGGGCCTCTCACTGCTGTGGCCTCTCCCGTTGTGGAGCACAGGCTCTGGACACGCAGGCTCAGCGGCCATGGCTCACGGGCCCAGCCACTCAGCGGCATGTGGGATCCTCCCGGACCGGAGCACGATCCTGTGTCCCCTGCATTGGCAGGCAGACTCTCAACCACTGCGCCACCAGGGAAGCCCTATACTTCTTTTAAAAAAAGAATCTTGACTCTTCCTTCCAAAAAAACACAAAGTAATTTGATATAGATCATAAGACGTAAATATAAGTACTAAAACTATAATACTTCTAGAAGAAATCATGAAAGAAAATACTCATGACATTAGGAGGGGTTGATTTTAGAGAAGACAAAAATAATGAACCCTAAAAGAAAAAGGAGATGAAATAGACTTCATCAAAATTAAAAGTCTACTCTTTAATATACACTGTTAAGAAAGCAAAAGGCAATTCAGAAACTAGGGCAAATATATTTGTAATACAAATGTGACAAAAAACTTGTAACCAGAATACATAAAGAACGCTTACAAATCAATAATCAGACTAACAACCAAATTTTTAAATATAGAAAAAAGATTTAAAAAGACAGTTAACTAAAACAGATGTATGGAAAGAACGAAGATGTCTAAGAACAAGTGACTAGATAATCAGATCACACTACAGGTGTACTGTATTTTATTGCATTTCCCAAATACTGCAGTTTTTTAAAAAATTTTTATGTATTTATTTATTTATTATTATTATTATTTTTTGGGGGGGCTGCATCAAGTCTTTGTTCCTGCATGCAGGCTTTCTCTAGTTGCAGCGAGCGGGAGCTACTCTTCATTGCAGTGCGTGGGCTTGTCATTGTGGTGGCTTCTCTTGTTGCAGGGCACAGGCTCTAGGCACGCGGACGTCAGTAGTTGCAGCACGCAGGCTCAGAAGTTATGGCTCGCGGGCTCTAGAGCACAGGCTCAGCAGTTGTGGCACATGGGCTTAGTTGCTCCACGGCATGTGGGATCTTCCCAGACCAGGGCTCGAACCCATGTCCCCTGCACTGGCAGGCGGATTCTTAACCACTGTGCCACCAGGGAAGTCCCCACACTGTATTTTATTAGTTTCAAGTGTACAAAATACTGTCCAATATTTTTATATCAACAGCGTTTAATAACTTTGTGTCTCTGTATGACATTTTGGTAATTCTCACAATATTTCTCACTTTGTCAAAATTATTATCTTTGTTATGGTGATCTGTGATCTTTGATGTTACTAATGTAATTGTTTTGGGACACCACAAACCATGCCCATATAAGGCAATGAACTTAATCAACAGATGTGTGTTTCTGACTCCTCCACCAATGGGCAGTTCTCCTGTTCTCTCTCTCTCCTCGGGCCACCCTATTCCCGGAGACACAACAATACTGAAACTGGGCCAATTTGGCCCTAAAATGGCCTCTAAGTATTCAAGTGAAAGAAAGAGTCACATATCTCTCACTTTAAATCAAAAACTAGAAATGATTAAGCTTAGTGAGGAAGGCATGTCAAAAGTCAAGACAGGCTGAAAGCCAGGCCTCTTGTGCCAAACAGTTAAGCCAAGTTGTGCATGCAAAGAAAAAGTTCTTGAAAGAAATGAGAAGGACTACTGCAGTGAACACACGAATGATAAGAAAGCCAAACAGGGATTCCCTGGTGGCGCAGTGCTTGAGAGTCTGCCTGCCGATGCAGGGGACGTGGGTTTGTGCCCCGGTCCGGGAAGATCCCACATGCCGCAGAGCGGCTGGGCCCGTGAGCCATGGCCGCTGAGCCTGCGTGTCCAGAGCCTGTGCTCCACAACGGGAGAGGCCACAGCAGTGAGAGGCCCGCATACCGCAAAAAAAAAAAAAAAAAGAAAGCCAAACAGTCTTATTGCTGATGTGGGAAAGTTTTAGTGATCTGGATAGATGATCAAACCAGTCATAACATTCCCTTAAGCATAAGCCTAATCCAGAGCAAGACTCTCACTCTCTTCAATTCTATGAACACTGAGAGAGGTGAGGAAGCTGCAGAAGAAAAATCTGAAGGTAGCAGAGGTTGGTTCATGGGGTTTAAGGAAGGAAGACGTCTCCACAACATCAAAGTACAAGATGAAACAGCAAGTGCTGATGTAGAAGCTGCAACAAATTATTCAGCAGATCTAGCTAAAATAAGTAATGAAGATTTTCAACATAGACAAAAGTTTTATATTGGAAGATGATGCCATCTAGGACTTTTATAGCTAGAGAGGATAAGCCAGTGCCTGGCCTCAAGGCTTCAAAGCTTCAAAGGACAGGCTGACTCTCTTGTTATGGGCTAATGCAGCTGGTGACTTTAAGCTGAAACCAATGCTCATTAGCCATTCCAAAAATCCTTTGGCCCTTCAGAATTATACTAAATCTACCCTACCTGTGTTCTGTGAATGAAACAACAAAGCTCAGATGATAGCACAACTGCTGACACATGGTTTACTAAATATTTTAGGCCTACTATTGAGACCTACTGCTCAGAAAAAAAGACTCCTTTCAAAATATTACTGCTCACTGACAATGCACCTGGTCACCCAAGAGCTCTAATGGAGATGCACGTTAAGATTCACGTTGTTTTCATGCCTGCTAACACAGCTTCCATTCTGCAGCCCATGGATCAAGGAGTAATTTCGACTTTCAAGTCTTATTATTTAAGAAATAGATTTCGTAGGCTATATAGTAGCTGCCACAGATGATGGATCTGGGCAAAGTCAATCAAAAACCTCTGGAATGGATTCACCCATTCTAGACGCCATCAAGTTCATTCATGATTCATGGAAAGAAGACAAAATACCAACATGAATAGGAGTTTAGAAGAAATTGATTCCAACCTTCATGGATAACTGAGCAGTTCAAGACTTCAGTGTAAGAAGTAACTGAAGATGCGGTGGAAACAGCAAGAGAACTAGAATTAGAAGTAGATAGAGCCTGAAGATGGGACTGAATTGCTACCATCTCATGATGAAACTTGAACAGATGAGGAGTTGCTTCTTATAGATGAGGAAAGAAAGTGGTTTCTTGAGATAGAATTTCCTTCTGATGAAGATGCTGGGAAAACTGTTGAAATGACAACAAAGGATTTAGAATATTACATAAACTTAGTTGTTAAGGCAGTGGCAGGGCTTGAGAGGACTGACTCCAATTTTAAAAGAGGTTCTACTGTGGATAAAATGCTATCAAACAGTACTGTGTGCTACAGAGAAATGGTTTGTGAAAGGACAAAATTGATATGGCAAACTTCACTGTTGTCCTATTTTAAGAAACTGCCATGGCCACCCCCACCTTCATCCACCACCATCCTGATCCATCAGCAGCCATCAACATCAAGGCAAGATCCCCCACCAGCAAAAAGATTACGACTGGTTGAAGACATGGATGATGATTACCACTGTTTTTTTTTTTTTTTTTTAGCAATAAAGTATTTTTAAATTAAGGTATGTACATTTTTTGACATAATGCTATTGCACACTTAACAGATTCCAGTAGAGTGTAAATGTAACTTTTATATGCACTGGGAAACCAAAAAATTCGTGTGACTTGCCTTACTGCAGTGGTCTCAAACTGAACCCTCCATACCTCCAAGGTATGCCTAGTATATTCCTACACTGGAATACTACTTGGCAATAAAAAAGAGTGTACTACCAATACATGCTACAATACAGTTTACTAAAAATAATTATGGCAAGTGAAAGAAGTCAGGTACAAAAGAGAATATACTGTGTGGTTTCATTCATATGAAACTACAGAAAAAAACAAACCTATAGCAGCAGAAAGCAGAACAATAATTGCCAACACTGGATGTTGATGAGGGGAGACTGACTGAGAAAACAACAGTGCATAAATTTGCAAAAACTAATAAAAATGTATGCTTCAAATAAGTACATTTTATTGTATGTAAACTATACTTTAAGAATGTTGATTAAAAAAGAAAATTTTTCTTAGAGAGGGCCTAGCAAAACTAGATTCAAACCCAAAGGCATAAAGAAAAATATTTATCAATCTTGTAATCTTGCTACAACAAAATGGATTTCCATACAAATACCACAAACATAATAACAATACAAATAGTTAATTTGACAAGAAGATTAAGCTCCTCTAAGAACTCATACAAATCAATAAGAAAATCTTTACAGAAAAATAGTCAAGGGGACTTCCCTGGCAGTCCATTGGTTAAGACTCCATGTTTCCACTGCGGGGGACACAGGTTCAACCCCTGGTCAGGGAACTAAGATCCCACATGCGTAGTGTGGCCAAAAAAAAAAAAAAGTTGGAAAATCAGAGAATCAACCACAGGAAATTTTAAAGAAATAAAAAATACTGTAGGGACTTCCCTGGTGGCACAGTGGTTAAGAATCCGCCTGCCAATGCAGGGGACATGGGTTCAAGCCCTGGTCCGGGAAGATCCCACATGCCGTGGAGCAACTAAGCCCATGTGCCACAACTACTGAGTCTGTGCTCTAGAGCCCTCGAGCCACGACTACTGAAGCCCGTGCACCTAGAGCCTGTGCTCCGCAACAAGAGAAGCCACCACAATGAGAAGCCTGTGCACCACAACCAAGAGCAGCCCCTGCTCACTGCAACTGGAGAAAGCCCCCGCGCAGCAATGAAGACTCAACGCAGCCAAAAGTAAATAAATAAAATAACTAAATTAAAAAAAAAAATACTGTAAGAGTGTAAATTGGTTCTACCTAATAAGTAAATGGATATACTCTTCAATACAGATAATTTAATCCTAGGGTATTATCCTAAAGTTATAATTGCATATATAAACAGAAAAACAGTGGTAAAACAGCAGAATAGGCTCTATGCATAGGTACCTCCACTGCACCAATAATTAAACAAGAAAGAGTGCTTGTACACTTATAACAACTAGGTGAGTGCTTGACAAAAGGAGAGGCTGCTGATCTTTTCTAAGTGAGCAGTATATAAAAATAGCTACCATCTCTGTCCCTCAGTGGCTTGTGTTCCTGGAGTGGCTGGCTGGTGCCAAGGCATGTAGTGGGGACTTTGTTCTCCAAAAATTGAGGGTGCATTGTGGTTGGTCTGGTGGATTCCTGAGAAATCAGTGCCCATGCTTGCTTTAGTACTGGCCCTCTTTACAGCAGCAGATTCCCCTGGTGACTGACTTAAAAGGACAAAATCCTCTGCCACCAGCACTACCCTATTCAGAGCCAGACATTTATGGAAATCTTTTCCAGGTCACATGCCAAATGCAGAGATGATGGAACAGAAATTTCAGTGACCACAAACAATAAGGAATATATATTTTGCGAAAATAATTTGGAAAAGTCACAAATGAACAGTTATAGCCCTCAACAAGCAAAAAATCAGTAATATATGAGGAGCAGGAGAATCAGATTTCCAGAGTTAACACTTTACACTACTTGGCATGTCTAATTCTCAAAAAAAAATTACAAAACACACAAAGAAACAAAAAACAATGGTCCATTCACAGGAAAAAAAAATTTGATAGAAACCATCCTGAGGAAGCTCAGACGTTAGGATTACTGGCCAAAGATGTTAAATCAACTATCTTAAGTGTACTCAATAAGCTAATGAAAACCATGGACAAATCTAATAGCGATCAGGAAAAAGATGTATTAACAAAATGATAAAAGGTAATCAGTACACCTACCCTTCAAGAAATGCTAACGGGAGTTGTTCACGGTGAAATGAAAAGACACCAAACAATCAAAGCCATAAGAAGAAACAAAGAACACTGGTAATTACATAGGTAAATTTTAAAAATATTATTGTACAGTTGTCCCTTGGTATCACAGGGGACTGGTTGCAGAACCTAGAAATACAAAGGGCTGACTGCACCTTTGGTATGTGACTCCTCTTTTTTCCTTATATGATTCAAAAGAGAAATGAACAAAACAATATAAAGTGATACCAATGGGCACAAATATAAAGATGTAACCTGTGACAGTAAGAATATAAAAGGGGACGGACAGAGAAGTATAGAAGCAGAGTATCTGTACACTACTGAAACTAAACTGGTATTATTCAAATGACGTTGTTATATATTTAAGATGTTAATTGTAACCGCCAAGAGAACCACTAAAAAAACAAAACAAAACAAAACTTAAAAGTATACAGAATAGGAAAGGATATCAAAACTTTACATTACAAAACTTCAAAAAAGGCAATAGTGGAGGAATTGAGGGGGAAAAGACATTTAGGACACACACAAAAAAAATACCTAAATAGCAGAAGTATCCCTACTTATCAGTAAGAACTTTAAATGTAAATGGCTTAAACTCTCCTCTTAAAAGGCAGGCACTGGTGGGCTGAATAAAAAAACAAGGTTCATTCATATGCTGTCTATAAGAGATTCCTTTTAGATTCAAAGACATTGAAATTAACAGAACTGAAAAGGGTATTCTAAGCAAATAGTAATCAAAATACAGCTAAGATTACTATATTATTATTATGCAAAACAAAGTCAAAAAGGGTTATTAGAGACAAAGGAGATTATATATTGATAAAAGGTTCAATCCAGCAAAAAGATAGAACAATTATAAACATACATCCATCTACCAACAGAGTCCCAAAATATGTAAAGCAAAAACTGACAGAATTGAAAGGATAGACAGTTCTGCAATAATAGAGACTTCAATAACCCACTTTCAATAATGAATAATAACAAAACAGAAAAACAATAAACAGGGACTTCCCTGGTGGCACAGTGGTTAAGACTCCATGCTCCCAATGCAGGGGGCCCAGATTCGATCCCTGGTCAGGGAACTAGATCCCACATGCATGCTACAACTTAAGAGTTTGCGTGCCACAACTAAGGAGCCCTCCTGCCACAACTAAGACCCAATGCAACCAAATAAATAAATAAATAAAATAAAAGCAATAAACAAATAGGGAACTTGAATAACACTACAAACAGTGACAGACAGTACTCTAAACACCAGAGCATATATTTTTATCAAGTGTACATGGAACATTCTCTATGAGAGACCAAAACTGGTTTTAATAAATTTCGAAAGACTGATATCTTACAAAGTATCTCCTCTGTCCACAATGGAATGAAACTAGAAATCAGTGACAGAAGGAAAACTAGAAAATTCACAAATTAAACAACACACGTTCTTAACCAATGGGTCAAAGATGAAATCGCAAGAGAAATTAGAAAATAATTTGAGATGAATGAACACAAAAACACAACATATCAGAACTTACTGGATGTATCAGCCATAAAAAGGAACAAAACTGGGTCATCTGTAGAGACGTGGATGGACCCAGAGACCGTCATACAGAGTAAAGTAAGTCAGAAAGAGAAAAACAAATATCGTGTGCTTCCCTGGTGGCGCAGTGGTTGAGAATGTGCCTGCCAATGCAGGGGACACGGGTTCGAGCCCTGGTCCAGGAAGATCCCACATGCCGCAGAGCAACTGGGCCCGTGAGCCACAACTACTGAGCCTGCGCGTCTGGAGCCTGTGCTCCGCAACAAGAGAGGCCGCGACAGTGAGAGGCCCGCGCACTGCGATGAAGAGTGGCCCCCGCTCGCCGCAACTAGAGAAAGCCCTTGCACAGAAACGAAGACCCAACACAGCCAAAAATAAATTAATTAATTTTTAAAAATCGTATATTAATGCATATATGTGGAATCTAGAAAAATGGTACAGATGAACCGGTTTGCAAGGCAGCAATAGAGACACAGACGCAGAGAACATACGTATGGACACCAAGGGGGGAAGGGGGGTGGGTTGAACTGGGAGATTGGAATTGACATATATACACTAATATGTATAAAATAGATAACTAATGAGAACCTGCTGTGTAGCACAGGGAACTCCACTGTACAGTAGAAATGAAGACAACATTGTAAAACAACTATACCCCAATAAAAAAGAACTTACTGGATGTTATAAAAACAGTGTGAAGAGGGAAACTTACAGCTATAAGCACCTATGTTAAAAAAGAATGATCTCAAAGCAATAACCTAAGCTACCAACTAAAAACTAGAAAGAAGCAAACTAAAACCAAAGATAGCAGGAGGAAATAATAAAGATTAGAATGGAGATAAAAAGAACAGAGAAATGACAGAAAAATCAATGAAACTGAAAGCTGGTTCTTTGAAAAGATCAAGAAAATGAACAAACCTTTAGCTAGATTGACTAAGAAAGGTAAAAGATTCCAATTTCTAAATCAGAAATGAAAACTAAAATCAGACCCAAATACTGATTTTACAGAAATAAAAAGAATACAAGAGAACAGTGTAAACAAAGGCAGATCAACATGTGGATAACCTAGACGAAACGGAAAGATTCCTAGAAACACACAAACTACAAAAACTGATCCGAGGAGGTGGAAATTTGAATAAACCTTTAAGAAGGAGGTTGAATCAGTGATTTTAAAATTTCAAAGAGGCCATATGATCCAGCAATCCCACTCCTGGACATATATCCAGACAAAACTATAATCTGAAAAGATATGTGCACCCCTATGTTCATAACAGCACTATTTACGACAGCCAAGACATGGAATCAACCTAAATGCCCACTGACAGATGAATGGATAAAGAAGATGTGAGATACACACACACACACACACACACACACACGGAACATTACTCAGCCATAAAGAAAGAATGAAATAATGCCATTTGCAGCTACATGGATGGACCTAGAGATTATCACACTAAGTGAAGTCAGTCAGAAAGAGAAAGACAAATACCGTATGATATCACTTATATGTGGAATCTAAAATATGACACAAATGAACTTATCTATGAAACAGAAACAGACTCATATATGTAGAGAGCAGACTTGTGGTTGCCAAGGGGGAGGAGGGGTGAGGGAGGGCTGGATTGGGAGTTTGGGACTAGCAGATGGAAACTATTATATACAGAATGGATAGACAACAAGATTCTATTGTACAGCACAGGGAACTATATTCAATATCCTGTAATTAACCATAACGGAAAAGAAAAGAAAAATTTTACCAATCCTTCTCAATTAACACCAATCCTTCTCAAACTCTTCTAAAAAAACTGAAGAAGAAGAAACACTTCCTAACTCATTCTATGAGGCCAGTATTACTCTGATAAAACAGACAAACACACTACAAGGGGGGGAAAAAACCTACAGGCCAATATCCCTTATGAATATAGATTTTAAAAATCCACAAAAAAATACTAGCAAATTCAACTTGTCAGGAGTTAAAAGAGTATACATCTTGACCAAGTGGGATTTATTCCAGAAGTGGGAGCAGGAGGGTGGGGAGGGAGGATGGGAGGTGGGGTGGTTCAACATAAGAAAATCAATGTAATATGGCACATTAACAGAACAAAGGAAAAACACACACGATCATCTCAGTTGATACAGAAAAAGCATTTCAAAGAATTCCACACTTTCAAGGTAAGAATACTCAAACTGGGAACGGAAGGGAACTTCATCAACATGACAAAGGCCATATGTGAAAAGCACATGGTTGATATCACACTCAGTGGTAAAAGACTGATGGTTTTTCCCCTAAGATCAAGAACAAGACAAGGATGCCCACTTTTGCCATTTCGCTCAACACAGTATTGGAAGTTCTAGCCAGAGCAATTAGGCAAGAAAAAGTAATAAAAGACATCCAAACTAGAAAGGAGAGGTAAAATCATCTGTTTGTAAATGACATGATCTTACATGTAGAAAATTCTTAAAGAATCAGACCCCCACCCCCACCCCCCAAAAAAGTTAGATCTAATCAACTAGTACAGCAAAGATGCAGGATATAAAATCAACACTCAAAAATGGTTGCATTTCTATACACTAGGAATGAACAATCTGAAAAGGAAATTAAGAAAATTCCATTGACAACAGTATCAAAAAGAACAAAATACTTAGGAATACATCACCTATACAATGAAAACTACAACAAATTGCTGAAAGAAATGAAAAACCTAAATAAATAGAATGAAATCCCATGTTCATGGATTGGAGGACTCAATATTGTTAAGATGACAATAATATTCAAATGATATACAGACACAGTGTACTATCAAAGTCCCAATGGCATTTGCTTGGAGAAATAGAAAACTCCAACCTAAAATTCATATGAAATTTCAAGTGGTCCTGAATACCCTCAACAGTATTAATAAAGAACAGTAAAACTGAACAGCTCATACTTCTCATTTTCAAATCTTACTACAAAGCTACAGTAATTGAAATAGTGTGGTACTGGCATAAAGACAGACATACAGACCAATTAAATGGAAATAGAGAGCCCAGAAATAAACTCAGCTCCTCCCATGGACACACCAAATTTAAAAGTACTTACAGAGCAAGTATCTATGACAATAACCTGGAGACTAGCAGAAAAGATTTTCCACAACTAAAGTCATGAAGAAGGAAGCATGAGATGGGTAGAAGGGGTGGAAATGAGACATAGTCAGGACCCAAACCCCCTGGTTGGTGACCCACAAACAGGAAGAATATCACAATTGTAGAGTTCCTCCCCCAAGGAGCAAGGGGTCCAAATGCCACATCGGGCTCCCCAACCTGAGGGTCCTAAAACAAGAAGACGAGGCCCCAGAAGGTCTGGCTTTGAAAGTCAGTGGAGCTTGCATACTGCACACTGAGAAGATTGTAGGAAACAGAGAATCTGCTCCTAAAGGGTGGGAGCAAAAATCTCACCCACCCAGGACCAGACAGACGGCTACACAGGGGAATTCTACAAAACATTTAACGATGCATTAACACCTATTCTTCTTAAACTATTCCAAAAAATTGAAGGAGGAATGCTTCTGAGCTTATTCTATGAGGCCAGCATCACCTAGATACCAAAACTAGATACAAAAAAAGAAAACTACAGGCCAATGTCACTGATGAACATGGATGCTAACATCCTCAACAAAATATTAGCAAACAGGATTCAACAATACATTAAACAGATCACACATCATGATCAAGTAAGATTTATCTCAGGGATCAAGGATGGTTTAATATCTGCAAATAAATCAATATATCACTTTAACAAACTGAACATAAAAATCATATGATCATCTCAACAGATGTAGAAAAAGCTTTTGAAAATTAAACGTTTAACATTTATGATAAAAACTCCCAATAAGTGGGTATATAAGGAACATACCTCAACATAATAAAGGCTATATATGACAAACCCACAGCCAACATCACACTCAATGGTGAAAAGCTGAAGCATTTCCAGCAAGTTAAGGAACATGACAAGGATGCCCACTCTCATCATTTTTATCCAATATAGTACTGGAAGTCCTAGCCATAGCAATAACGAGGAAGAGAAATAAAAGGAATTCAAATTGGAAAGGAAGAAGTAAAACTGTCACTGTTTGTAAATGACATGATACTATATATAGAAAAGCCTAAGGATGCTATCAAAAATCTATTAATATAAATGAATTCAGTACAGTTGTAGGATACAAAACTAATACACAGAAATCTGTTGCACTTCTATACATTAATAATGAACTATCAGAAAGAGATTTTAAGAAAACAATCCCATTTACAACTGCATCAAAAAATAAAATATCTAACCAAAGAGGTAAATGACTTATACTCTGAAAACTATAAGGCATTGGTAAAAGAAACTGAAGATGACACAAACAAAAAGGCACACCATGCTCATGGACTGAAGAATTAATATTGTTAAAATGACCAAACTAAGCAAGGCAATCTACAGATTCAAAGCAATCTCTACCAAAATATCAAGGGCATTTTTCACAGAACTAGAACAGTAATTCTAAACTCTGTATGGATACCAAAAGACCTCAAATACCAAAGCAATCTTGAGGAAGAAAAACAGAGCTGGAGGTATTCCACTCCCAGATTTCAAACTATATTACAAAGCTTCAGTAATCAAATAATACGGTGCTAGCTCAAAAAGACACACAGATCAATGAAACCAAAGAGAGAGCCCAGAAATAAATCCACACATATTTCGTCTATTAATCTATGGCAAAGGAGGCAAGAATAAACAATGGGGAAGACAGCCTCTTAAAGAGAGCTGGGGAAACTGGATAGCTACATGCAAAAGAATCAAATTGGACTATGTTCTCACACCATATATAAATGGGCAGAGGACCGGAATACAGACTTTTTATCCCCCCAAAGAAGACACACAGATGGCCACAGACAGAAAAGATGCTCCACATCACTAATAATCAGAGAAATGGAAATCAAAACCACAGTGAGATACCACCTCAAAACTGTCAGATGGCTATCATCAAAAAGACAACAAATAACAAGTGTCGGCGAAGATGTGGAGAAAAGTGAACCCTTGTGCACTTGTAGGATTGTAAATTGGTGCAGCCACTATGGAAAAACAGTATGGAGCTTCTTCAAGAAATTAAAAATGGAACTCCTATAGGATCCAGCAATTTCACTTCTGGGTATTTACCCAAGGAAATCAAAACTACTAATTCCAAAAGATATATGCACCCTTATATTCACTGCAGCATTATTTACAACAGCCAAGATATGGAAGCAACCTAAGTCCCCATCAGTAGATGAATGGATAAAGAAGATGTGATATATATACACAGTGGAGTATTATTCAGCCATAAAAAAAGAAATCTTGCCATTTGCGACAACATGGATGGATCTAGAGGGTAATTATGCTAAGTGAGGAAAGACAGAGAAAAGCAAATACCACATGATCTCACTTATATGTGGAAACTAAAAAATAAAACAGACAAAACAAAATGAAAACAGACTCATAGATACAGAGAACATATGGGTAGTTGCCCGAGGGGAGGGGGTTGTGGGGCAGGTAAATAGGTGAATGGAATTAAGAGGTACAAGCCTCCAGTTATACAATAAATAAGCCATGGGGATGTAATATACAGCATAAAGAATATGGTCAGGGACTTCCCTGCTGGCCCAGTGGTTAAGACTCCACGCTCCCAATGCAGGGGGCCTGGGTCTGATCCCTGGTCGGGGAACTAGATCCCGCACGCGTGCCGCCAACTAAGAGTCCGCATGTCACAATGAAGATCCCGCGTGCCCCAACTAAGAGCCAGCACAGCCAAAATAAATGAATGAATGAATGAATAAATATTTTTTAAAAAGAATATGGTCAAATAATATTGTATTAACTTTGCATGGGGACAGATGGTTACTAGACTTAACACGGTGATCATTTCATAATGTATGCAAATGTCAAATCACTATGTAGTATACCTGAAATGAACATAATACTGTACATCAACATTATTTCAATTAAAAGGAAAGGCTAATATTATAAAACCCTTAGAAGAACACATAGGGGAAACATTTCATGATCTTGGATTTGGCAACGATTTATGAAGTATGGCAACGAAAGCACAGATAACAACAAAAAAATTAACTGGACTTCATAAAAATTAAAAGCTTTTGTGCCTCAAAGACACTTCAAGAGAGTAAAAAAGATAACCCACAAAATGGGAGAAAATATTTGCAGGTCATATATCTGACAAGAGTTTAATATCCAGAATATATAAAGATCTGGTACAGCTCAACAACAAAACAAATAACCCAATTAAAAAAATGGTCAAAGGACTTGAACAGACATTTCTCCAAAAAAGGCATACAAATGGCAAAGAAGCACATGAAAAGATGCCCGATATCATGTGTCACTAGGAAAATGAAACACAAAACCATAATGAGATACCACTTTCTACCCATTAGGATGAGGGCTTTATCCAAAAAGCAAAAATAACAAGTGTTGTTAGGATGTAGAAAAATTTGAATCCTTCTCCATTGCTGGTGGGAATGTAAAAGGATACAACTGCTTTGGAAAACAGTTATGCACTCCTCAATATGTTAAACATAGAATTATCATATTACCCAGTAATTCCTAGTATATACCCAAAAGAGTTGAAAGCAGGGACTCAGATAGTTGTGCAGCATTATTCACAATAATCCAAAGATGGAAGCAACCCAAGCATCCTTCAATAGATAATGAATAAACAAAATGTGGTATATACATACAATGGAATATTATTCAGCCAATAAAAAGTCATGAAGTTCTGACACATGCTCCACATAGATGAAGCTGGAAAACATTATGCTAAGTGAAATAAGCCAGATACAAAAGGACAAATATTGCATGATTCCATTTATATGTGGTATCTAAAATAGGTAAATTCAGAAAGACAGAGACTAGAAGGGAAGTTACCAGCAGCTGGGAAGAATGAGAAGTTATGGTTTCATGGGTATAGAGTTTCTGGGGATGCTGCAAAGTTCTGGAAATAAATACCGGTGATGGTTGTACAGTAATGTGAATGTACTAAACGCCACTGGGTTAGTTGTACACTTAAAAATGGTAAATTGTATGTATGCATATTTTACCACAATAAAAAAAACTTTTAAAGAAAGCATATGTTACAAATTATTTGTAAACAAGAACAACTTAATAATTAAATCATGGAACAATATTAAATGTATACCTGAAACAATGGTGAATGAAAAGATCTATTATGAGAAAAGAATAGGCGTGTATATACTATACGTTTCCATTTACGTAAAGACAGAAAGAAAATTCCTAGATGGGTGCAGAAAAAACTGCTCTTTCTCATCACCTCTAGGGAAAATGACTGGAGGAATCTGGGACAGGGAGATTTAATTAACTTATTTACTATAAATCATTTGACTTTCTTACCACATACAGGTATTACTTTCACACTTAAAATAATGTGGAGAATGGACTGTAAGGAGGGGAAAGCTGAAGGCCTAACAGCTAAAAGGCTATTCCAATTGCTCAAGCCTAAACAATGGTAGTAATGATTGAAAGAAGTTTTGAAGGCAGATTTCATGGGATGTGAGAACAGATTAGACATGTAAACTGTGAGCAAGTGTCATCAACGACAATTTCCAGGTTCCCAAATGGCTGAGTATTAATGCAGTGATGCAGTTAATTGAAATGAAAGTACTGAGAATGTTTTCCACCTTTGTTACTAAAAAATTATTCCTGCTCCTAAGAGCAGGATTGAGATCTGTGATTATCTTACATGTTGTCAATCAGCATCTAACTTAAACTTCATGCTGTCTGAAGTTATACTTCTAGAAGAGACTGCTGTTTAGAAAGTATTTTGACATTCTATCACTAATTTCCTGAAATAGCATTTCATATGAGCCAGAAATTTCTTTAAAATCATTATGGGTTTTATAAAATGTTATTCATCTTTGTTTGTTAATAGACAGACAACAAAAACCTTCTTGTCTCATGATGGACTAACAAATGTTTCTTACCATGATTGGCTTGCCCTGAAATGTCTTAACTTCTTCTCTTAAGTATTTAAAAGCCTGTTAACAAAGCAGAAAGGAACTTTCATTAGCATTCAAACATTTCATTAAAGCCATCATTATTCTATCAAGAGAGTTTTGGTAATTGCAACTATCTCTAAACTAAACAATAAAAAATTCTGAAGGTGATCCCATTATGCAGGTGACAGGGAATGAAAAAGTAAAAATTTAAGACCTCAGCTACAGTTCACATTTATTGTATATTAAACTACTATGGATTACTACTTGACACACACTCACAAAATTCAAAACAGGCCCAAAATATCACTACATTATCAATTTTTAAATGGGTTCAGAGGGCCTTCTAAGATGAAGAATTTAAAAAAAAAAATCAGTAAGAGGTTTTAAAATGCTATTATATAAATTTTTGTTTCAAAGAAATATTACTTATCTTTAAATAGGCCATGATAACAATTAAGAGTAAAATCATTATGTCAAAATACCAAGAATCAGAACAGAAGTTATATATATTGTGGGCCTACTATGTAACAGAAATACTAACTACTGAGTACATGGTCTCTGATCCCCATGTTAATTTAAAAATTGTGTTAATTTTTTTACTGACAGGAAACAAACTGGTCTTAAATTGAAACAGAAAAAGCTTTAAGAAGATCATCAAAAAGGAAACCAATTAATAAGCAAAACCAAAAAGGTGAGTAAGGTTCTCCAAAGTCTTTACAAACATTACTGTAAGCACACATTTTTCTCAGTTAAAATATACACTACTTCTTTTATCACCAGGACTTGAAATCAGAAGAAAAGTTTTCTTCTCACCTGCTGTGCATCTGTGTCTGACTGGAAAGTGATATACCAGTTGCTATTGTGTGCAAATTCACAGCTTATCACCTTGGGGCAGTTTTCATTTTTAAACAAAGCTTTTACTTCCTAAAAAAGAAAATCTTCGGTTAACTCTAAAAATATATCAAAAATGGGCATTTTTTTTACTCTTCATGTCTTTTGGTCTTTTCTATTTCTTTACTTAGTAACTGTTTATGCCTTCTGCCCATTTTTCTGTTGAGTAGAATTATACTCTGAAACAAGAACATGCATAGTTATAGTGCAAATTTTGTGCATGATTTAGGGATGGAAGCTTATTTTATAATCAGCAAAACTGAAGTATTATTTCAATCCTAGTGGCAAGCTAAATTCTGCTTAAGAGTAAAATCTTTCCAGTCCTGTCATTGTCCAAAAAAAAAGGTGTGGGTGGGTGGGTGGGGGGACTGTCCTACATTAACATTTTCTAGGTGCTAAGTATTTTTACACATTTTCATTTAATCCAAATGCTCTGTCTACAACAGTCACAGACATGAACTGTGCACAGATATCGTGTTTTTCGTAACTGATTTAATTAAAAACAAAAATTCAAAAAAATACATGGATTTAGAAAAAGATGATTATCAAAACTCAGAGGGACTTCCCTGGTGGCACAGTGGTTAAGAATCTGCCTGCCATTGCAGGGGACATGGGTTCGAGCCCTGGTCCGGGAAGATCCCACATGCTGCAGAGCAACTAAGCCCGTGTGCCACAACTACTGAAGCCTGCACGTCTAGAGCCTGTGCTCCACAATAAGAGAAGCCACCACAATGAGAAGCACATGCACCAAAACGAAAAGTAGCCCCCGCTCGCCGCAACCAGAGAAAGCCCGCACGCAGCAACAAAGACCCAATGCAGCCAAAAAAATAAACAAAAATAAATAAATCTATTAAAAATTACTGAAAAATAAAATAAAATAAACAGTTAAGAATATTTAGCTTTAACAATGCTAATGATTTACCTCTACTGGTGTTGTTTCAGGAATCTCTCTAAGAATTACAATACAACGCTTATGACTTGGTCTCACTTTCTCGCCCTTCTCATCAACTTGCACCATGGGAGAGGCTGAAATTTTAAAGAAGTTTCATTCAAAAGTGTAAAAATAGTGATATTAATAATTCCACTAAAAAACTATTCATTTCAATTTCCAACTGAATAAATTAGCAGAGGCTAACATTTTAAAGAAATTAAGTTGTAGAATCAAAGATTACAGTTACAATAAAATATCTTGAGATTGATATGCAAAGAACATTGTCCAATGTTATTCATTGCACAAATACTCAGAGTACTTATTTTGTGACGTGGCAGTGTTGGAGTTGAAAAGAAGCCTTTAAGGAGTATACAATATTTATATCTCATAGGGCACTTCCCTGTATACAATTACCAAATTCTTTATTTCAAGTAAAATCAATGTACTGCATTAGCCAAACACTACTCTGGGGAATGTAATGAGCTTTGATATGTGAAAAAATTCTCCTTAAAATTAAAGTCTGAGAAACACTTAAAACCAAGAATTATATATAAATGATTACAATCTTTCTTTCAGATGCTGGTTTTGAGTTAATATAGAATGAAGGTAGTACCACAAGCCAAAACTTTTATTTCTAGTCCCTTCAAAGGATAATATGTCACATCTTCCTGTGCAGGTAAGTAGAGAGAATAAAAGTAGTTGTTAAGGAAGAAGGCCTGTGTATAAGTGCTAGGTTTCAGCCCTTGGAGGTAGGAGATTCTGTCTCTTGGCAAATTCTTTAAATGTTGACAAGACTGGGTCATTTTAAGATCTGGTCAAACCAGATCAAGACTGGTTTGATCTGTACAAACCGATCAAAGATTTCATAAATGTTTTTATCCCTCTGACAATGGAAATCTCTACTCCCATGTAAGTCTATTACTGGACTTGCTTTATTTAACTTTCAAACATTTCAACAAATTTCAAAAAAAAAGTGAAGATCCACCTTTACTCAAGTAGTTAACAAAACCTGTATAAGAGAGGTTACCAAGAAATGCTGATATAAGACACAAACACCACTAAAAATTCTTAAGCCTCAATCTAAAATATAAATTCTTTACCAACTTTAGAGCAGTGTTTGTCAAACTGCAGGTCGCAACTCTTAATAGGTTGTGAAAACAATTTTATAATAAAAGAAATGAACTCATTTCAAGCATTTAGTATTAATCTACTATTAACATTTCAGTTGTGTGTATGTAGTGTATGTGTGTATTGGGTTGTGATATAAAGTTTACTTATTACTTTTGTCCAAAAGTTTGAAACAGATTGCTTTACAGGGTGTGATAATGACACATATAGCTTTCTAATAGCCCAGAAAACAGAGGTTTAATTGCTTATACTTGAGTAAATGAGTATCAAGATGAACAACCAAGGTACAGAACTGATATACAAGCTATATATGTACCAGTCAGTAAAAATAGATAATTAGCACAGAACAGCAAAAAATATGGAGTTAAAAACAATTTCCTGCATGATCAGAAGTCAAAAGAATATTTAATCTTTGATTTTAAAAGTAAGCTAAAAGGTACAATTTACATACATCTCAACACTTCAAGAATTAGGTCAGGGTCTGTGGTCAGCTTTTTTATTTCTTCCATGTTGGCAACTGTCCAAATTGGGATGAACTGATCACTGTCCATTTGAGATATCAGGTAAAGATCCTTTGACAAATTTTCTCTGAAAGGAATAAGAGAAGCAACAGTCCTATAAAACAAACAAGTCTTAAAAAGCACCTAAAGAAGAGATGCCTTATTCACTTTTGTCACTAAACCTAGGAAAACAAAATTATGCTATCAGAAATAACACAGTGAACTATGAAAATACGTAATATACAACAGATATATTCTAACAACTTCTGGAAAGTTTCTGAATCCCCAAATACATTGGGCCCAACAGTTTTGAACAAGGAATTTTATGAAATTATACTGATGTGGAAAGAGGCTTAATATTAAAGTATATTACAAAATATTACATACAGTTTTGTTCCATCTTATAAATACCTTATCACTGATGTTAGAATATGCATATGGAGAAAATTGTAATGTAAACCATGAGCTGGATCATGGAGGATTTTTAGTTTCTTAATGTTTGCATTTTTTAATAGGTATGTTTGACTTTTTATTTAAATTTAAATAATAAAGTTAAAATAATAAATATAAAACATTTTAAATTAAGACAAAAGATTAAGATACATTTTTTAAAAAAGAAGATACAAATGCTCTATCTTACACATAAAATCTTGTTCAACAAACTGAAGGAGAATCAAATTCATATCTTGTTATTTACATCAAACCTTTGAAGCAGTCTGGTTATAAACAGCTAGAAATCTTTGCTTAAAAGCCACCTTCTCAGGGCTTCCCTGGTGGCGCAGTGGTTGAGAGTCCGCCTGCTGATGCAGGGGACATGGGTTCGTGCCCCGGTCCGGGAAGATCCCACATGCCGCAGAGCGGCTAGGCCCATGAGCCATGGCCGCTGAGCCTGTGCGTCCGGAGCCTGTGCTCCGCAATGGGAGAGGCCACAACAGTGAGAGGCCCGTGTACCGCAAAAAAAAAAAAAAAAACACCTTCTCAATGACCACCCTATTCTGAAACCAACCAAGTACTCATGATTCCCCTCTTCCCTTGCTTACTCTGCTCTATTTTTTTCCATAGCACTTATCACCTAACACACTTCTAAGCTGCTTATTTATTATGTTTATTGTTTTCTCTCCCCCAGTCAGAATACAGGTTCCATGAAGGATCTTTGTCATTCAAAATGACAAAGCCTTAGTACTTGGCAAAGAGTAGGGTCAAGGCCTTTACATTCAAATTATACTAAAATAGAGTAGTAATTACTTTTTTAAGGTTACAACTGTCAACAAGTGGTGGTTATTTGTCTTGGGGAAAAAAGAATAGAGAGGATACCAGTAACAGTTAAACTCACTTCAGCATAAAAGAAAGAATAGGGCTTTCCTGGTGGCGCAGTGGTTAAGAATCCACCTGCTAATGCAGGGATCAAGGTTCGAGCCCTGATCTGGGAAGATCCCACATGCCGCGGAGCAACTAAGCCCATGTGTCACAACTACTGAGCCTGCACTCTGGAACCCACAAACCACAACTACTGAGTCCGCGTGCCACAACTACTGAAGCCTGGGTGCCTAGAGCCCGTGCTCCACAATAAGAGAAGCCACCGCAATGAGAAGCCTGCACACTGCAACGAAGAGTAGCCCCCGCTCGCCGCAACTAGAGAAAGCCTGTGCACAGCAAGGAAGACCCCAAAACAAAATAATTTATTTATTTTAAAAAAAAGGAACATACTAATCAACCAGATATTCTTTAAGAACTTGAAAATAAGACAACTATGAACATAATATTTGCACAACTAAAAGGCTGTAGCCTAAATCAACTCAGACTTTCAGCCAGTCTCTCCTTACAAAACAGTATGACACACCCTTAAAGAAACTACCTTGTCAGAAGTCAGTCAAATTAATAGATATATAACATCGAGGATTATGACTAATACCTAATATGTTCATGACTAATACCTAATATGTCTTAGTGGCAATTTTACTGAGCTACAAATGGCAACCGCCCAGCTGGTTTGAACTGTATCGTAGTTCTGAGTAGGATGTGATAGATCATGATAAGCCAGAGCTCATGCTGCAACAACTAAAAAAGCTTGGACAGATTACAGAAATATCATGTTTTTGGAGATAAAAACTGTAGAAGCTACAAGGACAAAATGAAATTCCAGAAAGATAATCTTTCTTTTCCAAGGATATCTGCAGATCCTGGACCACAAAGAAACTAGTAGAGCTTTATTTTAGGCAGTTGCACAAGACTGGTATTATGAATTGGAAACTAAAGGAGCCCCCAATACACAGCTGATTTTCCTCCATATGACATTTACTGCATTCTAAGGAGGAAGATGGAAGGCTGGGACCCTGAAAGATGGAAGGCTGAAAAAGCAGAGTAAAATCTTCGTGGTCTTGTGGAAGTCCCAGTAGAAGAAGGAACCTTGCATCAAACCTAAGACAGGTCTCCCTGACAAGACATTTGCCAGATTTTGAAGCTGTACAGGGTAAAAGGCTAAAGAGCTCATCTCAAACCTCTGAAGAACACAACTAAACTTCCCTTGGTGTTTCACGACTGAGGTAACAGAAAACTGCCAACTTCTAAATCAAAAGCCTAAGAAGGTCCTGCCTAAGGAACAGAGATAAATCAGAGGTCGATCGAGTCTAATTAAAGTGGCTGCTCAGCCCTGACTCAGCTCAATCCTTAACTGGATTGAAGAAATCAATCTGCTTCTGCTTACCAGAAGAAAGCTCAAATCTTGTCTAGAGAGAAACATTATGGCACTGCAGCTTTCTAGTTTCTTTTATATGTAGTGCCCAGCATATGTAGTGTCCAAATTATAATCAAAATTTATAAGACATGCAAAAAGCCAGGAAATTGTGACAATCAAGAGAAAAAAAACCTCAGAAATATAAGCAGACATACAAATGATCCAGTTAGTAGGCAAAGATTTTAAAATAACTATGACAAGTATGGGAGACAAAATGAATTGCATCATAGGCACAACTGACTAGAAGGGTCTTGTTTTCATAAAACTAGGGCCTGTACTAAACTATAAAGGCAAAGAAGAAAAGGGAGATATTCAGGATGAAAAATCAATTAAAACTGAGTCAAGACTGGATTATATGTAAGGAAATAAAGAAGTCTATGATAAAATCCAGGTTTCTACCTTAAAAAACTGGTTTACTGGTCCTCCTCCGAAAAACAGAAGGCATTACATTTGCACGCATATCCAAACTTCTGTTTATTTTGGAAGGGGTAGTTCTATATACTCAAGGTTTATACATCTAAGCTATAAATATACCTACATAATTCTTAACTCTTATCTGTAAATAAGATACCTTGAAATGTTTACCTGAAGGAACTCTTTATTTAATAGAAGAAACAGGTAATATAAATTCTATACCCATCCACATATCTTATTAAAAATAACTCTATGCTCAAAGATTACAAGAGCAGGGCTTCCCTGGTGGCGCAGTGGTTGAGAGTCCGCCTGCCAATGCAGGGAATACGGGTTCGTGCCCGGGTCCGGGAAGATCCCACATGCCGCGGAGCGGCTGGGCCCGTGAGCCATGGCCGCTGAGCCTGCGCGTCTGGAGCCTGTGCTCCGCAACGCGAGAGGCCACAACAGTGAGAGGCCCGCGTACCAAAAAAAAAAAAAAAAAAAGATTACAAGAGCAAACTACTAAAAACATAAAGAGAACCCTAAAAATGAATATGATTATAGGAAAAATATCCAAGAGAAATTTCATTATCTTTATACTGGGACTAGACCCTTTACATAACCAACTGGAGACATCTTTAAATCTAGTTAAGAAATATACTGAAGAATGATACCAAAATACATCACCAAGGGAAATTAAAATCACTTTTCCATTCAATTCATAGGTATTTCACATCTACTAATCAAACAATTCAAAAAGGAAAAAGGTCAATTAAAAAATGATAGTGTACCGTGAGAAACAGAATTCTAATTGTTTCTTCAAACACTCTTTTAGTTCTTCTGTAGAAATTGCTGAGTTGCTTTCTCCTGATGGTAGAAAACAAGAGGGGAAAAGTTAATACCTAATTACCATAGGTAGTAAACTTTACATATTGTTTTCAGAGTAAGCCACAAAGTATGCAAATTAAAATCAAATTAAAATCACCAGAAACTGTATTTTTATTCCTTTTAGAATTCAGATACACGAGGTCTACCTTTTAACCTATCTATTCTTCTTTCTTTAGACAGATTTCATATCAGTTTTTGTTTTTTTGTTTTTTGTTTTTTTGCGGTACGCGGGCCTCTCACTGTTGTAGCCTCTCCCATTGCGGAGCACAGGCTCCGGACGCACAGGCTCAGCGGCCATGGCTCACGGGCCCAACCGCTCCGCAGCGTGTGGGATCTTCCCGGACTGGGGCACGAACCCATGTCCCCTGCATCGGCAGGCGGATCTCAACCACTGCGCCACCAGGGAAACCCTCATATCAGTTTTTAAATTACATATTTTATCAAGTAATTAACAAATCATCAGTAATACTAAAAGCATTTGGATACCATATTGTAAAACATTACCCTAAATACTTTAAAAAAATGTGATAACTACTTATTCCTTTAATGAAAACTCAAAGAACAAAAGTAATAGTGGGGCTTCCCTGGTGGCACAGTGGTTGGGAGTCTGTCTGCCGATGCAGGGACACGGGTTTGTGCCTCGGTCCGGGAAGATCCCACATGCCGCGGAGCGGCTGGGCCCGTGAGCCATGGCCGCTGAGCCTGTGCGTCTGGAGCCTGTGCTCCGCAACGGGAGAGGCCACAACAGTGAGAGACCTGTGTACCGCAAAAAAAAAAAAAAAAAAAAGTAATAGTAATCTAGGGGCTTCCCTGGTGGCACAGTGGTTAAGAATCCGCCTGCCAATGCAGGGAACACGGGTTTGAGCCCTGGTCCGGGAAGATCCCACATGCCGTGGGGCAACTAAGCCTGTGCACCACAACTGAGCCTGTGCTTTAGAGCCCGTGAGCCACAACTACTGAGCCCACAAGCCACAACTACTGAGCCTGCCTGCCAATGCAGGGAACACGGGTTTGAGCCCTGGTCCGGGAAGATCCCACATGCCGTGGGGCAACTAAGCCTGTGCACCGCAACTGAGCCTGTGCTTTAGAGCCCGTGAGCCACAACTACTGAGCCCACAAGCCACAACTACTGAGCCCATGAGACACAACTACTGAAGCCTGTGCGCCTAGAACCTGTGCTCCGCAACAAGAGAAGCCACTGCAGTGAGAAGCCCACGTGCCGCAACTAGAGAAAGTTCACACACAGCAACGAAGACCCAACGCAGCCAAAAAAACAAATAAAAATAAATAAATTTATATACATAAGCCAAAGTAACAGTAATCTAAATTTGAAGACAGGAACTACACAAAGTGGGATATATATATGGCTCCACATCTGTACTATCGGTAGTAAATCTGATGTTAGTCACACTCCTTAAACTTCTATCTCTTAACAGACTTGTTGCCAAGGAGGAGGTGGGGTAGGGGAGGGATGGATTGGGAGTTTGGGGTTAGTAGATGCAAACTATTATACAAAGAATGGACAAATAAGGTCCTACTGTATAGCACAGGGAACTATATTCAATATTCTGTGATAAAACATAATGGAAAAGAATATAAAAAAGAACGTGTGTGTGTGTGTGTTTATTACTGAATCCCTTTGCTGTACAGCAGAAATTAACACATTGTAAATCAACTATATTTCAATTAAAAAAACCCCACTTCTATCTCTTAATACTCTTTTCATTGCTTAATTTTAGAGCACTATATTTTCCTGTAAAGATAAATTTTGTGCATGATTTTACCACTACTTTGTCTTACTACTCAAGATTCAAAATGATATTAGATATTAATTTCATTAAAAATGAAGTAAGAAGCATCCTATTCCTATGTAGTATATGTAACCCTTCTAATACAAAATTCATCCACCCAAATGCTGGCTAAATGAATAATAACTTCATTTAAGCTTTCAGTGTTATTACAGCAAACTTTTTAAAATACCAACTGGTTGCCAATTCACTAAAACCAACTATAAGTTCAAAGTAGCCAGTGGATAGGTATATTATAACAAGGAGGGAGCAAAACCTAACCACCTTAAATTATTATATGGAAATACCACCCCATTCTACTTCAGAAATCAACTTACAGGCTGACTGACCTTAGAAATCGAATCCAGATATATATAATAAATAAACTGAGAACAAAGGTTTATATACCTTGACTAATGCCAGGGAACTAAGCAGTGACAGAAATGCCTACTCCCTATTACACTTATTTTCCAAAGAGACCCTTTAGAACTTAGAAAAATAAAGTTAGGTAATCAGGTTCTATAGTCTATCTTTAGTTTCTTTTAAATTTCATCCATTTTAAGTCCAAGCAATTAGTAATCCATGCTAATTAAATGAATGTGAAAAAAAACATATCTCACAAGTTGAACTGTAGTAGAACTATAACACAACCTTTTTCTCAAAATTAATCCCTGCAATCTCACATTTATAAATGCATTTCACACTGACAAAAGTGATGGGAAAATTGACAGAACTTGCGTTGATCCCAACTAATAGATCAAGAAACTTGAACTCTGAAAGATTGTAATTTAGGTCTCTTTTTTAACTATATTGACTATTTTTTCCTTTCATCTTTAATTTCACACTTTCCTTTAATAAGACCTTTAAAATAAACATTCTTTTTAAATTACAATGTTCATGTTTGGCCATTTGAAAACAGTATTTATAAAAGTCACCTAATATTTCATTAACATAAACTTCTTTTCAAATAATAAAATAGACCAATTAATGCCATGTTTACTAGAATAATGATAAACAGACTGGAGGGGGAAAAAGATTAGCATACTGCATTCTCATTTTACCAATAAAACCATAAAGTTTACCAGAAACATCATATATTTGGTAACTCAGATCTTCTGGTCCCAAAATCATTCCATCAGTTGATTCCTCAATGCCTGTAGTAGTTCTTGTGGTTTCACAAGATGAATACATTATTTCATACTCCTTACACATATCATCTGCAGGTTCTCTATTACCTGTATTAAAGAAAACATACTAGAAGTGAATAGTAATTCTCTAAAATCCTATCTTTAGGCACTCTGGGCACAATAAGATATTAAAGAATTCTAGCAATTGGGAAAATATCCACGAGATTTTAAGTAAGAGTCCAAAGGAGGTAAGTTTGACCATTATGGATAAGCTAAAATGATTAACAATAGCTTAAACTTACATAGTACTATCTATGTATAAGACAGCTTCATGTATTTTATTCACTTAATTCTCAGAAAAACCAATGCCAAAATTAATTGCTATTGTTAATGTTTTACAGATGAAGGCAGCAAGCATGGAGAGGTTAAGTCATTTGCCTAAGATCAAACAGTGAGTAAGTAGCATTGGCAATGATGGTAGATCAAAACTAATTTAAAAATACCATATTGTACATGGGTTAAATGCTGAACCCAAAGATACAGCTACTGTCTGAAATTAGTGACAATCCATTCGTACTGGAAATAAACGAGAATGGTATACAAACTACATGTTAAACATTTACAAATATATTTTACCAAATAATCAAAGAATGTATTAAAAGTTCTAT
Source organism: Mesoplodon mirus (assembly GCF_964341445.2). Taxonomy (NCBI): domain Eukaryota; kingdom Metazoa; phylum Chordata; class Mammalia; order Artiodactyla; family Ziphiidae; genus Mesoplodon; species Mesoplodon mirus. Next base: position 56,619,546 of record NC_138987.1, on the reverse strand, counting down.
AAACTGGTTTGGACGTATGTTTAACCAAAATGTGATTCAATCTGATGAAATATTTACGACTTACCCTCAGGATGAGACCCTGATGTGGCTGCTGTTTCATGCCAAGAGCTTTCAGTTCCATGAGTTACTGGAGTGGCATCAGTATTTCCTGGAGGTATTTCTTGCCATACTTTGGCATTAGGATTTAAGCCAGTTCCTTTAGATGTTACCTGCTAAATATTAAAAGGATCCATTTGTTAATTTTAAAAGTCAGTGCCGGGCTTCCCTGGTGGCACAGTGGTTGAGAGTCCGCCTGCCGATGCAGGGGACACGAGTTTGTGCCCCGGTCCAGGAAGATCCCACATGCCACAGAGCGGCTAGGCCTGTAAGCCATGGCCGCTGAGCCTGCGTGTCCGGAGCCTGTGCTCTGCAGCAGGAGAGGCCACAACAGTGAGAGGCCCGCGTACCGCCAAAAAAAAACCCACAAAAGTCAGTGCATTAAAATTATAAATTTAGACAAAACTTTTCCATTACTTAAATGTGAAGAAAATCCTCAATAATATTATGTAATTAATAATAAATATTAAATAAACAATATTTTAAAGTTTTTGGCTCAACTTGAAAATATAAACCTTTTTAAGCAGATGAACTTGAAATGTTTGTATGTAAAATTTAGCTACCTATACAATAAAAACATATTTTTATAAAATACTATTAATATAGAAATACTGCTTTACCCCAACCTACTTGCAAGTATTGTAAAATTTATTAAAACTATTCACATACCTTTGATGTTAGTGTGTGTTTGAGTACCTAGAACAAATTTTTGAGTTATCTACAGCAATTTTCCACAGTACATAATTTTTATTGCCATCTAAGCTGTGATAGAGAGTCTGAATGATTCTATAAGTGGAAATTTTTTCCCAAGTCAAAAACCACATTCTGCCTTATGTTACAATGCATTATTTCATTTGTCCTGAAAGTGCATTTTCTTTTTTAAAATTAATTAATTTATTTATTTATTTTTGGCTGCGTTGGGTCTTTGTTGCTGCCTTCAGGCTTTCTCTAGTTGTGGCGCGCGGGCTTCTCACTGAGGTGGCTTCTCATTGAGGTGTCTTCTCTTGTGGAGCACAGGCTCTAGGCACGCGGGCTCAGTAGTTGTGGCACGCGGGCTCAGTAGTTGTGGCACACAGGCTTAGTCGCTCCGCAGTATGTGGGATCTTACCAGATCAGGGCTCGAACCCATGTTCCCTGCATTGGCAGGCGGATTCCTAAACACTGCGCCACCAGGGAAGCCCAGAGGATTTGTCTTCTTTCTGCTGGATGACGGCACAGTAAGACTACCAATCTGGTATCACTTAAAATTTTCAACGAGGGTTTCTGGAGAACAGGTAGGGAATTTTAGCCCTACTTTGCATCAAAGAGGATTTGTGGTTAGAATAAGACCCCTCCTTCCACCAACCCAGAGCCAAGGTTAAAGCTGACAAGTTTTCCTTTTCTCTGAGAAAGCTGTTTTTTCCCCTAGTTTATCATTTGTCCTGTCTCTAAGCACTGCAATTAAAATCTAAGCTCTGGGCCACTAAGGACCAACAGATGCATTAGGGGCAGACCCTAGGTTTAACACCTGCTTCTCTCTCTGGATTAGTATTTCCTGATTTTTTTGGTCTTAAGATTTCACTTGCTTTCTTACCAGCTTAAAGCTCTGCTTAAAACAGAATTTTTAAAAAATTAACCAACTTCCCAGTTGTTTTCCAAAATCTCAAATTCATATTTCTTTAAAAGTACCAATACTGTCTTAAGAAAGCTAAATTGGGGACTTCCCTGGTGGCGCAGTGGTTGGGAATCCGCCTGCCAATGCAGGGGACACAGGTTCAAGCCCTGGTCCAGGAGGATCCCACATGCCGCAGAGCAACTAAGCCTGTGCACCACAGCTGCTAAGCCTGTGCTCTAGAGCCTGCGAGCCACAACTGCTGAGGCCCACGAACCACAACTGCTGACACACGGGCGCCTGGGGCCATGCTCCGCAGCGGGAGAGGTCACCGCAGTGAGAGGGCTGCGCACCACAACGAAGAGTGGCTCCTGCTCACTGCAACTAGAGAAAGCCCGCGTGCAGCAACGAAGGCCCAATGCAGCCCAAAATAAATAAATAATAAATTAATGTTTTTTAAAAAGCAAAATTGAAGAGATATTCCAACAATTGAGAGGCAACTATGGTATAACAGACAAAGATCAAGTTTACTCTTCCACCCAGTAACTGTGCAATCACTGACCCCAGTTTCCTTATTTTAAAAAATATAATGGGACTTCCCTGGTGGCGCAGTGGTTAAGAATCCACCTGCCAATGCAGAGGACATGGGTTCAAGCTCTGGTCTGGGAAGATCCCACATGCCGCGGAGTAACTAAGCCCGTGAGCCACAACTACTGAGCCTGAGCTCTGGAGCTCGCAAGCCACCACTACTGAAGCTGGCGAGCCTAGAGCCTGTGCTCCGCAAAACGAGAGAAGCCCCAGCAATGAGAAGCCCGCACACCACAGTGAAGAGTAGCCCCTGTTCACCACAACTAGAGAAAGCCCGCGTGCAGCAACAAAGACCCAACACCGCCAAACAAAATAATAAATAAATAAATAAATAAATAAAACCTTCATTAGGAAAAAAGTAAACAAGCAAGTTTTAAAAAAATATACGGTGTGTGTGTATATATATATATATATATATATATATATATATATATATATATAATGCCTATTCTACCAAAACTCCTTATAGTTTCTGCACACTATGGACACCTAACTTCATGTGTGTTGGTCACTACTTCCTCTTTCCCTCTTGTTATTTGTACATACTTCTATTTTGTTATCACTATAATAGTTTATTTAAGTAAGTGTTCTTTGCAACAAGGCAGTGGGCTCAATGAAGAAAAGGTAGAAACTGGGTCTTCCTCTTCTATTTCAGCTATTAATATAAACCAGGCCAAGAGTAGACCTTCAACTGTCTATTTGAATGGAACAGTAGAGGCATAGGTGCAAAAGAAAACAAACAAAAGAACCCAACTAATGTTTAGCTACTGTATTTACCCTTCTGATGTGCTAGAAAATCAGAGTTGATACAATCTTCCTTGTTTTCATGTGCCTGTTTAAAATGGAAGTCTTACATTGGAGTGGTTCTTGGCTTTTTGATTTCAGGGCTGCTAAAAGCTTTTACAATAAACATCAAAACCAATAACAAAATGTCAAATGTAGCAAGGGAGCAAAAGCATCTTTGAAGTAGCACCAAAGATGAATAACCAAAGCAACATCTTTGCTTAGAGATGTTAATTCACAACTACTTCATATCATTAATTAGCTCAGGGAATAAACAACCAATTTTCTTATAGCACCACCAGGTAGTCCCACCAGGACAGGTACCCAGGTATTATTTAAAAACCTCTAGGTACGTAATTCCTTGGCGGTCCAGTGATTGGGCCTCCACGCTTCCACTGCAGGGGGTAGGGGTTCAATCCCTGGTCGGGAAACTGGGATCCTGAAAGCCTCATGATGTGGCAAAACAAACAAACAATCAAAAACACCTCTAGGTACCAGTTTTTTCTTTCTTTTCTTTCTTTTTTTTTTTTAATAGTTATTTGGCTGCACCGGGTCTTAGTTGTGGCACCCGGGATCTTCTTTGCGGCATGCAGGAACTTTAGTTGCGGCATGCAAACTCTTAGTTGCAGCATGCATGTGGCATCTAGTTCCCTGATCAGGGATCAAACCTGGGCCCTCTGCATTGGAGAGCGGAGCCTTAGCCACTGGACCACCAGGGAAGTCCCTAGGTAGCAATTTAGAATGCAAGTAAACTTTACATTTGCCCCTATGTAGACATGTGAACAGTGCATGCTTATCAGTTAGAATTCAGAATCCACTCTGGCTAAATTAAACAGAAAGGTAATTTATTAAAAGATAGTGTCGGGCTTCCCTGGTGGCGCAGTGGCTGAAAATCTGCCTGCTAATGCAGGGGACACGGGTTCGAGCCCTGGTCTGGGAGGATCCCACATGCCACGGAGCAACTAGGCCCGTGAGCCACAACTACTGAGCCTGCGCGTCTGGAGCCTGTGCTCCGCAACAAGAGAGGCCGCGATAGTGAGAGGCCCGCACACCACGATGAAGAGTGGCCCCCGCTTGCCACAACTAGAGAAAGCCCTCGCACAGAAACGAAGACCCAACACAGCAAAAATAAATAAATAAATAAACTCCTACCCCCAACATCTTCTTTAAAAAAAAAAAAAAAAAAAAAAGATAGTGTCACTGTCACTGGAAGGGCTGAAAAAAAAAAAACAGATGCAAAGGTAACATCACTCAAAATAATGTTCCGGAAGTGCCCTGATGAGGAAATCACTAACCCTGCCACCACCAAGCAGTAAATGCCAAAATTCAAATCCATTACAACTTTTATTATTACCAGCACCAATGCCACTTCTCCATTAGGAATTCAACCTTGTATTAACTCCACTTTAAGCTGACCACCTCTACTGCCACTTCTGTCTATAAAATGGAAGTTATGAAAGAACCCTCATTTCCCTACATTGTATATTTTCAAATAGAAGACATCTGTAGGTGTGGTCTGACTAGTGACTCTTAGGTAACATGCCTGCATCCACCCAGATACAAAGGAACCTGGGAATTTGAGTTTTGACTAGTACGTTCACTGGAGAGGCCTAACTCATAATATGGGCATTTCTGCAAATGTAGAAAGCTACTGAAGAATTGGGAGGTCCCAAATATGACAGAGAGATTAAGGCTAATATTTAACATACAAGATATATTATGCCACATATACTTAATTTATAAATAAATACCCAATATTGGGGAATTATGATTTAAAAAAACTTACCTTTTACTTACTGATGGGATGTACTATTTCACTGAGCATTTAATAATGACTCAAAATAATTAACTAGATGCCTTTCAGCAGCATACTACCCATAAATCTGATGTCTCCCTTGCTAATGGTGCCAAGAATAATCAAAGTGTGAGGTCTATGGCATACAGACGAGCAGTACTCCTGAGCATATTTATATTTTTCTCCAGACTAGTTAAGAGTATACACTCTAAAAGCCATTAATGTACAGAAGAAGACATATATAAGAATGTATATTGCAGCCCTGACCCCATTAGTGAAAGATTGAAAAAAACCTAAATATCCATCTATAGACAAATGGTTAAATAAAATGTAGTATATTTCATAACATAGAATACTATAAAAGTTAAAAAAAAAAAGGCCTACATACACTAATGTGGAAAGTGCTCCAAGGTATATTATTCAATGAAAAAATTCAAGTTGCAAAACAATAAGCATTTTGGTTTTTATTCACATTAACAAACAAAATCATTGTACAGATAAACATATTGGTATGTAAAAACAGAAAACGTCTGGAAGGTTACTATTACCAATAGAACTGGGGACTTCCCTGGTGGTGCAGTGGTTAAGAATCCGCCTGCCAATGCAGGGGACACGGGTTTGAGCCCTGGTCCAGGAAGATCCCTCATGCCACGGAGCAACTAAGCCCACCAGCCACAACAACTGAGCCGGCGCTCTAGAGCCCGCGAGCCACAACTACTGAAGCCCACGCACCCTAGCGCCACAAGTAATGAGCCCATACCCCCCCCCAACTACTGAAGCCCACACACTCTAGGGCCTGTGTGCCACAACTACTGAGCCCGCGTGCTGCAACTACTGAAGCCCGTGCATCTAGAGCCCGTGCTCCACAACAAGAAGCCACCGCAACGAGAGGCCCGCACACCACAATGAAGAGTAGCCATTTCTCCAACTGGAGCAAGCCCGCCCGCAGCGACAAAGACACAATGCAGGCAAAAAAAAAGAAGAAAAAAAAAAAAGAACTGCAAACTAGTGAGAGATCTGCCAAACAGGGAAAAGGTACAAAAAGAAGCAGGAATAATTAATTGCAAAATGTCAATTTTAGGGAATTTCCTGGTGTCCAGTGGTTAGGAGTCCACACTTCCACTGCAGGAGGCACGGGTTCAATCCTGGTCATGGAACTAAGATCCCGCATGCTGTGCAGCATGGGCGCCCCCCCCCCCACCGCCAAAAAAAGTCAGTTTTACCGGGACTTCCCTCGTGGTCCAGTGGTTAAGAATCCGCCTTCCAATGCAGGGGACACGGGTTTGATCCCTGGTCGGGGAACTAAGATCCCACGTGCTGCAGGGCACCTAAGCCCACGTACCACAACTAGAGACTCCACACACCACAACTACTGAGCCCGCACGCCACAACTGGAGAGAAGCCTGTGCGTTGCAACTAAGACCCAATGCAGCCAAAAATAAAAATAAATAAAAAAATTTTTTTTAAATGTCAATTTTACCTATTGAACTACTTAGTGCCATTTTGACAAGTATAAAAAGAAACAACTCACTGCTGTAATTCATATAACTTTGCTAAGAGTTGGCAATGTTTATCAAAAGCCTTAAAATTATATATTCTTTGGTCCAGAAATTCTACTTGTCAGATTTGCTCAAAAGAAAGATATACAAAAATATAAATACAAAGATGTTCATCACAATTTTATAATAGTGAAAAATTAGAAACATTCAACTGCTATGTTCTGAACATCTGTGTAACTCCCAACTTCATATGTTGAAATCTTAATGCCCAATGTCATAGTACTGGGAGGTGAGGCCTTTGGGAGTTGCTTAAGTCATGAAAATGAATGAGATTAGTGCTCTTCTAAAAGAGATTCCACAGACCTCCCTAGTCCCTTCCACCACTGAGGACACAGTGAAAAGGCACTATCTATGAACCAGAAAACCCTCACGAAATACCAAATCTGTTGGCACCATGATCCTGGACTTCCCAGAAATAAATTTCTGTTGTTCATAAGCTACCTAATCTGTGATATTGTTATAGCAGCCCGAATAGAACAAGACACCAACAAGAGAGTGAGGATTTGTTCAGTAACTGTAGTCCAGCCACATACTGAATATCCTAGAGCCTTAAAACCAGATTGTATGGGCTTCCCTGGTGGCGCAGTGGTTGAGAGTCCACCTGCCCATGCAGGGGACATGGGTTCGTGCCCCGGTCTGGGAAGATCCCACATGCCGCGGCGCGGCTGGGCCCGTGAGCCATGGCCGCTGAGCCTGCGCGTATGGAGCCTGTGCTCCGCAACGGGAGAGGCCACAGCAGTGAGAGGCCCGCGTACGGAAAAAAAAAAAAAAAACCAGATTGTATATAAAACTGATGAGATCTGAATAAGTTTTGCAGACTGTATCAACGTAAATTTGCTTGTCTTTACATCATACTATGGTTAAGCAAGGTGTTACTACTGGAGGGACCTGGGCAAAAAGTACACGGTACCACCCTGTACATTCTGGGGACAACTTCTTGTGAATCTATAATTATTTCAAAATAAAGTTTTTAAAAATGGAGAAAAAGATATAGAAGACATGGAAAATGTTCAAATTTTGAAGACACTTGGAAAAACAGTAAAGCAAGTTGCTATCTTATAGAAATGATTCAAGTCTGTGAAATAATGCACAAGCACAGAAAAAAGTGGAGAGGGAATTCCGTGGTGGTCCAGCAGTTAGGACTTCACGCTTCCACTGAGGGGGCATAGGTTCGATCCCTGGTCTGGGAACTAAGATCTGCTTGCCGCATGGCATGGCAAATAAACAAACAAACAAACAAATAAATAAATAAGGTCATAACACCTTTGTAAAGCAATGTGTCAATATTGACGTGAAAAACTTTTAAGACACTCACTATTTGAGCTACCTCAGAGAATATTAGCCTAAGACCTTTATACACAAGAATGTCCTTTATAGAATTACTCAATATAAAGAAAATTTGGAAACTGAAAATGTCCATCAAAAAAAGTTGATGTGGGGACTTCCTGGTAGTCCAGTGGGTAAGACTCCGAGCTTCCAATGCAGGGGGCCTGAGTTCGATCCCTGGTCAGGGAACTAGGTCACGCACACATGCCACAACTAAAGATCCTGAGTGCTGCAACAAAGACCCGGCACAGCCAAAATAAATAAATAAATAAAATTTTTAATTGAAAAAAAAATTAAAACGTTGATGTTTTCGTATAACAAATAATCTTTAAAATGACAGAATAATGAATCTGACAAGTCAGTTTAATGAGAACAAAGACTTAATTTTTCATTTAAATTCTAGATAACCATGTTTGACTCATCTTTTGACTAAGTTTAATAAAGAAGCCCATAAAAATCCTTATCTCATTAAAAAAAATCCTTATCTCTCCCACAGAACTAGAAGTAAGTCCTTGAGGCTACAGTTATATAAAACATCTATTAAAGGATGTAAATTGTCCAAGTGCATGCTGAAACTATCTGCCAACATACACATATGCAGTATGTAAGCACAAAGATACTCTCAAATCACCACAAAAATATTCAAACTGTCAGTCCGTAAAACTAACAGATCAACACCTCTATCTCTAGGCAATATATGCCATTATCGAATAAGCCAAAAGCAGTCCTTATGACTGACCCATTTTATTCCAGTTCCTATCTGGGGAAAGATACAAATGAAAGGAAAAAGCAGAAACATAAATTTCTTGGCAAAATGATATCTTCTGGTCATAAGAGAGCAGTTATAAGGTAACAGAACCAAGAGTTAGGAAAAAGTCACCATAAATATGGCAAAACCATCTCTTTGGTCATATATAACTGTTTGTTTTACTTACCTATTTACTATCAGAAACAGAAATCCCATGCCACTTAACCCTACAAATGCTGAAAAACAGAAATAAAGTATAGAAATTGATTAAACTTATTTGCCTCATGGCAGATCAATCATCCAGGTTTAATTTTTACATCTCCAATACTGAGAGGACACCACCACAAGTACTTTAAAAAAAAAGTGGGTGGAATTCCCCGGCGGTCCAGCAGTTATGACTCCGCACTTCCACTGCAAGGGGCACAGGTTCAATCCCTGGTCAGGGAACTAAGATCCCACAAGCTGCAAGGCACAGCCGCCCCCCACCCCCCCAAAAAAATAAACACCTGTCATTTCATCCAGCATGAAACTTCAGAGTCCTATCAGAAGATGCTTAGGGGCATTTTATAGAAAGTAAAAATGAAAAATGGGAATTTTTCACCCATTCTGACAAAGAAGGATAACTAACATTTATGGAACACTTAATTCATCTTCATAACAACTACATTTAAATTCTATCATCCACATTTTGTAGATAAGGAAAACCTTACTTTACCTAAAGGTAATCTGCCCAAGGCTGCAGAGCTAATAAAGACAGAGCCAGAATTTGAACCTAGGCACTCTGCAGAGTCTGCCACTATACTACAGTTGTCTTTGATAAAACTTTTTTTTTTTTTTGGTGTGGTATGCAGGCCTCTCACTGTTGCGGCCTCTCCCGTTGCGGAGCACAGGCTCCGGACGCACAGGCCTATCGGCCATGGCTCACGGGCCCAGCCGCTCCGCGGCATGTGGGATCTTCCCGGACCGGGGCACGAACCCGTGTCCCCTGCATCGGCAGGCGGACTCTCAACCACTGCGCCACCAGGGAAGCCCTAGAGAAAACTTTTAAGACAACAAGTTACATACTATTTAAGGAATATTACAAATCTCCTCACCAAGTCTGTAAAACAGTCCCTGGCCCCAGTTCCATCTAGAGTGTCTAACAATACAGAAGAAATGGATATAGAAAATAGACACCAGATAAGAACTAGAGTACCCAGGGCAGAAGTCAATTCAGCTCTGCAATGATTTCTATCTTAGGGCCATGGTACAGCTAATTTTCAGCTAGAAAAAAAAAAAAAAAAGGTAAGATCCATGGTAATTTGTGCAATAAAATTTACCCCCTATTACAAAGCACTTATCCTAACCTGAATTATTTTGTCTGCAAGCTCCACAATGGCAGTGACCTTGTCTACGGTTTACTCTTCTCTAGCACCTTGAACAGTAACTAGCATACAGGAGACCAATAATAAAATTTATATGCTATATGACAGTTTCTTAAACTTTACTGTGCATAAGAATCATCTAGGAATCTTGATAAAATGCAGATCCTGATTCAGCAGTTCAGGAATAGGGCTAGAAAGTTTGTATTCTAACAAGCCCTGGGTAAAGAAGTTACTGAGGCTCACATTTTGAATAGCAATGTAACTGGACCAACCTAAGTCATTTGCCAAATTGTCAAAAATCAGGATTCACTTACTTCACTTACTCATGGAAGGAAATATTCAGTTTATTCATCAATAAAACTATTACTGCTGATCCTCTAATATCAGAGGAAAAGACAAGTTCCCCAAATACCCACTTCCTCAGTCAGATGACAGATGATGAGTGCTTAAAACTCTGGGGGAGGGCTTCCCTGGTGGCACTGTAGTTAAGAATCCACCTGCCAATACAGGGGACACAGGTTCGAGTCCTGGTCCGGGAAGATACCACATGCTGTGGAGCAACTAAGCCTGTGCGCCACAACTACTGAAGCCTGTGCGCCTAGAGCCCGTGCTCCACAAGGAGAAGCCACCGCAATGAGAAGCCTGCGCACCGCAATGAAGAGAAGCCCCCACTCACCGCAACTAGAGAAAGCCCGAACACAATGAAGACCCAACGCAGACAAAAAAAAAATAACAACCACCTTTGGGGGAGTCATGGATTGATCTGAAGATATAATCAAAATTAGACTTCTTCCTAAAAAGTTCTACATATGAGATTCATGATCACCTTATTGTTAAAGACTAAGAACCCAATTAATAGATATTTAGCATTTAAATAGTCCTCAAAATACCAAGTCATTTTACTTCAAATTGGTCATCTGATAAAGCCAATAGCTAACTATACAAATGAACTCAAAAAATCTCAAACTTCAAATATCAGTACTAAATATCAAAATAATCCTTTTCAAAAAAGGGCACCTTTTAATTCCTAGTGTGTATAGCCAAGTCAGCAAATCGTTTGTTACGAAAACTGAAATGAGATCTTTCATTAGTATATGTGAAAGCAGCAACTCACTTATGTTTATTATGTACCAGATACTAAGCGCTTTACATTGACTGTCAATCCTCTTAACAACCCTTTGACATAGATAATAATTATAATATCTCATATATTAGTATTATCCTCAATTTACAGATAAGGAAACTGAGAAACACAAGTTAAACAACTTGCCCAAGGTCATACAACTAGAAAGTTGCCTAACCTGAGCAGGCAGCCTGGCCCCAGAGTCCATGTTCTTAACCATTCTTTTAGGCAACCTTTCATATACATGTATCTTATTATTACTCCATCACTGCTCTCCTATTTTTTTCCTTCCTCCAACTCAAAACGATAGAATAACCTTATTTCCCTTGGCTTGCTCAACTGCAAATCTTTGTAAATCCTATAAATTTACATTTCCCATAGCCAATTCAACAACAAATACTTTAGTACCAATTTAGTACACTATCTTCCCTTGCTAATGATATGGAAAAACAACAACCAGCCAACAAGCACACAGTAAATCTCTGATCTCCTCTGAAAAATTATCATACAAACTAGGACATTTTTGAGAATAAAATGGGGTGCGACATCTGTTCAAGAAAACAGGTGTACACTATGACTGTCCAGGACAAAATGGGAGGTATGGTCACTCTACCATTTTGTAGTTTGCACTACCTAGTGGTATGAAATACTGGCCAACTATGCACTATACAAACCCTGGATTACTCCTGACTTTTCTGCCCTGACAGAGAAAATGCCCTCAATAATATATAAATCAAACAAAACTTAATTCCTCATCCTTGGCTCTATGCCTATGTTCATACCATACTCCTAGTAATATTCATCTAAAGTGCTCCTCTGTCTTTAATTTAGAGCCAGTCGTTTATAAATACAGAGATATTTTCTCAACTAAAGATTGGTTCAAATGTCCAGACAAGGCAATAGACGAGAGGAAACATGAGTATGTGATATTCAAGTTTCTTTTCCTTACATTTACTTACACTTATACATTTGAAAAAATATTTTTTCCACAAGAGCAAATATAAAGTGCCGATTTGCACTTTATCATTTGTATTTCTTTAAATCTTGCATATAAATGAGTCTGTATTTTAACAGTCTGCAAGCTTCATTCTCATTTTAAAAGTTTTATTTGGGGGCTTCCCTGGTGGCGCAGTGGTTGAGAGTCCGCCTGCCGATGCAGGGGACGCGGGTTCGTGCCCCAGTCTGGGAGGATCCCACATGCCGCGGAGCGGTTTGGACTGTGGGCCATGGTCGCTGGGCCTGCGCGTCCGGAGCCTGTGCTCCGCGGCGGGAGAGGCCACAACAGTGAGAGGCCCGCACACCGCAAAAAAAAAAAAAGTTTTATTTGCCCAATTGATAATATACTCAAACTATAAAAAATTTAAAGTAAGGTAATTAACCTGTTTGGTTTAGAGCAAATCAATAACAATGCTGGGATTCAAACTCAAAGTTATACGTCTCTTAAATCAGCGCTATCTCACAGTAGCTTTTGCAATTAATAGTGCTACTATCATGTAGTTTTAATAACTTTCCCAGAAATACTTGCTGTGATGATCAAATGATAGTGTCTGTCAAGGCTTTACCTAGACTGTATTACAAACAAGGCTTAATACATAAGCACCATGAACACAGGGCTTCCCTGGTGGTGCAGTGGTTGAGAATCCGCCTGCCAATGCAGGGGACACGGGTTCGATCTCTAGCCCGGGAAGATCCCACATGCCGTGGAGCAACTAAGCCCATGCGCCGCAACTACTGAGCCTGTGCTCCAGAGCCCGTGAGCCACAACTACTGAAGCCCACGCACCTAGAGCCCGTGCTCCACAACTAGAGAAGCCACCACAATGAGAAGCCCGCGCACTGCAACGAAGAGTAGCCCTGGCTGGCCGCCACTAGAGAAAGCCCACGTGCAGCAACAAAGACCCAACACAGCCAAACAAAACAAAAAAGAAAACAAAAAAACCCACCATGAACACAACCTAAACTCTCAGAATAATCATTCTCAAATTACAGAGAGGAAGTTGAGGCTCAAAAGAAGTTGTCACTTGCCTCAGGTCATAGCTAACATTTGAACCCAGGATTCCAAAACCCTTACAGAAAATCATAGTGCAAAACACAAAAGTTTACAATGTTTTCAAGACTGGAAGCCTCCCTCAAGAATTAAACTTTAAAGAAAACACAACTTAAGCAAAACACAGACTATAGGAACAATAAATTAAAATCCTACAAGCACTATCAGAGCTAAAGAGTCACTTTCCATTTTCACTTAAGGATATTCGAAACGGAAGTTCAAAAAAAAAATTTTAAGACTTCACAATGATAGCTGCATTCGTTTCCTAACTTCCTCTACTTTCCACTCCTCTTCAATATAGACACGGACCCCATCTCTACCTACAGGGTCTAAATATTTTTTTAAGCTCCTAGGGAGAGACCAAAATTACAGATTTCAAATGTTCATGTCTAGTACTAACGATCACTTCCATTAGCTGAGAAGTAATATGGAGCTGACAGACAGTCTGAACAAACTCAAATTGATAGAAAATAGTTGAATATCAATATTTCTAGTTACTGGTTTTTCACATACTGTAATTTGAAGCACCATGAGGTACTTTTACATCTTTATATTCACTTCTGAGCATTTTATTCTACTTTTCACACTTCGAAAATAATCTCTACTTCATTTTCAGCCCATTATATTTGAAAATATTTCTTTGAAAATGTTTATTCATTTTAAAATTCTGTATCCAGCTCCAATAAATATTCCAAAATCAAACTGTTCAAAAATCACTCAGCTATTCACTTATTTATAATTCTTCTTGGCAATAATTTCACAATTCGTTAAGGCACTTTCTTCTTTTCAGTCATTTTTGAAAAATCATTTCAACTAAGTCATATCTAATAACTTTTTATAAATACGCGATTATTTAAGCTAATGGGAAAAAACTGCGTACTGTACTTGAGGTAAAAGGCACAAAACTTCCCATGATTACTGAAATATAAAATTAATGAAAAATTATCTAGGTAAATATCCCACTTATTTCAGATTCTAAAGCTAACCTAAAATTTAAAACGTTATCACCTAAAAAAGCAGAAAACTTTAGAAGTCAGATAAATTACTTTTAAAATTGTGTAAGATCTGGGGGAAGAGGGATTTACTGTTTAATGTGTACAGAGCTTCAGTTTTGCAAGATGAAGCTTCTGGAGATGGATGGTGGCAATGGTTGCACAACAATGTAAATGTACTTAATACCACCGAACTGTACATTAAAAATGGTTAAGATGATACATTTTGTTATGTGTATTTTACCATAATTAAAAAAAAATTTTTTTAATTATGTGACAGTATGCATCCTAGGGTGCATAAAAGTCACTGCTACCTAAATAAGTGGTTATAAGTATTCATTTTTAGGGAAAAACTCAAATAGAGACAGAAATCCAATTAAAACATTGCCAAACAACTAGAGCAGACATATTTAGCTGGAAATACTGGAGGGGGAAAATGATCTGAAAAATGAATAAAATACTGGCAAACCATAAAAACACAAAAAGATTGCAAACTGCCTCCTTGGTGCTCAAAAACTTAAATAACTCGCTAGCAGCCAGAAGAACACAGCAAATTGCTGTTTCAAACTTTCAGAATTTTTTGTAACTGAATTTATGTTGGAACATGTTTGACAATTTGGTATATTATCCAAACGTTTTTACCTCTTCCCAGAGAGACAGACACCGTATGTGTCTCCTTCAGAACAGAGGTGAGATAAAAACAATAAAACTACTGAAGTCAGTATAGCCCTTTGTCTGCAAGACCAAGTTTTAAAAAAGTTACATCTAAGTATTACATAAAATAGGATTCCTTGTCTGCCTATAGATTTCTATTGCAGTATACTACAATTTAGAGTTCTAATTCCACCTTCAATATTCACTAGCTGTATGATCTTGGGCAAGTTTCTTATATTTTCTCTGCCTTAGTTTCTTTATCTCTAACATGGCGATAATAATGCTACTTACCTCATAGATACGTTTGAGTTGATGTATATAAATGTATAGATGCAAAAAGACTTAACAGGCCTGACATATCAACAGTGAGCACAATTCATGAGAACACAACTATTATTATATTATTATCATTACTATTACCTATCCCACTGATTCCAGTTATAAACTAGTTAAGCTGGGGTCTCTCCAGAAAAATGCACACAAATAGAAGATTCTGAACACAGCTGCAGAGGACTCATCAATCCCAGATTAGAGAAGTCCTACCAAAGCAACTTAGTTGGTAGTAAAGTGGTTATTAACCTCCCTCATGCCATGGACCTCTTCAGTAGTCCAATTAACCTACGAATCTCTTCTCAGAATGTTTTTAAGTATATGAAATACACAGGACTACAAAAAACCAATTATAGTATAGTTATAAAAGTATTTTTAAATTTCTAATTTAGTAATAAATGTTTCTTTACAAGTGCATTGAACAAGACTTTTTTTACATATAATAATAAGGAGCAATGCGCGTAAGCAACATTTCAAGATATCTGCAAAAACTGTAATATGATATGAAAACACTTCTCTTGTTGCATCCATTGAAATGTCAAGAATTTTTAATTCTCTTCAATTCTAGATTTCAATTAGAAGCTAGTGAAAATAAACACGCAATTTTTTTTTTTCCTCAACCAAGTTCACGGACTTCCTCAATTCCATCTAGGGACCCAGATTAAGAACCCCTGGCTTATTGGAAAGTAAGTGCAAAAATAAGTTTTGGAGTCAGTGACTTATGTTCTAGAAGCCAGACTTCAGACTTTAGTCCCCACATTATTTACACCTGAATGACCTTAGACATCAAACTTCTGAGCTTTGCTTCCCTCATTTAGAATAATTCCTACATCATGAGGTTACAAGGATTGAATATTAGTTAACAAAATGCCAAAAGACCAGTATGTTATATTTTATTGATTTTTTTTTTTTTTTTTTGCAGTACGCGGGCCTCTCACTGTTGTGGCCTCTCCCGTTGCGGAGCACAGGCTCTGGACACTCAGGCTCAGCGTCCATGGCTCACGGGCCCAGCCGCCCCGCAGCATGTGGGATCTTCCCGGGCCAGGGCACGAACCCGTGTCCCCTGCATCGGCAGGCGGACTCTCAACCACTGCACCACCAGGGAAGCCCTATTTTATTGATTTTAATACCACATAATTAGACCCAAATATTTAATGTCATTGTTAATTTTCAGTAAAACTCATTGTATGTGAAAAATTAAAAACCACGTACTGATTTACAAAGAAAATGATTAATGGAAGTATTAACTATATGTAACATTTTAGTGAGAGCTATGATTTGGCTTCAGAATGACCTGTATCTAAATCCCAGTTCCACTACTTCAGTCTTACTAAGTTAAACTCTCCACCTCAGTTTTCTCATCTATAGAACACTGCAAGGTTGTTTTAGAAACGAGAGGATCTAGCTTAAACGGTCAATAAATGGAGTTATTATTAAAGTTCACATTTTAACAAAGCCAAAGCAATCAATTTGGACCTCAAAAGTTTATTCTGGAATTCATGTTTATATAACTACAACTTCACAGTCCTTTGCCCGGCAAAACACATACACACTTAAAACCTGCAGTATTTGCTTGGCATAACATTCCTAACACAAACTGGCACTGCTTAAAATCAGATATGATTTGTTATTCTGCCCAAGGAAAACAACGAGGATAAAAAACGATCAACAGAATGGATTCAATAATTTTAAATCTTTTCATGATTTACTTGGAATCTTTACTAGCAAGGTTGGAATACTCTATAAAGTAGCTGTCTCTTTAAAACCCAATATAAAGATCTCAAATTTATCAGCTACATATTGTCGGTTAGATTTAAAAAAAAAAAAAGGCAGAAGCATGTGTCTACTTTATGCCGGAATACTATGGATTAAGATTCGCCCCCACCCCCGTCCGTCTGAAAAAAACCCGCCATAGACTGGCTCCCGATCCATTATACAACCTGTAAATTCCTTCCCTCATTGAAAAGATTCTTTTTGTGGGCACAGTTAACAAGTGCCAAGCTGCGAAGTTGCAGCTTTGCTGGTTTGACGTTTTCACAATGCAAGAACAATATGATCTGGAATCTACTCAAAGCATTAGCCAGGCAGTCAGCTGATGCTCACTGCACACAAGAGAAAGACAGAAATAAGAGAAACTGAACCTCGTATTTGTGTAAAACAGGTATCCACTACGTTTTAAAACTAAAATAGGCCAACAGCAGATGTTCCAGTTAAAGTAATAAAAGTATTTCTATTGTTAAATAACAATTTTTTTTAAATCCCGGCTTTCCCCGAACTAGGTTTCGCTCGTTCTTGGAATTTTCCTTGTAAAGGGCTCTTATCCGTTCATAAAATCAGCCCCTCACCACGGAGCGGCTGCCTGAGTTAACTTTATATATAGCCAAGCCCTATTGGCTTCTCCTCCTTTCACAGTAACTTGCTTGCCACCCACAGAACGTTCCAGAGACCTAGGGACGGGGACCAAACAAAATTTGGTGGGGGTTGCTAAACAGAGGCTTTCAACTTTCTTTCCCAAACACTTCTACCGAATTTCACCTTCCTCCCTCCGCAGCCCCACATGTTGCTCGCCTGCTCCCAGAGGGCCGCGCGAGGCCTCGCTTCACCCCGGAACGCGCCCACCTGATTACCCTTTTCTCCGCAGACTCCGCCCTCCCCGCCCCCTCCCCCCCCCCCGCTCGCCTCCTCTAGAAGGTCCATATGGGACGCTTTCCCCTTCCTCCGATCCTCACGCCGCACCAGAGAAGCCTCGATACTCCACCTTCGGTTCTCCCCCGCCACGGCGCTCGCCTCTCACAGCCTCCTAAAGTGCTGCGAGCGCGCAAAGCAGAGCCGCGGGCCTGCACGGCCCAGGTGCTGTGTCAGCCTGTCTGCCGGTTCCGCGCCGTGTACGGCCTGGAAAGTCACATGGCGCTAGGACCGGCCGGCGCCTTCACACTCCTTCTCTCCTCAGAGCAGGACGAGAATCCCAAGTCCACTCACCTCCACGAAGAGCAACATGACTTTCCCCGCTCGGCCCAATCGTTCTCGCCGACGCGACTCCAACTGGCTTACAGGCCGGAGCCCCAATAGCTAGGATAAGGACACTCGCCTGGCCCCTCCACCCGGCAGCGGACCCGGCTCCTCCCCCGCCGTCAGCCGCTGCGGCCTGACCCGCCCAGTCCCACCTCCCTTGAAACAGCAACTGTTTCCGGCTCTAGAGAACAATTGCTTCCGGGAGAAGAGAAAATCCTCGGCGCGCTCAACTTTTGCACTACCTTTTCCAGCCGCAGTATGGACTGTACTATCATGTGGCCGGGGTAGGGTGGGGGGAGCGGGGGAAGCGATCAGAGGAAGGCACCATTCTGTGCCACGGGAGTGTGTAAAAATTTACAGGCGCATTTTATCCCTGGCGAAACGGATAGTTACCATGGCCATAATAACTCCGCAGTTCTCGTGGCCCAAGACCTAGATCTGATAAAAAGCCGAGCTTGTGCAAAGTGTACTGAAAAACAACCACCCCTGCCGAAAAGGCGGCGGCTCTCAGGGAAAAAGTAGAGAAGGGAAAAAAGCAGCAGTAATAGTAAACATATTAACAGTAACTGCTGTACATTAAAGTCCTACTACATGCCTGGCACTATTCTAAGTATTTTACGTGAATTAATCTAAACAATCCGACGCAATAATACTATTATCCCTATTTTACAGTTGAAGGAGCTCTCTAGAACACACTTTGCCCCAAGTTCCCTTGAATTAGGTACCCACATCTCTGCTCGATATAATCCTATTTGGTAGTACTTAGCCTGGATTGCCTCTTCATTGATGTTCTGCCATTAATTCAAATGAAATACAACCAAAATTTTTTTAAATTATCTTTATAATTTTCTGTTAGATGATCCAAAATCCTTATTATCTTTAGCAACACTCACTAGGATTTATCCCTCCCTTATCAGTCCCACTTCTATATCCCAGCTCTGACCCTCATCGTTTGAAACAGTCATGTCTTGATCTGCTCCAATGGATTTTTTCTATTCTATTATTTCAAAAAATCTTCCTAAATTGAAGGTTTCATTTTCACCAAACTGCTATTATTTGCTTTCAAGACCTTACCATTCTGATCCTATGTAATCTCCCTTAACCTCAAATGAATCCCTTCATTTTTCATTTAGATACCAAATTAATTTCCCCTTCGAATTGCTGATATTTCTGTCCCATACTCTCCTACTCTGATCCGCAGTAAACTTAACATTACCTCATCTCAATTAAACCAGTATCCTTACTTTTCCCCTGAAATACAGACACTGCAGTCACCTCCAAAGCCATGGCTCATTGGAATGCCTATCTGAAATGCCTTCATTGTCAGTCAATCTCTCTCCATAAGGTTCTCCCAAAGACTCTGCTCCCCACAGGTCTCTTCTTCATGTCCCTTGTTAGCAATTGAATATTATATTCTATCTTAAATTTTTTTTGTTGTTTTTTTAGTTTCTTCACAGGTCCCTATCATATATTTTTCATAGTCTAGTATAATGGTAGCCACATAGTAGTATCTCAACAAATGCTTGTCAAATTGAAGGGATTTTCAAATTTGCTTTAAAAAGCCTTCATTTGGGCTTCCCTGGTGGCACAGTGGTTGAGAGTCTGCCTGCCGATGCAGGGGACACGGGTTTGTGCCCCGGTCCGGGAGGATCCCACATGCCGCGGAGCGGCTAGGCCCGTGAGCCATGGCCGCTGAGCCTGCGCGTACGGAGCCTGTGCTCCACAACGGGAGAGGCCACAGCAGTGAGAGGCCCGCGTACCAAAAAAAAAAAAGGCCTTCATTTCCAGTTGCTGATGAATTCCATGCTGCATAAAAAATATGAAGGAGAGAGAGAGCACAATAATACTAAATTAGTTTTGTTGACAAGTAGGTAGGCTGCTTTGTGAATGCCCACTAGGGTAAGCAATATAAAGAAATCAAGAGAAATTAACAGTTATTTAAGGATCTCACAATATAGTATTGTTATCAACAAAGTAATTTAATAGATTAATTGATTATGTTGAGAAATGCTGGGTAATGATGGATATTTTAATGAAAGCTCACATTTATATAAATAAATAATTATCCTTAAATGTGGTCCTTTCAGAAAATATTATGAACTTCCTTGAATAAATAGACTTAATTGTGATTTATAGGAAAGGAGGGAGTGATATTTTATGACTGGGGGGGAGGGTGCAGTCTAACAATAAAAGAAAGTATTCTGGGACTTAGAAAATTTTCCACGAGGAAAGGAGTTTTAAATTATAATGAATATCCAAATTTTAGACAGTTTCCATGGAGGTACTGAGGAAGAATATGCCAAATGTTAGATAAAGAAACCTAAAGTACCGCATCTGGTTTTGAGAGGTTCACCAACTGGTGGACAGAAACAAATAATAAATAGTTACACTCAATGAGATAAGTGCTATAATACAAAGTTTACAAAATGATTTGGGAACACGGGAGGGAGTAATTTAGACAACAGGATCTTAGAAGGGAAAATATTTAACTTGCTCTTACATATTGATTGATATTTTTAAAAAACAATTACATTATGATCCCCTGTATCCCTTTCTCTGAAGGACTGAAACAAATTGTTTAAATTTACAAGTTTACAACAAGCACTCAACATAGGACTAAGTTACAATAAGGACTCAACATAGGAAGTTCTCATAGAGAAATTGTTATACATCCACAATTTATATAAAATATAAAACATACAAAATGATATTACATAGTTTATGAACACATACACCTGCAGTAAAACTATATAAACACAGACTAGACATAAATACATCAAATTCATGCATGTTATGGCCCTCTGAAGAGGGAAAAACAAGAAGGAAGGAGTCTGGGGAGAACACCAAAGGGGACTTCAACTTTATCTCTAATGCTTTCTTTTATTTAAAAATATCTGAAGCAAATATGACAAAATGTTAATATCTGTTCATTCTGGGTGGTAGGCACATGACTATTTGTTATATTACTTTCTGTACTTTTCACATTTTTTTAAATTGAAAAATAATCTACACAACCAACAAAACCATCTGTCCTTTTAATTGCTGTAGTGTCCTAAATCCTTTCACCTCCCCTACAATCAGAGGAGCTGCCCAAAGTACTCTTCTTTCAGTTAGAAAGCAGCCTCTAAGTGTTCCCTTCAAGTTCTCAGCCAACTACAGAATGTCAAAGCCTTCTTCAGTCAGGCTTCTTGAAAAAATGAGCCACTAGGCAGTGCAAAGAGTGTGATCTTCATCCAAATACTACCTTCCAAGTTACTACAAGTCTAGGAAAAGTTGAAGGGCAGCTGAGGAAGTTGTAACACAATTATTCCATTACCAGCTTAAACATTCTTAAGCAAAACCTCAGGAGGAGAGAAGAACCAGAAGTTACATTTGATACACTGGATCTTGAATTCTAACATCTAGATTTTAAGCTCATTTAAAGCAGGGCTATACCTTCTATTTCTTTTAGCGTTCCTGTTGTCTTTTCTTTCCTTCCCTCCCTCCCCCCTTCACCCGCTACCATCACAGCATATAGAATGCTTAATTCTCTGCATATAGTAAGCACTCTTTAAATGTTTGAGTCAATGATAACGTCACAATGGGTCTATTATGACATCACCCAGACTGAAACACCACGGCTAGTATCAGGGTACACCACAACCTTTGGGAGCAGGAAAAGCCTCTTCTAGCTTTCTTGTGGACGGCTTTATTAGCATTTGCCTATATTCTGTGAAAAACGAAGAAATAAAAGGAAATCACTCGACTTCCAAAACGTTTATCCAGATGCCAACTGAGATAGACAGTGAATAGGAAGGAGAACAAGAAGCTTTGGATTTCACCATAATGTACAAAAATGTCCATGATAGATCAGAGGACCCTAAGCTTGAGATCCCATTTACTGTAAAGGATGTCATCACTAGGATTGAGGAAGCACAGCTCCATCGAGCCAGAGAGGTAGGTAGTAAATGAAAAGTTTATAGATTGTAACTTTCTTTTTAAACTTTCCATGACCAGCTACATTTTTTTTTAAGGTTTCACTTTATTTTCATGACATTTGACTGTTTGAGGTCACACTGATTTCAAATGACGATTTCACCTGACTCTGTGGATAACAAGCTCCAATTCTACATTAATTCCTTTCACTTCCATATCAGAGATAATCAAGCTTTTTAAGAAATAAATCACATGTGCTATTGAGTGATTGTGATAGAAAAATTAAAATCTATAGCTAATATTGGTATCTAACTTTAGTCAATAGTTTTAATTTGTTCTCTACTGAGCTTTTATCAAATACTTATTAACAAGAAGAAATGTGATTGAGTTCTAGCTCCTTTTCTTTCTTTCCCCTGAACACTTCATGGAAGAGGGGTTTATTGGCCAAGAGAAATCCAAAGACAATACATTTTCTCTTATGTATTCTTCTAGGAGTTTTATACTTTTAGATTTTACATTTAGGTCTATGATCCTTTTTGTCTTAATCTTTGTATATGATATCAGATATGGATTGATATTTTTTTAAACAATTATTCTAGCTCTGTTGAAAGGACTACGTTTTCTCCATTAAATTGCATTTGCACCTTTACTGAAAAGCGTTGATCATATATGTGTGAGTTAATGTAGTCTCTAGTCTGTTCTCTTGATTTATTTGTCTATCTTAATGCCAATACTACAGTGTCTTTTTTTTAAATTTATTTATTTTTGGCTGCGTTGGGTCTTTGCTGCTGCATGCGGCTTTCTCTAGTTGCGGCGAGCGGGGGCTACTCTTCATTGAGGTGCGCAGGCTTCTCATTGCGCTGGCTTCTCTTGTCGCAGAACACGGGCTCTAGGCGTGCAGACTTCAGTAGTTCTGGCTCGCAGGCTCTAGAGTGCAGGCTCAGTAGTTGTGGCACATGGGCTTAGTAGCTCAGCGGCATGTGGGATCTTCCTGGACCAGGGCTCAAACCCACGTCCCCTGCATTGGCAGACAGATTCTTCTTTTTTTTTTTTTTTTTTTTTTTTTTAGTTTCTGCTTTATAACAAAGTGAATCAGTCATACATATACATCTGTTCCCACATCCCTTCCTTCATGCATCTCCCTCCTTCCCACCCTCCCCATCCCACCCCTCCAGGCGGTCACAAAGCAATGAGCTGATCTCCCTGTGCTCTGCGGCTGCTTCCCACTATCTATCTACCTTACGTTTGGTACTGTATATATGTCCATGCCTCTCTCTCGCTTTGTCACAGCTTACCCTTCCCCCTCCCCATATCCTCAAGTCCATTCTCAAGTAGGTCTGTGTCTTTATTTCCGTTTTACCCCTAGGTTCTTCATGACATTTTTTTAAATTCCACATATATGTGTTAGCATACAGTATTTGTCTTTCTCTTTCTGACTTACTTCACTCTGTATGACAGACTCTAGGTCTATCCACCTCATTACAAATAGCTCAATTTCGTTTCTTTTTATGGCTGAGTAATATTCCATTGTATATATGTGCCACATCTTCTTTATCCATTCATCCGATGATGGACACTTAGGTTGTTTCCAGCTCCGGGCTATTGTGAATAGAGCTGCAATGAACATTTTGGTACATGTCTCTTTTTGAATTATGGTTTTCTCAGGGTATATGCCTAGTAGTGGGATTGCTGGGTCATATGGTAGTTCTATTTTTAGTTTTTTAAGGAACCTCCATAGTGTTCTCCATAGTGGCTGTACCAATTCACATTCCCACCAGCAGTGCAAGAGTGTTCCCTTTTCTCCACACCCTCTCCAGCATTTATTGTTTCTAGATTTCTTGATGATGGCCATTCTGACTGGTGTGAGATGATATCTCATTATAGTTTTGATTTGCATTTCTCTAATGATTAATGATGTTGAGCATTCTTTCATGTGTTTGTTGGCAGTCTGTATATCTTCTTTGGAGAAATGCCTATTTAAGTCTTCTGCCCATTTTTGGATTGGGTAGTTTGTTTTTTTGCTATTGAGCTGCATGAGCTGTTTATAAATTTTGCAGATTAATCCTTTGCCAGTTGCTTCATTTGCAAATATTTTCTGCCATTCTGAGGGTTGTCTTTTGGTCTTGTTTATGGTTTCCTTTGCTGTGCAAAAGCTTTGAAGTTTCATTAGGTCCCATTTGTTTATCTTTGTTTTTATTTCCATTTCTCTAGGAGGTGGGTGCAAAAGGATCTTGCTGTGATTTATGTCATAGAGTGTTCTGCCTATGTTTTCCTCTAAGAGTTTGATAGTTTCTGGCCTTACATTTAGGTCTTTAATCCATTTTGAGCTAATTTTTGTGTATGGTGTTAGGGAATGATCTAATCTCATACTTTTACATGTCCCTGTCCAGTTTTCCCAGCAGCACTTATTGAAGAGGCTGTCCTTTCTCCACTGTACATTCCTGCCTCCTATATCAAAGATAAGGTGACCATATGTGCGTGGGTTTATCTCTGGGCTTTCTATCCTGTTCCATTGATCTATCTTTCTGTTTTTGTGCCAGTACCACACTGTCTTGATTACTGTAGCTTTGTAGTATAGTCTGAAGTCAGGGAGCCTGATTCCTCCAGCTCCGTTTTTCGTTCTCAAGATTGCTTTGGCTATTCGGGGTCTTTTGTTTTTCCAAACAAATTTTGAAATTTTTTGTTCTAGTTCTGTGAAAAATGCCAGTGGTAGTTTGATAGGGATTGCATTGAATCTGTAGATTGCTTTGGGTAGTAGAGTCATTTTCACAATATTGATTCTTCCAATCCAGGAGCATGGTATATCTCTCCATCTATTTGTATCATCTTTAATTTCTTTCATCAGTGTCTTATAATTTTCTGCATACAGGTCTTTTGTCTCCTTAGGTAGGTTTATTCCTAGATATTTTATTCTTTTTGTTGCAGTGGTAAATGGGAGTGTTTTCTTGATTTCATTTTCAGATTTTTCATCATTAGTGTACAGAAATGCCAAAGATTTCTGTGCATTAATTTTGTTTCCTGCTACTTTACCAAATTCATTGATTAGCTCTAGTAGTTTTCTGGTAGCATCTTTAGGATTCTCTATGTATAGTATCATGTCATCTGCAAACAGTGACAGCTTTACTTCTTCTTTTCCAATTTGGATTCCTTTTATTTCCTTTTCTTCTCTGATTGCTGTGGCTATAACTTCCAAAACTATGTTGAATAAGAGTGGTGAGAGTGGGCAACCTTGTCTTGTTCCTGATCTTAGTGGAAATGGTTTCAGTTTTTCACCATTGAGGACGATGTTGGCTGTGGGTTTGTCATATATGGCCCTTATTATGTTGAGGAAAGTTCCCTCTATGCCTACTTTCTGCAGGGTTTTTATCATAAATGGGTGTTGAATTTTGTCGAAAGCTTTCTCTGCATCTATTGAGATGATCATATGGTTTTTCTCCTTCAACTTGTTAATATGGTGTATCACATTGATTGATTTGCGTATATTGAAGAATCCTTGCATTCCTGGAATAAACCCCACTTGATCATGGTGTATGATCCTTTTAATGTGCTGTTGGATTCTGTTTGCTAGTATTTTGTTGAGGATTTTTGCATCTATGTTCATCAGTGATATTGGCCTGTAGTTTTCTTTCTTTGTGACATCCTTGCCTGGTTTTGGTATCAAGGTGATGGTGGCCTCGTAGAATGAGTTTGGGAGTGTTCCTTCCTCTGAAATTGTTTGGAAGAGTTTGGGAAGGATGGGTGTTAGCTCTTCTCTAAATGTTTGATACAATTCGCCTGTGAAGCCATCTGGTCCTGGGCTTTTGTTTGTTGGAAGATTTTTTTATCACAGTTTCAATTTCAGTGCTTGTGATTGGTCTATTCATATTTTCTATTTCTTCCTGATTCAGTCTTGGCAGGTTGTGCATTTCTAAGAATTTGTCCATTTCTTCCAGGTTGTCCATTTTATTGGCATAGAGTTTCTTGTAGTAATCTCTCATGATCTTTTGTATTTCTGCAGTGTCAGTTGTTACTTCTCCTTTTTCATTTCTAATTCTATTGATTTGAGTCTTCTCCCTTTTTTCTTGATGAGTCTGGCTAATGGTTTGTCAATTTTGTTTATCTTCTCAAAGAACCAGCTTTTAGTTTTATTGATCTTTGCTATCGTTTCCTTCATTTCTTTTTCCTTTATTTCTGATCTGATCTTTATGATTTCTTTCCTTCTGCTAACTTTGGGGGTTTTTTGTTCTTCTTTCTCTAATTGCTTTAGGTGCAGGGTCAGGTTGTTTACTCAAGATGTTTCCTGTTTCTTAAGGTGGGATTGTATTGCTATAAACTTCCCCCTTAGAACTGCTTTTGCTGCGTCCCATAGGTTTTGGGTCTTCGTGTCTCCATTGTCATTTGTTTCTAGGTATTTTTTTATTTCCTCTTTGATTTCTTCAGTGATCACTTCGTTATTGAGTAGTGTATTGTTTAGCCTCCATGTGTTTGTATTTTTTACAGCTCTTTTCCTGTAATTGATATCTAGTCTCATAGCATTGTGGTCGGAAAAGATACTTGATACAATTTCAATTTTCTTAAATTTACCAAGGCTTGATTTGTGACCCAAGATATGATCTATCCTGGAGAATGTTCCATGAGCACTTGAGAAAAATGTGTATTCTGTTGTTTTTGGATGGAATGTCCTATAAATATCAATTAAGTCCATCTTGTTTAATGTATCATTGAAAGCTTGTGTTTCCTTATTTATTTTCATTTTGGATGATCTGTCCATTGGTGAAAGTGGGGTGTTAAAGTCCCCTACTATGAGTGTGTTACTGACGATTTTCCCTTTTATGGCTGTTAGTATTTGCCTTATGTATTGAGGTGCTCCTATGTTGGGTGCATAAATATTTACAATTGTTATATCTTCTTCTTGGATCGATCCCTTTATCATTATGTAGTGTCCTTCTTTGTCTCTTCTAATAATCTTTATTTTAAAGTCTATTTTGTCTGATATAAGAATTGCTACTCCAGCTTTCTTTTGATTTTCATTTGCATGGAATATCTTTTTCCATCCCCTTACTTTCAGTCTGTATGTGTCTCTAGGTCTGAAGTGGGTCTCTTGTAGACAGCATATATATGGGTCTTGTTTTTGTATTCATTCAGCCAATCTGTGTCTTTTGGTGGGAGCATTTAGTCCATTTACATTTAAGGTAATTATTGATATGTATGTTCCTATTCCCATTTCCTTAGTTGCTTTGGGTTCGTTATTGTAGGTATATTCCTTCTGTTGTGTTTCTTGCCTAGAGAAGTTCCTTTAGCATTTGTTGTAAAGCTGGTTTGGTGGTGCTGAACTCTCTCAGCTTTTGCTTGTCTGTAAAGGTTTTAATTTCTCCATCAAATCTGAATGAGATCCTTGCTGGGTAGAGTAATCTTGGTTGCAGGTTTCTCTCCTTCATCACTTTAATTATGTCCTGCCACTCCCTTCTGGCTTGTAGAGTTTCTGCTGAGAGATCAGCTGTTAACCTGATGGGGATTCCCTTGTGTGTTATTTGTTGTTTTTCCCTTGCTGCTTTTAATATGATTTCTTTGTGTTTAATTTTTGACAGTTTGATTAATATGTGTCTTGGCGTATTTCTCCTTGGATTTATTCTGTATGGGACTCTCTGTGCCTCCTGGACTTGAGTAACTATTTCCTTTCCCATATTAGGGAAGTTTTCAACTATAATCTCTTCAAATATTTTCTCAGTCCCTTTCTTTTTCTCTTCTTCTTCTGGAACCCCTATAATTCGAATGTTGGTGTGTTTAATGTTGTCCCAGAGGTCTCTGAGACTGTCCTCTGTTCTTTTCATTCTTTTTTCTTTATTTTGCTCTGCATCAGTTATTTCCACTATTTTATCTTCCACCTCACTTATCCGTTCTTCTGCCTCAGTTATTCTGCTATTGTTCCCATCTAGAGTATTTTTCATTTCATTTATTGTGTTTTTAATCGATGCTTGATTCGTCTTTAGTTCTTCTAGGTCCTTGTTAACTGTTTCTTGCATTTTGTCTATTCTATTTCCAAGATTTTGGATCTTGGAAATAGAATCTTGGATCATCTTTACTACCATTATTCTGAATTCTTTTTCAGGTAGACTGCCTATTACCTCTTCATTTGTGAGGTCTGGTAGGTTTTTATTTTGCTCCTTCACCTGCTGTGTGTTTTTCTGTCTTCTCATTTTGCTTATCTTACTGTGTTTGGGGTCTCCTTTTTGCAGGCTGCAGATTCGTAGTTCCCGTTGTTTTTGGTGTCTGTCCCCAGTGGCTAAGGTTGTTTCAGTAGGTTGTGTAGGCTTCCTGGTGGGGGGGACTAGTGCCTGTGTTCTGGTGGTTGAGGCTCGATCTTGTCTTTCTGGTGGACAGGTCCACGTCTGGTGGTGTGTTTTGGGGTGCCTGTGGCCTTATTATGTTTTTAGGCAGCCTCTCTGCTAATGGGTAGGGTTGTGTTCCTGCCTTGCTAGTTGTTTGGCATAGGGTGACCAGCACTGTAGCTTGCTGGTCGTTGACTGATGCTGGGTGCTGGTGTTGAGATGGAGATCTCTGGGAGAATTTCGCTGCTTGATATTATGTGGAGCTGGGAGGTCTCTTGTGGACCCGTGTCCTGAAGTTGGCTCTCCCACTTCAGAGGCACAGCACTGACTCCTGGCTGCAGCACCAAGAGCCTTTCATCTACCCGGCTCAGAATAAAAGGGAGAAAAAGTAGAAAGAAAGAATTAGTAGAAGAAAGAAAGAGAGAGAGAAAGAAAGGAAGAAGGAAAGAAAGGAAGGAAGGAAGGAAGAAAGAAAGAAAGGAGGGAGGGAGGGAGGAAGGAAAGAAAAAGAAAGTGAAAGGAAGAAGGGAGGGAGGGAGGGAGGAAGGAAAAAAAAGAAAGAGTGAAAGGAAGAAGGGAGGGAGGGAGGGAGGAAGGAAAGAAAGAGAAAGAAGGAAAGGAGGGGCGGAGGGAGGGAGGGAGGAAGGGAAGGTAGGAAAAAAAGAAAGAGCAGGTAAAGTAAAATAGAATAAAGTATGAAATATAGTAGCGTTATTAAAATTAAAAAGTAATTATTGAAAAAAAAACGGACAGATAGAACCCTGGGACATATGGTGGAAGCAAAGCTATACAGAGAAAATCTCACACAGAAGGATACACATACACATTCATAAAAAGAGAGCAGGGGGAAAAATCAAAAATCTTGCTCTCCAAGTCCACCTCCTCAATTTGGGATAATTCGTTGTAAAAAGAGGAAAAGGGCGAAAAGTCCGAGATCTTGCTCTCTAAGTCCACCTCCTTAATTTGGGATAATTCGTTGTAAAAAGAGGAAAAGGGGGGAAAGTCTTAAATCTTGTCCTCAAAGTCCACTTCCTCAATTTGGGATGATTCGCTGTCCATTCATGCACTCCACAGACGCAGGGCACATCAAGTGGACCGTGGAGCTTTAATCCGCTGCCTCCGAGGCTGCACAGAGAGATTTCCCTGTCTCTTCTCTGCTCTCACAGCTCCCGGGTCTCAGCCTTGGACCTGGCCCCGCCTCTGCGCGTAGGTCGCCGGAGGGCGTCCGTTCTTCGCTCAGACAGGACCGGTTTAAAGGAGCCGCTGATTCGGGGGCTCTGGCTCACTCAGGCAGAGGGGAGGGAGGGGCGCGCAGTGTGGGGCGGGCCTGCGGCGGCAGAGGCCGATGTGACGTTGCACCAGACCGAGGCGCTCCGTGCGCTTTCCCGGAAAAGCTCTCCCTGGGTCCCGGGACCCCGGCAGTGGCGGGGTGCACAGGCTCCCCGGAAGGCGGGGTGGACAGTGACCTGCGCTTGCACACAGGCCTTGTGGCGGCGGCAGCAGCAGCCCCAGCGCCCCACGCCCGTCTCCGGGGTCCGCGCCTTTAGCCGCGGCTCGCGCCCGGGCAGACAGATTCTTAACCACTGTGCCACCAGAGAAGTCCTGCAGTACCACAGTGTCTTGATTACTGAGGTTTCATAATAATTCTTGAAATCATGTAGTTTTAATTCCTAAACTTTGTTCTTTTTCAATTGTGCCCAACTTCTCTCATCTTCCTTTTTTACCTCCTTTTCCTCATCTTGGGCTTTTCTCTCAAGACTCAAACACTCATAATCTGAAACCTGTCTTTGAGACTTCCCTGATGGCGCAGTGGTTAAGAATCCACCTGCCAATGCAGGGGACATGGGTTTGAGCCTCGGTCCAGTAAGATCCCACATGCCACGGAGCTACTAAGCCCTTGCACCACAACTACCGAGCCTGTGCTCTAGAGCCCACGAGCCATAGCTACTGAGCTCACATGCCACAACTACTGAAGCCCGCACACCTAGAGCCCGTGCTCTACAACACAAGAAGCCACCGCAGTGAGAAGCCCGGGCACCTCAATGAAAAGTAGCCCCCGCTCGCTGCAACTAGGGAAAGCCCACGTACAGCAAGAACCAAAGCAGCCAAAAATAAATAATAAATAAATTTATTTAAAAAAATAAAAACTGTCTTTATCCACACTGCTTTCTCCCTTTGCTTTTCCATAGGATATTTAAAATCAGTCTGTCAAATACTATCGGGGAAAAAAAAAAGCCTACTGGTATTTTGACTGGGAATGTATTGAATTTGTAGATCAATTTGGGGAGAATTGAAATCTTAACAATACTGAGTCTCTGACCCTTGAATATAGCATATCTCTCCATTTATTTAGGTCTAATTTTTCTCAGAAGTGCTTTGCATATCTTTTGTCAGATTTATCCCCAAGTGGTTCATATTTTTTATACTATTGTAAATAGTATTGTTCCTTAATTTCTATTCTCGATTGTTCACAACTAACAAAGAAATACAATAAATTTTTGTATATCGATCTTGTATACTGAAACCTAATTTATTAGTTCTCATAGATATTCTTTTTACAGTCTTCGGATTTTCTACATAGACAATCCTGTCATATACTAATAGAGGCAGTTTTATTTCCTCCTTTCATATCTCTGTGCACTTAAACTTGGTTCTTGACTTATTGGTTAGGCTAGGACCTCCAATATCAAGTTGAATAAAAGTGATGAGACATCCTTGCTTTGTTCTTGATGTTAGGCTTTAGGGGAAAGCATTCGGTCTTCTACCATTAAGTATGATAGCAGCTGTATGTATTTTATGGCTCTTTATCAAGTTGAGGAAATTCCTTCTTTTCCTAGTTTGATGAGTTTTTTTTTTTTTTTTTTTTTTTGCGTTACGCGGGCCTCTCACTGTTGTGGCCTCTCCCGTTGCGGAGCACAGGCTCCGGACGCGCAGGCTCAGCGGCCATGGCTCACGGGCCTAGCCGCTCCGCGGCATGTGGGATCTTCCTGGACCGGGGCACGAACCCGTGTCCCCTGCATCGGCAGGCGGACTCTCAACCACTGCGCCACCAGGGAAGCCCCTGGTGAGTTTTTAATCAGGAATAGGCATTGGGTTTTATCAAAAGTCTTTACTACATCTAAGGAGATAATCATGATTTTTCCCCCCTATCTGAATCTGGCAATATAGTGAATTACATTGACTTATGAATGTTAAACCAACCTTACACTTTTAGAGTAAATCTCATTTACTCATGATGTAGCATTCTTTTTACTATGTTGTATTCGATTAGCTAAATTTTTGTTAACAATTTTTGTATCTATAATTATAAAGTATGTTGGTGTGTAGTTATTTTTTCTTACAATGACTTTGGTTTTGACATCAGAATAGTGGTAGCTTTATAGACTTAGGTAGAATATTCTTTTCAATTTTCTGTAAGAGTTTGTTGAGTATTGGCATTTCCTTTTTTTTTTTTTTTTCTGTACGCGGGCCTCTCACTGCTGTGGCCTCTCCCGTTGCGGAGCACAGGCTCCAGATGCGCAGGCTCAGCGGCCATGGCTCACGGGCCCAGCCATTCTGCGGCATGTGGGATCTTCCCGGGCCGGGGCACGAACCCGTGTCCCCTGCATCGGCAGGCAGACTCCCAACCATTGCACCACCAGGGAAGCCCCCGGCATTTCCTTTTATATGTTTGGTAGAAACCACCAATGTTGGACTTCCCTGGTGGCGCATTGGTTAAGAATCCACCTGCCAATGCAGGGGACACAGGTTCGATCCCTGGTCCAGGAAGATCCCACATGCTGCAGAGCAACTAAGCCTGTGCACCACAACTACTGAGCCTGTGCTCTAGAGCCAGCGAGCCACAACTACTGAGCCCATGTGCTACAACTACTGAAGCCCATGAGCCTAAAGCCCAAGATCCGCAACAAGAGAAACCACTGCAATGATAAGAAGCCTGCACACCGCAATGAAGAGTAGCCCCCACTTGATGCAACTAGAGAAAGCCCGCATGCAGCAACGAAGACCCAACGCAAACAAATAACTAAATAAATTAATTTAATTAAATTTAAAAAACAAAGAAACCACCAATATTTGGGTAGGGTGGGGAAAATAATCAGAGGAACCATCTAGACTTGGGGTTCAATTCCTGGGAAAGTTTTAAGCTACAAATTCAATGAAAAAAAAAATAAAATCATGGATGGGCTTCCCTGGTGGCGCAGTGGTTGAGAGTCTGCCTGCCGATGTAGGGGACACGGGTTCGTGCCCCGGTCCGGGAAGATCCCACATGCTGTGGAGCGGCTGGGCCCGTGAGCCATGGCCACTGAGCCTGCGCGTCCGGAGCCTGTGCTCCACAACGGGAGAGGCCACAACAGTGAGACGCCCATGTACTACAAAAAAAAAAAAAAAAAAAATCGTAGAGTTATTCTGGTTATCTATTTCTTCTTAAGTGAGCTTTCACAGTTTGTCTTTCAAGGAATTTGTCCATTTCACCTGAGTTGTTGAGTTTATTGACCTAAAGTTATTCATAGTATTATCTCTTTACTATCTGTAGAATCTGTAGTAATGTCACTCTTATTTCTGATATTAGTAATTTGTCCTTCTCTGACTCTCCTTATCAGTCTGGCTAGAGGTTTATCAATTTTACTGATCTTCTCAAAGAAGCGACTTTTGATATCACAGATTAACTGCTTTTCTGTTTTCTATTTTACTGATTTCTGCACTGATCTTCATCATTTCATTTACACTATTTGCTTTGGGTATAATTTGCTCTTCTTTTTTTCTAGTTTCTTAAAGGAGAAGCTGAGGTCATTGATTTGATAACTTTTTGTTGTTGTTGTAATAAGTGTTTTGTTCCATATATCCCCCCTCTGCAAATGAAAATGTTGTTTTCATTTTCATTCAGTTTTAAATGTTATAATTTCATTTTTTCTTTGACCCATGAGTTATTTAGAAGAGTGTTATTGAGTTTCCAAATACTTAGAAACGTTTTTCTCTTATTTATTTATTTATTTATTTATTTATTTATTTATGGCTGCACTGGGTGTTCGTTGCTGTGCACGGGCTTTCTCTAGTTGTGGCGAATGGGGGCTACTCTTTGTTGCAGTGTGTGGGCTTCTCATTGCGGTGGCTTCTCTTGTTGTGGAGCATGGGCTCTAGGTGCACGGGCTTCAGTAGTTGTGGCTCACGGGCTCTAGAGCACAGGCTCAGTAGTTGTGGCACATGGGCTTAGTTGCTCCATGGCATGTGGGATCCTCCTGGACCAGGGCTTGTACCCGTGTCCCCTGAACTGACAGGCAGATTTTTAACCACCTCACCAGCAGGGAAGTCCATCTCTTATTTATTTCTAGTTCAATTTCTTTGGGGTCAGAGAACTTATTTCATATGATCTGAATCCTAGTAAATTTCCTTTTTTTTAAAATTTATTTATTTATTTTTGGCTGTGTTGGGTCTTCGTTGTTGCGCATGGGCTTTCTCTAGTTGCAGCAAGCAGGGGCTACTCTTGGTTGCGGTGTGCGGGCTTCTCATAGCAGTGGCTTCTCTTGTTGCAGAGCACAGGCTCTAGGAGCAAGGGCTTCAGTAGTTGTGGCACATGGGCTCAGTAGTTGTGGCTCATGGGCTCTAGAGCGCAAGCTCAGTAGTTGTGGCACACGGACTTAGTTGCTCCGCGGCATGTGGGATCTTCCCGGACCGGGGCTTGAACCAGTGTCCACCTGCATTGGCAGGTGGATTCTGAACCACTGCGCCACCAGGGAAGTCCATCTCTTATTTATTTCTAATTCAGTTTCTTTGGAGTCAGAGAACTTGTTTGATATGATCTGAATACTAGTAAATTTCTTGAAATTTGTTTTATGGCTCAGAATATGGTCTATATTGGTAAATGTTACATATGCAATTGAATACAATTTGTGTCCTGTTGTTGAATACTCTGTAAAATAACGATTACATCAAGCTGGTTGATAGTATTTTTCAAGTCTCCTGTTGTTTTTTCTCAGCTTTATCTATCAATTATCGGAAGAGGGATGTAGAAATGTTTGACTGTAACTGTGCATTTTTCTAGTTCTTCTGACAGTCTATCAAATTTTCTTCATGTACTTTGAATCTCTGCTACTAGATGCCTAAATGTTTAGAATTGTTATGTTCTCTCAATGAATTGGCTACTTTACTGTTATGAAATGACCCTATTTATCTCTAGTAATATATTTTTCTCTGTAACTTACTTTGTTATTAATATAGTCACTCTAGGGGCTTCCCTGGTGGCGCAGTGGTTGAGAGTCCGCCTGACGATGCAGGGGACACGGGTTCGTGCCCCGGTCCGGGAAGATCCCACATGCTGCTGAGCGGCTGGGCCCGTGAGCCATGGCCGCTGAGCCTGCGCGTCCGGAGCCTGTGCTCCGCAACGGGAGAGGCCACAACAGTGAGAGGCCCGTGTACTGAAAAAAAAAATATATATATATATAGTCACTCTGGCTTTCCTTTGATGAGTGTTACCATCCTTTTCCTTTTCTTTTTTTTTTCTTTTTTGGCTGTGCCACATGGCATGTGGGATCTTAGTTCACTGACCAAGGATCAAACCCATGCCCCCTGCAGTGGAAGTGTGCAGTCTTTTTTTTTTTTTTTTTTTTGCTGTACGCGGGCCTCTCACTGTTGTGGCCTCTCCCGTTGCGGAGCACAGGCTCCGGACGCACAGGCTCAGCGGCCTTGGCTCACGGGCCCAGCCGCTCCGCGGCACATGGGATCCTCCCAGACCGGGGCACGAACCCGTATCCCCTGCATCGGCAGGCGGACTCTCAACCACTGCGCCACCAGGGAGGCCCGGAAGTGTGCAGTCTTAACCACTGGACCTCCAGAGAAGTCCTTCTTTTCCTTTTTCTATTCTTTTGGTTTAAACATATTTGGGTTATTATATTTAAAATGGTTTCTTACAGGAAGCATATAATTGGGTTTCTTTTTTTATCCAACCTGACAATTTCTGCCTTTTAATTGGATGTTTAGACCATTTATGTTTAATGTAATTATCAATATGGTTAGGTTTAAATTTACCATCTTGCTGTCTGTTTTCTGTTTGTCCCTTTTTTTAGTTTTTGTTTCCTTTTATTCTTCTTCTGACTTCTTTAGAGTGGATCTATATTATGATTCCACTTTATTTCCTTTACTGGTTTACTAGCTATACTTTTTGCTTTGGGGTTCATAGTGTACATATTTAGCTTACCACCATTTACCTTAACGTGGTATTACACTACTTTTGAACACTGTATAAACCTTGCAGCAATATTCTACCTTTTTCTCTCTCCTGGCCTATGTGAAATTTGTATCATACTTCTTTTTTTTTAAATTTTTATTGGAGTATAATTGCTTTACAATGTTGTGTTAGTTTCTACTGTACAGCAAAGTGAATCAGCCATATATATATATATATATCCCCTGTTTTTTGGACTTCCTTCCCATTTAGGTCACCACAGAGCACTGAGTAGAGTTCCCTGTGCTATACAGTAGGTTCTCATTAGTTATCTACTTTATGCATAGTATCAATAGTGTATATATGTCAATCCCAATCTCCCAATTTATCCCCTCCCCCTCTTCCCCCCTTGATATCCATAAGTTTGTTCTCCACGTCTGTGTTGTATCATACTTCTACATGTATTATAAACTCAATATTTATTACATTCCAATTATTTTTGTTTGAAACAGGCAATTACCTATTTTTCAATTTTTTATTGTGGTAAAATACACATAACATAAAATTTGTGATTTTAAGTATTTTTAATTGTACAATTCATTGGCATTAAGTACATTTATAATGTTATATAACCATACCACTATCTATTTTCAGAACTTTTTCATCACCCCAAACAGAAACACTGACCCATTAAACAGTAACTACCCATTCCCCTTTTCCCCCAGACCC
The DNA here is from genome assembly GCF_964341445.2 of Mesoplodon mirus. NCBI lineage: Eukaryota > Metazoa > Chordata > Mammalia > Artiodactyla > Ziphiidae > Mesoplodon > Mesoplodon mirus. Next base: position 56,583,431 of record NC_138987.1, on the reverse strand, counting down.
TGGCAACAACCATTCATCTTTCTGTCTCTATGAATTTGCCTACTCTAGATACCTTATCTAAGTGAAATCATAAAGTATTTGTCCTTTTGTGCCTGGTTTATTTCATTTAGCATGTCCTCAGTGTTCATCACTATTGTATTATCTGTTAGAATTTCCTTTCTTTTTAAGGCTATTATTCCATTGTATGTATATATCACGTTTTGTTTATCCACTCATTCATCATTGGACATGCGAGTTGCTTCCACCTCTCTGCCATTGTGAATAATGCTGCTATGAACATAGGAGTACAAATATCTGTTTAAGTCCCTGCTGTCAATTATTTGTATATCCAGGAGTAGAATTGCTGGATCATATGGTAATTTTATTTTTCATTTCTTAAGGAACTGCCATACTGTTTTCTGTATGGCTGCACCATTTTACATCCTTAGCAGTGCACAAGGGTTCCAATTTCCTCACACTCTCACCAACACTTGTTATTTTCTAGGTTTTGGCTTTTTTTCTCATAATAGCTATCCTAATGGGTCTGAAGTATCTCATTGTGATTTTGATTTGCATTTCCCAAATGATTAGTGATGTTGAGCATTTTTTCATGTGCTTGCTTGTCATGTGTATATATTCTTCGGAGAAATGTCTATTCAAGTCTTTTGTCCATTTTGGAACTAGGTTTGTTCTTGTTGAGTTGTAGGAATTCTTTATATATTCTGGATGTTAATTACTTATCAGACATGTGATTTGCAAATATTTTCTCCCATTCTGTGTATTGCCTTTTTACTCTGTTGATAGTTGTGCGGGTCAATTTTATGTGTCAACTTGACTGGGCCACAGGGAGCCCAGACATTTAGTCAGATATTCTGGGTATGTCTGTGAAGATGTTTCTGGATGAGATTGACACTTGAATCAGTAGACTGAGTAAAGCAGAATGCCCTCCCTAATGTGGGTGGGTCTTATCCAATTAAAGACCTGAATAGAACAAAAAAAGGCTAAGTAGCAGGGAACTCCACCTGTCTGACTGCCTTGGGCTGGGACTTTAGTCTTTTCAGTCTTTAGGCTTGAACCGAAACATCAGCTCTTCTTGGGTCTTGGACCTGCTGGCTTTTAGACTGGAACTATACCTTGGGCTCTCCTGGGTCTCTAGCTTGCCAAGTAGAGATCATGAGACTTCTTAGCCTCCACAATCATGTGAGCTGATTCATTATAAGAGAAAAAAAAGATATATATATCAACTGAAAAAAATGCACAACCTAAAAGTTGAGAATTATGTTTTATTTGGTGGACTTGCTGAAAACTTAAGCCCAGGAGACAGCCTCTCAGATAGCTGTGAGGCACTGTTCCAAAGAGGTAAGGGGGGCCTCCCTGGTGGCGCAGTGGTTGAGAGTCCGCCTGCCGATGCAGGGGATACGGGTTCGTGCCCCGGTCTGGGAGGATCCCACATGCCGCGGAGCGGCTGGGCCCGTGAGCCATGGCCGCTGGGCCTGCGCGTCCGGAGCCTGTGCTCCGCAACGGGAGAGGCCGCAACAGTGAGAGGCCCGCATACCGCAAAAAAAAAAGAAAAAAAACAAAGAGGTAAGGGGAGGGGCTTCCCTGGTGGCACAGTGGTTGAGAGTCTGCCTGCCAATGCAGGGGACACAGGTTCGTGCCCCGGTCTGGGAAGATCCCACATGCCGCGGAGCGGCTGGGCCCATGAGCCATGGCCACTGAGCCTGCGCATCTGGAGCCTGTGCTCCGCAATGGGAGAGGCCACAACAGTGAGAGGCCCACGTACTGCAAAAAAAAAACAAAAAAAATACCCCAAAAAAACAAAAAATAAAGAAGTAAGTGAGGACCAAGGATATATAGGATGTTTTGCATTAAAAAAACCCAACAACAACAGGTAGCTGGAACATCAAAAAAGATTATCGTTAATTAAAGAAAACCAGATATTTCAAGTTAATGAATTTTGCACTTCTCTAAATTCATTAACTGGGAAGATGCAAGAATCTGGGCTCATTGAAATCATTCCTTTGACATGCACCTTAACTACTTATAGCCAGTATCCTGTTTATCTCCATCCTTGGCATGATCTGGCAATTAAGATATGAAAAATGTCACCATTGGATATTCCTAATGCACTGCTTATAAGAAGCAAGAATCTGGGTGACTGTGTATATGACACTCTCAAACATTTTTGGCAAATTAACAAATATAATGAGATTGGTTGGTTGCTCCTAATGTCACTGAACAAAGTGGGGAAAGAAAAGGATGAGCTCAGGGAATCAGATTCCCAGCTAAATTGCCACATAAATGACCTGAAAGCTTTTGTGTGTGCCTTGAAGGAGACCCTTAATCTCCTATAGCTCCTGGCTAAGACTGATGAAAATTAAACGGAGAATCTCATTCTCTGACTAGCTGAATTACAAGTTGATCTCCCAGCCTCACTGGGTGGCTAATGTTAAAGTGAGGGCATTGGGACTTCCCTGGTGATGCAGTGGTTAAGAATCTTCCTGCCAATGCAGGGGACACGAGTTTGAACCCTGGTCCAGGAAGATCCCACATGCCGAGGAGCAACGAAGCCTTGTGCCACAACTACTGAGCCCACGTGCCACAACTACTGAAGCCCACGTGCCACAACTACTGAAGCCCACGTGCCTAGAGCCCGTGCTCTGCAACAAGAGAAGCCACTGCAATGAGAAGCCCACACACAGCAACGAAGACCCAATGCAGCTAAATATAAATAAATAAATTTATAAAGTAAGGGCATTGACTGAAAAGGAATAGGATCCTGAAAGTTGGAACAGGGATGTATGGAAAGACTTAGTTAAAGCTTGGGATGTTGAAAGCTCTAAATTCTGATAAGTCTTCTTTGCCAGGGGAGCGGCCTCTTCACCCAACACCAGTGGGAATGGCCACTCCACCCCTGTCTGAGAGTATTAACCCTGCATTGCCTGAGGAAACTGTAATGACCTCTCCAGAGGCAGCTGTCATGCAAGACAAGGCTGAGTTTCCTCAGGAACCACTCCCACAGCATTTCTTGGTTTCCAGATCTATAACTAGATTCAAATCCCAGTAGGCCACTAAAGGTGAGGTACAAAGAGTGACCCATGAGGAAGTGCACTACACTCCAAAAGAACTACTTGAGTTTTCTAATTTTTACAGGCAGAAATCCAAGGAATATGTGTGGGAATGGATGTTAAAGATGTGGGATAATGGTGGAAGGAACATAAAGTTGGATCAGGCCAACTGATGTAGACTCACTAAGCTGAGATTCAGTATTTAACATTTCAGCTTGGGGAATTAGAAAAGGTTCTAACAGTTTGGTTGGTTGACTGAAACATGGACCAAAAGGTTACTCACAGTGAATAAGTTAGACATTCCAGACTTGTCTAATGTAGGGGAAAGAATTAAAAGGCTTAGAGAGGTTGGAATGTTAAAGTGGATTTGTCATTTAAGATCTGCTCATCCAACCTAGGAGAGTCCAGAAGACATACCTTTCATCATGACTGTGAGAAACAGATTTAAGAGAGGAGCCTTGGCATCCTTGGAGAACTCTGTGATCACTCTTCTCTGTAGACCAGACCTTACAGTGAAATTGGGAAATCTAAAAACAATGGGAGTAATTGGATCCTGAGATGGCAAGGACCAAGTGGTGGCAGTCAACCATCAAAGGCCAAGTGGGCATGGTTACCATAATGGACAGCAGAGTCAAAGCATCAATCAGAATAGTCTGACTTATGAAGAACTATGGCATTGGCTAGGTGATCACGGTATTCCTACTAAAAGTAAAATAGTTAGGAACCTACTAAATTCTTACCTGATCTGTATAAGTGGAAAATTTCTAGGTCAAGTGAACAAAAGTCTAACCTGAATTGTAACAACAGAGAGTGATGGCCCCTCAATCAATTCCCAGACTTAAGCCAGTTTACAGACCCAGAACCCCTTGAATGAAGGGGAGGTTGGGTTTCCTTGCAGAAGGACACTGTCAAAATTTAATACTATTAATCCTTCTCCAAGCCTTCTCTGAAGAGAACTGGCCTTTTACCAGGATAACTGTGCATTGGAGAAAAGGAAATAACCAGACCTTTTGGGGACTACTGGCTCTGAACTGACACTAATTCTAGGAGGTCCAAAGTGTAATCTATGGTCTACCAGTCAGAGTAGGGACTTATAGAAGTCATGTGGTTAACAGAGTTTTAGCTCAGGTCCATATCACAGTGGGCCCACTGGGTCCCTGAACCCATCCTGTGGTTATTTTGCCAATTCTGGAATACATAAAAGGAAAAGACATACTCAGCAGCTGGCAGAATCCCCACACTAGTTTCCTGACCTGTGGAGTGAGGGCTATTGTGGTGGGAAATGCCAAGTGGAAGCCACTAGAGCTGCCTTTACCTAGGAAAGTAGTAAACCAAAAACAATACTGCATTTCTAGAGGAATTGCAGAAATAAATGCCACCATCAGGGAGAGATGCAGGAGTGGTAATTCCCACCACATCCTCATTCAACTTGCCTATCTGGCCTGTGCAGAAGAGAGATGGACCTTTGAGAATGACAGTGGATTATTATAAAATTAATCAGGTGGTGACTCCAATTGCAGCTGATGTACCAGATGTGGTTTCATTGCTTGAGCAAATTATCACACACTCTGGTACCTGGTATGCAGCTACTGATCTGGCAAATGGCTTTTCTCCATACCTGTCAATATGGACCACCAGATGCAATTTTCTTTCAGCGGGCAAGGCGAGCAATACATTTTTACTGGTCTACCTCAGGAAATACCAACTCTCCAGTTTGGTAGAATTCACCAGTGAAGCCACTTGGTCTAGGGCTTTTCTTTGTTGGGAGGTTTTTTATTACTGGTTTGTTCTCTGTTCTAGTTATATGTCTATTCAGATTTTATATTTCTTTGTTATTCAGTTTTCATATATTTTGTGTTTTCAGGAATTTTCCCATTTCATCTAGGTTAACAATTTGGTGGCATACAATCATTCATAGTACCCTCTTGTAATCCTACTTATTTCTTAAAAAATTTTTAAAATTGAAGTATAATTGATGTACAATATTTTATGTTATGGGTGTACAATATAGTGATTCACAATTTTTCTTCCACCCACCCAACCATCTATCCACCCATCCATTCACCCACCCATTCCGTGATTCACAATTTTTAAAGGTTATACTCCATTTATGGTTATTATAAAATATTGACTATATTCCCTGTGTTGTACAATACATCCTTGTAGCTTCTTTTACACCTAATAGCTTGTATCTCTTGTTCCCCTACTGCTATATTGCCCCTCCCCCTTCCCTGTCCCCATGGGTAACCACTAGTTTGCTCTCTATATCTGTGGGTCTGCTTCTTTTTTGTTATATTCACTAGTTTGTTGTATTTTTTAGATTCCAGATATAAGTGATACCATACGGTATTTGTTTTTCTCTGTTTGACTTATTTCACTAAGCATAATACCCTCTAGGTCCATCCATATTGTTGCAAATGGCAAAATTTCATTCTTTTTTATGGTTGAGTAGTATTCCATTGTGTGTGTATGTGTGTTTGTGTACATTTTCTTTTCTTTTTTATTTTTTTTGGCCACACTACGTGGCATGTAGTATCTTAGTTCCCTGACCAGGGATTGAACCCACACCCTCTGCAGTGGAAGCACAGAGTCTTAACCACTGGACTACCAGGGAAGTCACTATGTACATCTTCTTTATCCATTCATCTTTATCCATTCATCTGTTGATGGATGCTTAGATTGTGTCCATCTCTTGGCTATTATGAATAATGCTGCTATGAACATTGGGGTGCATGTATCTTTTCGAATTTGTGTTTTTGTTAATCCTGTTTATTTCTGTAGAATCAGTAGTAATGTCCCCACATTGATTTCTGGTGTAAGTAATTTGAGTAATCTCTTTTTTTGTCAGTCTAATTAAAGGTTTGTCAATTTTGTTGATTTAGGAGGAAGAGTCAACTTTTTGTTTAATTGATTTTCTGTACTGATTCTCTAAACTTATTTATTTATTTATTTATTTATTTATTTGGGACTATGCCATGAGGCATGTGGGATCTTAGTTCCCTAACCAGGGATTGATCCCGTGCCCCCTGCAGTGGAAGCTTGGAGTCTTAACCACTGGACCACCAGGAAGTCCCTATACTCTTTTTTTTTTTTTTAAGTCTGCTCTAATTTTTCTAATCCTTCTTTCTGCTAGTTTTGGGTTAATTTTTCTTTCTCTAGTTCATTCAAGGTATAAAGTTAGGTTGTTGACTTGAGACCTTTGTTTTTTCATGTTTATCCCTATAAATTTCCCTCTTAGCACTGCTTTTGCTACATCCCATAAGTTTTTTTTCTTTTTTTTTTTTTTTTTGGCTGCGTTGGGTCTTTGTTGCTGCACGGGGGCTGTCTCTAGTTGTGGCAAGCAGTTCACAGGCTTCTCATTGCAGTGGCTTCTCTTGTTGCAGAGCACAGGCTCTAGGCACACGGGCTTCAGTAGTTGAAGTGCATGGGCTCAGTAGTTGCAGCATGTGGGCCTTAGAGCACGTGGGCTTCAGTAGTTGCAGCACATGGGCTCAGTAGTTGCAGCATGTGGGCTTTAGAGCACACGGGCTTCAGTAGTTGCAGCACACAGGCTCAGTAGTTGTGGCACAGGCTTAGTGGCTCCGCAGCATGTGGGATCTTCCCGGACCAGGGATCGAACCTCTGTCCCCTGCATTGGCAGACAGATTCTTAACCACTGCACCACCATGGAAGTCCCCCCATAAGTTTTTTTTTAATTAATTAATGTATTTATTTATTTTTGGTTGCATTGGGTCTTTGTTGCTGCACAAGGGCTTTCTCTAGTTGCGACAAGCAGGGGCTGCCCTTCATTGTGGTGCATGGGCTTCTCACTGTGGTGGCTTCTCTTGTTGCAGAGCTTGGGCTATAGGTGCGCAGGCTTCAGTAGTTGTGGCTCACAGGCTCTAGAGCTCAGGCTCAGTAGTTGTGGTGCATGGGCTTAGTTGCTCTGCAGCATGTGGGATCTTCCCAGACCAGGGGAAGAACCTATGTCCCCTGTGTCCCCTGCATTGGCAGAAGGATCCTTAAACACTGCACCACCAGGGAAGCCCTACCCCCATAAGTTTTTGTATGTTGTGATTTCATTTTCATCTCTAAGTATTTTTTAATTTCCTTTGTAATCTCATCTTTGACTCACTTGTTTAAGAATGTGTTAATTTCCACATATTTGTGAATTTTCCAGTTTTCCTTCTGTGGTTGATTTATAATTTCATCTCACTGTGGTTGGAAAAGATACTTTGTATAATACATTTTTAAATACATTGAGGTTTATTTTGTGGCCTATCCTGGAGAATGGTCTATCCTGGAGAATGCCCCACATGCAGTTGAAAAAATTGTGTATTCTGGGGTTTTTTGTTTGTTTTTGGCCACATGGTAAGGCATGTGAGCTCTTAGTTCCCTCACCAGGGATCAAACCCATGTCCCCAGCATTGGGATTGTGGAGTCTTAACCACTAGACCACCAGGGAAGTCCCTTTTCTTGTATTCTGTTATTTGATGGAGTATTCTGTATACATCTGTTATATCTAGATGGTTTATTGGTTGTTCAAGTCCTCCGTTTCCTAATTTATCTCTGTCTAGTTGTTCTGTCCATTACTGAAAGTGAAATCTCCCCTTACTGCTGTAGAACTATCTATTTCTCCCTTCAAGTCTGTTAATTTTTGCTTCTTATATTTGGAGGGTATGTTATTAGGTGCATACATTTTTATAATTGTTATATCTTCTTCCTCTATTGAACCTTTTTATTACAGTCTCTTGCAATCTTTTAAAAAATTTAAAGTCTATTTTGGGGGATGGAGTCAAGATGGCAGAGTAGAAGGACATGGAGTTCGCATCTCCTCACAGCTAGGGCACCTACTAAGTGCTGGTGGGGGCCTCAGATACCTAAGGGGACGGGAGGAATCCCCACGTGACCAGGTAGGATGTGGGAGGGAGGGAGGAAAGAAAAATGGAGGTAGGCCTGTTACAGAGGAAGAAACAGAGAGAAGTTAGAGTTTCACAGAGACCAGAGTGAGTCATTCTCCCAGTCACTGCTTGGACATTTGCCCAGGAAACAAACTTAAAGACAAGTGGAGGGGAACCAAGATGGCAGAGTAGAAGGATGTGCTCTCATTCCCTTGCGAGAACACCAGAATCACAACTAGCTGCTGGACAATCAACAACGGGAAGACACTGGAACTCACCAAAAAAGATACCCCACATCCAAAGACAAAGGAGAAGCCACAATGAGACAGTAGGAGAGGCACAATCACAGTAAAATCAAACCCCATAACTGCTGGGTGGGTGGCTCGCAGACTGGAGAACACTTATAACACAGAAGTCCACCCACTGGCGTGAAGGTTCTGAGCCCCACGTCAGGCTTCCCAACCTGGGGGTCCAGCAACGGGAGGAGGAATTCATAGAGAATCAGATTTTGAAGGCTAATGGGAATTAATTGATTGCAGGACTGGGACAGGACTGGGGGAAACATAGACTCCACTCTTGGAGGGCACACACAAAGTAGTGTGTGCATCGGGACCCAGGGGAAGGAGCAGTGACCCCAGGGGAGACTGAACCAGACCTACCTGCTAGTGTTGGAGGGTCTCCTGCAGAGGCGGGGGTGGGTGGGGGGGCTGTGGCTCACCGTGGGGACAAGGACACTGACAGCAGAAGTTCTGGGAAGTACTCCTTGGCATGAGCCCTCCCAGAGTCTGTCATTAGCCCCACCAAAGAGCCCAGGTAGGCTCCAGTGTTGGGTTGCCTCAGGCCAAACAACCAACAGGGAGGGAACCCAGCCCCACCCATCAACAGTCAAGTGGATTAAAGTTTTACTGAGCTCTGTCCACCAGAGCAACAGTCAGCTCTACCCACCAACAGTCCCTCCCATCAAGCCTCTTAGATAGCCTCATCCACAAGAGGGCAGAGTGCAGAAGCAAGAAAAACTACAATCCTGCAGCCTGTGGAACGAAAACCACATTCACAGAAAGATAGACAAGATGAAAAGGCAGAGGGCTATGTACCAGATGAAGGAACAAGATAAACCTCCAGAAAAACAACTAAATGAAGTGGAGATAGGCAACCTTCCAGAAAAAGAATTGAGAATAATGGTAGTGAAGATGATCCAGGACCTCAGAAAAAGAATGGAGGCAAAGATCGAGAAGATGCAAGAAATATTTAACAAAGACCTAGAAGAATTAAAGAACAAACAGAGATGAACCATACAATAACTGAAATGAAAACTATACTAGAAGGAATCAATAGCAGAATAACTGAGGCAGAAGAATGTATAAGTGACCTGGAAGACAGAATGGTGGAATCCACTGCTGTGGAACAGAATAAAGAAAAAAGAATGAAAAGAAATGAAGACAGCCTAAGAGACCTCTGGGAAAACATTAAACGCAACAACATTTGCATTATAGGGGTCCCAGAAGGAGGAGAGAGAGAGAAAGGACCAGAGAAAATATTTGAGGACATTACAGTCAAACACTTCCCTAACATGGGAAAGGAAATAGCCACCCAAGTCCAGGAAGTGCAGCGAGTCCCATACAGCACAAACCCAAGGAGAAACACGCCAAGATACATAGTAATCAAATTGGCAAAAATTAAAGACAAAGAAAAATTATTGAAAACAGCAAGGGAAAAATGACAAATGACATACAAGGGAACTCCCATAAGGTTAACAGCTGATTTCTCAGCAGAAACTCTACAAGCCAGAAAGGAGTGGCATGATATACTTAAAGTGATGAAAAGGAAGAACCTACAACCAAGATTACTCTACCTGGCAAGGATCTCATTCAGACTCGATGGAGAAATCAAAAGCTTGACAGACAAGCAAAAGCTAAGAGAATTCAGCACCACCAAACCAGCTCTACAACAAATGCTAAAGGAACTTCTCTAAGTGGGAAACACAAGAGAAGAAAAGGATCTACAAAAACAAACCCAAAACAATTAAGAAAATGGTCATAGGAACATACATATCGATAATTACCTTAAACATGAATGGATTAAATGCTCCAACCAAAAGACACAGGCTCGATGAATGGATATGAAAACAAGACCTACATATATGCTGTCTACAAGAGACCCACTTCAGACCTAGGGACGCATACAGACTGAAAGTGAGGGGATGCAAAAAGATATTCCATGCAAATAGAAATCAAAAGAAAGCTGGAGTAGCAATACTCATATCAGATAAAATAGACTTTAAAATAAAAAATGTTACAAGAGACAAGGAAGGACACTACATAATGATCAAGGGATCAATCCAAGAAGAAGGTATAACAAATATAAATATATATGCACCCAACATAGGAGCACCTCAATACATAAGGCAACTGCTAACAGCTATAAAAGAGGAAATCGACAATAACACAATAATAGTGGGGGACTTTAACACCTCACTTACACCAATGGACAGACCATCCAAAATGAAAATAAATAAGGAAACAGAAGCTTTAAATGCCACAATAGACCAGACAGATTTAATTGATATTTATAGGGCACTCCATCCAAAAACAGCAGATTACACTTCTCAAGTGTGCACAGAACATTCTCCAGGAAAGATCACATCTTGGGGTCACAAATCAAGCCTCAGTAAATTTAAGAAAATTGAAATCATATCAAGCATATTTTCTGACCACAACACTATGAGATTAGAAATGAATTACAGGGAAAAAAACCACAAACACATGGAGGCTAAACAATACGTTACTAAATAACCAAGAGGTCACTGAAGAAATCAAAGAGGAAATCAAAAAATACCTAGAGACAAATGACAATGAAAACACGATGATCCAAAACCTATGGGATGCAGCAAAAGCAGTTCTAAGAGGGAAGTTTATAGCTATACAAGCCTACCTCAAGAAACAGGAAAAATCTCAAATAAACAATCTAAACTTACACCTAAAGGAACTAGCGAAAGAAGAACAAACAAAACCCAAAGTTAGCAGAAGGAAAGAAATCATGAAGATGAGAGCAGAAATAAATGAAATAGAAACAAAGAATAGCACAGATCAGTAAAACTAAAAGCTGGTTCTTTGAGAAGATAAACAAAATTGATAAACCATTAGCCAGACTCATCAAGAAAAAGAGGGAGAGGACTCAAATCAGTAGGTGTTCTGTAGGAGTTGTTCCACGTGTAGATGAATTTCTGGTGTATCTGTGGGGAGGAAGGTGATCTCCGCGTCTTACTCTTCCACCATCTTCCCCTCTCCCCCGAGGACTCAAATCAATAAAATTAAAAATGAAACAGGAGATGTTACAACAGACACTGCAGAAATACAAAGCAGCCTAAGAGACTACTACAAGGAACTCTATGCCAATAAAACGGACAACCTGGAAGAAATGGACAAATTCTTAGAAAGGTATAACCTTCCAAGACTGAACCAGAAAGAAATAGAAAATATGAACAGACTAATCACAAGTAATGAAATTGAAACTGTGATTAAAAATCTTCCAACAAACAAAAGTCCAGGACCAGATGGCTTCACAGGTGAATTCTGTCAGATATTTAGAGAAAAGCTAACATGCATCCTTCTGAAACTCTTCCAAAAAATTGCAGAGGACACAACACTCCCATACTCATTCTATGAGGCCACCATCACCCTGATACCAAAACCAGACAAAGATACTACAAAAAAAGAAAATTACAGACCAGTATCACTGATGAATATAGATGCAAGAATCCTCAATAAAATACTAGCAAACAGAATCCAACAACACATTAAAACGATCATACACCATGATCAAGTGGGATTTATCCCAGGGATCTAAGAATTCTTCAATATACACAAATCAATCAATGTGATACACCATATTAACAAATTGAAGAATAGAAACCATATGATCATCTCAATAGATGCAGAAAAACCTTTTGTCAAAATTCAACACCCATTTATGAAAAAAACTCTCCAGAAAGTGGGCATAGAGGGAACCTACCTCAACATAATAAAGGCCATATGATAAACCCACAGCAAACATCATTCTCAATGGTGAAAAACAGAAAGCATTTCCTCTAAGATCAGGAATGAGACAAGGATGTCCACTCTCACCGCTATTATTCAACATAGTTTTGGAAGTCCCAACCATGGCAATCAGAGAAGAAAAAGAAATAACAGGAATACAAATTGGAAAAGAAGAAGTAAAACTGTCACTGTTTGCAGATGACATGATACTATACATAGGGAATCCTAAAAATGCCACCAGAAAACTACTAGAGCTAATCAATGAATTTGGTAAAGTTGCAGGATACAAAATTAATGCACAGAAATCTCTTGTATTCCTATACACTAATGATGAAAAATCTGAAAGAATAATTATGGAAACACTCCCATTTACCATTGCAACAAAAAGAATAAAATACCTAGGAATAAAACTACCTAGGGAAACAAAAGACCTGTATGCAGAAAACTATAAGACACTGATGAAAGAAATTAAAAATGATACCAACAGATGGAAAGATATACCATGTTCTTGGATTGGAAGAATCAATATTGTGAAAATGACTCTACTACCCAAAGCAATCTACAGATTCAATGCAATCCCTATCAAATTACCAATGGCATTTTTTTACAGAACTAGAACAAATCATCTTAAAATTTGTATGGAGACAAAAAAGACCCTGAATAGCCAAAGCAGTCTTGAGGGAAAAAAACGGAGCTGGAGAAATCAGGCTTCCTGACTTCAGACTATACTACAAAGCTACGGTAATCAAGACAATATGGTACTGGCACAAAAACAGAAACATAGATCAATGGAACAAGATAGAAAGCCCAGAGATAAATCCATGCACCTATGGTCAACTAATCTATGACAAAGGAGGCAAAGATATACAATGGAGAAAAGACAATCTCTTCAATAAGTGGTGCTGGGAAAACTGGACAACTACATGTAAAAGAATGAAATTAGAACACCCCCTAACACCATACACAAAAATAAACTCAAAATGGATTCGAGACCTAAATGTAACACCGGACACTATAAAACTCTTAGAGGAAAACATAGGAAGAACACTCTTTGACATAAATCACAGCAAGATCTTTTTTTTTTTTGCAAGATCTTTTTTGATCCACCTCATAGAGTAATGGAAGTAAAAACAAAAATAAACAAATGGGACCTAATGAAACTTCAAAGCTTTTGCACAGCAAAGGAAACCATAAACAAGACGAAAAGACAACCCTCAGAATGGGAGAAAATATTCACAAATGAATCAATGGACAAAGGATTAATCTCCAAATATATAACCAGCTCATGCAGCTCAGTATTAAAGAAACAAACAACCCAATCCAAAAATGGGCAGAACACCTAAGTAGACATTTCTCCAACGAAGACATACAGATGACCAAGAAGCACATGAAAAGCTGCTCAACATCACTAATTATTAGAGAAATGCAAGTCAAAACTCCAATGAGGTATCACCCCACACCCGTTAGAATGGGCATCATCAAAAAATCTACAAACAATAAGTGCTGGAGAGGGTGTGGAGAAAAGGGAACCCTCTTGCACTGTTGGTGGGAATGTAAATTGATACAGCCACTATGGAGAATGGAGGTTTCTTAAAAAACTAAAAATAGAATTACCATATGATCCAGCAATCCCACTACTGGGCATATACCCAGAGAAAACCATAATTCAAAAAGACACATGCACCCCAATGTTCATTGCAGCACTATTTACAATAGCCAGGACATGGAAGCAACCTAAATGCCCATCAACAGACGAATGGATAAAGAAGATGTGGTACATATATATAATGGAATATTACTCAGCCATATAAAGGAACGAAATTGAGTCATTTGTTGAGATGTGGATGGATCTAGAGACTGTCATACAGAGTGAAGTAAGTCAGAAAGAGGAAAACAAATATTGTATATTAATGCATGTATGTGGAACCTAGAAAAATGGTACAGATGAACCGGTTTGCAGGGCAGAAGTTGAGACACAGATGTAGAGAACAAATGTATGGACACCAAGGGGGGAAAACCGTGGTGGGGTGGGGATGGTGGTGTGCTGAATTGGGCGATTGGGATTGACATGTATACACTGATGTGTATAAAATTGATGAGTAATAAGAACCTGCAGTATAAAAAAAGAAACAAACAAACAAAACAACTAATACTAAACTTTCTTTGGGTTATTTGTATGGAAATATGTTAATATAAATGTTTCAGACATTACATGAAATTTCTAAAAATCTAATATGTTCTGGTATAATGTTATGAGTCATAATTCTAGTTATTACTTTAAAATGTATATCTCAGAAATAACTAAATTTCCTTGTCAATTGCATTATTATGAACTTTCATCAAATCTTTAACCATGGTCTTTTTTAAGTCTTTTGTCAGTTCTGGGTGTACTCTGATACTTTTTCAAAAATGTTCCTATAAAAGGGTTTCATCTTCAAGGAATTCATGGAAAAGACTCTGACAAATACAGAGTTTCTGGTAACTGACTATACTGCTGAACTGAATGAATAAGCATTTGCAGAACTCTAATGGAAAACTGATGACTTCATAAAAGTGTTAACAGAGATCAAGATGAAAAAAATTAATTACATGGGACTGAGTGAACTGATGAGGATGATTATAATATTTGTGACTTTCTGTTTGAATAAAAAAAATCCCATAAGGACTCAGAGGCAAAAAATATACAAATCAATTTTCACTGCAAAGTAAAGGAGCTGTTACAGTGGAGGATACTGGACTGAATGTCAATATTATGACATAGTATGAGTGTGCTTCATGTTTGGTAATTGAAATCATTGTTGCTTTTGTTGTGGTCATCCATTTACAATCCTTGGTGTCAGTTTATTTATCTCTTGTAAAAATAAAATAGTGTGTGAAAAAAAAAAAAGCAGAGGTGGGATGGGACCGGCACCCCTGAGGAGGGATGGGGGAGGGGAAATGTTCCCATGCTCAGAGGTGCCCACTCATGGAGATGGGACAGTGGGGACGAAGAGGGACCTTCACGGGATTGGGGGATCGGAGGGGAATACTTCTCCACTGCCTGTTCAGGCCCCAGCAAGACTGCTGGGGTCCCAGGCCTAGAACCACCACCCACCTGAGGCCCCCTCTGGCTGTGCTGGTCCTGGGCCTGAACTCCCCCCCAAGCCTCTTCTGAGTGCATGGGTCCTGGGCCTCAGCCGTGCCCCAGCTGGGGCCTCCTTTGGCTGCTTGGGTCCTGGCAGACCTGAGTACTGCCCCCAACAAGGCCTCCATGGGTCGTGCGGGTCCCAGCGGCCCGAGCACAACACCCCCACAAAGCCACACAGGTCCTGACAGACCGTGAACTGTCCCAACAAAGCCTCTTCCAGACGAGGGGGTTCCGGGCCTGAGCCCCACCCCCACCAAAGCCTCCTCTGGCCACGTGCATCCTGGCAGCCCAAGTGCTGCCCCTGACAGGGCCTCCTCTGGCTGTGTGTAAGTCCAGGCAGGCCAAGCGCCGCCCCCTTCCAAGGCCTCCTCTGGCTGCGCCAGCCCCTGTGGGAGAGGAACACATACAGAGGTGGGGCTGACACAGCGGATCCAGAGACCTACCTAGAGGTCTTGGAGGCCTACTGGGGAGGTGGGAGTAGGCTGTAGCTCACCATCAGGGCAAGGACACTGACAGAAGAGGCACCAGGGAATTTTTATTTTTTTATTAAAAAATTTTTTTTATCTTATTTTTTTATCTTTTATTTTTATTTTTTTTAATATTTTTTATTTTCTTTATTTTATTTTTAATTTTTTTTGCTGTTGTGGTTCTGCTTTGTTTTGTGGTTTTTTCATTTTTATTGTTATTTTTTCTAATATATTTATTATTTTTCTAATTTTATTTTATTTTTTATTCTTTGTTATTGTTCTGCTCTTTTCTTTTTGTTGATTTTTTTTTTTTTTTTTTTTTTAACCACGCTGCACAGCTTGCAGGATCTTGGTTGTCAGGCCTGAGTTCCTGTTGTGCAAGTGCCAAGTCCCAGCTGCTGGACTAACAGAGAACTGCAGGTCCCAGGGAATATTACTCGGTGTGAGATCTCCTGGAGGTCCTCATCTCAGCACCAAGAGCCGGCCCCACCCAACTACCTGCAAATTCCAGTGCTGGACACCTGAGGCCAAACAACTACAAGGACAGGAACACAGCCCCATCCATCAAAAAAAATGAGATAGCAAAAAAATGTTACAGAGGAGGAACAAGGTAAAAACGTATAAGACCAAATAAACGAAGAGGAAATAGGCAACCTACTTGAAAAAGAATTCAGAGTAATGATAGTAAAGATGATCCAAAATCTCAGAAAGAGAATGGAGGCACGGATCAAGAAAATACGAGAAATGTTCAACAAGGACCTAGAAGAACTAAAGAACAAACAAAGAGTGATGAATAACACAATAACTGAAATGAAAAATACACTACAGGAATCAATAGCAGAAAAACTGAGACAGAAGAATGAATAAGTGAGCTGGAAGATAGAGTGGTGGAAATAACTGCTGAGAAGCCGAATAAAGAAAAAAGAATGAAGGGACTTCCCTGGTGGCATAATGGTTAAGAATCTGCCTGCCAATGCAGGGGACACAGGTTCGTGCCCTGGTCCGGGAAGATCTCACATGCTGTGGAGTGGCTGGGCCCATGAGCCATGGCTGCTGAGCCTGCGCATCCGGAGCCTGTGCTCCGCAACGGGAGAGGTCACAACAGTGAGAGGCCCGCGTACCGCAAAAAAAAAAAAAAAAAGTGAATGAGAAATACTTTCTCAGACAAACGAAATTTGAGGAAATTTGGTGCCAATAGACCTGTCCTGCAAGAAATGTTTGAAGCACTTCTTTAGAGGGAAGGAAAATAATATAGATCAGAAATTCTGATTTTTTAAAAAAATAAATGTATTTATCTATCTTTGGCTGTGTTGTCTTCATTGCTGCATGTGGGCTTTCTCTAGTTGCGGCAAGTGAGGGCTACTCTTTGTTGCGGTGCGCGGACTTCTCATTGAAGTGGCTCCTCTTGTTGTGGAACACAGGCTCTAGGCATGTGGGCTTCAGCAGTTGTGGCTCGTGGGCTCAGTAGTTGTGGCTCGTGGGCTCTAGAGTGCAGGCTCAGTAGTTGTGGTGCACGGGCTTAGTTGCTCCACGGCATGTGGGATCTTCCTGGGCCAGGGATCAAACCCGTGTCCCCTGCATTGGTGGGCAGATTCTTAACCACTGCACCACCAGGGAAGCCCAGGAATTCTGATCTTCATAAAGACAGAAAGAGCATCGTAGAAGGAATAAGCAAAGATAAAATAGAAACTTTTCTTTTTCTTTTTTAAAAAAATAAATTTATTTATTTACTTTATTTTTGGCTGTGCTGGGTCTTCATTGCTGCACATGGGCTTTCTCTAGCTGTGGCGAGCAGGGGCTACTGTTCGTTGCGGTGTGCAGGCTTATCGTTGCAGTGACTTCTCTTTGTTGCGGAGCACGGGCTCTAGGAGCACAGGCTTCAGTAATTGTAGCACGTGGGTTCAGTAGTTGTGGCTTGTGGGCTCTAGAGCACAGGCTCAGTAGTTGTGGTGCATGGGCTTAGTTGCTCCGTGGCATGTGCGATCTTCCTGGACCAGGGCTCGAACCCATGTCCCCTGCATTGGCAGGCGGATTCTCAACCACTGCGCCACCAGGGAAGTCCCAAAATTTTTATTTTTCTTATTCTTAATTGCTCTAACAGATAACAGTTTGCTCAAAATAATAGCAACAAATGTATTTGACTATGTATGCTTGTGTATATATTGTATATATATGTGCTTATGTGTCCTGGTATAAAAGGGAAATGAATTATAGCAATAATACAAAGGATGAGAGGGAGGAATTAGGATTATTTTGTTATTATAAGGTACTCACACTACCTGTGAAGTGATATAACGTTACTTGAAAATGGACTTCAATTAGTTATAAGAATATATTGAAAACTCTAAGGCAATCACTAAAAATAAAAAAAGTAAAAGAAAAAAAAGAAGTATAGGTGATATACTAAGGAGAAAAGAGCATAATATAAAATGCTCAGTGAAAACCACAAAAGGCAGAAATAGAGTGGAAGACAAAAATAGAAAAAAGGAGGGCAAAAAATAGAAAACAGTAACAAACATGATAGATGTTAACCCAACTAGCATTAGAAAAAGATCTAAAATCAATAACTTAAGTTTTCACTTTGGGAAGCTAGAAAAGGAAGATCAAATTAAATCCAAAGAGAGCAGAAGAAAAGAAATACAATTAGTGCCAAAATCAATAAAATTGGAAACAGGAAATCAATAGAGAAAATCAATGAAACCAAAGCTCATTTTTTGAAAACAATAAAATGGATAAGCCTCTAGCCAGGCTAACTAAGGAAAAAAAAAGAGAGAGAGAGGACACAAATTACTAATATCAGAGATGAAAGTGGCAACATTCCACTACAAATTACATGAACGTTAAAAGGATAATAAAGGAATAATATGAATAAATCTGTGCCCCCCCCAATTTGATAACCTAGATGAAATGGACCAATTCTTTACAAGACTTATTTTTGATGTTATGGTGAAGAGTATTTTTTAGAAGACTTTATATTTTTTGGAGCAGTTTTAGGTCCACAGCAAAATTAAGAGGAAGGTACAGAGATTTACCATATACCCCCCTTTCAAAAATACATACCCTTCTCCATTATTAACAACCCCCAAGAGAGTGGTACCTTTATTACAATTGATGAACCTACATTGACACATCATGATCACCCAAAGTCCATGGTTTACATTAGGGTTCATTCTTTGTGCTGTACATTTTATAGGTTTGGACAAATATATAATGACATGTATCCATCATGATAGTATCATACAGAGTATTTTCATTGTCCTAAAAATCCTCTGTGGGCTTCCCTGGTGGCACAGTGGTTGAGAGTCCGCTTGCCGATGCAGGGGACAGGGGTTCGTGCCCTGGTCCAGGAAGATCCCACATGCCGTGGAGCGGCTGGGCCCGTGAGCCATGGCCACTGGGGCTGTGCGTCCAGAGCCTGTGCTCCATAACGGGAGAGGCCACAACAGTGAGAGGCCCACGTACTGCACACACACACACAAAAATCCTCTGTGCTCCACCTGTTCATGCCTCACCATCCTCCCTGACCCTTGGCAACCACTGATCGTTTTATTGCCTCCACTTTTGCCTTTTCCAAAATGTGATATGTTGGAATCATAGAGTATGTAGCCTTTTCGAATTGGCTTCTTTTACTTAGTAACATGCATTTAAGGCTCCTCCATGTCTTGATAGCTCTCTTTTTTCAGTGCTGAATAATAATATTCCATTGTCTGGACAAACCACAGTTTATTAATCCATTTACCTATTGAAGGACATCTTGTTGTTTCCAAGTTTTGGCAATTATGAATAAAGCTGCTATAAATATTGGTGAATGTTATTGTTTTTCAATTTCAATTTCCAGTTGTTCATTGCTAGTATATAGAAATACAATTTAAAAATTTTTTATTGTTCAGAGATTCTGAAAATATGAATATTACTAATTATTTGCTTATCTTCAACTTCATCCACTTTTTCTCTGGTCCTTTTTGACTTTTCTCTTATGTCCTTCATCATATTGGTTCTTTTCTTGACTTCAATGACCCTTATTAAATTTACATTTGAGTCTATTCTCCCTTGGGGCACCTTGTAATTTATAGTTTATTTCTGAGACAATTTTATATTTTTCTTTCTTTTTTTCCCTGATGAGCCAACAGATATCTTTAGTTTATTTTTTATTAATCTTTCTCTCTAGTTTTATTAAGATATAATTGATAAATAACATTGTATTAGTTTAAGATGTGCAACATAATGATTTGCTATATGTACACATTGTGAAATGATTACCACAATAAATTTAATTAACATCCATCATTTCACAGTTACAAATTTTTTTCCTTGTGATAAAAATTTTTAAGGTCTACTCTCTTAACAACTTTCAAACATGCATACAGTACTGTTAACTATAGTCACCATGCTGTACATTACATCTCCAGAACTTATTCATGTTACAACTAGAAGTTTGTACCTTTGACCACCTTTGCCCATTTCATCCACCCCCCAACCCTCACATCTGGCAACAACCAATCTGTTCTCTGTATTTATGAGCTTAGTTTTTTTGGATTCCACATATAAGTGAGATAATACAGTATTTGTGTTTCTCTGACTTATTTCACTTAGCACAATACCCTCCAGGTCCATCCATGTTGTCATAAATGTTAGGATTTCCATTTTTTATGGCTGAATAATATTACACACACACACACATATATATATATTCTACATCTTCTTTATCCATTCATCTGTGGATGGATACTTAAGTTGTTTCTAGTTTTATTTTTCTTTCATTTCTTTCCCATTTCATCATTTTTTTCATTTCTCCCTGTTTTTGTCCATATTTGTTTTTAGTTTTAAAATCTATGATTCAAGGTGGTTTTTCATATCCTCAGATACTTGTTTGAGTGTATTTAATTCTGTTTGGAGTTGGATTTAAATTTGCCTGTGACTTCCTGACTGTTTTTGGAGAGAGAGATTTTCCTCACTTGATTTATGTGCAAACTTATTTCCTAATCTTCTGCAGTAAGTTATTATAGATTTCTTTTTTCTCTGCCTCTCTGTTTCTCTCTCTCTTTTTTTTTTGGTCCATGCCTGTGCAGTTCCCTGACCAGGGACTGAACCCAGGCCCTTGACAGTGAGAGCACAGAGTCCTAACCACTGGACTGCCAGGGAATTCTCTCTCATTTTGTGATAGATTTCCAGTTTAATTGTGCCCTTTTCTGTCAGTATAGCAAAATCCAGGTATTTTAAAGAATTTTAGTTTGTTTGCATTTGTGGTGAGGGGAGGGATTATGAGTCCTGTGATATTGTAGTTCTCTTTGGTTTTGCAGAACCCTAAATTTATCTGCCCCCCCTCCGCTTTACTACCTAATCACTAACAGATGCTTCTTTCTTCCTGTGGATTCCCCCTCTCCCCCTAGAAGACTGCCCTTTTAAGTCATACCCCTTTAAGTAGAGTTCCATGCCTGGCCTGCTGTATGGTATCTGTCTCTTTGAATCTCATATCTGGAAAAGGCGTTTATCTTTTTAAAACCCAGCTTTGACTCTTTATAGCAGCTGGCCTTCAGGATGCCCAAACTTTGAAATCTCTTCTATGAAATTTAGGATCTGATCTGCCCAGTTACTTCTTTTTTAAAGTATTTTCAGACTTAAGGTGAATTTGATTTTTCTTGATTGTTCCAATTCATTCTAAGGTATCTTTGCTAGCATCCTTCCTATGTCTTCCCTGTAGCTTTTTTTTTTTTTTTTTTTTTTGTGGTACGCGGGCCTCTCACTGTTGTGGCCTCTCCCATTGTGGAGCACAAGCTCCGGATGCGCAGGCTCAGCGGCCATGGCTCATGGGCCTAGCTGCTCCACAGCATGTGGGATCCTCCCGGACCGGGGCACGAACCCATGTCCCCTGCATCAGCAGGCGGACTCTCAACCACTGCGCCACCAGGGAAGCCCTTTTCTGTAGTTTTTTGTTTATTGTTTTTTTTAATTTTTATTTATTTTTTGCTGTGTTGGGTCTTTGTTGCTGCGTGCAGGCTTTTCTCTGGTTGTGGTGAACGGGGGCTACTCTTCATTGCTGTGTGTGGGCTTCTCATTGCAGTGGCTTCTCTTGTTGCAGAGCACAGGCTCTAGGTGCGTGGGCTTCAGTAGTTGTGGCATGTGGGCTCAGTAGTTGTGGCTCACAGGCTCTAGAGCTCAGGCTCAGTAGTTTTGGCGCACGGGCTTAGTCACTCCATGGCATGTGGGATCTTCCCAGACCAGAGCTCGAACCCGTGTCCCCTGCATTGGCGGGCGGATTCTTAACCACTGCGCCACCTTCCCTGTAGTTTTGATCAGTCTCCCTTTGCTCATTATAAAGCTCTGCGGCAGGGCAGGGGTGGGGTGGGAGTATGTGTGACTGGGTAACTGGTATTTGGGTTTTTTTTCTCTCTTTTTACTTACAGTCGTCTTGCACTTTCAGAACTCTCTTTCAGCAATGTATGTATATATTTGCATTGAATTTTCATACATGTGATGTTATTCTGTATCTTTTAGGAAGGAGATTTAGAAAGATTATTTGCTACATGACCTCCATTGTTTGCAGTTACCCAGAAGTCCCAAAGAGTTCTTTTTTTTTAAAAAAATTTAATTAATTAATTAATTTATTTATTTATTTATTTGGCTGTGTGGGGTCTTAGTTGCTGCACTTGGGATCTTCGATGCAGCACACGGGATCTTTTGCTGTGGAGCATGGGCTTCTCTTTAGTTGTCGTGCACAGGCTCCAGAGCACGTGCGGGCTCAGTAGTTTCACCACATGGGCTTAGTTGCCCCGCAGCATGTAGGATCTTAGTTCCCCAGCCAGGGATCAAACCCACATCCCCTGAATTGGAAGGTGGATTCTTTTTTTCTTTTATTTTTTTGGCTGCGTTGGGTCTTCATTGCTGCACACGATCTTTCTCAAGTTGTGGCGAGCGGAAGCTACTCTTCATTGTGGTGAACAGGCTTTTCATTGTGGTGGCTTCTCTTGTTGTGGAGCACAGGCTCTAGGTGTGAGTGTTTCAATAGTTGCAGCACTTGGGCTCAGTAGCTGTGGCACATGGGTCCCAGAGCACACAGGCTTCAGTAGTTGTGGCACATGGGCTCAGTAGTTGTGGTGCACGGGCTTAGATGCCCCTTGGCATGTGGGATCTTCCCGGACCAGGGATCGAACCCGTGTCCCCTGCATTGGCAAGCAGATTCTTAACCACTGGACCACCAGGGAAGCCCCCCAAAGAGTTTTTTTAAGTGGCTGTACCAATTAGACTTCCACAAACAACGTATAAGAATGCCATGACTCTGTAGCATTACCAGTACTTCATATTACAGTCTTTTATTTTTAGCCATTCCATTGGGTATATGATACTATGTTATTATGGTTTTAATTTGCACTTTATTAGTTACTAATGAAACTGAACACATTTTCTTGTGATTATTGATCATTTGGACATTCTCTTTATTGAAATACCATTCATGTCTTTTGCCTAGTCTTTCTATCAGGTTCTATTAATTTGTAAGTGTTCTTTATATGTTCTGGATTCAAGTCCTTCACTAATAATATGGACTGCAACTATTTTCTCTTACTCTGTGGATTTCCTTTCATGCTCCTAATTGTGCCTATTGACTAATGCAATTTCTTAAATTTTAATGTAATCCAATTTATTTCTCTTTTACTTTATGCTTAGTGCTTCTTGCATTTTATATATGAAAAAAGTAATGAACGTATATTTATATGTTGTGTTTACCTTTCACATTTAGATCTACAATCCACCTGGAATTAAATTTTGTTTACAGTGTGAAGTAGAGATTAGAACTTGAATTTTAACTAGACACAAGCTTGGGGGAATGAGACAAGTCCGGGGTTCAAGTAAGGTGGGAGGTCAGAACACAGAACTTTGCATGTCATTGGGACCTTTGATAGACAATATCCTCAGTAAATTAACTATATTCCACTGCCCAATACTACCAAAGGTAATAATAAGAAAGCTTACTGGTTCAGTCTTGGGCCTGGAAGGTAGAGAAGAAAAGAAAATCTCTTAGAATGCCTACCGATAGATTGGTGCTCATATGAGTTTGGAACCAGAATTCATGCTAACTCTGTATCCCCCTAAAAATCAAGCTGGAATTTTAAAGAAATCACAAGGGACCTTGCCAAAAATGAATATATAGATATATAGACCCTGCCCAAGGGAAGTATTTTAAACACAAGACTGAATGTATTTTCAGCAATGAAGTTTTTTTGTTCTGTTTTGTTTTTTATTTGGCTGTACGCAGGGCAGGTGGTATCTTAGTTCTCCAACCAGGGATCCAACCCACGTCCCCTGTATTGGAAGGGCAGAGTCTTAACCACTGGACCACCAGGGATGTCCCCAGCAAAGAAGTTTTATGGAAGAGGAAATAGGCTACAATGATCAAGATTTAGCAGAAACAAGAATCTAAGAAATCACATCCACCAACACTGGATTTTTAAAATTGTCAGATGTAGAATTTAAGCTCATTTACCATGTTTAAAAAAATAAAAATGACCAGAATACGATAAGATTAAAATTCTCTCAAAGTGAGCAGGAAGTTTTGAAAACAAACCAAATAGAATTTCTTTTTTTTTTAAATAAATAAATTTATTTATTTATTTATTTTTGGCTGTGTTGGGTCTTCGTTGCTGCACACGGGCTTTCTTTAGTTGCGGCAAGCGGGGGCTACTCTTTATTGTGGTGCGTGGGCTTCTCATTGTGGTGGCTTCTCTTGTTGCGGAGCACAGGCTCTAGGTGTGGGCTTCAGTAGTTGTGGCACGTGGGCTCAGTAGTTGTGGTTCGCAGGCTCTAGAGTGCAGGCTCAGTAGTTGTGGTGCACGGGTTTAGTTGCTCCATGGCCTGTGGGATCTTCCCAGACCAGGGCTCGAATCCATGTCCCCTATAATTGGCAGGTGGATTCTTTTTTTTTTTTTTCAGTACGCAGGCCTCTCACTATTGTGGCCTCTCCCGTTGCAGAGCACAGGCTCCAGACATGCAGGCTCAGTGGCCATGGCTCACGGGCCCAGCTGCTCCGCAGCATGCGGGATCCTCCCGGACCAGGGCACGAACTTGCATCCCCTGCATTGGCAGGCGGACTTCCAACCACTGCGCCACCAGGGAAGCCACCAAATAAAATTTCTAAACATAAAAATAAAAATATTAAATTCACAAGCTCAATAGACAGGTGAAGTAGCAGATTAAACACTAAAGAAAGAGTTAATAAACTGAGAAAATTGTGAAGAAATTATTAAGAATGCAGCTCATGGGGAATTCCCTGGTGGTCCAGTGGTTGGGACTTGGCGCTTTCACTGCCATGGACCTGGGTTCAATCCTTGGTCGGGGAACTAAGATCCCACAAGCCACACAGCATGGCCAAAAAAAAAAAAAAAAGAATGCAGCTCAGAGAGATGAAAAAATTGAAACCACAAAAGAGGGGTTAACCAACATGAAGATCCAATATATTCTAGTCAGACTTTCAGAAGGAGAAAATAGAAAAGACCGGAGAGAGGTAATACATAAATAAATAATGGCTGAAAATTTTACATATTAGATAAAGACATCAATATTCAGATTCAAGAATCCCAAAGAATCCCAAGCAAGGTAACAAAAATCAAATCAATATTTAAATACATAGTTGTGAGACAGCAGAAAACCAATGACAAAGATTGCATCTTAAAAGCAGGCAGAGAATAAAGTGAGATTCCTACAAAGTAATGGCATTTATGCTCCCAGCTATCTCAAGAGTAACAATGGATACCAAAGATAATGGGATAACAACTTCAAAGCTTTGAGAGTAAACAACTCTCAACCTAGAATTGCATATCCAGCAAAAAATCTTTCAAGTATGAGGGTGAAATAAAGACATTTTCAGACAATGAGAAATTTAGAGGGTTTGCTACTAATAGACCCTCACCTAAGGAACTTCTAAAGGATGATTCTGAGGAAGAAGGAAGGTAATCACAGAGAAGTTTAATATGAAAAAAGGTGTAATGAGAAAATAAAATTGTAAACATAGGCAAATATAAAGAAATCAGGTATATAAAACAATAACAATAAAACAATAATAATGTCTAATTTGTGGAGCTTTACAAAAATAGAAATAAAATACTGGACAACAATAACATATGAAAAAGAGATTGATCAGTGTTAAAGCATTAAGCTACTTGTACTATCCAAGATGCGTACTGATATTGATTTACCTTAGACTGTGTTAATTTACAAATATATGTGTTGAAATTTTTAAGGAAGCTATTACTAAAAGAAAAAAATCAATTCAAAAGTCAGCAAGAAAGGTGAAAAACTTAGAACAGTAAGTATTCTAATCAATCCTATTTAGTGCTTTGTAATCATTCTAATTAGAAATAACGTGAATGATTATAGATGGTAAAAATGAAGCAAATATATCAATCTGCTGGACCTGGATCTGTTTACTGTTCCCTTAGTCTTCTCTGAATTATGTGGCATGGGAAGGAATTGAGGAGAGGTGGACAGACCCCTGCATGCTGCCTTTCTCAAGCACCTATGCCAGCAGGCTTCTACTGGGTTTGGACAAAGGAAGGCAAAGCAAAAGGCTGTAAGGCAGGAGGAAGGTAGACCCCCTCCCTGTTTCGCTGGGGCAGTGTCTCTGGAGTATCTCCTTCATGGATCCAGTTCATGACAGGCCTATTATACCAGCTTCCAAGCACCTGAGCTTCAGTAACACAATCTCCTCTTTTTGTTCCTGCTGTTACTAGCTCTGGTTGCCTCACATTCATTCCCTGTTTGGCCTTTTGGCTCTTCTATGACATATGTAACAAATTCTCTACTTTAAATTTTTTTAATGCTTTACATACGTAATGTTCTCTCTGTTTTTCTGGTTAGACCCTGACTGATGTATTCAATAGCTATGCAAAAGTAAAAAGTAAAATACAAAGATTGTTAGACTGGATGAAAAAAAATTCAGTAAATGCTCTTTAGAAGATATCTAAAACAAGAGACAGAAAAATTGAAAGCAAAAGGATGGCAAAACATATACCAGACAAATATTAACTGTTGGTGCAATTGTTTTAGTATCAGACAAATAGACTTTAAGTCAAAAAGTATTACTGGAGGGCTTCCCTGGTGGTGCAGTGGTTAAGAATCCACCTGCCAATGCAGGGAACATGGGTTCGAGCCCTGGTCCAGGAAGACTCCCACATGCCGCGGAGCAACTAAGCCTGTGAGCCACAACTACTGAGCCCATGTGCCACAACTACTCATGCCCACGTGACTAAAGCCTGTGCTCTGCAACAAGAGAAGCCACCACAATAAGAAGCCCGTGCACTGCAACGAAGAGTAGCCCCTGCTCGCCGCAACTAGAGAAAGCCCACAGGCAGCAACGTAGACACAATGCAGCCAAAAAAACAAAAGTATTACTGGAGAGAAAGAGGGTTATCAATTGATCAGATTCAATTCCATGTGTGATAATTCTGAAACTGCATGCATGCCTATGCCCCTAGTAACAAAGCTTAAAAATATACAAAGAAAAAGATTTCACAAGTACAAGAAGAAATTGAAAAAAAATCTACTATTTTAATATAATTGGTTGATTAAGCTAACAAAACCCATTGAAGATGTAAAAGGTTTAAACAACACAATAACAAGCATCACCTAATGGACAAATTCAGGAATCAACATTAAAACTGGAAAATACATATTCTCTAAGCACAAATGGAACATTTCTCAGAATTGGCCACATTTTAGATTAAAGGTTTTAAAATTTTCAAAGAATTGATAACATACAGACCACAATGTAACCAAATTAGAAATTAGTGGACAAAAGTTGGCTAAAAAAAAAAAGAAACAAACAAATTGGGGAAAACTCCAAAATAATTCATAAGTCAAAGAAGTCATAGTAGAAATTAGAAAATACTTAGAATAACATACTTAGAATAACAATAAATGCACTATGTTAAATGCATATGAGATGTAATGAAAGTAGTACTTACAGGGAAATTTATACCTTATATTAGAAAAGAAAGTTAAAAATGCATAAGCTAAACAGACAACTTAGAAGTTAGGGGAAAAAAAACAACAGATTAAGCCCAGAGAATGTAAAATGAAGGAAATAACAAAAATTAAGAGTACAACTTTAAAAAATAGAAAAAAATACAATGAAGAGGATTAAGAAAGGTAAAAAATGATTCTTTGAGTAGTCTAATTCAACAATCTTTGTAACGGTTGATCAAGAAAAAAAAGAAAAGGAGCAAATAAACACTATTAAGAATGAAAGGGGTGGACTTCCCTAGTGGCGCAGTGGTTAAGAATCCACTTGCAAATGCAGGGGACACAGGTTCGAGCCCTGGTCCAGGAAGATCCCACATGCCGTGAAGCAACTAAGCCCAAGAGCCACAACTACTGAGCCTGTGCTCTAGAGCCCATGAGCCACAACTACTGAGCCCACGTGCCACAACTACTGAAGCCCACGCACCTAGGGCCTGTGCTCTGCAACAAGGAAGCCCCTGCAATGAGAAGCCCGCGCACTGCAATGAATAGTAGCCCCCATTCGCTGCAACTAGAGAAAGCCTGCACTCAGCAACAGAGACCCAACACAGCCAAAAAATTAATTAATTAATTAATTAATTAATTAAAAAACTCATTTCTACCTTAAAAAAAAGAAATGAAAGGGGTAGCCTCAACTAAGGAGCCCACCTGCTGCAACTAAGACCCAGCACAACCAAATAAATAAATAAATATTTTTTAAAAAAGAATGAAAGTGGTGATATAACAGTACATGCAGCAGAGATTGAACAAATGATAAGAGGATATAGAATATATTGTACAACTTGGGGACAGTAACTTAGAAAGCTTAGGTGAATTGGGAAATTTTCTAGGAAAATTAAACTTATACAAATTTTTCAGAGAAGAGAAAAATTGAAAACTCTTTACAACATATTTTTATGATATTAATATCATATAACCCTCATACTTTTGAAAGATAATTTTGCTGGATACACAGTTCTAGGTTGAGAGCTATTTACTCTTCAAAGCTTGAAGTTGTTTATCAATAAAAAAAATTATTAAGAGGTATACACTGTTTTCATACTGTCTGAAATTCAGCATGTAATTTGTTCTTAGAATACCTCTCAAATTGCATGTTAAATTTTCATCAGAAATACTTGATCGATATTTAGATTTCATAAAATTTATAGATGAAGAGTTAGATTCATATACCAAGTTCTTCCAAAATACTTAAAGGTTTTCCAATAAATGAATCGTATTAGTTTTAAAATTTCAATTAGTTTAATTAAAATTAATTTCCTGTCACACTTGCCTCATTAAAATTTCTCAGTAGCTACACGTGGCAAGTGGCTACCATATTGGACAGCATAGCTCTAGAAAAACTCTTGCATATGTGTACAAGGAGGCATGTTCAAAAATTTTATACTATCGTCTGTAAAAGCACAAAACTGAAAACAAACCAATATAGTAATGGATAAGTAAATTGTAGTATATTTGTGCAATAAAATACTAAACACACAACAGTGTAAATGAACGAGCTATAGGTATACACTTCAACATGTATAAACTAAAAACAACACTATGTTGAGGGAAAAAAGCAAGTCACTGAAGGATAAAGAGAATAATTAAAAAACAAGCAAAACTACACAATCTACTGTCTAAGGATGTGTGTGTGCGCACATGCATGAGTGAGTGCGTGTGTGGTCTCTACTACAGGGGAGAAAACTTTACCTCACCCATTTTAGGTTTTCAGCTAGTACTCCTTCACAAAAAGACAGATTAACAAGAGAAAAGCATTTTACTAACATGTGCAGTGCACATCACCTGGGAGAAATTTAAAGGAAGAGTAACTCCAAGTGGCTTATGTTAGCATCTTCAACAAAGAACAATAAATTTGTGGAGAAATGACAGAAAAAAGGAAAGTAGTTTTAGGCTTTCAAAGTGGCAAACTGTGGGAAGGTAAATATATGGGAGGAAACTAATAGAGTAATGTTTCTTTGCAGATTCCTCTGGTGCTGATAAGTCTATCTCCAGTAAAAAGAATTTGTATCCTGCCTTTAGGCAGAACAGGGGGATGACAGAGCTTTTCCGGCATTTGCTGATTTTTTTTTTTTTTTTTTTTTTTTTTGGCCTCGCCACACAGCTTGCGGGGATTCAACCAGGGATTGAACCCAGGCCCTCGGCAGTGAAAGCAGGAGTTCTAACCACTGGACAGCCAGGGGATTCCCACGTTTGCTGATTCTTAATAGCCTTCGGCTCAAAATAATTTTTATGTCAGAGGCATATTTTGGGGTGACATATTATGGTTTCCTTCACTGCTGTAACAAATATCCACAACCACATGGTATAAAACAACAGATATTTAGTCTCTCACAAGTCTAAAGGTCAGAAATTCTAGAGGTCTGAAATCTGCATCACTGGGCTGAAATCAAGATGTCAGCAGGGCTGCACTCTCTCTGGACTCTGAGAATCCATTCCTTGTCTCTTGCAGTTTCTGGTAGCTGCTGGCATTCCTTGTCTGTGGCCACATCACTCCAATCTCCAAGGCCAGCAGATTCAAATCTCTCTCTGCTCCATCTTCACATTGAACCTTCTCTTCTGTATGTGTCTGTAAAATTTTGTCCCTCTTCCTCCCTTTTATAAGGACACTTGTGATTGCAATAGGGCTCTCCTAGATAATCCAGAATAATCTCTCCACTTCAAGATCATTAATTTAAACACATCTGCAAAGACCCTTTTCCCATATAAAGTAACTTTTACACATTCCTGGGATTATGACCTGATACTGAAATGGAGTAAGACCCTGTGGAGCCCTCCCTGTTACAAATCCTTTCCGTGTCCCATTTTCTTACTTGCAGGCAAAGTTTTCAACCTCCTCGACCTTCCCTGAGTTCTAAAGGGCAGATTCAAATAGTTGCTAATCAGGGAAGGGAGGGAATGCAGAAGCAAAGGAGGAGCAGTCAAGAAACAACAGTGCAGCCTTGGGGCAGGGTCCTGGTTCCTCTGCAAGGAACATACATAACAATACCTTTGAGTTCTTCTGCAGGTACTAAGGCCTCCACCCAGGTTTAGGATGGTAACTTCAGGCTGAACACAAGATTCCTAAAGCACCACCCTGTTGCCTCACCACCAACCTAATTAGAAGAAAGTCACACACCCTGCAGCCCTCACCCCCAATTTTGCCTGTAAAAACTTCTCTCCCCAAACCATTGGAGAGTTGTGGGTTTCTGGGCAGGAGCCACCCATTCTCCTTGCTTGGCCCTGCAATAAACCTTTCTCTGCTCCAAACTCCGACATTTAGATTTGTTTGGCCTCACTGTGCAGGAACTTGTGCTCTTAACAATATCTTTGGGGGATGGGGACGTCATTCAGTTTACTACAGTGTTAAAAGTATAGAGATTAAAATTCACGATAGTATTTATCTCTGGGCATTGGGAAAGGGATGCAGTTGATATGGGGAACACAGGAGACTTTAAAGATTTCCTGTTTTTTCAGCTGGAGAATAGGTACACTGTGTTCATTTTGCTATTGCTATTATCTGCTTCTCACGTTCTATTCTGCTCCAGGTTATGGTGCTTTCTCTACCCTTCTTCTTACTTTGACCCTTTCATCCCTCTGGCATATAGTAGGCACTTAATAACCTGGTAGCATTTAAAGTGTTTACCATGTTACCTATGGTAAAAGTTTATTTACAGATTATCTCATTTAATTCCCATGATAATTCAACATGGATAGGTATTACTATTAATCCTATTTCACGGATGGGAAACTGAGACTATCTGAGGCCTGCCTAAAGGTCATAGTTGTTACACGTGGTGGATCTGAATCAAATCCAGGTAGTGTGGGACTTCCCTGGTGGTGCAGTGGTTGGGAATCCACCTGCCAAAGCAGGGGACACGGGTTTGATCCCTGGTCCAGGAAGATCCCACATGCCGCAGAGCAACTAATCCCGTGCGCCACAACTACTGAGCCTGAGTGCTGCAACTGCTGAAGCCTGTGTGCCTAGAGCCCGTGTTCCGCATCAAGAAGCCACCACAATGAGAAGCCCGTGCACCACAACAAAGAATAGCCCCCACTCACCAAAACTAGAGAAAGCCCGCTCACAGCAATGAAGACCCAATGCAGCCAAAAAAATTAAAAAATTAAAAAAATAAAATAAAATCCAGGTAGTCTGATTCTACTGCCTGTAACTTTTTTTTAAATTAAGGTGAAATTCCCACTTTTTGGTATACTGTTCAAGAGTTTTGACAAAGACATGTCGTCACCATCAAAATTCAGATTTAAAACAATTCTGTCTCCTCAAAAAATCCCCTTATGCCCTTTTGTGGCCAACCCTTCCCTGGCTGATAGACCCCTGAAGCCATTAGTTTTCTGTCCTTATAGTTTTCCCTTTCCTGAATGCCACACAAAGGGAATCATACCCTACATCATTTGAATCTGTCTTAGCATAAAGCATGCATTCACTAGTTGAAGGATATTGGGGTTGTTTCCAGTTTGGAGCAATTACAAGTAAAGTCACTACAAACATTCATGTATAAATTCTTGTATAAACATAAGTTTTCATCTCTTGGCTAAATACCTAGGAATGGTATTGCTAGGTCATATGGTAGCATACGTTTACAAAAAACTGCCAAACTGTTATCTTAAATAGCTTTACTATTTTGCATTCCCAATGGGAAAGTATGAGTTCCAGTTGCTCTACATCTTTGTCTGTGCTTAGAATTGTCATCATTTATTTAGATCTTCTTTGATTTCTTTCATCAATGCTTTGTAATTTTCAATGTACAGATCTTGCGCTTATCTTGTTAGATTTGTACTTAAGTATTTCATGTTTTTAGTGTTAATTGCAAATGGTACTGTTTTATTAAATTTCAATTTCCAATTGTTTATTGCTAGTGTATAGAAATATGATTTTGATTTTTGTATACTGGCAGCTCTTTTTTATAGATTCCTTGGGAGTTTTTACACAGACAGTTTTTTGTTTGTTTGATTTTTGTTTTTGTTTGGTCTGTAAATACAAACCTTTTATTTCTCCCTTTCCAATGAATATTCTTTTATTTCCTTTTCTTACTTTATTGCATTGGGTAGGACCTTAATACAAGATTGAATAAAAATGAATCCTTAGAGCAATTTAGACTTTCACCATTAAGTATAATCCTAGCTGTAAATTTTTTGTAAATGTTCTTCATCACGTTGGGGAAGTTATCCTCTATTCCTAGTTTGCTATAGAATTTAAAAAAAAAACATGAATGAATGTTGTCAGCTGCTTTTTCTGCATCTATTGAGATGATCATATTTTTTTCTTATTTAGACTAATGATATGGTCATTTACATTTATTAATTTTCCAGTTTTGAATCAACCTTGTGTTCTAGGAATAAACTCCACTTGTTCATAATGTTTTCTTTTCAGTCCATTGTTTGATCTAATTTCTAATATTTTGTTAAGCATTTTTGTGACTGTGTTCATAAAGAATATTGACATATAGTTTATTTTCTTATGTCTTTGTCTGGCTTGGGTATCAGGATAATGCTGGCCTCAGAGAATAAATTGGGAAATGTTCTTTCCTGTTCAGTTTTCTGGAAGAATTTATGAGTAGCTGGTTAGCTTGTAATGTTATTTTTCGTCACTTGACCTAGCAAAGTTTGACTCTGCTCTCCTGTATACCTGACTTAAATTACTGGCTGCAACTGGATCATCTGTTTCTTATTGCAGTATTTCCAGCACTTAACATCTGATTACTCCTTATTTTAATTAAAAAATGTTTTTGTCTAATTTTAATTGTGGTAGAATTCACATAACATAAATTTTACCATCTTAACCATTTTTAAGTATATAGTTCAGTAGTATTAAGTATAATCACATTGTTGTGCAATCAGCCTCCAGAACTTTTTCATCTTTTTTTTTTTTGGCCCCACTGCACAGCCCTTGGCAGTGAGAGCACAGAGTCCTAACCACTGGACTGCCAGGGGATTCCTCCAGAACTTTTTCATCTTGCAAAACTAAAACTCTACACCTATTAAACAACAATACCCTATTTCCCTCTTCCCTTTAGCCTCTGGAAACCACCATTTTACTTGTTTCTATAAATTCTACTATTCTAGATATCTCATATTAGTGAAATCATACAGTATTTGTTTTTTATGACTGGCTTATTTCACTTAGTTTAATGTTTTAAGGTTCATCCATGTACCATGTGTCAGAATTTCCTTCCTTTTAAAGGCTGAATAACATTTCAATGTATGTATATACCACATTTTGTTATCCATTCAGCTGTTAATGCACACTTGGGTTGCTTCTATCTCTTGGCTATTGTGAATAATGCTACTATGAACACAGGTGTACTAAGATCTCTTAGGGACCCTGTTTTCAATTATTTCAGGTATATAACCAGAAGTAGAATTGCTGGATCATATGGTAATTCTATTTTTAATATTTTGAGGAACTGCCATACATTTTCCATAATGGCTGTATCATTTTGTATTCCCACCGACAGTGCACAAGAGTTCCAATTTTCACATCCTTGCCAGCATTTATTTTCTATTTTTCACTTGTTTGTTTTTGATAGTAGCCATCTGAATGGGTATGAAGTGGTATCTCATTGTGGTTTTGATTTGCATTGCCCTAATGATTAGTGATACTGAGATTTTTTTCATATATCTGTTGGCCATTTTATATATCTTCTTTGAATGTCTATTCAAGTTCTTTGCCCATTTTTGAATTGGGTTATTTATTTATTTGATGTTGAAAGTTTATTTTTAAATAAGTTTTAAAAAAATATTTATTTATTCATATGATTGCACTGGGTCTTAGTTGCAGCACATGGGCTCCTTAGTTGTGGCATGTGAACTCTTAGTTGCAGCATGCGTGTGGGATCTAGTTCTCAGATCCCACACTGGGTTTGACTAGGGATCGAACCTGGGCCCCCGCATTGGGAGTGTGGAGTCTTACCCACTGTGCCACCAGGGAAGTCCCAAGAGTTCTTTATATATTGTGGATATTAACCCTTCATTAGATATATGATTTGCAAAAATTTTTTTCACTCCATAGGTTAACTTTTCACTCTGTGGATTGTGTCCTTTGATGCACGTTTTAAATTTTGATTTAGTCCAATCTATTTTTACTTTTATTGCCTGTACTTTTGGTGTCATATCTAAGAAATCATTGCCAAATCCAACGTCATGAAGCTTTTCTCTCTACATTTCCTCTGTTTTATAGTTTTAGGTCTTATGCTTAGGTTTTTGATCCATTTTGAGTCAATTTTTGTATATAGTATAAGATAAGGGTCCAACTTCATTCTTGCATGTGGGTATCCAGTTTTCCCAACATCATTTGTTGTCCTCTCCCATTGAATGGTCTTGGCACTCTTGTCAGAAATTATTTGGCCATATATGCAAAAGTTTATTTCTGGGCTCTGTATTCTATTCTACTGGTCTAAATGTCTTTTATGACAGTATGCTATTTTTATTTTTTATTATTATTTTTTTTTTTGCGGTACACGGGCCTCTCACTGTTGTGGCCTCTCCCGTTGTGGAACACAGGCTCTGGACACGCAGGCTCAGTGGCCATGGCTCATGGGCCCAGCTGCTCCGCAGCACGTGGGATTTCCCAGACCGGGGCACGAACCTGTGTCCCCTGCATCGGCAGGTGGACTCTCAACCACTGCGCTACCAGGGAAGCCCAACAGTATGCTATTTTAATTATTGTAGATTTATAGTAATATTTGAAAATGAGAAGTATGAGCTCTCCAACTTTATTCCTCTTTTTCTTTTTTTCTTTTTTTTTTTTTTTTTTTTTTGCAGTACGCGGGCCTCTCACTGCTGTGGCCTCTCCCGTTGCGGAGCACAGGCTCCGGACGCGCAGGCTCAGCGGCCACGGTGCATGGGCCCAGCCACTCCGCGTCACGTGGGATCTTCCCGGACCGGGGCACGAACCTGTGTCCCCTGCATCGGCAGGCAGACCCCCAACCACTGCGCCACCCGGGAAGCCCTATTCCTCTTTTTCAAGATGGTTTTGGGTATTTGGGGTACCTTGAGATTCCACATGAATCCTAAAGATGGATTTTTCTATTTCTTCAGAAAACACCATTGGGGTTTTGTTAGGGATTATACTGTCTGTAGATTGGTTCAGTAGTACTGATGTTTTAACATTGTCTTTCATCTCCTTGGTTAAGTTTATTATGAGTATTTTATTCTTTTGATGCTACTGTAAGTAGAAATGTTTTCTTAATTTCCTTTTCAGATTGTTAACTGTTAGTGTATAACAACACAACTGATTTTTTTTTTTTTTGCGGTACACGGGCCTCTCACTGTTGTGGCCTCTCCCGCTGCGGAGCACAGGCTCCGGACGCACAGGCCCAGCGGCCATGGCTCATGGGCCCAGCCGCTCCGCAGCATGTGGGATCCTCCCAGACCAGGGCACGAACCCGTGTCCCCTGCATCAGCAGGTAGACTCTCAACCACTGCGCCACCAGGGAAGCTCCACAACTGATTTTTAAAAATCAATTTATTTAAACTAAACTAAAAAAAAAAGAAATAGTTCACCCATTTTTCACACTGTACCTACCCCTACCTTTGGTAACCATCAAACTGTTCTCTGTAGCTATGAATTTAGTTTTATTTTAGATTGCACATATAAGAAAGATCATACAGTATTTGTGTTTCTCTGTCTCACTTATTTCACTTAGCATAACGCACTCAAAGTCCATCCACGTTGTTGTAAATGGCAAAACTTCATTGTTTTCTGTGGTTGACTAATATTCCATTGTATATTTTTGTATGCTTGGTTTGTTTCCATATCTTGGCTATTGTAAATAATGCTACAGTGAACATGGGAGTGCAAGTATCTTTTCTAATTAGTGTTTTTGTTTTCTTCAGATAAATACCCAAAAGTGGAATTGCTGAATCATATGGTAGTTCTGTTTTTAATCTTTTGAGGAAACTCCATTTTGTTTTCCATAGTAGCTGCACCAATTTACATTCCCACCAACAGTGCACAAGGGTTCCCTTTTCTCCACATCCTTGCCAACACTAAGAAGTGTTAATTTTAGTCTTTTTGATAATAGCCATTCTAACAGGTGTGAGGTACATTTCATTGTGGTTTTGATTTGCATTTCCCTGATGATTAATAATGGTAGAGCATCTTTTCATGTACCCATTGGCCATCTGTATGTCTTCGTTGGAAAAATGTCTATGCATATCTTCTGTCCATTTTTTTAATCAGATTGTTTGGGTTTTTGCTATTGAGTTGTATGAGTTCTTTACATATTTTGAATATTAGCCCCTTATCAGATATATGATTTGCAAACATTTTCTCCCATTTGGTAGGTTGCTTTTTCATTTTGCTGATGGTTTCCTTTGCTGTGCAGAAGCTATTTATTTATTTATTTAGGCTGCACCAGGTCTTAGTTGAGGCACTTGGGATCTTCGTTGCAGCATATGGGATCTTTTAGTTGCAGCATGCGGACTTCTTAGTTGCGGCATGCAGACTCTTAGCTGTGTTATGTGGTCTCTTAGTTATGGTATGCATGTGGGATCTAGTTCCCTGACTGGGGATTGAACCCAGACCCCCTGCATTGGGAGCATGGAGTCTTACCCACTGGACAACCAGGGAAGTCCCCAGAAGCTTTTTAGTTTGATGTCGTACCACTTGTTTATTTTTGCTTTTTTTACCTTTGTTATTGGTGTCAAATCCAAAAAATTATCACCAAGAGCAATGTCAAGGAGATTACTACCTATGTTTTCTTCCGGAATTTTTATAGTTCCAGGTCTTACATTCAAGTCTTTCATCCATTTGGAGTTAATTTTTATGTATGCTATAAGACAGAAATCCAGTTTCACTCTTTTGCATGTGGCTGTCCAATTTTCCCAGCACCATATATTGAAAAGACTTTCCTTTCCCCACTGTATACTCTTGGTTCCTTTGTCATAAACTGATGATATGTGTGTGTGGGTTTATTTCCAGGCTCTCTTTTCTGTTCCATTGATGTATGTGTCTATTTTTATGCTGATACTGTACTGTTTTAATTTCTATAGCTTTGTAATATTGTTTGAAATCAGGGAGCTTGATGCCTCCAGCTTTTGTCTTTTTTCTCAATATTGCTTTAGCTCTTCAGGGTCTTTTATGATTCCAAAAGAATCAAATTTTAGGATTTTTTGTTCTATTTCTGTAAAAAAATTTCAGGATTTTTTCTTTTATTTTTAGGATTTTTTGTTCTATTTCTGTAAAAAATGTCATTGGAATTTTGAAAAGGATTGTATTCAATCTGTAGGTTGCTTTGGGTAGTATAGATATTTTAACAATATTAATTCTTGCAGTGTGTGAGCATGAAATACTTTTCCATGTGTGTCTTCAATTGCTTTCATTAATGTCTTGTAGTTTCCAATATACACGTCTTTCACCTCCTTGGTTAAATTTAGTCTCAGGTATTTTATTCTTTTTGATGAAGTTGTAAATGGGATTACTTTCTTAATTTCTCTGAGAGTTCATTATTAGTATATAGAAAATTAAACATTTTTGTGTATGATTTTGTATCCTGCAACTTTCATGAATTCATTTATTTGTTCTAACAGGTTTGTTTTTTGTTGTTGTTGCTGTTGTTGTTTTATGGAAACTTTTTTTTTGGCTGTGTTGGGTCTTCGTTGCTGCACACAGGCTTTCTCTAGTTGTGGCAAGCAGAGGCTACCCTACGTTACAGTGGGCTTCTCATTGTGGTGGCTTCTCTTTTGTGGAGCATGGGCTCTAGGCATGCAGGCTTCAGTAGTTGTGGCACACGGGCCCAGTAGTTGTGGCTTGTGGGTTCTAGAGCACAGCCTCAGTAGTTGTGGTGCACAGACTTAGTTGCTCCATGGCATGTGGACTCTTCCTGGACCAGGGATCGAACCCATGTCCCCTGCATTGGCAGGTGGATTCTTAACCACTGAGCCACCAGGGAAATCCCTTTTGATGGAATCTTTAGAGTTTTCTATATATAAGATTATATCATCTGCAAATATAATATTTCCTCCTTTTCAATATGGATGTCTATTATTTTTTTATTTTTTAAATTATTTATTTATTTATTTATTTTTGGCTGCGTTGAGTCTTTGTTGCTGTTGGTGGGCTTTCTCTAGTTGCGGTGAGTGGGGGCTACTCTTCGTTGCTGTGCGCAGGCTTCTCTTGTTGTGGAGCACGGGCTTTAGGTGTACAGGCTTCAGTAGTTGTGGCATGCAGGCTCCAGTAGTTGTGGCACGCAGGTTCAGTAGCTGTGGCTTACAGGTTCTAGAGCGCAGGCTCAGTAATTGTGGTACATGGGCTTAGTTGCTCCACAACATGTGGGATCTTCCCAGGCCAGGGATTGAACCCGTGTCCCCTGCATTGGCAGGTGGATTCTTAACCACTGCACCACCAGGGAAGTCCCTATTTCTTTTTTCTTGCCTAATTACTCTGGCTAGGACTTCCAGTAATATGTCAAATAGAACTGGTAAGAGTGGGCATCCTTGCCTTGTTCCTAATCTTAGAGGAATAATTTTCAGA
Source organism: Mesoplodon mirus (assembly GCF_964341445.2). Taxonomy (NCBI): domain Eukaryota; kingdom Metazoa; phylum Chordata; class Mammalia; order Artiodactyla; family Ziphiidae; genus Mesoplodon; species Mesoplodon mirus. The sequence goes on along the minus strand of NC_138987.1, from coordinate 56,544,394 downwards.
TTTTCACTTTTCAGTATGATGTTAGCTGTGGGCTTGTCATATATGGCATTTATTATATTGAGGTATGTTCCCTCTATACCTGCTTTGTTGAGAGTTTTCATCACAAAAGGGTGTTGAATTTTGTCACATGCTTATTCTGCATCAATTGAGATGATCATATGATATTTTTCCCCTTCGTTTTGTAAATTTGGTACATTTCATTCATTGATTTTCACATGTTGAACCATTTTTGCATCCCTGGAATAAACCCCACGTGGTCATGGTATATAATTCTATTAATGTGCTGTTTAATTCTGTTTGCTAGTATTTTGTTGAGGATTTTTGCAACAATGTTTAGAGATGTTGGTCTGTAGGGTTTTTTTTGTTTGTTTTGTTTTGCAGTATCTTTATCTGACTTTGGTATGAGGGTAATTCTGGCCACAAAGAATGAGTTGAGAGAGGTTCCTTTCTCTTGAATTTTCTGGGAGAATTTATGAGAAGTTGGTGATACTCTTTCTTTAATCACCATGCTGTGTGTTAGTTTGTAATGTTATTCTTCATCACGGCTTATCAGACTTTGTCTCTGCCCTCCTGTATTTTTGATAATTTGCTGCAACTGCATTACCTATTTCTGATTGCAGTATTTCCAGCACCTAACATTTGATTACTTTTTTTTTTTTTTTTGCGGTACGTGGGTCTCTCACTGTTGTGGCCTCTCCCGTTGTGGAGCACAGGCTCCAGATGTGCAGGCTCAGCGGCCATGGCTCACAGGCCCCGCTGCTCTGCAGCATGTGGGATCCTCCCGGACCAGGGCACGAACCCGCGTCCCCTGCATCGGCAGGCAGACTCTCAACCACTGCACCACCAGGGAAGCCCTGATTACTCTTTTGACATGGTGATTTGGCTTGCAAAATCCAAATCTTAATGTTATTGTAAGGAGTGTAGAGAGAGTTCAGTTTGTCTGAAGCCAAACTGAGAGAGTAATTGATAAATCTGGAAAAGATGGAGCAGTGATTCTCCATCTATCAGATTTACCATTCCCTTTTAAAATATTTTTAACATACCTTTGTTCCTCTGAAGTGAAATTCATAGATAAAATATCTATACTCATACTTAAAAAAATTAATATGTGAGGGTAAATATAAGTGCTAATTTATAATAACACACATTTCAATGTGTAAGTTCTAGGTCAAACTTCAGTAGAAGACATAACAAAGAAGTAGATATGTAGAATTAATTATGTATTAATTATGTAGAATTAAAATAAATATGAAAGCTACAAATATAGGCTGATACAAATGCAGGTTTATTGTACTGGCACTACATATTATTAGCAGTAGTGCATTGCTAGTTGGTACTATGGTGTTTCAGAATGGTGAAATTTTATTGGAGAAATTCTAAAGAATATTTTCCTTTGATTTATAAAATATTTGCATTCCTGGAAATTTCAGTAAGCAATGAAACTCCGTAAAAAATTATTCTGCATTTATACTTTAAAAAGAGTAAGTTTCTAGGCTCAGATAATTATAAACAGATTTTTTTTAACCTATGTAAATATCCCATGGGACAGTCAAAATTTATGCAGGCTGGGCCAATTCTTTAACATGTGTACTGTCCATTGCACTGTTGGGTGGGCTGGCACCCCTTAGCACCTTTTACTAAATAAAATAAATCTTCCCTCCCATTCATTGTTACAACCAAAAATGCTTCCACAAATTTCTTTTTTAAGTTATTTATTTATTTAGGCTGCGTTGAGTCTTCATTGCTGCGTGTGGGCTTTCTCTAGTTGTGGTGAGCGGGAGCTACTCTTTGTTGGGGTGCACAGGCTTCTCGTTGCAGTGGCCTCTCTTGTTGTGGAGCACGGGCTCTAGGCATGCGGGCTTCAGTAGTTGCAGTGTGTGGGCTCAGTAGTTGTGGCTCGCCGGCTCTAGAGCGCAGTCTCAGTAGTTATGGCGCGTGGGCTTATTTGCTCCATGGCATGTGGGATCTTCCCCGACCAGGGATGGAACCCGTGTCCATTGCATTGGCAGGCGGATTCTTAACCACTGCGCCACCAGGGAAGTCCCCACAAATTTCTAAATGCCCATATGAGGCAGTAATTACCCCACTGAGAATTTGCTGATAGATTTTTGAGGAGGGGAAATAATGAAGTAGAAATCATGTCGTGGAATATTCTGATAGCTGCTTTCCAGTTGTAAGCATTGATTAAAAAAAGAAAAAGAAGTAACTTCCTTTAATTAATTAGTAATTAATTAGTTTGTTTATAGCAGCCACAGTTTATAAGGCATTTCACACATCTTACGTGTCTCACATCAACTGTAAACTCAGTATCTGCATTATTTTACAGATGAGTCAGGGCAGCTCAGAATTGTTAAGTGATTTATTAAAAGTCATTTTAATGAGAGAGCTAGAGTTGGAATCCAGATATGGTTTCAGACCCAATATTCTTTTCATTATATCATAGCAATGCTAGGATGAAGGCAGAGAAAAAAAATTTAAGAGGAAAATCTGAGACTCACAGAAAAACTAGAATTAGGGGACTTCCCTGGTGGTTCAGTGGTTAAGACTACATGCTTCCACTGCAGGGGGGTGCGGATTTGATCCCTGGTCAGGAAACTAAGATCTCACATGCCGTGCAGCCAAAAACAAACAAACAAACAAAAGACAACAACAACAAAAAACTAGAATTGGCAAGCCTTTGATTAGACAGCTTTATAGTGACTGTCACTGACATTCTGGGAAGAAAGGTGGTCAAAGCTTACTGTCAAACAGAGGATTTATTAATATATTCTCCCTTCTTATTCTTATAGGACCTTAATATGCAGCTGGGTGACATCATGCAGAATGTGCAGTGGATAATAAATCGCTATACTATGGATGAGAATGTGCACTCTGGAAGGGAAATATCCCTTACAGAACATAAGAAATGGAGAGCAAGTTTGCTGGAGAAAATAGTTACTTGTGCCAAGACTGCTGAAATTAAAGAAAAGACTCTTGTCTACATTCTGGCGTGGCTGGAAGAATGGAGTAAGTTTCCAGAAGTGATTTAAAGTTAATGAAAAAGCTAGAGAATGGAATTATAAGCAAATTATGAAGGATTAGAAGAAGACTAAACAAGAAAAGACTAAGGTGGTTATTTAGAGAACAGGTGCTCTCTGTTCCAGGAAGAATAGAATAAGGAAAATATAAGCTCGCTCACTTAGTACCAGCTATTCTGGCCTCCTTGCTTTTCTTCAAGCATGCCAACATACTCCTGCCCAGTGTCCTTATGCTTCCTAGTCCCTTGCCTGGAACATTTTCCATCAGGTAGCCACATGGCTCATTCTCTGCTTATATTTCTCTTTAAAATGAGGTGTTCTCTGACCATCCCCATTCTCTACCCACTGGCACTGTCCATTATTCTTTACTCTTCTTTATTTTTGTCTATAGCATTTCTTACCATCTGACATACTTTATAATTAATGTGTCTTTTAAAAATTTTTTGTCTGTGTCCTTTCACTAGAATGTAAATAGTATGAAGTTAGGGAATTTGTTTTATTAAATGCTGTATCTTCAGGATCTAGAACAGTACATGACAGAGGAGACACTGGTTGGATGAAAGAATGAATAAGCTAAGAATACAAAAAAGAGAAATTTCATTTAGTTACAAGAAATCTCATGTAACAGGGGTTATAAAATACTAGAAAACTTACCAAAGGAGTTAATTGGAGTTTAGATCCCCAATATTAAAGCACATGTTCACATTTTAGATATCTCCATCCCTGAAGTCAGGGAACTAAAAAATTAGACACCTGTTAACCATATTTTAACCATATTTTTATGGCCAAGGCTTACTGTTTGGCCTTCTATTCCAAGTCTCTCTTTTTTTTTAATTTCTTCATAGAGAGAAGCCTCAGAATAGAAATAATTACGAGATACCTATATTTCCCAATACTACAATATTGAATAGGTAGCCAATATTATAAGCCTATATGGTTATAATTATTTATTTTTCTGCACAAAAGTAATTTTTTTTACTCTCTTCAAGATGTCATTTTGTCTAAAATGACTACAATTGATATTGATGAACACCACCACTGTATAGAACAAATGGAGATGTTACCAGAAATGCTCAAAGCTATTGAGAGCAATGTCAAGCTACTGAGCAGAATTAGTACATCTTCGCTTGAAGAAAAAAAGAAACAAAAGAAAAAAACAGGTAAGAGTGCTGTAAGACTTTGGAAATAGATTTGACTTTTTCTAAAAAAGAACTTTATAATTTACGTACCATAAAATTTACCCACGATAATTGTACAATTCAATGACTTTTAATAAATTTAGAGTTGTGCAACTATCACCAAAATCTAACTTTAGAACATTTTTATCAAACCCCAAAGATCTCTCAGGCCCATTTGCAGTCAATCCTCATTCCCACCCTCAGCCTCAGACAACCACTAATCTCTTTTCTGTCTCAATATATTTGCCTTTCCTGGATATTTCATGAAGTGGAATCATATTTTATGTAGTCTTTTATGTCTGGTGTCTTTCATTTAGCATAATGTTCTTGAGGTTCAGCCATGTTATAGGATGTATCAGTAGTTTCTTCCTTTCTATTGCCAATTGTACACTATTGTTTGCATATACCAAACTTTGTTTATCCATTTACCAGTGCATGGACATTTGCATTGCTCCCACTCTTTGGCTTTAAAGAATAATGCTGCTATGAACACACATGTATATGTTTTTGTGTGGATGTAAAATTTCATTTCTTTTTGGACATACCTAGGAGTAGAATTTCTATGTCATTTATTTATTATTGCTGGTAAACTTATGTTTAACTTTTTAAGAAATTGTTAACTGATTTCCCAAGTGACAGCACCATTGCAATTTCCATCAGCAGTGTATTAGGGTTCCAGTTTCTTCACATCCTCAACAACACTTGTCATTGTCTGTCTTTTTTATTATAGCCTTTCTAATAAGTATGAAGTGATATCTCATTGTGGTTTTAATTTGCATTTCCCTAATGATTAATGATGTTGAGCATTTTTTCATGTGCTTATTAGTCATTCCTATATCTTTGATGAAATGTCTATTCAAATACTTAGCCATTTTTATTATTGAGTTTTAAGAGTTCCTTATATATCCTGGATACAACTCCTTTATCAGAAAAGTGATTTGCAAATGTTTTCTCCCAGTCTGTGGCTTGTCTTTCATTTTCTTAATGGTGCCTTGAGGCCCCAAAGTGTTTAATTTTGATGATGTTCCATCAATTTATCATTTTTTTCTTATATGGATCATGGGTTTAGTGTTGTATTATGCACTTGTATCAGTCAGCATTCAACCATGAGAGCAGAACCAGAAGGAGATTATATGTAATCTATCTATCCATCTATCTATCACATTGCAATTGAGGAACATGCTCTATATTATTTTAATTCTTTTAAATTTATTGGGACTTGTTTTATAGCCTAGCATATGAGCTATTCTGGAGAGTATTCCATGTGTTCTTGAAAAGAATATATATCTGGTTGTTGTCAGGTGCAGTGTTTTATAGTTGGTTTATATTGTTGTTCTAGTCTCCTATGTATCTCTTTCCTGATTTTTCTATCTAGTTGTTCTATCCATTAGTGAGAGTGGGATATTGACCTCTCCAACTATTATTGTTATTTCTCTCTTTAATTCTGTCAGTTTTTTTGCTTCCTGTATTTTAAGGCTCTGTTGTTAGATGCACATATGTTTATAATTGTGTTAGCTTCCTGATGAACTGACCCTTTTATCATTATAAAATGTCTTCTGTTGTCTCTAGAACCATTTTTTTTTTGCCTTAACGTTTATTTTGTCTGATATTAGTATAGTCTCCCTAGCTCCCCTGTGGTTACTGTTAGCAAGATTGAATCTAGGATGTGTTGCTTATAGTTGGATCTTGTGGGCTTTTTTTTTTTAATACAATATGGCAATCTCTGACTTTTGGCTGGAGTGTTTAATTCATATTTAATGTAATTATTGACATGGTTGGATATATACCTGCTATTTTGCTGTTTTCCATATGTCTCATATATCTTTTTCTTCTTCTATTCTTCTTTTACTGCCTTCTGTGTTAAACAGATACTTTATTTTTATTTTTATTTATTTTATTTTCAGCTGTGTTGGGTCTTCATTGCTGCGTGCAGGCTTCCTCTAGTTGCAGCAAGAAGGGGCTACTCTTCGTTGCGGTTCGCGGGCTTCTCATTGCGGTGGCTTCTTTTGTTGCGGAGCACAGGCTCTAGGCACATGGGCTTCAGTAGTTGTGCTGCACTGGCTCAGTAGTTGTGGCTCGTGGGCTCTAGAGCGCAGGTTCAGTAGTTGTAGCACACGGGCTTACTTGCTCCATGGCATGTGGGATCTTCCCGGACCAGGGATCAAAGCTGTGTCCCATGCATTGGCAGGTGGATCTTAACCACTGCGCCACCAGCGAAGTCCCCTGAAGAGATATTCTAGTCTACCTTTTAATTCTATTTTTTCCTACATTTTTGGAGTAATTTTCTTAGTGGTTGTTCTAGGAATTGCAGTATACACTTTAATTTACCACAATCTGCTAGAGATTAGTACTAACTTAATTCCAGCAAAATATAGAATGTTTGCTCCAATAGCTCCATTCTCTTCCCCTTCTTTGTGCTTTGTCATATATATTACATATTTACGCATTATATGCCCAACAATATAGTTTTATAATTATTGTTATTTATTTATTTACTTATTTATTTTTGGCTGCGTTGGGTCTTCGCTGCTGCGCGCGGGCTTTCTCTAGTTGCAGCAAGCGGGGGCTACTCTTCATTGTAGTGCACAGGCTTCTCACTGTGGTGGCTTCTCTTGTTGCGGAGCACAGGCTCTAGGCATGTGGGCTTCAGTGGTTGTGGAACGTGGGCTCAGTAGTTGTGGCACACGGGCTTAGTTGCTCCAAGGTATGTGGGATCTTCCTGAACCAGGGATTAAACCCATGTCCCCTGCATTGGCGGGAGGATTCTTAACCACTGCGCCACCTGGGAAGTCCATATAAATTATTGTTTTATACGATTGTCTTTTTAATTGACAAAGAGAGAAAAAAGAAAAAAATATTTTTACCGTCTTTTTAATTTACTTACATATACTGGTGCTCTTTATTTGTGTGAAATTGCGTTATCCTCTGGTGTCATTTTCTTGCAACCTAAAAGACTTCTTTACTATGTCTTGTAAGGCCAGTCTACCAGCACCAAGTTGTTGCTTATCTGGGAACGTCTTCATTTCACATTCATTTTTTTCAGGCAGTTTTAGATTTAGAGAAAAATTGAGAATATAATAAAGTTCCATTTATCTCACCATACTTTATTATTATTAATATTTACATTAGTATGATGCATTTGTTATAATTAACAAACCAATATTGAGACATTATTAATTAAAGTTTGTAATTGATTAATAATTCCTTGTTTTTACCTAGTGTCCTTTTTCTGTTTCAGAAGCCCATCCGGGGTACCAGATTACATTTAGTTGCCGTGTCTCCTTAGGCTTTCTTGGCTGTGACAGTTTCTCAGATTTTTCCTTGTGTTTGATGTGTCTGATGGGTTTGAGGAGTACCAGTCAGGTGTATTGTAAAATGCCCCTCTATTGGAATTAATCTGATATTTTTCTCATATTTACCCTGGGGCTATGGGGTTTTGGGAGAAAGATCACAGAGGTAAAGTACTATTGTCACAGTATCATTTCAAGGGTACATATTATCAAATGACTTATGACTCAGTGTTGACTTTGATCACCTAGCTAAAATAGTGCTTGTCAGGTTTCTCCACTGCAAAGTTAGTTTTTTCCTCATTTGCCATATTGTGCTCTTTAAAAGGAAGTCTATATGTGCAGCCCACATTTAAGGAATGGAGAGTTATGCGCCCCCTCCTCTAGGGTGGAGTATCTACATAAATTATTTGAACTTTTAAGCACAGGAGTTTGTCTTTTCGCCCCTATTTAGTAATTTATTAGATTATTTATTTATATCAAAATGAACTCACAGATATTTAATACTTTGGGTTATAACCTAATACTACTTTATTTTCTTGCTCAAGTTCCAGCTTTGGCTACCAGAACCTCTTTCAGTTGGTTCTTGTGCCCCTTTCACATACCCGCATCAATGTGGTTTATTCTCTCTATCTTTTTTTTTTAGCACTTCCTTACTTTCTGGTACTTACAAGTTACAAGATGCTTCAGGTTCATCTTGAATATTTCCTGCCCCAGTTCTAGACTCTGTCACTTCCCCAAGGACTTCTGGTTCCTTTAATTAGAGAATAGTATTAAAAACCAAGATCTGGTTGCTATGTGTGGTCATTGCTACTAGGGTGTTATTTCTGTTTGGCCCTCTCATCTTTCTTTTTTTCTTTTTCTTTTTTTTGGCTTGTGGGGTCTTAGTTTCCTGACCAGGGATTCTACCTGGGCCCTCGGGAGTGAGAGCTTGGAGTCCTAACCACCGGAGCACCAGGGAATTCCCTTGGCCCTCTCATCTGACAGAGCAAAAAAAATGTGTGCGTGTGCTGACCCATGAATATACACATATCTATAAACATTTATGTATATAATCATCTCTAACTACATTAAGCTAAACATGAGTTCTTGTCAATGTCTCTAACTCTAATTCATTATCACATGGATCATTCTAGCTCCCTCCCCTTGCTTATCAGTAAATTCCTACCCAAAACAGTGAGGAACATGTTCCTACCATCTGCCATCCATTTACTTAATTGTTCAGTCCAGTATACATGTATAGCAATATCAGAATTATTAACCCATACTACTATGGGAAACAACTTATCAACTACAGTACAGCCCTCATATGTAGTTCCTTTTGCCTTGGTCTTACAGAATCCTTTCATTTCCAGTTACTTAGGTCAGCAACACTCCCTCTTCCCCACCACTGCCATTTCTTTCAGTGAGGTTGTGTCATACATTTCTAATATGGTTAGATTCTCGTATCACAGTATGAATTCCTTCCTGGGATCCCCTTACCTCCTAGATGGTTACTTTAAAAAATTTGCCTACATAGTTTCACTCTTGGTACTGTAGAGTTCTGTAGGGTTTGACAAATGTATATTGTCATGTATCCACCATTAGACTATCATACAGAATAGTTTCTCCATCCTAAAACTCCCCTGTGTTTAATCCTTCCCCTCTCTCTCCAAGACTCTGGCAACCACTGCTTTTTTAGAGTCCCTACAGTTTTGACTTGTCAAGAATGTCATATAATTGGAATTATGCAGTATGTAGCTTTTCCAGACAGGTTTCTATCTCTTAGCAATACACATTTAAGTTTCCTCCATAACTTTTTGTGGCTTAATAGATTATTTCTTTTTATTGCTGAATAATATTTCATTGTATAGATGTACCACAGTTTGTTTATCTCCCTATTGAAGGACGTTTTGGCTGCTTCCAGGTTTTGGTGATTAAGAATAAAGCTACTATAAACATTCTCATGCAAGTATTTAGTGTGGACGTAAGTTTTCAAGTTAACTGGGTAAATACCTAGAAGCATGATTGCTGAATCATATAAGACTACATTGGGACTTTCCTAGTGGTCCAGTGGTCAAGACTCCGTGCTTCCAATGCAGGACCGGGTTCCATCCCTGGTCAGGGAACTAAATCCCACATGCCGCAACTAAGAGCCCACATGCCGCAACTAAGAAGTCTGCACACCGCAACAAAGATTGTGCGTGCCACAACTAAGACCTGGCACAGTCAAATAAATAAATAAATATTTGGGACTTCCCTGGTGGCACAGTGGTTAAGAATCCGCCTGCCAACACAGGGACACAGGTTTGATCCCTGGTCTGGGAAGATCCCACATGCCGCGGAGCAACTAAGCCTGTGCACCACAACTACTGAGCCTGCGCTCTAAAGCTCACGAGCCACAACTACTGAGCCCATGTGCCACAACTACTGAAGCCTGCATGCCTAAAGCCTGTGCTCCACAACAAGAGAAGCCATGAGAAGTCCGCGCACCACAATGAAGAGTATAGCCCCCACTCACCACGATTAGAGAAAGCCCATGCATAGCAAAAAAGACCCCATGCAGGCATAAACAAACAAACAAACAAACAAATAAATAAATAAATAATAGTAGTAAATTTAAGAAAAAACTACATTATTTTGTAAGTAATTTTGTAAGAAACTGCCAAAATGTCTTCTCAAGTATCTGTACCATTTTTCATTCCCACCAGCAATAAACAAAAGTTCCAGTTACTCCATATCCTTGCTAGCATTGGTATTACCTGTTTTTTTTTAATTTTAGATATTTTAATAGGTGTGTAACAGTATCTCATTGTAATTTCAATTCTCTAATGACAAGTGATATTGAGCATCTTCTCATATGCTTACTTGCTGTCAGTGTATTATTTCTTACCTTCATTAAAAAAAAAGAGTTGTACATGCATGCTACTTTGAGAAGCATGTACTTACTTCAGTGAATGGATGTGACAGACATTCTGTAATGTATTTAGAGAAGAGTATAAAAATACATGTACTAACTATGGATATATGAGTGTTCACTGAAAGCAACTTTGACAGGAATGTTATTTCAGTGAATGGATGTGATTGCTCTTCTGTAATACATTTAGAGAAGTGTTTAAAAACATGCAATAATGATGGTTATGAGGGCTGTACATTCATGCTACTTTGGGAAGAGTGTTATTTCAGGGAATGGATGTCTTAACTTCTAGTAATCTAGCATCAAGTTTGCTGGTTATTTTTGAAGAATAGTTTTGCTGGATATAGAATTCTTGGTTAATAGTATTATTCTTTCAGCACTTCGAATATACCATCCCACTGCCTTCTGCCTCCACTGTTTCTGATAAGAAGTGACCTGTTAAATTTACTGTGGTTCCCCTGTTCTAAATGAGTCTCCTTTGATTGTGATGAATCATTTTTCTCTTTTTGCTTTAAAGATTCTCACTTTGTCTGGCTTTCAACAGTTTGACTATGATGTTCTAGGTATCGATCTTTCGGTATTTAGCCTACTTAGAATTTGCTGAGCTTCTTGAACGTGTTGATTAATGTTTTTCATCAAATTTGGGATGATCTGGCCATTATTTCTTCAAATATTTTTAATGCCCTACTGTCTTCTTCTGGGACTTCTATTGCTTATACATTGGTATGCTTGATGGTATCTTACAAGTCTCTGAGGCTTTGTTCATTTTTCTTTATTCTTTTTCCTCCCTGTTCTTCAGAGTAGACAATCTCTAGTAATCTAGCATCAGGTTTGCTGGTTATTTTCTTTTGTAAGCTCAAACATGCTGTTGAGCCCTTTTGGTGAATTTTTCATTTCAGTTATTGTACTACTCAACTCCAATTTTTCCACTTGGTTTTCCAGTTTTCATCTCTTTAATGATATGCTCTATTTGACGAGTAATTGTCATCATACTTTTATTTTAAAATATGGTTTCTTTTAGTTTTTTGGACGTATTTATAACTGCTTCTTTTTTTCTGATAAGTCCAACATCTGCCCACCTCCTCTCCCTGGTCCCTGAGACAATTTCTACTGACTGCTTTTCCTCCTGTGTATGGGTCACACTTTTCTGTTTCTTTGCATGCTTTTTTTTATGTTGAAAACTGGACATTTTAGGTAATATATTGTAGCAACTCTGGATTTTGATTCTCCTTACAACCTCCAGAGTTTGTTTTTGTTGCCTTTTTGGTTTGTTTTTTAGTGACTTGTCTGGACTAATTTGGTGGAGTCTGTATCACCCAAAGTGGGCAGCCACTAATATCTCTGCTCAGTTGTGTTTTTTTGTTTGTTTATTTTTATTTTTAAGCCTGAATTTTAGGGGTTATTTTGGGTCAGCATAGCTTAGTTGTCAGTCAATGATTAGTCAATCGTTAATTAATCCAGATTGATCCAGTAAGGCTTCTACTCTTTGCTAATGGATCTGTGTATGGGTTAAAGTAGTATTGTTAAAGAATTGCTTTGCTCTAGATCAAATCAACCCCCTCAGGCAGTAGAGCTGTCAGTCCTCACAGGCTGCCTCACTCTGGTAGAACTCAGGCCATAGGGCTAGGGAGTTGGAGATGGAAGCAGCTCCAGGCTAAAACATCATAGCAAATTTTTCTTGAATAAATTCTTCTCAATTTGTTGTATGCCTTTGGTCAGTTTCCAACGTCCTAAAATGATTGTTTCTGGCAGTTTTCCTCAGTTTTTTCATTGCCTTTTTAGGAAAAATTTGCTGAGTTTCTCATTCAGCCATTTTGGAAATCCCTTCAAATGTTTGCCTTCTATTCTTTTGTGATCCTTTTGAAAGAACCAAGGTTAGCTTCAACTCAGAAAAGGAAGAAAAGAAAGATAGGAACCCAAGAAAGCAAATGGAAAGCACCAAGCATAATCAAAATCAAAGGAAAGTTCTGGTTTACCTTATGTCTAATCTCAAAATTGTAATCGAAAGGAAGTTGAGGTCACAGCTGAGTTCTTCTCCTAAACTCTGGACGAAGAACTTCTAGATGATTGTGGGAAAAGAGTCATTCTTTTGAAAATAATGCTGTTTATTTTGGGGCCAAACTTTCCTGATGAAACTTTATCCTATATCTGTCTGTTAATTTAGGCTAAATTCCTTAGGCTTAAACATAGAGCACAGCACAAAAGAAGAAATGCAATCTCATTATTTTATTCATTTATTTATTTATTTCTTCTAGCATCTAGAGGTTCTCTATGGAAATCTTGGAAAGAAAGAGTTATAAAGCAACCTGCAACAGCTCATGCTTTAAGACCAGATCAGATGATTAGTGATCAATTTGCAACAAATACAAAGGTTTCAGAAATCCAAGATATGCTAGAGGAACTCATAGGTACTGCAGTGTTCAATAAATTGGAAAAAAATGCTATTAAATATATATCATCAACAATAGTAAACCTTTCTAAAGCTTTGAGTACACTAAATGATGAAGTGAAAGTTATTAATCTCCAAAGTGCCAGTATGTATACAAATGAGACAAGTGAAAGAGAAAAAGAGATTTCCCTGAAGATAATACAAGATCTCAGTAAAAAAAATGAAATGCTTCAGCAGAAACTTCAAGAAGCAGAAGAAAAATATGAACACCTTATTCGATCCAAAGGCGTAGAACATGAAGCATTGCCCACATCAACACTGAGAGTGTTACCTGAGCCTTCTACACAATTAGCCATTAACCAAGCTGACACAGAAGACAGTATAGATGAAATTTTGGCCAAAGAATTTGAAATCGTTGTAGATGAGGCCCCCCAAAAAGGGACCAAAGCCTTGGGGATCAAATGGGACACATCTCCTTTATATACAGCCCAAGGTGAGACGATTTCAGATATAACTGACCAGCAATACTCTTTACCTGAAAAAAAACAGAAAAAGTCTTCTGAAGAGATCAGTGAAGATATCATAACAGATAAGATATCAGTGAAGAAAGGCGGTGCCTTTCAGAAAGATGGGACTGATCAGTACCAATCACAGAAAGGAAAGCGCACAAAAGGCCCATATGTGCAGGAGACCTCTGAACCAAATGTGAATGATGATAAAGGTAAACAGAAAGTCGCAGGGACCAAACTTGATCACCACTTTGAAATACAAGCACTAGAAAAGAAGAGAAAAGAAATAAAATCCTTTTCTGAAGACAAATCAAAGTCACTCACTGAATCAAAAAGTCAACATTTTCCTTCTGATTTCCCTTCTGACACAAAGAGCCAAGGTGGCAAAAGTGGAACAAGTAGTATAAGGGAAAGACTCAGGAAAGCCAAACCTGAATATTCACATAGCAAAAGTCAAATTTCTTCAGAGAATAAAGAGGAACTCATCACTGAGTCAATGGACGAAGAAGGCAGAAGTGAGATGAGTACCCAAGCAGAGCCATCCAGGTTGAGCCAACTTGATTATTCCCCTGAGAAAATGAAAATGAAAGGAAAGAAACACCAAATCTCTCCAGGAACCATTATAAGCAAAGAAGAAAAAACTGAAGAGAAGGATATGTCAGTCTTCGCCAAGAAAGTCAAGTCTCTTGAACTTGTTAAATCACAATCTAGGATAACTAAAGAGACTTCAGGAATTCCAGATGGCAAAAGAGAACAGAGTAACCTAGAAGAATTTCAGAAAGCCATAGTGTCATTCCTAAAAGAGAAAATTGATAACATAGGAAAGCCTTTGGATAAAAAGACTAGGTCAAAAGAAGAGTTAATATTAAAAAGAGCAGAAGTTGAAAAATTAGGAATCATAAAGGCAAAAATTGAGGAATATTTCCAAAAAGTGGCTGAAACTGTGATAAAAATCTTGAGAAAATACAAAGATCTAAAAAATGCAGGACAAATTGGAGAGAAACCTATGAAACGAAAAAAGGTGGTCTCATTTATGCCAGAATTGCATTTTCAGAAGCAGATTAGTGCAAAGTCAGAAATTAGCACCTTACTTTCACAGGAGAGCCTTGACCCACTAACTGACAATTTAATACAAATGATCTTGGCTGAAATAGAAAGTGAAAGGGATGCTCCTGTAGCCTCAACAGTAGGGAAAGACCATAAGGAGAAGGAAAAACAAAGGCTAGAAGAAAGGAGCTATGAGATGATAAATAAGAATTTGGAAAAGGAAGAGGCATGGTTCCCAATGAAGGAGGGAAGGCGAGGGCAACAGAAGCAGAAACAGTGGCAGGAAGAAGAGGTGTGGAAGGGACAACAAAAACAGAGGATGCAAAAGCAGATTGAGCCAGATGAGAAGCAAAAGAAAAGGGAAGAGGAGAAAGAAGGGCATCAGAAGTCAAAGCAGCAGCAGCTGGAAGCATGGAAGCAAAAAATGAAAGAACAAGGAGTGCCCTTGAAGAAGGAGAAAGGACAGCAGATTATGCAGGTTCTGAAGGCAGTGAGATATCTGGAGCAACAAAGCAGTTGGGAGAGAGAGAAGGAGAAGCAGAAGCCAAGGAGAAAGGTAGAGGACCATGAAAGGCAGAAGCAGAAAACAGCAAAGGAGATGAAAACCTTTGAACGACCAGAACAGGTGCTCAGTCACACTCCAGTGACATTGTCTTCCAGGTGGCAGAGCACACGAAAAGAGGCATTGCAGTTACAGCAAAGAAGAGAGTTAATGGGAATCTTAAGAAATTAGAGAACCTGGCTGATGGAAAGCACCCCATACCAATCATTCCTCCCATCTCTACACAATCTTCCTCACCAGGAGCCTTTTCTATTTCTGGACAGTCTCCCACAGTGTCCATTACTCTTACCCCTCAGCAGGCCCAGGCAATAGAAATTGACTTCACCCCTGAAGAGGCCAAGGCACTGGGAATCACCCCCACCTCTCATCAGGTTCAGGAATTGGGGGAAACCCCTACTCCTAAGATGTCTCAGGGTTTGGGAGCAGTCCACACACCTGAGCAGGCCCATACACTGAGGGTCACTCTTACCCCTCAGCAGGCCCAGATGCTGGGGATCACTCTCACCCCTGAGCAGGTCCAGGCCCTGGGGATCCCTGTCATCCCTGAGCAGGCCCAGGCACTGGGGGTCACTCTCACCCCTCAGCAGGTCCAGGCCCTGGGGACCCATGTCACCCCTCAGCAGACCCAGGAACTGGGGATTCATGTCACCCCTGAGCAGGCCCAGGCACTGGGGATCACTCTCACCCCTCAGCAAGTCCAGGCACTGGGGATAACTCTCACCCCTGAGCAGGCCCAGGCACAGGTGGTCCCCCATGTTACCGCTCAGCAGACCCAGGAACTGGGGATCACTCTCACCCCTCAACAGGTCCAGGCACTGGGGATCCATGTCACCCCTCAGCAGGCCCAGGACTTGGGGGCCCCTTTCACTTTAGGACAGGCTCAAGCATTGGGGGTTTCTCTCTCTCCAGAACAGTTTGAGGAATTGAGTTCCTCCCACCTCAGATAACAACTATACCTTAGAATCTCCCCACATCCCAGAACAAATCCAACCTTTGGGAGCCCCTTTCACCCCAGGACAGGCCCAGTCCATGGGTATTACTCTCAGGTCTGAGCAGGACCTAAAATTAGGAGCTCTTCTCATTAATGAGCAGTCCTTACCGCCCAGGGCTGGTCCTCCTTCAGGACATACCCTGGAAGTTGGGATCTTTTCCATTATTCATAAATCTATCACAACACATGCTCCTCACATTCCTAAGCAGTCCCCAGTATCATCTGCTCCTGTTGCTGAGAAGTCCCCTATATTCTACTCCTTTGCAGATATCAAGGTCTCCTCTTACACAAGTCCCCTCTGTCCCTGGGAAATCCTTGGGAATGAGGATTCCTTCAGAACCCAGGAGGCTCCTGGCACCACAGACTTTTCCTTCCTCTAGAAGACCCCAGTTTCTAAGGGTCAATCCACTTCTGTTCGGTTCCCAGCTCCAGTCCCCAGCCCAATATCTGGGCCCTCTCCCACTCCAGGGCAGCCCCTTGCACCAGGCCCTTCTTAGTTCTAGGCAATTCTTCATATCTAGGGACATTGTGACTCCCCAGTTGCCTCTGATATCGAAGCCCCTTCTTGACCCCAGACAGCCCCTTATATCTGGAGTCCCAGCCACCTCTGCACAGATTCCCAGTATCTGGGCTCCTTTCTCTCCTGGGAAGTGCTTGGTTCCTGGGACCTCTTCCACCCCTGAGGAACTATTGGAATCTGGACCCTTAACCCTCTCTGAGCAGCCTCAGGCATTCCAGACCTCTGCCATCCATGAGCAATCTCCCTATCTACAAGCCCCTTCTACCCTTAGGCAGCATCTGTCACCATGGACCCTTCCTGGGCAAGCTTCCCCACTACAGATCCCTCCCACCCCTGGGCATCCCTCTACACTATGGGCTCCCTCAACCCCTGGAAAGCCCCAGAAAAATTTGTCCTCTCCTGTCTCTAAGAAAAGTAAGGAAAGATTGTCAATTATTTCTTCTCTGAAACCTAAATCAGCAATGGTCCATCCCAGTGCTCCAAGTTTCAAGGTACCTCAAGCCCCTTTCACCACTAAGAAGTTCCAAATATCAGAGGTCTCTGACACTTATGAAGAAATCCAGAGACCCCGAGATCCTTTTGCTATGGAACAATTTAGAACATTTAAGTCCTATCTCACTGATTACAGGACACCAGTATCCCAAACCCCTTACATTGATGAGGGGGCCCTTCCTACTCTCATTAAGCCTGTAATATCACTACCTTCTCTTACTACTCAACTACCCAAAACATCACAGAGCTCACCTTCTGAATGGGACCAGAAATCCCGATTTCCCCCTATAGATAAGCCCTGGATACTGACTTCACTTTCAGGTACCAAGAAACCCAAGATGATGGTGCCCACTTCCTATCCCCAAGAGCTCAAAGACAGAACTATTTTGTTGATGTGGAGGCTCAGCGGAAGAACCTGATTCTCTTAAATCAGGTGACAAAACCTTTACAACCGGGGCACGAACCCGTGTCCGCTGCATCGGCAGGCAGACTCTCAACCACTGTGCCACCAGGGAAGCCCATCCTGGCTTTTTAAAATTGCAAATATCAGTCTGCCATCCTTGGACTTTGTGTTTGAGGTTACCAACTTACTATCTGGGGGATTTAAAAAAAGTTATTTTTGGACTTCCCTGGTGGAACAGTGGTTGAGAGTCCGCCTGCCGATGCAGGAGACACGGGTTCGTGCCCCGGTCCGGGAAGATCGCACATGCCGCGGAGCAGCTGGGCCCGTGAGCCATGGCCGCTGAGCCTGCGCGTCCGGAGCCTGTGCTCCGCAACGGGAGAGGCCACAACAGTGAGAGGCCCGCGTACCGCAAAAAAAAAAAAAAAAAAAAAAAAGTTATTTTTTATTGTAGAATTTTTTCCCCTTTTTTTAATAGTTGATTTACGATATTGTGTTAGCTTATATGGAGAATTTTTTTAACCTAAAATTACAAGATGCCAAACTAAGACCTATGATAGAAAAAGCTATCATTAATTATAGGAACATTCTATGTCATTTATTCAACAAATATTTGTTGAATGTGTACTTTGTGGCAGGCCTTGTTCTAGGTGCCAGGGATACAGTAGTGAATAAAACAAAGTACCCTGTTCTCACGAAATTTACATTTTTGAGGATTGAATTCATTTGAAAACTAAGCACTGGAACAACAAGGTGCAAAAGAAAGACATCCAGTATATAGGCAGAAATTTTCATTTCAAAGCTTATCTTAGAATTGTTGAAAAATATTCTGCTCTATAGCTGTCTTTAGTTTTCTCTTTCCAGAATGAATATTCCTAGCCCTTTAAATCTGTTTTTACATGTTTTTAAACACTTTCATCCACTTGAGAACTTTAAATAACATGTTTCTGGTCATTCTCCAGTTCCCTTATGTCTTTTTTCCTTTGTTATATTTAAATTAAAATAAATAAGTTGCACATTCACCTGGTACAATATATTTTTCTTTTGATGCGATATTTTAAAAATATAAATGGTAGAGTGAAAAGCCTCCTTAATAGTCCTATTCTTGGCCATTAGGCCCCTCCCCTAGGGCTACTAATGTATTCCACCCAGAAATATTTTCTGCATATGCAGAAAAGTATATATGCTCTTTTATCCCTCTCTTTATAAATTTTTTAAATTTTATAAAATTTTATAAATTTTATAAATTTTAAAGTTACAATGTTTGATTTTTTTAGAACAAGTTAGAATTTAGGTATTAATATATAAAGAGGCTACTCATCCATTTTATAGTTTCATAGTATTCCAAAGTCTAGATTTACCAGAATTTACTTAACCTCTGATGAACATTTATGTTGTTTTCAATATTTTGCATTATAAAAAATGTATTTCAATTAACAATCTTGTATATACATATGTATTCATATATGTTCATTCCTAGAAGTAGAATTTCTAGATCAAGGGTAAGCATTTTGTAATTGTGATAGATTTTTGTCAAATTGTTCTCCAAAGAGGTTGTAACAATTTATACACTGGTCAGCATTATAAAAGAGTACTTCCCCACATCAAGACTAACATGAAATAGTATCAATTTTTTGGTTCATTGCCAATGTAATAGATAAAATATGGCATTTCAATGCTTTAATTTGCATTACTTTTATTATCGGTTGAGGTTAAGCATCTTTTCATAGACTTAAGAGCCATTTGTATTTTATTTTCTGTGAAGATTCTATTCAATACTTTGCCCATTTTTCAACTGGGTTGTCAAGTTGCTTTTTTAATTGATTCGTGGGGTCTGTTCAAATATTTGGAAAATTAGTCCCTTGTCTGTGATATAAATTGCCAAATTTCCCCCACTTGTGTTTTGACTCTGCTTTTGGTGGGTTCTGCTTTCTAAAAAAATTTTGATTTTTATGTGTTTATATCATTTTCTTATTTAAATATTAATTTATTTATTTTGGGTGCACTGGGTCTTAGTTGCGGCATGTGGACTTCTTAGTTGTGGTACGCGGACTCTTAGTTGTGGCATGTATGCGGGATCTAGTTCCCTGACCAGGGATCGAAACCAAGCCTCTTGCACTGGGAACTTGGAGTCTTACCCACTGGACCACCATGGAAATCCCTATATCAATATTTGCAATAATGCTTTGTACCATATTTAGAAAGGCCCTCTCCACTATGAGAAATATAAAAAAATTATTTCTAGGTTGCTTTTAGTACTTTTATGGTTGGTTATTAGTTTTTTGTTTGTTTTACATTTAAGTCTTCGATTCTAAGCTTTCTGTTGTGAGATATAGGTGTGATGTTTTTCACTCCCCCACATGGCTGCACAGTTGCCCCATCACTATTTACAAAATAATCTACCTTTTCCCCCACTGATTTGAATGTAGCTTCGTCATAAATTGTTGTATCATTTAAGTCCATAACTGGATTTTCTATTATTTTTTTACTGATTGCATATAGATGAGTTACTTCTATTCTCTGTTATTTATTGTAGTTTTATTTTTATGATGCTGAATCTTCGTGGTAGTTAGTACTATTTGCCAGTACTTGTCAATGAGATGTGAGCAGAATTAATGTGTATCATTTCTGTCCTAAGCTTATCATTGTCAGTTTGAGATCCTCTAGAGTCTCCTTTTCCTCTGGTATGATAACCTATAGTGTTCAAGGTGATGACTGTTCTGTTAGCCTGTGTTCCTGAGAGTAAAGAATGAAGCTCGTTCCCTGCAAAGCTATGATGGATTTGTAGTATGAGCAACAGGTAAACTTTTGTTTACAAACAGCAAAACCCAGTTAATCTTTACTAATATAGTCTTCCTATTCAAGAAAATGATATACCTTTTTGTTCAGGTCGTGTGTGTGTGTGTGTGTGTGTGTGTGTGTGTGTGTGTGTCCTGTTGGAGCATTCTAAAGTTTTCATCTAGCTCTTACATATTCTGCCATATGTGTATATCTTGCTAGTTTTTATTTTTGTTGTTACTATTGTAAGTGGACTCTCTTCTTCTATGATACCTTCTAACTGGTTGTTATTTGTATAAATGAAGGCTAGATTTTTCTGTATCAGTTTTGTATGCAGCCATCTTACTGTATTCAAAAGCATGTGATAGTTTTTCAGTTGATATTCTTGAGTTTTCCAATTACATAATCATATCACCCGCAAATAATATTTTTTTACATCTAGAATTTCCAACTTTTAAACATCTCATTTCTGTCCCTGTCTACCTGAATTGATTAGTACCTTTAGAACTACATCAAAAAATATTGGTGATGTGGCCACAAGGCCATCTTTGTTCATTTGACTCGCCCTGAGTAACAGCTAGTAGTGCCCTTCCATGGTCCCATGTTATTTTTTTCTAGGAAAAACTCACCTTCAAGAACATTTAAAAGGATTGTTTATATTTATATTCTCCTTTCTGAAAAAGTTACAAAACAACTTTAACCTTAGTCAATTTCATTTTGAGGGGGGTTATTTTCCCCATTCCTTTGTAACTCAGAATGCCAAAATGTAAGTCCTTTCATTGCTAATTATTATAGTGGTGATAGTGGACATCTTTCTAGTATATGTCATTAAAAAATGCTGGCTTTTGGGTTGAAATATATTGTATCATATTAAAGAAGTATCCATCAGCTCCTGTTTTGTTATTTTTTTTAAATCAAGAGTGGATGTTGATATGGGAACATATGTATATGTATAACTGATTAAATTTGTTATAAAGCAAAAAATAAAAAAAATTTAAAAAAAGAGTGGATGTTGAATTTTGTTAAATTTATTAAATCACATTTTGTTAAATGTGATTTCAGCACTTCATTTTCATGGTTATTAGAGAACATATTTTCTCCTCAGATCTATTAGTATGATTAATTATTTAAAACCATCATCGCATCCCTGGAATTTGTCCTTGTTGTGCCTTTCTTTGAATGTGTTACATTTGCTAATATTTTATTTAGGATTTTACTTTGCATTGATATTCATTAGTAAGTTTGGTGGTTTACTTCTTTTGGTGCTATCTTTGTCAAATTTTGGTATAATTTTAAGTTTATATCATTTAAAAAATGTGAAAGCTTATTTATTTTCTATGCTCTGGAACAGTTTAATGATAAAATCAGCTATTCTTTGAAAGTTTGGTAGATTTCACCTATGATATTGTATGGGCTTGGTACTTTTGGGGGGAATTCTATGACAACTTTCTTAATTTTTATATGGCAATTACATTTGTTTAGTTTTAGTGAAGATTTTGAAGATCTAAGTGATATGATGTTTTAGTAAAATCATTTAAAAATTGAAATATGGGCTTCCCTCATGGCACAGTGGTTGAGAGTCCGCCTGCCGAGGCAGGGGACACGGGTTCGTGCCCTGGTCCGGGAAGATCCCACATGCCGCGGAGTGGCTGGGCCCGTGGGCCATGGCCGCTGGGCCTGCGTGTCCGGAGCCTGTGCTCCGCAACGGGAGAGGCCACAACGGTGAGAGGCCCGCATAACGCAAAAAAAAAAAAAAAAAGGAAATATATAGATCAACATTTCACAACAATATTTAATTTATACACTTATAACTTTAATCCCATCAAGGATCAATTTGTTCATTTTTCAGAAAGCTCTTCTTTAATATTTAATGTTATAATAAATCACCAAGAGGTATAACAAGGAATTAAATATTGACAGATGAAAGATTCCATAATAAAAATGGCTGAGTCAAGAAGATTCTAACATTATATGGGAGAGAAAACATAAAGTATAATAATATAAACTATTTTTGAATAAAGAAAGTTTTGTAGAACCTCTGTAAGTAAAGATTCCATGTTTAAATGCTAAAATACAGTTTTAGAGTTGTATTACCACATGATCAGTGTAATATACCTGAAAAGCAATGATGGAAAGAATGTAAAATTACACCAGATGCTGATAATGAAACATTTCATTTCCATATATATTGAAGAAAGTTCTTAAAGATACTAAATGATGTGGTGACTAAACAGGATTTAACTTATCATTTAATTCATCAACATTTAAAATATCCACTACAAGCCAGGGGCTGGGTTAGGCCCAGGGGGTAGAGGGTGGAAGAATACAAAAATGGATAAGCCATATCCCTGCCTTGAAGGCACTCAAAGTCTACTAAGAGATAGTCATACAAACAGATGAGTATATAGTATGATGTGGAAAGAATGTATCAGCTACTCTATACAAGAGGACTGAGGAGAGGGGAGAGTTAGGTAAAGCTTCTAGGAGTCCAGACCTTTGAACTCTGTCTCAAAGAACTAGTAAAAGTCAGTAAGGCAGCAAAGGTAGAGAGTCTAGCAGGACAAAGAAAGGAAGAAAGAAGCAAAGTTGTGTGTGTGTGTGTGTGTGTGTGTGTGTGTGTGTGTGTTGGTGGAAACCAGTAACTGTTTTGGGGCACGCTGAACCATATCCATATAAGATGGCGAATTTAAATGATAAATGTTTTGTGTGTTCTGACTGCTTCACCAATCGGCCGTTCCCCCATCTCTCTCCCTCTCCTTGGGCTTCCCTATCCCCTGAGACACACAACAATATTGAAGTTAGGCCAATTAATAACCCTACAATGGCCTCTAAGTGTTAAAGTGGAAGGAAGAGTCTCATGTCTCTCACTTTATCACTTTAAGTCAAAAGCTAGGTATGAATGAACTTAGTAAGGAAGGCATGTTGAAAGCTGAGAAAGGCTGAAAGCTAGGCCTTTTACACAGTTAGCTAAGCTGTGAATGCAAAGGAAAAGTTCTTGAAGGAAATTGAAAGTGCTACTCTAGTGAACACATGAATGATAAGAAAGACAAACAGCCTTATTGCTGATGTGGAGAAAGTTTTAGTGGTCTGGATAGAAGATCAAACCAGCCACGACATTCCCTTAATTGAAAGCCTAATCCAGAGCAAGGCCCTAAGTCTCTTCTATTCTATGAAGGCTGAGAGAGGTGAGAAAGCTGCAGAAGAAAAGTCTGAAGCTAGCACAGGTTGATTTATGAGGTTTAAGGAAAGAAGCCTCTTCATAACATCAAAGTGCAAGGTGAAGCAGCAAGTGCTAATGTAGAAGCTGGAGCAAGTTATCCAGATCTAGCTAAAATAAGTAATGCAGGTGGCTATATTAAAAAACAGATTTTTAATGTATACAAAACAGCCTTACATTGGAAGAAGATGCCATCTAGGACTTTCATAGCTAGAGAGGATTAGTCAATGCCTGGCTTCAAGGCTTCAGAGCTTTGAAGGACAGGCTGACTCTCTTGTTAGGGGCTAATGCAGCTGGTGACTTTAAGTTGAAGCCAGTGCTCATTAACCATGCTAAATTAAAATGCTAAATCTACTCTGCTATCAATGGAACAACAAAGCTTAGATGACAGCACAACTATTGACAACATGGTTTACTAAATATTTTAGGCCTACTATTGAGACCTACTGCTCAGAAAAAAAAAGATTCCTTTCAAAATATTACTGCTGGGCTTCCCTGGTGGCGCAGTGGTTGAGAGTCCGCCTGCCGATGCAGGGGACACAGGTTCGTGCCCCGGTCCGGGAAGATCCCACATGCCGCGGAGCGGCTGGGCCTGTGAGCCATGGCCGCTGAGCTTGCGTGCCTGGAGCCTGTGCTCCGCAATGGGAGAGGCCACAACACTGAGAGGCCCACGTACCGCAAAAAAAAAATATATATATATATATATATATATATATATATATATATATATATATATATATTACTGCTCATTGACAATGCACCTGGTCACCCAAGAGCTCTAATGGAGATGCTCCATTAATCTTAACCTCCATTAAGATTCACGTTGTTATCATGCCTGCTAACACAGCTTCCACTCTGCAGCCCATAGATCAAGGAGTGATTTCAACTTTCAAGTCTTATTATTTAAGAAATAGATTTCATAAGGCTATACGGTAGCTGCCATAGATAATGGATCTGGGGAAAGTCAATTAAAAACCTTCTGGAAAGTATTCACCATTCTAGATGCCATTAAGATCATTCATGATTCATGGAAAGAAGGCAAAATACCAACGTGAACAGGAGTTTAGAAGAAATTGATTCCAACCTTCATGGATAACTGAGCAGCTCAAGACTTTAGTGTAAGAAGTAACTGCAGATGTGGTGGAAACAGCAAGAGAGCTAGAATTAGAAGTAGAGCCTGAAGATGGGACTGAATTGCTACCATCTCATGATGAAACCTGAATAGATGAGGAGTTGCTTCTTATGGAAGAGCAAAGAAAGTGGTTTCTTGAGATAGATTCTTCTGATGAAGACACTGGGAAGACTGTTGAAATGACAACAAAGGATTTAGAATATTACATAAACTTAGCTGTTAAAGCAGTGGCAGGGTTTGAGAGGACTGACTGCAATTTTAAAAGAAGTTCTACCATGGATAAAATGTTATCAATCAAACAAACAAAAAATGCTATCAAACAGCTTTGCAGGCTACAGAGATATCATTCGTAAAAGGACAAGTCAATGGATGCGGCAAACTTCATTGTTGTCTTTTTTTAAGAAATTGCCAAAGCCACCCAAACCTTCAGCAACCACCACCTGATCAGTCAGCAGCCATCAGCACTGAGGCAAGATTCTCTACCAGCTCAGATGACTGTTAGAATTTTTTAGCAATAAAGTATTTTTATTTATTTATTTTTTAATTTTTAAAAATTGATATATAGTTAATTTACAATGTTGTGTTCATTGCAAAGTGATTCAGTTATACATATATACATATAAATATATATACATATATATTCTTTTTCAGATTCTTTTCCATTATAGGTTATTACAAGATACTGAGTATAGTTTCCTGTGCTATACAGCAGGTCCTTGTTGTTTACCTATTTTATATATAGTAGTGTGTATATGTTAATCCCAAACTCCTAATTCATCTCCCCCACCCCCGGTAACCACTTTGGTAACCATAAGTTTGTTTTCTATGTCTATGAGTCTATTTCTGCTTTGTAAATAAGTTCATTTTTATCTTTTTTTTCTTTTGGCCATGCCATGTGGCTTGCAGGATCTTAGTTCAACCAGGGATCGAACCCATGTCCCCTGCAGTGTAAGCAGGAAAGCATGAAGTCCTAACCACTGGACAGCCAGGGAATTCCCTGTACCATTTTTTCAGATGCCACATATCAGTGATATCATATGATATTTGTCTTTCTCTCTCTGACTTACTTCACTTAGTATGATAAAATTTGGGTCCATCCATATGCTGCAAATGGCATTATTTCATTCTTTTTATGGCTGAGTAATATTCCATTGTATATATATATACCA
Organism: Mesoplodon mirus; assembly: GCF_964341445.2. Classification (NCBI taxonomy): domain Eukaryota; kingdom Metazoa; phylum Chordata; class Mammalia; order Artiodactyla; family Ziphiidae; genus Mesoplodon; species Mesoplodon mirus. Next base: position 56,518,810 of record NC_138987.1, on the reverse strand, counting down.
CATCTTTATCCATTCATCTGTTGATGGACTTTTAGGTTGCTTCCATGTCTTGGCTATGGTAAATAGTGCTGCTATGAACATTGGGGTGCATGTATCTTTTCAAAAGAACACGTATCTTTTCAAATTAGAGTTTTCTCCAGGTATATGCCCAGGAGTGGGATTGCAGGATCATATGGTAACTCTATTTTTAGTTTTTTAGGGAACCTCCATCCTGTTCTCCATAGAGGCTGCACCCATTTACATTCCCACCAACAGTGTAGGAGGGTAGTAATAGTTTTATATCCAAATTCTGATCATGCTTTTTCTCTGATGTCAGGAAGACCTTGGCTCGAATTTCCAGTTCTGAACTTCTCTAAGACTCAAATGTGCTGACTCAAATTTGTAAAATTGATGTAATGATAATTACTTCAAAGAATGGTTGCAAGGGGACTTCCCTGGTGGCGCAGAGGTTGAGAATCCGCCTGCCAATGCAGGGGACGATCCCTGGTCTGGGAAGATCCCACATGCCATGGAGCAACTAAGCCCGTGCACCACAACTACTGAGCCTGCACTCTAGAGCCCACTCGCCGCAACTATTGAGGCCGCGTGCTGCAACTAATGAAGCCCACGTGCCTAGAGTCCATGCTCCGCAGCAAGAGAAGCCACTGCAATGAGAAGTCCCTGCACCGCAACAAAGAGTAGCCCCCATTCACCACAACTAGAGAAAGCCCGGACGCAGCAATGAAGACCCAACGCAGCCAAAAATAATAATAATAATAAAATATAAAATTAACTCAGATAGTTAATATATTTAAGTATTAAATGATCCATATATACAGTAGGTTCTAAGCTATTACAACCCACAAAGAGACCTAAGAGTTATTCCCTTCCCACTCTCTCTCTATATATAAAATACATATTTCAGAAAAACATCTTCAGTGGGTTCCCATTGCCTACCTCCCCCAAAATCCAAACTCCATAACATGCTATTTAAAGCCTTTCATAATCCAGCTGTTTCAGTCTCATCCCCCACTATATCCTTTCACATATCTGTGGTCTAAAAGTTCCAGACTACTCACCACTCCCAAAATATAACTTTCATTGTCTTGCCTTTATTTATAGTGTTCCCTCAACCTGGAATTCTTCATCCCCTTTTTCTCAAACTTCAGTGGCTGTAAGGTTTACCTGAGATTTAAAAAGAAAATACAGCTCCTGAAGCTTACCACCAAGATTTTTTATTCAAAAGGTCTGGGGATGCACCCTGGAATCTGCACTTTCAACAAGCACCACCCTCCCACCCCCAACAAAATGATTCAGTCCAGGTGATTAGGGTCCACACTTTGAGAAATACTGGTATTGTGAAAAGAGAAAAGATCTGGGTTTGCCTCCCAAATCTGTTATTTATCAATTATGTGACTTTAGAAAATTACTTAACTTTGCTCAGAATCCTTTTCCTCTCCTGTAGAATAGGGATGGCAAAAAAACTATGTTTTGGAGGCCCAAACATTGTGGCCTACTACATTATAGTAAAGAGACTACTACATTTTTATGACTGTTCCTCAAGACCTTATTCAATATCTTCCTATGAAGCATTCTTTATTCCTCTTGTTAGAATTATGTTTTCCTTTTTGCTCAAACAGCTAAATTGCTATTTAGCATTTATTTCATTCTCTCTCTGACACAATTTATTAGTCTCCTAATCTGGCTTGTAAGTGCTTTGAAGGCAAGGACCCTCTTTTTCATAATTGTATTAAGTACCTTCTATATGTTGTATACATATCAATACTAAAATATAATATATTAAAAAAATAATAAGCAACACTATTTTAACACTAAAAACTCTGTGAGGAGTTAATGAAAATTTGACAGTCATATAGAGTTTTGAAAGTTTAGTCATATAGGGACCTAGATTAGGGTCTCATTAAGCAAGGCTGCCACCCCTATACTATCTCTCTCTACTTACTAAGGATGAGATGAGAATGGTGACACCAGGTTTGCTGAGTTAGTGTCAGTAATTATATGAATCTCATTCTTGTTAATTTTTCCAAGAAAGAACATAATTAAATGGTTACAAGCCATCCAGAATACTGGGAGAGGTTATGAGACCCAGAACCTCTACATAATGCTGAGAATTGATGACTATCAAAAAAAGGTGATGCAGATCTGCACAGAGAAGCAGAAGTCGCTACCGCAGAAACGGAATCAGTGCCTGAGGAAAATGATGTACTTATTCAGCCAGGTAATCTGTTTTCTTTTCCCTCTCCCCAGTGTGTTGTAAGAAAAGTGAAAGTGGCAGGCTTTGAAAATAAGTTACCTGGAGATACCATAACATACTACAAATTTCATGGCTTAAAACAACAGAAATGTATTCTCTTACAGTTCTGGAGGCCAGTTCGAGAAATCAAGGTGTTGGCAGGGTTGGTTCCTTCTGGAGGCTCTGAGGGAGAAAGTTGTTCCAAGTCTCTCTTTGAGATTCTGGTGGCTATAGACAATCCTTGGCATTACTTGGCTTGTAGCTGCATAACTCCAGTCTCTGCCTCTGTCTTTCCCATGGCCTTCTTCCTAGTGTGTTTTGTGTTCTCCTCTTACAAAGCCATGTGTCATTGCATTTAGGACCCATCTGGTTAAACCAGGATGACCTCATCTTGAGATCCTTAACTACATCTGTAAAGACCCTTTTTCCAAATAAGGCCACATTCACATGTTCTGAGTGAACATATCTACTGGGGAGTTCACCATTCAATCCACTACACTGTGACTTCAGTGAAACTCCTAAATTGACAATAGGAATACTGGCTGGACTCTCTAGATGAGAAAAGATTAGAATAGGAGAGACTTCCAGAAATGCTCAACTCCTTCCTAGTCAATCCACATCTACCAGCCTCTAGATATGAAATCTCTTGAGGTCACTGCTCTCCAGCTGATTCTTGGTGGTTACATTCCTCAAAACTATCAGAAAGCAAGTTTTAATATGCATTTACAAAAAAAGGAGATAAGGGTTTACTTAACTTGCTTACATAGCACCAGGCACAGAAGATCCTGCTAAACTCTGACATCCACCCAATTATGTCTCAGAGCCCTCTCTGAGATGACCATCAGTATGCTTTTGGAAGTGATACTTTCCAAAAGTTATAGAGCTGAGATTAGAGTTCTTTGCTCTGGGATTATATGCTCCCATTATTTTCTCCAGCATGGAGTTCTAGGAATATTTATATTTATACATCATTTTCTTTTACTAAAGTAATTAATTTACAAGATTAGTTTACTTGCTACTCTAGAAGGTACAGAGAGACTTCTCATTATAGACATATTGTGAATTTTCCAGAAGTTACTTTTTCTTTTCTTTTTTTTTTTTGGCCACGCCACGCGGCTTGCAGGATCTCAGTTCCCCGACCAAGGATTGAATCCAGGCCACAGCAGTGAAAGCCTGGAATCCTAACCACTAGGCCATCAGGGAACTCCCCAGAAGTTACATTTTATTTTATTTTATTTATTTATTTTGGCTGCACCAGGTCTCAGTTGCGGCATGCATGCAGGATCCCATTCCCCAACCAGGGATTGAACCTGAGCCCCCTGCACTGGGAGCAACGAGCCTTACCCACTGGACTACCAAGGAAGTCCCTAGAAGTACATTTTAAACATTAAAACTCTCTGACCTCAAAAATTGGATATTTTTGACAGTTCTGGGTTTGGAAAATATGACCAATGTAAATGGTGTAAAGCAAGATGAATTGGCAGTGTCAAGAACTATCCAACAGGAATTACAATGTCTAGGGCATTTCAGAGGATTAATAAGGGTCTGGGGTCAGGGAAGGCAGAATCTAGATGATGAGGTGGGTATCAAGGCATCAAGAAGGGAGGGGAAAAAGCAACAAGGAAGAAAAGGGCAGAAATGAATAAATACTTACACTGAATCAGAGTGGTGGTCAAGAGGTTGGTTCTGCTACCAGATTGGGTTCAAATCAGCTTCACCACATACTAGCTAAGAGACCTTGGGCAAGCCACTTAACTTTTCTGAGCTTCATATCCCCATATGTAAGAAGACAAGGATAATAATAGCACCTATCTCTTTTTTTTTTTTTTTTTTTTGCGGTACACGGGCCTCTCACTGTTGTGGCCTCTCCCATTGTGGAGCACAGGCTCGGGACGCGCAGGCTCAGCGGCCATGGTTCACGGGGCCCAGCTGCTCCGTGGCATGTAGGATCCTCCCGGACTGGGGCATGAACCCATGTCCCCTGCATCGGCAGGTGGACTCTCAACCACTGCGCCACCAGGGAAGCCCCCTATCTCTTAAGGTAGCAAATATCAAATAAATTAATACATAGAAAGCACCTGACAGTCAATGTTAGCTGTCATTATATTTGCACAATGTTTCACAACTGATGAATATATTGTCTTACACAACTCTCCTAAGAACCCTGTGTTTATTATTCTTGTTTTAGAAATGAGAAGAAAGAAGTGCAGATAAAATTAGCAACTAACCCAAAGTCACAAAGCTAGGAAATGAGAGGACTAAAACTAGAACTTAATGCAGGACCACAGTTTTTATATATCACAGTTGCCAACACTGAAATTGTGTGTTGGAGGCAGGCAGAGGTTGAGGAGTGGCAGGAAGAAGGGAGAAAGGGCATGGAGAAAGAGAATTCCTTTTCCAAGGAAAAGGAAGTGTCATAGTTTAGCTAAGGCCAGCTAGGAAGACCTTCCTAAAGACTTTGGCCCTTTCTTTTCATGATTTCCTTTTTCTGATTTATTTATGTTTAGCTTCAAGAGATATATAAATTGAACCTAAATCAACCTATCCCTTTGATCATCAAAAAGAAGCAAATATCTGCCTCTACCAAATTTGTTCAACTGCCAATCCTAAAAGAAGAGGACAAAAAGTATGACATATTCAATAAGTTCAGGTATGTGGTAGGAAAGACTGACATTAAACTTTCTTTCGATAGTATCTGGGACCTCATGCTTTTTTTCCCCCTGCCCCAGAGCTTCCCCTTCTCCACAGTTATGATGTGGTTCAGTGGAGAATATTAATTTTCTTAGTTAATTTAGCAAAAGGCTTATTTCTACTTAAATATTTAATAACTAATTTTGAGTTCCTTAAAAAAAAATGAAGTTGATTCTTCCTTACGAAGAAACAAATTATTTTAATACACACAGTGAAGAAACTTAGAAGCATTACTTGTCTTGTTTTTTTTTTAAGAAGGTAGGAACTTTGGGAAGGAAGGGGAAAAGACTGCTGTGGGGGAAACATAGCCTGCATATGGAGTGTATACTCCATGAAGCTAAGAAAGTCGTTTTAAAACGTATTAGGTGAAGTCATGGAAATGCAACTTTCAGGGGGAAAAATGTTATTTCTGCAAATTCTGCTGTTTTAATCCATCTCTCAGTCAAAGTAGGCATAGCTAATGTTCCTTGGTGCCAGGGGGGCTTTATAGGACACGGTGGTGGTGAAGAGAAGGGGCAAGGATAGGAATTATATCTTTTGAATGGCTATGGAGTTCAGGAGTGTTTGACGCTTCCAAGTGGTGCTTGCTCTCTGATTCTCTAGACAAGAAGACCAAATGGAAGCCATCTGGAATGCTGATTTATCCACTTCAAGTTACCCAATAACAGAGAAGACGTCAATGTATTCACTCTGGGCCCAGCTGGGTGGGTACCCAGATATTCCTATGCTGCTCCAGTTAGATGTTCACTCTACGTTCAGAAGATCTCTTAAATGCATTCAATCAAAGTAAGTTAAGGACTGGGAGGGAGCACTCTGGTAATTGGGCCTTTGGTCACATACCTTTTGTTTCCCTAACTTGATTTTCTCTTACAGCACCAGGGAGTTGCCAAAAGTAGTTTTTTGGTGTGAGGTCAGACTCACACCAGCCATAAAATAGTACAGGTAAATTCAACATTAGTCTTTTAGTGTTTCTCTTCATAGGCCTATAGATGTCACTACTGGAATAATATAAACAAACAAACAGACAAAAAGCAGTTATAATACCATGAAACCTAATTACCATGAAACCTAATCTAACACTAGATAGGTCCACTTTGAATTCCACCCTTAGGGATTTATTACTGGAAGAACCAGAAAGACCGTAGTAGAATGCCTTCGCCCACTTCATGATTCAGTAACATGACCTTAAATGCAGTTGTCATATCTAGGCCAAATTTGAAGTAAATTCAGTGCTCATATCCCAGGATGCACTGAAGAGACTTGGAGAGAACAGGTAAGGTGGTCATGTAGTTCCAAATTTCCAAATTCTGTTAAACCAGATTCTCACTGAAACTATTGGAAACCATTCTAGTGGAAGTGAAGAGTTTTGGAGTCTCCATTACCTCTTTCAAGTAAGAGAATTATTTAATGTTCTAAGCTAAGAATTTAGAAATGGAACTTTTGTAACCTGAAAGAGTTTGTGGGAGCAGTCTGACTTATTCTGGTGAAATCCAAGTCCTGGGGTAAGAAGAGATAGTGTTAACTCATCAGTTTGTTTAGGTAGCAGATACCATGAAATAAGACACTTAAAATTCGATAATAAAGTAAAATAATAGCAAAAATATTATATAATGTATACAATATAAAATCATATACCGTGAGCACAAGTGTTCATGAAAAAAAGTAACCAAATCAAATGTAACCATTAAGTTGAATAAGTATGACTCCTAAGTTATAGGTTATAATCAGAAAGCAGCTTTCTTTTTGTCTCCCATTTTCCCTTACACTTTTTGAGTAATTAAATTAATTAACTTAGGTTATTTGGAGAGATAACATTGCTAATTTAATGCCTATAGTGCTTGGGACAAGATGTATAAATTTTTCTTTGAATAATATTTCCTTTATCTCCATTCCACAGCTAGCTTCAACTATTAGATATACTACTGACCTAACTATTCACTTCTTACTCATGCTAAATCCTACGAAGTTAGTGAGACTCTTACTTCCAATTTACTGTTTGGAAGTACTCAGAATCAAGGAGCTTTCCATAGATTTTTTTTTTTTAAGGTATAACGTATATACATTTAACCTCTTTAGGGTACAGTTCTGAGTCTTGACAAGTGCATAGTTATGGCAACCACTGATCTGCTTGCAGTCCCTATAGTTTTCTCTTTTCCAGAATGTCATATAAATGGAAGTATACAGTATGTAATCTTTTGAATCTGGCTTTTTCCACTTGGCATAATTCATGTGATTCATCCATGTTGTTACATGTATCAGTAATTCATTTCCTTTTACTTCCTGGCTAGTATTATTCCACTGTATGGCTCTACCATATTACTTTATCCATTCACCAGGTCAAAGACATCTGAGTTGTTTCCAGTTTTTGGCAATTAAACTGCTATAAAAATTCATACACAGGTTTTGGGGTGAATGTAAGTTTTCACTTCTCCTAGAAAAATACCCAGGTGTGGGATTGCTGGGTTGTATGATAAGTGTATATTTACTTTATAAGAAATGGCTAAGGTATTTTCCCAAGTGATTTTATATCCCTTTACATTTATTCAGTGAAGCTAGTTCTTACCCTACCTCTAAATGAAAACCTAGATGGTTCCATGACATTTCTGGTAACTTTTTTTTTATATAGTATTTTTTTAATATTTATTTTATTTATTTATTTTATTCTTGGTTGCATCGCGAATATTTATTCTTAGTTGCGGCAGGTGGGATCTTCGTTGTGGCATGCGGGATCTTTTGCTGGGGCGTGTGGGCTCCAGAGAGCGTGGGCTCTGTAGTTTGCGGGCACACGGCCTCTCTAGTTGAGGCACTCAGGCTCAGTAGTTGTGGTGTGCATGCTCAGTTGCCCCACAGCATGTGGGATCTTAATTCCCCGACCAGGGATCAAACTTGTGTCCCCTGCATTGGAAGATGGATTCTTTACCACTGGACCACCAGGGAAGTCCCCATTTCTGGTAACTTTTTAATAATGTAAGTTTATCTAGTCGGTAATTAAAATGTCCAGAACCATGTATAATAAAGCTTTAATTTTGTTTTAAAGTTCTCCTCTCTTCCAGCTTAGACTATTGCAACTTAACAGTCAGGGAAGAAGGACATGAACAGCTTATTTTCTCTTTTGTGGCCTACTGCTTTTGTTCCAACTTTTCCAGCTTGCTAGTATTGGACCTCTTATAGATTACAGTTCTGAGAAGGGAGGAGAGGGAAAGGGAAAGGGAAAGAGAAAGTTCTTACTGACTACCACTGTTGCATTTTCTCACATCATTGCTTCCTGGATGTAACAGATTTTTGAAGATGACTCTTTCATGGGAGTACTTGGTGAGTTCCTTGGTGATCATCATCACTGGAGATCACTCATCTGCAGATTTCTTCTGCATGTTGTTTTCTTTTTGGCCACACCCCACGGCTTGTGGGATCTTAGTTCCCCGACCAGGGATGGAACCCAGGCCCTTGGCAGTGAGAGTGTGGAGTCCTAACCACTGGGCCGCCAGGGAATTCCCTGCAGATTTCTTCATCATGGCAGGTACATTTCTATTTCAACTGGTTGTTTGCATTTGTGATACCCCCAGCTTCTCTCTGCTGAGATGTGTTTGCATATTTAGGCAGTTCTCCTGGACAGAATACATGACAGCCCTATGTCATCTCTCCTGGGTATATATGTATGTGTGGCCCTCATCTAGTCTATAAGGAAACACTTGAGCCTTCTTTGTCCAGATAAACTCTGAGGCTGAAGGCCTATCCCAACGCAGCAGCTTTTTCTTTGTTTCTGCCATTAGAGCAGCTAGCCAATCAGTCAGGTATGGTTTTTTTTCGGGTATGGAATCAGGCCCTTGTCTACTGGGCCTCCAAATTGGAGACTTGTGTTAAGTTCTTGGAGTGGAGGAAGGGTAGAAGCATTCTCAAAATCCTCTTCTCCTGGGGCCTCCCTGGTGGCGCAGTGGTTGAGAGTCCGCCTGCCGATGCAGGGGATACGGGTTCGTGCCCCGGTCTGGGAGGATCCCATATGCCGCGGAGCGGCTGGGCCCGTGAGCCATGGCCGCTGGGCCTGCACATCCGGAGCCTGTGCTCCGCAACGGGAGAGGCCACAACAGTGAGAGGCCCGCATACCGCAAAAAAAGAAAAAAAAAAAAAAAATCCTCTTCTCCTTGACCACCTCATACCCTCAAAGTGAGTTAAAAGATTAAGAGTTAATTTCTTTGTAAATCCTAGTCTAGCACTTCTCTTTGGAATTTGGTATCCATTGTTAGGGTTGCAGATTCAGCAAATAAAAAGGTAGGGCACCCAGTTAAATTTTAATTTCAGATAAACAGCAAATGATTTAGTATAAGTATGGTCCATGTAATTGTAAAAAATTATTTATTATTTATCTGAAGTTCAAATTTGACTAGGCACCCTGTATTTAATCTGGCAACCCTTCTATTGTGCTTTGCCAAAACTTCCATTTTTACATGATATTAGATACAAAATATGTATTAGGAGTTTCTGAGTTATAGAGTTAGATGTTTGAAAACTTTCAGAGTAGGAGATGCTGAAAACAGTGAAAAACTTTAATAAGACATTATAGGAAATAGAAGAATTGAAGACTTGGATTTTTTTCTATTTTTCACTAAACCTATTTTTAAGACACCTTTAATTAGTAATAATGGGCACTATATGATCCGTTATTATTTGCCATCCTCCCCCTCTTTTTTTCTCCCTAGAATCTCTTCAAGGTCTTTCTCCCTCAAAGAGGATTATATATTTTTTTACTTTGTGGCAATTATAGCCCAAACCAAGAGACTTTTTTCCCTCTGGGTTTGGTTATTTCTACCATCCTTTGGATCTCAGTTTAAACAATCACTCTTTCTTTTTTTTTTTCTCAACTTTTTTTTTTTTTTTTTGCCCATGCCGCAGGGCATGTGGGATCCTAGTTCCCTGACCAGGGATGGAACACCCGCCTCCTGCATTAGAAGCACAGAGTCTTAACCACTGGATCACCGGGGAAGTCCCTAATCTCTTTCCGAGCTGTCTTCTCTGACTCCTGTGTTCTCCCATAGCATCTTATAATTAATACTATCTTAGCACTTACCATTCTGTATTTAATTGCCTTATTACTTACCTCCCCTGATTTTAGACAATATGTTTTTTTTTAATTAATTGATTTATTTATTTATTTTTGGCTGCGTTGGGTCTTCGTTGCTGCACACCTGCTTTCTCCAGTTGTGGCGAGCAGGGGTTACTCTTTGATGGGGTGTGCAGGCTTCTCATTGTGGTGGCTTCTCTTGTTTAGGAGCATGGGCTCTAGGTACGCAGGTTTCAGTAGTTGTGGCACATGGGCACACTAGTTGTGGCTCACAGAGCCACAACTCTAGAGCACAGACTCAGTAGTTGTGGCCCATGGGCTTAGTTGCTCCGTGGTATGTGGGATCTTTCTGGACCAGGGCTTGAACCCGTGACCCCTGCATTGGCAGACGGATTCTTAACCACTGTGCCACCAGGGAAGCCCCTAGACAATATGTTTTAAGGAGATTAGCTGCCTGTTGTGTTCAACTGCCTCTATTTTTGCTCTGCCTGCTTTCCTTTCAAAAATATTTACTACTTCCTATGTGCCAGGTACTAAAATGAGGCACTGAGATATAATATGTGGAAAGGGTTCAAGAGACCATGGATGCCAGGCAGAAGGAACACTGTGTGCAAAAATCCAGGGCCGATAACATATTTCTTCTTTTACTTTATCTCATAAAAATTTAAAAAAAAAATTTAAAATATAGGAACTTCCCTGGTGGTCCAGTGGTTAAGGTTCTGCCTTCCAATGCAGGGGATGTGGGTTCCATCCCTGGTCGGGGAACTAAGATCCCACATGCCTTGGGGCAACTAGGCCCACATGCTCTGGAGCCCACGTGCCACAACTAGAGAGAGGCCCGTGCACCACAACGAAGATCCTATGTGCCGCAACTAAGACCCAAGGCAGCCAAATAAATAAATGATTTTTTTTAATTAAAAGCATATAAAAACAAAAACCTCCCTACTCCCCAGTACCTTTTCTTCCTGTTTCCAACAGAGGTGACTAGAACTAAAATTTATCTTCCTGCCTTGATGTGTCATGTGATGCTTGGAGCTATTGTCATCTTTGGCAACCCTGAGGTGATAACCACAGGACAAAAAGACAATACACCAAGAATTACAGAGGAGGAAGATAAATGAAACCCTATCTTTGATAACATTAAGTTGCTGGAACAACCCTGAGTACACCTGCCTCTGGCCTTTTTGTTAAGTGAGCAATAAATGACTTTTTAGTTTCAACCATCCTTAGTCAGGGATTCTGTTACTTTTTTTTTTAACATCTTTATTGGAGTATAATTGCTTTACAACGGTGTGTTAGTTTCTGATGTATAACAAAGTGAATCAGCTATACATATACATATGTTCCCATATCTCCTCTCTCTTGTATCTCCCTCCCACCCTCCCTATCCCACCCCTCTAGGTGGTCACAAAGCACGAGCTGATCTCCTTGTGCTATGCGGCTACTTCCCACTAGCTATCTATTTTACATTTGGTAGTGTATATATGTCCATGCCACTCTCTCACTTCATCCCAGCTTACCCTTCCCCCTCCCTGTGTCCTCAAGTCCATTCTCTACATCTGCATCTCTATTCCTGTCCTGCCCCTAGGTTCTTCAGAACCTTTTTTTTTTTTTTTTAGATTCCATATATACGTGTTAGCATACGGTATTTGTTTTTCTCTTTCTGATTTACTTCACTCTGTATGACAGACTCTAGGTCCATCCACCTCACTACAAATAACTAAATTTCATTTCTTTTTATGGCTGAGTAATATTCCACTGTATATATGTGCCACATCTTCTTTATCCATTCATCTGTCGATGGACATTTAGGTTGCTTCCATGTCCTGGCTATTGCAAACAGAGCTGCAGTGAACACTGTGGTACATGACTCTTTTTGAATTATGGTTTTCTCAGGGTATATGCCCAGTAATGGGACTGCTGGGTTGCATGGTAGTTCTGATTTTAGTTTTTTAAGGAACCTCCATACTCTTCTGTATAGTGGCTGTATCAATTTACATTCCCACCAACAGTGCAAGAGGGTAGGGATTCTGTTACTTGCAGCACAAAATATTACTGACTTAATCAGTTTATACTTTTTTACCCCTGAGGAAAGCTTTTCCTAATCTTCCCTATTGCCCTTATGTGCCATTTCCCCAAACTCCCATAATATCCTAAGATTATTACTCTATCATTGTATTTACCACATGTATTATAATGATCTGTTTATGCATCTGTCTCTTTGTATCCCAGGAGATCTGACATTTTGACCCATTAGAGATATCCAAAAAAGTTCAATGTTGAATGAATGAATAAATCTATGTTTCTTTCTCCAAAGAGGTAATAATCAAAGTAGGGGGTGATAAAATACTGAGGAATTACAAAAGACAGCAACTCTCAAAAGAACAGTTTCCTTTTTTAAAAAATATTTTTTAAAATATTTATTTATTTATTGGCTGCACTGTACAGCTTGTGGGATTTTAGTTCCCTGACCAGGGATTGAACCCGGGCCCTGGCAGTGAAAGTGCTGAGTCCTAACCACTGGGAATTCCCAAAAGAACAGTTCCAACAGGACTCTCTTAGGGCAGAGGAAGCTTTGGAAACTGCAGGCTATCTGGTGCAATTTTTATTGAGGGAAGTACTATTACCTGTTAAGTAACAGTAATAACAATAACACTTCACAATGTGGTGCTTTTCACAACCAGTGAATCTAATATCAAATTTAAACCTCACAGCCATCCTGATGAGGTAAAGAGAGTGAGCATTTTAAAGAATAGGAAGCTGAAGCAGAACCAGAATTTCAAACAAGTTCTACATGCCACACTAAAGATACCTGAAATTTACCTTAAGCTAAATGGTTTAAATATCTCTCTCACTGAGATAAAGACCATCTGATGTGAAAATTCTTACTTACCATACAGTAGACAAAGGTTAGAGTCACTCAGAATGACTGGATTTGCTGTTTCTGTCATTCACCCTATGTCCCTGCCACTTTCTGTGTGTCACACATAAGCAAACACGTACACGTGCCTTTCTGTCTTTCACTATTCAAATCTTTAAAAGATGGGTAGAGAAAGCTGGCACAAGTGTGATATGTCATTCATTCTTTTTTAAAAAAAATATTTATTTATTTATTTATTTGGCTGCACCAAGTCTTAGTTGCGGCAGGCGGGCTCCTTAGTTGCAGCTTGTCAGCTCCTTTGTTGTGGCGTGAGAACTCTTAGTTGTGGCATGCATGTGGGATCTAGTTCCCTGACCAGGTATTGAACCCGGGCCCCCTGCATTGGGAGTGCGGAGTCTTAACCACTGTGCCACCAGGGAAGTCCCTAGTGTGCTATGTCATAATTCTTTATTTTTTCCAAGGGCTGGTCCTAGCAGGGGGCTTGCACACTTGAAAATAAGGAAATGGTTCAGATGTTTGCCTTGGCTTATTAGAGCATTTTCCCTAAAGGGGGAAAAACTACTTAGTACATAAATCAGAAATTAGAAAGTTGTCTGGCAAATACAGCATCAGGGCAGAAGCAGCTGTTTATGTGATATCAATGGTTGTGACATAAGATTATGATGTGGATTCATCTCCACCATAAGAATGTACCTGACCAACAACCTGGACAGTTATGCTGGCTACGCAGCATGCTGCTTCTCCGGAGACTCTTCTGTGACCCCATGCTTCTTGTTTCCATGCTGACCATCTGCCATTCCACTTAAAGTCTTTTTCCTAAATAATTTAAATATATCTTAAAGGTTTTTTTTTAAACAGGGAATTGCTTTTTTCCAAGTATAATTTGATATATTTTTTTTTTTTTTTTTTTTTTTCTTTTTGCGGTATGCGGGCCTCTCACTGTTGTGGCCTCTCCCGTTGCGGAGCACAGGCTCCGGACGCGCAGGCCCAGCGGCCATGGCTCACGGGCCCAGCCGCTCCGCGGCATATGGGATCCTCCCAGACCGGGGCACGAACCCGTATCCCCTGCATCGGCAGGCGGACTCTCAACCACTGCGCCACCAGGGAGGCCCTAATTTGATATATTTTTACATAAATATTTCAAAAATATATAAAGCATAAGAAAGTATAACAAAGAAAATTTAAAAATTACTTTGGACCCCCACCATTCAGGGATAATACTGCTGCTAACATTTTGGCATATAACTTTTGTTTGAAAAGGAAAGTTGTATTATTAAGATATAAAACAATATTATATCTTCCTGGTGGTCCAGTGGTAAAGAATCCGCCTTCCAATGCAGGGGATGCGGGTTTGATCCCTGGTCAGGGAACTAAGATCCCACATGCTGCAGGGCAACTAAGCCTGTGCGCCACAACTACTGAGCTTGAGTGCCTCAACCAGAGAGCCCATGAGCCGCAGACTACAGAGCCCACTAGAGGGAGAAAAAGACCCGCACGCCACAACTAGAGAGAAGCCTGCGAGCTGCAATGAAGAGCCCGTGTGCTGCAACGAAGACCCGAAACAGCCAAATAAATAAATATATATATATATATTTTTTTAAAGTATGTTTTTTTACATACGGGGTTAGGAGCTGTTCGTAAATCACAATCTTTAGTTAGCAGCACATGGACTCTAAGGAAAATGAAGCAAAAGAGCAGGCTAAGAAGAAAATATAAGTAACAATGGCATTTTTATTAGGTTCATTAAATGCAAGTGGTATCAGTACTTACTTACCATCCATTAGAGTAATCCTATTATACTCATCAAATTTGAATTTATAAAAATAAAAAGCAACTTTAAGAACTTTACCACATTTGCCTAAGAATGGTTTGTACAATCTGATGAACACCTACTATTAGCTAATCCTAAAAAACAAAAGCAAGACCTAGTTTAACCCAAACTTTGATATATACGAATGACTGAAGAGAACTTTATTCCAGGTAATTATTTCTGTTTTGGGTTTTGTTTGTTTTTATTTTTGTTTCTGTTTTCCAGGTAATTATTTCTAACCACACTATGGGATGGTTAAAATTTATGATTCCAACTAAATACTGATTATTAAACAGGGTTCACATTAAATTATAGCATGCCTCAAGAATGTTAAGTAGGGCTTCCCTGGTGGCTCTGTGGTTAAGAATCTGCCTGTCAGTTCAGGGGACACAGGTTCAAGCCCTGGTCCGGGAGGATCCCACATGCCGCAGAGCAGCTAAGCCCGTGCACCACAACTACTGAGCCTGTGCTCTACAGCCCATGAACCACAACTACTGAGCACACGTGCCACAACTACTGAAGCCTGCAGGCATAGAGCCCGTGCTCTGCAACAAGAGAAGCCACCGCAAAGGGAGTCCTGCACACTGCAGCAAAGAATAGCCCCTGCTCGCCACAGCTACAGAAAAGCCCACATGCAGCAACAAAAGACCCAACGCAGCCAAAAATAAAATAAATACAATAAATACAATTAAAAAAAAAAGAATGTTAAGTAAACCAGCCCATCATTAACTAACTAATTGACTCCTAGAAGAATATTTACTGAGGGCCTATTACTGCCAGGTACTAGGCAGAGGCCAGGATGTTAAGATAAATGAGACAGTTTCTATACTTTTATATTCAAATGGGAGCTACAGAGAAGTAAATCAACAATTCCAATATGGTGTAAGTAAGTGGTAAGAGATGGTGAAAGTACTTAATGTTTTGGAATTACAAAGAAGTATTCAACCCACACAGAGTGTCAGAGAAGTTTTCCTAAAGCTATGGACAATTAAGCGAAGATTTAATAACAAGAGGAAGATGGGTGAAAAGGGGAGGAGGGCTGGCTGTGCTGGAGAGAAGGAATGGCAAAGGCTTGCAGGTCTTTTGAGGAAAATTGGTCAGCCTGGTCAGACCACTGTGTACAAACTGGAAGTGGCAAGATTAGAGAGGTAAGTAGGGTCAGAGAAACCATGAAGGTGTTTGTAATCCATATTAGGTTCCTTGGACTTTATCTAGAGGGCTACAGAATATTTTAAAGATATTTATTATCAATATTTCAGACAGCAAAAAGCACAGTAATATTCAAAAATCTGCAAATGCAACACTAAGCTTAAGAAATAAAACATGCCGGGACTTTCCTGGTGGTCCAATGGTTAAGGTTCTGCACTTCCACTGCAGGGGGTGCAGGTTCGATCCCTGGTTGGGGAACTAAGATCCCACATGCCGTGAGACGTGGCCTAAATAAATAAATAAAGAAAGAAAGAAAGAAAAAGAAATAAAACATGTTCTTTAAAAAAGAAAGGAGGGGCTTCCCTGGTGGCGCAGTGGTTGAGAGTCCGCCTGCCGATTCAGGGGACACAGGTTCGTGCCCTGGTCTGGGAGGATCCCGCATGCCGCGGACGTGAGCCATGGCCGCTGAGCCTGCGCGTCTGGAGCCTGTGCTCCGCAGCAGGAGAGGCCACAACAGTGAGAGGCCCGCGTACCGCAAAAAAAAAAAAAAAAAAAAAAAAAAAAAGGAAAGGGCTTCCCTGGTGGTGCAGTGGTTAGGAATCTGCCTGCCAATGCAGAGGACACGGGTTCGAGCCCTGGTCCGAGAGGATCCCACATGCCCTGGAGCAACTAAGCCTGCGAGCCACTACTACTGAAGCCCGCGCACCTAGGGCCCATGCTCCGCAACAAGAGAAGCCACTGCAGCGAGAAGCCAGCGCACTGTAACGCAGAGTAGCCCCCACTCGCCGCAACTAGAGAAAGCCTGTGTGCAGCAACAAAGACCCAACGCAGCCAAAAATAAATAAATTTAATAAATTTAAAAAAAAGGAAAAACCCAAAAAGCAAAAATTAAAAATACAGGGCCTCCCTGGTGGCGCAGTGGTTGAGAGTCCGCCTGCCGATGCAGGGGATACGGGTTCGTGCCCCGGTCTGGGAGGATCCCATATGCCGCGGAGCGGCTGGGCCCGTGAGCCATGGCCGCTGAGCCTGTGCGTCCGGAGCCTGTGCTCTGCAACGGGAGAGGCCACAACAGTGAGAGGCCCGCGTACAGCAAAAAAAAAAAAAAAAAAAAAAAAAAATTAAAAATACATAATACAAACACACATAAGAGTGAATTCCTCTGTGTACCCCTGACCAATGACATTTTTCTCCTTCTTGCTCCATAGAAACCACTATACTGAATTTGCTGTTAATATTTCTACACATTTGGCTTTATACTTAACTGTATATGTAACTCTAAACAACATAAACTCATGGTTGAGGGATGAGCAAGATGCCCAGTTAAATCTGTTGATTTTCTCTATTGATTTCTGCTTTAATTTTTTTTTTTTTTTTTTTTTTTTTGCGGTATGCGGGCCTCTCACTGTTGTGGCCTCTCCCATTGCGGACGGAGCACAGGCTCCGGACGCGCAGGCTCAGCGGCCATGGTTCACGGGCCCAGCCGCTTCACAGCACGTGGGATCCTCCCGGACTGGGGCACGAACCCGTGTCCCCTGCATCGGCAGGCGGACTCTCAACCACTGCGCCACCAGGGAAGCCCTCTGCTCTAATTTTTATTACTTCTTTTCTTCTGCTTATTTTGGATTTAGTTTGCTCCTCTTTTTTTAGTTTCCCAAGGTGGAAGCTTAGGTTATTGATTTAAGATTTTTTTCTTTCCTAACATGTGCATTCAATGCTATAAGTTTCCCTCTAAGCACACCGCTTTTGCTGCATCCCACAAATTTTGATAAGTTTGTATTTTCATTTTCATTTAGTTCAAAATATTTTAAAATTTCTCTTGAGAGTTCTTCTTTGAAGAAAATTCATATTATCCAATGTTCCTGCATGCTATCTACTTTTTCATCAGTCCTTAGCATATTAATCACAGTTAATTATGATTATAATTATCATAATTACAACATCACTACCATATCTGACTCTGATTCTGATGCGTGTTCAGCCTCTTCAAACTGTATTTTTTGCCTTTTAGTGTGCCTTGTAATTTTTTAATTAAAATCCAGACATCATATACTAGGTGAAAGAAACTCTGGTAAATAGGCTTTTAGTGGTGTGGTGAAGTATGGGAGAAGGGGAAACATTTTATAGTTCTACGATTAGGTCTCAGTCTTTTGGAGAGCCTATGTCTCTGGACTATGAACTTTACCAGTGCTTCTCAGTACCCATGACTCCCACTCCACTTTAGATGGGACAGGATGGCTAGAGCTGACTGGAGTTGAGTATTTCCCTTCCTCCAAGTAGGTTAGGCCCTGATAAAACCCCAGCATGTTAGACTCTGGTAAAATAGTTTCTCCTGAGGGCAGGTTTGTTAAGAAGAACAGAATGCTCTGCTGTATTTCAGAATGGTTACTTTCCCCCTTCCTCTGGGGTAAACATGAGGGGATTTTTCTCCAATCTTCACTGTCAGGAACTAGTAGAGTTTCTGATGGTCCCTTTGACTAGGTCCCCTGGAGCTTTTAACTCTCAGACTTGTTTATACTGAGCCTCCAGCAATTCATCAATTACAGTTTAGGTTTTTTACCAGGCACTGGTTCCTGCAGAAGTTTCTGCTCATGAGTTTCTGTTCTAGTTAAGTAGTAATTCTCTATATCATCTGTCTGTCTCTCCAATTTTGGGGGCAATGGTTTGCCCTGTGACCTCACTTCTCTGAAGAATCAAAGAAGAGTCGTTGATTTTTCACTTTGTTCAACTTTTTACTTGCTGTTAAGATTGAGTAGTAACTTTTTGCATATATTTTTCAAAAACTTTCTGTGCACTTACTTTTTGGTTGCAAAATGGGCTCATTTCAGACATGTCTTTTAACCTACTTTGTTTCACTTAACAGTAAATCTTTGAAAATTTTCTATATTAATATAGACTTATATCATCATCTTTATTGTTTGCATGATATTTCTTATAAAAATCTATCATAATTTATTGAACGGTTCTCCTGATAGAAATTTGGATCTTTTTCAACATTCCAAGCAATGCTGCAGCAAATATCCTTGTACAAGTTTGTATATTTATATGATGATTTTGCTTTGAAAATTCCATTAGAATAATTTTTTCCAATTACAAAAGTAATGAATGTTCATCATAAAAAATTTGGAAAATACAGACAAGTCCATGCCCAGAAATAACAACCATTGTCAATATTTAGGCTGTTTTCTAACTTCAGGTGTAAGAATACTGTCTAATAAGTATAAACTATTGCCAGGCCCTGCTCTTCCTGATTTTGGTCCTGGGAGACATTCTGCCTTGTGAAGGTGACTTTTATAAATATGGATTACATACTGATTTTACTAGTTTGACTTTGTGAGTTCTGGTGGCACTCTTAATTTCCCTGTGAATCATCTGTTTTCCCACAAATGTGTTCAAGAGCAATTTGTAATAAGATTAATTTTCTCGTCTTGTTTCCAGGTTTAAGAAGATTCCCAAGTGACTATAAAATTAAACACAAGCATGTTGAAAGTAAACTTCAATGTTTCAGTAAAATGCCTATTTTGCTTTCTTTCATGTATATACATTGCTTTGTCCAACCTATACTTTTATATTCTGCCTGTAGTTCTTCAGGTTAAACATCTTCATTTCCAGACTACTACCATAACCACTCAAGAAAGAATATCTTCTGCTCTAAATTACTTGAAACACAAAGCTTCAACAAACACTGAGGTAGGCTATCACAAAATGATCCCTGATATGATGGCAAAGTGGCACAGTCTACCTCCCCCACCCAACTCAAGCCCAAAGATGCCTCAGAAATAAGAAATGAACGGGCAAAAAAAAAAAAAAGAAAGAAAGAAAATGAAACCAGCAGAAACCCCTGGAGAGTCAGAAGATGGTTATGGTTTGATAAAGAAGGGAAATAGTAGCCCTAGACAAAGGAGGGCCTGGCTTCCAACATGGAGATTTGGGGAGAAATTTTGAGTTGGGCTCTTTTCTATCCACTACATTGCCTAGAGTAGATCACTGCCTTCCCCATCATCCCTCTACAATACCAGAAAGCAAGTTCGTAGGGTTACACTACTGGGATGTAGGGTAAAAAAACCAGCAACTGCTGGCTCAGCCAACAAACACCTAAGGGTTTCCTCCTACCTTTCCTCATAGGCTTTCTTTTCACCCAGGGGGCTAGACAAATACATTCTTAGAAAAGAACAAAGCCTAAGGGGACTTCCCTGGTGGTGCAATGGTTAAGAATCCTCCTGCCAATGCAAGGGACACGGGTTCAATCTCTGGTCCGGGGAAGATCCCACATGCCTCAGAGCAACTAAGCCCATGCGCCACAACTACAGAGCCTCTGCTCTAGAGCCCGCATGCCACAACTACTGAGCCCGTGTGCCACAACTACTGAAGCCTGCGCACCTAGAGCCCGCGCTCCACAACAAGAGAAGCCACCACAATGAGAAGCCCGCGCACCGCAATGGAGGTAGCCCCCACTCGCTGCAACTAGAGAAAGCCCGCGCACAGCAACAATGACCCAAAGCAGCCAAAAATAAATAAATAAAAAAAGAACAAAGCCTAGGGTACAGAGACCTTCACTAAGGGGCAAAGCCCTCTGATGAGAGCAATAGATATAAAGATATGCAAAGTTGGACCCTCTCACTCACCAGGAGTTGTACAAGCTAAAGGTGGGTCTTGACTCCTCCCACCCCTTTCTCCTTCCATTACCCACCAAGATAACTGATACTCGTAAAGGAAAATGACCTCACAGGGAAAAATAACTAGACAATTAGGAAGACAATAAATTGAATAACTTACTCTAGATGACAAGAATTAATAGAATACAGGCCAAATAAATGTTCCCAAAGAGGATATTTTTTTCTTTTTTGCTCTACGCGGGCCTCTCACCGTTGTGGCCTCTCCCGTTGCGGAGCACAGGCTCCGGACGCGCAGGCTCAGCGGCCATGGCTCACGGGCCCAGCCGCTCCGTGGCACATGGGATCCTCCCAGACCAGGGCACGAACCCTCATCCCCTGCATCGGCAGGTGGACTCTCAACCACTGCGCCACCAGGGAAGCCCCCAAAGAGGATATTGATACTGCAGAAACAAACAATTATGAAGAACCAAGCAGGATTACTGAATATTCAATACACAATTGAAATAAACTCACTAGATGATATAAATAGCAAAATGAACATAACCCAAGATCAGGTCAAGAAACTTTTCCAGAAGACATTGAGAATGAAAAAGAAATGAAAAAATATACAGATTAATGAAGCTAGACATAGAAAAGACAGCATTTATATAATATGAGTCCTAGCAGGAGAGAAAAAGTTAATGGAGGGAAGATGATATATGAAAAAAACAAGTGAGAACCTCCAAAGAAAGACTGATATTGGAAGGGTATATGGGGAGTGGGGATAAATAGGGCTGATATAGAAAAAATGAATACTTAGTGATATTTTAATGAAATTTAAGAACTCCAAAGACAAAGAGAAAATTCTAAGAAAAGCAGCTCACCCACAAAGAGAATGAATCAGAATGTCAGACTTCTCAGGAGCAACATTAGAAACAGGAAAATAATAAATATTTTTAAAATATTGAAAACAGAACTTTGAATCTAAGCTATATTCAGCTAAGCTATTGCTTAAATGTGAGGGTACAACAAATATATTCTCAGACCTTCAAGGTCTCAGCAGTATCAAGATCCTCTTTGAAAATACTCTTGAAGGAAGTGATCTATCAAATGAAACTTTTAGGAAATGCTACAAAATATAAGATAGTAAAAATGAGAAAACAATTTTGTAAAGCTTGTTGGTGTATAAAAGCATTGTAAATATACATACACTGCACACACACACACACACACACACACACACACCAGATATAACAAAGTGCAATATCCAGAGGTAGGCAAGAGTGTGTATGTTACAACTACTGAGCCTGCGCTTCCGGAGCCTGTGCTCCTCAACAAGAGAGGCCGCGACAGTGAGAGGCCTGCGCACCGCGATGAAGAGTGGCCTCCGCTTGCCCCAACTAGAGAAAGCCCTCACACAGAAATGAAGATCCAGCACAGCCAAAAATAAATAAATAAATAAATAAATTTATTAAAAAAAAAAAAAAAAAAAAAGAGTGTGTATGTTAAAGTATTTGTCCCACTATGGAGGAAGATACAGATAGGTGTTGATAAGTTTCATAAGTTGAGAAAGATAAATACAAGTAAGGGTCTTAAGTTAAAGATAACCAGTGGAAGAACAAATATAAAATGCATACTTTTCAAACCCATAGAAAAAACTAATATAAGTAAAAAAGAAAAAAATGAAAGAAAATTTAATCTAAGAAGAAATAAAATGTTCAATGTAAAAGGAATTTAATATATTAGTTAAATTTACCAAGATAAGGTAGAATCCTCAGATTTAATTTAAAAACAAGATCTAGCAATATAATGTCTACAAGAGACACACTTAAAAGAAGGACAGGACAAAAAGAATCTAAAGAAGAGTGGATATATGTATAACTGATTCACTTTACTGTACAGCAGAAACTATCCCAACATTGTAAATTGACTATACTCCAATAAAATTTTTTTAAAAAGGACAGGACAGGGCTTCCCTGGTGGCGCAGTGGTTGAGAGTCCGCCTGCCGATGCAGGGGATACGGGTTCGTGCCCCGGTCCGGGAAGATCCCACATGCCGCGGAGCGGCTAGGCCCGTGAGCCATGGACGCTGGGCCTGCGCGTCCGGAGCCTGTGCTCCGCAACGGGAGAGGCCACAACAGTGAGAGGCCCGCATACCACAAAAAAAAAAAAAAAAGGACAGGACAAAGTTAGAACAAAGAGATAGAAAAAGACAAATATGAACCCCCCCCAAAGCCAAGCAGACATCTAATAACAGGCAAAAATAGAATTCAAGGCAAGAAGCATCATTAGGGGCAAAGGGAGACAGTAGATCAAAAATGTGTAATATAGAGATAATATCATACATCTATATTGTTAATATAGATGCTTATAACAATATATCCTCAAAATACGCAAAGTAATAACTGACCCCTTGCTCTCCCCTGATAATACTGCCTCACTTGCAGCCCTCTCAAAGGATGTCTATTTTAACTTTCACATCCCCCTTAATACTTGGCCTGGAAATGAGGTAGGGATCTTCCTCATTCCTCAATGCTACTTCCAGATCAATCTCCCCTACTCTCTAATAAGACTCAGCATTAAATCTCCTGTCATGAGACTGTATACCACCCATTGCTCTCTCTGTTGCAGTCATTTACTTCCTCCTTGCTCACTGTCACTTTTATCCAGTACATCTGTCATAATCCCTGGTAATTTCAATATTCACATAGCTCTTTCCAACACCTGGCCTCACAATGCTTTGATCTGTTCTCCTTCAGAGATTTAATCCTCTACCCATTAGTCATATCCTTGACCTTGTCAAGGATATGACTAATGGAAAAAAAAAAAGGAAAACTGCAACCCTTCCATAGTCTTGGTTTCAAATAATTCATTCTCCAAACATCACCTCTTTATAGCTCTCTCCTTCTAGTACCCCAACTCCACAATCCTTCTGAACTCCACAGAGACCTTTCCTTCATTAATTCTACCACCTTCTTACTGTCTCTCACCCCTTTATGTCCTCACTTCCTTTGTAACCCAGCTAGAATTCCATAGTTATAATTATAATCAGTTTCTGGTATACGCTCTCAACTCGAACTCATTTGTTTTTCTCTTGCTCTGAAATACTCCTTGGCTGACCACAGCCCAACTTAAATCCAGTTTTCTCTGCCTACTCCACAGCTGCACCCTGGAAGCTGAATGCAGCTTCAGGAAAACATTCAAACTTGCTGACTGGTCTTACTTTAAATAATCACTAACCTCAAGTGGCCCATAATGCTGCCTGGCAAATATACTATGTTTCCCTAATCCATTCACTCTGACTTTCCTGGACAAAATTCTGTATTTTCTCCTGTCTCTTCAGATCTCTGTAGCCTTCTCTTCCATCTTCTTTCTTGGCTGATGACCTAGCTCCCTACTGCACTGAGAAAATGGAAGCAATCATTATTAATTCCACATTATTAACCACCACATCTCCCTAATTATCTGAATTTGTTCTTATATATTCTACTTTCTCTCTTGTTACCTATGGATGAACTATATGACTCCTATTTAATGCCAGCCTCTCTACTTGCACACTAGATCTCTTCTATTCAAGGACATTGGTTCAGTAATTCTCCCATTTCTCTCAGTACCGACTTTTGCTTCTCTAACATGATGTTATTTTTCTTAACTTTTAACTTAAAAACAAACAAACAACTCTCTTAGATCCACCTCCTCTGCCAGTTACTGTCCCATTTCTCTCCTTCCTTTAGCAGCAAAACTCCTTTTAAAAACTGTGTAGGGTCTTCCCTGGTGGCGCAGTGGTTAAGAATCTGCCTGCCAATGCAGGGGACACAGGTTCGAGTCCTAGTCCAGGATGATCCCATATGCTGCGGAGCAACTAAGCCTGTGCACCACAACTACTGAGCCTGCGCTCTAGAGCCTGCAAGCCACAACTACTGAGCCCATATGCCACAACTACTGAAGCCCGTGTGCCTAGAGCCCATACTCTGCAACAAGAGAAGCCACTGCAATGAGAAGCCCGCACACCGTAACGAAGAGTAGCCCCCGCTCGCCACAACCAGAGACAGCCCGCATGCAGCAATGAAGACCCAACGCAGCCAAACTAACTAACTAAATTAATCAATTAATTTAAAAAAAACTGTGAAAACTCACTGTCTCAAATTACTCTCCTCTCTTGAACCCACTCTAATCAGGTCTTTGCCCCAACTCCATCATCAAACTTGCTCCTAGGGAGGTCACCAACAACCTCCAGATTGTTAAATCCAAAGGTCAATTTGCAGTCATCCTCTTATTTGGCCTGTCAGCAACATTTGAAACTGCTAATCACTCTCTTCCTTTGAAATCATTTTTTCACGTGGTTCCAGGACATGATGCTCTCCTCGTTTGGCTCCTATCTTTCTGGCCACTTCTATCCTTTTGCTGGTTCCTCTTCATCTCCCTGACCTCAGAACGTTGGAGTGGTTCAGAGTTTACTCCTTGGACCTCTTTTCTTGTTTACACTTTCTTGATAGTCTCACTCAGTCTTATGGCTTTAAATATCATATATATGCTGATGACTCCAAATTTATATCTCAGCTTTTATTTTGCTTCTGAACTTTGCCCCTGAATTCTAGTCCTATATATCCAACTATCCACTTGATATCACCACATGGTTAAGCTCCTGATAGTCTGCCTACTCCTTATGCTTTGTCCCTGATACTTTTCATCTTGAATTTGTACATTGAACCTTATATAACACTGCTATCTGTTTTGTTCCTGCATTTGTATGTTTGGTGTTTCTGCTCATATTAGACTGAAATATCTACTTATATCTCTACTTTCAATTTGTCCATATTCTTTCATTTTAAGTGTGTCTCACAATAATATATTGCTAGACCTTAATTTTTAAATCCAGCCTGAGCTCCAATCTGAGTTTCTGTCTTCTTATTGATGGATTTAACTGATTAATATTTATTGTAATTTCAGTTACGTTAGAACTGATTTTTGCCATTTTATTTATAAAGATGAGTAAGATGGACAACTCTCTAATGAGTTAATCAGCAAAAAACATGTAAATACTCAAATCACATAATGAAATCAAGGGAACTAGCAACAGCTACAACAGAGATAGGAAAGAATATTATGGTTAATTATAGACTCATTCACTAAACTTAAGTGAAGCAGATGATTTTTGGAAAATTATAAAGTGCCAAAATTGGCAAAAGAAATTAAAAATATGAACAGACCAAATAGCTACAAATAAATTGAAAAGTAATTAAGACCTTATCCCTAGAAAAAAGCCTCAGGCTTATATGGTTTTATAGTGAGTTTTACCAAGCCTTCAAGGAAACAATAATCCTTTTATCAATTAAATTGTTCCAGAAAATAGGAAAAGAAGGAAAAAAATTATTCCAAAATCAGATAGACAGTACAAGAAAAGAGAATCATAATCCATGTCACTAAGGAAAATAGATTTTAAAAAATAGATGCAAATAAATATTATATGACCAAATTCAACCATCAAGATGTTCTTCCAGGAACACAAGAATGGCTTAGCATGAGAAAACTATCAATGTTATTGACCATATCTATGAATTAAAGAAGAAAAAAATCACATATTCATCCCAAGACTTGCAGAATAAAACATGTAATAAAGTTAAACATTTATTTTAAAATTTCTGAAGAAAAACAAATATTATTTCTCTACACTAGCAATAACAAACCAGAAATGGCAAGCTACCATTCACAACAGCGCTAAAACTTAATAAAATATTTAACAATTAATCCACAAATATGACACAATAACTTTTCCCTGAAAAACGTGAAACTTTAATAAAGGATATAAAAGAAGATCAGAAAAAATAGATAAACTACATTCTTAGATAAAACAATTTAGCTTAGTAAAGATGTCAACTCTTCCCAAATTAATCAATTAGTTCAAATCTTTTTAAAAATGTAAGCTGGAACTTTTTAGAAACTTGACAAGCTCATTCTAAAATAGATATGGATGGAGGGGTGGGATAGGGAGGGTGGGAGGGAGGGAGACGCAAGAGGGAAGGGATATGGGAACATATGTGTATGTATAACTGATTCACTTTGTTATAAAGCAGAAACTAACACACCATTGTAAAGCAATTATACTCCAATAAAGATGTAAAAAAAAAAAAAAGATATGGAGGGAATTCCCTAGTGGTCCCGTGTTTAGGACTCTGCACTCTCACTGCCAAGGGCCTGGTTTCAATCCCTGGTCAGGGAACTAAGATCCCACAAGCTGCGCAGCCAAAATAAAATGTATATGCAATAGTAGCCCATGAAAAGATGAGTCAGTTTTGAAAAAGAAAATTAAAAAGAGGATAATAATACAAACTATTAAGACCTAGCACACTACAGAAATTTTAAAAACAACAGCAACAACAAGATAGAGACAAAAGAACAAATAAACAGGTGAAGGACCTTCAAGATGGTGGAGTAAGACGTGGAGATCACCTTCCTCCCCACAAATACAACAAAAATACATCTGCATGTGGAACAACTCCTAGAGAACACCTACTGAACGCAGGCAGAAGACCTCAGACTTCCCAAAAGGCAAGAAACTCCCCATGTACCTGGGTAGGGCAAAAGAAAAAAGAAAAAACAGAAACAAAAGAATAGGGATGGGACCTGCACCTCTGGGAGGGAGCTGTGAAGGAGGAAAAGTTTCCACACACTAGGAAGCCCCTTCACTGGTGGAAGACAGTGGGGTGGGTGGGGGGAAGCTTCGGAGCCACAGAGGAGAGCTCAGCAGCAGGGATGCAGAGGTCAAAGCAGAGAGATTCCCACACAGAGGATCAGGGCCGACCAGCACTCACCAGCCTGAGAGGCTTGTCTGCTCACCCACGGGGGGGGGGGGGGGGGGGGGGTAGGGGCTGGGAGCTGAGGCTCCGACTTTGGAGGTCAGATCCCAGGGAGAGGACTGGGGTTGGCTGTGTGAACACAGCCTGAAGGGGGCTACACTGCCACAGCTAACTGGTAAGGAGTCGGGGGAAAAGTCTGGAACTGCTTAAGAGTCAAGAGACCATTGTTTCAAGGTGCGTGAGGAGAGGAGATTCAGAACACCAACTAAATGAGCTTCAGAGACGGGAGCAAGCTGCGGCTACCAGTGCGGACACCAGAGATGGGCATGAAATGCTAAGGCTGCTACTGCAGCCACCAAGAATCCTGTGTGCAAGCACAGGTCACTCTCCACACCTCCCCTTCTGGGAGCCTGTGCAGCTGCCACTGCCAGGGACAACTTCCCCGGGAGAACACATAGCACACATCAGGCTGTTGCAACGTCCCGCCGGCCTCTGCCACCACAGGCTCGCCCTGCATTCCGTACCCCTCCCTCTCCCGGGCCTGAGTAAGCCAGAGCCCCCTAATCAGCCACTCCTTTAACCCCCTCCTGTCTGGGTGAAGAACAGACACCAGAGGGCGACCTACATGCAGAGGCGGGGCCAAATCCAAAGTTGAACCCCAGGAGCTGTACGAACAAAGAAGTGAAAGGGAAATTTCTCCCTGCAGCCTCAGGAGCAGTGGATTAAATCTCCACAATCAACTTGATGTACCCTGCATCTGTGGAATACCTGAATAGACAACGAATCATCCCAAAATTGAAGTGGTGGAATTTGGGAGCAACTGTAGATTTGGGGTTTGCTGTATGCAACAGACTAGTCATTGATTTTTATGTTTATCATAGTATAGTTTTTAGCGCTTGTTATCACTGATGGATTTGTTTACTGGTTTGGTTGCTCTCTTTTTTTTTTTTTACTTTAAAAAATTTTGTATTTTAATAATTTTTAAATTTTATTTTATAACTATTTATTTATTTGTTTGTTTGTTTGTTTGTTTGTTTTCTCCCTTCTCTTCTGAGCTGTGTGGCTGACAGGGTCTTGTTGCTCCAGCCAGGTGTCAGGCCTGAGCCTCTGAGGTGGGAGAGCTGATTTCAGGACATTGGACCACCAGAGACGCCACAGCCCCACATAATATCAATTGGCGAGAGCTCTCCCAGAGATCTCTGTCTCAACGCTAAGACCCGGCTCCATTCAACGACCAGCAAGCTCCAGTGCTGGACACCCCATGCCAAACAACTAGCAAGACAGGAACACAACCCCACACATTATCAGAGAGGCTGCCTAAAATCATAAGTTCACAGACACCCCAAAACACACCACAAGATGCGGTTCTGCCCACCAGAAACACAAGATCCAGCCTCATCCCCCAGAACACAGGCACCAGTCCCTTCCACCTGGAAGCCTACACAACCCACTGAACCAACCTTACCCACTGGGGGCAGACACCAAAAACAACAGGAACTACGAACCTGCAGCCTGAGAAAAGGAGACCCCAAACACAGTAAGTTAAACAAAATGAGAAGACAGAGAAATATGCAGCAGATGAAGGAGCAAAGTAAAAATCCACCAGACCAAACAAATGAAGAGGAAATAGGCAGTCTACCTGAAAAAGAATTCAGAATAATGATAGTAAAGATGATCCAAAATCTTGGAAATAGAATGGAGAAAATACAAGAAATGTTTAACAAGGACCTAGAAGAACTAAAGAGCAAACAAACAATGATGAACAACACAATAAATGAAATTAAAAATTCTCTAGAAGGAATCAATAGCAGAATAACTGAGGCAGAAGAACGGATAACTGACCTGGAAGATAAAATAGTGGAAATAACTACTGCAGAGCAGAATAAAGAAAAAAGAATGAAAAGAACTGAAGACAGTCTCAGAGAACTCTGGGACACATTAAACGCACCAACATTCGAATTATAGGAATCCCAGA
The DNA here is from genome assembly GCF_964341445.2 of Mesoplodon mirus. Classification (NCBI taxonomy): domain Eukaryota; kingdom Metazoa; phylum Chordata; class Mammalia; order Artiodactyla; family Ziphiidae; genus Mesoplodon; species Mesoplodon mirus. The sequence continues at coordinate 56,489,626 of NC_138987.1, read as the reverse complement.
AGAAGAAGAGAAAAAGAAAGGGACTGAGAAATATTTGAAGGGATTACAGTTGAAAACTTCCCTATTATCGGAAAGGCAATAGTCAATCAAGTCCAGGAAGCACAGAGAGTCCATACAGGATAAATCCAAGGAGAAACATGCCAAGACACGTATTAATCAAACTATCAAAAATTAAATGCAAAAATTAAATGCAAAGAAAAAATGTTAAAAGCAGCAAGGGAAAAGCAACAAATAACATATAAGGGAATCCCCATAAAGTTAACAGCTGATCTTTCAGCAGAAATTCTGCACACCATAAGGGAGTGGCAGGACATATTTAAAATGATGGAAGGGAAAAACCTACAACCAAGATTACTCTACCCAGCAAGGATCTCATTCAGATTTGGCGGAGAAATTAAAACACTTACAGATAAGCAAAAGCTAACAGAATTCAGCACCACCAAACCAGCTTTACAACAAATACTAAAGGAACTTCTCTAGGCAGGAAACACAAGAGAAAGAAAAGACCTACAAAAACAAACCCAAAACAATTAGAAAAATGGTAATAGGAACATACATATCAATAATTACCTTAAGTGTATAATGGATTAAATGCTCCAACCAAAAGACACAGACTGGATGAATGGATACAAAAAACAAGACGCATACATATGCTGTCTACAAGAGACCCACTTCAGACCTAGGGACACATACAGACTGAAAGTGAGGGGAAGGAAAAAAATATTCCATGCAAATGGAAATCAAAAGAAAGCTGGAGTAGCAATTCTCATATCACACAAAATAGACTTTAAAATAAAGAATGTTACAAGAGACAAGGAAGGACACTACATAATGATCAAGGGATCAATCCAAGAAGAAGATATAACAATTGTAAATATTTATGCACCCAACATAAGAGCACATCAATACATAAGGCAAATGCTAACAGCCATAAAAGGGGAAATCGACAGTAACACAATCATAGTAGGGGGCTTTAGTACCCCACTTTCACCAATGGACAGATCATCCAAAATGAAAATAAATAAGGAAACACAAGCTTTAAATGACACATTAAACAAGATGGACTTAATTGATATTTATAGGACATTCCATCCAAAAACAACAGAATACACTTTCTTCTCAAGTGCTGATGGAACATTCTCCAGGATAGATCATATCTTGGGTCACAAATCAAGCCTTGGTAAATTTAAGAAAATGGAAATCGTATCCAGTATCTTTTCTGACCACAACGGTATGAGACTAGATATCAATTACAGGAAAAAACTGTAAAAAATAAAAACACATGGAAGCTAAGCAATACACTACTAAATAACCAAGAGATCACTGAAGAAATCAAAGAGGAAATCAAAAAATACTTAGAAACAAATGACAATGAAAGCACAACGATCCAAAACTTATGGGATGCAGCAAAAGCAGTTCTAACAGGGAAGTTTACAGCAATAAAATCCTACCTCAAAAAACAAGAAAAATCTCAAATAAACAACCTAAACTTACACCTAAAGCAATCAGAGAAAGAAGAACAAAACCCCAAAGTTAGCAGAAGGAAAGAAATCATAAAAAACAGAAAAGAAATAAATGAAAAAGAAATGAAGGACACAATAGCCAAGATCAATAGAACTAAAAGCTGGTTCTTTGAGAAGATAAACAAAATTGATAAACCATTAGCCAGACTCATCAAGAAAAAAGGGAAAGACTCAAATCAACAGAATTATAAATGAAAAAGGAGAAGTAACAACTGACACTGCAGAAATAGGAAGGATCATGAGAGATTTCTACAAGCAACTATATGCCGATAAAATGGACAACCTGGAAGAAATAGACAAATTCTTAGAAAAGCACAACCTTCCAAGACTGAACCAGGAAGAAATAGAAAATATAAACAGACCAATCACAAGCACTGAAATTGAAACTGTGATTAAAAACCTTCCAACAAACAAAAGCCCAGGACCAGATGGCTTCACAGGTGAATTCTATCAAACATTTAGAGAAGAGCTAAACCTATCCTTCTCAAACTCTTCCAAAATATAGCAGAGGGAAGAACACTCCCAAACTCATTCTGTGAGGCCACCATCACCCTGATACTAAAACCAAACAAAGATGTCACAGAAAAAGAAAACGACAGGCCAATATCACTGATGAACAAAGATGCAAAAATCTTCAACAAAATACTAGCAAACAGAATCCAAACAGCACCTTAAATGGATCATACACCATGGTCAAGTGGGATTTATCCCAGGAATGCAAGAATTCTTCAATATATCCAAATCAATCAATGTGGTACACCATATTAACAAACTGAAGGATAAAAACCATATGATAATCTCCATAGATGCAGAAAAAGCTTTCGACAAAATTCAACACCCATTTATGATAAAAACTCTCCAGAAGGTAGGCATAGAGGGAACTTACCTCAACATAATAAAGGCCATATATGACAAACCTACAGCCAACATTGTTCTCAATGGTGAAAAACTGAAAGCATTTCCACTAAGATCAGGAACAAGACAAGATCACCACTATTATTCGACATAGTTTTGGAAGTTTTAGCCACAGCAATCAGAGAAGAAAAAGAAATAAAAGGAATCCAAATCGGAAAAGAAGAAGTAGAACTATCACTGTTTGCAGATGACCTGATACTATACACAGAATCCTAAAGATGCTACCAGAAAACTACTAGAGCTAATCAATGAATTTGGTAAAGTAGCAGGATACAAAATTAGTGCACAGAAATCTCTTGCATTCCTATACACTAATGACGAAAAATCTGAAAGAGAAATTAAGGAAACACTCCCATTTACCACTGCAACAAAAAGAATAAAATACCTAGGAAGAAGCTACCTAAGGAGACAAAAGACCTGTATGCAGAAAACTATAAGACACTGATGAAAGAAATTAAAGATGATACAAACAGATGGAGAGATATACCATGTTCTTGGACTGCAAGAATCAACATTGTGAAAATGACTCTACTACCCAAAGCAACCTACAGATTCAATGCAATCCCTATCAAACTACCACTGGCATTTTTCACAGCACTAGAACAAAAAATTTCAAAATTTGTTTGGAAAAACAATACACCCCGAATAGCCAAAGCAATCTTGAGAACGAAAAACGGAGCTGGAGGAATCAGGCTCCCTGACTTCAGACTATACTACAAAGCTACAGTAATCAAGACAGTGTGGTACTGGCACAAAAACAGAAAGATAGATCAATGGAACAGGATAGAAAGCCCAGAGATAAACCCACGCACATATGGTCACCTTATCTTTGATAAAGGAGGCAGGAATGTACAGTGGAGAAAGGACAGCCTCTTCAATAAGTGGTGCTGGGAAAACTGGACAGGGACATGTAAAAGTATGAGATTAGATCATTCCCTAACACCATACACAAAAATTAGCTCAAAATGGATTAAAGACCTAAATGTAAGGCCAGAAACTATCAAACTCTTAGAGGAAAACATAGGCAGAACACTCTATGACATAAATCACAGCAAGATCCTTTTGTACCCACCTCCTAGAGAAATGGAAATAAAAACAAAGATAAACAAATGGGACCTAATGAAACTTCAAAGCTTTTGCACAGCAAAGGAAACCATAAACAAGACCAAAAGACAACCCTCAGAATGGCAGAAAATATTTGCAAATGAAGCAACTGACAAAGGATTAATCTGCAAAATTTATAAACAGCTCATGCAGCTCAATAGCAAAAAAACAAACTACCCAATCCAAAAATGGGCAGAAGACTTAAATAGGCATTTCTCCAAAGAAGATATACAGACTGCCAACAAACACATGAAAGAATGCTCAACATCATTAATCATTAGAGAAATGCAAATCAAAACTATAATGAGATATCATCTCACACCAGTCAGAATGGCCATCATCAAGAAATCTAGAAACAATAAATGCTGGAGAGGGTGTGGAGAAAAGGGAACACTCTTGCACTGCTGGTGGGAATGTGAATTGGTACAGCCACTATGGAGAACAGTATGGAGGTTCCTTAAAAAACTAAAAATAGAACTACCATATGACCCAGCAATCCCACTACTAGGCATATACCCTGAGAAAACCATAATTCAAAAAGAGACATGTACCAAAATGTTCATTGCAGCTCTATTCACAATAGCCCGGAGCTGGAAACAACCTAAGTGTCCATCATCGGATGAATGGATAAAGAAGATGTGGCACATATATACAATGGAATATTACTCAGCCATAAAAAGAAACGAAATTGAGCTATTTGTAATGAGGTGGATAGACCTAGAGTCTGTCATACAGAGTGAAGTAAGTCAGAAAGAGAAAGACACATACTGTATGCTAACACATATATATGGAATTTAAGGGAAAAAAATGTCATGAAGAACCTAAGGGTAAAACAGGAATAAAGACACAGACCTACTTGAGAATGGACTTGAGGATATGGGGAGGGGGAAGGGTAAGCTGTGACAAAGCGAGAGAGAGGCATGGACATATATACAGTACCAAACGTAAGGTAGATAGATAGTGGGAAGCAGCCGCAGAGCACAGGGAGATCAGCTCGGTGCTTTGTGACCGCCTGGAGGGGTGGGATAGGGAGGGTGGGAGGGAGGGAGACGCAAGAGGGAAGGGATATGGGAACAGATGTACATGTATAACTGATTCACTTTGTTATAAAGCAGAAACTAAAAAAAAAAAAAAAATTACTCCTAAATAAGTCTGCTTAGAAAATAACATCAACAACTGTTTCTTTGACTCAAAATTATGTTAGTGAATATTTCCTGGGAAAGAATTAATGGAGATATAGGAATTACTGTTTTGTTTTGTTTTGCTTTGCTTTAAGTAAGCATAATATAATTCAGTATCCCATTTTATGTAAAATAATAATTGACAAAGATCATCAAAATAAATAAATAAATAAAGTGAAACAAATTGGAGAAGTAATCATATAAAAAAAATTCCCACAACTGATACTAAATACAGAAAGAAAGAGAAAAAAATCCTACAATCTCCAGTTTACATGCAGGTTGGGAAAAATACAGTAGGGACCATCTGGAATCTCCACAAGTGTACCTGTGGTCACAAAATCTGTTTGAAAGAGTAAGGGAACATGGAGGGTCTTAGTGTTGGTAGAACCCAGTAACATCAACGATTCATGTCCAGGAGGAAATCACCCAAACCTTAGTGGGGACAACTGAGATGTGGTCTGAAAATTGGCAGAGCAGCACTGGCAAGAGAAGTCAAAACATAGGGCTCGAAAAATTCACAGAACAAAGGTGGCAGTCTTGAGAAGTGCCGCTTTAAGGATAAAAAGACACTTTGGAAAGGAAGTCATGCTCTTTGGAGACAGCAGCCCGTGGTAATTGGAAGAAAGGAAAATAGTCAGTGGTAATAAGTAATGCACTGAAAAAAAGAATAGGAGAGTCAGAAGTCTGACTACAAAAACAAAACAAAACAAAAAAACACCAAAAAAACCCCTCGCACACATTATAATTAAGAAAACTGCTCTTCACTATAGCAACAGAAGAGGGAGCACTTGAGCTGAAAAACCAGGAAAGGCATTCAAACCCCTCTCCATTCTCTCCAAAAGATCCATCTGTAAAAGCTGACCCAGAAAAATCCAACACATTCAAACATGAATAACAGTAACCAAAAAAAAAAAAAATCAGTATCCATACAAAATTACTGTAAGAAAAGAACAAAAAACAGAAACGAGTCACAAGTTTTGACAGATGAAAATATACCAGAAAAAAATGCTGTCCCAAAACAGAAACCAAGACTAAAACTACAAGACACAAGTGTAGTGGATCCTGTGGTGTGCTCCCCAGATACCCACTTTAGGACTGACACCATAATACCCCAAGTTGCTGGAATGTTGGAAGCTGAGTCCTCCTCTGAGTACTTCCTTTAGCCAAAGAAAACTCCCTCAACCAAGGTCTAACCCTCTCCCCAGGGTCCACCTGTCTCCAATGACAAGATGAACAGGCCCTTGCCTCAAGGAGGAACATGCTGAAGGGCCATTCCAACTTGAAAGCTCTTCATGATATGGGCTAAGACCTTTGCTGTGACTGGTCATGGTCAGTGATGTGCTGGAGCTGGCTCTTACTGGCTTGTGAGAGCCAATTAACATTTTAAGGAATTTTGCAAGCAGGTTGTTAACCATAGCCATTACTAAAAGAAATTAAATAAAACAAAATTAAATAAATTATATTCAAAACCAAGGTAATGAATACTCATTACTTCCTAATTATTTTACTACATTTACTATTATCTATGCTCCTGTTATATCTATTGTATCTGTATGGGTGCTACTATGCAGATCCATGTTCAGTGACTCATGTTGGTAGCTTAAAATTGGCCATGATGGAAGTATTTACATGCTGGAAATGCTGCAAATCAGGGCTTCCCGCCCCTGCCTTCCCACCCACCTTGAGAACTGGTTGTTAAACCTTCACCAGAATACCACTAATTGCAGCTCAGCTCCTCCGACTGTCCAATACTCCTTCCTTAACATTGTCACAAGTGTTGATCCCAAAGTTACTCTCCAGTAAACTTCATGTATACAAATCTCTGTCTCAGAGTCTGTGTCCCAGGAAATGCAACCTAAAACAACAAAAAAGAGTAACTAGGAATAAATATATCATTTAGGACACAGAGGATGGAAATAAGAATGGTGAAACAAAGAGATTATATATTTAGCTATATATCTAAGACTAAAACAAAGGTGGGAATAAGAATAGTATATAAATTTTATATGCTCTGACAATATAGTCATAACTAAAAAAAAATGAGAGATGGCAGAGAGAGAAAAGAGTAGAATAATCTCACTGATTGTCTAAAAATTTAAAAGTGGGAGTTAAAGAATGTCATTTAAAGCCAACTACTGAATATTATAAACCATAACATATTTAGGAGGACAAAAATAAACATTAAGAAAAGTAACATTATTAACTAAAATTGGATGGTGGAGGGCACACAGGAAAGAGAAGGTGGTTTCAAGTTCATTCATTATTGCTCCAAGCAGGAAACTAATAGTCAATGTGTAAAGAAAAAGAGGACCAAGGTATTATATGAGTACTGGTATAAAGGAAATCATTTGAACAAAACCCACAAATTTTCCTAAATATCAAGAGAAAAACATACAAATAAAGCAAAGAGCAAAGAAAACTGAACACAGTTTTCTGGAAGACCATAAATTGTTTTGTATTTATAAAGATGACATAATTGAGATCAAACATAGCAGTTGTGTGTGTGTGTGTGTGTGTGTGTATACACACACATATATACATATGGGCTTACACACACATATATATATGGGCTTAAATCACTTATAAGAAGAAAAAGATTTTCATATTGACTCACAAAATAGAACCTAATTCTGGGCTGATATAAGAGAGCTTAAAAGAATGAACAAAGAGGGACTTCCCTGGTGGTGAAATGGTTAAGAATCCGCCTGCCAATGCAGGGGACATGGGTTCGAACCCTAGTTGGGGAAGATCCCACATGCCATGGAGCAACTAAGACTGTGCTCCACAACTACTGAGCCTGTGCTCTAGATCCCGCAATCCACAACTACTGAGCCCATGTGCCGCAACTACTGAAGCCCGTGAGCCTAGAGCCCGTGCTCCATAACAAGAGAAGCCACTGCAGTAAGAAGCCAGTGCACCGCAATGAAGAGTAGCCCCTGCTCGCCACAACCAGAGAAAGCCCGTGCGCAGCAACGAAGGCCCAACACAGCCAAAAGTAAATAAATAAATTTATAAAAGAAAAAAAAAGAATAAACAAAGATGTACTGGGTAAAGGCAAATTTTAAAAAGCAAGGGTTATAATCTTAATACCAGACAAGGTAACATTCAAGCAAAAAAGCATCAAATGAGAAAAAGAAGGACACTTCATAGTGCTAAAAGCTACAATTCACTATGAAGATATAATAGTCACAAATATCTATGCAACAAATAATACAGCAGCAATTTTTGTAAAGTAGCAACTACAGGAGAAATTTGGAGAAATAAGACAGAAAAATGCTAATAATGCTAATAACGACTTTAATGCCTATCTCTCAGTCCAAGAAAGTCCAAAGAAATAATAACAAAAAGTAAGAATTTAGGAGAACTAAAAACAATGTTGGTTGGCTTATCTATAAGACAGATAAAAGGTTTATCAAAACTTTTACTACTACAAAAAAAAAAAAAAAAAAAAAAAACTTTTACTACAAAATATTACATGATGGTATGTCAGTTCTCTATTGCTGAATAACAAAGTACCTCCAAACTTTAGTGGCTTAAAACAACACACACATGTTATCTCACAATTTTTGTGGGTCAGGAGTTCAGAAGCAGTTTAGCTGGCTGGGTCTGGATCAAGGTCTCTCATGAGGCTGCAGTCACGATGTTGCCTGGGGCTGCAGTCATCTGAAGGCCTGACTAGGGCTGGAGGACCTGCTTTCAAATTGGCTCACTCAGTAGTTGTTGGCTGAAGTCATATGGATCTCTCCACAGAGTCTCTTGTGTATCCTTAGGACATGGTAGCTGGCTTCTTCCAGAACCAATGACCCAAGAGAGACAGAAAGGATGAAGCCACAATGCCATTTTATGACCTAGTCTCAAAAATACCGCACTGTCATTTCTGCCACATTCTATTCATTAGAAGCAAGTCCCTAAGTACTATCCATGTTCAGGGGAGGGGCCCTACATTTTGAAGGGAGGAATATCAAAGAAATTGTGAATTATGTTTTAAAACCACCACAGATGGTGTACCAAAAGTAAAAATTTGTTTTTCTACTAAAATAAAAAATTGTTCTTTGAATACATAGTCTGCTGTCAATGCCTAGATCACGGAAATGTCTTAAATCATGAAAATACTGTGCGCAAGAACTTGCTAACTTTTGAGTCTTGCATTCACAGTAGTCATTCAATAGGCATAGGGAAGAAAGAAAGGGAAGATTAAAAGGTTATGGCAAGAAAAACACAGAAACTATGTTTGGTCAGCATGACTCACTAATGGGAAGCTCCATTATCTGACTTGTTTGGAAGGCAAATACCTTTTAAGGATAGTGCAATTTAAGATTTTGGACCTGGTCCTGTGTGAGTTTAAAGGGCTTTGCCTTGATCAAGAGCCTCAAGCAGAGGACAAAATGAGAGGATAAGTATAAAGTCTTTCTTGTATACAAGCTGTGATTATCTCCAGTATCTCCAACTAGGATAAAAGCTACTTATGAAGGACCATCTCCCTTTTTTTTTTTTTTTTTTTTTAGTATCTTTATTTATTTATTTGGTTGTGAAGGTGAAGCTCACAGGCTCCTTATTTGTGGCAGGCACGTGAGATCTAGCTCCCTGACCAGGGATCAAACCAGGGCCCACTGCATTGGGAGTGCTGAGTCTTATCCACTGTGCCACCAGGGAAGTTACGGAAGGACCATCTCTTTTCTCCCTTTCTTTTCTATCTAGTTTAGCTGTTCAACAAATGAGTAACCTAATAGAAATCAAGATAAAGAAATATGGTCAGTCTTTAAGTACTAATCTATAATTACAAGAGTGCTGAAACGAAAGCCCTGGCTTCCAATTCTGCTAGGTAAACGAGCTAATTGGAGTTCATAGTTCTAATTCATCTTCTACTTAAAAACTCTGGCTTACTAAAGATCCTGGCACTCATACTTAAAAAGCAAAATCAATCAAGCAACCCTAAAACACAATTCTATACTTCTCTAATAAATCTAATGAAAATAATCTCCCAATGAAAGGAAATAAATTGAACACATCTGGGACTTCTTTTAGGGTAAAAAATCTGTAGATCACTATGTAGAACCAACTGCCAGAATTCAATTATCACAAACTTCCATCACATTTAAATGATTGGGATAAATACTTTGCCTTCTAGATAAGGTCAGTTCCCATAAGGTTATGGCCTGGATGAGATTGCTGACCTTTTCTCACTCCTTGGGAAGGCATCATTACGTATTTATTCCAGCATGCTTTAATCATACAATATTCCTCAACATCCTCTTACCCAGTGGACCAAGTTCTAGGGTGTTCCTTCAATGTTAGGATCTAGAAAATGTTAATAATATTTGACCATTACAATAACTAAAACTTTTAGTTCCTTTTACTCCACTTTTCCCAGTTTATTTACAAAGGCAGAATATTTTTAGGACCAATTTAAGACACATATGATACAAGAGAATAACATGTTTGAGGTCTACTACACAGAGAGTAAGATCTTAGGTAAGTCATCTAATCTCTCTTTGCTTCAATTTCCAACTTCTAAAGTGGCAACAGTAAATATTCAATCTAAATCATCAGGTTACAATAAACAATGAATGACAATTGGCTGAGTTAATTTTAACAAAATCTACAGAACTCAAATTGTATGTTTTAATGCAAGGGTTGGCAACCTATAACGTGTGATCCAAATCTGGCCCATGGCCTATTTTGTATAGTTCACAAGCTAAAATAGTTTTTACATGTTTAAAGAATTTTAAAGGTAAAAGAAAAAGAGGAAGGAGAAGTAACAGAGACTGTATGTGGCCCACAGAGTCTAACATATTTACTAACTGGCCCTTTATAGAAATAGTTTGCTGACCCATGTGTTAGTGGATTCAGCTATCATGAAAACATTACTAGAAATAACATTTTTTTTTTTTTTTTTTTTGTTTTTTGGCTGCACTCTCTGCAGCATGCGGGATCTTAGTTCCAGACCAGGGATCGAACCTGTGCCCCCTGTAGTGGAAACACACAGTCCAAACCACTGGACCTCTAGGGAATTCCCTAGAAATAACATTTTTTGATAAATATAATAATCAAAATGTATACACTTCAAAGCCAGCCATATTATGGACAGGTAAGGGCAAAAGAAAAAGAATGAGGAAATTATATTTGAGATCATTCATTTAATAAGTATTTGAATGCCTATACACCTATGTGCTAAGCACTGGTGATCAATTAGATAAATAATCCCTGCTTTCATGAATTGGAAGAAAGTAGTAAGGGAACAAATAAGCATTTACCATACGGTTTGATAAATGCAATAATAATGGGTAAATTTACAGGTTAATAAGGGATATTTTAGAAGGGATGCTTAATCTAAATTTGGTGTGTCAGAGGAAGTTTTCCTGAGGAATGACTCCTAGGATGGGACTGAAGGAGAAAGAAGATTTAATCAAGTGAAATAGGGTAAGAAAAAGTATTCCAAGTTCAAGAGAATGTCATGAGAAGATCCAGAGGCCAGATAGAGTATTGTACTTAAAGAACTAAAGAAGGTCAGAAGAGCTGGGACCTACCCTGCAGGGAAGTGAGAGTGAAGGTAGAGAACTAAGAGATGAGGCTAAAGATATAAGCAGGCAAAAAAAAAAAAAAAAGATATAAGCGGGCATCAGGCCATGTTGAGGGTTTTAGATTTTATACTGAGGATAATGAGAAGCCATGAATGGAATTTAAGCTGGGGAGTAACAATAAAATTTTCATTTTAGAGCACATACTCTATTGGTACAGAGAATGGACTGGGGAGGACAAGAAAGAAGACAAGACATAGGGAAACTGGCTAATGAAGTTGTGCATGCCATGATCTAGGTGAGAGATGGAATGTACTGGTACCAACTGGTACCAGGTGGGATGTATGTAACAATTATTGAGTTACTGTCTCTCAGCTCCAAATCCTTCTATTCTCTGCTTTGTAGTGCTGTTTATATTAGAACTTTACTGAACCTGGAATTTATTTTGAGGTGAATAGGATACTACTTCCTATTTTTCCATATGAAGTCAATTATCCCAACACTCTTTATTGACTACCTCATCAGCCAGTGATCTGAAATGTCATCTTTAATCATATATCAAATTAATCCTTATAGGTAGGAATCTGTTATTAGGCCCTATATTGTTTCATTGATTTACCAATCTTAGCACCAATAATACCATATTGTGTATTAACTACCATAACTTTTTTTTTTTTTCTTTTTGCTGTATGCGGGCCTCTCACTGCTGTGGCCTCTCCCGTTGCGGAGCACAGGCTCCGGACGCGCAGGCCCAGCGGCCACGGCCCACGGGCCCAGCCGCTCCGCGGCACACGGGATCCTCCCAGACCGGGGCACGAACCCGCATCCCCTGCATCGGCAGGCGGACTCCCAACCACTGCGCCACCAGGGAGGCCCTACTATAACTTTTAGAATCAGCTTGTGAAGTTCCTAGAAAAATACTGTTGAGATTTTGATTGGATTGCATTGAATTTATAGATAAATTTTGAAAAATGAGTATCTTTTAAAAAAATATTTATTTCTGGCTGCCCCGGGTCTTCGTTGCAGCACTCAGGATCTTCGTTGCTGCATTCGGGATCTTTAGTTGTGGCATGCAGGCTTCTTACTTGTGGCATGCATGCATGATCTAGTTCCCTGACCAGGGATGGAACCTGGGTCCCCTGCATTGGGAGCATGGATTCTTACCCACTGGACCACCAGGGAAGTCCCAAAAATGAGTATCTTTTTGACATTGAGTCCTCCTACACATGAACATGGGATATTTCTCTATTCATTTATAGCTTCTTTAATGTTTTCAATAAAATTTAAAATTTCTCCATATCTAATATATAGTTAGATTTATTCCTATCTCTTATTTCTTTTCCTTGACTTATGGGACTAATAAGGACTGTCTAGGACTTTCTATAAACTACTCATTAGAAGTAGTATATAGTAGATATTCTTATCTTGTTCCTGGTTTTAGAGAGAATTCTTGTAACATTTTAATGTTGGAAATGATCTTCACTGCTAGATTCAATTTCCTAATAATTTATTTAGAATTTTTATAAGATTGGCCTTTTTCTTTCTCTCCTTGTCTTGTTTTGGTGTCAAGGCTATCATGATCTTATGGAAAGAGCTGGAGAGTATTTCTACTTTTTCTATTTCTTGAAATGTTTACATAAGATTTAAATGATCTAGTTTTTGAAAATCTGGAAGAACACCTATCTAGGTCAGATGCTTTAACTATAGACTGAATTTCTTCAGTGGTGCTTTCAGCAGCACATACCAGAATATCCATGTAGCAATAGCTTAAACATAAAGACCTTTACTTATTTCTTCTAACAAGAACTCTTTCCAGAAGAGAGTGTTTAATGACTGAGTGTTTTTCTTACTCATGATGTTGCTACATCTGAGTGACATTGTAACAGAAAGTGTAAAAAAGTTTGTATATATATCTGAGCAGGCTCAAATCTATGCATGAAAAAAAGGAGCAGAGAAAAGAATGAGCTTTTGGAAGTCAACCAATTAGTGAAATATTATTTGATAGGTGTTACAGTCTAAGTTAAATATATGTACATATATATGAATATATCTTATATATAGAATCAGAGGAAGAGCTCTGTATATTTTTATGCTTGAGATAAATCCAATGCACTATACAATAGAATTTCTGTACATGCCAGAAAACAGAATTAGGGCCTTTGAATTCTAATCTTAGCTTGCCTTCCCTGTGACTTAAGTATGAAGTCCAAATCTTGTACTTTTTATATTCTCAAGGTCTAATACAGTGAGTAAACAATACAGAAAGTCTAATCTTCATTTTGTTCTTCATTAGAATTGGAATAGTGATACAGACATAACAGTAAGTTAGTGTAATCAGTCTAACTGATTGAGAGTGTTTTGAGTTTTGAAAGATATTCTCGAAATAAAAATTGATAATTTTTATGCAATATCCCAAAAAAAGTACATTAAGATATCCGCACACATAATTGAGGATCTGTTGTTTGCTAATAGGGATATGGAGGTCTTCACAATAAATACCTGGGGCATTTTGAAAAGTTTTTTCCTGCCTTTAGAAATGAAATTAATTGTAAAAGGGCAGGTGTGTGGGGAAGCAGGGAAGAGGAACCAGAAGCAACTTAAATTAGGCAGTGCCACTGTCTCTTTCATAGGATAAAGGTGGGAGGAGATGACGAGGGCCAGAATCTGGTAATTTAAGGTAACAAACTCTAATAATAAGTGTCTTTGAATTTAAAAGCTGAAGCAAGAGAGGACATAATTAAATTACATTAGGACAAAGAAGGATAGAGAAAGACTAAAAGGTGCTCTCAGGTCAGCTTTCCAGTACAGCTGGGTACTGTTCTCGCAGAATTCCCTAGAGAGTCTTCTACCATCAAGTGACATTTGAGGTATTAAACATGTGAGATGGGATTGGACACCTTGAGCATATGATCCTTAAGGGGCTGACAGTGCAAACTTCCTGCTGAACTAGTTTCTTATCCTAGAGTCTGATCCCTGAGCTCATCTGTTCTCCTGTTCCCCAGTAATTTTCAAACTTCTATCAGTCTGTTACCAAAAAAATAAGGAAGAACAAACAGATCAGCTTCTGATGTGGGGTATACAATTTACCTCCAGAAAACTTCTCAACCTATATGAGGAAGGACTGGGAGAAGAGGGAAAGGGATTTGATATTTACTGAATGTGTAGTATATGCTAAGCAGAGTACTAGGTCATTTAATTTAATCCTCATGACAACAGGGTCAACCAAGTATTATTATTGCCAATGATGAAGCTGAGACTTAAAGAAGTTAGGAAACTTGCCCCCACCCCCAACTCATGTTAAGAAGTCAAAGAGATTAAATGCAAATGTATTCTGGTTCCAAAGCCTATGCTTATTTCACAAGAGCAAGGGACCCTCCAAGTCAATTGTTAACGTTTGAGTGTTTCTGTCCCTCTTGGTAATGCAGCATCTCGCTCGCTCTGGACTTTTCCACAACAGAGTGACTTTTTTTTTAACAAAGTGACTTTTTACTGAAACAATTTAAGACTCTGCAAACTAAGAATCTGACAAAAATCCCAAAGGTTTATGAAGTTCAGTAACATTAGTGTAAATGTATTTAAAGTCCTAAAAGAGTGAAAGGAAGTACACTAATCCTGCCAACAATAAGTTTTTTAAAAAAGGAAAATAACTTCCTCCTTCATTTATTGGAACTGCTTGGAAGCAGAAGTCAGGAAATCCCCTTCCTTGATTTGTAGTATTTATGTTGCTATTATTCCCAAAGAACAGGTTTATTCTGCTTTATTCTTTGAAATTTTCAATATTTTTTCATTTTTTTCTTAACAGAACATAGTTTTGGTTATTTTAAAGATTTCCACATGACAAGAGTTTACTTTACTCTCTTTTTTACATTCTGAGAAAATGAAGCTATAAGCAAACAAAAAATGCCTAATTACGTCTATTACATAAAAAAAATGTATCTTCCCTACAATAACTTACTATCCTAGGAATTACTTATGGGAAAATCCTTTAGTACACATATACATTTCCAGTTAGAGTAATAGGTGTTTTGGGAGAATGAAAATTTTTCACATGTATAGGATTCAGCCCTTTCTCATAATATCTAAGAATAACTTGAGACTATTTTCCACCAAAGTAAAATAAATTATTTTCATTACTAAAAGATTATAATAGACATACAGTTAAATGGAATATAATAGAATGTCCAAAAATAGACCAACACAAATATATTCATTTAATTTTCAACAAAAGGGCCAAAATAATTGAATGGGGGAAAGGATAACCTTTTCAACAAATGGTGCTGGAACATCTAGATATCCGTGTGGAAAAACCTTCACCCTTACCTCACACCATATACCAAAAAATTAACTTGAAATGAATCATAAAAGAATAGGTAAGAGATGAAACTATAAAATTTCTAAAACTACAAAACATAGACAAAAATCTTTGTGACCTTGGATTAGACAAGATTTCTTAGATAGAATTCAAAAAGCACAAAGCCACAAAAGAAAAAAGCTGATAAACTGCACTTTATCAAAACTTAAAACTTCTGCTTTTTGTAGTATAGTCTGAAGTCAGAGACCGTGATACCTCCAGCTCTGTGCTTTTTTGTCAAGATTGTTTTGACTTTTTCAGGTCTTTTGTGTTTCTATACAAATTTTTAAATTATTTTTTCTAGTTCTGTGAAAAATGCCATTGGTATTTTGACAGGGATTGCGCTGAATCTGTAGATTGTCTCAAGTAATATGGTCGTTTTAACAATATTAATTCTTCCAATCCATGAACACAGTATATCTTTCCATCTGTTTGTGTCATCTGCAATTTCTTTCATCAGTGTCTTACAGTTTTCTTAGTCCAGGTCTTTTACCTCATTAGGTAGGTTTATTCTATCTATTTTATTCTTTTTGATGCAATTGTAAATAGAATTGTTTCCTTAATTTCTCCTTCTGATAGTTCGTTGTTACTGCATAGAAATGCAACAGATTTCTGTATATTAATTTTGTATTCTGCAACTTTACCAAATTCATTGGTGAACTCTAGTAGTTTTTTGGTGGCATCTTTAGGATTTTCTATGTATAGTATCATGCTGTCTGTGAACAGTGACAGTTTTATTTCTTCCTTTCCAGTTTGGATTCCTTTTATTTCTTTTTGTCTGGGAATATACAATGGAAAAAAGACAGTCTCTTTAATAGGTGATGCTGGAAAAACTGGACAGGTACAAGTAAAAGAATGAAATTAGAACATTTTCTCAAACCATATACAAAAATAAATTCAAAATGGATTAAAGACCTAAACGTAAGACCAGGAATTATAAAACTTCTGGAAGAAAACAGGCAGAACAGTCTTTGGCATAAATCACAGCAATATTTTTTTGGATCTATCTCCTAAGGCAAAGGAAACAAGAGCAAAAATAAACAAATGGGACCTAATTAAACTTAAAAGCTTTTGCACAGCAAAGGAAACCATCAGCAAAACGAAAGACAACCTACTGAATGGGAGAAAATATTTGTAACTGATATGACTGATAAGGGGATAATGCCCCAAATATATAAACAGCTTATACAATTCAACATCAAAAAAAAAAAAAAACTTGATCCAAAAATGGGCAGGAGGCCTGAATACACATTTTTCCAAAGAAGACATACAGATGAACAATAGCACATGAAAAGATGCTCAACATCACTAATCATCAGAGAAATGCAAATCAAAGCCACAATGAGATATAACCTCACACCTGTCAGAATGGCTATTATCAAAAAGACCACAAATAACAAATGTTGGTGAGGATGTAGAGAAAAGGGAACCCTCTTGCACTGTTGGTGGGAATGTAAATTGGTACAGCCATTGTGGAAAACAGTATGGAGGTGCCTCAAAAAACTAAAAATAGAACTACCATATTATCCAGCAATTCCACTTCTCGTATATACCTAAAGAAAACAAAAATACTAATTTGAAAAGATACATGCACCCCAACATTCATAGCAGCATTATTTACGATAACCAAAATATGGAAGCAAACTAAGTGTCCATTAACAGATGAACAGATAAAGAAGATGTGGTGTGTATATATATATATATATATATATATAATGGAATACTACTCAGCCATAACAAAGAATGAAATTTCACGATTTGCAACAACATGTATGGACTTAGAAGTTATTATGCTTAGTGAAATAAGTCAGACAGAGAAAGACAAATACTTTATGTTACCACTTATATGTGGAATCTAAGAAATAAAACAAACTAGTGAATATAACAAAAAAAGAAACAGACTCAGAGAGAACAAACTAGTGGTTACCAGTGGGAAGAGGGAAGCAGAGAGGGGAAGGATAGGGGTAGGGGATTAAGAGCTAAAAACTACTGTGTATAAAATAAATAAGCTACAGGGATATATTGTACAGCACAGGGAATATAGCCAATATTTTATAATAACTATAAATGGAGTATAACCTTTAAAAATCATGAATCACTATGTTGTATACCTGCAACTTATATAATATTGTAAATCAACAATATTTCAATTAAAAAATAAACGGTATGACATGTAAAAAAAAAAGCCAAAAAGAAAAAAAATCTTCTGCTTTTTGAAAGACACTTAAGAAAAATTAAGAAATAAGCCACAGTGGACTTCCCTGATGGTGCAGTGGTTAAGCATCCACCTGCCAGTGCAGGGGACACAGGTTCATTCCCTGGTCTGGGAAGACCCCACATGCCGTGGAGCAACTAAGCCCGTGCACCACAATTACTGAGCCTGTGTTCTAGAGCCTGAGAGCCACAACTACTGAGCCCAAGTGCCTAGAGCCCGTGCTCCACAACAAGAGAAACCACCACAATGAGAAGCCCGCGCACTGCAATGAAGAGTGGCTCCTGCTCACCACAACTAGAGAAAGCCCGCGGGCAGCAACGAAGACCTAACGCAGCCAAAAATAAATAAATTAATTAATTTTTTAAAAAAGAAAAAGAAATAAGCCACAGACTGGGAGAAAATACTTTCAAAGCATGTATCTGATAAAAGACTTGTATCCAGAATATATAAATAATTTTTACAACTCAATAAGACAAATAATCCAATTAATAAATGGGCAAAAGATTTGAACAGATACTCCACCAACAAAGATATATGAAATGCAAATAAGCACATGAAAAGATTCACATCATTAGTTATTAGGGAAATGCAAATTAACCACGAGATATCACTACACCCACTAGAATCACTGTAATTAAAAAGACTAACTATACTAAGTGCAGCAGAGAATGGGAGCAACTAGAACTCACACATTGCTGGTGGGAATGCAAAATATTACATTCACTTTGGAAAAGTCTGGCAGTTTTTTAGAAAGTTAAATGCACATTGCAATGCAACTCACTCCTAAGCAATCCTACTCCTGAGTATTTGCCCAAGAGAAATGAAAACAGATGTCAATATGAACTGGTATATAACTGGTATGTAAACATTCATAGCAGCTTTATTCATAATAGCCCCCAACTAGAAACAACTGAAATGTCCATCAACTGGTGAATCAATAAATTTTGATATATCCATACAATGGAATATACTACTTAGCATTAAAAAGGAATGAACTACTGATACAACATGGATAATCTCAAAAGCATTGTGTTAAGTGAAAGAAGCCAGAGATGGACACAAAAGACTATAAACATTTATATGAAATTCTGGTGAAGTCAAAATTGCAATGACAGAAAACAGATCAGTGGTTGCCTGGGGCAGGGGTGAGAGATTGTGGGGGAGACTGATGGCAAAGGGGCACAGGGAACATTTGAGGGTGACAGAAATATTATATATCTGGATTGTCATGGTGGTTGCACTGCTGTACACATTTGTCAAAAACACAATGAAATGTACACTTAAAACTGATGAATTTTAATGTATGTAAAACATACCTCAATAAAGCTGATTTTTTGGGGGGGGGTGCGTTCACGGGCCTCTCACTGTTGTGGCCTCTCCCGTTGCGGAGCACAGGCTCCAGACGCGCAGGCTCCAGACGCGCAGGCTCAGCGGCCATGGTTCACGGGTCTAGCCACTCCGCGGCATGTGGGATCTTCCCGGACCGGGGCACAAACCCGTGTCCCCTGCATCGGCAGGCGGACTCTCAACCGCTGTGCTACCAGGGAAGCCCAATAAAGCTGATTTTTAAAAAATGGTCCTCTTCCTGCATGAGAATCAGAGATTTAGATTAGACATAAGGGATTTCTGATCATGAGACATTATTGAAGATTTCCTTTCCTGGGACTTCCCTGGTGGCACAGTGGTTAAAATCCGCCTGCCAATACAGGGGACATGGGTTCGATCCCTGGTCCGGGAAGATCCCACATGCCGCGGAGCAACTAAGCTCGTGCGTCACAACTACTGAGCCTGCATTCTAGAGCCCGTGAGCCACAACTACTGAGCCCGCGCACCTAGAGCCCATGCTCCACAACGAGAAGCCACCTCAATGAGAAGCACACGCACTGCAACGAAGAGTAGCCCCCACTCTCCAAAACTAGAGAAAGCCTGCACGCAGCAACAAAGACCCAATGCAACCAAAAATAAATTAAATAAATAAATTTATAAAGATTTCCTTTCCTTGACAATTTTTAAGAATGAAGAGGAGAAGGCCATTGATTGAACTAGAATAGATTTTTTTTGAGGCAAAGAGTAAATGATACACTTATCTATATATTGGGTTGGCAAAAAAGTGCCTTCAGTTTTCAAGTAAAAATGAAAGGCACATTTTTCATTTTCACCAAGAACTTTATTATTTTTTAAAATATTTATTTAGACTGCACCGGGTCTTAGTTGCAGCACCTGGGATCTTTTAGTTGCAGCATGCAGGATCTTTAGTTGGGCATGCAAACTCTTAGTTGTGGCATGCATGCAGGATCTAGTTCCCCGACCAGGGATTGAACCCAGGCCCCCTACAGTGGAAGCGCAGAGTCTTAACCACTGGATCACCAGGGAAGTCCCTCACCAAGAACTTTGTTGAACAACGTATTCACCCTTTTGTTCCACTACCTTCTGCCATTTTTCAGGCAACTTCATAATTCCATCTTCCCAAAACTTTTTATCATTTTGAGCAAAGAACTGTCTTTTATAGTCTTCCAGGGAATTGAAGTTTTTTCCATTAAGAGAATTTTGTAAAGACCAAAATAAATGGAATTCCGAAGGTGCAATGTCTGGTGAATACGGTGGATGAATCAGAACTTCCCAGCCAAGCTGTAACCGTTTTTGCCTGGTCATCAAAGAAACATGCGGTTTTGCGTTATCCTGATGGAAGATTATGTGTTTTCTGTTGACTAATTCCAGACGATTTTCGCCAAGGGCTGTTTTCAGTTGGTCTAATTGGGAGCAGCTCTTGTTGGAATTAATTGTTCAGTTTTCCAGAAGGAGCTCATAATAGAGGACTCCCTTCCAATCCCACCATATACACAACATCACCTTCTTTGAATAAAGACAGGCCTTTGGTGTGGTTGGTGGTGGTTCATTTCACTTGCCCCACGATCTCTTCCGTTCCACATTACTGTACAGTATCCACTTGTCATCGCCCGTCACAATTTGTTTTAAAAACGGAACATTTTCATTACACTTCAGTTGACAGTCGCATGAGGAAATACGGCCAAGAAGGTTTTTTTCGCTTAACTTACGTGGAACCCAAACATCAAAGCGATAACCAAGCTGGTGCAAATGATTTTCAATGCTTGATTTGGATATTTTGAGTATGTCAGCTATCTCCCGCATGGTTTAAAGTTGACTGTTCTCAATTAATGTCTCGATTTGATCGCTATCAACTTAAACTGGTCCACCCGACCGTGGAGCATCATCCAGCAAGAAATCTCCAGCACGGAACTTTGCAAACCACTTTTGACACATTCGATCAGTCACAGCACCTTCTCCATACACTGCACAAACCTTTTTTTTTTGCATTTCAGTTGCATTTTGACCTTTCTTGAAATAATAAAGCACAATATGCCAAAAATATTGCTTTTTTCTTCCATCTTCAATGTTAAAATAGCTCCACAAAAATTCACCCATTTTGATGTTTTTTTTTAAATGCACGCTGATATGACAGCTGTCACAATACAATCTAACAAAATTGTTTCGAATGAAGTTAAAGACAATTAAGTGCTACTAGAGCCATCTTTTGGAAAAAACTGAATAAACTCTTTGGCCAAACCAATATTATATGTGATATATATATGATCTATTACACATTATATAGTATTTATCTGATTCTAAAAGTATTTAGATAAGAACCACAATATTTCTTAACTTAAATCTTCATCCTTCTTTTAAGATTTAGAAAAAAAATACTCTTGAGAGTTTAATTTTTTCATTCACAGTTATCAAAATGATTCTTTATGGGCCTACCCAAAAAGGCAAATTTATATAATACTTTAAATATATAAAGCTTTTAAGTTCAATTAAATCATAGTGTATCATACGACTACAAACTCTTTTTACATTGTTTTTTAAGATTTTTTTCCCCGGATTTTTCTCTATACCTAATTTAAAATAATAGTTATTCCTGGAAAACAATGTGTAACATATTAAGATCTCTGTTGTTTTTTACTCTATACATTCTCCTTAGGCAATCTCATCTTCTCAGGGTACTTCATTACCATGTGTATACTGATAATTTTGACCTATATAGCTCAGAAACAGATCCAAGGTTTTCTGAGGCCTAAAGCTTACACAATTGGGAAATTAAAAAATTAAGTTCACACAACTTAAGAAAATTAACATAGCTCTTCAAATATAGAATTCTTAGCGCCTGTCGCAGAGCCTTGAAAGGAGACTTTGCAAAAGAGACCTGGAGTAACTTCATCAGCTTCACAGCAAATCTGCCTCTGCTATAGCTGTATCTTACAGCCAGATATTTCTCTTAGCGACTATTGAGCTATCCTCTAGTTGCCTACTGGATATCTCTCCTTTTAAGTCCCCCATTAAATTTTTTAAATTAATTTTTATTGGAGTATAGTTGCTTTACAATGTTGTGTTCCTCCGTTAAAATTAATAGGCCCACAGTTGAACTTGGTTTCTCCTTTCTACTCTTCCACCACTACCATAAGGAACTTGCTAGTTTTCCTGCATTCTCTCCAGATCAGGAAATAGCACCAGCATTCATGCAGCTGCATAGGTTACCTCCATATCCAAGCAAACCATCAAGTCTTGACAATTCATCTTCCAAATAATCTGACATTCACATCTCTCTCGTTCAGCTACTTTTCTCCAACTCCAATCCCAATCTAGTTCAGGTCATCAACTTCTCTTACCTAGATTATTCCAACAGTCACCTAATGGGTCTCCTAGCCTCCAGTTTTGCCACCTTCTAAACTGTTCTTCATGTTACAACCAAATACGCATCTGATCATATCATTCCCTAGGCTCAAATACTTTACTGTACAAACTTCAATATGCCTAAGAAATTACTTGGCATTGTTGTTAACAAACAAACAAACAAACATAGATTTGGGAACTTTACCCTAATGATTTTAAATTTTTATTATTTTTATTTCTTTGGCCGGGCCCCATGGCATGCAGGATCTTAGTTTCCTGACCAGGGATCGAACCCATGCCCACTGCAGTGGAAGCGCGGAGTCCTAACAACTGGACTGCAGGGAAATCCCTACCCCAGTGATTTTGGTTCAGTAGGTTTGGGGTAGAGTATAGGAGTGGGTAATTTTAATACGACTTGTAGGTGATTCTGATGTAGATAATCCGTACTTTAAGGCACAATGTTTAATGGCTCCCCAGTTCTCCTACAGTGGAGTTCAAACTCCTTGACATGTCTTCCAATGCCCTGTAAAATCTGGCCCCTGCTTACCTTTCTGGTTTCATAGGTGACTACTACTTCCTATACTCTAGGGTTAAGCTATACTGAAAATTTCCCCATTTTTAAAGAAAGCATACCCCAACCATGCTTTATTCTCCCCAGTTGATCCCATCCAATCTATCTATCCTTCCAGTGAACCAATCAAACACACACAACCCTCTGCCTTGCTAATTCTTATTTACCATTCAGTTTAGACATAAATTCCACTAGGAAGACTTTTGAGTCCCAAACCTTTCTAAGGGCTATAACAGCCTCCTATATTTTTCCCAATCACATACTTAACTAAAGTATTCTATTAATTTATTTACTAACCCTAACCCACTGAATCACTGTCTTGTTCTCCAGTGAATTCCCCAGTGCTTGGCACTGTACCTAGCATATTATAGGCACTCAATAAATATTTATTGAATGAAAAAATGAATGACTTTTACTTAGAAGAAGTTGAATGAAGTTAAGGGAAACAAGATAAAGATTGTATTTATGCAATGGAAAATACATACACCAATGCACAAGTGCCAGGGGGAACTATAGAAAAATAACCACAGCAAATGAACTAGGAGGAAAATGAACAAAGGGTTTGAATAAGCAATTCACAGCAAAGAAATTCAAATGGCCAATAAGCATGAAAAAACATATTTATTCTTGTTATCAATTAGACAAGTACAAATTAAACCAATGATACTGTCATTCCATACCCATCAAACTGGCAAAGATTTAAGTCTGATAATACCAACTTTTGGCAAGGATGTAGATAAGTGAGATCTCACACTATAGATGGAAGGATAGACTGGAGGCATATACCTAGCAATTCTAGCATATAAGTACAAGGATGTCCTCTTAACATTGTTTATGAAGTGAAAAAATGGAAATAATGTAAATATCCAGCAGTGATATATGTTTCAATGGAATGCTTCAAAGCATTTAAAAATGAATTAGTTACACATATGGATATGGATAGTCCCTCACAATAAAGAATAAATAATGTCAGTGGTGCAAATGTTGAGAAATCAGGAGTGAAGAAATGAAGGACCCAATACAGGAGGAAAGCAAAGGGTCATGGTATAACCATCATTTGATGATCCCAATCTGCTAACTCTTTTCCCAATAAATTTCTTGTCATTAAATTTGATACATGACCTACTACTGAACTACCATTTCTCACCTCATACAAATTCATTAAAATGAAGCTTTTTTCAGCTTTATCACTATTGATTGCAATAGTGGGTTTTTTTTTTAGCTTTTTGAATAGTTGCAGGGATTGTAACATTGTTTAATTCTACATTATTATCTACAAATCCCTGAAAATTTCATGTTTAAAATTTCACTTAAATAATACAATTTTCCCCCACCAGCGATCCATGGTGAAGTTAGTTCCTCACAAGGCCAAGGAGATGGTTCTAATAAATCAAAATAATTCAAAATGCTTTGTTTCTAATAAAAGACATAAATTCATTACTTTTTAGTAACACACTTCTAGGCAGAGCTTCAAATTTATTTTTATTAAACGGAATGTCTTGGGACTTGCCTGGTGGTCCAGTGGTTAAGGCTCTGTGCTTCCAGTGCAGGGGGTGTGGGTTCGATTCCTGGTGGGGGAACTAGGATCCCACAGGCCATGAAGTGCAGCAAAAAAAAAAAAAAAAAAAAAGTTGAAAAAAATAAATGGAATGTCTTTAAACTTATCTGACTTAAATCTCTGACATGAGAGTCATGCTTTCTAATACGAATTTTAAATTTTCTAAAGCTTTTATGATGCATTTAATTTTTTTTAACTTTCTGAATAGTAGTTGATCTTCATTGCAATCCAATTGAAAGTAATGAAAAATCTCAAAGAATATCAATCATTAAAACAAGGTCTTGGGCTTCCCTGGTGGTGCAGTGGTTAAGAATCCGCCTGCCAATGCAGGGGACACAGGTTCAAGCCCTGGTCCGGGAAGATCCCACATGCCGCGGAGCAACTAAGCCTACAACTACTGAGCCTGCACTCTAGAGCCCATGAGCCACAACTACTGAGCTCACGTGTCACAACTACTGAGGCCTGTGCGCCTAGAGTCCATGCTCCACAACAAAAGCCACCACAATGAGAAGTCCACACACTGCAACAAAGAGTAGCCCTGCTCGCCGCAACTAGAGAAAGCCCACACACAGCAACGAAGACCCAATGCAGCCAAAAATAAAATTTAAAAAACAAGGTCTTGTCATTTCTCCAAAGAAGACATACAGATGGCCAAGAGGTGCATGAAAAGCTGCTCAACATCACTAATTATTAGAGAAATCCAAATCAAAACTACAATGAGGTATCACCTCACACCAGTTAGAATGGGCATCATCAGAAAATCTACAAACAACAAATGCTGGAGAGAGTGTGGAGAAAAGGGATCCCTCTTGCACTGTTGGTGGGAATGTAAATTGATACAGTCACTATGGAGAACAGTATGGAGGTTCCTTAAAAAACTAAAAATAGAATCACCATATGACCCCACAATCCCACTACTGGGCATATACCCAGAGAAAACCATAATTCAAAAAGACACATGCACCCCAATTTACAATAGCCAGATCATGGAAGCAACCTAAATGCCCATCGACAGATGAATGGATAAAGAAGATGTGGCACATATATACAATGGAATATTACTCAGCCATAAAAAGAAATGAAACTGAGTTATTTGTAGTGAGGTGGATGGACCTAGAGTCTGTCATACAGAGTGAAGTAAGTCAGAAAGAGAAAAACAAATATCGTATATTAATGCGTATATGTGGAACCTAGAAAAATGGTACAGATGAACCAGCTTGCAGGGCAGAAATAGAGACAAAGATGTAGAGAACAGATGTATAGACACCAAGGGGGGAAAGTGGGGGTGGTGGGGATGGTGGTGTGATGAATTGGGAGATTGGGATTGACATGTATACACTAATATGTATAAAATAGATAACAAATAAGAACCTGCTGTATAAAAAAATAATAAAATAAAATTCAAAAAAAATAAAACAAACAAACAAGGTCTTGTAAGAAATTAATCTTAGCTAATCTCTTTGCCAAACCAGAATAAAAAGAATGAGAAAAATGCATATATGATGAAGTATATGCCTGACATACAGCAGTGGCAGTTTGTAAACTACATGCCACCCATCTCAATCTCAGTACTAGATCAGTTTTTTTTTTAAACTGTAGTTGATTTACAATGTGGTGTTGTAGAGCAGTTTTCATAATCTCAATTTCAAGTTCTTTAGCTACAGTTTCCAATCAATTTTATTTTTGTTAGATTGGTGATAAATAGAATAAATTTTATCCAGAATATTTTTTAAAGTTGACTTCTATTTCAAATACTGAATTGCAATTGATGACTTAGTGCCAAATAATGGCTTCAGGAAAATTTTATAACAAATTTGCAGCTATTCCAGACTTCCTTTCCACTATTGTACAAGCACCATTAGAACAAAATGCAATTAAGTTTGCTTTCAAATATTATCAAGGCCACAATCACTTAAAGTAGACAATAATGTATTAGAAATACACTCTGTTGTGGCTGACACAAGCAACAAATACCATTACCAATACAGAAACTGATTCAACTGTGCACTGGAGATAAATCACTAGGTTCTTTTCTTCAAACGTATAGATGCCTGATCAATTATAGTAACTATTTGGCATTCTCTTCTATAATATTCTTAAATATCTTCATATAATTTCTTTTGCAATATCGTCTGCTGTTCTTGTTGCATGTAAACAATTGTCTGTGTCTATTCCATTTTCCTCTTTCAACTTTATTGCTGCCCTCACTATCAGATAAAGGCCTACTATGTTTTACTAAACTGTGAAGAGTATTAAAAACATCTATGATAGTATCAATATTTTTATTATTTAGTTTATACACTAAATTGGAAACTGAGTCATTAGTTGATTCTTTTAACAAATTGTGAATTTTAGTGCAGTCTTTAGGAAAATCATATTCCCTAATTTTGTTTTTTTTTAGAAAAGTGTGCCTAGTAGTTTTATTAGTACCATTTGGGGTTACTCCATATGCCCTCCATTCCTTGGACATATGAACATGCTTTTCTGCTCTCCCTCCCTAACGCTAAAATATCAAACAATCCTTACATACTAGTTTATATTCTTTTATTTCAAGCAATTTGTACTGCTCTGAAAACATAAACACTTGTCTTTTCATTCCAACAATCTGGAAGCACAAGGTTATCTACTTCCTTTGCTAACCATGATGGTGTTTCTTCAATGACCAGTTGTTCAACAACTTTGAAATTTTTTTCCATTAGCTTAGGTATCCCACAATTTTCACTCCTATAATTTTCTGTGTCTATTTTAAACTTCATCAGATTTAAAAAACTTAATAAGTAACCCAGTTACTTTGGCATTTTAAGGATCTGAATCTGAAAATAATCTTAAGTTAGTAAAATTCACAATACTACTTGGGGGTTAACAAAATTTTTTAAAATAATTTTAATATGATTTTAGAAATAGCATAAACTTTATTTTTTAATTAAAATTTTTTACACATTGTAATTAGCTAAACCAATATTTTGTACCCTGCTTATAAATGTAGAGCTAGGTAAAAATAAGTCACAGATGGTATTCTTAGCTTTGGATATTAATTTTTTTAATGCAAACGTCTAAGAATATGCTACTATTTGGTTTCATCTAAAAGATTTAGAAAGTGATATTTTGTTTCCATTATTTTAGAAATAATAGGTATGCATCTGTGTTTTTATATATATTATATACCTATGTCATATACATTAGTATATATAAAAATATGTGTATATATAAATATGCATATATATGCCTGTTTTACATCAATTTTTTTTTAACCTTTTGACTCTCTTCACCCATTTGTCCCCCATTCCCGCCTCTGGCAACCATTAATCTGCTCTCTATATCTATGAACTTGTTTTTTCGTTTTTTTTCCTTAAAGATCCACATGTAAGAGAGATCATACAGTATTTGTCTTTTTCTGTATTATTTCACTTAGCATAATGCCCTCAAGTTCAATCTTTTCACAAATGGCAAGATGTCATTCTTTCTCATGGGTGCGTAATATTCCATTGTATATATACCACATTTTCTTTATCCATCCATCAATTGATAGACACCTAGGCTATTTCCATATCTTGGTTTTTGTAAATAATGCTGCAATAAACATGGGGGTGCATATGTCTTTTTGAGTGTTTTCATTTTCTTTGGAAAAATACTCCGAAGTAGAATTGCTGTAATATACAGTAAGTCTAGTTTTAATTTTTTGAGGAATCTTCATACTGTTTTCCACAGTGGCTGCACCGATTTACATTCCCACCAGCAATGTACAAGGGTTCCCTTTTCTCCACATCCTCACCAATACTTGTTATTTCTTGTCTTTTTGATAACAGACATTCTGACAGGTGTGAGCTTTCGACATCTCATTGCGGTTTTGATTTGCACTTCCCTGATGATTAACGCTGTTGAGCATCTTTTCATGTACCTGTTTACCTTCTGTACGTCTTCTATTGAAAAATGTCTATTCAAATCTTCTACCGTTTTTTATTTTATTATTTTATTTTTTTATTATTTTTTTTTTTCCGTACGCGGGCCTCTCACTGTTGTGGCCTCTCCCGCTGCGGAGCACAGGCTCCGGACGCGCAGGCTCAGCGGCCATGGCTCACGGGCCCAGCCGCTCCGCGGCATATGGGATCCTCCCAGACCGGGGCACGAACCCGCATCCCCTGCATCGGCAGGCGGACTCTCAACCACTGCGCCACCAGGGAGGCCCTTCTACCGTTTTTTAATTGGATTTTTTCTTTGCTATTGAGCTGTATGAATTGTATCTTTATAGACTTTGGATATTACATCCTTATCAGATATTATCTCCCATTCAGTATGTTGCCTTTTCATTTTGTTGATGGTCTCCTTTGCTGTGCAGAAGCTTTTTAGGATGATACAGTCCCACTTATTTATTTTTGCTTTTGGTATCAGATTCAAAAAATCATCACCAGACCTATGTCAAGGAGCTTACTGCCTGCATTTTTCCTTCTAGTAGTTTTATGGTTTCAGGTTTGACATTCCAGTCTTTAATCCCTTTGAGCTAATTTTTGTTTATGGTGTAAGACAGCTTCCCCAACACCATTTATTGAAGAGACTATCCTTTCCCCATTACATATTCTTGGTAACTTTGTCATATGTTAATTGACCATATATGCATGGGTTTATTTCTGGGCTTTCTATTCTGTTCCACTGATCTATGCATCTGTTTTTAGGCCAATACCATACTGTTTTAATTACAATAGCTTTATAATATAAAGTCAGGGAGTGTGATGCCTCCAGCTTTGTTCTTCTTTCTCAAGATTGCTTTGGCTATTCAGGTTTTTTGTTTGTTTTTTGTTTTGTTTTGTTTTGTTTTGTTTGATTCCATTCAAATTTTGGATTATTTCTATTCCTTTGAAAAATGCCATTGGGATTTTGATAAGAATTGCACTGAATCTGTAGATTGCTTTGGGTGGTATGGACATTTTAACAATATTGATTCTTCCAATCCATGAGCATGGAATATTTTTCCATTTATCTGTGTCTTCTTCCATTTCTTTCATTAATGTCTTATAGTTTTTAAAAAATTATTTATTTATTTGTTTGTTTATTTATGGCTGTGTTGGGTCTTCGTTTCTGTGCGAGGGCTTTCTCTACTTGTGGCAGGTGGGGGCCACTCTTCATCACGGTGCACAGGCCTCTCACTGTCGCGGCCTCTCGTTGCAGAGCACAGGCTCCAGACGCACAGGCTCAGTAGTTGTGGCTCACGGGCCCAGTTGCTCTGCGGCATGTGGGATCTTCCCAGACCGGGGCACGAACCCATGACCCCTGCATCGGCAGGCAGATTCTCAACCACTGCACCACCAGGGAAAACCCTGTCTTATAGTTTTCAATATATAGGTTTTTCACCTTCCTGATTAAATTTATTCCTAAGTATTTTATTCTTTTTGATGCAGTTGTAAATGGGATTGTTTTCTTCATTTCTCTTTCTGATAGTTCACTGCTACTGTATAGAAACACAACAGACTTTGTGTTTTAGTGGAGTCTTTAGCATGAATTTTAAACTAAAATACTAACTGTGCTTTTCGGTGTTTACCTATACCTTCAGTGTGACTTGTTGTTTCTTAAATATCT
Organism: Mesoplodon mirus; assembly: GCF_964341445.2. Taxonomy (NCBI): domain Eukaryota; kingdom Metazoa; phylum Chordata; class Mammalia; order Artiodactyla; family Ziphiidae; genus Mesoplodon; species Mesoplodon mirus. The sequence continues at coordinate 56,459,430 of NC_138987.1, read as the reverse complement.
ACTATCAGTTTTAATTATTTTTCCAACAATATCTCACAAAATCAGACTATGAATAAATTCTTGATTATGTTCTACAGTAAGACCCAACTGTAATAGTATAAGGATTAATCCTAAAAAGAAAAAATTCTTGATTATGATTTGATTCAGCAAAAAAGATGCTCACATCACTGCCAAAGAAGTGTAGTTTGGACAAGGATGCTGAGTGATATTTTTGTTTAATTAAGTAGTAAGAAAAAAGCAAAACAGTGAACTTCACTGTTGGAGCTTCATTCACATGTCAGTGACATGAGCAACTTCTTTACTGAACTGGATAACAGTTTTGAATACTGGAACAATACTTTCTTAACCTTTTGTGCTACTCACAATGTCAAGGCCACAGATGTGATACACTGTTAAGTTTAGTTCTGCATTATTAATATTTTCTCCACTACCCTACTGCCTGTTTTTATAAATACAGCTTTATTAGAACATAGCCATGCACACTTTTAATGTAAGAGTTGAGCGGTTGTGACAAAGACCATATGTACTAGAAGGCCTTAAATATTTACTAATCGGCTATTTACAGAAAAAATTGCAAACACTTGGTCTAGAAAATCAACAATAAACCAAGCCCTGGTTTGTAGAATTTGCCAATTTCCATGGTGTAAATACTCCTATTGCAGCCAATTTCATGCTACATATGTGACAAACATACAAACATGAACAGAGTTGGGCAGAAACACATACAACATAATATAGTATTTCCATCCTACAGATACCATAGACAACCTTAAGAATAATTAGTAAAATGAAGTTTTAAAAAGTGATGTTTTAAGTATTTATTACCTGTTTTGAACGTATTTGTTAATTTATATAATTTGATTTTAACAGTGGTTATGCTTAACAACTAGCTCATAAAATCCCCCCCAAAAATAGCAATCAGCCTTGCAAACTGGTAAAAGCCAACTGTGGTGTACTATTAGCTCTACTTTCAAGAGGCCAGGAGAGCAAGGAGTAATTTGCCTGACAAGTGGCTGAGTCAAGATTCAAATCTAGGTCCAAATTTCTGACCCCGGTTTGGCTTCTTAATCTTCTTGGCAGAGAATAAGGGCCTTTATTAACCTTGTTTAAAAAAAAGCGGGGGGTGTGGGGGGAGTGATATATACTAGGGGAACTCCACAGGTAATAGAATGCATTTTCTGCAGTACCATCCTATATATTTGCCAGAAGTCTCTAACAAAACTGTCAGGCAGCACGGGAATATGAATCTTGATGCTTGATACCTATTCAGAATACCTAGTCTGGGCTGGGTATCTGAAGGAATAAGAAAACAACTGATTGGTCTATCCATCATCTGCCATTGGAAATTTATTAGAAATCTTCGTTAACTGCTTTAGGAAGTGTTAAATACAGGTGTTTACTACCACAAGCCCCGCATAGTGTTTATCGACCTACATGAATTCTGAAAAGCTTAAGAAAACTTGTGGTTTGAAACCTTACTACACGTGGGGCGCAGAAAAAGGAAAGGACATTCTCGAAGGGCCCTCATGCAGCCACACGTACCTGGGGCACAATGTGCGGGCAGGATGGCCAAGTGCTAGGCCTCCCGACGTACGCTAAACCCTTAGAGCACAGCTCTAAATGAAGGAATGATAACGGCTAGAGCTGTTGGAGAACTTGGAGATCTGCCCTTGTACAACCCCTTCATTTACATGAAGAAACTCTGCTCTAGTGAGGTGAGGCGACTTGAACTTCAAGCGGTGGAGCCAGGACGAATTTATAGCTCTTTCCACTACACGCCACGGCCTCCTCTAGAACACCCTCCCTGCACAGAACTTACCCCAAAAGCACCAGGAACCTGGTTGGCGACTGGCCTACACTTGAACCTAGGACAAACCTCCTAGTCGCTCTTGAGTCAAACTGTAAAAGCTCTGAGTCAGCGGGTTAAAGCCAAAGTACAGAAGCACAGAGCTCTAGGTCGTGCAAGTGCGTCGAACCCTCAAAGAACAAAGAGCGAGACACGGTGCATGGAAAAAGCAGCCACGCCCCTCACCACGCCGACGACGCACCGCAGAGCAACGCGAGCAGCCGTGAGGAGGAGCACGCAGCCGGCAGCGCGCACGCTCACCACGAGGTCGCGCGGGAGACGGTCTGACGTGCGCGCCCCCGAGCCGGTGGGCGGGGTCTTGGGCGGGGCTCTGAGCCGGACCGGGGCGGGGCCGCAGGGAGCTGTAGGTGTTGCAGCTGGGTCGCGACAGGTGCGCAAGGCAAAGCGCCAGGGACCCGTAGCAGGGCTGGTAGCAGCGCAGAGAAAAGACCGCTGTTAGCCAGGTAAGAGCCTTCTTTCTCCACATCCTCCACAGCCGGAGAGTGCGCGGAGACCTCGAATTCCCTCCACACCCTCTTTCTCCCGCGACTTTTGGGGGTGGGGGGAACACAAGGAGCGTGAACCCCTCCCCCTCGAGAAAGGGAGTGGAGGAGCTGCTGATCCTTTGCTCTTTCCTCACTTCTGGGTACTGCGCTGGGGTTGGAGTAATTATGTAGAGCGGAGCTTTTGCTGCCTGAGGGCGGGAACTGATAGGATCCCCTCCTCTTCCAACAAGAACACTCCTTTCTAACTATGTATAGTTTTTTGGTGTGGTGTAGGAAAGCGGCAGTTCATCAAAATTCAAAATAGTCTCCCAGGGAAATATTCTAATAATTCAACTGCTCTTTTCCATTCTCCATTTTTAGCCATTCTCTCCCTCTTCGATTTTTCTCCCCTTCCATTCAGCCTTTTGAGATATGTTGATAATATAGCAGTCCTTACAGCTGGATGTGTCACCCCAGAATCGCTATCGTGTATATATCGCTGGCACCTGTCAATACGTGGGTGTTAATATAAGGTAACTGTACACCCCTGGCTACTAAGCCTGAAGCTGTAGGTGCTAGGAGCTAACCATCTGGCACCCTTCCTTACCTCCTTACTGGTGCTTACAATCCTGGTGAGAGATATTTGAAATACTATTATCTTTCACCTAATTCCAGCTTTCAGAAGTCTGCCTAATCCAGATGGTTCTATTGACTTGACTTTTCAAGTTAGTCAAAGATACTTAGGGAGTTATCAGCCCTTAAGACAGTGACCCTTTAAAAGGGGAGAGGTCTTCTTTTGCATTAGGTGTTCTTTCTTTTGCTCTTGATTTAAGTGGTTAAATGGAATACTTTTCATTTGCATAGTTATTAATACTATTCACAAATAAGTATTTTAGAAACCATGAAATAACACTTTCTTCTGAGGTCTGATGTAGGCACAAAAGAAGATGACCCTCAATGAGCATTTCCTAAGCTCCTGTGGAGTTATAGCCTGGTTGAAGGATGATCATGTTTTAGGTAGACCTTCAAAAACGAGTGTGTGCATATGTATTTCTTTGTTTTGCATTGATAGAACAACACGTAACATGATACTAGGTAATCACTTTAAGAACTCATTTCATTTTTTTGGACAAAACATTTATTGAGTGCCTCTTGTATTGTCAGTCCTGTGGATTCAAAGTTCTAAATGTTCTTCCTCTAAAATAGCTTAAAATCAAATGGGTTAGGCAGGTCAATAGATACAACTTAGAGATTAGTGAGGCCAGTGCTATACTAGAGATCAACCCAGAGTGCTGTAGGAGCATAGAGAATACAGTTTAAAAAAATTCCCTCTTCTGCTTTTCCTGGAACACAAAACAAAATAAACAACAACAATAACAAAAACCTTTGAGCAATAGTGAGTGATTCTCTTCAGTCCATGTATTTGTGTCAGTCATATTCCTTACCTATGTTCTGTCAACGTTATGGCCTTTTGATAATGGGATTAGGACTTGTCATTAATTCTATGTAGTTCAGTAAATAGTTGGTGGAGCTATTTTCACAGTTCTGAATTGGGCCTAGAAGTGTTGTTACCATGTAGTCCCTGAACTCTAGAGCCTCTGGGAAGAGAATAGTGTATTGGCAACATTAGCAAAGCAGTGCCATTTTGTAAAACTTGGTCCATTGTGTAGCTTTGTTTAGCTTGGTACGTTCAAGCTTTGTTCCAGATTCTGGTTAAAGGTGGGCCAAATTTTAACCACCTAATAATTCTAAGAAAAGAAAGTTCCAGAAGTGAAAACAATTCTATTAACAGCACATCTTGATGACAGAGGATACTTTTTCTTGCTAAGGTACCCTCAAAATGTCTTTTTCTTTCTTTCTTTCTCTTTCTTTTCTTTTCTTTTTTTTTGGAGCAGGAGACAGGATGGAGGAGGAAAGGGTCAGAAATGTTTGAAGATTCTTTGCAGAGTTTTAATGATCTGAAGTCTGTGGTAGTCTGCAGTGTTCTTCATAAACTGCAGGCATTTAGTAACTGCCTACAGTGTGCCAGTGTTCTAGTATATAGAGGATGAACATGCCACAGTCCCTTCTATATGATTATGTTTTTCATTTTTAAAATAGAGATTAAAAAAAATAGTTCTGATGAACCTAGGGGCAGGACAGGAATAATGACGCAGACGTAGAGAATGGACTTGAGGACATGGGGAGGGGGAAGGGTAAGCTGGGACGAAGTGAGAGAGTGGCAAGGACAAATATACACTACCAAATGTAAAACAGATAGCTAGTGGGAAGCAGCTGCATAGCACAGGGAGATCAGCTCGGTGCTTTGTGACCACCTAGAGGGGTGGGATGGGGAGGGTGGGAGGGAGGCACAAGAAGGAGCGGATATGGGGATATATGTGTACATATAGCTGAATCACTTTGTTATACAGCAGAAACTAACACAACATTGTAAAGCAATTATACTCCAACAAAGATGGTAAAGAAAATAAAATAGAGATTTTGAGTTAATAATACAGATGATGGTTGTTTCATTTGGCAATGAGCCATGGTACTTGATGGACACATTTCTTATCTCCTTTGACATTGTGTCTCTCTGTTCACGCTCTAGGAAAGTGGTCCCACCAGGAAATTTTGGAAAGACAGTAGGTATTTGCATGTATTTTGTGTATCTACAATGATTTTGTTGTTTACTTATGTTTTCAAGTACAAATTTTAATTATTGTTCCTCTTAGGGTTTCAAATATCTGGATTTCCTCTGATATTTTTCTTTCTTTTTTTTTTTGTTTTTTTTATAAATTTATTTATTTATTTTATTTTTTTGGCTGCATCGGGTCTTCGTTACTGCCCACGGGCTTTCTCTAGTTGTGGCGAGCAGGGTCTACTCTTCATTGCGTTGCGTGGGCTTCTCATTGCAGTGGCTTCTCTTGTTGCGGAGCACGGGCTCTAGGCGCGCGGGCTTCAGTAGTTGTGGCTTGAGGCTCTAGAGCGCAGGTTCAATAGTTGTGGCTCACGGGCTTAATTGCTCTGCGGCATGTGGGATCTTCCCGGACTAGGGCTCGAACCCATGTCCCCTGCATTGGCAGGTGGATTCTTAACCACTGCGCCACCAGGGAAGTCCCTCCTCTGGTATTTTTCAACATTTAGAGCTTCTGTATCAGAAAGGTTCATCAAAGACATATATACAACACAGACACAAAAGAATGTTGAGAGTGTGGGAGATCATTAGACATCTTTGCCATAAAAGGCCACCTAACCAAAAATTGGGAGAATTTGTCATTATTTATGTTGACAGCAAAACTAGTTTTCAGGCATTCTAAATTCCGTACACTCATAAATAGGTGACTTTCACTGAGAATGGAATTGTACTCTCTGCAGATAGGAAAAAGTGTGCCTTGGTTCCTAAGTCAGGAATTTCCATAAGAAAAGACTTTCTTTTTAAGGTTGGTATGGTCTTTCACTGTATGTTTTTTGATAGGAAGTTAAAGTACTTTATTTCGGATTGTGTACAGTAATCTCCAGGTGATGTTAAATTACTTAACACAGACTCTTCAAGGTTCTTTAGTAACAAATGAGTGGTTGTAAGTTGAGTCGTTTCTACTTAATGGTTGTGGAATTGAGATTCTATGGTAAATGGTACTCTTGGTAGGGCTATACTGATTTGTTTATTCTGTGGCTGGAGGGAAAGTCCTTGAGACTCAGTCAAGTTATTGTGCTAATGCAGTCCTCTTTTCATAAACAGGACGAGGTTTGACCCAACAAGAAATACATTATTTAGCATGTCAGATGATTTCTTTATATTTGAAAATGTTTCTAGAAACTTCACATGTCCAGTCATAAGAAGTTAACGTGGGGAATTCCTTGGCTCCACACTCTCACTGCCAAGGGAGGGCCCAAGTTCAATCCCTGTTCAGGGAACTAAGATCCCACATGCCGTGCGGCATGGCCAAAAAAAAAAAAAAAAAAAAAAGTTAACATGATACTATGAAATTTTACATTATTTTTATTTTTAAAGAATTTCTTTAATACTGCTCTGAAACTAAGAACTTGCATGTTTGGGGAAAAAAGATAACAGCTTTTTTGTACTTCTGGTAACAAGTGTGGAGCTGTTTTTTCCCTTATCTATCCTATAATGGAGCTCACTAAATGGAAACTTTACAATCCCTCAAACATGCTTTTTCTTGTACACCAAAGTATTGCCAATTTTTGTTTCATTACCCATAGATTAGTCATCTTGATATGCTTTTACTTGGTTTTAGATTTCAACAACATTTTTCCCCCATAAACTGAAGCTTAAGCAAATAATTTAAGCACAGGACTTCCTTTCCTCACAGTCAATTTTATTGAACAGGTAATATTTGCTCAGATTTGGTTTCCACCAGCAGCACTAGAGGAAACTGATCTGTCCATGCGTAGTACCCAGTGATTTCCCTCTAATGGCCCTGTCACTGTCCTCCTCCTCATCACTTGTCAACATTTGACCAAGTGGACAACTTTTCTATCCACTTTCATGTGGCTTTCTTTCTTCCTTTTTTTTTTTTTTGCGGTACGCGGGCCTCTCACTGTTGTGGCCTCTCCCGTTGCGGAGCACAGGCTCTGGACGTGCAGGCTCAGTGGCCATGACTCACGGGCCCAGCTGCTCCGCGGCATGTGGGATCCTCCTGGACCGGGGCACGAACCCACGTCCCCTGCATCGGCAGGTGGACTCTCTACCACTGCGCCACCAGGGAAGCCCCCATGTGGCTTTCTTGATGTGACTCTACCTGGTTCTCCATCTAACCATTTCCTTCCATGCTCCTTCACTAATTCACAGTCTTTTTGCCCCTTAAATGTGTGTGTTTGCCATGGTCCTGTCCAGCATCCTGTTCTCCTTATACTCTCTCCCCGAGCAATCTGATCTATTTCCATGACTTCAACTGACACCTGAATGTGAGTGATTTACAAATTAATCATCTTTAAAACCTCTTTTCATATTATATATATAATTCTTGTTTTATTTTCGCATATACAAACATCCATACGTATTTTGAAAATAAGAATTATATATGCTAGTTACAGAAAACCTGGGAAAAAAATAAATTATGAAGGAGACAAAATAGTCCATAATCTGTTCTGCAGAGAAGTACTATTTGGTGTATTTCCTTTCAGTCTTTTTTTTTTTCCTTTGATACACACAAACACACTCACATAAACACACAGGTAACTGGGTTCATTTTATTACAGTAGATAGAGTTTTGTATCGCTTTTCCACTTTACATTATGCCATGATTTTCCATGGCATCAAAATTATTTGAAAACAATTTTAACGGATGTTTAATACCCTATTGTACTGATGTTGCAAAATTTAACTGTGTACTTGGGTGTTTTGATTTTTACACCATTATTAATAAGTGAAAAAACTGAGACCAAATTTATGCATAAATCTTGGTACAAATCACTCATTATTTCCTTAGGTTAGATTCCCAGAAGTTTAATTACTGGGTCAAAGGGCATGAAAATTAAAAAGTACTGCTGTCAAATTGTGTTTTCATAATGACTAGATTAATATTCTCTCCTATAGTGATTGTGAGGACCTCTTAGTGCATCCTTCGTTAACACTGAATCTTGTTTTTTAATCTTTACTAATTTGATAAGCAAAAGTGATTTAATTTGTATTTCTCTAATTACTAGTGAGAGTGAACATTTTTCATGCCTTCATTTCCATTTCTGTGAATTGTCTTTTGGTTAATCTGTTCCCATTTTTAAATGTCTTAATATTTTAATTATGTTTTTTATTTGTTCGTTTGGAGTTCTTTCATTTATTTGGGGATTTGGCGGAGGGAGTACAGGTTTTTACTAGGCCAAACTGAATGAGTGGATGATTAAAGTGGAAAGTGTATAGAAGTTGACATTATGGTGTTTTACATGTCCATTATTTTGAGAATCCAGAGCTTGTGATGGATGGAGCAACACTGCAAAATGGAAAGGGTGCTGGCTTAAGAGTCAGGATTCCCAACTTAGTGTTGGGAACCAACCACTTAGGTGATCTTGGGCAAATCATTCATCTTCTCTGAGCCTCATCTGTAAAATGAGAGGGTTGGGCTATTGATCCCCAAATCCATACAACCTATGTATCGAAAGGATGACTTATGAACCACTGCTCACTAGACATGGTGAAATTATTTTCTGTCCCATCCCTAACCCACACATTTTAATTTTAACATCCCGGCACACATTTTAAATAGATAGAGCCAAGGAAAGACTGGATGCAATAAAGGCAGTTTTCCTAGGGGTATCAAGGCTTGGTGGAGCTTGGGGGCAATTTAATGTATTTGTACTCTCAAGACAATCAAAGTTACAACAATTGGTATTTTTAGGCACTCGCATAGATTGACACTTGATTACCTGGTAAAGTACATCGAAAGAGCCCTGCTGATCTATGTATGCCACAAAGCCCGATCATCTCTAGTGCATATAAAGCAAGTCTCTTTATGACAAGATAAGCTACCAAGCCAAGTTATTTAATAACTTCCACTATTCCATACAGAAACTATTCTTAGTGTTTTTTTCTTTGTGATTTGTGTAAGCTCTTTGGTTTTTTGTTTGTTTGTCTTTAACTCTTAGTTCCACAACCAGGGATTGAACCTGGCCCTGGCAGTGAAAGCACTGAGTCCTAACCACTGGACCACCAGGGAATTCCCATATAAGCCCTTCGTTTTAAGAATATTAATTCTTTGTTCTATGGTCAAATGTTTAGTTATTTTAATTTCATATGTGGTATATTATTTCTTATCTATAGATCTTTTTCTTTGGGATTTTTCTGTTGCTTTTACGTTCAGAAGTCTTTTGCCATCCAGAGATGGGTTAAGTATTCACTTCAATTTCCTTCTAAATTTTATGGTTTTACTTTTTATATTCTTTAATTGTCTTGAATTTACTTTGGAGTACCTAACCAGTATGTTTAGTGCCTTTGCATATCTTCTGAGCCCAGATCCATATTTCCAACATCTGGTAGACCATGTGGACGGTCCCTCTGCACCAGGCACCTGCGTCCACCTAATTTCCCTAAGGACAAGGCTAGAAGTTGTGTTGAACACTTCCGTCCTTCTCTCCTCCCACATTTAATCACCAGCTTTGGTTGATACTATCCCAACAGTGATAATGGCTCTTTTATCAGTCTTCTAATTCAGCTCCCCCTTTTTTGTTAGAGTCCTTGAGCAATCCTTAGAGTTGGCTTCAGTTTTTCCCTTTCAGTCCAGACTTGTCATAAAAAAATAGAACACTGATTTTCAAAGTATGGTTTCCTGATTATCTGTCTCAGAATCACCTGGGGTGTTGGTTTAAAAAGGAGATTCTTAGGTCCCACCTAGACTTACAAATCAGTGTATCTGGAGGGATGGGGCATGGGAATCTGCAGTTTTAACAAGTACCTGAAGAGATTCTTTTACATACTTAAGGGGAACCAAAGCCCAAGTAAATCAAGTCTAAATTTCTCTGCATGCCATTCAAGACCCCAACTCCCACACCCTGACAGCCTATTTTTCCAGGCTTATCTCTCACATCACTACCCACCCACCTGGCACTGTAGCCATACAATGATTCACAGTTTCCTGGACCCACCCTGTCCTTTCCTGCCTCTGTGCCTTTGCTCATGCAGTTCCCACAGCCTCAGACTCCCCCCTTCCCCCCCGCCCCCCCCTTAAATCCTTTTTCCTTAAGAGCTCAAATAAAATGCTACTTTAAAAAAATGAAGCCTTTTCTAAAGTCTTGTATTTGAATCAGTGGCTCCCTCCCCAGCCTTCAGTTGGCACTTTATTTTTACTTCGTTTTTTACCTTAGTGCTGTCACTGTTTATGAGTTATTGCTTCCTTAATAGATTGTAAACCTTCCAAGTGTGAGAACCTTGCCTTTCCTTTTCATTTTGCAACCATTATACATGTAATAAGCAATTAAATACTCATAGAATACATTAAATATATCTCATCTCGCAAACACTATTGTCTAACAATGTTTGACTTCACATCACACTGAGAATAAAATTAAAATCTTCTACCATTCCTTGTAAATCCTATTTAAACTGGCTCTGTCATCATTTCATACTTCTCACTCACTCCCTAGCCATATTATTCCTGCCTCAGGGCCTTTGCATTTGCTATTTCCTTTGCCAGGAAAACTCTCCCATCTCTTCTCTTCACCTGGCTGGCTGCCTGTCTCCTCCCCATCATTCAGGTTTCACCTCAAATGTCATTCACTCAAAGAGGCCTTCCCTGGCCAGTATCTAAAGTATCTGCCCCCTTTCCTACCACCACTCCAGTTACTCTCTTTGTATTTCCTTCACAGTACTAATCACAGTGTTTAATTGTCCAGCTTCCCCAGTGGAATGGAAGCTTCATGAGAGCAGAGACCTTGTCTGTCGCTTTTAGTGTCATATCCTGAGCAAATAGAGCACTGCTTGACACATGGTAAGTGCTCAAATATTTGTTGAATGAATGAATGAGCCTTGAAGAGAGACTTCTCCTTTTAACAAGTCTTGTTTTGGTTTGCAATCCAAAGTTTTGTTGTGGTTTTTTTTTTTTTTTAATGGACAACAGCTTGAGATATTTCCATCAGGGTTCAAATCAGGTAGCAGTCTCTGAGGATTTCTGAAGGTAGCAGGACAAAGGTTTGGATCCTGTGATAGGCAGGATTCAGTTCCACCTGAGTGCAGGTTTTCCAAGATGTTTCCAGGATCCAGGCCACTATTTTACTACCACTGTCAGCGTCTACTTTCAGGGTTATTACTGCTGGCCAGTACTAGTCTATTAGCTCTCATTACATTTTTAAAAGCAAGTATAGCAAAACTAGAACCAACTGACTAGAATTTTCAAGCAACCAGAGATTTTATTCTGCTTTCCTTCTCTAGGAGAAAAATAAGAAAGCTACCTAGAATCCTCAAGGAAAGATGAAATTATTTTCATTATGCTTACTATATGCCCTGAAATAGGACAGTGTATTGATTAGAGAAGTTTTTAGCAACAGTCTTAATTAACCAAGGGGTTTCTTGTTAACATCTAGCCAAACCAGGCAATGTTAAGTAATCAGTTCTAATTTTTTTCCAATTTCTCCTCATTGGGTAAAATAATTTTTAATCCCATAATTTTTTTCCTTGAAACTGGCTTGAAATTTTATTAAAAATTATAATAGTTTTTATAGCAATTTATACTTTTCAAAGTAGTTATACTTTTATTTTCTCACTTAATCCTCATAACCATCCCTTATGAATTATTATCTGTTTTTGAGATAAAGAAACTGAAACCTACCCAAAGAAGCTGATTGACTTTCCCATGGTGAATAAAAGACCACTACTCAATAAATGCTCTCAATGGATTTTTAAAAACAGCACCATAATTTGATGTAATTTTAGAAGGTAAACATTAAAATGTAATTAAATCATTAACATTAATATGTTTGTAACCAGTCCTTAAGAAATATGATGCATAGCATTGGTTCACATAAGTAGCAAAATTTTATCACTTCTGTGACTGTGTGATTTGGTAATTCTTTTTGTGGCCAGCCTCGGCTATGCTTGTCCTTGATTAAAGCATTGTTCTGGGTTAGCTTCTCAGATTTTTACAGAAGGGGAAGATTAGAGAACTTACCTAGAGAAGAGTCACTTTTCAGTAAACCCGTTTTAATTCTCCTACTTGAAGGGATTGGTTAAATTGATCTGAACTGGCTTTTAAGATTGAGCAAGTCCTGAAAAAAATACATCATCTAAAATTTCAGATAAGAAGAATGGAAGCCAGGCCCTTCCTGGAAATGGCCAGGAGTGAAACTAAGAAGCCCTGTATTTGGAGAAAACTTGATTAATTATTAAGGACAAAGGACTGGTATAAGGAGGTTATATCTTTAACAGATGCAGCCTTCTTAAATAAGTGTATATATTTCTTCTGCTTTGACATTGCAAAGAAGACTCTTTAATTAGCCACTGTGTCTTAATTAGCATGTAATTTTCAAGACCTGGGAGTATGTAGTTCATAGGCAGACACTCAATTATGCAGGTGGGCCTTTGTCAAGATATGTGGGAACTGAGAACTAGGATAATACTGTTTTTCATTCATATAACAGATATTTATTGAGCTCCTGCACTGTACCAGGAACTGATATTTGATGCATCTGATGTTCAAGTATGAAATGGTACAAAGGTTAAAGAAGAAACAGGAATTCAGAGTAAATCCATGTTTTGTGTAATGGCCCCAGTCAACTCTAAATTTCTATATTCTTTTTCCAATTAACTGTACTTTTCTCTAATTTTCACTTTAAATTTGAAGTTATTGACATCATTATCTGTGGGGGCTTTCTTTTGTTTTGTGTTTTGGGTTTTTTTGTTTGTTTGGGGTTTTTTTACTTACTTGGAGACATTTTCCTTGCTATGTGTGAAAAAATACTGGGAAAAAAACCTCACTGCATTGGACTATGTTTGTCCTTAGAGTGAGTTAATTATCAACTGGGGGGAAGGGGGAAGAAGAACCTAGTGAATAAGTAACAAATTAGATTTGAGAGAAGAGATAGAATTAAAATTGGATTAGATCTGGTAATTCCTTAATTTAAAGAAAAAAAAAGATTAGAAAGGTTCTTGGTCGGTTCTTCATGACCTAAAAATTTTAGACTGAAGTCAGTTTGTAAAGGCCATAATTGGGGGTTACTCTTTAAACTGTCTAAATAAGCTTTGTGAAGATTACCACAATTATGTAAAAAGCTAATGTGGGTTTCAAAAGTACAAGAAGATAAGATACTCAAATGAATGAATAAAGTAATAGAAGCATGTAAGAAAATGATAATTATATCATCTTCAACTTAGAGTTTTTACAGAGGTGTTGAGAACACCTAAAATTTGGCCCTTTCAAGGTATAATTTGACAGAGGTTTAGACTTTTTGGTGCAGAGAAATGGCGTCAGGGTTTTGAGCAGCTGTAGTTTTTCTGGTTGTAACTAGCAGTTTCTCAGAGACAACATCAGAGATGCTCTTTTTTTTAAATTGCTGATTTTACAAAAATAAGTAGACCATGAAGTACAGTGTGCATTGGAACTGCATTTCTGGTTTATCCTTTGTGCTTGAGATCATTTTGTTTCCATCCCAGCCTTCTAAAAAATGAGTAAGAGCTAGGATTTATTTAACCTCTCTGGGCCTCAGTTTCTTCATCTGTAAAGTGGGACAATCCTATTCTGAGTGTGTTACTATGAGGATTAATAAATTTATATTTGCAAAACAATTAAAACAATATCTAGTACATGGTAAATGTTCAGTGAATGTTAGCTATTGTTATTACTACCACTACTGTCAATATTTATTAAGCAGTTATTTTAGCACTAAGCTAAAGGAACATCTTAGAGATGATGAAACTAAGGCTTAGAGTGATTTTCCTAATTTTACTTAATAGATAAGTGGTTGGGAATTCCTGGCAGTCCAGTGGTTAGGACTTGGTGCTTTCACTGCCAGTGGGCCCAGGTTCAATTCCTGGTTGGGGAACTAAGATCCCGCAAGCTGGGTGGTGTGGCCAAAAAATAAATAAATAAATAGATAAGTGGTAGACTCAAGATGTGGACCTGAGCTGAAAGAAACTGGGGCAGAATTGACTTAGAGGTGGAACAGGCTGGGGTATGTGGCACAGCCGTTTCCATTTCTAGTTTTGACACTTTGAGAGTGGCCCAGACCACCCCCAGATACAGGGAGGATGTGATTTTCAGTAAATCGTCAGAGCACGGACATTAGGGCCTGTCAGACTTTTTCAAATCCTGGCTCTGCCACTTACTAGCTGTGTTACCTTGAGCAAGTTATTTAACCTTTCTGAGCCTCTTCCTCTGAAAGACGAGAATAGTATTTATTTCATGGTATCATTAAGGATTAAGTGAATAAGATCAAATGGAATGAATGTCTTTGCATATAACTGATCCCTATGCTAAGGTGGCTCAAACTTTTACCTGATTCTGACACAGTCATCTAGATGGTGGGTGATTAGGGTCTATGTCTGCCTCCCTGCTCTGGCCTAATGACCCCGGGATCAAGCCAAAACTGCACTCCCAAAGTTGTTTTTACATTGGAATCATAGGGGACCCTTTTCAGAAAAATTAGATGTGTTTGGACTCCGCATGAGAGATTCAGATTCCAAAGATGATCTTGATATTCAGAGCACCCTTCCCCTCACACGACTAAGAAGCCTTAGACTGGCTAGTTGAGGGTAGCAGCTGAAGCATAACCACAGAGAGTGATCTTAATGCCTGGATTGTCACATAGTGTCAGTCAGGCTTCTCACAGGGTTGTGCTGTGCTGGGAATATTGATGAGCAGTCAAGGGGTGGGTGCCCTACAGAAGAGAACTCTACAGAAATGAAGATCTCATCTGTATAGTGAAGCAACATTTCTATTTGGAAAGAATATTAATGAGATCTGGATAGGAATCAGACACCAGGAAAGACAGCTGCTGTGAGAGGCAATTTGAATTGTACAAGGAGTTACACATGATATTCAGAAGGTCCTTGTGCAAACTTAAAAAGTAATTAAGTTGTAGAGATAATAAACAATTTATAGATGACCTTTTAAAAATAAATGTAGTTTCAAAAAGTAAGTGTATTAAGTGGCCAATATACATTTAAAAATATGCTCAACCTTCCTTATGATTAAAAGAATAAAAACTAAAACAATAATATACCATTTTTCACATATCTAGCAGATTGGAAAAAATAAAAGTGATTAATAATGCTCAGTATGGGACTTCCCTGGTGGTCCACTGGTTAAGACTCTGCCTTTCAGTGCAGGGGGTGGGCGTTCAATCCCTGGTGGGGGAGCCAAGATCCCACATGCCTCCTGGCCGAAAAGTCAAAACATAAAACGGAAACAATATTGTAACAAATTCAATAAAGACTTTAAAAAATGGTACACATTAAAAAAAATCTTAAAAAAATAATGTTCAACATTCACAAGGATGTAGAGAATAAGCTTTCTCATATAGCTAATGGTTCAAATATACATTGATGCAAAATTATATATAAATTGTTGCAACTTTTTTTGAGGAACAGTTGGAAATGTCTATTAAAATTTTTAATACATAGGTCTTTTGAACCTATGAAATGCTGTTTTAGGAAGTTACACCTTAGATGCACACCTAAAAGTAGGCAATAGTAGAAGCATGTTCACTGCAGTCTTGTTCTTAAAAATGAAGAACCTAAAACAACATAAATGTTCATTGACACAGGCCTCATTCAATAAGTCATAAACTAATGCAGAGTGAAATAGTATGTGGTACTGAAAGGTTGAGGTAGATCTGACCTGTACATCTTAATGTGGGAAGATGTCCAAGAAGAAATAATTACTGAATAGCACATCAACATAAAACCATTACAATTTTTAAAAATGTGTGTTCACGTGTGACGTGTGTTAACTTCTCTGTGCCTCAGTTTTCTCATTTGTAAGATAAGCATAGTGATAATAGCTTCCTCTTGAGCTGTTGTGAAGATAAAATGAGATAATGTGTACTGAATGCTTAGAACAGTGACAGACACATAGTACTATGTGTTTGCTGTTATTAACATGTGTAGGCAATATCAGAAAGTCTTTACTCCAAACTGTGACAGAGGTTACCTTTGGGAAGTAGAATTGGCTTGGGAGAAGGGGTGGTTAAGAGCAGGTAGAGACTTCTGTTTTGTATATTGTATATTTCCACCTAATTGTTTATGATGAGTAGACTCATCCCTTGACCAGTCACTATGACCAAGGAAGCTAGACAGTGAAGAAAATGGCATCTTGAAGTGTTTGTTGAGACCAGTGGAGGAGACGTTCCCCAAAAGGAAGGAGGAGGGTGAAGGAGGGTGGCGGTGTGGGGAAATGGGAGGGACGCTGACGGATTACACCTTGGCTGCGGGAACTATTTTTGAAAACTACTGACCTAATTAAAGAAAAACAATTTTGATTGCACATTCCAACCCTTATATATGGACTTATCCTCTTTGCAGTTTAGTTACGTTTATACTAAAAAAGTGAGTAATGTTTAATTTGACTTTTTAAAAAATTTTATTTAGTTAGTTAGTTATTTTTATTTTTGGCTGTGTTGGCTCTTCGTTGCTGCATGTGGGCTTTCTCTAGTTGCAGTGAGAGAGGGCTACTCTTCGTTGCAGTGCATGGGCTTCTCATTGTGGTGGCTTCTCTTGCTGCGGAGCATGGGCTCTAGGCACTCAGGCTCAGTAGTTGTGGCGCACGGGCTTAGTTGATCCGCGGCATGTGGGATCTTCCCAGACCAGGGCTCGAACGTGTGTCCCCTGCATTGGCAGGTGAATTCTTAACCACTGCGCCACCAGGGAAGCCCCTAATTTGACTTTTTTAACTTTTTATTTTATATTGGAGTATAGTTGGTTAACAGTGTGTTGGTTTCAGGTACAGCAAAGTGATTCAGTTATACATAAACATGTATCTGTTCTTTTTCAAATTCTTTTCCCATTTATGTTGTTAAATAAAATCTGGTATGTATTTTACACTTACGGAAGATCTCAATACAAACTAGTCACATTTCAAGTGCTCAATAGACTTTTTTTTTTTTTTGGCCATGCCGTGAGGCTTGTGGGATCTTAGTTCCCCGACCAGGGATCGAACCCATGCCCCTTGCAGTGCAAGCGCGGAGACCTAACCACTGGACAGCCAGGGAATTCCCCTAATTTGACTTCTGAATAGAAACTACAAAAAGTAATTGCTCAAAGTGCCCAAAACAAACATTTGAGAAGGGATGGGTAGCTTTTCTAATAATTATGTAATTAAAATTTCAATGTTTTAAAGAGACCACTAATTTCTTTCCATTATACAATATTATAAAGAGAGTAATTTTTGCACTAAAAAATGTCAAACAGCTGAAGCAAAAATTACATTTATGAATTATTTTTTATCAGAGTCTAATGACATAGGCCTTGTTAAGACAATGTGACAAGTAAACTAAGCCCAAATATGTATCCTGTTAGTGAAGCCTCTGGAATAATGTTTATTGAATGTGTCTTAGACACGGAGGCATGCGGAGACTGACAAGATTGGGCTGTGACCTCAAGCTGTGTGCTAGGCATGGTATACATTTATTATCTCCTTTTATGTTTAGAACAACCCTGTAGGGTAGGTTATCATCCTCATTTTACATAGAAGAAGAGGGTAGTACAAAGAGGTCACCATGCATCTGGTTAGCACTGGAATCAGAATTGGAGTCAGCTGGTGTTTCCATGATAACTTACTGCCCTGCCTCCAAATAACCATTGTGGGAGGATGGGTGAATTGAGCCCTGTATGGAGGTACACTGAGAATTCTCAGGGACCTCAGTGATATCTCTCATCTAGTCTAGTGACTTTCAAACTATAATTTTTTTAAATAACAGTTTTATTGAAACATAATTCATGTAACATACAATTTACCTATTTAAAGTATGCAATTCAATGGTTTGTGGTATATTAACAGTTGTGCAGCTATCACCACAATCCATTTTACAACATTTTCATCACTTCCTGGAAAAACCCCATAATCATTAGCAGTCAGCCCTTTTCCCCCACCCCCAAGTGGTAGGCCACCACTACTCTACTTTCTGTTTCTGTAGATTTGCCTCTTCTAGACATCTTCTATCAATGAAATCATACAATATGTACTCTATTGTGACTGGTTTCTTTCACTTGGTATAATTTTTTCAAGGTTCATCCATGTTGTAGCATGTATCAGTACTTTTCATGGCTGAATAATATACCTTCATATGGATAAACCACATTTTGTTTATCTGTTCATCAGTTGATGAACATTGCGAATGTTTCCACTTTCAGAAACATTCGTGGACAAGTTTATATGTGGATATGTGTTTTCATTTCTCTTGGAGATACACACACACATACATACATACATACATACGTACATACATACATACCTAGGAGTGAAATTGTGGAATTGCTAGGTCATACAATAATTATATCTTTAACCTTTTGAGGAACTGCCAACTCTTTTCCAAAGCAACTGCACCATTTTAGATCCCCATCAGCAGTGTATGAGGGTTTCAGTTTGTCTACATCCTCGCCGACACTTGTCAAACTGTAATTTTTTTTTAACCACGTGCCACAGTGAGAACTATTTTACATTCTTACCCAGTTTATACACATACAAACTGAAACAAAAGCTTTATAAAAGAATATTTATCTCTACTATGTGTGATGCACTCTAACATTTTCTGTTTCATTTCATTTTTCATTAACATAAACAAACAAGCATGCTGGTTCTGACCCACTAAAATTGATTTCATGACTCATTAATTGTGACCCGCAGTTAGAAAAACTAGGCTATTTTAACCCCTTCATTTTACATAAGAGGAAATTGAGGCCTTGAGAGATGACTTGTTAAGCAGATGATAGTGTTAATTAGTGGCAGATTAAATAGAGATTAGAGCTCAAGCCTGTTGGCTTCTTGCTTTAACTTTAACATCTCAATAAATTTTAGTTACCCTCATGTTCAGTAGATAAAATAAATTGGAATTTCTATTCAGATACCATATTTAGAAAAAGAGTAAAAAGAATTCAACTTTGGGAAGTCCCCAGTGGTCCAGTGATTAGGACTCGGTGCTTTCACTGCGGTGGGCCTGGGTTTGATCCCTGGTCAGGGAACTAAGATCCCACAAGCCTCGAGGCATGGCAAATAAATAAATAAATAAGCCTTTAAAAAAAAACTCTTCAGAAAAAAAAAGAACTCAATTTTATTTATTTATTTATTTATTTATTTATTTGCGGTACGCGGGCCTCTCACTGTTGTGGCCTCTCCTGTTGCGGAGCACAGGCTCCGGACACACAGGCCCAGCGGCCATGGCTCATGGGCCCAGCCGCTCCCCGGCATGTGGGATCTTCCCGGACCGGGGCACGAACCCGTGTCCCCTGCATCGGCGGGCGGACTCTCAGCCACTGCGCCACCAGGGAAGCCCTCAATTTTATTATCATGAGTTATTGGTCTGCACAATATTTATTTATTTATTTTGGCTGCGCCAGGTCCCAGTTGTAGTACGTGGGATCTTAGTTGCGGCATGCGAACTCTTAGTTGCAGCATGCATGTGGGATCTAGTTCCCTGACCAAGGATGGAACCCGGGCCCCCTGCATTGGGAGCGTGGAGTCTTACCCACTGGACTACCAGGGGAGTCCCTGCACAGTAATTTTGTGCCATCTGGGCAGGGAAGTTCTAGGTGAACCTAGATGATGGGCAACAAATTTACCAGTTCAGTGACCCAGGTTCATTTTGTCCAAACCTCAGTTAACCTTTGAAGGGCAGCCATTTTTCTTACACGGCCAAATTTGAATGACAATGTAAATTTGAAATGAACAATATAAAAACATTTTATGCTGCTGTTTTTCCATTTTTCTTGGAATACGTATAGATCTTAGACCTTTTTATTTCAATGCTTTCCAGCATATGATGGGGAGAGACTTCCAACACTAGAATCACTTCAAGGTTCTTGTTAAGATGTGGTCTTCCTGGACCCTACTCCAGACCTAATGAATCAGAACTGTGGCATGGGACCTGGAAATCTGTATTTTAAACAAGCTTCCTAGGTGCTTCTTATGAACACTTGAGTGTGTGACCTACTGAATTAAGTCTCCCCCCTCTTTATTTCTCATCTTAGCTCTCTTTTAGTTTCTAGAATTACTATTTAGCTTTATTACCTGAAGAGCCAGTTATTTGTAAGAAATAGCATTTGTAAGAAAATACCTGAAATAGTCCAACAGAGGGAGTGAACTAAAACAATCTGTATAGATAAGGTTACGTTGTATTCTGCCTGAGTTTAATGCTAGAGACCATTTTTTCGGTGGCTATATCCTCTGGTTTCCCATTATTTGGAAGGATTTATCGCGGAACGAACAAACATAACCCACTGTTTTGTTTCACTTTCTTTCCCCCCAAAGTACTAGTTTTTAAAAATAGGTGAATCCAACAAATGATTTCAGATACCTGGTAAACCTCCCTTCGTTTAACAAATACTTGAGTACCCACCCATGTGTCAGGCACTGTTCTGAGAGTTAAAATACAATGTGATCCAAAAAATACAATGTGATCAATGTTGGGGTAGGTATAGTCCTTTGGAAACTTAAGAGGAGCCTCTTAGCCCAGTCTTCAGGGTTAGGGAAAGCATCTGGAGGAAAGTGTCATCTAAGCTGGGACCTATATCATAAGGCCAGGGAGGGTCTGAAGTATTTTCAGACAGAGGGAGCAACATGTACGGAGGAAGGCCCAGGCTCTTAGCCCCTATGCCATTCTCTCTTCACTATGTGTCACCTGTTAGGCATTTCTGATGAGCTAAGGTTAATGATGGTGTACTCTTCAGAGAGGTGAATCAAGTGCCTGTGGTCAACACAATTAGAAAGAGGCAGAGTGAGACCCTGGAAGTCCTCTTTTTGACTTCAGACCTTGTACACATTTTGTTACCGTTATACTGTCTTTCATACTGTGTTATTTATTTTATATAAGCAAAAATTCATATGCCAGCTCATCTTTGGAGAAAAATTATCTGTGGTTAAGTAAACTTAATTTGAAGGGTAATGGTAAAAGGATGATACATATGATTTAGGCTGTATTATGTTGTGTATTTATGTGACACATGAAGCTATCCATCATGCAGGGGAAAGTCAGGAAGGTTAGGGCTTATGATACAGCTTTGGGAATCATTTGGTATAAGTGACCTTTGATGACTTCAGCATAGGTGAGCTTACCTAGAGAGAGGAGAGATACTGACCCTTGAGTAATGCCTAGGAACAGGGGTGAGTGGAGAGGGAGAGGGAGAGAGGATTCCATGAGAAAATTGTGAATGGTTTAAAAGATAGGAAAGGAAGCAGGAGAGTTCCATTTAAGAAAAAACAAGGAGAAATACAATTTCAAAAATGAGGGATTAATCAACAACTCAAATGTCAACCGAGAGTGATAAAAACTGAGACATGGTCCTTGGATTTGATAGTAAGAGGTCTTCAGGAGAATAATTTCAACAGGATGGTGGGAGTGGAAGCTACACCCAAGTGGGCAGAGGGATGAATAGAAGATGAGGAAGTGGAAACAAAGAGGACCCGGAAACTAAGGTTCTAAAGATGGGAGCAAGGTGAGATGGTAGTTTGAGGGTGGAAAGGGCTTAAGAGAAAAAAGGATTATTTCCTTAATCCATATATACAAATTTCCACACACACCCCCACCCCAGAAATGTGAACATGTTTTTAGGGCAAAGTCAGAGGTGGATGTAAAGTTAGGGTCTGGGGAAGATAGAAGAGTCAGTATTGTGACACTTATTTTTCTCCTGATATAGACCAGGTAGGGGGAAAGATTATATCTGAGGGTACTTTCTTCTTTTATCTCTGGAATAGTTACATGTGAATTGCTTAGGGTGAATATTTGTAAGTGCCTAGTGAAGATTGCTCTGATTCTTTGGTGAGCAGTTTCCAGTGAAATTGCTTCTCAGTTTTACAACTTCTTTTTTCGTTACTTTTGCCCTGGATCTTAGTGTTTTTCTGTTTTGTTTTGTTTTGGGTTTTTTTGGCCACACCATGCAGCTTGAGGGCCGACCAGGGGTTGAATCCCGGCCCTCAGCAGTGAGAGCGTGGACTCCTAACCACTGGACCGCCAGGGAATTCCCTCTTAGTTTTTTTTTTTTTTTTTTTTAATAATACTTTTTTTTTTTTAATGTCTATTTATTTATTTATTTATTTATTTATTTATTGGCTGAGTTGGGTCTTCCTTGCTGCGCAGGGGCTTTCTCTAGTTGTGGCGAGCAGGGGCTACTCTTCGTTGTGGTGCACGGGCTTCTCATTGCGGTGGCTTCTCTTGTTGTGGAGCACGGGCTCTAGGCGTGCGGGCTTCAGCAGTTGTAGCACGTGGGCCCAGTAGCTGTGGCTCGCGGACTCTAGAGCGCGGGCTCAGTAGTTGTGGCGCACGGGCTTAGTTGCTCCACGGCATGTGGGATCTTCCCAGACCAGGGATCGAACCTTTGTCCCCTGCATTGGCAGGCAGATTCTTAACCATTGCGCCACCAGGGAAGCCCTCCCTCTTAGTGTTTTATTGGGGTTTTTTTGCGGTACGCGGGCCTCTCAGTGTTGTGGCCTCTCCCATTGTGGAGCACAGGCTCCGGACATGCAGGCTCAGCGGCCATGGCTCACGGGCCCAGCCGCTCCCCGGCATGTGGGATCCTCCCGGCCTGGGGCACGAACCTGTGTCCCCTGCATCAGCAGGCGGACGCTCAACCACTGCGCCACCGGGGAAACCCCCTCTTAGTGTTTTTAAGAACAAAATATTCTTATAGAGGAGATAAGAAAGAGGAAAATGTTATCGGTGACTCTGACCTGATGCAAATATCTATATCCTTGCTGACCCATGGGAATTTGGTCATTGTTACAATTTCCCTATTGTCCAGGATATATGTTTCTACAGAGACCTGGCTGAAGCTCTTCCAAGAACAGTAACAATGATTATTCTAACATGCTATAGACTTGCATGTCACCATGTTGCTGAATAATAGAGTAGTGAGCCTTTTATGTATAGTATTTGAAGTTATTTAGTGGTTCCATTTTCTTTTTTCATATCATTTGAGTTTATCTCAGAGTTTGAATAAGCTAAAATTACTGACTAATTCACAGTTCTGAAAAATGATATTTACCATCTCAACTTGCCTTGGGACTATATAATGGCAGTCATTTTTTGTACTAATAGTGTTCTGGATAAAATTTAAACCTTCATGCAGTTTTATTCAAGACATATTTATAGAGTTCCTTCTATTTAAAAAAGCAATATACTAGATACTAGGATGGCAAGAGGCAAAGTAGATCTGTCCTCTCACCTCAAGAATCTTTCAGGCTTCCCTGGTGGCGCAGTGGTTGAGAGTCCGCCTGCAGATGCAGGAGACACGGGTTCGTGCCCTGGTCCGGGAAGATCCCACATGCCGCGGAGCGGCTGGGCCCGTAAGCCATGGCCGCTGAGCCTGTGCGTCCGGAGCCTGTGCTCCGCAATGGGAGAGGCCACAACAGTGAGAGGCCCGCATACCGCAAAAAAAAAAAAAAAAAAAAAAAGAATCTTTCTATCGAGTATGATTTATAAAATTATTATAAGGCAGAGGAAGTGACCTATGCTGATTGGGATAAGGCTAGGGCAGTTCAGGAAAGGGTTCTTTGAGGAGGTAGTCTTTTCACTTGAGTCGTGAAAGGTGAATATATTGAGGAAGGGATAACAGTCTAAGTGTAAAGAAAAAATATATGGTGTATCAAGGGAGTAGAAACTGGCAATGGCATCATTTTGGAGATTCTAGATCTCTCTCCACATTCTATGAAATTAGGCTTCTCACCCTCAGAGAAAGAAGTTACAAATAAATAAAAGGGAATACTGGAATGAATTTTGTGATGCTAGATTGGAGTCAGAAGTATCACTATGAATTTATAGTTTAAAAAATATATGTATATATTTATAAATTTATATATAAATATATATAGGTAGATATAGAGATAAATATAGAAATATAGATGTGTATATATATGGTTTAATATACATATATATATTCCTAGTTCTGTCCCCTGAGAGCCTAGAACCAGTGACATCTCAGTAGCAATGAGTACACCTAATGTCCAGATCTTGGTTTCTCCAATAAAAGGAACCAGACTTCCTTGGAGAAGTGGTTGATTCCAGAGCTGGGGCAGGGCAAGCACAAGATGAATCTGAAACATCTTACAGAGCTAGAAAGTGAGGAAGTGCTTAAAAAAAAAAGAAAAAAATTGGTGGCATCTTGAAAGGACACCAGAGCCAAGCTGAAAGAGCTCCAAATGGCCAAGGTAGAATAATCTATGCAACAAAATAACATAACCCAGGGAATAAAATAATCCAGGAATTATCATAACCCAGAGAATAAAATAAATATCCATGAGTCTATACGAGTATAAATAAATGATTGAATAAATAAATGAGGGAGAAAGGATAATTCCTCCTTATAGGATAATTCTTCCTTATATAATAATTCCAGTTAATAAATGTAGAAGGAATGAGGGCAATAGAAAATCACCATTGGAACGCCACAGTATGGGACTTCCCTGGTGGTCTGGTAGTTAAGACTCCGTGCTTCCACTTCAGGGGGCGCAGGTTCGATCCCTGGTCAGGGAACTAAGGGATATAAAGGGAAGAAGATAGTCACTTTACAGTGGAGAAACGTGGCAGGTACCACCTTAACCAAGTGATCAAGGTTAACATCATCAGTAATAAGATATCAAAATAATGTATCCTCTGATATGATGCACTGAGGAGGCACATCAGCTCTGTAGTATTCTTCCCCAGATTCTATAACCTCAATCTAATCTGAGAAAACATCATATTTTTAAAAACAAACAAACTTTTTTTTGAGAATTGAGAGATGTTCCAGGCTTATCTTGTTTTGTTTCATCTCTTTTTTAAAAATTAATTAATTTATTTGGCTGTGTTGGGTCTTGGTTGCGGCATGCGGGATTTTTTGTTGGGGCGCGTGGGCTTAATTGCCCCCCAGCATGTGGGATCTTAGTTCCCCAAACAGGGATCAAACCCGAGTTCAACTGGAAGGCAGATTCTTAACCGCTGGACCACCAGGGAAGTCCCCATCTCTTTTTTTTTAATTGAAGTATAGTTGATTTATAATGCTGTGTTAGTTTCAGGTGTGCAGCAAAGTGATTCAGTTATACATTTACATATAATATCGATTCTTCTTCAGATTCTTTTCCCTTATAGATTATTATTAGATACTGAGGATAGTTTCCTGTCCAGGCTTATCTTGTATTTGCCCTTCCCCAGCTCTGTATCAACCATTTCTCCAAGGAACCAGGGTTCTTTTTATTGGAGAAACCAAGAAACCCAAATTAGGGGCAGTCTACATAATATCTGCCAGTACTCTTTAAAGTGTCAAGGCCATTCAAGGCAAGGAAAAACAGAACTGTCAGAGATTGAAGGAGCCTTAAGGAGGCATGACAACTAAGTGCAGTATAGGGTCCTAGAATAGAAAAAGGACATTAATGAAAAAACTGGTAAAATTTGAATATAGTTTATAGTTTATTTGGTAGTACTGTACCAATGTTAATTTCTTAATTTTGATAATTGTACTGTGATAATGTAAGATAAAGCTAGATGAAAAGCGTATGGAGGGGCCTCCCTGGTGGCGCAGTGGTTGAGAGTCCGCCTGCCGATGCAGGGGATACGGGTTCATGCCCCGGTCTGGGAGGATCCCATATGCCGCGGAGCGGCTGGGCCCGTGAGCCATGGCCGCTGGGCCTGTGCGTCCAGAGCCTGTGCTCCGCAGCGGGAGAGGCCACAACAGTGAGAGGCCCGCATACAGCAAAAAGAAAAAAAAAAAAAAAGCGTATGGAAACTTTTTACTATCTTTGCAGCTCCTGTGTAAATCTTAAATTACTTCAACATCAGGACTTCCCTGGCAGTCCAGTGGTTAAGACTCTGTGCTTCCACTGCAGGGGACTAGGGTTCCATCCCTGGTTGGGGAACTAAGATCCCACATGCCGAACGGCCCGGGTGAATTTAGTCACTATTTTTTGTACAAAAATATACCCTTAGAGATAAATGTAGTTTATATTCTAAAAAAAATTATCTGGGAACACATTTCATGTTGCTTTTGCTTACAATTTCCCTTTGCACCTTGAAGTTTTTTAGATTGTTTTTTTCTTTTAATTAAGTCTACAATCTATTTCTAAAAAGGTAACATTTTTTCTTAACAAGTGAGTTTGTACTTTGTTCTCTATTTTGAGGTTATATTCAAGCAACTATGCCTGTTGCACAAGCAACAACCTCAGGAGCCAAAAAAAAAAAAAAAAATAGAGAGCAAGAAAGATATGACTGAGATTGGATTTTTTTTTAAAATTGGGGTATAGTTGCTTTACAATCTTGTGTTAGTTTCTTCTGTACAACGAAGTTAATCATCTATATGTATACATATATCCCCTCCCTCTTGGGCCTTCCTCTCACCCTACCCCCGATCCCACCCATCTAAGTCACCACAGAGCACCGAGCTGAGCTGCCTGTGCTACTGTACAGCAGGTTGCCACTAGCTGTCTGTTTTACACATGGGAGTGTATATATGTCAATCCCATGAGATTGGATTTTTAAGAACAGGATTTTATTAGTGGCAGCTCATTTGCTTTTGTCCCAGCCTTGTTTCTGGGAGACAGTTCCCCTTGGTTAGGTAAAGCTGTAGATGAATTTATTAGAGCTGGTTTCCCAAGCAGCTCTAGGCCTCAGCCTAAGCAATCTCTTGAGGAAGCAGATACCTGGGGCCAAATTTCCCAGTGTGTCATTGCCCAACCCTTTATTTTCAAGGACCTTTGTTCAGAGATCTTTATATCCAGGCTATAGTTCATGCAAAGGGGTTTAGCTGTTCCACCTCAAGCTACCTAGTGTGATAAAAGAACTTTGGAACTGGGAATAGCTCTGGCTCTCATCCTGACTAGCTGGTGAGTTTGGGAGAATTATTGGGTGTTTATGTGGCTTAATTCCCTTACTGTAAAAAGGGGGATTTGATTACTTGATTTCTAAGCTTCTCTCTTGATGTAAAAATCTGCCATATGTATCTGAAACTGAAGGCATCTTCCTCTTAGCAAATAGTTCCCCTTTCTATGTATCGCATTATTACTTGCTGTACCACTGTCCTAGTCTCTGAGCCTAGGTTAATCTTAGAGTTATTTTTATTATATCTGTTTCCTTTACCTCTTCACAAAGTTCCACCAATCCAGCAGTTCTTCCTTCACAGTTGAAGTTTGGGTTTTGGAGTCTGAACACTGGATTCTGCCTGGGCCATATGTTAGCTAGATGACCTTAGGCAAATTATTCAACCTCAATAAACCACAGTTGGCTTTTTTGTTTGTTTGTTTGTGTTTGTTTTTTTAATGGAAATAGTCTATCTCCAGGAATGTTGTAAGAATTAGAGTTAGTAAGTGCCCGATAAGTGATAGCTGCTGTCATTATTTGTATATAACAGTGCAATGGATTGGATCTTAAAATCCACTGGGCCTCTGGAAAAAATACTCAAGGATATTGTAGCCCAAACCGAATACATCCTTCTGGAAGAGTTCTTTTCGGTGTTGTACATGCCCTTTTCACTCTTAACAGGATTTCTAGGATTAAGGAAGTTGTCCTAAAGTCTGAGAATGGGACTGTCATCTGAGACAGAGTGGGTGAGTTGGGGGAGATATCACACATTTTATGCAAGCCCAGAAAGCCGAGATATTCATGATGGGAGAGTATTTCAAGCAGGCCCAAGGTAACTTTAAGTTTCTCTGAAATTCTTTTCAGAGAAACTTAAAGTTACCTCTGATGCTAAACTTAAAGTTACCTCTGATGCTAAACTTAAAGTTATCTCTGATGCTAACCATTCTGGGAAGATACTTGCCACCACACTCTTACTGAAAGATCATTTGTGTGGGTTGCAGCTAGGTGAGTTCAGAGATTTTGCTGCCCGGTTTTCAACCTTGGCTAAAGGTGATGGTCTTAATCATTACTCATACTCCTAGTGGAAAGAAAATGGACTTTGGAATCCGACAGAATATGGATTTGAATTCCAGCTCTGCTACTTTATAGCTAAGCAATCATTGTAAAGTTATTTAATATCTCTGAAACTCAGTTTCTTCATCATAAATGTAAGCTAATAAAACCAATCTTTTAAAGTGGTTGTGAGGATTGAGACGTGTGCTTTGCGTAACTACATGTTTTTAGATGTTTTAAAATGTTCCTTTCCTTCTAAGAGTCTGATTTTTAACCTTTCAACTCCCTGCTGTGTATCACTAGGATTTTTCTTGCTGACATGTAGATCTCAACATGTGTAAAGCACAGCTCTTCATTCCCCCTCTTCTTCCTCTATTTACTCTCTGTTAGTGGCATCAACAACCTTCTAGTGGTTCAAGTTCGATGATGCCACCTTTGATTCCTTCTCTCACCTTAAGTCCGTTTTATTCTAAGAACTCTCAATTCTTTCTTCCCACTTTTCCATTCCCACCTATGCTAATTTAAACCTTGATTACCTTTCACTTAGACAGTTTTAGGATCTTCTTGACTAGTAAATAAGACTCCAATCTTTTCCTGTCTTATCAAGTTACACACTGCTGCAGAATCAGCTTTTATTTTTTAAATATTTATTTTATTTATTTATTTTATTTATTTGGTTGTGCTGGGTCTTGGTTGGGGCAGACGTGCTCCTTAGTTGCGGGAGCTGTGCTCCTTAGTTGTGGCAGGTGTGCTCCTTAGTTGCGGCTAGCTGGCTCCTTAGTTGCGGCACGTGTGCTACTTAGTTGTGGCCAGCGGGCTCCTTAGTTGTGGCAGGTGTGCTTCTTAGTTGCAGCTCACTGGCTCCTTAGTTGCGGCATGCACGTGGGATCTAGTTCCCTCACCAGGGGTCAAACCCAGGCCCCCTATGTTGGGAGCATGGAGTCTTAACCACTGCACCACCAGGGAAGTCCCAGGATCAGCTTTTAAAACATGGCTTTTATTATGTTACTTGCTTTTTCAGAAACTCCCAGTGTTCCACCATTGAGACTGGGTAATCCACTACAGAGCTCTTTTCTTACAGATGTGGATATTGAGGCTCAGGGAAATCTTTTTTTTCATTTGCCATAAAGGTCACACATGTGCTAGGGAATGACACATGACAACTAGATCTCATCTCTGCTCACCCACAGGCTAGTTCTTTCTGCTATTGGAATATGGTCCAGATTCCTTAGCGTGGTTTTCTTTGTTGTTGTTGTTTTGGCCATGCCGCTCGGCTTGTGGAATCTTAGTTCCCCAACCAGGGATTGAACCCGGTCCCATGGCAGTGAAAGCACTGAGTCCTAACCACTGGACCACCGGGGAATCCTATGAGCATGGTTTTCAAGGCTGTTCCCAGTATGTCCTCATTCTGTCTTTCCCTACTTTAACTTCTCTTGCATCTAGAGTCTAACTCCATTAAAGTATCTTTTGTCGTCTCAGCTCCCTAGCAGTGTAATGCTGTTCCCCCATCTGAGATGCACTTTCCGCCTCCTGCCCTCACTTGATGAAATTCTGCCAGTTTTATAAGTCCCAAGTCTTCCCTTCTCTCCCACCATGCCAGGAAATCAAGTCCTGTACTCTGAGACCATACATCCTGTCTTGTGCTATAAGTATTTGTGTGCGTTAGCAAGCCCAACAGATTATATACTCAATTTGGAAGTAGTTACTCGGTAACCTGGTTACAGAGTCTATCAAAAATCATGTACTGATTCTCACCTTTGTATGTTTCACAGGGTGGCTAATCACATTGCTAAGAAATAACAGTATGCTTCTGTGAAGATGTGGTCAGGGTGTTGAGCCACCTCATTCCTTGAGTATAAAGTGTGCTTATCCTAGCCTTATACCAAGATAGTTGTTCTGACTTACCTTGGCTTTCTGGCGGAGAGTAATCAAAATCACAAAATTGGACTTGGGAATTAAAATCCTTTTTCTTTATCACATTCAGTCCCTCAAATAATTAATGCTTTTCCTTTTTTAATGAACAAGTATGAGAACATGTATTCTGTATTTTTTTTTTGGATCCAGAATTGATCCCTTTAGAACTGACAACATTTATACCTGTACTTACATTGGAAGCATAACTGTACCAAATAATGTCTAAAAGTGTTGTTTGGTATTTCGTGGACTTGGCTTAAAGGGTCATTATTGTGGTTATACATAATTACGTTTAGCTGAATAAACAGCTGTGTCATTTTCTTGTTAGAGAAAGGCCTGCCAAGGTCTGGTAGGTCTGTCAGTTACAAACTGGAAAGCAGATAGACAAATGTCATATATTATTTGATACATGCAGGTTTATTTCAAAGAACATGTGTAGAATTAAGGTTATTTTATCCAGGGAGAAGAGATAATACAAAAAACTAACATTTATTGCTTACTTATTCTATGTCAGGGTCTTTTTTTCTTTATTTTATTTATTCCTCATAAAGATACCATGAAGTAAGTACTGTTGTTATGGATGAAAAATCTAAGTTTTAGGGAAGGGCACACAGCTTTAAGTAATGGGGCCAACACTCCCATTTAGTGCATGAGTCTCTTGACACCAGAGCTCCTTACCATAAGAGGGTTCAATGTTGTCTTACAACATGGGGATTTAAACAAACAAACAAAAACAACAAAACTAATGTTGTTTTCAGACAAGGCTTTAGTGGGGAGAACAGGTACTACAAACGGGAAAGTAGTGTGGTCTTTTTGGGTCACTTATCACTTACTTTGCATCACAGGACTTTTAGTGTGAAATGGTAGCCCACATTGCTTGGTTAAGCACATTGTGTGTTCTGCTGTTGTCAAGGCTGTTGGAAGCAGTGCCTGATGAACCATATTTTCTACCAGATAAGTTATGCTCTGTGGTTGTCAGGAGAGCTGCAAGTAGCACTTTCATTTATATTGTTCAATCTTCAAATAAGGAAACTATTGACTCATTTCTAATCTCATCTCCAACAAAGGTTGGAACTCCTTTGATAATTACTGGGGCAAAAACAAATAATCCAGTTAATGGATAGGGTCTAGGTGATGTCAAGGGCATGGCTTTATGTATTCTTTGACTTGAAGCCAATACCAATATGTTATACTTGAAATGTTCTTCATACTACTATAATATGCCTAGTATTTTAAGTATATTATCTCCTTAAAACCCACATCAAAAACCCTGTAAGGGTTGGTATTCTTATTTTACAGTGAGGCAACTAAAACTGAAAAGGTTATATAATTTGTTCAAGGTTACAAAATTTTGATTTCATTTGAAGTCTACCTTGCCTTAAAGCCCATGCTCTTTGTTTTATTCTATGCTGTATCCACAGCTCTCTCCCCAGCACCAAGTGGTCATTGCTGCAGAACTTGGGGAGAGAGGGCAGCCAAAAAAACTTGGATGTAGGTAGAACCTAATTTGGACCTGACTCTACACAGATGCCAATTGTACTTCCCCTGGGATGTAACTCAGAAGAGTGGGACATTTCACTCCAAATGTGACTTTGGAACAGGCTTAAGTTCAGGGAAAGGCCAATCACTGTTTGCACAGTGGGGTCAGTCATAAAATGATGGAAACTGAAAGGGACCTTAGAGATTACCTGATCTAACCTTCTCATTTTACAGGAAACTACAACCCAAATTCAATCACCTGACCAAGGTTACAGTTTTTGAGAGAACCGGTAGAGGACTACAGTCTGCTGCTCCAGGACTCTCTGCTCTCTCACTTAACACCACACCACTGCCAGTCCTTGGATGCTGGAGAATCCTCTTCTGTGTCTGATATTCTGACTTTCTTTGTCACATAGGTATTTCAGTATCTGTAGACAAGATGGAATCAACTCCATTTAATAGACGGCAATGGACTTCACTATCATTGAGGGTTACGGCCAAAGAACTTTCTCTTGTCAACAAGAACAAGTCATCGGCTATTGTAGAAATATTCTCCAAGTAAGTGCTGATCCTGGTCCAAAAGGACCATCTGTCTTGAGCAAACATTACCACCTGTCAGGGAGATTGGTAAAGGAAGTACATGGTGTAAAATGGCTTTTCTGAGCACCTTCTGGATTTTAAGTACCACGCAAGGCTCTGTGGAGAAGGGAGATGATAATAAGCAGGGGACACATTCTCTGTACTTGGATTTTTGTTCATTTGGGAAAAGAAAGTTATAAACACAAAGATAATTATAAAACACATTAGTTATTAAGCAAAATGTCAGCAAGTCCAGAATGAACAGGAGTAAGGACTAGATATAAAATAAGAGAGAGAGAG
This sequence comes from Mesoplodon mirus, assembly GCF_964341445.2. NCBI lineage: Eukaryota > Metazoa > Chordata > Mammalia > Artiodactyla > Ziphiidae > Mesoplodon > Mesoplodon mirus. Next base: position 56,427,378 of record NC_138987.1, on the reverse strand, counting down.
TGAACACCATGGGCAGAAGCTAGTCAGGAAGGCTTTCTGGTTGAGATGAATTTTGAGGTAAGTTTTTAGTTGAAGGGAGTATTAGAAATATACCTGCATTGTCCAGTAGGGTAGCCACTACATATGTGGCTACTTAAATTTAAATTAATTAAAATTAAAAACATTTAAAATTCAGTTCATCAGCTGCACTAGCCACATTTCAAGTGCCAATGGCTACATGTAGCTGGTGGCTACCATACTGGACATCAGAGAGACATTTCACCATTACATAAGGTTCTGTTGAACAGTGCAAACTATGTAGGCAGACTACAGCCTACTGGCTGCCTGTTTTAGTAAATAAAGTTTTATTAGAACATAGCCATGTCCCTTTGTGTATTGTCCACGGCTGCTTTCATGCAGCAGAGTTGCAACAGAGACCATATGGCCCTCAAAGTCTAAAATATTTGCTATCTGGCTCTTTAAGAAAAAGTTTGCTGGGCTCCCCTGGTGGCGCAGTGGTTGGGAGTCCGCCAGCTAATGCAGGGGACACGGGTTCATGCCCCAGTCGGGGAAGATCCCACATGCCGCGGAGCAGCTGGGCCCGTGAGCCATGGCCGCTGAGCCTGCGCGCCCGGAGCCTGCGCGTCCAGAGCCTGTGCTCTGCAACGGGAGAGGCCACAACAGTGAGAGGCCCACGTACCGCAAAAAAAAAAAAAGTTTGCTGACCCCTGCTCTGGACCATGAGTTTTTTGGTACGAGGGCCCCTTTCCTGCGTATTTTATATCCCTAGTGTGTAGCATGGTGATTAGAACATAGTAGGCACTCAACAAATGTTGAGGGAATCATATAAGTTAATAATATACAAGAGATGGTAAGCACATTAACTTCACTCAAATAGAGATGCCGGGCTTTCCTTGTGGCGCAGTGGTTGAGAGTCTGCCTGCCGATGCAGGGGACACGGGTTCGTGCCCCAGTCCGGGAAGATCCCACATGCCACGGGGTGGCTGGGCCCGTGAGCCGTGGCCGCTGAGCCTGTGCATCCAGAGCCTGTGCTCCGCAACGAGAGAGGCCACAACAGTGAGAGGACCTCATACCAGAAAAAAAAAAAAAAAAATAGAGATGCCATAGAGCTTAGGGCAGAGCTTACCTCACTAGTAGAGTTTGTTAATTAATAGGAAGCTATGATATATTTAAGAGAAGTAAGATGGTAAATATTTGAAGAAAGTGATTCTGGAGCTATATCTAGAATACAGCTAAATACCAGTAGGAAGTTTCTGTAATCTGCACTGTCACCTTTTCTTCAGTGACAAATCCATCAACCACCTGCTCTGTGGAAAACACTGCCCTTCCATCCTGTTGACCACGGTTATCACTTAAGGTGGCATGGAGGTGGGCTGAGACCACATAGCTCTTTTACCTTCTACATTATGCTTTTTACATTGCTGTAATTTTTATATCAAATGTATTATTCTTATCAAAAAAAGAAAATCAATAAAGCTATTTCAGAAAAAAGGGATCAAGCTCTGGAAAGCTATTAAGACTTAATTCCTGACCTCAAGGAATGTAATACTATAGTTTAGTATAGTTTGTATAGTAGAGGAAGTCCCCAAACTTCCTTCATCTTAAGAATCACATGAGGTACCTGTTAATAATATGGTGTTCCAGGGAGTTCCATGGTGGCCTAGTGGTTAGGATTCCGGGCTTTCACTGCCACGGCCTGGGTTCAATCCCTGGTTGGGGAACTGAGATCCCACCAGCCAAGTGGCATGGCCAAAAAAAAAAAAAAAAGGGTTGGGGGGAATAATATGGTGTTCCAGTTATTGCTACACAGGAAAAAAAATCTTCAAAATTTAGTGGCTTGCAATAATGACAATACTTATTTTACTGTGAATCTCCAATTTGGGCAGGGCTTGCCTCTGTTCCCCTCACCATCCCCGGTATCTCAGAACTGGGGGCCATAGTCACCTAAAGGCTTACTCACAAGTCAGTTGATGCTGGCAGTCATCTGGGATCTCAGCTGCGGCCACGATCAGAACACCTACATATGGCTTTTCCATGTGGCTGCTTGGCTTGCTTGGCTGGGTTCCAAGGGCAAGCATCCAGAGAGGGAGAGAAGGAGGGGACAAAGAAGGAAGGGAGTCAAGGCCAGGGGTTGTGTAGCCTTTTATGACCTAACCTCAGAAGTTATACAGTATCACTTTTTCCACATTCTCTTCATTAGCACCAAGTCACTAAAGCTGGCTCATATTCAGAGCGAGGGGAATTTGACTCTACCTTTTGGTGAGAGAAATGTCAGAGATTTGGGGGGACATGTTTTAAAACCATCCTAAATGGCTTCTCAGGCTCCTCCCTTAAAGATTCTGATTCGATGTATCTGGGATGGGACCCAGGAATTTGTGTTTTTAACAAGTATCCTAGTGATTTTTACCTTCAGGGAAGTTTAAGAAGCACTGGTAATGGAAGAGAGGGACTTATGAACTCAAAGCCGTGAACTTGAACGTAAAGCAGAACAAATAAAGTTTACTTGTTCAAGTAAAGGTTCAAGTAAAGGCTTGTGGAAGCTGAACATGAATAAAGGGAATAGGAAAGCAAGGAGTCAGTTGAGCATGGAGAAATACAGAGGGGAGAAGGGACTGGAGCAGTTCAGTTAGGGCCAGATGCTGGAAGGCCTTGAGTGCCATGCTAAGTTTAGGATTTAGTTAGATAAACAACAGAAACAATGGAAAGTTTTTATGATTAGGCTTGTATTTAGTGCCCTTTTTTTTTTTTTGGCTGTGGCATGCAGGATCTTAGTTCCCTGACCAGGGATCAAACCAGTGTCCCCTGCAATGGAAGTGTGGAGTCTTAACCACTGAACCGCTAGGGAAGTCTCTATCAGGCTTGTATTTAGAAAGATGCTTCTGGAAACAATGTAAAAGGTATATTGGAAAGGTGACAGATTGATAGCATGGAGACAAATTCTGAGGCTCCCTTGAGAACCCAAGTGAAAGCTATTGAGGGTGTGGGGCAGGAGGAGTGGAAAGGAAGGGAAGGATTTGAGACAGTGTTGAGTTGTGATTAATGGGACTTGGAAACTCCCTGTTCTGCAGAGAAACTTCTCCACATTCTTACCCTTTTCACCCTCCCTAGCTCCACCTCTCTTTCACTGAACTTGGCTTTCCCTCGCCAGGCATTCTGTTTCTGAGTAGCGCCTGCTCTTTCTGCACATGCTTCCCTGAAATATTCTGGGGCCAGGAGTCAGGGGTGCTACATCTCCGCTACTGTTTCCCATCCATTGTTTTTTTTTTGCCTTGTTCTGAGGTTGTAAACCTGTGCTTTGAGCTCACATCTAATCATAGTATTCTTTTTTTTTTTTGCGGTACGCGGGCCTCTCACTGCTGTGGCCTCTCCCGTTGCGGAGCACAGGCTCCGGACGCGCAGGCTCAGCGGCCATGGCTCACAGGACCAGCCGCTCCGCGGCATGTGGGATCTTCCCGGACCGGGGCACGAACCCGCGTCCCCTGCATCGGCAGGTGGACTCTCTACCACTGCACCACCAGGGAAGCCCTGACTCGTCATTTCTTGATCCTCCCTACTTCTTCAACCTGCACATTGTCTCCCATGCCCCTGCATCTAGTTCCAACCTTTTCATCACCCAGAATCCATCTCTGAAATGTGCATCTGGAAAACCTACTCTCTGATTAGAGCCTCCTTTTCTACTTGTCCCACTTTCTTATTCCCACTGACCCTGCTCTTTGGCCAAACCGGGACACCCAGGCCATGGATGTCAGTCCCCTTCCTGGCTTCACTTCCTTCCCTGCCTAACTCGGTCCATCACCTCAGTGGAACTCTCACCCCTTCCTCAGTTCCCATCCCACTGTTTTATTCTGTCATTGTCCATTCTAGACAATTCTCAAGATAGAGGATTTGGGTCCTGTAGTAGCACTGACGAGAGGAAGTTGGAAAAAGCTGCTCATTTTAGGGGCTTCTTAATCTTGCAGAGAGAAGGTGCAAAGGGACCTTAAGAGGCCACCTTCTCATAGAATAGTAGGGTGACTGTCTTTTCTCCACATAGGTTATAAAGGCAAATGGCAGTTATGCAAAGCTGTAAATCCTGAAGCCATTAATCAGAATCAATATGCCAGGTACTACACTAGACTCCTGATGGAAATCGATACTATTTCTAATCCTAATAAAAACTATATGAGGGAGGGACTTCCCTGGTGGTCCAGTGGTTAAGACTCTGCACTTCCACCGCAGGAGCCTCGGGTTCAATCCCTGGTTGGGGAACTAAGATCCCGCATGCTGCATGGTATGGCCAACAAAACAAAACAAAATAAAACAAAAAAACTATATGAGGAAGGGATATTATCCCTGTTTTATAGTTGAGAACACTGAGGGGTAGAGAGTAACCTGCCCAAGTTAATATTTTGATTTTTTTCTGTCTAGTATTTTTCTTCTGATGCATAGGTCCTACTATTGAACTGGTTTTGAAGGATGAATAGAATTTTACTTGGTAGGCCGGGACGATGGTGGTGACATTGCAGAGGAAGGGGAGTGATAGGAGGTAAGACACAGAAATGGGACAGGACATGATGTGCACTTAAGACAGTGAAAACCAGAGAATCAGCCTGGATCCTTCTCCAGGTTCGTACTTGGTGGAGACATATTGCCGACACTGCTTAAGGCTTTGAGGATTCACACACAGTAGGTTCCCAAAGCAGATTGCAGGACTGTTTTCCACAAAACATACATTAATTTTTACTTCTAACACAACTGACCTGATTTTCTCTTATTTTGAAACGATCTCTATTATGGGGTTTGGAATTAATAAATCCTATACGAGCCTAGTTAAGAGACTGTAGGAAACCTCGGGAGGTTTCTGACCAGAGACTAATATAAAAATGGTATTTGGAGGAAGCTTAATCTGGCTGCTGTTTGTAAGATTAGCTGGGTTTTACTTTTCACTGTTGATAATGTTTTACATGGATATATACATAAGAGTGATTTTTCTAGCATCACAGCTTGTGTCTTATGAGTGCTTTATAACTCCAGACATTTCTTTTACTAAACCTCTGTACTGTATAAAGCATTAACTTTGAGTAAGGAGGATGCTCTTGAACAGTCAGTTGGAACAGCTAGCTTTGGTTTGCCTCACAAATGACCCCAGCAGAGTATAATCCTTTGCTTGATTAAAATTTGATTCTTTTGGTAGAATTCGGTTTCTTTGCAGAAGGTTCCTCTTTGACTCATGTATTTTTGGAGTTGAAGGGAATCTAGCCCAGTGGTTTTCAAACTATCTTAATTGAGTTCTTCAGAGGAACCTCAGGGGCCAGTTCTGGGAAGACAGGAAGATCTAAAGGGCTGAGCCTGTGATCTTCCACCCCAGCTGTCCTGCTTTGATCCCTTTTATATGTGAGGTTCTAAGTTATCATTTGAAAAGAGGATTCTCCGACAAAAAAGAACTACTGATCTGGCTAACCTTTGTCCCATTCCTCTGACAAATAAGGAACTTGTGGTCCAGCAATTATGATTAAAGATCACATCCCAAGATAGTGGCAGAGCTTAATCCAGGACACTTAATCCCTCCACCACCGTTCCTGCCCTCCTGTCACTGCTTCTCCCACTCTTGTTATAACTTTACCCATTCCACAGTCCCAAGAAAGAACAGGGTTTATATTTAGTTTTCTGTGACCGTTCTTCCTTCATTAAGAAAACATTTGACCCTCAGATCTCCCTGGTTAACTTCTTTGCTTCTCTGTAACATTTTGGTGGTGAAATTATTCTAGAAGAAAATACATTTCCTAAAACTTGGGAGTTTCTTTTTTCCTTTTTTGGCTCAGTGAGACCTTTGCTCTGTTTGAAGGCATACAAGCAAGAGTCATGGCTCAGGAACTCTGTTTTCTGCTCTTAGAAAAGGTTGAGACACTGTTATTACTCCCCAGATAATTTTAGCATCCTCCATCAGCTGCCTGCCTCACAGCTGAGCATTAAGGAGCAGTTGCAAGATTAAATTCTGTGTGTGAAGAGGAGACTGGAGGACAAGAAAATCTGGGAAGTGAAGAGGGATAAGATTTTAATTATAGAGATCTCACGGCAAATACTTTTTCCCTCAGATTTGGATCTTTAAAATGCCTTCACTTCTCCCCTATCCAGTGACCTTCACATTTTTTGTCAGAATAACGCTAGTTGCTCCGAGCATCTTTGAGGAAAGTCTAAGGCCTGAATCCTGATCTAACACTTAATTCGGAAGTACTGTACCTCAGCGTCTCTTAGCATTCTGAGAGTCAAAATGTAAAAGTACCAAGGACCTAACTTGGAATAAAGCAGTGGTGTGTATCTACTATTTAGCAAGTACTTCATTACAAATAAAGGGTGGTGATATTTGAGTGGGAGTTTCAAAACAATTCAAGACAACCATCGGTGTATACACCTGTATCTTACAGATACCTCAGTGCTAAGAGGGTAGGACTAAAGATGGAAACTATTTTGATCTTTCTTTAAATATACGTTTCTGTTAAGACGGTAAAGGGAAGGGAACCTCTGAGCTTATTTATCCAACTAATCACAGTGTAAATTGTTCTCCTTGCCTTGGAGAACAATTGGCTAAGAATAAACCTGTCTGCTGATTGGCTCCAGCTTTCATATATTGTATTATTGCTGTAATATACTGTAGATGATTACCCAAAGGGTGTGGAAACATAAGTTCAAGGCCAGTTTAAGTTTCTTTCTAGCTATAATCCACTGTGTTTCTGCATTTCCATTTTTAGGGACTCTTAGACAGATACAGTAGTACAAGTGGGGAAAAAAATATATGTACAGGGCCATTCACCAAAGCACTATTTGTAATGGTGGATAACTGGAAATAATCCAAATGCCCATTAAAAGGACTATGGGTTAATAAATTATATTTATAATGGAAGAGGACTGCCAGGGTTACCAAAGACTTCTATGTTGCTAAGTCAAGGAGGTGTTTGTTAGTCCTTGTCTTAGATGACCCCTTGCCACTTCTTCCCACATTTTTTCTTCTCTTGGCTTCTCTGGGAGTCTCTTGGTTTTCCTGTTACCTCCATCTGTTCCTCTCATTCTCTGTTATCACCTCTTCTTCATGTTCTGACTGCTAAATGTTAGAGTCTCCAGGACTGAGTTCTGGGCTTTTTCTTGCACTACGTACTCTTCATAGATGATATCATATACTTTCACGGCTTTAGTATCATCTGTGGACAGACAAGTCCTAAATTTATATTGTTAGCTCAGATCTCTCTTTCGAGCTCTAGACACATGTATCTAATCACTGCCACCACCAAGTGGATGCTTTAGTTAACACGGCTAACGCTGAGCTCTTCGTCTTCCCCATCCCCAACTTTGCTCCTCCTTCCATTGACTCATCTGCCAGAAACCTGGGAGTCATTCTTTTCTTTTTTTTTTTTTTTTTTTTGCAGTACGCGGGCCTCTCGCTGTTGTGGCCTCTCCCGTTGTGGAGCACAGGCTCCGGACACGCAGGCTCAGCGGCCATGGCTCACAGGCCCAGCCGCTCTGCGGCATGTGGGATCTTCCCAGACCGGGCACGAACCCGCGTCCCCTGCATTGGCAGGCAGACTCTCAACCACTGCGCCACCAGAGAAGCCCCTATTTTTCTATTAAGTTTCTATTAATTTGTAAGAATTCTTTGTATTTTAGGGAAATCAGCCTTTTGTCTGTAATGTAAGTTTCAAATATCTTTCTAGCTTGTCATTTGATTTATTGCAGTTCTAATCCCATTTTCTTCCATAACCTATGGTCAATGAAATCCCAGAAAATATTGGAAGTCCTTTCACCCTACCCTATAGGAAAGTTCTGTTCAGTTTCAGAGTATTACCCAGCCTGGTGAATGAGACACTTGATATCTGATTACTGTTAAAATTTAAACAATAATAAGACTGGAAGAGACCTTAGAAATCCTCTCAAATACACTTAATTTTGTCAATGAGGCCCAAGTAAATGAAGTGATATAACCCAGGTTACATAACAGGTAAGCAATGGTGCCAGATCTAGGACTTTCCTCTGGCTTCCATTTTGGATGAGGTTGTTCTATTTAACACACACAATAAGGAAGTTCTGAGCTTGTGAAGGTATTTATGAGTTGAACGTTGGTTTTGGTAGAGGAATGGCCCTTTCCCATACTGCTCTTCACCTTTTTGTCTCATCTCCTTTTCCTTGCCCAAATGCCTTGTGAATTCTGAAATTCTACCTTAAAGCAGGAACAAATGGCCCATTGAATGTGCCCTTCTCTAGGGTTGGGTTGGTGAGTTCTAGGTATGCAGGCCCAAGAAAGGCACGCGGTGGGGATTCTCCACGTGATGGTGCTGCCTTCAGTGCTTGACTCAGAGGCTCTGAGGAAGCCAGGTTAAGATGGTTCTTAGTGGTTTGGAGATTTGCTGTAACCTGGACCTCCCAAGCCTTCTTTGTCTTCAAATGGAGAAAACCTGATGCCCCCTGAAAAGCCCTGGGATTTCACTTGTTTCTCAGGGATCTTCTGAGCAAATAATAAAAATTATAAAATAAAATGATGAAAGTAATAATAAAATTATATAAGCCTGTTTATCAACTCTAAGATGCCACTGACTGTAGGCTGGGCCATTATTTTATGCATCACTAAGGAAAAAATACTGCTAATTAAAAGGACCAATGCTTGCTTAGCACAGAAACTTTTCTCACGTATCACTCTTACGCATAAGTTATAAAAAGTAAAACAATTTTTCTTTAAATGGCAAAGCGTAGTGTCATCTCTCTAAAGACATTTAAGTGGCATTTAAAACGTGTATAGTATCATCGAATACATTCAGCTGAGCCAAAGCAACAGTTCCAACAGCATAGACTAAGTTCACACACATACAGGCAGTGTGACTACCTCTTGATCGTTTGGCCGACAGCACTTGTAAGACTTCAGAGGCATGAATGAGGGGGAAATGTCTGACCTAGGACTAATGCAGTGCTATATCCTTTGACTAATTCCAAAGCATTTTTATGCATGTGATCTTGTTTAATCGTCCCAGCTTTATAGTACATCATTTTCCAGATAAGGAAACTGAGGCTTAGAGTAGTTGACTTGCCCGAGATCACAGTGAATAAGTGATGAAACTGGGACTTTAAAACCCCAGGCTTGGGACTTCCCTGGTGGTCCACTGGTTAAGACCCTGCGCTGCCAATGCAGGGGGCCCGGGTTCAATCCCTGGTCAGGAAACTAGATCCCGCATGCCACAACTAAAGATCTTGCCCCAACTAAGACCCAGCACAGCCAAATAAATAAATAAATAAATATTAAAAAACAGAAAAAAGCCCCAGGCTTTCTGCTCTATCCAATTGTTTACCGGCATTTGACCTCATTGTCTTGGATCGTTCTCTTAGAGCAGATGACTGCAACAGTGCAGGAAGTGAGGGCTGCTCTGATTCTCTGCTTCTTCTGATAGAGTTGATTAAAGATAATCCCTGGCAGAGATAGGTGTGCAGAAGTGGTTTTCTTAAAGTTTGGAAGAGTAAAAATATAAGTTTAATTTGAGGACATTCTCTTTTTTTCCCCCCTCTTCTCTGAAGGTACCAGAAAGCAGCTGAAGAAGCAAACATGGAAAAGAGGAGAAGTGTAAGTATTCGGAAGCCCCGGGACATGTGGAACTTTGCAGGCAGAGCCCACGTGGCTCGGCCACCTGCAGCCTCTGCAGGGCGTGGGCTCCAAGTCAGCTGAGCCGGGCATCTGTGCCAGCTGGTCTGACTGGTGAATCATTTGCTCAGGAGAACTTGGCTCAGGTGCAGAGAATCTTATTTTTTCCCTGAGGTTCTCCTTTTGAGCCACTTTTTCTTTCCTGAGTTAAGGATAGAAAAGCCAAGTACTTTGCTTGTGGTTATAAAATGGCTTACTGCTTCTGCTCAAATTAGGCTTCCCAGGCTGTTTCCTTTTTTCCAAATCAAACAACCAGAATGTTTCTCTGCATTTAAGTGGTAGCAGCTGTGCAGCTGTTGTCATTCCCCCTGGGTTCTTTGTTTAAATCGAACCTCTTGACCCAGTCTAGTTAGCAAGTTTCTTAGCTGCAGGATCCACCAAAGGTGAAAACCTCAGAACCAGCTCTGAGCTCATACCCATTTGTACTCTCCCGCTGGCTAACTTCCAGCTGGGCTGGATAGTGTTTTTCTTTTGAGATCTTACTTGATTTAATGGTATGAGGAAAGAAAACCTCACATATTTGGGCAAGAATTCTTTAATTTGGCTGGCATTACAAAAACATCCTCCTGGCAGCTTTCAGTACCTAACCTATTTAAATTAGAACATAACATGCCCCTGTCACTTTGTTTTCTCTAAGGAGGCAATGCTGACGGGTCTTTGACTTAATTTCCCTGTAATTCGAGAATGGATCCCCTCTGGTGCACTGTAAGAAAACTTAACATCATTTCACTCAACTGCTGTTTTCTTTTCTTTCCTCCTTCTCTCTCTTGCATGTTATTTTTCCCCTTTCTCTTTTCTTCCTTCTTTTTTTTTCCTTTCACTTATTCAATTAGCAAGTATTCATAGAGCACCCACTATATGCCAAGCACTGCTTTAGGCACTAATACAGACTACATCTCTGCCACCATGGAGTTTATATTCTGGTGGGAGAGGCAGACAGTAAAGATGTGTCAGGTATGAAACAATATGAAGCAGGTAAGAAGGATGAGTATAGTGGTCAAGGAGAGATTTGAGCAGAGATCTGAGGACATGAGCTAGGGAGAAAAATAATTCAGGCAGAAGATAAGAGCACATGCAAACGCCTCGAGGCAAGAACATTCTAAGTGTATTTGAGGCATAGGAAGGGAAATGTCATGTAGGGCCATTGTGAGGACCTGGACCTTAACTCTGATCGAATGGGGGCCTTTGGAGGGTTTGTGTGCAAAGGAGTAATGTGATCTGACTAAAATTTTTAAAAGAGGAGGAAGAGACTAGAGGAACAATGGCAGAAGCATGAAGACAAATTAAGAGACAATTGCAGTGATTTAGGCAAAAGGTGATAATGGATCGGACTGCAATAGTAGCTGTATAGGTGATGAGAAGTGGCAGGATTTATAGTGAAGGTAGAGAAAAAGAATGGCAACAGTGCTTTTGGCCCAAACACCGGGAAAAATGCCATTGAGATGGGGAAGATGACAGTAAAAGCAGGTTTAGAGAAGGGGAAATATTTATTAGAAGCTCAGTTTTGGACATGTTAAATGTAAAATGCTTTATTAAGACATCCAAGTGGAGAGGTCAGATAGGAACCTGGATGTACAAATCTGGAATTGGAAGAGATCCAGGCTGGAGATGAGACGTGTGTGTATCAAAGAATCAGTGGTTTGTAAAGACAAGAGATGCGTGAGATCACCTGGGGAGTGAGTACAGCTAGAAAAGAGGTCTGAGTATTCAGCTCAGGGGCACCTTGTTGCTTGAAGGTTGGAGATAGAAGGAGGAACCAGCAAAGGAGACTGAGAGAGAGCAGCTGGTGAGATAGCAGTGGAAATAAGAGAACAGAGTGGCAGATGTCCAGTGAAGAAAGTGTTTCTAAAAGACATGTTATCAGCAGAGTCAAACACACAGATAGGCTGAGAACTGACCATCAGATTTGGCAATATGAAGGTCATTGGTCACTTTGTGCTATTTGAGAGTGATGGGATAAAGGCCTGATTGGACTAGGTTCAAGACAGTAGGGTGACAAAAGTTGATACCACAAGTATGGATGAACATTTATGGAGCATCTTTTATGTGCCAGGTGCTGAAGACACAAAGAGGAATAAGATGTGGTCCCTGCCTTCAAGGAACTGCTTAGAGTTTGGAAAGTAGAATTTATAATCCCAGTGTTATAAGTACCATATTAAAGAGATATTCAAGGTGCTGGGGGAGAATTTAGGAGACACTCATAACCTGGATTATGACATGTCAAGGAAGACTTCCTAGAAGAAGTAGTGCCTGACTGAGCCTGAAGGATGACTAGGAATTAGCTAAGCAAAGGGGGCAAAGGAGTGGCAGAGGAAGCAGCACGTGCACAGCATGGAGGCATAAGAGAACAGGCACATTGGACAGTTGAAAAGATAATTGTCCCATTCACCAAGATGGAGAATTCAGGAAAAGAAACAGATTAAAGATTGAGGAGTGAACGGAGGAGAGGCAAGACTTCAGCTTTAGACAAGGATGCATTTAAGATGTCTATAGGATTTCCAGGTAGAACTGAGAGGTAAGGAGAGATATCTGGCTAGAGTTAATAGGGCATGAATCATCAACAGACAGCTGGTGGGTGAAACCAGAAGGAGGACATCATCTATAGAAAAATACATAAAGTGGGTGAAGAAGATTACCTAAGGCAGAACCTTGAGAGACCCCACCAATCCTCAGGGAGGGACTGAGGAAGAGAAACCTATTAAAAAAAAAAAACAAAAAAAAAACACTGAAGAGTGGCCAGAGAAATGGGAAGAAATCCAGGAAAAAGGGATGTCACAGAAACCATGGAAGGAAGGAATTTTGTTAAAGGGGGGAGTGGTCAGTAACACCAGATGCTATAGAGAGATCAAATAAAATAAAATAGAAGTGCCCCTTGCAATTGGCAGTTAAAAGGTAAAAGGGTGTGAACAGGTAATTAAAGAAAGAACAATAAATATACAAAAAATGCTTAGCCTCACTAATAATCAAATATAAAGCAACTGTGAGATATAAATTGTAACCTAAACAGTTGGCAGATTTTTTTGATCGATAATATTTGGCATGTGAGGAATGTTCTCATCCACTGTTAGTGAAAAGTCAATTAGACAATGCCTATTAAAATATTAAATATGTTTAGTACGCATTGATCCTGCAGTTCTACTTCTAGGACTGATCATTGAGAGAAACTCACTAGTGAAATAAAATAAAAGTAAAAGGATATTTATTGCAGGATTCTTTGTAATACTTAAACGTTTGAAATAATGCAAATATCCATTGGTGGGGTAGTGGTAAATTATGGTACCTACACCCATCATAGCACTATATCATATATAATGTTTTTAATTGATTATTTTATTTTTGGTTGTGTTGGGTCTTCGTTGCTGTGCACAGGCTTTCTCTAGTTGCGGTGAGCGGGAGCTACTCTTTGTTGCAGCGTGCAGGCTTCTCACTGCGGTGGCTTCTCTTGTTGCGGAGCGTGGGCTCTAGCCATGTGGGCTCAGTAGTTGCAGCATGTGGGCTCCGTAGTTGTGGCTAGCAGCCTGTAGAGCACAAGTTCAGTACTTGTGGCTCATGGGCTTAGTTGCTCCGCGGCATGTGGGATCTTCCCGGACCAGGGCTCGAACCCATGTCCCATGCATTGGCAGGTGGACTCTTAACCGCTGTGCCACCAGGGAAGTCCTCATATATGTTATATATGATATTATGCTATGTGGTTAAGATTTTGTGTAATGTGGAAAGGTCTCAAAAGCACATTAATTTTTTTTTTTTTTTTTTTTGCGGTACGCGGGCCTCTCACCGTTGTGGCCTCTCCCGTGGTGGAGCACAGGCTCCAGACGCGCAGGCTCAGCGGCCATGGCTCACGGGCCCAGCTGCTCCACGGCATGTGGGATCTTCCCGTACCGGGTCACGAACCCATGTCCCCTGCATCGGCAGGCAGACTCTCAACCACTGCGCCACCAGGGAAGCCCCACATTAATTATTAAAGCAAGGTGCAGAATAGTAACTATAGTATGATTTTGTAGAAAAACATTACAGATAGTGTATAAAAATAAGGAAAAAATTGAGAGCATGTGCACCAAACTGTTGGCAGTGGATATCTTGGTTGGGAGGAGTGGGGGAGTCAAATAGGGAAAATTAAAGCATATATTCAAGGCAAATATACATTCCTATGTTGGCTATGACTTCCCCCCCAATAAGTTTTGGGGTTTTTTAATTAATTAATTTTATTTTTGGCTGCGTTGGGTCTTCATTGCTGCACGCGGGCTTTCTCTAGTTGTGGCAAGTGGGGGCTACTCTTTGTTGCGGTGTGCGGGCTTCTCATTGTGTGGCTCCTCTTGTTGCGGAGCATGGGCTGTAGGCACACGGGCTTCAGTAGTTGCAGCATGCTGGCTCAGTAGTTGTGGCTCGCGGGCTCTAGAGTGCAGGCTCAGTAGTTGTGGCACACGGGCTTTGTTGCTCCGCGGCATGTGGCATCTTCCCGGACCAGGGCTCAAACCCGTGTCCCCTGCATTGGCAGGCGGATTCTTAACTACTGCACCACCGGGGAAGCCCTCCCCCCACAATAAGTTTTTTAAATTACTTTTGTAATTGAGAAAAGTAATAAGTTAAAAATAAGATAATGGGGGCTTCCCTGGTGGTGCAGTGGTTGAGAGTCTGCCTGCCGATGCAGGGGACGTGGGTTCGTGCCCTGGTCCGGGAAGATCCCATATGCCGCGGAGTGGCTGGGCCCGTGGGCCATGGCCGCTGAGCCTGTGCGTCTGGAGCCTGTGCTCCGCAGCGGGAGAGGCCACAGCAGTGAGAGGCCCGCGTAACGCAAAAAAAAAAAAAAAAAAAAGATAATGAAATGAAAAATGTAAAGAAGTAATTGGTGATCCTGATTGGTGCTACTTCCAAAGTGTTTTGGTAGTAGAATTAGAGGGAATGGAAAGTAGTCAAGTGGAAATAGCAATTACACAAGACTGTGCTTTCAAGACCCTTAACTGTGAAATGTGGGAGACAGCAATAGCTGGAAGAAGACAAAGTTGAAGGATGGTTCTTTTTTTTAACAAACTTTTTATTTTAAAATAATTTTGGATTTACAGTAGAGTTATTAAGATAGTACAGAGAGCTCCCATACACCTCCACCTAGCCTCCCCTAATGTTAACATCTTCTATACTGTGGTACATTTATAAAGCCTGAGAAATTAACATCGGTACAATGCTATCAGCTAAACCACACACTTTATTCAAATCTTACCAGTTTTTCCATTAATGACAGACAGTTGCTTTTAAGATCCACCAGAGTTGTAAGAGACCTAATTTGTCTCCTGAAGAACAGGGAGAAATGTACATATAAATTTACAGAGGTGACTCTCCAGGTGAAAGAGTACTCACCTGAATACTCCAGGTGAAAGAATATTCATGGAAAGCACGGTAGAGAAACATTCAGGAGCAAATGGGTAAATTTGTTCCTTTAGCAAATACTAGGATCAGGTTACATGATAGCTTGGATTCCCAGAAATTCAGCCCTCCTTTTCTCTTCCTCTTCCACTTGCATCTAGGACACAGAAACACAGACCATTAATATGACCATCAGTTATATTTTCGGTTTCCTTTTAAGCATGGATTATGCCACTTCTTGAAATCTGTGCTGTTTGGGCATTCATCTCCATAATGACTGGCTACCACTTTTCTGAGAAGCTCTTAGCCTAGGAATTTATTCCCTTCCTTGGAGGCTGTACATCCAGGTAGTCCGTGTTTCTAGCCCCACTGCTGTATCCTACCAAATATCCTCCTGCTTTTAAGATGAAGATTCCCCTGCCAAGATTTCAACGTTAAAACTCATTTGACGCAGCCTCTTCATTTTGTGGGTGGAATAACAGACCCAAAGAGAGGAAGGGACTTATCTAAGGCCCTTTCCAAGTTGAATGCTCCTTCAGAAAGGACACTGCGTTGCATCTCCTGAGTGTGTCTGATCCGGATTTAGGCAGCCAGTTATGGTCCAGAGGCAATGTCTGCAGAGATTCTCAGCCTTGCTGGATAGGATGAGCAGCGTGCTGGATGTCACCCTGAGAAAGGAGGATGTGTTAGTCCAGCAACCAATGGGGCCCTTGAAAACTTGTACCCTCCTTGACCTCCTTATTCTAGGAAAATACTTGGGAAAAAGTGAAAACCCTGACACACAAATGACATCGACTAAAATTTCACCTTATTTTGTAGCCCCCACCCCCCACCCCAGCCCTACTCTGAAACAGTAGACACTGTAGAGAGAGTAGAAAGAACAGTAAGTGACTGTAACCCAAGTTCAGGATTTGAGAGATGACTGGCTACTGCAGTTGATCACCGTTGTGAGGTATGGCTGGGGAGTGGGGAGGGCCACTCATTTAATAACAGTCACCGCTACTGGTCAAATACTACATTATGTGCTTTAATATAATCTCATTTATTCTCCACAGTAGCCCTGTATAGAAGTTTCCAGAAATTAAGAAACTTGCCCAGGGTTATTTGGCTGGATGGAGCTGGATTATATAAGTAATGCATGTTCATTGTAGGAAATACAGATACGATACATAAAATAGATAAGCAACAGGGATTTCCTGTATAACACAGGGAATTACATTCAGTGTCTTGTAATAACCTATAATGGAATATAATCTGAAAAAAAATCACTGAATCACTTTGCTGTACACCTGAAACTAGCACAATATTGTGAATCAACTATACTTCAATTAAAAATTAATTAAAAAGAAAATACAGATAAAGAAAGAGAAGAAAATGTAGAAGGAAATGTAAGTGGCCCATAATCCACTGTCCAATGATAACCCAGGCTATCTCAGTCCAGTACTCTTTTCATTGTGTTGCCCGGTCTGCTTTCAGCTCTAGCTTTTGCTCTGTGCCTTCTTCCTTCTCTTTCTTCCCCAGAAAGACTGTAGCTGCTGCTTCTGCCCCATCTTTGCTTGCCTCAAGCTCTAAAGGCCCGGAAAGCTGGCATGACCTGGGTGGTGCTGCCAGGAGTGATGGCAAGTTCTGGGGCCTTTAATGCTGTCAGACCTTACAGCATTACCCCTCCCCTACTTGTCCCCACCCCAGCACTTTTGAACTTGTATCCTTAAGAACTCCTTTTAATAAAAGAGCACATTCATGCCGCTGTTAAGATGCCCCCCTAAGGGATGTCCTCCACCCAGGTCCTTGTTTGGGACATTGCTGGTACTCCATCACACAAATCCCTCTCTTCCAGGTCATCACAAGTCAAGTAGAGATGACAGCTTTCAAGCTGTTTACAAGTAACATCAAAATTATTTGATATTCCATAGAACCTTTTTCTTGTGATAGGAAGATGATGCATAATTTTATTTTTGTATTCATTTTTATTACACAGTGAAAGCACATTTATCCTAAAAAGAAAAAGAAGAAGAAAATACAAGTGCCCGCGGCAACCTGTTAACATTCCTGATGTCTTTTCTTCCGGACTACTTTTCTATGTTTATATTTAGAAACATATATGTGTATTATAAAATGGGATCATCCTGTCTTTTTTTTTTTTAATATTCGGCCGCGACTTGCGGCATCTTAGTTCCCCGACCAGGGATTGAATCCAGGCCCAGGCCCACAGCAGTGAAAGCTCCAAGTCCTAACACTGGACTGCCAGGGAATTCCCCATGCTGTGTTTTTTTTTTTTTTCTTTTCTTTTAAGTTTATTTTTAATTTTATTATTATTTGTTTTAATTTTTGGCTGCGTTGGGTCTTCGTTGCTGCGTGCGGGTTTTTTCTGGTTGCGGCGAGTGGGAGCTACTCTTCTTTGCGGTGCGCGGGCTTCTCGTTGTGGTGGCTTCTCTTGTTGCGGAGCACAGGCTCTAGGAGTGCTGGCTTCAGTAGTTACAGCATGCAGGCTCAGTAGTTGTGGTGCATGGGCTTAGTTGCTCCACCGCGTATGGGATCTTCCAGGACCAGGGATTGAACCCGTGTCCCCTGCATTGGCAGGTGGATTCTTAACCACTGTGCCACCAGGGAAGTCCCCCATGATGTCTTATAATTAGCTTTATTCACTCAAAAGTATCTTATGAGCATCTTTGCATGTCAATAAATATACTTCGATCACATGATATGTCTCTGAGAAAAGTAGTGTCCAGTTACCAAGGCAAAATGCCACTTTGATTCTCAGGGCTCCTGTTTAGGCAGGGCAGAGCAGGTGAAGTTGGAGACCCAGATGACTCATCCATTGTGTCTCAGGAGGGTGCACAGAGCCAAGAGTGCTTCTGGCAGTTAAGGTAGCACCAGCTTTTTAATTTTCTCTTTTCCAACAAGAAAACTTTTCTTGCTGCTTAAATTTCTGGTCCATACATGCTTCCCCCAATGAAGCATCTTGTCAGCTAAGACTTAAACACAAATATCAAGCAGTTGTTCTTCTGTAACTTTCTTTTTTCCATGCCTTGGTGCTACTTGATGAAGTGGCTCTCAGAGTGTATTCAGAAGAGTAATAGGGTGAGAGACTTAATTCCCAATATAGCTGCTAATCCTGTTTAATACCCCAGAGTCTTTCAGTCCTAGGTGGTTTGTCCTTTCTTAGTTGAAAGACCGGTGAGCCACAGACTACAGGAATGGAGGGCAAGAAGGTACTGGAGTTTGTGCTTTGTTGGGAAGGTGCTGCTGCTTAATTTATTTAGGAGTGCTTTCAGAGCCCGGGACATTGAATTTTACTTCACCCAGCATGTCTCCTCTATTACTGTGGAACTACATTGACACTTTCCAGGTTGTTTTCAATCTGTCTTATATGTACAAATTAATTCCAGTTTGACCCACGCGAAAGAGAACTGTCTTAGATGTGTAAATGTGTGTCCTTCCATCACGAGAAAGGGGTGGTAGTAGTGTTTCATATGAAGCCTGGGTATTTTTCAACCAAAGGATCTGGAAAATAGTGAATTTTCTGAAAACTGAGGATTTATACATGGACAAACATGTAGAGAAGTACAGGGGGCAAAAAGGATTAGGTTCTTATGTAAAAATAAAATTTGACTGTTCATGTAAATTATGTCGGATATGATGATATATACATGTAAAAGTCTTTAAATTTCCACAAAGAGTTTCAATTCTTGATGCTACTGTCCACAATTAGTGGTATTGTGTAGTTTAAGCTATACTGCATCTTTGTCTCATTTAGAAGAAAAAAACCCAGCCAGGATGTAATTTTGTGGCACGTAATGATGAACTTTTATTAGTGCATATTTACAGGGTTTAAAGTAACTGGTATTTTGCTTTTTCTTTCTGTTCTCCCCATTAATCTCTGGATAAAAATCCCTTGTCTCCAATGTAACTATCATTAGATCTGAGCTCTCCTTTCTTCTCATTTTGTCCTTATAAGGCTATCCTGTTTTATCACTTCCTGCTTTAGCTCCTGACTTTTTCTCTCTTCCCCTCTCCCTCTCTTGCGGTGGATGCTTTCTCCATGTGGCAGGGCTGTAACTGTTCACAGCTGTCTGAAACGACAGTGGACCAGGAGCTGCTTGGAGTTTTAACTTTCATTTTACAAAGAACAGCATGTTTGAATGTTTCAGCAGGCAAGTTATAACTGGCATTCACTTTTTGTTCTTCTAGAACACTGAAAATCTCTCCCAGCACTTTAGAAGGGGGAACCTGACCGTGTTAAAGAAGAAGTGGGAGAACCCAGTGCTGGGAGCAGACTCTCTCCCAGACTCCGTGCGAAACAGCAGCACCGAGGTCAGGCATAGAGGCGACCCTCCTCCCGCTGAAGTGGCAAACAGCTCTGCCTCTGGGGTCGAGGCTGACCAAGAGGAACGAGTCCACCCCAGACCTAGAATCAAATCGCCTCCTGAAGCTCTTATTCAGTATACGTACCCCCGCATCGAGGACAGTGAGCATCTTAAAGACCACTCAGCAGAAAGTAAAAAAATGGAAAATTGTCTGGGAGAATCCAGGCATGAAGTAGGAAAACCCGAAATAAGTGAAAATGCAGAAGCTGCAAACAAAATAGAGAAATACAATGTTCCGCTGAACAGGCTTAAGATGATGTTTGAGAAAGGTGAACCAACTCAAACCAAGGTAAGGATTGGGTGGGTTTAAAACTTGAAAAAGCCAATTCAAGTAGCTAAACAAAGCTGTTTTTCTAGTCTAGACGGTTTGTGTAATGGCGAGTATGTGGTCAGTATGTCTTTTGATTCAAGTTAGACGAGTAGTTAATAAAAAGTCTCAAATGAATTATTTACAGAGATGCTAAGATTTGTGAGTGTGACCCAATTTCACATGAAATCAAGTGCACACTGGGATTCAGGTCAATATCGAGAAATGAAGAGTTTGATGCTGATTGGGTTATGTGTTTTTGTATGCTTGCCCTTTTAATTTGTCTTCCTGTGCCTTTTGTCATTTGTAGCTTTAGGGGGGTGGAATTACTGCTGAATCTCTCTCTGCCTGGACACAGCTGCAGGCTGAGTGTTAAGGCCAGAGTTTATGAGACTGAGGCTTAGTTGTCTCCTTGCTAGCTGAATCCTTTCTCTTCTCAACTTCCTCATCTGTGCCTTCCAACAAATGTTTTCTATCAGCTAAAATCCTATCCCAGGAAAAATCAATGAAGATAGCCAGACTAGCCGTAGCCTTCAGGAGTTTTGACTTGCAAATGCAGAGGGTTGCATTTTCCTACAACTGCTAATGAAACTTGATCCTTCATGTGGAGTGCAGACCAGGTCCCCAGAGGGAATTACTTAACTAGAAAATGAGTTACATATGCTGGTGACTTATAACACAATCCAGGGGCCGCAGAGCTGGTAAATTTTTCCAGTTTTCTCATACTTTCCTGCATATCTGGCTTTGTACATGGGGTTGGTTTGTTACAACAGTCATTATAATGAAATAAACAGATCTGATGGGGAGCAAAGCCCTCATTTACTCTAGATTCCGTTTAGATGGGAAAGCAGATTTTTTCAGCTAAGTATTGGCCCAAATTTCTACATTTGTGAAGTAATGGTATGAAGCATTTCTTCTGAGGTAAAAATTAGATAACGTATCCTAGAATCCTCAGTTATGTTTGGTGTGATGTAGCCATCTCATCTTGTATCTTGCAGTGCCTGTTGCTTTTCTACCTGGAAAAGTTCTTTAGTGTTCAGAGATCGTCTGTTTGAGGATGTATCAACAGAAAGAATTTTTAAAGATTTGCAAAGCTAGAACCCTTTTCTCTGCATGAGTTTTTACTCTGTTTTAACACTGAAACCAGTTGGCAAGAGATGTAACCACAAAGCAATTTATGACTTTTCTTAAACTCTCATCCCTCTCAATTTTGAGTCCTCTAGGCCTGCCAACTCCCTCTTTCCCCTTTATGTTCTTAATAAAAAAAAAAAAAAAAAAAAACTTAAAAAAATTTAAATGGCAAGAAGAATTTTAAATGGAAGGAAAAAATGTCAAAAATCCTAAATAGAGAGGAAGGGGCTTTGTTGTGAGTCAAAGCACCATTGTAAGTCTCCTCCTCTCAGACCCTGTTAGGGGCAGGATGGCTGATGTCATGGCAGCACACACAATGTAGATTCAGTGCAAAAAGGCTGGTACATGTCAAAACTGGCCCAAGGTAGGAAATGATTGGGACTGCAGCAAACAAAATGCTGATTATGTGTAAGGATCTGGTGAGAGACTTTTTTCTCATAAATGTCTAGTGAAAGATGGGTCAGAACAAGCCTGTCTCTTTGTGGCTGGTCAAAGCAGAGAAAAAAATTCTCAGATAAAGAAAGATCCTACCAGATCAGACTGGCACTCAGCCTGATTGCTAACGGTCTAGGAAGATGGAGGGGTTCTAAGATTGACCTGGGCTTTTTTTTTTTTTTTGGGTGGAGGTGCTTTTTAAACTTCCTGATTAAATAGTCATTTGTCACTTAATGGACTGCTTAGGGAATGTAAAACACAACTGTCCTTGGTTTTATAGCTGCTTCTAAATAAGCATTACCCATGTTGGAAACAGTCTAGATTACTTGAAAAATGTTTGTCTAGTATTTCAGTAAAACTGTTTTTTAAAAAAAGTTTTGTCTACCTTAGTTTAATGAATAACTAATCAGTTTGAAACTAGGTTATGGTTATTGTTATCATAATTTCAGCTTTAATATGGATAAGGCTTTATTCAGGAAGTTACATAATTGGATCTTTGGAAGGAAGCTCTGAGAAATATGGTAGAGACACTAGCAGTCCTTTTCGGAGCAAGAGTATACACGTAAGAATGATTACCTGAGAGCTAAAAATTTAGTACTTCTGTGAGACAAATGCATATATTAGGTACAAATCATGTGACTCTTTGTCTCCATAATAGAATTTGAAAGAACTGGACTAAATCTCAACTAACTAGCTGAGCAGGGTCAGGGAGCACATAGATAATGGAAATGCATGATCTAAATCTTTTTATCTCCTAAATCTTTTTATCAGAGTTATTTACAGGAGGCCAAGTTAATTGGCTTGAGTTCTACTTTTCTCAGTCTCTCTTGCTCCCTTTTGTCTGAGATGGTTTCTGTTCTTGTCCACTTTTCTTCCTGATCTCTTCTCTGCAGGCCTGTTTTTTTCTCCCTCCCTGTGTAGTCTCATCTCTTTCCAGGACTCTAAGAGACGGAGCCCAAAACTAGATTCTAATCTTGAATTCTTAACCCAAGCTTCAGCCCCAATTTTGTGGTTGCCTGCCAGATCACACATCTCTTTATGAATATCCCTTAAGCACTCAAATTCAAGAAGGCTAAAAAAGAATCCATTATCTTTCCAACCAAAACCTGCTTTACCCCTGGTGTCCCTTAGTGCATCACCATTCACCACATCTCCTGGCCTGTAAAGCTTGGGATCAGTTCTTCTTTGTGCCTACCTCTTCTCGGTCAGTCACTTACTAAGCCATCTACATAAGTCTACACATCTCTCAAGTATGGGCCATTCTTTCCAAGAGGTCCCATATCTACTTCTATGGTTTAGCCTTATTACATCTTGCCTTGTGGTATTGCTGCAACCTTTCCTATTAGCCTCTCATTTTTTTCTTCCCTTCCATCCTCCACACTGTTGCTATTTATTTTTCTAAACATAGTTGTAAATTATGTTATTCCCTTGATCAGAAACTTTGGATGTCTCAGAATTAATCCATATTTAATATTTGGGTCTTCTACAGTCTGAGCTCAACCTACCTTTCCAGTCTCATAGCTAATCTTATACTCAAACCCTGGATTACTCCTCATTGTAAATTAGTCATATCTTTCCCCTAATTTCTACCTCTTGAAATCTTACTCCTCAAGGTCTCTGAAGACTGTGAGACCTTACCTCAGTTTTTTCCCAGATGAAATTACCTTCACCCTCCTGACCCTCCTGTAGCATTTTCTTTTTACTTCTCTTTGGCCACTTATATCATGCTTTCTTTACTAGTCATGTATGAATTTATACACTCCCCAGTCTATAATTCTTTCAAAGTAATAATGCTTTTATCTCCCAGTGGTCAGCACAATGACTGGGCTCTTGGTGTTTATTTAATAAAAAGGAGAAAAGAAGCTTAGAACTCAGATAACTTATAAATAATGAGAACTGATTAAAGGCTATTCCTTACTTATCCTCTACCTTTGGTGAATAGATAGGTTATTCTGGTCAGATGTTGTAGTTGAACATGATACTTCTAATTCCTATGAGCAAATGAGCAGTGGATGGATTAATGTAACCTATAAGTTATGAGGGAAAAGAAGCCCCCCTCCCAACCCCCAGTGACATACATTGAGTGTGGCTTAGCATCCCTAGCTCCATGTATATGTTGATCTGGGTTTTAGGTAGCCAGAGTAACTATTCTGGGCATTCTTTTAAGAGAAAGCTGATCAAGCAGTTATAACCAATATTCAGTTATCATCATGTTGACATTTGAATCCATAATCTTCAAAGGCCTTGATGCAGTTATTCAAATCACCAAACAATGTAGGGACAGGCTCCTTAAGTCTCAATTCTTTCTGTTGTTTCCTAACTTATTTGGTTCACACAAATCCTTGGAAAGGAGAATAAAGACCAAATATTTGGAAGGTGTATTTCTACCTTCATAACCTACTTAAAGTATTGTCTTTTGCTTGGGTCAGGATTAAACCAATATATATATATACACCACATCTTTTTTATCCATTCATCTGTCGATGAACGCTTAAGTTCTTAGTGTTATTTTGACCTCTCTGTAGTGGTACATTTCTTGTAAAAACCTCCTACTCGTATAAATTAAGTTTTATTTACCTTAGTTAGTAACTCTGAGTAAACCTTTGGTCTTTTGTGGTAAGACGATAATGGATCCAGGTATAAAGATGCCAGTCAGGGAATCCTGATCTTTCTGTTTGTTGCCCTAAGTGGCTGTCTTTGATATGTCAGTTAGAGACAAGTCATGTCTTTTCTGCTTATTTTCATGGCAGTTAACTACTTACTGGTTTCTATCCGGTTCCATTAAAATAAAAATATGTTGAAAAGTAATATCAGGAGACCAGAATATTCTCTAAGCATTAGTTGGCTACATTACAGTTTGTAGGGGCCAGAAAGACATCATTTGCCGCACAAAATCACCTTTTCTTTCTGCTACTGGACTCACTCCTGGATTAAACAACATAGGTGTGTATCCAGATGAATTTATTAGTCATTTCCTTTAGCCTTCTAATTCATTAACGAGTTACAATGAGTGAGAAATCCCTATCGAGATCGTTGACATAAATCCTAGAACTATAAGTGATTGTAAAAGGTTATTTAATTCAACTCATTGTTCGCAGGATATTAAAATCCCTATTTTACAGATGGAAACAGCTGACGTCAGAGAAATTAACTGATATGCCTGATGTCATGTGGCTAATTAATATCAGAACAAGAACTGAAATTGTGTAGCACCCCTTCTATCATAAACACTATCTTCATGGATATTATAATAGCTATTTATTAGATAAAAACATCTGGCCTTACATATTTTTGAAATCTAAGGAAACCAGGAAAGAATTAAAACATATTAACAGCTGTCTTCTCAAAGACTTAAGCTTTCTATCTGTCCTCTTCCTACGTTTTATAGTCTTTTTACTGAGTAAAAAACATCAGGGCAATGAAGAGAAGTACACTGGAATGCAAGAGATTTGTACTAAAACTCTTGAGTTAGAAGCTTGTGAGTTTGGGAGGTTTGTTTTTCTTATATAAATTAGTCATCTGAACAAGCACACACACACGCGCACACACACACACACACAAAACACAGTAAATCAGAAAAAGCCAAGTAAACCTGGAAAAAAGAGTAACCGTGGGCTTCCCTGGTGGCGCAGTGGTTGAGAGTCCGTCTGCCGATGCAGGGGACGTGGTTTCGTGCCCCGGTCCGGGAAGATCCCACATGCCGCGGAGCGGCTGGGCCCGTGAGCCATGGCCGCTGAGCCTGCGCGTCTGGAGCCTGTGCTCCGCAATGCGAGAGGCCACAACGGTGAGAGCCCCGCGTACAGCAAAAAAAAAAAAAAGAGTAACCTTTACCAATTGTGCACAATGATATCCTTATCGTTGCATAACTAGATTTTACATGGTTTTAGGTACTGTGTGCTCACCGTTTTGTGTGGTTTATCTTTGGTTTGGTCTTTTTTATATAGACCTTCCTTTGTGTCTTCCTAGTTCACGTAGTTATCCTTTTATGGCAATATGTTACTTCATTATACTTTTTAATCATTCCCCAGTAATTAGATTCTCTTCCAGCCTAATAAAACAAAGCTCTACGCATCTTGGCAGAAACATTTTATGTTTAGTTATGGGGGGGCTATATTACTGAATGATGTTACTGTGGTCAAAAGACATAATTCTGTAACACGACTAGCACACTCTAAGGACATATTTACTTCCCCAGCAGCTCCTCATCGGCATTTGCTTTTATCATTCTTATCTATTTATATTAATTTAAAAATATGAAGTATTACCTCTCCTTCCTTTCTTTTCTTCCTAATTGTAAGAGTAATACATAATTTTTATAGAACACTTAGAAATACAAAATATGGGAGTTCCCTGGTGGTCTAGTGGTTAGGATTCAGGGTTTTCACTGCCATGCGCAGGTTCAGTCTGGTTGGGGAACTGAGGTCCCGCAAGCCACGCAGTGCAACCAAAAAAAAAAAATCTATCTATCTATCTATCTATCTATCTATATACGCACACACATATATAAAAATATTTATATATATTTATACATATATATGTATACATATTTATACATATATGTGTGTGTGTGTGTATATATATATATATATATATACACACACACACACATATATATATATACTCATATATATGTAGAGAGAGAGAGAGAGATATCCCCCTGCCTGGAGATAAGTGCTCCTTCTGTGTGTATTTTGTACTTAAATGAGCTGTATTTTTTCTGCAAGGGTCCCTGGAGAAGGAAATGTTTCTCTCTCAGTATTTTGAGAAATTAAGGCCAGATTTTATCTACACCATATGATCTCTATGCATAGTTGAGCAAAGTCCCATTTTTCCCTAAAAGCCATCCTTCCTCCACACTTGACTTTGGAGGGATGAGAGAGTCTGAAGGAAGGTCAAAGTTGAATGGTTGAAGGAAGTGGCTCTCAGTAAATTAAAGTGTTGAGAATCAACTTTTAAAGAGAATTTTTCCTGAAAATAGGGGTACACAGGACAGGAAATCCTGCTTTTTACTTGACATTTGGGACCTAACTTACTTTATTTCTTAAAGAAAACTTTTCAGAGAAAAGAAATTCTACAGACTACTGGCTAAAAGCCCCAGACTATTATTTTCTTACCGGTAAATGTTGATGCATTTGGTTTATGGATTCAGTGAAAATATTTAAGGGGTAGTCACACTAATGAGAGTTGCTGCAGTCAGCTGACAGGAAGGAGGACTTGTGGGGTGGGGTGAGGCCAAGCCTTAGGAAATTCCAGAAAGTCTTAAAGTGTCTTATCTTTTCTCTCTTAACAGATTATGATGATTAAGTCTGCCTCAGGCATCTGAATAGAAAAGATTGAAATGTAATAAAAATGTGTTACAGAAGAGTATTTCAGTATCAGAATTCCTGGTGTTTGTTGGTTTTTTTTTTTTTTTTTCTTTTCTTTTTGTGCTCCTTTACTTTCCTTGAGAAATATTGGAGGAAACCCCACCTTCTTCCTGAACCTCAGATTACCACTTGTAAAATGAGGATCAAAAATTAATAGTTAATGAATTTGAGACCTTGAGGTTTTGGTGTTTTTTTTTTTTTCTTTTGAAGTATAGTTGCTTTACAATATTGTGTTCATTTCAGGTATACAGGGATCTTGTCATTCTTTATATTTGAGTGGTTTGGAGGTGGAAAGATATTAAAAGAAATGCATAGTGCTTCACCTGGGAGCTCATTAAAAGCCATCTAATCTCCGAGCTGTATTCCTCCTCAGAACCAGTGTCAGTATAGCTTTGATTTCCAGAGACGTTTTTCTATTTTTCTCTAAGACCAAATGACTTTGCAGATTCACTTTTTTAATAGATGAAAGAAAATAATTCAGAGTATTGAACCCTCATGAATTTGGGGGGGGGGGAATGGCTCTTTATTTAACCCAAAGATTTAAATAAAAAGCTAGCAAAGATGGGAAATTTTATGCATCTAAAACCAAAGAACCTTGCAGGGCATGTGTTCTGGTTCTAAATGGTCTTGCTCTCAATAACACCAGTGTAGGAACTTCAAGCACAAACAGAAAACTAAACTCCTAGCAGGTTGCAACATGTAACACATACTCTTGGAATTATGCTTGAACTTTACCTTTGACAGAATGTAAATATTTGAAATATTGCTCCAGTGTTAAGACTGCAGAACCCATTCCCTTTTGGTTTTTTTTTTTTTTTTTTAAAAAGTGTATTTCCAGGCTTTCTCCCTTTTTGAGCCCTGAAAATTTTAGTTTTTATAATGATCATTTTACAGTGCAGCAGCGTTTGGAATAAATCTTTGGAATTTCCTTTAACTGTCTGCAAATGAGAAATGTTTTAAAAACAGAAAAATGTGGATGGAGGGTATTCTGCCAAACTTATCTTTTCACTTTGGCTGATGATCTTCATTTCCAAGTGGTAGGCTGTTCCCAGAGCAAGAATGTGTTGCATCATAGGAGTCATGTGGATGTGACTGATGTTGGTGCAGCTGACCTGAGTATGATGTGGCAAGGTTAGAGTTGCTACAGCTTCTTTTAGTTTTTTTGTTTTTGTAAATAGATTCAACCAATAATGTAAATAGCAAAGATGACTGGAGATGCAGTACATTAAATGTATATTGAATTTGCTAGAAACTGTATTTTTTTTGGTAGGGTACAAGCAAACCAAATCCTTGGCTCTGATTTCTGAAGTGGCATATTTTCTATCTCCAAGGAGAGAGAGAGGGCTGGGGGGCGGGGGGGTGGGGGTGGGGAGGACTTGAAAAAGGGATAGTTCACTGTCTTAAACTTTATTGTTGGTTGATTAGTCCATTGAACTTAAAGGTTTAATAATTACTTACTAATGTTGAATTCAAAAGGGAGTTAAATGTTTTACTCTTGTCTCCTGTCATACTGGATTTCAGACATCTTTTCCACGTTAAGTTATCTGGAAATAAACTGAGATTTCAATGATAGGATCTGCTTGAAGGCTCTCATTGTAAGCTGAATAAACATGACATACTGTCTGTGTTTTATGTCTGGGAACATCCTCTGATACTTACTAAGTGGCTTTCTTGAGTTACTTTTCTAGTCGTAAAATTAGAATTTGGAACTTTCATTAGAGATCTACCCTAAATTTGAGAGATACAAATGTAGTAATTTACGGGAATCATTTTTTTTTTATTAAATAAATCTGTACCTTCCACTTTTCTATTTAAAAAATAAGAAATAGGACTTCCCTGATAGTGCAGTGGTTAGGAATCCACCTGCCAATGCAGAAGACACTGGTTCGAGCCCTGGTCCGGGAAGATCCCACGTGCCGTGGAGCAACTAAGTCCGTGCGCCACACCTACTGAGCCTGAGCTCTAGAGCCCGTGAGCCATAACTACTGAGCCCACGTGCCACAACTACTGAAGCCCACGTACCTAGAACCTGTGCTCAGCAACAAGAGAAGCCACTGCAATGAGAAGCCCGCGCACCACAACCAAGAGTACCCCCCCACTCGCCGCAACTAGAGAAAACCCGTACGGAGCAACGAAGACCCAACACAACCAAAAATTAATCAATTAATTAATTAATTAAAAAATAAAAGCATGGTCTCTGCCCTCAGTAAACTAAGATTCCAGTCCAGTATAGGGATGCGCAACAATTTGTTAAGCATTGTAATGGAAGTGTGTCCAGGTCCTTGAGAACAGAGAAAGGGCTACTTAGATTTATGGAAGAGAGGTAGGGCAGATGCAGAGGGACTGTTGCTTAGCTTACACTGAGTCTTGAAGGAACAGGCACTGTTAGACAACAGAAGGATAAAAGAGTAACCCAGGTAGAGGGAACTCATTTACAATATCATGGACCTCCCAGTGGTTTGCTTTTCCTGGAGGGTAAGCGGTGAGGAAGATAATACCCAGAGAGGGTAGGAAGGGACCAGATCTAGAACTGGTCTTTTCTGACATACTAAGCACTTTAGATTTAATTCAAGGAGTGATTAGGAATCCTTAAAGAATTTTGAACAAGAGAGTAACATAGGTTTTTAAAATTTTTATTTATTTATTTATTTATTTTTGGCTGCATTGGGTCTTTGTTGCTACGAGCGGGCTTTCTCTAGTTGCAGCGAGCGAGGGCTACTCTTCATTGCAGTGCACAGGTTTCTCATTGCAGTGGCTTCTCTTCTTGAGGAGCACAGGCTCTAGGTGCGTGGGCTTCGGTAGTTGTGGCACGTGGGCTCCAAAGCACAGGCTCAGTAGTTGTGGTGCATGGGCCTAGTTGTTCCACGGCATGTGGGATCTTCCCAGACCAGGGCTTGAACCCGTGTCCCCTGCATTGGCAGGCGGATTCTTAACCACTGCGCACCTGGGAAGTCAAGTAACATAGATTTATATTTGGGGATAATTTTTTTGTTTTACTTGGGATAATGACAGCATCATAGAGCCTTGATTGGAAAGTGGAAGAACCAATTAGAAAGGTAATGCAAGGACTTCCCTAGTGGTGCAGTGGTTAAGAATCCACCTGCCAACATAGGGGACACGGGTTCGATCCCTGGTCTGGGAAGATCCCACATGCCGCGGAGCAACTAAGCCCGTGTGTCACAACTACTGAGCCTGCGATCTAGAGCCCATGAGCCACAACTACTGAAGCCCGCGCACCTAGAGTCTGTGCTTCGCAGCGAGAAGCCACCGCAGTGAGAAGCCCGTGCACCGCAGTGAAGAACAGCCCTGCTCACCACAAGTAGAGAAAGCCCGTGTGCAGCAACAAAGACCCAATACAGCCAAAAAGTAAATAAATAAATGTTCCTTTAAAAAAAAAAGAAAGAAAGAAAAGAAAGGTAATGCAGTAGTCCAGGGAAAAGATGATGAAGACATGAACGAGGCAGCAACAGCAGGGATAGAATGGGACGGAGAAGGCCAACAGAAGATACTGCTATCAGGACTTGGCAGTTTGGAGACACATCATTTTCATCTGGGACATGAGGATTCTGCTCCAGTGACTGTTAAATTCTGAGGCTTTCTGGTTAAGGTGGTTAGGCAGTGATATTTCACAGAAAGCATTACCTATATAGAGTTACTTATTTTCCCCTGGGCACCTGTGAATATGTAGTGCTTGATATTTATAATACTAAAAACACACTCTGTTGTATATAAAAACTAATATAAAATCTAATCTCTACTGGATTTTATTTATAAAGGAGATTTGCAGGTCTCCTTTTTGAACATTGCGTCAAGATTTCCCATCCTCACTGCAAAGCTTATTGCTGGGTTTTGTTTTCCAAACAGATTCTTCGGGCCCAAAGCCGAAGTGCAGGTGGAAGAAAGATCTCTGAAAACAGCTATTCTCTGGATGACTTGGAAATAGGCCCAGGTAAGCAGAGAGTTCCATGTGTGGGAAATTTTCTAGGAAGTACTCATTAGTAACAATACCTTGTGACCTCAAATCTGATGCTTTTAAAGGAAGAGTGGTACAAATGAAAAGAAAGGCTGCTAGATACAAGCCATCCCCAAATCTCATTGCTTTTTCCAAATAGTGTCTCTGTATTTTTAATCCAACTTTATCAACAGTAACCTGTGTTAACCAAAGGGTAACTTTGCAGGATTATAAGGGAAGTACTGTTATCGACAGTTTTGGCTTCATGGTCATCTGGGGCTTGAGGGCTCCCATGGATGGACATTATCCCCTGTCAAGATTGGTTATCCTGTATTACTGATGCTAACATAACACCTTGAGAGCAGAATTATTATGTTTTAAAGGGGGCATATACAAGCACTTCACAAAAGAATATAAAATCAATTAATACAGGAAACCATCAGCCTCCTAGGAATCAAAGAAATGCAAATTAAAATGGCATTGCCATCTAATTTTTTCACATGTTAAATGAACAAAAAATTTAAAAATATATAACACTCAGTGATGGTAAGGGTTCTCCTTTTAATGTTGGGAAAGTAAGTGAATGTTACCTTATAAGTGACAGTTATAATCCTGATTTCATTCTTTGTATTATTTTAAAATTAATTAATTAATTAATTTTATTTATTTTCTGGCTGTGTTGGATCTTTGTCCCTGCATGGGCTTTCTCTAGTTGGGGCAAGCAGGGGCTACTCTTCGTTGCGGTGTGCGGGCTTCTCATTGCGTTGGCTTCTCTTGTTGTGGAGCACAGGCTCTAGGCGCAAGGGCTTCAGTAGTTGTGGCATGTGGGCTCAGTAGTTGTGGTTCACGGGCTCTAGAGCGCAGGCTCAGTAGTTGTGGCGCACAGGCTTAGTTTCTTCGCCTCATGTGGGATCTTCCCAGACCAGGGCTTGAACCTGTGTCCCCTGCATTGGCAGGCTGATTCTTAACCACTGCATCACCAGGGAAGTCCCCCTTCTTTGTATTCTTAATAGAAGAGGTTGATTATATTAGATTACAATAGCCCAAAATTTAGAATCTTGAAATCATTCAAATCGCATTTTATCTTCTAATAAAGCACATTGTTTGCATGCTTACAGGTCAGTTGTCACCTTCATCATTCAACTCAGAGAAAAGCGAGAGTAGGCGAAATCTGGAGTTCCCACGCCTGTCAGAAACCTCCATAAAGGATCGAATGGCCAAGTACCAGGCAGCTGTGTCCAAACAAAGCAGTTCCACCAACTATACAGTATGTGTTCAGCATCATTCATTCGTTCACTCATCCAGCAAATGGTCACTGAGCACAGGAACTAAAAGTGTCTCCCAGACCCTGACCTGTGAGCCTTGGCTCCTTACTGGTCCCCAGCCATTCTCTCTTCACATAAATCCTACCCTAGCTTCATTCGTAATCCTCACCATGTTCTAATCCTGACTTTGCTTTCCTAGGCCTCATTCCCACCCCGCTCATTTTTTTGTGTGATGTTACCATCCAGTAATGTCATTGAGAATTTTCCTGTCTCTTTTACTTAATCTTGTTGTTGTTGAAGAAGTATTGATAGTATTTTATTAGTTTTAACATATACACTTATATTTGTTTTTGAGAGAAGAAAGGGAGAATACTGGAGAGAAATATTGAATATATTCAACATTAATGTGGGATGGGGTGATTTTTGCAATTTTTATTGATATATAATTCACCTGACATAAAAATCACCATTTTTAAATATGCAATTAATATATTCACAAGGTTGTGCAGTCATCACCACTGTCTAATTCCAGAAATTTTCCATCACCCCAAAAAGAAACCCATACCTGTGCAGTGACTCCCAATTCCCCACTTCCCTCATCCCCTGGCAACCCCTAATCTACTTTCTGTCTTTATGGATTTTCCTGTTCTGAACATATCATGTAAATGAAATCATACAACATAGGGTCTACTTAATCTTTACTTCTTATGATGTAATAATTTTCTAAACAAATAGAATAGTGGATAGGAAAAAGGGAGAGAAATGACAGGAAGATGACGTACTCAGTAAGCACAAAAATGTCGTATTCTAAGTAGAGTGGAGGGTCTTTCCACTTTATACTTTCCTAGGCTTAACTGGCAGGAGGACACGACTGAACTGTTTATTTGAAGTTGCCTTTTAAATGCCATTTATTCATAAGTACACACACGTATATACACATGTACACATACATATATATCTTTCAAACAGTTGTTCCTTCTAAGATTTCAAATGACAAATTATTAATCTCTTGATTGTTATTTTTTAATAAAATTGGAAGAACAGTATTCACTTTTATTTGGCAGGCTGAACTAGTGCCTGTTAGAAATCACAATGTGTATTCCAGGAGCTGAGCCTTCTTTCCCCCACCTTATGAAGTATGCATTTTCCAGTAGTATTTATTGGTGGACTAAGTCTCTAGGCAGTGAGTAATCTCATCTTGATTTTTCAGTATCGGTTTAAGAAGAGATATTGTGTGTAAATCAGTAGCGAAGTGGAACATCACAGGCTTGTTATTCACTGGGGTGTGAAAAATAAGCAAATTTAGACTTCTCTTAAAAGGCAGGTCAGGAGATACAGCAAACAGATGATCTGTGGAGCTTAATTCCCTCTGTTACAGGATTTTGCTGCTTCTCAGTGCCCTCCTGCTATAAACATTCTTACCAGGTGACTCCCTAAGTGGAAAAACCTGTTCAGTGACTTTGTTTTTTAACTCCTAAATAAGAGTTTCTGCATTGCGGTTCGCCTGCTCTGTAAATTTTAAGAGTTGAGAAGTCTTAAGGAATTCTTGTAAAAAGCATGTTTTATCTCATCCCCAAAGAATTTCTCAGGCCTCTTACAGAGCATGGTTGTAGCAAGGCGCACTCTCTCTGGCAGTGATTCCAGAGGCTGGGCTTTGAGATGGGGTCACGAATGAGTTTTGGGCTCTTGTACTGTTGGTTTCTATAGTGCTGGCTGCCAGCTCCTCCTCGTAGACGCACCTCCAGAGCTGTAGGCCTCAACCTGGAATTCCACACCTGAGTCAGTCGCTCTCACACTCCCTTCATTGGCCTTGTGGCCATAAATCGCTCTTTTTCTCCCCATGCCTAAAGAATCACAGAGAACAGAAAGGTACTAGATAACTAGCAGACTAAAGGTAGGAAATGTCCGTATTCATCTACCTCTGTACTGATTATGGATCTAGTAATAAAGTCAATTTTAATATTTTGCCCCAAGTGTTCTTTGCAAGGAAAACAAATATGTTTACACTTACTCCTTCTGACTCCTTATGCCTGTTTTTTTATGTTGAAGCTCTATTATGAGAAGTAGAATAAGGTATGTCTTTAGTATACTGAATGAATTTTATGCTAAAAACATGTCTTTGAAAGTCTCACAAAGAAAGGCTGTTTTATGGTATCATTAAGTATAATTTCAATTTTTATATGTATACATCATTGCTGTCTCTCTTTCCAGGCCGGGCATTTATATATATATGGTCAGTATATTTTCTTAATTATTGGCACTTGGCATCTCCTTTCCCCTGCTCCAGAATGGTCTTTTCTGGTAAAACTCACCAGCTTTGCATTCCCACAAGCTCTGCTGCTAGAAGAGTGAATCACGAGAACATTGTATGCGGGGTGGGGGGGTGGTCTGTGTGTGTGTCTGTATTCTAATGAGCATCCAGTTTTAGACTAGTTGTATAAATATTTAACTCTGAGGTATGTGTCCACAAAGCTGCTTTTGTGATTTCACAAGTCAATGGGTTTTGCTTGTGAGAGTTAGGGGGTTGATTTGACTTAAAGCCTCTTAAAATAATTTCTTTTTTAACATTCCAAGTTTATTTAATAGATGTGCTATGAAGAGAATCGTGAGACTTTTTTTTAATTCACAGACTATTTTTATTTTGTAGAATGAGTTGAGAGCTAGTGGTGGTGAAATCAAAACTCATAAATTGGAGCAAAAGGAGAATGTGCCCCCAGGTCCTGAGGTCTGCATCGCCCATCAGGATGGAGAAAAGGTGGGTTGGAAAGTCTGATGTCCATTTGCCAGGGAAGCATGTGTTCTAAATTAGATGCTTAAAATTAGAAACAACTCTAACTCTAGGCTGTAGAGTGTCTGGGAATTTGGTAACAGCTGCCAGGACAGATTGTCTTTTTTGGAGGTCACATAATTTTGGTTGGGGAGCTCTGCAACTTATAGCTGACCAAATGATGAACCTTCATTGGAAAATTCTTTTGCTCAGCAAATGCTCAGAGGACATAGAGCTTAAGTAATTTTTAAAAATCTGGTTTGAATAGAGATATCATCTTCAAAGTTATTTGTATATTATTAATTTAACACATTTTATGCAAGAAAATGTCATTCTTTCACTTCAAAGTATTTTGAAAGCTAGGCACTATGCTAAGGACAGGCAATGCTGAGCTTAGCAACTAAATGTGAACAAACCATTCCACGTGGTCTTTACCTGCAAGGAAGCTAACAGAGTAGGAGGGAGATGAGTGTAGGTTGGCTATTGTAAAACAGTGTAACAAGTGCCATGCAAGGGCTATGAGGGGCCATGGAAGCTTGGACTGAGGACCCTTAACCTGACTTCCTCAAGAAGGTGATATCTGGGACATCCCTGGTGGCACAGTGGTTAAGAATCTGCCTGCCAGGGGGCTTCCCTGGTAGCGCAGTGGTTGAGAATCTGCCTGCTAATGCAGGGAACACGGGTTCGAGCCCTGGTCTGGGAGGATCCCACATGCCGTGGAGCAACTGGGCCCATGAGCCACAACTACTGAGCCAGCGCGTCTGGAGCCTGTGCTCCGCAACAAGAGAGGCCGCGACAGTGAGAGGCCCGGGCACCGCGATGAAGAGTGGCCCCTGCTTGCCACCACTAGAGAAAGCCCTCGCACAGAAACGAAGACCCAACACAGCCATAAATAAATAAATAAATAATCACATTACAGAAGAGTATTTTTAAAAAAGAGAGAGAATCCGCCTGCCAATGTAGGGGACGCGGGTTCGAGCCCTGGTCCGGGAAGATCCCACATGCTGTGGAGAAACTAAACCCATGCGTCACAACTACTGAGCCTGTGCTCTAGAGCTCGTGAGCCACAGCTACTGAGCCCCCACATGTCACAACTATTGAAGCCTGCGTGCCTAGAGCCTGTGCTCTGCAGCAAGAGAAGCCACCGCTGTGAGAAGCCCACGCACTGCAACGAAGAGTAGCCCCTGCACACCGCAACTAGAGAAAGCCCGCATGCAACAACAGAGACCCAACACAGCCAAAAATAAATAAATAAATAAATAAATGTAAAAAAAAAAGAAGGTGATATCTGAGCCAAGTCTTGAGGGATGTATGGAAATAGGCCAAGTGAATAAGGGGAAAGCTGAGTAAAGAAAGAGAAGGGTATCCCAGGGAGACACAACAGAGGTTTGGAAACCAGAGAACCCAACCAAGATGACTTGGCTGGAGCATGAAGTACCTGTAGGCAATGGTAAGAGACAGGTGGAGGGAGAGGGCCAGGGTGGGTCTTGAAAAACCCTTAAGAGTATGATTGTAGTCCTGCGTCAGAGGAAAGCCATGGGAAGGTTTTAAGCAAATCAGGTTTTATACATTTATGGTTAGATGGATGGCTTAGTTGGATTAAGTAACAATATATATGTCAGGTACATTTATCATTTTCTCTGCCAATCTATTACCCAGTCTCGTTGGTCTTTCTGTCAATATGATAATCAAATGTTAAGTTAGATGAGGAGAAAGAGCTTTCAAGTCTATTACAGTGACTAATAGGAGTGTAGTCATTGTTTCTGTTACACATATTAACACCCTTGAGGCCAATGTACAAAAGGTGAGGAGATAATTAAAATGGGTTAAGAGCAATAGTTCTCAAACTTATTTGATTATAACAGACTTAAAAATAGATATATTGACAGCATACCAACAGGAACTCATGAGATATACTACATACTTGGACCAAAGTAGACACACAGAAAAATAGTCTCAGATTAATGGCTACAATATTTGACTCAAAGAATAGAACAGGAAAAAATTTAGGAACATTAAATCGCTTTATTTTACAAAACTATATCACAAATGTATTTTGAGATAATAAGACAAACTACGTGGCAGTAATGTGTTTCATAATCATAAAATAATCAAATTATATACATCCTTGAAACAGTGGGCTCAGGCATTATTTCCATGTCACATGTCATGTATCAAGTGAGTTCTCTCATTAGACTGCCTGGTTTTCCCATTTTTTAAGTGGGAGATTATGTCTTATGTATAAGTGATATGTTTGGAATTTTTCTTATATACTGTCAAAAAGACATTTAAGAGAAAAAAATATTCCTAGCATTGAAATCCTCCCATCTGTCCTTGGAGCATAATTTGAGAAATGATCATCTGGAAAATCATGCTTGGATTGTCCCTATATCTAATTTCATGTTTCTTTCTTGATTGTCTTCGTATTGATTTGAACCTGGAACTCTGAGCTGAATTGGAGGATCAGAACATTTTAGTTATAGCCTAAAAGGGTATCATTGCAGCTGAATCACAAATTGGGAAGTGGGTGGGGAAGAGAGGAGATAAAGATAGTACATAGTCTTCAAGTGTATACTGTAGGTTCGTGAACCCTTGGCTGCCTTAAAATTCATAAAATTTTTCAGAGCGTCAGCTATCCTTTTGGCTGTTTGCCTAGCTTTTGTTAACCAATACCTAAGAACTATTTGAACTTCAGTTTGTTACAAAAGGACATTAATGCCAGGGTAAACTTGCCTGAAATAGAATATTTTGTCAAGGTATTGTTCTTCCCTTTCTCCTCTTGTGAATGAATTTGTGCTTTTCTTTAATGAAATGTTTGAGCAAAATCTCACTTGCTGTCTCCTGGCTATTCCTGCAGTGAAGTCATTTGGTTGGGCGTGTGCAATGATGTCATGATTGGCATTAAGTTTACCCTGCAGGTTCAAGGTGACTAAATTGGAGGTGAAAGAAGGACATCCTGGAATGGGTGCACCTCCTAACTTAGCAAGAATTGAAGAGCTTTTTATGGCCATGCACAACTTTCAGAAAATTTATTTCGTATCATTAAATGAAATAACGCATGTAAAGTGGTCATTCCAATACCTGGAACATAGTAAGCATTTAATAAATGTTAACTGTTATTATACTGGTTTGTTTTATACCATGTCAGAATTCCTGTAATGAACAGAGAATAAAGGGGAAAAAAATGACCACGCTGCAGTCAGCCAACAACTTAATCTCCATTGTAAATTTATTCAGTACATTAGACATCCTGATATAAACACTCAGCATCACCCATAAAATCCCTGACATCTGAATGAAAGAATATTCACGAGGAGTACACATTGGGTCACCTCTTGACCCTTCGTGATTTTTTTTAGAGGGGGGGGAATTCCTTCCTCATAACCTCACTAGAAGTTCTCTGCATTTCCTTCTTTCTTTTTTTTTTTCTAATATTTATTTATTATTTATTTGGCTGCCTTGAGTCTTAGTTGCAGCACGTGGGATCTTTGTTGCGGCATGTGGAGTCTTTCCGTTGCAGTGCGTGGGCTTCTTTAGTTGCGGCGCGCAGGCTCTAGAGCACGCACGCTCAGTAGTTGGGGCGCACGGGCTTAGTTGCCCTGCGGTATGTGGGATCTTAGTTCCCTGACCAGGGATCGAACCCGCATCCCCTGCATCGGAAGGCGGATTCTTAATCACTGGACCACCAGGGAAGTCCCAACCCTTCATGATTTTGAGTGTGGAGGAAGATACCAGGAAGGCCTAGGGGCCAGTAGAAAGGAGAGAGAGCTGGTAGAAAGTACTTTTATTTAAATTTGATGCCAAATGGGGAAAATAATCACCTGTACATAAGGTTTGCCATCTTGTTAAACATTGCCATTTTGAGACCAGAACTAAAAAGGGAAACTAACCTTGAAGATAATACCAAAGGTTGGTTTTAGATAAATTTGTTTTATAGCTATCAGAAGGTCTTCTGTACCAGCAAGCTTGTTTCAGCAGAATGCATTTGTTTGGGAAATAAGGAGTTAAGAAAATAAAAGAATAGTTCCTGTATGTAAAGACTTTATCTTGCCTTGGAGTGAGTTATAGTTGTGGTTTGTCGTGATGAGCTTTGCTCTCCCTGATAGAGGGTTTTGTTTTGTACCCTCCCCACCCCCCACCTTTTTTTTTTGAGAGTACAAAGATATGGTTTAGAACTTCTTTTATAAAGGAAGATAATGCACACTTTTGGCAGTTGCTTGCAGTCTGTTATTTGAGTTACTCTATAATTGAGAGGCATGTTAATATCCTCATAAAAGACATTTTGCTGCCTCTTGTTTAAATGCTCAGCTGTTCTGGGGGCCATTATTTCCCCCAGGCAGCCAGTGACTGACTGGAGTCAGCAGGTTTTAATGGCATTAATAGCAGTTTGCTCTTTTATTTTTAACGTGATTCTTAATCCACCCCCCTCCCCCCACCCTGCCTTTCTTTTTCTAGGTTTCTGCATCTGAGAATAGCCTGACAGCCCGTTCTGCCCCTGCTGAGGATGATTCCCGTAAGCTTTCATTCTTAGGTCTGGTGGAAGAGGGTCTTGTTCTCTAGCCCCTGTTTGGTTGGCGGGGGTGGTCCCCAGTTCTGTCAGTGCTGAGAATGTGTAACATATTAAACCCAGTAATGTAGCTGATCAGATCTTTCACTTGGTTTTAAGGACTGGTGCTTGAGTACCCTTCACACATCCCATGCCTAAGAGAGAAGTTAAATTCAATGAAATATGATTAACTTGTGGCCAGCTGAATACTTTTGATGCTTCTTTCATTGAACTTATCCTGTCTTTTGTACCAAACCTTTTCAGGGTTAATAAAAATAAAAATTATAATTTTGAAGTTTCATTTTAATAGAAGGTTGGCCAAGAAGGACTTTATTCATTTACAGGAATAAAGAATTGGTATTTGAGTAACCTTTAAAAAATATCTTTTTCTTATTTATCTAAATAGGTACTATAATCCTCCCTCTGGTTAGATTCTAGACAGTTTCCTGGGGGTGCTGAATTTGATCACCTTTTCATCCTGTTTTGGAATCATTTTGAGCCTCTCTTCTCCCAAAGACAAAAACCTTTGTTTTTTAATTTACTATGTCCACTTTTGATTCTGATGTTCAGTGTATTATTTTTTAATATATATGGATTTCTAGCTTCTCCTCAGGTTAATTAGTTTACTAGACATCGAAAACTCAGGAAGAAGTTGAAGTATCAGCTAAACAGATCTCTAGTAAACCCTGCCTTAAAATTTTAGAAACTTGCTGCTTGAATCCAAGAACATTCCTTTTGCAGTCATTTTGCTTGGACTAGAAATTTTTCTGAGTTTTGACTAGGTTTGCAAAACATTTTTTTGAAGAATAAGCCTTAATCTTTCAGTACTTTGTTGACATAACTCTAGATTTTAGGGATTCTTTTATGGTTCCTTAGCAACTGTGTGAATGACTTCTCTGTGCCTCTTCTGAGTTTTCCATAAAACAAATATATTGGCAGGAAATTAACTTATGCAGGTGACACGTCAATGACTATGAAAAAAACTTTATGGAGTCTTTTTCCATAATCTTCATCCATGGATGTTCACTATAGGACTGACCAAAAAGATGGTGTCAAATTATACACACTCATATACATGAGCATGTCTTATGAAATTTCTCCCCTCACATTCCCCCATTTTCCCAAGTTCAGTTGAAACGCCCCAGAAGGAGTTGTTGGGATTGCTAACTACCAAAAAGCCATCAAAGTCTATAAACAGCCTTAAAAAATGACAAATGCTACAGGGCAGAAATTTCCTTATGTAGGGTGGTTTGGATTCCCGCTGCATGCGGCAAAGGGTGAGAAAGCCTCTGAGTTGACACCCCGACTTGTGAGAGAACAGAGAACGTAAGAGCATAGTTTTTAGCATTAGAATAATGCTTTTCTTCAACAGAAAAGCTATGTTTTTTCCTGGTGTTGAAAGGACCTGTGTCCTTAGTGGAGGTGCCTAAAATTTGCTTTGGGGAGGAACCTTTTCTGAGCCTTCCCTTGAGATACTATAAAATGTCTTCCTTCTGTTAACTCAAGCAGGTAACTCCCAGGTTAAGAGTGAGTTCCAGCAGCCTGTGCATCCCAAGCCACTAAGTCCAGATGCCAGAGCTTCCGGCCTTTCTGAAAGTTCTCCTCCCAAAGCAGTGAAGGTATGATGGCAGTTTCTCTTGGAGCCTTGTAGACATTGGTTTACTAGTAGAGCTCATTGCATCTTTTATCTTTATGTTCATTATAACCTGTTTTTGCTTTCCTGGGGATGAAAATGCCAAATAAGGGCACACTTGAGCCAGTCACTTTCCCTGGAAATCTTGCTGCTTTTGCTCAGGTGTTTGAGCCAGGAGTGGGAAGCCTCACTGGTACCACTCCAGTCTGAAATCTGGAAAGCTCATGAAAGAAAACCCAAAGTTAAAGAAGATAACCTGACATTTTTCTTGTTAAGTCCAAATTCATAAATCTATGAATGGGTAAAAACCTATAAAAAGAGCAATATGAAAAATCTGTTAAAATCAGCCCATTGGATGGGAATGTGCAGTGTTAAAGATTTAGTGGCTCCCTGGTCTGAGGAATTTGACCATAACATGATTGGTGGGTGGTCAGCGCTTTTAAAGAAAGAATGTGTGCATTCCAGTGGGGGTTGACCAGTCCATTTGCTATAAAAATGATCATTCAAATAACACTTACACTAGGTTATAATATTAGATGTTAAGGAATGTCCAAAATGTTTGTACCCTAGGAAAATTTTACTAGGCTACTCAATCTGTGGTCTCCTTTCATTCACTAATTTTTAAAAGCAGTATTTTCCCTTTCTATGAACAAATAAATATTCCCATAAAAATAAACAAAGATAGGGCTTCCCTGGTGGCACAGTGGTTGAGAGTCCTCCTGCCAATGCAGGGGACACGGGTTTGTGCCCCGGTCCGGGAAGATCCCACATGCCGCAGAGCGGCTGGGCCATGGCCGCTGAGCCTGCGTGTCTGGAGCCTGTGCTCCTCAACGAGAGAGGCCACAACAGTGAGAGGTCCGCGTACGGCAAAAACAAACAAACAAACAAACAAAGATTAAAAAAAAATCCAACACCTCTTTTAGGCTGCTCACTTAACTTGTTTTAATTGAATCCTTTGCCAATGCAGTGCTGATTTACCCACTTGGTTAATAACAAACATATACTTCTTTAGTGTCTTCCTCCTCTGGTGTTCTCTTAAGTAGCTGGGTTTTGTTTCAAAGGTTTTAACATTTGAGAGAAACTGAATAGGTAGAATTAGTTTTAAGGTGGTTTGTACTGCTTCAGCCTCATGCACACATCTGCCATGTTTCTATCGCACAACTGTAGGCATGATTGGTCTCTTTTTTTTTTTTTTTGCGGTACGCGGGCCTCTCACTGTTGTGGCCTCTCCCGTTGCGGAGCACAGGCTCCAGACGCGCAGGCTCAGCGGCCAAGGCTCACAGGCCCAGCCACTCTGCGGCATGTAGGATCTTCCCGGACCAGGGCACGAACCTGTGTCCCCTGCATCAGCAGGTGGACTCTTAACCACTGCGCCACCAGGGAAGCCCATGATTGGTCTCTTGATGAAAGTTCTAATACACAGAAAGGATGGAGATACTCTGTAATGACCTAGATGGGAGAAGAATCTGAAAAAGAGTGGATATATGTATATGTATAACTGATTCACTTTGCTGTACAGCAGAAACTAACACAACATTGTAAATCAACTATACTCCAATAAAAATTTAAAAAAAGAAAGGGTGGAGGTAAGACATAGGTGAGGGTTTGGAACAAAGGGAGGAAAGGGGAGAATCCAGGAAATGGGAGGTCGGGCGAAGAAGGTAAACATGAAAATTTTAGAGGAAGCAGAGATGTAAGAGGGGAGTAAGGTTTATTGAAAGGAACAAAAAGTGAAGAAAGTAGCAAGAGAAAGCAAGTAAATGAGGGAGAAAGAACTGAGCTGCGTGATGGAATCTGCACATGTACTTAACATGACCCTCTCTTCTGGCCTCGAAGTTCTGCTCATGCTGGCATCAGCACTTTTTTTTTCCAGTATCTGAAGTCCAATAAAGTAGCAAATGCCACGGGGTTAATTTCCTCTCCA
This sequence comes from Mesoplodon mirus, assembly GCF_964341445.2. Taxonomy (NCBI): domain Eukaryota; kingdom Metazoa; phylum Chordata; class Mammalia; order Artiodactyla; family Ziphiidae; genus Mesoplodon; species Mesoplodon mirus. The sequence goes on along the minus strand of NC_138987.1, from coordinate 56,384,672 downwards.
ACAGCAACCCTGCCCAGATGTGAGTCCTTGGGTTGTGGTTCTGGACAAAGAACAGCTAACAAAGCTGACTTGGCCATGGATTCTGCGTGACTGAGGGACTAGGGAAATTCTATGGCTGATCTAAGAACTAAAATCTGTTCTCAAGTATATTTGAATTGTCAGTCCAGTCTTGCTTCCCTCCCTCAATTGTTGGGCCAGATCTCCTGGTCCTGGGTTGGACCTTTGGGACTCCTCCTGATTCATACTCCAGGGTCTGAGCTGATGAGCAGTGTGCAAAAGAATGCACCTCACTTAGGTCTTCCTGGCACACCAGGGAGAGGAGATGGAGGAAAAGCTCCCTCTGCACCTGCCCCAGATTCATGCCTGCCTTTTTGGCTCTGGTCACCCAGCAGTAGAATGCAGACAAGCCTACTTGCACCAGACATACACCTCAGGTTTTGAACATTGTATAAAGACAGGGGTAAACTGCCTCACTGCCTATGTTTGCCCATGGTCCAAAGCTCAAATGGTTATGGTGTACAGAGCTCAGGGTGGTACCCAATCACATCTCCACTTTATTCACAGGCCATTTATTTTCTCTTCCTCAAAGTTATTCTTTACATTCTGCAGGCAAGTATATAGATATTTTAGTGTTTATAGGAAGACCTGCTGGCATAACTGGTCTTGTGGCTATAGACCACGCAACAGAAGTTGTTTCTCCAGTCTGGGAAATTACATACAGCTAAGAATAAACTTGTTCACTCAGAATAGATTTGTGGATCCCACACATCCTGGTAAAACTGCTCCTCGTTGCCTGTCTGTTATTGAAAACAGGACATCTAAGGTAAAGACTCAATTCATTTCAAACTTTAGCTTAATAAAGTAAAAATACAGAAAACAAAAAAACACCCCATAAATGATACTGGTCTTTAAAAGTAAGGATTTTATCTATTTTGAACACTGGCCAGATAATTCAGTTGATGAGACTTGGCACTAATGAAGTTGACGTTGCAGGTTCCTTCTCAAAAGAGATGTTCTGGGTCTAGAGCTCAGTGGGCCCTGTCGGAAGGATCAGAACCTTTCAACTCAAGAAACCCAGAGGTCTCTTAAGCTTTATGTCCTCCCACTGAAATAAGTTACTCCCTAAATGTTTCTGGGGGGAGGATAAGGAAGGAGATGTGACTGGCCCTGGGAACACCTACTGGTCTAGGATAGCCCTCTCCCAGGTTCCTAGGCTGGTCCTGCTGATGGATGTGTAGAGAAAACATGGCAGCCTGCATGAGAGGCTGTACCCTCTGTGCCCTGTCCCTTCCTCCATGGACAGGGTAGGAGGTTTTATGCTATTTTGCAAATCTACCAGAATTATGCTAGAAGGGCATCTACAATCTTTTCTCACTACCTACATCATTACTGCTTTCTCAGAGCACTAACCCTTCCTCTACATGTAGAGGGATCTGTTTAAGGTGTGAATATCTCCAAAATGCTTTCATAAAGAGTTTCACAGAAAGCTAGGGGAAGGGTTAAGGCTGTTGAGAGCCAGCCCAAGCACTTACTATATGGTGAAGAATTTCAATTTAATTACCCAGATACTTTGTACAAATTGTAAGGAGGAAATGAAAGGCTTTTTATAGTGTTCTATCTGAGGAATGGAGGCCTGACATCAATACAGATTTTTCTTTTGATTTCACTGTGTCTAAAGGCTAATTAGCTTCACCATTTATGGCCAGCTGCTACCTGCTCCCCTCCCACACACAGACGTGTACCCAAACTGGAGCATTCATTAGACTAAAAAATATATATGAGACAAGAGAGTGAAAGAATGTAGATGAAGTCATAAAAATTTATTGTAAAAAAGCTTTAAGTAGATGCTGATCTACAGAAGGCCTGTAACATCCCTCAGATGGGAAAGACGTGACAGTGTTTAGGGACATCGATTATTTATATATTTTCTCACTCATTCCTGAATATCCTGAAGATATTATCTGCATATTTTAATTTGAAACAAAGTGAAGACTGTCGTTTGTTCACAATGCCGTGGTGAAATTATGTTCATTTGAGTTCGTTAGCATCTGCTCCCTTCCCCAAAGGGTTTCCTTTAGTTATGGAAATTTATTCCAGGACAATTGAGAAAATACTCTATTGGTTTGTGAGTCGGGAATTCTGAGTTTTAATCTTAATTCTTTTATTGACTGTGCAAACTTCTATAAGGCATCTGACATCCTGGTACCTTAGTTTCTACATTTGAAAAATGGTGAGGGAGGGGAGGCGAAAAAACATCTTACTAACTGAAAAAATATATTGGAAAGATAAAAAATGTCTGACACTCTAATATTGGCAGTGCTTTAAAGGTGGCTGTGCAAGTTCAGGCATACCATGACGGCCTGGGCGGGGTGTGGGCCAGGCCTACCGTAACGGTAGAGGTTTGGGCACTGACTGTGCTTCCTGCTGTCTGAATAGACATGGGGGAGATTACAGAAAAGTGGCTGAGAGCCCAGGACAGAGGAAATAAAGGGAATGCACAGCCACAGCCACTCTGACTTGGCATGTTACCATGTTGGGCTCCTCTTGTCTTTATGATGCTATAAGGGCCCTTGGGCAGCTGCCGCACCAACCTTCATTAAATAATTTGAAAAGGGTGTATGGAAAAAAGGAAGAGGAATAATGGGAATCTGGTAGGTCTGGCGAGGCAGAAGCTTGTAGTTAGTCAGATAGTTGAGCTGGCAGTCCATTAGTTTGATGTTAAGGGGAGGAATGCCTTTTCACTTGTTGTGGAAGGCTCCATTCAAGAGGGAGCCACTGATGCGGGGGCCGGGTGTGGGAGGTAGAAAGACACTAAAGAATCGTTCACTCCTTGGGTGAAGGCTATAAAAGCTCTCTCTTCTGAGCTGGTACTCTGATCTAGCCTCAGGTAGATGTGAGTGAGGCTGATTTTGCCACGATTAGCAGAGTTACTTGAAAAAGAAAGAAAATGTGGTCTTATTCTTGGATATGAGTCTGTAACTGAGTTTCAGCTCAGCTGCAGAAAAAAGCCCTCCAGGGCACACCAATGCTGTGTATTCATTGAAGGTTCCTGTTTGTCTCTTCCAGCTTCTGATTCCTGCTCCCGGTACCTAATTTCTGCTCCTGCCTTCCACTTTCCTCCTAATGTGAGCTCAACTTGCAGCTTTCTCTCAGGTTTTCCTTTCTATTCACTGGGCTGCACCCTCCTCCTACCGTGTGTTCTCTGTGTGTGTGTGTGTGTGTGTGTGTGTGTGTGTGTGTGTGTAACAGAGGCATGCTCTGTAGGCTTCCAGTCCCCTTTAGCAGAATAATACCCATTTCCTCCTCTACCATGGGAAATTTCTGTCTCCTGCTCTTTCTTTAGCGACCAGAATGAGCACTTATTCTCCTAAGTATTATAAATGCAATATTCATCTTGCAACTGAAAAAGATTTTCAATCTGATAAGTAAATACATTTGTCCTAATACTTTTACATTGTCTGAATTGTGATTTGTACAGCCGCTCTCCAGTGGCTCCAGTTGTACTATTATACCCAAATTTTATTCTGCCTTTTAATGTATTTCCTGCTTGCTAGACAGGGACCTAGTCCTTTTAGAGAAACCTAATTAAATTATGCAAGGACATCTCCACTTAGGTCCTATCTTGTTAGATGTGTCCATCCATATAAGAAAAAACAATTTCGGAATTCCTTGGCAGTCCAGTGGTTAGGACTCCAAACTCTCACTGCTGAGGGCCTGGGTTCAAACTCACAAGCCATGAGGTGCGGCCAAAGGAAAAAAAAAAAGCAAAAGAGAGAAAGAAAAAACAATTCTACAGTGAGGTCCTACTGCATAGCACAGGGAACTATGCTCAGTATCCTGTAATAAACCGTAATGGAAAAGAATATGAAAAAGACTATATATATGTAAAATGGAATCACTTTGCTGTACACCAGAAACCAACACAACATTGTAAATCAACTATACTTCAATAAAATAAATTTAAAAAAAAGAAAAAACAATTCTGAGCTCCAAATAACGCCTTAATATCTGCCAGCAGCATTCAGTACAATAACATTTGATCATATTTAAGTTCCTCCCTTATGCTTGGTAAACTTATTAAGTTGTAGCTGTGGTCTTTGATTCTTTAAGTTTTTCTTTTCGACTCTAACCCTAGGTATGGAGGGGCTGCTGTTAACACTCAGCCCTCCTCCTTCATTTTTAAATTCTTTGGTGCTATTTGGGAGCACTAATTTTATTAAACTCCCTTTTATAGATATTAACCTTTACTTCCATTTTATGCCCATTTTCTACTCTCATTTTCTGTCCAAATCTACTTGGAAAACCATTCCTATTTTTGCTTTACTTCCTAGTGAATCATGTGGCAAGTGAACCAGCAGTCTGAATTTTTTTTATGGGTCTATTTTCAGATTTTTTAATCAAAATTCTGTCTTACCCATAAGCTGGTTTATCTTAGGCTTACCTTAACCATTCAGGCCCTGGGCTTTGGGACTAAATTGTATTATTTACCACCATACCGGTCTTGGTGGCAGAGGCCACCAAGGTGCCTGAAAGAGCTTCCAGGCCACCTTAACTAAAGCTGCTTCTGCATTTACTGGTTGAGCTGTTTCTGTTGGGACAAGTCAAGAGTCACACACACCTAGGGACTTCTTACCCCCACCCCTAGTGGCCATGTAACTATTTCTTATCATGTAGAAACTTATGGTTTGGGAATTCTAGCTTTCATCAGTGCTAATACAAGCTACTTTATGTAGTTTAGGACTGAGTTTACCAGCAACAGCTGTGCTCACCCTGCCCATATTCCACACTTTACAAACAGTTCATGAATCCCCGTTGTGACTTACCCCCCTATCCAGTACATTAGTTTTATTCTCCATTTGGTGTTTTAAAAAGATTATAGAACCTATAGCTTTATTGGGCTATGCTTTCTTCTGGAATCCTAATAAAATAGTTTGTGTGTCTTTTAAAATGTTCCATTTATGTGTCAATTTTGCTTTATTTAAAAATGTTATGTCTAGTGGATTGAGCAAGTCAAGATTATATGCAGAGGGGACTGAGAGATGCTTTATCAAAGTGTCTTTTATGGATATTAAAAAAATGTCTCTGTGTATAACTGAGTCACTTTGTTGTACAGCAGAGATGGGCACAACATGGTAAATCAACTCGACTTCAATAAAATAAATAAATAAATAAATAAGTAAAAAGATTTTAAAAGTCTTTTCCTACTTCCCAAAGCCAAATGCTTTCTCTCCTTGAAAGTTACCCCCTTCAGAATCTGGTCTTTAAAAAGTCTGTTCTGCTTCTTATTTGGCGCTTGGATCAAACCATCAAACTTCTTTCTTCTGTATGTGATGACATTTTCTCCTCATTTCCTGTGCGCAGAATCATTTTGTGTGTTCTTGTGTGTGTGTGTGGTGGTTTGTCTAAGCCTTTCTCTGCGGTCCAGCCCTAGCTCCACCCATCCTCAGTGGCTGCTGCACTTATGGCAGCCAGACAATCTGGGTAAGGAATTCAGGAGAGCCTCTTGGCTTTAGAGAGTCAACCGATAGAATTGCAGTAGTCTTAGTGTTCCTCTGAGAAATGACAGGCCAGGTAAGGGAGCCCTTAGATAACAAAGTAAATCCCGGGGCCCACTTCAGCAGAGTACTAACTCATCGCTGGCTTTGCTAGCTAAAGTTGTCCTTTTCTTTTCCTAGAAGTTTCAGGCACCTGCAAGAGAGACCTGCGTGGAATGTCAGAAAACAGTCTACTCAATGGAGCGTCTCTTGGCCAACAAGCAGGTGTTTCACATCAGCTGCTTCCGTTGTTCCTATTGCAACAACAAACTGAGGTAAGCCAGACCAAAACAAGCCATCTCTCTGTGTGGTTGGACCTCCAGAGGGAGCCTTGGGTTTTTAGAACGCTGGTACTAAAATCTGTGGTGCTAATAGTGTGTGCTGTTGAGGGCCTCTGAAGAAAGTAAAAAGTACCATTTAATGACAGGCATTTTATATCAAATGGTAATGGTGTTTAGAACTTCTTGGTACTCTCACATGTTAATTTACATGTTAGGACCGAAGCTTAAATCATGTAAGTTGCAGGTAACTGCCCCTGTCACCTAATTTAGTAGAATGTTTTCCCTTGGTATCATAGAATCATACAGTTAAGAAATCTCAAGAGGATGCTTGTTGAAGCCCTTGAAATTATCCCAAACACTGTATAAATGGCAGAAATAGCAATAATAATAGATCCTGAAGGGCATATATTTTTCTGTATATTGCTTCATTTTATTTTCTGAGAAAATAATTATGTATCATTTCTTCCAAGTTACTCAAAGTATAGATATAAATGTGGCAAATTGGGGAAATATTCCATATTAACTCATTTTAACCAGAGAACCTTGGAGGAGGAAGTAACCAGGATGTCATTTCCTCCAGCCTTCCTTCCAGAGCAAGCACCCTTTCCAGCATACTGTTGAAAGATGTCCTGGCACCTGCGTGGCACGTCTGCAGGGGTTAATACCCCACTACAGCTAGTTCCAGTGTTAGTGCTAGCTTGAAAACTTTCCCTTCTGTTGAGCCAAAATGTGCCTCTGTAACTTCCACACAGTGGTTCTTTTTCTGCCCACTGTATTTTTTTCTCCAGAGCACATTTTTCTAAATTTTTGAATTTTTATATTTCTTCTGTGGAAATGCTGTTGTTTTTACCCCCTTTAAAATGTGTTACCCTGCGAGAGACACCAGATGTCCTAAAGGCCTGTCCAGCGCTCTTGTTAGGGTAGACCGACTTCTGGCTACTGCTCACCGTTCTCCTGTTAACCATAGCTTTCCTTTATTTAGTCACTGACGTCTGCTCACTGCCAAGCGTTGGCAGAGCATTATACCCATTCCTGTAAAAACATGCTTTTAAATTATAACACAAATGGGAAACTAGGAGGGAGAAGATGCAACTTTTTACAAAGGAATATCATTAAAAGTAGTTATAGGTTAGAAATACTTAGGAAATAATATAAAGAATCAGAGCTAGGTGGGACTACCTAGGGAAGACTTCCTGGAAGAAGTAACTTTTTCAACAGTTTTGACAGAGGGGAGTGAAATCACTTGAAAATGGGAGCATGTACCAGGTGGAAGAATGTCTTATGAAGGTTCAGAACTAGAATTGAGCATGTTTTTTATAAGGATAATAAAACAAATGTGCTTAAAAGGACACCCTCAGTGACTGATGTGCTTTTAAAGGTATTTTTCTCACTTAGCATCTTCTGAATATACTGGAATTGCCAGGTTTCAGCCTACTGGTGTAAATAAGAGTATACAGATTTGTTAACTTTATGCTCTTTTTTTTAAAAACAACAGTCTAGGAACATATGCCTCTTTACATGGGAGAATCTATTGCAAGCCTCACTTCAATCAACTCTTTAAATCTAAAGGCAACTATGATGAAGGCTTTGGACACAGACCACACAAGGATCTGTGGGCAAGCAAAAATGAAAACGAAGAAACATTGGAGAGACCAGCCCAGCTTCCAAATGCAGGGGAGACCCCTCAGAGCCCAGGGGTAGAAGATGCCCCCATTGCTAAGGTTGGTGTGCTGACTGCAAGTATGGAAGCCAAGGCCTCGCCCCCGCTGGAGAAAGAAGACAAGCCAGCTGAAACCAAAAAGTTGAGGATTGCCTGGCCGCCCCCTACTGAACTTGGCAGTTCAGGAAGTGCCTTGGAGGAAGGGATCAAAGTATCAAAGCCTAAGTGGCCTCCTGAGGATGAAATCAGCAAGCCTGAAGCTCCTGAGGATGTAGATCTGGATCTGAAGAAGCTAAGACGAACTTCTTCACTGAAGGAGAGAAGCCGCCCATTCACTGTAGCAGCTTCATTTCGAACCTCTTCAGTCAAGAGCCCCAAAACCTTGTCCCCATCTATCAGGAAAGGCTGGAGCATGTCAGAGCAGAGTGAGGAGTTTGGAGGAGGTGTAGCAGCAGAAAGGAAACAAATGGAAAATGCCAACGCCTCCGAGAAGAATGAGAGTGTGGAAAAAACAACGTGGCCAAACAAGGGATCTAAAGGAGAGGAGGCAGGAAGGAGAAGTAAGGAAGTTCACAGTTTTGAGATGGGGAGTGAAAATCTTATAGAAAATGGTGCAAACTTAGATGAAGGTGATAGAAACCTTCTCACGCAGCAGTCTTCACTAGAACCCAAGTCTAAAAATTGGTCTAGCTTTGCAGATGACACCTCCACTAAAGAATTCACTACTCAGAATCAGAAATCCCAGGATGTGGGATTCTGGGAGGGAGAAGTAGTCAAAGAGCTCTCTGTGGAGGAACAGATAAAGAGAAATCGGTACTATGATGAGGATGAAGATGAGGAATAACAAATTGCAATGATGCTGGGCCTTAAATTTATGTTAGTGTTAGTGAGCCACTGCCCTTTATCAAAGTGATGCACAAAACAGCTGTCTTAGCATGAGCTGTAATTTATGTGGAAGTAACTTTGGGAAAGAGTTCTTGCTTCAAAAAAATCCCATACTGTGCAGCTTAAGTGAACTGATTCTAAATGCTAGATAACATTACTTAAATCCTCTCTTTTAGCAATGATGATATACACAACTGCTTTAAGGTCTTTTGGGGGTTGGGAGTGTGTATGTGTGTGTGGCGGGGGATATTCCAACGGATATGATCCAGCTTCCACTGTACTCCCAAAAGACAATATGAAAATGGAGAGATGATTACTAGTACACTGTTACACTAAAAATTCAATTGGGGTATTACGAAACAGGCAGAAGGGATTTAGGGGCCTAAACATTGTGACTGAATGCACTTTAGTATAAAGGGCACAGTTTGTATATTTTTACATGACTACCAATTTATTGTTTAGTAGTCCTCTGTTAAGAGATCAAATATTTAGTCTTTTTAAAAAAAATTTAGGTTAATTTTCTTACTCTGATACATATGGGGAATTTACTGCTTGCTCCGATATATATGGGGAATTTATTGCATCCTGCTTTCTAAACCACATCCTGAACTGGATTATTGAGATATAGCATAACCATCCTTTTGGAGCACCTTTTGAGCACCCTTGGTGCTTGGAGAGATTCATTGTGTCCCAAATAAGCTATGGTATTTGCCAATGAGTTTGACTACACCCCCAAGTGATTGCTTTCTTCTCTGGTGGTATCTGTGCTTCTCATAATTTACTGTAAGCTGCAATATTTTTATAAGATCTTTTGTATTGCTGTTTGCCATGTTGCATATTAGAGCAAAGTGATGAGTTTAAAGGAGGAATAACAGAAAAAGAAAAACGCCTTAAACCACTTGAGCTCAGATCCCCAAACCCTATATTCTACTTCTGATATCCCCTTTCTGGGACACTAGTTTTTTAATACTTATAAGCTCTGAAATGTATTGATTTTTATGGCAGACAGTATTCCTAGGGTGCAATTAAACCAGTTATAGGCCTTTTTTGGGAGATGATTTTCTAGTATTAAGGTTTTGGAACAATATAAACTTGAGTACAGTTGTTGTACATAATTGATATTCCAAATTGTATGTTGGGGGAGAGAGGGGTTTTAAGGTATAGGCTTTTCTTTATACTGCATTTTTAGAGATTTAGCTCTGATATTTTTTAGAGATGTAAAATATTCTGCTTTCTTACAGTCTTGCTTACTCTGAAACATTTTTATTCAATAAAGCTTTTAATTTACACTTGAACTTTTCAATGTTCCTTTTCCATTATTATTTTACATTGTTACAGTCTCTCAGGACCTGCTTTTACCTCAGCAGTTTGGGTAGAAAAGGCAGATGGGTCTGATGGGTATCAAGTGAAGAGACATGCAATGTATACTTCTTACCACTAGGTGGTGGTGTTGGGCTGATCTTAGGCTTTCATCCGCCTAGAAAACATTTTTCTTGAAAATTGAAAGCAACTTGGCAAGAGAATTATTTGTACATTCAAAACGAGCTGTTTGTTTTACCAATTCAAAATGCAGTGGTGGTTTTTTATTGTTAATTGTACTCCGCATTTAATAATTTACCTTACAAGTATACCTAAATGCTAAATGGAATTTCCAAATGCCTCTGCTGAAAATGGACTTGTTTTCTACCCTGGGCAGAGGCATAGTTGGTGGTTTGATTTCCTTGCTTGCAGAGGCAACTGCCCCAATTAAGGTACCTTTTTTAATGGGAGTGTAGATTTCCTTGGAGATAGAAATGCTTTTTGAGTCATCTGTTAACATTTTCCAGGGTCACTGTGTGTTCCAGCATCTTGCCTGGTCTTCTAAGTGCATGTCCGGGTACTACTTTCTGCTCTTGGCCCCAACACAGGCTGAAGTCATTTAGAAAGCCCTGTTCACTGAACAGTTAATCCAGAAGTTCCTGCTGACATTTATAAAATATCCAATCTTGGCTTGAGTTTAGCTACCTTTACTCTGTGACTCACTGCTTGCTGCTCTAACCCTTCCACATTGTACTCCCTATGTCTACTAACCTTATACAAAAAGTCTGAGTGCCTATGGCTGGCATTAATGGGTATCAGTTGAGTATGTCACCATATATCAGGTACTTGGGGGCTGAGATTACCCTTGCAAGAACTCCTTTCTGTGCCTTTCAAGGGCTAAGATAGACATAGGTACAGACAGTAGAGACAAGAATTAGCTCCATAATCAATATAATAAAAGGATATTCTTATCAAGAGAATGACCAGATAACACTAAACATTCTTAGAAACCAAAAGAACCTACAGCCAAATAAAAAGTGCTTATCATTTATTCTCTCAGCTCTCTAAATGAAGGCAACTTGTTGGACTATGTCAATGTTGACAATAGGATGGTGTGAATTTTTCTGTTGGTAAAGCAGGAAAAGGGGCCAGCTTGGGACTTGAGATGCTTAAGGAGACTGTCCATGACTGCTACAGGGGCCAACTTAGTTCTTTTACCAGCTTGCTGGTCAGATCACTCCTGGCCAAAGTGAAACCTGTACTAAATTTGCTTTCATTACGTATTTCGTCAGCAATATGTTTTCTAACAGTCAAGAGGTTGAGAAATGGTACATACGTGTTTTTCTGGGAATAGATCTTGAGACCAAGATCATTGTGTGTTGGCCTCTGCATGCTAAGTTAGCATGTTCTTTGTTCCTTGGGGCTCTGCTTTGAATTCCCATGGGATCAGAGAGAGAGTTTACTTATTTATTTATTTATTTTGGCCACACCACACGGCATGTGGGATCTTAGTTCCCCAACCAGGGATCGAATCCATGCCCCCTGCAGTGGGGGCATGGAGTCTTAACCACTGGACCACCAGGGAAGTCCTGTGAGTTTACTTCTTTTAAAACATATCTTGAATATAGGGTAGTTACCATTAAGCTATTTCTGGGTTTGGATGAAAATGGCTTCAGGCAGTGTGGTTCTCAGACCAGCAGCAGTGGCATGACCTCTGAGTTTGTTAGAAATGAGAAATGCACATTCATGGGCCTACCCTGAACCTCCTGAATCAGAATCTCTTTGGATGGAGCCCAGAAAACTTTTAGCAAACTCTCCATGTGGGAGATGAGAGAAGCTAATGTCTGAGCTGTGGCACACTAAGGTTTGAGAACCACTGAACTAAAGCAGACCTTCTAGTCTACTCCTTAAGGTGGCTCCTTTTTTTTTCTCTTCTTTCTCTCCCTTTGAAATTCTTTATCTTCTGCTGCAAGCATGCCGACTAGTATAAAGATACTCTATCTGTCCTTGGACAAGATTAGTTCTTTAATCTTTTTTCAGATCATTCTAGGTAGCCTGTGGTAATTAACCTTGTAGCCAGGTTTGAATGGTTGGCACCCACGGTTCAGCGTTCTCCAGCGATTGAGGGACAATTTAGAATTCAGTGTTTTGAAGGTTTCTTGTCTATGGCTCCCCTCCCTGTTTATGTAGATCCACAAAAGAGTTCAATGTTTAATGTGGAAATCTAAAATTAAGGAGTTTTGTAGGATAAAGCCTCAGGGTTCTGGAATCTAAAGACTTTCTGGTTCAGAAGCTCAGCTCTACCACTTGTTTATATAGCCTCGGGCAAGCTGCGCTCTGGACCTCAGTTAACTCATCCATAAAACAGTAAATCCTACTTCACAGAATGAGGAAGTTAAATAATGTGTGTAAAGTGTTCAGTGCAGAACCTGGCATATAGTAAACCTCATTAAACACTGGCCATCATCTACTTTTCTTTTTCCTTTATATTTTCTGTTGGATATCTTCCATTTCCTTTCTCATGAGAAGAATAAAAGAATTTTTAAAAGTCAATTTTGAGGGGCCTCCCTGGTGGCGCAGTGGTTGAGAGTCCGCCTGCCGATGCAGGGGATACGGGTTCGTGCCCCGGTCTGGGAGGATCCCATATGCCGCGGAGCGGCTGGGCCCGTGAGCCACGGCCGCTGGGCCTGCGCATCCGGAGCCTGTGCTCCGCAACGGGAGAGGCCACAACAGTGAGAGGCCCGCATACCGCAAAAAGGAAAAAAAAAAAAAAAAAAAAAAGTCAATTTTGAGGAATATACGAGGACAGGGGGTTGAGATCATGGAGGGGCGCGAAGAGAGAAAAAGGGTGGGGAGCAAAAAGAACGCTGCTAATAGGCGGAACCAGCTGAGATGGCGATAAACCCTAGTGAAAGATGGGGGCTGTGAGGGAGCGGGGAGAGAGAGAGCGAGAGAGGTATGGCCTTCCAGGGAGCAGGAACAGCTTAAGCTGGCTGGACTGAGAAGAATGTCCCCATAAGGGAGCTATGCCTGAAATAAGGGGTGTAGCCGTAGCTGGACGGGAGAGTGAGGGAGGAGGAAAATCTTGGCCGAAACCGGTAGCAAAAAGGGGCAGCACGAGCGTTGAGTGCCTGTGCGGGGTGGGACAAGGGCTGGGTGGAGGCGGGGCGGGAAAAGGAGGGGCGTGGCCGGGGTCGGGAGGCGGAGTCCCGAGGAAAGGCGGCCGGGGAGGCTGCGGTGAGGGAGGTGGGCGGGGAGGCGGGATGGGCGGTGAAGAAGCCGGACCCCGCAGAGGAGGCGGGCTGAGACGTGACGGGGACAAGAAGGGGCCGGAAGGGGGTGGCCGCCGGTCCGGCCCCGCCCCGGGGCCGCCTCCCCGCGGGTTCTGTTGGCCGTGGCGGCAGCTGAAGCTCTGGCGGCGGTGGCCGCGGGGTGGGCGTAAGATGGCGACAGTGGCGGCGGGAGCCCTGGGCCTGCTGTGGGGCTGGCTGTGGAGCGAGCGCTTCTGGCTGCCCCAGAACGTGAGCTGGGCCGACCTCGAGGGGCCAGGCGACGGCTACGGCTACCCGCGGGCCCGGCACATCCTCTCGGTGTTCCCGCTGGCGGCGGGCGTGTTCTCCGTGAGGCTGCTCTTCGAGCGGTGAGAGCCCGCGGGCGAGCGGCGCGAAGGGCTGTGGGCGCGGGCTGGTGAAACCGGCCCGGGGGGAGAGGCGGAGGTCGAGGACCGGAAGACGAACTGTAGGGACAGCCCGGAAGCAGGAGGCTGGGAGAGCCTGGGCCGCGCGCGGGATGCTCCGAGGGTGGCCTAGGTGGTCGTGGAGCCTAGGTAAAGACAGGGAGTTTGGGGCTTGGACACTGAAAGAGTGAGGGTCGAAGGGGACACTGGACCCATTCAATTTGAGAGCCCGGGGTGGGTGTCTCATAGGCCTCTCCCCAACATCCAAGGATTCTGCAGACCCAGAAACTGCGAGCTGCGACCGAGAACCCGAGGCGGGAAACAAGAAAGGGCTGCCAGAACCAGAACTAGTTGGGGGCATGGAAGCTGAAGGGTCGGCGCAAGAGCCAGACGTTCCAAGCCGAAGAAATGGGTTCATGGGAAGATAAGATTTGTGAGGACACTCTAGTTCCAGAGAGTTGAGGGGCACAGGATTAGTTAGGCCCTAAGCCTTGGTTCGTCACACCGCATGGACGCGTGTGTGTGTGTGTGTGTGTGTGTGTGTGTTTCAATAAAATTCTGCCAAAGCCCGTAAGACAGTAGAAATCTGGTAGGGATAGGGTGTGGTGGAGCCTGAGTCTTCCAGAGTATGGAAAGGTGTCAAATTAGTTGCAGAACAGGCCTTGGAGGCCTGAAATGGAAGGAGGAGTGGTCATGTTGAAAGGATGGAGAGCCTTAGGGCGTATGAGACGACAGCTGTATTGAGACAACAGCTGTACTGAGCCAGCTTCTAAGTGACCATGTGTTCTTGACAAAAAGTGTTTTCACTTTTCATTGAGTGAGCGGCTCCTGTCTGCTGTCTAAGATAAAGATATCCATTGAGGACTTGTGGTGGTGATTTTACAATGTGGTCTTATAGCTGTGAGTGATTTTGATCGAGTCTACTCATACCCCGGGAAAGGTGACTTCTTTCTGCCTAGGTCTCAGGTAATGAGGATGGCACTTTGACATCTTTTGTTCCTTTGGCCTGTAGAGCAGGAATGCCCTTTCGAGGATGGGACTATATTGCAGATAGACTACTCTGTTACTGTCTGAAAATCTAATATTATCTGTTTTGGATTACTTCTTTGATTTGCCTACTATTTCTGACACAAAAATCTTTCAAAATATATGTTATATGTTTCCCACCATTCATCCATTATTTAACAGTGTTTATGTATTGTTGTCAAAGTGCTGTGCCAGAAGCGTAAGTATAGTCATTGTATTAAGTATTCCTGGGGTGGAGGCACAAACCGCTTGTCCCTCTTAGGAGTAACCTAGGTCCAGGTACTCTCCACCTTCGCATCTGTATGAGAGCAAAAAAAAAAAATAGAGAAAGACAGTATAATGCCTGAAAAGGAAAATACACAATTCAGGAGAGAAAAAAAAAAGTTCATCATCCTAGGAAAAGATTCTCTGCTTTTCATATAAATATATACTAATATGGAAATTTCCCCAAGTTAGTGGTAAGAGGAACTAGCTTGTTGCTTCTAAACACTCATTTTATATAAGCTTGCATATATCTTCAGATTTCCCAGGAGTGCCCCCAGGTGACTGTGAAGACGGACATATACCCTGGCACAGCCACTGGAAAGGATCCTTTTTACCTGTGGGAATTCTATCTGAATGTTTCTGTGGTGCTCCAGTGTCAGGGGAGAAGGGGTGGATGGGAATACTGATGTGAAAGCATTCTAGCATGATATTCCTTGGCTAGTAAGGACAGGTACCTTGTTCATGTCATGTTTGACCTTAGGAAAGTTTAAGCCTAGAAGCAGTCTTGCTACTTTGTTTCTCTTTAAGACCTACCACTTTAGTTAGCAATAGAAATTACAGCTGGATTACCAGTTCTTCTCTTACTGTGCTGGACTTCCATAAAGGTAATAGAAGCCACTTGTAGAGTATAGAAAAGGATATCGGAAATATTGGTTCATTTATTCTCTTTCCTACCTTTTCTCCTTTCTCAAATCCTAACTACTTAGTTTCTAAAAGTGATTCATATAATAATCCTAAACTGTAAGAGCTAGAAGTCCAGCCTCCATTTATATACATAGTAAACTAAGGCTTAGAAACATTTTGCAGCTTTTCAGAGGCTGCATGCTCACCTGGGGGAGGAGGTAGAACCAAGATCCAGAGTGTTTTCCCCAGCCCCATTCTCTTTCCACTGTATGATGTGGCCACTTTTCATATTCCTTAAAACCCCCTTTCAAGAGTTAAGATGTAACCTGCCGTTCCTACTATTCTAGGATTTGGAGAACAAATCCATGTACATCTTATTCTTGGTTATTTAATATAATGTGTTTGACCTGAAATTTGCATTTTTTGCTTCAAATTGTTCTGCCTATATTAATGTCTTACACTATGCCCTTTGATAAATTATCTCTGTGTTGTTTTAAGAATATCCTAAAGAAAAAATATAGAGTTTACAGTTTATCCTTACTTTCTCTTCCTTATCAACCACACCAAGCATTTGTTTATTTTATTATTATTTTATAATTTTTTTCATTTATTTATTTATGGCCGCGTTCGGTCTTCCTTATTGCGTGCAGGCTTCCTCTAGTTGCAGCGAGCGGGGGCTACTCTTGGTTGGGGTGCGCGGACTTCTCAATGCGGTGGCTTCTCGTTGCAGAGCATGGGCTCTAGGCGTGCGGGCTTCGGTAGTTGTGGCACATGGGCTCAGTAGTTGTGGCTCAAGGGCTCTACAGTGCAGGCTCAGTAGTTGTGGCGCATGGGCTTAGTTGCTCCGCGGCATGTGGGAGCTTCCTGGGCTGGGTCTCAAACCCGTGTACCCTGCATTAGCAGGCGGATTCTTAACCACTGCGCCACGAGGGAAGTCCCCATTTTATTCTTTAAGTTCCCACATTCCCTGGAGAGCTGTAGCCTCATCTGATAGGGACGATTTGAAAAGCCACCTGACCATATATTAATGTAGCTAGGTATTTCGCTAAAGAACTGCAGATAGGAGATTATTACCTACCCAAGAATAGAGGCTTTTTCCTTTGTGGGCCTCTGCTAAGTGGTTGCATTATGGTGGCCTGCACCTTGCAAAATACCTTAGATGTGGCATGTGTTCAGTAAATTCTGACTGAATGTTTGAGAAGGGTCTACCCTCGTCTACTCAGATGCCCAGAGGAGTAACCAGAATCTAGATCTTCAACATGAAATAGATGTTTGGCTTGACTGAGAGAGACAAAACTATAATTCCTTTGTTTCTGTTAAATTTCACCAAACAATGTTTGCATGTTGTGCACCTTTCTGCAGTTTCTTTTTCTTTTTCCCCATCCCCCATGCACACACTCATGCTACCCTATACCCTATCAAAAGAGAGATAAGAAACTCTTCCACCTGTTCTTTAAAACTTCTTTTAATATTACATTGATGATTGAGACCTGAGGGAATGAATAGTCCAAGCTAGGTCTGCCGTGTCTTACTTAAATTGGATCTTAAAGATAAAATTGTTTGAAATTTAATATCTAGTCCCTGAGCACTTATTCCTTGGGATCAAGTATAAGCTTGAGACTTAATATTGATATCTTCAGAGCTACATAGGCTCATTTATTTTGAATATGGTATTGCAATAGGAGCTTTATGTTGCCAGGAGAAAATTGTTTTGTGAATTATACAGGAGATAGATTAGAGCTCTCCTTGCTGCTCATTCATTATTCCAGTCCCCTCTTCTCTCCTGTTACTTCCAAGGCAACCTCACTGGCATGTCTAAGGAACTTTCTCAATACCATTCTCTGGCACAGGGGACTAATAGACTCACTTACTGGCCTATCTTGTAACTAGAAACAAGAGCAGTGACTCACTTTTTTGTGCACATTTCTTAACCACTCATTTCATCTTCCTCTTGTAAACCTTGCTACCTCTGCTGCATGCTGCCTTTTTTTTTTTTTCCTGTTCTTCCCCACTTCTGCCAAGTGGAGGAAGAAGAACCTTTTTCCTCTTCCTAACAGACCTGCTGTCTTCCTTCTAGGTCCATGTCATGTCACAACATTGTGACCCAGTATTAGTAGGTCCTCCAGACTGGAGAGAGGTGTTGGGAGGAATGGACATAGCTGCTGACTAGGTTGTAAGGGAGATTGCCCATTCCACTACATCCCTAAAGGTATTCTGTTGGGCCTTATTGAATTGTAAATCACAGAATTAAGTCAGGTTTGAAGATCCAGCAGAGTGAGGTTGAAAAAGATGGTCACATGGCTCTGCCCTTATCTAAGAACCCACCTCTTACTAAGCTGCAGATGATCCGAAGCCTTATGTGTCCCTCCTCTCTCCTGGAAAAATTTCCCTAGCCCTTTCTGTGCAGTGGGTGTTGATGCTCTGCAGACAACCCTGAATACTGTCGTGACTGAGGTCAGGTTCCTGGCTTACCCCTGGAGACAATATATTTGTCACAGAAAAGAAACATGTCAGATATTTTTGCTTTAGCCACTTGCTGATTCAGAAATCTAGGGTCTCCTAGCTAGGGAAAGAAGAAATTAATGGGGAGAAGAGGCATCAAGTGAACTCTGTATCTTCCTTATAGAGTGGGGAGGGGGAGATGTACCTATTTTGGCTTCCTCACCAGAGGTAGTTTTAGGCAGATAAAGCTGCTTTCTAAAGAATTCACTGAGTTTTGGGCTCTTTGTGGTTGAATCCGCTCCTCCTTTATCTTTGGGGAAGTTAATTGAGGTGTTGCTGCAAAAGGAGTTAACCATAGTCACTTCTAACTAAAAAAAGAAATCTGAAACTCGTTTTCCTGGATGCAAAGGCAGTTTTCCTAGATATGAAGAATTCTCCCTGAATTATCTAGTACTGTGGTTTCCAGTATAGGAGCCACTAGCTAGTACAGTAACTGCTAGCTTTGGGGGATTTCAACTGTGACTGGTCAGCACTGAGATGTGTTCTAAGTGTAAAATACACACCGGATTTTCAAGACTTAATGCAGGGAAAAAAATGTAAACTCTCTCAATTTTTAACATTGGTTACATATTGACATGATAATATTTTGGATATATCGGGTTAAACAAAGTATATTATCAAAATTAATTTCACCTGTTTCTTTTTTACTTATTTTAAAGTGCCTATCAGAAAATTTAAAATTACATATGTGGCTCACATTATTTCTATTGAGCAGTGCTGATGATAGTGATTCAAATAAGTGTTAATTACCAAGACGAGAATTTTAATGTAGATTCACATTTAATTTATTTTTTATTTATGTTTTTTAAAAATATTTATTTATTTTTGGCTGCATCAGTCTTAGTTGCGGCCTGCGGGATCTTTCGTTGCGGTGCATGGGCTTCTCTCTAGTTGTAGTGTGTGGGTTTTCTCTCTCCCGTTGTGGTGCGCGGGCTCCAGACCACATGGGCTTTGTAGTTTGTGGCATGCCAGGTCTCTAGTCGAAGCACGCAGGCTCAGTAGTTGTGGCGCGCTGGCTTAGTTGCCCCGTAGCATGTGGGATCTTAGTTCCCCGACCAGGATCGAACCCGCAGCCCCTGCATTGGAAGGCGGATTCTTTACCACTGGACCACCAGGGAAGCCCATGATCTTGTTTTTAAGCACCAGAAGGTGATTAGTCCTGAGTATATTGGACCAGGTTTTAAACAGTGGGGCTTTCTAAAAAATTATAGTAATAATGGGATTTTTAAAATGTAAATCATTTTCTGAATGATTTAAATGACTAGTTATAGTCTATTTTGAGTAACTGTCGATTAACAATGCCTTCTAGTCAAGTATTGCTCTGGAGTTTTTTTCTTCTGCATATATTTCCTCAGTTGAGTAGTTAATGATGTGTAAACAAATAAGTTTGTCAAGTAGTTCATTGGACATGAGGTGCTACACAGCCCTGATAAGGCAATGAGAATAATCAAACTATTGTATTCTTCTCAAAACTATGGAGTTTCTTAAAAAGGATATATATCTTGTAGTCTTTAGTTCTGGGATAGTGTCAGCATTTGTAAGAAGTCTCAATTATAGGCACAAAGGGTCTCAAACTAAATCAGATTGTTGTGGTTGTGTTTTAATACTTCTTGGGGAAATCTCCAGTTATAGACTGAAATTAGTTAACTTGAATTTCTACTGATTCTCCGGAAATCATTGACCTCCTACATTAGCTGGTAGGTTATCTGATGACCCAGGAGGACAGGTGGCCACATTTCCTTGAAACACTTTACCTTTTAGTTGAGAATTAAGTTTTTACCCATTTGTTCAACTGTTCATTCTTCAGCAGTTATTTATTGGGAGCTTAGTATATGCCAGATATCAAACTAAGTGCCAAGGGTAAAAAAGTAAGTCATGGTGTCTACGTGCAGGAAGAGAGCAAGAAAACCAGTGGTTAAAATAGAGTGTAATGAATTTATGCACAAGGTTAAGTCATGGGAATTTGGAACAGGTGGATTCGGTTCTTTTTAATGGTTATTAACTGAAATACAGGCTGGCTTAATGTCCCACTAACAAACACTTGTTTCTTGAATTATGAAGGATGGTAAAAACTTCTTAAGGAAGAGCTTTTTGTTAACCTTTTTCTCTAATCCACCTCTTATTCAACATGAATGCATTTGTGTTCCTACTTTAAGCAAATGCATTAAGTAGTATAATTACTCACCCATTTAAAAAATAAATATGTTTAATGAAAGAAATGTGTGTAGGTAGTTAGAGGAGTTCTTGTTGTTTCAACGAGAGTCTTAGGGACCTCCAACTGTTCTCCAGCCATACTCTGAGAACTGCTGCTACTTGCTGCTCTATGGCAAGTAAAATATTCATTAGCTACTGTATAATAAAACTACAACTTAGTCTTAAATTAGTTTGTGTCTGTGAAGCATTTTAATATACTTATATACTCTAAGTAATTCTTATTATCTCACGACTTACTTCTCTCATAATAAGGTAAGGTGTAAGGAGAATGCTGATCCTTCTTTCTCATCACAGTACCAAGTAGGTTCATCAGATTGCACAGTTATTAGTCATCTTAATTCTTTAAGGCCCTCTTATAGGTCTAAGTGAAGATAACTTTGGTGGAAATGGGAGAAGGAGTGAAGAATAGTCTGGTATAAATCCACAGTGTATGCCTTGTCATGGCTTAGGATAGCATAAAGGTTCTCTTCTTTTTAGTTTGTTTCTGCTTTAAGAGCAAATTGGCCAATTAAAAAAAAATAGTCCTTAAAAAAACCTGCAGATTACTTGCACACCGACCATGCAAGAAATGTTGGATTTGGTGTTATAGGTGTCCTTGAGAAGTGTAGTACCTCGTACACAACAAGCACCTATGTGTACAACAAATGTGTATAACACGTTTGCTTGTACATAGCAAATTCTGTCCTCTTAAGAATTTACTCAGAAAAAATACACTGATGTGCATGCATATGTATAGGGAGTATACAAAATAATATATGGTTGGGAATCAACAGCACATAAGTGAATAAATAGTATAACTTAGTAATTCTTAAATCTTTTGTTCTCAGCATTTTTCTTTTTTTTACCCTTAAAAATTATTGAGGATCCCAAGGAGTTTTTGTAGATGTAGGTTACATATACCTCTCAATTTTTTCATATTTGAAATTGAACTCGAGACATTTAAGAAGTATATTTATTATTTCATTAAATATAACAAAAATAGGACTTCCCTGGTGGCGCAGTGGTTAAGAATCTGCCTGCCAATGCAGGAGACACGGGTTTGATCCCGGGTCCAGGAGGATCCCACATGCTGCGGAGCAACTAAGCCCGTGCGCCACAACTACTGAAGCCCACGTGCCTAGAGCCGGTGCTCCGCAACAAGAAAAGCCACCGCAATGAGAAGCCCGCGCCCCGCAAGGAAGAGTAGCCGCCACTCGCTGCAACTGGAGAAAGCCCGTGCGCAGCAACAAAGACCCAAGCAGCCAAAAAAAAAAAAAAAAAAAAAAAAATCCTATTACATGTTAACATAAATAACATTTTTGAAAGATAATTTTCTAAACAAATATTTAGAGAAAAACATTGATTTTATATTTTTGCAGATCTCTTTAAATGTCTGGCTTAGTAGAGGATAGCTGGATTCTCCTCGCCGGCTTCTACATTCAATCCCTTCTGATATGTTGTTTTGGTTGAAGTATATAAATAAAAGCTGGCTTTACACAGATATGTTATTGGAAGGAGGAAGTATTTTATCTTTGATACTACACCAAAACACAAGGAGTAGTTTCTTAAAGGTTGGTTAGAATCTGAAACAATATCAATGAGCTTTCCATTCATGTTAAAATCCACTGGTGTCTTACACTTTGAATGGACATCATGTATTGGTCACTGGAAAAATACTGGTTCACTAAGTTATACAGATATCCTAAATGTCAATACATTTCATTATATAGTATTAAAAAATCACATAGTGGGCTTCCCTGGTGGCGCAGTGGTTGAGAGTCCGCCTGCCGATGCAGGGGGACACGGGTTCGTGCCCCGGTCCGGGAAGATCCCACATGCCACGAAGCGGCTGGGCCCGTGAGCCATGGCCGCTGAGCCTGCGCGTCCGGAGCCTGTGCTCTGCAACGGGAGAGGCCACAACAGTGAGAGGCCCGTGTACTGCAAAAAAAAAAAAAAAAAAAAAAAAAAAAATCACATAGTAATCTCACTGTAACAATCTCATCAGAAAAACCTTGAAGTATTGGGACCTTGTCAAGCTTAAAGGCAGATATATGGTCTCTAAACTTCTAATTTTCACTTGAAATCTTGAATTCTATCAATGGCAAGAGTGTTTGTTTTTTGAAGTGACAGGCTTACTTCATTCATTTTTAAGAAAATGTCTCTGAAATACCCAGTTCCTGAATAACCGTAGTTTGTCTGTCAGTCATTCTTCTGGGTAAAAATGGTGTTCTTTGTAAAAAGTGGTTTTAGTTCAGCATACAACTCAATCAGTCAAGCAAGTACATTTCTTTGAGACCACCGTATCCTTTGGTATGCAATAAAAGTGCTTTCTGTGTACTGCCCATTTTATCACAGAATACTTTTAAAAAATGTACTCAAGGGTTGGCATTTAATAAAATTGATCATTTGTATTGCTTCATCAAGGACATTCTTTAGTGAAACTGGCTTTGTTGTTGTTAAGTACGAGGCTATAGCAAGAAAGAATACAATACTACTGCAGTTTGGTGCCACTGCCCTGATTTGTGCTCAGCTTCCGTAAGTTTACCCACCATTGCTTTTTTTGCATCATCATTGTAAATATCAACACCATAACAAAGGCAAATGTCTTAATATCATTACGAAAATAGTTTTGACTTTATGAGCCCCCAGAGAGTATCTCAGGGATGCTCTGGGGTCTGTGGACCATACAGACCCTCTGCCGTTATTGAATGAGATCACCCAGGGTTGAGTGTGTAGAGTAAGGTAAGAATCTGCATAGAACCCTGAGGAAACACTGTGTTTTAGGAAAAGGCAGAGGAAAAAGAAACCCAAAAGAAGATAAGAGGTATGACAGCCATAGAGTATTTGATAATATCAGTAGTTAGCATTTAATAAGTACTTACTTTGTCCCAGGCACTGTTCTAAGTACTAAACATGGAATCTTCACAGTAACTTTATGAAATAGGTAGATACTGTGCTTATCCTCATTTTACAGATGAGAAAACTGAAGCAAGGAGAAAGTTAAGTAACTTGTCCAAGGTGACCCAACTAGCAGTGCACACCAAGAAGTCTAGCTCTACTGTCAGAAAGATAGAGGGAGAAAACTAGGAAGAGTGTGACAGAAAGGAAGCTAACAGGAAAGAGCATTTCAAGGGGGAGAACATGCTCAATAATGTCAAATGACACTAAGTGGTCAGGTAAGATGCAGGCCTGAAAAGCATCCATTTGATTTCACAATAAGGAGATCATTGAGGACTTTGGCAAGAGCAGCTTCAGTGAAGTATAGGGACAGAAGCCAGATGAGAGAGAGAGGAAGGTTGAGGAATGAGTGGGAGTTAGAAGAGAAGTCATGAGAAGAGAACTTTTTCAAGAACTTTAGTTGTGAGGTGGGTGAGAGCCAGAGGATGTGAGGGACAGGAAGTGCTGTTTTAAGGTGGGAAAACTTGAGCATGTTCAAGGTCTGATGAGAAGAAACAAGTAGAGAATGAAGCCAAAGGTAATAGAAAAAAATAGGAATAAATAGAATGAAATTTCTCATCAGGAAGAGAATGGATATAGAGCACAGGGATATTAGTTTTAGATAAAGTGGTTCTGATGCAGGAAGTGAAGGCATTCCCTTCTCAGCGGAGATTCTTGAGAGTCTTAGCTATTTCCACTTCTTTCTTCCTCCTCCTTATATCTTTCCCTGCTATAACTCATTACTATATTTTAGAGTCTCCATTTTATTGGAATTTCTTTGGTGAAGGTTACCACCGGTCTCCAAATTGCCAAATCCATTGGATACTGAAATCCTTGTCTTACTTGATCTCTACCTCATTTGATACAACTCCACCTCTGACATTCCTGTCCCCTAAATTCACCTTTTATGTTGGTGTTTCCCAGTATTCTGACCTTGGTTCTCTTTTTAGTTTATATTCCTTTCTTATGTAGTCACATCCACCCTCACAATTTTAGCTACCACCTATATTCTCATCCTCTCACTCTCTTTTTTCCTCTTTTTTCTTTCTCATATCTTTGTGTATGTATCTTAAGCCCTTTTTCCAAGCTTATTTGCCTACTAGACTGTTGCATTTCAGTGTTACATGGGTACTTCAAATTCAGCATACACACAACTCATCTTTCACTCCCAAATTTGCTTTTCTTATCTTATTCTCTACTTGGTTGAGGCTCCATAATCAACTTAGTTTCCCAATCCGGAAACATAGAAGGCACCCTTGATTTTTCCTCTTCTTTTGCCTCCTACATCTATCCAGTCACCAAGTTCTATTGGTTTCACTTTCTCACCATCAGTTGAATCTAACCTTGCCTTTCCATTTCTATAGCCTTAGTTCAGTGCTTTATTACTTATAGCATGGATTTTTTACAATAGCCTAAAGCCTTTCAGTGACTCTCCATTAACTACAGGATAAAGTTCAAGCTTAGCATACATAACATGCAAGGTACCTGTGACCTGGCCCCTAACTACTTGTATAGTTTTTTCCCCTGTCATTGTCACCACCTCCATTCCCGATTGTACACTGCATACTTCTCTAAGCCCTTTCTTATCTCGTTGCTTTAGTACTACATGCTGTTCTGTCTGCCTGAGTGTCCTTTTTATTTTTTTTTAATTTTTTTTAACTTTTAAAAACTTATTTATTTTTTAACGTCTTTATTGGAGTATAACAGCTTTACAGAGTTGTGTTAGTTTCTGCTGTATAACAAAGTGAATCAGCTGTATACATACGTATACCCCTATATCCCCTCCCTCTTGCGTCTCCCTCCCACCCTCCCTATCCCACCCCTCTAGGTGGTCGCAAAGCACCGAGCTGATCTCCCTGTGCTATGCAGCTGCTTCCCACTAGCTATCTGTTTTACATTTGGTAGTGTGTATATGTCAGTGCTACTCTCTCACTTCGTCCCAATTTAAGCTTCCTCCTCCCCGTGTCCTCAAGTCCATTCTCTATGTCCATGTCTTTATTCCTGTCCTGCCCTTAGGTTCATGAGAACCTTTTTTTTTTTTTTTTTTTTTTTTTAGATTCCATATATATGTGTTAGCATACGGTATTTGTTTTTCTCTTTCTCACTTCACTCTGTATGACAGACTCTAGGTCCATCCACCTCACTACAAATAACTCAATTTCATATCTTTTTATGGCTGAGTAATATTCCATTGTATATATATGCCCCATCTTCTTTGTCCATTCATCTGTTGATGGACACTTAGGTTGCTTCCATGTCCTGGCTATTGTAAATAGTGCTGCAGTGAACATTGTGGTACACAACTTTTTTTTTTTTTTTTTTTTTTTGCGGTATGCGGGCCTCTCACTGTTGTGGCCTCTCCTGTTGCGGAGCATAGGCTCCCGACACTCAGGCACAGCAGCCATGGCTCACGGGCCCAGCCGCTCCGCGGCATGTGGGATCCTCCCGGACCAGGGCACGAACCCACGTCCCCTGCATCAGCAGGCGGACTCTCAACCACTGTGCCACCAGGGAAGCCCCCCTCACTATAGTTTTGATTTGCATTTCTCTAATGATTAGTGATGTTGAGCATCTTTTCATGTGTTTGTTGCCAATCTGTATATCTTCTTTGGAGAAATGTCTATTTAGATCTTCTGTCCATTTTTGGATTGGGTTGTTTGTTCTTTAGAGAAATATCTATTTAGGTCTTCTGCCCATTTTTGGATTGGGTTGATTTGTTTTTTTGATATTGAGCTGCATGAGCTGCTGGTATATTTTGGAGATTAATCCTTTGTCAGTTGCTTCATTTGCAAATATTTTCTCCCATCCTGAGGGTTGTCTTTTCATCTTTTTTATGGTTTTCTTTGCTGTGCAAAAGCTTTTAAGTTTCATTAGGTCCCATTTGTTTGTTTTTGTTTTTATTTCCATTTCTTTAGGAGGTGGGGCAAAAAGGATCTTGCTGTGATTTATGTCCTGGAGTGTTCTGCCTATGTTTTCCTCTAAGAGTTTTATAGTATCCGGCCTTACATTTAGGTCATTAATCCATTTTGAGTTTATTTTTGTATACGGTGTTAGGGAGTGTTCTAATTTCATTCTTTTACATGTAGCTGTCTAGTTTTCCCAGAACCACTTATTGAAGAGGGTGGCTTTTCTCCATTGTATTCTCTTGCCTCCTTTATCAAAGATAAGGTGACCATATGTGCGTGGGTTCATCTCTGGGCTTTCTATCCTGTTCCATTGATCTACATCCTTTTTTTTTTTTTGCGGTACACGGGCCTCTCACTGCTGGGGCCTCTCCCGTTGCGGAGCACAGGCTCCGGACGCGCAGGCTTAGCGGCCATGGCTCACGGGCCCAGCCGCTCCGCGGCATGTGGGATCCTCCCAGACCAGGGCACGAACCCATGTCCCCTGCATCAGCAGGCGGACTCTCAACGGCTGCGCCACCAGGGAAGCCCCTCCATTGATCTATATTTCTGTTTTTGTGCCAGTACCATACTGTCTTGATTACTGTAGCTTTGTAGTGTAGTCTGAAGTCAGGGAGCCTGATTCCTCCAGCTCCGTTTTTCTTTCTCAAGATTGCTTTGGCTATTCAGGGTCTTTTGTGTTTCCATAGAAATTGTGGATTTTTTTGTCCTAGTTCTGTGAAAAATGCCATTGGTATTTTGATAGGGATTGCACTGAATCTGTTGATTGCTTTGGGTAGCATAGTCATTTTCACAATGTTGATTCTTCCAATCCAAGAACATGGTATATCTCTCCACCTGTTTGTATCATCTTTAATTTCTTTCATCAGTGTCTTATAGTTTTCTGCATACAGGTCTTTTGTCTCCTACGTAGGTTTATTCCTCAGTATTTTGTTCTTTTTGTTGCAGTGGTAAATGGGAGTGTTTCTTTAATTTCTCTTTCAGATTTTTCATCATTAGTGTATAGGAATCCAAGAGATTTCTGTGCATTAATTTTGTATCCTGCTACTCCACCAAATTCATTGATTAGCTCTAGTAGTTTTCTGGTAGCATCTTTAGGATTCTCTATGTATAGTATCATGTCATCTGCAAACAGTGACAGTTTTACTTCTTCTTTTCCAATTTAGATTCCTTTTATTTCCTTTTCTTTTCTGATTGCTGTGGCTAAAACTTCCAAAACTATGTTGAATAATAGTGGTGAGAGTGGGCAACCTTGTCTTGTTCCTGATCTTAGAGGAAATGGTTTCAGTTTTTCACCATTGAGAACAATGTTGGCTGTGGGTTTGTCAATATATGGCCTTTATTATGTTGACGTAAGTTCCCTCTATGCCCACTTTCTGGAGAGTTTTTATCATAAATGGGTGTTGAATTTTGTCAAAAGCTTTTTCTGCATCTATTGAGATGATCATATGGTTTTTCTCCTTCAATTTGTTAATATGGTATATCACATTGATTGATTTGCATATATTGAAGAATCTTTGGCATTTCTGGGATAAAGCCCACTTGATCATGGTGTATGATCCCTTTAATGTGCTGTTGGATTCTGTTTGCTAGTATTTTTTTGAGGATTTTTGTGTCTGGGTTCATCAGTGATATTGGTCTGTAGTAGTTTTCTTTTTTTGTGACATCTTTGTCTGGTTTTGGTGTCAGGGTGATGGTGGCCTCGTAGAATGAGTTAGGGAGTGTTCCTCCCTCTGCTATATTTTGGAAGAGTTTGAGAGGGATAGGTGTTAGGTCTTCTCTAAATGTTTGATAGAATTTACCTGTGAATCCATCTGGTCCTGAGCTTTCATTTGTTGGAAGATTTTTAATCACAGTCTCAATTTCAGTGCTTGTGATTGGTCTGTTTATATTTTCTATTTCTTCCTGGTTCAGTCTCGGAAGGCTGTGCTTTTCTAAGAATTTGTCCATTTCTTCCAGGTTGTCCATTTTATTGGCATATATTTGCTTGTAGTAATCTCTCCTGATCCTTTGTATTTCTGCACTGTCAGTTGGTACTTCTTTTTCATTTCTAATTCTGTTGATTTGAGTGTTCTCCCTTTTTTACTTGATGAGTCTGGCTAATGGTTTATCAATTTTTTTTTATCTTCTCAAAGAACCAGCTTTTAGTTTTACTGATCTTTGCTGTTGTTTCCTTCATTTCTTTTTCATTTATTTCTGATCTGATCTTTATGATTTCTTTCCTTCTGTTAACTTTGTGTTTTTTAGTTCTTCTTTCTCTAATTGATTTAGGTGTGAGGTTAGGTTGTTTATTTGAGGTTTTTCTTGTTTCTTGAGGTAGGATTGTATTGCTATAAACTTCCCTCTTAGATATGCTTTTGCTGCATCCCATAGGTTTTGGATCATTGTGCTTTCATTGTCATTTGTCTCTAGGTATTTTTAGATTTCCTCTTTGATTTCTTCAGTGATCCCTTGGTTATTTAGTAGTGTATTGTTTAGCCTCTGTGTGTTTGTATTTTTTAGTTTTTTTCCTGTAATTGATATATAGTCTCATAGCACTGTGGTCGGAAAAGATACTTGATACGATTTCAGTTTTCTTGAATTTACCAAGGCTTGATTTGTGACCCAGGTTATGGTCTATCCTGGAGAATGTTCCATGAGCACTTGAGAAGAAAGTAAGTGCATTCTGTTGTTTTTGGATGGAATGTCCTATAAATATCAATTAAGTCCATCTTATTTAATGTGTCATTTAAAGCTTGTGTTTCCTTTATTTTCATTTTGGATGATCGGTCCATTGGTGAAAGTGGGGTGTTAAAGTCCCCTACTATGATTGTGTTACTATCGATTTCCCCTCTTATGGCTGTTAGCATTTGCCTTATGCATTGAGGTGCTCCTAGGTTGGGTGCATAAATATTTACAATTGTTATATCTTCTTGGAT
Source organism: Mesoplodon mirus (assembly GCF_964341445.2). Classification (NCBI taxonomy): domain Eukaryota; kingdom Metazoa; phylum Chordata; class Mammalia; order Artiodactyla; family Ziphiidae; genus Mesoplodon; species Mesoplodon mirus. The sequence continues at coordinate 56,355,970 of NC_138987.1, read as the reverse complement.
TGATCCCTTGATCATTATGAGTGTCCTTCTTTGTCTCTTCTAATAGTCTTTATTTTAAAGTCTATTTTGTCTGATATGAGAATTGGTACTCCAGCTTTCTTTTGATTTCCATTTGCATGGAATGTCTTTTTCCATCCCCTCACTTTCAGTCTGTATGTGTCCCTAAGTCTGAAGTGGGTCTCTTGTAGACAGCATATGTATGCGTCTTGTTTTTGTATCCATTCAGTCAGTCTGTGTCTTGGTTGGAGCATTTAATCCATTTACATTTAGGGTAATTATCGATATGTATGTTCGTATTACATTCTCTTAATTGTTTTGGGTTTGTTTTTGTAGGTCTTTTCCTCCTCTTGCGTTTCCTGCCTAGAGAAGTTTCTTTAGCATTTGTTGTAAAGCTGGTTTGGTGGTGCTGAATTCTCTTAAGTTTTGTTTATCTGTAAAGGTTTTAATTTCTCCGTCAAATCTGAATGAGATCCTTGCTGGGTAGAGTAATCCTGGTTGTAGGTTTTTCCCTTTCATCACTTTAAATATTTCCTGCCACTCCCTTCTGCCTTGCAGAGTTTCTGCTGAAAGATCAGCTGTTAACCTTATGGGGATTCCCTTATATGTTGTTTGTTGCTTTTCCCTTGCTGCTTTTAATATTTTTTCTTTGCATTTAATTTTTGATAGTTTGATTACTATGTTTCTTGGCATGTTTCTCTTTGGATTTATCCTGTATGGCACTCTCTGTGCTTCCTGGACTTGGTTGACTATTTCCTTTCCATGTTAGGGAAGTTTTTGACTATAATCTTTTAAAATATTTTCTCAGACCCTTTCTTTTTCTCTTCTTCTTCTGGGACCTCTATAATTCGAATGTTGTTGTGTGTAATGTTGTCCCAGAGGTCTCTGAGACTGTCCTCAATTCTTTTTTCTTTATTCTGCTCCCTGGCAGTTATTTCCACCATTTTATCTTCCAGCTCACTTTTCTGTTCTTCTGCCTCAGTTATTCGGTTATTGATTCCTTCTAGAGTATTTTTAATTTCATTTATTGTGTTGTTCACCATTGTTTGTTAGCTCTTTAATTCTTCTAGATCCTTGTTGAATGTTTCTTGTATTTTCTCCATTCTGTTTCCAAGATTTTGGATCATCTTTACTATCATTACTGTGAATTCTTTTTCAGATAGGTTGCCCATTTTGTCTTCATTTATTTCGTCTTGTAGGTTTTTACCTTCGTCTGTAACATTTTTTTTTGTCGTTTCTTTTTTTTTTTTTTTTTTTGATGTTGTTTGGCCTGAGACGTCCAGTACTGGAATTTGCAGGCAGTTGGATAGAGCTGGGTCTTGGTGCTGAGATGAGGACCTCTGGGAGGCCTCACTCCCACTGATATTCCCTGGGGTCTGAGGTTCTCTGTTAGTCCAGCAGTTTGGACTTGGAGCTCCCGCCACAGGAGCTCGGGTCTGACCTCCAGCCTGGGAACCAAGATCCCACAAGCTTTGTGGCACAGTTAAAAAAAAAAAAAAAAAAGGAAGAAAGAAAGAAAGAAAAAAAGCAGCACAATATGAAAGAGAAAAAACAAAATAGAATTAGAAAGATAAAAATTATATTAGGAAAAAATAAAACTATAATTGAAACAATTGCAACAAGGTAAAATAAAACCACAACAGAAAAAAGAAAAAAAGGGGAGTGGGGTGGGGGGACAAGCCAAAAGGAGAGAACAATAACAAAGTATAAAGAATAAAATAAAATTAGAAAAATAAAAGATTTATTAGGAAAAATAAAAATATGAAAGAATCAACAACAATGAATCAACAATGTAAAACAGAACCCCAATCTAAAAGAGAAAAAAGAAAAGAAAAAAAAATCTTGGCCATTGTGGTGGAGTTTAGGCTGGGGTGGCACTTAGGCAGGAGTGGTGTTTAGGGTGGGGCGGGGTCTAGGCGGGTGACGTTTGAGCATGAGGTGGGGCCTAGGTGGGTGTCATTTAAGCGTGGGGCGTGGCCTCTGCTTAGGACCTGTGGGGAAGAGGAGAGGCAGCATGTCGAAAGGAGGGCCTCAGGAGTGTGTGGAGTTCCGGAGTTTGGAGGTAGGGCGCTGAGTGAGGGTGTGTGGGTGGGGTTTAGGCCCAGCTCGTTGGAGGGGGTCTCCGACTGTAGAGTCGGGGCCCTGGGTGGGGGTGTAGGGGCGGGGCTTGGGCTCTGCACGGCAGGAGGGAGGCTCCGAGGGCAGCGGATTAGGCCCGGGAGCCCAACAGGCTTCCCGGTGCCTAAGTGGACAGGGAAAGTACTGGCCCTGTTCCCTTCTGTTTCTTCGTGCCCCTCCCCCACCATCTCCCCCAGGGTCTCCCCCATCGCCACTGGACCCCTAACCGTGGGTGGGTCCCGCTGGGTGTAGGAACTCCTCCCCTCCCCCAGCCACCCCTCGGGGTGCTGGTCCTGGAGGTCTGGACTTTACTTTTGCTCCCCCTTCCCTCCCTCCCACTCCCTCAGGACCCACCGGGCTGGAGGGGGCCTAGGTGGGCAGAGGATCAGGCCCGGGATCTCAGCAGGTGGGCAGGGGAAACCTGGCCACACTCCCTTTTGATCCTCTGCCCTCCCAATGGTCCCCCAATTTCCCCGTTTTCCCCTCCCCCAGCCACCCTTCAGGGGTGCCAGTCCCATCTGGCCTCCACTTCTCCTCCCCCTTCACTCCCCCCACGCACTACCGGGTCACTGAGGGTTCCTCCCATCCCTTTAGGTGTCTGTGGTCCCCCTCTGGTGCCTGGTAGGTGCCCTAGTTGTGAGGAGACGGGAATTCCGCATCCTCCTAGTTTGCCATCTTGACTCCGCCACCGAGTGTCCTTTTTACTTTCTCCTTCTCTTTCAACTCTTTAGAAGTTACTTACATTTTTTAATGTGATTGGTTTATTAAACATTCAGTTGTAGGGAATTCCCTGGCAGTCCAGTGGTTACGACTCTGTGCTTTCACTGCCGAGGGATCGGATTCAGTCCCTGGTTGGGGAACTAAGATCCTGCAAGCCGAGTGGCGCGGCCCAAAAAAAAAATTCATTGTAAAGGGAAATGACTTTCTGAATGTTTTCTATGGGATTCTGCATTTGCCTCTAAATATCTCAGCTATCTTCTCTCCATGTTTGTGTGTGTGTGTCTGTGTGTGTGTGTGTGTGTCTGTCTGTCTCTTTATGTGGAGGGTGGTGGAGGGAGTATTCAGGTTCAAAATATTTAGTTACTCAGTACTCTTCACCTAATGATATACCATCTTCATCAGTCTGGATAAGACCTTTCTCTTTTTATTGTATTTTCCCCTTCTTCATCTTGTTTTCTATTTCAGTTTCTTTGATGGTTATTTTTCTTTTTTATATATCAATTTTGACATTTTTATGTTTTTCCAGAAATTGATCTAAGCCAGTGCTTCCCAACCCAGTCGTGTTGCTGCACACATAGAAAATAATATGTGCATGCACAGTGGGGTATATGAGGCCAAAGGCTGCAGACAAGGGTGTCTGGCTACCACCCACCCCATGGACCACCCTGAGAGCTAAGAGCTTATGTATCTCAACATAAGTATAGCCCATCTGTGTTACTTTCCATGACACACTAGTTGAGAAGCTCAATCTAGACTTTTGAATATATTTGTGTATAGTTCACATCCGTCAGTGATGTTACAGTGGGTCACAAAGATAGAATTGTTGATATAGCTCTTGTCTTTGGTATGCAAAAGCAAAGCAGTGAGTAATTTCATCTTAATTAACCCAGGCTTAGGCCAGCTGCTGCCATGTATCTGGAGGACAGGAAAGGGGCAGAATGAAATGGTCTCTCTAGAGCAGGACAGATACAGTACAATCAGGTTGGGTCACTAGACTTATGTTCTTGGAGTGGCAAGTGGAAAGGAGTAGTTTACCATTATAGACCACTAGATGCCTACTTATTCAGATATGCAGGCAAAGGGTAGTCTGGTCTTACAAATTATTTTAAAACTTGGGTAACATTGATACTGGAGAGGACAGAAAATCACAAGATAAGTTTGACAATGTCGTCCAGCACAGCAGTTTTCAAACTATGATGCCAGGAATCTTTTACACTATTAAAAATTATCAAGGACCCCAGAGAGTTTTTGCTTATATGGATAGTATCTAGCAATATGTACTGTTTTAGAAATTAACATAGAAGCATTTTTAAATTGTATTTATTAATTCACTTATAAATAACAATACATTGATTGTATTGGTAATATAACTAATGTTTTATGAAAAATTACTTTTCCAAAACAAAAAAAAATGTGAGGATAGCATTATTTTACAGTTTTGTGAATCTCTTTAATATCTGGTAGCTGTAGTCTCATATCAGTTCTGTATTCGATCTGTTATATGTCATGTAAGCTGTGGAAAATTCCACTGTACACTCATGAGAAAATGAGAGAGAAAAGAATTATTATGAAACTATAGAATTATGAGAATAATTTTGACCTTGCAGAGCTCCTGAAAAGGGTCTCAGAGGTCTCCAGGCATGCTTTGAGAAGAGCTGATTTAACAGAAAGGATGAATGCTAATGCTAGGCTCTTTGGAGTTTGACCAACCTATTTTATAAGTTATACTAAATGCCAGGTGAATGATGTAGAATGAACACATGACTAGGTGTGAACTTTCTCAAAGTTCTGATTTGAATTTTTTTTTTTTTTTTTTGGTTGCGCCACATGGCATGTGGGATCTTAGTTCCCCAACCAGGGATCCAACCTGCGCCCCCTGCAGTGGAAGCATGGAGTCTTAACCACTGGACCTCCAGGGAAGTCCCCTGATTTGAATTTTTTTATCACAGAAAAAATTCTTTGGACTTCCCTGGTGGTCCAGTGGGTAGAAACCTGCACTCCCAATGCAGGGGGCCCGGGTTTGATCCCGGTCAGTGAACTAGATCCCACAGGCATGCGGCAACTACGAGTTCGCATGCCGCAACTAAGAAGCCCATGTGCTGTAACTAAACATGCCACAATGAAGATCCTTTGTGCTGCAGCTAAGACCTGGTACAGCCAAATAAATGATTAAATAAATAAATATTTTTAAAAAAATTCTTTTCCAGTCGTAAGTCCTTATTTTTGGTTTTGTGCTTCATGCTATAGCACAAAAGCAGTGCCCAATATTTGTCAAATAAACAAATTTTCTTAGAATCTTAACAGTTGTCACTGACTTGATGCCAGTAGCTTTATGTCTTTCACTGAACTCTGAACTAATGAGGGCAGGATGTGAGCTGATGACAACTCTAGGATATTAAGTCTGTTTCAAGGTCTAGACAATAAAGCAATCTTGGCTTCACCCAAGTGATCAGGGTACAAACCCATCCCTGTTGTGTGAAAGAGGGTTTCTTGCTCTTCTCACTTTGCTGGAGGTACCGTCAGGGAGTACCCACACTGAACTATCTGTTCCTAGTAAAAATAATAATAGCTGCCTTTTAATGAATGTTTACAAAGTGTCAGATACTGGGTTAGGCATGCATCATGTCATCTCATCTTTAAAATAAACCTGTGAAGCAGATATTATTATCCTCATTCTGTAGGTGTGTAGCTTTCACAAAGTCTCTTAGCTGGTAAAATCTGTCTAACCCCAGGGCCTTTAATCACCTGACTGCATTGAGGAAGAGGCCTGGATCAGGGAGTAAGAGTAGGAATTGGAAAGGCAGTTTTTTGTTCTTAGATCTACCCCTTCATTCAATTAACGTAGGTGGGAGAAGACAGGGAGAGAGGATTCAGTGCTTTTATCTCTGATATGGCACCAACTCAACAGCAAAGAATGGCTGCCTTTTTTTTTTTTTTCTGGCCATGTTACAGCGCGGCATGTGGGATCGTAGTTCCCAGACCAGGGGTCGAACCTGCACCCGCTGCAGTGGAAGCGTGGAGTCCTAACCACTGGACTACCAGGGAAGTCCCAAGAATGGCTGCCTTAATTACTCTTCTGGATGCTGATCAATGCTGGGTACAAACTGAGCTCCAACAGAACAAGGGTGGAATTCACTAGACCTGTTCCTTGTCAATTGCTGAGCAACTACTGAGTACAGAACCTTGATAAATACAAAAACAGTATTCTCTGTGTTCACAGGGAGTTTAAACATGAATGGGGGGTTAAAATATTTGTACCAGAACTATATACCAGGAAGTATAAATTAAAGTATCTGTTAGCACTGGCATTTGAATGAAACTTTTATACCACCGGTGCAAAAGAGAGAAAAGAATGGGTTGCAGATGTGGCTTACTTTATCTGAATCAATGTTTCCCCATGGCTCAGGAACTTTGGTGATAAAGATAAAAGAAGTTTTCATAGAGGAAGACAATAAACAAAGTTTCTCGTTTTCAGTCCCTCCCTTAGAGATAAATTCTGGATTCAAATGTAGATCAAGAAAATAGGTCAAGAGCATTCCATCTTACACCCCCCAGTTATAATTTCATCACGAGACTCCCTAAGATGCTAAGAGAGAGCTAGAACTGGTTTTGACTTATTCTGAAAGTGACTACATAAAGCTTTTCCTAGAGCTGAGGCTCATAAAAATCTATGGTTGTGGAGAACAGAGAGATCTTTCTTTCAGAACCAAGGAATAATTCCTCAATTTTCAAAGATGTAAAAGTTATAAGTTAGTTATAGTCAATGATATCACTATGAATCTTAGAGAAAAAAATCTTTTATTTTTAAAATTTATTTATTTAATTTATTTTATTTTGGCTGCGTTGGGTCTTCGTTGCTGCATGCGGGCTTTCTCTAGTTGTGGCGAGCGGGGGCTACTCTTTATTGCGGTGTGCAGGCTTCTCATTGTGGTGGCTTCTCTTGTTGCAGAGCATGGGTTCTAGGCTCATGGGCTTCAGTAGTTGTGGCACATGGGCTCAGTAGTTGTGGCTCACGGGCTTTAGAGCTCAGGCTCAGTAGTTGTGGCGCATTGGCTTAGTTGCTCCGTGGCATGTGGGATCTCCCCAGACCAGGGATCGAACCTGTGTCCCCTGTGTTGGCAGGCGGATTCTTAACCACTGCGGCACCAGGGAAGCCCGAGAAAAAAATCTTATACGTCATCTCATATAACCCTTTCTTTTAGATGACAAAACCAAAACCCAAGAATTAAGTGACTTGACCAAGTTTATGTGACTTATTAGTGGTAGATCTGGGACTAGAATTGAGTACTAATAGGTAATTTCCTTCTTACCACTCTTCGTAGTTTCCCAGTTCTTTCTTCAGAGCCTCTGAAAGTTCAAAGTATTTCCGTATAGTCTTTTGATTAGGCAGGAAGGTGACCATGACCCGGGATATTTGTGTTTAGGAAGAGCTCAGTCTCAGTTCTGTACTTTTGCCTCCAATTAAGATCTTCTTGATCATCTGATATAAGGAAAATTACCATTTATTAAGCACTTTCCTTGTGTCACGGTCTTCATATATGTAATATCATTGTACCTGCAAGATTCATGTAAAGTAGACCCACTTCTAACATTTTAATGGGAATAGGAATCCCCTGGGAACCTTGTTAGTGCAGATTCTGATTTTGCTGGTCTGAGATGGGGTTCAAGCTTCTGTATTTCTAAAAAGCTTCTAGGAAAAACCAGTAATGCAGTTTATCTGTTGGCCTTATGTTGAGTAGCAAGAATCTTAATCTTGGGCCTCCCTGGTGGCGCAGTGGTTGAGAGTCCGCCTGCCGATGCAGGGGATACGGGTTCGTGCCCCGGTCTGGGAGGATCCCATATGCCGCGGAGCGGCTGGGCCCGTGAGCCATGGCCGCTGGGCCTGCGCATCCGGAGCCTGTGCTCCGCAACGGGAGAGGCCACAACAGTGAGAGGCCCGCATACCGCAAAAAGAAAAAAAAAAAAAAAAAAAAAAAAAAGAATCTTAATCTTATAGATGAAAAAACTGAGCTTTAGCAAGATTAAATAAGTTGCCCAAGTTCATACAGGCAGTAAATGGTAGACTAGTGATTTGATCTAGGTCTCTCTGACTCTAAAGCTCAAGATGTGATAAGGGAAGCCAGGAAAAAATGGAAAGAGAGCTTATGTTCCAATATTTCTTAAACAGGTCACTTCTCAAGTGAGTCAATGGCAGAATCCAGGACTAAATCAAAAATTCCTGGCTCTGAGCCAAGTGTTTCCCCTTTTTCCTCTTATCAGTCCCCTAATCAGGATCTCTGCTTCATGCTTAGCAAACCATTTTTAGAATTGGCTTTTGGGTTTTCTCCATTACAGGTTTATTGCCAAACCCTGTGCACTCCATGTTGGCATCCAGGACAGTGGTCCTTATCAGGCCCAACCTAATGCCATCCTTGAAAAGGTGTTCATATCTGTTACCAAGGTAAGTGGGCAAAGAAACAGAGGAAGATTCGTGTGGGGGTTTATCCCATAGGGCAGGGGAGGATAAAAGAGCAGGTATTTCCAAGGGTAGGGATAGGATGGGATGATCTTCACATTTGGATAGTCCATAGAGCTATTAGGAAAACTTTATCCACTCAGGGAAATACCTTTAGGCCAGGATCCCTTAAATAAGTCAAGTTTGCATACATTTGAGTTTTAGGCCTAGCAGCCACCACCACCCCTCCTTCTCCCCAGACACACATCACATATTGATGTTGTTTTTCCTTGCTCCAGCTCTTGTCATTACCTAGTTGCATAATCAAATGGAGATGGTACTGATAGCCTTTGCGATTGGGTTTTAATATCTCTTTTTACTTAGCTTGGGCTGGAGGGAGAAGACCAAACAAGGATGTGTATAGATGAATGGTAAAGGTCCTTGATGTGTAAAATAGTACTTCATACTAAAAATGACTTTGGGAGTGAAACCTGGAAAGAAAAACATTACTTAAGTCACTATAGTTATCACCGCTTTGCCACTCAGCTAGTCAAAGGGATTTAATGAGAGGTTTGAAGAAAAAGGGATGTTCTGACTCTGGTCATACATCTGCAGTATCCTGATGAGAAAAGGCTGGAGGGCCTGTCAAAGCAACTGGACTGGGATGTCCGAAAAATCCAATGCTGGTTTCGCCATCGGAGGAATCAGGACAAGCCCCCAACGCTCACTAAATTCTGTGAAAGCATGTAGGTGTGCAGAAGGAGGTGGGGAGTGAGAAGGGTGGAGTATGACTGGACTAAGGTTTTCTTTTTGGAAGTCACTTCTCTTGTTAGGATAACAGTCAATAGGTATGGAGGGCTAACTCTGTTATAGGCTGGGAAGAAGAGAACTGGAAGCCTGATCACCCTTAGTTTCTTGGACATGCTTGCCCCTAAGCTAGGTGTAGTTCCATTTTGTTCCCCTTTCCCAAATAAATTGGGAATGAATTCCTATACCGGCACTTACATAGGTAGATATGCATACCTTTGTACACCTTGGTAGAGATAGTACCAGCTTGCTCTAAATTGACATTTTAGTGGGAAGCATCCCTTTTCTGGACATACTATAATCCATTTCACTGGGCTTTTGCTGATTATCCTCTGGACACCGAGCACTGTATTTCTCACTGTCATGCAAAAAAAAATAAAGGCACTATCATCAGGGAGTCTAATATGGAAGAAAAGTTTACTAAAGACAGTATACACTTGTGGAACTCTATTTTAAACAGAGGCTGGAAGATTTTTATCTCTTTGGCTTTTTCGGTAACAGTATTTGTCCCTATTGTGGGAACTTAATTTCTTACCAGTAACTGTCTTATCCCCAAATCTGCTCTCTTGACTTCTTTACTTCACAGACTTTCTTTTGAGTGAATATTTATCTAACTTCTACTTCTTACCCATCCAGGTGGAGATTCACTTTTTATTTATGTATATTCTGCTATGGAGTTAGATTTCTCTGGTCGGTGAGTCTGAACTTTCTCTGTTGGGTTCTAATCATACCTACATCCCTGGAGATAAGAGTTAAATACCTTTAGATTTTGTCCCTTACTCCCCTTTTTTTTTTCTTGTGATAAGCTAAATAGATTGTCTTCTGTCTGGGGCCTGACATCAGTAACCTCGTGACTACTGTTTCTCCCATAAATAATGCTAATAATAAAAAATTAATTAAATCAGCATAGTACGTGATGGTTTACAAAGCACTTGACAAAAGTCCTGTTCTTTCAAGGAGGAGACATTACAGAAATGAAATCAGTAACTCATTAAAGTGTGTAAAACAGGTATTCCTGCTTTTCAGTTAATTGTCAGAGTCAAAGAAGAATTTCAGGCTTTTTGATTCATGAGTCCTTTTTTTTTTTTTCACTGTACCACACTATTTTCTTCTAAATGCAATAATTGAGGCTTCAAAATACATGAAACATAAAGAGACAGAAAGAAGGGAAAAGGAAGAGAATAGACAAATATACAATCATATTTGGAGATTTTAATACTCTTCGTAATTGACTAAATCACTAGACAAAAATCACTGAAGATGTAGAAGATTTAAACAACACAATCAACCAATTTGGCCTAAATGACATTTATAGGACACTACACCAACAGCTGAAGAATATGTATTATTTTCAAGTGCACATGGAACACCAACTAAGATAAACCATATGTTAGGCCATAAAATTAGTCTCAGCCAATTTTAAAATATTGAAATCTTACAAGATATGTTCTCTAACCATAATGGAATTAAAGTAAAAAATTAATAATAAAAAGATATCTAGAGAAATATTTGGAAGTTAAACAACTCTCCTAAATAACCCGAAGATCAAATAAGAAATCATAGGGAAATTAGAAAATATTTTGAATTGAATGATGCTGAAAATACAACATACCAAAATGTGTGGCATGCAGCTAAAGCATACTTAAGAGGAAATTTATAACTTTAAATGTTTATATTAGAAAACAAGAAAGCTTTAAAATCAGTGATCTAAGTTTTTACTTTAAGATCCAGAAAAAGAAGAGCAAAGTAAACCCAAAGTAAGTTAAAGGAAAGGAAAAAGAAAAAAAATGTAAAAATCGATGAACTAGGCATTAGACAAATAATGGAGAAAATTAATAAAGCCAAAAGTTGGTTCTTTGAAAGGTTTAATTAAAATTGATAAACCCTTAGAAAAAAACAAGAAAACAAATTATCAGTATCAGGGAGAAAAAGAAGCTATCACGGGGGATTTCCCTGGTTGTCCAATGTTAAGACTCCACCTTACAATGCAGGGAGTGCAGGTTCGATGCCTGGTTGGGGAACTAAGGTCCCACATGCTGCAGGGTGTGGCCAAAAATTATAAAAAAAAAAAAAAAGAAGAAGCTATCACTATATATCCTGTAGGCATTGAAAGAATAATAAGACAATATTATGAACAATTTAATAGTAATAAATTCAACAACTTAGATGAAATGGAGTTAATTGAAACTCCATTAGAGATTATTACTTTTGACTTGTGAATCTTTGGCATGGAGATCTCTCTCTCAGTTATTAAACGAAATCATTGTCTTCCTGCCTCCCAGTTTCCTATATATTCCAGGTTGTGATGTTTCCAGAAACTATCCTAGAGCTCTCATTGCTCTTACGTACCTCAAAGCATGGTTTCTCTCTTTGTAATAACACCTTCTTGTTCTAGAAGAAACGTCTAGCCGTTTAGTTACCCTAAATTCTGTCAAGAGGGATTCCTTTTTCTTTCCCAACTCTTTTGCCCCAAGCATAGAGAGAACAGGATTATATAGATGAGGCAGGGGAGAATTCTAAAGGCTGACTTGGATTATCTGTTTTCTCTTAGTCACCTTGGTTCTGGGACACCCGACAGTGCTGGCACAGTTACCCTTATCAGGTAGGATCTGAGCCCTTTCAAGACAGGGGTCTTATGTGTGCATGTAAGCTGGGGTTGGGGAGAGTACATTGCCAGTCCCAAGGGAAGGTGGCACATTTCCTTGTGATTCTTGAGGGATTAGGGACTGAGTCTCTTTGAGTCATATATTCAGGTATCTATTTTTGGGGTCCCCATAAGCAGTGAAATCCAGTGATCTGTTTGCTCCAGGTTCCTATATTCACCCTAATTGGGCTGGAAAGAAAAACAGCTTCCTGGCACTTAATGAGGTGCTTTCTGGTTCATGTGTCCCTTTTGAATCCCTCAAGATTTTCTACTATGGTTCTAGTCCGTAGTAGAAAAATGTCAGGGGGCTGCTAACAGAGTAGAAGAAAGAAAGGCCTCAGTGTATTTAATCCCCTGAAAAACACTAATTGCCCAGAATTCCAGACACACTGATTTGATTGTGCTATAGTATGTGTTAACCTTATCTGATCTCTGAAAGATGAGAGCTGAAGATGTGTATGTGGAAGGGAAGAGGTTTAAGTCTCCACACCAATCCAAAGTCTCTTAGCTATTGCAGATCTTGGAAGATGATGGAGAGGAAGGTTATTTAATAATTTGGGGTATGGGTCCTCTGAGACGGAGAAATTTGGGGAGATGGAATGAGTCTTTGACTAGCTGGTATTCTAACTACTACTTTCTCTCTTCCAGCCTCTCACAAATGGGCTTTATTACTATTATATCATGGAATTGGCTTTCTATTGGTCTCTTATGTTTTCTCAGTTTACAGACATTAAAAGAAAGGTAAGGACATTGGCTCCCTCAACTCCCTGACTTATTGCATCCTCCTTTCCAGCTGCTATCATTATTGTCATTGTGATAGATTCTCTGCCCTGATTGGGACCACAAAAGAGGGAGAAAGTAGGTTTAATGGGACCTTTAGGTCTTTGTAATGTTCTCAGAAGTGAGACCTGACTAATGATGAAGTATATTTGAGGCATTCAGGGCAGCCCAGGATGAAAACAGTTAACCATCTAAGAAGCATACCCTTTTCCTCATTTTCTCCAAGGTTCTTACATATACAAAGCTCAGGAAACTTAGTCTGAGCTTAGTTCCTAAGCTCAGAACGTAGGGATAGTAAGGCCTGATCCAGGGAAAGCCTTGATTCCAGAAAAGCTAGATCTGGCTTTTGTTTGGCATTAGGGACCCTTGTTCCCTCTCTGTTCTCCCTTCTTGGTGACCCCACTTACTTAAAGAATGTCAATTGGAAGGGGTTTTAGATGATTTAGTTTACCCTTTTCTTACTGTTTAGGAAACAAAGATTCAGAGAAGTGAGTTGACTTGCCCACAGAGTGGCAAAGTTGGAAATGACTTAAGTTTTTTATAAGTAGACAGAAAGGGCAGAATTTTATTGGTGTCCACCTGACATAATGCAGTTCCAGCAGCTCTAACCCTAATCTGTCACTAACTCGTGGTTATCTTTGGTAAGGAAAATCAGGGTTAGCCATTGTGGGAATGGGTTGAAATTGATCTGGATTATTAGTTGTTGTGTAACCTAGAAGCTTGATACACAATTCAGATGCCTTTCATCCTCCTATGATTAGTAGATACAAGTCTCCTTACTAAAATTTTATTTTAATACATGACACATATAAAAAGGTTTGTAATACATATGTTGGTTTTAAAACATTCTAGAATGTGTATTTGTAAACTCATCCCCAACTCAAGAGCTAAAATATACCACTGTATCTGTCTCTGTGGAGAGCGCAGACTATATCCTTTCTTCTCTGATGCAAATTTACCTGCCCTCTCCCACCCTCTCTCCCTCACTGGGCTGGGAAGTATTTATTAGATATGTCTAATAACTCAGGTATTTAGAGATTTCTCCAGGGCTAACCTTGGCATTTGAACCCAGGAAGAAGTTTGAGCTTTAAATCTGAAAGCAGGAAGTGCTTGTAGTAAGATGGATTGTTTAGCATGTCTCTGAAATGTTTTGGAATAGTTTAGCTTTGCCCCCTTCACAAACCTCCCCTTTCTGTTAGGTCCCTTTGGTTGAAATTGCCTTCATCAAAGCAGAAGAGTCTTAGACTTTCAAGGATATCTGAAAGGCTTGTATGCCTGACTACCACCTGGGAAATTATTTCCAAGTGTCAGCTCAGCATCCAAGCTCTACATGTTCTGCAACTACCAAAGAAAATTGTTCTTTTCTGTGTTTTGAGCTATATTAACGTAGATTATGGGTCAGTCATTGACGTAGAGAGTTTTGGGTCAAATGTTAGGCAGCTCCCTGAGGGAGAATTTAAACAAAATGGAACTTCTGAGGGGTGGGATAAGACCCTCTGAGAACAATGCAGGACATTGAGTTGGCCGGCAGCTCTATGGCCTTGCCTTTACCTGCCTGTTTTATTTCCATTCCTTCCTAGGACTTCCTGATTATGTTTGTGCATCACTTGGCCACCATTGGGCTCATTACCTTCTCCTACATCAACAACATGGTTCGAGTGGGAACTCTGGTCATGTGCCTACATGATGCCTCAGACTTCTTGCTGGAGGTAAGACCCCAACCCCCCTTTCCTCACTGTTCCCCTTTCTTTACTTTTCTTCCTGAGAACTAGCTTTCTCCCCAGCTCAATTCTTGTCTTCCTTTCTCCAGGCAGCCAAGCTGGCCAATTATGCCAAGTATCAGCGTCTCTGTGACACCCTTTTTGTGATCTTCAGTGCTATTTTTGTGGTGACTCGTCTAGGAATCTATCCATTCTGGTAAGTGTTAGGGCTGTGGAGCTATGGTAGATACGTAGCCGTAAACTGGTGATACCTTTCACCAGTTTAGGGAACAGACCACCAAGGTTCCCTAACCCTAAATATTGTTCTGCTTCTTCCTTGACCTAACCTGACCCTTTATGGACTCTCAAAGGACCTCACTTCCCTTGCACAATATTTCTAGTGAGGTGTGATCTAGACTGAGAGCATCCAACTCACTTAGCTGTGGCTCTCCTGACTCATCTCTGAGGAGCAGTCTTCATTTTATGCCTAAGTAATTCCTTTGCCTTCTTTTGTACTGATTACAAAATTCTCAGGCTCTTGCTTGTTTTCCTGCTCTATACCCTGTCTCCCACCCTGACCAACACACACATACACCACTCTCACTTCTACACTCACTACTTTAGGACACAAAGTCATTGACTCTGTGGGTTGGAGATTCTCCTTAGTCTGAGGGGATCAACTACCAGCTGTCCTATATGTGCCTGAGGATCTGAGTAATTCCTAGGATTATGATTAAAATTGGTGTCCCAAATTTGTGAAACTCTGTATATTTGAAGTGATTAATAATATGACTTATTCTATCAGTTGCTAAGATTTCTATATCTTTCCTTATCCCTAAAGATAGAAAACTCCATGGGCCCCTTTCTTTATTCTTTTCTCACTGTGGATGAATATCTCTGGAACTTCAACTGATAGAAGGTATGGGGAGAAGACACAAGATTCTGCTTTCCAGGGAATTCAGCTTCATCCCTATCTGTCTGGCTTTGACTCTGGAATCTGACCATTGGCCTCCGTCTTACAGGATTCTGAACACGACCCTCTTTGAGAGTTGGGAGATGATCGGGCCCTATCCCTCCTGGTGGCTCTTCAATGGCCTTCTCCTGATCCTACAGGTTCTGCACGTCATCTGGTCCTACCTAATTGCACGAATTGCTTTCAAAGCCTTGATCCGAGGAAAGGTGAGGATGAAAGATGACTTCTTTCTTTGGGGCTGGTGGGAAAATAGGTATTACCCAGCAAAGAGCCTAGGGCTCCAAAGTTTCCATCTTTTCTTTAAGTATGAGTGTTTAGCCATCTAAGACATGACTTAGATGTCAGAGGAAGGATCTGCCTTCTTCCTGTCCCTTAGGAATGACCATTGTAAAATAATAAACAGGATTAGGTTTGGAGATGACCTCAACCATTTCCTACCCCTTACCTACCTACTTCGTGGATTTCATATTTTTGTTTTTAGCATGGGAGCCTTTTTTCAAAGGAAATCATATGCAGAGCTCCAAGATATAAACTGTATGAAAGCAGAGATGTTAGATTGCCTAGGAGTAGTTTGGTAAGTCGCAAGCCACCCCAAGATGGCTTGTGATGTTCAAGATATGGTTTATGTAAGGGACTAAGTACCGATCTCACCTTACTGTTGTATGAGGCAGGGGTCTTAAGTGAGATAGGTCTTTAGGGTTTCAAATACCCATCTTATGCCAAGAGCCCAAAAGCACAAAGAAAGATCATTCAGTGATAGAACTCATAACTGAATTTTGCAAATTCTGAAGCAGTCAGACTGTGATTAGCCTGCGGGCTGGGGATTCAGCCTTCGGTAATACACAATCCCAAGGGGAGGGGCTCTGGTAGAGGATACACTGACTCTAGGACAGAGGGATGGAATGTTTCCCAGGAATATATGATCCCTTGGTGTCGCTATTCTTTATGGCTGCAATTGGTTTCAGAACTTGCTCAGTGTGCCTGTGCATCTTGCTGTAGCTACTGGACATCTCTCTTCTCCCCTGCTCTTTCCTGACCAGGTGACCTATCCAGGAAGGATTAGACCCAGACTCTGTACTCTCCACTCTTTTCTCACCTCCTTCCTTTTTTCTATGCCTGGTGGGAGCTGGACAGTTTCATCTCTTGCATGTAAGTGTATCTGTGCTTCTGGTGTTCAGTGAAGCATGTCTGTCTGAATGCGTTTCTCTTCCTTCCTGCTTTCCTTTCTGTTTCCCTGGGTTGTATCAGAGCATGTATCTCTCCTGACTCCAGCCACGGTGCCGGTCGGGTGAATGGTCACATGGGAGGCAGCTACTGGCTGAAGAGTAAGGTGGTTGGTATGGGGACTTCAGCATAGATGGACTTGTAGGGCTGCTGGCAGCCTACTCCTCTGGGCCTCCCCGCATCTGCACTCTTGTGACTAGGGGGTGTGCAGGGCACTGAGAAGAATCAAAGAAGCAAATATTTTCACTTCTTTAAAAAACTCTGCCATTTTATATGGAGCTCAGGTTGGGCCATTGTTGAATGGCGCTCAAGTTGCCAGATTCTTTTTCCTAAATTGAGGCAAGATTAGAGTCTACTCATTTTTTTTCCCCTTTCTGTTTTTCCTTTCCTTCCCACCCACCCACTGCCCCCCTCCTTTTTGAGCCTCCCTTTCCCTCAAATCTAGACACACTGCCCTCTGGTGGAAATTTCCTAAAGATCAGATAATCAGTTCATTATCTGGGTTCAGAGGTTGATAGCTATAATAAACCATAGAATCTTAGAGCTAACCAAAGCAATTACCCCACTCCTTGGCAACAGCAATTTGTAGTTTTGTTTCCTTCTCACCCCCTTCTCTTATTTACTTTTAAAAAAAAACAAAAAAAAAAACCACATTTATTATCCTTCAGTTCGGGAGGGCAAAAGTCTGACATAGGTTTCACTGGGTTTCTCTCCTTTACTTTTATGGTCCACGGTAGAGAATCTGAAATACTTTGCTTGGTATGCAGGATAATTTAGATTGAAAAACACTGCTCTAATCCAAGTCCTTCATTTGAAAATATAGAACAAAAAGCTGAGGTTGAAAGGTAAAGATTCATAGAGAGTAGCATGATTGGGACTGGGAGTTTTTATTCGCTGACTGCCAGTCTACTTTTCTTTTCACCATACTGTGTATCTTGGGGTTGCTCAAGAGAAGTAACTATCAACACCCTGTGACCCTAGTCATAGGGTGTTGATAGTTGGGCCCAGGAAGAGCCCAGTTGTGGATCAGCTTTGGGGATAAAGCAAAACTCTGGATAGCCAAAACTGCAGTGGCCACACCACCAGAAGATAGAATCAATGATTATAGCCATATGTATTGTTTGTGTTGGCCTTTTCTTCTTTTGAGGTACAAGAGGAGAAAGGGTGTCTGTGGAGTTTCCTTCAAACCTAAACCACGACTGGGTGAATGATTTCAGCTCTTTTAGGCTGGTCCTGAAAGATAAACTCCTCTACCAAGATGGCTACTTATTCCATTGAGAACGGAATTAGAGATGATGAGAGAGAAACCCAGAAAGCAGGCAAAGGATATTCACAACAGTCTGTGTGGTCCAGATAGTATTTTGAGTCAGATGCCACCAGAAAGTAGGCCAGATTGGGAGCAATGCCCAAACATGGGCTCTGTGGGCTTTGTCTGTCTTATGATTCTAGAAAAGTTCTGTCCTTACCTTTTCTACCTTTGGCCCCATCCCACCCAGGTATCTAAGGATGATCGCAGTGATGTGGAGAGCAGCTCAGAAGAAGAAGATATGACCAGTAGCACAAAAGGCCCCTGTGGCCGCAGCTCCAGCAATGGTGCCGGTCGGGTGAATGGTCACATGGGAGGCAGCTACTGGCTGAAGAGTAAGGTGGTTGGTATGGGGACTTCAGCATAGATGGACTTGTAGGGCTGCTGGCAACCTACTCCTCTGGGCCTCCTCGCATCTGCACTCCTGTGACTAGGGCGTGTGCAGGGCACTGAGGAGAATCAAAGAAGCAAATATTTTCACTTTTTTAAAAAAAACTCTGCCATTTTGTATTTAATAGCCTCCAGGTTCTTTCAGTAATGTTATTTGCTCTGTGTGTGCGCGTGCGTGTGTGCATATGTGTGCACATGTGCATATGCATTTGTGCATATGTGTGAGTTTCGTTGCCTAGGTTGGAGCACAAGCCTGGTCCCCTTTGAACCCACCTCAATCCCAGATTTGGCTGCATCTTGAATTATGCTGGCTCCAAAGAGTCCCCTCCCTTGTTGCCCATGGCTCTTGAAGCTCTGGCCATCTGAATGGAGCAGCTAAGTTCAGCTCCAGGTTTCTGCACTGTTCCTCCTTTGGAGATAGAATATTTCACACAACGTTATATAGAAACAGACAACCATGAATGGATGGCCAGGATTGCTGTGGCCCCTAGCTAGGTCCCCTTCCTGCCACCTGGTAGTGATGGACAGCTGCTGGTAGATACCCTGCTCTTTATTCAGTGGTACGCAGGGAGTGGGGGTGGTGGGAGGAGCAGGTGAGCTGAGGGCTGGAGGACAACAGCCACTGGGTGAGTGTTAACGGTTTATCCTATTGTTTACTCTTCTGTGATTAAAAGTGCTTCAACCCTCATCTGCTGTCTCAACCTCTTTAGTGACTCTGTCCCCAATCCCCTGAACCCATAATCTAATTAAGAACTTTTTCAGTTCTGATTCTAGAGGCCATTGGACACCAAGTTTTTCCTTTCTGTGCATGCTGGAAAGAGAGTGCCTGCATTTTAGGGCTTTATATTTTAAGAAAAAATAAACATGTGTCGTGACCATAAGAAAAAATACTAAGCAGATGAAAGCATGTATATTACTAAAGCAACAAAGGCTGTGGGTGAAGAGCTAAGACACCTTGAGTATTTCCTGTATTTCCCATTTTATTGAATACAGAGACTGGCAGTTAACATCTTAAGATTGCAATAAGTGAGCCTAAGCAGATGTTTTCTCTTTTAGTTCTGTTTTCTCTTTTAGCCTATGGAGAAACAGTCTTCCTAATCTAGATTTTTCTCTAGTTGAGGTCAAGGCAAAATTACTAATAGTAGTATTCATCTCTTAGAATAGTTTTCCATTTAGTGAATATTCAGATTACCAAAATATTTCCAGATGCTCTTGTGTACATTAAGACATATGGTGTGCTTCATTGTAAGGGAGATGGATAAAAATGGAAAGAAGTAGGTTATCGTTCTAAGAATCAGATACTCATTTGATGTTCATTGACATTATTGGGATATTGACTCTACTAAACTTACTGAGTGGCTGGAATTTAAAAAGACTTACTATAGGGCATGGAAAAATTAAGTTCTAAAAAGTCTTACATAGTTATTTGTTCAGAGCTAGTCAGGAAGACTAAAAGACTAGGGTCTTACATTTAGTTCCTCAATTTGCCTTATTGTTGAATAAATTAGTAATTATGAAATATGAATGAAAATGCTTTTGAAAGTCAGACAAGGTATGTATATTGCCTTTTGAAATTTGAACAATTGCTTTGTAAATACAATCTGAATTAGTTGGCCCAGTTAATCTGACAAAAGATGCAACCAAGTGGTATAATAATTAAAGTAATAATTGCTAACACATAGCTCTTTATTACATGCCAGGTACTGTATTAAGCACTTTACATATGATTAAAATACAGCAAAATAGGTTAACTTGCCTAAATTCAAACAGCTAGTAAAGAATCAAACTCAGAGTCTCTGTTCTTAACCACTATACTGTAACACTTCCCAAGACTTCATATGAGGAAGAATAGTTGTTGAAGAAGCATTTAGCCAGAGGTATAGACTGATTAGAGTTAGCCTTGGATGAGTGAATTGAGATTAGGGTCAGTTATAGGAACAGGGTCTTGTTCTGAAGAGGAACTGTATGCATATAGCTGGAGTGGGAGATGAGAGAGAGGTTGCTAGGGAGTTCGAATACAGAGCCGGAAGATAATAGTGCTAACGGGGGGCAGCAAGACTGTCATGAGGCCAGTTTTATAGATGGCCTGGGAAGGTTTTATGCCTGAGAGGAAGGCCCAAGTCAGTGCAGAGCAGGTTAGATGCAGACCCATCATCCCTACCCGAGAACTAGGAATATTTGTAAGAGAAGCAAGGCATTACCTCTCCTCTGTTGAATGTAAAAGAGTTTTAACTTTATTATTTATTGAAAAGATAACATGTTTGTGTAGTGCTTAACTGCTTTGAAGATGATTTCACAATATCAAAAAGTGAACTTCAGAACACTTCTGTAAAAGTAGGGATTATTATCCCCATTCCATAAATGAATGTTCTGATTGTCTATTACTATGTAACTAACCACCTGAAAACGTAGTGGCTTGAAAGAACAATTTATTATTTCTCATGGTTTGGTTGGTTGAATGAGCCCAGTTGGAATTATCTCATGTGGTTGCAGTCAGATGGCAGCTGGGAATGGAGTAGTTTAAAGACTCACCTGAGCTGGATGTCAAAGATGATTAACTAGTCTGGCTAGAAGTTAATGCTGGCTGTTCCCTAGGAACTCTGTCGGGGCTATCAACTAACGTACCTAAACGTGACTTCTCCATGCCTTGGGCTTTGCTCAGGTGGTTGCACTCCATGATGCAGGGAGCAGAAGTCACTAGGCCAATTAAGAATGTTGACTGGGGGAATTCCCTGGCGGTCCAGTGGTTAGGGCCGCCAGCGCTTTCCCTGGTGGCCCAGGTTCAGTCCCTGGTAGGGCAGCTAAGATCCTGCAAGCTGAGCAGTGTGGTCAGAAAAAAAGAAAAGAGAATGTTGACTGGAACTGGCACACATTACTTCCACTATATCCTGTTGATCAAAGTAGTCACAGGGACCACCTAGATACGAGGGAGTGGTGAGATAGATTCTACCTCTTGAAGCAGTGGCGAGGTCACTGCAGAAGAGCATGGGGAATGGGAGGTATGGTTGCATACACCTTTGAAAAATTCAGTCTGCCACAGTGAGAAAACTGAGTCTCAGAAGTTGTTCAAAAAACACGAACATCTTAGATTGTGTATCATGTATCATGAGCTTTCGCATTATCATAATCCTAAAAATAATCATATGAGTTTGGTTAGTGGGTGATAGTATGCTGATTTTTTTTATTTTTTTAATTTTTGGCTGTGTTGGGTCTTCGTTTCTGTGCGCAGGCTTTCACTAGTTGTGGCGAGCGGGGGCCACTCTTCATCACGGTGCGCGGGCCTTTCACTGTCGCGGCCCCTCTTGTTTCAGAGCACAGGCTCCAGACGCACAGGCTCAGTAGTTGTGGCTCACGGGCTTTGTTGCTCCGCGGCATGTGGGATCTTCCCAGACCAGGGCTCGAACCCATGTCCCCTGCGTTGGCAGGCAGACTCTCAACCGCTGCACCACCAGGGAAGCCCTAGTATGCTGATTTTAAACCAAGTTCTTCAGACTTTAGGTCCAGTATGCCTGCAGGAAGATATTTTCAGTTCAATAAAATATTTATTTAGTGCCTACTTTATGATAGGCACTGTGGCAGAGAAGCTGGGGACACAAAGATGAACAAGATCTGGTTTCTACTTCAGAGGTCTCAGACTGCAGTTAGGAAAGGGGAAAAAAATGATACAATGTGATAACAACTATTCTAAATTATTCTTGGCAAGGTGGGAGAAAACTTGAAAGTGGAGCTGGGCCATTAAAGATGAGTAGAGCTTTGCCAGGAAAACAGGAATAGGAAGGTGTTATGTTTGGAAGAGATGGGCGTATATGAAAGCTATCAGTTCTGTCTTAATGTAGACTAAAATAACCTGAGACAAACATCCAGGAATGGTGGATAAAGTTGTGGTGTTTTTTTTTTTCTTTAATGCACAGCTGAGCTTCCAAGAAAGGGACACAAAAGATGCAAAGGTATTGAAAACTAGAGCAGAAGGCAAAACAGCTGATGCAGTTACTGAAGGGAGAGGAGAATATAACCTAAGGACTTGGGTTTTAATGCTGACAAGAGACAAGACTGTGGCCCCATGCAGGAAGCTGGAACTGAGACCTCCAGTTAAAGCTGGGACCCAGAAAGAGCAACAGCAAAAGGGGGAAACTATCAAAAATTCACACAGTTGGCAAAAGGAGAAAGCAAAGGAATTTGAATATTTGGGCTTGTGGGGTCAGGATGCTCTTGAGAATTTTCTCAATTTCTGGGCCCACACTTCATGTGAATCTGAGAGCCTGAATGTATACTTCCTGTGTGGTCTGGGAAACATCACAACCTCCAACCTCATCCCCAGGTAAGAACTTGCAGGAAAATTGATTTCAGATCAATTATCTATGGGACTGCTCTGGCAAGACCTGTACATGATGATGCAGACAATGTGGGATTCTTATACTACCACCACCCCCCGCCACCAAATAAAGTTCCAAAAGATTTCCTCAAACCTGCAGCACATATAACTAACAAAATACAAGTATCCAGAGTATGAATAATTTTTAAAATGACAAAGACAACCCAACAGCAAGAAAAGGAGAGGGGGAGGGAGCAAAGGATATGAATAGGTAATTCCTAGAGGGTGAATATGCCAGTGGATAATAAAAAGGTGATCATCCTTACTAGAAATCCATGATATGTAAATTAAAATGAATAGAAACCCCTTGACGCCAACAGAATGAGGAAATGTTGCTGGTGAGAGTGACATTGACATAACTGCTTTGGAAAAGCAACTAGTAAAGCTAAATATTAGTAATTAGTCTTTTATAGAAACTAGTACAAGGTTACTCATTGCATTGCTGTTCATAAGAGGGAAAAAGCGGAAGAGACTCAGTGATCTTTCACTAGAGGAATGGAATAAATTGATTTACTCATGTAATTGGAATATTATACAGCAATTAAAATGAAGAGCTAAGTTTTCCTATTAATATGGATTAGTCTGAACCAGTAGGACATATATATATTTATGTATAGATTTTTTAAAAATGTATTATAGGGAATTGGTTCATATGGTTTTGGAGGCTGAGAAATCTCAGGATCTGCAGTCAGCAAGCTGGAGATCCAGGAAGGCTGATGGTATAGTTCCAATCTGAGTCCAAGAGCCTGACAACCAGGAAAGCCGGTGGTATAAGTCACAGTCCAACTCCGTAGGCAGGAGAAGACCAGTGTCCAGCTCAAAGACAGTCAAGTAGACAGAAAGACTGCCCTCTTACTCCATCTTTTTTTAAAAATTAAAGTATTATTGATTTATATTATATCAGCTTCAGGTATATATTTTTTAGATTCCACATATAAGTGACAACATAGAGTATTTGTCTTTCTCTACCTTATTTAACTTAGCATAATACCCTCCAAGTCCATCTGTGTTGTTGCAAGTGGCAAATTTTCATTCTTTATGGCTGAGTAATATTCCATTTTATACATATATATGTGTGTGTATATATATATATACACACACACACACACACCACATTTTCTTTATCCATTCATCTGTTGATGGACACATTAGTTGCTTCCATATCTTGGCTACTTTAAATAATGCTGCTATGAACATTGGGGTACATGTATCTTTTCGAATTAGTGTTTTCATTTTCTTCAGGTATATACCCAGGAGTGGAATTGTTGGATCATATGTTATTTCCATTTTTAGTTTTTTGAGGAACCTCCATACTGTTTTCCATAATGGCTGCACCAATTTACATTGCCACCAACAGTGTACTAGGGTTCCCTTTTCTCCACATCCTTGCCAACATTTGTTATTTGTGGACTTTTTGATGATAGCCATTCTGACAGGTGTGAGATGATATCTCATTGTGGTTTTGATTTGCATTTCCCTAATGATTAGCACTGTTGAGCATCATGTGCCTGTTGGCCATCTGTGTGTCTTTGGAAAAATGTCTATTCGGGTCTTCTGTCCATCGGGTTGTTTTTTTACATTTAGTTGTATGAGCTTACTCCACCTTTTTGTTCTATTCAGGCTGTTAATGGATTGGATAAGGCCCAACCCCATTGGGGAAGGCAATCTGCTTAACTCAGTCTACAGATTCAAATATTAATCTCATCCAGAAACACCCTCTCAGATGTACCAGGAATACTATTTAACCTTCTGTCTGGGCCTTCAGTGGCCAAGTCGACACATAAAATCAACCAGTGTGAAGGATAAATATCAGAGACATAATGTTGAATGAAAAAGGCAAGTTGCAAAAGAATATGTCCTGTTTGATGCAATTAACATTACTTTTTAAACCCAAAAATATATTTAGGGTACTTCTGTAGTGAACATACAGAAACATACAGCAACTGCAGGATGGATAGTGCTTATCTTTGTGGAGTGGGGGGTGTGGATTTGGTATGAAATTTTATTTCTGGTGCTCTTCAATAAGTTTGGAATAATTCATCATTTTAAAAAACTTTTTAAATGTAAAAACAAGTATGTGGCATTTTCAGGGAACTCTGATCTGTTGCAGTTGGATCAAAGTGGCAGGAGATGAGAATAAGAAGGTTGCTTGGGGCCAGATTGTGAAGAACCTTGACTATCAGGCTAAAGAGTTAAATTTTAGCTGGTAGGTCATGGGAGCCACAAAGTTTTAAAGCAGTAAGATGGGTCTTCTAAAAGCAGTTGTAGAGAGGGTTTTCCTAGGACTTGGGATGTAACCTAAGAGAGGTAAAGAAAATGGCTTTTTAAAAAAGGGGCCTATGAATTGGCATAGGGCAGTACACAGTAGGGTTATCTGTACCACCTTCATCTCAGCCGTCAGCATACAATTCTGTTTTTTCTTCTAGTTCAGCAAGGTCTCTCATAGGGCAGGTCTCACCGAAAAGAGTTCAGCCACAAGCCCTAAGCCTATAAAAGTAGATTTGGGATCTGCTTTCGCTCAACTGACTTCTATGAAAGACTTTTAGGAAACAATATAAAACTTTCTAGCAGCAACATGGCTTTGCTGGTAATAATTTATTATAAGGAATTGTGGCTCGTGCAGTTATGGAGGTATTCCTTGTGGCTGGTCTCTTTCCTTCATTGTCCTCTCTCTCCAATAGGGTTCCTAGGACAAGCTATAACCCTGCTACCAAAGCTGATCCTGACTAACGCAGGGTGGGGAGAGCTATGGAGTCTCAAGGTTTGCCCATTAGTCCTCTCCTGAGTCTGGCCTCTGAATAGCTGAAGAGACCAGCAAAAAGAGAATTCAGTCAACATATATTTCTTTATGTACATGTAAACACATTGAAAATGGTAGAAAAAATACACCAAACTGTTAACACAGGCAATTTCTGAGTAGGGAAATGGGAAGGGGTGTTGGGGTGGGATGGAGTGACAAGGGGCACTTTTATTTATCTGTATTTTAAAATATTTTCCACTGAAAATATATTCATGTATTGAATCCTGACCTTAAGAAGTTACAAACTAGTAGATATACAAATGAACACAATTTTTTTTCTTAAACAAAAAGCAAAAAACCTGCTGAAGCAAGTGTAGCAATATGTTCAAAACAATTAAAACTGAGGAATAAGTATGTGGGTTTTATTTCTAAATTCCCTCAGCTTTTGTATATGTTTGTAACTCAAAAAATATTTTTGTTATAAAAGCTATATATATGCTCATGGTAAAAAAATGTTAAGTACATGACATCTCCATTCACCCTAATCATTATTAACAGTTTGGTATATAGCCTTCTAGAACCACTTGTCAGATAACCAAATGTATACAAATGTGTTTCTTTTAAAACAAAAATGAGATTATACCATACATATTCTGCTGGTTTTGACTGATAACATTCCATTTTATGGGTATACCATTATTCATTAACTAATTCTTGAGCTTATTTAAGGTTCTTTACTATTAACATAATACTGCAAATAATAACCTTGTGTGAATATATTGTACAGTTATGTGACTGTTTCTAAGGGCAAGAGTCCTAGCAGTGAAATAACTAGGTAATAGGGTATAGACGCTTTAAATTTTTGATAGAAAAAGACTATACAAACTTGTATTGCCGTTAACGAGAGATTGCCCTGTATTATTTAAGTATTAAAAGTGCTGTGAAAGGGGTGGTTGTTATGGAGTACAAAAGAGGTCTTAAATAGCATGATAGGGAATTTGACCTTGACCCAGTAGCCAGTTGTTCTCATCTCTATAAAAAGCCCAATACCATTTTTTTTTTCTCTTGCAAAGGCATTTAAGGGCATACATTTCCTGACATGACCTTGGGCTCTGTCCTGCAGTTTTGTATGAAATACTTTGTTTTATTGCTTTAAAGAAGGTAAGAAATTTGTTTTGGTCTTTCTCTTTGATTTGAGGGTTGCCCAGGAATATTTCATTTCCACATAGTTGAGATTATCATTATTTATAATTTTATTGGATGTGATCAGAGAATACAGTCTGTAAAATTCCTGCCATCTGTAAAATTCCTACTTTTAAATTTGTTAAAAAATTGTTTTAAATAGTCAATCAGTGTTTATAAGTGAACTATAGATATTCACAGATGATCTATTCTATACTTATATATACACAGGTGTTTGTATTGTTGTTGTTTGTATTATTCATTTCTTCTCAGTCCTTACTTTATTCTTCTAGTGCTGTTCAGTCTGAACAAAGTATGATAGACTCTCACCATAATTGTATTTTTAACCTGTTTTCCTGTATTCCTAAGAATTTTTGCTTTAGTTTTTTTTGTTGCTTTGTTTGTTGCAAATTTATGATAACCACCCTTTCTTCATAATTTATGTCTTTTTATATTACCAGATGATCTCTTTATTCCATTTAGTGTTTGTTAACCTTTCTTAATATTACCGTTCTTGCTTTACATTCGTTTGCATTTCTGGTATGTCTTACCCATCTATTTTCAACTTCTCTTTATTAGTGAGTGAGTATGTTTATTAGAAACTATATATAATTTGGATTTGCTTTTTTAGCCCACTCTATTAGATTTTGTCTTTTAATGGGAGAATTCAGTCTATTGATATTTAGTGTAATATCCGATGAACTTACATTCCTTCACCTTAATTTGACAGCAAATAAGTCTATTCTTCTTTATTAAATATAGTTCATGCTCAGTAAATACTGAACAATTGCTTGAGTTTAGGTTTTAACAAGCTTATTTGAAATGACAGTAGGTGCTCCAAGTGTAAATGAGGTAGGAAAGGACTGAACCTAGGCAGGGAGTAAGACCGGATGGATACATATTGGCATATTACGTATTACCTACTCTATTAGAGTTCTCCAGAGAATCAGAACCAATACATTAGAGAATAAGAGTGAGGGCAAGAGAGACTGATTTATTTCAAGGAATTGGCTAACACAGTTGTAGGGACTGGAAGGTCTGAAATTTAGAGCAGGCCGGCAGGCTGAAAATGGAAGTAAGAGTTGTTGCAGTCCAAGATCCACAGGCTGGAAACTCAGGTAGGGGTTCTATGTTACAGTCTTAATGCCGAATTCCTTCTTTGGGAACTCTGTCTTTGCTTTTAAGGCCTCAACTGATGGGGTGAGGCCCATCCATATTATGGTGGACAATGTGCTTTACTCCAAGTTGGCTGATATGTTAATTACACCTAAAAAATACCTTCAAAGCAACATGCAGACTGATGTTTGACAAAACAACTGGGCACCATAGCCTAGCCAAGTTGAAACAAAATTAACCATCACCTCAACACCATAGCAAAAGTTGACCAAATATGAATGGACTATTTCTAAACCAAGTGGTTACAAATATTTGTAACACTCCCTTTACTATCCTTAAATGCAATTAACATTTAACTTATCTACTGTACACATAATTTTAAAAAATCACCATAATGTTCTAATAGTAATACAAAGGATATGTTTTAAGAAGAATTTATAATAAAATTATTTCCACATATAAATATTGGGCATAGTTATACTCAGATGCTTGCACTTCTGTACATTCACCATGAATACAGTGGCTACAAATGCAGACTGATACTATCGTGTTGTCAGAGATTCAAATGCCAGGAACAGACTCTGCCATCAATGGCATGGTTTTTTGAAATGGTGAACAAAAGTTCTAAATAAACTACACTACAATCTCCCCTCCATTTATACAGTAGTTGCATGCCTAGAGGATTCAGAGTGCAGTAAAAACTGTACAAAAAATACTTCATATTTATAGGTAAAAGAGTGAGGTTATAGGCTCAGCTAATTATAAATTTTTTCACTTGAATATTTATGGGGACATTTGATAGTTGTGCAGGACTTGGGACAGTATGTTGTTTAAGACTATCCCAGACATTGTGAGAATTCTGGCATCCTTGGCCTCCACCTACCAGATGCCAGAGATGCTTCCCAATCATTTTGACGATCAAAACACTTTCACCTCTGTTGTGTGTGGGGGGTGCCACTTCTGCTGAGAACTACTGTAGTAAATAATAGGAAGCTATCAAAAGTACTTTTTCTCCCCTCAACTTTTTGAGAAATTGGGGGAAAAAAGGAGAAAAACATTAAGAATGCTGTATGCTGTCACATTTCCAATACCCAAATACCTCTAACATTTTGTCTTACTTCAAATCTTATTTTTAAAAGAAATAAAAAATTAGAGACCTGTGACATTGTGATATAATAAATACATAATTGGGGATCTCCAGAGTGATATATCTTTTTATTTGCTAATGAGGTTATTCTTGGTGGGCCCCTAGATAGTTTCAGGTTGGGAGCTGGTTGCCAGAGGAACAAGATGAAGGCAGATTGATTAGAAGGCTGGAACTTTTAGCCCCACATTCCCGATCTCCTGGGAGGGGAGAGGTGCTGGGGATTGGGTTAATCATTGAATGGCTGATGATTTAATCATGCTTATACAATGGAACCTCCATTAAAACTCTAAACAATGAGGTTCAGAGAGCCTCTGGGTGGAACACATAGAGATGCTGATACAGGGATGGGCCCTATGTATCTCTTCCATTTGGCTGTTCCTGAGTGGTATCCTTTATAATAAACTAGTAATAATAGTTTCTCTGAGTTCAGTCATGTGAGCCATCACAGCAAACCTGAGGAGGTCGTGGGAACGGATCTGTAGCTGTCAGGCAAAGTGTGGGTAACCTGGGGACCCCACTACTTGTGAATGACTGAGCCCTTAACCTGTGGTGTCTGCACTAACTACAGGTAGCTTAGTGGCAGAATTGAACTGCAGGACATAGTTGGTGTCTGGAGACTTGGAGAATTGTTTGGTGTGGGAAAAACATATTTGGTGGTAGAAGTGCTGTGAGTAGAGGAAACAGTTTCCATTTAAGACCCCCTTTAACCTCTGCCCTCTTCCACCTCACCTCATCCCCAGTGTAACAACTACTGTTGTCCTTTCAATCTATTTTTTATACTTCTATAATCACGTATGTATCCATAGCAACATAGAATATGAATTTCCCCATGGGTTTGTGACGTATCCTCTATCATATTCAGTTTCTCACAGATACACTGATGTGTGTCTGAGTTTATCATTCTGTGCCATTGATCTATTTGCTCCTGCACTAGTATCACAACATTTAGATTACTATTAGTTTTCTACTATGTCTTGATATCTGGTAGCCCCAACCCATCTTCTTTGTTTCTTTTCAAAACTGTCTTAGATACCTGTGCTTTAAAAGATTTTTTTAGAGAAAAAGTGGTGTCTTCTATAGATACTTGGCCCAGCATGGGAGGGTGAAGGGTCAGAGAAACCTTTTAGGAAAAAGAGGATAGAAAGGATGTTCCATTTAGAGAGAAAGCAAGAACAGGCATGGAGACAAGAAACAACGTGCAACCACACAGGTCATCTGATTTTACGAGAACACAAAGGGTGAGGCAGGAACATAAGGTGGGTCAAGTCTTAAGGACCTCATACACCATATCAAAGAGTCTGGACTGGACCTTATAGGTCAGGGATTCTTAACCTATTGTCTATGGTTGAGCTTCAGAGGGGATCCGAAGCAGAATGCCATAATCGATTCTGTTCCAAATAGATGTCTCTGACAGCAATGTGGCAAATATGAGGTCAAGATTGGAACTAAGACCCCTAAAAGGCTCCCGCAAAAGTATAGGCAAGAAATGACAAGGGGGCTTCCCTGGTGGCACAGTGGTTGAGAGTCCGCCCGCCGATGCAGGGGACACGGGTTCGTGCCCTGGTCCGGGAAGATCCCACATGCTGCAGAGCAGCTGGGCCCGTGAGCTATGGCCGCTGAGCCTGCACGTCCGGAGCCTGTGCTCCGCAACGGGAGAGGCCACAATAGTGAGAGGCCCGCGTACCGCAAAAAAAACAAAAAAAAAAACAAAAAAAAAACAAGGGTAGAACTGACTGAATCGATGTTTAAATGGTAAAGATTAATAAGACAGTTACTTGGTTGGGAGTAGGGTACAGAGAATAGTGTAATAAGACTCCCATATGATAGTGAAAATAAGGGGAAAAAAAAAAAGTAGGTCCTGGAGATATGAAGGAATGCTGTTAGTCGTGGACAAGTTAGAGAGGACTATAGGATTTGAGTGGATATAGCAAGCAACTGGATATATCTGAAGCTCAAAAGGTCAACCTGGAAGATACAGATGTGGAAGTCGGCAGCAGGTGTTAACAGCTGACATTTATTGCTTGTCAGGTACCGGAGTATTAATGAATTGTCTCATTTAATCTCAAACCAATCTTCTAAATTAGAAACTACCACTTAAGCAACTTTATATACTGAGAAGAAAGAAGAGGGTGAGTTAGATAACTAATGGAGCTAGGTCTGGGGTTCAGAAGGGTAAGGCTGGAGGCAGGGCAGCTGTTCGGGGGCTCAGCTGTGGGCAAAGGCTGGACAGGGAAGCAGTTTAGACCAAAAAGGGGGTGAAAGATTGGAAGGAAAAAAAGGAATCCAAAGATTTGAAGTATTCAAGCTCTCGAATAGAGTGAAAATGAGAATATAAGAAAGCTCCTCAAAAAGGACTGATTTTACACTGTTTGGAAGTGGCACTGGGGAGCTGAGAGAATGGTCACTTTACTGTCTGTACAGGCAAGTGAGAAAGCAGAGAAGGCAGTGGAGTCCTTGGTTAACACATCAAGAGAGGATGGGAGTAAATGGGTTGAGGATATAGGAATGCTGAGTTTTTAAATCATGGAAGAGAGCCTTCAGGTGAAAGGTTTAGGAATGGGGGACAAAGGTCAGAGCAGTATGTACATGAGAGAGGACAGGTGTCCAAAGGGGTTGATATTTTGGGCAATCACCAAGAATGACGTGAACAAGCAAGCCTCAAAGCTCAAAATGAAATGGTGGTGGGACTTCCCTGGCGATCTAGTGGTTAAGACTCTGGGCTTCCGCTGAAGGGGGCACGGGTTCAAACTAAGATCCCACATGCCGCGTGGCCAAAAAAAAAATGATGGCAAGAATATCTCTTCATAGTTGGATTTTACCTTGAAGGCATCGTCTTCTTTCAAATCCTCTTCACAACTCTGCAATCAGACCTGCAGGTAGATTCTTGTGCAGTGGCACAGTGAGAAATCAACCCTGATGCTAATACTATACCCACTAGGCTTAAGGAGATGGACTGCATTACTGTAGGCTACCCAAAAGCCCTTCACATTTTAAGAACTATCCGCCTCCACTTTGTGCAATTTTAACAGCTGTTAAACAAGGGCCTCTGCCTTCTTGACTCAGAAGTGCACATGTGGCCAAGCTGGCCAGAGAACTCCATTACCTGGACACAGTTTAATTGGTCCAGGAATGGTCACTGACCACAAAAGAGCTTTGGTCTTTACAGAGTCTTCTCAGGGGATTTATACAGATGCTGGGACAGTCTTTTCTCTGAGATCAGGAGAGCTGAGATTACTACTCCTAGAACTGTATATCCCCTACTTCATGGGTGCTAAGAGCTCAAGATATGGAAATCCAGTCTGTGACTAGAAAACTGGTAGTCAAGACCCCACCTCTGTAGTCCATACCCTGTTCAAGTAAACAAAAACACCAAGACACAGACATGGCAAAATATTTAATGTCTGTAGGTGTGCCTCACCCTCCCATTCCTGTTATGATTCAATAGCCTCTCCCAACTGACTGTACCAGAGAAAACATGGGCACTTTTCCCCAGCAGAGTTCGAAAACCACTAAGGCCCTGACCCTCTTGACTCAGAAATGATTGCAGGTGAGGTCTTTCCACAACATGCCTCAGGTCTCTCTGCTCAAGGAAAAAAGCCCCCCAGTTCTACGGGACTCCCGAGGTCTTCTGTTCTTCTGCAGCCTGGCGCTGGGAGCTGCGCCGCTGGAAATAGTGGTAGACTCGGACACTGCAGAGGTAGCCCCCGTAAACAGTGAGGAGCATCATGGAGGTGGAGAAGGTCTTGTAGCCAATGTCGGCTAGTTGCTTGGCAGTTGGCATGTTGTCCCCTACAAAGACAGACTAGACTTAGACCCAAGGATAAGGCCTCATCTGCCCAGCCCACTTACCTGTTTAGGGCCATTCTATAACTTCTTAGTTTGTCTGCACTCTATTCTGAATGGCCCCTAGACGTATGCAGGGTCTTATACTGGAAGATATTGTTTGGGAACTCTTAAGATTCAAAAGGGCAAATAAAGTCTGGATACAAGATACAGAAACACAGCCGGAACCAGGTGTATCTGAATGATCTGAATGACATTACAGCTAACACCTGACCCTCCATGTTTATGGAAAGACATGACTGGTATGGACCACCCAGAAATGTTCTTAATTGGTATATTACTTTAGGCATACATCAGTTTTTCTGGCTAGTAGGGAATTTATTGAAATAGCCAGAGATTAAACATTAGCAGTGAATTATTCTCTCTAGGAGGATCGAATGGGAGCCTTCTGGGCAATATCCAATTTGTTTTCCCATAAAACCATCTTATTTATGGTGCTCAGGTTCCCGGGTTAGTCTTCAAGCATCTGTTTAAGCCGTAATATACTTGAAATAGTGCCAACAGTATGTTTATGTTATTTCAATTAGACATAACCTTCTACAGCATTAATCTTGAATTCCAAACATAAAACCAAGAACCTATCCCAAGGGCTAAAACGAAACTTACTGTGTCCCCAGCAAATTAACTCACATTTGCATGAGATAAATTACTTCCAATTTAACTGTTCCCTGGACATTTCCCTGGACATTCTGAGCCAGGGAACAAGAGAAAGTTTAGAATGGGAATCTCTCATCTTGAACAAAACGTTCCTCAATTTGGGACTATGAATGTATATTCTCAGCCTCCTCTCTGTTGAGGGAATTAAAATTAAAAGACTGACTGAAGTTAGTGAGAATAGTTTTCTTAAAAGTCAAGAATATGAAAGGAGAAAAGTTCAGGTTAGCTGATTGAGGGGGTAAGGGGTAGGGTGTGACATCTAAGTGCTTCTCAGAGTAAGTCCCATGGGCTGAACACGGCCTTTGAGCCAGTCCCTGAGGGTAGATCCCACACTGAACTGAGGCACAGCTTCCTTGAATCATAATTCCAAGTGACTATTGAAAGTGACGTTAAATAAGGTCAGAGGAAGAAAACCAAATGGCACAAGGACAAGGTGAGAAAGGGTTGTATTCAGGTTATCTGGGGTTTGAAAGGACCCCAAGCTGTGAGACAGTAAGAAAACACACACGTGCCGCGGAGCAACTAAGCCCGTGCGCCACAACTACTGAGCCTGCACTCTAGAGCCCGCGTGCCTAGAGCCCGTGCTCCGCAACAAAGAGTAGCCCCTGCTCACGGCAACTAGAGAAAGGCCGCGTGCAGCAACGAAGAACCCCAACGCAGCCATAAATAAATAAATAAATAAATAAATTTATTAAAAAACAAAACAAACAAAAAGAACATACACACAGAGCAGGACACTAAGGTAATAAACAAGCTCCCAGCAAAGAGGCCTGCAGCCTTCAACCTCCCCCTCACTTATTCTTTCTCCTCCTAACCCCCATTACCCTGGCCAGATGCTAACCAGTTAGTTATAGGACCACCTCTTCTCAGGGCTGGAGGAAGAAGGCTGGAAACAGGATAGTACATCTTGCCTAGAAGAGTGACAGAAGATATACTGACAGATGAAATTTTTCTAGAACCTCATTTTCCTCACTTGTCTAATCCAACCTGAGATTTCTCCTATTTTCAAATTAACAAAAACTTTTCACAGATCCTGAGCTAAGGCAGGGCAGTGGAAAATGAGAAGACAGATGAAGAAGTTATTCTAGAAGTAGAACAAGGCTTATTAACTGAATGGGCTAGGGCAAAGCTGAAAATATCTCCAAGTTAACAACTGAGGAAACTTTATGGAGTGAGATACTGCTAATAGAAAGAAGAAAGAAGAAGCAGGTGTGTGTCACTGTGTGTGTATGGGGATGGTGGTGTCAGTAAGCATCAGTTAAGAAGATCATGAACTGGACATGTTAAAGTTAAGATGCTCAATAAAGGGACTTCCCTGGTGGCGCAGTGGTTAAGAATCCGCCTGCCAACGCAGGGGACACGGGTTCCATCCCTGGTCCAGGGAGATCCCACATGCCACGCAGCAACTAAGCCCGTGTGCCACAACTACTGAGCCTGCACTCTAGAGCCCGCGAGCCACAACCACTGAGCCCCACGCGCCTAGAGCCCATGATCCACAACAAGAGAAGCCACCACAATGAGAAGCCTGCATACCGCAACAAAGAGTAGCCCCGCTCTCCGCAACTAGAGAAAGCCCACGCGCAGCAACGAAGACCGAACGCAGCTCCCCCCCACCAAAAAAAAACAAGAAAGAAAAGATGCTCAATACAATATTCATGTGATGATGTCTGTCAGGCACATGGATATGCAAATGTGGAACAAATCCTAGGAGAGAGGCTAGGCTACGGATACATATGGAAATAACAAGTGTCACCGAAACAGACGATAAAACCCAAGAGAAAGAGGCCAAGGGAACGCCAGTTTGAAGAAAGAAAACAATTACGGAAAGAAAACAGGTAGGAAATTCCAGAAACATCTGGGATGCATTTTCATTTAACTACAGCAGGGGTTGAAAATCACTGCTGTATCAAGTCACTACCACTGACAGAGGTATGCTGTATCTTTGGGTGTATTGGGCCAGAATAAAAATTGGGAAACACTACTGTAAAGTTAAGTGCCATGAAAACTGGTCAGATGGGATCACTGGATGGGAACAGGTGACCAGGTCATAGGTAAACCTAGGACAGAAGTCAATTTAATGCACTAAATTGGAACAGGCATTAAGTAAAAAGCATGGATTCTTAGCCAGAGCCCCAGCAGGCCCCATGAACCCCGTCCCGCGAGGTTCACGTGCCTATGCATTTTTTCTAGGACGCAGAAAAACAGATTATTAGAAGGGTCATAACTCCCTCTCACCCCAAAGATAAGAATTGATATCCTTGTGATTTGCTGGTTAAGGGAATGGGAGTGATACGGCAGCAGCCTGAAAAGGTAACAAGGTCAAGTAAATTCTAGTTTTGTTTTGCTTATTGATAAGGAGATTTGAATATGTTTTAGAGGAGAAGAAACTGGTGGCTAAACTGAGGATAAAAGGTGGATGGGATGGAACAAAATCTAGGATGGCCCAGGAAAAGATGAAATTAGAAGCCCAGGTAGAAGGATTAACCTTGGAAATGAAGAAAACTTTTGAGGTTAGCAGGAGAACATTCTCACCTGAGGGACATCCATTTTCTCAATAAAGCTCAAGGCTGGGTCTTTTATGGGGTTAGACTGAAGTTATCAGAAAAACAGGTAAAAGAAAACAAGAACCATAATGGAAATGACATAGGGGTGCAATCTGCAAAAACCTTTTCAGATTGTGGCTCTTTTCTCTTTTTCTGCCCCCTAAACACGGGAGGACCTCAAGGCTCAGGTCTCTCCTCTGGAAAACTCATTTCCTCAAATGGATCCATCCACCTCAGCTTAGATTTACTCACTTATCTACCTTTTACTCGTGCTATAAAGGCTGCAGAGAATATGGCTTCTGTCTCAAAGGAGCTTATGGTCTGATGGGGATAAGCTATGCACCCCAAATTCTGTTAGACGTAGTGGAAGCCGGTGACCAGAAGAGAAGAGGCGTTTTGAGAGTTCAGAGACAAGGTGGAGGCTCAAGGAAAGTTAGCAGAAAAGTGGGGACGGGGGGGCGGCAGCTGTCGTTTCAGAAGGGTGGGCAGGATATACACCGGTATAGAAGAGGGAGGGGGGAGAGCATTCCAGGAATTGAAAGCAGCAAAGGAGCGGATCCAGTTAATCGATAAGCAGGAAGGGTGCCCGGGAAAGCTGCATTTCAGGGCGCAGCGGACTGCAAGACAAGGAAGGGTCAGAGCGTGGAGGGCCAAGACGCGCGATGGCAGTCACGGTGTGACAAAAACCTACGGCCGCAAGGAGCTTGCTGGGCTGGAAGCGGCGCAGATGGCGGCACAGGGTACGCGGTAACCTCAAGGGCGCCGAAGCCCGAAGACTGGGCGTGGGAGGATGCGGAGAGCAAAGGCCGGCCCGAGCGGGGGCGCCTCTGCGGACAGGCAGCCCTGGCTCGGGCCTAGTAGACGGCGTACCTGGATGCTGCCGCTCCCTCCCTTCCGACCGAGGCCTCCTGCCTGCGCGACCTCCTAGCGCAGCCGGAAGCAGCACCCGGGTCCAGACGAGTGAGGGTACCGCCCAGGGACAACCCTGAACGCTGAGGCGCTATTGGTGCGGAACGCCACCCTTTCTCCCAGCCCCACACTCCGCTAAAGCTCTAGGATTCCGCTCCCGACGCGAGATACAGCCCCGCGGGCCAGATGAAACATAACCCCGCCCACCGAGACGAGAGCCCGCGCCGGCTGCAGCTCCGACTGGTTGCTGCCTTTGAACATCCGGCTTCCGGGTCAGCCGCCCTTACTACGCATCCTCAGAGGAGCCTTCCTCTCGGAGAGGCCCGTTGGTTTCTGGGGGTTGTAGTCATTCTACGTTGAGAAAGGGTCTTTGGCGACCCAAACTCTGGAACGGGAACTTTTAGGATATTCAGTCACCGCAGAAGAGAGCCGGCCAATCCCCAGCCTGCGGCGCGGTGATGTCTCCGGTAGCTGGGTAGGTTCTCTCGGAGTCCGCCCTCTGGAGGGGGCTGCGCGGCCCCTACAGCCTGAAGCTGCCCTCTTACCTTGGGCCGGCCTTCAGCCGAGCTCAGGAACCCGACCCGCACTGCGAGGCCTGGACCGCCGAGGATTGCGGCAGGTTTGGCCATTGGCCACGGAGTAGGCGCGAGGGTCGAATCTCCGTAATGTTTCGGCCCCGTATGTGACCTCCCCGCTTGCAGGCGGCTTGATAAAGCCCCAAAGAAGCGCCGGGAAGGGGTTGGGAGGGGGTGCCATTTGGGGGAAGGGGGACTGCGTGGGCACCCCTGCAAGGGGCCGGGAGTGGCTGGGATGATAGAGGAAGGATTTCTTTTCCTTTTTTCGTTTTTCCTCCGGCATGAGTGAAAACATATACATGCAATGATACACCCCACTGCATACGCCCTACCACATGCACTTAAGCGCCCTTCCCTAATTTGTTTCTGCAAAAACCACGCTTTATTGGGTAGACAAATAGGCCTGGTTCGAAAGCCTGATTCAGTTAATTGTGGAGTGAGCAAAAGTAGGCAAAGGTTTTTGACTATCTAAGAGGGTCGCAGCTGCAGCCTAGGGAACGGAGCTGTCTTTCTGCCCCGACTTTGACCTCCTGGGGAAGCAGCTCTGGATCCAGTCAGCGCCCAAACCTGGGCCCAGCCAGATCTAGGGTGACTGTGCCCCTCACTCTCGCTGCTTGATCCAGGCAGCTCTGCCCTTCACTGGTAAGACTGACTTCTCAAGGGCTAGGGGCTGAGAGGAGCCTGCCCCCTGGTTTGTCCAGGACTAAGGGAGGGTTAACATAATGCTGGCCAGAGCCACAGCGTGCCAGATGCTGCCACACAGGAAGCTGAGCCCCCCTGCTGGATGTGACAGGAGCCTTCGGCCTCTATTTATAGCCAGGGGTCCAAGCTGCTGACTGGTGACATTCTCTGGCTGCCATTCCATCCTGGAGCAAGGCCACTGCAAAGGACACTCCTCTCCCTCCTCCCCTTCCTGTTCTTTCCTCACCCCAGCGGGTAGGGAGGCTTGCATTTTTTTCCTCCTCCACGAGTTTCCCAGCTCCTGAGGTGCTGAAGTTGTCAATACCTCATGAGAAGGCCTTCAGGTGACAAAGGAGAGCCAGCCTTGGAATTCAGAACACAGAGATGGGGACCTGCTCATCCTCCCTTACCCTCTCTCTGGCCCTCTGGCCTCCAGATACAGGAACTGGTTAGCTGCCCTGGCTGCTCTGGGGGTAGCTGAGAATTAGGGACAGGGTTTAGGAGGTGAGGGGTGGATCCAAGATGTCCTGGGGAGACAGCAGCAGGAGGGACCCAGCTGACACCTCCCCCCACTAGAGCTCCTGAGGAGGGAGGCAGGGCAGTTACAAAGGTCACAGGGGGTAGAGTGATCTGAGCCTGCTGCGAAGAGGTGTAGCTCTGTCAGCAGGTTAAGTTCTGCTCCCCAGAGAGGGTGCTGGCAGGGAGGGTGAGAGAGGCTTGGAAAGGTCACACATGGTGGGGAGGAGCTGGCAAAGAACCAGGAACTGGGAAGTCCCGAGAGAGTGACAACTCTGGTGCCAGGCAGCCTGGGGGAGGGGCAAAGGGGATGACCAGAGGTTTCTGAGGATGCAGATGTTGCTAGAAGAAGCTAGAAGGGGGTTGTATTTTGCGAACAAACAGAGATCCAGTGATGCCATGTGGGGCCTGGCAGAGGTCTATGTCAGCCCCAAAGCCCAGACCCCTCCCTGCAGCCCTTGCCTCATCCCTCTTGCGGCTGAGGTACTTCTTTAGCCATCAGCTGGGCGTGGGGACAGGAGTCCTGGTCTGTGTGAAGCAGCAGTAAGCAGCCCTTGCCTTGCCTCCCTCCCCTCCCCTCCTCCCCCCACACACCCAGAGCAGGCAGCACTGGGGCTGATTCTACCCCTCCCAGAGGAGAGGGAGAAAGCCCCACATATGGAGAGGGACCGGGCAACTCCATTTCTGGTGCAGTGAGGTGGCAGGAGGCTGCAGGCTGCTTGCTTCAGGATCTCCAGGCAGGTGGCCGGGCCCACAGGCACCTGTCCTCCAGTGAAAAGCTGAGAAGATGCTGCTGTGTGGGGAGCCCCAGAGATCGTGGTGGCCAGGCACCCCAAGCTTCTGCCTGTCTCCGCTGGGGTAAAGAGGCTGCCTGGCCTGGGCCCCAGCCCTGCTCACATATGTTCTGGATGATTCTGCAGGCAGCGGATGAATTCACCTACTGGCTGGTTCTCGTAGCATATCTTGTACACAGCCATGAACAGAGGGAACCTAGAATGGGGAAGGACAGAACCAGCTTGGCCTCCAGGCAAACCCCCTAACCCTCCACTCCCTACTCTCCCGCCTTCGAGCTCAGGCAGACTCTGGCTCTCAATTTCCCATCGCTGAGAATTTGTATTTCCTAGCCCTGGGGTTTAGGGTCAGGCTTTTTTTTTTTTTTTTTTTCTTTTGCGGTACATGGGCCTGTCACTGTTGTGGCCTCTCCCGTTGCGGAGCACAGGCTCCGGACGCGCAGGCTCAGCGGCCATGGCTCACGGGCCCAGCCGCTTCGCAGCATGTGGGATCTTCCCGGACTGGGGCACGAACCCGTGTCCCCTGCATCGGCAGGTGGACTCTCAACCACTGCGCCACCAGGGAAGCCCCAGGGTCAGGTTTTTATTGCCCTGCTCCCTCTCATATTGAACTTGCGTCCGTGATTCCCTGGCATGAACTTTTTTGTTCCAATTAGGCAAGCCTCAGTATCATCAGCTGTAAAACGGGGTCAATATAACAAAGTAGTGAAGAAGTGATTATGAATTATGTGAAGGTGCTCAATAAATGCCAGTTTCCTTCCCAACCTGTTGCCCAGGCCACTCCCTTTACCAGGAGGCTTTACCCTGACCAGCCGTGAGCTGATCTTCTGAGCCTGTTTCATACTCTCTTGCTCTAGGATTCTTTCTCAGATCAACAGAGTTCTGCTCTGATCAGCCCATCACCCCCGCTGTCTTGTGCTCCCTGAAAAGGAGCACCTTGAAGCAGAGACTTTCCTTTTCTTCACACTTCAGCACCCAGGACAGGATTCACGGAACAAAAGTGTTGGTCTTGGGGGAGTAGCTTAGACTGAGGGTGATGGACAAAGAGGCACAACAGTCAGAGGAGCTTATTCCTGTCCACCTGCATAGCAGAGGACAAGGAGGAAAGGACAGAGAGAGGCCACGCAGAGGGGTCCAAGCAATGTGGTATAAAGAGCACTAGACTGGAAAGAACTCAAAGACAATGAGCGAGCTGGGGGACAGCGGGCATACCAGACCCTCGCCAAGCTCTAGTAGGCTCTGTCTGTAAACATAAGATAACATTTCCCTC
This sequence comes from Mesoplodon mirus, assembly GCF_964341445.2. NCBI lineage: Eukaryota > Metazoa > Chordata > Mammalia > Artiodactyla > Ziphiidae > Mesoplodon > Mesoplodon mirus. Next base: position 56,315,535 of record NC_138987.1, on the reverse strand, counting down.
TCTGCCCACTTCACAGATTGAGGAGGGTTCAGGAAGATGATGAATGTGGAGAGCACTTCTGTCGGTGTTTCCCTCCATCAGTGGGGCTGGGGCAGACGCTTACTTGTCCAGCATGCCCTTGTGTTGGAGGACGCTGTGTAGCTCCCGGGCTGTCTGGGGCCCCTGCAGCTTCTGCCCATTCAGCATCTCTTTCTCCAGCTGCTCAATGGACTGTGAAGAAAACAGGACAGGCAGATGGAAATGGGAGAGGAGGCTTGTCAGTGCGAGGCAGAGAGTCTGGGACTCTGGGAGGAGGTGGGTCTTAAGAGGAAAGAAAGGCTGGGAATGTTCCCAACAATCTTAATGTTTGTGTTCAAGAGATGCCTCAAGCCACGTTCCTCTCCCTTAACACCTACAGGTCCCACCCTCCATTCTCCCCAGGGCCCACCTTTCCTGTGCGGGCGAAGGCCTCGGCCACCTTGCGGTTCCGCCCTCCATAGCAGGTAGTGATGAGATCAGCAACACCGCAGCTCTCCAAGAAGGTGGCAGAGGACACAGGGCCACTGCAGAAGAGCTTGGTGAAGGCGATCATCTCCATGAGCCCCAGTCGGATCACGGCCGCCTTGGTGTTGTCGCCAAAGCCCAGCCCATCACAGAAGCCAGCCCCCACGGCCACTATATTCTTTGAAGAGTGAAGTCACGGGTGAGGAAGGATCCCCTCCAGCAGGCCCCACTTGGGGCCTTCAGCACCTGCCTCATGCTTCTTCCATCAGCCATGACACGCCCACTGAATAAGTGAAGGAAGGTGGGTGGGCTCCTCAACTATTTTCACCTCTTGGTTTTCCCACTTGCTGCACTCCCTTCTTTTAGCCTGGGCTTGTGCTTTCTGGCTCCCCAACCCTGCCCTATACTCCATCCTTGAGGACTTTTCCTGAAAACCAGTCTTCTACCTGGCCCTCCCAACCACGGCTATTTTGTTCTATGCCCCCGATATCCATCCATAGGTCTGTCCAAGATCCAGAGTCCTGGCCATCAATCCGTCTGGGTGTCCTGGACATCTTATCTCCCATTAGCCTGAGTGCTCCCCCAGGGCATCTCCTCTTCCCCCTGGACCAACCTTTGGAACCAGGGACAGGGATGTCCCACAAGGGGCTATAGGGGAAAGGAAGAAGGAAGCCCAATGTCTGATGGTAAGTAATCGGCAGACCTGAGCGATCCTGGCCTTGCTTCTGCAATTCTTCCCATGTGTATGAGACTTGGTGGGGAAGGGGAGTGAGTGCCTGGAGTCCCAGCAACCTTGTACAGCTAAGCCAGGCCCTCTTTCAGGGCCTTCTCCCCACCCCATAGCTGCCTCTGCAGCCCTCTCACCTTTAAGGCCCCACAGATCTCTACTGTGTCCACCTCTTGCACCACCGTGATGCGGAAATTGGGTGTCTGCATCAGCTCTTTCAGAAGCTGTCCCTGGGCCAGGTCCTTGCAGCCTAAAGTAGGGAGGGGATAAGGCTTTAAGAAGGGACTCTTGACTCTTCTCCCCACAACTGCCCTAAGCAGGACCTATAGCTCTTTCCATAGGGGTGCCCCAACTCCCCTCACCTTTGATGCTGGGATCTTCTTCCTTCACCTGCCTTATGGGGAGAAGATGGCTAAGTGGGTGGGGGATATAGCCTGGGGAGGCGATGTAACTGGAGTTGCATTATCTATGTGGGTGGTGGGGTCTCACCAATGGTTGTCTCACAGAACTTCTCATCAGCCACCTCGCTGGCAATGTTGGCGCCCATCAGCACGCTCATGGGGATGCCAAGGCGCTCCCCAATCACTTCAGAGATGAGCTTCAGCCCGTTGGGGCCCTCGTCTACCCCCTGGGCACAGGATGGAGCTCAGGCCAGGTGCCTTTTATCCCCAACTGAGGGCTTCCCGCCTAGAAATCCTGCCCATTGCAAATTCACTGTTCATCAATGTCCCTCCCCAGAGGTCCTCCCCTATTCCAATGCAGCCAAAGCTAGCTGTGAGGAGAGCAGATAACATGTGAAAATGAATCCATCTGAAAACTCTCCTTCCACAACCTACTTCTCCAAGGTAAGGTATCCCTGCCACATCCCTAAACAGCCCACTCCTGAGTACCCCCAACCAACTTCCACCCCAGCCACTGCTCCAAACCAGCTTCCCTTCTCAACTCCTCAAACCAGCCCACTTCTTGTATCCCCTAGGCATCCCTTGTACACCTCCTAAACTCCCCAAGACATCTGCCTCCAAACCGATCTCTTACCTACTCCCCAACCAACCTCCCCTTCCCAGTGGCCCCCCGCTTCTGTTTCTCAAGCCTCCCCAAAGCCAGCTCCTCTCTTCAGAGAACTCCTGGCCTACTTCTGCTGTTTTCTGTTTGTCGAACTTCACCCACCCTGAGCCCCACAGCAGTTAGCTGCACCCCCATCCACAGGAGGGTGTCCCTGGCACCTTAATAAGAGATATGCCAATGGTGTCTGCCTTCAGGTGACCCTTGAGCTGATCACAGATCTTGCCGATGAACTGATGGGGTACCACGAAGATCAGGATGTCAGCATCCACTGCAGCCTGGACCACATCTGGGACAGCCACCTGTGGGGGTGACCAGTGTTCATGGGCCTGACAGACTGCTTCTAGCCCCTGTGGAGCCCCATGCAGGAGATCTAGGAGACAGGGTGAGGCTGGTGGGGAAGAAGGAAGGGCAGTTTGGGGGTTGAATCTGGAAGGGCTGAACCTGGAGGAACGAGACACTTCTATTCCTTCCGCCTAGCCATCATTCCCTCTAGGTTGCAGCTGTCCTGGGCTCTTGAGGACTCCTGGAAACTCTTCTCAGCACTCTCCTAGCCCTTGGCTGTGGGACAGTGAGGGAGGCCAAAGGAGGTCTGGGCTTGGCAGGAGGAAGAGGCCAAGTAAGATTTCATCACCCTGCTCCTTAGGGCTCCCAACTGGGAAGGGAGAGCCCCAGTCTTCCTGCTCCCCCTTTCCAGGTGGGGAGTAAGCCACATGGATCTGACCAAAGACCTTAAGTCCAAGGAGCAGTCTCCACAGTTACTAATAACCCAGTGAATGAGTAACAGGGTTAGAGCCCGAGGCAGGCACTACCCAGACCCCAAGTCTGGGGGCCAGAGAACCTGTCTTTGGTTGCCACAGAGACCAACTTCTTCATCCTCTCCCCGTCCCTTTCCTGCCTGGGAGCCCACCGGGTGGGGTGGAGATGCAGGGGGATGCATTCAGGTTCTCCTCAGTCCCAGGAAGTGCTCAGGGCAGCAGTTTGGGGGCTGTGCCCAGGGACACCCTGTGCCTGGAGTAGCCCTCCTGAGATGCTTCCCAAGTACAGGTGGCACGTGAAGTGGCCCCCTCCCAGCAGGAAACACCCCCTCCACTTCCCCCTCTCCTCCTACAGGGTGTTGGGGCTCACCACATTGGGGGGCAACTTGTGCCCTGGCAGGTATTTGACATTCTCATGCTGTGTGTTGATGACCTCTGTCAGTTTTCTGCCCCCGACGTCTTCCTCAAACACCCACATGTTCACCCGTGGGTCAAAGTGTGCCAGCTGGGCTGCATTGCTACCCACAATCTTGGCGATGGCTGAGCCCCTGGCAGGAGGGGGAGCACAGAAAGTGGAGGAGCGGGGGCATGAGAGAGGAACGGTGGTAGGGGAGGGGACAGTGCTCCACCTCAGGATGTCACAGAAGCCACTGGATTATTTACTTGCCACCTTCCTTGTCACCCCCTCCCCGTGACACTGCATCTCTCCTGACCTAGCAGTAGAAAGGAGACTCAGTTTCCCTTCCCTCATACTTTGCTGCTGGAGAAGAGGGCCAGCCTTCTGATCTCCCACCCCACCCCCTAACCCAGGCAGCCTTTCAGGCAGGGAGCACTCTGGAGGCTCCCTTCCCGTGGTGAACAGGTGCTGCTGCCTGAGACGCAAGGGCCAGGAGCTGGAGGCATTTCCTACCCACCGGCTGCCTCCTGCCCACCAAACCTCCCTCCCTAACCTCCTGTATACTTGAGGGAACCTCCCCTTCCACCCCCCACCCCAAATACTCCTTGACAGAGCCGCTTACCAGTTACCAGAGCCTACAATGCAGACTTTCTTGCCGGCCATGGTGCCGCTTCGCTGCCTGAGCCACCAGCTGGGTGCCACTCTCCCCAGCTCCTCTGCTGGCTGGGAGCATATAACCCCAACACACGTGGGTGCAGCCAAGCCCCGCCCTCCAGGGGAGGGGAGGCGGGCACCCAGGGAGACAAAGTCTGGCAGGGCCAGGGAAAGGGAAGAAAAGGGTAGAGACAGGTGGGGAACAGGAACGGGGCCGAGACCAGGCCTGCTTTTCCTCTTAGGTTTGCCCGCTGACGGTGCTGGCACGCTACTTCCCTCGGCCCCAGCCCAGGTCCTCACCCCTTCCCTCCCCGCAATGGTTTCATTTTAAGGTCTGCCAAGACCAGGCCCAAATAAGGAGTGCCCGGTCCCCCAACTCCCATCTCCTAGCACTGGAATAAATTGTATTCAGTCCCAGCAGCAGATACAGGTATGCCTTTCCAAGGTAGGAACCACCCACTTGTCCCTCTAGGACCCAGAAAGCTGCTCTACGGGTTCATCCTCTGGCGGTGACAGGTCACGTGCTGCCCCACGCTAGCCCCACTGCAGGGCTGTGGGTGAGTGAGGGGGGTGGGTGGGTGTGGCCCCTTTAAATAAGAGCACGTAAGAGGTAAGGGCCTGCTTTGGGGGCAACCCAGCCCAAGGCTAAGAAGACCCCATGGGCCCAAGAAACAAAGCACACCAGTGGGCCTCTCCTCACCTGAATGTTTCCCAGGAAGTGGGGTAGGAAAGGCCAAAGTTGGAGGCTCTGATGCCAAGTGGCCCACAAGTCTTTTGCAGACTCTGGGCTTGAGGAGGAGGATAGGAGAGAAAAGAAGGCAGCCCAAGTGTTCACTGTCCTTGAGAGGTATTGAGCTTCCTTCACTTCTTTCTTGGGTTTCCAGGCTAACCCCACACTAGGGGCTCCTTCAGGTTAGTGGCTAGTTTGCAGAAGCCAGAGAGGGGAAGGGAGGCAGGACCTGGGGCAGTTGTGACCTCTGTAGAGCTTTGTGGTCTCAGATGCTGTAATCAAGAGCAAGTGGGGTGTGTGCTTCTGGGGGGAGGGAGGATGGAAGGGACACACAGTGCAGTTCAGGGCTCTACATCACCCACAGCAACCTGTTTAACTACGAGGGGGAACTCTAGTTTCTAGGCTGACGTGGAGAGTGGGGCAAAGGCCCCCTACACTCCAGCTGTCTGTGCACCTTGGCCTAGAAGGCAGACAGCACTGTGTGCTCATGTGCTGACCTCCTGACCTGGCTGACTGCTGAGTGGGTGTTTCCATCCCCCTGGGCTGCTGCTGGCTGCAAAGTGATAAGCACTGGGCCAGAGGGGAGTCTGTGGGCAATCACTGGGTAAGGGTCAGTGGCCCTGAGGTCAAGACTGGGGAGAAATGGTTTCCTAAGTTCTAGGGACTGCCCGGGAAAAAGCCCACCATACTCTACTCCCATGGCCAGGGAGTTCCCGTAGGGGGACACACGTGAAATCAGTTGATTGTCTCTCTTAGGAACAAAATTATGCCTACTACAGAGCCAGCCTCCCACAGACCACTGTTATTGCACTGGCACTGTGACAAAGGCACCAGTGCCAGGCTGCCAGCTGGGAGCACTGATTATGGGTGATGGAAGAGAAAGAATGCTTCTGTCCCTAGCACACAGGATGAGAACCCCAAAGAATGGATGTTTATGCATAAAATAACCTCTTGTTTTTGCCTAAATGCTTCCATCTTTTTGTCCCTACGATCATTTTAAGTAGTATGGAGACAAAGAATTTGTTCATTTATATAGGAATAAAGAGTGTGCAGAGATTCAGAATTAGCCTGTCACAGGCCAATAATCTGTACCACTAGAGCTCTTTTCCCAAGAGCAAACTGCAGATTTGCTTGAAATTAATAATGGTTCATCAGCCATTCATTACACATGTAATTAGCCTGGGTGAAAACAGATGCCATTTCAATGTCCTCGACATCAATTTTTTCCACTCCCAAGTTATCATCACCCACACACTCTCTTCTGCTTTCCCTACTCAAGTCTGATAAACTCCCACATTCCAGATTGGGAATAGTGGCTGTATCCTTGGGTTTGACTGCATATACGCAATACTTGAGTGTTCACATGCATGGAGGCTAAAGTTAATTTTTTAACTACAACTTTGGAATGTAGTTGCCTTCACCCTGTGTTCTAAACCCCCTTCTTGAGTAGAACCAAGCTAGATAATGGCACAAAGGAGGAAAGTAAAGAACCACCAGGCATACGATGGAAAGCAGGCATATGATGGAAACTGCAGCAGAATTTCATGCTTCTTGCTAATGGGACCCAATCCTGAGCCAAGTCTTCTCAACTCTACCAGTGAAGGCTTGGTTGTCCATAGCATGAGGATGACAGCGCAGCACTTCCATGCCAGTCTTAGGAACTAAAATCTCACTCAGGGTTGAGAAAGTGGAACCTTGAAGAATGGCAGGCACACAAACCGCAAACGTCTTCAGTCCTCATACAGCGCTGGCCCGTATGAAGACAGGAGCCCTGAGAATTCTAGAGGAGGCTCAAGTTCAAGTGTAAGGGCCACAGGTACCCAAGGATGGCACACTCGAGCCAGCCTGGGGAGTTTAGAAGGACAAGGGAGAGAAGGGCAGTGCCACTGTCTTGTTAGAATCTTCCTTAACGGGAACTGAGGACAGGACTCTCAGATCCAGTGATGAAGCCCACTAATCCCAACCAGCACCTGGCCTGCTTGGTTGGACCATTGGGGCTGATAGAACAAGCTCTAAGGTGAGAACTTGAGGTCCCCAGGGTAGAAATCTTTTCACCATATCCCCAGTGCCTAGAACCATAGCTGGCACACAGCAGGTGCTCAATAAATATTTGTCAAATAGAATGAACAAACACCATGAGCATGGCTAATGGTATCGAAGAAGAAAGCTCAGGGAAGAGCTCTCCATCAGTAGGTAGGGGGACCCATCCTTCAGAAGATTCTTTTATTAAAACTGGGTGACATCGGTAAGGGGACAGTACAAAAAAAATTTTGGTCCATGAAAAAAACATAATAATTCAGTTAATAAAAACAGTTATCTTCAGGGACACTGTGTAGGAGTGCTGAGCTTCCTTCTCATGGTTCCAGCCCCAGGGACAGAGGTTGTCTGTCCAGTGTCACTCTGGGGAGAACCTTTCAAGGGAAGAGTGGGATAATGACAGCAAGGGGAAGACGGGGAGAAAGTTCTGCTGTCCCCAGTGTGGGACAGTCAGGGATACGGGCTGGGGGATGTGCTCGCAGAAGCCTGAGGAGGGGGTGGGGAAGCAGGGCCTTTGTCAGTTCTGCGGGTTTAGAGCCCATGCTGAACGGGATTCCCCCTCTGTGCCCAGCCGTCTCCCACCCTGCTGTGTTGAGTCTGCGAGCCTGGGCTATGCTAACTCAGGGGTGATACAACCTGGAAGAAGAATTTGAGGCTCTCCTGGAAAGATGCAAAACCATCTAAGTTGCAAGGGGCCAAGATCACAAGGTCCTGCTGCTACCTGAGGGGTCTGAAGCTTTGAGGGCAGGGGCTGGGGAGTCACAGTCCTGTGAGGCAGGGAGAGGGAAGAGTCACAGACCCAACTCAGAGCTATTCTCCAGCCCTAGGCGCTTTCACTCCTCAGTGCCCTGGAAGTCACCAGTGGGTGTCAACTGGGCAGACAAGGGATAGGAAGACAGGGATGGCCCAGGGCTTTTACCCGTTTGATTTTAGGCCTGTTTCTCCATGAAAGGACGGGGGAGGCAGGGTGGAATGAATGAATGAGTCACACCTCCAAGCAACAGCAGGAAGGAACAACCTCCGCTGGCAATGACAGTACCCCCGGTGAGGGCCCTTGGGGCTCTGACAGGGAAAGGCAAGATTCCCCCACTCGAATGCCCTGGGTTAGGACAGATAGGAGGGGATCCTAAAAAGCAGCTACAGGGAGTGTGGTGAGAGGGAGCAATACTAAGAGAACAAACTCCAGTACTGATGTGGACCCCCCTACGAGGGAGTAAGAGAAGCACTGAGACAGCAGGCCACTCCAGAGGGCCGCGGACTGACCTGGGGCTCAGGTCAGTGGAGCCCAAGAACCAGGAGTCCTTCAGTGCTAGAGGGCGACAAGTGAAGGGAGAGTGTGCGCCAAACCTGTGGAGGGAGGGGAGGAAACTGGATTCTGTCATCAGGAAAGCCAAGATCAACTAGCTTATAGAGGGCCCCCAGGCCTGAGTCTCGGAGAAGGGGCCAAAGCTCCCAACTCCTGGGTCTCTGAAGGGCAGGATCAGTGTAGCTGGTCCCCTTGAAGACCACTTGGCCTTAGGCCCAATCCATTCAATGCACTGATTACCACTATGGGTTCTCTCTCTAATACTATCTAGAGGTCCTATGCAGACCAGGGGAGGGTACAGGCACATGGGAACTTTGTGGGGCAAAGGGAAGCTGGGGGTAGGAAGGGATGGGGTGGGAGAAGAGGGCAACAGGTATCATGTGAGACCCTCTTCATTCTGGTGTTGTCCTAGAACCAACAGCATCCCCTGGAAGGCCCCAAGCAAGACCAAGGCAGGTGCTATGAGGCAGGCAGCACAGGGCCCAAATAAAGAAATCGGTGCAGCCAAATCAGGGCTGTGGGAGAAGCCCTATGTATTTCGGATTCCCAGGGCTTGCTCTAATTCTTGTCGTCTCTGCTGCACCTAAGGAGAAAATAGTGGAGGGAGTGGAAGATGAGACAAACCAGAAGTTGGTACCTAACACCACTGACCCCCATCAAGGGTGCAGACCCCTTGCCTTTTGTCAGTTTCTCCTGTGCACCCCAGGTGCCTACCTTGGAGTAGAAGTATCGGCACACGGCCTCCTGTGCCCAAGGCTGGAAGTAGAACTCAGCTCGGCGCTCTTCCTCTGGGTTACCCACCACATCAGTCATGGTCTGAGGGAGACGGGAGGGGGAAGACACAGAAAAGACTTGTTTCCTTCCTTGTCATCTGTTATGGATTGAATTGTATCCCCTAAAAGATGTTGAAATCCTAACCCTCCCAGTACCTGTGAATGTGACCTTATCTAGGAATAGGGTCTCTGCGGATGATCAAGCTAAGATAAGGTCATTAGGATGGGCCTAATCCAATATGACTGGTGTCTTTATAAAAGGGGAAACTTAGACACAGAGACAGACATGCAGAGAGGAAAGATGATATGAAGACACATGGAGAACACCATCTGCAAACCAAGGAATGCCTGAGGCTACCATAAGCTAGGAGAGAGGCCTGGAACAGACTCTCCCTCCCAGCCCTCAGAAGGAACCAAACCCTGCTGACACCCTGATTTCAGACTCTAGCCTCCAGAACCACGAGACAGTACAGTTTCCCTTGTTTAAGCGACTCAGTTTGTGGTACTTTACTACGGTGGCCCTAGCAAACCACTAAAACAACACCCAAAGTCGCCTGTGCTGTCAACAAGTCATTGCCTTCTTCAGGGATCCTTTCAGGCACCCCGTCCCTTGCTCCTCTTCTCGGGCTAACTGCAGTCAATCACCACAGAATAGGCGCGCACCGAGGACACATCTCACACATTCTATGCTCATTCCTACCTTCCTGCCTGAGCTTATGATGCTCCCCTCTCTGGGATATAACTCAAATCCCAAATTCTCCATGAAGCCTTCCCTAGCTATTCTAGCCTCATCAATCTCCCTTCTCCTTTGTATGACCTTTTTGGTACTGGTGAGTTCCAGTAACGTCTTACATGATTACTACTTTTTAAATCACAGTAACATGGTTTCTCCGAACAGAATGTGTGCTACTTTGAAAAAGATCAAGTTTTCCACTCTGTATCGCCTACAATACGGTGCCCAGTGACAGCACATAGTAAGTACTAGATAAACACTTGACGGTTCCACCTCCATTTCCCTACTTAATTGTAAAATGGGCCCTGGAACACACTAAAGAAAGTCTGGTCCCTCACCTTCCCCTGGCTCTCTATCTCATGCTACGGAAACGGAGCAAATGTATGCCTCACGGATCTAAGTGTCTTTGCACCTGTCCCAGGTTCTTTACCTTGAGGTCCCGGCACTGGGACTGAAGCCAGTCATTGATGAAACCCTGAGGGTCTCTGGCAAAGCTCAGCATGAACTCTCGCTGGGTCTTCAGCTGATTGATAGTTTCTATGGTCTCATGGATCTGAAAGGAAGAAGGAAGCTCATAACATTTTCACACTGGGGAAATGCAAAGTTAAACGGCAGGCAGTGTGTGACTTCCTGTGCCGCTCTCAACCTAAGAACAGAGCGTGGCCCAGAAATGGCACTGCTGCCCCGCCTGCTCCGGCGCTCGGCATTCGCTTAGCAGGTGATGTGCACCGTGTCTCTATACACCCCACGTGAGGGAAGTTTTCCTTTTAGTCTCCACGATGTCCACTGTGGACGACGCTACATGGTGAATATTTAATCCACAGCACAAATGGGTCCTGAAACACTCTCAGGTAGAAAAGAAGTGGTACAGAGAGCTGTCTCAAAAGCTGTGGTCCGTGGGTTTTGTTCTTTGTCCTCTTCTCATTCTCTCTACTCCTCCTGGCGATTTCATCTACTTGTATGTCTTCCAGTACCACTGACAAGGTAATGAGTCCCCAGTCTGCAGACCAGAATCCATTTTCTAAACCCCAACCCATCCACCTGCTTGACATCTCAAGGCACCTTAAACTCTCCGAAACTAAATTCACTACCTTTCCCCAATACCTGCTTCTCCTCCTGTTCCCAATCTGAGTAACTACAACTGTACACTCCAGCTGAAAACCTGAGGGCCGTCATAACGCCTCTTCTCCCTCACACCTCCCCCCACCGTCTCCACCCAGTGTCCAAATCCCTGCAATTTCACCTTAACACCTTCCAAATCTATCTACTCGTTTCCATTCTCACTGTCAGGACCGTAAGTTTAGGCCCTCGACACATCTCACGTGCATCACTGCACCAGCCACTTAACTGGGCTTCCTTCCTGCACATCTGCCCCCATTACAATTCACTCCCCAGCATCCTGCCAGTGATCATTCTAAATGCAAAGAGCACCAGGCCCTCCAGTTTTCAGGACAAAGTATAAGCCAGTTTTCCCCGCAAAGCTGCTTCATGACTAGGATCCTGCTTCCCTATCCAGTTTCTTTTCCCCAGCACCCCGAGCTCTATCTAACACAGTAAGCAGCTTGTACTTCTTGAACATGCCAGGCTCTCTGCTCATCTTTGGGCCTTCATACACCCTGCTCCCTCTTTCTGGAATGGCCTCTGCCCCCCAAGCCCCTAAGCAACATCCTCCTTTCTCCCCTTTCGTTGACTCCCATGTCGTCCTTCAAGATTTAGTTGGGGCATCAGCTCCTCCAGGAAGGCCTCCCTGTTCTCCTTTGTGTTCCCAGAGCCTTTCTGGCTTTACCTGCATGGACTATGTCTGATAATGGTATCGATAATAACAACAGGAGCAGCAGCGGCCATTTGTTTTTTTGTGTGTTTTTTTTTGCCATTTGTTTTTATGTGCCAGATACAATGTCATGTCTTTACATACACTGTCTCATTTAACCCTCAAAACAAACTTATAAAAATACGTATTATGGTCTCTATTTCGCAGATCAGAAACTGAGGCTCAAAGCTATTAAGAGGTATTGCCAAGAATCAGAACTCATGTGTGTCTGGCTCCAACCAGCACCAAACAGAGTGCCTAGCATTTACTGGGTGGCAGTACATTTTGAATGAATATCAAGAATCAAAAGAAGCCAAGAAGCTGTGATAGAGGGCTGGTGGCACCCAACTATCCAGGGCATGGTCCCTACCTTGTTGTCTAGAGTAGCAATCTCCTGCTGGCTGGCAGTAGACAGCAGAAAAGAATTCATCTGGGTCTTCAAGGTATCATCCACTTCCACATCAATGTCATAACAAGCTGTCTTTTTCTGATCATTCGGGTCAACACTGGGGAGGAAACCAAAGGGGCCTGGTAAAGGGCTTGTCCCCTAAGACCTAATTACACAGGGTCAAAAAGATAGTCTAGACTGAAGGGCAAGGAGCTGACTGCAAAAGGGCACAAGAGACCTCTTCGGTGTGACGGAAATGTTCCGTACGTTCCTTGTGGTGATAGCTACAGGATGTATACATTTGCCAAAAATCATCAAATTTTATTTTAAGTGGGTGCAATATATTGCATATAAACCTCGACAGTTAATTAAAAAAAAAAACTCAATGGTAAAAATTCAAATGTTACAGAAGATATCCAATGAAAAGTAAGTTTCTCCCTCCCCACAAGGAGACCATCACTACAGTATCTTCTGTATCTTTCCCCCTATTAAGCTAAAATTGACCCTGAAAATTAATTCAAATAAAACACATACCACGCAAAATAAAAAGTGGCGTAACTTTAAGCCCATGAATACGGGACAAACTAGCTTCTACTGACCCAGTGTATAGGCTGTAGGAGTTACTATTGGCTGAGTGATGATGGTTCAGGGTCTAATGAAAGAAAGGCTAATTAATATGGAATGAGGGAAAGAAGGCAAAAACTACATCCAGCCAGAAGACATGCTGCTTTGAGGAGAAGATGCCCTCCTTCACTCCATATCTCCCTAGAGATGCCTTGCTCGTCCACCTTCTGAACAGAAAAGCAGATGGAGGTAATGGAATTGGAGTCTCAGCTTAGAATGTCCTACCACCCAGAGAAAAGATAGTAGCTCATCAGTGATGAGGTGGTAAATATCTAATAACTGATTCTCCAAAAGAGAAGAAGAAGAAGAAGAAGAACAAAAAGCCCTGACTTGTAGCATTTGCTGATTTCTGTGTTTTAAATATTCTCGACATGATTGATTTCAAGATGCCAACATTATATCACTGATCAAGGAGCTGGGAAGGGATGTGCAGTAACATATCATTAGATAGTATTTCCACCATACAGACACAATAGACAGAAGTAACCCTGAAAACACAAACACCAGTAAACTAATATAATAATTCAGAGATGATGAATTTTTGAGTATACATTACCCTTATTTTTAATATAATGTATTTAATTGCAAGTTTGTATAATTTAACCTTAAATAACGACTGTGTTTAACAACCTGCTTGCAAAATCCCTGAAAATTCTGAGAACTGACTTGTGCAGCTGGTGCAAGCCAGCTCCAGCACACCACTGCCCTGTACACGCATGCCTACCTGATGACATGATTAATGATGATGGGCTCTGGTGGCATAAGCAAGGCGTGGAGCCGTTGGGGGATCTCTGAAAACTTCATACGTTGAGACTCAAAGATCTGCGGGAAAGAGGAGAAGCAGCTAAGAGCACAATTAGTGCTCCAGTGGACTCGAGCAAACGAATGGTCCTTTCTTACCTGCTGGAGGTACTTGTCACAGATGACAAACTCCCGCTCATGTGGGTCCTGGAGCTTATGCGTCTTAATATATTGCCACAGTGCTTGAATGATCACTGGACGGGTCTGGGTGTGGATGCCCAGCAGCCGAGCCAGACGAGGGTCTAATTTAAACTGAGGAGGCTATAGAGAACCAAAGAGTTTGGGATGAAGCTAATGAGCTGAGTCTATGTGCATTATGAGGTGCTTGGCATGGCCATACATTCAAGCCATTCAACAGGCATTAATGAGGTGCTTTCCCTGGGGCAGAAATACACTAACAGGAACTCAGAAACGACTAAGACCCTATCCCTATATTTAGGGAGGTAACAGTCTGGCGGCAAATTACCCACAACTAGACTTAAACCTTTAAATGTCAGACTGCTGATGGGATGTGGCTGTGAAAGCTGGACCCCCTCACATCAGCACAAAATACCTGGTAATCCAGCATCAGCAGGACAGTACACCGTACATTCACGTCTCCTGGCCGCTTCACCTGGAAGCCATCTGTCTCCTGGGTAGTGGCGGTCCTGTGCCACTACAGAGAGGAAGATGTCAGGGGGTGCTCTCCCAGAGGAAGAGCTGGGGTGGGAGGGAAGAGCTTCTGTAATGACTGAATATTCAACTTTGATTACTGAAGCTACTGGAGAAGAGCAACAGCATGAGACATTTTAAAAAACTGCATATGACTTTGGGATTCCTGTCTATAAGTCGATTGACCTTTTCATTATGACTGCGCAGGGTCACATTTAAATCAGCCTGAACTTTCAGTGATAATTTTATCCACAAAAATGGATAATATACGTGTGTATAGTAAAATAACGTAGCTATCATCTATTGGGTACTTACTATGTGCAAGAATATTCTAAAGCATTTACTTGGATTATCACATTTAATCCCCACGACATCCATACAAGATAGGCACCATTAAACCTATTCTACAGATGAGAAAACTAATGCTTAGAAGAGTGAAGTAAGCTGCCTAAGGTCAACAGCCAATAAGTGGTGGAGCTGCTATCTGAGCTCTGGTGTGTCAGATTCTACAGTCCACATTCTTAGCCACTATGCTCTACTGCTATAAAGTTAAGTTAAATATATTTACAAATTTCTATTGATTCTATGACTTACTTCCCTTATTAGATGATAAAGACCTGCAGCTACACTGGCAAAGAAAGGAGCAGGTTAAGTTCACCTGGAGTGCTGGACTGTCTCATTCTGGTTTTGACTATATCCCAAAGAACACTGTTGCTAACATAGTCTTCAGAACAACACTATGTATTCAGGCATTACAATAAAGAATTTTTGATGATTTGGAATGTGAATCTAAACAGAGCAGGAACCAAAAGCAAGTCCCAGATCTGCAAAAGTAGCCTTGGCAAGGACTAGAACCCTATTAGTTAACCCCCTTAATCACAGCACTTGTTACCAGGAAAAAGGTAGAATGGTGTGTGGATAACTACATCTCACCATTTTTATTTTTATTTTACTTTTTTTTTTTTTTTTTTTTTTTCGGTACGCGGGCCTCTCACTGTTGCGGCCTCTCCCGTTGCAGAGCACAGGCTCCAGACGCGCAGGCTCAGCGGCCATGGCTCACGGGCCCAGCCGCTCCGCGGCATGTGGGATCTTCCCGGACCGGGGCACGAACCCGTGTCCCCTGCATCGGCAGGCGGACTCTCAACCACTGCGCCACCAGGGAAGCCCTATTTTACTTTTTTACTTTTTATTTTATTTTCCAGTACGCGGGCCTCTCACTGTTGTGGCCTCTCCCGTTGCAGAGCACAGGCTCCAGACGCGCAGGCTCAGCGGCCATGGCTCACGGGCCCAGCCACTCTGCGGCATGTGGGATCTTCCCGGACCGGGGCACGAACCCGTGTCCCCTGCATCGGCAGGTGGACTCTCAACCACTGCGTCACCAGGGAAGCCCCATCTCACCATTTTTAATAAGCAAGATGCAGAGATGGCTTGGCATGTGTAAGAGGCCTCCATCAGAATTTTCCTTGAAAGTGGGGGCAGCAACAAAGATAGTAAAATTTAAAAGGTGGGACAAGTCAGACTGCAAAAGCTCTTGGGTCCAAACAGTACCAGAACTGAACAGCTAGTGCCACCTGGAGGCCAACGTGCAAACTGCGTTGGAGGAATTGTACACCTGGGGTAACCCTTTATTCATACCTTCCCCTTTCCCTAGACATTAACGTTTGGCTCCCAAGTCCATCATCCTCCAGTCATAAAGTCAAAGCAATGCCTAGAGGACGGAACTACTCACTTCCACCAGATGGTTATCTGGCCCATACAGGTCTTTGTCCAGTTCGATCACCAAGGACTTAAAAAAAGAAGAGAACTTTCTCTTTTGTTTGGTGGCATCATATTTGGACAAGGCTGACTAGAGGAGAGAGAGGAGAGGTCATGTTAGAAAAGGCCAGAAGAAATTCCCCAAAATAAAGTCCTATAAAAAAGGAACCCACAAAAGCAATGGGAAAAAAACTCAAAAATGTCTTCTGAGAACCTCTTAGGAGATGGCAAGGCAGGTGTCTGTGGATACTGAACAAGTCACAGTAGCAATGAACCCTGAAGAAGCAGCCTATAACACGTATAGGGTGATTGACGTACCCACCTCATTTCCCCAAGGGAAATGGGGCAAGTTAAGCCAAACCTCTGCCCATAATAAAGCGAGTCTAAACAGAGAAAAGTCTGACTCTAGAGGGGAAATGAATCACAGGTAATAAAAAGCCAGAACAAAAACAGCTTTATTTGGATGACATGACACCACCGGTAGACGGACCGGACCTATACAGAGAAAAAGGAGGCTCTGACACTGAGCCCTGGTTCTCCTGAAAAATGCATTCATACTGGCTCGCCTGTGAACAGCTAAAAATAGAAAGCCAGAGAGTATAAGGGAATGGCAGGTGAGCTTCTCCAAGGAGCTTCTGGGGTGGGAAGTTTGGGGGTTATCACCTGTCAGCTGATGTTCCCATGAAGCAACAAAGAGCCCGTCAGAGAAATCTATCCCACGTAAATTGTGAAATGTCTCCAATGGAAGCTGGGAAGATGGAGATGCCACAGTGGAGATCGAGAACCTCAAGGACTCAGAGAGGAAAGCATGGCCCAAAATGCTAAGTGCAAACTCACTTGGTTTAAAAAAAAAACCTAACTGAAAAATCTGCAGATACTGCCAAGTCCAATGGCTAGCAGCATCAGGAAGGAGGTAAACAACAAATCGAATCCCACGACAATAAGGTTCTCGATATGATACCACAGAGGGGGTCAAGCTGTGGGAGCCAGAAACAAAGAACCATTGTCTTTTAGTACAGGGAACACAGTGACCCTCTCCCTGCTGTTCCCAACAGGAGCTGTAAGCACCAGTCAGGCTTCCTGCCAACCAGACAATACTGCTTGTTCCCAGCAGCTCCCACCCTAAATGCCGACCACAGTGGACCTTGAACTCACATCCTCCAGGAGCCGTCCTTCTACCCGAAGCTCCCAGGAAGCCACCGTCCCTTCCCCATCCTCGGCATCTGACTTAGCCGGATTGAAAGTGTTAGAAATGAAAATTCGCAGCTTCCGTTTTTGCTGAGGAAGGCAGAAACAGGATTGATAGTGGGGCTTCAGTGGTTTGATGTTGAAGACAAGGGTCTCCCCAAACCTGAAAATGACTCCTAACAGACTGGCTTACTGTCTACCCAGTCCTTGGAGTGGGCGGATGGAGATTCCACCTAGAAGAAGAGTACAGGCCACTGGCCTGAGTGCAAGTGCATTCACCAGGATGTCAGATGGACAGAGTCATGCAAGGTGCCAGGTTCCCAAGGTGGCAGAGCAGTTGTGGCAAAAACACCCACAGGGTATATTTCTGGTGCAAGGAATATCGAAAGCCCCTCCCCCTTCGCTGTTCTGTTCTTGTGCTTCTAATGTAATTCTCAGTTGGTAGGCAAAAGGGAGAGATTTAATTTAAATGCCAAGGAGAGCTGTGCTATGCCTTTGATTTCTCATCCCAAGCCTGCTGAAGGTTCCCGCGTCCTCTCCTTTGGCTCTCTGCCTAGCACTCTCCTGCGTTACCTTGATGGGACGTTTCAAGGCCTCCTGGATATCTAGCCGTTTCCTCATGATAGTCTGGTCCAGTTTCCTTTCAAAAGCCAAGAGATCCATATAGGCCTGGGATTCTGGTACCAGTTCACGAATCTTAGGAGCAGAAAGATATCATTGGGATCTTGAGCTGACCATCTCTATTCTCAAGCTCACCACACCTTCAAGAAGACCTATATGGCCTGGACTCACCCTTTGAGGTAGAATTTTGTCAGCCATCTTCTTTTTCTTTGCACTGTTTGGGATAAACACTTATCAGGATGGGATGGAACTAGCCAGAACATGAAGACAGGCTGTCCGCACCTCCGTTTATAGTGAAGTGAAGGAACTGCAAAGCCTGTCTCAAGTCAGACACCCCCATCCCCAAAAAACGCAAAGCATTTTCAAGAATGAGCACCGTCTGCTGACACAGCACCACCACTTCTTGGTTGAGGGACTCCCACCACCTGCATCCTCACAGGCATCCTCCCTCCCTCCCTCCGCCCCAGGGTCATCTTACTTGTGGTTCCGATTTTGGACCGCCTGCTGCTGGACCTGCTGGATCTGCTGAGGCGCAGGTCTCTTGCGGGACTGGTCCATCCCTGACTGGGCCAGGCCAGGTCGGACTGAAGGGTTCCCCCCATAGCCAGGGGGTCCCATGGAAGGTCCCTGAGGTGTCATTCGGCTGCCTGGTAGCATACCTGGTCTCTACACAGGGAAGAGGACCCAGAGATGTCATCGCTTCCCCTGCAAACCCCACCAAGAAAGGCAAAAGTGGGGGAGGCCTGAGTTCTTTGAATGAAACAAGGCTGAGGGGGTGGGGTGGAGCACAATGGTGGGCTGGGAGGAGAGCCCTCTATCTCTGTGAAATCTAGATAGCTGGAGCTTCCTCAAATATAGCCCCAAAGCTAAGACAGCTAGATTACACTCAAATTCTCCCCAGTCTATTTTGTATCTGGCGCATTGGACATCTTCTCTAATTCCACTTTTGCTCACAGAGTACTGCCAGCTACTGTCTCCTCAGAAGCTGACCTCAATTTGCCAGCTACACCTTCTGTGTTCCTCTGGGCGCTGGAGCTGCCTAGGCCCTTTAGCACACAAGCTCTCACAGGCCCATGCTTTGCCCCACTTCTTCGTCCACCCTGGCTGTACACCCTGACTCCCCAAGAAAACAATGCCCCTAGGAGCAGATGAGGATGCTAACTGCCTCCCCTCCCTTCCCCGCACTGCCTCCCTGCACCCCGACTCACGGCCCGAATCCCTCCCTGGCGAGTCCCTCCTACTCCTCCCCCCACCCCTGTCACTCCCAGGCCCCCGCACGGCCCCGCCCCCGGCCAGCGCGCCCCTCCTCCTGCCGCACTCACCGGATAGGCCGCTCCGGGCATCGGGGAGCGGTACAGCCCTTGACCCGGCGCCGGGCCCATTCGCACCGGAGGCCCCGGAGTCCCGCCCGGACCCAGGGCAGCCGCCGCGCCCGCCCCTCCTGAGGCTCCGGCGCCGCCGCTCGGAGCCACAGACTGGAAACCCGCCCGGGCCGCCATCTTTCCCGGAGCCGCTGCTGCAGCTGCACAAAGAACCGGAACCGGAACTCCCCCCGCCCCCCGCGCGCCCCCCGCGCCCCCCGCGCGCCCGCCCGTCCGCCCGGCCGGCCCGCCGGCACGGGAGGCTCGGGGCAGCGAGACTGTGGGCTAGAGCGGGGGAAGACAAGCGGAAAAGGCGTGTGACCACTCCCTCCAGCCTTCACGGTCCGGGAGGGAAAACCATAGAGAGGAGCTCTGGGATAGAGAGGCCTTGCGAGCGGGCGCCCCCAGGCCGACGGAGGAAGACAAGGAACTGGAAAGGGGGACCACAGCTCAGGGTGATGGAGTAACTGCTTCATCTTGGCGCAATGCGTTTAACTTTACAAAGCGCTGTTTTTCCTTTCCTTCTCTTCCTGCTCTCAGCCCAGCGCGCTGAAGAGGAGTGCGCACTGTTTACTCCATTTTACAAACAGGAGAGGTGAACTCAGAGAGTAAATAACTTGGCAAAGTCAACCAACAAGTTAGCAGTAGAAGTCGAAACATAGAATCCAGATCTTCTGGTTGATAGTCCGGGGCTCATTCCATAGATAAAATGCCTCAATAACTACCTCACGTTCGAACTTAAACCCAACTTTCCCCGTGACCTTTAACCTAACCTGCTTCTAGATTTTAAATTTATTATTATTATTTTTTTGGCGGTGTGCGGGCCTCTCACTGTTGTGGCCTTTCCCGTTGCGGAGCACAGGCTCCGGACGCGCAGGCTCAGCGGCCATGGCTCACAGGCCCAGCCGCTTCGCGGCATGTGGGATCTTCCCGGACCGGGGCACGAACCCGCGTCCCCTGCATCGGCAGGCGGACTCTCAACCACTGCGCCACCAGGGAAGCCCTAAATTTATTTTGAAGTTTGACCCTGACCCCTCTCCAAAGAATCCTTTGTGCTAGGACTTCTCTTTGGGATCTTTGTTGCCTTTGACCTCTTCCTCTTTCCCTGCGCAGTGGTTCAAACCATTCCTGGTGTGATGGTCAGCCTGTCCCATCCCAGGAAGACCAGAGTATCCCTGCTCCCGCCGCCTTACTCCTGCCCTGATTGTTTGGCCCCAAGCCAAGCTCAGCTCTAAGCACTTAGTGGGAAGGCCTAAATACTATTCAAATAAGAGAAGAATGACACTGAAGAGGAGATAGTTAAAACCCAGTTTATTAGACCAGAGGCATGCTTCACCCATAGCCCTGCCTGCTGTTCTCCATCCGGAGCACACCCTTTGGCCTTGCTCCTGCTTCCCTCTGGAGAAGTCTGATCTCTAAGGAACTCCTAGGAGCCAAGAGTTCCCAAAGATCCCATATCCTCACTCTCCAACTGCAGGCCAATGCACAGGTGACCTGCCACAGGTCTTGTTCTGGGGCTGGAGACTGAGACAGCTGGGCAGAGAAGGCCTGTGAAAGGGCAGGGCTCTGGCCTGGGAGGAATGCCTGGTGGAGGGGGCACGGCAGGTACTCTACCTCACTGGTTTCTCTTTAAGGTAGGAAGGGAGGGACAGAACGGCAGAGCTTTCAGCTTCCCCTCTAGGCCTGTCTCTTTCTTCCCACTACCAAACTGTACCTTACCAGAAAATGTAAGTGGGGGGCTTGGGTATTAGGTGAGCAAAGAGGCCTGGGCATCCAGAAGGAGGCAAAGGCCACTGACTGAAGACCTCAGCCTCTGCCTGTCAGCACCCCGCTGCTTCAGCTGCACAAGTCATCAACCCATAGCTCCCTCTGTCTCTGCAGATCTCAATCCCATGGGTAGGGGCTCTCTCTGTAGCAACCCCCTTCCATGGGGAGGCCACAGTCAGCTAGGCAAAGGACATTGGGGCGGGTGAAGCAGGGGTGGGAATGTTACGGCTGCAGGGAGGGCAAAGGGTACCCAGGTTGGGGAGAGAAGGTGAGGCCAGAAAGAGGCAGAGCTTGTAATTCACAGCTTCCTTTATGTCGCCACCGAGACAGTGCGAAGGTTACAATGCGCGTGTCGTCTCCTTGTGCTTCTTAGAGGGATGTGTGTACACAGTACAGACACCAGGGGAGAATCCAACTCTTTATACAGGCGAAGGCATTCAGAGACCAGGGAGGGGGTGGAAACACAGAAGGGGAACTTGGGGTGGGAGGGTGGTTCTTAGAGACAAGAGGGGATGAAGTAGAGACAGAGTCAGGGGAAAGTATATACAGAGATATAGCAATATAGAGTCTGTATCATATAGAAATAGAAAATGCAGGTGAAGTTGTTGAGAGAAGCAAATGACGTTTCGGGAGAGGACTTGGGAGAGTTCCATAAGAAAATTTATGGATGTGGCCCTCTGCAGGGGCCCCTGGGAGAGGGACCAGTGAGGTTAGGCACCAGTGCCCCTCTCCCTGAGCTGGAAGCCAACCAGCTGAATCTTTTATGGGATGGCAGAGGAGGGCCGCCTCTTGGGATTTCTCTCCAGCAGCTCTGGGGTGGCGGTGAACTTGTAGGTATCAGGATGTGGCCTACAGCACCAGGGCCACATCTTGTCCCCAGTGCCACTTCTTCAGGGGATTCCCCACCCCTACCTCCCTAGAGACTTCACACTGTGTGAGGTGGTGGGGAGGGAACAGACACGACTCGGGTTCCTGCCTGGAGACTTGGGGTTGGGGGCGGTCACTGGGCTGAGAGGGTTTCTTAAGGCTGGGGAAGCCCCCCCTACTAGCCCTCCCCTTCAAGGTACATTCTCTGGTTTGGGGCCAAATTCCAGACCCCGAGGATCCCCTCCACCCCCCACTGGGAGGGGGCTTTGGTGACTGGTGGCAGCAAAATGTAGGTGGACACTCAGATGACAGACAGCCAGACAGACAGAATTCAGGCTGGGAGCTGTGGGAGGCAGCATGGAGCAGAGAGGGGCAGCCTGAGGTCACTCGCCCAGTTCTCTCTTTTTAGTTTCTGTTTTAGATTAGTTTTGTTAAAAAAAAAAAAAAAAAAGAATGGGATAGAGGCAGGGAGAGGACTCTACGGTCAAGACTCCTTCCTCACCACAGACAAGAGGAAAGGACTGCCCAGGAGTGGGGGGCTGCCTTGGAGGGGGGAGTGAGTCCCCAGGGCGGGGCAGCTGGGGGCCCCCTTGCTCTCCTAGCCCTCCCCATCTAGCCTTTGGTACAGCGGCCTGCGGGGCTCAGCAGGTAAAGT
Organism: Mesoplodon mirus; assembly: GCF_964341445.2. Taxonomy (NCBI): domain Eukaryota; kingdom Metazoa; phylum Chordata; class Mammalia; order Artiodactyla; family Ziphiidae; genus Mesoplodon; species Mesoplodon mirus. The sequence goes on along the minus strand of NC_138987.1, from coordinate 56,293,387 downwards.
CCTCAAAAGTGCCTCGGGCCGGATGGTGAGGTAGGATGTTGGCAGCATACGTCATCCCGGCAGGATGGCCCCGGAGGCTCTCACACGGGTTCTGGGGGAACGGCACAGGACAGGCACTGGTTATTGTAAGGGCCACAGGTGCCGCTGGGGCATGGGGGAGGCAAAGGAGAAAAGGTGGCAAGGGGGTGGTCCTGGGGTGGTCGGGGAAGGGATGGGGCAGGAGGGCGCCCCTCTCTCGCTCCCTCACGTGTCTTTTGACGTCATCCAGGCTGAGGGCCACGCCCTTGTCCGCGCTGCTCCGTTTGGCCTCCTTCTGGCACTTCCCACGTCTGCACAGCTTGTGTTTTATCACCTGGGAGGGAAGAGGGGAGGTGGGCGGATGGGCGGGCTTGAACCCCGCCCCTCCCGTGGCCCCGTGCAGGCGCCCCGCCCCCACTTACCTCGTAGGCGTAGTCGAAGAGCTCCAGCACAGTGAGGATGCTGGCCCCGATGAACAGACCCATCTGGCCTCCAATGTCACCTGCAGGGGGGCCCACAGGGAGATCAGTGGGGTCAGGACACAGCGGGAGCGGCAGAGCTCACTGGTACAGGGGAAGGCCCCTGGGGCTGGCAGGGGAGGAGGCCCTGTAGGACGGAGGTGAGCAGCCTGCTTCGGGTGGTAGCGTGTCACACCACGCCCATGGCACGGGAAGGGGACAGGTGCCATCAGCAGCTCACCCAGGAGTCCTGCAATCTCATAGGCCTTCTTCTGCTCAATGGTCTCATAGTTGAGGACTTCAAAGAAAATGTCCAGCACCAGGATGTTCTCCCTGCAAAGGGGTTGGGAGAGGACCTCAGATCAAGTCACATCTCTGTCCCTTACTAGCTGGGTGACCTTCGCAAGTTATCCTCTCTGAATCTCAGTCTCCAATATCTATAAAACAAGATGCTGATGTGGATACCTGCCTTTTAGAGTGAGGATTAAATGCGATGGTGTAATTGAAAAGACGCTCCACGCACCAGCAATTGTGAGGTGATCCGTTACAGCAATGAGGATGAAGAGAGGAGGAAAGAGAAAGGGCTGCTTCTCCTGCTTGTTCTGGCTTGATCTTCCCTCCACGCCCACCTCAGACTCTTTGGTTGCCTTCCCCATGTTATCTCAGTTTCCTCCTGTCTGCCAACCCCCATCAGAGCCCGCCCACCCATTACCCTTCACAGTCAGAGCCCTTACCCTATGTACTGCTCAGACTTGTTGAACTTCTTGGCCAGGTACTTGGCTGATGCTTTGCTGGGGATCTTGACCATGGACAGCTCCTTGCCATAGCGAGTCAAGTTGCAGGGCATTTCACACACACAGTACTCCTGGTCCTTCTCCACCAGGAAGTCTGTGCCAGCCAGGTGAGAGGTGCCAGTTGAGTGATGCCCTTCTGCCAGCACCTTCCCGACACGCACATCCTGGCCCTGCCCAAAGGAGGCCCGAGCCCCCTTCTCTTTTTCTGACTTGTCCTTCACTTCGGCCCTGTGCCCACCTGCGCTGATCCTCACCCAGCCTCTCCATGGATATTTCTTAATCCTATATCTCATTCTCTCAGGGCCCTCCAGGGTCAACCAGCTGAGGTGCTGATGAGAGCAGGTGAAGGCCACCCCTCCCAGATGACCCCTGTTCATTTTCCACAGGGGCCTCTAGAGATGCTATTCCCAGCCTTGCTAAAGTCAGACACAGGAGAGTTCAGGTGAAGCCTGATCCAGGAGTGATTTGAAGCTTCTGGGAGTTTGCTCTGAAACCCCTATGCATATGGCTGGCAGCTCCTCCCCTCCCGCAGACTTCCCTGGGACAGGGGCGCTCACCCAGGGCAGGATCTGCACACTCCTTGTACTGCTCTGGAGTGCAGTATGGGGCATCCCCTAGAGAGGAGAAAAGACAGTGGTACAGGATGGAGATTAAAGGGGTCTTGTGACACTAGTGGTACCAGAGGCCTAAAAGCTGGAAGCTGGGAGAGGGTGGGAGGGTAGGAATAGTCAGCCCCCAGTCTGTCCTGGAAGTGACCTACCCCAAAGTCCATACCCCCTGGACCCTTCTGACCCATCCCCATGGGTCCAGGCAGGAATTGAGGTCAGAGAGGCAAGAGCCATATGGGTATGGACTGGGGCTGGAACTGGGGTGGAGAGAAGCCAGCTGGTCTGGCTTGCATGTTGACAGGAGGTTAACATGCATGGGGTGCTGGTGAGGGGCAGTGCAGGCTGAGGGGCCCAGTACCGTGTTTGGAACTCTGGGGCCTGACCTGGCATGTGCACCATGCGGCAGTTACAGTTCTCCACCAGGTAGCGGGTCTCACAGTCGATGCGGCAGGCGGTAATGCTGTAGGAGTCGAAGAAATCCAAGTCCATGGTAACAGCTTTGCAGGTGCCCCAGGGCGGGGGCAGGTAGATGAGCTGCTGGGAGAGCCGGGGAGCTGGGGGGTGTGGGGACTTCTCCCCAAGTCACCTTGATGGACTTGTCTGACACGATGCAGAACTCAGGAGACCTGCCCCCTCTCCCTGTGCAGCCTCTGAGGGTCTCCGAGTTTACGGAGCATCCCATTCATTAGATCATTCATGCTCTGACTAGTCAGATGGCTACCCAGGCCCCAGCTTCCCCGTCCCTCCCATTTTTGGTTGCCCACCACTCCACCTCCATCATGAGCCTCCAACCACCCACCCTGGGACCGGCCTCCTGTGGCCCTCTCACCCGCTGCTCTTGACAGGCCACAAAGGTCTGGAACCCTGGGGCTACACCAAAGCCCAGCTGGTCGATGAAGGGAGGTTCATCCTGACTGTGGATCTGCACTTTGATGCCCGCTTCGAAGGACGTCTCATCTAGGGGAATGAGAGGGGTGTGTGTTGGGAGGGCTTCTTACTCCCTAACCTCCTTCAGAGCTGGGGGAATCCTACCTCTCCTGAGATAACCGCAACATACACTGAGACTGGGGGAGGGTAGTTAGTCCAAGGGCCCCTGGCCCATCCCCAGCCTCCTTCTGGGTTCACCAGTCCCATGCTACCCTGATGACCCCTGAATCCTACATACTTCTTTTCTTACCTGGCTTCAGTTACGCATCTCGCTGTTTCAAATTATTTCTCACTGTCTCAGAGGCTCTCCATCTCTCCCCCTCCTTTTCTCCCTTCTCCCCCACGTCTCTCTGTCCCAAGGCCCCTGAGACCAGACAGACGGCAGGCAGCCCAAGAAGAGACGGAGTTATTTATAGAGTGAGTGGTGGCCACGGATGGAAAGGGATGGCTGGTTACCTTGGAGAGTAACTGAGCCAGGAAGGGGGAGCCAGCGGAATGTGAGTGTGGCAGTCAGGTAAGAGTGGAGGTGGAGATGGCGAGATGCTGGGAGGAAGCAAGGAGAGCCCACGCCCTGCCTCAGGCCCACAGTAGAGCCCAGGAGCCCCCCCCCCCAGCGGAGGCTGAGGCCCAGAGCCACAGGGAGGGGGGCCCCCTGAGAGAGGCAACATACCAGTCTCCCCCCACACGGGCAGGTACTCGTCCTGCTGAATGTCCAGCATGATCTCCAGCCCATTGCCCGTCCCACCCTTCATGGTCTTCAGCCTGGGACGCCCATCTCGGCCAGAGTTGAATGTGTAGCACTTTCCATACCGTGTGAAGACCTGGTGGGAGAAGAGCGGAGAGCCTGAAGGTCCTGCCAGTACCCTCTGCCCACCAGGGACTGTCTCCAGACCCTCCAACTGGTGGAGTTTCCACCCTTCAGGAATGACCCCTCCTGAGCAGCCCACTCTCCATTTGTCCTCCTTCTCACCCATTCTGTCCTTCTTTTCCCTGCTGTGTGCCCTGGAAGGCTGATCCCTGTGGGGTGCACTGTCTGTGCTCCTTTGCCACCTGGCTGGGCTTCGGGTTGGGTTTGACCAATGGGAGGTATCAGTAAGGGATCAGAGGACAGAAGGAGGGAGAGACCAGGGAATTTATCTGCAAGTGTTCTCAGGTGGCTTAGACCCTTCGTGACCACAGATTCTGCCAAGGGGGCTCCCTGCATAGCACTGCTGCCTCTTGGTGTTCCTTTAGCTTGAATATGACAATTTCCCACTATTTCTAGGTGCCTCAGGCCCCCTCATTGGTTTCCTTAACTCTGCCCACAACTCTATAAACAGTCCCTCTGTTAGTCTTTTCGACTAAACTGTCCAAGTGTTAACCCTTTTCCCGCTGGGACCCTAACATACACACCTCCATCATCTGGAGCCCCTCACTGCCTGGTCCCTCCTTGGGACCCTCTCCTCAGGCCCAGGGCCTTCTAAGACTTCTCTTCTCTTCTCCTGGATTTCACCCCGGGCATCTGAAATCCTGCTCTCCCCAAGACCAAGCTATGCTTTATAGTTTCCTCTGCCATTAGCCCCTTATGTCCATCACTGTTCCCGTATCACCAGAACCTGAACATCCAGGACCTGGCATGTTCGTCAAAGCTGGCGCAGAACTATGAGGGCTGCAGAAGGGATCTCAGCTCTGGGGGGGGGGGCAGTCCCCTGACTCCATGCCACAGAGCAGCCCTTATTGCAGCCCTGAGTACATAGCCATAGAGAGAAAAGTGAACCTATTCTTTGTGGCCCTTTCCCCACAGTTTCCCAGAATGCCTCCAGGTTCCCACAAATGGGGTGAGTGTGCTTCAACTACTGAGAGATGGTGACAGAGTCCCCCAAGCAAGTCATGAGGTGAATACAGACACAGCCCAAAGAAAGAGGCGGAGTGTCAGGCTAGACTGGAACAGGGAGGCAGTAGGGGTTACTAGTCAGTGGAGTCTTTGCCCCCTTCCCCCTTCCGAGAACAACCTCCTCCGGGAAAGAAAACCAGTGCTATCCCCCATTTTGTGGGTGAAGTCCAGAAAGGAGGTAGAGAGAGAACTCCTAATCCCCCAGCTCCACTACCAGTCTTTGTGGCTTTCAGCCACAGGGTCCAGGCTGGACACGCATCCCTGCCTACTCCCCCACCCCCCATAGCCTGGGGATGTGAGGGACTCCTGGTGGCTGAGGCCAGCTGGGAGCTGCAACCTTGAGCTGGCTCAGAGGGCTGCGCTGCTGGCCGGTGGGCTGTGCTGCCACCTGGTGGTGCTGCCTGAGAAGTGCCTGCTCTAGCCTTAGATCCCGAGAAAGCCAGGTTGACCCCTTCCTTGGTCCATGTTCCTCTACCTCCTGGCCTGTCCGAGGCCCAGTGGCCAAAACCTCCAGGTTCCTGTCAGTCTGTAGTCAGTCCAAGATGCACTGATATGATGACACCCACCTGCCCCTGCACTAGGGAAAAGGTGGGGGACTGAGAGATGGGTGTATGGGAAGGGAAGGCCTGGCATCTGGCACTTGTAGGGGACAGAAGGGGACCTGTTGGGCCAGGCGGAACTGGAAGCTGAACTGGGGAAAGGATGGGGTGCCACTTGGTCCCTCAGCAGGGAAGGCCTTAGACTCTCCTAGTGAGGGCTTCCCCTGGGAAGAGGGTCCCTGGCCACTTAGAGCTGGAGGGGGAGTAGGGAGGATTTAGAGGAGGCCTGTTATTCTCCCTCACCACACACACACACACACACACACACACACACACACACACACACACACACACACACACACACACACTGTAGGAGGAGCACAGGAAGACCACATGAGGATGCTGCTGACAGGCATGCTGGGGTGGAGGGGGGATATCCCCAGCCCTCTGCCTCCCTTCCGCACCCTTCTCTTGCACCTCCAGAGACCAGGGGGCACCTGCCCCAGCTCCAGTCCAGGGGTGATAGTCAACATTGTTAAGGCCAAGCATAGGCACCCACCACCAGATCAAAGGCTGACCTCAGTGATAGATTAAGGTGCTGACCCTGCTGGATTGCAGAGAGGTCTGGGAAAGGGCTGGACATGCTGGAGGATATTCAGGGAGACACCAGGGGCCTCAGGGCAGCAACTAATTACCAACTATGTGTTTCAAGAGTCTAACAGGGAGGGCAGTACTGGCACAGCCCTGGAAATAGAGCCCAGCTGCAGACCCTGGGGCTCCCAGGCAAGCTCTGGCCAGGCCTCTCTCACAGAGGGTGGGTGGTCCAGGTGAGGTGGGGGGGAGGCAGGATGGTTACCAGCCCCAGGAGGTGACGGTCAGGGTGAGCCATGGCAGACACTGTTGGGCACCCACTCACCACTGAGAAGTTGTGAGGGCCACAGGGCCCCCCGCAGTAGGAGCAATAGAGCAGCATGTCCTCCAGCCGGTGGCAGGAGCGATTGTAGAAGCGGTGCAGGTTAAAGGGCTCCCCAGAGAAGGCCTCGGGCCCTGGTGGGGCGAGGGGCACCCCGGGGTCATCGCTTTCATCCAGCCCCAGCATGGGGGCCAGGTAGAGCAAGTCGGGGTAGCTGAGCTGGGACAGCCGCACAGCATTGGTGTTGCAGAGGGTGACCGCCGGGAAGGCCAGCTCCGTCGTGGCCACTTCATCTAGCAGAGTCACATGTGGGTAGCTGAGGTAATAGGCAACTCGATCCCCGACCTGGCACAAGAAGGCACCCAGTGCCAGGATAAAGGCTGTTGCCCACAGGGCCTGCCGTGGCCCTGGACCCCCCTCCACAAAGATGTGGCTGGCTCCATGAAGGGTGCAGCTGTTGGCAAAGGCCATCAAGTCCATCGGTAAGTCCCCCTCTCTGGCCCCCTTCCTCTCTGCCTCCTTTTCCTTCTCTTCTCCCTCCTCTTCTGATTCTGAGTTGTCCCGCTGTTGCCGCTGGTGGGGACCCCAAACATCTCCCAAGGGCCCTGGGGTCTCCTCTCCAGAGGAGAATGACACAGAGCAGAAGATCTGGATGGGCATCTTCTCCAGGGGCTTCCTGGCACCAGGAGGTGGGCAGGAGAACAGGGGAGGAGATGTGATCCTAGGCAGGGTCCGGCAGTCCGCTTGCCAGGTCTCTGCTGCCTGGCTGGCCGTCCTCCCTTGCCAGGGCCTCTGTGGCAGTGTGGCTGAGGTGGGGAGGGGCTTAGAGAGGAGAGGAGGACCAGCCTGCCCTGTCGGGGAGGCGGCTGTCTGAGCCGATGAATAATTGATGGCTGTGGGAAAGGGAGGCCAATGGAGAGGAGTGGGGCCCGAGCCCCTTTCCCCCTCACCAACTCCAGCAGGACAGACAGGGTCGAGGACAGAGTGGAAACGCTGGAAAAGCCCGGGGGCTCCAGGGGAGGTGGGACCTAGCAGAGTCCTCTGCTCTCACTGCTGTGACGTGGGCCAGCAAGGTCTCTGCCCATCCCCCCAGACACACACACTCAGGCTCCCTCTCACCCTCCAGTCCACCTGCCCCTCGCCTTCCCACCCCAATTCTGAGCCCTCTGCCCTCATTCCCACCTGGTCCAGTCATTCTTCTGAGTTACCTGAGCCCCACACTCTCTCGGCACCTCTAATTAACCTCTCATTCTTCTCTAATTCCCCCTGACTTGGAATCTCCCCAATTATTTTATGGAGCCCCCCAGTTCTCCCCATACACCCTTACACTGCAGTTCCCCTCTAATTATTCCTCTGGTCCTCAGTTCCCTTCTGATCACTGGGCTGACCACAATTTACTTTCAGTTACTTCCTGAACCCCTGGTTGTCCCGAACCCCTACTCTCTCCCTTGACCTCTGGTTTCCCTCCAGCCATCCCTCACGGCATTGATCCTCCCCTCCCTCCCCTGACCCCCCCCCCACTCTACTTCAGTCAGCACCCCACCACCACCACGCTGAGCTGCACTCCCTTCTGTGGCTTGGGGGGCAGCCCAGGTTCCATTAGCAGAGGTCTCTCACTGACCACAGACTCACTTACGGCCAGTTCCTGGCACCGGGGGGGAGGGACCCTGTCTCTTGCAGCTGAAAAGCTTCCTGGCAGATCACCGCTCCCCCTCCCAGCTTGCCCATCCCCTAACAGTCCAGGAGAGCAGGTGGAGGAATTCTTTTCTGGTGGGTGGAAGAAACTGAGCTCAGAACTGGGACAGGGTCCTGGGTCAGGTGGAAAGTGCTGGGAATAACCTGGGGTACCCCCAAACCCTCAGCCTCGCAGATACCCCCAGCCCCTCAGTCTCTGAGGCCCCTCTTGCTCCCAGTTGATCAGTTCCTGCCCCCAGGCCCCTGGCCCCTCTGTGTGCTCTGATTACTCAGGGCCACTGGTTGAGGAACTTGAGCCACCAGCCAAGTCTCCAGGGCCTAGAAGGTGACCTGAGGGGAGGAGAGGAGGGGAGGGAAGGAGGGGAAACTATTAACCCTTCCTCCACAGAGCCAGAGGACCAGTGGGGGTCGGACAAGTCTACTTGGGCCTTTCCATTCCTTAACCATCCCACAGCCCCAGGCTCCTGCCCCCCTTTCCCTCCCCCCTCTCTGCTCCCACATGTCTTCCCTCCTCCGTTTGCACGCAGAGAGCCTGGAGTGTGTTGGGGATGGCAGGCAGGGTGCCAGGTTCTAGCAGGACTGGCTGATGTGGGACCACCTCTGGCCTCAGCTTTGCTGCCAGGGACACAGAGGCCCCGGAAGAAGAGCAGCCTTTGAGATCTGGTCCCTCTCCATCCTTATGCCATTGCCCTCAGACTGGTCTCCCACCCTTTTACCTAAACAACCGCCTCCCAGCTGGTCTCCCTAACTCCCTGCCTCCCTGCAGTTTCTCCCCACCTTTAGTCCATGCTGTGTAATTCCGACCACCCTTCCGCATAAAGACCTTCTCTCACTCCCCAGTGCCTCTTGGTAAAATTCAACCCCCGCCACCCCGGACCTACACGGCCTTGGCAAGTCACCCTCCAGCCTCACCTCTCCACCCCTCCACCCCTCCACCCTACCTAGTCCAGGGTCCAGCATCCAGCCACTATGTCCTTCTCCCATTCCACAGACACATGAGGCTCATCCACAGTTCCATGCCTTCCCTGGACTCCACCTGGAGAATTTCTACTCATTTTTCAAGACCCTACTCACAGGTTGCCTCCTCCGAGAAGCCTTCCCTGACTCCACAGGGCATAGTTAGTGCTCACTCAGGGAACAGACTGAAGGGTCCAGTTCTGCTCAAGTCCCTTCAAGCATGAGTAGTGATCAGTAGCTCCTTAAGGACAGGGACTGTGAGAATGAAAGAGCAGGACCCGGGGCTTCCCTGGTGGCGCAGTGGTTAAGAATCTGCCTGCCAATGCAGGGGACACAGGTTCAAGCCCTGGTCAGGGAAGATCCCACATGCTGCGGAGCAACTAAGCCCGTGAACCACAACTACTGAAGCCTGTGCACCTAGAGCCCGTGCTCTGCAACAAGAGAAGCCACTGCAATGTGAAGCCCGCGCACCTCAACGAAGAGTAGCCCCTGCTCACCGCAACTAGAGAAAGCCCGCGCAGCAAAAAAAAAAAAAAAAAAGAGCAGGACCCTGGGGCCACGTGGAGAAACAGGAACCAGAGATAAATCACTGCAGAGATGAGGAGAGACCTTCCACCTTCAGCTGTTGTCCTCAGGCTTCTCCTGTATGAATTCGTGGGTTCTTCTTTTGTTTCCTGTCCCATGTGCATTTTCTTCCTGCCTGCGGGACCGCAGATTTTGGAGGGCTTTGTGCATCCCCAGGATGCGTTTCAGAGGTGAGTTCCAGACTTGGGTTGGAGGTGGGCCAGCCTAGGTTGAGGCTTGGGCTGAGAAAGCTGCAGCATGCATCCCCATACCCACTAGAGGGCATCGTTCCCCTCTTGCAGCCTTTCTGGAAGAGGAAGTAGATTGGACTTCCAGAGGGAAGAAACTAAGGCTGGGAAGCTCCGGGTGCTTCAGCAGAGAGTAGGGTGTGCACACACGGAGCAACTTCAGAGGACAGCAAATCTGGTGTGGCTGGACACTTCTTCCCCACACGGACACAAAGACCTACACTGCACACCTACACAGCACTACACACAGACACACAGCCCTCTTGTGGGCAATGAAGACACATACACACACACACACACACACCAACTGCACTTCCTCCCTCCTCCATCCTCTAACTTCTCTCCTCCTCATCTCGATCTAGTAGACAAATCCACATTTTTCACAGTAGTGGGGAGGTGAGGAAAGGATCAAGCAGCACACACAGACCCCAGAGCATACACAGAGGAGAAGTACCCAAGCAGACACGCCCGCAGAACAACACAATTTTGAACCCTCTATCCAAAGATGCGACCCCTACCCAGTACGTCTCTTAAGCTGTGTGTGGCCACCCAGTGCTTTCTGACTTTCTCCACATCTCTTTCTGAACTCCGGTCACCCCTCACATCTGTGGAATGTCTCCTGCTTTTCAACTGATGCCTCAGGGGATTCGTATACAACCCAGCAAAATAAGCAGGTTTGAGTAATTTCACCCCATTTGACAAATGAGGAAACTGAGGCACAATGACCTGTTCAAGTCTCGTGGAGAGCAAGTAGTAGGCTTGAGACTGGAAGTAGGTCATCCCTCTCTAAATCCATCCCTTCCTTCTTCTCCATTCTTTCATTTACCCATCAAATATTTCCTGAGTATCCATGTGCTGAGGACACGTGGAGAACAGATAAGGGACTGGGTCCTTGTGGAGCTTATTATCTAATGGGGGAGAGTTTTTTAAAATCACAAAAATAAATATTTAATTGCAAACTATGATAAGTACTATGAAAAAAATAATATGGTTCCATGGAGGTGAATGACAGGGGTATCTGAACCAGACTGGAAACTGAGGAAGGTTTCTCTGAGAAAGTGATGTTTGAATTGCAATCTAAAGAATAAGGAGCAGTGATTAGGTAAAGGTCTGTGTGTGTATGTGTTGGGGGGCGGGCGGTATTCCAGAGAACAGAGTCAGTGCAAAGGCTCCGAGAGGAGAGAGCTGAGAAGAGGAGGATATAGCCGGAGAGCAGGCCCTTAGGGCCTTGAAGGCTGGGTAAAGATTCTGGTCCCATTCCCCATGGAAGGATTTCAAGTGATCAGAGCAGTGTTTTGAAGAGACCACTCTGGAGGAGCCCAAGGGATTCTAGAAGTCCTGTTAGGAAGCCACTGCAGCAGTCTAGGTGAGACATGGAGCAGTGGGGTGGCCTGGAACAGGGGGATGGAGTGGAGATGTTTGGGAGTCAACACTGGCAGACCTGGTAAGGGCGGCGAGGGAGATGGAGTGTCAGGAATGGCTTCTAGTTTGCATAAGTGGGTGAATGGCTCACTAGATCAGGAACACAAGTACAGGACTAGTTTGGGAGCTAAGATGATGAATTCGGTTTGGCACATGCTGGTTTCTTAGAGACTTGGGGAGATCCAAGTGGAGATGTTAAGTGGGAAATTGGCCACTGAACTGATGCTAAGAGGAGAGAGCCGGGCTGAGACAGACATTTGGCAGTTGTCGGTGTGTAGATGGTAATTGAAATCACGAGTGAAGATGAGACTGCTCAGGAATAGAATATAAAGTTTTTTTAGAAAAGATAGAAAGAAAAATGGCCTGATATGGCAGTATCCACCCAAGCTAAACGGAATCCTAACCTATGACTTAACCACAGCTCCTAGTTATATACCCAAGAGAAATGAGTGCATATGGCAACCCAAAGACATGAACAGGGATGTTCACAGTAGATTTATTTATAATAGCCCCAAACTAGTAACAACCCAAATGTCTAGCAAGAGTAGAATGGGGCTTCCCTGGTGGCGCAGTGGTTGAGAGTCCGCGTGCCGATGCAGGGGACACAGGTTCATGCCCCGGTCCGGAAAGATCCCACATTCTGCGGAGCGGCTGGGCCCATGGGCCATGGCCGCTGAGCCTGCGCATCTGGAGCCTGTGCTCCACAACGGGAGAGGCCACAAGAGTGAGAGGCCCGCAAACCGCAAAAAAAAAAAAAAAAAAAAAGAGTAGAATGGATAAACAAATTGTGCTCTACTTACATAAGGCAATACTACACAGCATTGAAAAAGCATTAACTACTGCTATATAAAACAAGACTGAATCTCACAGACATAGTCATGAGCAAAAAAAGACAGACACAGACATGTATACACTGCATGGAGGATACATATAGTCTAGGAAGTTCAAGAACCGGTGAAACTTATCTCTACTGACAGAAGCCTGAATGTGATTAATTCTTGTGGGGTAGTGTTGACTAGGAAAGGGCCTGAAGGAACTTTCCAGGACACTAGAAATGTTTTACAATTTTATACCAGTATAAATACATACTGATGTAATATGTAAAATATTACATTGTAAGATAAACCAATGTAAAAATATACTAATGAAAAATTCATCAAGCTGTTCCATTAAATCATAGCCACACAATTTAAGAGAAGAGGAAAGCTTGGGATTGAGACTTGAGCAGTGCCAACATTTAATGGCCAAGTGGAAGAGCATGAACTGGTACAGAGGCAGGAGTGGCTAGACAAAGGAGGAAAATCAGGAGAGTACCGTTGTTAGGAAAGAGAATAGTGCAAAACAGAGGTGGTGGTCAACCATTTTGAATGATTTTGAGACATCAAGGATAAAAAATGGTTGTGGGTTTTGGAAATATGGAGGTCACTAGCGGCCTTAGCGAGAACCATTTTGGTGGAGTGCTGGGGCCGGGGGAGGAAGGCAGCCCGAGTGGATTAGAGAGTGAGATGGAGATGAGAAAAAAATGGAGACAGTGGAATCTATACATCAATTTTAAGAATTTTGTCTGTGAAAAGAAACAGGTACTGTGGGAGCTGGAGGGGGCTGTGGAGTTGAGAGACGTTTGTTTATTGGGTTTTATCTTAACCTAAAGCCTGGTACATAGTAAGTAAATAAATATTAGCTGTCATTATAGCTATACATTTAAAAAAATTTTTATTTATCTTTGGCTGCGTTGGGTCTTCATTGCTGTGCGTGGGCTTTCTCTAGTTGCGGCGAGCGGGGGCTACTCTTCATTGTGGTGCATGGGCTTCTCATTGCGGTGGCTTCTCGTTGCGGAGCACGGGCTCTAGGCGCGTGGGCTTCAGTATTTGTGGTGCTCAGTAGTTGTGGCTCGCAGGCTCTAGAGCACAGGCTCAGTAGTTGTGGTGCGCGGGCTTAGTTGCTCCATGGCATGTGGGATCTTCCTGAAGCAGGGCTCGAACCTGTGTCCCCTGCATTGGCAGGCGGGTTCTTTTTTTTAGAAGCCTGGTCTTTTCTTCTCAATGTCATGGTAAATCCCTTAAAGTGGACTTGGGCTGATTCTTATCTATGAACTTCACAGGACCTGGGAATTTACCCAGTAAGATTTCAATAGCTGTGTCTCCTCTGCGTGCAGGGAACAAAATCAGGCATTTCCACATGGCCAAGTGCCTCCGCGCAGTTGGTCCAGGCCGGCAGGGCAGATGGGTTCTTAACTGCTGCGCCACCAGGGAAGTCCCTATAGCTATACATTTTAAGATGGGAGAATCTTAAGCATGTTTCAGTGTCAATCAGAAGGTTCCACTGGAGAGGGAGAGACCTACTACAAAGGAGGGAGAGGCAGAATCTTTAAGGTAAAATTCCCATAAAGATAGAAGGAGATCAGATGGTAAGAATAGGTTGAGATTTCAGCCTAGAGAAGATGGATGTTCCCCTCTGGGGGCAGGTACCCAGAGGAGCGGGGAGATCTTGTCTGAGACTTCTATCTTCTCTGTAAAGTGGGAGGTAAGGTCATCTGCTGAGGGTGAGAGGAGGGCTAGGAAGGGTGGTGGTTTGAGAGGCGTAGAAAAATTTACAGTAATCAGTGGGGAGAGCAAGTTGACGGGAAAACACAGTGGGGTTGCCAGGGCAGCACTGGCATGTTGACCATAAACACAATGTGATTCCAAGCCATGTGACTTCCTCTGGTAGAGTGTGGCTGAGGAAGCCAGTGGTGGGTCCATCTAAGGTGGGGACTTGGCTAAATGGTGCACTGAAGAGGCAGAGAAGTTACAAGATGGTGTAGTCAAACTGAGGCTGGGGTTCTTCTCTTTTGCATCCTTTTTTTTCCCCTTCCTGCCTCATCATACCACCTCTTTACAGAGCATGGGCAGCTGGGGAGCTGGGCACCCTCCTCCACCACACATCCCTGCTCCTACAGTCACGCACGAAGAACCCGGGCTTAGAAGATCTGAGGTCAAGGCACCCACTCTGTCATTTACTGGTTGTGTGGCCTCAGGCAAGTCATGTAACACCTCTGAGCCTCAGTTTCCTCATCTTTCAAATGAAGATATTAATATCTTCCTGCCTCCCAGAATTATGAGGATCACAGGAGCTAAAGTAAAGAGAATTTGTAAACTGCAAAGCCTGACAGAAAGAGGAGATTAATTTGGCAGTTATGCGCTCTGCATGGGGCCAGAGGTTCGTGGGCATATGAGCTCTCTCCTGCAGACACATGAAGAGAGCTGTGTGTGCCCCTGTGCACACCCATCCCTGTCCACGTCACACCCTAGTCCACGTCCGCATTCTCCCACTCTCAGACACGCACGGGGAGGTGCACGTGTGCTTGCACACCTGGGGCACACGTGCAGTGTGTGGTGAGGAAGCCTGAGTTGGCTGCTCTCCATGGTCAAGGCCACTGCAGCAGTCTCTCCCCGAGGGACGTTCCCAGCCAGGCATGAAGAGCCGACCCACCAATCAGAGACACTCGATACTCAGCTACACAGCCCAACCTCCCAGGCCTCCAGGACTGTCAACCACATGGAGGGGGTGCAGACGAGAGGAGTGGGAAAGGGTTTTCTTTCCAAGAATTCATAGGAGCTCAGAAAAATCACAACTTGCCCTCCCTCTCCCTCAGGAGTGGCCTTAGAGAGCCTGGAGTGAGAGTCTCTGTCCTTAGAGCTTCTTTTTTTTTTTTTTTGCAGTACATGGGCCTCTCACTGTTGTGGCCTCTCTCGTTGCGGAGCACAGGCTCCAGACGTGCAGGCTCAGCGACAATGGCTCACGGGCCCAGCCGCTCCGCGGCATATGGGATCTTCCTGGACCGGGGCATGAACCCGCGTCCCCTGCATCGGCAGGCAGACTCTCAACCACTGCGCCACCAGGGAAGCCCTCCTTAGAGCTTCTTAAGGGAACTTTCCCTCAAGGTGACTACACAGCCGTTTCATGTTTGTTTTAAAATTTTCCACGAGGAAGATGTCTGATGCATGTGTCCAGGAAACGGTACTGCACACCCATTCTACACATGGGCCAGCGGGGGGGCTTAGCCAGAGTGGCCCAGAGGCTGAAGGAGAGGCTGCCCCTCGGCAAAGAATAATTTAAAAATCCATTTACAACCCCCTTTGCTCACAGGAAATTGAGCCTAGAAGCTGAGAAATGGAGCCAGATGAAACTCTGCCCAAAATAGAACCCAGGAGTCCCAGACGCATCCTCCACCCAAACCAGGCTCCATTCTCTTTTGAGCTGTCTCCTTCCCTGCTTTGCCTCCCAGAATCCCCATGCCAGAGTTTTGACCAGAAGGTTCTCAGCCAGAGGGTACAGACATACAGGGTACAGACATACAGTAAGGGAAGGCTTGTGCCTCGGGAACCTGGCCAAAGACCATGACCCTTGCTGGAGAGAACTAGACTGGTCATCAGCTGGGAGAGGCTGGGCTGGGGGAGACACCACACATTCTGTAGAACTGAAGTTTCTCTCTTTCTTTCTTTTAGGCTGCGCCGCAAGGCTTGTGGGATCTTAGTTCCCCATCCAGGGATTGAACCCGGGTCCTCGGCAGTGAGAGCGTGGCGTCCTAACCACTGGACGGCCAGGGAATTCCCAGAACTGGCGTTTCTGAATAGCTGAGCTGGGCTGGGGAGATCAGAAGGATCCCACCTAGATGTGGAGGGTCCTCTCATCCCTGGCACGTGATTCTCTGCTCCGAAGCCCTTCGGCTTCCCTTAGTACCACCCTGCACTCTGAGCCTCCCGGGAGAACTGCACGTGGCTCGAAGCTCCCTGAGGGCAGGGACAGGCTCCGCCTGTTCACCGCCGCCCCCTGGTGCCCAGCGCGAGGCTTGGCACTTCCAAGGGGCTCCATCGGTGACGGGAAGGAATCAAGCGGAGCTCGACACTCCCACCCCCAGCCCCTCGTGCCTACTATTCCAATCTCCCTCACCATCCCCCAGGAATTGAAACTGCCTTCCACAAAGTTGAAGCATGCTCCCAATCCAGCTCCACCCACAGCAGAAACGTTCAGACCTCTGTGCAGGAACCCCGTCTGCTTCCTGGATGCACACCAGGTGCAGTGGCGGCCCTACCACGGAGTTCTCCGCAGGCTGCGGCAGGAGAAAGCCCGAGGCTTCGAAGAACTGCTCCTCCCCACCCTCCACTTCCGGCTCCTCCCCCAGAGCCGCTTACTTACAGCAACTCCCTATTACTTTAGCCAACAGCCGGAGGTCAGTTAACTGAGAGTAGCCTCTTAGCTGACAGCAGTCTGGGAGAGGGGCAGAGTCAGAAATGGCAAGGGATTGGGGAGGAGCAGGAGGAGGTGAGAGGAAACTGAATCACCTGAGGGAGGGGGGGTGCGTGTGTGTGTGTGTGTGTGTGTGTGTGTGTGTGTCCCCAACGCAGGGTCCCCTGGATTCTAGCAACTGGCTCTACTCCAGTCTCCTCCTTCCAACCTCAGGCACTTCGGAGGGAGGGAGGGAGAGAGAGAAGGGAAGGGTAAGGCTCGAGGAGGTACCCAAGAGCGGCTAGGGCAGGGTACCCCTCCTCCCAAGCTAACCTCTCCACTCCAGCCTCTGCTATCCCTCTGCACTCCCTGCATGCTCCCCCGTCCACACCCCACCACAACCCCACACAAAGACCACCGGGCTTCTGGGTGGGGTAGCCCCCAACCCTCCTTTCTTCTCTGTGTGTAGCAGTGTGGGCAGCCCTTCCCTTCAGCAGCCCCTCCACTCCCTGCCTAGCTGGAGGGAACAGACCCAGGTAGTGAGGTCGGGCCCTCCCCAGGGACTCCAGGTCTGAGCTGCTGTGGGGTGGTGTGATGAGGGGTGTCCATGAAGCGGCAGAGCCGGCCCTGGGGATAAGGAAGCTCCCACGGCTAGTCCTGGCTCTCCCTGGGACCTGCCATCCCTGGCTCTTCTTGTTTAAGATGACCTCTCCCTCCAACTTCTGGGTCTCAAGATCACCCTTCTTTTATATCAGCATCTCACCTCCTTAGGTGCTCCAGAAGATTCCTGTCTACCTCCAGAACCTTGGGGGGATTTCTTTGCCCACCTCTCCTCTGGGAGATTGCCCCCACTCCAGGGTCCCCTGGACTCTTGTCCTCCTATCCCTCGTCCCCCAATTCCACCCTCTCCCAAGAGAATACTATCCCCACTGCATACCCACCCCCAGGATTTCCATTCTCTGCCCTCCCCTTCCATCCCTTCCAGGGTTCAGAAATGAATTCCCACTTCTCTCCCCCAGGCAAAGGCTCTGGGACTCAGCTGGAAGAGGGGGGGTGGCATAGGGCAGACTAGGCCACCATCTGCCAGCCCCCTCCCCTTGGCGCTGTTCAGCATTCTAGCCACATCGGAGCTCCCACTGCCAGGGACACATAAGGTGCAGCTGGAGGCTGGCACCAGCTGCGACTGTGCTCACCCCCCCAGCACCCCACCCCTACCCAGGCTTCGGCAGACAGCTGCACCCCCGGGCCCCCTCCATGGAACCCCTCTCCTGCCTTGGCCTGGCTGGCCTCAAAGCTGGGTGGGAGAGTGGAGCCTCAGACCCTGTTGCCCTGGCAACCAAGCACCCCACCGAGAAGGAAAAGAGGAGGGAAGAGGGGGCCTGTGGGTGGGTCTTTGGTAGCTCAGGAGAGAGCTACTGAGGCCTACCCAGTTGGGCTACTAGGGGGACACCCTCCCCATTGCCCTCTGCCTCTTCAGTCCCAAAGGGTTTTCAAACCAGTTTCTCCCAGATTTAGCCCAGGTTCCCCCCACTCTCCCAAGCTGACTCAGCCACAGCTGGCGGAGGGACCTGGCCAAACACCTCTTGGACCACATTCATCCCCTGAGGTTCAGCTGGATTCAGAAGCACATCTGGGGGAAATGCGTGTCGCTGCTGACCCCCACCATGGGAGCTGAGGTGTCTAAGGGACCAGAGGATGCCCTTCCTATGCTACCTGCACTGTCCTCCAGGAGCAAGGTTCCTATCGTTGGATGATGCGACCATCATCGCATCACCCACAAAAGAGTCCACATGTGCCTGTGCACGCTCTATTTTGCAAACACTTTGAGCTGGACTCGGACCCCCAGTTGAGAACCTCTGCTCTCAAGGCAGCAGAAGATGCCAAGATGGTCTCCCCTAAGCTCTGACCTGAGAGAGAGATGTTTTCTGTCAGTGCCTCATCTGTCCAGGGGCTAGACACACGCCTCGTGTCCTAGCAGAGACCAGCAAGGAAGGAGAGGCAGATGTTAGCTATGGGACCAGGGAGAGGAGGGAGAAGGTGGAGCACCAGGTAAGGGGTATCTGTGCCCCTTAGGACCAGGGAGCTGGAGGAGAGTGCCAGCGTTCTTCTTCTCCACCAGGGAGATGTCAGACATGGACTCACAGTGAGACTCCCATCTGTGTAGGGACATCTCTTATGGGCAGAGTAGAAAGGGGCTGTTGAGGTCAACCTGAGAGGGCAGAAGGAAGGTCTGAGAGGTTTGGGTCCAGCTACATTCAGGGTCAGGCCTTTGACATGGGCTCAGAGACAGCAAAAACCTGGTCCCTGACAACCCAGAACCAAGAAGTGCCAGTGTTGGGCCTGTGGGATCCTAGCCATGTATTTCTCCCCCAGCAAGAGAAAGAACTCACACTGCTCCAGAACTTTGTGAACCAATCATATCTCCATCTGACTGTGGAGGGTTGTCCCCTCAGACAACACGGACCAATCACATTTCAGGGTCTCCATTTCCATGAACTAAACATATTTTAGCATCACCACTTGGAATCTTTCTGTACGTGAGGGACAGATGGAACCTCAACTGTATACTTTCTACGAACTCCACTTTGTTCCTTAGCACCTTCCCAGGTCGAGCCAAGCAATTCCCTTCCTCATCCAAACACTACAAACCATTCAATCTAATGCGTTTTCTCTGTCTTTCTTGATGGTTCCTTCTGCTTGTGTGTGGGGTATGTTGCAGAGGAGGAGGGCTCTGGCTTTCACTTCCACCGTCAATTACAGTTCTACTACCCTTGGGAATATAGTTGGTGAGCCTGGGAGCCCTTTGGTCTTGGGCCCTGGGGAATCCAGCACTCTCCTGTTTTGAGGAAGGAAAAGTGGGAAGGAAATGGTTCTTGCATCATGCTAAGCTCCCTATGAGCTTGGCTCAGCAAGGACTGTGGTCATGTAAACTTTGTCCAGCAGTATTGACAGAGGCCCATGACACTGGTCTCAGATAAAGGCTTAAAGAGATTGGGAAGTCGTGTGTAACTTCAGCAGGAGAAAACAAGCATAACTGTGGTTCCAACCTTTCTACACAAACAAATGCAGTTCATGCTCCCATAATGCTAGGGAGGCAGTAAGCAAGTGTGGGAGAAAAGGGGAGGATCTGAGAGTGGAGAACTGGGGGCAGGCACGGACAGGAAAAGAGTCCTAGGGGAGCCTGGGTTTTCAAGAGCAATTGCCAGAACTGGAAGTGGACACGACGACTCCAGGGTCAGCAATATTAACACAAAGAGCACACTGCGTTGGGACTGAATGAGACATGAGTTCTAATGCTGAGTCTGTCACTAACCAGCTCTGTGAGCTCGGGCAACTCATTCTACCTCTGTGTCTCAGCTTGTTAAATAGAGATAACATGACTCTTCATCCAGGGGATTGAAGGACAGTCTAGAAAGCATTTGGAAGAGTTCCAAGCATCACCCTCACATTTGGTATACTTTTGCATACATGGCTCCAGGTCCTCTGGCCCCTTTCCACAGTCCCTGCCTGTTTCTAACTGCCCAGGAACCTGTATGACTTGCCCATGATCACCTGGCACATGAGGTGCCAGTCAGTTCCCTTAACCCTCCCTGGGGTGCTGGCTTTGAGGCAGCCCCATCTGTGTGTGGAGGGTATGAGTATCTGTGGGGCACCTCCATTTTAAGAAGCAGTCTCCAATTCAGCCATGACTGTGTACCCCAAGTCATCTCTTCTTCCTCAGACCCTGACTCTGTGGGTTGGCAAGGGGGGAACCCAATCAGACAGAGTGTGTGTGTGTGTGTGTGTGTGTGTGTGTGTGTGTAAAATGGCTGGGGTAGGGGACGGGTGGCACAGAGAGAATTACCTGTCCAGTTTTTTAAGAAAAAACTTCCCTTACTTCCCATGTTTCATGGTGCTTCTCAGACTTTAATTCAAACTACTTGAGGATTTTGTTAAACTGCAGGTTCTGATTCAGTAGGTCTGGGAAGTGGGGTGGCAAAGTCCTACATTTCTTTCATGGTCCCAGATGATGGTCCTCGGACCTCATTTTGAGTAACAAGGCTGCAGCTTACCCATCACCACCCCCAGCTCTGACACCTGTGGCCCAGAAGGTAAGCTTGATGGGGTCAGGGGACCTGCCAGGCTGTGTGTGTGTGTGTGTGTGTGTGCGTGCGAGCACACTATAGGCTCTCTTTCCTGCCATCATGGACACAAGGCTGAAGCCGAGGCCCTCACAAAGAGCAAATTCGTCCCTGAGCTGAACAAAGTACCCCCCCTGCCAGAAGCAAACCCTAGGGACACACAACTTCCTCCCCAGAGGCCCACCCGCTC
Organism: Mesoplodon mirus; assembly: GCF_964341445.2. Classification (NCBI taxonomy): domain Eukaryota; kingdom Metazoa; phylum Chordata; class Mammalia; order Artiodactyla; family Ziphiidae; genus Mesoplodon; species Mesoplodon mirus. The sequence goes on along the minus strand of NC_138987.1, from coordinate 56,272,852 downwards.
CTAGTCTCCTCCTCCTCTGGGGGCTGGCTGACTCATGCCCCACACCAGCCAGGGGGCTCACTCACCACCTTGAAGTCCTCAGCGCTGCAGACCTCCCCCCGGAAGTGGCAGGAGAGCAGCATGTCTCGAATGTCGTGCCCCGCACGGTCGTAGAACTCGCGCATGTTGAAGGGCTTGGGCTTGAAGCTGCGGAAGTTGGCCTTGTCCTGCAGTATCTCCAGCTGCTTTTCATCTGCCATCTGTGTGTCTGGTATCTCATACCTGGAGCAGGGTGGGGTGGGGGTGGGGTGTGAGCAGCGCATGGATCGGCAGGACCTTCGGTTCCTGCCTCCATCTGGCCTCCGGTGTCCCATGTCCAACCTTGGGGGGAGGGCAGCATCCAGCCCTGGACAGAGGCATGAAAGGAGAGCTGGGCGTGTCTAGAGGATCTGCCCCGTGGGGTCTGAGAAGGCAGAGGATGGCAGTGGCTGCCCAGGGGCTGGGCATCTGAGCACATGGGTAAGCATGGATGGGCAGAGAGATCAGGGCAGGAACTATGGCTTTTATACCATAGTTTCTACCCTTTAAAGATGGTATTCCCGGATCCCACAAGGGAGGAGAATATCGAGACATAGTGGCGGGAGGGTGGGCAAAGATCACTCCAGGGAATGTGGCCATGTCTCACAGCTGGGATCAGAGATTGGGTGCCCCTAATTGAGTGCTTGGCAGTACCCCGATCTCTTTGCTGTGAGTGGCAGGTTTGGGGGTCTGGAGGGCAGGGTGGTATGGGCTGTATGGTGGCTTAGAGAGGAAGTACCCTGACAGGGGGTCTGGCGGCCGGGATGGGTGGGAACCTCCCACCTGTTGTTGAGCAGAGCCAGCAGCTCCCCAGCGTGGTACAGGTCGTTCTTGGAGACTTGGCTAAAGCGGAACTCGTTGAGGTTGCACAGCGTGACAGCAGGGAAGGTGAGCTGGGAGGCAGCCACCTCGTCGAGCTTGGTGACGTGGTGGTAGTGGAAGTAGTACTGCACGCGCTCGGTGCACACGCACAGCAGCACAGCCAGTGAGCCCAGGAAGCAGAGGGCCCAGAGCGCCCGCTTCAGAGACAGCCGCTCGTAGGAGAAGATGTGGGCCAGGCCGTGCAACGTGGAGCTGCTGGCGAAGGCCTGGATGCTCACCGGCTGGACGCCACCCACCTCCTCCTCTTCAGCCTTCAGTTCCATCCTGGCTGAGGGGATCCTGGGGGAAGGGGGCGGGGGAGTCTGTCATGGTCCTGGGATGAGAGTACACACAGCATCCCTCCAGATGTGTCCATCCCCATCTCCAGAGGTCACTGTCTCTGGTGTGCAAGACCAGAGGTGGCTGGCTGGGGGACACACTCTCAGAAGAGGGTCCCTCCAAATGCAGGGCTTTGGGCGTCAGCGTAGGCCAACAGAATGCTCTCCCAGGGAAGACTCCCAGGCCAGGGGAGACCCCAGATGCAGTCACCCGAGGGTGAGAGGGAAGTCCCAGTGCTCCCACAGGCAGGCACAGGAGTTTCCTCCAGATGTGGGGTCACTCTGGGACGGGAATGTCCACCCATCCTGGAGACGAAAACTCCCCCAAATGGGCTGAACCCGGGGTCAAGAGTTCCCGGTCAAGGGTGTCCCCAGGCCTGGACTTTCGCCCCCATGAGCTAGACCTGGGCCAGAAACTCCAGAGGGGGGTGGGGAGGGGCCCACCTGAATCCTCACCTGCGGGCGTCTCCGGTTCTCTGAACAGCGCAGGCTGTATGTGTGCATGTTTGGGGTGGGGGTGGGGTGGGGGCAGAGGGCAACCCGAGGTGGCTGCACAGAGATGGGGGCGCGGTTCCCTCTGACACCGAGCTGTCCCCGCCCCGGACGCCCCCCCCCCACCCCGCTCTAGCTTCTCGACGCAGCCAGATCCCCTGTTCGGCCCCCGCCCCCCTCCCCAGCCACTGAGCCGCCCCAGAAGCTGGGGAAAGCTAGAGGGGAGGAAAGTCCCGGCTTCGGGGCGCTGGGGAGTCCCGCAGCCAAAGGAGAGGGGATCGGAGACCCACCTGAGGGGGATTCGGGAACCCGGCAACCGGCGGCGGGTCCTGGGGCGCGGGGCCGGACGCGGGCTCAGCGGCTAGCCTCGGAGGGGCTCATGGCCCGGAGCGGGAGCCGGCGGCTGCCGCGGCACGCCGCGCAGAGCCCTGCAGGGAGCGGCCCGCCCGGCCCGGCTCGGCTCGGCTCCGTACGCCCGCCGCGCGCGCTCCCTCGCTCGCCTCGGCTTGGTCCGCGGTGGTGCGCGGTGTGCGGAGCTCTCAGCCCCGGGATCTGCAGGGATCCATCGTCCGGCCGGGAGGCGGTGGGAGGGGAGGCAGAGGGGGAGGGGAGAGGGTGCGCGTGCGCGCCTACGAGTGTCTGCGAGGCTGTGTCTGGGTCGGTGTGCGCGCGGGGCCCCCGGACCGGGGAACGGGATCGAGGGCTCCCCCCGCTGCCTCGCCCCCTCCTCCCGGCCGCTCTCGGCGGCGCTGCCTCCCTCGGTCCCGGAGCCGTCCCCCTGCCTGCGAGGCCCAATGGCTTGTGTGTGACTGTGTGTGGTGTGTGTGTGTGTGTGTGTGCGCGCGCGCGCGGGGGGGAAGGTGTCTGCCCCCAGCGTCCCCCTCCCTGCGCTGTCTCCTTCGGATCGATGCTCCTGCCTCTTGCTGCTGCTTCCTCTGGTGGCACGCGCGCGCGCACGCGCGCACACACACACACACACACACACACACACAGAGGCAAGCTCCGAGTCACACTTGACTGATTCAAGCACTTGCCCGTGTGGAGACACACACACATATACAGACCAGAGTCACACCACGCCACTCACAGCCACACGCACCCCCCACAGACACCCACACACCCCAGAAGCCTGGCCCACAGGGCAGGAGCTCAAGAGCTTACAAGTATTCACCTGCTCTTATCCCTGCTCCCCACCTACATGTGACACTGTACACACATGTACATATATAAACAAACACGCAGCCTTGGCCACCCAAACCCCATCCTTGTGGCCTTGCCTTAGGGAGGGCAGGTTGGCAGCTCCTCACTGCCAAAGCTCTAAAGAAGGAGCAGAGAGAAGGAGGGAGAAACAGCCAGAGGTCAAGGGAAATTGGACTGAAGTCAAGAAACAGGGAAAGGGAAGGGAATGCGGGGTGGTGGGAGGGTGTAGGGTTGGGGGGAGGTGGACAGGATGAGGAAGGGATGGAAGGGGGAGCTGTACTCAGGGATGGAGCTGAATTCTGAGGCACCGAGACCAGGCCTGGGGGGGGTAGGGGTGCTTCTCCTCTAGCTCGCACCTCTCTCCTCCTCCTCCTCCTCCTCTCTAAGAGGTCTTGGGGGGCCCTCCCTATCCAATTAACAGAGAAGGAGCAATCAAAGGGAAGTTGTTAATTTGCTGATGCTCATTAGGGGCTCTTGGCACGAAGACTGTTGAGGTCTGATGGTGTCAGATGACGAAGAGGGGGTGGGGGGGGACGAGAATTCTATCTCTAACCACTCCTTCACTCCACTTGCAGGCTGGTGCAGATCAGGGAGAGGAAGGTGAGAGGTGTGTTCCCAGGGTTTTAAGTTAGAATGAGAACCTGTAATGAGAAGGGGCTGGCACACTAGAAGGAAGTTGGAAGAGAAGTTGTGAGGGGTTGGGGCCACGGGGCACATGGGAAGCCAGGGAAGGGAGCTGGAGACCCCTCGAGGGAGGGTTGGCTTAGGGCTGCAGAGGAGGGAGAGTAGGATCCATTAACTAGGTACCTGGGCAAGGCGCTACCAAAAAAGGAAGGGAGGATCTTAGGTTCTCCTCTTGAATTGGGGAGCTGTCCAGCAGCACCAGGCCTTTCCGGAGGGCTGCTATGTCCCTGGGTAGCCACTGGGTGGCAGCACCCTCCCAGGTACATAGAATCAACCAAAAGGGGCATTTGGGAGTGGGATTTCAGCCTGGGGGGGCCCCAAGCAGGGACCTGAGGAAGCACTGGGCAGAGTCTGATTCCTGAATTCCAAGTGTCCTCGGGAGGAGGGGTGGACCATTTTGGAGCATCTGTAATTCCCCTAACTCCCCACCCTTGCAGGCTGAATGACACATGGAGTTTCTTCAAATGGCTGCAAATTGCTTCAGTCACCTGGGATGTTACTGAGGGAGCAGCGGGGGAGGAAGGAAGGCGATGAGATGAGGTGGAGGCAGGCAAGGACTGATTGAGGCCAAGGAGCAGCCTCAGGAGGAGTCTGGGGGAAGATAAGAGTGAATCAGGCAATCTCAGATTCCAGACCTGGTCCTGCCATTCATTAGCATGGGCAGGTCCCTTGACCTCTCTGAGCTCAGTTTCCTCATCTGTAAGATGGGGATAATATTTATTTCACAGGAGTTTCTGAGAATTACATGAGCTAATGCATAGAAACTGCTTCGTACATTAGCTTGTACTTAGTGAATCCTCAATAAGTAATAACTATCATTATTAGCATTAGTGTTTGAATCCTGTGGTAAAACCACCAGTGCAGCCAAATCAGGGCAGAATCTGACAGTGGTTCTCAGCCCAGGCTGCACACTTGAATCACCTGTGGAGCTTTTTCAACTACTGCTGCTGCTGTGGCCCTGCTTTAGACCAATTAAATCAGAATCTCCGGAGGTGGAGCCCAGATTTCCCAACTTTTCAAGACCTGTAATATAGAGCAGTCAGTCTTGAGAAACCTTGATCTTCAGAATCCACGGGTCTCAATCAAGGCTTCAGTTATGATCCTTGTGTGTCAGGCCCCAGCTTTAGAAGTTCTTTCTTATGTACAACCTGAGTCCCTTTTGCTATTGTTTCCTCTTCCTTTGAGGTGAGATGGATCCCTGTGCACATCCCCCCACCCCTGCCCTGTACATTTCGGCAAACCTCCACTGAGGCTTTTCCTGTGTCCAGCCCCAGGATTGGCCCTGGAGACATGGGCCAAAGTCTCTCAGTGTCAGAGGAGAGATGAACATGCTGACACCCACCTGAATCTAGTCTAGCAAAAACCGAGTGAAATTGAGGGATGGGACAGCATCGAGCGGCAGAGGGGCAAGTCGTACTGACAGGGGTTTGCAGCACAGGGATGAGGAAAAGGGGAAGTTGGCTTTGGTAAGATGACACTTGAGGGATCCAAGGGCTGTGATTAGTGTCACACTGCTCCTTTCTGCTTCTCTGGGCCCACCTACCTCTTATTCAGGCCTTGACAGATCCTAGCTCCTTCAGCCTCCTCCCAGCTTCTTGTCCACACTTCCCTCTTCTCTGGTCACTGCAGTCCCTAGACCTCAGTACCCTTTCTCTCCTGGGGCTGAGAGAGAAATAGGCCTGGAGATATCCCACCCTCCACTGCATGAGGCATCTGGCTAGGACCCACCCAGGGCTTTGGCATCATGCTGACCTGGATTCAAATCCCACCTCTGTCACACCAGCACTGTGTGATCCTGGGCAAGTTCCTTAACCTGTCTGAGCCTCCCTTTCTCCACAAACCATAAAATCTGGTTAATGCCCACAGTGATGAAAAATGTCTGCCTGGTAAACAGTAGGTGTTTCATCAATAGTGGCAAGTATTATTTTCATCCCTGAGAGGCTGATGGGGTAAATTCCCCATGGGCACTTCCCTTGCAGATGGCCCCATCTGCTCTAGGTGCAGAAGCACCCTCCAGCCTCTCAGATACAGGGGGAGAAGGGGGAGGGCAAAGGGGGGGCAAGGCCCCCTGGGACTCCTAGGCAGCTCTTCTCTGCTCCCGTGCTTGAAATCACACGTACCCCCATCTGTCTGCAACCACTTCATCTGTGAGCTCAGCAAACGCAGAGACAGTTAAGGAGTTAATTAGCAGACAGTGGGAAGGGGCTGTGGACCTGAGGCTGATAAGATCCATCAACACACCTCTCCCCCACCCCTCCGGACTCCACTTTGCCCCTTGACCCTCATCTTCTCACCCTGGTCCAGATGGTCATCTCACCTCCTCCCTCATTTCTCTGCTACCCTTGCCTTTACCCTACCCCCCACCGCCGACCTATTCTATCCTGTCCTCTCTTCTTCCCCATTCCTCTCGCTAATCTCTCCCCTGACCCACTTATCTTTTCCTCCCTTCCCGTCCCCCCAAATCATTGCTTTCTCCATCTTTTGGGGGCTCACCCTTTTCTCCTCTCCATGTTCTCCTCTCATTCTGGCCCCTCTTCACTCTCCACGCCTTCCCCCTCTCCCCACATCACCCCTCTCTCTCCAACAGAATATGGGTCTCAGAACGTAGTGCTTTGTTCACTGGGCACCATATCTGCTACAGGAATCAGTGTGTTCAAGGTTGCCTGCTACGCTGGGTCCCACCACTGCATTCCGGAAGGGGTCTCCTCTGATCCTCACCCACTCCCAGCACCTCTCACTCCCAGTTCTCTGGGTAGCCTAGTCTCTTTCCTGTACAAGTACACCTTTGGGGGCTCTCTCCCCATACTGCTACTGTCGCCTCTCTCTCAGGGTCTTGGCAGTTCATCTGCACATCCGGGACCACGATGGACACTTCTTTTTCCTCCCTTCCTCCCTGGGGGTCCGGCAGATGGCCACCTTTCTCCCATCACACGTCCCAAATTGTGTGTCATCATGTCATGTGGGGAGTCATGGCTTCAGCAGGAAGGGATGATTAAAGAGAAAACATAGATTAGGAGACAGAGAAAGGCAGAGAGCAAGAAAGAGGGAGAGAAACTGGGGCCAAGGCAGAGATGAAAAGGGCAGGTGTGGGGAGGGAGGATGAGAGAGATTAAGACAGAGAGTAAAGGTGATGAGACGGAGAAATAGAGAATTGGAAATAAGGAAGAGACTGCTAAGATCCCTCACTGCTTTAAAATTCTGGGCCTTTGAGAAGAGTGAACAAAGGAGAAACAAAAGAACCACAGAGGACCTGGGGTTTTCTTCTTCCAGGAAACTTCCCAGGTTAGTCCTTTACCCAACCCTGAGCTCCAGTCCCCTCCTGCACCAGCTGCCTACTCTCTATTTTGTGGGCCCTGGTTGCTCTGGGAGCAGCTCTGTCCTCTGTCTTCCCCTGACACCATCTTCCCAAGGCAGGGTGCTCCCCCATAGTGGGCAGCGGCTATTTTGACCTCCAGAAGAGGGGAAGGGGAAGGATTGTGGACCAGGCAATTGGCCATGGACTGTGCTCTGCCCACACTCAGTAGGTGCTTTGGATCCTGGGCAGCTTGAGGGCAGGGACTGCATCTCCAGCTCTGGGATGCCAGGACCTGGCCCGAGCCTGGCCGTTACAGCTGCTCAATAGTGTTTAGTGAGTTGCCTAAATGAGGAGCCCTCCTGGGGGTCATGGCTGGGTCTGGGGGTTCCCTAGGCTGGAGACACCTTCCTCTCTCTGCATCAGTTGGTCCTGCAGGGCGCTTGTGTCTCTGAGCTGTCCCCAGATGACAACAGTCTTCCTCTCTCCCCTCTTGCCCCCCACCCTCCTCCCACCTTAACCAGGCATCTCTGGAAGGCGCAATCTCAGCGCCCAGGGCAGCCTGCGAGCCGGAGGAGGCAGTGCCGGTGAATAATTCATGGAGCTGGGAGGCCCTTATCTCCCAGGCCGGCCCCACCCGGGGCCCCAGCACTGGTCCGCTGTCCCGCAGCTCCTCGCTTTATCTCGACGCCCAGCTTGTAATGCAGCCCGCCATATCACAGGCAGAGGGGGAGATTAATTTTCTGGTTTTGCATGGGCGGGGAGGGGAGGGGGTGTGTGAGGTGCTGGGGAGCAGAAGCTGGGATCTTTACGATTTCAGACTCCAGCGGCTTAATCCTCTCCCAGGCCTGCAGGAAGGGGGGGAAGAGGGTGCTGCAAGCCAGATTTCATCATCAGCGGCAGCCCCAACAGCGGGAGGAGGTAGGCGCTGGCACTGAAAAGGGGGTTGTTTGGAAACAGGGGGAAAGCGGCCCTCAGCCTGGGCTCACAGACGCTGGGTTGGTCAGGAGCAAGGAAGGACTCAGGCCATGTGCAGTGCACAAGTGGGCACATGTATGTGTACACACAGGAGCTCGGGCACATGGGCGTACCGCTTCAGGAAGTGGCAACAGTCTTGGCTCTGCCAAACCTTACACAGGGCCTGGCACAGAGGAGTCTAAAAAAAATGTTGACTGACTCAGGGGCCGAATGTCTGGGGAAGTGCTGATGAACTAAGCAGACACAGCTCCACATACTCCTGGAATCTGACTCTGCCATCTTTCCATCTGCCCCGTGGGCCCTGGCCCACGAAGACTGCTGGCTGCCTCTGTTTCCTGTCCCCCGAGGTCCACGTAGGCCAGTGAGGGTGGGGACACTGGCCTAGGGAGCCTGCCGGTCCCTGCCACTTCTGCTTAACTGACACAACTACCCAGAACTAGAGGAATCCACCACCTGTTAGTTGAGCACCTATGACACACCAGGACCTGGGCAGGGCGGCCATGTGTTCCCCAAGATCAACTAGAAGTGGATCTTGCCTTCAAGGAGCTTCTGGCCCAACTGGGATGACCAGACACATAGGTAATTGATTCTGATGCATGACACTGAATGTGATGTTTGCCAGGAAACAATAAATAAAGTGCTCCAAGCAGGGAGAGTGTTGATGATGACCAGGAAAGTGTCTTGAGAGATGTAGCATTTGAGATGGGTTTTGAAGGATAGGTAGGAGTCTGAATTGGCTGTAATGGCATGGGAGGGAGGCATGGCATTTCAGGAATAGGAACAGTATGGAAGAAATGATGACAGGGACCAGGGTGAAGCAAAGAGATGATAGCTTTGTCTGTCTGTTAGGTGAGGGGGAATAGCAAAGCAGGGAGAGGCAAGGACATAGAGGTTCCTGACATCATGTGGAGGAGCCTGCATTTGTCCGGGGTGACTGGGGAGCAACTAAAGTGTTTTGAGCAGGAGGTGGCATGATCAAAGTGGTATTCGGGAAAGATAAAGACAGCCAACATTATTGAGTTTGTGTACTGGCTGCTGTTCTAGGTGCTATGGAAGGAATTCTCTCATTAAATCCTCACAACCACTCTCTTAGTAGGTAATAATAACATCCCGTTTTATAGATGAGGAAATGTGGTCACAGAGGTGTTTGCTATAGAATGGGAATTAATTGAAGACAGCAGAAATCACAGATGGGAAGTTTAAGATGATAAATTCTTTTTTTTTTTTGCGGTATGCGGGCCTCTCACTGTTGTGGCCTTTCCCGTTGCGGAGCACAGGCTCCGGACACGCAGGCTCAGCGGCCATGGTTCACGGGCCCAGCTGCTCCGTGGCATGTGGGATCCTCCTGGACCGGGGCATGAACCTGTGTCCCCTGCATCGGCAGGCGAACTCTCAACCACTGCGCCACCAGGGAAGCCCGATAAATTCTTTAATATCTTAGGCACTTTGGGACGTGGAGAGGAATACTCATTATTTTTTCTACTTTGATGTCCAATTTGTTAATCTTTATTCAATTATTAACATTCCCCTAAATATTCTCCTACTACTTATACAACCAATATATCAAAAACTTATAAATTTGGCAAATTATCTTTCCCCAAATATTTAAACCTTGATTGCAAATGAAATCAAACTCTTCATAAATCAGGTTTTCCTAAAAGCTTTAAACATCTTTAAAAGCAGACAAAAAAAAGAGATTACAACAATTGCCCCAAAAAGCCATTACAAAAACAATATCATGCATTTAAATTTCTTTGTTCAATATTTCTGAGATTATTTTCTTTATTCTTATTCTTTTTCCTTCCTGGGGTAGGATTTTCCTGACTTAAACTAGAGAGTCAAGGTTTACCTGCTCCAGCAGGCTGAGGCCACAGATTGGGTTGATTAGAGATGATTTGGGACCGGGCACAAAGGTCCTGGCGAAGTGGGGCTTCCAGGGAGATTCTCCCAGACTTCATTATGCAGCCCTTTGCTTGTTTCATCAGCAACTTTCCTCTTTATGCTTGGGCCAAACATAGATTTTGAATTTTCGTGTGTGACCCTAATCTCTTCCCCCAAATGATTCTGGTTCTGACTGCCTTATCTTTACGGTACAGCCCACTGTGTTCTGAGCGGGGCCTGATCTGGTTCAGTTAAGTCTAAAGCCCTTGGTCAGTTGGTTAACTGGAACTACATCATTTCCTTCTCAACGGCTGCTAAGACCTACACTATTGTCAGCTAGGTGCTGAAGCGAGGGTCTAAGAAGAGGCATTAAGAGCTTGAATTAGGGCAGTGGCAAAGAGGATAAAAAAGAAAGGACAGTTTTCAGACACTCCGTGAAGGCAAAACTGACTTCTATTAAATGGGAGAGAATGGCTTACCTCAGAGAATCAAATGAAAATACATGTGAAGGCCCTTTTGAACAGTATAAGCACCATTAAATCCTAGTTGTTTTTGCATTTGTTATTGTGGTACCCTTATGAGATGGCTAAGGACAAAGCCTTAGGGAATTCACACAAGTTTAAGGGGTGAACAGGAGGAGGGGAGGCAGGAAAGGAGGCTGAAAGACAAAGGGAACTGAGAAAGATTGGTCAAAGGGAAGAACCAGGAGAGAGAGATGTCACATAGACCAAGGGGGTGGGAGGTGTTTTACGGAGGTCCAGGAGAGAAGAGGCAAAGGACTGAATAAGGATGGGGAGAGTACAGGTGTGTCTGGAGGGGGAAAGGAAACAAAAGAGGTGAGTTATAGAAAGGATTGACAGATGGCTACTACCTGGATGTACTGAAGAGGGACCAGAGGGGAAGCTGGCGATGCAGAGGGTGTGCACTTCAGGGTGGGGAGTCTGGGAAGATGCAGAAAAGGAAGGTTGGGGCTGCCTTGGGTTCCTTCAATGCACAGGATGAAGGTTCTCCACTGGGACCAGGTTTGATGAGCCTCTGCAAACTGAAACTATTTTTCAGCCATGTGGCCCTAGGCTTTCCAGCATAGCTGTCACCCTCCATTCACCCTCCGCCCTTCTCATGGGAATCAGAATCAAAGTTTAGAACCGACAAGGTCTTTGGAGGTCACCTAATCCACCCCTCACCTTCAACTACCACCATGAAACAGACGGGGACACTGAGGCCAAGAAAGGCCAAGTGGCATGATTAGTGAGTGACAAAGCTGGGATTAGAGTCCTGGTCTCCTGACTCCCAAGCTAATACATTTTATTCCTGTCACTCAACCTGGTGATCCTACTGGAGGAGAACTTGGCCCCATGACACCCAATATCACCTGGCTGCCTAAAGAGACTTTTCCAGAGAAGTAAACTTTATTTTGCCTTGCCAGACCTAAAAACCCTGGCATTGGCATTGCATTAGGGGGCTTGGTGGTGGTCGTTGAAGGTATGAAGCATCAGAAAAGGTGAGCTTTGGGAATTCCCTGGCGGTCCAATGGTTAGGACTCCGCGCTCTCACTGCCAGGGCCCCGGGTTTGATCCCTGGTCGGGGAACTAAGATCCCTCAAGCCTCACCACGTGGCGAGGCCAAGGAAAAAAAAAAAAAAAAAAAAAAAAAGGTGAGCTCCTTCTGTGCTTAGTAAAGAACAGGAGTGATGTTGGGGGTATTTTAAGAAACAGCAGGTAGTCAGAAGTAGGGAGAGATTAGAGGCGGGAGATGGAGGCAGGGGAATGGGCTGCCCTGGGTTCAGGGAAGCTGTGGCCCAAAGCCTGTGGGAAGGATTGAGAGAGAGAAGATAAAGTGGTGGTGGTGGTGCATTGTGTCCTGTGGGGATGTGGAGCTGGAGGGCAAGGACGTTAGGATTCAGTACAGGATGGGGTGGATGCTTTATCCAACTTGAAAGAACCACAGCCCAGTCCCCAAACTGGCAGCACCTCTCTGTCTCCCTTGGGCCTCTGACCGCTCTCTTCCCCCTCCTCCCTTCGATTGCTAGTGGTTATTGCTCTCCATTTGGCAATTACTTAGCTCATTAATTGCCTAAAGAAGAACATCTGCCTAGGGTGGGGTGCTTGGCAAAGAAAGTAATGGGGGGGGGCTTCCCTGGTGGCACAGTGGGTGGGAGTCCGCCTGCCGATGCAGGGGACACGGGTTCATGCCCCGGTCTGGGAAGATCCTACATGCCGCGGAGCGGCTGGGCCCGTGAGCCATGGCCACTGAGCCTGCGCATCCGGAGCCTGTGCTCCGCAACGGGAGAGGCCACAACAGTGAGAGGCCCGCGTACCGCAAAAAAAAAAAAAAAAAAAAAAAAGAAAGTAATGGGGAAGGAGGACTGTAGGGGAATGGACTTGGACCTGGACCTGGAATGGACTGCAGTGTGGTGGAGGAGAGGGGTCTTGTATAACTGGCTCCCGTCAGCTGGACCCCTCTGCTCAAATCTAGTTTGGAGGAACTACTTTTCAACTGTGATATGGACTGGCCACAAATACTTTCACTCTCAGATACCTTACCATCCTGATCCAATCGCGTTCTCCATCATCGGAACCACCACTCTCCATCTCTCCTCCTCCACTCTCATCATCACCACTGCAGCCCTCATGGTAGGCAGCCTCTAAGGTGACTCCCAGTGACCCCTGCCTCCTACTGTTCACACCCTTGTGTAATCCTAACCCCTCAAGTGTGGGCTGTGTTTAATGACTCACTTCTAGTGAATAGGACTCAGCAGGGGTGATGGAAGGTCATTTCAAGATGAGGCTACAAAAAGATGTGGCTTCCCTCTTGCACTGAGGAAAGCCAGCTGCCCTGTGGAGAGGCCCACATGGCAAGGAACCGAGGGAGGCCTCAGGCCAACACCCGGCAAGATCCAAGAGCCCGCGAGGAACTGACTCCTGCCAACAATCATGAGTGAGCTTGGAAGCAGATTCTCCGCCGGTGGAGATTATAGATGAGATTGCAACCCATGCTAACAACTTGGTTGCAGTCTTGTGAGAGACTTGGAGCCAGAGGTACCCGGCTAAGCCATGCCCAGATTCCTGATCCACAGAAACTATGATAATAAATGTGTGTTGTTGAACTGTTAAGTTTTGTGGGTAATTTGCTATATGCAACGATAGATAATTAGCACGGCCACTGTCACCATCACTACCACCACCTTCAAATCATCAGTATCACCACCGTCACTACCAACACCACCGCGCTCTCAAACTCACCACCATGACTGCCATCACAGTCATCACCACTGTCACAATTATCCCCACCTCTACTTTATTATTATTATTTTTAATTTATTTATTTATTTAGTTTGGGCTGCATTGGGTCTTTGTTTCTGCACGCGGACTTTCTCTAGTTGCGGCGAGTGGGGGCTACTCTTCATTGTGGTGTGGGCTTCTCATTGCAGTGGCTTCTCTTGTTGTGGAGCACAGGCTCTAGGTGCGTGGGCTTCAGTAGTTGTGGCTCGAGGGCTCTGGAGTGCAGACTCAGTAGTTGTGGTGCACGGGCTTAGTTGCCCCGCAGCATGCGGGATCTTCCCGGACAAGGGCTTGAACTTGTGTCCCCTGCATTGGCAGGCGCATTCTTAACCACTGCGCCACCAGGGAAGTCCCCCCACCTCTACTTTAAACTCGAATGTGAATTCTGTCATAAGCACCATCACCACAATCATCACCTTCAGCTACAAAAGTCTTTTTAACACCCAATATGTACCAGAGTCTAGGCAAGCCCCAAGATTACAAAGAGGTAGGACACATAGTCTGTGCCCTCGGAGAATCCGCTGGGGACTCTCTTGGGGAATCAGGACACATTCATAAAAAGTGACTAGTAAGTTGAGAGTCTATGCTTATTGCCACTTTTGGTCGTAGGAAAGGCTTCAAGGAGGAGGAAGCCCCTAATCTTGGCTTCAAAGGATTGGTGAGATCTGGATAGGTAGAGGGGGAGGGGGAGAGAGGAATCAGCGTGATGTGTCAGGTGGAAAATGAAGTGAGGAGATCTGGCCAGAGGGGAGGACCACGCAGAGGAGGTGGGGTGGGAAATGAGGTTGGAACCAGAAAAGAAGCACATGGAGGTCTAACGCATTTGAGCAGGGCTCTACACTTTCCAAGGCAGCCTCTGTGCTAAGTTGGTTAAGAAGTGCCATTCTCTCTGCCCAGTTTCCCAGCTCAGCCATGGCAAGCCAGGCCTGAGGCTGAAGCCTCGAGCCTTCTGCTCCAGCGGGAGGCAGTGTGGAGTGATGGGACCCAGCAGACCTGAGTCACAGTTCCTTCCAGCAGATAACAATGGGCAAGTTATTCAACCTCCGTGTCAATTATACCTGCCTCTCAGGCTACTGTGTAGACCACATATCAAATGAAAAACACAGCATGTGTTTCCAGGCAGCCTAGAAATAAATGTTAAGTCCATCCCCTAGCCTCCCTGCCTCGCACATTGTCCGTCACCTGGAGGCTGGGCCGCAGTTGTCTCACTCCCATCTCGGCAGACATGCCACACTGCCCAACTCCAGGGGGCACCATTCACATGTGGACACAAGGCTAGGAGGAGTTAGGAAAGAGATACTATTGACCAGCTGCTTCTAAAATCTTCCCCTCCAGAATGTCTTTCAGGACTGGTCCAGGACAGTTGACCCCTCAGCTCAGACCTGTTTGACCAGGAAATCGTCTGATGTGCCTTCCCAGAGAGGTTACACCCTCCACTCACTGGGGAGGGCAGGGCCCAGAGCCAGGATCCTAGGGCCAGAAGGAGCCATCTGGAGCTTCTGGTCTAAGCTCAGTCCCATTCTTCAGTCAGGGAACATACCACGAATTCCATGTAAACAAGACATCGCAACCCTCACAATTGTTTACAGCTTTCATATCACCGCTGCCCTAGGAAATAGTTAGGTCTTGGTATTTGCTTCACCCCCACTTTATAGATGAATGGGAGCTCAGAGACGTTAAGTGAGGTTGCCCAAGACCACTGAAGCAATGGATGGCTCAGTGACCTCAGGATGTCAAATGCCATGTTGTCCCCCAGCCCACTCTGTTCCCAGACTCAGAGATGTTCAGTGGCTTGCAGGAAGTCTCTTGGATTGGACGCAGTAGGGGGGTTAGAACCCAGGCCTCCTTTCCAGCCCCTAGAGCAGTGTTCTTTCTGCTCCATCACCCTGCACCGGTAGAAGAACTGCTGCGGGGAAACAAGTTTGGCAGTGGAAAGGGAGAAATGATGGGAGGGGAGAGGAGGGAACTGGAACCCAGCAGGTGACTGTGGAGGATGGGGTCGATACAGAGACAGGAGGGCTGGGGCACCAGGGTCCCCATTTGGCTGGGGCTGGGATCAGCCCTCCCCATTCCATCAGGCCTGGGGCTGCAGGCTGCCAGTGCCCCTCCATCGAGACCCCGGAGATTCTGAAATCAAATATTCCTCCTCCCCTGTTCAGGCAGCCTTATTGCCATTGACAGTAAATGTATTGCTCTAATCTTTTCTCATTTCGCCAGGATGGGCTCCATTCTGACCTCCCTCCCAGCCTTGAAGTCTTCATGAGGCAGGAGGGAGGCACCGAGGTGGGAAGTGTAGGGGCTGGGTTGAATTGGGGCAGCTGCAGTGATTGCAGATTTGATATGCCTTATCTCCGGAAGGCTGAAAGAGACTAGAAAATTTGGAGATCTCTGCGGGGGGGCCCATAACTGAGGATTCCCCTGGGAAAGCAGATGGGAAAGGCTTGGTGGGCAATGAAGAAACAGGGCCTAGAGCCCCAGGGAAACAGACTTCTGCAGAGCAGACAGGCCTGGTGTGTGTGTGTGTGTGTGTGTGTGTGTGTGTGTGTGTGTGTGTGTGTGTGTGTGTGTGTTGGAGCCAAAATTCTAAGCTTGGGAGATGGTCCTGTTGAGATGGGGCAAGGCAGGGCGTGCCCACCCTCTCCAGAGTGGCCAGTCCACCCTGTCCATCCTGCTGTCCACTCTGCTGACCAAGAAGCCTCACCAGTGTGAATTCCCGTGCTCCTCTGGCTGCTTCTCCTGCTGGTCTTCCCTGCTTAGATGGGCACTCAAGCTTGGCAACCTCAAAAAGGCATCCTGGGAGGGCCAGAGGTGTGGGAGGGCAGGAGGAGTAGTGTTTGAGAGACACTCAGGCTGGGGGTCAGGGCTGGTGTCCAGAGCCTAGGCAGAGGGGGAAAGGGGGTCAGGCAGGCTGAGTGACTGAGGGAAGGAATCTGGTGCTCAGAGCCCACTGGCGGCCCTGAGAAGGCTAAAATCAAGCCTGAGCTTGTGTGTGTGTGTGTGTGTGTGTGTGTGTGTGTGTCTGTCTATCTGTCCCAGGGTAGGGTAGAGTTTGTCAAGGTGAGCACCTGTCTGTCTGCGTGCACCTTCAGGATGATCTGGAAACTTTTCTGGATCCTGACAGTTCATGAGTGACAGGGCCTCAGCCTCTGGGGTATATTGTGTGGGAACCTACTTCTCTCTTCATCGTTCTCCGGCCCTTGCCGGAGGGAAATTCCTGGTTGGAGAGCCTGAGCTGGGTCAGAACTCTGCCCAGGGTTCAGCAGGTTTGGGGTGGGGTGGGCGGGAGGGTGACAGCGGAGGAGGGTGCCGGCCTCTCCTGTCCTCCCCTCTGGCTGTGAGCTGCTGCTTCCTATTGCCAGGCGAGGCAGGCCCACATCTCAGCAAAAGTCTTCTCATAATGATTCCTTTGTTAGAATCTCTGCCTGAACTGACCTTCCTGCTCCTCTCTGATTGCCCCCAACGCCACCTTCGGAAAGCATTCCCTGCCTCCACAGATCTCCACCTGTTCCCCACACTCCTGAGGTTCGTGCCAAGACCACTCACTCGGGATGGCCATCCGTGCCGCGTTTGGTACCTTTTCTTTCCTCAGTCCCTTCCCTTGCCTGAAGATAGCTGAGGTGAAATGTGAGAATTTTTCTACGTGCCAGGCCAGGAACTGGAGCTCAAGGTCCAACCAGATGGGACTTAGGTGTCTGCACTGTGCTGAGTCGCCTCTGGGTCCCTTTCCTCCCCCAGCTCTGGAGGTACATCTCCCTTACAGAGCCTTATGTGTAACAGGTCTCAGTTGTGATCTCTAGACCCAAGGCCACACCCTCTCCCAGTTTGGAACCACCCTCTCACGCGCGGCCCTCAGTTTCCATATAGCACCGGGCTGCAGCGCCCCCTGGTGGCGGAAAGCCCCTTCTCTTTTTGTAGCTTTGTAGCATGGCAGCTCCAAGGGCCTCCAAAGGATTACCAAACTTTTTCATTCCAAAACATTTCCAAGGCCCTGACATGTTAGTAGTGCATTTTCCTTTTTTTTGGCCGTTCCACGCAGCTTGCAAGATCTTAGTTCCCTGACCAGGGATTGAACCCAGGCCCTCGGCAGTGAAAGTGCTGAGTCCTAACCACTGGTCTGATAGGGAATTCCAGTTGTTGTATTTTTGATATCTGTTGATTGAGAAAACACATAATGACTGAGCTCTGGATCTCATCATTAAAGCTCATTTGTATTTTATTCATCCCCCAGCAATCACACAGTTACACGGTCAGTTAATTACACACAGATGGGTTACTCACAGTCTTTATGGAGCAAGGAGCTAAATCTCCTGTGATCACTCCAAGGCCTCTAAATTTGGGAACCATGGATTTAAACCACTCCTCATGTCACAGATGAGAAGACAGGCCTGGAGAGGGGAAGAGATCTGTTTCAATTCACACAGCTCATGAGGGGGTTGCACCAGAATTTGAATTCAGGGTAGATATTTGCCACAGAGCTGCCAGTATCAGTCCTAGAGGGGCCGAAATAGGGAGGAGGTTGCAGGCAGAGGGCTGGGTGGTGGGCGGGAGAGCAGGAGCATCCCCGAGAGGTGCAGAGAGAACTCCGCCCCCACTGCCTTCCGTTCAGCTCTGGTAAGACACACCTAGAGGAGCTGTAAAAGCGGCCCACGGGAAGGAGATGGCAAAGGAACAGAGAGTAAGTGGAGAGGAGCAGCCCGCTCTGCTTCCAGCCCTTCCCCTATTTACCCAAACTGCACAGACTCCAGGCAAGTCATTTAACTTCTCTGAGACTCAGCTTTCTCATCTGTAATATGGGAGGGAACTAGCAGTTGAACATTCCCCTCCCTGTGGGAATAATGCCTTTCTTGCTTCACAGGACTGTTGAGAATCTAATGAAATGTGTGTGAAAATTCTGGATAAATAGCAACAACGGAGGAAGGGAACTTTGCATCCATAATCTCCTTTTTTAATCCTCAAATCGATCCTGTGAAGTAGGTTCTGTTATTCTCATTTAACACGGGAGACAGCAGAAGTTGAGCAGAGAGGGAGAGAGCCCAGATTTGATTCCAGGCCTGACTCCGATCACTGGTTCTTGACTTAACTTTTAGCGTTAAGAGTTAGTAGTAAGTGCTACTTGTTACAATTTACATAAATCTCTGGTCTTTTTTCAGAACCAGCTACTTTCCTCTTCGCAGCCTGTCTCCCTACAGTTCCAGCCACCTTGAACGCGAGTAGCCGAGCGTCCTCTGAGTAAAGTTCAGGCAGGCAGTAACCCTTGCTGGGTCAGGGTTAGCTGAGGTGGACACAATGAGGAGGGGAATACAGGAGTGTCAGCGCGGGGAGAGTGCAGGGGAGCAATACAAGGCTGGTGGAACTCAAACCTGTTTGCACATCAGAATCACTTGGGAAGTTTTTAGAAAATTCCTGAGTCTCACTCTTCATGATTTTAGGCCTTGGATCCATATTTTGGATGCTCATGACCAGCTGGGCATAGGAAAGGGGTGGTGAAGCTACTTTGTTTTCTTGGAGATAGCCATTCAACAGCTATTCAACAGCTATTCTAGAGCAGTGGTTCTCAAAGTGAGGTACCCACATCACTAACAACAGCAGCACCTGGAAATGTGTTAGAAATGCAAATTCTCTGGCCCCACCAAAGACCTAATGACCAGAAACTCTAACAGTGGTGCTCAGCAATCTGTTTTTCTTTTCTTTTTTTTTTTTTTTTTTTGCGGTACACGGGTCTCTCATTGTTGTGGCCTCTCCCATTGCGGAGCACAGGCTCCGGACGCGCAGGCTCAGCGGCCATGGCTCACGGGCCCAGCCACTCCGCGGCACGTGGGATCTTCCCGGACCGGGGCACGAACTCGTGTCCCCTGCATCGGCAGGCGGACTCTCAACCACTGCGCCACCAGGGAAGCCCAGCAAACTGTTTTAACAAGAACCCTTGAGGGGATTCTGATGCATGCTTGAGAACCACTGGTCTAGAGCAGGGACCTACTGAACATCAGGTATGTTGTTAGAAGTGGGAAGAGGTTAGGGTGGATGAGCTGTGGTCTCGACTTTCAAGGAGCCTGGAATCTAGTAGAGATTAGTTCAGGACCTCGATAACTACACCTCCTCCCCCAAGCAAGGCTCTGCTGAGCCTGGGCACCTGGGAGAGGCACAGGTATGTTTCTGAAGGGGACTTGGTTCTACTAGAGTCTGATTTAATTCAACGCTTTATTCATTGTGAGAGGGTGATTCTTAGGCATGGGGCAGGGAAAGCACGGATTCGGGAAGATTTTTTGTTTGTTTCTGTTTTTTCAATGAAAGGGAGGAAAGAATCAGAAGAAAGAGAGGAAAGAAACAGAGAAGACAGGGAGACACAAAGTAATAATAACTAATACTTATGGTGCACTTACAGTGCCGGGCACTGTGCTAAGAGTTTTGCAAACACTGTCTCATTTAATCCTCCCAACAGCCCTTTAGACTATAATTATCATCCCCATTTAATAGATAGGGAAATGGAGGCACAGATAAGTCAAGTTGCCCATCACACAGTTCATAAGTGACAGAGATAGACCTTGAACCAGGGCCAGTATAACTCCAGAGCCCATGCATTTTACCACTATGCTTTGCTGCTTCTCTTAGAGAATAGGAAGAAGTACCCGCCTGCCATTTGCTCAAAAACCTTCAATAGCTCACTAGTGCCTAGAAAATTAATCTTAATTTATTCGTCTTGGTATTCAAGGTCTCTCATACTGTGATTTCAAAATTCCCTCCAGTCTTTACCACCCCCCTTCAAGATCCTTGCACTTCGGCCATGCTGGATTTACTTCTCCATTTTCTTTTTTTATTTTGTTTTAATGAAATTGCTGGGTCTCATGTCAGTTTTCCTGTTTTATTTATTTTAAATTTTTATTTATTTATTTTTGGCTGCCTTGGGTCTTCGCTACTGCCCACGGGTTCTCTCCAGCTGCAGAGAGGGGGGCCACTCTTCACTGCCGCCAGCCTCTCTTCTGGAACACGGGCTCCAGGCGCGCGGGCTTCGGTAGCTGTGGCATGCAGACTCAGTAGTGTGGCTCACTGGGCTCCAGAGTGCAGGGCCAGTAGTCGTGGCCCACTGGCTTAGTTGCTCCGGGGCACGTGGACCCTCCTGGACCAGGGCTCGAACCTGTGTCCCCTGCATTGGCAGGCGGACTCCCAACCACGGCGCCACCAGGGATGTCCCCTCCATTTTTCTCTTAACCCTTCTGACTACTTCACTTCCCACTCCCTCCCCGTTGGGATCCTATCTATTCCTCAAAGCTCGGTTCAGACGCCTCTTCCTCCCTGATTCCCAGCCAGAAATGGGCTTGCTTTCCCCGAACCCCCAGAACACAGTCCCCACCTCCGCACTCTGCGCCGCTTGTACCCCACCCCACGCCGGTGCTGAGCGCACTGCCTGGAATGCGGAAGTGCTCCACACGTCCTGGTGTAACTGACGGAGGGAACAGTAATTCTCGGATGGAGGTAGGGTGTAAGACCTCTAGAGATGGAGAGCAAATGAGAAGGAACTGGGAGATAAAAACCGAGAGGGGGAGAAAGGATGAAGACAAACACTGGGCGACGACTAGACGGCCCGCCGCCACGGGCCGAGTCTCGCCCCGCCCCGCCAGGCCCCCCCGCTGCCCAGCGACGGACGGTGCCCGTTCCCCGGTCGCGATTTCTGGGCAGGCGGCCCACCGGGCGAGAGGTGGGGCGCGGGTGGCGGCGGGGCGGCGCGCTCGGCCGGTCATCCGCGTCCTCGCATTAGCATAAATCCCATTAGCTGCTCCCGCGCGCCGGAGTGGGGTGAGGGTTCTGCCTCGTGCGGCGGCGAGGGCGGGCGCAGCGGTGCTAACGCATCCTCCGACGGCGCGTTCCAGCTGACAGAGGCCCGTTTACAATCGTTATCTCGCTGGCACCTCCGAACCATCCGGTGCGTGGGGCTCTCCCAATGCGAGGGATTAAAAAGCAGCCAACATTTCGCGTCTAATAGGTGGCCGAGCTGGAACCGAATCCATGCTTTCTGGCATCAGTTCTCATGCTTTTTCCGTTACAGGTGCAGCCCCAGGATTCTTCTCTACCCAGGCAACTATAGTTTGGGAAGAAAGAGGTTTAAGACCCCCCCGGCCCCGCCCCCCCACACACCCTCACCTTTCCTGTGCTTTCTTCTCACCGGGCTGGTGCAGCAGGGAAGGGGGTTGAGTGGAATGGGAGGGGTGTGGTGGTGCTTTGGGTGGAGGGAGGAATTGGGGGGAGTAGTGTCACCAACCCTCATCCATCATTTGGGACAGAATTTGGGTGATGGAGTGGAATGCTTCCACCATCCTATTGAACTCACCTCTGCTCACCCAAAGGACTATTTATTGGAGCTGCAAAAGCAAGAGATTATAGCAGTAAATGAGAGGAGTACCATCTCTGTTCTCTGGAAGTTTACAGTCTAGTAGGGAAAATCAGGAATATTTACGGAGCACTTACTCTGTGCCAGGAACTGTGTGAACTTTTTTTTTTTTAAACCTATTTTTGGCTGCATTTGGGTCTTTGGTGCCGCCCGCCGGCTTTCTCTAGTTGCTGGGAGTGTGGGCTACTCTTCCTTGTGCTTGGGCTTCTCGTTGTGGTCAGGCTTCTCTTGTGGCGGAGCACAGGCTCTAGGCGCAGGGGCTTCAACAGTTGTGGTGTGTGGGCTTAGTAGTTGTGGCTCGCGGGCTCTAGAGCGCAGGCTCGTGTGCTCAGTAGTTGTGGTGCACGGGCTTATTTGCTCTGCGGCGCGTGGGATCTTCCCGGACCAGGGCTCAAACCCGTGTCCCCTGCATTGGCAGGAGGATTCTTAACCACTGCGCCACCAGGGAAGTCCTGTATGCCAACTGCTTTACATGGATATCTCACTTATTCCTCTCAACAACTCTATGAAATAGGTATTATTATGATTTACATTTATAGATGAGTGAGCAAAGGCACAGATGACTTCTGAAAGGCCATATAGCTGGTGACTAGAAGAACCAGGAAGATGAAACAGATGAGCTGACATGTGTGACAGGGAGGAAGAGGATGATGGGGAAGCTTGTAGCAAAAGCATGGCTCTAGGCCTCAGAGACCTCCCTGAGCAAGGCAGAAAACATCTCAGCTGCCCAAAAGGTTGAGTAGAATTTAGCCAGGTAAAGAGGCTGTAAGGGTGGGGAAGAACTGCAAATGCCAGAGGGTCAGGAAGTGCAGCTCTAGGGGCAAGCCAGGGCCAGGTTAGGAGAGCCTTAGTAAGGATTTTGGTCTTTATTGAGGAGGAAGTTGAAGTCATTAATGGTTTTAAACAAAAGAGAGGCATGATTAGAATTGTATTTTTAGAAGATCAGGGGACTTCCCTGGTGGCACAGTGGGTAAGACTCCTCGCTCCCCATGCAGGGGGCTCGGGCTCAATCCCTGATCAGGGAACTAGATCCCACATGCATGCCACAACTAAGACCCATGCAACCAAACAAATAAATTAAATAAATATTAAAAAATTAAAATTAAAAAAAGATCATTCAGGATGTAAAGAATGCAAGTGAGGGGTAAACAGATTCACTGATGGCTTGGACCACTGAATTGGATTAGGGTGGTGAAGGTAGGAAGAAGTAAAGTGGGTACATACAAGAGATACTTAAGAGCTGCGCTAAGTAATTGGATAAGGGGTGAAAGGGAGAGGGAGAAAGCTGAGTCATTTTATACCCCCTTCTCTCCCTCAACCCCTAGATCCAATCATTTAATAAATTCATTTCATTTCATGAATGTCTTTCCCACCCATCCCCTCCTTTCTGTCCCCGCTGCCACTGGCCTAATTCAGCTCAGGTCCTCTCCCTAACAATGAAGCAAGAGTCTTTCTACCTTCAGATTTTCCCCTCTCCAGACAATCCTCCATGCCATTTGTGGGTACGACCTATGTAAAATGCAAACATAGTCGGAGTCAACCCAGGCCCCATTGTCTTGTCATTTTGTCAATTACAGGATAAAGTCCCATCCTTTCCTAGTCTGGTCATTCTTTGCTAGCTTCTTCCCCTCCTCAGGCCCAAGCTGCACAAGAGGTGTCACACCCACTGAACCCCCAAAGTTACCTGCATGTTAAGGTAAATATTCCTTCACAGCACTAAACCTTCACAAATCCTTTGCTTGTGTATTTATTATATATACAATGTGACTCATTTCTGAGAGGTCACATTGGCAGGAATTGCCTCCCCTTTGTATCAGGTAAATTCCTATTCATACTTCAAGTCCAAGCTCAGATAACAAGTCTCTGTAGGCTTTTCTAACACTCCCGCTCCCCTGATAGGATTAATTGCTTCATCATCTGTGCTTCTAAAGCACTTTACACATATTCTGTTCTTGTATATGTTTAACTGTATTATAGGTGTAGGAGGCACTCAACTAATCAACTAAATGAGTGCTCCTGACGTTGAAGGGTTGTGGAAAGGATTAAATGGGATAATATATGTACAGTTAATATTTCTTCATCTCTTTCCTAATAATAAGAAAAATCTTTATTACAGTTTACAAAGTGTAAACTTTGATAGTGTTCCACATACTCTCCTGTTTGATCTAGGAATAAGCCTGTGAGATAGAGTTGATACTGTTATTTCTGTTTTATAGTTGGAGGAAGTGAAGTACAGAAGGGTTAAAAAGTGATGATGCAGCTGGTTCAGCAGTGTGCAGAGGCACAAAAGTGCTCCACAGTGTTTGTTTAAATGGAGTCAATTTTCTGGTTATAAAACCTGTGATCTTCCCTTTAAACCATACTGCTTCTTGCATGCATTAGGCAGTATTTTTTTCAAGTTGCAGGTAGCTAATCATTAATAAATTCAATGAGGTAGGGACAACCAACATGGCAGGGGTGGTGGTAAGAGAATAGGAAAAAAATAGTTCAAAATACATTCACGGAGTAAGATAAGCAGAGTTCTGTACTACGTGGTTGTAATGCAAAATCTGTTTCTCACTGTGGATTTGGATTAAAAGAAAGTATGAAAGCCCCGTGTTAGCACAATGCCAAGTTCTAAATGAACGTTTATTAAATGAAATCATGGCGCTTTCATTTAATATTTATTTTTGTTTTCCCGATGTGTAGCTACTGGAAAGTAGATATCATGTCATCTTTATTTTTCCAGTTCCTAGGAGAGTCCTTGTTACAAATTTGGTGCACTTAATAAATGTGTGTCAAATGAAAACCTGGAATGCAGGAATGAATGAAGGCAGTGTACAGCTCAGCATATAGGGTTGTAAATGACTGCTGTTCTATCTCCTTCCGGAGTTCTTCCTATTCAATCGGGAGATGAGACACTGTTCAGTTAACAGTTTCCAAAAGTCCTATTTCCCAGTTTGGAGAAAACAGTAAGGCCAAGAATAATTTGCACTCAAGAAGTATCACTTGCCCGTAGTCAACATGGTATCGTGAATGGCTTCAGGAAAGGGCTCCGGAGGGGGTGGGGGGAAGGGGGAAACAACAACAAAAAACAAAAAACGGTTGACCTTAGTCAAGATGGCTGCCTTTTGCTTCGCTCTATCAGAACGCGCATGCTCAGCCTTGTCCCCGCCCCCTCCCCGTGGCCCCGACGCGTGCGTCGCAGCGTAGGGGGGGAACAGCGCGGGAGGAATAAATTTCTCTGTGATTGGTTGGTTCCGGATTTCAAACACGAGCTGGCCGCGAGGAGCGTCTCTGCCGTTGGGTGAGGTGCGGAGGGAAGTGGAAGGCCGCCCAGGTGGGGCCCGGGGGACCCGGCCAAGTGGGTGCTGGGAGTTGCGAGAAAAGGTGGGTCTGGCGCTGGGTTTGTGGTGGGAGGCAGGCGTCCGCGGTTGTGAGCCGTGGCCCCCTCGCGGGTCGTGGTGGAGGCCGGCACCTACAGCCCCTCCTTTGAAGGCTCTCCATGGGCCGGGGGCGCGGGCAGCCTGAGGGGGTGGTGGCTGGGAAGTGGGTTGCTTCTTTCTTGGCGCCGTGTTTTGTGGAAAGCCGGGGGCGTCTTCTTGAGATGGTGGCTTGAACAGGGCAGGAGGCACCCCA
Organism: Mesoplodon mirus; assembly: GCF_964341445.2. NCBI lineage: Eukaryota > Metazoa > Chordata > Mammalia > Artiodactyla > Ziphiidae > Mesoplodon > Mesoplodon mirus. Next base: position 56,247,787 of record NC_138987.1, on the reverse strand, counting down.
AAGAAGTGGCTCTCACTTAAAGACAGAGTTAGGGAGTGGGTGGGCTAACACCCCCGTTCTCCACAGAGGAACAAGACTTTTTCGAAGGGAAAAGCAAGCCCTGGTGTTTGAGAGGCCGGCGCGGCTCCGAGTGGAGCCCCTCTCCCTAGTGGGCTGTGTGTGTCTAGGTAGGCAATGACATCTTGCCTTTCCCGTCCTAAATCCCAGCCTTAGTAACAACGAGGCCATTTCACATACATCCCTCTTCAGGATTTCATTCCTCGGCAGAGGGTGTGCATAGGAACGTGGGGTGGGTGGGAAGATAAGCTTTTTTTTTTTTTTTTTTAAAGAAACGTCATCATACTCTTCAATGTGGAAGGTGAGCTTTTCGAGTTATTGCAAGTGTTTAGAGAAGACGCTTTTCCTATAGCTTAATCATTCAACAGGTACTTATTAAGTGCAAAATGTAAGTACAAGATAATCTTACTTGGCTTAAAAGGAGCTTGCGGTTTATTTGGGTTAATAGAACTTAGAAAGGTAACAGATTGTGTTACCTTTAGTAGGCCTTTACACTGTTGAGAGTACTGTACATTAGTACAGCCCTTTTAGAAAATATTTTGGCACTGTTTATCAAGAGTCATAAGAGGTTTTTACCCCCTGACTTGGTAATCCCAGCCTTGAAAATCCATTTTAAGGCCTACGGCCACCTGAAGAAAAACACTGTCCTCGGTGATGTTCAGTTTATTTATTCGGTGAATATTTAGTAATCATTTGCCAAGTGTCAGGCACTGTTCTAGGCACCAGGGGCTCAGCGATGAACAAACAAAAATCTCTGCCTTCTTGGAACTTAAACTATTGGGGAGACAGACAATAAACAAAATAAGTAAGTTAATATATACGTATGTTAGATGGAGATGAGTGCTTTTGAGCAAAATAAAGCAGAGAAGTGTTGGGGGGAAAGATGCAATTTAAAATAGTGTGGTTAAGAATGAGACAATGACTTTTTAAAAAATTGAAGTGTAGTTGATTTACAATGTTGTATTAGTTTCTGGTGTACAGCAAAGTGATTCCGTTTTTTTAATATATATATATATATAAAATATATATATATAGTTTTTCATACTCTTCTCCATTATAGTTTACTGAATCTAGTTCCCTGTGCTATACAGTAGGACCTTGTTGTTTTATCTGTTTTATATAAAGTAGTTTGATTCTGCTAACCCCAAACTCATAATTTATCCCACCCCCTTTCCGCTTTGGTAACCATAAGTTTGTTTTCTGTGTCTAAGTCTGTTTCTGTTTTGTAAATAAGTTCATTTGTGCCATATTTTAGATTCCACATGTAAACGATATCATATGGTATTTGTCTTTTCTCTTTCTGACTTACTTCACTTATTATAATCTCTAGGTCCATCCATGTTGCTGCAGATGGCGTTGTTTCATTCTTTTTTATGGCTGAGTAGTGTTCTATTTGTGTATATATACACCACATCTTCTTTATCCATTCATCTGTCAATGGAAATTTAGGTTGTTTCCATGTCTTGGCTATTGTAAATAGTGCTGCTGTGAACATTGGGTGCATGTATCTTTTCAAATCATAGTTTTCTCCACATATATGCCCAGGAGTGGGATTGCAGGATCATTTGGTAACTCTATGTTTAGTTTTTTAAGGAACCTCCATACTGTTTTCCATAGTGGCTGCACCAATTTACATTCCCACCAACAGTGTAGGAGGGTTCCCTTTTCTCCACAGCCTCTCTAGCATTTATTTGCAGACTTTTTAATGATGGCCATTCTGACTTGTATGAGGTGGTACCTCATTGTAGTTTTTTGTTTGTTTTTGTTTTTGTTTTTGCGGTATGCGGGCCTCTCACTGCTGTGGCCTCTCCCATTGCAGAGCACAGGCTCCGGACACGCAGGCTCAGCGGCCATGGCTCACGGGCCCGGCCGCTCCGCAGCATGTGGGATCCTCCCGGACCGGGACACAAACCCGTGTCCCCTGCATCAGCAGGCGGACTCTCAACCACTGCGCCACCAGGGAAGCCCCTCATTGTAGTTTTGATTTGCATTTCTCTAATAATTAGCGATGTTGAGCATCTTTCCATGTGCCTATTGGCCATCTGTAAGAGGCAATGACATTTGAATAAAAACCTGAAGGAAGTGAGGGAGTGACCATGTGAGAGGTTCTAAGTAGATGTAACAGAAAAACGAAATTACCTAAATGTCCAAGGAAGAGAACAGTTAAATAAATGTTCATGAACTTTTTGTAACTTAAAGGAAATATGATTAAAAAAAAGTAAAACACAAAATTATGTATAAATCTATGATTGCAATTCGATGAAATATGAGTGCATAATGGGCAAAGATTAGATAGGGAGGTGCATATAGTTGTTTAGGGTGGTGAGGTTTTAGTTTCACCATTAAATAACTTTTTTTTTTTTCTTTTTTTAAAATTTTTGGCCGCACCTTGCAGCATGTGGGGATCATAGTTCCCCTGCCAGGGATCGAACCTCACCCTTTGCAGTAGAAGCCCGGAGTCTTAACCACTGGACCACCAGGGATGTCCTTTTTTTTTTTGAACATAGAAAATTAACAGTATGAGGCAGTGTTTTATATCTACCAGATGAGTGTTATAGATAATAAAGAGGTTATTTTGGACTAAAATGGTTAGGGAATGCTTTTGTGAGTTGGTACGACTTATACTAGACCCTGAGGAATGGAACAGTTTGGAATGGAAGGAATTCACAGAAGAAAAAATAAGAGGAGAACTTAGCATAACACTGGCAATCATTTTCTGAAAAATAGTAATTCAACTTGTCCCATTCCATTTTTTGTTTTGTTTCGTTTTGTTTTTTGGGCCATGCTGCAGGGGTTTGTGGGATCTTAGTTCCCCCACCAGGGCTCGAACCGGGCCCTTGGCAGTGAAAGTGCAGAGCCCTAACCACTGGACTGCCGGGAAATTCCCTCCCATTCCATACTTTAATCTTCATTCATGTTGGACTGAGGATGTTCTATTTACTCTTTCTACAATTGACTTGCTCATGAGAACATTCAGTTTCAAGATATTCCTTGTGCCTGCCAGTTGAATGGAGGTTTTGATATGGTGAAGCAGAAGCTGGACATTTGGGAAAAAGAATTATTCCGAAATGCTTTCATTTGAAAGAATCTTGTAGTATTGAGACAGTCTTAGGGAATGTTTTTTCTTGGCAGCAGAGAACAGAGAACCTGTATGGTTGATTTCTTGGGACTCTCCAGATTTAGTAATGTTTGTGAGAATGTTTTTCATTAAAACTCTTCCCTGAAAAACGCACTGCTTTGTGTGACAGTATTTAACACCCTCAATGCATCTAAAACCTGATGTATAGGTCTCTTAATAATGTTGTTTGTAAGGGGAGGAAGAAGAGGCTAGAGACTTTTCGCAGGATACTCTGCAGTAAGATCTGTAATAGTCTGTTATTCTGAAGGATGATCACTGTTCTCTTGGCTGGGTGATTGAAATTAAATTGGGGACTCAAAGCAATCACATCAAGCTGAGACTCTTTCCTGGTGATGCCAAATTGCTCCCTTAGGGATACTCACAGATTGGGAATCTGTAACACAGTGACTTCTCCACCTCTGGGGCTTCTCATCAATAACAGCTGAGATTCTCTAGCACCTTTTTGTTTAAAGCACTCAACAATCTGATTTCCTTGCTACACACAAGGATCATTTCAGCTTTCCCGAAAGGCAGCCGCCTCTGTGGTGAAAAAGTGACATCTGTTTTACAGCTGCAAAGCAATGTACTGCAGTATGACTTTGTTTTTGTTTCCTTTCACATTAGTGTATCTCCTAGCTATGAGCTAAATAATAAAGGGGGGGAAATACAGAAGTATTCATGAGGGTAAAAATGTGACCCAGCAGGAAAATTAAGGCCATTCTCAATTGACATTGAATAGGATGAGTAAATTTTAGCTTTTCAAGCTACAATTTGGCTGAGATATCAGAGTTAGTACTGATACAGAAAGATATTTTTGGCATCTATAAATAATTCCTGAGAGTCACTTCTGTAGCACGTTAATAAAAATACATGGTCCCTTAGCATATAAAGAGAAGAGGATTATATTTTCTAGTGCTGTTTTTGGATTGCCCAAAGTAAATCTATGTTAGAGGAAAAATTGACTCTTTTCAGATGCTATGAGCCTCATGTAGAAGAGCTTGTTTAAGAGCCTAGACCAGGTCAAGTTTTGCTATCTCCTCCTTTCTTTTTGACCTGGGTTCCAGCTATGATTTGGTAATCACTGTTCTAGGATGTAAATAACAACAATCAGACCAAAACAAAAGCAAAAAATTTATACCCACTATAATACCCTATATTCTTTTAAAAAATTAATTAATTAATTAATTAATTAATTTTGGCTGTGTTGGATCTTCGTTGCAGCGCAGGGGCTTTCTCTAGTTGTGGTGAGTGGGGGCTACTCTTCGTTGTGGTGCTCAGGCTTCTCATTGCGGTGGCTTCTCTTGTTGCGGAGCATGGGCTCTAGGCGCACGGGCTTCAGTAGTTGTGGCTTGCGGGTTCTAGAGCGCAAGCTTCAGTAGTTGTGACGCACGGGCTTAGTTGCTCCGCAGCATGTGGGATCTTCCTGGACCAGGGCTCGAACCCGTGTCCCCTGCATTGGCAGGTGAATTCTTAACTACTGCACCACCAGGGAAGTCCAATACCCTATATTCTTATAATGAGGTTCAATTTATACAGTATAAAACTTTTACCTACATTAATTTGTAATATTCTGTGAGGTAAATAGGACAAGTATTATCGTTCCCATTTATAGATGTTTATCAGAATTTAAGTGACTTATGCAAGGTTATACAACGGGTAAATAGAACTAAAATTTTTTTTTTTTTTTTTTTTTGCGGTACGTGGGCCTCTCACTGCTGTGGCCTCTCCCATTGCGGAGCACAGGCTCCGGACACGCAGGCTCAGCGGCCATGGCTCACGGGCCCAGCTGCTCCGCGGCATGTGGGATCTTCCTCGACCGGGGCACAAACCCGTGTGCCCTGTATCGGCAGGCGGACTCTCAACCACTGCGCCACCAGGGAAGCCCAAGAACTAAAATTTTATCCTAGGGCTTCTGCCCCCTCACCTTTCTTTTAACTGTTCTGTTTTCATCTATATTAAACATTGGTGTTCAGGTACGATGGAAATTCTTTTGACAGTAGAATCATGGGGGGGGAGGGCGTGTGTGTGTGTGTCTCTGTGTGTGTGTGTTCGTTCATGTGTTTGTTCTCTGACTTCGATTTATCAACTATTTTTTAAAAATACTGTGTCTTTGTGCAGTACAGCGGTGCCAAATGTAAGGTTTCTCCTCTCAAATCTACAGTTGAGCTGGGTTATAGGATAGAAACATGGTAAAGTTAAATTAGAGTATGAGGTGTCTGAGTGCCAATTGAGCAAAGTAGTTGGGGAAAGACTGGGGGCAGGGAGGCCAGTTGAAGTGAGTGTTAATGACCTGCAAGTGATGACAGGCTGGGTATAACACACATGAGAGAAGAATCCACAGAGTTTGGTGATTATACTTGTAGGAAAGGGAGTAACTTAAGGTGACTCTGAGGTTTGGAACTGAGTGACTGGGAGAATGATAAAAATAAGAAAATCAAAGTTGGGTGTCGGTAGGAGAGGGAGTACGGTAGGTTATTGGGTAAAGTAGTTGATGATGTGTGGGGGAAGGATAGAATGATGTCTCAAAATCAAGCTCAACATCCAGGGCATCCGAAACAAATTGAGAGTTACAAGATTGACTTAGGAGAGAGCTGAGGGCTGGAGAGAGAAGTGGATGAGTTGTCTGTAGAGATGTAATGACTAAAGTGAGGTAGTTTGATATGTTTAGTCAAACAGCTATCTCCTAGGTAGTAGGAGATAGGAGAACAATGATAGGAGAACAATGTAGATCGAGGTAGTTCTATGAGATAATAGTTACTATGATGAGATGTCCACAGGTAGGTACTCTGTGTCTATAGTCTTTTCAGGAATCAGGTTGTGTTTTCAAGAAAGTACCTTCCCACAGCACTCACTCTAGGGAGTGGTATGCACAAAGAAAATAGGAAAGAAGAATAGAGGAACTTGAGAAAATGAGGAGTTTCTCTTAAAGGAGACAAGGAATCAGGTTGTTATATTGTCATTTAAGACATAAAAACCCTCTGAATTTTGTGTGTGTGTGTGTGTGTGTTTAAGGGTAGTGCCATTTATATATATATATATATATATATATATATATATATATATATAGGCTGTGTTGGGTCTCTGTTGCTGCGCGCAGGCCTTCCAGCTGCCGCGAGCGGGGGCCACTTCTGCTGTGGTGCGCAGGCTTCTCATTGCGGTGGCTTCTCCTGTTGCAGAGCACGAGCTCCAGGCACATGCGGCCCTCAGCAGCTGTGGCTTGTGGGCTCCAGAGCGCAGGCTCAGCAGTCGTGGTGCACAGGCTTAGCTGCTCTGCGGCACATGGGATCTTCCTGGACCAGGGTTCGAACCCGTGTCCCCTGCATTGTCAGGCGGGTTCTCAACCACTGCGTCATCAGGGAAGTCCCTTCTTTCTTTTTTTTTTTTTTAAATAACCAGTTTTCAGTACCCTAGTTGCTCTGTCACATTTTCCTTTTCTGCATTCCTAGACAGATAGAAGTTTCCCTATGTGCTGAGCTCACTGTCTTATAGTCTCATAATATACAGATGAGTGCAGAGATGATAGAAACCAGTAATACCCCATATTAAAACTGATCACTGGGGGGACTTGCCTGGTGGCTCAGTGGTTAAGAATCTGCCTGCCACTGCAGGGGGCATGGGTTTGAGCCCTGGTCCGGGAAGATCCCATGTGCCACAGAGCAACTAAGCCCGTGCGCCACAACTTCTGAGCCTGCACTCTAGAGCCTGAGAGCCACAACTACTGAGCCCATGCGCCACAACTACTGAAGCCCACGTGCCTAGAGCCCGTGCTCCACAACAAGAGAAGCCACCACAATAAGAAGCCCGCGCACCACATGAAGAGTAGCCCCCACTGACCACAACTAAAGAAAGCCCACGCACAGCAACAAAGACCCAACACAGCCAAAGAAATAAAAATTAAAAAATTGATCACTGGGAATTCCCTGGTGGTCCAGTGGTTAGGACACCGCGCTTCCACTGCAGGGGGCTCAGGTTCAATCCCTGGTTGGGGAACTAAGATGCTGCATGCTGTGAGGTGCAGCCCCCAAAAAATATGCTGGATGCAATAAATGTTTAAAAAAAAACAAAAACAAAACTGATCACTGTCTTTCATTTTTATTGGGAGCCAAAGGAAATCATCATTTGAATAGGCTACTGAATGCCCTGCCCCTGTTTTCTGTCCTGTAGCACTTAGAAGTATTTGCCTTTTTTGTCATATTGTTAAAACCCATGGGCATCTCCATGACTTCCACATCTCTTCCTACCAGTTTTAATGCTATTCTTTTACTTTTGTTCTTAGTTTAGAGGAAGAGCTTTGTAATAAATTTGTTGGTCTGGTTGCTTAGCAGCTTGCCGTGATTATGTAGCTTGGAACAGATACATTGCCATTTGAAAATCTTGGTTTCCAGCCCTAATTCATGTATATATTGCATCCAAGCTTGGAATTGAAAGCTTTTTTGCTATTAGAGCAACCATCATACAAGTACAAATGAATAAATCTGTAGCATTTAATAGAAAATATCTTTATGTTTATATATTCCTTTTTCCTTTGTGTTTTTTCTGCCCTTTCTTGCCCTCATAGCTTATGGTACAATCTTACAAACATTGTAAAATCACTAAACCTTCGTAAAAGAGTTCTTAAAATTTTATTTAGATGCATGAAAAAAGGGCCTGGACTAGAACGTTGAAGGGGTGATTAGGAGAAACATAAGAAGAATCCTTTAATGGTGTTTCTGAGGACATTCAATTTTCAAATGAAATTTGATTTTTTAATTTCATTTCCTTGATAATTTTCATAAAGTCCCGCTGATTTCTTTCTTTCTTGAAGATCTTAGTTCCTCAAAGTGTTCCCAGTTAAAGTCTATTTGGAATAGAACTGCCTGTAAGGACACCATTTTTAATGTAATATCAGCAAGTCTTTGCGGGGGGAAATATGAAGACTGAAATTCACTATTACAGAACACAGTAGCAAATGATTTTTCCTTTGCCCTTCTAACTGTGAAGGTGGTGTATTGTCTCCTTGATGCCAGAATATGGTACAACATAATCCTTTGCCTATACTTAGTATAAATTTATTAGACATAGTCCCTGCACGCAGTCCAGCAGAGAGCCCTGCATTACAGAAATAATTCTTGAGCTGCTGAGCTGGCAATTTCCCCACTTAATCACTTGTGTGACGTCATCTGTGCTGTTGGTAGGAAATGTGCTGACCATGTCCTGCGTTTTATAAAAGACAGTTGCAACAGGGGTACTAGCTAAAGATTAAATTAAAAATAAACCTTTTAAGTTACATTGAAGGTCTCCAAAGTGCAGCAGGATTAAAGTGGCAAAAATGTTATATTGATAGGCTTGACTAAGTAGTTGGTCACCTAGTAATCAACTGACATACTTGTCCCTAATTGCTTCTCAGCTCCAGAGTGATTGCAGAGTGGAGGAAAAGAAGTAGGCAGGAAGGGGTGTTATATTCAGGGGACTGAAATGCGTTTGTAATTTTCAAATGAGTCTTAGAGTCTTAAACATTCCAACTTTGTTTTTATAATAAGGATTACAAAAAACATCAGTTGTTAGCTCGAGATTCTCATAGTGGTAGCTACACATGGAAGAGTCCAGATGTTAGTCACTGATCACTGTACTGGATTGCTCCTGAATCTTTTGTCTGGGGGAGATGGCAGGACCCCTAATGTATATTTGATTTCTTGGCAGAAAGATGGAGACTATGATGCTGAATATGCGGAATCTGTTTGAGCAGCTTGTACGCCGGATGGAGATTCTCAGTGAAGGAAATGAAGTCCGTAAGTCATTCTGAGCTGGCCTGTGTGAAGAGAAAAAACAGATTTCAGATTTGGGTTTTCTGCAAAGCCAAAGTGTATTCCAGTCCTAAAATTGCTTTTCATTTGAGTTATCTAAAAAGAAAATGATGGTCATTTATCTATGGTCAAAGCTTAATGGACACTCATTCTAAATGGTCACTTATTTTCCTGTAGTTGTTTTTAAATGGGTTTTACCCGGACTTTTTTCATTATCAAGGTTCTCTTTTCACTAAATAGTTGGCATTAGTCGTCAGTTTCATTTTCTTATCATGAACTGGGCAAAATCTACTGAATTTCTAAGGATGTTGCCTTTTTTCTTTAAAGTAGTAGTTGTCTACATTTTTTATCCTGGGTTTTCCCTGTGTTCTATAAAACATTTTCAATTGAAGAGGAGAAAAATGACAGTTCCTTTTTGAAGGAGGGACAGTTCATCTGCTTTCACCTACCTATTTGATGCTTTGTAATAAAGGGTTGAGGTTGGGTGGAGAGCTGGGAAGAAAAAGGAAGTGGTGACACAGTAGTCTTCTGGGAAGTAGATAGTGAGAAAGAAAGGTGGGGCTGATAGCACTGACCTAAGTGATGTAAGGGAATTTTTCTTTACCAGCTTTTCTTTGTGTTCTCATGCTCTCCTATTTCAGGTTTTCATGTATACCTAATTTAGCGGGTGTTGCTGTTAAGTCAGTCTCATTGGTACAAAAGTAATGCAAGAACTGTGTCTTAAACTTAAAAACAAAGAAAAAAACAATCTCCATAGTACTTAGTATGGTGTCTTACTTGTGCCATTCAATATTTTCTTTAATTTGATTCATGTTTTTGATAGCTCTCATCTACTTACAGGCCTTTCAAAACAATATTCTATTTTCTCTCTCTAATAGCTGTTGCATGACCCTATCATCTGGTACCAACTCAGTAACCATGATGGCATACTAATTAGGCTTCTCTTTGAGGTCACATCATCTCAGAAGATGGATTGCTTTGGAGTCTAGTGGGGAGGAGTATTGAATAAGAGATCTTAAAATTCAGGTTCACTCAGCAAATAATGGCTTTATGGAAAAAAGTAGGGTTTGAGTTGAGCCTTAGATTAGGTATAGGGTAGGATCCCAACAGACAGACATGAAAGAGGGCATTTAGGGTCAGGGGAGCCACCTGAGTGGAGACAAGAGGGTGTGGAGTGTGAGGGGAATAAGAGTAAAGGGAAGTGGTTTAATCAGAACCGTGCTTTTAGGTTACCCTGGCAGAGGTGGAGGCTGCATCAGAAGTGGAGGCTGGGAGGTTGATTAGGACATGGTTGCCATAGCTCAGGAAAGAGGCAATGGGGAGCCCCAACTGGAGTGGTGATTGTGAAGGTGCAAATAAGGAGAAATGGGTGGAAGAGATTGTGATTAAGATCTCTAGGAGGAGGCAGCTGATAGTATTTGGGGGCAGAGGGAGGAACCTGAGGTTTGGAGTCTCAGTAACTAGTGCTGGCTTTTAACTGTTATTTCTGTGTCTGTTTCTCCAACTGTAAAAAAGGAATTTTGCCATGAGGATTTCAAGATAAATGAGATACTAGCTGTGAAAATACCTTTTGAGATAATTATGCCCCCCCAAAATACAAGATATTTATTTTTACAGGAACCTTTATTTTATAAGCAAATTTCTATCTTCCCTTGATTTCTGTTATAAAATAGAGGTACGTTGGTTTTTTTTTTTTTTAATTTATTTTTGGCTGCGTTGGGTCTTCGTTGCTGTGCGCGGCCTTTCTCTAGTTGTGCTGAGCAGGGGCTACTCTTTGTTGCAGTGTGCGGGCTTCTCATTGCGGTGGCTTCTCTTTGTTGTGGAGCACGGGTTCTAGGCATGCGGGCTTCAGTAGTTGTAGCACACGGGCTCAGTAGTTGGGGCTCGCGGGCTCTAGAGCGCAGGCTCAGTAGTTTTGGAGCATGGGCTTCGTTGCTCCGCGGCATGTGGGAACTTCCCGGACCAGGGCTTGAACCTGTGTCCCCTGCATTGGCAGGCGGATTCTTAACCACTGTGCCACCAGGGAAGCCCAGAGGTAAGTTTTCTTCCCTCTCCAAATCCCTAACTTGGAATGTTGGCTTTTTTTTTTTTTTTTTGGCTTTGCCAGGTCTTAGTTGCGGCATGTGAGATCTAATTCCCTGACCAGGGATTGAACCCGGGCCCTCTGCATTGGGATTGTGGAGTCTTAACCACTGGACCACCAGGGAAGTCCCGAAATGTTGGATTTTGAGGAACTAAAGTGGCTTAGTGTTTTATAGACTCTAGAATCTCCTTTTCTGCAACCACCCCAGTCTGCCCTCTTCTTAGATCCTAGGAATTCCTCCCATCCCTACGTGTCCCCTGACTCCTTACTCTTGCTTTTCATCATAACTTCATTTCTCTTTCTCCTTTTTGTATAGTTATAGTTTTTTTTTAAAGCTAAGTCCAAGGTTACCTAAAGATCAGAGTGAAAGTTAATATTCAAATAAAATGACTTTAATAGCCTAGATATTTTATCTTTGTTTTCCCCAGTCTACATGATTTTTGTCTTCTATTTTTATCATGGGACGCCTGAACTTTTTTGACGTTGGTGTGTAAATTAGGAATAAATATAACTTAATATTTATCAGGTGCCTATTGTGTGCCAACACCATACTAGGTTGGTGCTATGCTATATGCAGTAGGTGATACTAAAGTGTATGTGACATGGTGCCTGTCTTCAAGAAAATTAAGGTATTTAAGTTTCAGAGACAGGATTCTGTCTCATGAAACAGAAGATAATGCAAGTATAAAAATATATGCTTTGGGGAAGTATAGAAAAATGGATCAAATAAATTAGGAAAGGATTCACAGAGCAGTTGGGACTAGAAAAATGGATACATAAAGAAGAGTGGGGAATTCCCTGGCGGTCCAGTGGCTAAGACTCAGTGCTTTCACTGCTGTGGTTCCGGGTTCAACCCCTGGTCAGGGAACTAAGATCCCATAAGCTGCGTTGCACAGCCAAAAAAAAAAGAAGAAGAAGAGTAGGTAGGGCATTCCATTTGGAGAGCATAGCTTGATCCTAAGTGAGAAGACAGAAATGAACACAGGTCTTTCCTGGGGCAGGGACAAATTGGTTTAGCTAGAAAGAGGTATTGGGTAGTGATGGGAAGTTTGATCAGACTGGTGAGGTGGGCCTGGATGCCTGGAGTTTAAATTTGATCTGAACAACAATTTTGTTCAGTCATTCATTGAACATTTAAGTGCCTACTATGTGCTGGGTAGAGTGTAAGGCCCTGGGGATAAAAAAGCAGAAGAGACACAGGGTCCTTGCCCTTAAGAAGCTTAGAAGGTAGTGAGAAAGACAAGAGCCTATACAAAGGCCCTAGCAGGAGTGAGCTGAAAAAAACAGGATTTCTGGAGCTGCTTTAATCTCTCTGCTGAACTATGAACCAAGTCCTGATTTTTTTTTAATGGATCTAAGATTATTCTTAATTTGTTTTAAGGAAATTTCCCTTCTCCTTTCTCCTTTTTGATAGATGCATTTTGTAATTTAATATACACATAACTTTTTTAAAGAGACAATTTGAATTTAATAAACCTTTTGAATGTATACTTCATGACAGGGCCTAGTACCAAAGTGAATTGTGATTCACACACTGACCAAAAAAATGCCATTTGTGTTTATTGATCTCCAACATCAAAGTTTTTCCTGGTATGTGGTCCAAAGTGTCTTTTTGACCCATGCTAGCACAATTAGTTCATAACAGAATTGTACATAAAAGTAATATCTTAGCCATGTATGCAAATGCTTTGGTTTTGGTCTAACAAACTAAACTAGTAATTTAACCATTTGTACTATTAAAATAGGAACTCCTTCCTTGAAATGAACTGATAGTTTATTTGGTTTCAGTTCTGTTATCCAATTCAGTTAGATCTGTAACGTATGCCAATTAACGATGAATGGGAATTAAAACCCCAATTTAATAAGACTTTTCAAGGAGTATCCTAAGGAACAAGCAAGCCAGCAAAATTAGGTCAAATGAAAATCTTTTCATTCTCAAAAGTGTTTTTTAATTCAGGAAATATTTGAGTGTGTAGGCAACACTATATTTAGAAACATTTAATTGACCACAGTGTGGAGCTAGAAAGTTTTTAGACTGTAGTTGAAAAGTGTGTTTCCTGTTCTTTATTCTTTAAAATGGAAGTACCACATACATCAAAAAGTACACAAATAATAAGTGCATTGCTTGGTGAATCGCGAGAGTAAACATGGCTAAGAACCAGCTCTTGTTTTTAATTTTTTCTTATGAATCTGTAATTTTGAAATAGTTAAATTTGCAAAAGGATATGTTGTTTGTTTTCTTCTTGTTTAAGTTAAGGAGAAAAAACCCCTTAGTAATGTGTTCCAAACTGTTAACTAAACCAGTATATCATTTAAAACTATTTGAATTTTGTAATAATATATTTTATTTTTTGAGATCCTTGATATTTGTATTGTCTAAGGTAACTAGGTCATAATATCCTGTTTTGCTAAAATCGATTGTTTACTAAAAACCTGTTTCCCTATGTGTCAGACTTGGTTTCTCTAGATCGAATTGTTATCCTAATTTGTAAGTTTGAAATTTAGTCAAATTATTAAAATTGCTTTAAAAAAGCACTATATTATTTCTATGCTCTCAGGTTAAATTCAAATGGGAAAAGTACCCTTACTACCTGAGAATCTGCTAGCTTTGTGTGAATTTGGCCTAGTTTCAGCCGTAAACTGGGTTAGTTTAACCTGCAGCAGATGTACACCTTGGAAAGTTCCTCCATGATGCTGGTGGAGTGAAGCTTAGAGGTAGATTGAGGTTAACTAGAATAGTAAGGCATTATAGAATAGTCTTTGCCAGTAGCAGGTGATAAGAACGGATGCCACCAGGGTTATCATGCTTTGAGGTGCTGCCTTAGAAGGGATACTTTCTTTGCAGACATTTGAAAGGAGTCCATGTTCCTCTATCAGTGACTCACCCAAAGCTAGTATGATCTTCTCTTCCTCTGTCTTTCCAACTGGAATGTTTACATACCCTTCAGGGCTGTGTTAAACAGCAAAAGCAAATTGGCTCTTCACTTTCAAATCAGTATTTGTATAATTATATAGCTGAATGCAATTGTAGGCCTAGACATCTGTAATATTAATCTATATCTACTGGAGCATATTACAGCAGTTACATTTGAATTTGCTGTTTAACGCCTCTCTGGCGCAGCAATACGTGACTCTAAAGGAGGCTGTTTTTGTTTTATAGCTGTAACTGTCCTGGTGGGTGACAGCTGCCCCAAAGGTATCCCCTTTGATTGCCTTCTGTTCAGGAGCTTTCACTGTTAGTGTTACATCTGGAGCCAGGTGACTAATGACTTACTTATTCCATAGCAGATGCCACTGGCTAAGCCAAAAGTAACTGGCCTATTGAAATAGGAATTGCTCCCCACAAAGCTGTCATCCAGAGTGATGAACATATATCCAGGATCTGCTCCTGGTTATTTTCAGATGGATTTGCCCATAGTTCATCTGGTCCCTTAATTATGCATTTGGAGTAAAACTAACCAGAGGACTCATTTATTAGAGCATTTATACTCTGTTTGGTGCTTGAATTATTAAAGTTTCCCCCTTTTCTTAGAATTTATCCAGTTGGCAAAGGACTTTGAAGAATTCCGTAAAAAGTGGCAGAGAACAGATCACGAGCTGGGCAAATACAAGGATCTTTTGATGAAAGTAGAGACTGAGCGTAGTGCTCTGGATGTTAAGCTGAAGCATGCACGCAATCAGGTGGATGTAGAGATCAAACGGAGACAACGAGCTGAGGCTGACTGTGAAAAGCTGGTGTGTATTGTTTTTATGCTAGAACTGTGACAGTGGGGACGGGGGAAGATCAACGGATAATGTTTCCACTTGCCCAGGTATACCCAGTTTCTTCTGCTATATTAAAGAACTAAAAGCAGTTTGTCTATGATTGGAGCTGAAATTGCAGCCAAGCAATCCTATTCTTCATAGGCTGAAATTTAAATTAAAAATTTTTTTTCTCCTTTAGACTTGAAACTTTTACTTAATAGACAGATTTCAAATGAGAATTTAAAGAATTAAAATTAGGGGGAAAGGCAGAGAAATCCTAGCATATTTGATCTCATTGTTGATTATAAGTGCTACCTAGAACATCCTCATATAAGATATCAATAGCTAGTACTTTGTCATTGATATAGGCAGGACAACTCTTAAGTCTTTCCTTCATCACTGCTCTTAATTTAGGGTAAAGGGATAGATGTAGTCAACCATTGTGAACACTAGAACATAGAGCACTGTCATTCTGACGTACCAGTGTGGGTCATGGTACAAAGGCAAGCCTTTGCTAGGAGGGACTAATTCATCTTCGTACAGTGTTAGATGCCTCAGTAAGCTCAAATTGTCTGGTTCCAGTGCATCACAGCTTTATATCCATTTTAATGCATTTTGCTCCACCATTTAGAAAGGTGGGTGGCTGCTTTGAGCTGTAGAAGAAGCCAATAATTGTCCTAATTAGATGACACTAAAGTGTTTTTGCTATGTGAAATCTATTTTGGGACTCTCGTTTTGCAGTACTGTCTTCTCTTGGATTAGCGGTTTGATCCAAAAGTCCTGTAGCAGAAACCCCACTCTTCTAGATGGAGTTCATTTTACCAGTCAGAACTCGGAGACACAGCCTGGGCTTGATGTGAATTAATATGCCATTGGTGTAGCAGCCTTTTTGAAGGCTCATGTGCATAATGCTGTATTTTAATGTCTTCTGGGCTGCCTGTCCCATAAATTTGAGGTGAAGCTTTCTCCCCTGGTTAGTTAGGCTGTTTTACTCTGCTTTGGTCTGTAGGAAAGACAGATTCAGCTGATTCGAGAGATGCTCATGTGTGACACATCTGGCAGCATTCAACTAAGCGAGGAGCAAAGATCAGCTCTGGCTTTTCTCAACAGAGGCCAACCATCCAGCGGCAATGCTGGGAACAAAAGGTGGGGGAACTGCATCTGTTGTTATCTGACCATAAGCAGCACAGCTGTCATAAGTTCTTGTTATCTAAACTCTTAGATATACTGCTTCTGGAATGTGTGCTGAATAAAGCAGAAAAAGACTTTGGAGGAAGGGTGTGTGGGAAATAAAGGCACAGAGGCCTCCCTCTTTGTTTTATTTATTTTTCCTTAGGATGTTTCATCATGGGTAAAATTTGATGTTGATTTGCACATCAATAACTAATCTTGCACATTGCTAAGAAACCTAAAGGTGGAAGTGGCAGTTCAGCAATACTTCCAGTGTTTACTCTCTAGAGAGCTCTCGTAGCTCTTCTGGTTTAGAAGGGCCTTCTGTGAGCCAAGACCAGACAATAATTTTGGTTCCACTGCATCGCTATTTAGAATAGTCTCAACCAGGCTTTCAATTTAACACCCACAATACAATACGTAGGGAAAGGTCAGCACTCTTTTAGAGCTATTTATTTTGTTGCCTGGTTGTTTTATGGGGAA
Organism: Mesoplodon mirus; assembly: GCF_964341445.2. NCBI lineage: Eukaryota > Metazoa > Chordata > Mammalia > Artiodactyla > Ziphiidae > Mesoplodon > Mesoplodon mirus. The sequence goes on along the minus strand of NC_138987.1, from coordinate 56,231,349 downwards.
TCTTTTTTTTTTTTTTTACTTTATTTTTTTATTTTTGCTTTATAACAAATTTAATCAGTTATACATATACATATGTTCCCATAATATGGGGAATCTTTATAACTAAGAAGATGTACAGGCTTAATTTCTTAAAAAGCTAATGCTGGGTAATACTCTCTCTTGTAGAAAGCAACCACAATTGGGATCAAATTAAACTTCACTCTTCTGCCTTGTGAATTTTTAGTAGCCTGTAGTACAGACTCAGCAGGGAATAGCACCCAGACCCCTGAATGTAACTTTCAACTTCTGTTATAAGGCCTTAGCTGAAATAGCAACTGTGCTGCATGTGTGCTCCTGCACACATGCACATAGTCCCCCATGAAAACCATAAAAAGCAACCCACCACAGCTAGGGTTTGAGCTTGTAGTTATCTCCACAGGGAAGATGCTACTGTGAAATTGCTGAAGTTACCTGACAAGTGTGACTTGTTCTGGTGTTGGTGGATTTTACTTTCCAGTCTTGTTTCTAACACTACTGTTTCACTCATTTAGACTGTCAACCATTGATGAATCTGGTTCCATTTTATCGGATATCAGCTTTGACAAGACTGATGAATCGCTGGTAATGAACACTTGATTTCTGAGAGTTATCTGTTTTTCTTAACCCTGCTCCCTCAGGAATCTCTCTCCTGTCCTCTCTTCTAAAATTCCCTTATTACTATTTTATTAGTTGATATGTTATAGATACTGACTAACATTTAAAAATATAAATATAAGCTGTAAGAGACTAGCTTATATATTTAATTTTTGGAAGTGAGAATGTAGAATTTAGGATTTGGTATGAGGTTAAATTTATTAAACGGATCTGTGAGCTGCCTATATTAATTGATTACTACATCTTGACTTATTAAAACCCCAGCTAGCAAAAAATAATAATAATAATTAGCAAGACTCTATCCAGCCAGGGTTTATTTGCTGCTCTTGGGGAGAATAGACTTGTGCCTTATTTCTAAATTAAACTGGTTCCTGAGGAAAACTTAGACATACTTCACAATTAGAAGGAAACCAGTGCCCTAAAACTTCAGCCAGAAGACTGATGAAAGTTTCCAGGCACTAGATAATGCTTTGATGAACAGTAGTTTACCTGTCTAAGCTCTTTGTTGCCCTGCTTTTGTGGGGCAGAACACTTCTTGTAACTTATGGTGGTGTTTCTCCATAAAAGGTCATCTCCTGATATTTCAATCTTTGATGTTCCAGAGACTTGTAGTTTATTGGTTTATGTATCTCCCCTATTTTACTGGCTGAAAGCTAGCAAGCAAAACAATAAATCAGGAGGTTATTAGTAGTTGGTTTTCTGATGATAGCAAAATAAATGACAACTACTTGTTACATAGGCAGGGTTTTATGTCCAAATTGTCAGAGTTTGACTAGGGAAATAATTGCCGTTTTGTAGGTATTAGTATTAGGTATCACCTTTTTGAAATAAGGAATGACATAGTCTGGGATATGTAATAAAACTAGAATATACTACTAGCTGATTTTAGAGCTAGACCTATGATGTGATATCTGTTGTAACTGAAGCTGAATCAAACAACCAGTAGCTAAATTACTTGACCATAAATTGGAGAGGTTAAATTTATTTAGCTAAGCTATATACGACTGTTTTTGGATTTTGTGTTTTCAGGGATTATCAGGATCAGGAGGTCATAGGTAGCTACTAAAAATGAATGCAAATGGTTAAAATGAGTGAAGTGAAACTAGACCACAATGAAAGACAAATAATTCTTCAGTGTCCACATGAATGTCTTTTTTAGGGCCCAAGGAGGAGGGATGATTGAGAGATGTAAAACCTAAACTAGAACTTTTAAAGTGGCTACATTGTACAGAACATCTGGTTAGATGATAGCAATCCATTAAGAGTAAGGCTCACATCTAACGCCAGCAGTATAGTGCCCAACATTCTGTAAGTTCTAAAACTAATTACAAAAATAATCAGAAATAAAGGACCGGGCACTGAAGATAATCACGACAGAAGTTGATTCTTTAACCTTTTCTTGCCCCTGTGGTATTGATTCCTGATTCTATTATAATAGCTTCGATTTTGGAAAGAAAGCATGTTAACTTACTACAGCTCTATAGCTATAACATTTGAGACCCTCCCTTTCTGTCTCCCCAAATTGTGAGTTAGGTACTCTGACTCAAGAGGCCTTTAAAATTCTCTGTAAATTTATTTGTACAGGGTTTAGGGGAGGGCTAACCAAAGAAAGAAATTAATACAGTGTAATTGTCAACAGGATTGGGATTCTTCTTTGGTAAAGACTTTTAAACTGAAGAAAAGAGAAAAGAGGGTATGTATGGTTTTGTTTAGTTTTGGGGGGTTTTTGTGTTTGTTTGTTTGTTTTTACAAAGTAACAATAAAAGAGTTTTCTCCAGAAATGTTGCCATTGTACTGCATTCCTGACATGTTGCTCTAGCTGTTGTTAAACACAGATTACAAGAGAATCCATGTTGCGGGGGCAGTAATTGATGTTCCTTGATGTCCTAACTCAGGACAGGATCCCATCCTGTTTCACTCTTCTGGGCTGCTCTCAGTTCATTCATGGAGAGTAAAAGGATATATTTAAGTTTGTTTGAGTTGTCATGAATTTTTATGCAGGACTTTTGTGCTCTAATATAAGCTTCAGATGAAGTGTGTGTATAATGGGATATACAGAGATCTATCTTTGTGCTTGTTTAGGGTCCTTAATATGTTTCTAAAGACTTCATGTCCTTAGATAGGATTACACTCCACTTTTTCAGGTGCTGTCATCTAAATTTTTCCAAAGCTTGCTTGTTTCTTCTAGGGCACTGGGGGCATTTTTGTGTTGGTACAACTTAAGCTTCATGTGGAAATAGGCAGTGAGAGAGTGCACATTGTTATTTCCTGCAGTCCTAGTACCTAGGACTTGCATCCAAGTTATCTAATGGAATAATTTAATCTTTTGTGCTTCAGATCTTCTATTTGGCACTAAAGTTCTTGGTTTTTGCCCCATCTCTAGCGCTCTAGTAGCCGACAGTACATTGATGGTCCTCCCGGACCTATAAAGAAAACTCGTTCCATTGGCTCCACAGCAGACCAGGTAAGAATAGCCAGGCCAGGGCCTCCCTGGTGGCACAGTGGTTAAGAACCTCCCAGTGGTTAAGAACGCTGGGACACGGGTTCGAACCCTAGTCTGGGAAGATCCCACATGCCGCAGAGCAGCTAAGCTCGTGTGCCACAACTAGTGAGGCCCGCGCGCCTAGAGCCCGTGCTTCTCAACAAGAGAAGCTACCACAATGAGAAGCCCACGCACCGCAACGAAGAGTAGCCCCCGTTCTCCGCAACTAGAGAAAGCTTGTGCACGGCAATGAAGACCCAGCGCAGCATAAATAAATAAATACATAAAAGAATAGTCAGGCCAAGAGAATTGTGGTCTTGAACACATCAAAGTTTAGCTGCCCCAAGCATTAAAAATCCCAAGTCAACATTGCAGTGTTATTTTGAGAGAGATGTTCAGTGAACATTTTTCTGTGTAATAGGATCCTTATCATCCATATGAATAGAGTAGTAAACAACTGTCAGCTTTATGTGGGGTTCTTAGTTGCTTGTATGTATGTTCCTGTGACCTGTATTTCTATTTGAAAGTATGAGATTTCAACTTTAAGAGTGTTTGGGGCTGGGGGCTTAAGTCCTGACCGAGACTCAGGAATTTTTTAACTATTCCAAAACACCTATAGTAGAGGGGAAATTAGATTTATCCTTCCCTCATTAAAACCTTTGTTTCAGGGAAATGAATCCATAGTTGCAAAAACTACAGTGACTGTTCCCAATGATGGCGGGCCCATTGAAGCTGTGTCCACTATTGAGACTGTGCCATGTTGGACCAGGAGCCGAAGGAAAACAGGTCTGCTGGGTTTGTGGCTGAATTGCCTGTGTAAAACAACTGGTAAAATCTGGGGAGAATTGGTTTCTTAGAACCCTCATGCGGCAGGGGTTGGATGTTTTGGGTAGTTGCTTACTGAGGGCCAGAGCAGTGTTTGTGTCACGCCCTGCCTTTGGCTTGCTAGCCTGGCCTATACCACTATATAACTTGTTTCTCTGGAAACAGTTTTTTGCATAGCCATTGTATTCACTTCTGATAATTGTTACAGATTACTGGTTATCTACCAGTTATATTAAAATTGGGGTTAAAATCCAGAAGGGGGAATTCCCTGGTGGTCCAGTGGTTAAGACTCTGCGCTTTCTGCTGAGGGCCCGGGTTCAATCCCTGGTCGGGGAACTGAGACGCCACAAGCCATGCAGTGCAACAAAAAGAAAAAAAAATTCAGAAGGAACAAAATACCTAAGGCACAAAGCTTAGAGTTGCCTGCTTTCTAGGTACTTTACAGCCTTGGAACAGTGACTCCACCTTGAGCAGCAGGCAGCCGGAGCCAAAAACCGACACAGACGGCTCCAACACTCCACAGAGCAATGGAGGGATGCGCCTGCATGACTTTGTCTCTAAGACGGTAAATCTGGGATTGCTGCTGCTCTTGGGCACATCTACTTTTTTAATTGTGGGAGTAATATTTACTAGCAACAAATTTAAATACTTTAGTGTTGTAAAGCTAAATGTCGAATTTCCTTCCTCCTCCTTATGCCACTTTCCAGGGTTACAGAGGGTGTGTATCTTTCCGTTCTGTGAGTAATATTAAATTAAAAGAAAGCAACTTTTCAGAAGCAGTTGTTTGTGCTTTTTAGTGATGTGTATTTACATTTCATGCTTGAACATGGCACGTTTTAACTGTGTCCCAATTGATTTACTCATAAAAACCCAAGCAAACTGACTGAGGCTCAGAGGAATTAACTGACTTGCTTGAGCCACAGGATAGTAAGTAGCAAAGTTAACATGGGGGTTTTCTGACTCCTTGCCAACAAATTCTTTCCACTACTGTACAGTGATCCCTTGCAGCTGGATGCCCTTATGCAAGTTACTTAGCCTCCTTTTGCTTCTGTTTCCTTATCTTAAAAAAAACAAAACCTATTCTATAGGATTATTGTGAGAATTACACAAGTAAATATGTGTAAAGGGATGAGGAAGTTGTTTGGCACATGCTAAGTGCTTAATAAACATCGGTTGATATGATGATAATTTTCTAATTCATACCACTTCCTGTTTCATCCTCAGGTTATTAAACCCGAATCTTGTGTACCATGTGGAAAGCGAATAAAATTTGGCAAGCTGTCTCTAAAGTGTCGGGACTGTCGTGTGGTTTCTCATCCAGAATGTCGGGACCGCTGTCCCCTTCCCTGCATTCCTACCCTGATAGGGACACCTGTCAAGATCGGAGAAGTATGTATGACCTGTGGGAGCCATCATTGTGTTATGGCTTCTTTAGCTTTTAAAAGCTTAGGGTCATTTTTTTCAAAAATTAATGATGCCACATATATTTTTTCCCACAAATAATGAATAGAAATTGTAAAATGTTAACCTGCAGCAGAATCCTGTTTGGGTGTCTGTTTAGTAAACTTTCTAAACCAAATTCCTCTTCCTTTTCCCTCCCTCCCTTCCCCTTTCTCTCTCCCTCCCTTTCCTTGTTTTCATCCTTTTTTCCTTCTCCCTTCCCTCCCCCCCTTCCTTTCCTCCGCCTTCTCCTTCCCCTCCCCATCCCATCTAATTTTGTAAAATTTCAAACATATACAAAAGTAGAGAGATTAGTATAACTAACCCTAGCTCCTATCACTCAACTTCCACGATCACTGATTCGTGTCCAGTCTTGATTTATTAATACCCCCATCTCCTCCTCCTCACCCTGTTCAGTGAACTATTTTGAAGCAAATCCCAGCCATCATGTAATTTCATCTTTGAATATTCTTTCTCTTATGTTAGAGATATTCCATACTATGCTCTTAAGATTAATTATTTCTAAAGTTTGATTCATTAAGAAATTACTGTTATAAGCAACATTAGCAAGAATCAAAACAAAATGACTATGCTGCTACCCAGCCTCCAGCAAATCAAAGGTTACTTTTCTTTAATCTTAAGCGTTCTTATCCACGCATGTAATTTTTTTACAAATTTTCTGTAATCTAATATAGAACCATGGAGTTCTCTCCTACAGATAGGTTTGTGTCATGATCAACTGTGAGTTAGTTGTGTTAAATAATTTTTCTTACTAAGAATAATTACAGTATAGAAAAGGTTTTCTTTTTTAGAGTAATACATTAGTTTATATTATACTCCATACCTGTGATCTCATTATTGCTTTCTTTTTGATGCCCTTGACTATAAGAGGAGCAGGGGCAGAGTTGTAGCTAGTGGTCTTTTATTACTTGTTCTTGCAAGAGTGTGGTATATGTGACCATAAATCAGTCCTGGTGTGGAGGTAGGAAAATAATTGAGCCTTTGTTTTAATACATGCTTTGGGAAGAGGAATTTAAAAGTAAACATGATGTCCCAGCCTGAATATTAGTCTGGGGATGGCTCTTTCCATTGGTCTTCATCTGCTGGTCTACGTAGTGTAAATACTAATTTTAAACTCGCCTTTTTCAGGGAATGCTGGCAGATTATGTGTCCCAGACTTCTCCAATGATCCCTTCAATTGTTGTCCACTGTGTAAGTGAGATTGAGCAGAGAGGGCTGACCGAGGTAAGAGTCTACCCTTGGAGAGGGTGAATTTGTTACTTGTGTCAGTAATTAAGAGGTTTTTAACTGAAAGTGTCATCTTGATAATAGACAGGCCTGTATCGGATCTCAGGCTGTGACCGGACAGTAAAAGAGCTGAAAGAGAAATTCCTCAGAGTGAAAACTGTACCCCTCCTCAGCAAAGTGGATGACATCCATGCTATCTGTAGCCTCCTGAAAGACTTCCTTCGAAACCTCAAAGAACCCCTTCTGACCTTTCGGCTAAACAAGACCTTTATGGAAGCAGCAGGTAAGGGCAGATCTTAATACTTAAATGCGGGACTTCCCTGGTAGTCCAGTGGTTAAGGTTCCACACTCCCAGTGAAGGGGGCCTGGGTTCGATCCCTGGTCAAGGAACTAGATCCCACATGCTGCAACTAAAAGATTCCGCGTGCCGCAACAAAGATCCCGCACCCAGCAGCTGCAGCTAAGACCTGGTGCAGCCAAATAAATTTAAAAAACAAAAAAAAACCCTTAAATGTGAGTCCCACGGAGGCAGGAATTTTTGTCTTTTCTGTTTCCTGTTTTCTGTTTTATCCCCTGCCTGGTACAGTGCCTGAAACATAGCAGTTGCTCAAATACTTTGATGGGTGAATAACTATATCCATGTTCCCTATGCCTATCCTCTTCCTGTCTAAACTGTATAGGGTCCTAACAGGTTTTTTTTGTTGTTGCTTTGTGTTGTTTTTTTTGGTCAAGTTTTAGGTTGTCCTTTTGAACTTGGAGCCATCTTTGATTTTTTTACCTCATGCCCAGTATCTAATCCATTGGCAAATCATGTCAACAAAGGCCCTGTAAATATATCTTAAATTTAAAATGTGTCACTCCTATTATTATCTTGATCTCTCTTACCCTGGAGTGATGTAAGAACCTACAGGTTTTCCTGTTTCTACTCTTGCCCTCTACAGTATAATCTTCACACAGAAGCTAGAGTGGTCCTTTTAAAATTTAAGTTAGGTAATGTCCCTTCTGTCCTCAGTATTCTCCAAAGTCTTCTCAAAAGTCTCAGAATAAAATCCACAGTCCTTAACAGGCCCCAAAGACCCCACATGATTTGGGTCCTGGCAACATCATTTCTTTCAACACCCTTCCCCTCCTTTCTTCCTTTCTAGTTACACTGGAATTCTTGCAGTTCTTAGAACATAACCAAGCTTACTCCCATCGAGGCCATCATGTTTGTTGTCTCAGCCTGGAGTGATTTGCTCCTTTATTTCCTTTCAGGTTTCTTTTTGGATAGCTTGTCCTCAGAAACACCTTTCCTGACCACCTTGTCAGAAAGAACAGCTACCATTACTTTCTAGTTTCTTGCCTGCCTTACTGTTTATTATATGTATCACTGTCTGATAGGTATTTGCTTTTTGACTGACTCCTCCGGTAGCATGAGGCAAGGTCCTTTGTTTAGTTCTGCTTGATCCTGAGCACTTAGAACAGTGCCTGGCACATAGTAGGCTCTTAACATGTTTTGTGAACGAATACCTTCTTAATAATTGTAGTCACTACACTTATATGTCTGCATTCCTGGAAACATGAGTTTCCAGCTGCTTTCCCTAACTGCAAGAGCTGGTTTTTTAAGAGTTCTGATTTCTAATATTGAGCTGTTGGCCAGTATCCTGCTTGTTAATGAAACTAGAGTCTGGTGCAGTCATGAACCTAATCAGAAGTTTCAGAAGCTTACTGTATAGATGAGACTTTGTGATCGATAACTTGGAAGCCCGCTGTCAAAGGAAAGAAGTCTAGGCTTCTTGGTACTTTCTTTTCATTTATAGAAATCACAGATGAGGACAACAGCATAGCTGCCATGTACCAGGCTGTTGGTGAACTGCCCCAGGCCAACAGAGACACATTAGCTTTCCTCATGATTCACTTGCAGAGGTGAGTAGAGCAGACAGTTGTCTCTGGGAGTCAGGGAGTTTTGCCAAGGGGAAGAGAATGGGGTTGGGTGTTAGGGAGGGAATGTGAGGGGTGAATTGTTTTCCTATAGATGTTCTATTTTCGTCTGCTTTTAAGCAGAGGGACAAGTCTTCTAATTTAATGCTCTTTTACTTAGAGTGGCTCAGAGCCCAAGCACTAAAATGGATGTTGCCAATCTGGCTAAAGTCTTTGGCCCTACAATAGTTGCCCATGCTGTGCCCAATCCAGATCCAGTGATAATGTTACAGGACATCAAGCGTCAACCCAAGGTAAGCAAGCATGTATGTCTATATACATCAACTTGTGTAACATAACAGGAGAGAATGGTGAGAGGTAAAAGCCCTGAGCATTGGAAGTTTGCTAACATATTTGGTGGCATTTAGGTGGTAGAGCGCCTGCTTTCACTACCCCTGGAATACTGGAGTCAGTTCATGATGGTGGAACAAGAGAACATTGACCCCATGCATGTCATCGAAAATTCAAATGCCTTTTCAACACCACAGACCCCAGATGTTAAAGGTAAGGCAAGGCCTAAGGTGTGCTTTTTAAAGGGCCTGACTCCCTCTCTGGTTTTTGGTCGGGTGCCCTCTCCTTGCCTTTGCTAGAGCTGTTTGAAATGTATATTCTTCAATAAAATTAAAATAATTTTGAGAATTCTAACATTAAAGAAAAATTTGTACAGTTCCATCCTAATTTTTTTTCACTTTTTCATATTCTCCTCCTTTCTTTACCCATATGGATATTTTTTAAAAATATAGATAGAATAATTTAGATATAATTATTTCTTATTTTACTTAGCATTTTGTGAGAACTTTCTCTGTTACTATATGATCTTATTTATCATTTTTATGGTTGTAAACTAGAATTTGCTTAAATATTCTATTAGGTATTGATGTTGTCTTTCAGCCTTTCATAATTACATATAGTGATGCCATCAACATTATATGTATATACCTTTTTTTCCCTAATGATAAATTCCCAGGAGTGGGAATTACTGAATTAAAGGTTTTAAACATTTTTGTTTCTTGGTATGTTTTACCAACTTGATTTCTTTCTTTCTTTCTTTCTTTTTTTAATATAGATTTTTAAATTTTATTTATTTATTTATTTACTTATTTATTTAACTTATGACTGCATTGGGTCTTCATTGCTGCGCATGGGCTTTCTTTAGTTGTGGCAAGTGTGGGCTACTCTTCGTTGCGGTGCATGGGCTTCTCATTGCAATGGGTTTTCTTGTTGGGGAGCATGGGCTCTAGGCGCATGGGCTTCAGTAGTTGTGGTGCACAGGCTTCAGTAGTTGTGGCTCGCTTAGTTGCTCCGCGGTATGTGGGATCTTCCTGGACCAGGGCTTGAACCCGTGTCCCCTGCATTGGCAGGCGGATTCTTAACCACTGTGCCACCAGGGAAGCCCCAACTTGATTTTTTAAAGGCTTTTGCCAGTTTGTACTGCCACCAAAAATATATGAGGCTGGTTTCATTCCAACTTCGCTGGCTTTGGAGACCTATTCTTTCATCATTTCAAGTTCCTTTTTTTTTTTTTTTTTTTTTTTTTTTTTTGCGGTACGTGGGCCTCTCACTGTTGTGGCCTCTCCCGTTGCGGAGCACAGGCTCCGGACGCGCCGGCTCAGCGGCCATGGCTCACGGGCCCAGCCGCTCCGCGGCATGTGGGATCTTCCTGGACCGGGGCACGAACCCGTGTCCCCTGCATCGGCAGGCGGACTCTCAACCACCGCGCCACCAGGGAAGCCCCGCAAGTTCCTTTTTAAGGGAGCATATTGTTTTTTCTAGTATAGGAAAAAAATCAAATAGATGTTAGATTTGTGAAGTTTGGAGTTTGAGAATGGCTTAACTCAGAAAATGAATGTCAACTACTCATTGAGCAGTTGCCTGTGTAGTTCAAAAAATATACTGGTGTGTTATAAAATGATGACAAAAATGACCTCTGGGACTTTGCTAGGTCTCTAACCTTAGCTCTTAAGTGTTTCACAGGATATTCAGCTTAATACTGGCTGCCTGCAAGAGTGCTTTCTTTTTTCCCTTCCTTTAAAAATATGTCTTACCTTTGATTGAAGTGAGTTTACTGGGGCCTGTGACCACTCCTGAGCATCAGCTCCTCAAGACTCCTTCATCCAGCTCCCTGTCACAGAGAGTCCGCTCCACCCTCACCAAGAACACTCCCAGGTATGCAAAATTGGTGTGCTCAGGAAATAAAAACATGACCGCTTCCTTAGACTTCTTTCCCATCATGCTGAAGCTTACTGAAAGAAAAATTGAATTAGATCTTAGCTAGCAGCTCGACTTTAAAAGCCCCTTTTTAAAAAGGGTCTGAAGGTCTTTACTGTTTCCTCTCTCTCATCTCAGGTGACAAAGAATAGCTTACAGAGTAGTTGTTGAGGGTTTCCTACTTTAATTGATTATGTCAAGTAATGTTATAGTTGTTTATTTATCATTTTTTATAGAATACTTTTCCAGTTCATTCTCTTTTTCTTTAGATTTGGGAGCAAAAGCAAGTCTGCCACCAACCTAGGACGACAAGGCAACTTTTTTGCTTCTCCAATGCTCAAGTGAAGTCACATCTCCTGTTACTTGCCAGCGTTTACTGACTGCAAGGAAGGGCGCACCTGTACTCTCTGCTCTGCAGCCTCCTGTACTCATTACTACTTTTAGCATTCTCCAGGCTTTTAATCAAGTTTAATTGTGCATGGGGGTTTTATGAAAACTATATATATCTTCTTCTTCTCCTTCTCCTCAAGTAATGTAATATCAACACCTTGTGCTGTCATTGGGAGCTTTTAGATGGGAGATCTTTACAGAGGTAGAAGTGGGGTATGAAATTCGTTGTGATTCTTTTAGGGGGTGGGGGTATGTCCCTTTGGCTTAAAGCCAAATTCTCTCATGTAATGACCTTTCTCTGGTATAATTTCCATGAGACAGTGGTAGAAGCCCTACCTCTTTGGTAAGATTGACTTGTCTCAGGGTGGGGAGTGGGAGGGCAGGGTAAAGAAAGGTTTTGACAGAAGATTTAGAATGGCTCCTTCGAGAACTTGGAAATTCCCCTTCCCCCATTATGAACTGAGCTATAACATGGAGCCTTCATAGAAATGGGGTACGGTGAGGACTGAACTAATAATGAGAGTGTGCTTAGCTTTAATTTGGATTGATAAGGTTTAATAGTGTTAAGTGGCACAACCTTGTAAAAGTGATACTACAATTTATATTTATTTCTAATGGGCCTCTGGCTGGACTTTGGGTTTGGTTGGGGTCAAAGCCAGTTTGTTCTTAAGATGAATTCATTCTGATGCTTGACACCCCCCACCCCCTTGTCCATTTAGAAGCCTATCTTCTAAAAGTCAGTGTACCATCTGTTTGGCCCTCAACTAACAAGAGTAGGCTATAAGGGAGGATTGTCAGTATTTTGAGTGGCAAGAAAAGCCACAGTCATTTTGTCTTTGCACTTTGGATACTGAAATCTTCCTGTGTAACATAGCTACATCTAGATAAATATGAGCTTTTTCTTCTATTAAAATTATTTCCAATGTCTATCAAAATGCTTTCTTTTATAGAATGTTTCTGACCTATAGTGGCCTGTAAAACATGTATTTGGAATAATATTTGGAAAAAAGTAAATAGTTTTTTCAAAATGAATGTGAGGTTGGTTTTCTTGCCCTGGAAGGTAACCTTAAATTCCTTTTTTTTAGGAAATATTTTTCCTCAAAGTGTCATGAGTCTATCATTCATTTCTCCCCTCCCCCATCACCACCTTCTCCCAACTTCACCACCACCAGGAGTTTGTTTCTTTGTTTCAGTCTCTTTCATTGTCCAAATTGAAGTCCTAGATTTTTCCTGACTCTTACCCTCCTGTTTGAAGAAACGACTTTAAACAAAAAACAAACTTTTTAAACAAGCCTTTAGGGACCAGAATGGTGCAGAAAAACAACAGCAGTAGCAACAACCCAAACGACTCTGTCTGGCTCACTGCCTGGAACACCCCTCGCTGCTGGAGGTGACTCTGGAGTGAGCTGGGGTGATTAACTGAGGGCACCTGCACGTGGAACTCTGAAGCTGGTGAACAGAATGTATCTGAGATTGAACGTAAACAGTGGCAGGCTTAATAGAGGGGAGAGGAGGCAACCTACTGGCTTTTTTCCCAGGAGGTGGCAGCTCTCGCAGCAGGGCCCATCTGCCTCAGCAAATTGACAGAAGATGGGTCCCGTCTCCCCTTACCCCCTTTTACACACACACACAGGCCTGTTAACATTTTGGTTTTTTTTTTAACTTTGTCCTAGGTGCCATCTCCTTTCTATGTCTCTGCAAGCCTAGTGTTGGCCTGGCTCCATATTTGCTGTTCTGTGATATCTCCCCAAGGTGCATTTTAAGTCACTAATGTAGAGGAAGTAAATGGATTGTATAATGTGAGTGAAGGCAAGATGACGCTATGCAGGAACTGATGGCCCATTAACGAAAAAGGAAATGGTCCTGTGTGTCAAGTGTTGGCAGCCAGTTGCTCAGTTTTTGGGCTAGGCCAAGAGACCTTAGCCTTGAAAATAATTCTGATATTGGCAGAGGGAAATCTGTACCAACCTTCAACTTCTTTAACAGTACTTCATGTGGAACAGCTTGAATTTCGAGGGCTTTCTTAATTAAATTGTGCTCCCTTGATGTGAGATCTATGGAAGGGGCTTTGGAGTGGGTGTCACCCCACCTCCTGCTCCTAACCATGTCTGATGCTGCCTGTTACTCTATCTTTAATGCAGTTTAGCTTTATTACCCCACTTGCTAATAGCTGGAATATTCACATCTTTAAATCCATTCACCTCCATCAATCTATGTAAGTCTCCTAAGTTTGATGCTTATTTAACTGGGCAAGCATTACATGGTTTGATTTAGCAGCAACAATTTGTGTTTATTATTGGTATTTAACGATTTTTTTCTTAAGAAGGTAAATTCTTTGCTTGCAGAAATAGAGGGCAAGAAGGCATCATGCATTTCCATCAGAGGACTATAAGGATGCTCAGTTGATTTACCGTGGGGAAAAAAGTCATTTCTGGCTGTGAACTGACGCTGTGGCATTGAAAAGGGGTCTTGAGTTCCTAAATTCATGCTTAACTTATCAGGCAGCACGAAGTGACAAGGAGTGCTGCGTGAGTGCAGTGAGCAGAGATCCCAGGCTTGCTGTTTTTGTTTTATAGGGCTTCTCTGCCCACCTCACGCTTCAGGTAGGTAGACAGACGTAACACACATGCATATACATATAGTATATGGTTTCCTATTGGAAAGCATTTGGGAGACCAACTGCTGTGCCTGGAATACTGACCAGTTTGCTTAATCATGCATCACCTTTTCTTAGATTCTCAGCAGGAGCGGGGAAGGGAGCTGCTGTGGCGTCCAGATCTGAGAAGCAAGGGTGGCAGGCACAGAGTTCAGTGTTCAAGTTGGCACAGCTCACACAGTAGGTTCTCGATCAATGGGTTTTGATGGTAATCTCAGTTGTGACTCAGGCTTCAGCCACTGGTGCGAAAAGCTTTTAAGCGTGCAGAGTCAGGGCATGTTAGTCATCATGCTTTTAGTATAAACGGGCTTTGGAGAGTGGCCACTTAACCTAAGAATTTAGTAATTAAAAAAAATCTGCTCCCTGTAGCTGGTATATTTTGTAAATAAGTGAAGGTCCCAGGCGAAGAGGTCCTTAACTCGTGTAATTTATTAGACTCTCGTTTTCAGAGTCTGTATTTGTTGATGGTTTCTGTTCACGAAGTCAGGCTGAAGACAGCTTGACGTCACCAAGAATAACCTTGCAGTGTGTGGGAGCCTTGTCCTCTGCAGTCGTGTGGGATGGGAAAGGAGGCCACTTTTCAGGGACACAGAGTTGGAAGCAAGAATTTTTTCCTCTTGTATACCTTCTCCCTCTGTAACTTGCCAGGCTCCATTTAGTTGCACTGTTTTTATACAGCATTACTCTCGCATCTCACATGGCTGGACACCATCTGTGTCTAAGGCTTAGACACATGTCAATGGATATTTAGACTTCTCATAAAGCACTTGCCAGTTAATAATATCTTCTCTGGTCATCAGTGAAGATGGAATTAAGAACTGATTCCCCACAAAGCCTCTAGAAAATATAATATGGCGATTTACAGTATACTGGTTGCTTCCATTTATCATCTTATGTGACCTTGGCACACCCGTGTGTGGTGGGCGGGATAGGTGATATGATCCCAATTGATGAAAAATTCAGAGAGGTCATTTGGCTCAAATTCTCATAAACTATAGTTTAGTTGGGATTAGAACCTGGAGATTAAGCTCCTGCTCTGGAGGTCAGCTGTGGTGCTTGCTACTTCAGACTTCGTCAGCTTCGTGGGGCCTGTTAATACATTATTAGGTGTGTAAATAATTCCACGCAGGGCTGTATGTGGATGTGCCTATGTGCTCTCAACAGATGACCCAGAAAGAGCAGGAAGGCCCAGGCTGCTGGGTAAAGCATTGGGATAGGAGAATGTCTTAACGTTGGCTTGTTGTCTGGTAGGATGGAGGACCTGGGCTCGGTGGTCCGGGGCTGAGCTCTGTGTGGAAGGTGGAGGATGAGCTGGTGGAGGAGGAGCTTAAGGTTGCTCCTGGTGGGAGTCTGTTTTCAGACCACCCGTGAGCATTTTGTGTGCTCCGAAGCTTCGAGCCAAGAACAGGCAAATCTCTGAGCGAAAGCCATCAGCCTGCTTTTAGAGACGTGTCAGCGGATTAGCTTATTGGCTTTCCCCCTGAGTGGCATTAGCTCTCACCCCGTCTCATGTTCACCATCTGGCTTTGAGTAAGAAGTCTTCAAGTGATCTCTCTTCAGCAGCCCGCTCTGTGCCAGGGCTTTCTGAGGGCTGTTCAGCTTTCTCCCTCTTCAACCCCAGGGCCCAGTGCTCTCTGAGAAGAGGAAGCCCATCTGTTGTGTATACACACCTGGGATCCAAACAATACTTGAGACCTCAGAGAAAAAAATGAGTTCAAAGGAGAATGAGGGTGTGGTTAGTGGCCTAAAGTCTCGTCAGAACGGACAAGTGGATCTGTCCTTAGGTGAGTTTTAAAAATGGAGTCGTTCTTGCTACAGAGAAAACTCTTTCTGCCTGTGAGATGATACCGTTGGTCCAGATTTTAGTAGAGTGAACACTACAAAGGGGCTGGGATTTTTCCTCCTTATTGGAAAGCAAAGCCTATGGGTGGAGGTGCTTAACTGAGCCACCTCCCCTCCTCCCAGGGAGCTGGCTGCTCTCTCCTCCTAGGTTAATATCCATCGACTGGGGCTAAATGCCTGATGCTTCTGGACAGAGTCCAGCCCCTCACAGAGCAGCCGCACTGTGGAGATACAGCTGCTGGCATTAAAGGGCTAAGCCCTTTCCAGCTGCTTTGCTTTAATGGGAACTGCCTGCAGTCAGCAGCTTAACGGTGCTGTCTTAGCCCGATTAGGAGGAAATAACTAATCTCGGCATCGTCTCAGGGCACTGGCCTGGAGGCTCAGGGGAAGGTTACCCGGTAGGGTGGGAAGTGGTTGGATAAATGGTGTTGGAGTGCTAGGTGATGATATAAAAAATGGCAGTCCCGGCTTTGGCAGGGTTTGTGCTTTGTTTTGCCTCTGTGAGAAAAGTGGGGTTCTCTTCAGTGGACTCCCTGGCGCTGAAGGAGAGGAGATGGTCGCTTGAGGGGCAGCCTGGGTATTCAAAAACTGGAATAGTAACGGATGCGCAGAGGAGTTGAGAGCATACAAGGGCAGTGGTGTCCATCCCCTTTAAAGGAAGAAGACGAGAACCTCCAATGTGGTCCCCCCTTGGGCCTTCCATTCCCAAATCTGACTTAAAGAGCCAAGATTTGAAGGGGAAATGATCATTTCCTTGATTGTAAAATGCACTTAAAAATACAATTTAATATCTGAGTATTGAGATGACTTATAATCAGTGGCATATAATGCAGTGCTTTTCTTTCTTAGTGGCTTGTACAATAGCGGTGCATCTTATTATCAACATTATTTGGGTTGGAAATGTTAGCTGTTCTTGGGAGATAGGCTGTTGGCTAGACCAGATGTGGAGGTGAGGGAAGCTGCTACTTAGCTGTGATCAGAGAACGATTAAAATGGGGAGTTTACCCAGGTCTGAGGGAAGCTACAGTGTAGGAAAAGCAAGGCTCAACCCCAGGGCGCTTGGCATGAAGAAGCAGAGGAGTAATTTGTGGGAAAGGATCAAAGTCTGTCCCAGTCGTGACCCCCAGAGCCCTCACGTGCGACCCCTGAATTGAGGAAGTGGCAAAAGAAGCCATTATGAATCAGTGAGGCTATGACCCAAATAAGAGCACCTTCTGGTGGAGTTCTGAAATCACAGTATAGTACTGAAACATTCAGGGTTCTTTAACACAGAGGTGTTAGATAATCTGTGCAAACCTTTGGCTCACCAAATCCAGAACACCAGAGGTCTCTCCTCACTAGAAACTGGAAGGCCATGGTAGGGCACCAACAAAAAAGGGGACAGATGGCCAAGTTAAGGAACCTGTTGCCTGGAGATGAGATTAAAAATACAATTTTGCTTAAGAAAGTCTTCCTGCTTGGGTAGAGAGAGGTGTTCAAATAACTACGAAGTGATGTGTTCAGTGCCAGGACGGAGGTGGGTGCAGAGTGCTGTGGGAACTCAGAGGAGGGAAGAGCTGGAGGCTTTAGAGAGCCTCAGAGGTGATGACATGAAAGTGGGGTCTCAGCATGAACCGGGCGGCTCGAGAGGCCCGGAAACATAATCGGGGCTGGGGAAGCACCTCTAGGCTGGTGCTCCATAACCGGACACTGTCCTAGACTGCTGTCCTGGTCTCTCCTCTGACCTGGGGCTGGGCCCTGGCCTGGCTGGGCCTTGTTCCATCCGCCCACGGGGGTGCAGGGGGAGTTATTGGTCCCTGCCTCTGTCTCTGGCCTCCTCCACCCCCAGCTCTGAGAAAAACTGCCCCTTTATCTGACTTAGAGCTCTGAAAAATTTTCATCCTCCCCTTTTCTGCCCATTAACTGCAGCCTATTAATTCGAGTCTTTGGGCTCCCCACTTTCATAACCCCCCTTCACTTACTGTGCCTCCCCTCTGCAGCTTTTACTAAATATGTGACTGCTCCTCAGTGTAGCTGCTCCCCCCTGAGAAGTGATTACGTGTCTGTGCAGACCCCCTGCCCCAGCTGCCCAAGTGGTGACCCCTTGGCCGGATGCTTCATCTTGATTAGCCCTGACTTCTCCCCTCCCTCCGTCCCTCCTCTCTCTCTCCTTTACTCAAGCTAAGCCTAGGGTATGGGGAGGAAGTGATCCCTTCTTTAGTAACAGCCTGGCCGTGTTAAAAACTGCAGGAGAAACAGCTGAGCTCATTGGCAGAGGGCATGGCAATCTACCATGATGATGGTGAAAACCACCACTGATCGAGAGCTGTGTGTCAGGCGCAGTGCTGAACACACGCGCCCCATGAGGTTCTTCCAGACGCTTATGAACAGACCCTGTTTTCCAGATGAGGAAAGTGAGGCTCAGGATCCTGAAGTGACTTGCTTAAGTTCATGCAGCTGTAAGTGCCTGAGCCTGTATGTAAACTCTTTCTACCCTCTCAACCCCTATTCTATCTTTACGTGGTCTTTTTTTAAAAAAAAACCTTGGTGCACAGAATTCCTTCAGGTCCAAGTGATTTTCTCTGGAAAGTGAAAGTCTCCGGATCGTCGTCGTGCTCCTCTTCTCAGTCCATGGAGCCCGAATGTGTCCCGGAGCCTGGCCCCTCCGTGGAGCCGCCTCCACTGTGCAGCGTGGTCCCAGATTAGACCTGTCCTCTTTACACCCGGAGGAGGCAGTGGCGGGGGGGTGGGGGGGGAGCGGAGAGGGGCTTCCTGCCAGCCAATGGGGATGCGACAGCCATGGCTCTGTGCTCCCATCATCTGCTCCTGCTAAGACAATCATCAACATAAAAGGCTAATTGTATTAATCACCAAGGCGCCCGCCCCGGGACCCCCTCCCTTTCGGGAGAATTATGAATTGCAATTGCAGATGGCTCCGCTGATTGAAGGCAGCGCTCAGCGGGGAGAAGGGCCAGATCAGATTACACACCATTAATTAAAAACTTCCCCTGACAAAAGGGAGGAAGGGAGCGCACACCAAGGGTCTGCCTGGTTGGGTCTCTGCCCTCCCCAGGCTCCCGCCCCCCATCCAGGCTCAGGGGTTGTGCCTGTGAAGCAAAGCCCCTGGCTGGCACCACTGAGATCGGCCCCCCACTCCCGAAGGCCAACCCTTCCCACATCCAAGCAGATGGCCGGCTGTCCTATTAAAAGGCTCCAGAGAAGGAGAAGCTAACCTTTGGTTACTCATTCCTGTGTCTAACTTTGGATACTCTTCAGATTCTAACCTAATTCCTCACCTCTCATGAAGCTTGTCTCCTCTTGCTCTAGTCTGTTATGACAGGGAACAGCTTTAAAGAACTATTTGTGAAAATCGCCCCCAGCTTTCTCTTCAGGCAATCACCCTTACCCTCTTGTCCCGGAAGTCCCTGGGACAGAGGTTGCCCAGTCTCCTCTGGTGTAGGGGCGGGGGCTCAAGTGTGGCTGTGCACCCTCTTCCCAGCTCCCCTGACCTGCGAGCATAGGCTTCTCAGCTTCTGTCATCTTGGCTCATTTAGAGCTGTGACTTCTGAGTTCTCTTGATCAACTACCACCTCCCCTCCCCAGCCACCCAGCCTCATTCGTTCATTCATTCATTCATCAAACTTATTGAGCACCCACTGCATGCTTGGCTCTAGGGATGTGGAGATGATTTGTCTAGGAGCTTAAGAGCCTACTGCGGGAGCTCCACCCCCCTGCCCCCTTCAACCTCCTAGTTCCTGCTTCCTTCCTTCCTCTGGCTGCAGTTTGTCTAAGCCCCCCTGGAGCTCTATTCTGGAAAATTCTAAGCTGGGAGCTGGGGAGACCTTGGGGGGCTGTGGTACCGAGCTGGCTGACCTTTAGCAAGTCAATCACACACACACACACACACACACACACACGCGTGCGCACGTGCGCCAGCTGTCCCTGCTCATAAAAGGGCACGGGAAGCCCTGGGCTCTGAGAGATCATGAAGATGGATGAGTGGGGCCCAGCTTGGAGAGATGTGAGTAGTACTCTGCACTGACGATATTACAGAACACGGCTGCTGTGGCCACGAGCATTTAGGACTCAGCCACTGCACTATCACAGGCTGGGCCCTGTCCTTGGGAGACTTTGGCAGCCCCTCCCCTATCTCCAGCCCCTTGGGAGACATTGTGGAAAAGGACCTGTCTTTTTTGTGCCTTTGGCTGCTCTATCGCAGGGTACCATAGTGACGGGCACGATAGAGATGAGAAGAACTGACTTATTGGCTTGTCTCTTCATTCCAGGGTCCCTCCCCAGCCTGACTCCTGTTCCCCCAGTCACCCCCCACACACACTCACAGAGCTCCCAGGTCAGTAGGCCCAGGAGAGAAGAAGGCAGAGCCCTTGGTAAGTAAAGCAGATGAAGAGAAAAGCCTGCTCTCTTTTCCTTCCCTCTCAGTCATCTCCCTCTCCCTTCTTGCTTCCTTCCTCCCATTACCAACAGCAATTGTATTCAAGCCCAATAATTACAGTAACAGCAAAAATAATCATCATTTATTGGGTTTGTTTTTCTAGCATTTTAACCTCCAAAAACGTTTTCCAACCTCTTGTTTGTTTTAACATCAATCTCTGGGGGAGATTTTACAGCTGAGGAAGCTGAGATCCAGACAGGACCCCAAATCACAGGCGGAGTAGATTTACCGCAGCTTGTAAATATTAACAAACAAGGTGAGACTCAGATAATACTTCAGAGGCACTGAATTGCAAATCTTGGTTTCCTGGGTCATTCCTGAGTTCCTACCATCCTTGGGGCGTATTCAACAGCTTTTTAGGGATCCTGGCAGAGCTGAGAATGAGGCTGGAGATGGCTTCTTCAGGCCCAGGTCAGGGACCGAGTGCTGGGATAGGACATTTCCCCTCTCAGCATTACTCTTGTGAATGGGGCTGTGGAGTGGAAGGCAGGAGAGCACCTGGGGAGAAAGGCCTGTCCGGCCTGAACCTCCCTTGCCTATATCATGCCCCTCTGCTGGCCGGAGAAAAGGTTCCTCTCTGTGTCAGCTCTTCCCAAGGGAGGGGCCCTCTGCTGAGCATTTGGAGGAGAAAGGAATGAAGATCTATTGGGAGGGCAATCTCTGGCCTCAGGAAGCCCCCCGTCTGAGGGGGGAGCCACAGCCCCCGTCCTCATCCAAGAGCAGAGACATCCCTCTGAGGAGTGCAGAGGCTGTCCTAGGGCCTGATTCTTTTGGGAAGTCTGGCCCCTCCTCCCCAAGGGTGGGGTGAGAAGTTGGGATTCCCAGAGGTCCCCATAGCCCTCAGTCTCTAAGCAGAGTGTCTGTCTGGGCTCAAATTCCCTTTTCTCCAAGACATGGGGACCTGGAAGCCCAGGACCCCCACTGGGGTCCAGACAGATGAGAGACGGGGAGAGCAGTCATGAGTTCCCCCTGCCTCGCTCTGCTCTGTCCTGTTAAAAGAGAGGCAGGAGGAGGAAACGGAGCAGATTTGCTTCCCAGATTCCATCTAGAAATGTAATGCCAGGGATCCCCCGCCCACCCTGTTAGGACAAGAGGCCAAGCCTCCCTACCCCACCTCGCAAGCCCCCCGCCCCCCCAGGAAAGCCTGAAGTCTGGTTACACAAAGCATGCTGCCCGCTTTCAGGGCTCTTTTCAGAAGGTTGAGGGCAGGGCCCAGGTTCTACGCCACCTGACACACATTCTCCATTTCAGTGTCCTCTGAACTGGACTGGGATTCTTTCTTCTGGGGCTCCACCCCTTCTACCTCCTCCACCGCCGCAGTGCCTGTGAGGATGGCAAGTCGCTGGGCCAGGGTCTTGGTGTCAGGGAACAGGATAAAGTTGTAGATCAGCGAAGCCAGGACAGCCCCCGTCAGAGGTCCCACCCAGAAGATCTGAGGAGGCAGAAGTGGGTACCCTGCTCGTGAGCCGTCAGGACCATAGGGTGGTTTTGGGACCCCACCTGCTTCCCAGTGTTGACTTGGTCTCCCAGGAACCCTGGAGCCATCCACGAGGTGGCAAATTTGAGAAGCACAAGTCCTGACCTCCCACTCTGAGTCCCCACAGGTGAAGGGACCTTGCCTTCCACGGGGCTGGGCCAGGCTCCCCAGCACCCCTGCCTCTCTCTTCTCGCCTTCCCCATTCCAGCCCAGAACGCTGGCTAGTGCTGTTCCTGTCCCTGCTGGTGTGTGTGAGTGAGTGTGTGTGTGTGTGTGTGTGTGTGTGTCTATTTCTGTTTGTCTTTTTCTTTATCCAAGTTTGGAAATTGGTCCAGCTGGAAGGAGTGAATAAGGAAACAGCCAGGACTTGAGGCCTGGGCCAAGGCTGCAGCTCCTGCCCTGACTCATTTCTTGCCAGTCCACTGGGTACCTCGGACTTTTTGAAGCTGGAAAGAAAGGATACTGGCCCCGGTCTTCTGAGCTTCCGGAAACCTCCATTGGGGGTCAAGATAGTCTGTGGCAGGGGGACTTGTCTCCCCAAGTGTCTGTGGTCCTCCTGCTGGTGAAAGTCCCTATTGCCACTGGAGCCCTCTCCCTTCCCCTGGCTGCCAGCAGAGGGTCTCACCCAGTGGACTGCGAACTTCCCGACGATGACAGCAGAACCAAAGGAGCGGGCTGGGTTCATGGAGCAGCCGGTGAAGTAGATCTGGGGAGTGAGTGCAGGTCAGGGCGTGAGGAGGCTGAAGGCAGGCCTGGGAGGGGACAGTGCCCTCCACCATGGCTCAGAGTCCCAGCCCCAGACTTGGCCTCTGCAGCACCCTATCCGGGGCCTGGAGTGCGGGGCACAGCCTTGGCCCCAAGACACGAGGGCTCAGGGAAGGACACTTCCTCGCCTTCAGGGCCCCTGCAGCCTCCCCAGGGAGGGACCAGTGGGTACATGGGCCCAGTGTCCCCTTTGCCCCTTACCCCAAAGAGGTGGCCCACTGCCACAGAGGCTCCAATCGTGGCAGCTGGGGAGCCAGTAGTCTGTCTGCTGTCGGTGGAAGCAAAAACGCAGAGCACAAGCTGCAGGGTCAGGACTAGCTCCACTGCCACCGCCTGGCCCGTGGAGACGCTGCTCCGGACCTGTGCAAGGGGGTTACACTAGAGCCAGTGGGCTCTGCCTGGGGTTGGTGACCCCTTGGGCCTCATTTCCTCACTGTAAGGGGTGAGAGGCCTCGCCACCGCCAGTCCCAGGACTTAAGGAGCTAATGGGCTGAGGAGAGCTGTGTGGTGGGGTTCAGGTGAGCCCCAGACACTTGCTCCCTGCAGAAGTGAGTGGCGCCCCTCCCACTACACGGCTCGGTTGGGGCCAGTGGTTCGGGGGAGGTGGGGGCTCAGGACTGGTGGGAGCAGGAAGGCTGGGGAAGCTAAGATGCACGATGCACGTCTGCAAGCTGCCTGGGAGGGGCTGTGGGTAGGAGTGGAAGGTGGGGACTCAGGGAAGTAAGTGGAACACAGATGTTTAGAGGAATCTGGGGGAGTGAGACAGGCCTCGGGGTGCCGGGGAGGGAGGGACATGGGACAACAGAGGAGTGGGGGACGTGGGGTGGGCCCGGGGAGGTGAAGTGCGTGCAGGGTCCCCTGCTGCTACCCACAGCTCCACCTCTCCCCACCTACCCCCACCCTTAAATGCCTGGTCCTTTTCCGACTCCTGTCCCTTAGCGTGGCTTCTTCCTGCTCCCCCTGTGCCTTGCACCACAATCCCATTCCTGCTCTCCCTGCACTAAGGCCACAGTCATTCCCCTGGGTCCCAGGTCCCAGCCCAGAGCAGGTGTGGAGCACATGCTCTGTTACCTCCCTGTCCCCTCTCCTCCAGCCTGGCCCTCCCCCCTTTCCACCTGTATGGACCTGCCCCCTCCCCCTCCCTGCACCTACCACGTTGACCCCAAAGGTCTCTCGGATGTCCCCGGGCGTGACCCCGTAAAGCAGAGCGGCCCCCGCTGTGGCCCCTGCCAGCTGGGCAGCCACGTAGGCCACAGCACGGGGCAGGGAGATTTGGGAGCCCACGAGGAAGGCCAGCGTCACAGCAGGGTTGACGTGGGCCCCACTAGCCTTCCAGGTGATCTGCACGATCACAGCCGTGGCCAGGTTGAAGGTGATGGCAATCTGCAGCATAGAGGGAAGCGCCAAGGGCCATCTCAGAGCCGAGCCCACGCCAAAGAACACGTACAGCCCCGTGGCCAGGAACTCGGCAAACAGAGCCTTGCTGATGGTCGTCCAGAGCCGGCACACCAGCATCTTGGCCAAGCTGCGCCTGCCTGACTCCATTGCATCCGGGTCCTGGTGCCTTTGCTCCTGGGGCCTCTGTTTCTCTTCCCTCTGATCTCCTCTGCCTCCTCTGGTCTCCTGTCTCCGGGCTGCTCCGGCCCCAGCCTGCAGCTCTTCCACAGTGCTGCTGCCCTGAGGACTGTGTGGTCAGACTGGCCAGGGGCGGGCTGACAGGGTTATGTGCGTCTGGGTGGGTGGGAGTAGGGGTGGCATGACGGGTGGCTCTCACATGCCCGCTCCACCCGAAGCTCACCTGACGGCTGGAGGAGGGGGGCCCTCCCCGGGCACTGAGCTGGAACCTCCCAGGAGTTTTCCAAGCTGGACAGGCCTAACTCTGCTGCGGGCAGACGCCCAGCCTTGGGGGCCGCAGGTGCCAGAGTAGCGCGGGCCATGGGATTCCAGGGCGCTCCCACCCCTGGTGTCAGCTTAGACGGAGCAAGATCACTCAGATCCCCAGGTCCAAGGCCTGCTTCAGAGGGCCCTGTGCACTCTCCGCAGCACCTGTTCTCCCGGCCCCCTTTGCCTGCAGGCTCGGCCTCCAAGTGGGCTCATGCTATTCTGAGCCCCATAAACCCAGATGTGAATGAAGCTCTGTCCTCCATTCCCACCTAGAACCCCACTCACTGAAAGCTGATGTGAACGGAGTCAGCTTTACTGAGGACATGGGCCTGTGTGGGTGCAGGGGGGCAGATGGAGGGGGTGTTTATTCCACAGCTGATCAGTGACACCGTGGCAATGGGCACCTCTGCTGCCCGCCAGCCAGGAGTTTCCGCTGGCCCTTCACCCACTTCTGCCTCTTTCTGCCTCCCCTCCCCCAACTCAGCCCTTCCCCTTACTTCTCTGCTCTCCTCCTTCTCAGGGGCCAAAACAATCCCTCTCATGCCACACAGCGTAGCTTACCATTTTTGTGGCTATGCTGGCCCTAAGGTTACCCATGCCCTAGGCTCTGCCCTTTAACCCCCAGCAATATACCAAGGTATTTTCTCAAATAAAACTGTTCCTTCCCTAAGAAGAACCTGCCGAGATGTTAAAATAGTACATTCTTGGGCTTCCCTGGTGGCGCAGTGGTTGAGAGTCCGCCTGCCGAGGCAGGGGACGCGGGTTCATGCCCTGGTCCGGGAAGATCCCACATGCTGTGGAGCGGCTGGGCCCGTGAGCCATGGCCGCTGAGCCTGCGTGTCCGGAGCCTGTGCTCCGCAACGGGAGAGGCCACAGCAGTGAGAGGCCCACGTACCGCAAAAAAAAAAAATAGTACACTCTTCACCTGTTCACCACATCTGGGTGCTCTGACCTCACCCCCCGCCATATCCCCCTGCCCAGTGGTTGTCCCCTGGTGTCCTCAGGCTCCCCAAATGCCACCTGTCTCACAACGAGATCCTCATCTCTCCCTGTGACCCCAAAAGCACTCCTCCCGTTGTCCCCAGCTCAGTTGGTGGCACCTGGGAGGCATCCTTGACCTCACCTTCTCGCCCCCATCCAGCAAAGGCAGCAAGTTCTACTGATACTGAATCCTAAATATTTCTTGACTGTGCCCTCTTCTTGCCAGCCCTGCTGCCCTGCAGCCTGTAACCATTCTCTCTGTCTCCTCCCTTGCTCCACTCCAATCAACTACCGACACTGCAGCCTGAGTGATCTCTTGAAAATGCAAATCGGGTCCTGCTGCTCCCTGCTAAAATCACCTTAAAGCCTCCTGTCCCCTCTGTGAGCTCCGTGCCTGGCCTACAAGGTCCTCTGGGATCCTGCGCCTCCCGCCTCACCTCTCCCCACTTTTTGCCTTGTCCTTTACCCTCTGGCCTCACCAAATGGCCAATGGTTCTAGAACACTCCAAGCTGCTCTCCCCTTGGGGGATGCTCTCTCCTCTCCCTGGAAAGCCCATCCCACGTCCTTTGCTTGGGTGAGTCCTTTTCCTAAGGCTCAGCTTTGATGTCACCTCCCCCTTTCCTGGGTGAGGGGGCAGGAACCAAGTTTTGTTCACCCCTGCATGTAACGTCTTGCACAGGGATTTGCTCACTGCTGCAGTAAGGTCCTCAATAGATATTTGTTGAATGAATGAATGAGTGAATAAAAGCTTCTTGGCCTCCTGGAGGCAGGTGACTTTCATGTCTGCTTCATTTCAGCTGGCTCTCCTTATAGCTTTATACCTGTCCTCACCTGGGACTGGGTCTTCTGAAATCTTCAAGTGAAACATCCCAACTCTGACCACAGGCTCTGTCCATCCACCCTCCCCCATTTCAGTCCCGGTCACATTCCTCCCCCAATGTCTCCCCCAGCCCCTTTCTGTTCATCCAGCCATCCTGGCTTGACTCTACCTTCTCCAGCCACATCCCCTGGCATCTCACCTCAGTGCCCTCTGTCCCAGCTCCCTGTTCTCTGCACCCCGCCCCCCACAACCGTGTCCCTCCATCCTCACTCTTCTCCACACCCCTCTGCCCCCATCTGCCCTGCTGAGCGCTGCTGGAGAAACTCGCCCAGCCGTGCAGACCGCCGCCATGACAAGTCCATGGTCTCTGGCCTCAGTAGGGGTCACAGCTCTGCTCAGCAATTCTTACACCACACCGTCGCCAGGCGGCTCTCTCCCCATTCTTCTAAGCCCTACTTCAAACCTTCCATACTCTCTTCAAGTACCCTACCTTGCTCTGGCTTTCCTCCAGCAGATCTACTTGCCTCCTGTCCTACCTAGAAAGTGAAACCAGCTGGCAAGACTTCTTCCCATGCCTCCACCCCACCCTCCCCCCAGCCGCAAACTCACCTGCTGCTGCCCCATGCCCTCATCAGCTTCCCTTTGGCCCTGAAGAAGAGGCAGCCCTCCTCCTGTGTCTGCGTCAGGGGGCCCCTCCTTGTGTTCTTGGCGGCCCTCTCTTGGCCATTCCCATTCATCTACGATTTTCACTTCTCCCTCTCCTGGCTGCTTCTTTATAATGTGCCTGGGTAATCACGGAGTAGTGGAGAGACCATGGGTTTGGAATGCCTTTCCTCTTTGTTTCTCTTTCAAGACTTTGCTCAAGTTCAATTCCTCTATGAAGCCTGCCCTAATTTTCGCCTCCAGGAGAGTCAGGGCAAGCTTTGTAGAGAAGCTGGGCTTGGGCAAAGCCAGTGGCTACTTCTAGCTTTGACTTCCTTGTGCCTCCACTGTTCCAGTGCAGACTCCCAGGCTTGCCTGGCATGAAGGAGTCTTTCAAGAAATGCTCAAGATTGAAGGAATGTAGTGTGAGTGACATTCCTCTCTGGCCCTGGGGTTGGGGGGGTGAGGGTGGGGGGAATTCCCTGGTTGTCCCAGGGAATCTCACGGGCATCTATCTCCTTCCCTCCCCTCAGACAGGGTCATACAGGGCCTGGGGACAGACACCTGCCAATCCCTACATCTTACCTAGCCTCAGTTTCTGCACCTGTACACAGGCACCAAACAGCAGTAATGCCTGTCTGTTGAGAACCTTTGATAAGACAAGAAAGTGAAAGCATTTGAACACTGCCACATATTCTGTACCCCTGACCAGTGCTTAACTCCTGTGACCTCAGCTTTCCCACTTTTAAAGTGGAGATGTTGGGAATTCCATGCTGGTCCAGTGGTTAGGATTCTGAGCTTTCACTGTCAGGAGCCCAGGTTCGATCCCTGGTTGGAGAACTAAGATCCTGCAAGCCACGTGGTATGGCCAAAAAAAAAAAAGTGGAGATGATAATTCCCACCTCCCTAGGAGAGTGTCCCCCAGTCAGAAAATGTTGGTTATTAGGACTGTCACCTCCCTTCCCACTCTAGCGAGACAGCTGTGAGGGCCGTGCTGGGGTGGGAAGGGTCCAGGACAAGCAGCACCTGAGGCTCCTGCTCTGGGACCTGGAGATTGAGAACCTTAAATGTAGTGGCAGCCCTGGTCTCTAGCTGGCCTAGAGCAGAACCTCCTGGGGCCCTGCCTGGCCTGGAACAAGGTCCTTCACCCCCTGAGGACAGGTGGACATTGGCCAGGACTTGCTCCAGCTCCAGCCAGCATGTCCCTGGACCCAGCCAGTCCTGGACCCTAGTAGCATGCTTTTGAGGTCACTCTTGCTCCAAGAGCTTTTGTCAAGCCCCACACCTGGCTGCCTAGAGCTGGCTGTCAGGTGGCTGTGTGCTCTTAACCTCTCAGAGGCCTGTCTCTGGGCTCCCCAGACTAGCGGGGTGGGCGTCTCTGTGGGGAGATGTGTATGCGGTGTGTGCGTGGGCACGAGGGGCAATGTGAGCTCTGATTGAGGTTCTCTCTCAGGGCTTGGAGAGGATGGGGGAGCAAGAAAGAGGGGAAGGAGGAGGGAACTGGAAGAGATGAGAAGGGACAATAAAAACATGACAGAAAGGGAAAGATTCAAGGTAGTTTCCCTTGTATACCCTCACCCATCCCCACAAAATGGTGGAAAGAGGAAGCTGAGGCTCAGAGCGGGGCTGACAGAGCCGACCCTCCCGGCAACCCCTCCTCCTGTCCATCCATCTAGACAGCCAACCCTCTGTCTGTTCTCTGCATGACCCCTAGTCCTCCTCCATCTTTCCATCATGTCACCATGTCCACCTTCCTACCTGGTGAAACTGGCAGCCCCTGGGCAGAGGAGGAGGGGAAGGGGAGGAAGCCTCCTACAGGAGAATCAAAGCTCTTTTGGGTTCTGTCTTCAGGTGGAGCAGAGGGTCAGAGGGATGACTGAGCATGTGTGTGCTTGGATATGACACACACGTATACCTCGCTGAGAACACGTGGAGCCAGGCAGCTGGGTCTGGTCCCGAGCGGCCCTGTGACAGGGAATGCGGGACGGGCGATGTGGCTCTGCACACACGCGGAGTGAGCGGTCTATGCCGAAAGACGGAGCCCGCTGGGTACAACCGAAGCTCCTTGTGGAGCGGCGCTAGCGTGTGCGGGCTCGTGCGTGCGCAGGTCTTTGTGAGCCCCGGACTCGAGCCGCGCGGGGAGGATCCGACACCAGGGAGCGCAGCGCCCTCTGCTGGCCAAACTGCCCGGCCCGCGGCACCTAGTCAGCCCCATGCCCTAGGTGGACCCTCGCCCTCGGACTGGCCAGTACCTCCCTCGGACTGGGTGCCCCGCCCATCCCTGAGGGCCTGTCCCTCATAGGCCCACCGTTCACCCCGTCATGCTCCCCGTGGGGCCCGTCGGAGAAAGGAACCAAGTTGCTGGGCTGGATGGAGAGGCCTGCCTCCCAGTCACGGCTGTGCCTCACTTGAGTCTTGTATGGAAGTCTTGCGAGGAGGTCTGATATTCCCGTCCACAACCGCCGGAGGAGGAAGCTGAGGCTCAGATTGGGGTTGAGAGCCGACCCTCCCAGCAACCGCTCCTCCTGCCCACCCATCTAGACAGCCAACCCTCTGTCTATCCTTGGCCTTGACCCCTAGTCCTCCTCCATCTCTCCATCCTGTTACCTTGTCCACTCTCCTACCAGATGAAACTGGCAGCCCCTGCGCGGGCGGAGGAATCCCCTCTCTTCTGTACCCACTCCCAGACAGTGGGGTAGGGGTGGGGGCCGGGGATAGCTGCTTCCTGGTGGCCTAGGGGACCCAGGCCTGAAAGACTCCCCAGGGCCCCCTCTCCTCCACGCCGCATCTGGCCCAGACCCGGGACTTGGGGGAAGAGGAAGCGCGGCAGCGGAGGATTCGGTGGACGAGGTCCCCCCCTGCTGGCCGGAGCTGGCACTTGCGCCGGTCTCTTCGGTAGGGGCAGGGGTGGAGGCAGCGGGTGGGGGACTGCTCCTTTACCGGGGCTTCACACACACTGCCATTTGGTGTTAACTGCAAGCCGCCAGGCAGGCAGGGCAGGGTGCCGGCTGCCGCTACCATTTACATATACGAGACTCAAGTTTGGAGGAGGGCTGGGGAGTCTGCCCCTCCTCACCCCCAGACCCTGGGACTGACCCTGGCCAGCCACTGTCTATAGCTTCGCCCATCGCTTCTCAGTCCATCTCCTGGCCCTGCGGGGCCCTCCTCTTCTGAGGCAAAACTGAAAACCACGGGGGAGAGGTTCCCACACCAGAGAGAAGCGCGAGCTCAGGTTTAAACACTCTCGGGAGAGCAGAGGCCCAGAACTGCGGTGTGGCTGGGGTCCCAGCTGTGGACGTGCTGGTTTTTCTTCACACTAGCAAATCGAGCCCTCGATCTGAGGTGCCTGTCCCTGTTTGCACAAGTGTTTCCCTTTTATCCATTGTTTCATTTTATCCTCATAACAATCCATGAAATAGGTACAAGTATCCCCATTTTACAGATGAGGTAATTAAAACTCAGAGAGCTTGCGTTATCCAAAGTTGCACAACCAGGTTTGAACTCAAAGCCAGAGCAACTCTGATGAGGAGTTGTGTCCTGAGCTGTTGTGTGCCCCTTTCGCCACAGAGAGCAGCCCAGTCCCAGGAATCTCACTCCCTCCCTTCATCTGACCCCACAACGACCCTGTGAGGAAAGCATTTTTTATCCTCACTTTATAGCTTAAGAGATGGGAGGCTTAGTGAGATTAAGGGGGTTTCCTAAGGAGTGTCAGTGGCAAGGGGACAAGAGCACGTAATGGCAGAGCTACAGGCCCAGAGGGGAAGACAGTGGGAACCATGGCTGGTAGAGGCTGGGCTCGGTGAGGACCCCTCCTTCTCTGCTCCCACTGCCCCCTCCTGACCTCTAGCTCTGTTGCTACATTTGGTCTCTTTCTCTCTCTCCTCCCAACCCCATCTCTGACTCTCTAAGCCTCCCCTGGCCTCAGCTTCCCTGTCTTTCCACAGAGGATTGTGGAGACGGTGGAAGAGGGTGTGGGATGATGAGGAGGAGAGGTGATGAGCCAGAGTATCCTGAGGTGAGGCTTCTGGAGAGAGACGAGGCCGAACACGAATGTCAGTGGTTTATTGGGAAGCCTCCGCCCCTAACACCAGCAGCCCTACCCCATGCATCCTTGAGCAGAAATAAATAAGGTGGCATGTAATGAACCAGTTTGCCTCCCTCCTAAAGAGCTCTGGGGACGGTCAGCCTCTGCTGTCCCGGGGGCTGGGATCCCCCTGGCTCTTGAGGAGGGGCTGGGGAGAGGGAGGGGACACAGACTGCCAGCCACCCTTTCCTGGCGTGGCCTGGGGCAGCCTGCAAGCCTAGCACTGCGTTCACGATCCCTGAGGTCTGACCTCGCTGCAGCAGTCTGCCCTGTGCCAGAGAGACCCCTTCCCCACCAGACCCCAGCCCCTGGCCCCCACCCCAAGAGTCCCACCCTGTGTTCCTGCTCCAACTCTAACTGTTCAGCCTGGGGAGTCAGCACCTCCTCCCCAGCTGCGGGGGAAGGAAGCTTTGCCGTCACGTATTTCTCTTCTTTCCCCCTGCGGTTCAGGGGCTGAGAGGCTGGGCCCCGCGTGATGCTGGTCACTGGGCAGTCAGCTCCATGGTCTTCCTCCGCTCCTCTCGCTGCTCCTCTCCGTCCTCCTCGGGCTCAGACGCGCCCTTGATGATGGCCACACGCTCACTCAGGCTCAGGGAGTTGGGGGAGAACAGGTAGAAGTAGAGGACAGCAGCCAAGGCAGCCCCCACGATGGGCCCCACCCAGAACACCTGGTGGAGACAGAGCAGTGTCCGTGGGCTGAGTCCCAGGCCTCTGAGACCAAGACCTCCCCCTCCAGAGGACAGACCCATGGGCCTCTCAGAGGAGGCAGCCAGAGAGACGTCCAGACCTCCCGAAGGAAAGACTTCTCCCCACTTCAGGGGCAGATATACTGACACCCCACTCCCCAATGACAGCGACATGGACCACAGACACCCAGATCCTCAGAGGAGCCAGGCATCTCCAGAGGGACAGGGCCCCGCCAACCCCACCCTAAAGAGAGACAAGTGAACCTTCAGAGGGAACAGACATGGAGATCCTCGGAGAGATGAACAGAACGCCTCTCCCTTCCACACAGGGAGACAGACAGACTCTGGAGAGCTCTCAAAGGAGATGACAGACAGATTGTCCAGAGGGACAGACCCACAGGAAGGAAGGCTCTCCCCATTCCCCCAACAGGGACAGATAAATAAAACATCAAAGAGGACAGACACACGGACCCCCTGCCCCCCACCACCCAGAAAGATGGAAGCAAAATCCTCAGAGAGCAACACTGGAGTACAGATCCTTTTC
This sequence comes from Mesoplodon mirus, assembly GCF_964341445.2. Lineage (NCBI taxonomy): Eukaryota > Metazoa > Chordata > Mammalia > Artiodactyla > Ziphiidae > Mesoplodon > Mesoplodon mirus. The sequence continues at coordinate 56,199,350 of NC_138987.1, read as the reverse complement.
CCTTCCCTAGAGGGACAGACACACATAGACAGTCCCTCCCCTCAAACCAGGGTCCCCTGCCTAAAAAATCTACCCCCACCCCTGTCCTCGTTCTGGCTGCAACTCCTTCTCTCTCCAGCCGCCCCCAAGCTCTAGGCCCCCGTCATCCGGAAAGTCCTGTTAGCCGTCAGCTGCTAAGGCCGGGTTTCTAGGCCCTCATTGCCAGGGAGCCAGGGGAGGCCCAGACTCACCCAGTGCGAGGGGCTGAACTGCTTCATGATCACTGCGGGGCCGAGAGAGCGGGCCGGGTTCATGGAGCAGCCGGTGAAGTAGATCTGGACAGAGGGAGGGAGGTGGTGAGGAGGGCAGCGTGCTTGTCTACTCCCACCCGGTCCGGAGTCTCCCCGGGTACCCCAGCAGTGCAGGGGCTCAGCCAGGTCTCCAACTGTCTCCCAGTTCCTAGGCTGGTGACCTCTCCCTCCACAGGTTCCTACGGACCCCTCCTCTCCTCTCTGTTCTGCGCTTGGGCTTGGCTTCCTGCCCCCATCCCAGCTCCCACTCACTTCCATCTTTCCTCAGACTAGAGAAGGTTTGAGGGGATCAAGTCTGGGCCCGAGCAGAGCAGCTCCACTCCAGGCCTTAACTGCCAGGCTCATCGGTCCAGAAGGTACTCCCCATTATTTGCCCCAAGGGGCAGCACTGCTCACCCCCACCAGGTGGCCCAGTGTGACGGACAAGCCAATAGACAGGGCTGGGGAGCCCACAGGGCTGGTGCGGCGGGAGTCGGTGGAGGAGAAGATACAGAGCGCCAGCTGGAAGGTCAGAATCATTTCCACCACAACGGCCTGGCCCGGAGTTGTGTTGTTGTTGAGCTGCAAGGGAAGGGTGTGTTAGACTCTGCCTTCTTCTGGCTCTATGGCCAGGGACTTGGGGGGATGGGCTTTTGGTCTCCAGGGACATCTAGAGCCTGAGCACCTGGAAGCCAAGCCCTGTCACATCAGGGAGGTCATCTGCTGAAGAGACGACATACTTCGCAGTAAGCACAAAGCTTGGAGCGCAAAGCTGTGGCTAAAGGGCAAGTGTGAGGGGAGCTCTTCCTGGATACGGGCCTGTCACTCGTTCTGCCCAGTCCCCAATCCCCACAAGCTGGCATTTACCCTCCCTCCTATGGGAAGCTGCCCAGTTTGCTTACAGCAACCCCCAAGCCAGCCTCCGGCCTGTGCCTGACCCGCTGCCAGTTCCAACCTCAAACCCGTCTCTCTGGTGGGGCTGACTCACCACTTGACAATGGCCGAGAAAATCCTCCTCTGTGTTTGATTAATGAACCCAGTTTGCATGGGACATGGGGGCTGAATCTGGGGCTGCGTGAGGGGGAGGCAGCAGGGGGCCAGGAGCAGGCACCAATACTCATCAGGGACTGTACGCACTGGCGCCGCATCAGGGAGTTCACAAGCACGGTTTCTAAACGTAAGTCCCCGACTCCTGCTGTTACAGAGGAGTCCCACGTAATCGTCCCTGCTGTTGTGGCCATTCCCACGTAGTGTGAGTGAGAAAAACGAGACTGGGAGAGGCCAGGGTCACCGAAGACAGTATCACAACCCACCTCTCTCTGATGGTTCCATGAGACCACTCCGCTGAGGAGCACCCAGGAGCAATGAGGCACCCAAGAGGACAGAAGAGCTCAGAGGTAAGACAGGAGAAGAGAGCGAAGTTTGGGGAAAGAAAAGAGGGGCAGTAGGCAGGCACCAGGAGAGAGGCCAGGATGGGGCAGCAGGAGGGGGTCAGGCAGAGGTGAATATGAACCACAGCAGTGGGCTGAGGGGCACACACGGAGATTCATCTTCCCGGCCTTAGGAGGCTGTGACCTTCCTGGCAGAGGTGTGCACTGGACCACTCTGTGGCACCCATTCTGGAGATGAGGTTTGGGGGCCAGGTCCAGAGCCCACCACAGGGTCCCTGCCCCACAACCAGCCCCGTGGGCACTCACCGCGTTGACGGCCAGATTGCCTCGGGCATCACGCGGTGCCACCCCATAGAGGATGCCAGCCCCGGCAATGGCGCCCACCAGCTGCGCCACCATGTAGAAGGCTGCCCGGAGCAGGGAGATCTGGTTGCCCAGTAGGAGGGCCAGCGTGATGGCGGGGTTCATGTGGCCACCGCTCACGGGCCCCAGGGCCTGGGCCATGGTGCCTATGGCCAGGCCGAAGGCCATCGAGATCTGCAGGATGGTAGGCAGCGCGGACGGCCACTTGAGGGCCGAGCCGAGGCCGAAGAAGACGAGGATGAGGGTGGCCAGGAACTCTGCGAACACTGCCTTGAGGAAGGCCGCGGAGCACACCTCCTTCTTCATGGTCTCCAGGCAGCAGCCCCCGCAGGGGTCGCACGTCGGGGCGGCGGCGCAGCGGGCCGGGGGGACTGGCTCCCGGGCGCCGAGCGCTCTCAGGCGCCCGCGGCGTGGCTCGCCTCCTGGCGCGGGCCCTGCGGGGCGCGCTATATACAAGGCCGGCGCCCCGCGGCGGGGCGGGCGGGCGCGCGGGCGGGGGCAGTGGGCGGCTCCCGCACCCGGCGGCCAGCACTGCGCGCTGGGAGGGAACTTCAAGGCCGCCGCGGTCTCGCCGCTGACCCCGGCCCCGCGCTCCCCTCCCCCGCGCCCGGGCAGCAGCCCGCCCGCTCGGGCCACGTGACCCGGCTGGCGGTGTAGACCCGTCGGGCTGCCTGGGACCCGCGCATGGTGCGCTTCGGGCGGCTCCCGCGCTCTACTCCGCGCTGCCTGTCCCGGGCCTCCCGGGAGACTTTGTCGGGTCCGGGCTCTCCCGTCCTACCGACCTCCGGCCGTCTGCCTCCGCTGGACCTTTATCTCCGGCCATGGTCTTCCCCTTTTCTTCTCTTCGGGCGCTGGGTCCAGCTCCTCCTTTTCCTCCTGCGACCTGGGCATCCTGACGCGGCTTCGCGCCCGGCAAGGTTGGAAAGATGGGCTTCCCTGAGGACAGCGCCGCCGCCATCCAGCTCCCTACCGGCCGGTGGCAGGGCCGTGCGGGGCGGTCCGGCCATCATGGGCCTCTCCCCCACTCGGCCCGGCAGGCCTCCAGGGTTGGAGAGGCGGCGTTTTGAGATAAGTGGGCACCGTGCCAGCCTGCGCCGGACTCAGCCATCCTATCTACTCTCTCTATTTCACCTTTCCTCATCTCTTTTACTCTCTATGACTTTGTCTCTACATCCTTTTCCATGTCTGTGTCTCTTACATGTGGTCTTTTTTAGTTCCCTCAAAGTCAAGTCCTCCTACCCCTGGGCTCGGTGACACTTCCTTCCAGTCCCATTCCTCGCCGCCCCCCCCCCTTCTTGCCCCTTCCCTCTGAGCTCCCAGCTGCTTTCCACCCACCCCTCCCACCCTTCCTTCTTCCCACCCACAGGTTAGGCATGTGGGGAATGAGGCTGGAGGGCCCTCGAGGGCTTGGAAGAGGGGCAAGGACGCACGCCAGGATTCCAGGAGTGGAGATGCACTAAAGACCCCACCACCACTACCATGACATGTCGTTGGGAAGCACTCAGCACAGTGCTTGGCACAGAGTAAGGCTCAGTAAAGTTTCCTCAAGTTGTGACTGTGATGTTAACCCCCCCCCCCGAGGGCTCTGTGTGGAGCAAAGTGAGAGAGTGCAGCAGAGGGAGAGGACAGGTGCTCCTCTGTCAGGGGGCTGAAGGGAGGGGCGTGGAGGGAAGCCAAGGACCTGGAGGAGCGGGATGTGGGCTCTGTGGCAGCTAAGATGCCAAAGAAAACAGGGAAGGAAGAAACCTCGTTATTGTTCCTGCTCTGCCCCGGTTTCCTGCTGGAGCAGCTCCTCCCCCAGGTCTCTCCTCTTAAGGCAGGAGGCCCATCTGTCCCTTCTGCCATGGGTCCTGGGGCCCTGCCCCTGGCAGAGCATGGCAGCTGTATTCAGGATCTTCATCTGGGCTTAGGGCTCCGGGCTCTGCGGGCCTGGTTCAGACTGGTACAGACTGGAACAATGACCCTCATGACCCCAGAGGCCTTTGGGGACTAAGCCCTTTCACTGCTGAACTTGCCTCCAGTCTGCCCCCTTCCACCTTCTTTTTCATCCTCTCTCTTCAGGCACTGTTGTGAATCAACACGTGGAGTGGGAAGGACTCGGCAGTGTCACCAGGGGAAGGAAGCTCCTACTTGAGGATGTGAGACCAATCCTTTACAGCTAACAAATGGCTTTGGCCTCCACTGTGTGATTAAATTCCGAGCTACCTGTGAGGAAGATCAGACTGAGAGGTTCTGCCTTGCCCAGGGTCACACATGACCTGAGATGGGACCCACGGCGTCGTCAGAAGTGGCCTGGTGTGGCTGAAGAAGGAGACCCTATCTGTCCAGATTGCTCAAATGGGGGCAGCTGGTTACATCTCCTAGGCCTGTGCTAAAGGCTCTTCCGCCTCTCTCTAACCATCAGGGTCACTCTGTCCCCAGGTTGTCACAAGAGCGCCTATATGCTGCAATTATCTTTGCCCTGAGCACTTGGACCCTTCCCTGCCACAGACCCAGAGGAATGCTTCCCTGGGACCACTCTGGGCTGGGAGATGGATCTTCCCATGTGTGGCACAGAAAGTTAGACTCTCTCGGGGGGAACCCCTTCTTCCTCTCCTGATATTGGGCCCCCTTGGTTCTTTGGGAGCAGTTTCTGGCTGAGGGTAGAAATGGTAGGGTAATTGGCAGCGGGTGATGCTGCCAGGACTCCACATATCCCCAGGTTTGGGGAACGGTCATTCATTCATTCCACAAAGACTTATTGAGCACTTACTATGTACCAGGCACTGTTCTAGGCACTGGGGATATAGCCATGAGCCAGCAGACAATGTCTCTGCGTTGTGGAGCTAATATTCTAGTGAAAGGAGATAGACAATAAACAATGGACATATTGAAATTATATAGTACAATAGAGTGTGGTTAAGTGCTATGGAAAAATAGAATATGGGAAACTGGTTCTTTGCATTTTAAATGGTTGTCATGTGGGTCTTATTGAGAAGGTGACATCTGAGCAGAGACTTGGAAGAGTGAAGCCGAATCTGGCCTCTGTACCCCAACGTCAAATCTCAGAGACAGAGTTTTGGGTGAAGTAGAAAAGAATAGCTCTATTGTTTTGCCAGGTAAAGGGGGACACAGTAGGCTAATGCCCTCAAAACTGTATGTTCCACCCTGGGGGGGCCTGTGAGAAGTCTTATAGTCCAGGGGCAGGGTTGCTGATAAGGATCAGGGTGCATGCAGGGACCGCATTCCTTCAATCCAGAGATCATCTGGTGTCAGGTTATGATGGGCGAACTGTGACCTTCTCTGGAATGAAGAGTGCTTCATCACATCTTCCATTTGGTGAGGGTTTTAGTTCTTCAGAAGAGCTCAAAGATAACATTATGTATATATCCCTTGAGGGGGGAACCAGGACCCTGCCCCCAAAGCTGTACTACTGTTTCTTGACTGCTCCTTCCTTGTCTCCATATTCCCTCCCTTCCCTGATTAGCAACTGTTTGAACCTGCCCTTTGGAACTCAGAGACGGGGACACAGAAAGGCTTTTGTGCCCAGGAGCCCCACAGGGTCCTGCTTGGTTTCAAGAGGAGAGGGAAAGAACCGTGCACGTATCTGGGGAAGAACCTTCCAGGCAGAGGGAGCAGCCCGTGTTGCTGAAGCAGGAGAAAGGGAGGGCAGAGAGTGGTAGCAGTGGGCAGACCTTGTGTGTCACCTGAAGGACCGCAGGCTTCACTCGAAAGAGTGAGGGAGTCATTGCACGGGACTAGCGTGGGCTGACAGAGTTTTAACACAACGCCTCTGTTGCTGTGTAGAGAAGAGATGGGAGGGGCAGGAATGGAAGCGGGGACGCAGTGGCCTGGCCCTGAGTGTGGGTGCTGAAGGTGAGAGCGATGGGATCTGGATCCCTTGGAGGTAGAACTGACAGGGTTCCCTGGTGGAGTCAGGGACGGGTGTGAGAAGGAGTCAAAGATGACTCAAGCCTTTTGGCCTGAGCAGTTGGAAAGATGGAGTTGCCATCAGTTGGGATGGGGAGGACTGTGGCAGAAGCAGGTTTGGGGAGACGAGCAGAAGGCCAGTTTTGGACATGCTGAGTGTTAGGCATTGTCCTAGACCCTAGGGTCCCTGCCCTGACTTCCCAACATGGTGCTACAGCCAGCACGAGGGCACCGAAAGGGGCTGTCCTACACTCTCTCTGGAGGACACACAGCTGGCCCATGTCACCTGGGTGACAGAGCCCAGCATGCCCATTTTGGCCAGGCTGACAGTGGGAATTGGCCACCAGAGTTCTCCTAGCTGAGCTTATTCAGCACTGAAATCCCCTCTGCACCATCCCTAGCAGCAGCTCTGGGAAGCTCATGACATGCCACAGACCCCAGTCTGTCTTCTGGCACCTTGGACTGCACGGACCGTTTCTAAGTTGTGAAAGAAACAGCATTTATTGACAAATGAGCATTTATTGAGTGCTTACTGTGTGCGGAGGGAAGATAGAGAGGAGGGTGCCGTCCAAGAACCGGAAGGAGCCCTGCCCCCAACGGGCTCACAGTCTAGCTGGGAGGCACTGCCTAGATACAGAATCACAGCTTAAAAGATACAAAATAATATGGAAGCAACATGTGCAGGTGCAAAGTCATCTGGCACAAAGTGGGAGTGCGGAGGTGGAGGCAGCTGGGACCCAGTGGTCAGCCACTCCTGCCCCCAGCTCAGAATCTTCTCAGTCTCCAGCTTGGGGACCTGAAGGTCTGTTCATCTGCCTCCATGCTTCCCTGCCTCTGTCTGGTTTGGCGTGTGTTTGACATGCACCCTCCTCCAGACTGGGTGCTCTTCAAGGGCAGAAACCAGCTCGTGTCTTTGTCATTTTCTCCCTCCCTGGCCACGGCCCTCCCCAAGGCCCCATGTCTACCACAAGGCAGCAGGCTGGGCTGGACAGGCTGGGTTGTGTGCGCTGGTTTCTGCCAGGGGCTCCCAGGAGGGGCCTAGGATTGGCCTCAGCACAGGCCTCGTCTCGTCTGACTTCCGAGTGGAAACATCATGAGATTTTGCATAAGAAGTCCTGAGTTCAAGTCTTAGCTCTTATATACAGCTGTGTAACTTTAGACCAGTCTTTTAGCCTCAGCCTAAAATGGGAAGGACAGTATTTGCTTGCCCTATCTCAAGGGGTTGGGAGATAATTACAGGAGATGATAAGGGAGTGCTTTGGAAAAGGTAAAACCCAGCATGACTGCTGGCTGCTGTCCTTCCCTAACCTGCCTGAAGTTTTAGGAGGATTAGATGAGCTAACGCAGGTAAAGCACCCAGCACAGAAATTGGGACACGAGATGCTTAATAGGTGTCAGTTCCCCTCCACTCCCATCACTTGAATCCTGCTTTGACCTCTGACCTCAGTGACCCCAAACTGGGCAATTGGGGCTGGAAGTGGTGGGGATCTCACATTTAGTTTGGGGGGGAGATGCAATCTTGGAAGAAGAACAGACTAGAGAGAAATTCTTGGCAACTTCTAGAGGGATCTGTTGGGTAGAGGTGAGGTGAGGATGAAATACCTGAGACACATCCAGGCTTGGCTCACAGCTCAGTGCCTTGCTGCCCTTGAACTTCCAGAGCAAGGACACTCAGCTGCCAGGAGTACAGCCCCAGAAGTCACTTTGGTCTCTGACTCAACCCCTCCCCCGGTAGTGAGTCTAAGCGACTGTCATCAGCTGTCGGGGATTGGGAGAATCATCTCCATAGCACCTATGACCTTCTAACCCGAAGGGAGGTTTGGTCAAGGAAGACAGACAAGAGCATAGAGGAGGTCGTGGGCATAATTACAAAGATGTGTTCCTCATACACAGTCAGTCTCTGAAGGGAGTGGAGGGCCCAAAGGGGCTGGAAACTGGTGCACAGTGGTGCTTGGTGCAGTGTGGGACAGACACAGATAAAAGCCTTGAAAGCATGGAGGCAACAGAGCATGGAGAAGAGGGCTCAAGGTGTGATTCTTAGGTTAGCTGTGCAGCAGGCTGGAGAGGTAGGGTAGAATGGACGGTCTGGGTGGTGGGGAGAACAGCCAGTGTGTGCTCAGGGTTGGGAGAGGTTAAGGGGCTGGACCAGATGGGGCCAGCCCCAAACCCATCTCCTGCCCACACCTTGGGGCCCCAAGGCTCTCCTTTGCTTTGACCACCAACTAAAGGAGATAAAGGAGGCCAAAGGTCAGGCCCCTTCTGCATTCTCCCCCCAGGAATCAGAACTAATGAAATGATCCGAATAATGCATGATAATGGTATGAGGAATACAGTTCACACAGCACTTTACGTGCATCATCTCAATCCTAGTTAATCTCATTTGAGAACCATTGCATTGGCCTGGAAATTTAGAAGCCCAGCTCTAGACATAGTCCTGCCTCTGCCTGGACAAGTCATCTCCCTTCTTTGGTCCTGAGAGCATTAGGGTGCTCTCTGCAAAGTCATGTCCTGTTGTGGGAGCCAGAAGGGAGGGAGCACCGGGGCTGGGGGGGTGGAAGGGAGAGAGAGGAAGAAGAGCGCTGGCTGGGGAGGGTGGCTGGCGGTGAGATGGGTGATGGAGGCGTGTTGCCTGGTGCCTGTGGTTGCGTGCCTGAGTGCCTTGCCCAGCCAGCCATAGGTGTGTGCTGGGCGAGAGGACTCACTTGTGAAACTGAGTGTCTCCTTTCAAGAAGTGTCTAGTTGCAAATCTCCCCCTCTCCCAAGACAAAGGCCAGGGGCCTACAAAGGCCTTTTGTTTTCTCTGCCACAGTGGGAGGCTAATCTCTGAGTCTGGAGCCCCCCCTGGAGATGAGGTTGCACGCATGTACACTTGTGCGGCAGGCACACACACACATGCCTGCTTCCTCCCTGGGCGAGGTCCCCTCTTAGGGCAGGAAGGAGGTCCTTGGCCACTCCCCCTCCCACCCCCCACCACGGCCGGCGGCCACTTCGGGAGCTGTTCTCTGGTTGATACCTCACCACATCTAGCAAAGGGTCCTGGCAAGTCTTAGGACCCAGTGCTGCTGCTTGGGGAAATTTTCCAGAAGGGGCAGGGGAGGGGTTGGATATCAGTGCCTCCCTTCAGCTCTCTCAAATGGCCTCCATACCCTCCTCTTCCCTTCTCCTGGGAAGCACACTTAGAGCTCCTGGGGATGCATGGCCGGAAGGACTCATCCACTGCAGAGGAAGTGGATTTATTGCAGGTGGGGGAGGGAGGGGTCAAGAGGGGAGTAAGAGGTGGCCAGCCATTGCACACTTGCATCACCACAGGCACACCTGCTTACACTCAGGAGCATGCACACCCCTGCACCTGGGGACAGAGAGGCACTGGGGTATGAACGCGCAAAACCCGATGCCCGGTTCCCAGACCCCGTCCCCCACAGGCCACCCAGTACACCGCGCAGGCTCTCCAGAGCCTTCCTCTGCCCTTCCCCCCCAGCTCGGTGCCCAAGTCCCCAGCTCCCTGCAAGGCGCCACGGGGTCGACTACTCGGCTACTCGCTGCCCCGCAGCCTCAAGGCAAGGGATCTGCCACGCTCACCGCTGTCCCCGCCCTGGCCTCGGCACGTCCTGGAAGCAGCTACTCTGCACCGGGGGCCGGCTTCGCACCTGGGGAGAGGGGCTCCGGCGGGGGTGGCGGCGCTCCCCGAGCTCCCCCGAGCCCGGCCCGGGCGCTCAGGCCTTGCTGCCCCGAGGCAGGCTCTGCGGCGAGTGCAGCTCCACCGACTGCCTCCGCCGCACCTCGCGTTCCTCCCAGTCAGTGTCGGGCTCCAGCCCCTTCAGCACGGCCAGGCGCTCCGACAGGCTCTTGGCGGGCGGGAACAGGATGTAGTTGTAGAGGAGGGAGGCCAGGATGGCGCCGACCAGGGGTCCGACCCAGAAGACCTGGGGGCGAGCGAGAGGGCGGCTCGCGGGAGTGCTCCTCTCCCCCGTCCCTTTGAAAGGGGGCCTCACGCGGTGAATGTAATCAAATGCGTGTCCGCGTAGTTATCAGTGACTAGTGAGCAACTGGGAAGACTTGTTAATTGGGGCTAATGGTGCGAATTGGAGCCGACTGCCCGGGTGAACTTGGACAAGTTACTTACCCTCTCTGCCTGTTTCCTCACTATAATAAGACGTAATTTCTGGAGTTCTTGTGAAAAACTAAATGAGTCAATATTTGCAAAGCACTTAGAAGAAGTCCTGGCACATACTAAGTACTAGGTAAGTGCTAAATAATAGAAATGTATTATGTAGGATAAATATTACCATTTATCGAGTTCTGAGGCACTGCGTCATCTGTTTTACACCAGTTACCTCGCTTAATCTTTACAAAAAGCCAAAGCAACAACTGCTCTTATCCTCATTTACGGATGCGGAAACAGAGTCTTTGGCGTCAGACCTGAATGGTGGACCCAAGACTCCACGGGGCCCCAAGAGGAGGACTGTGGAGGGTTTGCTGATCCCACCCCAAGCTCTTCCAGCCAGATGGGTTTCTGGGGGAGGGGAAGGCAGGGAGGTTTCAGCCATTACCCAGTGATTGTCAAACTTGCCGGTGACCACAGCTGGAGCCAGAGAGCGGGCAGGATTCATGGAGCAGCGAGTGTAATGGATCTGCAATGGGAGGCAGGGGTCAGGGAGGGGAGGGAGGGGAGGAAGGGGCGGGGGGGAGTCTCTGTGCCTCTCTCCAGTGCTTGACCTAAGCCTAAAGGGAATCCATGCGATGGACAATGGAGTTCATATTATATTTACAGGGTTCGCTATTCATTTGAAGCTGGAGTGATATCTGTCCCTTTGTGGTATATGGGAGTCAAACCCTCTGGGGTGTGTCCATGTGTCTTTCCCTCTTGGGAGTTCTGTGTATCTGTCCCTCTCGGGTCTTTGTGGCTCTCACTTTGGGGCGTTCTGTGTATCCGTCTCTAGAGTGTCTGTGTGTCTCTTTCCTTGCGGTAGGTCTGTGTGTCTCCCTCCAGGGAGACTGGAACCAGTGGCCATGACCTACCCCGAGGAGGTGGCCCAGGACCACAGAGAAACCAATGGAGAGGGCGGGGGTACCCAGGTTGTCTCCACGGCGCTCATCCGTGGAGGCGAAGATGCACAGCACCAGCTGCAAGGTCAGGAAAAGCTCCACAGTAACCGCCTGGCCAGCTGTCGAGTTGTTGCTGAGCTGGGGACAGAGAGGGGGTGGGGGGGACACACTGAGCATGCTCCCCACACTGGTGCCATCTTCCTGCCCACCTGCAGTCAAAGCTCCAGATAGGCTTCCGGGCAGCAATCCAGAACATCAGGGCTCACCAGCCACCTTAGTCCAAACTACTGATGGCTCCTTCCTGGGCCATGGCACAAAGGCAGGGGGATGGACCCTACAACTGCTTGTGGTCCCCAGGCCAGATGTAGGGAAACTGACTCCATAGCCCATTAGATTTGGGAGCTGGGGTTGTGCGCCTGAAATGTGAAAGGAAAAGGATGCTGAGATCCATAATTTCTGCTTCCTGAAGAACAAGGAAGGAAGAGGTTTTGATTGCAGCAGGAAGCTTTAGGCCAGGTAATAGGAAGACCTTCCTCTCTGTTTAAGCCATAAGATACTGGTGTAACGAGAGGCCTGTGGTCTTTCCTCCTGTGGTCAAGGGGCTCCCAGGAACAGGATCTAGGGGCTTGGCTCTGGGGATGGCGCTAGTGTGCCCCTTCCTTCTGTCACTGCATTGTACAGCTCTTTCCTCTAACCTTTGCCTGTTCCCTTTGACCTTGCCTGTTCCATACTGCATTTCAGGCCTCAATTTTGCCCTGTGGATTGGCTCCCCGCACATCCTCCAGAGGTTGAGGTTGGGGTGCTGGAGCCCTGTACTTTGGTGCCTCGTCACCCCATGTGGGGTGCCCATGGTCCCAGCAGACCTTGCCTTGGGTAACAAGAGAACTTGGGGTTGAGCAAAAAGGCGATTTCATAACTGGGCTGCACCCAGTGCTGGATTTCTTTCTGGGTTTTGTCATCTTATGCCCTACATCCTGCCCTCTCTGGACACTGCCCTGGGTGGAGCTGTGATAGTTCTGAGCTCCCACAATCCTTCTCCAGGCCCTTAACCCCAACCCCGGGTCCTAGCCCTCAAGCTGGCACCCTTGGGTCTCTCTAGAGTCGAACTTCAACCACCCCCCATGCCCCCCTCCCCCCCAGGTCTTCCAATGTCAGAGCCTATCGTGGGCGACAGTGAAGAGCTTTGAAGGCAGACACTTTGGCGCTTTTGACTTGCTGTGGGGCCCTACTTATTTCAGCCTCAGTTTGTCTTTCTATAAAATTGGGATAACAGAATGGATCCTGGGGGACTGTCTGAGAAACAGAAACGACAAGGGCAGAACCCCAGCTCCGTTCCCACTGGTAAACAGTGGATCTAAGGGAGACACTCTGGATGTGGGTTTGGTGTCAGACAGCTCTGGGTCCACTTCCAGGTGCTGACACTGGTTCTGTGATTTGAACCAATTAAATGATGAACCTCAGTTTACCACTCAGGGTGGAGAATCACAGAATTCACCTTACAGTGTTGTACCTAGAATGAGATGAAATCTGGCCTAGCACGAAGCAGATGCGCGTCAATGGTAACTTCTTGGTGGACAGACTGGCTTTTCCAGTGACCTCAGAGGACACTTGGGACACCCATGGGGGTCAACTAGCTCTCACTAGCCTCAGGACAAGTCAGTCCCACTGCTGCCCCATTCCAGCCAGGAAGGTTCTCCCCAGTCCCTCAAGATGGTAAATGCTGAGCAGTAACTTGGGGGGGCCTCCTCAGACCCTTCCCTTCTGAGGGCCCTAGTCAACTGTGAGATGATGGGAGAGCAGGAGGCCATGTCCTCATGGCCCCTTAGCACTCCCATTGCCCTGCTATTAGAGGAGGTTCCCCAACCACACATTCTTGAGACTTTCTTGGCCATGCTCTCAGGAAGTTCCTCTCTCAGTCTAACCACACCTCATCTTGCTGCAGACTGAACTAATTTCTTTCTCAATGGAAATGGTCAGATTTCTCAGTCTGTCCACCACCATGGCCACTCTCGCCTTTTCTCCACCTTGAGCCCCCAGCCTAATGATATTTTCCATTTTGAAGAAGAGAGAAGTTCTCCAGTTGGGATACCCCTGCCCCTTGCATGAGGAAGGCCACCTGTGCAGAGGAGGGGATGGCCACAGAGACTGTGCAGGACTCTTCAGAGACATCAGAGCTCTTATCCAGTGGCCCAGGGATAGAGAAGGCCAAGAAATGCAGGAGACTGAGGCACAAAAGAGGCACTTGCCTTTGGCTAGGGATGGGGGATGGAGCAAGAGCTGTGTTGAGGGAACACAGACTGTCCCTTCCCACCCATGCCCTGAGATGCCCAGGCCTTTCACAGACCCGGGAGAGGGGGAGGCTGGGGAGGGGGAAGGGGCTGCGGCGTCACCCTCAGCTCCCAAAGCCCCCAAGGCTCCCAATTAGCCACTGTTCATGGAATCAGCAGTTAGCTCATGGGCTCTGGGGACCTTCTCCGAGGTCTGGAGAGACCTTGCCCCTTTAGCTTTGTCCTGGGTTCTGGTGCTTACTCTGGTATTGACAAACTGTAGGACTTTTAGCCTGTCGCTTCCCTTCTCTGAGCCTCAGTTTCCTTGTTTGCAAAACAAGGCTTAGGTGGTGGCTCAGGGAGGGGACGTTTTTGGGGTGGAAAGATCCTGGGTTTTGCAGTCAAGCCTGGGTTTGAAGGCTGGCTCTGGTACTTCCCCTTTCTGAGCCTCAGCTTCCGCGACCTTAAGAAATGGATCTTCTCATCCCTCCCTCAAAGGCTGTCGTGAGGTATCAACGTGTGGCTCGTGAGGACCCCCTGCTGTGAGGCCTGCACACAGTAGATGCCGAAGAAATGTTGGGTCTTCTTCCCTTGAGAAGATGCTGGGGACTAGCCCTCTGAGGTTCCTCCCAGCTCGTAAAGCATGTCTGCTCTGGGACCCTGTCCTCTGCCGCGTCCTAGCGCAGCCCTCTCTGTAATGCAGGTACCAAGTCAACAGAAACCTTGATGCTGCTCTTCCTCCGAGAGGCTCAGGACAGAAGGTACAGTAGACCCGTGTGTATCCAGCCTCTGCTCTGACATTACTGTTCCTTCTGCCCTGACTCTCCTATGGCAGCTGTGTTCCTGGCTCTCAAATTTCTGCCCCTCCCCCATACACCCACCCTCCCTCTCTTTCAGTCTCTCTCTCTCTCTACCCACCCAGACCCTCACCCAGATCTGGTCCCTCCCCTCTCATCCTTTATAAGAGACTCCCCAGGAGCTGCCCCTGTGGAAAGGACAAAGTTCTGGCTACTCACAACATTGACTGCCAGGTCCCCTCGGATGTCTGGTGGTGTGATCTCAGAGAGCAGAGCGGCCCCGGCCACGGCCCCCAGCAGCTGGGCAGCCACATAGAAGGCAGCTCGGAGAAAGGAGATGTGGCAGCCCACCAGGCAGGCCACAGTCACAGCAGGGTTGATGTGGGCCCCGCTGATGTGACCCAGAGCCTGCACCAGGGTGCCAATAGCCAGGCCAAAGGCCATGGCAATCTGCAGTACAGAGGGCAAGGCCTGTGGCCAGTTGAGGGCTGAGCCGAGGCCAAAGAAGACAAAGATGAGTGTGGCCAGGAACTCTGCAAACACCGCCCTGGAGAAGGCTATGGATCGGAGTTCCCACATGCTGTGGAGACTTCAGTGGGCTAGCCCAGTGGCCTCAGGGACGGGAAGCTTGCGACTCTCTCTCTCTCCCCGTCTTTCTCTCTCTTTCTCTCTCAGGGTCTCTGGGGAGGCTGGTCATGGGCATTTATAGGGTTTTTCCAGCCTGGTTTTGGACACGTGAGATGGAGGTGGACTTTGGGCCAATACCTCTTCTCCCCTATGGCCGCCTCCTGCCCCCACTCTCCACCCCTGCCTGCAGCATGCCTATCACCCCATCTTGGACTTCACAGCTGAATAATGTTCCCCATTAATGAGCTCCAGATAAGGACTGACGTCCCCTAGTTTTCCGTGTTTGTTCCCTTGGTTACCCCATGGCTGTTGCCCCAGGGCCTCCCCTGCCCCCACTGCCCCCGTCCTAGGGGGATTCTCTAGGGGATTGCACGGCCAAACCCCTGTCTCTGATTCACACTGTTGGCCAAGGCGGGGGCAACACCTTACAGAACTGACCATGAGACAGGGTGCCAACGCTACCCCTTCTGGTGATTGGGAAGTTCTTCCTGCGGTCTCACCTTCAATTATTCTTTCTCGCAGGGAATGGAAAATAACTGGTTGACATGACGTGAACCTTCCAAGGCATAAATGTTTTGTGTCTCTTCTGTGTTCGCTTTCTTGCAGTCAATCACCCATAAGTCGTTAAGCTTCACTCGCTCCCTGAAACCCCAGCCAAATAGTAGTTCCCATAGCCTGGAGGCAGGGGGTGATTTCAGAGGCATTGGGACCCTGGCCTTGGGTGATGGAATCAACCTGGGGTCGACTGAGGAAGCTGCGGGCTTCCGTTCCGTGGTCCATCTCTGTGATTTAAAAGGGATAATAAACGTACATGGGCTTGGGGTTTGGAGTAAATGAATTCATGCATAGAAAGTGCTCAGAGCTGTGCCTGGCCCACAGCAAGCTATCAATTGGTATCACCTGGTATTAATAACGTTGTTAATACTCTGAGGTGGAGACCACGACTCCCCAAACTCACATGTCAGGGTCCCAGAAGCTGTGACAGGCTCTAGGCACACCCTGGAGCTCAGAGCCACCCACGTCACAGGGGGAGGACATTTTTTGTGGGGCAGTGAGCTGTGCAGGCTCAGGGAGGCTGCAATAAGCACCCCTCTGGCCTCGGAGCCCACTCAGCCCAGCATCTGGGCAATGCCACCTCCTGCCATCAATGCCACTCTGTCCCGAGGTCTAGAGACATTTAGGTCTGGGAGTCCCCCCAGCCCCATTTCATCGCACTTCTCTAATCCTGCCAACCCTGCTCCCTCTCCTGGGACCCAAAGGCAGGGTCAAGTTCAGAGTGTGACTAAGGGGACCGGCTCTGGGCCCTGCTCTATCTCCTGTCCAGCAGGTCCCTGGGCAAGTCACAGTCCCAGGAATGGAAATCTGAGAGTGACTGGAGACTGAAGAGTGGAGCCCCTTGTGTTGCTGTGTGCCCTTGGATGGGCCACACAGCCTTTCTGGTCTTTCCTCTTTGGTCAAAGTGTTCATGATCTTGAGAGAGAAAGTGGCCCACTGACCCTTGATTCTGGGCAGGATCTCCCCTAACCTGGTCAAGTGTAAAATCTCTTACCTCCCGATATACCCAAAAGCGGTGTCATGACTTCTCTCTGTAGCCCATTAACCCCCAGCCCAAATTTGTGTATGTGTATGTTGGTCATTCAGTCACATGATCATACATTTAGAACCCAGCGGGATCTTAGAGGTCATCTAGCCTATGGATCCCATTTTACAGATTACAGCATGAAGTCCAGAGAGATTGTGACTTGCCCACATTCTGGTCTGGACCCAAGTGTGGAAGGAGGGGAGGGCACCAACCATGACTGGGCCCCTACTTGGGCTGTGCTTTCCCTTATTTATTTAGTTATTTATGGCTGCGTCGGGTCTTCATTGCTGTGTGCACGCTTTGTCTAGTTGCGGCGAATGGGGGCTACTCTTCATTGCGGTGCGCAGGCTTCTCATTGCGGTGGCTTCTCTTGTTGCAGAGCATGGGCTCTAGGCGCGTGGGTTTCAGTAGTTGTGGCACACAGGCTCCGTAGTTGTGGCTCGCGGGGTCTAGAGCACAGGCTCAGTAGTTGTGGCCCACGGGCTTAGTTGCTCCACGGCATGTGAGATCTTCCCAGACCAGGGATTGAACCCGTGTCCCCTGCATTTGCAGGTGGATTCTTAACCACTACACCATCAGGGAAGTCCCTGAGCTAAAATTATCATCTCATTTTTTATGAGATGAGGAAAATGAGACAGCAAGGTTAAATAACTTTCCTGAGACCACACAGCTAGTAAGTGGGAAGGCAGAATTAGAATCCCAGGAGTCTGACGGGGTTTTTTTGCTTTTATTTTTGTTTTTGTTTTGGCTGCGCCACATGGCTTGCGGATCTTAGTTCCCTGACCAGGGATCGAACCCGTGACCCCTGCAGTGGAAGCACAGAGTCCTAACCACTGGACCGCCAGGGAACTCTCAGGAGTCTGACTTTAAGAGGAATTTTTAGTTGTGAAAGTGAATCCCTACCTCATACCCACCCTGTGAAATAATCAAGATAGGAAAGAAATGAGAAAGAAGGCTAAAGGACTCTGAATACTAAAGAAGTGGGGATTTGTGTGTTGTTTGCTGGTGGCTTGAAGGAGGGGGCCGAGACTCTGGAAAAGCAGAGGTAGGAGGAGGGTGTCTGTGGGGAGCTGGGCCAGTGAGGGTACCCCATGTGGGAGCACAGTGACAGAATTCAGGACCGGTGCTGTCTGACAGATGACGTGAGGTGTTTTTCCTGCTCTGAGCCGAGCTGCAAGTGCCCTCCATTCTCCCCACGAGGTCGGTAAAAGTGGGTCACACACCCCAGCCCATGAGGCTGGAACTCTGGGGAAGGAGGGAGAAGGGACAGGGCAGATCTGCAGTCGCGCGAAGTGGAACAGAGTGAAAAGAGCAACCGGAGGCAGCAGCTGACGGGAGGGGTTGGGAGACTGCGGCTCTGGCCCCTTCAGGAAGCCTGGAAAGTACTGCAGGGTGTCAGATCCACGCAGTTCTGGGATGGAATGCGAGCCTTTGGATTTCTATGTAGGGTTGCCAGATAAAAGGCAGGATGCCCAGGTACATTTGAATTTCAGAGAAATAACAAATTGTTTAGCATAAGTATATTCAAAGCAATATTTGGAGCATACTCATATTGAAAAATTACTCATTATCTGAAATTGAAATTTAACTGGGTATCCTGTATTTTTATTTGCTAAATCTGACAACCCTATTCTATGCGAAAGCAAAGAGAGAACCCAGAGGACTGAAGGCCTGGGGACATCTGGGTTTCAAACTAAATTCTCATAAGGACTTTTGGGGATGAGTCTTATTAGCCTCATTTAACACTGGAGGAAACTGAGGCACAGAGAGGTTATGAAAGTTGCCTGAGATCGCAAGGCTGGTAAAGAGCTGAGACAAGCTATAAATACATATCTGTCTGATTCAGAAATGCAGGCTTTTGCCCCCATGGTTGGCTGACTTCGTCCTCAAAGGCCAGGCAGTCCTGACAGCCGAGGCCCAGGTAGAGGCAGGAAGGTCACAGGATCAAGCTCCTGAGGAGACACAGAGACAGCTTCCTGCCACTTCCCTCGCGCCCGTGGGGTGGGACCCAGAGATGAAGAAGATGGGACCTTACCTGGCCACCCTACAGCTCCCACTGCCCATAAGACAAGGCCAGACCAACTCCTTCATTTTGGGGCCCTGATACGCATTGTTCCCTCTGCCTGGGACAGGTGTCACCACCATTTTCTCGTGGCTAACTCTTCCTCCAGGCAAGTGACTTTCAAACCTTTGTAACTGAGACCTGCAGGAAGAAATATATTTGCTATCCTAACCCATAAACATTATCTCAGTAGATAGAAAGAGACAGATAACTAAAACTAACATTTCACAAAGCAATATTTCCTAAATGTGATGTTTTAAATTCCTCTACTCTATTTCACTAAAAAACCTCATTTAGGTAACAACTACTAAACTGACTTCATGACCCACTAACGGGTTGCCACTCACAGTTTGCAAAACACTTTTTTTTTTTTTTGCACCACGCAGGCCTCTCACTGTCGTGGCCTCTCCCATTGCGGAGCACAGGCTCCGGATGCGCAGGCTCAGCGACCATGGCTCACGGGCCCAGCCGCTCCGCGGCATGTGGGATCTTCCTGGACCAGGGCACGAACCCGTGTTCCCTGCATCGGCAGGCGGACCCTCAACCACTGCACCACCAGGGAAGCCCAAAACACTGTTTTTGATCCTGGCTGAAAATCGCTTTCTCAATGGGGAAGAGAGCATTGGTGGGGTGAGGAGGGGTCAGGAACAAGCTTATTCTCATTTAAGAGGATTAGGTGTGAGTAAGAGGCGCAGGGGCAGGGAGACCTTTCTAATAATAGCCCTGCCTGGTGAGGTAGTGAGTTCCCGAGCTCTTGGAGGAGTCCGATGAAGGCTGAGCAAACACCGGGGAAGCTGTGGCAGGAGCTGGTGCACCAGGCTGAGGGCTGGACAAGCTGACGAATGGGGTCGCATACAGCTCTGCAGCATGGAGAAGCCCGGCAGCCATGTTAATAAAGCTGCTGCATAGCTGGGCATCTGGGAGCCACCGTGGGCGCTAGCAGGAGGGGAGACCAGCCAGGAAGAGGACCTACTGCTCTTCCCTTGACCGAACTCTCACTCCCCGGCTGCCTCCCCCGTCACATCTGGGGAAGGCTGGCCAGGCTGGAGGCCCCAAAGAGCCAAGGGTACCTCGGTAGCACCCTCCCTGGGGTGGGGGGAGTGGGTCCTCCCTGCAGGGCTGGAGGGCAGAGGGGGAAGTGTTTGCCAGCAGACCCGGGAGAGCTGGTGTCTCTGTCCTACAGGGAGAGAGGGGAGTGGAGAATGCGAGGGTCAGGCCGTGCTGGGGTCATTGCCAGATTAGGGAGTAGTAACGAGCTGAAAGGGTTGTGGGCAGTACCTTGCTTGCAAAGGTCACCCAAGCCTGTTTGACTTCCCATTCAGAATAGCTGCAGCTAAGCCACCCTGGCCCCATGGTGCCTGCCTCCAGCATCCATGGCTCCAGCGACTGGGGGAACTGCAGGGCCCTGTTTGGGCTCTGGGCAGGGCCTCTCTCCCCACCAGCACACCATCATGCCTTGCCTTCCTCCTACCCTGGCGTCACACCCCCTTGTGTCCCTCCCAGACCTCTGCCTCTGTCAGCCTCATACCTCTCCTCGAGGACTGACCCGCCCATCCAGTGTGTGAGGCACCGAGCTAGGCTCACACAGCTTCTCTCAACCAGTCATCTCAGCTATGTGAGCACGTGGGCACCATCCCCATTGTACAGATTAGGGTAAGGGAGGCTCAAGAACATTAAGCTGGCTGCCGCTTCCTCTGCCCCCGCCCCATGGTGCTCTGCGTCACCTCTGTGACGTCACGGATCATGCTGTCCAGGATGATTTGGTCAAGCTCCAAGAACAGGAACTGTATCGTATTCATCTTTGTAGGCCCAATGCTTAATATGTGATTGGCCTGGTGTAGACACTCATAAAAATGTTTGTAGAATGAACTGTCTGCCCAAGGTCAAACAGCTAGGAAGTAGCTAAGCCATAATTCAAATTCAGATCTTCCTGGATCCCAACCCAGTCCCACACCCTTCATCCGCCTCCAGGAAGCCTTCCCAGACTTACTCGGTCAAGGCAGCTTCTCCACCCCACTCCCCAGAATCCTGGGTATTTGTGAGTGTTCCCATCCCCCTTCTCCCTGCTTTCCCTGAAGGCAGGGACCTGGGATAGCATCTCAGCCTGGCTCTGATCCCCCAGCTCTGCCCCCAGAACTCAAGAAGAACTCTGTGAATGCAGGATGCCCAGCCTGGGGGTGGAGGACCCAAGAGAGGAAGACCTCAGCCAAACCAATGGTACCTTCCGGCCTGTGGGCCCAGCCACCTGCCTCATGACCCCTGCTCATCCAACCACGATTCCGCCTGGTACTGGGCCTGCCAGCTTCTCATGAGAGCCGGTCCAGGTCTTAGTATTCTCCCGGGGTGGGTCCAGGTGGGGCACCTAATCCTCTGCTCATTTTGCTGCAATTCAATATCAGTCTCCAATTCACACGCTCTGCTGCCATCCTTCCCTCCTCCCTCCAGCCTCAGCTGGGGGAAGGGAGAACTGAGTACTCTCTGTGGCGGGCTTGAGACACCCTTGGGAGTCCCCCCAGCTGACCACAGCCCCGGGCCTGCTCAGGGATGAACATTGGCCTTGGGACAGAGGGACCACTGTGCGCACCAAGGGAGCAAGACCTGATGTCCAGCGGCCTGGGGTGGATTCTGGGTCCACCTCGTAGGTGGCCTGTCTGTGGAGTCCAAAGCCACTCAGGCTTTCCAAGCTCCCTAGTGAACAAATGTAAAAGTACCTGCACATGGCAAGTGTTCAAAAATACCAGTTGAGGTTTCCCCAGGGGCTGAGGGCTGTGGCTCTGGAGAATCCCTTCTTCACCCAACCACCCGCCTTGGGCTGCAATGTGGGCTCATCCTCCTTGGTTCTAGCTGATGAATGTCTGTTTTCTCAGGGTTTTAGGGCAGTTAAAGCAGTTCACTGTATTTAATTATTCATGCAACAAATAGTTATTGAGTACCAGTCATGTGCCAAGCAGTGTTTTAGGCTCTGAGATACGTCAGGGAAAAAACAGACCGAGATCCTTGACCTGGCAGGGCTGACCGTACGGGCAGTTAATTAGACGGTGCCTCTCTGCCTGTTCTCCTCCACTTTAAGCAACCTGAAAAGAGATGGAAAGAAATTGTCAATATTGGAAAATAACAGTGCTTACTCTCCCATGTTACTTTCACCCCGTCTTACCACCACAGCTTGAATTTAAGTCATGTCAGACGAATGTAATAAAAAGTGTGTGCTCTTCCTCAAAAAGTTAAACACAGAGTTACCATATGACCCCAAAGTTCCACTCCTGGGTTTAGACCCAAAAGAGTTGAAGTCAGGTGTTCAAACAGAAACTTGGACACACATGTTCATAGCAACGTGATCCACAATAGCCAAAAGGTGGAAACGACCCAAATGGCCATTAACAGATGAATGGATAAACAAAATGCAGTATATCCATACAATGGAATATGACTTAGCCATATCAAGGAATGAAGTACTGATACCTGCTGCAACATGGATGAAACGTATACATGTTACGCTGAGTAAAAGAAGCCAGGCACAAAAGATCACAAAGTATGTGATTCCATTTATATGAAATGTCCAGAATAGGCAAATCTGTAGAGACAGAAAGTAGATGAGTGGTTGCCACGGGCTACGGGGTGGAGAGAGAAGAATGAGGAGTGGTTGCTTAATGGGTACAGGGTTTACTTTTGGGGCGGTGAAATGTTCTGGAACAAGAGACCCGTGGTTGCACAACATTGTGAATTTACTAAGTGCCACTCAGTTGTACACTTTGAGAGAGTCGAATGGTGAATTTTTTTTTACTAATTAATTTATTTTTGGCTGCGTTGGGTCTTTGCTGCTGCTGCTGCTGCTACGTGCAGGCTTTCTCTAGTTGCAGCGAGCAGGGGTGACTCTCTGTTGCGGTGCGCAGGCTTCTCACTGTGGTGGCTTCTCTTGTTGCAGAGCATGGGCTCTAGGTGAGCGGGCTTCAGTAGTTGTGGCACGCGGGCTCAGTAGTTGTGGCTCGTGGGCTCTAGAGCACAGGCTCAGTAGTTGTAGCACACGGGCTTAGTTGCTCTGTGGCATGTGGGATCTTCCCGGACCAGGGCTCGAACCCGTGTCCCCTGCATTGGTAGGCGGAATCTTAACCACTGCGCCACCAGGGAAGTCCGAATGGTGAATTTTTTGTTATGTTATTTTACGATTAAAAAACAAAAGTGTGTTCTGTGCGGACTTCCTGTCCCATGCATTGTCTCTGCTTCCTCCCAGGGCCTTTGCACATGCTGGTCCTTCTACCTGGGCTGCTCATCCCTTTTCTCTTCTCCTAGTTAACACATCTTCATCCTTCAGATCTCAGCTTCACCATCACTTCCTCAGAGAGGACCAAGCCCCCCTATAACATACTTGAGCACCATGTGCCACCCCGGTGAGGCACTTGTCTTCGTCATAATTGTGACATTTATATGATGAATATCTCCCTCACTAAACTGTAAGCTCCTGGAGAGAGGGGGGAACCTATGTGTTTTTGCTCCTTGATGTATCTCTAGAGCCTAGCTCAGTACCTGGTACATTGTAGATGCTCAATAAATATTTATTGAGTGCATAAATCAGTAAATGTCCCTAAGGGAATTCTAATAGGGTCACTATCCCCACCAGCCCCATCTCAGATGGTTTCCCCATCACTGCCACTGCCACCACCGAGCCTTCCTAACCACCACGATGCCTCATCATAATCTCCACTTGACAGGGTGGCAGGATGAGGCCAACAGAAACAGGGTGGCAGCATGAGGAGGAGCAGCCAAACTCTCAGGCAGCTCAGGAGGTGAGACAGAGTTGGTCAAAAAGGGTGAAGTTCAGGTCAATTACTAGTATTGGGATGAGAGGGGTCAGGTACAAAATGGGACCACTGTCTGAGTTGGAACTTGAGTCAAGTCAATGCTGCACAGGATGAGCTTTCCAAGAAATGTGTATTGAGCAAATACCAGAATGAATAATGGGCCAAGCACTTGCATGGGAGGAGCCTGACACATCGCAGAAGCATAATGATGGATTCTGAGGATATTAAAGAGGAGCCTGGAGGAGACTCAGTGGGTGCTGGAATGTGGGCTCAAGGGAGGGAGGGGTACAGAATGACTCTGGGTGTGGAGTTGGTTGGGTCTTGCTGCCCTTTACCAAGATGGGGAGCACTGGAGGAGAGGCAGGTTGGGGAGAAATGATGTTGAGGTGCTTCTGGGGTGGGTAAGAGAGCCAGTGGGGGGACCGAAGGAGAGGTGAGGCAGGAGGGGAGGACAGAGGGGGTTTCCATGATCATGGGAGGAGCTGGGGGGAAATGGGCAGCTGGAGAGAGGCACGAGGGAGGGGATGACAGAGACCTCCATGCCCAAGGATGAGGGCGGAGCTGGGCCCCAGACCCCAGGCTGGTCCTATGCACGAGCGGGGAGGTCCATGCTTCAGGAGGAAGAAAGCTGGGGCGGGCATGGTGTTGCAGTGTGCAGCTGGGGTAGCGGGAACCCGAGGCAGTTCCCATCTTAGGGCCTCTGCTTTCTTTGTGAATGAAGAGGAAGGTCAGCTGTGAATGAGGAGACTGGGAGAGGTAGAGGCGAGAGGGAACCAGAGCAGGTTTGAAAGAGCTGCAGTGCAGAGCAGACAGAGGGCCGGTGCGGGCAGTGGACAGGGCCTGTCTGAGGTAAGAGGCCACGGTCTCCATGGTGGTTTAGCAGCCCAGGGTGGCAGCCAAGAAGGCAGCCAGCTCTACTGGCCCAGGGGGTGCTGGGTGGGTGCGATGGGCAGCTGGTGGGGACACAGGCAGGGCAGGGTGTGGAGGCCAGAGGGTCTTGGGTGTGTGGGGAAGGTAGAGGCAGGGCGGGGGGCTGGAGGTCTAGGTGGGTGGGAGCCTGGGACAGGCAGTCGGGAAGAAGGGAGTCAGAGGGCCGTGACCAGCAAGTGGAGGGTTGAAGCTTTGAACAGTTCAGGTGTTTCAGGAAAGACAGCCTCCAGGCTGTGGCTGTGGGAATGACTGAGGGAAATGGGGACGTGAAGGCCTTTGGAACTGGGCAGCTTCACGAACAGCACAGATGCGGATGTCCTTACACGGGAGGAGAGCTGGGCTTCCAGGAGGTGGAAGTGTTAAGGACAACGCTGAGGAAATAGGAAGGCTCGTCAGAGGATTCTGGAAAGACTGGAGAGGGAGAGAGGGAAGAGGAAGCGGCGCAGGGGAAGGCTGGACGGCCACATGGACTTACAGCTCAGATGATGAGGCCAGACACAAGGTTTCCAGAACAATCCCCTCCGCAGCCCCCTGCTGCATGGGGGTGGTGTGGAGGGGATAGCGTGCCTCTCAGAAGGGGTCAGCCACGGCGGGGGTGGCATTTCTGCAGACTCCAGCCCCTGGTCTCTGGCCCCATGGACACTCTTCATTCGGGCCTTCAGCATCTCTTGCTGAGATCCCCAGAGCAGACAACAGATCCACCCATGACCCCAGGGACCTCTCTCTCCAGGCCCATCAATTCACCAGGGTAACCTCGGCCCCCAGAAAGTTCCCTCAGAACACTGCGTGCCTCCCCATTGCCTGCAGGATCAATTCCAACCCCCTGGTGGCTCCGGCCTCCTCTCTCACTCCACAGACCATGCTGGGATTACTTGTACTTCCTTGAACACCTCTGCTCTCTCTTGCCTCTAGGCCGTGCACAGGTGGCTTCTTCTCCACCCTCCTGGCTGGCTTCTGGCCCTGGCCTACTACCAGGAAGCCTTTCCTGATGAACCAAGACTGCCCCTCCTGGGTGTTCCTAGAGTACTTGGGACTTTCCTTATCACAGAGCTCTCACAACACTGTGATGTCTCTGCTCTGGCTTGTCTTCCCCACCATGGCTGGTACAAGAGCTGGGTCTTGGGTCTCCAACACCTGGCCCAGGGCCTGGCCCTGTGCAGAAGTGCAATAAACATATGTTGAATGAATGGGCTAGTTGGTTGAATTAGGAACAGTGTCATGTTCTTTTTTCAGTGACCTTTCTGGGTAGCTTTTTGGGGGGAGAAGGACAAAATGTCAGGGATGGATCAGAATTACCTGGAAAGCTTTTCACAATGCAATTGCCAACTTCCCAGAGGTCATATCGTCTGAATTATGTAGTGGTGAGAGTGGAAGCACCACATATACTTTGAGAAACTCCCTGGGTGATGCTGACCCTCCACACCTCCTAGCCCCCCAGAGACCACTGTTGAAGGCTGAGTTCCAGGCCATCTTTGAGGTGATAACCATCCGTGGGGTTCAAACAAAGGTGTGCTAGACTCTGAAAGCGCTGTTCTTGATCTCCACACCATGCTGCGCTAACCATGACCCCCACCTTCATGATCCGAAATACCACCAAGTACCTTCTCAGGTGTTCGCCACCATCACCCCACAGCCACGTGGGCCATACCCTCAACACAGCTCTGTCCCAGGGAACCAGCTCCTGCTGAAGCCCAGTTCCCTCTCCCACCAGTGGTCTGGCCATGTTACCAGAATCACGCCTTGGCATCCACTACCGAGGGCAGGCTGTGCCCTGGCTGGGGTCCTTCTCCTTGGGATTCATCTCTGTCCCAGAGATCAATGTCCTTGATCACTGCCATGCTCTGGCTGGCCTCAGGGCTTTTTCTGGGGATTCCCACTCCAAGATCCATGAAGCATGTATGTATGTTTCTGAGAAAAGGTCCATAACTTTCATTAGATTCTCACAGGATGTTTTGAGTCTCTGAGTATGTGCATGCTTCACCCCTTGGAGAACTGTTCATCTGTCAAAATGCAATTCAGACACAGCTGAAACTAGGCACTCTCCCACCCCCATCAGAGCCTTTCTCAAGCTCCATATCTTTACTGGGTTGAGTTTTCCATGATCTGCCTTCTCCACAACAATGTCAGCTCCTGGAGGGCAGGGGTCACAGCTATTCACCCCTATTTCCTAGAGCTGCACCAGCCCACAACACATGCTCAAATGGTTTCCTGTAACAACACAATCTGTCATGCTCTTCCAGAAATTACTTCTCTTTCAAGAAGCCTACCCAGGGATTTCCCTAGTGGTCCAGTGGCTAAGACTCCACACTCCCAATGCAGGGGGCCTGGGTTTGATCCCTGGTCAGGGAACTAGATCCCACATGCATGCCACAACGAAGAGTTCACGTGCCGCAACTAAAGATCCCACATGCTGCAACTAAAGATCCCGCACACAGCAACGAAGATCCTGCGTGCCACAACTAAGACCCGGCACAGCCAAATAAATAAATACATAAATATTTAAAAAAAGACAAAAACACGAAGAAGCCTACCCAGATGGACTAGCAGGCAAGCACTTCTTTATCCCAAGGTGATACCTCAGGCCTTACCCCTCAATTCCCTCTGCACCTCATGGTACAAAAGCTCAGCACCTTGTCTCAAAGACAGTGAAATGGAACATATGCTGGATTGATGGGTTGTTCTACATGGGCCATCTAGTTATCTGTCCCAGGCAAGGCTTCTAGATGTCTTCATATCAGGTTCCAAGCTCTCAGCACACCACTCCCCACCCCCTACCTAGTTGCATCCCTCTCCCCCCACCCAACTCATCACCCTAGAGAATTTCCAGTTACTTCATCCCTCTAGAGGTGACCCCTTGGGGGTCTCGCACACCCTCATACTGCTCAGAATCTGAGCATGCGTGGAGACTGTCTCACTGCATGGAGACTGTCCAGTCTGCAGTGTGCCACCCCCCAGCACACCTCATTCTGTATAGCTTTGCCCACTCCTCCCCCACATCCATGCATGAGTCCCCTTTACCAAGAAGCTCTCTTTGACCAAATCCTTCCCCACCCCAAGCTCATTCCCTCCCTGCCCTCAGCTCTAAATGGATTCTGACTTATTCTGTGTGTGGTTCTTCTCCCCAACAGCAAGCACAATTCCTTTCCTCAAGCAGACTTCATCCCATCCTTGGTCATGGACAGAAACGGGGACAGGGCTGAAAAGTAGAAAGCTCTTGGGTGTGCATGGAGGGGAGTGAGACCCCAGAGCCCGAGCTCTGAACAGCCAAGACTGGAGGAGGAGGCAGACCCTGAAGGAGGCCGCAAGCCATGTCCCTGAAGAGAATAGTGGAGTTACGTCCCCACACTGGTGGTGGCTGCCTGGAGTGGCAGAGGGCAATTATCACAGTGCTCCAGGAATTCAAGTTTCATCAGCAGTTCCCAAATAGTCTCCCCAGAGGAACGTGAGCCAACCCTGGGCCTGGGAGGACTTGTCCAGCAGGGGGCTGGGCAGGGGGCCTGCTGGAGTAAAGGGCACATGGTGGGGTTGGGGGCTGAGGTCAGGTTGAGAAGGAGGCCCTACTCAGGGGAGGGGTCCACACTCCACAACTCTGTGGTCATTCTAGGCGGGAGCTGGCCAACCCCCAGACCCTTGGCTTATCAGAGGTGGAAGGGAAGTTAGCGACTGCATGTCTTGTCGGTGGTTCCTGGGCCCAGGGTTGCATAAAGGCGGAGATGGGGCTTCTCAAGTAATTTGCTATAATTCAATGGGTGCATCAGGCTCTGAACATTTCCCCGACATGAGGTTGCCATCAAGTAATTCAGCCATAAAGAGCCTCTGCTTATTTCTGGAATTCTACCTACCCTGGTTGGCACGCTTGCTATCTGCTGTAGATCTGAGTCTGCTCCATAGGTCTTCTGTTGACAAGAAATGGGGAAACAAATTAATCATTACTTACATGTGGTCTGCTCAGTCAGCAACATTTTTCAAAGCATGTCCTCCATGGCAGTGATGGGAGTGGGGATAGATAACAGAAGGTGTCTTTGGTGGGGAAGAGGCAGGAAACTATTCTCCCCTCCAACCTTGCAGAGGATGCACCTGAGGTCCAGAGAAGGAAAGATTTTTCCAAGGTTGCACAGCAAGCTGTGGACGGATATCAAATCTGAACGCAAGTCCCTGAGTCCTAGATCAGAGCACTTTCCACCAGGCCACCTGCCCTCTCTACCCTCGGACGGACTGCAGAGATCCCCATACATGAGATTTACTCCCTATTCCTCGGGAGGACCAGTCTTTCAAACATCCTTTTGCTTTCTCTCTTCAGATCTTTGACCAATCTGTTTGTTCAAGAGAAAGTGCCAAGAGAGTCCATACTCTATGATCCCATCTATATAAAGTACAAAATCAGACAAAACTGATCTCTGCTGTCACAAGCCAGGACACTGGTTATCCTTGGGGGAGGTGGTGACTGGCAGGGGAACGGGAGGGGTTCTGGGTTGCTGGTCACGTTCTGTCTCTTGATCCAGGTCTGGTTACACAGGTGTGTTCCGTTGGTGAAAATGCATCAGGCTATATACTAATGACATGTATATCTTAATATATGTTAGTAATACGTCAATTATGAAATTTAAAAGGTATGTGATCAATAAATACTTGTCATTGATTGATGGAAGAAAGTACATTGGGACTGTTCCTAAGCACTTTTAATTATTGGACAAACCTATACCCCCATCACCAGTCCACAGTTCTGTGGAGGCTCTCTTTGCCCCCATGGCTCCACCAGGCAGCCAAAGGCCCCAACAGGGCAGGTGGAAAAGTCTGCATCTTGTGACACCCAAGCTTCATCAGGACCAAGAACCTCTGGCCCAGTTCACGCTGGGCCTTCAGGGATTAGTGCCAGAGTTTGCAGTGAGTAAGGACCCCGAGGGGAACGCCCAGCCTGGTGCCAGAGAGAGGACCTGCACTGATGGGAAGAAGGCTGGGCATGGCAGACGTTCAGTGCCCTCTGGTGGAAAGGACAGCTGGAACCCAGAGCCTGGTGGGACTTTGGGCTGTGGGCTGACTCAGGTGGACACAATGACATCTTTCAGACAGTTTCTGACTGGGCCTGTTCCTGGGAGAAGGATGCTTCTGAGTGTACATGTGTGTATAGGTACAATGTACGCCTGTGAACACACCTTTGCTCTAGCTGTTCCATCTGCCTGGAACACCTTTTCCACCCTGCCCAAAATCCTTTAGTCCTTGTATCTACCTGACAGAATCCTGGGCAGGATCCCAGGCTCAGTTCAAAAGTCTGAGGTGGCCTGATGCCTCCCTGACTCCCAAGCAGAATTAGTCCCGCCCAGCTGCTCTGGGCCTGCTGTGTGACCCGGCACTTGGCCCCCTGACTCAGAAGAGTCACATGTGTGCTGTCTCCACACCTCAGCTGAAGGCAGGGGCTCAAACTGATATTTCCGCTGGACTGTTTAAGGGGCCAATGTGTGTATGTAGCTCTGGGAGCATATATTAGAATCGATTAGGGCTAATCCCGCTAAAGAAAGAAAATCATTAGCAGATTAATTAAGACAGTTGTTTGGAGTACTAATTCAAAGGCTAATAATCTTTTAGTTTAAGCAAAGTCTGAAGCTTTGATAAGACCTGTCATTGAGGTTGGGCCTGACTGTGAAATGCCTAAGTGTGCAATTCACACGTAATTCCTCCACTAATTCAGGCACATTTTCCTCTTGTTAATAAGCATTATAATGACTATAATAAGGAAACCTCAGGTGAAAACACACATGACTATACTTGTCAATAGAGGTGTAACTATGAATTTAAAGAATGCATTTCCTAAGCCCTTCTTTGTTAAGGATGTTTGCCCAGGTTCTGATCAGTATATGAACTATATGAGTGACTCAATACCATTCATTTATTTATGCACTTATTCATTCATTCATTCAGCATGTACTCAGCCCTACCATAGTCTTAGGCTCCATGCCAGGAGGCGTGGGGTATATTTTCAAGTAAATAAGACACAACCCCTGCCTTCAACGAGCTCTCCTTCCAGTGAGATTGGTGATCCCAGCAACCTCACAAGAGTACAAGATGCTATAAGACAAGTACAAAGGAAACGTCCAGAGGAAGGCAGATCCTGAATAGAAAGTCTGGGAAAAGTTCCCTGGAGAAGGTGGCTTTTGGGTAGGAATGAACTGAATATGTAGGATTTTGTTAATAGTAATATATATATATATATATATATATATATATATATATATATATATATTTCCTTCTGTGAAAAAGAAGAACAAAGAAGTTGGAGGAGTCATACTTCCTGATTTAAACTCACTGCAAAGCTGCAGTGGCACTCTGTATCAAGTATCAAGGCTGTGTAGGGCTGGCATAAGGGAGATATTATAGATCAATGAAATAGACTTGACAGTCCAGAAATAACCCCATATATTTATGAACAACTGATTTTCAGCAAAGGTGCCAGGACAATTCAATGAGGAAATAATAATCTTTTCAACCAATGATGCTGGGACAGCAGGATATCTACATGCAAAAGAATGAATTTGGAGCCCTATACTAAAATTAAGTCAAAATGATCAAAGACCTAAATGTAGGAGTTAAACTATAAAACCATCAGAAGAAAACATAGGGATAAGTCTCTTTGACGTTGGATTAGGTGATGGTTTCTTAGATGTGACATACAAAGCACAAGCAATGAAAAAAAAATAATAAATTGGATGTCATCAAAATTAAAAACTTTGTGCTTCAAAGGGTGCTATCAGGAAACTGAAAACACAACTGATATAATGGAAGACAATATTTGCAAATCATGTATCTGATAAGAGTCTGGTATCCAAAATATGTAAAGAATACTTGGGACTCAACGATAAAAAGACAAATAACCCAATTTAAAATGGGAAGAGGACTTGAATAGATAGTTCTCTAAAAATATGGAGAGAGAGAAAGAGAGAGACAATAGGTACTTCTCTACAGATATATAGAAAATGGCCAAAAGCAGTTGAAAAGGTGTTCGACATCATTAGTTATTAGGAAAATGCAAATTAAAACCACAGTAAGATGCTACTTCACACCCACTGGGATGACTATAATAAAAAACACAGACAATGACAAGTGTTGAGAGTGATGTGAAGAAATTGAAACCCTCATACATAGCCGGTGGGACTACAGATTGTTGTAGCTGCTGTAGAAAACAGTGTGGTGTTTCTTCAAAAAGTTAAACATAGAATTACTATACAATCCAGCAATTCCACTCCATACCTAAAAGAATTGAAATCAAGAACTCAAACAGGTGATTGTACGCCAACATTCATAGCAGCATTATTCATAATAGCCAAAAGGTGGAAACAACCAACGTGTCCATCAACAGATGAACTGATAAACACAGTGTGGTATATCCACACAGTGAAATTTCATGCAGCCTTAAAAAGGAAGGAAATTCTGACACATGCTACAATATGGATGAACCTTGAAGTCATTATGCTAAGTGAAATAAGGCAATCACCAAAGGCCACCTATTTTATGATTCCACATATATGAAATATCCTGCATAGGCAAACCCACAGAGATAATAAGTATATAGATTAGTGGTTGCCAGGGCCCAGGGAGAGGGAGAATGGGGAGTGACTGCTAATGTGTATGGGACTTCTTTTGGGGATGATGAAAGTGTTCTAGAATTAGATGGTGGTGATGGTGGTACAGCCTTGTGAATATACTAAAAGCCACTGAATTGTACACTTTTTTTAAAGGGTGAATTTTATGTTATATGAATTATATGTCAATTTAAAAGGTAGTTCATGCTTGTCATAGTTAAGTGTGGAAACAAATATTTTTAAAAAGAAGAAAAAATGTCCCCCAAACTCTCACCTGGAGGCTGTCACAGGCTGGGGGAGCAGTCAGCAAAGAAGGTGGGAAAGCGTGGGGTTAGTGTAGCCAGTGTCCAGGGTGACTGGCACAGACCTTCAGAGGGCCTGAATGCCAGGTTAGACCACATGTAGGACAAGGAGGAATCATGAAGAGTTCTGGGGAGACCAGGCTGGCCCCAGTTAGGAGGTCATGTAAGAATCTGGGCAAGAAGTAGCCTCCATTAATGGTCACCATCTCACCAAATACTGAAAATGTGTTCATTTCATTTACCGTAAACCTGCAAGTGTGCACAGTGTGTGTGCACAGTAAGTAACGAATGAGGATGGCAGTATTATTTACAGTGGAGAGAAAGTGGAAACCACATAAGTGTCCAGCACTCGTGTCCCTGCAGTTGTGGGAGAGAATGTCATGTGGAAAGATGTTCAAAGTACCTTAAGCAGAAAAAAAAAAAGCATTCACCATAAGAACTTGATTTTGTTAAAAAAAAAAAGTTACTCATAACCCCCCTCTTTATATATGAGTGGAGATGGATAGGCTAAAATGTTCCTGGTAGTTCTCTGCTTGGTGGAAGCTTGACTTTCTTAGTCTTGTGTTTTCTGTTTAAAAATTATTTTTCTATGAAGAACATGTATTACTTAAAAGAATAAAAAGATAAACATTAATTTACATAAGAGAAAATCCCATTTTGTCAGTTTTCTGATTATTCCTGGGAGAATTCATTGAACCCAGGGGCAGTGGGAGGTATTATCAATGGGTCAACTAATGATTCAAAAGTGATTTGCTTTTTACTTTCAGCAACAGGGCAGAGCCAGGAGCTTGGAGGATGGTGGACGAAGGCAAGGACGTGATTCTCAATGTTCAGAAGTTGAAGGAGCTAGGTGGTTCCACACTGCCAGTGGGCAGAAGGTATAACCCTTTAGCCATAAGAAAGAACTTCTGTTCATGTGTTCATCCCTTCGTTCATTCATTCACCTGTTGGGTGAGCACCTGCTGTGTATCAGGCACGGAGCACAGTTCTAGAATTCACCTGTATGTGAGACCCGGTCCTTGCCCTCACCAAGCTAGGAGTTGATTTATAATAAATCTATCTGCCCCATATTGAAATTGCCTGCCTGGTAGAGTGAATAGTTAACATTTATCAAGCGTTTTCTATGTGTCAGGTGCTAAGTGCTCTACATAGATTATCCCATTGATACCTCTCCCCCATGAGGTAGGTAGTGGTGTCATTACTCCCTTTTATAGATGATGAAACTGAGCCCTTGAGAAGTTAGCAACCTTGCCAGCCTTCTTGGTTTGGAAATGGTGGACTTTCCACCTCAGGAGAAAAGCCTTCCGAGCTCACACAAGTAGCCTGCCTGACTCCAAAGTGCATGTAACAGTAGCCTTGGTCAGCACAGCCACGAGGCCAGTGGTCACACTGACGATGTTGAGTGAGCATCTGCTCTGGGCCAGGCACTGCACTGGGGACACCGTGGGGACTCGGGCAGGACCCTCCCTCAAGCAATGTACAGAATTGATGTGGAAGCATAGATGGGTATCATCCTCATGTCACAGAAGAAGAAATTGAAGCTCTGAGAGGGCGAGAGGCATTTCTGGGCTTTACACACGACAAAGCACGTAGAAGCAGCTCTGCTTTTGTGCTTCTCTTCATGTTCCAATTTGTGGTTCTGCATGGACTCGTGAATTAGTGTAATATTCACAAAAGTTGCACACCACAGTCAAGGAATGTTTTGTAGGACTAATTCTTAAAACTCTTATTTGTATATTCATAGGTCTAGGCACAATGTATAGGGAGCATGATACCAATTCTTTACATTGTTCCCCAGAAGCAGTTCTCAAAATGTGGCCTGAGGACAGGAAATTCCTGGCAGTCCAGTGGTTACGACTCCAAGCTTTCACTGCTGAGGGCCTGGGTTCAATCCCTGGTCAGGGAACTGAGGTCCCACAAAACTTAGACATCATTTGCCCTTTTCATGCTACTTCTCTCACGAGTGGACAGTGTTTTCCAGAGGCTGCTTGCCGTGGATGTCACCATCACTCTGACGGCTAATGGAATTTGTGCTCATGTGTTGTGTTTTAAAAGTTAGCAGTTTAATTTCTAATATGAGGACTGTTGATAGTTACAATTTATATAAACAAGAGCTCTTTGGACTCCTCAGTAATTTTTAAGAGTGTAAAGGAGTTCTGACATAAAGATGTTTGAGAACTGCTATTTTATGGATTAAGACAGTGCTTTAAGAAATGTTCATGGACTTCCTTGGTGGCGCAGTGGTTAAGAATCCGCCTGCCAATGCAAGGGACACGGGTTCGAGCCCTGGTCTGGGAGGAGCCCACATGCCACGGAGCAACTAAGCTCGTGCGCCACAACTACTGAGCCTGCGCTCTAAGAGAGACTATGAGCCACAACTACTGAATGCCGCACGCCTAGAGCCCGTGCTCCGCAACAAGAGAAGCCGCCACAGTGAGAAGACTGCGCACCACAACGAAGAGTAGCCACCGCTCGCCGCAACTAGAGAAAGCCCGCACGCAGCAACAAAGACCCAACGCAGTCAAAAATAAATAAATAAATTAATTTTTTTAAAAAAGAAATACTCATGATAAAAGGAATAGCACTTTATATGATGAAATAAAAACATTTTGTAATTTTTTTGTGACAGTGGTAAGGTATCATATGCCAACTCATTATTTTGTTTGCACATGATATGTAAAATTTGTGGTTTTGTTCTGAATCCAAGTATTGCTTAGAGAATTATATTGATAAATTCCAGCCTCATGAAGTTTCTCCAGACTGAAGTAAATAAAAAACTAACAACTATAATGACTGAAGGAAGGTTGTCTAATTTGGCATGAGTGTCAACGGAACACAAATTATGTGAAAATCTCTTTTGTATTGTATTTATTTTTTATTTTTTAAATTTATTTTTTATTTATTTATTTTTGGCTGCATTGGGTCTTCGTTGCTGCGTGTGGGCTTTCTCTAGTTGTGGCGAGCAGGGGTTACTCTTCGTTGTTGTGCGCAGGCTTTTCATTGCCATGGCTTCTCTTGTTGCAGAGCATAGGCTCGAGGCCCACCGGCTTCAGTAGTTGTAGCACGCGGACTCAGTATTTGTGGCTCGTGGGCTTCAGTAGTTGTAGCTCGCAGGCTCTAGAGTGCAGGCTCAGTAGTTGTGGCGCATGGGCTTAGCTGCTCCGCGGCATGTGGGATCTTCCTGGACCAGGGCTCAAACCTGTGTTCCCTGCACTGGCAGGCGGATTCTTAACCACTGAGCCACCAGGGAAGTCCGTGTATTTATTTTTTAAATTGAAGTATAGTTGATTTAAAATATTATGTAAGTTTCAGGTGTACAACATAGTGATACCCAATTTTTAAAGATTATTCTCCATTTATAGTTATTATATGAAAGTCTTTTTTTAAGATTTATTTTTAAATTTTATTTATTTTACTTATTTTTGGCTGTGTCAGGTCTTAGTCGCGGCACACGGGATCTTCGTCGAGGCATGTGGGATCTTTCATTATGGCGCGCAGGCTCCAGAGAGCATGGGTTCTTTAGTTTGCAGCACACTGGCTTCTCTAGTTGAGGTGCACGAGCTCAGTAGCTGTGGCGCACGGGCTTAGTTGCCCCGCAGCATGTGGGATCTTAGTTCCCTGACCATGGATCAAACCCGCGTCCCCTGCATTGTAAGGTGGATTCTTTAGCACTGGACCACCAGGGAAGTCCCACAAAAGTCTTTATTATAATCATATAATTGGTGACTTTCCTGTGACAAATGCAAGAAAAACAACTTTTACTGAATGAACATGTAATCATTTATGAATTATGTATAATTATGTATACATTTATTACTCAACCAAGCATTGCCAGCCCTCAACAGTACACCCAGACAAGGGCAATAATAAATCATCTTTTGATGTTTTGTCAACTTTTAGCCAATTAATAACCATAGCTTTACACAGTTACAAAATGTTGTAATTGTGGAAGTATATCATCAAGATAGGTAATAGAACATATTTTATTTGACACTTAGCTTGACTGATAACTTTTCAATATTTAGACACACAGTATGAGAACTCTGCCTGGGTCCTGTACAAGTTAAGGGCAGGCCTGGTGCTGTGGACTGGGTCATCATTTCTCACAGAAGTGGGCAAGAATTTCCAGAATGTTCAGATCCTACATCAGCCACTTTTCACTCAAGCTGGTAGTTCTGCTACCAAAGGAGAGTGGAAGACGTGGAATCTACGCCTTAGCTTGAATCATGGTGCTCACTGCCTTTGCCATGGCACTGAAATTGCCTGAGCCATGTGAAAAGTCTGCGTCCTCTACAGGGAGCCTCTTGGCAGAGACCAGGACAGGGAGGCCACAGGGACCCCTCCTCCTGTCCCCTAGCACCCTCACATGGGCTGCAATGATGAACCTGAAGTCCTGGGTGAGAATGAAGGGCAGAGCATCTCCTTGGGCAAGATGGGCCTTGAAGGAGGCTGGGTCTCGAAACTCCAGGCCTGAGGTTCCCTGTGGCCTGGCAGGTGTGGCTACCTAAGCTCAGCTCACCTGGACACAGTTTCTCAAGACAGGTTGTCCATCAGTCCAGGAAATCTGGGTCAGAAGGCCTTGCCCAGACCTCAGCTCTCTTTCTACACATCTCCACAGAGGCTGCTCAGGAAAAGAGCTAGTTGGGGCGCTGGGGGTGAGGGTGGGGGGTGGCAGCCAATGGGAAGCCAGCTCAGTGTCTGCGGCTTGGAAGAGGAAGCCCCATCCCTTTCACCTCATCTGCGGGCTCCGCCTTGACCTCCCTGTCTACATCTCACTCTTTTGTCTCCTGGAATGGAAAGAAGGATGGCAAAGTGGAGAAAGAGAGACCCTGTCAACCTCTGATGTCCCCTCTGTCCAACCAGGGGTATGAGGACACAATCAGTTGAGGGTTACAAGGACAGAGAGAGCCATGACCTTGGGTCCTCCTCTTCCTCCTCCTCCTCATCACCAGTTACCAGGGATAAGCAGCTCACATTAGGTGCTTCCCAGGGCTCAAAAGGTGATGCCATTTCCTACCCCCAGGCATCTCAAGGTCAGGAGACTTGGAGGACAGGTATGTCAGTCTCTACCCAGGGCTAAATTCAAAAAGATCTGGGAGCTGATTGGACCAGACAAAGGGGCTGGAGTGGAAGGGTGGAGATAAAGGCAGAGTGGAGGTGTGAGGCAGATTGGTTGCTCTGGGCTCCAGCCCTTAGACTCCTGAGTGATAGAGACCAAGGATGTGGCACTGTGAGGCCAGAGGCTAAGGCCACACCCTGTTGCTAATTCTGTTCTCATGAGCACCTACTACCTGCCAGACCTCATTCCATGCAAAAGTGGTTCTTTTCCTCACGACACCTACAATGTTTTCAAGCAATATGCATTTATTGAGTACCTAACATATACCTGACTCAGAGCTGGCCACCAGGGTCTCAAAGATAAATACAATTCTAAGGAGCTTACAATAGAGCATCAGAGTCACCTGTGCAGAGATAAGTGCGAATTAACAGTGATTGTGGTAAGTCATGTAATCTCTAGAGGACTTCAGTTTTCTTATTTATAAAATGAGGGGGTTTGACTGTCTGTTTATTACTTACATCCAACCTGCTTCCAAAAGATTTTGAGATAGCTTCCAATTTAAATGCACTTTACAGTAATTTTGTTAAATCAGAATTGGAAAATTAAAAAGCAAGTGGAAGGAGAGAAACTGATTGAAGGGGAGAGGGAAAGAGAGCAAAAATGAAGTGAGATTGAGTTATTGAGTTAAGTCAGATGTCAATCACCCTAGTTATGCTGTTGCTGTAATGGACCATTAAATATGGCTCTGAGCTTCCTGGTAGCCAAGGAAAAAAGAAAAAGAGAGGGGCTTCCTTGGTGGCGCAGCGGTTGAGAATCTGCCTGCTAATGCAGGCTACATGGGTTCGAGCCCTGGTCTGGGAGGATCCCACATGCCACGGAGCAACTAGGCCCGTGAGCCACAACTACTGAGCCTGCGCGTCTGGAGCCTGTGCTCCGCAACAAAGGAGGCCGCGATAGTGAGAGGCCTGCTCACCACGATGAAGAGTGGCCCCCCGCTTGCCACAACTAGAGAAAGCCCTTGCACAGAAACGAAGACCCAACACAGTAAAAATAAATAAATAAATTTAAAAAAAAAAGAAAAAGAGAAATGGTCATATAATTACCATTATCTGGTAAAATAAAACATATCAGGTCTTTAGGTGAGATTTTTTGCCTGGTAGTAAATACTAAGGATAATTTACTATGTGGGTCCTTCCTTCTGGTAACATAGACTCCTAGAGTAGACAATGCCTTTAGTGGTAGCTTTTCCTGGACAAAAATAATGTAGTGTTTTTCATGTGGTCATTTCTTCTGCCAAACATTAACAGATGCCAAGAGTGTAACATTAAAATGGAACTGGGCTGAAGGCATTTCTGCATGGGCAGCTAAGCTAATGTGGTTCAGATGTATAGTTTTCTGGTGGCATGAACTGACACCAAGATAGAACTCGGAATATGTAGAGGAATAGTTATATAGAGTAGGTTGTTTCCCCACATGATCACAGCTTGGGTATTGGCAAATGTTTTCATTTTTGCTAAACAGAGGAGTGAAAAAGTGGTCTAAATTCTATTTTTATTTTGTGTTTCTTCAATTATAGGTGACATCAAGCATCTTTCTACATGTTTATTGGTTTTATATTAAGTAAATATATCTATACGTTTATTGATATTTCTTTTTCTGTAAACTACCTGTCTATATTGTTTGACTTTTTTAAAAATTATTTATTTATTTATTTATTTATTTTGGCTGCGTTGGGTCTTCGTTGCTGCACGTGGGCTTTCTCTAGTTGCAGTGAGCGGGGTCTCCTCTTCGTTGCAGTTTGCGGGCTTCTCATTGCGGTGGCTTCTCTTGTTGCAGAGAAGTGGCTTCTCTTGTTGTGGGCTCTAGGCGCATGGGCTTCAGTAGTTGTGGCTTGCAGGTTCTAGAGCACAGGCTCAGTAGTTGTGGCGCATAGGCTTAGTTGCTCCGTGGCATGTGGGATCTTCCCAGATCAGGACTTGAACCTGTGTCTCCTGCACTGGCAGGTGGATTCTTAACCACTGTGCCACCAGGGAAGTCCTTTTTGACTATTTTTAAAAACTGTTTCCATGTCCTCATTTATAAAGCGAAGATAATTATAGTACCTATATGATAGGGTTACTTACTGTGAGATTTAAATAAAATAATCTATGTGCTAAAATAGTGTCTATTATAAATGAATGTGAGTTTCCTTGTAAATTAAGGAATAATCCCTTTATCATATGTTTTTTCATTATTGTAAAAATATTTTTATGGTAGTTTTCCATATAGAATTATTTTAAAAAATTGTTATGTGGTCAAGTGTATCAATTTTTCCTTTATGACTCCTGGGTTTTTCATCCTAATTAGAAAAGCCTTCCCACTCCTGAATTATAAATCAGTTCACCTGTACTTCCTTATAGAACTTCTACAGTTTTATTTATTACACTTAAATCTGTGATATAAATAGAATTCGTTTTGGCCCCATCTTTATTATCCCCCCCAAACAACAATCCAGGCATCCCAACACCATTTATTGAATATTCTCATTTCCCTGTCGATTTGAGTGAAAATTCTTGAAACTTTCACTAGTGTCCCCAGCCCTTTTCCTGATCTAAGGTTCCTTTTGGTCCTAACATGTCAGGATAGATGCCAACCCACCGGAGGAGTTAAGGCATAGATATAGAGTAGTGGAGGGCACTGGGCTGGGAGGTAGGCGACCTGGGTTCTGAACCCTGTACCTGATGAGCGATCTTTTTTTTTCTGAATTAAAAAAAAAAACTTATTGGAGTACTACCATATGATCCAGTAATCCCACGACATGGAAGCAACCTAAATGTCCATTGACAGACGAATGGATAAAGAAGATGTGGTACATATATACAATGGAATATTACTCAGCCATTAAAAAAGAATGAAATAATGCCATTTTCAGCAACATGGATAGATGTAGAGATTGTCATACTGAGTGATGCAAGTCAGACAGAGAAAGACAAATACCATATGATGTTGCTTTGATGAGTGATATTAACAAGTCATTTCTGCTTTCTGGGCCTCCGTTCCTTTCTCCATAAGATGACTCGATGGTTTCTAAGGTCCCGTCCAGCTTTAATACTGTTCAAGTCTAGAGATTACAGAGAGAGAGTGTGCCCGACTGAGTGAGCCAAAACCGGAGATGGAGGCATCTGCGGCCTCTGTCAGTCCCTCAGTGCCAGCCCTGGCCCCTCACCATCCATACCCCCTCTTCTCCACCCAAGCCCCAAGGGCTTGGGAACCAACTGCCTGCCATCCTGAGAGACACTGGCTCTGGCACAGGAAGCAAGATGCAAGAGAAGCTACTGATTGAAGGTTCGTGGACAGATGGCACAGCCCCCTGAGAAAGCCAGCGCTGGGCGAGCACCACTGGGCTGCCCCCTCCAAGGCCCTAGGCCTTCCCAAGAGAGGAAGGTCAGGAGGCCTGCTCTGAAGGTTGGAAGGGACTATGGGCATCCATGATGCGCACACACGCGTATGCGTGTGCACACACTCATGCCCACAATGCATATGCACAAAGGAGGGCAAAATTACTTACGCTCTGAGATGAGACAGACATGGGTTCAAATCCCTGCTCCACCACTTAATCTGTGTGACCTTGGGCAAGATACTTAGCTTCCAGAGTCTCCTAGAGAATAAACTTATAAGATTTTTGTAACAACTCAGTGAGTTCTAATGCAGTGCCTGGGACATGGTGGGAGGCCATTTCAGGATATGCCATGTCCACTCCTGTTCCTTCCCTCACCACCCTGGATGCTTGAGTCTTTGAACAGGCCATAGCATGGTGCAACAGAAAGGGAAACGGGCTTTGGGCTCAGACCAGCCACGCAGCTTTGTGAGCTCACACCTCTAGAGCGTGTATCATGGCTCTGGGACCCCAGTGGGCACACAGTAAGTGGTATTAATATTATGACTCAGTACAGCTCCCGGGCTCACTGAGGGCACCATCCAGGCAGGTCCTGGGAGGACAAAGTGCCCAGACCTACAGGGAAGAGAAACTGAGTGGGAGCCCCAAGAAGGCTGAGTCTGAGGGATTCACTAACAAATAAAGCTTAAGATGATGACGCAGCAACAATCCCATGGCCCCGGTGGGTGTCTTGACACTCACCCTCACATTCAGTTCAGTTCAGTTCTGGAAAGGCTTTGCAGAGCCATTTCCCGGTCCCACATCACTGTCATCCCAGCCAGTCATAAACTGTCATCAGTAAGGTTTCCAGATAAAATTCAGGATGCACAGATACATTTGAATTTCAGATAAACAATGAATATTTTTGTATAACAAATATGCCCTGAAGGGTGGCAGAATACACCATCTCCAAATAGATCCCTCTGACATAAGGATTATTTTGAGCTAAAGGCAAAGGGCATTCGGAAAGGGCATTCAGAAAGGGCATTCTAATCTCCTCTTTTCTTCCTGAAAACAGGAGATTAAAAACTCCCATGTGAAAGATTCCCTCCCTGTACCAAGAAAAAAAGATACATTCTCCTAAAGTTTGTCAAAGTCAAGAGTCTTCTGTACAAACAGACCTTGTTAAAGTTAACTCTTATTTTCCTTTAGCCTCACCATAGAGTTTGGTTACTTTTCCACAATTGTCTCTCTTTGTTCAATCCAGTAAAAAGGCAGTAGTTTTCACCATTTCTTTGGGTCTTATAGAAATAAAACTTAGAGAAATGTGTATGCTTTTCTCCTGTTAATCTGTTTTATGGCAATTTAGTTCACAGGCCCAGCCAAAAAACTCTAAGAGGATAGAGGTAAAATTTTGCCTCCCCTACAGTCCCAAATATTGTGTGGGACATACTTATAATACATTTGTTTTGGTTGTTTATCCAAAATTCAAATTTAACTGGGTGTCCTGGA
The DNA here is from genome assembly GCF_964341445.2 of Mesoplodon mirus. Taxonomy (NCBI): domain Eukaryota; kingdom Metazoa; phylum Chordata; class Mammalia; order Artiodactyla; family Ziphiidae; genus Mesoplodon; species Mesoplodon mirus. The sequence continues at coordinate 56,157,509 of NC_138987.1, read as the reverse complement.
CTTTTATTTGCTAAAGTTGGCAGCTCTCACCATTGATCAGCCAGTAGAACACTTTAATGACCATTACATCAGCTGTGTGCTGGCCTTGGCAGTCAAGGTCACATCCACAAGCTGGTATGACCTTCCTCTCAACAGATATGGCCTGGTGGCACACTTGACACGTCAGTGGAGTGAGGTACAAACGCTGCTGAGGGGACGGTCAGAGGCAAGACCAGAGAGTGAGCTTGGAAGTGGGTGGAGGTTGGTTCTGGGGAGACCTCAGTCAACAATATTATTATTACTCCCATTTAACACCCAAGGAAACTGAAGCCCATTTATTTAAAAATATGTATTGAGCCCGATATTTCTCAAGGCCTGAGAGGAGAGGTTAACTGATTTACACAGGGTCCCCCAACTGGTAGATAATGACCTTTTGAACTCTGGTGGTCACTTACCTCTCTTGTTTGAGAATCTGAAACAACACTTTGTATATACATTAGAATTTTCTGCATCTGTGTTTATCTCCTTTCCTACCCAGCTCCACTTCTCCCAGACCACCACCCCAGGCTGGGACCCCCAGGCAGGCACAGTCTTATTTACCTTGGGATTCCCAGCCAGAAGCTCAGAGTGAGTAATTCCAGGGACAGTTATTCATGCGGGTCCTCTCTTTCCTGGATGCTGTACCCTAAGCTGCTGCTTCCCTGGGACAATGAGAATGACACTGGCCACATGCTCTCCACCTGCCCTGTTCCCCTGCCTCCAGGCCACGCACACCTGGGGCCCCTGGAAGCTGTTGGGAAGGGAAGGACAGATACTTGGGTGGGACAGAAGACTAGGCGAGGCTGAAGACACTTAGGATTAAGGAGGGAAAATACAAAATGCGTACCTCTACAAGTAACACTGTTTTGGTGTTAACAGTTCTGGCATTTACTGTGATGGGTGGTCCCTAAAATGAAAGTTCAGTGGGGGAGAGGTCAGGGCAGGGACAGCTTCAGGGTCAACATCAGAGTCAAGATACTCAGGGAACTGCTGAATATGTCTTAACACGCTAGAGCAGCATTGCATGACCGTCTCCTTCCCCTCACCCCACCCCTAACTCTCGCCCTCTCGGCTCTGGTCACAGTGACCACCTTGCAAGCACACTGCTGTACCAGGGTCTGACTGCTCAGGGCATCCTTTCCCCAGATATGCACTCAGCCACTCCCTCGCCTCCTTCAAGTCACCTTTGCTCACCCTACCGAACGCTGCAGCTCCTCCCTGAACCAGTACTCCTCATTGCACGTTGCCGGTGCTGCTCTAACTACTCGAAAACTTTACCTATTTATCTTGTATTTGGCTCACTGATTTATCCCAAAGCTGCAGGATAGTGCTTGGCATAGGGGGTACTCAAGAAACATGTGTTGTACTGAATTTAATGAACTGGATTTGGAAGGGACCTTGATAATCTAGTTGTTTCTAATCAGGTGTGCTTTCAGAGCTTCCCATGGAGTTTGTTAAAATACCCCTACCTGAGTGCCTTCCCTGGATCTCCTGAGTCAGCTTGAGATGCTCCTCGAGGCTTCTGACATTAAAAACCCCTTCTCTGGTGCAGTCCCCTCACTTAGCAACGGGTTTAAGGAGGGCCTGCCTTGCTCAAGGTCACAGCGAAGTCAGGGTCTGAGCCGGCAATCCCCAAACTCTCCTGCACTGGGGCCCTTTTTAGTTCTTCAGGCAGATCTGGGGGCACCTCCTAGTGCAGCGTGGGGAACTCTCAGTTCAGAATATTAGTTATCAGAGTGAGTGGCTTCTGCTTTTGTTCTCTGTCTAGTTTTCTCCACAGCACCTCTAACAACCAGACATTTTACTTATCTTGTATTTTGTTCACTGATGTATCCCAAACCTAGCACATAGTTGGAGCTCAATGAATATCTGTTCTTATTACTTGCTGTCATATTCTTGGTAAGAAGTTGTTAATAGCTTTGTGGCCTGAGCACGTCTCGTAACTATTCTGAGTCTGTTTGCTAATCTGCAAAATGGGTAGCTCTCAGGATTGACATGAGGCTTCCACCTGATAATGTACCTTAAGAAGCTCCTCATAAACCACAGATCACCATGCAAACCCAAGTTATCACCGTCATCAGTCCTCTTGCTTGATGCCTCCCATGGTCTCACACCTCCCCCTGCCCAAGGACAAAATCCCAGCTCCTTGTCCTAGAACCTGAGGTTTCTACCTTGGCCCCAGCAGCCCCCTCACTCCATTTGCTGCCCCTCCTCGCTACACACCCTTCACTCTGGCCACAGAGTTAATCACCATCCTGAACAGGCCATACATTTTCGCACCTCCACACCGTCTCATAAACCGTTCCTCCTGCCCGGAATGCTCTCCTCCCTTCGCTACCCAGAGAACTTCAGCATCACCTGCCTCCACAATATCCTGCTTCCTTGTCTGTCTGTACCCAATATGGAGTTGGGCGGCCTGGATTAGATTCCTGGATCTGCCACCTGCCTCAGGCAAAGTTGTTTAACCTCTCTTAGCCTCAGTTTGCTCATCTGCAAAATGGAGATATTAAGAAGACCCACCTGGGACTTCCCCAGCAGTCCAGTGGTTAAGACTCTGTGCTTCCAGTGCAGGGGGTGCGGGTTCAATTCCTGGTCGGGGAACTAAGATCCCACATGCCAAGTGGTGTAGCCAAAAAAAAAAAAAAAAGACACACCTTTTCTGGACACTGTGAGGATAACTTAGGGTCTGGCCTCCACCTGGCACACAGCAGGTGCTCAGGAAATGCTACTCTTAGTGTTCTTATTGATACCTCCCCTCTCCCAGCTGCACCCAGGATCTCTGCCCTCCCTACCAGCCAGGTAGGACCTGGACTGTCCTCTAAGACTACTCGAGAGCCACCCAGGCCTCTCTGGGGAAGCAGAGGGAAATTTCCTGCCCTTACTGATTAACAAAGGAATTAGGATGAGAACCATAACGGCAGTGGACATAGAACCCACCAAGAACAGCTGCATTCTTAGGCAAGAGGTCTGCATCTCAGCAGTTGAGGGGGAGCCTGGGGAGGGAGAGAGCACAGCTGCAACAGAAGTTTTGCCCCCTTCCCCATGTGCCAGACCTGACTGTGCTCCATTTCTGAGGGGAAGTGCCAGGGGCAACAATAGGCCTGCTCACCCTGACTTTCCCAGGGCCTGCACTTTTCCTGGTTAGTTCCTTGCTCCATCCCTCACTCCCATGGTGGTTACTTCTACAACCACCAATAATTCTCACTAATTATGCACCAACCACAGGCCAACACCACGAAAATAGGGTGCCGGCTAAGAGTGTGAGCTTTGGAGTCAGGCCAAGTGCCTGGCATGCAGTAGGCATATGATGAATGATCATCACCAGCTCAGATCTTCGCAATAACCATTAGATGACGGTGTGCTTTGGAGCCAGACTGCCCTGGGTTCAAGTCCCTGTTCCATTTCTTTCTAGGTGTGCAACCTTGACAAATTGCTCAACCAATTCATATTTTAGTTTCCTCCTCATCTCTAAAATGGGGATGATAATAGCTCCTACCTCATGGAGCTGATATGAGGATTACGTGCCATTATGTCTTTAAAGAACTTAGCACTATGCTTGGAAGATGGTAAACACTCAATAAATATTAGTTATTATTAACCGTTTTCCTCTTTGGGGCATGAGGAAATAGACAGAAAGAGAAATTAACTCGACCAAGGTCACCAAGCTTGTAAGTAGTAGAGCCAGGATTCCATCTCTGGGTTGTTTACCTCCAGAGTTGGAGTTCTCTCGGCTTTCCCACGGTTACCTTTATTATTACCCTCATTCAATAAATTTCAGCCAACAAGTTTTAAAATATATCCTAATTATAGTGGCAATGATTTAAAACACTTCAAATATATTTAAATTCATGAGTTCATGATTTTTTTTAAAAAATCGATCAGTTTTGGGGATGCTAAGGAAGTAACTCATTAGTTTGGAAACTGTAAATAAAGGGAAAAGAATCAAGCACTGATCTGCTTTTCCTGTATAGTTTATAAAAGTTAACTCAGGTTAACCAAATAGTTGAGAGAGGCAAGTTTCTCTTAGTAAAAGAATTTTAGGGACTTCCCTGGTGGTGCAGTGGTTAAGAATCCGCCTGCCAATGCAGGGGACACGGGTTTGAGCCCTGGTCTGGGAAGATCCCACATGCTGTGGAGCAACTAAGCCCGTGCGCCACAACTACTGAGCCTGCGCACCTAGAGCCTCTGCTCCGCAACAAGAAGTGAGAAGGCCGCGCGCCGCAACGAAGAGTAGCTCCCGCGCGCCGCAACGAAGAGTAGCTCCCGCTCGCCGCAACTAGGGCAAGCCCGTGCGCAGCAACGAAGACCCGACGCAGCCAAAAATAAATAAATAAATTTATTTATTTATTTTTGGCTGCGTCGGGTCTTCGTTGCAGCACGCAGGACCTTTGTTGATCCTTTCTTACGGTGCACCGGCTTCTCTCTAGTTGTGGTGCGTGGGCTCCAGAGAGCATGGGTTCTGTAGTTATGGCACACGGGCTTAGTTGCCCCATGGCATGTGGGATCCTAGTTCCCTGACTAGAGATCGAACCCGCGTCCCCTGCATTGGAAGGCGGATTCTCAACCACTAGACCACCAGGGAAGTCCCACATTTGTAACTTAAATTGTTTTAATACCCACATGAAAAAAGCAAAAAAAGCAAGTAGAATTAACTTTATTTTGTTTAACCCAATATACCTAAAATATTATCACTTCAGTATGTAGTCAGTATAAAAGTTTATGAATAAGATATTTTACATTCACTTTTCATACTGTCTTGATGGCAAAAAAGTCCCAGATAACCTTGATTTAAAAATTGGGGCTTCCCTGGTGGCACAGTGGTTGAGAGTCTGCCTGCCGATGCAGGGGACACGGGTTTGTGCCCCGGTCCAGGAAGATCCCATATGCCGCGGAGCGGCTAGGCCCGTGAGCCATGGCCGCTGAGCCTGTGCATCCGGAGCCTGTGCTCCGCAACGGGAGAGGCCACAACAGTGACAGGCCTGCATACCGCAAAAAAAAAAAAAAAAAGCCAAAGGTAGAGGGGAAAGGAGGGGAGGGATAAATTGGGAGATTGGGATTGACATATACACACTACTATATATAAAATAGATAACTAATAAGAACTTACCATATAGCATAGGGAACTCTACTCAATACACTGTAATGACCTATATAGGAAAAGAATCTAAAAAATAGTAGATATATGTATATGTATAACTGATTCACTTTGCTGTACAGCAGAAAATAACACAGCATTGTAAATCAACTACACTTCAATAAAAAAATTTTTTTAAATAGGCAAAGGAATTGAATAGACATTTCTCCAAAAAGGCATACAAATGGCCAAAAAGCATATGAAAATATACTCAATATCACTAATCATCAGGGAAATGCAAATCAAAAATACAATGAGATACCGCACCGCACTTGTTAGGAGGGCTATTATTTTAAAAAAACAACCCGATAACAAATGTTGGTAGGATGTTGAGGATCTGGAACCCTTGTACACTGTTGGGAGGAATGTAAAATGGTGCAGCCACTATGGAAACAGTATGGCAATTCCTCAAAAAATTAAAACTAGAACTACCATATGATCCAGCAATCCCACTTCTGGGTGTTTATCCAAAAGAATCGAAATTAGGATCTCAAAGAGATATTTAGACTCCCACATTCATTACAGCATTATTCACAATAGCCAAGATGTGGAAACAACCTAAATGTCCATCCATGCATAAATGGATAGAGAAAATGTGATATATATATATATATATTTATATATAGTAAAGTATTATTCAACCTTAAAAAGAAGAAAATTCTGCTTTATGTGACAACATGGATGAAACTTGAGGACATTATGTTAATGAAATAAGCCAATTGCAGAAGGAGAAATGCCGCATGATTCCCTTTTGTGAGGTATCTAAAAGTCAAACTCATAGAAGCAGAGAGTCGAATGGTGGCTGCCAGGAGCTGGGGGAAGGGGGCAGTGGAGAGTTGCTATTTAATGAGTACCAAGTTTCAGTTATGCAAGATGAATAAGTACTAGACATCCCCTATATAATATTGTGCCTACAGCTAACAACACTGGATTGTGCCCTTAAAAATTGGTTACGAAGGTAGATCTCATGTTAAGTGTTCTTACCACAACAAAGTTTTTTTGGTTTTTTTTAAAGAAAGAAGTCAAAGTGCTCCAGAGGCACTGACCCAGGTCAACTTGCCCTCAATTCTAGCTTCCACCCCTGCTGTAGGGGCACCACCTGTGCCCTTTGTTTTCTTTTCTGGGTTCGCTGCAGCCCTTCCCCCAAGTGTGACAGAGCCCTCGGCACAGTGTCCGGGTTGGAAGGAGGGGCCCACGGATGACTGTCGGGCTTGGCAGCCGGACAGCCTGGGAAATGGGACCCTGCTTGGGAAATGGGACCCCGAGGAAAAGGTCTTTTTTTTTTTTTTTTTTAACTGAGGCTGATCAAATACTTGCAGCAGGCCTGGGACGTCTCCCAGACCTCACTATCACAAATGCTGCAGAGAACAGGCTGCACGGCCTCGACCACACAGACACCACTGAAATATTTACGAGGCTCCTGGCTCATGAAACAGAGCTTTCCACTCAGGAGAAAGGGAAGGGACACGGCACATGTGAAGACCTACAGCATGTCACACCACTCAGGGAGTTTTACTTCTGGCTCAGCGGAGGAGCTGCCACTAACCCCATCTAACTGGTTAGAAAACCAGTATCTGAGGCAGGACCCCATGTGGCTGAGAGCTGGTCTCTGGGGTCTGGCCGCTGACTGCCAGCTGTGGGAGACCTTGGGCAAGTCACTTCACCTCTCCAAGTCTCAGTTTCCTCATCTGTAAAATGGAGATAAGAGGACCTACTTCTGTTATCAAGGACTAAATGAAACAATCCATGTAGCACACTTAGCTCAGTGCCTAGCATTTAAGTGCTCAATAAGAGTTAGCTATTATTATTATTATTATTCCTGCAGTCACATCACCTTGTTCTCCCTGTTCCTAGGTCTCTTTTCCCCACCATTCCTCTCATGGCCCAGAATCATCTTTCCATGTTATTCCTGTGGGGATGTTTTGCCCCCTGCTAGCAACCTCCTGGAGGCTGAATGCTTACCAAAATAAATGAATTTCTAATGGTGGAATCTTAAGCCTGGTGTCCTCTTGGCCAAGGTCAGGCTGGGATGGGGGTCCGTCAAACCCCACCTCTTGGGCAGTTGTCCCTGTGCCTGTGAATGAATATAGCTGCCTTCCCTAGATCAGCCTCCAACCTCACCCTAGGCTAGGCCATCTTGGGATTAGCACAAAATTGGTGCCTCACATTTTCCTTTCTCCATGCCGTTGTGTGCCATTCTCCTCTGCTGAAGGGCCTCCCTTCCTATTTCTGCCACCACGGTCTCTGTCTATTAAATTTTACTTTTTTGTTCCAGATGCAGTTGAAAAGCCACCTCTCCCGATCCCTTCTGATTTCCCAAGCAAATATAACCACACCTCTTTCTGAACCTCCCCAAACCTTAGTGTTGATATCAATCATGCATGGCTTTGTCTGAAGGATATTGGGGGACAAACAGCAGTCTCTGCTATACCTGACATGCTAGAACCTTATGGTTCTTTGTGGTATGCAATATAAGCTGGTGTTGGTTACAGGTTTCTGAACAATAATGGAGATGTTGCCCACTGTTACATAGTAGGTATGTTAGACTGTGAGTTCCTCGAGGGCACGGATGGGTGTTCTGCACCTATGTCTCCCTGACACCCAGCATGGAGCTGGCTCACAGTAAGTTCTCGGTAAATCGTCCTGAATGCATGTTCACAACAACAGCTCCTGTGTGTCATGCCTACTGTGTCAGGCACTGTGCTAAGCCTTTTCCATATGGCGGCTCATCGAGTCCTCACAATCGCCCTATGAGATAAGCACTAATATTCCCCACTAAGAAGTAAACCCCGCAGGGCTGAGAATTGCATCTTTTGTGTTCACTGCTATGTATACATGAGTGCTTGAGATGTAGTAGGCCCTCAGTAAATATTGGTTGGATGAGTGAATTAATTAATGGATGTCCATTACTAGGCTCCGAGAGGTTTAGTGACCTGCCTAAGGTCACTCATGTGATAAGTGGCAAGGTCAGAATTTGCGCCCAGATGGACCTGGATCCAAAACCTGTATTCTTCACCACTGAACTCTAGCAGGTGGAAGAGATGGGGTGGGTGCTGAAAGGATCAAGATGACACAGTCCTACCTTTAAGGAGCTTTCCATCTGGTGGAGAAGCAGAAATGCACACGCGCAGCACGCGGAACACAAGTGATTGTACAACCTGTGACCATCCCAGGAATCAGCGAGGGCGGGTGCCCACACCAAGACCCAGGGGAAGGAATGACTTCTCAAGGCACTCAACACTGCCAAGAGCAGCAAGAATGCGGTTTCACTCCATAAGCCACCCTTGCAGCTGGGAAGAAAGGTGATTCAGGGTGTTGGTGCTTGCCAAGGATTTCATGTCCCTGAGCTTCGGAGACGGTATCTGGGGAGGCAGTGTGTCCTGGGGTGAGGGGAGGGGAAGGCAGGAATGGACACCCCAGCACAGAGGGGTTGTGCAACCAGGTTACGACTGGCCAGGACAGGATGTCGGGCTCTTTGCTGTAGGGCTGGGGGGGGTGGTATACGAAGTGGGGAGGGGAGGTAGAAAGGGCCTGTAAGGATAGCAATGAGAGGGGTAGGGGGCCAGGGACCTGCAGGGCAGTGACAGGCTTCGAAATCTGTGGGAGGCAACCATGGCTGAGGCCCAGGTATACACAGGGGGTGCACTGATACGCCAGAGCTGGCCCGGACCACCATCTCTTGCAGCCCAGCCTGAAATCTGCCTACTGCAAGCCACCCGGGCTCTAGACCCTGCCTCTGCGGTTCTCTCTTCACCCTTGGGCGCAGGCACTGCTGCAAGCTGGGTGTGCAGGCTTGAGTGTATGGGGGATACGGGGGAGGGTCTGGGGAGAGGTGACTGGCTAGCTCTGATTCTGCCCACCTAGGAAGCCTGGGAACGCCCAACTCCTCCCCCTCACCCAGTCTAAGTGCTACCACTGAATCACTCTTGGGCTCATGGTCCCCTGCTGGGGTACATTCATTCCTCTTGCCTTGGCTTGGCCCCCAGAGCCCACATGCTCCCCTGCCTGAGGGGCAGCCCTGAAGACACTCCGGCATGGTCTTCGAATCTCTCCACCCCCACCTCAGCTTGGTGGTTGAAGACGGTGATGGGGACTCTGGAGGCAGGAAAGAACTTCCTTCCATCTCCCCCATCCCCCAGGTGCTGCTCCAGGCCTGCTCGACCCCCCTTCCCTCCTTGGCCTCGCTCTCCAGGGATGTCCTCACATACTCTGTGATTCAGCCACTGCCCACATTCTAATAATGGCCAGTGGCTGCTCAGTCCCTGGCACCCACATTGCTCGACTCCGTGAGGCCCCAGGGCTGGGCTCCTGCGCAGAAGGGGCAGTGGTGTTCCCCTAGAATCCAGTGCATGCTGCCCCCTGAGCTGTGTAAGGCCCTGCCTGGACCTCTTGCCGACTGCTTACAGGACTTCTCCACCTGGATGTCACGCGGGCACCACAAACTCAACCTGACCCCAGCTGAGCACATCAGCACCTTCCTCCCTTCTCATAACAGCGCCATTCGCCCAGAGACTCAGCCCCCAAGCCCCCATCTCTTCTGATGTCCCTTCACCCCTTATCTATGTCCAACCTCTTCTCAAGTCCTGTCAATCCTGCCCCAGGCCGATTGCCTCTCTCCATCTTTTCTGCCCCTGGATTGTTTGTCTCACTTTAAAATTACCAAACACATATGGAGCACTTGTTATATGCCTAGTCCTGTTCTGAGTGCTTTACCAGTACTAACTCATAGCCTTCATTTCACAGAAGAGGAAACTGAGGCACAGAGAAGTGAAGCATTTTACCCAGCGGCTGGACTTGAGCCCAGGCAGCCTGCTCTCAAGTCTGGGCTCTGAGCGCCCCTCACGGGACCTCTCCCAAAGTCTCCTTGCTTGTCTCTGCACCTCCAGTCTCTTCCTCATTCAGTTCCTCCCACGTGTTGCTCACAGATGCATCCTTCTGCCCTTCCCGATTAAGAAAATGCTTTAATGACAAAAATGGCTCCAGCAGTGTGGTCTTTCTGGAGCATGCCCTGCTCAAAAAACCTTGAAACCTGCCCCTTCTCCCCCAGCCCCATTTCCCTACTTCATGCTAACAAAATAAAGCCCATTCCCTGGGCTAGGGATTCAAGGATGTGACCCCAACAAGCTCCCAACTCCCCTGGGGAGCCCCTCACTCTTCCTGGCTCCCCTCAGGCACCCTGTCTTCTAACCTCCCTGACGGCACCGGTTCCGGCCCCGGCACTGCACGGGGGTGAGTTCTGAATATGTGATGGATCGTTCTTCCTTGAGGAAAGGCTGCAGGTCTGATTCCTCTTTGAACCACCCAGAGCATCTACTACAGTGTGTCGCACAGAGGTAGGCACGACACACGTGATGAATGAATAACAGTGGAGCCCAGCTGCTTTATGAGGGTGGAAATTAATTATTTCATTAAACAACATTTGTGGAATCCCTAAGGCTAATAGCTCACTTACGCTGAGAGCTTATTATGTGCTGGTCACTGTGTGAAGCCCTTCACATATATTATCATTTAAACCTCTCTGCAACCTTGTGAAGTCAGTACTATCACTATCCCCCATTTTATACATGCGGAAACTGAGGCTCTGAGAGGGGAACTAACTTGTCTGGAGTCATACAGCCTTCAAGTGGAGAAGCTGGAATCAGAACCTGACTCTGAAGTCCACGCTCTTGATCACCAGACCTCACTGCCTCCAGAGGCCAGCAAAGTGATAGACAAACATTCCAACATCTGGGTGATGTCTGAAGACCACATAACGGGACATATAAGTGATGTCAAGGTCATGGAGTCCAACATCTGAGAAACATCACAGCACTGACAATGTCCAAATGTCTGAGGAATATAAGGATTGTATATAATGTTTCCCTTTGCTCAGCCAAACATTTACCAAACACCCACTACATCCATGCCAGGCACTATTTTAACCCAAGGGTGTAGTGCAAAAATGCATCCTCTCATATAGTTCGTGGGGGGAGAGAGAGAGAGAGAGACCAAAAAACTAAACGAAAATTATATGTCAGATATATACACTACCAAATGTAAAATAGATAGCTAGTGGGAAGCAGCCGCATAGCACAGGGAGATCAGCTCTATGCTTTGTGACCACCTAGAGGGGTGGGATGGGGAGGGTGGGAGGGAGACGCAAGAGGGAGGGGATATGGGGATATATGTATATGTATAGCTGATTCAGTCTGTTATAAAGCAGAAACTAACACACCATTGTAAAGCAATTATACTCCAATAAAGCTGTTAAAAAATAATTATATGTCAGAGGTGACAATTGCCATGGAAAAAAATAAAGCTGAGTCAGGAAAAAGGGACTGTCCAGTGAGCTGGGTGGGGTTACATTGGTGGCACTGTTACTTGTATAGGATCAGGAAGGCCCCTCCTGCCCCCAATAAGGTGACGTCTGAGCAGAGCAGTGAAGTAAGTGGGGGAGTGAGCCATGCAGTGACGTGTAGATATCTCAGGCAGAGGACCAGCAAGTGCAAAGGCCTTGAGCTATGTTTGGTCCAGTCAAGGAACAGCCAAGAAGCCTGCGTGGCTGGAGCAGAGGGAATGGGGAGAGAAGGAGTAAGCAAGAGTCACAAACACAGGAAAATGCCAAGGCCTACATAAATTCAGGCTCTGTGCAACACTGCACGTCTGGGAAACAGCAATAGGATTCATTCATTCCACATGCCTGGCACTGTCCTCAGTCCTGCCAACACAAAAACTGCTACAGACAGGATCTCTTAGAGTCTAATGGGGAGACAGACAAACTCCACAGTGCCACGTGACAGGTGCTATGTCAGGGCGCTATGAAAGTACAGAAAAGCGCATCCAACCCACACTAGGGACCAAGGAGGCTTCCTGGAGGAGACGGCACTTGAGCTGCCAAGCAGGAGAAGGAAAATGCTCCAGAACACAGATGCGGAGAGGGAGGGGAAGGCCAGAACCTGGAATGCTGGGCAGAGCTTCAGCAGCAGTGCCAGGGCCAGGGAGCAGCTTGTGGGAGGAAGGGGTCAAGGAGAAGGGCTTGGGGAGGAAAGTGATGGGATGGGAAAGGGGGTGGGGAAGGGCTTGGGTGTGTGGGGACTGACAGAGCATCTGCACAGGGAGGCCCAGGTTTAAGCAAGTGTGTTGGAAGTTGGTGCTTATGGAGTGGGAGATACCAGGTGAGTAGAGGTGATAAAAAGACTTCAGCAATTTACCTGCTGGCCCAGGACCCTGCTATCTCACCGGCCATTAGTTGGGTCCACCTGGGAGATGACAGGGAAGCAGAAGGTAGGGGGCCACCCCCACCTGCACCAGATCTTGGTTTCTCATCCCATCCTACAAGGTTCAGATCCTTCTTTTAGGCAGATCTCTGTGCCCTCACCCTGGGGCAGTTCCAGGAGATTCCTCAAATAATAATAACTCAAATACTCACAACCCTTTGTGGTCTTCAGTGTGCTTCCACCATCATAACCCCTGTGTCTCACAGTAAATCTAGGATGGACAGAGCTCCGCTGTTATCCTCCTTTCCATAGGAGATGCTGCAGCTCAGAGAGGTTAAGGCTTTGTCAAAGTCACACGGCCAGTGGGTGACTAAATTGGGACTCGAGCCCAGCTCTTGAGATTGCAAATCCCACGGTAACACTGCAGCAACTGCAGAAAACAAGGCCCGGTGATGGCCGAGTCCCAAGGATAAGACTGGGAAAGGGGGTGGGACAGGCTCTGGAATAGGGAGGAGACAGATACAGGGGTGGTGGAGGCTGAGAATGGAGGCAAAAAGGGAGCAGTGTAGGGGGTTGGAGAGGTTTTGAGACAGACCTAGAGGCCTCTCCAGAAAGATATGGTAAAATGTGCCAGCAGGGTTGAAAAAAATACAAGCTGCATTCTCCCAGCTCCATGTCTCTGTGACAAGGTAGGGAGGGGCCTCTTGCTCCCATTTCCCTCCATTCTCAGCCTCCACCACCCCTGTATCTGTCTCCTCCCTATTCCAGAGCCTGTCCCACCCCCTTTCCCAGGTGAGAAAAGAGAGGCAAGGAGAGGTGCCCACATGGCTTGCCCGAAGGCCCACAGGAACTTAGGGCCCAGGGGGCCTTTTAGAAGACGGTAGGGTAGACAAGATATCGGAGACTTTTGCCACTCCAGCGTGAATGATGAAATAGAGATGATGAGAGGGGAAGTGGTGATGGAGAAACCAGGGCCGCATCCAAAGAGGGAGGGGAAACAGGCAGAGGTACAACGGAGCCTGTCAGCGGCAAAGATGGTGGAGAGATAAGGCCCTGACACCCAGCTCCAGTTACAGGCAGGCAGCATCAGCTGGTCGGGTGTCATGGACTCCCGGTGCCTCCTCCCGCCCGCTTGGACCCATCCACTTGGCCAGTTCCGCAGCGCAGAGCTGCCTGGTCCCTGAGGGGTGAGGATAACAGGAAGGAGGGGGTGGAAGGAAAGAGCTCTGCGCCGCCTCCTCCTCTTCCGCTTGCAAATCCGCAGAGGCCTCCGCCGCAGCCTCCAGGCCCGCCCTGGACCCCTCCTCCCCCCATCTCCCGCCCCCCTCCCCGCGTCTGGATGGTACGCTCCGGTCCTCCTGGCCCGGCTGCAGTGGATGTTGCTAGAACCCACGCGGAGGAAGGAAGAGACGCAGGCAGGCTGCGGTGACCCAAGCGGCCGCCCCTGCCTCAGGGACCCCTTCCCGGAGAGACGGCACCATGACACAGGGAAAGGTACCGGCATCTCCCCCACCTGCATCATCCTCCATCCTCTGGTTCCCCCATCTCCCTGTCATCCTAAGCAAACTCTCAGGACCACTGTAAGCATCCTCCCTTGGCTCTTATGCGAAGGTCCTGCGTGGTCCTTGTTGAAGTCAGAGGCCCAAAAGGGCTGTTTCAAGGAATGGGTTGTGGCCTCTTCCTGCCCACCAGGCTCACCTCTCCTCCCATCTACATTCCACCAATTGCTTTGGCATCACAGGAGCCTTCACAGACGCCCATGTCCCCTTAAGGAGTCAGCTTAGGTGTCGTGTGTGTGTGTGTGTGTGTGTGTGTGTGTGTGTGTGTGCGCGCGCGCGCGCGCATCCCCAGGGTGAGCCCTGAGGGGCAGGCCCTATAGGGCACCCCCACTCTGTCCAATCCCAACCCCAAACATATTATACTCATCTTTTACACCCTCCACAGAACCCCCCGCCCCACCAAACTCCCTGTCATTATTCCATATCTGGATACAGCCCTTGTGGTTGGGGGGTTCCTATGGCAACCCTGCTTCAGGATGTTCTAATTTTTGTTTTGGCTTTGGCCAGACATAGGACTGAATGGGATCGGATAAAACATCTCTTTTTGTTCCTGTTTTAGGCCTGAAGTGTAGGGGAGGGTCTGGGGCAGGGACTTGGCTGGCCTAGTAGGGTTATGTAACATCAATAGCCTGTGGAATTATACAACCACCAGGGCCTGGGGCAAAGAAGGAGGGTCCTCTGGCCCTCTGCTTGGGGGTGCTAAGGATTGGGCAGAGAAAACAGAAGAAGGGCCTCCCCTCCACTCCCCCTTCTTTTCTCAGAGATGAGCCTCAGAGCCAATGGCATCTTTCCTGGGCCCTCAGACCCTCCTTTCACTGTTTTTTAAGCTCATCAGGCCTCAAAATGATGTCATTGGGTGATACCACCTCGTGCCATTTGGACAGACTTCACTTGGTAATGCTGGATGTTGGGGGTCCAGGGCCTAGGGTCAGCAGGGTGGTTGTTGGTGCGGAGGACCAATCTGGACCGGGCTGAAGTCAGAGGTGATAATCCTTTTCCCAGGCACAAGCCCTGGGTCTGGGCTCAGAGAACCTTGGTTCTGGTGGGCTGAAATGGATTCTCCCGGGCATGACCCTTCTGATCTGGGTGATGAAGGGGGCTGGGGAGTGGGAGGGATGAGCCTGGGCCCTACTCCCACAGGCCTGGGTTCTGAGGCCCTTCCCTAAGGATGCAGGGGTGGGGTTCACCATGGGGAAAATGAAGAGCTCCCCGCTCTGCAGATTCTCTCCATTTCCCACCTCCACCTCCACCAGTCACTTTGCTGACGCTGCTTCCTGTCCTGAGGTGAATGTATTGCCCCTGCCTCCTCTGCCCCTCACCCCCAGCTTGCTCCCAGGCTTTCTGATGATGGAAAAGACCCCTCCAGTTCGGTCATCCTCAGGGCTGGATGGAAGCAGAAACCTTCCGGTGCTTGTCCATCTCTGGGCTGCCTCAGCTAGGCGCTTCCCGCAAAGAAGGAACTTTGTAGCCTTCCTCAGTGGCCCTGCAGGTTTAACTCATTCTTTTTGGAACCAGACCTAGATCCCATTTGTTTTCTGAGGTTCAGTCCTTTTGGTGATGTTTCAGTTTTCATACCATCCCCGCCTCCCCAATCTTCCCTTCCCTGGTGGCATCATTCGGGCCCTCCCAGCCCCTATCTTCTCACCAAAGCTAAATTTGCACATTTTAGCTTTGCACATTTAGCTTTGCACATTTTAACCGGGGCCATATCTGAGTGTAAATAGACTTGAATTTTCAACCTGCCATGGGATATTTCCCACTGGGCCTCGGTTTCCTCATCTGTAAGATGAAGGAAGGGGCTGAATGACGAGGTGCTTTCCCTTCCATCAGTGACAGTCAGATTCTGTTCTGGTTTGAGGGAGAGGCTGAGGTTCCAATAGCGTGGGGTCAGAATGGACTCTTAGCCAGGGGCCTTGACTCTCTGCTCCCCTGCAGCCCCCATTCCTCTTCCTCTTTTTTTTTTTTCCTTTGCGCTGCCCACAGCGTGCGGGATCTTAGTTCCCTGACCAGGGATTGAACCCATGCCCCCTGCAGTAGAAGCATGGAGTCTTCACCACTGGACTGCCAGGGAAGTCCCCCTCTTCCTCTTTTTTCCCTCTCCTCTCCCCTTTCTGTTTCCCTGCTCTCCCATCCCCACCCTCCTTGGTCATCTCCAGCCCAGCAGAAGGAGGCCAGCCCCAGTGGACGGTGCCTGGGCTCTGCAGCCCGGTGGGCCATGTGTAGCTCTGAGTCATTCTTCCTCTCTGATCCTCAGTCCCTTCATTAAAAAACAGGGATCAAAATACAACGAGCAAGGTAGCAGGGAGATTCGATGAGAGGACCTTTCATTCAGTAATACTTTTAAGGGCCTACTACTCTGTGCCAGGCCCTTCCCTGGACCCCAGGGAAACGGTGGAACCATATAGCGCCAGTCCCTGCCCCGGGGATAGTGACCACCAATGGTGGGCTCTCCTAAGAATTTTCTCCTTCCTCAGTTCTTATCCCAGCTCCAGTGTGTGCCCCTGGCCAGCCCTGACACCCCTGGAGCTCAGTTCTCCCATCTGTAAAATAGGGAGATTCTTTTTTTTCCAGATTTATTGGGGGTGTAATTGACAAATAGAAATTGTATGTATCTAAGGTGTGAGATATTTTGATATACATATAGCTTGCGGAATGATTACCACAATCAAGCTAGTTAACACATCCATCACTTCACATAGTTACCTTCTGTGTGTGTATGTGTGTGTGTGTGGCAAGAACACTTATGATCTACCCTCTCAGCAAATTTCAAGTACACAATACAGTATTGTTAACTATAGTCACCAGGCTGTAATTAGATCTCCAGAACTTTTTCATCGTGCATAACTGAAACTTTGTGCCCTTTGACCAGTATCTCTCCATTCCCCCCAACCCCCAGACCCTGGCAACCACCATTCTACTCTGTGCTTCTATGAGTTCGACAATTTTAGATTCTACATATAAGTGAGATCCTGCAGTTTTTGTCTTTCTGTGTCTGGCTTATTTCACTGAGCGTGATGTCCTCCAGATTCATCCATGTTGTTGCAAATGACAGGAATTCCTTCTTTTTTAAGGCTGAATAATATTCCATTGTATATATACCCCACATAAAATAGGGAGGTTCTTGTCTGCACCACTACCGTTCCTAGTGCAGGTGAGAAAGTACCCATGGAAGTTCCAGAAATTGAGGGGCTGGGGAAGAGGACTTAGAAGGTGCCCTCTCCCTGGTGACTGTCTCTCTCTGCCTCTACTCCACAGCTCTCTGTGGCTAACAAGGCCCCCGGGACAGAGGGGCAGCAGCAGGCGAATGGTGAGAAGAAGGAGGCTCCAGCGGTGCCTTCGGCCCCACCCTCCTATGAGGAGGCCACCTCTGGGGAGGGGCTGAAGGCAGGAGTTTTCCCGCCAGCCCCCTCGGCTGTGCCTCTCCACCCCAGCTGGGCCTACGTGGACCCTAGTAAGTCTCTCAGCTCCCGGAGGCTGGAGCATCAGAGGGAATGGTGGGCCCAGATGGAAAACCTGCGAAGGAAGAAGTTGCCCAGAAATAGATGCACTGTGTGGTTGTTGTATGAGGCTCTGATGGCAAAGGTTTGGGATTTGGAGGGCTGTTCTGAGGGTAGGTCAAGGAGAACTCCATGAAGAAGGAGGGACACAGTTTCTGCAGTCATAGTTCTCTTGGATGGGGAAGAGGGGCATTTTCAAGTCACCAGGCTAGGGCAAAAGGAGGGGACAGATGGGGGAGAAAAACCAGGGGCTGTTCTAGAAGAAAGGGATGCAGAGAGGGAGTGAGAGAGGTCAGAGTGGACACAGGAAGGAGCAGTACGAGGCTGCAGCTAACTGTGGCCTCAGCTGGGGCTGGCTTGCTGTGAGCGTGAGTGCAGTTTGCTGACATGCTGGCTGATCTGAAACCTGTCCGCATGGAGGCCCCAGGGTTGTTTAGTTGGGGGGGCTGAGGATCCACTTCACCCATCACTCTCCTTGTCTCTCTACCCTCCCCCAGGCCTTAACTGGGGGCGGGAGAGCACGATGTGGGGAAGGTGTGTGGATGCCAGCCTTAGCGTCCCTCACGGCCAGGCACAATTCCTAGGCCGACCCACCCGGGCTGATGCCAGCTCCTTGCAGACTAAGAATCGGGCTGGTAGGGGGCCCTCTGTTCAGTGTGGCAGCCTGTGGGAGCTTTGCCTCAGGGCTGGGAACGTGTACAGCTCCCGCAAGCTGCAAGGAAGTCTTCCTCAGCCCCCTCGACCCCCTCCCCCACCTTTTCACCCCACCCCCACCCACAGCAGAATTCTAGAAGAGATCCTGGGGACAATGCCTCAGTCTTTACTCACGAGGAGTGGCCACCATGGTCCATACCTCCCACTACAAAGGCCCTCCGCCCGGACCCAAGCGGACCCACCCCATTGTGATCTACTGGAGGACCCCTGAAGGTCTGGTGTTCATGGGAGCCCTTCCTCCTGCCCCTGACACCCACAGGACTGCTTTTTCTCTCCTTTTCTCCCCCTCTGTGGCCTGGCCATTTGGGCTTTGGTGGGGGACGTGGACAGAACATGAAGGAGTGAAGGATAAGAGATTTAGGGTCTCCAAGCCCCAGGTTGGCAGTGGGTCCACCTCCCTCCCCCTTCCTCATTTCCCATATCCTGGTTGCCAGGACTGGCTGCCTTAAGGAATGTTTTCCAATGAACTGTCAGGGCAGAGGAAGGCAGCTCATTTCAATCAGCATGTGACAAACATTTACTAAGCGTGCACTAGGCACCGTGTCTGGCACTGAGCTAATTTCTGGGGATGCATTGATTTGCAAGCCCTTCCCTCACAGAGCTGACAGTGTAGACAAGTAAAAGGATGATTACCACATGGTGAAAGGCAGTGATGGAGGCCTTGGCAGTTCAACTAACCCACCTGACAGGGAAGACTTCCTGAAGGAAGGGGTATCCATGAGGGGAGTCCTGAAGGATGGCATGTATTAGCTTGGTGAAGAGGTGGGAAAATGGGTGTCCAAGGCTGAAAGAAAGAATGTGCAGGGGCCCAGAGGCAAGAGAGCACATTGCTGAAAAAAATATAGTCAGGCTGGAGATAAGTAGAAGGGAGTAGTGTGCAGTGGGGCTGGAGGACTCGTGGGACGCTGAGGAGGCTTTGTTAAGGAACTTGAACTTGAGTAAAAGGCAGTGAGGAGCCATCAAAGAGTTTGAAGCGGGACAGTTGCCGAGGTCAGATTTGAAAGGCCAGGACAGGCTCTTGCTGTGGAGGGGAAGGTCATGGAGAACTGGCAGGGATGGTGGAGAGCAGAGTGGACACACCTGAGGCCTTAGGAATGACCCAGGCGAGGGATGAAAGAGAGAGGGTGGTGTCGTCAGCATCAGGCACAGAGCTTTCACTTTTATCTCGTTTCATCCCCATGAGGTGGGTATCACCAAGCCATATCACAGAAGACACAAAGAAGGCTGGTGACTTGCTTAAGGTCACACAGCTAGTCAGTCTTGGGGAGGGATCCGCGTGTTTGCTTACAGAGCCCATACTCTTCCGAAAGCCTGAGTTCTGGGACCAGGCCCCCAAACTTCACCCACACCCACACGCCACTTCTTGCCCTTGTCCTGGCTCTGTTTCCCCTCCAGCCTCCCCCCAGCTCTGGTTCTCAGCTGGAGCACCAGCAGGTCCACCCCACCTACGAGTCCCCAGTTCCCACCCCTGGGGCCTCAGAGCAAGCCAGGGTAGGACCTTTGACTCTGGGATGTGTGAGGTAGCCCCAGGAGAGTGGCTGTCCTTCTCTGATTCTCAGCCACAAGGGAGGCAGAATGTCCAGGAAGGGGGTTGGGGGGCACAAGAGGGAAGGGCCACATTTGTATGGCAGAGCTTGGGCCCCAGGGAGCCCCTGCTTGGGGTGGGAAGGGGAGATGACAGTTCCTTCTCAGACTCAGAACAGGAAAGGTGAGGGGCAACCTGGGAGAGATCTGGGATCTCTGTGGGATGGGATGGGGTGGGCAGGAGGAGGTTTGAGAATGGGGCTGGAGAGAAGGGCGTTGCCTGGTCCAGAAAGCCAGTCTGACAAAAGGTAGCTCTGAGCCGTTGGGGGTGGTGTTTATGTGTGTGGGAGCACTCATGGCCCTCCCCCTGCCCACCCAGGCAGCAGCTCTAGCTATGAGAGTGGTTTCCCCACCGGAGACCATGAGCTCTTCACCACCTTCAGTTGGGACGACCAGAACGTCCGCAGAGTCTTCATCAGAAAGGTAACTGCCTCCCCCAACTCTCCCAGACTGGGAAGCTGGGTGGGGGGAGCCTCTCGAGAAGCCGCTGGCCCAGCCTCCTGCCCAGAGGCCATCCCTCTCCCCATCCTTGTGATGCCAGCTGACGGCACCTACTGGGAAGTTGGGGTGCCCACTGCCCCCTGCTATGGCTGAACACGTGGTCTCTTCTCTCCAGATCCCATGGGTGTGGGCTCTGGAGCGTCTTTGCTGTCCTTTCGCCTTGTCCTGGATTCATTCCGATGCCCCCTAAAAAGGAGGGTGGAAGGCCCAGGATGCGGGTCTGCAGGGTAGATCGAGTCGCCAGGAAGTTGGGGTCTCCCTGAGCCTTGCTGGGGGCCTGAGCCTCTCTGGCCCCCAACAGGGCCCCCCAAGCTGAGCGGAACCCCCTCCCACCCCCAGGTCTATACCATTCTGCTGATCCAGCTGCTGGTGACCTTGGGTGTCGTGGCTCTCTTTACCTTCTGGTGAGTTGGCTGTGTGGACCAGCACGTTCCACGGGTGGTGGCGCCAGGTCTCGGCCTGGGGAGGAGGGTCCAGAGTCAGACTGTTCTTAGAACCGTCCGCCTGAAGATGTTGGTGCAGGGCAGCGGCCCACCTCATGCTGGGAAGAACCTTAGACCGTGCACAGGGAGGGGTCCTCCGTCCAGCAGGGGGTGGTCCCATGCTTTCTGGACCTGCAGGTGTCTGTGAAGCAGTCGTTCCTCTCAGATGCAGCAGCCCTACACCTGGGCGCATCCAAGTCTCAGCCTGAGACTGGGAGACTGTGGCTGGAGCTCCCTCCCCCACCAGGGGTGTGGTCTCTCCTTTCTTCCTCTTGAGTTGAGTCCTGTGAACTGGCAGGGGTGGGGCGGGGGGGGGGCAGGTGTAGCTGTTGAACCAGAAATGGAGACAGAGGGTAAATTCTGATTCTCTCTCCCTCCCTTCTCTGCAGTGACCCCGTTAAGGACTATGTCCAGGCCAACCCAGGCTGGTACTGGGCATCCTAGTAAGTATACCTAGACTCCTTCCCAGAACACCCTCCGCAGCCAAGGTGGGAAATCGCCGCTGACAGAATCCCAGCCCATGACCTCTCCCCATCCCGTAGGAACTGCCTCACAAGAGCATGGCCAGAAGGGGCCTTCTGGGGTGTTTAGAGCTGAGGGGGAGAGGAGGAGATCAGTGTTGGTTCTGGTGCCTGCCCAAGGAGGGAAGGGTGGAACTGGGGTCATGGCTAGGGAGACCCAGACCTTGGCCTGGAGGAGAAGGGGGGCTGGGCCACCTTGGCCCACACTAATGATAATGTTGCTACTCAGTATTAACATATAGTTGTTATTAATGCTTGTGAATTATTAATCATAAGAGCTACCACTTACAAAGTGCCTAGTAAGGGCTGGGCATTGTTCTACGTGCATGATATGCAGCGTTGCATTCACTCCTCAGAAAACTAAGTCTCAGAGAGGTTGAGTAATTTGCCCAAGGTCACCCAGGTAGGCAGTGGTAGAGCTGGGATTCAAACCCAAGCTTCAGGTTGAGGCTTGTACTCTTAATCCCTCTGTTTGGCAGACTCCCTTCCCCTCGAGCAGCTGGTTCCTGCTTGTATACTCTACTCTTTAAGGAGCACGGCAGGTAACTTGAGAGGTTATTCTGGCCTTCCTATGTGGGCAATTAAGGAGTCATTCTGGATACTTCCAGGCCGGACCACCCTGTTCAAAGCAGAACTACTGTCAGCAAAGTCTCCTTCAGCACCCTCTGTGAGCCCAGGCCAGAACTGGAGCTGGTGGGGAGGAGGCCTCTGCAGGGGAAGGTGGTGGGCATACAAGGCAGCCTATGAAAGAGCAGCGTTCAGAGGAGGGGGAGCCCTCAGTCCATGTCAGTGGGTGCGCCTCAAAGGATGAGCCAAGAGGCCTGGGGACTGGGGTGACTTAAGCAAAAGCATGGGAGTGGGAGTGCACGTGGTACATTGGGTAAATTAGGGACCAGGCTGGCGGAGCACTGCAAGGCTCCGTGAGGGGAATCGGGACATCCCAGAGAGCAGTGAGGCCTTCTGGGGTGGAGGCTCTGAATGGCCACCCAAGGAGCTTGCACACTACAGCTGTCCCAGGCCTGTTCCTGGATGGGGATCTGGTGGGAACGTAGGCTCAGCCCAGAGCCTCCTGGACCACCCGAGCCTAGAACAGTCCCAGAGTGGGCCTCCAGTTAACAGAAGCCAGCCAAAGGCTGACAGGAAGGAGACATCCTGGCCTCTGGGGCTCCCCAGAGGAGCAGAGGAGTGGAGGAGAAGCTCAGCCAAGTTGGGGGTCCCAGGGGAGGGGACATTCACACCCAGAGCCTCTCTTAGGGCACAGGACAGAGGGCCTGTCTGCAGACCAGGCAGGGGGGCGGGCGTCGTGGGGGACGGGGGCCACTGTAGGCTAAAGCTGATGAGGCCCCAGGGACTGCCACCCCGGCCAGCCCCCGTGGCGGGTTGGCATGGCTCCCGGCATGTCAGCACCGCCTGGCAGCCTCTGCGCCCTGCCACCTCGGGAATGCGGTCCCCAGGCCCCTCGTCAGGCCTCCTGCGGGAGGGTCTTTGGGACTCTGTGCCCTAAGCAGATGGTGGCAGAGGGACAGTCCAAGAATAAGCAGGCTCTAGAATTGAGGGCAGAGTCCACCCCACTGAGGATGGTGTGAGAATTTGACCTCTGAATGGTGAGAGGTCCTTCCTCCTCAACAGCTCCAGGCAGAAAACAGATGCTGTCCCAGACTCGGGTGGGTGGGTGTGGAGAGAAGTCGGAAGTGGGCGTGGACCGTGTGCTTTCCATGGAGCATCGCAAAGCCTTAAAGGTGCTTGGGAATTCACCACCAAGATGCTGCCTTGCCCTCTAGAGAGCCAGCCTGTTGCTCTGCCCCGCCCTGCCCCTCCCCACGTTGCTGTCCAGTCCTGAGTCTGCCTCTGGGTCTGAGACCTAGCAGGTCTGACACCTAGTGGGTCTCACGTCCTCCAAATACCAAGCCCTTAATAGCAGTAAGAATAAAACAGGTCTTTTTCTATGTATGAAGCACTGTGCCATGTGAGTTGCAGATATTCTTCATTTGATCCTTAACAACAGCCCTACGAGGCAGATACTGTTATTATCCCCATTTTATATATGAGAAAATTGGGGCTCAGAGAGAAGATGTTGCTTCCTAAGCAGCAGAGCCAGGATTGAACCCTGTCTTTCTGATTGAGAAGCTCGTGCACTTCCCCTCCACGCTCTGCTGCCTCCCCGCAGCCTGGGACTGGCCCTGGAGCATCATGAGTTGGGGGAGGACACTGGGTTTGGACCCTGGCCTCCACCTGAGCCTCATGCCTCGGTCTTGACATTCTGTAAACAGACCACGGCTCTAGCTCAGGCCCTGGGGCCCAGGCTCTGACAAGCAAGTCTGTCTTTCACTTCTTCTGTGACTTAGTCTTCGCTCCCTGGGATGGCAGCCTTCCAGCACCACCCCCCTCCCCCAGCCCACGCTTTCTCCAGGCCCCAATCATCTCCCTCAGTGGGCTCTTGCCTTATGAGCCTTGGCAGCGGGAACTGCGGGCCTCCCTACCGTGCGGGGGAGGAGTAAGGGCTGTGGGGTGGAGGTGGGGGGACCGGACAGAGAAGGAAAAGTGTGAGACCAGACTTGGGGGAGGTGGGTCCGAGCCTCTCCAGGAAGCTGTCAGTTAGCCAGGTTCTAGTTATAATAATAACAGCTCCCATCTTCAGGTCCCTACCCAGTGCCAGGCTCTGTGCTCAAGGCTGGACTGCACGCTCTCGTTCAGTCCTCGCTACAGCCCAGTGAGTTGGTACCAGTATTCCCGTTTTACAAAGCAGGAAGCTGGAGCTCTGCAGTGAAGTAGCTGTTCAAGGTCACACGATAGTGGCGGCAGAGCTGGGATGTGAAACGTGAGGGTCAGGCTCCCAAACTGCCCCACACGCTCCAGGTCATCCGTCCCTCTGCCCTTCCTCCCGACCACTCGTCTTGAGGGTTGAGGAGCTCTGGACCAGAGAGACAAGGAGGCTGGGCCCTGCCCTCAGGAAGCTTCCAGTCTGGCCAGGGAGACAGGCCCCACACCCAGGATACACAAAGACAAGGGTATTATTATTATCGTTATTGTTGTCAAAGTGACTGGTGACTCAAGGGAGACCGAAAGAGAGCAGATGCTGGGGTATTTCTTAACAACTGGGGCAGGACGACTGCACTGTTCCTCATGGAGCAGGATGGCCTGCAGCCCTGGCCCTGGCACTGAGAACCCCTCCATCACTGTGACAGCCGTGATGCATCATTTGAGAACCACTGAAGAATAGGAGAGGGTGAGGATGGAGGGCTCCTATTTACCAAATCCAATAGGCTTGTCTCAACCCCTACATTCCCTGTGCTTTCACATTTCATCCAGAAATATTTAAAGATCGCCTAACCCGTGCCAGGCCCTGGGTTGGACGATAGGTTGTTCCAGATGCTACATCTGGGTGGGGATCAGATGAGCAGACCCATGGGGTGTGGGGTGCAGGCTTTGGTTGAGTTATGCCCGTGGTGCACAGAGGAAGCCCCTCCAACCTCAGCCCCAGGCATCCTCGCCAGTCGGTCCTTTCCAGCAGGGGCAGAGAGTGGTGGGCACGCTGTGAGGGGTGCAGAGGGCAATGAGAGAGTAGATGGAGGGGCGGAGTGCGGTGCGGGATGGGCTGGAGAGGTAGGCGGGGGCGGATCACGCAGGGCATCACCAGCTCTTTGGAATTTTAAACAGGAGAGTCACATGATGGGATCTGCCTGTAGCTTGGAGAGTGGAAGGCAGGGCTGGAGGCAGAAGGACCAGATAGAGATGACCCGACCTAAAAGGGTGGTCGTGGGGATGGAGAGAAGGGGACAGATTGGAGAACTGCCTGGGTAGAGGATCAGCAGGTCCAAGTGATTAGCTGGGCATGGCAGGGTGAGAGTCAAGGCTGACCGAGGTCGCTGGTTGGGTAACTCGAAGGCTGCATGACATCCTCTGCAATAGGGGATGCAGGAGAAGGAGCAAGGAAGAGGGCAGGTTCGGCTCTAACCTTCTGCATTTGGCATGTTTCTGAATAGCTGTGTTTGCCCAGTAGGCAGTTGGTTATTCAGGTCTGAGGTTGAGAAGGAAATTCTAGATCAGAAATATGGTGTGTGAGTCATGAGCATCTGCCCGATAAAGGGAGTCCTAGGAATGAGGGAACCCACCCAAGAGGATCATGAAGGGAGACAGTCTGATGGGAGAGACCCTGTGCTGAAGGAGATGGAGAAGGAGTGACCAGGGAGGTAGGAGGGGACCTAAGGCTGTGTCATTGTGGAACCAGGGAAACAACGAGATCAGATGTCAGCATGTCCAGGTCAGATAAGGGTGGACAAGTGTCAGTTGGACTCAACAAGGTCATAGTGACGTGGCAAAGCCAGCTCTCGTTAAGTGGGACAGGGGCTGGTTTGTTAAGATGAGGAGTAATTGTGAGATGGAGAAGGTGCCGTGAGTGGAGACAACTTTTTCAAGAAGCTTGGCTGTGAGGGTGGATAAAGTGGCAGTAGCTGGAGCCGGGAAACGTGTTGGTTAAAGATGGAGAACAGCTGAGGAGGTTTGTGAGGGAGAGGATGTAGCAGTCGATGGCAGGGCAGTTAAGGGTGTAGGACCCAGAGGCTTGGGGGGATTCACCTGGGACGGGAGGAGGGACGGGAGGAAGGACACATAGATGCGTGATGCGATGTTTGCAGGCGGCAGGCAGGGAACCAGTGGAGCCCCCCGCCCTCATCTCGAATCTTTCTGGGACACATCAGGCCAGACCAAGCAGGAGAGTGAGGCAGCCTGGGAGGTGTGCAGATGAAGGAGGATGGTTGGCATTGTTTCTGTAGGGGATGGGTGAGAGAACCGAGGAGGGAGATGGGGAAGGATGACAGGTGCCATGTGTTGAGGGCACTCTGAGAGCTGGAGACCGTGTGTTGGTGTTAGCACCAATCTAGGTAGACATGAGCATGCCCCACCCTTGGGTCTTCAGCCCTCATGTCCCACCACCTGGACTGGCCTCCACCTCCACTGCTCTCCAGAAAATCCTTAATCCTCGACCCCTGTCTCTGGGTTCCACCTGAGCTTCCTGCCAGTCTCCCAATGGATACGGCCACCTGATCCAGAAATTCATGCCACAGGTACTTCTCACTGTGCCAAGTGCTGGCAGGACAGACAAGATCATTGTAGGTAGTGACAGGGCCAGGGAAAGGCCTAAAGGAGGCAGTGCGGGGTAGTGGTTAAAGCTAGGACCCTGGAGGAGAATGTCTGTGTTCTAACCCTGCCTCTGCCATGTGGTAGCTGTATGACCTTGGACAACTCACCTGGCCTCACTGTGCCTCAGTTATAAAGTGAAGAACGTGCTTCATAGAGAAGATATGAGGATTATATTAGCTAATACTCATAAAGCATGTAGCTCTCTGCCTGGCATATAGAGAACACTGTATATGAGCTTTTCAAAATATATATAAGTAGTAAGATATTGTCTGGGGGGAACCACTTTGCATTGGGTGGTTAGCTATCACATGGCACCCAAGATTCAGTATTTCTAGAAGCAGGCTCATCTTATTCCCCTTCCTTTCTTTCGGAATTATACCATCACCCTGCCCATTGCAAGGTTCTAAGATGATCGTGCGCTTAACCAACCCCTGCCCCTGGCCCATGGCACCCTGCTTGGTGCCCTGTGGGCAGGGGTGGCAGAGAGTGGAACGAGCAGGGGACTGGGTGTAGGGCCTTCAGGGACGGCCAGCTCTCCCATCCATCTGTCTCTCACAGCGCTGTCTTCTTTGCGACCTACCTGACCCTGGCCTGCTGTTCTGGACCCAGGTATGATGATGGCTTGAGGAGCAACATGGCTTGTGGGAACATGAGCAGGACCTTGGAAGTTCTGGCCCCAGTCCTGCTTGCTGCCAGTGCACCCCTAAGAGGGCCCCATCCTTCTCTGGGCTCCATCAAGCAGGCCTGCCCCTCCCTCCTTTACTTGGCACCTCAGAGGTGGGGGGAGGGTGAAGGCACAGATGGGGGCACATGGGGATGTGGCTGAAGAAAGAAGCTCCGAGGAGTGGGGCTGAGTTTGTCGGAGAGCCCTCGAACAGCATGACCCAGCCTGTGCTGCAGGCACCCCACCCCTCTCCTCTGAACTCAGTGTCTTGCCTTACAGGAGGCATTTCCCCTGGAACCTGATCCTCCTGACCATCTTTGTAAGTGATGTGGGAGTGTCTGGGGACAGATGCTGAGTGGGGATGGAGGGAGGAGGGTTGAAGGGTGAGCTTCGAGGGCTAGGAGTTGGAGATAGCCGATGGGAGGTCACTGGGGGAGGCAGGGGCATTTTCGCCCCACTTCTGCAAAGACACCCCACCCTCTCTTTCCAAATGGCCTTTCTCTCCCCACTCCATCCACTCTCTCTTTCCACTGTGATTTTGTTTTTAAGAGGTTTGTATGGGGACTCCTAGAGCTATGGATAACAAGAGCCGGGGGGGAGGGTGTGAATCTTAGAAAGGGGGACGGGCAGGGCTGCAGAAAAAAGAAAGGGACAGCTGGGACCTCCTTCACCGGGAGAAATCCTGGAGGTAAATGTGTGTGTGGGCAAAGCAGACTCAGAGTTGAGGGGTACGCACAAGGGGTGGAGACCCAGGCTGGCCCTTGAAGGTGTCTGGGCCCCCAGCATTCCCTCATCCTGCTTCTCCTTTCAGACCCTGTCCATGGCCTACCTCACTGGGATGTTGTCCAGGTAAAGGGCCCAGGTGGACGGGGGCTGGCCACACCCCGAGGGGAGCTGCCCCAAGCACAGTCCTTCCGGAGAGCGTTTGGACGGGGGGTGGGCATTCAGGCAGGCAGGAGACGTTGGCTTAGAGCGCGCTCCTCCCGCACTCGGCCTCCAGGACCTGGCCAGGCTGGTGGGTGGGGGTGGGAGACGGAGGAGAGCAAGGTGACACCTCTCAAGCTGCAGCTGAAAAGACCCCAGATTCATGATCACACAGTTCCCTATAAGCCACCTCCAGACACCAGCACAAACCCCTCCCCACCCCCATTTCCACCTCTTCAAGATCCTTCTAACAGGATTTTGAGTGTGAGCATGTTGGGGAGGGTGGGTCCCAGTAGAAAGGATGAGGAGACAGAGAGAAGGGGGATCCTGGGAAAAGGGAGAGGCTGGGGGCCAGAAGTCGTGGGATCAGGTCCTGGCAGAAGGGGAGGACCTGGGAGGAGGGCAAGGGGAGACCAGAAGCCCTGCCCTGAAGCTGACCTCCTGGCCTGCCCATCCTGCAGCTACTACAACACCACATCTGTGCTGCTGTGCCTGGGCATCACGGCCCTCGTCTGCCTCTCGGTCACCGTCTTTAGCTTCCAGACCAAGGTCAGCCCTGGGGCCTTCGGGCTGAGGAAGGTTGGCGGGGGGCTGTGTGGGGGGGTGCTCCAAGCTTGGATTCCCCAGCTTGGGGAGGTAAAAGGCATGAGTAGTGCCTGGGGAGGCCACCTGGGATGGGAGCGGGAGGAACACGGGGTTCTGGGGTGAGCACAGGAAGGTGGCCTGCTGCCGAGGCCTCGGCCTTCTGGCCAGCACACTGCACAGCCAGGGCCCCCAGGAACGCCAAGCCGCTCCGTGCAGGCCTGAGGGGCCCGGCAGCTGACGCCCATCCCATCCCTGCAGTTTGACTTCACGTCCTGCCAGGGCGTGCTCTTCGTGCTCCTCATGACTCTCTTCTTCAGTGGACTCATCCTGGCCATCCTCCTGCCCTTCCAATATGTGAGTCTCCAAGTGTCCCAGCCGACCCCGTGGGGATGGAGGGGGTGGGACTGCTGGCCCGAGGGCGCTGTTTCCTCCTGCACCCTCCAGGGAAGACCGAGAGCCAAGGGCTCACAGCCTGCCATCCTGTCCTGCCCCTCCTGGCACCTGCCCTTGGCTGGTTGGCAGTGTAAGCAAACAACGAAGCCAGGCTTTTCTTGACAGGTCTGGGCACCTGCCCACTCCACAAGCCACATCCGCTTCACCTTTCCCATCTTCTCCACTAGGGGGGAGGTGAGGCTGAGGGGGAGGGCTCAGATCATTTAAACCCTAGGCCAGGGAGGGGGCTCCGGAGCTCCATGGGGCCACCAGGCCCAGAGGGGACTCTTGGGGGATAAGTCAAGTCCAGAGAGGCAGGATCTGGCTGTCCAGGCAGGCGGGAAATGGGACAGTGGGGCTCCGAGCATACCCCTGCCCCATGAGGGTGTCCATGGGGACAGCTGAATCTCAGCTCTTTAAGAAGTGTCCGGCCTGCCTGGGAAATCCCACTAAGACTGCTCAGGGCTCCGTGACCCATTCCAGGCACTCAGGCTGCTGCAGGTGCAGAAGGGGCAGACCGAGGGCATCACAGGAGGGGGTTTGAACCCTGGGAACCCAAGAGAGCAGCTGTTGGACCCGTGCTGAGGGCTCAGGGCTTGTACCTGCCGCGGGCTCCTCTTAGCTACCTCTAGTACGGGGGTCCCCCACTGCCCCTTTTCTGCCAGGCTGAGAGCAGGATTCCTCACTCCCCATCCCTACCCCATCCTGCCCAGCCCCAGGTTATTGCCTCCCAGTCCAGAACGTCAGGATTGGTTCTGGCATTTCCTTGGCTCTTCCCAGGATCCTGTTGACAAAGGGAGGAGCCGGAGCTGGCCTGGGGGCCCTCTGTATATCTAGGAGGGGGGGGGCGGGGTACAGGAAGGGGCCCCAGAGCTTCAAAGAACCCTTTATTGACCCGGGTCAGGCTGATGGAATGCCTATGTTTCCAGGAATCTTCTGGGGGAAGGCTCTTCAGAGGGCACGGCTGGTTTGGCACCTCTTGCAAGGTTTCCGCACTCAGCTGGGTGCCCCTGAGGCCTGGGGGGAGCAGAGGTTGGGAAGGGGTGCTGTTCCAGCCTCTGCAGGCAATCCCATCAAGCACAGCTGGCAGGGATGCCAGATGCCCCCCCAACCCCTGGGCCTAAGCCTTTGTCCCCTTCTACCTGAGCCCCTTTACCCACACAGGCAGAGCCAGGAAGCTCCCGACATGGGGACAGACAGCCCAGGGATGAGTCCACACTGGGAGAAGGGCGCAGCCTCAGGCCAGACCCAGGCTGGGAGGATGGCAGGGACCCCATAGGATGAGTCACTCTGGGCCAGCCTGAGCCTGGGGCTGTGTGTGGAGGAAAGAAGTGCTGGCCCATCTGGACCTCCCCTGCCAGCCCTCCAGGATCACTGTTATCCTGGGGCTCCCCCACCCACCGTGAGCACCCAGGGGATTAAGGACCTCTCAGTCTGGGGCTGGGTTTGGGGGGGTGAGAGAGGGCCCCCCTGGGGAGGTCTGTGCCACACCCTCCATTCTCGACTGATCCCTTCTCCCTGCCCCTCTGCCGCACTGCCCATCTCGCCATCCTTGAGCCCATTTTTTTGTCTGCCCTGCAGGTGCCCTGGCTCCATGCAGTGTATGCCGTGCTGGGGGCAGGCGTGTTTACGTTGGTGAGTGTGGCCTCCTAGGGGCCCTGCCTTCTCAGCCTCCCACCATCTCCTCAGGCCCCTCCACCATCCCTATCTTCCTCATAGTCCTCTTCTCTGAACCCTTGTGAAGTACCAGTGGGCGCAGAAGGGCTCAGTGCTGCTCAGGTCTCTAAGACAGACCAGCTGACCTGGGCAGAGGGTCAAGGAAGGTTGTAACATCAGGATTGACGCTTTAGACAGAGCTGGGAAGAGGTACCCCTGGCTCCTGGGGAAGTTCAGTGCTGCTTGTGGGGGTGGGAGAGTGAGGGTGTCCCAGCCGCATGGACTAAGTTAGTCCTTGCTCTGCTGGGAGTAATCTGGGAAAGCTTCTTGGAGCAAGGGAGATTCCAGGTACCCTGTGACAGATGCACTTAGATGGAGCTTGTCCTTGGCTGTCCTCACCAAACTGAGAGAGTTAATGATGATGATTATGGTTATGATAACAATGATAGCTGGTATTTATTGAGCACTTGCTTCTCCCACAGCAAGCTCTGCACATATACTGAATCCTCACCATAACTCTATAAACTAGGCTCTATTGTTCTCAGATTAGGATGAGGAGCCTGAAGCTCAGAGACTTTAAATGACTTGCAGACAGCAGACAGCATCCTAGGAAGTGGAGGGTTAGACTGGGAATCTGCACAGATGCCCCCAGAGCCCCACTCAGGGTCTGAGGCTAGGTGGGGAAGGGAGTGGGGTGGCTGGAGGCAGATGCCCAGGAGATGGAAGGTGACCGGGGCAGATGTCTGCCTAGAGCAGCCCAACACAGGCCCTTTGCTCAGTGGGCTCCCAGCACCTGAATGTGATGGTGCTCCAGGGCAAGCGTGTGTTGGTGACATCTTCTTGCGCAGTGGGGTGGCATCCAAGGTAAACATCCACTGCCCGCGGGAGCAGTGACCAGACTCTCCTCTCCCTCACTGGTGTTTTCAGCTCAACTCAGTCTGGTCAGAGTTCTGGGCTTAATCACAGGTTCCAGAGGCTTATGGCTGACAGAGTGGGGGAGCAGAGATGGGGGAAAATAGGGGTCAGAACTATGAGCAGAGACTTTGGGGGTGTGGATAGGGATCGAGCCAGGAATGGGGGTGTGGTAGATTCATTCATTTCCACAGGTCTTTATTGAGCACCTACAATGTGTGAGGTGTGTGCTGTGTGCCCAGGATGCCACAGTCAGCAGGAAGAGCACAGTGCATGGCACATAGTGGCACTCAGTAAATATCTATGGAGTAAATGGCCTCCAGGCTCAGAAGCTGAGGGCTGGACAGGACTGAAAAAGGGGTCTAGTGAAACTTCAAGCCTCTCACTTTAGAGATGAGAAAACTTAACCCCAAAGAAGTTAAGTGATTTTTCTAAGGTTTCCCTGCAAGATAATGGTAAATCAACTAAGTGTGATTGGCCTTGGTCAAGACTAGGGTGACCAACTTATCCCTGTTTACCCAGAACTTTCCCAGTTTAGCACTGAAAGTCTCACTTCTTGGGGGAACCCCCTAGGAACTCCAAGGTTGGGCAAACCAGGATGGTTGATTTTCCTACGACAGTAACTTCTCTGGCTCCTGACCAGCACTCTTTCCTGCACACAGTACCCGCTAAAGACAAATTTTGATGAAAAGGTTGGGGTGGGGGGTGTCGGCTAGGAGGAAAGGAAGGAGGGTCAGACTGAGGGCAGGGAGACTGGGGAGGCCTCAGAGGACAGCGTTTGCCAGGGACAAATGGAAGACGAGGGGTCCGTGCCGGGCAGAGTGGGAGGAGGGCGAGCGCTGATGGAGGGTCAGGGAGTTTACTTGGCTTCGCGCTGATCAGGACACAGCATGTGTGTCAGCTATGCGGGGAGGCTGTGTGTACAAGTCGGGTTGGGTAAACAGTAATCCTTTAAATTTGTTTAATAATCCCTTGCATTATTAGAATAATAAAAATAATCCCAACCATCTGTTCCACCCTTTACATTTTACAAAGCACTTTCACACCTATTACCTCACTGGATCTCCATCACAACCTAGGGAGGGAGGTAGTGCTGCTGTTAGACCTGCTTTCTACATGTGAAGACCCGCTTTCCACATCCGAAGTCCCGGGTGTTAAGGGGCTGGCACAGGGTCCCACCTCCAGTAAGGGGCAGATTTAGGACAGGACCCAGGTGTCCTGTGCCCAGCCTGGTGCTATTGCCAGAACCCCCATCGTCCCCCTCAAAGAGGACAACTTCTATTGGCTTGAAGTGGGGAGAGGCTGGGGTGATCTCTCCAGCAATGTTCCCCCTCCCTCTCTCGCACCATCAGTATTGCCCTCACTACTGGATTATTTCTATCT
The DNA here is from genome assembly GCF_964341445.2 of Mesoplodon mirus. Lineage (NCBI taxonomy): Eukaryota > Metazoa > Chordata > Mammalia > Artiodactyla > Ziphiidae > Mesoplodon > Mesoplodon mirus. The sequence continues at coordinate 56,124,608 of NC_138987.1, read as the reverse complement.
GCATAGAAACAGGCTGTAATTTCTCCCAACTGAAAAAACAGCAACACACAAAACACTCTTAGCCCACATCTCCCTCTAGCCCCCCAATTAGAGCAAAGCTCCTTAAAATGGAATCTACACTCTCTCCAATTCCTCTCCTCCCTTCCTCCCTTCTCTCTACTCAGTTCTTCTCCCATTCTCTCTTACCCTCTTAAAAATGCTCTCTCCGAGGCCCACAATGGCCTCCCTGTGACTGAATCCAGAGGTCATATCTCAGTCCTTATCTTGCTCGACTCTCAGCAGCATTTGATACAATTGCTCATTCCCTCCCCCCAGGAGCATCTTCTTCACTTGGTATCCAGGCACCAGCTCTCCTGGTTTTCCTCCTGCTTCCCGGGTCACACTGGAGGGCTCTGGGGCCATGGACCATCCACACTCACTCCCTAGGGGATCTCAGACTGTCTCAAAACTTTGAATACCATCTCTTATGATAATGACCCTAAATTTTACATCGCTAGCCTGGAATCCCACACTAGACTTTCCAATTGCCTACTCCGGGTCCACACTTGGAAATGTAACGGGCACCTCAAACTTCATGTGCACAGAGTTGAGCTCCTGCTCTTCCCCTGAACCCCTGCTCCTCCCACAGCCTTCCTTGTTGCTGTAAGTGGCAGCTCCATCCTTTCAGTCACTCAGGCCAAATGCCTTGATGACACCTCGACTCCTCACTCTCCCCACGCCCCACAACTGGCCCAGAAGCATATCCGGTTGGCCTCACCTTCTATCCAGAATCTGATTGCTTCTCTCCACCTTCACGGCTACTTCCTGGTCCATGTCGCCATCACCTTCCACCTGGATTCTTGAAATGGCCTCCCATGGGTGCTGCCCCGACAGTCTGTGTCCCACACCACAGCAGATAGAGTGATCCTGTTACACATTAATGAGGTCAGGTCACTCCTCCGCTTGGCCTCCAGCAATCGCTCTCCACTGCCTGCAGGCCCTCACTGAGCTCACGAGGGCCTCCCGTCGCCCACTCTGCTGCAGCCACGCTGGCATCCTTGCTGCTCCTGAGGATGGCAGGCTCACTCCCAGCCTGGGGCCCCTGCACCCGAGGTTGCCTCTATCTGTTCCTTCCCATCTGCTCACAGCTCCCTCTCTCCCCTCCTTCAAGTGTTTGCTTTATTTACAATCTCTTGTGCTGAGTGTGTACACACGCACATGCAGGCACGCACACGTTGCTCCCTACACCGCTGTTTCTCCATAGCACGTCTCATCCTTTGACATCCTACATATTTTTCTGGTTTATTTATTGTTTGTCTCCTTCCAGCAGAAGTTAAGTTCCTTGAAGGCAGGGATTTGGGTCTGGCTTGCTCATCGCTGCATCCATGGCGCCTAGAGCAGTGCGTGGCGCACAGCAGGCACCCCTAGATGTTTGCAGAATGAACAGACGCCTGAGAGGCGCTGTCAGAGTGAGGCAAAGAAAGCATGGGTGCGTAGCTGACTTAAGCATCAGTCTTCTGTGAGTCACGGGGGAGGAACCACTGCGCCTAATTACCTGTTAATGTCTCATTAGGAGAGCAACACTCCGACAGTTTTGGGCTCATCCTGCAGGTTATGTAAACAATGGCTCGGAGCACGTGGTGTCAGTGCCCCAGTCCCATCTAATGCCCTCTGCCACCTGGCTCAAAGAAGGGACGACCTGCAGCCCGTCCCCTGGGTCCCATGGTGTGGGGAGAGTTGAGGAGGGGCTGCTAGACTCATTCCCCTCCCTCCTCTCAGTGTCAGGTGGATGGAGACCCACAGAGGCCCAGCCCCATAAGAACTAAGGTCCCCATTCCTCCCCATTAAGCTCAAGTCAGAAGGTCCTTGACCTCAATCTGATCCTGTTTCCAGCATCACTTCTGTCCTTTGGAATCTGTGGTCCTGTAGCTTCAACCCATCCCCAGAACCAGTGCTCAGCAGCCCTGGTCTCTCCATCTGCCCATCCTGGCATCTCCTACCCTAGCCGATGGAGAAGTATCAGCACCATGTGGGGCCGTTCCAGCACCGCAGCTAGGCAAGAATTTCACTCAGCGATCCCTATCCTCCTTGCTGCCTCGAGGAGGATGTGTGAGAAACGGGGGAAGACAAGTGTCAGAGCAGGGCCCAGATCCCAGTGAGACCCACCCCAGCCCCCAGCAGCCTGGGCCTTGGAAGGGCTGTGAGCAGCAAAAGATTTTCTCGTAGAGACCTCAGCCCCTCCCCTGAAGGACCCTGCCATCTTTGAGAGCAGGGCCACCCAGATGGACTAGTCTGAGACTGGGGAGGTAGGGAGCCAAGGCCTCTTAGGGCCGTGGTCCTGCCTGCAGGAACAGGCCCCTCCTGGGCCTCACCCCAACTAGCCTTGGCACGTTCTCAAGAGGCTTGGGTTTTCTCCCTCACCCTACCACATAACCCCCCTGTAGGCACTAGACTCAAATGCCAATGGAAGTGGGTGAGTCAGCCGAAAGGTACTAGTCTCAGGCTGGCCCCATCCTCCTCTCCCCTCTAGGGCCCTCTCCTGGAGTGCTTTTCTGTAGGAGCTCATGGAAAGTGAGGCAGAGGAACATGAGGGCTGGGCTGGGGTGATGAGGCGAGGTGGAGGGGTTTGGACAGAGCAGGAGGGTTGAGGCAGGGAGAGGGGGAGAGAGAGAGAGAGAGAGTGCGAGGGAGCACAGGTGGCGCCCAGGGCCTGGCCAGCTGGCTTCCTGCAGTGACTGAGCCTCTTTGCCTACATGACTCTGGGCACGTTGCTCTGCCTCAGAGCTGGTCCTTCTTTGGGGAAGCTAAGCCTCGTGGCCACTTAAATCCGGAAGCCAAGCCTGGATACCTAGGGAAGAAACCAGGAATAGGACTTTAGAAATTAGGTGATGGGCCCAATGGGAACAGAACTCTCTCCTGCCTGCCCCTTCTGGCCAGTTTGAGGACCTCAGGAAACATCAGTCTCTATGCTTTAAGGAAGATTAGTGAGAAGCCAGATTAATGAACAGGAGAGAGGCTGAGAGATGATTAGTTAGGAGGCCACTGCGGTGTCCCAGAGTCAGGGATGGGGTGGCACGGAGAGCCTGTGTGGTCAGTACTGGATGCGTCAGGGCCTGATGGTGTTTGGATGAGTGAAGCTTGGATAGGAAGATGCTTTGTTTGTAGAGATGCTGGGCCTCCAGTGCTGGGTATTGACTTCTGACCATCGAGGGGACACACACAACCGTCTGCTCTCAGTTTCTAGAAGAAAAGGAACACTGAGACTGTGAGCCCTCAGAGTGACAGGGACCTCCCTGCACTGAGGCCCAGAGAGAGCACACCCAGACACACACACCACACACATGTACACACCACACACACATACATACTACACACACACACCACACACACATACATACCATACACATGTCACGCATACACACCACACACACATATACACGTGCACACCATATACACATCACATATACACTACATACACACACACCACACACATACACACACCACACACATACACACCACACACGCATACATACCACCCACACACATCGCACACACCACACACACATACATACTACACACACCACACACATGCATACCATACACACGTCACACACACACACCACACATACACACCACACGCACACACCATACACACATACACACCACACACACATACATACTACACACACACACCACACACATATACACATACACACCATATACACATCACAAACACACTACATACACAAACCACACACACACACCCCACACACATGCATGCACTGTTGGCCACCAAGCTGGATGAAAGCCCCATTTTCCTGACTCTCAGCCCAGCATTCTTTCTACTCTGTCTCCCTGTCCATTTTACAGATGGGAAGATAGAGGCCTAGAGACGTTCCCCCACAGCAGGAGGGCCCAGAGAGGCCTTCTCAGCCTCTGTCACCCTGAGGCTAGGCTTTGGGCAGTTACTTCCATCCAGCCCCAACAGGGAATCTGTGTGTCCTGTGAATCTTCCCACAGCATGTGAGGGATTTGGGGAAGAGACTCCAGTCTGCCCCCACCCCACCCCTTACCCTGCTTTTCTAGTGGGGGCTATGATAGATGCCCTGCCTTCTTCAAAGTTAGAGAAACACTTTGAAAAGTAAAAATGGCTACACAAACCCAAGGCAGGGGTATCACTTTATTTTAGACTCATCTTTATTTCATTCAGAGTTTAGAGACTCTTTTGCCTCAGTGGTTTACATGAGCCTGAAAGATCCAGTGAGAACCTTCTCTGTCCTGCCGCCCACCCTCTGCCACCACAACAGCCCCGATGCCCACCCGAGGCCTCATCTGAACCCACTCGAGATTGAGTGGATTCCTGTGAGGGTGGCAGGAGGGAGGGTGGGTTGACCAGTAATTGCTCCTTCGGGGGGAAAGTGCACCCCTTCCTGGACCTCACCTCAGTCTCAGTTCCTGAGACATTAATCCTCCAAAAACCAATGCCCTGCTCAAACCAAGCCTTTCAGACCAACACCCTGACCTGGAGAAGGTGAAAGAAGACCCCCAGCCCCAGTGCTGGTAGACTGAGGGAGGGGTGGTTCGGAGTCCCTGTAGGAAGCAGGGCAGGGGAGCATCTACACAGGCATACGGGGGCAGAGCCGGGAAAGGTGCTATCAGGAGGGCCAGGGGGGTCTTCAGGTGGCCATGTGCACCCCACCCAAACCACAGTCAAGGCCTAGCTCATCCTCTTACCACTGTGACCTTTGGGCAAGTTACTTGATCTCTCTGTGCCACATCTTAAAATGAGGCTAATATTAACTATCTCACAAGGCTGTGGTAATGCTTAATAACATAATATATGAACAGAAAAAAGAAAGCAGCCTAGCACCTGGAACATGGTAGTCTCTCAACTACCATGGTAGCTTTCACCCTTATTGTAAATGTTAACCTTATAATTCAGAACACCAGATTTTGGAGCACAGTAGCTGGGTTCAAATCCATTCTCTGCCACATTCGAGCTGTGTGGACTGATCAAGTCATGTCACCTCTCTGTGCTTCTGTTTCCTTATCTGTAAAATACAGATAATAATAGTACCCATCTCGTAGGTTGTGACTTTTCAGTGAATTAATATGTGCAAAGCAGTCAGAAAGTGCCTGGCGTGTCATCAGTGATCAATAATATTACCTGTTAGTAGTAGTCAGACGCCTAAGGTCATAGGCAAGCTTTGAACCCAGGTCTATGCGACTTCCCAGTCGGTGCTCTTAAGCGCTGTATTACACGCGTGTCCTTCCTCTTTCACATACCTTTTCACACTGCTCCCCTTTTATCTTGGGCCAGACTTTCTGGCTCACATGGCTGCCAGACCCTGTCCCTTTGGTGGTGGTGACCCACCTGGGAGTGCTCCCCAGGACCCAGGGCTGCATGCAGAGGTCGTCTGTGCCATTTAAACTTTTGACACCCAGATTGCTGAAGACAAGAGAAGTGTCTTCTATGGGCCCCAGGCGGGTCTCCACTCAGCTCCCCTCTCCTTGTCCTTTATCCCAACCGAGGGCACAAGGGCTTAAAGCTGGTAGTCTCTTTTCTCTGGAATCCTCAAAGCCCACGCTTACCTTCTAGCCCAGAAAGTGGGGGCGGGGCCAGGTGGGCCCAGTGCTCCCTGCATCCCCCCAGATAGCCTGCTAGGCTCTTGGCCATGAGCTTTGTTTACACTTCTCACCTCTTCCATCCTTCTTCAAAGACACACACACACACACACACACACACACACACACACACACGCCCCAAAGCAGTGTCAGTCAGATGGTGGAAACAGAATGGGATTATCTGTCCTCTCAGCTGTGTGAAGTGGGCGAGTCATTTATACTCTCTGGGCCTCAGTCTCAGCTCCATGAGGGAGATGATCATGCAATACCTGTCCCAGGGGATTATGGGGACAGTTAAATGAAAGAGTTCACAAACACTTCTTTTGTGTTACTTTAACCCTTCTCTTAGTTTTTTCTAATATAATGTATGAATACACTTATTCATATATTTCATTTTTTAAAATCTTAAATAATATAGATAAAGCAAATGTCATTTGGCTGTATAACAGCTGTGGTCAGTTGTCTCTCCTTCCAGACCTTTCTATATGCATTTTATAGATATATGCTATGTAGGTCCCTATAACACATAGTTTTGTGAGGTTTTTTTTGTTACATAAAGGGGCTCATGTGATTTGGATTTTTCTGCAAGTTGTGCTTTTCTCATAAGAGTGTATATCAGAGATGTTTCTGCTTCAGCACTGCTGCCCACAGTTTACTTAACAATCCCCTGGTTGATAGAGGTTGGGTTTGTTTCCAAGGTTTCACTGTTAGAACCAAGGCTGCCGTGAACAGCCTTGGGTGTGCTGCTTTGAGCCCTTATGCTGGCATTTCTGTAGGATGGACATGGTCCACGTATATTTTTTATGCTGATTCAACACATTGCAACCCCAGCTTTTTGTATTCAGTGCCTGTTTGTTGGTGGCTCTGAGCTACCCTTTCCATGGCATGGCTCCCCCAGAGCCTCTCAGCCTCATATCTGGGAGGACAGCAGACATAAGCCTGGACGAGGCAGGGTCAGGCCAAGTGTATGGCCGTGGGACCCTGACCAGGTGCAGCCCTGGCCAATAGGGTGAACTAGGAAAGTTTGCCTTTGTCTCCTCTGCCCTCTGTGCGTGCTTCCTCCCTCCCTTCAAGCCCATCCTCCCCCCTTCTCTGTTGGAATGTAGGAGACAGGTAATCTGGTTCCAGCTAGATAAATGACCATCAGTAAGTCACTCACCTGCTCTGAGACTCCTTTCCTCATATTTAAAATAATAAGGGTGAATATCCACCTCCTAGAGTGAATTGGGCAAGTGAGATAAAGGACTAGTGTGTGAAAAGACAGTTCAGATGTAAGTTAGTAGCATCCTCGTCCAGCTCCTCCCTCTTGCCCCTGACCCACATGCCCCTCCTGGGTCTTGTATCCAGTTGCCTCGCAACTCAAGCACTTGCTGTCCTCTTGTTTTTTTTTTTTTTTTTATGACTTTGGCAGGATTGGGGAATTTTTTTTTTTTTTTTTTTTTTTTTGCGGTACGCGGGCCTCTCACTGTTGTGGCCTCTCCCGTTGCGGAGCACAGGCTCTGGACGCACAGGCTCAGCGGCCATGGCTCACAGGCCCAGCCGCTCCGCGGCATGTGGGATCCTCCCGGACCGGGGCACGAACCCATGTCCCCTGCATCGGCAGGCGGACTCTCAACCACTGCGCCACCAGGGAAGCCCCTGGGGAATTTTTTTTAATAAATTTATTTATTTTAGGCTACATTGGGTCTTTGTTGCTGCGCGCGGGCTTTCTCTAGTTGCGGCGACTGGGGGTTACTCTTGGTTGCGGTGCGCGGGCCTCTCATCATGGTGGCTTCTCTTGTTGCGGAGCACGGGCTCTAGGCGTGTGGGCTCAGTAGTTGTGGTGCATGAACTTAGTTGCTCCTTGGCATGTGGGATCTTCCCGGACCAGGGCTCGAACCCGTGTCCCCTGCATTGGCAGGTGGATTCTTAACCACTGCGCCACCAGGGAAGTCCCCTGCTGTCCTTTTAGGTGTCAGTGGTCAATCTGGTTGTTAGCTCTCAACTGAGATCTTAGCTGCCAACTACGATGTTAACTATGACCAAGATATCTGCTCCCAGCCAACATGTTAGGGAACAGCGCTCATCACCCAGGGAGATTATCAAGTTACTTTCCCCTATGTGAGTGCATGCTCGTAATGTAATCTCTGATCATGTCTTTTGCTTTCATGTTCCCTGCAACATAGTAGATGCTCAACAAATGCTGCTAGGAATAAATGAATGGAAAGCCTTCAGTTGGCTTACAGGCATGAGGTTGCAGTGATGGGTGTTGCTGGGCAGTGGGGTTGAAATTTGTGGCAGGCTCTCGCAGATAGCCCATGTAGATAAGCATCCATGGCCAAGGATAGGGGCAGAAACCATTTCATTCCTCTTTTCTCCAAGAGAAAAGCCAGCTGGCTGTTCTAGGAGGCTCCTTGGAGAGGCCACCCCCAGACCGGGTCAGGTCCAAGCCTTCTAGTTGAGAGATTCAATTTCATTAGCTCACCCAGGGGTGACTGGGCTCTGGGAAATCAACCAAGCAAGCGACTGATTGGTAAGCCAGATGAGCAGTTTATTAACTTATGCTGGCAGCCGTGTCCTGTGCTAAGCAGCCTGTAGCATTGAGTCAGCCCCTCTCCTTGCCTGTTCTTGCTCCAGAAGGAAACTTTACCTGGCAATCGACATCAAATTGAGAAGGAGCAGAGTGGAGTGGAGTAAAACGATACTAAAGAATAACAATAGTTGATGACACACACGCTGTCATACATTTACCCTCAAAACCACACCATGGCGTGGTTGTCATTACTGTCCCATTTTGCAGGTGAGGACACTGAGGTCAAGTGGGTGATGGCTCCAAGGTATAGAAGCCCAAACCCAGGCGTTCCGACTCCGGTCCTGTGTTCTCATGCCCTGAGCAGGGCCCCCTCAGCCCTAGCTATGGTTCTCCATTTGCCTGCTGTTAAGGCTACACAGCTTCCCTAGTGACATTTCTGCCTCCTTGCTGAGTGGCGGGAGACCTGAGTCTCAGCAGCAGCGCACACAGGTTCTCAAGAGGGCACCTCTCCTTCTGCAGATATAACAATAAAACTGCACTAATAGCCACCATTCATTAAGTGCTTACCATGTGTCAGGCACCTTGCCAGGCACCTTGCACGCATTATCTCACTCTCCCAACATCCTCAGGAGGCAAGCACACTCATCTCCCTTCTGCTGAGGTGGACTCACGGGCTCAGAACGACTAAATAACCTGGCCCAGGATCCCAGAGCTAGTGAGTAGTAGAGCTGAGACTGGAATCCAAGTCGGTCTGACTTTCAAACCCATACTTGTAATCACGCCCACCTCCCCGCCCTCAAGGGTGACATGCCTTGATGTCCCACATGCTGGAGCTGCTCCCTGTTGGAGCCTCTGGCCCCTGGACTCCAGCCTCTGTCCATCCATCCCTTTGCCCCACTGCTCCTGCCACAGTGAATTCCTCATTCTGCACACCACCGCCCTCACCTCCAGGGCTTCCCCAGGCCTGCTTAGTCTAGCAAACTCCTACTCATACTTCAAGCCCCAGGGAAAGTGTCACCTCTCCCGGGCCACCTTCCTCCTGCCCAATCAGCCCTAATTATGGCATTTACCAGGTTTTATTGTAATCATCTGTAAGTGTCCCCCACTAAGTGGTGAGCCCCTGAAAGCAGGCATGGCGTGGTGTTCCTCGTTGTCTCTGCAGCTCTGAGCAAGTCACTGGGGCTCTCGGGGGAGCCTGTTTCCTGGTAGGAAACACATTAACCCTGGGTGCTGCCCATAAGCTGCAAAGCAGAATGGTTAAATGAGGGGGCTCTGGAGCCAGCCTGCTTGGGTGCAGATCCTGGCTTTGCCGCTTCCCAGCTGTGTAACCTTGGTTGAGTACTGAACATCTCTGGGCCTTGGTTTCTTCTAAGAAAGGTAGAATCCCTACTCAATAGGGACGTTATTAGGACAAAGTAGGCTAATGTCTATAAAGCACCTAACAAGTGCCTGCTCCCTGCTCACTGTTACGTGGAGCATTCGTTCATCCTCTAAGGGTAGGGTCCTGAGGGAATGGCAAGAAGACTATGCCTCCGCTTGAAGGTCCCCTCCTCCAGGAAGCCTTCCCTGACCCCTGACACACTCACGTTGGTCAGGTTCCTGTTATCAGCCCCCTGTGGCACTTTGTGTTTCTCTTTGTTACTCACCATACTAACAATTACTTTCCTGCTAGACTCTAAGCTCTACGAAGTTGGGGATCTTGTCTGTCTTGTTCTTTGCGGCATTGGTGGCTGGCACATAGTAGGTGCTCAGTAAATAAGTGTTGAATTAGGGATGGAAGGTGTTGGGAAAGTGCCATATTCTGGGCTGTCACAGGAGGATCACTGAGCAGCCAGGCAGCCCGTGATAACAAAATTGGGGGTGGGCCTGGGCTGGGACACTGGGCTCCCTTGGTCAGTGTCACAGTGACCAGACCTTCTGACCTCTCTCTCTCTCTCTTCCCCCTTCCCTCAGTTCCTGGCATTTGACACCCAGTTGCTGATGGGTAGCCGACGCCACTCGCTGAGCCCTGAGGAGTATATTTTTGGAGCCCTCAACATTTACCTAGACATCATCTATATCTTCACCTTCTTCCTGCAGCTTTTTGGCACCAACCGGGAATGAGGAGCCCTTCCCACCCCTCCTTCCTTCAGAGAATGCCCCCTTGCTGGTCCTCTGACCGCCCCCCCACCGTGCTCCTGCCAGCCCAGATATAAAGCTAGCTTCCAGCCCAGCCTTTGGCCAGCCTGCTCACTTCCCTCAGCCAGCCCTCATCCTCACCCTCTGCAGCTTGCACCCATGCCATCAGGGGCCCTGCGGTACCCAGGTCACACCATCCCCTGTGCCGCCCCTTCCCCCCAGTTATATCTCCCAAACTGAGATAGTCGAGGCTGGAGGTTCCTCTGGGTTTGAGGACCCAAGGGATGAGTGGGAGAAGCCCAGCAGGAGTTCAGAGGTGGGAAGAAGATCCCAGGAAGCCTGGCCGAGGCCTGCAGCCCCACCATGATTCCTCCTGAGGCTGCCACAGCTGTGGGACTATGGGGCACACTGTCCTGTGCTCACCCCCTGCCTCTTCTCCCTCCTTCCAGGTTAGGCTTTGACATTCGGTAAGAAAGGGGTGGGGAGGGCAACTGGGAGACAAGATCTGTGTGCTCTGCAGTGGGTGGACGGGGATAGTGGGTGAACAGGATGGCTGTTCCAGGCTGCCTATCTTCTCTCAGCTCTGGGACCAGCGGCTTGTTCTAGGCACCTGAGCCCTGCAGCAGAGAGAGGGGCAGGAAGCCAGTGCCATCTGTGCTTGCCTTGGTTTACCCTCCTGGGTCATGACACAGAGCTGTTGGGGCAGGAGGTGGGGGCAGGGGCCCTGCTACTGAGTGGGGACCTGTCCTGAGACTCCAAGGGAGGTGGGAGCAGGCAGCCAACCAACTGGGAGGCCTGGGCTCTGCAGCACCGCCGACTCACCCAGACCTGCATCCTCCTGGGAGGCGTGGCAGGACTGAAACCAACATCCACTCACCTCTTAAACTCCCAGGCTGCTCCCACAGGCCTGAGGCTGAGTGAGGGCTTGGGCCCTGGGGGACTGGGTGTTCTAGGGAAGGGAGGCTTATCTAGCAACTGAGCCAGCCTCATCAGGAGGGAATCCGGCCCTGCCTCCAGCCCTTCCCCATGGTCTTTCTGCCCATCTCACTTCCTAAAACCTCCCCCATCCTCTGCCAGTTGCTGGCTTATCCCCAGTCAGGCCTCCTGAGGCCTCCATTGGCAGTGCCTATGTCCCTTCTCCTAGCTTCTCTGGCCACTCAGGCCAGAGGTCTAGGCCGTTTCACTCCTTATCTCCTCATCTCTCCAATTTGGAAGCCGTCCAGCTGATGTTAACAACCAGGGCAAGTCCCTCCACCTGGTCCCCATGTGATGGGGTCGGGTCTCCTTATCAGCCTCTGGGCGGCTGAGATCTCAGGCATGGTGTGCGTCAGCCACCCAGCCCCCTGCAAGTCTGCTGGGGAGTGGACCAGGGGGCCACACCTGGGGGAAGCGTGCAGCCTGCCCTTGCTAGCGGCTAACTGGGCCAGTGGAAAGTTACTGTGTGGAGTCAGGGAGGTGCAGAGTGGATACCTGGACCCTTCCTTGGCCTCTCCCTCCAGGGTTGCCTCTCTCCCCATTTGCCGGTGGCTCTGTTTGCCCCTGGGGGTGGGGGGATAACTAGGTATGTTATCTATGTGTTCCTGACCCCTCCCTCTCCGCCCTTCCTATTTCCAACTTGTAAGAAATATTGCAGAAGCATGTGAAGTTTTGTTCCATCTTGGGTATGAGGAGGGAGGGAACCAAGAATGGATGGCGGTGTTGGTGTGTGAGACAAAGGCAACTGGGAGCACAGGTGGGATGCACCCTGCGTGCTGGTCTAAATTAATCCATTACGGCAGCCCTACGAAGGTAGTACTCAGCGCATCCCCATTGCAGAGAGGAAAGCCGAGGTGATGGAGAGGCTTGGTCCAAGGTCATACAGCTAATAGACTGGATGGGGGCTGGAATGAGACTGGATGGTCAGGCCCTGACAGCTCGGGGGATTCGTTGTCCTCGTTACCACCCCTGGCCTTCCATCCCCACCCCACCCCAGTTACCACCACCAGATTTTGTACTCTGTAGTTTCCACCTTCTAAACACAAGCTGGGAAGCAGGATTCTGGGTCTGATTTCCAGCCTCATTGCCAACGGGCTCATGGTATTCAGCAAGTGTTTCTTACTGACAGTGATTCAGTTTTCCTATCAGCAAGATGGAAGACCGTGGCCAGAGTGCCGCAGGGACAGGCACCAGAACATTTATTTGCACTGACTTCCTTATCCAGTTGCCACCTCTCCTCCAAGGTCCCCTCGATTCCTCTCCCAATCTCCAGTTCCAGTGCTAGAGGGGTTACTTCCCCCACCCCTTGCCCTATAATTCTCAGCCTGGGCCTTGGTCATGCTTCCCAGAATCCACTTGTCAAAGCCCTCCTCTTCCTAGGACAGTTTATGCAGAAGTTGGGGATTGAGAAGCTTTTCCAAGGCTGAGCTCCAGAAGCGTGAAGGAGAAGGCAAGCACTCAGCAACAGACAATGTGACAGGGCAACTCAGGGCCATCGCACAGCAGAGTATGCTGCGGAGTCTCCTATTCTGGGTCCTGAGAGGGGTCCAGGACATGCTGAGCTGGCAGCAGAGCCAGGGCTGAGGCTCCTGTGTTCCACCTGCACTGAAGCCATGAGGCACCCCAGGGACACCTGGATGGGTCTTGGAAGGAGGAGGGGTGGGGAACAGGAATGCAAGCTTACAAGAAACAGAGAAACTGAAGCTGGGCAGGTGCCACAAGCCGCAGAGGAGGAGGGGGGCCTGCTTCCCTGCCCAGGAAGGGGTGGGTTGGATTTTATAAAACTGCAGGCAGCCAAGAATCTGACCATCTGTGATGCAGGTCAGAGGTCTCTTTTACTGAGGGGAAAACAGAGCAAAAGATCCTCTCCTGGGGATTGTAGATGGGAGGCCAGGCAGGTACACACAAGTCCCTGGCCTCTAGCACCGATTCCCAGGCTCAGGTGTGGCTCCTGTATCGCCTGGGGAAGCCCCTGGAATCTTGGTTCTCCCATCCTCATCTTTTGCTCCTAGGGGAATCAGGATCAGACAGACACCCTTGTTCCAAAATGCTCCGCCTCTCCCTCCCTGGCCCACCTGGGATTTCACTCAAGCACTTTGCTGCCCCTCAGTGGCTGCCTGAGGAAAAGCAGGGCCTGGTTCTGCAGGCGAGAAGCAGAAGGATGTGTGGCCTGAGGTTTGCGGGCAGGATCCGGCCACTGGCCTTCATTCCCTGCTCTTCTCGGATCACCCCAGACCACTCTCTGCCTCAGCCTCCTGCTGTTCCCTTTAGTCCAGCCACTGTCGTATCTCAGACACTGTTTACCTGTCTGTTGGAAACACCCTTGTGCCACCCAGGCCCAGAGCTTTCTCTCGAGTGTCCGAGGGCAGAGACACACCCCCAGAAACAAGCCCTTCAGGCCTCATCTCCTCCAAGTTTCCTGGGATCTGCGCTGCTCCTTTCCCTGGCCTCACCTTCCTGGTCCATTACGGACAGGAGATAAGAATAAAAGTAATAATGACACCCGAACCTTCTCCTTTGCCTGCCTTCTGCTCGTCCCCTCGGATGGCTCAGGGAGTGTGTGTGTGGGTGGGGGGGCAGTGTGAGAGGTTCACGCCAGAGCTGCTGCTCCTAGTGTAGCTAAGTGAGAATTAAATCTCCACATTCCACACTGGCCCTCCTGTCGATATATATAGACCCTTGGTGGAGGCCCTTTGGATCCTTGCACCTCTGACAGCCCTGACAGAGGCTTCTCCCAACAGGAAGCCTTCCATGGAAGCCTGTTCTTTTGTGTGCAGTTCTGTTAGAAGATTCTTCCTTATTTTGACCCAAAATCTGGTTCCCTAGAAGGCAAGCCTAGGTTGTACCTGGAAGGATCCCCAAGAACAGCAGCTTTTAGAGTTGCCTCTCCTATGAAGCCTTTCTCAATCCCTCCCCCAGGTGCCCTGGCCACTCCCTCCTCGGAGCCCTCCTGCTCTGTGCCACTCTAGCTGCGTTTTAACCTCTCCTGTCTCCTCGTATAAGACCTGAGCTGCTTGAAGGCATGAACTGTGTCTTGTTCACCCTTGAATTCATAGGTCTTATGGCAAATGGCGTCAATAAACAGCCTTTGAATGAATGGAGGAATGAATGAACGAACCCCCTCCAACCCTTTTATTTTACCTAAGAGGAAACTCCGGAGCAGAGGGTGCAGTGACTTGTCCAAGTTTATACACGAGTGAGTGACTGGGGGTGGGGTTACATTACCAAGTTCCTCTGAGGAGCTCAGGGCTGAGCGTGACGTGTGGGAGGGGACACATCACACTGGGGCAGTGGGAGACCTTATCTTGCCTCTGACAAGGTTTTGGTATCAGTTCAACTGGAGCAGGGAAAGGAGCAGGGCAATAGTTCGAGGACTCTGAAGAAAGAATAAGTAACACTTATTAAGCACCTCCTGAGTACAAAGCACTTCCGTAGCCGGCAGGAGATAAGAGAGGGAGAAATCACCAATGGTCATTTCAGGAGAGAAAACATACCCGACAGCTCTAGACCACTTAGCTGAGAGTCCCAAGTATTAACAAATGTGCTCTGAAGTAGCCCCAGCAGGAAAGCAAGTGCTGAGGAGATGCGGAGCTGTGGAAAGGGGAGGCCTCTGTGTTGGGGCTGGAAGTGAATGAAGGCTGAGGGGCCTGGACTGGTACAAAAGGAGGGATGGCAGCCCAAGCTGGCAACACTGGGCTCCCTAGCCACCACCTGCTTTCAACCAGCCCTTCGGTCTCTCTGTATCTGTTTACCCATTCTGTCTTCACTAGTTCCTAGGGCTGCTGTAACAAATTACCACAAACTGGGTGGCTTAAAACAACGGAACTAAGTTATCCTCCCACAGCTGTGGAGGCTCGAAGCCTGAAATCAAGGTGTCGGTAGGGCTGGTTCCTTGTGGAGGCTCTGAGGGAGGGTTCATTCTGTGTCTCTCTCCTAGCGTCTGGTGGCTGCAGGCAATCCTTGGTGTTCCTTGGCTTGGTTGCCCTCCAATCTTTACCTCTGTCTTCACCTGGCCTTTTCCTCTGTGTCTCTGTGTCTTGAATCCGTCTCTCCTTTCTCTTATAAGGATACTTATCATCGGATTTAGGCCCACCCTAAATCTAAGATGATGATCTCTTCTTGAGATCCTTAATTACATCTACAGAGACCCTACTGCCAAAAGGTCATATTCAAAGGTACCAGACGTTAGGACTTGGACTTCTCTTTGGAGGGGGTGGGTCACTATTCAACCCACTAAACCACCCTTCTGGCAGCTGCTGCCTTGAGTGGTGACCTTCGTGTACATCCTCCCCACCCCAGGAATGGTCTTCACACTGAGGTTCTTCATTCCCATTCCCAGACCCCCTAGCTAGACTGGAGAAATTCCAGAGCTGAACTGACCTGATCTGGCTTACACCTGCCATCTGTCTTCACTCAAGTCTGGCTACTCTCAGCAAACCTGTGTTTGCCCGCTCACTGATTGTCCCCTACCCCCATCCCCACACACAGACGGCTAAGATCCTTTCTTCCCAGCCCACCCTCCCCAACCCCTCCTGGGGTCTCTGCTCTTTTTTTCTGGGAAAACCCTGCCAAAAGGAGCAAACCTCACCCTGTCTCAAAATGAAGAGGACTTTGGACTCCTGAACTTCTGTGGACAGGAAGCAAGCTGAGAAAACAATTCAAAGGCCCCACCCCAACTCAGAGACCTCCCCTTTCCACAGCTCCCCATCTCCTCAGCGCTTGCTCTCCTGCTGGGGCCACTTTAAAGCACATTTACTTGGGACTCTCAGCTAAATGGTCTGGAGCTGTTGGGTATGGTTTCTCTTCTGCAACACTCCTGGTGATTTCTCCCTCTCCTGTCTTCTGCCGGCTATGGAAGTGCTTTGTACACGGTAGGTGCTCTGTGCCCCTTCGTTAGCTCCTTTTTCCACCATTCTAGGGAGGCATGTGTGGGTGCTCTAGCCAAGAGACCAGGCTGAGTCCGGTCTTCCAGCCATGCTCACCAAGTGGCAGCCATGTGAGGGAGGAAGCCATTTTGGAAGTAGATTCTCTCACTCCAGCCCCCAGACATTTGAGTCTTCCCAGTTGAGGCCCAAGACATCATGGAGCAGAGACAAACCATCCTCTATGTCCCCTGTTCAAATTCCTAATCTACAGAATCTGTGAGTACAACAAAATTGTTGTGTTATGACACTAAGTTTGAAGTAGTTTGCTATGCAGCAACGGATAACTGGAACAGAATCTGTTCCCTGGAATGAGGCACTGCCATAACAAAACTTCAAACACACAGCATTGATTTTGGGACCAGGTGGTAGGAGATGCCTGACAAGTCTCAATGAGACTGTTAAGGAAATCTTGAAGGGCTTCCAGGAGACTGCATATGAAGGTTCAGAGGAAACTGAGGAAAATAGAATTGAAACCCAGAGGGACACAGACCCTTGTTATGTCATGGTAGAAAGTTTAGCAAAACTTTTATCTACACTCATGTGAAAAATAGAAAAAAATACCCAATGAACTGATGGATCTGGCTAAGATGATTTCCAGGTAGAACGCTGAAAGGGTCAGCTGGCTTGTTTTGGCTTTTTATCACAAGAAACAGATAGTGAGAGAAAACCTAAAGAAGGAACTATTCTGTTAAACAAAATTTGGAGGAGATATAAATAGCCTAGGGACAGTCTTTCCAGCCAGCAAAGAATTCTCAAAGTAATAATGGCCTCAGGACAAAGATCAAATCCAAGGCATTGTCAGGAAAACATGATCTGCTAGCAAAGATGAAGCCAAAGGTGTGACTGTACAACCCTTTGTTAAGACCTTAGAAAGATCTAAGATGGTGCCTCAGAATCTTTCCAATAGACAGAAGCACTCCTAGGATCTTAAACACATTTGTTGCAAACTGGCTCTGATAAACAGTAGGGCTACTAAGGATCTTAAAGATATTAGCCTTCAGTAGCCTCACTGGGGGCCCAAGATAGAGAAGGCCTTGTCTTCAAAAGATTTATGAGTGTGACTGTTGTCACTTACTGGACTGATCCTCAATCAGATTCATAGAAAAACCACCGAGTTTCTAAGACAGTTGTATTTGTCGTAGCATCACCAGTTCAAATGGAAAGGGACAGAAACGATACAAAATGAAGAGGCCTCTGGACTCCTGAACTTCTATGGACAGGAATTAGACTGAGAAAACTATTCAGAGGCAACGTGGGCTACTTCCTATGGAAAAGAAGGTGACTCAGAAGGCAAAACCAAGAAGGCCAGAGAGTACAGTTAAGAGCCACAGAGAATCATTGCCAGAGAGCAACTTTGGGCCCTAGTCAAGGAATGGGCAACATGTGCCCCGAGTTCAAAATTGCTACAACCAGTGTCTGCTGTATCCCTCTCATTTCCTCCCTTTTGAACCAGAGCAACTATTGTGGTTTTCCCATCCCTGTCCTCCTACTGTATGCTGTGGTGGGGGGTGGGATATGGGGATAAATAACTTGTCTCTCTTCTGAAGTTTTCAGATTGAGACCAGCCTTACCCAGGAACCAAACCTGAAGAGCCTCAAATGCACATAGACTTGGTTTAGATGTGATTCTGGACCTCAAGCTTGAGCCTGATGTTGCAATGGGATGAGACTTTGGGGGGTCTTAGGAAAGGTTGGGTATATTTTGCATGAGGCCTGAGGATACAGTGGAGGAGTTTAAAACAATGACCACAAGTTCTTTGACCGGTGGAATGTGATAAAAGTGCTTCTGTGTGAGTTCCAAGAGTTCTCTGGCCCAGCAATTCCAGCAGAAGTCCTGGCTGACCCTAATTGGTCCTCCTTGGTTCAGAAGTTCTCTGCTGGACCAATCACTATGGCACTAGGGTGGAATGCACTGACTGACTGGATCTAGGTCATCTCTTTATCCCGGGAGCCACACTCATTGATAGGAGTTGGGGAAGTGAGGGATATTTCCCCAAAGGAAAATCAGAGTATGGTTCCCAGGAGACAGTTGAATGCCAAGCAGGCAAAAACAGCACATGTCCATCACCAGAGGACAGACACCCTGTCCTCAAGGAACTCAGCATAGTGGTATGGAGATGTCAGTGAAGTAACCAATATAGTAAGTGCCATTCTATTATAGTTAGATAGGGAATTAGAAAAGGCTTCTCAGCGGGAAATCCCTGGCGGTCCAGTGGTTAGGACTCTGCGCTCCCACTGCCAGGGGCCCAGGTTCAGTCCCTGCTTGGGGAACTATGATCCCACAGCTGCAGTGTGGCCAAAAAAAAAAAAAAAAAAGAAGTCTTCTCAGAGACCTTTGAGCTTAGAAGATGAGCACATTTTAGTCAAGCAGACAAGAGAGAAGAGGGCCTTTCAGACAAAGGGATTAGCTGAAACAAAGGCCTGGTGGCATGGAATGTTATAATGTGTTAGGGGATGGCAAGTTGTCTGGTGTTAGCTGGAGCACAGGGGGTTTGAAGGGAATGGAAAGAGGAGACGCTAAAACATGGAGAGGAGTCGGGATATGAGGAACCAAGCAACACTCTGCCAGGGAGATGGAACTAGATTCTGTAGGCAGTGAGAACACTGTAGATGGTTAAGTAGAGGAATGACAAGATCAGATCTGTGTTTGGGAAACAACTCTGGAGGATAATTTGGCCATATTTATCAAGTGACTTTTAGAAGTATATACCCTGTGTCCCAGAAATCATATTTCTAGATATTTACCCTAAATAAACAACTGGACGAATGCCAAAAGGATACAGAATGTCCACTGGGGTATTGTTTATAAGAGTGAAAATTTGGAAGCATAAATATTAAACAATACGGGACTGTTTAACAAATTGTGGTACACTTATTGTATGAACTACTAAGCAGTCATTAAGAATGATAATCTGGGTAAATATTTACACAGAATCACAGTATGGCATAATATTAGATTAAAAAGCATATTGCAAAATATTATGTAGAGTGTAATCCCATTTTTTATTTTTTAAAATATATTTTATGGCTCTTCCTTATAGTAAACTGCCAATGAATAAATATAGATGGAATGAGAGAATTAGAAAATTACCATCTTGTAATAATTGATTTAGGCAAGAATCATCAAATGAATGCTAAACTTTTAGGTGAAAGTTTCATAGGGACAGAATATTAAGATAGTTTCAGCTTATCTCCACATAGATCACTTTCCTCTTTTTCTTTTTTTTAAGTTTTTTTAAGGTAACATTAGTTTATAACACTATGTAAGTTTCATGTGTACAATACTACATTTCTGCTTCTGTATCCCATAGATCATGCTCACTACCAAAACTTTGGTTTCCATCCATCACCATATGGTTGATCTTCTTTACCCCATTTGTCCCCACCACTGCCCCTTCCCAGCTAGTAACTACTACTGTTTTCTCTACAAGTTTGTTTTTATTTGGTTTGTTCATTTATTTTGTTTGGTTTGGTTTTTTGTTTGCCTCGTTTGTTTTTGTTTTTGTTTTATAAATTTATTTATTTTGGGCTGCGTTGGGTCTTCGTTGCTGCGCGTGGGCTTTCTCTAGTTGCGGAGAGCGGGGGCTACTCTTTGTTGTGGTGCATGGGCTTCTCATTGCAGCAGCTTCTCTTGTTGCGGAGCATGGGCTCTAAGCGCACAGGCTTCAGTAGTTGTGGTGCACAGGCTCAGTAGTTGTGGCTCGCAGGCTCTAGAGCTCAGGCTCAGTAGTGGTGCACGGGCTTAGTTGCTCCGCAGCATGTGGGATCTTCCTGGACCAGGGCTCGAACCCATGTCCCCTGCATTGGCAGGCTGATTCTTTTTCTTTTTTTAACATCTTTATTGGAGTATAATTGCTTTACAATGGTGTGTTAGTTTCTGCTGTATAACAAAGTGAATCAGCTATATGTATACATATATCCCCATAACCCCTCCCTCTTGCATCTCCCTCCCACCCTCCCTATCCCACCCCTCTAGGTGGACACAAAGCACCGAGCTGATCTCCCTGTGCTATGTGGCTGCTTCCCACTAGCTATCTATTTTACATTTGGTAGTGTATATACGTCCATGCCACTCTCTCACTTCGTCCCAGCTTACCCTTCCCCCTCCCCGTGTCCTCAAGTCCATTCTCTACGTCTGCATCTTTATTCCTGTCCTACCCATAGGTTCTTCAGAACCTTTTTTTTTTTTTTTTAGATTCCATGTATATGTGTTAGTATACAGTATTTGTTTTTCTCTTTCTGACTTAACTTCACTCTGTATGACAGACTCTAGGTCCATCCACCTCACTACAAATAACTCAGTTTCAGTTCTTTTTATGGCTGAGTAATATTCCGTTGTATATATGTGCCCCATCTTCTTTGTCCATTCATCTGTCGATGGACACTTAGGTTGCTTCCATGTCCTGGCTGTTGTAAATAGTGCTGCAATGAACATTGTGGTACATGACTCTTTTCGAATTATGGTTTTCTCAGGGTATATGCCCAGGATTGATGGGTCATATGATAATTTATTTTTAGTTTTTTAAGGAACCTCCATACTGTTCTCCATAGTGGCTGTATCAATTTACATTCCCACTAACAGTTTGCTTGTTTTTTATATTCCACATATGAGTGAAATCATGTGGTAGTTCTCTTTTTCCATCTGATTTATTTCACTTAGCATAGCACACTCAAAGTCCATCCATGTTGTCACAAATGGCAAGATTTCATCCTTTTATAGCTGAGTGGTATTCAACTCTGGGAATCTTTATCCATTCATCCACTGGTGGGCACTTAGGCTATTTCCATATCTTGGCTATTGTAAATAATGCTGTGATGAACATAGGGGTGCTTATATCTTTTCAAGTTAGCATTTTCTTATTCTTTGGATAAACACCCAGAAGTGGGATTGCTGGATCATTTCTAGTTTTAATATTTTGAGGAATTGCCATACTGTTTTCCATGGTGGCTGCACCAATTTACATTCCCACCAACAGTGCCCAAGAGCTTCCTTTTCTCCTCCTTGCCAACACTTATTTCTTGCCTTGTTATTTATTCTAACAGGCATGAAGTGATATCCATTGTGGTTTTGATTTGCGTTTCCCAAATAGTTAGTGATAATGAGTTAGTGATAATCTTTTCATGTACCTGTTGGCCATCTGTATGTCTTCTCTGAAAAAAATGTCTGTTTAGCTCCTCTGCCCGTTTTTTAACCAGGTTGTTTGTTTTTTTGTTGCTGAGTTGTATGAGTTCTTTATATATTTTGGATATCAACCCCTTAATGGATATATCATTTGCAAATATCTTCTCCCATTTGATAGGTTGTCTTTTTGTTTTGTTGAGGGTGCAGAAGTTTTTAGTTTTATGTAGTCCCATTTGTTTATTTTTGCTTTTGTTTCCTTTGCCTGAGGAGACATATCTAGGAAGATATTATTAAAACTGATGTCAAAGAACATACTGCCTTCTTACACAATTTATGTAACTTTTGGTATAGAAAAATTGGTAAATCTAGATAAAACAAATAATAAACAAATACAGGGACAAATACAGAAAACATACATGTTTTCTTCTAAGAGTTTTATGGTTTCAGGTTTTACATTCAAGTCTTTAAATCTACTTTGAGTTGATTTTTTTGTATGGTGTGAGGTAGTAGTCTAGTTTCATGTTTAAGCTGCCCAGTTTCCCCAACCCCATTTGTTGAAGAGGTTATCCTTTCTCCATTGTATGGTCTTTGCTCCTTTGTCATAAATTAATTGTCCATAAACCCATGCATGGATTTATTTCTGGGCTCTCAATTCTCTTATATTGATCTATGTATCTGTTTTTCTGCCAATACCATGCTGTTTTGATTACTGTGGCTTTGTAATATAGTTTGAAATCAGGGTGTGTTATACCTCCAGCTTTGTTCTTTTTTCTCAAGGTTGCTTTTGCTATTAAGGGCCTTTTGTGATTCCATATAAATTTTAGAATTTTTTTGTTCTATTTCTGTGGAAAATGTCCTTGGGATTTTGATAGGGATTGCATTGAATAGGTAGATTGCTTTAGGTAATATGGACATTTTAACAATGCTAGTTCTTCCAGTCCATAAGCATGAATTCCTTTCCATTTGTTTGTGTCTTCTTCAACTTCTTTCAACGTCTTACAGTTTTCAGTGTACAGGTCTTTCACCTCCTAGGTTAAGTTTATTCCTAGCTATTTTATTCTTTTTGTTGCAATTGTAAATGAAATTGTTTTCTCAATTTCTCTTTCTACTAGCTCACTGTCAGTGTATAGAGACACAACAGATCTTTGTACCCTGTCACTTTACTGTATTTTTTTTTAATATTCATTTATTTATTGGGCTGTGTCGGGTCTTAGTTGCAGCATGGGGGATCTTTGTTGTGGCATGCAGGATCTTTTGTTGCGGCACACGGGCTTCTCTATAGTTGTGGTGCGTGGGCTCTAGAGTGCGCAGGCTTAGTTGCCCCACAGCATGTGGGATCTTAGTTCCCCAACCAGGGATTGAACCTGCGTCCCCTGCATTAGAAGGAGGATTCTTAACCACTGGACCACCAGGGAAGTCCCTGTATTTGTTTATTATTTGTTTTATCTGGATTTACTAATTTTTCTATACCAAAAATTACATAATTGTGTAATAAAATATACTGCAAAGGGAAGTTAAAAAAAATAAAGGAAGAAAAAAGGAAGGAAGGAGGGAAGGATGATAAGAGGAAAGAAGGAGAAAGGGAGGGAGGATGGAAAGGAAACTATTTTTATCCATTATACAACTGATAGGCCTTTCAGTTCTGGGAAATTTTCTTGAATTATTTCTTTGCTAGTTCTTTGATTTATTTGCTAATTCTTTGACAGATAGTTTGATAGTTCCCTCAGCTTTCTCTTTCTGGAACTCCTATTATTTGGATATCAGACCACCTAAGGCAGACTATATCTTTTGTCTTCTATTTTCCATCTTTGCCTTTTTTGCTCCGCTTTGTAGAAGACTGCCTCAATTTTATCTTCCAACTACTCTATGGAGTATTTCATTTCTGCTATCATATTTTTAATTCCCAAGGCTTCTTTTTGTTCTTTAAATGTTCTTTTTTCCCAATATTTTGCTGTGAGAAGTTTCCAAACATATAGAAAAGTTGAAAGAATTTTATGGTAAACATAACCATCACTTGGATTCGATGTTCTTTTTCTAGCTTGTTTCATGGATGTAATATCTCTCTTAATTCGTAGAGAATGTTAGTATTTTAGGATTTGGGGGATATTTTTCTTCTCCCTGCATGGTCTTTGCTGCTCTGACTGACTTGTTTCTAGGCTATTTGAACTCTATTTTTCATGTTAGAGACTTTCCTCAAATGTCTGATGATCTAGGGTCATCTGCTCTACTTTAAGAGTGGGCCCCCCCGATGAGATACAATAGGAAGTACATCCCCACCTAGTAGTTTTCCTGCCAAAAATCAAATCTCAATCTGAACAAGATTCTAGAGCTAACCGAGAGTTTATATAGAATACAAAAGTTGAGAAAATTATTACATGACTTCTACAATCCAGAATACGGGAAATGCTACAGGACGAAATATCTAATTTCTTCAACAAATAAGCTGTAAGGTTTTTATTTTTGTTTTGTTTTGGTTTGGTTTTTAAAGAGGGTGGGCACCAATAGAGTGAAAGTATAGAGGTATGGAAGAAATAAGATTGGCTGTATGTTTGATAATTGTTGGAGCTGAGTAGCAGGTACATGGAAATCATACCATTCTCTCTACTTTCACATACACTTGGAATCTATTTAAAAAAGAATGGGGACTTCCCTGGTGGTCCAGTGGTAAAGAATCTGCCCTCCAATGCAGGGAATGGGGGTTTGATCCCTGGTCAGAGAACCAGGATCCCACATGCCACGGGGCAACTAAGCCCACGCGCTACAACTACTGAGTCCGTACACCACAACTACTGAGCTCACGCACCTCAACAAGAGAGCCCGTGAGCTGCAAACTACAGAGTCCATGCACTCTGGAGCCCGTGCGCCACAATTAGAGAGAGAAAAACCCACACACCACAACTAGAGAAAAGCCCACGCACCGCGCTGAAAGGTCCCGCATGCTTAAATGAAGATCCCATGTGCCACAAGTAAGACCCAACACAGCCAAATAAACAGATAATTAAAAAAATAAATATATATATTAAAAAAAGAATGACTGGGGCACTAAAAAGCTCTGAGCTGGTGGTGGGGTTGTCTCTGTGAGCTTCACTAGTCCTGGCTGGGCCGTTTCCCTAGAGAAACCCCAGATGTCAGTAAGTTTCCCCAAGCAGGGCTTCCCTGGTGGCACAGTGGTTAAGAATCTGCCTGTCAATGCAGGGGACAAGGGTTCAAGCCCTGGTCCAGGAAGATCCCACATGCTGCGGAGCAACTAAGCCCTTGTGCCACAACTACTGAGCCTGTGCTCTAGAGCCCATGAGCCACAACTACTGAGCCGGTGCGCCACAACTACTGAAGCCCGTGTGCCTAGAGCCCGTGCTCCGCAACAGGAGAAGCCACCACAATGAGAAGCCCACACACCACAATGAAGAGGAGCCCCCGCTCCCTACAACTAGAGAAAGCCTCACGCAGCAACAAAGACCCAATGCAGCCAAAAAATAAATAAATTAAAAAAAAAGAAAAAAGTAAAAAGTTTCCCCAAGTAGGCCCTCCAGACCTCCCACTTGAAGGGTGTAACCCTGGCTGCCGGTTATCTGGAAAGTGGTAGGGCGAGAAATCTGGGGTTTTCAACATTCACTGTGTAAACTTTCACTTAAGCCTGCAGCAGGTTATCCTTGCCTCCAGTGGGCTGGTGTCCTACGGACCAGAGATTCTCTATTTTACCCTGTCCACTTTGCTGCCAGGGTTAGAGGCAGGCGGGGGCATAGATGGCTACATTGGGTGGTGGAGAGGGTGAGGGTGTAACTGCTTCCTATATTGATTCTCTAATAATTCCTCTTATTTTTTAACTGTTTATTTTGAAACAATTATAGATGTACAGGAAGTCACAAAAATGTATGCTGAGGTCCCCTGTACCCTTCACTGTTTCCCTCAATGATTACATCTTATATAATTAACCACACTACCTAAACTGGGAAATTAACATTGGTACAATGTGTGTAAATAGTTCTGTGATATTTTATCAATAGATTCATGTAGCCACCGCTATAATCAAGATACAGAAACATTCCACCACCACAAACATTTCTATTAAGCCACGATGTTATGGTCACATCCACCCCTCTAACCCTAGCAAACCACTGATCTGTTTTCCATTTTCTATGATTTTTTCATTTTGAAAATGTTATATAAATGGAACCATATAGTTTGTATTTTTTGAGATTTTTTTTCACTCAGCATAATGCTTTAACATCCATCCAAATTGTTGCAGGTATCAGTAGTTCATTCCTTATTATCACTGAGTAATAGTCCATGCTATAGATGTACCACAGTTTGTTTAACCATTCACTTACTGAAGGACATATTGGTTCTTCCCAATTTTTAGCTACTACAAATAAAGCCACTATGAACAGTCACATAAAAGTTTTGTGTGGATATAAGTTTTCATTTCTCTAGGATAAATGCCCCGGAGTGTGATTTCTGGGTCATATGGTAAGTGTATGTTCATTTTTTTAAGAACAGATTTATTGAGATATAATTCACATATCATATAATTCACCTATTCAAAGTGTACAAGTTAGGGACTTCCCTGGTGGTCCAGTGGCTAAGAGTCTATCTTGCAACGCAGGGGAGACCAGTCAATCCCTGGTCGGGAAACTAAGATCTCGCATGCCGCAACTACTGAGCCCATATGCTCTGGAGCCGGTGCACCACAACTAAGACCCGATGCAGCCAATAAATAAATAAATAAATAAATGTTTAAACATAAATAAATAAAGGGTACAATTTAATATTTTTTTCATATATTTAGAAGGTATGAATAAACCATCACCACAATCTAATTTTAGAACATTTTGTCCCCCCAAAAGAAACTCCATATCCGTTAACAGTTAATCCTCATTCCTCCCAATTCCAGTTGTTGTTTGTTTGTTTGTTTTTAAGAATCTGCCAAACTATTTTCCAGAATGCCTGTGCCATTTGACATTCTCACCAACAATACATGACAGATCTAATTTCTCTGCATCCAAGAACTCAAGCATTTGGTGTTGTCAATATGTTTTTATTTTCACTGTTCTAATAGATGTATAGGGATAGCTCATGGTGGCTTTAGTTTGCATTTCCTTAATGGCTAGTGATGTTTAACATCTCTTCATGTGTTTATTTGCCTCCAGTGAAATGTTTCCAGATGTTTTTTAATGTTTCCAGATGTTTTTTTAAAGCTTCTAGATGGGTCCATGAAGTCTCTGAGAAGCAGAGGCCCCTTCCACCCTACGCTTGACTCACATTGAATTGAGACATGAGGGAGAAATAAACCTTTATTGTGGTAAGCCACTGAGATTTGGGGGTTGTTTGTTACAGCACTTAACCTACCCTCACTAATTCGGTTCCAGCTTTGGAGAAATTGCCTTTACCTCCTGCGTCTCAGTTTCCTCATCTGAAAATGAGAGGTTTACGTATCCATACATATATAAATTGTATGGATATTATTTCCAAGTGGTTTAAAAATCTACAAGGATTGGGCTTCCCTGGTGGCGCAGTGGTTGAGAGTCCGCCTGCCAATGCAGGGGACACAGGTCCGTGCCCCGGTCTGGGAAGATCCCACGTGCCACGGAGCGGCTGGGCCCGTGAGCCATGGCCACTGAGCCTGCGCGTCCGGAGTCTGTACTCCGCAACGGGAGAGGCCACAGCAGTGAGAGGCCCGCGTACCGCAAAAAAAAAAAAAAAAAAAAAAAAAATCTACAAGGATTAATTGCAGAATTTCTCAACCATAATAAAAAGTAAATTCTCCATTTATAGATGGTTTGTGTTCCAAAAGTCCAGGTATGAGTCCCTTATTGGAACATTGTTTCTGGGAGAAAAGAGATTTAATATTTTAAAATATGCTTAGATTCCTGCTTAACCATCAGTTCTGAGGCCCCCCAAACCCCAGCTGGAGCTGGTGAGTGAGGTGGGAGAGCAGGAACTGAGCAGAAGCTCTGGGGTGTGATTAGAGAGGGACAGGATGGGAGGGTAGGATGGGCTGGACCATGGGCCAGGATGTCAGCTGCGCAAGGTTCCTTGGGAGGCCATAGACGCCATTATGCATGTGAATAGCTCCTAACTTGGTTATTTCAAATTCTACATATACTTCTTCATTTTAACTGTACTTGGATACATGTTCTGTGCAGGACAGAGATGGATTTACCATGGAGCTAATGTAACTCAACCTTCAGGGTCCTCACTCATACCCAGGACCCTTCCAAGGCCTTACAAATTTTTCTAAGTGTTTACAAGGTCATTTGATTTTACAAAATTTGAAAAAGTTAAGATATTTTAATTGCAGTTGATTAAGACTGCTGTTTCCACTTTGACTTCCCTCCTTCACATTTCCCCTTGTGTTAGATGGCACTGGAATGGCCACAGGCATTCTTGGAATCCAGCTAAGGGGAAGTTTAGTTGGGGATATGCTCTGTTTGGGATCTATTCACATGGTTTACAGTCACTTCCATGCATAGTTGACCTATTACAACTATTTCCTGACGCCCAGATGAAGGAATAGCTCCAGGAATCTCTTATCTGCCCACCGGGCTGACTCACCTGAAGTTGCAACCTGAAGGTGCTAGGCCAGAGTTCAAATCAAGGTCTAAATGTGTCCTACTGCACCTGGCACCAGAAGTGTGTGGGAGTAGAAGAAAATCAAGTTTTGAAAATATATGAAGCCGAAGTCAGACAGAGAAAGGCAAATATCATATATCACTTCTACGTGGAATCTAAAAAAATGGTACAAATGAACCTAAACAAAACAGAAATAGAGTCACAGATGTAGAAAACAAACAAACTTATGGTTACCAAGAGGGAAGGCGGGGGGAGGGATAAATAGGGAGATTGGGATTAACATATACACACTACTATATATATAATAGATAACTAATAATAACCTACTGTATAGCACAGGGAACTCTACTCAGTACTCTGTAATGACCTATATGGGAATAGACTCTAAAAAAGAGTGGATATATGTATTTGTATAACTGATTCACTTTGCTGTACACCTGAAACTAACATTGTAAATCAACTATACTCCAATAAAAATTAATTTTAACAAAAGAATATATATTGAGAAAATAAACACATTTTCTTTAAAAAAAAAGAAATGTATGAGGCCAGAAGCTAGTCTGAAGAAAACTCTTCCACTTGTCAGCTGTACAAAAATATAAGCAGAGGATCCTGTCCTTATTGACATCCAGTCAAAACAAGTTTTGTTGTGTCAGCAATATACTCAATAACACAGCAAATATCATTATATATGCATTCTTTTCTCTTTTGATAAGAACTGTTCAAAATACAAATTATCAAAACTCCTATCTTTACACCTTTTGATGACTTGACACAAATTACTGATATCAATGCAAATAATAAAAAACTCATAATTCACTATTTATAATGAGGTTTTCAAAGACAAATTGGCTAGTAAACGTAGTCAATTTGAAGAGCATAGTCCCTGCACAAGAAAATTTGAAATGCTCTGAGATTGTATAGCTCCTAGATGAAAGAAACTTGACCAAGGTTTTTCCCCAATTTGATAACAAACCTAAACATTTACATGACATTGCCAATAGCAAATTGTGAACCTGAAAGAAAATTTTCTAAATGATCAAATAATAAAAAGACAAATTTGAGGGCTTCCCTGGTGGCGCAGTGGTTGAGAGTCCGCCTGCCGATTCAGGGGACACGAGTTCGTGCCCCGGTCCGGGAAGATCCCACATGCCGCGGAGCAGCTGGGCCCGTGAGCCATGGCCGCTGAGCCTGTGCGTCCGGAGCCTGTGCTCCGCAAGGGGAGAGGCCACAGCAGTGAGAGGCCCGCGTAACAAAAAAAAAAAAAAAAAAAAAAAAGACAAATTTGATAAGACTGAATCATCTTTCTAGTCCTCTTAGTAAAATGGTATTTTCAAATCATTACCATGTGAAGAAGCAGTCAAAGAGTATGCAGCCAAAAAATGTAAGAAAATAGTAATATTCAAGTTTGATTTGATTCATCAAACTATTGATGGGATTTGATTCATCAAACTATTATGGGATTTTTTGTGATGTTTGTGGTATTTGTCAGCTTTTTAAAAATTGTAATTTGTTGTGATTTATTTTCTCATTGTAAATATTCACTTTCATACCTATCTTTGTTTGTAATTTTTTTCTTTAAAGCATTGCCCACCCGCACAATTGTATAAGCATCAGGCTCCACAAAATCTAGCCAACTGCAGTGCAGAGCATGCTCTTAGGTGCTATTACAGCTACTTGAGGTATTAGGGCTGGTTACTCAGGCCCCAGGCTCCAGCTAAGCATTGTCAGGTCACTTGGGCTGATCAGGCTCTGAAAAATGGGCACAGGTTCAAAAAGTCCCCGGAGTGAGTCAAACTCTAATGCCTCTTTATGGGCTCACCTCTAAGGCATTTCAGGTCCCCAATAACATTACCAGGCCCACTCCTATCTTTACTTCTTGAGGCTCCCAGGGTCAGGAGGAGCCTGCCATTCACCACCTAGGACTGTTGCCTATTTCTTTTCAGGTGAACAGTGTTTTGAGAACTCAAAAACCATGCCCATGTCCTTGATGAAATTAAACTCTTTACTGGAAAATATATATATACTGTGTTTAAACAGGCAAAGAAAAAACTGCCTACAAAAGCAAGGTGATCCCTGCTCTTTGGAAATTAAGGGTTGCCGAGTGTTTGTGCTAGCGTCATCTAGTGACAAAAAGGGGTAAGTTCAGCTCACC
Source organism: Mesoplodon mirus (assembly GCF_964341445.2). NCBI lineage: Eukaryota > Metazoa > Chordata > Mammalia > Artiodactyla > Ziphiidae > Mesoplodon > Mesoplodon mirus. The sequence goes on along the minus strand of NC_138987.1, from coordinate 56,094,628 downwards.
AAAATCTGTCAAACACTGGGGAGAGAAATGGTGGTGCTGCTGTTCCCCCACCCTCCCCTGCCCCCCTTCTTCTAGAAGTTGTGCAGAATATTGTGGTAAATTCAATCCCACTGTGACTTTTGGTCATTAACTTATGTCCTCTCTGTCTGATAGGTCAGACAGAGGTGAAAGTATGAAGTAAAAATTGAGAGGAAAAGGGACAGGGCCTATTTTAACTTCTGATGGTACTGTCTGCAGAAGTCATGCTTCAGTCCTTGGAAGAAGTTCGGCAAATCGCTGGCCTCATGAAGCTGGAGGCCCCCTGAAGATGGCTGGTCAGGTGGGGAGAGGTCAGCACAACTCTGCAGACCCCTGGCTGAACCTGCTGGATATTCTGGCCCATCCTGGCTGCTGACTTGAACCTGCTACCTAGGCCAATGCCATGCCCCATCCTGCCTCTTCAGCACAGTTTCTTACCAGCTCAGTTTTTTTTCTTATCTCTGGCTCGGCCCACATTTTGCCTAGTTCCATTCCACCAGGTCTCTTTCAGTTCAGTTCTCTTCTTTCTTCCTTTTCAGTTTTCCCAAATCAGACCTGGCTTTAGTTGCCTACTTGCATCCTGTATGGAGTTTGGGTTTTTTTTTTAACTTTATTTCATTGCAACAAGAATACTTAACATGAGTTCTACCCGCTTAACCAGTTTTTAAGTGTACAGTACAGTAATCTATAGACACAATGTTGTACAGCAGATCTCTAGAATGTATTCATCTTGCATAACTGAAACTTTATACCAGTTGACTAGTAAGTCCCCCTTCCCCTCACCCCAGCCACTGGTAACTACCATTCTAGTCTTTGCTTCTGTGAGTTTGACTATTTTAGATACCTTATATAAGTGGAATCATGCAGTAATTGTCCTTCTGTAACTGGCTTATTTCACTTAGCATAATGTCCTCAAGGTTCATCCATTTTGTCACATATGGTAGGGTTTCCTTCTTTTTTAAGATGAATAATATTCTACTGTATGTATATACCACATTTCTTTTATCTATTCATCTGCAGATGGACATTTAAGTCATTTCCACGTGTTGACTATTGTGAACAGTGTCACAATGAACATGTGAGCACTAATATCTCTCCGAGATCCTGATTTCAATTCTTTTGGATAAATACCCAGAAATGGGATTGCTGGATCATGTAGTAGTTCTATTTTTAATTTTTTGAGGAACATCCATACTGTTTGTCATAGAGGCTGCACCATTTTACATTTCCACCAACAACGCACAGCGTTCCACTTTCTCCACATCCTTGCCAACACCTCTTGTCTGTTGTTTTTGTTTTCATAATAGCCACCCTAACAGGTGTGAGATGATATCTCATTGTGGTTTTGATTTGCATTCCCCTGATGATTAGTGACACTGAACATCTTTTCATATACCTGTTGGTCATTTGTACGTCTTCCTTTGGAAAACTGTCTATTCAAGTCCTTTGCCCATTAAAAAAAAATCAAGTTATTGGTTTTTGTGCTTTTGATTTGTAGGAGTTCCTTATATATTTTGGAAATTAATCCCTTATCAGATAAATGGCTTGCAAATATTTTCTCCCATTCCATAGGTTGCCTTTTTACTGTCAGTGGTTTCTGTTGCTATGTAGAAGCTTTTTAGTTTGATGTAGTCCCACTTGTCTATTTTTGCTTTTGTTGTCTGTGCTTTTGGCATCACATCCATGAAATCATTGCCAAGATCAGTCTTGAAGCCTTTCCCCTATGGTTTTTTTTCTAGGAGATATACAGTTTCAGGTCTTACATTTAATCCATTTTGAGCTGATTTTTGTGTAAGGGTCTACTTTCATTCTTTTGCATATGACTATCCAGTTTTCTCAATACCATTTGTAGATATTGAGTTTTCATTCAGCATATACTTACTAAGCATCCTTGGGTCAGGCATTATGGCAGGTATAAGGGATTCAGGCTGAGAATAACATAATGGTTGCAAGTACATCCTCTGGAGCCAAAGTGCCTGGGTCAAATCCTGGTACTATCCTTTCTAACTGCAACACCTTGGGCAAGTTACTAACTTCGCTGTGCCCCAATGTCCTCATCTATATAAAAGGGATATTAGTTACCGTTCTTTCCTCACAGGGTTAGTGCGAGAATTAAATAAATACATGTAAAGGGCTTAGAAAGGTGTCTAGCGCCTGGTAAGCACTCTTTAAGTACCGGCTCGTAAGGCATAGTCCTTGTCTCTCAAGAGCTCACAGTCTACAGTTGCCCCTGTCCACCTGACCCATGTGGCAGGCAGGGCCATCTGGGTCTTCTGGCACCTCGAGTGACCCATAGTTCCTGGCATCACAGGATGAACCGGGTGAAGTTCCAGCGTCACAGATTCGCGTGTGACCCTGGACAAGTCATTCCTACTCTCTGGATCTCACATGCATTTGTAAAGGAAGGAAGGTGGACCAAAAGTGACTTCCAAGTCCCAACAAATTCCTTGTTCTGGGTAGCCCAAGTTGAAACTATGTCAGCTTGAGCAAGTCACTCAACCTCTCTGAGCTTGTTTCACCAGAAAAACGGGATAATATTACTAACCACCTCCCAGGTTATGGCGATGGTTCCACACGCCAGCGCAAACCCCAAGCTTCTGCGCTGGCTCAGGGTAGGCCGCCTTTATAGTCACTCGCCTTTGCCATGCAGCGCAGGCGCGCTGGAGCCCGGACCGCGGCTCGCCGAGCCTGCAGGTTCCCGACTTCCGGTTCCGAGGGGACCCCGAGGCCAGACTGAGACTAATGGCGGTGTCCATGAAGCAAGCCACCGGGGGCGTTGAAGAGACCGCGGCGGAAGAAGAACCGCGAGTTCTGGAACCCGGGGCCGCCCCATTCGGAAATTTCCCTCATTATTCCCGCTTCCACCCTCCAGAGCAACGGCTCCGCCTCCTGCCTCCAGAGCTGCTTCGCCGGCTCTTCCCTCAGAGTCCCGAGACAAGGCCGATCCTGGGGCTCGACGTGGGGTGTAACTCCGGGGTGAGTGACGGGGGAGGGATCGGACGTCGGTCGAGCCGAGAGGTTGGCAGCCTTCACATCACATCCACTGGGGTTCCGGCCTGGGCGTGGCACCAGACCCCTCACAACTTTCCCAAAATGAGTTTAAAGGCGTAGTGTTCGACCCCGTGCTGCTGCTGCTACCTCATCTCTAGGGTCCCAGCACTATCTCTTTTAGGAATCTTGGGGAGGAATCGTTTTCAATTACGTCCCGAATTCCTGCGTCCCCGCCTCCGCGCTTGCGGCCCCCTGGCAGAACGCCGGGTGGGAAGGGCCACTGTGCCTGGGCTTCCAGCGCTTGCCTCCTGTCCAGCGTGGCTGGCGACCTGGCTGGGGGAGAGGGGACTTCCCGAGACCCAAGTTTGGGAGCGTGGGGTTGGGATTGGTTTACTGGGAGCCAAGGGTGACAGAATCATGCCTGGAATTAAGATTAGTGTGAAACGGTGCAGAATGGACCCTGGAGCCAAGTGGATATTTATTTTAAAAGCAATCAGTTGGCCGAGTACAGTGAAGAAGATCGAGAAGGAAAAATAAAACATCCTGCGGGAGGAAGGCGTTGCCACATTTTCTTACCGCAAAGTATATTTAGGCGTAAGAATGATTATAGTCAAACCACAAGCAAAATAGCGAAATGTCTCTCTGACACCTATTTGTAGCCACTAGGATATCCTAGAGGAGCAGGCATTCTGACCCTATGATTACAAATGCTTCAAAAAGTTAGTACCCTCACTCCATTCCAGACCAGGAGTGGGAGGGGATGAGGAGAATTTTATCGTGTTTCTGGCCTTAGGCAGAAGAGAATTTGGTAGAGGGTTGAGGGCTGTAGGCACACGGCTGGTAAATGGGAGGGAGACATTTGGACACAGGCTAAAAAGCTGGAATGAGCAGATGGGTGGGTGTCTGGCTGTCCCTTGCAAACATTTCTCTACTGTGATGATATAGCAGATCAAAGGGGAAAAGAGACTGGGTTTAAGACTTGGGATTTCATGAAAGGCATTAGGAAACTACAGGAGATTTTAAAGTTGAAAGTAGTATATGTGTACCTTAGGGGCCAGGACATAGTTGCAGTTAACTAGGGCAGTGGTTCCCAAACCTGGCTGTACATTTAGGGAGTTTTTTATTTTGCACTTAAGAAAAGATGCTTGCACTTGATAAGACCCCCCCCCAAAAAAATTCAAAATACAAAGGGGCATATAGTAAAAAGCAAGTCTCTACTCCTGACCATAAATCCTCTTCTCGTACACAATGGCAACTGCTGCTTATAATTTCTTGAGTATACACCTTACAAATAATAGCACACTCTTTTGCACCTTGCTTTTCATTTAATAATTTGGAGATCACCCATGTCACTACAGTCTTTTTTAGCAGCTTCATAATATAGATGTGCGATAACTTGGGGGGGTGCTTTGTTTTTAGAATTTTAGATTTTAGAAACTCCTAGGCCCTACTCTAGACCTACTGAATCAGGATCTTGGGGATTGAGCCCTTGAGTCTGTGTTTTCTTTTTTAAGCTTCCAGGGGTCTCTAGGATTGGGGAATTGAGGATGGAGAGGATTAAGAGATGTGGTAGAGGAGGGACTGATGTGATGAAATGACTGGTCAAACATGGGGCACACCCAAGATCAGATAGGAGGGGGAAGACGGCAGAGAAATAAATGGAAAGATGGGGAGAAATTTTTAAGCAGCATAATCTTCCTACTCAAAATGTGGTCCTTGAACTACAGCATCAGCATGACTTGGAAGTTTATTAGAAATACAGAATCTCCGCCCCCAACCCAGATCTACTAAATCAACATCTTTATTTTAATAAGATCCCTAGGTGATGTGTAAGCCTATTGAAGTATGAGAAGCCTGGTATGGAGGAAAGAACTTAATGTTGCCTAAATCCTGCCATGTAGTAACCATGTGACATTGGACAAGTCACTAGCCTCTGAACCATAATTTTTAAAATACAGGGTTTTTGTGAACTATGCCACACATAGAGAAAAGTGCACAAAACATAAATTCACACTTTATGAATTATTATAAAGCAGACATCTTTATGACTACTGTCTATATCAAGAATAAAACATTGTCAGCGCCCCGAGAAGTCTCCCATATGCCTTTCCCTGCTCATAAACGCCCATCTCCACCCAGAGAGCCCAACTTTTACTATTATTGTTTCCTTGCTTTTCTTTATAGCTTGCTATTTTTGTATCCATAAACAGTGTAGTTTAATTTTGTCCATTTTCTAACTTCATATAAGTGGAAGCTTGCCATGTATTTTCTTTTGTCTTGCTTTTTTACTCAGCATTATGTATTTGTGTGAGTCATCCATGTTGCTGCACTGAGCTGAATTCCTTCATTTTTAATTGCTATCTGGTATTCCATCTTAATCCATGCTACTATTATTGGCCATCTGGATTGTTTCCAGCCACACTTTCTTCACCTGCACAAAGGGCATAAATATTTTCCTCACAGGATTGTTGCACAGAGCAAATGAGGTAGTGAATATAAAAATGCCTTAAAAGAACAGATTAGAACATGAATTTGAGTTAGTTATAATGGTTGTAGAAGTCAAAGTTAGAGAAAGGAAATAATGACTTGTTTAAGAGTCAAAAAGGTGCTAAGATGGTGAAAATCACAAATCATTGGATTTGGCTAGAAGGAGGTCAGCAGGTAATGGATGCAAAAGCAGAATAAGTCTCAGAAGGGGGCAGTGAAACACAACACATGTAGCAAAATTGAAGCTGTAGAGTGAAGGCTGAATGAAGACTTTGGAATGCAGACTTTCCCAACCACAGGTCTGAGAAGTAGATTTTTATAAGATGGTCCTTGCTCTGTTCCTCACCTTCCTGTCAAGGAGCACTGGTTATGCTCCTGAAATCCTTTCCTCCTCCCTGGGGTCTGAGATACTCAAAAAAAGAAAAAGATAGTGAGCTTAGCAGCATATTACTTAAGCTGGAAAATACTGCTCTGGACTCCTTTGCTGCATCCATTGGGCTGTAACTTTCAACCACACAACCACCCATCAGTGTCAGGAAAGTATGGAGATGATGCATTACAGCCTGAGACTCCTGGAGGGCGCTGAGAGCCTGCTTTGTGGAAAACTTTTGGGGGGCAGCCTGCTTAGGCTATAGTTTAACAGCCTTACATCCTATAATGCCAGGAGTAAGTGGCAGTCTCAATGGGAGGATAAGAGATATAGGTTTCTCTTCCATTCACTGGTTGAGAGCTGCAATGACAAAGCTCTTTTGGATTCCTCTAGGATCTGAGTGTGGCTCTATACAAACATTTCCTTTCCCTACATGATGGGGAGACCTGCTCAGATGCCTCAAGAGAACTCCATCTCCTCTGCTGCGACATAGATCCAGTCCTGGTGGAACGAGCTGAAAAAGAATGCCCTTTTCCTGATGGCTTGACCTTTATCACCCTGGACTTCATGAATCACAGGACGCGGAAAGTTCTCTTGAGCTCTTTTTTAAGCCAGTTTGGACGCTCAGTTTTTGATATTGGCTTCTGCATGTCAATAACCATGTGGATTCATCTGAACCATGGGGACCAAGGCCTTTGGGAGTTCCTGGCCCACCTTTCTTCCCTGTGCTGCTACCTCCTTGTGGAACCACAGCCCTGGAAGTGTTATCGGGCAGCTGCAAGGCGTCTCCGGAAGCTGGGCCTCCATGATTTTGACCACTTCCGCTCCCTAGCTATCCGAGGTGATATGGCTAATCAGATTGTGCAGATCTTGACCCAGGACCATGGCATGGAATTAGTATGCTGCTTCGGCAACACCAGTTGGGACCGAAGCCTTCTGCTCTTCAGGGCAAAACAAGCCACAGAGACTCATCCGATCCCTGAATCACTGATAGAAGAAGGGAAAGAAAGGAACAGAATAAGATTCTGGAGGCAATGAGATGGGAGGGAGGATAGAGATATTGAAAGGGGTTTTTATACAAAGAATTAAGTTCATTCTCCTTAACTCCTGGTAGTTAGGCAGCTTTAAAACTTGGCAGATGGGCTTCCCTGGTGGCGCAGTGGTTGAGAGTCCGCCTGCCGATGCAGGGGACACGGGTTCGTGCCCCGGTCCGGGAGGATCCCACATGCCGCGGAGCGGTTGGTCCCGTGAGCCGTGGCCACTGAGCCTGCGCGTCCGCAATGGGAGAGGCCACAACAGTGAGAGGCCCGCATACCGCAAAAAAAAAAAAAAAAAAAAAAAAAACTTGGCAGAAGCTTTTTAAATGTCCAGGACATGCAATTAAAAGAATCAGCATCTTCCTCATTTTGGGGGATGATCCCTGAGGAGAATATACCTGTGGGGCAATGATCTGTCCTATCTGGAATGACCTAGAGGAAGTGATCCTGGTTCTGGGATATGCAAAGGGCTGCTTTTGGTGGTTATTTAGGAAGACTTAGACCAGGTTAGCCTTAGAATGTCCCTCCCTGGGCTCCTTAAATCTGATCTGCCTTCTTCAGGCTTCTTCTAGACTAACTCATCCTGTCTATGAGACAAAACCTCACAGTACAATCTGGAATGAAAAGTCATTGGCCTGGCTAAAGGAGAAGCTTTGGTAGGAAGAACATCTTTCCAGAGCAGGTCAAGTTTCCAACATGCCCAGGCTGAGCACAGCAGTTAAGATACAGTACTAAGCAAGATGCGTCGACTAGCATTTAAAAGATGTTTAAAAGATGAAATTATGAACTCAAAATCCAACCGGTACAAATGAAATGAATGAAGTGGGATTATATAGAATATATACAATTATATTTTATATATAATAAAAGTGACTTAAGTATGGTTGAGATTGCCCTGTGAATCTGGAGTAGAAAAGAAATTTCTGCCTTTAACCACTCTACCCATGGAGGTTTCAACTCAAGAAAAAGAACCTCACCCAAGCTCAAAACAGAAAACATGCCAGCGAGTAAGTTAATTCAGGACTTTTTTTGTCAGTGTCCTCTGTCAAAGCATACCAGTATGGAGGTGGGGGGCATACACCAGTATGGGGGTGGGAATACGTGCAGAGAAGCCTACACAAAATGCAGCCTACAATTGGATGGCTACAGCATCAGTGCTGTGGGATAGGTGTCACTGATGTCTGGCAGGTGTTGATTTTTAAAACACCCATGAGCCCACTTCAAGGGAAAGTGGAAGATAGAGAAGATTTGGTGGAGAGAAGATGGAAAAACAAAACATACCTAGCTAAGAAGGGAGATTGGATTGATGAGCTTCACAATCTCTAAGATCCTATTATTTTCTGAGTTGATGTTATAGAAGGAGGAACAGGGAACAAGAAAGTCTGAACCACCAATTAGAGGTTGGACTTCTTGAAGTTAGTAAAAGTTCCTACTAAGGAATTTGAACTTTATGCAGAGAGAGCAGAAGCCAGAGCAGTTCCTAAATAATAGGAGGATGGAACCAAAACCTTCATTTAGGAAAACCAATTTTTCTATTTTGTGCAGGATAATTGTATGGTTGATGCCATTTCCAGTCTCAATTAGACTCTAATACTACTTCTCAGTCTTTTTATATTGCTGCTCCTGATCACTTTTATCCTAGTGACTCTTCCAGACTTTTACCCTTCTGCAGGCAGGCTCTTGACTCTATTCCTGCTCCATTAATCTAAGCAGGTGACCTAACCACCAACTAGTGCCATTTTTGTTTACTGTGTCAGGAAGTCTTTTCTTTTTTAAATTAATTTATTTTATTTTATTTATTTTTTTTGGCTGCGTTGGGTCTTCATTGCGGTGCACGGACTTCTCATTGCGGTGGCTTCTCGCTGCGGAGCACGGGCTCTAAGCTCACGGACTCAGTAGTTGTGGCGCACGGGCCCAGTGGCTCCGCGGCATGGGGGATCTTCCAGGACCAGGGCTCGAACCCGTGTCCCCTGCATTGGCAGGGGGATTCTCAACCACTGAGCCACCAGGGAAGCCCCAGGAAGTCTTTTCTTGCCCTCAGCCTTGAACCCCTTCATCTTCCCTTGTTTTCACTTCTAAACTTACCCAGTGAGCTTTTACCCAAATAACCTTGGCCTAAGTTCCAGATCCCAACCTCTACTACCTCTCCCAAATTGTATTTTATTAAGGATCCCCTTGGTGTCTCCTTGGCCTCATTGAACCTTCCTGTCCACCTACCAACATGCTGAGTTCTCTCTCACCTTCAAAACCACCAACTTTTCCTGTGTCCTGTCTCCCTCTCAGCCTTATGCAATCTCCATCTCTTCACCACCATACATGAGCAAAGCCCTTGAAAGAATACATGCCACCGCCTCTGCTCCCTCATCTCCCATTCATCAATGGCCACCTGAATGCCATATTTTGAGGCCTCTTTTCAGTCTTCCTCCTGGGCCATGAAACCATTCAACACTATTGACTCCTTCCTTATTGAATCACGCTCCCTTTGGTTCTCTGCCATTCTCTGCCATGATTCTCTTCCAGTCTCTTAGTTTCTCTCTACACCTTAAGCAATTGGTTCACATTTTAATTTGCATAAGCATTATCTGGGGAGTCCTGGATTCATCTCTAGAAACTGATTCAGGTCAGAAATGGGGCTTAGGATTCTGGTTTGGTTTGATTTGGGGTTTTTTGCAATTTTTATTGTGGAAAAATATATGTAACATAAAATGTACAGTTTTAACTGTTTTTAAGTGTATATTCTGTGGCATTAAATACATTCACAATGAGGAATCTTTTTAACAGGCATGCCATATGATTATGATGCAAGTCGAAACAGACCACACTTTGATGCTTAGGGTTCCTTGGGGTCCATCCAGTCCTCTTCTACATTTTTTTCCTGGGATGAGTTCCTCCACTCCCATACCTTTAACAACTACCTATATGCTAATAACCCCCAACAGTTATAAGCCCCACCTTCACAATTCCAGATTAATATTTTTCCTGTTTTGTAGTCATATTCCCCTAGATAGTTCTTTGGCACCTCAAATTCAACATATCCCAAAAGCAAACTCATTACCCTCATTCCAAACCTAATCCTATCTCAATTGTTGGCATCCACCCATTGCTCAAGCTACAAACTTCAGTTAATTCTCCTCATTTATACTTCCCACATTGAAATAGTCACAAAGTCCAGTGAATTCTATCAACAACATGTAAGTTCCACTTATTTCATCCACGTGGCTGATGCCTACCAAAGGTTTCTATGTTAAGTCCTCTACCCTCCAATCCATCCTGTCTTGCTGCTAGTGTTCCCTTTCTCAGAAAACTAGCTATGCTAGTATTATGCTTAAAAACCTTCAGTGGTTTCCTAGTGCCTGGAGTCCTGTCCTTTATCCAGTGCCTAAACCAATATTGTTCAATAAGGTAGCCGCTTGCTATTTAAATTTAAATTAAGGAAAATGAAATAAAATTTAAAATTCAGCTCCTCAGTCCTACTAGCCACATTTCAGGTGTTCAGTAGCCCTATGTGACTAGTGACTACCTTATTGGACAGCACAGATATAGAAAATGTCCATTGTTGCAGAAAGTTGTATAGGACAGTGCTAGTCTTCATGCCTTTCCTCTACACATCAGCCACAGTGAACTTCTTAGCACAAACTCCGGCTTCCCTTCTCTCTCCCCCAACTCTCCCACTTTGCAATGTGGTTCAACTGTTTGTCCTAAAAATGGCTCAGATGTTACATTTTCTCAAAAATCCCCCAACTCCTATAGCAGTTTGCATTTGTTACTATATTCTAGTGAGGACTTTGCATAGAGGCCTCTATCACAGTGTTTACCTCATCATATTATAATTGTTTCTGTGCCTCTTCCCTACCACCAGGAGACTGAGCTCCTCAAGCCCAACTTATTTTTGTATACCTAAGCCTAGCTCAATGTCTGACACATGGCTGGCAGCTGAGAATTACGTGTTGAATGAATATATGAGTGAACAAAAAAGAAATGCACCCGAATTCAAGTACTGAGAAGAAAAGGGAGATATATGATTGGGTAAAAGACTGCCCAGGATACTGGGCACAGTGGTTAAGAATCTGCTTGTCAATGCAAGGGACAAGGGTTCAAGCCCTGGTCCAGTAAGATCCCACATGTTGTGGAGCAACTAAGCCCTTGTGCCACAACTACTGAGCCTGCACTCTAGAGCCCGTGAGCCACAACTACTGAGCCCCCGTGCCACAACGACTGAAGCCCATGTGCCTAGAGCCCGTGCTCCACAAGAGAAGCCACTGCACTGAGAAGCCTGCGCACCACAACAAAGAGTAGCCCCCGCTCGCCACAACTAGAGAAAGCCTGTGCGCAACAACGAAGACCCAATGCAGCCAAAAATAAATAAATAAATAAATAAATAAATTTATTAAAAAGAAAAAAAAAGAGGTCTGGTTAGAAACTGGAAAAAAAAGAAAACAGAAAAAGATAATAATATAGCACCGTGTGCCAGACAACATAACTTTTAGAATCCTTAACCCTATGGGGTAGATACTATTATCATCCTCATTTTGCAGATGTTGGAACTGAAGCACATACAGGTTAGGTGACTCTCCCAAGGTCACATACCTTGTAAGTGGCAGAGCTGGGCTTACCTAGGCAGTGTGGCTGCAGAGACTGGGCCTTGGCTACTATGCCTTGAAATTTCATGGAAATCAAGACTGAGAAGAGACTCCAGAGAGCCAGTGTAAAAGAGCATGGGCTTTGGAGTTACTGTGCTTCCTCAAATTATGTGTTCAGACCTGGGAATAAGAGACCCAGCCAGGCCACTCTTAGCTATCCCTGATGTTCTTAGAATTCCCCTCACAGAAATCAGGCCTAATTCTAGGTTGAGTACCTAGTAGCACCCCTGCTGCTGCCTACCAGTTAAATAGGCACATACAGCAAACGTAGACACTCCTACGTCTCCATAAGTCCTAACTACCCTCTTACTGTACCCTTGACTTGCCAGCAACCCTGACTTCCCCTGAATTCCCAATCTGCCCCTAGCTTTTTTTTTTTTTTGCTGTACGCGGGCCTCTCACTGTTGTGGCCTCTCCCGTTGCGGAGCACAGGCTCCGGACACGCAGGCTCAGCGGCCATGGCTCATGGGCGCAGCCGCTCCGCGGCATGTGGGATCCTCCCAGACCAGGGCACGAACCTGTGTCCCCTGCATCGGCAGGCAGACTCTCAACCACTGTGCCACCAGGGGAGCCCTGCCCCTAGCTTTGACTTCTGGGTAGGACCTCAAAAAAGTGGGTTTCATGCTCAGGAGGTAGGGATTTCAAGGCCAACTCTAGGATGTATTAAGATCCCAAGGTCAGTTAGATCCTCCTCAGCCTTCTGGGATTGAGTTTGGCCTGGGAACAGAGCAGTGAAAAGAACATCAGGTTTGGAATCAGGATCTGCCAGTAACTCATTGTATGACCACCCTATTCAATTCATTTAACCTTTCTGAGCCTCAGTTTACTCATCTGTACAACTGAAATAACAAGACCTTCCTTTTCTTATGCCCAAATGTGCTAAAGGATATGATGGTAATTTGCAGAATATGGATTGTTAAATTGCTGTTACATTCTAAGCATGCTACAGACCACAACCATGCCTGTTAGATCAAAGACATGAGAAAAACATCTCATCTCTGTAGAAAACATGCATCTCACTATTTCAAATAATTTGTTTTTTAAGATGAGGGAGTAATAAGTAGTTCAACTTCAGCCTACAGAGCATTTTAAAGGAAGCAGTGCTGGGAGGGAGAGAGTGATCGTTGCTAATGGAAATGAAGTTTATGATGGTCGCAGAGTGATAACAGTGATTATAGATGTGAATTTCCCTACTTCTCTGTAGATCTTAATTTAAGGACACTTTGAAACCTTGTGACCCTGCTGGTGCTCTCTCCCTTCACCAAGGCAGTGCCAAGAAAGATATATGGTTCTGTGGCAGGCTGAATACTGGTCCTGCAAAATGTCCACATCCTAATCCCTGGAACCTGTGAACGCTACCTTAGATAGCAAAACGGACTTTGTAGATGTGTACAGTTGTGTAGATTAAGGATCTTGATTAAGGAGTAAGGATTTTGAGATCAAGAGATTAATCTGGATTATCAGGGTTGGCCCTAAATGTAATCACAAGTGTCCTTATAAGAGGAAGGCAAAGGGAGATTTGACCACAGTAGATGTCATGACAGAAGCAAGAGGTTGGAGAAATGTAAGGAAGGGCTACAAGCCATGAAATGCAGTTAGAAAAGGCAAGGAGGGGCTTCCCTGGTGGCGCAGTGGTTGGGAGTCCGCCTGCCGACGCAGGGGACGCGGGTTCATGCCCCGGTCCGGGAGGATCCCACGTGCCGCGGAGCGGCCGGGCCCGTGAGCCATGGCCGCTGGGCCTGCGCGTCCGGAGCCTGTGCTCCGCAACGGGAGAGGCCACAGCAGTGAGATGCCCGCGTACCGCAAAAAAAAAAAAAAGAAAAGGCAAGGAAATGGATTCTCTCCAGAAGCCTCCAGAAGGAATGCAGCCCTGCCAATACCTTGATTTTAGACTTCTGATCTGTAAGAGAATAAATTTGTGCTGTTTTATACCACTAAGTTTGTGATGATTTGTTACAGCAGGAACAGGAAACTTAACACAGGGACTCTGACTACAATGAGACTAGGCTACAAGCTAAGCAGCAGCAGTCCCAAATAACTCCTGATGGCAGAAAACAGCCACAGTGACCAAAGGAATAGGCTGGGCTCCATCTACATGGGTAACTAAGGAATCTTTGATCAGTAAAAGCTTTGGGAGATCCTTCAGCATCTGAACCTGACCTCTTCCCTCCAACATTTCTATTGGCTGAGCAGTTACCTGACGTGTTGGGAGGAACTGTTGTATTTGAAGTCTGTAGCTGTTAGTTTCAAAAAAGATGGGTAAATAGTGCTTATAACGATGAGCTCTCGGTACCAAGAAGGTAATGATTGTGTAATGGCCTGGGAGAGCCCTTGGAGATGGTAAGACTATCTTTGGCTTCAAGAAAAGATCATCTTTATCTATCCTCAAAACAGCCTAATTTAGGAACCAACACCAAACATGACAAGAGACTTACTGAGGGACAAGAATGAAGAATGGTCCTGGATATACTTTAAATATATAGATATGTAATCCAGTATATTAAAAAATTAGCATCTCACCATGCAGTCAATATAAAAATTATTAATGAGATGTATTATTTTTTAATACCATCTTCAAAATCTAGTGTGTATTTTATACTTACAGCTCATCTCAGTCTGGACTAGCCACATTTCAGATGCTTATTAGCCACATGTGGCTAATGCTACACATTTATGGCAAATCAAAAAGTAATTTATCAAGTTCCTTCCATACGCCCAGCATGCTTTTATCTGCTGTGGAGGGTAAATAAAAATCAATTAAACAAACCGGGACTTCTAAAGGTTAGATTTGATTCTTTTAGCAACTATGTTAAAAGTTGAGGAGAAAAGGAGAGGCTCATACATGGTAGCATGTGATCATGTGAGCTTCAGAAAAGAAAAAATCTTTGTGGACTACAATGGGCATGGAAGAATTTCTGGAGCGTATGGGATTTGAGCTGTCCCTGAAAGTCATATCTGCAGGTTCTGCATCCACAGATTTAACCAACCATGGATCAAAAATATTTGGGGAAAAAAATTCCAGAAAGTTCCAAAAAGCAAAACTTGAATTTGCTGTGCACCTCTGGCATAGCATTTACATTGTACTTACAACTATTTATGTAGCACTTACATTATATTAGTTATTATATGTAATCTAGAGATGATTTAAAGTATAAGGGAGGATGTGCATAGGTTATATGCAAATAGTACATTTTATATGAGGAACTTGAGCATCCATGTATTTTAGTATCAATTGGGGTCTTGGAACCAATTGCCTATGGCTTCCAACGGACAGCTGTATAGCTTCTGCAATGATAACAAGAGGGACAGGAGCATGCCTTATGAGCCATGTAGAGAGGAACCTCTCTGCAAAGGTACACAGGAATGTGTGTTTTGTCCATTGAAAACAGAAAGGACTGGCTGGTCTAGAATGGAGATGTCATTCTGAGCAGCAGTGAGAGATAACAGTGGTCTTTTCCATTTAAATAGATTCTGGATGGAATATTTATTATTTTAAAATATTTTAAAATTAATTTTTATTAGAGTATAGTTGCTTTACAGTGTTGTGTTAGTTTCCGCTATACAGCAAAGTGAGTCGGCTATACATATACATATATCCCCTCTTTTTTGGATTTCCTCCCCATTTAGGTCACCACAGAGCACTGAGTAGAGTTCCCTGTGCTATACAGTTAGGTTCTCATTTATGATCTATTTTATTTATTTATTTATTTTAAAGAGAAACCCTTCCCATTAAGGCATTTGTGCTTTTTTTTTTTTATATTTATTTATTTAGGCTGCGCCAGGTCTTAGTTGCGGCATGCAAACTCTTAGTTGCGGCATGCAGGATCTAGTTCCCCGACCAGGGATTGAACCCCAGGACCCCTGCATTGGGAGCGTGGAGTCTTACCCACTGGACCACCAGGGAAGTCCAGTTATCTATTTTATATATAGTAGTGTATATATGTCAATCCCAGTTTCCCAGTTCATCCCACCCCCTTCCCCCCATCAGTAAGCCCTATGTCCATTCTCTACATCTGTGTCTTGATTTCTGCTTTGCAAATAAGTTCATCTGTATCATTTTT
Organism: Mesoplodon mirus; assembly: GCF_964341445.2. NCBI lineage: Eukaryota > Metazoa > Chordata > Mammalia > Artiodactyla > Ziphiidae > Mesoplodon > Mesoplodon mirus. The sequence goes on along the minus strand of NC_138987.1, from coordinate 56,079,024 downwards.
CTAGATTCCACATATAAGTGATATTATACGGTATTTGTTTTTCTCTTTCTGACTTACTTCACTCTGTATGACAGTCCCTAGGTCCATCCATGTCTCTGCTGGATGGAATATTTAAAGTAAAAAGAAAACCGTAAGCATACTAGGGAAAAAAGGTAATTTAAAAAATTGGAGTACATCCTAAACACACCAAAAAAACAAAAGCCATAAAGAAAAAGATCAATAAATTTGACTACCTAAGGCAAAGGGGAAAAAAAATTCCAATAAACTCACATGACAAACTCCCAACTAGAAACACTTGGCAATATATGTGACAAAGGGCAAATTTCATTATAATACAACCAACTCTTATATATCTATTAGAAAAAGACATTCACAGAAAATGATAATGGCAGATAACACCTGAAAATTTGTTTAATCTCTCTCTCTTTTTTTTTTTTTTGGCTGCATTGGGTCTTCCTTGCGGTGTGGGGGCTTCTTGCGGTGGCTTCTCTTGTTGCAGAGCACGGACTCTAGGCGCATAGGCTTCAGTAATTGTGGCTTGGGGGCTCTAGAGCTCAGGCTCAGTAGTTGTGGTGCACGGGCTTAGTTGCTTCACAGCACGTGAGATCTTCCCAGATGAGGGCTCGAACCCGTGTCCCCTGCACTGGCAGGCAGATTCATAACCACTGTGCCAACAGGGAAGTCCCATACTCCCTGGCTTTAGTTACCACCTATGATCTGATGTTCTGATGACTCACAAATGTCTTAGTCCAGATATCTCTAGTCCAGATATCTCTTCTGAGCTTCAGAATTATTTATCCAACATCATCATATATTAGTACTTCCCAACATTTCCCACATCATGGCATGCACAGAAAGTGATGGTGTTTTCGTGGCAGTCCACCTTACTGAGACTGCTGTCTGTTGGGAGGGAGCTTGTGCTGCTCTGAGGGTTGAGAAGATCAATATGCAGCACATCTGTAACCTCTTCCTGAGGCACAACAGTTGGGAAGCTCTGACCTCTTGGATAGACATTTCCACTTGGACGTCTCCCAGGCATTTCACTGTCAACATGTTTGGAAGAGAGTATATCATCTCCCAAACCTGCTCTTCTTCAGGTGTTTGATATTTCAGTGATTGGCCCAGAGGTCTTGGCTTAGCACTCTGCTTCCCTCCACTTCCAATCCCAAGACCTCCTGACTTTAATACTGTTTATTTCTTGAAGTCATCTCCTCTCCATCATCACTATCATTTTCCTAGTCCAGAGTACATTGTTTCTCATTTTTCCCAATTACTACAAAAACTTTCTGTCTGGTCTCCCTGACTTCAATCTTGCTCTCTCTTATCTGTTCTCCACACTGCAACCACAGCGATCTTTTTAAAATGCAGTTCTAATCATGACACCCCCTTGCTTAATACCATTCAAAGGCTCTGCATTGCTTTTAGGATAAAGTATGATCATCCCACTACTTATCTTTTCAATCTTATTGCTTATCATACCCCACATGAATTCTTTATTAGGTAGCTAATACTATATGCACAGTGACTGGGATACAGTAAAGACCCAATAAGAATTTTCGAATAATGAAAATGAGGAGAAAGGGGTTCAAGGACCTAAGCAGATCCATCATATCTGTACCAAGTATGAGGTTTCAAGGCACATACTGGCAATGCTGTCAGAACCCAAGGAACATGTTGTCCTATGTAGAAGTAAGCAGCACTAGCAAAGATCTATTCCTATTCAGCAAATGGACCAAATAATAGCCTCTTCCCAGCTCCTTTCTTCCTCTTAGTGAGCAGGAAAGACATCAAGAATGCACTCAGGGGACTTCCCTGGTGGTTCAGTGGTTAAGACTCCCTAGTTGGGGAACTAAGATCCCACATGCTGCATGGTGCGGCCAAAAAAAAAAAAGAGAATGCCCTCAGAGTCAATGCAACCTGGAGAATAGTCAGATTATTAAAATCTTTTGAGAGGTCAGTTACCAACCCGACCATCTCCTGATGTCAGGAATTCTAAACTGGGGTCAGTTCATCAACCAATGTAACACAGTAGCCAAATGGCTACAATGCCAAACTGAGGAATGAAGATGCTCCAACACTGAATGAAGGAACACATAGTATTGAAGCAGAGGACCCCATTCAAAGTACTGATGTGAGCAGTGAGGGCATGGTTCTCTGAGACGCCATCTACCAGTCATTCATCAGCACTATCTGCACCGTTAGACCATGCCACCAAACTGGTTTGTTACCAACAGCTTGCAGCAACCAGAGACCTAAAAGGCCTAGCTTGGTTTGTAACACAGATAACTCAAGTAAAGAACAATTTATGATTAGTGGTATATAACAAGGTGGAAAACCAACATTGGAACTTCAGTGTAATTTTTAATAAGTGAACAATACCACTAAGTGTGGTAATTAAAGTGTGTTGGGCCTCATCAAAGACAGAAAGCATGGAACAATGATAGCTATACTTCTTTCACCTCCTGTCAGTGAAGATAAAGGTCTGTGAAGCATAGAGAATCTGCCCAAATCTGAATGTCTAAACTTTCAAGTGTGCAAGAGCCTTTAAATTAAGGAGAAAGGTACTTGTTCTGACAAGTGCAGATGTTCCAGCTGTGTTTATTAAACAGGGGCGAACATCTGAATGTAAAGTAAAAAATAATCTACATGGTTTGTTTGCTTCCCAAAATTTATTTATTTGGAAACATCCAAAAATAGTTAGAAATGCCTGGCAGACTCTTTAGGTTTTTCTACCCCATGGTTTTGGAATGCAACAGATTAGTGGACTTTTACTGGACTTTTAAGCCCTTGGAGGAAACGATCATGTCTAATTTTTGTTGCAAACCCAGGACTGGGACATGGATTCCTATTCAGTAAATGTTAGATGATTGAATGAATAGAATTAATCAGTGCTGCAGGATTCCAAAGATGCCACTAGCTATAATCAATAAATAAGGTGAGGGGCTTCCCTGGTGGCGCAGTGGTTGAGAGTCTGCCTGCCGATGCAGGGGACATGGGTTCGTGCCCCGGTCCGGGAGGATCCCATATGCCGCGGAGCGGCTGGGCCCGTGAGCCATGGCCGCTGAGCCTGCGCGTCCAGAGCCTGTGCTCTGCAACGGGAGAGGCCACAACAGTGAGAGGCCTGCGTACCACAGGAAAAAAAAAAAAAAAAAGAAAAGAAATAAGGTGAGCTTTCTCAAAATGAAAACACATTCACAAAAAGATTTGCACAAGAATATTTACAGCAGCCTTATTCATGATAGCCCCAAACTGGAGACACCCAAATATCCATCAATTGGAGAATGGATAAACAAATTACAATATATTCATACAATGGACTATTACTCAGCAATATAAAAGAATAGACTACACATGGCTGAATCTCAAAAATGTTACTAAGCTAAAGAATATAGACACAAAAGAGTACATACTGTATGATTCCACTTATGTGAAATTCAAGAACAGACAAAACCATGGTGATAAGATCCAGGAAGTTGCAGGGGGTGGGTGCTGGTAGGTGCAGGGTAATTGACTATACAGGGAATGAAGGAATTCTTTGGGGTGATGTTTCGGTATCTTGTTTGGGGGGTTACATAAGTGTATATATTATTGTTGAAATTCACCAAACAAAACACCCAAGATCTGTGCATTCTCTTGTATGTTAAGGATAAATCAATTTTAAAAATTGTTTTAAAGCAAAGGTGAGAGAGCTGGTGGGAGTAACCTCCACGACATCTTCTAGGCTCCAATAATCACTATCCTCAGGCACTCTTCATCAAGCTACCTCTACACTCAAGAATCCAAAATGACTTTTTAAAATCACCTGGCCTGTCAAATCCATATCCTTATTCTGATCTCCTCCATACAAAACTTCCTCCATTAACTTCTCCCACTTCCCACCCTACCAACATTATCTGCTCACTGTCCCATGCAGATAATTTGCTCTTTCCTACGTGAATCTCCTTGTGTCCTTACTTCACCTGGATCCTATTCAAGTTCTCTCTGCCCTTCAAATCCCATTTTAAATTAAGGAGCCTCCTTCAGAGAGGCACTCTTGGTCAATTCTAGCCAATTTGAGCACTCTATGTTCCCTGAGCTTTTATGTTCATTTATTGGATAATATGGTGCTTTAATACATCCTGTATATACCCGCAATAGAAGCAATTTTAATAAAATGCGCAGAGCCTGTGGCTACGGATCCCTTTGTATTTCTCTGCAGAACCCCCTTCAGAACCTGCACTAAGGGGCAGATTGTGAAGATTATATGGTATCCAGACAAGGGCAAATAATTGTTTAACCAAGGACCAATGAGAATATCGAAGGGAGCTCTGAGGCCCTGCTGGGGCCTAGGTGGGCTGTTTGCTTTTCCTCCTTCAAGCACGCAGTTAGTTCAGCAGGGAAGGAACTCGCCCCCACTGAGACAGCAAGTGGCGGAGAGCAAGATTGTATCCTTTTTCTGGTCAGCCTCCCCTCTTCCTTAACCAGTGAGGAAAAGGCCAGCACTGCTCTGAGAGGCGCAGAGCCTGTTCCCAGCGCCCAGGTTTCCATATTGCTGGAAGGACCCGATCTGGGAGGAAGAAAAGGGAGATGGAAGCATTTAAGGCCAAGCAGTCACTCAAGCCTCTTCCCTTAGATTTACACCCCACACGTATGCAGGAAGGCAAATTACAAACACCAACGCTCACAATCACATACACACGTGCACGCCCAGCCCTACAGAAGCAGACGCGCATGCCCACGGGTCCGCGTGCACCTACTTAGTTTTCTCTGCTATAGATGCCCCCCATTCCACCCCCGCTTGGCCCAGCCCGGCTTCTCCTACCCCGGCACTGGGGAGGTTTACCGGGCCCGACCCGGCCAGGTCTGGGAAGTCTGTTTCGCTATAGGGGGGAGGGGAGGTCCTTTCCCCCAGGGCGGAAGCGGCGCGCTCGGGCCGGGCGGACCTAGCTCTCGTCCTGGGAACATCTGGAGGGGGCTGGGAGGGGCGCGTATCCAGGGTGAACGTGGATTGGCTGCGCGGGAGGGGGAGGCGGGGTCTGAGCGAGGGGCGGGGCTCACTGGCCCCTTTAAAGCCTTGACATCAAGAGGCGGCCCCAGCACCCCCCTTTTTCTCTGCCCCCCTCCCCCGAGCCGCGGCCATGGACCTGGCGGATCCGGCCTGCCCTGGCCCAGCTCAACACCTGATTTCGGTGAGTTCTGGGCCCACTTGCGATTTAAAGGGCGGCGAGTGGGGGGTCTGTGCCCGGGCTGGGGGTGAGAGATATGGAGGGTAAGGCTCTCGTGGCAGCCTTGGGTCGGAGAGGGCGGCGCGGCTTCCTGCCGGACCTCGCTGGCCTCCCCTCCCTCCCGCCTCACTCACGCCGAGGGGTCCAGCCGCGACTCTGTCCACCCCCACCCCACCCCCTCCCGCCCCTCGCGCCATCCTCGCGCACACTCCGTGGCCCCGGAAGGGAAACTTTCCGGAGAGGGCGATGTTCCGGGGGCCGGTCTACCGCCCCCTTTGAAAGCACTGACCTTGCCCCAGCTGCGCACCCCACCCCACCCGCATCCCATCGTACGGGTGCCGCTTAGCGGTGCCGGGTTGTTGCGCGGGGGAGGCTCTCCCCAAAGCGCAGGCGCGGAGATGAGCCTCGGGCTTCTCTTCGCACTCCTTGCTGTCTCTGTGGCCTGGGGCGGTAGGGTGTGGGAGAGGTGGGGGGAGGCGGAGAGATCGGGGTCTCCCGGAACGACCCTTCAGTGGCTCTGAGGGACTGCGGGAAGGAGAAGGGTAGCCGGGCGGGCTGAACACTAAAGAGAGGCTGAGGAAGGGAGAAGGGCTGGGCAGGGAGTGAAGCCAGGACAGCTCTTGCAGGAAAGGCTCTCTGGGTCCTGGCTGCGGTGCCAGAAGAATGCAGAGAATTTATCTGTGCCCGACACTCCACTGGCCTAGGCCGACTAGGAAAGCGGCTGTCTGAACCCCAGCCCCCGTGGTCTCTCCAGCCCTGGCACTGCCCCAAGGGCACGGAGGACCCTTACCTCCCACAGGCCTGGTTTTCCAGGTGTCTCAGCGCTATCCACCAGCCTGTCCAGCTGCTACTTCTTAAATGCCTCCTTCCTGAGTAGCCAGGGGTCTTAGGCTGCCCGGTTGTCTGGCTGTAAATGCAGTGCTTCTTTGCCCTCCCTACCACTGCTCTCCCTCCCCCACAGGTCCTCCTGCTTAAGCACAGTTGTCTGCCAGAGATAGTGGTGGAAACAAATGCCTGGGACAGGTGTGGTCCTGGAGCACAGTAGCTAAGGGTCAGTGTCTAATGGTTCTGTGGGCAGTACTTTGGGGAAAGTGAACCTAGCCCAGTTGCCTTGTTGCAGACCCTCTCTTGCAAGATATGCCAGCTGACTCAGAGACTCCTTGTCTTTCAAGAAAGGAGACACAAAGTTCACTTCTCATATTTATTGGGTTCCTGTCTTTCTAAGAACAACGTGGGGTTAGTGGGTTTCTTACCTCAGAGAAACACTTGCATCCCAGTCTAGGAAGATATCTGCACTTGGTTCAACTTTGTTTTCAGTCTATGGTCTGTGCGTGAGGTGGTGTGAGCCCTCCAGCCTCTCTCTCCAGCTCAGGCCTTTGGAAGAGAGTGAGAACCTGGAGAGGCAGATGGCCTGGGCTGCAGGGAAAAAGGCCCTTCTACAATAGGCAAGCGGAAACCAGTGTGTATGAGGACCAAGCTGTTATCACTGTGGACTGGGAGTCAGAAGCTCTGGTCCCTGCTCTTCATAGGTTGCTGTGTGACCTTAGCCAAGGGAGTTTGCCTCCCTGGTGCTCTTTTCCACCATCTGTAAAATTCAGCAGTTGGATTAGAAAGCTCTACTATTCCTTTCCACTTTTTGACATTGTGTGGTTCCACTGATAAGTGAAATTGGAGGGGAGTAAGGTCCTCCAGCAGGGTGGCTAAGTTTGAAGAGGTAAGTTGCTTAGGAGTAGAACCTTGGGTGGAGGGGCGCAGACTCCCTTATCCTGCCTAAGAATAGCCACTGTGCTGCTCACCCCTGGTGCCTTGGAGTATGAACTCCTGCTGGCTGGGGTTTGGCCCACCCATCAAGGACTCTGGTGAGATATCCTGGCAGGCCAGTCTTTGAGCTGTGCCTTTGGGGAGGGTTTGAGAGAGGAGGAGGCAGCCAAGGGCCAGCAGGGGAAGCAGATTCCCAGGAGACAGTTTGCATCTCAGCTGTTGGGACTTGTTTTAGGATCTGGGCCAGGGAGTGCAGCACACTTATCTACCCTGTTATGGGAAGAGGACAAGGAGAGCCCCGCTGCTGTTGCCCATCCCACCCGTTGGCCCTACTCACCTCACCTCTGTACTCACACCCCCAGCTCCCAGGCAAGGGGCGTAAGGAATCTTCCCTGCTGCCCTCGCCCAGCCAGCCTCCCAGACCCTGCCACACCAGCCAGGCAGCAGCAGGGAGAGGCTGCCGCAACGCCACCTTTCCCAGACTCCTTCCCTCCTGGTGGGGTAGAGCTTTCTCAGGAGTCAGACTCTCCGGGTTGGGACTTGCTCTCTAGCCCAAGAACCAAAGGCCTTCACGTTCTCCTTGTTTGTTTTCATCCTCGGTCTCCCAGGTGCTGAGGGAGATGTCAAAGGAGAGGTGGTGGTTAAAAAGGCCGTGGGATCGGTTGGATGTGGAGCACATTCTCCTGCATTGCTTTTCCCTCTGCTAGCTCCCCAGGGCCCCCTTCCCTGGGCCCTGCCATGAGAGTGAAGCTACAGCAGGAGGTATTTAGGTTAGACCCCAAGGAAACCTTCCTCACTGCTAGAAACTCCTGGGATGGAGAATGGAAGCTCCCAGGAAGGTCAGTTCCCCAGAAAGTGGTTAACAGTGGAGTCCCTGTCAGAGTGAAGGATGTGGCTGTTGCTAGGCAGAGGCTGCCGTTTCCTCTTGGGGTGTGGCTCTGAGGCCAGCCAGCCAGAGGCCCCGTTAGAAGCAGGCGGAGAAAGGACTCTTGCCTGATAGCGAAAGAGGGGTCCCTGGCCCCATCAGCCTTGGGTTACCAGAAGCACGTCTCTCAGAACAAATGCCGCTTCTGCCCCTGCTTCCCCGGCTCCTCCCCTAATTCACCACCACTACCACTGTCTGCTTTGACAGTCCTCACCCAAACCTGGCAGACTCCTCCAGCCCCAGTCTGGCTGCACTAATGGACTGATTGGATTTTCTGTACTTGGAGTTTGGAATTTCTGATTGAACATGCAAATTTATGTAAATCAATCTGGGATCTGCCACAACGTCAAAACAACATAGAGTCACAGGCTGGAAGGAATCCTAGAGACAGTCTAGTCCAATGCCCTCATGTTAAAAATGGGGAAACTGAAAAAAAAGGTTTGGAGTACACTGAAGTCTAGAGGGGGATGTGATTTGTACAATGATGAGTGTCAGAGGCAGGGCTCCTGACTCTGGTCTAGTGTTTTACGTTGTACCATTCTGCCTTAATTTCTTGTGCATGAGGGGGCCTGGCCAGATTTAAGGCAGAGAGGGCAGTTCTTGAACCTGATATTGTGGAGAGCTAAGCCATTAGGGGTCAGAGTGTTATCTCAGGGTCCCCCATGGGCTCTGGTCAGCTCTTTTAACATGCTGAAGAAAAACAACTTCAAATCCCTTAGAATAACACCCTTAATATTTTTCCCCAGGCCCTACCCTGGAGGGTTGGAAGACAAGGTCTTTGGTTGCTCCCTGGCTTGGCACTTATGGTTCCCCAGAGCTGAGGTTGTGTCTGTTCCCAGCATCTCTCACAGTACCAAGCACGTAGTAGGCTGCAGATGGATCTGCATAAGCAGTGACTCCATCTTTACACTTCATCCACATTCAAGCGTGTGCTGCTTCCCTCCACGGCCACAGTGGGGAAAGATCTTTGGTCTTCTGTGATCACCCTCCCCTCCTCTCCTGGAGGAGGCACAGACCAGCTGAGCCTCCTCTGCCGGTTTCTAAAGCAGTGACCGACTAGGCAGGCCTTGCTGTAGAAAAGATCTCATTATTTTAAGGTCAGTGCCAAAGGTGGGTGGGGGCTGCCGAGATGGGCTTGGGTCCCAAAGAAGCAGTCTCCCCACTTGACATGATTTTGATCTGATCTACCCACCTGGCTGCCAGGTGCCTCCTGCTCCCAGTTCATGGACTGCGCCTGTCACATGGGGCTATTTGGAGAGCTGAGCCCTCACTTAGCCTGTAGTGCCTGTGCATGTTGCAGAGATGGCGGAGATGCTCAAAGCAGCTGTTGGCCTGCTTTACAGTGCTTTGGAAGAGTAGTGTTTTGGCTCAAGATCAGAACCCTGGACTCCCTGCCAAGGCTTCCACCAGGCCCTGGCAGCCTGGGGAGGGGGCTTGGGGCACATATTTGGGGTCTTCCTCACCTTCACCCCAAACCCAGGTCTGGCTGACTCTGAAAGAAGTGCCCTTGTCTTCAGCACCTTCCCAAAGCACGACAGATATGGAGCTAGCAACTCTAGTTCCTCACTGCCCAGTGGCCCTCGGCACCTATATCCTTAGCTCCACGTGAGCCAGATCTTTCTCCCTGGGCCTCAATTTCCCAGTCTGTGCTGATGGATTAATAAGACATCATCACTGGGGTGTGGCACCTGCTTGATAATTAATGTTTTACCTACTCTGGGAGTCACACAGATGAAAGAGGCCTGAGGAGGCCAGGTTGTTATTAAGGTGAATTATCATTGCTGTTCTTCCTGATTTCTAAAAGTCCAGCAGCTGCTGAGAAGAGCCCAGTCAGGCACAGCTCCCTGAACCTTATGCTGGTCCTTAAGCTCTGGGAGTTCTCCAGGACTCGCTAAGCTTTAAAAAAAAAAAAAAAAAAGTATAGGTGCTTTAGAAGGAGAGATGCTTCATTCTGCTGCTCATGCTGTTGCCTGCAAGACTTGAGTGGTGAGTGCTGCTTGGGGTGTTGGTCTGCAGTTCTCACTATAATGCAGGGCTTGAAATTGTCCCTCCCTGAAGACCCTCTGGGTAGGAGAATGATGAGGTCTTTCCTGGAGGGGAATGTGAGAGGCCCTGGAATTCCTGGGGTATAGCCCTGGGGTTCTCAGCAGCTGCTGTTCCAGGGGCTGATTCATTTCACTCCCAGCTGGCTTGATGTGAGGGCTGTAATTGGCCCTTTTGTGTGAGGATCTGTTGAGACACCCCCAGAACCTGCCCGCGGAAGCCCCAGGCACTTCAGGAGTCCTTTACCCTACCTTACCCCTACCTGTCCCAAACCTTCCCCTTGCCCAAGCTCCCACCTCTGCCTCTGCCCTTGGCCAGACCTTACCTCCTTCCCAGGAGTAAGAATGAACCCAGCTCTTATCCAGATGGAAGTAGCCCTGACTAACTTTTTTTTTTTTTTTTTGAGATTTATTTATTTAATTTTTTTGGCTGCGTTGGGTCTTCGTTGCTGCACGCGGGCTTTCTCTAGTTGCAGCAACTGGGGGCCACTCTTCATTGCAGTGCACGGGCTTCTCATTGCGGTGGCTTCTCTTGTTGTGGAGCAGAGGCTCTAGGCGCGCGGGCTTCAGTAATTGTGGCACGTGGGCTCAGTAGTTGTGGCTCACGGGCTCTAGAGCGCAGGCTCAGTAGTTGTGGTGCACGGGCTTAGTTGCTCTGTGGCATGTGGGATCTTCCCAGACCAGGGATCGAACCCGTGTCCCCTGCATTGGCAGGCAGGTTCTTAACCACTGTGCCACCAGGGAAGTCCCCTAACTTCTGAATAGCTTGTTGCTACCAATGCCCACCACAGCGGGGGCTGGGGGGGCCTCTCCCCTAGGTCGGGGAGAGATTGCTGGGAAGAAAGTGAGTGAAGACACTGGTGTTCCTTGGCCAGACCCCACACTCATCTGTCTAGACCTCCTCACCCCTCCGTTGTCCTGGGGCCTGGTCCTTACTTCCTAACGTGGGAAGAAGAGAGTAGATGGCCCCATCTGGGAGGGGCTTTAGAAATAACCTGGTCAAGTGGTTACTCCTTCTAACATTTTCTTTTTTATATTCTTTTATTTTTTCACTAGATTTTTTTTTACATAGTCCGAAGATCAAAATGGTACAAAAAGGCATACATTGAGAAATCTCACTCCCCCTCTACCCCTTCTCCCTCCATAGATAATCACTTATTAATTTCTTACATATCCCTTGTTTTTTAATACAAAAATAAACACAAGTATATATTCTTTCTCCCCCCCTTGCCCCAAACATAGCAAATAGAATATACTGTCTTCATCTGTCACCAGTTGGCAGTATCTGCGTGTACAGAGATTTCTTCTGCCACCATGTCGGGACTCTGGTTTCTGACCTTCACCACCCACCTCAGGGTTCCCCAGTCGACCCCAGGCCAGGAGCAGGGTTCCTTTACCTTCATATAGCAAACTTCATTCGGATGCCAAAACCAAGGAATTCTCAAGCTGTGGCCAGCTCTTACTAAGTACTAGGTGTGGTACCAGACTCTGGGGTACAGTGGTGATCCCAGAAGTCCATATTAATCAAATAATTAAACAGTTATAAAGTTACAGCTGTGATGGAGGCTGCAAAAAAAGGACAAGCACTGTGAGACCGGATAATCAGAGGCCCTACCCACCTTGGTGTGTGAGGGATGTGCGTGTGTTAGGGGCAGGCACATGACACAGCACAGAGCTGGGGCAGGAGTCTGGGGCCAGGGCTGCAGAAATGGTACCACGTGACCTGGGAAGCTGGGTTTCTCAACTTGACTTCAGTGGTGTCTCTTCTCCCCACTACCCCAGTCTGTGGGATGTCCTGGACCCCTTGAGTTCTACTGTGTCCAAGACAAGAGGCCCCCTTCTCTGCCAGATGGTGCTGAAAATGCCTACTCCCCAGCCTCCATCCCATTGCCTTCTGTTTCCCCAGCTCTGGGCCTGTGGGCTCCTGAAGCTAGAGCCTTCCTTTCCACTGCAGGCTGAAGGGAAGTTGGGGGGTGTTTGCTTCTCACTTCCTCTGTAGACGGCACCTCACTTCCTGTCCCCGGGGCTAGAAGAAGGCTAAAGCTCTTGGCTTTGCTGTCCCTTCCTCTCTACCCACCCTTGCTTTCCCGGGAAGCCTGTGGGGCCCATAGGAGGAAGACAGCATCAAATCCAAGGGCTTCTCCCTAAAGGCCCTGCCGGGCTCCTCACCCCCACGTCCCCCACCCCACACAAGGGGACCTCTCTTCTCAGATGCAGTCCATTTCCAGACGTGATCTCATCCTTCTCTTCTATGCCCTCTGGGAAGAGAGGAGTCAGAGAGAGAGCTCACCCCATTTGACAGATAAGAAAACTGAGTTGGGGGTTTCTAGGCTTCACCTAGGGGCATGCAGTATGGCTGAGCCAGACTGGAATCAAGGAAGCCTGACTCCCATTTATGGGCACAAATGAGCAGAGCCTAGTCGGAATTGTGGGTGAACCAGAGCTACTTTCTCCTCCCAGAGCAGAGCTGGCAGCTTAAGAGGTCACCTATGGGCTCTGGCCAAATGGCACCCACTGAATCAACAGTAAAGCCGCCTGGACAGGAAGACACTTGTTTGGCCAGAGCCTGTTCCCTTTGAAGAAAGAGGCCAGGATATGAAGCCTGGGGGGGTGAGCGCTAGGGACTGAGCATGGGGGTGCTGGCTGAGTATATGCCCAGCTCTTTGGGGCCTGCAGGTGCAGCCTGAGAGCCAATAGGCTGTGCAGCCTCCCAGGCCCTTTTTCTCTTGGATCAGAGGACAGATAGTTGAAGTTCCAGTTGTCAGCTCTGGTATTGTCTCCAGGAGCCTCTCTGCCTCTGTTCCTCCTGTGGGACCCAGCATATGTCTCTGGTTACACCCAGGATGTTGAAAAGATGCTGATTCTCCTGTTCGCTCAGGAGATAGGAGATGAGTTGGTAACTGGCATGGGCCAGGGGACCAAGAAACACTCACCTTCAAATGCCCTTCAGTCCAGCTGCACTGAGTCATTCTGTTTCTATACACACCCAGAGACTTCTGCCTCCTGCTGCCTGGAATGACCCCCTTCCCTTTTCCTTGTAGCTAAACCCTATCTGTCTATAAAGGCTGAGTTCCCTAGATGCTCAAATTCTGAAAAACTGTTCCAGCTTAATATTTTGCTCCTGATTTTTAAAGTTCTCCAAAGACTTCTCTTGTGGAACCTCCTTCACATACAGCTATTTACCTACATGTCTTACATCCCCTACTAGTCTGAAAGCTCCAAGAAGTCTGAAAAGAACTGACCCATCTCTAAATTGCCTCCCAATACCCAGCCCTGTACCTCCCACTGAGTGATCCGTCCAGAATATTTGCAGAATGAATAGGTTAGTCCCTTTGCCAGAGGGCATCACTGAGACCTGGGAGAAGGTTGAGAGCTTGGAAAAGGTCATATCAATGTTCGGGACAAATCTGAAAATGTCCTTGCTCACTTCTCAGTGTGGCTTGTCATATGGACCTTCAGAGCCACTTGGGTTGGGGGCCGTCACTGGGGAGCTTTAAGGGAACCTGATGAGTCCACTGTACCTTCTCACCTGTCCTGTCTTTCTGGTCTTTTTCTGTCTGCAATGAAAGGAGGTCATCAAGTTCAGAGCCTCGTTGGCGGGAGCAGTGCCCTGGCAGGAAGTGGGGGGGGGGGAAGGAAATACAAGCAGGGCCCCTCCTCAGGGAGCTCCCCTTTTAACAGCATGGAAGTTGCCCCTTCTCTCAGGGAGTACTAGAGAACAGGACGCATTACAGTTTGAAATACTGATCCTGCAGGAGGCACTTGAAGAAGAGAGATCAACATGGGCCACATCAGTCCAGGACAGCTTTTCAGAAGAATGTTGCTCTTCAGCCAGCCCAGGGCAGGGCTTCCAGGGCCATGTTGAGGGCTTTCATCTGTCCCCAAAGCAGTAGGAGGTCATGGGAAGATTTGAAGCAGGAAGGACGCAATCAGATTTACAGTTTTAGTAAGAAAATTGCTCTGCTAGAGCTCCCTTGGAAAAGAGATTGTGGCAGGGAGAATACAAGATCAGCCTGGAACATCTTCTCGTGCCAGAAAGTAAGCAAATGTTAAAAAATAAACATTTTTTTTTTAATGGAGGCATGTTGAAAGGACACAGGAGCCAACCTGAAAGCATGGCCAAAGCTGGAATTTAAGCAGTAAAGTAAGTGGTGATGATAATATTGGATTAAAATCCAAAGAATAAAATAATGCCTGTGAGTCCATACTCATACAAATATGGAATTAAGTAAATAAATGGGAGTGAAGAGACAGCTTTTTCTTACAGAAAACTTCCAATTAATAAATTACAAGGAATGAGGAAAATCAAAAATTATTGTTAGGGCACCATAGTAATTGCTGCAAGCAAGATCCACTGATGAATCCTAAAATGAGTGGGTGAAAATTTAAGCAGAAACAGGATTTTGCATGGTCACAAAGTATTGCCCTCCCCCCAAATATTTATTATTACAAAAGAAAAAGTATGTTTTCATTTTACAGTACAGAAACCCACTAGTAGACGCCACCTAACCAAGTGATCAAGGTTAACGTCACCAGTAATAAGACATCTCAGCATCATGTATACACACCCCCTGATAGAATGCACTGAGAAGGGACCATCACCTCTGTGATATTCTTTCCCAAAATCCATAACCTCATTCTTATTGGAGAAAACATCAAACAAACTCATATTAGGAAATATTCTCCAAAGTACTGACCAGTTACCTTCCAAAGTGTCAAGGTCATAAAAGACAAAGACTGGGAATTCCCTGGTGGTCCAGTGGTTAGGACTCCGCACTTTAACCACAGAGGGCTTGGGTTCGATCCCTGGTCAGGGAACTAAGATCCTGCAAGCTGCTTGGAGTGGCCAAAACAAAGACCAAAGAACTGTCATGGATCACAGGAGACTAAGGAGTCATGGTGACTAAGTACAATGTGGGATCCTGGATCGGATCTTGGGATAGAATACCAGTGGAAAGGACGTCAGTGGAAAAACTGGTTAAGATCCAGATAAAGTCTGTGGGTTGTTTTTTTTTATATTTATTTGTTTGTTTATTTATTTTGGCTGCACCAGGTCTTAGTTGCGGCATGAGGGATTTTTAGTTGCGGCATGTGGACTTCTTGGTTGTGGCATGTGGACTCTTAGTTGCAGCATGCATGCGGGATCTAGTTCCCTGACCAGGGATTGAACCCGGGCCCCCGGCATTGGGAGCGTGGAGTCTTACCCACTGGACCATGTGTGGGTTTTTTTTATAATTGTTTTGGTAATGAATGATGTAGAACAGTGAGAACATGCTGCTATGTCTGTTTGTTTGTTTCTAAGGTATACACACATACACTCACAAATAAATAACACAGAAGAAGTGGAAGATAGCTGCAGAGAGTGGTAGACAAGGGAAACGTTGTCCAGGAGGAAGTGGTCACTATCAAGACAGAAAAGACAACCACAGAATAGGAGAAAACATTTGCAAATCATATATCTGGTAAGGGACCTGTGTTCAGAATATATAAAGAATTCTTACAACTCGACAGTAAAAAGACACATAACCCAACTAAACAATGGGCAAAGGGATCTGAATAGACTTGTCTCCAGGGAAGATATACAAATTGCCAATAAGCCAATGAAAAGATGTTCAACATCATCAATCGGAGGAATATAAATCAAAACCATAAAAATCACTTCAGGACTTCCCTGGTGGCGCAGTGGTTAAGAATCTGCCTGCCGATGCAGGGGACAAGGGTTCGAGCCCTGGTCCAGGAAGATCCCACATGCCGCGGAGCAACTGAGCCCGTGGGCCACAACTGCTGAGCCTGCACTCTAGTTTCCGTGCTCCGCAACAAGAGAAGCCACCGCAATGAGAAGCCTGCACGCTGCAACAAAGAGTAGCCCCCATTCACCGCAACTAGAGAAAGCCCGTGCACAACAACAAAGACCCAACACAGCCAAAAAAAAAAAAATCACTTCACATTTACTAAGGTGACTTAGAATCAGAAAATCAGACAGTAACAAGTGGTGAGGATGTGGAGAAATTGCAGCCCTCACATATTGTTGATGGAACTCTAAAATGGTGCATCCACTTTGGGAAACAGTTCGGCAGTTCCTCAAAAAGTTAAACCTAAAGTCGCCATACAACCCAGCAATCCCACTGCTAGGTGTATACCCAAGAGGAAATGAAAACATCCATCCAGACAATTTGTACACTGGTGTGTACACTGCTTAGAGCAGCATTATGCATAATAGCCAAAAAGTGGAAACAGTTCAAATGTCCATCAGTAGCTGAATGGATAAACAAATTGTGGCATAGCCATACAATAGAATATTATGTGGCCATAAAAAGGAATGTAGTACTGATGCATGCTTCAACGGAGATGAACCTTGGAAACATTATGCAGAGTGAAAGAAGCCAGTCACAGAAGACCACCTATTGTACGATTCCATTCATATGAAATGTCCAGAACGGGGAAATCTATAGAGACAGAAAATAGATTAGTGGTTGCCTTGGTTTGGGTATGAGGGTCTGGTAACTAAGGAGTAATGAAAATGTTCTAAAATTGACAATGGCCATGATTGTATATATCGGTGAATATACTACAAACCACTGAATTGTACACTTTAAAGGGTGAGTTGTGTGGGAGTTGAACTATGTCTCAAAGCTTTAAAAAACATAGTCCAGCAGGAAGTGCCACCAGAGGCATTTGTGCTTGAGAAGGCAATGGGGACTGAAAAATATTGTAGAATTTAGTGTTGTGGCAGCTACTGCTGAAGTTGGACCAGGTTGAGGAAGGAGTGAGAAGTGAGGATGGCTTTTTTTGAGAAGTTTGGCTGTGAAAGGCAAAAGAGGGCAGTATCTGGAGAAATGTCAGGGGGAAATTATTTTTAAGAGGAAAGGTACCTGAGAAGTTATAAAGGTAGATGGGAAAGATCCCTTCAGGAAGTAGACCCTGAAGACATAAATGGGGAGGGTCTGGGGTAGGAACGACTGGCCTTGCCTGGGAAAAGGGTAGCCCCTCTTCTGTAACAGGAGGAGAGAAGGAAGTACAAAGGATTCCGATGGGGCTGGGACTGTGGTGGTGGGAGGTTTGAGGGGTTTCCCCTCTGCTGGCTTCAGTCCGCTGGGGAGGCGAGGGGAGGTGGTAGACCAGAAGTTTGAGGCGATTGGAGAGGGTGTGAGTCGTTGCAGAGAATGAGAGAGCAACTCTAAGCCTTGGTAAGAGTGCCAGCAGGACTGCCCATGTGGCTGAGATGGCCTTCCTTTGGTGAAGAGAGAGTGAGAGATAGTGTGAGCAAAAGCCTGGGGACAGGAGTGTTAAGTCCTGTCCTTCCCTTCCCTACTCTAGACTGGAAAGAAGCATTGACCTCGAATGCTCAAGTCAAGGAATCCCAGGGATCTTCTAACTTCGCTCTCCAGTATAGTCGCCACCAGCTGCATATGGCTATTTAAATTTAAAATTCAGTTCCTCAGTTGGACTAGCCACATTTCAGATGCTCAGTAGCCATGTGTGGCTGGTGGCTGCCATATTGAACAGCATGGAATAAACATATTCATCATCACAGAAAGGTCTACTGGACCACACTGTTCTAAGAAAAGTGATTCTTTTCAAACTGCTGAGTCTAAGGACCCCTCTACAATATAAAAATTGAAGACCCCAAAGAGCTTTGATTCATATAGATTGTACCAATTGACATTTACTGTCATACAAATTAGAACTGAGAGTTTTAAACATTTATTTAATTCATTTAAAAGTAACAATAAACCCATGTTAACATATTTTAAAACAATCATATATTTTCCAAAACAAAAAATAGTGAAAAGAATGGCATTTTTCTTCATTTTTGCAAATCTGTCATGTCTGACTTAATAGAAGGCAGCTGGATTCTCATATTGGCTTCTGTATTCAATCTGTCGTGTTATCACATATCACATAGTCTCTGGAAAATGCCACTATATACTCATGAGAGAATGAGAGTTAAAAAGGTAAATAATGTCTTAGTGATATTGTGAAAATAGTTTTGACCCTGTAGTTTTGGCCCTTTTGATTCCTTGAAAGGGCCTCGGGGTCCCTGGATCACACTTTGAGAACCACTGTTCTAGAACAACCTCCACTTGGCATGAAGGAACTTATCCTTGAGAAACTGAGTGATTTGCCTAAAGTCACACAGCAAATAAATTGCATTGTTGGGACTATAAGCCTTCTGCCTTCTGGTCTGAGGCTTTTTCCAGTACCCTTGGCCCGGCTAGGATGGGCCTGCTGGGCTTTTGGGAGTGGGGCCTGGGCTTCTTGGCTGCAGAACCCCTGGTGTGTGCCCCTATAAATAAACCCATTGTGTCTGTCCGAGCCCCTTCCCTCTCCCCACCCCCAGCAGTTGCTTATATTGTTGGGTTATGCTGTGAACAGGGAACGTTGAGGATCTGGGGGAGGAGAGATAAAGGGTATTGAAATCTATAAGCCTTTTGAGCTCTGCCCTTCCTCCTGCCCTGCCTGGAAAGGCAGGGGACTGGCCTACTGTCAGTTTGAAAGAACCTATACCATGGTCTGGAGGTTCTTGGAGTGCCTGTGAAGAGGAAGTTGGAGGAGGGGTGCAGTGGGCCCCTTCCCCATGGACACTTGCCTCTCAGAAGGGCTATTGTGTCTTGGGGCCAGTTGTCAGGAGGAGGAAAGGAAATTCTTGTCTGCCTCTTTCCCTGAGGGGGGAGGAGACCAGTTGGAATACTTAGGGCTAAAAGATGCTTTAGGCCAGATTAAGGTGGCCACTTCCCGGCTAGGAATGCCCTGGGGCCTCAGTCCTCATTTTCCTCCCCACACCCCAGGGCAGCGCAAGGGCTGCTCTTGTCTGGAAAGGAGTGTTTGCTGTGGGTGAAGAACTTGCTGTTTACAAGTAGACTTTTGGGTGTGACTGGGATTTCAGAAAGCAGCTGGGGGATGGGGGGGAGCAGGGGGGAAATGGTTGTGTTACGGATGATTCTGTTATTAAAGTGAGCTCCATCTCTGCCTTCCCACAGCTGCCCACCCCTCCCCCACCTCCTGGCCCCTTTTTTCCCTAGAGGACTCCGGGGGGAACAGCTGGTGAGCGAGGGGCTCATCAGGGCCCAAAGGCCTTGGCTAAGGGCCAGGGTAAGGGAGCCTGGAGGACAGGCTTGCTGCCATCTCTCTGGCCCCTTCCTCCCAGGCCTGGACTCTGAGTTTAGGGAGGGGTCTTGCCGGTGCCCTGGCTGGGGAGGTGGGAGCTGCAGGTTCTACTCCTTTGATCTGGCTGACCGAGACGCCACGGGCTGGGGGGCCTCACATGAGTGACTAGGCTGAAGAGTTAGTGGTCACCCAGATTCACTCAGGGATGGGGCTGCACCCCCCTCATCCCCGGGTTACCCAGAAACCCCCTGAGCAGCTGTTCCCCCTTCCCTGTCTCTGAAGGAGGGCCAGAGAGGCTCTGCTCTTCCTCCCTTCCTCCCTCTCCCTCCCCTCGGCACTGAGGTCACCTCCCTCTGAATCAGGCTTTTGCGGGGCGGGGTTGCCCGTTGGCAGTTCTGGCGGGAGAAGCCTCCCATTCAAGCTCGAGCTCCCACCCACTGCAGCTCCATCCCTACCCATCCTGGCCAGCATCATGTGTTCCAGACCCACATCCACCATCTGGGATATGGTGTGGGACCACCAGAGGAATGCCTGAAACCAGGGCCATCCTGAAAAACCCAGGCCAGGGCTTTTCCTGGGCTCCAGGTGGGCTGAGCACAGAAGCTGTGAGTAGCAGTTGTGGGGCCTGAGGGAGGACGAGGGTGCTCGGCCCTGGGGAGGTGGGTTCCACTGACCCTGCAGGGACAGCCACTGGGGAACCGACCTGAGTTTTGTTTGTTTGTTTGTTTGTTTGTTCTCATGAGATTTGGGTCGAAAACCCAGACTCTGAAGGGCCAATTTCCTAATTGGCCTCAGATTGGGAGCTAGAGGTGGTATTATCTCTCTCGATCTTAATGTTTCTCTAGAGGAGGGTAAAGATGCAGGAAGTTTTCTTTTCACCATAGAAATCTTGAGCTCGAACTCACCCTGCTCACAGCATGCGTGTCTCCCCAGCGCCAAGTTTAAATGCAGGCCTCTTCCGAGTGACTCAGCAACCCAGGCTGACAGCTTCCTGCCTGCCCTCTGCTTGTCTGCCCTGCAGACACAGAGAAAACCCGTCGCCCTGAGTTGGCCAGACCACTTTGGCAGAGGGCAGAAAACTTCTCCCCAAGGTGGGGCTGAGTCACAGCCTGCCTTCCAGAGCCTCTCCCAGGCCCTGCTCAGGATACGGAGACCGACCCCCATGACCGAGTTGTTGCACTTAGGGGGCTTGTCCCTTGGAGGGTCTCCCCTAGGTCACAGTGGGACTCAGGCCTCCCTGCCCTGGCATCCCCAGGGGCTCAGATCAGGAGGGTGGCAGTAGCTGGCTTTGTGGGGTGTGCTGGGTCCCTGCCCTCCTCAACACGCGATGCCACATATACCTACCGCACAGCCAGCCCTCGCAGTCTGGGCCTCATGCCTAAGCCGGATGCTTTTTATTTTTATTTTATTTTATTGTTTTTAGGAGAAGATACCCTCCTAAACCACCTTCACCCTTAGTTTGGTTTTTGTTGTGTGAAGAAAACAAAGACTCGAGGTTTCTACTCTTTTATCTTTCCCTTTTCTGGCCTCCAGACACTGCCCTGTTCATCTTACTCCCCTCCTTCATCCCGTTTTTTTTTCACACTCCCCACCCCAGCCCCTCTGTTCCTGGAGGTATCCACTGGGGAACTAAGTGGTGAGGGGGCTGAGGGGACGCTGGTGATCTGTGGGGACAGGCCTCTCCGAGAGCAGTGGGAGCCTCTGCCTGGCAAGAGGATGGTGGCCCAGAGGTGGGTGATGTGGGGTGGCCTGGAACTGGTCCAATGGTGGAGGTAACCCGAGGCCTTTTTTTGGTTTTATCCCCTATTTGTGTATGTGGGAAGGAGGATTTTTCCTGAATTTTTTTCGTTTCTTTCGAGGCTTGTCCATTTCTAAATATATCAAGCATGATAATGTTGCAAGAAAAATGAAGTTATAGTTGATACATTTTTATGATGTTAAAATAACAAAGGACTTTAGATTGTGGCAGAGTGTTAAAAAAATAAGCATTACACAGTTTTTCCTTTTATTCTGGTTTTCAGAAGCCCCCTTCCCATTATTGTGCACACATGCTTGTTCTCTCTCCCTCCCGCATCCCACCCAGAAAGGAGCATTCTCCCTTTCTGCTGATACCCTTTCTTTTTCTAGGGTATCAGGCAGAGAAGAATGAGGACTGGGCTGGCCCTGCAGCTGGAGGGCAGGCAGGGACGGGGTTGAAGAGGAGGAGGCCCCTGAGGGCAGGGCAGAGTGGCAGCACCTCACATCTTCAGGAGACCTTCCTGCTCAGACCCCCTGGGTGACAGGCCTGGGACTGAACCGCTGAAGTAGCAGTGGGCTCCAAAACATGAAAAGCCTCCATTTACTGAGTCCATGCAAGACACTCTATATACATTATCTCACTTCATACTCCAACAACCCTTTGGACTAAGTATTCTTATCCCCATTATACAGGTGAGGAACAGATTTTGCAGAGTCAGACTCTAACCCAGATCTCTCTAACTGCAAAGCTCTGTGAGCACTGGGACTAACTACACAGAGCACACAGTACAACGTGTGTGTACAGAGAGGCTGCATAGGAAGGGGGGACCCAGGCCCGTCCACTGTGCTTTGTGAACCTGCCCTATGGTGTGGGCAGCATCCTTTGCCTCTGGAGCCTGCTTCAGACCAGGCTGGCACCCCCGCCTCGCCCTCCTTTTACAAGGTCAGTAGGAGAATCAGATGTGATTGATGATGCATGAGAAAGCCCCGGCACACAGGATGCACTCTGGGTATGTGGTGTAGCTTCCTGTGCCTCAGTTTCCTCATCTCACACATAGGTGTTGATAATAGCACTTAATTCCCTTTGTGGTTATGAAGATTAAAGAAGAATTTTGAAAGGGCTGTGTGGCTGTTCATTCCCCTCTGGCTGAGAGCTGGGGATGTTGGCACTAGCTCTTTCCTCTGCCTGGAATGCTTTTCCCATTCCAGGATTTCATCCAGCCTTCATTCAGGTCTCTGCCTTGCTGTTACCTCCAGAGCCTTCTTGGAACCTGATGTCTGTTCATTGGTTTATCTGGTATTACCTGCCTCCCCCAATAGAATGGGAGCCTCATAAAGGCAGGGCTTTCTCTGGCTTGTTTATCCCTATGGCCCAGGATGCCAGGCAGCAGGAACCCAATAAATGCCTGGCTGACATTGTCTCCCTCTGTGTCTCCACAGGCAAGGTGACCATTCTGGCTGCTTGCATGAGTGTGCCAGCCTGGGTGAGAAGGCAGAGACAGGTGAGAGGCTGTGGAGCCGGTGCGCGCTGGTGGTGGGGACTGGAGGAGGAGGGCTGGGGTGGGAGAGGCAGCCCCTGTGCCCCACGGGAGGGAAGAGCATTCAGATGCCTGATAGCTGCCGAGAGCTCCTCTCTTCCTTGGTCCAAAAGTGCTAAGCCCCTTTTGTGGGGGCTGCAGTGGGTCAGGGAGGCAAGTCGTTGGTAGACTGGGGGCCTCCCACCTTTTATGTTAGGAAGGGTTTCCCATCTACTGGAAATTTCTACAATATTTGTGCAGAGGAAGGAAATGAGTACTTTCCTCTAGCTGAGAAATTGAAACTCAAATGGAAGGTGAAGTCTAGTCAGGTAAAGCCAGTCACTATGGCAACAGTTTGGGGGCGGGGGGCGGGGATCATATAATGCGATACAGGTCAGAACCCTGGCTCTGTGTGCTCAGGCAATGACACACTAGTCTGTACGGCTGTCAGTCTGTCTCTTATACGCCACGTATCACACCAAGAAGTGTGAGTGTGGACAGTGAAGTGAAGACCGTGTCCCTGCCCTAGCAGAGTTGACAGTCTTGGGGGACAGTCACAGAGCCGTGCGGGACCAGTACCTGACCCGGCCTTGGAGTGGGGGCCCTGGAGAATGAATAGGAAGGAGCTGGCCAAGCGGTAGGGGGGTAGGTGTCAAGAGACCCCTGCAGAGGGCCCAGCGTGCACAGAGGCTGGTCCCCCGGGGCCTCGCTGCAAGCAGGGAGTCTTGGAGGCCTGCAGACCACCTCCCACTCTGCCCGAGAGGATACCGGGCGCCAGTCTGAGGCCAGCGTCAGTGGAGAGTGGAGAATTTAGGTTTCTTGGCTCCTGGCCAGTGTCTGTGTGACCTGTGAGAGGGCGAGAGCAATTATGGGTTTTATAAAACAATGGTCTCTGTTCTTGAGGTGGGAAAAGTGTGTCTATGTATCTGTCCCGTGAGCAGGAGTCTTAGCCTGACCCTGAGTTGTTACAGTGTCCGTGGCACGGGGGTCACACTGATCCAAACTCCGAGAATACTGACAACTTTCATCTCTGTCCTCCTCCCCCTCCGCTCACCTCCCCGTGCCCTGGAGTAGCCTGCGGGGCTTCTCTCACTTGTCCCCAGGGCCTGATGTCGGAGGCCATGGACCAGCCGGCTGCGAGCCCTGGAATCCCGAAGCCAGGAGAGGGTGGTGAGGGCAGCATGGAGCCGGGCACCTGCCAGGAGCTCCTGCACCGGCTGCGGGAGCTGGAGGTGGGGCACGGGGCGGCGGGGGGGCAGCAGTGCTGGCCAGAGCCCTGGGGAGCTTGGGTGGGTTCTGGGGTGCGGGGGACCTTCCTCTCAGCCCGCTTTGCCAGGCTGGACAGAGCTGAACGTTTCCTTAGCTGAGCCCCTCTGAGAACCCCTTTCCTTGCTCTTCGCTCTGCAGCCTGCATGCCAGCTCAGGACAAGAGGCGTGCGCAAGGGGGGTGCCATCCTAACCCCCAGAATGTCTCCCTTCTTTACCCCTCTTCTCCCCTGCTTTCATGCCCCTGCTCTCGGAAAGGGGCGGCCGCAGAGGCCACAGAAAGAAGGGTCTCCGGAGTTGAGGGACAAAGACATGGATCCTTAAACTAGGCCTTTTACGACATTCCTAAGACCCTGCCCTCCTCTCTCCAGGCTCCTCTGACCTCTCCCCAGGGAAGTAAGGGTTACTTTTGGCACCTCCCACCTTCGGTCCTCCTGGTTGCTG
Source organism: Mesoplodon mirus (assembly GCF_964341445.2). NCBI lineage: Eukaryota > Metazoa > Chordata > Mammalia > Artiodactyla > Ziphiidae > Mesoplodon > Mesoplodon mirus. The sequence goes on along the minus strand of NC_138987.1, from coordinate 56,055,020 downwards.
TGTCTCCCCAGCCCCTGCAGCCTCACTGACTGAAGTTGGGGTAACAAAAAACCAGCCATCTCAGCTCTGCCTTCTTCATGCCCTGGGTCTGCAGGCCTCCCCCTGGCAGAATCAGACCAGAGCCAAGAGCGGGGGCAGGGGTAGAGCTAGTAGGCTCCTTGCCTCCCCTTCCCCAGGAGGGACTTGCCCGGGGGAAGAATGATCCCTTAGCCTCCTATTTGCCCTCCTCCTCCTTCCTGCAGGCAGAGAACTCGGCACTCGCCCAGGCCAATGAAAACCAGCGGGAGACCTACGAGCGCTGTCTGGACGAGGTCTGTGGAACTGATCCTCCCCACGGGGTGGATAGCTTGTCGATTCCAGGCAGAGGCTGGGTTGGCTGACAGCTCTTCCTCAGCTCTGCCTTTCTGTCCCCAGGTTGCCAACCATGTGGTGCAGGCACTGCTGAACCAAAAGGTAAAAGGCCACAAGAGACGTTCTCACCCTCTGCCCTGAGCCCAGATGCCCTGGGAGGAGGCCCTAGGTACAGCAGGGGAGGTCCTTCCTGTGGACTCCTGTACCTGCTTAGATAGGGAATAGAGGAGGGTGGAAATGGTGTCTTGGCCCTCCAGTGAAGTCCCTTTTCTCTGTCTTGGACAGTCCATACTGTTCTACCTGGCTAGGTAAGGCCAAGTCTCTGAGCTATGGTGACTTTGATTTGGGCTTGAATCCTTCTGTTATCCTGGACCCAGCTAGTTTCTCCAGGTTGCGATGGCCCTGATAGCAATGTTGATGTGTAAGCATAAGGTGACATCTAAATATTTACTCAAGTAGTGTGGGTAATTTCTTGACATGTGGGCCACTCTGACCCCCAGGTCTTCCTCTGCCTTATATGGGCCCTTCTTTGACATGTGCTTCCTAAGAGGCAGGGGATTCGCTCCAGGATTGTGAAAGTTGCCAAAGGGAATGGAATTACCTCTGACAAGGGGTGGTAAACATTAGAAAATTTACCATCCCTGGAAGATGTGATAGCCATAAACATAGGCAGGGTCAGCTCCCTCATAGAAGGAGGTTGCAAGAGAAGGGCATGCCCAGCAGGAGTGCCCGCTGCTCTGATGAAGGCGACTGTGCTTATACCACTCTCCCTCTCCCCACCATCCTCTCTTTGTCTTCCTCCACCTCCTGGGGGCGGCAGGACCTGCGGGAGGAATGCATCAAGCTGAAGAAGAGGGTATTTGAGCTGGAACGGCAGAACCAGATGCTGAGCGCCCTGTTTCAGCAGAAACTTCAGCTCACAGCAGGCTCCCTCCCTCAGGTGGGCACAAGAGATTCTCCTTCCTTCCTCACATCTCGGCTTCCTGCCTCCCCCCAGCCCTGTCAATATCATCACCCTCTCTTCTCCCAGGCACCTACAGAAGTAGGCCGTCAGCCATTGCCCTCCATTCTGGGGGCTGTGGCCATCCAGGGCAGGCCAACCTAGCCTGATAGATCTAAGCCTTAGATGAGGGGGAAACTTCCTGAGTTCCCTTAAGCTTGCTTGGCTCTCCCCCACCTCCCAGGTGCTCCCCGCCCAGCTGGATGGTATCCCTTCTTGTTGACAGAGGAGATCCTTGCTTCTTCCGCCTTCAGATGGGTGGAGGCTGAAAATGCAATTACTTCGAGCTCCCAAGGGGCCCCTTTAGCCACTGCGTTGCCTTCTTGGCCAGGGGCAGGGGTGGGGCCGTGTGTAAGGCACCCAGTGCTTGGTGTCACAGAGAGGTCAGGAAGGGCACTTCACCTGGATGACCCTGTGCATGCCTAGCTGCATGGGCTCACCCACTGACCCAAGCATGGCTGCAGACGCTGTCCCTGCTTCTAGCCCTGAAACCTGCCTTACCCAGGAGAAGCAGGAGGCTCCTGGGAATGAGTCCTGGGCTCAGTTAAGATGTCACTTGGGGTCCACTGTGTCAGGAAGCCCCAAGGATGGGGTGAGACCTGGGTGGATCAGGAGCAGCTCCAGGTACCTGAGGTGAACGGTGGGTTCTGAGGTCAACCAGCACACTGCCAACCCACCCCGACCTTGACAAGAAGAGAAACACCTTGTGTGTATGTCTGAATTTGTGTGTCTGTGATGCAAACCAGGCAGCTCTTGGCCCCCAGATGCTGAGCAGGATGCCCTCAGCTCTCTGGGAAACCTGACCCCTGGCAGAGGAAGCGTCTCACCACCATGGCCTTTCTGCAGCCCCTGTCTCACCAGGCCGGTGCAGACCTGGGTGAATCAGCGGCAGTGACTCTGCAGCTCCCCCTGCCCTGGGTCCGTCCCTGCTGTAGGGTTGACCCAGGAATCCCCAGAGGCCTGACCCACACCAGCCAAGCTTACCCTGTTGTCCACACCCTTCTCAGTGACTGATGATAACAGAGGTGTAGATCACCCTGAAATCGTTTGTTTTTTACTTATATGAATTCTGGGATTTGAATTGGGAATTTTTAAATGACCTTTGGGGTTTGGGACCATAGATTTGTCTTCCCCAGAAGTAACATGACATAATGGAAAGAGCACGAACCTTGGCCTCAGATAAACTTGGGTTGGGTCCCTAACTTATCTAATTCTTAGCTGTGCGACCTTGGGTAAATTATTTAACCACACAAACCACAGTTTTTTTCCCTTATAAATGGGGATAAAAATACCTATATTGCAGGTTGTTGTGAGGATTAAATGAGATAATATCTAGTGCTTGGCCCGTAGTAGATAGTCAATGACTGGTGGCTATTTGTCATTATTAATGTTATTTCCAAGTTGTGCTTTGCTAGGATGGAAGCTCCATTGAGCAAATGCTAATTAAGCTCTTACTGTGAGCAGTGCCTTTGCCAACAGGTATGGAATTGGACAGAGCTGTGGCCTGTGCAGAGCGAACGTAACCGCTGAGAGCTGGGGCTGCTGGACACTAAGGCAGGGCTACAGAGTGTGACACTGCTGACCAAGAACCCAAGGGGCAGAGAGGCCATCAGAGATGGGGTGGGGAGGGTTCCTTGAAGGAGGTGACGTCAGACCTGGGCCCTGATGGATGGGAGATTTTAAAAGACTGCAGTTAGGGGTCTGGGAGAAGGGGTTCCCTGTGGAAGCAACAGAGCAGGGAATCCTAGGGAGCCGAGAGTTGTTTAGCTGGACTTGAGCAAAGGATGTGTAAAGAGTGAGTGACAGAGAGCCGGGGATGGCGTCAGGGAAGCACCAGCAGGCCCGGCCGGAATGCCGGCAGAGGGGTTCAGACTTGTCTCTGGAGGCAGTGGGCAGGCAGAGGAGGCTATGAGCACAGAGACGCTTTAGACAAAGAAGAAAAAGATGCTTTAGGCTGCCTTGTGCACAGGAGATTGAAAAGCCACCCAGCCAGGTCAGAGAGACTGAAATACTGAGCAGTGTCCAGGCCAGAGGTGTGAGGATCATGGGCCTCAGGAGCGGCTGCAGCTGGCCAGGCTGGAGGGGAGGCAGAGACACCACAGAGACAGGATTTAACAGCCATGGAGAATGAGACGGGGACGGTTAAAGCTGACTTGTATCTAGTCGAGATGCCTAGCAGAAGGGGAATGAGAGAGAAGTGATCCATGATTAAGTACTACTTTTGTGGGAATTTCCTGGTGGTCCAGTGGTTAGGACTCTGCTCTTCCACTGCAGGGGGCGTAGGTTTGATCCCTGGTTGGGGAACTAAGATCCCACATGCTGTGTGGTGCAGCCGAAACAATACTGCTTTTGTAATCCTCAGAGCAGAGACTTCACATGAGGCCATTCAGGGGAGACAGAAGTGATAACTCCCACCATCTCTTTTCCAGGACCTGGTAACAAATGCCTCTTCCGTTAGTCTCAGCCAATCCTGTGGATGCTGGGTCACGGGTAGTCAGAACAAGAAGGGGCCTCGAGGCTCACCCTCTCTGTAATCAGGGAGGAGCCCCCTCAGAAAAGCAGAGGGTCCTGGAGGCTCGCCGGACACCTGGGTTAGGCCTGCCACTGCCTGCTGGCCCAGGAGCACTCCTCTTTCTCCAGATCTCCCTACCCTGTCCCACCTCCCGGCCACCTGGGCTTGCACTTCTTCAATCTACCTGTGCTGTGGTCTCCCGAGGCTCCTCTGACCAAGTGGTGAGAGCCACACCTTGGGCCGGGAGACGTCACCCAAGGAGCAGACTTGGAAGAATGTTTCCCTGCCCCTGGATGGGAAGCCATAGCCTCCTGTGGGAGTAGGGACCTGGGACGGACAGCACCTGTGCTAACCTCGCCTCTCCCCTGCAGATCCCACTCGCCCCACTCCAGCTGCCTTCAGAGCCACCAGCCTCCCCCTCCCTGAGCTCCGCTGAGGGACCGGCCACCTCGCTGCCTCTGGGGCGCTGTGCTGGGCAGAGAGAGGTAGGAGCGCTGGGCACTGTGGTCTGTGGCTCCGCTGGCTCCGGGCTCGTCAGCCGGTGCTCCATGGCTGTTTCCTAATGAGTCCCAGGGGAAGGGCTGCTTCCGGGCACACAGATTCTTGTCCAGGCTGGGTGTGAGCCCTCAGCTGTCAGCCTTGTACCAAGAAAAACAGATCCCCACCCCCAGCCACTGGTCTCACGAGCAAAGGCGTTATAGTACAGCAGTCAGACTCACAGTTAATACTTACTGAGCTCTTAGTCTGAGCCAGGCACTGTGCTGGACACCTGGATCTCATTTATCTTTTTTTTTTTTTTGGTAATTTTTGGCATAAATTTATAATCATACACATATTTATTTATCCCAGTCCAGAACTATTATTCATTCATTCTTTTGCATATCTGGTTTCATTCATCTTGTTTTGTGAGATTAATCATAATCACCATCCTATTTTACAGGTGATACAATGAAGCTTAGAGATTAAATAACTTGCTGAAAGTCATATAACTAGTTAAGCAGTGGATCTGGGTCTTGAACCCCTGCAATCTGGCTCCAGAGCCCATGTAGTTAACCACTGTACCAGATTAGACAGGGCCTAAGAAGGGGCCTGGGAGAAGCAGGAAAGGGTTTGCAATGGAGTCATTCCCAGTCTGCTTCTCCACGGGGATCGGCTCAGCAGGACAGCTGCCTGACCTGAGGAGGCCCGGGCTTGCCTGCAGCAACTGACTTAGGACTTGGCCACCACATCACATCCCTTTCTTGAGTCTGTGTTCTTTCTGGAGCCTGAGAAATGGACAGGCCTCCCTCCCCTGGGGCAAACATAGATACGAGGGTTGTAGGTGGTCAGCCCTGCTGACCCGCAAATACTGGTAGCGAGTGGTGCTGAGATAACCAGAAAGGGAGATGGGTGCCCACCCAACCCCAGATGTGCCAGGAAGGACAGTTGGGGTAACCCGGACTCAGAGACTCTTGAGGAAGCTTTCCAGCGTATCCCAGAAGCTATCAGTTCCTTTTTGGGGACACAGACCAGGCCAGCTCTGCTCCTGGCATACCCAGTGATGCCAGCTCGGGTGCCCAGCCTGCATACGGTCTCCTCCTCACGCCATTTCTCCCCCAAGGTGTGTTGGGAGCAGCAGCTGCGGCCAGGAGGCCCAGGACCCCCGGCCGCCCCACCCCCAGCGCTGGAGGCCCTATCCCCGTTCCTTCGAAAGAAAGCCCAGATCCTGGAGGTGCTGAGAGCCCTGGAAGAGACTGACCCCTTGCTTCTGTGCTCACCTGCCACCCCCTGGCCGCCTCCAGGCGAGGGTTCCGGCTCACCAGAGCCCATCAATGGCGAGCTATGTGGCCCACCTCAGCCTGAACCCTCTCCCTGGGCCCCCTACCTGCTACTAGGTCCTGGTAGCCTGGGAGGCCTGCTGCACTGGGAGCGCCTCTTAGGGGGCCCAGGGGAGGAAGAGAGTGCTGGGCAGCCCTGGGGCCCTAGTAGGGGCTCCCCACAGGCCCAGGGCACCGGTTCCGGGCCACCCTGCGTCCCAGGCAGCAGCTCCTCCTCCTCTTCTGATGAGGCAGGTGACCCCAACGAGGCACCCAGCCCTGACACCCTGCTTGGGGCCCTGGCCCGCAAACAGTTGAACCTGGGCCAGCTCCTTGAGGACACGGAGTCTTACCTACAGGCCTTCTTGGCCGGGGCTGCTTGCCCACTCGGCGGGGACCAGCCAGGTCCCAGGCAGCCATCCTCCCCAGACCAGGGGCCCCCGCAGCTGTCCAAGTCCAAAGGCCTCCCCAAATCAGCTTGGGGAGGGGGTACCCCGGAGGCCCACAGGCCGGGCTTTGGTGCTACCTCAGAGGGCCAGGGGCCCCTCCCCTTCCTCAGTGTGTTCATGGGTGCAGGGGACGCCCCCCTGGGCTCACGGTCTGGCCACCCCCACTCCTCATCTCAGGTGAAAAGCAAGCTCCAAATTGGCTCCCCTTCTCCCGGGGAAGCCCAAGGACCCCTTCTGCCCTCTCCAGCCAGAGGTCTCAAGTTTCTAAAGCTGCCTCCAGCCTCAGAGAAGGTACCCAGCCCAGGGGGCCCCCAGCTCAGCCCCCAGCTCCCCCGGAACTCCCGAATCCCCTGTCGGAACAGTGGCTCAGATGGCAGCCCTTCCCCGCTGCCGGCCCGCAGGGGTCTGGGCGGAGGAGAGCTGTCCCCAGAGGGGGTGCAGGGTCTGCCCACCAGCCCGTCACCCTGCCCGACAACCCCAGATTCTGCACAGCTCAGACCTCCCCAACCAGCTTTGTCCACTACGCTTTCCCCGGGACCAGTGGTGTCTCCTTGCTACGAGAACATTCTGGACCTTTCCCGGAGCACCTTTAGGGGGCCTTCCCCAGAGCCACCTCCATCCCCACTGCAGGTGCCCACCTACCCACAACTAACTCTGGAGGTGCCACGGGCCCCTGAGGTCCTCAGAAGCCCTGGAGTCCCCTCCAGCCCTTGCCACCCAGAATCCTGCCCCTATGAGAGTGCCCAGGAGAAGAGTTTGGACAAGGCAGGCTCGGAGTCTCCCCACCCTGGCCGCAGGACCCCCGGCAGCTCGTCCAAGAAACCTGGCCAGGGGCCGGGCCGGCGACCTGGGGATCCTGGCTACACACCTCTGCGGGACAGACTAGCAGCCCTGGGAAAACTGAAGACTGGCCCCGAGGGGCCCCAGGGCCCAGAAAAGAATGGGGTACCGGCTAGGCCTGGCCCTGAGAAGGCCCGGGGAGGAGGGAAGTCAGGGGAGAGCACTGGAGACACAGCGCCCTCTGCCTCCAGGCCCCCTGAGCAGCCAGAAGCCAAGGGAGCCCTGCGGGGGGCCATGGCCTTAGGCACAAGCAGCCTGAAGCAACAGGAATCTGGGCTCCTGGGGGACCCTGGGTCCCGAGTCTACTCTTCCCACTCCATGGGGGCCCGGGTGGACCTGGAGCCTGTCTCACCAAGGAGCTGCCTCACCAAAGTGGAGCTGGCCAAGAGCCGGCTGGCAGGGGCCCTGTGCCCCCAGGTACCCCGCACCCCTGCCAAAGTGCCAACCTCAACCCCCAGCCTCGGCAAGCCCAATAAGAGTCCCCATGGCAGCCCGACAAAGCTGCCTTCTAAGTCGCCCACCAAGGTGGTGCCCCGACCTGTGGCCCCACCAGCCACCAAGGAGCCCCCCAAGTCTGACAAGGGGAAGGGCCCACCCTGGGCAGACTGCGGCGGCACTACGGCCCAGCCCACACCCCCAGCATCTGGCCCTGCCGACCCAGGCCCAGGCCCTGAGGGGCGGGCCCCACACTCGGCCATTGAGGAGAAGGTGATGAAGGGCATCGAGGAGAACATGCTGCGACTCCAGGGCCAGGAGCGGGCCCCCGGCACCGAGGCCAAGCACCGCAACGCTAGCAGCATCGCCAGCTGGTTCGGCCTTAAGAAGAGCAAGCTGCCAGCGCTGAACCGCCGCACAGAGGCCGCCAAGGGCAAGGAAGGGGCTGGCGGGGGCTCCCCGCTCCGGAAGGAGGTCAAGATGGAAGCCCGGAAGCTGGAGGCCGAGAGCCTCAACATCTCCAAGCTGATGGCCAAGGCGGAAGACCTGCGCCGGGCACTGGAGGAGGAGAAGGCCTACCTGAGCAGCAGGGCCCGGCCACGGCCCGGGGGACCAGCGCCAGGGCCCAGTGCAGGCCTGGGGCAGGTGCAGGGCCAGCTGGCCGGCATGTACCAGGGTGCAGACACCTTCATGCAGCAGCTGCTTAACAGGTGAGAACCTGGGACCAGCTGGCAGGGGCTTGGTGGCTGGGGGCCCTTTTCTCTACATGGGCATCCCTGGGGTTGGGACTGCCTTTCCCAGGAACTGGGGCTTCCTAGAGGTCAAAGGGTGTAGGAGGTCAAATGAAATGGCACCAAAGCATCTTGAGGGTTAGTGGCCTGGCCCAGAGGAGAGACGGGCCTCGAACAAGGAGCCAGGGGTTTGTGCCCCAGCTCCCCTCCTCTCTGGCTGGCTGACATTCAACTTGCTGAGACCCAGTTTCTCATTTGAGAAGAGTTAACAGTCCACATTTTCTTGGATTGTCTTGAGTCAGATGAGGCAGCCTGTCTGAGGTGCAGCATGCAGTAGTTAAGGGAGTGCTAGTACCTAACTGGGCTGATGCAGGTCTTCTCCCTCCGGGGTTTTCTATCCTGTAGAAAAAGGAGGGCTCCCGTCCTATCTTGCCCTTTGGCACCTGCCACAGACCCAGCAAAGGGAACTGTGGTTTAGAGAAGGGGCTACCCCACCTTGGGGTTGCTGTTTCTGGTCCAGGTAAGGCAGAATGTCCTCAGGAATCGGGCTCCAGGTAGGGTGTGGTTTGGACAGCAAGTGCACTCAAAGTCAGCTGGGGTAGGCAGGGTGTGTCGCATGTGGACCAGGATGTGACCGTGTCCGCTCTCTACCGGCAGACATTATCGGAGAGGTCTCTAGGCTTGGCCCTGGGTAGCTTTGGGGGAGTTCTCCCATATTCCTGCCCCTGCTGATCCTCTGGAGTTTTCCCTGGGGTCTTGGCCTGTTCCTGGTGTCAGGAGAGGTTGATGTGGGAAGCCACCGTGATATGTCCTCTTCCGCAGGGTCAGGGGGCAGTGGGTGCCTCACTAGGCCCAGCACCATTGGAGGGAGGGAGGCCAGAATGTATGAGTGGGCCCGGGCCTCCCTCATGGCAATCTGCACTGCCGCCCCCAGGGTGGATGGCAAGGAGCTGCCCCCCAAGAGCTGGCGGGAGCCCAAACCTGAGTATGGCGATTTCCAGCCAGTGTCCTCTGACCCCAAGAACCCCTGGCCGGCCTGTGGGCCCCGAAATGGCCTGGTGGGCCCTCTTCAGGGCTGTGGGAAACCTCCTGGGAAGGTAAGTTCCTGAGGCGGGGGCTGGGTGGAGGGCCTGGGTCTGTGGCCCTGCCAGGTCTCTTACCGCCTGGAGGGCTCCCCTTCCCTGGGGCCTGGAAGCTGCTGGATGCCTTTCTGGTCTCCGAGGAGAATGGGGAGGGGAGAGGGCCTCCTGAGGGCTGGCAGGTTGCCAGGACTCTCAGACCCATACTCCAAGGGTCCTGATGGAGGGGATTAGGGTGGAGGAGGAATGGGCTCTGAGGTCTCCTGTACCCTGTACAGCCAAACAGCGAGCCGGGGAGGCGGGAAGAGATGCCCTCAGAGGACAGTCTGGCTGAGCCAGTGCCCACCTCACATTTCACAGGTCAGCAGGGTCAAGGGCCAAGGCTGGGACCTGCCCCTTACCCCCTGCTCGCTTTACTCCTTCCTGTCACCACAGCAGGTGCCAGGCCCTATAGCAACTTGGTGCCAAGCATCAGTGGGCACTGGGGCTGCACAGGAATAAATCCCTCCCTGCCTTATAGGGTACCTGCCCTGCCCTCTTCCCCAGGACTAGGGGAGGTGGGGCAGGGCAGGCAGGGATGACTGAGCCGGTGGGGCCAGGAGGGTCCCTGACCAAGGGTGGAACCTGGGCAGGGGCAGAAAGCCATAAGAAGGCAGAGGGGCTGAGCCGCCTGCAGCTTCACATCCCTGACTTCCCCTCCCCTCCCCAGCCTGTGGCTCTTTGACTCGAACTCTGGACAGTGGCATTGGGACCTTCCCGCCCCCAGACCATGGCAGCAGTGGGACCCCCAGTAAGAATCTTCCCAAGACCAAGCCACCACGGCTGGAGCCCCCGGCCGGGGTGCCCCCAGCTCGGCCCCCACCCCTTACCAAAGTCCCCCGCCGTGCCCACACACTGGAGCGTGAGGTGCCTGGCATAGAGGAGCTGCTGGTGAGCGGGCGGCACCCCAGCATGCCGGCCTTCCCCGCCCTGCTCACAGCTGCTCCGGGCCACCGGGGCCATCAGACCTGTCCCCACGGTGAGTGCCTGGGCAGGGGGGTGGGCCTCTCTGGGAGCTCCACCCACCACCCACCTTCCCCTTGTCCCCGGATAGATCCTTGTGAAGACCCAGGCCCTCCTGCTCCTGTCCAGCTGGCCAAGAACTGGACCTTCCCCAACGCGAGGGCAGCCAGCGGCTCCTCTGACCCTTTCCTATGCCCGCCCCGACAACTGGAGGGGCTGCCCAGGACCCCCATGGTGAGCATGGCCGAAGGGGAAAAGGGAACAGCACTGGAGGGCAGGAGGGAATGACATGGGGTGAGGTACAGCCCTGTCCGGGAGGAGGACTGAGTGGGCAGCACCCCACCCCCCATCCCCCGCCTTCTCACACCCCTCTTGGGGAAAGGGCTTCTCTCCCTTCCGGAACCTTGGTGGGACTGTAGGACTGTGCTCAGTCGCGCCTCCAGCGTGCTTCCTCTGCAGCGCGCTTCCTCTGCAGCGCCCCCGTCAGGTGGGCAGAGCCTCTCGGGAGGGGAGGGGTGAGAGGAGCTTCCTCCCGAGCCTTCCCTCCTTCCCCAGGCCCTGCCCGTGGACGTGGACGGAAAGCGGAGCCTGGAGCCCAGCCGCCCAGCTCCTGCCCCCCAGGGCCCAGCGTTTGGGGGTAGCCGCACCCCCAGCACATCGGACGTGGGCGAGGAAGGGAGAGTGGCCAGTGGGGGTCCCCCGGGGCTGGAGACCTCAGAGTCTCTCAGTGACTCACTCTATGACTCGCTGTCCTCCTGCGGGAGTCAGGGCTGAGCGATTGCAGCGGCCACGCCCCGCTCTGGCCTCGGAGACCATGGACTGGGCCGGCTCGCCTCACGCCCCGCCCCCTCGGGGCCCATGGGGCCCCTCCCTGAAGGGACCAAGGAGGTAGATGGACAAGAAGGTGAAGGGGGTCCCCGGCACACCCCACTGCCCACCGCTGCTGTGGAGGAGATGACCGCTCTCAGCTCAGGGAGAGACCCCACCCTTGGTCCCTTCTCTCACCCAGAGTAAGGCTCTTCCTCTGCGGGACTGGGGGTTCAAGGCCGCTGTGTCCCGGCCCCCAGCTCCCACTTCAGGCTGAGCCATCTTGTGGTGCTGGGCTTCCTGCCCACCAGCCGTGCCATCTCCACCCACCCTGGCAGCTCCCCTGCCTCAGAAGCCCCGTGCTGGTGGAGTTCAGGGGCGAGGGGTCAAGTTGCCTTCTCTCTGTCTGCCCTGGCCCTCCCCGCTGTCTGGATGGTGCTGCCCTCTCCTGCCCCATGTCTTTGGGGCCCATTTGTCTGTCTTTTTTGTGTTTTTTTTTGTTTGTTTTTTTTATATTAAAGCACCTGGCCCACTCTCCACCCACCCGCGCCCCCTCCCCCCATCCCCGCACTGCGGTTAATTTATCTGTTGTTAAAAACGCGGCTGCTCTGCTTCCAGCCTCTGCTTCTGCCGTATCCCTAATAAAACGTGGAGGCCCCTCCCTGCCCCTGACTCAGCTCATTCTGTGGGAGGACTCAGGGATGGACAGGCAGGTGGAGACTGCGTGGGCACCGGGGTGCAGGACTCCAGGCTCCCTTGTGAGGCAGCTCCCTCCACCAGGGCCACTGGCTGGAGTCACCCTAGAAGGTAACTAAGGGTTGGGGAAGTGGGGTCTGTTTAGACCTGGAATGGTGCCTGGGGGTGGGGAAATTCCCCTGGCCCAGGGCTTGGGCAGGGCAGAAGGCTGGGCTGCCCCTCAGAGAGAAGAAGATGGGGAGGGCGGCTATGGGCGTGCGCTCAAACCCTGGACATACCAGCTCAGGTGGGACGTGCAGACTCTGAGCTTCAGGGGCCCAGGGGTAGACAGAGTTAAGTGTCCACAGCCTCCCATTGTCGTGAAGTGAGGTGCAACTGGACCTCCAACTTGCTGCCTTCTAGTCTCTCCACGGACTTTGGGCTTTCCTCAGAGCTTCTTGCCCGTTTCTACCTCAGATTTCAGCCAGAAGTTCCCCTGGCTCTCAAATTCTCACTTTAGGATGGGGAGGCCAGGAATGAGGCTGTGTGGAAGGGTCTCCGTGTGACGTGAGAAGGCCATGGGGTGGGTGGTTGTCACCCTCCAGGCCTTGGATTTCCTGTTGGGTTGGACAGTGACCTGAAGGTGACCCAGGTGGCCCCAGCCCATCTCACATTGGCCAGTCAAATTGGGCCTAGGAAGGCCTCCTTCCGGACTCGTCCAGAGCACCCCCCCTGCCGTTGTCTGCACTCACTGCCTCCCCATGACGTACCGTCTGGAAGCCACCTGGGCATCATGCATGCTGAACACCCCTGGCCTTGTGGCTGGGACTCTGGACAGTTCATCATGGAGGTAGGGGCCCCTGTACTGAATACATGGTCTTTGTTGACATCACAGGCTTGCCAAGCTGAGGTCAGGGGTGCCTGGACAGGGAGTAGTGCTGGGCCTGTTCACAACTTGGTTATACCACTGGATGCTGTCCTGTGCTCTGCCCAGCCCAAGGAAGGTCAGGGGCGGGGAGGTTGTTAATGCCTCCCTTTATACTAGCTCCTTCCAGCAGTGGCTCTCCAGCCCTGAATGGTCCAGAGAGCAGTGAAAGAACTCCCCGTTAAATACCTACTGTATTGCCAGCCTCCTGATTCATTTCATAGATGAAGACATTGAAGCTCAAAAACATTCAATGGGGGAATTTCCTGGTGGTCCAGTGGTTAAGACTCTGTGCTCCCAGTGCAGGGGCATGGGTTCGATACCTGGTGGGGGAACTAAGATCCTGCATGCCACATGGCGCAGCCAAAAAAAAAAAAAAAAAAACATTCAGTGATTTTCCAAGGCTGAGAAGTGATGGAGCCTGGTGGGAGTGATTCTTTTTGGGTGTGTAACTTTGCTCTCTTCTGCCAGGACTTTAATCTCCTCCTCCCTTTTTGGCCTTGGATCACTTCTGAAGGGCAGGGCTGGAGAGCACTAGACTGGGCGTCAAGAGTCTGTCTTAGCCACTGAGTCTGGTTCTGTGGGGAAAGTTACATCCCTTCTGTGGGCCTTGGTTTTCCTTATCTATGGACGATTGGGAAATTGGACCAGACCAGCTTTCTCCTCAGCTCTCTGCTCTTCCCATCCCTCTCCCAACCTGGCCGTTCTCCCTCCTGTTTCCCTTAGTTGATGTCATCATTGAGGAAATTAACACGACTTAGAGAAGGGTCGCGTCAGACGTCTTGATTTTCTTCAAATGTCAGGATCGCATTTTCTTCTATCTTCTGCTTCCAGGTAGCTATCCCACTGTCCCTTCTGCTTTTAGGGGCTTAAGGATGGTATTCCCAAGCTGCTGATCTCTGCCTCTTGCCAGGCGGGCTCAAAGAAGTCTACCTCCTTCTCTTAACTTTTTATTTCTTGGTTTCTTAAGCCCTTTATTCTGTTTGAACCTGATGGATTACCTCATTTCCTTGTTAAAACAGAATTGTTCGCCTACAGGATATTTATCCTACTTCCTTTCCGGGAAGGAGCTTGGCATGGTGGGTTCAACTCTGGATTCCACCTCCTACAAGCTGAGACCAAGGATCCGTGCATGTTTCTGTCACCAGGGTCTGCTCAATCTGCTGCTGGGCTCTGTCCTGCAGTGTTTGCAAATGCAAGGTAGCCTCTTAGGCCCCAGGGCAGCGTGGGCCACCTGAGAAAAAGCTCACTGCCAGTCACCAGGGCAGAGTAGCATCAGCCACACCTGGTACCTGGAGCCAGCCCTTCCCTACCAACTCTTCCAAGGTGGGCAGCTCTCGTCCCTAGGTCCCCCAGTGTGCCACTAAGGGGTGCTGGGCCCAGACAAGCCACCCCTGGCGCACATGACTATGTGTGCCCTCCACACAAACAGAATATTCCATCTGAAATAATTCTGTGGCAGGGGACACACAGATGAGTTCAGGACACTCCCGGGAAACCAATTTCTCTTTGTACTTCAGGGAAGGGTTTGGCTAAAAGACCACTTGATCCTCACTATGGCAGGACACTTGGTATCTCAGTTTGCAACATCTGCTTGCAGGATTAAGGTGACCTCACTTTTTTCTCCATGAACAATGGGTGCATGTTTGCCTTACCATTGTGTATGACCCTTTCTGCTGGATTTCCCAAACAAAAGAAGCCCAAACTTCCAGACTCCCCTTCCTTGTCCCCCACAAATGGCATCAAGTCATCAGCAAAAGACTATAAAAAGGTTCCAGATTCCACCTTAACGGGTACCCTGTCTCTTGCAGGAAATGTCCCAAAATGTTAACAGGTTTTCTGTGGGTTGCCAGTGGTTTTTATTTTCTTCTTCACCCTCTTCTAGATTTTCTACAAATAGTGTTTTGTTTCCTTTATCAAAAAGTTTTTAAAGGAAACAATCATTCTCTGCAGCAAATTCTAGGTATATATCCCCTTCTATAGTCCTGGGTGAGTTAATTCAAGCATATGAGTAATTTTTTTTAAGACATGAATTTAAAGTAAGTATAGGTGAGCATTTCTTTGATCTTGGGGTAAGGAAGACCTTTTTTAAAAACCTTCTTTTGTAATTGTTAAAGACATAGATTATAAAAGTGCATGTTCATGGTTTAAAAAATAATTGAGATTGAATAGAATATTCATATAAGGAAGAGGAGTCTCTCATATTCCAACTCCCAGTCTTACTCCCCAGACATAACCCAAGTTGACTGGAATTCCTTTCAAATCACTTTTTTTTTTCCTTTGAGAATTATGTTTTATTCGGCAGACATTTTGAGGACTTCAAGCCCAGGAGACAGTCTCTCAGATAGCTCTAAGGGACAGCTCCCTCAAATTGCTTTTTAAATGCACACACATGCAAACACACAGAGTATGTTTATGTTGACCTTTTATTAGACAATGAGATTATTCTATAATTACTGATCTGCTTCTTTTAGCACTTACTAATGTATCTTGGAGATCTTTCCAAAGCCCATGAATATCCATTATCCTACACGGTCTTACATTGTATGGGTGTGCAATGTTTACGTGTTTTCCCATGACAAACAATGCTGCAATGAACGTTGCATATGTGTCTTTGGCCACTCTTGTGTATTTCCATAAGAAATTCCTATAAATGGAATTGCTGCCTTATAGAATATGCTTAATTTAAAAACTTTTACAGGTATTAACAAATTGCGCTTCGTCAACAATGTATAAGTGAGACTATCTTCTACATCATTGAGTAGTATCAAACTTTTTTTTTTTTAATTTATTTTTGCCTGTGTTGGGTCTTCATTTCTGTGTGAGGGCTTTCTCTAGTTGCAGCAAGTGGGGGCCACTCTTCAGCACAGTGCGCGGGCCTCTCACTATCACGGCCTCTCTTGTTGCAGAGCACAGGCTCCAGATGCGCAGGCTCAGTAGTTGTGGCTCACGGGCCTAGTTGCTCCACGGCATGTGGGATCTTCCCAGACCAGTACTCGAACCCGTGTCCCCTGCATTAGCAGGCAGATTCTCAACAACTGCTCCACCAGGGAAGCCCAGTATCAAACTTTTTATTCTTAGCCAATTTGGTAGGATTTAGTGATCATGTCTTGGAGTCTTGGAGCCCAGTGTAGGGACTTTGGCTTTTACTCGGAGTGAAATGGGGAGCAATTAGAGAGTGATAAGAATAAACCGTAGAGGGCAAGTATGGAAGCAGACCAGTAAGAAAGCCTCTTGGGCAATTCCAGTGAGAGATGGGGGCCTGTTCCACGGCAGAGGCACTATAAACAACAAGATTTGATAATGTAATTGATGTGGGGAAGAGAGGAGAGTCAAGGATAACTCTGACATACAGATGGCCAATAGGCACATGAAAAGATGCTCAACATCCCTAATTATTAGAGAAATGCAAATCAAAACTACATTGAGGGGGGCTTCCCTGGTGGTGTGGTGGTTAAGAATCCGCCTGCCAATGCAGGGGATACGGGTTCGAGCCCTGGTCCAGGAAGATCCCACATGCTACAGAGCAACGAAGAGTAGCTCCCGCTCGCCACAACCATAGAAGGCCTGCGCGCAACAATGAAGACCCAAAGCAGCCAAAAATAAATGAATAAACAAATAAATAAATTTTTTTTAAAAAAAGGATAACTAAGGTTTTTGGAGCAATTGGTAGGAAGAAGTTGCCATTAACTGATATGGAAAAGACTGTGGATAGAGCAGACTTGAGGGAGGGAAGCTCAGGAGTTAAGTACTGGATGTGTTAAGTTTGAGATGTCTATTGGACAATATCCAATGGAAAATGTGGAGTAAGCAGTGGGTTATAGAAGTCTAGAGTTCAGAAAAGAAGCCTGGGCTGGAGATATAAATTGGTAAGTCATCAGCATATGGATGTTATTTAAAACCAGGGGACTGTATGAGATCACCAAGAGAGTCAGAAGAGGAAAGGTCTGAGTCCTAAGCCCTGGGATACTCCATCTCTTTAGAGGTCAGAGGAAATAAAGCAGAAAGAGCACAGAACATAGTGGGAAGGTACTTTGAAACTATGTAAATATTTCACTTTCATCAAACTTTCTATTTATGCATTTATTTATATCAGTATGGACTCATGGTATCCTATTTTATTCAATGGTTTATAATCCATTACTACCATTATCTACTTCAGTGCTCAAATTGTCCATGATTTGGCCAGTAGGATCCCTTTAAAACTGGCTTTTGTTTTGTTTTGTCTTTTGACAAATCTCCGTCATTCTTTTTGAGTACATACTTTCTTGTGTAACATGTTCAAGATTCATCTTCCCAAACCCAGCCCTGAAATCAGCCATTTTTCCAAAGAGCCCTGGTTTCTTTCAGTGGGGAACAATCTCTAGAAACCAAGATCTGGGGGCTGGGTGTGCTCATTATTATGGGGGAGTTGCTGTTCCCAGGCTCTAAAAGAGGGTTTCTTTTTTGGGGGGGTGGTACGCGGGCCTCTCACCACTGTGGCCTCTCCCGTTGCGGAGCACAGGCTCAGGACACGCAGGCTCAGCGGCCATGGCTCACGGGCCCAGCCGCTCCGTGGCATGTGGGATCTTCCCGGACCGGGGCACAAACCCGTGTCCCCTGCATCGGCAGGTGGACTCTCAACCACTGCGCCACCAGGGAAGCCCTAAGAGAGGGTTTCTTAAAGATAGAAGTTAAAGCATTTTCTTATACTTATGGGGATGACAAAACAGAGAAAATGTGATGATGCAGGAGAGAAAAGAGGAAATTGACGAGCTTCAGTGCACAAGTGGACTTAAGCAGCATCCACAGGTACAAGAAGGCAGGTAGGTGAGTGTATGTGGTGGTGTCTACTTATAGAGAAACTTTATTTATTTATTTATTTTCTTTTGGCTGCGTTGGGTCTTCGTTGCTGCACGTGGGCTTTCTCTAGTTGCGGCGAGGGCTACTGTTCGTTGCGATGTGCATGCTTCTCATTTCAGTGGCTTCCCTTGTTGCGGAGCACCGGCTCTAGGCGCACAGGCTTCAGTAGTTGTGGCGCGTGGGCTCAGTAGTTGCGGCGCATGGGGTTAGTTGCTCCACGGCAAGTGGGATCTTCCAGGACCAGAGCTCGAACCCATGTCCCCTGCATTGGCAGGTGGATTCTTAACCACTGCGCCACCAGGGAAGTCCCAGAAGAACTTTTCTGATTGCTTTTATTTTCTCAAGGAAATAATCACAGTCATTGGCCAAGAGGAAAAATGGGAGAAAGAGTTGCTGGGGGTTTGAAAAGAGAGGAGATAGAATGAGTAGTAGTCTAGGAGCTCAGAAGTCAGTGAATAGGTTAGAGAATATAGTAGGATTACCAGGCAGCATGAAGGGTCCACTTGAGGTGATTAGGAATTAAAAGTGAGACTTACTAATATGAATGTGTTGGGCGGTTTTCTCCTGCCATATTAGGTACAGAATAGGGAGCAAGTTGGATTAGCCAGGGCTGCCAATTTGCCAAATAAGTGCAACAAAGAGAGAGAGGCAAGGGAATCAAAGATACATGCATAGAAGCGATTCTGTTAACTGGCTGTGGGCTTTACACTGGTTAAAGCGGTAAGAGCAATAAAGGAGAGAGGCATGAAGTGGGGTAGAATCAGTAGATTGAAGGTCCTGGTGGAATCAAAAGAGTTTTGGAGATAAAGTACTAGGGGGAATGAGTTGGAAAGATGTTGGGAAGAAAAGAGGTGACAGTCAGAGGGTGGGATGCATGAAACAGAGATTATGGGAGAATGGGAGATGTTATGGGTTGAATTGTATCCCTCCCCTCCTTAAAAAATATTGAAGTCCTAAACCCCAGTACCTTGGGGAATGACCTTACAGAAGTAATCAAGTTAAAATGAGGTCATTTGGGTGGGCCCTAATCCAAAATGACTGATGTCCTTATAAAAAGTGGAAAATTGGACACAGGGAGAATGCCACGTGAACATGATGGCAGAGATCAGGGTGATGCATCTGCAAGCCAAGGAATGCCAGTGATTGCCAGCAAACCACCAGAAGCTAGGGGAGAGGTCTGAGAGGAGCAGATTCTCCTTCAACAGCCCTCAGAAGGAAGCAACCCTGCTAACACCTTGATCAGATTTCTAGCCTCCAGAACTGTGAGCAAGTTAATTTCTGGTTTTTGAGCCACCCAATCTG
Source organism: Mesoplodon mirus (assembly GCF_964341445.2). Classification (NCBI taxonomy): domain Eukaryota; kingdom Metazoa; phylum Chordata; class Mammalia; order Artiodactyla; family Ziphiidae; genus Mesoplodon; species Mesoplodon mirus. Next base: position 56,036,274 of record NC_138987.1, on the reverse strand, counting down.
TGACACTGTTACGGAAGCCCTGGGACACTAATACAGAAGGGTTGCAGTTATGGGTAATGAGAAGGACCAGGGGATGACCATGGAAGTGAGTAGCTCAGATAGGGTAGAGGGCAAGGTCATTGGAAAAGAGGCCATGGAATGCAGAGGCCAAGGTATTGGGAGGATTACCTCTGTAGATATTGAGAGCTCTCAGAATTAGGACAGAATTAGCATCAGAGGGGGTGACAGTGAGGCAGGAACCAAAACCTCAAGAAATAAGAGGAAATAACCCAGAGATTGATAGACAAGTGGAAAAGAGGGGCATGGTGGGTGGAATAGTCCATTGACATGAGATTCAAAGCTGAGGGACTTTAGGGAAGAAAAACGGTCTGAAAGCACTGAGGAGTACAGGGGGTGCCTATACACCCGCTGGCCTCATGGCACAGGGGCTGAGGGAGAGAAAGCAGTGCCCACTTGAGAGGTCTGCAAGGAGGGCATCCTCAGGGAGAGCCAGGAGGTCAAAGGGAACATTCGAAGAGGCTGTGTCCATGAGAAGTTTGCTGATGAAGAGCCATGAGCTTGAGAGGGCCCAGTGGAAGGGTTTCGGGAGACGGGAACAGAGCAGGGAATGTGCAGGTCTGTGAGGATCAGAGTGTGGGAGACAAAGGGTCATCCCGTGTCAAGAGGATAGACTACAAAATATGGTGGCATGTTTATCAAGTTACCACAGAGGGACTCTTTTTTCACTGTAACCTTTTATACCTTTTGAATTTCATACCATGTGCATGGGCAAAGTGGTGACGATGTAGAATGGTCACTGCAGACAGAGCAGAGGGACCAGGGTAAGGACAAGTCAAGGAATTTTCAAAGGAGGCTGGAGCCCAATGGAGGCTGAGAAGGAGAAATGTCCAGTGGCACAATCTGCAGGAAAGTGGGATTTTTGTGGTTCCTGTTTCTTCTCTTAGCAGGGCGCAGAAGCCTGGTTCTAGGACTAGAAAAGGAAGATTGTGGGCTTAGTGCAAGGATGGGCTTTGTTGAGGTGGCTGGTGGTGTCATCCGCCATAGGCTCCAGCTTGAGCAATAATAATAACATATAAGAGCAAACACATACACAGCATTTACAGTGTGCCAGGCACTGTTCTAAGTGCTCACACATATTAATTCAGTTCATCCTCACCACAACCTTTTTAGGTAGGTTTTTTTATTTTTTATTTTTTTTATTTTTTGCTGTGTTTGGTCTTCGTTTCTGTGCGAGGGCAAGCGGGGGCCAGTCTTCATCGCGGTGCGTGGGCCTCTCACTGTCGCGGCCTCTCTTGTTGCGGAGCACAGGCTCCAGACGCGCAGGCTCAGTAGTTGTGGCTCACAGGCCCAGTTGCTCCACGGCATGTGGGATCTTCCCAGACCAGGGCTCGAACCCGTGTCCCCTGCATTGGCAGGCAGATTCTCAACCACTACGCCACCAGGGAAGCCCCGGTAGGTATTATTTTTATCCCCATTTAAATATAAGAGTGAGGCTCAGGGAGCTTACATAAGCTGCCCAAGGTCAAAGCTTGTCTGTGGAAGACCTGTGATTCAAACCCAGGCAGTCCAGCTCCAGAGTCTGCAGTAAACAAAGACAGAGGTGATGCCTGAGGGGCCTTGAAAGGAGCAGGATAAAGCGGAGGGGTTAAGGAGCAGGACTGGAGTTTCAATGCACCCAGAATGCAAGGGAGAGAGCATGCGAGAGCTGGGACGATGTGGGCTGTGGGCTGAGAGTGGAAGAGTAGACTTCTATACTGACTTCTATACTCTGAGGCTAGCTGAAATGAGCCAGAAGTGAAAGTCCTGGGAGGGGTGAAGATCGAGGAACCAGGGAGTGGGTGGTGGAGGACCATCCACAGGAGCACAGTTGAACACGGGTCTCTGATAAGTGCCGCGGATGACTCCTGCGGGAGAGCGAGTGGGCAGGGAAGAGTCTGAGCAGAGGGCAGCTGGGGCCTAAGGTGGCAGAAGCCACCAGAAAATCGGGTTTCCGTCGTTAACTCGTAGGGTAGCTAACAAGGTAGCACTGGGGGCCTTCTCTAAGGCAGAAGCAATCCAAGGAGTTATTTAAAAGCCTCAAATTCAAGTATGCCGCATATGTTCTTTGTTTGAGATTCTTCAACTTGAAAAGAAAAAAATCATTTCCTACGGAACAGTCGGAAAATACATGGCCACCAGGTGGCGCAATAGCGGCAGCGCCCATCTAAGAGGTTTTGCAGGCCTGAAGTGCCACCCTGTGGCGAGAAGACGAGATGCAGGGAGCCCTCCCTTCACCACTGGTGACCATCACACCGCATCCTGGCTACTCTCCCCCACACCCAATACACGCGTTGCACAAAGTACAGAGAACATGAATACGTGGACTTGGACGGACATAAACTGTCCCTGTCAGAGTCTGTTTCACCTGGAACCTCCCTCGCCAGTCCAGCCCCAGCTGGACCTCAGGGTGGGCACTTTTCCCACAGCCAGTCCCAAGGCAGGCAGCGTTGGCAAGGGCGCAGAAGGGGCTCTGGGCCTGGTTTGCCTCTCTCTTCCTGCCCCTTCTGAACTCAGGACACTCTGCAGGGGCCCTTCCGCCCCACGCCGGGCCTCCCCTTTCATTCCTTCATTTCCTCATGCACCCACACTGTTGTTGACACAAGGAACATTCATTGAGCACCTAGTAGGTGTGAACACTGAGGGACCAGGGACCCAGGGATAAATGTGGCATGTCCCAGCCCTTGGGACTCACAGTTCTAGTGCGTGATGCCAGTCGCTGGGTGATGGATCGTAGGAGAGCGTGGGTAGTGCTCTGATGGAGGGTGCCCAGATGCTGTGGAGGCCCCAGAAGGGGCTAAAACCCAGTCTTGGGGGCTCAGAGAAGGCTTCCTAGAAGAGATGGTATCAAAACTAAGAACTGCAGGGTGGGTATGATGAGTCAGGCCAAGTGGGTGTGGGTGAGAGTTCTAGGCAGAAAAATAAAAATACCAAGCAGTGAGGGATCAAACGGAACATTCTAGCATAAATATGAGTTTATTATGGCTGGAGGACTAAAAGATAAGAAGACAGAGGTAAGCAGGAGACTTGAATGTATGATGGGAAGTTTGGACTTTATCCTGACAGCAAAAATGAGTCATTGAAAAGTTCAGTGCTCGCCATCAGAAAGATTCGTCTAGAAATAGTGTGCAGAGTGCACGGGAGAGACCCAAGGCTGGGGACTGGGAGGCCGGTGAGGAGGCTGGAGCAATATTCCAGGCAAGATTCAGTAGGGCCTGCACCTAGGCAGCAGGAGTTGAGTTTGAGGGTAGTGCACAGATTTAAAAGATTTCCATATGCTCCTCTCCTTAAATGGTGAGGTTCCTGGAGTTCCACTGGGCTCACTCAATCTTCATAAAATAATGCCTTTGAGATGCACCTGAGTTGTATGTATCTATAGCTTTCCCTTTTTATTGCAGAGTAGCATTCCATCGCTACTCTGCACGTATTTACATGCATGTATTAGTTAGTTTGTACATTCCCCCGTTGAAGGATGTTTGGATCGTTTCCAGTTTTTGGCTATTACAAATAAAGCTTCTCTGAACATTCTGTCCAGATTTTTGCGTGGATACAAATTTTTATTTCTCTAGGATAAATACCCAGTAGTGCAATTGCTACGTTGTATGGTTAATACATGTTTAATTTTATAAGAAACTGCCAATTGTTTTCCAGAGGTTGTACCATTTTACCTCACCACTTGGCAGTGTGAGGGATCCAGTTGCTCCACATTCTCATCAGTACTTGGTTTTATCACAATTAACAAAAAAAAATGTTTAGCCATTCTCATCAGTGTATAGTGGTATTTCATGGTTGACTTCATTTGCATTTGCCTAATACCTAATGAGGTTTAAGAGCTTTTCATGTGCTTATTTGCTATTTGTGTATCTTTTTTGGTGGTCTGTTCAAGGAGCTGACTCATTTGTATGGGTTTAAAATGTGTCAAATCTTCCACATGTCTATCCCTGACTTCTCTCCTGAGCTTCAGATTTATATGCAAAGGGCTCCTGGCACCTCTGTGGAAATCCCTGATGGTGGCCTTCTCAGCATGTTCAAAACCAAAAGTGCCATCCCACCCCCAGTCCTGGGCATCCCCAACGGAAGAGCTAACGCTTGGAGGATTTACTATGTGCCAAACACCATACTAAGTGCTTTCTTTACATGTTTTAATTAACTTAATCCTCATAATCATCTTATGAGGTAAGTCTGTTTTTACCTCCATTTTACACATGGGAAAATGAGACACAGAAAGGCTGACTGATTCTCCCAAGTTTGCAGAGCTGGCAAGTGGCTGGTAGGACCGTCCAAGACACCTGAGAGTTACCCTAGATTCTTCTCTCTCTCCTCTCTGCATCTATTCATTCACTAAGGCCTGCACATTTCACCTCCTGAATATTTTATTTCATTGTCTACATTCCTATCCTTATAACTACTGCTGTATTTCAGACCATCTTTTCTCTTGCCTGGACCATTGCTAAGTACCTTTTTTTAAAAACTATTATAGCAAATTTCAACCGTACAAAACAGTAGAGAGAATAGTACAGCGAATATGTCCATTGCCCAGCTACGACCAATATAAACCCATGACCAGTCACTTCACCTATACCCTCCACTCCCTGCTGCCACCCACCCTCATTATTTATTTAGTTATTTATGGCTGCGTTGGGTCTTCGTTGCTGCATGCAAGCTTTCTCTAGTTGCAGCAGCAGGGGCTACTCTTTGTTGCGGTGCACGGGCTTCTCATTGCAGTGGCTTCTCTTTTTGTGGAGCCCAGGTTCTAGGTGCGCAGGCTTCAGCAGTTGCGGCACAAGGCCTCAGTAGTTGTGGCGCACGGGCTTAGCTGCTCCATGGCATGTGGGATCTTCTGGGACCAGGGCTCGAACCCGTGTCCCCTGCGTTGGCAGGCGGATTCTTAACCACTGTGCCACCAGGGAAGTCCCTAACTGCATTATTTTGAAGCGAATCTCAGACAGCATATTAATACATCTATAGATATTTCAGTATGCACCTCTAAAAGATAACTTTTAAATATCATCACAATTACATGATTAGCAGTATTTATATTATATTAATTATATTATATACTTAGCATTAACAATACTTCTTTAAATCCTCAACTATCTAGTCCGTGTTGGTATTAGTTATCTATTGCTGTGTAAGTTAGTTAGTGGCTCAAAATAACAATAAACATTTATTGTCACTCAGTTTCTGTGGGTCAGGAATTCAGGAGCAGCTTAGCTAGTTCCGGCTCAGTGTCTCCTGAGATCGCAGTCACTTGAAAGCTTGACAGTTCCTGGAGGATCTGCTTTCCAGGTGGCTCAATCACACTGGCTGGCAATCCAGTGCTGGCTGTGGCTTGGTTCCTCTCTGCAAGCACTCTCCACCAGGCAGCTTGAACGGCCTCAGAACCCATGCCTGGTTTCCCTCAGAGCAAGTGCACCGGAGAGCCAAGGAGGAAGCTGCAATGCCCTTCATGACCAAGCTTCGTAAATCACACACAGTTCTGCAGTATCCGTCCCATTTTATGTACCAGCCTGCTTCCATGTAGAAGGTATGAATACCAGGAGGCCAGGATTTTTGAGGGGTGGGTGGGTGGGCATCCTGGAGAATGGTTACCACAGGTTCAAATTGCCCCAGTTCTCCCTCTCTCTCCCTCTCTCTCATTTACAGTTGGTTTATTTGAATCAGGATCCAATTCAGGTCTACACATTGCATTTTCTTGAAATGGCTCATAAGTCTTAACCTCTAGGTTCCTTTCCCTCAATTTTTTTTTCTTATTTCATTCTTCCTTCTTTGCCTTTTCTTTTTCTTAAAAAGGAATCTAGGTTGTTTGTCCTTAGAGTTTTACTAGATTTTGCTGCTTGCATCCCCATTATGTCATTTAACATAGTCCTCTGACCCGTCTTCCTTGTAAACTGGTACTTGATCTAGAATGTAATATGCCTGAGATTCAACTCTTTTTTTGGAAGTGTTGCTTACTTCCATCAGGAGGCATATGTCAGGTTGTCTCTTAATATGATGTTGGTGGCTATTGATTATCATCTCCTAGCTTCATTATTTCGTCAGAGGATTAAAATAGTGATACTAATCCTATAATTCCTTCATGTAATAGCTGGAGTGCTTCTATAGAAACTTTTACTTACTTTTCGATTACCCTGAAGTACAGTTTATACAGAAAAGAAAGGATAAATGCTGCTGTTTATTGACGAAGTGACTGGTTTCTTGCATCCATCAAAGCTGACCAATATTTTTAAAATATCATGAACTTTTGAGTTTATTGATGCTCAAATTATCCCATCTTCGGCCAGGAGGAGCCTCTTTAGATTAGCCCCTGAGTCCTTTTGAACGATACTACAGTAGTCATCTTTGACAGCTCCTTTGCTTTCTGGCATAACATTATGTTCCAGGTTCATCTTGTACATTTCCTGGGCCATTTCTCCAAGGAGCTCTGCTTCCTTTTAGTGAGACAGGAGAGAGACCACATCTGGGCATTAGTGTATAATTGCCTTTCAACTAGCCCCCTTCCCCAAGTCTACTCTCTAGTCACCTGAGGTGTGGGGACGTAAATCTGACCATTCCCTTGCTCAAGCCCTTCAATGGTCTCTGCTGCCGTCAGGACAAGGCCAGCTCCTTAGCACCAAACAGCAGGCCCTCAGTTATCGTTCACCCCCCTTCTCATTTCCTACTGGTCCCCTCCGTAAAATTTACAACCCACAATCGCACTCCCAGCACTCCCCATGCTGAATCATGCTCCTGTGCTTCTCATACTAATCCCTTGACCTGAAAACACCCACTCCTACCACTGCCTTTCTAACCTCATCCCTTGTCTCACTTGACTCAATCTTCGAGATTTCACCTTAGTTCAGGTTATCATCGACACTTTTCCCTGAACCAGGAGCAGGGCTGTCTCTCTTGTCCATGGCCCTGTGTTTACCTGTAAGAACTTAATGTCTGCGTGTAGCTCTCCTGCACTGCTCCGCCACGGCTAAAAAGCAGTAACTATATCCACCTCTAGCCCCAGCATGGAGCACATTACCTGACACCAAGTGGATGCCCCCATCTGATCCCCTGCTTCACAGAACAGACCATCTATTCTCCCAGCACAGACATCCTTCCACTTCCGCTGCCCACCGATGCCTTCCCCGCTCTAGCTCAGCCTGCAGGTCTGCTAGGCGTGGAACGAGCTGTGTGTTAACCTCTTCCGTTTAATTTGTGACTGGTGGGCTAGTTGGGGGAAGACTAAAAGGGAGCTCACTGTCCTGCTCTGGTTACAAAGATTGAGGGTGCGAAGATAGTACCTGAAACACCTCACATTTCCCGCTCCACCTCAGCTGGGGCCTCAGCCAGGAGTCAGAGTAACAGGAAGCTGTTTACAATGAGGGTGACAACCAGAGGGCAAGCGTGACAAAATGGGAGTAACCTGACTGTAATGCAAATTTTGGTTTATAATCACATATATAAACTCTATGAGGACAAGGATTTTTATATTTTCACTGATGATTCCTACCGTCGAGAATAGAGCCGGGCCCAGTGGGTGACCACAGATACTGCAGACCACGATACTTGCAAAATGAGGGAATTGTCGTGCTTTTTCCATTATGCATCCCCAAATGTCAAAGCTTGGCTGTATATTGGAACCAACTACACGTGCTGCTACCATGAACCCCCTATGATAAAGGCTGGGTAGGAGGACCAGAAAAAGGCCTGGGCTGTGTATGGAACAGAGAATATCCCCAACATCTGTGGCAAGCTGGGGCTACAGACTGAGAGGCCCAAGTGGGGGTCTCTTTATTTCTATTCATACCTAGAACAAACTTAATCCTGTCCTACTCCCAGCCCCAAGAACAAGAAGTCAGACAGCACCCCAAACCCCCCATTCAGCTGTGGCCTTGAATTTCACACACACTTATACCAGGAAAGGTTAAGGAATTTTCTTTATTTTTTACAAATTAAGACTATGTAGATTCCATATATTTCTGAATCAAAAACACCTTTGTCTTCACAGTATGAGTTAGAGAATGCAGCCTGAGCTGGAAACCAAGGAACTAGAAAAGAAAGTGATAATTACAGTGATTACTGTATTAAAAACCTGTTAGGCATTTTCTTTAAAAGTAGTTTTTTATATCTTGTCATTCTTGGCACTGTTTCTAAAGAAAAGCTCCTCATCCCAAGCAAAAAAAGCACAAGAGGTGGAGTTTGGCTTCAGGAGATGTAACTCAGATTCTCAGGCCTAGCAGAGAATCAACAAATGTATGGAAAGTTGCTATTGGGGGCTGAATGGGAAGGAAATCCCTTTTAGTAAATTCTCAAGCCACAGGCTGGAGACAGCAGCTAAATCAGAGGGCAGCATCCTCTGCAGAAGCGAGCCATTCCGAGTCACACGCCACTCCAGAAATCACACAGCCTGGGAACAAAACTGTTTCATGGGATGGCACAGTGATGTGGTGCACTGTGAACCAGTAGCCACTGGGTCAAACTGGGTACTGGTTGTGAACAGGGAAAGCCAAAAATGGTGTCCTACTAGCAATGAGTTTTCAATGGCTCAGTTCCCCTTACTTTAAAGCCCTGTGAGTAGCCAGAGCCACAAATACTCCCAAGGGTGCCTGATCTTCTGTGCCAGCTGGCTGTGGCAGCTCACAGGGAAGGAGCTGGTGACCCCATTAGTACTGCCCCCCTACACTTGCAAACACAGAGCTGTAGGAAAGCAGAAGTCTTGCAGGTTTGGTTGCCCAGCCCCTGCCTAAAGGCTGCAGATTTCCAGAAACAGGTGAACAGACCAAAACCTGAAGTGCATCTGTAAAATGGACATTTACCTACTGCCCCAAATCTCTGGCCTGACACTACCTATTAGTGCCCAAGATAAGACAAAAACGCACCTAAGGACTGTTATGAATGCTGCCTCCCAAGCCATCACGGCCCGTGCCACTGGTGTGAACAAAGACCCACTCAGTTAATGGGGGAGATACTACTCTCCCCTGCCCCAAACAGGCCCTCATTTGGGTCTGTCTGGCAGGATTAGTCACAACTGCCTCAGAGGCTCAGCCATGCCGCCCCTTCTCTATCCTTCCTCTCCCGGGACCCTTAATCACAGCCACCTGGTAGAGGCCACTCAGTAACTAAGGTAGTGATCAATTTAACCAAAAAAAAAGGGCAAGTCTGGGAACTCTACATTATATCTTGCCATACATAATCAGCCATTTCATAGATGCCTGACAAGAATTTCCCTTTGTGCTAAAACCCTCCCACCCCACGGATGGAAAGCAGGCAGATTCCGAGGGCCAGACAAGAGACTGGAAAGGGAACCTACACAAATCTACACTCCTTTCGTGACAGCAAGGCAGAAAGGCATGTATGCCAGACCAGCAGTGACTCCGGCAGCTCAGGGGAAGCAAAGCATCCACCAGAAGAGGCTTTTCATGTTCTCTGTAGGGGTTGGCAGCTCAGACATAATAAGCCTGAGTAACAATGGGACCAGCAAACGTCTTTCCAATGGAAAACACACTGCCTAGTCCCATAGGAAATGCGCATAAAGCAAACAACGCTGAGGGAAGAAGGGTGGAGCAAGGCGTCTCTACCAAACAGTTCAGGTCCACTCGTGAAGCTCAGTCGTAAAGCGGACTCCTGGAGTTTGCTTCCTCTGCGGATCCCGCTCCTCATCACGGCGGACTGGCTGCCTGAGCAGAGGAAGAGGCTAGGGATGGGGGATGGCAGAAAAGGGAGCGGGGAAGAACCCCAAAAATATGAAGCCAAACTCCAAACTATATTTCGCTAATCAGTTTTTTGATCAAAAAATTCAAAATAGAGAAAACCACAAAGTACAAAAGCTTTTCTGATGCTTTTCATTATCACAGAACACGCAACCTGTAATGTGTGCAAAGAGGAAATGAGGGGCGGAGGGAGAGGAAGTCAAATTGGGGAAGGCTGGATGGTCATTTCACTTCTTCTCCTTCTTCTTATCCTAGAAATGGAGGAAAATTACCCAGTTAACTTCTGGCATTAACATTTAAGCTAAAACTCTTGAGTCAGCCGATACCTCACTGCCTTTGGTTAGTGATTGGAAGGGATCCGGACAGTAAAAAGGGAGGAGAGATGCTCCTTCAGTATAGGAGGAACTAAATCTTAACCATCTTCTGCTGGTGGTCTCCCAAGTTGCTACAGACTTGACAACCATCAAGGTTGATCAGTTGTTCCCGTTGCTACCCCATGAGTAGCTAGGTGGGCTGCCTAACCACTCCTGGCTACTCACAACCACGACAGCTCAGATCCCAACCACTGAAGGCTGCAGACCAGCGGTCTACCCTAAAATAACTAAATGAGAGGCCAAGACCAAGCCAAGATCAACTTCCCATTAGGCCTAAGAAGAAAGCATAAATCCTCGGCATAAATCAACATTCGAAATAATACAGTCCAGTTGAACTCTTCATTGCACTGGGGGGAAGCCCAGGGTATCATTACATGGATGAAAAGGATGTTGTTTTGACTGAAACTGGAGGACCTGCTTGGTCCTCAGTCCAGTCGCGGTACAGACCAGACAGAGGACCACCAATCCCATCTGGTCAACTGCTTCCATCACCACTGCACCGACTCACATTCCACCTTACATTCTGTTAAGAAAGGCCTGTGCTTTCATTTGTTCCTCTACTACTGGAGTGGATGATGTTTGCCACTCACTAACCCTATATAGAATGCCTCTCCTGAAAAAAATTAAGACTAACAAATGGGTAAAATTGGCCTATTTCTAAAATATATATACAAAAGCTGGTGGTATTATATAAATCCTCTAGGATATCTTTTTGAGTCACAACTATCTTTACAACCTTTAAATTCCTCATATAGTAGACTGTTTCTTGTTGCCACTAAAGCTCTTTTCCTTTTGAAACTAATCTCAGGGATTCATTTAAAAAAGAAAAAAAAAAAAGGATGATTTTTACTTGTTCCTTTTTCTCCAACAGCTAAAGACTTCTAGTTGAACTCTTACTCAGTGGCCTGCCTTACAGTTACCCTGGACCCACACAGTGTGAGCAAGTTCTCAAGCTTTAAGTACACACAGATGCTGAGCTCAGGAGCCAGTCTTTCATCTTTGGGTGGTGCTAACCTTCTCATTCATAGCCAGGATCATCATGAGTTTTCTGAAGAGAGTAACGAAATCTAAGAAGAGGTCAATGCAGTGCCTGAAAGAGAAGAACCAGGTCACAAACTGCACTTCCCACTTTCCTTTATCCACAAGCCCACAAAGGTGCAGAACACAGAAACCCCGCCCCAACCCCAAGAGTCAACTTCACCAGCACTCCACCACCAACTAAGTACAACTCTAGTGTCTGAGATCCTCTTCAACTCAGCAAAGCCATGGAGCATAGAGAAAAGAAAATTTAGACTCTGCAGAGGCCTAAGTCTGAACCCTGGAACTACCATTAACTAGCTGAGATTTTGAGAGGATTACTACATTAAAAAAATTATATGCATATCTTCTTCTCATTGTTAAAGGCTTAAAGAATACAACAGTATTAAGAGTAAAAGGTGAAAGATCCCTTTCCCTCTCCTCTGCCTAGAGGTGGTAACCACTATTCAAAGTATGGATAATTAAATACATATTATTAGTCCAACTTTTAAAAATCTGATGTCTTTCAGGAATTGAGGGAAATGATGCTTTTTGGTGCACAGTTCCAAAACCATAGATATCCTATCACGTATGCCCCTGAAGGCTGGCCACATAAGTCAGCCAGTGCCATCTGGTCCACTCTTATTCCTACCGATGTGGAAAGAAAGGGAAGCCAAGCAAAAGATCATCCCAGAGAATCAGAAAAGAGTCGTCGAAAGGAAGATTATGCCTCCCCGCTTCATACTCATTAAAGACCAGGTTTCACACTCACCAGATATAATCTTTATCTCCATTTTCAGCCTTTTCAATAATGAGCTGAGTATCAAAAAGGACAAAGCCACACATGACCACCAGCCCCACATACAGGTTTGCCTAACAAAAGAAGAATGAGATGAGGTTACCATGTGGTAAACATTGTAGAGAAAAAACAGCCATACCTCTTTCTGGCCCTTGGCTGCTCGAAAGTACATCGAACGCTAACCCTACAGACATTAACATTCGTGGGAACTGAAGCCCATAGTGAAGACCGTATTACTTCCCTAGGCACAATTCTGCACTTATTTTTTCAGGTCACTGGAAGAGCTTCAATCATTTTAACAAGGAGCCACTGCTGGACTGGCTTTAGAAAAATGATCTCTGAGCAAACCATATCCACTGCAATGCCCAACCCCTGTTCAGTTTGTACTTCCACCTGTAGCAGAAGGCTCCGTCCTGGGAGGGTGAGTGGTGAGGCTTCAAGAGCACTGCCCCACAAAGATGAGAATTCTGAGTCTATCTTGGCTAAGATAGACTTATTAAGCAAGAAAAAGAAATGCAAGGTAAATGGCTGCTGCAAAGTTATATGCAAATCTCACCTGGAAAAGCCAAATGGATCCAAAGAAAAGATTCCCCAGGGAAGACAAGAGCATCAGGCTCATGGCTGACATCAAGATACCTGTAAGAAAAGACAAAAAGCCATCTTGAGAAAAGCCAAAGCAAAGCAAGGCAATCCCATTAAGACCATTCTTTACTTTCCCCACAAAATGAAGGCTTTCAATTTCAACCCAACAGTCACAAGTTGGAGGTGAGGGTAAAGGTCCTAGTGAGAATTCTGGCTAAAGTGGAGACCCTCTCCCTATTTTCCAGTCCACACATACCTCCCAGAAACAGGTAGCTACGGCGCCTGGCATAGAGTGCACTCAGGGTGAAGCAGGTGAAGATCATTGCTGTGCCCAGGAAGGCGGTGGGAAGGATGCTGTTAAGGGAAAAGACCATTGTATCAAGGGCTACAGGTATATAATCTATATTTAGAAGGTATATTTAGAAGGTATATTCATAAGACACTACTACCATAGTTACCTGGGGTTGATGGCAATGCACAAGTCCAGAGCAGGGCCCAGGCCAACTCCTAGAAAACAAAAAGCCGCAGACACAGCATTAACACCAATTTCTGAAGAGGATTCTCATCCAAAAGCTGATCATCAATAGCATGGGCATGCCTACAGTCCTAGAAAACAACAAAACAAGTGGACTAACGTAATTAAATCTTTCTCTCTTCCATCCTTAACTGTTTTCCAGAGAACAAATACTCGACTGAGTTATTTATGGACAGACCTGCACAACTGTCCCCTTGGCTGAAAATCATAGATGACCCAGGAGGAATAGACATTAGGAAAAATGAAGCAGGCATGTCAAACATTTTCCAGCTAAATTATAAGGCTGCAAAACTCTGAAGAGCAGTGATGTGAGACTGTAATGTAGGCCACATCAGGAATTAGATGAAAAGGATAAAGAGCAAAGCAGTGCCTTGTGGCCAACAACCTGTAGTCATGAAGGCTGACTCCCTCTGTAGCAGAAAAGGCCAGACCGGTTCTGCAGGTGGACACTTGCCAACAGGAGGGTGCAGCGGCAACCTGTTCCAGCTCCAACATCTCTACTCTGGTTTTTCTCTCCTTTTGATAACCCCACCCCTTTAGTACCTTCAAAAACTAGCTTTCCCTGATCTAAAAATCTTAAATCTCTAAATCCCTTCCTTTCTACAATTTCTTCAACACTGTATAGATTAGACGCACTCAGAACGAGTTGTACTAACTCAAATGTTGCTTTGCAAGTATTTTTACTATGTACCTTGAGACCTGTTTTCCTTAATGACAATTCTAGAAGATCTGCGCTTTTAATTCTTTTCTTGAGAATCAGCAAAGTGCCCTGTAGGATGGATCTCAATGTATGACTTTAATTAACTGTCCACAAGATTCAGAAGAGATGCTCCTATGATAGTTTCCAGTTGAGTTCAACTAGGTCAGATTCCTGGCCTAGTTTAGTCCCATGTCCACCATTAACAAGTTATGCTACCTAAGCTCTTAAACGTCATTCATTCAAGCATACAAATGCTTATTTTTGGATACAAAAGTAGAAGTCACAGACACTAGTCACAAACAGCCTTCTAGATGGGGAAGCAAGATGCACCTACATGAAATAAGAAAGCAACACAAGGCACACTCAAATACAAGATAGGATGGTACAGTGTGCCAGTTGGGGTGCATCAGAATAAATATATATCTTGGGCCTTAATCTAAAGAGATACTAAAAATACAGTGTCCCTCCCTCAAAGTTAAACCAATCCCTTAACATACCTGTAAGGAAAGCAAATCCAGCAAGAAGTCCCAGTCTTTTTTGCTCAGTTTCATGGCTATGAGGTGTTGCCATCAGCCAAATCATCAACCCCAGGGAGCCCAAGGCAGAGAGCAGGCCAGCCTGTTAGATGCAGTCAATAATTAAACACTTGAAAGTATCAAATTTATTTTGCAAGAGACCTTATCGGGTTCAAATATTCACCTGGACTTCCTAATATTTGTTTCTAACCTGGAGGCAGCAGAAAAGGCAGTGAGGGCTGAGGAGAAAAACCAGAAGCTTGAAGGACAAGGTCAGGACCATGGTGGATGCTGGAGGCAGTCCATTAACTGTAACTGCCCAAGTCAAATTATAAGTCTGACCCAAGAAACAGAAAAGATGAATCAAAGTGACAAGTGCTTGAAGCATATTCCAATCTGCAGAACAAGTAGGAATGACCTCTTTTTGATCACTTTAAAACACACACACACACACAAATGTATATACACACACACAGAAAAAACTGAATGACTGTGCCCACCCCCTCAAATTCATGTTTAAATCCTAACCCGCAATTTAATGGTATTTGGAGGTGGGGTCTTTGAAAGGTGATTAGATCATAAGGGTGGAGCCTTCACAAAAGGAGATTAGTGACCTTATAAAAAAGATCCCAGAGGGCTCCCTTGCCCCTTCTACCATGTGATGACACAGGAGAAGATGACTGTTTACATAGGAAGCTGGCCCTCACCACAAAACAAGTCTGCCAGCACCTATCATGATCTTGGACTTCCCAGCATCCCAAACTCTGAGAAACGTTTGTTGTTTAAGCCACCCAGTTTATGGTATTCTGTTATAGCAGCCTGAATGAACTGAGACAGAGAGTAAGAACCAAAATGTTAATTTAGGATGATGGGATTATGGGGTTTTATATTTCCTTCTTCTCACTAGTCTGTTTTCTAAATTCTCTACAATGAACATGCATTAGTTTTATAAGAAAAAAATTTTTTGTTTTAAAGCAAGTGGGAAAAGTTACAAGCATTAGAAAGAGAGGAAAATCATCAAGGATGTATGTGGACACCAAAGTTCCTTCCTTCTTTTAAAGGTAGAGTCAATCCTCAGTTTTCACAGTAGTTCTGCTTTATACAGCCACTGTAAGCAATGAATCAGTGATACTGAACAAATGTTCCTGGAGGAAATAAAGGTTTAAGCTCTTTCATTGGATATATATTGTCGAGTCATCAACATAGAACTCGTGCCCAGCCGCACTGTAATTCATGCCTGAACAAAGCTTATCTAACACACGTATTTTCTCTATAAGGCACATCACAGTCTTGCACTTAGCAATACCACTCAGCACTTTTTTTTTTTTTTTTTTTTTTGCGGTATGCGGGCCTCTCACTGTTGTGGCCTCTCCCGTTGCGGAGCACAGGCTCCGGACGCGCAGGCCCAGCGGCCATGGCTCACGGGCCCAGCCGCTCCGCGGTATATGGGATCCTCCCAGACCGGGGCACGAACCCGTATCCCCTGCATCGGCAGGCGGACTCTCAACCACTGCGCCACCAGGGAGGCCCCCCACTCAGCACTTTTTAGCACTATGCCTGAGGCCATTTTAAACATCAAAATCACCAAGAAAAATTATAAAAACGGAGAAAATGTGGCACTAAATAGACTATGAAAAAGACACTTGTTTACAGTATGAGAGCTTGAAAGAAGGCAGTGTTGCCTTGTTCAATCTCAGCTAGAACATGGTGCAATGGACAACTCGAATTTTTTGCCACTCTGTGTATGGCTGCAAAGGTCCACAAAAGCACCGTGAGAACTGATTTTAGGGTTACAAATGAATTTTGCTGAGTAGGTAAATCACAAATACAGAATCCATGAATAATGAGGATGACTATATTTCACTATATTACTTAAAAAAACAAACAAAACACAACCAGAAACCAAAAGGGCCACTTCTGCCTAAAAGGTAGACTATGTTTTAGTCTGAACTTGAGGGATCAAAGCCCTATCTTTGAGTGTCTAGAGTAATTTTTCACACAACTTCTGCCAGGAGGTGCCTGAGCAAAGGGATGCCTGATCATGCCACTCCCAGCAGGGGCAAATGCCAACACAGGTACACCCCTGTACTTACATTAAAAAGGTCACTCCAAAACGGACAAGTCTTGGTTTGTGAGCTTCAAACTTTTCGAGTACTCCTCAACCATCCCTTTTATTGCTTCTAGCCAAACTCAAACTCTCACTCAACAAAGGAAAATGAGTTTCTCCAAGAATAAAATGGGCCAAATCCTTAAAGGTCTCAACCCTGTCTCTCCTGATAATCATACAATCAGTGTTTTGTATCCAAGTACTACACAGTCATTCAGGCAAAAAAAAGAGGAAGAAAAGATAAAAAAGTTACTGTGCAAAACCACCCCAGCACGCAGACGTCTCCCCAGTGGGTGGGGGTCTTGTGTGTCAGCAGCACACTGTTCAGTGTCAGGGCCAAAACATCCTGTTTTCAGTATCTAGAGAGGGCAGAGTTGCCAGAAAAATTAAATGGTTCTGCATGTCCTGATTTACAACTGGCTCTGGCTGGGTTCAGATCCCAAACTACTGAGAAGTATTAAGGAAGGACATAGGCTTGTACCACCCTGCTGAGCTAGTTTCTTCCTAATGCGATCTGGGCCACAGCAACTAGAGGAGAAAACTGCTCTTACCTGAATGAAGTGGGTGACCACATGGACATAGGCCCCGGCAGCCGCAACAAACATACTGAGGGCAAAACTGGCATAGACCTTCTTCAGGTGCTGCTGTGTCGAGGGGGTTCTAGGAAAGAATGTTAATAATGGCCATTACTCTAGGACCAATCTCATCTCTAAGCTAAGAATAATCTTCCTTCTTCTTCCCAGGGAATATGTAAAAGTTTTGGCACAATAAAAAAAAAAGAACGCTTTGAAAACTAGGTTCACAAACAGAAAATCTTAAATGCTGAGGAAAGCCCCAATGCCCAAACTATGAACAATCATTACCCAAACTATAATAACTAAATGGCTTTCCAGCGACCACACCGCAGCCCTTAGACTTTGGGTGCTTTTATCAGATCCTCTGGATTCTAGCAAAGTTAATATGTTAGTTTATACGTACAAAAGTTAATACACCAGGAAAAGGAAAAGAAACAAGATATAAAGGGAAATGTAATATGGAAGTACAGTTAAGGTCAAAGCACTTACATGTGGGAAAATTTAAGGAGTGCATCAAAGTTGATCTTCCGATCAAATATGTTCATGATGCTAGAGTCTGTGGGACACAGCCTCCACTCTGTGGAATCAAGGAAATAAGAAAAGTTATTTTAAAGATACAAGGACACACAAAATAACAAACAACTTTCTTATGAAAAACAGCAACATACAAGTTTGGAAAAATGAAAGTTATATCTAAAATCCCACTGCCCTAACACCATTTGCATTTTTATATATTTCCTTCTAGAATACATTTGCAATCATACACAACCATTTTAAAGGGGTCAGAGGAACCCATCTTCTTCTCCCCAAACTGTTTCATTACTAGCATTTGATTTCTATTCTTTCAGAAGATAATCTGCCCCTTTAACATCTTTTTTTTCTTTTTTCTTTTTTTTTTTTTTGGCAGTACGCGGGCCTCTCCCGTTGCGGAGCATAGGCTCCGGACGCGCAGGCTCAGCGGCCATGGCTCACGGGCCCAGCCGCTCCGCGGCATGTGGGATCTTCCCGGACCAGGGCATGAACCCAAGTGCCCTGCATCGGCAGGCGGACTCTCAACCACTGCACCACCAGGGAAGCCCCATCCTGCCCCTTTAAAAGAGAGTTTGTTTCTTTGAGAAATTCTCTATTAGCAAGCTAGTTAAAGGGACCCAGTCTTACTGGAACATAAAGCAACTTGTCATTTTTTCAAGATGCCAGAGAATTCCCTCAGCAAAGGCACAGAAGTTTAAAGATAAAAAAGAAAAATTATAAAGCTGGGTCTGACACTAGGGCTTGCATTTTTCAAATATACATTTAGAAACTTTCCACCCAATGCAATTTAGAACTGAACTGTAAGGGAGCCACAATTTTAAAAAGAGGAAAGTTCCTCCATGAAAAAGAAATTTGTGCAGAGAGAATTTTTTAAAACACAATCTCAGAACCTTTCTTACAGAAGAGTTGGAATAGTACAAGGAATTTCTGCACACTTCACCCAGATTTCCTAAATGTTAGTATGTCACCATATTTGCTTTATCCCCCCCATATAGCAATACATGGAGACCTTTTCTTAACTATGCAAGACACAGTGCCTCTTTACACCTAAACACTTCAGTATGTATATCCTGAAAACAATGATCAAAATCAGTAAATTAACAATAATACAATACCATTATCTAATCTACAGACCTTATTCAGATCTTGTCAACTGTCCCAATTGTCAGAAAGGGCATTTTAAAACTGAACTACAACCAGGTTACATTACATCAATACCATAAAGTCATGATCTTAAGTTTTGCTCCCTCCCCTATCTCAATGCAATCCTAAATAAACACATTTAACCTACAGAACTAAAAATCTAATCAAGAGCTTTCATCCTTCCTAAATATCAATCCTCCAGATTCTTATTAGACCCATAATACCCATTCATTTCAAATCAGCCAAAAACGGGGGAGAGGAGGGGATTAACGCTAAGTTGTTGGAAAGACAGGCCTACTACTCACACCCATTCTATCAGCACCTAGCCCCAATACTCAGCAAAATTAATCCAGGCAATAAAAGTTACAATCCCCAAACTGACTTCCCGAGGAATCCTGGGCCAGTGGAAAGATGCCATCCTTAGAGTCACAAGCATCACTACCGCTTGTTTCCTGAGGCGCTCTCTCATATATGGAACAATTACAATGGCTGGCTTGCTCTCTCTGATTTCCTCTTTCCTTTCTCACCAACATCCCTACTCACCTCAACTGTATTGTTAGTTTTGTTCTTAAGGATATATACAGTGAGAAGCTGCAGAACCTACTAAAGCCGTTCCTCTCACCTCCAAGTCACGGGGTTCTGGGCCCTCTTGATCTAGATGGTGCAATGGTTGCAGGCTATTGCACAGCCAACCAAAGCCTTCCATAACCATGATGAATCCGTCCTCTAGAGAACACACTTACAGGATGGCAGAATCCAGCACCTGCAAAGTGTCTTTGTTTAAAGCTTCCATTAACAGCCTTAATGACATCCCTAGACAGAACTTGCAACAGCACTGAAGCAACCTTCAGAGCCAAGTTTCTCAGTATTCAAAACAAAGCTAGAGTGCCTCCTGCTTCCAATTTCAAGAGTTCAGGTGTGTGTGGGTGTGTGTGTGTGTTAAATCCTCAAATATCCTGGGGATTATTAGTCAGAAAGGGGCAACACTCTGTAACCAGACCCCACTGAATGGAAACTGGGAGGGGAGAATGGCAGTTTGCTCTCTGGCATTTCCCAGGGGCTACTGACTGTCTCTCTTACAACTGCTGATGGAAAAACCAAAACCATCAAAGGTTGTGAGGGTAGGAACAGAGGTGTCAAATATGAATTTCTCCATGATTTAGTGCCTTGCAATTTAAAATCATTAAAAAATTAATTAAAACCAGTTTTCCAACATCACTACCAACTCTAAAATTTAAGTGAAATATGTAATCACCAAATTTTCTGGATGCAAAGGTACACAGCAATTTTAGTAGCAGCAGCTTCATGGGGAAAAATGCAATAAAGTATACATTTAATAAATATGACATAATTTCAGAACTGTTAAAATTAGAGGGGAAAAAAGTTAGGTCTTAGAATCAAGGAAATATACGACAGTTTGCTCTCGGTCTGTTCCAGACAAACAAGAACTAACATACAGATAAGTAATGAGTTAAAACTGTTCTTATAACTTTTGCCAGATAGACTAAACTTACCAGTTTTCTATCTTAGCCTCAACTACTTGTGCTCAGAAGCTGTAGAGAAAAGGTATCTACGTTTCAATGGTTCATATGCAAACTCAGCTAAACAAGATTAAATTGCATTCATAACTCAAAAATAGCAGCTCCCATACCAAAAGTATTTTCAGCCCCAGGGACAGACAGCTCTCAATAGGGCTTGAAGTATTCAAAACCATTAACCAAGTAACTCAGCTAACATTCCAGAGGGGCCCCCATAGTTAAGCGACAATCTCGGTTTTAAAAAAAAGTACAGGGAATTCCCTGGCAGTCCAGTGGTTGGGACTCTGCATTTTCACTGCCGAGAGCCCAGGTTCAGTCCCTGGTCAAGGAACTAGGATCCTGCAAGCCGTGCAGCGTGGCCAAAAAAATAAACAAAATAAAAAATAAAAATAAATGTAAAAGTACATTAAAACAATAAATTTTATGTTATATATATTTTATCAAAATAAAGGGAAAACGTATACTACAAGTTACTCAAAAATTATTCATTATAGGACTCCCCCTAACATACACTGAAGCCCATTACGGAACGGATACCAGCACTGGTCTGTCTCACCCTGGACCCCAACTCATACAGAGTTCTATACTCAAATCTAAAATAGGGAGGTGGACAGTGCCTCAGAGACTCATGGGAAATATGCCTGCACTGCATTTGTAAATGAGAAGTAAATGTTCAGGTGTTACATAACCAAATTCCTTTAATTTAGTTTAGAGACTCATTTTATGCCTTCATACTTTGAAAGGCAGGATACCAAAACTTGTCAAAATTTGTCATGCATATATTGCTCAAGCTTTGTTGGAAGTGTCACCATCCATGGTTCCCCAGGCCAACCTCTCTGCCAGAGCCACCCGAAAACAAAACAAAAAACATATTGCACAATAGGACTTCCCTGGTGGCTAAGTGGATAAGAATCCCCCTGTCAATGCAGGGGACACGGGTTCGAGCCCTGGTCTGCGAAGATCCCACATGCCATGGAACAACTAAGCCCATGCGCCACAACTACTGAGCCTGTGCTCTAGAACCCGTGTGCCACAACTACTGGAGGCCATGCACCTAGAGCCCGTGCTCCGCAACAAGAGAAGCCACCACAAGAAGCACACACATCGCAACAAAGAGTAGCCCCAGCTAGCCACAACTAAAGAAAGCCCGCGTGAAGCAACGAAGACCCAGTGCTGCCAAAAAAACAAAAACAAAAAAACCCTTACTGCATAGGTTTATCAAGATAGAAAAACTCAAGTAAACACATTGTTTTGAGTTAGGTATTCCTGGGGTCTGCTTTTGTTTGAGGAGGAAAGGGCAGCAGGGGCAGGTAGGAGGGGACAGATATTCTTATCAATTAACATCTCTGTCTTCTTACATATTGTTAAATCTATTGTTGTTTTCTAAGAATCTTCCTTACCCATGTCCTAAAACAAAATATTATTATCAACAGCCAAGCCTTAAATTAAAAAAAAAAAAATTCTCCTCAATCTTATTCCAACACCTATTAAGTACAATGCATATGAAACATGGCCAAGTGGCCAAAAGCTATACAAAACAATCATGCACTTAGTATTCATTTTTTAAAAATCCTTGCCTTTGACAAAGAAAAGCTTGCTGGCTCCTGGAGCCAGCCCAGAAGCTGCCTCAGTGTATACAATTTAACAACATTAAACAAACCAAAGAAACATTGTTCACACATTTAATTAAACATTCAGTGCATGAATTGGTTCTTCATTCCTGTTGTAGTAATTCAACCATCTTGAATCCTGTTCCCACACACCCAAAGGGACCAAATTGATACTTGAGAGAAGAAAAATCTCATGTGGTTAAAAAAAAAAAAGGTGGTGGTGGGGGAATTCTAATTTTTTTTAGTAGTTCTTTCTACTGAATAGTTTGTAGACTCTACAACCATGTCCCTAGCATAGTGGTTAAGAGTACAGCCTGCAGTGTTTGAATCTTGGCTACTTCCTTAGCTGTGTGATGGAGCAAGTTTCTGGCACTTAACCTCACTGGTTTCAGTTTCCTCATTTGTAAAATAATAACACTTAACATTCCCTACTTCATACAGATGAGGACTAAGTGAGATAATACAACGTGCTAAGAATAGTGCTTCGAATAGTGCTTCGTGCTAAGAATAGTGCTTCGTACATAAGACCAGATCAATATATTAACCATTGTTTTTACTAGTGTAATTCATTACTCTCATGTCCTCAGTGCACGATTTTCCCCTTTTTCTTAAATTTTTGTTGTTGTTTATAATCATTTAATGAATGTTCCAAACACACCCTTCACAGGCTACAGATGATGATTTTCCCTTTTAGAAGTCTAGTTTTAGGGACTTCCCTGGCAGTCCAGTGGTTAAGACTTTGCCTTCCAATGCAGGGGTTAAGGGTTCAATCCCGGGTCCCCCTGGGATTGTGGGAGCTAAGATCCCACATGCCTAGTGGCCAAAAAACCAAAACATAAAACAGAAGCAATATTGTAACAAATTCAATAAAGACTTTAAAAATGGTCCACGTTAAAAAAAAAAAATCTAGTTTTAGAAGACATTTATCATAGGCCTAATTTACATATGCTCTGTATTTTAATTTTAAAAACGTATTATTCAAGAATTAGAAATGAAAAAGGAGGGGCTTCCCCGGTGGCGCAGTGGTTGAGAGTCCGCCTGCCGATGCAGGGGACACAGGTTCATGCCCCGGTCTGGGAAGATCCCACATGCCGCGGAGCGGCTAGGCCTGTGAGCCATGGCCGCTGAGCCTGCACATCCAGAGCCTGTGCTCCACAATGGGAGAGGCCGCCAACAGTGAGAGGCCCGCAAAAAAAAAAAAAAAAAAAAAAAAAAAGAAAAGAAAAAGGAGAAGTAACAACTGACACTGCAGAAATACAAAGGATCATGAGAGATTACTACAAGCAACTATATGCCAATAAAATGGACAACCTGGAAGAAATGGACAGATTCTTAGAAAAGCACAACCTCTGAGACTGAACCAGGAAGAAACAGAAAATATAAACAGACCAATCACAAGCACTGAAACTGAAACTGATTAAAAAATCTTCCAACAAACAAAAGCCTAGGACCAGATGGCTTCACAAGCAAATTCTAACAAACATTTACAGAAGAGCTAACACCTATCCTTCTCAAACTCTTCCAAAATACAGCAGAGTGAGGAACATTCCCAAACTCATTCTACAAGGCCACCATCACCCTGATACCAGAAAAAGATGTCACAAAGAAAGGAAACTACAGGCCGATATCACTGATGAACATAAATGCAAAAATCCTCAACAAAATACTAGCAAACAGAATCCAACAGCACATTAAAAGGATCATACACCATGAGCAATTGGGGTTTATCCCAGGAATGCAAGGATTCTTCAGTATACACAAATCAATCAATGTGATACACCACATTAACAAAGTGAAGAAAAACCATATGATCATCTCAATAGATGCAGAAAAAGCTTTCGACAAAATTCAACACCCATTTATGATAAAAACCCTCCAGAAAGTAGGCATAGAAGGAACTTACCTCAACATAATAAAGGCCATATATGACAAACCCACAGCCAACACTGTTCTCAATGGTGAGAAACTGAAACCATTTCCTCTAAGATCAGGAACAAGACAAGGTTGTCAACTCTCACCACTATCATTCAACATAGTTTTGGAAGTTTTAGCCACAGCAATCAGAGAAGAAAATGAAATAAAAGGAATCCAAATCGGAAAAGAAGGAGTAACAGTGTCACTGTTTGCAGATGACAAGATACTATACATAGAGAATCCTAAAGATGCTACCGGAAAACTACCAGAGCTAATCAATGAATTTGGTAAAGTAGCAGGATACAAAATTAAGGCACAGAGATCTCTTGCATTCCTGTACAATAATGATGAAAAATCTGAAAGAGAAATTAAGGAAACACTCCCATTTACCACTGCAACAAAGAGAATAAAATACCTTGGAATAAACCTACCTAAGGAGACAAAAGACCTGTATGCAGAAAATTATAAGACCCTGATGAAAGAAATTAAAGATGATACAAACAGATGGAGAGACATATCATGTTCTTGGATTGGAAGAATCAACACTGAAAATGACTATACTACCCAAAACAATCTACAGATTCAATGCAATCCCTATCAAACTACCACTGGCATTTTTCACAGAACTAGAACAAAAAATTTCACAATTTGTATGGAAACACAAAAGACCCCGAATAGCCAAAGCAACCTTGAGAAAGAAAAACGGAGCTGGAGGAATCAGGCTCCCGGACTTCGGACTATACTACAAAGCTACAGTAATCAAGACAGTATGGTACTGGCACAAAAACAGAAATATACATCAATGGAACAGGATAGAAAGCCCAGAGATAAACCCATGCACATATGGTCACCTTATTTTTGATAAAGGAGGCAGGAATGTACAGTGGAGAAAGGACAGCCTCTTCAATAAGTGGTGCTGGGAAAACTGGACAGCTACATGTATGAACGAAATTAGAACACTCCCTAACACCATACACAAAAATAAGCTCAAAATGGATTAAAGACCTAAATGTAAGGCCAGACATTATAAAACTCTCAGAGGAAAACATAGGCAGAACGCTCTATGACATAAATCACAGCAAGATCCTTTTTGACCCACCTCCAGAGTAATGGAAATAAAAACAAAAACAAATGGGACCTAATGAAACTGAAAAGCTTTTGCACAGCAAAGGAAACCATAAACAAGATGAAAAGACAACCCTCAGAATGGGAGAAAATATTTACAGATGAAGCAACTGACAAAGGATTAATCTCCAAAATTTATAAACAGCTCATGCAGCTCAATATCAAAAAAACAAACAACGCAATCCAAAAATGTGCAGAAGACCTAAATAGACATTTCTCCAAAGAAGATATACAAATTGCCAACAAACACATGAAAGGATGCTCAACATCACTAATCATTAGAGAAATGCAAATCAAAACTACAGTGAGGTATCACCTCACACCAGCCAGAATGGCCATCAAAAAATCTACAAACAATAAATGCTGGAGAGGGTGTGGAGAAAAGGGAACCTTCTTGCACTGTTGGTGGGAATGTAAACTGGTACAGCCACTATGGAGAACAGTATGGAGGTTCCTTAAAAAACTGAAAATAGAACTACCATATGACCCAGCAACCCCACTACTGGGCATATACCCTGAGAAAACCATAATTCAAAGAGAGTCATGTACCACAATGTTCACTGCAGCACTATTTACAATAGCCAGGACATGGAAGCAACCTAAGTGTCCATCGATGGATGAATGGATAAAAGAAGTTGTGGCACATTTACACAATGGAATGTTACTCAGCCATAAAAAGAAACGAAATTGAGTTATTTGTAGTGAGGTGGACAGCCCTAGAGTCTGTCATACAGAGTGAAGTAAGTCAGAAAGAGAAAAACAAATACTGTATGCTAACACATGTATATGAAATTAAAAAAAAATGGTTCTGAAGAACCTAGGGGCAGGACAGGAATGAAGACGCAGACGTAGAAAATGGACTTGAGGACACAGGGAGGGGGAAGGGTAAGCTGGGACAAAGTGAGAGAGTGGCATGGACATATATACACTACCAAATGTAAAATAGATAGCTACTGCGAAGCAGCCACATAGCAGAGGGAGATCAGCTCGGTGCTTTGTGACCACCTGGAGGGGTGGGATAGGGAGGGTGGGAGAGGGATGCAAGAGGGAGGAGATATGGGGATATATATGTATGTATAGCTGATTCACTTTGTTATAAAACAGAAACTAACACATCATTGTAAAGCAATTATACTCCAATAAAGATGTTAAAAAAAAAAAAATATATATATATATAATTGAATCACTAACTCACAGCTAGCTATAACCTGAAGGCATATTTACCCTAATGAGAGAGTAAAATTAAATGGGGGGGAGGGGGAATCTAAGAAAATTATAAACTGGAATTTGAAGGAACCTGGTAAATCTTACTACTGATTAAAATGACTTTTGTTTAAATGGCATGCCTCTCCGCTGGTACATTTACACTGTACCTCCTGTCCCCCAGGACCACAAAGGTGTTTTGAGTCAGCCTAATGACCACTAAGTGATAATGTGATGTGGTAGAGAATTTGATGAAGTAAATGTTTATTAGCTTGATGCTTTCCTTGCCACCCCTAGGAGGTAGATCAGTTTGATTTCAGGAAATCCAAGAAATTCTGTCTCGACTAGGGCTGGGCTTTGATTGTCCTAGATTTGGACTCTAGATGTCCCAGCCCATCCCTTAACTTGAACCAAAATCCCTGGATTAGGTAACCCTGAATCTCTAGGAGGCTGCCTCAGAACCAAACCAGTAACTGGAGATGGAATGCCTACTTCCTTCAATAAATTATTATTATTTTTTGCATCAAATGGACACTGTTGAATCTCCCTCTCTATAAGCACAACTGTTTGACAAACTGAATCGCAGAACGGTCCCAATGTCCTAAATACATAATCATCCTCCAGTATAAACCAGCAATCCCTGCCTAATAAAACCATATTTAGCCCAAATGAGAGTAGACATAGATTAGGACAAACAGCACACCCACTCAGCCCTCATCCTTGAAGCTCTTTTTTTCCCAAGTGTTTTGGATTCCAGTTAATTGTTCAGGAACTTTTCTCACACTTTTCACAGTAAGCACCCCCCACACTTAAGTCTCTAGAGTAAATCTAGACCCCCCATCATCTAATCAAGTGTTGCGACCACAAATCAGCATTCCCCAGCTGGCTCAGAGAGGAGCCTACCTTAATAGAGGGTCACTGAAGTGGCCCTAAAAGCCAGTCTCTACAGTTTTTCTCTCCTTGGTTCGAATACTGTTTTTGAAAACAAAAATGAGTATGTATAATATAAAAGCTACTTCATGAAATTTGGTTAGAAACTCTAGAGGAAAACAAGGTGGAGTAAAAGACACTTCTAGCAGATTCTACCGCCAAGTCAAAGTAGCAAAGGAAAATTTAGCAGGATAGTGCATCAAGAGAATATTCAGTGTTTTCCCAGAGGAGACTAATACCCTTGGGTAGTTTATGAAATAAAGTGAAACTCTTCAGGCTAGCAATAGTACCTTTTATAACAATACCACTGACTGCATTTATATGAAATTAAACAAATTTCAAAGTGTTTTATTATATACACTATTCCCTTTGATCATCACACACATGAAGAAAGGACAAGAATGATTAGTCCCACTTTAAAGATTAAAAAGTAAGTTCAAAAAGGCAGCATAATAGTGGCACGAGCACTCGATTTGGAGTCACAAGTCCTGCCATATTCTATTGGGGAAATCATTTTACCTAAGGTCATCTAGGCTTCCTCATCTGGAAGGATGATTAGCTAACACCTGCTCTACTAAGCTCATTGAATGCCAATAAGAAAACCTGTGTGAAATTACTATAAAGTGCTAAACACTTTACAATGGACATTAAATGGACATTAGTACTGACCAACATCAGAGAGTTGAAATAAATAGTAGAGCCACGGACTTCCCTGGTGGCGCAGTGGTTAGGAATCCGCCTGCCAATGCAGGGGACACGGATTCGAGCCCTGGTCCGGGAAGATCCAACATGCCGCGGAGCAACTACTGAAGCCCGCGCGCCTAGAGCCCGTGCTCCGCAACAAGAGAAGCCACCGCAAGAAGCCCGCGCACCGCAACGAAGAATAGCCCCCGCTCGCCGCGACTAAGAGAAAGCCCGCGCGCAGCAACGAACACCCTTAATGCAGCCAAAAATAAATAAATTCATTAATTATTTTTAAAAAAATAGTAGAGCCAGAAATCAGGTTAGGGGTCTTCTGACCTCTCAAGCCTGGTGCTCTTTCTACTATTACACCTTACAGCAGAAAAGCAAGTTTTCCTTAAAGCAGTTTCAGCTATAGGTCAAGAGAAATTGTAAAACAACAACAACAAACATATTTTGATTCCTATTATACTTTTCTGCATTTTTCAGCATTTCTAAGTACGAACCATATGCATAAATCAAGAAAAGATGTGGAAATGCTGACCAAATATCTGGATTAATTTTACCTTTCCTTTTTAGGAGAGCGAGACTTCACTAGATCAATAGTGGGGAAGGGAGAGAAGGGAAGAAAGAGGGTACTAAGCCAGGTTTCCACAACAAAATGAATAATGGAATTAGGAAACTCTGAATCCAAATTACAGACTGCATTTCTCAAGGATTCAACCATTCTGACCCCACTGGAGGAAAATGGCAGAGAATCTAAATGTCAACATACTCTTGAAGCGAGGCCAAAAAAAATATTAGACAAGGAGGAATAATAAAACACCAAAGAGGGTAAATCAAATAATTACAGAAATGTGTTTGCAGAAGCCGTAAGAAATGCAGTTATGAAACTTTTATCTTTCTTGAACTTAATTCTTAAACTACACATGCAACCAAAAGATAAACTTGAAATAAATAAGTAACTAGAAAAGCCCATTCGCCATTAACCTTTAACCCTGAAATTTTTGTCTATGTTTCAGGCACAGTCAGCTCTTCTAGTGATTACACATTCACAACTTAACTATTGCTGGAACAGAGACTCAAGTTCAGA
Organism: Mesoplodon mirus; assembly: GCF_964341445.2. NCBI lineage: Eukaryota > Metazoa > Chordata > Mammalia > Artiodactyla > Ziphiidae > Mesoplodon > Mesoplodon mirus. The sequence goes on along the minus strand of NC_138987.1, from coordinate 56,007,583 downwards.
AAGGGTTTTTTTGTTGTTTGGTCAATGGAAGGCTCATGCGGCAGGCAATGCAACTTGGGCTGGCACCGGGCTGCAATTCCTCACTTAATAAACACACAAAAATACCACAGCTCCAGCACGTACGTCCAAGAAAAAAAGAAAAGCAACCGCCCAACGACGCCTTTCCTGAGCGGACTTTAAGAAAGACGCCCACAAGGCCCAGGACCAAGCAAAGCCAAAGCCACCTCACCTGTCCAAAGGTAACCAATCAGACCAGAGCGGGGCTGCCCTGGGGGGCTGGCAAGCCAGGCCTGGCCCGGGTCTCTCCTCACCTCCCGCCTCTGCTGTTGGCTTCCAAGTAAATAAGGAGCCTCGCAGGTCACAGAGACGTGTGACATCACCCGCCCCGCCGTGACAGGGCAGCCTGCCGGACCAGGCCCTCCTGAGTCCCAGCACCCGCCGCTCACCCAAATGGGGCCCGGCCAGAGGACCCCCAGCAGGCCAGGGATCTGTCGGGTGGGGCGGCTATGACCACAAACCCGTTAGGTTTCTCTTTCATTCTCCTCGGAAGGAAGGTGCGGGGGACGTGCCCTGAATTCAAGGGATCAAGGCTGGGCCTGGGCCGTCTACACCGGGCGGAGGAGGAGGAGGAGGGACGCGCAATGGGGGGGAAGGAAGGCCAAGAAGGAGCCTTCGCTAGCGCTAGCGTGCAGAATCCGCGCCTCGACGACCCCCAGAGACCCCTTGGACTCGTCCCCGCCCCTCCCCCGCTCCGGTACAGTTGCGCATGCGCGGTAGTAGTTGTCGTTTTCCTCCCCTCCCCGCCTAGCTTTCCGGAGTCCAGTTGTCGACCAGGGCCCACTTTCCCCAGGATGCAGTCAGTCCGAAAACGGAGACTACTCCCACTCTTGCTCAAGCAACAACTGCTAACCCTCTTTCCATTTCTCACTCCCGGTTTGCGCAGTCCTAGCTTCAGACGTACCTTCTGACCCGCCGCTCAAGAGTCCAAACAGCCCTCCTACCACCGGATGTGCTTCTGACTCTCCCAGGGTCCGCTCCGGACTCTTTGCCTCGCGTCCGCCCCTCGAGGGAAGCCCCGCCCCCGCGTTCCGCTTAAGGCAAGTTCTCATTGGCCGTTGGTTGCACTTCTGCCTTTCCATTGGCTGTACGTGCATAAACAACGGCTGCTTACTTCCGAGCCATTTGCTTGACGCCCGTGTCGATCAAGACTCTAGCCGCCAACCAGCGTCGTAGCGAAAGATATCCGCCTTCTTCCCTCATAGTAAGAAAGGGTCGCGGTCCAAAGCCGCCTCTAGTGGACAAAAAGAAGAGGGGCAGGCCCCACCCAAGACACAGGGCAAGTAATTCAGCCTCCAATACGCGCGGTGGGATAGCACCGCAAAGTCCCGGGATTCTGGTTTTAGGCTGGTCATGGAATGTTAAAGGGGGAAAGAGATTCAGAGAACACCTAGAAAAGCGCTCTCACAAGGGCCAATTTACCGTGAATCTAGTGAAGCTTAGAAGGCTCAGCGAATCCTCCAGGAACTCGAGGAGGAATTAGCAGCCCCAGTCCTGCATCGGACGCACGGACCCCACCCTGGAGATCACCCTCTAAGCCTAAGTGGTGGTTCTGGGGTCTTGGGCGGGGCCAGCGGGTTGCAAGGACCACCTCCCCATCCACCTTGCTTGGGGGAGGTGGGTATTAGTGCAGTGGGTGGGAGGGGAACGAGTGTGGCTATCTGGCTGAGTTGCTCTGGCAGCCCTGAAGAAAGCCAAGGAAAATCAAAGGACTGGAGCTCCCCGAGGACAAGAAGCAATACTTGCGCAAGAACTTATAGTAAGGAGTTCTAAGACTGATTAAAAAAAAAAAGTTTCTGCACTATCAATTTTTAAAAAAACTTTTTTTTGCTAATTTATCGTTCTAGTATCGCTTAATATCTTATAAAAATAATACAACATGGTCATACGAAGAGGCAAAGAGTATGCAGCCAAAAAAAGAAAAAGATAAAAAAAGCATATCGTGGTTGACAGGCAAGTTAGTAATAATAATGTGGGTTTTTTGAATTGTGTTATGTTTGTGGTTTTGGCAGCATTTAAAAATCTGTAATGATTTCTTATTCTAAATAAATATTGACTTTATTACATAATTTTTTATTCTTTTTCTTAAATACAGCCTTATAATTGTAGATGTTTGGGGCTGCACAAAACATAGATGCAACCCTGCCCCTCATTTTACAAATAAGGAAACAGTCCCATGGACAGAAAATGTTCTCGCAAAATAAGAGAAGAAATTTAGATTAAGCATTTGATCAGTGAAGATCAAATCAGAATGCAGGATTTAGGAAACTGCTTTCTAGAAGGATAGAATAGCTTTTTTTTTTTTTTTTTGGCTGCATCTCCCGACCAGGGATGGAACCCGGAGGAACCTGGGCCCTCAGCAGTGAAAGCGCGCAGTCCTAACCACTGGACCTCCAGGGGATTCCCTAGAAGGCTAGAATAACTATCTTTTCAGTAAAGAATACAAATGGACAGGGTATGATTCTCAGTACACAAATGCAGATATGCAATAAACATTTTATTTTCTATAGTGCAACCTAATGTTTACTCTGAACCTTATTCCACTGGAGTGGGAGAAAATACATTATCAGTCTTCCTTGAGGTTTCTCTCCCTACCCCACCCTAATTTCGGCCACATTTCTGGGGGCTAAAGTGCTTGGGAATAGGGCCTATCTGGTTCCTGGTCATCAATTCACACAGGTTGCTGCAGAAGTTTTTACCTTTGTACTGGTGTGGCCCTTTCAGGTACAGCAGTAGCTATTTCCTTGCCATACTTAAGCCACAAGAAATCTTTTGTCAAGCTAATATTGAATTCTCCACCTAGAACAAGAGGTTGCTAAGAGTTTGGCCTGTACAGTGTTGACCGACATAGTTTATTCATTCATTGATGACATAGATTATTCCCTCCATTTCTGACTCAAAGTCTCTCATGAGGTTGCAATCAGATGTCAGCCAAGGATGCAGTTATCCAAAGGCTTGACTGGAGCTAGAGGAATTACTTCCAAGGTATGGCTGACAATTTGGTGCTGGCTATTGGTAGGAGGCCTTAGATCCTCTCCAAATGGGCTCCTCTATAGGGCTGTTTGAATGTCCTCACAGCATGAGGGCTGGCTTCTCCCAGAGTGAGCAATCCCAGTGACAGAGAGAACTAGGTGGAAGCTCTCTTTACAACTTATCTTCACAGTTGCAGAGCAATCACTTATAATAATACCCTTATTCCCAGACCCCTGTCCTGGGTCTTGTGCCTCAGAGGGCCTCATGCTTTGGAAGGCCTTCCTGGAAATTTTCTAAGTCTCCCTCATGTGCCTGGGACCAACCTGGGCCAGTAGTGCCATCAAGGTTCAGCCCAGACCAGGTCCTGCTGAGCCCTTGTCCCAATTTCTCCCCTTCATGGGGTTCTCCAATTCCAGGATGCCCGAGAAACTCTGAAACTCATGCCTGTGGCATTATTCCAAGGCCCTGTGATCAGGTCTCAATTCCAAGAGGGCATCCTGGTGAGCCGATCACTCGTGCTAGCCAGCACAGTATTTCTTTTGTGGAATCGCATGAGATTGGGTCTCCAGGATCATGCTGACATGCCTACTTGGGGGTCAGACAGAAGATGAGCTCAGGCCTCTGGGCTACCAACAGTCTTCTACTAACCTTTGGGCTTGAGGTGTATGTATGGGTTCCTGTATTGATCCTCTCCTGTCAGTGTTCTGACTGTGGAGCTGTGTGAGGTCCATAGCACCAGAGGACAACAGAATGACAGCGGGCATCTTTTATCCTGTACATCACTACACTCAAGCCACTTCCACCCCCACCCCCTGCCCACCCTACCACTGGCACCCAGGGTAGTCACTCCATCTCCTCCAAAGACTCTGGGACGTATGTCAGGCAGTCCTCTGGGAGTAGCCCCCATTTCCTCCTCCAAGATCACTTCTGGGTGCTTTTGAGACTGTTGCTCCACAGTGCCAACAGGCCCTTCCCAACTAATGTCCTCTTTTGCTTCTGAATGCTGTGGTGATACAATGTTCTCACCCATGTCAGTCTTAAGTCATGCCAAAGGAGGCATGCACAAATGATATCATTCCTCTTGCTCTATCCATGATGTGTGGAAGGTAAGGATGTGGTTAACACTGAAAGAGATCACAGTCTGGGAATGCTGTGATTATGGTTTAAAGAGTATAAGAGAAGGTATGGTTAGAAGAGGTGTTGTTCTATGCTTATGGTATAAAATTCTGAATGAAAATTTAACATGACCATAAAACAAATTATTGTTCAAATTTTCTTGCATATTCTGGGTAAGACTTGCATTTGTGGTCACCATAAACAAAGCACAGTAATAATTTTTGAGAGAGTCATGGGTGACATGTGGATAACGTGGTGTCATGGGTAATGATATAACCTGGAGAAAACAAATAGTATAAGGGAACTACAGGAACAAGAATATCTATATTGTTTCACTATAAACAGAGTACAAAGACCCTTGGCATTGTATTAACAGTGTTACTAAACAACCCAATCAAAAAATGGGCAGAAGATCTAAATAGACATTTCTCCAAAGACATACAGATAGCCAAAAAGCACATGAAAAGATGCTCAACATTGTTAATTATTAGAGAAATGCAAATCAAGACTATGATGAGGTATCACCTCACGCTGGTCAAAATGGCCATCATCAAAAAGTCTACAAACAGGCTTCCCTGGTGGTGCAGTGGTTAAGAATCCGCCTGCCAATGCAGAGGATACGGGTTCAATCACTGGTCCGGGAAGGTCCCACAGGCCGCAGAGCAACTAAGCATGTGCTCCACAACAAGAGAAGCCACCGTAATGAGAAGCCAGTGCACCGCAACGAAGAGTAGCCCCTGCTTGCCGCAACTGGAGAAAGCCCATGTGCAGCAGCGAAGACCCAATGAAGCCAAAAATTAAAAAATAAAAAAAATAAGGTTTAAAAAAAATGTCTACAAACAATACATGCTGGAGAGGATGTGGAGAAAAAGGAACCCTCCTATACTGTTGGTGGGAATGTAAACTGGTACAGCCACTATGGAGAACAGTATGGAGGTTCCTTAAAAAACTAAAAATAGAATTACCATATGACCCAGCAATCCTGCTACCGAGCATATACCCAGAGAAAACCATAATTCAAAAAGACACATGCACCCCAATGTTCATTGCAGCACTATTTACAATAGCCAGGTCATGGAAGCAACTTAAATGTCCATCGACAGTGGAATGGATAAAGAAGATGTGGTACATATATACAATGGAATATTACTCAGCCATAAAAAAGAATGAAATAATGCCATTTGTAGCAACATGGTTGGACCTAGAGATTATCATACCAAGTGAAGTAAGTCAGATAAAGACAAATATCATATGATATCACTTATATATGTAGAATCTAAAATGATACAAATGAACTTATTTACAAAACAGAAACAGACTTACAGACTTAAAAAACAAACTTATGGTTACCAAAGGGGAAAGGGAGGGGGGCATGGATAAATTAGGAGTATGGGATCAACACACTACTATATGTAAAATAGATAAGCAATAAGGATTTACTGTATAACACAGGGAACTATATTTAATATCTTGTAATAAACTATAATGTAAAATAATCTGAAAAATATATATAATTGAATCACTTTGCTGTACACATGAAACTAACACAATATTATAAATCAACTATACATCAGTTTTTTTTAAAGTGTTACTATTACTTTTCTCCTTGTAGGAGATATGAAATTAGCCAGCAATGACACATTTGACAGTAAAGAACATGAAGAACATTATTTCTGAACCTGAACAAGAAGAGATGATACCTGGACACTGAAAAATCATCACATCCTCTGATGTGTACAATAAACTGATTGCTATCCATTAGTCTAAGTCTTCATCAATAAGTCATTATACCTCGTATAGGCTCATAGATTTGGTAATCCATTTTAAAAATGAGATATAATTCACATACTATAAATTCCTCCTTTTGGAGCTTGTACAATTCAGTATTTTTTTTTAGTATATTAACATCACCACTACCTAATTCTAAAACATTTTTGTTACCCCCAAAAGAAACCCTGTACCCGTGAGCAGTCCTCCCCATTCCCCTTTCTCCACAGTGTTGGCAACCATTAACTTCCTTTCTCTATGAATTTGCCTATTCCGGACATTTCATGTATTAGAATCATACAATATGTGGCCTTTTGTGTCTAACTTCTTTAACAGCATAATGTATTCAAGGTTCATTCAAGTTGTAGCATGTTATCAGTAATTCACTCCTTTTCATGGCTGAATTACATTTCATTGTATGGCAATACCACATTTTGTTTGTCCATTCGTCCATTGACATTTGGGTTGTTTCCACTTTTTGGCTATTATGAATAATGCTGCTGTGAACATTCATGTACAAGCTTTTGTGTGAACATATGTTTTAATTTCTCTTCGGTCTATTCCTAGGAGTGGAATTGCTGGATCTGGAGCCATAATTGGGGTGGTTTTTCTAAAATGGCCTTGAATGCTTGACACTTATCAAGAGATTAAGTCTATTTCCTCTCCCCTGGATCTGGACAAGCTTATAACTGCTTCCCATAATAGACTACAGAAGAAGTAGTGCTGTATAACTGCCAGGACTAGCTCATAAATGCTGTGCAGCTTCTGCCTGTTTCTCTTGGAGCACTTCTACTTGGAATACTCTCTGGAGACTCTCTTAGAACCCAGCTGCTAGCTTGTGAGTCTAAGCTATTTGAAGAGGCCATGTAAAGGTTCTCCCACCAACAGTTGCAACTGAATCCAACGTCTGAGTCATCCTAGCCCAGATGTTACACATGTGAGCAATGGAGTCTTCAGATGATTCCAGCCTCCAGAGGATTCCAGCAATTCAAGTCTTCCCAGCTGATACCCTGCTGTGCCCTATCCAAATTCCTATCTCATAGACTCCACAGGCCTAATCAAATGATTGTTGGTTTATGCCAAGTTTGGGGTGGCATGGATAAATGTGGTCTTTCTACAAATCAGTAAGAAAAAGACCAAACCAACAGAAAAAAGGGCAAAGGGTGTAAACAGGCAGTTCACCCAAGAGAAAACCCAAATGGCCAATAAACACTGAAAAGTATATGTTCATTCTCACTAGTAACTAGTAAAATGCAAATTGAAACAATGGTATACCATTTTACACAAGATTGACAAAATCAAAAAGTCTGACAACTCCAGTATTGGTGAAGAAGTGGAAAAACAGGAAATCATACGCTATTGGTGTAATGAAAAACTAGCATAAACATTTTGGAGAACAATTTGACAAGATCCGGCAAAGCTGAAATGAACATACCTCATAACTTCTAGGTATATATTTTAAGGCATATGTATAAAGATACAAAACTAAAGCTATTTATTGCAACATTTCTTGAAAGAAAAAAATTAGAAACACGGTATATTTATACCATGCATTCTCAACTGGGGCAATATCACCCTGAAAGGGGTGAAAATTGGTTCTTAGGGATGCCAAAAATTAGATGTGGTCTATGGTATTGACCCTCCAAAGCTCAATCCTATCGAACAAAAATCTTATTCCTTAGTATTTAATTTCTGTTGTTGGGAGAAATTAAAATTAAATGTTATTCATTTAATAACTCATAATTAATGAAGTTTTCCCCTTGGGGGAAATTACAAAAGAAAGGTTGAAAAACAGATTAATACAGTGAAAAATCGTGCTGCTGCTACAACAAATGTAATACGTTTATATGTATCAACATGGACTCCTCCTGAACACAATGTGAATGAAAACAAATTACATGATGTTACACGCAAAATGGTGCAGTTGACTTAAATGTAAAATAACACCCAGAACAATAATATATATTGCTTAAATATATGCATAGCAAAGGTTTAAAAAAAAAAAACGGACTGTATAAACATTAGATTCGTGACAATAAGAATCTCAGAGGAGAATGCTTGGTGAATGAGATTAGGGAAAGGAAGTTTCAACATATTTATAATATCCTATCTTTTTTTAAATAAATTTATTTATTTTATTTATTTATTTTTGGCTGCGTTGGGTCTTCATTGCTGCACGCGGGCTTTCTCTAGTTGCAGAGATTGGGGGCTACTGTTCATTGCAGTGCGTGGGCTTCTCATTGCGGTGGCTTCTCTTGTTGCAGAGCACCGGCTCTAGGCATACAGGCTCAGTAGTTGTGGCACGTGGGCTCAGTGGTTGTGGCTCACGGGCTCAGTGGTTGTGGCTCACAGGCTCTAGAGAGCAGGCTCAGTAGTTGCGGCACACAGGCTTAGTTGCTCTGTGGCATGTGCGATCTTCCCGCTCCAGGGCTTGAACACGTGTCCTCTGCAATGGCAGGCGGATTCTTAACCACTGCGCCACCAGGGAAGTCCTATAATATCCTATCTTTATGAGAAATTATCTGAAGAAAAAGTTATGAAATCTTAACATTCATTAATTCTAACCAACAGGAATGTGGGCATTTATTTTTATTCTCTGCATTTTTCTGGTTTTTTTTTTCTCCCAAACTTTTCAAATTGAAAGAAAATGAAAATTTAAATATTAAAAAATCCTTTTTTTTTTTAGGTGTAGGTGCAGTGCATCTGTTTTGAGTGGGTCTGTGTCAATGAAATCCAATTTAGCAAGATAGAATATGAATGGATGAAGCAGACAAGGTTTGCATATAAAACAAATAGTTTTTAAAAACCCTGCCTGCTTCACCCTCGGCTCTCAGGCCCCTACGGACCTCCCCTCCATCCTGTCTCTAATCCAGGGGAGGGAATTTCTTCTTGGTTTGGTGAAATGAAGAGCCTTCTCCTTTCTTATCTGGCCAAGACACTATGCCCACACCCTTGAGTATTTTGCCAATGAGCGAAACGCTTGGCAGGCATTATTTGTACACCGACCCTGTCCTACTTGCCATATTTTCCCCCAAGGCAATAAGCATAAAGCAAAGTAACTGCTTGATAGGGGAAAATAGGGGAAAAATAAAGGGGAACATCTTAAAATGTGATTTAAGACACTCAGCCATAGCTGCCATGTTTGGAGTATTTACTATCTGATATCTAGATCCTTTTACAACATTGTGAAAAAAAATTTAAATATTTATTTATTTATTTGGTTGCACTGGGTCTTAGTTGCGGCAGTTGGGCTCCTTAGTTGTGGCATGTGGACTCTTAGTTGTGGCATGCATGTGGAATCTAGTTCCCTTATCATGGATCGAACCTGGGCTCCCTGCACTGGGAGCATGGATACTTAACCACTGCGCCACCAGGGAAGTCCCACAACATTGTGAAATTTAAACTGACAAGATTCCTAAATTAGACTTTGTTTTTCTCCCCTTTGCTTCTTTATTTGTCCACATCACTGTCTACCCTTTGGTTCCCATTCTACCCACAAATGCCAAGCTCAGTTACATAAAAGGCACCTCCCAGGAGAGCCTGGAACCTGGCTTTTAGAAAGCATAGAAATATTCTTAGGAAATGGCTCAAAGAGACTGTTTCTATATAGGACAGAGGCCCAGGGAAATGGCCATCACCCAGTTCACCTGAAGATCCTCAGTGTGTATATGTCCAACCTAAAGTTAAGGGAGCATTTACCTGGGTCTGAGAGGTTTCCCAGGATGCAGGACTCTCAGTGCTAAAAGTAGAACAGGCAAATTGGGATGATTGCCAGCCCTAAACCTGGGACAGAATTGGGGTATAGGATGGAGGGCTAGGCAGGGAACATGGCAGGAGAAGAGAAAGCTAAGTGACCTCCTCCCACAGGAATAAATTTGAAGGAAAATTCTGTTGGGTTTCCAATTATTTCAAAGAGCATATATGCAAATATTAACCAAGAAGCAAAAGACCTCAGGAAGATCTCTTAAACCCTGTAACTTCCTCATATTTGTAATGTTATTGTCTGTTTTTATTAGTGAGCAGAAGCAAAACATGTAATTATAGGTTAATTTTTTTCTTTTTATTTGCTTTCTGTAATAATACTAGTTAATATGTATTGCGTGCTGCTTTTTGTATGCTAGACAGTGTTTAAGATGCTTTATATTATAAACTAATTTAATCCTTGCAATCACCCTGCAAGGCAGGAGCAAGTATTACATTTAAGATGAGGAAACTAAGACTCAGTTCACCCAAGGTCACAGAGCTCAAATTTGAGCTCTGGATACCTCATTCTGAAGCCCATACTTTTTTTTTTTTTTTTTGGCTGTGCTGGGTCTTAGTTGTGGCACTCGGGATCTTTAGTTGCGGCATGCAGGCTCTTAGTCACGGCATACGGGATCTAGTTCCCTGACCAGGGATTGAACTTGGGTCCCCTGCATTGGGAGCACGGAATCTTAACCACTGGACCACCAGGGAAGTCCCTCAATCATTTTTTCCCCATGTGTTTATTTATTTATTTATTTATTATACAGCAGGTTCTTATTAGTTATCTGTTTTATACATATTAGTGTATACATGTCAATCTCAATCTCCCAGTTCATCCCACCCCCCCACCACCACCACCCCCCTCTTTCCCCCCTTGGTGTCCATACATTTGTTCTCTACATCTGTGTCTCTATTTCTGCCTTGCTAACTGGTTCATCTGTACCATTTTTCTGGGTTCCACATACATATGTTAATATATATTTGTTTTTCTCTTTCTGACTTACTTCACTCTGTATGACTCTAGTCTCTAGATCCATCCATGGATCTACAAATGACCCAATTTCATTCCTTTTTATGGCTGAGTAATGTTCCACTGTATATATGTACCACATTGAAGCCCGTACTTTTTTTTTTTTTTTTTTTTTTTTTTTTTACGGTACGCGGGCCTCTCACTGCTGTGGCCTCTCCCGCTGCGAAGCACAGGCTCCGGACGCGCAGGCTCAGTGGCCACGGCTCACGGGCCCAGGCGCTCCACGGCACGTGGGATCTTCCCGGACCGGGGCACGAACCCACGTCCCCTGCATCGGCAGGCGGACTCTCAACCACTGCGCCACCAGGGAAGCCCGAAGCCCGTACTTTTAATCGTTAAGCTATACTTCCTCTCACTGTAAAATTGGCATGTATTTGCATGTTAATGCAATTTTGTAAAGTTTTGTCTTTTTTAAAAAAATAAAATCTTTGAAAGAAAATAGCAGTTGTACTTGACCTTAAGGGCTAAGGGCGATTAAGAAATGGTGGGGAGGAGGTGGGAAGACAGCAACAGATTCTTCATCCCAGAAGTTAGGGAGGAGGTGAAAAGCAGGCTGAATTCCTCAGCCTAGGGCAAGGATGGAGAGGAGCAGAAGCAGGACAACTTGGAATGACTGGGGGCCCTACTCTCAACTTAACCGTAGGGAGGCTGAGCGGTTCCCCAACAAATGGCGATAAACGTGGCTTCCCCGAGGTCACGTCTTCTGAATCTTACACCTTTCCTTGTCTACTTTTATAACGCCACTCCCTCCTTCAAACTCACTGACCTTGTTCTGCTCTATGGTTATGAGAACAAGCAGCTAACAGGAAAAACCACATTAAAATCCACATCATCATCTATAAATGTGTGAGTATTCAACATTCTGTTTAAGATTCAGGAGGAGGCTTTTCACTTCCCAGATCTCATTTGCATTTCCACTGACATCTGGAAGACAGGAGTGAAGAAAATTGAGCTTTCCTTTTCCAATTACAGTATTGTGGGCTGTTACTACTGAAGACTGGCAGGAGAAAAAGACTAAAAAATATAGTTTGCCACATGAAAGAATGCTCAACATCATTAATCATTAGAGAAATGCAAATCAAAACTACAATGAGATATCATCTCACACCAGTCAGAATGGCCATCATCAAGAAATCTAGAAACAATAAATGCTGGAGAGGGTGTGGAGAAAAGGGAACACTCTTGCACTGCTGGTGGGAATGTGAATTGGTACAGCCACTATGGAGAACAGTATGGAGGTTCCTTAAAAAACTACAAATAGAACTACCATATGATCCAGCAATCCCACTATTAGGCATATACCCTGAGAAAACCATAATTCAAAAAGAGACATGTACCAAAATGTTCATTGCAGCTCTATTCACAACAGCCTGGAGCTGGAAACAACCTAAGTGTCCATCATCGGATGAATGGATAAAGAAGATGTGGCACATATATACAATGGAATATTACTCAGCCATAAAAAGAAACGAAATTGAGTTATTTTTAGTGAGGTGGATGGACCTAGAGTCTGTCGTACAGAGTGAAGTAAGTCAGAAAGAGAAAAACAAATACCGTATGCTAACACATATATATGGAATATAAGAAAAAAAATGGTCACGAAGAACCTAGGAGCAAGATAGGAATAAAGACACAGACCTACTAGAGAATGGACTTGAGGATACGGGGAGGGGGAAAGGTAAGCTGGGACAAAGTGAGAGAGTGGCACGGACATATATACACTACCAAACGTAAGGTAGATAGATAGTGGGAAGCAGCCGCATAGCACAGGGAGATCAGCTCGGTGCTTTGTGACCGCCTGGAGGGGTGGGATGGGGAGGGTGGGAGGGAGGGAGATGCATGAGGGAAGGGATGTGGGAGCAGATGTATATGTATGACTGATTCACTTTGTTATAAAGCAGAAACTAATAAAAAAATGTTAAAAAAATATATAGTTTGCAAGATTTTTTACTATCAACTCCGTCCCTTTTAACTTTTCAGAGTTCAGCGATTAACAGTAACAAGAGTATTAGAAGAATGCTTTACTCTTTTCAGAGTAATTTTCCATCTGTAATTTCACTTTATCTGTATAACAACTCAGTGGAGAAGGTAATGCAGATATTATTAGTTCCATTTTACAGATGAGGAATCTGAAACTCAAATAGATTAAGTTAGTTTCTGTAAAGAGCTATGAGAGATGCTTCATTCTTAGAAGTAATTAACTCTCTCCATTTTACTGTGGAGCTTCAGTCTGAGTTCCAGATCAATTACTTTAGTATCTCCCAGCACTCTGAAGTCTACACTCTGCTATCCCATCACCACTTCCAAGCCCCAAACACTTGGCCAACCTCTTCATCTGCTTTCCCTGGTCCTGCCTCTGTCATGTAGTGCAGGTAGTGAAACAGAGCAAAGGGCTCCTGTGCCCAAGGTGCAGAAAACCAACCTCTGACAGCAGGAGTTTGTAGCAAAGTAAGGATTTATTGCAGGGTGCCAAGTAAGGGAGTGGGAGACAAGCCTCAGATCCTTTCCCACTCAGTCTCTAAGTTAGGGGCTTTTTAAAGGGTAAGAGCAAAGAGGCTGGGATTAATGATCATCTTGTGATAGTTCTGTGACACTTCTTAATCATAGTTTTGGAAGCCAGAGTATCTCTGGTTTATGAGTCTCTGGCCAGGTGGTCCATGGCTTGGGGGTCTGTTAGCTCATCTTGCCCTGGAGAAACAATCTGAGTTTGTACGGTAGTGATATTATCTACAACAGCAGTTTTAGTCATTAACGCTGTTATTGACAACAGCAATTTTAGCCATCTGACTCTGACTGATTAGCACTCAGTTAGTACAGGATTGAGGTCAGAGGGGACCGGAAAGGGAATAAAGTTTTGGATAGAGAGGTTAATCATAAACTCCACAGGGAAACTCGGTTTTAGGGGGACTCGGTTTCAGTAGAAAGGCACTACATTTGTATAACCGTTGCTTACTGCACTGACTTCTTGCATCACTATTCACAACTAATGACACAAATCTTTTCTTCCTTAAGGCTTCAACATATCTTTTTTTCTTTGTCTTACTGTGATGGTTTTAAAATAGGTCCACAAGTTCCTTGACACTTCTCCCTTCAAGAGCTGGAGCTTAATTCTCCTCCCTTCAAGCACAAGCTGGACTTAATGAGTTGCTTCTAATAAATAGAATATAGATCTTCCTCAACTTACAATGGGGCTATATCCCAATAAACTCATCAAAAATTGAAAATAGGGCCTCCCTGGTGGCGCAGTGGTTGAGAGTCCGCCTGCCGATGCAGGGGATACGGGTTCGTGCCCCGGTCTGGGAGGATCCCATATGCCGCGGAGCGGCTGGGCCCGTGAGCCATGGCCGCTGGGCCTGCGCATCCGGAGCCTGTGCTCCGCAACGGGAGAGGCCACAACAGTGAGAGGCCCGCATACCGCAAAAAAAAAAAAAAAAAAAAAAATTGAAAATATTTTAAGTAGAAAATGCACTTAATATATCTAACCTACCCAGCATCATAGCCTGGCTTACCTTAAATGTGCTCAGAACACTTATATTATTAGCCTACAGTTGAGCAAAATCATCTAACACAAGGTCTATTTTATAATAAAATGTTGAATATCTCATGTAATTTATTGAATGCCATACTGAAAATGAGCAATATAACAGTTGTATGGGTATAGAATGGTTGTAAGTGTATCAATTGTTTATCCTCATGATCACATGACTGACAGGGAGCTGCAGCTCCCTGCTTCTGCCCAGCATCAGGAAAGAGTAGGTACTGCATATCAGTAGCCTAGGAAAAGATTAAAATTCAAAATTCTAACTACAGTTTCTAATGAATATGTATCACTTTCACACCCTCATAAAGTTGAAAAACTGTAAGTTTAACAATGGTAAGTTGGGGACTACCTATAAAGTGGAAGTGATGAAGATTAGGAAGACTAAGTCAGAAAAAGCACTGCAGCTTCCTCTCTGCTCTCTCTCTGATCACTCATGACCAGCTGCCATGTCAGGAGGACACTCAAGCAGCCCTGTGGAAAGGCCCAGGTGGTCAGGAACTAAGGTCTTTTGCCAACAACTAGCAAGGAACTGAGGCATCCTGCCAACAGCCATGTGAGTGAGGCACTTTTTAAAAAAATTTATTTTAAATTTCTTTGTGTGAGTGAGGCATCTTAAAAGGAGTCAAGGGAATTCCCTGGCGGTCCATTGGCTAAGAATTGTGCTTTCACTGCCGAGGGCGAGGGTCAGGGAACTAAGATCCCGCAAGCCATGTGGCGCAGCCAAAAAAGAAAAATAAAATACATCACTTCCCTGGTGGTGCAGTGGTTAAGAATATGCCTGCCAATGCAGGGGACACAGGTTCAAGCCCTGGTCCAGGAAGATCCCACATGCTGCGGAGCAACTAAGCCTGTGCACCACAACTACTGAGCCTGCACTCTAGAGCCCATGAGCCACAACTACTGGGCCCGTGCACCCAGAGCCCATGCTCCACAACAAGAGGAGCCACTGCAATGAGAAGCACGCACACCACAACTAGAGAAACCCCAAGCGCAGCAACGAAGACCCAACGCAGCCAAAAAAAAAAAAAGGTAGTCAAGTCTTCAGATGACTGGAGCTCCAGTCGAAAGCTTTATTGCAACCTCATGAGACACCCTGAGTCAGAAGCACCCAGCAAAGCCTCTCCCAGATTCCTGACTCTCAGAAACTGTAGGATAATAAACGTTGCTTTGGTTGTTTTTGTTTCAAGCCTCAAAGCTTTGGGGTTATTTGTTAGGCAGAAATATATAACTAATACCCTTACTTAGTTTCCATTCTTGATTCCAGCTGATGATGTGACATAGCTTGAGAGTTTCACAGCTTGAACACATTTGGGTGCCAATCCTTGGGGTAAAGAGGGGAACTAAATGACAAGGAGATTCTGTGGAAGATCTAGACACATGCCCTGATTAGGGTTTTAAAACCAACATTCTAACAAAAGAGAACAAGAGTGGCATCCAAGAAAGGAGTTAAGCTATTGGAACAGAAAAAGTGAGAGAGAATGAGGGCTTGGACTAAAATGGCAACTTGTGAAGATGGAGGGAACCAAATGGATATCTTACTGTATAGGGAAGTTTTGTGTTTTGTGTTTGGGGAAGACTGGGGGAAGGAAAAACAACCTGGCTTCTGTCTGAAATCACTGTCTTTGGGGAAGCCAATGCCTTCTAACTGCTGAATCCAAAAATCCAAAGGCCTTTTCCTAATTCTTCTCCTCTCTGAAACTCCATGTTCCTTTGGCTTTGCTGGCACAGCATTACCTGGATCCCCTTCACCCTCTCAGACTGTACCATCTCTGCCTTTCCTCCTCATTCCTCCACATCTATCAACAACAACGCATTCTCTCTTTCACTCAGGGTTAAAACTTGGAGTTATTCTCAACTGTTCTCTCTCTCTTTTCTTTCTTCAACAAATATCTGTCAAATCCCTAACATGCACCAGATTCTATGTTAAACATTAGAGATGTAAATAGGCACGGCCCCAGCCATTATGGAGTTTTCACTCTACTGGGGAAGACAGACATCAAACAATCACATAAGTGAGGGAAGTGAGGGAATTCCCTGGCGGTCCAGTGGCTAGGACTCTGCTCTTTCACTGCTGGGGCCTGAGGGAAGGGGGTGGGGGGTGGGAGGGGGGTGGACTGGGCAGGTGGGTTTGATCCGTGGTCGGGGAACTAAGATCCTGCAAGCCACGTGGTGTGGCAAAAACAACAACAAATCATGTAAGTGAATATACACAAGGCGTATAGGGTTTTTTTCCCCTAGTCCAAATGTCTCTGCTTTAATACTTAAATAACTTTATTTAGGTATAATTGGTATATAATAAACTGCACACATTTAAAGTGTATAATTTCGTGAGTTTTTGACATGAAACCATCATTATAATCAAGATAATGAACATATCCATTGTCCCCCCAAACTTCCTCATGTCCCCCTTTTGTTTTTGTGGTACACGGGCCTCTCACTATTGTGGCCTCTCCCATTGTGGAGCACAGGCTCAGCGGCCATGGCTCACGGGCCCAGCCGCCCCGCGGCATGTGGGATTTTCCCGGACCGGGGCACGAACCTGCGTCCCCTGCATCGGCAGGCGGAATCCCAACCACTGCACCAACAGGGAAGCCCGGAAGTTCCATTCTTATTATTGATTTTTGAGAGCTATTTCTATGTTCTGGATACAAGTCCTTTGTCAGATATGTGATTTGCAATAGTTTCTCCTAGTTCGTGGCTTATTTTTAGTTCTCTTAACAATGAGTTTCAAAGAGCATTAGTTTTTAATTTTGATGAAGTCCAGTATATCCATTTGTCTTTTTAAGGATTGTGCTAAGGATAACTAAGAAATTTTTGCCTCACCCAGGTCACAGAAAAGGGTAAACTGTAGCCTGAAGGAGAAGACTGAAGAGACAGGGCCAGAGACAGTCACCAGGGGGGGCCCTGGGCAAGGGGGGTGGGGGAGGAGGAAGAGACCCAGTTGCGGGTGATTAAGACATTGGGTGGATTTTCACACAAGCAGAGTAGTGGATATAGTTTATTAGCATTCAGCATATATTCCCACATTCCCAGCATGTATTTTCCTTCTAGTGTGCTTTCCTATACTGCAGAGGCTGAAAAGATAAGGATTATATTTCTCAGAATACCCTGTAGCCAGTCAGGTGTACGCGGATGAGATTTAGAAGGCAGAAGTGAGACAAAGGCCATCATGCTGCTGCCTGGGCTATTTCTCCAGGCAAGCAAACCCATAGAGATGTGATCTATTTCTACTGCAGTAATCCAGTGATGTCTCAAGCTTTGCAAATATTGAGAGGTGGTTGCATCAGAGTGTAGCAGCGGCAGTGTCCTGATCATAGATTCCAGATCCTTGGATCACAGTTGGCAACCACTTGTTCTCAAGCTCCATCAGTGGAGACCTCTAGGTGCCCCACCCTCTCTGGCTATGGCAGAGGTAGCACCTTCCCTGGCAGAGCACTTTTATCATGTTCTGGAGCTCATTGCTAGAGTTTTCAGCCCAGAGTGGGCCCCTCTAGACTTTCCAATTGATTTTGTAAGCACCTATGTCTTCATATCCTTGTACTACTTGGAGGGCTTTTTTGTTTCCTGCATTGAACCCTCAGTCATACAAGCAGTCAGACTGTATCTGAGAGGAATGATGAAGAGTAAAAGGGCTCAGTGGTGTGGGAAGAATGTCACAGTGTATGAAATCATTCATTTGTTCAATGAGCATGTAACAGACACAAAGTGGGCGCTGTTGCTAGATACTAGGAATATCAGCCTGCCCTGAAGGAGCTTACACAATCTGATGATTCATGATCTGATGACAGAGATATATTAGGAAACTATGTGTTCATAGACATGTTCTCATGAAATTTGGAGAAGTCATGAAAGAGGTGACCTGTAAGCCTAGTTTTGATGGATGAATAGGAATTAGCCAGCCAAGAGGAAGGGGAAGATCCTTCTACAATAACAGTTTAAGTTATTATGAAAAAGTTTTAAATTTCTGTATTCACATCCCCTCCACACACACACACACACATACCTCCCCAGGAGAGAGAGGACAGAGCAGATGTGTGTCTCTAAAGACCTTAGAGGAGGCGGCTGGGGATAATGTAGGCGCTTCCTAGATGGGGAGAGAGCAGGCGGAGGCAGGAGTTTGAAAGCATTTTGAGTAAGGGGGTGGAAGCAGTTGACCTAAGAGAGATTCTGGGCTTCCCTAGAGACTAAGGGTAAGGCAACCTCAAGCTGGCCTCAACTTTTCAGTCCTCTTTACCCCCTCACTTCTCACAAGAGAATCAGAATGGCATGGGATTCCAAGTCCACAGCCAGGTTCAGTGCCAGGGTCTCTGCTTACTAGCTATAAGGTCTTGGACATATTATTTAACTTCTTTTAGTCTGTTTATTCATCTATGCAATGAGGATAATGATAGTATCTCCCTCCCACAGTGTTGTGAAGGTCAAACCAGATAGTGGATGTGAAAAACAATGTTGTAAATTATAAAGCACTATAAAAATATTAGTCACTATTATCAAATAGGTACCTAAGTCTTGTTGATTCTATGGCAGGTATATCTCTGTTATAGACTGAATTGTGTCCTCCCCAAATTTGTACGTGGACAACGTGACTGTATTTGGTGACAGGGCCTTTAAGGAGGCAATTAAGGTTAAAGGAGGTCATAAAGGTGGGGTGCTAATCCGACAGGACGGTGTCCTTATTAAGAAGAGGAAGAGGGCCTCCCTGGTGGCGCAGTGGTTGAGAGTCCGCCTGCCGATGCAGGGGATACGGGTTCGTGCCCCGGTCTGGGAGGATCCCATATGCCGCGGAGCGGCTGGGCCCGTGAGCCATGGCCGCTGGGCCTGCGCGTCCGGAGCCTGTGCTCCGCAACGGGGGAGGCCACAACAGTGAGAGGCCCGCGTACCGCAAAAAGAAAAAAAAAAAAAAAAAAGAGGAAGAGACACTAGAGCCCTCTCTCCATATGAGTACAGAGGAAAGCCCAGGTGAGGGCACAGCGAGAAGGCAGACATCTACAAGCCAGGAAGAGAGGTCTCACCAGAAACCAACCCTGATGGCACCTTGATCTTGGATTTCTAGCCTCCAAGACTGTGAGAAAATAAATCTCTGTTGTTTAAGACACCCAGTCTCTGGTATTTTACTACAGCAGCCTGAGCAGACTAATGTAATCTCCGCCTCCCCCCCGCCCCCCCAGCCTGTTTTACTTCTCTTCATCCCCCATCCTGTTTTACTTCTCTTCATCCCCCATCCTGATTCTGTTCAGGCCCTTGTCTTCTCCGTATCATCTCTGCAGACCTCTCTGTTTTCTCAAATGCTGCTAAAGGAATCCTTCCGAAGTGTATACTTAATGGGGCTTCCCTGGTGGTGCAGTGGTTAAGAATCTGCCTGCCAATGCAAGGGACACAGGTTTGAGCCCTGGCCCGGGCAGATCCCACATGCCGCGGAGCAACTAAGCTCGTGCGCCACAACTACCGAGCCTGAGCTCTAGAGCCCGCAAGCCACAACTACTGAGCCCACGTGCCACAACTACTGAAGCCTACGTGCCTAGAGCCCGTGCCCCACAGCAAGAGAAGCCATGACAATGAGAAGCCTGCGCACCACAACAAAGAGTAGCCCCCGCTCACCACAACTAGAGAAAGCCCGCACACAGCAATGAAGACCCAACACAGCCAATAAATAAATAAATAAGTAAATAAATTTAAAAAAACCAAAAAACTGACTAGGACACAGGACTATCTACAGCATAAAAGACTCAGCTGAGCATGAGACTCCTCTAAACTTGATTCCCATGCCTTTCTAGCTTTGTCTCCTGTCCTCCCACTACATACCCTATGCCCCAGCCTCACTAAAATTCTTACCATTGCTCAGACATTCTGTGCTTTTTTCACAGTTCTCCATTTTCACCTGTATGGTTCCTCCTTCTTGAAATGCCTTTTCCCCTTCCTGGTCACCCCTCCTTCCATCACCTTCTCATTCACACTGTCTCACTTTTTCCACTGGCACCTCTATTTATCCTTCAGCCCTGGATCAAATGTCATCTGCTCCCTGAAGCCTTAGGCAGCACTTTGCACAACCTTCTATTACAAAATTTACCACATCGTTTTGTAAACACTATTTTCAGAGTCTTTCCTACTAGATTCTGAGAACCTGAAAGAAAGACACTTATTCATCACTGAATCTTCTTTTGTACTTGAAACAAAGCAGGTACTGAATACGCATGTCTTACATAAACAAACCAAAAAACCCCACCACCCAGACAAGACATACACAAAAAAACTAAACAACAAAAGGCAGTAGAGGAACCACGAGTTATTTATCAGGTATCCTCCATGGCACCTAGCCCAGTGTCTTGCATGTAGTAGACTCTCAGTAATATCACTGAATTAAGTTCCAAAGGAAAAGTAGAGGAAATAAGAATTACGATCATTTAAATCTGGGAGAAATCCAGGATGGGATTTAAAAGCTGGTATCCACTAAAATAACACCAATTATCCTATCTGGTGCCTTCAAACTTCGTCCTTACTCCTCCTCCTCTCTACCTTACCGCCTCTGCTCCAGACTCTGAGCTCTTTTGAAGTGGGGAGGGGGAAGTCTCTCACTCATCTTTGTATCTTGCCTTCTTTATCTACTGGTATTTAGCCAGATGCTTTGCATGTGATAAGCATCCAATAGAGTTTGTTGCATTTTGTTAAATACCAAAGATTATGCTGAACCTGGGGTGGGGGTGGATTTGAATAGGCCGCACAGAAGAAAGCAGAAATCCAGGTCAGGGACACAGCAGGAGTGTATGTGTTTCCTATTGCTGTTCTAACAAATTACCACAAACTTAGTGGGTTAAAACAATACAGATTTATTATCTTACAGTTCTAGAGGTTAGAAGTCTGAAAACAGGTCCTACAGGGCTAAAATTAAAGTGTTAGGGCTGTGTTCCTTCTAAAAGCTCTAGGGGAGAATCTGCTTCCTTACCTTTTCCAGTTTCTAGAGGCTGCTGCATTCTTTGGCTGGTGACCCTGCATCACTCTAACCTCTGCTTCTGTTGTCACATCTCCTTCTCTCATTCTGACCCTCCTGCCTCCCCCTTTAAGGACCCTTGTGGCTACACTGAGCCCACCCAGATAATCCAGGATAACCTTCTCATCTCAAGATCCTTAACTTAATCTTATCTGCAAAGTCCCTTTTGCCACATAAAATAACATATTCACAGGTTCTGGGGATTAGGATGTGGTACTTTGGGGAGCCATTATTCTGTCTAGAACAAAGCTGAAGACATAAGAATGCACAGCTAATGTTAGGAGATGGACCTTTCCAGCTGAAGTAAAGGGTTTCTGAATATTAGAGCCAGGTAAGATAGGAAAAGTAGATTGAAGGGGCATTGGGGTTTGGAGATGATACAGATCATTGAACACCAGATTAAGTTTTGGCTTTATTTGTATAAAGTAAGAAAGCTTTGAAGGTGGGTGAGCAGAGAGTTAACAATGAAAGAAGTAATCTAGCAGACTCCAGAAGATCCTAGAGTATGTATATTTGGTGATCAAATAAAACCAAAAATAAAAGGTTTGGGACAAAGAAACTGCACCAAAGTGAATACATTGCTGTTTACTGTCAAGTCTCTCCTTTCTGCTACATGTTCCTTGAGAATCCATAATAAATGACTGATGAGTTATTTCCTCTCTTGAATTCTAAATTTTTTGTCTAGTGGAAGTCTTCAGTTGTGCTATAACTCATCTGTCCTAGAAGAGTCTGCTACAGCAATTGGGAAAGTGTGTTTGGGGTGGGGGGAGGAGGAGAGGGGATAAGATGTGAGTTAATTGATTTGTCCAACTGACTGGAGGAGGCTGAGCTTTTTGGGAGTTTCAATGGTTTGCAAAGACAGGGACTTCACTTTTTGGTTGTAAACAACAGAGACCTAACTCAGACTGACTTACAAAAAAGTAGAACCTACCAGCTTTAAATTGCATCAATAGGCTGATGATTTTCATTTTTAAGCAATTATTTTTTGGGGGGGGGGTGTGCTGGGTCTTAGTTGCGGCAGGCGGGCTCAGTTGTGGCATGCAAACTCTCAGTTGCTCCGCGGCATGTGGGATCTAGTTCCCTGACTAGGGATCGAACCCGGGCCCACTGCATTGGGAGCTCAGAGTCTTAACCACTGTGCAACCAAGGAAGTGTCCTGATAATTTTTATAAGTTTATTTATTTTTGGCTGTGTTGGGTCTTTGTTGCTGCGTGCGGGCTTTCTCTAGTTGCGGTGAGTGAGGGCTACTCTTTGTTGCGGTGCGAGGGCTTCTCACTGTGGTGGCTTCTCTTGTTGGGGAGCATGGGATCTAGGCTCACAGGCTTAGTTGCTCCGCGGCATGTGGGATCTTCCTGGCCCAGGGATCGAACCCGTGCCCCTGCATTGGCAGGCAGATTCTTAACCACTGCGCCACCAGGGAAGTACCCCCTGATGATTTTTAAATTGATATTGCCAGCCTGGATCTCCAGTCTCATACATACCCAAATGCCTGGTGGCTAACTCTACTTGGATGTCCAATCAGCGAATCAAGCTCAACGTGGCCAAAACACTGTTCCTGATCTTCCCTTTCTGGCTGTCCCTCACCAAATCTACTCCTCCCACAATCTTTCTCCATTTCAGTTAATGAAAACTCCACTCTCCCAGTTGCTCAGGTCAAATGCTTTGGAGTTAACTTTCATTCGCCTTCCACATTCCAAACTGTCAAATAATTATATTGGTTCTACTTTCAATCCATTGAAAATCTGACCATTTCTCTCTACCTGTACAGCTACTACCTCACTCCAAACTACCATCATCTCTCACCTAACTGGTCTTCCTGCCCATGCCTCTATTCCATTTATTTTCCATGAAAGAGCCAGAAGATCCTTTAAAACATAAGTTAGATCATGTCATTCCTCTGCTCAAAATCTTCCAATGGCTACTGATCCTACTTAGAGAAAAACCAAAGTCATTGCAACAGCCTACAATGCCCCGCACAATATGGCTTCTCGTTACCTTTCTGACCTCATCTTTTACTACTCTTTCCTTTGCTCAATGCACTCCAGCCACATTGGCCTCCTTTCTGTTCCTCTAACACATCAGGCATAGTATGTACCCATCATTCCCTCTGTTTGGATCATTCTTCCTCCAGATAGTCACATGGCTTAATTCCTCACTTTCTTCAGATCTTTATCCAAATGTTATCTTAATAGTGAGGTCTGCTCTGATCGTCTTATTTAAAATTGTAACCCCCTTCCACCTCTATCCCCTTTCAATTTTATTTGTATTAACATGGATCACTAACATCTGTACATTTTACTTATTTAGTTTATTGTTTATCTCTTCTCCTACCCAGAATGTAAATTCCAGGAGAGCAAGATGTATGCCTTTTTTTTTCTTTTCTTTTCTTTTTCCTTCGGCCGTGCAGCGCGGCTTACAGGATCCTAGTTCCCCAACCAGGGATCAACCCAGGCCTCCAGCAGTGGAAGCACAGAGTCCCAACCACTGGGCCACCAGGGAATTCCCTGTATGCCTGTTTTTGTTCATAGCTGTATCTTCAATGCCTAAAACAGTATCTGACCTATAATGAACTCTTCAGTAAATATTTGTTGAATAAATGAATGAAAATGGTTGGAGTCAGGTTCTCAGCATGCTATTAGAACTCTATCTCTTAGCTTCGCTTTCCTCTGCATTGACTTCATTCTCAAAAAGGCTTGAGGTGTTCCGGTAATGGCATGATGGCTACCAGCAGCTCCAGAGTTACATTCTCACAATCCAGCAGCCTTAATGGGAAGAGAGTGCCTCTTTCCTGATTATTCCAGTGAAAGCCTTAGAAATGAGTTTTATATTCTGGCTTGGGTCAAGTGTCAATCCCTAAAACAGTCTCTAAAGGTAGAGCAAGAAAATGCTG
Organism: Mesoplodon mirus; assembly: GCF_964341445.2. NCBI lineage: Eukaryota > Metazoa > Chordata > Mammalia > Artiodactyla > Ziphiidae > Mesoplodon > Mesoplodon mirus. The sequence goes on along the minus strand of NC_138987.1, from coordinate 55,983,480 downwards.
TGACTGGCCAGGCCTGGGTCATGGGGCTTCCTGGGATGGGGGTGAAGTTCAGCTCTACGTAGACTGAGAACAGGGGAATGTAGTTCCCTAAAAGGAAATGGGGTGCTATCACTTGAAGAAGAGGGATGTAGATTTGGCCAGCAGAAACAACAGATGTCCATCACATCATAAATGATGACCCACCCAGCAGACCTAGTCCAGAACAGCATTCTTCTCCTGCCCCTCCATTTTCACCTCCAACTAGATCAACCCCTGAACGTTGGTAAGGTCCTCTCCTCCTAAATGCCTTTTCACCTGTCTCTGTCAGTTAAGGTATTCCCCGTCCCTAAATGGCCGGTTCAAATATGATCTCCCTTACCATGACTCTTTAACAGATGTGGTCTCTCTCCCACTTCCGAGCATCCTAGTTGTTTCTACTTCTCTCGTCGTTATCTTTTCACACTGTACCCTATATCTTACTTATTTGTACACATTATGAGCTGTTGTGGAAAAGGGCCGTTTCCCGCGTCAGCAACTGCGGTGATTAGATACGCACCAGGGCCGCCAGGGTGCGCCAAGCGCCAGGCGCGAGGCAGCCGGGGGCTGGAGGCGCTGTGATTGGCAGTTGCGGCAGTCAATCGGGCGCAGGCGGGGGCAGGGCGGGGCGGGCCGCCCGAGAGGGCCGTGGGCGAGAGGCGGGGCCTTCATGAATGGGGCGCGAGGCGCGCGGCTGCAGTCAGCGCTCGGGGGGGAAGCGGGAGTCCCGGCCGGGAGTGGGTGGGAGGAAGCGAGGTGGGGAGGGGAGGGAAAGAACGCGGGGGGCGGGGAGGGGCAGCGCCGGGGCGGCGCGCCGAGAGCGGCGAGGCGGCGGGTGTGAGCTAGAGTCGTGGCCGTGGTTCCTGTCGCTTTGGTGCCGCTGTCCGCTGCGCCGCCTCCTGCCGGACCCCGAGGAGCCCCCGACCCGGCGGAGGAGTCGGGATTGGGGTAGCCGGCGCTGAGGGAGGAGTCGGGTCCGAACGGCCGCGCCAAAGACCCCCGGGCGTGGAGGTGGGGGGCTGAGGCCCCCGAGGGGGCCCCGCCGCTATGGGCAACCTGGAGAGCGCCGAGGGCAGCCAGGGCGAGCCTCCCTCTGTCTCGCTGCTGCCGCCGCCCGGCAAAATGCCGATGCCTGAGCCCTGTGAGCTGGAAGAGAGGTTCGCCTTGGTGCTGGTGAGAGCTGAGCCTAGTCCCTTCCCCCTCCTACCGCCCCGCAGGTCCCAGCGCCCCGGGTGGGTTCCTTGGTCCGGCCCACCCCTTCAGTCAGGGCCCCCGATGGGTCTCGGCCCCCAGCGCCTACCAGGAACCTCTGAGCAGCCCCGTCGGGGACCTTCCGACCGACGCCTCAACCGCTGGACACTTAGGAGGAGGGGTCCCCAACCCGGGACCGCCCCAGGATCCAGACTTCTTCCTCTTCCCTTCCCCTTCTGCCGCCCTTCGCACTTCTTCTCACTTCCCTGACAGTCTCCGCATGTCCCTAGGATTCTCATTCCTAAACCTTTGGCTGGTGCGGGGGAATTCAGAAGCTCAGGGCCGGCCCACTCCCCAGCCTAAGTCCGGGTTCTCTGCCTGGGGAGACCGCCTCTCATGTTAACATGGAGGCTTTCCAGGGAGTGGGTCCTACTCCCAGCCCAGACCAGATGTTTGGGGGAGAGGAGGGGGAATGGAGGGGGACTGGCAGCTCGTGAAGGGGGTGGAATAAAGAGTGATGCCATTCTACTTATTTTCAGAACGGCCTGCAGGCATCCTGCAAAGTTACAGTGGGTTTGCCTAAAAGAGCTGAACATGTGGATAAGCCATTTCACTAGTGTATTTTTCCAATTGAAACAATACACAAACCATCCTACCTCCCCCCCACCCCGCACAACCCCTTTTATGTTAAGCCCTAGTGGCTGGTTTGTGTTTTTTGCCTGTGCTTCTTTTCAGTCTTTCTGTAGGTTCCTAAATGATCTGTATGGATGAGTTTTTAGAGCTGACTTTGGGATTCTTCTTTGATGTGGGAACTGGACATTGATGTCGGTGGCTCTGTGGACAGAGAGCATCTGAGCTGGTATCACTGAGATGGAGGCAGAGAATATGTCGGAGCTAAAAATGAAGTTTTGGAGAAAGAAAGTGAGCTAGGTGAAGGAACGTTTGCTAACAGAGGTAAATCTTAGAGAAACTTGGGGAAATAGAGCACAGAAACTCGGGGAAATAGTTCCCAGTTCCTCAAAGAACTCTCTAAGAGGCAGTGTTAATGCTGCCGTTATTGTTACTATGGCCTGAAGGGCTGACTTTGCCTTTGCCTGTGAGGACGGTTAAGTTGTGACTTAGCAGCCTTATTGGATTTCATCTGCTTTGGAGTAGGAAGATTAGATCTGTTGGCACCAGTGAAGCTGTCTAGAGATCCTGGCCTCTCTGATGGTGCAGAGCCTGACATCAGCCCACTGGCACCATAGCCAGATCAGAGAGGGTTCACGGGGTTCCAGGGGGAAGCTGGCACCTATCTGCCCATCAGCTTTGTGAAGGGCCAAAGGGATCTGGGCCACATGTCTTGTGGCCCTCTGCCTTTCCCCCAGCATCCTCAGGGGGATGGGGTGAGTCAGTGATTACTAATGTGCTGTGGCCATCTCAGAGGCTGAGGAGAGCCTGGGACTTGGTGCCCTTGCAAACAAGAGCTCAACTGTTGGGGGAAAAGAGTGGGAGGGAATCTGCCCTCCAGTGGGGGTGTGAAAACCCCCATGGAGTGGCATGAGGTAGCTACAGAAATTGGAGAAAAAGGGATGTAAAGGGATGTTCAGAGGTGGACTGGGTAGGGGGCTGCCTTAGGTAGGAGCTACCAGGCTGTTTGTTGTGAGAGCTCAGAACCAGAGTTGGTCACGTCCTCACTGGAGTTTGGTTGACACATTTGTTTAGTTGGCAGATTAATGGCTTAATATTTACAAAATGCGCATGGTATCCTGATTACTAGCCAGAGAGCCTAGGTCAAACCGGGGACCGTACCACCCACTTGTTAGCCTAACTTTCAGCATAAAGTTTTGATTTGTTTCCTCGTGGCTTTTGTTTTGGTCTTGTTACTGTGTGCCTGAGCCACTGCTAATGGGGAGTTGGAACAGGGCAGGCCAGGGCTAGTTAGCTGTCTTAGGAAAGGAGGAGATTTTACCTCAGTTTTCTAACACAGGGAAATCATGCTTTCTTGGGGATTTGAGTTCTTCGCTAGGGACCCTTAAAGATCCCTCTTTCCTCTGTTCCTAAAACATGCCCTTTCCACTATCCTTTGGGAACAGTACTGACTATTGGATATTTGACCCTGGAACAGGCTCAGGTATATTTCCTGACAGTCAGGAGAAGCATAGTACAGTAGAAAAAGCAGGAGCTGTGTCTTAGCAATCGTCTTAACCTCTGTGAGCCTAGATTTGCTCATCTGTACAATGGGGCTAATGATTCCCATCCTGGTGGGATTTTGAGAATTAAGTGAGGTGTGTATATACGGTGCTTGGCACCCAGTAGGTACTCAATATAGATTAGTTTCTTTTCTTGATTGTGTAAAAGAGTCAGACAGGTTGCTCCTTTTACACCATTTTCTTCCCCAGATTGATTTGGTTTATGGACAAGCTATTTGTTGGTTTTGCTGAAGTGATGTACTGGTGTCCTGGTTAAGCATATGGATTTTCAAGTCAAAGTGGGCTCAAATACTGGCTTCTCACAGTCTCCAGTTAGAAAAGTGTTTGACCTCAATCAAGTTACTTAATCTCTTCGAGTCCCAGTTTCCTCTTATAAATGAGGATAATAATAGTATTTGCCACATGAGGTTATTGTGTGAATTTAACGAAACTAGAAGTTAAGTACTTAGGTAGCAGAGTCTGGTATCTACTGTATGCTTGGTAAATGGTAGTTTTTAAATGTGTAACTCTCAGCAGTGACTCAGATCTGAGATCACTTGTATTCCCAAAATGGTATTTTAAGTTCAGAAATCTGATGAAACCAGTTACCCCATTCTGTATAGCCAGACTCAGGATATGCTGCTGCTGTTACATGGAGGGCTTCCCCAGTCCCAATGTATCTATGGAAACCCCCCCTGAAAAGCACCCTGGCTGGGGAAGTTGTATCATTGCTGAGTCAAGACCACAGGCTCCCAGCTTTCTGGTGCAGACACATGATCTGACCCACAGCCTGTCAGCCGAGGTTGGAGAGCTCGAGGTCTGAAGCCATGAGGTGGTTTGTGCAGGACATAGTCCTACCCCAGCCCAGTGCCCTAATCCAGGGCTTTCCTACTGGTATGCTGGGATACTGATCCCCTCAGCCCTGGCAGCAGCTCAGGTCCCAGATTGGTCCCGTCTGGCTGGATCAGCTTCCACCATTTACCCTGTATACTGTGCAAATAGTATTTTCTAGGTGTGCCCTGATATTAAAAAGGTTGTGGGGCTTCCCTGGTGGCGCAGTGGTTGAGCGCCCACCTGCCGATGCAGGGGACACGGGTTCGTGCCCCGGTCCGGGAGGATCCCACATACCGCAGAGCGGCTGGGCCCCTGAGCTATGGCCGCTGAGCCTGCGCGTCCGGAAAAAAAAAAGGTTGTGAAGCTGCTGTGTTACACTGTTTCCTTGGGATCCTTCCTTACCCCCTGTCTTGGCAGCAGCCCCTATTCTGTTGAGGACTGAGAAGTTTAGGATGGTCAGTTATTGGAGCTCCTCTTTATTAATACCAGGATGAGAGCCGATCTCTGGTCCGGTAAAGCCCCCTTCTGTGTGTTGGTCCCGACTAGTCTACTACCTTAGTTGCTCAGAAGCTAGTATGCTGGCCAGTACTGGCCTTTCCTTAGATAGAGAGGGGAGGCAGAGGGCTTTAATGGCTTTAAAAGGATAGCTGTCTGCTTTTGCTGTGTTTGCACCCTGATTTTTCTGTTTACTGGCTTACTACAGATTTGAAACGAAGTCTAAAGGTTCTAAAGCCAGAAAAAGCCCTGGATATCCCTCAGGAGGAGGCTCTCAGGGCATGAGGGTGGGGCTGTGTGACGGGCTGTCCCTGCCGTGGCCCCTGCTTTCACATTTCCCTGGTGAAGACTGATGACTTGGTGTTTTGCTATAAGTGTAGCATTGATGTGGGAGCTAAGCTGGCCTGGGTGCTAGTTGTCAAGAGGCTTTGAGAGGCCTCCTTTGACATAGAAAGGGGCTGGGAAAAACTTGGACTAAATATCAAGTTCCAAATCGCCATGGTGGAAATGTTTTTCCCAGCCCTGGGGATTGTGGTGAATTAGTTCAGGCTGGGATAGGACTTGGGGGAGGGCAAGGGCCCTTGACAGCTGTCAGAGCAACCCCCTCGTTTAGAGACCCCACTGAGAAGACCCTAGGCCACAGAGAGAAACCTCATTCCTTGACTTTCCCATACGACCCTGCTTTAGATTGGGGAGGTGTAGGGGTAGGTGGGAGGGAGATGGAACTGATGCAGTGGACTCCTTGTGATTTGGGAATGTTTTCATGGCTCAAAGGGAAACTCAGCTTTTTTCCTTTTTTCTCTTAAAGTAATACTCATTCTCTAAAAACAAGTTTGAGCAATTTAGAAAGAAGAAAAGATTGAAGATTTAGGTTGAAGGAAAAAGTCCATATTTTCTCCATTCCTTTAGCAAATGGAGACAATGTGTTTTATTTTTTTGTTATTATTATTTTAAATTTATTGTTTTATTTTTGGCGGCATTGGGTCTTCGTTGCTGCGTGCAGGCTTTTCTCTGGTTGTGGCGAGCAGGGGCTACTCTTCACTGCGGTGCGTGGGCTTCTCATTGTGGTGGCTTCTCTTGTTGCAGAGCACAAGCTCTAGGCGCACAGGCTTCAGTAGTTGTGGCTTGCGGGCTCTAGAGTGCAGGCTCAGTAGTTGTGGTGCACGGGCTTAGTTGCTCCACGGCACGTGGAATCTTCCCAGACCAGGGCTCGAGCCTGTGTCCCCTGCATTGGCAGGCAGATTCTTAACCACTGTGCCATCAGGGGAGCCCTCTGCACAGGGTTTTGTACAATGTTGTGATAATAGCGTGCGCGCGTGTGTGTGTGTGTGTGTATGTATACACACACACATATATTTATCCAACATGGCTTTTTTTTTTTTTTTTTGCTTTTGTTATTTCATTAGTTTTCCCAGGGTAGTCACTGTAAACATTTTTAAATGCTTGTACAATGGTCCATCAAGTGAATGTACCATTGTTTACTTAACTCTCCTCCTATTGTTGGACATTTAGGTTGTTTGCCTCGTTTGCCGTCATAAACAATGCTGTGATGAACATCTTGGTGTACCTTTTCAATAGTTAGAGTTTTCCTTGGGATAGAAACCCCAAGTTGAACTTCCTAGATTGTAGGATATAATGTTTTTAAGGTCCTAAATACATATTTCCGCTTTTTTTTTTTTTTTTTGCGGTACGCGGGCCTCTCATTGTTGTGGCCTCTCCCGTTGCGGGGCACAGGCTCTGGATGCGCAGGCTCAGCGGCCATGGCTCACGGGCCCAGCCACTTCGCGGCATGTGGGATCTTCCCGGACCGGGGCATGAACCCATGTCCCCTGCATCCGCAGGCGGACTCTCAACCACTGCGCCACCAGGGAAGCCCCACATTTTTTTTAAAAAGTGAGTAATTCATGTGAGTGTCCTTAAAGGGATGTTGCAGGATTGAGGATAGCTTCTTTTCTCCTGATTATGAAAATAAGACATATTTTTTAAGCAAATTTAGAAGTAAAAAGTGTGAAAAGTATAAAACATATGGAAAAGTATAAAGAGCATTAAAATCACCTGTAATCTCTCCATTTACTATTAACATTTTGATGTACTTATATATATTTTAACAATTAGAGTAATAGTGTGCATATTGTTTTGTAAACTGATTTTTAATTTTACTATTTGAAGCATTTTCTCATTTGTCTAAATATTCTTCAGTCTTACGATTTCATGGCTAGTAAAGTATCCCATAATACAGTATTTTATTACTGCCTTATATTTCTCTCTGTCTCCGCTTTTTGCTACTATAATTAAGACTGTGATGAATTTTCTGTGCATAAATATTTGTTTGCATCTCTGATTATTTCCTTGGGATAAATTGCTTTTAAAGGCCTTTGAGAAGTATGACTTCTAAAAAAGTTGTACCAGTTGTCTTTTCCACTGATAGTGTGTCTCCCTTTCTCCATAAGCTAACCATTACTGCATGGTTTAACTTTAAACACCTTTGCCAGTTTAATTAGTGAGCAATGGTATTTTGTTTTAATTTGTATTTCTTTTAACATTTCATCATAAGTGTTTTGGCCATCTTTTTTTTTTTTTTTAACATCTTTAAAAATATGGAACGCATCACGAATTTGCGTGTTATCCTTGAGCAGGGGCCATGCTAATCTTCTCTGTATCGTTCCAATTTTAGTATATGTGCTGCCAAAGCGAGCACTTGGCCATCTTTTTTATGTGTTCTTAGCTCTCTGCTTGGGATTTATTATACATACATATTTCTATGTAATAAATGTATATGTTTCCACACTTGTTCATTATAAAATATTTTTCATATATGAAAGCATATATAACTATTATGTAAGATTAAAATAATAATGAAATGGATAACAGTGTATCCACTGGAGAGTTTCACTGGAGAGTTCTTGGAATTGCTTCCTGCCCCTTAATTTCTTCTCCCTGCTATTTTATCTGGGATGAAAAAGCCCTTTAGCTCAGGACTTACTGGGTCTGTTTCTGCAGCTGGGACAGTCCAGGTGGCAGCCACACCAGTGCTTCATAGCTCTGTCTGTGGGGAAACAACCGCTGCAGCTGGTGAGAACAGGAACTGGTTGTGGTGGAAATAGCTAATCTTCAATGAAGTGAAAAAAGAAGCCAAGGTGGAGAGGAAATGAGACCACAGATCCTCCCCTGCCCCTGGGGTTGCCTGGGAAGGCTGGTCGGAGCCAGGGCCCCAGTTCCGTGGTTGAGACCAAAGAATCTGCCCCACAGCTGACTGTAGTCGGCCCAGAGGACAGCAGCGCTGGCGGCTTGAAGTCAGCATGTTATCTGCCCAGCCAGGCTGGTCACCTCCATTCTGGGGAATGTTTCTCCTAAGTCTGCGCTGAGCTGAAGCAGCGCCAGGGAAAGGCCGGGGGTTCATTCCAGTTCGGAAATGCACTTCAGAGAAGAGGAAGGACCTTTTTCTTTGAAGATAAGAGAGGGTGCTGTCTCTACACAGCCCCTGCCCCCTGCTCCTTGCTGGGTACTCTAGGGCCCCCTCTTTTTGAATAGCACCACATGGGAACTGAAGGGTTTCGAGGTTGTCATCCATGAAGAAGAGGTTTCCAGAATAGAGATGAACTAGGCAGCTAGAATCCCTGAGTTCCCATTTCCAGTCTCTCCGCCTCCCTCAGCAGAGCCACATTTTTCTATCTTGTTTTCCTTCCATGGGAGAATGAGTCCCCCAAGAAAGATACAGAGGTATTAGGCTGCCTCTCTGTCCTTGAAATACTCTGGTCGTCTGTGCCTCCCACACTCCTCTCTACTTCTTCTGTTTTCACCTTTCAGAATCCTCTTTCCAGAATCTCTTACGCTTTCTGTCTTCCATCACTTTACAAAGAAGTTGTGGGTTGGAAGTTTGTGTGGTGGGTAGGGGAGGACCTGGATATGGTTTTGGCGGAGCAGTTTCCCCCCCACTTTACTAATATGCATACTCTTCTCAGTTTATAAAGTACTTTGAGGTACTTGAAGGGTGTTCTAAACAATGTTCTGAACCACGAGGGGATATCAGAATTACTTATGTGACAAATTTTGCAAGTAGAGGAAGGATTTAGGCTGTTGTATGCTCACGATAGTTCAATTCTTGTCCTCATCTCTTTCCTCGTTCCCTCCCCATCTCTTTTACCACCTTCTCACCCTCACCCGGGTTATTGACAGAGCTGGATGGGCTGGTGGTCCTGCCTCTGGGTCCCTAAAAACATTAACGGGGAAGGAATATACTCTCTTCTTCCCCTGCTTGCTCATTTCTACTCAGATCTGGACTAGAGAGTGTCATAGCCCTCCTCCAATTGCTCATGCCATCTCTAAGTAAGAGCTGGGCATGAGCCTTGTGTTTGGGTACTTTCGGAGATGGTTATCTTGTTTTAAGGACTAGCTACGGTTTAGAGCAGAGTTAGTTTCCGCTCAGTTTTTACCAGCTTCCTTGCAGGGAGCTGGAGAGCCAGTCCCTAGATCTTCCCAGTATTTCCCATGAAACCTTAAAAAAAATATATGTCCTGGAAGGAAGTAGCTGGTTTGAGACTCTTGCAAGCTTAAGATGTTTTGAAAGAAAAAACATCAGTTTTGGAATCAGAAGACTTGGGTTCTGGTCCAGCTTGATAGCCTTTTTTTTTTTTTTCTTTTCCCCCAGCTGATGACTTCAGGCAAAGTCTATAACTTTTCTGAGCCAATTTCATCCTTATGAAATTGGTGATGATAATACCTACTTTACAGGGTTTTGAAGATGTTTAAAGTAGACAACGTAATGAAAATAGTTTATAAAGGTTCTACAATTAAATGTTTGTGGCATATTCATTACCCAGTGTATACCACCCCTATTCCCATCACTTAAAGTGGTTTTCAGCTGGGGGAGGTACTGTCCCAGAAGGGAGCTTTTGGCAAGTGAGGATGTTTTGGTTATCACACTGACTTGGAGTGGGGAGGGGCGAGTTACTTGTGACATTTAGTGCCCGAGGGCTGGGGGTGTTAACCATCCTACAGCATTTGGGTCAGTGCCACACAGTAAAGAATGATCTTACCCAAAATGCTGATAGCGCTTCTGCTGAGAATTATCTTCTACTAATCTGTACCTCTGTTGTCTTTTTTTTTTTTTTTTTGGATAACTGTTTTTTTGTTTTTTTAAAAATTTATTTACTTATTTATTTTTGGCTGCATTGGGTCTTCATTGCTGCGTGCGGGCTTTCTCTAGTTGTGGCAAGCGGGGGCTACTCTTCGTTGCAGTGCGCGGGCTTCTCATTGCAGTGGCTTCTCTTGTTGCGGAGCACAGGCTCTAGGCATATGGGCTTCAGTAGTTGTGGCACGCGGGGTCAGTAGTTGTGGCTCACGGGCTCTAGAGCGCAGGCTCAGTAATTGTGGCGCATGGGCTCAGTTGCTCTGCGGCATGTGGGATCTTCCCAGACCAGGGCTCGAACCCGTGTCCCCTGCATTGGCAGGCGGATTCTTAACCACTGCGCCACCAGAGAAGCCAGGTGTTGTGGGTTTTTTTTTTTTAATTTTTATGGGAGTATAGTTGCTCTACAATGTTGTGTTAGTTTCTACGGTACAGCAAGGTGAATCAGCTATACATATACATATATCCTCTCTTTTTTGGATTTTCTTTTGTTTTATAAATTTGTTTATTTTATTTATTTATTTTTGGCTGTGTTGGGTCTTTGTTGCTGTGTGCGGGCTTTCTCTAGTTGGGACAGGTGGGGGCTACTCTTTGTTGCGATGCACGGCCTTCTCATTGCAGTGGCTTCTCTTGTTGCGGAGCATGAGCTCTAGGCAGGTGGGCTCGGTAGCTGTGTCCGCGGGCTCTAGAGCACAGGCTCAGTAGTTGTGGCGCACGGGCTTAGCTGCTCCGCGGCATGTGGGATCTTCCCAGACCAGGGCTCAAACCCATGTCCCCTGCATTGGCAGGTGGATTCTTAACCACTGCACCACCAGGGAAGTCCCTGGATTTTCTTCTGTACCTCCATTGTCTTGTGTCCCAGTTGGGGATGAAACTTTAAGAGCAGTAAAAGTAAAGGCAGAGCAACAGTTTTTGGTGCTTTTTGGTTTTCCCATTTCCTATTACACCTTCAAGCAAGAGGTGGACCTCCATCTTTTTATTGCCTCTGTCTGTAGGTCTAAGGACTGATTCCCTGGTTCCTTCTGTACTGTGGGCTCTACCCTAAAACTTGTCAAGGAGCAGTTTGGGGTATACACACTTCACTGCTGACCTTTACTAACCCCATTAGCTCCTCAAGCCAGGGTAAACGTTCTTTTAGGTTGGGAATATGTTTGAGAGCTTTTTGAACAGTGCTTCTGGATCTTTTGAGTAAAAGACTCTTTTGAAAATCTGATTAAACTTGTGACTCCTAATTCTGTGCATACATACAGTCCTTTGGGGGTTTAAAACCCGTTCTTGGATCTGCTAGGGAATCCCTGGCTTTGAGCCTAGAGGAATGGGAAGGGAGAGCTGGGCGAGGAGAAGCCACTGCAAGAGCTCCTTGACACAAACAGTACTCAATATTTTTGTAAGGGGAATGGAGCCCTTACAAAAGGGCTATCAGTTCAGATAAAATAATGCCTCTGTTGGTGGTTCCAAAAAAGAGAGCTTGTTGAAACTTGGTTGACTGCCATCCAGAGGGAGATACTCTGGCCCTTGGACATCTTAATTTAACTTTAAAAAAAATTTAATTAAATTAATTTATTTTTTATACAGCAGGTTCTTATTAGTTATCTATTTTATACATATTAGTATATATATGTTAATCCTAATCTCCCAATTCATCCCCCCGACCCCGCCCTGCTTCCCTGCTTGGTGTCCATACGTTTGTTCTCTACATCTGTGTCTCTATTTCTGCATTGCAAACCCGTTCATCTGTACCATTTTTCCGTAATCCACATATATGCGTTAATATACGATATTTGTTTTTCTCTTTCTGACTTACTTCACTCTGTATGACAGTCTCTAGATCCATCCACGTTTCTACAAATGACCCACTTTCGTTCCTTTTTATGGCTGAGTAATGTTCCATTGTATATATGTACCACATCTTCTTTATCCATTCGTCTGTCGATGGGCATTTAGGTTGCTTCCGTGACCTGGCTATTGTAAATAGTGCTGCAGTGAACATTGGGGTGCATGTGTCTTTTTGAATTATGGTTTTCTCTGGGTATATGCCCACTAGTGGGATTGTTGGGTCATATGGTGATTCTATTTTTAGTTTTTTAAGGAACCTCCATACTGTTTTCCATAGTGGCTGTATCAATTTACATTCCCACCAACAGTGCAAAAAGGTTCCCTTTTCTCCACACCTTCTCCAGCATTTGTTGTTTGTAGATTTCTGATGATGCCTTAATTTAACTTTGACTAAGGATACTTTGTGGTGAGGTCTTCCCCTTTGAGCCAGACCCTCAACCTCCAGGAACATCCAGGTGGGGATGACAGGATGTACTTTGACAAGCCAGGGGAACCTGTGGCATCCTTGCAGTGAAGCCCAAAAGTTAGGTCATATCCTATGTTTTGAGGTACTATCTGCCCAAAGCTGCAACTCTCTCCAGCAGGCCTAAGGTCTCTGGAAATATCCAGGCAGTTGTATCTTCCCAGGGTGTGCCTTAAAGAGGACTTCGACATCCAGTCTCTAGCAATTACTTCTATGCTTAAATCCTTTTGCTTTCTACCTTACAAACAAACAAACAAAAATTATCTATACTTGTTTTGACTGCTCAGAATATTTCATACCAAAATTTTTGAAGAAAAATTCAGATCTTTTGGCGGCTTTATTATGAAAAAAAGTTTTTTTCAGAAAAACATAAAAAATGTTGTTTTTTGGGTTTCCCTGGTGGCACAGTGGTTGAGAGTCTGTCTGCCAATGCAGGGGACACGGGTTTGAGCCCTGGTCTGGGAAGATCCCACATGCCGTGGAGCAACTGGGCCCGTGAGCCACAGCTGCTGAGCCTGCGCGTCTGGATCCTGTGCTCCGCAACAAGAGAGGCCATGATAGTGAGAGGCCCGCGCACCGCGATGAAGAGTGGCCCCCGCTCGCCGCAACTAGAGAAAGCCCTCGCACAGAAACGAAGACCCAACACAGCCAAAAAAAAGTTTTTTTCTAGGTGGAGTCTCCCATCTCATCCTTATAGGAATGGCTCAGTTTCTGGTCTCCACCAAATGCCTAGATTTAACTTGTATAGGTTAAGGAAAGAGAATTCAACATTTGTCGGGTATATGCCACATGCTTTTACATGTATTATCTCATTAAACTTGACAACAATACTGTAAGGCAGTTATTTTACTTCTTTTTTTTATTAATTTTTATTGGAGTATAGTTGCTTTACAGTGTTGTGTTTCTGCTGTACAGCAAAGTGAATCAGTTATACATATATCCCCTGTTTTTTAGATTTCCTTCCCATTTTGGTCACCACAGAGCATTGAGTAGAGTTTCCTGTGCTATACAGTAGGTTCTAATTAGTTATCTATTTTATACGTACTAGTGTATATATGTAAATCCCAATCTCCCAATTCATCCCACTCCCCCTTCCCCCCTTGGTATACATAAATTTGTTTTCTACATCTGTGTCTCTATTTCTGCTTTGCAGTTGTTCATCTGTACCATTTTTCTAGATTCCACATATAAGCGACATTATACGATATTTTTCTCTTTCTGATTTATTTCGCTCTGTATGACAGTCTCTAGGTCTATTCACATCTCTGCAAATGGCACTATTTCGTTCCTTTCTATGGCTGAGTAGTATTCCATTGTATATATATACCACATCTTCTTTATCCATTCCTCCGCTGATGGACATTTAGGGTGTTTCCATGCCTTGGCTATTGTAAATAGTGCTGCAGTGAACATTGGGGTGCATGTATCTTTTTGAATATGGTTTTTATTTCTGTTTTACAGGTGATGAAAACAGGGCTCAGAGGGGTTAAGTAACCTTGAGAAAGTCTCAGCTTAGATGTCACTTAGAGAGGCCTTAAGTAAAAGTTTTTGGTTAGATTTTTTTGTTAATGCTAAAAGGACTGCTAGAAATACAACTTTTTTTTTTTTTTTTTGGCTGTGTTGGGTCTTCGTTGCTACGTACAGGCTTTCTCTAGTTGTGGCAAGCGGGGGCTACTCTTCGTTGCAGTGCATGGGCTTGTCACTGTGGTGGCTTCTTGTTGCGGAGCACGGGCCCTAGGCGTGCGGGCTTCAGTAGTTGTGGCGTGTGGGCTCAGTAGTTGTGGCTCTCAGGCTTAGCTGCTCCGTGGCATGTGGTATCTTCCAGGACCAGGGATCGAACCCGTGTCCCCTGCATTGGCAGGTGGATTCTTAACCACTGTGCCACCAGGGAAGTCCACAACTTCTAAAAGGTGCTTAATCCTTGATTTTATATATATATATATTTTAAGCTGCCTAGGAAAATTTCTGGAAGAATACAAGTAAATCTAATAACAATGATTACCTCTGAAATGTAGGGAGGGAATCATAATAAGAACAGGAAAGTCAAAGGGAATTTAGCTTTATCTATAATGCTAACATTTCTTACAAGGAGAATGTATTTATATGTCAGTTATATAATTAAAAGTTAAATAAAAAATTCTTAACCTCATTAGAAATCAAGGAAATGAACATTTCAGTGATACACTTTTATACTAATCATCTGGGCGAATTTTTAAAGATTGACAATGTCTATGGTTGTCATCAGTGGTACATTAATACACCATCAGTGGTAGTGTAATTTGGTACAGACATTTTAGAAGACATTTTATAGGGTCTACCAGTTTCAACTGTGCATACCCTTTAACTTGGTCATCTCACTTCCGGGAAACTGTCCTACAGGACTGTTTATACATGGGCATGAAGGTGCATGGAAAGGATCCTCAGGGCTGCATTGTTTAACAGTAAACACCTGGGAAAAACCTGATTGTCCATTTCCTGTCCATATCTGTTTCTTTTCCATTCATCTGGTTACTCCAGGCAAATACTGGGAGTTATCCTTAATTTTTCCTTCTTCCTTCTCCATACTCAGTCTATTACTCTGCCAATTCCATCTCCAAAATATGTCTCAGATCTACCCATTCTCTCTATCTCTACTGCCACTGCCTCAGTCTAAGCCGATGTCAACTCTGGCTTGTATTACATCCAAACAATTGGCCTCCCAATTTCCTCTACTGCTCCTTTCTCCATCCTCCCAGCCATTCACAAAACAGCCACATTTAAAATATAAGTCAAATAGCATCATTTTCCTACCTAGAAATCTTTAATGGCTTCCTTTTGCACTAAAAAAAAAAAAGCAAACTCCTGGCCTTGGCCCTTAAGACTGCATTATTTGGCTCCTGCTGACTTCTTTAACCTTACTCACCCTCCTGATTGCCAGCCTCCACATTAGCCTTCCTTTGGTTCAGGACAAGTTCCTTTCTTGTCTCAGGGCCTTTGCACAAGCTGTTTGCTCTCCTGGAATGCCTTGTCCCTGGATCTTCAAATGGCTCAATCTAGTTTATGCTTCAGGGCTCAGTTTTAATAATGCCACCTCTCAGAGAGGCCTCTCTTCTTTATTATTCTCTTAGCATCCTATTAACTTCTTTTGTATTATTTTCCATTTTAAAATTATTTGTTTAATTACTTGCTTATTATCTGTCTCCCCAGACTATCGACTCCATGAGGGTGGAGACTTTCTGTATGCTTATCACTGTCCAGCCAAATACCTGGCACCAGCTAGGCACTCAATAAATGGTTGTGGCTGATGGGAATCTCGAAGATACATGTGTGTGTATGTATAAATATAATCGTCTAAAAAGGGAATTAAAAGAAGAGTATATATAATGCTTTATAAAGCCACATGTTTGTATGTAAACGTTAGAAAAAAGGCCTGGAACAGTCAACACCAAGCTGTTAGTCCCTGTGGTGACCTACGGAGGGGAATGGATAGGGTTGGGGGCTGAACAGTGACTCCTTTTTTATTCTATAAGCTTTTGAGTTGATTAATTTTTTAATAGTATGTACCCACGTATTTGTTCCTCCTTTAAGGGAAAAGGAGGAATAAAAATAGGGGAGGAGGACTCAACTTTTATTGCAAAAAAGAAAGCTCCTCTCTCTTACTCCCTGTGCTGACCCAAAAGAAGAGAGCAACAGGGAGAAAGGACACCAGTGAGGTCATTCCCTGCCCTGTACTGAGCTTGGCACTAGTTTTCATAGTAGAAGGAATCCTAAGAGATGCCCTTATGCCCTGAGGCTATATTTTAAATTCTTAAATGTAGGCCCAACCTTGGTCTCCCAGACACAGCCAGGTTGTATATTTTTAGCCCGTTTTCATTTCTAGGCTAGTGAAAGCTGCACCTCCAGCCTCAGTTTAGCAGGTGAAGTCAGCAAAGAGAATAAACGAGCTTTGGGCTTCACTGCAGCTAAGCTTCTCAAAGTTAAGTCAGTTCAGCAGCCCCAACCCCCAAGGAAACTATGTTCTCTAGATTCTTGTCTCCCAGAAATATGGATAGCTAATCATTTTCACAGCTAATGTTCATTGCGTGCTAATGGTATGCCAAGCATCTGGCAAAGCTCTTTATACACATTGTCTCATTTAATCACCATAACTATGAAGTAGTTATAATTATCTCCATTTTATAGATGAGGAAATGGAGGGCCAGGATGGTTAAATAGCTCACCTGGGATCACACAGCTAGTAGGTGGTGACGTCAGAATTTGAATCCAAGCAGTTTGACTCCAAAATCCACATCCTTAACCACAATCTCCTTCTCTTTCCAGGGTCACCACCCGCCCTCCCCCCCTGCCCCCCACCCCCACCCCCACGCCTTCAGTACTGCTTTGGTGGGGATTGTGTACATTACGGCAGAACACAGGGAAAGTAGAACAAGTCTTCCTTTGCTAAGAGGCGTGGTGGGAAGATTTGGGCTTTAGAGTCAGCCAGACTTGGGTTTGAATCCCAGCTATCCCACTAGGACTTTGACTATTCAACAAGTATTTCCTTTTTTATTTACTGTGTGCCAGTGATAGCACTGGGTATACAGTGGTGAAAAACAAAGATCACCTCTGTCTTCATGGAGTTTATGGGAATGCAGATATTAAACAAATTAATACTTAACTACGAGTTATATGTCCTTGGGAGACAAAGAACAGGTTGTTACGAGAGAGTATAACCAAGGCTCCCCTCTAAATGAAGGCCAGAGGCAGCCTTGGAATCTCTGAGAGACTTTCTACTTTCATTTCATTTTCCTTCCTTTCTTGATTTATTAAGGAAACAGGTCTTAGGTGCCTCCTGTATATACAGCACTTTCTCGAGTGCTTTGGAGAATACCAAAGAAATAGAAGATAATGCAAGTTGGAGAGACAAAATAGAACTGTACTTTGAACAACTAGAGAATTAAAACAAGTGCGTGTCCTCAGATTATCCGTGAGGCTCTCTATGTGCCTCAGTTATTTTATCCATAACATGGGGATATTTGTCTTGCCCAATCACATGTTTTTGTGAAGACCAAGTGAGATCATAAAGTGATGAGGTGCCACACAGCTCCAAGCACAGAAGGACTAGAGGGTTAGGGAAGGATTAACATGGCATGGGATTGCAGATCAGGCAGTGCTCTCAGGAAGACATTGACTTTGTCAGGTCTTACAGGGGACAGGTGTGGATCAGGAGAGAGAAGACTGAAGGCCAGAGCAGTGTGGGAGGGGATTAAAGAGGAAGAATTAGCCAGATATATGAAGGGCAGCCAGGAGCCCCACCTGCTGGGGTAGAGGATCCTCATGTCTTGCCTGGTCCATTGTAGTAGACTCCTCAGTTGTCTCTCTACTCCAGTCTTGCAGACCCAGCTCCACCTTCCTGCCCCCCACCCCCCCATTCATCTTCATAGCCATGTGTAAAGATCTGGGTGAGAGGTTTTCTAGGAAGAGAGAGTAAACCTTGGGATGGGAAAGAACTTTGCACATTCGAGGAACTGAAGGAATGCCAGATTGGTCAGCAAGGATGCTAAAGAGATGGGGAAGGCAGAAGAAAGGTGAGCAGGGCTCAGGTCATGGAACCTTATCAGCCTTGATAAGGAGTTTGGGGAGTGACCTGATCTGCTTTATAATGTTAAGAGTTCACTGTGTCTGCCGTGTGGAGAGCCCTGGAATCTGGCTTCCCTCTGGGCACCGTGTTGGCCTGAGTGAGACCAGGCTCCTCAGTCAACTCTGCCCAGCAGAGTGGTCGTGCCCTTCGCTCTTTCAGGTTTGACTGGTGTCCAACCCTCCTTCCTACACCCTCCTCGGCCCAGAAAGGGCAGTGCCTCTGCTAGGCTGGCCCCAGTGTTTGGCGTGCCTGTCCATGGTCTGAGCCTATAATTTGGTGGGTTGGCTG
This sequence comes from Mesoplodon mirus, assembly GCF_964341445.2. Taxonomy (NCBI): domain Eukaryota; kingdom Metazoa; phylum Chordata; class Mammalia; order Artiodactyla; family Ziphiidae; genus Mesoplodon; species Mesoplodon mirus. Next base: position 55,965,460 of record NC_138987.1, on the reverse strand, counting down.
GTTACAAAAATAAAAAGTGTGACCTATAACTAAAGCTGAGCGGATTCAGTAAAGAGGGAGCTTTTAATTTGCAGGGGTCCTGGGCTGTATTTAACTGGAGGAGAAATGTGTCTCCTCCCTAAGCGCTGCTCCATTTTCTCCCTTGAGTACCTGCTCTGCAGTGAGTTAGGGTTTTTGGGCCTGGGGGTGAGCTTTAGGGAGATATTTCGAAGGGAAGTTAGGGTCCAACAACAGGTTTGATGGCGCTTCCTGGGAGGTTGGCATTATTCAGTCTTGCCTCTCATATAACCCACTTGGAGGGAAGTAGAGTTTTTAAATGTTTGATTGAGTGATCACTCATTTATTCATTCAACACAAATGTATTGAGTGTTTATTCTATTTTAGACACTAGGGATCCCATAGTGAACAAAAGAGACAAAGGGACTTGCCCCACAGAGTTCACGTTTTTGTTGGGGACGACGATAAACACATATACAGGTCTGTCATAGAACGTTGAGTAGGGATAAGTGCCATGGAGAAAAAGAAGGTAAAGGGGTGGTGAGTAAGAGGGGCACTATTTTTTTTTTTTTTTTTTTTTTCTTTTTGCGGTATGCGGGCCTCTCACTGTTGTGGCCTCTCCCGTTGCGGAGCACAGGCTCCGGACGCGCAGGCCCAGCGGCCATGGCTCACGGGCCCAGCCGCTCCGCGGCATATGGGATCCTCCCAGACCGGGGCACGAACCCGTATCCCCTGCATCGGCAGGCAGACTCTCAACCACTGCGCCACCAGGGAGGCCCCGAGGGGCACTATTTTAATGAAGAGGCAGTTTGAGGGGCTGAAGTATAGGAGAAAAGTGAAATAGTGAAGACAACTTTCTGTGGACTCTGGACCCCAGCTCCTGAGAGCCCCCCAGGACAGGGGCTCCCTGAGCAGGGCAGGGTTAGGTCCATGCTCAGCAGGGGGCCTGGCTGCTTCCTAGCCCAGGTGGGCCCAGTCAGAGCCTGTGGTTGCCTCTTCCTGGCTCCACTGGTCAGAACTGTCTGCAGGGCTGGGCAGGGTGCTGATTAACTGTAAATAGATACTTGTCTTTCCAGGGCTTCTCAAGCCTGATCCTCTCAAGGTTTCCTGAAGTCACCGTGTGTTCTTGGCTAGAGGAGGACTAAGAAGTCTGGCCTGGGAAGCTGCAAGGAGTGCAGGGGTTCCTTCTGCCTGTGACTGCTGCTCACCAGGCCTTTTTCAGGGGCTTCGGGGCTCAGTGGATTTGGACTTGAATCCCAGCTCTGCCACTTATTAGCTCTGTGACCTGGACCAGTGCTGTAACTTCCTGAAGCTTCGGTTTCTTTATCTGTACAATCAGGAGAAGAATACTTCTAGGGATTTGGTGAGGATGAAATAACATATAGAAAGGATCCAGGGCAGTGTCTGGCATAGTGGGTGCTCAATAAATTTTTTTTTTTTTTTTTTTTTTTGCGGTACGCGGGCCTCTCACTGTTGTGGCCTCTCCCATTGCGGAGCACAGGCTCCGGACGCGCAGGCTCAGCGGCCATGGCTCACGGGCCCAGCTGCTCCGCGGCATGTGGGATCTTCCTGGACCGGGGCACGAACCCGTGTCCCCTGCATTGGCAGGCGGACTCTCAACCACTGCGCCACCAGGGAAGCCCGCTCAATACATTTTAAGTTGAAATATTCTAAGACCACTAACCCCTTAAAGTCAGGGGTCTGGTATTAAGGAGTCCAGTGAAAATATTCAAGAAATATGGATTATTATTGATGGGTAAGAGACTGGTTCTGTGTACCTCAAAGTTGTAAAATCACTGAATTGCACACCACATATTAGTCACCTGGCTTTCCTACTCCATGTTGGCCTTGTCATGACCTCTGCACGGGCCTTAGGATCTCCAGGAACTAACGTAGCCCTTGGCCTATCCTTTAGCACATTTCATCTCTAGTACAGCCATGGAAGGATCGGCCTTTAAGAGTCTTCTGGACTGGGGAACTTACCAAGGCCAGAATAGCCAGCATAGGGCTACCGAGGTCCAGACCTCTGCTCCTGGGACTGTATTGAACTCTGGGGTGGCGATGGCCACTGTTATGTGGGTTCATTTGCAGATTGAAGGGATCACAGACTCCCTTCCCCTCAAAACCAGCCTCAGAGTGAGGCCCAGACAATGTTCTAGAATTGATGGATGAAAGATAGCTAAGTGGGAAGGAGCATCTTAGTTTGAACCTTCTGTGTCCAGAGTATGCTTGGGCCCCTTACTTTGGACAGACTTCTTGCTAGTGGTTGTGGTTATTTTGTTTTTACTTGCCGCTCAGCAGAATCAGCATCACACAGTCATTATCCTCAGGCCCTTGGCAGTCAGGGCACTTGGTGAGTCCTTTGTAAAGTGCTCACGTCTACAGATTATTTTCTGATGCATCTGGCATGAGTTCCAGATTGACAGTGCAATAGCAACTATCCATTTCTCCCTTCGGGCTTGGCTAATTACTGCTGGCATCGTATGTAAGGAATTAAGAATCTCTTATGCTTTTACAGGGCAGCAGGGCCTGGTGAGCTCCCAAAGCGTTTATCTTTCATTTCCCCAGAATACCCTTGTTAAAAGTTGCGAGCAAAACCTCAGGAATTGAAGGGTAGCCAGCCAGACAGTATTGGGTGGCATTTGGCTTCTCAGTTGATTCCCTCTAAGAATTGTAAAGAAACCATCTAGTACTTGTTGCCTACAGATGCCTGTAGGGAAATGTCAAATGGTGTCATAATGTAAAAGCACTACCAGCTGCTTCTAACTGTCTCGGAAGTGAGACGGCAGAGAGGTTATTCCAGCCTTGTCCTATGGCGAGGTGAAAATTTACTCAGGACTCCGGAGGGCCTCTGGAGGCTGCGAACTGAGAATGGTGCAGGTGTCATCTTCCTCGCCTGGAGACAAGGAAGGGAGAGGGATGCAGTACCAGCCCTCAGAGACTCCCGAGTGCAGCACGGTGTTGATTCGCTCAGCAAGCACTCATTGAGCACTTAGGTTTGTGTTAAGTGCCAGAGAAATAAAGATGACTGAGACAGTGTCTGCCCCTAGGAGTTCAGTCTGGAGGGGAAGACAAACACATTAAACATCTAATTGCAGTCTTCAGCTTGGGAAGCACAATGGCGTAGACATGCAGGAGCATCTGGGGAGCACAGGGAGGGGCTTGGGGAATACTGCCTGTAGGAGGAAATCTCTGCTGGCTAAAGGGATAATTAGGAGTTGGAGGGAAGTGTGGAAGAGAAAGCAGGTAGAGTGGCAGCATCCGGGTGAGACAGCGATGTATTCAGAGAATCCTCCCGCAGCTGCACGGGGCCCTTGGCGTGTAAGGTGTAAGGCAGACGGTGGTGGCGGGGTGGGAATGGCTAGAGTAGTAAGGAGGGCTTTGAATGCCACGCGGATGGACCATACCTCCTGCTTTTTGTTGGAGAGTGGCATGGTCAGATTTTGAGGTGTGAGTGGGTCCGTGTGGCAGCCATGGGAGGGGAATCAGAATTGGAGGTGGGCAGCCGAGTGGGAGGCCTTATAGTGTGGTGATGACGATGGGAGCCTGACCCAGAGCTGGTTTGCATGGTGGAGATGATAGGACAGACTCAATTAATAGTTTAAAAGATTAAATGTGGAGACTCAGTGATGGATTAGATTTGACATTGGAAAGGTAGAGATAAGGGAAAAGGGAGGAATTCAGGATGATACCCAGATTTCTAGTTTGAGATGGAAATGCATATTTGAGAGTCATTGGTGTCTATTGGTCAAATAAAATTTGGGGCCAAAACATTCTCATGCCTCTCTCTATATTCCCACAGACGGCACAGCCCTTCAGGGACTGGGAGGGACAACTCCTGAGACTTATGCAAGGTCACAAGGAGAGAAACAGTTGTTGAGAAGAGTCGTTAGCTGAGGGGGCCGAAAACACAGATTTGTGGTAGATCAAACCTCAGGTTTGCAGATGGCAGGTTTAACCTGCAGAAGTTGGGAGACAGCGGGGAGGTGAGGGACTTGAGATAAGGCGGAACACGAAAAACAACTTTCTTTGCAAAATCTCACTCCAAAGGTTAGAGGGATTGTCCCAGATCACTCAGCAGAGCACCTTAGTTAGTCAGTGCCTCAATTCTGTCCCCCCAAGTTCTGGTCCCAGCTTTCCTGTGAATCCTCTGGGTGGCTGTTGGTGTTTTCAGTCTTACCTTTCGGAGGGGTGTGTGTGCAACTGCTCTAACCTAGAGAATTAATAAGCATATAAATAAATATATTTAACCTATACTCTTCAGCTACATGTATATACTCTCTCTTTTATGCATTTTAAAGTACTGTGAAATTATATTTTATGTATGTGGTTAGAAGCTATCTTTGAGTCACCTGCAACTCTTTGGAGTAGCTCATCCCAGTTACCATTTATAGAGCCCTTCTCCTGGGCCAGGCACCATGCAAACTCCTTTTCATTCTTTCCTCCCTTCACTCAATTCTTATAGGAGGTAGAGATTATGATTCACACTTTATAGATGAAGAAACTGAGATTCAGAGAAGGCTAGTAACTTTCCCACTGTCTCATGAAAAGTACCAGGATTCAAATCTAGGTCCTCTCTGTTCCAAAGCCCATGCTGTTATTTATAGCTCTCTGAATGTTTTTTGTTTTTTTTTTTGTTTTTTTTTTTGCGGAACGCGGGCCTCTCACCGTCGTGGCCTCTCCCGTTGCGGAGCACAGGCTCCGGACGCGCAGGCTCAGCGGCCATAGCTCACGGGCCCAACCGCTCCGCGGCATGTGGGATCATCCCGGACCAGGGCACGAACCCGTGTCCCCTGCATCAGCAGGCAGACTCTCAACCACTGCACCACCAGGGAAGCCCCTCTCTGAATGTTTAAAATGCCATTCAGGTATGAGGGAATTTTCACCTTGTGGTGTCCAAGAGGGGAGTTCCCTTGTCTTTTTGCTCTGCATGGTGTCCTTCTTACTCTGAGACAGAAGCCTTGAACTTCAGGTGTTCGGCACACATACCTCATTCAGCTAGTTTCACCCAGTCTTGCTGGACAGGGAGGCACCATTTAATGATCAACCAAAGCCAGTCAGACAAATACAGGTGGACCTTCCCAAATTAGAAATGGAGATTTGGTTTCTTTGTAAGGAGATGGCAGGGTATGGTGGAAAAAGCCATGTCCTGGCAAAAGTTCTATTGGAGGCCACATATCTGGGTTCGAATCTGGGTTCTGCCACTTTATGACTTTGAGCCAGTTGGTCTCAGATTCTTAATTCTCTCACCAGTTAAACAGGCATAATACCACACCTCCACTGGTTGTTAAGAACAGTAAGTGAGATTTTGTGAGAAAAGTGCCTGGCATATAAGAGACGCTCAGTAATGTTTTCCTCCCCATCTGTGGCCCCAAGTGAATATGGCACCTAGGACACCAGACATTGAGAGAAGCAGACAAGATTCAGGGTCTCTCTGGGGTGGGAACTCTCAGAAGGCTACTTCCAAAGAGGTGTTTTTCTAGCTGGACAGTCAAATGAGATGTAAAAAAGCTGGGGCATTCAAAGATGGGGTAGGGTGTGGGCAGTCATGACCTCTGTGTCAAGCTCTGGCCTTAAAGACATCAGGAGGGACAGTGTTGGGAGGGTGGCTTGTGGATTAAGAGCAGACTGGGGTCTTTACGATTCCTCCCCAGAGAGGAGGGGAGCGCTGAGGCACTGAGATGCACCTCCATTTGAGAGCAATTGAAAACGCAAGGAGAGACAAAGGACTTGTAGTGCCTCTCCCCAGGTGATACGACTGGTGACAGATGTGAGCCCATGCTGGGGCATAACGCAGGAGTCATGCCCCTCCCACATGTAGTCTGGATGTAGGAAGGGATTCATTAAGTTTTATGTTTTGATAATAAGCTCCTGGATTTATGAGACTCCTAGAAAGCCCAAGCCGGGCCCCCAGCTGGTACACTGGGGGAGATGGAGCGCTGCCCCGAGCCGGCCTCTGCCATCCACACAGGCAGCTCACAGCACCTATTAAGCTTTTTCTGTGTGTCAGACGTCCTTGTCTAGGAACAGGTGTGGTCAAGGGAAGTCCATGCCCTCACAAAGCTTACAGTCTAGTTCAGGAAATAATACAGAATGTGAGTAGTAATATGAGAGTGCAGTAATTTTTTTTGTGAAATCTTATAATTAAAAGATCTAGCATAGTGCTTGGCCCAGAGTAGACGTTTATAAGCCATAGTTTTCCCTTTTTTGGTAAATTTACAAGAGTTATCGCAAGGCAAAATAGGACTTCCAGTTGGCACAGTGTATGATGCCTAGAAGACACTAGTATTTAGTATTGAAGGAATGATTGAATATAATTGTGGATGGGAAGCAAGGGCAGGAAGCCCCACAGAAGTTCAGGGGAAGGAGTGTGCAGAGGTCTGGGTTGTTTGGAGGGGGCTTCATGAGGAACATTGATCGTATTGATCCTGAAGGATGCATGCAATTTGAAAAGGTTCAGAGAAGGGCTAAAACAATTGGTTGTCTCAGAAGAGGCATTGTATGGGAATACAAACTCAGGGTCAGATCTGGATTCAAATCTCATCTCTATCGCGTGCTGGCTTTGTGACCCTGGGCAAGTTCCACGGCCTGCCTTTCGAAGCCTTTGTTTCCTCACCTGTAAAATAGGAATGATGTTAGTCCCAACTTCATAGGGTTCTTGTGAGAATTAAATGAGATAATCGTATAAAGTTCTTCTTTTTTTTTTAATATTTATTTTTGGGCTGCATCAGGTCTGAGTTGTGGCATGTTGGATCTTTTGTTACGGCGCGTGGGCTCTTGATGGCAGTGCAAGGGCTTCTCTCTAGTTGTGGCACGCAGCCTCATTAGTTGTGGCGTGAGGGCTCTCTAGTTGTGGCATGAGGGCTCAGTAGCCCCAAAGCATGTGGGATCTTAGTTCCCTGACCAGGGATCGAACCAGCGTCCCCTGCATTGCAAGACAGATTCTTAACCACTGGACCACCAGGGATGTCCCTCATATAGAGTTCTTATCAAAGTTTTGTCAATAAATGTTAGCTTTTGTCATTATTTTATCATTTTAATAGTAGTATCATTATTATCCTACTCATGCCCACCTACTTACCTTAGTTCCCTAGACCTTGTGTCATCTGGCTGTTCCCTGCCTACTGTAATTTCCTCATATATACTTTTATTCCATTATTGTAAATCAGGGACTCCCAGACTTTTTATGGTGTTTTGTGTGTCTGTGTACTTGCAATTGCTATGTCCTTGCCTAGCATATCACCATCTTCCCCTGCTTCATTGCTTTTCCTGCCTTCCTCCTGCTTGATGTTTTAAGACTAAATCCTATAGCATTTCTTCCAGGAAGCCTTACTCGACTCCTCTGTCTATTAGATTTTGTGTCCTCGGGATCCTACAGTGCCATGTGCACCTGTTTCACAGCTGTGCTGTATGCACTCATCCCTGGTTTGCTTGTCTACCTTGCCCTCTGGATATAAACTTCCTGAATGTAAGGATCCTGTCCTATTTATTTTTATATTCCCAGCTCCTAGCTTAGTGATTGGCATATTGTTATTTTCCAGCTAATTGTTGAATAAGAAATCCAAACCCCACCCCCCCAAAAAAAAACATAGCTAGCTTTATGTGTAACGTTTACTACCTACTTCTGACTTAAATGCTTTACATATATTAACTTCAATCATCATAGCAACCGTATGACGTAAGTATTATTTCTACCTCCATTTTATAGATGAGGAAACTGAGGCTCATAGAGATTAAGTAAGTCTCCCAAGGCCACACTAGTAAGTGGTGGAACCAAGATTCATACCAGGGCAGCGTGGCTCCTCATTCTGTGCTTTAACCAGTCTGAGATTTGTGATAGGATATTTATTGAACACCCAAGAAAAGGTGAAGAGACATTAGCTATAAATTACAACTCCATGAACATATTTTAAAGGCATTAGTAAATGTGTGGAGATGCTGTTAGGGGGCGAGTGTAGAACTTACCAGTCTCACTTATGAAAGATTTGCTAGAGAAGGTGGGATTTCACCCTTTGTGGATTGGATGAGGGGCATGGCTGGCAATTGGGAAGGAGATGATCTCTGAGGATAATGTAGAGTAGAAATCTTAGGGGCAGGAAAAAGAGGAGTATATGTATGGGGAAATTTAATTTGCCCAAACTTTATTGAGCACCTACTACAGTGATAAACAAGCTGGTGATGATGGTCCCTGTGCTCAGGAGCTTGTGGGCTAGCGGGCTTTAAGAAGATGACTCTGGTTAGAAGATGAGTTAGGGGAGTGTCTTAGATTTATGGCGTGAACTGAAGGACAGAGTTGAAACTCAGAATGAGAAGTGGGAGTTTGCTGAGGGAGAAGCAGCATTAAGGAAAGGGACTTGGGCTGTAGCACGTAAGGCAGATTATAGGAGAGGGACCAGAAATAGCAAGGACAATTGTAAGAATTTGGATAATCCCCTCCAGAAATAACCAGGGACTGAACCAAAGACTTGGTGATGGGAGAGGTAGTATCAGGATCAATCATTTATTTATTAAGCACCTGCACATGATTCAAAGAAGGATAAGGCATGACCTCTACCCTCCAGGAGTTCATGTTCTAGTTGTAAATAAAGGAGGTACACACATGAAAAGACACTATATGACTTCATTCAATTTGTGTTAAGATCCATGGTATCAGTGACCAGCTGCTTTTTTCCTCTTTGCTTCACTCATCTGGACTTCATTTCCAAGGTCACCTCATGGTCCAGAATAGCTGCTGAAGTTCCAGCCATTACCTCTGCATTCCAACCAGCTGGACGGAGGAAGGAGAAAAGAAGGGTATACTCCCTCCCTTTAATGATACTCTTCTCAGAAGTTGTACACACTACTTCTACTTGCATCCCACATGGTCACATAGCCACACCTGAATGCTAGGGAAGATGAGAAATATATTAATTCTTTTAATTTTTTAAATTTATTTTTTAAGTTCAAGTATAGTTGATTTACAATGTTGTGTTAATTTCTGCTGTACAGCAAAGTGACTCACTTATACACATATATACATTCTTTTTTATATTATTTTCCATTATGGTTTATCCCAGGATATTGAATATAGTTCTCTGTGCTATACAGTAGGACCTTGTTGCTTATACAAATATATTAATTCTGGGTTGCTAAGTACTCAGCTGAACATTGGAGGTTCATTAATAAGGAAGGTGAGAGGAGGTTGGGGATAACAAGCAGGTCTCTGCCATATCATTCTTCACATATGATTATGCTTTGGAGCTCAGAAGAGGAACTGAGCTGTGTTGGGTAGTCACAGAGTTGGATTTTGAGTCAGGTAGTAATAGGTAGGGATTCAGAAGATTGGGGAAACGTCAGTTACAAGCAAATCCTATGGCAAGAGTGGCTGTTCTGAGAGAGAGTCCAGGAGAGAATGAGCTGGTCAGAGATGCTGGGGCCAGCCCAGGGAGAATCTTACGTGTGAAGCTCTTTCTTATTTAAGATGCTAAGAACAGTAGGCCAAGGAGTTTAGGTTTTCTTGTGTAAATGGTAAGGAGTCAGAGAAGATTTCTGAACTGAAAAGAAACATGATTTATCTTATGTGCTAGGAAGTTTAGAAATTTCATCCACATGCAGGTTGGAAGTAGGGGTGCCAGCTAGAAGGTTATCCCAGAAGGTCAGGAATGAACAACAAGGGCCAATCCGATGGTGGCAGTGGGAATGGAAGGGAAGGGAAGGTATGGATGAGAGACCCTGGGAAGGACACGCCCTGGGTCCTAATGGTAATGGGCTGTGGTCTGAGGAGAGAGAAGATGCCTTTTGTAGGATGTTACCCCAGAAATGTTGTGTCCTCTGTGAGGTAGCGCTGCCTATTAGGTCTCCCCTGGCGGGAGGGCAGAATGTCATGAAGAGAAGGGTCGACCTTGGTTGGCTACCAGGATAATGTGAGGCTCTGCCCCAAGACTCCTTAGCTTTGGAAAGCCAGCTGCCCCCAGCAGAATAGTTTCCATTCTGCGTAACTGGGGACTGTGTGGGTCTGGCTAACCGCGAGGAGGGGCTGAGGAGCCAGCAGATAGATCAAGTTGCTGTGGCAGTGACTTTTCAAGCTGGGGCTTGGGGCCCCTAGCTAACAAAAGTCCTTCTGTCCGAGGCTGTGTGCTTCTTGACTGAGTAGGCCAGAAAGGTGTCCGTAGCCAGGGCCAGGTTACCTGCCAGGGTTACCTGATGTCAGGTATGAGGTCAACAGTGTGGCAGAGGGTAGAGCTGGGGGGCTTTGCTGGCACTGGGGACATGGCCAACTTCCTGTGCCGGCTCAGGATCCGACGCAGGAGTGTTCCAGGGTGAAGAAGAGGCCTCGGGGGGTATAGCTGTATTTGGATAAAGCCACCTCTTTGTTTGATTGATGCTGGCCTTCTAGGACCTCTCCTTTACCCGACTTCCCTGGTGTGAGTTGCAGAGCTCAGCCTGAGACATCTGGCGAATCCATCTCTTTTTCCTCCAGGCTGCTCAGGGACTTGGCCCGTAACTGCTCAACAAGTCATTTCTGGTTATAGAGTCATCAGTGACCACAGAAGCACGTTCTCCAGACAGGGCTCTGAAAGCTGGCTTTTCCCTGGCAGCTTGTCCCCAAAGTGATAGCTTCAAGTAAACAAAACCAGAAAGCCAGACCTAAGCCATTACAGACACTTAAGTCAAGGAGCACCCACCCATAAGTCTAGTAGGGTAGCTTAGGCCTTGAGGAAACCGTGTGTGTGGCTAGAGCTGTGTCACACCCATGAGCCCCTGTGCATGGGGCTGCAGATGGAGGGAGGTGAGGAGGGAGGGGCAGCTGCACCATTGAGGCTGTGGGGTTTGGTAGCACCAGGGCAGGAAGCCTCGAGTCCAGGGAGGTGACTGCTGCTGTCCACCCCTTCCTATTCTTGAAGTGTTCATCCCACTCCATCATGGGCAGGGCTACCTCTTCCTCCAGCCAAGTGTCATGAACTGTTCTTGTGATTTCCTTTCTGCTGCAGGATACAGTTCTTCTCCCAGAGCCTTTCCCAGTTGGCTCAGGCTCATTCCAGACTCTGTCTCAAGTTATCTTCTCCAAACCTGAGCTCTGAAAAGAAGGATGGGAGGGAGGCAGGCAAGGAGAGCCGTCCTGAGCTTCGTCTCCCAGGTTGCCAGCAAAGCCAGGCTTGGGCTTGGTCTGTGGGAGCTGCAGTGAGACCTGGCCACCGACCTGGTCTGCTTCCTCCCCTGCGTAACTCCCGCCAGTCACGGGGCTGGGGGAAGGTGTGGGTGTTTGCAGGGACTGCCGTGCTTCCCATGTCTGGACCTTCTTAATTTTAGCTCTTGGACCTTTGACCAAACTCTCTGATTTTTTTGGTTTCCTTTTGCCAGGATTGTACTTCTGGGGGGCAGTTAGGAGGAGCTGTGCTGAAACAACGAGATAAACAAACAGTGACGCAGAGGCGGCCGCAGCAGCGTAAGCAACAGGCTGGGCCTGCCGTCTGGGCCGGCTGGGTGGAGGAGGACTCCCGCCCTGCACACTGGCCAGCTGGCTTGTGTTAAAGCGCTGGCTGAAAATAACTCTCATTGTCTGGGAGCTGCTACTGCGCAGGGCTGGCAGGTCTGGCTGTGGCCGCCAAGGGGGCCGAGGCGGCAGGGGCCGGTACCTCCCACCTCCTTGGGCTCTTGCCCTTTGGGAGCAGTGCCCAGCTGGCCACAGCTGCGTCTACTGCCCACCAGGAGAGACACGTGGAGAGTAGGCCGGGCCACTCCTAACACTCTGTCCTTTTGGTGGCTGGGCATGGCCCTTTGTGCCCAGTGTTGCCTGTTTCGCCATTGACTTGGGGGCATGAGATGTGAGGGGATCCTGGCAGGAACACAGGGTGGGAACACAGGGCTCCAGCTGCTCCTACAGCAGTCTCCTGGACTCCCAAACCTGGGACCTCACTGCATTCTCCTCTGCCATCTGTATAATGGGCTGATCTGTGGATGCCCGAGAGGCTTTGCTGGCTGCTGTGACCCAGAGCTGGGGCTCAGCAGCATGTAGTGCCCGGGACAGTGCCTCATTTCATCTCTGGGGAAGTTCTAGACTCAGCTTCCCAGGGCTCCCCACCCCCGTGGGCTGAGCCTGGCGGCTGGGGCTGACACACTGGGGAGAAGTGGCCAGCTGTAGGGGACTTGGTGGGGAGATGGTTCTGAGAGGGAAGACATCAAGAAAACCACCAGCTCACATTCTGTATTTGCTCAAAATAGACAGCCCTTGCCTGCCTTCCCTCAAGCCTCCAGAATCCCCTTCACAGGAAAGTTTCAGACATCTCTCTCCCTCTCCTCAGAGGAGCTATGCCATTTTTGTCTCTATTCCTGGGATTTATCATGATTGACTGGGACCAGTAGAAGCAGCTGGGAATTTTGGGTGGTTCCTATTTCTGTTTGTTGGGTTTTCCCCAGGCCTGGCCCAAGGAGACTGACAGAGGCAGGGGTGAGTCCAAGCACAGGAGCCACAGCTTTGAAGGAAACTCCAACCCTACTGGCATTTCCCCTCCCCTGCAGTGGGAAGGAAACGAGGAGGGGCTAACTGACCGGGGGTGCAGAGCAGGAAAGGGAAAGGAACCCCCACGACTAGAGCCACCTCCCTCCTCCTCTGCTTCTCTGGGGCCAACAGGGGTCCGGTGGGGAGTAAGGAAGCCTCGCTGGGGGGGCTGGGCCCTTTTGCTCCCGCAGAGCCCGGGAAGGGATTGGACCCTGAGCAGGGGACTCTGCCTGGCCGCAAACTGGCAGTAAACCGGAGCGGCCTTGCCGGAGAAGCATCAGATCCACCCCTTTCTGCTTCTTCCTGTTGTAGGTTTTTATTATTAGACTTCTGGCTGGTTCCCTCTGATTTAGGAATCAGTCCCGGAGTTGCTTTCAGTCTGAGTTCCTCTTCCCCGTCTCTTCCCATCTCCCTGGGGTCTCCCTTTCCCTCCCCAAGGATGGTGGTATTTCATTTCCTCCTAGGCTTAGAGGAAACCAGAGAGGAATCAAAGGAGGGGTAAGGGATTGCTCTGTCCCCAGAGTGCGGAGAAGCAGTGCTGAAGGAGGAGGGACAGAGGCAGAGATAGAGGGACAATCCAGGAGCAAGAGGGCAGGTCCTTGGGATGTCAGAACATTACTCAAGGTTTCTAGGAAGAGCGGGGAGGGAACTGTGTGTTCCAGACACATACGGACCCAAAGTATTTATCATTTAATCCTCATAAAACCCTGTGAAGTCGTGAGATTATCTCCATTTTATGGATGAGCTCACTGAGGTTCTGTGACTCTGAAGAGCCCGAAGTTGATCTTGAGCTCTCTGATTCCGCCTTCAGTGCCCCCTGCTCCGGGACAGCTGAGCCTCCTTTCTGTTAAGCAAGGATCTCAGTGAGGAGTTAGCAAGAACTCAGCCCAGCTTCTGCCTCAAGAGAGCCTGAGGTCTCTGCGGAACCACGGCAGGAAAATGTCAAGGAAACAAAACCTCTGACCGAGACCAGAAGGAATCATGTCAGATTTGCTCCCTGGCTATCCCCGGAGCTCAGGAAGCTGCCCTTCCTCAGGACGTTGAGCCCTGCTGGCCTCACGCACGTTTTCTGGTGGAGGCAGAAGCCCTGGTGCCCTAGTCTGGCAGGGGGAGAACTGCCAGGCCCTGGTCCTGCCCCCTAGCCAGTGGCTCCCACCCCCCAGTCAGTGATGGACTTCTTGTGAGTGTTGGAGGCTGGGGAATTCCCCCACCCACCTCCTTCCCCATCACACTTCGGCCCCAAAGGAGCAGAGAAGACCACCATCACTGTCCAGAAAGTGCCACCCAGAACTCTGGACTGGAGGATGTGGGCCTGTGGTTGGAGCTGATTCATGCTTCTGCCACCCATTTCCATACACTGGTGTCCCTCTCTCCTGGGCATCTAAAGTTTGGCCAGGTCCCTCAGGTTCCTCCTCCATGCTCTTAGGCTAGGGTTCCCAAAGGTGGTGACTCTGCTTGTCTTTGAAGCCCTGGGGGGACGTTTTCTCACCAGTTCACCTGGTGGGGAAGTGTGAGGCCACAGCAGCTGACAGTGGGTGGCTGAGGGAGGAGGTTGGCGTAGACGGGATGTGATGTCTGCCACAGTAGCGACAAGCTCCCGCCCCCGGCCCGGTCGCATTCTTCCAAGGGAGACAACTGTTTTCTATCTTCATGGCACAGACTTGGGGGAAAGGAGCAGATGACAGTGAAGTCATCTCAGGACGCACACAGAGCCAGAACCAGGCCTGGTCTCACTTGGGCTCAGCTGGCAGCAGCCTGGCCCTGGTTAGGTGGGAGAACTTGCTCTGGGCCACCTTTGATCTTTGGGTCCCTGTTCTCTTGTGGCCTCCTGCTCCTGTCCTGTTATCCACAGAGACGTGCTGAGATTGGCCCTTAGCAAAGTAATTCCAGAGAGAACATCTGGGGTTGTATTTGCCCGTCCGGCCATCCCTGCTACATCGGCAGTGGGGAGGATTCGTTTAGCCCGTCTTGCCTGCGGAAGCTCAGGCAGGTTAACAGGGCAGCAGAAACCATGGGGAGAGGTGTGAAGTGTTGGTCTCTTCCCCTTCTTTTCTTCTCTTGACCTCTTCTGTATTCCTAAGTTCTTCTACTTCTAAACACTGAGCAGAGATCCCAACGCTGCTTCCTTTTTTGAACCATAGTGACCCTGTTTCCAGCAAGGAGCTGGGCCCAGAGCTCAGAACCGGGACATCTTAACCATAGGTTTACCATCAACTTACTCTCCACTCAGTGCCTGTCACAGGGTTAGGCACTATTGGGGGTTGGAGATCGTATGAATAGATACAGTCCTTTAGGAGCTAGATGAGCATACAACCGGCTTAATTGTATGTATGTAAGTAAATGCATAATAAATAGATACATGTAACAGAAATAAATGATGTTTAAGGATTTTCTTTTAGTTTCTTAGAAAATGGAGGCCCCACTCCCAGGATACTCCTGCTGCTTTTGGAATAATGCAGGGCCTGTGTGACTCCTTGGGATCCCGGGCGCACACGATTCATGTCCCCAGGGATGAGGATGTCAAGGAGCGGGTAGAGGTAACCAAATGGTCATGCTTCGTTTACCCGGGAGTTAAGAGCTGAACTTGGAGCAGTAGGTAAAGGAGAGAAAGATGAGAGGAAGGCCTTCCAGGTGGCCTGAGTGTGCTGGGGGAAGAGGCCAGATTTGTGGGTAGTCACCTGGGTCGTCAGACAGCTCTGATACTTCAGGTAGGAGATCATATCTGATTCAGGGGTTGGGGGTGGGGTGCAGGTGAGTGATCTGCCTTTGGAGGCAAGGGCTGTGACCTGCCACCAAGGCAGCCGCCGGACTGGTTAGAGGAGGGCCTTGGCTGGACGGGGGTAAAAAGGGAGGGGAAGGTAGGGCTTCTGGTCTGGATGGAGCTCACCCATGGATGCCTTGGCTTTTACTCACTTACACTTGTATTCACTTACTCACTCAGCATACAGTAGTGAACAAAATAAAATGATTCCTGGTCTGTCCTGTACTCTAGGTTAGAGTGTCTCAGCGAGGGGTTGGGACACTTTACTGTGTCTTAAATAATTGGGAGCTGTGTCATAAGTAATTGATACTAATAATTAAAGTCCTGAAATTTTGTAAATTATTTCCTTAAAAATTTGAGCAGTTACCTTTATGTTAATGTTCTACTCATTCACTTGTATCCTGATATGAGGGAAAGGAGTAGACTTGTGACATCTGGACAGGCTGTGAGTGGCTCAGGATTCACCCATGGGCATACGTGGTGCAGGAAGCCCGCTCAGCTCTCAGACCGTGGGGGGAAATCGATTGAAGGTTGCCACTTTAGACTGGTAGCTTTCAAACTTTTTTGCCCGGTCCCATGTTAAGAAAAACATTTTACAGCGTGATCTGTGTGTATGTGTATACATGACATATAAAAAGAAACAAAACTTCATGAAACTTTTTTTATTTTATTTTATTTATCTGTTTTTGGCTGTGTTGGGTCTTCGTTGCTGCACGTGGGACTTTTCTCTAGTTGCGGTGAGCGGGGGCTACTCTTTGTTTCAGTGCGTGGGCTTCTCATTGTGGTGGCTTCCCTTGGAGCATGGGCTTCTAGGCGTGCGAGCTCCAGTAGTTGCAGCACTCAGGCTCAGTAGTTGCAATACGCAGGCCCTAGAGCGCGCAGGCTTCAGTAGTTGTGGCTTGCAGGCTCAGTAGTTGTGGCTTGCAGGCTCAGTAGTTGTGGCCCACAGGCTCTAGAGCACAGGCTCAGTAATTGTGGTGCATGAGCTTAGTTGCTCCATGGCATGTGGGATCTTCCTGGACTGGGGATCGAACCTGCGTCCCCTCCACTGGCAGGTGGATTCTTAACCACTGCGCCACCAGGGAAGTCCGTGAAACATTATTTATTCTTCCTACTTGCAATGAATTCTGGTATCTTCAATCCTATTCTATTTTAATCTGTTCATTTTCTTTTTTTAAAATTTAATTTTATTTAGAAAAAAATTTTATTGGAGTATAGTTGATTTACAATGTCGTGTTAGTTTCAGGTGTACAGCGAAGTGAATCAGTTATAAATACACATATATCCACTCTTTTTTTTTTTAATTCTTTTCCCGTATAGTCCATTACAGAGTATTGAGTCGAGTTCCCTGTGCTATACAGCCCGTTCTTACTAGTTATCTATTTTATGTATAGTAGTGTGTATATGTCAGTCCCAATCTCCCAGTTTATCCCTCCTCCCCCACCCCCTGATAAGCAGTCTGTTCATTTTCATTTAAAATAAAGTTACTCTTGACTGACTAAATTGATTCCACAGCCTGTGGTTTGGAAAACATTGCTCAACCAAGCTGAAGCAAATACGAAGGGGAAGCAGGAGGATGGTCGTGCCTCTCTGAGCCTTCCTTATCAGCCACATAGTGTCAGGGTGAAGCCTGAGGGACCACGCCTCAGGGAAGCCTGTCAGCCCCGTTGACTCCGGTTCTCTCCTCAGAGCTCCATGAACCTGCCTCCTGACAAAGCCCGGCTCCTGCGGCAGTATGACAACGAGAAGAAGTGGGATCTGATCTGTGACCAGGTACGGGGTTTGCGGTGGGTCCCGAAGTGGGGGTGTGTCTTGAGCTGGACAAGGCAGCAGGACCGTGGGCACTGACTGCAGCTCTGGGGTTCCTTGCGGAGCCCTGGCCTGGGCGTGGCCTCAGTCCATGCTTACTTCCTGGTCCAAAACGCCTCTCCTAACAGAGACCGGGCTGGTAGGCCAAGTTCCCCTCTAGCTGCCACAAAGACCTGTCTTGATTTCTTCCCAGTGAGCAGCAGCCTCACGGAGGTTTGTGTAGGTCTGAGGTGTAGGGTCTGCTGTGGAGGAGTTTGGTGTTTTTCCCAGCAGAGCTTGTTTCTGCCTTTCCCCAGGGTGAGGGCTGTCCCTGGCTGGGAAATCCAAAGCACCATTTTTCTCTCACTCTGCTCCAGACCTGGCAAATAGCAGGATTTTCCCCATTATTTACAGGCCTCTAGGAATGAGAAGCCCCAGTCCTCTAGTCTCCTGTTCCCAAATCTCAGAACATGAGGATTGGAAGTTCTCCCTACATGAAAGTGTTTAGAGCCAGAAGAGAAAATAGAGATTATCACTTAGCTCAGAATCAAGAACTAATGCCTGCGGCCTTGCTCTTTCCCCTGCACACATTTGAAGATCACAAGTCATGAGTTTCTGGACTCAGACAGGCCTGTCTGCATTGCTGGGAGAGTTGGCTTTTAGTTCCTTACCTCTTGGGAGGTGTGGAAGCACCTGGCACAGAGTGTAGGCAGTCTGTTTACCCAGCACTTTCTGATGGAGTTTTGTCATAAACATAATTTTTTTCAAGCCCTGAACAAAATCACAATAGCTAACATTTACTGAGTACTTATTATGGACCAAGCTCGCGCTCTCTCTCTCTCTCTCTCTCTCTCTCTCTCTCTCTCTCTCTCTATATATATATATATATATATATATATATATATATACACACACACACACACACACACATATATATATATAGAAATATTTAATCCTCACAAATACCCTCTGAGGAAGGCATTTTATAGAAGCAGAACCTGAGGCTCAGTAACTTGCCTTTCACTGGTAGGTGGTGGAGCCAGGGCTCAGGCCACCAGCTCCATCTGTGCTAACTGTTGTGCTCCTCTGCTTCCCAAGTCATGCTGCTTGACCTAAAGTAGAATCATGCTTCAGAGGACCTAATCCGGGTCGCTTCTTACCCAGGGAAGGCCCATTTCCTTGAATTCTGCATTAAGAGGAGTTGGTGAGCGTGGTGAGCACCTACCTACCTGGGGTTTGGAGAACAGTAGCCCTTTGGTACTGAGTTTCTTTAATTGATAATCTCTCAGTCTTTTCTAGGTCACATCATGTCAGCTCTTTCTCAAACCTTTCCTTTTTTTCTTTCATTTGTTTTTAGGTTCTGTTTCCTAACATTATATCATTCTCCTGGACCCTCTCCAGCCCCTAGCTCTTCAGAGATATCTCCGTTGTGGAGGCCCTTACAGGACCAGAATGCTTAAGAGTTTTCCCCCGGGTCAGATGAGGGGGTTGAATGGGGAGCCTGTGCCCTGTGTGGAAGGGGACGGAGCAGTGATCTTGCTGAAAGCAGCCTGCAGCATTTGGGGTTGCTTGGATTGTTGGGGACTGGGACCTGGGCAAGGAGCAGAAAGTGTGTTTGCACTCCTGAGCTGTGTTAACACAGCAAAACCAGTCCAGTCCCAAGTCTGGGCTCAGGGCTGAGAAAGTTGGCTTCTACAAGGCCTAGCTCCCCTCCCCTTCGCCTTCCTAACCCCTGTCCATTAGCTGGCTAGGAAGTGAACAACATTTCCGAATCATGTCTTTATTTTGGGTGCTGTTTAGAGCTATGTAATCCCCACATCTTCTTAGTAAGCAGCAGGCTCTTAAAATAATTTTTAATGTAGAAAAATATTTTAGGCTCAGGGAGTACTAACTGAAGGAGGAGAAGATGGCAACAGTTGAGAAGTAGCTGAGGATAAGTCAAGAAGGGGAACCTATGGTTTGGGTGATGTTAAGGGCCAGGTGATAACTTCAGGAGTCCCCTCACGTCAAACACCGTGAGTGCCCTACTTCCTCAACACTCCCCTCAGAACCTTGGGTGTCTGTGTACACACACGTGTTTCCCTTACAGGAACGATTCCAGGTGAAGAATCCTCCCCACACTTACATCCAGAAACTCCAGAGCTTCTTGGACCCCAGCGTAACTCGGAAGGTGAAGTGCGAGGCAGGGAGTCCCTGTTTTGCTGCCCTTTACAGTCCTGGGGGGTTTAGGGGCAAACCATTTTGACTTGGGTTGGGACTGCTTCTGAGCAATGGGAGTTGGGTTTCTGTGTTCTGAGGCCATGGCCCTGGAGTGGCTGGCTAGTAACAGACGGAAGGACTATAACTGCCCTCTTGTATGCCTTCCCTTTCCTTTTCTACCCATTTTGCTTGTATTGTAAAGTTGGCTTGGGGACCTCCATCAGTGACAGAGAATTCCATGTTTACAGAAGTTCAGGAGAAGAGTGCAGGAGTCAACCAAAGTACTGAGAGAGCTGGAGATCTCACTTCGTACCAACCACATTGGGTGAGTCAGATTTGACCATCAGAGCCTTTTCACCTGGCGTCTTAGGACCTGGTGTCCACTGAGGATAGTTTGCCTGTTTCATCTCCCTGCCATGGGGCAGATTTGCCTCTTGAATGGCTTTTATTTCCCCAGAGAGCTTCAGACTGTTCCTTTTCTGGCTTTTCCCCCCCTCAGCTCTGCCAGCTGCTGACTGGATGCTGCTGGCAAGCTTGGGGCCTCTCCTGGGTTCCTCAGCCTGTGGCTTTGAGTGGAAGACATTCCCACAGCAGCTGAGACTGGAGTCTGCCTGTGGCCTGGGGCTGGGCCAAGGGAGGCCCAGAGAAGGCTGGGGATGGAGGAGTGTGTTGCATTGGGTAGCTAAGATCTACCTAGTTCACGGACTGTTTGGTACCCAGAAGATTATTTGCTTGATTATAAGACAATTTTAGTTCATGAGCAGAAGCAGCTTCCTGAAGTACCAGGAAAGATCTAAGGCAGTGGGGACCAGGAGCTGAACATCTTCCGTATTCACTGACCAGGGTACTGCCAGCCCATTGACGGGGCCCCTAGAAACTACATGAGTCTTTTTTGCCAGAGAAGTGGGGAACCAGGACCTGCTGAACAGACAGAGGGCTAATGCATGAGATACAGTGAAAGACGGATATGGTCTCAGTTTTATAAAACCGTAACCAGCCAGAGTAAATATAGTGAAAGTGAGAGAGAGAGAGAGAGAGAGAAAGAGAGAGAGAGAGAGAGTGTGTGTGTGTATGTATGTATGTATGCAAAGGACAGTGAGGGACACCTGATGGAGAACTGCAGGCAGGGCTACAGGCCTGACTGAGGGGCCTGGCATGAACATTGAGAGCTTACACAAGTGAGAAGTCGAGCCTGGGTTCGGGGTGGAGGTTTCTGGGCAGGTTCCAGCCCCAGGGTCCTGGGCTTCCTGAGAGCAGGGGTAGAAGGCATATGACATCATACGCCTTCCCCTCCTGTCCCCTCCCAGGCTGAGGCTGCCTGGGGTTCTTATGGAGGCTACCTGTATGCAGCCAGCTGCCTCAGCAACAGTTGTAGGGGAAATGGCACAGGAAAGAACAGGAAAGGGACAGTTCCTGGCCTCAGTAGCTGTGCTTGATGGCCAGAGTTGGCTTTCACACCTCATCTGTGAACCAGACATTGAGAACTGACCTGCTTGGAAATGTGTAACTAAGCCTTCACCTTTATTTGGTGAAGCTCACAGAAGGAAAAACTGCAGAGCCTCATCAGCTACCCCACGTGAGAGAGCAAGAGTGACACAGATGGCAGCTCCAGACGCCATCTACCACCCTGCCTTGCTCCACAGGGCCTTTACCCCTCCCTGCTCCCTTCTCTCTCAGGCCCTCCTGTCTTCCTTATTAAGCCCTGCTACGTGAGGATGGGGGTCTGCTTTTCTCAGGAGAGGGCCACAGAGCAGTGTGGGGCAGTCCCCTCTGCCTGCCCCTTCCACCTGGTGCCATCCCCCCTGGCCATTGGCCAGGAGCTGGGGCCAGAGCAGCATGGTTCCCAGGCCCGGGCCTCTTGGCAGTTGGCACACAAGCTAGAGGTCTGGACCTGGTCCTTGGTTCCCAGGAGCAGCTTAGTGTCTGGCATTTTAGGAGCTCCTGTCATCCGGACTGTGGCTTCTCTGGGAGAGTTATGTGGGAGGGCCTGGATCCGTCCCGGATTTTGGGGCAGGAAGAGCTTGTCAGGCTGTCAGGCTGTCAGGCTGGGGTGTGGGTGCTTCAGGGCAGTAGGAGCCCAGGGCAGGGTAGGGAGAGGAGGATCTTGCTTCGGCAGCAGCCGGATCAGCCCCAGGCCTGCAAAGATGGGAACTCGGGCCTGGAGTGGGCGGGCTGGGAAGTAGGATTCCAGAGCCTCCCCTGCTCCTCCTCTCCCTGGTTTGTATTGGTTTGCGGCCTTGCCTAAGTGCCCTTTAACCTCTCCTCAAAGTGTCAAGATCCCGAAAATAGCAGTGTAGACTCAGACAGGAAATGAGAAGGGGGTGGGGAGCTGGAGCGCAGACAGACAGGAAACGGGAGGCCTGTCGGCCCCCAGAGAGGAAGCTAACTTCAGGCAGCTCCGGTGTCAGTCAGCCGCAGCCAGAGCCTGCGGCCAGATCTTAGCCGGGCCTGGTGCTCTGGCCCGGCCTCTCTCTGTAGCCCGGGGTGTGGCCATCAAACATGGCGCTGGTGTTCCAGCTGTGGGGGAGAAGCGGCCTTGCAGGGCTGTTTGGCGCAGCTGGCCTAGAAGGACACCTGGACGCCCGGAGGGAACAGCACCGGAGAGTCAGCATCCATCCCGAGAGTTTTATGTCTTTCTGGGTCCTGTATGTCTATAGGCCAGGAGTGAGCCTGTCCTGTAACAGTCCTGGGACTCGCTCCTGACTGTCCTTCCAGGGATGTCTGAGTTCAAAAGGCCTGAAGGCAGAAGGGTGAACATGCCCCGGTCCCCTGTCTTTAGGGTGCCTAGTTGTCTTCCCTCCTGCCTCCCTGGTTCACCCTCTTAGTGGCCAGAGCCATTCTGGGGTTACTTGAGTTCCTGACTGTCCCTGCATCCTTTTCCTATTCTGCCAGACTCACCCTGACAAAACACTGAAGTCCCCCGTATCCCTCTGCTCACTACTTCCCAAAATACCTTTCCTTGAACTTGGTGGAGAGCCTTTTGGCCCAGTATGCCTCTGTTCCAGACTCTCTTTGACCCTCCCTGCCTGTCTTTTAACTGAGACTTCGGTCAAGTTGGGGACCTGCTGGCTTCTGTCAGGAACAGCTCTGCATGAGGGCTACAGTAAATGCTCTGTCTAACCCTCAATTCCTCCCAGGAACGTGACATCAGGACGGTGTGCCCAGCCACGTGCTAGACACCAGAGACCTAGAAAATGATTGAGTGGGGCCCTGGCCCTTGAGGAGGGGGCTCCTGAAAGCTGGTTTGACTAACATGGTGTTGGAAGGCCTGTACCTTTCCTCATCCCTGGCTCTCCTGCCTAGGGGCGGTCCAGGCTGGTGATGTGACCATGGCTGGGTCTGCCACAGGCTTTGATCTTCAGAATTCTCCCAGCCTGGTGCTGAGTTCCAGAGGATCCAGGAGGGGGTGTCATTTTGTCAGAGACACCTTTTCCTCCTCCCCCTCAATCCACTTTAGCAGACCTCTCCACTGTGTTTCCTTTCTCTGCAGGTGGGTGCGGGAGTTTCTGAATGATGAAAACAAAGGCCTGGATGTGCTGGTGGATTACCTGTCATTTGCCCAATGTTCCGTCATGTGAGTACCACCTGGGACTAGGGTTGGGGAACGGTGAGGAAGGACATGGTCCCATTCTGCTTTGACGAGGCAGGGTGAGCTTGCAGTAGTGAAGATGGGAATGGGAACCCCAGGCAGGAGGGGAGGGCCCGGGCAGCAGCGTAGGGGTGGACAGGCGGCCAAGGGGCTGTCTGAGATCAGTGAAGAATGCCAGGTGGCTGGAGTAGAAGGTGCATTTTGGGGAGCAGGAGGAGAGATGTGGAAAAAGGGAGCTCAGAATCGAGCCCAAAGGATCCAGACTCCATGCTGGGAGCCGTCCAAGGAAATGTCCTGGCTTCTGGGAGAGAGGCCCTGTGGGATTCGTTTGCTTTAGGAGAGCTCAGTCTTCAAGAAGCAACTTTGGGTCTCCAGTTGTGAGAGGGTTCCTCCAGGTCACCCCAGGAGCAGTGAGCATGACCTTTGACGCAGACTGAAAGTGAAGCATTCAGGAGCCTTTTGCAAGCAGGTGGGGGGGTTTGGAGGCAGCTGGAAGTGAATTAGTGCAGAGGAGAAGGCAGTGTGGGGTAGTGGAAGGAACGAGGGCTTTCGAGTTAAGACAAAGCCCAAAGCAGGGTGTGGGTCTCTTCTGTCCTTTACTGTCTGCGTGACCTCAGGCAAGTTTGCTGAGGGCCCCTTATGTAAGAGGAGATCCATATTCCAGGGTTGCCATAAGGATTAGATGATAATGTGTGTAAAGCAGTTGTAGTATTTGGAACATAGTCTGTACTGTGGTAGCCGCTTTTTATTTGTTAATTGTTATTATTTAAGGTGTTGTTCCCTACCATAATTACCTAAGTATATGGAAAGAGGGATTATATTGATCATTCATGGCATGGCCAACACGTTCAGACTTAGACCCAAGACTTACGTCGGCCCTCGGGTGACTGATCAGGTTTGCCCGTGACTTTCCCGAGTGTTAGCGCTGAAAGTCCCGCGTCCTGGGGAACTCCTCGGTTCTGGGACTCAACCCCAGCCTCAACTTCCACTTTTCTTGCTACTGTGCTTGCCCCTGGGCTGTTCTCCTTCCTCAGCAGGTTTTCACCCTCATCTCCTTAGGGTTTCGAACTAACGCCTCTCCTAGGTTTGGCCTTTGTCATTTTTTGCAGGTCATCCGCTGTTAAAACCAAGAGTGGCCCTCTCCCCATTCCCGTCCCTACAGAAGTCAAGCCTCATGATCCTCCTATCCCTTAAAAGAAACTCACTCTTTTTATAGAAAGAAATGAAAAACATTTGCTGAAGCGATTTTTTTAAATTCAGAGCTTTTATAGCAGAAGATGTAGATTATTTTTCCAAATAAGCATATCTTGTTTCAAAAGCAAACAAATTCCAGCTGCTTGAAACCGAAATACACTGGAACCTCAGTATTGTAGTGTCCACAGCAGTACCTTTGACTGTGTTTTTAAAAGAAAGACTCAGAGCAGGTGAGGTAAGAGTGTGTGTTTTGGGAAGGGTTGAGGGGGAAAGAGCTAAGCCAAATAGAGTTTGAGTGAAGGCACTTATTTGTAAACTGCACATCCCAGCTCTGGGGAATACTATTATTCACGGAGCAGACTCCTCTGATGTCTGCTTGAGAGCCCTGTTAAGCATCTGATCGACAGGATCCTGAAGTCTGCTCCTGCTTCCTTGGGAACACTCAGGCATCTGCAGATACCGCTTCCTATTTCAGAGAGCCTCGGCCTCTGTGCCTTTGACCCTGGGGCTGTGCGTGTCTGAGCAGAAGGCTCCTTGGGGGAAGAGCCTGTAGGAAATGCTTGCTCAGTCCTGGGTGGCCTACTGGGGGAAGAGGACAGGAAAGAGGAGTGGGGCTTGTTTCTCAGGGCGGGTAGATCCCGATGTGGGGATATGTAAAGGAGAAGGCCTTGTGGGTTTGTGATCTTGAGCTGTCCTCCTTGCCCTGGCTGCACTCCCAAACTGCTGGTGGTGGGAGATGTCTGGTCCCAGAAGCAGGAAGTGACGTAGAAACCATCCCAACTCCTGTGGGGACTAAGGACCCCGGTTCACACCCTCAACCTGTGATTTCTTCCCCGAGGGAAGCTGAAGCCCAAGGCCTCTAAACCAGAAAAACCTAGAAGCCTCAAATAGAACCATGGAAAGAAAACCCGGTCATTAAAACCCAGTGCTAGTATGAGACCATGGTGCTTTTCCTGAACACAGAGGCCTGTCCCACCCTGGGTTTCTCGGGACCCCCATTCCCTTCCACTCAGACCTGGCCTCGTGAACCTAGTCCAGAGCCACCCGGGCCTCACCCTCAGGGCACTGAGAGGCCCCTTTGGCTGTTGCCATTTGCCCCCTAGTAATCCCTTCAGTTGGCCTGTTCCCCAACACTGCTCTGCAGGGCAGATTCTCCAAGGGGAGCGGCAGCTTCTCTGAGATGTCCCCTCTATGGCTGGGAGTGCAGAAAGACTGCCAGCTCCCTGCGTCCCTTCGGGCCCATGGGGAGGTGACTCCTGGAGGCCAGTGGGGGGCAGCGGCTGGCCTCGGTCAGCACCCGCATCTCCTCAGATCCCCCTCCTGGTTGCTGCCGGTGACTACTCTGCCCTACTCAGTCCTCCTGACCAGGGTTGGGTCTCTTCTGCCCAATTCCGCTTTCTCTTCTGCTGCCCTGCTTCTTGTTGCCCTAGACGTCTAAAGGGCGGGGGTGGGCTCGCCAGGCGGCTTGGCACTGAATTTCTCCTGTGTGTGCGCTTGTGTCCTTTCCTGCTCCAGGTTTGACTTTGAGGCTCTGGAGAGTGGTGACGATGGTGCATTTGACAAGCTCCGGTCCTGGAGCAGGTCCATCGAGGACCTGCAGCCGCCCAGTGCCCTGTCAGCCCCCTTCACCAACAGCCTCGCTCGCTCTGCGCGCCAGTCTGTGCTCCGGTATGTGTGCTCTCGCTCTGCCCGCCTGCCTCCCACCCTCGTCCCCGTCCAGGTCTTGGGTGACAGCGGTGAGTGCTCATGCTCCTCCCTTCACTCTTGCTTCCAGGCTCAGCTCTCTTGCCCTCTGCCTGCCAGTCTGTCTCTGGTCTGTCCTCTCTGTCTCCTTGACTCTGCCCCGCGATCTGTCCTGGGTAAGTACATCACCCTCGGCTGTGCCCACCCCATCTGGGGTTCCAGCCCTCCCCTCTCCTCTCCCCATCTCTGGGGGCCCCTCCGTTCATCATTCTCACTCTGCCGTTCCTCCAGGCCTCTGGGCAGGGCTTGTCCTCACCCAGCGCCTTAGTCTTCACCAGCTGGTCCAGCACCTGCCCTCGTGTCTGTTTCCCTCTGCTCTGCACGCAGCCCCATCAGCTGCCCGGAGACCAGCTCCCCCCCAACCTGCTGCTGCTCACCTTCCCTTCACTTCTTCCTATAGGCCTTTTTTGTTCCTCCAAGGCTGCAGCGTGTTCATTTGTCTGTAGTATCTGAAG
This sequence comes from Mesoplodon mirus, assembly GCF_964341445.2. Taxonomy (NCBI): domain Eukaryota; kingdom Metazoa; phylum Chordata; class Mammalia; order Artiodactyla; family Ziphiidae; genus Mesoplodon; species Mesoplodon mirus. The sequence goes on along the minus strand of NC_138987.1, from coordinate 55,939,256 downwards.
AGTCATCCTGCCCAGAGGCAGGTGGACGGACCGGATGATTTCTGAGAGCCCCTCCTACAGAGGGAGGCTTTCTTGTGGGTCCTATGGCCCTTTCCATGGCCTCTATCTCTCAACCATGCTTTTCTCCTAGTCTTCTTCTTTGGGTTTTGCCCATTCTAGTCATGCACGAGCAGATACCACTTGTGTTTCCTTTTTTTTCCATGAAACATCACTAGGGGCAAAGTCAGATGTAGTCCCTAGCCCTTCTATAGCCTTTGGGGTCTGCTCTGTCTTTTCTAGGACATAGATGTGGGATGGGAGCTAAGATGCCCCTGCCCCAGTGAGTGTGTTGAAGATGCAGTGACTAGAAGGAAGAGGAAGGATGGCTCAAATGAATGTCTCCTGGACCCATCTTGAGGTCTAGGAAGGCCTACACACCTCGTGTTGTATTTTGGAGGACATCTGGGCTTAGGATGGTTTGGGCACTGGTTGTAATGCTGGGATCCTGGATAGTTAACTGACAAAGACCTGTTCCAGGGAGGTGAAAACAGTGGCGCGCCCTGCCCCCTGCACCTGCACCCCCTGCATCTCTCTGGGCTGCTGGTGCAAGGTCCTCCATCCCCCTTTTCTTCTGCTGCTGAGGGGCAGCCTGCTGTCTGGGTGGTGGCAAGTGCTTCTAGACCCTTCACCAGCAGCCCCTCTCCCCCAGGTATAGCACTCTCCCTGGGCGCAGGGCGCTGAAGAACTCCCGCCTGGTGAGCCAGAAGGACGACGTCCACGTCTGCATCCTTTGTCTCAGAGCCGTCATGAACTATCAGGTACGGCGACGGCACTAGCCACGGGCGCTCTGCCTCTTCTGCCTCACCTCCCACACCAGGAGAGCTAGGAAGGCACCAGCTTGTACAAGACGAGTTTGCTGGTGGGCCTGCAGTCAGGGAGCTCCGGCTGGGATCTGTCTTCCCCACCGTCATGGCCTCCCCTCCTTCTGTCCTTTCCCCTTGCCACAGTATGGATTCAACCTGGTCATGTCCCACCCTCACGCTGTCAATGAGATTGCGCTCAGCCTCAACAACAAGAATCCAAGGTGAGTTCTTTCCTTCCCTCCCCTTTCCTCCCCGCTCTGCCCAGGACGCTGGAGAACTGGGCTGCACTTGTCCCTGCCAAGAAGTCCTGCCTGGCCTCGGGTCCTGCGGCCTAGGTCAGCGCCTTGGTTTGGCCCCTCACCTCTGCTGGAGGAGGAGTGTTCTGCTCTCCTCTGGTCTCCACAGCTTAGGGAGGGAGAAAGCCTGCCTTGCCCTGCCTTCTTTCCCAAACCCACCCTCTCCCTCACCACCGAGGCTGTCTCTACTCTCTTGAAAGGACTCACCCAGTTGTGGAAGTGAGCTGTGTGGTGGCCAGGGTCAGGGGCTAGGGTGTTAATCTTCATTCTCCACCCCTTAGGACCAAAGCACTTGTCTTAGAGCTCCTGGCAGCCGTGTGTTTGGTACGGGGAGGCCACGAAATCATTCTTGCTGCCTTTGACAATTTCAAAGAGGTCAGTTTCCTATACCCGTGTGCGTGCGTGCGTGTGTGTGTGTGTGTGTGTGTGTTTGGCGGGGAGGAGGAGTGAGCCAGGTAGGTAAGGACCCTTTCCTGTGATCTCACACATCCTAGGGATTTTAACAGCCTAGTGCTTTTAGCTAGGTAGTCTGCTCCCTGCTTTTTTAAACCAAAACCAAAACTTCAGTCTTACTAGATCTTGTGTCGGGAAAGCTCCTGATTGGCCAGCAAAGGATGCCCTCACTTGAGGGCTATAGTCCAGCAGTTCTAACCTGCTGTGCAGCAGAATACCTGAAGAGCCTGTGTTAAATGCACAGACCCGTGGGAGGCCTGGCCATCTGTGCTTTAAGAGGCTCCCCAGCTCGTTCTGAGGCTGTGAACCCACTGGTAGAACCCGAGGCAGTTATATTTGTAGTGGGAGGAGAAGGCAAGCAGGGATCCTCCTGGGGTGTTGGCTGTCGTTGGTGAGGGGAGAGGGAGCTCCTACTTGGAATTCCCCAGAAGACTCTGGGCCTGGCTTTGAAACCCCCATCTGCTTGAACATAGGATTCCTTGACATACAGCTGCAGCTGCGGGTCCCACCTCTTCCTCCTTTTTGGACCTCTTCCCTAGCATCCATTGTTCAAGCCAGGAAATGGCTTTTCCTCCTTGAAGCCAGAGGCTCAGAGGAGTCTCTGGACCCCTCTCAGCACAGAGGCTTTCCTGCACCCAGGCCCCTCTCCTGCATCCCCACTAGGACTTCAGCCTTCTGCCTTGGCCATGGCCTCCAACCTTCCTCCACCCTCCCTCTTTCCTTCAATAGCTCGGCAACACCAGACCCCTGTGTTTCTTCTTGGCCTACACTCAGAGGCACCCAGAGCCCAGACTAAGGGCACACCCTTTACTGAGCTCCCTCAGGGACCCAGAGCAGATGCCAGGTCCCAGGCTTTCTTCTGTCATGTCCCAAGTGACCCGTTACATAGAAAGAATTGTGGTTACACTTGGTCTGAACCAGTCCCTTTGCTGGATGTTCCTGGGAACCAGGACTCAGGGGCTTGGGTTCTGCATGGGACAGATCCTGTTACTAAGAAAGTTTGCTTGTTCAGGTATGCAAGGAGCTGCACCGCTTTGAAAAGCTGATGGAGTATTTCCGGAATGAGGACAGCAACATCGACTTCATGGTGAGGGGCTGGTCCTGGGTCAGGTGCATGCCCAGCAGGGCCGCCTACTCCTTGAAAACGGGGGCTGGGCCAACAGCGTACTTTGATGTTCTGTGTAGGACCTAGAGTGGTTCTCTATTCAGTAAATGCTCCTTGTCCACTCACTCACTCACCCCAGAAAGCTTTTAGAAACTCCAGGACAATTTCTGTCTTGGGTCTACCTCCTTTCCCGCTTTGTGTGGCCGTACTGTCCCTGATTTGGATCCTTTCTGAGCTGCTTTCCTCTTCCCCAGCTTTTCCTCTAGCTTCACTTCCCTTCAGTCTAGGGTATACAGCTAGTAGGGTTGTCTCAAGGAATACCTGCTGGTGTGCAAAGGAAATCATCCAAATCTTCATTTACACCTATTTCTCATGTAATTTACTTGTCTTCATAAAATGAATATTAAGTCTGTTGTTTTTTAAGTTAAAATTCTCTTATTGCTCCCTGAAAGACTTACCTTTTTTACTCCTTTTGATTATCCACCTGATGATGCTGGCTCTAACGGCCGCCTCCCCTCCATGTCTCGGCTCTCTCTGCTCCTCTGGGCTGCTCCTTCCCCAGGTGGCCTGCATGCAGTTTATCAACATCGTGGTGCACTCGGTGGAGGATATGAACTTCCGGGTCCACCTGCAGTATGAGTTTACAAAGCTGGGGCTGGAGGAGTTCCTGCAGGTGAGCTGGGCTGGAGTCCTCACGGGATGAGGCTCTTCGGGGAAGAGGACTAGCTTAGCTGTATCACAAGGAGTTTTTCTTTTACAAGAGCCTGGTCACGGATGCTCCTGGCACCCTGCCTGCCTTCTGTGACCTGGGACTCTGGCCTTCGCGCAGAGGGCTCCTCAGTCAGTCAGCTCCACAGGGCGAGAATCTGACACGGCTACAGTAGGAGCTCCCTGGGTCCTAGGCTCTAGGAAGGGGTCATGGAGGCTGATGAGGAGGCTCCCCCAACTACTACTCTCTCTGCTTTCCGCCAGAAGTCAAGGCACACGGAGAGCGAGAAGCTGCAGGTGCAGATCCAGGCATACCTGGACAACGTGTTTGATGTGGGGGGTTTGCTGGAGGATGCCGAGACCAAGAACGTGGCCCTGGAGAAGGTGGAAGAGCTGGAGGAGCATGTGTCCCATGTAGGTGGTCCTCCTTTGCTGCCAGAACCACTGTTGAGAGTGGGGAGAGAGTGGGGACATCTGAGTCCCAGGAATCCTGAGCTGACCTACTTACCTCCCGATTGAGCCTCAGGGAAGCCTCAGAATCCACTGGGGCTCTCTAGCGCATGCTCTGGCTGAGACACTGGTTCGTCCGCGGTGGAACATACATTGACCTCAGGACTGGATGTGAGGTGGCCTCAGGCTTGAAAGAGGCAGATGGTGGCCATTTGCCTTGTACTATTTCATGTGGTCTCAGATCCTGGGCTCACAGGAGTGACAGGGAAGCCACTGGGCCAAGCTGCCTTTGGGGCCCTGGGTGGAGGGGTCGGGCCTGGGTCCTGACTGGGGTTCAGACTGTGCTGAGTGCCCAGACTTTAGGGCCGTCCCCAAACCTGCCCTTTTCATCCTGCAGCTCACAGAGAAGCTTCTGGACCTAGAGAATGAGAACATGATGCGTGTGGCAGAGCTAGAGAAGCAGCTGCTGCAGCGGGAGAAGGAACTCGAGAGCATCAAGGTACCAGGTTACGTGGGGAAGGGAGCCCCTGACTGGTACTGGGTGCTGGGGCCTGGGGATCTTGCTTTTCGTTCCATGTCAGTCATGTCAAGTCCTCGAGAATCCAGATGTTAATTCACCCCTGAGGCACTCAAATGAGGGTGGGCTGATGGTTTCACCCCATGTTTTAGCTGGAGAGGGAAGCTGGAGCCAGAGTGGGCCCGACATACACACAGGAAGGTGGGAGCAGGTGGGGCACCTTTGGAGCCCCTGTCTCCTCCTGCCAGCCCACCCCCTTGCTTCTCCCTCACCCGTACCTCCACGTGCTTCCCCAGCCCAGTGTAATGAACAGGCTCAGAATAGCCCAGGTACTTGGGGCTGTTTATTAGGATATCCACCATGTATTCCAAATTGGAGAGCAGGGCCTCCTCACATTGCAGTGTCTTCTCTGTCCCCCACCTAACTTTTTGTTAGTTATAAAATCATGCCCCAACCCATCTCTTCTTCCACAGGAATACAATTATGCTGGCTCTGTTGAGCTCAGTACACATCTGCCAAGCCCCTGCTAAGAGTCTGAAGCGCTGAATTGGGAGTATGGAGGATACAGAGGTGGCTAAGGCAGGGTCTTGTGTGTAGGGGGCTTCCAATTGAGCGACTGTACAAACCAAATGAAATGAGAGCAGGACTGAGGCACAGAGGGCTGAGAGCTGCCATAGCAGGCTGCTGGTGGGTCAAGGAGAGTTTCACAAGGGCAGCCTTCTACCTGGGCCTTGAGGGACCAGTGAGACTGGGCTGGAGCAGCGAGGAAGGACACTGCAGGGTGCCAGCCAAGCAGGCTTGCTCTTCGCCCCCCTCTTCTGTTCTGCTGCATTCCAGTTTTCCCTGGGTTTCTGCCGCTCTCTGCCTCTGAGTACCCTCCCAGAGACCCTTGGGTAGGAAGTCTCACTCCCAGGAGCATCGCCTGCTGCGCCTTCAGGTGTTCTTTTCTTAACGGAGCTATCTGCCCAATAGGAGACTTACGAGAACACGAGCCACCAGGTACACACCCTGCGGCGGCTCATTAAAGAGAAGGAGGAGGCCTTCCAGCGCCGATGCCACTTGGAGCCCACCGCCCGGGACCTAGAGTCAGTGGGCAGCGAGGCCCTGGCCCGGGTAGGCCCTGAGGAACTGAATGAGGGCATGCCCCCCTCCGACCTGGACCTCCTGGCTCCGGCCCCGCCCCCCGAGGAGGCCCTACCTCTGCCTCCGCCGCCGGCTCCTCCCTTGCCCCCTCCACCTCCCCCGTTACCAGGTAAGCAGGACCCTTACCTGGTAAAAGGCAAGAGGTACGGCCTTATTGTGGGGCCAGACCAAAAGCCCAGTCAGCAGCATCTCCACAGGGAGAAACTGGGGATGTGGCTGGAAGGATGTAAAGTCAGGTGGGAGAGGCTGAGGGAGGGTTAGAATCCGAGGGAGGCTCAGATTACTAGGGAAGGGATGTCTACGAGCAGATGTGGGTCTGTTTTAAGGAGCGTAAAGATGCCGCTCCTGATTCCTCTGAGGACATCCAAGGAGAGGGCTTAGACCAAAGCAGGAGAGCGTGGGTCAGAGACAGCACGACCTGCCCCGTCAGTTAGGACCCCTGGGAGCCACTTGGGCAGGGAGTTCATGCAGACTCCTTCCCTGACAGTCTTTAAGGACAGGTGGGGCGGACAGAGGGGAGTCTCTTGGCCCCTGGGTCACTGTGCTGTTTCCTCTTTTCCCAGACAAGTGTCCCCCAGCCCCACCTCTCCCCGGCGCTGCTCCCTCTGTGGTGTTGACAGTAGGCCTGTCAGGTGAGTGTCCCGAGGGCTCTGGGCAGGGCTAGTGGGACCGAGGGAGGGTGTCCTTGGCTCCTGCCTCACTGACCCTCCTTCCAAATTAGCCATTCGCATTAAGAAACCTATCAAGACCAAGTTCCGGCTGCCTGTCTTCAACTGGACAGCACTGAAACCCAACCAGATCAGCGGCACTGTCTTCAGCGAACTTGATGATGAGAAGATCTTGGAGGTAGCAGGGCCTGGGGCCCTCAGGGCTGGGCTTGGGAGCTGGGGGCCAGGTTGCCCTTTAAGGTCGATCTCTTGGCTTTGGAAGAGCCCTCAGACTCAGCCCTCCATGTACCAGAGCTGAGCTGATGCTGGTGTGCTGCCAGCGGGTCCTCTTGTGGGATGAGGCCACAGCATTTTCCCTTCTCATCAACTCCTGCCAGGACCTGGATCTGGACAAGTTTGAAGAACTGTTCAAGACAAAAGCCCAGGGTCCTGCCCTTGACCTCATCTGCTCCAAGAACAAGACAGCACAAAAGGCTGCCAGCAAGGTGACCCTGCTGGAAGCCAATCGTGCCAAGAACCTAGCCATCACCCTCCGCAAGGCTGGCCGCTCAGCTGAGGAGATCTGCAGGGCCATCCACACGTGAGGCTCCCACTGACCTTGCCCTGGTCCCCAGCTAAGTTGGTAACCCCCCTAGGATCTCCACCTAGGATCCTAGCCTTCCCTGGATTCCAGGGCATTGACAGAACTCCCTCAGTCATCCAGTGGCTTGGCCAGAATTTACTGCATCCGTGCTGTGTGCCAGGCACTGTGTGAGGTGTTGGGGAGTCAGCCCAGACCTTCATTCAAGGAGCTCCCAGTCTAATGGGAACAGTCCAGTAACACTGGGTGACAACACCAAGGTAGTGGAGGTACAGGCAGCTTTGGGAGAACAGGGAGGGCCAGGTAGCTGAGCTTGGTGATCAGGGAAGGCTTCCTGGAGGAGGTGATGTCTCACTTGCGACCTGAAGGATGTATATGAACTCCAGGTCAGGGCCTGGAGGGAGAGGCATGGTGCCCTGAGTACTGAAAATGGACTCTGGCTTTAGTGTAAGGAGGGGAGTAGGAGAGACAGAGTAGAGAGGCGAGCAGAAGTCTTGCAGGCTGGGCCTCCTAAGCCACGTCCAGGTGTTAAGACTTCTCCGTAGTTGCAGAGGGAAGACATTGAAGGGTTCTTAAACAGGGCATGAAACGTGACCCTAGGGCTGCTACTGGTGCTGAGTAACCCCAGCCCTGGAGTTACTGGAGGTGAGGCAGTGAGTCCTCTGCCTCTGGCTGTGTGCTGCTCAAGACCTCACCCTCAGTCCTCGCAGGAGCTGGAAAATGAAGGGATGACAGATAATGTGGGCAAAGGCAAGACCTGAGGTGGTCCCTCCCTCCTACACAGGTTTGACCTCCAGACACTACCCGTGGACTTCGTGGAGTGCCTGATGCGCTTCCTGCCCACAGAGGCGGAGGTGAAGCTGCTGCGGCAATATGAGCGGGAGCGGCAGCCCCTGGAGGAGCTGGCGGCCGAGGACCGCTTCATGCTGCTCTTCAGCAAGGTGGAGCGGCTGACCCAGCGAATGGCTGGCATGGCCTTCCTGGGCAACTTCCAGGACAACCTGCAGATGCTCACGCCGGTACGGCCCCCACCTGGCCCCCACCTGGCCCCCACCTGTATCACGGTTGTCTGCAGCCGCCCCTCCGCCCTTTACCTGCTGGTCCCCTCCCCTGCCAGCCCCTCCCTGACTTTGCCGCATCCCGGCATGGGGTCACTCAGCTATTCATCTTGCCTTCCAGCAACTCAACGCCATCATTGCAGCCTCTGCCTCCGTCAAGTCCTCACAGAAGCTGAAGCAGATGTTGGAGGTGGGGAGGGGTTGGGGATGGAGGTGCCGGGAGTTCCCAGGTCCTGGGTGGGGGGCTGGCGCTATACAGAGAGGAGGAAGGAGCCCTCGGGTCTTGCCCTGAGTTCCTCCCGTGCCTCTTTTGGACAGATCATACTTGCCCTGGGGAACTACATGAACAGCAGCAAGCGGGGAGCTGTGTATGGCTTCAAGCTCCAGAGCCTGGATCTGGTAAGATGGTGGGCACAGCAAGTGGCCAGGAAGCTGGAGGGGGCAGCGGCTGTGGCGCCAGGGTGTTCAGCCCTCTTGCACTGACCCCTGTCCCCCTCTACCAGCTGCTGGACACCAAGTCCACTGACAGGAAGATGACACTGCTGCATTTCATCGCCCTGACGGTAAAGGAGAAATACCCGGACCTGGCTAACTTCTGGCATGAGCTGCACTTTGTGGAGAAAGCTGCAGCAGGTGAGGGGAGCCTGGCCCAACAAGCCTGCCTCGTGTCCAGCGCAGGACAATCCCTGGAAGCTATGAGGAGGGGGAGCACTTGGGTGCCTTTCTTTCTTGCTTTTGTTTTCTTTTTTCTGACCACTTCAAAGTTTTCCGCTGGGGCCATGGGCAGGGGCCACCCCAGAGGGAGCCTTCCTACAGGCACCAGGCCCCCACCCAGCCCTTTCCACTTGGGTGCTGTGGGAGCTGGAAGGGAAAGGCAGCGGTGGCTCTTCACTGCCAACTCCCCCAAGCTGGCCCCAGAGCCTGTGTCTCTGTGATGTACGTGAAGTGCTTAGAAAACCCATAAAGCCCCCCACAGACATAGGGTGGCTGTTATCTTTGCCCCCCTCGTGAAACTGGGGTAGGCCTGGGGCAGCTCTGTTTTGGAGCCCAGCAGTCTGCGGCTCACCTTCCCTTGCTACCTTCGGGGTCATGAGCCCACGGCCTCTTTTGCTTTTCCTTGCCCCTGTGAGAGCTTGGCTAGCTTGGTTCGCCCCTCTCTGTCCACGCTGGTAGCTCTGGAGTGGGGCGTGAGGAACCGAGTGAGCCCATGCTGAGCGGGAGGGCTGGAGTTTGCTGTAGTCCTGGGCTGTAGTCCTCAGCCTGGGCTCTGGTGATGACAGTGTCCCTGGAGAACGTGCTGCTAGACGTGAAGGAGCTGGGCCGGGGCATGGAGCTGATTCGGCGGGAGTGCAGCATACATGACAACAGCGTCCTGCGCAACTTCCTTAGCACCAACGAAGGCAAACTGGACAAGCTCCAGCGCGATGCCAAGACAGCCGAGGTGAGCACAGGGAGGAGGCGGGTGGGAGAGGCTGTGGCCAAGGTGCCGTGCGCCTCTGGCGGGCTTAGTTCTGGTTCTTGGGTCAAAGAACTTTTGTCAAGCAGCTGGCTGGCTGATCGTAGTGGAGAGGGGGCGCTGGGGGTGGCAGGCAGCTGCCTCTGGAGACGCACTCCAGGGGGCTTGGCGAGCCCCTAGTTCTTTGCCCTCCCCCAGGGGCTGTGGGGGGCTGCGGCTTCCTGTGGGCCTCCTGCCCCTGCTGGGAGCCGGGCTTCTCCTACCCCCGCCGGGCTGACCCCTTCTGCCCACCCCCTCCCCAGGAGGCCTACAATGCTGTTGTGCGCTACTTCGGTGAGAGTCCCAAGACGACGCCTCCTTCTGTATTCTTCCCAGTATTTGTCCGATTCATTCGTTCTTACAAGGTGAGCAGAAGAGAGGCTTTTAAAGAGGAGTTTGGCTGAGAGAAAACTGGTAGAGGGAGAGAGGGCTGGGCTTCAAGCTTGGGCCTTTTCCGTCTCCTCCTCTGAGTCCTGCGAGGGAGCGATGGAAGCTGGCCACAGGCCTCTTAGCTGTGAACTGGTGGGCAGGGTGGGGGCCCAGGCCCTTCCTGTCATTGTTTGGGGCAGGAAGTGCCCCTCCAGAGAGTGGCCACCTGGGGTTGCTGGTCCCACTGACACCCACTCTCCACCCTCAGTGTCAGCCCCTCCCCTCACAGCTCACAGCCTGTGTCTCACACACACACACACACACACACACACACACACACACACACACACACACACACACACACACACACACACACACACACACACACACACACACACACACACACACACACACACACACACACACACACACACACACACCCCGCCCCCATCTTTCATGGTACTTAGGAAGCAGAACAAGAGAACGAAGCCCGCAAGAAGCAGGAGGAGGTAATGCGGGAGAAGCAGCTGGCTCAGGAAGCCAAGAAACTGGATGCCAAGGTGGGTGGGACCAAGAACTGGGGCCTGGAAAACGCGGCAAAGGATTAGGAGGGGGTGGAGCAGAGAGCTGGAGAGGCGACGGAGAACTGGAGCCCACAGACCACCCAGAGGGCCTGATGATGGAGTCCAGAGGGATGGAGAGGGGGGCTATGGGAGGGGATTCCTAGGCGATGATGGGGGCTGGGCTGGCGAGCACAATCAAGGGCATCCTCAGACTGCATCTTGGGGCAGGAACCAGCCCCGTGGTACGTTAGCGGTGACTCCCTTTCCCTTCAAATGCTCGGCTCTAGACCCCATCCCAGCGGAACAAGTGGCAACAGCAGGAGCTAATTGCAGAGTTGAGGCGGCGCCAGGCCAAGGAGCACCGGCCTGTTTACGAGGGGAAGGATGGTACCATTGAGGACATCATCACAGGTGGGGCCCTTTTCCGTCCCTGGTGCCTGGCCACTGGGCCCAGCTTCCAAACCCCAACCATAGCCCTTTGGGCCCTCCTTCTCCCACCCCACCCCCATGGGGCCTGACCACTGTGTCTCTCTCCTGGGCCACAGTGCTGAAGAGTGTCCCTTTCACGGCCCGTACTGCCAAGCGGGGCTCACGCTTCTTCTGCGATGCAGCCCATCACGATGAGTCAAACTGTTAACCCCCAAGGCTGGGGCCCTTGACAGGTACTGGGCACCACAGCTGCCCTCTCTGCATGCCCACCTCCCAGGAGTCCTGCTGGGTCCCACAGGCGCCTCCTCTCCTGCATGACTTGGAACCATCCTCGGGCAGCGCCGTGGTGATGGGGACACATACTCCTTCCCTTGCATGCCCCATGCTCTGAGAAGCATGGCTTAGCCCCTGCATGTGCCCTCAGGGAAGTGGTTATCTCTCCCACTAATGCTGTCTGGCTTGTACTAAGACCCAAGGGGTAGGGAGTTGCCAAAACAGGCAGGACCAGGGGCGCCGCCGCTGATCACTGAGGCTGAGAGTCTCTGGTCCTGGGCCCAGGTATCATTTGTCCTTGTCTCCTCGTAAGAGCTCTGGCAGTGGCTTCTGCCCAGGGGCATCAGATGACCCTTGACCTCTGTTTCCTGATACCCAATCTGCCTGGGGTCTCTTCCCAGCTTCTAGATCTTGCTGAGTCCACCTTGTTTCTGTCACTCCCCAGTGGCCTCTAGAACCCCAACCTGTTCTTCTGACTGTGCAGAGCCCGCCCCAGAAACCTCCCTGACCAGCCCCTCCAGTCTCTCTTTAATCTTCTCCCTCATCGACCTCACGCCTGGCTCTTCGCTGGCCCTGCCTGTGCGGCTGGGCCCTCGGAAGGTGGGCCTGGCCCAGCCTCCCTGCTTGTTCACAGGCCTCTGTTTCCCCTACAGGCCTCTACCACCAGCCCCTTGTCGTTCGCCACCAAGCCAGGAGTGCTGCACCGCCTGCTGGCCCCCCTCGGGCTCCAGGCCCCCACTGAGACCTTCTTGGAGGCAGAAGCACTTCAACCCTGAGTCCTTCAAGTCCAACCAGTGGACCTGAAGCCCTGGAATTGGCCAAGGGCCCAGCAGAGGGCTATGCTGCTCTCAACCCAGTGTCCACCCTAGCTCTCAAAGCTGCGTCTTGCCTGCCGCCACTGTGGGCACAAGGTCTTTCAGGGCTTGGCACTTCCCTGGTGCCTCCAGTACTGCACTTTGCTCCCAAGGTCTTCAACATCATTTCCTCAAGGGTCAGCTCAGGGCTGGAGAAAACCATTTCCAGCTTTAGGCTATGAACGGGCACCTAGGCCCACCACCACTAGAGCCAGAGGGACGAGAGGAGAAAGCAATTTTTCCCCCTTACTTTTTGCAACCCGATGGTCAGCTGCGATCCAGAAGTGTCCAAGCTTAGGGAGCCCTGGGGCGGGGCCCTGCCAGTCTCAGATCGTCTTCTACCAGGAGCAAGCCTCTCCTACGCCTGGGCAGTGTGCCCTAGTGATAAGGGGAGAGGAGAGGTGCCACGCTCCCTGCCCTTGGCCCTTTGCGTTCTAGGCTGACTATCCTTGCCGAGGTGGGCAGAGGACTAGTTTTCTCTGCCTAGAGAGAGGGTGTGCCAAGAACGTCCTCACCTCCTTCCCCCGGCTAGGTTTTCTTGGCAGGGGCAGGGTCACGTCGGTCTTAGCTATTTTCTCCGTCCCCTGCCGGTTTCTTCTCGGCCCCTGGGAGGGAATACAGGGGCCCACTCCTTTTTGTACATGTACCACTTCCTTCTCTCTTGTACATAAACTCCAGACTTTCCTTCTCTTAACAAAGGCTTGAAATACCAGGCCTGACTCTGTCTCCTCTGAGTGTGGCGGGGGGGTGCTAAGCTGGCCCTTTAGGCTGACCCAAGCCACGGGGATAGAAAGGAGGCTGGGCAGAGCTGCCACGCTTGGGGGAGGTGAGTGCGGAGGCCTGGAGGAGAACCTGGCTAGATGGGCTCCAGCCACACAAAGGGAGGCAGGCCCGCCGTGAAGCACCAGTGCCCCCTGCTGGCCATGTGGGCACCTGTCCAGCCCCAGCCGGCCCCAGTGCAAGCACACAGAGAAGACAAAAGAGCCACTGGCCACGTTATAAATATTGTTATTTAAAAAACAAAACCAAAACCAAAACGAAACACACGTACACTGGGCCCCGGGGCTGGAGGAAGGAGTGGTGGTGCCCCAAGGGCCCGGGCAGGCAGGAGCAGGTACTGATGCTAGAGGGTAAGGACCCCGCCCTCTGCCACCCAGGCTGTGTCCACCAGCCTGTCACTCTTCCTGGGGGCCCCTTCTCACATTTTATCTACTGGCACCACCCACCCACATGGCATTCACCACCAATCGCTGGTCTGGGGCTGAGGGCAGGGCCCACACTAGCTGTCCGGGAAGCTGGGAGGACCCTTAAACACCGCGAGCAACCCTGGGAGGTGCTGGCAATGATGTGTTGGGGTTGGGGCTACTTGAGGAAAAGTGGACACGGACCCAACTAAGGAAGAAGTCTGGGGCAGACAGCGAGGGTAAACTAGGCCACAGCCTCACACAGACCCGAGGCACGGTGCCTCATCAGGTCACTGGTGGTCATCCAGCTGTTGCAAGAGCGTCCGCCGCCGTCTTTCCAGCTCACCCTCGCTCAGCTCGCTTTCCGACGTGTCCCAGCCCGTCTGGTGGAGCAAAGGCACAGCTCACCCACAGCTTCCCCCCGAGGGCTGCCGAGGCCTGGGCACAGCGCTGACTGGGCTGGGGCCGGGTGCCTGCCTCTCACCTTCTCCTTCTTGATTCCAAAGCCTGCGGAGCGGTTAGGGAGCTCTGCCCGCCGGAGGTCCCTGTCCTTGTCCTGCTCTGGTTCCTTCTCATCACTCTCCTTGCCCGCTTTCTCCTCGGGGTCTGTCTCGCTCTCAGGACTGTTCTGTAAGAGCCCAGAGCCCGCCTCCTCAGTTTCTGTGGAGAACGGCCCAGGAGGCGGGTGAAGACATCTCATAAAATAGCAGGGCCTTGGACGGAAGTTCCTTCCCTACGCACCGACTTGTGTCTTCTCTTCTTAGTTCTCTTTTTTGGTTTCTTGACTTTCCGAAGGCCGTGATCTGGAGACAGAAAAATCCCCACTAAGTCCCATGGGAGAAGGGAGGCCTCATCCTTTTCTCTGCTCATTCTTCACAGACAGGGACCTGTCTGAGGAAGTCTCAGTCCAGTTTTCCTTCCTTCTCTCCGTTTCCTGCCTGGGCAGGGACGGGAAGTTCTCCTTACTCTCCGACAGGTGCAGCCCTCCCACTCCACTCTACCCTCAGAGGGTGGGGCTCCCTGAAGGCCTCCTCTCCAGCTCCCAACTGCTTACCTGATCCAAGGAGAAGGCGGGAGGATGGGGAACCCCGTCCTCCAAGGGCAGCACCCCCACTTTCAACAGAATCAAGTGAGGAAGAGGGCTCAGAGCCTGACTCCGAGGGGTTCCGCCGCCTCCGCCTGGGGGGCCGGAGAGATGGTGGGGGCAGCTCCTCATCTTCTGACTCAGAGCCCTGGGGAGATTGGCAGACACATGTCGGCACAGAGGTTACCTGGGCTCCAGAGGCCCTCAAGTATGGGAACTGGGGACAGAGAGGAGAATCCAGGACCAAAGGAATCCTCAGTCTTCCTCCAGGGGAGGTGATGTAGGGGAAAAGCAAGAAAAGTGGCTCTTATTTCCCCCAGACAATCCAGCCTCACCCCACATCCTTTCTACCCGCCAACTCACTGAGGGCGAGTGGGAACGCTTGTGATGGTGCTTCTTGCCCTTTCTGCCGTGTTTCCGGCCTTTGCTGTGGAGGTGCTGGCATTCAGTCTGGTGGAGGCAGAGGGAGGGGTGAGGAAGGTTAGCCCCAGGAAGGACCCTGCCTTCTACGATCCGGTTTTGCCTCCTCTTCTGAGGCTAGGGCCTTAGGTCTATCCAGGGTACCCTAAGACCTCCCCTTCCTTAGTTGTCCAGGACAGGAGAGCCCTGGTGCTAAGAGGTTACCGAGGCTTCTAGCCTCAGGTGTTCGAGAGCCTGGGGCAGATGCAGAGGACAAGCAGCTCTGCCTCACCTCCAGTACCTGCAGGAACTCCCGGAAGAGCCGGATCCGCTCCGACTCCAGGGTGATCTGCTCAAAGGCTGAGTCGCACACAAAGCGCTCACGGACCTTGAACAGGAGAGCACTGCTGATCAGACCAGCCCCAGCACAGCATGGATGCCGCCATGAGCACAGGGCAGGGCTGGGGCAGAGGAAGGAAGGGAGCCGAAGCTGGCCCCGAGATGTGCTATGACTGGGGTGGGCCCCCGGTGGTGGAGAAGCACCGCTGCCCTCAGGACTGAGGGGGTGGTGTTTGGTGCCAGGCTGCAGTCCTGACCTCTTCCCAGGCAGTGCCCAGCTCCACAGCAGGCACAGCCTGCCTCAGCATGCTTCGAAAGGCAGCTTCTCTGCGCCGCAGCCTTCGTGCCTCCTCCTTCTCCCGCTCTCTCTCCCGCGCCTCTGCTTTCTCCAGCAGCTGAGGACAGACAGGACACAGAACAGCGTCACCCAGGAGGGTGGGCGCCCCGACTCACCCAGACATACCTTAAAAGGTGGGAAGTTGGAGCCTGGGCTCCTACTATCATCCCCTGAACTGGGGGAAGAGTCACACTGGGGCAGTGAGTGAGAAGGCACGGAACAAGAGTGAGGGACGAGTTTGAGAACGGAGCCCTGGCTACAGCCCCTCCCCACGCGGCCCCTCACACTATTGAAAGTCAGCTTGATGTTGCCTGCATCCAGCGCAGCAGCCCTCTTGTCAAAGCTTATGACGTGGGCGAAGTCCTCAAAGGCTGTGTTCACCTCCACGCAGAAGCCCCGGTCCTGTGGGCACAGCAGCGCATGAAGCAGGGGGCACCACAGGCCCGAACCTGAAGCTGGCTGGCCTCCAGGGCAGGCAAGGGTCAGACTACAGGATGCTCAAGTAGCCCCCTCCCCTGGAAGGGATCCACAGGACTGGGATGCACTTGGAGACCAAGTCGTCCAAGTCCTCACCATCTGATAATTAAGACTCCCATGCCCACCCTTGGCTTGGTTGTCACAGGGAACTGGGGGCGGGGTTGGATCACAGGGGTGGGTGTGCAGGGTGTGTGTGTGTTTCTCACAATTAATTCTTTGTCCCTTTGGCTTAAAGCTTGAGCCCCTGCTGGGTCCTCCTGCTGCTCAGTAAGTTCCTTGCATTCCAGCATCTGCAGGTCCCACCCTCCGGCTATATTTATTGAGTGCTTACTAAGTACCAGGTACCATGCTGAGTGTTTCACACACATTATCTCATTTAATCCTCACATATCTGAATTTAAGCACAAGTCCTAGTATCCTAATTTTATGCAGAAGAAGAAACCAAGGTTTGGAGGAACTAGCGAAATTGCCCAAGGTCTTCAGGGCTAATATACGGCTGAACGAGAATTCTACCCCAGGTCTTTCTAACAACAAAGCCCCTACTTTTAAGCACTACACCCACACAGATCACTTCATCCACGGGAGAAAAAGAGGCCATCTGGTGTACAACTCCCGAAACACTATTAAAAACACCACACACAGACCTGGCGCTGTGCTTCTCACCTTAGCCTCAAAACACCCCAGTGAAGCAGAGGCTTAGGAGAGTTCTCTCACTTGGCCCAAGATGACTCAGTGGAAAGTGAAGCCACTGGCGTGCGGGGTCTGGGGCACGGGCCCAGGTTCCCTCCCTCTCCCTCCACTCAGCTCAAACTTGACCCGGCCTTCCTGCTGATGGCAGAGGCACACTCTTCTTGCTTCTTCCAAGAGGACTTCCTCAACCCACGCTCTCCAGCCCTCCTCCTCAAACATACCAATCTCTCTCGCTTAGGGAACTGCAAGCTTCAGTCTCACCTCTTCACTGGCTCCTTCCGTCAAGTACACAGCTCACTTAACCTGGAACACCCTTTCCACCCTGCTCTCCACCTTCCTCAAGCTAACAACCTCTGCTTCTTTCCCTTTGTTTCAAAATCTTTAAATGCAGCGCAAAGGAAAACAAACATTTATTAAGCCTACTATAAGCAAGATACTACAAATGTTATTTAATTTCACGACCTTGCACGTGTATCATCCCCATTTTACAGATTAGGAAACTGAGGCTCAGAGACATTATATAACTTGCAGAGGTCTCAACCAATAAACAGCCAGGAGTTACCCAACTCTAAAGACTGTGCTGCACTCATTCTGCCCTCTTCACGGACACTGCTCTCCTAGAGGTTGCTCACGTCCCAAGAGTCAACTCCAAGGACGCCTTGGTCCCCACTCTTCTCGTCCTCTGTTCACTTCTTCAGCGCTCCCCTCTCCAGGGTCCCCTCCTGTCTCTGACCTCTTTTACCACCTCTCTTGCATGTGCTTGTTCCCCTGAGACCTGCAGTTAGTCTTTTCAATCTACACTGTCCTTCGCAATCTCATTCCCCACCTCTCTCCTGATTTTCAGACCCATACTAGACTGGATATTTTGCAGACACTTCAAATTCAGCAGATCCCAAGAGAATTCATTTCCTGGGAGCCCCCCACCCCACTCCCATGGATCTCTCAGGCCCAGATCTTCTGTCTTTCAGCTATTCCAAGTCCAGGACTCTGCACTACCCTATGGGATGCGAGGTACCATCACAGTCTGCCTGGCTAGTAGATGGTCTCAGGGAGCCCTGGGTTCATCTGCCTTCCATAGGCAGGAGCCCAAAAGGGGGAAGAGGAAGGAGGAACTATCTAAAGAAGATTCTTTCTCAGGAGGTGTGGAGACACAGGACTCAGCAAGGATAGGACTCCCACAGGCCTGTCAGCAGTACCAGCTGCTCTGTGGCTAAAAGTTAAGAGTCCAATAAAATTTAGCTCTCCTTGGATTAGGTATTTCTACTTTATATAATTATCCTATTTAAAATTTGGTATGTGCTTTATAACTCCCTGCCCCAGGTTGCTTTTGAGAATAATTCCAGAAGTGGAATTCCTATTTTCTCCAGCCCTGTTCTTCCTGCTTAATCCTTACCAATGGCACCATCGATCCACTCCTGACATCTCCGACTCACTCCTTCCTTCCCTCAGTTTCACAAAAAAATCCGTCAGTTCTACTTCTGCGTGACTCTAGCCTACTGGTTTTAAACTTTCTTTTTTAACAGCAGAGACATTTTTTTCCATAAAAATCTTATGCAGAACCTCGATGTATAAAAGAGAAACAAGCTGTTACACTTGAAAAGAGAGGAAGGAGCATAAAGTACCCCCCCCACTCCCCCACCCCCTCCGGCTTGTCCCAAGGCCCCTCTGAGGAGACCTAGGGAGTTTCAGAAACTACTGGAACATCACAGCTCTGCTCACTGGCCATCCCCACTGCCCCCGTCGAGCTCACTCCCACCTAGATCACTGCAGCAGCTCCTGCCTGGTCTCCCTACTCACCCCTCATGCTTCGAACCCTGCCTTGAGTCCATGCTGCCCGGATTTTTCTAGCAAATGGCCCCAACAGCAGGAAAGCGGTCTGGGGGTGAGTCAGAAGAGGATAACTCAAGCTCAGAATTTATCTTAATCACTGGCCACTACCACTTCTAGTATCCTGAGGCTTCGAGTCCTACCACACCTATCCCTAAGCATACAAGCACTCTGGCTGCAAGTGCTGCTCTACACAACCACCTGGGCTTTTCCAAGACATCAGCTAATCACATCATTCCCAGCTCCCCATTACTTACAAGATAAAAATCCAAATTCCTTATTTTAGCATTCAAGGAATTTTACAGGCAGGGCTCTCCTTCCCAACTGGGGCATGTGGTTCCAGAGAAACAGAGGAAGCCACAGGACATTATGATACATCTTACCTAATGGTAAGTAATTTTAAAATATTAAATTTATGTTAACAGAGAAGTATTACGGTATTAAAACGCAACACCTGCATGAATTCTTAAGGCAAAACACAGGACTTTAAAGAAATGTGTGTGCAGTGGGACATTCCTTGCTTTATTCTCAGACCCTCTCCACCTGAGGTACCAAGTTACTCCCCTTGGTAATCAGGTGAAGTCTGAAGGAATACTCCCCATTTTTCAGACGAGGAAACATGCTCAGAAAGATTAAGTAATCTGCTCAAAGTCACACAATTTGTAAGTGGTTAAGCTGGACTTTTACCCCTGCAGTCTGCCTTCACAGCCCTGCTCCTAACCACTATCCACACTGCCCTCTCAAACCCATGAGAATGGTCTTCACTTCCACAAAGAAACATGCTTCTCTTTGTTATCTTTTTCTGAAACATGGGGCTCTCTTAGTCCATCACTCACTTTTCCCCCTTTGATAAGACATGGATGTTGAGAATTCTCCAACGTGCGTGTGCGATCGGAAATGGCAGGTGAATTCGCTCCCACATCACGGAGGTGACAGAGAGGAGTGAGGATAGATAAGGAGGACAGGCTCCTTCTAAAAGGCGGTGGCATCTCAGCTCAAGTCCACTGAATGCCTCACAAAACCAGCCCGGTGCTGCTAGATAAGCCAAATTTCCAAGAGACGCTGAAGATCCAGATTTTAATTGTAATCTCTTTTTTTTTTTTTTTTGCGGTATGCGGGCCTCTCACTGTTGTGGCCTCTCCCGTTGCGGAGCACAGGCTCCGGATGCGCAGGCCCAGCGGCCATGGCTCACGGGCCCAGCCGCTCCGCGGCATATGGGATCCTCCCAGACCGGGGCACGAACCCGTATCCCCTGCATCAGCAGGCAGACTCTCAACCACTGCGCCACCCACCAGGGAGGCCCTTTAATTGTAATCTCTTGATTTTAAAATGTTAGCATCAAATTCCACATTTTTGTAAACTCCGTACAGGCAGAAGGAACCTATCTGCGGGCCCCCCGTTTAGGATTAGCTGTGCTGCTTGCTCCTCTGTGCTCCTGTGGGACGCTACGCCCAGGACCTCCACCCTCCTCCACCTACGCGTTCTTAGAGGTGCAGTTCAAATGGCAATTCTTTCGATTCCCTGTAGTAACACTTGCCCCTCTGTAGAGCCATTGTCATGTCTATCTTCCTACTAGACTATGAGGCTCCTTATGGGCAGAAATTGTATCTTATTCATTTGTGTGTCCCCAGCGCACAGTAAAGGATCACAGTAGCTATCTCCTGAACCGAGCTGCAGTGCTCCCACAAAACAGGCCTTACTAGGGAGTTCTGTCCTGGGAGCTTGCCCTGCACCCAGCCTGCCTCCATCCACAGGCCCAGGCTTCCCTCACCTTAAGGATGTCCTTAATGATCTTCTTCTCATCATGGAATCGTGCCTTCAACTCCTCCACATAGAACTTGAATAAGTCCAGAGGGGTGGAGCCTGCAGGGAAGGGAGGGAGGGGGGCCTGGCGGGCGGCAGCTTCCCAAGGCTTGAGGGTGGGGTGCAGGACCAGGGAGTGGGAGTGCAGAGAGGCTGGCAGGGCAGAAAGCCAGGCTAGAGGAGGGGGAGCCCGGCTGCCTTACCCGGCTGGCCCAGCATGTTGGCAAAGCGGACATCAGTGCTGACCGCTGGGTACAGCTCCATCCAGGTGGACATAGAGTGCAGCTGCCCTGTCTCGTGCAGCTCATCCAGGAAGGTCTAAGCAGGGAGAGGCCAGTTACAGGGAGAGTGAGAAAGGGAGGGAGGCAGAGCCAAAGACTGGGGAAGAAGACAAGAGCTGGCAGAGAGAGGCAGGGACAACCCAGACTGAGGAAATGCAGGCAAGAGGCAGAGATGAAGAGATACAGATGGGGAGGCAGAGAGCAATGTGAAAGCAGAGAGTGTAAAACAGAAAGGGACAGACGTAAAGGGAAAATGGGCTGGACCAGGAGGCAAAGCAGCGGAAACGTGCCTGCAGCATTATCTTCCCATGACTTGGTTTCAACTTCCCAAATGTGTTACAGCCAAGTAACCCCCACCACTACCAACACCAATGCCACCTCCAAGCTGGGGGACAAGCTAGCTATGCCTGTCTGGCTCCCCAGTGAAGGGAAATAAACTTGGCCTAGATGGTGAGCCATGCTTGTAGGGCGCTCTCTGCTGGCAGTTTCTGGGTGGTGCGTATGTCTAGTCTCCCTAGAGGAGCACAGCCCAAGGCTGAGGGGACACAGCGGGAGCAAAAGTGCAGGCACAGAGAGGCCTTGTGGAGCTGGGACAGGGCTGGGCATAGAGAAAGCAGTGGGACTGGCCGAGAGGAGGCAGGGCATGGGTGAAGAGGTGACGGTCTGGGGCAGGGCTGAGCTCTGATCCGGAGGGCAGCAAAGCTACCTGAAAGGCCTCCCGGTTCTTGCGCTGCTGGCGACGCTCCCGAAGCCGGGCCCTCTCCCGCTCCTCCTCCTCCTCCCTCTCCAAAGCACGGATGTGCTCCTCAAAGCAGATCAGCGCATCTTCCTTGTCCATGTCTAACCACAGGGAGAAGCCTCAGTGGGCACCGCACCAGCGGGACACCCTCTCAGACCCAGAACCCCCAGTGCTTCAAAGATGCTGCCCCTGTAGGTGTTGGGGACACCCAGGGTGGTGGGGTTAGGGGAGCAGGGGGACTCTGCAGGACAGGCTATTGGAATGATGGTTCTTGAGGAGGGTTCCTTGATCATATGAGAAAAAATTAGAAGTATTCAGCTCTTGTGACTTTGGTTACTAGAAGTCATCATACAAAATCAGTTATCTCAGGATCTGAGATTTCATTTTTTATGGGACTGGGAATCAATCAGGCTTTGATATAACTTCAGAAGGTGAATATCTGAAGATACTGCCTGTGATGATAGGCCAGCAGCAGCTTATTGCAACATTTGTGACCACTTAAGGCCCACCCTACCAAGCAATTTAAGACCATATTCACATGAGCTATAAAAATCATCTCCAAGTCTTCTGATTCCTACACCAGTGCCCTTCCCCCAAGGACACACATTGTCCAGGTAAACAGTGGACCCTGGAGGGAAAAAGGAGGTGTCCTGAAGCATTCTGGGATCTCCAGAGCCCAGAGAGGTTCTGGACTGCGTAAGTGCTGGGGAATCCTAGACATCCAGGAGGGCAAGAGGTGCAGGGGAGTGGTTTGAGGCTGGTGCTAGGGGTCAGTGAGGAAAAGGGAAGGGACAGGAAGGAGTGGAGACCCAGGCTTACTCTGTAGCTGATGGTCCTGAGCAAAGCTGGGGTTATCCATGAGGTACTGCTGGGCCTGGGACCATGTGGTTTGGAAGTTGACGCTACTCATCCCATCCAGGATGCTCTTCAGGGCCTGGATGTTGCGGCGCCGGAGCTGCTTGGCCTGTTCCTAGGGAGCCACAGGGTCAGGGTGAGGCAGGGCAGGCTGGAGCTACTCAAGTGGGCCTGGGCAGAGGCACACCTGGGGAAAGGCAGGCCGCCTGGGGACTCTGGGATGGCCAGACTCGAGGCCTTCATGTCCCCGGAAAGGGGAAGGAAACAGGTTACAGACCAAGCCCTCAGAGACCTTCCTGTTCTCCCACACCCAGAGCTGTAGGCCCAAAGCATAAATGGGGGATGTGTAGGTGCCACACCAGCTTCTGGGTAAGGTGCTGGGACCCTGGGGGCAGCAAGAAGTGAATGGCTGGGTCCACAAGGAAGCAAAGACATGGAAGGTCTTAGATGAGACTGTGACTGATGGATCCAGCCCAGTGACTGTTACCTTCTCCTTCTTGGCCAGGAAGAAAAGGACATCATCATAAACCTCTTTTCGATCCCTCTCGGGGACCACAGCCCAGACCTCCAGCTCCCCAAAGGTCTGTTCTGCCCGCCTGTGGAGCATATGGGCCGTGAGTAGGCAGGCAGAGAACAGAGACTGGGCCCACAGGTTCTCAGGGTTCCCAGGCCCCACCCCAGCCCGGCCCCCTGACCGGTAGCGGGTGGTGGAGGTCATGCGCTCATGCTGCTCCAAGAAATGCTGCAAGGTCTGCTTGGCCTCCTTGGCTTTTAGCCGGGCCTCTTCCTTCTCCTCCTTCTCCCGCTGCGCCTTGTAGGCATTGAATGCCTGCTTTTTCTCACTCAGTTTGGGCAAGGCACTGGGGTGGACAGGGTGGGAGTGGGATGTGGACAGAGGAGTCAGCCTGAACCACGCTGCACAGCCCACAAAGCAGGGTCATGGCGCACTGGGGACAGGGCTCATAGAACTAACAGGTGTCCATGCATGGGCACAGCAGGCTGCAGGGGCTCCAAGGGCACAGGGAGGCAAGACAGGTAGGCCTCTGGGATGTGGGGAGGGGTAAGAAGCAGTGAGGGGACAAGACGGGGCTCTAAGACACTGCTAACACTGGGCCCTTTTGTTTTGGGGTTCTCAAGTTGCAGTCAGGCCCCTGCCCTATCCAGCCCCCTGTTTCCCCAATTAATTCAATTCAAATCAATTCAATTCAACAAGCATTTATTGAATGTCTCATGTCAGATCCCTTTCCCCTCCTTCTCCTGGAGGCTCTCCAGCTTCTCTTTCCCAGCACACTCACCCATCTATCACTCTCCTCACTCTGGCCCCCCTGGGGTTTCCTGGGGAATCCCTGGCTCAGCTGCCCCCATGAACAAGGTCTGGAGGGCCTGCCCAGACCTACCTGTAACGGGGGTCGGTGACCACCATCTTCATGGCCTGCTCCCACGAAGCATTGGAGGGGACAGCCTGGAATGGAGCAGGCAGGGGTCATGGGGCCTGCCCATCTCTCGCCCCCTCCAGGCCTACCCTGGGAGCCCCACTCTCAGCACCTTATCCCTCAGCAGCTCCTTGAAGGCCTGCTTTGCCTTCTCCCGATTGCTCCAACTGAGGCCAGACCTCTCCGGTTCTGGCTTTGATTCCTCTTCCTCCTGCTGTGGTGGCTGATGCTGTCCAGCAGAACTGGGGGGAAAAGGGGACTCAGCCACAGTGTCCCCCAGTCCCTATAGCTTTCAGGGCCCTGCGTGATCAGGACACTCCCCCTTGCTCCCCAGGGAAGCCATTTTCTGCTCCTCAAAGGTCATGCCCAGATCTTCACACCTTTCCCGAGAAACCTGGCAGAGGTCAAGGGTTGAACCCAGCTGGGAGCCTGAGGCCAGTGTCTGGAATGCCACGGGGGGCAGCCCTCACCTGCTGGGGCCCTCCTCCGGCTGCTGCAGGAACCCCTGCTCCAGGGGCTGGGCAGCCTCTGACACGTCGCAATCTTGAATCCCACCTGGCTCAGGTTCTAGGAGGCCCGTGGGCACCAAGGTGGGGCCAGGCGGCACAGGTGGGGGGTCAGGCTGTGGCTGAGGAGGCTGAGGCTGTAGTGTCCGTGGCTGCTGCCGTTTCCTGCAGGTGAGCCGGAAGGGCAGTGTCCAGTAGAGCAGGGATAGAGGTGGTCAGGGGCTGGCTGGTCTTTCTATCCTGTGAAGGACTGGGGCCAGAGCAGACCACTCCACAAGGAGACTGAGAGCTGGCTCTTCCTCCCACAGAGTAGGGATCATGGGGAGAGGCCACTCCCACCCCTTAGGTGGCCCCAGGTACGGGTGGATAGGTAGGCAAGGTGGGCAAGTCACTCACCCTGCAGCCTCTTGTTTGACTAGAGCTGTAATAGGAAAAGATAACATGGTTATAGGGTAGCAAGGGCCACACCCAGAGCCCCTGCCTGGGCCCACCCCCTCCTCACCCTCCAGGTCATCCAGGTCCTTGGGCCGGGTCCAGCGGGACTCCTTACTCTGGTTGTTATAGTAGTAAGGTTTGCCTGTGTCCGACTTGTACTCTTTCCAGGGACACTGGGATAGCAGGAGCTGTAAGAGGATGGGCCAGGGAACATCAGTGGGCTGGGCATACCTTCCAGCCACAGTTGGGGGAGCTAAGGGGACCCAGTGAGTAGGGGACACAGGAGTGTTTAGCGACCACCTGGCCTGGCTCAACATGGGGGAAGGTGGACTTCCTGAGATCCTAGGGAGGTCAGGGAATGGTCAGGGATCTTGGGATCAGAGGAACCACGTGTATGGTTAGAGACTCAGGGGAAGCCAAGGATGTGGAAGGGTCAGGGCAGCTGAAAGGAAGGAACAGAAAGCCCCACTCAGGACCTCTGCCTTGGACTTGAGCACGCTGGGCTTCTCCCACACGGACTGCTTGTCGTCAGCATTGTAGTAGTAGATGCGCCCATCAGGGGCCATATGCTCACTCCACAGGGCCCTCTGGGGGAGGGGAGGGTGCACAGAACGGTGGTCAAGGCCCCTTTCCCAAAGCTTCTTCTCCTCACCCCAAAATTTTAACGATTAGCACCCCTTTCTACCCAGAGACCCCTGAGCTGAAAGAACTCACCGGAGGGCCCGTCCCAGCCACAGCAGCTAGAAAAGAAGCCAAAGGAAACATATTAAGTCCTTGCTCCAACCCCTATCTGATCCCCATCTATTCCTCCCTTATTCCATCCCCAATAAATATCCCCTGGGCCCATCAACATCCCAGGATCCCTGGCATCCCAACAGGCATGATCCGGGGTGGGCTCTAGTCCATGGTCCCCTCTCCCCCCCAACCTCCGAGCCTGGGGGGAACAGACCCCCAGAAGACTCACAGCTGGCGGTGTCCACACCTGGAGCCGTCTGCCGAAGAAAGAGGAGGGGGAAGGGTTGGGGCCAAGCCCAGTGGCCCCCAAGACCCAGGCCATGGGGGATGAAGAAGCAGGCCAGGCCAGGATCCAAGTATCCTGCTCCCAGGGATCTCTGCTCCCTAACAAGCTTCCCCTGCCCTCTCGGGCCATGGCTCTAAGACCCCAGAGGGAAACTGCACAGCAGTTCCTTTCTTCCATTTTCAAGTGAGAGTATTTTGTTGAGTAAACCTCCATGGCACATTTTTTCCACAGTGAATACCAAATGCCACGTCCTACCCAGACTCTACTACACTGATCAACAGCACAAGAAGGTACAGAGAGATCCCCAGGTACTGCTGCTTCCTCCAGAGACACAGAAGATGAAGAGGAAATTGTATTCAAGTGTCCACAGTGCTAACTCTGTGAGGGTAAGCAGTGTCTGGCACGAGTGTGTTTCCTTAAGGGAGCTGGGCATAGCAGGGGGAGTAAAAAGAGAGAATGTATGTGCCTTTGGGGAAGAGAGAGAAACTAGAAGAGCTGAGTACATGGCTGGACTGGAGAGGAGGACTCAGTGTGGGGAGTGCAGCTGGGACGAGGGTGGATGCGATAAGAGGGAAAGAATGGAAGCCATGTCCCTGTTCTCCAAGTCAGGCCCACTGGGCTGCAGGGCAGAACCTACTTCCTGTCCCCTCAGTGCTTACCGCTGCGGTGACGGGCACCGCTGGCATCAGCATCCCTGGCATCATGGGTGGTACCATTCCTGGTATCTATGGATACAAAGAAGACAAAAACCAGCTACCGAGGTGAAGGTAAGCACAGGCTGTGAAGGGTCCTGAGAGATCCTGTCGGGGCTGTGACCTTCACATGGGCGCCTCTGCAGGCAATCCCCAGGCTCTGGGCTCTTAGCCGAGCCTCAGAGTGTCCTCCAGCCATTCAGCAGACAAATCCACCTGGGCCTGGCCCCACGTTCCCTCCCTCCCCACCCCAGCTTCTCAAGTCCAGATATCCACTCTCACCTCTACCCGCAGCTAAAATGACAAGGGTTTTCAGAGCCCCTGGTACAGGGGGGAGGATTACCTGTGTGAGTGGTGGTGGCGCCCCTATTGGTGGAAGCATTGGGGGCATGATGCCAGGTGGCATGGGGGGGATGGCCGGTGGTCTCTGACTCATCGGGGGGAGCCCCATTGGAGGAAAAGGTGGGGGGATTCCTGGAGGAGGCATCTGGAAGTGAGGAAAGGAAGAGCTCCTGAGTAGAGAAGACACTGCTTTGCACCTGTCAGGAAAGAGCCACTTGGCTCCCACCCCAACCCTCCACCCTGGCTCTGAGACAATTCCAAGGTTTCGGTTTGAGAGGCATGAAACCGCCTCCCTCCTCAACACTGAGACTGGTAACAGGGGGTCCCTCTGGGTATAAGAGGCAAGCACGCAGCTTCTTGAAGCAGGGAAGGGAGAGGGAAAAGGGAGGTGGAGCTGCCACCAGACTGCAACTGGAAGGCTCCACTGCTTCAATGCCTGTCCCCAAAGAGGCCTTTCAGATGCAGGGCCAGAGGCAGGTGTCCAGTCCCAAATCCCCCAGTCCCCTGCCTCCTACCTCTTTTTCCCCAGTTTGATGACCACCAGGTGCTATTCCAGCCTGACTTTTTTGTATAAATAATACAGACAAGGGGAATTCCCTGACAATCCAGTGGTCAGGACTCGGCACTTTCACTGCTGAGGGTGCGGGTTCAATCCCTGGTCGGGGAACTGAGATCCCACAAGCCATGAGGCATGGCCAAAAAAAAAAAAAAAAGAATATAGACAAGGAGCAGTGAAAGAGAAAGGCAGCCCTACCCTGCCCTCACACTAAGGGGGTCTTTTTCCATCCACTTCTCTTTTCCCCAGCCCCTGTGTGTCCCAAAGACAAAAAGACAAAGGGAGAACTGTCAACTTTATGGACTGAGAGCTTAAAAGCAGCTCCTCCCACCCCAATGCCCAAGCAAAACCATCCCTCATCCAAGGGCAACAGAAGGGGGCATTACACAAAAACCATACTGGCGATGCAGCAGTGCTAGGGACTAGGGAGTTGGGGGTGCAGGCTGGAAAAGCCAAGCCCAGGGAAAGACATAAAACTTACGAAGGGTGGTGGCATCATGGGGGGCCCCGGTGGGAAGGGGGCAGGCGCTGCTGGGGGCCGGGGACCAGAATCGGGAACCGACTGTTGAGGGAGAGAAAAGTCATAGGACCCAGGATGGGCAAAGAGATGGGCTTTTGCAGAAGGGAAGCAGAGGGGTGAGGATGAGAAAGGAGCAGAAGTTCAGAGGAAGGGTCTCCAAGCCCATTTTCCTGCCCGCTCCCAGCTCTGAGCCCTGGGTAGCTCTGCTCTCTCTTCTGCTAGCTCAGAGCCAGCTGGCTGAGCTCCTTCAATGTCATCTTTATTTTGGAAGTTTCCACTTTGCCAAAGCCAAGGAAAGATGGAGGAGGCTCTACTACAGGCACAGATGGGCTCTTCCCAAGGCTTTTCACCCACCCTCCTGCCTGTGGGCAAGGCTGTGCTTCCCTTAAACCAGGCAAACAGAGGTCTCTCATCCCCAAAGTACTCAGGGAGGAAGTGGCCTCTTTTCCTGTTCACCTACCTGAATTCACCCAGTACAGAGACTCAACCCAAAGATCTCTAAACATAGTCACTAGTCCTTCCTAAGTACTAGTTTCCCTATCTCTCCTCTCTTTACTACCAGCCCCCTCCCCTATTGGCCTTATCTTTAGTCACTCACTCTGACATCTTCCATTCCCATTCCCTCCCTCTTCTCTTTAGCTTTACTCCCCAGCCTCCGCACTCAGTGGCCATCACCTCCCCTACAGATTCTGAACTCATGTCCCAGTGCATGAGGCTTTGAACAGCCTAGGTCTCCCTATCCTACACCTAATGGCTAGCCACATCACCCCACTTAGTTCTCAGCCTAAATATCACTTGCTCTAAAAAGCCTTCCTGACTCTATTCTGATCCCCTTTTTAGTTTCCTTACATATACAATTTCGTAATTATTATGTTTGCTTGGATATGTTTCCCCTTACCAGAGAATAATAACATTCCATGAGGGCAGAGATCGTATCTGACTTGTTGAAAGCTGGATTCCTGGTGTCTGCCACAGTGTCTGGCACATAATGTGTACTCAACAAATATTAAGTGAATGAACGAACAAATGAAGGAACAAATCCTCTTTATATAGAACCTTCCGATTCTAAAAATTCATCCTATAGATACAGCCCTACATGTGTGTACAAGGTTTTCAGATCAGCATTATTTGTAAAACCAGAAGACTATAATAGCCTAAATATCAGCAAGGAACCATGGAATTTTACACAGACATAAAATGGAATACTATGCAGTCATAAAAAAGAATGAAGAGGCTCACTGTCTTGATAGGGAATAATCTAAGATACATAAACAAGTGGGGGGGAAAAAAGCAAAGTGCAGCAAAGTTTTATTACTTGTATAAAAATTGGAGACAAAAGATGACACACAAGAAATGAGAATGGGGACAGGTGGAAAGGAGAATTCTGTTTGCCCTTTTGTAACTTTGAATATGACTATATTTACCCTCTCAAAAAAAATTTTAAAGTAAACTAGGCACAGAGATGCAGCTAAAAGGCTCTGCCCTTCCTCCTCTTTGCTTGGAAGGTGGGGGGTGGTAGGGAGGAGTCCCATAGAAAGGTGGGAGCTGGCTCACTGCTGCCCAATTTCCCTACTTTCCCAATTATCCCTATGGTATGAAGGCTCAGCATTTTAAAATGCTTCTAATCTCTACTTTTAGTAATATCTGTACTTCCTCTCTTCCCACCCATCTTGTCCTAAGAAGAGAAGGAAGGGTAAGTCAAACTACTCCAACATGGATCACCTTTTCTCAGGGATCACATACTCTAAGCCCTGTATTCAGACCTGCTCCTGCCCCCTGAAACTTTCTTCCACGTGGAAGTCAGAAACCAATCAACATGGGAGGAAATCCAATTCTCTGTGCCACACTTTCCCACCCAAGCTGCCTCAGGATCCTCTCTAACCTCCCAGACGCTACGTAACCATCTTTGGGTCCTCCCAGGCTCCAGGGTCGCCCATCTCAGAGACTGGTGCCACCATTCATACAGTTGTCCAAGATAGAAATCTGTGAGTCACTCACCATACGTCCGTCTTTCTTGTCAATACATCAATGAGTCCTGTTAATTTTACCTCCTAAAGATTTATTGAATCCATCTATTTCTCTCCGTTTCCTCCTCCACCCCTACCACCCCTCTTTTTTCATCTGACCTACTTCAGTGGCCTCTTGACTGGTCTCCCGACATCCACTCCAACCTCAGGCCACGCACGTTACTCCCCTGCTTAAAACTCTTTAATGGGTCTGGGAGGCTGTGGCATGTTTGCTCCCCAACTGCCTTGCCTACTTCACCCATGCTGAGCTCCTTCTCTCAATCCTCCCACCTCAGACATCCACCTCAGCCTGGGGCAATCTTCCTTCCAAGCCCACACAACTCGCCTACATAACCTTCACATCTGGCAGTCATCATTTCTTCAGGAATGCCTTTCTCCAACCCAGCGGACTAGTCAGAGCCCTCTTTTACACACTCAGACACCATGTTACCTCCCCCTTCAGCAATTATCCACTGGAATTTTACAGTTTTTGTACAATTCTGATTGTATTCTTATTTTATGTGGCACTAATAAAAAACAAATGCTGCCAATTAAATTATGATTCTCCACTGATTTTAAGATGCATCTTGACTTCAGAAATGTTAAAATGTGAGTCTTAGAATCAATGAAATATCTGACACCTCCACTAGGCTGAAAACTCTAAGGGGCAGGGACTCTGTTTTTGCTTATTCCAATATCCTATGCCCATTGTATTTTCCTCACCACCCCCTATTGGCACACAGTATGTGCTATTATTTCTTGACTTACTGACTGAATGGTCTTGGCAAATCCCACAAAACAAAGCCATCTTAAGGTCTAGCGGTTATTCAGGGAACACAGAATGTCAGAGCTGGAGAGGATGCTGGCAACCACCCTAGGCAGTCCTCTTTTTTCAGATAAAAAACGAAGGGGGACTAATTGGTCCCAGGGCTGTATCCAATCTGCCCTCTAGCCCTACTCCCTTAAAAGCACAGTCCTTACCACAGGAAGCAGTTCTGTTTTCTTCACTCTAGCATATCCCGAGACCCATGTGGTTAAACCAGGAAGGTTCCAATATTTTCTTGCTTGAAAACCAGTGGTGGGTCCCTATTGCCCACCCTACAGAATCTCTCATCTCATCTCATTCAAAGCCTTTAAACAAGACCCATCCCACACTCTTGGCTCACCCTGACTCAATGGCTCCCCTCCTCCTCTTTGCACAAACTGTTAGATTACTCCATGTGTTTCTTTTATTCTTTGTCTCTTATTTTGTTCAAGAGGATCCAAGAGTCACCTCCTTCAGGTTACCTTTATGACTATCCTCCACACATACACACACTCCTACCTGTGTCCCCTCAGGAGAAATGCTGCACTACTTTGCACAGAGTGACATGCTACTCTGTGGATGCTTGCTGGGTGTTTCACATGGGACTGCCTGTCTCCCTACTCAGGTGGGGATTTCCCTACATTTAGGGATTGCGTTTTCTCCTTTTAAGCCTCCTCTGAAGTGTCTAGTCAGGGCCCTATACAAAGTGCTGTGACAAGATGCAGACTCACCCCTAAACTTATTTTTGCATACTGGAATATCCCAGAACAGACAAATGTGTATGTGTGTGCACACGTACCCAGGTACATTTGTATAAACTCTCTGGGTAAAAGCTGACTGTGATGTGAGAGAGAGGCAGTTTGGCAGAGGTCCGTGTGGCTGGGGAAAGTGAACTAGAACCAAATACTGGCACGGGAAAACCTAAACAATTTTAAAAACTAACTGTATATGACCATCTTTAACTTGGAATGGAGACCCCTGGCCAGGATCCAGACACTAGCCTGTTTTGGACAGTTCCCCAGAGGACACAGCAATGGAATGAACATAAATTACTATGGAACTTCCAAAGCCCTCCCTTCCCTGAGCCTCCCCTGTGCGACGTGTAGGCTTTCTTTCCTGAAACACCCCTGCCCCTATCTCACTTGCTGCAGTGCCTATACAACTTCAGGTCTTAAACTTCTGTGTGAGAATCTGAAGACGTAACTCGTGTGAGAGAGGGATATAGGAAAGGGGGCTGAAAGAGAAGCAGATCATGTGTCTTCCCTGGAACAAAAACACATTCGTAGGCTGGGGACAGACAGTGAAGAGATAACTGATCATCTGATCATCATGCGTTCACCTGGGACAGTTGGAAGATTCCCCCCCACACCCCCACACCCCGGCCCCAACAGATACAATCAGTTTTTCTCAGCCTCCACATCTGAGGGGCATCTCAGAACTGAAGATTCAGAAGAAAGAACAAAAGGAGAAAAGGAGAAGACTGGAGAGACAGAAGGAAGAGAATGGAAAGAGGGGAAAATAACATTTACTGAGTGCTTATTATGAGCCAGATACCATGCCAAACACTCATTTAATCCTTGCAACTATATGAGAGGTTATTATCCCCATTTTACAGATAAAGAAACTGAGGTTCAGAGAGATCAAGTAACTTGACCAAGGTTCCAAGAGATTAAATGGCAGAGGCAAGTTTGGAATCCAACCAGTCTGACCCCAAAGCCTGTGCTTTCAATTACTCCACAAAGCGGCCTCCCAGCAAGGACAATACTGCCACAGGTATTTCTCACACTCAAATTCATTCCCCTCTTTTCTTTTTTACCCCAATCCTCACACAATCCTGAAATCCTCAGACAGCCAGGGGATCCCAAGGTTGGCCAGGTCTGACTCACTCCCTGAAGGGATCTGTGCTGGAAAATGAAGGCTGGGAGGCACACCTCTCAGAAGGAGGTAGCCATCATCAAAAAGAAAAGTATCATGGAGACTGAGAGACCAGCTGATTACCCTGTGCTCTAATTATCTACCTGCTGCCATTCTTCAGCCGCCCCAAACAGCACCAGCCTCTCCCTCCCCGTTTTCAAAACCATTCTAGTCCCCACTCCCCTGTACCAGCCTCATTATTCCTCCTGCTCCCCAAAGATACTAGAAAATATCTTCCGTTGCTTCTCTCTGATCCTGCCATCTCATCACTCTCCTTCTGATGAACAGAATGTTACTTCTGGTCTTCATCTTTCTTGGGTTAGGTCTCAACCCCTCCTCTACTTAGAGTTCTCCCATCTCTCCAACAGGATTCCAGAGGCGCTGGCTAGCCTGCCCCAGCCTTGCTTTGTGCCTACCATCCCCCCACATCCCTGGGGATTTTCTGCAGCCCCAGCTGAAGGCCTAGCCTCCATCTTCGTCCTTCTTTCTTTTGCTTCCCGACGTCCTAGAACCCATTCTCCTGAACTCTCTCCTCAAGAACCACCCCATTTTGGAGCAGAAAGAGATCTGGGATATCATTCCCGTGCATCTTCCTTTTTTTTTTTTTTTTAATCGATAGGAAGTCTGAGGCCCAAAGAAAGGTAGTGACTTGCCCAAGGTCACACAGAGTTGTTACAGAGTTTGTTGACGGCAGAGCCAGGATTAGGGCCAAGGGGCTTCTGCTCTCCCATTTCTTGGAGTGTCCAGCACTGCGTGGGGGCCGGAAGCCTCTCTTTCCTCAGGAAACAATGCCCCCTCCTCACCTCAGGAGACACTGCGGGGAAATGAAGGAGGGGGTCTCCAAGAGATATGGGGCACCCATGGCTTCCAAAGGGTTCAAGCACTAAGTCTGGGTAAGGGGCATGTCGCACGCCAAATATCCCAGGAGGGGAAACTGTGGCCCCCAGCTTTCCCCTAGTCCACCGGTTCCCACATCTCTCGCCACCTCTTCTTTCTCGACCTTTCTCCACAAACGCACTCTTCGCTTCATCCCTTCCTCCTCCTCACCCAGTCCCGCAACCCTAGTTCCCCTCAACACCCCCACCCTCCGCCATCCTCCATCATGGCCTCCCCCGCCCCTTCTCCCCCAAATCCCCGCCCCCTCCCCCTCCCTGGCTTCTCTCCCTAACCCCTCATTCCCCTAGCTCTGCCCCGGGGTCCCGGGTACCCCCGGCGGCCTCCCCGCCCCCCCGGCCCAGGCCCGGGCCGCCGGGGGCGCTGTGGGACCGAGCCGGGACCCTCCACACCCGCGCGAGGACGTTACCATGCCAGAGCCTCCGAGCAGCTGGGCCGGCTCGGCCCACCCACCAGTAAAAACCGCTCTGATTGGCTGGCCGCAGCCGGGAAGGCGGAGCCAGTGGGGGTCGCACGCCCTGGTGGCCGGGGCTCCGGTCGCTCCCGCCGACCAGCCGGGTCCTCCACCGGCCCAGAGAGCCCCGGCCCGGCCCCGCCCCCGGCACGGAGAGCAAGGCCCCGCCCCTGCGCCTCCTGGTCCGGGGTCCGCCTACCGGGGGGCGGGGCGCGGGGTATGGGGCACGGGGCACGCCCTCTCCGCGCTCTGAGTGACGGCCGGAGGGCCGACGCCAGGCTGCGGTTCGCGGCCTGAGCTTGGGTCCCGACCCCTCAGCACGCGCCCGCGATTCTCCTGCCTTCCTGCCCTTCCCACCCTTCCAGCCGGCCGCCTCCAGACCTCGGCCCGCCGCTTCTCCGCCTTCGCGGCTCGACTGCAAGGGCGCGCGGAGCGGCTGGATCCCACGCGCTCGCTCCTAGGACCAGAGGCTGGACCCAAGTATTCATTCCGAATGTAGGGATATCTTTGCACTTCGCAGAGCGTTTTTTTGGTTCGATGCGTATTTTTAGCACTTTAATTAATTCACTCATTCAACAACTACTGAGCACCTGTTATGTGCCAGGAAGTGTTCCAGGCACTGGGCAAATAGCAGTGGGGAAAACAGATCCCGGGAAACTCCTGCCCTTGTACGGCGTACACGGGCTTCTTACGTGACCCCAAAGTTACTTCTTTTGAGATTTGGCTCCTACCAAGTAGTGAAATCGTGAGGCGAGGGGCCCAATTTATTTTAGGAATAAAGATGTGAGATAAATGTTATATTGTACAGGTAAGGGAATTATATTCTAAAGCTATTTAATGACTGCTGAACGTCTCAGGGCTAGTAACTTAACAGAGCTCCAGGCATACGAGTGCAGAAAGGTCGAGCACCTTCTGTCCAAGGCCCGGGTAAAGGTGTTTCTTTTTTCCTTTATTTATCAACACTTAATTGAGCCTGTGCTCCGTGCTTGGTATTGTGCTAGGTCCTGAAGATACAAAGAAGTCTCACCTGGGTCCAATTCCAAGGCGCTTAGAGTCTAGCAGGGGAGAGGTAGGAAAACAACCAACACGAAGTAGAAGTCCTAAATTAAAGGTGACAAATGGGAGGAAAGGAAGAGAGAGTCATTCTTGGGGCCGTCGTAGAGAGAAACTTCATGTGGGTGTTTTGTTTTTGTTTTTGGCAGCGCCGTGTGACTTGGGGGGATCTTAGCTCCCCAACCAGCGATGGAACCCATGCCCCCTGTAGTGGAAGGGTGGAGTCCTAACCACTGGACCAGCAGGGAATTCCAAAACTTCATCTGGTTTTCATTGTAATACCTAGCTGGCCTCAAATGAGGGCCTAGTCCTGTTGTTTTCAAACATTATTATTGAGACCTCTAGGCACAGCAGAAGTGGTTCAGAGGTTCCATAAACTTTTATCAGTCACATTTTATTTTTACAGTTTTTTTTTTAATTCACTTATTTATTTTTATTTTTGGCTGTGTTGGGTCTTTGTTGCTGTGCGTGGGCTTCCTCTAGTTGTGGTGAGCCGGGGCTACTCTTCGTTGCAGTGCGCGGGCTTCTCATTGCGGTGGCTTCTCTTGTGGAGCACGGGCTCTAGCTGCGCGGGCTTCAGTAGTTGCGGCACGTGGGCTCAGTAGTTGTGGCTCACAGGCTGTAGAGCGCAGGCTCAGTAGTTGTGGCGCACGGGCTTAGTTGATCCACGGCGTGTGGGATCTTCCTGGACCAGGGCTCAAACCCACATCCCCTGCATTGGCAGGCAGATTCTTAACCACCGTGCCACCAGGGAAGCCCAGTTTTTCTTTTTTTTAATGAGGTATTTTTTAGAACACATAGACACCTGTGTGTCTATACATAAATCTTATATAATTATTTTAAAGAATCAAATAATTATATAAGATTCGTTAAGAAAAACAGAAGAGCCCTGCCTCCATTCTCTCTCCCTCCTGGGAGGCAGCCATATTCAGCTCTTTTCAACTGTTTCTTCTGGCATTTACCTTCATATCTCTGGCCCTCCTCCAACTGTGTCCCTCCCCTCGGGATGAGGAGTCCAAGGGGATATATCCATCCAAAGCCCACTTCCCACCTTATAGGTGATATTCTGAATACCTGGGGCTCTGGAATTCCCTGCCCAGCTTGCTTCCTGGGACTGCACCAGCTTCTTCCTTGGATCTTTCCTCCCCAGGGAGACCTTGCTGATAGTGTGGGCATCCCTAGGCCTGAGGGGTAGCCAAGGGGCAGCTATGCACAGCAAGAGGAGTGAGCACAAGCTGGGGTGTCCACAGGACCCTGTGTAAGCCTTGCTCATTGCAGGACAGAAGCAAGAGCAGAAAGGAAGGGGGTCAGGCAAGAGCCAGGGGCTAGGGGCTGCTATTTTCTACTGTAGAACTCTGAGGAGTCCAAAAATTCTAATTTAGAACCTGGCCTTTTAGGTAGGTCCTTATGAAAGTGTATTTGTGAAGTTAGTTTAGCGGTATTTTATTTAACAGTGTGTTACCTTAATTTGTAACATTAAGATATGTAGTGTATGAGAGGCTCCATCTGTAGTCTGCCCAGCCCTCACAAGTAATAGGGGCAGATTTGAGGATTGAACTCTTTTCCCTGCCTCTCTTCCCAGTGCTATACCTTATTCTCGTCTCCTATCTGCCAAATTTAATTTGCTCCTTTTCGTTAGTTCAATTTTCAGTTCTCACAACACTGTGACTGCATATGCTATTCAGAGTTGCACATATAGAAAAGTTTGATTATTCTTCCTTTCCTGCACTTCTTATTTTCCCTGGAATTAATAATTACCTTGTTTTTTTTCATTTGTTTAGTTTTCTATGTATTTATCTCAAAATCTTCCCCCAGTTGCCTAAATCCCTTCTCAGACTATCTAGGCACAGGAGATATTCTATCAACTTCATCTTCTTGAGGACATCTCTGCTGGAGACTTATGACCAGCACCGATCTGAGTTTATTCCCCCCCCACACACACACATCTGGCAACCTACTATCTCCTTTCACATCGCCGGACATTTTCTTTGCTTTTCTCCTTTGCTGGATCTTTTATTTGCCAGTTTTCCATATCTTTCTCTTTCTTGACTTATTCCCTCTTTTTGGAGGAGACCATCTTCCGGAAGCTTCCTCAGAAAGGAGGTAAATTGTTTTCAAACTTTGCATGTTTGACATTACCATTATTCTAGTCTGACATGATCGATCCATTGTTTTGCTGGGACTTGAATTTCTTTGGAATTATGACGGCATTGCAACGTGACCTTCTAGCTTTGGTCATTGCTCTTGAGATGTCTGAAGTCTTTTAACTCCTTATCCTTTGTAAGTGACTTTCCCCTCTCTCTGAACCTCTCCTTGTCTCCAGTGTTCTAAAATGGCAGTGATATGTCTTAGAGAAGGTATTTGTAGTGCTGGGCACTCAGTGCCCCTAACTTCTGGGAAATAATCTTGAATCATCCCATTAGTGATTTCTTCACTTCCATTTTCTTTCTTATTTCTTTTTTGGAACTCTTATAATTCAGATGATGCATCTGCTGGACTGGTCCTTCTCATTTCTTGTTTTTCTCTCCTACTTTTCATCTTTTTTACTTTGTCTTTGGGAGATTTCCTCAACTTTTATCTTCTTATTCTTCTACTGAGTTTTTCAATATTTTAAAGACTTTTATTACTCTCACTTTATTTTTGTTCTCCAGCTATTCCTTTTTATAGCATCTTATTTTGTTTCAGAGTTGCAGTAGCTTATCTCTGACACTATTAATGATGGTTTAAGTTTTCTTCTCTTGCATAATCACTGTTTTCTCTAAATTTCCTTTTCTGTGGTTTTGATCTCTTTCATGTTAGAGTCTTTGCTTGAAGGTCTTATAATCCCTGGTTGTCTGCTCACATTTAAGGATGGGTTACCAAAATCCCAGTGAGAAGCGTTTGTGCTCTGTGGGCTGAGGTACATGGGTGGGGCTTGTCTCCAAGAGCTTCACTGCAGGGAACCTCTGATGTCACATCTTTAGGCCTTCCTTCTTGGGGTGGTCAGCAATCTGGCACAACTAATTCCATTTGCCGTATGGTTGCCCCACTTCTGCCTTAGGATTCATCCTTCTCTGGTCTGTCAGCAACCACTCATCCATATGCTTAACAGCTTCCTAAAGTATTTTGCTCGTCCCCTCTCCTGTTTCCCTGTCTTTGTGCACTTATGCCTTAAAAAAATCCCTTTGCTATAGTTTTAGTATATTTTTAGTAGAACAAAATTAGATACATGTGTTCAATATACCAGTTTTACCCAGAAACTTTAAATATATTTTAAATATTTTTAAAACAGTAGTTTAAATATATATACACTCAAATGTCCTACGTATCAAATTTTTGGGTTTGTCAAAACAAGCTTGTTGACATCGAATGATTTTATAATACAGAGATATCATGAAGTTGAACTTACAAATGTATTCTAATAAGACATTGCTTTTATCTGTTTTAGATAGTGAGGTTCTACAGAAGGCTCTGCTTGCAAAAGGGGGTTAGCTGCTTTTTAAAAAAAGGTTTAGAAACATCTCTTCTGGGCTAGTGATCAACTAGTGTGACCCTTGAACTGTGGTGAAGGTGCTGCTACTGACCTGAACTGCATGGGAGAGGGGCTTGGAGGAGGGAGCATCCCAGCCCCAAGGGTAAAGGGAAGGAAAAAAGAGAAGACTTGCCACCTGAGAAAAGAGAAAGAGTTATCTCCTTATACCCTCCTAACTTCCAGCCCCTTGCACTGTCTGCCCACGATCCCTCCACATCTTGGGCATTATAAAACATTGCATTTTTAAAAATCAGCTTTATTGAGATATAGTTTACACATAATAAAATTCACCAATTTTAAGTGTAGGGCACAGTGAATTTTCACAAATGGTACAGTCATGTAAACACTGCCATAATCATGACATAAAACATTTCCTTCCCTCAGAAACGTTCTTTGTTCCCTTTTGCAGTCAGTCGCTTCTCCCTCATCTGGCTCCTGTCATCTACTGATCTGCTTTCTGTCACTATAGTTTTGCATCTCTAGAATTTCATATGAATGGAGTCATACAGTGTGTGGTAGTTTGTGTCTGCCTTCTTTCACTTGGTATAAAGCTTTTGAGATTATCCATGTTGTTGCATGTATCAGTCGTTCATTCTTTTTTAATGTGAAGTAGTATATTTCATTGCATGGACGTACTGCAATTTGTTTATGCATTCACCAGTTGATGGACATTTAGGTTGTTTGTAGGTTTGAGCTATAACAAATAGAGCTGTTTGTAAATATTTGTGCATATAGATCTGTGTGTGGACATATGTTTTCATTTCTCTTGGGTAAATTTCATTTCTCTTGGGTAAATACTTAGGAATGGGAATTGTGTGATAATGTATATTTAACTTTAAAAAAACTGCCAAGCAGTTTTCTAAAGTGGCTGTACCATTTTACATTCTCACCAGTAATATACAAGGGTTTCACTTTCCCAACATCCTCAACACTTGGTATCCTCACACTTTTTACTGTGGTTAACAAGTTGTAGTTTTATTTCCCTAATGACGTTGAGAATCTTTTCATGTGCTTATTTACCATTTGAATATCTTCTTTAGTGATGTGTCTATTCAAATCTTCTACCCATTTAAAAACTGGATTGTTTTCCTTCTTGTAATGGAGTTATAGTGGTTCTTCATATATTCTGGATACAAGTCCTTTATCAAATACATGTTTTGCAGATAATTTTTTTTCCTGTCAGCAGCTTCCATTTTATTTTCTTTTATGTCTATGTTATGTCTGTGTTTCTCTTGTAATATTTTGTCTGGTTTTTGTAGCAAGGTAATGCTAACCGAATAAAATGATTTGAGAAGTGTTCCATACTGTTCAGTTTTCTCAAAGAGTTTATGTAGAGTTGTATTATGTTTTCCTTAAATGTTTGGCAAAAAATTTACCAATAAAGCTGTCTGGGGCTGGAGTTTTCCTTGAAGGAAAGGTTTTTAATTATTAATTTAATATCTTTGGTTGATTGAGGGCTTTTCAGGTTTTCTTTTTTATTGAGCTTTAATAGATTGTATCTATTAAAGGAATTTGTCTAATTCACCAAGTTTATTGGCATAACATTTTTTCATAATACTCTCTTATTATTCCCACTGTAGAGTCTGTAATGGTGTCCCCTTGTTATTCCTGATGTTTGTAAATTGTGTCTTTTTTTTCCCCTGGTAAAAGCTGGCTAGAGCTTTATCAATTTATTAATCTTTTCAAAAAACCAGGTTTTGGTAATTGCATTGATTTTCTCCATTTTTGTTTGTTTGTTTTCTGTTTTATTTATTTTATTCTTAACCATATTATTTCCTTCTGCTTGAGTTTCTCTGTTCTTCCTTATCTAGTTTCTTCCTCTAAGCACTGCTTTGGCAGCATCCTACAAATCTTGATATGTCATGTTTTCATTTTCACTCAGTTCAAAATTTCATAATTTTCCTTGTCATTTCTGCTTTGATTCATGGATTATATAGAAGTGTGTTGTTTAATTTACAAATATTTGGGAATTTTCCCAGATATCTCTCAATTATTGACTTATAGTTAATTCCATTGTGATCAGAGAACATATTTTATATGATTCTAATCTTCTTAAGTTTATTGATATTTGTTTTATGGTTCAGATTATTATTCCATATGCATTTGGAAATAATGCATCCTGCTGTTGTTGGGTGAGATGTTCTATAAATGTCAATTGAGTCAAGCTGGTTGATAGTATTTTTCAAAACCTCTATATCCTTACTTTTTTTTTTTCCTACTTTTTCCAATTCATGAAAGAAAAGTGTTGAAACCTCTAACTCTAATTGTGGATTTATCCATTTCTCCTTTCACTTCTATAAGTTTTTCACTTCATGTATTTTGAAGCTATGTTATTAGGTTCATATTTATCTATCTATATATATATAAGATTATGTCACCTTTATTAACACCTTTATCATTATGGAATATCCCTCCCTTTTTATCTTTGCTAATCTTTCTTGTTCTAAAATCTGAAATTAATATAGCCACTCTAGCTTTCTTTTGATTAGTATTAGCATGGTTTATTTCTATTCATCTTTTAACGTATATGTATCTTTTTATTTTAAGTGTGTTTCTTGTAGACAGAACATAGTTGAGTATTGGGTTTTTCTTAATTGAATCTCATAATATATCTTTTAATTGGCTTGTTTAGATCATTTATTTGTGATCTAATTTTTTAAATAAATGTATGGGTTTTTAAAAATTAATTTATTTGGCTGCATCGGGTCTTAGTTGCGGCATGTGGGATCTTTTGTTGCGGCACACAGGCTCTTCGTTGTGGTGCATGGGCTTCTCTCTAGTGTGTCACACAGGCTCCAGAGTGCGCGGGCTCAGTAATTGCGGTACGCAGGCTCTCTTGTTGTGGTACGTGGGCTCTAGAGCTTGGCAGCTTAGATGTCCCGCGGCATGTGGCATTTTAGTTCCCTGCCCAGGGATTGAACCCACATTCCCTGCATTGGAAGGCAGATTTAACCACTGGACCACCAAGGAAGTACCTATTTGTGATCTGATTATTAGTATGATTATGTATAAAAGAAAGAAGAAGTGGGGAGGGAGAGAAAGGGAGAAAAGGGGAAAGGACCCCAAATTGGGAATCAGAAAAGCAGGTTGAAGTCCTGACTCTGTACTTCCCAGCTCTGTAACTTTAGATGAGTCTTATAACTCTGATCCTCAGCTGGCTCTACATGTTTGTAAGGATAAATAAGTTATTTGTAACCTACAACATGCTCTGAAATCATAAGGGATTAAAGGACCATCCAGTGCCAGATGTATAGATAGACAGGTATCCATAAACCAGGGTGTGACTGCCTCAAAGACAGAACTAGGTCTCACTGTTTTTTGTATTTCTAGCATCTAGCCCCATGCCTGGAACATAGAACGTTACCAATAAGTGTTCGTTGAGTAAATGAGGCAATGAAAGAATTAACTTTGAATAAGTGAATGAATGATAGTATGTAAAAGACCGGTGGGTGTCAGGTGACAAGTTGTTAAGTGGCTATGGCACTGCTAAGAACTGAAGTTACAATGTTTAATTCCTTATCCGTTAAATGTTTCAGTAACATGGAAGAATAATATGCACATATATGTATTTTTACTTACAGCTTCATTAATTCAACAAATGTTTATTAAGTGCCTACTATATACCAGGCAAAGTTCTAGTCCTGGGCATACAATGATGTCCATTTTAATCATTTGTTTTAAAAAGGCCTCTGGCACTGATGATTACCTTCAGTGACAGTGTTGGTTAAGCCCTGACCGCTGGTGCAAATTGAAATACATTCCCATTAGTTATTGATTGGCTGTAATTTTGTTTTAATTAAAAGTTCTTTGGGAAAAGAACTTTTTCTAATTGCTGTTTCCTACTTTTAGCCGTTAATATTTAGTTTGGGAGCATAACATTTAATGATTTTTAAAAAGCAATAGGTCAAGTTAATATATATTAGGTGATGGATTAAAAAGCTAGATAATCAAGCAGATAGATGACAGGGAGTCATTCTTCCAATCAACCTGATGATGTCACTGGAGAAAAGAAGGTCAGTTGGAACGTGATGTCTGGCAGTTACAGGGAGCTGTGGCTAGGAAGAGGGTACTCAGGAGCTGCCCTGGAGTCCTTAACCCCCAAGCAGCTAACATCGTGTGTCCAGGCCCCTGTACCAGAGACACAGGACATCTCTGTGACTGACAGAGTGATCCCAAATGGAGAAAGACGAACCCCCACTGTTGGTGACCCCTGCGTCAGTGAAAGCCATCATCTCAAGAATTGAGGCTGCCCAACTAACTCGGGCTCAGGAGGTAACCCCTTGAGATGAGGGTGTCACCCTTCTGTTGGGGTCTGATGTGGAGGCTGGGAACTGAGCCCAGATTTGGGTAAGATTCCAGCTCTGGGCCCTCAGGGGTTCTGGGATCCTAGCAAGCTGTGTTTGTGGACAGATTAGTGGAGGGTGAGCTGGAATCAAACCGCCCCCGAGGCAGGGATGGGCCCAGGAAGCAGACAGCCCACAGGGAAGCCCTAGGTTGGCCCTGAGACACATCGTGGTGGGCCCTACCAGGGCAGGAGGAGGGGCCCAGAGTTCATGATTGGGGTCTGTTCTTGGCAACCTGTCAGAGTGCCGCAAGCTGAGCCCTAGAAACTCACAGGGAAATGGCCAAATATTCAAATCACCCTGCACGTGAGCCTCTGGTGCATTTTTTTAATGGGAGCCTCTGATCCTGAGGGTTTCTTGGGGCCTCATTTTTCTAGTCTGTTGCCTCTGGATCCTTGTGAGGAGAGATGTCCAGAAGTCCCCAGCAAATTCTGAAATTCTGAAGAAATGTTCGCTGTGGATTTTTAGTATTCTCTCCCTGAGCTGGTCTTAATAATCAAAATGACAGTAATTAGAGCTAACACTTATTTTATGTGCCAGGCGCTGTCCTAAGTACTTTACAAATACTGGTTCATTTAATCTTTACTAAAACCCTGTGACATAGGTACTATAATTATCTGCACTTTACAAATAAGAAAACTGAGGCCCCAAGAAATTAACTGACTTGTCTAAGATCACACTACTAGGACATGGCATCTAGCACCAGAGTTCACACCCAAAAACACTACAATCTGCTGCCTTCCATATAGAATATTTCTTCCCAGCTCTCAGACATCTTGGACAATGTCAACTGTGTCATCAACCGCTTCCAGGAAGAATTAGAATATGATTTCAAAAAAAAGGCAAAATCTCACCAGACAGAGCAAAAGGGCAAGAACAGATTCATCTTGCTGGAGAAAATTACCTCATTCTCCAATGATGCTAAGACTAAAGAGAAGCACTTGTATGAAATTCTCCACTGGCTAGGTAACTGGGGTGAGT
The DNA here is from genome assembly GCF_964341445.2 of Mesoplodon mirus. Taxonomy (NCBI): domain Eukaryota; kingdom Metazoa; phylum Chordata; class Mammalia; order Artiodactyla; family Ziphiidae; genus Mesoplodon; species Mesoplodon mirus. Next base: position 55,895,972 of record NC_138987.1, on the reverse strand, counting down.
TTGCAGGCTGGGTGCAGTCCTGAGGTCGGGTGCCTTCCCCGCCAAGATGCTGGTCCCAGCTCACTCAGCCTCCTCCTTTCCCCTACCCTAGGTCAGCATTTGCTGGGAGGGGAGTGCAGGGTGGTGGGTGCAGAAGGCACAAAAGACACATCACAGCACCTCTCCAGTGAAACATTGTCCCACTCATGTCACAGCATATCACCTCTATTCCCTAGAGAGGCAAACATGTCATTGTCCAAAACATAATAGATTGTGATATTAGGTGCATATGTGATGAAGCCTAAGTCATGGGTTCATTCTTTTTTTTTTTTTTTTCTTTTTGCGGTATGCGGGCCTCTCACTGTTGTGGCCTCTCCCGTTGCGGAGCACAGGCTCCGGATGCGCAGGCCCAGTGGCCGTGGCTCACGGGCCCAGCCGCTCCGCGGCATATGGGATCCCCCCAGACCGGGGCACGAACCCGTATCCCCTGCATCGGCAGGCGGACTCTCAACCACTGCGCCACCAGGGAGGCCCCATGGGTTCATTCTTACATCTCATTTTTTAGTAAGATAGAACCTAAATGCAAACTCACACTAGCTGTTTTATTTTTCCAGCTTTATTGAGATATAATTGACAAACACCATTGTGTAAATTTAAAGTGTACATGTGATTATTTTATATATAAACATATATATGTATATAGTGAAATGATTATCACAATAACATATCACCTCACATAGTCACCCTTTGTTGTGTGTGTGGTGAGAATATTTAAGATCTACTCTCTTAGCAAATTTCAAATATAGGCATACCTTGGATATTGCAGGTTCAGTTCTAGACCTCCACAATAAAGTGGATATCATAATAAAGTGAATCATGTGAATTTTTTGGCTTCCCAGTACATGTAAAAGTTGTGTTTATACTCTAGTCTATTAAGTGTGCAATAGCATTATGTCTAAGAAAACAATGTACATTAAATATACTTTATTGCTAAAAAGTGCTAACCATCATCTGACAATGCAGGGTTTGCACAAACTTTCAATTTTTAAAAAATGCAGTCTTTGCAAACAACAGTAAAGCATAGCACAATAAAATGAGGTATGCCTGTATACAACACAGTATTATTAACTGTAGTCACCATGCTGTACATCAGATCTCCAGAACTTATTCATCTTATAATTGAAAGTTTGTACCCTTTGACCAACATCTCCCCATTTCTCTCACCTCCCAGCCTCTGATAACCACCAATTTACTCTGTTTCTGTGAGTTCAGCTTTTTTTAGATTCCACATATAAGTGAGATCGTACGGTATTTGTCTTTCTTTCTCTGTCTGACTTATTTCACGTAGTGTAATACCCTCAAGGTCCATTCATGTTGTTGCAAATGGCAGGATTTCCTTCTGTGTTATGACTTAATAATATAGATCTTCCTTAGCTTATGATAGGGTTATGTCCCAATAACCCTATCATAAGTTGAAAATACCATAAATTGAAAATGTGTTTAATACACCTAACCTACCAAACATCACAGCTTAGCCTAGCCTACCTTAAATGTGTTCAGAACACTCGCATTAGCCTACAGTTGGGCAAGATCATCTAACACAAAGCCTATTTTATAATAAAGTGTTTAATATCTCATGTAATTTATTGAAGACTATACTGAAAGTGAAAAACAGAATGGCTGTATGCATACAGATGGTTGTAAGTGTATTCATTGTTTACGCCTGTGATTTTGTGGCCTCTTAGAGCTGTAGCTTGCTGTTACTGCCTAGCATCGTGAGAGAGTATTGTACCATATATCACTAGTGTGGGAAAAGATCAAAATTCAAAATTCGAAGCATGACTTCTACTGAATGTGTATCACTTTCGCCTCATTGTAATAAATCATAAGTTGAACCATCATAAGTTGGGGACTATCTGTATTTCATTATATATACTACATTTTCTCTATCCATTCATCCACTGACTGACACTTGGGTTTTTTCCATGTCTTGACTGTTGTAAATTATGCTTCAGTGAACATGGGCATGCAGAAATCTCTCGGAGACAGTGATTTTGTTTCCTATGGATATATACCCAGAAGTGGGATTGCTGTACTATATAGTAATTCTATTTTTAATTTTTTTAGGAACCTCCATACTGGTTTCCAAAATGGTTATACCAATTTACATTCCCACCAACAAGGGTCCCCTTTTTTTCATGTCCTCACCATTGCTTGTTATCTCATCTTTTATACATAATAGCCATCCTAATAGGTCTGAGGTACTATCTCGTTGTGGCTTTGATTTGCATTTCCCTGATGATTAGTGATGTTGAACACCTTTTCATATACCTGTTGGCCATTTGTATATCTTCTTTAGAAAAATGTCTATTCATATCCTTTGCCCTTTTTTTAATCGGATTATTTGTTTTTTTGCTATTAAGTTGTGTGAGTTCCTTTTAGATTTTGGATATTAACTCTTTATTAAATACATGGTTTGCATGTATTTTCTCCCGTTCTGTAGGTTAAGGCTTTTCACTTTGATAATCATTTCTTTTACTGTGCAGAAACTTTTTAATTTGATGTAGTTCCACTTATTTATTTTTGCTTTTGTTGCCTTTGCTTTTGGTGTCATATCCAAAAAAAAATCATTGCCAAGACCAATATCAAGAAGCTTTTCCCCTATGTTTTCTTTTAGGAGTTTTATGGTTTCTGGGCTGGTATTTAAGTTTTTGATTAATTTAGAGTTAATTTTTGTGAGTGGTATAATATAGGAGTCCAATTTCATTTTTTTGCATGTAAATGTACAGGTTTACCAGCACCACTTATTGAAGAGATTATCCTTTCCCCATTGAGTGTTCTTGGCTCCCTTGTCAAATATTAGCTGACCGTATATGCATGGGTTTATTTCTGAGCTCTTGATTCTGGCCCATTTATCTATGTGTCCGTTTATATGCCAGTGCCATAGTGTTTTGTTTACTATAGCTTTGTAATATAGCTTAAAATCAGGTAGTGTGATGCCTCCAGCTTTGTTTTTTTTTTCTCAAGAATGCTTTGGCTATTTGGGGTCTTTTGTGGTTCCATATGAATGTCAGGATTGTTCTTCCTAGTTCTGTGGAAAATGCCATTGAGATTTTGATAGGGATTGCACTGAATCTATGGATGACTTTGGGTGGTATAGACATTTTAACAATATTAATTCTTCTGATCCATGACATGGGTTATGTTTCCATTTACACGTGTCTTCTTTAATTTCTTTCATTAAGGTCTTATGGTTTTCACTGTAGAGATCCTTCACCTCCCTTGTTAAATTTATTCCTAAGTATTTTATTGTTTTGATGCTATTGTAAATGGGATTGTTTTCTTTATTTCTTTTTTGGATAGTTAATTGTTAGTGTATAGAAATGCAACTGACTTTTATATGTTGATTTTGGATCCTGTAACTTTATTGAATTTGTTTATTAGTTCTAATTGTTTTTTGTGGAGCACACTAGCTATTTTATAGAGGGACCCAAGGGTGATATTCAAAGTACTGAATGGATACTGAGCCAAACAGCACTGATGCCAGCTGTAAGCAACTGGTATAGCCATTTGGGTGTGGACCAGCTGCATGCAGCCCTGGAGCCAGATGCTACCCCCGTTAAGATCAGAGTTATCTGATCAGGAGACTTCAGTCTGGTGTGAGGTATGGTGGATGCTACAGTGTTGGAGGAAGATGGTATAGGGATATGCCCTACCCCTGCTCATATTGCCCTGCCCCTGAGGAGCTCTTGGTTCTGTGGTCCTTCAGCTGCTCCCAAGAACTAAGCAGGGCTGTTGACTGCAGTTAATTAATTTAATTGTCCAGATATTGGACTAGGCAGTGAGGATAGAGCAATAACAAGATAGGCACATTCCTGGCCTTGTAGTACAACAGTGCTGTTTTATGTCTATGCATATTTTCTACATGGCAGGTCTCATGTTAATCATTTCACTTGTATTATCTCATTTAATCCATACCCAACCCTTTTTTGGCAAGGATACTAAGGCTTAGGGGAATAAGTGACTTGCTCAACATCATACAGCTAATAAGAGGTTAAACCAATCCAACCTCAAAGCCTGCTGGTGTAACCCTGTCCTATAGGGCTATTTGGGGCTCCCTAGAGGACAGACTATTCTCAGCCTGCATCTCCCACTCTCTCTCCAGGTGACAGTCTGACCTATGAGATCAGGAACAGGAAGAGTGAGGAGGAAGAGGAAGCCCTGGATGAATGGATCGAGGTGATGGAGAAGGTGTTGCCCCTCTCCCTCATCGCCACCAAAGGAGGCATCGAGTCTCTCATTTCCCTCTGCTCCACTCTCATCGAAGGACAAAGGAAAGGGCACAGAGTAAGTTCCAGGAGCACCTGGCAGGGGAGCTGGGTGGGGTGGATGCCATCTCAAGGAAAGAAGTCACACACCAGGGTCTATGGGAGTCTTTCTGATTCTCCTCCATAACAAAAGCTTTAGCTGAGATGGATGGTCAGTGGTAAGAGGTTGGGGTGGTGGACCCAAGCTGAGAAGTGAGCAGTTCTGGGCTGTCCCTCAGGGCTGAAGGAAGGTGTGATGTGGAGACAGGTCCTTGTTGGTGCTCCCTGGAGCTGCGGCCTCGTATGGGGGAACAAGGCTGGAAGGTCAGAAAGGGTGGAGTTTATAGCTAGAGCTAGAGGAACATCCTTTCCTTAAACCAAGCCCAGATGCAGAGCCAAGCAGTCTGGTGAGACTCAGCTAGCGGACCTTCTAGAACCTTCTCGATTGTGGCTACTCCAGAAGTACCCAGTCAACAACATGGCTCAACCTTGAAATATTACTCCTCTCAGCACTAGAAGGGGCCCGAGATTATCTAACTGCCACACTTTGTAGATGAGAACATTGAAGCTCAGAGAAGAGAAGGATCCACAAGGAAAGCCTGTGGCAAACCTAGGCCCCACGCATAGGTTTTCTGGCTTCTTAATCTTACTCAAGAGCATGGGCTTCGGAGTCAGACAAACCTGAGTTTGAATCCCAATTTCTAGCTGTGTGACTTTGGGTAAGTTACTTCATCTCTCTGAACCTCACTTTCCTCATATGCAAAGTGAGGAGAGCATTGTCTGCCTTACAGGGTTCCACATGGTGTGAGGCATCTGGCACTGTGCTTAGAACACACACTCAGGGCTTAATAAACAAGAGCTAACATTATCATTTTACCATTGATTTTCATGGCCAGGTTCCTTACCAGTCACGCAAGGTCGATAGCTGGGGGAGGGAGGAAGCAAGGAAAGGTGGAGGAGAAGGAGACAATCTCTCCTACTGTCCTTGTCATATTATGTCTTGAAATATAGTTATTTGTTTACTTGATTTATTTCCTTACTAGGTTATAAATTTCTGGAGGGCAAAGGCTGTGTCTTATTCATTTTTTTAGGGATTAGTTATTGAGCACTTTCTAGGTACCTGGTACAGTGCTTGGTACTAAACATGTATAATCTACTTACGTCCCATGAAGTAAATGCTATGATTATCCCCATTTTTCAGAAATAGAGGTGCTGAGAAGTTAGGAAATTTGCCTAAGGCAGGTGGTAAGGATGGGATTCAAGCCCGAGTTATCTGACTCTAGAATCCATGCTCTGAACCGTTAGAGCATATGGCCTCTCTGACAGTATTAGCTAAATGCTAGCTTGATTTCAGTGTCATTTAATTTCCATATTTCCTTTAGCCCCTCATCCAAAGTTAGCCAGTGTTTTGTCTGCCAGTGATGTTCACTGAATGAGAAATGAACGAATGCTCCAAGATAATCACTCCAGCAGCTCTACACATGGTAGATCCAAGGGGATACAACTATGACCATGGACCATCCCTGAGGAGCTGAAGTTTGCATATGAATGGGTTTGAACACAAAGTGCACAATCGGTGTTTATGTACATTTTCCTGCTTTCATCAGAGTATCAAAGGAGTTCATGACCCCCATATGGAAAAATACATTAGTCATTATAAAAGAATGTAAACCGTTGCAGGACCATGTGATAAATTCTCTACAAACACAGTCCAGTGGTAACAGGAAAGGAGAATACAACTTCCCAGGTGATCTAGAGTCTAAGTGCCAGGTGGGCTTCCAGAATTTAGATAGTTGGCAATAGGTAGCCAAACAGAGATATTGAGACTAGGAAGTAGCGTGATTAGAAAAATCACTCTACTCCAGGGAAATATGGAGGATCAGGAGTGTGTTGAATTGGGTTGAACTGGATCGAATAGGTCCAGACCCCTCTGGGTCCTGCAGGTGCTGTGGAGCTGACAGACCCTGACAGGTAAGCTCTGAGCAAGCTCTGAGCCCAGCAGAGATCTCTCCTGACAATATCTCCCCTGGCCTCATATAATGCCCCAGCTCCTTATTGCCAAAGCCCTAAGAAGGTTGGATGGGAATTTGGCCAAGCAGGGTGTGGAGAATCAGTATAACCCTTGAGTTTATTGCCTTTGTTCTCTCCACCTCTCCTAGTGTCCAAACTCACCTTCTGGCAGAGCTAGTGGAAACAAAGCCCACAAAAAGGGATATCTGAGCTCAGAGCAGATGCTCCAGGACAAGCACACTACCTGCATAAGGGTCTCCGAGGTGAAGTCCATGCTGCAGGAACTTGTGGACTCCACGATGTTCAACCAGGGGGAGGTTCGGGCCATCAGGTACATGTCTGCTGTGGTCGAGAACCTCAACAAGGCCTTGATGCTCCAGCACAAGGAGAACAGAAGCCAGGAGGCCAAATACAGGACACCTGAAAATAGAGATGACCAAAGAACTCAGCAGCCAGAGGCTCTACTTCCAGAAGTCCCTCCAAGTGGTCAAGAGTAAGAGAGATGCCCTACTAAAGCAGGTAGAAATTCTAGGGGGAAAGTACCCTGACCTCCTCCTGATGAAGCATGCCTTAGAGTTCCAGCTGAACAAGGCTCAGTCTGCTAGAGGTCAAGTAGAATACTCAGTCAAGATCTTGGTTGACTCCCCAGCCCCTGCCAAGAAAGAGGCCCTCCCAAAGAAAGAAACAGTCATAGAGGAAACCCAACAGGAACCCAAGAAGGAGGAACAGTTTTCACCACTCTCCCCAAGTCCCCTGGCCATGACCTGGGATAGTAGTGCTAGGCCTTCCACATGTCAACCACTTTCCACCATGACCGTGCATTCAAGGATTGCAGATGTGTACAGCAGCAAGGACACTGAAAATCTTCAGCCTGTGTTGCCATCCTCCATGGATCACAAGTTTCCTAAGAAATGGGAAAGACCGTCAGCAGAAAGCCCAGGCCACAAAGTCAAAGACCAGAAGGACTTCTTCCAGGAAGTGACCCAGGAGAAGGAAGGACTCCAGATGAAGTCCCATTTTCAGAAGCAGCTGTCCCCAGAGAGCTCTAGGAAGGTGGCCTTGGAGAGCAAGGCAGAGCACTGGGAAGAGGAACTCAGCTGGGAGAGGCGAAGGCAGCAGTGGCGGGAGGAGGAGGAGATGTGGCTGCAGTGGCAAGAGCAGTGGGCCCTGCTGGAGCGGGAGCACCGGCAGAAGCGGGGCAGTGGGAGCAGGGGGAGGCAGCAAGGGGGTGGCAGCGGAGATCGGCCCAGGAGCAAGGGCGCCCATGGAGGGGGCCGGAGCAGACAGGAGAGGACGTGGAGAGAATGGGCTTCGTGCCCACCGGTCGATGGAGGGACTTGGAGGAGGCATCACTGGCACCTCCCCCAGGCCGGGCCCAATCTGCTCACCAAGGCAGGAGGCCACACTTGCCCAGGTCCCCTAAGACCCAGCAACCTGCCCCCAGAAACCAGAGGACCATGAGTTCAGCCGAGTTTACTCAGAAACCACGGGCCCACTGTGTTCCCACGAAGCCCAAGAAGACAGCCTCCCTTCCTGTCACGGGGACATCCCTCCGAAAGGTGACCCAGCCCCCTTTGCGTACATCCCCAGTAACTCTGAAGGGGAAGGTATACCACGTGGACGTGGAGGCCCAGAGGAAGAACCTGCAGCTCCTGACTGAGGAGGATCAGCTGGGGCTGCCCCACGACCTGCGCCACAAGGGGCGGGAGCTCACCACCACCGCCATGGAGCTGAACGCGCTCAAGCTGTGGTGCCTGTGCCATAAGTACATCCTCTACAGACATTTCCAGAGCCTCTGGTAGGTCCTCCCTGGCACCCACCGGCACCCACCCACACCGCTGCAATATATCGGCAGAGCCAGAGCCCAGTGAGAAAGGAGGAGCATGGGGCAAGTGTGATGGAGAGAATCACCCCACTCCTGGACAGGGTTCCCCCTGAGGGAGGGTACCTGCGAAGGACACCTGACCTCGGAGCCTTGGGCAGCCCTGAAGGTGTGGGAGGTCAAGCACTTACACACTGCTCTCTAGTGAGCTTTCCTGCAAGCCTTTCTTCCTGCCTTCCTACTGCCCTGTCCGTAACCCACCTAACATGCTCCCCCATTTGCCTTACTTTTTTTTTTTTTTTGCGGTATGCGGGCCTCTCACTGTTGTGGCCTCTCCCGTTGCGGAGCACAGGCTCTGGACGCGCAGGCTCAGCGGCCATGGCTCACGGGCCCAGCTGCTCCACGGCATGTGGAATCTTCCCGGACCGGGGCACGAACCCGTGTCCCCTGCATCGGCAGGCGGACTCTCAACCACTGCGCCACCAGGGAAGCCCTGCCTTACTTTTTTTTTTTTTTAAGATGTTGGGGGTAGGAGTTTATTAATTAATTTATTTATTTTTGCTGTGTTGTGTCTTCGTTTCTGTGCGAGGGCTTTCTCCAGTTGTGGCAAGCGGGGGCCACTCTTCATCACGGTGCGCGGGCCTCTCGCTATGGCGGCCTCTCTTGTTGCAGAGCACAGGCTCCAGACGCGCAGGCTCAGTAGCTGTGGCTCACGGGCCTAGTTGCTCCGTGGCATGTGGGATCCTCCCAGACCAGGGCTCGAACCCGTGTCCCCTGCATTAGCAGGAAGATTCTCAACCACTGCGCCACCAGGGAAGCCCCCTGCCTTACTTTTATTCCTGTTTCCAGCCCAGCCCAAGCCTCCTCACCTGACAACACCTCCTGCTTCTCTGCTCCCTGTTTTCCCCAGCTCTCACAGACACAGAGTCATCTCTGGTTAACAGAGAGTTGGGGGCAGGAGGAGGCTCCTTCACCCACTAAATCACTTCCCTCTCTTCCCAGACAAGAAGTGATCAACCATGTACAAGTTGTGTGAGAAGCTGGGGCTGCCTACAAGGCCCAGAACCTCTACCTCTTCCTGGAAAACGTCGACCGCCTGCAGAACCTCCAGCTGCAGGCCTGGACAGACAAGCAGAGGGACCTGGAGGAGAAGCACCGAGAGTGCCTGAGCAGCATGGTGACCGTGTTCCCCAAGGTGGGCCTCCCACCCGGCGACCTTCTCAGGGGTCAGCACAGCCAGCAGGGATGGGGCCAGGGTGGATCCATGGGGCTGTGGGGTGTACCTGGGCGCGGGGGAGCAGTTGGGAAATAAGAGAGCAGATTAAAGCCTCTGAACCAGGAAGAGGGGAAGGCAGGAGACAGCCTGAGTGTAAGGAAGGTCAGTTTTCCAATCTCCATATGTGGGAAGAGCAAGAGAGGGAGGGACCCTCTAAAGGAGCTGGACAAGAAAGCTTCTTCTGGAGGGGAGGTAGTTGGAGCCTGCAGTCCCAACTCTGTGCTCAGATTCTCCCTCCCCTGTGGGTCTCCCTGTCCTGCTCTTGTCTGATCGGGTTGCTCTCCAGGCTTGGTCACAGCTGTCTTCTTTACCCTCGTGCTGGCGACTCCCTTTGCTTCTCTCTGGGGACAGCTCCCCTGCTTTCTCTCTCTCTCTTTTTTTTTTTTTTGGCTGCATTGGGTCTTCGTTGCTGTGCACTCAGGCTTTCTCTAGTTGCAGCGAGCGGGGGCTGCTCTTCGTTGCAGTGCACGGGCTTCTCATTGCGGTGGCTTCTCTTGTTGCGGAGCACGGGCTCTAGGTGCACGGGCTTTAGTAGTTGTAGCTCGTGGGCTCTAGAGCGCAGGCTCAGTAGTTGTGCACGGGCTTAGCTGCTCTGTGGCATGTGGGATCTTCTGGGACCAGGGCTCAAACCTGTGTCCCCTGCATTGGCAGGCAGATTCTTAACCACTGCGCCACCAGGGAAGCCCCTCCCCTGTTTCTAGATGCCAGGTCTCCCTCGTTTTAGTGGAGTACCTCCTCCGGTCACTTCCTGACAAAAGGTTCCTGGCATGTAAAATCATTGAGACCCTGGTTGTCTGAAAATGTCTTTACTGAATATCTACTCTTAACTCTTTACCTTAAAATTTTTTTTATTTTTGGCTGTGTTGGGTCTTCATTGCTGCATGCGGGCTTTCTCTAGTCACGGTGAGCTGGGGCTACTTTTCGTCGTGGTGTGCGGGCTTCTTATTGCAGTGGCTTCTCTTGTTGCTGAACATGGGCTCTAGGTGCGCGGTCTTCGGTAGTTGCAGCACACGGGCTCAGTAGTTGTGCTGCACGGGCTATAGGGTGCACAGGCTTCAGTAGTTGTGGCTCGTGGGTTCCAGAGTGCAGGCTCAGCAGCTGTGGTACACGGGCTTAGTTGCTCTGTGGCACGTGGGATCTCAGTAATTGTGGCATGCAGTCCCTAGAGCGTGCGGGCTTCAGTAGTTGCGGCACATGGGCTCAGTAGTTGCAGTGTGCAGGCTCTAGGGTGCACAGGTTTCAGTAGCTGTGGCGCACAGGCTTAGTTGCTCCACAGCATGTGGGATCTTCCTGGACCAGGGATTGAACCCGTGTCCCCTGCATTGGCAGGCAGATTCTTTGATGTGGACCATTTTTAAAGTCTTTCTTAAATTTGTTAAAATATTGCTTCTGTTCTGTGTTTTGGTTTTTTTGGCCGCAAGGCATGTGGGATCTTAGCTCCCCGACCCGGGATCGAACTTGCACCCCCTGCATTGGAAGGTGAAGTCTTAACCACTGGATCACCAGGGGAGTCCCCAGCAGCCAGATTCTTAACCATTGCACCACCAGGGAAGTCCCTACCCTTAACTCTTTTTTTAAATTTTTATTTTATTTTTGGCTGCATTGGGTCTTCGTTGCTGTGTGCAGGCTTTCTCTAGTTGTGGCAAGTGGGGGCTACTCTTCATTGCGGTGCGCGGGCTCTCATTGCAGTGGCTTCTCTTGTTATGGAGCATGGGCTCTAGGCAAGTGGGCTTCAGTAGTTGTGGTGCATGGGCTTAGTTGCTCCGTGGCATGTGGGATCTTCCCAGACCAGGGCTTGAACCTGTGTCTCCTACATTGGCAGGAGGATTCTTAACCACTGCACCACCAGGGAAGTCCCCCTACCCTTGACTCTTAATTGACAGTTTGCCTGGATACAGAAGTCTAGGTTAGAATTCATTTTTCCTCACAATTTTGAAGGCACTGCTCATTCATTGCCTTCTAGGTTTTGTTGTTGCTGTTGAGAGTCCAAAGTCATTCGGAGTCTTAATCCATTGGGTTTGACCTATTTTTATTCTCTAACGTCTGCCTTCAGTTTCCTCTACTCTTTCCCCTGCTACCAGGGTCAGAAAAGCAGCAAGTGCTGACATGGTCCACAGGAGGCTGGCTGATGGCTTGGAGGGATTGGAGAATCCCACAGCAGTGACTCAGAATCTGCTGAGATCTCCTCTAGGGTTGGGCCAGGAGGTTACCCCACTGAGTCCTGAGCAGCCATGGCCAGAGTCTGGGGGAAGCAGTGTCCTGAGGGATTCAGTGTAAGTGCCGGCATAAGGCAGTTGGAAGAGCCTTGGCCATGGGGATCTCTCCCAGTTCAGTTTCCTGTAACCTTACATTAGTCCTGATCACCTCCTGTAGGTGTCTTGACTTGCTAAATTGGTTTTGAGGTTGAGAAGGAAAGGGACCATATATATAATAATTCTTTAGGTGGCTGTGAGGGTTCCTCCAGCTCCTTCCCCAAGGCCAGGGCAGAGGCTGAATGACAAGACACGGAGAGCATTCCTGACACAACCTGGTCCGGTAACATGAGGCTCTCACAGTTCCAGCTGCTCTGGCTTCCTTTAGTTTTTTCCTTGTTGTTTTGCCCATTGTCCAGATTCTCCACAACAAAGGAGAAAACAGGAACTAAACCAGTAAAGAACAATTCAAGGAATTTCTGGGAAATGCAATACCCTGAGGTCCCAGGCATATCTAATTGGAGGCATTCCCTGGGCCTCACCCTTTCTGCTCTGCCCCAAGTCAGGCAATGCCTCCTCTGGCACTAGAGAGAGGATGAATTCCTTTCTCCCTGATGCCTCTCTGCTGGTTCCTCTTAGCTCCAACAGGAGTGGAACATTAACCTGAACACCCCTGTGGTCACCTCCCCAAAGTCAAGGAAAAGCAAGCCTCCCCCATCCACTGCGGCACATCCATTCCAGCAGCCCCTCCTGCAAGCGACACCTGGAGCTGTCTATGACCAAGCACCAGCAATGTGTGCCCCTGTGGATGGCCCAGTAGGTGCACGGAAGCCAGGGGCAGCTGGCTAGGTGGGTGAGGGAGGCAGGGAGCAGGGGTGACCAAACTCGGGGGGGCTGGCAGCTCAGTGAAGGCACAGACAGGCAAAGCTCACCCCATGAGTTGCAAGGAACCTAGCTTCTCAGCTGCCTGCCCAGCTCTGGCCATTGGCCCAGATGGGGGTATGTGTGTATGTGGTGTGTGGGCTTCACGGCACAGGCTGACCAAGTATGTTTCAAACTATGCAACTGAAAGACTCCTGGGACCCACAGCTGAGAACTTACAACCATTTCTACCCTGAGCATTGGTCTGGCACCTGCCACTGGTCCATCCATATAAATCAACCTGATCCTTCCCACCATGTGACCCCTGGGCTCAAAGAGAGACACCATGAGTCTCTGGGCAGCCAAGAAGGGACACATCCACACCCCCCTAGTGTGGCCAGTTCAGGGCTTCAGGCCCAGGGCATGTGCCTGGAGGAACAGGGGCTGTCTCGGCAGCCTCTTCCAGTAGCTCCTCAGCTAGAGGAGACCCAAGGAGGTGAGATTTAGAGTTGGGGAGGGAAGAGATGCAGCAAGGAAGGCAGTGACAACTATTTGAGAAGGGAAGAAAACCCTGCAGAGCTTGTTGCTTCCCAGTCTCTCCCTTTCTGTAAGTCTACCTCTTCATCTCTTCTTACACTTTCAACTTTCACACCCCAGCCAACAGGGGAACCAGCTGGAGGCCATCTGGAAGACTGATGTGGCCTCCTCCAGTCACCCAGTAGAAAAGAAGACCCCCACCAGCCTGTCCTGGGACCAGCTAGGGGGGTACCCAGATATTCCCCGGCTGTTGGCATTGGATGTGCATTCCTCCTACCACAAAAACTTGATGTCCTTCAAGGCCTGGTAAGATGCAAGGCCGGACGGTTAATCTGGATTCAGGGAGATCTGCCCACCAAGGGCAGGGCCAGAGTACACACTTCCGGTGTCCAACTGCCCAACAGCTATCTTTCCAAACATTAATAATGACCTCATGGGCTTCCCTGGTGGTGCAGTGGTTGAGAGTCCGCCTGCCGATGCAGGGGACACGGGTTCGTGCCCCGGTCCGGGAAGATCCCACATGCCGTGGAGCGGCTGGGCCCGTGAGCCATGGCCGCTGAGCCTGCACATCCGGAGCCTGTGCTCCGCAACAGGAGAGGCCATAACAGTGAGACGCCCGCGTATCGCAAAAAAATAAAATAATAATAATAATAATGACCTCATTTACTGTACCACATCAGACAGAGAGATGCTTACCTGCCTCATTGGCCATGAGCTTGGGTCCCCATGCCAGCACCATTCTAATTCTCTCAAAGGACTCCACACAGCGTCTCAGAAGATCATGAAAGAAGTCTTTCCTTCCCACTTGCTTCCTGGGCTGCACATGAATTGCTCAAGAGGTGTTTCTTGCCCTAGGCCTGGGGGTTATTCTCAAGGAGAGCCAGGTGCAGGTATGGAGAGATGAGAGAGACCAAAAATCTCAGGATAAACTGGGCCCGTCTTTGGCATTGTCATTTCCTTATTGCCTTCAAGAACTGCCCCTGGGAAGAGCAGCTGAGGGGAGGCGGGCAGGACTCAGTAGGCCAACAAGGGACTTTTCTGGTTAGGAAGGTTCAACTCTGCCTCTCTTGGCTTGAAGATGTCAATATTGAAGACTCAAGGCTCTTTCAAGGAGCCTTTCTAGATTACTAACCCCAGCTGCCTCTTGTGGCCCTGGCCCTGCCCCAGTTAAAGATCTTTGACAGGGATGGGAATTCCCTGGCAGTCTAGTGGTTAGGACTCGGCGCTTTCACTGCCAGGGCCCAGGTTGGATCCCTGGTTGGGGAACTAAGGTCCAGCAATCAATCAATCAATCAATCTATAATATCTTTGACAGGGAGAGGGCACTGATGCCTTCCAGTGTAGACCTAACCAGAACCAAGGCTGCAAGATGCTGGGGCTGCCCTCATCCTCTCGACAGGAACGTAGGGAAGACAGGGTGGCATGGCAGCATCAGAGGAGGCTGGTCCTTGGCTGTGATTCCGCTCTGAAGTGGGCCTGAGAATCCCAGCTGGACATTAACATTATAGCCCACCTAGTACATCGATACCTGGTTTTCAGTTCCTGAAGAGAGAGAGAGAGAGAGAGAGAGAGAGAGAGAGAGAGAGAGAGAGAGAGTGTGTGTGTGTGTGTGTGTGTGTGTGTGTGTGTGTGTTGATTTGGATACAGCAAACAGAACTGAGAATAACCAAAACAACACTGGCAGAATTTGGTAACCCAGAAATCAACTGGGGCTGCACCCTGCTGAGATTTGACTAAACTTGCCCCTGACTCTAGCACCCCCATAGTGGTATCTCTCCTCTCTGAGCTCCTTCTTTCCCTCTGCATCCCTGCCAGTGCCTGGGCTCTGCTCATCATCTGTTTCAACCTGAGACACCAACCCCGCACACGTGAATATGTGCACATAAATATCAAGTATACACACTCCACTTGACCCCAAGCATTTCATGATCTTGGTAACTTTCTGAAAATTTAGCGGGTTGATAGGGAAAGGGATTCACAGTGAACGGTACCCAAGAGCAGCCTCCTTTCTTCCCCTCTCTCTTTGGTTTAACGTGCAAAATTCAAAAACTCTTTCCCGTCTCTCATGCAGAGCTGTTCCACCTACACCCATGCCGCCACTGGGATCTCAGCTTCAGACTTAAGCACTAATCAAAATATTGTTCCCAGCAAAGACAGTTTCTCCTTTCCAGGGGAATTTAGGTGAATACAATTTTCTTCCCCTTTCTCAAACTCTACACAAGTTTTTTCAGTTTATCACACTACCAGGTGTAGAGACCAAGCCCTGCTGCTTCTGTCTTCTTTATCCACATGCCAGGTTGGCACCACCTACCTGTGTGTCAGGCTGGTCCTCGAGATTTTAGTGTGGGTGCTGCCTACATTGTCTTGGGATCTTGCTACTGTGGCATGAGAACCTGCCGCTGCCCAGGCTACTGCTGCCCTAGGGTGGTGGTCGTGCTGCTTTCTTCGTGCATTCTCCATGCGTGTGCGCCTCTGGAGACACACTGCTTCCACTCCCAAAAGTGCACCCTCTCTTTGGCCGCCTGCCCCTGGCCCACCTCACATCTGCAGGCCCACCTGTTGTGTGGGTCTAGGTCACTCACCTCTTCACGATCCTGCTGACCTCACCAGCTCCCATGGCCAAGCTGTCCAGTTCACAGCACCAGCTAGTTTCATAACTAGGGCCAGCCTCGCACCAACTGTCCCATTCTCCTGGTCTGCCTGGCATTGGCAACCTGTCTCTTCAAACGCCCGCTGGGGTGTCCTCTCAGCATGTGGGGAAGGGCTGTTAATCTTCCCTCTGTGATTTGGGACCATGTCCTTCAAAAACCAGCAGACGCCCTTCTCCAAGATCTTTTTTCTACTTTGTCTTACAAGTGTCTCCCCTGGGCTCTCTGTCTGACAGGTAAGATAGCTATGTGCCTGTACACACCAAGTGCTGTCTGCAGTTGGAGAAGTATCTTAACCTCGACTCTGACTGCCCTGCCCTCCCTTGCTCAGAGCCTATTTCTGCACAAAGTACACAATGGTTCACACGTGTGTGCTCAGATGCAGTGAGCATGGATTCACAGGCTTCCAACGTGGTGCCGACAGAAGAGAGAGCTTATAACTTGGTTTCTGGGAAGGAACCAAGATGGAGGTGGAGAGGAAGAAACGTGGATGGGTAGCAAGGAGCAGGAAAGAGTGAGGGGAGGGAAGAAGAAGTATTCTGTAACGTGAAACGGGAGGAAGATTCACAAGAAAAGAAGCAGAGCCCCTGGGATGTGGCAGAAATGTTGTGTTAAGCAGTTCCACATCTGGGTCAGTCTGGGCCCAGTCCTGGACTGGTCTCCCAGAGACGACCAGGGAAGCTCTCGCGTGGGCTGGGTGGGTACTCACATCTCAGGGCCTTGTTTCGGCTGTTCCCCGACTGGTAACTGTATTAACTTTCAGTGCCTCAGTGACCCAAAGAAAGGAAGGCCAGGAACACCCAGAGGAGTCAGCTGAGCTTGTTTGTAAAAAGTCAAACGAGTCCTTCCCCGGAACCCTAAAAAGCCAGAAGCATCAAGACAATCCCAGTCCTTGCTCCATGCCTTAGCCAGTGATTCTCAAATTTGTTCCAAATGCAGATTCCCAGCTGGTGTTTTTAAACAAACACTCTGGGTACTGCTAAGTAATCCTAGAACTTTGAGAAACACTAGTTTCCTCCTTCAGTCCCCAAACTGGATATTTTTAATAAAAGAGATGTGTTTATTTTTTATTTTTATTTTTTTTTGCGGTACGTGGGCCTCTCACTGTTGTGGCCTCTCCCAATGCGGAGCACAGGTTCTGGACGTGCAGGCTTAGCAGCCATGGCTCACGGGCCCAGCCGCTCCGCGGCATGTGGGATCTTCCCGGACCGGGGCACGAACCCGTATCCCCTGCATCGGCAGGCAGACTCTCAACCACTGCGCCACCAGGGAAGCCCCGAGATGTGTTTATTTTTTAAATTTTCTGCCTCATTGCTAAAACCCACACCTCCTCAACTCACTCATTTTTGGAACCAGGTGCATGACCACCTGGCCACTGACTTAGACACCAGTCACAGAGGATCCCCCAGTGTTGCGTCTGCTCTCCAGGAGCCGACCAGCCAAGACGGCCATAATTAGTGCCTGGCACACAGCAGGGCTCAGTAACTCTAAAATCAATCAGAGACACAGACAAATAAGTAACAGATATACTGATGTTGAGCGTGAAACTCAGAAGATAAGAACAAAAGAAGATAGTACAAGTCAGAGCCAGGTGTAACTGGGTGTGGGAGCAAAGGTGAGTGCATCTCTAAGAAGTGAGGACAAAGATGGAAGAAATAGAGACACAGAGGTTCCAAATCTATATGGCATGGGCTTAGGAGGCCATCCCTGTCCGTTAATTAATTGTCTTAATTCAGGGAAGACACTACTTTGGTTGGTTCATACAGCTTAAGAGCACCGCCCCATCCTCACTCTCCCTCGCACTCCCCTCCCCCTCCTCCCGCCTAGCCAGACCAGACCTAGGGATCAGGCATGATAAAACGTTAGCTAGGGGCTTCCCTGGTGGCACAGTGGTTGAGAGCCCACCTGCCGATGCAGGGGACGCGGGTTCGTGCCCCGGCCTGGGAGGATCCCACATGCCACGGAGTGGCTGGGCCCGTGAGCCATGGCCACTGAGCCTGTGCGTCCGGAGCCTGTGCTCCGCGACAGGAGAGGCCACAGCAGTGAGAGGCCTGCGTACCGCAAAAAAAAAAAAAAAAAAAGTTAGCTAAGAAATTACCCTGTTCTCAGAGGCCCCACAATCCAGTGATTCTGTTTCTTAGGAATGGAACACCCATCCTTGCTCCCAGCTTAAGGTTGAAATTCTGGAAGGAAGAGGAGGATGTAGGATGCAAACTGATGGCCCTTGGATGATGCCAGAGTAGGATTTAATTTCTGAGCCACAGCTCAACGTATCACAAGGAAGCCTGGCGGAGGGAGGAAGGTGAGAGGCATTTCTGATGCAGGTCACACACATGGGACAGCTGTGGCAGGGAAGGGCCATGTCTAGCCTTTCAGGCTTATTTTCTGGAGGCCTTACCCCATTGTAGCCAACATATTAAAATGCCCTCATACTAAATGTATTGCTTTATAAATAATTTGAAGGGAATTTTATAACTTTGCTTTGGAAATTAAATGACTATGAGTAAGTTTTTTTAATGTATAGTTGGCTGTGACTTCTCAGCAATCATCATGCATAGAGATGAAATCTAACAAGTTTTGCAAATAAGATGAGGATATTCTGAATATTAAATTTGACAGAATAATGAAACTGACAATATTATGTTTTATAAACATTTACATATATTTTTGTATTTTGGTGCCAATGACATTATTTATTTATTTATTTATACTTACCTATTCTTTAAGCCTCGGTATGTGGGATCTTAGTTCCTTGACCAGGGATCAAACCCCGGCCCCCCATAGTGGAAGCGTGCAGCCCTAACCAGTGAAGTCCTAACCTAGCCAGGGAAGTCCCACCAATGACATTTTTAAAGGTTTCATATGTTTCCGTAGGCTTTTGGCACTGTGCTTAAATTAAGGTACCCAGTAGCTAGACCTGCCCCAGTGATGGAGGACTTTGACTTTTTGGATGTCCTCTAGCAAGCTCTCTGGCAAACAAGCAGAGTGTCTGATAGATGGCCAAGCTGGGTTGAAACCCAAGGAGATATATAGATATAGTATATGGTGTTTTTCTGGTAATGAGGTTATTTAATACTATACAAGAACCTCATTTTTTTTTTTCAGAGCAAAGTTGATGTATTTGGTCAAACAAGCTATTGCCTCAAAAAAACTTGGGGAAGCCAGGGCCTGAGAAGGAGTACTTCTTGGCATATTTCTTCAAGCCAGATTTGGGAGTTGGCCATATCTCTGCTTACATGGCTCATGGCCTCAGGGTTCGCCAAGATGAGGAATCAACACTAATGTTAAAGGGGGCATGAGAGAAGGGTCTACTTTAGCCCTGACTGTGACTTTCAAGGAGACATCGGTAGGGCTTCCCTGGTGGCGCAGTGGTTGAGAGTCCGCCTGCCGATGCAGGGGACACGGGTTTGTGCCCCGGACTGGGAGGATCCCATGTGCCGCGGAGCGGCTGGGCCCGTGAGCCATGGCCTGAGCCTGCGCGTCCGGAGCCTGTGCTCCGCAACGGGAGAGGCCGCAGCAGTGAGAGGGCCGCGTACCGCAAAAAAAAAAAAAAAAAAAGAGAGACATCGGTGAAATGGAAGGGATAAAAACCTTTTGTAAACAACCCAACCAAAGAGCCAGGGATGTGAAAGCCATGCGGGGTCTGGTGTGTTCCATGTGCTGGGGAGGCCAACTTAGAAAAAGTCAGAAAAAGAATGAGCATGACTATGATTGGAGGAGTCATCTTCTTTAAAAAAAAGAAAGAAAAGAATATGAGCATGGCTAAGATGAAACTATCAATTGGGGACTTTGAGATAGCTATATTTACCATGTTAAAGGATCTAGTCTAGTGGAAAAGGTGAACAACATGGATGAACACAGATGGGGAATTTGAGAAGAGAATAGGAAACTGTAAAAAAGAAATGGAAAAACGGAAATGCTAGAAGTGAAAACCTTAATATCAGAGATGAACAATTCCCTCAACCAGTTAATCAACAAACTGGACAAAAGCAGAGGAAAAAAATCTGCGAGTTTGAAGTTAAGTCAGAAGAAATGTAAACAAACTGTAACATAAAGAGTAAACAAAGGAACAATTGAGCAAACCCAAAACTAATCACCAAGTTGAGTGGGACAATGACAAATAGTCTAACACACATAACTGAAGTCCTAGAAGAAGGGAGACAGAATGGGGCAGAAGAAATATATGAAGAGATAGTCACCAAGAATTTCCCAAATTAATGAAAGAGAACAAACCACAGATCCAAGAATGTCAGAGAACCCCAAACAGGATAAACACAAAGCACACCTAATCATAGCATAGTCTAACTGCTGAAACCAAAGATAAGAGAACATCTTGAAAGCCACCAGAAAGAAAAACAAATTACATAAGAAAGTAAGAAGTCTTCTTATCAGAAACTTTGCCAGCCAGATGGTTACTGAGGCCTGGCTGTATCCCTGCCTTATAGGTCTACAAGATAACCCAGTGGTATTCCAGGACACTCCCCTGTTTAGGGGCTGATATTAACTTAGGTGGGTTTCAGTTACCTGCAGAAACAGTAACGGGCTGGAACTGAGCAGTGGCTCAGCTAAGCAGTGTCCTCCAGGGCATGGGCTCCAGTTCTCCACAGTGCCCAGCCCTCCTACTCGTGTCACACCCAGCCCCCTCCTCTCTTTACACACACCCGGCCTTGAGCTGGCTGGTGGCTGCATCACCCCTTAAAAACTATTGGCTGTGATCTGGGAGGAGGCCGAGTAGGTAGAGGCTAGATATACTAGTTGACTGGCCTGAATGCCCCTCAAGGTAGGCCCTGGGATCTGACTGTTGCCTCAAATTATTTCCCCAGGGAACTTCCCTGGTGGTCCAGTGGTTAAGAATCTGCCTTCCAATGTAGGGGACACGGGTTCTATCCCTGGTCAGGGAACTAGGATCCCACATACCACAGGGCAACTGAGCCCATGAGCCACAACTAAAGAGAAGCCCTCGCACCGCACCGAAGATCCCATGATGCAGCTAAATAAACAAACAAACAAACAAATAAGTAAGTAAATTAGTAAATAAATAAATAAAATTCTTCCCCAAAAGGTGACCTAACCTGGAACAACCACAGCTGAGTCCAACTGGTATACCTGTCAGGGCTCTGCTGTCTGCTGAGGGGATGGTCGTCGCTATTAGCAGTAATGTCTGGGGGCGGGAGGGCAGCTGCCAGTAATTCAGGGTCTCCATGGGTGTCAAGAAGATTCAGGTTTCCTCTCCCACAACCCCCATTCTAAGAGCCCCGGTGTAGGCCTCTGTCACCTCACTTTCAGAAGAGTTCCTTTACTGCAGGAGCCACAAGGAGGCAGCAAAGTGCTTGTTTAAGGGCCTCGGCTGGCGGGAGAATGAGAGGGCCAAATTAAAAATATCGGAACTGCTGAAGGACGGACACAGCTTAAGCTGGGTGGAGTTCATCTGAGAAGGTGCTTGGCTGAGTGAGGAAAGCTAGTATGGCACAGGTAGGGGAATGAGACAAGGGATTCCTGACCCATCCTTTGGACATCTGGATCCTGCAGACAATTCTTGGTGGCTTCAGCCTAGGGCCACTTCCTCCTCACTTGACCACTCACCCCCAGCAGGGTCCTCAGCTGTGCAGTTCAGAGATCTCTCCTTGTAAATGATTCTTCAGGCAACTATTTTTTAGGAACTCCTCCAGAAAGCCCTTCCTGAAGACTTCTTCAAAGATGTATCACGTCCTCATTCATTCAACAAATAGCTATTGGGTAACTAATACTAGGCACTATTGTAGGCATTAGGGATACAGTGCTGAAGAAAATAGTTTTTTTTTTTTTAAAGTGATTTCGCAGAGCTTACATTCTATTGGGCAAAAATTAGTAAAATACACAGTATGTCAGATGGTAAAAGATGCCATGGAGAAACACAAATTTCAACGAGGGGTAAGGTACCATAATGTAGAGTTTACCTTTTTTTGTTGTTGGCCGCACCGCTAGGCTTTTGGGATCTTAGTCCCCCGACCAGGGATTGAACCCATGCCCATGGTAGTGAAAGTGCCGAGTCCTAACCACTGGACCGCCAGGGAAGTCCCAAGGTTACCATTTAAAACAGGGCATAAAATAGGCCTCATCGAGGTGACACTTGAGTAAAGACTTGAAGGAGATGAAGAAGCGAGCCATGGGGAAGGGTGTGCAGGCCGAGGGAACAGTCTCAGGTGGTAGCATGCCTGGCATATTCGAGGAATGGCCGTATCTCCATTGTGACTGGTGCCAGGTAAGTGAGTGGGAGGAGAAAAGCAAGGAAAGTGTTGGAGAATGACTGGGGAGACAGATCACATAAGGCCTTGTAGGCCAGTTAGGACTTTTTATTCACTCTGAAAGAATAGGAGCCATTTTTTACTCTGAATAAAATGGAAACCATTGCAGAATTTTGAGCAGAGAAGTGACATAATCGGACCTCACCTTCAAGAGCATTGCTCTGGCCATAGTGATGCGAAAAGAGTGAAGTCTGGGAAGGGGGAAACAGGGAGACCCGTTGAACACTGACAATTCCTTTTGCATTCAGGAAAGTTTAGGAAATGAGCGCAAATGCTATTCCCCCTACCAAGATGCCTCTCCTAAGCCTCCCTAAGATGCCCCCTTCTCCTGGAGGCTCTCTCAACCTTTGTTCATGCATCTCTTCCAGCAATGGCCAGTCTTGTCTTTGTTCTGGGATTACTGGTGGGCTGTCCTCATCCCCCCAGATCTTAAACTCTTTAAGAGCAGGTGCCCAGTTGCTTTCACAGCTGTAGCTGCCCCCAGTACACAGTGCTGTGCACATAGTAGAAACCAAGTCAGAATTTTCTCTAAGGAATAAGTGATCCCATCCCTCTGTAGTTGAGCTGCCTTGCTCTTGCCTCTGAGGCTTCTTCCAGGCTGTGTTTCTGCCTGGAGAGCCACATCTCTTTGTGTTAAACACTTAACCGTCATGACAGCCCTAATTCGGTCTGTTAGCCATACTACATGACGTAGCTTGTCAATGGCCTGCAAAGGTAGCCTGTCAGAACTGGCAGGAAGCACATACCAAACACTGTTTGCCAAAGCCATTGGCCTCTCTGGAGGCTACTGAGAGCAAATTAAATGAGTAATTATTGAGTCCTTAAACATTCATTGAGCACCCACTGTGATGTTATGCTCTGTACTAGGCAGTAAGAGTATAAAAGTCAATAAAACAAACTTCTAAGGAGCTTACTGCAAACACAGGGTACACACCACATGCAAAGCACTGTGGAGGGAATAAAAATAAATAGAACTAGGTCCCTGTACTCCCAAGGACTTAACCGTCCACCCATCCACCCATCACTTATTCAGCAATTACTTAGTGCACTGTGTGAAGGCTGGATGTAATGATGACACTGAGACACAATCCCTTTTCACAGTCCAGTGTGGAGACAGGGCAGTAAATAGGAGGGAGCTGGCATATGTAACAAACACAAACACAGTACAGGGCAGGTGATGTAATACAGATGCAAAATAATTGGAGAACAGGAGAAGGAGACGTTCATAGCAGTGAGGGTCTGGAAAGGCCTTCAGGTCTACGTGGGATTTCAACAGAAAGCTGAAGGATGGATAGAACTAACGCAGGTGGCAGGGGGGTGGGGAATCCGGGGGAATAGAATACTATAAGCACAGAGCATGTTTACGGGCCAAAAAGTAGTCAGTGTGGCGTAGTTCATGGGTAAGAAGCCAGGTGTTACAGGAGCAAAGCTGGGCTGAGATTGGGTTTGGATGAGCTTGAAGGCCAAGCTGAGGATTTTCCTCAGCAGTGGAAAGCCACTGATGATTTTCAAGGAAAAGAGTGATGTTACTAGATCTGCACTTTAGAGAGACAGCCGTGGCAATGTGGAGAGGTTAGAGAATGGATGCAGGGAGACCAATCAGAGGAACAGTAATGAAGATTTGAACTAAAGTAGTGTGAAGACCCAGCTTTGAATGGATTTACTCATTCGTGCCCTTATTTTGTTCACAGACATCTCAGTTATGTGCAAAACCTTATATTGACTGAAGGTGGGGATGGAGCAGACAGGGAGAAAACAAAAATAAGACCCAGTTTATGTCCTTAAGGATATTATAACTAAGTGAGAGACATGGACCACTAAAACGCTACCACAGTCTTCCCTTGCTTCTGTCATGTGATACTTGGTTTCCCTCCTGTTCCCCACACTTCTCTGGCTCTAGTAGGAGTGCATAGTCTTCTGCCTGTACTCCAGGGGTCGCTTCAGGGCCTGGACACTCTCCTCTCCTTATGCCTCAGGATATCCCAAGATGACTTCATCTTCCCTTATGGCTTCAAACATCAGCTATATGATGATGATTCCCCAATTTATCCCTAGTCCCAGTCTCTCCCCGGAGTCATAGAGCTGTATACCCAAATACCCAACCAAGCATCTCAACTGATTGCCCACCTGGCACCTCCAACTCAGTTCATCCAAATAAAACTCATCATCTTTCCTTCTTACCCAAACGAGCTTCTCCACTTATGCTCCCTATCTCAATGCATAACTATCACTCTCCATTTACTGCCAAAGCCAGAAACCAGGGTATCATCAGTGCCTCATCTTTTGTACCCCTAAACCCAGTCTGTTGTCAAGCCCTATCCAGTCTACATTTGATGTGTCTTCTCCTTGGTGACTACCCTAATTTAGGCTACTGACTGATCTCCCTGTCTCTAGTTTTACTCTGTCAGTCTATGCTCCATACTAAGCCAGAGAGATCTTTCTAAAATCCAGATCTCATACCATGCCCGTTTAAAAACTTTTTAATAGCTTTTCATGAATTTAATCACGGCCTATAAAGATTTATGTGACAGCTCTTCAGCCTGGCTGTATGATATTCCATTGTATGGATGGACCATAATTTATTTAACTAGTTCTCTAGTGATAGATGTTTGAATTGTTTGTAAACTTTTGCTACCGTAAATAATGCTATAGTTGAAAATTTTATATATAGTTTATTTTGCATGTGTGCAAGTATATTGGATTAGAAATTATATTCATTTTTAATTTTGGCAAGTACTGACAATTTACGGTTCTACCAGTAACATATATGAGGGCCTGTTTCTCCATAACCAGGCCAAGGGCATGTTGTCAAACATTTGGATTTTTTTGCCTGTCTGTAGGTGAAAAATGATATCTAAATGTAGTTTCAATTTTCTTGTGTATGAGATTGAGCATTTTTTCATATGTCTAAGAGCCATTTATCTTTCCTTTTATGTTAACCATCCCATTTTGTTATTGGATTCTTGTTCTTTTTCATATTGATTTGAAGGGATTTTGTATATACCAAGCAAATTAGTCCTTTTGTCTGTGGTATGAGCTGCAAACATTTCCCCCAGTTTGCCATTTGTCTTTGTTTATGGTGTTTTTTGCTCTGCAGAAATTATAGATTTTTATGTTGACAGAATAGTCTTTTTTAATGCTTTGGGAAACTTTGTGCTATTCTGAGATATTTTCTCCACTACGACATATAAATTTATAGTTTTACTATTTTACATTTATTTAAACACAATTGATTCATATGGATTTATTTTAGTGTAAGGACTAAAGTAGAGATACCACATTATCTTTTTTTCAGGTGGCTACACAATTGTCTCAATACCACTTACTGTATAATCCGTCTTTTCCCTACTGATAGAGAATGCCATCTTTATCATATACTAACATTTTAAATGTCTTGGGTCTATCTCTGGACTCTTTATTTTATTTTGTTCTCTTGATCAAACCGTCTATGCTTGCACTAGTGTCCTCTGGATTTTACTATTTTAGATATTGTAGCTTTTATTGGTTTAATATCCAATAGAGCTATTCTCCTTTCATAAACTTTCTTTTTCAGAATGTTCATGGTTATTCTTGATGCAAAAATTTCCATATGAACTTTATATTCAGGTTATGTAGTCTGTTGGTGTTAGATTGTGTTAACTTTATAGATTAATGAGAGCTGACGTCTTTATGACAGTGAGTCTTTCAACCCAAAAATAGAGTATGCCTTTCCATTTATTCATGTCTCCTTTTGTGTCCTTCAATAGCATTTTTAGTTTTGGGCACCTAGATCTAGCACATTGTTAAGATTACTCTTGGTTACATTACATTTTCATTGCTATTGTAAATGATACATTTTATTCTCATATACTTTCTAATTGGCTGTTGTTCGTTGACTTTTTATACATTAATTTGTACCCACTTTGCTAAAATGTCTTATTTTTATTAGTTTTTCAGTTGATATCCTTGGATTTTCCAGCTAGGCTATTATATCATAAATAAATAATGGTAATTTCACCTCTTCTTCTCTAGTTTTTTTATCTCATTCCTCTCTCTTCTGTAATTAAGTAGGCTAGTACTTCCAAAGCAGTGTTAAATAAAAATAGTCACAGGGGCCATCCTTGTGGAATACCTAACTTCAATGGGAATAATTTAGGTTTCCTCATTAAGTGTGATTCTGGCTTTCGGACTGAGACATATACATTTTGTCATGTTAAATAAGTCGGATGTTTCATAAAGTTTGTGATTCTCTACCCTGGGGATATTTCAGAGAGAGTCAGTCTGTGTATGAGACTCATCCTTTGGTTTCTCCTCCCTTAGAGAAAAAAAAAAGTGTACAGACATCAAGTAGAGTTCACGTTGACTTAAAATGCATTGTGAATCCGAAGGCAACTTTGTACTGGTCAACAGCTTTATTAAACTTGCCTTCCTAAGAAGGTATATTTGAGCCAACAGCAGAGAGATCCTGTGTCCTCTGACCAAGTGCCCAGAAGGTAACAGCCTCAGGTGAAAGAAAAACTGGTCCTGCTCTAGTGGATGGGAGCCGGGAGGGGCTGTGCTACCAAAGTCTGGGTCGTAGACTGACCACCTGGCAGGAGACACCAAGACCCAAGCCCTAAGAACAGTACCAACAGCTAACATTTTTTAAGCACTTGCTATATACGACGTACTTGTTTAAACAATGAGTGATTTACTCCTCAGAACCATCCTACAAAGTGGGTACTATTATTTCCCCACAGATGATGGCAAACTGAGGCAAAGAAATATATTAACTTCTCAAGGTCACAAGATGGTAGGTGATAGAGCTAAGGTTTAAAGTCAGGCAGAGCCTGTATTCTTAACCACTATGTCCTAATCCCCCAGATGAAGGAGCCTGGGGCCCTGAGCAAAGATCCAGGAGAAACCATGATGATCGTGGCCTCCACGGTAAGCCACGTCTATCCCAGGGGTAGTGCTGCACTGTGAAAGATTGCCTTGGAGCCAGAGACAGTTAACTGGAGGTTAGATGACTGGTGCCACTGCTAACTTTTCTTTTTATCCACACTCTTCTTTTTGTTCCTTTGCTGGCTCCTCCTCTACCTTAACTTAAATGTTGGAGTGCCCCAGCCATGGGTCTTGGACCTTCCTATTCTGTGTCTACACTCTCTCCCTAGGCATTGGCATTATCTTCATGAGAATGATTCCCTAATGTATATCTCCAGCCCAGGTCTCCTCCCTGACTGGACTAGTGTGCCCACCTCTCTACTCAACACCTCCACCAGGATACCTCACAGGCATCTCATACTTAACATGTCTAAACAGAACTCTTCATTTCTGCGCCTATACAAACCTCCTCCTCCCACAGACTTCCCCTTTCCCCTAGGTTTTTTTAACATGCTTATTCAACAAATATTTATTTTTTTTTCTTTTTCTTTTTTTTTTTTTTTTTTCTTTTTGCGGTATGCGGGCCTCTCACTGTTGTGGCCTCTCCCGTCGCGGAGCACAGGCTCCGGATGCGCAGGCCCAGCGGCCATGGCTCACGGGCCCAGCCGCTCCGCGGCATATGGGATCCTCCCAGACCGGGGCACGAACCCGTATCCCCTGCATCGGCAGGCGGACTCTCAACCACTGCGCCACCAGGGAGGCCCCTCAACAAATATTTATTAAGTACCTACTATAGCAGTGAACAAAACAGGCAAACCCCCCTGCCCTCATAGACCTTATATTCTACTGCTGGGGGACATATAATAAACAGGAAAAAAATAAGTAAATTACATCACACATTAGGAGAAAATAAATGCTAATGAAAAAACAAAGCAGGGAAGGGATACAGAATGCAGGGGATGGGGACTGAAACTTTTAAAAGACCAAGTGAGAGAAGCAGGAGATGAGGTCATGACCTCATGAGCTTTTACTCCAAGGATGATGGAGGATTTTGAACAGAGGCTTGACATGAGTGGATTTCCATTTCTTTTAGCTGCTGTGAAGAAATTGGAGGAGAGGCAGTAAAGATGAAAGCTGGGGGCTTCCCTGGTGGCGCAGTGGTTGAGAGTCCACCTGCTGATGCAGGGGACACGGGTTCGTGCCCCAGTCCGGGAAGATCCCACATGCCGCGGAGCGGCTGGGCCCGTGAGCCATGGCCGCTGAGCCTGCGTGTCCGGAGCCTGTGCTCCGCAACGGGAGAGGTCACAACAGTGAGAGGCCCGCATACCGCAAAAAAAAAAAAAAAAAAAAAAAAAGATGAAAGCTGGGAGACTAGTTAGGGAGGTCTTGCAATAGTCCAGGTGAGAGAAGGTGAATTCAGGGTATTTGGATCAGGAAATAGTGTTGGAGCTGGTGAGATATGACCAGATTCTGGATATATTCTAAAGTGGGGGGGTTGTCTCATATCCATCCAGGTACTCAGGCCAAAAATCTAGATCTTATCCTTGATTCTTCCTTTTCCCTCATATCCTATATTCAATCCATCAGTAAGTCCTTGTGGTTCTACCTGCAAAATATACATCAAAGTCACTATTTCTGTCCGTCTTCACTGCCCCCACAACCCAGCTAAACCACCCGAGTTTACCTCTCACTTGGATTGCTACAATAGCCTCTTCATCTGATCTCTCTCCTTCCTCTTTTGCCCCCCTACAATCCGTTCTCCACAAGTAGACAAAGGGATCATTTAAAAAATTAAATCATATCACAGGATGGATGCTTTTGCTTGTCATCCTTTAAGGGCTTTCTAATGCGTTAAGAATAAGGGCCAAAGGGACTTCCCTAGGGGTCCAGTGGTTGAGACTCTGTGCTTCCACTGCAGGGGGCATGGGTTTGATCCCTGGTGGGGGAACTAAGATCCTGCATGCTGTGCGGCATGGCAATCAATCAATCAATCAATAAATCTGTTTAAAAAAAGAATAAAGATCGGGGGCTCCCCTGGTGGTGCAGTGGTTGAGAGTCCGCCTGCCGATGCAGGGGACGCGGGTTCGTGCCCTGGTCCGGGAAGATCCCACATGCCGCGGAACAGCTGGGCCCGTGAGCCATGGCCGCTGAGACTGCGCGTCCGTCGGGAGCCTGTGCTCCGCAACGGGAGAGGCCACAACAGTGAGAGGCCCGCGTACCGCAAAAATAAAAATAATAAAGATCAAAATCTATACCATGAACTACAAGGCCTACTGTGATCTGCCCTGATGACCTCTCTATTCTCATCTACCTCCCTCTTTTTCTTGATCATCCTTTCCAGCCACACTAAACTCCTTCCTCCTCCTCAAACTCACCAAGCTCTTTTCTGCTTTGGAGTTATGCTGTCCCCTCTGACTAGGTCATCTTACCCCAGCTCTTTGCCTAACTGGTCCCTTATCAGCTGTCAAATCTCAATTCAATTGTCACCTCCTTAGAGACCTCCCTGATAACTCTCACCTAGTATAGCTACTATGCTATGTCTAGTATAGTCCATCACACCTTGTATCAGAAAACACAATCTTTCAGGGGAAATAAAATAGGTTAATACTCTTTAAGCAAGATCACAAATGAACAGGGGACTCTTGAAGCAGAAGGCTATCATACATTGTCAGGGCCAGAAGGGCCCTCCCATCTGACACTTGAATCGCCTGGCAATGTCCAGGTGATGTGTGCTTGACACCTCCACTGAGGGGACCACCCTAGCTGCTGGACAGCTTTGGAATTGTATCTTTCTTATTCTGAGCCGCAGTATGTTTCTCTAAGGCTATTACCCTTTTGTGCCCCTCCAAGGAAGCATAAAACAAATAGAAACCCTCTTTTAGAGGACAGTCTTTCTGGTTTCTCGAGACAGCTCTCACACCCCCAAACTCCCAACTTTTCCTGTAGTTTTGTCCTCCCATCTCCAGGGCACTCTCCTCTGAAGGTGCTTCCTTTGGTCGTCTTACCTCCCGGGGCCCACAGCTGCCTCCAGCAATCCAGGTGGGGTCGGGCTGATGGGAAGGGCACTCCTTCTCCCAGGGCCTCTACCTTCTAGAACCGCGGCCTAGAACCCTCCCTCCGTTCCTTAGACATCAACCTCCCTGCTCCTCCTCCGGCTGGAGGGAGCTCAACATCATCTCCCCGCATTGTGCCTAGCACAGGGCCTGCCACAGAGTAGTTTCTCTAAAACCTTTGGTGGAATCAAACTATCCATAACTGGTCCTGAGAAACTATCAAAGAGTCCTAGATGTCTCAGGAGGCTGCAAGATTCGGAAGCCGAAATCTAGTCTGCCGCCCGGCCCCACCCTCGGGCCAGCCCCTTCCAGCGTTGCCTCATCTCGCTACTCAGGCTATCCCGCCCCAAGTCTCGCCTTTCCCTTTAATCACTTCCTCCAACCTGGATCCTATAATCCCTGATGCCTCCCTATATGTTGTCCCAATTGGGAAAGCCTTGAATTTTGGCTGTTAACAAAACGGCGACACCTTCGCTACCACGGCCACGCCCCCTTACGCACGTTACCGAGGCGAACCGGAAGGGGTTGCGAAGCCCTTGGTTCGTAGACCCGGAAGTAGACGGGCCTCACGGAAGCCGGCTTTGGCCCTGCGGCTGCTGCCGTCGCCGCGGAGAAATTGTTGGAGCTGGCAGCCTAGGAATGGTGAGACCTCGCGGTTCGCCTCTGAGTGTTCGGAGCAGAGTTGGGGATGAAATAGAGTTCCCCAGAGTGCTGCTGGGGACGACACCCCGCCAGGTTTGGGGCCCCGCCCCGGGAGCGCCCCGAAAATCTGCGCATGCGTGGGCCGGACCGGGTCAGAAGCTGGTCCTAGAAGTTACGCATGCGCAAAGGTGGCATGCCGAAGGTGGGGTGAGAATTGGTCTGGGAGTTGACTCCCTTCCCCTGCCACCGGCCCGTGGGGCTTAAACCAAGGCTGCGAGGGCATCGGGGTTCACTCGGTGCTTTGCTTTTGAGTTGCAGGGCTGACTTCGTCACCACTCCTATCCCGAGCCCGTGAAATAGACCTGGACTAATCCCCCACTGTGGGTGTGCCCTTGGGGGGAGAACGAGGGGTGGAGGGCCGGAGAAGGCAGGCGGCGCTGACCCTGCCTCAGTCTACCCGCGGAATCGGGCCCTTCACCCTCTCCCCAGGTGGCAAGTTTCCCAGCCGTATCAAATGGTACGGCGCGAGGAGCGCACCTGGGGGCAGGGCTGGAACGCTGCGCGGAGAGACGCCCTGGTCAGAAGGGGCGGGACTCTCCGAAGCGGCGCGCTCCGCAGAGTCCCTACTACCTGAGTTCTCCGGGCTTAGGCGAGGGCCACCTCCCCAGGGTGGTTGATATTTACTCAGTTCCCAAGCCGAGTTTTTTAGCTTCCACGAGGTACCACCCACTAAATCTTCAGCCAGAGCTTCAAATGAAAAAAAGTGAGATGGACTGGTGGGAGTTCAATCTCCGTTTCCTTTTCCTTGCTTTGGGCTGGGAGGGGAGCAGAATGGGCAGCAGACAAAGAAAAAGTGAGCCAAGAATCCCTTGTTTCTTGCTAGTTTATAGTCAAGGCCCTTAACCTAGGGGCTATGAGTAGAATTAGAATGGTTTGTGAACCTCCTAAAATGTGTACATTTTTCTAGGGTCCATAGCTTTTATCACTGTCTCAGAGATGTCGGTGACCTTCGAAAGGCTTAGGTTTCGAAAGATTTAACAGGGTCATATTGGCAGAATATATTGTGTATCTTCTCCTGGTGTTTTCCCTAGCTTATGGGATCCTGGGGACCTGTTCCAGTATAAAGGAGGTGAGGCTGGAAACCTGAGCTTCAGGGAGCCTCATTTCTCCTTTGCAGAATCTCTTCTCAGCCTCTAAGCTCACCTGGTCAGAATCCTTGGATGAACCTGTGGGACCCTTCCTTCTAGCCCTGTGGTTTGGAACCAGTGGCTTTGGGACTGTGAGAGGATGGACAAAGGTAGTATGAGGCCGGGCCAGCTCCCCAAACGCTCAGGCGCCAAGCATCTGCTGATTCCACCCCGTGCCTGGCACGTGTGTCTTTCGGTCCTGGCTGGGCATTGCTACCTCCCCCTGGGCCAGCACCACCCACGTACCTCTCGGCAGAGGCCACAGTTGACTGACTTGCTGTTGAGCTGACGCTCTTTGGCATGGCTGCATTTTGATGGCAGAGGGAGCAGTTATGCCCAGAGCCCGGTGTGTCGGCATCACCAGTCTGACCTGAGCACCATGTGCTGCACGACATGACACGTGGCACCGGGAGAACTGCCCAGCGTGGAAGGTCTGGGCCCAGATGGGATCTGGATGGCCAAGGAACTCCCACCTTAAACCTTCAAGTGTCAAGGAAGCAGGGGAGGGACCAAGAGGGCTGGTAGGGGGAGGGGGGCTGAGGAGGGGTCCCATGTGCAGAGGCTCAGGGCTCTGCTAGGCATTTAGGAGGCCTGGGTTCACCACTTCTCTTTTTCTAGATTCTCAGGGGCTGCTAGATTCATCCCTGATGGCATCAGGCACTGCCAGCCGCTCAGAGGATGAGGAGTCACTGGCAGGGCAGAAGCGGGCCTCCTCACAGGCTTTGGGCACCATCCCTAAACGGAGAAGCTCCTCCAGGTACTAGGGTTTGAAGGGCCAGAGACTGAGACTGCTGCATGCCTTCACCCCTGTTGGGAATGGCTCCCTGAGCCCCTCTGGAGCCCAACTGTTGGCAGAGCCTTGTGCTTTTCCTGTCCCTACTAAGTCCCTCCCAATGACTGAGAGCGAGGGAGGGAGATCTTAGGTCTTGGACAGGAAATCTTTGTGGTGCAATACACTGTCATGTCAAGGGTGGAGCATAGCAGTTCCATGCCCCGTCCACTGAGCCAGAGCAGTTAGCATCCTGCCTGCTGGGAACCTGCTCTACTGTGGGGGCTGGGTGTGTGTGAGTGGGTACTGGGGATGGGGCACAGAGCGTTCACTGAGTAGGACTCTTCGCAGGTTCATCAAGAGAAAGAAGTTTGACGATGAGCTGGTGGAGAGCAGCCTGGCTAAGTCCTCTACCCGGGCAAAGGGGGCCAGTGGGGTGGAACCAGGGCGCTGTTCGGGGAGTGAACCCTCCTCCAGTGAGAAGAAGAAGGTGAGGATTGGGAGACGTGGGGAATGGAGAAGGGTGGGGGCCAGTGCCAGATTTTGTGTTTCCCCACAACCTTTGTCAGCTGGCAAGAGCCCTGCAGAGGAGGCTTGTGAGAGGATCAAGCTGTCCCGGCCCACCTCAGTTGCCTCCCTCCTGGGAGCCCATCTCTCGCTACTCCGCTTTTCTTGCTGCACCCATCACCACCCTGTCAGTGCATCCTGTATCACATTCTGTGTGGGAGGCATAGAGCGTGCATCTATTCTGGGAGCAGACAGCCTGTTCCGAGCATTGCTGGCTGTAAAAATAACCCCCAGGTGGCATTGCTCTGGCCCCAGACACTGTACCAGCAAGAGTGTTTTCCTGGTATCCTCCCCACCCACCCTCTATGCTGGCATTGGGGGGCGCCACCAGCAAAAAGAAGACCCCATATGGTCAAGGACTGTGTAGAACTACTTTGATGGGGTGGGAAGGGGGAAGGGATGGGCACTGGAAAGCTGAGCCCCCTGCCTGTGGCTTGTTGTTGGGTGGGGCTGGAGCTGCCACACAGTGTACAAAGCTCTAGGCCTGAAGGCCTAGCTGCCCTGATGAGCTCACTCTGCTCCTGCCCCCTGCCCAGGTGTCCAAGGCCCCCAGCACCCCTGTGCCACCCAGCCCAGCCCCAGCCCCTGGACTCACCAAACGTGTGAAGAAGAGCAAACAGCCACTCCAGGTGACCAAGGATCTGGGCCGCTGGAAGCCTGCGGATGACCTCCTGCTCATCAATGCCGTGTTGCAGGTAGTGCTTCCCACCGTAGGGCTTGTGTTCGCCTTCTCCCCGCAGCCTCCAGTTCCCAGCCCCCCATCTAGCCCGGCAGTGTCCTGTAGGTGGCACGGGAGGGTTTTTCCCAGCTCTGAGGCTGGAGCAAAGCACTCTGGGGCCTTGCAGACCAATGACCTGACATCTGTCCACCTGGGCGTGAAGTTCAGCTGCCGCTTCACCCTGCGCGAAGTCCAGGAGCGCTGGTACGCCCTGCTCTACGATCCTGTCATCTCCAAGTGAGTGGGCTGGCCCCAGCAGCGGCGCGGTACTGGGGACACCAGAATTTGGCTCCTGAACAGAAAGAATTGTACAGGGGAGGGGCCTGGGAGGCAGGGCTCCTTGGGGCCTTGTATCTTCTGAGATGATGCTGGAGACCTGCCAGGCTTCAGGGGGAAGCTGCTTCCTGCTACCAACCCTGCTAATCCAGGCTGGATGTCAGGAGCAAGGACCTGGAAGCCAAGGAAGTAGCATGAGAGAAAACACCACATGAGTGCCAGGAGCCCTGTTCTACCACCGTGTGCATTGTGCTTTGGGGCGGTCACCTCCCAGCCTTCCCACACTGACCTCCCACAGTTTCTTCCTCCAGAAGAAGGAGTTGGAACAGAAGAACACCAGGGCCTCTTCCAGCTCCAACAGTCCAAATACACCTGTGCACATACACAACACACACTCTTCCTTCTCAGGCACTTCGTTTGACATCATCAGAATTTGGTCGAATGCTTAACATCCATATTCTACTCCACAGCCCCTGTCACCACTTAAGCTATAGCCACAGCCCTGATATACCAGGAAATGGGCAGGGCACAGCTTGGGAAAGAGGAGGTGGCTAGTGGGTGGCAGCTTTGGCCAAGTAAGGAGAAAGTTCTTGGGGCAGGAATAGCAGCTGGTCTCAGGATCTCCCTCCGGACTGGCCTGTAGGCGGCTGTGCCCTTGAGCCTCTTCACGGGGTTGAACACAGGAAGCTGAGTTTTCTGAGTTGCCTGTTGATGTTTTCGGCAGATGCACGAGGTCACAGGTCCTGTGCTAAGCCTTGGGCTCTTCCTGTTGAGGGCCTGGATCTTTGAGTTCTGGATCTCAGAGGCCTGCAGGCTTTGGAGAAGTAGGAACCCCAGATTGCTTGACACCCTTCCTTCAACCCTGCCCTGCCCTCTATCTCCCTCCTGCCCAGGCTGGCCTGCCAGGCCATGAGACAGCTGCACCCAGAGGCCATTGCCGCCATCCAGAGCAAGGCCCTGTTTAGCAAGGCTGAAGAGCAGCTGCTGAGCAAAGTAGGATCGGTAAGGCTGAGGACTGGTAATGCTGAGGGGCAGGGCGGGAGCCGGCTAACCTGGAAAACTGACTGCGGGGAGGTTCCACTGCTTGCAGACGCACATACACCTGCAGGGCCTTTGTGGACCGGGTCCTCGGGGAGAGCCAAGCCTGGCTTCCTGGGCAGCAGTAGTTACCACTTTTTCCAGCTCCTGCTGGGGACTGGGGCAGGGGGCACGGATGGTACAGCAGAGACAGGAGCAAGGAAACCCAGATGCCCAGAGTGTGCTTCTTGCCCTCCAGACCAGCCAGCCCACCGTGGAGACCTTCCAGGACCTGCTGCACAGACACCCTGATGCCTTCTACCTGGCCCGTACTGCCAAGGCTCTGCAGGCCCATTGGCAGCTCATGAAGCAGTATTACCTGTTGGAGGACCAGACAGGTAACTGGGCCCAGGAGCTGGCAGAGTGAGGGTGCATGTATGTGAGTGTGAAGGGGGCTGGACACAGCTGCCCTCAGGTGCCCTGTAACAAATCCCTCCGTGGCCCCCGGTGTCTTGTTCATCTCTCTTTGCAGCAAAAACCACTTCCTTCCAGAGGGAGGAAGATTGGCTGGAATGGTCTTAGGATCATGGTGAGGGTAGCCAAAATTGCCTAGAATCCTGAACAAAAAGACTAAATGGCAGAGTTGTCTCCCACTTCTTGACTTTTTTCGTTTTTTTGACATGTTTTACCATTACATAAATAATAGTATATTCTTCAGAAGTAACATTCAAACATGAGTAAAGTGTGAAAGTCCCTTCACCGCTCACCCGTCCCCCTTTCCCACCCACTTTGTCTAAGGCTCTCTGCCCCTTCCCTCTCTCCACACTCCTTCTCACTGCCTCTCCCACCAAGCATTTGTGCTGTGGGGCTGCCTTCAGGCCATTCCTAAATCCCTGCAGGGACTTTAACCCAGGCCACCTGTCTTTCTCCTTTCCCAAGGGCCAGAACGCTTCCTCTCTTTCCTCACCAGCAAAACTCTCACTCTCCTAATAACAGATACTAGGAAAGCGGTCTGATTAAACTACAGGAAGCTCTTCAGTTAGATTTGGGTTTCAGGGTCAGACTTTCACAGTCCAAGCACACTTTACTTTTACTTCCTAAAGATTATTGCATGTTGGCTACTATGTAGTTGTTCATACTGTTCTGAAAATGAAGCTTCAGTTCTGCCTGTCACCTTACTCGCTAGGCCCTGCAGCTTCTGGATAATAAAAGATTCCTACCAGAGGATTTTAGGAAATCTGGTCACGGGAGGCCCCATCTTTCCTTCCTGAGGATCTCTGAATTTAGTGCCCAGTGGGCAGCCCTCTTTATTCCAGATCTCTGCTGCTTCCTCGGGCTCAGCTATCACTGACCTCCTGCAGAGAGAACAGACACTGGATAAAGTTTATTTTTGCTGCTGTAGCTAGCTCCTTTGTCACTATTTTAAAAGTTACCTTGTGTATATTTGGTTTTTTGTTTGTTTGTTTTTAACAAGTTTATTTTATTTTTGGCTGCATTGGGTCTTCATTGCTGCACATGGGTTTTCTCTAGTTGTGGCGAGCGGGGACTACTCTCCGTTGCAGTGCGTGGGCTTCTTGTTGCAGTGGCTTATCTTGTTGTGGAGCACGGGCTGTAGGCGCACGGGCTTCAGTAGTTGTGACACGCAGGCTCAGTAGTTGTGGCGCCCGGGCTTAATTGCTCCACAGCATGTGGTATCTTCCTGGACCAGGGCTCGAACCCATGTCCCCTGCATTGGCAGGCAGGTTCTTAACCACTGCGCCACCAGGGAAGCCCCTATTGTGTATATTTGTTAACATAAAGGTATAATTTTTCCCTTCAAGGGTTGTCTTATGTGGATATTTGATTTTTCCTTTGCTATTTCATGCTTGGAGTCCCTAGGAACAGGGAGTATACACTGCTTACCTATCAAGTCAGCTGAATATTAGGTTGGTAGGATTCAGGCAGCTCTGGCAGGGTGACTACCCCAACCCCGTCTCCCCACAGTCTGAACTAAGGTGGAGGGCGGTGGTGGTGGAGCATTTGTGGCTCCTATGCAGCCCCCCTTGCTTCCCTGGCAGTGATGACACCTCAGGGGTTGTCAGACTCCTCAACCAGCAGTCTCACTAGCTAGTCGGAGCTGCTGCTGAGCAGATGCTGCAGTCCTGGGAACAACTGACACTAAGGCAGGAGTTCTCAGATTTGGGGACCCCAATCGCTTTTACATTTTGACCAGAAAAGAACTGAAAAACTTTCATGAAACAATATTTATCCTGTACATCTGATGGATTCTGATACTATTGCATTCCATTTCTTTCTTTTTTTTTTTTTTTTTGAAAAAAGTGAATTTCATGAACTGTTAACGTGTCATGACCCACAATTTGAAAACACTGGCTTAAGGCTCCCTTCTGACACATCCTGAGTGAGACTTGACAGGCATGTGCCTCTCAGCCCCTTGCCGAATGTGGCAGAAAATGTTTGGGAGCATGTGATGTGGTAGAAGAGGCAGTTTGGATTTGGAATCAGGAGAGCGGGCCTTGATTCCTGGCTGTGTCCTGAACTAGTCACATAGCTTAACCCTTCCTCTATCTGTTTTCTCATCTGTAATGTGCAGCTAATAGTAATGCCTTCCCTATGTAGTTCAAGGCTTTGTAAGTGAGAGCTCTTTGCACACTGAAAAGACCGTGCAAAGGTCAACTTTCTTTTTTTTAATTTATGTTATTTTTATTTATTTTTGGCTGCATTGGGTCTTTGTTGCTGCGCACGGGCTTTCTCTAGTTGCGGCTAGCGGGGGCTACTCTTCATTGAAGTGCACGGGCTTCTCATTGCAGTGGCTTCTCGTTTGCAGAGCGTGGGCTCTAGGCGTGCGGGCTTCAGTAGTTGTAGCACGCGGGCTTCAGTAGTTGTGGAGCGCAGGCTGTAGAGCGCAGGCTCAGTAGTTGTGGCACACAGGCTTAGTTGCTCCGCAGCATGTGGGATCTTCCCGGATCCGGATTCGAACCCGTGTCCCCTGCGTTGGCTGGTGGATTCTTAACTACTGCGCCACCAGGGAAGCCCCAAAGGTCAATTTTAATTCCCTTCCCTTTCTAGAACCACCTCTGTTCACCAGCGAATCCCAGGAATGCTTTGTGCCAAAGTAGCGTGCAGTCTGATCTGCATGCATGCTGTTACCTGTATCAGGTTAACTTTTGTTGATTTCAGCACGAGACCGTCTCCATGGGCTGTCTTTACAGTTTGTCCTCTTAGTTCATTTGTCTGCTCAGCAGCTTGTGGTTGAGTAGGAGCATTGGCGCTGACCCTCCCTCTGTCCTTCGTTCAGTGCAGCCGCTGCCCAAGGGGGACCAAGTGCTGAATTTCTCCGACGCAGAGGACTTGATTGATGACAGTAAGCTCAAGTGAGTGGCTGGGGCCACAGGCAGGGCACAGAGAGCTGAGTGTCTCCCCAGGACAGAGCTCCCTGTGCTGCCCGGCCCTGCCTCTCCTGCTGCAGGGAACGGAGCCCAGCCCAGACTCGGCCTGGAGCTCCAGTTGTAGCTGTTGGTCTCCCTGCTAAGAGCCCTTCCCAGCCGCCCCCCCCGCCCCGTTGTATCTTACCCCCACCCTAGGGAGGGAAGCTAGGCTAAGGCCAGAGGAGCAGCCCACGGGGTCACTGGGCTGAGGGACTGAGGGATCCTACTGAGCCCAGTAGCACCTAATGGTGATGGCAGGTGAGCTCAAATTGGAGCCTGATTCATCCTTCTCTTCTCACCCCCCAGGGACATGCGAGATGAAGTCCTAGAACATGGTGAGTGTGCCCTCGTGGGGATAGTGAGGGGGTGGGAGCTCCTGCTGGAAGAGAGAGAAACAGTACAAGGTGCTGGTGACCTCAGAGTGTCCTTCGTTACCACCCCACCTCACCCCAGAGCTGACAGTGGCTGACCGGCGCCAGAAACGAGAGATTCGGCAGCTGGAACAGGAACTGCATAAGTGGCAGGTGCTAGTAGATAGCATCACAGGTGAGGAGGCCAGGGGACCAGCAGGGTCGTGCTCCAAATCCCTTCGCCCCTCCCTGAGCCCCCGTGGTTGCTTGGCTGGGTTCACCCTCATTTCCCAGACCTCTAGCTCCTTTCCCTCAGTGGATCTTGCCCTGGCTCCTGCCTTCCATGCTGTGGCTCTAAAGAGTGGGCTCTTCTCTGACATGAGCTGCTCTCCCCCAGGCATGAGCTCTCCGGACTTTGACAACCAGACCCTGGCAGTGCTGCGGGGCCGCATGGTGCGGTACCTGATGCGCTCAAGAGAGGTGAGCCCTCTCTTGAGGAGGCCAGCCCAGCCCTCCCTGTCCTCATCCCCATCCCCACCCCTACCTCCCCTTTCCTAGGTCCCCCTCCTCCGTCGATCTTCCCCTCACTGCCCTTTCTGTGTCTGGTCCCTGATTGCTCATCTTTCCTGGGCCTGTGTGGACTCCTCCCCATTCCTCAGGTTCCAGCCCTCACCTGCCCCATTTCCCCAGATCACCCTCGGGAGAGCCACCAAGGATAACCAGATCGACGTGGACCTGTCTCTGGAGGGTCCGGCCTGGAAGATCTCCCGGAAGCAAGGTACCAGCAGGAAGCAGTGTGTGAGGATGGTGCTCCCAGCCTCTCGCTGCCCTCCAGCCCTAGGGCTTGGTCTCCATGGGAACCTCAGGGACTGGGTGGGGCTGAGGAGCTGGCATTTTAGGATCTCTAACTTGGGAGTCCTGGGTGCCTTGTAGCGGCCTCAGGAAGCAGAGGGAACATGGGGGTTTCAGGCCCTCTTCTGGCCTTCCCCCCATCCCATCATACCCCCTTTCTCTCTATTCCCATAGGTGTCATCAAGCTGAAGAACAACGGTGATTTCTTCATTGCCAATGAGGGCCGGCGGCCCATCTACATCGATGGACGACCTGTGCTGTGTGGCTCCAAATGGCGCCTTAGCAACAACTCCGTGGTGGAGGTGAGCTGGGGGGAGGTGGAAAGGCCAGGATGAGCCCC
Source organism: Mesoplodon mirus (assembly GCF_964341445.2). Lineage (NCBI taxonomy): Eukaryota > Metazoa > Chordata > Mammalia > Artiodactyla > Ziphiidae > Mesoplodon > Mesoplodon mirus. The sequence goes on along the minus strand of NC_138987.1, from coordinate 55,856,018 downwards.
ATGGTGTGGTGAGGCAGCGTGTGGGCCTGGCCCCGGCCCCCAGTCTCACCTCCGTCCTTAGCCACCCTTTTCTCCCGCCCGCAGATTGCCAGCCTGCGATTCGTCTTCCTCATCAACCAGGACCTCATTGCCCTTATTCGGGCCGAGGCTGCCAAGATCACACCACAGTGAGAAGTGGTGGCAGGACCCATGGGCTCTCTCCGGCCTCAGTTTCCCCTGCCCTCCCAGACCCCTGGAGCTGGCAACTCAGGCTCCTGGAAAAACCAGAGGGGGCTGCGGGAGACTCAGCTCCTGGCCCCTTGATCTGAGCCTCTGTGGGAGGGCGGGGCTGGCCCTGGGGAAGCCCCTAGAGGCTGGGACCCTCAGGCTGCCTTAGTGCCAGAGCCCCTCCCCTTCTCTCTCTGCAGAGGCCCCTACCCTTTCCCCCAGATTCCCACCCTTGCTCCGTGTCTCCAGCTGATTAGCTTCAGACTTTTCCTTTATTTTCTTTTGTAAATACAAAGCACTGAGTTCCAAAGTAGTTTATTATTCTTTTTTTAATATAAAAAATGTGGGGACAGGTGAGGCAGGGGCACATGCAGGGGATAGCAGAACCCCTCCTTGGCCTCAGGCCACTGTCCCCCAGCCTGCAGAGGGAGATGAGACGTCAGAGGAGCAAGCTGAGGTGAGGAAGGGCCCCAGGAGTAGGAGCCCAAAGATTCCTAGCCTGGGGCCTGCGGCTGAAGAAGTTCTAACCCTCCCTGTGAGAGTCCGGGCCCACGCCCTTGTTTGTTTGCTCTCAAGCTCCCTGCCCTGAGCCAGCGGGCAGCACGGAGTCCCAGGGGTGGCTGCCACTCTTCCTCCACCCTGAGGCTGGGCAGATGGCAGCATGTCTGGCAACACTGAGCTTTGGGGCTGGCGGTCAGACCCCTGTGCCTTCTTCCTGGGTCCACTGGACTGCGCCAGAGCCGTGGCAGCCAATAAGCACCATCTCCAGGCTATGGGGTTCCCAGGGCAAGGCCAGGCCCCCTGACCCTGGCGGGGGCTCTCCAGTACTGGCAGCCTCGGCCTGGTTCATGGGCTCTGGGGGCCCAGTCCTAGCCCCTTCCTCAGGAGGCGGTGGGCCTGGGGTGCTGGGCTCGGGGCAGAGTTCTCCTGAGCCTGGGGCCTCTGAGTCAGAGGTGGAGGTCCAAAAAGCTGTGGCTTGAGGCCAGGGGGAGCTCTGAGACGCTGGGGGGCCCCAGGGCCAGGGTGCCACGAGGGGAGGGGGCCCTGGATGAGGGTGGGGCCGGGTCCCACTCAAGACAGAGCCAGCTGGGGGCTGCAGGCAGTAGGAGGACGTCCCAGTGTCCACACACAGAGGCTGCAGGAGCCCAGAGGCGCTGGCCGGACAGGGCCCCTCTCCTGACGCCCGAGGGCACGGGCCCTCCCCATGGGGTGCCAGGATGAGCTGCACAGCCTGGCGAAGGGACTGCAGCCCCTCCCGCATCTGCAGCACCTGCTCAGACAGCTCCATCACCTGCAGGGAAGGGAGGAGGGCGTGGTCAGTGGGGTGGGGACCTCACAACAGCAGGCGCCCCCACCCTTGCCCCTCACCCACCGCCTGCCGAAGCTTGTCCAGCATGTCTGTGTTCCTCACCTCGCTGGGCCCAAGGGGGACAGTGAGCAGGCTGTTCTCTGTGGACAGTAGGGTGGGGTTACCAGCCAGGGCTGGTGAATGAAGACAGCGCGGGGTCCAGGCCTCCGCCCGCTTAGCGCAGACCACACTGGCCTGGCCAGGCCTGCTGCTGCCAGGAACAGCCACTTACAACCTTACCTGAGTTGCTGAATTCTGTGCAAACCGCCAGGGGGCCTCGGGCACACTGGCTTGTGCTTCTCCCTCAGGAAGCGGCCTTTGTGCCTGTCTCTTGTTCTGTCCTCCAGGCAAGGGGACACTACCTGGGCCGCCTGGCCTGCCCAGGGGCCACTTTCAACTCTGCTTCCCCAGTCCTGTATCCCCCCCAGTGGGCCAGACACGGTGCTGAGGGTTTCAGCACCATTATCTCATTTAACATGCACAACCACCTTTTTACAGACGGGAAGCTGGGGTGAGAACCAAGGTCACACAGAGACCTGGCAGCAGAGATCTCACCAAGCTCCATTCCAGCTACCTTCCAACACCAAGGTGCTGGTCTTACCCAGTGCCCTGCCCAAACCATGCAGGTGGGTGAGGGCAAGAGGGCACCCAAAGTCTGTGCCCTGCTACTTTCTCAGAGGCTCCCAGGGCAAAGGGGATGCCCTGCCAACTTCCCCCCGGACCCGGGCCCCAGTACCTGGTCCGGGAGAGGGGCTGCTGCTACATTCTGGGCCAGACCGCCTCACCCGGAAAGAGAACTTGGGCTGGTCAGAGCCACAGCCGTCCTCAATGCCATCTACTACCCTGTGGACGCAGGTGCCAGGACAACAAATCAGTTGACAGCCACTGCAGTGTTTCATGGGACAAGATGCCCCACTGTCCGCAGAGGCTGCAGAAGCTTGGAGCCAGACCAGGGGCTTGGGGCCCCAAGCGAAGGGTAACACGTGGTCCCTTCCTCTAGGAGCTCGCAGTTTCACTGGGGATTCAAACTTGAATGAGGTGAAACAGCAAGAGAGTTCTGAGCAGTGCATGGCATGAACGGTGGAAAGGGGGCAGCAGGGAGGAGGAGGAGTCAAGGAAGGCTTCTTGGAGGAGGCTGGAGGGACAGATGGGCATCCAGGGCAGGAGGGTGCCTGGCCGGGGCCCCAGCCCAATCATTGCAGCTCTGCCCAGAGTTTAGTGGCCCAGAGCTCGCTCACCTGGGACTCAGATCTGGGGGTACATTCCATGGCACAGAGGGCAGCTGCAGCCCCTCTAAGCTCCGAGGGTGAGCAGAGGGGCCGGCCTCAGCCTGCAAAGCTCCTGCCCTGCCCGGCCGCCCTCTGCCGCCCAGCGGGGGCCGGGGCGCCGGTCGTCGCGGTGATAGCAGCTTGGCGGCTGAGGAGGATGAGGTGCAGCTGGGGGACAGCAGGGGGCTGGAGGGCTCATCAGCTGGGGCTGGCGAGGCCGCGGGGCCCTGCTCCCCGTCCGTCTCCTTCTCCTCCAGTGTGGACATGAGGGTGTTGTCGCCACTCAGGGAGCTGGTGTCCACCTGGGGATAGTGGGGGACAGGGAATCATCATGGAGAGCCCCCGCTATGTCCCACTCACCACCCCCCGACCCAGTCTCATCGCCCTAGACGGGAGGAGCTGTTTTTGTTCAACAGGATGCCCAGTGTCTCCCACCTCCCACTCGGCAGGGGAAGGGGGTGTTTTCTGCTGCCACCACAAAGCCACCAAGCCCCGGAGACGTTCGCTGTCCCTCAAAATGCTAGCCAAGTGTGGACACGCTGTCCCTCTACTTGGTCCCTGAGGCTAACTGAACTATCCAGGAGGACCTGGTACCAAAAACCGGTTTGGAATTAGTAAGATAAGGCAGGAAAACTCAAAAGCCCCTCAGAGAAGTCCTGTGTCACTGTGAAGAAGCAGGGGGCACTGCAGGGCTCTCCTCAGAGGCGGCCTGGAGACTAGTGTGCAGCCTGCCTGGCCCCGACCCATGGGCACCACCCCTCATCTGTGACCTCACAGCCTCCCCGTCTGGTGCCGCTGGACTCGCAGGCCATCTCATGGGCCGGGAGAGCTGGGAGTGGCGGCTGAGCAGAGCTGGGCTGGGCTCTAAAGGACAGTGGGAGTGTGTGAAGGGGCAGCAGAGCATAGAGCCCCCACCACCACCACGTGCGGGGTGCTCACATGGCACTCCCACAAACCCCTTCTCTGCCCACCTCACCAGGCCCCCCAGCACTCCCGCCCCTCCCCGCACGGACCCAGCGCCCTCACCTCTGCGGGGCCTCCGCCAGCACCCAGGTTGTAGCTGAGCTCCCCTCGGAGGCCCCTGCTGAAGCGGGGGGCGAACTCGGGGTACAGCGCGAGGCTCTCGTGCAGGCCAGCCAGCTGCAGACACTGCAGGACGCAGTACGTCAGCCCCTTCACATCGGCGTTGGCCTTGACCACCTGCTCACGCCGGGGCAGCTCACAGCCAATCAGATCACCCTTCCCTGGGAAGAGGAAGCAGAGGTCAGCAAGCCCTGCCCCTCAGGTACCCGAGAGGGGGGTCGAGTGGGGCCTCTCCAGCCAGGACAAGAGGGGAGCAGCGGGGCCCGGGCCCTGGCTGACCCCTGCTGCCTGCCTCACTGGCTCCTCAGACAGGCTTGGGGTGAACAGCATTGTGGCCCAGGTGCTCAAGCACATTTGGGATCAGAGAACTGTGCTGAAACCACCCGAACTTCAGACCTGAGACACCAGTTCTAGTGATTCCCGGGTTGCCTGTGGATCAGAACCGTCCGGGGAAGTTAAACCAACCAGGCTCCCCGGGGCCCATCACTACCTACAGAATCATAATATCCACTGGAGACCCCACAATCGTTAAGCCCTGCAGGTGACTCAGGTAGAGCGTGTCCAGGAACCAGTATGTGGAACCAGCAAGTTAGTGCTGTGTGGCACAGTGAAAAAGGCAGGGGGCCGCGTTATTCCACCTCCCTGAGCCCTGGTGCCTCATCTATATGAGAGATCCTCTATTGAACTGAGTCTGTGGTGCTTTCGCGATCTTACCAGAAGGTGTCAATGCAGGGTTTTCCCAGCACCCGGCTGAGACTGCCACCTGGCTGACAGCGATTGTAAAATGGCATCAACTCGAGTCCGCATCCTAATCTCAGAAATGTTAAATTGTGGGGAAAAAAATGTGTGACTTAGAATGATGAAATAGGATGTCTCCAATCAGGGGCATGGTGATAAGTGAGTGTAGATAACATTCCTGACACACAGAAGGCCAATCAAAGTTCATTTCCTTCCCTTACCTCCCGGAAAGAGTCCCCTACAGATCATTCCCGAGAGGTCCGGCACGCCACCAGGGCTCGGGCAGGGCACTCGCGGCCCTCACGAGGCAGCGCAACCCACGGCCACACGTTTCACGAGACTAGACAGCGTTCCTTTCTCCTTACGGAAAAGGATGGCTTGCTGCCACCGCCACTGTGGGCTGCCTCACGCTGCCAGCAGAACTCACTGAGCTTAAAGGCCTCCTCTAAATGTTCATGGACTTTTGCTCAAATTTAAGTGCAGAACGCATCGTCGTTAAATCTTATTTTCTTGGTTTCAGGCCATCCTTCTGGTTCCTTCAGAGAGCTGTTTGGATCTCAGTGTGATCATCTGATGAATGAGCTCTCTGTCCTCACGTGTGTCATCTGGAAATAGGATAAGTATGTATTTCTTGTCTTCATCCAAGAGGGGAGATAAAAATGAGAAATAGGACAGGACCGAGGACGGAGTTCCATACCACTGGTCTCAGGGACCAGAGCCTGCCCTCCAGGCTGGCCTCTCAGACACAGCCTCCAACTCAGCTCATCAAGGCCTGCAAGGTCCTCCCTACACCGTCGCCCAGCTCACCTCTCTTTGTCTTGCCTCTTTCCTCCCCAACTAACTCTGCACACTTAGCTGTTAGTTCATACACAGAGGTAGGGGCCAGAATTGACACTGCAAGATGTGCCGTGAGCCTTAGCTGCAAGGAGCAGGCAGGAAGCACCTGGATGTTCAACTAAGGAGGCAGGTGAGGGATGGGGTGAAGGCAAAGCAGAAAACCAGGCCATGATGAGGGCTGGGGGACCGAGCATCCACCAGGGCATCCAGAGGGGCCACGTCAACGGAGGAAACAGTTCATCCGGAACATGTGGGTAGGGACAGGATGGATCAAAGGTAGCATAAGTCCCAGTGCTGGGGAATTCTGGAGGCAAAGGCCACGGCACAGGCAGTGGCCACCCATGAAGCTGTCTTAATACTGACCGTGGATATTCTGAAGCCTGGTGCCTGGCATCAGAGAAGAGAGATTCTTTCAGGACCCATGCCAGCTCCCAGCCACGCTGCTTCCTCAGCTCCCAGCTGAAAACCATCTGTTTAATGATCCACCAGACAATCTTGCTTTGGAGTGACCAGTCTGACACTGTCAAAATCTGCCTTTTTGCCCTTCTGAATCTCTCCAGTTCCCCATCATTTCTCAAGGACTGCCAGCCATATGTGAGTGGCCATAACTCTGTTTGTTCAGAGTCCTGGCATTAACTCCACGTAGGGCCAGAAGTCAAACTCATGAACGACACATGGTATTTCTTTCTTCTGTTTCCTGTTGGAAGACCATCCTCCTCAAGGAAGAGAGGATGGACACACAGTCACTGCTGGGCGTGTGGTCTTGCTGGTTCTCCAGGTTAATGACAAACTTCAGCCCCTCCAGGCGTCAGCTGTCCCCACAGGGAGTCTGCAAGTGCTGCTGCCTGAGGATTTGGCTGTGGTCCGGGCGCCTTCCATCAGTGTGTGAGGCCCTCCGTGACCCACGCAGATCACAGCGTCCCCACCCTCTGGGGTCCCTGCTGAAAGCCTCCCACAGCCCCGAAGCCTGCAGCCCCATGCTGCCCGCCACCCTGAAATCGCGCCTTTTCTGCGGGATGAGTCTCCCCAGAGCAGAGCGCCTAAGAACACAATGTTAAGAAGCCTGAGGTTTAGAGTTAGCAGACCAGGTTCTAGCCCTAGCCTGCCTGTTCATTAACCTCTTGGAGCCTCAGTCTCCTATGCAAAATGGAATAGCGATCGTTCCTCCGCACTGGGTTTTGTGAGGTTTGTGTGAGTTGAAGCATGTAAGGGCCAGGACACAGGGCTGGCCCTGCTGCGGGACCCCTGGGGCCAGCGTTATTGTCATGTCAGTTCCGAAGCTGCAATCTCCCCTTCCTTGTCTAGGGAATAGATCCCTCTTCTTCACCTCTTTCTTTTGCCAAAAAGGGAAGTGTATTCAGAGTCTGAGCTCTGCTGTCACCCATCGCAACCCTGGGCTTGCTCGAGGACCTTCCCTAGGAAAGTAGCATGTCCCCTCTTGGGCCTGGCCGGGGTGGGCGGGGGGAGGTTGCAGTGAACAAGCATGGCGTTCACACATACCTCCGGTCAATTAATCTTCAACAAAGGAGGCAAGAATTTACAATGGGAAAAAGACAGTCTTTTCAGCAAGGGATGTTGGGAAAGTTGGACAGCCTCATGTAACTTAGAACACACCCTCTCACCATACACAAAAATAAACTCAAAATGGCTCAAAAACTTACACATAAGAGATTACACCATAAAACCCCTAGAAGGGGACATAGGCAAAACATTCTCTGATATAAATTGTATCAGTGTTTTTCTTAGATCAGTCTCCAAAGGCAATAGAAATAAAAGCAAAATAAACGAATGGACCTAATCAAATACTAGCTTTTGTATAGCAAAGGAAACCATAAACAAAGTGAAAAGACAATATATAGAATGGGAGAAAATATTTGCAAACGATGCAACCGACAAGGGTTTAATTCCCAAAATATACAAACAGCTCATACAACTCAACAACAAAAAAACAAACAACCCAATCGAAAAAGAACCAAATAGACATTTCTCCAAAGAAGACATACAGATGGCCAAGAGGCACATGAAAAGATGCTCAACATCACTAATTATTAGAGAAATGCAAACCAAAATTATAATGAGGTACCATGTCACACCGGTCAGAATGGCCATCATTAAAAAGTCTACAAATGCTGGAGAGGGTGTGGAGAAAAGGGAACCCTCCTATACTGTTGGTGGGAATGTAAATTGGTGCAGCCACTGTGGAAAACAGAATGGAGGTTCCTCAAAAAACTAAAAAGGGAGTTGCCGTATGATCCAGCAATCCCACTCCTAGGCATATATCCAGACAAAACTCTAATTCAAAAAGATATAAGCACCCCTATGTTCATAGCAGCAGTATGTACAATAGCCAAGATATGGAAACGACCTAAATGCTCATCGACAGACAAATGGATAAAGAAGATGTGGTATATATATATATATATATATATATATATATATATATATATATATATATATATATATATATATATATATATATATATATATAATGGAATACTACTCGGCCATAAAAAAGAATGAAATAATTCCATTTGCAGCAACGTGGGTAGAACTAGAGATTATCATACTAAGTGAAGTCAGTCAGAGAAAGACAAATACCACGTGTTATCACTTATCTGTGGAATCTAAATATGACACACATGAACCTATCTACAAAACAGAAAGAGACTCACAGGCATAGAGAACAGACTTGTGGTTGCCGGGGGGGAGGGGGGTGGGGGAGGGTTGGATTGCGAGTTTGGGGTTAGCAGATGCAAACTATTATACATAGAATGGGTACACAACAAGTCCTGCTGTATAACAAAGGGAACTATATTCAATATTCTGTGATAAACCAGAATGGAAAAGAATATAAAAAAAGAACATACATATATATATATATATATAACTGAATCACTTTGCTGTACAGCAGAAATTAACACAGCGTTGTAAATCGCCTCTACTTCAATAAATTTAAAAAAAAAAAAAAAAGAATGGCGTCCATGCCTCCCTTTCTCCTGCCTGAACACTCTTTCCAGCACTTTCATCCTTAGCATTTGATTTTCCTCCTTGACAGGAAGTGCTCCCCTCTGTCCCCTCACAGACCGAAGGCTGGTCCTTCGCTCAGTCTGGCCTCCAGCACCCGCGAGATTGAGTTCACCTCCTTGTGTTGCCGCCTTGTGGTCACTGGGTCCTCTCTGAGCTTTGCCCAGGGCTCCATGGCTACTCCTGACCCCACCCTGGCTTTTTCTCCCTGGTGGCCTTGCCTGCGTCTTCTCTCCGCGTTTTCTACAGATGGGGCCTTGGTTCCACCCGCCTCCCCGCAAGCCCTGGCGTCCTCGGTCCCACCCTCACAAACCTAGGATGGCGAGCACGGTGCCGCCCTTGAGCACCTCCATGGAGCCAGAGCAGACGAAGTAGAGGGCCTGGAGGGCGTCACCTTGGTGGATGAGATACTCGCCAGGCGTGCAAAAGGCGGGCCGCAGGGCCAGGGACAGCGTCCGCAGGCAGCCGCGGCTCGCCGCCTCAAACAGGGGCAGCTGCAGGACCTCCTTGTGAAGGTGCATGGCAATGTCTGCGCGGAGCTCGTCCGGAAGGCTCTGTAGCAGCTGCGGGTGGGATCAGGTGCCGAAGGTTAGGGTGGAGAGTGGGAGGCAGCCTCCCGCCAGCCCTTTCCACCCCGAGGGCCTCAGAGCAAGGGCAGGCGTGGGAGGGGCCTTGATTCCCCCACCCCCCCACCCCCCCCACCCACCCCCCAGCCCCCGCACAGCATCCAGCTCCACACAGGGTCCAATCAGTGAGGGGGGCCGCCTCTGCCTCCCTCTCAATCACTTTATCCTCCCCGCCCGCCATGGGCAGCCCTGCTTTCCTCCTCCCGGCCTTAGACCTGGCCGTCAGTGAGCAGGGCCTCTAGACCTAGCGAGTGTGGAGACGGGCTTCCGAGCCGGCCCGGCTGCCTTCTGCTCCATGCCGCTGGCCGCCCAGGACAGAGTGGAGGCAGGGAGGTCAGAATTCTGCATCTCTTGCCCTCCAGCCCGCTGCTCCTGGGAATCTTAGGCCGAGCGCACACTCCTCGAAGGAGCAAAGGCTGGAAGGGCCGGCCCTGGAGACCTGCGCACCTCGGTGGTGTCGATACCGTTGTTCACCGCCCAGGTCGCCTGGAAGTACTCGAGCATGCGCTGCTTGAGGGGCTTGGGGATGCGGTGGATGCGGATGTAGTCGCGCAGGTCGCGGGTGCGGCTGTGGTACAGAAAGCGGCGGGCGTACATGCGCTGGATGATGGCCGTCACGTTCCCAAACACCACCGCGTGCATCAGGGCTGGGGAGGGTGGCGAGAGGGGTCACCTCCAGGACCAGCCTGGCCCGGCCGGACACCGTGCGGGACACATTTGTCCTCCCCACCCGCAGCCCCGCGCTGGGCAAGGCCCCCGGCCGCTGTGTGGGGAGGAGTCCTGCGGCCAGGTGGGCTCTCCTGGCCCTGGGCTCGGGTTCCTTGGGGCCCCTAGGCAGAAGCACCTCTGGGAAAGACCTCGGGGCCCTGTGGGAGGTGGGGAGAGAGGGCAGGCCCAGGGCATGAGTCGGGAAGTGGGCCCTGGACCGGGAACGGGGCAGGCCTCACCGCCGATGAGCATGGTGCAGATGGAGAAGATCTTCTCCGTGTCCGTGTTGGCAGACACGTTGCCGAAGCCCACGCTGGTGAGGCTGCTGAGTGCGAAGTAGAGGGAGGTGATGTAGGCGCTGCGCAGTGAGGGGCCGCCCAGGAGCTCAGGCCCCGTCCTGTTGGCCTCGCTGCCGCTGCTGCTACAGTTGTCACTCTGGCCAGAGCTGTTCCCTATAGCTGGGCTCCGGCCCACCAGGTAGTAGGGGGTCTCCAGTCGGCGGGCCAGCTCCTGCAGCCAGCCTGGGGAGGGGGCAGGACAGCGCTGCTGCACTGCGGGCGCAGGTGTGCCTACTGGCACCCCCGGAGGGGGGGACACACATGGCTGCAAATCCACCCCCACGGCTGCCTGCCATGTCCGTCCCTCCTCTGCCAGCCCTGTGCGCCCCCTCACCCCTCCCCAAGACAAGCACACGAGGTCGAGACTGTCATCTCCCCCGACGGTGTCTCTGGGCGCTGAGGCTGGAGTGAAGAGCTCTGCACCCTCCTCCCTCTGCTGGCGCTAATCCCAGGGTGGCGGGCCCAGCTGGACGGGGCAGAGGGACTGGGGGGCTCATTGCACCAGCCACAGCCTCATCCCCAGGGCCGCCTCCTCTGCCTTGGCCTCCCAGACTCCTCTTGCTTTTTCTCTGAGCTCCAGAAAGCCGCCCCCCATTCAGCCTCATCCCCCCCACCACAACCACACACACCACCCAACCTCATGCACGCGTTCTCGGGCACACCGATGTGGACGCGTGCACACACCAGTAAGGCTACAGATGCAGTCGAGAGGACAAGGACACACGTGTGTGAGCACAGTCCTAGGAGCACAGCCACGGCCTGTGCATGCTTGGGAGAGAGACAAGGGTACGCCGGCGCTTGCACACTGACACCCAGGTAGGAGAGGGACACACCTGCATGGAAACGAGCGCACAGGTGAGTGCACTCAGAGGCCACAGACAGGCAGGCCACCGCCGTGCACACAGCTCTGTACACGCAGACACAAGCCAGCCTGGGACACTGAGAGGAGAATAAAGATCGCCCCAGTCTCCTCATCAACCTCCCATTCTCTGGTCTGGCCTTGGAGGAGGTGGGGCTGCGTACTGTGGTCTCTCAGGAGCCCACAGCCGCCCAGAGTCACTCAGCCCAGCTGGAGGGCTGTGGGAATTCTAGGGTGTTAGATGGGGGTTCCCAGGGTCCACAGAGGTCCTGGCAAAGCTGGGGGCCATGGGGAGCAAGGGAGAGAGAGCGGATCTAGCATAGAAGTCCAGAGGGTGGGCTGAGGATCACAGGCTTCGGTGGGACCCACCTCTCCACGTGCCCCTCCCTAGCTCCCTCCTCCACACTCACCCTAACATCGTACACGCTGCTGCTCTCTGTGGTCCTCACACCCCTCCTCTCACCACCCACCCATTCAGTCAGCAATCTCACGCACGTGTGCCAGGAGCCGGGGGACCCCCAGAAGCTTACTGCAGCGATGTCTCAGAGGTACACAGCACCCAAGGGTCCCGGGATGGGGCTCAAACCCACATGCTATTGGCTAGAGCTAGAAGGCTTCCCAGAAAAGGGAACACTGGTGGTTGGTCTCAGAGGATGGGTAGTTTTGAGACAAACTGAGAGGGGGTCATTCCTGATCTAGGGAAAGGTGTGGGCTAAACCTAGAGCTGGAGACAAGTACAGGCGAGTAGCTTGGCTTAGCTAGAATGTGGGGTCTGCACTGAGGGAGCAAACTCCAGGCTAAGGAGTTGGGGGGATGTGTAAAGTCCTGAGCCAAGGTGAGGACTCACCCTCCTGTTATTTGAGATGTGCTGTGAGAACGCAAGGAAGTACACAAAACTCTTTAGTCGTTACTTAGTTGGGCCTCTGAGGTGAAGCTGGTAGCTGGGTGAGGAGGAGGGGGCTGGAGGGTGGAGAAGCAGGAGGATGAAGGCAGGATGCAGAGGGGTCCCTCCTCACTCAGTCTTGGTCATGGGGCATTGGCAGCCCCTGGAGCTGGTGGCGGGATGGGGCCCCCTCTGCATGGGGCGTGTCGGCTGCAGAGGCCGTTCTGGAGGCTGGTGGTTTTCATACTGAGAAATGCTCCGAGCGACCTCCCTCAGTGTTTAGCACAGTCTTTTGAAAATCCAGCCCACCTCCACTGAGCTAATGGGATTCTGGAGCTGGAACTCTATGTCCACACCAGGGGCAATGGAGCAGTAGAACCAAGGCAAGGAGGCAAAGGGAAGGCACCTCCCACCAGACAGAGCTGGGCCAACAAGAGGCACCACTCTCACCCATGGACATCCCTCCCAAGGTGGACTTTGTGAGGCCTGGGTGTGGCTCCCACCCAGTTGGGGGTAGTTTCCCTGGAGAAAGAAGGGGCGGATGACGATGTGAAGGACTTGGAAACTCCCCTAATGTGAACTAGTACCAGCCCCTCCGGAACTTAGGGTTCAAGGGTGTGATCTGCCCAACAGTCAGCCCGCCCCTTACAAGCCCCATGCTCTCCATGGAGGGGCTCAGAGCCCCTCTGGGAGCCAAAGGTGTTCTTCATGTCAGCTCAGCAGCCCCTGTGACGTGGTCAGAATGGAGGATCCACATGGACACAAGACATGGGGTGTCTGGGTTGTGTGTGGGGAGGGGACTGACCTGGGGATTTGGTGTGTCACCCACGTAGGGGTCAGGGCTCTGCATCACCGTTACCCATCTCCCAGTCCTCTGAGCATGTTCATTGGGGGCATCTGACCCCAGAGCCGCCTCCGCCACAGCCTTCCTCTGGGAAGGGCGGGCGCCAAGGAGCTGACATACTGCCTGTGCTCGGCAGCTAGAGCTTTGGGGAATATCCAAGTGGGCCTCTGGGCTACACACCAGTCTCCGTGGGCTTGGCGAGGGAGGGAGGATTTGCAGGAGTCTCCTCGTCCCTGGGAACTGATCAGAGCATGTTTCTAAGGCCAACCTGGACTCCTGGTGACCGACCCCATCAAGAGCAGACAGTCATGGGGGGGTGCATCTGAGCAGCTGGCCTCTTGCCCACTGACTGGAAACGGGGGCTAAAGGCCAGTTACGGGGAAGTTGCCAGAGAGCTGGAGGGCCTGGGAGGAAGAAGGTGTGTCCAATTTTGGAGCTGCGGGCGTGGAGAGTTAGACGTTATTGGAACAGAACGGTCTGGAGACAGAGAGAGAGGATGGAAGCTGAGATGTTCACACCGTGGTGCCAGTGGAATCGCCCAGGGAGAGCAAGGCAGGGGGGCGGGGGGCAGGGCAGGAGGAGGCCTCCTCACAGGGCAGAGAGATGGCTGGCAGGGTCAGGTGCTACAGGGACTTCAAAGGGATAAGAGTTTGGCCCCAGAAGGTCACTGTGACCTTCAGGGTGACATTTGGGGTTGAGAGGTGGAGGTGGAAGCCCTCCTGGCAGGAGTTAAGACATGAGTGGGAGGTGAGCAGAGAGAGGAGCTGCGAGAGGGGAGGTGAAATGAGAGTGAAGACGCTAGTGGGACGCAGAGAAAGGCTGCATTTCGGGCTGGGGAAGGGCTGAAGCAGCTGAGAACCATGCTGCCGGAGGTGACAGGAGTGGGCAAGGGGCCTTAGGGGCCAAGATGGTGGGGGATGAGCTTTTGAGAGGGTGGCGGGAAAGCGCCAGGCATCGGAGCAATCCTGGAGAGGTCTTCTGAGAGGGGTGGGGTACCCAGCTGGGCAGGGAGTGGGCGAATGTGAATGTGACACAAGCCTGACCACGAGGAGTCCATGATGGGTGAATAGACTCCCCCAGGCAGCCCACCAGGCTTCCTCCACAATGTGGGCCTGCAGGAGAGCAGGCCTGCCTCGAGGTGGTGGCTCTGTCATGCTCCCACCTGCACACACACGTGCCAGCCCCCTCATTCTCCTTACAAACACGCACCTACTGGCACACATGCCCCTGATACACACCTATGAGCATGTACACATGCAGACTTGCACACTTCTCTCTGACACCTTACATCAGCTCACGAACATCCCCTGATAGACACACACTTGGACTCACATTTCCCTGACGTATGTACCCTCAAGTGAACAGATTCCTTGGGCACATATGTACACACACACACACGCACACACACACACAGAGGCAGCCTCCAGTACCGATCTCAGGCAGCTCGGAGGCGCTGCTCTCGATTTCCCGCTGGCCGATGTAGAACCAGATGCAGGCCACCCAGTGGGCGAGCAGGGCGAACACGGCCATGAGCAGGGTCAGCACCACGGCGCTGTACTGTGAGTAGCGGTCCAACCGCGGGAGCAGGCGCAGCAGGCGCAGCAGGCGCAGCGTCTTCAGCAGATGCGCCCCGACATACTGAGGTGGGGGGAGGGGGAGGTCACCCCAGGGCCGGCCCTCCCGTCCTGCCCCAAAGCCCACCCAGCCCAGCCGCACTGACCACGTTGACCTTGAAGGCGTGTAGCAGGTCGAAGGGCAGCGCCGCAATGACATCCAGCAGGAACCAGGTGCTAACGTAGTGGAGGCAAATGGACTTTGGGGCAAACACCACCTGGCCCGACTTGGACACGAACGTGGTGCGGAAATTCAGCACGATGTCTGGGGGAAGTTGGGGCGGGAGTCAGCACCAGTGGGGAGGAGCCACATTTTCCTGGGCACCTGCTCAGTGTGTAACACTGTCCTGGGCCCTTTACCTGCATTGTCTTAGTTTTCGCAGTAAACCAGAGGGTGGGTATTGTGCCTATGTGATGGAGGGAGAAACCAGCTTGGAGAGGCTGTGACTAGCTCAGGGCCAAGTAACCCATTAGTGATGAAGACATATTTGGAGCCTAGGTCTGATTTCAAGGCCCACAGGTCATAAACGGGGGAGGGCAAGGGGGACACTGGAGGGCAGTGGAAGCCATGCAGACTATCCCCATCAAAGCCCGGGGGGTCACTGGCCCAGGGAGGGGTGGGAGGCACAGAGCACACATACCAAGAATGAAGAGGACCTCCACGGCCAGGTCACAGACGCTGGGGGGGCCGCGGGCGGCACTGGGCTCCCGGGCTGTGCTCACGCACACGCTGTAGGGCACGGTGACAGCCACGTAGAGGGTGGCGAGCAGGATGAAGCCGTCCCAAGTGGCCCTCAGTGCCCCACAGTGCAGCAGGATGAAGGGTGACTTCCGGATGGCAGCTACTTTGTACTCGGGCAAATTTGGCTTCTCTCCAAACACCCCCTGAATGAGAGGCAGGGCCGGTCCGGGCAGGGAGGACAGGAAATTGGCGCAGGCTGAGTCTGGGTAGGGTCTGGGACAGGCATCTGCCCCCGTTCTCTCCCTGCATTCTCAAAACAACCTCTGACACAGGCATCAGAGTCCTCTTGTTATGGATCAGAAGACTGAGGATCGGTGAGCTCAAGTGACTTAGGTGAGGTCACACAGCTGCCTAGGGGAGGAGCCAAGATGGAGCCAAGGCCCATCTGACTTCAGGGCCAAAACTCTCCGCCATACCTTCGACAGATCAGGCATGTGACATTCTCACCACAAGCCCCAAAGTGCTGGTGGGGCCTGAGTAGCCCCCTGGACATTCTCTCTGTGGTGGGCTCAGTTCCCCTCCTCAGTTCTCCTCAACTGGCCCCTATCCTGCCCCACCCCCCAAACACACACCCTAGTGCCAATCCACCTTATTGAGCTTGTGCTTGCCCTTGGGCTGCTTCTGCAGGTGCCCAGACAGGTGGTAGAGCACAGCCCGGCTCCGTCGCCGGTTGGCATTGAAGGCTTTGGACCCTGCCCGGCCATATCGGCGTCGGCCACCACCTGCAAAAGAAGAGGGGCGGGAGAGACTGATGGGCGAAGCACTCACATGCCTCAGCCCAGGGGCTTGCGGGTAGGACACCAGTTGCTGGCCCATGGACTGGTCTGGCTCACTGACTCGTTAGTCTATTTAGAGCTGGGGGCACCAGCGTTTCTCACTTCCTGGAGTCACTTGCCAACACCAGCAACGGGCAGCCCTGGGGGTGCTTACAGACACTTCCCCCCAGTGTCCGCTTCTAGGAGAAGGAGGTTTGGATCCAGGCAAGGCAAGAGAGGAACACCACAGGGAAAGGCCTGAGAGGGGAGTGGGAGGTAGTTCCCAGGGTGGGGGGAGTGCAGAGCTGGCAGGAGGCCATTGGGCAGAGTCGAGGCCGCCCAGGGCTGGAGGCGGGGGATGGGGAACAGAGAGTACCCCCAACACCCCCAAATGGCAAAGAGGCCTTGGAGCAGCTTCTGATGACAGCTTTGTGAGCTGTCCAAAGGCCACCCCCAGCCCTTAGAGGATGCAAGAGGGGAAAGACCACAAGGACTTAAAAGAGGGCTTTGGCCAGGGCTCCCCAGACATGTCTGCATGAGGACAAGGAACCAGATGGGTCTGTGCTCAGCCTCGCTAACTGGTGGGAAAATGGTACTTCATGGGCACTAGTGGAATTTGTTTCTTTCAGTTTCTTAGTAAAGTTGCCTTTAAAAGTCCAACTTGGGCTTCCCTGGTGGCGCATTGGTTGAGAATCTGCCTGCCAATGCAGGGGACACGGGTTCGAGCCCTGGTCTGGGAAGATCCCACGTGCCGCGGAGCAACTGGGCCCGTGAGCCACAACTACTGAGCCAGCGCGTCTGGAGCTTGTGCTCCGCAACAAGAGAGGCCACGACAGTGAGAGGCCCGCGCACCACGATGAAGAGTGGCTCCCGCTCGTCGCAACTAGAGAAAGCCCTCACACAGAAACGAAGACCCAACACAGCCAAAAATAAATTAAAAAAAAAAAAAGTCAACTTTGTCTCCACAAGCTCTCTGTACCTGGGCCTGGGGAGATGAGAGCAGCACAGGCTCCTCAGCCAGCAGAGCAGGAGTCAGTGAGTGCAGGCGGGGTGGGGGGCCCACAAACCCACACTGGGCACCATGGCCCCGCCAAGGTTTGAGGTACCCGGCAGCCCCACAGGCACCCACCTGTCTCCTTCCATCTGTCGGGGCCCCCTCGGTTCTTGGTATCACTGATGTCCTTGTGAGAGACTAGGAAGAGGGCCACCTCCCCTTTCTCATTCTTTATGGGTATCACATCCAGGAGACACCAGAACGGGAGCCCTGGGCACAAAGACAGATTCAGCCCAGCTCCCATTCTCCGCCCAAGCCAAGGTGACAGAGGGGCCATTGACACCCCTGGTCAAGGCACATGCCAGCTCCACTTAGGACACTTAGACTCGATCCAACAGGGCGGGGGAAGGCAAGGGAGAGCAGAGACGACAGTCAGACATGTGTGTTCGTAGATCTGTCCTGCTAAGTAAGACGGGGACATTTTTCTGCTGGGGTGGGAAATCCAAGATAGGAAATTGAGTACCAGCTGAGATTGGGGTGAGGACCGAAGAAAGGAGGGGCCAGGAACAAGAGGAGGGATGGAGAAAGAGGAGAGGGGAATGAGGGAAGATGGGATGAGATGGGGAGATGGAGAAGATGGGATTGGAAAGGAGGGACTGTGGATGGGGTGGGTACCAGCCTGGGTGAGACCACGAAAGTAAGGCAGGCCGGCCAGGTGGCCCCTCACCGCTCTTCCGGTACAGGATCAGCTCGGCCTTGAACTCCTTGTGCTCATCCAGGGCCTTGCGGATCTGTTGGCGGACGAGCTCACTGGTGTCTGGCCCATAGAGGAAGGAGCAGGCACAGCCCCGCTGCATGACCTCGGCCCGGGAGAAACCCGTGAGGTCGCAGAAGCCATCAGAGCAGTAGACCACGGGGAAGAGCCCCGCCACCTGGGCGTTGCCCAGCACGAAGTTACTATCTGCAAGAGAGCACCTCTCAGAGGAGGTGTGGGGTGAAGGGGCACAGGGTCTACTACCCCTCCTTTCCCAATTGCCTGCAATCAAAGGGTAGGTGTTACAAATCCCAGGAATCCTGTGTGTGTTTGGGATGGGGGGTTGGGGGAGGGTTAGGACAGGAGCTATTTATGAACAGGAATTAGAGTGTCACCTGTGTGTCAGTGCCCTGCAAGGTCCCACTCCTAGCATCGCGTGTATAAGTGCATTCAAGAATTGGCATGTGTGAGCCCTGAGGTTGGTGAATGCAGCCCCGTGTGGGTGCTGTGCCCTCTGGAGTGTGACCTGAGAAGCTTGGGGTGAGGGGTGGGGTTAGGGATGTCCAAAGGAGGACTGCAGGACCAGTTCTAGGCCAGCCTCAGCCCCCCTCCCCCCGCCCCGCCAGCCTCTGCCAGGTTCACTCACCAGCCAGGTACTCAGGTTGGCTATTTGGCTCCTCCCACCGAGACACACTTGGACGGAGAGGCAATCCAAGCCACCATCTATTCTGCACTCTGTTTGAGCCCCAGTTGCCTGAGCCCCTGGCTCAGGAATTAGTGAATGTGATCCACAATGGGGGTGTAAGAACAGTAGCTGAGCTCTGGCAGCCTGGAGCCAGGAGTGTACTGGGGAGTGGGGGGCGCTGAATCAGCAGGCTGCAGGAGCCAAGTGCAGGCAAAGCAGATGGAGAAGCCTGGGGTGGGGATGGTCTCAGAGATGGGCTTCCACCCATATCAGGAACCAGAGGCAGAGGCAGAGAGCTGGGAAGCCCCACTGGGGGTGAGTTTGAGGGAGGAGGAGAAGGGAGGGGGCTTTCACGACTTTCCCAGTGCTCAGAGCCCCGGAAAACCAGGATCCAGAAGCTCTGGTCACCTTCTCCAAACTTCCCCAGTCTTAGTGGGAGTCCCCAAACCTATCTTTCTGGGGCTAGAGGGCTCGGTGGGTTTAGGTGGTGAGGTGAGGTTGGACTCACAGTGCTCTCCGGAGTCCCGCCTACTCCATCTCGGTCTGCAAACATCTTTTCTAAACCTGTTTTTTTAGCCTCTAAAGCTGTCCCTTGAGCACCGCTTCCTGGCCTCACTTCCCAACCCGCCAGTTCAAGGGTAGTCTCGGTGGGATAGCGCCAGACGCAGGGATGGGATGGGTTAGACTGACTAGGTCGGGGTTCGCGACCCCAGGAACAGACGACATGACCGGCCCCCAAACCCAGAGAGTTCTAGCCATTTTGCCTGGCCCGGGGCAGTGTTGACTCTGAATTTTTCGGAAACGGCGTCTGGAAGGAGACGGTGGTCCCAGCTAAAAGTGGGGCTCGGGGAAGGGAGGGCGAGAGCAGGAGGGCTCCAGGCTGAGGTGTCTGGGTGCAGGACTGACGGGAACACTGGCCAGGGACAGCTGGTCCGGGAGCCAGTGGGGCGAGGGTCGGGACTCACGCGTGCCGTCGAAGCGCGTGGCGATGGTGTCCAGGAAGGTGTTCTGCGGCGCCAGCAGTCCCCGCATGGCCGGCATCTTAGGCGGCTGTGGCCGCCTGCCCCATCCCTCCGGGGCGCGGGGGCTCAGCGCCGGGGGAGGGCGCCCAACTCGGCCGCCCCCCGCCGGGCCCCGCGCCCCCTAGCGCAGCCGTCGGGGGGCAATCCCCACCCCGGGCTCGCAGGTCCCGCCAGCCGCCCGCGCGCAAGGGGGCGTCCCCGCCGTCGGGGCCCGGAGCATGGCGCGCGGCTCCTCGCGCCCTGGCCGCCCACAATTCCCGGACTCCCGGCTGCGCTCCCTCTGTGCTCTCGGCACCTTCGGCTCGAGGTGGCTGCAGCAGCGGCTCCCGTTTCGACTGCGGGTCGGCTCCGTCTCGGGCTCCGCTGGGCACCAGATCCCCGCAGCTACCTCCTTCTGTCGGGGAGAAGCAGCAGCCTCCCTCCCTCCCTCCGGCGCCTGCAGCCAGCACCGGGGTAACCATGGAGACGGGGCACACCCAGGCAGGGCTGCCTCCTTAAAGGGACAGGCCTCCCGCCGAGGGATTCCCCCCTCCCCTCGGGACCTCGTGGGGGCAGGGGAAGCGGCGCCCTCCCTCCCTCCCCGCGCTACGCAGGCCTCCCGGGCCACCCCGAGCCGCCCCGCCCGCCCCTCGGAGAACGACGGGCAAGCGCCTGGTCCCGCTCGGGCAGACTCAGCCGCAGGGGCGAGGCATCTTTCTCTGCAGCATGGGGGTTCTCAGAGAGCCTGGCAGCCTCTCCTCCCCCGGAGGGACCTGAGGAGAGCTCAGGCGGGGGATGAGCGGGGGGTGCGTGGTTTAGAAGATTTCCCCTAAGAAAAATGTAATGGGAAAGGGGGCTGGGCTAGCAGGTGGAGGTGGTGAAGACCGGTGGTTGGATGAGGTTGGGGCAGGGGAAGTCTAAAAGGAGATTTGGGGGAGGGGGTCTAAACCCAGCTTTTAGGCATCCAAGCCATTCTTAGCCTCAACTTGACCCTCCAGGGAATGGATCGATCCGTCACTAAGCGACGCCGCGGCTGGCTGGAGCTGCCAGGAAATAGGAGGGTGGGAAGTCCTGGAAATAGGGTTTAGATGCTCTCCGTGTGTGCCCGGGAGGTGGAGGGGTGGGGAGTGGAAATGAGGTGTGTGGGGATGGGGGCGCCCCAGATCCTTTGTCTTGCCCCTGTGTTTCCCTCTGTCCCCCTTTGCCGCTCCCAGGCTGCGCTGAAGGGTCAGGTTGCAAATACAGGCAGGGTACAGTAGATGTCAGACGCTGGGGGAAACTTCCTAACCGTGCGCTAGTGGGTCTTTGCGGGCGGGGAATGAGAGGACCGAGTCTCCGCTGCCCCCAGCGCCTTTAGTCCTAGAGAACTAGGCTCTGCGCTGAAGGGGGAGCGGGGGCTGCAGGGACCCCCACCTCCAGCGAGGGGGTGGGGAGAAGGGGCCGGCGGGCTGTGCGGAGCCGGGCCCTGGGCGGCAGTCTCTCACTGGTCTCTAGCGCTGCGTCGGTCCCACCAGCCTCGCGCTGCCAGCGCCGCTCCTCCTCCCTCCCACGATTTGCCAGCGAGCGCGGCTACCGCCCGCGCCCAGAGGAACCGCCGTGGCCAAAACAGCAATTTGTTCCCGAACGAGTGATGCGGAAGGCTCAGCGCCCCCACCCCTCTAGGAGACACAACCATAGTCAGCAGCATCGGAAAGGAAGGAGTGTCCCCCGCTCCACCCACCCCTCATCTGTGACAAGGGCCAAAGCCCCAGGCACCTGTATTAAAATGAGCTGGTGCTTGGGCAGGAAGAAGAGGAAGCGTCCCCCTCACCCAGTCCTCTGAATCCTGGAATCCCGCTCCCAGGAAGCACGACCCTAAGGAGGCTGCAGATCTTGCTTCCGACCCCCGACTTCCCACCCTCTCGCATGGGTCCAGGGCTGCACAGTAACCCCTCCCCCAACGGCTCATCTTTGCCCCTCCAGGCGATGTTCAAGCACACTGCTGAGGAGCTGGGGCAGTTTAGGAATCGGCTCACTTTGAGAGAAAGGATGAGGCTACGGTGGAAAGCACCCAACTTGAGAGCCAGGCTACTTACCCAGGTTCGAATATAGTTCTGCCACTTGCTGTTGTAATTTTCCTTGTGTGACTCAATTTTCTCCTCTGTGAAATGGGGACAATAACTACCTCAGAGGGTTGTTAGGAGGATTAAAAGATTAAAGGTTCTAGGACAGTGTGTGACATTTGCAACATGTAAATATTATTATCTGATTTTGAATCTTATAGGAGCCCTGTGAAATATGCAGAGTAGATGCTACTTACTCTCCATCTCACAAATGAGTAAACAGAGGCAGAGATAGAGGAGAGACTTGCTCAAGGTAACCAAGGTGGTAAATGGCTAAGGTTCCAACCCTGACACACTCCCAACCCCAGGTCCAGAGTCTACCTCACTCCAGCATAGCTGTCTCCCACTGTGAGGACTCAGAAACAACCCCAGGCTAGCTGTGTGGCACTCACAAGGACTGGTCATCTGGGGTTGTGCATGAGATCCTGATGATCCTCCCGTGGAATCCCAAGTGTTCGGACTGTCAGTCTTCAAGCTCATCTGCCTGTGCTGGTTTTGAACATCAAGCCAAACCATAAGCTTTGGGTCAGGGTGAGCAGGCGGTAGACAGAATACGTGGGGTGCCCCAAAGAATTACCGTAGCTGAGATCGACTTGGTGCCAAAGCACTGTGCTAAGTGCTTTCCTTGGATTATCCGGTTAATCTTTATCATAACTCTGTGAGGGAGTCACTGTTATAATTGCCAACTTACAGGTGGAAACACTGAGGCGGAGAGGTTAAGATGCGCTGCCTCCTCCAGAAGCTCCAGGCACAATGCCTGCGTCACTGTTTTGGTGCTCTGGTCCCCACTTCCGGGAGAAGAAAATATACTGATGTCTGTTGAATGTTATGATCATTCTTCTTATCACAGAATGAAACAGCAATGTTTTGGGCTTTAAACCCCTTCCCCCATTGTCCTTCAAAGAATTTGTGTGAAAGTGTGTATGGGGTAGAGATGCAGCCACTGACCCTTTGCTTTGGCCTGGCCTGGTTTAAGGTGCCTTTTCTGTCTAGATGAGTGTCTAGATCTCAACCCACTTCACTCTTTCACTTTACCTAGTCCCTCAGGTCTTCCTGCCAGACCTGGCTTATGGTGAATTCCTTGCCCCTCCTTCCAACCCCACAACCCCCACACCCACTCCCCATGCATACGCGCGCGCGCGCACACACACACACACACACACACACACACGTGCACGCCCGCGGGGCAGGGGCCCACGTTTAGGAGACGGTAAGGTGGAGGTCGGGGGGAGTTGAGAAGACAACAGGGCATGGCAGGGGGTGTGTGGGGAGGTTAGGGACCACTGGGCTCCCCACTATAATCTCCTCTTCCTCTCCCCTTTCCCCAGTTCTTGACTCACTGGCCACAGCGGGGAGTCACAGGGAAGGGAAGGTTGAGGAGGAGCCCTGTTCAGAGATAGCTCAGAGCCATTGTCAACAAGGAGAAACTCAGGAGGCTGCGTCTTGGAGCTGCCGTGGGAGGCCTGTGGGAGTATTATCTACAAAAGGAACAAGGAGAGAGAGGAGGGAAGAGCAAAGAAAGGAAAAAACCGCTCAAGACACAAAAGATGGAAAAAGTCCCCCTCCCAAGTGCAGGTGGACTCAGTTGCTGTGTGCAGCCCGTGAGAACAGGTGGCTGTCGAGGAACAGAGTCCAGGGCCCCTCCCGTCTCCTCTCCTCTTCCTCCTCTCTCCAGCCTCATTCCTGGAGGTCCCCAGCTCCGTCTCTCCTTCTCAGGCTGTGTGGTGTGGTGGGGAAATCTCAGGCTTTCAAGTCAAACTAGTCTAGGTTTCAATTCTAGCTCTGCCACTGAGTGACCTTGGGCAGGGATGGGGGACGGGCGCTAATCTCGAAGAGCATTAGTTCCTTCATTTGTGAAATGATCCTTTCTCAGAGGATTGTGGAGAGAGTGAGATGAGCTTAGTAAGTGGTTGTGATTGTTATTGAAAGTCCCCCTGAGCACTTGTCCTGCCCCTGGGTGCTGGGACCACAGAAATGAGCTCATCACGAAGCCTCGCTGAAGGTTCCCCATTCCCGCCAAAACAAACACAACATTTTGGAATACTCTGAGGCCTCCAGTACTTGGCCGCCCCTCAGCTGTCTCATTCTAGGCCATCCCTTTTCTTTTAGTGGAGGATCCTAGCTAGTGTGAGGAAACCACAGTAAACTTTCTAAAAGGGAATCCTGGATAAGCTATTGTATATCGCATGGCTAGTTAAGTGGAGGAAAGAGGTCTGAACTGGGAGTTAACTAGGTTGACAGCAGTTTGCTACCGTGCCACAACGCTGGGGTGCCTTGTCCTATCCTTCGGTAAACAGCCTATTAAAAGGGGACGGGGGCTTCCCTGGTGGCGCAGTGGTTGAGAGTCCGCCTGCTGATGCAAGGGACACGGGTTCATGCCCCGGTCCAGGAAGATCCCACGTGCCACGGAGCGGCTAGGCCCGTGAACCATGGCCGCTGAGCCTGCGCGTCCGGAGCCTGTGCTCCGCAACAGGAGAGACCACAACAGTGAGAGGCCCGCGTACCGCCAAAAAAAAAAAAAAAAAAAGAAAGAAAAAAGGGGGACGATATGGTCATTTTGATGAGTGCCCACTGTGAACAGCCACAGGACTTCAGGCCATGGGGATACACTGCAGTTGACTGTGGGCCTCGCCTGCCGGACGGCCAGTTTACCAGTCCTGCCTGCAGTCAGCAAGGGAGTGAGTCTGAGAAATCTTCTTGGTCTCTCAAGCTGCGTGTTCTAGCAGCACCAGAAAACGGGTTTGTCTGAAATCTAGTTACAGAGATAGCTTAACTGAGTTAAGTTGAAGAGAGACATAAAAAGGAGACCTGACTTTTCCCTGGGGAATCAGAGTGGGTGGTATTTGTTCCTGCTGTTTTGACGGCTGTGAAGGGGCGGGGGGGGTGTTGCTGGAGAACAGTTTTGCTGGTGGTGGTGATGGTGGGTGAGTTTCCTCACCCAGAAAAATCTTCAGATAGCGGTTCCCCTTGGTAGGGAGTCACAGACTAGTAACAAAACTCCCTCAGCACCTGTAGGGAAATGATGTTCCCTGGCTCTCCTCGGACTCTGCCACAGCCTTGCTCCCTGTTTGCCCATGTTGGTGCCGTCAGCATCTGGCCTGTGCCACCCAAAGAGCTCAGAAACGGGGGTGAGGGTGGCTTCCTGACAGTTGTCAGGACACGAGGGCACAGAGCTCACCATGCTGGGGGGATATGCACTCAGAGGAGAAAAGCTGCAGAAGGAATAGGGTGACGGAAGTATTACTTTTTTATTTTTGGTTAATTTCTGGGGGGTTTTTTTTGGTTATTTTTGGTTTTATTTTTATTTTTGGTTAATTAGGTCTGTAAGGCTGGAGATCAGGGAAGACTTTCATGCACTTTTTAACAGGGCACGAGAGACAGAAAAGTAAAGGAGTTATGGTGAGTGAACGTTTAACTAGTCACAGGTTAGCTTGGACACCAGGGTACTGTTCTCAGCACCTGCTTGATACCTACCCTACCACTCCATGAAGTAGTTACCAGTCTCCACTTCCCAGTTCAAGAAGAGGTTCAAAGATGTTACGTTATTTGCCCACGGTTAGTTGGTCACATAGCTACCAAGTTGTGAAGCCAGAATTAAAATCCAAGTATCGGTCTCAAAAGTCCAGGGTCTTTCTACTCTACCACACTGCCCAGCCACCAGACACTGCTGAGCTCTAAGAGCTCTAGTTCCTTCACCTGCAAAGTGGTTGAGGAAAGAGCTGGAACCATTTATCTTTGCCTCAGAACTCAGCACAGTGCCTGGCACCCAGCAGGTGCCTCAATGTTTGAAGCAAAGAATGTGCGCAGATGGTAAGCCACCAGAAGTCCAGCTTGGCTGACTTTACAGTATGATGTTCTGGCTACCAGCATTATGGTCTGGTACTCTGAACTGGTTAAAATAGTGACAAAACAGCTCCTTGTATCATTTGCTGACCTCCAAACATGTACCATTTTGGATACCCATTTCTTCTATTACGTGTGATTCCGGATGCATATAATCCTCTCCAGGTGGGATGAACCCTGTAGATCAGGCAAGACAAACCCTCATTTTGTTAGGTCGAATGGCAGGATTTCCAAGGGCAACAAGCCATTACTCTACTGAC
Organism: Mesoplodon mirus; assembly: GCF_964341445.2. Classification (NCBI taxonomy): domain Eukaryota; kingdom Metazoa; phylum Chordata; class Mammalia; order Artiodactyla; family Ziphiidae; genus Mesoplodon; species Mesoplodon mirus. The sequence goes on along the minus strand of NC_138987.1, from coordinate 55,830,506 downwards.
CTTCTCCAAAGTAGAGGTTCACAGATTGATAACCATGTGTCCTGGCTTTTCTAGGCCACTCCCAACCTAAAGTAGTTTATCCTGTTGTTCCCCATACATACATTCATACTCACAAGACTGTACCCTGGTTTGGGATTCTGAAATACGATGTCACCCTGTCTATAAACCACTGAGCAAATGCCTGATCACCGCTGGTATAGTTCTAGTTCAAGTACAGGCCCTGCGAGCAGTGCTGCTCCATTATACTCACAGGAGACAGCAAGGCTCTTTCATGCAATAGAATTACCTTGTACTCTTTGATCTGTATGTGTCAGTTGCCCCAGCTAGTTTATCAGCCCCACAGAGGGCTGTGTTTTAGTTATCTTTATCTCTCCTTAGCTTCCAGCTCAGCAACTGTACAAAGCACTCCCAAACACCGTTGGTGAGAATCCATGCACCTTTTAAGAGTACTTTATCAATAACTGTATGATCCAACAATTCCACTCCTAGGAATTTATCCTAAAGGTACACTCTCACATGTAATGAGTGATGTATGTATTATATTGATGAAATAGCTCATTTCATCAATACTTATAATAGCAAAAAACTGAAAATCATCAGTAGGGACTGGTAAAACTGATTATGATAAATTTATACAATTGGATACTATGCAGCCATAGAAAGAACAAGGTACATTTATGTATACTGACATGGAAAGAGGTCTAAGCAGCATACATTTTTCTGATATATGTATATAAATATAGAAAATCTCTGGAGGGATAAATAAGAAACTTAACAGTGGTTGCCTCTGGGGAGGGAATAAATAGTCCAGAGTGGGATGGAGGCTTATTTTTCATCATATACCCTTTTCAACTGTTTTTTTTAAACCATTTACATATATTGATTTTTCTTCAAACCAAACAAAAACTAGTTATAAAAAGTGAGGACAAGTTAAAAAAAGCAAGTTGCTTAGGAATATGCATAATATGATTTCCATTTATGTAAAAGAAAGAAAAAACATATTTGCATGTTTGGATTTAGAAAATTTGTGAAAAGATAAACAAGAAACTTATCAGTGATTTCTTCTAGGGAGTGGGACAAGGTAGGGGAGTATTTTTCACTTTCACATCATGTATCCTTTTGTACCTTTAAAAAAATTAGCCTGTATTACTTTTTTTTAAAGTGAATTTAAAAAACTGCCACAAATAAGGGGCCTATGGAATATTTGATGTTCATAATGAGGCCACGCTAATTTAAATTTTCTCTCTCAAGTGGCACATAACTGACAAAGGTAAACCTGAAGTTTCAATCTTATCTCTTAGGCTGGGAAAGGACAGGACGTTGATCTCTAAGAGGAAATGGAAAGGGAAGGAGAAATGATGGTTAGGAAGGTTGTCTCTGAACACACAGCAGGAACTGCCCAGGGTACAGAGCCTCCCTCCTCTTGGAAGGAAGAGCTGTTGTGGGGAGCAAAGAATGAGCTGCACAGTTCAAACTTAAGATAAACCTCACTTCTCTTCACTGAAGAAAGTCAAATGTCAAATTTAGGAGAATATCTACAACATGAGATCCTAAATGAATTATGGTTTAGACATATCTAAAAAAAGGATTGTAGAATGCATATAGTATGCTCCATTTTTTGTAAAAAACAAAACAAAAAATTAAAAGCCTATGTATCAGGCTTCCCTGGTGGTGCAGTGGTTGGGAATCCGCCTGCCAAGGCAGGGGACACGGGTTCGAGCCCTGGTCCAGGAAGATCCCACATGCTGCGGAGCAACTAAGCCCGTGCGCCACAGCTACCGAGCCTGCGCTCTAGAGCCCGCGAGCCACAACTACTGAGCCCACGTGCCACAACTACTGAAGCCCACACACCTAGAGGCCGTGCTGCACAACAAAAGAAGCCACCACAGTGAGAAGCCTGCGTACTGCAAGGAAGACCCAACACAGCCAAAAATAAATAAATTTATTAAAAAAAAGCCTACATATCTATGTGTATAAGCACATATATGCTTTGAAAAGGTTTATAAGGATATATGCCAAATTATTAACAGTTATTACCCCTGAGGAACAGAATGGAAAAGTGGAAAACTAACTTTTTCCTTTTACATTTCTGTATTATTTGATATTTTAAATGCTATTTTTGTAATTAAAAACAATGTGTAAAAAAAAACTTCATAATTTTCAAACTTTTTGTGGTCATAGAAAAAAGTCTTCAAATATTTTTCTATAAGGAGATTTTAACTTCAACTTCAAGGCAGTTTTGACAAACATGTGGTTTCCCAACTGTTTAGGTGGTTAAATACAGTCTTGCCTGGATATGGGCATAGACCTCATAATCCTTCAAGGCCACTTCAATCTCTGGATTTCCTATAAAGTGTAGGTAAGCAATTAATCAGAAAAGCAGGGCTTTTTCCTGATACAGCAGGCTGATGGTGATGTTGGATAAATTCCCCCAAATGAGGTGGCCAGCCCCTTAGAAAATGGCTTCCTAGTACTCCTTGACTATTGTTTTCTTTACTGAAAGACACACACACACACACACACACACACACACACACACACACACACTCTTTTTCTTTCTTTCTCAGTCTGTGCAACCAACCTGAACCCTGGCAACTCATCTTCAGCCAAAGAGCTAGGGGAAGCCCTGAGGCAGCTAAGTTCTGCACCACTGCCACTTGCAGCTTGGGCTTCAGCCTTGGAGAACAAATGCTGGGGAAGAAAAAGCTCTGCTGTTATTAAATCACTCCTCCTGTGAAGGGACAGGCAGTGGAAGACAGGGGTGTGGACAGAGCCTTTGGTTGCCTGGGTGAGCTGCTGGCAGCTGTAGGTTTTCTGAACTGGGAGGCTCTCCTTCGGAAAGTCACCATTCCCTCTCCTACAGACCTTTTCCCAAGAGGAACTGCTGCATCTGCTCATCCTGGCTTTTACATTTAATTTGGTTCTGAAGGTAAGCAGTGGACAAATGACTTAGGAATTGGACGCCCTCATAAGCCCCGAACAAGCTGTTCGAGTGACTTCTACCCCATGAGGCCCACAGAAAAAGAGATAATGAAATGAAGTCACTTCCTGCTGTGAAACAAACGTGGGACCGTTTATGCAGTTGTTTTTATTTATTCAACTCTAAAGATTGACAGAGGCAATTTTTTGATGGTTTACACCTTAGATTAACACTAATTATATTGCTATAAATTTGGTTCAGGGTCAGAATAGGAATCAGGAAAGAGGGAGAACAACAATAAAAATCTTCAAACACTGAAACGCTTTTTTTTCCTTTAGTTAAATGCTACTTTCCCATAGACTTCCCTAGACTGGTTTGCAGTCTAAGGTAATAGGAAACAAGGCTTGGGCATTTGGAAGAAACTGCAGGTTAAGCTACGGTGCCAAGCAAGAGACTGAAACCCCGATCTGAGTGTCAATCTCAGGCACGTTCTGGAAGCACAGGCAGATTCTCAAATGTTTCCTAGTGTTCTTTCCTTTTCACCAATTCAGTTTCCCCTTCTCTGGCTAATCCAGGACAGTACACAACCCCCTCATTGCCTCCCTTGGTCATGTTGTTGTTTACAGGGAACCTGACTGGCACGTGTGGCTTCTGCTTTGACTGGAAAGGCAGCAAGACCAGCTGCCTGATCCATCTCCTCCTGAAAGCCTGGGCAGTAGGGGTTGCTGAGGAAGGCCTCTTCAGGCCCCTGAAAGGCCTGGAGCACTGGGAAGAACACTGCTTACCCTTGGGAAACCTGGCAATAGGTGTCGGTGATTCCTGGTGGAAATGAACAGTCAGAATCAATCCATATCACTGGGAAAGGTCAAAGGAAAAAACAGCTTCCCTTCCAAAAAAAATGGTAAAGTGGAAACGAGAAGAGAAGAAACCAAAATATTTAGAATGGCATCAAAAGTGAATGCGCAAACTTCTTTTTGATATTAAATCTAACTACAAGTTTCCTAAAGTCCAGTTACCAAGTTGAATTGTGTGGGATAGAAGAGACAGGCCAGCTGGAATTTCCCTCAAGAGTTCATGGCTTCAGGCTGAGAGGTCCTGGGTTTGCGCTGGGGGAGCCCCTTTTTGAATGAGGGCTTGGGTGGGCTGGGCTCCATGCTGGCTCCAGTTCCATTGGTCCCTGCAGAGTGAGTCTGGCCCCGTTCAGTAGTGTTTCCTGGCGCCTGGGATGGAGCACTCTGGTACCTGGAACCAGATGAATACCATGAGCTGTTTCTGTAACGACCCCCACTGTCATGTCGCCCTTGGTTCGTGGGGTCATTGGACTTTGGGCCTTGTGGCCTGTAGCCTTGTCCTCCTCGTCTGTTCCCCGGCAACACCTAAGGATAAAAGAAGACACTGTTCAGAGCACTGTGGCATTAGGGCACCCGTTTGTTCCAGTTCAGTTTATTTAGGAGTCTTCTGAAAGCCTAATAGCGGTAGCCCAGGCTTGGGACTCAGTTCTCTCTTAAAACTCACAGAGTTTGATCAGCCAATCCAATCTAGACACTAATCAGAATTAATAAATCATTCACTATTTACCCCCTGCCTTTCACCCCTAAGCTCTTCTCCACTGAAGAGCTTTTCTTTAGCTGGGCAGAAAAGGAAGAAAGAGTATCCTCTGAGGTTGTTACAAGCCCTCAGTTGGGCAAGTATCTTATCACGTGTCTGAATTTTGTAGATCGAAAGCCATTTGTAAAGATAAGGAACATCTGGAATAATAAAATAAACATCACTATGATCTACTCTGCTATATATCATGAACCACAGATTAAGTCACGCTGCTGTGACATTTAACACATCTTTCACATTACAACCCAGAAAGCTTATGGCACAGGATTTTATTTTTGTCCCCCAATTCCAATGTAATACCAGTCTGAAGAATTACTGACAGCACTGCCTTGGACTGCTCTTATGTACCTCCTTCAAACCAAGGACAAGAAACTATGGATTATGCTTCAACTTTCTAGTGGTGCTTTTCTACCTCATGATGGGTACATGACTCCCAGTGTGACCAATTACCAGGCAATATACTACTACCTACAAAGCTAGGATCACTGCCAACATCAGAAAGTCAGCAGTCTTGGCGACAGGAAATCTAAACTGGCTGGTGATTTGGAACATACATACCAAATGCTTTCTCTGGAAATAACTGAGGCTGGAGGGATTCAAAATAGGTGTGGAATGGGCATAAAGAGAGGAAGGTAATGTACTGAGCTGTCAGTGTTTAAGCTGTGACAGCCTGGCAGCATTTCTTCGTAAGTTGCTCAGTGTGGAAGCTAGTTTACCTCTCGATGAGGCTGGTAGGGCCGGCCACTGGAGTTTGCTGTGGTTGCATGAGTGTCCCCTGGTGCCGAGTTTTTCTTGTTAGCACTTGTAAGGCTGGGAGCAGAGGCACAGGTGGAAGAGGAAGCAGCAGAGGCATCACACGGGCTACTCAAAGACACAGATGTAACCGAGCTACATCGAGATCTGGTTGAATAGCTGTTCTTTGGATGGGACACTGAGACAGAAATATGAGCAATATGTGGTCAGATGATAGAAGAGCATGATGGGTAACGTTTTCCCTATTTCTCCATCTCACAATGAGCAATTTAGGATAAAGAACTGTCTATCTGAGTATTTGTAAAGATAAGCTTATAAATAGGTAAACGGGAAGGAAAATCTCCCTTCTGTCCTCTTCCTCCACTTCTGCCACATCTCCACCGCTTGGTAAGTGGCCCATCCCCCCACCAACTAATGACTTCTTGGCGTTTCCTACCACCTAAACTCCTGGCTTTGGCTCCAGTGGCTGACTAAGCCTAGGAACAATAGTATGGGCCATATGTTCATTTTCCTATGCAAGGAACATTCTAAAGTACAGACTTCAAAAAGAAAGAAAAAGTTAAATAAAAAGCCAAATTCTTTTTTAAAAATTTGAATGAGGCAAGATGAGTTACATATGAACAGAACTAGTCTTTACAACAAGTATCTATCTTCCCAAGGCTCTTTCTGCAAAAATAACTCCAAATTCAAAATATCAATCTAGCTGAAAAATACTAATATTTTCAATTCAAGTTTTGTCAGAATTCAATGGTCTAAAAGTACTCCCTAGATTTTTTTCCTTGGCTTTAAGCCTGGGCTAATGTTGAGCTCCCAATCACTGCCCTAGGTCCAACATTTATTTCACTTTCACACCGAGACAGAAAGAACGTAGGAACCAAGCTCGGGGTCTGGGTTTGGCTGATGTGTCGCTACAGGCTCTCACCACACAGGCACCTCTGTGCCCCGCCTCCACACACACCTACTATGCGCTAGGCAAAGCAGGTATTGTTATCTCCACCGAGGAGTAAAATGAGCGGCCCAATGTAGAGTGCAGAGGCAAGGATTCAAACTTGGTCTGACTCCAGGGCCACATGCTCTTTATACTATATACCAAACACCTCTCAGCTCAGCGGGAAATGATGAGAAAATATGACCGCAAATTTAGGGAGCCTATCCTCAGAGCTCAAAGCATCTGTGTCCACTGGCTTATTAAGTATCTCAGAGTTCCTTTTCATAAACACAAGCAAACAAACCAAAACCCAAGAGGGACTGAGGAAGAATCAGGGGAGAAGCCAATCGGCACTTCAGTTTCTAGTTAGTAGAGGGTGGTCTTCTTATCACCATCTCTGGTGCCCTGAATTTCTCAGCACCTCACCTTGTCCAAATGAATCTATGTTCTTCTTTAGGGTCTCTACATCACAGGTGAATCGGGCCACTCGTCCCAGATCCTCATCATATTTACGTTCACTAACAAAGTGCTGGAGAAAAGACAAAGAAAAGCCTCCAGGTGAGACAAACAATATATGTGGGATTTATAGCTTGCTATATAAACAGACGAAACAATTACTTTCAATTGTTTTCTTTTTGTGCTTCAAAGTTCACTACATACATGGCCATCATATTACCAATGTGATTGACAAATTTCAGTCATTTTCCTTAAGGGCCCAAAGATAAGTCCATTTGGGAGCTTTATGAAATGTTAATGGTCATTAAGTGTAAATCAAGAGAAACTCTGGAGAAAGAAGGAACTCATGATGGAGGACCACCTTTCTCTCCACTGTTAGCTACTCTCCACATCGTTCCATTTTATACACAGGCAGAGGCAGCAGAAATGCTCGTAAGTTACAACAATGATTCCTTAATTTAAATAGATGAGTTGGTGTTCTCTAATATAAACTTCCTTAGTAAACCCACTTCACCGCTTTATAAAGTAGGATTTGTTAGTCCTTGTAATAGGAACAATTTCTTGAGATGGCAAATCATTCAAGTGAAAAGTCAGCTTTGCAAATGAGAAGAGTTTGTGCTGCAAGTAATTTAATCCTTTTAAGCAGACTGAGCTGAGAAGTAACCATCCCCTTGGGTCAAAAACTAACTATACTATAGAAATAGTGGGGCTAGAAACATGTCAGGAATAAAGTGCTTCTGGGGGTCTATTTCAATAAACAATTTCTAAGGTAGTCCGGCACCATTTTTTCAGATGTACAAGAGAGTAAGAAAGAAAAGTTAAAGGCCTAGATATAATTTAGAAGAACTGAACTCAGAGCAGTCCTCTAACTGGGGGTGGCCTAATTCCACTTTGGATTTTCAAGGGGTAGAATCAAGTGCATCAGAATCCTCGGGATGCACCTAGAAGCAATAAACGGGACAGGAGAAATAAAAATTACCTCTGGGACTTGAAGTCCTAAAGCTTCAGAGTATACTGTGGCTTAGGAAAGCACATGAATCTCTATAACAAAGCCTTCAGACATGTAATATCAGTCTGAGATTAATTCTGAAACACATTCTAGGGTTTCCTGAGCCAAAGACATAACAGGAATGACGGAAATAAAATGATCTGGAAATAAGACATTTAAATTGCACAGCACCCACTTCAGTACACTGAAAACGTGGAGAGAAACAGATCCTTAGTCAGCCTGCAGAAATATTTCTAGCAGCTCTTCAACCACGTGGGAAGGGGAACAGATGAAGCCTGTGAGAGCCAGAATTCTTATCTAACTCCAAAGGGGTTTCTGGCTTCTCCCAGATAGTTGAATGAGACTGACTGGCATCAGTGCGAGGAAGACTTTCTATAAAATCTAGCAATATAGTCTTAGTTAATCAGAAAATGGTAATTTAAAACTTGCATTGTTGGTTTCACTATTTCTCCCCAATATAGCCTAAGGGGAAGGAGTGAGAGAATAATAACACGACATAGGTTTATGTGAAAGACTGGGTCAGGATGGTAACAGGGATGCCTGCAAGGTCTCAGATGATCTTCCATCTATGCTTTTATTTTACAAAGGCTGTTATATAGCCTCCCCAGCATGTATTCCTCTTAAATATGGCAATAAATCTCACACTTTCAGAAAGAGCAGAGTTAGGGCACAGGAGTAGAGAAGGCCATACAGTTCATGGTTTAGAAACAATTAATTAGAATGTTAGTGTCCACAGCTACCCATGAATAACCCAACCTCTCTCAGGTTCCCATCTTAGTCTCAGAAACAGTTTTTTGTTTTTTTTTTTGCAGTATGTGGGCCTCTCACTGTTGTGGCCTCTCCTGTGGCGGAGCACAGGCTCCGGACGCGCAGGCTCAGCGGCCATGGCTCACGGGCCCAGCCGCTCTGCAGCACGTGGGATCCTCCCGGACCGGGGTACGAACCCGTGTCCCCTGCATCGGCAGGCGGACTCTCAACCACTGCGCCACCAGGGAAGCCCGAAACACTGTTCTTTATATAAGAATTTAAAACATCTGAGTGTTGAATCCAAGTAATCTTTATAAACAGTTTACAATATAATCAACACCTCAAATTGCTCATTTTTCTCTTATAAAATCAGAATTGGCCAACCAACTATTTAACTATCTACTGAACACCTACTATGTGCCAAGGCATTGTGCCAGGGCACTGGAGACACAGCAGTTCCTGTCACTGTAAAGTTCACTATCGGGTGGGAAAGACAGATTAATCAAATGCACATACAATTATGAGTGTGCTAGGAAGGCACAAACAGGGGGGACACGTCAGGAAAGTCAGGAAGGATGAGGTCAGGAGTGAGGTGTGTGCTGGGAGTGGCAGGGGGAGGGAAAAGAATGTTCTGGACAGATGGAAAAGTATGTGCAGCAGCCCTCACAGGAGGGAACAGGGTACGCCTGTGGAAAGAAGAGCGAGTACGGATGGAGCAGAGGGGACAAGGGAGTGCTGTGCAAAGCACGGCAGTAGGGCCAGACCATACAGAGCCCTACAGGCCGTTAAGCATTATAGCCTATCCTGAAAGCAACGGGAAGTTTGAAGTAGGTTCTGTAATGCGAGGGATGGATATGAAGGGGTGGGGAGGTCAGGGCAGTGGCAAAGAGGAGGAGTGGAGTCAGTTAAGAGGCTACCACAAAGTCCAAGCAAGAGATCACTGTAGCTTGATCATGATGGTGGTGGTAGAGACAAAGAGAAAAGGTCAGATCTGAGATTTTGCAGAAGGTCAAAGGGACAGGGTCTGCTGATAGACTGAACTGTGGGAAAAGGAGAAATTCCCTAAGGTTTCCAGCTTGGACACTGGATAGATGACAGTACCATTTACAGAGAAAGGGAAAGGGCCAGGAAAAGGGCGAGGTTTCGGAAGAGGAGAGCATGAGTTAAATATATTAGATACAGCCATGAATTACGGAGATTTGCTACTTTAGTCCCCGAGGGTAAGAAGAAAGGCAGAAAGGAGAAGGAAGTTCTACCTTGATATCAGCTCTGAGCTCAACCAACTGCTCCTCTGACATCCGAACAGCCACATCAGTCATCTTCTTTAGAAGTTCGGCTTTCTTCTGACGGCTGAGCAAAATTTCCACTGTAGAGGAAAGGGAGTATGACTCTTATGGTCTGTTAAATAGGACAAAGAAGAACTAGAAGTATAGGCCTTGCAGTATGTACTTGGACAGCCAAAGGCTTAGCTGCCTACCCATCCAGAAAGTGAAAATACCAAAGGTCCAGTTTCCACCTTCTTGAGGGACTCTGAAGGCAGTTTACATGGTAAATGCTTTTTATGAATCATAAAGACTCATACATCACTTGTCATTTCTCTTTCTCCTCTTCCCACTTAAAAAAATTTTATCAAGACGCATATAAATTAAAACAAAAATATGCACAAGGTAAAGAATACATCTAGAATAAATGGGTATAAAATGAAAAATAAAAAGGTCCCTCCTATTTCTGACTTCCAGAGGAAACCACTGGTAACAATTTGTTATGTATACTTTTCCATTATACTCTCTGCATATACAATCTCTTTCTCTCTTTTTTCCCCTCACAATGGTCCCTCCTTTACCTTAGCTATTTTTACTTACTATGTCTTGAAGTTCATTCCTTATTAGTACATTGGATTCCCCTCACTCTGTTTAATAGCCACCTAGTATTCTACTATGTGGATATACAACAATTATTTACCAAGTTCCCTAATGATGGACATTAGATTATTTACAGCCTTTCAAGAAGCATCTTCTCTGGCTTGCTCCCAGATGTGTAACTCAGGTATGGCCATGAAGAATGACAGACAATAAAAATTCTCTCAGGGTAGAAAGCCAGGGGTTACAGAGGACAAAGGGCAAAAGAAATCCTCTCAGGAAGCAGATCTAGGGGCTGCCAAATGAACCAAGGAACTTTCTCTACCACTGGGGCAGGGACTCTACTATTCCAGTCCAGTAAGCTTTGATCATTGCATGTCCAAGTGGGAATTTTTACTATAATTATCCTCTTCTCTCCCTATCTATGTAATAATGTTTCTTTCAGTTTATGGGATGCCAGACCACAATATACCATAACCAGAGCTGTTGGAAGATCTGAAGCTACCCAGAAGTCCTGGACTTTCAGCTGAATACGTGAACTAGAGGAGACTGTGGAGGTGTTGCCATCAAGCAGCAGGTGAGTGTGTTCTCATTTTGGCAAAAAGAGGACTGCGGGGTAGCTGAGGGGTGGACTGTAGCAAAGACTGTTAGTGACTGAATATCCATTCTCCTCTATCAGAAGTCTAAATGTTGTTGGGTACCAATGTGCTTAGGTAAAAAAAGCTACATTTCCTAGCTTTGCTACACATAAATGTATCATGTGGTATAGTCTGGCTGTTGAGATCTAAGCAGAATTCAGAGGCGAGGCTTACTAGAAAGCTCTCTAAAGGAGTTTTAGCCTGCATGTAACATTTTGTCCTTCCCTGACTGGAGCCGTAGGATGTATATTTTGACCATAAGCACAATGTAAGGATGGCTGGGGAGAAGGATAGAGAAGCCTGGGTCCCTCGTATCATTTTGGAGATGCCCTACAGCCCTGGACTGCTTACCTCTGGACCTTTCATTTCATGAGCGAAAAAGAAACTCACATTTCTTTAGGCCATTCTGTGGCATGCAGTCAAACTCAATTCCTAATTTATACACAGAATCCTGTAACCTACTGAGAAACTAGCCAAATTTACGTTAGAAAAAAATAGGATTTTTAAAGAGCTACATCAGGTGTAGAGCTGAATGTCTTTAGCAAGTTTACTTAGTCCAATTTGCCACATATATGCCACCCATGGGCTGCTTATACCCATGTCAGGTTAATCGATAAGGGCACACTTTCCCAATGTTAGGAACATGCATACAAAAGTTTCTCAATACAAAGGCCCAACAAATACAAATGATCTGTTGGTCTGGCTCTCAAGATAAAACCTATTTGCCATTTGTATCAAATTCACTTTCTCTCAGCTCCAGCATTCTAGGATTCTAAGATAAAATTACAGATCTCAAGATGTGTCAAGTAAAGACTTCTACACATATCATATAACTCAGAGGGCCTAATTATATGACCTTGGACAAGTCACATTTTTCCAAGGAACTTGTTTCTTCGTTTATGAAATGAAAAAAATAAAACAAAATAAAATCCAAAAACCTAACTCTCCCATAAGGTTGATATTAACATCACATATGAATGAGTGCGAAAAGACTCTGAACTGTGAAGTACTATGAACATATAATTAATAAACTATAATGTGTAAAGAAAAGAAAAAGAAACACCTTTTTGATATTATTGGTAAATGAGTAATTACATCAGTGTCATTGAGAACTTGGATTTTTAGCATGAGAGGGGGTGGACTGTATTTGATAATATAAGATTGACCATGAATTGATAACTGGTTGAGGCTGGGTGCTGGGGGTTAATTATATTAGCCTCTCTATTTGAAATATGTTCAAAATTTTCTATAAAAGATGTATTTTAAAAAGCACCTTCAGACTTCCCTGATGGTGCAGTGGTTAAGAATCCGCCTGCCAATGCAGGGGCACGGTTCAAGCCCTGGTCCGGGAAGATCCCACATGCCGTGGAGCAACTAAGCCAGTGTGCCACAACTACTGAGCCTGAGCTCTAGAGCCTGCGAGCCACAACAACTGAGCCCGTGCGCCCTGGAGCCCATGCACCTCAACTAATGAGCCCACGCACTCTAGGGTCCACCTGCTGCAACTACTGAAGCCCGTGCGCCTAGAGCCCATGCTCCGCAACAAGAGAAGCCACCACAATGAAAAGCCTGCCCACCGCAATGAAGAGTAGCCCGTGCTCACCACAACTAGAGAAAGCCTGCACTCAGCAACAAAGACCCAATGTAGCCAAAAAAAAAAAGCACCATCTTCTCAACAGTAAGGACTATGTCTTTTTTTTTTTTTAGGGGCTATGTCTTCTTACTAATTTTATTTTCTCTGAAACTTCAACTTCAAAAAGAGAACACATAGGTACAAGAATGGACTGAAACTGTCACCTGAAATTTCAGGATATACCACTTAATTTAAATGAAATTGAAAAACAATGGATAGCATCTCTGTTATGTACTCAAAATTTCATTAAAATGGATCAAAACTGAACTCAGCTCAGTGCTTCAAAGCTGTCTCCTCTGGCCCATGACCACAGACACAAATGATTTAATTGTGAGTCATCATCTCAACCTATTTCCATTCTCACCAGTTTGAGAGTAGGTTAAAGAAACAACCTTCCTAATTACAAATCTGGCATTCAATGCACGAAGGGAAAACTGTTGAAAAGCCCCAAATCAATGCCATGTACAAGGTGCAGTTGGCACTCCCTTCTTTTCATATAGCTGTCTATCTTTAACCTGACCCTTAATAGAAATGACAGAAAACAGATATCTGGTTCTTCTGTATAAAACCCCACAAATTATCCAAGTTAGACTACTCCTCCAGACTCCATTTTAGTAAGCTTTCAAAGAACCCTCGTCATGGGTATCCTGAACCTTCAATTAATTGACTTTTTCCCTACCCAATGATAACAGGCACTGAGTGAAGTTTCTACAACCCGAGAAAACAAAGAAAGTTCTGAGAGAGGTAATGACAGGAATGTATATACTAATTGTAGGCAACCTGGTGACGTCTCCTCTGATTATGCCAAAGGTTTTTTTCCAAGTAGAAAAAAATCCAATGGAATTGTTCAATCACTGGAGGAAAAAACAAAATAAAACCCAGGCACCTGCAAGATACTTTATTTTCCTTAATTGGTGCTGTGGTGGCAGATACCATGAAGTAGTCTCTTAGACACTGAACTCTATATTCAAAATATTAAAATTTGGAAATATTGAAAAACAGGCTCTTGTAAAGTTGTTTCACCTGAAAGGATTCCTATGCCAGCATAGTACAACTGCTCAAGACTGTTTAACCAAATATATAAACTCTTATTGTGTCATTTATATTGAGCTTTTGTTATGGGGGTTGAGAGGCAGGTAATAGCTTTAATAAAGATCAGTCTTACTTGCTTCAGCTTTCACTTTGTCCATTTCAGCAAGCAATGCCACTTCTCGATCCATTAAACTAGGAAGGGATGACAAAGGGAAAAAAGGTTTGATCAGAAACTCCAACAGGAACACAGCACATTGTTAATAGTGGAGAAAGACTTATGAGTTTGTTCCCTAAAAGCATACTACAAAATAAACACTGTATATACCACATGAAAATCCTATCTCACCCTCAGCAAAGACTATTTTAAAGATTCCAATAAAGAAACCTAATTCCCTTTTATTTCTATATATTACAGTAAACCAATAGCTACTCATCTAAGAGTTGAGAACCAGTAGATGGCAGTAGCAAGCTACAAAACATTTCTTGGTAAAGATGCTAAAGCGGAAGTCCTCATGGAAATCACATATTTCTACATATGTGCATATTTTTTATTTTATATTTTGGTCTATAAAATTGGACAGCTTTGCTTCTAATGAATTTTTACCAGGAAATACTCCTGCTAGGGCATGATAAATTTACCCACGATTAGGATTTATAGATCTTCAACATTTTAGCACAGTTGCACCAAGTCCACTGGAGCTTTAGTCTTAAGAATGCAGAGTAGTCAAAAGACATACATATACTGTGCTGGTTTCAGGTAAACGTTTAATAGTAATCCAGAAAAGATGGAATCAAAGGTTTTTGGAAGGCTTTTTACAGAAAAAGAACATTAAATGGTCAATTAGAATTTTCTCCACTGCAAATGTAAATGGTTTGTAAGCATGGGAAAGCTTTTCTATGTTCTTAGAAAAGAGCCCACCACCTCCAGCGAACAGATAAAGAAATAATAGGCTGCCCTAGGATTAAACCTCTGGATGAAAATAATTTTCCTTACCATATCAGTTTTGTTTAGTGGTGGCAAACAAACAAACAAAACCCCCAAAACAAAACCACAAAACTAAAACTTTAATACCTGCACACACATGAAATGTTCCAAATCTCTTCATATTTGAAATTCATTTTAATTTCTCCTTTTGAGTGGGAATATAACTACAGGGTTAATAAAAGTTCTCCTCTTGTTTCTGGTTGTAAAACTAATCACACACATATGCATATACACACACACACACACAAAGTCTAATTCAATTTAGCTCAATATGTTGTTATGCTGGCACAAAATAGTTAATATGGAGACTACAGTGAGATATACAAAAAAGTATAAGGCAGGGACATTTCCTCAAGGAGCAAAATCTGTTATAGTAAAGTGCTGGAGAACACAGGTTTGATAATCATTATGCGTGATGTTAATACACAGACTTGTAACAAAACAAATTTGGCTGGCATATTAATCCCAAAGCACCAGACTAGAGAGAAGATACAACTATTGTGATAGGGTAGCAATACTTTTGCTAAGAAAGCATTCCCCAAACCTTGGCAAATATTTTGCTCCAAGAACTCTAGCAGCATTTGGAATACCTAAAAGGCAAAACAGAAGCACATCTGAGACAGGAGCTACCAGGCTTCGAGTTTATCATTACCTCTCTTCTGTCGCTGAATCACCTTAAGATGCAGACACTGTGTCCATCAGATGACAAATTTGTCTCTGACAAAGCTTGTAAAATGTTTATTAAAAGAGCTCAGCAAACAAGTAAGATTTTTGCAGCTTAACAATCTTTATTATGAAAAAGTAGAATGTCACATGATACTTTTTCAGCAAGGAAAAAAGTTCTGCACTGTCACAATAAGACTTTTTTGTGTCAGTATGAGCTACTACATCGCTATGGTACTTTTTTTCCCCTGTAAGAATGATTAGCATCCATTTACATAACCTTTGTTTCTTGAATAACTCATTTCATAAGAAATTCACAGGGCAGTATGTGAGCAACCGTATGACCACTCCAATTAAAAAAGAAACAAAAGCTTACCCTTTCATGCCAAAAAACACTGAAAAGCAGTAAGCACTTCTATTTCTTTTTGTTTGTTGTTTGTCATGTTACCATCTATTGATAACACCTACTGAAAGGTCCTGTGATGTCAGCCAAGCAGTAAACAGAGGAATCTATTGGCTAACTGTTGGGATATTTTCTCAGAGAAAAGCCTGATGAATCTTTGCAATTTTTCATTAAATTTTTTACAAGTCTTTAAAATAGAAAAATGAATAAATGTTAAATTATATGTAGTGTAAGTGCCTGACGATTAGCTTTTTTGGTTATAATGTAAGTGCCCAACATTAAGCTTTCGGTTGCCGACATTCATAAAGAGCCAGGCCACCCCACCTGTGAGGTTCCCCTTTTAGAAGGTCCTGGGCGACCTAGATAACTGACCCACTTGGGTGATCCTACTTTTCCTTCCCACGCTTTCTTGCTCTTATGTTTTAAATTTACTAATAAAGAACCCGCAAAACCCTAGGCAACCCACCCTCAACCCCAATAAAGGCATGATCCCAGGTCTGTACTCTCCTTAGGCACACTTTGCTGTGTGGTTCCAGGCATGCCATGCAGCCTCCACGACTTGTGAGTAATAAACCTTGTTTTTTTCTTCAAAATCCCCTGATAGTTGTTGCTGAGGTGCATGTGGCAATCGTAAGAAACACAAGGGTCAGTCCGCCACAACACTGGCTCATAGGGGGGCAGGGGCCACAAGCAGTACGGGGCCCAGGTGAGTGCCCCCAGGCATTCCTAGCTGAGAGCGTCACTAAAGATAGGCTGAGACCAACACAAAACACTATTAAGAACTTTCTTAAAAGTACATCACATAATGTATTACAGTTGTGTAGAAGAATAACTGTATTTTAGGTAATTAATGCTAAAGCATTTAGGGATGGCATGTTATGCCTGCAACTTCCAAATGGTTCCACCAAAACACACACACACACACACACACACAGAGCAAATACACCCATCACTCTACTACCCCTTCAACTTTTCTGTATATTGAAAGTTCAAGTGTGGAAACATGCGCATCACAAAATAAACAGAGAAGGTGAGAAAAGTGCAAAGGTGGAACGTAAGCATAAGATAAATAGCAGAGGCATTTTTTACAATTAAAAATAGTAATTTAGTGTAATACAACTTTCTGACAATGAGGAAACTTAAGCTAAAGTTTCCACCTGTTCTAAGCTGTATGGCGGTCCCAGTATGGATCTGTGGCCAAGAGATTCAAAAGTACCTGTGGTTTGAGGTAATAGTTTTCAGATGCCATAGCTACAAGCAGTGAATCCTCTCAGAGAGTGATGAAAGGCTCATTCAGACTGCCAGACTTTGTTACTTTTCTTACTCAGTACTTGAGGGTACTAAGCTTGCAACTGTTCTGTCAAGGCTTTCCTGAATGGAAATACATGATGATGAGCATCTGACAACACTGCACTCAGAAACTGATAATGAAAATCCACTAAATATTGCTGGGACTCTGTTTAGAAAGACACTAGGTCTTATTAAGCCTGGGCCTCATACAGCACAGAGAATTTCCATATCCTTTCTTTGACCATGAAAGATGGTTTTAGATGTCTTGTCACTGTTAAGGAAAAAGACTGGTAAATGTCTGAATGTTCTCTATTTCCTTCCCTCCTTACCAAGACTATTTACCATCTTCACATTTCCTCAACTTACTCTAAAGCTTTTGCGTAATTTAGTTGGTCAGAATAGTTGTTCCCGTAGCATCACCATTAATATCTCTAAGATACATTATATATCCATCATTTGAAACAAGCCCTTTAATTAATATATTTAACATGTAGCTTATTGATTAAAGCTATTGCCTTCAGTAATTCCTTGGTACCAAAAAACTATTAACTATCATTTGTTTATGGTTGTTGCATTAGAAAACAATGTTATAATAGAAATGACTCTGGCAATTCCTGAGCCAACTAATTATTTCAAGGGTTTATACTCTAAACCACTCAATAATGTTCTTACAAAACATTTGAACTTGATTTTATTTGCTGAAAACCTAAAACCTATTTATTCTAATTCCACTAAAGCAGAAATCCAAGCAAAGCAAAGCCAATGCAAACACCTTTATTTCTCTGAAGACACTTCTCCCTTCTCATATAAAACAACCAAAAAAGAGAATTTTCAGTAGTTTTTGTTAGCAGAGAATTAATGATGCTTCAAGGGTTTCATAAAACTCCGTATTCCCAACACTGGTTTTATGAGTATGGTACACATATCTGGGCTCAAAATAGAAACAAAAAACACCAGTTAGGCAGCCAGGTCATCATGTTGAGCTATACAATTGGGGGTAAAATGAATGGAAAGAATCAGCTTATTAAATCAAATTTGGATCTTATGAAAACTCGGTCCCTCTTTGTTAGGAGGTCTTTACAAAGCATGTAATGTAATTTTCAAATTTTAAGAATCTCAAGTAGCTTTTAAGAAGTTAAAATGTGGATATAAGCTGTTCTTGTGGGACAGGCCCTTAATGGAAAACCTTTCTTTCTGTTCTTCTCCAGTGGTCAAAGCATCTGGATTCTTAAGTAATACTAGAGACCATATGATTCGATGATAGTTTACAATATGTTTTGGGAAAAAGAAACAGTAGCAATCTAGATTACCAAGTAGCTCATTGTTCAAGTTTCTAGTTGGTAAGGAAAAATAGTTGGAGTGTTAAGCCACGTAACGAGTGGCTGACTTGATCCTAAACTGGGACTTGTTTTTTTGAACCTTCCCTCTGGATATGATAGCAACGTCTAAAGGGAGACATATATGGACTAGGAAGGTGAAGACTGAAAAAATAAAGGCAAACAGAGATACCTGGTAAGACACAAAAAAGGAAGCATGATATAGTGGAAAAGTATCACTTAATAACAAGTATGACTTTTGGCAAATTATTTTTTCTGTGACCATTTTTTTCATCTATAAAATGAGTATAATATTACAAATGATATTGTTATATATAGATATTGTGCATAAAGATTTCTGACATATAATAATACCTCAATAAATGGCAACAGCAATTATTATTCTAATTTCTGTACTCATGTTGATTTCTCAGTTTCAGCAGAATATCTGTTTAGTAAAATACCCTCATATTACTCTGGTAAATCATTATACATTCCAGATCCACTGTCTAGAAATTCTTTTTTTTTTTTGCCACACCTCACGGCATGCAGGATGCTAGTTCTCGAACCAGGGATTGAACCTGTGTCCCCTGCAGTGGAAGTGCAGAGTCCTAAATACTGGACCGCCAGCAAAGTCCCTTTTTTTCTTCTTTTTTCTTCCGATGTGGACCATTTTTAAAGTCTTTATTGAATTTGTTCTTCTGTTTTATGTCTTGGTGTTTTGGCCATGAGGCATGTGGGATCTTAGCTCCCTGACCAGGGATCGAACCTGCACTCCCTGCATTGGAAGGTGAAGCCTTAACCACTGGACCACCGGGGAAGTCCCTAGAAATTCTTAAATAAACACATACACATACTAACACAGTGCAGGCAGTTATAAAGAGGTGAATCAAAGATAATTTAAGTGAAAAGAATACACTACAAAATTACAATCTCACTATGATTATATCTATTAAGATTATCCATGCTTATAGATAAGGGACACAGGGAACACAAAAAAATAAAAAATTAATTATGTGTTAAGGTGGTAGAGTTATATGACTTCTATTTTTTTAAAACAATTGTTATGGGAAATATAGTAAAAATAAGAGGGAATAAAGGAAACTTTAAAAAAAAGAAAAACAAAATTCAGATTCCTTCATCAAACGCTCTCATTCTACTTTAGCCTCTGACTTATCTCTCACTACTTTCAACTATTGCCCCTTAGCTCTAGCTACACTGTGAAGTCCCTACATGTCCCTGCTATGCCTTTGCTTATATCATATTTCTTAAAGGATCCCCACCCTTTCTGCCAGTGTAAATTCCATGCGTTTTCAAGGCTTGATAATGATTCATTTCCTCCAAGAAATCTTTTCTAATTGACCCCCTCCACAGTAACCTTTCTCTTAAAATCTTCATGCCTTTCCCACAACTAAGATCTGACCTGAAGAATAACTGAATTGCAAGTCACTCCAAATTGTGACTTAAGAAGAGTGAGTTAGGCCCTTATGAATTACAACATAAAAAGAACATTAAATATTTTGGATGGAATGGTCCTTCTTATAGTTTTGTTTTATTGAACTAAAAAAATCCTTTAAAGACGTTCATAGGCTCAGTCAAAATCCTGGTCCTCTTCATTCTAACCCTATTCTCTAACAACTGAATTCCTTAGTCCCTAAATTCTCCTGCAGTGGGGTTTCTCTGTTACACAGCCTTTCAGCTGAGGAGAAGATAACGTATGAGATATGCACCAAGAGTCTCTAGCCTTCTTCTCAAGCTTTAGTGGGGAAGTGAGCCATCAGTGATGGGTGGGATGAAGAGCATAGGTTACTGGGAGTCAGAACACACAGATTCAAATACTGAGTCTGCAACTTACGATGTCATGTTAGGCAAACAGCTTAACCTAAGACTCAAATTCCTTTTAATAGTAAAGTAAAATATAAAGTTCCCTCTGCACAGGACAGAAATCTGGATGAATAAACCAGATAGTATGATTGAACATGTTTGGTACTGTAAAGTAATCTTCGTATGTTATTTAGTTATTTTCACAGATGGTTAAAGGGTTAGAATTTTAAATCAAAGAATATTGAGAACCATGGAGGCAAGGACTACTAGAAATAAGATATCAATGTACTAAACATGCGAAAACTGAAGAATAATTTAAAACTAAAGAGTGCTAGGTACCTTTCTGATAACACATTATAACAGTAGCCCATTCCTTTATTTCTATGGTTTTTAGACATTTTTGAAAGTGCTTTCATTCATAAAATTATTTTTTAAATTTTCAGCATCTCTATAGATGGGCTTTAAATTTAAGGATCTAAAAGCCTTTGTTAAGTTTATTATAAGAAGAAAAGAGAAGCTCAAATAAAAGGAGATTACTTTTCTAAGGTGAATGAGGAATCAGCCAGGAAAAACTTCAGTCTTAAGCACAGGCGTACATTGACTTTATGTGCTGTAGAATCCCAAATTTATTACCCATTTTCTCCTTTTAGTAAGTACCTTTTGACTTTCAATAAAACAGAAATTTTATTTAAAAGGCAGGCTGAGTGTGTATTTTGTTGGCACTTTTCACCGACACATATTATGACAACTGTCTGAAGTAGTTTACACACT
The DNA here is from genome assembly GCF_964341445.2 of Mesoplodon mirus. Lineage (NCBI taxonomy): Eukaryota > Metazoa > Chordata > Mammalia > Artiodactyla > Ziphiidae > Mesoplodon > Mesoplodon mirus. Next base: position 55,809,671 of record NC_138987.1, on the reverse strand, counting down.
CCAGCTTCATGTTCTACTTCATACCCTACTCCTTAACAGCCTTAAACTTGTCAGCTAGGAGCTCCAACAATGTGTCAGACAAATTTTATTAATTAACAAGAAAAGTAAACCTGGGTCTAGAGATGATTATTACTGGATCACCAATAAGAACAGATTTGACGTTTTACATCCTGGGAAGCCTCTGCTTTTACCTTCCCACAGGTAAATGTCAGCTTTCATTTGGCATCGATGTGAAAGCAGTTATCAGCATAATTCCCCTAGTGCCCCGTCAGGTGTAATGTAATCTTACTGTTGCATATTTGTTAGAACGCTTTTCTTTTCTTTTATACTGTAACCAACACAAAAAATGGCTTCCTAAGTGACATTAACTCCAAGCTCTGGTTCAGTGCCAAAGGGAGTTAGCTCACCTGCGAATTATATCTTGAAGTAGAAACTACAGGGGCATTGAAATAAGCCAGTTTAAAAACCCAATCATCCAGAGAGAAGGCTTTACACCAGCAGGAAAGGGCAGGTAATGTCTTTCCTCAAGTTAAATTGACCTGGTTTCTACGCCTGCTAATCAATCCTAAATACACAGTTTCTAGGCAAGAAACCATTTCATTTGTCATTTATTAAAGGAGGCTCCCCCTGACTGGGTTCCAAGTCAACAAGGACTCACAAATCTCTCTCCCGGAACTGTATTTCCTGGTTCAGGCTGGTTCTGAATGGAATCAGATCCTGTGGCTAAGTAATCAGTAAACTAAATAATCATGGAGACCGGAGGTTTGTCAAGGCAAAGTTGTGATGCTCTACTCTTAGCTCTTTATTCTTTTCTTGAGCCAACAATATGTGATATGATAATAATCCAGAGCAAAGGGCATGGGGCTTTCTCCCAGAGGGTCAGAAAGAGGAGAAATCAGTTACCTAGAAAAATTTCCAGGGGAAGTTAGACTTTATTAAAGGTGAATTTTGGAGAATTGGTTGGATTTAGATAAGCAGAAAATATAGGAGAGCATTATTAGGCTGGAAAAGTGGCCTTAACTAGTATATGGAAGAGGAAATGTGTACGTTAAGTTTTGAGACGAGTAATCTGGCTAGAGCAAAACTGTATAGAAGAAAAACAGAAGCTATGACATTGAATTTCTAGCTATAAAACCTGAAAGGGGAAGCTTGGGATTTAGGACAAAGCATGGGTAGACTAGCAGATGAATTATCTATCCTAAAAGTACTTTTTGGTTCATGGACCACTCTACACTTTGCAAATGATAAAAGCAGTGGTCAGCAACTTTTTGGAGGCTTTATTCTACATCTTCGTTAATTCACTCCCTTCTTCAATTCCACAAAACAGGAGGACTGAGGCTACCCACACTCCCTCTATCTTTTGTCTGCTGTGGCATGAAGTGACCAGACTAAGTTTGTGAACAGAGACATGGCTGAATACGACCTCAGGAAACAGCCCATAGACAGGCAAGAAAACGGATGGATGGGTGGGAGGAAGAGTGGTGTAGGTCCTCCCTATTCCTGAAAACTTCCTCTCACATTTCAGATCCATGCAAGTCTTACAAGTAAGCAGAATGGACAGTCTTAAATCCCCAAATATCAGCCTAGCTGCTTGTCTTCCTATCATTTTACTTAATTTGGTCCTTGGGGCTTTTCCATTTTCAAAAAAGTCCCTGATAAAATGCAAATACCCTCCCAAAAGGAGTTATGGTTTAAAAATTAGTTATCACTTTACTATCTAATAGTTAAAACAGCTTCAGTGTTCCATAAAAAAATTAGAATATATTTCTCCTCCCAACAATTCTATAATCTATAATCAAATATATTCGATAAATAGCTCCCTCTTGTAAATTCACAATGCAGATTAGCACTGAAAAGGCATTAAGAAGCCCAGTAGTAAAAAAAAAATTTAAGTATTTTCAAACCTCTTTAACTACTAAACCCTATTTCCCCTACAGAACACATATAATTTAAGATAGAATTTTCAGAATGGGAGAAAATATTTGCAAATGAAGCAACTGACAAAGGATTAATCTCCAAAATTTATAAGCAGCTCATGCAGCTCAATAGCAAAAAAACAAACAACCCAATCCAAAAATGGGCAGAAGACCTAAATAGACATTTCTCCAAAGAAGGTATACAGATTGCCAACAAACACATGAAAGAATGCTCAACATCATTAATCATTAGAGAAATGCAAATCAAAACTACAATGAGATATCATCTCACACCAGTCAGAATGGCTATCATCAAAAAATCTAGAAACAATAAATACTGGAGAGGGTGTGGAGAAAAGGGAACACTCTTGCACTGCTGGTGGGAATGTGAATTGGTACAGCCACTATGGAGAACGGTATGGAGGTTCCTTAAAAAACTACAAATAGAACTACCATATGACCCAGCAATCCCACTACTAGGCATATACCCCGAGAAAACCATAATTCAAAAAGAGACATGTACCAAAATGTTCACTGCAGCTCTATTCACAATAGCCAGGACATGGAAACAACCTAAGTGTCCATCATTGGATGAATGGATAAAGAAGATGTGGCACATATATACAATGGAATATTACTCAGCCATAAAAAGAAACGAAATTGAGCTATTTGTAATGAGGTGGATAGACCTAGAGTCTGTCATACAGGGTGAAGTAAGTCAGAAAGAAAAAGACAAATACCATATGCTAACACATATATATGGAATTTAAGGGAAAAAAATGTGATGAAGAACCTAGGGGTAAAACAGGAATAAAGACACAGACCTACTTGAGAATGGACTTGAGGATATGGGGAGGGGGAAGGGTTAGCTGTGACAAAGTGAGAGAGAGAGGCATGGACATATATACACTACCAAACGTAAGGTAGATAGATAGTGGGAAGCAGCCGCATAGCACAGGGAGATCAGCTCGGTGCTTTGTGACCACCTGGAGGGGTGGGATAGGGAGAGTGGGAGGGAGGGAAACGCAAGAGGGAAGGGATATGGGAACAGATGTATATGTATGACTGATTCACTTTGTTATAAAGCAGAAACTAAAAAAAAAATATATATATATAGAATTTAAAAGAAACACAAAATTAAAATAAATCAATGATTAATAATAGGGCACAAAAGAGACCATTAGAGTGGGGTGCATTAGGAAAACAAAGACATCTTTTCTACTTTATAACTTTGTTCAAAAACATCATGTCATTGGTTACAGATTCCTGGTTTAAAAGACAGACCCTAATGTAAGGATGCACAACCTACTCTTTAATTATTTGTCCCTTTCCGAACAATGTTAATATTAATTTAGGCCCATTCCTAAAGCATTATGAGTTCTCTCTACCACTCATTCCCACACTGTGACCACAAGTAGAATGAAGCAGAAAGCTAAATATAGCATAGGATTTTTAAGTCTTTCTCCACTATGTAGAGTAGTTAAGAGTTAGGAATTAAAGAATTTGGTGAATGATTAACCATCTTTTATAAACGATCATTTTTGTGCTACTGATATCAAAAGCAACTTAACTTACCAGCTCTGCAATTCAGCAAAAGCTTGTTTCATTTTCTTAATGGAAGCATCCATCTCTTCTTTAACTACAACTCGATATCGTGCAAGAGACACTGTGCAGCGCTGGAGGTCTTTCACAGATTTTTCAATATTAGAACCTTGAAAAAACCCCAATATAAAAAGGAGTACAGGTGACTTGAAAGCTGGATCTGAACACCTAAGCATGTAACGTAACAAATGTCACGTGGACTAAGAATACTTCCTAAATAGTCACACTCCTCAACAAAAAACTAATGTTTTCATAGATTTTTTTTTTTAAATAAGTATTGTGGCCAAGATGGAGTAATAGGAATTGGATTTACTTACCCTCCTGAAGTTTAAAAAACTTCAAACACACACAAAATATATGAAACAATGGTTTTCAGACAATGAACAATAGGCAGTACTTCTCACCCACTACCCCCCAACCCCCTGCAAAGAAAACAGACACAAAAGAAGTGAGGACTATGACTGCCCCAACTTACTGCCGTAAGAGAGCTTCCAGGCTGCAATGCAAGGAGGAGAAATCCTAAACTGAGCCTGGAAGTCTTCCTGAATTGAGGGGACAGAGTTGAGAATTCAATGAGGCCAAGGTGGCTAGAATTCTCAGGGCAGAACACTGGAGAGGAGAAAGCTACACAAAAATGAAAAAAATTGTACAAAGATCTACAGAGGATTCTGAGTACATGGGTGCGCAGAAACTACCCGAAACAGGGAAAAGAACCACTGGAAAGCAGCAGGGGGAATAATCCTCAGAGCTTACCCAGACCAGGAATAGTTCATGTTCATACCAGCCAGAGTGGGGCACCAGGTAGAGTACTTAGAAGGGTACTGCCTCAGTAATCAGCTCTAGACTAAAGGCTGCTCTATTTCCATCTAACAAAGCTTAAAAAAGCAAGCTTCAGATTGTCTCCAAATAACAGTCCCAGAATAAATCACAAGAATATTTAAAGAAATACAAAAATATCTAGCAATCAACAAAGAGAAATTCACAATGTCTGGCATCCAATAAAAAATTACTAGAGGCAGAAAAATATGACTGATCCATAATGAAGAGAAAAATCAATGAATAGAAACAGGTGCAGAAATGACACATGTAGAATCAAGTAGGTAAGGACATCAAAACAGCTAATATAATCAGATACCATATGTTCAAGAAGGTAGAGGAAAAGCATAAGCATGTTAAGGAGAGACATGGAAGATATTTAAAAAGACCCCAACTGAACCTCTAGAGATGAAAAAAAAAAAAAACCACACAATGTCTGAGATGAAAATACACTGGATTGGATTAACAGCAGATTAAAAACTATTAAAGAAAAAAAGATAAATAAACTTGAAGACGTCAATTTTAGAAACTATCCAAAATGAAATGAAACACAGAGAGAAAAAGACTAAAAGAAAACCTATGTCAGTAGGTACCAAATTTTCAAAACTCTCTAAATAACAGGATTTAGTAGAATATAATTCACCATGTAGACATTACAAAATTGATAAAGTTCTCTCTCAGTAGTACAGTTTGAAGCATTATATGTGGGTAAGCCAACACTGTAGATAAAGATGAAATATATTTACCTACCCAACACATTTTAACCAGTTTCTGAGAGTTCTATTAACCTTTTTATATTCACCAATGTCAAAATTATTACAACTGGTAGTTGGAATAACTGATCTAACAAATTTATAATGTGCCAAGATACAGATTTTCAATTTTTTATTTAAATCCTTCCTCATCTCAACTTGATTTCTTTAAAATCTACCTAAAAGCGTACAAGCCCTGTGCCTTTATTTTTGCTTGACTAAATAGTCTCAGACTTGCCTTTCTGCACTAAGTTGAGGACTATATTAGAAAGATGAAAAAGGAGAGCTTTGCTAATTAAATTTGGCTCATGTGGAATAAATAATTCAATAAAGAGCTACAGGTTACAAGTGTTCTTTACATTTCTCTGTTTCATTTGTTCAGGTGAGTGGACTGCCATGCTTAGATGTATGGCAGAAGGGCTATTATCTCAATCTGTTTAATTATTGGCTGATTATTTAAATAACTATTATAGTTTAAAAGAAAAGCAAATGGCTACCATCAGTCAATGCTAAGTAAATGCTTAAGAGAAAATGACCTTGTTTAAAGCTATAGTCTTACAGGTATCAGTAAGAGCATGAAGTTGGGAAGAGACATTAAAATATTTCTTCAAAGTGTCATTTCAGAGATGGCAGAGCTTTTTACTGTTGAGTCAACCAGGAGATAAAAGTGAAGGAAATAGCACAGAAACGTTGCAGTAAAGCAAATAAAACAAACAGGTTAATGTTAGCAGAAAAGTCATCCTGGCATCCTTGACTTTCGCTCACAAAAACGATCCCCATTATTGTAGCAAGACTGTAGAGCATCTAAACTACTATCAGACTCCAACTGTGTACACAAAATGGGGAAAGGGTGGATAGACACTGCCTGGAAAACAGAAAAAGTATTACCTGCTGCCCATCCTGAAACCTTACCTATGAGAACAAAGATAATTTTCCCTCTTTAGCTAAAAACACAGATTTTATTGTTTTCTCTCAAAGGAAGCCCTCTGATTTACCTAGCTTTTTGTTGGTGGAAGAGAGTGGAACATCTTCCATTCCTAGATTTGACAGCTGAGGTCCTATGGTGGGTCTTGAGTGAGATTTGGCAGCATTTCTCTTCTGTTGAGAATTCTGAGCAGAGTGCACAGTCAAAGACCTGGACTCAGACTCAGAGACACCATCCTCCAGCACGGATCCTGTCAAAGGGAGCGGCCAGTACATCAGAGCACAATGTAGGGGTAAAGCAAGCAGTCTTAAATATACACAAAGAAAAAAGGTAAAAATGTGCCCAAACGATGCCTCTTTAAAGGTTGTGACCAGAATCAACTGACAACATAGAACCCAGAGCAGAGTCAGTGAGGCTATGAGTATCATCTGGCTTAGCCCTAAAAGGCATCCTAATTGAAGAGGAGGATTCTTTGTTAACCCATCTCCAGATAGGCTAGCTCATTCCCTGTACCTTGGTAACTTCCTTGTGGTTCTGGGCACAAGGAAGTGAAGAGAGTCAATATCACCACCTTCTGACAAGCTTCTGTAAGTTATGTCGAGGAAAAGATTTTTACAGTGTCCCAGGGAAAGAAGAGTTTTAAAAGCTTTAGGGAATAGAAAGGGCAAAGAGTTAGGAAATGAGAGGAAAGCTAGTTCAGAAAAAAATGAAAGCCATTGACTATCTTTGGTTTGTTTGAGGTGCTATGTTTTTCTCTAAGTCTTTGTGTGGGTGTGCGTGTGAACTAATCAATAAAAGAACATCTGAAAAGTACAGCATAATTTTAAAATTGGCATTACATTTATAAAGCCAGCAGCAACAGAGCAAGGGGAACTGGATTAACAAACAAGTAATTTAAAAGCCTATCTTAAAAAATATATTTCCAGTATCTTCCCAGCACTCATCAAAATGGTTAATGAAACAAAATGTACAAGATACCTGAATTTACAAATAAAACTAACCTTAATTCTTTACTAAAAAACAAATGTGGGACTAAAAAAACCAACAGTCTACTTCTAATGAAAGCCATGGGATTACAGTTATGCTTATATATTCCTCATTGTTGGGTATTAGAATAATAATATCAACATCAACTCATCATCATCATTTTCCTTAATAAGTGTGAAATTAAAAAAACATCTTAAGATCATGTTCCGTAATCTCTAAGTACTACGGGACTATTGAATTAGAAGATTTCCATAAGGCTGATTTAGACTAAAATTAAAATATGAGACAATGGAACAAGAATTATATTTTTCTAGGCCTTTGATAATTACAAAATGTGACTCTTTCACATAAGAGGTAACAAAACTAAAAAGTAAAAGACTAACTAGATTTAATTTATTGATTGGTTTCTCAACCAGGAAGCCCCTGTATTTTTCAATAGAATGGAACTTTTCAAAGACCTGTTGTTAATATACTCACCTGTTCTACCCAGCATATCTTGTGTGGCAGACTCAGGATCCTCCAGTTCTCTGGCATCTACTGAAAGTGCCTCCATACCTTCACTGAGTGAGTCCACAGACTCAGTATCATTGATGGCACCGTTGACATGGTAACCATTAATACCACCTTTCTCTGAGGAAGGCGCAGACTGTTCCTCTTGAATGGAAACCAGTTTACTGGAATCTGGGATACTGTTACTTGGTTCTGCTGCAGGTTTTGGTTTGCTTTTCTTCTTTTTGTTCTAATGGTTATTAAAGATTTGAAAAAAAGAAAAGAAAAAGAACATGCCCCACAATCCAGAGAGGTAACTCCAGCTACCCAAAGGCAACCAATGTTACCAACTTCTCATTTGCTCTTCCAGAAACTGAACACATTTTTGTATATGTTCAAGTACTGACTAACATAACTATGTAAGATACTTTGGATAAACTCAAACACATAAAAATAAAATATTAAAGCATGGCAAAACCCAATATAAGAAAGATCAAAAGATAAATTTAAAAATGTGGAAAAAAATATGTAATATATACAAAGAGCTAAATATAAAGAGAGAGCTCTAACAAAAAACAGACAAAACAATAACCGGACAGAAAAAGTGGTGTAGGATATAAACATATGGAATGAAGTGAAACTTCAGTCTAATAAAGACAAATTAAATCTGCACTGCAGAAGATGCTGCATCAGAAATCTGTCTCCCCACCTAGACAACAATTACACTGGCAGAATCTGTCTAACTATTTTGGAACTCTGGAGTCTGTTGAAGGCTTATAATTTCCAGGAGAAGACTTGGATGATAAATTGTGGTTAATTTCAGGCAATTTCAGTTCTGAGCTCAGTAGCAGATACTCACCCCCCACCCCCAGCTAGGGAACAGGCAGCTGTGCACCTGTTCTTGGAACAGCTGGCACATAGCTTGCTGAAGCGAGGGTAGTCAAAAAGGAACCTGTCCTTCAAATATCTGGGATCTGTGTTGTGATTACTGACTGCTGCTTTTGATTACAAAGGTAGAGACAAAGAGGAAGGCAACCACTGTTGTACCTCCTCCCACTGTTGCAAGCCGCTCCCCCTCTGGCTGAAGTGACCTTCAGGGGAATTAAATGGGTGGTCCCCTTCCTCCCCACTTCATTTTTCTTTATTCCCTTTTGGGAGCCGGACATCAAAGACTAGGACGTTCAAAAACAACTGCATAGGGCTTCCCTGGTGGCACAGTGGTTGAGAGTCCGCCTGCCGATGCAGGGGACACGGGTTCGTGCCCCGGTCAGGGAGGATCCCACATGCCATGGAGCGGCTGGGCCCGTGAGCCGTGGCCACTAGGCCTGCGCGTCCGGAGCCTGTGCTCCGCAATGGGAGAGGCCGCAGCAGTGAGAGGCCCGCGTACCACAAAAAAAAAAAAAAAAAAAACAAAAAACAACTGCATATATAGAAAAAATTTCAAAGTAACCAATGCATGCCCAGGGAAAAGCTTAGAAAAGACCTGAGAAGACCTTAAGTTTACACCTTAGGCTGACCCTTGGTTCAGAGACAGCTTACAACAATTTAAAAATATAATAATAACAAAAACCAGCAAATCTGGAGAAAGGGGGAGAATGTGACTTACAGAGTGATCAAATTATTAGATTCAAATGTCTAGTTTTCAACAAAAAACTCACAAGGCACACAAAGAAACAAGAAAGTGTGGCCAATACAAAGGAAAAAAATAAATCAACAGAAACTTTCCCTAAAAAAGACCTGTTGGGAGATATATTAAAGAACTTATTTATTTTTTCATCCAAAGATTCACTTTAATTATGTAAACTTGGATTCGTAATATGTTCCTAAGCTAGCAGTTTCTGTAAGGAGAATTTTTTTCCTCAAATGCCTAGTGCATTTTTTTGTTTTGTTTTTGTTTTTAATTTAAAGACTTTAAAACAACAGTCTTAAAGATGCTCAAAGAAATAAAGTAGGATGTGGGAAAAGTAAAGAAAACAAAGTATGAACAAAATGGAAATATTAGAAAACCTAAAAAGAAATCAAAAAAGAAATTCTGGAGCTGAAGAGTATGGTAACTTAAATTAAAAAAAAATCACTAAAGGGATTCAAAGGCAGAAGAAAGAATCAGGGAACTTGAAGATAGCACAATTGAAATTATTGAGTCTGAGGAAGAGAAAGAAAAGACTGAAGAAAAGTGAACAGAGCCTAAGGGACTTGTGGGGCTCCATCAAACAAACCAACATAACGTGTAAACTGGTGAAGGGGAGGAGGGAAAGGGAAGAATGTTTGAAGAAATTTGGCTGAAAACTTCCCAAATCTGGTGAAAGACATGACTATAAACATCCAAGAAGCTTAATGAACTCCAAGAGACAGTGAGACACACTGTAATCAAACTTTCAAAAGACAAAGAGAGAATCTTGAAAGCAATAGAGAAGCTACTTGTCACACATAAGAGATCATCAGTGAGATTATGAGCAGATTTCTCATCAGAAACTTTGGAGGCCAGAAGGCAGATATAATCAAAGTGCTAAAAAAAAAAAACACCTGTCAACAAGAATCCTATATGTGGTAAAACTGTCTTTCAAAACTGAGAGGTAAATTAAGACATTTCCAGATAAACAAAAGCTGAGGGAGCTCATAACCACCAGACCTGCCATGCCGGAAATGCTCAAGGGAGTCCTGTAATATGAAATGAAAGAACACTAGATGGTAATTTGAAGGCATATGGAGAAATAAAGAACTTGATAAAGGTAAAATACGTGAGCAATTACAAAAGCTAGTATTATTGTAACAATGTTTTGTAACCGTACTTTTTGTTTTCTACATGATTTAAAAGTTTAATACATTAAAAAAAAAACCAACTATCAGTCTAAAACCTAATATTACTGCAACTTTGGTTTGTAACTCCAGATCTTGTTCTCTACATAATTTAAGAGACGAATGCATTTAAAAGAATTATTAGTTTATATTTTTGGGCACACAATGTATAAAGATGTAATTTTGTGACATCAACAGCCAAAAAGGGTGGGGATGGAGCTGTAAAGGAGCAAAAATTTTGTATGTTATTGAAGTTAAGTTGGTATAAATTCAATTAGAGTGTTATAACTCTAGGATATTAAATTGAGTCCCCATGGTAACCATAAAGAAAATAGCTACAGCTTATACACAAAAGGAAATGAGACAGGAATTTAACCATTTCATTACAAAAAATTGATTAAACACACAAAAATACAGTAATGTAGAAAATGAGGGACAAAAAATCTAAAATCATTGAAAACAAATAGCATAATGAGGGCTTCCCTGGTGGCGCAGTGGTTGAGAGTCCACCTGCCGATGCAGGGGACACGGGTTCGTGCCCCGGTCCGGGAAGATCCCACATGCCGCGGAGCGGCTGGGCCCGTGGGCCATGGCCGCTGAGCCTGTGCGTCCGGAGCCTGTGCTCCGCAACGGGAGAGGCCGCAGCAGTGAGGCCCGCGTACCGCAAAAAAAAAAAAAAAAAAAAAATAGCATAATGAAAGAAGTCCCTCCTTATCAGTCATTACTTTAAATGCAAATGGATTAAACTCTACTGAAAGACTGAGAATGGCAGAATGGATAAATACACACTATCTAACTATAAGCTGTCTACAAGAGACTCACTTTATATTCAAAATTACAAATAGATTGAAAGTGAAAGAATGGAAAAATATATTCCATGCAAATAGCAACCAAAAGAGAGCAGGGATGGCTGGACTAGTATCAGACAAAAACAGACTTTAAATAAAAAAAGCTTACAAGAGACAAAGAAGGACATTACACATTAATAAAAAGTTCAATACAGAAAGAAGATTTAACAATTAGAAACATTTATGCACCTGACAGACCCAGACCATCAAAATATATGGTGCAGGGCCTCCCTGGTGGCGCAGTGGTTGAGAGTCCGCCTGCCGATGCAGGGGATGCGGGTTCGTGCCCCGGTCTGGGAGGATCCCATATGCCGCGGAGCGGCTGGGCCCGTGAGCCGTGGCCGCTGGGCCTGTGCGTCCGGAGCCTGTGCTCCGCAACGGGAGAGGCCACAACAGTGAGAGGCCCGCGTACAGCAAAAAAAAAAAAAAAAAAAAAAAAAAAAAAATATATATGGTGCAGGGACTTCCCTGGTGGTCCAGTGGTAAAGAATCTGCCTTGCAATGCAGGGGACGCGGGTTCAATCCCTGGTCAGAGAACTAAGATCCCACATGCTGCAGGGCCACTAAGCCCATGAGCCACAACTACTGAGCTTGTGTGTCTCAACTAGAGAGCCTGCGTTCTGCAAACTACAGAACCCATGCACTCTGGAACCCGCATGCCACAACTACAGAGCCCACCCACCCAGCCTGCATGCCACAACTAGAGAAGAGAAAACCCGCACACCACAACTAGAGAGAAGCCTGCGCACCACAATGAAAGATCCTGCATGCCTCAACAAAGATCCCACGTGCTGCAACTAAGACCTGATGCAGCCAAAAATAAGTAAGTAAATAAATAAATAATAAATCTTAAAAAAATTATATATATGGAGCAAGAACTGACAGAATTGAAGGAAGAAACAGACAGTTCTACAATAATACTTGGAGACTTCAATACCCTACTCACAGTAATGGACAGAATAACTAGACAGAAGATAAGTAAAGAAATAAAGGATTTAAACAATGCAACAGACCCACCAAATCTAACAGAAGTATACAGAACACTCTACCTAACAACAATAGAATACATATTCTTTGCAAGTTCACATGTGACATTTTCCAGGATAGATGATATGCTGGGGAACAAAAGAAGTCTCAATAGATTTTAAAAGATAGGTATCATACAAACTGTCTTCTCTGACCACAATGGGATAAAGTTAGAAATCAATAACAGAAGGAAAACTTGAAAATCTACGATATTATGAAAATTAAACAACACATTTTAAAATAATGACTGGATCAAAGAAGAAATAACAAGGGCAATTAGAAAATACTTAGAGATAAATGAAAATGAAAATACAATATACCAAAACTTACAAGCGGTGCTAAGGAAGAAATTTACAAATGCTTACATTAAAAACTAAGATCTCTTGGGGCTTCCCTGGTGGCGCAGTGGTTGGGAGTCCGCCTGCCGATGCAGGGCACGCGGGTTCGTGCCCCGGTCTGGGAAGATCCCACATGCCGCAGAGCGGCTGGGCCCATAAGCCATGGCTGCTGAGCCTGCGCGTCCGGAGCCTGTGCTCCGCAACGGGAGAGGCCACAACAGTGAGAGGCCCGCGTACAGCAAAAAGAAAAAAAAAAAGCAATATCCCTTATGAACATTGATGCAAAAATTCTCAACAAAACAGTACCAAACCAAATTCAGCAGCATACTAAACGGATTATACACCATGACCAAGTAGGATTTATTCCTTGAACACAAGAATGGTTCAACTTAAGGAAATCAATCAATGTAATACACCATATTAACAGAATAAAGGGAAAAAAACCCCACACGATCATCTTAATTGATACAGAAAAAATATGTGACAAAATTCAATACCTTCTCATGATAAAAACACTAAAAAATGGGGATTAGAAGAAAACTACTTCAACATAATAAAAGCCATATATGAAAACCCACAGTGAACAATGGTCAAAGACTAGAGCTTTTCCTCAAAGATCAGGAACAAGGTAAGAATGCCCACTTTTGCCACTTCTATTCCACAGAGTACTGAAAGTTATAGCCAGGGCAATTAGGAAAGAAAAAGAAATAAAAGACATCTAAGAGGGAAAGGAAAAAGTAAAATATGTTTGCAGATGATATGATCTTATATGCAGAAAACGCTAAAGATTACACACACACACAGACACACACACACAGTTAGAACAAATAGATAAATTCAGCAAAGCAGCAGGATACAAAGTCAACACACAAAAATCAGTTGTACTTCTGGGGACTTCCCTCGTGGTCCAGTGGTTAAGAATCTACCTTTCAATGCAGGGGATGCGGGTTCAACCCCTGGTCAAGAAACTAAGATCCTACATGCTGTGAGGCAACTAAGCCTGTGCACTGCAACTACTGAGCCCACACGCTCTGGAGCCCACGCACCACAACTAGAGAGAAGCCCGCACACCACAATGAAGAGCCTGTGTGCCTCAATGAAAGATCCCATGTGCTGCAACGAAGATCCTGCATGCCACAACTAAGACCCAATGCAGCCTAATAAATAAGTGAATAAATAAATATTTAAAAATAAAAACATTTTCAAAATAAAAAAATAAAAAGTGGGGGCGGGACCAAAGAATAAAAAAAAAATCAGTTGTACATCTATACATGAACTAACAATCTAAAACGTAAATTACAAAATAAATCAATTTACAATAGCATCAAAATGAATAAAATACTTAGGAATTAACTTAACCCAAGGAAGTGAAAGATTTGTACAATGAAAACTATAAAACACTGTGGACAGAAATTAAAGAAGACATAAATAAATGGAAATGGAAACACATTACATGTTCATGAACTAGAAGACTTAATATTAAAATGTCAATACTACCCAAAGTGATCTACAGATTCAGTGCAATCCATATCAAAACCCCAATGATATTTTTTGCAGAAATAGAAAAACCCATCTTAAAATTCATATGGAATCTCAAGGGACCAAAACAATCTTGAAAAAGAGGACCTAGAGATTATCTACTAAGTGAAGTCAGACAGAGAAGGACAAATATCATATGATATCTCTTATATGTGGAATCTAAAAAAATGATACAAATGAACTTATTTACAAAACAGAAACAGACTCACAGACATAGAAAACAAACTTATGGTCACCAAAGGGGAAAGGTGTGGGGAGCAGGGAGGGATAAATCAGAAGTTTGGGCTTAAAATATATACATGACTATATATAAAATAGATAACCAATAAGGACAGGGAACTATAGTCAATATCTTGTAATAACTTACAATTGAAAAGAATCTAAAAAAGTATATGTGTGTGTGTATAACTGAATCACTTTGCTATATGCCTGAAATTAACACAACACTGTAAATCAACTACATTTCAATAAAAATTTTTTAAGGAAAGAAAAAGAGGAACAAAACAGGAAGACTTACACAACTTGATTTCAAAACTTACTACAAAGCTGCAATAATCAAAACAGTGTAGTACTGACATAAAGACAGACATATAGGGACTTCCCTGGAGGTCCAGTGGTTAAGACTCTGCCCTTTCACTGTAGGGGGAGCGAGTTCGATCCCTGATCAGAGAACTAAGATGCCACATGCTGCACAGCGTGGCCAAAAAACTTAAGAAAAGAAAAAAAAAAAGACAAACATATAGACCAACGGAATAGAATAGAGAGCCCAGAAATAAACTCTCACATATATGCCTAAATGATTTTTTTTTTTTTTTTGGCGGTACGTGGGCCTCTCACTGTTGTGGCCTCTCCCATTGTGGAGCACAAGCTCCGGACGCGCAGGCTCAGCGGCCATAGCTCACGGGCCCAGCCGCTCCGCGGCATGTGGGATCTTCCCAGACCGGGGCACGAACCCCTCTCCCCTGCATCGGCAGGCCGACTCTCAACCACTGCGCCACCAGGGAAGCCCTGCCTAAATGATTTTTGACAAGGGTGCCAAAACCACTCAATGGGAAAATGACAGTCTTTTCAACAAATAATGCTGGGAAAACTGGAATGTCCACGTGTAAAAGAATAAAGTTGGACCTTTACCTAAAACATTATACAAAAATTAACTCAAAATGGATCAAACATTTAAATGTAAGACCTAAAACAATAAAACTGTTAGAAGAAAATGATGTAGGACAAAAGCTTCACAATACTGGATTTGGCAATGATTTCTTGGATATGACATCAAAGGCACAGTTAACAAAAGAAAAAAACAGACAAACTGGACTTCATGAGAAAAAAGGCAACATACAGAATGTGAGAAAATATTTGCAAATCATATATCTAAGGGATTAATATCCAGATAATACAGAGAACTCTTAAAACTCAACAACAACAACAAAAACCACCTGATTAAAAAATAGGCAAAGGACTTGAATAGACATTTCTCCAAAGAAGATATACAAATGGTCAAACTCATGAAAATGCTCAATGTCACTAATCATAAGGGAAATGAAAATCAAAACTACAATGAGATATCACCTCATACTCATTAGAATGGCTATTATCAGAAAAAACAGAAAACAAGTGTTAGGCTGTTGATAAACTGGGACTCTTGTGTGCTGTTGGTAGGTATATAAAATGGTACAGCTGCTGTGGTTCCTCAAAAAATTAGAATTATCATATGATCCAACAATTCCGTTTTGGGCTATATACCCAAAAGACCTGAAAACAGGGTCTCAAGACATATTTGTACATCCATTTATTCACAACAGCTAAAACATGGAGGCAACCCAAGTGTCCACTGATGGTTGAATGGATAAACAAAATATGATACATACATACAATGGAATATTATTCAGCCTTTAAAAGGAAGGAAATTCTCTAATATGCTACAACATGGGTGAAACTTGAGAACATTATGCTAATTGAATAAGCTAGTCACAAAAAGACAATTACTGTATGATTTCACTTGTATGAGTTATCTAAAGTAGTCAAAATTATAGAGACAGAAAGTAGAGGGGTGGTTGCCAGGGGCAGAAGGGAGGTGGGAATGAGAGTTACTTTTTAATAAGTATAGAGTTTCAGTTTTATAAAATGAAAGGAATTCTGGAGATGTATATTTGAAAGATGCTAAGAGTAGATCTTAAGAGTTTTCATCATGACAAAAAAAATATTTTTGATACCATTATGGTGCTGAATGTTAACTAGACTTATTGTGGTGATCATTTCACAATACATATAAATAGTGAATCATTATATTGTACACCTCAAACTAATATAATGTTATGTGTCAATTATACCTCAATTTTTTTTTTTTTTGCAGTACGCGGTCCTCTCACTGTTGTGGCCTCTCCCGTTGCGGAGCACAGGCTCCGGACGCGCAGGCTCAGTGGCCATGGCTCACGGGCCTAGCCGCGCCACAGCATGTGGGATCTTCCCGGACCGGGGCACGGACCCGTGTCCCCTGCATTGGCAGGCGGACTCTCAACCACTGCGCCACCAGGGAAACCCCCTCAATTTTTTAAAATTAATTTTTATTGGAGTATAGTTGAGTATAGTTTACAAAGTTGTGTTCGTTTCTGCTGTACAGCAAAGTTAACCAGTTATACATATATCTATTTTTTTTGGATTCTATTGCCATATAGGTCATTACAGAGTATTGAGTAGAGTTCCCTGTGCTATACAGTAGGTTCTTATTAGTTATTATTATTATTATTATTTTTTTTTTTGTGGTACGCGGGCCTCTCACTGTTGTGGCCTCTCCCCTTGCGGAGCGCAGGCTCCAGACGCGCAGGCTCAGCGGCCATGGCTCACGGGCCCAGCTGCTCCGTGCCCCGGTCCGGGAAGATCCCACATGCTGTGGCGCGGCTGGGATCTTCCCAGACCGGGGCACGAACCCATGTCCCCTGCATCGGCAGGCGGACTCTCAACCACTGCGCCACCAGGGAAGCCCAGTTATCTATTTTATATATAGTAGTGTGTATACGTCAATCTGGTATGTTACCTCAATTTTTTTAAAAAAAGAAGTAAAATATAAACCATTCGTTGGCATATTAGTCCAGATATTGACTCAGAATAAAAGCCAAAAACAAAAACAAAAACAGAAAAGAAAAGGAGAGAGAGAGATCTGGAATGGTTAAGATGGTAAATTTTATGTGTATTTACCACAGTAAAAAAACATTTGGAAAAAAACTGCACTATAATATCATTTTTTCAGCTATTGGATTAGCAAAGTTCAAAATGTTTCATAACACTGTAGGGTTGAGGGTATAAAGAAACAGGCATTTTCATATATCACTTGTGGGAGTGCAAAGTGGTACTCTCTCTATAGCAATCTGGTAATACTTATCAAAATTACAAATACATATACACTTTGACCCAGCAATTCCACTTCTAGGAGTTTATCCTAGGTGATACTAACACATGCAAAATGATATATGTACAATGTTATTCACTGAAGTATTGTTAATAATAGCAAAGGATTGCAAACAACCCAAATGTTGATCAATAAGAGAACGGTTAAGTAAGTTAAGGTACATCTAAACAGTAGGATGAGTATACATTCATAAAAAAACCACGAAAGCTCTTTATATATTGACATGGAATAAGCTCCAAGATATATTACATGAAAAAGGAGCAAGCAAAAAGAAGAATATATATTCATATTTGCTTACATATATGTATAAAATATCCCATAAGATACATAAGAAATTGATAATACAGTTTGCCTCTGGTGTGTGGAACCAAATGGCTGGGAACTATCCCCAGGGATAAAGATATTTCAGTATATTTACTTTTATAGCTTTGAATTTTGAGCCACATGAATATATTACCTATGCAAATACTAAAGTTAAAACAAAAATCCTTTACCTTTTATTTTGTCAAACCACAGCTCTACTAGAAATACTTAATTCTATTTCTAAGGCTAGACTGACATGACTGAATTAATTTTACCCTAAACCCCTTTCATGGCCCTAACAGGAATACTACTGTAATGCTAGATATAATTTTTTCCTCTCCACAGCTCTCATATCTCTTTCTCTTAAATACTTTCTCCCCTGTGAACTGGCTAAGTTTTCATATCACTGTCCTATGTATATAATACCTGTCCCTGTAACTATTCATGGTCACATCCTATTGAACTAATCACAGCAGTTAACTGAACTAGATTTGGGCGTTTGGGACTGCCAAACTGAAGCCATTTTTCTTTCTCCAAATTTTAAGAAATTTATGTCTCCAACACATACTTTTCCAGCTTCATGCATATCTCACATCACTAATAACCTGTTCTCCTGGGCCAATAAATTAATAAGCTGCTGTTCTCCAGAACACACACTCACGTTAGGTGAAAGCAATGGGAAGAAGTTAAGCAAATATTCAAAGCTACAGGTATCGAGAGCTTCAGGGGAATCTGTAGTAGTATTAAGTTCTTCTTAGAAAAAATTCTCAAGGGTCATTGGGGTCAAGCCTGGTTTAATCAATACTTAACAGAACTCCTAATGACGTGATCTGGAGTCATCAAGAAAGTATTCCAGAACTCCAGCACTAACCTAATATAGACCCTAAAGAGATTTCATAGAGATACTTGATTGAAATCCACACTTCAAGCACTTTCTAAAGGAACCAGATTTAGAGTAAAGAGCTATGGGAAGCATTCTGAGGCCAGCTAGTATCCTTT
Source organism: Mesoplodon mirus (assembly GCF_964341445.2). Classification (NCBI taxonomy): domain Eukaryota; kingdom Metazoa; phylum Chordata; class Mammalia; order Artiodactyla; family Ziphiidae; genus Mesoplodon; species Mesoplodon mirus. The sequence continues at coordinate 55,790,929 of NC_138987.1, read as the reverse complement.
GGGGAAAGCACTTTGGTTTTAAGTGGATACGGAGAACTAATATGTTAGACACTGTATTAAGTACTTGCATTTGTTAATATTATTTTCCTATTTTAGAGATAAGCAAACTAAGGCACACTAAGGTTAAACAATATTCCCAGGAAATAAAGCCAGTAGGTAGTGAAAAAGGATATAAATCCAGTTTTGACTGACTCCACAGCCCAAGTGCCTTCAGACCCCTCTGCATAGCTAATAGTAGCAAAGCCCCTCTTTAGGCTTTAAGCCAAAGCTCATTAGTATCAGAGATTACAACACAAGTGGTCTGACCTAAAAATCTGAACTATTTTAACTGACTTATGATATGAATTATGTTGAAAACCGCTGGACTAGATCACTTTCTCTAGAGGACCTCTGCTTTCCTTGACATGCTCTCTAGTTTCATCCCTGCCTAATATTAATATTAATAATATTAATACCCTCCACAATGGCACCATGGCAGAGTCATTCTGCTTCCTGCCTAAAATCACATGGAGGAGACTGTGTGGTATTCTATGTACATAGCTGTGTTTCAGTGTCATAGAAGAAAACTTTTCTTAACCAGGTAAACTGAAGATGCATATGTAAATCTTTCAAATATTTTTGCAGAGCTTAAATTTTTTTATAATACAAATATTGATATCACACTTCTAAATTTAATTCATTTTTACCTTTTTCTTGCCTGTTACTGTCCATTCTTTGAGTACTTCACTGGCACTACCTGTAAGAGAAACCAATTACATATTTTTCTCCTACCACATGCGTGCTCAAGCAGGAATTAGTGTCCCTGAATTTTGTAACTGCTGGAAAATCTCCAAAGTTCCCAATAGGAAAAGTTAAGGTTCAAGTCTCTAAGCTAATGTAATGAGATAATCATATCATGCTTACCTTTTAGAATACCTGCCCATTAGGATCCCCCGTCTCCATTCAATTTCCTCAGTGAGTTCTTCCAAGAAGAGACTAATGTAGCCTGACCATTTTAAAGATTCTTTTATTTATATATCTTTGACTGAATACAAAGATGACTGGTTTCAGCCCAAGTATGGTATCCTCCCTCCTCCAGAAGATTACACACCACCTTAGCTACACTGTTTCAGAGAGAACTGTATACTACCCTAGACCCAAATACTAACATTATAAAGAAAACAGATGAAGACGAAGAAAAACCTTACAGTATTTGGACATGTTTATTCTATACTGGTAAATCCAGGAAAATAGAAACAGGGAGACCTATTCTGATGTCGCTGTCACTGTTCAATGATGCGATAGCTTTAGGCAGTTTTTCCCAAACAAGTTATATGGAAAGAAGTTTGTAAAACACTCCTCAACTCTATAAATCAGAAGGTTTGGCTAAGCCTATCATTTTTTGTATGGTAGATAAGGACACTCAAACCCATATATTTGAATCACTTGCCAGAGCCAAACTAAATGGTACTGGAGCCTGAAAAAGAATGTTGAGTCCCTGGATCTGCCATCTGTGGCTGAGCTACTGGACCACTACTTTGGCATTGTTTCTTAAATTCTTATTAAACCCAACTCCAATCAAGTCCCTTATACCAATGGCCACCTAATTTCTTCTTAACTACCATTAGAGAACATTCTGAATAAAATGATGGAGTCTTCTCAGCTTGTCTCTTATTCCAGGTATTATATAGCTTATGAACGAATTACTTCTAGGGCTGAAATAGGGAGCTTTAAGAGATATCTTTAAAAATGGCATGGTATGTTATGTTATCATGGCGTCTGCTATATCATCTATGAAACACCAGATTGCCAAATGAATGTTATAGAATGCTGAAGCAACTTCTATTTGAACAAATACAAACTTATAAAAATATTGAGCTAGGATTACCTTCCATGAATGCTTGTACTGTTTTGTCCACACAATTATCAAAGTGCTGCAAAACCAGGATAATTTCATTGTTACTCTTATTGGGAACTATTGCACGTACTGCATTTATCTGGAAAAGAAGACAAGTTCATTTAATTCTAATATCAATAGGTCAGTTTGAAACTGAGACCTAATAAAGAGAATAACAGAAAGGGTACCATTTCATTTTTAACAAGCTATATCACTCTTTAGTGTCAGTGTGAGTACATACAACCAACTCACTGGGAATGATTAATAGATGAGTGATAACAGTACATAAAAATTAATTTCAAAACTTAGAAAAGCAGGGCTTCCCTGGTGGCACAGTGGTTGAGAGTCCGCCTGCCGATGCAGGGGACACGGGTTCGTGCCCCAGTCTGGGAAGATCCCACATGCCGCGGAGCGGCTGGGCCCGTGAGCCATGGCCGTTGAGCCTGTGCGTCCGGAGCCTGTGCTCCGCAAGGGGAGAGGCCACAACAGTGAGAAGCCCGCGTAACAAAACAAAACAAAACAAACAAACAAACAAAAAAAACCCCAAAAACTTAGAAAAGCAGAACATTTCTAGAAACAGATTTGTGCCAGGGGATTTCACTGGTGGCACAGTGGTTAAGATACCACGCTCCCAATGCAGGGGGCCCAGGTTCGATCCCCTGTCAGGGAACTAGATCCCACATGCTTGTTGCAACTAAGAGTTCGCATGTCACAACTAAGGAGACCGCATGCCACAACTAAGACCCAGTGCAACCTAATTAATTAATTAAAAAAGAAGATTTGTGCCAGATTTTATTTCAAGAAAGGGTGGTTTAATTTAGGTATCAGGTATTAATTTAGCATCAACATTTCCTCATTTTTAGCAAACTACAGAGAAAGGTGGGAAGTTTAACGAACCACCAACAATAACAGATTTTTTTTTTTTTTTTTTTTTTTGCGGTACGCGGGCCTCTCACTGTTGTGGCCTCTCCTGTTGTGGAGCACAGGCTCCGGACGCACAGCCTCAGTGGCCATGGCTCACGGGCCTAGCTGCTCTGCGGCATGTGGGATCTTCCCGGACCGGGGCACGAACCCGTGTCCCCTGCATTGGCAGGCGGACTCTCAACCACTGTGCTACCAGGGAAGCCCAACAATAACAGATTTTTGTATAGCATTTTTCAAAACATTTACTTCATATCATTTAATTGTATAATAATGCTTAAAGATAATTTAAATTATTATAAACTATTTCAGGCATATAAAACATAATGAACACTCATTATATTACAGCCAGTTTAATAAAATAAAATATATGCAACTGAAGTGCCCACGAAGTCTCTCCTAAATCCCATTTCCCTCCTCTCCACAGAGATCTCTACCTTGAATTTGGTGTTATTTTGATACATGTTTTTGTACTTTTATGATGTATGTATGTATCCACAGGTAATACATATTACTGTTTTACATTACATAAATAGTATCATATCGTACATGTCTATATTCAATTTGCTTTTTCATGTAACAATTTTTTTTAGATTTATTTTTCATGTTGATAAATGCATCTTATTCATTTAACTGCTACATAGCATTTCCATTGTATGAATATAGCCAATTTATTCATTCTCCTGTTGATGGACATTTACGTTCTTTCCAATGTTTGGCTACTATGAAAAATGTTATAATAAATATTCCTATGCTTATTATGCTTACTTGCTGAATACTCAGTGCCTATGACAATGTTTAGCAAATTGTTAAAAAAAACAAAAAAAACAGAAAACAAAAGGGTCTTCTGTGAACAGTGAGAGGATGCCTCTATTGTATATAACCACTAGTAGAATACCTGAACAGTAGGGCATCTATAATTTCATTAGAAATGCCAAATTTCCCTTTAAAACAGGGAATTCCAATTTTGTCAGTTATTCCTAAGGTATTTTATATCTTTTGAGATTAAAAATACTTTATAATAATTGCATATTCTGTTTTCATTTTTGTATATTGATTTTATATCCAGCTATTTTGATGACTTCATTATTCCTAATAATTTGTTGCTTTCTTGGTTTTTCTATGTAGACAACAGTATTGTCTATAAATAACGGCAGTTTTTTTTTCTTCTTTTCTAATCCTTATAATTTTCATTTCTTGTCTTATTGCACAATGTGAAATTGGTTATTTTTTCAAGAAGACCTGATTCTTTTTGGTAGAAAGTGGTAGTTAGAAACCAAGATCTAAGAGCTAGGTGTGTTTATTGCTACCAGGGAGTCATTATTTCTAGGTCCTTTAGTGGATAGAGCTAGGAAATTTTGTTTCTTACAACATAAGTTCATATATAATAATAAAAGTTCAAATATAGTATTAAAAGGTTTGGTTTATTTTTGTTTTTTTTGTGTGCCATGTGGCTTGCAGGATCTTAGTTCCCCGACCAGGGATCAAACCCAGGCCCTCTGCAATGAAAGCACAGAGTCCTAACCACTGGACCGCCAGGGAATTCCCCAGCTATGCATTTAAAATTATGTATGTTATTTTTCATTCTGTATGTGTAAGCATCGTATATTAGAAATGTTTTCAGGGTATCTAGTCAGCCATACTGCTTGAAAAGGAAGTCCTTTTATAGACGAAGAGAAGTAAAGTATCTTGTTCAAGTAATTAGCAGAATCTGTATTAGAACCTAAGTCTTAGTACACTTGTTTTCATACCATTCTATACTTTTTTTGTTTCAGGCTTAATTGAAAAATGATAAGGTTTAAAACCACACAAATGGGAAGGTATATAATCTATAATACAAAGAGGGTAAATTTGTAATATACATTTTTGAAATGAGCAAAAAACTTAGCACTGATCACTAGAAAATGGGCTTCAGGCAAAAACAACAGATTCAATGATAAAGGTAAAATTCTGATAACTTAAAATGTGAAAGTGTTTATATTACTGAACCAATATATATCTATGACTCCATAATCAACAATATACTTTTAAAATAAGACTGAGAACACACATAAAGCTTTTTTTTAATGTTTTTCTCAGTATAGCTCATTAAGGGTTATATTACTAAAAACAACCTTTTCTTCCAAAGGTATGTTACTTAGCAAATTTATTTCTCTTCTTGCTCTAAAGTCTCCTGGACTTGAAAATCCTCTTCAAGTGAAAGGGTAGATACTGGGACTTCCCTGGTGGTCCAGTGGTTAAGACACCACGCTCCCAGTGCAGGGGGCCCGGGTTTGATCCCTGGGCAGGGAACTAGATCCCACATGCATGCTGCAACTAAGAATCTGCATGCCGCAACTAAGAGTCCGCATGCTGCAACTAAAAGACCCCATGTGCCGCAACAAAGATCCCACGTGCTACAACTAAGACCCGGTATGGCCAAATAAATAAATAAAAATAAAAAAAATAAAAATTGGGTTGTCTTAAAAAAAAAAAGGGAAGATCCTACTCAGATTGTTCTTTAAAGAATGTTGCTAAATGAGATACACACTTAGCCATATAAATATTGTTATAATATTAATTAATTAATATTAAGATGTCTTCAAGAGAATTTAGAATAAATATATGTATATGTATACATGCAAAGCAAATTGCACGTATAGGCTCTGATTCCTCAAAGCCTTCATGGTGGTTACTCTCTGATATACAGCGGCATTCATACAGTTTTGTTCTTAAAATTTCACTTTCTTAATGAGTTTGTATAGCCATTGATTTTATAGTACCAAAATTTTAACAAAACATTCAAGTTTCTTATCCACAGTAACTAGTCATACCTTCTCTTTCATGTTCTCAAAAACTCCTCCCTGGGCCAGTACAGTATTGGACTGCAAATCAAAAATGAATCCTGATGAATCTGAAACAATGAGAAGGAAAAAATATATTCAACATGGTCCAAAGCTAACATATAATCCATCCCGTAAAATGGAAGGGCCAATACTAGCTGCTTTTCTCCCATAAACAGCTAACAAGAAGTAAGTTGTTATTTTGCAAATTCTATTATAGAGATAACTGGTAACTACATTTGCATTAAAATTATAAAGTTAATTTGATTTTAATAGAAACTGTCACAGCTTGAGAAAAACACTAAGTACATCACCTATATTAGACTGTCCAGTAATCCTTGGTATCTTTGTTAACTATCCTAATTTAGAAGACCCTCTAAAAATCTTGTAAGTAAATAGTCCCTCAAGGTAAAATTTAATACTAACAAATATGAAAATGTGAGAATGAGAGCTTCTGTGGCATTAATAATAACAACACATAAAAGCACTTTCCATCTTCCAGACTGCAACACACACACACCATGTTCTTAGACTGTGAACTCCGTGAACACATTTGTTTGTGTTCCCAATATAATACTTGATAAAGCAATGTACCTGAGTTTACATTACCAGCACAAATGGGAAAACTTAGCTCAATGTAAGTAATTACAGAAAAGAGTTTGGCTTCCCTGCACTTATAAAGAAAAGGCTATCTATGAATTTAATCAGTTTCTTTACCAGTGACTATATGATCAACAAATTACCTCAGCTTTAACACTTGACAACTTTGTTTAATCTAATGAGATGCGATCCTAGGACATGGTTAGAGTGCTTCTCAAATTCTGATGTGTATACTTAACATCTGGGGAAATCTCCAGTTAAAATGCAGGTTCTGATTCAGGAGTCTGGCGTGTGGCCCAAGGTTTTTACTCCCAAGCGGTATCAACATTGCAGATCCATGCACCATATTTGGGAGTAGCTTGGGGGTTAGAATTTCAACAAAGCAAGTAAAAGGGGAAATTTTGAGAAGAGGGGTTGCTGTGGTCTGAATGTTTGTGTTCTCCCCTCCAAATTCATATATGAAATCCTACAGTGATGTTATTAGTAGGTGAGGCCCTTGGAGAGTGGAGTCCTCATGAATGGGATTAGTGCTCTTTTTTTTTTTTTTAATTTTATTTACTTATGTGGCTGCAGTGGGCTCTTCCTTGCGGAGTACGGGCTCCAGAGTGTGAGGGTTCAGTAGTTGTGGCGCGTGGGCTTAGCTGCCCCACGGCATGTGGGATCTTAGTTCTCTGACCAGGGTTTGAACCCACGTCCCCTGCATTGGAAAGCAGATTCTTAACCACTGGACCACCAGGGAAGTCCCAGGATAAGTCCTCTTATAAAAAAGATTCTACAGAGCTCTCTAGCCCCTGCCACCATGTGAGGACACAATGGGAAGTCTGAAACCCAGAAGAAAGCCCTCATCAGACCATGGTGGCACTCTGATCTCAGATTTCCAGCCTCTAGAACTGTGAGAAGTAAATTTCTGTTGTTTATAAGCTACCCAGTCTGTGGTATTTTGTTACAGCAGTCTGAACGGAATAAGATGGGGGTATAAAAAATACAGTAATATTCTAGTGCACTTTCCAAATTCTTTTACTATTATTTCAGATGGTTTTTTTTAATTTTTAATTTTTTTAACATCTTTATTAGAGTATAACTGCTTTACAATGGTGTGTTAGTTTCTGCTTTATAACAAAGCGAATCATCTATACATATACATATATCCCCATATCCCTTCCCTCTTGTGTCTCCCTCCCTCCCTCCCTATCCCACCTCTCTAGGTGTTCAGAAAGCACCGAGCTGATCTCCCTGTGCTATGGGGCTGCTTCCCACTAGCTATCAGTTTTACATTTGGTAGTGTACATATGTACATGCCACTCTCTCACTTTGTCCCAGTTAATTAAAGCCTCTTTTACAGCTCAGTTGTTATCCTGTGTTTTAAAATACCTCCTAGTTGCTATGGAAGACTGATAATTTATAAGTTAGAATGATAACAATATTTTGGTACTAAGAGTGGAAAAGAGGATATGAATAGAGCCTATGTCATTCAAAGAGAAACTATGTTGCCAATTACCATTGAACTGTAAATTAAGTTAGATTTAACCTCTGTAATATTGGCAGTATCATGATGGTTCCCCGAATGAAAAATCAGGTCACATTTACACAAACTCAGTATTCAAAGCCTGAGTTTTCCAGATGATGACATAATATGGTTAACTCCCAATTATCTTTATTAATTGAAAAGAGACACAGTACAGATAAAAATCTTATATAGACAAAATACTACCCAGCAACCTTCTCAGAATTGCTTTAGGTTATCCAGATGATATAACCTGACAGTTGTAAGTACAGATGACCCTTGAACAACATGGGTTTGAACTGCCTGGGGCTACTTATACGCAGATTTTTTTCAACAGTAAATACTACAGTACTACACAATCTGCGGTTGGTTGGATCCATAGATGCATAACTGTGGACACTGAGGCTCAATTGTAAGGATTTTCCACTGCACTCATGGGTCAGCACCCCTAACCCCCATGTTGTTCAAGGGTCAACTGTACTCTCTCCCAAAGACACATTAATGAGCACTGAGATGAAACAAAGGACATCAGTAATCTTATTAAGGAATCAAACCAGCCATCTCTTTTAGGGAAAAGAGGGGATACTTAAGGTAAAACAGCATTTTGGAATCTATATTTAAATGAACTATTGGTATTTCTAATTTCTACATCATCTAACACTTTTTATTTTTTTTCCTTTAACAACATGCTAGATGAAACCAAGTGCAAGGAAAACAAAGGGTAGTTCTGCAAACACCTTCAGTTACTGCCCCCTCAAATTAGCATAAGTATTATTAGGGTTTATTTGGCATACCAGTTGGGATAATGATTAAAAATACATAAAGCATAAGAACCTAGGGGCAGGACAGGAATAAAGATGCAGATGTAGAGAATGGACTTGAGGACATGGGGAGGGGGAAGGGTAAGCTGGGACGAAGTGAGAAAGTGGCATGGACATATATACGTGACCAAATGTAAAACAGATAGCTAGTGGGAAGCAGCCACATAGCACAGGGAGATCAGCTCAGTGCTTAGTGACCACATAGAGGGGTAGGATAGGGAGGGTGGGAGGGAGACGCAAGAGGGAGGAGATATGGGGATATATGTATATGTATAGCTGATTCACTTTGTTATAAAGCAGAAACTAACACACGATTGTAAAGCAATGATACTCCAATTAAAGATGTTAAAAAAATACATAAAGCAGTTATTTCAGTCAGGATCCCAGCAGGAAACAAACAGCACACTTAGACTGGGAAATCTGAAGAGAGTTTAATGAAGGGACTATTTTTGAAGGTGCTGGTAGGGAGTAGGGAAACCACAAGACAGAGCACAGTACTCCTTGGCTAATAATAGCAACGTATATTGCTACTGGAGGTTTTAAAGAAGGTAAGGAGGGAGCAATTACTGGAACCCAGCGAGAGCAGGCTCTTTCATCTTTGTTTCATCTGGTGTGGAGACAGCCATAGGATAATAGTCCTTTAGTCAAAGGACACAGTAAGCCCACAGTGACCCTTCAGGGAAAGAGTGGGGGAACAGATACTCCTACCTCACTCTCCTCCTTGCCTCTGGTCTCCTGTCTATGCTGCCCAATAGCCAAACTCAACCAGAAGCCCAAGGGCAAGAAACCTGTAGTCTGACCTGTAGTCTGTACAAGTCAGCCTCCCAGGGCACAAATGCCCATTTTGTATTTATATTCTAAATCATGAGTTCGCCAAAAAGGGCAGCAACAATTTAACATCTTAACTTGTCTACTCACCAGCTAATATTGCCTCTTTTTACTTAAACCAACAGCTCAAGTAGATTCAAAACCCTGCTTCGATGAACTGGAGCTTAAGTGTCTCTCAACATGATAGGGAAAGTCATTTTTAATTCCCACCAACAACATTTAGTGATTTAACAATTCTCTTATTTTTTCGTGCAAAGAAAGCCTAAGATTTACTTAATTCCATTGGTAGGAAATAAGGCAGGATCTCATCCTTTTATAACTACTCTATGATAGAAGGTCATGTATACTCTATCAGAAATAAATTTTTAAAGAAAAAAAAATGAAGTTAAATACTATACTCAGGCAAGATTCATAAAGGATATGAGGAAGCCTTGACACTGAGCTTTCTTATTATCATTTATTTCATTCTATCAGGAACCATCTCACAGGTTTCTTGGAATTATTTCAAATAGCACAGATTTAGGAACATTTTGGAAAAAGTATGCTATTTACAGGATCACTGACATATCTGTAAATATTGCAGACTTTGTTATTCTTTTCACTGGCTTCAAAAATCAGGCAAAAGTTATTTCAATGAGAATAACATAGAAATATCTATCACACATATCAAACCAGACTTGAGCAAATTTCTTTTTAAATTGAGGTGTAATTGACATATATGTAACTTTATATTATGTAGTTTCAGGTATATAGCATAATGATTTGATATTTGTATATATTGTGAAATGATCACCACAGTAAGTCTAGTTAACATCCATCACCATACATAGTTAGAATTTTTTTCTTATAAGAACTTTTAAGATACACTCTCTCAGCAACTTTCAAACAAGCAATACGGTATTATTAACTATAGTCACCATGCTGTACATTACATTCCCAGGACTTATTTATTTTATAACTGGAAGTTTGTACCCTTTGACCCCCTTTACCCATTTGGTCCTCCCCCCACCCCCCATCTTTGGTAACCACCAATCTGTTCTCTGTATCTATGAGCTCTTTTATTTTCAAATTTTAGATCCCACATGTATGTGAGATCATATGGTTTGTCTTTCACTGACTTATTTCACTTAGCATAATGTCCTCAAGGTCCATCCATGTTGTCACAAATGGCAAGATTTTCTTTTTTATGGCTGAATAATATTCCATTGTATATATACACCACATTTTCTTTATCCACTCATCCATCAATAGACACTTAGGTTGTTTCCATATCTTGACTATTGTAAATCATGCCACAATGAACATGGGGGTACATGTGTCTTTTCGAGTTAATGTTTTTGCTCTCTTTGGATAAATATCCAGAAGTGGAATTGCTGGATCATATGGTAGTTCTATATTTAATATTTTGAGGAACCTCCATACTGTTTTCCATAGTGGCTGCACCAATTTACATTCCCACCAACAGTGTACAGAGTTCCCCTTTTTCCACATCCTGGCCAACACTTGTTATTTCTTGTCTTTTTGATAATAACCATTCTAACAGGTGTGAGGTGATATCGCATTACGGTTTTGAGTGCATTTTCCTGATTAGTGATGTTAAGCACCTTTTCATGTACGGAATGTAAAATGGTATAGCTGCTGTGGAAAGCTACATGGTGGCTCCTTAAATACAATAATTAAAGATAGAATTATCATATGATACAGCAATTCCACGTCTGGGTATATACACAAAAAACTGAAAGCAGCAACTTGAACAAATATTGGTTTGGCCAAAAAGTTCATGCGGCTAGTGAATACATTGTTCAATAAAATTCTTGGTGAAGATGAAAAATGTGTCTTTTAGTTTTACTTAAAACCGAACGAACTTTTTGGCCAATCCAATATTTGTATACCCATGTTCATACCAGCATTATTCACCATAGCCAAAAGGTAGAAGAAACAAAGTGTCCATCATCAGATGAATGGATAAAGAAAATGTGGTGTGTATATATATACACAATGGAATATTATTCAGCATTAAAAAGGAACGAAACTCTTACACATGCTACAACATGGATGAAGCTTCAAAAAGATATTGAAGATATTATGCTAAGTGAATTAAGCCACTTACAAAAGGACAAATACTATATGATTCCACTCATATGACGTGACTAGAGAGTGAAATTAAAAGAAGGGAAAGTAGAATGGTGGTTGCTATGGGCTGGGGAGGAAGGGGGAAAGCAAGATCTTGTTGAATAGATAACAGAGTTTCAGTTTTGCAAGTTGGAAAAGTGTGGAGATGGACAGTGGTGATGGTTGCATGGCAGTGTGAAAATACGCCACTGAACTGCACACTTAAATATGGTTAAAATAGTAAATTTTATGTCATGTAAATTTTATCACAATTTTAAAAAATTTAAGTTCTAATTATAGAGAATGTTAAGAAAAGAAAATAGCATTGTTTTCTAATGTAAAATTTTAAATATAAGGATCCCTTACTGAGATTCCAAATTAATCTCTGCAAAAAATATTTGGTAAGCACCTACCATGAGCCAAGCTAGGCATTGAGGATACATTAGCAAACAAGACGTCTATGGTTCCTGCTCTGAGTTTTATAGTCTAGTGCAAGAGACCAGTAAAAATAAACAATCTCTCTAATAATGATAGCAACTATGCATAGCTTATTAAATTGCACAGTACTAAATACATATACTAGATGCCCACCATAACACTATTTTGAGGTAGAGATTTTTTTTTTTTTTTGGCTGCATTGTGTCTTCGTTGCTGCGTGTGGGCTTTCTCTAGTTGTGGTGAGCGGGGCTACTCTTTGTTGCGCTGCATGGGCTTCTCATCGCGGTAGCTTCTCTTGTTGCGGAGCACAGGCTCTAGGCACACAGGCTTCAGTAGTTGTGGCACGTGGGCTCAGTAGTTTTGGCTTGCGGGTTCTAGAGCGCAGGCTCAGTAGTTGTGGCCCACAGGCTTAGCTGCTCCACAGCATGTGGGACTTTCCCAGACCAGGGCTCGAACCCCTGTCCCCTGCAATGGCAGGCAGATTCTTAACCACCGAGCCACCAGGGAAGCCCAAGGTGGAGATTGTTGAAAGCTTTACTATTTAGGGTCCTACCTAAATAGTATATTAGCAGAGCTAATATTATTAAGGCACAGTAAGGCTCTTTGAAAGTACTAAAGTGAATTCAATCTGATTATCAATGAGAAGATTGTTTCCTTCATGGAAAAGTCTGTTCCCCCAAATTCCAGGCTGCTTACAGTAGAGAGAAGCATAGAGGAGGCTCAACCCAGACATGGAGTAAGTCTAAGGATTCTTACAGGGGCTAATGCATTTGTGTCTTTGAATTTAACAACTAAAAACTTATGGTTTTAGATTGTTTATGTATATTTTTTCATTGACATGATGGCAAATTATTATATTATCCAATCTGACAAGTGAGGAGAAAGGTGGAAATATAATCCCTTCCAGAATACCTTCTCTTCACTTTACAGTGATGAGAAAAGTCAGTCATGGTACTATTCTTTACCCAAACTTATACAGTAAGAAACCTACTGCAGAATCAAGGACAGAGTCCAAGTTTTATGCTATACACGAAGTGCCATAACTCGTCAAATATACTAGTTCTCAAGTTGCCATTATTTTAACAAAAAGGTGGTATATCACCTTTCTTCTAAGGATCTCAGATTTTTGTTATTACTCACTGATGTTCCTCATACATACATGAAACAAGTTGGATAACAAAATTATTCACATTTCACCATGGCCAAAGACAGGCCATACAGTTAAGAGCCAATTAAATGCAGGTAAGCCCAGAGGTGAAGAACCCTAGACATACAGATAACCTAACAAGTGTGATGATCACTTGTCATATTTTCTCAAACTGTATCAACTTCCTTTTAAAAATTAAAAAAAGCAAACTCAAAAGCAGAGGCTAAGTGCCAGAAGTGGTATCTCATGAACAATTAAACAATCTGAAGTTCTCCTTTAGACTGAACACAGCCAGTACTCAACCACCTAAAAGAAGATAACTAGTCTCTTGCAATTGCTTTTTCTCATGCCAATTTTGAGAATAACCCACATATAAATCACCCTTAAAATTACAAGTGGAGTTCAGTTTCTTCATGTGCACTAATGGCAAACATAGGGACAGGTGTTAGGTTGCACAAATGTGAGTGCAAGGAAAAGAAAGTTATTGTCACAGGCACTACTAGCTAAAGCCTAGAGTGTATTTACAACTTCAAAACTGAAGATGCCACCAACTTCAGTTTCCTAGGTGGTAATTCTCTCTTCTGTCAATTTACTTTCTAAGCTTCGAAGAATTATGACTGTTTTGGTAAGAAATAAGATACTTATTTAAAAAGGGGGGATATGTGTAAATAAAGGGGAATCAGGCTTAAAAGGGAAGCAAATCAGAGATGAGAAATTTAGAAAGGCAACTATGTCAAAATGCCATTTTGTAAGATTTCTAGTTTGCTTTAAGTAATTCTACTATAGTATACTATTGTAGCTTTCTGAAATGCTAGCACTTTTATATGTTTAGTTGTTTAAAAGTTATTTAAGAAACCTCCATCCTAGTTGCCAATCCTCTTAGTAGGTTGTAAGGAGTCTCATCGATTGGTCTTCCTAGCCATTTCGGATGACTAATGTGGCTTCAGTGTCCAGAAAAATCCACACTTCAACTACCAGTCAATCTGCTAAGTGGGTCTTCAATGAAAGAAAGCAGCCTTTTATCTTCCTGTTACTTCTGCTTTCACTTGTCATCTAGTCTTTTTTCTTTTTCTGGTCGCACTGTGCAGCTTGTGGGATCTTAGTTCCCCAACCAGGGACTGAATCTGTGCCCTCGACAGTGAAAGCGCAGAGTCCTAACCACTGGACCACCAGGGAATTCCCTTGTCATCTAGTCTTAAGAGCTGATTAAATTTTTTCTTTACTTTGCTCCTTTGCTCCTCAGCTACATTCTGAAGTATGTTGTGCCTCTTTTTATAGACAAAGCGCTTACACTGGGAAATTTCCTAACATCTAGAATAAGTTCTGATTTTTCAAGGCAGAGCTTGATGGGAAGTCACGGTTTTTATTATGCAAGCAATTAAATCCTACTTTACTCTCACCAATAGATTTTCCCAGGTTTCAAGCAGATGCAACAGAATAAGCTTCTATTTTTTAAGTTCCAAAAGTTCTTGAGTGTCTCATTATTTAAAAGGTTCGATGGTTGAATGGTAGATAGGAAATTCAGTCCACATTTCAAAACTTTCTTAGTAATGTGTTCTAGAGAATAGCCAGGAGACAATGATATTGATTTTAATGCCAAACTTCTGTCTCAATGCCATCTCTCATTAGTCTGAAATTAGTTCTCCCACATGTGAAATAAAATGCATAATTAAAAAAAATTATTTCCTACTCCATATTATCCTTCAAATTCTCAGAATTCTGCCAGCTGTTTCAAAAAAGAAACTCAATTTCATAAGTCAAAAAAATTTAAAGCACTTAAAAACTGTGATTTTTTTAAAAATAAAGAACTCAAATCCTTAATTACTAAGATCAGTACATGTTATCTGCTGATTCTAGATTATCTCTGAGTTAATGTTTTATATGCAAAACTTTGTATGTAGTTCCAGGGATTACATGAATTCAAATAGTTACTTAGAAAATTATGAAGCCACATCAATTATGATGATTATTTTGATATCTGTTTACAGCCAACTTTCAGGCTTTTTTTAAGGAATGTGGCACTAAAATAGAATAAAAAGTAAAATATCTAGTTAAGTCCTTCTTTATTTCCAAGCAGTGAGAAGGACTGACTGAGTTTTACCTTTCTACTTGTTAATCTCTCCCAGCCTTTTGTGAAAGGAAGAAATAAATTGTGATGTGGCTAAAAGATGAACAGCCAGTAAAAACGGGGGTGGCAGGGGGAGAATCAAGGAAACTAGATAATCTAAAAAGCAGAAAGTCAGTCTGTGAATAAATCAAGTCTTCTAATATGCCTCTGTGTGAGCTGAGTCTGAAGAAAAACATTAAGTCTGAAGAAAAACATACTTTCCACTGCTAAGGGCCTATATTCAGTCTCTTACAAGTCAAACCTTCTTTTTAGGTTTCACTAATATTTCTCTGTTTAATGGATCTTCTATTTTATGGGATCATTACTCTTGGATGTCCTTACAATGTATACCATAGTTTTGGGCTTATTTCGTGCACTGGGTGAGTTGAATGCATAGGTTTTTATTTTTGTTTTTTAAATTCTTTCCTATTCCTCATCGTCTTTCAGATTCTCAAAAATTCTGCCAGCTAATCCAGGAAAGAAACTCAATTTCATAAGTCAAAAAAATTAAAACACTTATGAACTGTGATATTTAAAAGTAAAACAAACCTTCAAATACTAAATCAGTGCACACTAGTTGGCAGAATTCCTGAGAATCTGAAGGAGAGTAAGGAGGAGCGATTTTTTTTTAAACTGCATTTCATTTCATATGTGGTAGAACTAATTTCAGTTTAGATCTGAGAGATATTCTGTTTGTCATTATAAAAGACTTTGTTTTGGATGTTCCTTCTAGCACTGTAAAACAGTGACTGTCTTCCCTCTCCACCCAATCTCATCCCCCTTGTTTCAAAGTACAGAAATGAACAAGGCAATCCTAATTGCATGCTTCTGTCTCCAACAAAACGATGACTTTTCTCATAATACACAGCACTGCAAAATCTGTCACTCTTCGTTCATTAACCTTCATGCAAATAAGAATTAAATCTGTCAGCTTTTCTTTCTTAAACTGACTTATGGATCAATAATCTACTTTGATTATAAATATTTCTATTTCTAAATAGTTGTTACAATTATCACAAAGTGGACACTAGCTTTTAAGCATTACACTTGTGAATGTAAGAAACATGCTACCTAAATAGCACACTTCTTTAAACCCATTCTGCCTTAATGAAATGTCTTTTAAACAAAATTTTATTGTGAAATATATGGAATTATTATGTATGAAATTACAATTATAGAATGGAATACTTTATGTGTATGTGCATTTACAGTGCACACACACATAAAAGTATTACAGCTTGATCATTTACCACAAAATAAACACCCAAATACTATTACCCCAGTTAAGAAACAAAACGCTAGTACCCCAGAAGTCCTCCTTATGACCCCCTTCATCATTATCTCCTACCATCTGCCAAAGGTAACCACGCTCCAAACTTCTTTTCTTTATAGTTGACACCCCCTAAGCACATTTGACTAAATATTAGGGTATAGTTTTACTTTTAAAAGGAATAATTCCGTACATATTTTATTTTTGGTGCATGGCTTGTTTTGCTCAACACTGTAAGATCATGCGTGTTCTTGCAAGTAAATGTAGTTTGTTCATTTTCTTTGCTAAAAGTATTTCATTGTATGAGTATGCTATGGTCTGTTTATCTATTCTGCTAGTGATGGACAAGTGGGTCGCTTCCAGTTTTGGGACAATACAATCAACACTGTTTTGAATATTCTTGTACAAGTCTCTTGGTGTACCTGGAAATGCATTTCTCTTGAGTATACCCAGGAACAGAAGTTAAGTCATAGGGTATGCATATCTTCAGTTTTAATACATAATATCAAAAAGGTTTTCAAAGTAGCTGCACAAATTTAATCTTCCACTAGCAGTTTTTAAAAGTTTCTACTGCTCCACATACTCACACTCTTGGCACTGTTATTCTTTTTAATTTTAGCCTTTCTAGTGCAAGAGTAGTAGTATCTCACTACTACTGGTTTCAATTTGCATTTCATTCATTTCTAAAGAGACTCGGTGCCTTTATATATGTTATTAGCCATTTTAATACTCTCTTTCCTGACATGCCTACTCTTGCCCAGTTTTTGGAGGGAAAATTGTCTTTTTCTTATTGATCTGTAGTAGTTTTCTATCATTTAAACATGGTGCAAATTTCTTCTCTGTGACTTGCCTTTTTACTCTCTTGACTGTGCCTTTTGATAAATAGAAGTTTTAAATTTTAATGTAATAATACATTGACATTAATTCTTTTCTCTTTTGGTTAGTGATTTTTATATCTATTTAAAAAGTCCTTCCCTGAGATGATGTCAAAAACTTGCTTCGAGGGACTTCCCTGGTGGCACAGTGGTTAAGAATCCGCCTGCCAATGCAGGGGACACAGGTTCAATCCCTGGTCTGGGAAGATCCCACATGCCTCAGAGCAACTAAGCCCATGTGTCACAACTACTGAGCCGGCATTCTAGGGCCCGTGTGCCACAACTACTGAGCTTGCGTGCTGCAACTACTGAAGCCTGCGCACCTGGAGCCCGTGCTCTGCAACAAGAGAAGCCACCACAATGAGAAGCCCACGCACCACAACAAAGAGTAGCCCCCACTCACTGCAACCAGAGAAAGTGTGCGTGCAGCAACGAAGACCCAACACAGACAAAAAATAAATTAAAAAAAAAAAACTTGCTTAGAAATAATCCACTGGGGGTGGACACATGTTGTTAATTATGGACCTGATTTATGGGTTTATGGGAGTTCATTGTACTATTTTCTCTACCTTTTATACAAAAAATTTTTAATTTCTAGAATAAAAATTTTGAAATGTTATTAAAAACTGGAATAAGTGATTATAGCAAGGTTGCAGGATACAAGGTTAATATATAACTGCAATGAACAAGTGAAATTTGAAATAAAAAATACAATACCATTTACATTAGCATACCAAAAAAATATTTAGGTATAAATCTAACAAAGTATGTATAAGATATATATGAGGAAAACTACACACTACAAACCTCTGAGGAAAGAAATAAAAGAACTAAATAAATGGAGAGATATTCTATGTTCATGGATAGGAAGATTCAACATTGTCAAGATTTCAGTTCTTCCCAATTTGGTCTAGGTCTACAGATTAAATGCAAACCCAATCAAAATCCCAGCAATTTATCTTGTGAATATTGACAAACTGATTCTAAAGTTTCTGTGGAGAAGCAAAAGACACAGAATAGCCTACACAATAATATGAAAGAGAAAAATGCTCAAAAACTGATACTAACCAACTCCAAGACACACTATAAAGCTACAGCAATCAAGACAGTGTAGTACTGGTGAAAAAAAATAGACAAAATGATCAATGGAACAGAACAGAGAGTCCAGAAATAGACCCATATATATGAATTATAGTCCACTGATCTTTGACAAAGGAACAAAGGCATACAATGGACCAAAGACAGTCTTTTCAACACATGGTGCTGGAACCACTGGACATCCACATGCCAAAAAATGAATCTAGACACAGACTTTATACCCTTCACAAAAATTAACTTAGAATGGATCACAGACCCAACTGTAATGCAAAACTGTAAAACTTCTAGACAATAACTTAGGAGAAAATTTAGATGACCTTGGGTTTGGCAATGACTTTTTAAATATAACACCAAAGGTACAATCCATGAAAGAAGACTTGATAAGCTGGACTTCATTAAAATTAAAAACTGCTCTGCAGAAGACACTGTCAAGAGAATGAAAGACAAGCCACAGCCTGGGAGAAAATATTTGCAAAAGACTCAAAATTACAAAGAACTCTTAAAACTCAACAATAAGAAACAACACAATTAAAAAATGGGCCAATGACCTTAATAAACACCTCACCAAAGGAGATATATAGATGGCAAATAAGCATATGAAAGATGTGCCACATCATGTGTCATTAGAGAAATGCAAATTAAAATGAGAACCACTACACATCTCTTAGAATAGCCCAAAATCCAGAATACTGACAACACCAAAGCTGGCAAGGACGTGGAGCAATAGGAACCCTCATTCATCGCTGGTGGGAATGCAAAATGGTACAGTCATCTTTGGAAGACAATTTGGCACTTACAAAACTAAGGATCCTCTCACCCTATGATTCCGCAATTGCAATCCTTAGTATTTACCCAAAGAAGCTGAAAACTTATTCCTACAGAAAAACCTGCACGTGGATGTTTAGAGCAGCTTTACTTATGACTACCAAAAATTGGAAGCAACCAAGATGTATTTCAGTAGGTAAATGGATAAACTGTGATACATTCAGGCAATGGAATATTAGCCAATGCTAAAAAGGAATGAGCTAATAAGCCACGAAAAGACACAGAGGAATCTTAAACACATATTACTAAGTGAAAGAAGGCAATCTGAAAAGGTTACATACTGTATGATTCCACTTATATGACACTCTGGATAAGGCAAAACTATGGAGATAGTAAAAAGATAAGTGGTTGCCAGAGGTGAGGGGAATGAAAGATGAATAAGCAGAACACAGAAGATTTTTAGGACAGTTAAACTACCCTGAATGATACAATAATAGTAGATATATGTGATCGTACATTTGTCCGAACCCAAAGAATGTGTAACACCAAGAGTGAATACTAATGTAAACTATGGAATTTCGGTGATAATGATGTGTCGGTATAGGTTCATCAATTGTAACAAATGTGTTACTCTGGTGAAGGATGTTGAAAATGGGGGAGGCTACATATGTGTAGGGGCAGGAGGCATATGAGAAATCTCTGTACCTTCTGCTCAATTTTGCTGTAAATCTACAACTGCTCTAAAAAATAGTCTATTAAAACACTTAAAAAATGCTATTAAGGAAAAAAGTAAAAACAACAACAACAACAAAAGTTTTTCTTATTCTTAGGTCTTGAAGATATTCTTCTTTTTAATACGTTTATTTATTTGTTTGTTTATTTTTGGTTGCACTGGGTCTTCGTTGCCGCACGTGGGTTTCTCCAGTTGTGGTGAGTTGGGGTTACTCTTCGTTGCAGTGCATGGACTTCTCATTGCGGTGGCCTCTCTTGCTGCAGAGCATGGGCTCTAGGCACACGGGCTTCAGTATTTGTTGCACGTGGGCTCAGTAGTTGTGGCCCGCGGGCTCTAGAGCGCAGGCTCAGTAGTTGTGGTGCACAGGCTTAGGTGCTCCACGGCATGTGGGATCCTCCCGGACCAGGTCTCAAACCCATGTCCCCTGCACTGGCAGGCAGATTCCTAACCACTGTACCACCAGGGAAGCCTGAAGATATTCTTCTAAATTGTCATTTATGAGCTTTGTTATCTTGTCATTCACATTTGGGTCTATAACCTAAACCTTGGAATTGATTTATAGGTATGCAGTAAAGTTAAGGAACAAGAGTTATATATTTTTTCCACATGGATTTCTAAATGTCTCAGAACTAACAGAAAAAACACCATCCTTTCCTCAATGCTCTTCAGTATTACCTTTTAAATGAATAAAACTCCATATATGAATAGATCTGTTTCTAGGCTCTATGTTTCATTTGTCTATAATTCTATCTTAAGGCTATCCCACATAGTCTTTTTTTATTATCTATCTATCTATCTATCTATCTATCTATCTGGGCTGTGCCAGGTCTTCATTGCGGCATGTGGGATCTTTAGTTTCAGCATGCGGACTTCTTAGTTGTGGCATGCATGTGGGATCTAGTTCCCCGACCAGGGATCAAACCCGGGCCCCCTGCATTGGGAGCACGGAGTTTTACCCACTGGACCACCATGGAAGTCCCTATCCTATATAGTCTTAATTACTGTAGCTTTATGGTGTCTTAATATCTGACACAGCAAATTCTCTGACCATCAAGAATTCTTTGGCTATTCTTGGCACTCTGCATTGTTATATACATTCAGAATCACTTTGTCAAGCTACAGGAAAAAAATGTGTGTTTCTTTTTAAATGGGAATTGCATTAAATCTATAAATCCATTTTGGAGGACTGTTTTCTTCAAGATGTTGAGTCTTCCAATCCATGAATATGGTATATCCTTCTATCTAAATGTCCTTTCATTTCTTTCAATAATGCTTTATCATTTTCTGATAGTGTTCTTACACATTTTTCATTAAATTTCTTTCTACTTTATACTTTTGGTACAGTTGTAAATGGCATCTATTTCTATATTTCATTTTCTAACTACTTATTGCTGATATAAATAGGTGTGACTGCTTTTTGTAAAATGATCTTATATTCAGCAACATTGTTAAAATCACTAATTCTAGTAGTTTAGATTCTTTTGGACTTTCCATGTATGGTATCTACAAAAATCCCACAGCAAACATCAACACAGGGTGAAATGCTGAGAGAGCTTTTCCTTTGAGACCAGAAGACAAGACAAGATGCTTGCTTCATTACTTCTTTATTCTTCCCAACTTTACTGAGGAATAACTGACAAATATAACTGTATATATTTAAAGTGTACAGTGTGATGATCTGATATGCTTATACACTGTGGAATGATTACCAAGATCAAGATAATTAACACATGCATCCTCTCACATAGTTAACTTTCTTGCTTCACTACTCCTAGTCAACTGGCAGACCTAGCAACTACAATAAAGCAAGAAAAAGAACTATCATAAATATTAGAACTCTATTATTCATGGATCATCTTATTTCCTTTCATTTACATTTTTGATGATTTGTTTTTCTTTTCCTAACTTCCTAAGATGGACACTTAGCTCACTGATTTGCAGACTATTTTCAGGCATACCTCAGAGATATTGCAGGCTCAGTTCCAGATCACTGCAATAAAGTGAATATTGCAATAAAGTGAGTCACACAAATTTTTTGGTTTCTCACTGCATATAAAAGTTATGTTTACACTATGCTGTAGTCTGTTAAGTGTGCAGTAGTCTATGCACATTTATGTCTAATTATGTCTAAAAAAATCAATGTACATACCTTAATTTAAAAAATACTTTATGAACCATCATCTGACAATACAGGGTTGACATAAACCTTAAATTTATAAAAAACGTAGTATCTGGGAAATGCAATAAAGCAAAGTGCAGTAAAACGAGATACACCTGGACACTTAAAGCTGAAAAAAAATTCTCTCTAAGCATGGTTTTAGCTGTATCCTACAAATTTTTATATATAAATTTGTTATTTTTCTGTTTAAAATACTAATTTCTATTTTGATTTCTTTTTTTGATCCAACTGTTATTTAGAAATATTTCTTAATACTCAAACATTTGGAGACTTTCTAATTATCTTTTGGATAACTAGCTTAAATGCACTGTGTGCATAACAACCTGTATTATTTTAACTATCTAAAAACTGTGGCAGCTTGCTTTATGACCCAGTATATGGTTAATTTTTGAAAATGTTCTAGATGCACTGGAAAAGAAAGTAATAAACAAACAGTTGTTGGAGGTACTGTTCTAAATATGGCAATTAAATATTAGCAAATTACATTTGCTAATCATATGATTCAAATCTTTTATATCCTTATTAATCCCTCATTTGCTTGTTTTATCAGTTACTAAGGGATCTGTGTTAAGAATGTACTATGACTGGGACTTCCCTGGTGGCACAGTGGTTAAGAATCTGCCTGCCAATACAGGGGACACGGGTTCGATCCCTGGTCCAGGAAGATCCCACATGCCGGGCAACAGCTAAGCCCGTGCACCACAACTAGTGAGCCTGTGCTCTACAGCCGGCGAACCACAACTACTGAGCCCACGCACCACAACTACTGAAGCCCGCGCGCCCTAGAACCCGCGAGCCACAACTACCGAACCCGTGTGCTGCAACTACTGAAGCCCGTGCACCTAAAGGCCGTGCTCCACAACAAGAGAAGCCACCACAATAAGAAGCCCGCGCACCGTAACGAAGAGCAGCCCTCACTCACCACAACTAGAGAAAAGCCCACACTCAGCAACAAAGAGCCAATGCAGTCAATAAATAAATAAATAAATAAATTTTTGAAAATTTATTTTATTTTTTTACTTTTTAAAAAAATATTTTATGTATCCTTATAATTGTCTAATATGAGGAATAGTCATTTTAGGATAGAGTTGCAAAATTCAGAGGAAAATTTATTTTTTCAAAAAGAATGCACTATGACTGTGAATTTGTATAGTTCTTTAAATTCTGTCAATTTTTGTTTTAAAGCTGTTATTAGAATTAATTTTTCTGTTAAATTAAATCCTTTATCATTATGAACTGCTCCTCCTTTATCCCTAATCATGCTTTTCTGCCTTAAAGTCTACTTTGGTTGATATTAATACATCCATATCCGGAACAGTTTTCTTTTGCTTAGTCACTATTTTTTTCTTATTGTGGCAAAAAAAAAAAAAAGCATAACATAAAATTTACCATCTTAACCATTTCTAAATGTATGGTTCAGTAGTGTTAAGTGCATTCACATTGTTGTGCAACCAATCTCCAGAATTTTTTCATCTTGCAAAGTTAAAACTCTGTTATCTATTCAACAACACCCCATATCCCCCAGTCCCTGGCAACCACCATTATTCTTTCTGTTTTTCTGAATTTTACTAATCTAGATACCTCATACAGGTGGAATCAGACAGTATTTATATTTTTGTGATGGGCTTATTTCACTTAGCATAATATCTTCAAAGTACATCTGTGTTGTAGCATGTAGTAACTATGCTTTCAATTTAATAGTTTCCCTGGAGATTATAACATCTATTATTGACTTGAAAATTCTAATATTAGTTGGTAGCTTTACCGTCTTCATTGACAAAGCAAGAAAGCTTATGCCCCTCCAAACTTATGGGCCATCGATTTTGTATTATTCTTTATATATTTTTAAATCTTAATAAAACATTCTTATTGTTTTACACAATCAATATTCATTTAGATTTGCCCACAAATTTGTGGTTTTCATTGCTGTTCACGCCTTCTTGCATCTCCAACCTTCCAACTGGGTAGTCTTTCTTCTGTATTCAGAATATCTTTAGCACTTTTTTCAATGGGGTTCTGATAGTGATGATTTCTATTTTGGTTCATTTTTGGTGTTCTGTTGTTGTTCAAACCATTTATTTCCTTTTTATTCCAGAAGGATATTTTTACTGTAGATGATGTGTATAGAACTGTAGACTGGCAGCTATTTTTACTCAGCCCTTTAAAGATATCATTCCACTGTCTTCTGGCTTCTATTGTTTCTGTTGAGAACTTAGTTCATGTGATCCTTGCAAGATTGTAGGATTTTCAATATTTCCAGTTCTCTGTTGAATTTCTCCAAGTTGTCTTTATTTCCTTGAACCTTTTAAGAATAGTTATTTTAAGTCTGTTTTGGATAATTCCAATATTTGGGTCTCCTGTGTATCATTTCTATTTCTATTGTTTCTTGTTCCATATTGTTATTATTTCATTGCCTCATGTTTCTAATTATTTTTTATTGTGTACTAAACACTCTATTTTTAAAATTTATGGTAAAAGTAATTTGTGAGGTTACCTTCGTCCAGAGAGAATTTGTTTGCTTGTACCAAGGCACCTACATTACCTCAAACTTATCCCAGAGCAAACGGGATCACAAGTGCCCCCTCACACCCCAGAAGGCCTTCTATATCAACTGCAGTCCACTTGGCTCCAGGATTTGTCAGCATTCAGCTTCTCAGCTGCTCTATTCTCTTTGCTTCACCCAAGGGACTGCCACTTATATGAGTTATCAACAGCAGTCAAATTCACAGAGACAGAAAGTAGGATGGTGGCTGTCAGGGGCTGGGGGAAGGGAGAATGGGGAGTTACAGTTCAGTGGGTACAGAATTTCAGTTTTACAAGGTAAAAAAAGTTGAGGAGGGGAGGGGAAGAGAGAAACACATAGGTAGCTCTGTATAAGACGAAAAGTACCAAAGGAATTAAGTGATAGCATGGTACCACAGGATAAAAAAATGGTCATTCATGATCAACTACGAAATTTGAGTGAGCTGTTGTAGTGTTTCGGAGGCTTAAATATCAAATGTGGAGGTATTTTATAGCTGAATAGTTTTACAAAGGAGAAAAGAGGAAGAGAGAGAACCAAATTTAAATGCAAGATGATGTCGACAAAAAAACACTTATGAATTTGCTCTTATCAGTGTAAATTGATATAGTTAGACACTGATAGGCAAGCAGCTTTTATGTCTAGAACAATATTAGCAAACCTGACTGTTATAAAGAGTCTAATATACCACCCCCAGAAAGAGTGATTCAGAATTTTTTTTTCCCATATCCAGGATGATTCTGATACATGGCTAAGTTTGAGAGACAAAATTATCTGACAAAATCAGTACTCTTAAAATATTTTAAAAATTACAACGTTTGGTCTCACCCTTCTCTAGTCTCTAAAGGCCAATTAGGAATAATATAAGATACACTAGTAACCTGTGGGAATCACAACTAAGCCTATATTCCCAACCTTGGGTTACCCCTAGAGTTGGCTTTCTATAATGCAGTGCTGGATTCAGAGATCAGTCAAGAAAATGTAAAAAGTTATGTATATCTATTCCACTATAAATTCACATTATAAACCTGATAGGTTCTCAAATATTTGCCTTAGGTTCTACTCACAGGTTCTTTTGTTTATCTCGTGATTTTCGACATTTAGGTGTCCAACAAACAGTATACATAAACCAAGGGTAAGGCCCACAGGAGATTTCTGGCAGGAACATTTTTTACCTAGTTAATTAGTAAGCCACATGAACCAGTAGACTATTTAAGGTCTAAAGACCCACTCTCTGTTGCCACTACTTAACTCAGTGCTAGTCAAACAATCTATGGTAAAGAACTAGTTGTTTTAATTTCTAATCCTTTGATGACCAATGCTTTTATAAAATACAATAAAACTGGGCTGAAGGGCTAGGATGGCATGAGGGGTTCAGCAAGTCCTCTCCTTAAAATGCAAGTATTAAACTGAACAAAACTGCCAAAAACAACCATTTCAGGGCTATGGAAATCAACCAAAGGCACACAACGAATTACTGAGAACCTGCTAGGGCCTTATGTCAAAACAGTGGAGTCTACCCTTTTTGCCTAGGACTGCTCCCATTCTCCTATTCCCAGCTCCCTGGGGAACAATAGCTTTATCAGGGCAGGGCAAACCATGAAAATCAGCAGCTTTACTGCCAAAGAAAGCTACTTTGATCTGGAGAGGAGGGCAAAACCTCATAGTTCCATCAGCTCAAGTGAAGAACTCAGTAGGAAATGAATAGAAAAACTTGCTGCTTTGCTACTCTGAAGCTGGAGTCTTGGTTGGCTGAGTGGTAAACAAACAGGAATTTTTTTTTTTTTCGGTACGCGGGCCTCTCACTTTTGTGGCCTCTCCCGTTGCGGAGCACAGGCTCCGGACGCGCAGGCTCAGCGGCCATGGCTCATGGGCCCAGCCGCTCCGTGGCATGTGGGATCTTCCCGGACCGGGGCACGAACCTGCGTCCCCTGCATCGGCAGGCGGACTCTCAACCACTGTGCCACCAGGGAAGCCCCAAATAGGAAATTTAACAGGGAAATCCTGGAAATGAAAGAGCCATAGAAAAGCTAGATAGGGAATTCCCTGGCGGTCCAGTGGTTAGGATCCCATGCTTTCACTGCAGAGGGCCCAGGTTCCATCCCCGACTGGGGACCTGATATCCTGCAAGCCACATGGTGCAGCCAAAAAAAAAAAAAAACAGAAAAAAGAAAAGCTAGATAAACTTTCTACACATCCCTAACTAAATGAGAAACTTTGTACATGTACAGGGGAGACCAGTG
Organism: Mesoplodon mirus; assembly: GCF_964341445.2. Lineage (NCBI taxonomy): Eukaryota > Metazoa > Chordata > Mammalia > Artiodactyla > Ziphiidae > Mesoplodon > Mesoplodon mirus. The sequence goes on along the minus strand of NC_138987.1, from coordinate 55,764,069 downwards.
GAAAGTAAAAGTCAAAATTGAGAACTGTCTGAATTTTGAATGTGCTCCCCAACCCACATAGATCAATCAGCGGAGGATAAGAGTCTATAGGTTTGAGATGTTTGAGCACAGCCTTGGTTGAAATCAATGGCTGAGCACTAAACACTGCAGACACAGGGACAACCCCTAAAAAAACAAAGCTAAAAAATAAAAATTAGAATTTAAAAATGTGCAGATATACTAGTGGCTGTACACATGGAGGAGGTAGATTCTTCAGTTTTAAGTCCAGACTAATTCTTTAAATACCCTCAGAAAATTAATACCAATCCAGAGTTAACACAATATATTATCTAAACTATCCACTTTTTTAAAAAGCATTAAGAAAAGAAAGATTCACTCATATACAGGAAAAAACCCAAACACCTGTCAATAGAAACTTATTCTGAGAGGGTTCAGTTGGTGCACTTAACAAAGACTTCAAAACAGTTAATATAAATATATTCAAAGAATTAAAGGAAAATGGTCATACCAACTCAGCAAATAGAGAATCTCAATAGAGAAATAGAAACTATGAAAAGGAGCTAAAAAGTCTAACTGAAAATACAATACCCAAATGAAAAGCTTACTACATAGACCTAATAGCAGATCTGAGATGGCAGAAGAATCAGTGAAGTTTCAAAGAAACCAACAGATGGGCTTCCCTGGTGGCACAGTGGTTGGGAGTCCACCTGCCAATGCAGGGGACGCGGGTTCGTGCCCCGGTCCGGGAGGATCCCACATGCCACAGAGCGGCTGGGCCTGTGAGCCATGGCTGCTGGGCCTGCGCGTCCGGAGCCTGTGCTCCGTGATGGGAGAGGCCACAACAGTGAGAGGCCCGTGTACCGCAAAAAAAAAAAAAAAAAAAAAAAAGAAATCAACAGAAATTAAACAATCTGAAAAGTAGAAAAAAACCAAGAGAAATGAACAGAGCCTCAATCACCTGTGGGATAACACCAAGCTTACCACTATACATATAACAGGATTCCTAGCAGGAGAGGAGAGAGTGAAAGGAGCAGAAAAAAAATTTTTTTGATGAAATTATGGCCAACATTTGATGAAATTCCCAAAAGGGCCATACCAAGCTGTATCACAGTCAAACTGTTAAAGACAAGGAGAAAATCTTAACAGCAACAGTAGAAAAATGACTCATCACAAACAAAGAATAATATGACATATTCAGTGGAATGGCATATTCTAAGTGCTAAAAGAAAAAAAAATGTCAAAGAAGTCTATATCCAGCAAAACTATCCTTCAAAGATGAAGGTTAAAATACAAACATTCCAGAGTTTTTAAAAGGCTAAAAGAATCCATTCCTGTCAGATCTGCCCTACAAGAAAAACTAGAGGAAATTCTTCAGGCTGAAAGGAAATAAAACCAGACAGGAACTCAAGTCCAGAGGAAGGAATTAAGGGTACTCAAAATGGTAAACATTTGGGGAAATATAAGAGACTATGGGGACTTCCCTGGTGGTGCAGTGGTCAAGAATCCACCTGCCAATGCAGGGGACACGGGTCCGAGCCCTGGTCTGGGAAGATTCCACATGCCGTGGAGAAACTAAGCCCGCGAGCCACAACTACTGAGCCCGTGTGCCTCAACTACTGAAGCCCCCGTGCCTAGAGCCCATGCTCCACAACAAGAGAAGCCACCACAATGAGAAGTCTGCGCACCGCAACCAAGAGTATCCCCCGCTCGCCGCAACTAGAGAAAGCCCGCACGCTGCAATGAAGACCCAATACAGGCAAAAATAAATAAATAAATTAATTAATTAATTAAAAAAAAAGAGACTATGTATATATATTTTTCTCTTTTCTTCTCCAAATTTCTCCCAAAAGTATAAAATTGTTTAAAACAATAAATAACATGATATTGTTATAATTATCATATATAGTTATATATAACTATATATATATATAGTTATATCATACATATATAGTTATATCATACATAGATATAATATATGTGAAAATATATGTGAAAATAATAGTACAAAACAGAAGGAGAAACTGCAGTTTGCTAAGCTGGTTATGAAGCTATTATTGTAAGCCTGGCAAGTGAAGCAATATAGAAGACTGTTTAAATCCCAGTCTGGCACCAAATTCCAGATTTGGTCCTTAGTAGCTCTGAGGCATTAGGGAAATAATTTAAATAAAAAAAAATTTAAATAATTTAATATCCCTGTGCCTCAGTTTCCTCATTTGTAGAATAGAGATAAGAAAAGTAACTATGTTAGAGGGTATTTTTGTGAGGAATTAAACAAGGTAATATACATAAACCCTTAGAACTGTGTCTCCAAATATTTTGTGTTAAATAGTATTATTCATGAGATGATATCTAAACAAATAACATATGCATATCTTATTTCTGTACACTGTCATCTCTTGAACTTCAAACACTGCTATGAAATAGAAACTATTACACATGCCGCAACTAAGGAGCCCACGTGCTGCAACTAAAGGAGCCAGCGAGCTGCAACTAAGGAGCCCTGGAACCACAACTAGGAGCATGCCTGCCGCAACTAAGACCCGGTGCAACCAAATTAATTAATTAATTAATTTTTAAAAAAGAAACTATTATTATTTCCCATTAAGAGGGAAATGGGTCCCCAATTCAGGTCTTTCTGACTGAAAATACTCTGTTCATTCTCAACGTGTCTACATCTTCACTCAGGCCAAGGTGGAAGTCACAAGTGACAAGCCTGGCTTGGGTTCCAGCCCTCTGAGGATGAGTCTTGCCTCAGCTTTTGTTTTAATGTCTGCAACAGCTGATTATAAATGTTGCTGTGATTCTTGCATGGCTTTGCATGTGTTTTGAAGCCAGTTCCCCAGGTTTGTTTGAAACTCGTATTTATTTTACTGCATTTTTTAAAAAATAAGAAACAAACAAATGTTTGGACAACAAACTAGGGCTTATATATTATTCAGTAGAATAGGGAAGGATCCCCTACCTCATCTGGTAGGGAAGGATTAATTTTTTAAAAAACCTCTTTTCAGGATCATGGAAAGCTTCTACTCTTCTGATGTAACCAATTCACAGTCTAGCCAGTAAAGACAGCCTGTTTCTTCACATCCTCTCAAATTCTGGGTTACATCATTTAACATTTGCAAAGCCCATGGGCTAAGCAGTTTCTTATTGTGAGTATAAAAGAGGTTGACTAGCTTGTTATATGTTTATTTATGATTTGCTTTTCATCTTCTGAGAACTGCTTTTTTAAATATATTATCCATTTTTTAAATAGATGATTCGTGTACTTCTTACTGGTCTTGAAGTACTATTTTCAGATTAAGAGTAACACCTCTTAAAAAAAAAAGAGTGTATATGTATATGTATAACTGATTCACTTTGCTGTATACCTGAAACTAACATTGTAAATCAACTATACTCCAATAAAAATTTAAAACAAAATAAAATAACATTACCCTGTAAAAAGAAGAATAAAACAACAAAACGAAACAGGAGGAGAGGCAATGAGGCTATACTAGAACAAAGTTACTGTATTTTACCAGAATTAAGTCAGTATTAGCCTGAAGTAGCTTGTGGTAAGTTAAAGGTGCATATTGCAACCTAGAGCAATCACTAATAAAATAACTATTTTTAAAATAGCCTTAAAAAAATCAGAGGAGGGACTTCCCTGGTGGTACAGTGGTTAAGAATCTGCCTGCCAACGCAAGGGACATGGGTTCAATCCCTGGTCCGGGAAGAACCCACATGCCGCAGAGCAACTAAGCCCATGTGCCACAACTACTGAGCCTGTGCGCTAGAGCCTGTGAGCCACAACTATTGAGCTTGAGGGCCACAACTACTGAGCCTGTGTGCTGCAACTACTGAAACCCACGCACTGACAGCCCATGCTCCGCAACAAGAGAAGCCTCTGCAATGATGAGCCTGCGCACCACAATGAAGAGTAGCCCCTGCTCGCTGCAACTAGAGAAAGCCTGCGTGCGGCAATGAAGACCCAACGCAGCCACACACACAAAAAAAAAAATCAGAGGAATTAAAACACACTAAAAAATATGTTTAACACAAAAGAAGGAAATAAAGGAGTAACAAAGGAATAAAAATGAGACATATAGAAAACAACAGATGGCAGGCATAAACCCAATCATACTGATAAATAATTTAAATGTGAAGGACTAAATAATCAAAAGGTAGAGTTGTTAGACAAGATAAAAAGCAAGATCTTACTATATGGTGCCTACAAGAGACACTGTTTAGACTCCAAGACACAAACAGATTGAAAGTAAAAGGATGAAAAATATATTCCCTGCAAACAGTAACTGTAAGAGAGCTGGAACAGCTATATTACTAGCAGAAAAACTAAAAGTTTAAAGATATTACTAGAGATAAAAAAGAACATTTTGTAATGATAAGAAAACCAATACATCAGCAGAATATAACAATTATTAATCTATATACACTTAATAATAGAGTCCTAAAATATGTGAATTAAAAACTGACAGAATAGAAAGGAACAATACACAATTCAACAATTACAGCTGAAGACTTCTATACTTTTCTCTTAGTAAATGACAGACAACTAAACAGAAAATTAGTAAGGATATAGATGACTTGAACATCATGATCACCCAACCTAACTGACATAGATAGAACACTCCACCCAACAACAAATCAATACACATTCTTTTAAAGCACACATGGCATATTCTCCAGAATGAATCATATACTAGACAAACACATCACAAGAATGGAAAACTACAGACCAATATCTCTCATGAATACAGGTGTAGAAATCTATGACAAAGTATTAGCAAACAGAAACCAGTAACATAAAAAAAGATACATACTATGACCAAGTGGGATTCATACCAGGAATGCAGAATTGGTTTAACATATGAAAATTAATTAATATAATGCTCTATATAAATAAAGGACAAAAACACATGATCATAACAATAGATCAGAGTTTCTCAACTTCATCAGCATTGACACTTTAAATAAGGCCAAGCACATCTTTGCTGTGTGGAGATGTCCTGTGCAGTGCAGAATGTTTACAGCATCCTGGACCTAAATCCACTAGATGCCAATAGAACCCTAGCCCCAAGCTGTGACCACTAAAAATGTCTCCAGACATTGCCAAATATCCCCTAGGTGGCAAATCATCCCTGTTTGAGAACCACTGAAATATATACATAAAAAACATCTGACAAAATCCCAGTACCCATTCACGTAAAAACTCAGCAAGGTGCAAGATAAGAAGAGAGGAACATCTTCAAACGGATAAAGGGCATCTAGGAAAAACCTACAGGTAACATCCTACTTAATGGTAAAAGACTAAATGCTTCCCCTCAAGAGTGAGAACAAGGCAAAGATGCCTGCCCTCACACTTCTTTGCAACAATGTACTGGAAGTTCAAGCCCATGCAAAAGGCAAGAAAAAAGAAATTACAGTCATCTAGAATGGAAGAGAGGAGGAAAACGAACTTTATTCACAGAGGACATAGCATTATACATTGAAAATCTAAGTTATCTACTAAAAGCTACTTGAACTAATAAGTGAGTTTAACAACAACAAAAATCAAATGTCTCCCTCACAACAGCATCAAAAAGAATAAATTACTGGGACTTCCCTGGTGACACAGTGGTTAAGAATCCGACTTCCAATTCAGGGGATGCGGGTTCAAGCCCTGGTCAGGGAACTAGATCCCATATGCATGCCTCAACTAAGAGTTCGCGTGCCACAACTAAGGAGCTGGTGAGCTGCAACTAAGGAGCCTACCTGATGCAACTAAGACCTGGTGCAACCAAAATAAAAAATAAAAAAAAGAATAAATTACTTAGGAATAAACTCAACAAAGGAACTGCAAGGTCCGTTCGCTTAAATCTATAAACCATTACGGACAGAAAGTAGATCTAAATAAATGTAGAGATATGCTACATTCATGAATTGAAAGACTCACTATTGTTAAGATAACAATTCTCCACAAATTGATCTATTGATTAATGCAATCTCTATCAGATTCCAAGCAGATATTTTTGTGTGAATTGACAAGCTGATTCTAAATTTCTAAGGAAACATAAAGAAACCAGGATAGCCAATAAAGCTTTGGGGGAAAAAAGGTTGGAGGATTTACTCTACACCTTACTTATTATACTATACTTTTTTTTTTTTTTTACTATACTTTAAGAAAAGATAAACTGGATTTTATCAAAATTAAAAACTTTCACTTTTAAAAAGACACCATTGGGAATTCCCTGGCAGTCCAGTAGTTAGAACTCTGCACTTTCACTGCCAAGGGACCGGGTTCGATCCCTCGTCGGGAAACTAAGATCCCACAAGCCGCATGGTGCGGGTGTGGGTGCGGGGGGGCGGTGGGGGGAGCGGTGGGAAGACACCATTAAGAAAATGAAAAAACAAATCACAGACTGGGAAAATATATAAATATATTTGCAAATCATGTACCTGATGATGGACTTGTATTCAGAATAAAAAGTTCTTACAACTATAAATGGAGTATAACCTTTAAAAATTGTGAATCACTATGTTGTACACCTGAAATTTATATAATATTATAAATCAACTATACCTCAATTAAAAAAATTGTGGTGGGGGAGAAGACCTACAACCCAGTTTGTAAAAATGAATAAAGAATTTAAATAGACATTTCACCCAAAAAGATATACAAATGGCTAATAATCACATGAAGAAATAGTCAACATTATTAGTCATTAAGGAAGTACAAATCAAAACCACAATGAAATATCAGTACACACCTAGTAAAATAGCTATAATAAAAAAGACACCAGGGCCTCCCTGGTGGCGCAGTGGTTGAGAGTCCGCCTGCCGATGCAGGGGATGCGGGTTCGTGCCCCGGTCTGGGAGGATCCCATATGCCGCGGAGCGGCTGGGCCCGTGGGCCATGGCCGCTGGGCCTGCGCGTCCGGAGCCTGTGCTCCGCAACGGGAGAGGCCACAGCAGTGAGAGGCCCGCATACCGCAAAAAGAAAAAAAATAATAATAATAATAAAAAAGACACCATACCAAGTGTTGGCACGGATATGAAGCATCCAAAACCAACATCTATTGCTGGTGAGATTATAAAATGGTCAGCCACTTTGGAAAACAGTCTGGCATGGCAATTTCTTTGAAAATTAACCAATTCTGCTCCTAGGTATTTCTCCAAGAGAAACAAAAACATGTCCACACAAAGACTTGTAAGCAAATGTTCTTAATTTATAATTATTCATAATAGTCAAGACTGGAAATAATCCAAATGAATAATCAACTGGTAAATGGATAAACAAAATGTGATATAACCTGTGATATTGTAGTATAATAAGAAATAAATATTTTGGTCTTCATCCCCAGTTCCTGGCTAAGTACTTCTAAAACCTTTGTAACTCCCTAAGCAATAAAGGTGCTAGGAGCATCTTTTGTTCTAATATTTGGTATTTGACTCCAGTTCCTAAGAGATCATAAATGCCTTGAAATTTCCTGCGTGATAGGAGTGTCTTTAGTTCTAATGAAGCAACTTGGTGGGTTCCTGGACAGCTTCAGGATGGGGGCATGGTCACCAGAAAGATCAAGCCATAATTAAGGCTTGGAACTTTCAACCCCACCCCCATCCGTTGGGTAAGGGAAAAGAGAGGAGTTAGAGATGAGTTAATAATACTCAATCACATTTATGTAATAAAACCTTGAAAAAAATCTCTGAAGTATGGGGTTCAGAGAGCTTCCAGGTTAGTGAACCCATCCATGTGCTAGGAGGGTAGTACACCTCAACTTCATGGAGACAGAATCTCCTGCACTGGGGACCCTTCCATACCTCACCCTATATACCTCTTCATCTGGCTGTTCATCTGTATTCTTTACCACATTCTCTTTTATGTATATAAACCAGTAAAAGTAGTAAGTGTTTCCCTGAGTTCTGTGAGCATTATAGCAAATTACTGAACCTGAGGAGGGAGTCGTGGAAACCACCCGTTTGTAGCCAAGTTGGACAGAGGGGTGGATAACTTGGGAATCCACTACTCGTGACTGGTGTCTGAAGTGGGAGCAGTCTTGAGGGACTGAGCCCTTAACCTGTGGGATCTAACGCTAACTCCAAGTAGACAGTGTCAGAATTGAATTGGATTGTAGGGACACCCAGCTGGTATCAGAGAATTGGTCAGTGTGGGAAGAACATCCACACTTCTGGTCACACAAACATCATGAGTAGCAGAGTGTAAAAAGAAACAGGGTTTTTCCTTTTTATGCCTTAACGTTACTCAGCAGTAAAAAGGGGCAAGCTACTGATACATTAAAAAACATTAAGGAACCTCAAAAACATTGCACTGAGTGAAAGAAACCAGACACAAAACCATATTGTATTAATCTGTTTATATGAAATCTCTAGAAAAGGCAAAGCTAAAGACACAGAAAGTAGATCAGTGTTTGCCTAGGGTTGAAAGCAGGAATTGATTGTAAACAGGTAAGAGTAAACTTTTGGGGGTGAGGAAGGTGTTTTAAAATAGTATTGTGGTGATGGTTGCGCAACTGTATAAATTTACTAAAAACAGGATATTCCCTGGCAGTCCAGTGGTTAGGACTCAGTGCTTTCACTGCTGAGGGCCTGGGTTCAATCCCTGGTTGGGGAACTAAGATCCTGTAAGCCTCATGGCGAGGCCAAAATTTTTTTTTTACTAAAAATAATAACGTTGTCCATTTATAACTGATGAATTTTATTGTATTTAAATTATACCTCAATAAAACTGTTTTGAAAGGGTTTGGATGTTACGGCACTGTCAAATCACTATAAAAGAGTTTCTAGGGACTTCCCTGGGGGGTCCAGTTGTTGGGACTTCACCTTCCAATACAGGGGGTGCTGGTTCAATCCCTGGAAGGGGAGCTAAGATCCCACATGCCTCGCGGCCAAATAAACAAAACATAAAACAGAAGCAATATTGCAATAAATTCAATAAAGACTTTAAAAATGGTCCATATAAAAAAAAAGTTTCTAAACAGTCTCCATTTTAAAATATTTCTCTAGTTCACAGATCATACTCTGAGAAGCACTGATCTGACTTCTGCTAAGTGTTGGCTAAAAGGCTTGGAGCAATCAATAGCTGCAGCTGAAATTGACCTTAATTTAAGGCATACAAGTTTAACTCCACTAAATATTTCATTAAATAAGAAATTTACCAGTATTACTGATATAGGAAACTATGGAAACATGGTCTACTGTGGAATAAAAACATAACTCATTACAAAATGACACTTAGTAAATGAGTTGTCACTAGAGAACAGAAACTACCATAGTATCTATATTTTTAATGTATTTTAACTAAGCTGATAGTCAGTATAATTATTTGGACTAATAAAACCCAAAACTATGAAATTTTAAATATATAAATGAATTAAATGAGATAGAATTTTATAAATATTTTGTATTTTGGGGGGTTCAAATATCAGTTATATATATGTATATATTTGTTTCAGAGAACGTCCTAACAACATATAAGCTTTCTTTTGTTTCAACTAAGTGTAAATCTGGGCTACATTCAATCGAAATTTGTTAGCACTTAATGCCTATGATGTGATCTAAAATTTATATTCATTTTACAGCAACTGGATAGCAGTTATAGAAAGCAATGATACTTTTTTTATAGCTCTGGAACAACACAGGCATGAAATAAACAAAGACTATAGTTTTTAAAAGGTCAAAGCAATCTGAAGTTAACTTTTTAAGGAAAAATTAAATGTTAAACTTTTTAGATGAAATTTTAAAAACTTTTCAGTTGATAAATCTCACTCCACAGAAGAGTTCAGCTTCTTTAGTAATCTAACCATTCCTTAGATCTCAGATTTTCTTTATACAGGTTTTCTATACAACGAAACTACAGCTTTCAAAACCACAAGGAGCTGTGGTATATTGTTTTCTTATAATGAGATTTTTGATTTGGCCAGTCAAAATTAAGTTTAAAAGCACTTCCTTCAACCTAAATGTCCATCAACTGATGAATGGATAAAAAAGATGTCACACACACACACACACACACACACACACACACACACAAATGGAATACTACTCAGCCATTAAAAAAAGAATGAAATAATGTCATTTGCAGCAACATGGATGGACCTAGAGATTATCATACTAAGTGAAGTTAAGTCAGAGAAAGACAAATAGCGTATGATATCACTTATATGTAGAATCTAAAAAAAATGATACAATGAACTTATTTACAAAACATAAATAGACTCATATACATAGAAAACTAACTTATGGTTACCAAAGGGGATAGTGGTGGGGAGAGATAAATTAGGAGTTTGGGATTAACAGATATACACTACTATACCTATGAAACAGGTAAACAACAGGACCTAATTATAGCACAGGGAACTATACGCAATATCTTATAATAACCTAATGGAAAAGAATAGTAGGTATGCATGTGTGTGTGTGTGTGTCTGTATATACCTGAATCACTCTGCTGTACACTTGACACTAACACAACATTGTAAATAAACTATACTCAATTAAAAAAAATTTTTTAACGCATTTCCTTCATATTTAACGTGAGACCTGGGTCTACAGCTTTGTTTTGAATTAAAGAACATTAACTTTAAATTGAAAATTAAATTGAGTGAGCGGAAAAAAATCCAGGATAGCTATGGTCATTCTTTTAACAAACATATTCCAGCTATGTGTGACAGTTCTAGTGCTATTTGTCCCTTTACATTTTCGCAGCTATTCTTGGAAAGCTGAAAAAGTGACTTCATAGTCTTTGTTGCCCCTTCCTCCTTATAACTACTCTTGATATTTCTTGACTCTTTGCAACTTATATTTTACTTTATACAAAAAGCTAGAGTCATAATCCCAGAAGGAAAGCTAAAGAAGGAATCGATGACTAGAAGCATTTACTCTTGCTTCATTTCCTGCCTCCGAAGAAACATCAACTCACAGGATATAGAATATCCTGTAGTAAGTTATCTCCTACCCCTTATAACATATGTTCACTCTCCAAAAAGTGCACTTTCAAGATGCATTTGGCTTTCCTAAAAGTATATTAATAAGTTTATAAGAGTAGAAAGCAATTGTTATATGAATTAATTCCCAAACTAGTAACACAAAAAGCTATAATCTAATATCCACAAATCCTTAGGTAGCTAAAGGCACAACAGATAAAGCTGTGAGTGTTCCATACTCTTCTAAAATTAATTGCAGTCATGACAGAAAGATAAGTTATAACTATCAGTAGTATTGCACTAGGTGAGGAAAAGCATAACATCACTCAAAACTATGTACAGATAGAAATGGTGAACAATACTCCACAACTATGCTTTTAACAATTTATGCCCACATGGAATCTTACCCTTCTGGTTTTGTTTCCTAGACATTTCAGGTTTTTTTAATCTCAAAAAATACAGAAGAAAAGTATCCTTTTGCCTCGTCTTGGTTCTGATTGTAGTGATCTCTGATTTAAAAACAGGCAACAGAAGGCTGTAGTTGGAGGTGACAAATATAAAAATCCTGGTTATTCGAAATTCTGTTCACTAGCTGTCGATCTCCTTTTCTTCTCTTGTACCAACTTCTTGTCAGGAAATCTCATTGCAGACATTCATGTCTCTTTTTCCAGGGAGATTCTGGGGGGAAAACACACACACACACATATTCACTATTACAGTAACAGTTGTACAAAATTTCTAAGAGATATCCACAGGCTTTATTTTATACTTTTTCTTTTTTTTTTTTTTTTTTGGCGTTACGTGGGCCTCTCACTGTTGTGGCCTCTCCCGTTGTGGAGCACAGGCTCCGGACGTGCAGACTCAGCAGCCATGGCTCACGGGCCCAGCCACTCCGCGGCATGTGGGATCTTCCCAGACCGGGGCACGAACCCGCGTCCCCTGCATCGGCAGGCGGACTCAACCACTGCGCCACCAGGGAAGCCCTATTTTATACTTTTTCTAAATGAAACTAGTTATTAAAAGAAAGTACTCTAGAAAGAATATAGTTATAAAAAGCAATATTTTAATTAACACATTTTAAATCAACTATACTTCATTAAAAAAAAAAGTTTCTCAAAAAATTAGAAATCACTATAAACCTTAAAAAAAAGCAATATTTTGCCCTTTAAGAAACTTTAATCTTAGAATCAAACCATCTTCTTAGTTCAGAAAGCATGTTTTCTTATTCTTCTTAGCTTGTATCTAACTCAAAATCTTATCCCCAACCTAAGTGTCCATAAAAAGGAACGTAACAGGTAGATGGACCTAGAATCTGTCATACAGAGTGAAGTAAGTCAGAAAGAGAAAGACAAATACTGTATGCTGACACATATATATGGAATTTAAGAAAAAAAATGTCATGAAGAACATAGGGGTATGATAGGAATAAAGACACAGATCTACTAGAGAATGGACTTGAGGATATGGGGAGGGGGAAGGGTAAGCTGTGACAAAGCGAAAGAGCGGCATGGACATATATACACTACCAAATGTAAGGTAGATAGCTAGTGGGAAGCAGCCGCATAGCACAGGGAGATCAGCTCGGTGCTCTGTGACCGCCTGGAGGGGTGGGATAGGGAGGGCGGGAGGGAGACGCAAAAGGGAGGGGATATGGGAACATATGTATATGTATAACTGATTAAATTTGTTAAATAAAAAAAAATATTAAAAAAAAAAAAAAAAAAAAAAACCATGTCCAGGGACTTCCCTGGTGGTGCAGTGGTTAAGAATCCGCCTGCCAATGCAGGGGACACGGGTTCGAGCCCTGGTCTGGGAAGATGCCACATGCTGCGGAGCAACTAAGTCCACGCGCCACACTACGGAGCCTGCGCTCTAGAGCCCACGAACCACAACTACTGAGCCCACGTGCCACAACTACTGAAGCCCGTGTGCCTAGAGCCCGTGCTCCGCAACAAGAGAAGCCACTGCAGTGAGAAGCCCACGCACCACAACCAAGAGTAGCCCCCGCTTGCTGCAACTAGAGAAAGCCTGTGTGCAGCAACGAAGACCCAACGCAGTCAAATAATAAAGAAATTAAAAAATTAAAAAAAAATACATGTCCAAGATTTCTGGGTAAAGAAAGCATGAGGAGGATCATAGAACTCTTATACCTGGACACCTGATAGGATAAACATTTTAAAAAATGCAACCCAAGAAGGAAATGAGAGTGACCTTATATGAAATACTTTCCAATGTGGAAGGAGGAGAATGAAAGGGATAGTCATGGCTAAGTTTTAAAAAAAAAATCCATCAAGAGTAAGAGCCTCTTAGGGAATTCCCTGGTGGTCCAGTTGTTAGGACTCCGCGCTTTCACTGCCATGGGCCTGGGTTCAATTATTGGTCGGGGAATTGAGATCCCACAAGCCGCACAGTGTGGGGGGAAAAAAAACCTCTATAAACCACTATGGGACCTCAGGAAAAGGAGGCTGAACCTCTGGGGTTTGTCATCTTCCAGGGCATTAAGCCACATTGGGAGAATCTGCCAAAGCTTATGTTAATACATGGAATTTACCACTGGATAAAGTAGGCCTGATAGAAAACATTTTATGAGATTTTAGGAAAAAGAACAGAATTCAAATCACCAAAAATGATTAAACTCTTCAATGGCAAGCTCTTCTCTATCTTCACGCCCTTAGCTTGAAAAGAGGATGAAAGCAACAATCAACCACTAACCATAGCTGATAAGCAAGATTGGGTGGGGATAGGTCTCAAATTAGGTGGGAAACATACCAAGGATATTTCAACGATCTCTGTCAAACAAAAGGTTATAAACAGAACTGTTCCACATAAAACATAAAGAAGATCAATAAAAATGACACAGCAACTATCAAATCTCCAATAACAAAAGAGAAAGACAATGAGAGAGAAGAAATTACTACGCAGCAGATGAAGAACCCAACCTGGAAAACAATCTAATCCCACAAAACCAAAAGCAGATTCTCCCTTGAACACTTATCTGAATACTTCAAATAAGAATTTAGATACAGGGCTTCCCTGGTGGTGCAGTTGTTAAGAATCTGCCTGGCAGTGCTGGGGACATGGGTTCAAGCCCTGGTCCAGGAAGATCCCACATGCCACAGAGCAACTAAGTTCATGTGCCACAACTACTGAGCCTGAGCTCTAGAGCCTGTGAGCCACAACTACTGAGTCCTCACGCCACAACTGCTGAATCCCACACGCCTACAGCCTGTGTGCCACAACAAGAGAAGCCACCGCAATGAGAAGCCCTCGCACCACAACGAAGAGTAGTCCCCCCTCACAGCAGCTAGGGAAAGCCCATGCACAGCAATGAAGACCCAACGCAGCCAAAAAAACAAATAAATAAAACAAATAGGGCTTCCCTGGTGGCGCAGTGGTTGAGAATCTGCCTGCTAATGCAGGGGACACAGGTTTGAGCCCTGGTCTGGGAAGATCCCACATGCCGTGGAGCAACTAGGCCCGTGAGCCACAACTACTGAGCCTGCGCGTCTGGAGCCTGTGCTCCTCAACAAGAGAGGCCGCGACAGTGAAAGGCCCGTGCACGCACACCGCGATGAAGAGTGGCCCCTGCTTGCCACAACTAGAGAGAGCCCTTGCACAGAGGCGAAGACCCAGCACAGCCAAAAATAAATAAATAAATAAATTTATAAAAAACCACTGAGGGCCTCCCTGGTGGCGCAGTGGTTGAGAGTCCGCCTGCCGATGCAGGGGATACGGGTTCGTGCCCCGGTCTGGGAGGATCCCATATGCCGCGGAGCGGCTGGGCCCGTGAGCCATGGCCGCTGGGCCTGCGCGTCCGGAGCCTGTGCTCCGCAACGGGAGAGGCCACGACAGTGAGAGGCCCGCATACCGCAAAAAAAAAAAAAAAAAAAGAAAAAAAAAAAAAAACCACTGAATCTTAAAAAAAAAATTAATTAATTAATTTTTAAAAAAAAGAATTTAGATACCATAAAATAAGAGCTAGGAAATAAATGAAAGAATGATTAAGAATAAATAGAATGAAAAGAAAGATGTCTGCAAAGCTGAAGAAAAGCTGAAAAACAAAACACCACAATTAAAGATTCAATAAGATATCAGAAATAGCAAGAAACAGAAGAGATACAGAGAAAACAGAATGAATGGAGTGGAGAAAGGCTTTCAGAATTAAAAATAAAACCATATTAAAGCAATTAGAAGATAATATTAGAACATAAAAATGATCCAATCTAAGGATAATTAGAATAAATATAATAAACTCAAAAAACATAGGACTCAATAAAGGGAACAGAAAAAACATTCACAGATAATATAAAGGAAAATTCCCTTTAAATAAGGGACCAGTATCATTCACTCCCCACTGCCAATCCATCAGAAGAAATCGTATCTGTTCTACCTTTTGCATACACCAGAACTGGACCACTTCTTACCATCTCCACTTGTTACCACCCTTATCTAAGCCACAATCATTTCTTACCTGCATTGCTATAATCAAGACTGCAATAGTCTCCTAACTGGCATCCTGAGCCTTCTATTCTGCCACTCTATGGCTTCTATTTCACATAGCTGCTTTTAAAATTATAAAACATTATGTCCCAACTCCACTGTTCAAATCCCTCCAGCAGTTCCCCATTTCATTCAAGGTAAAAGGCAGAGTCCTTAGAGTGGCCTAAAAGGTCTTATCTGCTCTAACACCCTGTCCCCATCCTCGCTTTATCTCTCTGACCTCACGTCCTACTACTCTTCCTCTTAGGTACTCCACACCAGCCACACTGGCCTCCTTACTGTCCCTTTTATAACTTAGATATGTTCTCACCTTAAGGCCCTTAAGGTGTGGCCTATGCCAGGAATGTTCTTCCCCTAGATATCTACATGGAATACTTCCTCACCTCCTTCAGGTCTTTTCTCAAATGTTACCTTCTCTGTGGTTATTCATGAGAAACTACTGAACTTGGGGTAAGAACAGAGAGAGTCTGTGGCATTATTGCCTAAAGCTACTCCCATCCCCAGAAGTCAGTGGGAAAGGTAGTTCTACCAAGGTGGCGAAAGCCATGAAAACCAGCAGCTTCACTGACAGAGAGGACTGACTTGATTTAAAGCAAAGCACAGAAAAACCCCACGCCTAACTGCATTGTCAGTAAGAGTGTGCATTCTTGGTGGCAAATGAAAAAGCAAGACCAAGGGCTCAGCTAGCCTGAGGTTGCTGTCATAGTGCAAGCAATGGACCAGCAGACTAGATAGAAATTAAAAAAGGAAATCTGGAAACGAAACTTAAGGGACCTTGATAAATGCTCTACACATCTGCACTGGAGAGACTGGAAAGGGTCCATCCACCAGGAGCCTGCATACACAGGCAGAAAAGACACAAAAGGGCCCAGTGGAAAGTAAAAGTTAGGGCAGACTTTTAAACTGTCTGAACTTTTTTTTTTTTTTTTTGCGGTACGCAGGCCTCTCACTGTTGTGGCCTCTCCCGTTGTGGAGCACAGGCTCCGGACGCGCAGGCTCAGCGGCCACGGCCCACGGGCCCAGCCACTCCGCAGCATGTGGGATCTTCGCGGACCGGGGCACGAACCTGTGTCCCCTGCATCGGCAGGCGGACTCTCAACCACTGTGCCACCAGGGAAGCCCAAACTGTCTGAACTTTGAAGGAGCTTCCCCAACACACACAATGATCAGCAGAGAGAGGAAGCCTTACTGGCTCAAGGTGTTTAGCACAATCTTTGACCAATCATTAACTGACCACTAAGCAATGCAGATACAGGTGTCACTCCAGGAAGCCAAACTTAAAAATTAAAACAGAAATTAAAAAAACAAAAACAAAACTGAGCAGATATCAGCAGTCACACACCAAGGAGAAAGATTCTACAGATTGAGTCCAGGCAAGTTACTTAAAAAACAACAATAATAACAAAGCAACAACAACCCTCAAAAGGGAAAAAAATCAGAATCCAAAATTGCTACAACACATTATGTAAAATGTCCACAGTTTCAACAAAAATTTATGAGATGTAAAGATGCAAGAAACTGTGACCTAAACTGAGAAGGGAAAAAAGACCCCATGTGATTGCAAACATCCCTGTGTAGGCTCAATGCCAGACTTAGCAAACACAGACATCAAAGTGCTTTAAAAGACTACAGAAAATTATATGAACAATGCCTTAAACAGATAGAAAATCTCAACAAAAAGCAGAAATCATAAAAAAAGAGCCAAATGGAACTCTAGAGTTGAATACTAGAGCAGAATAAAAAATAAACCTGAAGAAAGAGCAATCGAAATTATCTAATCTGAAGAGAGAGAAAAGAATAAAGAAAAACAAACAGAGCCTTAAAGACCTGTGGAACAACTGTACCAACATACACGAATTAGGAGTTCCAGAAGAAGTGGAGAGAAAGGATAGAAAGTGACCAAAAATAATACAAACTGATTTTTTAAATTAATCTACACATTAAGAAGCTCAATGGGGCTTCCCTGGTGGCGCAGTGGTTAAGAGTCCGCCTGCCGATGCAGGGGACACGGGTTCGTGCCCCGGTCCGGGAAGATCCCACATGCCACGGAGCGGCTGGGCCTGTGAGCCATGGCCGCTGAGCCTGCGCATCTGGAGCCTGTGCTCCGCAACGGGAGAGGCCACAACAGTGAGAGGCCCGCGTACCACAAAAAAAAAAAAAAAAAAAAAAGAAGCTCAATGAACCACAACTACAAAAACACAGAAATCTGTACCTAGACATGTAGTAAAATTGATGAAAGCCCCAAACAGAAAATCTTGGGAGTAGTAAGAAAAAAACAACCTATTATTTACAGGGAAGCAAAGATATAACTAGTGGCTAACTTCTCATTAGAAACAAGGGAGGCTAGAAGGCAGCGAGATGACATATTCAAAATGCTGAAAGGAAATATTGTCAAGCAAGAATTCTGTATCCAGATAGCTAAACTGTCTTTCAAAACTGAAGGTGAAATAAAGACATCCCCAATAACTTAGAGAATCCACTGACATCAGCTGGTAGCTTGAATCTACACAAAGAAATGAAGAGCACTGGAAAAAGTAAATATATGGGTAAATATAAAAGAATGCATTTTAAAAATTTTATTCTCTCATACAGAGTGAAGTCAGAAAGAGAAAAACAAATATCGTATATTAACGCATATATGTGGAATCTGAAAAAAATTGGTATAGATGATCTTAATTACAAACCAGAAATAGAGACCCAGACGTAGAGAACAAACGTATGGATACCAAGGGGCAAATGGAGGCAGGGGGTTGGATGAATTGGGAAATTGAGGCTGACTACTGATAGTATGTATAAAATAGATAAGTAATGAGAACGTACTGTATAGCACAGGGAACTCTACTCAATGCTCTGTGGTGACCTAAATGAGAAGGAAATCCAAAAAAGAGGGCCTATATATAAATATACACACACGTATAGCTGATTCACTTCTCTGTACAGTATAAACTAACACAATACTGTAAAGCAACTATACTCCAATAAAAAAAGAATAAAAAAATTATTCTCTTAAATTATTTAAAAGACAAGATCGTATAAAGCAGTAATAACAACACTGTATTGTTGGGTTTATAACAAATACAGATGATATATATGACGATAACTGCACAAAGGAGGGGGAAAGACAAGCTATCTTATAGAATTAAACTAGTACTAATCTAAAGTAGACTTTGGGGACTTAACCTGGTGGCGCAGTGGTTAAGAATCCGCCTGATAATGCAGGGGACACGGGTTCGACCCCTGGTCCGGGAAGATCCCACATGCCTCAGAGCAACTAAGCCTGTGGGCCACAACTACTGAAGCCCGCGCGCCTAGAGCCCGTGCTCCACAACAAGAGAAGCCACCACAATGAGAAGCCTGGGCGCCGCAACAAAGAGTAGCCCCCACTCGCCGCAACTAGAGAAAGCCCACATGCAGCAAATGAAGATCCAACGCGGCCAAAAAAAAAACAAAAAACAGTATGGTATTGGCATAAAGACTGAATTTAGATGAATGGAATAGAATACAGAGCCCAGAAATAAACTGTCACATGTATGGTCAAATAATTTTTAACAAAGGCACCAAGACCACTCAATGGGGAAAGAATAGTCTCTCCAACATGATGTTTGGAAAACTGGATATCTACATGCAAAAGAATGAAGCTGGACCCATCACTTACACCATGTACAAAAGCCAACTCAAAATGGATTAAAGACCTAAACATAAGATCTAAAATTCCTAGAAGAAAACACAGAGGAAAACCTTCATGATATTGAATGTGGCAATGATTTCTTGAATATGACACCAAAAGCACAGTTAAAAAAGCAAAAATAGACAAACAAGACCATGTGAAAATTTAAAACTTCTATACATCAACAGAAATAATCAACGGAGTGAAAAAGCAATCTGTGCAACGGGAGAAAATATTTATAAATCATTTATCCGATAAGAGGTTAATATCCAGTAGATATAAAGAACCCCTACAACTTAACAACAGAAAAATAAATGACCAACTTAAAAATGGGCAAAGAACTTGAACAGACATTCTCCAAAGGAGATATGCAAATGGCCAAAAAACACATGAAAAGATGCTTAACATCACTCATCATTAGAGAAACACAAATCAAAACCACAATGAGATATCATCTCGTACCCATTAGGATGGCTGCTACCAAAACCAACAACAACACACACACACACACACACACACACACACAAAACCCAGAAAATAAGTGTTGCTGAGGATGTGGAGAAATTGGAACTCTTGTGCACTACTGGTGGGAATATAAAATGGTGCAGCCACTATAGAAAATAATATGAAGCTTCCTCAAAATTTAAAAATAGAACTACCATAAGATGCAGCAATCCCACCTCCGGGTATATACCCAAAAGAAATGAAAGCAGGATGTTGAAGAAATATTTGCACATCCATGTTCACCGTAGCACTATTTATCAATATAATAGACAAGAGGTGGAAACAACCCAAATGTCCATTGATGGATGACTGGATCAACAATATGTGGCATATACATACAATGGAATATTATTTGGCCTTTAAAAAGAAGGAAATCTTGATACATGCCGCGATGTAAATGAACCCTGAGGACATTACGCTAAATGAAGTTTCAGTCATAAAAAAGAAAAATATTGTAAGATTCCACTTACATGAGGTATCTAAAGTAGTGAAATTCATAGAAACAGAAAGTAGAATGGTGGATGCCAGGGGCTGTAGGGAGAGGGAAATGCGATATTGTGATTTCATAGGTACAGGCATACCTTGGAGATACTCCAGGTTCAGTTCCAGACCGCCGCAATAAAGTGAACATCGCAATAAAGCAAGTCACAGAAATTTTTTTGGTTTCCCAGTGCATATAAAAGTTATGTTTACACTATACTGTAGTCTATTAAGTGTGCAATAGCATTATGTCTAAAAAAATGTACATACCTTAATTTAAAAATACTTTATTGCTAAAAGAATGTTAACCATCATCTGATAATGCAAGATTGCCACAAACCTTCAATTTGTAAAAAATAAAATAAAATATGCAATTATCTGTGAAGTGTAATAAAGTAGAACACAATAAAACAAAATATGCTTATAATTTCAGTACTGTTGTGTCTCAGGGAATAGGGAGGCCTGAGGAGAGGGAGAGAGACAGGGGAATGGCCAGTTGGTGGAGCAGTCAGAACACACACAACATTTATCCATTAAATTTGCCTCCCATATGGGCGTGGTTTGTGGCGCTCCAAAACAATTAGTGGTAACATCAAAAATCACTGATCACAGATCACCATAACAAATACAGTAGGGTGAGTGCCCTCGCCAGACTGGTTAAAGGTGCGGCCGGTTGTGCGCGCCGCTGGAGGGGCGCGGGCTCCAAGGGCACCATCAGACCTGAGGTGGCCGCCGGAGCCCGGGAGGCGCGGGGACGCATCTGTCACTGCCCTGGGGGATGGTCCCCAGGGACCACCGCCACCTCGAGGGCCCAAGAGCCAAACACCATAGAGACCTTGGATCCTGACCCTCCAGGATGCTGAGCCCACCAGAACTAGAAGTGAGATTTAAAATGCATGAACTGGGGGACTGTGTCCGACTCATCTTTCCATCTTGGGCTCCCTCACAGTGCTTGGGACATCATGACAACAGTAAGAGGTAGAGGAGCTTATCAAATACTGTTAAGCTTGAGCCTGGAGGTGACCAACAAACCTTTGGATCGAAGTGGGGGCCTTTGGGTTTCAGCATCCTGTAAGACTTTATTTACCTCCTTCTAAGCATCAAGAGTATCTGCAGAATTCCGGGCAGAAGGTGTTGGCCAGTTTCCCTGTGCAAGCCACCACTCACCTCTACAGTGATGAGTCAGATTCAGATGAGGAGCAGGAAGAAGAAACCCAGCCCTCTGACCTTCAGTGCCAGGAGGCGGAAGACAGCCCAGGAGGAAAGGGCAGAGACCGGCTGACAAACCCAGGACGGCAACCCGGAGTCTGCAGTGGCCTTGGTGGTAAGGGTCTGCTCCCCAACCTTGACTCTCCGGAGGATGCTGGGTGCCCTTCATCCCAATAAGTCTGTCTCTCCTACACCAGATCCATCTCACATGTGCCCTGCGGGACAGCCCTCGGGGACAGCCTCGCCAGGACACTTTGCCTTTCAACTGGGTATACAAGGACTTGACTTTCTCTGGCCAGCACCCCACTCTGGCAAAGACTCATCTTTTACTCATCCTTCTACTAGTGATTCTTTGTGCCTCATTTATACCTTTGAGAAAGGATTCTAGGACCAATAGGTTTGTGTCCACATGGGTTGTTATCAGGTGGGGCCAACTTTCAAAGCATGTTCAGCAATGTCACTGTGCTGATCAAATGACAAATTAGTCCATATCGATTAATAACTCACCCATGCCCCTCACTTAACCTGAGACCCTTTATTTGGCTATTTCCACTTTTGTAAAAATGATTCAGATATTGTCCAAGGTTGATGTGGTTGCTTAGTGGCATTCTGAAAAAAAAAATATTTATGAAAAACACACAAACACACTGAATAATTTCCATAAAAGTAACAAAAATAAAAAGACAAGGATTTGGGTGGAGGGACCATTCTGGATAAAAACATATATGATTCTTGTCTAAGGGCCGTGTGTATGAATAGAGAGACAAGCTTTAACTCTTAGGTGGGGACTGCTTTGGGCTTATTATTTGAATAGAATAACACTGTTTTCAATCAAGGTACCTAATGTAATATTATTTTCAGCTTTTCATATTTTGATGACCAAATGAGTGTATTCATCAAGGTTTTTTACTTAACTATTTTACATTTGGTTGTCTTCCTAGTTCTACTTGAAATAAATATTTGGAGAGACAAAAAAAACCAAATACAGTAAAAATGAAAATGTTTGAAATATTGGGAGAATTCTCACAATGTGACACAGAGACAACAAAGTGAGCAATGCTGCTGGAAAAATGGCACTGAGAGATTTGCTTAATGCAGGGTTGCCATGAACCTTCAATTTGTAAAAAATGCAATATCTGCAAAGTACAATAAAGCAAAGTGCAAAAAAATGAAGGGATGCCTGCAGAGATTTTCCATTTTACAAGACAAAAAATTTCTAGAGATCTGTTCAACAACTTTGTAAATATACTTAACACTACTGACCTGTACATTTAAAAATGGCCAAGATGGGGCTTCCCTGGTGGCGCAGTGGTTGAGAGTCCACCTGCCGACGCAGGGGACACGGGTTCGTGCCCCGGTTCGGGAAGATCCCACATGCCGTGGAGTGGCTGGGCCCGTGAGCCATGGCCGCTGAGCCTGCGCATCTGGAGCCTGTGCTCCGCAACGGGAGAGGCCACAACAGTGAGAGGCCCGCGTACCGCAAAAAAAAAAAAATGGCTAAGATGGTAAATTTTATATTACATATTTTAATTTTTTCTTAATTTTCAGGAATATACTGATTTGGAAAGAAAAAGAGATGAAAAATGTTCAATGTGGATGGATTAGCATAAATCCATCACTGCTCATGGAAATCCAAGCCAAAGCACATGCTCCACTGAGGGTGAATATATAGCCTTAGTATAGATGCAGTATAGCGAGTTGATAAGTGAGGGCTTAAAAGCCAGACTGCCTGCGTTCCCATCCCAGCTCCACCGTCTCCTAGCTAAATGACTACAAGCAAGCTACTTATCTTCTCTGTGTCTCCATTTCTTTATCTGTAAGATGCAAATAATGCTAGCATCTTCCTCACAGGACTGTTATATGGTTTAAATGAGTTCCTACAGATGTAGCACTTAAAAGAATGCCTGACACTTATTGACAACCAGCCAATAAACATTGGCTGATATTAACTGCAATGAAAGATGTGTCTCCTAAAACTAAAAAGGTTTTAAGAATCACAGATTATACAAGTTACTTAACAAAAACTAATGGGAACTTTACCAAGACTATGGGTTACTAGCAGTAGGTCATAATTTCAGGTATTGTTAGAGCTTTAGAATGGCAAATCCATCAAATTTAGGTGATGTACAATTAGGAAATCAGAATGATCCAAAGTACTCTAAAGATATAGCAGGTATAATTTTCAAGTCTTGGGGTATATAACTTTTCACACTGCCATGCATTATAAGGACCTGACAACACTAGCAAATAAAAGGTAAACTGGGCTGTACACAAAGGTACTTATAGTTATTTTAAATTGAAAATACAGATCGTTACAAAATGTACCTATGAATAGAACCAGGGAAAAAGGAAGGACAGATGAGGAAGGAGGAAACATAAGAAAACTAAATGCTCATCTTCCATAATACGATTGCCCCTATAAAGATTAAAAAGTCAGTACAGCCATGCTATGAAGAAATATGGAATTTAATACCAGAATAAATGGTCGTAATTACCCATGGACAGCTAGAATAGGGAATCGTCGGGGAGAGGGCAGAGAAAGCAGAAGACTTTTTAAAAAAAATTATTATAAGCTTTGTGATACTATTTGACTTCTTTTTTTAAAATAAATTTATTTATTTTATTTATTTTTTATTTATTTACTTTTTTTTGCGGTACACGGGCCTCTCACTGTTGTGGCCTCTCCTGTGGTGGAGCACAGGCTCCGGACGCGCAGGCTCAGCGGCCATGGCTCATGGGCCCAGCCGCTCCGCGGCATGTGGGATCTTCCCAGACCGGGGCACGAACCCGCGTCCCCTGCATTGGCAGGCAGACTCTCAACCACTGCGTCACCAGGGAGGCCCCTATTTATTTTTATTTTTGGCTGTGTTGGGTCTTTGTTGCTGCGCACAGGCTTTCTCTAGTTTCAGTGAGCAGGGGCTACTCTTCATTGTGGTGCATGGGCTTCTCATTGCGGTGGCTTCTCTAGTTGTGGAGCATGGGCTCTAGGCGTGTGGGCTTCAGTAGTTGCAGCACTTGGGCTCAGTAGTTGTGACTCGCAAGCTCTAGAGCGCAGGCTCAGTAGTTGTGGTGCACAGGCTTAGTTGCTCCGTGGCATGTGGCATCTTCCCGGACCAGGGCTCCAACCCATGTCCCCTGCATTGAGAGGCGGATTCTTAACCACTGCGCCATGAGGGAAGCCCACTATTTGACTTCTTATACCATGTACAGTCCAGTCCTCCATATCTGCAGTTTCTGCATTCTCAGATTCAACCAACCGAAATCAAAAATATTCAAGGGAAAAAAAATCCAAAAAGTTCCAAAAAGAAAAACTTGATTTTGCCACACGCCAGCAACTATTTACATAACATTTACATTGTTTTGGGTATTATAAGTACTCTAGAGATGATTTAAAATATACAGGAGGAAATGTTTAGGTTATATGCAAATACTATGCCATTTTATATAAAGGGACTTGAGCATCTGCAGATTTTGGTATCTGTGGGGGGTCTTGGAACCAATCCTCAGCAGATACTGAGGGAGGACTGTATGTTTATACTTAGATTAAAAAATACTTAGCCTATTTTATGCACCCTGAAACTACTAAAACACTGTTTTTTACCCTGACAAATGTCCAAAATGATTACACACGCTGGTAGTAAGGCTATGGAGAAAACAGGCTACCTCACATCTAAGTGAGAATGTAAATTTGTACAATACCTATGAAAAACAACTAGACAGTAGTTATCAAAATTTTAAATACAGGCACTTCCCTGGTGGTGCAGTGGTTGAGAATCTGCCTGCCAATGCAGGGGACACGGGTTTGATCCCTGGTCCGGGAAGATCCCACATACCACGGAACAACTAAGCCTGTGCGCCACAACTGCTGAGCCTGCACTCTAGAGCCCACGAGCCACAACTACTGAGCCCAAGTAGCCACAACTACTGAAGCCCATGCTCCACAACAAGAGAAGCCACCACAATGAGAAGCCCGCGCACCACAACGAAGCGTAGACCCCGCTCGCCACAACTAGAGAAAGCCCGGGCGTAGCAGTGAACACCCAACACAGCCAAAAATAAATAAATAAATAAATTTATACCAAAAAAAATTTTTTTTAATATATATATACTATTTGACCCAGCAAAATAATTTCTAGGAATTTACCCTACAAGCATATCTGCAAATGTGTGGAAAGGTATGTTCAAGGTTATCAAATGAAACAATATTTATTAGAGCAAAAGATTGGAAACAACTTAATTGTCCATCAATGGAACACTAGGTTAATGAATTATGGTTTATTCATACAATGAGATACTATGCAAATGGTCTTGAGGAAAGAGAACGTTCTTTTACGTATTGATATGATATATTGTTAAATGAATATGATGGGAAGAATATATTTATACTATCATATATACATAAATATTGTATATCTGGAAGGATAAACAAGAAACTAGCAACAGTGATGATCTGTTGAGGAATGGAAACTGAAAAAATAGGAAACAAGGGTAAGAAAGACTTTTCAATCAGCCTTTTTCTATTTTGGCATTAGAACCATACAAGCATCTTATCTATTCAAAAAAATTGTAATGCTTTTTTAAAAAAAGATTCCTTCCTAGTAAATGAAACCAAAGCTGAAAACCCTCAGTTTAACCTAAATAACATTTGTTTCAACTTAGAAATCCAATCAACGGGTTCAAGAAATGTGTCAGTAAGAACCTACAAACACTAACTTCTAGACCTGCAGAATAATAACCAAAAACAAGAAAATGGGGAGTTCAAAATAAAAATATTTTTCCTGACTTTTAAAGGTTTTGGTTATGAGAAAGTAACCAAGAGTTCTTATTCCACAATATCATCAGTTTGCCAATAATTATTCTCATTAGCTTTATAAAG
The DNA here is from genome assembly GCF_964341445.2 of Mesoplodon mirus. Taxonomy (NCBI): domain Eukaryota; kingdom Metazoa; phylum Chordata; class Mammalia; order Artiodactyla; family Ziphiidae; genus Mesoplodon; species Mesoplodon mirus. Next base: position 55,737,914 of record NC_138987.1, on the reverse strand, counting down.
GAATATGAAAAAGGAGAAGAAAAAAAAGAAAAAGGAGAGAGACCCAAAGTAATGCAATGATATATTCTAAAAAATAATTAGGAACAAAGGAGATGATTTCCTTAGGTCAAAAAGGTGAATGTGAGACACTTCCATAAGTCTGTTTTCTCAACACAGTCTTTATTCACTGGCACTAACTTTCCAATCCATATGTCATTCTAACCCCAAAACTCCCATAATTATAAGGTCTGATCACCAAAAATTTTAATTTGGAAAATGGAATTTTCATGTAGAAAAACCAATAAACTCCTTTTTATAAATATAAACCTTGAATTGGAACAACACAGAATTGGAAATTGGAATAAAATAGAATTTCTGGAAATTTAAAATACATTCTAAGTGGAAAATCAGAAACCATGTGACAGCACAACTCCTCTTACTACTATTAAAAGACACAGGACCCTCCAAATTGCTTAACATGAGTCATCACTGGCAGCTCTAAGTGTGGGAGTAGAGGGGGCTCAAAAGGAGCAGAGCAGGAATACATACAAGCTTGTCTTTTCCTATTTCACCGCCAGCTGCGTGGTGAGTTGTCGGTACCCTCCTCCTCATGCAGGTGGCTGTAACCCAAGCCCAGTCAAGCCAAATTATCCTCAGCTGTATAAATTCTTCAATAATGGTTTTAAACAATACTGATCATTTAATCCTCACCCCCTCCACACACATGTCAACTCCATTCCTCCCATCTCCCCAAAGCACAGATGCACAAACAGCACAAGGGAATGGAGGCAGCTATTAGGCAAAAACAAAATAAGGCAATTAAGAGCTATATTCACTGATTCTAATCCATAAAGGAAAATTTCATGCATATAGAAAAAGTGATTTCTAATACACCTTCTAACTTGAAAAAATTATTAACTGATGAATTAATAAGTATTTAAGATAAATTACTATGTGCCAATACTTGACACATAGTAAAGTATGGATAAACCTTGAGGACATTATGCTTAGTGAAATAAGCCAGTCACAAAAAAGACAAATACTATATGATTCTATTTATATGAGGTACTTAGAGTAGTCAAATTCATAGAGACAAAGTTGCCAGGTGCTGTGGGGTAGGAGAATGAGGAATTATTGTTTAATGGTACAGAGTTTCAATTTGGGGAGGTGAAAAATTCTGGAGATGAACAGTAGTGATAGCTGTACAACAATGTGAATGTACTTAACATCACTGAACTGTACACTTTAAAATGGTTAAAATGGTCAATTTTATGTTATGTGTATTTTACCATGATTTTTTTAAAATTTTAATGCAATAAGAAAAAAAATTATGAAAGAAAAAATTGATTGCTTGACCCAGCAAGAAACTCCTAAAAGAAGAAGGGAAAAAGAAAAAAAAGCACGAAAGCACAAATATCAATATTATCAATATCAGGAATTTTTTTTAGAAAGTATAGGTCTTACAGACATTAAAATACAAGACAAAAATAGAGACAACCTTATGTCAATACATTTGAAAACGTAAGTAACAAATTTCTTAAAAAACACGTTACCAAACACAGGCAAAAAATAGAAAATGTAAATAGTAACTACCTCTAAAGGTAACTGAGGTTATAATTTTAAATTCTCTCATAATGAAAAGGCTCTCATCTCTAATCTATTGATGATAGGAGTATAAATTGGTATAACTTCTTTGGAATATAGGCATTATTTTGTAAACTAGAACATTTATCAATCCTATGACCCAGAGATTACATTCCTAAGTACCAAGAGAAATTCTTGCTCATGGCACACCAGAAAACATGTAGAATTCATAACAGTAAGAAATGGAAACAACCCAAATGTCATCAACAGGAAATGAATAAACTGTGATGAATCCACTAAATGAAGTATTATATGGCAGAGAAAAATGAGTCAACTATTACAACTGTACACAACAATATAGATAAATCTTAGCAATATAATGTAAAGCATTAAAAAAAGAAAAAGAAAATCAATTCCCAGACTGCATACACATATTCTTTAAAAAAAACTAAATACAACTAACACTAGACAACATATTATTTAGACACACATATACACCTGATAAAACTATTTTTTGAAAAGGCAATGGAAAGAGTAAAAAAAAAAATTAGAATAGTATTTACCTTGAAAGGCTAGAGGAGAACATGTAAGACTGTCAGTATTCAATATTAAACTTCTCAGGTTAAATGGTGAGTTCATGAATATTCTATATGATACTTTTTTTTTTTTTTTTTTTTTTTTTTGCTGTACGCGGGCCTCTCACTGCTGTGGCCTCTCCCGTTGCGGAGCACAGGCTCCGGACACACAGGCTCCGCGGCCATGGCTCGCGGGCCCAGCCGCTCCGCGGCATGTGGGATCTTCCGGGATCGGGGCACGAACCCGTGTCCCCTGCATCGGCAGGCGGACTCTCAACCACTGCGCCACCAGGGAAGCCCGATACTTTTTAAAACCAAATACACGACATAAACAAAATGATAAAAATAACTACATGGTGGGCTTCCCTGGTGGCGCAGTGGTTGAGAGTTCGCCTGCCGATGCAGGGACGCGGGTTTGTGCCACGGAGTGGCTGGGCCCGTGAGCCATGGCCGCTGAGCCTGCGCGTCCGGAGCCTGTGCTCCACAACGGGAGAGGCCACAGAGGTGAGAGGCCCGCGTACTGCAAAAAAAAAAAAAAAAAAAAAAAAAAACCCTACATGCTAAAGTTTTTTTTTAAAGGGTCATCGAGGGATGTGGAGTAACTGATTCTCACACACTGTGAGTGGGAGTGTAAAAATCTATTTAGTAAAATCTACTAAGGCTGAACATAAGCATATCCTACAACCAGATGTCCTACTCCTAAGTATATGCTCAACAAAATGCACGTATATGTGCACCAGAGACATGTACAAGAATGTTTATAGCAGCACTATTTTTAAGAGTCCAAAACTAGAAACAAACGTAGACATCTATCAATGACAGAATGAATAAATAAATTGTGATATATTTACAGAACAGAATACTATATACCGCAATACAGAAAAAGAACGAGCTACTGACATAACATGCATCAATTTCAAAACCAATGCTAATGGACATATATACACTACCATATGTAAAATAGATAGCTGGTAGGAAGCAGCCGCATAGCACAGGGAGATCAGCTCGGTGCTTTGTGACCACCTAGAGGGATGAGATAGGGAGGGTGGGAGGGAGACGCAAGAGGGAGGAGATATGGGGATATATGTATATGTATAGCTGATTCACTTTGTTATAAAGCAGAAACTAACACACTATTGTAAAGCAATTATACTCCAATAAAGATGTTAAAAAAAAAACAATGCTAAGAGAAAAATGTCAGATGCAAAAGAGTGTATGTTGTATGATTCCATTTATATGAAGTTCATACATAAGCCAAACCAATCAATAGTGATAGAGGTCACAGTAGTGGGAAAGAAACTGGGTCAGGGTACAGGAAGGCTTCTAGGATCCTGGTACTATTCTATTATCATGATCTGAGTACTTATTATACAGGTCTGTTCACTGTGAAAAAATTCATCTAGTTGTACCCTTAAGCATTTTGTATTTTACTTTATGTATAGTACATAAAACTTTAACAAAAAAGAAAATAAACTAAAGACATCCTTTTGCCTCTTAATGGCGCAATTTAACTGATACTCTTTTTTTTTTTTGTGGTATGCGGGCCTGTCACTGTTGTGGCTTCTCCCGCTGCGGAGCACAGGCTCCGGACGCGCAGGCTCAGCGGCCATGGCTCACGGGCCCAGCCGCTCCGCGGCATGTGGGATCTTCCCGGACCGGGGCACGAACCCGTGTCTCCTGCATCGGCAGGTGGACTCTCAACCACTGCGCCACCAGGGAAGCCCTAACTGATACTCTTCATTCCCTCTGCCAGGCACTGACCAATATCCCTGGCTGAACACTGGCAGCTAACAGGTAACACTGACATTGGGGCATTTCTGCTCCCCCTATACTATACTGAGTCTGATGTATTTGTTCTCAAACCTACTTAATTCCAGTTGTGTCCATAATTTCAATTACATGATTGTAATGAAATATGAAATACATTAATGAACTACAAATGTAAGAAAAGTTGCTATTTCTTTGAGAACTAAGTTGAAGGCTCTGGAAGACTGAATATAAATCATTTGAAAAACCGTCCTCGGGACTTCCCTGGTGGCGCAGTGGATAAGACGCCGTGCTCACAATGCAGGGGGCCCGGGTTCGATCCCTGGTCAGGGAACTAGATCCCACATGCATGCTGCAACTAAGAGTTCGCATGCCACAACTAAGGAGCCCATGTGCTGCAACTAAGACCCTGTGCAACCAAATAAATAATTAAAAAAAAAAAAACCGATCCTCAACTTAAGTGTGGGTGAGACATAAATAACCTTGGGAAAAAATTAGAAATCTAGCAGGAGTCTATACTCATTGCTTCAAGTCTTTAAGAGTTCTCACTCCACTTAGAAAAACTGTAATTGGAAGTTGTAAGCAATGCATCACGGGGTGCAATTAATGCCAAATAGATGAAGAACTCTCATCAGCAGACTCATAACATAATATATCAAAAGACTGGTGAACAAATGTACATTTATTTGTTTTAAGCAAAAATAAAATGCTTATGATATGTATGTATCATTTTTATATCTTGCTTTAACCAACTTTTTCAGTTAATAGTAAACTGTATAAGATTGGATGGTATTGAATAAGAAGACTTCTACTATAATCCAAGAAAGCTTGCTCTAATTACTTTTGACAAACTAATACTATCTACTAGATAGATAAAGCTAAAATTTTAACTGTAGGGAATTCCCTGGGGGTCCAGTGGTTAGGACTCCGCACTTTCACTGCAGGGGGTAGGGTTCCATCCCTAGTTGGGGAACTAAGATGCCACCAGACGCATGGCCAAAAAAAAAAAAAAAATTAACTGTAAAGAAGTCTACTTATTAAAACGGCAAAAGAGAAATCAAATTCACCAAAGCTGAGATGCTATATTTAAAAGAATATGCCAGGACTTCCCTGGTGGTCCAGTGGTAAAGAATCCACCTTCCGATGCAGGGGACGGGGGTTCGATCCCTGGTCCGGGAACTAAGATCCCACATGCCATGTGCCGCAAACTACAGAGCCCACGTGCTCTGGAGTCCATGCACCGCAACTAGAGAGAGAAAACCCACACGCCACAACTAGAGAGAAGCCCGCGCGCCACAACAAAAGATCCTTCATGCCACAACTAAGACCCAACACAGCCAAAAATAAATTAAATAAATAAAAAAAATAAAAGAATATGCCTCTGGTGCCATATTAGCTATTATTGTTAACAAAATGGCAGCATAGTTACCCTATCTCAGCATAGTCTGGTTAATACAATAAAGGTCTTAGAAGAAGACAGTTGCTGAAAGGACTACCTGGGGCTCAAGGACCAAGGTCTGAGTATCACTGAACTGGAGAAACAACAGTCTGAGTGCTCTTGATAGAAGAAAACAGAAAAGATGCTTTTGCTAATAAATTTGCCTTGAGAGTTAAACTTTCTCTCAAACACAGTTAGTAAAATTTCTTTCTGGAATCTGATATAAACCACGGGTTTCTGAAAAAAAAAATTCTTGTTATACATTAGCATCCAGTTAGACTGAATTCCGGCATAATGGTTTCTTACCAGATTTCTTTAAAAGCATTGATCGAAAGCATTAGACAGCCCTCAGTGATAGTACTCTAAAGCTTCTCATTTCATTCATTATTCAACTAATATTCACTGAATGCCTACTACATTCTAAGCCTTGTGTGAGTCTGATTGGGAGGGTGCTGTTTCAGATTCAGGGGAAAATTATGGTATATCAGAATGCAGGGGTTTAATGAGAGCAGGTGGTGGGAAAGTGGCAGCCAAACCCTTTACCTATTCAACTGAGCAGTCTGACAATAAAGGAATGAATGAAATAGAGTGTTACCCAGAGTTCTAGCAAAGCCAATCAAAAGGGGTTTTCCCCTCAAGGGTTTACCTCTTAAAAAGGAATGCTTTTTGAAAGAGGAGAAGGAAGGAACCCTCCTCCACTGTTGGTGGGAATGTAAATTGGTACAACCATCATGGAGAACAGTATGGAGGTTCCTTTAAAAACTAAAAATTGAGCTACCATATGATCCTGCAATCCCACTCCTGGGCATATACCCGGAGAAAACCATAATTCGAAAACATACATGCACCCCAATGTTCACTGCAGCACTATTTACAGTAGCCAGGACATGGAAGCAACCTAAGTGTCCATTGACAGGTGAATGGATAAAGAAGATGTGGTACATACACACAATAGACTATTACTCAGCCATAAAAAAGAATGAAATAATGTCATATGCAGCAACATGGATGGACCTAGAGACTGTCATACTGAGTGAAGTAAGTCAGACAGAGAAAAACAAATATCATATGATATCACTTATACCTATATGTGGAATCTAAAAAAAAGGTACAAATGAACTTATTTACAAAACAGAAATAGAGTCACAGGTGCAGAAAACAAACTTATGGTTACCAGGGGGGAAGTGGGGGGGAGATTGGGATTGACATGTACACACTACTATAAATAATACAGATAACTAATAAGGACCTACTGTATAGCACAGGGAACTCTTCTCAATACTGTGTAATGATTTTTATGGGAAAAGAATTTTTAAAAGAGTGGATGTATGTATATGTAAAAAAAAAAAAAAGGAGAAGGAAAAATCAAACATATTAATACTACAAAGAAGGGCTTCCTTGGTGGGTCAGTGGTTAAAAATCTGCCTGCAGGGGCTTCCCTGGTGGCGCAGTGGTTGAGAGTCCGCCTGCCGATGCAGGGGACACAGCTTCATGCCCCGGTCCGGGAAGATCCCACATGCCGCAGAGCGGCTGGGCCCGTGAGCCATGGCTGCTGAGCCTGCACGTCCGGAGCCTGTGCTCCGCAACGGGAGAGGCCACAACAGAGAGAGGCCCACGTACCACAAAAAAAAAAAAAAAAAGAGGGGAAGATGAGGAAGGTCATACCAAATGACTCCAATTATTTCAGTAATAGAAACAAGAGAGAAAGCAGGGAAGCGTGAAGGCCTGAGAAGAAGAGAGAAGAAAACTAATACTGCCGACCATGTGCTGTGACATCATTTATATACAAATTTCATGTAATCCTGTTTAGTATTTATGACTCATTTAATTGAAGAACCTGAGACTGTGAGAATTCCCCAAGATCTAACAGCTGGTAAGTGGTAGGGTGGTGATTCAAACCCAGGTCTGTAAGACTACAAATTCTATCTCTTTCTACGATATCACACTGCTGCTTCAAAATCAGGAAAGTGCAAGAGAATAAATATGAGAGGAATAAAAAGGTCATGAAGCAGCAAAGGTCCAGTTAGAAGCAGACGGCATGAATTTGGAGTAGGTAATGCCAACTTTGTGCCCTCTCCCCCTGGGTTCAACTGCCCAGGTAAAAAGTATTTAACACTGGGAAGTTGCTAAAGGTGTAATAATATACACTTTTAAGAATTAAAACTGGGCAGACTTCCACTTTCCTTCAAATTATTACTATTGTTCTTTACTAACTGAATATCTACAAAATATTATGCACTTGGTAGTCTCATTGAACTTGCTACCTAACCATTCAAAGCTACAGTTTAAGTATCTGCCAATGGTCCAAAATTCAACACTAACCTGAGTAAGTGTTCTAATGTTGATCAAAATACCAGAAAATGTCCATCTAAGAATAACTTAATTTTCTTTCATTTTGAAAACTGACTTTATTTACAAGGAATGAGAGTTAAGTCCCTAAGACTAACAGACATAGGATTGTTGTCAAAAACCAGAATGCAGGGGCTTCCCTGGTGGCGCAGTGGTTGAGAGTCCGCCTGCCGATGCAGGGGACACGGGTTCGTGCCCCGGTCCGGGAAGATCCCACATGCTGCAGAGCGGCTGGGCCCGTGAGCCATGGCCGCTGAGCCTGCGCGTCCGGAGCCTGTGCTCCACAATGGGAGAGGCCACAACAGTGAGAGGCCCGCGTACTGCAAAAAAAAAAAACAAAAACAAACAAACAAAAAAAAAAACCAGAATGCAGACCCATTTTGTTCTTTTATGAAAGACTGTGAGAGGCTTTGAAATGAACCAAGATCACTTGGCATCTTCAATGGAAAACTAGGCACTGTGTAATGTGCACCTTCCCTAGTTACCTGATTCTACAAGGTCTGCATTCTTCATGACCTTTGAGCTGTTTTATAATTGTAAGTTATAGTTAAATGATAGCAGTTCAAAGGATTCTTGTCCATACACTTACAAACAAATTCTGTCCAGTAAGAGAGGAATGATTTTCCCCATGTCCCTATGGAAAAAGACAGTTTTGCATAGATTTGTAAATTCATTTCAGCATACCTGATCCTATACACGTGCAGTACTTTGAATTCTCCTTTGAACTACTTTTAACATCTTACAGGTTCTCCCATTAATTAATGAGTTAAATAACATCTTTTACATGTGTTCATTTTACATTTATATGAAAATCATTATTCTAACTTTTTAATCCTTTAACAATGAATTTTATATAACATGTAGTATATACCATGGAAGATGAAAACTTTAATGCAAAAGCTCAAGGGAAGGAATCATCCTTTTCCACTCATACACATATTTAAGGAAGGCCAGACAAAACTTAGGCCCTGTCTCTTCCCAGTTCTGAAATTTTAAGACTCTAAGAAGCACAGTCATTGTTGATCATTCTTGAAAGAGCCCATAATTCACAAAAGAATTCTTTGAAAATTATATTTCCAGCTGCTTTTTCCCCCTAATGCATAGTATAAACAAAGCACTGTCTCAAGAACAGAGCTTCATCATTTCAGAAATGCTTAGAATCTTTTGTCTGAACTACTTTTGTTAATTACAGTCACTTAAAAAAATAGATGGTTACTCAATATTCTGAAATAACCTATATGGGAAAAGAATATGAAAAAGAATGGATATATGTATAACTGAATCACTTTGCTGTACACCTGAAACTAACACAACATTGTAAATCAACTATACCCTAATATAGAATAAAAATTTAATTAAAAAAAAATAAATAAAATTCACATTCAATTAAAAAAAAAGATGGTACATCTTCACATTAAGCTAAAAATCTACATTTGACAAATGCTTTTTCTGATCCAAAAGTTTTTTTTTTTTTTTTTTTGCGGTATGCGGGCCTCTCACTGTTGTGGCCTCTCCTGTTGCGGAGCACAGGCTCCGGACGCACAGGCTCAGCGGCCATGGCTCACGGGCCCAGCCGCTCCGCGAACCAGGGGTACACGAACCCGTGTCCCCTGCATCGGCAGGCGGACTCTCAACCACTGCGCCACCGGGGAAGCCCTACTATAATTCTTAATATGAATGGATAATGCATGTAGCATATCATGCATTAAATATTCTAAAAGATAAGTTTTCATCCAGTTGAAATTAGTTAAGTAAATACTGGCCGATTAAAACGCATGAAGAGTTAACTCTTCCTTCTCCCTCCCCATCTCTACTCCCTCCAAACCAACAGGAACATTTCAGATGGTAATGTGTGTCAATTAGAAGTAAAGAGAATGCGGATAAACAAAACAACTGGAAAAGGTACAAAATGCCAGGCCCCAAAAGAGATGTCACCACTTCCAAGTTGCAACTGAAGTTAAAGAACTATAGTGGGAAGTCTTCACCATTTTCAGTAATTCAAAATAAGGTACGTATTGTCCTCCTCCTTGGGAATGTAACTCATTCCAAAACTTTTCTGACTCTTCTTGAGGCTCTTAAACCTCGAGCATGTGTTGTAGTGCTCTATTAAAGCTTTGTAAGAGTACTGTTCAAATACCAAGTAAAGAAAATAACTGAATCGTTTAAGATAAAAGTTAATAGGCTTTTCTCTCTACCCCCAATTCAACAATGTATAGATCTGGATACCAAGAAAAAAAAAGGTAGATGATTAAATACAGGCATTTCTTCTTCCCAGAGTAGGAAGAGCAATATGGCAGGCAGCTATTTCTTTAACAACTTCCTATTCACTAAGCCATCTTCTTTTTTCAGATCATCAGAGAATTTGGGTAAATTTCTCATGATGTACAAATCCAGAGAGCAAAGTAAAAAAAGAAACACCGGAAGAAAAAGAAAATAAAGTGGGAAGAACACAAAAATGCAGTATTCACATTGCCTGGTTGACCATAAACAATAAAGCAAAATATATTCACTGCCACCTTCTTTTCATCTAGAGAGAAAAGGAAAAAATAACACAATAGCCTCTACAAATATATATCATAAAATACCCCAAGGTTTCCAAATATTTTACCTCTGGAGCCAGATCACTGTGCTAAGGTGAGCAAAGTCTCTTCAGATGGGGTCAGGCAGTAGAGTGCTTCTAAAGACCATTCCCTAATGCTATTCAAAGTTTCTTATATACCACCTGCTCTAGAGTCCCCAAATTTAAAATTACTTCTATCACCTACCCCCTTTTCAAAATCTCCCTTAAAGGTATCTCTTAAGAAAGCTAGCTAAATTCAACTGAAAGTATAAATGACAAACAGGTACACATACTTTTTTTTTTTTTTTTTTTTTTTTTTTTTTTTTTTTTTTTTTGCGGTATGCGGGCCTCTCACTGTTGTGGCCTCCCCCGTTGCGGAGCACAGGCTCCGGATGCGCAGGCCCAGTGGCCATGGCTCACGGGCCCAGCCGCTCCGCGGCATATGGGATCCTCCCAGACCAGGGCACGAACCCGTATCCCCTGCATCGGCAGGCGGACTCTCAACCACTGCGCCACCAGGGAGGCCCACACATACTTTTTAACCCTTGGAAAAATGTTATTCATCAATTCAAACAAATCTCTGTGGCAGAATTTTTAATAGTTGAGAGTTTTTCTTCTTTCTTTCTTTTTTTTTTTTTTTTTTTTTTTTTTTTTTTTTTTGCTGTACGCGGGCCTCTCACTGCTGTGGCCTCTCCCGTTGCGGAGCACAGGCTCCGGACACACAGGCTCCGCGGCCATGGCTCATGGGCCCAGCCGCTCCGCGGCATGTGGGATCTTCCGGGATCGGGGCACGAACCCGTGTCCCCTGCATCGGCAGGCGGACTCTCAACCACTGCGCCACCAGGGAAGCCCTCTTCTTTCTTTCTTTGTTCCTTTTGTTTTCTCTTTTTGGGATGGAGGCACTGTTATACCTACTCTCACACAGAAGAAAGAAGAGAAAGAGAAAAAAATGCCAAGTCCAAAGTTCCCATGTTCTATCTCTACTGAAGAAAAGAGGTATTTGTTACTGTGAAGTCTCCTTCCACAGCTCTTGACAAATCCATTCTTCAACATTAAATCATGGGAGGTGATCTCCTACTTCCAGCACCCCCATGAACAGGAAAGAGAAAGCCTGCCCTGCTAGCTTCCAAAATTTTTTGATAGGTGTATGTGTGGGGCATTTTGTGTTTTAAAACATCTTTGCAAATTCTTTGATTTTACTCCCATCAAAAAAACAGAGTCTGGGAATTCCCTGGCGGTCCAGTGGTTAGGACTCCACACTTCCACTGCTGGGGGCCTGGTTTTGATCCTTGGTTGGGGAACTAAGATCCCACAAGCCACATGGCGCAGCCAAAAAAAAAAAAAAAAAAATTAGGTAGGGTCCAATTCTCCTCCCCACAAAGAGAATGAAGCAGAAGTGACACTGAGCAACCTCGGAAATTAGGTCATAAAAGGTGATAAAATCTCTGCCTGGCACCTTTCCAGTTCAGGCAAGTTTGCAGTCCTGAATTACCATATAAGATATCCAGCCACCCTATATCCCTGATTCTGCAGAAACCATGGGACAAGGGCTCAGAGGGTTAGAGAAGTCCGAGGGGTGCCAGCTGTTTCAGTCTTCCGAGCTCTGCCACCAGACTTGTGAATGAGGAATCCTTGGAGATGACCCCAGGCTCAGCTACCATCTGCCTCTAACTGCGTAACAGACTTCGGTGAGGAAGCCTTTTAGATGATTCCAGCCCCAGCTATCATCTGATTGCAAACTCATGAGAAACCGTGAGAAAGAACTGCCTAGCTGAGCCCAAACATCAGAATCATGAAAGATAAAAGGAGTGTTGTTTTACATCACTCAATTTTGGCATGGTGTGTTACACAGCAAAAGATAACCAAAACAGATTTTGGTATAGGGAGTAGGTTACTTCCATAACAAAAAGTTAAAATGTTTAGCTTTGGGACTGGATGGCAGGAGAAAGCAAGAAGGGCCTTGAAAGTGTCAGTGAAAGCCTGAAGGGTCTTAAGGACACTGGTAGGAAGCTGTCAACAAAGACTTAAAACAGGGATCACCAAACTACAATCTACTGGCAAAATTCAACCTGCTGCCCGTTTTTGTAAATAAAATTTTATTGGAACACAGTAACACCCATTTGCTTACATACTGTCTATGTCTATGGCTGCTTTCTCACTATGACAGTAGAGTTGAGTAGCTGTGCCAGAGATCATAAGGTCCAAAAAGCCTAAAATATTTATGACGTGGCCCTTGACAGAAAAAGGTTGCTAATCCTCGGCTTAAAAGAAAGTGAGGAGGGACTTCCCTGGTGGCGCAGTGGTTAAAAATCCGCCTGCCAATGCAGGGGACACGGGTTCGAGCCCGGGTCCAGGAAGATCCCATATGCCGTGCAGCAACAAAGCCCATGTGCCACAACTACTGAGCCTGCACTCTAGAGCCCACGAGCCACAACTACTGAGCCCACGCACCTAGAGCCCATGCTCTGCAACAAGAGAAGCCACTGCAATAAGCCCGCACACTTCAACGAAGAGTAGCCCATGCTCGCCGCAACTAGAGAAAGACCGCTCACAGCAACAATGACCCAAGGCAGCCATAAATAAATAAATTAATTAATTAATTAATTAATTTAATAATAATTTTAAAAAACATTAAAAAATAGAAAGTGAGGAAAGCCTTATTGGAAGCTACAGAAAAGGAGAATCTTATTAGATAATGGTGGAAGGTTTAGCAAAGCTGTCACCTGCAGTAATGTGAAAAACAGAAAATATAACTAATGAACTGATGGATCTGGGTAGATTTCCAGGCAGAATGTCAAAAGTATCAACTGCTTTTTTTTTAGCTGTGTGCCACAAAGTACAGGTAGAGAGAGATAAGAAAAGAAGGAATTATATAATTTTCAAGCAGAATATAGAGGACATACAAAGGAGTCAGGACTTGCTAGATCCAAAAATAAATGTTTCTTATTCCCAGGCTCCCCATATAGCAAACGTTTCTCAAATTAAGAAATGCCCTCTGGGCAAAGATCAAATCCAAGGCAGTGTCAGGGAAACATGGCCTAAAGATTAAATTTTTGTTTAGGCCAAGGGTTGGCAAACTTTTCCCATAAAGGGCCAGATAAATATTTTAGGCTTTGAGGGCCATACACAGTCTCTGTTGAACATTCTTCTTTTATTTTTTAATAGCCCTTTAAAAATGTAAAAACAGGGGCTTCCCTGGTGGCGCAGTGGTTGGGAATCTGCCTGCCGATGCAGGGGACACGGGTTTGAGCCCTGGTCCGGGAAGATCCCACATGCCGCAGAGCAACTAAGCCTGTGTGCCACAACTGCTGAGCCTGCGCGCCACAACTGCTGAGCCTGCGCTCTGGAGCCCGTGAGCTGCAACTACTGAAGCCTTTCAGCCTGGAGCCTGCGCTCCGCTACAAGAGAAGCCACCTCAGGGAGAAGCCTGTGCGCTGCAGTGAAGAGTGGCCCCCGCTCACCACAACTGGAGAAAGCCCGCGCACAGCAGCAAAGACCCAACGCAGCCAAAAATAAATAAATAAAATAAATAAAAATTAAAAAAAATAAAAATTTAAAAACAGAGAATTCCCTGGTTGTCCAGTGGTTAGGGCTCCATGCTTCCACTGCAGGGGGCATGTGTTCGATCCCTGGTCAGGGAACCAGATCCCGCGAGATGCGCGGTGTGGCCAAAAAAAAAAAAAAATAGTAAAAACAAATCTTAGATCACTGGCCATAGTCTGCCTACCCCTAGTTAGGACTCCGAAGAGATTTTAAAGTGGAGTCTCACAGATGCTTTCAAACATAAGGACTTCTAAGAATATTAAAGGTGTTGTCCCACAAAAGGCTTAAAGGAAGCTGACAGGGTTCAGGACATGCTACGCCAAAATATGGCACCCTAGCATATTGAATATTTTAAGCTGAAGAATCTTGAGAAAAGATCAGAAAGAGGAAGGTCACTCTGTGGGGGTCTCCCCCCACCTTCTCCCCTGAAGCAAGTCATAAAACCCTCATGTAAGAGGTACCCTCCCTATACCTGGAAGAAGGGAGCATCTGTATCTCCAAAGACAAAGGGACAAGGAAAGGAATCCTAACAAACAGGCCTTACTAAATTTCCCCCAGATTACTACACTTACTTCATACTCTTTGATCTATCACTTCTCCACACTGTCCACTCTTCAGTAAACCTAGCATAAAAATACTCAGGTTCAAACATTTCTTTGAGTCTTCATTTACATCTCCCATTTCACATAAAATTTACATCAGATAAATTTGTATACTTTTCTCCTCTTAATCAGTCTTTGCCAGTTTAATTTTCAAACCCAGCCAGGGACCCTAAGAGGGTCAAGGAAAACTTTTTTCTCCTCTACAAAGCCTAACGGAGAGAAGGGGTTATATCAATGTGCAAATGTGGCTTTTGTCTAATAGAGTAAACCCTTCAGTAAGAGCAACAGAGAATTTTACCTTCAGAAACATCGTCATCTTGGACTAAAAAGGACAGAGACAGTACAAAATGAAAAAAGGCTTTTGGGACCCCCACCCCACCCTGTCCAAAGCTCTGTGGGCAGGAAACAGGCTGGGAAAATTACTTACCTGCAAACAGAGAATACATTTTATGGAAAAGGAATGATAATCCAAAGGGCAAAACCAAGAGCCGTAGAGGATGGTTCCTAGGCAGTAGGGGCTGAACCCTAATCACACAACTAGCAATATGTTGGCTGGATTTCAGAACCGTGACTATTGTGTTCTTTACATTTTTTCTTTATTTTTGAACAGGAGTGTCTACAGTTGTTATCTTAGGCCCATCCATTATTGCATATTGGGAGGGGCTGGGTATGGAGAAAGATAAGGTGATTCTTTAGTCCACAGGTCTTCAAAGTGAAGGCAAGGGTACTCAAGGAGCTATACCCAAGGAACTAATATATCCAAATAGCCTTATCTGCACCTGGATCTGATTTAGATTACAAGATCCTGGATCTCTAGCCTGAGCCTGATGCTGTACTAGATAAGACTTTGGAGGCTTTGAGAAGGAGTGCTTGTGTTTTGCATGTGGAGGAAGATAAATACTGTAATTTGTAGCCAGAGAGAAAACTAAAGTGGCTTTGAAATAAGTCTGCATATTCTTGACACTCCTCCCAGCAAGAGGTGGAGTCTAATTCCCTTCCCTTTGAATATGGATTGGCCTTAGTGACTTGTTTCTTTTTCTTTTTTTCTTATAAATTTATTTTTTAAATTTATTTATTTTTGGCTGTGTTGGGTCTTCTGCTGCTGCTGCGCACGGGCTTTCTCTAGTTGCAGCGAGCGGGGGCTACTCTTCATTGCAGTGCGCAGGCTTCTCATTGCGGTGGCTTCTCCCTGCAGAGCACGGGCTCTAGGTGCACGGGCTTCAGTAGCTGTGGCACGCGGGCTTCAGTAGCTGCGGCGTGTGGGCTTCAGTAGCTGCGGCACGCGGGCTCTAAAGCACAGGCTCAGTAGTTGTGGCACATGGGCTTAGTTGCTCAGTGGCATGTGGGATCTTCCAGACCAGGGATCGAACCCATGTCCCCTGCATTGGCAGGAGGATTCTCAACCACTGCACCACCAGGGAAGCCCCAGTGACTTGCTTCTAATGAATAAAATGCAGTGGAAATTGACACTGATTCTGAATTTAGGTCATAAAAGACAATATAGTTCCCTTCTGGCTCTCTTACTCGGAACAAGTATTTTTAGAGCCCTAAGCCTCCAGGTAAGAAGTCTGGCTACCATGAAGCCCCTATGTTGGAAAGACTATACAGAAATAGGGAGCGATATCAAGGATCCCCAACTATTCCAGCTTCTACCTATTTGGACTTCCCTGCTCAAGTGCCATGCATGTGAGTCCGGTAGGAAGCCTCCGAAATAACCCCAGGCCCATCTAACTACCAGTACATAAGAGGACTCATGCAAGAATCACTTAGCTGAGCCCAGTTAACACCCGGAAGCATAAGAGTTTTATGCCAAATTTGGAGTGGTTTTGTTCCTTAGCAATAGATAACTGCAACAACATGCCTGGAGACCCTAGCCTGAAATGTTAGGAGGTGAAACTTAGCCTGCCTTTCTATATCACCAACCAAATAACATAAAACAGCATCTTTATGCTCCCCCCGACTCCTTCTTCTTCCCACAGTAGAAATATTTGATTTGACCATGGTAAAAAATATTTTCATGGCTGATTTAAATGTATACAACTACAATGTGACGAGTATTGTGTTTCAAACTGTATGTCAGTCTAACTTTAAACGTTACTTGAAAGCACCTACATTTACACACACACACACACACAATGGTTTGCTGCTTCCTAGCATATTATTTCACTTATTTTACAAATGTTTTTTAATAACTAAGTAATTTGAGACTGGTAGTCATACTACCTCCTCTGCAACATAACACTAATATGTAGTGTTTTAAAAAGTGCAGCAGAACTAGAAGAAACCTGCAGCAGAACTAGAATAATCGTCACTAATATATAATAACCACTATTTCTAAGGTTTCTTCATTGTTAAATGCCATGATCTAAGTTCAGAGAAAATAAATCTTTTGCATCTGAAGATATACAATTCAATATGTTTTAGATCACTGGCAGGGAATTTAACATTCTAGCTCTTAAAAGAAACAATGGAATATGATGTTCACAGATTATAAACATGGTTAAGCTCAACTTCTGTAGTGAAACTAAAACAGCTGAGCCAAGAACTAATTGGACCCAGCAGAATGGCAGAAGGTACTCTGGAATAGGAAGAGTAAAGAGGCCCAAGGTCAAGATAACTTACTCTGAAAATGTAATTACTTTCTCCATTGTATAAACACTTCCAACTAGACATTTTAAGGAAAAAAGCCTTAATCCTCTATGAAAACAAATAACTAAAACATCCTAAATTATTTAGCAGCAGTTTAATTCACCTTTTTTCACTCTTTCCTAGACTGTCACATGTTTTTTTTTTTTTAGCAAGCAAGCATTGAGAAGAAAAAATCAAATATAATCACTTTGAGAAGAAATTTTTTTTTTTTTTTTTTTTTTTTTTCTGTACGCGGGCCTCTCACTGCTGTGGCCTCTCCCGTTGCGGAGCACAGGCTCCGGACACACAGGCTCCGCGGCCATGGCTCGCGGGCCCAGCCGCTCCGCGGCATGTGGGATCTTCCGGGATCGGGGCACGAACCCGTGTCCCCTGCATCGGCAGGCGGACTCTCAACCACTGCGCCACCAGGGAAGCCCTGAGAAGAAATTTTAAAGAATAAAATATATGTTCTGCTTTAGATATGATTCTTTGAACACTAAGTAATACATATACCCCCAAGTATATACATATCCAGTATATACATTACATATATCCAAGTTCAGGTAACTAAAAGGAAAGAGGTCAGTGTGCAAAAGTCTATTTAACCCATAATATGGCTGATTTTAAATATCAGTCTGGGTTCTGGGTCCTGATAGCAGAAAGTCATCTAATACAAAGGGAGAAGAAAGATTCTCTCTTGCTCACAGGGCAGAAGTTTAGGTTCTATACAAATTGTGGAATAAGTAAAGGTTATTCTTCCACAGAGAGTCCACAACTACCTAATTCTTCCTTTCTCATTCAAAAGTCCCTCAATAGGGCTTCCCTGGTGGCGCAGTGGTTGAGAGTCCGCCTGCCAATGCAGGGGACACAGGTTCGTGCCCCGGTCCGGGAAGATCCCACGTGCCACGGAGCGGTTGGGCCCGTGAGCCATGGCCGCTGGGCCGGCATGTCTGGAGCCTGTGCTCCGCAACGGGAGAGGCCACGGCGGTGGGAGGCTCACGTACTGAAGAAAAAAAAAAAAAAAAAAAAGTCCCTCAATAAAACTGGCTTCAGGTGTCAGAAAAACACTAAACTCATTCAACTAAGTCACATTAAAGAATGAATTTTTGAGAGCCCCTAACCTTTCCATGAGATAAAAGACTGTAAACAGTATAATGCAATATAATGGGAAAAATTCTGGTTTCCCCAAAAAATTTCCTTAAAGCTCTACATCAAAGAGATGGGGCCATTATATTTACCACTGGATCCCTCAGCACCTAGTATAGGGATAAGCACATTAGTAAGCACTCGAAACTCTGCATAAATGCATATTTTGCTTTTATTCCCCATATAAGAAATATGCATTCTAGATCCATTCTATCAGTAATGAGCTACAAACCTTTGGCAAGGTCCTGGATCTCTCAAGCTTTAGTTTCCATCACACAACATAAAATGAGGTGAGGTGCGGACTGGGGATGAGGATTAGATAATAAGTCTCATGAGGCCAGTGACTGTCTTATTCACCTCTGTATCTGTGTCTAACGAAGTGGCTAGGGCACATTCAAATATTTACTGGACAAAGTTTCTTCCAACTCTAGGACTTCTCTGGTGGTCCAGTGGTTAAGAATCTGCCTTCCAATGCAGGGCACGCGGGTTCGATCCCTGGTCAGGGAACTAGGATCCCACATGCCTCAGGGAAACCAAGGCCATGCGCGGCAACTACTGAGCCTGCGGGCTCTAGAGCCCACGTGCCACAACTAGAGAGAAGCTTGTGTGCCACAACTAAGACCTGACACAGCCAAATAAATAAATATTTTTCAAAAAAGGTTCTTCCAGCCCTGACCCTATAATTCTTCATTGTTTTTAACAAAAAAAAGGTTCCTCCAGCCCTGACCCTATAATTCTGCTTCATTTTTAACTTAGCTTTTTCAGCATACAGTATCATAGTCCACTAAGCAGGAGATTTAAGACTCCTCCTCTACACTGAGATCAGTTCCAGTAAAGGCCTTTTAAAACAAAACACTTCTAAAATCTTCTCCACCTCTCCACACAGGTGCTTTGTGTGACTGATATTATTTATCCCCTGGATGCAGCTTTTAGAAAGGTACGATTTGGACAAAGACAGGATGCCAGAAACAATACAATTTTCCAGATTCTTCTGAATTGGTTTTATTCCAGTTTGATTTTATTATGCTACTTAAAACACTATTAGAAGTACCTGGAATAATCAGGTTAATCCATTTGCAATCCAAAAATGTATTCCAAAGTCAAATATTATTATTATTGTCTCTTCCATATGCCCATCCTTTAGCATAAATGAGAGCTATATTCATTTATTTAAGTTCATGTTTTTCACAGCATGCAACCAACACTACCATCTACTCATTATTTAGAGTCCTTTCTGTAGCACTATTATAAAAGGTTACATTTAAGAGGACCTTGGGGAATTCCCTGTGAATTCCCCAGTGAAACCCGTAGTTAGGACTCCCAGCTTTCACTGCCGAGGGTCCAGGTTCAATCCCTGGTAGAGGAAATAAGATCCCACAAGCCGAATGGTGTGGCAAAAAAAATTAAAACTTTAAAAATAAAGGACCTGTGCCTTTGGAACACTATCACTCCAAATTAGGTGTAGCCTTCAAAAAGTTGGCACATCTCTGCTATCAGGTAGTAATGAGCATAATAAATTCAAGGGCTTCAGCTAGAACACATTATTATGATTGACATATTCCCCAATTATTAAAGTCTAATAACAACTTTTGAAATATTAATCTATATCCTCAGTAGCAATGTACAGTCTGTACCCTGCCAATGAGCACTTACATTATGTCCATTCAATCACCCACTAGGTACCAGACACTGTTCTAGCCCAGGGGTCAGCAATCTTTTTCTGTAAAGGGCCAGACAGCAAATATTTTAGGCTTTACAGGCCTTATAGTCTCTGTCGCAACACTCAACTCCGCTGTTGTAGTGTGAAAGCAGCCACAGACAACATAATAATGAATGTGCATGGCTATGTTCTAATTAAACTTTACTTACAAAAACAGGCAGCAGGCCATTTTTAGCTTGCCAGCCCCTGTTCTATGCCTATGGGGAGACAGAAGTGAAACAAATTTTTTTAAGTAAAGTTAAAATTTTTTAATTAATTAATTAATTAAAATACACCTGCACACACACAGCCTGTCAGATGCTAATAAGTGCTATGGAGAAAAGTAAAGCAGGATCAAGGTGGTAAGGATACTCAGGACTTCACTGATAAGATGACATCTGAGCTCAACACCTAAAGAAAGAGGAAAAGCCATGCTACCTCCATAGAAAAAGCATTTCAGGGAGAGGTAATGGCAAGTATAAAGGCTCTGAAGAAGAAACAACCTGGCATCTTAAAAAAAACAGCAAGGATGTCACTGTGGCTACAGGGACATGAGTAGAGGAAAGAGTCATAGGAAATTAGGCCAGAGAGGTAAACTGAGGCCAGGTTCTGTACAATCTTTTAAGGCCACTGTCAGAACCTTGTTGGAGATGGAAAGCCCCTGGAAGGCTTTGAGCAAAGGGGTGACAACCCAACTTGACTTACTTTTTAGGGGATTGTTCTGGATGTCTGCTGAGAACAGACTGTACAGAGATAAGGGCAGAAATAGAGAAATCAGTCAGAAGGCTAATGCAATAATCCAGGAAAGAGAGAACGGCAGTTTGAATCTCGGTGGTAGAAATGGTGACCAGCTTCAGCATGTATCCTAAAGGTAAAACCAGATTAGATGTGAAATGTTACAGACAGAAAAGCATCAACTAGGTTTAAGGCTCGAGTAACCAGGAGAGTCTATTTCCTGTTATGGGGACGACTGTGGGAAAAATCTTGGGGGAAGCATATTAAGTTCGAGATGCGTAACAGACACCACATAGAGATGTTAGGTGGGCAATGAGATATACAAGTTTGGAGTTAATATACTTTTACATTATGATTATTCCCAGTACGTTTGATCTCTCCAACTGGGTTATAAAATCCTTAAAAATAAAACCCCTGGACTTCCCTGGTGGCGCAGTGGTTAAGAATCCGCCTACCAATTCAGGGGACACAGGTTCAACCCTTGGTCCAGGAAGATCCCACATGCTGCAGAGCAACTAAGCCCGTGAGCCACAACTACTGAACCTGCGCTCTAGAGCCCACAAGCCACAACTACTGAAGCCCACGCGCCTAGAGCCCGTGCTCCACAACAAGAGAAGCCACCACAATGAGAAGACCGTGCACCGCAACGAAGAGTAGCCCTGCTCGCCGCAACTAGTGGAAGCCTGAGTGCAGCAACAAGAACCCAGTGCAGCCATAAATAAATAAACAAACAAATAAATTTTTTTAAAAAGTGAAACCTCGTTTTCACTTTACTCACAGGTATCATCCCCAAGACTATTTACTTACTTTATACACAGTTTTAATAAGATTAGATTTTTAGTTTCTGAATTCACAAATGATAGAAGCAGCAAATTTAAAATGGTGGTGCCAGGGGGTGGAAGACAGCAGCTAAAACTGAGAGCTGACAAAGGAATACATAGAAATTATAAAATGCTGACAAAAACTAGAAATATCCAGCATTCCGAGATTACAGTCGTCCCTCAGTATCCACTCAGGGGATTGGTTCCAGGACCCCTGCAGATACCAAAATCCTTGGATACTCAAGTCCCTTATATAAATCGTCACAGTATTTGCATATAACCTACGCACATCCTCCTGGATATTTTAAATCATCTCTAGATTATTTTTAGTATCTAATACAATGAAAATGCTATGTAAATTAATTGTAAACAGAGTGTAAATGCTATGTAAACAGTTGCCAGCCTGTGGCAAATTCAAGTTATGCTTTTTGGAACTTTCTGGAATTTTTTTTAAAAAATATTTTCAACCTACAGTTGGTTGAATCCATCCATGCAGAACCCACAGATACGGAAGGCCACGTACATTTACTCTAAGGACAAACAGCTGTACCTATATGTCATTAAGTCAGCAATTCCTGAAAGTGTTTGTTATAGCACAAAATATTTCTAATTATCATTAGCGACATTTAATGTTATTAATGTTTTAAATGACATATTTTTTAAAATATTGCTAATAAAAATGGTATGTAAAAGAGTAAACATAATTTATTTGAATATTTTATGTATGTGTTATTCTCACAGGATTTGTTAGGGAGCAGATAAAATTACACACATGAAAGTCATTTAATAAACATTACTTGGGACTCGCCCTGTGCTAGAAATGGTAGATATAAGAAAAAGCAAGCCATCATTAAAGCTCAAGCCTTTCTTGAGAGATAAAAACATAAACAACTAATTATAATACAATGTGATCAGTGGAATGAAAACAGACTTGGGATTAAGACATCTGGGTTTGAATTTTGCCACCATTCTTGGCTTACAGTTTGAGGTGCTAACTATGCTTAGCTGGCCGACCATTCAAAAACAGGCAGCAGGCCAGGCCTATGAGCAGCAGTCTGCCAACCCCTGTTGTACAGGAATATTGGGGATAAAAACAGTAATCAGAATAGCTTATTCTGTGCCCTGTTCCCCTGGCTAAGATAAGGTTTAGAAGTTGCAGAGGCAAACATGTAACTGGACATGTAACTTTCCTCCCTATTCTCTTTGCCTGGCTAATTCCCACTCAGCTTTCAGGTCTCTGATCAGATGTCACTAACTCAGGAATCTGCACTCTTCCCCTCCTTACCCCCATCTGAGACTGATCCAGTGCTTTTTCTACAGGCTTCCAATCCAAAAAGCCCTCACTACTTCTATCAGAGCTTTCACATTAAACTGTAATCTCTGTTTAACTGTCTTTCCTGCTAGACTGTAAATCCAGGTAAGGAGGAACCTGTCTACTTGTTCCACATGATCTCCCAAGCATCTAATTCAGTGCCTGGCACATAGTAGATGCTAGGAAATATCCACTGAAATGAGTGAATCCAGTAATAGTTGAGTCCCCCATTCAGCAACAGCTCTTTCAGGAACCTGTCAGGACACAGATCCTTGGGTACTAAGAGGATCTGTTCTCTCCTTCGAAACAGTACTTTCCTCTCCCTTCCCAGGACACAAGCCAAATTCTTTCCCCCTTCTAACTCCTCTGTTTCCTTGGCCCGATTGAAGGAGTTGAAAGCTAATTCTGCCTGAAACCTCTTCCCTCCCTTCCCTTTCCAACTCTAAAGCTACACCTCCCCACTTCCTTACTGTAATCGTGCTGTCATTTCCCCAGCAAGCTAGTAACAGTGTCATTTACCAGTTTCCAGGATATGTAGGATATTTAAGAATAGGGTACTAAAAACATCCAAATATTCTACTTTTCAGTAAGAAAGGGGAGAAAATAGAAGCAGGGAAGGTAAACAACAGGAAATAGAACAGGGAATTCTAGTTTCTGAAGAGATGGATTAACAGCTTTTTACTGCAGATCACTTTGGCCCCAGGAGTAGAAAGCAAGTAACAGAGCTCCAGCTCTGCATTCCCCCAGCCTCTACACCAGCACCAGTAGTCAGGGAACCCTTTTACTCTGCAGCTTCTTCCCATACCTCTATCCTGCATCTACTTATACTACAATTTGCCTCGAAACATCAAGACTAATCTCATTATGATCTCTAACCCTACTTATATCACTCACTACAAGAATCCCAGGACTCTGGAGTCATTCCAAATCCTCCAACTCTCATCCCCATATGGCTAAGTACATCATCTTTCATGAACCAGCCCCCTTTCCCACTCGTCCCTCAATTCCTGAAATCATTCCATCATATCCTCTGGAACTCAACAGCAAAATCCCCTGTATCTTCAACCTCTTGTCTGAATGGTCCCTTCACCTTTTTGCTCCAATTGAAATCTAACTGCTGAGGCCACTGCTCTCTCTACAGTCCTGTCTGTGGTTGTTTTCTCTCCCACACCTGTTATACTACTGGGCCTGGGGGTAGAAGAAGGAGGTACTCACCTTGTACCTTCTTTCTGCTTCCAGGTTATTCCCCTTTCTTCCTTCCTAAAAAAAGCCCCTGTCAGACCATACCTCCACCTCCCCACCCCTCTGCTACATTTATCTGGATAAGCTGGGTCACTTCTTCTCAAGCCTCAAAGCTTTTGGTTCCTACCTCACTGGTCTGTTATAATTCCAGGTGATTTCAAATGTTCACCTCGATGACTCTTGTGACACTCTGACCTCTCAGTTCCTTGACCTCCTCACATGCAATGATCTTGTTCTCTACCCTACTTTAGCCACTCACTCCCTTAGTCAATATCCTAGAACTTGTCAATATGATAACTACAGTCCTTCCATGATCTCCACTTCATCTGCATCCCGCTCTCCAATCACCACTTCCCATCTTTGCAGACTGCTCCTTCTAGCACCCCAACTCCAAGAACACTTTGACCTCAACAGAACTTACAAGCAATTGATCCCACAAAACTATGTATACATGTAACTTTGATAAAAATGAACCCTAGGGCTTCCATGGTGGCACAGTGGTTAAGAATCTGCCTGCCAATGCAGGGGACACGGGTTCGAGCCCTGGTCCGGGAAGATGCCACATGCCGCGGAGCAACTAAGCCCGCGCCACAACTACTGAGCCTGAGCTCTAGAGCCCGCAAGCCACAACTACTGAGCCCACGGGCCACAACTACTGAAGCCTGTGCGCCTAGAGCCCGTGCTCCGCAACAAGAGAAGCCACTGCAATGAGAAGCTCACGCACCACAACGAAGAGTAGCCCCCGCTCGCCACAACTAGAGAAAGCCTGCACACAGCAACGAAGACCCAATGCAGACATAAATAAATAAATAAATAAATTTAAAAGAAAAAAAGAAAAGAACCCTAAAAGGAAAAAAATTAAATGATCTTTGAGAAAAAGAGAGGAGAGAGGAAAATGTATGTGGACATGAGAAAAATGCAGGGGTCAGAAGTCAGCAATCCCTTAAGTTTACCTGGCAAGGGTCAAAAAAGAAGGACAAAATAAAGGGAAGAAAACTCTACTACAGCTTTGCAAAGACGGGGGACAAAGCATGCTAAAACTGCCTAAGACAGAAAAAGTAGGGAATTTCCTGGCAGTCCAGTGGTTAGGCCTCTGTGCCCCCACTGCAAGGGGCACAGGTTTGATCCCTGATCCCTGGTCAGGGAACTAAGATCCCACATGCCTTGCGGCCAAAAAAAAAAAAACTATAAAAAAAAGAAAAAATCATCAGGTTGGTTTTGTTTTGTTTTTTTTTAAGATAGAGAATTTTAATTAAATTGGCATAGTTAAGACCAAAAAGATAAAGTGGACATTGTCATTGTATCTTCAGCCCTTGCTTTAACAGGCAAATGAACACAGCTTGAAACACAGGTGACTCTTGCTGTTCTATGAGACAGTGAAGGGAGCTTCTCAATATTTAAATATATTAATATAATCAGTTATAGAAATCTAAATATAAAATCAATCTCCTATAGGGTTTGAGAAGGCTTCACCATATCCCTGAAAAGTTTAACATTCCTTATTCAAGTTTAATCATCTCTTTAGAAAGGGAAAACAGTGATAGTACTTGTTGAACTGCAATTACTATCAAAATTCAAAAAGCTGACCATATTCGTTTAGCCACAAGCCAATGTTATTTAAATCAGGACAGAAATATTACATTAGCCATTCATGATCTGAATTCTAGTGTATGAGATCAATTTAAATATGGTACACATAAAAAGTCATGAGAGGGCTTCCCTGGTGGCGCAGTGGTTGAGAGTCCGCCTGCTGATGCAGGGAACACGGGTTCGTGCCCTGGTCCGGGAAGATCCCACATGCCGCGGAGCGGCTGGGCCCGTGAGCCATGGCCGCTGAGCCTGCGCGTCCGGAGCCTGTGCTCCACAATGGGAGAGGCCACAACAGTGAGAGGCCCGCGTACCGCCAAAAAAAAAGAAAAAGTCATGAGACATCTGTTTCATAATAAATAAGGCAGTGGCCAACGATTACGCATTAGTAGCTTTTTTGAGATAAGCTATCAAGTCTGCCCTTTCTCCCTTCTTCTTAATGCCAGCGAAGATCATTTTTGTTCCAGGGATGTACTTCTTGGGATTCTCCAAACACTCCATCAGCGTCTCCTCTCCCCGGGTGATGCCTTTGTTCTTGTTGGCATCATTGTAAGAGAATCTGACAGCCTGACCTGTCTTTCGCCCAAACAGACCATGGAGATTTGGCCCAGTCTTGTGCTTGCCTCCCTTTTCCAGAGTATGGCACTGGGCACACTTCTGAACAAAAATCTTCTTGCCCTTCTCAACATCACCCATTTTTAAATCGTTCTTTTTCCGTACACGACTAAGAGGTTCCCTCTCGCAAGCCGAACGTCCCGCTCTCTAAGCCCAAGGACACGCCGGTCCGCACCTATGTATGGGTGCTGGTGCCCATCACATTGTTTTAACTGAAATTATAAGGAATAGTACAGAAACAGACCTACTCAACTGAGCTCCATATTACCTATGTACATCTCCACCTGGATATCCCACAGGAAACTCAAATGGAACATGTCCCTAGTAAAAGAACTGCTTAACTCAAATCAGTTTCTTAAAAAACAAGGGGTGGTAGGTTTTGTATATTTACACATAAAGGATTAAGTATGTGTGAGGGGGAAAAAAAAGAATATCCATAATCCAGCTAAATCTACCGAAAATCAATAAAATTATACAGACTTCCCAAGTTAAAAAAAACAATTAATGTCTCAATTAAATTCATCCACTCCCAAACCTGCCCTTCTTCTTAGAGTGCCTACTCTAGGTGGTCTCCCAAAGAAGAAACTCAAGAAGTGATGCTAGATTCTTCCCCTTCTTCCCCTACCTTAATCCAGTCATTATCTTAATCTAACATACAGTATTTCTAAATTTCCTTGAATTTGTCTTCTCTATTCCAACTACCTTATATCAGGGTTTGACCTCTTTCCTATATTACAGCAAGAGCTTTATAATGTTCCAACTATCCTCCACATAATTGCTGAAGGGATCCTTCTAGATTGAATGTAAGCCTGCACATGTCACTCTCCTGCTTAAAATTCCCCAAGGAGTCTAAAATTTAAGCTTCTCAGCATTGCAAATAAAATTCTTTATTAAATGACCCTATTCTGGCCTCCATCCTTATTTAAAACTAGTTTTCTCACTCATTGATTCATTCATTCAATTCGTCAGTCACCAAATGTTTGTTGAGCACCTATAATATCCCAGATTCTGTAGGCACTGGGAAATACTCTAGTGACCAAAATAAAATGTCCTACCCTCTCGAAGCTTACAGTCTAATGGAGGAAATTACCCAGTGAATATATTCATCCACTTAACAATTTTTTTTGTATATCTACCTGTATAAGCATTCTTGTCAGTGCTGGAAATACAATGATGAGCAAGACAAAGTCTTTACCCTCAGACAGTTTATATCTGAGAGAAACTGTGATCAATGCCATTAAAATAAAGCTATGATGGGGTTTCCCTGGTGGCGCAGTGGTTGAGAGTCCGCCTGCAGATGCAGGGGACACGGGTTCATGCCCCGGTCCGGGAAGATCCCACATGTCGCGGAGCGGCTGGGTCCGTGAGCCATGGCCACTGAGCCTGCGCGTCCGGAGCCTGTGCTCCACAATGGGAGAGGCCACAACAGTGAGAGGCCCGCGTACCGAAAATAAATAAATAAATAAAGCTATGAGATACACAAGGACAGGAAAACCTGAACCAATCTGAGGGGTCAGGAAAGACTTCTGAAATCAAGAGTGATATCTGAGATAAGAACCAAAGATGAAGAGGCAATGGCAAGGAAAAGAGTTGTGGTGGTGAAGGGTATTCCAGGCAGAGGGAACAGCCTTTGTACAAGGCCCTGATATGAGTGGGAGGCCAGGGCATTAGGGAAAATAAAAAGCCAGAGTAACCAGAGAGTAGGAATGGTGCCCAAGGAAGGTGACAACACAGGCACTAAAATTTAAATCAAATAAACGATCACTGTGTTGGGAATGGATTATTAGGGGTATAAGAGTGGAATCTGGGGGGCCCATTTAAAAGGCTATTACAGGGGACTTCACTGGCAGCCCAGGGGTTAAGACACTGCGCTTCCAATGCAGGGGGTGTGGGTTCGATCCCTGGTCGGGGAACAAGATTCCACATGTCGTGCGGCCCAGCCAAAAAAAACAAGGCTATTACAGTAGTCCAGGGCTGAAGCCAAATGATACACAGGAATATCTAAACCAGACAGATGCCTTAATGCCTACGAACTGCAAAGGAATCTAGGCCATAGTCCCTGTGCCAAGCCCACAAGTTGAACTGGGTATAAATTCAAGAAACACAAAGGACTATTCCATCCATGAAACAGGAAATAGAAACACTCGGCTCACTGAGAGAACAGCAAGCACTGCACCTGTGCCTAGAGATGGAAAAGGTTACCTGGAAGAAAATGGATCCCAGGCCTGCATCATTCACAGATGTGAAGTCTAAATTCACACTACACGTATGGTACAAGGACCTCAATCTGACACTTCATCATAAATAAGGTTCAAAACTAAAGAATGAAATAGGACCACAACAGAAGCAAATGAAAAACTGTACAGTAGAGACGCTTCCACAATCTGAGACACACAGGACTTAAGTTCAGTTTTTTTGTTTTTTTTGTTTTTTGGCTGCTCCATGTGGCCTGTGGGATCCTAGTTCCCCAACCAAGGATCAAACCTGGGCCCCCAGCAGTGAAAGCATGGAGCCCCAACCACTGGATCACCAGGGAATTCCCAAGTTCAGTGTTTAAAGAAAAAACTACAAAAAAAAGAAAAAACAAACACAGAGAAACAAACCTCCCACAAGGAAATCAGCTGATGCAGCCAACAGAGACTGCACCCCAAGAATAAGAAATAATATAACAACCTGAAAAAAACATTTTAAAAGAAGGTTTAAAAATAAGATAGGGTCCCCCCTAAGATCAGGAACAAGACAAGGATATCTATTCTTACTACTTCTCTTTTCTACTGTACTAGAGGTTCCAACTAGCACAATCAGGCAAGAAAAAGAATTAAAAGGCATCCAGACTGAAAAGAAAGAAGTAAAACTGTCTTTACTCATAGATGACATAATTATTTGTATGAAAAAGTCTGATGAAATCTACAAAAAACCCATACTAGATTAAGTGAATTTAGGAAGGTTGCAGAATACAAAATCAGTACACAAAAATCAATTGTATTTCTATAAACTAGCAATAAACAATCAGAAACTGAAGCTAAAAACACAACAGTACACGAAATTCCCTGGCGGTCTGGTGGTTAGGACTCCACGTTTTCACTGCTGTGGGCCTGGGTTTGATCCCTGGTTGGGGAACTAAGATCCCACAAATTTTGTGGTGCAGCCAAAAAAAAAAAAAAAAAAAAACCCCAAGAAAACAAAACACAATAGTATAAAAAAAAATATCCGTAAGAATAAATCTGTCATTACAGCACTATTTACAATAGCCAAGACATGGAAGCAACCATGTCCATCGACAGAGGAGTGGATAAAGAAGATATGGTACATATATACAATGGAATATTACTCAGCCATAAAAAAGAACGAAATAATGCCATTTGCAGCAACATGGATGAACCTAAAGATTGTCATACTGAGTGAAGTAAGTCAGACAAAGACAAGTATCATATGATACAGCTTATACTTAGAATCTAAAAAAATGGTACAAATGAACTTATTTACAAAACAGAAATAGAGTCACAGATGTAGAAAACTTATGGTTACCAGGAGGGAAAGGGGGGGAGGATAAACTGGGAGATGGGGATTGACATATACACACTACTATATATAAAACAGATAACTAATAAGGACCTACTTTATAGCACAGGGAACTATACTCAATCCTCTGCAATGACCTATATGAGAAAGAATCTAAAAAAGAGTGGATATATGTATATATATAACTGATTCACTTTGCTGTACACCTGACGCAACACTGTAAATCAACTATACTCCAACAAAAATTTTTTAAAAAGACTCAACAATTAAAAAAAAAGAATAAATCTGACAAAAGATGTGAAAGATCTATACAGTGAAAACTACACAGCATTGTGGAGAGAAATTAAAGACCTAAATAAATGGATATATATACACACATATATTTGTTATTGGGCTGGAAGACTTGATATTGTTAGAATGTCAATTCTCTCCAAGTTGATTTAATAGAGCTAAAGCAATTTCAACCAAGATCCCAGCAGACATTTTTGTAGAAACTGACAAACTAGTTCTAAAATCCATACGAATATGCAGAGGTACTAGATGGCCAAAACAACTTTGAAAAAGAAGTTGGAGGGTGAACACTACCTGATTTCAAGATTTATTATAAAGTTATAGTAATCAAAGACCATGTGGTACTTGCACAAAGATCAGTGGAACAGAATAGAGGGTCCAGAAACATTCCCAAACATATACAGACAACTGATTTTTGACAAAGATAAAAGGCAATTCAGTCTTCCAACAAACAGTACTGAAAAATTGGATATCCATATGCAAAAAATGAACTTTCATCCATAGTTCGGTATTATATAAAAAAAATTAATTCAAAATCGATTGCAGATCTAAATGTAAAACCTAAAACTACTAAGTTTTCTAGAAGAAATCAGAAGTGAAAAACTTTTTAACCTTGGGTTGGACAAAGATTTCTTAGACATGACACCAAAAGCACAAAACTTTTGTTCTTTGAAAAGACATTGTTATGAGAAAAGATGCACAGAGTGATAGAAAATGTTTGCAAATCATATATCTAATGAAGGACTTGTATCCAGAATAAAGAACTCTCAAAACAACAATTAGCAAATGAACAACTCAATTTTTTAAATGGGTTTATGATTTTAAAACACTTCACCAAAGACGCACATGAAAAGCTGTTCAGTTTCCTCAGTAATTAGGGAAATGCATATTAAAACAATCAGGTACCACTATGCAACTATTAGAAGGACTAAAGTTTTTAAAAATTAAAAAGACTGACCGCATCAAGTACTGGCAAAAATGTGAAGCAACTGGAACTCTCACAGACTGATAGGGGTGTAAAAATGACAAAATCACTTTGGAAAGCACTTTGACAATTTCTTAAAAAATTAAAGGAGTTGGGCTTCCCTGGTGGCGCAGTGGTTGAGAGTCCGCCTGCCGATGCAGGGGACACGGGTTCGTGCCCCAGTCTGGGAGGATCCCACATGCCGCGGAGCGGCTGGGCCCATGAGCCATGGCCGCTGAGCCTGCGCGTCCGGAGCCTGTGCTCCACAACGGGAGAGGCCACAACAGTGAGAGGCCCGTGTACCGCAAAAAAAAAAAAAAAAAAAAAAAAAAAAAAAAAATTAAAGGAGTTAAAGTATTCGACCCAGCCATTCTACTCCTAGGTATTTATCCAAGAGAAAATAAATGTCCATACAAAGACATGCACACAAATGTTCACCAGCAGTTTTTATTTGTAGTGGTTAAAAACTGCTAACAGGGCCTCCCTGGTGGCGCAGTGGTTGAGAGTCCGCCTGCCGATGCAGGGGATACGGGTTCGTGCCCCGGTCTGGGAGGATCCCATATGCCGCGGAGCGGCTGGGCCCGTGAGCCATGGCCGCTGGGCCTGCGCATCCGGAGCCTGTGCTCCGCAACGGGAGAGGCCACAACAGTGAGAGGCCCGCGTACCACAAAAAGAAAAAAAAAAAAAAAAAAAAAAAAAAAAAAAACTGCTAACAATCCAAAGTCCATCAGCTGGTTACTGAACGCATTAAAAAAAATTGTAATAGGGCTTCCCTGGTGGCGCAGTGGTTGAGAGTCCGCCTGCCGATGCAGGGGACACCGGTTCGTGCCCCGGTCTGGGAGGATCCCACATGCCGCGGAGCAGCTGAGCCTGTGAGCCATGGCCGCGGAGCCTGCGCATCCAGAGCCTGTGCTCCGCAACGGGAGAGGCCACAACAGTGAGAGGCCCGCGTACCACAACAACAAAAAAAAAAAAAAAAAAAAAAATTGTAATAGATACACACTATCCACAAACATGGGTTAACCTCAAAATAGTTAAGCTGAGTGAAAGAAGCCAGACCCCCATACACAAAAAATTAGTATGTGCAGTATGATTCCATTTATATAAAACAGAAAATGCAAACCAATCTAGGGACAGAAAGCAGATTAATGATTGCCTGGGGGAGGGGAGAGGGAAGTAGAGGAGAAAGGGCATGACAAAGAAAACAAGGAAACTTTTGGGGGGTAATGGACAGTTTCACAGGTATATGTCAAAACTTATCAAACTGTCCACTTTAAACACATGTAGTTTATTCTATGTCAATTACACCTCAATGAAGTTGTTTTATTTAAAAAAACAAGGCAGGAAGAGCCACAGATTAGGAGAATAACTGCAATGCATACTGACAAAGGATTAGTATCCACACGTATACCTATAACTCAATTTAAAACAAAACCGGACGTGAGGTAGATAGATAGTGGGAAGCAGCCACAGAGCACGGGGAGATCAGCTCGGTGCTTTGTGACCGCCTGGAGGGGTGGGATGGGGAGGGTGGGAGGGAGGGAGATGCATGAGGGAAGGGATGTGGGAACGGATGTATATGTATGACTGATTCACTTTGTTATAAAGCAGAAACTAATAAAAAAAATTAACAAAAAAAAAATAAAATAAAATAAAATAAAATAAAACAAAACCGGGACTTCCCTGGTGGTCCAGTGGTAAACAATCCACCTTCCAATGCAGGGGACGCGGGTTCGATCCTTGGCCAGGGAACTAAAATCCCACATGCTGCAGGGCAACTAAGCCCACGCATCACAACTACTGATCTCGAGTGCCTCCACTACAGAGCCCACGCGCCCTGGAGCCCTCTCACCACAACTACAGAGAGAAAACCCACATGCCACAATTAGAGATCGAAGCCCGAGCGCCGCAATGAAGAGACAACACGCCGTAACAAAAGAACCCGCATGCCTCAACGAAGACCCCATGTGCCACAACTAAGACCTGATGCAGACAAAAAGGAAAATAAATAAGTAAAAAAATAGATATTTAAAAAAACAAACTCAATAGAAAAATAAGCCATAGTAATGAACAAATAATTTACAACAGAGAAAAATTAAATCACAATAAACAAATTAAAATATGCTCAAACTCATTAACAATGGAGAGAATGCAAATTAAAACATAAAATAGGGAAAGTGGCGGGGTGGTGGTGGTGTGATGAATTGGGAGATTGGGATTGACATGTATACACTAATATGTATAAAATGGATAACTAATAAGAACCTGCTGTATAAAAAAATAAAGTTCAAAAATTCAAAATAAATAAATAAAATAGTCCCCTCATCCATTAAAAAAAAAAAAACATAAAATAGTACAACACACATAACATCAGCAAAAGTTGAAAAGATCCAGGGCTTCCCTGGTGGCGCAGTGGTTAAGAATCCGCTTGCCAATGCAGGGGACACGGGTTCGAGCCCTCATCCGGGAAGAGCCCACATGCCGCGGAGCAACTAGGCCCGTGCGCCACAACTACTGAGCCTCGCTGTAGACCCTGTGAGCCACAACTACTGAGCCCGCGTGTCACAACTACTGAAGCCCAAGTGCCTGGAGTCTGTGCCCCGCAACAAGCCACCACAATGAGAAGCCTGCGCACCACAATGAAGAGTAGCCCCCGCTCGCCACAACTAGAAAAAGCCTACGTGCAGCAACGAAGACCCAACACAGCCAAAAATAAATAAATAAATAAATAAATTTTTAAAAAGCAAATTATCAACACTAACACAGTCAAACCCTTATTGACAATAAATGATAGGTTTTGTTGCCTCTCCACTCCTATCTGGGAAAGGTAGGCAACGTTTCATTTCAACTCAGGTCACATGTAGCAAAAATAATTATAACGAATATTTATTAAGTGCATACTACACGCACTCACTCATCTAAGTGTTTTATAACCATTAAAAGGCAATGGTCATAACTCAACAAAAAGACAATCTAATTTAAAAATGGGCAAAGGACTTAAATAGACATTTCTTCAAAGATACACAAATGACCAATAAGTGCATGAAAGATGCTCAATATCACTAGTCACTAGTAAGAAAATGCAAATCAAATTCACAATACTACTTCACACCTGCAAAGATGGCTACAATCCAAAAAGAAAAAAGGAAAATAACAAGTGTTGGCAAAGATGTGGAGAAATTGGAACCCTCGTACAGTGCTGGTGGGAATGTAAAATGGTACAGCCACTGTGGAAAACAGTATGGCAGTTCCTCAAAAAGTACAGAAGTACTACATGATCCAGCAATTCTATTCTCAGGTATAGAACCAAAAGAATTGAAAACGGGTATTTAAACAAAAACTGGTACGTGAATGTTCAAAGAAGCATTATCCACAACAGCCAAAAGGTAAAAATGAAAGAACTGCCCATCAACAGAAAAATGAATAAACAAAATATGATATATTCATACAGTGGGATAGTATTCAGCTATTAAAAGGAATGAAGTACTGATACATGCCACAACATGGATGAACCTCAAAAACATGATGCTAAGTGAAAGAAGCCAGACATAAAAGGTCACATTATATGATTCCTTTTACTTGAAATATCCAGAAGAGGTAAATTTGCAGAGATTGGTGGTTAACAGAGACGGGGGGAGGGGAGAATGAGGAGAGACTGCTTAATGGGTATCCAGTCTCCTTTGGGGTTGATGTAACAGTCCTGGAACTATAGAGTGATGACTGTACAACACTGTGAATTTACTAAATACCACTGAACTGTATACTTTAAAAGGGTTAATTTTATGTTATGTGAATTTCACATCAAAAAAAGAATCCAAGGGCCTCCCTGGTGGCGCAGTGGTTGAGAGTCCGCCTGCCGATGCAGGGGACACGGGTTCGTGCCCCGGTCCGGGAGGATCCCACATGCCGCGGAGCGGCTGGGCCCGTGAGCCATGGCCGCTGAGCCTGCGCGTCCGGAGCCTGTGCTCCGCAACGGGAGAGG
This sequence comes from Mesoplodon mirus, assembly GCF_964341445.2. Lineage (NCBI taxonomy): Eukaryota > Metazoa > Chordata > Mammalia > Artiodactyla > Ziphiidae > Mesoplodon > Mesoplodon mirus. The sequence goes on along the minus strand of NC_138987.1, from coordinate 55,702,973 downwards.
CCACAACAGTGAGAGGCCCGCGTACAGCAAAAAAAAAAAAAAAAAAGAATCCAATAGTCATGACAATTCTGTGGTACTACTACAGCAATTGTGCAGGTTCAGAAACACAGGCTCAGAGAAATTAAATGACTTCACCGAATCCACAGAGGGAGTAGGAGAGGTCTGCAGAGAATCTCTGCAGAGAAGCAGAGATTCAGAGCCAGATTTGTGGTCTTTTTTCTTAATGTTGACAGCATGTAGGACCTTTGCAGGTCCTCTCCCCAACAATTAAAATTTTATGCCGATCTATCTATAATCCAACTTGTTAGCAACTCCTACCTGATACTACTACCACTTTTGTGCTCTTAACGAACATGCTGTACAGCTTCCTTACTTTAAGTATAAATTAGAAGAAAATATTACAACATGGAAATATTATAAATATACTATCGGTATTGGCTTGATCATAACTAACACCACTCAGCAGATCCACATTTCAGGCATCAAGAAGTTCAGCTGCCAAAGTTTAATAATATACTTGGGGCTATTTCGCAGTGGAAATGATTAGCCAGTAGAGTGTGAGAGAATCGTGTGTTCTCAGCTTTATTGCCCAATCAAAACTGTAATCATGTCAAAATCAAATGTAATTCTACTGAATCTTACTTAAATGTTAAGATTTCAGGTAACAGGATGAAGGTGCCAAATATCCCTCCTTTTTCAGGAGCTTCTTCTACTTCAACAGGTTAGATGCCCAAACACAAATTTAGTAATCGTTGTTGTTGTGTTGTTTCCTGTACTCCCAAATTAGAATGACATCACAAAATACCGTGTAGTCTAACTTATTGGATCATCATAACATTATGGGCTGGCAGACAAATGACAAATTTCAAATAGCTTTTTTTAAAAAAATAAATTTATTTATTTATTTTATTTATCTTTGGCTGCACTGGGTCTTCGTTGCTGCGCGTGGGCTTTCTCTAGTTGGGGCGAGTGGGGGCTACTCTTCGTTGCTGTGTGCGGGCTTCTCATTGCAGTGGTTTCTCTTGCTGTGGAGCATGGGCCCTAGGCTCGCAGGCTCAGCAGTTGTGGCGCATGGGCTTAGTTGCTCCGTGGCATGTGGGATCTTCCCAGACCAGGGCTCGAACCCGTGTCCCCTGCATTGGCAGGCGGATTCTTAACCACTGCACCACCAGGGAAGCCCTCAAGTAACTTTTAAAAGACCTCCAGGGAATTCCCTGGTGGTCCAGTGGTTAGGACTCAGCACTTTCACTGCTGGGGCCCGAGTTCAATCCCTGATGGGGGAACTAAGATCCCACAAGCCTCACAGCACAGCCAAAAAATACAACGTTTGAATCGAGACAGAGGTGAAAAAGATTACCCAACTAAGCTTTGTTTAAAGTACTGTCAACTTCACAAGGAATTAGATAACCAGCTCAAGAAACCTAGTGTGTACTGACTAGTAAGATGTAACAAAACATCAAGTTTGCATCTGAGTTAAATGGCTGCCTTAGTCTGTGGTGGTTCTGTACCATCTACTATTCAGGTCCTGCAACACCCTTATTTCCTGTCATTCCATCATAGTTATAAACGAGTTTCACTGTTCTCATCAAATGTGAGGGAGCTTCTAATGATGAGATCCTTGTCCTGAGCACTTGTGCAGCTTATGCAGGTAGGCTATGACAGCAATTTACTATAAAGATATAAGAGGATAACCAAACAAAGTGAGCAGAAGAGTCACTTCCACCACACACTACTGTACATTCTGAATCAATGTAACAGTAGAAGATAACCAGGAAGAGCCAGCAGTGGGCTGACCACACTGACATGTTGTAATCAGAGACTAAGTAGATAATTTAAAGAAAAGTATTGCTCTACTACTGATGGTAGCCTTAAAACAGCAGCAGATCATTTACTACTGGACAGATCACATGTAATCAAGAGAGGAAAGACTGCAGGTTTTACAAACAGGTCTTTGCAGTTCTATACACGTCAACAGGAAGTAACATCACTGGCAGCATCTTCAGGTACAAAAGATATCTTCACTTATCTAACATGACCCATCTATAATCATATAATGGCCTCACCACAAACCTACTTCTCAGTCCCAACACCCTTTAGCCAACTCTAAAAATGAACACCAACACACAAACACACACACACACACACACACACACACTCCACAACTAGTAATCATGTCATCTTGTTAATTAAGTAATATAAAAATCCTTACCAACAATCCAAGGTTGTCATTTAAGGTCTGAACTAGTAAGAATCCCTGTGTAACCCTAACCACAAATTAGTCATAGGACAATGACTGCAGGAGCTGCCTTTAAGCTGATGGTTATGTTCTCAGACCCTACAGAATATTTTAAGGGTCTGGGGCTGCTGCTGCAGAATCTGTGTAGAAGATGGATGTACATTTCAGGAACCCACCACAACCAGCCGCTATGGTGGATTTGAACATAGAGAGTAAATGCTGGCTTCTGGCCAATCCTTAATATCAGCAACCTAAAGTGTATATAAACTTTAAATCTTTTGGAAATATTTCAGAACCAACAGACCACCTCCAAGGTAAGTGTGAGCTCACTAAGACTCCTATGAGGCTCCCAGAAAATGGCATGTGAGCCTGAAGTCCCTTTGTAACCCAGTAACTCAAGGAGCAAGATGCAGGCATAATTAACCTCCTGCGACAATTAGAAAAAATGAAATTGGAGGTTAGACCCATCCTAAGAGACAGTTCACTGTCAGCCTGCAGATATTTCAATCTATTATATCTGGTACTATGTGACAACTCTCTCTCTCTCAAACATATACAGGGAAGGAGAAAAAATGGACTCAAACAGAACTTCTTGTATTACAGCTACCTTCTTGAAATATTTAAAGTATATAGTAGGCACTCAAACTTTTTTCAATGAATAAAGAAGGGATATAGAAGGTAAGCAATAACCAACAGCTCATACATGTAAAACATTTTAAAATGAACAAAGCACCCTAAATTTCAATCAAAGGCAGCAAAGTGAACTGAAGATACTCTACACTACTGACACATTTTTCAAATATACATACAAATAACATTCTTAAAATGATCATCCACATTTATAGGCATGACTGGAAAGATCTGTATATAACAAATGGTTCCTTCCACACTGGATACATTTCATCCTTTAGAACAGAAACTCCCACTTTCTTCATCAACTGAACCGTCTACACGATTTTCAAAAGTACTTTTATTGCTAAGTTGAAATGTATTTTCATGTGCTTGCCAGATGTCTTGACACATAAATATAATTAGACAGAAGCTAAGAGAGAGCCATGAACACTGGATAAATCACTTCCTTTTGAATCATTTCCAGTGCAAGTGTCCTGCAAACTGCAGAAAAAGACAGTAGAGGAAACAGCAGTCCTCGAACATAAGGTCAAGTACTGCCTTCAGGTGAACACACAATACAACCACCGTTTAAAAGCCACCAAACCTCCACAAAAAATTAAACATAGGATTACCATATGAACAGATATCAAACAGATATTTGTACACCAATGTTCACAGCAGCATTATTCACAATAGCCAAAAGGTGGAAACAACCTGTGTCAATTTACAGATGAATGGATAAACAAAATGTGGTATATGCGTACAATGGAGTATTACTCAGTCCTAAAAAGGAATGAAATTCTGACACAGGCTAAAACACTGATGAACCTTGAAGACACTGTGCTAAGTGAAGTAAGCCAGAGACAAATGGACAAATACTATATGATTCCACTTATGTGAGGTACCTAGAATAATAGTATTCCTAGAGATGGAAAGTGGAATAGTGGTTGCCAGGAACTGGGGGAAAAAAGGAATGGGGAGTTATTGTTTAATAGGAGTTTCAGTTTGGGAATATAAAAATGTTCTGGAATTGGACGGTGGTGATGGTTACACAGCAATATGAATGTACTTATTGCCACTGAAGTGTAGACTTAAAAAATGGTTTAAATTTTATGTTATGTATATTTTACCACAACTTTTTTTTAAGTAGCCAAGCAAGAATGATGGTCAGACCTTTGTGGCAAAAACATATCAAGAAAAGTGGGGCTTCCCTGGTGGCGCAGTGGTTGAGAGTCTGCCTGCCAGTGCAGGGGACACAGGTTCGAGCCCTGGTCTGGGAGGATCCCACATGCTGCGGAGCAACTAGGCCTGTGAGCCACAACTACTGAGCCTGCGTGTCTGGAGCCTGCGCTCCGCAACAAGAGAGGCCGCGATAGTGAGAGGCCCGCGCACCGCGATGAGGAGTGGCCCCCACTTGCCGCAACTAGAGAAAGCCCTCGCACAGAAATGAAGAGCCAACACAGCCATCCATAAATAAATAAATAAATAAGTAAATAAGTAAATAAAATTAAAAAAAAAAAAAAAAAGAAAAGAAAAGTGGTAAGAGTCTGCAACAAGCATGCTTCACTGTCATCCTCCAGAGCCTAGATGACTTGCCTGAATGTCAAGACCTCAGAATAGGAGGGATGGACGTGCCATTTTCATGTTGCTACAGATATATATATCAATATCATATATTGGTATATATAAATGAGAAGATATATTAGAAGGTGAATTATATTCTGTAGGAGGTCGTTTGCTAAATAATGAATGGGCTCCCCTTCCCAACAATTAAGTCAGAAAAATATAAGCTTTACCTTCCAGTCTCCAATGTAAGCAGCAAGACTGAAATAATAAGTTTTACTTCTAACAAAGAAGCACAGTGGATTCTAAAGAGTGACTTTAAGTTCCCAGTTTTAATATGGTGGCTCTACAATGGAACTGCAAGCAGCAATACAATAATAATAATAATAAAAATAATAAAAATACAAACTTCTTTCACCACCATTATGAAGTTACTTAACCTTTCTAAGCCTCATCTGAAATATCAGAAAAATGCTTACAACTACCTTATAAGGATTGTTTGAAGATCTAATAAAGTAATATATATAAAACACAGTGAGTTCAGTCTCTAGAATACCTAAATGCTCAACAACAAAAAAATTCCCTCCCCTCCTGCAATTCACTAGTATCTGTAGCTTTTGCTGCTCCTGGATCAGCCTCCACAGGCTATGCTGATGTTTTGGCCATTAAGCTCTGGCTCCTCCCTCAGGCTCCAGCTGTTTCTCTCGGTTCTAGTTGTTTTACTCCTGGTTTCTAAGAGGATCCTGTCTATATTTAGACATAATGCCAGTACCAACTGTGGACTCAACAGGTGCTTGGAGGGCACTTGAGCACTCAGCAGTTTTCGACTGTTTTCCAGAGTTAATTGGTTTTGGCTCCACAACTGGCTGCCTTGACTTCTACAAGGAAGAGTGCCACGTATGCACAGTACTTCAGCAGTACACCAGACTGAACAGAAAATTAAGTGTGCTCACAGGACAAACCTTAGCAAGAAGATGTTTTTGCCTATTATCTGGGCCCCCAAAGAGTTGTTAAATCACAGGGGCAATAAACCTTCCATAAACTCTACAGATGTAGCCCATCAACCCAATCTTTGTCTAAATCACTATATCAGACCCAGGTTTCAACCAACTCATGCTGCTTGTACTTCAACCAAGATCAGGAGGAGAAAGCAGGCAGAACAACAGGAAAGATATAAAGAAGGAGGCATCAAACAGAGCTGGGTCTGAATTCAGCTTTATTTACTACTAGTTTTGTCACCTTAGTAAGTTATTTAATCTCTTAATTTATAAAATAGGAAATAATAGTGAGGATTAAATTAAATGAGATAATACACACAAAACAATCTTAGCACCTTGCCTAGCCTACGTAAGAGGTCAATAAAGAGCCTCATTATCACTAATGAGGAAACTGCACTCACTCCTTGCTTTGTTCAGTTTTTATAACATAGAAGAAAAGTGACGTTTAGATCATCATTTTTGGACTTCGATAAAATAGTATAATGCCACTATCCGAGACCTAGCTGAGAAATGTAAACCGAAAACTTCGCAGAAATCTTAGATGAGTCAGCAAAACTTTAATGCTCCCCAAAATAAAAAGCTTAATGTGGACTATTTATGAACACATAACGGTAACTACAATTTCAAAATCAGCAATCTTGTACCAAGTACCATTCAAAATTGGGTCTGGAAATCCAAGTATCAAGGAAATGCAAAGATCATAACCCCAAATATACTTTCCCACAATATTTTCAAATCACCTTAATTCAAACTGGAAGGTACAAGGCAGCCTGATAATTTGAAATCAGCATCAAGAATTTCTTGAGGCAGAACCCAAACTCTCTCCCACAAGCATAAAACCAGTAGCAGATGGTACACGATCATTTCTCAGTGAGAAACTGTAATTCTAACAAAGTACAAATAACTTAGATTTTATCAAGGCTGCTCATCACCTTTTGGTCTAAATGAAAACAAACTCTTGCTTCTCCTTCAAACTCTAACCTCTGCATTATCAATGACCAAACACCCTAAACTCTGCATTATCAATGACCAAACTCAAAGCAAGATGCCTATTTTTAGTGATCTGTCCTCTCCTGCTTCATTAACCGCAGGTAAATTACATAGAGAGGGAAAATAAATATTACAAGCACGCTTTATCAATGAAATGAACTATAAATGATAACCAATTATTAAAAGAGCGGCTTGTACTCTTTGGTAGAGGGACATGCCAGAGAAAGATCCACCTTCTAAAAGAACCCAGTCATCCTGGATGAATTAGGAGAAAAATGCCACTCCAGTCCACCTAACTTATACTCTCTAACTGGATTTATCTTTCTGCTTTAATTCAAGCCCAAACCACATATATTTTATGTCTCTGCCCCACTTTGCTTTATTTTCCGCTCCGTTTCCCGCCCCCTCATTCCAAGAACGCCCCCCATCTCTTATTTTTAAATCCCACTTTGCCCCCAAATCCTAAATACGTCGGACACCCACGCAGATGACCTTACGCATCCCCGTTGAATTCCCAGTTCATTGTACTTCTCATACCAAATGATCCATTCTTTCACTCCTTTCGATCCCTCGTTGGTTCTTAAAATCCAGTACCCCACACACGCTCACATCAGAGTCCCCCCTCACTCCATTGTTTCCCTGGCCTATGCCTCCGGAAACCCCCCAACTCGGACCCGTGTGCTTCAGCCCGCCCCACTGACCACAGAAACCTTTCACCATCTGGGCACTCCAGGTCCCAAAGGGTTCACGTCCCCCTCCTCTCGGTACCCCAACCCCCACCAACTGCCCCCTCCCCCTGTGCCTTCCCTCAAGCCCGCTCTCTGCACCTCTGTGCCCCGCTTCATCCCCCAACAACCCCTCCACCCAGCACCCTCAGCCTCACCTACCCCAGGCCCCCGCAGTCGCCGCGTCCCCCAGTTCCGGCTCTGCGTCCGGGACGCTCCCGGGTCTGAGAAGAGGAAAGGAGCTCCTCCGCCGCCTCCTCCTCCTCTTCTACAGCCGCCGCCGTAGCCGCCGCGCTCCTCCCCCAGCTCTCCCGGAGCCGGACGCCGCCCCGCCCCAACCGCCCCTTTCCTCTCTTCCCTCCTCTGCCGGGCGGCGGGCTGGGAATCGCAGCCACGGCTGAGGCCCGGAGGGCCAGCCGATCCACACCGACCTCGCCGGAGCTCGAGCTCTTCGCCCCGCCCTGCAGCCCACTCGGGCGCGTGCGCACCAGCCAGCCAGCTCACAGGGCGCGTGCTCGCGCCAGCGCGACCCCGGCGCGCCGAGCTCGAGACCGTTGCAGCCAACGGGAGCGCGAGCGAGGCCCGAGCGCGAGGCGGCCCGCGAGCTGGGGACCTGCGCGCGTACAGGCGTGGGGCTAGAGTCCGCCTCCAGTCCGTCGGGTTGCCGCTCCTATCGTGACCGGGTCCCTCGCACCTCGCACCGCCCGCCAGATCGCGCGCCCGAGTTCAGGGAGCTCAGACGTCGCCGGGGATTGGGAAGAACGACAAAGGGAAGGGGCTGGAAGAGTGGGTCGGGAACCAACTAGATGGAAGTGGGGACGGGTGGGACACGAGCTCACGCCCGCGTGCAGAATGGCCAGTGCCCAGAAGGAGCTGGGCGGCGTGGGGTGGGGAGAGAGCGCGCGCTGGGAGTGGAGGGCCCGAGCTGGAACTGCCGGAAAGAGCCGAAACTCCTCCGGAGGTTGCCGAAGGCAGACGCCAGGAGGGGAACCTTGCCGAGGGCCTTTTCTCACTAGGTCCCCGTCGGGATTCTGTTTCCCAGGCTGCTGTCCATTTCGGCACTACGACTCCGCCCCGACGGCTTAACACCATTTTCCACTTTGCCTCCTTCCCGACCCAAGTTTTACTCCAAAAGTCCATTTCAGAGCCACCAGCTGCGGGAAACGCCCGGACGTCCGGACTTCGCGGCCGCTCAGCCTCCTGGGAATCCATAGAGGCAGATGCGGAGTGGTGGCGGGAGGATGCGCCTCCCAGGCCCGGCACAAGATAAATTCGGGAGTAACTTGAGGGTTCTCAGCCTAGTCCGCCAGGCACACTGCCCAAGTCCATTTCTGCGTCGGTTTTCTGGCATACTAAGTTGTCTGCATCCCCCTACGCGGCTGTGGTCACATTTCCCGAATCTTTCTGTTAAATACTCTTCTGTCTTCGTGGTTAGATTCCCAAGCACCCCGGGCGGGGCCAGAACCATCTCTAATATTTGCGCGCCTTTCCAGCCAGTGTCCTCCATGTATGAAGCACTCGCCCCACTGCCAACTGGTCAGCGATCTGCTGGGAGTGGCTAGAGGCTGGGCATTTAGACAATCAGCAGTGAAAAGGTTAATCAGAATCTGTCCCCATGTCCTTATCTTTTGAGGCCAAAGCATAAGGGCTCTGGACAGGCACCAACAACAAGCCAGAGAGTATATATGAGTGTGTACAGACACCACAGTCACAATGTAGTTTTGGTTTCCACGGGTTTGTTGTTGGAGTTGCAGTACTGTAGATCTCTACAAAGTCATCTGGTCCTTTGGTTTTTAACCTCGCATGGAGTGGAAGGGTCAAAAATCCTCTGGAGCCCACTGGCCCCTAGTTAATAATGCCTAACCTAATACAACCATATATCATTTACAGATCTAAAGAAACAGAAGACTAGGTCATCCAACTAGTTAAGGCACTACACCATGTGTTGCTTACTATTGAATCTTCTTTCAAAGATTCAAATAGAAGCAAACCATCCAAATACCTGCTCTCTCTTCATTTACTAAATTGACCACCCCGTGAGTGGGAGGCATTGTTCTAGGTGTGGGTCACTTGCAAAGAATAAAACTAGATCATTGGTCTTCCCTGGTGGTGCAGTGGTTCAGAATCTGCCGCCAAGGTAGGGGACATGGGTTCGAGCCCTGGTCCGGGAAGATCCCACATGCTGCAGAGCAACTAAGCCCATGTGCCACAACTACTGAAGCCCTTGTGCCTAGAGCCCATGCTCCCCAACAAGAGAAGCCACCACAATGAGAAGCCCATGCACCGCAATAAAGAGTAGCCCCCGCTCACCACAACTAGAGAAAGCCCACGTGCAGCAACAAAGACCCAATACAGGCATAAATAAATAAATAAATAAATAAAAATTTTAAGAAACACAAAACTAGATCATTATCCTCAAGGAGAGTATCCAGTTGTAATGGAGGATAAAAGCTAGTAAATAATTAACTATAACATGTGATAAGTGCTGAAACAGAAAAGTGCAAAGTAGTATAGGAACAAAGAGGAATGAGTGACTAATTATTCCACACTTCTCCTTCCTTCCCATACAGTGTAGGAATGGGATAATATTACCCTGGTTAATAGGAAACTTCATACTAAAGAATGGGGCCTGAACCAATAGGATCCAAGATCTTATTCCATAACTGGTTTCACCTACCAAAAGTCACTTGGGAAATGCCTTCATTAGAGGGCCTGATGCTGCTTGCCAAGCCAATAGTTTCTTCTTTGGGAGGAAAGTTAAATCCCCACTTTTGGAAACCTTACAGTCTATTAGGAAAGACATGACACCTTTCCTAAGAGAGTCCCTGATCTAATGGGAGAGAGTTTTTGTATGTGGATATGCCACTCAAAGAGAAGGGAGGTGGATAAAGGAGCATGCCTAGGTTGGATCTATAAGAGCTGTCAAAACATCATTGGAAATCAAATGAGATGGAATCATATCTCCTCTAAAAGAGAGTTCTGAGTGTTGTTGAGAGGAACAGTTTGCTAAGTCCCTGGGGTGACAGTAAGGGTAGTCTCTTCACAAGGACTTTACTCAAGAAATAGTGGCCCTCGGGTTTCCCTGGAGGCGCAGTGGTTAAGAGTCCGCCTGCCGATGCAGGGGACATGGGTTCGTGTCCCAGTTTGGGAAGATCCCACATGCCGCGGAGCTGCTGGGCCCGTGAACTATGGCCGCTGGGCCTGCGCGTCCGGAGCCTGTGCTCCGTAATGGGAGAGGCCACAACAGTGAGAGGCCCGCGTACCGCAAAAAAAAAAAAAAGAAAAAAAGAAATAGTGGTCCTCCAAGAAGGGTGGGTCACACAGAGCATATGTTTTGTTGAATGGAATTTGCAAGAGGGGTACTGCAAGTCATGGTCCACCTTTGCCCTTTCTCTGTGCAGCACTCAACCTCTCTAAAAGGACATTGAGCAAATGTTTCAAAAATACTTTTTTGACCCTGAGCTATAAAGATTATTTGTATCATTGTTCTTTATACTACATACACATTTTCCATTTTATATGCTATACTTCACAATAAAACAAAGTGAGCATTGCCTGCTTTAAAATAGTGGCAAATTGTTTTAAATCTGCCTATAAATTATATTGGAGGGAAAGAAATGCTGTAATAAATTCAACATATAATACTGTGACCTACTCTGAAGAAAACACAAAAACAACAAAATTTTTGAAATGATTAGAGTAACTGCTATGGATTACAACAGAAGACTATTTAGAAATAACATCCATATGTCTTAGTTTGGCTTAAGGGCATTGATTTATCCCAGGTTACCTAATGACTGAGGCAAAATTAGAACTAAAGATAAGTCATGACACAATCATCACCTTGGCAGATATATTCTGCAGAAATTAACATGACCTAATTTAAAATATTTTCCAATAGATTCTTGAGATCAGAACTTTTCTTTGAGTTGATATTTTGTATCTGAAGTGATGGATTGTCAGATTCCATGTTTTTATTAGGGAAAAAAAAGAACCTGAAGTTAAAGTCTCTGTTGACTAAAGCTGAAGCTGCAAACCACAAGCATGAAGACCAGCAGAGAATATCTCATAAGGGTGTACTTTTCCCTTTGCTTGGACTACCTCTGATACCTAAGAATATTTATGTTGGCAGTCCACACTGTGTGTCTTAGAAATTTAGTTTCATGGGATGCTGAATAGATGTTATCTGAAAAAACTATTCCAGGTCCAAGTAAGTTTGGGAAATACCGGGTAAAATAAAAATAAATTGGTTTACTTCCCAGAGCATTTAACATGATAATGTGCATTGTTAATATTGAAGGGAGGGACTTCCCTGGTGGCACAGTGGTTAAGAATCCGCCTGCCAATTCAGTGGACACAGGTTCAATCCCTGGTCCGGGAAAATCCCACATCCCACATGCCGCAGAGCACCTAAGCCTGTGCGCCACAACTACTGAGCCTGCACTCTAGAGCCCAGAGCCACAACTACCGAGCCCGCGTGCCACAACTACTGAAGCCTGCGGGCCTAGGGCCCGTGCTCTGCAACAAGAGAAGCCACCTCAATGAGAAGCCCACACACCGCAACAAAGAGTAGCTCCTCTCGCTGCAACTAGAGAAAGCCTGCGTGCAGCAACGAAGGCCCAACGCAGCAAAAAAAAAAAAATTAATTAAAAATTAATTTTAAAAAATATTGAAGGGAATGTAGTATATAGTGTGCAGCTTTCCCCCAAGGAAACTTTTTGTGCAGGATTAATGTTTCTTTGAACAGCCACTCTATAAAGTTCTATTAAAGGGGTTTGATTAGGTTGTAATTTCCCATTTTATAGATAACAAAACTGAGGTTCAAAGACATGGGTAACATACCCAAATTCAGTTGTGCATCAGATGTTTAGAGCTACAAAAGACCTTAAATTGTCAAAGGCTGAATTGTTAAATCATGAAATTAGTGGCAATGTCAGAACCAAAACTCAGATTTGAAACACTCAGTTCAGTGAAAGTGCCTTGCAGGTTCATTAAAAACTTGAAATTGAATTTGTTTCTATGTGTGAGACATATAACTAATACTGCTTTACTGAAAGTTCATGCATGGAATTTCAGCATGCTCTTTCACTTATACAGTCTGTCACCACTTTTTAAAGTGATAATGCCACCCTCTGTAAAATGTTTTATGGTTTATAAAGTGCCCTCAACACATCTCATTTGAATGTCTCAACAACCCTGTGATGCAAGCATCATTGTCCTCATTTAACAAATGAGGAAACTGAGGCTCTAAATTGTTAAATAGCAGGGTTTTTTTTCGTTTGTTTGGTTTTTGGAGGAAAGGTTTATTGCAAGACCAAGCAAAAAAACGGGTGGCTCATGCTCAAAAAACCTGAACTCCCTTAAGTAGCAATTTACCATATTTAGTAAATGTCCTGTTATTTGCATTGAGAGAAAACAGTCCTGCTGTCAAGGGGCTTTGGTATAGTCAAGGAGACAAGACTTAAAAACGTGAGATAGAGAATGATTATATGGCAACATGTAAGAAAATGCTTGATAGAATGGTACAAACTGGACAAGATTGCTGAAGGAATTCAAGGAGGAAAGATTACTGGGGATGGACTTAATTAGCAAAGGCATCATTTAGGGATAAACCTTAAGCTGGATCATAAAAGAAGTGTAAAAATTTGGATTAGCAGAGGGGAAAAAGGATTATAGAAAAGAAGAGTGACATCAGCAAAGACATAAACATGAGAACAAAAAACACACTGCTGGAAAAGAACTGGAGTTTGAAGGGAGATGGGTCTGAAATGATCAGTCTCTTGGCTGTACAAGAAAAATCACCTGCTAAGAGGCAGAGTTCCCAGTCACTTAATATAAAATGAGCAAGTGCTTTCCAACCCAAACTACACAGAAAAGCAGTAAACTTACACTCTCTGTTGTGGACCCCAGGAATGAAAAAGAGAAAGTAGCAACAGAAGCCAAGTCCAAACTGGTGGTTATGGGTAGGAAGGAGAGGTGGGGGAGTAACATGAGCCTCACTGGCCCTCAGATCTGTGATTGGGAAATATATGAATAGAAGACATCTATATTTCCTCTAAACCCTTCTCATTCCTTTCCTGATACTAAATCATTTGAAAGGTGCCTGACCTCCTGATGGTAAGGAAAATGCCCCTTTAAGTGATGCTTGGAAGCCAGGCTCTCATGCTAATTTAGTCACTGTGCAGCAGAGAATGTTCCCCACAGCCTTTCTTAGCCCAGAAATGGACCTAAGGTCTGGCACAGAATGGGTTAAAATCATTCCCTTCCAACTTTCCCACATAGGGCACTTCTCTATTCTATTGAAACTTATCACTGAGGTTTAAATCCAGAAAATCCAAGGTCTTGCTGAAAGTTCTAATAGTTTGCAAGTAAGCAGATGGATGAGAGGTGGAGAGAAAGAAGAGAACTGGGAAGGAAAGGAAAAGGAAAAGGAAGAGAGCAACAAACTATTGAAATGAAACCTCAGGACTTCCCTGGTGGTCCAGTGGTAAAGAATCCACCTTCCAATGCAGGGGACGTGGGTTCGATCCCTGGTCAGGGAACTAAGATCGCACATGCCCCGGGAAAACTAAGCTCTAGTGCCTCAATGAGAGAGCCTGCGTGCCACAAACTGCAGAGCCCACGCACCCTGAAGCCTGTGTGCCACAACTAGAGAGAGAAAACCCACACGTCACAACTAGAGAGAAGCCTGAGCACCACAACAAAGAGACTGCGTGCCGCAAGGAAAAATCCTGCATGCCTCAACGAAGATCCCGCGTGCTGCAACCAAGACCCGGTGCAGCCAAAAAAGTAAGGAAAATAAATAAATAAAATAAATAAATATTAACAAAACAAAATTGACCTTGACTAAAGTCATTTAAAAAAAAGCGGGGGGGACCTCCCTGGTGGTCCAGTGGTTAAGAATCTGCCTACCAATGCAGGGGACGCAGATTCTATCCCTGGTCTGGGAACTAAGATCCCACATGCCGTGGGGCAACTAAGCCTATACGCTCTAGAGACTGCGCGCCACAACTAGAGAGAAGCCTGTGCGCCACAACTAGAGAGAAGCCTGTGCGCAGCAATGAAGATCCCACGTTCTGCAACTAAGACCCTACACAGCCAAAGAAAGAAAGAAATGAAACCGCATTTAGCTGGAACCCTATGTAAATATTCTGCGTTTGTTGTTCAAAACCCATCTTAGCAAAACAAACAAACAAAACCAGTTAGTTGAACAAGTTTCAATTCCTTGGAATGACTAAGAGAAAAAGATGGCAAGGAACATGAAGAGAAACCAAAAAAGCAGCTTCTCAGGGTGTGAACTGGCATGAAATTCGTGTTCAAGCAAAGCTCTAACATGAGATTTCACCAGAGTTTCTGAGGAGATCAAATGACATCTAGAAAACATACTCCATTTGGAGTTTGACCTGAATAACACCCAACGACAACTTCACAGTTTCTCTCACCTTCCCAACAAAAGGAGGGGACTGAACTTTGGTAATGAACCAACTAAGGAGGTACCACTACCAGATCCTAAAAAAAAGTGAAGGGACATATTTTACCCTTGTGACAGCCTTCAGGCGCCATCTGCAGTCCTCAGCTAAGACTGCAGTAAATCTAGACCTGCTAGCTTGTTAGAACCACCCACTGTTAAAGAAAAAAGAAAACAAAGAAATAAATAAATAAATTCCATCCAGAGAGTCCTCAAAAGCCTCCTAGGTCCTAGAGTAGATGCAAACACAGCTTGAAGACATAGAGCCTAGGAAAAGACCTAAGGGCCTTAGTTGGCTATAAGCTCCATGAGCAAACCACCCCCTCAAAAAACAAGCTAAGAAATTCTTAGACTGCTTGATTTAAAGGATGATATATTGTCCAGACCTTGAGAACTTAATAGCTCCACAGTACCCTGTTCTGTCTGAACACATCTGAGAATTGCATTTAGTTCTGGGCACCACAATTTAAAAGCAATATTGACAAGTCATAAAAATGTTCATACCCTTTGACCCAGTAATCCCACGCATGGGAATTTATTCTGAAATAATTCAAGAGAATAGATGAATTAGAAGCATGAAAATATCGATGCAGCATTCTTTATAACAACAAATATATATATGTGGGTGTGTGTGTATATTTGTGTGTATATATAGCTTAAATGTCTCCCAAGGTAATATTATATAGCATTACAGTATAATTATGTTATTTGAAAAAAATTAAAAATATATAATAATAATGCATACTACTACATGGATGAATCCTGAAAATATTATGCTAAGTGAAAGAAGCCAGACAGAAAAGGAGACATTTATGATTCCATTTATATAAAATGTCTAGAAAAGACAAATCTATAGAGACAGAAAGTAGATTCATAGTTGCCAGGGGATGGGGGCAAGGAGAGAATGGAGAATGATTGCTATTAGGTATGGGGTTTCTTTTTTGGGGTGTAAAAATGTTCTGCAGTTAGTGTTGATGGTTGTACAACCTCATGAATATACTAAAAACCACTTAACTTTTTACTTTCAAAGGGTAAATTTTATGTTATGTGAATTATGTCTCAGTAAAAAATATATATATGTATATATATGAAGTCTTCCTAGTAATATATATAAATGCTTATGATGCTTATGATTCAGGGAGGGGAAAAAACTATAAAATTATATTCCTGATATGACATGTACATTTACGGATGAGGACTAAAAGATATCATGAATAAATGAAAACTGACAGTTCAATACAGGTGAATTTTTGATAGGGGGGTGGCCATTATACTGTTCTTTGAGCAATTAAATATTTTATTTTCTTCCCAAGACAGTGTCCACAAGAGGGCAGAGAGATGAAAAACCAAACCATTTCTCACAAGCCTCAGCTAACAGTTAGAAACCCAGAATCCAGTGTGGAAAGCAATCTTAAAGGTCATCTAAGTCCAATTTCCTCACCTTACAAGGAAAAAACTGAGGCCCAGAGTGGTAAAGTGGCTCATCCGAAGTCAGCAGGCTGTTCATGCAAGAAGCAGAAGCAAAACCCCACCTTGTCACTTCTCCAATCATCCTCTTTCTACCAAATTACAGTGCTTCCTTAAACAAGGCAATGTTTAATCTAGAAAGGAAAGCTTTAGAAGGGTATGAGGTGAAGGGCAGGTTCTTATCAAGAATGGGTTTTTTGTTGGTTTTTGTTCTTTGCAGCAAGAAGTGGCAGATCTAGGGAACTCCCTGGCGGTCCGGTGGTTAGGACTCGGCACTTTCACTGCCCTGGGCCCTGGTTCAATCCCTTGTCGGGGAACTAAGATTCAGTAAGCGGCGTGATGCAGCCAAAATAATAACAATAAGAGAGAGAGAGAGATGGCAGATCTAGAAAGGAATTTCAGGGAAGCAAATTTCAGTCTAATAAAAGAACAACAATTAAGGATGTCCAAAAGGTGGGACAGGTAGGGGATTTCCAATTAAATCAAAAGCCAGAATTGGTCATCTCTGAGGCAAGCTATTCTCAAGATCCTGCTATGGATAGGTACTTGGGGAAGAGGCCTTCTCAGTTCCCTTCCAACTCTTTAAAGGGTCTATACACTTTTTATTCGTGGGAGTGGGAGAGTACAGCATCATTGGATTTCATTACCGCAACCCAGGTAGAGAATAAGGAAGACCTCTCACTTGTTAATATCTTAGTTCATTTTTTAAAAATAATTATTTTATAGTGAATTTCTGCTTTCAGCTGATTTTCACTATGTCAGGTCCTTTAGGAAGCACATTCCCAGAAAAGTCTTAGTGATTATAATATTCTAGGGTTGGTAGCAAAGCAGAATTTCCTTCCAGAAGTTCTAAATTCATATGATTTGTGCCATTTCTTTGTTTTCAAAAAATGGCTGGGCTACACCACTGGCTATTAGATACATGAACATCTAGATGTCCTCTGGGGGTGGGTAGGTAGCCTGATCCTGGGAAGCACTCAATTTCAGTACCTGCTCACAGGCCAGGACAAGAGGGAAGATGAAATCCAAAGATGGTTTAATCAAACAGTCTTTCCTACTAAGAGGTAAACATTCTTTTTTTTTTTTTTTTTTTGCGGTATGCGGGCCTCTCACTGTTGTGGCCTCTCCCGTTGCGGAGCACAGGCTCCGGATGCACAGGCTCAGCGGCCATGGCTCACGGGCCCAGCCGCTCCATGGCACGTGGGATCCTCCCGGACCGGGGCACGAACCCACGTCCCCTGCATTGGCAGGCGGACTCTCAACCACTGCGCCACCAGGGAAGCCCGAGGTAAACATTCTTTAACCTCTTTCTCACTTCTTACCTAGTAACCCAGCCCACACCCACAAACTCTCTCCTATGGAAAGCTTCATACCAATCCACACTGAAGTGACCAATGGGGGTAAGAGTTGGGCAGCAGACCTATGCTGCAGCATTTCATAAACTATAAATACCTCTGCTTTTCTGCATAGAAGGACTGAGACTCCAGATGTCAGGAAACAGCCTCCCTAATTGAAATGAATCTGTCAAAGGATGACAAGAATTCTGCAAGGAGAATCTGCAGGTAAAAAGGGGCATCTTACAAGCAGTTCCCTATCTCCTTCCCATTAAATTCATCTTACCCTCAGAGTTGTCGCATTCTGAGGCCTTCTGCTATAATCACTGGCCCAGAGGAGCTCCGCCCAATTTTAAAATGATAGTCCGAGAATGACCAAACCCAAACCAGTTCCCTGGTTCCCCATAAACAGCTAAGAAAGACTGGAAATTTCTTTTTTTTTTTTCTGTACCGTGAGGCATTTGGGATCTTAGCTCCCCACCAGGATAGAACCGTGCCCCCTACAGTGGAAGCGCAGATCCTAACCACTGGACCACCATGGAAGTCCTGGAATTTTCTTAATTATAAAACAAGAGAGTCTAGAGAAGGGGAGGGGAGCATTTGTAACCCTACCATCACAATGCAATCCATCATTCCTATTTATTTCTTTCTAACCATTATTTGCAAGCATTCATACACAGATTTACAGGAAGCCAAGAGGAACTTTTTTTAATACAAAATACACTAATACACTCTAGGAAAATTCATCCTTACGGGTAGAACCTTCATTCTATACCTGTAACTCACTAGACACTCAAGCACTATTTCCTTACATAGGCTGAAAAGAGTTTGAAAGGGAACTACTAGTTATATTTGCTTACTCTACCTGTGCTAGCTTCTATATTACAGCAACTCTTTAAAAGTACGTACTATTAAAAAAAAAAAAAGTACGTACTATTATCTCAATTTTAGAGGAAACTAAGGCTCTAAGTGGCTAAAGAAACCCAAGATCACAGAGCTAAAAAATCATGGAACCAGATCCAAATCCTAATCCTAATCCTCCTGACTCTAAAACCCAAGCTTAAAGTCAAAAGACCATCCATAAGCTGGGGGAAAATATCTCCAACACATACGATGAAGTGCTAAGGTTCCTAACAAGCAAGGATATCAAGAAAATAGATTTCACAGAGACAAACAGGAACACAATTGAGAAAAAAAAAAGGTAGATAAAATTATCAGGCAATTCACTGAAGAGGAAATGCAAGGGCCCAATAAACATTTGAAAAGATGCTGAACTTTACTTGGAGTCAGGGAAAGGCAAACTGAAGTCATCAGATACCATTTCTCACCCATCATGTTGGCAAAAATTAGAAGAAAGATAACAGTCCAAACCGGTTAAAAAGAAAGCGCCACTTGTACTCCTGGTGGAAGTGTAGATCGTTCACAGTCTCTTCCAAAAGGAACCTGATACAGGATCAATCGAAAGTTAAAGCATACATTCTGTGTGACCCTGCATTATCACTTACTGGAATCTAGCCTTAGAAAAACAAAAAGCACCAATACACATATTTAAAGATATTTATTGTAGCATTGCTCATGCTGGAAAAATAGAAACTGCTCATCAATAGTTCCCATTTGAATAAATTAAAAAATATTTTTATAACAAAAACTCATAAGAAAATTTAAGAACAGTAAAATAATTTTCCAAATCAAGTAAAACCTCAATCACTCTTTTGTTTCTTTTTCCTTATAGACTATTTTTTTGTGTGTATGTGTGTGTGGTATGCGGGCCTCTCACTGTTGTGGCCTCTCCCATTGCGGAGCACAAGCCCCGGACGTGCAGGCTCAGCGGCCATGGCCCACGAGCCCAGCCGCTCCGCAGCATGTGGGATCTTCGCGGACCGGGGCACGAACCCAGGTCCCCTGCATCGGCAGGCGGACTCTCAACCACTGCGTCACCAGGGAAGCCCTAGACTATTTTTAATATATTTACATTTTGCAGATGTAGTACTACATAACATGTTAATAAATTACTAATTAATATCCTATGAAAATGCCACATGATAATTTGACAAATTATGTTCTTCAAAGGAAATGTATATCAATTTCTGACAACTTTAAAAAGGTGTGACATTGTAAATTAACTATACTTCAATTTAAAAATACTGACAAAAAAACAAAAATAACTTGATATGATGAAACATTTGAGTAAATTAATAGTAAAAAAAAAAAGTGTGAAAGTTAATTTGGTCCTTTTTTTTTTTTTGACTGCGCCAGGATTGCAGCATGCAGGATCTAGCTCCCGGACCAGGGATCAAACCAGGGCCCCCTGCATCGGGAGCGTGGAGTCTTAATCACTGGACCTCCAGGGAAGTCCCTAATTTGGTCTTAAAATCATGGTATATAAATTCACTGGCAAATTTTTTTATATATGGATGCAAAAAAAACACATCTACAAATTTCATTCCTCTCAATTGATCTGACCATTTTTTTTTTTAATCAGTAGGGAAAACTAGCCAAAATAATTTTACTTTTTAAGAATACATATATTGGGGCTTCCCTGGTGGCGCAGTGGTTCAGAATCTGCCTGCCAAGGTAGGGGACACGGGGTCAAGCCCTGGTCCGGGAAGATCCCACATGCCACGGAGCAACTAAGCCCGTGCGCCACAGCTACTGAGCCTCCTCTCTAGAACCTGTGAGCCACAACTACTGAGCCGCGTGCCACAACTACTGAAGCCTGTGCGCCTAGAGTGCGTGCTCCCGAACAAGAGAAGCCACCGCAATGAGAAGCCTGCGCACCACAATGAAGAGTAGCCCCCGCTCGCCAAAACTAGAGAAAGCCCACGCACAGCGACGAAGACCCAACGCAGCCAATAAATAAGCAAATAAAATAAATTAAAAAAAGAATACATATACCACTCAGAGTTAACTTCCAGAAAAAAGAAAAGGACTGAGTGTTGTACACACAAATAAAGAAAAGCAAGAAAGCTGGAGTAAGTGTACATAATTTTAACATCGCATTCCTGGTCTCCAGTCTTCCTCTGCAAACTGAGGTATCCTGGGCTGTTCCTTCCACACTTGGGAATTAAATAAGGCCCCCTTGAGATGCTCAAGTTATTGGTTCCTTAGGGTTTCCCCAAAGTCCCCATAAAGGCATATGAGATATAAAATCATGAATTTTCCCATGAGTCCCCATAAAACAGTGTCATCTGTTCCTTCTGCAATTTTCTAATGCATTCTATTTACACCTCTTAGGACACAGTTCAGAACACTGAATGAGGCAGACTTTGATATCTGTGTACCTGTGTTATCATCCCCCACTGGACTATAAACAACAAGGGAGCAAGGTGTGTAGCTCAGAATCAAATCCCAAGTTTCAGGAAGACCTGACAATTCAGCCAGTCTAACCACCCATGTAAAGTTTGAGGGCTCTCCACAATACACCAAGCAGAAGAGTCTGTGATAGGGGGATTACACCCTACCCCCCTACCCCACAGCAGCTTGTTCCTTCTTGGGAAAAGTATAGTTCCTAGAAAGTTCTCCTATAAATGGAATTAAAATATTTTTCTGAAATTTTGAAACTTAACCCCAGTCTTACCCCTTGGTAGCCCACAGAATAGATCAAATCCCTCTTGTCACAGGACACCTTGTGAAATATTAGAACCCTCATATTTTTCTTCAATCACCTAACTCAGTGCTTTGCACATTAAAAAAAAAATTGTTAAGTAAACTTCCTCCATCATCCATCAATGTACCGGGGTGAAATAATGTGGCATAGACTCTAAAAGATATTTTATTGGTTTTATAATATGTCTTTCATTGCATTATCTCATTTTAAGAAAAATAATCAGGAATACGATAGCCAAGAATTCAGAAATTCAAAACATAAATACGTTCTTCTACCACAAAAGCTTTCTCACCCCTTTAAGATTTTCTCATCTCCACTGCAAGTGACAGTTTCTTAAACACTGCTGGGATGCCTCATGTGGGCAAAGCTGGGCTGGGACAAGCTGCTCAGCTGTGCCAGGAAGTGTCCATCCTCAAAGGGAAGTTTCTTCTCACCTGCAGGATCCCCTTGGCTCCCTGGGCTGACTCAGGACTTCATACGCTGCCTGGATCTCCAGAAAGTTCCTCTGAGCTTCCTCCGCCTGGTGCCGATTGTGGTCTTCACTAGCTCCAGGTATCTGCAATGTATTTCTTCATTTGTTGCCCCCTCTGAGAGACCCAAAACCTTAGGGAGACACAAGCTAACAAATTAGAACCTCATAAGTTGTCAGGGCTCCTGAGCCTCTCCTTGCTCCCTTCCTAAATCAGGCTGGAATTGGCTTCCACTTGCTGGTGGGAAAGGCACAGAACCTCAGATTAGAATTCCAGCCTTTTGAAACATGGACAACCTCTGGATCTCATGGCATGAACCAGGATTTGCTTTTAATCACAGATGCTCATTTTCCAACCTGGAACTTGGCATCCCTGACAAGATCCCCTCCTTGCAAGAGAAATAAGCATATATGTCCACCAAAGACATGTACAAGAATGTTTATAACAGCTTTATTCAGAATAGCCCCAAACTGGAAACCACCCAAATGTTCATTGACAAAAGTGGATAGATAAACTGTGATATATTCATACAATGGGATACTATACAACAATGAAAACAAACAGTTTATAATCCCATGCAACAGTATGAATAAATCTCACAAACATGTTGAATGAAAGAACTCAGACACAAAAGAGTACACACTGAGTGATTCCATTTATATGAAGCCCAAGAATAGGCAAAACTAATCTATGGTAATAGAAGTCAGAATAGAGGTTTTTTCCCAGGAAAGGAGTATAGCTTGGGAAGGGGTATGAGGGAACCTTCTTAGTGCTAGAAACATTCCATACCTTCATTGGAGTGGTGGTTACATAGGTATCTATATAAAATTATTATACTCTATATATGTTATACCTCAATAAAAAGTAAATAATATACATGTATCTTTCCCCACTCCATATCAGAGCCTCTGAACCTTCACCCATTGCACACAGAAGCCCAAAGAAGCCAGGACACCCTTCTGGGGGTTGACCCAGCAGACATGAAAACAGTACTTCCACATTACGGGTACCTGCTCCAATAAGGCTTAGCCTAGGGCTTCCCTGGTGGCACAGTGGTTAAGAACCCGCCTGCCAATGCAGGGGACACGGGTTCGAGCCCTGGTCTGGGATGATCCCACATGCCGCGAAGCAACTAAGCCTAGGCGCCACAACTACTGAGCCTGTACTCTAGAGCCCGTGAGCCACAACTACTGAGCCTGCGAGCCTACAGCCCATGCTCCGCAGCAAGAGAAGCCACTGCAATGAGAAGCCCGCACACTGCAATGAAGAGTAGCCCCACTCACCGTGACTAAAGAAAGCCCGCGCACAACAACGAAGACCCAAGGCAGCCAAAAGTAAATAAATAAATCTATTTTTTCCAAAAAGGCTTCGCCTAACTTCTGGAGCCATTCCAGACAGGAATGAGAGGGAAGAAAACTTACCTGGTAAGCCAACTGACACTTCTAATCCTGAAAACTGTGAACAAACTCATAGAGCTTTTACCACTCTTGGAAGTAGCCTCTGCTGAAGCCATGTTCTCCCACCAGCAGCTTCTAGACCCAGTAAGGCAAAAGGAGGACAGACTCCATCAGGTGCCCAAGGAGGGGGAAGAAGCTGAACCAACTGAAGAAGGAGCCAAGGGTCTCTGCCACATAGCTAAGGGTGGCAGCCGTGTTGCAGAGGGCACTGTAGGCTAGTGGGCATATGAAAGCAAGGTATGCCAAGCCCAGGCAGTAGAGCCTCACACTGAGCATCTCTGACCCAACTGAAGCTTTGTAGAGGCAATGCTTCTGGGCTGTGATGCCAGCAGCCAAGCTGATGGGCAGGATGGCTATGGGGCAGCCATAGAAAATAGGGGAAGTATGAAATGCTGCTCCTAGAGTGTTCTTAAAGTCTGAGGTCTGGTTACCAACAGCAGCCATCAGCAAAACCCCTAAGCCAACTGCCAGTGGGAGGCCCACAATATAGAAGCTGCCCATGAAGGAGAGGCTAATGACAGCCACAAGGCCAAAATAAATGCCCACTATCATCTGGGCAGCAAAGTGAATGGTACTCAAAGGGTGTGTCCCCCCTCCTGAACTCTGCCTCTGCCGCTGGGGTCTGTTGGCCTGAGCAACAAAGCTCAGGAGCTTCCAGAATTCCCAGAGCCAACCAAGGCCATCCCTCTCCGCCCCCACCCCCCGCCCCCCAGGGGCATCCAGAGCAGTGCGTGGCTGTCCCACCCAAGGTACAGCTGATGGAGCCCAGCAAGGCCCCCTACAGCCCAGAGGGCATAGGTCATCAGGAGCCCCTTGGCCATCCTCTAGGAAAAGGGTCTCAGAACAAGTCCAGTGGCACCTGCCATTGCTCAGAATTGCAAAATCTGGGATCATCTGTGAGAATCATGGCAGTCACGGCCCCAGAGTTATCCTTAGACCCTAAGACATGGAAAAAAGCAGTCGTAAGATTATATCCAGGTCCCCGCACAGTAACCATTTCTCCTTCCAATATTAGTCAAGTCCAGATCTTCCTGAGTGTCCCTGAAATTGTGGTTCTCCCATACCCTTAGGTCTAGCACCTCATCTCTGTGTTTTACAACCACAGTGACTCCAAATTTAGGGGAGAAGAATGTTTGAAAAGCTTTCAGTTGAGTAACTGAGAACTCAGAACACGGACAAAAAAAAGCAGAAGCTTAAATTTCAGACCTCCCCTCAGACCACTGACCTCCTGGAATGACTCGTGGGGTGTGGGGGAGAGGTGGAATGAATCGGAGTGAATACAATGTCCCGGAAAGTTCCTACACATTTTTAAAGTCCCCTGCCACACAGCCCGCTCCACCCGGCCCCAGCTCCGACTGTGGCTGCCCTCAGACACTTGGCGGAAATTTTAGCCCCTCTCCAGCCTCCCATCTCTCCAGACCAGGACATCTTCCCACAAGTCAACCTTGAAAGAAGTCCTGAGTTCCCTCCAGCTCTGAAAAACTACATTTTGACCTAGACCCTGGCACCCTGCAATTCAACCACCTCCTTCCAGGGCCAATTTGTAAAGTCTCTCCACAGCGGCGCGATGAATGCCCAGAATATCAAACCAGATGTAAAGTGCCCCTGCTAGTCTCTCCCCTCTACACAGAGCGGGCCTCCTGACCACCAGCCAGCACCCGCTAGTCCCAGGGTGAGCAGCAGTACCTGGGCACCCCGGTTCCCAGACCCCATCAGATCAGTCATCTCCTTTGACCACAGAGTCAAAATGGCCCCTCTCTTTCCGCTCCCACTTCCATCCAAATGGACTTTGTCTTTCTGTGTTTGCTGTGTCACGGAAGTCGGGCCGTCCTGGCCAGGCCCCTCCCCAAGACCCTCCCTGGCCCCTTAGGGATCACCTTTCAGGCTGGGGCTCCTCTCGCCCGCCCTCTCGGGTAAACTCGGTTTAAGGTGTTCCCGGCGTACTCCGCCTTCCCAGGCTCACAACGGCTGGCGCAGGGCCCACTCCAGGCCGAGAGCGCCTACACAGCGACACCACAACCGCCAGGTGGCGCTGCCGCTTGCGGACAGGAGGTGCCGGGCGGGTCCCCAGACTCACCTTGTCCAGATACCCGGGCAAAGCGGCCCAGGGCGGTCCCCTATAAAAGCAAAAACAAGCCCTTGATCTCCCCTTTCCACCCCCGCAAATGGGAGGGTGACTCCTCCCTCACCTCAGGCTGCAGTCCTCTCTCCCTGTTCCATTGCCGTTCAAGGCTGCCTTGGATGGCTCCACTTCCAATTCCCCTAAGGCAGAGACACCAGTGGACAGGCTGCAGAGAGGGGCTCTCCCCCTGAGTTTGCCTCACTGCCCCGCCTCCAGGCCTGCCAGTCAGGGGCACTACGTCTAGATCTGAGCCTGAGACCTGAGGAGCCTCCCGTTCCCCCAGGAACCCCAAGTCAGCTGTATGTCGCTGACTTTGGTGAGAGGGAGAACCAGGAGCAAAAAGGGATGGGGTGAGGGCCTCTCCACGAAGAGGATAGTCTGCGTCCTCACGCCTCGATGCTGGAATAGAACTGGGATGCAAGATGCCTTCATTTTAATGTCGTGGGCTCCAACCCTGCTACGTGACCTTGGTCAAGTCTTGACGCTTCTTTGGGCCTGTTTCCTCCTCTGTAAAGGAAAAGCGTGGATCTCCAAGGTCCCCCAGCTTTGACTTGGGGTTGCGGTGGGCCTCACCCATGTCGCCTCCCCGCAGTCGGCCGAATGCTTCTGTCCCCTCCTACATTCCCAGCCCCTTCAGTCCTTATCCACCCCCCACCCCCGGCGAGGGAACGAGGCTCCCCATGTTGCCCCCTAGGGCTCACTGAGGGGCCAGGGCTGGGAGGGGCCTCAAAGAGACACTGGAGCCGCCAGCTGGGGGGCGGGGGCGGACGGGGGCGCTGAATAATGAATGAGACTTAATTGGGCAGGCACTGCGCAGCAGCGCGCTAAGCTCGACAAATAGCTCCAGCGGCGGCAGCCGCCGCTGGACAAACAAACTGACTCCGGGCGCGGGGAGAGGGGTGGGAGAGGCAGCGGCGGGAGGGGGAGAGAAAACGCAGGCCGCCTGGGCCCCCGGGCCGCCGCGCGCCCCTGGCTGTGAGGCAGGAGGAACCCCCGTGTGCCCGGCTGCGCTAGCCTCCCAGAAAGTGAGGACCGGGGAGGAGGCTCGGGGCTCGACATCAGGAAGCCGGGACTGGGGCGGGAGAGAAGCGGATTGTGCGGTGAGAGCCAGGGCCCCAGGGGCTACTGAGCACGAGGAGAGGATGGAGAAACAAGTGAAGGGCGGAGGAGAGAGGGAGAAGTGAGAGAGGGAAAAGCGCACCGGGGGAGGGGCTGCGGCGGGGCGGGGGCGGGAGAAAAGCCGTTACCGAGAGGAAAGGGAAGAGCGATGGAGGAACAAGCGAAGGAAGGCGAGGGGAGCCGAGAGAAAAAGAACTGGAGAAGAGTCAAGGAGAGGGATGGGAGATGACCGGAATGAGAACGAGGGGGCGGCAGAGCGAGCTGGCGGCGCCCCTACCTCCGCCTCGCCCCGCTGCGCTCCCGCCCTAGCGCTCTCTCTAGCCGCCCGCACTCACTTTGTCACAATTACGGGGCCGTCACTCGGCCCGGATTGTTTTCCCCAAATTGTTGTTCTATAAACGGGCGCAGGATCTGACAAGCTGAAGCGGGAAGGAAGGGTCTGAGCTGCGGTGGGGACGTGGTGGTGTATTTACCCAGGGCGGACCCGGGGCGGGCAGGTGAATCCAGAGACCCACGCGGGAATTCTGGTTGCTGCCCCAGCCTCGTCGCTGACATCGCTTTTAACCTTCCTGGCCCTTCTCAGCCTCGGCTGCCTCGGTTTCCCCAAGAGAGAACTGAGAGGCTTGGAGGGCAGGAGCGGCGGAGGCGGCTGTAGGTGGGGCCCGAACTTGCCTTCTCACCCCATTCTCTTTTGTTCTCTGCTACCCCGGTCACATGGAGAGGGGGTCTATCCAGCTCGGCCTCCCCAGAGCGCCCTCGGGTGCCTGCTCATCCCCGCTGGATGGCCAGACTCTCAGCTCCGACAGGTCTGGGCCGCCCCCCGCCCCGCCCGCGCCTGCAGCCCCGGCTCCGCGCCGCTCGGTGCCCACGCCACCTTGCTGTCCCTCAATTCCGCAAACATCTGTTGCGCGCCCACTGTGAGCCAGATCCGCGCCAGCCTTCCCCCCACCTCTCCCCCGCCACCCTCCCCTTCCCGGTCGGCCTGGCCTGTCAGCTTCGTGACAGCCGCCGCTGAAGCCCAGGCCCCGCGGGAGCGGCCGGAGAGGAGCCGCCGCATGGCTGGCTCCGACACCGGCCTCCCCGGCGGCTCCAGGGGCAACGGAGGGTGGCGGCCGCTGAAGCGAGACCAGAGCCGGCCCGCAGAGTTAGAGCTGCGCTGGGGAGTGGGGAGCCCAAGGGCGGGCTTGTCTCTCGGTCTCTAAGGTCTGTAGGTCTCCTCATTCCATTGCCCTGGGGTTGGGCCGGGCCGGGACCTCGCCTAGCTCCGAAAGCCTGGGAAGCTATTGGCTCCTGCGCCCCTTCCCCCAGTTCGGGTGATTTACACTCCGGCTCCGCTCAGCGGCCGCTTCCCAATCAGGAATATCGACCCCGGGCGGGGCCCCCGGGCCGCATCGATCCCTCTAAGGCTCGGGATTTAAAAATGTCAAATTTGCCTTTTCCAGGCGGGTGGAGGGGGCGGGGGCTTGGAGGAGGGCGGCTTGGGAGTGTGTGTGTGTGCGGGGGGGGGGCGGACAGCAGGACATCGACCTGGTGCCTGTGCCCTGAATGAGAAGCTACCAGGCCCAGGCCGTGGCCGGGCCCTGACATTACCTAGCCATCCTTAGGTTGCAGTCCCCTCTGGATGGGGGCAGGAAGGAAGCCCTACGGGGCCTTCCCCATCCCCATGGGCCTCGTTGTTGCGCTGGGGTATTCCCAGAGGGAGAAGCCCCAGGGGAACAAAGAGAGACCTCTAAATGTAGGGAGACAAATTTGGAAGAGATTTCTAAACGTAGAGACATACAGACACAAGGAGGGGTGCAGAGACAAAGATATAGAGGCTCCAAGAGATACCCTATGTTTAAAGAAGAGCAAGGCAAAGGGAGGGTGGCTCAAAGATACACTGAACAAAACAGGAGACCAGAGACCCGGAATCACCTCAACTCCCTGCCCTATATACCCAGGAGATTCAGGACTGGGAAGGTACCCCTTTGGTGTGTTTGAGAGTGGGGAAGGAGAGTGGAGACAAAGCCAGGTGGAGGAAGAGAGTTATTAGGGAAAGGAATTAGAATATAATTAGCATTATCCTCCCAAGGTGTCCACTAGTAACTGGACCTGAAATCCAAAAGGTAAGGGTCCTAGAAGCAAAATAGCCCAGGCCCCAAAGAGATAGGCTCTTTGAGAGGTCTAATGATCTGCCTTTTCCTGTCCTGAGATCTACCTCTTTCTCTCTGTCCACCATCAGCCTGGGGAAGCCAGATGCGTTATGGCTCACATCTTATATTGGAGACTGTATATGTGATGGCGACTGCGTATATGTGGATATGTATGTGGACTGTAGGAAACTCTGGTGGTAACCACTTCCTTCCCCGGGACTTAGCAACTGGGTCTCCAGACTTTGGAAAAAACCATCCACTACTTTCAGGAAGCTTGGGAAAGGGATGATGTTGGGGTGGAGGTGGTGGAAGGGAGCAGTTGTCCAAGCCAGCACCCTCACAGTTAACATCTATCCCCCCCACCCCCGGCAGCACACCTCAGCTGTCACTGTGCACACTGCTGTTTCCTACAGAACTGGAGACAGAGAGCTGACAGCAAATGTGTGTGGGGGGGCACAGTCACGCAGGGAGAGGTGGTAGCTCATCCTCAGACACACGCAGCACACACCTCCACTGACAAAATCAGGCCGACACGTCCCTAACACTGACACACACAATCACTGACCCCCACACGCGACCCACACCCATCAATCCCTGTCACAACACACCACCTCTGCGTGCGCAGTTATTCACGGTTCCTCCTAGGTCAGGTACAAGCGCCTAGTCTTAAAGCCTGTCTACACCGTCTTGACATCTTAGATCTTCAATCGCCTGACCTAAGCCGGGCTTAGGTCCCCGTCCTCGCTCCCCAAATTCTTCAACCATGGCCAGCTCCAACAGGTAAAAGGCTGAGCTTAAGGAAGTCAAGTACCAGGGTCGAGGTGAAGAACCGGGAGCTGACCGGGCAGTGGGGCTGCTATACGCCTCCCTTATTCTCCTTCCTGCCACTGCCTCTTTCCCGGCACGTCCACTCGCGGCCCGCCCGGCCCGCCGCCCGCCTGTCAGTCGAGTAATGAATGCACGCTCGGGGCCCCGGCCCCCCCACCAGTCGTTCATCACTGCCAGCACCGCCCACCTCTCTGCCGCCCGCAGGGAGGGCTAAGCGGCCCAGGCGGCGAAAGCCCGTCTCCCCCCAGCTCGACTAATAATTGTCAGATTGAGATGTTGATTTGTCAGCTGGGGGCTAGCGCCAAAGAACCCGCAGTAAAAACCGGACTCCTTGAACTTCCTCTGGCTCCATTCGGACTCGCCCAGCCTTGCAGCTTTTCTGGATTTGATGTGCATGGGTTGGATTTCACTTAAGAGATCCGGGTATAGAAGCGCAGTATCATTTTATTCCAATAGGAGGCGCACCAGGCTACAGACCCTAAGGGGGCTCGTCCTGGGCTCGGTTCCACTTCTTCAGACCCGAGGCCCTAGGGCTTCGTCCCGCAGCCTCCCAGCAGGGGGCGCGTTGGCCACCATCTTCCTCTCTCCCGCAGCTGAAGTCCCCGTTTCTGTACAGGAAGCCCCCAGGCAGCAGTCCCCAAGTCCGCCTTCAGGGATCGTGGGGGACCATGTCCTGCCCTCTCTCTCCTCCAGGTACCTCCGGCCTCCCGCAGTCCTCCATTCTCCAGCAGGAGGCGCCCCTGTTGCAGGTCCGCCTTCGCCATGCCCTAGGCGCCTAGGCTGCAGTCCCGCCCTCGCCCTCCCCCAGCCCCGGCCCCGGAGCTCCCCGGGAGGCCTGCTGAGTGACGGGCGGCCAGTGATTATGCGGAGGGGGAGCGGGGTGCGCCGCGGGCGGCAGCGCTGACCCTTCACATTTCCGATCCGCCGGGACCCTCATCCATCCGAAGCTGCTCTTTGTCTGGCCGCTTAATTGCCGGCGGACAGGATGGATGGCGGGACCGACAGCCGCGGAATCCCTAATAAAGGCCGCGGCCGCCGGGGAGGAAGCTCGGGAAGGAGGGGGAGAAAGAAGGAAGAGATGGAAGGAGGTGGGAGGAAGCACGGGGCCGCGGCAGCCGGCTCAGAGCCGCTATGCGCAGCGCACAAGGGGGGCCAGATCCTTCTAGGGTGCGGGACCAGGAGTCCCGCATCGACGGGGGTCAGGGCGCCGTGGCTGTGGGGTGTGTGAAGTCTCCTGCTTGGTGGAGAAAAGGAAAGAGGTAGGGGCCCCGGGCAGAAAGCATGCTACGGCCGACCTCGTTTCGCAGAGCCTTCGAAGATTCCAGCTTGGCGCTGCCTCCTGCGCTCCGGACTCCCACCAGCCGGAGCCCAGCCCTCGGTTCCCCGCACCACCTCTCCTCTGCTCACCTGTCGGTCTCCCAGGGCGGGATCCAATATCCCGGAGGAGATATGAGGGGTCTGACAGCTGTCTGTGCGGCCGCTAGCCACATTTCATTAACTGCAGGCTGGAGTTGGTGGACGGCGCGGGGAGAGGGGAGCAAAATGAGGTGGAGAGAGAGGCTATGGCGGGGAGCCGCACCTGGCCAGGGGTCAAGGGCTGGCCTGACAGATACCTTGGAAGCAATCTCTAGCCGCTCCTTGTGGAGCCAGGAGCCTGTTCTCAGCCCTGTGGGCTCTGGCGGCGGCCCTTAGAACCTAAGGCTGCACTGAGGTGCGGTGCCAGGGGATCCGTGCGGCGGATGAGTAGAAGCCCTAGGCCCGGCGGCATACTTGCTCTCTCACCCCTCGCTGGGGCCTGTCGACCCTCTGCGCCAGAGGGCAAAGTGTGCGCAGGCTCTTGGGCCGCTACTGTTTTCCCACCGGTGGTGAGTGGAGAGCGGTCCTCAGCACTCTGGCCAGCTTTCCTGCCTTTTGCCTCTTGAGCACATTTTTCTGCAGTTCGCTTCATTTCCTTCTCCCTCCCTTTTCTCTTCCCTCTCCTCTTCGGACTGAAAAGCTCTTCTCCGCAGCTGACTTCGGCCGACATCCTTTAGCTAACAACCCAGCACCTGTTGTGTGTCAGCACTGGGGGTGGGGGATGGGGGACACCCTGAGCCAAGGCCCTGCCCCGTTGGCCTCACACACATAGGTCTCCCCTGAGACTAATTCAAATCTCTCTCCCCACTCCTGCCCTGCTTCTCTCACCCTTCCACTGCCTTGGGTGTCATTTCTCTTCTCCAGGGCAGTGAGAAGGAAGCCAGGAGATCGGAACTCCAGTTCTAGGGCTGCCACTTACAAGGTGATACAGGACAAGG
The DNA here is from genome assembly GCF_964341445.2 of Mesoplodon mirus. Taxonomy (NCBI): domain Eukaryota; kingdom Metazoa; phylum Chordata; class Mammalia; order Artiodactyla; family Ziphiidae; genus Mesoplodon; species Mesoplodon mirus. The sequence goes on along the minus strand of NC_138987.1, from coordinate 55,671,551 downwards.
CATTTCTCATTTCCAGGCCTCAGTTTCCTCATCTGTAAAATGGAGACAATACATCCTCTCAGGGATGCATCGAGGATGCAGTAACTCTCAAGTAAAAGTTCTAAAATACTGTAAGCACTCAATAATGTTATTTCCCTATCCATGTTATTCCCTGTCCTCTCAGGTGGGCATTTTTCCTCTCTCTTCATACCAGGGGTCTGGTACCAGGCAACCCAGGTTGCTTCCAGCTCTGTGTGATCTTACATGTAGGAGCTGAGAGCCAGAGTGTGTGTATGGGTGGGGTGGAGGGAAGTGGAGAAGAACCACACTATGGATGGCCCTGAAGGGTGAGGAAGGAGAGAGTGCGGGGTGCGGCGGGCGGTGGAGTGCATTTCCTTAGATCTTATTGTAACATCAGCCAGCTGGTTCCTCTGCTCTTGTGGATGAGGAAACTGAGGCTTGTGGAGGTTATACTGCAAGTGACAGGGGTAGATCACACTTCCAGGATCTTTCCTCCCATGAGTTTTCTACTGCTCATTTCCTCACTCCCTTTCTTCCCTTGAAGGGGTCTGGGTCAGTGACAAGGAGTGTGGGAGAAGGAACAAAAAGAGAAAAACTTCAAGGAGCCAGGACCTTTCCGCTAGACTTCATAAAATTTTAACAAGAAAACTTCCTCAGAGTAGAAGGCACATATCACATGCAAATCATATGCTAATCACATGCTAATCTAAAGTCTGGTCCTCAGAACTCTGACACACACCTGGCCCTAAGCCCTGGGGGAAATTCCTGGGAGACCCCTAGGTTCCAGGACAGGACAGGTGGGGATGGGTTCTATTTAGAGTCAGGTTATGGAGTTAGGATTCATTCTAGGATTGGAGAGGAGTCAAGTGTATACTTTGGGATTAGGGTCAGGGTTAGTGCAGAGTCAAGGGCAGAGGGTAAGGCAGGGTTCAGACTGGGCTGTGCTTTTAAATAGGGGAGCCTAGGGAACTCAAAGTCTTCCTCTCCTCTCCCCTCCTCCACTGCCCATTCTGTGTCCTGCAGCACACCTCCCTGCCTACATCCCATTCCCAACCACACCACCTCCCTGGGGCCTCCCAGTCTGGCTGCCCAAGGAGCTCTGGGTAAATTGTCCCAGACCCCAGCCTGGGCCCCAGTATTTCCTCTTGAGCCCAGACACTTGGCTTCTGGCCCCAGGAGCACTAGCTGGCCATGACCCTACCCAGGTCCCTTCTCAGCCGAATGTTGACAACTGCAGAGGAAGCAGTAAGGACCTGGTGAGCTGGCAGCTTCATTCCAGAGCGTGGGGAAAGAGCAACAGAACATGAATAAATTCATGGAGCTGGCCCCTCGGCTCCCTGTGAGCTAAGCCTGCTTCCCCCACCATACACACCCGCTGCCGCCTGCAGCCCTGCTGGTCACCGAAGCTCACAGCCTGGGCTGGGGATGGGAGGAGAAGGGAAACTCCGAGAGAAGAGGGCTAGGACCTGAAAGGGGCTGAGGTGAGGGGCTCAAAAAGAGGTTCTTGGTTAGTAGGAGAGAGGGGTGGGGAGCGGGGCTGAGCAGAGGGGGCCTTTAGTGAGTGGGTGGCAGGAGAGGGGGGAGGAGGAGGGAGAGGGATGGCAGGACCTGAGGCCGATGAGGCAGGAGGATCGGGTGGGGAGGTCAGTGTGAGCCCTGGCCTGCTCTCTCCTCTCTGATCCATCCATCATCCAGCCTAGGGGAGCAGATTCGGAATTAGACATGCACGGGCCGACATGGCCCTCAGCCCCCCGAGGAAGACAAATGGCAACAAAGACCTTGAATAAAATTTGTATTTATGGTTGGAGGAGGCCCCTCCCCCACTGACTGCCAATCCTTTCTCTCCCAACCCTTTCAAGCATGTAGGGGCCTCCCTCCACACAGGCCCGTCCTCAGCAACCTCCTTCTTCCTGCACCATTATGGGCTGGGAGGGGCAGGGAAGGAGTACAGGAAACAAGAGATGAGGAAATCATCTTCCACCCAATAATTACGCCCTGATGTGCCCTGCGCTCTCCATTTTACATGATGTACTCTTATACATTACAGTACTGGCTTACCCTAGTCTCTAAGAGCTCCTTTGCAGTTGTCCACCTCCAGGGCCTCCAAATACCCCACTTTTGCCAGTCCTGGAACCTCTTCTCCAGGCCTCTGACCCTGGAGTCCCCGTGAGCAAGAGATTTCTCCCAGAGGGGCGAGACCCTGAGGAAGGATGCAGACCCCTCACAGAGAGGGACCTATCAAAGCTTGTGTTTCCTCTTGGTCACCCGAATGACAGACACAGCCCCCCCTCACAGGTGGGCGCCTAGCACTGAAACTGCGTTTTAGTTATATTACTTTGCATAACCAATTTCAAATTTCAAGTCCCTCCCCCAAACATTTATTATGTGGGGTCCAACTTCTCTGAGTTTCCATCTAACCACAGCCCTTTGTGGAAGGGTGAAGGGGCAGAGATCCTGGGACTGGACAAGGTCTGGGACCAGGGCAGGGGTGGGACTGGGCTGGGCTGCCAGGGCAAGAGCTGCCTTCTGACTCTTTCTCCCCAGTAAACTCTCTACTCTTCAGTCCTGAGATAAGAAAGATGACATTCATGGGGTTCCACATTTAGGGACTAAGAGGAAGACAAATATAAAACCTCCCTTCAAACAGCCCTCACACATACACACACAAAGGCAATCCACAATCCACAATCCCACTCACCCAGGGACACACAAGGCCAGGGTCCCATGGACACATCCACACTTGCCAGCACACTGTCACAACGCACAGGCCCAGAGCCTACCACACTGCTCCAAGAAGCGCCCCGCCTCCGCGTCGTCCCCACAGTTGATATGTCACATTGGAGTCCGAACACGGACCTGGGTGTCTCTCTGCAGCGCGCCATTTACATTTCTCTCTCGATCTGTCAACCTGTCTTGGCTCCTGTCTCTCTCCCTCCATCTCTGTCTCTCCTTCTCCCCCTCTGGGGCTGTCATTTAGTCTCTTTTTCAAGCTTTGTCTCTGTCTCTGCGTCTCTGTCTGGCTTTCCATCCCTTTGATTTCTCTGTAGCTCCTCTGCTTTCCTGTCGGTCTCCTGCTCGCTTTCCCAGGCTGGTCTGTTTTCTCACTCTCTCTGTTCCCTCACTCTCTCGATTGCTCTGCGGCCCCCTCCGCCAACACTGGGGGTCGAGGGTAGAGGTGCCTGGAGATTTGCCTTTTCCAGTTCAGGCCAACCCGTACCCGTTGAACCCTTTACCATATGTTATTCGGTCACGGGCACTGAGTGGCGAATTTCTATTTTTTTCTAGTCCTTTTTGTTTGCTCGTGGGCTTTTTTCTTTTTCTTTTTTTCTTTTTTCTTTTTTTGAGGGGGGGGAGCCGGGGAGGGCTCTTTTTAGCTCTGGAATCCACTTCTGTCTTCTGTGTGTGTGCATCTCCACCGCTTTTTATCCCATCCCCGTTTCTGGCCTCCTCCGGGCTCTGGGAATACCAAACTCAGGGTAGTGGGTGAAAGTAAGGATAGGGTGAGGGCAGTGAATCCCTGCAGAATTGGTTTAGAGCCGGTCAGGAACCGAGAGGCTGGAGGGACGCGGGTGGGGGCCGTGGCCTGCCCCGCCTCCACGCTTCCCTCTCTGGGCGCCAGGGGTCGCTCCGCCCCCCCCCCCCCCCCCCGCCGCGGCCTCTTAGAGCGGCTCCCGCCGCGTCGCGGCTCACACCACCCGCACTGCCGCTCCGGGAGGGAGGGGAGGAAGGTTAGGGACGCAGAGAGGGAGAGCGCTAGCTGGAGAGAGAGACGCGGGGCTAGGGCCTCAGCAGGGGCTGGGGCCGCGGCTAGGGTAGAAAGGTGGGTCAAGGCTCACCAAGAGCCAGAGCGCAAACCTGCGAGGAGGTCGCGTCCGGTGGGCGCCACCCGCAGCGCAGAGCCCCGGACGTCCAGAGCTCGGAGAGTAGTCCCAGCTCCGGCCGGGAGCTATCCGTCTGGGTAGCCGGGGACCTAGGCGCCGCCATCCTCGAGAAAGCAGCTGTCCGGAGGGCAGGCATCCTAGATCTGTAAGAAACCGGCCGTCCGAGAAGCCACCGATTTCAGGCGCCTGGGAACGTTAGACTGAACGAGAGGGTAATAGAGGACCACGGACTCTGAACTGTCGGGAGCTGTCCCTGGTCCAACCAACGGGGGTACCTCCGCCTTGACGGAAGGTTTGGGGAACGGCACCACTGAGGCGGGAGCCCACAGGGGCGGGGGGGCCGGGCGCAGCCGTCGGGGGGATCCCGACCCAGGCCCGAGCCCGGTCACCGCCTCTGGGGCCCGCGGAGAGCCCCGGGCCTCCGCCACCATTGCACCCAAGAGTGAGGAGGATCTGCTGGCCCTGGCCGCGTCGCGGCTGAGCCGCCGCAAGAGGGTGGCGGGCGCGGCCGTCGGGGTGGCCATGGTGCTGCTGCTGCTGGTGGCCATTCCGCTGCTAGTGCACAGCTCCCGCGGGCCGGCGCACTACGAGATGCTGGGTCGCTGCCGCATGGTGTGCGACCCCCACGGGCCGCGAGGCCCAGGACCCGACGGCGCGCCCGCCTCCGTACCCCCCTTCCCTCAGGGCGCCAAGGGAGAGGTGGGCCGGCGCGGGAAGGCAGGCCTGCGAGGGCCCCCGGGACCACCAGGTCCTAGAGGACCTCCAGGAGAGCCGGGCAGGCCAGGTCCCCCGGGCCCTCCAGGCCCAGGCCCCGGCGGGGTGGCGCCCCCTGCCGGCTACGTGCCTCGAATTGCCTTCTATGCCGGCCTGCGGCGGCCACACGAGGGTTACGAAGTGCTGCGCTTCGACGACGTGGTGACCAACGTGGGCAACGCTTACGAGGTGGCCAGTGGCAAGTTCACCTGCCCCATGCCGGGTGTCTACTTCTTCGCTTACCATGTGCTTATGCGCGGCGGTGACGGCACCAGCATGTGGGCGGACTTGATGAAGAATGGACAGGTGAGCTGCCCCTCTCCCACCCAGCCCCAGACAGGGTAGCTTTCTAATTCTCCCTGCATTCATTACGCAACCCGAACCTCTTCCCCAAACACCGTCACTAAATCCAAGAAGGCCGCATTGCCAAGAACTTAGAAATCGCTTCATTTAGTCCAAAAGGAATTGGGGGGCCAGAGAAAGAAAACGACCTACCCAGGGTCTCATGGGACGTTAGGAATGGTGTCAGAATTAAAACTCAGAGCCTCACACTCCAACTATAGGCAACTATACACCAAACCTCTTTGGTATCTCACCCTGCCTCTTAGCCTCTTTTCTCCTGTTTGGGCAGCCCTCCTGGCCTTTGGGTTACCCAGCCACTTGATGGGCACGTTACCGGAGTCTGGCTCCTTCGATTTAGAACGGAATCCGGGTATCACGCCGTGGGCAGTTGGTAGCTGTTCCCGTGTGGGGGTCATTAAGCTTGGATTTTCAAGGATAAGGTAAAAAAAAAAGAAAGAAAACACTGTCTCATTTTCCAGGCAACTCTATTACTGGCCCCAGGGCCTGGGGTCAATTCTAGAGTGGGCCTTACCCTCAGCTAATACTGAGTCCGTAGGCAGAGGTGGAAAATGAGGCAGCACAGGGGCCAGCCAGGCGGCTTGCAGGAACGAATTTGGGAGAAGGGAAGAGGCAAGAACAGATAAAGCAGAAAGAAGCCTTGGACCCCGGCCTGGTCCCTGCTCCTGTGGTCAGAGTCGGAGTCACTGCTGCCTTAGCTTGGAAGAAAAGTCCCAAAGACTCAGCTCAAGGTCCGGGACACGCTTAGGGGGAGCCAGAGGCCACAGAGGTGGGGCTGGGGAAATGTGCCTGGGCCACGCAAGCCGCAGGGTGTAAGGTTAGGGCTGAGCTGTGACCTCCGAATGCCCCGTGCGCGATGGGGTGATTTGACCGTGGCGCATCGGGCCTGCTTATCCCACCTGTCCGAACCCCAGGTCTTGCCACCGCTGAAGTACCCTTCTGCTCCAAGAACCGAAGGCACTACATTGAGGTCTTCTCCCAGCAGGGCCGCCCCAGGAACCCAGGGAAAGGGAGTGAGAGTGTACGTGTGTGAGACTGTAGCGTGTGTGTGCGTGATGCAAGTGTGTCTGTGGGTGCGGGGTGCGAAGGTGTGAGAGTAGAGCGGTATCTGCTTGCCTGTGGCACTGAGTAGGTGTGTGTGGTCTGTGCGGCATGTCTGTGAGGGGCGGAGGGGGGGAGTGTGTATTTAGAGTGCGTAGGTTCCCGAGGGGGCGGGGGCCGCGCGGCTCCCACTCTGTATTCTGCGGTGCAGGCGCTGCGGCTTTGGGGACTGTAAATAGTGATTAGAATAATGATGAATAATTAATCAGTTAATAACCAGCCCCCGCGTGACAGGAAGAGGGGGACTGGGGAGGGGCTGGCTGCGACGCTGAGGCGTCGGTGAGGCGACCTGCAGCAGCGAGGCCAGAGGGGAAGAGGCACTACCTGTTGGGGCGGAAGGCGACCCCCACGTCGGGGCACCCGCGGGCACTAGGAGGGACAATCGAGGAGGGGCGAGGATACATCATGGCACCTTCCCACGGCCTGCACCCTTGCTTACACACGCACAGACACACCTGTGCCCTATCTCTGGGGGAAGGGAGCACAAGTTTAGAAGGTCCGAGTGGGTTCAGAATCTTAGAAATTATCCTACAGTCTAATTTTATTTTATTATTATTTTTTTTTTCGGTGCGCGGGCCTCTCACTGTTGTGGCCTCTCCCGTTGCGGAGCACAGGCTCCGGACGCGCAGGCTCAGCGGCCATGGCTCACGGGCCCAGCCGCTCTGCGGCATGTGGGATCTTCCCGGACCGGGACACGAACCCGTGTTCCCTGAATCGGCAGGCGGACTCTCAACCACTGCGCCACCAGGGAAGCCCTAATTTTATTTTTAAAATAACAATAATAGCAAAACCTATACAGCGTTTTCTTTGTGCAAAGCACTGTTTTGTAACACACTTCACATGTAGTAACTCATTTAATCCTAACAGCCTGAGGAGGTAGGTTCTATTACTACCTCCTACCTTATAGCTCAAATTAAGGACCAGAGAAGGCGTGAAACTTGCCCGGGTCCCAGCAGCTAGTGAATGGCAGTGCCTGCGAAGCACCTTGTCCTTCCCAAACCCTGCAGCCTGCTACCCTCGCGTCACCTTCACAGGCCCAGCTGCATCTCCTCGGCCGACCCCTCATCACCCCAGCTCCACACAGGGCGTGAGTGGGTTGTTCTGTTCCCCCTCGCTAGGTCCGGGCCAGCGCCATTGCTCAGGATGCGGACCAGAACTATGACTACGCCAGCAACAGCGTTATCCTGCACCTGGATGTGGGAGATGAAGTCTTCATCAAGCTGGACGGCGGGAAGGTGCACGGCGGTAACACCAACAAGTACAGCACCTTCTCTGGCTTCATCATCTACCCGGACTGAGTCGGGCCCCATCCCCCACCCACCCACCCCCACTGCGCTCCCCTCCTCACGCACCTTCAGCTTGCCCCACCCAAGGCGCCACCCCATCCTTTGAGAGACCGGGGGTGGGACAGACCCTCCCGCTCCCGGAGGTGGCCTTTAATGGGCGGACTCTTGGTGCTCCGGGGTGTAACTGAGTGGCTGGGGAGCTGAGGAAACCGGCTGGAGGAGCAGGGCTGCTCGGGAAGGGACCACCAGCCTCCGTGCACGTGCCTGCGAAAGCTGGGCCAGGAGGGGGGGCAGGTCGTGGCCCTCTCTTCTCTCGGGAGCTAGGAAACAGCTTCACTAACTGCAGCACAGAGGCACGGAAAGCAGAAAACAGAAGGGAAGCCCTGGCTTTTGGGGAGGGAGAGAACAGAAACAGAAGGAGCCCTTCTAGGCGGGAGGAGAGGAGACATTAGGGCGGGTAGGCGCTGGTCCTCTGTCATGACAACTTCTCTGCCATCCCCTCCTCCCCTCATCTCCATTTTCAGGCTTCAGGCTCTAGCCTTGGCAGCCTCCCTGTGAACTGGAGGAACCAGTGAATCCTTTCCTAGCATTTAAAACTCATCCTGCAGTCCCCATTTCACCCCCATCGGGGTTAGGCCCTGGGGCTACAGCTGCTGTTGCCTCTTCAATAAAGTGAAGTGGGAGAATGTGTGTGCCTCTTAACTTGGTGCACAGAGTGGGGGAAAGTGGCTGACCCTTTCCTCACTCCTCTCAAGGACCCCTACCCTATCACTCTCTGCCAGAGGCAAAGGTTTTATTATTCCTGGCAAGGCCTGCCTCTAGGGAAGCAGAGGAGGGGAGTAGCCCAGGGTTTCTACTCTGATACGGGGAAGGGTATCAGCTTCAGGAGAGCTTTGAGGGCTTACACTGTAGGGAGACACCAACCAGAGCGACACTAGCAAGGGAGGATACCAGAGGTATGGGTCTGGTGCTTCTGCTTTCTGCTGATGCAGGGGGAGAGTTCTAGGGAACTCTAGGCGATGCAGGAATGCAGGAGTTGCTGACGGCTCCTGGGAGTGGCCAAGATCTCTGGGAGCAAGGAGAAAAGCAGCTCCCCAAAGGCCCACATTCGCGCCCCCCCTCCAAAAAAAACACTCACTCATAGTGCTTGCTGGGAGGGTGGGGTGAGCAGGAGTGGGATGACTTGGACAGCTTCTAGGCGAGGGAGCCTGGGGAAGCCTGAGAACTCAGGGCTGGCCTCTAAGCTGGAGGACACTGCCACCATGTGGACAATTGAGGAGCAACAGCAGTAGCTGGCCTAGGTAGGACCAGAGGAAAACAGACATTTGGACATTTTAGAAACTTTATTGAAGGACAAAAGGGTGTCAGCTCCCAGTACATGGTGTGGAAAATAAATAAGGGTTAAAAGGAAGCTGCAAGGCAGGGCAGGAGCGGGTGGAGGCGTATGCCTCATGACGGAGAGTCCTGTGGGGCAGCAGAACCGACTGGAATAAAACACTGGGGAGAGAGAAGACCTCGTCACAGCCCAGCTGTCCTTGAACTGTAACCAGCCCTTCCCCCTGACCTCTGAAAGGAGCCGAGGATGGCCCCCTGCCCCACTTCCTACTTCCCACAGGCATAGCTGGCTGTGGACCGGAGGCTCACCAGGGAATCCTGCCATTCGAGCAATGTGGCCACAGGGTTGGTGCAGACCCGGGTGAGGGCTGAGGGAGGGGCTCGGCTAGTGTAGAAGGCACACTCGTCGTCCAGGCGGGCCTCGTGGAAGCGGTGGATGGCGGTCAGACATGCTTTGAGGCGCTGCCTCAGGGCCAGGGTTCGAGGGGCCAGATGGCTGGGGCCTGAGGGCCAAAGGCCACAGAGAGATCAGGGCAGACTCTGGAGTCCTAGACTCCCACCATATACTGCCCTTTCCCACTCCCCGACCAAGGGCCAAGCCAATTAGGAGCACAGGGCTGAAGGTGCATCCCCCACTTCTTCCTGCGGGAGAGCCAGACTGGGGCAAGGCAGGTAGGGGAAAGAAAGCGTAGGATCACCTGGTGCAGGCAGGCCCTGCTCCCAGCGGGAGACGAGGACCTCCTTTGTTCACAACCCCTTCCAACCAACTCCTTACCTGCCTTGCCTGTTGGGGGCTTCAGAGACTGGAGTGAGTGGATAGGGGGGCTGGCACAAAGTGGGCGTTGGGAGGAGAAGGTCAGGCTGGTGGTCGCTGGAGCCCACTGACTGCAGCAGGGCCATGGGCTGGACTCTGGACTTCTGGGTTCCAGGGAGCAGGCCTCTGATACCCCAGGCTCTACCCTAGGGGAGGGCTCTGGGAGTCCTGTCTGTCCCTGGGGGCAGGCCTGAAGGGGTCCAGCCTCTCCCAGAGGGCAGGGCTCTGATGCCTCAGGCTGTTCCTGGGTGGAGGGCTCTGATATCTCAGGCCGCCTCCTATGGTGGGACTCTGGGGGCCCTGGTTCTGCTGGAGGGCAGGGCAGGGCTACCTCGGGCTCTGCTGCAGGGCAGGGCTCTGGCTCCCCACACCCCTCTGGAAGGTAGGGTTTGGGCAGCCCAGAGTGCTGTAACATTCCAGGAAGATGAAAAGCCCCAGATTTATTCTCTGGGGCATTCAGAGTTCTAGAAACCTCAGCCAGCAGGGGCTGAAGTTCAACCATATCCAGAGAGGAGCCTCCATTATGGGGGGCACACTTGCCCTCCACCAGCCCCTCTACCTCCTGTCGCAAAAGCTGTTGCAGGATACTGATGCGCTGTGGGTGGGACAGAGTGTGATGTCAAGAAGTGGGTGCAAGTCTTGTACCCACACTGTCCTATTTCCATGCCCCCCTCCGCCCATTTCTCGCTTTCCCAGCCCTGTCACTGCCCATCAGGCATCAAAGCTGTTGCCCACACCAGCCCACCTGCATCTTCAGCTCCTGGAGATTGGGGGTTCTACTGGGATGGGGTCCATAAGGAGTTGACACGGGTGGCTTCCCAGGACGCTCCTGCAACCTCATACCACTCTCCTGGTCAAATAACCGGACTGCAATCTGCTCCTGCCACATGGGAGGAGAGGGGCCACATGAGGAAGCCAGGCTGGAGTAGGAAGAAGACTAGTTTGAGTCTTCAAACTAGTGAGGAAGGGATTAGGTCCTTAATTGAGTGACCCTAGACTTGGATTAGGAGGGGCAGCAGAGAAGCAGGGAGAGTTGGAGAGTTAGGCAGCTTTTCCAGAGAGCCCACTTGCTTCAAAACTGCTGGGCCTCAGGCCAACGGGACAGAGCGAGGAGTCTCAGCATGGGAAGGTTTCAGATACTTACCCAGGGCAGGGCAGGCTCTTCAGGGCAAGGCTGAGGGGAGAGGCCACTCAACCACTGGGCCTGGGACAGAAGTGAGATGCCATGACTTTCCCTGTACCCATCCATCCCCTTCCTCCCCCAGCCCTGGCCTAAGCCAGCTACCTCCCCTGCCCTCTCTCACCTGCTGAGCTCTGGGGGCCGATGGGAGGGGTGTGAACTGGGTTTTGGGGCGGTTGGCGAGACGGCGCAACACTGAATATGAGGTCTGGGGAGAGATGGGGGTGGTTGGGCGGGGACAAAACCGAGACCTTGCAGTGATCCCAGCCCCCAGGAGTTGTGGATACAAACTGGAGCTGAGGGGCCAGGGGAAGGCACACGTTGAGCCCGTCCAAAGGGTGATGGCCGGGTGATGGCAGGTGGTATCACTTGGCCAGGGGAGGGCATCAGGCAGGAGTCACGGCCGTCCTGTGGAGAACAAGGTGGAAGAGTGATCCCTCCCGCTTGGCATTGCTTTCTTGTCCTCACTTCAGCAGCCAGTGTGATTCTTTTAAGATCTAATCAAGTCATGTCCCTCCCTTGTTCATCCCCCCTCCCCATGGCTTTGCACTCATTCCAAGTAATAGCCACAATCTTACATGGTTTTATAAATCCTTACCCAAACTGATTCTGTCATTGCTCTAATCTCTCACTTCCTTTCCTTCTTACTCTGCTTCAGCCTCGCTTTTTTGCTGATCCTTAAACACACCAGGTACATGCCATCTTTGCATCTGCAGTTCTTGTGGCCTGGAACGTTCTTCCCCCAGATTATCTACATGGCTCACTCCCTCAACTCTTTCTGCTCTTCACTTAGCCGCACCTCAGTGAGATTCCTCTGACCGACCTACCTGAAACTACAATACCCATCACCTCCTTCCACTTCTCCTTCCCTTTCAGTGCCTTACTTTCTTTTTTTTTTTTTTTTTTTGCGGTACGTGGGCCTCTCACTGTTGTGGCCTCTCCCACTGCAGAGCACAGGCTTCGGATGCGCAAGCTCCGCTCACGGGCCCAGCCGCTCTGTGGTGGCATATGGGATCCTCCCGGACTGGGGGCACGATCCCCTGCATCGGCAGGCGGACTCTCAACCACTGCGCCACCAGGGAAGCCCTACTTTCTTTTTTTTAAACAGATAACTTATCACCATCTGACCTACTATATACTTTACGCGTGTGTTTATTTTTTGTCTCCCCCTTCTAGAATGTGAACTTATTTCCTACTGTATATCCAGAACCTAGAACATTGCTTGGCACACAGTAGCTGGTCAATAAACCCTTGTGGAGTGAATGAATGAACTCTCAGATCTGTCTTACTCTCAGCACTGATCTGATGGTGATACAAACGTATACCAGACTGTGACCTCTCACTCGCAGGCCCCGGACACCTGGTAAACAGAGGCCAGTACCACTCTGGAGAGGGCTTGGGTCCATCTGGGGCAAACCAGGACCCAGTTAACATGCTGAGATCCAGGCTGGGACTGCCTGGCTCTACCCACAATCCTCAGTGCCGCTGCTGCTGGGGAATCCCCCCATGCATCTCCTCTGTGCCCTTCCCCCAGCACAGAGGAGGAAGGTCCCAGCTCACCTTGGTGTGTGTCATCTCTCGGGTTTCTTTTAATGGTACTCGCTGAGCCAGACCGAGGGGGGCCCCTCCTCTTTCATCTGAGTGAGTGACAACTTCATATTCTCCTTCAGGGAGAGAGGAAGCTAGGAGGAGACAGGAAATTTGCTGCAGTGTCTGGAACACCCATCAAAGTCTGGCACAGGGCTCTGCAACCCTAGTCGGAGGTTGCAACCTCCGAATAGGGTATGCCAGTTTGACAGCCCCCACTGCACCATTAGGGGTGGGGACCCATCCAGCATCCCTTTGAAGCCCAGCACTGTTTCAATAGTAAATCATTAATCTGAATACCCTGAGTGGGCTAGGGGTGTGGCGATGGCTCTTAGGGGCTGAGCACAGAACAGTGAGTGGAAGGTAAATCCTACAGGAAGTGGCAGAGAAAGGGTAGAAATGGGGACCACCTCCTCTGACACAAGTGCAACTGGGCCAACCTCTGGCCTATCAAGATCTCTTCCTCTCTGTCTCCTTCTGATATGGCCTTCCCGCCCCAGCCTGCTGAGCTTTCTCTTGTTTTGCTCCCTACAAGCAGTTCCCCTGCCCCTGTTGTCTCCCCATGGCCAGACACACTCACCAGGCTGGACAAGGGTCTCCAGAAGCAATCCTGAGGCCTGGCTCACTGAAGTCCTGATGACAATAAGGACAGCAGCTAGCATCACTGAGTACCAAGTATGAGCTGGGCACTGTGCTAAGTGCTTTACAAACATCATCTCATTTAATTCTCATGATAACCTCAAATGATAATACAAACATTATCCTCATTTGACAGATTAAAGAAACTGAAGTGGGAATTCCCTGGCGGTCCAGTGGTTAGGACTCTGTGCTTTCACTGCCGAGGGCCCGGGTTCAATCCCTGGTTGGGGAACTAAGATCCCACAATCCACGCAGTGGCACAGCCAAAAAAAAAAAAAAAAAGAAAAAGAAACTGGAGCTCGGAGAGTAAGGCAATCTTGCACAAATCATAAGTACTAAGGGTCAGGAATCAACCCCAAATCCCATTTACTGCCACGGTCTATGCTCCGGACACTAAACAAAAGAGATGGCACCTCTCAGTTCTGTCCCCTTCTTCTCCCACAACCTGAAGAAACTGATGTCATATTGAGGCCTGGCTATGAAGGCCTGACCCCTATTGCAAGGGCTCACCCTGAGAAATCACAGATTTCCCCCTTCCGCCCTGGGTTGCTGGGAAGTCCTAAAGCTACTGGAAGGCCCCAGCTCTGAAGGACCCTTGTATCAGACATTGAATCATTCTTTTCCAAATGACCCTCTCCTCACTTGCTCTTGCCACCTGTCTCTCTTCTTAGCTCCTGGAAACCGGGAGGAGCGGAGGGGTGAGAGGAAGGTCCTGAAGGTGGAATCTGAGCCATAGGAGCAAGAGAAAAAACAGAGTCAGAGGTAGGCCTCAAACCTTCAGTCTTCACCAACAGCCCCATCGGCCTCCATACCAACCCTCTGGCTCATCATGAGGTACCTTCCCTCCTAAGGCCCAGCTCTGTCCTTGGAAGGAGTTCCCAGAAGCACTGAGTATCAGCCTCTCAAGGGCACTCACCAGAGCCTTTAGCCTCTGGGGACACAAGGTCCGGCCTCGAGGTCCTGGTCCCTCCAGCCTGGAGAAGCAGGAAGCCCTGGCAGGGTCCAGTCGGTGGGTGGGGGTTCTGGGAGCCAAGTATGCAGAGGCCCGGGCATCCTAGGACCCCAAGAGAGGCTATCAGTATAGGCTCAGGATTCCCTCCTCAGCCTACTCCAGCCTGATCTCCTCCTATCCTGCCTCATTACCTGGCCCCTCCGGATGGTGCCTCCCTGGTTCCCTCGAACCAGTACTCTCTGAGCCAGACTGGGCTGGCGCCCCAGGCGACAGCTCTTCACCCCCTCACCTGACAGGATGGTGGCCAGGGCTGCAGGGTCAGCCACAAACTCTATGGTCCCTGGAGCCTCTGCAAGGGAAGAGGAGAAGGAAAGGTGAGAAGGAACAGGAAGCGGGGAGGCTGAGGGGGTCAGGGAGCCTAGCAGAGTTACCTTGAGGTGCAAGAGTGAGCCAAAGAGACTCATATAACTGAACTCAGCTCACCAAACATTCATGGGACTTTACTCTGTGTAAGACACCTTTCTAGGCACTGACACCCTGAGATAAATAAGACAAAGTCCGCCTACTCAGGAAAGCTATCATCAAACTATAGAGAGGTAACAGACTCAAGTCAAAGTATGGACATGTTATAAAAGAAGTACAGCAAAGCATTCGAACACAGAGCAATTGACTGTGACTGGGAGAGGCGGAAAAGGCTTTAGAAGAGATGACACTTTGCTGAAGAAAGCAAAGGGCTTCTAAGAGCAAAGAGCTTTCCAGGAGCAGGGACTAGGAATTATAGTAAGCAGGAGACCCAGGGACTGCAAAGCCCCCAAACCCCACTGCCACCAACCAATTCTCCTACCCAGCCAAAGAAACTGTTTTCAAGTCTCCAACAGGTACCTGTCTGGGGAGGGGGCCTAGGTCCCACATTTTGTCTCCCAGGGCTAGGCGTGAGCTCCTCCAAGGGGTTCCGAAGCTGAGTACACCCCACCAATCTCTCCGATTGCTCTGTTTGATGTGTGGCTTTCGGCCTGGGGCCTGCTGAGTCAACGAGCGGGTGTTGACTACTGAGCTTCTGCACCAATCTCTGAGGGAAGGGAGAACAAAAAGCTGGGGCTCAGCGTTGGGGTGCATTGCTAGTGTGTGCTGCGTCCTTGTAGCTACTGTCTTCACCCCCACTCCCCTCTTACCCGTGGATCTTGGTTCTCCTGGTCCAGGGCGCTGGGTTTGACTGTGGGGAGAGGCGGGCGTCTCTGAGAGCGAACGGGAATCTTGCTGGGGGTAGGAGATACACCCCGGAGGAGAGGATCCTTCGTGGCTTGGAGGGTAGTCATGACGACTACAACTGAGACGGAGAAGAAGGCAGGATCAGGGATCAAAGGTCAGCCGGTTCGGGGCTTCGGTCCTGACATCACTGATACTCCCACCTCCACCCAAATCCATGCGCCCAGAGGACCCGGCGCCTGCAAGGCCTCTTTTCTGGGTGTCTCCTCCTAACACTCTGAGCCTATTCTTTAGCCCCAGGACCCCGAACTGCTTCTCCTCCCTACGAGCCCCCGCAGCCCTCATTCCCTCCAAGATCCCGGTGCCGCACCTCCCCCGGAACCCCCACTTTCTTCGCTTTTTCCCCGGACTCTCTCGGCTTCTGCTGCAGATACTTCCCCAGTTTGTAAAATACGCCAAGCTCCTGATTGGCTTGTCTGCGCTCCTGCGGAGGAGTATGTCACAGGATTCAGCTGTCCAATCCGCAGGCTTCGGAGGCGGGGCCAAAAGAAGGACTAGTTGTCGAGCCGCTTTCTGGCCAGGAAAAAAACTGACCCGACTCAACCAGCCAATCCGAGAGCGGAGCGCGGGGTGGAGGAAGAAGGAGGAGACCTTACTGAGGCCGGCGAAGGCGTGGGCTCGGAGTCTGGGAGACAACGGGCGCCGGGTACTCTCGCGAGGTCTCGGGACTGGTGCGGGAAGGACCAGTCTCGCGGCATTGTGGGAAGAGCTGGCGTTCTGAATGAGGGTAACTGACGGTGTTGGAGGCTGTCTCGAGCCACTCAGCCAACTCTGATCAGAGTTCGGCGTCAAGCTGTGGGGACGCCGCTCCAGACACATTGTAGGAAACGTCTGTACGTTGTGCCTAGGCCGAGGAACTGCCTCCAAACGGGCGGAGAGGGCTGGAAAAAATTGAACTGAGGCTAACAATAACAAAAATAAAAAGAAACAATCGTTTTTTCTCTCCACCTTTACGAATGGTGAGGTGTGGTCTCCATTTCACAGATAAGAAAACAAGGCTCAAAACAGTGTCATCGGAACTCAACACAACAGGCCTGGAGGACTGGGGAGAGGTGTGGCCTGTTGTTGGCAGGCAGGGGTGTGAAAATGAGGGAACCTAGAACACTCTGGTTAGAATGGAAGGGGTTAACCTCTAATGGGAAATGGGCGATGGTTTCAAGTGTACAGGACTCTGGTAGATTCTCTCCCTGACTCGTGCTTGCTATTATACAAGCCCTCCCCTTCCAATTTCTCCTTCACACCTTTTCATTACCTTTAGATTTCATTTACCTTCTTCCTCTTCATTATCTCCACCCTAATCTCACCTAGAGGATGGCAAAAGCCTCCCACCCTCCATTCTCTCTTGCTCTCCACAATCATCCATTCACCATATAGCAGCTAGAGTAATCTTTCCAAAATGCAAATCTGGTCATGTTACCACTGTGCCTTGACCTCTCCCCACTCATACTCCCCATCTTGTACCACTTTCCCCCTTGTGCTCTGCTTTCCAACTCCATTGCCATTTCCAATCCCTGAAATTTGTCATGTTCCTTCTAGTCTCTCTGTCTGGAATACCTTCCACTTTGCCTATTCATGCCTCCAAATGGATGTTCGCTGTTACTTTCTTGTAGAGGCCTTCCTTGAACCCCTCTGCTCACAACCCACCCTAATCTTAAAAAGTTTCCTTAGTTGTGTGCTCTCAAAGAACAGTGTTTCCTCAGAGCATGTATCTCAGTTGGTAATTGTGTATTCACCAATGTGAACCTAATATATCATGTTTATTAAACCTGATCTCTCCTGCTAGACCGCCATGAAGGTGGTGACCTTTTATTTTTGCCTTACATTATATTTTCAATGCCTTGCATTGTGCCTCCCTGTAAGGGTGTTCACTATTTGTTGAATGAGTCAATGGATGAATGAATAGTTGATCAAATGAATACCTGGAGAGATAGGGAAGACCTCCAAAAAGAAGTAATATTTGAACTTCCTGTTTAAAAGAGAGAAGGCTCTTCTAGTCACTCGGAACAGCACTTGCAAAGGCAAGGAAACTTGGAGTGTTCAGAGAAGGGTAAGTCCTTAGGGATAGATGGAACGTAGGATAGTAGGAAATAAAACTAGAAAGATGGTCTGACTGGAAGGAAGGGGACAGTCCCCTCATTCCACTAACAGGTACTGTGAATGTGCTAGATCCTGACTACTAGATTAGCAGGGATGGCTACTGACAGACATTGTGCACCTACTGTGTGTAAGGCCCTTTATCACACATTTGGGATACATGGAGGAATAAGGCTGAAGTTTGAAGGATGGGGAGGCACCAGGATGAAGGTTGGCTGCACAGTGACTTTACATGATTTTAAGGTAGTCAGCACAGTCCAGGTCCAAGTTCACAAACCTGGAAACTTGAGTTTGTCAGGCTACGCAGAGTAGATCTTGGAGTCACACTAATCGAATTCATAAGAGAAATTGAGTGATTTACTATGAGCGATATGCCTTTTGGGAACAAAATATTTATGCCTGCTCCTCAGGGCACCACCTTCACAGAATCGAGGTACAAGGAGACTGATTTTATATCATACAAGTCTTTCAAAGAGCCAATGTTCAGAATATCTGCTATGCCTGTCATAGCGTCCAACCTGTTTTCTATACAGCAGTCAGAGCAACCTGCTTCTGTTTGTCTTTGCTGGACCTCGAATATGGGGAGATGCAAGCCACCTCTCTTGTTTTATTCTATCAATCCCCCTTTACTCCCTGTCTGCTCTCCCCCATAGACACCACTCTAATGTGATTGATATAAATTCTTAACTATGCATGTGTGCTTATAAAATATGTAGGGCTGTATATTTGTTTCCTATTGCTACTGTAACAAATTGCCACGAATTTAGTGGCTTAAAACAATACAAATTTATTCTCTTACAGGTCTGGGGGTCTGAATTCTAAAACTTGGTCTGGTTCCATTCCTTCTGAGACTTCAGAGGAGAATCTGTTTGCTTGCCTTTTTCAGCTTCGAGAGGCTGCCAGCATTCCTTAGCTTGTGACCCCTTCTTCCATCACTCTAACTGTAATAGGGAAGAACCTTTTGTATTCTATTACAAGTTAATCACTAAAGGGATGTTGCCTATAAGTTTAAATTATACATAATGGCCCATCTCTGGGAACCCTGCTCCCCAGGTAATGAGCATTAAGCTAAAATACCTTTGTTTAGCTCACAGGAAACAGTTTGACCAGGTCCACCTGTGAATGACTGCAGGGAGGAAGAAATGAACACATCCCCTCATGAGGCAGATGGGAACCAGGAAGCATTTGACTTTACTCCCTCCCCTTTTAGAATAAAAGGAGCCTGAATTCTAACTCAGGCGAGATGGTTCTTTGGGGGCACAAACCCACCATCTTCTCGGCTTGCCGGCTTTTTGAATAAAGCTGTTATTCCTTGCCCAACAACTCATCTCTCGATTATTGGCCTACTGTGTGGCGAGCAGTACGAGCTTAGCCGTGGTAATATAACTTCTTGCTTCTGTTATCACATACTACATGCTGTGATCTCCTGCCTCCCTCTTATGAAGACCTTGTGATTACATTGGGCCTACCCGTATAATCCTGGATAATCCCGGATAATCTCCCCATCTCAAAGTCCTTAACCACATCTGCAAATCTCTTTTGCCGTATAACATAACATTCAGAGATTCAGGGGCTTAAGATGTGGACATTGGGCTTCCCTGGTGGCGCGGTGGTTGAGAGTCCGCCTGCTGATGGAGGGGACACGGGTTCGTGCCCCAGTCCAGGAAGATCCCACATGTCACGTAGCGGCTGGGCCCATGAGCCATGGCTGCTGGGCCTGCGCGTCCGGAGCCTGTGCTCTGCAGAGGGAGAGGCCACAACAGTGAGAGGCCTGTGTACCGCAAAAAAAAAAAGATGTGGACATCTTTGGGGGTCCATTATTCAACCTACTACAGGTTGTTTAGTGTATAAGTTTTTAATTTGCATAAATGGCATTGCCATATGATTTTTTTTTTTTTTTTTTTTTTTTTTTTTGCTGTGCTGAATGGCTTGTGGGATCTTAGTTCCCTGACCAGGGATTGAACCAGGGCCGGCAGTAGAAACGCCGAATTCTAACCACTGGAGCACCAGGGAATTCCCTCCATATGATTTGTTTGTTTGTTTGTTTTTTATTTATTTATGGCTGTGTTGGGTCTTCACTGCTGTGCGCGGGCTTTCTCTAGTTGCAGCAAGCGGGAGCTACACTTCGTCATGGTGCGTGGGCTTCTCATTGTCGTGGCTTCTCTCGTTGCGGAGCACGGGCTCTAGGCGCGCAGGCTTCAGTAGTTGTGGCACGTGGGCTCAGTAGTTGTGGCGCACGGGCTTAGTTGCTCCGTGGCATGTGGGGTCTTCCTGGGCCAGGGCTCGAACCCGTGTCCCCTGCATTGGCAGGCGGATTCTTAACCACTGCACCACCAGGGAAGCCCCCTCCTCCATATGATTTTATTTTTACTTTTTTTTGTCAACTCTGTTTCTAAAATCCATCCTTATTGCTATATATAATCTAGTTCATTGCTTTTAACAACTGCATAGGATTCCATGGTAGGCATCCATCATACTTTGCTTATTCATTCCCTACTTCTACAAACAATGCTAGAAAATTGTCTTACGTTGCCCCCTGTAAACGTGTTCAAGAATTTCTCTGGGACATATATCCAGGAATGGAATTTCTGGATCATGAAGTTTATGCAAACTTAATTTCACTAAGTACCTCCAGATTATTTTTCAGAAAGTCTGAAGCTGTTTGCACTCTTAACAATGTTACTTGAAAGTTATTACCTCTATCCTCTCTGACACTTGATATTATACAACTTTCTATGTTTACAATTCAATGGGTATTAAGTGGACTCTTGGTTATTTTAAATTGCATTTCTCTGATTACTAGTGAGTTTGAATGTTACTTCATATTCTTAATTAGCCCATAGAACTCTCCTTCTGTGAAATGCCTACTCATATACTTTGTGCATTTTTTCCTATTGGTTTTCCTGTTGACTTATAAGATTCCACTGTATACTCTGCATATTAATTCCATGTCTGCTTTAAACATTGCAAATATATCCTTTAGGTCTGTAGTGAAATATAATTGATTTTCTACCTTAATGAACTCTTGGTTTTCCTAGTTTGTCTATTGATTCTGTTGGGTTTTCTATAGACATAATTAATGTCTTCTGCAAATCAAAACATTTTTATAAATTCCCTTTCAGTCTTAAACCTTGTTGAGTTTTTCGTTGTTTTGTTTGATTTTGTTGGTTGTTTTCTTGCATCGTTGTACAGAACTTCCAACATTATACTAAACAGTCACAGTGCCAGGGGCAACCTTGACTTGTGGGAAATCATCTACAGTTTCTCCAAAGACCAGGCTGTTTTTTCTCACCTTTTTCTGTGAAACAATCTCAAACTTACAGAAAAGTTGTGTGAGTAGTACACAAACCCTTTTCTCTCAGCCATTTGAGAGTAAATTGCCAATATGTTGCCTTATCTTCCCCCAGTACTTTAGTGCATATTTCTTGCTAACAAGGACATTCTCTTACATGACCACAACACAACCATCAAAATCAGGAAAAGAGGGACGTCCCTGGCGGTCCAGTGGGTAAGACTCTGCATTCCCAATGCAGGGGGCCCGGGTTCGATCCCTGATTGGGGAACTAGATCCTGCATGCTACAACTAAGAGTTCGGATGCCACAACTAAGAAGTCCACATGCTGCAACTAAAGATCCCGCGTGCTGCAACTAAGACCTGGCACCCCCTAAATACATATTTTTTAAAAATCAGGAAAAGGACACCAATACACTCCTGCCATCTAACCCTCAGACCCCATTCAAGTTCTGCCAGTTTTCTAAGTGATATCCTTTATAGCAAAAGGATCCGGTAAAGAGTCATGTGTTGCATTTAACTGTCATGTCTCTTTAGTCTCCTTCAATGTGGAACGGTTCTTTATTCTTGACTTTCGTGACCTTGACACTTTTGAGGATTACATGCCAGTTATTTGCAGAATGTCCTTCAGATTGGGTTTGTCCTGATGTTTCCTCACAGGGTATGCATCTCTGGCAGGACTGTCACAGAAATGATGCTGTTTTCTTTCTACTGCGTTCTATCAGGTGGTGCCTGTTTCCATTTTTTCCTGTAACTTTGATTACTTGATTAAAGTGGTATCTGCCAGGTTTCTTCACTGTAAATTACTCTTTCCCCTTTGTAATTAATATTTGGGGCAGAGTACTTTAAAATTATGTAAATATTCCATTCCTCAACAAACTTTCACCTTATTTACTTAATTATATCACCATGGATTCATAAATACCTATTATTGATATAGTCAGTGAATTGTTATCCCATTACTAATATTATTTATTCTGTTATACAAGTCGTCTCTGATTTGGTTTTCCACTGTATCCTTTCAGCATGTCTGTATCCTTTAGCATTCATCATTTTTTAGCATTTTTTTTTTCTTTCTGGCACAGAAACATGTTTCAGGCTCAATTTATACTTTCCCTGCATCAGCTCTGGAATCAGCCATTTCTCCAAGGAGCTCTCGTTCCTTTAAGAGGAGAATGTTTTTTAGAAACCACGAGCTGGACACTAGCTGTGCCCATTGCTATTAGGATATTTCTGCCCCTCAGGCCCTCTCAGTAGACAGAGCTGGGGCATGTAATCTACACACACACCCACACACGTACATGCACAAATTCAGCACATTTACTTCCGTATTTCTATATCTAAATGTATTGAAAACCATGAGTTCAAGACTGGCATTTATAAACTATGGCATTTACCTGCTTTAAAATACATCAAAGGCTTTCTATTGTACTTACCATATATCTTAGGAACTTGCCAAAATAAGGTAGTCTGTCTTCTCTTTGCCAGACTCCAAGTAATGAATTGAGATTTAAAATTTTGCAATAAAAAGAGACAGAGATCAGCCAAAAAAGGATTTTTCTATAGTTGCTTTATTTAAAAATTAATATACCCAAGTGTTAAATAATTATCAGACATAACCTACAGTGGTTTCTTAGCCCTCTGGTGGTGAGGTTTAGTCTTTCATTTCAAATATTTGAGACTCCTTTGTCTTAAAAGAGGTAACAAAGAGACATTCATTTATGGTCAAGTTCTATGGACGTGGCCTGGTAACCATTTCCTAGAAGAAGGGTGTTAGTATTCCCCTTTTATAATCTTTACTAGCACAGAAATGACTGACAATGATGACAACTATTTGCAACTTTCCCTTCCTCGTTTAAGAAGCAAGCATTTTCTAAATCAAAACTACAATGAGGCACCACCTCACACCAGTCAGAATGGCCATCATTAAAATGTCTACAAATAACAAATGCTGGAGAGGGTGTGGAGAAAATGGAACCCTCCTAAACACTGTTGGTGGGAATGTAAATTGGTGCAGCCACTATGGAAAACAGTATGGAAGTTCCTTAAAAAACTAAAAATAGAGTTGCCAAATGATCTAGCTATCCTACTCCTGGGTGTATATCCAGAGAAAACTCTAATTTGAAAAGACACATGCAAGACAATGTTCATAGCAGCACTATTTACAAAAGCAAGACATGGAAGCAACCTAAATGTCCATCAACAGACAACTGGTTAAAGAAGATGTGGTATATATATACAATGGAATACTATTTGGCCATGACAAAGAATGAAATAATGCCATTTGCAGCAACATGGATGGACCTAGAGATTATCGTGCTAAGTGAATAAGTTAGAGAAAGATATGATACCATTTATGTGTGTAATCTAAAATATGATACAAGTGAACTTATTTACAGAACAGAAACAGACTCACAGACATAGAAAACAACCTTATGGTTAACAAAGGGGAAAGGGGGGTGGGGGAGGGATAAATTAGGAGTTTGGAATTAACAGATACACACTACTATGTATAAAATAGCTGGGCTTCCCTGGTGGCGCAGTGGTTGAGAGTCCGCCTGCCGATGAAGGGGACACGGTTTCGTGCCCCGGTCTGGGAAGGTCCCACGTGCCGCGGAGCGGCTGGGCCCATGAGCCACGGCCGCTGAGCCTGCATGTCCAGAGCCTGTGCTCTGCAACGGGAGAGGCCACGACAGTGAGAGGCCCACATACTGCCAAAAAAAAAAAAAATTAAATAAATAAATAAAATAGCTAACCAACAAGGTCTTACTGTATAGCACAGGGAACTATATTCAATATCCTGTAATAAACCATAACCGAAAAGAAAGGGGAAACAAGAAGCAAGCATTTTCTATTTTCTAACAGAAACCTTTAAAAGTAGCAAGTATACTAGTCTGGGCAAGAGATAAAAGAATTTTGTTGTATGTTGTAAAATGTATAAATTATCTCCAGGACTAGACAGACCTTAATCCAGTAACAGGAGTGATACCTTATCAGTCCATTTCTTCTGCAGAAAAGGAAACACTGTAACACGGTTTATTCTAAAGAGACCTTTGCAGTTGCAGTCAGAATCAACCAGTTTTTTCAGAGTATCATGGTTTACAAGGTCCTATATTGTCTCCTGCTCTTCCTCCTCTCCAACCACATCTCACACCTCTCTTTTCTCACTGTGATCCAGCCACACTGGCTGGATCCACTAGGAGAAACTCCATGTAACAGTGGCTTAAATGAGATATACATTTATTTATCTTTCACTTGAAAAATCCAATACTACACTGTGGTGCAGGATGTCGATTGTGGTGGAGGTTGTATTGTGGGGAAAGGGAGTGCTATG
Organism: Mesoplodon mirus; assembly: GCF_964341445.2. NCBI lineage: Eukaryota > Metazoa > Chordata > Mammalia > Artiodactyla > Ziphiidae > Mesoplodon > Mesoplodon mirus. The sequence goes on along the minus strand of NC_138987.1, from coordinate 55,647,677 downwards.
GAATGAATTGTGTCCTCCAAAATTCATATGTTGAATACCTAACACCCCATGCGATGGTATTTGGAGATGGAGCCTTTGGGAGATTAATTAGTTTTACATGAGGGTATAAGGGTGGGCCTCTCACGATGGGGTTAGTGTGCTTATAAGAAAACACATCAGAAAACTTGCTCTTTCTTTACTCCCATCCGATGTGAAGCCACAGTGAGAAGGTAGCTGTCTACAAGCCAGAAAAAGAGCCCTGAGTCAACCAGAAGCTGACCATGCTGACACCTTGATCTTGGACTTCTCACCTCTGGAACTGTGAGAAAATTCATTTCTGTTGTTTAAGCCACCCAGTCATAGTATTTTGAATGGATTTGGCACTTTTGTCAAAAATTAATTTACCATAGATGTATGGGTTTATTTGTGGACTCTCAGTTCTATTCCATTGGTGTATATGTCTATCCTATGCCAGTATTACACTATTTTGATTACTTTTGTTGTAGTAAGTTTTGAAATCTAGAAGTGTGAGTCCTCCAACTTTGTTTTTCTTTTTTCAAGATTGTTTTGGCTATTCAAGGCCCTTGTAATTCCATACAAATTTGAGGATCAGCTTTTCCATCCATTTCTGAAAAAGACTTTCTTTTTTTAAAAAAAAAATGCTTTTCCTTCTACCTGTCCTGCCTTCTTCTTCTTCTTCTTCTTCTTCTTCTTCTTTTTTTTTTAATTCTCTTGGCCATGCCACGTGGCATGTGGGATCTTAGTTCCCCAACCAGGGATCGAACCTGCACCCCCTGCAGTGGAAGCGTGGAGTCCTAACCACTGGACCACCAGGGAAATCTCTCTTTTTACTTTTATTTATTTTTTTTGCGGTATGTGGGCCTCTCACTGTTGTGGCCTCTCCCGCTGCGGAGCACAGGCTCCGGACGCACAGGCCCAGCGGCCATGGCTCACGGGCCCAGCCGCTCCGCGGCACGTGAGACCCTCCCAGACCGGGGCACGAACCCGCCTTCCCTGCATCGGCAGGCGGACTCTCAACCACTGCGCCACCAGGGAAGCCCTCTCTTTTTACTTCTAAAGTCAGGTTTATCTTCTCTCTTTCACAGACTTGGCTTTCTAGAAATATTTAGTGATTCTTAATTGTGTGCTCACCTTTGTAACTGTTATTACTGGTTAGACTGTCTTCCATTTCTCTTAAAGAGCCCACATGGGGTGAGGAGGGTGCTGCTTCACATGCTAATTTCACTGTTAGCCTATTTTCAGTGAAAACAGGGAAGGAGCAGGACATGGCTTCCATCACTGCTGCAGGGGTCAAGCCAATGGATTCTTGCTACTTTGATTTAATCATCTTGTTTATTGCTCCTGGTCTGCTGCTTCTAGCATTCACCCTTTTGGGCACGGAACATCCTTTGTGCTACTCCTCATCTCCACAGAAGAACCCTTCTGTCAAGAGTTCTGCACTGTAGTTTACCTTTCCAACCAATCAGTGCCTGTGGCAGAAAGCCTCTAAGATAGGCAACAATTATCCCTGCTACCTGGTGGACATGCCCTTGTGTAAACCCCTCCCCTTTACGGTGGCTTGGATGTAGAGTATGACAGAAGTGATGGAATTCCACTTCCAAGGCTAGGTCATAAAAAGACTGTTGTTCTGTCTTGGGTGCTCTCTCTTGAATAACTCACCTTTGCAGGGAGATCAGCTGCCAGGACAGGAAGCCGCCCTGTGAATTCTGAACTTGCCTAGCAAGCCCCTTCAACTGTAGAATCTAATTCCTTGCAATAAGTCTCTTAATATATATCTCCTACGGTTCTGTTTCTCTGGTTGGACCCTGACTGGTGCAGATTTTCATGTCTGAAAATGGGTGTAATTGTAACAAATACCTAAAAATGTAGAAGCGGCTTTAGAATTTGGTTATGGATAGAGTCTGGAAAAACTTTGAGGAGCATGATAGAAACTCTGCAACAGGCTTCAGTATCAGGGTTGAAACTGTTGGATAAATAAACTATTTATTAAAAATGGGGGGAGTTCCCTGATGGTCCAGTCATTGAGACTCTGTGCTTTCATTGCTCAGGGTGTGAGTTCAATCCCTGGTTAGGGAACTGGGATGCCACGTGGTGCGGTGGGGGAGAAAAGGTGGGGTGGGGGGAACCTAGCTTGTCTTGAACAGACTGTTAGTAGAAATATGCATGTTACCTCTCTTAGCTCAGAAGGAAGCGAGGAGCATGGTACAGAATACCTACACTACCTTCGAGAATATGTAAATCATCACAAAGAGACTGTTGGTAGAAATATGAACGTTAAAGGTGCTGCTAGTGTTGAGGGCTCAGAAGAAAATGAGGAACATGCTGTGGAAGATAGAGGAGAGGGGATATTTTTTATTTAGTAGGAGAAAGCTTAGCAGAATTGAGCTTACATTTATGTGAAAAGCAGAATTTGTAACAATGAACTTGGGTATTTATCTTTGCTGCCAAGTTTTTTTTTTTTTTTTTTTTTTTGCTGTATACAGGCCTCTCACTGCTGTGGCCTCTCCCGTTGTGGAGCACAGGCTCCGGACACGCAGGCTCAGTGGCCATGGCCCATGGGCCCAGCCGCTCCGCGGCATGTGGGATCTTCCCGGACCGGGGCACGAACCCATGTCCCCTGCATCAGCAGGCAGACTCTCAACCACTGAGCCACCAGGGAAGCCCTTGCTGCCAAGTTTTGAAGGTGACGTCTGGTTTCTTGTTGCTTACAGTAAAATCTGAAAGGAACGAGATAAATTGAGGGAAGAAATGTTAAAAAAAAAAAAAAGGAATCAGAACATAGTGTTTGGGAATTCTCACCCTAGCCATATTGCAAAAGATGCTAAAATTAGGTCATTCACTGTCAGGAAAGTGTGCTCTGAAGAGAAATCCAAGGATGTACCTGGGCAATCTTTTGTTAGTGCCTAGGAAGGATCAAAGGTCAGAGTATTCAATCACACAAAGGGCTATTTGGAGAGATTAGCCCTGTGACTCATGGACCTCCTTAGCCATCTGAGCAGAAACCAAGCATAGAAATGGGATTATGCAAAAAGATTTATAAAAGTTCCTCTGTCTAATGGAGTAAATCCCAGAGACATACAAAGGAAACACACACAATTCTTAAGGATGTCCTACAAGCAGAGACACTGCCAGCTTGTAGTGAAAGGGACAGAGAGAGGGCAAAATTAAAGAAAGCTGTCAGACTCCCAGAATTATACAACCAGGAAACAAACAGATGAAAACACATGGAAAAGGAAAGATGACTCCAAGGGCAGGACAGTGAGGCTAGAAGGTGGAGCCAGGAACCAGACAGGATTATTCCCAGGCCTTGAAACCTAACATTGTTTCCCCAGCTGGATTTTTCATTTTGAATTTTATTTTATTTTATTTGTTTATACAGCAGGTTCTTATTAATTATCTATTTTATACATGTTAGTGTATATATGTCAATCCCAATCTCCCAATTCATCCCAGCACCACCCCCCCACCCCCGCTTTACCCCTTTGGTGTCCATACGTTTTTTCTCTACATCTGTGTCTCTATTTCTGCCTTGCAAACCGGTTCATCTGTACCATTTTTCTAGATTCCACATATATGTGTTAATATATATTTGTTTTTCTCTTTCTGACTTACTTCACTCTCTATGACATTGCTTCAGAAACTTCTTTTTTCTTTCCATTTTCTTCCTTTTTGAGTGGGAATGTCTATAACTGTTAGCCTATTCCTGTCTCACCACTGTATTTTAGGAACAAATAACTTGTTTTCTAGTTTCACAAGTCCACAGATGGAGAGTAATTTCCACCCAGGATCAGTTATACCCAGAGCCTTACCCATAACTAATTTAGATGATTAAATGAAGAAATTTGGGACTTTTGAGCCAATGAGACCTAGATGAGATTTTTGCCCTTCAGTTGCTCCTGTAACTGAGACTTTCAGGGTACATCTATTTTGTATGTGAGACCAACATGAATCTGTGGAGGCCAGAGGGCAGACTATGGTAAACATAATAATGCCCTCCCCAAGAGGTGTCCACATCTCAATGCCCAGAACCTGTGAATGTTTTATTACATGGCAAAAAGGACTTGGATGATGTGGGTAAATTAAAGATTGTGAGATGGCAAGATTATCCTAGATTATCTGGGTTCATCAGTGTAATACAAAGGATTGTTATAAGAGGGAAGCAGGAGGACCAGTCAGAGAAGATCTGCTACTGAAGCAGAGATCAGAGTGATGTGACTGCTGGCTCTGAAGATGGAAGAGGGCCACAGGACAAGGAACTCGGGCAGTCAGTCTTTAGAAGCTGGAAAAGGCTCCTCTAGAGCTTCCAGCAGGAACACAGAGCTGTCGTTCCATTTTAGACTTCTGACCCCCAGCACCGTAAGATAATAAATTTGTTATTTTAAGTCACTGAGTTTGTGGTAATTTGTTACAACAGCAATAAGACATTAATACATTATGAGGAAAGTCTGCAACACATGCTCAAGCTGTCCCCTTGAAACAGAAAACACCTTTGATGTTTATACTGTTGAAGGATAACTAGAACTGTGATCCCCGGTTTACAATTTATGACGGGTCCCACATGACCCTGCTGAGGGAAGCAGTTCAGGAGGCCATATTCTGAACCATGTCACCTCATTCTCCTGCCTACAAGAGTGCCAAGTCTACTCAACTCTGCATGAATCATCTCATTTAATCCTCACAAGCCTAGGAAGTAGCTACTATTGTTGTCTCCATTTTACAGATGAAGAAACAGAGGCAAAGAGAGGTGCAGTATCTTTTCCAAGGTCATGCATCTAGTAAGTAGAAGATCCAAGATTTAAATGCAGATTCTTAAAATTGTACTTTTCACATTCTTTCATTAGTTAAAAAAATATTTTCTTAAACACTGGGATTCTATGACAAGTATAAGTGTCAAAGGTTTAGGAACAAATACAACCAACATTTGGTATGCATGAACAACATTTATTTATTTATTTATTTTTACTTTTTTTTTTTTTTTTTTTTTTTGCGGTACGCGGGCCTCTCACTGTTGTGGCCTCTCCCGTTGTGGAGCACAGGCTCTGGACGCGCAGGCTCAGCGGCCATGGCTCACGGGCCCAGCCGCTCCGCGGCATGTGGAATCTTCCCGGACCGGGGCACGAACCCATGTCCCCTGCATCGGCAGGCAGACTCTCAACCACTGGCCACCAGGGAAGCCCTGAACAACATTTATTAACTGTGGGAGCGGAAGTGCACAGGGGACTAAAGCCCATCAGCCTTTGGGTATCTGTCCATGTGTCTCGTAGAGGACGTGGAGAGTGTGGATGAACCTGGCAAGGCTGGTAAAGTGGGCATCTTCTGGGATAGGAAGTGAGAGCAGAGCCAAAGAAAGCCCCAGAAGTCAGTGCACAATTGCTATCTGGTCATGGAAGCCGTAGGACAATTGAAGCCACAAGTAAGAAGAAACTGTGAGTGAGCAAGAGCCAGGGCAGAGGGTGAGGTCATTTGCTTATTGTGACAGAAGCAGTAGGAGCAGTAAGAGCACCGGTCAGGGAGCCTTGTGCTCCTGTAGTGGAGGGGGCTTCCTGTCACCTGTCATGCTCCGTGAGGCCTGACAGGGCTGCGGAGCCCGTGTCACACAGGTGTTTCTGGGTTCCTGTGAAATGACTCCCACTGCACCCCAGGCAGCTGCAATTCTTGTCCCCCTTATTTCCACGTGTGACTTCACAATGAACTCCCGTTTGCTTGAGCTATTCATTTAGTCTCTCTTCTTTGCAACTCAGATAACTGAACACCCTTTTCTACCCACGGCAGGTGGCCCCTAAGGAATTATTCCACTACAACAGTGGGCACCTCCCTGGGGTCCAGGACACCCACCACAACTGGTTCACTCTAGGAACTGCTAAGTAGATGTGGTCACGTCCTCACTTTTGAGGTGACCTTCTTACAGATGACATGAAAACTACTTCCCCTCTTCCAACAAGCAGAATACAATAAAGTCAATACGGTATAGGCTTTCTTAATCACAGTCAAATCCCAGCCCTGTCTTCCTGAGGTTAGCATCAGATCCCTTTATTAGAATTGGATTTTGAGTTTTCCTAAAACTCTTCAATCACAGCCAAGTCTGAGGTTGTATAATTTCAATAGATGGCTGGATCCACGCGTAACAAATTGATTCTTTCAATTCTCCCCAGCACTTAAACTCGTTCAAGTCTGGTCTTTTTCAATTTTTCCCCCCGCAATCCAAGATTAAAAAAATGTATTTTACATGAAAACCCAGAACACACATATATACACTGAAAATAAGTTTCACCATACCCTAAAGTCTTCTATCCCTTTTATTTTAAAATGTTTGTCTTGACCCAATAATTTTTATTACAATGTTTCATGACCCGCAGCTTGAAAACGATTGGTGCATTCTCTCCTTTCTTCAAAATTTCACTTCTCCAACACAGATCTTTCTTGGCTCTGGCTCTGTCTTTTCTTTTAACAATCAAACATCTCATGAGAGTAGTCTGCTCTCCACTTCCCCATCTCTCATTCGCTCTTCAGTTGACCATGTTTTGTCTCTGACCCTACCCTGCCCTGAAGCTGCCCTCACTGAGGTCTAACATCTTCCTTGCCGATAAATCCCACATTTCCCACCTGTTACTTAACCTGGGTTCCCAGCATCCTCTGACGCAGCTGGCCACTCCCTCTGGAAAGCCCTCTCTTGCCCTGGCTTCCTGAGGCCTCCTACCTCTCTGCCAGTTAATTCTCAAGATTCACTTCTTCTGCTCCTCTACGAGTCTCCCCAAGTCACTTTTCTTTTCTCACTTAATACACCGTTCTTGAGTGGTTTCATTTTTTTCTCATGTGGGACACCTGAGAAACCCAGCTCAAACGCTTCCTTCTATCCAGTACAAATCATAGGCCACAGACTCTGATGTGAAAGTTTCCAAACTGGAAATTTTGCTCACTTGAAAATCTAAATATTTGAAACGCCAAAGCTTTTGTCTGCTTTTCTTCAGTGATATTTCTCCTCTGAGATAAGAAATGCTATTGAATGAAAAGGAGAGAAGGCAAGGGGTGGAGGGTGAAAATGGCGGGAAGCTTGAGTAATATTTGCAATGGACACTGTGGTTGACCCCAATGTCCATTCCATACCAGACAATTAGCCCAAGTCAGTGAGTGGCTTTCCCTTGATGACTGTTACTGCTTCAGGAGCGGAGGACACACTAATGATCCTTGCCAGACGGTCGGAAGGAAAGGACTTATATCTCATACTTGGGAGGAGGGGTTTCTCTTTCTTCCACTGAATATGAAGACAGAAGCATCACGCAGTAGCTACTGGCACCCACCTTCAGACAATGAGGAGAACCATCCCGAGGATGAAACTTCCCTCCAAGGAGGAAGGCTGAGCAGAACCATGGACAGAGCCTGGGTCCGTGATATTATTGAGCTGATGAATCAACCAATTTCAAAGCCCACCTACCTCTGGCTCCTTGTTACATGAGGTAGTTTACTTTCTTTTTTTTTAAAAAATGAGGTTGTATGTTACTTGTAGCAGAAAGCATCCTGATAGATCCAGCGTCTCAAAATATTCCATCACACCTGAACTCCAGACCTGTGGACCCAAATGCCTGCCAGCCCTTCCCCTTGGCTGTTCTATAGCATCTCACACTCAATAAGTCTAAAACTGACTTTGTTGTCTTGGGCCCCCTTTTCCCCCTATACCAATCTTCCCTGCTTCTGTGAAAAGTCCCACCATCTGCCTGGTTGTTCAATTCAAAACCTTGGGTAATCTTTGCTATTTCCCTTTCCCTCACACTGACAATCCCCACTTAGGAACTGCAGATTCTACCCCCCGAATAGTTCTCAAATCCATCCACTTCTTTGCCCACCACCATCTCTTGCATGTTTCACTGCACAGTCTCTGAACTTGTCCTCCATCTCCTTCCAACTGTGTCTGAACACCACAGCCAGAGTGACCTTTCTAAGATGCAGATCTGAATACTTCACCCATTAAACCCTTTTCTTTCCCTTTTCCTTAGAATAAATTCTAAGTGCCTTAATATGTCATATAAGGCCCTCGGTGACCTGGCCCTCGTTGCATCTTTCCAGCCTCAATGCAATTCCTTCCTTTCTAGCCTTCATTCCAGCAACGTAGAACTACTTTCACTTTCCAGACATGTTCCCTCTTGTCTTCTGGCTGATGTAGCTACCTAGAAAGTCCTCCTCCTCTCCCTGCTTCACCTGAATAACCGCTGTTCATTCTCCAGCGCTCACTGTGATGGTGCCTCCTTTGGGAAGCCATCTCTACCCTAAGGCTGGGTTAGGTGCTCTTCTTCGTGTTCCCACAACACCATCTCCTTATCCCAATCACATCACTCGTCACGAGGTTGGAATTGTATGCTTATTTATCTATGTCCCCCACCCAGACTGTGAGCTCCTTGAGAGCAGGGACTCTGGCTTACTCCCTGCGCCTAGCACTATAACTGAGTGAAGAAGATCATTCTAAATTCAGAAGTAAATTTTGACTTCAAGGCAAGGGTAGGATGGAATGGAGTTGGAGGACAGCATGGAAATAGACATTTTCAAGCAAGGGGAGGGGTGGTGGTAGCAGAATCTGATCTGCTGGCTAAGTGTGCTGAATAGGTTTAGGTGGGTGGCAGGGCCAGGCCAGGGGAAAAGACCACCGAGGCAGACAATGTAACCCAGGCAAGAGATGACAGTGGCGGGACTTCCCAGTGGTTAACAATCCGCCTGCCAATGCAGGGGACACGGGTTCGAGCCCTGGTCTGGGAAGATCCCACATGCCGCGGAGCAACTAAGCCTGTGCACCACAACTACTGAGCCTGCAGGCTAGAGCCCACAAGCCACAGCTACTGAGCCCGTGCGCCACAACTACTGAAGCCCACGTGCCTAGAGCCCGTGCTCCACAACAAGAGAAGCCACCACAACGAGAAGCCCACACACCGCAACGAAGAGTAGCCCCCGCTCGCTGCAACTAGAGAAAGCCTGCATGCAGCAACGAAGACCCAATGCAGCCAAAAATAAATAAAAAAATTTTTAAAAAAGAGATGATGGTGGCCTGGACTAGGGTGGTGGCAGTGGGGATGGGGAGAACCAGACGGCCTTGAAAGAGTTATAAAGTAGAATTAACAGAATTGGGGGTAGGTGAAGAAAAGAAAGGAGTATAAGATGAGGTGAGTTCTAATTTGGGCCACGGAAGTCCTAGTGGTGCCTTCATCTTAGGGCGGGGAATCCAGAAGGAAGAACATGACTGCAGAAGGTGGAAAGCGAGGTGAGGGGCTCTGCTTTGGACATTTGGGGCTGCAGATGGGGCACAGAAGTTGAGAAGGAATGGACAGAGAGGTAGGAGGAAAACCAGAAGGGTAGACAGGAGTCATAGATGCCGAGATAGTGGGAGTCAGAAGAGAAATGACCTGAGGCAGGGGGAAAATACCGCTGAGCCTCCTTTGCATTGACGTTCCCATGACACAGACACAAGTGCACTAGGGAGGGTCCCCCCCGCCCCCCATTTACTATTCTATGATCTTTTAAAAATCGAAGTATAATTCACTTAAAATATTATATTAGTTTCAGGTGTATAACATAGTCATTCCATATTTTTATACATTACAAAATGATCACCACTGGAGACGGTTCCCTTGATAGCAGTTTTATTTGATTTAAAAGTGAAACTCAGACCCTGACCCACCCACTGATCTTGGGGTCGTGGCAGGAGTAGACTCATCCTGGGGATGGTCGGCCTCTTACCAGGACAAGAAATGGGGGAACATATAGACTCTTACCAGGACAAGAAATGGGGGAACGTATAGACTCTTACCAAGATAAGAAATGAGAAACATATGGATCGTGTCTCTGTGGGCATGGAGAGGCCCAGCTGTGGTGCTGGGTAGGGTTTGGCCACGGCCAGGGAAGGGGTGACTGGAGCCATCTGGTGGACACATGCAGAGGGGGAGGAGACTAGCTCGGGACTGGTGTTAGGATTGGGGTTTAGAGGCCTAGGGCAGGGCCAGGGAGCTCTGGACCAACAAGTTCAGTAGCTGTGAGTAGAAGACTTGTCCAGCTCACTGCGCTGCTCCTTGTGAGACTCTGTCACCACCTGCTGGGGGCCGAGGCATGTGAGGGGCACAAGCCATTCAGCACCACCCTCCTTCCAGCTCCTTTGTGGCACGGTGTCCCCCCTCCCTGACCATCCACCTCCATCTCCCTGTCTCACTCCCACCCCAAGAATCACTAACCCATAAACACCCTAAGATTACCTGCAGCCACGCTGGGGTTCAGAAATACTATGAGAAATGATGGGGTCCTGTGCTCAAGGGACCCATCTCACCTCCCCATCCCGGGTCTCAATGGTCTTGATCAGAACCATCTTCCGGCTGTGGCTCTCCTGGGGAGGCTCCACCTCAGGCACTGGAAAAAGCAAGATGAGAGGTGGAAGGGAGGAGGCTTGGGATTTCTCTTGTTTTAAGTCCTCACTCCGTCTGGGAGGTGAGGGAGGGGTGGGGAGGGGCAGAGCCTGAGGAGCGAAGGCGAGTGTAGACCAGGACTCAGAAGTTCACGGAGAGAACCAATCCCTGAGCAGAGCTAGAGTAAGAGTCCAGTCAGGGCAGAAATGGACAAGGGGACAGACAGTTGGAAGTCAGACGTGAAAGACTCACCAGTCGTCTTTATACTTAAGGATGCAAAGGAATGGACTGGCACGGAGATCCTGGGGGCGAAACACTCGGTCAGCTACTCCGCTGAGCCGCTGGTCTCCCCCCCACTCCTCCCCCCTCCCCAGTCCTGACCACACCCTATCCGACCCGCCCCTCACCGGCTCTCCTCGCCCTCAAGGAGCTTCCGGTAGGTGGCGATCTCGATGTCCAGGGCCATCTTGACGTTGAGGAGCTCCTGGTACTCTCGCAGGTGTCGCGCCATCTCCTCCTTTAGCTGCCGCAGCTCCTCCTCGAGCCGTGCGGTGCCCGCCTGGTACCCGCCGGCTTCCAGGGCAAACTGCTCCTCCAGCTCCCGCAGCTGTCTGAGCAGCGCCTCGTTCTGGGGGTTGGGGGTGAAGAGGGGGCGTCAATGGGGGGAGCAGCCTTCATCCTCCACCCCCTGGGCGGGGGCGCGCAGCCTGGTACTCACCGTGCCGCGAAGCCCGTCCACTTCGCACGTCAGGCTCTGGATCTGGCGTCGCGACTCGTTCATCTCCTGCTTGGCCTGGCGCAGGGCCTCGTGGTTCCGGTTGGCGGCGTCGGACAGGTCCGCGTACTGCGGCCAGGGGGGCAACCCGGACGTGAATGGACCAGATGCGCCCTCCCCCCAGCTCCCCATCCTTCCAGGTCCTCCCAAACCCTCCCGTGCCCTGGCACCTTGGACTTGTACCACTCTTCTGCTTCCTGCAGGTTCTTCGCCGCGATGCTCTCGTACTGGGCACGGATGTCCCTCAGCGCCGCCGTCAGCTCGGGCTTCACGGTCGCCTCCACCTCGACCTGCTGCACCTGCTGGCTCTCCACGCTCATCTGCAGGTCTCTCAGCTCCTGCCGCCCAGGGCGAGAGGCCGAGTTCATCGCGCAGACCCCACGCGGGCCGCGTGGTTGGCGCACAGAAAAGAGAAGAAACACTTGAATGAACAGAAGGGGGCGCCAGGGAGTGCAGCGCGCTTGGTACTGCACGGCCCGCGCCACGCCCGTACTAAGCCTCTGGCCAGATTACGGGGGTGCAGCTCCGCTTCTCGCCACCAGGCGGCGCAGGGGTGTGAGTCAAACCACCTGTAGAGGAGGTTGAGAGCCTGCGTCTACCCTACGAATCTCCCTTCTCTTCCTCAGGTCCACTCGCCAGTCTCTTCCAGAGCTTGTACTCCAGCTCCAACGAGACCACCCCCAACCTCCTGACACCCGGGTCCACCCACCTCCTCGTGCAGCTTCTTGAGGAACTCAATCTCATCCATCAGAGACTCAATCTTGCGCTCTAGCTCCAGGCGGGACAGGGTGGCGTCGTCCACGTCCTTCACGGGGTGGCAGTGGGGTTTCGAGAGCAGGGAGGGGTTGCTTAGGTCGACGAAGAGCCTGGCCCTCCCTGTCTGCCTCTGGAGGCTTCTGGTCGCCTCCCTTTGCCCACAGATGCCACCCTGGATACGCAGGCCGGGGGTAGGAATGGGGAGACCGAGCTCACCTTACGGAAAAGCACGAGGCTGTGCTCTGCATCCTCGCGCTTGCGAGTCTCCTCCTCCAGCCTGGTGGGAGGAGTGTGCAGAAGCTGAGCTCCGGGGTCACCGCCCAGCCGTAAGACCGCGACCCCCAGGATCTGGGTCAGAGGCTGCTACTGCCCAGGACTCTGAGGAGGGGCCTTCAGGCTGCCTGATGGACTTGCTCCATATTTCCCTTTAACCTGCTGGGAGCTGAGATGTGGCCCCTTTATACACAGGGGAGACATAGTAACTCCCCCTTCCTCCCCTCCCCAGAGACTCAGCAAAGTGGTAGACGGGGATTGGGGGTGTTGCCCGCTGGCGAGGATGCTGCCTGCACACGCCCAGGTGGACGAGGCGGGCCACTCCCTCTGGCGGCCGCCTCGACGGCCGCCGCCCAGCCCCGGCCCTGTCCCCTGACCTCTGCTTGAGCGCCGCCAGGTCCTCCGCTAGCCCGTCGCGCTCCACCTGCACCCGGTCGCGCTCGCGGCCCAGCAGCTCTAGCTCCCTCCGCAGCTCGCGCAGCTCCTGCTGGCACAGCTGGTCGGCGCGCGCCGGCTCCTGGCCCCGGGCCTGGTTCAGCTCCCCGCGCAAGGCCGCGTTCTGCTGCTCCAGGAAGCGCACCTTCTCGATGAAGTTGGCGAAGCGGTCGTTGAGCTCCTGCAGCTCCTGCTTCTCGTTGCTGCGCGTGGCCAGGAACTCCTGGTTGAGGGCCTCGGCCATGGAGAAGTCGAGGCGCTCCGAGGGCAGGCGCAGGAGGGCGCCCGCGGCTGCCCGGGGACTGCGGAAGCTGCCCAGGCGCACGGAGGAGCTAGGGGACGCCGAGCCCAGCAGGCGGCTGCTCGAGAAGCGGGAGCTGGAAGAGTAGGAGAGGGGCCCCGGGGACAGCGAGGGCGGTGGCCCGAAAGTGCGGCGGTAGTAGGTGGAACTGACGCCGGACCGGAGGCCCGACGGGTGGCTCATGGCGGCCGAGGATGGGCAGTCACCGCTAGCAGGGCTTGTCCGGGCGCTGGGAAGAAGCCGCAAACCGCTGCGAGGCGGCTTTATAGCCCTGCGGGCTCAGGGGGGGCATGGGCTGCTCCTCCCACTGGCCTGACGGTGGGGCTATGTGGGGAGGGGGACGCCCCACCCCTGCGGAGCTGCAGGAGCGCCGCACCCTCCCTCCCTGGTTGCCGGCGCCCTGCCTACTTGATTCCCCCAGTTGCTGGTGGGGAAGGAAACAGGGATGGCTACCACAGGCCACAGGGAGGCGGGGGGGGGGGTGGTTCGGGTGTTGGGGGGGTCAGTGCCCTCCAGCAAATATCCGGAGCTGGAGCCTAGGGTGGGAGGGCCTCAATGGAACTGGGGTCCCTGCCTGAAAGAGCTGGTAAAAACTGGGGGCTAGGTGGACTGGATTTTAAAGGGCAGGCTTCTGGCACATGGGCAGGGAGGATGTAGCCCAGGTGCAGGGAGAATTGGCCTGGCTTAGGCCCCAGAGGCTGTGCCTCCACATGGCCCCTGAAGGCTAGGCTCTGCTTTCAAATGCTGTCAGCTGCCCCCTCTGTCACCACACCCAGGGAGATATGGGGGACAGGAGTGCAGAGACAGCTGAGGTGGGTGAGGAAGGGCTGCTCTCCCTGAAATCCCCAGGGCTCTGTGAAGGGTTGCTGCCTGGCGCCAGCTCTGCTGCTAATGGACTTGCTTCTTCCCCTCCCCCTCCCCTGGACACTTGGCCAGGAGGTTGCCTGCTGATGTCTCAGCCTTAAAGACACAGATCCCAAATCTACCCCAGGCCCCAACAAGGTGGGCACATCAGAGGGGGCTGAGGGTGACTAGGCCCAGCTCTGGGTCCCACTTGGGAGGGTCTGTGCCATGCCAGAGGCTGAACTGAGTGAGCTAGCGTGTGCTGTCTGGCTTACTGGATTCTCCCTTCCCCCAGCCCACCGCTGCTCAGTCACGGCCTTACAGGAACCGGGGCGATTCCTGAAGTAGGAAGGGGAGGGGGCTGAAGGGTAGCAGCTGCTGCCAAGGCTGAGAGACACACTGGCAGGAACCGGTTTCCAGTACTGAGGAGCTGCAGGTACCCAGCGATAGGCGGGGCTGGATGGGAAGAGAAGGGGAAAGAGAAAGTGCCCATCCCCATCGGCTCAGGGACTGAAAGAGGAGAACAAGGCCCAGAACAGAGCCACGAGCCTGTGCACACACACAGATGCATATGCGTAATAGCACCGTGCACCTATGTGCACACACATTAGACACACCCAACCACCGGGCCCTTCATACCCTCCCCCACCCCAGAGTTAGCAGGGAGGCTGATGTCTGGCCTTTGCACGTCAAGTGGCTTCCAGAACGCAGGCACAGGCTGCCCAGGAGTGGACAGAGGCAGCTTGGATGGTCTGCAGGAGTCGAGGTGCTGAGGCCTGTTGGGCTTGCCAGGAGCTAAGGGGCTGCCGCCGCTGGGGACTCCCGGGCTCTCCAGTAAGGACAGGTCCGTGTAGGATTGGTCCTGAGGACAAGAGCTGGGCGTCTGGGGAAACAGGTCTGGGACTCCGGGCTGCACCTCTGGCTGAGGGGATGAGGAGGGCGGCTCCCTGGCTGGCCTTCCCCTCAGCACTGCAGGGCAGAGGGGCCTCCCCGCCTTTGTGTGTCCTCTGAGATGGGCCAACGCCCTCACGCTCACATCCCTACTGCCTTTGCCGCCTTCTCCTCTCCAGGCCCCTCCTTCCTTCTGGGCTATTAGTCTCTCCCTGAACAGCTGCCAGGTCCTTCTCCTTGATGAATCTGGTTTGGTTGCCAGGGGAATGGGAAGAGGGAGGATGGGAGAGAGGGGTGGGATGGATAAACCAGGGTGGGTCGCCACTAACTCTTGGAAGTGGGGAGGGTAGCGTCCTGCCTGGGTTAGGGGGAGGGGACTTGATAGGTGTGAGGAGGGGAGTGGGGAAGCTAGGTGCTTTCTGCTGCAGCCCTGGGCCCTGAGCCCCAGCTGCCATTGAAGCCCCATCCACTGCAGCCTAGGCCCTGCCCTGCCCTGCCTGCTGTCCTCCGGGTACAAACTGGGAGTGTGAGCTGGTACTTCACGCAAAGGGACAGGTAAGGCCTGGGGAGGACGAGCTCAAGCTTTATCTTTATAGGGAACTGGGGGCAGACCTGGGCCTTTAAGAGTAGAGGCCTCTAGGGCTGGCCCCGGGGAGTTACCAGTGGGGTTCCCATCCTCTCTCCTGCTTAAGCTCCCAGCTCACCACCCAGAAGCCTCAGAGTGGAGGAAACCAGGACCACCTCAGCAGGGCTCTGGGAACTGCAAGGCCAGGGTCTGGCCTGGGTTTGGGAACCAGGCCTGCTGGCAATGCAGAGAAGACTCCTCCCCCGTCCTCAGAAAGAGCTGGGCCTGGGAGGTCTTGTGGCATGGAGAAAAGTAGGAAAGGGTCCCGGTTAAGAGCCAGGGCTCTGGCATCCAGCTACCAAGCTTCCCATCTGATTCCAACACTCTGTTGTACAAATGTAGTCTCATTACTATGTCCTCTCATGTGCTCCAGCAAAAGGGAAAATTGTAGTTTCCATCTCATAGTGTTGTTGGGAGGGTTAAATAAATACATGTAAAATACTTAGGACACACATAATAAAAGATGAAAACTTAAGCTTATTTTATTACTACTATTATTACAAGTTGTCAGCCCCCAAGTACAGTGAAGAAGGATCTGGACTTCCTTTGGACTGTCCCCACCAAGAGCAGTGCTGGACCGGGGTGGCAGGAACCCAGTACTTCCTGGCTGATGGAAGGAGGGAAGGGTGGCCTCAGTGCACTGGGCAAATAGTATACTGATCAAGACACGGACTCTGGACAGACTGACTGCGTGGGTTTGATCATGGCTCCTCAACTTAATTAGCTGTATGCTTTGAGTTTGGTTGAGTGATTTAACCTCTATTCTCTCCATTTTCTTTGTCCATCAGTGGGGATGATAATAATAGTACCTAGCCCATCGTGCTGGAGGAGTAATTGAGTTCCAGTATGTGAAGCACTTAGTGCTTGGCACATAACGCATGTCATATAAGTATTCGCCAGCGTTATTACTACCCCTCCTCCTTCTGCTGTCCTTGACTGCTCTGGCAAAGGCTCAAAGAGAAATAACCACTGTATTCAGAGGTTTGCAAGGCAGGTAAGCAATGAAGTTTAGGTTACTGGCAAGAGAGCTGCTAAATGACAGGCCATGGACTCAAAGCTGGATGAGGAGGGGTGTGTAGACAAGAGAGGGTGGGGTATTGGGAGAGTAAAGAGGCCCATAGCTGGACTTCCAGGCAAGGCCAAAGAACAGTCACAGTACAAGGAACTGAAAGAGGCACTGAGAGGCTAGGAAGTTGTTTTCAGAGAGCAGGGTGCATGAATTTGTGATTCTGCAGCTGGGGTATTTATGGATAAGATTCCCAGGATGGGGCCTCCCTGGTGGCACAGTGGTTAAGAATCCACCTGCCAATGCAGGGGACACAGGTTCGAGCCCTGGTCTGGGAAGATCCCACATGCTGCGGAGCAACTAAGCCCGTGCGCCACAACTATTGAGCCTGTGCTCTAGAGCCCATGCTCCGCAACAAGAGAAGCCACCGAAATGAGAAGCCTGAGCACGGGAACGAAGAGTAGCCCCCGCTCGCCGCCACTAGAGAAAGCCCATGTGCAGCAACGAAGACCCCACACAGCCAAAAATAATAAATTAAATTAATTAATAATTTTAAAAAAAGATTCCCAGGGTGTTTCTAAGGAGTGAGCAGCTAAGGTGGAACGGTGGGAAAGGTCATGGGAGAAGAGATAAGGCCATCAGACTGGGCACTTACTAGCTGTGTGACCCTGGGCAAGTTACATATCCCCTCTGAGCTTCAGTTTCTTCATCTGTAAAATAGGAATGATGATACCTTCCTTCCAGAGGTGTCATGAGATCTAAATGAGGTATTATGCATAAAGCGATTAGCATGTTGTGAGGCTCACAGCAGGTGCTCAACACTGTTGATTGCCTTCTTCCCCTCCCATGTGACAGAGAGGAAACAGACACACAGAATCAATGACATAACCCTAATTTCTTGTACCTAAGGGTTAGCTGGCATCTCCCTGCCCCTTGAGGTCTAGGATTGGCTCAACCTCCACTCCACATCCTGGGGAAATTCCAATGTCCTCCCCAAGATCTCTTTGCCTTCCTGTTGCTTCCTCTTTGCATCCCTAGCTCTAGGTCCCTGCTGCCCCTGAACTGGCTGACTTTACAGCTAACTCTCCACAGTGTCTCAGATGTGGAACTTGGCACCATCCCTCAGGTCCTGTGATCCCGTTTCCCATCACTTGGGTAGGAACTGAGGCTCAGAGGGACAAAGTTGCCTGTCTGAGGTTGCGCAGTGAGCAAATTACGCCTTCCTCTCCAGGAAGACACGTCCTGGTTGGTCAGGGCCTGCTGGTGTTCTGTGTTCTGGGCCTGCAGGAGCTCAGATGAGCCCCAGCCAGAAGGAGTCCAGCTCCATTCGAGGTGGGCTCTCCCAGGCTGGTCTGGCTGCAGGGTCCCTATTGGCAGAGTGGCTCCACCGGCATGGAATCCTTTCCCCATTATCTCCATTTGGGGGCTCCACTCCTCCCTGTTAGGGAGCACCCTGGGTATCTTCTCCATCTCATCAGTTCTCTCACTGTATAATATAGCAATAGCTAACATTTCCTATGTGCCAAGCACTATGCTAAGCATTTTACACGTGTTATCATTTTTAATCCTCACAATAACCCTATGACATAGGTACTACTACTTTTCCCATTTTACAGTTGGAGAAACTGAGGCACGGAGAGGTTAGGCAACTTGCCCAACGTCACACAGCTAGTAAACTAGTAATCTGTTTATATGTCTGACTCTCCTGCTCCCTGACAATATGATATTTGAGGGCAGCCATCAGATCTTATCCACTTTTGTGACTGTGGTGTCTAGCACAGGACCGAAGTCAAACAGCTGTTGGTTAAACTGAAGGGAACCCAGAGGCACCTGAAAAAAATTTTTCCCGTGTTTGTCGAGTCAGGAAAATAGAGCGGTGTGTTGCTGCCACCTTCTGGCCAGATGCTAGAATGACATGTCTGCAGTCTGAATCCATCCACGTTTATTGAGTTTAACACTCAAGGCTCAGGAACATTGGAATTTGGGAGATGCTCCAAAACTATTTATTATGACCTCCTTTTTAAAGATGAGTGGACTTCCCTGGTGGTCCAGTGGTTAAGACTCCACGCTCCTGATGCAGGGGGCCCAGGTTCGACCCCTGGTCAAGGAAATAGATCCCGCACACCGCAACTAAGAGTCCGCATGCCGCAACTAAAGATCCTGGATGCTGGAACGAAGACCCGACACAACCAAATAAATAAATAGTTTAAAAAAAAGAAGCACTTCCCTATTCTTTAAAATAAATAAATAAATAAAATAAAGAGGGGAATTATCCAAGAGTGTGTAAACTAGAATATTAGCACTGGTATTAGGACTTCTGAGCCCTGATTTCATTCCTCCCCTGGGCTCTAGCAACCTCCTCTGCACCCCCAGAAGCCCAAAGCCAGGGAAGGAGGCAAAGTCTGTCCTCAACTCCCCCCTTATCCTCTACTCTGTCCACAATCTCCTGTCCTGCCCTCACTGTAAAATTGCATCTCCATCCATCTGCCTGCCTGACCCTTCCAACCAGCTACCGGTCAACTGGAGAACAGGAGAGCAGCTTATGGCCACAGGATGCTAAGTGAACCTTCCTCCTCAGCCTAGAGACCTGACTCAGAATCACCTGGGGGCCCATCAAAAAGCAGATTTCAGTGCTCCACCTAGATCTTCTGAATCCCTAGAATTCTGCATTTTAACAAACTTCCTAGGTTTTGTTTTGTTTTGTTTTGTTGTTTTTTGCGGTACGCAGGCCTCTCACTGTTGTGGCCTCTCCCGTTGCGGAGCACAGGCTCCGGACGCGCAGGCTCAGCGGCCATGGCTCACGGGCCCAGCCGCTCTGTGGCATGTGGGATCTTCCCGGACCGGGGCAAGAACCCCCGTCCCCTGTATCGGCAGGCGGACTCTCAACCACTGCGCCACCAGGGAAGCCCCCTAGGTGATTTTTAATGCACATGAAAATTTGAGAAGGGACGTCCCTGGCGGTGGTTAAGACTTTGCCTTCTGATGCAGGGGGGTACTGGTTTGATCCCTGGTTGGGGAGCTAAGATCCCACATGCCTCGCTGCCAAAAAATCAAAACATAAAACAGAAGCAATATTGTAACAAATTCAATAAAGACTTTAAAAATGGTCCACATCAAAAAAAAAATTTTTTTTTAAATCTGAGCATACCTGGATTAAGATTTTTTCTTTAAATTGTCCATTTCCCCCTCTCCCCTGCCATTTTATTTTGATTTTCAAACCCAGAGAAAAGTCAAGAGAATTCTGGGACTTCTCTGGTGGCGCAGTGGTTAAGAATCTGCCTGCCAATGCAAGGGACACGGGTTCAAGCCCTGGTCTGGGAAGATCCCACATGCCATGGAACAACGGAGCCCGCAGCACAACTCTTGAGCCTGAGTGACACAACTACGGAAGCCAGTGCCTAGAGCCCTTGCTCCGCAACAAGAGAAGCCACCGCAATGAGAAGCTCACGCACCGCAACAAAGAGGGGCCCCCACTCGTTGCAACTAGAGAAAGCCCATGTGCAGCAACGAAGACCCAACGCAGCCAAAAATAAATAATAAATAAATTTTAATAAAAGAGAATATTGCTATCAACACCAATATACCTTTTCCCAGGGTATAACAATTACCAGTTGTTAATATTTTGCCACAGTTCCTTTGAAAGTAATTTCCAGACATTTTATCTCACCCCTAAGTACTTCAGCATGCATCTCCTAAGAATAAGGACATTTTCCTATACAACCACAGTACTATTAACCCCTCAAGAAACAACATTGATACAACAGTTATTATCTAATATATAGTTTATATTCATATCCCCTACCCCTACAATGATCCCAATAATGTCCTTCATAGCTGTTTCCCCCGATCCAGGACTCAAAGATAAAGAATTGTATTTGGTTGTCACCTGGGCAGGGATAAGTCTGAGATGAACTTGGCATGTTTGCGGGACTGTAGAAAGGTGAGGCTGGAGTGAGATGGGTGGGAGGAGAGAAGGGAAGGTGACGTGAGAGGAGTGGGGAGGAGTCAGACCACAGGCTTTCTAAATCAGAGGAAAGGGTTTATAGCTTATTTTTTAAATTCATTTTTAAAATAAATTTATTTATTTTTAATATGTATGTATGTATGTATGTATGTATGTATGTATTTATCTAGGCTGCACCGGGTCTTAGCTGTGGTACTCGGGATCTTCGTTGTGGCATGTGGACTCTTAGTTGCGGTACACGTGCAGGATCTAGTTGCCCAACCAGGGATCGAACCCAGACCCCATGCATTGGGAGCACGGACCACCAAGGAAGTCTCTATAGCTGATTATAAATGCAATGAAAAGCCACTGAAGGGTTTTATTTTATTTTTATTTATTTTTAATAAATTTATTTTATTTATTTATTTTTGGCTGTGTTGAGTGTTCATTTCTGTGCATGGACTTTCTCTAGTTAGGGTGAACGGGGACTACTTTTCGTTGCAATGCGCAGGCTTCTCATTGTGGTGGCTTCTCTTGTTGCAGAGCATGGGCTGTAGGCAGCAGGCTTCAGTAGTTGTGGCTCACGGGCTCTAGAGTGCAGGCTCAGTAGTTGTGGCGCATGGGCTTGGTCGCTCTGCAGCATGTGGGATCTTCCTGGACCAGGGCTCGAAACTGTGTCCCCTGCATTGGCAGGTGGATTCTTAACCACTGCGCCAGCAGGGAAGCCCCCACTCGAGGGTTTTAAGCAGAGGAATGACTTGATCAGGTTTATGACATTAAAAGGTCAATCTGAAGACTATTTCAGATTTGGGACATTCTGTCAGATGATTCCTAGGCTCTAAGAAGTCAAAGCCATTTTTTAAAAAAGTGAGTGTATTAGTTTTCTAGGGATGTCATAAGAAATTACCACAAACGTGGTGGCTTAAAACAACAGAAATTTATTCTTTCACAGTTCTGGAGACTGGAAGTCCAAAATCAAGATGTTGGTAAGGCATATTCCCAAAGCCTCTAGGGGAGAATCCTTCCTTGTCTCTTCCAGCTTCTGGTGGCTCCGGGAGATCCTTGGCTGCAGCTGTATTGTTCTAATCTCTGCCTCTGCCTTCACATGGCCTTCTCCTCTTCTGTGTCTATGTCTTCTCTTTCCTTCCTATAAAGACACTTGTCACTGGATTTGGGGACCCAGGTAACCCAGGACGATCTCAAGGTCCTTAACTACATCTTGCAAAGACCCTTTTTCCAAATAAGGTCATATTCACTGGTTCTGGGATATGGACATGTCTTTTGGGGGGGCCTCCATTCAACCCATTACAGTGGGAGATTGTTCTAGACAAGAGACTAAGAGATAGAACAACTAAATTCAATGTTCAAACTTAAATTGGATCCTAGATTTGAAGAAGAAAAAGGCCACTGGAGAAACTTGTGTATGATATGCTATGGAATGATTATTACCGCTTTTAGGTGTGAAGATGGGAATGCGGTTGTATAAGAGAAGGTTCTTGTTCTTAGGAGGTGCCTGCAGGAGCATTTAGGGGTGAAGTGTCATAATGTCCACAACCTTCCTTCTAGTGGGTTAGTTCCATTGTCCTCGATATCGTTATGATGCAAGGCAGTGGTTCTGGCTACTGGGTAAGTGTGACAGAGAAGGAGCAGAGATAGTCACACCACTTATTAGAATAGAACCCGGGCTTCTCATCCTGGTCTCCACTTGATTCTGCAGGTCTCTTATAAGAGACTGTGCCTGATACGAATTTCTTGAGCGCATGCTCATGCCTGAGATGAGACAGGACAGGGCTCCTGCCCCTCAGGCCAGCCACCAGGAGACTCCTTTTTGCAATCATAACACCCTGCCATCTACGTTCCCCCCACCTCCTGCAGGGAGAGGCCAGGTGGCAGCTGAAGAGACAAGTTCAAAGAGTCTGATGCCCTACAAACGGCCCTGTCTGCCCTCTGCCTGCAGGCCGCACAGGTGCTCATCTGACAGCTGGGTCGGGCTGGGCCCGAGCTTTCAGAGCTTTCAGAGCCTGTGGATCTCACAGCCATTGAGGGCCAATTGTCAGCCTCTGTTAGATGTCTCACTCTCCAGGTGAATTCTCTCTGCCACACACTGTTGTGTTGGCACCTGGCCAGAGGGAAAGGAGGTGATGGAGGAAATGAGGATGGGGAAGGAGGAGATGAGTGAGAGAGGGAAGGGAGAAACGGAAGTGGAGGGAGAAGATGAGGGTGGGGAGAGAGGGGAGCAGTGGGGGAGAGTAAAAGAAACCAAACGGGCCAGAGAAGGAGAAAAAGCCTCTCAGGCTTTTTCCTCTCAAGGATCCAAGGGTCCCCCACACAAGAGAATAACTGGTCAAATGACCCCTGTTCATACCCTGGAGCCCCCAGAACCTGGCCTGGTTCCTGTCCCAAGAGTCCCCCAGTACCACCCCCTTGTCTACAAGGGCAGCTCAAAGCTCCTTAGGCTCTGGAAGATTTGTGACTGCCCTGGGGTTGAGCTCCTTCTGGCTGGGCTTCCTCGGAGGAGCTGGTTCTTCCAGAGTGGGCCTCCTTAGTCTTCTGTATCAGAAGGTATCTATATCTTCTGATCCACAGATCAGGCTATGGCTCCATTCACCGTTGCATGTAAAAAGGAAGAAGGTTTTTCAGGCCTGCAGATGTTTTCTGTGTGCTTTTAATCTGTGGCTTAAGTCCATCCAAGACTCCTGAAAAGACTGAAAGGAAGCAGCAGATCAGTTTGGTTGACCAGGCACTGCAGGCAGAGGAAGGTCAAAAACCAAAGAAAGGAAAGGAGGCATGGGATCTTTACTCTCCCAGGCCAGTGTTTGCACTGGAAAGGGGATTACACAATTTTAAAAGGGTCTTAATATTTTTATTATTATTTCACTAAACTCTTCTATGAACTATTGCATGAGGTTTTTATATTAGTTAGAATACTTTTGGCAGGAAGCAATAGAAGACCCAACTCAAAATGACCCAACAATAAAAGGATTATAATCTCACATAATGAAAAATCCAGAGGGAGAGAAGTTTCAGGACTAGTTATTGGGGGGCTCAACATCCTATCCAGGACCCAGGTTCTTTGTATCTTTCTGTTCTGTTCTGTTAGCTTTTGTCCTCGTATCTGTGCAGTTGTGGTCACAAGATAACTGTGGCAACTTCAAGTATCATGTGCTCACAAAATATTGTCAAAGGTTCAAAAGAGAAAATCCTTTTTTTTTTTACAAGCAGGCTATTTCATTTTTTTTTTAATTCTAAAATATTTAGTTATTTATTTATTTAGGCTGCACTCGGTCTTAGTTGCTGCACATGGGATCTTTTAGTTGCAGCATGCATGCAGGATCTAGTTCCCTGACCAGGGATCAAAGCCAGGCCCCCTGCATTGGGAGCGAGAAGTCTTACCCACTGGGTTACCAGGGAAGTGCCCCCTGTGTTCCTTTTTTTAAAAAATAAATAAATTTCTTTATTTTTGGCTGCGTTGGGTCCTCATTGCTGCACGTGGGCTTTCTCTAGCTGCCACGAGCCAGGGCTACTCTTCGTTGCAGTGTGCGGGCTTCTCACTGCGGTGGCTTCTCTTGTTGCAGAGCACGGGCTCTAGGCACCCGGGCTTCAGTAGTTGTGGCACGTGGACTCAGTAGTTGTGGCTCACGGGCTCTAGAGCTCAGGCTCAGTAGTTGTGGCACACAAGCTCAGTTGCTCTGCAGCATGTGGGATCTTCTCAGACCAGGGCTCTAACCAGTGACCCCTACATTGGCAGGCGGATTCTTAACCACTGTGCCATCAGGGAAGCCCCGCTGTGTTCCTGTTTAAGAGCAAGGAAATTCTTCCAAGAATATCTTCCCATCAACCCCCATCCAGAAGACTTTACCTCCCCTCTCATTTGCATAATTGCATCACCTGCTGCTTCCTTAACCAGTCTCAGGCAAGAGAACTGGAATTACCTTGATGAGCTTAGACTAAGATTTGCCCTGGTGGTGGAACGGACCAGAGGGTGTGTTGGCAAATAAAACCACCAGCCGGGAATGGCTTTGGGGTAGATATGCGATAGTGGCTGCCACAGTTGCCCACCTCTTCTGACATGCGGCATATACTGCCTTGAATTAGGATTGTGCCTCTGCGATGTCTCTAAAAACTGATGGGGACAAAAAAGCTAAATATATTCCCTATAGAACCCAGCACAGTGACTTGCGCCAAACAGGTTCTTCAACAATAATGAATGAATTAAACTTAAAAATTGCAATAGTTGTTATAATAGTATAATTGGCCGTGATTACCTTTGTCAAAGACATTTCAGTATTAGTTTACTGTTGGGCTAGACATCTCCAGTGAGTCAAATGAAGTATTTAATAAGAACAGAGGGGAGCGGGGGAAGGGGATGAAGTGTGACAGCAATGAGATTGTACTTATACCCACCTCCCCAATGAATTAAACTCATCTGTGAATGTAGACAAAATTCTCATGTAATTAGGAATGCTTTATATTCTGTTCTCTTTTTTATAAGAGAGAAAAAGAAGTCTTCTGGTGGGGAGACCAGTGTTCAAAAGCACTTCCTGTATTATGACTAAAGAAGACATGTCTCTAGTTCTGTAAGACTCTGCTCCTGAATAGTCTTCTCCTGCTGCAGAATCAGAGGGACCATCAGATGAGGAAATAGTTTTTCCAGAACCTGATCAGGGCTGACAAACTCAGAGACACCAGTCTCTTGCAATGAATGGGGCAGTGACAGGCTAATAAGATGTCAGCAAAGGGGACTTTCTTCACGGGGCTGAAGATGGGAACCTTCCCCACCCTAACACACTGGGTGTATTTTCCCTTCACCTTCTGCTGCCCTGTGACTGACAGACAGATACTCTGGCAGTGGGCTGCAGGAGCCATCTGCCTGGGTCATCTCTGCCAGCTTCACCTTGTGGCCTTGGTTGACAGGAGCTGACCATCCTGGCCCCAGTGCTTAGGGGAGCAATGCTCCAGGTGAGAGCTGTCCTGTCTGCACGAGTCCAGCCAGGTGGTAGCAGCTATCCACCAAGGACAGACTCCGTATCTCTACGATCTGAGAATTGATTCCCTGAGATCAGAAGGAGGCCTGAAATAAAGGCCCCCTCACTAGGAAGCTGCTGCCTGGACAGTGGTAACCAGCTGACTTTGCCCCTCTGGATCAGCGTGCTGCCACCTGGTCCCAGGAGTGGGGCTCCTGGGAGGCGATCTGACAATAGCAGAACGAGAACTCCTTTCTCCAACGTGGCTCCACCTAGGGTTCCACACAAGGGCTGGCCTCCGTGTCCCTTCTCCCTGAGAACTGGAAAGGCTGCCAGGCACGGTGACGACTTCCCCTCGGGGTGATCAGAGGCTGCTCAGCAGAGTGGAGTGCTGCTTTGGAGTCAGAGTTCTGGGCTCAGATTTCAGTTCGGCCACTTGCTCTGTAGCTTTAAGCTAGATGCTTAATCGCTCCAAGGTTTGATTTCCTCAGCTGTGGAAAGGGGTGTGATGACATCACCTCACAGGTGCTGTGAAGATCATGAAACACCCAAGACGTGAAAGGGTCTTCCTGCCACCCTGACAGAGCCTCCTTCCCTCCCTCCCACAACCCCAGGCAGGGCTGCCACACACCTTTCAGAAGTCAGAGGCCTGAAGACAGGCTCTCTCTAAGCTCTACCCCACCTGGCCACCTCTGGCCTGATAGCGGGCTGTTTGACAGATTCCAACTGGAGCAGAGACATCTGCCAGCTGCCTCCCAAACACCTGGGATGACAGTTAGACAAGCCAGCACACTGGTCCTCGCAGCCATTCTCTCCTCCTCACCCCAACTTGAACCACAGCTCTGCTGGGGTGCCCACTGGCCTCTCCCAGGGTGGGCAGCCTCCGTGGGGTGGAAGCAGATTGCTCCACGGATCAGGTCAGGTGAGGGCAGCATATAAGCTGCACAGCCAGAATCTGGGGCCCTAGCCAGTCTTGGAGCTGCACCCTCTTAGGCTTTCTCCATTTATCCCCATCAAGCCTCAGTGGCCTCAGCAATGGCTGCAGTTCTGAGCCCAGACTTTCCATTTGTGCTCAAGGGCAGATCAGATGATTGTCATCCACAAAGCGATGACCTAGACCTTGGGTTATGTTCTTGCTGCAGGCTAACTTCTATTCACTCTCTCGCCAGCACAGGAGGGAGAAATCATCACTGCAAGGACAGATCCCTCCTCAACCTCTGGCACTTTGCTCTCTCAATTCTCCAGGCTCTGCTCTACCGGAATATTTTTTCTCAGCTAAACTCTTCTTTCACCTTCTTTCCCCCCCCACACACACCGTAGAGGCTGCTTAAAGGTTTCCAACCCTTTTCACATCTTGGCAGAAGAAAATTCACCTGTAAGGCTTACAGAGGTTATTGGAGGGGCTCGCTACTGGCCACGGGTGACTGGCCCAGGGCCTTCAGGCTCTTTAGGTTCCACCAGCCTGTTCTGAAGGCTGAGGGATGATAATCGGCAAGGCCTGAATCCCATTTCGGGGCACCCAGCTTGGTACATGTGGGCTCAGAGAATGGACCTTTCAGGTATTGTGGGGTATCATGCCCAGCTGAAGCTGGATGATTTATCTGTTCCTTCTCACACCCGAATGTCCTCTTCCCTACAGAGCTCGCACTGTGGCAGTCAGCAGATACCCCAGGTTGGGAAGGTCTCTGAGTACAGCTGGGGTGACCAGCCACTCCAAGGTTCATTTTCACCCCAGAACTCCCATGCTCAGGCTGCAGAAGGAATGTGGCCCATCACTTTGAGTAGCAATACTGACTTTGTACTCAAGGATGGGGCTGGGCTGGGCCTCGCCCTGAAGGCTGTAAGACCACGGTTGCTCTCATGACGAATGCTGCAAGACCCTTCCAAGCACAAAGCTGAAACAGCGCAGGCTGGAAGCTGTGCTATGCTCCAAGACAGAATGTGGTTGTTTTTTTTTTTTGGTGTGCTGCATGGCTTGCTGGATCTTCATTCCCCAACCAGGGATTGAACCCTGGCCCTTGACAGTGAAAGTGCCAAGTCCTAACCACTGGACTGCCAGGGAATTCCCAGAATGTGCATTTTATTTATTTATTTGTTTGTTTATTTTTGGCTGCGTTGGGTCTTCATTGCTATGTGCAGGCTTTCCCTAGTTGTGGAGAGCGCGGGCTTCTCATTCTAGTGGCTTCTCTTGTTGCGGAGCATGGGCTCTAGAGCACAGGCCCAGTAGTTGTGGCACACGGGCTTAGTTGCTCCACAGCATGTGGGATCTTTCTGGACCAGGGATCGAACCCGTGTCCACTGCATTGGCAGGTGGATTCTTAACCACTGCGCCACCAGGGAAGCCCCAGAATGTTCATTTTTAAAATGCTCTCCTTGGCACAGTGGATAGGACCCCACGCTCCCAATGCAGGGGGGCCTGGGTTCGACCCCTGGTCAGGGAACTAGATCCCACATGCATACCACAACTAAGAGTTCGCATGCCACAGCTAAGGAGCCCACCTGCCCCAACTAAGACCTAGTGCAACCAAATAAATAAATAAATATTTTAAAAAATAAAATGCTCTCCTTAAAGACTAAGGGGGCAGAGGTGAGCAATGGGTAAGGGGTGAAAACACCAGGAGGAAAAGATGGTAAAGGAGCATCATCAGAATAAGCTCAGGTGAACAGGTCTGCACCCACCCCCAGCTCCTGCCACTTGTTTGGCCCCCCCTCTCAGGCCAGCACCTAAGCACCAAAGCTGGCTCCTCCCTTCGGCATGACCTGGCCCTCTGATCATCCTTGTCATTTTTCATTGCTTGGTTCAACCTTATAGGCCACACCACTGGTCCCTGAGCACCAATCACCAAGCTCTCCAGCCACCCACACATTCATGTGCATTCTTCCCCCACCCTCATCTTCTCATAGTTGCCTCCTGCCCCCACTCAAGAACCACACTGCTTCCAACAGGTTCTCGGAAGAGGGTCCGAATTAGGGAGCTCTCCAATCTTTCTTACACACACATTCCTTCAGTTTTCCTTATTATTCCCCTACTTCAAATATTCCCAATGACATACACTGGGTCAAGGACCAACACCATAACAACCTGAGACTACTGTAATTTTGTGTCTCGGCCTGCTCCACTTTCTCCAAGCAGTTAACTTCTACTTATTTATTTAGCTGTGCCAGGTCTTCATTGCAGCACTTGGGATCTTAAATTGTGGCATTCGAACTCTTAGTTGTGGCATGTGGGATCTAGTTCCCTGACCAGGGATTGAACCCATGCCCCCTGCATTGGGAGCACGGAGTCTTAGCCACTGGACCACCAGGGAAGTCCCCAAGCAGTAACTTCTTAAAGCACAATCTTATCTACCATTGTAGGTTTTGGCTAAGTATGGGATAAATCAGCACAATTCCAAGCCCTTCCCATATGACTCCAATATTTTATGAATAATGATGGCAATAGTTCCGGCAGCCTGGCTGGTGACTCAAATTTTGGCTCCACCATTTATTAGCTATCTTACCTAACCCCTTGCTACTCCACATATGGTCTCAGCTGACCAAGAACACCTGGGAGCTTTAAAAAAAAAAAAAAGAAAAAAGGCAGTATCTGAAGCCTCACCTCAGACCTACAGATTCAGATCTGCAGGAGATTCACATCCACATTGAAGTCTGAAAAACACTGGCCCAATGTGAGCCTGTTGCCTCACAAAATGATTTTATAACCAGTCATCAATTCAGGTCTAAGTGAAATAGACACACCCCTTGGCACAGTACACAGAAGCCACTTGAAACACTGAGCAAATGATAAGATGGAAACTGCCAGCCTCCTCCATCCCAAACTGGGCTTGAATAACCAGAGCAAATATTTACTATGATACAGCTTGACACTGAAAACAGAAATATCACTTTTATTGACAAGATAGGGCCACAATGGGCAGCTCCACAGAACACAAATAAGACAGTCCCGAGACAAGAGTGTAAAATTACAGCAGACAGGTTAATATTCTTCACCTTCCTCTTCTCCCTCAACACTATCAGCTCCAACCTCCTCATAATCCTTCTCAAGGGCAGCCATGTCCTCACGGGCCTCAGAAAACTCTCCTTCCTCCATGCCCTCACCCACGTACCAGTGAACAAAGGCACGCTTGGCATACATCAGGTCAAACTTGTGGTCCAGGCGAGCCCAGGCCTCAGCGATGGCTGTGGTGTTGCTCAGCATGCACACAGCTCGCTGTACTTTGGCCAGGTCTCCACCAGGTACCGCAGTGGGAGGCTGATAATTAATGCCAACTTTGAAGCCAGTGGGGCACCAGTCCACAAACTGGATGCTGCGCTTGGTCTTGATGGTGGCAATGGCAGCATTGACATCTTTGGGAACCACATCGCCACGGTACAACAGGCAGCAAGCCATGTATTTACCATGGCGAGGGTCGCATTTCACCATCTGGTTGGCTGGCTCAAAGCAAGAATTGGTGATCTCTGCTACAGTAAGCTGTTCATGGTAGGCTTTCTCAGCAGAGATGACAGGGGCATATGTGGCCAGAGGGAAGTGGATGCGGGGATAGGGCACCAGGTTGGTCTGGAATTCTGTCAGATCAACATTCAGGGCTCCATCAAACCGCAGGGAAGCGGTGATGGAGGACACAATCTGGCTCATAAGGCGGTTAAGATTAGTGTATGATGGGCGCTCAATATCGAGGTTTCTACGACAGATGTCATAGACGGCCTCGTTGTCCACCATGAAGGCACAATCAGAGTGCTCCAGGGTGGTGTGGGTGGTGAGGATGGAATTATAGGGCTCAACTACAGCTGTGGAAACCTGAGGGGCTGGGTAAATGGAGAACTCTAGCTTGGACTTCTTGCCATAATCGACAGAGAGACGTTCCATCAGCAGGGAGGTGAACCCAGAACCAGTTCCCCCACCAAAGCTGTGGAAAACCAAGAAGCCCTGAAGACCTGTGCACTGGTCAGCCTGCAAAAGAAAGGAGTTTTAATTTTAGCCTTGGTGAAAGGTGCAATGACTTCTCTGAATCCATAATCACATTGAGGGAGATCTTTAAAAAAATCTTCTAAACAATATCTGCTAAGAAAGCAGTCCTAAAGAGCTTCTAAGTGCTAAGTGATTCAGAGAAACTTTTCACAACCAACTCTTGGGACCTGGAGGGAGGGGATCTGTTAAAAGGCTATTTTAAATGAACTGTTTTCACTTCTGCAGGCAGAGGAATCATGAGGTCTGGAATGGATGCAGGGCTCCAGTTTTGGTGACTGGGAGGGCAACCTCTGGTGCCCTTGCTGTGACCGCAGAACAAAGGCAACCTCTTATCAGTTGGAGAGCTACCAACAGCAGGCCTGGGACCACCGGCCCCATACAGTGGATGTCTTACAGACTTTGGAAGCTGCTTTCTGAGCTGGAACACAACAGAAGAGCCAAGCCCCAGTGCCCCGGTGCTGGAGGGAGGCCAGGTCTGGATCTGGCTCTACCCATTCCGTGCCGTGTGACTTTGACCAAATTCATTTCTCAATCTTAGTTTTCTCGTTTATTAAATGAGGAGAATAGTAACCTACTTCAGGTTGTTGAGAATTAAATGAGTATCTGGAACAGTGCTCGGCACAGCAAACACTAGTGATCAGAAAGTCTATTCATTCTGGGAAAGGCGATTGATTCACTGTCACAATTCCATGTCCTTGTGTCATTGGGGCTTTCCGCCACTTAACTGAGCTATTCTGGCCATTGTATGAAAGGATGATTTTGTCATTTCAAACAAAGTATTGTTGACAGTCTTCACTTCTCAAGGTGCTCAGAGATTGTGGACATTCTCTACCGAGCCCCTAGTTCACTTCTCCTGTGGGTCCATACTCTGAATGAGATCAATGCCAGGGCAGGCCCTAGTCTACCAATTTCACCCATTAAGCCTCATGTGGACACAGTAATAACACCAAGGACAAATGCAATTGTTTTGGTAGTTAATGAACTTCACTCCAGAACCCTCAATGGCTTTTACTAGGTTTACCTGTCCCTAAAGGCAGGTCCTGAATTCCAAGTCAGTACTTGTAGCTGAAGCTTGATTTGCAAACATAGGAACCATTAGCCCAGTTCTGCTGGGAAGACTATGATAAACATCTGAAAAAGTATGAAGCAATGAATGATGTAAGGCCATTCTTTTTAAAACAGACCAGTTGTTGCTGGGCTTAGCATAATGTGATTTTCCCGACAAGCTATTCCACCCAGGCCTACATTCTTGATTTTTAATTACTTACAAGCTGCCCACATGCCTAAGGAGCAGAGTCATCTGACTGCCAGACTCTTAATTAAAATGATCCGAACAGAACACTTAGCAACTTTACCGATGTGAATAGTTGCCTTAGATTTTTCTGCCACAGGGCCAGTCCACACTGCCCTGAGCTCTAGTAGAAAAACGAGGGTACTGCTTTTTTGTGATTATATCTTAATACTTTCAAAGTTCCAATGACTTATACTTGCTTCTGTAACAAGGGAGCTCCCTTGACTCCACTTTCAGTGCTGTTGGAAGTTTCCAGTGTCAGCTATTTCTAGTCAGTGTTACACTGGCTTCTTTCACTATGAACTTTCTGTAATAACATGTCAGCAGTCCAATTTTTATGAGTTTGATCAATTAGTTACATGTCAGTCAGCCACCTACTCACTGTGACTAAGGTGACCTAAAAAGGGATGTCTCAGCCTGAAGCTGGGAAGCTGCCTGATTAATATGAACAAGGATGTTTAATGGTCTTAAATGTCAGTAAAACGGTTAAGGTGTCCTGGTACTCACTTGACTTCAGGTAAACTGCCCTCACTAAATGAGCAATTGCCCAAATCTGCCTTGTAAGACACAGAAAGAGGCAAAAGAACACTATCCCCACCCCAAATAGTTGTCCCATAACTCAGGACCATCTGGTTTAGAAGTCCAGTTATTTAGTGGGCAGTATAAAGCTCATTTTAGTGTGCAAAGAATGATTTTGCAGTTTGGTCTCTCAAAACTGTAAGAGAAAACTCTCATCCACTT
This sequence comes from Mesoplodon mirus, assembly GCF_964341445.2. NCBI lineage: Eukaryota > Metazoa > Chordata > Mammalia > Artiodactyla > Ziphiidae > Mesoplodon > Mesoplodon mirus. The sequence continues at coordinate 55,615,488 of NC_138987.1, read as the reverse complement.
TAAATAAAGTACTGTGTTTACCAGTTTCCGAATTCGGTCCAAGACGAGGTCAATGACCTCCTTGCCAATGGTGTAGTGACCTCGGGCATAGTTATTGGCAGCATCTTCCTTGCCTGTGATGAGCTGCTCAGGGTGGAAGAGCTGGCGGTAGATGCCAGTGCGAACTTCATCTGGAAAAGGAAAATGAAGCAGCCACCCATCACTAACAACCTGCACAAGTCTGCTCGACCCCAGGGCATCAATGGAGCCCCCAGGACACACCTCCTGTCCCAGACCTCCGGGATCTCATTGGGGTTACTGAGGTCAACTCACCAATGACCGTGGGTTCCAGGTCTACAAACACTGCCCTGGGCACATGTTTGCCAGCGCCTGTCTCACTGAAGAAGGTGTTGAAGGAGTCATCTCCTCCCCCAATAGTCTTGTCACTTGGCATCTGGCCATCAGGCTGGATGCCGTGTTCCAGGCAGTAGAGCTCCCAGCAGGCATTGCCGATCTGGACACCAGCCTGGCCAACGTGGATGGAGATGCACTCACGCTGTGAGAGGAAGAAAGGAAATGTCAGAATATGACACATCAGATGGGACATTTCGGAATGATTCACCATAAATGACTATTAACCTTCAGAAGAGATCAGCACCTTTCTGGAGGCCACTCCTGCCCAGGGACTATTTCACAAGCAACAGCCTAACTCAGAGAAAATGCTTTGGAAAACCACAGATACGTTAATGAACTACTAGGCAAGACCAGAGACCAGACCTTCGCTTTGTAGCCACATTAGATGTTCAAGGTCAGGTTTCTACCTTCAGAATGACACAAGCTGCTCTAGCAATAGATTTTCCCCAACTCCTGGGAAATGTGCCTCTGATTCCTTAAAGGCATGCAAAATTCCTTCTTCCAGCTGATTCATTCTCTGTATGATTGTGTAACTAGAGCTCATTCTCGTCCCTCTTTAATCCTATTCTTTAAAGAGAAGAGCTTCTGACTCTCCCTTTAAAACCAGCTTAAACCAGCAAACTACAGCCAAATGACTCATGGAGAAAACACCAGATAAGCAGCAGTGACCTGTATTTTAAAAACTGTGGTCAGAGGCAGCCTTTTAACCCTGTGGAAGAATTTAATCTTAAGGAAAAACATTTTCCTTCACTATCAATGCATCTTGAGGGGAGAGTGGTGGGGAAGGTGGGAGGGGGATGGAGACACATGGTAATAAAAGCTAGAAGTGTCACCAAGACTTTATTAATAGTTTAAGAAATTAGCTGTCTTCTAGTAGAACGTACATATATCTTTGGCAACGTGGGGGAAAAGTCTATAATTTCAAAAATGTAACGATGTTAGTATGTTACCAAACTCATTTCTGCTTAGTAAAATAAGGCAGTGAACATAGAATCTACACCCACAGACTTAAGAGAAAAAACAAAAAAAAGGATTTTTATTGTATTTCCATCATAAATCAGATTAGCGGCTTTGTAGACTGAGGTCTTTCAAATATCAACACCAAATATCTCCCATTACATTTTCTCCAAATAAGAGGGTTTCAAGTTTTTAAAAACTGCTAATAGGAATCTCGTTAAAGAAAATTCAACACCACCTACGATCTCAAAGGGCTTAGCTTCATAACCCAAGATAAAACCCCCAATCACTCACCCTTTGATTTATGGTCCCCTCCTTCTCACCTACACTCCCCATAAAACAATCATGGTCTGCTGACCTCATCAGCAAGTTCACTATTACCTGCCTCTACTTGCCCAGCTCTAGGGCCGTGGGAGAAAGGGGAGTTGTTTGTTCTAATGAACCCATGACTATTTAAAACTGCATCATGTTTACCTTTAACTGGACTTTGGACATTCCACAGCCCTAGAAAGCAGGAGAGAACCAGAGATCTGTCCATGACAGCCCCAGGCCCCAAGGAGATAAAGTATCTGAGATGATCCTGTCATTCTAATGAAGCATTTCTACTGAAGCCTTCTGAGTTTCTTTCATTGTGCAACGGTATGGTTTAGACTGTGGCCACTGCTTGCCCTCCACTCTCCCCTGGCCACTCGGGAGATGAAGTGAGACACCGATGATGGAGTCACTTAGTATAGCCTTAACTGGATAAGCAGCCCCTGTCCATTGTTTAAAAAAAAAAAAACCAAAAAAACTATTAATCTAACCAGTGTATGCCTTAATAGGTCTGCTGCTACTGCTGATCTCCTGCCCTTTAAACAGTCCCACTTCTTACTTTTTTTTTTTTCTTCTTTTTTTTGGGGGGTATAGTTGTTTTACCCCACTACTTTCTGAAACACGTTTTTACCAGTATCTTTTTGGTCTTGCCTGGTAAAAAGCACTCAAGCAAGTTGTTACAGTCATACAGACGTTTGATAACTGTGGTAGTCCCTAAAGAGGTAACTATTTATTCACTGCATTGCTTTTTAAAAAGATATTATTTTGAAACAATTGATACACACGGCCTACTTTAGGTAGACTTCCAACAGATATTTCCTCAGATACTTGTTTCCAATACCTCTGGAAGCTATATAGAAAATACTCAAGTTGTGTGTAATTTGAGGTTTCTTTAAAACTAAGAATACTTTGTCAGTACTAGTTTACTCTGTGACTTTGTAAGAAAGTCTCTCTTTACGGACTTGTTTTTTTTTTAAACCTGTAAGTAGAAAGCTTCAGCTATAAACACCCCACTAAATTAACACGAGAAATGCAGGATTAAACAACGTGACAGTAATTCCCTTCAAAGGAGGAGCCTGCCTACATCCCTCCAGGTGGATTGGTGCGAACGGAAGCGCTCCCCCGACCCCACCCCGGCCCTGCCACAGGTGAGGATGGGTGCGAACGGAAGCGCTCCCCAGAGCCCGACAACAGGTGAGGATGGTGCAATTGAAAGCTCTCGCCAGAGTCTGGCTCGCCAGAGTCTGGCCACAGATGACTCAGCAGTGAGTCATAGTGCGCTGGAGAGGCGACGCCTAGAAATGTTTGCACCTAGCGTGCGGGAGCACACGAGATGCTCCAGGGTCCCGTGCGTAAGGCAGTGGGAAAGTGAGATCATTTGGGGAAATGGGAGGGATTTTCAGGTTTCACAACCTTGGGAGCCAGTGTGAAGGCTCCCTGGCCTTCCTGGGGCGGTAGCGGGCCCTGGAGGGACGGGTGCCCTTCATCTAGGATCAAATAAATGGGCTTTCACTTCCACCGAGGGCAGTGCCCAAGCCGCGTCTTCGAGCCGGAAGAGGAGTCTCCCGGGTGAACTCGGCTTTCCGCATGGCCACCAGAAGCCAGTTTGTTTTGTTTTTTTTGTTTTGTTTTGCGGTACGCGGGCCTCTCACTGTTGTGGCCTTTCCCGTTGCGGAGCACAGGCTCCGGACACGCAGGCTCAGCGGCCATGGCTCACGGGCCCAGCCGCTCCGCGGCATGTGGGATCCTCCCGGACCGGGGCACGAACCCATGTCCCCTGCATCGGCAGGCGGACTCTCAACCACTGCGCCACCAGGGAAGCCCCAGAATCCAGTTTGCCTGGAGGCGTCCGGAACGTGGCCCCAAGTGGACTGGGGTCCCGACGCCCCTTCGGACTCCGCACTCTCCCCCCAACGCCACCGCCCGGGGACCCCACTCACCATGACTGAGACTTGTAGGGTTCTGCGGGGCTGGAGGAGGCGAGGGGACGTCCACGAAGCTCTCCCACTTACAGACTACCAAGGAGTCCGGGGGAGAAGTAGTGAGAGGGTAGGCGGCCAAGAGGGATCCTATATACCCCGACCCTGGCCACGTGTCGGAAGGGCGGGCACCGGACCCGCCCTGGCCTCCGCGGCCCCGCCTCCGAGCCCAAGGTCCCCGGCCGGATGCCCGATTTTACCCGGCCCGCGGAGAGAGGAGGGGTGCATGGCGCTGATTGGTGGGTTCAAAAGTTCGAAACGAACTCTACGGAACAAGCCAGAAGAACCCGGAAGGGGAGGGGGCATCCTGGGGCCGGAGAATGGGCCGGTGGGGTGGGAAGGGGGGTGGACACGGTGACTGGAAGGAGGAGGGGGGCGAAGCGTCTGCAGAGTTCTCAGTGGGTGCGGGAGGCGTCAGGGGGCAACGCCTACGCGAAAAAAGGCACCGAGTTAAAGGGAGCCCCGGCGGGAGCCCCAGGAGCGTGGCTCCTCCCGCTGCCTGCCCCGCCCCCGGGGCCTCAGACCCCGGACCCTGGAGGGGCGGCCCGGCAAAACAGCTCCCACCGGGCCCGGCCGACGGGGGGCCCTGGCGCCCGCTCCCCTCGCAGCTGAGGGACTTCCAAGAGAGAAGGCCTGGCTCCCCATTCCAGGTCCTAATTACCACGAACCGGCCCGAAGCCCTTTTTCTCACCATTTAAAAAAAAATTTTTCATTGTTATAAAAATATGGAACGCTTCACGAATTTGCGTGTCATCCTTGCGCAGGGGCCATGCTAATCTTCTCTGTATCGTTCCAATTTTAGTATATGTGCTGCCGAAGCGAGCACTTCTCACCCTTTTTTGTTGCTTTTCTTTTCTTTTTTTTTCTTTTTTTTTTTTTTTGAGGTACGCGGGCCTCTCACTGTTGTGGCCTCTCCCGTTGTGGAGCACAGGCTCCGGACGCGCAGGCTCAGCGGCCATGGCTCACGGGACCAGCCGCTCCGCGGCATGTGGGATCTTCCCGGACCGGGGCACGAACCCGTGTCCCCTGCATCGGCAGGCGGACTCTCAACCACTGCGCCACCAGGGAAGCCCTGTTGCTTTTCTTTATTCATTTTCCTAACTTCTTTTTATTTATTTATTTATTTACTTATTTATTTACCTTCTTTTAAATGAACCTTGTGGTTCCTAACAGCAACCTCCTTCCACTTGGTGCAAAAGCAGGTTTGTTGTTGTTGTTGTTTTGTTTTTCAGTTCATTATATTAGCTTTTATTCTTCGATTGCATACTATTCAGAGTTGTTTGTTTTTCAGGCTATATTAATCACATTTCATCCATTGGACAAACCCTGTGAGTTATCCCCATTTTACAGATGAGGAAACTAGGGCTTAGAGGAATTAAACTAGTTGAAGATCACACAGCTGGAGTGGTGGGGCTGCGCTTGGGCCCTCACTACCTTGTACTACCTCATCCTAAATATACCACTCTTGTTATGGAACCCAAGTTTCTGTGTCCCAGGCACACTGAGGCCAAACAAACCAGAACATGGGAGTTTGGAGCACAGGTAGATTTATTGCAAGGGCTAAGCAAGAACAGATGGCTGGTGCTCGAAAGACTGGAACTACCCAATTGCTTCCAGGCAAGGGCATTTACAGACTGTTGGAGGGAATTCCCTGGTGGTCCAGTGGTTAGGACTCCACGCTCTCACTGTCGAGGCCTGGGTTCAATCCCTGGTCAGGGAACTAAGTCCCACAAGCTTCCTGGTGTGGCCAAATAAATAAATAAATAAAGACTGTTAGGGAAGAGGGTCGTAGGTTGCTTGATCAGCTCCTGGACCTTCTTCTCATTGGTAGGTGGTGAGGTAAAAGGGTTATGTTTCTGGAATCTCAGCCTTCTGATTCCAACCAGTCTGGGGTCTATGTGCTTGTGGTTGGCTTGTATCTACCATCCTCCACTTTGGTGGGGGTCTTAGTTTCTGTACAACAACTCAAAGATATGCATCAGGCTGTTATCTTTATCCCTTCAGGAGGAACTAGGTGTCCTGTGACTCTATTGTCCTAATCAATAACTGCTTGGGCCTGCTCTTTGGAACTCAGGAAAGGCCTGGGTTTCTTTTTTCTACAAATAAGAAACGGGGGACACGGGCTTTTGAAGCTGGGAGGGCCCCAAAGGGTGCTGCTCAGTTTCACTCTGACCATCCCTGCAACAGTTTATTCCTCAGAAGCGTCCTTTATTTCATTTGTTTTTCTTTCTCTGCAGCTTCATCATGTTATCCTAGCTCTTAAATTCCGCAGCCATCTCTGGGTGACAGAGTTTATGGAAATACTCATGCAGACAAAGAAAACAAATTTATGGTTGCTAAAGGGGAAAGTAGTGGGGGGATAAATTAGGAGGCTGGGATTAATATATAGACACGACTATATATAAAATAGATAACCAACAAGGACCTACTGTAGAGCACAGGGAATTGTACTCAGTATTTTGTAATAACCCGTAAGGGAAAAGAATCTAAAAAAAAAATTATATGTATATGTATGTATAACTGAATCACTTTGCTGTACACCTGAAACACAACATTGTACTTTGTACATTGTACATTGTACTTCAATTAAAAAGAAAGAAAGAAAAGAAAGAAAGATAACCAAAAGTGACTGAATAGTAGAATATGTTACAGGGCTTTTTCCTGAAGTAGAAAAAGGCAAAATAGGTTTTGGATACTGCAATAGGCAGAAGTCAAGATACACTCCAACTCATACACACAAAATGGAGGCTGTGGAAATATGTGCAGAGATTCCTTTTCAAATTACAGTACATAGTTCCTTCATTCATCAAATGCTCATTGAGCACCTATTGTGTGGCAGGATATTCTGAAATCTGGAATAACTAGCATATCAGTCTGTTGCTAGATATTTTAGTCTTAATTAGTGCTTTCAAACTTTTTAATTCATTCCACAAATATATATTTAGCACAGTTTCTAGGTGCTTGGAAAAAAGTTTGTGAACAAAACTGACAGATCTCTGCCTCATGGAGTGAATGTTCTAGAGGAGGATAGGGAAGAAAGACAAACAATGAACATAATAAGTAAACTAGGGGCTTCCCTGGTGGCGCAGTGGTTGAGAGTCCGCCTGCCAATGCAGGGGACACGGGTTCGTGCCCCTGTCCGGGAAGATCCCACATGCCGCGGAGTGACTAGGCCTGTGAGCCATGGCCGCTGAGCCTGTGCGTCCGGAGCCTGTGCTCCGCAATGGGAGAGGCCACAACAGTGAGAGGCCCGCATACCACACACACACAAAAAAGTAAACTATATAATTTGTTAGAAGGTGAAGAGTGCTATAGAAAAACAAGCAAAGTAAAGTGGAATGAGAATGTTGGGAGGGGAGAATGTGGGAGGAGGTTGCAATGTAAACAAGATGGTCAAGGTTAGCCTTAAGGATAAGTGAGATTTGAACAAAGACTTGAAGGTCCTGAGGGACTAGCCAAAGCAACTACCTGGGAGAAGAGTGGTCCCAGAACATGGAGCAGCTGCACCGAAGGCCCCCAGGCAAGAGTGTTCCTGGAAGGAAGAGCAGGGAGGCCAGCTTGGCTGGAAGAGATGAATAGTAGGAGATGAGGGTTGGAGAGGCAATGGGAACAAGATCTTGTAGCTTCATGTAAACCACTACAAAGTCCTGTGGTTTTAACCCTGACATGGGGAGCCTATGTAGGGTTCAAAACATTGTAGGGACATGACCTGACTACCTTTTTTTTTTTTTTAAATATCCCTCTGGTGTTGTGTTGAGAATAGATTATAGGAGGGCACAGGTAGAAGCAGGATGATAACTCACTGCAGTAATCCTTTTGAGAGATGATGGAGACTCAGACCAGAGTGGTAGCAGAGGAAGTGGCAAAGAGTGGTTAGAGTTGGCTACATTCTGAAGATAGGGCCAGAATGATTTCCTGAAGGCTCACATGTGAGGGAAAGAGAAGCCAAGGATTACTCCAGGATTTTAGCCTGGATGAATAAGAGATGGTTTTGCCATCAACAGATGCAAAATGTTGGGAATGGGGTAGGCTTGGAGGGGGATAACATGAGTGGTTTGTCTTTGGTCACGTTAAGTCCAGATGTTGATGTCCACGTAGAGGTGGAGACGCCCAGGACATAGCTGGATATGAAAGTCTGGATCTCAAGGGAGAGAGATCTGGGTAGAGATATACTTCTAAGTGCCATCCTAAAGTTATGACATAGGGCGAGATCACTAAGGGAATGACTATAGAAATAAGAGAGGAGAGGACCAAGGATTGAGTTCTGGGAGAGGAAGCAGACACCATGAAGGACACTGAGAAGGAACAGCCAATGAGTTAGGAGGAAACCTGAGAGTGTGAGGTCCTGGAAACCAAGCAAGGAGTGATCACCAGTGTCATATGCTACCAATAGGCCAAGCAAGAGGAGAACTCAAAAATGACCACTGGAGTTAGCCACATAGAAGTCACTAGTAATTTACAGACAGTTCTGGGTGTACTCTGATGCTTTTGCAAAAATGTTCCTATAAAAGGGTTTCATCTTCAAGGAATTCATGGAAAAGACTCTGACAAGTACAGGTTTCTGAAAACTGACTATACTGCTGAATTGAATGAATAAGCATTTTCAGAACTCTAATGGAAAACTGATGAATTCATAAAAGTGCTAAGATGAAAAAAATTAATTACATGGGATTGAGTGAACTGATGAGGATGATTATAATTTTTGTGACTTTCTGTTTGAAAAAAAAAATCCCGCAATGACTCAGAGGCAAAAATATACAAATCAATTTTCACTGCAAAGTAAAGGAGCTGTTACAGTGGAGGATTACTAGACTGAATGTCAACATTATGACATAGTGTGAGTGTGCTTCGTGTTTGGTAATTGCAGTCATTGTTGCTTTTGTTGTGGTCATCCATTTACAATGCTTGGTGTCAGTTTATTTATCTCTTGTAAAAATAAAATACAGTGTGTGTGTGAAAAAAAAAGAAAAAAGAAAAAGAAGTCTCTAGTAACCTGGATGGGAATAGTTCAGTGTGGTAATTTTCAAATAATAGGCATTTTATTTTTAGATTCTGTTTTCATATGACTCATTAACGAAGTACCTTTATTTTTCTTCCTCTAACTCCCTACCTCCTCATATTCAAGCAGATTGCCCCTGAGGAAACACACTATGTTTAAGGGCTTTGCAGTCCTGATTACTTCAGTTTGGGTTCTGGCTTTTGTTTTGTTTTGCTTTCTAGCTGTGGGTCCTTGAGCAAATTTCTTAATGTCTCTAAATCTCCTCCCTTATAAAATGGAGATAATATATAATTCATAGGTGGATACACTGTCATGAAGGCTAAATGAGATACATAATACAGAATACATACACATAGTAAAGGACTAAGTGGTACTAAGGTGGTGGAGGTAGACAAAATTAGAGATGAAGATTCATCCTCTTGCATTTTAAAATCATTTTAAGGACTTCCCTGGTGGTGCAGTGGTTAAGAATCCGCCTGCCAATGCAGAGGACACGGGTTCGAGCCCTGGTCCGGGAAGATCCCACATGCCGTAGAGCAACTAAGCCCATGTGCCACAACTACTGAGCCTGCGCTCTAGAGCCCGCGAGCCACAACTACTGAGCCCTCGTGCCACAACTACTGAAGCCCAGGCGCATAGAGCCTGTGCTCTGCAACAAGAGAAGCCACCTCAATGAAAAACTCACGCACCCCAACAAAGAGCAGCCCGCGCTCACCACAACTAGAGAAAGCCCAAGTGCAGCAATGAAGACCTAACACAGCCATAAATAAATTAATTAATTAATTTAAAACAATCATTTTAAGCATTGGGATCCATATTTAAGTTTTCTTCCCCCTACTAGATTTTTTTGGGGGGTGGGGTGGGCAATCTTTTTCCTGGGTGGTCAGGTAAAAATTTAACCTCTATTGGGGCTTCCCTGGTGGCACAGTGGTTGAGAGTCCACCTGCCGATGCAGGAGACACGGGTTCGTGCCTCGGTCCGGGAAGATCCCACAGGCCGTGGAGCGGCTAGGCCTGTGAGCCATGGCCGCTGAGCCTGCGCGTCCGGAGCCTGTGCTCCGCAACAGGAGAGGCTACAACAGTGAGAGGCCCACGTACCACAAAAAAACAAAACAAAACAAAACAAAAATTTAACCTCTACGTAAACAGGTCTTTATGGTTCTAAAAATTACTAAGTGAGGAGAGGCTTACTTTCTAGTTGACAGTTTTCAGAATTCACCACAAACAGGTTGAGTTATTAACAGAGCCAGTGCTCTGCCGTTTTTGACAATATCACTTTGGACAGGCATTTCTCCTCCTTGGACCCCAGACTTTGTGTGTGCAATATGAGGGGAATGGACAGGGTCATCTCTAAGGCCTCTTCCAGCCCTAATACTCTGTAATACTGTGACTTGAGACTTCTGCTGTACATGTGAGCTGTACAAAAATGAGCAAAGTCAAAAACATGCTTCATTCAGTCCAGGTCTTCTAAGAATTATGAGTACATTAGATACATACTTACACATGGGGCTTTTGTTGGAGTCTTACAATGCTTTAGGGAAAGAAGTGTTGCATATCTACTCTGGCCCAGGGGAGCCTGGGCTTTAAATTTTATTTATTTATTTTATTTATTTATTTTTGGCTGCGTTGGGTCTTCCTTGCTGCGTGCGTGCTTTCTCCAGTTGCGGTGAGCAGGGGCTACTCTTCTTTGCAGTCCGTGGGCTTCTCATTTGCACTGGCTTTCTCTTGTTGTGGAGCACGGGCTCTAGGCATGCGGAGCTTGGGCTTTAAATCATTGCATATAGGATGTCCAGAACATCAGTAAAGAGAAAAGAATTCAGATATAACCAAACCTTAGGTTTTTTTCAGTCTAACTCATGATTGCTATACTAGGATTCCAGTAATACTGAAGAATTTATTTCGGTCCAATTACAAATTACATGTTACAAATAATAATGGCATGGGGATATTTTGTGTTCATATAGCAATTTAGAACAAAATATTTTCTATTCCAATAGTGCCTTGAAAGAGTTTTCAAAAATAAGTTTTTAACAGGGGTATTTATTTGGAACTGTGGGAAATAAGGTCCTGAGACTTGAAATAATTTACCTTGAACCACAAGAGGTGGAACCCAGAACAAACGCCTAAAATGGCAGTTCCCTCTTTTACATCTTGGCCCTACATTAGCCTGCTACTGGCTCTAGTTCACAAGGAAAGGATGTCCTAGAAAAGCCACTTGTTGAATTTTTCTTAAGGCAAGGCTAACATGACAAGAAAAAAGAGAATTTGTCTGACTTTCAAGACTGCCAAAGGGCAGCTATCCTTACTGCAGTTAGAGTCAGCCACCTTCTTTATGACAAGCATTTAAAAACATCTGTATATTTTGAGGCAGTTTTCTTCTTCTTCTTCTTCGTCTTTTTACCCCTTGTAAATACAGAAGAGCAGGACATTATCTTCTAGGTCATATGTTATTTTCTTTTATGGGAAAAATAATCCTTAGATCCTTTAATTTTCATTTATTGCTCTTTTTCTGCAAATATTTGCAACCTTTATAACTTGCTTACACACTCTTTCGAAGTTCTCCTCCCCCATGACTGGAGCAGTATTTTGGCCTTCTCTTCCATCAGGACTCTTTAGGTGAAATGCGAGCTCCATTCTAGGAGATTACCAGAGAGGACTGGCTTTCATCTCTGAAATTTCACATCTTATTTCCACTGAGATATCACTTGGTTTGTTCTCATCTGCCTTATAGTCCCTAAAAATACAATATTTGGGGATCGTTTCCTCACAGTGACCAAATGAAGCAACTGAGTAGGTTGTGTTTCCCCTGTATTCCCACTTTATATTCTACAGCCAATCCTTCTTACCCTAAGCTTTTTCTAACCTTTCCTGTAATTAATAACCATTCCCTTGATTCTCCTCCCTTATCCCTTTAGGATAGACAGGTAAAATACTCTTGCAGAAAATTAAAAAGAGCTACTCATATTCCTCAATCATCTACATTATTATTCCAGTAAGTAGACCATATCCTGGAGTCTGGAAATCTTTTCTATTTATAGCAATGCTTATTTAATAATTTTATTTATTCATGTACCTAAAAAGCACCCAGGCAGCCCAAAGTGGAAGGGCCTCTGAGAGTCGTCTTTCCCTGTGACTATAACTTCTTGCCAGCAGCTGAGATGGTGGGGGGTTTACTTAGAGACTGAATCTCAGGATAATCTTTCCCATTTCACTTTTTCTGGTATGTCTTTAACTGCCCCTCCCCCTCCTCCCAGGACACAGAGCCAGCCGTTTTCAAGTACACTAAGTATTTGTTTTTTTCACCTAATTAGTCCAATAGTACCTCAATACGAGGGAATATCACTGCATAAATTATACACAGTTAGGAAATTTAGAGATGAAAACAGTCTCATATTACTCAGGAAGTTAGTTTAATTTGGCTGAAAGCATTTGGTCTTTTCCAGTGTCTGTCTGTTTCTCCCACTACAAGTCAGTGGGCTGCTCCCTAATCTGAACCCTTTATGATTCTTTTGTTCTAGTCCTCCTACTCATTGGTGTGTTAGAGCCTGCTAGAGCCAACTGTTAGATTTTTAGGAATTTTGTGAGCCAGCTGGACATCATGTTGGCAGCTTGAAATCAACAATGATGGATGTATTTACACCATGGAAATTGGTGAACAGCACACAGTAGGCTCTCACCTCCACTCTCAGCTGGTTGTTAAACATTTACCATTGCCCCTGCTTCCACACTAGCCTAAGTCAGGACATTTCTCTTAGTTCTTTAGTTCTGGCATAAAAAGGACTTTTTTTTTTTTTTTTTTTTTTTAAATATCAGAGCTTGGTTCATTTCCTGGCTTCTGGATGAATCCTCTCCTCACAGCCAACCAAAGCCCAAAAGCCCAGCTTGGCTTCTCCTCCCAATTCAGGCTTTCAGGGCTATGAAAGGGTTACCTCCTAGCCCCTCCAATCCCAATCAACGCCTTCTTTTCCAGTCCTTTTATTTCTTGGATTATAAAAGCCCCCAACTCCTTTACTACCCAGCCCTCCACCCCAGCATCTCAACCTCTAGTACCAGTGTCACCACTCTGGGCTTTCATCCCCAGACAGAAGAGTTTACATGCTTTCACTTGTTTACTCTTCACAATAACTCTATGAGGTAGAAACTACTGTTACCTCCATTTTACAGAAGAGGAAATTGAGGTTCGTGGGGTTAAGTAACTTATATAAAGGCACATGCCAGCCCATGCTGCCTGTAGTCCAGCCTTCCTCTTTGGGATCCTCACCCCTTTCCTCAGGAGTCTGGTTTTAAGGCTCCCATTTCTTAACCACTGTCCTCTCTCCAAAAACATTAATATGAAACCACTTTTATGTCTACAACTTTAATTACATGTTTATTTCCCCAAATCATTCAAACCTGTAATGATCACATTCAGTTATAAGACACAGTGAAGGAAAGAGGCTGGCACAGAGCTCTAACAGACATGGGCTGCACTCATAGAACTCTATCTTTGTAGCACTTTAATATTTTGATCCTCTAGTCTGTGTTCTTTTTTCCTTACTCTCCAGCATATTTTGTTCCAATATAGTCAGGAATATAAACCATTTAGAAACCCTGGAAGGTCTTTGCTTGTTTCTGATCGATCAAGACTTCCTCATTTAAAATTACATACATCTTTGTTTTGGTAAGCTGTGGTCCCTACTGACCTTGTAAATGGGTTATGTGGAACAGCCTGTAACTACAAAAATCAACTTGCTTACCCTGTTCCCTCAGCAGCTCTATTTATTTGTACTGAACCCAAGGGAAAAAGCCAGGTTCACATACTGTGGGAAAAAGAAAAGGAGAAGGAGGGAATTCTTTGTCTTCACAACAAAGAAACAAATTTTACATTCAGGCTGCTCTTCCCCTTTACTGTGCCTGAAATGACTGATAGTAAACCAAAGTTGTTTCAAAAGGGGAAAAAAAACCCTGGAATGTAGGTCACCTAACAAGTTATGAAAACTGTTTCCTTGATGCTGGTTTGCTTGATTGAATTGAGGGGTTTCATGGTCTCTGGTCAGGGCCCAGGGAGCCTGCAATGGACTGAATGTATCCTCCCAAATTCCTAAGTTGAAATCATAACCTTCGCTGTGATTGTATTTGGAAGTGGGGCTTTGGGGGAGTAACTTGGTCATGAGGTGGAGCTCTCATAAATGGAATTAGTGCCCTTATAAAAGGGACCCCAGAGAGCTCTCTTGCCATTTGAGGATACTACAATAAAATGGCAGTCTGCAACCCGGAAGAAGGTCCTCGCTGGAATTTGACCATGCTGGCACCCTGAACTTGGATTTCCAGCCTCCGAACTGTGAGAAATAAATTTCTGTTGTTAATAAGCCACTCTGTTTATGGGATTTTGTTATAGCAGCCTGAACGGAGACACAGCCTAACCCCAAGCATGTTGTTATGGAAGCTGAAGAAGACAAAGTCCGGGTGTCAGAAAAAGTAGCAGTTACTTACTTAGCAAGCATAATCATCCTGATCTCTAGAGACAAGGACGGAATAAAACACAAAGGGAAAGACACTTGTAGGTAGGGGAAGCAAAGATTAGGATAACAAAATATTGAAGTAATGACTTTATTGACTCCTTAGTGACAAGCATGTAAACTCTCAGAGCTTTTATAACTACTAGGAACTGGGAATTCTGATTTCTAGTGTGAGTAGATAACGTGACTTTTGGCAAGGTTTCCAGCTGTACTGCATTGGAGTTTCCCCACCTGCAGGATAATACCTTCTTTAGAACAGTCTCGGAAGTAGATCCTTGGATTGGGATTTGGGAGATCTGGATTCTAGTTCTAGCACAACTGACAGAGTGGATTTTAGTTTCATCAATTGTAAAATAAAATATAGCTTCTAAGCTTCCTTATACAATTTAGTTACTTCATATAGTGCCCTGAAAATGTTAAGATTGTCTAGAAATGCAAAATTACATTATTCTTTGTTTTATTCAACAAATATTTATCTGGCCCTTAGTGTGCACTGGGCACTGTACTAGGAACTAAGGACAAGACAAAGCCTCTCGAGGAGTTCATACTGCATTTGGGGAAGAGAAACGATGCAGGAAGAAAAATAAAACCGAGTGAGAAAGCTGGAGAGTAATGAGTGCTGTTTTACCTAATATAGCAAAGAAGGCCTCTCTGATTTGAAGGAAGAGCTGAGCCATGTGAGTGTCTGGGGGAAGAGCATTCCAGGCAGAGGGAATGGCTGGAGAGTGTGAGTGAGGGAAAAAGCAGTAGAAGACAAGGTTAGAGAGAGTGGGGTCCAGACTGCGTAGGTCCTTAGAGGCCACCATAAGGAATTTGGCTTTTGCTCTGAATGAGATTGGAAGTCATTGGAGTAAAGTCATGACAAAATTAGACTTTTGTTTTAACAGAGTCACTCTGGCCTCCATGCTTAGAATAGACTGTAGGGAGGTAAGAATGGAAGCAAGCGACCAGTTAAGCAGGTACTGTAATAATCTGAGCAGGAACCCAGGGTAGTTACAGAGGAGATGATGAGAAGTGGCCAGATTCTGGATAGGAGTTTTTGATGGATTGGATTTGGGTAGTGAGAAAAAGACCAATCAAGAATGACTCCAAGGGGGGACTTCCCTGGTGGTGCAGTGGTTAAGAATCCAACTGCCAATGCAGGTTCGAGCCCTGGTCCAGGAAGATCCCACATGCCGCGGAGCAACTAAGCCCGTGAGCCACAACTACTGAGTGCCACAACTGAAGCTGCACGCCTAGAGCCTGTGCTCCACAACAAAGAGAAGCCACCACAGAAGAGTAGTCCCGGCTCGCCGCCACTAGAGGAAGCCCCCGTGCAGCAACGAAGACCCAACACAGCCATAAATAAATAAATAGATAGATAAATAGATAAATAAATAAATAAAAAACCAAAAGAATGACTCCAAGGGTTTGGGCCTGAACAGCTGGAAAAATGGAGTTGATACTAAGATGAGGAAAGCTTTGGAAGGAGCAGGTTTAAGGGTTGTAAGAAGCAGGGCGGTCAGGGTTTGCTTTGGACATGTTAAGGATGAGAAGCCCATTAGGCATCCAAGTGGAGAAGTGAAGTAGGAAATGAATCAATAGGCATAAGGATCCTAGGGTGGGAAGGGACCAGAACTTCCAACCCAGATCCTCAAGTGTCTACATGAGGGAGTCCAGTCTGGGTAGAGCTAGGAGTGCTTGACAATAACCCAGTGGCAGAAAAGGACACTGAGACCCAAAATGAAATCATCTTGAGGAAAGAAATCTAGGCTAAAGATGCATTTTAAGACAAGGCTCCAAGTATTGATATGATACCACAGGTTGTGCTCCTGTGCAAATTGGAACTGGAGACTATAAGACCATTAGAGCCTAGCCATCCGAGGGTGTGTGAGAATTTGACCTGGGAGAGCTAGTTCCCACTATGCCTGGAATTAGAACACAACCAATCTGCCTCACTCCCTTATGCCCCAATTTGGAATATGTAAACCTCCTAAGATTTTGGACAATGTCGATGAAAAATTAATCAGTTGATCTAAGAAAGAAATGGAAAATTTTATTCAAGCCAAATCTGAGGATTATAACCCAGGAAGAGCATCTCAGAAAGCTCTGAGAACTGTTCTGCCCATTAGAAGTCAAGGCAGAGTTATATATGTTTTTTTGAGACAGAGGGCTATGCATCAAATGAAGTATTATTGATTGGTTACATAATCTATATCTAGGTGTCATTGTGGTGGGTCATGTGACCCCTTACAAGATCAAGAAGGAACGCTATCTTTTAAGGAGTTATCTTGCTGATGCTAGGAGAATGTTCCTCTTTATGGTTGAGCAGGTATTCCTGCCTGATGGAGGAGGTTTAGTCAACACATGATACAGGTACACAATGCACAGTGGGGAGAGGGGAGGCCAAAGGGCAGGGAAGAATTTTTTTGTTTAAATTTTTCTTGTCTTGTCATAAAATATGAATTTTATTTCACAACAGTCTGTGAGCAATCCTAATAGGAGGGTCAAGATTTGAGAGGTGTTTACAATGTAGAAATCTGTAGAAATTGGTGTCTAATTGGATTGGAGAGTGAGGGACATGAAAAGGCTCTGAATTTTCTATCTCTGGAGCCTGGGCTGGTAATCATGATAGGAAATACCATTTTCTGATGTGAGGCTGAAGTGAGATTGTGTTTGGCCTTCCAGTAGAGAGTGTTTTGGACACCACCAGAACACACAAATAGGTCTAGTAAGTAAGGGGATCTGGATCTGGAGCTCAAGAAGGATTTAAAGTACCCATTGCTGTGGTGCTTATCACGACAAACATGAGCAAAATTTCTATGTGATCAATTTTGTAACCTGTGTAAATTATGTTAATTAACCCACATAAGTAGCTCATTGTGTTTTCCACTTTTACAGAGAGACACAGGAAGTTAAACTAATCTATCACCTTCCTCAAAGACTTGAACTTCTCATAATTTTCTTCACCCCACACTACTGTATGACTCTTTCATCCATCTCTTTTACTCATTTCCCAAGAAATGAAATGCTCAATTGCTTCTCTATCCTTCAAGCTCCTAATCTACATGTACCTGTTCACTCCTAGCAGATAACCTAGATTCCTAATTTAGTGATAGGATTAAAGGATTTAACCTGAGCTCCAATAGCTTTCATCCTATCCTCCACAAAATGTCTTTCTTTCTTGTACCTGATATTATCCTCCCTCTTATCTCATTAGGGTCCCCTCCAATTTTATTAATACTAATCCCATCCACTTGTGCCCTAGTTTTTATTCTTGCTCACAGCCTCTGAGAACTTGCTTTGTTAATTAACCCCTTTGCTTGACCCTTAATTCTCTTTGTCTACACAAATTACTACTAAACCACCATAGTGTCATTTCCTGCCTGAGTTACTATCCTGTATCGCTTCCCTTTTATTCACACTTATGGCTTTTCTTTTCATACTCCCATTTACTTCTTAGCTCTAATAAGTATCCCTACCCCACTGACCCCATCACTTCAAGTTTTCAGTTTTAAGCATCCCACTATCCAACCACCACCTCCACCTTTCCAGTAAGAGAAAACCAATCCAACAACCCTTCTGCTTAATAAGACTGACAAGCCCTTGATCCTACCACCTTTTTACTGTCCTTTACCCCTTTATGTCCTCACATCTCTCCTTCCATAGTCCATCACTATAATTACACTCTTGCTTACACCTGCAAATCCCTAGTTCCATTTTCCTTGTTGTGCTCACTTAGCAAAACTTCAAACCTGATTAAATCTAACCCTACCTACCCCATGCCTGCAGGCATGGCTGTGGCATGCTGACAGATCCACTTAAAATTCACCACTAACCTCCAGTGGGTCTTCCATTGCTCAGCAGTAATACTATATTTCCCTTAATATCTTCACTTTCCTACTCTCCTAAAAATTTTTTATATCTTCTTCAGGACCCTCAAAGCCTCCAAATTTCCTCCATTCTGACTCAGTTCATAACTTTGCATCTTTATTCACTGAGAAAATAGAAGCAATAAGAAGAGACTGTCCACAGCTCCAACTAGTACTATGCCTTCCTTGTTAAAATATAATTTTCAAAAAGTTAAAATCGGGCTTCCCTGGTGGCTCAGTGGTTAACAATCCGCCTGCCAGTGCAGGGGACACAGCTTCGAGCTCTGGTCCAGAAAGATTCCACGTGCCGCGGAGCAGCTAAGCCCATGTGCCACAACTACTGAACCTGTGTGCTGCAGCTACTGCAGCCCACACGCCTAGAGCCCGTGCTCTGCAACAAGAGAAGCCACCGCAATGAGAAGCCCGTGCACCGCAACGAACAGTAACCCCCGCTCGCCGCAACAAGAGCAAGCCCCTGAGCAGCAACAAAGACCTAACACAGCCAAAAATAAATAAATAAATTAATAAATTAAAAAAAAAAAGTTAAAATCATGACTCATATAAATATAGAAAAAAATATGTGCCCAAGATTTATTGACTAAGGAACCAGTAAAATGATAAAGCTGGTGCAAAGAGCGTTTGAGGAATAGGAGTTGATATATTTCATCAGGAAAGGTGCTTTAAAAATATTAGAATAAGATTGCTAGGTAGAGGGACTTCCCTGGTGGTCCAGTGGTAAAGAATCTGCCTTCCAATGCAGGGGACGTGGGTTCCGTCCCTGGTTGGGGAACTAAGATCCCACATGCTGTGGGGCAACTAAGCTTGTGCACCGCAACTACTAAGCTCGCGTGCCTCAACAAGAGAGCCTATGTGCCGCAAACTACAGAGCCCAAGTGCCCTGGAGCCTGCGCACCACAACTGGAGAAGAGAAAACCCACACACCACAACTAGAGAGAAGTCCACACACTGCAACGAAGACCTGACGCAACCAAAAAAAAAAAAAAAAAGATTGCTAGGTAGAAACAAAACTGGTTAACGCCCTACAAGAGAAAACAAAAAAATCATAACTTGTGAGGTTATCTTTTCCATAGGATAGAAATCATTTGTATTTCTCTCAGACAAGAACCATTTGCATTGCTATAAGTTTGCTATAAGAAACAGAATTGTTGGACTTCCCTGGTGGTGCAGTGGTTAAGAATCTGCCTGCCGTCTGTTATACAGAGTGAAGTAAGTCAGAAAGAGAAAGACAAATACCGTATGCTAACACATATATATGGAATTTTAAAAAAATGTCATGAAGAACCTAGGGGTAAAACAGGAATAAAGACACAGACCTACTTGAGAATGGACTTGAGGATATTGGGAGGGGGAAGGGTAAGCTGTGACAAAGCGAAAGAGAGGCATGGACATATATACACTACCAAACGTAAGGTAGATAGATAGTGGGAAGCAGCCGCAGAGCACAGGGAGATCAGCTCGGTGCTTTGTGACTGCCTGGAGGGGTGGGATGGGGAGGGTGGGAGGGAGGGAGACGCAGGAGGGAAGGGATGTGGGAACAGATGTATATGTATGACTGATTCACTTTGTTATAAAGCAGAAACTAATTTTGAAAAAAAAAGACACATAGTTAAAGATCAAAAAAAAAAAAAAAAAGAATCTGCCTGCCAGTGCAGGGGACAGGGGTTCGAGCCCTGGTCAGGGAAGATCCCACGTGTCGCAGAACAACTAAGCCCGCGAGCCACAACTACTGAGCCCTGGCGCCACAACTACTGAAGCCCACACGCCTAGAGCCCGTGCTCCGCAACAAGAGAAGCCACCACAGTGAGGAGCCCGCGCACCACAACAGTAGCCCCTGCTCTCCACAACTAGAGAAAGCCCACCAACGCAGCCAAAATTAAATAAATAACTACGTTTATTAAAGAAAAGAAACAGAATTGTTAAATATCCTAATCAATAATAAGTAGAAAGTCAAGCAAAGGTAGTGGCCCTTAGAAAATGAGATAATCCCCAGAGGGCCTGCTGGATGGAGCACTGCTCTTCACTAAAAAGATACCCAGTAATCCTGTTAGCCTATTTCCAAATTTGGGGTGATTTTTCTTAACACCCTACCTATTTGTGACTGTCCCCATGCACTTCTGCCTGTCTTCTAGCTACTGACAATAAACTGCCCATGCTCTTATTCAAGGCCAACCTTTCCACTTGTATATTATATCCCATTCACTTTTGCCTACTCGAGGATATTACTCTAGTGATTCTCTTTTCTGTCTCCTGCATCAATTCCCCCCCTCTATTCTACGTTTACTTTTAGCATTAAGATATGCTCTTCCATCTCCAAAACAACCTCTCTTGATTTCACTTCTGCCTGTGGCTACTATCCCATTTCTCTCCTCATCTTTACAGCAAAGAATTATCTACCACCAATACCTCCAGTTTCCTCCTCCTACTCTTTGAACCCGCTGGAATCAGCCTTTAACCCTCACCACTTCTCCAAAGGTCACCCATGACGTCCACATTACCAAATCCAATGGTCGCTCCCAGTTCTCATTTTATTTAATCTATCAACATCATTTGACACTGTGAAACACTTCACTTAGCACTTTCTTCACTAGGTTTCCGGGACCCTTCTGGTTTTCCTCCTGGCTGCTCTTTCTCAGTTGCCATTGTGTTTCCTCCTTGGTCTCCTAAACTCTTATAACAATTTATTTTTATTATTATTATTTTGGCTGCACCATGTGGCATCTGGAATTTTAGTCCCCTGATCAAGGATAGAACCTGTGCCCCTTGCAGTGGAAGCATGGAATCTTAACCGCTGAACCACCAGGAAAGTCTCTCCTAGACTCTTTAAAAATTTTTTTAAATTTATTTGGCTGCATCAGGTCTTAGTTGCGGCATGCGGGACCTTCAATGCAGTGCGAGGGCTTATCTCTAGTTATGGCATGGAGGCTCAGTAGTAGTTGCGGTGCGCAGGCTTAGTTGCTCCGTGGCATGTGGGATCTTACTGGACCAGGAATCGAACCTATGTCCCCTGCATTGGCAGGCAGATCCTTAACCACTGGACCACCAGGAAGTCCCAATATTTTAATTCTTGTAGGGTAAACATTGATGTCCCCTTTTTATTTCCAAATATTGGTATTTTATTTTATTTTTAAGCCAACTATTTTATTTGTTTATTTAATTTTTGGCTGCATTGGGTCTTCGTTGCTGCGTGTGGGCTTTTCTCTAGTTGCGGCGAGCAGGGGCTACTCTTTGTTGTGGAGCACAGGCCCTAGGCACGCAGGCTTCAGTAGTTGTGGCTCGCGGGCTCAGTAGTTGTGGCTTGCAGGCTCCAGAGTGCAGGCTCAGTAGTTGTGGCACATGGGCTTAGTTGCTCCGTGGCATGTTGGGATCTTCCTGGACCAGGGCTTGAATTCATGTCCCCTGCATTGGCAGGCAGATTCTTAACCACTGTGCTACCAGGGAAGTCCCGATTATATATTTCAAAATTATTTTCTTAATGGTTACTATAGGGATAATATACATCTTAATTCACTACTATCTATTGCAGATTAATACTAACTTCAGTAAAATATAGAAACTTTGCTCCAGTATAACTCTATCCCAGCCCCTCCTTTGTGCTATAATATATATCTCAAATATACCCTTGTATTAACACTTAATATTATTTATCATATAGTTATATCTGTATTACATAATAATACATTGTTAAGTGTTATAATATATCTCACATGTGCATGTTATAACCCATCAATATAGTGTTTTTTTTAAGCTCTTTTTAAAATCTATTTATTTATTTACTTATGCCTGCATCAGGTCTTCGTTGCGCTGTGCGGGCTTCTCATTGCAGTGGCTTCTCTTATTGCGGAGCACGGGCTCTAGGTGCATGGGCTTCAGTAGTTGCGGCTCGCAGGCTCTAGAGCACAGGCTCAGTAGTTGGGGTGCACGGGCTTAGTTGCTCCATGGCATGTGGGATCTTCCCGGACCAGGGCTCGAACCCGTGTCCCCTGCATTGGCAGGCAGATTCTATTTTTTTATTTTTTATTTTTTGCAGTACGCGGGCCTCTCACTGTTGTGGCCTCTCCCGTTGCGGAGCACAGGCTCCGGACGCGCAGGCTCAGCAGCCATGGCTCACGGGCCTAGCCGCTCGGCGGCATGTGGGATCTTCCCGGACCGGGGCACGAACCCGTGTCCCCTGCATCGGCAGGCGGACTCTCAACCACTGCGCCACCAGGGAAGCCCGGCAGGCAGATTCTTAACCACTGCGCCACAAGGGAAGTCCCGTGATGGTGGTTTTCTTTTGATGCTTTAAAGATTTTCTTTCCGTTGTTGGTTTTTAACAATTTGTATGCTGTGTTTAGGTGTGGATCTCTTTGTAGTTATCCTAGTTGGGTTGGTTGAGCTACTTGGATGTGTAGATTAACGTTTTTAATCAAATTTGTGAAGTTTTCAGACATTTTTTTTTCTGACCTTTTCTTCCCTCTCCCATTACACATATTTTGGTCTGTTGTCCCACAAGTCTCTCTTCACTTTTCTTCCATTTTCATTCTTTCTATTCTTCAGTAGTTAATTTCGGTTGATCTCTCTTCAAGTTCACTGATTCTTTTTCCCTGCTATCTTGAATCTTCCTTTCAGCCCCTCTAGTGAATTTTTTGTTTCAAGTATTACTTATTTACACCTCTAGAAACTACATTTTTAAAATTTTAAATTATGTGTTTCCTTACTGAGCATCTTTATTTGTTGATATATTATTGTCCTAATATCTTTTGATTCTTTAAACATTGATTTCTTTTAGTTCTTTGAACATATTTATAATAACTGCTTTGATGTCTTTGCCTGCTAAATCCAACTTCTCGGAGACAGAGTCTATTGATTTTTTCTTTCCCTCAGAATGAGTCATACTTTCCTATCTCTTTGCATATTTTATTTGAAAGCTAGTTTTATTTTTTTGAAAGCTAGATATTTAAATACTATATTGTAGCAACTCTGGATTCTGATTTCTCCCTTAAGGCTGTCTTTTGTGTTTGTGTGTTTAGTAACATGCCTTGGTTAAATCTATGAAATCTGTCTCCTCTGAAGGGTGTGGCTGTTGATCTCTCTGCTCAGTTGATTTTTTCTTGTTTTTATTTTTAAGTCTGGCTTCCTAGGGGTCACTCCTGTGTCTAAGTAGCCTAAAGGTTAGCCAGTGTTGGGACAGAAATTGGCTTCTGTCCTCTGGTAATGGGTGTGTGGGCAGGGGAACACATTTAAAGTTCAGGCTTTTTGTAATTCTATTTGGGCTTTTACTTTTACTTTTCATTGGGCCCTTTCACAGCTCCTCCATGCTCAAATCCTCAAAGTCAGACAGGAGTATGTGGCTATCTTAGATCCTCTGTTCTCAGCTGCAAATGTGCACAACCTCAGTCAGGAATACTCTTCCCCCAGCCACAACTGCAACCTCAGGTTAGTAGTACCATTGGCCCTCTCCTGCTCCAATTCAAGTGAGTCCTCTTTGACTGTGGCAGCAAAGCTGCCAGTCCTCACAGCATCCCCCCTATCCTGGCAAAATCTCCATGCTGACTGGGCTGTGGAGAGGGCTGGAAAATGGAAGCATCCTCAAGCAAGGATGCCACAGAGCCCCACTGTTATTACTGAATTTCAGCAGTTGTTCAAGCACAAACACTTCTCAGATTATTCTATGCCTTTGGTCGATTTTCAAGGTGCTAAAATGGTGGTTCTCACCACTTTTTTCCATGTTTGTAAGTTGCTTTTGGGGGCGAGTTGATTTGCCCACCTCATCACTCTGCCACACCTGGAAGTCCCACCCTCGTCAATAAATATGAATAATTGAAAAATGAATAATAAGTGACTAAACCCTGTGTTATCTGTCTTCTACCTCTACCACATTTTTGAGACTGTCCCATCAAAAATTATCAGTTGCCTCCCAGGAAGTAAAACAGGCTTCGAGTAAAGGAGACACTGGTTGAATTCCAGCTCTGCCACTTAGCAATTGTGTATTCGGCAAGTATACTTATCTTCTCCAAGGCTTGTTGTGTTTTTTCTTTTCTTTTATTCTGTTAAATGGCTAAAACAATGCCTATGGAGTTATTGTGAGGAGGGTGGGGTCTGAGTAAGCACCTGGATGGACACCTCAGGGTTCTTTTCCAACACAGTTTTTGTCAGGAGGCCTGAGCTTCTGTTCAGACTGAGTCTGGGATGCCTCTTGACCTCTTTTATCACCCTTACACTCAATAGAGACATAAATGGTGGGAATGCAAGGATAAGATCATGAAACTCCTTTGAGAGTGGATCTACTATACACAACTATAATGTATCATTATGCCTTATGATGTTCTTTGGGAACTGTTAAAAATCCCTCTCCCTGGGAAATTTTGATCATAGCAGAATTTCTAAAAATAGGGAAGCTACTGAAATTACTCCCTTAACTTCCTTTTTCCCTGGACATTTTAACCATTATGTTGATATCTTCTGAAAGACCAGGACTATGGATAAATCCTTTTTAATCTCACATTTTTAGGTATTTCTCCTTCTAAGAACTGAAGAGCATGGTCCCCTGACTCAGAAATAAAACATCAATTTGGTGGTTAAAGATGGAGAAAAAGAAACATGACCAAATAGAATGCCTGGAATTTGAAATGAAAATAGTGTGGCAAGACTATCACCATTTTAGGGCCTTACTGAAAATTCAGCTCTTTCTGCAGGAAATGCATGTTTAAAAACAGAATAAAAAACAATTGCTCTTTCCACATTCTTTTAAATTTTTTCTCTTTTGTCCTCCCTTTAGTTAGCCAAGCATTCACTATTGTTACTTGCTTTTTCATGTGTCGGATAGGCTGCCAGCTCTCTGAAGGCGGGGAATACCTCTTTGTATCTTCCCTGATGCCTGGCACTATTCCTTGCTCTCACCTGCAGTCAACAATTATGCTCATTTTATATAAATTGTAAACATCTACCAACATAGAAAGTTTAAGAGGATGACATTTAAAAAGCAAAAACAGGGCTTCCCTGGTGGCACAGTGGTTGAGAATCCGCCTGCCGATACAGGGGACACGGGTTTGTGCCCCAGTCCGGGAAAATCCCACATGCCACGGAGCGGCTGGGTCCGTAAGCCATGGCCGCTGAGCCTGCACGTCCAGAGCCTGTGCTCCGCAGTGGGAGAGGCCACAACAGTGAGAGGCCCGTGTACCAAAAAAAAAAAAAAAAAAAAAGTATAAACAGAATTTGTAATATTTCCTTTTTGTACCTCTTGTATATTCCACTCTGGAGACCACTGTTCTGTAGGATAAAATGCAGCTTTCAGGGTTTTTTTTTCTCTTTTTTTGGCTTCGTCGGGTCTTCGTTGCTGCACACGGGCTTTCTCTAGTTGCGGCGAGCGGGGGCTACTCTTCGTTGCGGTGCACGGGCTTCTCATTGCAGTGGCTTCTCTTGCTGCGGAGCATAGGCTCTAGGCACGTGGGCTTCAGTAGTTGCAGCATGCGAGCTCAGTAGTTGTGGCACATGGGCCCTAGAGAGCGTGGGCTTCAGTAGTTGTGGTGCGTGGGCTCTGGAGTCTGGGCTCAGTAGTTGTGACACACTGGCTTAGTTACTCCGCGGCATGTGGGATCTTCCCAGACCAGGAATCGAACCCGTGTCTCCTGCACTGGCAGGCGGATTCTTAACCACTGTGCCACTGGGGAAGTCCAAGATCCAGGTTTTTTAAAACCACAGTCTTCAAACTGGGATCTAGGTAACTTAAGGGTACATAGCATAGATAGTATTAAGGGGCTTAATTTCCAGATTCTGAAGTACCAAACGTTTCCTTTCCTGAAGGTGATCTGCCTAGGCATGGCTGACATTGAGCTGATTTCTCTTTTCCAGCCTCCCCTTTCCAATTGCTCTGACCCTTCACAACAGAAAGGCACTCCTCAGCCATCCTGAACTGTGTTTTGTCACCAAAGCAAGGGATGATTTGAGAATGCTTTATGCCTGAGGGAGAATCTCTTGAGAGCCAAGTAAGAAACACTGACAGAGCAGCAGCTTCTTCATTCCCTGAACAAATTCCTGGCAAGCCTCTGTGCCTTGCACAGTGACTATCTTAGAATTAGAAGTCACAAGTGAGGTGGTGGAAGACCTTGAAGTAATATACTGGGTTCTTTTTTTTTTTAATTTTTAAAATATTTATTTATTTATTTGGCTGTGTCGGATCTTAGCTGCGGCACATGGGATCTTCGATGAGGCATGCAGAATCTTTTGTTGCAGTGCACAGGCTTCTCTCTAGTTGTGGTGCTCGGGCTCTAGAGCATGCAGCCTCAGTAGTTGTGGCACACGGGCTCAGTAGTTGTGGCTTGCAGGCTTAGTTGCCCTGCAGCATGTGGGATCTTAGTTCCCCAACCAGGGATCAAACCCATGTCCCCTGCATTGGTAGGCAGATTCTTAACCATGGGACCACCAGGGAAGTTCCATAATATGGTGTGTTTTTTTGTTGTTGTTGTTGTTTTTTGCGGTACGCGGGCCTCTCACTGTTGTGGCCTCTCCCGTTGCGGAGCACAGGCTCCGGACGTGCAGGCTCAGCGGCCACGGCTCATGGGCCCAGCCGCTCTGCGGCATGTGGGATCTTCCCGGACTGGGGCACGAACGCTTGTCCCCTGAATCGGCAGGCGGACTCTCAACCACTGCACCACCAGGGAAGCCCTGTAATATGGTGTTTTTAATTTAAAAATGGAGCTAAACTTTTTCTGATAGAAAATAAGTCTATTTAACTGCCCAGTTTGACCATGTACACCAGTTTTGCCAATTCAGTGATATTTTCCTTAAGTGAAATGGGCTAGATCTGTGACTCCGCCTTGTTAATGAAAATATATTCAAAGTACTTATCCGAAATACAATACACCAAAAATGTCACCATTTGCAACTATTTCAACTTCTGATGACCACTGCCTTAAACTAATATTCACAATATTCATAACCACCCCAGACTCTTTCCCATCTTATCTCCTGTCAGTCCCTTTCAGGCTTCAGCCAAACCATACTCATGCTCCTGGGCATTCTTCCAAGTCTATACCTGTGTGCGTGCTCATGTCAGTTCCTCCATCAGAAATACCCTTTCTTTCCATCTCTGTATGTTGAAAACTTAATATCTGCTTGGACTGAAGCATAATTAGGCACTGAGGATGCAAAATGAACATAATAATAGCCTTAGCCTGTTTTCACAGGACTTAAGAGTCTAGTATGGGAGACAGATAAGCAATGGAATATGGTATGACAGAGCTATGATGGGGAACCACAACGTATTGGGAACTCAGCAGAGACACCCTCCCTTCACCTGGAAAGGTCAAGGAAGTCTTGGAGGAAGTGTCCAGAAAGCCAAGACCCACTGAGGAGCAAGAGTTAGCTTGACATTTTGCAGGGAGTGAGGAGAAGAGGACTGATTGGTGCTGAGAGAACAAAAGTGAGTTGCATTGACATTGTTAAGGCGAGTCCTCTGTGAAGTCAGGATTTTGACCATGAGAGACACACTTACCTAATTCTAGGGTCCAGATAGAAACTTCTACCAAGTTCAATCTGTTTCATGTTTTTGAAAGAATGGTCACATTTCTC
Organism: Mesoplodon mirus; assembly: GCF_964341445.2. Lineage (NCBI taxonomy): Eukaryota > Metazoa > Chordata > Mammalia > Artiodactyla > Ziphiidae > Mesoplodon > Mesoplodon mirus. The sequence goes on along the minus strand of NC_138987.1, from coordinate 55,587,930 downwards.
TCTAAAGCCCAATTTAGAACAGGCTGAAAGTCAAGGGAGAGGTCATCTCTAGAAAAAATTTCCCTTGCGTTTTGCCAAACACAAAATATTTGAACCCCAAGCTCAATTTCTGGGGGAATGTGTAGACTTTTTATATTGGGTTCACCAGAAATAGTGCTCAGTGAATACTCTTGAGACATCTGTGAAGAAAGTCACGGGAAGTGTGTACATGGGGCTCTGTTCTGAGGGTGCAGGCACCCTCTAAACAAATAAGCTAATGAAACAAGAGAACCATAGAAGAGAAAAATTCAGTTTCCAGGGACTGCCTTGTGCCATGTGAAAGAAGAGATCACGACGGCTTACGTTATCTGGCTCTCACTGCTCCACCTCTGATACCCTCCTGCACTGTCCTAAACCAGAGACCCTGAAAGTACCTTCACCAAGGGATGCGCAATTCCACTGCATGCCACCACTCACACTGCTGATTTGTTATCAAGCTATTTATTTCTATGACACTCCTCACAAATACATTGGTAGAAGAGAGGTATGATAGATGTGGCATCAGCCATCAAATATTTCTACTTGGGCTTCCCTGGTGGCGCAGTGGTTAAGAATCTTCCTGCCAACGCAGGGGACATGGGTTCCATCCCCGGTCCAGGAAGATCCCACATGCTGAGGAACAACTAAGCCCATGCGCCACAACTACTGTGCCTGCATGCCACAACTACTGAGTCTGTGTGTCACAACTACTGAAGCTTGCATGCCTAGAGCCTGTGCTCTGCAACAAAAGAAGCCACTGCAATGAGAAGTCCACACACCGCAATGAAGAGAAAGCCCGCTCAGCAACGAAGACCCAATGCAGCCAAAAATAAATAAAATAATTAATTAAAAAATATTTCCTCTATTGGTAACAATTTGGTACCCAATAACTCTTTGCTCATTCAAAATAGAAAATATCCTCAATCTTCTCGTTCTCTGATACAGTCCCTCCATGCATCATCACAATGGATTCTTATTTCTCATCCTGTTTTCCTAGTTTATTTTCTTCAAGCATCCATATGGTTAACATTTTCTCTATAAAAGTATTCACTGTGGCAGTAGAATCAGGTAGGTCTCATCCATGAGGGCTTAGTTATCGAAGCACCAAAGGATGTCTTTATAAAACACTGACTGTATATGGAAGTCACATGACATGGACCCCAAGAACTATATAACCAGTTAGGTTCCAAAACGTTATATTGTTGGTAAAGCTACTTCATCTTTTTCAGGAAAACCATTATAAGCTCATCCCAGAACACAAAAACTCATTTTTGTTAGAATGTTATTATCAAGTTCTGGAGGGTCAGTTTGATAACATTTTTCCATTACAAATGCTTCCTGTCATGATACCGTATTTTTCCAGACGTGTGGGCCAACTGTAATTCTGCTCTAAATCTTGCTTTCTTCCAGTTCCCCAAGAGTTTTCTAATTATGGCCTTTAACAAAGTTTCCAGCAATGGTGAACTGAGATTTGTTTTGAAGTATGAATATAAATGTGTTTGCAAACGGGTTTAGACCCTTGTGTGGAAAGAGCCTGAAGCCTGCTAAACAGAAAAATCATCAAGTAAATCAGAACTGACTTAAGAGTCTGGAAAATGGTAGCAGGGTTTAGTGACCTTATATCAAACCACGGCCAAGGCCACATTTTAACACCTCCCCAGTCCCAGATTAATTTTGTCACCCTCTTCAGCTTTTAAATTTCCTTCCATTCAGCGAAATCGGTTCCATTCAAGAGAACAAATACATTGTGACTCCTGTGCCTGATACTTCTCTGTGTGCACTGGTGGAAAATACAGTTTTAGTTTTCAGCTTTGCACTTGAGAATCGTGCGGGAGTACGAAGCCTCCTCTTCTCCTAAAGCCCCAGGTTTTCCTGAGAACACCCGTATAACATATGCCAGTTCATTTAGGCCGGGAGGCTCCTCAAAACTGAGGCCATTTTCTTGTAGGGTCATTTTAGTTTCTTTTTAGATAAGTGGACTGCATGTAAATGCTACCTTGGTGGCAGAGGCTTTCCTGGGCAAAAGGCCACACCTTCACCTGCAACCCGTTTTCTCCTTCCCCGGCACGGTCTTGCAGCGTCGCGGCGCTTCCAGCAGATGGCGCCGCAGCTGAATTTTCGCGACCCTCTCTTTATTCCAGAAGAGTCTGGAATAAACAGGAAGGAAAATTTGTTTTTTAACCACTCCAATTTCCAACATATACTGCTTTCTTTGTCGGGTCAGAAGCTCTTTTTACTTAGCTAAGTTGAAATGTATTTGAGACGTTTAAAAAATAATCAGTGATCACGCAATCCCAAATACATGTTTTTTTAAAGAATTTCCACTGTCTCAAAGGACTCAAGAAGCAAGTTTTCAAGTAGCATAAACTGTCACAAGAGCACAGTGGTTCAGAAACGTCAGTAGGCAGCGCTGGGTGAAGAAAGATTGCCTCGAAAAAGACCAACAAGGCGTGGCAAGGCAGAGCCTCGCGGGGCCGCAGCGGAAGTGACCTTAGAGGCGGGCGGGGCGGCGGCCTTGGGCGCCCGGAAAACAGCGCCGCCTGCTGGTCAAAAGGGAGAAAGCGCGGATCTCGTCGGAGGCTGCGGCATGGCTCCCCTGACACTTGGTCCGACAGACATTTCAAACACGTTTGCACTCAAGATGCTGCACGTTATGCCCTCTACCCAACAAAACTGAAAGTAATGGGCACAACCAGAGTAGTCTTTCTGTCGAGAAGAGACACCTTCGAGGCCCGTCGTGGTTTGGGGATACAATGTTTCAAAGGGCTTAGCTGTTGTTAATACCTTCCTAAAGCTAAAAAGGGTGGATTTGATTTTTATGGTATAATTGTTATTTAAAGCAATCATAAAGGAGAGTGAAAAATAGAACCTGATAGGGGCTCTCTTTCATTTTTCCCATCCTGCTTTAAGTTATTTACAAAATAGTAAAAGAGGTTATCAGAAGCAAGTTGGAAAAAAAAGGGCAGAGGGTTGAATTTCAAGGTGATTGTGCTTATCATTTCTTTTTATGGCCCCTCATTTTTATTCCAGGGTTGTTGCAGTTCCATTTCTAGAGTCCCTCCTCCTCTCCCCACTTCCTTTTTCTCTTCACTCATTTGACAGGAGCCTCCGCAATCATCTGCCTAGAAAACGTCATCATCATCCACTGGGAGAGAATTGTGGTACCACCTTTCTCCACCTATGGCTGAATTCCACAGAATGAAGATGACGGTTGCGCTTCTGCTCTTGAGCCAGCGTGATTGCTGGGAACTGTAACCTGCAAGATGATGCCAAAGCGCAGCTTCCCCCTTTTTATGCGGTGTAGAGCTTTATGTTGCCCTTCATTAAGCTGATGCTTTCTCAAGACTACAGAGCCCTGTCCTTCACGTTCCCCAGAATGATGCGCTAATAACCTTCTCGTTCCTTCCACTTGCACAGATTCAGTGCCTTAAGCGGAAGAATTGTACATTTCCATTTTTCTTCTTGTAAGGTAGTGAAAGCCCATAGGTGGATGGTTTCATTTGGACTAGTCATGCTGTTTATCAGGTCCCTGTTCTCTGACATGAAAATTCCTGTCTCCCATCAAGGCACAGCTGTAGGCATTAATTATAGGCTCTAGTGCAAAGCATGCCCTCTCTTTTGAGCAGCAGCACCAGAAATTAGGAACCCAACTGGAAGAGAAGCTTCTTGAGGGTCCTAGAGAAGGAAAGTTGGGCCCCCCAAGTCCTGTTCACGACTACTCTAGCCTTCACAATCTGGACCCAACCAGATGAACACTGAGAGCTCAGTGTTCCGAGGACAAAGAGTAATGGATACACAGTAACTTGACTGAGTTAGGGACAGCATCCAAGACATGCCTGACATTTGTTTATCTAAAGAGAAACAGAAGTAAAGGAGGGGAATGTCTCCCTAAGTGTTACTGTGTTATAAAAGTGTTCTCCGGGGAGAGAACACATGAACAGGGCAGCTGATAACATTAATGCAGTGCAGGCAAGCACACATCTCCCCACATCCCCAGGACTGCTGAACCAAGTGTTATTAAAGTAATCGGCAGGGACAAGTCTCTGAACCTCCCCTGCTGCAGTCCTCAGAGGGAGTCGGCTCAGACAAAGCAAAGTGGCTTTTCGGAGGGGGAGGGGTGCCCGCTTTCTCTTTGTTCTTCCTTGGAAAATGGGCTCTCTCTCAAGTCTAATACAACAGCTGCTTACATGTCTCAGAGGAGGGCAAAAGAAGTTAATTCCCAATAAAGATGTGGACAGCATATTTTGGAGCCCTGAACTCTGACTGTGAAATGCAGGGTCAAACTGTTTTTAGAATTCTAACATGCTGTAAGTTTTATTCTGGGTTTCTAGGTAAAAATTTCAGAAAGGTGCCTCTCTTTATCAAATAAAAATAAAAAGATCACCTTCAGAAAGGGGTGGTAGAGACTGTGTTTTGAATCCTTCTTAACCTAATAATAGATGTCCTGCACCTTACTCTTAAGAATCTCTTCCTCACAGACGTATATGATTTAATGAGCATACTCTTTTGTCTGCTAGGAATCCCTTCAGCAGTAAAACGGCTCTCTGAGAAATCACACCTTTTTACACTACAAGTGATTTTTTCCTCATAAGAATGACTTACTCTAACTCCTTTAAAGGTAAAAACATTCAAAATTTCTATCCCTGACTTACGTGTGGAATCAAGACAAAGGGTATTTGTTCTTGTGTCAGGACTAGGCCTGCCACTCCCCAAGCACTCAGAGCATCTGCTCCCTGGACTGATTCTTAAACCAAAAGCCACACATGGCTTCTGTGCTTGACAGCTGAGGTGGCCTTTTATATCCAGTTGGAATTTCAATTTGGGCTGGCTGGAATGGGTTTGCACACGCAACAGAAAATGGGCTCTGTTGGTCAGAGAAAGCTTACTGGGCTTAGGACTGGGCTGACATTTTGGAAATACTGTAGGTTCATTTCCTGGGAATTTACCCCCCAAAATAAAGTCCCTTCAGTCCCTTCAAATAGCATCCTCAGGCTCTTTAAGACAATTCTGACTCTTTGGGGATTTTATCTGCCCACTAAATATCAGCTATTTTGTCCAGAGTAACACAATATCTGCACATTTGTACTCAACCAAGCCTTGGGTCCTGTGGAGAGCAGCTCTTCTCTACCAGCTCCTGGGGACCTCATTCTTTCCAGCACTTTAAAGAGGAAGTGAGAGCAACCCCCAGCCAGGAAACCACCCAGCATAAGTGTATGATCTGACGGCTCAAGTCCTACAGGTAAGCTTCTAAAATGATTCTGAAGCTAGACAAGAAACGAATAAGCAGGTGTTAAAGGTTATACATATGTTGGTCATTAACAGAAAATTTTGATAAAATAGCACTGGGCATGTATAGTCATAATACTACCCTGTGTTTATGTTATTATCTGTTACCTGGAGAGCATATTACAGAATGCCTTTCATCTGACAGGTTCAAAGTTCTTTCCAGTGTTAACCTCATACATTAAGGTACTTCAGTTTAATAACTAACAAGCACTTTGAGGGCAAGAGCACTGTCTTGCACTTCCTTTATGCTTCACACCATACCCAGCAGGGTATTAGACATGCAGTAGGTGCTCAGGGAATACTTGCTTAAAAAAAATTATATATATATATATATAATACATATATAAATATATATATAAAAGGAACAATGGCTGTGCTTTAATCCTGAGATTAGGCCTGTCTTTACTGTCACATCTGAAGAAAATGGATAGTGATACTCTGTAGACAGAAAATGGAAGTGGGGATATTGCAACTTCTCTGATAATGATGACAGCAGCTGACTTCCCTGTATGCCAGAAACTGTATACTTTATACACATTATCTCATCTAGACCTCACCACAATCCCACAGGCTAAGTTTACTATGATTACTACTCTTATTTTACATATGACAAGATATTACCCAAGTCACACAACTAATAAATAACCATATCAGGACTTGAATCCAGAGATCAGTCTCCAAGGTGCATGCTTTTAGGTACATCCCTGCTCCAGAATATCTAATAATGACATTCATAGTTCCATTTATTAACTGCCCTTCTTTGAGGGATTGCCTCACAACATAATGTCTGAAGTGGGAGGGAAAGAGGGAAGATGGTAAGCAAACACGGTTCATAACGTCATAACATACACATTTCAGTTTGCATTGTTTTGATGTTCTTTCCTATATGTTATCTCATTTAATCCTCACAGCATGCTGTCAAGTACGTTACTGTTATCTCTTATATATAAGGAATAGATTTCTGGAGAAAGGGTGGGGTTTGTTTTTTTTTTTTTAGCGGTATGCGGGCCTCTCACTGTTGTGGCCTCTCCCGTTGCGGAGCACAGGCTCCGGACGCGCAGGCTCAGCAGCCATGGCTCACGGGCCCAGCCGCTCCGCGGCATGTGGGATCTTCCCAGACCGGGGCATGAACCCGTGTCCCCTGTATCGGCAGGCAGACTCTCAACCACTGCGCCACCAGGGAAGCCCAAGGGTGGGTTTTTTAAAAAAGTAAATGCTAAAATTCAGAAGCTGAGAGGCAACAAATCTTCTGATAACACTGTGCCTACCCTAGGCCTCTTAGCTCAGAGTGTTGGTATGCACTTCCTATGTTTCCTTCCTTTCTTACTTATTAACACTCCAGTGAGTCATAAAGCTTATGCTTGTCTCTACCTGCCCCATAAATACAAATATGATTAAATGTTGACTTGCCATGCCACTAAGCCATTTCAAAAGCAGAGGCAAGGTAGAGAGGAAACAGTAAAAGTGAGAGTGCATGGAATGCTAAGTGATGTAACAATTAAAAAGAATGAATTAGATTTAAATGTACTGCCATGAAAAGATCTCCACAAGGCATAGTAAGTTAAAAAGAGAAAGAAAGAAAAGCAAGTTGCAGAGTAAAAAGTACAACAATGGTACCATTTATGTTTTGGAAAGATACAAAACAGTATAATATAAACACACACATCTATGCAAACACACATATAAACAGTTGGTTACACCCCAAAATGATAACCGATTTCTCTGGGGAGAGGATTGGGTCCGGGGTGAGGTACATAGCATTGGCAGACTTTATCTTTCTACGAGATAATTTATTCAAATAATGTGTATGTAAGAAAAAAAAAAGAGGACAGGAAAGAAACAAGTGATGGTGTTAGAACATAAAAGGTTAGCAATATGCAGTATAATAAGTGGTATAAATACACAGACTAAAATCCACTGCCACATTCATGTCCATAAGAGACCGATAGATTAGAAGAGAGTCCTCATGTTGGCATCATTCTTATCAATTGGACGATTTTTAACATGTAATGTCTGACTCTACCAGAAATACAGAACTGTGAAGTACATTAGGCTTCGAGCCAGATGACCTGGGTTCAAGGTATGACTCTGCATTTCTCTGTAACCTTGGGCTAATCTCTCAGGGCTCCTTAACTATCAAGATAATAGTAACATAGTTCAGAGGGTGCTTTGAGCATTAAACGAAATAATGCTCAGGAAAGAACAGCAAAATCATGCAGACTGAGACTTATAAATTGTGTTTGTGTTTCCTCTCTTCCCATTCTCTCTCCTCCACTTCAGAGAATTATTTATTTACACACCTTTAAGATGTCTGAATGTCCCACAATGAGGCAGAGTTAAATTAACAAGCCATTAGTCGTCAGTATAATATTTGCTGATAATAGAGGGGCCTCCATTATTTGAAGCTTTAGATTATGCACATGCATAGTTTTTAGGCTTCAATAACCTGTATTCATGTATTTATTTTAAGGAATATATCTATTTGATTCTATTTATAAAATATACTCTTTTCTTGTAAAACCTACTTTTGATGCAAGAACTAAGATATACAAATCAGAGGGACCATTTAAAGTATAAGCCAAAAATGCATTAAATATTTTTGCACCTTAAAATGTGTTTATTTGTGGTCCAACTAAAATTTCAGGCTGTTCTGAAATTTGAGAATCTAATTATAAACCTTACAATAAAAAGGGTTGCAAAAATAATAAGAGAAATACTATCACCAATATAATTAAACACAAAAGAGAAATATGAACAAATTAAAAAAATATCAGTTGCTTACACACAGCACCATGTCCGCACTGCATGATGTAACTATTTTCAATTACAGCCTCACCTTTGAAACAGAGCTGGGTTCTCATCTGCTTTTGCTGGATGTGCCTGTGTTAAAAGGCGCAGGGACCTGAAGATTTCTGGTCAACTAAATAAGAATCCAGTTTAAGTTGTTTTGCAGTTTGAGTTCAGAAAGGATTCATTTAAAGGAACCAATTCCAAGCACACAAAGCACACATCCCTCCCAGGCTCCTCCACACCATTAAACTGGGCTGTCATTTTAGAGCTGGGGGCCCATTGTTCACTTTCTTCTACGCTAATTAGACTTGACAGATTGCTCTTTCTAGCTAGACTGGCCCTTGCCAAGAACAGAGAGAAGAGATGAGGCTGACCTTGTCTTTATGCCCTTGGGATTAGTGCCCCACCCCCCCATCCTAGTCCACAAACACAGAAGGGTATCCCCAGCAGCTCAAATCTGTTCCCCTTCTCCTCCAGCCTCCTTCTTACTTAACCCCTGGCAGTCTCAGCACCACTGACTTTTCTTACTTTCAATACCGTAAGATTCAAACCCTAGTAGGCTGTGGGGGTGGAATAAGCGTACGGTAAAAATTTTCATACTAATATTCTGACCTTTGTTTTTTTTTTTCTGCAGGCCTGTGGGGAAAAACAGACCACCTTTTCTAAAGGGAAAGATACTGCAGTTCCACCCAGGAGCAGGAAATATCGATTGCTTCATAAAACAGAGCTCAGGAAGGATTCAGGCCCTGGCACTGCCTGCACGTTTCTCTGAAGCAGATCCCTTGCCCCGCTGCCCTCAGTTTCTATGTCTGTGAAATTCCATCAATAATTAACTTTATCATATCAAAAACATGTTATACTGGTATTATGTAAGAATTAGGTAATAAACTTATAGAGCTGGAAACGATCTTAGAGATCATCTAGTCCAGTATCTTTGTTTGGAAGGCTGAAAAACACAGGCCAAAAGAAGGAAGTGACATGCAGTGTTATGAAATTTGTTCATAAACTTTAAACACACAGTGCTGAACAACAGCTTGCTAATCAGCTTTGTCACTAACATGCCTTTTCCTAGTTTATCCTATGGTTGATAATAAGCCTTATTGGCCAGGAAAGCAAATTTCTTTCTCCAAGGAAGGAATTCCCCTCACCCAAGGACTATGTTTTCAGAAATGCTTCCCTTTACTAAGAATCCAATGGTCTTGTAATAGAACCTGAGTCACCCAATGCCACATGCCTCTCGTAGGGGCACAGGATGAAATTCAACAGGCTAAAGGTCTGGGGCCCTGCTCTCAAATATGAGTGGGCCTGTCTTTGACTTAAGCCTGGCTGTGCGCATAGCCTCAAGAGCTGTGAGCAGTAGAGATCGTTAGGAATTTCTTCTTTGAACAAATCTAGTGTTTCCCAGGTTGGAATGTAAACCCATTCATTTGTCATTCATTCACTTACTGACAAGCACTTAATAAAAGCCCATTTTTTTCTAAGCCCCTGAGAGCTGATAAGACTGCTATAAGAGTAGGACCCAGCCTCAAGGAGCCTCAGAAGGAACCAGCAGTGTAAACACTTACGTGCAGTAGAGCACTGTGGGGACTAGGATGGAAGGAGGAGATGGTCAATTTGCCTCGGTTGGGGTTTAAGGAATCAGGAAAATGTCATAGAGGAGGTGATACTTGAGCTGAGCTTTGGGAAATGAAGGTTATTTTCCAGGTGGAAGTAAGGGAAGTACACGGCATTCAGATAGAGAGTGAGCCTGGCGTTTGGGGGGAAAAAAAAGAAAATTTTGGTCTGCATCGTATGAGGAAGCATCATACTAAATTGGAAATTTAGTATGACGTGAAACATTATATGACAAAGGAAGAAGTTTAGATTTTATTGTGGCAGCTCATGGGAACCTTTGAAGAGTTTCAAGCAGGGAAGTAAAGTGATCCAAACTGCATTTTTGAAAGATGGCTCCAATGGCAGTGTAGAAGATAGAATGGGGAAGAGGTAGGAAGAAGCAAGACCCAAGGCAAATAGACAATACAAAAATTTAGGTGAGACAAGACAGCTGACTCAGTCTCTTCAAAAAGTCAGTGGAGGGAATTCCCTGGTGGTCCAGTGGTTAAGACTGCACTTCCACTACAGGGGGTCTGGGCTCAATCCCTGGTCGAGAAACTAAGATCCTGCAAGCTGCACAGTGTGGCCAAAAAATTAATTAATTAATTAATTTTTTAACATTTCAATGGGAAGGATCAAAGAGAGGGAACTGTTTTACTTTCCAAGAGGATTCAACTACATGAAATGTGTGGACCTTGTTTGGATTCTGATTCAAACAGGCCAGCTGTAAAGAGGAAATTTGGAAGAAAAACAGAGTATTAGATAATATTAAGGCATTCTTGCTAATATTGTTAGGTGTGAAAATGCTACTGTGGTAACATAATAAAACAGCATACTGAAGTGTTTATGGGTGAGTTGTCATGATGTCTGGATTTGCTCTAAAACATTGTAGAAATAATAGATGAAGTAGCTATGGCAAAAAGTTAATAGTTATTCAATCCAGATGATGGATATGTAGGAGTTTGTTATACTCTATGTATATTTGAAAATCTTCAAAATAAAAAGCTAACATTTTAGGCAAAGGATAATGAGATCCTAAATTAAAGAAGTTATACTGAAAACAGGGACTTTCTCGTGGTCCAGTGGTAAAGAATCCTCCTTTCAATGCAGGGGACTCGGGTTCAATCCCTGTTCAGGGAACTAAGATCCCACATGCAGGTGGGGCAACTATGCCCGCGGAACACAACTGCTGAGCTTGCACGCCTCAACTAGAGAAGCCCTTGTGCTGCAACTAAAGTGAGGCCCGTATGCCATAATGAAGAACCTGCATGCCTTAACGAAGTTCCCGTGTGCCGCAACTAAGACCTGATGCAGCCAATAAATAAATAAATAAGAAGTTATACTGAAAACGGAGAGAAGAGAGCTATGAGAGACAGTAAAAAGGCAGAATTAACAATACTCAGTGACTGATTATAAATGGTTAGTGAAATTGAAGAGTTGAAGTGACTTCTAGGTTTTGCTTGGGTGCCTGGGGAGAGGGAAAGAGTTTACTCTTTCAGGAATGTGGAATTGGACTTTCAGTGAAACATTGACTTAGTGCTGCTTAGTAGGCAGTTAGACACGTAAATTTTTAAAGCTCAGGAGAGAGCCTGGGGCTGGTGGTGTGGATTTGTGAGCTGTCAGCTCACCAACACTTTGGTGGTGATTCAAACCGTTAGAGGAGCATGGCAGGTGAGAAGGGAAGATGGCTGAGGAAGAAGCCCAAGGCACACTTACATTTAAGAAGTGGGGATAGAGGGGGCTTCCCTGGTGGCGCAGTGGTTGAGAATCTGCCTGCCAATGCAGGGGACATGGGTTTGAGCCCTGGTCTGGGAAGATCCCACATGCCGCAGAGCAACTAGGCCCGTGAGCCACAACTACTGAGCCTGCGCGTCTGGATCCTGTGCTCCGCAACAAGAGAGGCTGCGAGAGTGAGAGGCCCACGCACCGTGATGAAGAGTGGCCCCCACTTGCCGCAACTAGAGAAAGCCCTCGCACAGAAACGAAGACCCAACACAGCCATAAATAAATAAATAAAATTTAAGAAGTGGGGAGAGGAAGAACTTGCAAAAGAGATTAAGAAGAATGGCCAGTGGGGTATGAGGAGAAACAGGAAAAAATAATTTCTAGAGAATCTGTCAAGAAACAATAGTCAATAGAATCAAATACCCCAAGTTAAAATATGAAACCCATTGGATTTAGCATCTAAATGACAATTGCCAAAGAACTTTCAGTAGAGTATAACGTAAGAGGGGAGAGTAAGTGAAGCCTGGAAGATGAGGGAGGGCTGGATGGTCCTCACAGCAGGAGCGAGGTGGCTAGAAATGGTTTTCAAATGGGCAATCTCTGGTCCAATGGGATGATCAATTACCTCTGCTCAAGGGGGCTCAGTAGAAGTGAATTCCTGAGAGAAAAAAAAAAAGTTTCAGTTAGGGCAAGGAGGAGAAGGGTATACTCTGTAGAGATTAAGAATATAAGGTTGGTCCAATGAATCAAAGATTCCAGAGGGCATTGTGGAGAGAGTTTACAAGAAAGTCAGCAGTGTCTGAGAGTCAGGAGGGTAGAAGGGGACTCTTGTCCTCTGGCTGGAATATTTTAGCAACCTCTTCAATAGTCTTCCAAATACAATTTTCTCCATTCTCTGCCATCTTGCAGGTATCAAATCTGGAAAATGTCTATAAAGTATGGCCTTGATCATGTCAAACCCTTGCCCTAAAACTTTCATTAGCTCCTAATACCTACTGAGTTAGGTATAATATAGATATTGAAAGCCCTTCCATAATCTGATTCCAACCTGCTTTTATCAGCCTGATCTTTCTGGGTTTATTTGTTTGTTTTTGTTATGTTTTGTTTTATTTTGTTTTCCTTTTCATGAACCTTCCTTCCAGGATGCCAGATATTCGCTCTTCTCTGAACATATTAATTATATGAAACATCAATATTATAGGAAAAGGGCATATAGTAGTGTCTAGCATATAGTAGCATTCAACAGATGTTAGTTTTTGGATACTGAACTATTTATAATTCCCCTCCAACCATTTCATGAATTTCTCTTTACCTTGAAGTCTCTTTCTACCTTTCTTCATGTCATACGGCAAGATTCAGATCAGGTGTCATCTGTTCCAGGAAGCCTTTCCTGGGTTCTCAGGCTGGACTGTGGGTGCCCTTGTCTGGGCTTCTGCGGCACCCCCATCTCTCCTGACACTCAGCCTATTAGATCTGTTTATATGTCTGTTTCCTCATTGGAGCATAAATTTCCTGAAGGCCATGGCTGAATTTTTTTTAACATATTTATAGCATCAGTACCTAGTACAATACATGGCACTATATATGCTTAAAAAAAAAGATATATTGAACAAAACTTCACTTCCTCTCTTCTTTAACTGCATTTTTATAGATGTGTGATATGGTTTCTTATATGATACCCTCACTCTACTCCTGAATGGAAGTGGACATTGTTTTTGTCACCACAGTGTCCCTTCCTGTTCTTCTGGCAACATGCCTGATTTTCTCTGTGAATTCTCTGCTCTTGGTCTTTGTGATCTGGATGCGGGTTCCCCCAACACCTTGCCCCAGGGTGGAGGACAAGACACAGGCCTAAATCAGCCAGTTATTGTTCCATTTCCTGTGGCCTCACTGGTTTAGGTGAGCCATGTGCTCTAAGCCTTTCCAATCAGTAAATCTCAGGGCTGTCTTCAGTTACTGGAAGAGGGATTCTTCTCTCTCTCTCTCTCTCTCTCTTTCTTCCACACATGGTCATTAGGCGCAGGGCTATTTTCATACCACAAGAGACAAATATGTTTGAAAATGAAGGCAATAGTTGGAGAGAACACAACCAGGAGAGAGAGAGAGAGAGAGAGAGAGAGAGAGAGAGAAACAGAGTCCTGGTGATGGAAAAAGAATTGAAATCAGCCATACTTGGAAAGAAAACTATTGCTTGTCAGTTTGTGTTGGATTTTCTGTCATTTGCAACAAAACCATCTTAACTAATATAATATTTATGGGTATCTAGTACATTGCTTGACACATGAGACTGTTCAACAAATGTATTTAATAGATAAATAAGTTGTTGTGAGGAACAGCAATTTACTTCTACAGGGCAATTTGGCAATATATAGCCTTAAAAAAGATCATCCTGGGCTTCCCTGGTGGCACAGTGGTTGAGAGTCCGCCTGCCGATGCAGGGGACACGGGTTCGTGCCCCAGTCCGGGAAGATCCCACATGCCACAGAGCGGCTGGACCCGTGAGCCATGGCTGCTGAGCCTGCACGTCCGGAGCCTGTGCTCCGCAACGGGAGAGGCCACAACAGTGAAAGGCCCGCGTACCGGAAAAAAAAAAAAAAAAAAAGATCATTCTTCTGGAGATGGATGATGGTGACATTTGCACAACAATGTGAATATAATTAATGCCACTGAACTGTACACTTAAAGATAGTTAAAATGGTAAACTTTATGTTATATGTTTTACTACACTAAAAAATTGAATAAGAGAAGGGAAATGATCATCATTAGACCAGAAATTAAGGTTTATAGCCCAGTTAACACATGAAAACATAGTGTCAGGAAAGCTTGCTGCACTCGTATTACTATTAATACTAGTAATCATTCTCTACTTTTAGAAATGTATCTTAGGGAAATAATTAGGTAAGTATGTTTATCTGAACATTATTTATAATATCACTAGGGACTGGCTAATAAAATTATGATATATTCAAATAATGGAATATCATATAGTCATTAAAATAAGGTAGATTTATGTGCCACTTCTTATGAATATATACATCAGAGTGCTATTGGAATTATATTAATATCAAATCGTTTCACAAAAATAAGGCAAGACTTTTATGTGATTTATGAATTAGAACCAAATGGTTGGAAGGAAGAACATCATTCAGTGGCTGGTAGGAGGTAAAAAAAGCTCACTCAGAAAGAACTTACGATATTTCACTGAATTTCAGATACAATTGGTTGTGAGATGCTTCCTGATTTCAGAGATATCAAAATGTGAAAACCTATACAGCAGAAAATTGTGCATAGAGATAAATGGGATGAAGGGAAATAGGACATGAAAATCATCAGACACAGTAAACTCAAAATGAAAAGTGTTATAAGGTTTATAGAATAAAATTATTTTATACCTAGAGAAAGGAAGCTTTGAGGAGGGATGTAAGATGGCCACAGAAACATGCACTGAAGGTTGATTTTGTAACTAATCTAAATTAGGAAGCAACTAACTCTCCCTGCTAATTTGAACACTGCATATTAGGTAATAGTGAATGTTAATTCATTTACATTTGTGAGGTTTCTTTCTCTATTTTTTCTTAAGTGGAGGCCAGGCTTGTAGTTTTAGCTTCCCCTTCTCCTGATTTAAGAAGGTGTTTGGCAGCTGAAGAAAGATAAAAAAGAATGGGAGCAACAAATTGCTAATACTCAAGGAGAAGGTCAAATGTCTACATTTTTCATGTAAACAGAATATAGGGAACTCAAGACTTCCCCCTTAAGAGTGTTCAGTATCTCTTCCCATCTTTTTTAAAGTAGCCTCACAGGTTAGGAATTTGACCAGCTGTCTATCGGCTTTTAAAACGTCAAGCATTCTCTCTCTCTCTCTCTCTCTTTCCCCTCCCCCTGCCTCTCCCCCCCCCCCACACACACGCACGCACGCACACACACGCACATTCACATTCACAGATTTCAGTGCTTAGCAATACACTATACGTATGCTATTTACTCACATAGCTTGTTCCTTATTTTCAGTTATTTCTGTCCTTGGTAAAGTGGGAAGCATTTGGGAAGGCAAATTGCTCTTAGTTTTACTATGACTCACAATGAGCTCAAGTCAGGCGCCCAGGACCACTGCCACCAGCAACTGCTGCATCCAGAGCATCATCATAAGGACCTTCCATTTGATGTAATTACTGACCACAGACAGAGGGACTTGACCAAAAGCCACAGGTATGGGTCTAGGCAAAATGCATTAGTAAATAAATTTAACCTCATAGGTAAACAAATTTTCAGATCTAGAAGGAAACCTGAAGAACATGTAAGCCCTGAAATTCTTAACTTTTGTCAAGCAACAAACTTACCTCAGGACTCTTGAAACATCTCGGGATGATGTCCCAGGGTTGTATATTTTTCAAAAAGCTTCACATGCAATTCTGCTGTACATTAAAGGCTAAGAATCACTGTTCTAATCCCATTCCTCTTATTTTACAGATGATGACCTGGGGCCCAGAGAGGTGCTGCCTTGCCCAAGATCACACACCTGGTTAAAAGCAGAAACAAGTCTAGAACTCAAACCTCCAGATTCCTGGCCCAGGGTCTTTATTCTTACACTATCATCCTGCCCCACTGACTGTTTTCCGAATATTTACTATTATTCCTTCCTAATACAATTGAAAATGTATAACCATTGGTTATTTAATGACAAATCATAGAGTTGCAAAATCCAGCGTTTATGAAAGGAGCCAGTCACAAAAGACCACATATCATATGATTCCATTTATATGAAATGTCCAGAACAGGCAACTCCATAGTGATAGAAGTAGATTAGTAAATTACCAGGAGCTGGGGCAAAGGGTGGAAATGGGTACGGGTTTCTTTTGGGGGGTGATGAAATGTTCTAAAATTAATTGTGGTAATGGTTGCACAACTCTGTGAATATTTGAAAACCACTGAAGGGACTTCCCTGGTGGTGCAGTGGTTAAGAATCCACCTGCCAATGCAGGGGACATGGGTTCGAGCCCTGGTCTGGGAAGATTCCATATTCTGAGGAGCAACTAAGCCCATGTGCCACAATTACTGAGCCCGCATGCCTAGAACCGGTGCTCTGCAACAAGAAAAGCTGCCGCAGTGAGAAGACCGCGCACCACAACGAAGAGTAGCCCCCACTCGCTGCAACTAAAGAAAGCCCGCGCACACCAATGAGGACCCGACGCAGCCAAAATAAATAAATAAATTTATTTAAAATATATCAAAATAAAAATAAAAACCATTGAATTGTACACTTTCAAAAGGTGAATTGTATGGTATATGAATTATATCTCAATAAGATTGTTTAAAAAAGTCTAGGACTAACTTCTCACTGGACTCTGAAAGATAATTTAAAAGTTTTACTTACTTCATTCCTCAACATATCTCTAAAATAATAGTTTCCAAATGGGTCTTATCCTTAAATATAGTTTATCCCTACTTAGGTGCATTTCCCAGTGCCCTATACCCCGCAAACAGATTGATCTTCCCAGAGTTTAGTCTGGCATTTAGGATTTTTGTCCTTCATGCCACCAGACTTTGTGCCTTTGCCAAGACTGTTCCCTCCACTGAGGAGGCCAAACTGTGTGTTCAAGGCCTGGCTCATATGTCATCTCTTCAAGGGCCTTTTGTCTCCACCACACTGGAGGTGGTCTGCCTTCCAGGGTGTAAGAGGTGACATTTTTTTTTTTTAGAAACAGACTTTATTAAAAATTTTAATTAATTAATTTATTTTTGGCTGTGTTGGGTCTTCGTTGCTGCGCATGGGCTTTCTCTAGTTGCGGCAAGCGGGGGCTACTCTTTGTTGCAGTGCACGGGCTTCTCATTGTGGTGGCTTCTCTTGTTGCAGAGCACATGCTCTAGGCACGCGGGCTTCAGCAGTTGCAGCACACGGGCTCAGTAGTTGCGGCTCGCGGGCTCTAGAGCGTGGACTCAATAGTTGTGGTGCACGGGCTTAGTTGCTCCACGGCATGTGGGATCTTCCCGGACCAGGGCTCGAACCCGTGTCGCATGAATTGGCAGGTGGATTCCTAACCACTGCACCACCAGGAAAGTTTCTGTTTTTAATGTATTTATTTATTTATTTATTTATTTATTAGTTTCTGCTTTATAACAAAGTGAATCAATCATACATACACATCTGTTCCCACATCCCTTCCCTCTTGCGTCTCCCTCCCTCCCACCCTCCCTATCCCACCCCTCCAGGCGGTCACCAAGCACCGAGCTGATCTCCCTGTGCTATGTGGCTGCTTCCCACTATCTATCTACCTTACGTTTGGTACTGTATATATGTCCATGCCTCTCTCTCACTTTGTCACATCTTACCCTTCCCCCTCCCCATACCCTCAAGTCCATTCTCAAGTAGGTCTGTGTCTTTATTCCTGTTTTGCCCCTAGGTTCTTCATGACATTAATGTATTATTTTTGACTAATACATCAAAAAATAAACAAATAAAATAAATAAATCTATTAAAAGAAAAGAAAAAAAAGTCTGTTTCTAAAAAAAAAATGTCACCTCTTATACCCTGGAAGGCAGACCGCCTCCAGCGTGGTGGAGACAAAAGGCCCTTAGATGACATATGAGCCAGGCCTTGAACATGCAATTTGGCCTCCTCAGTGGAGGGAACAGTCTTGGCAAAGGCACAATACACATGTGGTATATATTTTTGGTGTATTAGTCATGTTTCTCCCAACTAGACTATAAAGTTACTTAGGGTAGGAACCATGATTTATAGTTCCTTAAGATCATAAGTTCTGGAATCAAAATATGCTCAAATCCTGGCTCTCCTACTTGCCAGCTGTATGACATTGGGCAAATGGCTAACTCCTCTGTGCCTTAGTTCCTAATATTTAAGACAAACATAGTAAAAGTACCTATCTCATAGGAGTGGCTATAAGGCTAAATGAGGCAGCTCATGTCCAATGCTCAGCAGATGCCTGGCACGTTGTAAGAACTCAATAAACATTAGCTATTACTATTAGCCTCCACATTGCTCAGCATATCAGTGAACACTGAGTAGATGCCTAAAAATTAATTGTTGCTGATTTATTAGGTTACATATAAATTTCTTTTAGATGCCTAAAAGAATCAGAAACTCTCGTATTAAGACAAAAAGGGTGTATTTGTACAGACACTAATTATTTTAAAACATTTATCTGGACAATTTTACTTCCCCATTTTTGAGGAGCATCTCACCATTTCCCCTATATATGCTCTCACCTGGGTCCTGGAGACCAGGTGAGGAAAGCAAGAGGATTATCTCCCTCACTTCATAAGGAAATAGGGAATGAGCATTAGATGACAAGATAAAACTCAGATGCTTGGAGTATTCTGGGTGCCAAGTATCAGCCATCTGCTAAGAATTCATACTAAAGAGTCCATATTTGCATAGTTTTTTTGTTTTTGATTGTGTGTACCTCAAAGAAATAAACATAAATTACTGTATTGGCCTGTTGGTAGTTGAGGGTACAGTATGTCTAGTAGAGTACAAGACAATAATAAAGGTGAGAAGAAGGTAATTAAAGACCCAAGGCTGAGCTCTAGACACAGACTATTATTATATTTTATATTATACCAATTACCATGCATGCCCCTCCCCCCAATACTCTACAAGCTAAATGGCTTCAATCAGCTTATCTGGAAGAGCCAACACCTTAAGTCCCATGTGGTCCCTGGACTGCATCCTGGTAAAATCCTTGGGACTCAGGTTGCTACAGAGAAAAAAATTATTGTTGGAGGGGGAGGGAATATGAGACTGCAGCAGATGATACTACCTAGACAGTTGTGGGATGTGTGTGTGATCCATACCATTAAAAAAGATCATAGAATGTGAATTGCTTTGTAAAAAAATTCTTTGGGGCTATTCCTCTTCTTTTACACTTAAGTGTCATATTTTCCAAATGAAAGATTAAAAAAATAAGAGCTGGTTGAAAATCAGAATTGATTTATTTATTTTAGGATGTGATGATACAAGACAAGGCTAGAAGGCAATTGCACTGAATCACAATCCCATCTGCTGACTGTTCCCTTTGTCCAAAACCTCTGATGGATGAGGGGCCAGAGCTGTCAGGCAAGGTGGGAATCAAATGCAGATGTGATGGGAGGTCAGGATGCCATGAGAAGAGTGAGCACACCTGGCTTTCAGCCCAGGTCTGCCACTACTTGGCTCTGCCTCTTTGGACAGGTCACTCCACTTTTCCTCATCAGTAAGATGACCAGTGAGGGACAGGAAAATCATCGCTAAAACTCTTTCCAGCCCTGGCATTTTATGATTCTGTTGAGTCTGAGAAAATCTATGCATTATCCTGCATTGTAAATTACTATTTACCTAAAAAGTTGATCTTTCTCTCTCCCCTCCTCCTCCCTCTCCGTTCTCCCCAAAACCTCCCAGCATGCACACACTGTCCCTTTCTCCCTCTGACTTCCACTTCAGAATCTGAAAAACATTTCCAAACCTAAAATTATTGGTTACAACAATGTTTTCCCCTGGATGTGTCTAGGAGGCATTTGCTGAAAGCTTGAATTTAAATTTGTAGTTTCAAAGGAGCAGGAAGGATGATGATACTGAATGCCTGGCTATGTAGAGCTGTCTCAAGGCAGTTTCCCTACACAAGCTGAACAGTAGTTCCACATAAAGCTAATGATTATATTGCTTCTCTATTTCCCTTCAAATGGTTCCTTAGAATTAGGATTGCTCTGAAGTCTCCATAATTGTTTTAAATGACTGGGTCTTTCAATACGGTTCTCTAATATAATTTCTGGGTAGGCAGTCAGCATAAAAAAGGACTAGGTCAGCTCTCTCTGTGTCAGTGCTTGGCAGCACAGCTCCTCTGGGATGTGTCTCCTGGCATCCACCCAGCCTAGCTATCAACAATAAAAGCTTCTGTTTGTGCTTCCAGTAAGTCATAAATAAATCTCCTCAATCCCACCTGTTTTCTGAGAAGAGCTTCAACAGTGTCCTTTTCCTTGGGTTAAAAAAAAAGAGACATGATTGTTGCTTTAGGAAAATAGGTTTTAAATGTCCACTAAGCAATTGTGGCTTTTCATTGTTCCCTACTCCCAACATTTAGATGTGTAATTTGAGTTGCAGTTCCTCTGGTTGCCAAGTTTCTGAGACTGGACTGCTTTCCCACTTTATGTTAATTGCCTTTTTGAAGCTGCTCAGCCCTAAGCGACCCTCCTGGCTATGGAAAGTGTTAGTTGTGGAAGAAGGGCTCTTCACCTGAGCAGCAGGGAAGGCATACCCTCCAGTAACGCAACCACACAAGGGGCAGAGGCAGTGACCTACCTGGCTACGGCTTCAGGAACCCTAATTATCATCCTCAAAAGATGAGAGGTCCAGGACTGTTGGCCTCTGGGGGAATACCAGGCACCCAGGCTGGTACTAAAGGAAGAACAAAATAGGGTTCCTGTTTAGCTAAACAAGAAAACAGGCAATCCCAGTTGCAGCCCAAACAGGTTGGATATCTTAAACACTACTCGTCACAAACCTCCTCTGAAACATTAAGCCTCATATTACTGTTCTGAGGTAAACATTAATCTTATTTTCCGGCAAGATGTAGAATGAGGTCAAGCACATTGTTTCCTACTGCCGTCAACATTAGAATTAAAGAAATCTGAATCTCTTCTCAAAACTACATAAATGAGTCATTTCAGGTGATTCACCATTGAGTTCATATGAGCAACATGTTTCCTGAAGCATTAAAAATGGAAGCAGGGGGCCTCCCTGGTGGCGCAGTGGTTGAGAGTCCGCCTGCCGATGCAGGGGATACGGGTTCGTGCCCCGGTCTGGGAGGATCCCATATGCCGCGGAGCGGCTGGGCCCGTGAGCCGTGGCCGCTGGGCCTGCGCATCCGGAGCCTGTGCTCCGCAACGGGAGAGGCCACAACAGTGAGAGGCCCGCATACCGCAAAAAGAAAAAAAAAAAAAAATGGAAGCAGGGATTTTTTTTCCCCTCTGTCACATTCCACTGGCCATGAAAGAAACCCAGAAGGACCAGAAGTGAATGTTACCAAAAAAAGTCTCCTATCTGTACTTTGGTCCTTATGAAGGGACATAGATTTCTGTGCTTGTGCATACTTCCTTCTCTTGTTATTATCCTTTTTTTTTTTTTTTTTTTTGCGGTATGCAGGCCTGTCACTGTTGTGGCCTCTCCCGCCGCGGAGCACAGGCTCCGGACGCGCAGGCTCAGCGGCCATGGCTCACGGGCCCAGCCGCTCCGCGGCATGTGGGATCCTCCCGGACCAGGGCATGAACCCGTGTCCCCTGCATCGGCAGGCGGACTCTCAAGCACTGCGCCACCAGGGAAGCCCTTTTTTTTTCTTTCCCCCGCGCTGTGTGACATGCGGGATTTTAGTTCCCCAGTTCCCGGACCAGGGATTGAACCTGTGCCCTCAGCAGTGAAAGCACAGAGTCTTAATCGCTGGACTGCCAGGGAAGCCCTCCATACTTCCCTCACTTGTAATGCCAAACTCTGCAAGAGAACTTTGCACATGTTCCCACAATTCAGATATGTCCAAGTTTCCCTTTTTATAAAAATACCAGGGGATTAGGGCCCACCCTAATGACCTCACCTTAACTCGATTACCTCCTTAGAGACTCCATCTCTAAATAAGATCACCTTCTGAGGTACTGGAGGTTAGAACTTTAACATATGGATTTTAGGGGGGGGATACAGTTCAACCCATTAGACTGTCACAAGTAGGATTCCCAGGAAAGCAGACTCTGAGACAGAATTTAGCATGCACAGTGTTTTTTCTGTTTTTTAATTTTATTTTATCAAAGCATAGTTGATTTACAATGTTGTGTTAGTTTCTGCTGTACAGCAAAGTGATTCAGTTATACACACACACACACACACACATACACATTCTTTTTCATATTCTTTTCCATTATGCTTTATTACAGGATATTGAATATAGTTCCCTGTACTATATACAGTAGGACCTTGTTTATCCATTCTATATATAATAGTTTGCATCTGCTAATCCTAAACTCCCAGTCCATCCCTCCTCCACTCTTCCTCCCCTTTGACAACCACAGGTCTGTTTTCTATGTCTGTGAGTCTGTTTCTGTTTCATGGATAAGTTCATTTGGGTCGTATTTTAGATTCCACATATAAATGATACCATATCGTATTCGTCTTTCTCTGTCTTACTTCACTTAGTATGATAATCTCTAAGTCCATCCATGTTGCTACAAACGGCATTATTTCATTCTCTTTTTATGGCTGAGTAGTGTTCCATTGTATATACATATACCACATCTTTTTTATCCATTCATCTGTCAATGGACATTTAGGTTGCTTCCATGTCTTGACTACTGTAAATAGTGCATGCACAGTGTTTATTGAGGCTTGTCCTTGGGATCAACATCTGGGGAAGTGGGGGAAAGGGAGCAGGCAGGATTAGACAGAGAGATGTCAAGTTGTCATGCAGGCCCCACAGCTGCCTTAGCCAACCCCACAGAGCTCTCTGGAGCAAGAATGGCCCTTCAGAGTTGTACTAAGTTGGGCTGAGATGGTCAGGGCTTTATACTGCCACATCAGTCAGTCATTGGACCTAGCCACCTCAGGAAGTGGCATGACTTTGGGTGAGGCAGTTCTCTATAGCTGAGGCAGTCTCTGAAGGGGCTGACAGCTGAGGGCATCTGCCAACAGCACGCCCAGCAGCTGGGGCAACAAGCCCTCAGTAAAGGGAGATCTGGGCAATGTATCATAGAGCCCACCACACTGGCTACAAAAATGGAATATGGTGTAGGTCTTCTGCAAATTGCTTTTCAAAAATGTTAATGATTATTTTCAAACAATTCCAAAGTAGAGAGAATAGTATAATTAACTGCTATATACCCATCATCTGGATACTTCAGTTATCAAGATTTTGCAACACTTTCTTCATCTATCCCTTTCTCTTTTTTTTTTTTTTTTTTTTTTGCGGTACGCAGGCCTCTCACTGTTGTGGCCTCTCCCGTTGTGGAGCACAGGCTCCAGACGTGCAGGCCCAGCAGCCATGGCCCACGGGCCCAGCCGCCCCGCGGCACGTGGGATCTTCCCGGACCGGGGCACGAACCCACGTCCCCTGCATCGGCAGGCGGACTCCCAACCACTGCGCCACCAGGGAAGCCCCCTTTCTCATTTTTGATTTATTACTTTAAAGTTGACTTCATGTCATTTCACCCCTGCATACTTCAATATCCATCTCTAACAAATATGAACATTTTCTTATATAACCTCAATGCCATTTTCATACCTAATAAATTAATAACAATTCCTTGGTCCATTTTTAGATTTCCCTAATTATCTAAAAAAAATTCATTTTTATAATCAGCATGTTTCAACTTGAATCTAAATAAGGGGAACACATTATTTTGGCTATGTCTCATTTCTTTTCATCTAAAGCCATTTCTTTTCCCTTTCATCTCCATGCCATTGTCTTGTTGAATAATTAAAAGAATGTGGGCCATTCTTGTTTATTTGCTTCTTAATGGTTCTTTTAACTTGTCTCTCTATCCTCCATGTTTCCTGTAAATCTTAAGCTAGTGCTAATGCTTGCTTAGATCCAGGTTCAAAGATCATAGGTAGTGCTGTGCGCTTCATACCGCACCACATCAGAAAGCACACACTTTCTGGTTATTCAACTGTTAGCGATACTAAGACTCATCAGTAGGTTCAGGTTGTGACTATCTGAGCCCTCCATTGTAAAATTCTCCATCAATCTTTCTTGTAATTGTATCATCCTTTGGTGATCTTTGCCTGAATCAATGATTTGACATTGAGTTGCAAGAGTGATTTTCTAATCCTGGACTTTCCCCTACATTTATCAGCTAAAATTATTTTGTAAAGAAGTGCTATTTGGTTGCCTGAAACATAGTTTATATGGAAAAGATAGGATAAAGCTTAATTCTTTCCCTTTATATTGCCGATTTTCAGAATATAGCGATGAATGTTTTTCACTTTCTCTCTGTAAAATCTCTTCATGAAATCATGATTTTAAAAATATGATCATTGTGTTTCCATCAATTGCAGTAATTGTTCTTTTGAATGCTTATGGTGTCCCATTTTTTACCAAGAAGAGTCTCTTCGTGTTAGCTCCTGTGTCCTTTTGACACAATCCAACTAATTTTTTGAGAACTTACTTGCTTTCTGGAATAACAAGGTATCTCAGGCTCATACTGTACATTTTATTCTCCAGACAAGGAATTAGCCATTTCTCCAAAAAGCTCTGCTTCTTTTTAGTAGGAAATTGTTTTTTTAAAAATAAACTTTTTGTTATGGAATAGTTTTAGATTACAGAAAAAATTGTAGAGATAGTATAGAGAAAAATCTCATATACACCATACAGTTTCCCCTATTATTAGTATCTTACATTAGTATGATATATTTGTTACAATTAATGAACCAGTATTGCTGCATTATTATTAACTGAAGTCCATACTTTACTCAGATTTCCTTAGCTTTTATGTAATATCTTTTTCTGTTCCAGAATCCCATCCGTTGATACCACATTACATTTAGTAAACATGTCTCCTCAGACTTTTCTTGGCTATGACAGTTTCTCAGACTTTCTTTGTGATGACCTTGACAGTTTTGAGGAGTTATGGTCAGATATTTATAGACTGCCCAACAATTGGGATTTGTCTGATGTTTTTCTCATGATTACCCTGGGACTGTGGGGCTTGAAGAGGAAGACCACAGTGGTAAAATGCAGTTCTCATCGCATCGTAACAGAGGTTCATGCTATCAACACGACTTATCACCGATGATGTTAACGTTGATCACTAGGCTGAGGTAATGTTTGTCAGCTTTTTCCACCGTAAAGGTACTCCTCTCCTCCGTCTTCATACTGTACTCTTTGGAAGGAAGTTATTATGCACAACCCACACTTAAGGAGTGGTAAGGTAGGTTCCATCTCCTTAAGGGGGGAGTATCTACATAAATTCTTTTTTTGTGTGTGTGTGTGGTACGCGGGCCTCTCACTGTTGTGGCCTCTCCCGTTGTGGAGCACAGGCTCCGGATGCGCAGGCTCAGCGGCCATGGCTCACGGGTCCAGCCGCTCTGCGGCACGTGGGATCTTCCCAGACCGGGGCACGAACCCGTGTCCCCTGCATCGGCAGGCAGACTCTCAACCACTGCACCACCAGGGAAGCCCACCTCTTAGAGCTTTTAAAATCATATGTCCATCTTCAAGGGACTTTGCTACTAGACCATAGGGTAACTGGAAAGGAAATAAGAGTATTGGAAATTCTGTTTTAAAATAAGATACCTGGTGGCGCAGTGGTTGAGAGTCCGCCTGCTGATGCAGGGGACACAGGTTCGTGCCCAGGTCCGGGAAGATCCCACGTGCCGCAGAGTGGCTGGGCCCGTGAGCCATGGCCGCTGAGCCTGTGCATCCGGAGCCTGCGCATCCAGAGCCTGTGCTCCGCAATGGGAGAGGCCACAACAGTGAGAGGCCCACGTACCACAAATAATAATAATAATAATAATAAATTAATTTAAAAATAAATAAATAAATAAATAAAATAAAATAAGGTACCAGTAGTAAACTGAGCCATGGCATGGAGCCACATATACAAAAATCTGGTACAGTGAATTTCAAACAGTAGGTTTACTACTCATTAGTAGGTCAAGAAATCAATTTAGTGAATTGTGGCCAGCATTTAAAAGGTGAAATAGAATAGAATTTTAGGTAGAAAATACCAGATGATATTATGCATAGTAAGAGTATTATTCTGTTTCAGATATATAATATGAATGCAAAATGTATTTTTTACAATGGGTCGATGGTCAAAGGTTGAAAACACTGAACTAGTGGTATTCTATATATTATGTTAAACCTAAATGTTAATCTTGATCTATATTTAACATAAAAAAATATAACAGAAGGCCTGTAAAGGATTAGAACTTGGACTTCTTGGGTTTGAACTCTGGCTCTAATATATACTTGGTGTCTTTCAGCAACTTACTTATAAACATTTTGTGCCTCAATTTTGTCATCTGTAAAATGTGCATATTTGGCACATAGTAATAAATTAAGAAATAAATATTCTCACATCATTTAGTAATAGAAAATTCCATTTTTCTAACAGTTACCATTCTAAGTTGGGTCACAGGCTTCTCACACATAGGCCCATCATCTATAGACTAGGCCTATCACCTATAGATTTCAATAAAGACTCTTTGGGCTATCATCTCAGAATCCAAAAGCTACCTACAGATGCTGTTATGAGAAATTATGCTGTCCCTGCAACCCGCTTTTACTTTCACTCTTAGACATTCCCAGATATACCCAACATTCTGACAAGATGTGGATCGTACCATAGCCTGCCCTGTGTCAAATATCGAACATAATTTCTACCAAGTCTTATGCTTGAAGGGTATAAGCTGTATGCCCTCATTTAACACTTGTACTAGTACACATCACTGAGCTGAGGACTTCGTTTATACAATACAGGAGAAGTTCAGCAACATTATGCCAGTAACACAAGGACTGACTATGTTTCACTGAAGTTAAACAGCTGATGCATTGCTTTTTGAGAACTCCTCTCTTAGCAGTTTTCTAGTAAATGTTTAACAACTAGCTCTCAGAGAGGGAAAAAAGCCCCGATTTGTAGCACTGGCCAATTTCCATGGTGTAAATTCTTCCCTCATGACCAATTTCAAGCTACCAATGTGATTCTGATCACTAAATACAGAACTGGGAAGAGGTACATACAATCAATTCTCACGAGCCCTTACAAGCAGACCACCGCACACCACCCGCATGTAACTATTTCAAGCTTTTTGCCCAGTGTGTATGGAAGAATGAAAGCTTTTTTAAACAAAATATTTTTTATCACCAAATATTTCTTTGCTTTGAAATATCAATTCAGTGGAGTTGGTTATGCAAAGAGAAAGGAAAGATTTATTCTGGAATAAGGATTTTTAAAAATATTTTCCTTTTATTTTTATTTAAAAAAATTTTGGCCACACCATGCAGCATGTGGGATCTTAGTTCCCTGACCAGGGATTGAACCCATGCCCCCTGCATTGGGAGCACAGAGTCTTAACCACTAGACTGCCAGGGAGGTCCCTGGAATGAAGATTTTGAGACAATGTGGCTCCAAGGCACTAAACCACTCTGGATAATGTAAAATGTTACAGCTCTCCAGATTGTTCTTTTAAAAGGCTTTCTTTTCTAAATTAGAATTCAGACTAAACAGCCCCTAAAAATGATCTCCTGTTCTTATTAGATAAGGAAATGAGAAGAAGAGATCAGGTGAGTACAGGAAGGCTCTAGAGGCAAGCCTTCCTCACACTGAAAAAGAACTGCCAGGTTGACTGGACTGGGACTGCAGAGCCCAATCTGAACCATCCATCTAAAGACTCCACTAGGTGTTATTACATATGGAAAAACCTAGATTTGGGGAAATGCAAGGATGGGGGATTGCAGGGCTCTGGAGGACTGTCCTGGTAGGGCCATTATGGCAAAGCCAACCACAGAGAGAGCAGACGTTCTGAGTTTCAACTACCCTACAAGGGGACAGAGGAACACCAGAGCCTATACTCTTCACCTTGACACAATGATGTACTACACAATGTATTCCCACATGAAAAGCATTCTCTACTAAATGGAATACATAGAATAGTAGTTCAGAGTCAAAAGCTGGAGCAGGATAGGTCCAGGTTTAAATTATCATTTTGCCACTTATTAGCTGTGAGAGACCTTGGGCGTATTATTTAACTTCTCTGAACCTCAGTTTCCTCAACTGAGGAAAAAAGTGAATATAACTGTACCTACCTCCTAGAATTATTTTAAGGATTAAGTTAGATAATACATACAAAGTCCTTAGCCTTGATTAGGTGCTCAAAGATTAGTAATAATGACAATAATAAGTAACTCTCAGTCCTACTTTTGGAGGCTAGATACCTGGTTTTAAGTAGATATTATGTTTTAGCATTATAATAAATCTCACCCCCGATTTATAATTGTTTCCAGGTAAATTCAGAGCTAAAACTGTCTATGACTGGGCAGGTGTTACACAGGAAACAAAATTTAAAGCCTGCATCTGTACAGGATGGCTTAAGTAAGTGGGCTGTATTGATTGTGAGGTTCATCTTAGAGCTGATGTTTAATTTCAAGAGACAATGTCCGTTATTCTGGGGATGATGCTGACATGCATCTTTTTTTTTAATTGAAGTATAGTTGATTTACAATGTTTCAGTTGTACAGCAAAGTGATTCAGATATATATATATATATATATATATATATATATTCTTACAAGATACTGAATATAGCTGACATGGATCTTTATCAGAATCTTCTGGATTCCTATTTGAAATGGTGCCATCATTTGCACCATGGCTTCTGTGGTCACCACAGTGTCATGCTGTCAGCAAACATTAAGGGGACCACCCTACCTCAGAATAGGAAGTCATCTAAATCTGACGAAATCCTTCTTGTCTGTGTTCCCTGTCTCAGACTCTTTACTGTGTATTTAGTCAAAGCTGGTGACCCCAGAATATGAACCTTAGTTTATTAAACCATCCCCCAGGGTCCTCTCAGTGCTCTGCACTGAGAGCACTGGCATTCATGAAGAGGAAGCTGAGGATGAACTCTTTGTGTGAAGTCTCCATTTTACACTGATTTTCACTGAACACAAGATGGACTGTTTGCAGCAGGACCATTGGGGACAACAGGCTCTGGATTTTGCGCAACGATTTCTATCTCTGGTCTTTCTGGCATTGATTCAGGTTTCAGGCAAACAGAGGCACTGAGGACCTAGCAACAATCGCTAGGGAGCTTCCTGGTTGCCAGCAACAGTAAATACCACAGAGACACAAAGACTCAACCTTTCACATGCACACAATGAAACCTAGAGCCTGGTTTCTTATTTCAGATACAAGAGTCCTCTAGGTACAGCACAATAGCTTCTTCTTTCCCTTCTTTATTTAGATTTGTTAAATTTTGTACAGAAATACATACCGCCCAGGAGCCTATATAACCACCTTGTTCCTAAATTTGTCCAAGAACATTTATATTATAACCTCCCTCTTAGTACTATCTTTTTTTTACTATTTTGAGGGAGAAATGGAAGGAAGTAGTGTTGTATATCTGACTTTGGAATTTTAAATAATGTATGACTTGCTTAATGTGTTTGTAATTGGCAGTCTTCTGTAAGAGTTACAACTGATTTCCACCCTTCTGAAAATATTCAGGAATATTATCTGAAAGCTCTTCTCCAAGTTTACTGTCTAATATGCTTTTAGAAAGGATAGAAGCATACAGAATATGAAATAGAGCACTGGCAATTTAAGGTTTTTTCATGACTCATTTAAGGAAATTGCATAATAGCCTTCCTCAGCCAACCTCACACACTCTTCTCAAATACCTTGCTGTTTTCCTTATTCTATTCCCTCATCCTGGTCTCTTTTTCCATCCTTTCTATGGGCCATTAACTTTTCTCTCTTTTCTCTAAGGCTGTAAAACTCTCTAGGGTACAGTCATGTGGTATGCAAAGTGATGAGGGAAAACTGAACTACCCCCAAGCTTGCTAGTCTGTCTCCTGGCAACTGTATGATATGTTGCTTAGTAACACGAAGGGTGAGAGTGAAGTCTCTCTTACATACCTAAAAATACTGAAATCATTTAAAAATATTAATACTGGGCTTATTTAGTAAAGTATGCTAAATCCAGAGACAATCTTACCATAAGGAGAGACTTATTTCAGGGCATGCTACCTTGAGTAAACCTCTACATCTCTTATAATCTGTATACTAAATAACAGGTTGCTGTTCTTATAAGCAGAAAAAAAAACCGCAGCCTTTTCTAATCCTTTCTCTTCAACACATGCATAATCAATGTTTAAGGGGAATAGAGAAATGATCTTTTAGGCTGAGCAGCCTTTCCTCTCTTCTGCACATGCATAATTGATTTTTAAATCTAAAGGAAGATGGAGAAATGTTTCCCAAAACCTTTTGCAGCTGGACAACACTGGGAGTTGCGTCTTTCAGGATTACGACTGTCTGGAGAGTAATTCTCTGTCGATTTATCCAGGGGTTATCAGAATTTAGAGGTAACTGAATCACACTACTCCAAAGCATTAAAACTCTTTAGTTCCAAGCAGTAAATTATTAATTCTAAGAGAATACTATTTACTGAATTGGACCTACTGCATCAGACTCTTCAATGCAGGAACTGGAATCAGTATTTTTAACTAGCACCCGAGCTACTTCAGCACATTTAGGAAACACTGGTGTAGTGGATGATTCCAATATGTTACAAAGGGTTATCTTCTCCTATTTTGGCTCATGGATTTATACATGTAATGCTTAAAGAGGAAGCTCAAAGACCAATTCCTAAATATTCTGCCACATCCTCCCCTTGAGCTAAGCCCTTTGGCTAATAAAATTGGTCAAGCTTTAGATGATTAGTCATTTGTTAATCCTGCAAATATTTATTAAGACAATTTTGAAATATAATTGACAGAATTTAGTGATTAGTTGGGATTAACTTAAATTAGTTAATAATATATAGAAAGTTCTAAGAATAGCACCTGGCACATAGTAAATATTATATGAAGTTATTATTA
The DNA here is from genome assembly GCF_964341445.2 of Mesoplodon mirus. Lineage (NCBI taxonomy): Eukaryota > Metazoa > Chordata > Mammalia > Artiodactyla > Ziphiidae > Mesoplodon > Mesoplodon mirus. Next base: position 55,556,950 of record NC_138987.1, on the reverse strand, counting down.
TTTTAATCTAGCTTGATAGACTAGAAAGATGGTGACAATGAACTAATATTGAGAATAGAATAATTGAGAGTATAGAATACTGAGGAGAGTAATGGAGAAAAATAACTAATTTCACTTAGATATATTGAATTTGAGATGGCTGCAGGTCATCCTGGGGGATAAAAACCAGTAAGAAATATAAGTCTCAAAGATGGGGGCATGTTGCATAAGACTTCTAAAAAATAAATTCTTATTTTTTGTGTGGCTAGCTCTACATAAAAATGGACCAGTTGTAATTCATCAGTATTTTACTTCTAACAATATCAATGCAACTATAAACAATTTTGGAGGCAGTAAAAATTTTTTCTCACTAGTAAATCAATCTCACCCTGATTTCTCTATAACATGGAATTAATTAAGACAAGGACTTGAGAGAAAAAAAGAGAAACACACATTTGGATGGTTGGGGGAAGGGACTCTGGAGCTTTTTTTGATTGCTATTAAATCTCTGTAGCCAGTACACCATGGCAACCTTCCCAGTCTGCCACCTAATTTCCATCTGCTTTGAGGTAAAGGAGGGGCAGGACTGAGGCAGTTCAATGTGCATTCTTGTGAGTGTATGTAATTTGGGTTAATGAAATGCAACTAAATTATAAATTGTGTTTCATGGAAAACTGAGATTACCTGCTGTCTTTTACACTTCCTTCTCTTTCTTCTCGTCTAAGGATGCCTTTGAGCCTCTTCAAGTTTTGTCCCCTTTTTCCAAATGTCAGATTCCATCAGTAGACTTGGGTAAAGCACCTCCTCAATGTACCAGAACAAAATTACAAATTAAAATGTGTATTTCAGTACATAAATACTTTGTTAAAAACAGTGGTTCAGTAAATGACTGAACATCAATGAGTGACCTCAAAACATTGCACTACAATACAAGAGATAGATTTTTCATATTACAGAGTACACGTGTTTAATGTGTCATTTTATAAGTCTTACTTCTGGAACAGAAATTCATTAATATTTATCTCTGCTATACTACATATAAATGTCCTTCCCAAAACAGATGAAACTCAGGTACCAGAATCACCACAGATAATTCTTAACCACCATTATCCAGAAAAAAACTATTATTTAGTAATAGTGCATTTGTTGACCAGAGGTTGAAAAAGTGAATGTTAAGCTTTAAATAAAACTCTGAATTCAGGTGTGGGGTCATATTCTTACCTAGACCTTACTTTGAAATTTTGCCAAGTGGAATGCAGCAGATAGTCTTTAAAGGCCATACTTAATGAGAGCCAATTCACTCAATACCTTGATCAGTGCTGAACCCTAAAATAAAGATAAATGTAAAAAAAAAAGATAAATGTAAATTCAGCATGTCAGCATAATCATATTCATCTCCTTGCTTAAATTTAGAATTTGAGGTGTGTTTTTGTTATGGAATTCAAGGGAAACTTAGTTGTTTGAATTTATCCATTTACAATCAAACCTACATGAGGAAGGCAGCATGAGGTGGACAGGTATGGTCATTTCAAAAGGATGCAGAGGCAGTGTACACCATAGTGGGATGAAGTGGGGAAATGTGACACAGTTCTTTGTGTCTGAAAGCTCCTGCACTGACCTCTCTCTCACAGCACTCAACATAGTTTCCATTCTCTGGACCTTGAACTCCTCCGGGCCAGAAAACATGTTTTATGTCTTTTGGCCACGCCCTTGCTGTATACTTATTTCCTTGTAGCTAAATCCAATGAACACTCTACTGTCCTTATTAACAACCCCTCTACAGTAGCTGATGTTACTCAGCACTCTATGCTGACACTGTCCTTCCTTTGTTTCTATAACATCAATGTCTTCTGCTTTTTCTCCTTCTTGGCCAGTGCATCTGTGTGTCCTTTTCTGACACTGCTTTCTCTTGAAGTCCTTTACTGTTATTTATTTATTTATTTATTTATTTATTTATTTATTTATTTATTTTCAGCAGCATTGGGTCATTGTTGCTGTGCGTGGGCTTTCTCTAGTTGTGGCGAGCGGGGGCTACTCTTCGTTGCGGTGTGGGGGCTTCTCATTGTGGTGGCTTCTCATGTTGCAGAACACGGGCTCTAGGCGCTCGGGCTCAGTAGTTGTGGCGCACAGACTTAGTTACTTAGCTGCTCCACAGCATGTAGGATCTTCCCGGACCAGGGCTCAAACCCGTGTCCCCTGCACTGGCAGGCGGATTCCTAACTACTGCGTCACCAGGAAAGTTTCTGTTTTTAATTTACTAAGTCTATTCCCAAATCGGGTAAGTCAAACTCCCAAATATCCCCCAAATCCATCACTTTCCTTCCAACCACTCTCTTTCCCTCTATCCCCATGACTTTCATCATAAAGCCTGGATGATTGCAATAGCCCCCTAATTAGTCTCCTTGTCTCCCATCTCAAATGCTTCCAATCCATTCTTTAAATCCATAATGGTCTTTCTAATCTGGTCTAAATTATGACAAAAAGGAGAATTAAGCCCAAGGCTGCCTGGCTCTGGAGGCAGCAGCCCCATCCTTCATTCCTTGCTGCTCCTCATTCCTACATGTCATCAACTCCTCTAGATTCAACCTTCCATATATTTCCCAAATATATCCACTGTTTTCCATTGCCTCTACCACTTCCTTAAATCAGTGTTATCATCAACTAACCAGCCATCTTCTAACCAGTCTCCCTGCCTCGTGTTCCTCCATCCCCAACTTTGTTCTATCTATTCTCTCTGCACAGAGCAGTCAGGATCTTGCTGAAATGCAAAGTTCATTATTCCTCTTTCCTTTAATGGCTCTCACTGAGTTTGGAATAAGGTCCTTTCATAATCAATTATTTGCATAATCCTCCAGACCAGTACTCCCCAATCCCCTTATACTTTATGTAACAAACCATAACAAACCACTTCCAGTTTCTGAAACTCACCCAGTTGTCTGTGTATTTGCATGTGGACCCTCCTCTGCATTTGTACCTACTACTCCTATTCATTTTTCAAGACAGCCCCAAGTATCACCTCTTCCAGGAAGCCTTCCTGCATCCTCTACACTACACCACCCCCCAAAGACCTGGAGATTATAAGTAATATATATCTCTTTGCACAGGATCATGCCATGCCTCTTCCTTGGGACTTATCAGAATGCATTATGTCCAGTTAAATCTTAGCCAAACAAGCACCTATTAATACCCTAGACTATGCTTGGCCCAATATAAGCACCTTAGAAGGCAATCAATATGTTTCCAGAAAGAAAACAAATGAATAAACATGTGAAGCCTATATGGTTGTTCATCCATATGAGTTAATCACTTGGGTTAAAAAAAGATTTTAGGGCTTCCCTGGTGGCGCAGTGGTTGAGAGTCCGCCTGCCGATGCAGGGGACACAGGTTCGTGCCCCGGTCTGGGAAGATCCCACATGCCACGGAGCGGCTGGGCCCATGAACCATGGCTGCTGAGCCTGCGCGTCCGAGAGAGGTCACAACAGTGAGAGGCCCGCGTACCGCAAAAAAAAAAAAAAAAAAAAAAAAAAAAAGATGTCAAGCAAGACAGGAATAAAGACGCAGACGTAGAGAATGAACTTGAGGACACGGGAGGGGGAAGGGTAAGCTGGGACAAAGTGAGAGAGTGGCATGGACATATATACACTACCAAATGTAAAATAGATAGCTAGTGGGAAGCAGCCGCATAGCACAGGGAGATCAGCCCGGTGCTTTGTGACCACCTAGAGGGGTGGGATAGGGAGGGTGGAAGGGAGACGCAAGAGGGAGGGGATATGGGGATACATGTATACATATAGCTGATTCACTTTGTTATACAGCAGAAACTAACACAACATTGTAAAGCAATTATACTCCAATAAAGATGTTTTAAAAAATTAAAAAAAAAAAAAGATGTCAAGGAGCCATTGGCATATAGAAAGGATCTGCAGCTTTGGGAGCGAACACACTTACCAAACACTAGGGCAAGATCCATAGAATAAAATTAGGAAAAAGTCTAGGACCGAACCTTGAGGAACTCCAACATTTAAAGATTAGGAGAAGAGAGGCAGGTTCTCTTACATCGACCGCCTAAGAGTCGCGCTGTAAGAAGCAGCAACCTCTCCTCCTCCTCTCCGCCATCTCCGTGAGTGCATCTCCATCCACGTTGGCCAGGCTGGTGTCCAGATCGGCAATGCCTGCTGGGAGCTCTACTGCCTGGAACACGGCATCCAGCCTGATGGCCAGATGCCAAGTGACAAGACTATTGGGGGAGGAGATGACTCCTTCAACACCTTCTTCAGTGAGACAGGCACTGGCAAACATGTGCCCAGGGCAGTGTTTGTAGACCTGGAACCCACGGTCATTGATGAAGTTCGCACTGGCACCTACCGCCAGCTCTTCCACCCTGAGAAGAGGAAGAACCAGGAGAAACCGAGAAGAAACAAAAAAAGTATGAGGGAAACACAGAAAATAGAGAATTTTTGAAGCCAAGGGCACAAAGCGTCTCAAGAAAGAGATAATAGGGCTTCTCTGGCGGCGCAGTGGTTGAGAGTCCGCCTGCCGATGCAGGGGACATGGGTTCGAGCCCCGGTCCGCGAAGATCCCACGTGCCGCAGAGCGGCTGGGCCCGTGAGCCATGGCCGCTGAGCCTGCGCGTCCGGAGCCTGCGCTCTGCAACGGGAGAGGCCACAACAGTGAGAGGCCCGCGTACCGCAAAAAAAAAAAAAAAGAAAAGAAAGAGATAACAGTCAACTGTGACAAAGCTTATCACAGGTCAACAAGAACCAAAAAGTGTCCAATGGATTTAGCAACAAATGGAGAGGGCATTTGGTTTCAAGAAGTGGTAGGAGCAGAATCTAGACTGAAATGTATTTAGGGATAAATAGGAGGTGAAGAAGTAGAAAAATTGTTAGACAACTCCCTTGTTTCCTACATCAGTTATGATACATGGGGTCACGTGATGGATTCTACAAGGCTCCTCCCCATACACACACAGAAACACATGCCATTCTCAAAACTACTTGTTTTATTACTTTGATTGAACCAGAAGATTCTAGAGAAAAGAGACCATGTTACTACCTCTGAATTCTCCATGCTACACTGGATGGTCCAGGGCTTATTGCAGACAGCAAGTAAATGCTTATTGAATAAGCAAGGTAAAATACTTTATTAAATACCTTTAAATTATTAACCATGATAATAGTTATGAAAATATGCACAGACAGAAATCATTCATTTAATTCAACAAACATGTATATGATGTGTACCATATGCTAGGCAATCTGTGACTAGGATTCACATTTTAGTGGAGAGGAGATGTAGACACCCAAATAAATAATTTAAATTCCACAAATATTATGGTAGAAAAAATGTTTTATCCTAATTTTACTGTGGACAAGAAAGAATACATTAGTAGAATATTTATACATGTATACTGATGTAAGTTAAAGAATTTGGCAGTAAATATAAAAAAATGATCTAGTAGGACTTCCCTGGTGGTGCAGTGGTTAAGAATCCGCCTGCCAATACAGGGGACACAGCTTCGATCCCTGGTCCAGGAAGATCCCACAGGCTGCAGAGCAACTAAGCCCATGCGCCACAACTACTGACCCTGCACTCTAGAGCTCACGAGCCACAACTACTGAAGCTCACCTGCCTATAGCCCGTGCTCTGCAACAAGAGAAGCCACTGCAGTGAGAAGCCTTTGCACCTCAACGAAAAGTAACCCCTGCTCGCTGCAACTAGAGAAAGCCTGCACACAGCAACGAAGACCCAACACAACCAAAAATAAATATAATTTTTAAAAAAATGATCTAGTAAAAAAATTTTTTTTTGCTTCCCATAGCTTGTATGCTATTAAGTCAGATAATCAGGAACAAAAAGAATAGATTATTATTTCCCCTCCTCTCCCACTTATATATTTAAGAGTAACAGTGCTCACATAGTCTATTTCTGACCTAGATCTTATTGTTACTTATGTCCAAGGGGAGGGAAAAAAATCCTAATTTTCATGAATGCTTCTGAGATAGAATTACAAAGAATCAATTGCATGAACCCTCCTCTCTTTTATTTAATCCTCTGTAAATTGCAGTAAAGAACTGAGACTATTGGGGAAATGACATATTGTTTTCGTATTGTAAAGAAAATAAAATTCAAGACTGTGCCTCTTATTCCAAAAAAGGAGATTTGTACACTTTACCATGGTCCAGTTGTGTGTAATTTATTTCTTTATTAAACTTTTGAAAGAAGTATTTTCAGTGAGCTACTTATTAATCCTTATACTTCCCTATGCCATTTAATTCTTACTTTTGTTAAGTGTATTTTCTGGTTCAGTAAAAAGTATTCCAGTCATCCTTAACCCTTCTGTCTCTTTACTGAAATATACTTTTATTTGCTAAAGGGAGAGACAAGATAATGAAGATTATTTTTCCTGTAAAATATGCAAGAAGTAGACAAAATTATTTGTGTGTCGGGTCTCATTTTTTTCTAGGGATGACTACCACAGCAAATTTGAACAAGTAAAGCAGAGCTGTGGCTCTCAGGCTAGAAAAATCCATGGTCGCCACTGTCACACCACAACCTGCAGCAGCTGTCTCAAGTCCCTCCCTCCCACGCCCAAGCACTGCCTGCCAGCCCAGCAGGAATGAATGGGCTCTGCAGAGCACTATAAATGGTGCTGCAGATGCTGAAAATCTGTTGCTAAAAACCAAAAGGAAAAATTATCCACCAAAATACAAATTTTCAACTTTGGTGGCAATAACAAACTTCTTTACCTATGAAATTTCATTAGCAACATCAAATGGTACCCAGTCAGAGTCATATTCTGCACACCACATCCTTGTTGGCAATGGAACCTTTCTAAATAGCAAAAGAATGTTACTGCAATCCATTTCCTAGGGCTGAAAGCAAAGCCTTTTGTCCCAAGAGGCAATTGAGCAACCACCAGAGTCTCTAGTTGAATAGCAACAGTATGAGGCTGGCTACAATTCCCACAGTTAAAAGCCCTATCTTAGAGGAGGAAAATTTACTGAATTCACATAAGAGCTACATAAAAAAGAAATGCAGTTATTGAGCTGACATCTACACGGTCGTCTGCGGAAGGAGACAATATTACAAAATGGTTTTCTTTTTTACACTATACAGCTCTCCTCCTTTTAAATTTTCTCTTTCCAGAAGAGAGAACAATGCAGAATATAACTGCATGCACAGGTAGTACTAGCTTCTGAACTCAGTTCTTTCTCTTTGTATTTTCTCAGTTCTATAATAGGAAAGATGATTCATTTTAAGGAACAATACACTACATAAAATATATTACATAGACTTCTGGTAAAGGAATATTTCTGGCAGACTAAGTATGGTATGTTCATTAGATCTTAATTATCTTCATGTTAGAACTACTTGTGTGCTTCCATATTTAGTATGATTATTCTTTCCATCTTCTGTTTTTGTTTAACTATTAGGGATAGGGTTGCAAAAGAAGGTCTAAAAATAAATTACTTGAACCTGAGAAACCATTTTGGATGGTTCTATTATTGAATCTTTTTTAAATTAAAAAAAAATTACATTTACATTTACCCAAGCCATTCCCATCTTCTCTTCTACTTTATTTTTAAAGCAATTAGAGATGTTGAATCCTCACCGAATGCAGTTTAGTATACTTTGAGGGAGGGGCTGGGAATAATTTTCCATTAAATATCTCATCTCAAATTCTGCGATTACATGTTGGGGGAAAAAACTCTTACATTGGTAATTTTAACTGTAGTTTGAGGTTTAAACAATATAAAATCATCCAACTCCAGTTCTCTTTCTTCCCTCCCCTCACGCCTTCCCAACCCCACCCCATAATGGATGTTCGGCTGACTGTTTTTGCACGGTCTCTTTGTCTGAAGGATGCAAACAGTCTATGGATGCTAGGGAAAAAGGGGTGGGTGAGAGATTACCTCATCCCATGTCGCTTGCACCAATCACCACTCTTCTGTCATGGCTTCTCTGGGCAGATTGAGGGGTCTGGACCAACAGGAAAAGGCCCCAGCCCATCCCCATGGTGACCGAGTTGTATATAGGGAGCCGCATCCGCCCATGTGCCGCAGGTTCTCTTACATCGACCGCCTAAGAGTCGCGCTGTAAGAAGCAGCAACCTCTCCTCCTCCTCTCCGCCATCTGCTCGGCAGCCACAAAACAGCAACTATGGTAAGAATGTTTTCTCCGGCTCTTTGTGACCGTTGGGTGGGGTCAGCCTCCCAGGGTCTACTTGGAAAATCTTGAGCCCTTCTTCCTTTACAACTCGTTTGGATCAGTGTAGCTTTACGCTTTATTTGCGAGGTTGAGATTTGCCCCAAATCCTTGAGCCCGGCCGCCGCCGCAGTGCGGGGTGCAGGAGCCCAGCCAGAACCGCGTCCAGGGCGCAGCGGAACAGTGAGGGAGAACAAAGGCGGCGCGGAGGGAGTTTTTGTTATCCGAGCCCTTCGTTGCAGCAAGCAGCTCATCTGTCGGTGATGAAAGGGTCTGGGGCAGGGAAGGCGATATTGGCGTCGCCTGCTCGGCCCCTGTGTGTGCGTACGGTATTCGTGTGACTCGAAGAGCCCTTCCTCGCGTTGTTCCCCAGGGACAGGGAGAGGAGGAGTCGACCAAAAAGTCGGGGGTCGGTGGGTGTTGCTGGGAAGAAGAGGGGGGAGAGAAGGAAAGGGACAAAGCGGAGCTTCGGGTTAATATAAAAAAATCTCTCGCCAGTTCGTTGACGTTTTAGAAAGATACCCATGTATTAACGTGGAAAATGGTTAGTTTCTGTTGGAACCCGTGGCGGCCGGCGTCAAGGCGGCGCAGGGGCGGAGTTGTTTTGTTTCTTGCTTCTCTGGCCTTGGAACCACAGGGCGGGGTTCGCCCTCACTAAGCCTCCTCTGTCAGGAGAAGACTTTTAATAAGCCTTTCATCTTTGCAGAACCGTAGGCGTTATAAGGTTTTTCATTCACTGTTAAAACTTAGATGAAAATTTTTTTTTCTTGAGGAGCAAAATCACAATTCACTTGACAAGTCCTTTAATGTCTGGTGTGGGGCCGCCCAGCTCTGACTCGTGTGTGTCCGTCTTGGCCGCACGTTCAGCGAGAGAGAAAGCCGATTTTGTGAGCCAGGGTGCTGTATTGCGGAGGACCCAGGGAAACGCCCTTCCCTCCACCCCCCCCCGCCCCCATTTGTCAGTGAATAGACAACGGATAGACAAAGGAAGCTGTAGCCATAGAAGCCATATAGAGAAGACACTCTCTGTTGAATGTAATGAGTATGAATATTCTGTATTCTGTGGTGGTTACAGAATCTCAGAATGAAAATACTATTTTGTTGTTTTAAATAATATTTCATTATCCTTTCACTGGGCTTTTATTCCTTGTTTGGTAGCTTCTGATGTGCTATTTATTTGTAATTTAGGCACCATTGTTTTAAAGATACTAATAATATTTCAGTTTTTTGCAGTGGAGAAGATTCTGGGAAAACTTTTTTTTTTTTAAGTAATGAAAATGCTGCAGACAAAGAAGACATACTCTTGTGCAGCTGTCTTTTGTTCTAGTGCATCTTCATTAATTCATTTCAATGTAGGCATATGGTCCCAGGCTGGGACAGAGGAGGAAAACTGGCAGAATAGCACAATGAGATCATGTAGGCAGTTGCTGGAAATAGAGCTTGCTCTGTTAAATAATGTAGCAGACAGTACAGGCTGGCACAAGGCACAGCAAATGCAGCAATGCAGCAATGCAGGAGGCATTCCTTGTTTAGCTTCTAACCCACTAGTACGGATGGATTCTGCAGAAAGACTGCAAAAGGGTGTGGCTTCCAGCCTCAGCTGCAGTACAGATGTCCATGTTGGAATACCAAGTCCTATTTAGCAGAAATGCTCTTTATTTAAAGGGAAAGGAGGCAGTAATATTGATTACAGTTAATTACTGATTGAATTTACTTCATTTTACAAATTCTGTGCTTTGAATATTTTTTAAATATGAGAAATCTTCTGTTCAAGCATGGCTGTTGGAACAATGGGCTTGCACCATGTGCTAAACAGTGCAACATTATTATTCAGACCACACACATCTGCAGCATTTACAGCAGGTGGTTTTCCTTAACTGTTTCTATTGCGTTATGGATATGACCTCAAATAAATTTGAAGAATACTTCTATATTAGTTTTAGAAATTTACTGAAAACTGAAAATGCTAATATAACTAATTTTACAGTTTTTCTCTGTTCCTTCCCACAGCGTGAGTGCATCTCCATCCACGTTGGCCAGGCTGGTGTCCAGATCGGCAATGCCTGCTGGGAGCTCTACTGCCTGGAACACGGCATCCAGCCTGATGGCCAGATGCCAAGTGACAAGACTATTGGGGGAGGAGATGACTCCTTCAACACCTTCTTCAGTGAGACAGGCGCTGGCAAACATGTGCCCAGGGCAGTGTTTGTAGACCTGGAACCCACGGTCATTGGTGAGTTGACCTCAGTAACCCCAATGAGATCCCGGGGGTCTGGGACAGGAGGTGTGTCCTGGGGGCTCCACTGATGCCCTGGGGTCGAGCAGACTTGTGCAGGTTGTTAGTGATGGGTGGCTGCTTCGTTTTCCCTTTCCAGATGAAGTTCGCACTGGCACCTACCGCCAGCTCTTCCACCCTGAGCAGCTCATCACAGGCAAGGAAGATGCTGCCAATAACTATGCCCGAGGTCACTACACCATTGGCAAGGAGATCATTGACCTCGTCTTGGACCGAATTCGGAAACTGGTATGTTTATTCTCAAGAATAAAGTAAATTAATGAACCTAAGGGAGATATTTGGAATATGCTCTTTTTTTCATACAGAATTGAAATGTAATAGTGAGGTTAATTATTCCTTTAAAGTTTTTTTTTAAGTTCAATTAAAATATGAACTATTTGATGTCATTTTATAAATATTAATAAAGATATTTTTAATAAAGAAATGCTGAGTAATTTAAGGAAGGTCTACATTTTTTAAAAAACTGTTTCTTGTCAAAATATGATCTAAATCTTTGGAATTAATATGAAAAGTGAAAATATTTATTATCATTACTATGATGGTATCACAAAGAGCAATAACTATGTTTTTTCTATTCCTCTTTTGTAACAGGCTGACCAGTGCACAGGTCTTCAGGGCTTCTTGGTTTTCCACAGCTTTGGCGGGGGAACTGGTTCCGGGTTCACCTCCCTGCTGATGGAACGTCTCTCTGTCGATTATGGCAAGAAGTCCAAGCTGGAGTTCTCCATTTACCCAGCCCCTCAGGTTTCCACAGCTGTAGTTGAGCCCTACAACTCCATCCTCACCACCCACACCACCCTGGAGCACTCTGATTGTGCCTTCATGGTAGACAATGAGGCCATCTATGACATCTGTCGTAGAAACCTTGATATTGAGCGCCCAACATATACTAACCTGAATAGGTTGATAGGTCAAATTGTGTCCTCCATCACCGCTTCCCTGCGATTTGATGGAGCCCTGAATGTTGATCTGACAGAATTCCAGACCAACCTGGTGCCCTATCCTCGTATCCACTTCCCTCTGGCCACATATGCCCCTGTCATCTCTGCTGAGAAAGCCTACCATGAACAGCTTTCTGTAGCAGAGATCACCAATGCTTGCTTTGAGCCAGCCAACCAGATGGTGAAATGCGACCCTCGCCATGGTAAATACATGGCTTGCTGCCTGTTGTACCGTGGTGATGTGGTTCCCAAAGATGTCAATGCTGCCATTGCCACCATCAAGACCAAGCGTACCATCCAGTTTGTGGACTGGTGCCCCACTGGTTTCAAAGTTGGCATTAATTACCAGCCTCCCACTGTGGTACCTGGTGGAGACCTGGCCAAAGTACAGCGAGCTGTGTGCATGCTGAGCAACACCACAGCCATCGCTGAGGCCTGGGCTCGCCTGGACCACAAGTTTGACCTGATGTATGCCAAGCGTGCCTTTGTTCACTGGTACGTGGGTGAGGGCATGGAGGAAGGAGAGTTTTCTGAGGCCCGTGAGGACATGGCTGCCCTTGAGAAGGATTATGAGGAGGTTGGTGTGGATTCTGTTGAAGGAGAGGGAGAGGAAGAAGGAGAGGAATACTAAAGTTAAAATGTCACAAAGGTGCTGCTTTTACAGGGAAGCTTATTCTGTTTTAAACATTGAAAAGTTGTGGTCTGATCAGTTAATTTGTATGTAGCAGTGTATACTCTCATGTACAATTACTGACCTATGCTCTAAAACACGATGCTTTGTTATAGATCCAAGCTATCCATTTCTCTGATGGGTTTGAATAAAGTATTCCCTGTCTTAAATGAGCTCAGTCTTGTGCTTTCTATTTGGGTGTCTGAAAATTTTCATCTCTTCAGTAGATTGAGAAGAAAGAATAACTAACTATTGACTGTGGTTTATACATATTCTATGCAATGATTTATTTTTTAATTTTAAATTGTCTTAGTATATTATAAAACTTATTTATAAAATATACCATGCATATCTAAAGATTACTATTAGATGTAAATCAACCATACTTCAATTTTAAAAATCGATTAAAAAAAAGGCGGTAAAGATTACCATTAGATAACATCCATGCTACTCTTAAGTTTTGACTCCATTATAATAGTTCCTTAAATTGCTAGTACTTTGAGAATTGATATTTGCTAATGCACAACCAAAATCTGGTTGACTGCTGAGTCTCATACAACTAACATAAAATGGTGAATATTCCAAATGCATCATCAGGTCTTACAAGCTTATTTTCATGCCCCTCATCTCCTTGGCAAGTGTCTAGTGCCATCATGCTTCCCCTGCCCTGGGTTTTCAAAAGTAGTCTGTTCTCTCCAAGCAATTTCCTACTATGCTAGACCTAGTGCTTTACTTTCTTCTCCAAACTTATTTTCAGATGAATATCACACTGGAAAAGCCTGATACACTTATTCACTCTAATGTGTTAGTTATATGTCTGAACTTTAACTCTCCAAGGATATTCTTATTTTAATATGGGCCAATAACTTCAAAGAACAAAACTCTAACAGTGTAATAGTAGGCATCAACAACCAACACAGTGAATGAAACAGTTTTGGACCAAGGGGTTTTGTCAACAATAGAGTTCAGCTGCCAGTCCAAATGACCAAAAGGCTAAGAACCCAAGGACAGCAAGTTTTGTGCCATCACATTATCTTGTTCTGGGATAATACCCAGTGATAATGAAAAGATTTTTTTAGTATTAACTGCCTATTTAATCTGTTTTTTCCTTGACACTGCCAACTAAGGGGTGTAATAGAATTGTACTGGAATCTGAGTTTAATGTAAGTTAATGGAGATAATGAAGAAGAAGAAATAAGCCAAGATCAGCTAATTTGAGGAACTTGCCTGGTGGTGCAGTGGATGACACTCCATGCTCCCAATGCAGGAACCTGGGGTTCGATCCCTGGTCAGGGAACTAGATTCCCACATGCATGCTGCAACTAAGAGTTCACATGCCACAACTAAGGACCTGGCGAACTGCAACTAAGAAGCCCACCTGCCGCAACTAAGACCAGGTGCAACCAAATAAATTTTTTTTTTAAAAAAGATCAACTAATTTGAAAGCCAATTCAGAATTGCTCAGTAGTTTTAACTAAAGCTAATGCAAACAGATCTGATGTACAAAAGTAAAAGGTCTTGCTCATTCAGATAAAAAACAATGTGGAGGGACTTCCCCGGTGGTCCAGTGGTTAAGACTCCACGCTTCCACTGCAGAGGGCATGGGTTCAATCCCTGGTTGGGGAACTAAGATCCCACATGCTGCACAGCACGGCCCCCCCAAAAATTTGGCAACTAGATCAAATGTCAGTTTTTAATGTACATTCCCAGCACACAGCAAAGTATAAGGGATACGGTAGATGTACAATGGTTATTGGTTGAATGAGTAAAACATAGGATAAAGAGCTACAAATATAAAAATCATAGAAGTTAAATAAAAGCCCTATGATCCTAATCTCAATTGTAAATATCAGTGTGAATTTGTTATATATTCTCTATTATGAAAGAAAATTTTTTTTTATAGCTTTGTCCACTGAAAATGCCTAGAACCAATGTAACAGTAGTATCCCCAGCACTCAGATGGTGGTCGCTAAATATCATTTCTCACTGAAAGGAAGCAGGACATTTTAGAGAAATGACTAATTCCAAGCCTGGAGCAGGAAATATACAAGTTCAGCCCAAGTATTTTCTCATTCCAGAAAGCAAGGAAGATATAAAAGACAAAGTCAAATCAAAGGGACACAGGAGTCAGGTTGAAGGGGCTCTCATTAATGGTACAACGTAAGTATTGAAAACAATACTGACTGCAATGTATTGAACCATACAAAATTTGTTAAAATCCATGAGATCATAATGGCTTTGTTTAGCTTAAAAAAGAATGTAGAGGGGCTTCCCTGGTAGCGCAGTGGTTGAGAGTCCGCCTGCCGATGCAGGGGACACGGGTTCGTGCCCCGGTCTGGGAAGATCCCACATGCCGTGGAGCGGCTGGGCCCGTGAGCCATGGCCGCTGAGCCTGTGCGTCCAGAGCCTGTGTTCTGCAGCGAGAGGCCACAACAGTGAGAGGCCCGCATACCGCAAAAAAAATGTAAAAATTACTAAAAACATTAAATAGAATGATCATATGATCCAGAAATTCCATTTCTGGGTAAATACCCAAAAGAACTGAGAGAAGGGACTCAGATATTTGTACACCCATGCTCATAGTAGCATTATTCACAATAGCCAAAAGGTGGAAGCAACCCTAATGTCCATCAATTGATGAATGAATAAACAAAATGTAATACACATACAATGGAATATTATTCAGCCTTAAAGAAGGAAATTTTGACACACATTATAACATGGATGAACTTTGAGGACATCATTCATAAGCCAGACACAAAAGGGCAAATAGTGTCTCATTCCAATTATGAGGTAACTAGAATAGTCAAATTCATAGAGACAGAAAATAGAATAGGAGTTCCCAGGGGCTGGGGGGAAGCATATAATGGGAAGTTATTGTTTACTGGATACAGTGTTTCATCTGTTTGGAATGATGAATAGTGGTGACGGTTGCACAGTGATGTGAATGTACTTAATGCTACTGAATTGAACCTAGGGGCAGGACAGGAATAAAGACGCAGACGTAGGGCTTCCCTGGTGGCGCAGTGGTTGAGAGTCCGCCTGCTGATGCAGGGGACATGGGTTCATGCCCCGGTCTGGGAGGATCCCACATGCTGCAAAGTGGCTGGGCCCGTGAGCCATGGCCGCTGAGCCTGCGCGTCCGGAGCCTGTGCTCCGCACCGGGAGAGGCCACAGCAGTGAGAGGCCCGAGTAACGCAAAAAAAAAAAAAAAAAAAAAAAAAAAAGGACGCAGACGTAGAGAATGGACTTGAGGACACGGGGAGGGCGAAGGATTAGCTGGGATGAAGTGAGAGAGTGGCACTGACATATATATACTACCAAATGTAAAATAGATAGCTAGTGGGAAGCAGCCGCATAGCACAGGGAGATCAGCTCGGTGCTTTGTGACCACCTAGAGGGGTGGGATAGGGAGGGTGGGAGGGAGACGCAAGAGGGAGGGGATATGGGGATATATGTATATGTATAGCTGATTCAATTTGTTATACAGCAGAAACTAACACAACAATGTAAAGCAATTATACTCCAATAAAGATGTTAAATAAATAAATAAAATGATGATAATAATAATAATAACAAATGGGATAAAATGGAAGCAACAGGGATATATTGTACAGCACAGGGAAATATAGCCATTATTTTGTAATAACTTTAATTTTTATTTTTTAAGTATAGTTAATTTACAATATTTTGTAATAACTTTAAATGAAGTATAATCTATAAAAATATGAATCACTATGTTGTACACCTGAAACTTGTATATTATTGTAAATCAACCATACTTCAATTTTTTAAAAAGGTTAAAATGGTAAATTTTATGTTTGCATATCTTACTACAATTAAAATAAACAAATAAACAATAGAAAGCATAAACCAAAATTTTTTTAAAAAATTACCTGTAGGGGAAGGGAATATGGTCTAACCAGACTTCTTTGATATTTGTTGTATCATTTGACTGTGGAAACATGTGACTGTATTATGTATCATACAAAAGAATTAAATCAAGGTGGAAAAAATACCTAATAATTAAAAGCAAAATGAAACCAGTGAATCTAACCAAGTATGAAGTTGGTGGCTTAATTACAAACTGGAAAATTATTTCAAGTGACTTAAAAACATAGTAATTTGGGAATTCCCTGGAGGTTCAGTGGTTGGGACTCTGTGCTTTCACTGCCAAGGGCCCAGGTTCGATCCCCAGTCGGGGACCTAAAATCCCACAAGCTGTGGGGGAGGGCAGCCAAAAAAAAAGAGTGTAATTTCGTTGTATATCCATAGTAAGTATATAGCCTAAGGAAGAAAAGGAACTCCAAAAAACCAAGCTGTTTTCAGTAATCATATAGTCATTAATAATACTGATATTGTTATTCTGAAACTATTACATATTAGAATAAGTGAAATAATTCATTAATGTTATTAGTAAACAAAAACCTTAAAAGTTATTATAATTATATGATATATGTTCAAGAAAGTAGAGATATGAGGAACAATCCAAATCAAAATTCTAGAGATGAAAAATACATCTGAGGTTTAAAAAAAAAATACTAAATGGGATGAACAGGGGACTTCCCTGGCGGTCCAATGGTTAAGACTCCATGCTTCCACTGCAGGGGGCACAGGTTTGATCCCTGGTCAGAGAGTCGGGGAACTAAGATCCCGCATGCCACACAGCAAGGCGAGAAAAAAAAAAAGGGATGAACAGTAGATTAGACCACAGAAGAAAAGATTAATGAATTGAAGACGTAACAATAAAAAGTACCCAAAATGAAAAAAATGAAACACAGAACAACAAAAACTGAGGAAAAAAATGAACAAATATATGGATACTAAATAGAACGTAAACAGGAGCACATTGATGATGACACAGCATTTTTAAACAGTTTATAAACTTTCAAGAATGAGATTTTAAACTTTTGGCTTTTATATTTTCTCAATTACAAACTACTTTCAACACAAAATACACTGCCACAAATACATTTAAAATAAATTTTATAAATTTATAAGGAAATATTTTTAGGATTAGAATTTAAATAACTTTAAAACACTTTTTTAATATATCATTTATTTTAATTTAATTTTATTTTTTAAATTTTAATTTAATTTTATTTTTTGCCACACAGCTTGTGGGATCTTAGTTCCCCAACTAGGACTGAACCACCAGGGAATTCCCTGTTTTACTTTATTTTTAATTGTGGTAAAATACACACAGAATAAAATTTACTATCTTAACCATTAGTTAAGTGTACAGTTCAGTAGTGTTAAGTGCATTCACATTGTTGTGCGACCAATCTCCTGAATTCTTTTCACCTTGAAAAACTAAAACTCTATACCCATTGAACAATAATTCTCCACTCCACCCTCCCGTAGCCTCTGGCAACCACTGTAATAGAGAAGAACAAATCTGACTCCATATTGGATCTGTTTCTTTTACTTTAACCTTTGTATTCTATTACTTTTTCTATAAGTTAAGAATGTTGAGCTTCCCTGGTGGCGCAGTGGTTAAGAATCCGCCTGCCAATGCAGGGAACACGGGTTCGATCCCTGGTCTGGGAAGATCCCACATGCCACGGAGCAACTAAGCCTGTGTGCCACATCTACTGAGCCTGCACCCTAGAGCCTGCAAGCCACAACTACTGAAGCCCGTGCGCCTAGAGCCCGTGCCCTGCAACAAGAGAAGCCACCCAGTGAGAAGCCTGCGCACCGCAATAAAGAGTAGCCCCCGCTCACCGCAACTAGAGAAAAGCCCGTGTGCAGCAACAAAGACCCAAAGCAGCCAAAAAAAAAAAAAAAAAAATGTTGCGGGAGTTCCCTGGCTGTTCAGTGGTTAGGACTCTGCACTTTCACTGCCAAGGGCACGGGTTCAATTCCTAGTCAGCGAACTAAGATTCCACAAGCAAAAAAAAAAAAGAATGTTGCCTATAGCCTGAAATATACAGGACAGCCCATTCTCAATGCTCTTACTTTCAAAGGTATAAATCTTTTCTATTCCTACAGAGATAAAAAGTTTCAGAACAAAATATACAAATAGTTCATACAACTCAATAACAAAAATCAAAAACAATCCAATCAAAAAATGGGCAGAAGACCTAAATAGACATTTCTCCAAATAAGACATACAGACAGTCAATAGGCACATGAAAAGATGCTCAACATCACTAATTATTAGAGAAACGCAAGTCAAAACTACAATGAGGTACCACCTCACACCAGTCCAGAATGGCCATCATTAAAAAGTTTACAAATAACAAATGCTGGAGAGGGCGTGGAGAAAAAGGAACCCTCCTACACTGTTGGTGGGAATGTAAATTGGTACAGTCACTATGGAAAACAGTATGGAGGGTCCTTAAAAAACTAAAAATAGAGGTGTCATACAATCCAGCAATCCCACTCCTGAGCATATATCTGGAGAAAACTCTAATTCGAAAAGACACACACACTGCAATGTTCATAGCCACACTGTTTACAATAGCCAAGGCATGGAAGCAAGCTAAATGTCCATCGACAGACGAATGGATAAAGAAGATATGGTGTATATATACACAGTGGAATACTACTCAACCATAAAAAAGAATGAAATAGTGTAATTTGCAGCAACATGGATGGACCTAGAGATTATCATAGTAAGAGATGTAAGTCAGAAAGAGAAAGACAGGGGAATTCCCTGGCCATCCAGTGGTTAGGACTCTGCGCTTCCACGGCCAAGGGCCCAGGTTTGATACCTGGTCAGGGAACTAAGATCCCACAAGCCATGTGACATGGCCAAAAATAAAAACAGTTTAAAAAAAGTGAAAAAAAAATAATAAAGAGAAAGACAAAAACCATATGATGTCACTTATATGTGGAATCTAAAATATGATACAAATGAAGTTATTTATGAAACAGAAACAGACTCACAGACATAGAAAACAAACTGATGGTTACCAAAGGGGAAAGGAGGTGGGGGAGTGATAAATTAGGAGTTTGGGGTTAGCAGATACAAACTATTACATATAAAATAGATAAACAACGAGGTCCTACTCTATATAGCACAGGGAACTATATTCAGTATCCCATAATAAACCATAATGAAAAAGAACATGAAAAAGAATATATACATATAACTGAATTACTTGCTGTACACCAGAAACTAACACAACATTGTAAATCACCTACACTTCAATTAAAAAATTAAAAAGTTGCATAACAGAGAATAACATTTGTCTTGTCAGAGGTTTATAGGAAAATTGTGACCAGACCTATGTGGACAGTTGCAACAACAAAGGATTCTGGCACCAAGAAGTTTGCAGCAACCAACCACACCCCCTCCCCTTTTAGTATAAAAGAAGCTTGAATTCTAACTCAGGGAAAGTGGTTCTTTGGGACACTCGTCCACCATCTTCTCAGTCTGCTGTCTTTCTGAATAAAGTCGCTATTCCTTGCGCCAAAGTGTCTCTTGATTTATTGGCCTGTGGTATGGCAAGCAGTATAAGCTTAGACTCAGTAACACCATTTATTCCACTTTCTGTCTCTTAATTTGTCTATTCTAAGTACCTCAAATAATAGAATAAGACAGTATTTGTCTTTTTGTAGCTTATTTCACTTAGCATAACAACCTCAAGGTTCGTCCATGTTATAGCCAACATTTCCTTCCTTTTCAAAATTTCCTTCCTTTTTAAGGCTGAATAATATTCCATTATATGTATATACTACATTTTGTTTATCCATTCATTCATTCATTGATGGACATTAGGGTTGCTTCCACATTTTGGCTATTGTGAATAATGCTGTCATGAACATGGGTATATAGTATCTCTTCCAGAACCTGCTTTCAATTTTTTGAGTTTTATACCCAGAAGTGGATTTGCTGGATCATAATATATGGTAATTCTATGTTTAATTTTTTTTGAGGAATTGCCACACTATTTTCCATAGAGACTAAACCATTTTACATTCCCACCAACAGTGTATAAAATTTCCATTTTCTATATATATCCTTGCTAACACTTGTTATTTTCTGTTTTGTTTTTGGTTTTCTTTTCACTGGATGGCTTGCAGAATCTCAGTTCCCCAACCAGGGATTGAACCTGGGCCACAGCAGGGAAAGTACGGAATCCTAACCACTAGACCACCAGAGAACTCCCCTTGTTTTTCTTTTTTTTTTTTTTTACAGTAGCCATTCTAGTGGGTGTTAGGTGGTATCTCACTGTGGTTTTGATTTGCATTTCCCAAATGATTACTGATGTTTAGCATCTCTTAATGTACTTATTGGCCATTTGGGTATCTTCTTTGGAGAAATGTCTATTCAAGTCCTTTGCTCACTCTTAAATTGGGTTGTTAGTATTTTTTTTTTTTTTTTTTTTTTTTTTTTCCTTTTTGCTGTATGCGGGCCTCTCACTGTTGTGGCCTCTCCCGTTGCGGAGCACAGGCTCCGGATGCGCAGGCCCAGCGGCCATGGCTCACGGGCCCAGCCGCTCCGCGGCATATGGGATCCTCCCAGACCGGGGCACGAACCCGTATCCCCTGCATCGGCAGGCGGACTCTCAACCACTGCGCCACCAGGGAGGCCCGGGTTGTTAGTATTAAAACACATTTATTGGGACTTCTCTGGTGGCGCAGCGGTTAAGAATCTGCCTGCCAATGCAAGGGACACAGGTTCAAGCCCTAGTCTGGGAAGATTCCCACATGTCACGGAGCAACTAAGCCTGTGTACCACAACTACTGAGCCTGCACTCTAGAGCCCATGAACCACAACTACGGAGCCTGCATGCCACAGCTACTGAAGCCCACACGCCTAGACCCTGTGCTCCACAGCAAGAGAAGCCACTGCAATGGGAAGCCTGCGCACCACAGCAAAGAGTAGCCCCCACTCACTGCAACTGGATAAAGCCTTGGTGCGGCAGCAAAGACCCAACACAGTCAAAAATAAATAAATAAATAAATAAATTAAAAAAAAAAAAACATATTTATCTTGGGACTTCCCTGATGGTGCAGTGGTTAAGACTCTGAGCTCCCAATGCAGGGGTCTCAGGTTCAGTCCCTGGTCAGGGAACTAGATCCCACATGCACGGCTCAACTAAGAGTTCGCATGCCACAACTAAGGAGCCCATGAGCCGCAACTAAGGAGCCCCCCTGACGCAGTGCAAACAAATAGATAAATAAATATTTTTTAAAAACCACATTTATCTTGCTATTTAATCTATGAGGTTATAATAATCTTGAGAAAATCAAAATGTAAAAAATTGACAGCAAAAAGAATATTTTGAGACCATTATATAAATTTTATAATTATATTGTATGCAACAATTTCTTCATATTAAAAAGTATGGTGCTCATCCTATCCTTTTCTCTATCTTTAATTGGAATGTAACTCTTAGCCTTGAGACAACATATGTTTTGTAATTTTTTTAATCAAATGTATGGAGAGGATATATCTCAATGTAAGAATTTCTATCTTATTTATATAATGTTAAGAATTTTTATCAGAATGGATATTGAATTTTATTAAATGTGTTTCCAGTAATATTTGGAGGCTGACATGATTTTTCTCCTTCAGCACATTATAATGAATTATTCTAAAAGCTTTTCTAATGCTGAGTCATCACTGCATTTCCAATACAAAAAACTTGGTCATGGTGATTATTCATTCTTCTAATGTGCTACCAGATTCTATCTGATGATGTGAATTTTCACTCCCATCAGCAATGTTTTGGAGTCTTATATTATTTTTAATATAAGTTCACTAGAGTCCTGAGAATGGGCTGAAGGTGAAATATTTTCTCCCTGGATTTTTACCAGTCTCACATGTTTCCGACTATCACCTTGTGCCACCAAACCTTGATTGGTGTTTCTAATTGTCCTCCTTCCAGGGAGGGATTTTGCAGCTTTTTAGCTAAAAGGAAGGTCTGTATGTGAGTATCTCTCACACTCATACATTGTCCTCTACTATCTTTTTATTTAGGTTGGGAGTGTGGGAGGTTGTGGGCAGGGGGAAGGAGGATGGGAAGGCTTCACTGTCTTTGAAATGAGTTTCCTTTCTTCTATTGCCTCTGAGAGCTTTGGGTCTGGAGGCCTGACCACCAGGCCATCAGCTGCCTGAGTCTAAAGCCTGGAGATGGTGGATAATCCCCAAGCCACAGAATTTGTGTCTCTGGAGAACTGCCTTCTTCAAAGAGGAGGTAGGGGGAAGTGAATTGGTTATTAGTTTCCGAGTTTTGCCAAATAAAGTAGAATCTAAGAAGAAAAAAAACCTCATATGAGTCATATTATGTATTTTTCAATATAGACTGTACATCACACTAGAGTACATTCCAGAAAAAAAAATGTAATTCCACCAGAAGCCTATATCGTGCAGTCCAGGTAAGTAGGCCTTTGATGACCTAGCTTAATTCCGAGATAGAACTTAGAGTATCTAAAGCAGGAGGTCATTCTCGATGACTATAGGTAGTGAGAGCAGATATCCTCATCTTGTTTCCAGTCTTAGAGAATGTTTACTATTTCACCATTAGGCATGAAGTTAGCTGTCAGTTTTTCATATATGCTCTTTATCAGGTTAAAGTTTCTTTCTATTCCTAATTTGCTGAGAATTTTTATTTTTATAAGTGGATATTGGATTTTGTCAAAATTTTTTTCTGAAATGATCACATGGGTTTTTACCTTTATCCTACTAATATGGTGAACTGGGTTCATTGCCTTTTGAATATGAAACCAACCTTGCATTTCTGGGATACACTATACTTGGTTTATATTTTAAAGCTGAGATTCTTAACCTAGGACTCTGGAAAACATAGATACTTTAGGGACTTGCCTGATGGTCCTGTGGCTAAGACGCCGTGCTCCCAATGCAGGGGGCCTGGGTTCAATCCCTAGTCAAGGAACTAGATCCCACATGCCTCAACTAAGAGTTCGCATGCCGCAACTAAAGATTCTGCACACAGCAATGAAGATCCTGTGTGTCACAACTAAGATGCATTGCAGCCAAATAAATAAACAAATATTTTAGAAACAAACAAAACATAGGTACTTCATAAAGGATTCTCATGGGTTGGTGAACTCCCTGATGTTGTATGCAAAATTCTGTGTGAATACACTCATGGTAGACTATCGCCAAAGTTAGCCACTAACTGTTTCTCTCATCCCTGTAGGTACATGCTATGTCTCCCATCAAGAGGTGGAGTCTATTCCTCCTTAAAACTCACTTGGCCTTATGACTGCTTTGACTAATAGGATGTGACAGAAGAGAAGCTACACCAGATCTAGGTCAAGCCCTTAAGAAGTCTGGCAGCTTGTTTTCATTCAGAGAGGTCATCATGTGGAAAAAAAACAGGACACCCCATCCAACAGTGAGCACAAAGACCCCAAACATGGGAATGTGACTGTCCTAGGCATTCCAGCACCAGCTGAAATCCCAGCTGAATGCAATTACATGAATTAGCCAGATGACACCACATGGAACAGAACTGTCCATAACCCACATAACCATAAAAAATAATAATTGTTGTTTTAAGTCAATACATTTTGGGGTAGTTTGTTACACAGCAATAGATATCTGATTCAGGGCTTAACCACACATCTGGAGAGAAAATATACAGTTTTTGTTTATTTGTTTGTTTGTTTTTATTTCTTTTTCGCTGTGTTGGGTCTTCGTTGCTGCACGCAGGCTTTCTTTAATTGCAGCAAGCAGGGCCTACTCTTCATTGCGGTGCACGGGCTTCTCATTGCGGTGGTTTCTCTTGTTGTGGAGCACAGGCTCTAGGCTCACGGGCTTCAGTAGTTGTGGCATGTGGGCTCAGTAGTTGTGGCTTGTGGGATCTAGAGCACAGGCTCAGTAGTTGTGGTGCATAGGCTTAGTTGCTCCGTGGCATGTGGGATCTTCCCAGACCAGGGCTCAAACCCGTGTCCCCTGCAATGGCAGGTGGATTCTTAACTACTGCACCACCAGGGAAGTCCCTACAGTTTTCATTAGATCCTCCAAAACAATTAAAACCACTAGAGGAATGAAACACTGAATACTCCTTAGGAAACACCTGATAATTTTTTTCAGTGTTTTTGATAGATATTATCAGCAATGTGCTTGAGATTTTGCCCTATGTAAGTAGACTATAGCTACTGAATTTGGCAATTGAATGAAAGGTCATATACTTTAGCAATCTAATGCAACTGACAACCTAAGGTGAAAAATAAGAAAACTTACTGGACCATCACTCCTCTATTCTGAAGCAAGTTTAGGTAGTACTTGAAGGTTCTTCAAAACTCTTCACAAAAAAAATATACATATGAACATGTGAAAGTATACACACAAAAATTACATGCAGAGGAATGAACAAAAAAAACCCCCAAAGTTCTACACCATAAAATGTCATTAAAATATAGTTGCATACATAAACCAGCTGAATGTATTCAACTGTAATCATAAATAGTGCACCCATGGTGGGAAGTGAGTGTGATTTGAACCTGAGCTACAATCTACCTGGGTAGAGTCTGGATAAAAAATGACTGAGACATAGGGCATGGCTTCCATTCGATAAATGGGGTGGGGTAGAGAAGAGGGTTGGAAGGATAATGATAATACTGTAGACAACTAGTTCCTATCGAGTAATAGGCATAATGAATCAGAAGGGTCCAAGGTAGTACGGCAAAGGGAAGTTAACCCTGGAAAAAGGAGCTTGAAGAGATCAGGCGAGGTACCCAGATAGTTCAAAGAGAATACATCAGGAACCCAGGCAAGGCCTGCTAGGCAGATTGGCTCCCATGTTAGGCATTATTTCGGGAAACAACAGCTAAATGTTACTTTAAGTGTCCAGGATGTTGAAGGCCAAGATATCCAAGGTCTGACCTAGAGAGGAAGGACAAACCCAGGATTCTGGGTGGCATTCATAGAAATCCTTGCTGCAGCATATCACAGAAGGAATGACCCAGCCCAGTGACAATATACAAGAAAGCAAACCAAGTGAGTTACATACTGGAACTCATGGGGAAACCCTTGATGAAGGAAACACAAGAAAACAAGGTGAGAACCAAGGAAGCTAATCAGTTGTAATGCCGTAATGGAAAAATTAGAGCAGCAAGCAGTTGAAGAGATGAAGTGAGGGTCAGGAATATGGGTGCAGCCAAGATGGGTTCTACTAGAAAAGATCTCTAATGAGGTTTCAGTCATGCTGTTGGCCAGGGCTGCAGTCTAATCTGAAGACTCAACTGAGAGAGAATTCTATTCCAAGCTCACTCCCATGGTTGTTGGCAGAATTTAGTATCTGGACAGCTGTTCAATCGAGGGCCTCAGTTCCTTGCTGCCTGTTAGCTGGAGACCTCCTGCATGCAGTTCCTTGACACATGGGCCTCTTCAAAGGGCAGCACAACCTGGCAATTGGCTTCCCTCAGAGCAAGTGAGCAAGAGAGAAAAAGAGAGTCCTCAAAACAGAACCCACAGTCTTTTTCCAACCTAACCTCAGAAACAACATCTTATTACTTTTGCTGTAGTCTGTTAGAAGTGACTCACTAGGCCCAGCCTACTGTCAAGGGGAGAACATAGGACATGAATACTAGAAGAAGGGGTACAATGGAGGCCCCATCTTAGAGGCTGTGTATCATATTACTCAGATCTAAAAACTCTATCCCTATATTTAATTGTCACAAACATCAAATTTCTGGCAGTGATGATCTGACTGGCCCAGTTTGGGTTAGAATTTCTCCTTTGGGTCTGTTAGCCTTGGCAAGATCATGTAATATATTTTATTATTTTTAGACACTTCTAGAGAATAGGAAATTGTTGTAGGCTTGTTAGTCACATGAAAATTTGTTACAAAGATACATTATCAAGCTATTATTACAACTATATAAAAACTAAAAAGATTACTTGAGATTTAGTATTGGGAAATCAGGCTAAGGAATGTTTTCACTCAGTCTCATTGATGATTGCCTTATTCTCTAGAGCTAAAGGGAGAGAGTGAGCCATCATTTTATCACCTGCAGAGATAATTTAATGGGACAATTTAGACACATCTTATCTAAGTCAAATTAGAAGACTCTCAGAATTATGAAGGAAGTAGTGGGTGAGAGAATAAAGAAAACAGATATAGCAGAAATAAGACCAACAAAAGGAGAGATTTTTAAAGAAAAATTCACTTGATGTCCTTGAAAGTCAAGGCATCTCAAAGGTAAACAGAAAATCATCTTTGCTGACACTGACACAATATTTACATAAAGGCAAATAACTTAAGGTAGGCTCTGAGTATCACTGCTTTGCTTAATTGTCTTATTTTTAAAGTTATTCCATAGGGAGTTCTGCTCTCAGTAATAGTGGAGTTTCTTGCAGACCAAGCCTACAGCAAAGAAACAACTGGAAAATATGAACAAAATTTAAAATAAAAAAATCTATTTGTAGATATCAGAGAGGTACCAAGGCAGCAAGGACTTGAGGGGCTAAAATCTCAGACAGAAAAGAAGTTCTAAGAGATAAGCCTGACATTCAGTGCCTCTTTTCCCCTTAAAGCATTACTGATTCAAAAGTAGTAATGAAAGTTTGAGAAGCTGAGCAAAAAGCAGTAGCTAAATGGCTGAAAAACTAAACTGGTCTTCCTTCCTCCCACAGAACTTGTGGGGGGGGGAAACTGGAGGTTCAGGACCTAACAAGATAGAGGAAACCTGGCAACCACCCCTTACTTTTAGTTGAAACCCTCAAAGGCCTACACCTAAGGAGAGACCAGCTCCTATAAATACTAAAGCTCAACTTCTCATTACAAAATCCCTGGCTTGATTAAGAGAGTCTAAGCTTACCCTAACTGACTGTCAGAAGCAAAAACAAACCCTTGCAAGAAGAAGACTACACCATTCAGGGCTTCAAATGATCTCTTTAATTTTTCATAAACCATTTTCAGTATTAAACAAAAAATTACTAGTATTCCAGACAAGATCAAATGACAAAAGCTGAAGAGATATCAGAGAAGAGAAACAGATCCACAGAAGAGCCAGATACTGGAATTATCAGACTTGAATTTTAAAATAACCATAATGAATAGGTTTGAGAAATTAAATGACAAGATGGAGAAAGTCCATAGAGGAAACTGTACGAAATATGAAATGGAAATTCTAGAACTGAAAAAAAATCACATTTAAGAACTCAACAGGGCTTAACAGCACACTGCACACAAATAAAAAGATAATTAGTGAACTAGAAGATAGGTCAGAAAAATCATCTAGACTGAAGCTCACACAGATAAAAAAGAAAAAGAACGGGGATTCCCTGGTGGCCCGGTGGTTAGGACTCCTTGCTTCCACTGCAGGGTGCCTGGGTTCAATCCCTGGTTGGGAAACTAAGATCCTGCAAGCTGTGCAAAGGAACAACAGTAAGGCTAACAGTTGGCTTCTCAACAAAGTGATGAAAGCCAAAGATAATGGAATGACACATTCAAAGTGTTGCAAGATAATAACTGCCAAGCTAGAATTCTATACTCAATAAAAAATGTTCTTCAAAAGTAAAGACAAAAAAAAAGAAGAAGACAAATTAAATACATTTTCAAACAAAAACTGAGAGAACTTGCCACTGGCTGACCTGAATTAAAGGAATACTAAAGGGAATTCTTCGAATAAAAGGAAACTAATCCTAAATGGAAGCAGAGATATGCAAGAAGAAATTTAGCAATAAAAAGGGTAAATAAGAAGGTAAATCCTAAAGAATATTCAGCTGACATTTAAGGATATATGAGAACAGGTAAAAATAAAGAATTTATGGAATGAAAAGCTATGATCTTCCAGGAAAACAATTTGCAGATGAATTAAAGGAGAGAATGTTTACTGTCCAGATCTGAATTGTGGCTGGAAAATTAAGCAGAAGGACTATCTCAAAGCAAAGAGCTTAAATACAAACAGAAATCATGATGGAAAATACAAGACTTAGAGGATAGATCCAGGAGACCTAATACGCAAATAATGGCAGTTCCAGAAGAGAAAAGAGAACAACAGGTGGCAATACTTTAAAAAATACTATAGATTGCCGGATACAAAAATATACAAAGGCTCAAAAGAGTGCGCGTCCGTCGAGTGCTCGCGTGGGGCTGGTACGGCGCCGCTCAGGGCTGCGGGAACCTGGTAGCGCGGCTGCAGCCTTGGCGAGGCCGGGAGGAACCGAGCGCCGGGACGAACCGAGGACTGAACTAACTGGACAATGGCAGTTAAGTAGGTTTTGAAAAATGTCTGAAGTTTAGTGAACTGCATCTACGTTCTGCCTTTTCCCCATCCTTTACAAAATAATAAATGGGATGTCTGAGAAGAGAGCTGTATTAAAAGAAGAGTGTTACAAATGGTTTCAGAATCTATGAATGCAAAACAAGCTAGGAATCGCTTCACAAAGGGGAAAAGGCAACAGCACCAGCAAATAAAGAACAGATCTTCACTTGGTGATGGTGATGGAGAAGACTCCTTTATCTTTGAAGCAAATGAAGCTTGGAAAGATTTTCATGGTTCTCTTCTTCAGTTTTATGAAAATGGAGAACTCTGTGATATCACATTGAAGGTTGAACTGATGGCTAGAGCTTGTTGTGAATACGTGAAGTTACATTTTCATCCCTCCAGTTGTCTGGCAGTAAGAGCCTTTGCAGAAAGTCACAATCATATAGACTTAATGGACATGGCGGATCAGTATGCCTGTGAGCATTTTCCTGAAGTGGTGGAGTGTGAACACTTTGTTCATTTGCCGCTGTTGCCAGTTGATTTTCTTATGGGTGCTGTGGCAAAAGAACAGATTGTCAAACAAAACCTAAAATGTAGAGATTTATTGGATGAAGCAAGAAATTACCACCTTCACTTGAGTAGCAGGGCAGTACCTGACTCTGAATACTCCTTTCGGACTACCCCAAGAAAACATACTGCTGGTGTGCTATTTTGTGTAGGTGGTCAAGGTGGATCAGGTGACCCCTTTCGCTGTATCGAATGCTATTCTATCAACAAAAACAGCTGGTTCTTTGGACCAGAAATGAACAGTCGAAGGCGACATGTGGGTGTAATCTCAGTGGAAGGTAAAGTGTATGCAGTGGGTGGACATGATGGAAATGAACATTTAGGTAGTATGGAGATGTTTGATTGTCTCACTATTAAATGGATGATGAAGGCATCAGTGAACACAAAGAGGCGAGGAATGGCCTTGGCCTCCTTGGGAGGCCCAATTTATGCAATTGGAAGGTTAGATGACAACACTTGCGTCAACAATGTTGAGAGATGTGACATAGAATCTGATCAGTGGAGTACAGTGGCACCAGTGAATACTCCCCGTGCAGGAGTTGACTCTGTGGCTCTTGTGAACCATGTTTATGCAGTAGGTGGCAAAGATGGAGTAGCTTCTCTATCTAGTGTGGAGTGGTGTGATCCACATCTCGATAAATGGATAGAAGTTAAAGAAATGGGTCAGCGAAGAGCAGGCAGTGGAGTTAGTGAGCTCCATGGTTGCTTACATGTTGTTGGTGGCTTTGATGATAATTCTCCTCTGAGTTCAGTTGAGTGGTATGATCCTCGAAGCAACAAGTGGGATTATGTAGCATCCCTTACCACTCCCGGGGTTGGAGTGGGGATCACAACAGTGATGGGCAAAGTATTTGCAGTTGGTGGTCATAATGGCAATGCATACTTAAATACAGTAGATGCATTTGATCCAGTGCTGAATAGGTGGGAGCTTGTTGGACCTGTGTCTCACTGCAGAGCTGGAGCAGGTGTAGCTGTGTGTGCCTAACTAGGCAAATTCCAGATGTAGGTCGTGGATCCAATAATGTGGTTGACTGTATGTGACTTGAGTTCTAGCCACCAACAATTTAATCATATCTGATAGGCAAGAAAGACTACCAGGATTTTGTAATGGCCACCTTTGAACAGCTTTAACTACTACTAGGGTCTCATTTAAACGTAAACTGTTGTATTGTGACTACGTGCAACTTTTGAAATGGTAGCTGAAACTACTAGTAATAAAGTTGATACTTCCCACTTTAACAAATAATGAAGTAGGGAAGGAAGACACTCTAACCTGAAACCATACGTCCTCCAAAGAAAATGTACTTAAAGGAGTGCCAAAACCTTGAAATTCCTTTTTTTAAAAAACTATGGATGAATCAAAATGTATAATGGAGTCATTTGCTGGGCTTTACCTTTTGCCTAAAGGTGTTAACCTTAGGCAGTGGACTTTTCCTAGAGGGGAGATTGTGAACCTATTCATCAACACAAGGATATCAGGACACATTAACAGACCTGCTCCATTTGAAGATCTTTTCTACTTGGTGCTGATGAATTTATGCCTTGTTTTTTCCTAGGTGTTGATTTTTCAATCTCTTTAATATTTACAGAAATAGGAAAAATGTTTCATCTTTCTGAGTGGCCTTTGGCTGTGTTTACAGAAGCTTATAGGAATGCTGTAGGAAGCCCTTAATTTCAGTTTGAATTGTTAGGACACCAAAATATCTAACTGAACTAATTCCACCTGAACAAATCTGCACTTTTATTTTTTCATCTCATGCCGAAAGGATTTGTTTCATAATCAAAAATTGAAACAGAGAGGATATTGGAGGAGAAGGCTTTAAAGTCGACATTATTCTAGTGTCCACTCGAGAGCCTTGAGAGGGAATGGTGTCCGTTACATGACTCCCCAATGAGGGGACTCCAAAAATATGTTTAACACTCTTGTTTGATTTAATCATTTCATTTTGAACCCAAGATTTATTATCTTTCTATTTTGCTATTTGCCACCATCATAGTTTTTCTAAACTGTACAGAGTCTGGATTTATTTATTATCAGAAAATGAATGCATTTTTACAAAAACCCTTTATAGACTGTAGTTGAACTGTTGATTACCTCAAGTCCATCATTACCAATAAAAGATACTGTAAAAACAAACCAAAAAAAATACAAAAATCAACTACATTTTTATATACCAAAAATGATTAGAAATTTTAACTTTACAAAGGATATTGTTCATAACAGTATCAAAAAACATAAAGTGCCTAGGGATAAAATTACCTAAAATATGCAAGACATATTTTAATAAAACTTTATTGAAAAACACTAAAACACACTTAAATACATGGAATTATATACTTAGTCTGTGAGTTGGAAGAGTCACCTAATAAAATGTGAGTTCTCAAATCAATCTATAGATTCAATGCAATTCCAATCAAAATCACAAAAGGTTCCATGTGTGCATTTGCACACGTCATCTAAGCATGCACTTGACAAAGAGCATATATCATAGATGGCACCATACCAGATTTTTTTTAATACAGAATGAATAAAAGTTCCTGTGGACCATTTTATACAACACAGGGAATAGTGGCATCATGAGACAAAGTGCTTTCAGGGGGTCTGCTCTTCTAGAGCAGACTTCCTCATCCTTCTAAGGCTTGGGTAAATATCAATTACGTAGGCACTATGTTTATTTAGACACTATGCTATAAATTGCCTTTCTCTGTAAGAAAGTTGAAGGGTAAGAATATTTACTACTCAGAAACCTAAATACAGATCCTTTTTATCTGGCTATTCAGGCTAAGGTGAAGGACTTAGGTAAGATTAAATTTGACTATGTTCTGTTGTCTGTGTTCAGACTTTCTCTGTTATAACAATTTTCTTGACAGATCATGTAAAGAGACAAGGATTTTGTGTGTGTGTGTATGTCAAACTGTTATGCTACAGAGTCTATCTTTACCACTCTGGAATGTAGCCCCTTCACTCCAAGACTTGGGCTAACAGCAAAATTTTACAATATGATTTAGAGAATTAAAGAGAGTCACAAATATGTCTGTAACAGATTTTTGTTAGTTTATAAATTGTACCAGTGTTAATCAAATAAGCTATTAAGATGATCTTACTAGCTTTATATTTATTAACCAATAACCATATATGCTGTATAGATTCCCTAGTTAGAAAAATCACAGATCTTGGATCTAGTTTTCTCTTGGCAAGCTTGCAAATTATAAATAAAGAAAAGAAATGCCTCTAACAGATTCATAACCAAATACAATTCCAAGTCTTCTTTTTCCACAATATATAGTGTGTATAAATCCATTTACATAAAATTATGTACATATATGTACATACATAGAGAGATGCCTAAAGGATCTTTATCAAATATTACAGTATTTTTACTAATGACAAGATTTCACGTAAATTTTACTTTCATCATAACTTTCTAAGTTGTCTGAATTTTCTAGAATGAGTATACAGAACAAAGGAAAGATGAAATGTTTAAAAAGAAAGGAATTTTTCTGATTTGAACTTAAAAAACTGTTTATACTGGCTATACAGGCTGGGTGTAAAAAAAAAAATCCAGGGTATTCTCAATGATGTACTCTCTTAGTTTTACAAGTCTATTTATAGCTGATAGCTAGCATGCTCTAGATGTCACTCCCAGTTAAGAACCTCTCCAAATCATTATCTTATAAATCACTTTGTGGCAATGAATTAGGAAGTAATTTACTTAAAAGAACACATTAGAGGTGCTAATCATGGGACTTCCCCGGTGGTCCAGTGGTTAAGAATCTGCCTTGCAACGCAGGGGACGCTGGTTCAAACCCTGGTCAGGGAACTGCCACAGGGCAACTAAGCCCGCACGCCACAACTACAGAGCCCATGTGTTCTGGAGCCCACACACCACAACTAGAGAGAAGCCCACGTGCCACAACTAGAGAGAAGCCCACACACCACAACTAAGACCCAATGCAGCCAAAAAAGCAAATAAATAAATGAAATAAATAGACATTTTCAAAATGTATTTTAAGAAAAGGTGTTAAGCAAATGTCTCACCTGCAACCTTGAGCCTGAGCAATTCTCATTCTTTCAGTTTTTTTGGTAAAGAGCAAAAAATCTTAATTTTATCAAAAGAGTATAGGGTTTAAGCAATGTAGTCATAAATAATAGCACCAACTTTAGGAATACTCTGATGTAAATGAAGTTCTCTTCTGAAGAGTCTCACATCCTTATTCAGCACCTCACTTTCTGGTACTGGGCACTCTCAACCCTTACCCATACTCTAATACCCCATTCTGTTTCTCTTACCCAAAGCTTTAATTTCTATCAACAGCCTACTAGTATCTATAAAAATAGTAACTGATTAATTAAAATATCATCTTTTACTAAAGTACTGGCATTTAAACAGGGAATTTTTAGGAACTAAAGATTTGACTTTTAAAAAAACCACCAGGAGAAGAATTTTAAGCACTGTCTTAGGCAAAGCAGATGACATTTTGGGTAGCTATTTCAAGTATCCTGAGACATTAAAATCAGAGTACACAGTGATAGACTAGCATCCATTCTCCCTACCCCAAGGTTAATGCCTGCCCCTAAACTTTATCCCTTGTAGGTTTTTTTCCCTAATATAACAATTTTATTTAAATATAATTCACGTCATACAATTTAAAGTGTACAATTCAATGATTTTCAGTATATTCAGTGTTGTGCGACCATCACCACAATCAACATTAGAGCATTTTCATCATCCCACCCCCCACGCAAAGAAACTCTGTAACCTAGGCAACCCCCACCCCTAAAGAACCACTAATCCACTTCCTGTCTCTTTACAGCTTCCTATTCTGGCCATTTCATATAATGGAGTCCTGAAAGCCCACAGGCACACATTCCCATCAGGGGCTCCCCATGCCCTTCCGGCCAGCTTTCGATTTTCACCTGCCCCCAGTCTTCCATTTTCCTGCTGCGCAGTTCTGTAAACATTAGTAAACTCATAAAGAAGACCCAAGCTCCAAACACGCCCCTCAGTGCTGTGCCTGACCTGGCAGGAAAGTTTCCCCAACAGCCAACGGTTCCTTATGGACATGAACCCTCCTCCTCTCTCCACCACTCTGGGCATCTGGGGCTGCAGAGAACAACCCACAGGTCCTCTCCCCTGCCATGTTCCTCTCCAAGGCAACAATCTTTGCTACCACCCCACCAGTGCAGCACGGGTGGGTGTCTTCCTTGCTCCATTCTCCCTTCCCTCACCTCCCTTTCCCCACCATGCGCACAGAATAAAGTCCTGGGGGAAAATAATAAATAAAGAAATAAGTAAATAAGTGAATAAATAGAGTACACAATATGTAGGTGTAACTGGCTTCTTTATTTCTTTTTTTTTTTTTTTTTTTTTTTTTTTGCGGTATGCGGGCCTCTCACTGTTGTGGCCTCTCCCATTGCAGAGCACAGGCTCCGGACGCGCAGGCTCAACAGCCATGGTTCACGGGCCTAGCCGCTCCGCGGCATGTGGGATCTTCCCAGACCGGGGCACGAACCCGTGTGCCCTGCATCGGCAGGCAGACTCTCAACCACTGCACCACCAGGGAAGCCCTTTATTCCTTTAAAAAAAAAAAAAAAAAGTCAAGTAGACATTTTTTAAAAATATTTATTTATTTATTTATTTATTTAGGCTGTGCCAGGCCTTAATTGCCGCACGTGGGATCTTCGTTGCTGCACTCGGGATCTTTAGTTGTGGTACGCAGGCTCTAAGTTGCGGCATGCATGTGGGATCTAGTTCCCTGACCAGGGATTGAACCTGAGCCCCCTGCATTAGGAGCATGCAGTCTTACCCACCGGACCACCAGGGAAATCCCAAGTAGACATATTTTTGAAATATTTCTTTTAAAGTACTCCAGACTGTTATAGGGTTAGGAAACACCAGTAGGGCAAGAAATTTTAAAATATAGCAATTTCTCTGTCTTGTTAATCAATATATACTTCACATACCATAAAATTCACTAATTAGTGTACAATTTTAGTGTACAATTTGTTTTTAGTATATTCACCAGGTTGTGCAAACATTACCACCATCTAATTCCAGAACAATTTCATATTCTACAAATAAACCCCTAAACTCTGTACCTCTTAGCAGTCACTCCCCATTCAAACCTCCCCCTAGCCTATGGCAAACACTAATCTATTTCCTGTACCTATGGATTTGCTTATTCTGGACATTTCCTGTAAACAGAATCATATAATATGTGGCTTCTTTTACTTAGCATGATGTTTTCAAGGCTCATCTATGTTGTAGTGTGTACTTCATTTCTTTTTATTGTCAAATAATATTCCATTGTATAGAGATACAACATTTTCTTTATCCTTTCATCAGTTGATGGGTGTTTGGGGTATTTCCAATTTTTGGCTATTATGATAATTCTGTGAAAGATAGCAGAATTTGCCACCCCAAAACATGCCACTTTGTCATAAAGATTATTTTGAACTGAAGGCAACTGAGAAGAAGCAGATACAAAAAAAGCTCTCTGCTTTCCCCCATTTGCCTAAAAGCAGGCAGGACATAAATTTGCACAGAAGTTAATCACTGATAACTCCAGACCTTTATCAGCCCAGAGACAGCACCAGAGGTTCTCTACAGCAAACTTTACTGAGGAGCCCTTATCTTCCATTAGTTCCCCACATATTTACCTTCCCACAATTTGCCACCCCTACAGACCCAAGATCCTTTCTTTGTCTGTCACTTTTCTAAAAATTTGTTCCTTTGCTAAGATGCTATATAAGCCCAAGTTTTAAACAAACCTTTAAATTACTATTCCTGAGTTTCTCCCATGTATATATGAGATATATGTGTTAATAAACTTCTATTTGTTTTTCTCTTACTAATCTGTCTTTTGTTACAGAACTCCAGCCAAGAACTTAGAAGAGTAAAAGCAGCTTCATAGCAGCTCCCCTACAGCTGCTATGAACATTTGTGTATGAGTTTCTGTGTGGCCATATGTTTTCATTTCTCTTTGATATAATCCTAGAAGTGGAATTTCTGGTTTATAGGTAACTCTATGTTTAATATTTTGTGGAACTGCCCAACTATTTGCCAAAGTGGTTGCACCATTTACATTCCTACCAGTAGTGTAGGAGAGTTCCAATTTTTCTACACCCTCACTAAGACTTATTATCTTTCTTTTTGATTGTAGCCATCCTAGTGGGTGTGAAGTGGTATCTCACTGGGATTTTGATTTACACTTCCCTGATGGTTAATGATGTTGAGCACCTTTTCATGTACTCATTGGCCATTTGTATATCTTCTTTGGAGAAATGTATATTCAGATTCTTTACCCATTTTTTAATTGGATTATTTGTCTTTTATTATTGAGTTGTAAGAATTCTTTCCATGTTCTAGATATGAATATCTTATAATTTGCAAATATTTTATCCCATTATGTGAGAATGAATAAAATGGATAATATTAAATACATAATTTTTTTTTTTGGCCACGCAGCATGTGGGATCTTAGTTCCCCAACCAGGGATCGAACCTGCGCCCCCTGCAGTGGGATCACAGAGTCTTCATCACTGGCCCACTGGGGAAGTGCCCATACTATTTCCTGATAGAGTCCTTTGAAACACAGAAGTTTTTAATTGCCTATGCTTGGGGTGTCATATCAAAGAAGGCTTTGACCCAGGGTCATTAAGATTTACTTCTATATTTTCTTCTAAGAGCTTTATTGTTTGATCTATTACACTAGGTCTATGATCAATGTGAGTTAATGCATGTATACACGTTTGTGTATGTGTGAGGAAGGGATCTAACTTTATTCCCTTACGTATAGATATCTAGTTGGCCCAGCAATATATGTTGAAAAGACTATTTTTTCCTCATTGAATTATCTTGAAACCTTGTCAAAAATTAATTGACTATAAATGTGCAAGTTTATTTCTGGACTCTTAATTCTATTCCATATATCTATACTTATGCCAGCACCACACAGTCTTTTATTATTAATTTACTTATTTTTGGCTGCGTTGGGTCTTCGTTGCTGCATGCGGGCTTTCTCTAGCTGTGGCAAGTGGGACTACTCTTCATTGTGGTGCGCGGGCTTCTCATTGAGGTGGCTTCTCTCGTTGCAGAGCACGGGCTCTAGGCACTCGGGCTTCAGTAGTTGTGGCACTCGGGCTTCAGTAGTTGAGGCTCGTGGGCTCTAAAGCACAGGCTCAGTAGTTGTGGCACACAGGCTTAGTTGCTCCGAGGCATGTGGGATCTTCCCGGACTAGGGCTTGAACCTGTGTCCCCTGCATTGGCAGGCAGATTCTTAACCACTGTGCTACCAGGGAAGTCCCACACAGTCTTGATTATTGTAGCTTTGTAGAAAGCTTTGAAATCAGGGAATATGAGTCCACTAACTTTGTTTTTCTTCAAGTTTTTTTGGTTATTCTTGGTCCCTTGAATTTTCATATAAATTTTAGGATCAGTTTGTTAATTTCTGCAAAGAAGCCAGCTGGGGGTTTTGATAGGGATTGTATTGTATCTGTATATCAATTTGGGGAATGTTGCCATTTAACAATAGTAAGTCTTCCGATACTTAAACATTTTTCCATTTATTTAGATCATCTTTAATTTCTTTCAACAATGTTTTATAGTTATTTGATGATGTTAAATGCAATATTATCCATTGTTAGACAGAAGTATTAGTTATAATTAATGTTCCCTGAAGGAACACTATTGTGCTGCACAACATATTCTCTATACTCATCAGGGATCCAATATGATCGTTCCTCTGGGATGGCTTTTTACATCTGTGATAAGATGCAGGGATTTTTCCCTACTTGGGTTTATTAAGTAGAATATTTTATTCTACAGCTACAGTAGAGAACAGCATTAAGACACCTTCTGTAGGGACTTCCCTGGTGGCGCAGTGGTTAAGAATCCGCCTGCCAATGCAGGGGACACAGATTTGAGCCCTGGTCCGGGAAGATCCCACCTGCTGCGGGGCAACTAAGCCTGTGTGCCACAACCACTGAGCCTGTGCGCCACAACCACTGAGCCTGTGCTCTAGAGCCCACGAGCGGCACTGCTGAAGCCCATGCCCTCTAGGGCCCGTGTGTGGCAACTACTGAGACCATGTGCTGCAACTACTGAAGACCACGTGCCTAGAGTCCATGCTCCGCAACAAGAGAAGCCACCGCAATGAGAAGCCCGCGCACCTCAACGAAGAGTAGCACCCACTCGCTGCAACTAGAGAAAGCCTGCGCAGAGCAACGAAGACCCAATGCAGCCAAAAATAAGAATTAAAAAAAAAAAAAAAGAAAAGGAGCTGTCACCACAGAAGTCATACACATTTAAAAGATAAACTAGGATATTATGAAGATTTAATCCAATAGATTTGTATTTAAAGATGAACTGAGAAAAAAACTTCAAGAAGAAATTAAAAATCTGAATAATCACATAACCACTAAAGAAACTGATAAGAAGTTTAAAAAACATCTTCCCATAACAATACCACCAGCACCATCCAGGCTCAGACTGCTCTACTAGCAAGACGCACCAAATTTTAAGGGAAAAATATTCCAATATTATACCAACTCTTCCAAAGAATAGATAGAGATGGCACATTCCTTTATGAATCTATCAAACTCTTACACCAAAATTTGAAAGATAAAAATATATAAGGAAAATTACAACCAATTTCACACATAAACATTGATGTAAATATCCATGCAAATACTAGCAAACTGAATCTAGTAATATATTCTGAAATATGATACATTGTGACCAGTCTGACTTATCACAGCAATTCTAGGTCATTTCAACTTTTGGAAACAAATCGGTATAACTTGCCACAGTAACAGAGTAAAAGGAAAAATCAGAGGATCTCAATAGATGCAGAAAAAGCATTTGCTAAACTTCAACATTCATTCATGATAAAACTTTCACCAAATTAAGGAAACCTTAATCTGATAAAAGACATCTATAAGAAAAACTACAGCAAACATCATTCTTAAAGATGAAACATTAAAACCATTCCCTCTGAGTGCAGGAACATGGGGAAAATGCTCATTATCACCACTTCTTTGATCATTCTAATGAAGGTCCCAGTGAGTAAATCAAGAAAAGCAAGTAAGAGGAATAAGGAATGCAAAAGAATAAATGTAAATGCAAATTAAATGGTTGTGGTATAATAAAAAGTAAGTATTTGGTTTTTGTCTCTCATTTCTTGGCACAGAACTCCTAAAGTCCTTGGAATATCTTGAGTAAGAAGAATGTCTTTTGTATGCTAATAAGATAATGGGGTGGGGGGTGGTAATAGATAGCTTTAGGATCGGGGTTGGTCCATTGAAAGACCAAACCAAGATTAGAGGGCAGAAACTTTCGGTCACACCTCACCTCCAGGGAGAGGAGAAGGACTGGCTATTGAGTTCAATCACCAATGGACAATGATTTAATCAATCATGCCTATGTAATAAAATCTCCATAAAAACTAAATGAAAGGGTTTGGAGAACTTCTGGGCTGGTGAATACATCAAAGTACTGGGAGAGTGGTGTACCAGGAAAGGGCATGCCTCCCCCCACACCTTGCCCTAGGTATCTCCCTCTGGCTCTTCCCAAGATATCCTTTATAATAAACTGGCAAATATAAGTAAAGTGTTTTCCTGAATTCCATGAATCCTTCTATCAAATTATTGAACCTGAAAGGGTCATGGAAACCCCTGAATTCATAGCCTGTGGGTCAGAAGTACAGATGGCAAACTGGGACTTGTGACCGACACCTGAAGCAATGACAGTCTGTGTGATTGAGTCCTTAACCAGGAGAGTCTGCAAGAACTCCATATAGCTGGTATCAGAATTGAAATGACTTGTTGAACTTCCAGTTGGTGTCAAAGAATTAGAGAACTGATGTGGATATATACACTACTATATATAAAATAGATAACTAATAAGGACCTACTGTATCGCACAGGGAACTCTACTCAATACTCTGTAATAGACTGTATGGGAACAGAATCTAAAAAAGAGTGAAAGAAAGAAAAAAAGAGAGAATTGATGTGGAAAACACCATGTATTTAGTGTCAGAAAAAAACTTACAGAATGCTTATATAATGTAAAAATTTCCCCCAAAATGTTCACTTAAGCTATTAGAATTTAAGAATTTGGCAAGGTTGTTGCTAGGTACAAAATCAATAACTAAAAATCAATTGTACTGGGCTTCCCTGGTGGCGCAGTGGTTAAGAATCCGCCTGCTAATGCAGGGGATGCGAGTTCGAGCCCTGGTCTGGGAAGATCCCACATGCCACGGAGCAA
Organism: Mesoplodon mirus; assembly: GCF_964341445.2. Lineage (NCBI taxonomy): Eukaryota > Metazoa > Chordata > Mammalia > Artiodactyla > Ziphiidae > Mesoplodon > Mesoplodon mirus. The sequence goes on along the minus strand of NC_138987.1, from coordinate 55,516,886 downwards.
CTAAGCCCGCGAGCCACAACTACTGAGCCCACGTGCTACAACTACTGAAGCCCACGCACCTAGGCCCGTGCTCCGCAACAAGAGAAGCCACCACAATGAGAAGCCTGCACACCGCAACGAAGAGTAGCCCCCGCTCACCACAACTAGAGAAAGCCCGTGCACAGCAACAAAGACCCAATGCAGCCAAAAATAAATTAAATAAATAAATAAATAAATTATAAAAAATTTTTAAAAACTAATGCATTTGGATTAAAGAAATTTTGCTAAATATAGAAAAGCAGAAGGAAGTTTTTTTCAATCACCACAAATCTTACCAGTCAATATTGAGATTTCGTTTTCTTTTCACAGGGTAAACATCAGCCTATTAAGTATTTCCTTTGTGGTAATTCCCTGGCAGTCCAGTGGTTAGGGCTCCGCGCTTCCACTGCAGGGAGCATGGGTTCGATCCCTGGTTAGGAACTAAGATCTCGCATGCCATACTGCGCGGCCAAAAAAAAAAAAAAAGTATTTCCTTTGTAAATACTGTAGTAATTTATTTTCTCAATTTTTAAATTATTTTCTGAATCTGTACTCCTTTCTTATAGACTATAGTTCATATACATAAATTCAGATCATGGTTAATCTCTACTTAAATATTCTCCTTAATCCTCTTTAATTGTTATTGGTACTTTATTTTCATTACTTTCAAAATGCCTTGTTACCAGTTCTCATTTAACCTGAGGAAGTTGAGCTTTCCTTTCTTCTCTGTATAGAAACTTTAAATACTCAAGTCTCTAGATGTTCACTGTGTAATATGGTAGCCACTACACGTGACTATTTAAATTTAAATTAATTAGAATATACAATGGAGAAAGACAGTCTCTTCAATAAGTGGTTCTGGGAAAACTGGACAGCTACATGTAAAAGAATGAAATTAGAACATTCTCTAACACCACACACAAAAGTAAACTCAAAGTGGATTAAAGACCTAAATGTAAGAGTGGATACTATAAAACTCTTAGAGGAAAACATAGGCAGAACACTCTTTGACATTAAACACAGCAATATCTTTTTGGATCTACCTCCTAGAGTAATGAAAATAAAAAACAAAAATAAACAAATAGGACCTAATTAAACTTAAAAGCTTTTGCACAGCAAAGGAAACCATAAACAAAACAAAAAGACAACCCACAGAATGGGAGAAAATACTTGCAAACAACGTGACCAACAAGGGACTAATCTCCAAAATACACAACAGCTCGTGCAGCTCAATATCAACAACAACAAAAAAAGGGGACTTCCCTGGTGGGTGGGTGGGTAGAAATCCACGCTCCCAATGCAGGGGGCCCAGGTTCGATCCCTGGTCAGGGAACTAGATCCCACATGCATGTAGCAACTATGAGTCTGCATGCCGCAGCTAAGAAGTCTGCATGCTGTGACTAAGAAGTCCACATGCCGCAACTAAGAAAAAGACCATGTGCCACAACTAAGAGTCCACATGCCGCAACTAAACACGCTGCAACAAAGATCCCGCATGCTGCAACTAAGACCCAGCACAGCCTAAATAAATAAATAAATATTTTTAAAAAATAACAAAAAATGGGCAGAAGATCTAAATAGACATTTCTCCAAAGAAGACATACAGATAGCCAAAAAGCACATGAAAAGATGCTCAACATTGCTAATTATTAGAGAAGTTCAAATCAAAACTACAATGAGGGGCTTCCCTGGTGGCGCAGTGGTTGAGAGTCCACCTGCCAATGCAGGGGACACGGGTTCGTGCCCTGGTCCGGGAAGATCCCACATGCCACGGAGCGGCTAGGCCTGTAAGCCATGGCCACTGAGCCTGTGCGTCTGGGGCCTGTGCTCCGCAACGGGAGAGGCCACAACAGTGAGAGGCCTGCATACCGCAAAAAAAAACCCCAAAAAACAAGACTACAGTGAGGCATCACCTCACACCTCTCAGAACAGCCATCATCAAAAAGTCTACAAACAATAATAAATGCTGGAAAGGGTGTGGAGAAAAGGGAAACTTCCTACACTGTTGGTGGGAACGTAAATTGGTACAGCCACTATGGAGAACAGTATGGAGGTTCCTTAAAAAACTAAAAATAGAGCTGTCATATGATCTAGCAATCCCACCGCTGGGCATATATCCAGGGAAAACCATAATTCAGAAAGATACATGCATGCCAATGTTCATTGCAGCACTATTTACAATAGCCAAGACGTGGAAGCAACTTAAATGTCCATCAACAGATGGATGGATAAAGAAGATATGGTACATATATACAATGGAATATTACTCAGCCATAAAAAAGAATGAAATAATGCCATTTGCAGCAACATGGATGGACCTAGAGATTATCATACTAAGTGAAGTAAGTCAGACAGAGAAAGACAAATATCATATGGTATCACTTACACGTGGAAGCTTAAAAAATGACACAAATGAACTTACTTACAAAACAGAAACAGACTCACAGACATAGAAAACAAACTTATGGTTACCAAAGGGGAAAGGTGGGAGGGAGGGATAAATTAAGAGGCTGGGATTAACATATACACACTACTGTATATAAAATAGATAATCAACAAGGACCCACTGTATAGCACAGGGAACTCTATTCAATATACTCTGTAATAACCTATATGGGAAGAGAATCTGAAAAAGAATACATATGTATATGTATAACTGAATCACTTTGCTGTACACCTGAAACTAACACAACACTGTAGATCAACTACATTCCAATATAAAATAAAAATTGAAAAAGCACTGAAAAAAATTAAATAAATTAAAATTTACAAAAATAAAATGTTCAGTTCCTCAGTCAGACTAGTCACATTTCAGGTGTTCAATAGCCACATGTAGTTAGAGGTTACCATATTGAACAGCACTGCTCCAGATTTTAGTAGTATTTTCAAAAGCAGTATTATCAAAAGCATTTTTATCTCTCCTGATATCTTAACTCTTTAGTATTATTAATTTTAAATATCTGTCAAAGAATATATGTACATGGTTTAAAAATGAAACATTCTTGATCCGGTCGCTAATTTACACAGGTTTGTTCACTTTAGGTTAATTTATCAAGCTGTACTTTTATGAGTTGTACCCTTTTCTGTATGTAGGTTGTTACATATATGTTATATTTCAATAAACAATTTACAAAAACCACAAATCTAGTACTGTTATTTTAAAACAATGGTTTTCCTGTATCATTCCTCCTCTACTCTAGACCTGTTCACCAGAGGCAATTACCCGCAATTCATCTAACCATTTCCCTTGGAATTAACCTGCTTATTTCTAAATAAAGTGTCTATGCAGCTATGTCTTGATTTATCAATTTTAGACATTACCTATTTACTTTTCACCATATTAGTTGAGAACTTAGTTCTTTTATACTCCTCACATTTCGCCTCCTGGCTATCTCACCAAAAAGTTTCGATTTAAATAAGCCAGTGCAGGCTTCCCTGGTGGCGCAGTGGTTGAGAGTCCACGTGCTGATGCAGGGGACATGGGTTCGATCCCTGGTCCAGGAAGATCCCACATGCCATGGAACAACAAAGCCCATGCGCCACAACGAAGAGTAGCCCCTGCTCACCGCAACTAGAGAAAGCCCGCGTGCAGCAGCGAAGATCCAACTCAGCCAAAAATAAATAAATTAAATAAATAAATTTTTAAAAAAAAGAAAAAAAGAAATAATACTAAGCCTTCTTTACATTATATCTGTATAGGTATACGTTTCATATGACATTCCTGAGAATCTGATATGTCCTGGTATAACATTATCATTTGTAATTTCAGCTATTATCTTTAAATGTTGTATGTCACAGAAATAACCAAATTCTCTTGCCAACTGCATTATAATGAACTCTTAGATCTTTAACTTTTGCTATTTTTAAGTCTTTTATCATTTATAGATACCAATTGCTTTACTCTGATGCTTTGCAAAAATGTTCCCACAACCTGAAGGAATTTCATCTTCAAAGAGATTCATGGGAAAGACCTTGACAAGTACTCTAGAATGCAGGGTTTCTTGTTTTGTTTTGTTTTGTTTTTGGCCGTGCATAGCTCCCCCACCCAGGGATCAAACCCATGCCCCCTGAAGTGGAAGTGCAGAGTCTTAACCACTGGACCGCCAGGGAAGTCCCTGGAATGCAGGTTTCTGATAACTTTAAGATCATAACACTGAACTGGATAAAAATTTCTAAGACTTTAATGGCAAACTGATTGATTCATAAAGTTGCTAACCCAAGATCAAGATCAACAAGAATTAATTACAGGAGACTAAATGAACCTATGAGGATGATTATAAATTTTGACTTCTTATGCTGTTTCTCTAATGTTTTATTTTTCCAGATTTAAGGAAACTTTTTCTCTTAAGCGTCTATGACTTACAGCAATTTGGTAAAAGATATCTTTGTAAGCAAAGATCAAATATATATCTTTTTTTTCCCTTCCTGATCCCTCCAGAATTCAGAGACTCATATTATTCTTATTGTTAATCACAATATATGTATTTGCATAAGTTCAATAAGATTCTACTCTCCTTGTAACAGAAAACAATTGGAAATATTGGCTATTTTACCAAGGCTTTGACTAGCTTATCATACTCAAGAGAGATATACATAGACTCAGAAATAATCAGACAGTTTTAAGGAACTACTTGTAAAAATTGGCCTAGTATCTTGCTTTCAAGCTTCCAACAAGATAAGCTTAAAAAGAGCTTATATGATCAATCACTATTCTCGCTGTGTTTATGTAAATAATCAGGCCAAATTTAATACAACAAAATTAGTTTTGCTATGATTATCTTTGACAAAAAGGAGGATAATTATGAAGAGAGAAATTGTTTGCACCTTTGTAGATACTAGATTCTTGTCCTGCTAATTATCTTTAAGGTTATACACCTGAGCTGGACTGGATCCTAAACTCTTCTAGTTTCATCATATATCTGACTACAAATCTCCAAACTAACGTTTCCAATTTCTCTCACCCTTCTGATTTCAAATCAATAAAAACAACAATTGCCCTTAAATCTCCTTGGAAGGGACTATAATAGGTCCTCCTCACTACACAGGTGAATGGCCAAACTTGAGACCCAAGCTTTGGGTACACATTTCACGGCTAAAGAAGGCTCCAACTGACATCCAGGCCTGTACAAGCACTGGAGACCTCTGAATCAAACTGACCAGGAACTGAAGCAGATGACAGCTGAAGGAGACAGCTTTCCCAAGATGACCAGACCAGGCCTGTATACCATTTCCCACTGTTACTTCCTACCTTATCCTTTCCCTCTTTTTCTTGGGAAGAAATGCTCTTATCTGTATTTCTCAGTCTATTACAAAAGGGGAAAACTTATCTAATTGTTGGGTTTGCCACCAGAAACCTTGATCTGTTCACAACAATAGTGAACCTTTAGTCCATACTGTAATGAATTTTTTTTCACTTTTCCCAAGTGCTACTGCTAATTTCACCTGTTGTTCCTTGATGACAGCTACAAAGTAAGATTTTTGAAGCTTCCCATTGTTCCACCCCATTAAGCCTCCATGGTCACCTTAAACAAGAACTTCAAGGAGGCATACATGACTCCAAGTATGCCTCCATAGGGAGAACCTTTCTCCTTTGGGTCAGAATAAGTGCCAATGAAATGCATGATCAGAGATCTCTCCTGAACATCAGGAGTGCTAGCTGATTCCACAGCCAAAGAAATAGCAACCCAACAATGACCACTTGACTTGTTGACTAAAGTAATTTTGGATAACTGCATGGCCTTTGATTATCAACTCGCTGAGCAAGGAGGCATTTGTACGACAGCAAATACCACCTGTTGCGCATAGCTAAGTGCCTCTGGAAAAACAGAAACTCAGTTACACAAAATCAGGGAACAAGCCCATTGGTTACAACTTCCACCTGATGGCCCTTGCCTGGTCTTTTGACCTATTTAGCTGATTACCTTCAGGTGTGGGCTCCTGGCTTAGAACCATCATACAAACTGAACTTATATTAATTTAAATTATGCTTCACATAATCATTTTTAAGCTTTGTGCCTGTTGCCTGTTAAATGTTTGTAGAAATGACTTACCCAACTTAGCTCAACACTTCAAGATGATCTCCAATGCTTAAGACCTTAGATATAGAGTTGGGTTTTTTTAAATTTATTAATTTTTAATTTTTATTTTATTTAATTTTGGCTGCATTGGGTCTTCCTTGCTGTGCGCAGGCTTTCTCTAGTTGCAGCAAGCGGGGGCTACTCTTCATTGTGGTGCACGGGTTTTTCTTTGCGGTGGCTTTTCTTGTTGCGGAGCACGGGCTCTAGGCGCGCAGGCTTCAGTAGTTGTGGATCACAGTCTCCAGAGCGCAGGCTCAGTAGTTGTGGCACACAGGCTTAGTCGCTCTGCAGCATGTGGGATCTTCCTGGACCAGGGCTTGAACCCATGTCCCCTGCATTGGCAGGCGGGTTCTTAACCACTGCGCCACCAGGGAAGCCCCTTTTAAGGGAAGGTCTTGATCAAAAGGGGTAAATGTAAACATAAATAAAGGAAACTTCATTTTAAATGGGGTCAGGAAGCCCTAAGGGGGGACTCTCAATACAGGTAGCACCAGTTGCAGTCTGCATAATCCGCAGGAAGAAGGGAGATAAGAATGTTACTTTTCTTCTGGTACAAGGGAGGACATTTCCACATAGGAATTTCACCTCCTGCTTTTAAAAGAAGGAAGGAAGATCCCTCCCAGCTTCAGCAACAACACTCTAACCACCACTTGCAGCCAGAGAGAAACTGCCACAATCTTGAACTCTCATTCTTCTCCAGAGAACTTCTCTTCAAACGGTCCCCCCCCAATTTCCTCCTAAAATCTAATAAAAGCAAGTCACTCTCCTTTGTTCTCTGGATTTGCCTATGATTCCCCATTGCTTGCTTGTCCCAAATTGTGATTCTCTGCTATTCCTGAATAAACCCACCTTGCTGGTAAAATAACTGGTTGCTTTATTTTTGAGGGTAACAATGCATATAAATGTAAAATCACTGTGTTGTACACTTGAAAGTAATGTAACATTGTTTGTCAATTATGCTTCAATTTAAAAAAGTTTTACAAAACTCTAAATAGCACAAGGAATCCCTACTTCCTAAATACCTTTCAGAATCAAAGTTTCCTCCCTCCCCAAGTTTCTGTCCTTACTCCTTCAATTCAGCTACCAAATTTGAAGTGTGTCTTTAAATCCCTCTTTCTAAAAGACCCTAGAGCTGTTTCATAAAGTTGGTTGGCTTAGGTCTAAAAATGGGGCCTACCTTACCCTTTTAACAGCTTAGACATTCAGTGCTTAGGTGCTCACTCTTTGAATGACTGAAATACTGTTTGGTAGCTTTAGTTTAAATAACAAGTAAACCAAATAGAACTATTTTTTTTAAAACCTTGCTCCTCCACATTATCAGGTAAATGCTTTCTGTACTGCCTTTAAAGGAACTGGGAAGAGAAAAACAAAACTCATTGACAAATGGTGACAACGTGAAAATAATCAGCTGAGCTATCTGGACCAGAAGTTTCTCCATTTCATGGTGCTTCATCTTTAAAACTGTGTGGACTTCTTCAATCTTAGGATTCGTCCAAATTAAAGCAATCGAGCCCCCATTCCCATGTTGGTTTCTTCCGAACCTGCGCCCCATCCCCCATCCCCCATCCCCACCCCCACCCCCGCCCCCGCCCAGGCCCTGGCGGTCATGCGCCAAAGACTGCAGCACCGGAGCTCGCGGCCCGCAGGCGCGGCGGACCCCGCCCCGCACGCCCGGCGCGGGGAAGGGCTCGGGGCCAGGAGCCCGCCTCTGCGGCGGCCGAGCCGGGCGCCGAGTGGGTACGCCGGGCCGGGGGAGGGGCCTGCGGCTATGGCACCGCCTGTGCCCGCCAGCCCCTCCCCGGACCGTTACTTAAGTGGCTCCCGCACCACCCCCGCCTCAGTGCGTTACTTACCTCGACTCTTAGCTTGTCGAGGACGGTAACCGGGACCCGGTGTCTACTCCTCTTGCCTGCGCCTGCTGACCCGTAGCCACCATGGTAAGTGTACTGCCGGCCTCGCTCGGGAAAACGGGGAAAAGCGAGACCGGGGGAGCGCGGAGGGCCTCTAGCTAGAGAGGGCTGGCGCCACCGCTGTTCATTTGGAGGGCGAAGAGCGAGGCGAGGGCCGAGGATGAGAGTAGATAAATCCCGTTTGTGGAGAACCGCTGGGGCCCGGGAAGAGGGAACGGAGGGAGCCCACCGCCTTTTTTTCTGGGACTCTGGAAGGGGATGGCGGGACACTCTCTCCTTCACCGTGGTTGGGGCTCTCATTTAGCCCTTAACTCCTGGGCGTGGTGCCCTCAAGGCTGCATTCTTTTCCCGCGCGTTCCCATCCCCCTCTTCCCCCCAGCCTTTGGCGAGCGCGCGCGCGGCTCTCCCCGCCCTCACTTCCTCCTCAGCACGAAAAGCGGAGGCGGGAAGGAGCTGGATACAAAAGCGCATGCGCGGCCGTTACCTTCCCGCCAGGGAGTGGACGGGAGCCCGCCACTGCAGTGCGCACGCGCGCTGCGGCGCTGCACGTCTATGGCTGGAGGGCGTGTCTCCTGTTACCCCGAGTTCTTCCTTTTAAAAAATAAAAACAGTAAGATGAATGTGGGGAAGGACTCCTTATCGGTGTACTGCGCTACGCCAGTGTATTAGGGCAGCTAGCTCCCAACAGCCTGTAGAGGCCATCTGTCCCTCCCTGCTCTCTGCTGTGTTAGGAATGCGTGTGGGAGCAGGTGGTAGCGGTGAGGGGTTTTGAGGGAACGGAAATCGGATCTTGGTCCAGATCTGGGCCGCCGATAATCCCCTGCTGCGTCGTGACACATGTGGAGGTGCTGGACTGAACTCGGTGCCTACGGGAAGCGGAGGATGGTTGGGCATGGCTGCGCCTCTGCAGACGTGGCTGTTGAGAGCCTCTGCAGCTGCGCAGCTCCACGAACCGCGGCGTGGGGGGAGGGCGCGGGCGCGCGCACCCGGAATTGCTCATTCATCCTTTGCCGCAGAGCCCCACCCCTCGTCCCTGCAGCCAGACATTTCCTCTGCACTGTTCTGGCCACGTGGTTCCTGTGTTGGGAGCTGCCCAGAAATCTGGCCACCTACTCTAAAATGGAATTCTGGGGCCTGAGCGCTAGATGGATGACCTCCTCCCTATCTTGATCCTCCAAAGGAGGAAGCAATGACTAAGGTCTTTTCTTGGTCTGGAAAGAGGCCTTCCCAATTTAGAGGGGAAAAGGAAATTAATTAAAACTAATGGAGATCAAAAGTATAGCCCTTCTCCCCTAGATTAAGAAAAAAAGCATTACACTGTAATTCGTTTTGAAAGGAAATTTGTAAGATTAAGTTTCCATAAACATTTTGTTCTGCTTCACAGTCACCACTAATTGGGTTTTTTTTTTGTTGTTGTTGTTTTGCGGTACGCCGGCCTCTCCCGTTGCGGAGCGCAGGCTCAGCGGCCATGGCTCACGGGCCCAGCCACTCCGCGGCATGTGTGGGATCTTCCCGGACCGGGGCACGAACCCATGTCCCCTGCATCGCAGGCGGACTCTCAACCACTGCGCCACGAGGAAAGCCCCACTAATTGGTTTTTTATGGTTTTTTTTTTCCTCCCTCTCACAGCGTGAGTGCATCTCCATCCACGTTGGCCAGGCTGGTGTCCAGATCGGCAATGCCTGCTGGGAGCTCTACTGCCTGGAACACGGCATCCAGCCTGATGGCCAGATGCCAAGTGACAAGACTATTGGGGGAGGAGATGACTCCTTCAACACCTTCTTCAGTGAGACAGGCGCTGGCAAACATGTGCCCAGGGCAGTGTTTGTAGACCTGGAACCCACGGTCATTGGTGAGTTGACCTCAGTAACCCCAATGAGATCCCGGAGGTCTGGGACAGGAGGTGTGTCCTGGGGGCTCCACTGATGCCCTGGGGTCGAGCAGACTTGTGCAGGTTGTTAGTGATGGGTGGCTGCTTCGTTTTCCCTTTCCAGATGAAGTTCGCACTGGCACCTACCGCCAGCTCTTCCACCCTGAGCAGCTCATCACAGGCAAGGAAGATGCTGCCAATAACTATGCCCGAGGTCACTACACCATTGGCAAGGAGATCATTGACCTCGTCTTGGACCGAATTCGGAAACTGGTATGTTTATTCTCAAGAATAAAGTAAATTAATGAGTCTAAGGGAGATATTTGAAATATAGTCTTTTTTTCAAACACAGAATTGAAATGTAATAGAGTGAGGTTAATTATTCCTTTAAAGTTTTTTTTTAAGTTCAATTAAAATATGAACTATTTGATGTCATTTTATAAATATTAATAAAGATATTTTTAATAAAGAAATGCTGAGTAATTTAAGGAAGGTCTACATTTTTTAAAAAACTGTTTCTTGTCAAAATATGATCTAAATCTTTGGAATTAATATGAAAAGTGAAAATATTTATTATCATTACTATGATGGTATCACAAAGAGCAATAACTATGTTTTTTCTGTTCCTCTTTTGTAACAGGCTGACCAGTGCACAGGTCTTCAGGGCTTCTTGGTTTTCCACAGCTTTGGCGGGGGAACTGGTTCCGGGTTCACCTCCCTGCTGATGGAACGTCTCTCTGTCGATTATGGCAAGAAGTCCAAGCTGGAGTTCTCCATTTACCCAGCCCCTCAGGTTTCCACAGCTGTAGTTGAGCCCTACAACTCCATCCTCACTACCCACACCACCCTGGAGCACTCTGATTGTGCCTTCATGGTAGACAATGAGGCCATCTATGACATCTGTCGTAGAAACCTTGATATTGAGCGCCCAACTTACACGAATCTTAACCGCCTTATTAGCCAGATTGTGTCCTCCATCACCGCTTCCCTGCGATTTGATGGAGCCCTGAATGTTGATCTGACAGAATTCCAGACCAACCTGGTGCCCTATCCTCGTATCCACTTCCCTCTGGCCACATATGCCCCTGTCATCTCTGCTGAGAAAGCCTACCATGAACAGCTTTCTGTAGCAGAGATCACCAATGCTTGCTTTGAGCCAGCCAACCAGATGGTGAAATGCGACCCTCGCCATGGTAAATACATGGCTTGCTGCCTGTTGTACCGTGGCGATGTGGTTCCCAAAGATGTCAATGCTGCCATTGCCACCATCAAGACCAAGCGCAGCATCCAGTTTGTGGACTGGTGCCCCACTGGCTTCAAAGTTGGCATTAATTACCAGCCTCCCACTGTGGTACCTGGTGGAGACCTGGCCAAAGTACAGCGAGCTGTGTGCATGCTGAGCAACACCACAGCCATCGCTGAGGCCTGGGCTCGCCTGGACCACAAGTTTGACCTGATGTATGCCAAGCGTGCCTTTGTTCACTGGTACGTGGGTGAGGGCATGGAGGAAGGAGAGTTTTCTGAGGCCCGTGAGGACATGGCTGCCCTTGAGAAGGATTATGAAGAGGTTGGTGTGGATTCTGTTGAAGGAGAGGGAGAGGAAGAAGGAGAAGAATACTAATTCCATTCCTTTCAGCCCTGCAGCATGTCATGCAGAACTTCAGCTTCAACATTAGCTGACAGGAGTAAAAGCTTTCTGACTAGATTGTCTTCATTTTCAACTGTGATCATGTATTGCTTTTCCATGTGTACCTGTAAGATTTTTGTCATGTCTGAAAAGTAAAGGCTTTAAGAAAGAAAGTTCTGTGCTTCTAAATTGGTTTCTCCAATTCAAGATGTGCTACCACTCCTACACCTGAAAGTCTGCAACAGGGTGGTAACATCAAGGATTTCACTCTAGAAATCTCTGGGGTCGGGGGGGAAGGAGCACATTGGTCTGGAAAAACGGAAGAGCTGGATTCTGAAACTGATCTGTTAACTTCACCTTAACCAAGATTTTTTGTTTTCAGATGTACAACCTAATTTTTTTTAATTTTTATTGGAGTATAGTTTATTTACAATGTTGTGTTTCAGGTGTATAGCAAAGTGAATCAGTTACAGATACATCCACTCTTAGATCAACCAGTTTTGAAATCCAGGTCAGGGGGCTTGAGAAAATGTAAATTCAGATGAGAGTGATTTTGCTAATCTAGATCTTGAAGTTACTGGGTAATTACAAGTTAGGTATGGGAAGTCGTTTTTAATATGCTACAAATACTGCTGTTTAAAGAGGCCTGCTTACCTATCAGTGGAACAAAAAAATCTTAGTGACCCTTGAACAGGTAAACATCAGGCTGGAGAATATTTGAGCAGGAAGATGTAAAAGCTGTTTCCCACCTGTAGGGAGGATGGGAGAAGAAAAGTTGCAGCATCAGAATGCTAGTGATCAAAAATCCTAGTATAGAAAAAAAAAATGGGGAGTAAGCTACGTGCATGTGTGGGAAAGCGGCTGAGTGGCTGCTTTACAAGGGATGAAATGGCAACATTTGCAAAGGTTAGGATAAAAGTTTACAATTTATAGCACTTGGCGTAGTTTACATTCTTTCTGGTATATAGTTTGGCTACATCTAAAGTTGACTGTAGAGATAGGTTAAATCCTCTGCATCTCATTTGCCTCCAAGAAGATGTACATTTCAAATTCAGGAAGCACAGGGATTATTAAGGTCTGAAGATATTGATGTTTTGGTTTAAGAGTAGAGAAGACCAAAATTTTATCAGTTTTTTCCCTAGTCCATAAATCCTATAGGCTTAAAAAATAGCTGTCCTCAACCGAAAAAATCAGTCTATAGACATTTCAGAGAGAAAGCTCAGTTGGGTGGCACAGCAACACCCATATAGCCAGATACCACAGGTCCCAGGGGAAGGTAGATCCCAGGGCTTTAAAGCACTGAGGGGAACCCTAATGGAATTAGTGACCAAATGCAGATAGGATTTTGAGTTACTGTTGGACTCTCGGAGAAAGACCATCTTGAGAGATGACTAAAGAACCTTTGGAAAGTCGCTGTTCTTTTCTGCAATATAAGAGGGAAAGATAACTAGGCTGGAGCCTGGGAAATGAAAATAGAAGAGTTTTTCAGGAAAAGCACACACTAGGTATCCAGTGTGCCATGGTGCTTTTTTTTTGGAGTTCTGAGGCGCAAGGCAGGGGCAGGATAGAGAAGAAGCCAGGGTTTCAACTATAATGTTTTATTTTTTGTTTTTGTTTGGGGGGAGGGGTGTTTGTATTTTTAAGAAAAGATCTGTAGTAAATAAAGCGTTACGACTGATGGGTGGTAGGTACATAGGTGTTTGCAATGCCGTTATCTATTGCCCAAAAACTTTGTGGCTTAATGTATGTATGAAAAAGAAAAAACTATATTTTTATATATAAAACCTCATGCAGTTTTTGAGGGTCAGGAATTCAGGAGCACCTTAGCTGGATGGTTGTGACTCAGGATTTCTCATAAGGTTTCAGTATAGATGTTGACCGAGGGTGCAGTTATCTGAATGCTTGATTGGAGCTGGAGGTTTCATTTCCAAGGTGGTTCACTCACATGCCTGGCAAGTTGGTGCTGGTTGTTCGCAGGTGGCCTTAGTTCTTCTCCACGTGGACCTCTCCATAAGGCTGCTTGAGTGTCCTCACGACATGGGAGCAGTCTTCCCCCAGAGTGAGCTAAGAGAAGGTAAATTGAATACCACAAAGTCTTATGACCTAACCTCGAAAGTCACACTCATTTCTACAATATCCTATTCGTTACACGTCAGTCCTATTCAATGTGGGAGGAAACTATACAATGATAGGCAAGGATCCGTGGGAGTTATATACAAAACCCTAAGGGTTAATGTTTCTATCAAATAGAGTACCAATTATATTAGCCTTTTTTCCTGTATGCTTGAAATATTTCATTTTTTAAAAGAGGAAACGTATAGTTTAGAGGGAAGGGATTTTCCATTTTCTACAATTCAAACTCCCAATTTCAGTGTCTTTGGTTGCTTTTTAGAACAGACACCTCCTATCTACACTCCTAAACTATCCAGTCCCCCTTATACCCAGTTATTTGGTTGTAGATCTGACTTGCTGCTCAAATTCAGTATTTCCCTCTGTCCCCTCTGTTCCCAATCTTATAGGTCAAGATGATAACTAGCAGGTACTAGTAGTCAAAGCCTTTGGTACTATGAGATACTAAGTGTGGGACATGGAGGTGGGAAATGGCTATACTGAAATGCTGAGGCAACCAGGAAATGCCATCAAGCATTCCTTTGGTGGGGGGATTGGGAGTCTTATTATCTACATCTCTGCCCCAGCAGCAATCACAGTGCCTGGTAAGGTTTAGGGCTCACAGAGTGCTTTAATGGAAGTAAAAATAAATAATGATAATTTATTTCACTCTTAAGCCAGATTGCTCTTTTTAATATAAACAGCAAGCTCTAGGGGTTTGTAAAACACATTCACTTTCTTTCCAGGCCCAAGTGTCTTTTAGCACCCTCTGAGAAATTGAGCCTCAGGGTAGAGAGGCCTTGGAAACAGATTGACTGAGACACTTGATTCCTTGTTCTGTCACTAGTGGGGCTCTCTGAACCTTCCGGGCCTATTTCCCCTTTTGCACTCTAGAGTTCCATCCTGTCTTTCTCCAGGCGTGTGGGGAGTTGAGGGGTGGCAAATAGGGCAATCAAGTCTGGAAGGACTTGTAAGTTTAGAGTTGTGTGTCCAAGCTTGGGAAGTGAGGGGCAGGGTACCCCAGGACCTGACAGCTCTGCTCAGCAGGACACCAGAGCCACTGCCAAGGAAGAATGAACCATTTATTTAGAAGAGAAGTAGAAATAAATAAAGCCCAAGAAGGGTTTACTTAGAGATGGCGAGGGTGATGATACTGATAATAATGATTATTAACCTTAACAACATCAACAGCTTCAATTTATACCCACCCACATTTTAAAAATTTTTTTAATTAATTTATAATTATTTATTTATTTTTGGCTGCATTGGGTCTTCATTGCTTGCTATGTGTGGGCTTTCTCTAGTTGTGTCGAGCAGGGGCTGCTCTTCGTTGTGGTGCGCAGGCTTCTCATTGCGGTGGCTTCTCTTGGTGCGGAGCACAGGCTCTAGGCGCGTGAGCTTCAGTAGTTGTGGCATGCGGGTTCAGTAGTTGTGGCTTTCAGGCTCTAGAGCACAGGCTCAGTAGGTGTGGTGCACAGGCTTAGCTGCTCCGTGGCATGTGGGCTCTTCCCAGACCAGGGCTGGAACCCATGTCACCTGCATTGGCAGGCAGATTCTTAACCACTGCGCCACTAGGGAAGTCCACATTTTACAAAATTTTAACACCATAATATAATGCTTAAGTGCCTTCACAACCCAGCATTCTCAACCTCACTGAGGTGACCTTAAAATGGGAGGAGCCCACTTCTTCATTTTTTACAGAGGACAGATTCAGTTGGTAGGGGAGAAGGGAAGTGACACCACAGCCCTGGTCCTACCTTGTAGGACCAGGTTCCTTAAATATTGCCTGCCAAAAAGTCACAAGAAATAGGGGTCTTTTAGCCCTATGGAGGACCAGGGCTATGATTTAGGGACATGCTCAGATTAAGAGTTTGAGGGAGAGAGGAGAGATATGCCATTTTCCCCTCCCAGTCCCATCAAATTCCTGGCAAATTCCTTAATGCCCTGCAGATGGCACCACTGACAAGGAGTTCTCTGCCCAGAAAAGTCAAGCTCAGATTTGTGAACTCTGCTCTCCCTGTCACTTTGGAGCTGAGCCTAAAAGATACACCACAAACAGGAAGTGACTGACCTGGCATTCCTGGCATTCAAGGGCTTGTCACTTTTTGTTCTGTCCATTCCTGGAGGCAGCTGAGCTTCCTGCTAGGTCACTGTGAATCTGTCAGCCACAGGAATCCCCACACTGTTGGAGCTCTTGACTTCAGCTCCTGCCTCTAGGGTGCTTCCCAGGGTGGAATGAGTTTAAAAATATGGCCTTGGGGTCAACATGTAATAATGGAGGAGCATGTTGCCAGATCAAACTGAACTCAATACTGATACAAAATTAATAACCACCTGATGACGTGAACACCATCATGTAGATACTGATATCACTGTGTTTCAGGGGCAGCTTCTTCCTCTCTGCCAAAATAAATACCCTACCCCACCCACCCATCCCTCAACTGACCAACCCATCTCCCAACTGACAGCCTGCTATATGTTACTGTGTCCAGCAGTGATGGAATCAAGCCCATCACCTCATTCCTGGGGCCTTCGAACGCTCTTCTCTTCTCTCTGCCTATAATACCTTTTACAACCATAACTCATCCCACCACTTTTGCCCAGTCAACTCATACTCCCTTCCTTTGATGATGAAATCCCAAGTGTCTCCTATTCAAGGCCTTGAAGGCTAGGTAAGACTAGGTCAGATTCTCCATTATATATTTTCATAGTCTAAGAATTAATTTTGAGCAAAAGCAGATTCATACTTTTAACTCTGAAAGCTAGAGGTGACTGTCCCTATGCTACCTTCCTTTTTTCCTCAGGCCCAAAGATCTAAGATGCCTCAGGAAGACACTATAGGGTGGACAGTGATATCAAATGGAGGTAGAAGGGGAAAGCTGCTGTTCTGTTCTAAAGGTTCTTCATAAATAATATCCTTCAGGGACTTCCCTGGTGGTCCAGTGGCTAAGACAGCATGCTCCCAATGCAGGGGGCCTGGGTTTGATCCCTGGTCAGAGAAGTAGATCCCACATGCCACAAATAAGAGTTTGCATGCCGCAACTAAAAGACCCCACATGCTTCAACAAAGATCCCACATGATGCAACTTAGACTCAGGGCAGCCAAATAAACATTAAAAAAAAAAAAAAGTCCTTCAGCCTCTCTCTGGCCCAGCTTTAAGGTCTCAGCTCTAATGTCTCATGATACTAGCATGCAGGAACTTCTACTGGCTCACATTGATCAAATGCATGTGTGCCATGAGTGAAGGTGTGACCCAGCTGCCAGAACAGGCTGATGTCACCTTAGACATTCCTTCTATACAACACTGTGTAAAGCTAGGCAAGTGAGCGTTCCCACTATCCTCTTCACTGGTCACCCTACTATGCAAATTGTTACCCAGTTCTGGGCACCTCAAGAAGGATGCGGACAGACAAGCGAGTTTCCTCCAAGGGGTAAGTAGAATGGCAAGGGGTACTGGGTAAAGCAACTCAGAGAAATGAGGATGTTTAGATTACAAGAGAAACCCATGAAGAGTTGCTGTCCAGAAATGGCAGCAGACTCATTCCTTAAAACCCAGAGAGCACAGTAAAGGATGAGGAAGAACACTGCAGCTCACTTTGTAATAATTAGCTGGGCCCAACTATGGACCACAGCGCCATCCATGTCATGAAGGACAAACAGGCAGAACTGAAGACTTCTAGTATCCTTCTAGGATTCCCAGAGTCTAAGATTTCACAAATTTTTCTGGTGTCTCAAGCCAATCTTTAATTATGACTATTCTCTCAAGTATTTTTGGAGAAGTCAGAGATAGGTAGGAACAAAGGAACAGAATCTCTCAAAACATGTTTCTTAAACCCTTTCCCTCACCCCTGCCAACAACAAAAACAACAAAGGTTCTCAGACCCAGAGAGGCCTTTGCCTAATGGGAACCTCTGGTTTTCCAGCTTCCCTGGCAACCTAGACAAGAGGGCAATTCCAAAGTTGCTGGTCTCTTTCTAGGAGTTAGTCCAATTTCCATCAGAGATAAGGGAGAAGGTTTATAGCCTGTCTTAGTTTGGACTGCTATAACAAAATACCATAGATCAGATAGTGTAAACAACAAACACTTATTTCTCAAAGATTTGGAGACTGGTAAATCCACGATCAAGGTGCTAGCAGATTCAGTGTCAAGTGAGAGCCCTCTTCCTGGCTTGCAGATGGCTGGCGGTCTTCTTGCTGCATCCTCATGTAGAGAAGAAGAAAATCTTTACTCCCTTCCTCTTCTTATAAAGATGATAATCCCAGGACTTCCCTCATGGTCCAGTGTTTAAGACTCCACACTCCCAATGCAGGGGGCATGGGTTCAAGCCCTGGTGGGTGATCCTGCAGCAGTGCCCCCCACCAAAAAAAGAAAAAAGATAATCCCATCATGAGGGCTGTATCTCTTGACCTCATCTAAACCTGATTACCTCCCAAAGACCTCACCTCCTAATACATCACATTGAGGGTTAGAGTTTTAACATATAAATTTTGGGGGGACATATTCAGTCCATGGTATTCTTAGAGTGAGCAGGAATTTTTCCGTATTTATTGTGTTTTCTGTGGGAAAATTAGGACTTGTAGGTAAGCAAAGAGAAAATGAAAATAACCTATAATCTGAATGAAAAGTTTTTGAAGTATTCATTTAAAGAAAAGAGCAACTTTTCCTAATGCCCCTTTCTGTCCCTCTCCCATCCCAGTCACCTCTGGGATGGGTGGCCCTGGGCCTTCTGTCTGCTCCTCTCAAAGTGCTGTTCAGCAATAAGTCTTCATCATTTGGAAGCTCAAAGGTAGCTCCACAGGAAGGAGCAGAACAGTGAGCCCTCTAGATACAAATGGAAGGTACCAGGGTTCTTGAGGATACTGAAGTTCAAGTTTAGCCTTCTATTACACTAAGTATCTAAGCAGTAGAGTAATGAAGGGAATACAGAACTAGGGGTGTATATCTACTAAGAGGCAACTGCAGAATATTGGGAAAAAAGGAGGCTTTGGAGTCAGGGAGACCAAGTTCAAATCCCAGTTACACAACTTACTATTGTAGGTCCTTGTACAAGATACTTAATCTCTTTGAACTGTTTCCTCATCTATTAAAAAAAATAAAGTCTATTTTGTAGGATTCTTGTGACACCAAATAAACTAATCTTTGTAAAGTATCTGTTAATGCTTAGCACTTAGAGGAGGCTCAGTCTGGATTAGTTCCCTTCCCTGTGTTGCTTGAGGACATTGAAATTTACTCTCCACAGTCAAGATGGCCCCTTCCCTACTAAGAATAGGTAATTTATCTCCTGGACAGGTCAAATTCACAAACATTGTTTCAAGTGTTCACTGGGAGAACTGCACTGGGTTAAGAACTGGTGTTGGAATGAAAGGGGTGAATTAGAAGCCAAATACAGGTTTCCAACTCTCTAAGGGGAGAGGAAAGGAGAAAACACATAAATGGAGGTAAAGTTAAACAACACAAAAGATTTAAATAACATCTCAAGGTAATGAATGGTCCGAGACAGTGCATATATGTCTAACTGGTCACTGAACTATACAACTGGACATTGCTTCGGGAGTTTAGAAAAGGGGGAGATCCCTTCAAGAAAAGATGGAAGAAAAGATATTTGGGTTGAGGCTTGGAAGTAGATAGGATTTGGACAAAGGGAGATTTGGTAAGTTTATTATTATTATTATTATTATTATTATTTACTTATTCAGATTGATTTCAATCTATTTTGTTAACCAGATTGTCTTTTTTAATTTAATTTATTTTTTATACAGCAGGTTATTAGTTATCTATTTTATACATATTAGTGTATACATGTCAGTCCCAGTCTCTCAATTCATCCCACCACCACCACCACCACCACCACCATCTCCCCTTGGTGTCCATACGTTTGTTCTCTACATCTGTGTCTCTATTTCTGCCTTGCAAACCGGTTCATCTGTACCATTTTTCTAGATTCCACATATATGCATTAATATGCAATATTTGTTTTTCTATTTCTGACTTACTGTGCTCTGTATGACAGTCTCTAGGTCCATCCACATCTCTACAAATGACCCAATTTTGTTCCTTTTTATGGCTGAGTAATATTTCATTGTATATATATGTACTACATCTTCTTTATCCATTCATCTGTTGATGGGCATTTAGGTTGCTTCCATGACCTGGCTATTGTAAATAGTGCTGCAGTGAACATTGGGGTGCATGTGTCTTTTTTTTTTTTTTTTTTTTTTTTTTTCAGTACGCGGGCCTCTCACTGTTGTGGCCTCTCCCGTTGCGGAGCACAGGCTCCGGATGCGCAGGCTCAGCGGCCATGGCTCACGGGCCCAGCCGCTCCGCGGCATATGGGATCCTCCCAGACCGGGGCACGAACCCGTATCCCCTGCATCGGCAGGCGGATTCTCAACCACTGCGCCACCAGGGAGGCCCGCATGTGTCTTTTTGAATTATGGTTTTCTCTGGGTATATGCCCAGTAGTGGGATTGCTGGATTATATGGTAATTCTATTTTTAGTTTTTTAAGGAACCTCCATACTGTTCTCCATAGTGGCTGTATTAATTTACATTCCCAACAACAGTGCAAGAGGGTTCCCTTTTCTCCACACCCTCTACAGCATTTGTTATTTGTAGATTTTCTGATGATGCCCATTCTAACTGGTGTGAGGTGATACCTCATTGTAGTTTTGATTTGCATTTCTCTAATAATTAGTGATGTTGAGCAGCTTTTCATGTGCCTCTTGGCCATCTGTATGTCTTCTTTGGAGAAATGTCTATTTAGGTCTTCTGCCCATTTTTTTGATTGGGTTGTTTGTTTTTTTAATATTGAGCTGCATGAGCTGTTTATATATTTTGGAGATTAATCCTTTGTCCGTTGATTCGTTGGCAAATATTTTCTCCTATTCTGCGGGTTGTCTTTTCATCTTGTTTATAGTTTCCTTTGCTGTGCAAAAGCTTTTAAGTTTCATTAGTTCCCATTTGTGTATTTTTATTTTTATTTCCATTACTCTAGGAGGTGGGTCAAAAAAGATCTTGCTGTGATTTATGTCAAAGAGTGTTCTTCCTATGTTTTCCTCTAAGAGTTTTATAGTGTCCAGTCTTGCATTTAGGTCTTTAATCCATTTTGAGTTTATTTTTGTGTATGGTGTTAAGGAGTGTTCTAATTTCATTCTTTTACATGTAGCTGTCCAGTTTTCCCAGCACCACTTATTGAAGACACTGTCTTTTCTCCATCATATATCCTTGCCTCCTTTGTCATAGATTAGTTGACCATAGGTGTGTGGGTTTATCTCTGGGCTTTCTATCCTGTTCCATTGATCTATATTTCTGTTTATGTGCCAGTACCATATTGTCTTGATTACTGTAGCTTTGTAGTATAGTCTGAAGTCAGGGAGTCTGATTCCTCCAGCTCCATTTTTTTCCCTCAAGACTGCTTTGGCTATTCGGGGTCTTTTGTGTCTCTATACAAATTTTAAGATTTTTTTGTTCTAGTTTTGTAAAAAATGCCATTTGATAGGGATTGCATTGAATTTGTAGATTGCTTTGGGTAGTATAGTCATTTTCACAATATTGATTCTTCCAATCCAAGAACATGGTATATCTCTCCATCTGTTTGTGTCATCTTTGATTTCTTTCATCAGGGTCTTATAGTTTTCTGAGTACAGGTCTTTTACCTCCTTAGGTAGGTTTATTCCTGGGTATTTTATTCTTTTTGTTGCAATGGTGAATGGGATTGTTTCCTTAATTTTTCTTTCTGATCTTTCGTTGTTAGTGTATAGGAATGCAAGGGATTTCTGTGCATTAATTTTGTATCCTGCAACTTTACGAGATTTGGTAAGTTTAAAAAGAGAATGTGTAGTGTCTTTTTGCATAGTGTTCTGAGTGGTAATTTAGTAAACAAAAGCTTTCACCAATTCTAAACACAGGCAATGGAAAAAAGTTATTGTGCTTCCAATGGATTTGTAAACAAGGACTCAAGGACCTGTGGGCAAATAAATCAGATTGCTGCTGGGTTCAAAACTACTTTCTCAAGGGAAGTCTTCTAGATTCTTTCTCTCAGTTCTGAGCTCAAGTTTGTCTTATACTATGAGGTTTCCAGTTTATTTGTTTATTGATATTTTGCCTCTTAAAGTTCACTTCAGTTGTACATTCTGGATGACGATAAGTCTCTAAGCAGAGTTTATGTTAGCCAACTGTTGAAAGAATCAGATGTAATAGTCTGTGACTTGGGTGATGTCACAGCACCTTGTAAACTGTAAAGGACCGTGAGCATTAGATTCATAGATTTGGAAGTAATCTTAAGGGTGTTCTAGTTTTGCAAATGAGATCAAGCATAGCCCAGGATGACAGTGCTAGAACCAGAACCCAGCTCTTCTGATAATTAGCAATGCCTGCCATCTTTCTCACTACATTTACCAATATTTGAGCACCTACATGAATTAGGCATGGGGCTAAGAGCTAAGGAAGTAACCACATTCAAAACAAATATGATTATTTTCCTTTAGGAGCCTATACGGGGGAAACAAACAAATGCAAACAAATTAAATTATGGCAACTTGTGATAAATGAAATTACAAAAATAGGTTGCTTTAGATAAGGCAGTGGGGTAACATTTAAGCTCAAACCTGAAGGAGACCAGAGCCAACCAAAAGTGAATAGGGAAGAAGCAGGGGAAGGGGAGAGCTCTTCCAGGCAGAGGAAACAGCAAGTGCAGAGCCCTGGGGAAGGAAAGAGCTTCTCAGGGTCCACCAAGAACTGACCAAAGGTCAGGATGAAGATGATGCCAAGTTGAAGCAGTGCTAGCTCACAGGTCACAAAATCAAATGCACAGCTGGGCTGACAAGGGCATATTTGTTCAAATTTATTAAAGATTCTGTGAGCCAAACAAAACACAGCATGTCTAATGCAGCCCAGAGGCCACCATTTGGTAACCCCTGAGGAACTTTTTTTTTTTTTTTTTGGCAGCGCCTCGAGGCTTGTGGAATCTTAGTTTCCAGACCAGGGATTGAATCTGGGCCCTCGGCAGTGAAAGTGTCGAGTTCTAACCACTTGGACCGCTGGGGAATTCCCAGGGCTTGGTATTCTTACTTTAAGGCAGGTGAATTTCTAAGTGCAAATGGATTGCTTTTGAGGGATTTTGAGCAGGGACAGATCTTATTTGTGTTTTAACAAGATCGTTAAAGTACTTTGGCTTGAGATAAAGGTAAGATTTAAGCACCAGGGTCATGCAATAGGCCCAAGCCACCTCCCTGTGCTCTCCTTTCCTTCCCTGCAATAGAGCCAAGGACCCAGCCAGCTATCTTCTCTTTCTACCTCTGCCCACTCTCCCCATTGGATTCTCTTCTCTCCAAGCTTGGTTGCTAAAAGGGAAATCAGCTATTCACATCCTCTCATTATCTTGCTACTACCAAAGACATATATATATATATATATATATATACACATACATACATACACACACATGTGTAGTATATTATATATAACATACACACAAATACAAATATGTATGTATATACAAGTATATGCTTTTTATTTCCCAAGGTTCTACTTCAAATCACTGGGGAAACAGAATAGAGATAAAAGTACATGCCCTGTTTCAAGAGGACAGAATTGATTTGTTCATTCTGGCCCCTGACTCTTGCTCAGATAGTAACGGGACACAGTTTAGTCCTTTAGAATTGCGCTCTTATTCTTCAGTGGGGGGCTTTGCAAAACTCAGCCCTTCTTTTAAGTTTCCCTGTACTGCTCCCTCCATTTTAGAGGAAGGGTTTAACTCCATGAAGGTGGGACTTCCCAAACAGTACATGTATCAAGGTCATAGGAAGGTAACTTTCATCCCTTGTGAGAACCTCTCACCATTTTCTAATCTCTAAAATGCTAATCATAATACCTTTCCCTGGGTAACATGAGATAAAATCTATAAAGTGAGTGGCACATAGTAGGTGGTCAGCTAATGTTTGACTCAGCCCATGATCCCCTGTGGGCATTTCCTCACAAAGTTTCAGATGGATATTTCTGCAGTTTCTTATCCACTTTTCTTTGGTATTTGTTCTAGCACACACTAGGGCTCCCACAAAAGTGACTGAGTGAAAACTCCTTGGAGTTCCTCACCCCACAATAAACACTTTCAGAAAATGCTACTATGCAATGGAATATTACTCAGCCATAAAAAGGAACGAAATTGGGTCATTTGTAGAGACGTGGATGGATCTAGATCATACAGAGTGAAGTAAGTCAGAAAGAGAAAAACAAATATCCTATATTAACGCATATATGTGGAACCTAGAAAAATGGTACAGATGAACCGGTTTTCAGGTCAGAAATAAAGACACAGATGTAGAGAACAAACGTATGGACACCAAGGGTGGAAAGCGGGAGGGGATGGTGGTGGTGGTATGAATTGGGAGATTGGGATTGAGATATATACACTAATACGTATAAAATAGATAACTAATAAGAACCTGCTGTATAAAAAAATAAATTAAATTAAAAAAAAAGAAAATGCTACTACGGGCCTTTTGTTACTGAGCAGCGGTACCTTTCAGAACCCTATGGTACTCTCACATTCCACCTGGATGGCCTGATCCAAATGGCTTATTTAACCAAGGTCACACTCGTTGCTTATCAACTTCGGGAGGTGAAAAAGACAGTTGCTTAGTTTTACAACGAGCACCGGTAAGCCCCAAAGATCCCGCCTCTTTTCACGGGGCGAGCCTATCAGCGTTCCTCTAGCGAAGAGCGGCAGCTCCGTAGGAGCCAATGAGTTCCGCTCCCTGGAATGATCCCGCCCATCCGTTGTGTTGTCACTCTGCCTCTAGTAAAATAGAACCTGGACTTGCGCTTCCTCTTAGCGTGCCTATCGGCGGGTGTCTGCGTTGAAACTCTACGGAAGCCTGACCTTAAAGGGGAGGGAGCAGCGGGGGGCCGGGGCCCTTTAAAACGAGGCCCGCGGGTGCCTGCCCCTTTAAGGGAAGGGCGTCCAGACGACAGAATCTGAGCCCCAGATTACCCCGAGTCTCCGTCACAGGCTGCAAGAAAAGGCTCCTTCGCTGGGTCCGGGTGCTTGGCAGCGGCGGTTTCATCCCCGCTGGTCCTCCCCGGGCCCGGAGACACCCCTGCCCCAGTCATGCTGAGAAGAGTATGGAAGCAGCTGACTACGAAGTGCTATCCGTGCGAGAGCAGCTATTCCACGAGAGGGTCCGCGAGTGCATTGTGAGTGCGGGACCCAGGCAGGAAGGGTAGGACCAAGTGGGGAGCGGGAGTCGCGGGAGAGGGAGAGTCCGGGTCGGAGTGAGACCACCTGGGCTCAGAGTGCCGGCAGACGCTGCTTGGTCCAGGGGCTAACGACGAAGGGCCCTGGTCCGACCAGTGCTCGGGCTGGCGAATCCCTAGATCGGGTCAGCTGGGTAGCTGCGCGATAAACAAAGCCGATCAGTTTCCGTTCCTCCCACTCGACACGCCCCTCCCCCCCTTCCTGTCCCCCACCCCTGCCCGTGTTCGGAGTGCAGGTCTTCGTGTGTCTGGGAGTCTGGTGAGCCTGCCGGTTTTAGTCAGATGGTTGGAGAGGGATGGGTTTGGCTGGGGGGAGGCTTATTTGCACTTACCCCTCAAACCCAAATAATGTTTGATGAAGGGGAGACGAACAGTGGACTTTGGTGGGTTTCCCACTTTAGAAAAAGGTACTCTTGCTGAGGTGGATTCTACTGTGTAGAGATGGAGAACAACTAAAGTTTCCCTTTCTTTTCCTCCCCCTTATTGGTGTTTGTTAGAAATCCTGAAAGCCGAGTTTCCTAGCTTCCCAGCCATTCAGGGGTTTCCTGTTAGTGGTTTCCCCCAGTGCTACAGAGGGCACCTGGCTGCTTTCCTTACTGCCTCACTGCCACCTAGAGTAACAGCTGAAACTGCCACACAGCAAGGGACTCCTCACTTCTGGGCCAGGGGCACCCAGTGGAGTTTAGGGGATCTCAACTTTCTCAGACCTGCTGTGAACCCTCATCTCTCTCCTTTCTCCTCTGTCTCCTCCCTTGGAGCTCCCCTGGGTAGCCCTCACCCCCAAATACTAAAGGGAAAGGGAAGGGTTTAGAAGAATAGAAGTTAGTGAGTGGAGAACCCACTGATGGGGTCATCCTTCATTTTTCTCAGACTTGGCCCTAGTCTGCCCTGGGCAGCCTCAGATTGGAGGAGGGCTAAAGTAAGCCATGGCATAACTAGGTCTGCCCTTATCTGTGAGGACTGAAAAGTAGGGAGTATATCTGTCCATGTGTAGAACTCCAGATCTGCTTTCAGGAAGCGCTCCTTGTGTGTTTCTTAGTGGATAGTTCCACATGACAGGGTTGGGCCTATCGTGGGCACACCCAGGCCTTGAGACAGTTTAGAGCCAGAGACCCACATTCCTAGAGAACAGGGAGGGATGAGACCTTGGACAGAGAAGCAGCCTCCTGGATGTCTCCCCCATCCTTTAGTCCCATTAGCTGAGGACATCAGTGCTGGCCAAGGGCAGCCTGAAGGCTTCTAGTACCTCCCCCACCTGGCTCCAATCCCCTGCTCTAGAAAATGACCTAGCCTCTGCTGGAACTGCATGGAACTGCGTGGAACTCCAGTCTGACCTTTTGAGCCCTCCCACCTTCCTGCTTATTAAGCAAGTCCAGGGCAGAGCACTAGACAGTAAAAATCTTGCAGTTACAACCTGAGTGGCTCATTCTACCCTACTTCCCTGATATTAAAAGCTACAGTTTTGTCCTGGACCCTTGGTTCTCCTGGGGTCTGTGGCTTCTCTCTTTGCATAGAGAGCTGTATGCAGATTCCCTGTAGGGTCAGCTCCTCTTGGGGACTGGAACACCTATGAGACTGATTCTGCCTTCTTTTTTTTTTTTAATTAATTTATTTTTGGCTCCGTTGGGTCTTCGTTGCTGCGTGAGGGCTTTCTCTAGTTGCAGCGAGTGGGGGCTACTCTTTGTTGCCGTGCATGGGCTTCTCATTGCAGTGGCTTCTCTTGTTTCGGAGCATGGGCTTTATATGCGCGGGCTTCAGTAGCTGTGGCACGTGGGCTCAGTAGTTGTGGCTTGCAGACTCTAGAGCGCAGGCTCAATAGTTGTGGTGCACGGGCTTAGGTGCTCCGTGGCACGTGGGATCTTCCTGGAGCAGGGCTCAAACTCGTGTCTCCTGCATTGGCAGGCGGATTCTTAACCACTGCGCCACCAGGGAAGTCCCTGATCCTGCCTACTTCAAACACAATAACATCTCAAGATTCTCTGGCCCTGGTTGTGGAGCCAAGCTGTTCAGTGGCTCCTTCCCTGGGCAATAGCAGCTTACTTGCAGTAGAGTAGGGATGCATGCGTGTGTAGAATAACCTGGCCAAGTCCTGCCATAACTGTCCATTGGAGGAATAGTCACCCAGGGGCATGGGACAGACCCTTTGAGGCCTATCCTGCAGTTGCACATCACCTTAGGTAGGGACCAGGGATTGATAGCTTTTAAAGGGGCTGATGCCAGCTCTAGAAACTTTATAGATGTGGGGCCCCAATTAAAGCCTACTGTTAAGGACAGGGCATCAAAGAGGCTCTAGTTTGGCCCAGAGCAGACCTGATCTTTCAGGGCCCCTGAATAAACAGAGTAGAAGCTCTGAGTTGGTCTAGGAACATGATTCCTACTTATTTTCTCCTAGAGCTTGGATCAAGGTGGGAGTGGAGGAAGAGGGGGGTGGAGCACCAGGACAGTGCAGACATCCCCTTCTTCCCCTCAAACCTGCTTCCTTTTCCAATAATGTGCTAGGAGTAAATTCCCTCTGGTTCTGTGGCCTGTTTCAGGTGTGTGGATATGTGCATCTCTAGGAGTCTTCTCTGACAATTTACCAAGCAGGGTTCAGTTGGAACTATTTTTTTCCTAGGAAAAAACGCTTGTAGAGCTGGGCATGGTGCTGTTTTCCCAAGTGCATGGGACAGCCCCTGTCTGATGCTTCTTGTAGGCCCCTGAGGCCTTGACTAGAAGGAAGTACTGGGGAGAAAGATGGAACCCCTGGAAGTATGGAGCCTAGTTTTGGGAAAATGTGCCTGTGGAATTAAGAGAGAGGCCATTGGGGCTGTGAAATGTGTGGGGCTTAGAGCTTCTCATCTCGCTCACACTCTGCCACAGATCTCAACACTTCTGTTTGCGACACTCTACATCCTCTGCCACATCGCCCTGACCCGCTTCAAGAAGCCTGCTGAGTTCACCACAGGTACCTGTGACTTCCCTCCCTTCTGCCTGCCCTCTGCCAGTGTTCCCGTTGCCATGGCACCAGCCTCAAGGGAAGAGGCCTATGGTGCCTGCTGGGAAAGGAGAGGTGGCTGTTCCGGAGCCTCTGCCTCTTCTGCCTCCCTCCCTCCACAGGCAAAGACAAGGTGGTAGAGTGGAAAGTTTAGATAGAGGTCCCTCAACTAACAGAGCCATAGGGCAAGTAATGGAACTCTTGTGACCCTTAGTTTCATCCTCTACAAAATGAGCCTAACAGTCTCTACCCAGTCCACTGTCATTGTGTAGACCAGATATGATGGCTAATGTGAAAGCTCTCTGTGAACCTAAAGCAGGCAACTGCAGGGTGAATGTTATCATGGGCACAAGCTCTGTCATCTCCTCTCCTAGTGCTCCTATGCCCAGGACCAGAGACCTCCCTGACCACTGGGGCCCCAGGACCTGGTGATGGTGACCTTTCTCTTGGTAGAGAGTTCAGATTAAAGCTTTCTGTAGGCATTGTGTGGATAAGGGGAGGGACACACTTACCCCAGTTCCTAGCTCCAGCCTGTCCAGATCTTCCTGTCCTGGCCTGAACCTTTCCTCCCCTCCAGACGGCTTTATGCACCCTCAGCCAAGAAGGCAGCTAGTCCTCAGTGTGATTTCCCTGAGGACTTTCTCCATGATTCTCCCTCCCCACCGTGCCCCTGCCATTTCCCTTTGCTATACCTAGCCACTGATGTAACCAACCTCACAGACCAGTCATTCATTGTATTTGCGGCTTACAAAGAGGAACCTATGATAGAGGAGAGCTGGGGAAGGAGGGAAGTGGGGGAATTTCTGGTCCATACTCTCTCCACCTGGGACCATTGATTTTTAAGCTGCCACCCTGGCCAGAGAATAGGTTGTAGGGTTCATAGCGTGAGCTCTCCCGGGGCCTCCTGCCCAGCTCTGCCTCAGTGGGCCCAGGCCCTTCTTTCAGGAGACAGGAGGGAGCAGGAGAGTACAGTGCAACACAGATGGCTCCCAGAGCTGCACACTGATGGCCTGCCTCTTCCCCACGCCTCTGTCTTTTGTAGCGGATGATGAAGATGCTACAGTCAACAAGATTGCGTAAGTGTCGTTGCCTCAGCACCTGGCACTAGTAGCCTTTAGAAGCTGGGATCTAGAGAGGCCCCCGGAGCTGGGGGAGAGTAAGGTGTCAGAAGAGAGAGTTTCTGCTTCCGCCCCATTTCTGGCTTCTTCTGGCTTTACGCTATCCCGAGGATACTTGGAAAAGCTGCTGTTCCTGTCTCCCTGGTTAGGCCGGGAGCTTCAAGCAGCCTCTTCTGCTGGCCTAAGTCACCAGAAGTGGCTCCAGCTTGGCTTCACCTCCCAGCAGCCACTGGAGAGGGAGTGGGGTGGGGATACAGACTGATGGAAATGGTAGGGGATGGGGAAGGTGGAACTCCCAAAGGCAGGGCATGCTTAGTTCTGAGAGGATGGCCCTTACTCTAGGCTGTTATTATTCACCAGCACCTAAAGAGAAAAATATAGAGATGACCCCTCTGATTCAACAGGCAACAGATTAAAAGGCAACCCCCGCTCTCACCTCCCAGGGACCAGCTAGATAATTGTCCCTTCTTTTCAGCTGATGCAGCCCAGGGCACAGGCCTTGGCTATGAAGCTGGGTTTCAGCTCCCCTTGTCCCCCCCTTGGCCTTAGTACCTTCCCATAGGGCATAGCCATACAGAGTGACACTGCTCTGTCCAGGCCGAAGAAGGCAAGCTCAGAAATCCACTTCCCTGAGATGAGCAGAGAAGTCAGGCCCCTTAGCTTGGCATCATGCCCGGCACACCCTATAGGCAAGTGCGGGAAGACCACGTTCCTGGGGACAGTCTGGGCAAGTGACATGGCAGGCGACCAGTTTCCCATAAATGCCTGAGGTGTTCCCATCGCACATGCCAAGTCTTTCCTGGAGGGAAGGGCTAGGGTGGGGAGGCAGTGGGTAGAGCCCCAGCTAGACAGCTCTTTCCCTAGGTCTGTCACGGCTACAGCTGGTTCTAGGAGAAGTCACAAGTGCCTGTGGGGACGAATGGGGCTTCTTGGGCCCAGGGAAGTGAGTGCCTGAGCTAATCAGAGGCACTCCCCGTTCTCCGCCCAGGCTCGAGCTGTGCACCTTCACCCTGGCAGTCGCCCTGGGTGCTGTCCTGCTCCTGCCCTTCTCCATCATCAGCAACGAGGTGCTCCTCTCACTGCCTCGGAACTACTACATCCAGTGGCTCAACGGCTCCCTCATCCACGGTACATCGATCCTGGTTGCAGCTGAGGGTGGGGATGGGGAGCAGATAGGGTAGGGCAGACACAGCCTGGGCTAATCAGTCATAGAGCACCCCATCCCGCCCGCCTTCCCTGCCACAGGGTCAGTCCCCAGTGGGTTGGAGTCCCCCCTTAATGACCATCTCTGCTTCTCCTTTTTTGCTCTAGGCCTCTGGAACCTCGTTTTCCTCTTCTCCAACTTGTCCCTCATCTTCCTCATGCCCTTTGCATATTTCTTCACTGAGTCTGAGGGCTTCGCTGGCTCCAAAAAGGTGAGTGGGGGAATGTATCAATCAATCTGTGCAGACAGGAGACAGAATTCCACTGAGATGGTCCAACTGAAGAGATTTTAATGAAGAGACTTATTTGCAGAGGTTTAATCAGCACTAAGGTGCTTGAGGCACTAGTGACAACAGGAAGTCATTACCACCCCTAAGCCTGTGGGAGCCAAAGGAAGAAATAATTTCTGGAACCCACTGATAGTGGAAGCTGGGGAGGTGTGGCCACCCAGGAGAGGAGCTAGTGTCAAAGGTGCCCAAGGTGGGAGGAAACACAAAAAAATACCCTGGACTCTTTCTCTTCCTACCTTCCACTCTCCTGCCAGCCCTTCCCACTGGGCAAGGTGAACAGGAAACCAGAGGGCAAAGAGCTTATGTGACACAGACCTCGGGGTCAGCCTCCCAGGGCAAGACAAGGATGCAGAAGGGATCTGGGGAGGGGGACTGTAAATGAAGGATATCCAGTAGAGGGAATGATCCCGGACTGTGGGGTAGGAGGACAGAGTGACTTAGCAAAGTAAGAGGGAAACGCCCTCCACTGCCTCCTGAATCCGGTCCTCTCTGGTTCCCCAGCCAAGCTGCCATCTCTGCCGTCTCCTTCCTTCCCCACACTGCCCACCCCCCCACCTACTGCCTCCTCCTGTAGGGTGTCCTGGCCCGGGTCTACGAGACAGTGGTGATGCTGATGCTCCTCACTCTGCTGGTGCTGGGAATGGTGTGGGTGGCGTCAGCTATTGTGGACAACAATAAGGCCAGCACGGAGTCCCTCTGTGGTGAGAAGGCCAGCTTCCTCCCCACCCTCCAGGCTGGGTGACTCTTCAGCTGGCTGATGTTCCCTTGCCTGGACCAACTGTATCCCTCTAAAGTGGAGAAGTTTGGGACCCTTCTCCCTTAGACTGAAGTTTCAAACTGATGGATTTCAGGCCAAATCCAACCTGTAGAAGTGTTCCATTGGGCCCATGCAATGATTTAAAAAAATGTGAGTCCATTGAAACGGGGAGATTTCACATTAACATCCAGGTTTCTGGCTTTGCTTGACAAGGTTGAGGATCTGGCCACACTAGGCCCCAGTGACTTGGGCCAAATAGTGGTTGTGCCCTTTAGATAGGGCTTAGGATCTCCAGTTTGCTAGAGTCTCTGCCACTCCCTCTTCTGCTGGCCAGCTTTCCTCATTTACATTACTTTCCTAGCCCCTATAGGCTTTTGTCTTGTGCCTTTGCCTAGATTCTGAGGCCTGTCATCCCCCAGTAAGCAGGAGGAGAGAGATGGGCTGACGTACTTTTTTTTACCCTTAGACTTCTGGGAGTACTACCTCCCCTACCTCTACTCCTGCATCTCCTTCCTCGGGGTCCTGCTACTCCTGGGTGAGTGTTCAGGACCTGGGAGGGAATGGGTAAGGTCCTCAGGCCAGAGCAACCAGGGTGGAAGACGGAATGGAAGGGTGGGTGGGGGAAGCGGTAGAGAGAAGGGTCTGGCAGGTGACTGGCTCCTGTCCCCACAGTGTGTACTCCGCTAGGTCTCGCCCGCATGTTCTCGGTCACTGGGAAGCTGCTGGTCAAGCCCCGGGTATGTAGTGCTCCTTGTCCTTTGATCCTGCAGGGGGGGCTTCCTGCAAAGCTGGAGCCAAACAGTGAAGCAATCCTACAGTTGTGCAGTGTACACCTTGCAGAGGGCCACAGCCTTCGCTGGCTACTGTATCCTTGACCCTCATCACCTGGAGCTGGTCACCAGACATACAGAGCAGAACACAAGGCAGTTGGGAGGGGACTGCATAAAGTTCCTGGCCACAGGGTGGTGAATGAGGGTAGGGGAAGGAATAGGACAAAGGAGACCTGAGATGAGCAGGGTTCTCCTGGGGCCTTTGGGCTCAGGGAGCCTCTGACAGCCCATCCCTCCCTTTCCCCCGCCCACAGCTGCTGGAGGACCTGGAGGAGCAGCTGCACTGCTCAGCCTTTGAGGAGGCAGCTTTGACCCGCAGGATTTGCAGTGAGACGCAGCTCTTCCCAGTTGGGATGGTGAGCGTGGCTTGGGCAGGGCCTGTGCAGGACTCGGGGACAGCACCATCTTCTCTGCCCTCAGATCCCACTTCCTGCTGGCTGCCCTTGGACATGGAACTGCTGCACAGACAGGTCCTAGCTTTGCAGACACAGAGGGTCCTGCTGGGTATGTGGCTTGGTAGGCACTGGGATGCCTGCTTTCCCCAAGGAGAATAGAGCCTCATTCTAGGCCCTTGCTAACTGCTTCCCATCCCTGCACAGAGAAGCGGCGGAAGGCTTCAGCCTGGCAGCGGAACCTGGGCTACCCACTGGCCATGCTGTGCTTGCTGGTACTGACGGTACGGATACCAGCCTTGGTGTGGGTGGGAGGTAGTAGGCTCTTGAGTACCTTAGACCTTCTCAGGGAGCAGGGAGGAGATGCAAGGACCTGGTTATCATCAATAATAGTAGTTGCCTCTCATTGAGCATCTACTTTGTGTCCCGCCTTGTGCTGAGCACATCAGTCCCCATTTTGTAGATGACGAAACTGAGAAGTTAAGGAGTTTGCCCAAGCCCACGCAGGGCCTAAGCAGTTATGCAGGTTTGCTCTGGGGTGAAAATAAGGGTAGAAATCCAGTCCACCCCCCATTTGCTACATCCTGGACTTGAGAATAAGTCTTATTTGTTTGGAGGAAGAGGTATATTTTTCTATTTGGCCTTTTTGCAATCCTTCCATCTGGAGAGGGTGCATCTTATGATACCCTCAAAGGTGCTCTATTGCTAGCATCAGCCTTCAGGAGGTCCCACACAGCTAACTGG
Organism: Mesoplodon mirus; assembly: GCF_964341445.2. NCBI lineage: Eukaryota > Metazoa > Chordata > Mammalia > Artiodactyla > Ziphiidae > Mesoplodon > Mesoplodon mirus. The sequence goes on along the minus strand of NC_138987.1, from coordinate 55,483,713 downwards.
AAACTGAAAATGTTGGACCAGAGTGTCTGCTCTTAACATTCAACTCTGGATACAACCGTGGGCTGGGACAGGGATGGGAGTCCATGACTTTGCCTCACACAGGGTCTGTCTGTGCTGATTGTGGCCATCCACATCCTGGAGCTGCTCATCGACGAGGCTGCCATGCCCCGGGGCATGCAGGTACTGGGCTGCCCTCCCACCGTATCTTTTGGGGAGGGCCTAAGAAAGGCCGGGTGAGGGGGCAGAAGCTGAGGCCAGAGGGTAGGCTGGGTGCAGGTGGCATTGATGATGGTGGGGCGTGCTGCACAGTGACACTGCTCCATCTCTCAGGGTGCCTCCCTGGGCCAGGTCTCCTTCTCCAAGCTGGGCTCCTTTGGTGCCGTCGTTCAGGTCGTACTCATCTTGTATCTTTCTGGAAACCCACCGTTGCCTCTCTTCACCAAACCTGTCTCCTCTGGGTTGCTGGGCAGAGCTACAGTGGGAGTGATAGGCAAGGGGGCAAGACTTGGCCAACCCGGGGTTCAGAAGGAAGGGAAAGACTTGATTTGAAAGGAGTGCTGGGGGAGAGAGGTCTGTTCCCTTTGAGATGAGGCATTAATCCTTGGGAGCAGACCAGTTCTTCCCTAACCCAGTGACAGTTACCTGATGGTTTCCTCGGTCGTGGGATTCTACAGCTCTCCACTCTTCTGGGGACTGCGGCCCAGATGGCATGACACAGCCATGACGCAGGTAGCTGGCCTGGGGGGCGTGCCTGGGCACTAGGTGCTGGCAGCTCTGCTACCCTGACCTGCCCTTTCCTTAATCCCACCCAGATAATTGGGAACTGTGTCTGTCTCCTGGTCCTAAGCTCAGCACTTCCTGTCTTCTCTCGAACCCTGGGTAAGTAGCAAAAGAAGGTAAGAGAATTGGCTTTTTTTGAGTACCTACTGGTACTAAGCAGACACTTTATATTCATGCTCTCTCTAATTCCCACAACCTATGAGGAGGGATTATCTCCATTATACAGATGGAGAAACAGAGGCTCTATAAAATGCTACACTGAGCTTCAGAGGAGTGTTGCTTCAAAGCTCATACTTTTTCCATTTGCTACATCCATCCCACAGCCTCCCCTCTCCCCTACTTACTTCCTTTTTTTTTTTTTTTTTTTTTTTGGTGGAGAAGCACCACTTTCCCCCAAATCTTCTTTTGCGGTGGATCATCTGATAAACAGTTCTTTCTTTTTCTGTGGCATGAGGGATCAACCCTCGCCCCCTGCAGTGGAAGCACGGAGTCTTAACCACTGGACCGCCAGGGAAGTCCCAACATTCTCATTTAAAAGACGAAAAACAGGGACTTTACGGTCCAGCGGTTAAGACTCCGTACTTCCACTCCAGGGTGTGCGGGTTCCATCCCTGGTCGGGGAAATAAGATCCTGGCTTGCCGCGCTGCATGGCCAAACTAAGATTAAAAAAAGAAAAAAAAAGAAAAAAAATGAGAAACAGAAAAGCTAACTGATTTACCCAGAGTTACACAGCTTGTTTGAAGCAAGGCCAAGTCAGGCTAGAACCTCTGTCTCCTGAACCCCAGTCCAGTGTCCAGTGCTTTTTCTACACGCTGGGCATCAAATAACATGCTCAATTTTTCTCCCATCTTTAGCTATGATCTAGCATTACCTGGTAAAAATGTTCAAAAGTGTAACTGGTTCACCCAAGGTAGTAGGGGAGTTGCATAGGTTCCCCACCTCCCCACCATCATCATCCATATACTGTACATGATTTAGTATTTAAATCAGTTCCATTTGATTCTTTTTTTTTTTTTTTTTCCGTATGCGGGCCTCTCACTGTTGTGGCCTCTCCCGTTGCGGAGCACAGGCTCCGGACGCGCAGGCTCAGCGGCCATGGCTCACGGGCCCAGCCGCTCCGCGGCATATGGGATCCTCCCAGACCGGGGCACGAACCCGTATCCCCTGCATCGGCAGGCGGACTCTCAACCACTGCGCCACCAGGGAGGCCCCCATTTGATTCTTAAGTTCGTATTCTCTCTACTCTACCATTTGTACTTATGCCATGGCGAATTAGGAAACTCGGCCTGTGGGTCCACCAGTTAGTTCCTTTAGGTTGGATGCTGGTAGGAATATTTTTTAAGTGGGAGGGGGCAGGGCTCCAGAATTTTAATTTATGATGATTATATAGTTACCGTCAGGAGCTCGGTAAGTATTGGAATAGTGCCTGGCACATACAGTGCTTTATGTGTGTTGTCTCATTGAATTCTCACAGTCCCATTATTTTCTCTATAGTTGAAGATACTGAGGCACAGATATTTAAGGAATTTGCTCCAGATCACACAGTTAGATAGGGTGGAGTTCGGATGTGAACCAAAGCAGCCATGACCCGAGTCAGAGCTCTTAGCCTCCACACTGCTCTGTCTACTAAAAAAACCATTTGGTGACATTTGGCTTGTAGGCTCCTGGCCCAGGAACAAGTAGCAGGCCCAGGATGCTCCTCAGGACTCCTGGAGCCAGAGGGGACCCCTCATGGGAGGAGAAGATGCCAAACTCTGGAAGGGAAGTTAAAGCAAGCCTAGCTGCTGACACTTTCTTCAATAGCCCTGAACTGTCCCTGAGACAGAGCTTGGGAGATAGGAATAACTAATGAATAGAAGCTAACCGATCAGTTGCAGTGTTGAGATGTGGCCACCAGGAGGCAGCAGAAAGCTGGGCTCTGAGCCAGGGAAGGGTTGGGGAGCCTACCTCCCATCCTGGCCTTTGTACTTCAGGGCTCACTCGTTTGGACCTTCTGGGTGACTTTGGACGCTTCAACTGGCTGGGCAATTTCTACATCGTGTTCCTCTACAACGCAGCCTTCGCGGGCCTCACCACTCTCGGTTTGGTGAAAACCTTCACCGCAGCTGTGCGGGCAGAGCTGATCCGGGCCTTTGGTGAGAGGGAGTGGGGGTGAGGCTGGTAGGGGGGTTGTGGGGTGGAGCCCTCTGGAACAGTGGTCATCCCAAGCAGGGGAGATGGCATGCCGTCTGCTTTGTTTGCAGCGTACCTCATCCACCCATTCTGTGGCTTGGTTGTCTTATCCCTGAGGACTGAACCTATACCCCGCTTTTGACTGCTCACCCTGCCTCTTCCGCAGGGCTGGACAGACTGCCGTTGCCGGTCTCCGGTTTCCCCCGGGCATCTAGGAAGACCCAGCACCAGTGACCTCCAGCTGGGGGTGGGAGGGAGAAAACTGGACACTGCCATCTGCTGCCCAGGCCTGGAGGGGTGCCCAGGGGTGGGTGGACCTCAGGACCTAGAATCTGAGAGGGTGGGTGGCAGAGGGGAGCTGAGCTGTCTGCACTGTTGCATCATCTGAGCCAGAGTTTGGGACCAGGCCCCCCTGCTTTTCCAGATTCAACTTTGGGCCCCAGCGTGAGGTGGGGCTGGGTGACTGGGTCTGGCTCCTGGTCCCAAATTCGTTTACACATCAATCTGCCTCACTGCTGTTCCGGGCCATGCCCATAGCCATGTTTACATGATTTGATGTGCAATAGGGTGGGGTGGGGGCAGGGGAGGGACTGAGCTGGGGGCAGACTTGGGAGGCAGATTGTCTCCCTTGCCTCTGGCCCAGCAGAGCCTAAGCCCTGTGCTATCCTGGAGGAGCTATGGACCACTGGAGAGATGGGGGCATAGGGAGGAAGAGGCCACAATCATCAGCAATAAAGTTGATCCCAGGGTTTGCTTTGTTTTTTTTAAAGGGCCTGTCTCTGTGTCTATTCGAACAGCTTTGCTCCCACCAGTCCTGAGTCTACAGAGAGAAACAGAGGGGGTCCTTCCCACCATCCTTTCCCTTCCCCTCCATCCGCATCCTCAGTGACCTTTGGGGACTTGGGTCTGGTGTTAGACCATACAATTAGGCAGTGGGAAGCTCCTCCTCCCTTAGCCTTCCTTAAAGCTGGCTGGTCACCTGACTTTTCCCTATGCCCAGGCCTTATTTCTGTGCCTGGGTTATTGGGGGTCGGTGGGCATCAGTGTAGGAATGGGATAACATCCCCCTGTATAATATCCCCTTCCCCCCTACACCAGCCCTTTCCTCCTTGACTTGCCTATTGGATGTAGAGTAAAAGAAGTGGCTGCCTGACAAGGGTTTATGATTCTCAGAGAAGAGCCTAACTCCATCTTTCCTGAGGCTATCAGTGCCTTGAATACTCTGCAAGCCCCCCCTGCTATGTTGGGGGTAGAGGCAAAGTTTCAGCTCATGGTTATGTAGATTGTACATTGCACAACTGCTAGGGGCACCATTCACCTCACAGTCACTGTATATATAGTTACTATGACTTTTCTTGCAAATGGCAATCAGGTGGCTTGAGGAAGGGCTGCTTTTTTCTAATGTACACAAAGTTACTGTGAATGTTAGCCATGGAGCTGAGTGAGGAGTGAGTATGGAATACAAAAAAAAAAGTGTAGTGCCACAAATACTTGCTGAGCACCCTACTAAAGGCCAGGTGCTCAGCTAAGATTGTGTTTAAGTTTGTGCTTAAGAACTGCTTTGTGTAGTAGGGGTGACATAATTTTAATACCATACCACAATGGATGGCAGTTAATTACTGGTTCTCAAGGAAACATAGAGGTCCAGTGTCAGAACATCAGGGAAGGCTTCTTAGAGAAAGATTTCTAAATGATAGTAGATTAATGGGTGAAGTGTTGCAGGCTGAAAGCCTCTGAGATGAGACCCGAATGGCTCCAGCAGGGGCAGAGAAGGAGAAAGATAAAGAGGTGACTAGATGGAGGGTAAAGGGAAGAGATCATTAGCCTGTTAGAGACTATGACTCTAAGTATCCACTGCCCTCCAGCAGTCTCCAATCCACAAGTTGGGTGTTTGGCAAGGATAAGAGAGGGGACAAAAGTTTGAAGTCCTAAACCGGACTATAGGTATGAAGCTCTGTTCCTGACTCTGGGGAAGCTCCCAGCAGAAGACTGCAAAGCTACCAGGGAAAATGGTCCTCTGGTATCCAGCCCTTCCAGTCTTGGTTACTGCTAAGGAGGAGAGATGGAAGTGGGGGAGGTTGGGGGAGGACCACAGAAGGGAGGCTCTGGTTGTGTGCCCAAAGGGCTTGGCTGGCCTTGGGCAGAAATTGGATCCCATAGCTCCTAGATGATAGCGGGGTACATGGCCTGCCAGGGTGGGCTTGGGGAGAGCAAAAATCCAATTCGAGTATCAGGAGGGTGGTTTGGTGCCACACATAGGCTTAGAGGTAGAGGGATGCTTATCCAGGCAGCCAAGGACTGTACAGCTGTTAGAATTTCCTAGGCAGGTGCCTGCCTGGTTTCCAGGGTGGAAACGAAGTGGACCAGCGGTGGCCGACTAGAGCCCCCGCCCCGGTGGTAGGGGGCGGGACGGTCCTGGGAGAAGGGCGGGGGGCGGGGCCAGGGGCCACTTAAGGCGGAGCCCCGGCGTTCTGGCAGAGCCGGAGCCTGACGGCAGAGCCCGGCAGGATTGGCACTTACCCACGACCCCCCTTCCCTGCTATGATGGCCGGTCAGTAGCAGGTTCCAGACCCCCCGGGGGTATGTAGGCAGAGCTAGCAGCAGCCAGGTGTGCTGAGCCACAAGAGCTCTAGGGCACTCTGGGGGCAGCTCTGCCTGCTGCGCTCTCTGGTGCAGGGGGAGATGCCCAACTGACGAGCGAGCTGGTGAGGACAAGAACGTTCCCTTTTGGCCCGAGTCCGCTGCATCCATGGCGCTGCCGGCCAGTCTGGTGCCTCTGTGCTGCTTGGCACTTCTGGCGCTGCCGGCCCAGAGCTGCGGGCCGGGCCGGGGGCCGGTTGGCCGGCGCCGATACGTGCGCAAGCAGCTCGTGCCGCTGCTCTACAAGCAATTTGTGCCCAGCGTGCCCGAGCGGACCCTGGGCGCCAGTGGGCCGGCCGAGGGGAGGGTGACAAGAGGCTCTGAGCGCTTCCGGGACCTGGTGCCTAACTACAACCCCGACATCATCTTCAAGGATGAGGAGAACAGTGGTGCAGACCGCTTGATGACCGAGGTAAGGAGTGCCTCTCCCCACCTGCTCGAGGGCACCGCCAATTGCTCTCTTCTGGCAGCTGGTGGAGGGGACGGGGGATGGTGTGAGCTGGACTTCATCTATAGAGACCTTGATCTCAAGGACCTACCTACACTCCTCACCCCTCACCCGCCCCCCACCCCAAAACACACACACACACACACACACACACACACACCCTCTGCTGGCTGTACTGAGTGATCAGGAGGGATCCAGGGAGAGGCTGCATGGGGAGGGGGAGAAGGGACTAGTGAGAGTGAAGCTGGGAGAGACAGGGAGGGCGGGGAAAGGAGGATGGCGGCAGGCGAGACGGGAAATGGCTGAGGCGTGGACCGGGGGTCAGCTACCGAGCCAGGCAGGAAGGGCTGGGGTGAGCTGGGGGCCAGGAGCTGGCTAGGCAGCAGACAGAAAGCTCTACCCTTAGCCTGGCTCCTGACCTGATTGTGTTAAAGCTCTGTGGGCCAAAGAGACTGAAGGGGCTGGGAAAGGGGTGACCAAGGGTCAGGTCATCAGGCCATCTACCTGAGGAGGGGCTGGGCAAGAATTGTCTTTGGCGTGGGGGAGGCATCCCAGAACCAAGGTAAAGCTATTCTAGAGTCTAAACGACTGTCCTGGAGTGAAAAGTGATCTTTGATGGGAAGAACAGATGGACCCACCTGAGAATCAAAGGGTTCCTGTGTTCCTCAAACTCAGTGTAGCTCAGGGATTCCTTGGAATTAAAGGGTTAAAATGAATTCAACTACCATGTATTAAGCATCTGCTGCAGACCAGAACCTAACCAACCTAGGGTGAGGTGTGAAGGACCACCTCTGTCCTGTGATCTCAAATGTCAGAGCTGGAAGGAACTTGGAGGTCACATTCTTCCACCCCCCACGCCCCCACCCCCGCCTCCCATTTTTACATGAGAGCTGGGCCCCAGGAGGAAAAGTGATTTAATCAAAATCTTGAAACTAATTAGTGGCATGCCTGGGACTAGAATTCAGGACTCCTGATTCTAAGTCCTATACACTTTCCATTACACCACCTAATTGTGTATGGAGTGGGGAGGTGGGGGGAGAGGGAGGGGTACGGATTTCCTCTGATTAACTGCCATAGTTTTCCAGGTTATTTTGTTAGGAAAACCTGTCCAGGGGAGAAAGAATTCCTTCTTGCTCTTGCCCTGAAGCATTCCTCCTACCCAGAGATTGGGAAGGGGATACTCCTTCCCTCCTGGCCAGGGATGGAATATCCTGGCCCTTTCCTCTGGTTTCCACCTGCAGCAGAGGGGGCAGAACAAGGGATAGGCCCAGGAGAGGCTCTGACCGGCCTGGGAACCCCCCTCGGTCCTGCTTATCTCCCACACCCTGGCTGCAAAAGGCCTCCATTGAGTTGGCTCTGCACTGGGCTGCTGCCCCCGCAGGTCAAGGCCTCAGGGCCTCCTTAGGGGACAAAACGACAAAAAGTTGGAAGGAGTTACCACTTTTCCTGTCTTCCCCCTCCCCTCCTCTCCAACCCTGCGGAGGTGTAGAAGACTCGGGAAGAAGGGCAGGGGGAAACGTCCCTCCGGCAGTTAGGAGAAAACCAAGTCCGAGGAGAGGTCAGAGCGGGGAGAAGAAAAGGAAGCTGTCCTCTCTGTGCCTCCTCCCGCGAGGTCCGTGCTGTGGTGCGCGCCAAGGTCTCCGGCTCCCAGACAGGAGCGGCCGAGATAACCGTGGTCTCACTCCCCCGGCGCAGGCTTCCAGCCGCTGCTGCTTTTCCTCCTCTCCACTCCCACCCTGCAGGGGGCCCCCCAGATCCGCGCAAGGGCTGCTCGCGTTATTCTCAGGTGTTACTCCCACGCCTTTCTGCGCTGCCTCCGGAGCAGAGACGGAGAGATGGGGGCTCTCAGGGCTGGCGGAGCCTGAGCTGGAACTGGGAGGGCTGGCCGCGCTGGGGGAGGGGACCCGGCGGGCCGGAGCTGGGATGAGGGGCGCGGCTTTCTGCCCTTTCCTCTCCCTGAGCCGGGGCGGCTGAAAAGCGCCTTTGTGGATGGAGCTGCTGAGTCCGCTTCTCCCGGCGCGTCCCCGGCCTCGGCCCGGGATTCTCGCTCGGTTAAGTCATCCGGGAGAATGGCCATTGTACTTCGCACAGCCCCCGCCACCCCAACCCTTTTTCCAGCAGCCTAGATCCCGCACGGCTCCGCTTGGGCACCTCTGTGGGGGGCACTCGCACCACGAAAGGGTTAATGCTAGGGGCTGAAAGGAGGAGGAGGAAGGAAGGAAGGAAGCGATGCCCGGTGCCAGGGAAGGCAACGAAACAAAAGATGAATCAGGCGGAGGGAGGGCAGCCGGGGCTTGGGGCGGGGGCCAGGCCAAAACAGGGGCTCCTCTCGCGGAGCCGGGCTGCTCAACCCCTCCCTGACCGAGCTTACACCCGCTCTCTCCACTCTTGCCCTCTCCCAGGTTGAACTGAGGTCCCAGAACAACTAGGGATGAGGGGCGGAAATTAAAAGTGGGGGAAAGAACTAGGTTTGGGCGCTCCCTCTCAATCTCAGTGGTGACCCCACAGTTCGCCAACGACGCTCTGGAGATTAGCGACTACACCCATTCAGATTCTCACTTCCTCAGGACACTCAAAATCTGGGAGGGACTGGAGGGGTGTCGGGAAAACAAAGAAGAAGTAACCCGCCCGTCCAGGTCGCTTTAGCCCCCATGCTGGTGGTAATGGTACTGAGGAGACTGACTCCTTTATTCCCCGCCAGCGTTGTAAAGAGCGGGTGAACGCGCTGGCTATTGCGGTGATGAACATGTGGCCCGGAGTGCGCCTACGGGTGACCGAGGGCTGGGACGAGGACGGCCACCACGCTCAGGACTCACTTCACTACGAAGGACGTGCCCTGGATATCACCACGTCCGACCGCGACCGCAATAAGTATGGGTTGCTGGCGCGCCTGGCAGTGGAAGCCGGCTTCGACTGGGTCTATTACGAGTCCCGCAACCACGTCCACGTGTCTGTCAAAGCCGGTACAGTACGGGGTGGGTGGTGAGGTCTCTCCGGGAAACTGAGGGTGCGCAGCCCTGTTGCGACTCTAGGGGACCCCAAGCGGGCATTAGTGTTGTAAACCCCCCTTCCGTTTCTGTCCAGGTTAGGACCAGATCCGTGGGAACTTGCATGTTGTTCCGGGACTGGTGAGGTCTGCGCTGGGCTTGACCCACGTCTTTGACAATCTGTACTAACATTCTGGAACTGGTCTCCATTCAATCCTCTCTCTGCTTGTCCCCTCCAGATAACTCACTGGCGGTCAGGGCAGGCGGCTGCTTTCCGGGAAATGCCACCGTGCGCCTGCGGAGCGGCGAGCGGAAGGGGCTGCGGGAACTGCACCGCGGTGACTGGGTGCTGGCGGCAGACGCGGCAGGCCGGGTGGTGCCCACGCCCGTGCTGCTCTTCCTGGACCGGGACTTGCAGCGCCGGGCCTCTTTCGTGGCTGTGGAGACCGAGCGGCCCCCGCGCAAGCTGTTGCTCACTCCCTGGCACCTGGTGTTCGCCGCTCGAGGGCCTGCGCCCGAGCCAGGCGACTTTGCACCGGTGTTCGCGCGCCGGCTGCGCGCGGGGGACTCGGTGCTGGCGCCAGGCGGGGACGCCCTTCGGCCTGCGCGCGTGGCCCGAGTGGCGCGGGAAGAAGCCGTGGGCGTGTTCGCACCGCTCACAGCGCACGGGACGCTGCTGGTCAACGATGTCCTGGCCTCGTGCTACGCGGTTCTGGAGAGTCACCAGTGGGCGCACCGCGCCTTTGCTCCTCTGCGCCTGCTGCACGCGCTGGGGGCGCTGCTTCCGGGCGGGGCCGTCCAGCCAACTGGCATGCATTGGTACTCTCGGTTCCTCTATCGCTTGGCGGAGGAGCTGCTGGACTGAGCGCTCCAGGCATAGAAACCTCTTGGCATCCGCCTAAACGGGAGTGTGCGAGCTGAGATCTGGAGATGTGGGCAGCAGACGATGCTGATTGGGAGGGAGGGAGGGATAGGGAGAAAAATGGACGCGATGGTTTAGGGGCAACCTCTAACTGAGAGGTTGGGTCCTAGGTAGGTGGGGTTGATGATGGGTACTCGTCGCCGAGGACTATTTCTCCTCTTCTTCCCCAGTGCCTCAGCCCCACCCGATTATTTTATTTTATTTTCTATTTATAAATTGTAATATAATAATCTGCTTGCCCCACCTGGCAAGATGAGGGGCTGGGGCAAGGCGTTAACAGTTATCTGACATGGAAGCCAATCTGACATCTGACATTTTCCTACAAGTGGGCTAATAAAGGGAAGGCTTCCAGGAGCTTATTGGGAAACATCTCTATTCAGATGGTGATTTACCTCCAGATTGGGGGAGGGGGGTACGGAGAAAGGGAACCATACTTTACTTCCCATTCCCCTCTCCTTCCCCAGCAGGTCGTCCCACCCTGCTTCCTCCTCTCAGAGGAGGCATCCCAATCGAAGAGCAACAGAGACCAGAAGAGTCTGCCCTTTTCTAGGCTGCTAGTTCCTTTTCCCACCCAGAGAGGACTAGCATTCTGCCCACATGTTTGCATACCGACTGCTGGAGGGACCAGGGTTACCCAAGGAACAAGAAAACCAAAAAACGTCCTTTTTCTGTTCATAGGGGCTCCAAAGGTGGCTCAGGCCACTGTGGGTACTGATACTTAAAGAATTCTGGCCCCCAATTGTTAGCCTGCAGTCCTGGTCCCTCCCTCAAGAATCACTGTAATACCTATCCTACTGTGGTGTAAGGGATCTACATGGGGCTGATTTTTTTTTGGGGGGGGAGATGTAACTGGACCAACTGATGACTCCTGGGAATCCCTAGCTAATTCATAACTGATAGTCCCCACACACTCTTGATCAAGAGAAAGAACCTGGACAGAGGGCTAGAACCAATCCCTCCTGATGGGCTGAACCCAGATGTATGGGGGTAGAGGGGGCATAGGCTCTCCAAGCAAGGGCACATAGGAATTAAAACCTGAGCCCCCTTCCTGATCACCTGTCCTGGTTGTTTCTACTGGCTTCCTCCACCTTTCCCCTCTCCCCTATCCCATTATTTCTAGCTCTGCTTTCCTGGCCTGGGTGTTTCTGGAACCTCTGGGTCCAACGCAGCAGACACCTAGAATCCAGGCAGGCAAGTGCCCCTGAGTTAGGAATGGAAGCTCCGAGGAAGTTGGACTGCACTGGAAGGAGAGTGTCAGGGCCTGGGGGATGGTAGGGGTTGGCGGCTGTACCACCAGCAGCCCACCCTTCCCTGTAGCGGCTATGCTCTTCCTGCACAGGGTCCCTGCTATATACTGCCCTCTAGTGGCCATCAGGATCGGTTCCCTTCCTGGCCAAAGGAAAAATGCTGCGCAGAGGGTGGACTGGATTTGTGCAGAGGAGCCTTCTCCCAGGATGCAAGAGATGGTGGATGGTACTTGTTAAGCTGCCAGGGCTTAGCCATAGGTATCAGGGGCTGGCGAGGAGCCCACCTGCCTCTCATTTGGTAAGTGACACTTTTGTATCCCTTGCGCCTGGTTTAGCTCTGTGGCTCCTGGAAGCTGGAGGTATGGTTGTAGCCTGTAGTATTCCAGATTTCCATGTGCATCCAAGTTGCCCACTCACCTCCCTCACCCTGTGACACTTTGAGTTCAGTGTCTGGAGGTGAAAGCATACTTAGGGTTCTAGGTAGTGCTTGATAAAGCCGACATTTGGAAGCAGGCTAAGTTTACCTTTAGTATCTTTCCACCTCCCATTTCCCTCAGTCCACACCAGGTGCCCATTACCACCACCCTCCCCCTTTCAGAGTGATTTCAGAAACACAGTCCAAGCTGTGGACCTTTCCTTCCTACTTTCTAAACCTGCTCTTGTCTCATTCTATCAGATCCTGATGCCCTACTGTCATGTCACTCCAGGTGATGACTAATCTGATAAACTGATTAGTATTTCTATGTTAATAGGCCTGTTTTCACTATTCTTTTCATGTAATGCATATATCTTAAAGGCCTGCTGAAAATAAGGCCTTAAACCATAAGACCATAACGGTGCTGATTCCTAGCACCTTAATATGTTGGGCAGGAGATATCTGGGGACAAGGAGAACTAATTGGTTTCCCTTAAACTACATCCTGTAGATTACTCCCCAGGCCTGAGGCTCACCTCTCACCCCCAACTTCCATCCCTCTTTATTCTTGTCCCCTTGAGGCCCTCCCAACTTCCTAAAATAAAATCCATTCCCTTCCCTCAAGCAGCAAAAAGTACCATCTCTATGAAGATGGCCAGGAAGGCATATTTACCTGGCCACACAACATCTCCAAATGCAGCACCCCTTCTCATTAACAGAATTGGCAAGGAGGATTAGGGAAAGAAAGGGCATGGCTCGGAAGTCAGGCAGATCTGGAGATAATGATCCCTCCCTGACAGGATTGTTGACAATATAAATGCATGTGCCCAATGTGGAATAGACACCATTGAGTTTTATATGCTCTGCACCCATTTCTCACTGCCTTTGCTGCTGTCTGCTGTCTGTCTGCTTCTGTCCTTACCACTCTACCAGATGCAGCATTATCAATGGTTCCCAGACCTTTGGGGATTGTGTTGTCCCTATAATTGTTTGATTTCATAACACTCCGTTCTTCAGAAGGTGCTGTGTGACAGATTTAGGTTTGCTTTAGAACTAAAGTATAATTAAAAGTAATCTTGTTTTGAGAATTGCAGAGCATTTTGTGATCATCCTGGCAAGACCTCTCCGCATACTGGGAAACTGGAGTGGAGAAGCACTGCTTTAAGGTTCAGGTGACCTTTTTATTGCCCAGAATCCAGATTTTTCTCCCCTTCCTTTCTTCAAGCAGGAGTTGGGCTTCCCTGGTGGCACAGTGGTTGAGAGTCCGCCTGCCGATGCAGGGGACACGGGTTCATGCCCCGGTCAGGGAAGATCCCACGTGCCACGGAGCGGCTGGGCCTGTGAGCCATGGCCGCTGAGCCTGCGTGTCCGGAGCCTGTGCTCCGCAATGGGAGAGGCTACAACAGTGAGAGGCCCGCGTACCACAAAAAAAAAAAAAAAAAAAGCAGGAGTTACTGAACATCTACAGTGTAGCACCGTATTAGGCACTGAAAAACACACCAAAATTAAGAAATAGCTTCTTAAAGGTATAATATTGTTAGCTGCCAAAGCAACATTGTTACTTAATCAAGATGAGTTGAACGGGTGCTAAATGTCATATTTGTACATAGAAGGCCTTGTGGAGAAAGTAGGGCCTGAATAGGATGTTGTAGCCTGTGTAAGTGGAGGAGACTAGAAAGGCCATTCCAGATAGAAGTACCAACATGAACAAGGACTTGGAATCTGGGATGAAGATGTGCAGGCTGGTTAGAGTAGGAAATTGGGAAGTGTAACTATATGTAGCTAAAATTTCCTGAGAACTTACTGCAGGCCAGGCCCTGTTTTAGCACTTTACATACTTTCTCATTTGGTCCTCACAATAACCCTATGAGATTGTATTATAGATGAGGAAAATTGGGGCAGGCATAATGAAATAAGAATGCCTTGATGGATGGGGCCACATCCTATGGGACCTTAAGCTGGTTTTGACTCTTCCTCATTCCCTTCATTGGGTCACTAGTAAGTCTAGCTTTCTGACAGTTATTTCTCTCTCATTTTCATTGGCTCTTCTTCCTCCTGCCTGGATGACTGGCTTCCTTAACTAAAGCTACCTAGCTACCAGTTAAGGAAATACAGACGTGGGTGCAGCTTTCTGGCAGTCATCCATAGCAGGTTGGTACACCAAGCCAGAAGGCATGAGAAGACTCTCAGCTCTTTTTGAATTAGAGGAGGGGAATGTTGCGCTTTGTTATGGACTGAATGCATGTGTCTCCCCCCAAATTCTTATGTTGAAGCCCTCATGCCCATGTGGCTGTATTCGGAGATGGGCTCTCTAAGGAAGTAATTAAGGTTAAATGACGTCATAAGAGTGGGCCTTGATCTGACAGGATTAGTGTCCTTACAAGAAGACATAGGAGAGAGCTTGCTTTCTCCCTCCACATGTGCAACCAAAGGCCATGTGAGGCCATAGTGAGAAGGCAGCCGTCTGCAGGCCAGGAAGAGAGCTCTCACCAGAAACCAAATTGGCTGGAACCTTGATCTTGGATTTTTCTAGCTTCTAAAACTATGAGAAAATAAATGTTTGATGTCTAAGCCACCCAGTCTGTGATATTTTGTTATGGCAGCTCTGGCAGAATAATATAAGCTTCCAGAAATGTTTGAAATAAGAAGAGGCCAGTGCTAAGACGGGGTCCTTAGTGAAGATAATCAACTCTGCTTGAAAAATTAGCATTTCTGACCTAGAGCCTTGAGATGTTTATCCCTGACTGTGCTTTTGTGGTCTGTGCTATATTGGAGGAAACTTTCTTCCCTGTCTGGGTAACTGAGGCAGCTGTCTATGGGAAGCAGCCTATGGCTGGTTAGGGTATTTTCCTGTGGGGGATTTTGTGGCCAATTATCACATTTAAAACTTCCTCTCCCTGTTATTGTCTCTATATGTGACTTGGTTAATGATGAACATCTCCCATGAGAAAGTGCTATCTTTAATAAGGGTTTACTGAGTGCCTACTATGTGTCAAATATTGTGTTGTGCCTTGGGCATAGGACAATAAAATCAGGCATCGCTCTTACAGGTCATCTGGTGAGACAGGCATAAGTGGTTAGAAGGTTGTTGAGTGTGGTAAAGAGATGAGAAGTGGCATTTAAGCTGAGACCTGTACGATAGGTAAGAGTTGTTCAAGCCGAGGGAACAGCATGTGCAAAGGCCTGGAGTTGGGGAGCAACAGTAAGACGAATCTGAGGAGCATCGACAAGTTCAGTATAGTGAGCGGGAGATGGGGTCGACTTTAAGGATTTTCAATCCTGTCTGGAAGTTGGAAAGCAATTGCAGGATTTGAAGCAGGTGAGGGGAAAAGTCAAACTTGCATTTTACAAAAAGGAAATTGCTGGGCTTTCCTGGTGGTGCAGTGGTTGGGGGTCCGCCTGCCGATGCAGGGGACATGGGTTCGTGCCCCGGTCTGGGAGGATCCCACATGCCGTGGAGCAGCTGGGCCTGTGAGCCGTGGCCGCTGGGCCTGCGTGTCCGGAGCCTGTGCTCCGCATCGGGAGAGGCCGCGGCAGTGAGAGGCCCGCGTACCGAGAAGAAAAAAAATATATATATAAATATAAATAAAAATTAAAAAAGGAAATTGCTGGGACTTCCCTGGTGGCCCAGCGGTTAGGACTCTGTGCCTCCACACCAGAGGGCAAGGGTTCCATCCCTGGTCAGGGAACTAAGATCCCACATGCCATAAATAAATAAAAAAGGAAATTGCCAATTGGATGGGCTTTTTGGGTCATCTTTATCCCTAAGTAGGTTGGTTCTCATCTGAGCATATGAGTATCGCTAATTCTGACCACAAGTAGGAAATGCCCCCGTCCCTACACAGAGCGTGTTATGGGAACATATGGAGGTGGGGGCAGCGTAGGGAAACTGGAGCAGGACAGGATAAGATAGGAACAGAACTGAAAGTGGTACCTCAAGCCCTGGCTTTGCTTCTCTCTGAAACCTGAACCCCAACTGTCTCTCAACTTCCCTCCTTGAGACCACATAACCTAAGAACACAGTGGTCTGCTTTCAAACTACATGGTGTCCAAACAGGATTTATTGGAACTAAGGACTCTTTTTCTGCTATTCTCTTTTGCTTTCCAGCGATTCTTTCCATGGAGGCTTGACTTTGCTTGGAGCTGATGGCCCTAAGCTGAGACAGAGCTGCCACCCTGAGAGCCAGGTCTGGGCTGAACATTGCAGCTGCCCAGGGAACAGCTGGTTAAGCCCTCAGCAGCTGCAGCAGCTGGGATTCCACCCAACATGTGAGCTGGGATTAATCCCATTTCCTCCACACACATCCTTTCCTTGTTCTAGTCCCTGGCTAGTCTATAGTAGCTCGTAGAATCTTTGAGGCTAGATATCATGAATCTCTCCCTGAACTAAGCTGGAGTCAAAGTCACCCACCTTCCTCTTCTCTTGGAGGCAGCTGGCCCAAAGCACCTTAGCACCACCACATGAGGGAGGGCGTGGGTCTCTCTCTCACACACAACCTCCTTTCCCTCCTTATCTCTATCCTTTGATAAACTGGCTAGGATGGATTATTCTTTGAAAAGTCTCATTTTCAGTAACTTGTAGAATTGTCTAAAGATGAAGGGGCTTCTTTGGTGGGGTAAGAAGGTGGATTTCCTTTATCTCTGAAAGACTCTATACTGAGGCCTGGAAACTTGGTGGTGTGCAGGAGGATCAAGCATGCTACTGGTGGTTGTCACTTTTCAACTGTGATTGCTTCTCACATAACGGTGGCTCCACAGTGAAGAATAATAGGGCTGTATATTCTATTTGGTGCCTATGCACCAGCTGTGTGACCTTGAGGAAAATCACTTTGTAAGAGATGCCAGAGGCTACTACAATGAGGTGTTTCCAAGAGGTTGGAAACAAGGAGATACTTTGAGATTTAAACAAGTCAAATTAACACACAAAGGGACAAGGCAGTTCCTCTCAGGTCCAGAGACTTGTCTCCCTCCCTTCAACAAATATTTATTAAAGCCCCTGCAAATACTATTAGGCATTGTACTATGCTGGGGATTTCTGACAGTTTTCTGGAGAAACAGGCAGTCATTTTAATGGATTAAATTAATTAGGTTTTAGCTTAGAGGAGTGGCCTGATCAAATTTGGGTTTTAAAAAGAACACTCTAGCTCCTAAGTGGAGAATGGAGTTAGAAGGGAGTTGGCCCAGAGAGGAGAGCAAGCAAAAAGGATAATGAGATAATGAGAGATGATGTTGGTTGAGATAAAGAGGTGGCAATGGAGATGGAAAGGACAGTTTCAGGAAATATTTGTATTTGTGGGATTGATAGGATTTGGTGGTTGATTGGACAAAGAGGAAGTGAAGAGTAAGGTAGAAGAAGAAAAAGATTTCTCTCAACTTCATCGGCTTGATATTAATGTATCTAAAATGAAAGAAAAAGTCATTGATCAACGAATATCAATCTATTGATCCAAAACGGAATGTGGCAAATGGGCAACTCAGTCAGTCAGAATTGTTACCATGTGCCCAGAATTATCTTGGGGAGAGAAGTGCCGAATGTGGTCACTGGTGGGGCAGGGATGGTTCTTTGGGCCTCCACGTGTCCTGGCCAAAATACCTTCACAGAGTTAGTCCTCTTCTTTTATCCTAATGTTTTGCTCATCAGGCAACAAATTGGTACCTCGCTGAAAAGGGAGTGCCCTAGGTAGAGGATGCACAGACTTCCTCAGTAGTGGAAAGGGAAAGCAACAGATACACACATTGGCGTGGTGGGAACCCAAATCAGGCGTTCATGAATTATTGTGAGGCTTCCCTAGCACATGAGCCTTTGGAGGTCCTGAGCAAGTCCAGTTCCCAAGTTGGCTAGACTGAGTGCTCTTCCCAGCATCATCTTTCTCAGTGATGTCCAGGGAGGGATCCAGACCATCTGCCTCTGGGCATACCTCTCTGGCCAAACTGCGAATTCATTTTCAAACTAATAACGATAATTACTGTGATGGCTTCAATGTAATGAGTACCAACTATTTTTTAACAGAGTGATAGGGATATCACATACATTATCTCATTTACTTCTCACAACAGTTGTGCAAAATAAGCATTTGATTCCAGAAAGATTTAAGCAGGTCACAGGAGGGCTGGGGGTCTGGGTTCCAAGGTTGTACAGACAGAAACAATGCCTCAAATCATAGAACCAAGCCAACAGGGGCACTGTGGCAACTGCCACTAAACACTAGACAGTGCAATTTGCAGACCAATGCCCTGACTGGATGCTGGAGGGCACTGCTGACACCACGGCCACTATCCACCCTGGAACTCGATCTTTCTGTGGCAGCCAGAAAGAATGACAAATATCTACTATCTTATTGTTCTAACCATTTCATAGAAGAGAAACTGAGGCTCAGAGCAGTTAAGTACCTGCCTGAGACCACATAGTGAGCCAGCCAGGATTTGAAACCAGGTCTGATTGACTGCAAAGTCCATGTTCTTTCCAATATGTTTTGCTGCTATGATGCACTTTACCTCTCCAGGCTGCAGTTTCTCAGCCTGTAGTCTGGAGAAGTTGTGTTACATTAGTGGTTCTCAAAGTGTAGTCCCCAGACCAGCAACCTCAGTATAACCTGGAAATTGCTCAAAATGCAGATTCTTGGGCCCTACCCAGACCTACTGAATCAAAAACTTCTGGTGTAGGTCCCAGCAATCTGTGCATTAACAAACCCTCCAGGTGACTCTTATGTGTCCTCACCCTTTAGAATAACTGTACCAGATGATCACTAAGGTCCTCCAGCTCTAATATGTTATAATTCACTAATTTTGGAAGTTGCTGGTTGTGATCCCTGGATCGAGCAAGGTCCCCTGAGAGGAGCTAAGTATTTCTCATTTTCCTGAAATGGGTTGGTGTTTATCAAACTCCATGATAACAGAATTCAAGAATAGGTGTAAGAGTGAGGAAAGAACCAGACATATGGAACATGTAGGGAACATGCCTGCACGTGTATCCTGGCTATTTTTCTGGGCAGTGCCTAGAGACACATATCCTTAAGTGGCCCATCGACATGTGAACATCTGGGAGGTGCCCCAAAATCCACATGTCAAAAATAAGTGCACTGGGCTTCCCTGGTGGCGCAGTGGTTGAGAGTCCACCTGCCGATGCAGGGGACACGGGTTCATGCCCCGGTCCCGGAAGATCCCACGTGCCGTGGAGCGGCTGGGCCCATGAGCCATGGCCGCTGAGCCTGCGTGTCCGGAGCCTGTGCTCTGCAACAGGAGAGGCCACGACAGTGAGAAGCCCACGTACTGCAAAAAAGAAACACACAAAAAACCCAGTGCATTAATTCAGTACTCTCCCCATGCCCCCACTAAGCAATTCCCTTTCTTCCCCTGTCCTCCAAATCTATAAATGGAATTTTGTCTCTATTAATCAGGTCATCAACTTTTTAACTTGAATCTGGAGTGCACTTTGTGTGAGTCCTCACCATCCTCTCTGTTGCTACTGTGGTCCAGGGCCTCATCTTTCTCCTCCTGGGTATCAGCTTCCTAACAGTGCTCCTGCCTCCAGCCCCAGTCTCTCTCGGTACATTCTCCTCCACAGGGTCGCCAGCATGATCCTTACAAAGCACAGCTGTCTTCATGGTACTGCCCTCCCCATAACACTCCCACCAAGGAAACATCAAAGGTCCCTTTGCTTATTGCAGTGCTTCCCAAACCTTGTACTATTTTCATGACTATGTCCATATAGACCCATTCCACCCATATAATTGTTTAATATTTTGTTTTTGTTTTTGTTTTTTCTTTGCTCTACACAGCCCTCTCACTGTTGTGGCCTCTCCCGTTGCGGAGCACAGGCTCCAGATGCGCAGGCTCAGTGGCCATGGCTCACGGGCCCAGCCACTCCACGGCATGTGGGATCTTCCTAGACCGGGGCACGAACCCGTGTCCCCTGCATCGGCAGGCGGACTCTGAACCACTGCGCCACCAGGGAAGCCCTAATATTTTTCTCTAATTTCACTGTCTTCTCTTTCTACCAATTTCAACCTCTTCTAAGCAACAATATTTGTGAAGTCAGCGTTTGGGCATTATAGCTCTTGTTTTTCCTACCACACATTAAAAATTACATAGCAAAAAAAATTTCTTTTGTGTATTACCTAAGTCATCTTACATAGCACTAGTTGTATATTTTGAAAACCCTGGGGTGCAGAATAAAGACCAAATTCTTTTTTTCTAATTTTTTTTTTTTTTTTTTGCGGTACGCGGTTCTCTCACTGTTGTGACCTCTCCCGTTGAGGAGCACAGGCTCCGAACACGCAGCCTCAGCGGCCATGGCTCACGGGCCCAGCCGCTCTGTGGCATGTGAGATCTTCCCGGACCGGGGCACGAACCCGTGTGCCCTGCATCGGCAGGGCGGACTTTCAGCCACTGCGCCACCAGGGAAGCCCTTAAATTTTAAATTATTTATTTATTTATTTTTGGCTGTATCGGGTCTTCATGGCTGCGCGCGGGCTTTCTCTAGTCGCGGCGAGCGGGGGCTACTCTTCGTTGCAGTGCGTGGGCTTCTCACTGTGGTGGCTTCTCTTGTTGCGGAGCACGGGCTCTAGGCACGTGGGCTTCAGTAGTTGTGGCACGCGGGCTCAGTAGTTGTGGTTCGTGGGCTCCAGAGCACACAGGCTCAGTAGTTGTGGCACACGGGCTTAGCCGCTCCTCAGCATGTGGGATCTTCCTGGACCAGGGCTCGAACCTGTGTTCCCTGCACTGGCAGGTGGATTCTTAACCACTTCGCCACCAAGGAAGTCCCAAGACCAAATTCTTAAAGCTGGCATTCATAGCCCTCCCTGATGTGATCCCAGTCAAATTTCCAGCCTGAATTTCCACACATAGCTCCCCTCCACAGAATGCTCCAGGTACAGGGTCCACTCTGTATTTCCAGACACACTGTGCTTTCACTCTTCTCTGAGCATTTTGCCTTAAAAAATTTTTTTTTATTGAAGTATAGTTGATTTACAATGTTGTGTTGGTTTCAGGAAATCACAGCAAAGTGATTCAGTTGTGTGTGTATATACATACATATATATATACATCCATATATATATACTGATTCACTTTTTCAGATTCTTTTCCATTATAGGTTACTACAAGATATTGAGTATAGGGACTTCCCTGGTGGCTCAGTGGTTAAGAATCCCCCTGCCAATGCAGGAGACACGGGCTGGAGCTCTGGTCCGGGAAGATCCCACATGCTGCAGAGCAACTAAGCCCATGCGCCACAACTACTGAGCCTGTGCTCTAGAGCCCACGAGAGACAACTACTGAAACCCATGCGCCTAGAGCCCGTGCTCCGCCAAAAGAGAAGCCACCACAATGAGAAGCCCGCGCACCACAAGGAAGAGTAGCTAGCCCCCACTCGCCACAAATAGAGAAAGCCCGCAGGCAACAATAAAGACCCAACACAGCCAAAAAACAAAATTTATAAAAAGAAATACACAAGTTATTGAGTATAGTTCCCTGTGCTATACTGTAGGTCCTTGTTGGTTATCTATTTTATATATAGTAGTGTGTATATGTTAATCCCAAACTCCTAATTTATTCCTCACCATCCCAGCATTTTGCATTTTTGCTTAGGGCCTTCTTGAGCTTTAAGGCTCAGCTCAGTTATCATGTGGAATCTCTGATCCTTCCAGACAGAATCAATCAACTTTTCTTTTCTTTCTTCCTTAATTCCTTTCTTCCTTCCTCTCTCTCTCTCTCTCTCTTCTTTTTTTGAAGAAAAATTTCTTCCATGCTTCTAGCTACTTATACTGTAATGTGAGATGATATAATTTTGCCTTCTAATCTTTTGCCTGATACTTTTCCCTACTATAACATTCAGAGGTGTATCATCCAGAATCCTTGGAGGAAACAGATTGCATACTCAAATGGGAAACTGAAGATCATATAATGAAAAGGATATTCATAAAGGTGTGGACAGAGTAATGAAGTATCTACAAGCGTGGTGAAGCATTCAGTCTGGCATCAGTGGGGAGTCCTCAGAGGTGCTCACCCCTAGGCCTGAAGGGACAAGGGAAGGAAGGATTACAAGAACTCAAGAGAGCTGCAACTGTGTCTAGTTGAAAGAGAGGGCTACCCAACAGGGTCTGTGGCCTCTGGTAGCCCCATGAGTGAGTCCAGGAGAGACAACAGAAGAACTGCCAATTTAATCCACAAAATCATGAGAAATAATACATTGTTATTGTTTTAAACCACCAAGTTTTGATATAGTTTGTTATGCAACAGTCGATAACATACATCAGCAGGGAGGTGAAGCCTTTCTCTACCAAAACTGTGGAAAATCAAGACTCTCTGAAGAGCTGTAAAGTGGAACCCATCATTTCAATGGAACAGAGTAAAGATGTTTTCACTTTTCATAGAGATACTTAAAGCGGTTTTCTGGGAGCAGCTCATCTTGACTTTGTCTCAGTGGTTTGAGACAGAGCAATGTATGTTGCTGTCACTAGGAAGTTTCTTCTAAGCGCATCTACCTAACATTAGGATAGTTTGCTTCCTTTATTTTATCCTATATTGGTGATCTTTGCATATCTGTGATTTTTAAAAATTAATTTATTATTTATTCATTTATTTTTGGCTGCGTTGGGTCTTCGTTGCTACAGGCAGGCTTTCTCTAGTTGTGGCTAACGGGGGCTACTCTTCATTGCGGTGCACAGGCTTCTCATTGCGGTGGCTTCTCTTGCTGTGGAGCATGGCCTCTAGGCTCACAGGCTTCATTAGTTGTGGCACACAGGCTCAGTAGTTGTGGCTCACGGGCTGTAGAACTCAGGCTCAGTAGTTGTGGTGCACGGGCTTAGTTGCTCTGTGGCATGTGGGATCTTCCCAGGCCAGGGCTCCAATCCGTGTCCCCTGCATTGGCAGGGGGATTCTTAACCACTGCACCACCAGGGAAGTCCCTACCTCTGATCTTGACAAAGTAACCGTTTATGCCCTACCTTTTACGGTGACATATTTAACAAACAAATATCTTGGTCCCAAGATATGCAGGTCTTGTAGAATGGCTCAGTAAACATTTGTTCCTATTCTCTTTTACCTTCCTATACTATAGAGGGTGGTAAAGAAAATGCTAAAATTTCCAGGCTCTTTTGCAGGTAGAGATGGCCCTATGATACAGTTCTGTTCAAGAAGACATAGGTGAAAACCTTCTGTGAGATCTTCTCATCCAGAAAAAACTACAAGAGAAAGCCCTTTGCCTTAGTCCTTTTGCCTTCTTCTTGACTGAAAACAAGAGAGTTTGAGGATGATTTAATAAAGAGATTATTTACAAAGGTGTGGGCAAGGTGTAGGGAAGCAAAAGGGATAGAACAACACCTCCGAAGAATCTGCCTGCTAATGCAGGGGACATGGGTTCAAGCCCTGGTCTGGGAGGATCCCACATGCCGCGGAGCAACTAGGCCTGTGAGTCACAACTACTGAGCCTGCGCATCTGGAGCCTGTGCTCCGCAACAAGAGAGGCTGCGATAGTGAGAGGCCCGCGCACCGCGATGAAGAGTAGCCCGATAGCCACAACTAGAGAAAGCCCTCACACGGAAACGAAGACCCAACACAGCAAAAATAAATAAATAAATAAATAAACTCCTACCCCCAACATCAAAAAAAAAAAAAGAAGTGGCTCTTTGGGGACTTCACTGGTGGCGCAGTGGTTAAGAATCCACCTGCCAATGCAGGGGACATGGGTTCGAGCCCTGGTCTGGAAAGATCCCACATGCCGCGGAGCAAATAAGCCTGTGAGCCACAACTACTGAGCCTGCACTCTAGAGCCCACGTTCCACAACTACTGAGCCTGTGAGCCACAACTACTGAAGCCCGTGTGCCTAGAGCCTGGCTTCGCAGCAAGAGAAACCTCCGCAGTAAGAAGCCTGCGCACCAAGGAAGAGTAGCCCCAGCTTGCCGCAACTAGAGAAAGCCTGCGCACAGCAATGAAGACCCAATGCAGCCAAAAATAAATAAATAAATAAAAATTTTTAAAAAGGTGGCTCTTTGAAACAACTTTTGTAGATCTGGACATTGTTTAAAAATTAATAATTTTATTTTGGCTGTGTTGGGTCTTCATTGCTGTGTGTGGGCTTTCTCTAGTTGTGACGAGCAGGGGCTACTCTTCGTTGTCGTGCTCAGGCTTCTCATTGCGGTGGATTCTCTTGTTGTGCAGCATGGGCTCTAAGCGCGCGGGTTTCAGTAGTTGTGGCACGTGGGCTCAGTAGTTGTGGCTCATGGGCTCTAGAGCGCAGGCTCAGTAGTTGTGGCGCCCAGGCTTAGTTGCTCTACGGCATGTGGGATCTTCCCGGACCAAGGCTCCAACCTGTGCCCCTGCATTGGCAGGCGGATTCTCAACCACTGCACCACCAGGGAAGCCCCAATCTGGACATTTTAAAGCATGAGTTGGTTCTATAGTTTTATAAAGCCTGTCCTCTAATCCAGTCTAACTCCTACACACCCACCTCATCAGGGCCTTCCAAAAGAAACAACTTCTGTGTGCTACCTGTATGACTCTCAGTTTCCACAACTGAAAGAGAACAGTGATAATAGCTACCCATTACCCAAGTCTCAGGCACAAATGTTACCTCGTCAGCTTCCTAGGATATTATATAAAAAAAGAGGTGTAACACCCCAGGTTACTCTCAGTGGGTTAGCCCTCTAATGTCTTGTTTATTTTTTCTCATTGCAGTTATTACTTTTTTCTTTCTTTCCCTCTCTCTTTCGCTGCACTGGGTCTTAGTTGCAGCACGCAGGATCTTCATTGCGGCACACGGGGTCTTTTTTAGTTGTGGCATGCGGGATCTAGTTCCCTGACCAGGGATCAAACTGGGGCCCCCTGCATTGGGAGCATGGAGTCTTAACCACTGAACCACCAGGGAGGTCCCTGCAGTTATTACTTTTTTTTTTTTTTTTGCGGTACGCAGGCCTGTAACTGTTGTGGCCTCTCCCATTGCGGAGCACAGGCTCCGGACGCGCAGGCTCAGCAGCCATGGCTCACGGGCCCAGCCGCTCTGCGGCATGTGGGATCCTCCCGGACTGGGGCACAAACCCGTGTCCCCTGCATCGGCAGGCAGACTCTCAACCACTGCGCCACCAGGGAAGCCCATGCAGTTATTACTTTTTAACTGTAACTCATTTATTGTTTGCTTGTAGATTGTTGGTCTTCTCCCCCAAAATACTTGCTCCTTGTAAGCAAAGACCTTGTCCCTGTTGTTCATGGCTCTATTTTAAGCACCTGGAAGGGTGCCTGGGACATGGTGGTTGTGTGATAAATATTTGTTGATGAATGAATTAATAATGCCAATTAACACCTCAGGCCGTGGAGAATATTAAATGAGATGACAATGAAATGCACCTGGCACAAAGTAGCACTCTAAATCTAGGTTTCTTTCCTCTTTATCCTCCCTCACCTCCTGTATCCAATCCTTCAGCAAGCAAGCCAGCCTAACCTCAGCCTCAGTTTTGAGGCTGAATTCTCAGCTTCATTCATCTCTACCACTCTAGTCAAGCCACCCTCACCTCTCACCTGGACTACAAGTAACAGTCTCCTAGCTGATCTTCCTGCTTGCTCCACTTGCTCCTGTTTCTCTCAAACCCCAATCCATTCTCTACAGCCAGGGAGATCTTTTAGAAACACAATTCAGATCATGTCATGACCCAACTTACTTAGTAACATAATCAACAGCTTTCTAGGTACTTAGAATTAGTCCAAACTACTCTACATGGCCTGGCCCCTGCCATCCTCTTAGATTTCATCTGCTTTAGGCTAACTGGCTTTCTCTCTCTCTCTCTTTTCTAGATTTTAACAAATTTATTTCCACCCTAGCACCATAGCACTGATGGATTCTTCTGTCTGAATCTTTTGCTAGCTGGCTGCTTACTGTCATTCAGACTTCAGCTTAAATGGGGCTTCTTTTGAAAGGAAGTGTCACTGATCTAAACTGGTTATTTCTTATCACATTGCTCTATATAGCACTTAATACTATCTAATGCTTACTTGTTTAAGTTTGTTTCTTCCCAACTAGGTTTTAAGCTTTGTGAGTTCAGAGACCTCATTTGTTATGTTCTTCGCTCTATCTTCTCATGTTCTTCGCTCTATCTTCAAAGATAGAGAAATGCCTAAAACATATAGTATACGCTTAATAAATATTTGTT
Source organism: Mesoplodon mirus (assembly GCF_964341445.2). Lineage (NCBI taxonomy): Eukaryota > Metazoa > Chordata > Mammalia > Artiodactyla > Ziphiidae > Mesoplodon > Mesoplodon mirus. The sequence continues at coordinate 55,457,960 of NC_138987.1, read as the reverse complement.
GAATAAATAAAACACTGATAATGATGACAGCTAAACCTCAGAGGACTTGGCCACAAATTCTAACAATTTTCCCAGGAATAAGATTTGCAGTTCCGAAGTTAAATCCTGGAAGACTGTGGAAACCCGACAATAAAATACCTGGGGCTGAAGTCTGGGGGAATCGGAGGGAATGTATTGCAACTTTGGCCTTTTTTTCCCTACCCAAGGACGCCGGAGACCTTGCAAAAGGAAGACCTAGAATCTTTTGACCAGAAATTCCAGCCCAGCCACAACGGATATTATCCATCCATGATTCTTTGCAGCTGCTTTTACTAGGTTGCAAAGGCGCAAACACCTCTAGGACCCCGGGTTCCTTTCTGTTTCTTTATGAATGAACCGGGTCTAGTGTGCGCACGCGCAGCTCCTGGTTCTCCCGCTCCACGTGAGGCCCGCCCTTTGCTTCTGCCAACGGCCCCGCCCCTATCCTTTCTAGTGGACCAATGGCGAGCGGCCTGGTGGGCGGAGCCCTGAGCGGCGCGGCAGTGTGGTTCCCCGGTCGCCCGGCTCCCTCGCCTTAGTCTTGCTGTGTTGTGATCACGTGGCCAGCTCCGGGCGCGGCGCTTGTTTTGGTTTCCCTCTATCTTGCCCCTGGCAGCTTCAGGGTGAGCGGCTTTCCTGTGCCGGTTGCTACATCTGCCTGCACTCGACTTTCTCTTCTTGGGGCTCTCTCAGCCCCAAGTTCTGCAAGCCCCTCGGGGCCGGCTCCTGCCATGCCGTTAGTTCGCTACAGGAAGGTGGTCATCCTCGGATACCGCTCCGTAGGTGAGTCTCGGTCTTGGGGAGAGCACGGATGCACCGCGGCTTTTTGGCCAGAGGAGGCGCACTGCCGCGGGTAGGCGACCCAGGGAGGAATGGTGGCATCCTTAGAATCAGCTTGTAGAGCGAGGATTGAAAGGTTGGAGTTGGAAAGGCTGGGGTGGTGGTAGTGTGGAAGGCTGCAGGAAGCTGGAGCATGTAAGAGTTAACGTGGGCTTTACTGCTGGATCACCGCGGTGGTCCTCAGCGTTTCTCTGGGGGGTGGAGGTGGGGTCAGGATTTGATGGCGGGGGCGCGGTCTGGGTGGGGCAAGTCTCAGGTGTCCGGTGCAGGACTGCCTGGGTCCTAAGGAATCCCGGATCTTCCCAGGGGTGGGGTGGGGTGGGGTGGGGAAAGGCGGCGGGAAAGGCTTCCTGCGGCGCTACTGTATGCATCCGGTGGCCAAGGTGCAGCGACCCAGGGCGAAAAGAGGATGAAGGTAGCCTAAGGGAAAGCATTGCATGGGGCATGCTAATTTGGAGTCCCATTTAGTCCAGGGCCACAGCCCGAAAGGACAGAGGATGTGAATATGGATGGGTGATTTGGATAAAATTACCTCTGCTTCCCACAGGGAAGACATCTTTAGCACATCAATTTGTGGAGGGCGAGTTCCTGGAAGGCTATGATCCTACTGTGGAGAATAGTGAGTAGACTTCTCCCCTAGGGATTGGGTAGGGAAGGCTTGGGTGCCCCATCCAAGTCCATAGTTTGGGATTTTCCTGGTGCCAGAGGGATGATTTAATTAGACATTAAATCTAATCTCCTCTAGCAATCCTGTTCTGAGTGGAGCTAGAGTGTGGATTTTCCAAGATACTGAGTCCAGGATGGTGTGTATGTAGACAATAAGAAGCCTAACATTGTCTCTCCAGTTTCCTGGAGAGCTCTCTAGACCTGGCCCATCTATGTCAATATATAGGGGCACAGATTGCTAGTCCTACAAGGCACCTCACAGTCAAGTTTTCTTTTCTTTTCAGCTTACAGCAAGATAGTGACTCTTGGCAAAGATGAGTTTCACCTACACCTGGTGGACACAGCAGGGCAGGTACCAGTTTGGGGTAGGGTATCTAAATGTGGCAGTTCAGTCCTGGGAGATGAAGTCCGGTAGCCTCTGAGGCTCATCTGTAAAGTAGGATTAAAAGAAAAACATTTTAGCAGCATTTCAGTGTGCAGCGCTGATTGGAGCTACTCTATTAATACTTGTTGAACAGAAGTGACTGGAGTAGGGAGTGCCACAGGGAGGGTCCCCAGGATACAGCCCACCAACCTTGGCTATCTGAGTGCTGTGGATCTAGGTATTGATGTTTGTATTTCTTGTCAGGATGAGTACAGCATTCTGCCCTATTCATTCATCATTGGGGTCCATGGTTATGTGCTTGTGTATTCTGTCACCTCTATGCATAGGTAAGTGACCAAGGTTGTGAGTGGGGGACTTGGGAGGATCTGAGGGCTGTCCCAGAATAAAGTTATAGATTCATTTCTTGTGTTTAAAGTTTCCAAGTCATTGAGAGTCTGTACCAAAAGCTACATGAAGGCCACGGGAAAACCCGGTATGTGGCTCTGGGGGATAAAGACATAGTGTGGACCCTAGGGGAGAGGGAGGACAGAGGGGCGTATTGATCCAAATTAAGGAGAAAGTCAGGACATGGATCCTGTCTGGTTTGATGGGGAGTTGTCCAGCTCTGACGTGAAGGACGTTGGGGTCCGTGGGGAACAGAGGGGATCCTGTAGTAACTGCTGTTTCCTCCCAGGCTGCCAGTGGTGCTGGTGGGGAACAAGGCAGATCTCTCTCCAGACAGGTATGGAAATCTCTGTAGCTTAAGGCGAAGGAAAGTGAGCTGGACTAGGAATGAGCCAGGCTCTTGTCGTGGCTCTGCCACTGATTTGAACCAATCATTTTACCTCTTAATTTCTAACTTGAAGGGTAGGACAAAACAACCCTTCTATTTCAAAAACTATCATTTCATATTTCAAGCCTCAGTCCTAGGCTCCTGTAGATTTTGCAGAGACCATGGGGCCATTGCTGTCCTTCATTTTCATGTCCCAAATTTGCTTCTAGGGAGGTCCAGGCTGTTGAGGGGAAGAAGCTGGCAGAGTCCTGGGGAGCGACATTTATGGAGTCGTCTGCTCGAGATAAGCAGGTGCTGGGCCTGAAGATTAGGAAGGTGGTGGCGGTAGCAGTGTTATGGCACTGCTTGGTGGTGGGGATGGTAGGGGAATGGGGTATTCACCTCAGAGTTGGGTGGTATTGTCAGTGAACTAAACAATTTTTTTTGCCCTGAATCCTTATCCCTTGCAGCTGACTCAAGGCATCTTCACCAAAGTCATCCAGGAGATTGCTCGGGTAGAGAATTCATATGGGCAAGAGCGCCGCTGCCATCTCATGTGAGCCCTTGAGCATGAGGTAGCTGCCTTGATTCTGCCCCTGGCACTTGCCAGGCTCCAGTGAGGGCTTGGGGGGGCAGGCCCTCAGGACTTCACGGGTTTGTTTGGTTGCCAGCTGTGTCCCTGGCCCTCTGGGCACACAGTGTGGTACCCTCATGTTTGCACACTTACCTGGGCTCCAGTGGCCTGGTTGTCGATGTTTACAAAGAGGCAAGGACGTCTCATGGGCACTGTCCTCTAGCTCTGTTTTTGCTAAATAAATGAATTGTTATAACCTATGGAGTTGGGATATGAGTCCTGGGCATTGTTTATTCAGGACCCAGTCTCCTATGCAGGTTTTGGGTGTTGGCTGGGTGAGGGGAGCTGCGGACTCCTGAAGTGGAGCTGGCTCCCTGGAGTGACAATGTATATATGCAAATAAACTGATTAATCTTTTTGTAGTTGACTTCTCTGTATCTGGGGAGGGCTCAGGGCCAATATCTCCTTTTCTAAGGAGTGATGACTATGGCCTTTGGTAGAGAATCAGGGTTAACTCTTTCCTCCTACCTTGTTCCTATTCCTTACCCCTCACTCATTCAGGACCATTACCCTAAGACTTACTACTTATCTTTCCCACCTTTCTTTTCGACTCTTCTCCTATACAGGTAACCTGTTGACTGCCACTCCCATCCAAATTTGTAGGCTCTCACAATCCCCTTAACTACAGAAACACCACCCTCTAGTGGCCGGCTGCCACATGCTGACATAGCTTCCCTTGCGGGGCCTTGGCATTTGCTGGAACTCAGAGAGGACAGGGTTTGGGTGGAGGAAGAAAGACCCTTGTTCCTAATGATGTAAGAATTGTGAAGTAGTGTGAAGGCAGGGACTAAAGTGTTATGATGATTTCAGCTTTTTAAGAGTTGAATAAAGTAAGAAATAATGCCCTTGCTCAATCCCCACTCCCCGCTCTCCATCTCCCCAAGTGCCTTTCATTAAAATGGATGTTCTTTGCTCCTTTCATACCTTTCACACCTTTGGAGTTGTGCTACCTTTTTTGGTGTCAAAGGCTATTGCTTCTGCTCTTTCTTATTGACCCGCCAGCTCGGTAGGAGGATGGGTTTGGCTAGGAAAATTTGGTCCTACCTGCCTCTACCCCCCACCCCTCCCCAGCAGCCCTAGGGCCTAACTGGCCTAATACCTCCTCCAAGGACTTATAAGGGTTACCTGAATGGCATCCTTCACAGGAAGGGCATAGAGTTCTCCTGCCAGCTGGGGATGCACTCCTGCCAACTCTGTCAATGCACTTAGTTGGGGAAAATGGACAAAATTTAGGTGTGATTTTTAGCTGTGACCTTGTTATTGCCTGGCTCCAGGCTAGTTGGGCTTACAGTTGGGGATGACGGTTTGTCATGCTGGTTTTCAAAAGTCCTGCCAGCTGCTTTTGCACCTCTGATCTAGAATCTAAAAAGAATTAAGGGCTGCAGGAAGGACCATATTCCAAAGAGCAATCTCTTGGGGGCTTAGGAGTCTCTTTAGGGTTGTAAACACCCTCTCTCCCTACACTAAAATTAGGTCCTTTTGTACATCTGACTTGGAATTCTCATTAAGGGTACCTACACTCCTGCTGTTATTTCCATGAGGTCTGAGATAGAATAACAAATGTCTGAGGTTTTCTAGAAGTGTATCAAATAATCTCAAGGCCTGATAGTAGTAAAGAATAGTGGTTAATGGCTGGGTTAAAAGAGTTACTCTTCCACTTAGCTGTGTGACCTTGGGCAGACACTTAACCTCTCTGAGCCTCTGAACCTCTCTGTTTCTCATTTATGAAGTGTAGTTAAACCTTCCTCATAGGACTGATGTGAGAATTAAACTGAAGTGATTTATGAAATACTTAGCATAGGTCCTCATACATAATAAACCCTTAAGAGATAGTGGCTATTGTGTTATTTGAGGTCTTTCTGGTGAGGGTCTGCCTTTCTGCCTCTGGGTGCAGAGTAGCGAGAGCCCTTCCATTTTCCAACTTCTGACTCTTGGTGAACTTATTCCACTATAGGTGGGACAGGTGTGGGGTCACTGCTGGACTTTTTTGCTGAAATAGACCTGGTCAGTGAAGAGCATATGTCAGCGTGTGGCTAGCGCAGGACATATCTGATCCCTCCTGTGACTCTGGCCAGTAGGGATTTAGGTCTCCTGCACTGTCCAATATGAAAGCCGCAAGTCACATATTACTATTTAATTTAGTTTTAAAATTAACTAAAATTAAAAGTTCCTCAGTTGCACCACCTACATTTCAAAGTGCTCAATAGCTACATGTGGCTAAACCATATTAGATAGTGTATAGTGCATTTCTATCATTGCAGAAAGTTCTATTGGACAGCACTGTAAACCCCTTCCCACAAAACTAGCCCTGCACCTGACTTGCCTGCCTCTTTCTCCACATCTTAAAAATAATAATAATAATAAAATAAATACATATATATGAATACACACACATATCTCAGAAAAAACATGGCCATTGTTTTGCATCATGCATGGCTCTACTTCTCACTTCATGTGGTTTGTTGAGCAATTTTACCTATTTCAGTCTCAATCTCTTCATCTGTAACATGGACATAATTACATGTAATTCATAACGAGGGTGAGGAATAACTAAGAATATATAAAGTATCTAGCACATTTGCTAATTTGTCTCCTCCTGTCCATCCCGTGGATAGAGTTAATGCAGAGAAGTCATTTCCAATCCCTTCTCATTCAGACTAATGGGGGCGGGGGTGCCTGTATGCTGGGATCTTGTCCAGAATAACAGTACTCCGGCCAGGTAGCAGCAAGGCTACAAGTTACATGCTCTCTAAAAAGGGGTTACATGTTTACTAAGAAGGGGGACACAGGCCCTGAAGATTAGGAAAGAAGGACTGGGGCTGGGGGTGGGAGCACCGGCAAAGGAGGGGAAACTCTACATTTATGTTTTGATGGGGAAGGTGATTGTGGGGGCACTAACAGTCCTCTTTCCTCTCGAGGGGATTTGAGAGTCGGAAGGAACGACTAGGGACTCGTTCGGTTTTTCTTCAGGCCCCCGAACGTGGCAGGAACCCACCCTTTGCAGCTCCAGGCGCCGTGCCTCACTTTCTCCATTTGCGGACTCCAGTTCCCAGGATGCAGAGCAGCGGCCAACCTCCTGGCTCTTCTTCCATCCCCCTCCCGGGAAAGATTGCTCCTGGTCAAGGCAAGGGGCAGCTGGAGTTTCAGGGGCCGATAACTCCAGGGAAACGGAATTAGAAAGTGCCCGGAGTCCTAGTTTTACTAGCCGGGCGGTAAAGGAGGCAGTTCTAGGGCCGGAGCGAAGAGGAGGGGGGCTTCTTTCCCACGTGTCTGCACAGCGGCTGGCCCGGCGCAGTCGGGGTTAACCCGTGGCGGAAGGATCCCTTAGAGTGTGCGTAGAACTGCAGAGTCACAGCCTTTCCTCCGAGAGGGCCGGATCCCTCCGCCGCTCCGCTCCAACACAAAATAGGGCCGCGTCTTCTCCTTTCTCCCCCTTCTGGAGTGGGGTTCACCAGGCAAAAGGGCCACCCGGATCTCGCGCCGGAGGCTTCCTGAATCTCCACGACCACTGCCGAGATCTCGGGCCAGGAAATAGCCCCTTCGCAGGAACCACCCTACCGGCCGAACAGGAGGCGGAGGGGGGGGAGGCGGAGCGGCGCCGCGCTGCACTACTTTCCTCTCCGGTTGCAAATGGCTGCCTCGTTCCCCACTTTCCGCTCAGTTTCCTGACCCCCCGGCGCCGGGAGCCGGGGTTGGGCCATGCACCTCTAGGCCCCCCGCGATCGCAGCCAGCCGGGGGTCGAGGGGGTGCCGCCGATCAGAGCCGGCCAGGCCGGGGGCGGGGCAGCTCCCAAGGCCAGAGGGGAAGGGAGGCGAGCGCAGGGCCTGGAGCGGCCGGAGGGGAGCGGGCAGAGGGCTCGCACCGCCCGCCCCTTCCTCTTCCTCGCCCACCTACCCTCCTCCCTTCCCCGGGGGGAGCAGAAGGTGGGGGGCTCGAAGCCGCTGAGGGCGAGCGCTCGGGGTCGAGGAGCCCGGCGCTGGGGTGTGTGTCAGGTTCAGCTCCGCGGCCCCGCCGGCTCCGTGTCGCCGTAGCTCGCGCGGCCCCGGGGCGCCGGCCCGAGCGGGGAGAGGGACTCGGCGCTCCTGCGAGGGTCTCACGTTCCATCCGGGCCCGGCGCGGGGCGGCGCGGCATTCCTTCCGGGCTGCTGGGGAGGCGCCTCGACGTTCCATCTGGAGAGCTTCGACGTTCCGCCCGAGCCCGGTACGGACGGCCGGGGCGCTGGCCCAGCCCTAGGACTGAGAGGCCGCCCGGCGACGCGGATGCGGATCCTGCTCGCCCAAGATCAAAGCCACCGGTGCTCTCTTTGTGTCCGCTCGGGATTCGCCGCCCAGGGGCTGTCCATGGAAACCTAAACTGCTGGAACCCGAGGCAGAGAACCCTTCTTTGGCTTCTTGCTTTTTTTTGGGCGGGGGAGGGTGGCCACTCCGACCTGGATTTACCGTTCTTGGCCCCCCTAAGCCCCCCCGTGCGGGGGGCGGCTGTGATCGTTCTGGCGGTTGGAGGTCGGGGAGCGGCCCGGGCTCTGGCCATGTTCTCGAATGAGGATTTCTGGATCGCCCTGTGAAGAGGTGAGTGAAGTCCGCCCGGCCAGGGCCCAGAAAGGGTTGGACTGGGGGCATAGCCAGATGGACTATCTTGGCCGGAGCTGGCCTGTAGGTTGGAGAAAGGGGTGCCAGAGCTGAAGAGGGTTCCTTTGGCAGGGTCTGTCAAGGGAACCCGAGCCAGTCGCCAGAGCACAACCGAGGCCTGGTGTCCTGGGGTGTGCCTCTTTAAAGACTGGGGGGTTCAGGGAACCACGGGAGTTTGGGAACCTGGCCAGAAAGCCTCTCTGCCTGTTTATTTTTGTGTTGGGGGGAGCTCTACCAAACTAGGACCCAAGCCCTGATGCCAGCACCAATCCCAGTCAGCTGCTTCTCCTTCAGGGTTTCCTTGTGGGCCTTGGGAATAGAACAACTTGGGAGCGGGGATAGGGTGGCACTGCCAGGTCCGATTTACTGCCAGGTTGGACTTTAAGGTTGCTCTTGCCCATCCGGGCACCCAGAGCAGTCTTTGGGAGACTCAGGGAACCCTGGGTCCTTCACTAGGCCTTATTTCACTGTGCAAAGGGGAGAGTGTGTGGAAACTCACCATTGTGATGAAGGGGTGGCCGGGGCAAGAAGGAGGCGGGGCTGGGGGCAGCTGTGGCCTTGCTGTTCAACTTTCAACTACCCCTGCCTGGCAGAGTGACCCTAGCGAGGCCTAGTGCTGTCTTAGCCTGCTTTGCCTCCCCTCCTCTCCGGATGGACATAATCTCTAGGGGATTATAGAGGAGGCCGTTGAGATTTGCTCCCTGCGAATGTGGGCTGCAAAAAAATGGCTTTTGTCTCCCGCTTTCTCTGGGCCTGGTGTGGAGAGCTGGTTGCCCATAAGTCCCTGGCCAATCTTGCAGGCCCCTCCCAGACCTCTCCAACCTTTTTCAATCAGGGAATGTTAACTGGCCCTGTGATCCTGTCCCAACTCTGCAGAATAGGGGGGCCTATATCTCTTTGGAGGAGAAGTGACCTGATCAGAGCTGTGTCTGCTGAAGCCAGTGTTTTCAGCCCTGGCAGGAGGTGTTGGGGAGAAGTGGTGTGTATGTGACTGCACGAAGGGTGCAGCATGAGCCTCATGCCTCTGACCCTGGGCTGGGACAGCCCCTCTCACAGCTGTCATGCTGCCCAGCAGGGATTTGGCTGGTGTATTTTGCTCCTTCACTCTCCTCCCTCCACCATACATAGGCTAGACCTCTTTGAGCCTGGCCTTGGAAAGGAGAAAATAGGGATTTGCCCTTGAAAGATTTCTGGGTGGTAATCCTGAGGTGAGAGGTGGCACAGGGGTGCCAGAATGAGGCTAGCTGTTGCCCATGCTGTCTGTACTTGCCTCCTGTGGAGGGCCTCTCCTGTTCTCTGTCCCTGAAGAACTTCCTTGGGAGATACCTCTCCTTGTTAGCTGTGGCTGACCCTAGGATGACCCAGGGGGTAGTCCGGAGGGTCTGCAGGGCCACTGTTGCCATTTGGATTCTTCCCTGGAGGGCCAACCCAAAATGGGGGTGGGGAGAGGTGTGGTTTGAGTCTCAGGCTGGGAACCAGGAAGTCCTGAGTCCTACAGAAGAGCTGTTCACTCAAGGGCCTGCTTCAGCCTTTCACCTCTCCAAGTCTCCATTTCCCCTTTGGCTGGGAAAATGGAGTTAAAGCTTTTGGTCTGGGATGGAGGCAGGGAGGAAAGTGGGTTGAGATGAATCCCTGCTTTTTTTCCTTGCTGTTCTGGGCCTCTTCGGCCTAGGGTTAAGGGGACCCACCACGGTTTTACTCCCTCGATCTGTATTTCTCTGGGATCCCTAGTTCCCCTGAGGAAGCCTGGCCAGACATTACCCCAGTTTAGATCCAGGGAAGAAACCCTTGGTGTGTATGTGTGGTTTCTGGCTGTGAATGATGGGACAGGGGAACCTATGGTCTTTATTTGTTTAGATCTGTTTAAGGAGGGGCCTGACAACTGGCACTCAGCATTGGGGTGCAGGCGCTAGACTGCAGGGTAGTGAAATGGGGCTTCTTGGAAGTGCCTCTAGATTCTTTTTCCTCAGCTTGGAGGACACTCAACCCTTTGCTTATCTCTCATCTTCCATGGTGCCATGAATGAGGCTGCAGCTTTGGAGGATGTTGCGACTGTTGCCCAAGGCTAGACGAAGGTGGTTTCTGTAGCTCCCCAAGCAGTGCCAGCATTACCAGCTTGAGAGGGCTGCGCTTGGGGGAGGGCGGAGGAATTTGTCCCTCTGGCCTTGTGTGAGGCAGTCCTCCTCCCACCCACTGTACTATCACTGTTGCTTTTCATTTCTTGATGCTTGTGACTCCTTTAGCCTTAACTTTGAGAGCACAACAGTTGGAAGATCTTGGCAGCATTTAGTGGTAAGGGACGGCAAAAGTTGCACACATTTAGGAAACTTTGAAGCCTTCTGGGTGTGGTCAGGCCTTGAATGACTGAATAGGAAGAGGAGCCTGGCTGGTGCCCTGACCTCCAACCCCTAATTCACATAGGAGGCTTCTCGGCGGCCCCTTGAAGTTCCAGAGCAGCTTTTCTGTGGGCTGGCTAGATGACCACCCAGCTTTCCTTTCAGGTGTGATTGTGTGGGTGGCAGGTTTGGTAAAGAGGTGATCTGGGAATAGAGGTAACGGGTATCGGGTGATATTTCACTTTCCCAATCTAGTAGAATCTAATAGTGTGAGGGGAAAAAAGTAAAGTAAAATTTCCCTTCCTGTGACATGTTACATGAGGCCCACTGCCAGTCTCTGGAAATGGAGTGTTAGCTCAGGGAAAGAGGACTGGTAATGTGGTTCTTAGGTAATTGATTTATGGATCCTGGGCACCTTTGAGGGTTCCCCACTGTCTCATCTGCCCCAGTCCCTCAACCCCAAGTGGCTGACTGGGGTATTTGGTTTGGGAAGAGAGGCTTGTCCTTACTAAGGTTGGTGTGGTCCCTCTGGTTAAACAAGAGGAGTGGAGAAGGTGAGAGATACAGTTCTCAAACTTTTATTTAGAGTTTTGTTTTAGGGATTCCCCTCTACCTTCTGTAGGAAAACTATACTCTGTTTCTCTGCTTAAGCCCCTACCCTTCCCACTAAGAGCTGTTTATACCTGTCCTTTTCTCCCTTCTTCTATGGGACCTCTTTCCTCTTCCTCAACTCTGTAATTCTTATTCTTTACTTCTCTCTTTTTTGTACTGTATTTAGTTTTATCTGAGGTTTAGGAGAATATACCCAAAGGTGTGGGTCTTGACCTTCTTAGGTATAACTTTAATGTGTTTCATTTGGCTCTGGGATAGGCAGGCATATCTTAGAAGAGGGGACCGTTACCCGCCACCCCCATAGTGTGTGTTGAAACCCCGCTTGACGGAAGAGGAAGGAAGCTACTTTGCTCTGTCCTGCCCCGCTTAGAACAGCTCCAAGTGGTGGTGTGCTTCCTGAGACTACAACTCCCAGCATGCCTAGCCTCAGGCCTGGCTACACATGCTCAGTAACTCTTAAGGCCCACTTCTGTTAACTACTGGGGACATCTGAGGAGGAAGGGCTGTTGGTGTTGCTAAGGGCAACGACCTGAGGCCTTCAGGCTGGATGAGATCCTGAGCTCAGTCATGGCAAGGGTCAGGGGGTGGGCCTGAGTTGGATTTAGATGGGCAGTGGGTGGAAATTGGGGAGTTTCTTCTGTTGTGATTGGGATGTTCTGGTTGAAACCAGTGGAGATGGGGGAGATCCATTCAGAGATGGGCTTTAGCTCCAGTATTGTGTTCTATGTCCTGCAAGACCCCAGGGAGAGGGATTTCAGCTGGACTCAGACTTCTTGTTATGACTGCCCCTAGAGGCACTGAAAGGCCTCTAGGATGGTAGCTGACTTAAGACCTGAGGAAAAAGTCCAAGGGATAGGGCCCACCAGAAGCCAAGAACTCAGTCATGAGGCAAAGAGTGGTACTAGATGTGGATTGTATGTGCTTCTAGTTGGATGCTATTGTCCTGGGAACTCTTAGACAGGAGGTGGGAAGTGGGAAAGGGGACTGGATCCTCTCAGAATTCAGAGTAGGAGAAGATGGTATGTGTTTATCTGGGGAGGAAGCAGGCAGTGGGACAACAGTTGGGGAGAGGGACTTGCCTTGTCATGAGTGCAGGAATTTGTAGGTATGGCTTTGCTCTGATTTCTGTAGGGTCTAGATAACATTAGATGCCTTCTTCCTAGGATTTGGGGGAAAGTGTTTAGTGGGAAGACTTACTAGACAAATAGATATCTCTTGGGTCTGACAGGTCTCCCCGAGAGGGCCCTGCCCAGTCGGAGAGAGGGATGGACAGCCCGAAGCCGCCTGGTGAGGATAAAGATTCAGAACCAGCAGGTGAGTAGGGCACATTCTGGGTTTGCTTGGCAGCTTTCTGTTCTACCCAAACAATCTTAGATTTCTGGTCCTAGCACAAGGACAGGAGCTAAGTGTGTCTCATAGACAGGTAATTGAAGGACTTTGTTCTTTGGGACAAAAGTTGAAATGCCATCACTGTTCTCCACCAGGGGTTTTGGATAATCTCACGGGTCTGATGAGTGGACTCGTATTAAGTGGAGGATAATGGCTGATGCACACTTCTCTGTCTGTTCATTCAGCTGATGGACCTGCAGCCTCCGAGGAGCCAGGTGCCACTGAGCCAGACCTTCCCAAACCGCATGTGGGGGAGGGCTCTGTGCCCAGTTCTGGGGGCCCCAGGCTTCAGGAGCCTCCCCAGGACTGCAGGTAACTAGCTTGGGGAAATGAGGATGTAAGGACATACGAGGATTTGATTTGAGAGTCTGGGGCTTTCAAGGTGGAAAATTGAGGACAATGAGTGGGAAGCATAGGTGTGCAAGTCATGGGGTTGTTCAGGGGTACCTGTGGGCAGGGGCCAGCATGGTGCTGATGCTTGTGTGTTCACAGTGGGGGTCCAATGCGGCGTTGTGCTCTCTGTAACTGCGGGGAGCCCAGTCTACACGGGCAGCGGGAGCTACGGCGCTTTGAGTTGCCATTTGACTGGCCGCGGTGTTCCGTGGTGTCCCCTGGGGGGAACCCAGGGCCCAGTGAGGCAGCGCTGCCCAGTGAGGACCTATCACAGATTGGTTTCCCTGAGGGCCTGACACCTGCCCACCTAGGAGAACCTGGAGGTAAGTGAAGGGAAGTGGGGTAGCTGACTTGGGCAGGAAACAGGGAAGGGGCTGAGTGGTCCTGAAGCAGTGATGACGTTCTTGTTAACTCTTTCCCCCTTTCCCCCTATGAAGGGTCCTGCTGGGCTCACCATTGGTGTGCTGCGTGGTCGGCAGGCGTGTGGGGGCAGGAGGGCCCAGAACTATGTGGTGTGGACAAGGCCATCTTCTCAGGGATCTCACAGGTGGGGCCGGGCCAGGGGATTGAGTAGGCCCAGGGCAGGGTGGGCAGGGCTGGTGGGCTTCCGAGAGTCAGGGTGGAATGAGAAGGGCAGGGGCCATACTGGGACAGAGCCAGTGCCTGACGTGTTGCTCTGGAGAGAGCTGGCTAGCACTGAGGCTTTGTCTCCACCCTGGCAGCGCTGTTCCCACTGCACCAGACTCGGTGCCTCCATCCCTTGCCGCTCGCCTGGATGTCCACGTCTTTACCACTTCCCCTGTGCAACTGCCAGCGGTTCCTTCTTATCCATGAAAACACTGCAGCTGCTATGCCCGGAGCACAGTGAGGGGGCCACACATCTGGGTGAGAAGTCCTGCCCTTTGGACGTAGGGCAAATGAGGGTCCAAGGGTGCTGGGGGTTTTGTACTCTGCAGCGCACTCAGAAGTCTACAATGACATACTGTCAGTCTGCCCCACTAAAATGTGTGTGGACTCTGTGAGGGCAGGGGCTTTGCCTGTCTTGTTTAGCATGGTGTCTGCAGTGCCTAGAGCAGTGCCTGGCATATATTAGGCAGACGCTTAGTAACTATTTCTTATTCGTTCACCCTGTGTCTGTGGAGTGCCTGTCATGTAGACAGCACTGTGCCGAGTCCTGTAAGGAATCCACAGCTGACCTGTGTCCTCCGTCCCTTCCCACTGCAGAGGAGGCTCGCTGTGCAGTATGTGAGGGGCCAGGGGAATTGTGTGACCTGTTCTTCTGTACCAGCTGTGGGCATCACTATCACGGGGCCTGCCTGGACACTGCTCTGACTGCCCGCAAGCGTGCTGGCTGGCAGTGCCCTGAATGCAAAGTGTGCCAAGCTTGCAGGTAAGAGTGGGAGGGCAGGAGAGAACCTTAGGTGAAGCACAGGTTGAGGTTGAAAATGAGGGCAAGGAGGACCCTGTTATGTGCCCTGTGCCCCTGTAGGAAACCTGGGAATGACTCTAAGATGTTGGTCTGTGAGACATGTGACAAAGGATACCATACCTTCTGCCTGAAACCACCTATGGAGGAACTGCCTGCTCACTCTTGGAAGTGCAAGGTGAGTGTCCCCTGATCCTCCTGCCTTACTTTCCCTAAGTCTGCCTCCTACAGCATCCTGAGTTTCTCTGTTGTGACGAGTCCCGTGTTCTCCTCCAGTCTCTGGCTGTCTGACAAGTGCCCGTTTTGCCCGTTCCCTTCCCCTAGGCATGCCGGGTATGCCGGGCCTGTGGGGCAGGCTCAGCAGAGCTGAACCCCAACTCTGAGTGGTTTGAGAACTACTCGCTCTGTCACCGCTGTCACAAAGCCCAGGGAGGACAGCCTGTCAGTTCTGTTGCTGAGCAGCACCCCCCGGTCTGTAGCAGGTAAGTGGTGTGGACTGGCAGAGATCAGTCTGGGGGATCGGAAGTACTGAGATTGGCAGGGCTCGTGTTAAAGCAAGCTGACTTTGAGAGGAGGGCCCTCAGGTGGGCAGTACAATCCATAGCATTCGTGCCTCGCCCCAGTGTGCTCTCGTGAGGAGCTGATAGCTGATGAGAGCCATGGTGCCTGCTCCCCTGTACCCTCTGCAGATTCTCACCCCCAGAGCCTGGCGATACCCCCACTGATGAGCCCGATGCTCTGTACGTTGCATGCCAAGGGCAGCCAAAGGGTGGGCACGTGACCTCTATGCAACCCAAGGAACCGGGGCCCCTGCAATGTGAAGCCAAACCACTAGGTGAGTAGGGTTTGAGGGTCCCTGAAAGTAATCCCCTTCTATCGTGTGGCAAGGGACAGTTTCTGCTTTGCCCCAGACCCTGTACTTTCTGTGGAGTGCCGCTGAACTAGGTAGGAACATAGTGTGTTATGTCTGCAGGTAGAGAAGGGGCCCAACTTGAGCCCCAGTTGGAGGCCTCCCTAAATGAGGAGATGCCACTGCTGCCCCCACCTGAGGAGTCGCCCCTGTCCCCACCACCTGAGGAATCACCCACATCCCCGCCGCCTGAGGCATCGCGCCTGTCCCCACCGCCTGAGGACTCGCCCCTCTCTCCACCGCCTGAGGAGTCTCCTCTGTCTCCCCCACCTGAGGCATCACCTTTTTCTCCACTGGAGGAGTCACCCTTCTCTCCCCCAGAGGAGTCCCCCCCATCTCCCCCGCTTGAGACACCCTTATCCCCACCGCCTGAAGCATCACCTCTGTCACCACCATTTGAGGAGTCTCCCCTGTCCCCCCCACCGGAGGAATTGCCTACCTCCCCACCACCCGAAGCATCGCGCCTGTTCCCACCACCTGAGGAGTCACCCATGTCCCCTCCACCTGAAGAGTCACCCATGTCTCCACCACCTGAGGCATCTTGTCTGTTCCCACCATTTGAAGAATCGCCCCTGTCCCCTCCACCAGAGGAGTCTCCTCTCTCCCCACCACCTGAGGCATCACGCCTGTCCCCACCACCTGAGGACTCACCCATGTCTCCGCCACCTGAAGACTCGCCTATGTCCCCCCCGCCTGAGGTATCACGCCTGTCTCCCCTGCCTGAGGTGTCACGCCTGTCCCCACCACCTGAGGAATCTCCCCTGTCCCCACCACCTGAGGAGTCTCCCACATCCCCCCCACCTGAGGCTTCACGCCTGTCCCCACCGCCTGAGGACTCACCCACGTCCCCGCCACCTGAAGACTCACCTGCTTCCCCGCCACCGGAGGACTTGCTTATGTCCCTACCCCTGGAGGAGTCACCCCTATCGCCACTGCCTGAGGAACTGCGACTCTGCCCCCGGCCCGGGGAGCCGCGCCCGTCCCCTGCACACCAGGAGCCGCATCTGTCCCCTGCGCCCCAGGAGCCGCGTCTGTCCCCTGTGCCCCAGGAGCCGCAACCGTCCCCTGCGCCCCAGGAGCCGTGCCCGTCCCCTGCGTCCGAGGAGCCGCGTCTGTCCCCTGCACCTGAGGAGCTGCATCTGTCCTCCCAGCCTGAGGAGCCGCGCCTGTCCCCTCGCCCTGAGGAGCTGTGCCTGTCCCCCACGCCTGAGGAGCCGCGCCTATCCCCTCGACCTGAAGAGCCCTCTGAGGAGCCAGGCCTATGCCCTGCACCTGAGGAATTGCCCTCGTTCCTCCCACCTGGGGAGCCACCCTTATCCCCTTTGCTTGGAGAGCCGGCCCTGTCTGAGCCTGGGGAGCCACCTCTGTCCCCTCTGCCCGAGGAGCTGCCGTTGTCCCCATCTGGGGAGCCATCTTTGTCACCTCAGCTGATGCCACCAGGTACGGGGATGTTAGTACCCTCTTACTCTGGGACAGTCTTAACTCTTTATGGCATATCTAATCTAAGAGCCTCTCTTTTTTTCTTTCTCTCCAGATCCTCTTCCTCCTCCGCTCTCACCCATTATCACAGCAGTGGCCCCGCCGGCCCTGTCTCCTTTGGGAGAGTTAGAGTACCCCTTTGGTGCCAAAGGGGACAGTGACCCTGAGTCGCCATTGGCTGCCCCCATCCTAGAGACACCTATCAGCCCTCCACCAGAAGCTAACTGCACTGACCCTGAGCCTGTACCCCCTATGATCCTTCCCCCATCTCCAGGCTCCCCGGTAGGACCGGCCTCTCCCATGCTGATGGAGCCCCTTCCCCCTCGTTGTTCCCCACTCCTCCAGCATTCCCTGCCTCCCCCAAACTCCCCTCCTTCCCAGTGCTCTCCCCCTGCTCTGCCACTGTCTATTCCTTCCCCACTGAGTCCCATGCAGAAGGCAGTGCAGGTCTCAGATGAGGCTGAGCCACATGAGATGGAGACTGAGAAAGCCCCAGAACCTGAGTGCCCAGCCTTGGAACCCAGCCCTACTAGTCCTCTCCCCTCTCCCATGGGGAACCTTTCCTGCCCTGCACCCAGCCCTGCCCCAGCCCTGGATGACTTCTCTGGCCTGGGGGAAGATACAGCCCCTCTGGATGGGACTGACACTCCTGGATCACATCCAGAGGCCGGACAGACCCCTGGCAGTTTGGCTAGTGAACTTAAGGGTTCCCCTGTGCTCCTGGACCCCGAGGAGCTGGCCCCTGTGACCCCTATGGAGGTCTATGGCCCAGAATGCAAGCAGGCAGGGCAGGGCTCACCCTGTGAAGAGCAAGAGGAGCCACGTGCACCAGTGGCCCCTACCCCACCTACTCTCATCAAATCTGACATCGTTAATGAGATCTCCAATCTGAGCCAGGGCGATGCCAGTGCCAGTTTTCCGGGCTCAGAGCCCCTGCTGGGCTCTCCCGACCCCGAGGGGGGTGGCTCCTTGTCCATGGAGCTGGGGGTATCTACAGACGTTAGTCCAGCCCGAGATGAGGGCTCCCTGCGACTTTGTACGGATTCACTGCCAGAGACTGATGACTCGCTGTTGTGTGATGCTGGGACAGCTATCGGAGGAGGCAAAGCGGAGGGGGACAAGGGGAGGCGGCGCAGCTCCCCGGCTCGTTCCCGCATCAAACAGGTAAGGGGCTATCCAGCCACTGGATGTGCTTGGTGTCATGCCACTGTCAGAGGTATAGTCCTGTGTCACTGATACCTTCCTGCCTGGCTTACTGAATCCTGGACTGTCAGAGATCCTTGAGTGCATCTTCTTATTTTATCAAGGAGAATACTGATACATAGGGGGACGTGACTTGCCCAGGTTCATGGTAACTCAGCCATAGAATCGGGACTAGAAACTCAGGTCTCTCAAGCCAGTATTTTTTCTTGTTGTACCACGTTGACCACTCTTGGAAGATGTGGAGTGGTTTGGACCAGAGTTACCTACCTGTTGCTATCTGAGAGCTTGGCTTTTTCCCTGGCCCTGACTGGGACTTTTGGGCTTTGTTACCTGCCATACTCTGTCCCTTCGTCTCTTCTCTTCCCTCCAAGCCTGTGGATGCAGCATATTAGCCCTCGACTTTTCCTGTAATCGTCCCCTTTCCTCACTCAGGGTCGCAGCAGTAGTTTCCCAGGGAGACGCCGGCCACGTGGAGGAGCACACGGAGGACGTGGGAGAGGACGGGCCCGGCTAAAATCAACTACTTCTTCCATTGAGACTCTGGTAGTAAGGAGAGGCCTCCCATCCCCCAAACATGCTTCAGCTGGCCCCTTCAAGATTAAACACCCTTTAAATTTTGCCAGTCCCCTGCACGCTCACCTGCCTGCCTGCTAGCCTAGGGCCTGTCCAGCTATGTCCGTGCTCCTTCTGTGCTCTTGGCCCCCAGGCTTCTCTGAAATCTGATGTTGGGCTGAGGCCCAGTTTGGGAGCTGGGGTGTTCTTCTGCTTCTTAGTCCTGGCTCCTGGCTTTCATCTTAGCCAGGGGTTTATGCCGCCTTCCCCCAACACCAAAGAGGAAAGCAGCTTAGTTGGGGCAGATTTAGCTGCCTCACTTTCCACAACTCTCTGCCTATAAGGTTGCTGATATCGATAGCTCTCCCAGCAAGGAGGAAGAAGATGATGATGATGACACCATGCAAAATACTGTGGTTCTCTTCTCCAACACAGACAAGTTTGTCCTAATGCAGGTATCATACTTGACTTTTGTAGTCCCATCTTCAGCAGTGAGACCTGGCAGACTGAACAGTCGGATATGTGTGTTTCGGTGGTGGGAGG
The DNA here is from genome assembly GCF_964341445.2 of Mesoplodon mirus. NCBI lineage: Eukaryota > Metazoa > Chordata > Mammalia > Artiodactyla > Ziphiidae > Mesoplodon > Mesoplodon mirus. The sequence goes on along the minus strand of NC_138987.1, from coordinate 55,439,193 downwards.
GTAAATGGGGAGAACCAGGGACCTACTTCTGGCATTCCAGAGAATGAGCTTGACACTGAGGTAGCAGCTAGGGATGTAGCAGTGAAAAAGGCAGAAATGGTTTCTGCCCTGTCGAAGCTTAGCGTCTAGGGAACACGAGTAATCTCGAAGCTGTAGAATTTTGTCACATATATTACTGTCTCATCCTGACCAGTCTTTACCCATCTTATCTTTTCACTTCTCATTAGCGTTACCCATGTCAGGCTGTATCATTTCAAATTACCTGATCAGATGAGCAAGGCATGCTAGGAAGGAATGGGGTCCCGTGATGGCTCACCGTGTCCTAATGCTGGGGATGGGCTTCTGCTTCTTTGACTCCCTCCTCTCAGATTAGTGGTGTGGTCAGTTACTGGGACTGAGTGGTATTGAGGATGTGAGGTTGGACATTTGGGTTTCTGTGTGTTTCCCCAGGACATGTGTGTGGTATGTGGCAGCTTTGGCCGGGGGGCAGAGGGCCACCTCCTTGCCTGTTCCCAGTGCTCTCAGTGCTATCACCCTTACTGTGTCAACAGCAAGGTGAGTTCAGGGCCCAAGAGGTCTGGCCTGGAGGGTGGGGTCATTAGTGCTTATCCTGGTTCCCCGTCCTGGCCACTCTACTTAAAGTGGCCATTGGTCATGGAAGTTGTTTATCAGTTTCCAGTGGTTGTCAGATTCATCTTGGGAAAAAATACTTCGGAAACCATAGTGGTCTTTACGAGTTTCTTTGTGGTAGACCATGACTTGCTAGTATAATTCAGTCCATCATATAAACTGTGAGAACTTTACTTAGTAGAAAACATGTTATGGTCTGGATATAAAATGTAAAATCAGAATCAAACACATGTCCACAAAGAGAAAGCAGTGTTTTTTGACTCAAGTATGATCAGTCATTTTGGGGTTTTCATTAATGTTAATTTAGAACTTGTCCACTGCTAACACCCACTAACTTGCAGCAGTAGCAGGTCCTACATGTTCAAGAAAAACGGGGGGAAATACAACCTAATTCTATCCACAGTCTTTTTGGGGACTTAGCTCGTGAAAGATCGTAATGAGGCAGTGGCCGGGTGAGGCTGTTCTCTGATCAGCAGAGATCCCTGGAAGCCCAAGTTTAAGATCCACTATTTTTGGGGTGAGGGTGCTCTGTGTAGCTTCCCTGTGCTCAAGTGGAGGTCCGGCCTGGGTACTGGGGTCCTCCAGCCTCACCTGTGTAAGTCCCCCCCTCCCCTGAGAGATCTGCCCTGCCCTCCGCATCACCTCCTGAGGAATTGCCATCTTCTGCACCAGATCACCAAGGTGATGCTGCTGAAGGGCTGGCGTTGCGTGGAGTGCATCGTGTGTGAGGTATGCGGCCAGGCCTCAGACCCCTCCCGCCTGCTGCTCTGTGATGACTGTGACATTAGCTACCACACGTACTGCCTGGACCCCCCACTGCTCACCGTGCCCAAGGGTGGCTGGAAGTGCAAGTGGTAAGGAGACTGGGATCTTCAGAGGGGCCTGAAATGTTTGAGTGGGTGTGATGTTGAATACATGGCAGAGGCGGGGTTTAGAAGGCCGGGCGGCTTTGGGTGCTTTGGGTAGGTTAGGTGCTGAGGGTCTGTCTTTCTGCCCCCACCAGGTGTGTGTCCTGTATGCAGTGTGGGGCCGCCTCCCCTGGCTTCCACTGTGAATGGCAGAACAGTTACACGCACTGCGGGCCCTGCGCCAGCCTGGTGACCTGCCCGATCTGTCATGCCCCGTATGTGGAAGAGGACCTCCTGATCCAGTGCCGTCACTGTGAACGGTGAGGGTGCCCCTCTCCCCTCTTATAAGCCCCCCCTTCGCTGTTCTCAGCCTTGCGTTGTCTCAGTTTATCCCCTCCTGTCTCCCTTCTCCCAGGTGGATGCATGCTGGTTGCGAGAGCCTCTTCACAGAGGATGACGTGGAGCAGGCGGCTGATGAGGGCTTTGACTGTGTCTCCTGCCAACCTTACGTGGTAAAGCCTGCTGGTGAGTACCAGGAGCGGGGGAGAGGGGAGGAGGGGTCGGGCAGGGTGCCTTGCTTTGGGACAGGGCCTCTAGCTGCCTTGCTTTGTCCTCTCCACAGTGCCTGTTGCGCCTCCAGAGTTGGTGCCTATGAAGGTGAAAGAGCCGGGTGAGTCACAGAAATTCTGAATGCCAAAGCCAGCGGAGACCTTAGACACTTAGTCCAGCTCCAGCCCCCCAACTTTATCTCATCATTTTCAGAGAAGGAAACTAAGACCCAGGGGGGTTGAGTGGCCTGCCCAAGGTCACCCCATAGGTCAGTGGTGAAGTTATGACGAGAACCAAGGCATCCAGTTTCCCAGGCAGAGTTCCTTCCACCAGGCAACACGGCCTTTGTACGGCTAGAATCTCACCTCCAGAGAGCACAGAACACAGCTTTCTCCTTAATGAAGGAGCTGGGGCTCTCCCACCTCCATCATGATGTGGGCACTGCTCCTGGCATCTGGGGCACTGTGAGCTGGCATTCGGCAAGGAGGGGCCCTCCTGGCCCCAGACAGCTAGAGAATATATTTGGTGAACTGAGGGTTAATCATGAGCAAAGTCCGGCTTCGGCAGGAGCGGTCTCTCTGGTCCCCCTAGTTACCTGAGGGAGCGCTCGGGCCTTAGCTGGCGCCCACTGGTGGTCTCTCCTCTCCAGCCCTCAGACCCCAGTCTGGACGTCAGTCTGTCTCTCTCTCTCGCTGCTGTTGTCCCAGCTAGGGACTTAGGCCGAAACTTGGAGTTCTGCGCTCCTTGGGGCCTCCGTCAGGGCTCACACGCTCTTCCCCCTTGTGCAGAGCCCCAGTACTTCCGCTTCGAGGGTGTGTGGCTGACAGAAACTGGCATGGCTGTGCTGCGTAACCTGACCATGTCACCCCTGCACAAGCGGCGCCAGCGGCGGGGACGGCTTGGCCTCCCAGGCGAGGCAGGGCTGGAGGGTTCTGAGCCTTCAGATGCCCTTGGCCCTGATGACAAGAAGGATGGAGACCTGGACACTGATGAGCTGCTCAAGGGTGAAGGTCAGGCTGAGGAATCTCAGGGAGTGCCAAAGTAATGGGAGCATGCCTGTGAGAGTTGAATGTTGGGTAGGAGCTGCATTATCACTCCCAGTCACCCTGAAGCCACTGTTGGTCTTGTCCAGATGGGTCTGTGGCAGGGCACTCAGCTCTGTTCTTAGGTGGCAGGATGACAGGGTTAAAAGGGTCCATGCCTCTGACCTGCTTCCATCTCGTCTGTCCCTGTACACAGGTGGTGTGGAGCACATGGAATGCGAAATTAAACTAGAGGGCCCCGTCAGCCCTGATGGAGAGCCTGGCAAAGAGGAGACCGAGGAAAGCAAAAAACGCAAACGCAAACCCTATCGGCCTGGTGAGGCCCTGGGATGCAGAGTTGGGGTGGTGAGTGGCAGCTCCCCAGGTCCCCAGCGGCTTCTCAGCCTCAGCTCTGTCTCCTTATAGGCATTGGTGGTTTCATGGTGCGACAGCGGAAATCCCACACACGTGTGAAAAAGGGGCCTGCTGCACAGGCGGAGGTGTTGAGTGGGGATGGGCAGCCCGACGAGGGTGAGACGGGTGAGGGCTCCAGTGGGGCCTGGGAGAAGGTGGGGATCACAGGACCTGTGGGACATTGCCAGGGAGGCCTGGGGAGGGGAGTTCACTCAGAGGGCCAAGAGAGTAGTGGGCCCAACTGCTGCTGGGGAGAGAGTAGGCAGAAAGCTTCCCCAGGCCAAGTTGGGAGCAGCATGCCCACTGTCCTCAGAGAGGCAGACACCTCCCATTCGGTCCCCAGTGTTGCCTGCCGACCTGCCTGCAGAGGGCTCTGTGGACCAGAGCTTAGCTGACGGGGATGAGAAGAAGAAGCAGCAGCGGCGAGGGCGCAAGAAGAGCAAACTAGAGGACATGTTCCCTGCTTATCTGCAGGTGGGTATTAGGCTCCGAGGGGCAAGGGCAGTGTCGGTCCTGCAGGGCATGAAGAAGCCTGTTTCTCCCTGACTCCTCCCACAGGAAGCCTTCTTTGGGAAGGAGCTGCTGGACCTGAGCCGGAAGGCCCTTTTTGCAGTTGGGGTGGGCCGGCCAAGCTTTGGACTAGGAATCCCAAAAGCCAAGGGGGATGGAGGCTCAGATAGGAAGGAGCTCCCAACCTCACAGAAAGGTCAGTCGTGTGGGGGTAAGGTGGTCTGAAGGGGTCCAATTTCACTCTGTGCTTAGAAGCTGGTAAGAGATTTTAGTGGGAAATGGGCTGGTCTCCAGGAGTTGAGGGTGGGCCAAGGGCCCTGGCCTTGGAGCTGGGGTCCTATTCGGGGCATCACGTGTAGGGCATCTCTGATTGGAATGGTGACTGTTGCTCATAGGAGATGATGGTCCGGATGTTGCAGATGAAGAATCCCGTGGTCCTGAGGGCAAGGCTGATACATCAGGTGAGGGCTGCTGGGAGGACTGTGTGCCGTCTTGGTTTTGCTTCTGTCAACCTGTTCTGCCACTGAGCACTATCAGGGATGGAGGCTGGAAAGTGTTCCATGCCTTCTGTGGTTCAGGGTGGCCAGTGTGGTACCTCCATACTGGCCTTGGCTGATGGGTTTCTCCTGCCAATTGCAGGACCTGAGGATGGCGGCGTAAAGGCATCCCCAGTGCCTAGTGACCCTGAGAAGCCAGGCACCCCGGGTGAAGGGATGCTTAGCTCTGACTTAGACAGGATTCCCACAGAAGGTGAGGCTGTGACCCGCACTCCTTGCGTATAAGGGTCCTCTGTGGGAGAAGGAGAGCATCCTACATGTGAGGCTCTCATCTCTACAGCTTCTCTAGTGGGGAGTCGTGGGCACCTTCCCTGGCCGTGACCATTTGTAGCCCTGTGGTGTCCCTTCAACTCCCCAGTCTTCCTCAGCAGCATCCTTCATCGATCCCTCACAGAACTGCCCAAGATGGAGTCCAAGGACCTGCAGCAGCTTTTCAAGGATGTTCTGGGTTCTGAACGAGAGCAGCATCTGGGTTGTGGAACCCCTGGCCTCGACGGCAGCCGTACACCGCTACAGAGGCCCTTTCTTCAAGGTGATCCGGATAGGAGTGGTTTGAAAACTGGGTGGGCAGGTATGGCCAAGCCTGCCCCCAGGATGGGCCACTTACTCCTTTCGCTGATCCTGTGCCTCTTGTAGGTGGACTCCCTTTGGGCAATCTCCCCTCCAGCAGCCCAATGGACTCCTACCCGGGCCTTTGCCAGTCCCCATTCCTGGATTCTAGGTTGGTATTTATGCTTAACCCCCGTGGGCAGTCTCTTCCCTCCAACTGGGGCCATGCCAAGGGAGGGAACCTTGGACTCTTGGGTGCTGCTGTAGCAACACCTCCCTTTGCTCCTTTGTTAGTGACTGTCCTCTGTTGGGGCAGGGCAGTGGCCTGGGGACTCTGGGCAGTTTGTCTGGGGTTGGGCTTGGCGTCCCTGCCCTCTGTGACTCTCTGCCCCTGCGCCCCAGGGAGCGCGGGGGCTTCTTTAGCCCGGAGCCCGGTGAGCCAGACAGCCCCTGGACAGGCTCGGGGGGCACCACGCCCTCCACCCCGACCACGCCCACCACAGAGGGTGAGGGCGACGGGCTCTCCTACAACCAGCGGAGTCTTCAGCGCTGGGAGAAGGACGAGGAGTTGGGCCAGCTCTCTACCATCTCACCTGTGCTCTATGCCAACATTAACTTCCCCAATCTCAAGCAAGATTACCCAGGTACCCGTGGGATGAGGGCAAGGGAGACAACCTGTAACATGGCACGTGCAGGGGTCACCTGCCGGGTCACCTCTAACACATTTCTCTCTGCCCTCCAGACTGGTCTAGCCGCTGCAAACAAATCATGAAGCTCTGGAGAAAAGTTCCAGCTGCTGATAAAGCCCCCTACCTGGTGAGACAGAGGGAGCCTGGGTCAGCGTGGGAGCTGAGGGTGCGGGGTGACTTTGGGAAGGTCGCCTCAGTTCTTTCCATTCCCCACTCCCAAAGCAGCTGGGCCAGTAGGGATCAGCTTCTGGGTAGGCAGTGTGAGTGTCATTGCGAGGGCTGGGGGCTGAGCGTGAGGTTGCGTCCTAGCCTAAGGTTGTGTCCTCTATTCCTCAGCAAAAGGCCAAAGATAACCGGGCAGCTCACCGCATCAACAAGGTGCAAAAGGTGAGTGGGGTCCAGGCTGGGCCGTGCCATCCAAGGCCTGTAGTGGGGCGGGCTCTCTAAGGGTAGCGGGGACATAGGGGCTGCCCACAGCAGCCTGACTGCTCTGTGCCTGGTCTCCCCCTGTAGCAGGCTGAGAGCCAGATCAACAAGCAGACCAAGGTGGGCGACATGGCCCGTAAGACTGACCGACCGGCCCTACATCTCCGCATTCCCCCCCAGCCAGGGGCACTGGGCAGCCCGCCTCCTGCTGCTGCCCCCACCATTTTCATTGGCAGCCCCACTACCCCCGCCGGCTTGTCTACCTCTGCGGATGGGTTCCTGAAGCCGCCGGCGGGCACGGTGCCCGGCCCCGACTCGCCCGGTGAGCTCTTCCTCAAGCTCCCACCCCAGGTGCCCGCCCAAGTGCCTTCGCAGGACCCCTTTGGACTGGCCCCCGCCTACGCTCTGGAGCCCCGCTTCCCCACGGCACCACCCACCTATCCTCCCTATCCTGGTCCGACCGGGGCCCCCGTGCAGCCCGCGACGCTGGGCGCCTCATCTCGTCCTGGGACCGGCCAGCCAGGGGAGTTCCACACCACCCCACCTGGCACCCCCCGACACCAGCCCTCCACACCTGACCCCTTCCTCAAACCCCGCTGCCCCTCACTGGACAACCTGGCTGTGCCTGAGAGCCCAGGGGTAGGGGGAGGCAAGGCTTCTGAGCCTCTGCTGTCGCCCCTGCCTTTCGGGGAGTCTCGGAAGGCCCTAGAGGTGAAGAAGGAAGAGCTTGGGGCATCCTCTCCCAGCTATGGGCCCCCAAACCTGGGCTTTGTTGACTCACCCTCCTCAGGCCCCCATCTGGGTGGCCTGGAGTTAAAGGCACCCGATGTCTTCAAAGCCCCCCTGACCCCTCGGGCATCTCAGGTAGAGCCCCAGAGCCCAGGCTTGGGCCTAAGGCCCCAGGAGCCGCCCCCTGCCCAGGCTTTGGCCCCTTCTCCTCCCAGCCACTCGGACATCTTTCGCCCTGGCCCCTACCCTGACCCCTATGCCCAACCCCCATTGACCCCTCGGCCCCCACCCCCACCCCCTGAGAGCTGCTGTGCCCTGCCTCCTCGCTCACTGCCCTCTGACCCTTTCTCCCGAGTGCCCGCCAGTCCCCAGTCCCAGTCCAGCTCCCAGTCCCCGTTGACACCCCGTCCTCTGTCTGCTGAGGCTTTCTGCCCATCCCCTGTTACCCCTCGCTTCCAGTCCCCTGACCCTTATTCCCGCCCGCCCTCACGCCCTCAGTCCCGGGACCCGTTTGCCCCACTGCATAAGCCACCCCGCCCCCAGCCCCCTGAAGTTGCCTTCAAGGCTGGGCCTCTAGCCCACACTCCGTTGGGGGCTGGGGGTTTCCCAGCAGCCCTGCCCTCAGGGCCAGCAGGTGAGCTCCATGCCAAGGTCCCAAGTGTGCAGCCGCCCAATTTTGCCCGGTCCCCTGGGACTGGTGCATTTGTAGGCACCCCTTCTCCCATGCGTTTCACTTTCCCTCAGGCAGTAGGGGAGCCTTCGCTAAAGCCCCCTGTCCCTCAGCCTGGTCTCCCTCCACCCCATGGGATCAACAGCCATTTTGGGCCCGGCCCTACCTTGGGCAAGCCTCAAAGCACAAACTACACAGTAGCCACAGGGAACTTCCACCCATCGGGCAGCCCTCTGGGACCCAGCAGTGGGTCCACAGGAGAGGGCTATGGGCTGTCCCCACTGCGCCCCCCATCAGTCCTTCCACCACCTGCACCCGATGGATCCCTCCCCTACCTGTCCCATGGAGCCTCACAGCGGGCAGGCATCACCTCTCCAGTTGAGAAGCGAGAAGACCCAGGGGCTGGGATGGGCAGCTCTTTGGCGGCACCTGAACTTCCAGGTACCCAGGACGCAGGCATGTCCAGCCTCAGTCAGACAGAGCTGGAGAAGCAACGACAGGTGAGTCGACATCCTGGACCTGAGCCCCCGCCACGTCTCCTCTGTTTCTGTGCCAGCCCTTTGGTTTGAGTAGAATGGACTTAACCCCTCTTCTCTGTTCTCTGCGCAGCGCCAACGACTACGGGAGCTGCTGATTCGGCAGCAGATCCAGCGCAACACCCTTCGGCAGGAGAAGGAAACCGCGGCAGCTGCCGGAGCAGTGGGGCCCCCGGGCAGCTGGAGTGCCGAGCCTAGTAGCCCTGCCTTTGAGCAGCTGGGTCGAGGCCAGACCCCCTTTGCTGGCACCCAGGTAGGTAGAGTGGCAAGGGGTAGTGGATCCAAGATACTGAAGGTGGCCCCAACTTCATCTACCCTCATCTCTCCTAGGACAAGAGCAGCCTTGTGGGGCTGCCCCCAAGTAAGCTGGGTGGCCCCATCCTGGGGCCAGGGGCTTTCCCCAGTGATGACCGACTCTCCCGGCCACCTCCACCAGCCACCCCTTCCTCTATGGATGTGAACAGCCGGTGAGGCTCCAGGGGGTGCCCTGGGGGAAAATCAAGGGAACATGTTGTACCTCCATTGTGTGCTGCCTCTGATTTTCCTGTCTCTCTAATCCTTCTTTTGTATCGCTTAACTTCTCTTCCCCATTGCTTCCCCCTCACTGCATGAACTCCATCCTTCCTTCCTTAGGGCAGCCCGTGTTCTAGCTCTTTTTCATCCTGCTTCCGCCTTACTGACTACTGCATATTCTTCCAGGCAACTGGTGGGAGGCTCCCAAGCCTTCTATCAGCGAGCACCGTATCCTGGGTCCCTGCCCTTGCAGCAGCAGCAGCAGCAGCAGCAACTGTGGCAGCAGCAGCAGCAACAACAGGCAACAGCAGCAACTTCCATGCGACTTGCCATGTCGACACGCTTTCCGTCAACTCCTGGGCCTGAACTTGGCCGCCAAGCCATAGGTGCCCCCTTGGCGGGAATTCCCACCCGCCTGCCTGGCCCTGGTGAGCCAGTGCCTGGTCCAGCTGGTCCTGCCCAGTTCATTGAGTTGCGGCACAATGTACAGAAAGGACTGGGACCGGGGGTGCCTCCGTTTCCTGGTCAGGGCCCCCCTCAGAGACCCCGTTTTTTCCCTGTAACTGAGGATTCTCACCGACTGGCCCCTGAAGGGCTTCGTGGCCTAGCAGTGTCAGGCCTTCCTCCTCAGAAACCCTCAGCCCCGCCGGCCCCTGAACTGAACAACGGCCTCCATCCAACGCCCCATACCAAGGGTCCCAACACGCCTGCTGGCTTGGAGCTAGTCAGCCGGCCCCCCTCAGGCACTGAGCTTGGCCGCCCTCCTCTGGCCCTGGAAGCTGGGAAGTTACCCTGTGAGGATCCTGAGTTGGATGACGACTTTGATGCCCACAAGGCCCTGGAGGATGATGAGGAGCTTGCTCACCTGGGCCTGGGTGTGGATGTGGCCAAGGGAGACGATGAGCTGGGCACCCTGGAAAACCTGGAGACCAATGATCCCCACCTGGACGACCTGCTCAACGGGGATGAGTTTGACCTGTTGGCCTATACTGACCCTGAGCTGGACACCGGGGACAAGAAGGACATCTTCAATGAGCATCTGAGGCTGGTGGAGTCGGCCAATGAAAAGGCTGAGCGGGAGGCTCTCTTGCGGGGGGTGGAGCCAGGACCCTTGGGCCCTGAGGAGCGCCCTCCCCCCGCTGCTGATGCCTCTGAGCCCCGTCTGGCGTCAGTGCTCCCCGAGGTGAAGCCCAAGTTGGAGGAGGGTGGGCGCCACCCTTCCCCTTGCCAGTTTACCATTACCACCCCCAAGGTAGAGCCAGCTCCAGCCACCACTTCCCTAGGCCTGGGGCTGAAGCCAGGACAGAGTGTGGTGGGCAGCCGGGACACTCGAATGGGCACAGGACCTTTTCCCAGTAGTGGGCACCCAGCTGAGAAGGTCCCCTTTGGGACCACAGGAGGACCACCAGCTCACCTGCTGACCCCCAGCCCACTGAGTGGCCCAGGAGGGTCCTCCCTGCTGGAGAAGTTTGAGCTAGAGAGTGGGGCCCTGACCTTGCCCGGTGGACATGCATCTGGGGATGAGCTGGACAAGATGGAGAGCTCACTGGTAGCCAGTGAGTTGCCCCTGCTCATCGAGGACCTGTTGGAACATGAGAAGAAGGAGCTGCAGAAGAAGCAGCAGCTCTCAGCACAGCTGCAGCCTGCCCAGCAGCAGCAGCAACAGCAGCATTCCCTACTGTCCACCCCAGGCCCTGCCCAGGCTGTGTCTTTGCCACATGAGGGCTCTTCTCCCAGTTTGGCTGGCGCCCAGCAGCAGCTTGCCCTGGGACTTGGAGGTTCCCGACAGCCAGGCTTGGCCCAGCCACTGATGCCCACCCAGCCACCAGCTCATGCCCTCCAGCAGCGCCTGGCCCCATCCATGACCATGGTGTCCAACCAAGGGCATATGCTAAGTGGGCAGCATGGGGGACAGGCAGGCTTGGTGCCCCAGCAGAGCCCACAGCCAGTGCTGGCACAGAAGCCCATGGGTACTATGCCACCTTCCATGTGCATGAAACCACAGCAGCTGGCAATGCAGCAGCAGCTGGCTAACAGCTTCTTCCCGGATACAGGTAACCTCATCTGGGGGCGCTGGCTTATCACTGTTACCACTAAATGCTCACTGAGGCTGCAGACCCAAGATCCTCCCTAGTTAAAGGGGATGGGACACAAAGAGCTTCGGCCAATTTCCATACGAGTGGTGTAAGCAGAAGCACTGTAGCTTTTAAGGGAGAATAGTGCCTGGCATACAGCAGGCATTCAGATGTTGAATGAATGAATGGAATAGATGCATGAAGTCTGATTACCAAAGGCCTTGTAGCTGTGGTGAGACCCAAAGATTAGGACTTGGAGAGAAGTGGTGCAAGAAAAAGCAACCGGGTTGGTGAAAAGACTTAGTGAGACTTAGCAGCAGGAAAGCCGATGGGGTATATTTGGAGACAATGAGTGGAGACGATGGTTAGCCTGGAGCAGGCTTTGCGGAGGGAAGTGAGGGGGCGCTACCGTAGCTATGGAGAGGTAAGAAGAGGGCGCAGATTGAAGAAGACCTCAAATTGTAATAGCACCTATTGAATAGTGGTTGTTTGCCATGCCAAACACAGTGCTGAGCACTTTACATTTGTTGTATAATTTAATCATCACAACAAACACATTAAATGGGTACTATTATTACCTTGGATTATAGAAAAGGAAACTGAGGCAGAAGAGGTTAAGTTAACTTGCCCAAGGTCACACAACTAACAGAGCTGGAATTTGAACCCTGGCCCTCATATCCTCTTAACTGTTTTACTGCCTCAAAATAACCAGGAGAGGGAGGTGGGTTAGTCCTCTTAAGAGTAGGGGGTCAGGGGACTTCCCTGGCAGTCCAGTGGTTAAGACTGTGCTTCCAATACAGGGCACGAGGGTTCGATCCCTGGTTGGGGAACTAAGATCCCACGTGCCGCTCAGCGGGGCCAAAAAAAGAAAAAAAAGAAGGGAGTCAGTTAAGCTTTCTGAGCAGTGGAGAAATATACAATGTACAGGATTTTAGGAAGATTTAAGTTTTTGGTGGCTGCTGGTTTCTCTTTTCCTACCCAGCATCCTGGACAGGCAGAAGAATGGTCTGTAGGTGATGCGTGTTGTGCCAAAACAGCTCTGGCATTGGGCTTTGGCACAGTGCCCACATCTTGGGTTCTTGGGCTGCGCTTAGTTGCCGTTAAGAACACTACTTTTGAAGAATGCTTTCTAGGTCATAAAGTGTACTCGTATTCTGGTCACATTTGATCCTCTCAGTAGCTCCATGAGGTGAGCAGAATAAGGAATCGTGATCTCTATCAAATAGAAGAGTAAACTGAGGCCCATAGAGGTGAAATGACATTGATATATTGGCTCAACAGATATTTACTGAGTACCTTTTCCTAGCACTGTGCAAGTAAAAACGGAGCCACATGTCCTGTGAATAATAGAACTGAGTCACCTATGCTGCCTGGCTCCTAGTCCAGTGGGCTTTCCACCATGCCATACCATTGTTCTGCTTGGCTTAGTGGAGGTCAAGGTGTTGGAACAGCAGACACGGAATGGGGCATTGACCTCAGTGCCCAGCTCACTTGGCTCCTCCCTCTCCAGACCTGGACAAATTTGCTGCAGAAGATATCATTGATCCTATTGCAAAGGCCAAGATGGTTGCTTTGAAAGGCATCAAGAAGGTGATGGCTCAGGGCAGCATTGGAGTGGCACCTGGTATGAACAGGTAAGACTTGCAGGGTGGGAGCGTTGGCCCTTTCTTTTGCCAGTCCTTCCCCTGTTCTTCCTGATCTACTTCCTTCTTGTCCCACCTCTTTGCCCTTCAACTTTCCCCATCACCGACACGTCCTCTTTGCTTTGGTGGACTCCAGGCAGCAAGTGTCCCTGCTAGCCCAGAGACTCTCAGGGGGGCCCGGCAGTGACCTGCAGAACCACGTGGCAGCTGGGAGTGGCCAGGTAAATAAATGGTCAGGTGGGAGTGGGAGCTTGGGTCCTATGCCATCAGGCCACCCTTCTTAGGGCCTGGTACAGAACAGTGACCCTTTAGCTGTCTCTCTCGTCACAGGAGCGGAGTGCCGGTGACCCCTCCCAGCCTCGTCCCAATCCACCCACTTTTGCCCAGGGAGTGATCAGTGAGTATGGGGATGGGGAGGAGTGTGCAAGGAAGGGGCTTGGGGTGCGCGGGGAAAGAGGGATTGGGATCACCTGACACCCGCCCGCTTCCTTTCCCAGATGAGGCTGACCAGCGGCAGTATGAGGAGTGGCTGTTCCACACCCAGCAGCTCCTGCAGATGCAACTGAAGGTGCTAGAGGAGCAGATTGGGGTGCACCGCAAGTCCCGGAAAGCTCTGTGCGCCAAGCAGCGCACTGCCAAAAAGGCTGGCCGTGAGTTCCCAGAGGCTGATGCTGAGAAGCTCAAGCTGGTGACAGAACAACAGAGCAAGATCCAGAAACAGCTGGATCAGGTGGGGAAGGCAGACTTCAGCCTAGCAACCAGGAGCCTGGGAAGAGGGATGGCGTGGGTGGGCAGGCTCCAGGCTGACCTTCCTGACCCTCCCATGCTAGGTCCGGAAGCAGCAGAAGGAGCACACTAATCTCATGGCAGAATATCGGAATAAGCAGCAGCAGCAGCAGCAGCAGCAGCAGCAGCAGCACTCAGCTGTACTGGCCCTGAGCCCTTCCCAGAGTCCCCGGCTACTCACCAAGCTTCCTGGTCAGCTGCTCCCTGGCCACGGGCTGCAGCCACCGCAGGGGCCCCCTGGTGGGCAAGCTGCAGGTCTTCGCCTGCCCCCTGGGGGCATGGCACTCCCTGGACAGCCTGGTGGCCCCTTCCTCAACACCACCCTGGCCCAGCAGCAGCAACAGCAACATTCTGGTGGGGCTGGGGCCCTGGCTGGCCCCTCAGGGGGCTTTTTCCCTGGCAACCTTGCTCTTCGAGGCCTAGGACCTGACTCGAGGCTTTTACAGGAGAGGCAGCTGCAGCTACAGCAGCAACGCCTGCAGCTTGCGCAGAAACTGCAACAGCAGCAGCAGCACCTCCTAGGACAGGTGGCAATCCAGCAGCAACAGCAACAGGGCCCAGGGGTACCGGCAAACCAGGGTCTGGGTCCCAAGCCCCAAGGGCTTCTGCCTCCCAGCAGCCATCAGGGCCTCTTGGTCCAGCAGCTGTCCCCCCAGCCACCCCAGGGGCCCCAGGGCATGCTGGGCCCTGCCCAGGTGGCAGTGTTGCAGCAGCAGCAGCAACAGCACCCTGGAGCTCTGGGCCCCCAGGGCCCTCACAGACAGGTGATCCTGACCCAGCCCCGGGTGCTAAGTTCCCCCCAGCTGGCACAGCAGGGTCAAGGCCTTATGGGACACCGGCTGGTCACATCCCAGCAGCAGCAGCAGCAGCAGCAGCAGGGATCCATGGCAGGGCTTTCCCACCTTCAGCAGGGTCTGATGCCACACAGTGGGCAGCCCAAACTGAGTGCTCAGCCCATGGCCGCCTTGCAGCAGCAACAGCTGCAGCAGCAGCAGCTTCAACAGCAGCAGCAGCAGCAGCTTCAACAGCAGCAGCAGCAGCTTCAACAGCAGCAGCAGCAGATGGGCCTCTTGAACCAGAGTCGAACTTTACTGTCTCCTCAACAGCAGCAGCAGCAGCAGCAGCAGCCAGTGACGCTCGGCCCTGGCGTGCCAGCCAAGCCTCTGCAACACTTTTCTAGCCCCGGAGCCCTGGGCCCAACCCTCATCCTAACGGGCAAGGAGCAAAACATTGTAGAGGCGGCTCTTCCTCCAGAGGCCACCGAGGGGCCCTCCACGCATCAGGGAGGGCCGTTAGCAGTAGGGACTGTACCAGAGTCAGTGGCCACTGAACCAGGGGAGGTAAAGCCCTCACTCTCTGGGGACTCACAACTCCTCCTTGTCCAACCCCAGGCCCAGCCTCAGCCCAACTCTGTGCAGCTGCAGCCACCTCTGAGGCTCCCAGGACAACAGCAGCAGCAAGTTAACTTGCTCCACACAGCGGGTGTGGGAAGCCATGGGCAACCAGGCAGTGGATCATCTTCTGAGGCCTCATCTATGCCCCACGTGCTGGCCCAGTCTTCTGTTTCCTTAGGGGAACAGCCTGGACCCGTGACCCAGAACCTTCTGAGCTCCCAACAGCCCCTTGGACTAGAGCGGCCCATGCAAAATAATGCAGGGCCACAGCCTGCCAAACCAGGATCTGTCCCCCAGTCTGGGCAGAGCCTGCCTGGGGCTGGGGTCATGCCTACAGTGGGTCAGCTTCGAGCACAGCTTCAAGGAGTCCTGGCCAAAAACCCACAGCTGCGGCACTTGAGTCCTCAGCAGCAGCAGCAGCTACAGGCACTCCTCATGCAGCGGCAGCTACAGCAGAGTCAGGCAGTACGCCAGGCCCCACCCTACCAGGAGCCTGGGACCCAGCCCTCTCCCCTCCAGGGCCTCCTGGGCCGCCAACCCCAACTTGGGGGCTTCCCTGGATCCCAGACAGGCCCTCTTCAGGAGCTGGGGGCAGGGCTTCGATCTCAGGGCCCACCCCGGCTCCCCGCCCCACAAGGAGCCTTATCCACAGGACCAGTCCTTGGCCCTGTCCTTCCCACACCTCCACCATCCAGCCCCCAAGAGCCAAAGAGACCTTCCTCACAGTTACCTTCCCCCAGCTCCCAGCTCCCCTCTGAGGCCCAGCTCCCTACCACCCAACCAGGAACCCCAAAACCCCAGGGGCCACCCTTGGAGCTGCCTCCTGGGAGGGTCTCACCTGCTGCTGCCCAGCTTGCAGATACCTTCTTTGGCAAGGGGCTGGGACCTTGGGACCCCCCAGACAACCTAGCAGAAGCCCAGAAGCCGGACCAAAGCAGCCTGGTACCTGGGCATCTGGAGCAGGTGAATGGGCAGGTGGTACCCGAGCCACCCCATCTCAGCATCAAGCAGGAGCCTCGGGAAGAGCCATGTGCCCTGGGAGCCCAGGCAGTGAAGAGGGAGGCCAACGGGGAGCCAATAGGGGCACCAGGTACCAGCAACCACCTCCTGCTGGCAGGCCCTCGCTCAGAGGCCGGGCATCTGCTCTTGCAGAAGCTTCTACGAGCAAAGAATGTGCAACTCAGCACTGGGCGGGGGCCCGAGGGGCTGCGAGCTGAGATCAACGGGCACATTGACAGCAAGCTGGCTGGGCTGGAGCAGAAACTACAGGGTACCCCCAGCAACAAGGAGGTGAGTACTGTAGCTGGAGTGGAGCAGACAGTGCAGGGCCTGGAGCCCGGGGGCAGAGTGAACAGGTCTGGGTGAAATGAGGTGAGGACTCCGAGGGGGACAGCGGCCTTCACTGTGGGTTTATCTGGCTTAGGATACAGCAGCAAGGAAGCCTTTGACACCGAAGCCCAAGAGGGTACAGAAGGCAAGCGACAGGTTGGTGAGCTCCCGAAAGAAGATGCGGAAGGAGGACGGGGTCAGGGCCAGCGAGGCCTTGCTGAAACAGCTGAAACAGGTGACCCCCAGGAGCCAGTCCCCTGGTCCCGTCCCAGGATGGGGGCAGCCTGGCCCCCAACTGTGCAGTAGCAGAGACGTACACGCTGCAGGTTTCCAACCTTGTCGTCTTGCCCCTCCTAGGAGCTGTCCCTGCTGCCCCTCACGGAGCCCACCATCACCGCCAATTTTAGCCTCTTTGCTCCCTTTGGCAGCGGCTGCCCAGTCAATGGGCAGTGCCAGCTGAGGGGGGCCTTTGGAAGTGGGGCACTGCCCACAGGCCCTGACTACTATTCCCAGCTGCTTACCAAGGTCAGAAAAATGGCAATACCTTTTGGGGACGATAAGGTTCCTGGGGAGGTGGAGATGGGGGTGGCAGACTTGTGGAAATGGCTGGTATAGTGTAGGGCCAGGAGATCATGTCAGTCTCCCTATGCCATCTTGCACACAACACCCCACCCCACCCCCAGAATAACCTGAGTAACCCGCCGACACCACCCTCGTCGCTGCCCCCCACCCCACCCCCATCGGTGCAGCAGAAGATGGTGAATGGCGTCACCCCATCTGAAGAGCTGGGGGAGCACCCCAAGGATGCCACCTCTGCCCGAGATACTGAAGGGACGCTGAGGGGTAAGTCAGAAACGGAGTGAGCTTCTCCTCCTCTGCTAGGTCTGGGTGGCTGGGGTCATGTGGTACAGTTTAAGACAGGAGTGGGTTATGTGTTGCTCTGCGTGCATACACTACAGGGTCCTTGAGATAAGACGGGCCTCTTCAGGACTGATTTGTTGGAGGCAAGGGTTGCCTTCTGGAGTCTAGAGCAAAGGCAGCAGGACAGGGAGAGTATTTATGAAGCTTTCGCTTACAGGGAATAGCCCAGCTTCTTTACCCAGTGGGTACGAACTACAGTCAGATCTGGATTTGAATTCTGGCTCCTGCTTTGATTTAGCTGTGTTACTGCAGCCAAATTGATTGACTTGTGTGAGCCTCAGTTTTCTCACGATGGAATAAAAATAGTGCTCGCCTAATGGAGTCGCTAAAAAACTATAAACAAAGAAGGTACTTACAGAGTACCTCTTTAGAAAGGCTCAATAAATATAGGTTGTCTGCCCTAAACTGGTAGGTGGGTGGATGGGTAGACAATGGTCATGATAGCTAAGCTAGGTCTTGTACTAGTTAGACCTGAAACATGTGGGAGAAAGCACCATTGGCTCTGGCCACCCTCAGCCTGACTTTTCTTCTCCCACCTACCCCTCAGATGCTTCAGAGGTGAAGAGTCTAGACCTGCTGGCCGCCTTGCCTACGCCCCCTCACAATCAGACTGAGGATGTCAGGTGCGGGTGGGGCCAGAAATGGGGATGAGGAATTGGGGTGCGGGCAGGTCGCCTTATTTTTCCCTTGGACAGTGACAGATTTCAAGCAGGGCTGTGACATCTACTAATCTCTGGATTTGGGAGGTGGCATCTGTAGGGCCTTAGCAAAGGATGTCTGCTTTTGGCCCACAGGATGGAGAGTGACGAGGACAGCGATTCTCCTGACAGCATTGTGCCAGCTTCGTCCCCCGAGAGCATCCTGGGGGAGGAAGCCCCTCGTTTCCCTCAGCTGGGCTCAGGCCGGTGGGAGCAGGACGACCGGGCTCTCTCCCCCGTCATCCCCATCATTCCTCGGGCCAGCATCCCAGGTAGAGGTTGCTCTGGGCGTGAACCAGTCCTGGCCAGGCCGGGCTGCATTGTCAGAGGTTGGGGAGAGAGGCAGCTGGAGCTTACACAGGTCCCTCTTTCTCATTCAGTCTTCCCAGATAGCAAACCTTATGGGGCCCTGGAGCTGGAGGCCCCTGGGAAGCTGCCTGCCACAACTTGGGAAAAGGGCAAAGGAAGTGAGGTGTCAGTCATGCTGACAGTTTCTGCCGCTGCTGCCAAGGTATGTTCCTGGGGGTGCCTCGGAGGCCAAGGGGATGCTGGTCAGTGGGCAGTCCCGAGAGCTTCTCTGGATAAATACAATCATTTAAAACTATGTGTTGAGGACCTACTGTGTATGAAAGCCTGAGCTGGACTGTGGGATTAGGAAAAATGTAGCACAAGGGGTCGCTGCCCTCAAGGGGCTCACAGTTCAGTGGTAAAGACACAAGTCAACAAATAGGAGAGCGTGTATAATGTGACGAGCGCTACAAAACAGCATGTCGCCAGTCACACTGAGTGGAATTCTGGTTTTTTGAAAATGTTATCAGGGTTTTGTGGTCAAAGGAAACTGGAAATCCCAGTTAAAATAGCAAAACAGGTTTCTTTATTACAAGGCTCTTCAGATCCTTTACTTTGCTAATGTGTATTGTGAATTTCCAGGTTGTGGATGTAGTGTGTGTCATTTCCCAAACCCAGCAGACACAGGTCTCTTTCTGTGGAGCTCCCGTTAGTACCCACAGCGGTTTGGGAGAGGCTGCCCATAAAGGAAATGCATGAGAAGAGCTGGATGGCACAGGGGCAAGACTGATGGCACATGGCCACCTGGGGAGTTGCCTTCTGAGTGTCCTTGTCCCTACCAAGCTGGTGGTGGTTCTCACTCCACACACACTGCTGACACGGCTGTCCCATCCCCTTTCCTGCCCTGGCAGAACCTGAATGGTGTGATGGTGGCAGTGGCAGAGCTACTAAGCATGAAGATCCCCAACTCCTATGAGGTGCTGTTCCCAGAGAGCCCTGCCCGGGCAGGCCTTGAGCCTAAGAAGGGGGAAGCTGAGGGCCCTGGTGAGTTTGGCAGGAAAACTCCTTGGGACCTGCAGGGAATGATTCTGGTGGGAGGCTCTGACCCCTTCCTTCCTGCAGGTGGGAAAGAAAAGGGTCTGGGAGGGAAGAGCCCAGAAGCTGGCCCTGATTGGCTGAAGCAGTTTGATGCTGTGTTGCCCGGCTATACCCTCAAGAGCCAGTTAGACATCTTGAGTCTCCTCAAACAGGTGGGTCTGTTGGCGGGAAAGGGGTGGGTGTCTGGCTAGGACTGAGAAGGCACGGGGCTTTTGGGCGAGTGGAATCTGGGTGGGAGGAGAGAGGTGACTCCGTTCAGCGAGGAGCTGGCAGTAATGGTACAGGGCGTCTTCCCATAGGAGAGCCCCGCCCCAGAGCCACCCACCCAGCACAGCTACACCTACAACGTCTCCAACCTGGACGTGCGGCAGCTCTCGGCCCCGCCTCCTGAAGCACCCTCCCCACCCCCTTCCCCTTTGGCACCCTCTCCTGCCAGCCCCCCTGCTGAACCCTTGGCTGAACTTCCAGCTGAACCCTCAGCTGAGCCACCAGTCCCCTCGCCTCTGCCACTTGCCTCGTCCCCTGAATCAGCCCGGCCCAAGCCCCGAGCCCGGCCTTCTGAAGAAGGCGAAGATTCCCGGCCCCCTCGCCTCAAGAAGTGGAAGGGGGTGCGCTGGAAGCGTCTCCGGCTGCTGCTGACCATCCAGAAGGGTGGCGTGCGGCAGGAGGATGAGCGGGAAGTGGCAGAGTTTATGGAGCAGCTTGGCACAGCCCTGCGACCTGACAAGGTGCCTCGAGACATGCGGCGCTGCTGCTTCTGTCATGAGGAGGGGGATGGGGCCACGGATGGGCCCGCTCGCCTACTGAACCTGGACCTGGACTTGTGGGTGCACCTCAACTGTGCCCTGTGGTCCACGGAGGTATATGAGACCCAGGGTGGGGCACTGATGAACGTGGAGGTTGCCCTGCACCGAGGACTGCTCACCAAGTGCTCCCTGTGCCAGCGCACTGGTGCCACCAGCAGCTGCAATCGCATGCGTTGCCCCAACGTCTACCATTTTGCCTGCGCCATCCGCGCCAAGTGCATGTTCTTTAAGGACAAGACCATGCTGTGTCCGATGCATAAGATCAAGGGGCCCTGCGAGCAGGAGCTGAGCTCTTTTGCTGTCTTCCGGCGGGTCTACATTGAGCGAGATGAGGTGAAGCAAATCGCCAGCATCATCCAGCGGGGGGAGCGGCTGCACATGTTCCGTGTGGGGGGCCTTGTGTTCCACGCCATCGGACAGCTGCTCCCCCACCAGATGGCCGACTTCCACAGTGCCACCGCCCTCTACCCCGTGGGCTACGAGGCCACGCGCATCTACTGGAGCCTCCGTACTAGCAACCGCCGCTGCTGCTACCGCTGCTCCATCGGCGAGAACAACGGGCGGCCGGAGTTTGTGATCAAAGTCATGGAGCAGGGCCTGGAGGACCTGGTCTTCACTGACGCCTCTCCCCAGGGTGAGCACGGGGCCCTTGAAGTGGTAATACGGAATTGGGCAAGTGTCTCCCAGCGTCCCCTTTAACGATGTTGAGAAGAGACCTGCAGGCTCCTCATGAGTGATCTTTCTCCCCCACTTAGGGCAGGCAGAGGTCTCTTGAAGATCTCCAGAGAAAGTGTTTTGACTGCTCAGTCACTTTGAATTCCCTTGTGATTGAGGATATTTTGCTTGTCTGACTACACATATGTCAGCTCCTTTTCCTAACTCAGTGGATCTAAAGGATACAGTTCTGGGGCTCTGTCTTCCAGCTCACCCAATCTGATTCTAGCCTTGAGTTCCTTATGGTTGCTTTTCCCTGGATAAAAACTTGATCTTAGTTTCAGTGTTACTGATAAAAGTAACAGTAAGAGTTACATTGTAGTGAGCATGTGCTATGTGCCATAAACTAAGCTGAGCAATTTATATAGGTTATTTTGTTCACACAAAACCCTGCAAGCTGAGTACTATTATTATGCCAAGTTTTACACATAGAGAAACTGAGTAGTGGAGAGATTTAAGTATTTGCCTTAAGGTCCCATGGCCAGTATTAGAACTTGAACCCAAGTCTTCTCAACTCCAAAACATGCCTGTGCTGGGTATCCTGGGCCCTGGGTTCATGTTTCTGTGTCACAAGGCTCTCTGATGCCCCTCCAGGGTGGGAAGCCTCCTGGCTTGTTGAGGGAGACTGAGATTGGGAGGCCAAGAGGGGCTCCTGAAGAACCACACACCCTCTTAACAGCAAGGTGGGCAGGCTACAGGAAACAAATGTAGCTTCAGATGGAGGTTAGGGCTGAGGTCAGTGAGCAGAAGTTGCCTCTGAGGGCTGCTCTCTTTCCTTGCCTCTTAGCTGTGTGGAATCGCATCATTGAGCCTGTGGCTGCCATGAGAAAAGAGGCTGACATGCTGCGGCTCTTCCCTGAGTACCTGAAAGGCGAGGAGCTCTTTGGGCTGACAGTGCACGCCGTGCTGCGCATAGCTGAATCAGTAAGGAAGGGGCCAGGGGTGGGGCCAGGTGGGCACGGGGAAGGTTGGTTCTGCCCCACAAGTGCTCAGGCTAAAGTGAGCATGACCTGTGCCCACAGCTGCCTGGAGTGGAAAGCTGTCAAAATTATTTATTCCGCTATGGACGCCACCCCCTGATGGAGCTGCCACTCATGATCAACCCCACTGGTTGTGCTCGATCAGAGCCTAAAATCCTCACACACTACAAACGGTGAGCTTGTGGGGGGTTGGTAGGGACCCTCTGGCCAATTACAAGTGTTTGGGGTTACAGATCAGAGTTCCCTTGGAGAGACTGGGGGTTCACTCTAGGCCTCCTGATTAGAGGGTGTGCAGGTATCACTAGGGTATCCCTTTCCTCCCCCAGCCTACTCAGGTATTCTGGGTTGACCTGCCATCTAGAGATAGACTTATCTTGGGCACCCTGGGAATGGCCGTTGGGGAGGTTCTGGGTAGACAGTGGTGAAATCATATGAAATGTATAAACGACCCAGTCACCACCTTCCTTTCCTGTTTTGCTTCCAGGGGGCCTGTGATTCTCCCAAACCTCAGACAGATGCCCCCTGAGTGCTAGGTTCGCCTTCCCTTCCCCAGGCTGAGTTGGTGTCAAAAATAAATAATTAGGAATATAATAGGAAAAATAATAAAACCTTACATTTGTATAGCACTTTATACTTTTTTTTTCAAAGCGTTTTCACATCCATTATCTCATTTGATCCTCACAACAACCTTATGAGGTAGGTAGGGCAGGTGGTATGATCCCCATTTTCCAGCTGAGAAAACTGAGACCCAGAAAGATGAAGTGACTAGACAAAGGTCACAGCTGGGACCAGAGCCTTATCTCTTGACTTGTGGTCCACTGTTCTTGCTGTGTACCGCAGTAGGCTGACCTTGGTCCCTGGGTAGAGGGAGGCAAAATCCACGCTAGGAGGGCTTTCTTGAAGACCTTCGGTTGCTCCTCAGGCTGTCGTAGAGCGTCAAACTCTACCCCAGCCAGCCCTGGTCCTTGATGCTCTACAACAGTGGTTTTCAAACTGTGTGTGTTCCAGAAAGCCCTGGAACACATAAACTGAGTAGGCAGAACTTGGCCCTCTCCATGCATAACTCCCCCTTCCCCAAATTGGATTCAACCAGAAGAGTTCCGTTTCTATCTAGTTTATGTATGGGAGTTCCGGTAATGTTTTGTTAAAGAAAAAAACAAAAAGATTTCTGCTGTATAAAAAAGAACCAGTTTGAAAACCACTGCTCTGGGATGGGCAAGAATTTGGCTGGTGCCCTAGGGTGGTGAAAAGGCATCCTCCTAGGCAGCAGTCATTCCCCTGCACTGAGCCATCTGCACAGAGCCCAATGTTACGTCAGAGAAGAGGACAGTCTAAAGAAAGGAAAGGATACTACCTTTTGGCTATGAATTCAGAGCCAATTTTAATTAAAATCCAGCCCAATGTGGTAGACATGGCCCCCATTTTCAGAGCTTCCAGTATGAGCAGGAAGTAGGACTCAGATATTTGGACAAATCATGAGCTTAAATTCCAGGCCCGGGCTGCTTGGGGAAGACCTCCCAGAGGTCTTGAGCATGGCCTTGAGTCTGGTTTGGCAGGAGGGTGGTAGAAGGTGGGGAGATGGGAGAGCGGGCTCAGTGTAGGGGAATCAGTGCCCCTTCCCTTTCTCCGTGCCCACCCCCCCCCCATCCTGGGCCTTCTGTGCCACCCAGGCTGTTGGAAGGGTCCCCGTAGCGAGTTGCTGCCTCACCAAAGCCAAGACTCTACTCCATTCCCAAGGCAGCACATGCCCCTAACTGGAGCGTTGCACATCCCAGGGAGGAAGCGGGTGGCGTGTGCCTGGTCTGGGGGAGAGCTGTCTTGTCATGGACTATATCACCTCCCAGGCCCCACACTCTGAACAGCACCAGCATGTCCAAGGCATATCAGAGCACCTTCACAGGCGAGACCAACACCCCGTACAGCAAGCAGTTTGTGCACTCGAAGTCATCTCAGTACCGGCGGCTCCGCACTGAGTGGAAGAACAATGTATACCTGGCTCGCTCCCGTATCCAGGGCCTGGGGCTCTATGCAGCCAAGGACCTAGAAAAGCACACAATGGTCATTGAGTACATTGGCACCATCATTCGCAATGAGGTGGCCAACCGGCGGGAGAAAATCTATGAGGAGCAGGTATGGGCTGGCAGAGGGGCCATCATGGTGCATGGTCCACACTTAGCCAAGGGGCAGGGGGCAGGATTGGGGCCAGAGGAGCAGGTGGAAAGCTGTGGGAAGAGGAGGGGAGAGGCAGGAGAACGGAAGAATAAGAGATGAAGATAAGCCCACTGCCCAAGTCCACTCCTTGATCTCGCCACCACCGCTGCCATTCTCTGATATTCTTGCCCCTTCCTCTGCAACCTCTGCCTTTCTAGAATCGAGGCATCTACATGTTTCGAATAAACAATGAACATGTCATTGATGCTACGTTGACTGGAGGCCCTGCCAGGTGAGAGAGGGATGAGTAAGAAGGGATTTACGAGTCCCTGAGGGTGGCATTCTGAGGGTGGGCCAACAAGGAACCAGAATCATCCAACCCAGTTGCTCGGCGTTTCTGACTTTGTCCCACTGCCTAGGTACATTAACCATTCCTGTGCCCCTAACTGTGTGGCGGAAGTTGTGACATTTGACAAGGAGGACAAAATCATCATCATCTCCAGCCGGCGAATCCCCAAAGGAGAGGAGGTAAGAGGAAGCATCCCTCATTGAGTGACAAAGCAGCTCCCTCTTCTCTGCCATTTGCCGGAAGTCAAAATCCAAGGCCGCTGCCGTCCCCCACTTCCTCTCGGGGACTGGCATTGATTCTGCCCTCTTCTCTTTCCAGCTGACATATGACTATCAGTTTGATTTTGAGGACGATCAGCACAAGATCCCCTGCCACTGTGGAGCCTGGAATTGTCGGAAATGGATGAACTAAGAAGCTTTGAGGCTACCAGGCAGGGGAGTCCCCCACCCCAACCTCTTCCCTGAAAGGGATGAGGGGGAAGAGAGGTAGCAGCCAGAGCCAGGACCCAGGGCTGGGGCTGCCGGCTGACCGGAGCCCCTGGAGCAGGAGGCTGGGGCAGAGGGCCCTAGGCCAAGCCCACCCTGGGCACCAGGGATGACCCTCTTCCCCGCCACTGGCCCCCAGGCTGGCATCTCTGCCCCCAGCTCCAGGAGGGGTCAGACAGAAGCAGCCATTGGGCATCTCAGGTTTGAGGGGGATATGGGCTGGGAACTACCCAGAAGCATCTGGGAGGCAGCAGGGAGGGGGGAGGAGGATGTGCGGCCGGGCCTCACAGCCCTGCTGCTCCCACCGACCTCTCTGGCCCAACTCGAGGCTGCAAAGAGACTTGACTAAGCTTGACAATCCCAAAGGCCGGGTCCCACACCTGGCCCTGCCTGCCGGGTCCTGCCCCCACCCTCACCCCCATCCCCTTCCCTCCCAATCTGTCTCTGTCTCCCTCTTCTCCTCTGTGTTTCTGTCTCTCTATGGGTTGTGTTTCCTTGTTTTCCACTCTGACAAATGCAACATGAACGGGAAAGAGGCGCCCCGCTGCCCAGGAGGGCAAGCCAGGCAAGCCGGGCAAGGAGACCCCGCACCCACACCTACCTCATTTAAGTGTTGGATTTTTTGCTGTTTTGAAATGTGAGACCCTCTCCAAGCCCCCTACTGCCCCAACCCTCTCCCCCACCTCACTGCCCTCTTCTGAGTGGGTGGAAGGGGGGTAGGAGGAAGAAGAAAAAACAACAACAAAAAATCCATCTTTGTTTTTAATTACGGGCATGGGATGGTGGTTGAGACTAATGGTGATGAAGATTGGGGATGACTGGCCCCTAGTTGCTCTAGGACTTCCTTCTCCATCTGGACATGGGGGCAGGAGGGGTGTGCTAAACTTAGGACCAGGATATCTCCCTCCGGTTTTCCCAACCCCATCATGAGCCCATTTGCCCTCCAGCCCCTGGATAGGGTGGGTGGGTGGTAGGGTGAGGGCTATCCCTGAGTGGCATGCCCATACCCAGTGAGGCAGGGTGTGGCCCGGAGCTCCCACTTTCCCTCCGTCACCAAACTGCTGCTGGTCTGGTGGGAAGGGGTGGTGATGTGGGGCTGGGGGAGCTTAGTGTCAGCGCGGGGAGGGTGGGGGGTATTTATCTATTTATACATGGGATTGTACATAGTCTTGTGGGGCATGGGGGAGCCGGCTGGAGGTGAGAACCCTCCCCTCTCCCCCCACCCCCGGGGAGAGCAAATGTAAAACTACTAATTTTTGTGCTTTATATATTCTATATAAATATATCTATTTTCTTTTTACAAAACCAGTTTATAAATGGTAGGGGGGCGTGGGGCGGACACATGGAGCTCCCCTTGTGGGGGAGCCCCCTCCATTACCCAACCTACCGCCCTTTTCCTCACCCCCTCCTCCCCACCCCCTGGCTGTGACTGCTGTAAGGGGGGGTATAGAGGCTGGGCGATTCCCACCCCCTTTTGTATAGTTGGACTATGTTATAACGCACAAAAGTGAGCTGGCCCCAGGGGGAGCCAGAGGGTAATGGGTTCCCCTGCCTCCTCCCTTGTCCTTCCCCTTTCTGCCCAAGCTTGTGCTGCAGTTGAACCTCTTCCTGGGGGTAGGGTTAGGTCAGGGGGTGGGTGAGGCCCCAGACCCCTCTCTGGTAGGGAGCCATGGGAATGAAGATGAAGCTTATATGCAGTTCTCTCCTAGGGGCTGTGGGCAAAGGGCATTTTGTAATTAATATTTTCAAGAATCAAATGTCTGGAGTGTAGGGGTGGGCTTGGTGGTGGTGTATGGGCGGGCCTGCTGGAGGGGGAGCACGGTTGCTGTTGTGATTTTAGGTTTGTTTTTGTTTGTTTTCGAATTTGGGGGGTTGCGGATTGATGGGGGTAGGGAGATTTTTTTTTTTTTTTAAGCTGCTTCCTCAACTGTTTCAAGCTGCAAATGTTTAAGAGAATAACATCCCCTCACCCCCACAGAAACCACTGTAATTAAATCAGACAGTGGGGAGACTGGGCTGCTGCCCCCCAAAGCCATTGGATGTTCCTTTTCCAAGAGCAAAGAAGGTCTAGGCTACAGGGAGGGGGAGATTGGCTCCTGCGAGTCAGGCTCTGGTTGGGGCTTGGGCCCTGGGATTGGGAAAAGGGGATGGGGCAGACGTTGTAAGCATATGCTAGGTATCTGATAGTCCTGTAGAATTTAGTGAAGAAACCTTATACAGTTTTTAATTTTTATATAAACTAACTCAGACCCAAGCTACAAGGTTGGAATTTTGGTTGTTGGTTTTTTTTTTTTTTTTTTTTTTTTTTTTTTTTTTTTTTAAAGTACCCCGCCTGTATAATTGCATCAGAATTCCCTCTCCCCCGCCCCGCCCTTCCCCGTGCCCCATGTTTGTATTTTGGGTTGGTTTACACTTGCACATATTCAATTTTCAGTTTTTCCCCTTTACGGTCTTCTCCCCTCACCTCCAGGACCCTCCCTCCCCCTTTTTAAAAAATAAATCTGACAAGTGTGAATCCCGTGAAGACTTTATTTTGTGTTGTGTGTATCCTGTACAGCAAGGTTGGTCCTTCGTAACAACGGATGAAATGATTCCCTTTTTTAAAGCGCCCTCTCTCCCTCCACCCCCAGCGCCCCTGTCCTTGGCATGTTTTGTATCAGCGATCATTCTGAACTGTACATAATTTATGTTGCAAGAGGCAAAGGGCAAGTTTTGGATTTTGCTTCTTCCAAGTTTGTTTTTAAACGACAAATAAAAAAAGAACATTTTAAATACAAGCGGCTCCGTCCCGTCACCCTCGCCGTCGGTGGGATCCGTGAGGTGCGGGAGGACCGCGGGGAGGGCGCTTTCGGAGGCCAGGCCACGCCGGAAGGGTCAGCTCTCGGCCTTCCGCCCTTGGCTTGCGTCAGTTCTGACGTAGGCGGAAGTGGCGTCGCGGTACCGGACGTGGGGCGGGACCTTCCCCGCCTCCCGACCCGGGCAAGCTTCCTGAAGCGAACGAACCCAGCCGGCGTCTCTCGCGATGGAGGCGGTGAGGAGCGCGGGAGGGCTGCGGGAGGGCGCCGTGGAGCTTGAGACCCCCGTCAGGGGACGGGGAGGCCGGGGCCGGCGCTGGTGCCCAGTAAACGAGAAGCAGGGTGTCTGTCCTATCCCGTGACCCTGCCCCTCCGCTCCTTCGCCGAGTGCATCTCCTAGGACTGGGCCGCGCCCGTGCCTGCCTTCGGTCTGTGGTACTTTTCGCCCGAGCGGGCAGTGACTCCTAGCTCCCTCCTTGGAACCTACGCACGCCTTGGCGATATCGGGCCTCCTTTCCTTTTAGCGCCTTGAGCCCTTCAGAGGTTTGCCTGAGAGAGAAGGGTTGTGAGCCAGCTTTCCTGGGTGAAGCAGGGGGTTCCGAGGGACCCCCGCTTGCAGGTAGCACCTGGTCCCCAGTTGTGTGAGGGTGATTCATGCAGTCCTTGGCAGGAGGGACGTCTGAAAGACTTTTATACTGCATTGAGGTGTCCAGCGAGGTAACATACCCTTAATGAGACTGAAAAGGGGGGTTTCCCTGAAGGAGGGAATCTTTCAGTGTTCGAGGCCACTGTGTCCCTGATCTAGTTTAGGTCACTCCCTGCTCTGCGATTCTAAGCAGGGGTGTTGGCAAAGCTCCTTCTTGGCAGGCAGGCATTGACGGTTTGTGGCAGGTCCCTGTCATCCTCCCACAGTTGCTGCAGGTTGCCTACTACCTGTTTGGACCCATCCTCACTCTCAGGAGCCTTTGTCTAGTACTCTGGAACCCTTCCCATTCACTTCCCTCCATGTATCCTTTGTCAGGCAGAGTAACTCTAACTACCTTGGTTTTTATCATCTGCTACTGTAGTTGTGTGAGGGCTGCAGGTTCACCTTTCTTTGGATCAGTTACATGCCCAGGGTCATTCCCTTGCTGTACCCTTTGTTTGCCTGCAGAGAGGTCATGTCCCTAAGGTTATAAAGAAGAAACCAGACCAAAGTGGTAAAATGATTTGCAGCTGGTCACCCAGGCAAGGGAGTAAGTTCTTACAGATTAAGAGAATTTTGAGCAAGAATAAAAGGTCTGATTCCATTAAATTCAAAATAACATTATTTTTTACTTACTTACAAATGTATTAAGGTTTAAAAAGCATTTTAATATAGGTTTTCTAATTTAGCCCTCATACTTTATGTAGTGGATTAGGTTTTTGGAATAGAAATAGTTTTGAAAAGAAAAAAAAGGGAGTTCCCTGGCGGTCCAGTGGTTAGGACTCAGCCTTTTCACTGCCAGGCCTGGGTTTGATCCCTGGTGGGTGGACTAAGATACCGCAGACCACGCGTCTTGGCCAATAAATAAATTAGTTAATTGAATAAAATAAAGAAAAAAGAAAACTCCTGCTTTGAAAATGCTTAACCTAACTGGAGTGGGGGTGAGGGCAAGTCAGTGACAGCTGTTATTTAAGGTAGGCTGTAATAAATGCTAGCATCAAGATGTAGAAGAAGGACCGTGGCAGCATAGAGGAGGGAGAAATTGCCGTCAGCCCACGAGAGGGCATTGCAGGTTGAGAGAACAGTGCGAGCAAGGGCATAGAAACTGGGGCATGTAGAGATTAATTGGGGTGAGCCAGTGGCTTGATGTTGCTGGAGCTTTGGATTTTGGTCACAGTTGGAGAAATGACTGGAAACTGGAAAAGTAAGCTGGGGTCAGGCTGAAGATATTGCATACCACAGTAAGTTTGAACTTTGTTTTGTAATAAGAGGACCCATGGAAGATTCATGAGCAAGGTAGTGAGTGTACTTTAGGAATATTCCTAACGGCTTTCTGTAAATGGATGAAGCTGCTTCAGAAAGTAGTGAGTTCTTGGTTGCTGGAGTTGAAAGTCCCTTCCAAACCTGAGATGCTTGGTGAGAGAACTTGGTGACAGCATGAAAGACAAATGGAAGAGGAAATAGACTTCCTCTTCTCTAAACTGGCAGGGAGACCAGCTTAGAGAATGCTACAGAAGTGGGATGTAAAAGGCTAAGTTAAAGCTGTGAAAGTGGAAAGGAGAGAGATGGCTTTGAGGCATTTCTAACATAGCAACTTAGCTGATAGATGTTAAGGACAAGTTTAGGTCATGCCCTGCTCTGTCATTCTAAGCAGACATGTTGGCATAGCTCGTTCTTGGAGGAATCAAGACCACAGTTCCAGGCATCAGGGAAGACAGCAGTGCAAAAAAAAAAAGGTGGGACCCACAGTAAGAATAATAGTATTGGGGGGACAGATGCTGTTCTGTTTTGTATTGAAGCATTTGAGGAGTCTCTGTGACATCTGTGGTGGTCCAGCAAACAACTGAAAATGTGGATCAGGAGTTTGGAAGAAATTGTGAGTCTATGTGTCAGATCTAGGGTGTGTCTCTGAAAATAGTATTTTGCACAAGTCCCCTATGTTATTAAATGTAGAGAGAGTGGACATAATTACCCCACTCCTGTGTGGAGAAACAGGCAGAAAGATAAAGTCATATTCAATTGTGTCTGACTCTCATGTAGGTATCTGTGTCTCTGTTTAGCTGTATGTCTCTTTTCTGTTTCTGTAACTTAATCTTAGGTCTCTCTGTTCATATCAGTGTGTATCATTATCAATTTGAGAGTTAAAAAACAAAACAGTTGAGAGTTATATGCAAACCCCCATGCTATGTGGTATGAGGGAGTGATACAAAGAAGTATAAGATAGTTCCCGGCTTCCAGGAATTTACAGTCTGTTTGGACAGATAACGAACAAAATAACTGTAGCACAGTGCAGTAAATAAGTATCATACGCTGGGTACAATAATTTCTACAGAAGTAGCTGTTTCTGTGTCTTTGTATAGATCTTTGTAAGACTGCTTTACTGCTGAACAGACCTCTTTCCCACTTAGAAGTGATGAGGCTGTTGTTCCGATAGTTTTGCCAAAATGCCAGGCCATGCTGATAGCCTTATGCTGCCCAGACAGAAGAGAGGGAGATTATCCCCTGCCCACACCCTGGCCCATTAGAGGAGGGAAGTTTAGGGCTGTCCTGCCAACTTGACCCTGTTTACCAGCCAACCTCCCAGGTTCAAGCCAAGGCCTTTAACTTCATGTTACTACAGCAGCTGTGGAGGTAAAGTATGACTTTAAGTTAGTTTGGGGATATTACCCAGACAGAGCAAAATAGAGCCAAAACTGTTGATTCCAGCCGCCAAAAATTATCATGATCTCTCCTGGGTTCCTAGATAACAATGAAATTTCCAAATGTTCCCACTTGAGGGAGCACAGAGATGGTTCTGAAGGTTTCTCTATATTCAAAGCACTTTCTAATCTCAAGACTGTCGTGAACAAGGAAACTTGGAAAACCAGCACCCTCTGGGCTGTAGCAGCCTTTGACTCACAAGGGTGCTGAGAGGACTCAGTTCCCTAGTTTCAGAACATTTATCCTTCTTATCTACCCCTCAGTCATTCAAACTTTGACTCTCTCTGGTAGTCAGCTACTGGGATCTTCCCCAGGTGTGGCCCCCTCTCATGGTAAGGGGTACGTCAGTGACTCAGGCGCCCACAACTACACTTAGTGACTGTTTGGGGGAAAGCAGTATTGTCTCTCTGGCTTCCATATTTTTATAAAATAGGTCTGTGAGAGTCTTTTGGGGCCAACCTTAAGCTCACATTTTCTAGTCTCAGCTTTTAAGACCTAATGCTTCATTAGGCAAGGTAGTATATAAGGGCATGAGCTTTGGAACAGCACAGATCTGTATTCAAATCCCCATTCCACCCTTTGCCAGCCATGCAACCTTGGGCAGGTTGCTTAATGTTTCTTTTTTTTTTTTGCTGTACGCGGGCCTCTCACTGCTGTGGCCTCTCCCGTTGCGGAGCACAGGCTCCGGACACACAGGCTCCGCGGCCATGGCTCGCGGGCCCAGCCGCTCCGCGGCATGTGGGATCCTCCGGGATCGGGGCACGAACCCGTGTCCCCTGCATCGGCAGGCGGACTCTCAACCACTGCGCCACCAGGGAAGCCCGCTTAATGTTTCTTGAACCTAAGTTTCCTAATCTGTGAAAATAAGGCTAATAATAGTATTCATCTTAGGGTTATTATAAAGATTAAATGAGATAATATTTCTGAAGGACAAGGAAGTCATTAGTTAACCAGCCCTTTCCCTAATGTTGCTAGGCTCAAATGGATGGAGCCTAAGATAAGCTGAATCTTTGTTCCTCTGTCTCTCCAGGTCACTTCTTCAGATAACTACTCAGCTCTGGAAAATGAGCATCCTCAAGGTAAGTTTACTGAAGAAAGGAAACTTGTGTGAAAACCAGTTTCATACCAGTAGCCCAATCCTAATTTGTCTTCAGCAGTGCTTTTGAATTTCTCCCAGAGTCTTCCCTGGGAAGATCAAAGCTGGGCCAGATAATGTGCCAAACCACATAAATCAGGAACAATGATTTGGCAAGATCACCTAGGAATAAATCTTGGGCAGGGTGAGGATGATTAATATCTTCAGTTGTCAAACCACTTGAGAGAAACTTTTGAGGTACAGGGAAAACTTCCATAGGCAACTCTGGGCTGGCTAACCATGGTTTAGAAGTCCCTGGTAGGGACTTCCCTGGTGGTCCAGTGATTAAGACTCTGTGCTTCCAATGCAGGGGGTGCAGGTTCCATCCCTGGTTGGGGAACTAAGGTCCCACATGCTGTGCGGCCAAAAAAGAAAGAAAGAAAGAAAGAAAGAATAGTGAATGAATAAATGAGTTGATACTGGGAAGAAAAAAAAAAAAAGTCCCTGGTATGTTCTGAGTAGCCCAGAAACAAAGCCACTAGGATTTTATCATACAGCGATCTCACTAAAACCACTGAGTATACACAATAAATTATAGAAGAGACTTGAAACCCTTAGAACTAATCTAGAAATAGAGGCACTAAACCCTAAAATTCAGGGCACAGGAGAAGAAATTCCAGCACCTGCCCAAATACTTGGTTAGAATGGAATGGTCCAACCCTAGGTCATCTAAAAAGAAGCAAAATTTATAGGCATCTCTGGTAAAGAATTTTGCCCAGGAACACTCCTAGTCTTCCTAGGATATGTTTATGGCATTAGGAGTACACACTTTCTCAGAGGATTGAAATATGGGATGAGATCCTAGGACATATTATTAAACGTCCGTGAGTTCTCCACAAGAATTTTTTAAATGTTCTGTTTTCATGTTGTTGGTATCCAAAAAAGTTAATATAGTCATATTTTGAATTACCTAGATGATTCTTCATAATTGAGTACTGCCCCATAATATCAGTGCTTATTTTGTGCTTCTGAGTGCATTCACATTAGCACCAACTGAGGCAGGGGTAAGAAGCTCAAATTGTCTCCATGGATCAAGCAGTGACGTGAGCTGCGTATGACTGCAATAACCTGTAGGTCTCGTTGCATCTAAAAGGAGGCAGCAACTATCCAGGTCTGGTCAATTGCAACTATTTGGGAATTCACAACCTACTTTTGTCAGATCTTCTGATTTTGAAAAGAAACTGCGAAACTGCGAGTTTGGATTTTTATGTAAATCTCCAGATTTTTTTTAATTGGGCAACTGATTTAAATTATTTTAAAAATCCTGGGAAAACCAAGTCAAATATGTTTGTAGGCCTGTAGCCTGGAATGATAGTATTTAACTATCAGTGTAGCATGTCTTAAACTGGTGTCAAAAGACATGTTCTTGGGAGTCTGTGAGTTTTCAAATTTGAGGAACAATGGTGGCCTTCCAGTTAAAGATGGTGGATTGAATACATGCATCTACTTTCGCTCCTTCGCAAAAAGCCACTAAAACCATGAAGGAATTTTTTTAAAAAGGTACAAACCCACCAGAATAGGGAGAACAAGAGAGGAGATAATAGCAATGAATTTTTGGAAGCTGGAAAGCAGACAGAAGTGTGGTAAGTGACTTAGCAGACCTGAGAAAACTGAATTATAAACTAGCAGTGAGGAAAGCCCAAAAGCATTGAAGGTCCAAGAAGCAGTCAGATCCCAAGACTCCCTACCCCACTGAGTTGAGCTGGGAAACTCCCATCCCAACTTTGGCAAAGACTGGAGGTATGCAAAGGGGCGCCGGCCCAGTTGAAGACAGAGGTACTGTGCTGAAAACAGGAGCATGAAGTGAACTATACTGGATGCTGAGACCCCAGCCCTTTTCCCCCATTCGGTTTTCAGAGTGCTAATAGAAAAGACTTCATCCTCCAAGCACAAAATTGCATGAATAATCCTTCTCTTCAGAATCCCATTGAGGGGAAAGCCCTAAAAATGTAAGTATTGAGTGTTCGCCATCTAAATGGTTCACCGTCAACAAGGTTCATTTACAGACATAGAGCTTCTAATCAGCTTTAAAGACTCCACTCTTAAAATACGGTTTGAATCCTCCTTTAAACCAAGGATTACCAGACATCTAAAGAAAGCCTGTAACATGAAAAAAGTGATCCAAACTGCCCCCCACAAATGGAAAAAAACAAACAGGAAAAAAAGCAACAGAAGGGAAAAGTCAATGCATAGAGAAGAGAACTTTAAAAATCAATGTTAATGGACTTCCCTGGTGGCACAGTGATTAAGAATCTGCCTGTTGGGCTTCCCTGGTGGCACAGTGGCTGAGAGTCCGCCTGCCGATGCAGGGGACACGGGTTCGTGCCCCGGTTGGGGAAGATCCCACATGCCGCGGAGCAGCTGGGCCCGTGAGCCATGGCCGCTGAGCCTGCACGTCCGGAGCCTATGCTCCGCAACGGGAGAGGCCACAACAGTGAGAGGCCCGCGTACCGCAAAAAAAAAAAAATCTGCCTGCCAGTGCAGGGGACATGAGTTCGATCCCTGGTCCGGGAAGATCCCACATGCCGCAGAGCAGATGAGCCCGTGCACCACAACTACTGAGCCGGCATGCCGCAACTACTGAAGCCCATGTGCCTAGAGCCCATGCTTTGCAACAAGAGAAGCCACTACAATGAGAAGCTTGTGCACTGTAACGAAGAGTAGCCCTTGCTCACCACGACTAGAGAAAGCCCGCACGCAGCAACAAAGACCCAATGCAGCCAAAAATAAATAAATAAATAAATAAATTTATTAAAAATAAATTTAAAAAATTAACATTAACACATACTCAGATAAAGAATATTTCCACCATGAAACAAGTACAGGAAGTAATTTTTTAAAGAAAAGCAGTTTTCAGAAAACAAAAAAGGAGCTCTTGGAAATTAAAAATATAATAGCAAAAATTTTAAACTAAGTAGGAGGTGTGGAAAATCAAGTTGAAGAAATCTCTCATAAAGTAGCATTTAAAAAATCACAGAAGTGGGGCTTCCCTGGTGGCGCAGTGGTTGAGAGTCCGCCTGCCGATGCAGGGGACACGGGTTTGTGCCCCGATCCGGGAAGATGCCACATGCCGCGGAGCGGCTGGGCCCGTGAGCCATGGCCGCTGAGCCTGCGTGTCTGGAGCCTGTGCTCCACAACGGGAGAGGCCACAACAGTGAGAGGCCTGCGTCCCGCAAAAAAAAAAAAAAATCAAAGAAGTGGACTCACAGACATAGAAAACAAACTTATGGTTACCAAAGGAGAAAGGAGGGGGATAAATTAGGAGTATGGGATTAACAGATATAAACAACAAAGTCCTACTGTATAGCACAAGGAACTGTATTCAATATCTTGTAATAAACTATAATGGAAAAGAAAAAAAAATCAAAGAAGAGGAAAGTAGGAGAGAAAAGATACAGTAGTTAGTACCTCCTTATCCTTGGGATATACATTCCAGGACTCCCAGTGAATGCCTGAAACCGCAGATACTATGAAACCCTGTATGTATTATGTTTTTTCCTGTACATACATACATACCTATGAAAGTTTAATTTACAAATTAGGCACAGTAAGAGATTAACAACAGTAATTAATAATAGAACAGTTATATATTAAGAGTTACGTGAATGGGGTTGGTCGGTCTGTCTGCCTCTAAATATCTTATTGTACAAAATTAATGCCTTTTCCATCTCGACTAAGCCCTTATCACACACTGACCCCATAACTCTCGCAGTTGGAGGTGCAACAGCAAAACGAGCATGAATTCCTTTTTCATTCTTCACAGTTTCACAGAAGATTCATTCTTTTTTTTTTAATCAGTGAATTGTGTTTATGCTGATTGGTTTTTTTTATTTAACATTTTTATTTATTTATTTTTGGCTGCGTTGGGTCTTCGTTGCTGCATGCAGGCTTTCTCTAGTTGTGGCGAGCGGGGGCTACTCTTCGTTGCAGTATGTGGGCTTCTCATTGCGGTGGCTTGTCTTGGTGCTGAGCACAGGCTCTAGGCGCGCGGGCTTCAGTAGTTGTGGTGCATGGGCTCGGTAGTTGTGGCTCACGGGCTCTAGAGCTCAGGCTCAGTAGTTGTGGCACACAGGCTTAGTTGCTCCGTGGCATGCGGGATCTTCCCAGACCAGGGATTGAACCCATGTCCCTGCCTTGGCAGGTGGATTCTTAGCCACTGCGCCACCAGGGAAGTCCAGAAGGTTCATTCTTATCATAGATCTCAGCATGTGATTTTTTTTTTTCTTTCCCTTATTAAGTCAAGAACTTTCACCTTTTCACTTACAGGAAGCACTTTGGGGCTTCAGTTTTACATATCCGAATTGCCAGCATCACTATTCTTGTGCTCTGTGGCCATCATCAAGTAAAATAAGGGTTACTTGAACACAAACACTGTGATACAGCGACAGTCAATCTGATAACTGAGAGGGCTACTAAGTGACTAACGGGCGGGATATGCTGGACAAAGGGACGATTGACGCCCAGGGCTGGAACTGAGCTTAATGGCAAGAGATTTCATCATGTTGCTCAGAATGCCGTGCAATTTAAAACTTATGAATTGTTTATTTCTGGAATTTTCCATTTAATATTCAGACTAGGGTTGACCACGGGTAACTGAGACCGTGGAAAGTGAAACCGTGGATAAGGGGGGGACTACTGTATTTTAAAAACAACAACAACAACAAAAAGAAACCTTAAAGGGTCAGTTTTGGAAGTCCAATATCTAAATAATAGGAGTTACAGAAAGAGAAAAATGACAACACAGAGGGAAGGAAACAACCAAGGAAGTAATTCAAGAACATTTCCTGGAACTGAAGAACATTAGTTTTCATGTTGAAAGGACTCATTGAATATTCAGAACAATGGGTGAAATTGTCCCATCCAAAGCACAATCATCATGAGATTTCAGAATACTGGGAACAAAGAGAAGATCCTAAGTTTCCAAAGAGAAAAAAACAAGTCACATACAAAGAATCAGAATTGCCTGGGACTCCGGACTCTCAACAGCACCAGAAGCTGGAAGGCAATGAAGCAGTGCCTTCAATATTCTGCAGAAAAACAAATTCCAACCTAGAATTCTATATCCAGCCAAACTATAATTCAAAGATGAGGGTAAAATAAAGATATCTGCAGGCTACAAGGTCTCAAAAAATTTACTTCCCATGCACCCTTTCTCAGGAAGCTACTGGAAGATGTGCTCCACCAAAACAAGGGAGTAATCAAAAAAGCTGAAAACATGGGATACAGGACACAGGAGTGCCAGTACAGGAGAGACGTGAAAGGGCTCCCCTGGATGGTGATGAAGGAAGATCTAAGGATGACAGCCGTGCACACCAGGCACACCAGCCCAGATCTGAGCAGGTCAGAAGGCTCCAGAGAGACTTCTTTGGGTAGTTTAAATTGTGAGACTATCTCATGCTTCTGAACTTCTTGAAAGGAGATGTAAACAATTGGTAAAGAGTTTGGGGATTGAATTAGTTATAAGTACTATGCATAGAGAACTAAGCAAACAAAAAGACAAGACAGTTATTAACTCTCAGGAAAACAAAAAGTTGTGAAAGAAAAAAAAATCAGACTTTACTACTTGACTTAGCTCTGAATAATGAATATTTAGTCAAAATTATTTAAATACTGATGTAACCAACCTTACAGTTTAACTTCTGGGAGAACGGAGTGATGGGAGGTGCATGTTTATAATGGGGTCCTGGTAGTAAAGAGAATTGAAAATTCTCATCTTCCTTGCATGTTAATAGATAATGCCTCTCATCTTCCTTGCATGATAATAGTTAATGCCTAAAAGTGAACGAAAAAAGTAGCAATATAAGCATGTTATTTATAGACATAAAAATAAGTACCAAAATACTCAGCTAAAAGAGATCTCATCTCTGGGGAGGGGTAGTACAGGGAGGTGGGTGCTAGGGACTGCAGTTTTTCTTAACAAAATTTGTAGAACTGTTTGACTCTTTAAACTGTGTACCTGTATAACTTTGGTAAAAAATTAAAAACAAACAACTGGCATAGGATTTAAGAGCGTGAACTTTGGAATCAGGTAGATCCGTGTTTGAGTCTTTCTT
Organism: Mesoplodon mirus; assembly: GCF_964341445.2. Classification (NCBI taxonomy): domain Eukaryota; kingdom Metazoa; phylum Chordata; class Mammalia; order Artiodactyla; family Ziphiidae; genus Mesoplodon; species Mesoplodon mirus. Next base: position 55,401,466 of record NC_138987.1, on the reverse strand, counting down.
GTTACTAATGGTATGACCTTGAGCAGTTTTGTTTGTTTGTTTGCTGCTTTCCACCTGTTTTCTCAGCTGAAAAATGAGGGCAATATTTATTTGCCTTGCAGATTAAATGGTGTAATATTTTAAAGTACACATAGCATACTATGTAGCACATTTGGGCTGTTATTTTGGGGCTTGCTTCTCCAGTTGAGAGCAAGCAGTTAAAATCAGGGGAATGGAAGGGTAAACCCAGCCAGGGTCTCTCATTTGTCTAGAGTAGGTGGGATGATTTCTGATTCACAGGGTCATCCCAAGATGGACTCTCAGGTTGTTTTGGGCCAGGTTGGTTGAGCACTGGGCTTTAACTTAGTGTTGTTCTGAAATGGCCCAACTTGGACCATGACTTTCTCATCTGTGGGTCTTAGAAGAATTTTAAGAAGTTTACTTGGATTTTAAGAAGCTTAATTACATCTTAATTGAGAAAAGAGAACAAGTGAAAATGTGCTAAATATATGAAAAGGAAAATGAGTTAAAGATGAGAAAAAAAGCTTTTAGACTAGAATAGGTTAGTGAAAGTATTACAGACTTTCTGTTTTAGTCAGCCATCTTTTGGCTGAGGAGCCAATAGATATAGTTCTACCTGGGGGTGGGGTTGGATGAAATGGTTTCTAAGGGGTTTTCCAGGTTTTGTGGGAACAATAGGAACAAAACAGAATAGGGGGCCTTATAAAATCATGCTGTAAATATTTGAGCAACTACAATACTTTTATTTTCTGCCTCTTTTGATTGTGAGTTGTTGCATGGAAGGAAGCTACTAACTATCCCACCCTATGCAGAGACTCCAGAATCCAACAATAGCGTGTATACTTCCTTCATGAAGTCTCATCGCTGCTATGACCTGATTCCCACAAGCTCAAAATTGGTTGTATTTGATACTTCCCTTCAGGTAGGTGAAATCCTCTTTTCCCTTCCCCCTTCCTTGGAGCCTCTGGTTCAATACCTCTCATCCTACCTCATCCCAAGGGTAATACCCTTGTCCTTCTATGGGGTTAGGCTCATGTTTTCCTCAGCATACCCAATTCCTATTCTTTTAAAGTCCTGCCCCCTGGGAATTTTCCTTTGTGACTGTTACTCTTTCACTACAGGTGAAGAAAGCTTTCTTTGCTTTGGTGACTAATGGTGTCCGAGCTGCCCCTTTGTGGGATAGTAAGAAGCAAAGTTTTGTGGGTAAGCAGGAGTTGTTGGAACACAGTTTTACTGGCATCTTGTGCTGGGCAGGGAGAGAAGCTTTGAGCAGTGCTGAGGGCTCTTATCTTGGCCTCTAGGCATGCTGACCATCACTGATTTCATCAATATTCTGCACCGCTACTATAAATCAGCCCTGGTAAGGAGCCTTAGCTCAATGACCAAAACCACTTTCCCTGCCCAGAGTCCCTCATTCTCATTTCCTTTCTTCCAAACAAACTACAAGGGGTTAATGAAGCAGGGAGATCAAGTCTCAAGTTCTGTTGCTCTGCTTTCAGGTACAGATCTATGAGCTGGAAGAACACAAGATAGAAACTTGGAGAGGTATGTAGAGAACTGGGGGTTGTAAAAGGATAAAGGAATGGAAAGTTTCCTGGGAAACAGTTTTTCATGGTGGTATTTTGTGAACCTCCCTTTTCCCTTCAGAGGTGTACCTACAGGACTCCTTTAAACCACTTGTCTGCATTTCTCCTAATGCCAGGTGAGTTCCAGCTAACCATTTGTCCAGAGGGGAAAGGGCCTTACCATCATCATAGCTAAGGCTCTAGATACCCAAAGATCCAAGGGCAGAAGAGAGGCAAGACACCTCTCTCTCTCTCTCTCTCTCCCTCCCTCCCTCTCTCTCTCTCTCTCTCCCTCCCTCCCTCTCTCTCTCTCTCTCTCTCCCTCCCTCCCTCTCTCTCTCTCTCTCTCTCCCCCTCCCCCTCCCTCTCCCTCTCCCTCTCTCTCTCTCTCTCTCTCCCTCTCCCTCCCTCTCTCTCTCTCTCTCTCTCTCCCTCCCTCTCTCTCTCTCTCTCTCTCTCCCCCTCCCCCTCCCTCTCCCTCTCCCTCTCTCTCTCTCTCCCTCTCCCTCCCTCTCTCTCTCTCTCCTCCCTCCCTCTCTCTCTCTCTCTCTCTCTCCCTCCCTCTCCCTCCCTCTCTCTCTCTCTCTCTCTCTCTCTCTCTCCTCTCTCTCTCTCTCACACACACACACACACACACACACACACACACATATTTAGGTCTAGTCTGAACACTGCTCCTCTCCCCCAACCACCTGTTTATAAACAAACTCTAAGGAGCTATTTAACCACCCTAAGGCCCAGCACTGTGGAACTTATCATTATCCCCTACCTTCCCACAGCTTGTTTGATGCTGTTTCTTCATTAATTCGAAACAAGATCCACAGGCTGCCAGTGATTGACCCGGAATCAGGCAACACCTTGTACATCCTCACCCACAAGCGCATCCTCAAATTCCTCAAGTTGTTTGTAAGTGCTCTTCAGCCCAGTTTTTACTTCTTACATACTTGTCGGAGGGGTATCCAAAGGTGGTTTGAGGGGCCTTGAAAAAAATCAAGATGATGGTTATTTCCTCAGATCACTGAGTTCCCCAAGCCAGAGTTCATGTCTAAGTCTCTGGAAGAGCTACAGATCGGCACCTATGCTAACATTGCTATGGTCCGCACTACTACCCCCGTCTATGTGGCTCTGGGCATCTTTGTACAGCACCGAGTCTCAGCCCTGCCAGTGGTGGATGAGAAAGGTGAGAGATTGGGCAAAAGGAGAGGGAGGGCTCCAGGGAAGCCAGGGAGGCTGTGGGAAAATCTGCTGTCCCCTCAGCTCAGCCCGGAGGGTGATTCTATAGGCAGGGGGGGCCTTGGATGCCAGATCCTCCTTGCTGAGCTGCCTCTGTCCCCCTAGGGCGTGTGGTGGACATCTACTCCAAGTTTGATGTTATCGTGAGTGATTGTGGAGGTGCTGGGAGGCAGGGAAAGGGGTGGGGTGTTGGATGTGGAGAGGGAGAAGAAGAGAATCTCTTCTGGGACCTGAGGGTTTTAGAAGCTTCCAAGCTTTCAAATCCTATTTGAAAAGGAATTGAATGAGCTGGGTATGGCTTGTGGGCATGGCTGACAGCTACCCTAAGTCACTCTGGTGAGGCTGGGTGGGCTCGGAGTTTGCGGGCTGGCTCCCTTGCTTCCCTGCATGAATGTTTCTCTCTCTCCCCAGAATCTGGCAGCAGAAAAGACCTACAACAACCTAGATGTGTCAGTGACCAAAGCCCTGCAACATCGATCGCATCACTTTGAGGGTGTCCTCAAGTGCTACCTGCATGAGACTCTGGAAACCATCATCAACAGGCTGGTAGAAGCAGAGGTAGGGGAGCCAGCAACCCAAAAGGTGCTGGGGGTAGCAGCTTTGGTTTGGCATGGAGGGTAGGGGCTGAAGGGCTCACCTTAACTGAGGCTGGCACTAAACATCCCTTTCTCCCTTCCTTATTGCTCTGTGCAGGTTCACCGACTTGTAGTGGTGGATGAGAATGATGTGGTCAAGGGAATTGTATCACTGTCTGACATCTTGCAGGCCCTGGTGCTCACAGGCGGAGAGAAGCCCTGAGCCGGGGGAAGGGGTCATGCAGCACCAGGGGTTATGCCCCACTCACTGCCTGCCCAAAGCTCTGGGAACCAGAGACGAGAACTTTAGAGAATTGTGACTCTGTTCCCTGCCCGGGGGCCCCCTACCCTTCTACATGGGAGTGAGGGAAGGTGTGGGGGAGGAAGGAGAATGGATTTTTAGCTGTCCTTATCCTCACCCTTGAGGAAAACTTTCAGCCTAGTCCCCGTCCACTTAGACATAGCCCCCTTTCTGTGCTCCTCAGGCAAATTCTGATCTCTGAGAGATCCTCAGACCTCACCCAGCCTTTGCCTCTATCTCTGTCCCTGACTCCACCCTAAGATAATGGACACAACAAAACTCTTCATAAAGATATTTTTATTCATCCTGTTTCATGTTGTATGGAGGAGGCTGAGTCCATTTAATGGCATTTCTTCCCATAATGGGAGTGGGGAGGATCATGGGGAGGAGGGCCTTTGGGTTCCTGTGCTGTATGCATATGAAGGGAGGTGAGACTTGGGTGGAGGGGGAGGACAGAGTGGTTAGCTGAGGTTATTGCTTTTTGTGGCAAACCTAATTAAAATGACAGGAGCCTCTTCATGGTATTTCAGTGTTTGATGTTTGTAGTTGATAGGCACTACTACCCCAGCCTTCCTGCTTCACGTGGCTTCTTCAGCTCATTAATAACAACGGTAATAACACACACACACACACGTATAAAGCTGTGTGCCAGGCACCATTCTCAGTGCTTTACACATATTACTTCAACCAATCCTCAGAACAATAGTAGATACTGTTTCAGTTTTACAGGTTTTTTTTTCTTTTAACTGAGGCACAGAGAGGCCAAGTAACTAGCCTAGGGCCACACCGTTAATAAAAAGTAGAGCTAGGATTTGAGCCGAAATAGTCTTGCTTTAGAGCTCATGCACTTCACCACTACAGTAGACTTACTGCCTTTCTAATTCTCTGTTCGTAACTATTCCCCACCCTATTCCCTGCAGTCTCCTTAACACCTCACTTTCTCCTCTGCCTGGAAAATCCCATAACAGACTGAGGATCTCCTTTAGGTAGGCAGAGAGACCTGCCACTATCAACTTTTCTTAGAGAAGGTGGGACTCTTTGGATTTTGCTGAGCTGGCACTGTCTTTGAACTCACAAATCCCTTTCTTCCAAGGTAGATATGAGCTGGAGAGTGGGGGGTGGGGAGCAGCAGGATTATGGTCACCCCATCAGACCCTTTCCCTGTGCTGAAACCATGTGGACCAAAACAATAGTCAGCACCGAGCACCGTAAGGACTGCTAGGTTGTTGGCTATGAACCAAATTCTGGGTACCATCTCACCACTGCCTTACAGGTATGATAACCATTTCCTGTCCAAGATTTGAAAGAATTTCAGAGTAACTCCTGTGTGTATCCCTACCCACACGGTGCCTAAGAACTCGGATGAACCCAGCCATACCATACTGGTTCCTCCAGACCAGGCTTCTTGATGGAACACAGAGAAGCATCAGGGCACCGGTCAGAGGTCAGCTTTCAGTGCTGCATCATGGCTTTGGAGAAGCCCCTGCTTCTGCATTCACCCCTTCACAGCTCTCATAGCACATTCCCAGATTTGAGGGAGGGAGGCTTCCAAGTTATTAGAATTAGGGTATGTTTGTGTGGGGGTGGGTGAATGATGGAAAGGACAGATGTCTCCTTATGTCACATTCCATCATGTCTAGGGAGGAGGCAAGGACTTTTAAAGCCTTAGGGCTCTGTTGGGACCTGGGTGGAAGGAAGCACCTTCAAGCAAAGAGACATCGGTGCACCTGGTAGGTTTAAAGTGGGGTCGACTGGATGGGATAGGGGATGTTTGGGTTCTCTCTAAAGGTCCATGTTAGGGAGCAGGAGGCCTGGGTTTTGTTTCTCTGGTTCTCAGTAAGTCAGTCTCTGTCCTAAAACAACCCTCCTGGCTCATCACCTTAAAAGGAAGGGTCTGTGCCCAAGGGCTGCATATACTTTGGTGGAAAACAAATTGGGATCTGCGTCTCCCGTTGCCCCCTGAAAACCCAACCAGCCAGTCTCAGAGTCTGAGGATGGAGCAGAAAGAAAGACAAGGGACAAAATTTGGGAGCCTCATAGCCGCCTATTACCTGTTCCTCTCAGGAGAGAAGAATTATCCCTTCTTCGGGAACCATTGCCATACACACTCTTTTCTCCCACCTCCCTGCACCCCTCCTCTCCACTGGAACTGCTGCCATGGTTGCCAGGCATGGTTGCTAAGTCTCTGCATGGAAGGGTTGGCGTGGGCTGTGCTGCCACTAACATTACCATGGTGAATCGGGACACCTGGTATAGGCTTGGGGGGAGGGATCATGTAGATGTAAGCAACAACCCCCCCCCCCCGGGACAGAATGAGCCTAAAAGGTGATGGTCTTGAGCACCACTTCAGGTGGGGGTTGAGTCAGCCAGGCATTGTGGTAGTGGTGATGGAGAGATCTACGCTGGGAAATAGGGGCCACTTTTATCATTTCAGTTGCTAGGGGATTAGTTTTGCCAAGGGAGCACACCATTCCTCCTCTATACCCTCTGAGAGGGTGCAAGTGGGTACGCACCCTAGTCTGTCCTCCATAAAGCTGAGCAGAGCTCAGGCTGAGAACATTATGACCCCCCAAATCCAGGCTTCTGGACTGGGGGAGAGAGCCTGCCTCAGGGAGAGGGCTCCACGGGTGCCCAAGGACAAACATCTTAGAATGAGAGTGTGGGCAGCTTCGATGGGTAAGACAGACTCCTGTCCTGCTGCACCAGCAGCCCTGAGCACAGCACTGAGAGGGTAAGGAGTTAAGGGTGTGTGTATGCGGGGGGTGGGGGGGTGACCCTTTTTGAGCTTGGAGGCAGCTCTCCCCCAGAGTCGCACAAAGGCTGCGTGAAAGCCACCGCCTCCTCCCTCCACCGCGTGGAAGCTGGTTACTCATCTCCTCTCTGCGCCCGAACGCCACTGCCGCTAAAAATAACCCCCCCAGCCGTGGGCCAGCCCCTCCTGCACCCCAACCCCATGGAAACCAGCAGAGAGTGGCAGGCGGAGACCTTGATTTCCATTCCCATCACCTCCCTGTCGGAGAAAACGAAGTCAGGGGCAGAACGCTGCTGGTCAGGCACCCTGACAAGCAGGAGAATGAAGGGTTAAAACGGCGGGAAGCTTGAAGAAATGGGGGCGGGGGTGCAGGCGCTGTCATCTTGGCAAGAATAAGAAATCCCCTGCCCACTCGTGCAGGTCCCATCAGGCTTGGGGGACAAGAGCAGTGGGAAGGGGCGCCCAATCCCGGGCCCCAGGAGGCGGTCGTGCACGTGGGGGAGGTAGCAGCGCAGAGCCGTCCGCGCCGTGTCACATGCGCGCGCACACACACAGACAGGCACACACGTGTGCCTGGGTATATATAGTCCCCAGTCGCTGGGCCTGCCGCTCTGCAGTGGGCGCCGGCTCCCCGGGCTGGGAGGGGGCTTTCGGGGCGGGTGGGAGGGTGGGGGGCCGGGGTGGGGTGGGGCAGGATGCTGGATGGCCAGCTATTCTCCGAGGGGCCCGATAGCCCCCGGGAGCTCCAGGATGAGGAGTCTGGCAGCTGCCTCTGGGTGCAGAAATCAAAGCTGCTGGTGATCGAAGTGAAGACTATTTCCTGTCATTATAGTCGCCGCGCCCCTCCTCGACAGCTCATGGACTTCCAGGCCAGCCACTGGGCCCGCGGGCCCCAGAGCCGCACGTGAGTGAAGGAGGGGTAAGGGGAAGAGAGTGGTGGGGCAGGGATTGGGGTCCGGACCTTCCCGGGGGCACCAGCCAGGGCTGCTGTTCCCCCTTCTCTTTCCCTCGCCTCCCCCCACCCCATCCCGAGGGCTGGGGCTTGACTCATCCCGTTTGTTTGGGGGGACAGGAGTGGGCGTGAGAAAGGGCAGGTGAGATGGGGCAGACGCTATTAAAGTGTGTATGGAGAGATGGTGAGGAGTCCCGCTTCGACTTCAACCCTAACATATACGCACGTGCACACGCGCACACACTCACACACTCCCCTCCACAAGGCGGCCCCAAGTGGTCTGCAGCGCTCCCAGCTCCCCGGACCTCGGCTCCCTTCCCCCACAAACTGCTCACCTGGGTTCCTGCTCATTGTCCCAGGTGTGGGCCGCGCCCGGGATCCCCTGAGCCGCCGCCCCGCCGGCCCTGGGCCTCCAGGGTGCTGCAGGAGGCGACCAACTGGCGGGCGGGGCCCCCGGCCGAGGCCCGAGCCCGGGAGCAAGAGAAAAGGAAAGCGGCATCGCAGGAGCGGGAGGCCAAGGAGACTGAGCGAAAAAGGCGCAAGGCTGGTGGGGCCCGAAGGAGTCCCCCTGGTCGGCCCCGCCCGGAGCCTCGGAACGCCCTTCGGGTGGCCCAGCCTGCAGGGCTCCCAGCTCCCTCAAGGCCGGAGCGCCTGGGGTCCGTGGGGCGACCGCCCCGTCCATCCGCGCAGCCGCAGAGCAATCCAGGGGCGGCGTGGGCGGGGCCCTGGGGAGGTCGGCGGCCAGGGCCCCCCAGCTACGAAGCTCACCTGCTGCTGAGAGGTGCTGCCGGAATGGCCCCGCGACGCCGCTGGGACCGGCCGCCACCCTACGTGGCTCCACCCTCTTACGAAGGCCCCCACAGGACCCTGGGGACTAAGCGAGGACCCGAGCCCTCGCAGGCGCCCGCCTCTTCAACCTCTGCTCCGACCAGGACAGAGGGAGGGTGCACAAAGAAGAGGCTAGATCCTCGGATCTACCGAGACATCCTAGGGGCCTGGGGTCTCCGTCAGGGCCGGGGTCTCCTGGGGGGATCCCCAGGCTGTGGAACAGCCAGGCCAAGGCTGGAGTCCGGTAAGGTGGCCGCGGAGAGAAGCCTGAGGCTGGCTGCTGCTGGCCTGAAGAGTGGTAGCGACGGCCATCCCCAAGCCAAAGCTGCTGGGAACCCAGGCACGGAGACAGTTCCTGCGGGGTCTGCACCTGCCACTCCCAGCCCCCCGCGTCCTGCTCCCAGGTCCAAGCCCCATCCCAAGGGCTCCGGGGAAGGGAGAGAAGGGAGAGAACAGAGCTGGCTCCCCAAGTGCTGGATGCCCTCCGTTAAAAAGCAGCCGCCCCGACATAGCCAGACCCTCCCCAGACCCTGGGCTCCGGGAGGCACGGGATGGAGGGAGTCCCTGGGTCATAGAGAGGAGGCCGGACCCGAGACCTTGGAGGGTTGGAAGGCGACCCGCCGCCCCCACACCCTGCCCCGAAGTTCCCGTGGCCCGGCTCGTGGGGAAGGTGTCTTTGTCATTGACGCCACTTGCGTGGTGATACGGTCCCAGTATGTTCCGACCCCTCGAACCCAGCATGTGCAGCTTTTGCCCGCTGGGGTGCCGCGCCTTGTGGGGAATGACCCCAACCAACTGAAGCCCAACAAGGAGGAGGGAGAGGGGGCCGCGGTCCTTCCCTCCCCTTGCCAAAAGCTGCTGTTGAGCAGTCGCCCTTCACAGCAGCCCAGTGGGGGACGTGGGCTCGAAGCTGAGGGCGGGAAGTCCGCGGACTCCTCGCTGGAGGAGCGCGCCTCCCGCATCTTGGGGCTCCCGGTCGGCGAAGTAAACCTGCAGGATGCCCCCACGCAGCCAGGTAGCCCAGAGCACTCAGCCTTAGGCCCAGCGGCCTCGGGAGGCGCACGCCGTGGCGAGGGCTCGGAGGAAGTGGCTGCGGTCCCGCGGCGCGCAGGCCGGGGCTGGGCGCGGACCCCGGGGCCCTATGCCGGGGCCCTGCGGGAAGCCGTGTCCCGCATCCGCCGCCACACCGCCCCGGACTCCGACTCCGACGAAGCTGCGGAGCTCAGCGTCCATAGCAGCTCTTCTGATGGAAGCGACACAGAAGCCTCGGGCGCCTCCTGGCGGAACGAGCGGGCCGGGCCCCCGGAAGGCGGGAAGGCAGCTGAGCTGAGCGACAATATCCGAGAGATTCTAGATGTCATCAGCCGAACCGAGGAGGTCCTCTTCGGGGGCGAGGGACACTAAGGGGACCCCACAGGGAAATAGAGAGCGACAGTGAGAGGCCCTTTATTGTATTTGTGTCCCCTTTCTTCCTCACAGACTTCCTTGTACCTCTTACCTGTACCCGTTCCTATACTCAGAACAGAAGGTGCACAGATGAAAGGAAAGGGAGCATATGTCAATTCATGATTTTTTTTTTTCAGGAGAGATGAGGGTGCGCAGTAGACTTTAACGTTTGGTAAGGTCTTCAGGGCACTCGGGTAAGGTCTTCAGCAGGGGCCGACGCACTAGGCATGGAGCTGAGCAGAGAGGCCTAGCCAGGATAAGGCTGGAGGACAGGGATGGGATAGTCATAGGGCAACTTCAGGGCAGGGCCTCTGTGTAGGAGGGGGAAGTGATGGAGAGGCTTCGGACTGAGGTGACCAGGTGACAGAGAGGCCCTTGGCAGAAGAGGAGGGGCTCTTGGCAGAAGCCACCAGCAAAGCAGGAAGAAGACTCACTTTGGTGCCACAGGTTTTGGCTTCCAGTCCCAACTCTGACACTGGTTTGCTGGGTGACCTTAGGCAAGTCGCCCCCCCCCCCCGCCTCCAGGCCCTGTAATATGTAAAACAAGGGAGTTCTAACGTCCATCCCTGATGTTTTGGAGTCCTTGGGAAGGCATTTATCTACTCTTCCCCTGCACAAGCCAAGACAGTTAGGAATAAGTGAACAGAGTCTGAGCGTCCCTGGGTGGCTTCTTTGACACCTGCATTCACTCTCAATTCAAGAGACTGTGCAGTGTTTGCAGAAGAGCCGACTAAGTGGGCAAGGGCTCCTATTCCAGTCTCAGGTTTAGGCGTAGGATCCCCAAGGCAATGCAGGTGGCCTTGTCACTGTCCCTGGTTTGTGGTGGTCTGAGCTGAGCAGCTTGGGACTTTTTTAGGCCTTCCCTTTTCCTCCTCCCCGGTGTTCCTTAGTGATGCTCTGAATAGTTACCACGATTTCCCACTCAGGTGGTATCACCCATCTGAAAGAACCCTGAGAATGTCTTGCATGTCTGCCTCTTCCAGAAACCAGCCAGGGAAGGAAGAGGGAGGCTGATCCCCAAAAGCCGGTAGGTGGGGGTGTAATACTCGCTGTAGCCACTATGGGGCGCGCGCAGGTCGCGGATTTCCCTGGTAGCTAGTCCGCGAGTCCCTCCAACGCCGGCACTGCCAGTTAATCAGTTGCTCCCTAGTTACTGCGCGCGTGTCCCCCGCCTTGCTGTCTCCAGTCTTGCGAGATCGGGAGCAGGCCTCTGGCCTTGCAGACCTCTGGAGCGCGCGGAGCCCCTCTTTGTACTACTATCCACACCAAACGGCTTGGGACCCAGACATTGAAGTATTTTTTTTTCTTCGATCTCGGGCACCTCTTCTGTCTCTATTTACTAGCCATGTGAACTTGGCCAAATCACTTCACCTCCCTGAGCCTCAGTTTCCTCATCCGTCAAATGGGGGTTTATAAACACCTACCTCGCAGGGTTGTTGTGAGGACTTAATGCGATAATGTATGTAAAGCGCCTTGCACAGTGCCCGGTACACAGTAGGCGCTCAATAAATCTAAGCTTCCCTTTGTCCAGCCTTGGCATCTTCTTCCTTTCACCAACCCATTCCCCATAGTGTCCCTTCCCCAGGGCTCCTGCGCTCCTTCCCACCTGGTGGGCGGTGGAGGAGACTCCTTTATTGGATGGAAACTGCCTGCCCACCCCTGTCCCCCCCAGGCCGGACTCTCTGTTCCTTGCCCCCCACCCCACCCCCGCTGGCTCTTCCCATTGCCCCGATGCCCTCCCCCCACCCCCCATTCCGGGCAAGGGCTGAGTCAGCCTGGGTAAATTTAGCCGCCGACTCGGCAGGCGCGGGGGCTTCACTCAGACTCAGTCTCTGAGTCCTGGCCCGGCCCTCGGCCCCGCCTCTGCCCCCCACCCCCACGGAGTCCTGCCAACTCCAACTCAGGCTCAGCGTTCAGATCCCCAGCCCCGCTCTCAAACCGCGTATAGTTTTGGTCTCCAATTATCTCAGTGTCACTCCCCACCCGCACCAGGAGAGGCTGGGCAGGATGGGGAGGGGGCAGGGTAGGGAGGCCGCTGGACTGGACCCTAAGCCGGGCCTTGGTTCAGTGGAATGGGGCGGTGGGGGAGATGTCCTCTTTGGGCTTTGAACCTAAATGGAGAACCTCGGTCAGAGTCACCCAGGAAGGTCCTTCCATCCCAGAAGCTGCCTGGAACCCACACTGCCAGGTTTCAAGTTAGCTCTTACTGGAGGAAGTAAAGTAATTGGGGTTCACCTTGGGCAGAGATCAAAGGTTCCTGAGTTCTGTCTCCCTTCCACCTACAATTCTAACTTCTACCGATTATAACTACTGAGCATTTAATGAGCACCTGAGGGGAACCAGGCACTAAGCTGGGCTCCAGGAAAGAGATGAGTAAGACCTGCCTGACAATGGGGTGAAGAGGAAAACACACAAATAATGATAGATTGAGCAGTGGGTGTTAAATAGTCTAAGGAATCAAACAAGGCAGATTGTATGGATTTTATGAGATCAGGAAAGGCTCCATGGAGGAGGTGGCATCTGAGATAGAATGCGGGGAAAGGGGTTCCAAGTAGAGGGGAGAGCAAAAATAGAGGCATGGATATAGGGAAACAGAGTATGTTTAGGAAATTATCAAATGGTCTGGTTTGACCGGAGTTGAGGATACATTCAGAGGAGTTGTAGAAGATGAAGGCAGGAGTGAAAACTGAGGCCAGGCTGGGGTGAGCCTGCTCTAGCTGAGGGGTGTGTACCTTTGACCTCTGGGCCTGAGAAGAGGATGGACTTCAGGCTAGGAGGAAGACTGAGGAAGACCAGGGCAGTGGTGAGAGCATCTGCCTGGATTTTGCTGTAGCCCAGGGGCTCCGGGGCTCTGGGGCTGGCAGGAGAGGTGAGCTGCATGGGAAAGTGGAGGGGCTGGCCTTGTGGAGGTGGGCTCCACTATGCTGCCTGGGCCTCTTTGAGGCTGAGCACACAGGAGGCCAGTTTCTAAGAGCTTACCCACACTGCTGTCATTGTTAGAGAACTATGGTAGTGTTGTGTTCAGAACACGGACTCTGGGACCTGGCAGCCTGGGTTTAAATCTTGTACCTACCTCATACTAGCTGTGTGACCTTGGGCGATTACTCAACCTCTCTGTGCCTTGGTATCCTCAGTTATAAAATGAGGTCATTAATAGCGCTTTTTCATAGGCTTGTTGGGAGGATGAAATGATTCAATATGTAAAGCACTTAGAACAATGCCTGGTACATAGTAAGTGATATATGTGTTAAGCTCTGATTATTATTTCTCTCTAGGGCTATGTCATTAGTGTTGGAGTATCGGGCTAGGAGATGGGAAGAGAGAAGTAGAGGTAAGGGAAGAGGAGGAACAGGCAGCAGAGGCGGAGAGGAGAGGGGATCCCTGGGGTGCAGACAAACAGCCCCTTGAACGGGTGAATGGTGTACTGGGAGCACTTGGGTGGTTAAGATGCCAGTGCACTAGCCCCCGCCCCCCCGCCCAGGACTCCCTTTATCTTTGCCTAAGGGTGGAATCAGCACCAGCTACTAAAGATCTGGGGAGAAAGGGAGAGAGAGGAGAAGAGGAGGAGCTGGTGCAGGTCTCGGGGCCTTGGTGAGCCATATCTCAGACTGGCCCTGCAGGGCCCTGTGGGTGGAAGGCTGGAGACTCCCTGCTGTGAAAATGACTTCTAAATCTGGCTGTGTCTGCCAGCCAGCCAGCCTCAAGACAGAGGCCACAACTACCTCTCTCCTCCCACCCCCACCTTGGGACAGCCTCACAGGTCAGGAGTAAGGATGGCAAAGCTGGAGGGTGTGGTCAGGTAGGAGCAGCAGCCCTCAGGTTAGCACAGGATGCTCCTACCCTCCCAATAGCCAGGTTCTTCTCAGGGAAGCCCTTTTCTGAATGGGTCCCAGGTAATATGGCCTTAGAGGAGCTAAGAGCCCCCTCCCCCTTCAGACTTTCAGGAGAGCCCTGGGACTTCCCTAGATCGGCCACAAATGGGTAATGAAACAAAGAACCAGGCCATAACTGTGGCGTGTGTGGAAGTGTGTGAGGAGGAGAGGACAAGCAAATATGGCTGAACATGAATAGTAGTGGTAGTGTGCAAAATGTGTCTGTGGGGAAGAGAGTCGGCATTCACTCAGTTATTCATTTGTTCACACACCCATTAAACCTGTATGCCAGGCCCTAGGGACACACAAGAGACTCAGACATGTTACCTATCTTCAGGGAGCTTACAAATCTAGGGTGTGTGTGAGACAGGGTACGGGATGTGGAAGAGGAAACTACAGAGTCATCACCGTGCAGGCGGTACAATATAATATATGCTGATGAAGACATTCCAGAGGGTCTATGTGAGCATGACGGAAGGAACAGCTCCCAAACTATGACTTCTGGGGAGTCAGAATATACCCAGGCCTCTGGGAGACCAGTCACTGAGGGTACACCTGTTAGTGAAGGAAGGCTCGGCCTGGACACTCTTCTCTCCTCTGTGTGTCCTGGCATGGGGTAGCCTCCCTCCCCTGAAGCCCCTGGTACTACATAGCCTTTTGTGAATCTTTTTTAGAGAAGACTTGCTTCCTCCATCCATCTATCTATGCATGCATGCATCCATCCTTTTGTTCATTCATCCATGCATCCATGCATGCACGCGTCCATCTATACACCCCACCCATCCATTTATCCATTCATCCACCAACTCATCTGTCATCCTTCCATCCATTTATCCATCTATCCATTCATTCATCTATCCATCCATCCACCTATCCTAACGAGGGCATATGATGTGCCTAGCTCAGTGTTGCAAGAGATGCCAAGGTGAACAAAACACAGAGTCCATGTCCTCAGAAAGCTAGAAGCCAATAGGAACATGAATAACATACACAGATCACCACCCATGGAACAGCCACTATGTGCTGTTAATGAAAGCCCTGCCAAGAAGGTGCTTCAGGAGGCAGGGCCACTTTGCCAAGGGAAATTAGAAGAGCTTCCAGAGGAAGGAAGCTTTGAGGTGGATTTCAGCAGGGTGAGATGGGGAAGAGGTTCATTCCAGGGTGTGGGTGAAGGTAGAGGGGTGGGAAAGCGCACGGATTTCACTGGGAGCAAAGGCACTGGGGAAGGCAGAGCTGCAGAGGGATGGGATTCTGGAATGATGTGTGGGAGCCAAATCATGAAGTGTCCCTGGGAAGCAAGGATAAAACATTTGAGCTTTAGTGAGAGGAATTGACGGAGAGGTGAGGGGCAGAGAGTTTCTGTAGAATTCCCCACTGGACCATGAGCTACTCAAGAGTAGCGCCTTTGATTTAGCTCCATATCACCTACAAGCTTGGCCTGGAGCAGGCTCTCAGCAAATGCTGGCAGAAGGAAGGAACAAATGATAAAACTGTGCCACAGGAACACTGGCACAGCAATTCAGGGTCAATATATAGGGGGAGGGGTGGCTGCTGCCTGATGTGACCACCCCCCGCCCCCATCCCCCTGCTGGGAGGGATGACCCTGTTTCCTTTGCTGGGGTCTCTCAGAAGCTCTCCCAAGAGGCACCACAAGGTGGCGCTGTTCCAACTGTAGCACTGAGTTCTGCCAAGGTCCTTGACACCGGCAGCTGGTGAAGTGCCCATTCAAGAACTGTCCGGGGATGGTCAGAACTTCTTTTCAGCAAGTCCTGAGGCAGAATGAAGAGTCTGCGTGCAGCTATGGAAGAGAAGAGTCGACAGATCTTAACCCCAATGAAAGTACAGGCCTCACCCATCCATTCATCTGACAGGATCTACTATGTGCCAGGTACAACATTAGGCTCTTGGAAAACAACAGTGACAAAGACACAGTCTCTGCCCACCAGGAGCTCACTATCCAGTCCTGTCCAAATCTTCCTTTGCTATCTTTCTCTATCTGTCTCTTTTACACACACACAGACACACACACACCTGTTCCCCAGGGCCAATCCCCTTGACCTGGGAGGCCATCTTCATGTGAAATCTACTCTTTGGCACTGCTCACCCCTTCAAATCCAAGTTTCTCCCCAAGGTTACTGCATGGCCACATTAGCGTGAGCCCTGGATGCTCCTTCCGGGGATGGCCCCTCTTCCTCTTCCCCTGAGCTCCCGCACGAGCCCTTTCCTATTCTTTCTCCCCACCTCCCCCATCATACCCACACTACTCTGCCAGCCCTGAAAGCTTTAGGGACCTCCCTAAAGTACACCTGGTATGCGATGGGGCCTCCTAATGCCCTAGAGCTCTGGAGGCAAAAGGGACATGAAGGTGGATCCACAGAAGGGCCCTGGGAGACCCTGGCGCCAGAAACCCAGAGATGAGGCGTTGGAGAGTCCAGAAAACCAAAGACCTCAAGACATGCCCCTCTGTGGCTTGAGGACTCTGCCAGCCAAACCTGTCCCCAGACAGGCTGCCTTCTTTTCTCGCCTGCTTTGGAGGCACCAGGCCTCTCCCTGGCTGCAACTCCATACTGGTGGGGAGGTGAAGCATTATGGGACATTGTCCACTTTCCCATCATGCTCCAGGGCTCCACTCAGCCCTTGGCGGGTTTGGGAGAGGAGAGGAGGGAGGGTTGGTGCTGAGAGTGGGAGCCAGGCCCATCGAGGTCCCGGGAGTGAATGCCGCATTGTTGGCCAGGCCAGAGTCACAGATAATTACCTCAATTAGTGACAATGGGAGAGTAATAAATACAGGCTTAGTGTCTCCTACCCCACCAGGGCTCCAAAGATTAATCCAGGCTGACGGGCGGGCCCTGAAAGGCGTGATGGACAATTCATTAAACTCCCCAAATGCCGCACAACCTGGGCGTGAAGGCTGAGTTAGCCCCCTGGGGGCTGCGCCTTTGTCCCGATTGTGTGTCTCCGCCACAGCAGAGCCGGGCAGCCCCCAGAGAGCGGGGAGGTGAGTGGGGCTCCCCGAGCCGGGCCAGGCGGCGGGGGGATTAGGCCTCGGTCCGGCCTTGGTTGCCCTGGCACACCAGCCCGGCCGGGCTGGAATGTCCGTGGGGGGGAGCTGGCCGAGCGGAGGGGCGGGGCCGACAAGGTGGGGTAAGGGGGGCGCACAAAACCGGGGGCAGGAGGAGTTAATTAGACGCCAGCCGAGGAGGGCGAGGGGCCACAATAGGGCTGAGGGTCCGCCAGGGCCGGCCCCTTCACTTCCGAGGATTAATAGGGAGGAGAGAAAAGGGAGGGGTTTGGCTCTGGTGGGGGGAGAGCTGGGAGCTTTCCAGGATGGCACTGCCCCCTCTTGCCCAGCTTGCTACCTACTTGGCAAGTGGCTGGGAAGCAGGAGGCTCTGGCAGCCTGGGCAGGTGCCCCCCAGCATCCTACAGAGTGGCTCTTTCTTCCTTGCGTGGCCCCTACATTGGTAAGATCATTGGACAGGGAGGAGAGAAAGGACCCTCTCATTTATCAGGGAGGTAGTAGAAGCAGGAATGTCTAGGGGCCCTCTTCTCAATGTCCCCCCTTCCTCCTGCCCAACCTGCTCTGAGACAGGACCAGGAGCCTGAAGCTTTACCCTTCCTGATGAGGCTGCCAGGTTAAAGCCAAGAAGTCTGTAGGAGGGGCTGGAGCTGGTGTGAGTGCATGGGAGTAGGGGCTGCTGTGTGCGTGTACATACACGGGCATATGCTTGTCTGTGCAGACACGCTTGTGCACAGGGCATTCAGCAGGCCCTCTGTTCATATCTGTCGAGAGAATGAATGAATTTTGGTGTTGGGTGTGAGGGGGAGCACCGTGACACACAGTGAATGGACTTGGGCCCTTTCGTTCAGAGCTGCCAGCCATGGCCCAAGGAGGCTGGGGACCCCACCTCTGAGCAGATGAGCAAATGTCCAGGAAAAATGAAGTGGCAGTGGCTACTTCCCTTTGCAAAGGGCAAAAAAAAAAAAAAAAAAAAAAAAAAGCAGTAGCCTCTTGGAAGCCCCACTTCCTCCTGGGCCCCAGGGAACAGGGCAGTCCTGGCTCCTCCCTAGGAGCTACCCCACCCTATACCCTCCCAGGGGATGACAAGGGAGCGAGTTGGCGGCAGTTCCCTGGGCATATTTATAACCTGCTGCTCGCTCACCAGCGTCTGCTTTTAGCCCAGACGGGGGAGGGGGCAGGGGGGTGGTCTGTCTCATGCTGGGCGCCCTGGCTGGGTGTGGAAAGAGTGAGTAAGGGTGAGTGGTGGGCAGCTCTGCATGGATATTCCTGCTCACACCACAGCCAAACAGCTTATTTTCTCCTCATTTTGTTATTTTTCTCCCTCTGGCCTGGAGAGGACTGAGCCAGCCTGAGGTTGGGGGGTGGGTGCTAGACCCTGGGGTATTTGCAGCCCCACTGACAGGATTTTTCCAGGGTGCGTGTGACAGGGTGTGTGTGGTGCCAGCTTGCTGACCCTCCAGGGACTGTGCAGGCTCAGTCCTCTCAGCTTTTCTGCCCTCCCCCCGCCCAGGATATTTCAGGACAAGTGCCTCCCTCACTCACTGAGGACGACCCTGTGTCCGGGGTCCCTGCCAGTCTCAGAGACCACCAGAAGTTCAGAGGTCGGCAGGAGGATAGCCTGGGTAGGTAGGGCTAGCTGGGGCATCAGGCCCATTCCTGATAGCACTAGCCTATGGTGACCCCCCTGAGCCCTCTCTGGGCCCTAAGACCTTTGTGAGGGCTCTCTCTAGGCACAGCTGCTTTCCTCCCCAGGATTTACCTGCCCCCTGTGAGGATGGCACAGATGATCCTAGTAAATAATTAGCTCCTATGTAGTGCTTTGCAGATCCTACAGCCCTTTTGCTTGCTTTTTTCCTTTTTATCATTGCACGCCCCCTTGAGGGCCCAGCCCCATTCTGTACTTCCCTACCCCCTCCCTTGAAGTCCCAGTGCCTGGAAGTGAAGGGCCTCCATGCTGAGGACTTGAGTACGGGAGTCTGTCCTTAAACTTCATGCATGTGCAGAAGGCGTTACACTTCACTGAGCCCTCACTGCACTGCCCCCGTTATCGTGACAACATCTGTTGATGTGCTTGATTCCCTGGCCAGACTGTAAACTTCTCCAGGCAGGCTCTATGGCTCACATATCACTGTATGCCCAACATTTGGCATATATGCCTGGCACAGAAGAGGTGTCAGCAAGTGTTCAAATGACACAAGGTTTCATGTACACAATCTCATCTCAACTTTATCACCTTCCTGAAGAAGACTAAGTACCATTAACCATCCCTGTTGAATAGACAAAGCCACTGAAGCTGAGAAAGGAACGGAATTTTTGAAAGTCTAGTTAGGACCAGAACAGGATTCACTTTTTCCCTTGCTCTTCTTCCAGCTCCTATGTGTCAGCTCAGCTCAGAGCCTCCCAGCTTCCAGGCCTGAAAGCAGATACTGATTCTAGTTTTTAGAGTTAGAAATTAGGCAAGAGTGGTTGGGTACAGCCGCGGACCCTTCGACTCCCCACCCTGCAGCTCCTCCCCGAATCTGGGTATTGTCTAGCAGGGTCCCAAGCCCCCCTCCTGCCTCTGGCAGCCCATTAACTTCGTGCTTTGGGATCTGGGGGATCTAATAACTCGTTGGATTTAAGATTGGATATTCTTTGCCGGAGGTTCTTTACTGGAAACCAAGGCCTGTCAGGTGCCTTCTACCCAGGATCAATAAGATTTCTATTCCTCCCCCTCAACTGCCCATCAGAGCTGAGCTGATGCTAGCTTGCTGGATGGAGAGAAAGGAAAAAGGATGTCATTGCAGGGTTGAGCAGCTCCTGGCTCCACTTCCCTACCCCCACACATATCCCAAAGGCCAACAGGGGTCAGAGTTCACAGACCCAGGGAGAGGTGGGAGGCAGCAACAACAGCAAGAGTCCTGGGGAGAGGGGGATATTCTCTAGTAGGCTGGGATCAGTTGTTGCCCTTGGGGGTGCGGTGCTTCATAGCTCCCCCCTGCTCTTTGGGTCCTCCCCTAGGGGGACGTGTTAGGATGAGGGACAGGCATTAGAGCTTAGGAAGCGGTTGGTGTTTGTCTGAAGTAAGGTTAAGCCTAAGGGTGGGCCTAGACCTAGGGAAAGGGAGTGGATTAGAGTTAGAGGTAGGTTTCCGGCTGTGGGAGGGATTAGTACTCCCCTCCAATCTGGTGAAATGCACACAGAGGTATCATACTGCTGTTGTTAGTAACAGAATCCTCATTTGGGCTCTTTATGGGAATGGCTAGCTTCATGGTTTAGTTATGGACCACACTTGGGTTTCCTTTCGGTTACACTGGTTTAAGTCTAGCCTCTATTTGAATTCTAACCCTCCTGCTCCTTTCTTCTCCCCCATCATCATCTCTGAGCTTTTGGGTCCAGGAATAGAGCCTATCACCTGTTACCTGGATCCTACTTAGCCCAAGGTTTGGAAGCTGGCATCCTAATATGCCATTTCCTTGTCTTGGGAAGGGGAGTGGCTTCCCCATTGCCCAACATCCTGACCACAGCTGGCCCAGATGGGATTTGGGGACCAAAAGCTCTACACCAGGAGCAGCAGCACCCTTTCTGTTTGGGATTTCTCTTTCTCTTTGTTCTTTGGTTTCTTTTCAGAACACCGTCATAGCTTTCACTCAGTTATAGCGATTTTCACAACAGCTCATCTACATAGGAAAGGCAGGCTCCAGGTTTGTTTGTTTCATCCCCTCTCAGCAAGGGAAGAAACTGAGGGAGTTATGGACTTGCTTAATATCACAGAGCCAGTTGGTGTTCAAAGAGGAAGAAGGACCCTGCCGCATCTTTTGACTGCTGACCGGGTTCTTCTGGAGATCTGGATCCCCAGTGGCCTCATTAGGGTCATCCAAGGGACAGAATCTCAGAGTCCTCTTCCAGGGTCAGGAAACCAGTTCCCCAACAATGTATCTTATTTGTTTAAAGGAGGTAAGCAATAGTGTGTTCTGGATTCAAGGAAAAGCCACCAAGTCATTGATAAAAATAGAGATTTTATTCTGCAGAGGAAGATACTACATGGGTGGGGGCGAGGAGCCACTAATAGCTACAGTGGAAGGAAATACTGATTCCGGTATGCAAAGGCATCTTTGAGAAATTGGGGAGAGGAAAAGAGGGGTCAGAAAAGGCTGGAGGGCAAAACGAGAGAAGAATGGAGAGGATTGGGTTGGGTGGAGGTGGTATCTGCAAACCAGGCTGGAACCCAGCACAATAAATAGTTTTATTTACAACAACCAAACTTGTGGCTTTTTATCCACGTTTCAGTGCAAATTATTTACACACTGATGAGGAGGCAGGACAGGAAGGGGGTAGGAGGTGGCTGAGGGAGGCATGGCTGGCAGCTGTTCAATGGCTCCACGACAGAGGCTGGAAGAATGGGGATATTTCTGCGGGGTCCCCCAACCTCATGTTCCACGTCACCACAGCTGGCCTTTCACCCTGGAACCTCCCGCTTCAGCTGTAGGTGGGGAGGACAAAGGCCCTGATGCTCAGGTGTGTATTCAGGGTCTGCACCCTTGGCAGGAGAATGGGAAGGGCATGTGGGGACCTGGAAAAAACGGAGGATAAAGGAGAGGGAGAGAGGCAGGCAGGTTGCTGGCGCGGTGGAGGAGACAGAGCTACACGTCAGGAGCTGATGCTGATGGAGGAGGGGACGAATCCTTCTCCCACCTCCTGGCCAAGCAGGGGGCAGTGCAACAAGGGGTCTCCCGCGGAGATGGAGGGAGGTAGGTCCGGGGCAGGTCAGTCAGGATGGCAAGAGGGTTCATGCCGCCCCAGGCAAGTGGTTTCAGGAGTCCCCAGGTAGGAGGAGGTGGGAGAAATGATCGGATACGTAGGAGTCGCGGAGTGTGGCTGAAGGGGCTGGGTGGGCGAGGATCGGGCGGGGTCTTAGGTGCCAGCGAATCTGTTTGGGGGTGGGCTTGACGAGAACGCTCCTAGGGGTGAGTCCGCGCAGCGCCTCACAGGCACTCGTGCAGTACGCGAGTGTGCGTGCAGTTGCGGCAGCTGACGTGGCAGCACCAGTGGAAGGTGCAGTTGCAGCGCTCGGTGACGCGCTGCGTGCGCGTGCGGTGGCCCCGGCCACAGCAGAGCAGCTCGCAGCCGTCCAGCGCGGGCGACGAGCTGTTGCAGGCGCGCCCTGCCGTGCCCGCTGTACCCAGGCGTCCGCTGTATGTGCAGAAGTTTGGCGATTTCTCGAAGTAGACGAGATCGTGGGGGGAGGGAGGCTTGTGAGCGGGGTCCTCGGGCTCGAGGCGCAGCAGTTCGGCCCGCGAGGCACGGTTGTTGCCGCGATTGCCGTACAGGACGCGCGAGGCGCCGTCGAAGCGGTCCCGCAGCACGTCGCCCACGGCGCGCAGCGTGGGCAGCCGCATCCAGCACGTGCGCACCGTGCACGAGCCAGACATCCCGTGGCACTTGCACTCCTGGCGCATCTCGGAGAACACGGTCTGGGGGAAACGGAGAAGAAAGGGTGTTCCTGGGCACTGTCAGAGTCAGGGCCACCTTCCCAGATACCGCCCCCTCCCGGACGTCGCCGGAACCTCAGCAAAGGCCCAGGCCTAGCCGCGCACAGAGGAAGGGAGGCGCGAAATGTCCCGCAGAGATCTGGACACTGAGCCCAACTCTGCTCCACCCGGCGAATCTGTCTCTGCCTCTCAACCTGGTTTTTTGAACCTGTACAGTGGAGGGGCTGTAGGCAATACAGTCTATGGGTTACATGACTTCTAACCTCTCCGTTGTCAGGCATTATCTCTTTCATTCTCTGGCTTCCTTCCAAGCAAGCCTCCGCGTCCTCCGGACGCCCTCGCCTGGCTCCTTACCCTAACCCCTGACCTTATCACCGACCATTACTTCCCAAGTTCGAGGTTAGCCTCTGCGAGGGACTCCGAGAACCCTGCCATTCCGTTTCGGGTGCGGTGACCCTCAAGCCCGCTCACCGTGCGGCCCGCCTCGTTGTTGTGAAGGTTCATGAGGAAGCGCAGGTCCCGCCCCTTCTCCCCGGAGTCCACAAACTCCCGGCCAAAGAGGCGGCCGAAGTCGATGTTGTCGCTGCAGCCCCCCCAGTGCCAATCGGGGCCCCCAGGACCGCGCCGCCGGTAGTCGCACGTGCAGGACTCGATGGAGCCCTCCGAGCAGGAGCGCGCCACCGAATGGGTGACCCCGGCCGAGGTGATGGCGAAGATAAATGCTGTTTCCCGACAGCCTGTTGGGGAAGGGAGCGGGGATCAGCTAGGGGGCACGCGGGGGTGCAGCAGGCACCTTCAGTAGAGGGCTTGGGACCCTTGAGTCCCACGCCTCAAATCCTTCCTTAGATTCCTGAAAGCCCGGCGACCGGCAGCTGGTCTCACGGAGAAAGCAAGTGCGTGGGCACGCAACCACGTCCACGCTTGTAATCACACGTTACTGAGACTCAGGGAGCATTCTGGCTTCTCGGTGGAAGTGGGGCAGCCCCAGAGAGAAAAGCCGGAAAGAGGGGAGTGGAAGAATTCTGCACCGCCAAGACCTCTCCGCAGCCCAAACTTTCGGCCCGGCCCTCGTCAGCGATGCAAGACTTGCTGGGCTGGAGGTAAGAGACGCCCGCAGAGACCAGCTTTGAGAGGGGCTGAGGGACAGCAGTGGCCAGCCAGCGTCCACGACTCGGAACTCCCTTTCTCTGGGGCAGTGGCTCAGAAAAGTTAGCTTCGTGCCCGAGGTGCACGGCTTGAAAGCCCCTGGTAGAACGAGTCTGGCCCAGAGCTAGTGCTGGCATGAAGCTCTTGGCGGGTGGATCGTGTGACCATTTAGGTGCCCCGGACATCTTCCCTGCACTTGCCCGCCCCTGCCCTGGGGGTGACCGTGCGTTCCCCTGGTCCAGGAAGCGTCACCTTCCTGGGTACCTACCTCGGTTGACGATCTTGCCGAAGAGGTGGGGCCCCGAAGCTGTGGGACAGTTCCAGCGGCGGTTCCGGAACTGCCACTTGCACTCTCGCACAGCGCTCTGCAGCCCCCCGCTCACACTGTGCAGGATCCCCGGGTTCTGGCGGATCAGCCGCCGCTGTTTGCGGCTCAGCAGCTGCAGACTGGGCTCGAGTACCAGTTGCAGACTCTTGGAGTCGGTCAGCAGGTTCGTGGAGGAGGCTACGTTCACGATGCCCCTGGTGAGATGCATGATAGGAGCTCAAGCTCTGGAAGGGGACCTGCACCCTAACAAGAAAGGTCATGCCCACTCTGTCCTTTTCCTGGAGCTATTTGCTGGTGAGAGCGGCGGGAGATCAATAGCAAGGTAACAGTTCCGCGCTCCCAGGCTCACTAGTTTGAAAGGACTTGGCGTCCAGAGTTTTGTGTTCCCAGGGATCTTAAGGCTGCTCGGGGCCCTGCACCCGGAGCTGGACAGCAGAGGCACGGAGAACCGGAGACTAGATATTCACCTTGGTTCTCAGAGCCTGCTTCCGGGCAGCCTGGCGAGCAAATCCTGGCCTGCCATCCATGCCCACCCAAGGCGTGAAATGCTTGGGAGTTCCGCCCTCTACTTGGCTTCTTTCTGAGTGCACGCCTGCCCTTTCTCTCCCGAGGCTGGGAAACCTGTGGTGTGACTACCGCCGTGAGGCTCGGTTTGGGGCTCTTGGAATAAGGGCGGTGCTAGATGGGAGTGGGCTCCCTGGCTGGAGTATCGTGGGCCACCGGGCAGACCATTCACCCCACTTAAGCAGAGCTGGATCCTCTGGAGCAGCTCCGCCCCAGAGCGCCCCTCGGTGTCTCAAAGGGAAGTCAGAGCGCTGGAGGGAGCCTGTCTGCGGACGGATCCCAGAGCGTGGGAGCTGGATGGGGCTGGCCCCTGGCTCTGTGCCCCGAGACAAGTGGCGACCCCGCACCAGCTCACTTACCACCATCGGCCACTGCTGTTGGCGGCCAGGGCTGCAGGCAGAGCGGCCAGCGCCAGCAACAGCGTAGCGGAAACCCAGCCAGGCAGCAGCGCCCAGCGCCCCATGGCCTGCCCGGCCTTGCCCGCTCTGTGCTGCAGTTGGGGCGGCTTTGGCTGCTGCCCGCGGCGGTGGGACGGGACGCGGCGGTGGCGGCTGTGGCGAGAGTCCGCAGTCTGGCTCTAACAGCCCCGGGGGCGGGCGACGGGCTGCATGGCTCGCGGTCCCAGCTGGTGGGCTGAGGCAGCCACGGCGGGCGGCACCGCCTCTTATAGTTGCGGCGCTGGCTGAAGTGACGATAGGAGGCTGCCCCGCCGGGCCGCACTGTGGCACCAGGGCACACCGGTCAGGGGCGCAGACAATGGGCAGCGAGCGGGGCCGTGGCTCCCGCCCGTCTGAGCCGAGAGCTGACGGGCTGGCCGTCGGGGCTCACCCCCGCCCCCTACCCGGTGGCTCCCGCCTCCGGACCTGCACTGGCCGCCGACCCCTCCCCTTGGGACGCCCTCCCACGCGCGCCCGCCTCACTCCTCTCCGCGTCCGGAGCCCGTCGGGGACCAGCGTCCGCCAGGGGGCGCGGCGACTAGTGTGCTGCGGGGACAAACTGCCAGGAGCTCAACCGCTTCGCTGCCTGCTGTGGGGCTGTCCCCTCGACGTCACCCCTGTCCCCGCCGGCGTCTCCTCTCTCCCCCATCCTGAGTGGAAGAAGGAAAGCTGTGGTTCTGGACAGCGACTCTGGGGAGATACCTCCCCTCCCAGGAACCCCCCGACAGCTGGACAGGGAAGGAAAAGGGGAAGACTGGGGTGGGGCTGGGGCTGTGGTCAGGGAAATCCCAGGGGTGGGTTGGGAGATGCGCTGACCACACAGAGCCCCACCATGGAGAGGGGCCTGAGGCAGTGGCAGTCTGTGCTTGTGGGGTGGGCTGGAAGGAGTGCACAAGTGGCTACGTGTGTGCGTGCTAAGTGGGATAGTGCAAATGAGACTCCGGGTGAGAATATGCGTGAGTGTGTTCTGAGAGCGCACACTCACGGGTGGCCTCGTGCACAGAAAATCCGTGTTCTGAAGAGGGATGTTAGGAGCCTTTCTCAGGAATCTTGGAACTTAGCTCAGGTCAGAAAGGGTCATCTAGTCGTCTTGTCACCACCTGGGGCAGTGCATCATCTCCTAGGTGTCAGGAAGGAGGTGGCAGCTACGTCAGGAGATACCCAGAAGGTTGGCCGATGAATAAAGAGCGTCTGGAACTGTGTGCTGAGGTGGGCGGATGAGTGGGAGATTAAATATGCATAGGTGTGTCACTCTCACCCGGTGTACCTCGTGTCATCCTATAGTGTGTCACCCTGTGGCATGTGTCAGCCTGTGCATGTCACTGGGGGAGGGGCGACTAAGCCTGTAACCAAGGTGGTATCAAGATGGATGAGGCCTGGAGTGGCAGCGTCTCTGAGGACTAGACTCAGAAAGGAAGGGCAGTGGAGCAGATGTCAGGGGTGTACATGGAGGGGCTGCTGGCTAAACTGAACCCAGAAGAGGGAACTTGTGTCTCCAAGTTTCTGCTTCTTTCTGACTTTTTCTGCCAGGTTTCTGTCTTCTCCCCCAAAACTCTGGCTCTCTTCACTCTCACCATGCCAGGATACCTAGAGCACCTGCGACCATCTCTACAAGTCCTGGGAGTCCCTCCTCCTAGGACTCCATCTCAGCCTCAAGGCCACCTCTGCCTCCTATCGAAGAAGTGGCAGCTGTTCCCTATATGGGGCATAGGGGGCACTGCCAGCCTGGTTATCATGCCCCACCACCACACACAGATGGCCCCTGGAAGACGGAGGATCTCCTCCTTTACGTCTCTCCTCTCTCTGCATTTTACGGAGGAAAAACTACATTGGGCAGTTATCCAAGGGCCACGTAGCTAACGAGGGAATAAATGGTAGAGCCAAGTTAAAACCCAGACTGTTTTGACTCAAAGCCCATGCTCTTTCCACCTTACTGGCTGCTTGTGACTGTGCAGCAATAGCAGGCGGGGAGCTCTTCCTGAAATTGGCAGATAAAGAAAAATGGTCTTTAGGATCTTCCTGCCTCTCCTTTTTTTAAAAAAAATTATTTATTTCTTTGGCTGCACCAGGTCTTAGTTGCGGCATGTGGGACCTAGTTCCCTGACTAGGGATCAAACCTGGGCCCCTGCATGTGGAGCGTGGCGTCTTAACCACTGGACCACCAGGGAAGTCCCCTGCCTCTCTCTTTTTTTTTTAAAAAACATCTTTATTGGAGTATAATTGCTTTACCGTGTTGTGTTAGTTTCTGCTTTATAACAAAGTGAATCAACTATACATATACCTATGTCCCCATATCTCCTCCCTCTTGCGTCTCCCTCCCATCCTCCCTATCCCACCCCTCTAGGTGGTCACAAAGCACCGAGCTGATTGCCTCCCTTTTTGATCCTCTCTTTTTCATCTCCTCTGCCTTTAGGATGATTTTTGACTGAGCAATGTACCCAGGCCTCATCCTAAAGGGTTCCAAGTCCCAGAAATGGTCAGGCCTCCCCTCCAATGCAGGGAAATCACTCTAAGAAATAAATGCCTGCTAAGTTTAATTAACCTTCCTGAGGCACTTGCATTTTTTTTTTTTTTTCTGTACGTGGGCCTCTCACTGTTGTGGCCTCTCCCATTGTGGAGCACGGGCTCCGGATGCGCAGGCTCAGCGGCCATGGCTCACGGGCCCAGCCGCTCCATGGCATGTGGAATCTTCCCGGACTGGGGCATGAACCCGTGTCCCCTGCATCGGCAGGCGGACTCTCAACCACTGTGCCACCAGGGAAGCCTGGGCACTTGCATTTTAAAAGAGATGCATATTAACACAAATGAAGCCTGATGGAGGTTATTTTTGAGGGGAATGTATTTTCCAGGCCCTTTGCCCAGTCCAGCATGCTTGTCCCCTCCAAGGATTTGACCCCGAGGGACAAGGTGTACTGGCCCAGCATCTTCCACAGGTCTAAAAGCCAGTGGCCTCTGCAGAGGCCACCCAGCACAGATGGCTCAAGTAAATAGACAGTGTACCATGGGCAGCTTGTCCTTTGTCCCTTAGGAGTTTCTTCCCACTGAGGCCTGGGTCACATCTTTTGGCTTGGTGGGTTGATAAAGCCCCATGGAGGAGGGAGCTGGGCTCAAAGACAGGGCAGTCCTGTCTGTGGCCACTGGTGACAAGCAGAGGTGGGAAGAGAGGAAAGAAGGATTCAGTATCCTTTGTTCCACCATTCCACCCACCAGGAATAGTGGGGAAGGGTGGGAGGGCTCTAGGTCTGGTAACACTCTGTATGACCTGGCCCAAATTTCTATTTAGATCAAATCGTCGGTCTATCAACTGTCCTCTCCTTCTTTCCTGCATCATCAGTTTACCTCTCTACTGGATCATACCCATCAGCATACAAATATGTTGTAATGTCTCCCATCTAAAAAACTCCAAAACTTTGTTTGACTTCACATTACCACCCAATGTTGCCCCATTTCTCTGCTGTCTTTTTTTTTATATATAAACTTATTTTTGGCTACATTGTGTCTTCATTGCCATGCAAGGTCTTTCTCTAGTTGTGGCGAGCGGGGACTACTCCTCGTTGAGGTGTGCGGGCTTCTCATTGCGGTGGCTTCTCTTGCTGCGGAGCACGGGCTTCAGTAGTTGTGGCACGTGGGCTCAGTAGTAATGGCTCGTGGGCTCTAGAGCGCAGGCTCAGTAGCTGTGGCGCACGGGCTTAGTTGCTCTGCGGCATGTGGGATCTTCCCGGACCAGGGCTTGAACCCGTGTCCCCTGCACTGGCAGGCGGATTCTTAACCACTGCGCCACCAGGGAAGCCCCTCTCTGCTGTCTTTTACTGCAGAACTCAAAAGTGTTGCTTTAATCACCAGTGCCGGTTTCTTTTCTTTATTCTCTCTTTCCACCACCCTAATCACACCTTCTAACCCACTACATTTCCTTATCAAAATCATCCATGACCTTCATTTTGCTCTACAATCAAATCTCAGTTCTCATCCTAACAAACTTCTTAGGAATAGCAGACAAAGTTGAACACTTCCTCCTTAAAATATTCTCTCTTGATTTCTGGAACACTGTTCCTACCTCGCTGGCTGCTCACCTTCTCAGTCTCTTTATCTGGTTCCACCTTTGTACGCAATTTCTACGTAACTCATTGGACTGCACCCTAGTTCAATCTGGAGCTTCTTCTCAGTCTACACTCACTCCTTTGGTGAACTATCCAGTCTCATGCTCCCTACTTTTATCTCTGGCCCTGAACTCTGGACTTGCATATCTAACACTTGAATAAACACCTCAAAATGTACAATGTCCAAAACTGAACTCCCACTTCTTCCCTTGCACCTGCTCTTTTTTCAGTCATCCCCATCCCAGTAAATGGCAACTCCATCCTTTCAGTTGCTCAGGACAAGAATCTTAGAGCCATCCTTGACTCATCTGTTTTCTTATAATCTGTGTCAAATCAGTAAAAAAAGAAAAGAAAAAAGTCCTGCCCTTCTGTCTTCAAAATATATGTAGAATCTGATCCATTCTTACCATTCCACTTCTACAACACTGGTCAGAGCCACCATCATATGTCTCTCGTGTACTATTGCAATAGCCTCCTAACAACTCTCCCCGCCCCAGTCCTTGGGCCCC
Source organism: Mesoplodon mirus (assembly GCF_964341445.2). Lineage (NCBI taxonomy): Eukaryota > Metazoa > Chordata > Mammalia > Artiodactyla > Ziphiidae > Mesoplodon > Mesoplodon mirus. The sequence goes on along the minus strand of NC_138987.1, from coordinate 55,372,369 downwards.
ATAGTCTATTTTCCACACAGCAGCCAGAGCCATTCCTTCCAAAACAAAGTAAGATCGTTTCATTCTCTGCTCAGAATTTTCCAGTGATTCCCTATCTCACTCAAAGGAAAAGGCAAAATCTTTATTTTGCCTACAAGGCCCTATATAATCTGACCCTGCTCCTTCCTTGTCCTCTAACTTCATTGCCTACCACTCTCTCCCCTGTGGGTTCCTCCCTCCAGCCACACCGGCCTCCTTGCTAATTCCTTGAACGTACCAAGTAACTGTCTGTCCCAAGATCTTTGCACCTGCTTTTCTGTCTTCTGGAATGCCCTTCCTCAGCTATCTCCATGAATTTGTTCCTTCCCTTTTCCTCCCCCTGTATAAAATGTAATTCCACTACCTATCTCATGTACCCTGCTTTATTTTTCTTTGTATCACTTTTGACCATGGATAATTTTAAAGGCTTAAAGTAGAAAATTAGTAGCAAGCCACCGCCCCCCTTGAAATAGAAATGAGAGAGATATGTCAGAGGGGAGAGAGGCTTTACCTTGATGGGGTCTGGGGAGGAAGCAGGGGACCAGGGCTGAGAGTTATGGGCAGAGGAGCCTACCTTCCTTTGAAGCACCAGCAGGTGGCACTATCTCCTTGGGCTGGGAAGGCATCAGTCTCTGGTAGAGAAGGGGGCAAAGTTCTGTCGAGGGTAATCTTACAGATATGTTGGGGCCAACTGCTGAATGTGGGGGGGTTTCTCGGGAGTCCAGCGTAGTCGGGCTGCGGAACCTCTGGTGCCTCCGGGTGGTGGCCTACGGTGCTGCAGCAGAAGGCGTGAGAGGCGGAGGGTGGGCAGCGCAGCTGAGCTCACCGCCGCCGCGGGCGCATCCATCCCTCCAGGGCCTATAATTTGGGTTCCCCAGGCCTGGCCGCCCCTATCAGCGGCTCAGCAATAGATGAGTCACCCGGGACCCTGGGCCAAGGCAAACACGGGGTGGGGGGAGGAGGGGGAGGAAGAGGAGGAGGCTTTCGAGACTGTACTCAACTTTAGCCGACGCCTCAGTTGCTCGATCCCCCAATCTCTCTTTTCTTTGACCCCCGCCCTATAGGGCCCCAGTGTTCTTCTCAGATTGCTCTCGATGTGTCCATCCCCATGATGGGAAGGCAGCTCCCTACCCTTCCCATTGAGGGGAAGGGGGACCAGCTTGCTCCCATTTCCCTCCCTGAAGCAATGACAGTCCCTCACTTTCCCCCTGCTGTCATGGCCCCAGCCCTTGTCAAGGTCTCTCTGGTTCCCGCCCCTCTCCTTTCCTGGAGCTGGCCGCGTGCTTGGGATATTAGGCAATGGGTGTGTACCCGCAGCCCTCTCCAGGCCCCGCCTGCCACACCACCCTCCAGCCGCCTGCGGGTCAGTGCTCAGGCCAGCCGGTCGGGCCAAGGGCACTGGGGGCCAGCTCAGGCCACCCAGTCTGCCTGCCTGTGGCCTCATGTCCCAGAGCTGGGCTTCTGCGGGGAGAGGGAACAGGAGTATGGGTCCTTGGACTTGGGGTAGGCCAGCTTGGGGAGCCCTGGGGTCACTAAGAAGTTGGAATCTGTGGTAGTAGTTCTGACCCTGGCCCTTCCTTGGCACCTGACTGACTATACTGCAGCCCAACAAGGGTAGAATAAGAAGGAACAGTCTGAAACCTGAGGGAGACCTGGAGACACATGGAGAAATACGAGTGTCCAAGAGGTCCCCCTGTGGGAGAAGAGGGGCATAGGAAAACTCGTCCCCGCCTCCAGGGACCTAGGTAAACTTCCAGGCTGACATCCAGGGAGAAGGACAAGGACACTGGTGAGGATCACTGAATCCAGGTGTAAGTACAAAAGCTACTGAGACAGGGTGCAGATTCTGGTGGCCTCAAAAGCCACACACGGTTTGGTTCTTGGCCCCTAAACAGGAAAGAGGGGCAAGAGCTCTAGGGCTCCTTCTCCTATACTCCCCTCTCCCCCAGAGGTAGGAAAGCAGAGAAAAGCAAGCGACCCTCTGTGGTCACAGCTGTCCAGTGTCAGGACCACGGCGCTTTCACCTCCCTAGCCTGCTTGAGGCCTGGCACATAAAGGTGATTAATACACATCCCAACAGATGAAAGTCATTAATCTCCCTCAGACAGCTTCGCCCCCTAGACATCAATGCCCTCTGCAGCACGGGGCAGGACCTGCAGCCACACAGACTGCAGTCTGGCTGCCCAGCAGAGCTGCATGGCCACTACCAAGGAGGCGATGACTGGGGCTGTGGGTTTCAGCCCCGTGGCTCTGCTTCCCCGGGGGGCCTGTCTCTGAGTCAACGTGCCAGCCTTGGGCGCGCGGGGCCAGCGGTGCCTTGGGCTGCGGTCTGGCAGGGGCGGGGGGCGGCTGGGAAGCCTGGGGCCCCTCTCTGGCAAAAATAGCCCACAGTGGTTAGAGCTGGGAGGGTGAGTCAGGCAGGAGCGCAGTGGCGCCTAACCCCTTCGCTGCCACTGGGGCTCCCTAAGGTGGTTTGCCTCCGTATGTGCAACCCAGGGTCAGGCTCTTTCCCTGGCTGTCCTTGGGCTGGGCTCAGCTTGGGATCCCGAGGCCCTCCTCATTCCACGTGAAGCAAGTCTGAGAGTCTGGAGCAGGAATATGGGCCACGCGGAGTGCAGTGCAGACCCGGGATCCTAGGAAGGGCAGGAGACCTCTGCTGGCAAGGATGACTGTAAGCCAAGGGAAGTATTGGGGCAGGCTGAAGATCTCTGGAGCTACCCGAGACGCTGCTAAAGCCAAACTCTGAGGCCAGAGCTGACCCCTCCCAAGGGGCAGGCGTAGGGCTCGGAGGTGGGTGGAAGCCAAGCCACCCAGAAGGGAGCTGCTCCTGCCGGCTCCGATTGCCCTGCAGTGTGCTCTCTCTGAGGGCTCTACCCAAGACTGTCCAGCGACAAAAGCTCGATCTCAGCTCCATCTTCATCTTCTCAAGGGCACCTTGCAGCCATCCAGCTATCAGTGGGAAACTGAGGCAAAGAGAAATGACCACTTGGGACCAGGGTCCTGGCTCCCTAGACTGGGTCACTGCACCCTTCTTGCAGCCTGGGCGGTCCCAGAGCAGGTGAGCGGAACTCTGGCCACCTCCCCCTTCAGCGGGGCCAAGCCTGAACCCAGGCGTCGGGGGAGAGGGTGTGTGTGTGCGCTGGGAGGAGGGGGAGCGGCTGGGCTCCCCGGGTCATGGCGGGGGGTGCGAGGAGTGGGGTGGGGATGCCCCGGGCTCGGGGAGGGACCGCAGCTCTGTCAGCCGCGGCAGAGCTGCCGGTGAGCTCGGCGCGAGTAGAGCCAGAGCCCCCAGTTCTTTGCTCGCCCGCTTGCTAGCTTTCTCGATCACTCCCTCCCTTCCTCCCTCCCTTCCTCCCGGCGGCCGCGGCGGCGCTGGGGAAGCGGCGAAGAGGAGTGGCCCTGCCCTGGAAGAATGCGGCTCTGCCGAGGGGGCAGAACCCGAAGCAGTCTCCCCACGGTTTGAACAGCCCGAGCCCAGGCTACCCAGCCGCGCCGGTGGCGGACTCCGCACCAGAGCAGCTGGAGGTAATCGGGACCGGGAGAGCAGGGAGGGCAGGGACTCGCACACGGGGACGAGAGGGGCACAGTGGCAGTCAGACAGACAGACACGCATCCGCCCACGGGGGCACAGAGATGCGGAGAGAGCCAGGGATTTCGCCAGAGATAAAGACACAGCAAATAAAAGAGTGGCCCCAGATTTGGAGGGCAATGAACGAGAGCAAAGGGGTGGGGACTGAGACTGGGGACCTGGCGGGGACCAGAGGGGCGGTGCTAGGAGGAGGGGAACATGTAGTTAGGAAAGGTGGCAGATGAGGAAGAGGTCTCAGCTTGCGCCACGGTCCCTTTCAGGAGGGAACCAAGGTCCCCTCCCTGACTTTGCCGCACCTGGAGCCTCCCCCCGCTCCCTACTGGGGCTGAAGGGGGCAGAGTGGGATGGGGAGCCCATTTCTCCACCCTTTTCAGAGAAGCTGCTGGCCTTAGACGGCACCTGGAGGCGACACTCCCCCACCCCCGCCCTGCCAGCTGGGGGTGGTGGGGAACCCCCTCCCAATCCTGCCCAGCAGCCCAGGGAGAGGGTGAAGCTGTGTTGGGCAGGGGAAGCCAGTCTTGGGGCCCTTGAAAAGGGAGTGGTGGGCAAGGTAGTGGAGAGCTGTTTGTGAGTCTATACATCTGTTTGCACGTGAGTGTGTCTGTGTGCCAGGCATTGTGTCTGGCTAGATCGGCTCCAGAGCACTAGCATAAGTCCCAGCTTCTAGGCGGGGACTCTTCCTCCAGGGCCCAGGTACTCTGTGAATCAAGGCGTGATCTTTATTGTTTTGTTTGAGGGGGGTGAGAACAGTCGGTGGGGTGGCACTGGTGAGTTAGGAGCCCGAAGTTGGGCATCCTTTGGTTGCCTAGGCGAGCCACCCTATTCCGGAGCCATCCTTAAGTCTCCCTGTCCCCCAGGCCCTGATCGATCTGCCCACCGGGGCCTTCGGGCCCGGGATTCGACATGCGGGAGGAGCCGCGGCCGCGGCCTCCGCCCTCGGGCCTCGCGGGTCTCCTGTTCCTGGCTTTGTGCAGTCGGTGAGCAGTTCCCCTGTCACCCAGCCCACGAGAGAAAGCCCTGGGCTAGAGGCGGGGCGGGAGGAGTCAGAGGGGGCGCGAGGCCTGGACCACAGACCCTCAAATGCCTTCTCGGTTCCCAGGGCCCTAAGCAATGAGATTCTGGGTCTGAAGCTGCCCGGCGAGCCGCCGCTGACCGCCAACACCGTATGCTTGACGCTGTCGGGCCTGAGCAAGCGGCAGTTAGGCCTGTGCCTGCGCAGCCCCGACGTGACGGCGTCCGCGCTTCAGGGCCTGCACATCGCGGTCCACGAGTGTCAGCACCAGCTGCGTGACCAGCGCTGGAACTGCTCGGCGCTCGAGGGCGGCGGCCGCCTGCCGCACCACAGCGCCATCCTCAAGCGCGGTGAGCCTGGCGGGGCGGGTCTGCGCCGCCGCCGGGGCGGGGGGGCGGGGGGCAGGCCGAGGCGAGCGGAGGCGGGAAGGGACGAGTTCACGACTCCGGGAGGGGCCTCTCCGGGAATTCCCCCCGGAGCCGCGCGCGGAGTAGGGTCTGGCCACCCGTCTGGGGCCCCGTGCTTCTGACTTCCACCTGCGCACTGCCGGCAAGGCAGCTGGGTCCCTGCTCCCCTACCCTGGGCGCCCCCCCTTTCCTACCTCCGCCCAGCTGATGTGGGCTGCACCTGTGAGCAGGAGATGCCCCCAGCCCTGGAAACTTCAAATGCCCCCCTTCTTCCCCTCCCCCAGTTTTCTGTCCCTCCCTCTCCATGGGACAAGCCCAAGCTGGTGTCCCCAGAGCCTCAGCGGGGGTGGGGTGACGCCCCCAACCGTTTAAGGGTTAAACCTACTCCCCTAACTACTGGGGTTCCCAGGAGCAGAAGGTGGGAACAAAGACCTTGATGGCTTTGAAGCCGGGGAGCATCCCCCTTCTCTGTGCTGTGAGGGCCCCAGGTGGCTCTCACCTGAGCAGGTGAGGAGCGGCTGGAGGGGCGGAGAACAGGTCACTGCGGGGCCTGGTCTGGGGGCCCTGGTCTGAGAGGCAGCCCTGTCTCTTGCCAGGCCATGCCCGAGTTTACTCCCTAGAGGAGTAAACATCCATCTCAGGCTCAGCCCAAGGGTGGGGGCAGTACTTTGGGGACCACAGGGTTAATAGGCAGCTGCCATCTTCAGGGGAATTCCCAAGACTTGTGCAAACAGCTTCTCCCCTGGAGGGCTGGGGTTGGAGGATCAGGAGGCTGGGCCAGGAGCCCTGCGTCCTGGGGTGGGAGAGACCTGGCCCCTAGAGAGGTGCTGTCTCTCATCCGCTCAGGGCTCCAGAGAGCCCCTGCCTAGAAGGAAGTGAGGGACCCCCTCCATTTCCACAGGGCCTGGTGTAGGCGAAGGCTTTGATGCCTAAATGAGAAGCATGTCTATCTAAGCCTGGGAAAGGCTTGTCATTCTGAGCCTCTGTGACCCCCAAAACATAACAAAGAAGCCAACATTTTAAGAGGGCCTTAGGGAGAATCACCCACACCTCTCTCCCTCTCCCAGTGTTTTATAGAGTAATAGCAGGTTAGGATAAACATAAAGACCAGTCTTAATGGGCAAATATTAAACTAGAAGCTGGAAAGAGGAAGGACAGCTCCACAGCTCCCGTACTTTGGGGATGTTGGAGTGGTGGAGGGTAGGTTGGTTAAAAGACTGATTAAAATAACCTTGAATTACACACACACACACACACACACACACACACACACACACACACACACACACAACCAAAGGACTCTGCTTCCACCCCACCTGCAGGGCTGGGGAATTTCTAAGGCTTTCAGATGTAGAACTAAGTGAACACATCTTCAAAGACCTCAGGGACTCTCTCTTAGTCATCTCTCAACCCCAGGGGTCTTTCCCTTTAGGCTAGCTCTTTCATCCATACCTGAAAATCCCAGACTTACAGAGCAAGAATGGGCCTCAGGGATGATCTCAAACCATCCTCTCCCATTAAAGATGAGGAAACTGAGGCTCTGTGCTTTCGGTTCCCTCACTTCCCATGTGACTTGCTCCCAAATTACTCAGCTGATAAATGGCAGGATGAGGAGTCAGGAGTTTCTGGAATTGGAGTGTGGCTGTTTATTTCCTTTGGCCTCCTTACTCTCAGCTGCCTGTCAGACTTACCCCTACCATCATAACCTTTTCATCCCCAGGTTTCCGAGAGAGCGCTTTTTCCTTCTCCATGCTGGCTGCTGGGGTCATGCATGCGGTAGCCACGGCCTGCAGCCTGGGCAAGCTGGTGAGCTGCAGCTGCGGCTGGAAGGGCAGTGGCGAGCAGGATCGGCTGAGGGCCAAACTGCTGCAGCTGCAGGCACTGTCCCGGGGCAAGAGTTTTCCCCACTCCCTGCCCAGCCCGGGCCCTGGCTCAGGCCCCAGCCCTGGCCCCCAGGACACATGGGAATGGGGTGGCTGTAACCATGACATGGACTTTGGAGAGAAGTTCTCTCGGGATTTCTTGGATTCCAGGGAAGCTCCCCGGGACATCCAGGCACGAATGCGAATCCACAACAACAGGGTGGGGCGTCAGGTATGTGTGTGCAACTTGCCCTCCGTCTCCCTAGCTTTCGAGGCCTGGCTAGATCTTGGGAGGCACAGCATAGTAAGAGGATGTGGTGGCTGATTGTCACTCACCAGCTGGGTGGCCTGGAGCAGAGCAAGTCACTTAACCTCAGTTTTGCATCTGTAAAAAGAGTCTAATGATACCTACCTTACAGTGTCATTAAGAGTGAGCTAGCAAATAGAGCACCCAGAATAGTGCCTAGTCCTTGGCAGGTGCTCATTACATGGTAGCTATTATTGTAGCTGTCTTCCCTACAGAATTTAGGGGTGCTAGACTCCCTGGTTTAGCAGTGCTCACTCTGGAAAGAGCATTGGACTGGGAGTCAGGACAACTGGAGCTGAGTCCTGTTGCCAGCTAGTTATTGAAGATGGGCAAATTACACTCTGCTTCGGCTTCAGTTCTGCAACCATAAAATGAGGGAGTTGGGCTATTAGCCAGCCTCGAAGTGCCCTTTCTCTTCTGATATTTCCTTGTCATTCTTGCCTCTATTTGTCCCTCTGTGCCCTCTGTTCCCTCCCCTCTCCTGTGCCTCTGTGCTCTGTCCATTTGCTGCCCTCCCCTTTCACCTCTTCCCGGCTGATGCTCTAGGTGGTAATTGAAAACCTGAAGCGGAAATGCAAGTGCCATGGCACATCAGGCAGCTGCCAGTTCAAGACGTGCTGGAGGTCAGCCCCAGAGTTCCGGGTGGTAGGGGCGGCCTTGAGGGAGCGGCTGGGCCGGGCCATCTTCATTGATACTCACAACCGCAACTCTGGAGCCTTCCAACCCCGCCTTCGTCCCCGTCGCCTCTCAGGAGAACTGGTCTACTTTGAGAAGTCTCCTGACTTCTGTGAGCGAGACCCCACCATGGGCTCCCCAGGCACGCGGGGCCGGGCCTGCAACAAGACCAGCCGCCTGCTGGATGGCTGTGGCAGCCTGTGCTGTGGCCGCGGCCACAACGTGCTCCGGCAGACACGAGTTGAGCGCTGTCATTGCCGTTTCCACTGGTGCTGCTACGTGCTATGTGATGAGTGCAAGGTCACAGAATGGGTCAACGTATGTAAGTGAGGGTCAGCCTCACTGAGGGGCTGGGGAAGGGGAGGGGCACCTTTGCAGCCTTTTGCTCTGATTTCTGTCCAGGGTCAATCTTGGCCCCTGGAAGCTCAAAGTATCTACCTAGAAACAGCTTTGGGGATGGTAGGGGTCAGGTGGAGTCTGTAATGTGTGGCCTTCTCCCCCACAGTAGGAGGGCCTTGGGGGGGGCTGTCACCCTCTTCTGCTCCTTGAACATCTGAATGGACTAAGATGAAATGAACTGTATGGCCCCCCTCTACCCAACCTGGGGTCCCTTTTACTCTCATTCACACTCCTTTTGGCTGGGGAGTCCCTATAGTTTGACCACTCTTTTCTTTTGAGGGACAGCCCTAGGTATTGTGTGGAGCCATAAGACCTGTATCCAGAAGGAGACCACTCACTCCTATTTGCTGTTCCCAAACTCCTTTACTGCAGCCTGGGCCCCCTCTTAGCGAGTAATGGGAGATGGTTGTAGAGAGGTTTTTCTTAGGGAAGGGACGGAGCACAGGGCACTCAAAAACCCTGAAAGTTGTCTGTCTAGGCCCTTAGGGAAGCTGTCCCCCCAATTCAGATGTTAAAGGGAACCCTCCAAAGGAAGAATTTTACCTAAGATTCTCTGAGCCTCTTTTTCTTTCTTCAGCGGGGGGTGGGGGGTGGGAATGGATAATTTATTGTACCGAGACTTGTTCTTGGTTCCTGTTTGTAACAAAAATAAATTAAGTTACTGGACCGGTGAATACAGATGGTGATATTTCTACCCACACTTGGGATCCCAGTCCTGGATTCTTTGCCGGGTGATTTCTCCTACCCTCCCACACTCAATGACTTTTTGTATATCATGCCTGGTTCCACAAAGGATTCCAGATGGTCTTCAGGTGACCTGGTGACTTTTAGTGTGGTGTGAGGGACTAGAGATGTAAACATAAGCCCTATTTACATTCTCTGTGCCTCAACTCCAAATTTTGCCTTGGTCACTGCCCTCAAACAGGGGTTGGCTTTTCTTTTCCCCCCTGTAAAGGGCTTGATGGTAGATACATTAGGCTTTCGAACTTTGTCGAAACTACTCAACTCTGCCATAATTACTCAAAAGCAGCCATAGACCATACATAAACAAATGGGCATGGCTAGGTCCAATAAAACTTAATTCACAGAAATGGACTGTGGGACCAGATTTGGTCCTCTGGCTGTGGTTTGTTTTGACCCCTACCCTACACACCATGAGGTCACCTCCTTTCTGGGGTTTTTAAGTCCTGCAGATGTCCCAACATTGAACCTGGACCCAAAAGGGCAGGTTCTTTTCTCTCTGGCTCCAAATCAGAGAACTTGGAGATAGATGCAAGACTAATGGGAAACATATATAAAGGATTCCTACGCTCAAAATTGGAGTTTTTTACTTTGGAAACCAGAAAAACCAGCATGCTCTCCCACTGAATTATTTGCCTAAGTAGTTTGTCTTTCCTTATTCAGAGCTCTTCTGCATTTAATCTTAATAAAACAATGCCTTTATCTTTTAGGAGATAGCCATAACTAGAGAGAACAGAGTTTCTTTTATTTCATTTCCGATTTCTTTCTATTCCTAGCCCAGTATCATTGAAAATAAACAATTAGGGCTTCCCTGGTGGCGCAGTGGTTGACAATCCGCCTGCCAATGCGGGGGACACGGGTTCGATCCCTGGCCTGGGAAGATCCCACATGCTGCGGAGTAACTAAGCCTGTGCGCCACAGCTACTGAGTCTGTGCTATAGAGCCCACGAGCCACAACTACTGAGCCTGCGTGCCACAACTACGGAAGCCTGCACACCTAGAGCCTGTGCTCCGCTCCGCAACAAGAGAAGCCACCACAATGAGAAGCCCGCACACCACAACGAAGAGTAACCCCCGCTCACCGCAACTAGAGAAAGCCCGTGCGCAGCAATGAAGACCCAACGCAGCCAAAAATTTTTAAAAAATACAATAAATAAATTTATTTAAAAAAAGAAAAGAAACAATTATTTTCAATTCAGAAAAGGAATCTGCATCACAAATTTAGAACTTTACAAATAACTGAATATTTATGGAGTTGCAGGATGCTGACTCTATCAGGTCATCTCCTTGGCTAGGGGATGTAGAAATAGTCCTTTTCACTCCTCTAGGCAATAGCTATATCTGCTACTCAAATTATCCTCAAAATCAGGTGAAATGACGGTAGCATCAGGGTAGCAAGAACCGCAAGGGGTGTTGGTTTCGGGCAGTAGTTTATGGCAAAACTTTATGTCCTGAATTTCTGCTTGTGCACTGAGAATTCTTGATTTGGAAATTTGATAGAGGTAGGCTTTAGGCACTGACTGAGCCTAACGTATATATGGGATAGTTGGGGAGAGAGGGATGCAGCTAGAATACACACAGGATATGAGAGAGAATAATGATAAGGAAAATCCAGAATGGGAATTTCTCACACTCAGGAAGAGGGAGGAGAATGTCCAATGAAATCACAGCAGGAATATTTCAGTTTTTCCCGTATTTCCTTCCTCTATGCTCTCTTTGGCTCCCTTTCTCCTTCTAGCGTTCTCTCTTCTTTCGTCAGACACACTCTGTGGCAAACTTAAGCCCCAAACCACAACCTTGAGAAATTCCAAATGGATTTTGTCAGCAAGGCCAACACCCCCCTCCCCACCCCTGCTCCCGGCACACGCTCTGGGCTCAGGCCCAGGCCTGGGGTCAGTGACAGGAGTGGGAGTGTGCAACCCACAGAGCGGGTGGCTAAAATTTCAGCTTTAGTTAGCGCCAATGGCAGCCAGAGGGAGGGAGAAAGACTGATGAACTGTAAGTCAGGCCTCTTGGCCTCCTTCAGCTCTGGACAGAGTTCTTCTTCCCTTAGCTTTTCAAGTGGCTGGGGAGCTGGGGAGTGGCACTGGCTGGCTTATTGCCAGCTGAGCAGCACCCCTCCTGTCTGTGTTCCTCTTCGCTCCATGGGAAGTGCCCAGTAATGCTGCAACAGACACTTTCCTCTCCAGACTCCAGATGGTGAAGGATAGAAGGGCTGGGAGATTCTCCAGTTCCATTCAACAGTTCTGACTCAAATATCATGGTACTTGCTGCTAACCATACTAGACTGTCACCATTTCCATCCTTCTGTCACACCTGGACCCAACCTTGAGAGGATCTGAAGACTTCAGCAGGAACATTGACAGGTGTCACCTCCTGTCGGAGTCCCACAAGGCATGTTGGTATGGTTGAGGCACTAGCAAGGGCAGTTGCAAAGCATAATTTTGGTGATCAGTGTGTGGGCATAACCTGGTGGGGTGTGCCTAGAAAATTCTAGGAAAAGAAATGAAAAGAGTAATCATGTGGAGGTATCACAGGGCCCACTCTAGGAGTCTGTAATAACACTAGAGGAGTCTTCTGCCATTTAAAACAGAGCGCTTAGGAGGGCAAAGGCCCTTAATGGCAATAGCCCAGGATGGATACAACTCTCTTTGTTATAAACATGATCCTTGTTATCCATCTCACCCTTCACCATCTTTTCTTTTCTTTTCTTGGAGTATAGTTGACTTACACTGTTGTGTTAGTTTCAAGTGTACAGCAAAGTGATTCAGTTATATGTATACATATATTCATTCTTTTTCATATTCTTTTCTCATATCACAGAATATTGAGTAGAGTTCCCTGTGCTATACATTAGGTCCTTGTTGGTTACCTATCTTACATATAGTAGTGTGGGGACTTCCCTGGTGGTGCAGTTGTTAAGAATCCGCCTGCCAAGGCAGGGGACACAGGTTCGATCCCTGGTCCAGGAAGATCCCACATGCCGCGGAGCAGCTAAGCCTGTGTGCCGCAACTACTGAGCCTGTGCTCGAGAGCCTGCGAGCCACAACTAGGGAGCCCATGTACCACAACTACTGAAGCCCGTGCACCTAGAGCTTGTGCTCTGCAACAAGAGAAGCCACCACAATGAGAAGCACGCTCACCGCAACGAAGAGTAGCCGCCGCTCGCCACAACTAGAGACAGCCCGCTTGCAGCAACGAAGACCCAACACAGCCAAAAATAAATAAATTTATTTAAAAAATATATAGCAGTGTCTGTATGTTAATCCCAAGCTCCTGATTTATCCCTCCTTCCCCCCTGCCCCAGACATTTCCCCTTTGGTAACCATAAGTTTGTTTTCAATCATCCTTCACCATCCTTTTTCTGTTTTTAAATAATATCTTAATTTTATTGGAGTATAGTTGATTTACAATGTTGTATCAGTTTCAGGTGTACAGCAAAGTGATTCAGTTATACATATACATATATGCATTCTTTTTTGGATTCTTTTCTCATGTAGGTTATCACTCATCCTTCACCATCTTAAATTAAGGGCCTCTTGACTTCACATTCCAGGGTTGTGTTATTCTTCAGGTTAAAATAAGAGAGAAAACAAACTGGGGGGACTTCCCTGGCAGTCCAGTGGTTAAGACTTTGTCTTCGTGTGGGTTCCATCCCTGGTTGGGGAGCTAAGATCCCACATGCCTCCAGCCAAAAAACCAAAACATAAAACAATGTTGTAACAAAGCAATATTGTAACAGAGTCAATACAAGACAATATTGTAACAAAGTCAATAAAGCAATATTGTAACAAAGTCAATAAAGACTTTAAAACAAACAAACAAAAAAACCCAAACCGGAATAAGAGGAAGGGACTGGTGAATTCATACACCAGCGATTGATGGGGATAAGGGGTAGACAGAGTGTAGCTATCTACCAGTCTAGCTCTTCTTGGAAGGAGACAAGAAACAAGGTAAAAACAAAAACAAAAACAAAAACAAATTTAAAAAGCAACAATTTTGGCTCAAGCTTTAGGGAAGAGCCATGTGTTCCCTTGTACAGATGGTCCCAACTTACAATGGTTTGACTTACGATTTTTTTACTTTATGATGGTGCAAAAGTGATATGCCTCGAGTAGAAACTGTAAATTAATTTTGAATTTTGATCTTTTCCCAGGCTATTTGGTATGATGTTCTGCTGTGATGCTAGGCAGTGGCAGTGAGTTGCAGCTCCCAGTCAGCCATGCCATCACAAGGGTAAACAACTGATACACTTACAACCATTCTGTGCCCATACAAGCATTCTGTTTTCCACTTTAAGTATAGTATAGTATTCAGTAGATTACATAAGATATTCAACACTTTATTATAAAATAGGCTTTGGGTTAGATTATTTTGCCCAACTGTAGGCTAATGTAAGTGTTCTGAACATGTTTAAGGCAGGCTAGGCTAAGCTATTATGTTCAGTAGGTTAGGTGCAAACGCATTTTTGACTTAAGATGTTTTAACTTACGATGGGTTTATTGGGATGTAACCCCACTGTAAGCTGAGGAGGATCTGTACTGCTGTAAATGAGGAGAAAGGGCACTTCAAGAACCTTTTTCCATTCTTAGCATTACTAGCGCTCTTCTTGTATCACAGCTGTGACTGTTCCAAGGCAGCTTTGCATGTCTAGACCAGCTGCAGAAATGAGTGTGAGGAAAGTGGAGGTTGGCAGGAATAGAGAAACACGGGTGCAAAATCCCTCACTTTCTTTGTAATCCTAAAATTCATACTCATCTAGGTATACTTCCTCAAACCATACCTCTGAATACTGGTCTTCAACCGTTTGTCTTTCAAGTTTCAACTTCCTAACTGGCCCAGTGTCCAGCTGTTTCCTTCAGTCTCTTAAATGCATCACTCTCCCTCTTCCCTATGGAAACGATCTCTTGATTCTCACCCCCGAGCAACCTAGTCTTAGTAGTGAGTAGAAACACGGGTGCAGTGAGGGCTCTCAGGGGGGTGCACGTAGCCCTGATTAAGAAATGAAGCTGAGGATTTCCCTGGTGGTGCAATGGTTAAGAATCCGCCTGCCAATGCAGGGGACACGGGTTCAAGCCCTGGCGCGGGAAGATCCCACATGCCGCGGAGCAACTAAGCCCGTGCGCTACAACTACTGAACCTGCGCTCTAGAGCCCGCGAGCCACAACTACTGAAGCCCGCGCGCCTAGAGCCCGTGCTCCACAACAAGAGAAGCCACCGCAATGAGAAGACTGTGCACCGCAACGACGAACAGTAGCTCCCGTTTGCCGCAACTAGAGAAAGCCCGCGCACAGCAACGAAGACCCAACGCAGCCAAAAATAAATAAATAAATGTATATAGGAAAAAAAGGTTAAAAAAAATGAAGATGAGAGCTAAGGGGTAAGGTCCAAAGCAAGGGCTGTTCACTCATACTCTGCTCCTTCCTGACTTTGCCCAAGGAGTCCCAGTCTCCAGTGTGCCCACTATGCGGCCCAGTCCTTAAATAACAGACATGGCTCTGAGGCTTGGGATTCTCACCTCTGTCCCCACTGTCTCACCCCCATTTCCTAGCTCCCGCCTCCGCCGCCCGCAGTTTCCAGCCCCCACTTCGGCCCCCGCCAGGTCGTCCACTCAGGCGCCCGCTGCTTCTGCTGCAGCAGCTGCCATGGTGATGGATCTCGCGAGAACTGCCGCTCGCCGCCACGCAGTTCTCGCGCGATCGGGGAGGTGGGAAGTATCCTGGTCTGGGGGTGAGGGTACGCCGCACAGCTCCTGTAGCCGTCGCGGTTTCCGGTGCTAGGTGGAGGGAAGGAAGGAGGGAGCCGGGAGCGGGGCCAGGGGAGCAGCCGCGCTGAAATCGGCGGAGGGAGTCGGAGAGAGTGGAGCGAGAGCCGAGCGGAACCTGCGGGGGCGGAGGCGGCGGCCTCAGCGGCGGAGCTGGGAGCAGGAACAGGTGAGGGGCTGGGGAGGAGGGAAGGCGGGTCCCGGTAGAGGAGAGACTCGGGTGGGAGCTGAGAAGATAGACCCCCACCCCCACCCCAGCTCGCTCGCTCGCTCGCCCGGCACTGCTTGGCATGAGCCAGTGTGGTCCTTCCCACCAGAGAGCTCGGAGACGGGGCGCCGGGCCAGCCACACGCCTGCCCCCGCATTTGAAGGACACGGAGCTGGGGTGGGGGTGGAGGGCGCACATGGATTTGTCCTCCGCCTCGCACAAGGGGGCGACCCGGGCTGCAGTTAGGTTCCCCTCGCCTGCAGGAGGTGGGCTTTTGAAGGGTTGGGGTTGAGGGGGAGGAAAGCAGTCTAAGGTGAGGTGACGCGGGGGCGGTGATGGCTGTTTTGTATCCTTTTCCTATTAAAGGGCTAGGGAATGTCGCTTTTTCCTACCCCTCATCCCCCTCCACCTTAGTAATAGACCAGAGAGAAGCCTTGCTATAGTGACACCCCCTCCCCACATCGTGGCGCAGGGGTGCTTAGGGGGTTTAGGGATTAACCGGGAACACAGGCTAGTGGGGCACCCCAGGGGCACTATTCTGGTGGAGGCTGAGCTTTCGGGTCTTGGGGACCGCACGTCGGGAAGAGGGCAGCAGGTGGGGAGCAAGAGGAGAGGAGGCAGGAGGGGGAGGGGGATCTGATCTTGCTTGGAGAAGAGAGGTGGTGCCTTCCTCCCCCAGGCGAAGCGGGGGCGGTCTCACAGGAGGAGGGAGCATCTTGTCACTGGCTCTGAGTTTCTGTCTTCCAATCCGCTTTCTTTCTTTAGGAAGTACCAGGATTCCCGGAACATAAAATGGAGCCATTGCTTATACCAATGTCTGCGGGAAGGGGGCGGGGGTGTGTGGAATTCCCTGTTGAAAACGGGCCACTTGATTAGCAAAGTGGTAGCTCCTCTTTTGGGGGAGTTGCCTTCTTTCTGGGTTGTATTACTGCTGGTCTCTCTCTAGCCAGGCCAGGAGGAGTGTGGTATGTGGTCAGGAGTGAGAAGAAATAGTGAGGTCATTGGGTGAGGGAGAAATGTAACTTAAAACCTGTCTCTGCCGCGGTTGGATTGGGTCACCCCTGGTCTATGGCATGAAAGTTTTATTTGGTAGGAGATCTGCTGCAGGAGTCTGATTGCTTGGGTCAGTGCAACAGGGCAGAATCTAGTCTCTGCATACTTCCTCCCGTGTCCCTAATCAGGTGTTGACAGTCTTTGCTGCCATTTTGTCTTGAGCTTGTTGTTGGGGGGGTCTCCACTTGCTGTTACTGGAATGGGTCAGTGAATTGGTCATTGTACCTTAGACCCGAATTTGAATAACACGTCTAGAAAAGCTCATTCTAAGAAAGAAGCTGATCCACCTTTTCACAGAATGGATCATTGATCGTGGATTCAGCTGGGAAGGGTCCTCCTGTATCCCATATACACATGCCTCCTGCCTCCCAGCATAGAGTTATTACCTTGCGTAGTCAAAATTTTTTACGTGTATGTCTTGCTTTTCCAAAGAGAAGAAGCTTTTTGAGTTCAGGAATTGGATCTCATCTTGTATCTCCCACACTATCTGTGCACACAGTAGGCACTCATGATGAATACAGGATGTGAATGAACAGAACTCAGGTTTTCTGACCGCAGTTTAAGGAAAGAGGAGGAGAGGGCTTGGCTGTCAGGGAGAGTGCCTGAAGATAGCTAAGTGAGGGTGTAAAGGTCCTTAGCCTTTGTAATTAAGAAGTCTTGGTCTCTCCACCTTCCTAAGAGGCAAAAAACAGTCATGGATAATGAAAGTAAGACCCCAAAAGAAAAATATTAGAACACAGAGTCATTATTTATCAGAAATCCCAGATCTCCTGCTTCCCCATTGTGGGCAAAGGGGTCTCTCCATTAGACCTAAGTCCTTCAGAGTGTTGTCTGCAGATTGGGATCCTGGTAATTACGGAGAAGGGAGCCAGTGTATGTATGTGGTGCCTGGCATAGAACTGGTGCCAGTGAATGGTAGCTGCTATGATTAAACTGAATGCAAGTGTAAAGGAGAGCAGACAGCAGGCTAGAAAGAGTGGAAGTGAAGTCTTAAGTGCACAGAGGGTCATAAAGCGTGTTTACCTCTGCTGGTCTCTTCCACTGGAGTCATAATAGAGAAAATGGACTCAGAGGACAGTGGGTGGGATTTGTTGGTCAGAAGGAGGAAGTTCTTTAAAACCAGGTTTGTTAAAGTTGAATCAATAACTGAGGGAAATTGTGGAATCTGCTTCCTCATATACCTTTAGAAATGGATGTCAAGGGCTTCCCTGGTGGCGCAGTGGTTGAGAGTCCGCCTGCAGATGCAGGGGACACGGGTTCGTTCCCCGGTCCTGGAAGATCCCACATGCCGCAGAGTGGCTGGGCCCGTGAGCCATGGCCGCTGAGCCTGCACGTCCGGAGCCGGTGCTCCGCAACGGGAGAGGCCAGGGCGGTGGGAGGCCCGCGTACTGCAAAAAAAAAAAAAAAAGAAAAAGAAATGGATGTCAAGAGGCTTGAGACTCAAAACATGTCACTGTATTTGGCTCTCCTCACCATTTTTTTTTTAATTGAGGTATGGTTGATTTACAGTATTGTTTTGGTTTCAGGTGTACGCATAGTTCCCTTCACCATTTTTTTTTTTTTTTTTTTTTTGCGGTACGCGGGCCTCTCACTGTTGTGGCCTCTCCCGTTGCGGAGCGCAGGCTCCGGACGCGCAGGCTCAGCGGCCATGGCTCACGGGCCTAGCCGCTCCGCCGCATGTGGGATCCTCCTGGACCGGGGCACGAACCCGTGTCCCCTGCATCGGCAGGCAGACTCTCAACCACCGCACCACCAGGGAAGCCCCCCTTCACCATTTTTGTTGCAAGTGAATTTAGAGGCAAAATGGTATGGTAATTAAGAGTGTGGACCTTGGAATCAGACAAAACTGAGTTCAAATCCTGCCTCTGCTAATTACTAGTTGTGTGATTTTGGTGAAATTATTTGTCCTCTTTTAGCTTCATTTTCCTCATCTGTAAAGAGTATGATAATGATATACCTATTCATAGTGTTGGCATGAGAATCAAATGAGATAATACATGTAAAGCACTTAGTATTATACAAAGTACACATAGTAAGCCTCAGGTAAATGTTAGCTGCTGTTAATAATCACCATCATCATAGAAATAATAACATGAGCACTCAGGGCTGCCTTAAAGAGGAGGTTTACAAAAGAACAACTTGCCGCCTGAAGCGCCTGTGTAGAGGGATGACTGTTACCGTGACTTTTTGTGCTGGTTGTAGGCTTACGAGCAGTGAAATCTTTTTTTCAGCATCAGCCTCACAGAGGCAGCTCCTGTTGCCTGAGTGGGAGGTGAAGCTGGAGCAAGGCAGGGTCCCTGAGCTATCAACTTGGATGTAGGGTGAGGATATGGGGGCTCACAAATAGTGTTCAGTGTGACTCTGAGGTAATGGTTGACTCTTCCATAAAAGAGCACCCTGATTGTCCTAGGTTGGGCATTTAGTTTGCTGGCTCCCATTATTTTAGATTTCAGTTAGTATTTCAGCATCCTCCATTTCCTGGGCCACTCTTTTCACTTAGTCATATCTCCTTTAAATGTCTGCCTTCGTTTCAGAATGTACTGTATTAAGATCCAGAGTTGCGATATCTGTAATTCTGTGTACTGTACCTTTTCCAACATCTATTGCAAATATAGGTAGAATGCTAATAAAACTGTTTGATAATGAAAGGACATGAGGAGCATTTGGAGAAAGTTCTACAAATGTTTGAAGGCTTTGTATTGTAGTCTAGGAAAGAACTGACTGAGATAGGGAGTCTATGAAGGTGTTAGAGATTTGTCATGGACTTCTGCAAGGGATCTGCTGCACCATATGGACCAGAAGGGAAATGGCTCAAGATTTCAGGGATCCACCATTAGCACTATATTCCTGAAGAAAGGTGAAATGCCTGGGTGTGGCAGATCTTGGTTCCCTGACAACCAGGGATTGAACCCAGGCCCTCGGCAGTGAAAGCGCGGAGTCCTAACCACTGGACCTCCAGGGAATTCCCATAACCTGTCCTTTATGAGCTTAAACACAAGAGTGTCAAGCATAAATGTTTAAATTTCAACATGATTTAGGGTGCAGAAGAACATTTGCTCTCTTTTGGAGTGGTTTTGTCCCCTATCCTCCACTTAAAAAAAAAAACAATTGAACTTTACCTTCTATAAAATCTTATTTGAAGTCTGATACGTAAAATGCACAACAGTGCTGCTGCTCTGGTAGCGGTGGAGAGTGGCGGAACGTAATTAGAGCCTCTCACAGAGTTCTCCCTTTCCCCCAGGCAGGCTCTGAATCCCACCCAGGGAACCCTGGGGCTCTGAGAACGTGGAAGCCACTTCTCCAGTTTGTCAGATACGGGAAAAGGATTGGAGATCACCTAAAGAGTACTGTCTTCCTCAACCTCACAGATGTTTGCCATCATCAGTAGAACCGTGTTCAGCAACAAGCATATCAGTCACTAGCTACAGATCAGTCATGGAGCTGGGTGCTGGGAACATGAAACATGAATAAGGCATGGTCCCTGCTGGCAAGGGACTGAGAGTCTAGTGAAATACTTCCCAAACTTTTTCCCACCATGGCATACAGAGAAAAGGGTAATAGTGAAACAGGCATAGCTGCTTGCAACCTGAGATGACTGGCCCATGGGCTCTAGCCACCCTAAGCCCTGCCTAGCTGTCCAGTATTGATGGGACCAGTATCTCCAGCTGACCTGTATTGCATTAAAGGCACATTATTTGGGAAGTTCCAGCTCTGGGAAGCAAAACACACAAAGGTGAATAAAACATTCTGTGGTAAGTCCTAGAGTAGAAGTGTGTTTGAGGTGCTAGGGGATCACAGATGGCTCTTATCGCTCAAGGCAGGTGATTCTCTGTCTTCTGTATCCTTAGGCTGCTCTATGATGGGTGGCTTTGTCCAAATCATGGCCTTCTGTTTCATCTGTTCACTGGCAATTCCATCTTTTTTTAATTTTTTAATTTAATTTAATTAATTTTTTTATACAGCAGGTTCTTATTTGTCATCCATTTTATACCCATCAGTGTATACATGTCAATCCCAATCTTCCAATTCATCACATCACCACCACCCCTGCCCCCCCCTCCCCGCCACTTTCCCCCCTTGGTGTCCATACATTTGTTCTCTACATCTGTGTCTCAGTTTCTGCCCTGCAAACTGGTTTATCTGTACCATTTTTCTAGGTTCCACATATATGCGTTAACATACGATATTTGTTTTTCTCTTTCTGACTTACTTCACTCTGTATGACAGTCTCTAGATCCATCCACGTCTCAACAAATGACCCAATTTCAGTCCTTTTTATGGCTGAGTAATATTGCATTGTATATATGTACCACATCTTCTTTATCCATTCGTCTGTCGATGGGCATTTAGGTTGCTTCCATGACCTGGCTATTGTAAATAGGGCTGCAGTGAACATTGGGGTGCATGTGTCTTTTTAAATTATGGTTTTCTGTGGGTATATGCCCAGTAGTGGGCTTGCTGGGTCATATGGTAATTCCAGTTTTAGTTTTTTTTGTTGTTGTTGTTTTCCAGTTTTAGTTTTTTAAGGAACCTCCATACTGTTCTCCATAGTGGCTGTATCAATTTACATTCCCACCAACAGTGCAAGAGGGTTCCCTTTTCTCCACACCCACTCCAGCGTTTGTTGTTCGTAGATTTTCTGATGACGCCCATTCTAACTGGTGTGAGGTGATACCTCATTGTAGTTTTGATTTGCATTTCTCTAATAATTAGTGATGTTGAGTAGCTTTTCATATGCTTCTTGGTCATCTGTATGTCTTCTTTGGAGAAATGTCTATTTAGGTCTTCTGCCCATTTTTTTTTTTTTTTTTTGGTATGCGGGCCTCTCACTTTTGTGGCCTCTCCCGTTGTGGAGCACAGGCTCCGGACGCACAGGCTCAGTGGCCATGGCTCACGGGCCTAACCGCTCCGCAGCATGTGGGATCTTCCAGGACCGGGGCACGAACCCGTGTCCCCTGCATCTGCAGGCGGACTCCCGACCACTGCGCCACCAGGGAAGCCCTTCTGCCCATTTTTGGATTGAGTTATTTGTTTTTTTAATATTGAGCTGCATGAGCTGTTTATATATTTGGGAGATTAATCCTTTGTCTGTTGATTCGTTCGCAAATATTTTCTCCCATTCTGAGGGTTGTCTTTTCATCTTGTTTATGGTTTCCTTTGCTGTGCAAAAGCTTTGAAGTTTCATTCGGTCCCATTTGTTTATTTTTGTTTTTTATTTCCATTACTCTAGGAGGTGGATCAAAAAAGATCTTGCTGTGATTTATGTCAAAGAATGTTCTTGCTATCTTTTTCTCTAAGAGTTTTATAGTGTCCGGTCTTACATTTAGGTCTCTAATCCATTTTGAGTTTATTTTTGTGTATGGTGTTAAGGAGTGTTCTAATTTTATTCTTTTACATGTAGCTGTCCAGTTTTCCCAGCACCACTTATTGAAGAGACTGTCTTTTCTCCTTTGTATATCCTTGCCTCCTTTGTCATAGATTAGCTGACCAGAGGTGCGTGGGTTTATCTCTGGGCTTTCTATCTTGTTCTGTTGATCTATATTTCTGTTTTTGTGCCAGTATCATATTGTCTTGATTACTGTAGCTTTGTAGTATAGTCTGAAGTCAGGGAGTCTGATTCTTCCAGCTCCATTTTTTTCCCTCAAGACTGCTTTGGCTATTCGGGGTCTTTTGTGTCTCCATACAAATTTTAAGATTGGCAATTCCATCTTGACCTGCATAGTGGGATCAGATTGGGACAAAGATTTACTAGGGCTTTAGGCTGATTACTCATGGAATTTAAGTGATTTTGTAATTAGGAAAGTACAGTGTTCCGGATATCCAAGGCTATTGATGTGGGCATTGGAGCAGCCATCGAATATCAGGAGATGGTGCAGTTGTAAACTGGTCAGATTCTAAGAATAAGGCAAGCTGAAAGCTTTGGTGAGAGGGTGGTGCCACAGAATGTTCCAAGGAAACAAATGAGTCTAGTTTTTATCCGGTCACTGTTTTATCTAGCGAAGTCACGTATTCTGAAACAGACTTAATGCTCTGTTCTGACTCACTTGCTGAGGGTTGTCCGTAGGAAAAGCCATACCCTTTCTCGGTGTTTGGGTCTTTATCAGGGCAATTTAGAATCCTACTTCACTTGGTGTTGTGGCCTCCTTCAGGTCATCCTGTACTGGAGTCTTCCTCTCAGACTAGAAGGGAAACTGGCATAGGATTCTGGCTTGAGCCTAAATGCTGCTAGTTGAGTTAAATGGAGGCTAATTTTAGTTAGATATGTTCTAATTTATAACAAGGTCATCACTGATTGCCTAGTAGTTAAGTTCAGTAGGTGTTTTTTAGGCCTTATCTTAATATGACCTTTCTACAGCCTTTGACTCTCTCTTTTTTTTTTTTTTTTTTAATGTTCTTTCCTCATTGGTGTCTCTGATGTCTCACTCTTTTGATTTCCTTTCAACCCTTTTGGTTGCTTCCTACTCTCTTTCCTGGGCTTCTTTTTTACCCACTGCTTTAAATGTTGATGTGCCCTAGGTTTCTGCCTTTGGCCTTTTCTCCTGTCTCACTGTACATGCTCTCCCTAGATATATCAATTAAGATGTATCAGTTACAAAAGATAGGAAACACACCTGTGGCTCAAACAATCAAAGGATTTATTAAACATATAGCAAGAAGTCTAGGTGACATAAGCCAGACACAAAAGGACAAATATTGTTTGATTCCACATTTATGAGATACCTAGAATAGTCAATTCAGAAACAGAAAGTAGAGTGGTTGTTTCCAGGGGCTGGGGAGAGGGGGATTATTGTCTAATAGGTGCAGAGTTTCAGTTTGGGAAGATGAAAAAGTTCTGGAGATGCACGGTGGTGATGGTCGCACAATAGTGTGAGTGTACTTAATGCCACTGAACTGTACACTTAAAAATGGTTAAAATGGTAAATTTTTTGTTTGTTTGTTTGTTTGTGGTACGCGGACCTCTCACTGTTGTGGCCTCTCCCATTGCGGAGCACAGGCTCCGTACGTGCAGGCTCAGCGGCCATGGCTCACGGGCCCAGCCGCTCCGCGGCATGTGGGATCTTCCCAGACCGGGGCACAAACCCGTGTCCCCTGCATCGGCAGGCGGACTCTCAACCACTGCACCACCAGGGAAGCCCTAAAATGCTAAATTTTATGTTATGTATATTCTACCACACACAGAAGTAGTCCAGGGGTAGAACGCTTTTTTTTTTAACTTTTTATTTTATATCGGAATGTAGCCGATTAACAATGTTAATCATTTCAGGTTAATCGTTAACTTCAGTGTTAATCGTTGCTGTGTTTCAGGTGCACAACAAAGTGACTCAGCCATACATATACATGTATCCATTCTCCTCCAAACTCCCCTCCCTTCCAGGCTGCCACATAACTTTTTATTTATTTTTTTAATCCAGCAACTTGACAGTGTTATTAAGGACCCAAGTTTTCTCAGTTTTTCTGCTCTGATATCCTAGTGTCCTTATGTCTATCCCTTCATGTACCCAAGATACTCCAGCATCTCACCCTTCTACATTAACATCCAAAGGCTGGACAAGAGAGCATTGACACATGTTCTTTTTTAAGATTGAGGAAAGCTTTCCCAGATACTCCCAGCAGACTTTCCTTACATCTTTATTGCCCAGAATTAGTGCCTAACCATTCGTGACTCAGTCACCGGCAAGAGAAATGGAATGCCCACATCCCTTCAGCTGATCAGTTTTCATACCCTAGGGCTGGCGAGGGGTAGTTCATACCCACTCCCTGCCAACATCTGAACAAAGTAGGGGTTTTGTTAGAAGAAAGAAGGGGAAGGTGGCTGTTGGTAGGCAGCCAGTAACTGCTGCCATACTGGATCATCTTGGTTCCTCTAGGGGCTTCAGTTACTATCTATGCAGATGATTTCATATATCCAAGCTAGACTTTTCTCCTGAGCTTCGTACCTTAGCACCTCAAAATTCACGTTAATCTAAAAACAAACATCTTCACTATCAGATCTGTTCCTCTTATGTTTTCTGCCTAAAGAATTGCCACTGAATCACACAGGCCAGAAACCTGGGAATCATCTTTGACTCTTCTCCTCTTCCTTCCTACGTTTAATTAGTCATTAAATCCTGTGGATTTTACTATTTTGTTGTTTCAAATCTGTCCTGTCCTCTATTGCCACCTCTGTTTCAGAACTTTTCTTATCTGAATTACTGTACCTCCCAAGTGGTCTCTGTGCTTCCAGTCTTTCCCCCTTTTATTTATTTATTTATTTTTATTTTTTTTGCGGTACGCGGGCCTCTCATTGTTGTGGCCTCTCCCGTTGCGGAGCACAGGCTCCGGATACGCAGGCTCAGCGGCCATGGCTCACGGGCCCAGCCGCTCCGCGGCATGTGGGATCTTCCCGGACCGGGGCATGAACCCGTGTCCCCTGCATCGGCAGGTGGACTCTCAACCACTGCACCACCAGGGAAGCCCTCCCCCTTTTAAATTATTCACTAAACTGCCGTCAGAATGGTCTTTCTTTCTTTCTTTCTTTTTATTTATTTATTTATTTATTTATTTATTTATTTATTTATTTATTTATGGCTGAGTTGGGTCTTTGTTGCTGTGCGCAGGCTTTCTCTAGTTGCGGCGAGCGGGGGCAACTCTTCATTACAGTGTGCTGGCTTCTCATTACAGTGGCTTCTCTTGTTGCGGAGCACGGGCTCTAGGCATATGGGCTTCAGTAGTTGTGGCTCACAGGCTGTAGAACTCAGGCTCAGTAGTTGTGGCGCACGGGCTTAGTTGCTCCATGGCATGTGGGATCTTCCCGGACCAGGACTCGTGTCCCCTGCATTGGCAGGCGGATTCTTAACCACTGCGCCACCAGGGAAGCCCCAGAATGATCTTTATTTATTTATTTATTTATTTATTTATTATTTAAAAATTTTGGCTGTGTTGGGTCTTCGTTGCTGTGCGTGGGCTTTCTCTGGTTGTGGCGAGTGGAGGCTACTCTTCATTGTGGTGTGTGGGCTTCTCATTGCAGCGGCTTCTCTTGTTGCAGAGCACGGGCTCTAGGTGCACAGGCTTCAGTAGTTGTGGCTTGCGGGCTCTAGAGCACAGGCTCAGTAGTTGTGGCGCATGGGCTTAGTTGCTCCGCAGCATGTGGGATCTTCCCGGGCCATGGCTTGAACCCGTGCCCCCCGCATTGGCAGGCAGATTCTTAACCACTGCACCACCAGGGAAGCCCAGGATGGTCTCTAAAGCACGTATCTGATCATGTTACTCAGTATGACCTTTAAGGCCCTTCATGATTAGCTCCTGCTTCTCTCTCCAGCCTCATCCCTTCCTTTTACTCACCATGCTGCAACCACTGCGCCACTAGGGAAGCCCCTATCCTCCAGTCTTGATTAACTGCTCCAGCTTTCTGTCCCCATAAAACTATGTGCTTATCCCACTCTTATCTTCACACAGTAATCCTCTGTTTCCTAGTCTTTCTCTCCCAATGACTGAGTTTCATGAAGGCAGAAACTGTCTTCCTCTGTATCCCTGGTTCATTATACTCAATAAATGTTTAATGAATGGATGGAAGCTGGCATCAGAAGCTGTTTCTTGGCTTTGGGAAATCTTTGAGTCTAATAGAATTCATTGAGATACTAATCTAGGAGTTCTTGTGTGCTGATTACAGTGCTCTTGAGGCAAAAATTTGGAAAGTTTACAGAGGTCACAAGCCACCTGCACTAAGGAAACTAAATACAGGCAGACCCTGCTTTGGTTTTCTTAAATTTTTTGGTCTGCTCCATTGGCTGTGCTAAAAATAGCATCTAATAGAGATTCTATTAGTGATATCTCAATTTGAAGATTGTTTGGGAATAAAGCTGCACCCTGCAGTTTAGTGCACCCTGCCTGGGCAGCACAGGATTTGGGAGGCTCTGGTCGTCCTTTCTCTGGGCCCGTGCAGCCTGAAGAGGAGGTGCTGGATCAGGAGTCCCCTCGGGGTGTCTCAGGACACATGCCTGCATCAGGAGTGGGCAGTGTGTGCGGCAGACTGAGCTGTGACTCTCAGAATCCCCTGGAGGGTGAGGCAGGCATGCCTCAAGTCCAGATAACTGAACAGTGAGTGACAGCAATGGCCTGCCCCTCCTGGAGGGTGGGAGAGAGGGATTGGGGGCAGTAAGTGATTTGTCAGTGAGGACGTCCTCAGGTGAGGCTTAAATCAGCCAATGTGCTTGGTTGAACTCCTGCAGTGTCGCACACGGAGGAGATAAAGTTTGTAACTGTAAAGTAGAATGTTGAGACATACTCTTTGCTAATAGAGATATTACTATATTCCATTTTTCATCTTGAGCCACTCACCTTTAGTTTTGACTGCTTCCTGTTTCTACCAGCCCATAGAACCCTGGTATTTTGCCCTGTTGACACAGGAGTGCCATCTGTGGCAAAAGAGGATGACTATAGGCAGTACAGCACATAGGGATACAGTCCAGGGTTTGTTTGTTTGTTTGCCATCTGCTTCCCAGAGCTTTCTCTAGGAATGCATTATGGTGAAAGTGAGAATTGGCTATATAGCCATAGATTTGTATTCGTGGCACAAAGCTGAAAGTTGCCACCATCCTGATGGTAGGGGCAGTATGCTATCTGGAAACAGGCAGGGACAGGGAAAGCCAAGACAAGAAAGCCAACACCCCCTTTGGAATGTTCATCTGAGTCAAGCTCCTGATTATATTAAAGAAGAGTTGTAATGTCCATTAATTTCAAGGCTTTGGGCTGCCATGGGGGACACATGGTAACTATTTGAATATTTCATTAGTTATCTATCAGCCCCACTGAATATTAAACGGCAAGAGAAAATTTTACCAATTTTAGTCTTCTAATCCTTTCATGACTTTCCCAAACCAGTCTTGGGGTCAGTATACGTGGAAAGTGGCCAAGAATTGACAGGAAAGCTAAGCAACCATCTGTGCATTACACAGAGATAACTGCTAGGACAGAAGAAATGATATAAGGACATCCTCAGATGAGGCTAAAATTAGCCAGTGTGCTTGATTGAACTCCTACAGTGGGCTTGGCACTGGGAGCAAGGAAAGATCCAAAATAAATAAAAGGCGTAGTCCTTGCCCATGGTGAGTAGTACACAGTTAACTTGGGGAGATGGTAAATATACAGACTTATAAAAGAAGAAAAAACTCCATAACATAGTGCCACTTGAGTGGTTCAGATAATTCAGGGTGCTTTATGTAGCATGCCAGAAAATAGAAATAAGTGTAACACTGGGATCAGATTTTGAACCAAGACTTTAGCATGATAGCTTAGCAAAGGAGCAAACCAAAGGACAGTGTATGCATGTTCTGGGGCAAGGGATATCTTTCAGCCACTGCTCGACTCACAGTTGGTAAATCATTTAGCCAGCAACAGTTCCAGTCATGAAGGAAAGCAAGATAAATGTATGGTATAAATTCAATTCAGAATCTGGGCCAAAGCCTGTTACTTAAGCTTTAAAGCAAAGTATCATCTGGAGCTGAAGGAAATGACACCTGAACTGGAGACAAGATAAGAACTAGGAAGACTTGGGGAAGGTCTAAATTTCTGGAAGTGATGGCAGCAGAACCAGAAGTCTGTCTACCACAAATTACCAGGGTTAGTGGGATCTGATCTTATTAGCTGGGCAGGTGTCCCCTCCTGCCTCAGGAATCCTCAAGAATCTGTCTGCCTGGGTGGTTGAGACAGGATGAGCAGGGAGGATGGCTATTGGGTGACTTGACTGAAGTTGAGGCCAAAGTTGAGCCAGGCCCTCCCCCTGGGGTGTGAGCGCTCTGGGTCAGGGGCAGGGCTCATCTGCGGAACCTACCCGGAGCACCACGCCTGGCTCATTAGTGGATGTCTGGGGAGGTCTTTGAAGATGAAACACTCCATAAGCACTCATTGTTTCTGTTTTTTGGACAAACTAGTACTTTGGTCTCCAGGAGCTGTTGATCTGGCTCCTTTGTACTAGTCTGGAATTCACTGCAAACTGAGGAGAGTAGGAAACTAACAAAAAAACCTGAAATCATTTCTGAAAAAACAACTGAACTCCCACCAAACCCCGCCATGCTTTAGCTTGTAAATAGGATTCCTCCCCATCCACCCTTCACATTCTTGGGTTTGGGTGCACTCTGTCTTGACCTGTTCTTTCGCCTGCTGGGTTCGGGGTGTGCGTGTGTTTATCTCTGGTTCCTAGACTCTGTAGAGAATGCCAGCAGCTGGCATATGGTGATTGCTGAATAAGCTGCCCGCTGATGCATGTCTCCCGCAGGCTCAGAGAACTGGCTGGCACGGGTGATTCTGAACCCCCGTTTCATTGTTGTTTCAAAGATTCATTTCTGTGGCTGTCCTGAGCCATAGAGAAGGGAGGGAAGAAGAGAGGGAATGAATGACTCTGATTCTGTCTGTCGGGGGCAGTGGATGGGGTGGGCAGATAGGCATTTTGTAGTTTTGTAGTGTTCTAACTGCTCCCTTCATTTTTCCCTATTATGTAGCAGGCAGAAATGTCTAACCTGAGTGAACTGCTAGTCAGGTCAGTAGAGACCTGGGAGTTAGTTCAGTTATTCAACTACTGTGTGCCAGGTACTAGTGAAGGTAGGGAACACAGCAGGGAACAAAATAGATAAGGAGCTGACATTACAGTAGGAGGAGAAAAACAGTACAGCAGGAAACAAATATGTAACGTGTCAGATGGTGATAAATGCTATGAAGAAAAATAAAGTGGGATAAATGGTGTAGAGAGTGGTGTGTGTGTGTTATAGGTGGTTATGGAAGGCCTCTTTGGTAAAGTGACGGTCGAACAGATGCCTGAAGGAAGTGAGGGAGTGCTCCCTGACGGTTGTCTGGGAGAGGAGCATTCCAGGCAGAGTGAATGGCAAGGACAAAAGCTTTGAGGCAGGAAAGTATTGGGGAACTGAAGTGGAGTATGCACAGGGGAGAGTAGGAGATCTGATGAGAGAAATGGGAATGCAGATTGTGCCGGACTTTATAGGCCATGGTATGGCTTTGGGTTTTACTGAAAAGGAGCTATGAAGCCCAGAGAGCGTTTTGAATAGAGGAGCAACATGACCTGGTTTTGGCTTTAAAATCAGTCTGGCTGCTCTGTGGAGAATAGACTGAAGGGGGTTAGAGCAGAAGCAGAGGATGAGCTGACTGCCTCATTGCAGGTGGCCACGTGGAGCAGCTGTCCTGGGACGGGCCACGGCGAGCCTAGGACCTACGTGGCTGAGGAATGAGGGGCAGCCTCTCGCTACCCCATCTCCCAGCTCTCAGTGCACTGTTGTATGAACAGGGTACGGCGTTAGCAGCTGGCATTTCACAGAGTGGAAAAGATCAGCCTCTTTTAGGAGTGCTGCTTTCTTATTTCTTCCTCGTTAATTTTGGTGTGTAGAAGGAAGGTGTAGAAATATAGGAAGGGAAGAAGCAGTGTCTTGATCAGAGCTGAGAGCATAAACCTTGGGAACCTGGCAAGCCTGAACCTTGTTAGGAGTCACGAAGAGCCACTCCTCATTCCACTCCGTCCTCTCCCACCCTTTCCAGAAGTCTCAGGGTAAGGTTGGGGGAGGGAGAGGCATTAATGGTCTCCCAATGCCTTGGGGTATAGAGTAGAATGTCAGGACTGAAGAGACTTTAGAAATCATCTAGTTCAACCCCCTCCATTTACAGGTGCAGATAAGGACAGGTGAAATAACTCATCCAAAGTCACATGGGTAGATTACTGGCAGAAACAGGGGTCCTGAATGTTCACTGCTTTATCTCTGCTCCCAAAGGCTCAGGATGTGTCTGAGTGGGCCTTGATCTTCTTAGTATCCTCAGGCTCTCAGTTTGTCATGAAAGAACTCCAGCCATGACTTTAGCCAGTGCCATTAATGTGAAATCCTGACAAGCAGATGGTGGTAATAAGTTTGCATTTCTTTGCCTAGGATCAAGTCCTCCATACCAGGGACCAAGCCAAAACCAGACTGCCGCTGCCCTCACTGCGCCCTGCTGTCCTCAGAAAGCGGCTGCTGTGATCATGGGTAATATCTTTGGAAACCTTCTCAAGAGCCTGATTGGGAAGAAGGAGATGCGCATCCTGATGGTGGGCCTGGATGCCGCAGGAAAGACCACCATCCTGTACAAGCTAAAACTGGGCGAGATCGTCACCACCATCCCCACCATTGGTAAGGGCACAGCTTGGATGTAGGCTTTCATGCCAACCGCTGAGCCAGACAGGGGGCCTATTCCTAGATCCCCCATCTGGCCACCAGGCAAGTCCTTGCAGTTTGTGGGGTTCAGGGAAGAATGGTTATTTAGCTTACTAGCAGGTGCTGGGGCTGCTGTTTGCCTATCTACCCTGACCCTCTCTAATGCGGGAACTTCAGCCTGGCACCCGACAGTGGCCCTCAGGCACTGAGCTGGTTTGTTCTCTGTTGTTTGAAAAGCAGGTGAAGGGCTTTGATGTTCCTGCCAGAGGCCTGGAATTGCTTCAGTTTAGATCCTTGGTGGCCCTGATCCCGGTTAAGACCTGTCTGCGGGAGAGAGAACATTTGCCTTGTAAAGGTGGCTCCAGATCATCCTCAGCAGCTGGTTCTGTATTTGGGGCTCCAGGACTATAGCTCACTTCTTGTTCTTCACTCTGCCTCACAGGCCCCACTTCTTAGCTGAGGCAGACTCTGGTGGCCAAGGTACAGGAGTGGGGCTGAGTCATTTCTTTTGCAGGAGGGAGAGTCAAAAACTGAGAGAATGAATGGGGAAGGTTGTCTCACCCAGGTGATTGTGAACTTCCTGACTGGCCCTCTTCGTCCTCTTCCACTTCTCTTAGGTTTTCTTTTTGGCCTTTACACTACTAAGGCAAGGAACACCAGGTCTGAGGAAGCCTTAGCTTTCTTTCCCTTGCTAGGACATGGCCATGGCTGGGGGAAACAAACAACCCACTGGGGCATCGTTTGCAGGCCTGGTGTTTGAGGCCAAGTGACCATTGTCTGTTTTTGCCAAAGGGTTCAACGTGGAGACAGTGGAGTACAAGAACATCAGCTTCACAGTTTGGGATGTGGGTGGCCAGGACAAGATTCGGCCTCTCTGGAGACACTACTTCCAGAACACCCAAGGTAAGGCATGTGAATTGCCCGTGGACTGGCATGGGTTGGTTAGGTGTGAGCAGAGAGTATAGCTATTGTTCTTGGTTATCGGTAACCAACTTTTGCCCTGCTTCAGTTCCTAGGGGTGGGAGACAAGGAGAAAAGGGAGCAGATATTTGGAGGGTATAAGGAGGGTGTTTTCTTTTGGTGGTGGGGGAGGGGAGTTGATCTGTCGTCTCTGTGCAGCCCATGTTCTGCCTCCCCAGGGTTGATATTTGTGGTCGACAGCAATGATCGGGAGCGAGTAAATGAGGCCCGGGAGGAGCTGATGAGGATGCTGGCAGAGGATGAGCTCCGGGATGCTGTGCTCCTTGTCTTTGCAAACAAACAGGTGTGACATCTCCCTACCCCTGGGTTTGAGAGAGGGCAGCCTGGCCGTGGAAATCATGGGGTCATGGGGCCCATTGTGTGGGAAGCCCCATGACTATGCTCTCAAGTTTGAAAGTGTGGGAAATATGATTAGTTGGCTTCTTTATGCTCTTCTTGTCCCCACCCCATCCCAGCTTTAATTAGCAACATTTCTGTCCAGAGGGACTGGTGTGGTAGATCCTTTACCTCCTGTCCCTCTTTTATCTTACCTATTGTCTACTTTAGTGGAACTGCCCTCACTCTTATGGTCAGACAGACCTGATTGTACACCCACTCTGAATCACTTCTCCACTTCCCTGCCTACCCATATTTGGTTTCCAACTCCTCAGTGGAATGACCTTTAGTGCCTTGGATCCGGAGTTCTAGGATGATTAAATCCAAAGTAGTTCTTTAGGATCTTGCTCTGGGTTCCTACACTGAAGGAGGAGGAGAGGGTGCTAGTCTACAAGTCTTTGGTAGATGGTTGCTCTAGAAGCCTTCGAAAGATCCTGAAGCTCCTTTTTGTGTGTCTCCCTTGTGCTCCAGGATTTGCCTAATGCTATGAACGCTGCTGAGATCACAGACAAGTTGGGCCTGCATTCCCTGCGTCACCGCAACTGGTACATTCAGGCCACCTGTGCCACCAGCGGGGACGGGCTGTACGAAGGCCTGGACTGGCTGGCCAATCAGCTCAAAAACAAGAAGTGAGAGCCAGACAGCCCTATCCGACCACCCCACCTACCCCCACTGTCTCCCTGCCCCAGCCCTGCCCTTTCCTTCCTGTTGCCAGTGTGGCCAGGGCCCTGGGTATCATGTCCGCATGCCCAACAAGAGCCTTGCCTCCCCTTCCCTCCCCCATCCATGACCAGTCCCCAGTTGCTGTCCTAATGATGAATCATTCCAATTTACCGGATTTAAAACAAAAACAAGGTTGTTATGGTTTCATGGGGTGCCCCCCCCCGCAAGCTCTGGGGTTGGGAGGTGAGATGGGGTATTCTCTCCAGTTTGCTTCGTTTGGCTCCGGTTGGTGTGCTCTTGGCATCTCTCTCCCCATAGGCCCCTCTCCTGCTCCCCGTCTTCCTTTCCTTTGCCGCTCTCCCCCTGTTCTACATGGAAATTGCACGGGCCTCTCTTCGTGTGCGTGCATGTGTGCGCGTGTATATACCTGTATAGAGAGATACATATGGGGGCCAAGGAGCGGGTGGAGGGTGGAGTGCAGCTCAGGGCTTGGAGCCAGGACACTGCCCACTCTCGCCTATCATCTTCCCCTCCCATGTTGGTGAGATAAAGGGAAGGAGGGGGAGGGAAGGCTGCCCCAGTCCTGCACTGGTTCCTCTCCTCTGCAGGTAGGTGTTTTCCTGGATGATAGGACAGATGATGGACTTTCTGCCACCATCTTCCTTTATCCCTCTCTCCACCCCACTTAGGGCAGGAGGGTGGCATTTATCTCTAGATGACTGTTCCCAAGGAGATGCCATTCTGCCCTGCCTTTTAGTGGGAAGGAGAGAGGAACCCACTCACTCTTACCAGCTCAGAGTGTTCAACTGATCCTCCCCCTCATCCTTAAATCTGTTCCTCAGGAGCTTTAGGTGGGAGGTGGGGATAGGTAGCAAGACCATGGGGTGTATTTGGGACCCAGGGCACTGGGGAGAGGGGCTCAGGTTTTCCATCTTCATCCTCTTTTGTTATTAGGAGAAGGTGATACACAGATCAATCCTATTCCTGCCTTCCTATCCCCCCATCTTCTGATCTTGGGGCTGGGTGGTTCACCTGTCCTTTGTCAGAAGCTTCCTCACCCTGGTAGTTCTGCTGGTCTGACCAGAGCTGGCCGGCTGGTTTAATGAGGAGTGGGGAGTGGGGGTGACATAGCAGACCTCAGTATCAATCCCCCTGTTCTCCAGTTCTCTCTAGCCCAGGATGTGCTGAAGGGTGAAAATTTTGTTTCCAGACCCTCAGACCATCCTGCGGTCCCCCCTCTCCATCCCAACAGCTTTTCCCTGCCCTCTTCACCCACTTCCCATAAATGGGTCTGAGCGTTGGAATGGAGGGAATAGGACTCTGAAGTGGTGGTTGGTGCTGGTGGGATGCGGCGGTCTTCAGAGTCCTCCCTTCCTTATTATGTAGTTGTTCAGAAGCTGCTGCTACTATGTCTCTGTCTACAGGAGGCGCTTGTCCCTGAGATCCTGGCCTGGGTCCTGACTTCTGCGGTTTCTGTGAAGCCGTGGCTTTTCTGTGGGCTCCTGTGTGTGCTGGCTGCGCCCTGAGCTCCAAGACAGCCGCCCGTAACCTTTCTGCTAACATCAGGGCCCAGGGCCTCCACAGCGTGGCTGGGGGACCCCTTCCCAGAAGGGCTGTCCCAAGCCCCACCCCATGGGACTAGGCTTCCTGTCACCTTTGTCTACAGCAGGAGGATCAATACCCCCCACCCCACCCCAGACTGAACTGTGAAAGAGAGGTTCCAGGGGTGTCTTCCTCAGTGCCAGCTCCTTCGCGATGTGTCACTTACCCAAGGTGCAGCGGGTGTATGCAGGTCTCTTGCTCTCTAGGCCTTTGTGTGTATGCGAGTGTATGTGTGTTTGGTGGGGGGAGGGGGGTGCGGGAGCTTCTGTCTCCTTTTAACATGCGCTCATTCCCCTGACCCCACAGATGCTTCCCTCCACACTTTTTCTTTGCCTCTGTCTCTATTTTGTCAGATTTGTTTGCTCCTGCTCCTGTTGCCTCTCCCCCCCGAACCCTTTCCTTTGCCTTCTCAACTTAGTCACTGCTGTTGCCTATTTGTCTCCCCTTTCCTTGGTTCTTTCCTACTCTGGATTCTTCACTCTGTCCCTTTGTGGTTGGTGAGGACTTTGCCTCTTCTCCTGCCTCACGCCCTCTCTGACCCTGCCTAGGTAGATGCCAGCCCCAAATGGGTTTTTCTCATTTTAGACCCACCCCCACCTTGGTTTGGGGTGCTTCAGGGACTAGTGGGGCTGAGGGTGTTAGGAAGCAGCGTTGGAGGTTACGTAAGTGCTGCTTGAGGATCTGTCCAGCAGGGGGCACTAAGTGATCTTGGTAGTATCCCAGGCTGCTAGGCCTTTCTTTGGCAGGGGTGGCCCTTTCTACATTCCCATTCACCTAAAAGCCCTCTTGGGATTGGGTGTTTCATTCCATTTCTGCCCACTCCCTCCCCCACTCTCCTCCAGTAGGTTTAATTTTTTGCTTTCCTTTGTTCCAGCCTTTCTTCTCCCTGGGGATTTCCCCTAAATTTCTGCCCTAAAAGTTTGTGGCGTTACAGTGGTAACTGCAGTTCTGAACTGGTTTTTCTCTTCTTTTTTCCTCCTCTGGAATGTAGACTGTATATGTTTAATAACTCACCTTCTCTCTCCTTGCTCAAAATGTGGGATACGCGATGACTGTGACCCTGGTTGGAAATTAAACTTGTTTTATGCAGCTCTGGAGCAGACCTTCATCCTTGATGTGCAGCAGCCATGGGACAGTGTTTAATGGTGAGGGTAGTTCTGCTTCTGGTCCCGCTCTCCAGACTGCTCTTTCTCTCAGCAGCGGGATAAAGTGTACCCTTGACTGGGGAGAGTGAGGTTACAGAGGAACTTAGGTTCATCTCCACACTGCTTACTATTTCCCATCATACCCCAAAAGGGAGCTTAAGTGAATTGGGCCCCAGAGTGTGAGGGCTTCGTGACTTTGCCTTTCTAGTTGTAAAGGGTTTAACCCTGAACTTAGCCATATTTATCACCTTTTAGTAGACATTAGGGACTTCATTAGCTAGAGGGCCCTGAATTCGGAGTGCCTCACACTGCCTCCACTCTCAGATCTCCTCAGGCCTGCACATCAGGTGCTTCTAGTTGGAACAGGGTCCCCTCATCCGTAGATTGGAGTCTGCTCACCCGTCTAGTTCTGGATTTTGGCAGTGAGTAAGCGTGAAGGGTAGAGGTCTGGGTAGTGTAATGAACTTGATCCTCCTTACAGCCGATGGCCCTGCGTCACCTCTGCTTTAGGTGTGTGGTTCCCCATTGTCAGGAAGCCAAGCCTCATCCAGAGATAATGTTTTGAGGCAAAAGACAAGCCTCTATCCTCCCATCCCACTCCCACCACTACTGTGTTCCTCTCCTGCTATTACTCAGGCAAAGAAAGGGGTGGTGCTACCCTTTCTTGGGGTGGGGGGTTGAGGTCTGGATGAGCCCGGCAGGCCTTCCCGACTCTTACCACTTTCTTAAGCTTTGAGGACAGGGGTCTTCCCAACCTGATGATACGGGAAAGGAACAGGAGTTAGGCATATAATAGGTCTGAGAGCCCCAAGCACCAGTGTGAAGTACATCATTTGTATTCCGTTACCTCCCTGCTGCCTCCCCTGGTAGTTCTCCTGTTCAGCCCCTCTCTTGCTACTAAAATAAGTCATCACCCTCAAGGACCAGTGCTTCTTCCCTCATGAAACCCTTCAACTGCTCCAACCAGACATCACTTTATTAACCTCTTAAGCTTTGAACACTACCCACTTACCGCTCAAAATCAGATGATGCTTTCCTGCTTCTAGGCTCCTCAAAAGTCCGGCTTGGTGACTGAGGTGACTGATAAGTTAGGAGCACTTTCCCAAGCATGTTATTTGTATACTAATAAATAGATAACTTCTAGAGCTACAACCTCGCATAAGATAATGATAATGGAGATGACTTTAGCTGGATGGCAGGCCAGTGGGGGTCTTTTGACCCCTGACAACTTGGGGAAGAGGATGACCTAGTCCCTTGTCCCTCAGTAGGCGGTCTAGGATGCCAGGAAGGAGGTGGAGGGAGCTCTCTTGTGGCTTTTGCTTAAACCTTCCATCTTTTGGGGTTGGGGGGGACATGGGGAGATGAAAGGGAGACTTAACCTGGAAGGTAAATGTTTAGCATCCAGCTCTTAGGACAAACAGCGACCTTGTCTTCCCAGAAAACGAATAGCTCTTCATTCATGGCTTGGCAGAGGATCTGGACCTAGGATCCACTTCAGGATACTCTGGGCAAGGGGGCTTCTAAAATGAGCCTGGAGAAAGCCATTGGAAGTACTTGGATTGGTCCAGGTGGGATGGAGGCAGTGACAGGGAGAATGAGTGTGAGTATGTATGACTTTTTCAGACTAGAGGTATAAGGTCTGAAGGTTTTGGGGAGTCACCGCATCATTTCCAGTTTCAAGTACCTAGACTGGTCAAAGCAGAAAACTGACAGGTATTTATTTTGTACCTTCTGTGTTTCCAGACATGTGCTAAGGATGGAGTCAAACCACAGTACTGAGGGAGAGACCAGGGAATCTATTTCTGAGATACTCTGGAATCCTTGGGATAAGCGTAGAGTACCACATGGGTAGTGAGAGTCGGGGAGTAAGTGTGTAGGGATATCCCCTTGCTGCTTGCAGCAGGGAGTGGTGTCTTTGTGCAGGCAGTTATACTACCGAGAATAGTCTCTTTCCCAGTTCAGGAGGGTGTGGAGGTACAAGGGTCAAAGTCCAGTTTTCTACTTTCTAGCCTGGTAACTGGAGGTTAGAGTATCAGGCTGGTCACTGGGGAGTCATAGGATCCAGGTGCCTTTTTTCCTCTGCAGGTTTTTCATTCAAATTAGGTTTCCTGGCCCTGATTACTGATTACTGGGATGGGTAAGGATGACCCTGAGTTCCTGAGCAAAGGGAAGAAAGGGTTAGGCCTGAGGAAATCTGAGCCTTGACTGTGGTAAAGGGCGCAATGCTGCTGAAGGCAGTGGTTGGAGGTCTGGAAGTGAGGAACCTGGGCCAGGACTGTTCACCATCAAGCCTTGAAGGTAAGTGTCTCCTTGTTTGTGTCACTATGGCCATGAGCTGCAGAAGAGAGTATCTGGGCTCTCTCTAGCTTAGGAGCAAAGCTGGCTTCTGAGCTGAATGTGGTGGAGTAGAGAGGGTGCCTCGCAAGCCAGAACTCTGGCTCTCTGTTCCCAGAGCTGACCAGTTCTGCCCATGCACCCTTCCTGCCCCGACCCTTCCTCCAAACCAGGTGCATTGAGAGCTGTCTCTGAGGAGGTCTGGACAGTGAGTCTGGGCCAGGCAGGAGGTTTGAGAATGAACTTGGCCACCTGGCACTCCCGCCCACGCCTTGTTGAGAGCTGTCCTAAGACAGACTCGAGTACAAGGCCTTTTAAGGGTTGGAGGGCTTAGCTTGGGGCAGTGAATCACAGGGATTTGGATGCTAGCTTTTTTCTGAGTTCTGAATATAGGAATACTGCCTTTAGGTAATAAACAGGAGATGGAGAATCTGTTCTTGCCTATGCCAGATCTTGCATTGATGGGATGAGACATCCCTGGCTAGAACAGCCAAAGGGCAGGGTGGGCGAGGGAGGTAATGCTTCACTCCTGGTTATGAGTGCATAACCATACCTAAAAAGAAAAGATCTAGTCAGCCAGGGTATGTGCATGCTCCTGAAAATATGCCGTTCGATTTTGAACCCAGATTTGTATATGCTGACTCACAAGCTTTTTATTTATTAACAATCTGTCAAACGTATTAAAACCATTTAAAAAGCAGTGCCTTGCTTACTATCTGGCACATGATAGTCACTCAACCTTGATGAATGAATAAACGTCATTGCCCTTGACCAAGCTGGACATGATGGGTACCCCATGAGTCTTGGAAGCCAGGGGTCTGTGGTAGTTTCTCCTACTTGCTGACAGATACCTTTGAAGGTGGAAACCTCTCCAGGAATGGCCCTTTGATTAACTTGTGCCTTGAGTCAGGGTTGGGCCCGCTCCCCTGCCTTTCCCAGGACCATCTCACTTTTCTCTGTCCTTCAGGTTCCTCCTAACTTGATCCAAGGAGAAAGCTCCTTCCTCCATGGTCCCTTCCGGGTCCAAGAGGGCTTTGCTGCCCTCTGTGGGTGACGTTGTCTTAGTTTTGCCCTTTTCTGCTACCATCCTCTCTCACCCCTTCCCATTCAGATTACCTACCAAACAAAGCCTCAGAGCTGGACAAGACAGTAGCCGTCCACCTCAGTGGCACCATTCCAGTCAGCCGATGCCTCAGTGCAGTGTGTGTGGTCACCCCTTTGCTCAGAAACTTTCAGTGGGTTCCCACTGCCATTCAAGGCTCTCCACAACCAGCTCTCTCTTCTCTCTCCAATTACCTCTGTCTGGTCTTCTGGCTAAATCCCTTACTTTAGCCAAACTGGTCGGTTCATTTTCCCCAAATATCTGGCCCTCTGCCGTTCTAGCCTTTCTCCCTTGTTTAGAAACACTACTTTCCTTTAAGGTATGCAAAGCTGCCATGGCCTCTCTAGTCACAAGGACGTTTTTCTCCTGGCCTGGCTCCTTTAGCTCCGCTAGCACAACTCCCTCAACACCCCCCACACGTTGCCTTGGGTTGCTGTGTATCACGTGCATTCATGCAATATCGTAATTTCAGAATTTATCTTTGTGACCAAAATAATTTTTATTGCAAAAGATCCAAACAATACAGAAGTGTTCAGAGCAGCATGTAGGACTTGTTCCCCTCTGCTCACTCTGTCCTCAAAGGTTACCACCCTCAACTGTTTGGTGTGCATCCTCTAGTTCCTTTTCTAAATATATGTATCTACACACATTTGGGGAGGGGTTAAAATATAAAGGGGCTCATCACATCTATTATTCTACCTTTTTTTTTAAACTTAAAGGTATATATGTTTGTCTTAGAGGTTTTCTATATTAGTGTAGTTAGGTTTTCCTTTTTAATGGTTTCTCAGTACTGCATAGTATATAATATTTACTCAAAATGAAACATATTTGTCTGGAATCTGTTATATGGAGGGTATTGTGCAGCTAGCACCTAAGGGACTCCAGATACCTTGTCCTTGCCATCAGTGAGCTCGCTCTTTAGAGGAGAGGGGGAGGGAGGAGTGGGAATACACAAATAACCACAACACGAGGGAAAACACATTAAAGTCCCCAAGTGTGCCTGAAGTTCAGAAATAAGAGAAGTCATTTCTAGCTAAGGGGATCAGGACTTAACAGCGGAGGTGATCTTCAAACTTGGCCTGGAAGGAGCTTGACAGGTGAAGGAAGAGCATGAACTGCACACAGAGGTGAAAACACACAACGCAGGTTCATCTGATGCCCTGAGCATGAAGGGGATTTGATTCAATTTATAAACATTTATCAAGCATCAAATGTGTCAGACATCATACTAGGCAATGAGAGTATAGAAATGAGAAATGTGAAGTTCCTGTCTTTAAATGGCTTTCATTTTCACGGAATCAAAGCCAGGTTTGGAAAGGCAGGTTAAGACCAGATGATGCAAGCTTTCAATTGGCATATCAGGTAGTCTGAATTTAATTCACTGGGCAATGTGGAGCCATGCAGGCTTTTTAGTGGGTAGGTAGGTAACGTGACTGAAGCTGACTGAAGCAACAGTGAACAGAATGGGCTAGAGTAGGGAGAGGCTGAGGCTGAGGGGCTTATTACTCTTTTGTTGTTTCTTGTTTTAACAAGATAGAAGTTCATTTCTTTTTAATTTTCTGGCCACACCGTGCAGCCTGTGGAATCTTAGTTCCCCAACCAGGGGTCGAACCCATGCCCCCTGCAGTGGAAGCACGGAGTCTTAACCACTAGACTGCCAGGGAAGTCCCTAGAAGTTCATTTCTACCTCAGTTAAAAGGTGTCTGGTGGTAGGCAATCAGGACTGGTATGGTGGCTCTACAGTTATCAGTCTCTGATGACTTCTTTTTGTTCACTATCCTACTTACATCTTCATGGTCGCCTCATGGTCTAATATGGCTGCTAGAGTGTAATTCATCTCATCTATATTCCAGGCAGCAGAAAGAAGGAAGGGAAGGAGACTGGGGGGGAGGAGGTGGAGCACTGCGACACACTGCTTAGTTAAATTAACTTCCTTTAAGCAGCCTCCCTGGAAGTCCAGGACAATATTTCAAACACTTTGGTTTATGTCTTATAGGCCAGAACTTAGTCACGTGGCCTTATCCAACTTTAAGGGAGACATGGAAATACAGTTCTGTTTGTGTTTGATTTTTTTCCTTTTAAAAAAATTTGAGGAATAATTTGCATAAAGTGCCATGCACAGATCTTAATACAGTTTGATAAGTTCTGACAGGCATACACCCATGTAACCCACATCCCTATCAAGATATAGAGCATTCCATCACCCCCAGAAATTTCCTCCTGCTGAGGGGGCTTTTTTTTAAAAAAAAGAAAACCCAAAAGAGAAATAATGAAGGTTTAATTAGGGTGGTAGCTGTGGGAATAGAAAGAAAGAGCCGGAGAAGCTGTGGAGGGAAAATCCAAAGCAGACTGGTTGAATGTGGGGGTGAGAGGAGAATCAAAGAGAGTGCTGATAGCAGAACCAGGAACAGAAACAGGAGGCTGGGAGTGAAGTCTAGATTGTTGCAGGTGGGATGGAAGGAGAAAGAGGAATGAGTATGGTATTGTGTGTGTTGATTTGAGGTGCTGGTCAAACATCCAGGTGGAGATCCCCAGTACACAGTGGTGTCTAGAGCTTGGGAGGGCAGTCAGAGCTCAATGGCATCATGGACCAGAGAGATGCTTAAGAGGACAAGGCCTAAGAAGTGATCCAAAATATGGTGACTGTGAGCTCACTGATGACTTTTGAGGGAGGAAAATCCAGAGATACCCAAGGCCTGAGTGGGCAGTGAGGGCTTAAATCATGCAGAAGGGGATTGGTAGGGTCACCTGAAATAACTTAAAAAGTCTTTTAAAAACTGAAGTCCTGGGACTTCCTTGGTGGCACAGTGGTTAAGAATCCACCTGTCAATGCAGGGGACACGGGTTCGAGCCCTGGCCCGGGAAGATCCCGCATGCTGCGGAGCAACTAAGCCCATGCACCACAACTACTGAGCCTGCGCTCTAGAGCCTGCAAGCCACAGCTACTGAGCCCATGTGCCACAACTACTGAAGCCCACAAGAGAAGCCACCGCAATGAAGAGCAGCCCCTGCTGGGCGCAACTAGAGAAAGTCCGCGCGCAGCAACGAAGACCCAATGCAGCCAAAATAAATAAATAAATAAATAAAGAATTTCTAAAAACAAACAAACGGAAGTCCTTGCACAAACATAAAATGGGTGTATGTAGCTGACCTTTTGACAAGTTTGTTGATGAAAGGAGAAAGGAAATGGTAATGTCAGAGGAAAAGATCAGGGATTCACCCCATCCTTACAGTGAAATAGCCTGTGCTCTTTTCAGTTACCTTAAGGACAGGGTGATGGGACAACACCCTTCCTCCTCTTGGGTATATGACCTCCAGAAAATCAAGCTGAAGGGCTGGGTATGGGAGAGGGATACGACCTTTGGCAGCTGCTGGGTTGCGGTGGGCCAGCCAGACACTGCCAGGATAGGTGTGGAGACACATATATATATATATTTTTGTGTGTGTGGTACGCGGGCCTCTCCCGTTGCTGAGCACAGTCTCCGGACGCGCAGGCTCAGCGGCCATGGCTCACGGGCCCAGCCGCTCTGCGGCATGTGGGATCTTCCCGGACTGGGGCACGAACCCGTGTCCCCTGCATCGGCAGGCGGACTCTCAACCACTGCGCCACCAGGGAAGCCCGGACACGTGTATCTTTAAGAGGAAAGACCAGAGCGCAAACTGGCTGGACTCGGGTAGTTCTGGGTTTGAATCCTGTCTCTGTCACCACCTAGCTAGATGACCTTGAGCAACTTACTTAACCTGA
This sequence comes from Mesoplodon mirus, assembly GCF_964341445.2. Taxonomy (NCBI): domain Eukaryota; kingdom Metazoa; phylum Chordata; class Mammalia; order Artiodactyla; family Ziphiidae; genus Mesoplodon; species Mesoplodon mirus. The sequence continues at coordinate 55,330,219 of NC_138987.1, read as the reverse complement.
ACACCCAGTTCCTCATCTAAAATGGAAACAATTATGCCTACCTTTCAAGGTGGTTTTGAGGATTACAGACAAGTGTCTGGAACACAGTAGGTAATCGTAAATGGGTGCCATTACGTGCCCAGCCCCTCGCTATGAGACCGAACGGCTAACGGACAGGTCAGAATCTCAAAGGGCAGGGAGAGCTCCCGCGGCCTCCTCCCTCCAGGAGGTGGGGACAAGGTGGAGGAAGGGCTGCGGGAGGAGGAGCTGGCGCGCGTCGCGACCCGCCCCGTCCCGTCCAGTCTGGCCTGGGCGCTGAAGGAACTGCGGTCCTAGCCGCTGCCGCCCAACAGCCTGTCCTGGGTGTCCCGTGCCCTGCCCCCATCCAGTCATGACCCTGCGCCCCTCACTTTTCCCGCTCCGTCTGCTGCTGCTGCTGCTGCTCAGTGGGGCGGTGTGCCGGGCTGAGGCTGGGCTCGAAACCGAAAGTCCCGTCCGGACCCTCCAAGTAGAGACCCTGGTGAGGAGGAGATAGTCCCGGGCGGGCTCTGTGGAGGTCGGGCCTCGTGAGGAGAATGCCGGGGTCTCAAGGAATCTGGGAGCGGGGAGGAGAGGCAGTGCGGGGACTGAATTGGGGGTGCTGAGTCTAAGGGCAAGAACGGGATCTTCGGAGGAGCCTCCGTGACTCCTGTAGCGCGATCATAGGTGGAGCCCCCGGAACCGTGTGCTGAGCCTGCTGCCTTTGGAGACACGCTTCACATACACTACTCGGTGAGGGGCCTGGGGGGCCGGGGCGGGGCCTGGGTGGGCGGCGCCCTGCAGCAACACGTCAGCTTTAGCTCGGACACGTGGCAAGCGGTTCGCGAGTCACTCCGGCTCTGGGGGTCCTCCAGCACGTGGCCGGGGGAGGGGCGCTCCTCTTCCCTACCCTTTTTACCTCCCTGCTTTTCCGCCAGTTCCTCCCGGGCCCTGAGAAGTGAAGGGTGGAGGGATCTCCGAGAAGCGCCAGCCCTTTCTGCCCCGAGGGGAATGCTAGGCAGCAGTCGCAAGGGGGTTGCCGACCGAGGCCCAGGTGTGTGCGCGCCCTGCTGGGAGGCAGAGGTACTAGGTGTGTGCTCTAGAAGCTCTTTCCACACCCTCCCCCCCACCCAGGGCAGCTTGGTAGATGGACGCATCTTTGACACTTCTCTGACCAGAGATCCTCTGGTTATAGAACTTGGCCAAAAGCAGGTGATACCAGGTATGTGAGCCGTACCTCCCATTCCACTTCTTCCCAACCTAAGCCCTTGCTTAGCTTCTTCAACTCCTAAGCTACAGTGGAAATGTCCCCTGGAATAAGACCCCAGGGCTCTACCAGCCACCTCCTGAGGTTCAAGCCCCGCTTCTAGAACTCCTCTTGCCCCATACCACATTGGAAGCCAGAGATTCCAGCAGTGGGGAGCTCAACTGAGGGTCCATGGGGAGCCTTTGAGCCTCCTCTCCTGGGATTTGGGGAATGTAGGTAGTTTCCTATTCAGTTGTGTCTTCTTCCTCAAGGTCTGGAGCAGAGCCTTCTAGACATGTGTGTGGGGTGAGTATCTGGGCAGGTGGGCTTGGGTACCCCCTCTGCATGGCTCTGCTATCCCTGCTCCTAGAGGAGGCAGGAGAATGGGCCTTGGCTTCACACTGGGCAGGTCAAGGTCACTGGGCACTGAGGCTTTGGATGAAGTCTCAGGCTTTCTGGCTGTGGATTTTGTTGGTGGAGTTGAGACATGTGGGGGGATGGACGCCTTGGCTGGTCAACCTGTTTGGTGCTCAGATGGGAAAGTTCACGTTTTGAGTGTGAATATCCAGAGGGTTTTGTTGGTGGGGCTTCAGATGGACTGAGGTGGCTGGTCCACCTCTTCCCACCTCTGGCTATGACTAACATTCCTTCCCTCAGAGAGAAGCGAAGGGTAATCATTCCTTCTCACTTGGCCTATGGAAAACGGGGATTTCCACCATCTATCCCAGGTAATCTGACTAGGCCTCTCTCTGTGGCTATCAAAATACCCAGGCCCGGGGACTTCCCTGGCAGTCCAGTGGTTAAGACTCTATGCTTCCAATGCAGGGGGCGCAGGTTGGATCCATGATTTGGGAACTAAGATCCCACATGCTGCACTGTGCAGCAAAAACAAACAAAAAAACCCAGTCTTTAAGAGCTACATACAAGGAGCTATGCACTTTGTCTGGAGACTGAGAAAGTCTAAACCCAGTTTGCTGAAAGGTACAGGAGTGGCTGAGGCTTCCTTCTGCAGGGCCACCTTCTTCCTCCTCAGATCACCAGCAGGGACTAGGAACGTATAACCTGTTAAAGCCACTGGCTTGTCCTCTGGCAGACAGCAACTTTTTAGGGAGGAGACACCTGCTTGAGCCACATGAGTCTGCTGCCTGTGCCACCTCTCCGAGAACTCTGGACTTCTTTCCTGCCCTTTTCCTACAACTCCAAACTGTTGGTTGTGCAGTTGGCATGGCTTCTCACCACATCCCCACCGTTCTTTTCAGCCTCCACCAGGAAAGAGATAGTAAAAATGATCACAGTCAAGTAATTCAAAACAAAATAAAACAAAAAACAACTTTTAAAACCCAAGCCTGGGACTTCCCTGGTGGTGCAGTGGTTAAGAATCCTCCCTCCAATGCAGGGGACTCGGGTTTGATCCCTGGTCAGGGAACTAGATCCCACATGCATGCTGCAACTAAGACCTGGTGCCACCAAGATAAATTAAATAAATAAAAATTAAAAATAAATAAGTTAAAAAAAAAAAAAGCCAAGCCTACCCCCTAACTTTAAAAGCCCTCACAGGTCACTGCTGATACCTATTTTTGAAGGCCTGAGACTGGACAGATTTCCCAAGATGCATATCTCTTGCTTTTGGTTATAAGAAATGTTCTATTAGCGAAAATGACTTGTACTTCAGAGTATTGGGATAAAAGTTCTTATCTGAGTTCCAGCTTAGACAGAGACCCATAGAGAGGGTCAGGGGACTAAAGAGAAATTCTTTTACCCAAAGTTCTGTTACCTCCTCATTTCCAGTGCTGCTTGTTTGCATTTCTCCCCCAACTCATTCCTGTCCATTCCTCCACTCCTTACTTCTTTTTTTTTTTTTTTTTTTGCGGTACGCGGGCCTCTCACTGTTGTGGCCTCTCCCGTTGCGGAGCACAGGCGCTGGACATGCAGGCTCAGCGGCCATGGCTCACGGGCCCAGCCGCTCCGCAGCATGTGGGATCTTCCCAGACCGGGGCACGAACCCGTGTCCCCTGCATCGGCAGGTGGACTCTCAACCACTGCGCCACCAGGGACGCCCCACTCCTTACTTCTTAAACCACATCCTTCTTCCTCTCTAGCCCTTACGTTGAAACACCTATTTTTTTTTGTTTAACAATCACATTGAGGTGTGCTTATTGGTTGGTGAAATTTTAAAAAGTCTAGTTTAAATCCAATTAATTTCAGCCCTGCAAAGATATATGGCTGTTTAGAAATGGAATACAGTTAGTACAGAGGTCTCTAACTTACAAATGGACTTTACAAGTACTTTTCACAGAAAGTTTTCCTATCCTGGCAAAGACCTGTCAGTGAATACAAGCCACACTTGTATATTTGACTATAACTAGATAGCTCATAACCCTCCTCTGCTTCTGCCTTTGTAAGAGATCTCAGCCCCACATTTAAATCTTGCCAGCTTTACAGTTGGTGCTGTGGTTGTGCTCTGCCCTCCCCCCTTTCATTCAGATTTGAGTCCTGGGTAACATGCACAGGGATTCTAACCTTCACCTCCTCTCTGCCTCCAGCGGATGCAGAGCTGCATTTTGACGTGGAGCTCATTGCACTGATCCGAGCCAACTACTGGCAAAAGCTGGTGAAGGGCATTTTGCCTCTGGTAGGCATGGCCATGGTGCCAACCCTCCTGGGCCTCATTGGGTATCACCTATACAAAAAGGCCAGCAGACCTAAAGTCTCCAAAAAGAAGCTCAAGGAAGAGAAACGAAACAAGAGCAAAAAGAAATAAACAATAATTTTTTAAAACCTTTGCATTTTTCACCCGATACTTTCTGCTGCTACCTTTGTAAGTGGGAAAAAGGTAAAGGGCTGGGGAGAAAGGGCATTCTTAGTTGGGTCTTGCCTGGCATGGGGGTGGTTGGAGGCTTTGGATCTCTTCTCCTGGCCCTCTTCTTCCTGTCCTAACTTACCCCAAGGACCATAGGATCTCTGGGTCCCGAAGGTATGTGTTTTGGCTCCCATGGTGTCCTGACTGAGGAGCAATCCATCACTGAGAAGTAAGCCTCTGGGTAGTTGCCTAGCTATTCTCTTTACCCCCTAGGGCCGCTGTATTCCTAGTGTCCTCCAAGTAGACTGTTCTATCCAACATGGCAAAGATACAAGGAGCTCATAAACTCCATGGAGATTTTTAATAGCAAAGTTCTCAGGTCTCTCAAAACATTCTCTGGGGGTTGAAAAGAGATTTTCTCCTTGTATCACAGGATGTGGGAGATCACATGGGCTGCTTCAATGATGTTGTAAGTGGCTGGAGGTTTTTGGTCACCTGGCTGGGCTGTAGGCGTGGATGGGGGCTGGGGTAAGTTGCTGCGATGATTGACGATGAAGCGTGGGCTGAGCTGGCTCAGCACTTCATCACTCACTGAGATGCCATCCAAGTACTGCTTGAGCATCTCCCGCAGCTTCTCATTGATTTCTAACAACTGGGCACGTCTGTGTTGAAGGCTCAGTTGCTCCAGTTTCACTTTGTTGTACCTTTTCCAGAAATTCTCCATCCCTATGTAGTCCATTATCACCTGGGAATTGAATTAAAGGGAGAAGGGGTGTGGTAGCACCCGTTAGCAAGTGCAGCCCCAGCCTTGGGCGGTGGCCTCCGGGCAGTAGGAAGCTTACCTTTCCAAGCTCCTCATTAAACCCCTCTGGGTCAATCTTCTCTATGTCCTCCTGCTCCTCAGGAGTCAATACCGACGAATAAAAAGGCAGCACTTTTTCTTCCTCTGTTTCAAATTTCCTACATATTTCAGCAAGTTTAAGGACCTTTTCACCCTATTGGAAGCAAGAAGAGACCTTTCATTAGGAAAGGGGGTGGGGAGGGGAAATAGTGGATTTGGTTCCCCTGCTTCAATCCAGGGGAGCTACTCATCCAAATGGGAGACAAAAGTAATAAATACATCCAAGAGAGAGAGCTATGTGCCAAGCACTATTCCAAGGATTTTATACTCTTCTAAAATTCATTCATCATGAACTAATTTCACTTAAAATGTGAGAGGAGAGGGAACATGGAATACAGTAGGTATTCCAAGTGTGCACTCAGGCAGGAAGCAGGGGGAAGCCCTCTATGTCTCCCCAGCCCCTTTCGCTTCGCAGGGAGTCGTGTTCCTTGGTTTTGTTCTGGCTGCCCTCTCCCCTTTGTTACCTTGTCGACAATCTTCCTCAGGGCCTTGAGGGTGGCATTACTTTCCAGGGTGAGTTTGACTAAGTTCTCCTGTGATATCCCCCGGGCCTGAGTCCTTTGGGCCTTAAGTTTTCGCAGTTGTACAAGGACCAACTCCTTGTCATCACGAATGTCCTGGTTCTGTTCTTTACTCTCGCGGCCGTGCACCATGATCTTGCCTTTTAAAATAATTATGGAATCCTAGAGGAACAGGGTAAGTCAGAGGAAACACTTGACTAGGTGAGGGTCTTCAGTGAGCAGGTAAAAGGACTGTCTGGGGACTGATACCAGAGCATACCATCTTTCCCCAGCCAGTGATGAGGCCCAGTAGAAACTGGGGAAAGAAGAACAGGGGATAATGGAACAGTTAAAGCAGTGAGTCTTTCAGTTGGGCTGCACTAACCTGTAGTCTCCGTATTTTTTTCATCTGTGCTTCAATCTCTTTGGAGCTCTTCTCGTCCTTTACCTTTAGAGTCTCAAAGGTGATCTTTCGATCCTCTGTGGCATCAGTGTAATTCTTGAGTGCATCCTGGAACCTTCTCCACAGATCTTCTACTATATGCTCATGTTGCAGTCTTAGAAAGTGCTTCTCTTCTAAATTCTGGGAAGTGGCCCCAAAATAGCCAGTGCTTGGAATTACCCTATTAGCACCCTTTCACTTCCACCAGCAACCTCCTCCTCTTGAACTGTTTGTAGCACAGCATGGTGCAGAGGTTGCCAGTGAAAATGCCTACAAACCAGGCAGATGATATAAATAAGCGCTGTGGGCTAGATGGGGCCTGTGGCGAACCAGAGAGGAAATGCTCCATTGATGTGTGTTTGGGGGGGTGGGAGCACAGCTGCTCAGCTTCACATGAATGTCTCCATTTGGAATGTGGCCCAGTGTTACCAGATCTTTACATTTTTCAAGGGAAGCTGAAAATTTTGATTTTTATGTGAAATCTTCCAATTTTTAAATGTAGAAAGCTTATAAAAATTTTTAATGAAGCAAAATAAAAACAAAGCGGGGGCTTCCCTGGTGGTGCAGTGGTTAAGACTCCACCTGCCAATGCAGGGGACACGGGTTCGAGCCCTGGTCCGGGAGGATCCCACATGCCGCGGAGCAACTACGCCCGTGCGCCACAACTACTGAGCCTGCGCTCTAGAGCCCACAAGCCACAACTACTGAGCCCGCATGCCACAACTACTGAAGCCCGCATGCCTAGAGCCCATGCTCCGCAACCAGAGAAGCCAACGTGATGAGAAGCCCACGCACCACAAGGAAGAGTAGCCCCTGCTCACCGCAACTAGAGAAAGCCTGCGCACAGCAATGAAGACCCAACGCAGCCAAAAAGAAGCAAAGGGCCCCACCCCCCAAATCCAGGTCTGCAGGTTGGCTAAGTCTGCAGCCTCCAGGGTGGTGGAAGCTCTTGGGGCCAAGGGACAGGAGAACTAGACTCTCCCCCTGGCTCTACCACAGACCAGCAGCATGACTTTGGCAGGTCATTTCACTTCTTTGGGCCTTAATTTCTTCATCTACAAATCACAGGGGTGAAGCCAGACGATCTCCTTGGTGTGCATTAGCTCTAAAATGCACTTCCTTGACATTTCAGAATGGTTCTCCCTCCCCACCAATTTTCACAAAATTACAAAAAGCAGTAGGGGTACCTACAGCGGCAACAGGCATTTTATTGGCTATGTTGGTTAAAGGGATCTCTTCTAGCTCTACTAGCCTTGAGCGATTTTCTCTCACTTTCTCCCAGTTCCTGCCCTTCTGCTCTCCCTCTGTACCTTGTTTTTGAGATCGTCCCACATGCTCTGGAACTCCAGCTTGCTTTTGTACTCAGAATCTATGCAGTTCTGCTCCATGGCCATGAAGACATCTTGTAGGTAGTGAATCTCTTTTTCATGTTGGTCAATAATTGTCTTCCTATAGGAGATAAGATACTGTCTCTGCTCTGTGGCATAAAGCATAGGGATCAATAATGACAATGCAAAGCAGTATATAATAAAACTATATGAATGGTACAAACTCTTAGGTACTGAAGAAGAACAGAGGGAAGGCGGGTTCTATTCTTTTCAGGGTCAGAAAGAATGAATAAAATTATTTTGATTTGTGAATAGGTAATATATTCATAGGATACAAAAATCAAAAAGTACAAAAGGTTGCAGTGAAAAGTCTCCTTCCCATCCCTGTCCCCCAGAGAGGTAGATGGGTATAGGATTTTGATAGTTGAAAGTGGGTGGCTGCTTACAGCCAGCATCTTGACATAGGCTCTGGATAGTCCCCTAGGCTCAACCCCCCCATATCTCCTCTTAGGTCCCCATACCTTTCTGTCTCAAACTCCTTGGTTAGGGCCTCCAGCTCCACGTTGTAACTTTCCTCTAGGAGGCTGAGCCGGCATCTCTGCAGGGCCAAGAGCCGGTCGATGTTGTGCAAGTGGCTGCGCAGCGCGTGGGCGTACTGCTCCTCAGCTTCTGACAGGTCCTTCACTAACGACTGGGTAGGAAACACAGAGTTACCATTTTGGCTGAGTGGCATCTATGTGAGAAAATAAAAATGTATTCGGCTAGCTAGTTCCTATTTCCCCTAGTCCCTAAATCCACTTCTTTGGCTCTGGGAGCTCTGGCTCTGCCACTTTTGAATGTGAGAAGCCAGTGCTGGTGAAGGGGCCATGTGGAAGCATTCATTCCAGTCGACAGCCCAGCTGAGCTCCCAGCGGATAGTCAGAATCAACTGCCAGTCCTCTTACACATCCAGCTCGGTCAAGCCTTCAGATGACTGCAGCCCCAAATGACATCTGACTGAAAACCGTACGAGAGATGTCAGGCAAGAACCTACCTCCCTGGTAAGCTAAGTCAACCTGCAGAACCACGAGAGAGAGTGAAATAAATTGTTGTCGTAGTCGCTAATTTAGGGTGGCTTGTGATGTAGCAATAAAAAACGAGAACATGTCCACTAGAAAAAAAAGGGACCGTGTGAGCATCAATATGGATAAGAACTGCAATGGATCAAAACATATCAAATATGTTTGATTATGAGTTTATCAGGATACTTAAAAAAAATCAGTTACCATTAGAGGATGCCAGATAACCGATTCTTTTTTTTTTTAAACTGGTTTATAAAGGGAAGAGAAAGAGCATTTCTTATGTAAACTATAGTGTATATAAGCATTTCTTATATAAAGTATACCTCTGGGTAACTGAATGGTAAATGATAGTATCTCTTTATAGAAGTATTCAAACTAATAAATGAAAAAAGAATACTATTAGAAAATCAGCATTTTGCAATCCCCAATGAATTAATGGATAATCAACAGCGGCTAACATCACAAATGTGCCTCCTAATAGAAGAACACAACACCTGCAAGCTTCTAGATCGAATTACCAAGACACAGGAAATACCGAGGACAAAGTAACATGTTAAACTACAATACAGTATACTATGCAGTTGTTAAAGAAAAATGAGAAGCTCTTTATGGGCTAATGTTGAATAATCCCCAGGATATATTATTAAGTGAAAAGGGCAAGGGGCAGAACACTATGTAATACTACCATTTGTGTAAAAAAAAAAAAGGTTTACTCATGAAACTAAAATCATTGGGAGGGGCATTGGGTGGCTGAAAGGCACCAGTGGGAGGGAACTTTTCTCTATATAACTTTTTGATCTTTTGAATTTTGAATATTGTGAGTGAACTACCTATTCAAAAAAGTAAAACAAATTAAGTGAATAAAGCAAAACAGCATTTACCAAATGCCCACATGATCCACTCACTGTAAACTACTACATTGCTAGCTTTTACCTTATATGTTTGGTATGAAAAAGATCTGATATAGGTGCTGATAATGGAAGACTATTCAGTCACTCAAGAAATGTTTACTAAACCTGCTATGTACCAGCACCGTGCTGGATGCCGAAGATTCGGAGATGAAAAGACATTCTCACTGCCCCCAGAGGAGCTTGAAGTCTTGCAGTAGGAAAAGTTATATAAGTAGAAAATTACAATAAATTCTGAAAAAACAAAAAACAAAAAAAAACCAGGTATAAAGTTCAGATTAAATTCCGATTTCGTAAATTCTGAAAAGAAATTACAGCATGGAAAATGCTATGAGGTTGATGATTTCCCAGTGACAATGGGATATAAAGGACTTAGTGCCTACATCTGACTAAGAGCACTGAGGAGGGCTTCGTAGCAGAGATGTCATTTGTATCACTCTTGAAGGAGGAGTGAGAGTTTGCCAGGAAAACTGGGGAGATAGGGAATGGCATGTGCAAAGGCACAGGAAAGAGGGCTGGCTATGTGAAAGGTACAGGTAGAGGCCAGATCATGAAGGGCTTTGATGTTTGATGTTCCTTCCAAGGAGTTTCGATTTTTTCTGTAGAAGAGGGGAGCCACTAAGGAGATTTACACAGTGGAGTAACAGGATCAGATATTTGCTTTAGAAAGATAATCCTGGTGAGGACTTCCCTGGTGGCGCAGTGGTTAGGAATACACCTGCCAGTGCAGGGGACACGGGTTTGAGCCCTGGTCTGGGAAGATCCCACATGCCGCGGAGCAACTAAGCCTGTGCGCCACACCTACTGAGCCTGCGCTCTAGAGCCTGTGAGCCACAACTACTGAGCCCGTGTGCTACAACTACCGAAGCCCTCGCGCTACAACTACCGAAGCCCTCGTGCCCAGAGTCCGTGCTCTGCAACAAGAGAAGCCACCACAGTGAGAAGCCCGCGCACCGCAACAAAGAGTAGCCCCCGCTCGCCACAACTAGAGAAAGCCCACACACAGCAATGAAGACCCAACACAGCCCCAAATAAATAAATAAAATAAAATTTAAAAATAAAAAGAGTATTGCAATAGATAATGCCCGTCTCACCTACAGCAGGACAGTGGGGAAGAAGAGCAGGATGTGACTTTGAAAAATATTTAAGCAGAAGATTTATACAAGACTTAGTAACAGAAGTTAGGAATGGAAGCAAAAGCTGGGATGATTCCCAGATTCCTGGGTTGGGTGATCTGGTGAATGGTACCAGCCACCCAAATAGAGAGTATGAGGAAGATCAGATGGTGGAGGATGGGAAATGGGTCTGGCTAGAGAAGGAGGAGCTCATGAGCTCAGTTTTGAGGACAGTGACACAGCCAGGAACAGATATCGAGGGATCCTGAATAAGGGATTTGGAACTCAAGAGAAAAAATCCCTTAGAAGAAAAGATGGTATATACTCAACTCAAGAACTTCCCAAAAATATAAGGTTGGCTGATTGAATTGCTTAGAGACACAGAACTGCTCTTACCGATGGAGATCTTCTCAACCTCATCCAGGGCCACTGAAGTTGAATCAAAGAGGCCAAACAGAGTTTGGTTGAATAAAGCACTGGAGTGGGGATCAAGAAATCCGTGTGTAGTCACAGCTCTCTCACTGACTAGCTGTGTGACCTTGAGCAAACTGGTTCCTGCCTCTGGAACTGAGTCTTCTTATATTGAAATGAAGGTATAGGACTAAGTTCAAGTCATTGGGTGATGTCTACTGTGCCTTACAACTCTAATATAGTACTGGTTTGAGGCAGTAGATGACCAAGGAGAATGGCTCCTCTAACAGAGGGAGAAGGATGACGGCTCAATATTCTAGTTTTCATTTCATGTGTCTTGGGAGGGCTTTAAGATTAATTACTTCACTAGGCCCATTCTATTGAGATCAAGACAGTCATATTCAAGTGTTTCTTTGGGAAGAGAGCTTGCCTTGATGACACTGTCCTTGCAGTCCACCACTCGTTCAAACGTTTGGCTGAGGATCTCAATGTCCTTATGAAGCTCTCTGGTCTTGACTTCCCGAAGGACCGTCCTCCACTGTGTGTTAATCTTATTAAGGTTCAGAGCACTGTTGTGCTCCTCCTTGGCCAGCTTGTCCTGTGTGAAGGAATAAATAACCACCCCCTCCCAGAGGTCAGGGTTAAAAGCCCTGATACAGTACAACAAACAAGATCACGCTTTTTCTTTTCTGAGGGACCAAAGCTCCTGATGGCTAACATTCAGGAGTTCCTGTGCTTGTTTTGGGAGGGTCTGAAGTAAGACAGGAGCAGCCCAATGGCATTTTAGGGAGGGCTAGGGTGAATTTCCTTCTGGGTGGAAGCATCAGAGCAGGGTATTGTTTGTAATGACCCACCTCGAGGGAGAATATCACAAGTTCAGACAGCTCAGACGGCTGATAGCACCTACTGTCCCAGTTCTGGGGCTCAGGAGTGATTGTCAAGCTCTACACCACCTTCCTCCCTCCATGCTTCACAGAGAACTGCCCCTTCCCCCAGAAAATATTGCTTGAAATCTAAGTATATCTGGGTCTTAAGATTTCCAGAGGAGCGGAGGCTAGCATGAAAATGAGGCTACCACAATGACAGGGTCAAGGCAACAGGACAAGTGCAGGGGGTGTGTGGGGTTGGGCAGAGAGTTAATGCAAAAATCCATCACCTGCAAGAACTGGTTCAGGAGCCTCTCTTTCTTCTTGGCCATCTCCTCCTCTGCCAGCAACTTCTGCTGAAACAGAAGCAGCTGCTCCTCATCGGACAGGGGCATCTTGGCCTTTTTCCCTTTCTTAGACATAGCTGGATCTGGGCGAGGATCGTCCGCCTGCCAGGGCCAGCGCTAGAGGGGGTAGGAGGAAAATGTCCCCAGAAAGGTGACTTCTGGAACTGCCCCTGGAGGGTAGTTGGACCTTAGATCTCAGACCTCAGGCAAGAGATAGCCTGGGATAGCGGTGAGGCAAGGCTCCCAAACCAAAAGACGCATCTCCGTCTCCTAGCAACGGGGATCTCGCTAAGATGGCGCTGTAACGGATAGGAGAAGAGGTCTTGGCTCGGAGCGCCCTCTGCCCGTTGGAGGACCGCAGTCAGTTTTTGAGAGAGGGTCTTTTACTTCTCAAAATCCCTAGCTTCCTCAATGACCATTTAAAACTCTTTTTTGTATTATTTTTCACATAATGCATATTTTAAATTACAAGTAATAACAAATTTTGGAGATGTATGGAGAAACAGGAACCCTCATACACTGGTGGTGGGGATGCAAAATGGTACAGCCACTTTGGAAAACAGTTTGGCAGTTTCTTAAAATGTTAAACATAAATTTACAGTGTGAACCAGCAATTTCACTTTCAGACATCAATCTAAGAGAAATGAGAGTGTATCCACATAAAGACTTGCACAGGAATATTCTTAGCAGCGTTATTCATAATAGCCCAATTGGAAACAACCGAAATGTCCCAAAACAAGTGAGTGGTAGACAAAATATGCTCTTTCCACACAGTGGAATACTATTCAACAATAAAAAAGGAACAGACTATGCATGCATGCTACAATGTGGATAAACCGCAGAAACATGCTCAAAGTAGGCGGATGCAAGAGGCCACATATTGTAAGTTTCCATTTATGTGAACTACCCAGAAAAGGCAAAGCTATAAAGATGCAAAGTAAACTACAAATTGCTTGGAGGGGGGGACAGAGATTAACATTAAATGCACATGAGAGATCATATTGGGTTGATGAAAATGTTCTGAAACTGATTTATTTTGGACAACTTGATGAATTTGGGTTAAAAAAATCATTGCATTATATCCTTGAAAAGGGCAAATTATGATATGCAAAATGTGCCTCAATAAAGTTGTTTTTTTTTTTAATTTTTATTTATTTATTTATGGCTGTGTTGGGTCTTCGTTTCTGTGCGAGGGCTTTCTCCAGTTGTGGCAAGTGGGGGCCACTCCTCATCGCGGTGCGCGGGCCTCTCACTATCGCGGCCTCCCTGCGGGCCTCTCACTATCGCGGCCTCCCTTGTTGCGGAGCACAGGCTCCAGATGCACAGGCTCAGTAATTGTGGCTCACGGGGCCAGCTGCTCCCTGGCATGTGGGATCTTCCCAGACCAGGGCTCGAACCCGTGTGTCCTGCATTGGCAGGCGGATTCTCAACCACTGCGCCACCAGGGAAGCCCCAATAAAGTTGTTTTAAATGTGAGATATAATGCCTGTATCAGAGTCCTCCAGAGAAACAGAACCAATATTTTAAATATATAATATTTAAAATATAAATATCAAATATAAATAGTTACAACATAAAAATATATATTTCCATCCATCTGATGTTTCAGTCTGAGTCCAAAGGCCAGAAACGACCAATGTCCCAACTCAAGCAGTCAGGCAGGAGGAGTTCCATCTTACTCAGCCCTTTTATTCTGTTCAGGCCTTCAGCTGATTGGATAAGACCCACCCACATAAGGGAGAGCAATCTGCTTTACTCAGTCTACTGATTAAGATGCTAATCTCATCAAGAAATACCCTCACAGACATACCCAGAATAATGTTTGACCAAATATCTGGACATGCTGTGGCTCAGTCAAGCTGGCACATAAAATTTACCATCACAAGTCCACCGCTCATCAATACACGTCTTCTTAAACCATACCTAATCTCCAAATAAAGACAATAACCAGGTCATAGTACTTAAATATTATAAAATAAAGTCAATACATTTTATGTTACATGATAAGGAATAAAGAGGGGAAAAACAAAGATATTTTATTTTTATACACACACAAACATATTCATAACAAGACAAGAAGGAAATATAACCATTACAGTCCTGTAATTACAGAAATTACATTTCTGTAACTGGTCATCTTGCTGTACTGGAAATTTATAACTACCTTCTTCTACTATTCATTCTGCATTCTTTTTGCCTTCAGCAAGCACCTCAGCTGGTCATGGTTCTTTACCTGGTGGGGTGACCCAAACTCTCATTCCTGAAAGGTCTGGGCCATTAGTAGTCCTGCCTGGATTGCCACTATTGCTGGTACTGTAACCAAGTCTTCAAAAGGCCATTCCACCATTCTATCAAACCAGCTGCTTCAGGATGGCAGAAAACATGGTAAGACCAGTGAATTCCATGAGCCTGGGCCCATTGCCACACTTCATTTGCTGAGAACTAATTTCCATGATCAGAAGCCATGCTCTGTGGAATACCACGATAGTGGATAAGGCATTCGTAAATCCACAGATGGTAATTTGGGCAGAAGACTTGCATTCAGAGAAGACAAATGTGTATCCAGAGTAAATATCTATTCCATTAAGAACAAGACACTGCCCTTTCCAGGATGGAAGTGGTCCAGTATAATCAACTTGTTCACCCAGGGGGATGGTACCATGCAGGGGGCCCAGTGTCAGTCTCTGCTGCTGCCAGATTGAGCCCTCAGTGATTGCCTTAGCCAGGTTGGCCTTGGTGAGTGAACGCTCATGTAGCTGAGTCCATGTATAACCTCTGTCCTGGCCAAAATGGCTGCTTTGTTCATGGGCCCATTGTGCAATGACAAGGGTGGCTGGGAAAAAAGATTGACGGTATTCACATAACAGGTCATCCTATCCACTTGATTATTAAGATCCTCCTCTGCTGAGGTCACTCTTTGTGAGTTTTTTCTCGGAACACAAATATCTTCACATTTTTTGCCCATTCAGAGAGTTTTATCATATACCTCTTCCCCAAATTTCCGTGTCACAAATTTTCCAATCATGTTCCTTCCAAATCCCTGACAATTCAGCCAAGCCATTGGCCACAGCCCAGGAGCTAATATATCAATATAATCACATGTCTGGTCATTTCTTCTTTCAAACAAAGTGAACAACCAGGTGCACTGCTCGATGTTCTGCCCCCTGGGACCACTCCCCTTCACAATGTCCTTCAGGATGTCCCCAAAAGGGTCAGTAGTATTGCAGCTGTTCTCTTGTGGGTGGTGCCTGTGTATTGTGCAGAACCAACTGCAAACCAGGCCTGAGTCTTCTCTTCTTCCATTACCTGATCATAGGGAACTTCCCCTGAGGCCATGGCTGCAGGCTGGAAGAGAAGTTTGTGGGAGGCCATGAGAATTTGAACCATTTCTTCATGTAACTTACTTGTGCCTTCAGGGACTAGTCAGGCCTGATCTCTTATATACCACTTTAATTTGATGATGGAGTGCAGCTTTGCACACCCAACTTTATGGCTTGACGGGCAGCTCAGGTCACATAGTAATTTGGTGGTCCATTCGGAGCATTCAGTCTCTGCTAAGACCCAGTAGCAGGCCAAGAGCTGTTTCTCAAAAGAGGAGTAGTTATCTGTGGAGGACTGCAGGACTTTGCTCCAAAGCCCTTAGGGCCTGTGCAGCGATTCACCTATTGGCGTTCCCAAAGGCTCCAAACAGCATCCCTGTATGCCACTGCCACTTCAAGCACCATTGGATCTACTGGATTGTGTGGCCCCCGCGGCAGAGCAGCTTGCACAGCAGCTTGACCTGTTGCAGAGCCTTCTTTTGTTCTGGCCCCGCTCAAAGTTGGCAGCTTTTCAGGTCATTTGGTGAATGGGCCAGAGTAACACACCCAAATGAGGAATATGTTGCCTCCAAAATCCAAAGAGGCCCGATAAGGTGTTGTGCCTCTCTTTTGGTTGTGGAAGGGGCCAGATGCCCCAACTGATCCTTCACTATAGAAGGGATATCTTGATGTGCCCCACACCATTGGACCCTTGAAATTTCCCTGAGCTGGGAAGGCCTCGAACTTTAGCCAGATTTATTTCCCATCCTCTGACACACATATGTTTCACCAATAAAAACCAATGTCTGCAGTAGTTGCTATTACTTGCTCACTAGGTCCAATCTACATAATGTCACCAATGTAATGGGCAAGTTTGACATCTTGTGGATCAGAAAGGTGTCAAGCAGAACATCATATGTTGATGACCAGTGTCAAGGGAGGACTCCAACTACATGGAGGAAGAGCTAAGGTCATCAGAGTGCTGTCTGGCCACCAGGAATAGAAGTCTAAACGCTTCTGCCCACTGCAGCTTGGTATCAGGGTTGCCAAGGAAAACAATGTAGTCAAGCACTGGACGGAAGAGTGCTTTACTCACATAGAGAAGAGACAGAACAAGATCAACTTCAATAGTGGGTGTTGGTCCCTGAAGGCCAGTGGGTCCCTCCTAGAAGCAGATGCTGGGCGATTGGCCTACATGCACCCCCTCTGGTGCCAACTATAAGGATCCCTCCCCCTCCCCCATAGAATATGAAATAGCTGGGGGCATGCCTGAGGACCACTGATGCATTTGCTCTATGCAATGTTCTATGCATTGCATAGAACAAAGGAGTACACATTGAGCATGAAAGAGAGAGAGAGATTCCCACACAATGGGCACAGGCTGTGTAGGCACTTTACCTCTTGGTAAGAAAGTGTTCCAACCCCAAGGTCCATTCTTATGTTGCTGAGTGGGGGATGAAATATTGTGAGCATGAGACTGGCTTTTTCAACAAAAGGTGATCGAGATCCCTGTGAACTAAATGATGACATAGGGCTGCAGAGGTGATATACCCCTGAGGTACAACCGTGAAGGTGCATTGCTGGCTTTGCCAGCTAAAAGCAAACTGCTTCTGGTGGTTCTTATTGGCAAGGATGGAGAAAAAGGCACTTCCCAGATCAATCGCTGCATATCAGGTACCAAGGGGTGTGTTAATTTGGTAAAGCAATGAAACCACATCTGGCAATTGGAGTCACCACCTGGTTAAGCTTACGATAATCCACTCTCATCCTCCAAGATCCATCTGTCTTCTGCACAGGCCAGATAGGTGAGTTGAATTGTGATGTGGTGGAAATCACCACTGCTGCATCTTTCAAGAACTTAAGGATGGTAGTAATCTGTGTAATCCCTTCAGGAATGTGACATTGCTTTTGCTTTACTATCTTCCTAGGTAGAGGCAGTTCTAGTGGCTTCCACTTGGCCTTTCTCACCATAATAGCCCTCACTCCACAAGTCAGGGAACTAATGTCGGTATTCTGGCAGCTTCAGAGTATATTTCAATAATGCATTGCAGAACTGGGAAAATACCCCTCGGGTGGGTTCAGGGACTCACTAGCCCACTGTGAGATAGACCTAATTGATCATCTTATGATCTCCGGAAGCCCCTACTCTGATTGGTGGACCAGAGTGACATTTTGTGTCTCCTGGAATTAGTGTCAGTTCAGAGACAGTGTTCCTGAAAAGTCTGATTATTTCCTTTTCCCCAATGCACAGTAACCCTGGTAAAAGACCTTTTGGGGAAGGCTAGGATAAAGATTAACAGTGTCCTGGCAGTGTACTGGGGTCCTTCCTCAAGAAGACCCAATCTCTTCTTCATTCAAAGGGCTCTGGGTATGTAAAGTGACTCAAGTCTGGGAATTGACTGAGGGGTTAGGACTCTGTTTTTATGATTCTGGTTAGAATTTTGTTCCCTTGACCTAGAACTTTTCTGCTTATACGGATCAAGTAAGAATTTAGTAGGCTTCCTGTTTAGGTCACTTCTAGGAACACCATGACCAACGTCAATCACTGTTATAGGTCTTTGCGAGTCAGATGTTCTGATTTCTTAGTTTATTTTGTTTTATTTTATTTATTCATTTATTTATTTATGGCTGCGTTGGGTCTTCGTTGCTATGCGTGGGCTTTCTCTCCTTGAGGCAAGTGGGGACAACTCTTCATTGTGGTGCGCAGGCTTCTCATTGTGGTGGCTTCTCTTGTTGTGGAGCGTGGGCTCTAGGAGCACAGGCTTCAGTAGTTGTGGCATGTGGGCTCAGTAGTTGTGGCGCACAGGCTTAGTTGTTCCGCGGCATATGGGATCTTCCTGGACCAGGGCTCGAACCCGTGTCCCCTGCATTGGCAGGTGGATTCCTAACCACTGTGCCACCAGAGAAGTCCCGATATTCTGATTTCTGCTTTGAATCTGCTCTCCACTGAGGTAGCCACTCTCACCTGGCCTTTGGTGGTTGAGTGCTGCTACTTGGCCCTTGCAACCCTGGGATCTTATCACTCCCTTGCATTCATACCTTCCAGTTCAGTGGTTTACCTTTCCGCTTTCTTTACTTTTTAAAAAAATTTAATTTATATACCATAATATTTTTCCTTTTTCTTTTCATCTCTTTAATTTTTGCTTGTTTTTAACCAACACAATATTTAAAAAATTTAACATAGTCAGGGGCTTCCCTGGTGGCACAGTGGTTAGGAATCCACCTGCCAATGCAGGGGACACTGGTTCGAGCCTTGGTCCGGGACGATCCTACATGCCGCGGAGCAACTAAGCCCGCACGCCACAACTACTGAGCCTGTGCTCTAGAGCCCACGAGCCACAACTACTGAAGCCCTCACGCCTAGAGCCCATGCTCTGCAGCAACAAGAGAAGCCACCGCAGTAAGAAGCCCGTGCATCGCGACGAAGAGTAGCCCCTGCTCGCTGCAACTAGAGAAAGCCCGCATGCAGCAGTGAAGACCCAACACAGCCAAAAATAAATAAATTAAAATAAATAAAGAAAAAAATTTTAGAACACTTTCAAAACTCCAAAAAGAAACCCCAAACCATTAGCAGTCACTCCCCTTTTGTGGCAAGGTTTTTAATTATAGATTCAATTAAGAGTTTTATGCTTCCTTCATGGTCAAACCCAAGGCCCACACTTCAGGACTAGCTTCTCCTGGAGACTCCTGCTCCAGGATCAGTGTCAGCAAACAATGAGGCACTGACCATGTGTGTCACTGTGCTGGGATGCAGAAAGGATATGAGTGAACAGGGCAACGAACTCAGGCTCTATAGAACCCTGAGTTTTAGCACCAGGTTAGAGCTGAGCTTTTGAACAAGCTTAAATTCTGAATCTGCATGTTTGCCTACCAAGTGGGGAGAGTAATCTCTCTATTTTTCAGGATTGGGGTAGGACAAATGAGAGAAATGTGTGCAAAAGCACTTTAAAAATTGTGAATTATTCAAGTATTATTGAAGGGCTGGCAATTTAGCTAAGGAGACACAAATAATAACTATAGAGGGACTTCCCTGGTGGCTCAGTGGGTAAGACTCCATGCTCCCAATGCAAGGGACCCGGGTTCGATCCCTGGTCAGGGAACTAGATCCCACATGCATGCTGCAACTAAGAGTTCACGTGCCACAACTGAGGAGCCCATGTACCACAACTAAGACCCGGTGCAACCAAATAATAAATAAATAAGTTATTCATTTATTTATTTATTTTTTGCGGTACCCAGGCCTCTCACCGTCGCGGCCCCTCCCGTTGGGGAGCACAGGCTCCGGACGCGCAGGCTCAGCGGCCATGGCTCACGGGCCCCGCCTCTCCGCGGCATGTGGGATCCTCCCAGACGGGGGCACAAACCCGTGTCCCCTGCATCGGCAGGCGGACTCTCAACCACTGCGCCACCAGGGAAGCCCAATGAGTAAATATTTTTAGAAATATAGAATAGGGAGGGTGGGAGGGACACGCAAGAGGGAGGGGATATATGTATATGTATAGCTGATTCACTTTGTTATAAAGCAGAAACTAACACACCATTGTCAAGCAGTTGTACTCCAATAAAGATGTTAAAAATATATAAATATATAGGAACGTAAGCACGTGCAACAAGACGTTTCTGAGCGCTCACCGTGTGCTAAGCACAATATTAAGTGCTGTGTATGCATTACCTCACTGGGTTCTTACAATAACCCTGTGAAGTAAGCACTGCTATTATTTTTATTTTACAGATGAGAAAAGTGATGTGTAGAGGGCTTAAGGAACTCACTCAAGATTGTACAGCTACAAAGGACAGCCCGTGGAGGGGTTGGTTAGTTTGAGCTGACCAGTAGCCCATGAGAGGACTGCCTTTATGGTCTGTCAAGGAAGCTGCTTCTCTTCACAGGGTACAAGTTATTCCAGTAACCCTTATAAAGCAGTCCCTCCACCACCCTGATGTCTCTCTCCCTCTCCCCACAATTTCTGTGAACGTTTTCTCTTTGCCCTTCCTATGCACCCCACCCTGAAATTCAGATTCTTCTCTTAGCTTCACAAATCAGTTCTGGGATGGATGCAGAGGCTCCTGTTTCCATGGTGATGTGGGGAGGCTGGTACACCACACGCCAAGTGTAGGCGATGCAGAGAGTTGGCTCCAGAGCCCAAGGTGTCGGCAGTAGCCAGGCTCCAGGAAAAGAGATCGATGAGAAAGCCAAGTCTGAGTGACTGGACCTCCCTTTGAGCTCCAGAAGGACTTCCACCCCTACGGCAGCCCCTGCCCTCCCCAAGCTCCTAATTTGGGAGTAGACTGTAGGAGCCCTGAGAGGGGAAGTGGTGGGCGTTTCAAAGCAGAAGCTACCACCCCTGACTTGTTTGAAGACAGAGCCTAATCTTGATGGGAGAGACTGCCCGGTTGGGGGGCCGCCCCCTCCCCTGGCCCCTCTGCCTCACCTCGCTCCCCTCTTCCCTGCTCTGACCTCATTCTTTGGAGCCCTGGCCGGGCGGCTGAAGGGGAGCAGGGCAGCCAGCAGGGGGCAGAGTCTCCCTCCGTCGAACCTTCTGTAGGACTCTGCTCCTGCCACCCCTGTTCTCACCAGGATTATTTTCAGCTGACAGGCTGCAAAGGCGCAGTAGGTGGATTTCAGGACAGGAGATGAGTTCTGGCAGGGGCTGTGAGCCTCTGAAGCTTTAGTCTTAGGCTGTGCGCCCGGGTAGGGAGAGGGGGTATTTAGGGCCACCGAGTCAGGGGCTGAAGCAAGGGCACTTGAACTTTTACTGGCAAAGGTTTCTTCTGAGGTTTTTCTCGATCCGTTGAAAACATTAAAAGCACCCTAACCCTGAAGAGGAGGCTTAATCATCCATTCAATAACTGTTTATTGAGTATCAATGATTATATTCACAGATGAATGCATCCAATCAAAAACAAGCCTTTACGGAATGCCTACACAGTGGTTCTTAACCTTTTGGGGGGTGAGGGGATGGCGTTATATATCCTTTGAGGTTATGATAAAAAATACAGACTCTCTCCCAGAAAGAATCCACTACAAATCTACAAAAACTGTTATATGATTTTGGGAGCCTCATGAACTCCTGGGAGCTCATCCATGGGCCCCAGGGCTTAAACTCCTGGCTTATTATGAGCCCTGCCCTGGGCACTAAGGGTACAATACAAATTAGGTAAACATGATCCCCACCCTGCCTGAGCTTGACAGGCTAGTGGGAGACACAGATGACAAAAGAAATTTTCACATGTTGAGGTATGGGGAAGTCATTTTGGCTTATGCATGAGTTAACTTGAATTTGATGCTAACCAGAACAGTGTGTTTGTGGCCTATCAAACATACATTGTACATCTGCTCTAATTATTAAGGAAAAGGGCACATTGACCAGAAGTAAAGAATGTCCATGTTAAAAATAAAGATGAGGGCTTCCCTGGCGGCGCAGTAGTTGAGAGTCCGCCTGCCCACAGGTTCGTGCCCCGGTCCGGGAAGATCCCACATGCCGCGGAGCGACTAGGCCCGTGAGCCATGGCCGCTGAGCCTGCACGTCCGGAAACTGTGCTCTGCAGCGGGAGAGGCCGCAACAGTGAGATGCCCACGTACAGCAAAAAAGTAAATAAATAAAAATAAATAAAAATAAAGATGGAATATCTCCCTTCCCAGAAAGCCAATGCTGGTACTCCTTCGATGATAAAGACTCCCTTCCCACGTGCCAAGGCCATACTGACTCACTGTGTATGTGCTGGTCTGGTTTTTTTTTTTTGAAACCTTCAAGGAATGTATCCCTGACTTGTTTGTTGTTCTTTGTTCTGTGTCGAAAACTGTGCTTTTCTAGAACAGTTCTCCAGAGTTACATGAGAGGCTGTCTTCCTGGCTCTAGTCCTCAGTTTGGCTCAAGTAAAACTTTATTCCTATTATAGATTGTTTATTGATTATTTTCATCGACACAGATAAGTAAGGAAATGCTTAAAATACAATGGGGAAATGCAGGGGCTGGGAGACCCACCAGGACCTAGACCAGGGCCCTGACGAAAAGCTTCCTGGAGAAAGTGACAGGTAAGCTGAGACCTGAAGAAGGAACAGGAGCTGGTCAAGAAAAGGCCTGAGAAAGAACATGTCAGGCAGGAAGAAAAGCACATGGAAAGGCCCTGAGGAGAGAGAACAGCAAACCTGAGAAGCCAACAGCAGGCCTGTGTGGCTGGCTCAGAGATGCCAGGTGGAGAACTCATGAGAAATGGGGCTAGAGGATAAGTGCCATATGTAGCCCCTGGAATGCAGCAGAAAACAGAAAACAGGGAGACAGCTGCCACCCTCAAGGACACCGGCAGGAAAGCCAGTGGTTATGCTGTAGAAGTGTAAGTTCAACCCTGAGAGTGAGCCTAGGGCAGTGTGGGAGCACGTGGGAGTAGTTTTATGCTCAGCCTTGGGGGTCAGGCCTAGAGCCCAGGACATGAGGCTCAGGGATACATTCGGTGTATCCACAATACCCTCAGCCTTTGAAAACAGCTGGAGGATGAACGCTGAGGGAGCAATCACGAGTGCACCTTGGTTTGACTGCAGCTTACCTCTAGGAACATCTTTTATTCTGGGGGTGAGAACAGCTGGGCTCGAGTGAGCTGAACTCTGCCTAGTTTTTTTTTTTTTTTTTTTTTTTTTTTTTTTGCGGTATGCGGGCCTCTCACTGCTGTGGCCTCTCCCGTTGCGGCGCACAGGCTCCGGACGTGCAGGTTCAGCGGCCATGGCTCACGGGCCCAGCCGCTCCGCGGCATGTGGGATCTTCCTGGACCAGAGCACGAACCCGTGTCCCCTGCATCGGCAGGTGGACCCTCAACCACTGTGCCACCAGGGAAGCCCTGCCTAGTTTTTTAAGTACCAGAGTTGTGGCTAGAAGCAGCCCTGGCTAGAAAAGCAGGTGAGGAGAGAGAGCAGTAGACTTGGCCCCCGGATCCCTGCTGTAGACTTAGGGGTGCAAGTGGAAGAGCACGGGATGAGAGAGGGAAGCAGATGTTGCAATGATTTATTGCCAGTGATTTATTTTATTTAACAAACACTCATCTAGTACTTACTACGGGCCAGGCACTGTTCTAAACGCTTAACAAATTTTAATTCCTAACACTCCTAGGAAATAAGCATGATCGTCAGTGTCATTTTACACATGGGGGAAATGAGGGACAGAGCAGCTAAGTGCCTTGGCAAGGTCAAACAGCAAGTGACAGAGCCACCATCAGAACCCAGGCAGGCTGCCTGCAGTCTGTGTTCTTCACCACTGAGCTATGCTACCTTCTGGAAAGGAAGGCAGTGGCAAGAGCTAAGAATTGAACCTGGGCCTCCCACATAAGACAGGTGAGAATTCTACCATTCCACCTCCTAAGACACTGATAAAGTGCTAGGAGGCCTGCTCTGTGGGGGTCCCAGGGCAGTGGGAGGAGCCACGGGAAATGGTGGGCACTTGCAGCTTTGGGGAGCTGCTAGACTAAGGCCAAGGCTCCAGGACCGGGGAAGGGCAACTAGGTAAGCGAGAAGGTCAGGGGACCAGGTAAAGTGTGCCAGCCCCTTCCTCCCTTATCAATGTCATCTTTTTTTTTTTTTTTTTTTTTTTTGTGGTACGAGGGCCTCTCACTGTTGCGGCCCCTCCCGCTGCGGAGCACAGGCTCCGGACGCACAGGCTCAGCGGCCATGGCTCACGGGCCCAGCCGCTCCGCGGCATGTGGGATCTTCCCAGACCGGGGCACGAACCCGCGTCCCCTGGATCGGCAGGCGGACTCTCAACCACTGCGCCACCAGGGAAGCCCAATGTCATCTCTTGCCATTGTCTCCTCACTCACGATGCTTTAGTCACACTGTTCTTTCCTTCCCCAGGCTACTTGCTGTGGCCTCTGCCGGGAACGACCCCACCACCTGCACACAGACACACACCCCCTCCCCTTTCCCCAGGCTGACCCCCACTCATCCTTCAGATCTCAGCCTCACTGTGGGTACTTCAGAGAGGCCCTCTTGGATCCCATCTCTGAATTAGATCCCTTCTGTTATTCTCTCATAGTAGTAACCGATTATTTCCCCCTTATAATAGGTTATAGATCCACTTGTGCTTAATGCTTGCCTCTCCTATTAGACCACAAGCTCCCTGAGGGCAAGGGCCCCACCCTATTCTCACTATAAATCTTACTCCTAGCATAGTGCTAGGCACATATAGACACTCCATAACATTTTGCTAAACGAGTATACGAATTTAGAGGCCTTTCAGAGACCTACTGGTCCAACGCTTCCTCCCCTCTACCATGTGCCGAGTAGGCAGTCATCTACTTTCTCCCTGAATATTCCTAGTGTCAGAGAATGCACCACTTCACCAAGACGCCCATTCCATTTGTGAAGAGATTTAATAGTTAGAAAGATCTTCCTTTTTTAAAAAAAAATCTGACTCCCTGTTACAACTTGGTCCTAGTTTGGCCCTCTGGAGCTATATGCAATCAGGACAGTCCTTTAAGCAGTTGTAGAAGCCATCCTGCTCGCCCCTCCACCCTCAAGCCTTCTCTGTGCCACTCCAACAGTTCTTTCAGCTTTGCGAGGCTTGGTTTCTTAACCCTCTCCACCCTGGGCCGTTTTCTCAAGAAACATCCACTTTGATCAGCACTCAGAATGTAGCCTGATTTATGAATTGTCACCCCCCAGCCTCAGCCACTCCATCAACTGGGATACAGGTACAGCAGGATGATGGAGAGGGTGGACAAAGTGAGAACAGAAAGCTGTTTCTTTCTCTCCAGTGAACTGGGGACGTGTTTCTCCAGGAAACAATAACATTTAACGATGGTTGGGGCCCCGGGCTAGTCCTGAACCAGATGTACTTGTCAGCTGCATTCTAGGTCAAGTGGCCTTTCTGGACCCATTTAATACCTTTTCTCTGGGAAAAAATATGTTTGGGTTCCAAACAACCAAGTTATATATAGACCCTTTAGATAACCAGCTTACAAATTGGGAATTGCTTCTGGAGAAGTATTTAGGTAACACCGAGTGGGAGAGTGAAGGGACGAGAACAGAGTGGGCTTGTTCAGAAAAGTTTCCAAGAGGTTTTTGAAGCAAAGGCGGTGCAAGTGGGAAGGCATACGGGCTTTAGAGCCAGACAAACCTGGGTTCAAGTCCCAGCTTTGCCACTTCCTGACTGCTGTGAGGCCTGCTTTACTTAACTTCCCCTCAGGTTCCTTTCTCTAGGAAAGGAAGACAGTCATTGCAGAGTTGCTTGACACATAAGTGCCGATTAATGGTAGGTATCGTACTGTTTTCAGAATGGGGGTCTTTTCCCTTGACGTGTGGTAACAAGATCCACGACCCACTGAAGACCCTGACCCCGATATGCTGCTGCCCGACGTGCGGGAGGCCGGGCTGTTTACAGAGGGCTGTCCACTGCCTTCCCTATAGAGACGCTCCAAAGGCCGGGGGTGAAGAAAGGGCTCCAGAGGGGAGCTGGGGGAACAAAGGCATTGGGGGTCTGAGTGTCCCCAAAGATAGGTGCTTCAGTGCACACTGTTCCTGTAGAGGTGTGTGTCTGCGCGGGTCCCGTGTGGCTCTAGTGACTGTGTATGTCCAGATGACAATATATGCCAATATATGCCAACGTTCTGCCTGTCAGTGGGACTCGGGAACTTCCCCTCTGTCTCTCAGGCTCCGTTACTCAGCTCTTTGCAGTCCCCAGCCTTATCGCTTAGCTGTCTGCCCTCTGGCCTCTTCCCTTTGTTTACCAACTTGGCTGGCCTTCTCCTCTGGGAACAAAGGAGGTGTTCAGTTCTGGGCAGTGCCTGGCTCCAGCTAGCTGCCCCCATTCTCTTCCCCTCTCCCGGAGCCATGCCCCACCCACCCCCGCCACTTCCTCCATCTCAGGCAGACCCCTCGGTTCAGAGAGGCCCCCTCCCACAGTTCCACGGAGAGGGGAGGCTGACCTCCTTGGCTGGCACCCCCTTTTTCTCACCCTCTGGCCCCCATTCCTGTCCCCGACAAGGTCCCTGAAGCTTCACTTGTCTAGGCTGGAGGCAGCTCCTCTCCCCATTGTCTGACCAGGATTTGGAAGCTCTGGTTTCCATAGCAACCCCTGGGCATTTAATTAAGGGAGGAGGCCTTCATCTCTTCTAGTCTGGGCAGTTCCAAATCTCTACCCGAAAAGGATACCCTGAGGGGGTGAGGGAAGAGCATTGTCCTCCAATATAGCACAGTTCTGGCTTCTCCACAGAGCCCATTATAGCATTCCCAACCCCCCGGCCCTACCAGCCCTCTCCCCACCTCACACCAGAGCAGGCTGGGGAGACCTCTCAAAACAGCCAGGGCAAACCCCAGGTCCCAGAAGAGCAGGGGTTGGTGGGGGCAGGCAGTAGCTATAAGCCACCCCTTCCCCTGGCTTTGTTTACTGGACCAGTGGATTGGAGATGGGATGGAGTCGAGCGGGAGCTGGTTCAACCCTGGCCCTGTGACCCAACTGCCCTTCGAAGCCCCTGACATGGAATATAAACTGTTGTATATAAGTTCATTATAGGCTTTTTTCCTGGGTACTGGGTACTTAGCTTTCCTCAGATCCACAAAAGGGATCTGTGATTTCCAGCTCCCTAGATCTGCCATTTGCTAGCTGTGAGACCTTAGGCAAATTACTTAACCTCTCTGTGCCTCTGAGTCCTCACCTGTGAAGTAGGGATCATAATTCTTACTTCCTCTGCAAGACAGTTGATATCTGGTGAGCACTTGGTAAGGGGTTATTCTTGTCATAGTGATTATGACAATGAGAGGGGGCTAAATGGAGGACCCCACCCCTCATTCATTCCACACCCACAGCCCCTCAAAGTGACAGGTCTGCCCTCTCAGTAGGAGGCATTCACCTCCTCCCTCCTCCTTCCTTCTCTGCCCCGCCCCAGGCTGCTGGAAAGTGCTCCAGACTCTGATCGGAAGCTGGCAGCTTTCAAGAGCTTCATCATGAGGTGGAATTTCCAAGCTCAGGTCACCAAGTTATCCCAGTTCCTGAAATTCCTGACTTCGATTTCTCAGCTGTTGCCATGACCACTTTTTCCCGTTTCTGGTTAGGTTAGTCTGTGTGTGTGTGTTTCCTTTTCACTGTATTTTTAGACTTCGGAAAAAATAAACACAGTTCACACACTAGCACCTTCCTGATCTTTCGGTTCTTCACAGGCATGGGGGTTGGCGCAGTTCTTTCCATGACCATCCTTCAACCCTGCCCCACCCCATCCATTCTTACCTTCTGTTGAAAATTTCCAGACTTATCCCACCCACCTTCCATCACTGCCTCTCCCATCCCCTCAGCACAGATAAATGTCGATTGTAACATGATTCTGAACTGTGTGTGTCTCTGGGTCTTTCATCCTTTCTATACTTTTGTCTTGTTTCCCTCCTGGAAACTTCTCCCACTCTGGTGTTTTTCCCCTCCCTTCAGAAGAGGCAGCTCTATTTCTGCAGCTCTATTTCTGCAGTTCTTGGCTTGTCCCACTGTGACAGCGCCCTGATTCAAAGGAGGAGCTGGGGAGCCAGATGAACCGAGGAACCTGCACCCCACCAATTAGGTTTAGGCTTCGTCATCAATAAAACAGCATTTACCTAAGAGAGTTGTAGAGAAATTTAAGTGAAATAATGCAAGGGAAGTACTGAGCACAGTGTCTTGTAGGTGGCAAAGGCCTTGATAATGGAGCTGTCATTCAATGAACCTGAGGGTCCTCCAGGACACGGGGCTATTTCTCAGCTCTCTTTCATTCAACTCCGTCCACATGTCAGTCAGAGTCCTGGAGCTGGACTTGGTGCCGCCAGTGTCTGAAGACACAGGTGATATCGAGAGGTGGCAGAGGAGAGGTGTGAGAAGGGCTGAGAATTAGATTTGCGAAGCAAGAGAAAAGGATTTGGATTATTCAGTCTGGAGAAAACCGGAAGGAGGAAGGCAAGGCTCTTAATAATAACGGACTTCAGGGCTCTCTGTGTCAAATTCTGTTTTCTCTCCCTCAGGGAAGAGGAAGTGTTGGGGTGGAGAGACTAAGAGTGGTGAGCAGAAGAATGTTGCAGCTGTGGATGAAACCCTGGCTCAGGAAATCCAAAATCCCTGCCAAGGAAACCAAGGCTCACAGAGGTTGCCTAAGGTCACAAGGTAGTAAATGCTTGAGGTCTTGGACACAGACCTCAGCCCACTGAACACAGAGCCAAGGCTTTCAACCGGCATGCTGTAGCCAGAGGCCAGGAGCCCCAGGGGGTCAGATGGGAGGGCAAGCCCAACAGAGACTCCTAGTTTGCTTAAGCTTCCCAATCTCCAGGAAGTGCTGGAAAGAATGGGAAGTAACGCAGTTACTGGAGACATGAGACCTCTCAGTGAAAGACTGAGTAATTCACCCAGTTCACATAACTAGGAACTGCTGGGAACAGGATTCAAACCTGGGCCACGTGGCTTGAGCCTGGGCCCTCCACCTGTGCTGCCTCTGGAAGCGTTGAGTCAGGTTTTGAATCTGGTGGGGCTGACTCCTGAGCGGAGGTGCTAATGAAGTCCTGTACCACCTCTTGGACCCTCAGAGGACTGAGGATTGAGTGAGACAATGCAGACAGGGCACAGCACACAGGAAGTACCAACATGCTTGTTCTCGTTATGTCTGGCTGGCTCCGGTTCTGCCTTTCCATTAGTTGCTCTGTGCCTGGGTTTATACCTTTGGCCTTCACTAACCTAGAAGCAAGTTTCTGTCCTTCTTCAGTATCTGTCCTCAATAAACAGGATTGTGGGCTAACAGGTGACCGCCTGACCCTCTCCATCCCACCCACTGCCAGACTCTGGTTATCTGGAGCACATCCTTGGTGTGCCCTGGAAGACTGGACTGTAGGTAAGCCGGAAGGCATCCAGAGAGTAAGTCCAGCCTCGCATTTTGTAGATGAGGATGCTGGGGCCCAAAGAGAGAGAGAGTCTGGATCAGGGTCATTCCTTCGTTCTATTAACATTCACCGAGCACTGCTGTGCTCCAGGCACCATTCTAGACACTGGGGATACGGCAGGAAACAGTAGCGAAAAGACCCCACCAAGTCCACTTTATCAGAGTGGAGGAGAAAGACAATCAACAAAAAAATAGACAAAAACATAAGCCAGAAAAATATCATAGTGACAAGTGCCAGAGAACATGAAAGGGAATGGTCAAGTGGCTACTTCAGTCGAGTTGACCTCTCTGGGCAGATGACACTAAACCCAAGAACTAAGGGATAAAATGGTACCAGTGGGGATAATCAAAGAGCAGGGCACTCCAGGCAGAGGGAATGCAGCGAAAAGGCCCCAGGTACAAGTAGAGTACATTGTACCTGGTAAAGGTGAATGTTTTGGGGAACTTTAATTTCAGCATGAATGTGTGTGTATGTGCTGTAAATGTGTATTTATATGTAAATGTATATGTACATAAATTGTGAGTGTGTATATGTTTTAGGCTGTGATGTAACATGTATTTCTGACTATGACTTGGGACAGAAAAGTTTGAGAGCCATGATTGGAGGAAGCAAAAGTTCAGCATGGCTGGAGCATAGTAGGAGAGGGGAAAAATGCCAGGGGGCAAGGCAGGTCATGTATGGCTCTAAAAGAAACTGGACTTTATTCAAAGTGAAACTGACCACATAGGAAGACTTAAGCAGAGGATGGACATGACCTGTGTAGTTTCTTGGTTTTGTTTTAATCTTGCCATTTAGAAATAGAGAAACTGAGTCTCCTTACTTACAGTCATTTTCCCACCAAAACAGGTTTGACTTGCTTTTGCAGGCGAGAAATTTGAGGGCAGGCAGAGGAAAGTTATACTTCTGTCCATCTTTGCCTGATCAAGGACCTCCTGGAGGAGCCTGGGAGAGTGGACACACAAAGATTCCCAGGGAGGGACTTTCCTGGTGGCACAGTGGTTAAGAATCTGCCTACCAGCTCAGGGGACACAGGTTCGAGCCTTGGTCCGGGAAGATCCCACATGCCGCGGAGCAACTAAGTCCGTGTGCCACGACTACTGAGCCCACACGCTGCAACGGCTGAAGCCCGTGTGCTCTAGCGCCCGCGTGCCACAACTACTGAAGCCCGTGCAGCTAGAGCCTGTGCTCTGCAACAAGAGAAGCCACCGCAATGAGAAGCCTGTGCACCTCAAGGAAGAGTAGCCCACACTCGCCACAACTAGAGAAAGCCCGCGCGCAGCAATGAAGACCTAATGCAGCCAAAAACAAAAAAAAAAGGAAAAAACAAAAACCCCAAAACAAAGGTCCCCAGGGAGGCTGTAAATGAAGGTGGAGCAGAAGGAACTGAGAGAGTGGAGGAGGGTGAGGGATTTGCCACACTGGAGGATGAGGAAGTGGCTGGACATGGGAAACTGGACAGGGAGTATGTCTGGCTCAGGGTTCACATCATCTCCCAGCTGACTCCCATGTTCCTGAGGTCCTCTCCCCCCATAGAATTCCCCCTAGCATGAGGGCTCCCTACCACTCACTCAGCAAGCAGCCACCTTGGTCCTGACCAAGCCCTGGTGATGGCAAGAGAAGGCAGGAAGCCCTACATGCTGTGGTCTCGCCACTGTCCTGTGCTCCGAGAGCCTATTCCATGTACGGCAGCTGCACTCACTTTGGCCACATTCTGCCCCTCTGTTCCCCACTCCCACCCCCCAACTCAGCCCAAACCAGACAGAACAAGGCTTCTTCAGGACCACTCTCTTTACCACCTCCCTGTTTCCCCCCCTGCCCCATCCTCAGCCGTCGTTTTCCTCCTAATTCTTAGTCTAGTTCAGGTAGCTTTTTTTTTCTTTCTTTCTCCTCCTATATAAGCCTTTAAACACACAAACACACACACACACACACACATAACCACGCATGCATTCACTGGTCGTCTTCCTCCATTTCTTGCTTCCATGCCATCCCATTCCCCTAGAACATTGTCTATATCCTGGTCCACCCCTCAGCATTTTATTCTTGTTTTACATCATAGCTCAATGCTACTTCCTCCAGGAAGTTTTCCTAGAAAATTCTCTTTCCTTTTGTTCTTCCTTCTGATCTCTCACCAGATTCATATAACACCACCCAACTCCCAGAAAGAGGAGCACAAGAGCACAAGAAAGAGAAAAGCCCCAGGAATAGGCCTGGCCTTCATAGCTAGACTTTGGCTTTCTCCTATAGAACATAACACTTTCACAGAATACCAACATCAAACGAGGCCAGCCAATGGCAGCTGCACTCACTTTGGCCACATTCCTCCTTCCCGAGGAAGACCTCTGGGCTTCCCTGGTGGCGCAGTGGTTGGGAGTCCGCCTGCCGATGCAGGGGGCGCGAGTTCGTGCCCCAGTCCGGGAGGATCCCACTTGCCGCAGAGCGGCTGGGCCCGTGAGCCATGGCCGCTGAGCCTGTGCGTCCGGCGCCTGTGCTCCGCGGCAGGAGAGGCCACAGCAGTGAGAGGCCCATGTACCGCAAAAAAAAGAAAAAAGAATAAGACCTCTTCATAGTCACATCCAAACACAGGCAAAAACAAGAACATTGTCCAAACCACAAAAATGAACAAACAGGGACTTCCCTGGTGGCACAGTGGTTAAGAATCCGCCTGCCAATGCAGGGGACATGGGTTCGAGCCCTGGTCCAGGAAGATCCCACATGCCGTGGAGCAACTAAGCCCATGCACCACAACTACTGAGCCTGCGCTCTAGAGCCCATGAGCCACAGCTACTGAGCCCATGTGCCACAACTACTGAAGCCCGTGCACCTAGAGCCTGCGCTCGCAATGAGAGAAGCCACTGCGAGAAGCCTGTGCACCACAATGAAGTGTAGCCCCCACTCGCCGCAACTAGAGAAAGCCCGCGTGCAGCAACGAAGACCCAATGCAGCCAAAAACAAACAAACAAACAAACAAATAAATATTAAAAATAAAAAGAACAAACACCCCCCCTATCCTAGCTAATAGGAGTGGCTGCTGCTCCTTTACCAATCACAGTGTTAGCCCTGCTTCATTCTTTTTTTTTTTTTCTTTTTTTTCCAGCTGTGTTGGGTCTTCGTTGCTGCACACGGGCTTTCTCTAGTTGTGGTGAGCCGGGGCGATACTTCGTTGCAGTGTGTGGGCTCCTCATTGCAGTATCTCCTCTTGTTGCAGAGCATGGGCTCTAGGTGCGTGGGCTTCAGTAGTTGTGCCATGCAGACTCAGCAGTTGTGGTTCACAGGCTCTAGAGCGCAGGCTCAGTAGTTGTGGCACACAGACTTAGTTGCTCCGCGGCATGTGGGATCTTCCTGGACCAGGGCTCGAACTGGTGTCCCCTGCACTGGCAGGCGGATTCTTAACCACTGCGTCACCAGGGAAGTCCCCCTGCTTCATTCTTATTTAAGGTACCCAACTGTAGAATCCTCCAGCTTCTTGACAGCCTCAAACCCAGAGCAACCTCGCTTCCCTGACCTCTCCCCAAATCAGAAAATATAAATCCAAATCCTAAGCCCTTTTCCTGGATGCCCCATAGTTCCACCATGGTGTGAGTTGTTCTCCTTATTGAAATGAGTCCACAAACCCAATTTTGTTCAGCTACAAGTGTCTGCTGGTGGTCTTTGGCTGGAGGGCGTTGACAATCAAGAACAACATACAGGGACTTCCCTGGTGGCGCAGTGGTTGGGAATCCGCCTGCCAGTGCAGGGGACACGGGTTGGAGCCCTGGTCCGGGAGGATCCCACATGCCACGGAGCAACTAAGCCTGTGTGCCACAACTACTGAGCCGTGCTCTAGAGCCCGCAAGCTACAACTACTGAGCCCGCATGCCACGACTACTGAAGCCCGTGCACCTAGAGCCTGTGCTCTGCAACGGGAGAGGCCACCGCAATGAGAAGCCCGCGCACTGCAATGAAGAGTAGCCCCTGCTCGCCACGACTAGAGAGGGCCCGTGCGCAGCAACGAAGACACAACACAGCCAAAAATAAATAAATAAAATAAAATAAATTAATTTAAAAAAAAGAAAAACATACAGGTATACTTGTATTTTTTTTTTTTTTTTCTCGTAGGTGGGCCTCTCACTGCTGTGGCCTCTCCAGTTGCAGAGCACAGGCTCTGGACGCACAGGCTCAGTGGCCATGGCTCACGGGCCCAGCTGCTCCGCGGCATGTGGGATCTTCCCGGACCGGGGCATGAACTTGTGTCCCCTGCATCGGCAGGTGGACTCTCAACCACTGCGCCACCAGGGAAGCCCCTTGTGTGTATTTTTTAAAACTACAAACTCCTGTATTTCAGATTTTAAGTGTATTTAATGATATTTTAGTACCAGATTTCCTTTCCTAATTATGTTCTCAGGCAAACTGCCCCACCCCCCTAAATCATCTGCTCTAGCTGGTTGCATTGATTATTCAGTCCTTGGGCACACTTAGCATTTTCCTGCATCTATCCTCTGCCCTCACCAATCTTGTATCAAAATTGAGGTCCAGGGACTTTCCTGGTGGTCCAGTGGCTAAGACTCTGTGCTCCCAATGCAGGGGGCCCGAGTTCGATCCCTGGTCAGGGAACTAGATCCCACATGTATGCCACAACTAAAGATCCTGCGTGCAGCCAAAACAAACAAACAAACAAATAAATAAAATTGAGGCCCAGGTGAAACCACCCTCTTGGATAAGCCTTCCAGGATCACCTAACCAGATCTGACCCCTCCCTCCTCAGCACTCCTACCGCACTTGGTTTCAATTACCCACCAGGCTTTTGCTTTATCTCCCCATCATTGCTGTAAACTCCGTGAAGACAGGGACTGAGTCTTAAAAACTTGGTTAGCCCTGTAGTGGCTGCTCCAGCTAAAAAGCCCAAAGGGTCAGGTGTTCCCATGGCCAGGAGCCAGGGATCCCTGAGATCATGAGAAGTTATGGTTTAGGACTGAGAAGTGGAGCACCTGAGTCATACTAAGGAGGGGAGAATGGGCCTTGCCCTGCTAGACCCCTGGCAGGGTGGCAGGGTGCCTGGGAGTTCTTTGTAAGGATCCCTAGGGCAGAGAAAGTACTGGGTTTGTGTACGCTCTGGTAAGAGTCAGAGTGGATTTGAATTTGCTACCACACTGAGCACCTTGGTATATTATGCCACTGTCCCAGATAAGGACCTTATCACAGTAATCAGAGCCAAAAAAAGATAGGGCAGCCCTGAGCTTTGAATGTGTGGTACACACACACACACACACACACACACACACACACACACTCACATTATCCAGGCTAGTGGTCTTTAAACTGTGTTCCCTGGAGTTTGTTCCTTAGAGGTACGCCAGGAGGGGAGAGAAGGCTGAGTGAGCCCCACTGCAAGTCCCTAATTCTGATTCAACCACTGCAGTTTTGTTTTTCATCTTTTTTCACGTTTTGGAATACTGCATAAGATTTAATTTGTAAAGTAGTTTACTATGAATACATGTTAACAACACCATGGAGGTGCAATCAGCAAAATCCAGAACGTGGAAAACACTATAGAATAAACAACCTGGTTTCTTCATCAGATAAATTGAGAGAAAAAAAAAGGAGATGGAACCTATTAAATAAGAGACACTTAAGAGCCATATCAATGAAATTCAACGAGTGGACCTTGTTCAGATTCCGATTTAACTAAACCAAGGTGTGACACAATTGGGGAAATTTTAGCACTGACTGGATATTTGGTGATATTAAGGAGTTATTTATTTTCAGTCGTAACAATGGTATTTTGATTATGTTAACGAAGAATCATTTTCTTTTACAGATGAGTACTGAAATCTCTATGGATTAAATGATATGATGTCCAAAATTTGTTTTAAAATCATCCAGGACTTCCCTGGTGGTCCAGCGGTTAAGACTCCGTGCTTCCAGTGCAGGAGGCATGCGTTGGGGGCGTGGGTTCGATCCCTGATCCAGGAACTATGATTCCACATGCTACACGGTGTGGCCCCCAAAAAAATCCTTTGGAAAAGTAAATAAAAAGTAAAATCATCCAGTAAGGAGGTGTAGTGGGGAGAAGTGGGTGGGGGGATAGATGAAGCAAGATTGTGTGGCTGATTATTGAAGCTGGGTGTTGGTTACCTATGGGTTCATTGTATTATTCTTTCTACCTTTTTAAATGTTTGAACATTTCCACACAAGTTAAAAAACAAAAGAAAAGTTAAAGGAGGGCTTCCCTGGTGGCGCAATGGTTAAGAATCTGTCTGCCGATGCAGGGGACATGGGTTCAAGCCCTGGTCCGGGAAGATCCTGCATGCCGCGGAGCAACTAAGCCCGTGCGCCGCAGCTACTGAGCCTGTGCTCTAGAGCCCGCGTGCTGCAATGAAGAGTAGCCCCCTTTAGTCGCAACTAGAGAAAGCCCACACGCAGCAATGAAGACCCAATGCAGCCAAAAATAAATAAATAAATGAATGAATTAAAAAACAACAACAACAAGTTAAGGAGATTCCATAAAGAAGATTTGGAATTATAAACTTATTTTTAAAAAAGTAACAGCTTTATCAAGATATAATTCACATACCATACAATTCACCAACTTAAACTGTACAATTCGGTGGTTTTAGATATTCACAGAGCTGTACAACCATCACTACAATCAAATTTAGAAGTTTCATCACCCCAAAAAGAAACCCCGTACCCATTAGCAGTACTCTCCATTCCCCCAGCCCCTAGAGCCCCAGGCAATCACTCATCTACTTTCTGTGTCTTTGGATTTGTTCTGGACATTTCATACAAATGAAATCATATAATATGCAGCCTTTTGTGACTAGCTTCTTTCACCTTAGGATAACATTTTCAAGTATAACCTTGTTTAAAATTTTTCTGGTCTTGGTGGGAAAGAACAGTCTTATAAATTTATTACTCTGGCTTTGGATTTTCAAATAAAGACACTTGGAAGAGGTTTGAACAAACTTGGGGGATGGAGTCTAACTGCAAAAAAAAAAAAAAAAGGCTAAAAAACCCTTCTTTAGTCCAAAGCCCTCACATTACCTTCAAGGAAACAGGGGCCCGAGAGAGAAGAGACTCCCAAACACACACAGCTTGTTAAGGGCAGAGCTGGTCCAACACCCAGACCAGCTGAATTTTGGCTCCATCCTTTTTTCATGTTGCCATGCTGCCTTCTGAACACACACACACACACACACACACCACAACTCATAAACTTGTGACCCACAAAATACCTTTGGAGACACATCTTGAGAATCAGCCATGATGGGGGCTGCTCCATCTCACGGCTCAGGCTTTCTGCTGCTCTACCTGAAATGCAGCCACTCAGGGAAGAAGCAGTGTTAGCACCAGCTCCCAGAATTTCAATCTCAGTGGACCTTATGAATGACAATCTTATTAGAGGCCAGAGGAAGCTGTTTGCAGAGCAAGAACAGTTTTTACTTATTTGAATGTTTATTTGAAGTGGCTTGGGTGTGGGTATGTGTAGGCACAGGCTGGTAGAGAACATGGGGGAGAGAGAGGGCTAAAGCCTTTGGGGCTGCCATTGGAGGGAACCCAGTTGAGGGTTAAGAGGCTGTATGGGAACCCCACTGATGCCTCCAGAACTGAGTCCAGATGAGACTGAGGGAGGGAGACACCAGGAAAAAGGCTGAGGGAGGAGACTCTAGGCTGAGGCAGACTGTGATCTTACAGCTGTTCCTGGAACGCTCCCAAACCATATTTATGGGCAACTCAGAGAAGCTGTCAGGCTGCTGGAAAAGGGCAAGAAGAGGACAAATTCTATTGGCAGAACATTACCTGAGGGCTGAGGATGAGGCCTGGGGAATGGTAGGGGGAAGAAACTTCCAGAGAGCCTGCCTGGGAAAGGAGGGTAACCAGCCAGTGGTAGCAC
Organism: Mesoplodon mirus; assembly: GCF_964341445.2. Lineage (NCBI taxonomy): Eukaryota > Metazoa > Chordata > Mammalia > Artiodactyla > Ziphiidae > Mesoplodon > Mesoplodon mirus. Next base: position 55,293,258 of record NC_138987.1, on the reverse strand, counting down.
CTGGATAACTGTCCTTCTACCCTGGAGGTTCCCTGAGGTGATTCCTGATCCCTGGAAGGGGAGCCTTAGGAGATGGGCAGAGGACAGTGCAGGACTTAGCCTCAGAGCCCTTAGCCAAGCAACTTGGACTTGGATGCCATAGGCTTTGATGGGAGGCACACTGGCTAGGTTACATTCTCAAAATACTCTCCATTCTCCTGTCTATCGAGGGCATTGCAATCTTACCCTTAAAGATCTGTCCCTTTGGGTCCAGGGAAGATTTTTAAAATAATTAATTAATTTATGGCCACGTTGGGTCTTGCTTGCTGCATGTGGGTTTTCTCTAGTTGCAGCTAGCGGGAGCTACTCTTCCAAGGTGTGTGGGTTTCTCATTGCGTTGGCTTCTCTTGTTGCGGAGCATGGGCTCTAGGCACGTGGGCTTCAGTAGTTGCAGCACGCAGGCTCAGTAGTTGCAGCATGTGAGCCCTAGAGCGCAGGCTCAGAAGTTGTGGCACAAGGCTTAGTTGCTCCATGGCATGTGGGATCTTCCCGGATCAGAGCTTGAACCCATGTCCCCTGCATTGGCAGGCAGATTCTTAACTACTGTGCCACCAGGGAAGTCCCCAGGGAAGACTTTTAAACATCCTTCGTAACAGGGAAAATACCCCTGGGTGGGGCAGCAATGATGGTGAATTAGAGTAAAGCTCAGGTGGAACAGGACCCCGGCCGTGCTCCAGAGGCACTGGGCTTGACGAGGTGAAGGGACCTAGAGAAGAAGTCTGGAGTGCTCTCACTTTTGTCCAAGGTCAGTCTTACTTCAATCCCTTATCCCCAGGAGGCCTCATCTGGGCTGTCTTCGTTCCTGACTAATCAGTGGGTTATTCAGGCTGCGGACGTACATCCCATGGGTCTGTCTAGCAGAGAGGCAGTAAGATGAAGGGCCCTGAGGGCTGAGGGCTGGCAGGCAGTTACGTAGCTCATCTCAACCTCATCTTGCCCTCCAGCTTCCTAACCCCAAAGTCCCAGTCCCAGTCTTCCATTCTGGACTTTAACCAGGTGACACACGCAGTACATCAGCGTCAGTAGGTGTCAACCTGAAACTGGACCTGTGCCTGATTCATCCAGGAAGCTGAACCCAAGCAGCAGAACAAACACTCCTAAAGCAGCTCCTGCCAGGCCTGGAGTGAGAGGTTGTCTGGCTGAACAGACAGCGACTTTGTTTGTTTTGTACTCCTTGCTCCCATCCCCACTTGCCAGACTCCCTCATTCCTTTCTCTCTGCCCATCTGTGGGTCAGGAGCTCTGTGGGTTTTTTCCAGATGATGCAAGAAAGTTTTAAAACTTATTTATTTTTGGATGAAGGTGATTTCTGAGAAAGAGACAGGAGTTGAAGGGGTTCCAGCAGGAGCTGATAAAGGGGTCCAGCAGGAGCTTCTCTGGGAACTGGTTTGGGTGGGGATTAGATAGAACAAAGGGGTCAGAAATTTCTGGGACCACGCCTTCCCCAAGGGGTGTCACCTGTCTACAATTTAGGCAAGTCCTGTTCTTCTCCAGGGACCACTCCAGTTTGACCTCACTATCCACATTCTTAGCTAGTTTGTTTTTGACACTAATTGGTGGCCACACAAGACCATTAAATTTTGTTTCATCCCCCCTCCTACCCTCAACCCCAATACAAATGCAAAACAACGTGGGAATCCCCTTTCAGAGGAAGCAAAGGTGCAGCTTTAAGAGAAAGGGAAGGGAAAAAGAGGGCTCTGACTCAGAACCTCCTGCCACTGGCTGCTGGAGGGGATCCCACCTCAGGGATTGGCTGTGGCAGAGTCCGCCCCCTCTTGTGATTGGCTCAGCCAGGGTGATATAAGGAGGCTGTACCGGCCTCTTTTTCAGTTGGAGAGAGACAGGGAATCCGGCTGGTGCCTGTGCTGAGACGCACCTGGCGCAACGTTCTCCTCTCTGAATCCGAGTCCAGGTCCCGCGGAGGCTGCAGCCATGAAGGAGAGACGGGCCCCCCAGCCAATCGTGGCCAGATGTAAGCTCGTTCTGGTGGGGGATGTGCAGTGTGGGAAGACAGCTATGTTACAGGTGTTGGCGAAAGACTGCTATCCCGAGGTGAGTTGCTTGCCCGACCGCTGGCCAGCTTTCCTCCTTGCCCGCATGCCTTCTGGGGGTAGATTCCCACCCACCCAGGGGAGCTGTCTCACCCCGCCCCACCCCTCCCCATCCTCAGCCGCTTTCTGGCTGGAGGACCGCCCTGCCTTAGCTTCCCCTGGGACCTGTTCCACTTCTGCCGCCCCGCAGGCTCCTCCTCACCTCTTCACCCATAGGTCCCCCCCATCAAATCCCCTCCTACCTCCCTTCATCCTGGAGTCTGCTCTTAGGAGAGGGAACTGAAGGCATTTGAGAGTCTGGGGTTTTTTCTTGACGTAATACCTGTCCGTCCCTTCACCCATCCTCAAAGGTTCTATGCGCTTGTCCCCAGGCAGGCTTCTGCTACCCTGCTGGTCCAAGGGGCTTGTGGGGAAAAGATAAAGCGCTAGAATTGGCTTGTGGCTGTGAAGTTGGAAGATAGACAAATCTGGGGACAAGAGGATTCCTTGTGTGTGTGTGTCTCCCTGACCATCTAGGATATGGGGGGCTTGTCCCTGGCAGGCAGCCATTCACATTTCTTACTCTGAGATGGAGCAAAGTGTCTGTGCCTCTACACTCCCCCCCCCCGTCCCATGTGGTCCCTCCTGCCCCAGGTATCCCCTCCTCTCCTTATCTCCTGACACTTTAGTGTCTCACTAGGATGAGCGGCTTCTTGTGTAGCCAGCACTAACTGGAGGGTTACAAGGGTAGGGACACCCAGGGTGTGAATAGTTCCTCTCTTTTCACAGACGTATGTGCCCACTGTGTTTGAGAATTACACAGCCTGCCTGGAGACAGAGGAACAGAGAGTGGAGCTCAGTCTCTGGGACACCTCAGGTAAGACTGCTGGCCCCAAGTCCCCCCCTTCCCCCCCTCCACTGGTCTGCTGCAGCTGCTGTCTTTTAGAAATTGTTTCCCTCTTTGATGGGGAGAAGGAGTTTGGTGCTTGCCAGGAAACAGAAAGAAGGGGACCTGAAGATTCTTTGGTTGGGATTGCGGGGAGGGTTTGACCAACTCAGTTGGCTGGTCCAGGGGTGCAGAGTGGATAAGCTCCAGAAGCTACTCACTTCTCTGGGTCTGGCTCCATCCTTCAGAGGGCTGAGATGGTGAGGTGGATGGACCCCGGAAGACTACTGGAGGAGACAGTTAGGGCTTCTCCATTTCCACTCCCTGCCGCCCGGCACACGCACACACAGCCTTTACTGCCCCAGAGCAAAGCCAAAGAAGAGGCAGGAGGCAGTGCTGCTGGAGGCCGTTGTGCGTGAGGCAAGGAGACAAGCCTGCTTTGGGGGAAATATTGCTCCTGACTCAGTTTTCTCTCCTGCGTTCCATCTCGGGCCACTGCTGCCTCCCTGCCTGCCGCAGCTCAGCCCCACTGTCATACCTCTGCGGCTAAGGATGAAGCGATGCATCGTCAGTGTTTTGGAGGGTGGGGGCTTCATATGGGGCATGGTCACGTTGTACATAGTTGGGGGGGTGTTGGCTCTGACTGGGCTGAGGTAGAAGATGCTCTGTGTTTCTGGATCGTGGAAAGCGATATGTTTCAAGCCTCTCATCCCGAAACCTGCAGTGCTAGTCTATCCTTTGCTTTGATTCTGACCCCTTCATTATCTCTTTAGCCCAGCCCTTTTTCAATAGACTGAGCTCAGATTCACAATTAAGGACTAAAAGCCAGGAATAGGAGAAAGAAAATAAAATCCACTTCTCTCCAAAAAATGCATATTCAGGCTGAGTTTAAAGAGGAACTATAAATCACTAGGGGTTTCCTGTTACATATAAATATGCCATCCTACTCCTCCAAAGAGCTGTTATTCCCATCATCCAATTTTGAGGTCTCGAAAGATTGGAGGTAGGGGATGGGTAAACAGAAAATGAGACTTCCTTTTGCTCCCCACTCCCCAAAACAAAACAGAAATTCCTCAACCTCAACGGAGGTATGCTTTCCTCCGTTGCAGTTCCAGGGGCTGGGAGGCAGGATTCTGGTTATCCTGGACTGTGCTGTGCTGGCTGGATTGGACTGGAATGCAGCTTGGCTGCATGATGTATGGTTTTTCGTCTGCTGTACTCTGCCCACCTCTCAGTCTTCCCAGAATCTTACTGCAGCTCATCTCTTTTCACTACCACCACCCCAAAGAGCCCCTCCTCCTCCTCCCACAGTCCGAATGCAGCCCTTGAATCCCAGTCCAGATAATGGAAAGTCAGCAAGGTGGTCTCTATTCCCTGTGTCGCATCCCCCCCACCCTTCCCCCCGAGTTCTGAAAGGATGCAGGCATCCTCAAACTCCCTCTTTCAAATGAGGTGCCCACAAGGAAGAAGGAGAGGCAGGGGTGTGTGGGATGGGGCTTCCCAGCACTGGGGCCAGGGTTGAACCTGTTCCCATTATTCACTTGCTGGTCTTAGGGGAGGGGGATCGCTTGGAGCCAGAATGGAGGCCTCCTCCCCTCCCCCTTCCCCAGTGCTGCAGTGCTCCCTTTGCTCAGTGATGCTGTGTTAAGACCCCACCTCAGAGAGGGATGGGGACCAATTGCTGAAGGAGCAAGCATCTATCCCAACTCCCCTTTACTCCTTTTTTAAAAAAAATTTCAACAACTAACCCCCGCCCCCCGCCTCAGCTTGGATTCCCCCCAGTTTCCATGGCGATTGCGGTTCAGGGAGAGGGGCTGCTTACTATTCTGAGCACGGATTGTCTGGGTTCCAAATCTGCTACTCTTCCTTCCCCAGGGTGGAGGGAGGAAGGCTCAACCCCTAGCATTCTCCCATATTGGACCACCTGAGTCTGCATTGCCTACTCCCCTCCCAGTGAAGGACCCTTATTCGAGCCTCTAATTCCCAGCTATTGGCGCTGCTGTCTCTGAGAACGCCTCCCTGAGATCTTGGGATATAGGGGCTACAGCTTTCCTTTTGCCCTTTACAGCGTAAGCTGATTTGGGTGGGAGGAGGAGGGGGACACTGAATTCTTGATGCTCTCCCTCCCCTGCCAGCCTCCTAGAGTTCTGACCCCACGGCAAAGAAGCAGGGCAGCCAGTTATGTAACATGCAGATTTGTTCCTTCACTGGGGAGACCCTAGAGCAGAGGTTGGGCAGCAGGCAGACTCTAGAAAAGAGACCTTAAACAAGGCCTTGTCTCTCTGTAGGGGTAGGAGCAGCTTTCCCTGGGACTCAGAAAACGGGTGGACCTTCAACTAAGCCCACTGTAGGAGATCCAGACAGGGCCAAATTATACTCCACCTCCCTTTTATTTTGCCCCCTTTCCCTTTTTTAGGACTAAGGAAGATGATATTCTTGTACCGCCTTCTGGCAGGCAGTCAGGTCCCAAGCTTCAGCACTGGAGCACATTCCCCTGGGAGATGGGTGGGGCCATCTCACCTAAGGGACCAAGCATGGTATTCCCAGGGCTCTTTTGGTTTAGGCCTGTAGGGAGGGAGAATGCCATGGCTCACCATCAGCTCTCTCTCCTCTCTACCAGGATCTCCCTACTATGACAATGTCCGTCCACTCTGCTATAGCGACTCAGATGCAGTATTACTATGCTTTGATATCAGCCGTCCAGAGACAGTGGACAGTGCACTCAAGAAGGTAAGGCTGGATAAACTCTGCTATCTCTAGCTCAGCCTGAGAACAAAAAGGAATCTTGGGGACCTTGTCATCTAATCCCCTCTTGTGTAACAGGAAGAAACTGAGGCCAGGGAAGGAAGAGATTTGCCTGAGGCCACATTAGCTACAGCTCCGGGACTAGAACCCAGATCTCCAGTCCCCTCTGCATCCTGCCTTTGCCTCTATCCTGCACTGCTCTGTCAGAGGCCCAGCAAGGGAGGGAAGTGTTGAGACTCAGGAAGTGAGGGATTGAGAGTAGAGAACCATCTGGTGATATGGTTTGAGGGTCGGGGAAGGGGCCTTTTGGTGGCAGCTTTTATAGACCTTGATCCCAGGCCTCCTGGACTGGGCAAGCCAGGCAGGCCTGAGCTGAACTGCTGGTAGGAAATGCCTTGGTCCGAGTAGCAAGGTCTGCCCATACTGAGGAGTCCCAGGAAAGCTTGTGGAACTAGGCTAGTTTCCCAGAAGACTCTGGGATTATCTCCTTCCCTTGGAAAGAGACTGGTTGGCTTCTTCCTGGATTTCTGGACTTGTGAAGCCCTTTGGGTTGAGGGGCAGACCCATGCCCCATATGCTTGGCAAAGAGTGGGAGATTTGCCTCTGTGCTCTCTCTGGTGACTGGGCTGTTGAATTTGGGGACAGACTCTTGGATCAACATTCCTGTGGCCCCAAAGCCCTCATGGGCAGGAAGATGATGTAATTAGTGCGGTGGTGGTGCTGTGACTCAGAAGGAGGGCTGAGCTGGTGATATACTGGATGGTGTGTGTGATGTTGCCAACTGGGTTTCTCCGGGTGTCCGTCAGCCACTGACTCTCCTTCCTTCCTCCTTCCCATCTCCTTGCACGGCTCTTCAGTGGAGGACGGAAATCCTCGATTATTGTCCCAGCACCCGTGTCTTGCTTATTGGCTGTAAGACAGACCTGCGAACAGACCTGAGCACTCTGATGGAGCTGTCCCACCAGAAGCAGGCACCCATCTCTTACGAGCAGGTGTGTGTGTGTGGTGTGTGTGTGGGCCCTCGTATGTGCTGGGGGCTGAGATGGGGAAGGCTACAGGAGAGGGCTTGAAATATGGCCCCTGCTCACACTCACTCACTACAGCAAGAGAGAATTGGTATTCTGTGGGGCCATCTATAATCAGGAAACTAGTTACCTGGATAGAGGTGCTGGGTACCAGTTTACCCAGATTCATGCTATAGTTTGGCAGGTGAGCCATTCCTGTGTGTGCCAGTGTTTCTCAGCTGTTTTTTTTTTTTTTTTGAGGACCACCTGCATTAGAATCACGAGAGGTGCTTGTTAGAATTCCTGACTCCTTATCTATAGAGTCACTCTGGGAGAAAAGTACGGGAATTGCATTTTTAAGTAAATCCCTGGATAACTTCTTATGCACATGGGACTGTAAGGATCATTTCTTTTAAACCAGTGTTTCACATTGCAATCATCTGGGGAGCTCTTAAAAATCCTAATGCCTCGGCGTACCCCCAGAAATTCCGATTTACTTGTTCTGGCATCAGTATGGTTTACAAAGTGTGCCAAGTGACTTAAGGTGCAGTCAGGCTTCACCTTCAGAAGATAATCAGCAGAGGGTGGTGGTGGGAGACTGGCAGTTGGGTCCATCAGAGCAGCCCTGGGGAGGACCACTAACCTTAGAAGGCAGTGTTTCAGAGCCATTTTGGATCACTGCATTGATGACCTCACTCCTCCCGCAGGGCTGTGCAATAGCCAAGCAGCTGGGTGCAGAAATCTACCTGGAAGGCTCGGCTTTCACCTCAGAAAAGAGTATCCACAGCATCTTCCGGACCGCGTCCACGGTGTGTCTGAACAAGTCCAGCCCAGTGCCCCCGAAGAGCCCTGTCCGAAGCCTCTCCAAGCGACTGCTCCACCTCCCCAGTCGTTCCGAACTCATCTCTTCCACCTTCAAGAAGGAAAAGGCCAAAAGCTGTTCCATTATGTGAAGTTGGGGTTGGAGAAGGGAGACAACCTCCCACTTCCTCCCTTGGGTTGCAGAGGCATGGGGAGAGGGAGGAGGAGACAATTTAGGACACTGGACGCGAGGTTTTCAGACAGCCACGGTGAGGGCTTGGAAGGAGACAGGAATGGGACAAGGAAAGAGCCAGGCCCGGCTTGAGGACCTGACACTGCGAAACAACCATCACACCCCAAGCCAGGCACTAGGTGGTGGAGGGGCCGGCTGCCCCAGTGCCCTCCGCTCCAGAGGCAGGAAAGGTGTGGGGCTTTGGGGGGGCATGCTGGCCTCATGGCTTTGGTTGGGGGCCTACAGGAGCCTCACCTTCAGCATCATGCCTCTTCCACACAGCGTTTCCATGCGGGCCATGGGAAGGGAGGGGTCCCTGAGCCCTTCCCTTCCCCTCCGAGGAGGCCACAGAGGAATGGAGAGTGGGGAAGCCAAGAGGCAACTCCTCTGGGAGCTGAGCCCAGGTGCTTCGTAACTGGTAACTGAAATCAGAAGAGCAGGAGCTGGTCAGAGCCAATGAGAAGGAAACCTCATCTTTGCATAGCCCATGCCTCATGGAGAGGTGACATCGTACATTCACATGCTTCTCACCTAAGTCCCCAGGGTCCAAGGGAGAAGCCCCAGACCCCCTTCTCTTGCAGCATGGGGGTGGTGGTGCTGCAGGATGCAGGGCTGGGTGGGGGTCACAAGACTTTTTCTGCCCTTAGGGCAGTATAGCTGGCATTTGTTTTATAGACTCTTGTCTTTGGAACCGGGGGGGGGGGAGTGTTTCAGTCTGTTATATGTTCTGTGTTTAAAGAAGAAAACCTATTTATTACTGAACAATATAGCACATATAAAGAAGTTGGCTCCGTATCCTTAGTTCCTGTCTCTGTTTCCTTTGGTCTTCGATAATGAGGAAAAGCTGTCTTGAGGTCCTTTCTGTGGGTTGCAGAGTGGCTGCCTCCACTGTTCCCTGGCACTTCCAACAAGGATCGCCTCCCTCTGACCCACCCCCTGCCTCATGCCCTTCCCCACCCAAGTCCTGCTAAGCCAATGAAGATCTCCTTAGCCCTAGAGCAGGGTTTCTCAACCTCAGAACAAATGACGTTTTGGACTAGATAATGCTTTGTTGTGGAGGCTGTCTTGTGCACTGGAGGATGTTTGACAGCATCCCTGGCCTCTACCTGCTAGGTGTCAGTAACACCCCTAAGTTGTCACAACCAAAAATGTCTCCAGATGTTGCTAAATGTCCCTCAGTGCAAAATCACTCATGCTTGAGAACCTTTGCCCCGGAGAGTCTAGAGGAGAGAGACAAGGTCCAGTGGAATCATCAGAAGGAGATCCAAGCTGCTGAGATCCCAACCCCTGAAGAAGGTAGACAGACTGAAGCCAAGGCTGGAAGGTTCCAAGGGTTCTGGTCTCCTCTGAGTTCAAGGCGAGGTGATGCCTTCTGCTTTCTAGAACTTCCAAGTCCATGGCCTGTTGATGGCAGCGCAGGGGCCTTAACATCCCTTCTCTTCAGCTGCTTATAGCTCTTTTTTCCAACCTTCATACTGTACTGGAAATAGTTACTGTGTATTGAGTACTTACTATGTGCTCAGCATTGTGCTGAGTGCTTTACCTACATTATCACATTTTAAAAAATTTTTATTGAAGTATAGTTGATTTACAATGTTGTGTTAATTTCTACTGTAGAGCAAAGTAATTTAGTTATACCTATACATATATATATATATATTCTTTTTCATATTCTCGTCCTAAACTCCCATCCCAAACTCCCGATCCCCTCTACATTATCACATTTAACCACATAAATGAAAATAGTTAACATTTGTTAAATGTTTACTATGGGTCAGGGCTGCTTATAAGTTCTTTATATGTTACTTATTCCTGTGATAACGCTATGGGGTACTACTGACGTCATTCTACAGACAGGGAAACTGAGGTTCAGAGAGATTAATGTGCCTCAGGTCACACAGCTAGAAAGTGATAGAACCTGGATACAAATCCAGGCAACCTGGCTCCAGAACATGCACTTTTTTTTTTAAGTTTAACCATTTAATTTTTTTTTCACTTTTTAAAAATTGAATGAGTCTTCAAATTCTATAGTGCTTTACAATTTTCAAAAGTTTCACACACATGATTTCATATAATCCCATAATAACTCTTTTTGCCCCCTACCCCTATATTGCCCCTTCCCTCTCCCCACTGGTAACCACTAGTTTGTTCTCTACAGAACATGCACTTTTTACTGCTCTGCTATCCTATCCTGTGTGGCAAATGGTATTATTATCCCTCTTTTATAAAAGAAGAAATAGAAAAGCCAGAGATTCCACATAACTTGCACAAGATCATACTCTGGTTAAGTAGTAGAGTCAGGATTCAAACCCAGTCTCAATGTTAACTGTAATTCCATGGGCCCCTTACTGCTAGCCATGTGGTACCTAAATAGGAGACTCTCTCCCTATGGTCCTTACTAGAATGTAGTCCCTCTGTCTCCATCTCCAAAGATGCATATTTGTGAAAGAACTAGCAGGGTAGGACAAACCATGCAAGTATCCTTTAAGCTCAATGTCTTACATGTGCCGTGAGAGAGGTGTGCACCAGTACTAGGGGAACTCTGCCACTCTGAACTTGGACAAGCTTCATCAACTTTCTGGGTCTCAATTTACTGATCTTTAAAGATGATTGAGAATGGTAGCCTGGAAATGGGGAAAGAGTATCTACTCTGAAATTAAATGAACTTGGAGTTGAATACTGGCTCCATTCTTTTAACTATGTGGACTTAGAATCTTTCTGGGCCACAATCTCCTTATCAGTAAAATGGAGATAATGCCCATCTTATACTATTAGAAGAACAAGTTAAGTTAGGGCTTCCCAGGTGAGGCAGTGGTTAAGAATCCGCCTGCCAATGCAGGGGACATGGGTTCGAGCCCTGGTCCAGGAAGATCCCACATGCCGTGGAGCAGCTAAGCCCATGCGCCACAACTACTGAAGCCCATGAGCCTAGAGCCCGTGAGCCACAACTACTGAGCCCGCGTGCCACAACTACTGAAGCCCGTGTGCCTAGAGCCTGGGCTCCACAACAAGAGAAGCCACCGCAGTAAGAAGCCCGCGCACTGCAACGAAGAGTAGCCCCCACTTACCACAACTAGAGAGAAGCCCGCGTGCAGCAACGAAGACCCAACGCAGCCAAAAATAGAAATAAATAAATAAATAAATTATTTTTTAAAAAAGTAATGTAAGTTAAGTGTCCAGCACAGAGTTGGGTACTAGGAGGTATCAATACTTAGTAAATAGCAACTGCAGCTCTACACCTTTGGTCTGATTGTTAGCTCCATTCTGTGAGTGGATAGCCCTCCGGTGTTCACTGGGTGAATTACACCCAACAGACCTCAGACAACTTTTCCATTCTCTCTGTGTGATCCAAGCGGGCAGCTCAAAGGCTGCAGAGTTCTAAGAGCAGAAATGTGCCTATCCCAGGGTTCCTTTGGGCCTTTATGCCTGAGGCTCAGAGCTTTAGGATTATTTGGGCCTATCGCAGGCTCTGCTTCAGTAGAACTGAACACATTCAGAGAGAAAAACCAGAACTAAAGCTATGTGAGATTGAAACCAAAAAGCTGGTGATGGGAAAAAGGGAAGGAAAGAGGCATTAGTTACTTCCTGGTATCTATCTAAACCGTCCTAGAAGTTGCCAGAGTTTTTGTTTTTGTTTGGGAGGAAGGGGGGTAGAATTATGAACCATATGACCAAAGAGAAACAAAGTGAAAGTACAATTTTTGGGGAAAAATTCTCATTGGAGGACTGAAAAGAGGGAACTAGGAGAAAGAAAGAACAAAAAAGTATTAAGATAACCCAAACAACTGGCCAGATTCCAAAGAGCAAGAGAGTGAAGAACGCAAGTCCTATCTGGAATGTTGAGAAAACCAGGTGCCACAGCCCAGGAGATACCATCCTTCCAGGAGGCCTTTGGAATCCATTGTGTGGGCTCATTTTGAGTTGTCACAGTAACCAGGGTGTTACCGCTGGGCCAGGGTTGCTAAAATGTCCTCCTAAACGTGGGATAGTCTCACACCGTGAATTGTCCCACCCTCATTGGGAAATACTAGGCTGCTCCTGTAACTTAACTTTTAGTTTGTCCACCCGTAAAATGGGGCTAATAATCTATCTCATAGATTTTTTGTAAAAACGCTTTTCCATAAACGGTATTTATAGTTGTTACTGTAGTTGCTAGTTATAATTACGTGCTATTGCTATCTAAGGAAGGCCTTAAATTTCTCCGTTGTAAGCCACAGGCCATGATGTCATTAACTACAGTTTCTAGGAAAACCAGCATATTCCAGGAGGACTGCGTCCGCAGAGAGAAAAACCTTTTGAGAAAGGCCGGCCCACGAAAAACTCTTCCTCTCGCAGACTCAAATGTTTGGCGAACCACATTGCCCAGCGGCCCTCGCGGCGAGGGGCCGACGCTCTCACCGTGCATTCTGGGATTGGTAGTTTTCAGGCCCTCGCTGTCGGCCTGCGCTGCCCGGTACCAGGAACTCGCCTTCCCAGCTTGCCGCGCGGCCGGGGGAGCAGCCCGGCGACCAGGAAACGGGAAAGATGGCGACTGCTCGGCGACGTTGAGGCCGCGTTGGGCGGTTCGGACTCAAGAGTGGTGAGTCTCGGGCGATGGAAGCGTTTTCCAGGAGCTTGCAGAGAAAGCGAGAGTGAGGGCACAGCGGTGGCTCCTGTCTCTGGGATAAGACGGGAAGAACGCCTCAGGGAAGGGGCACGAGCTTGGAAAGCTCTGGCGGGCAGGAGCGAAAGGGCGCGGGCCCCAGCGGGAGTGTTGGCTCCTGGGGGCATAGAGCAGGTCCCTGGACGATGTTCCAGGTCAGACCTTTTCCCACGCGCACAGCACCTGTGATACCCTCAGTTCGACTTTATTCCTTCATGTTTCGAGTAGCCCTTGCTCCAGCCAAACTGAAACTCTGGCTTTTCTCCCAGAACCAGTCATGCTTTCCCGCCTCTGCTCCTCCTGTATTATTTCTTTTTCCGGGAATGACTTCTTCCTGGCACCTTCAGTTATTCATCTTCAAATTCTACCTATATTTCAGTGCTCAAGAGCTACCTCCTCTACAGTCTTTCCAAATTCCCTTTTACAAGTGAAAGTAAACTTCTTTGAACTCCTGCAATAATTCATCTGAGCCTGCATCTTGCTATGTGTCTCATAACCCTCTGTTGTTTTGTAAGCTTCCTGTGGACAGGATCTTCCTGATTTCCTTTTGTAACTCACACAGCGCCTAGCATGGTGCCTTGCATATAATGGATGCTTGATAAGTACATAGTTCATTGAATGAAAAAAAGACTCTGCCCCTGCCCTACAAGAACTGAGGAACTCAAAGATGCGGAGGTTTGTGATAAGCGGAACCTATAATAAAAGTTTCCTACGTTTACTTTCTTCTTATTTGCACTTCTCATTCTCTTCTAAGCTCACTCCACTCAGCCTTCTACCCCCTCCATGCCACTGAAACAGTTCGTGTCAAAGGTTACCAAGCCATCTCTGCTTTTACAAATGCAAGGGTCACTCCTTCATCTTCTAGTCTTTCACCACTTGACACAGGTAACCCCTCCCTCCTTGAAACACATTTTTGACTTCTGTGATGCCGTACTTTACTATTTTTTCTTCTTTCTCACTGTCTGTTGTTTCTTTCCAGTTTTTTCCTCTGGCTCCTCCTGTGCCTGACTTCTAAATGTTACAGTGTTCCAGAGGTCAATCCTGGGTCCTCTTCTAATTTCTTCTTTAACTAGAATGCCTACTTAGGTAATATCATTTAGCATCCCATGGCTTTAAAAGCAATCTATATACTGATAACTCAAGTTGCTGTCTCCAGACTCTCTCTTGAGTTGCAGAATTACATTTTCAACTGCCTTTCTGGAATCTCCACTTGGTTTTCTTATGACATCTTACACTCAATATGGTCAAAATGAAACTTTTGATTTCTTCTAAGTCTTTTCCTTCCCCAGTCTCCTCTGGTCGCTAATGGCACCGTGAACCATTTAACCAGTTGGTCAGACCATAAATTTAGGAGTTATGTTTGTCTCTCCTCTTTGTTTCCTCCCTTCGTCAGTAAGTCCTATCAGCTCTGCCTTCAGAATGTACCCTGAAGCCCTCTACTTCTTTTCACCTCCATTGCCACTTTCCTAGAACAAGCCACTGTCATCTCTTGTGTAGACTACTATGATAGCATTCTCAGTGGTTCTGTGTCCACTGTTGCCTCCCTACCATATATTTTCTTGCAAGTCACCAAAGTAGTTCTTTGAAAATGTATAATAAGACCACATCACTTCCTGTTTAACACCTTTCTAAGGTTCCCACTGCAGTTAGATTAAAACCCAAGTTCCTTTACCCTGGCCTGAAACACATTTCCATGATCTAACCCCTGCCTACCTCCCTGAACTCATCTCAAATCAGTCTTCCGCCTTGGTCACTGCCACTGAGCCACATGAGTCTATTTGTTTTGGCCGTGCCGTGTAGCCTGCGGGATCTTAGTTCCCTGACCAGGGATCAAACCCCGCCCTAGCAGTGAAAGCGTTGAATCCTAACCACTGGACCGCCAAGGAATTCCTCACACGAGTCTATTTTTTTTTTTTTTTTACTTATTTTTATTTTTGGCTGCGGTGGGTCTTTGTTGTGGCATGCAGGATCTTCGTTGCGGCGCGTGGGCTTCTCTCTAGTTGTGGCACACGGGCTTAGTTGCCCCGCAGCATGTGGGATCTTAGTTCCCCGATCAGGGATCGAACCCTCGTCCCCTGCATTGCAGGGTGGATTCTTTACCACTGGACCACCAGGGAAGTCCCACACGAGTCTTTTCTTTCTTTTTTTTTTTTTTTCGGTACGTGGGCCTCTCACTGCTGTGGCCTCTCCCGTTGCGGAGAACAGGCTCCGGACGCGCAGGCTCAGCGGCCATGGCTCACGGGCCCAGCCGGTCCACGGCATGTGGGATCTTCCCGGACCGGGACACGAACCCGTGTCCACTGCATTGGTAGGCGGACTCTCAACCACTGAGTCACCAGGGAAGCCCATGAGTCTATTTTTAATTGGCAAACATGCTAAGCTAGTTCTTGCCCCAGTGCCTTACTGTCCCTTCTGCCCAATAAATTCTTTTCCCTGATTTTTGCAGACTCTATTTCCCATCATTCAAGTCTCAGCTTACATGTCATCTAAAAAATTCTTTCCAGAGCCTTCTATCTCTTGTTCATAATGCTCCCCATCACGTCACCCTGTTTTACTCTCTTCATTAGCACTCATTACTGTTTGAAATTCTCTTATCTTTCTGCCTAACTGTTGTCTGCTTCACTGGAGTTTAAGCATTATGAGATCAGAGACTTTGTTTTGTTTACTGCTGTATCTCTAGTACTTAGAATAGTTTCTGGCACCTCCCAGGTACTCAGTGAATATTTGTCGAAAGAATGCTGATGTCCAGGATGATTTATAGAGAAGATGGCCTTTCCTCTGGATTGTTTTCTTTTTTTATTTAATAGAAGAGGGCTATTTTATTTTATTTATTTATTTTTATTTTTGGCTGCGTTGGGTCTTCGTTGTGGTGCGCGGGCTTCTCGTTGCGGTGAAGCATGGGCTAGAGCACGGGCTCTAGGCTTATGGGCTTCAGTAGCTGTGGCTTGTGGTCTCTAGAGCGCAGGCTCAGTAGTTGTGGCGCACGGGCTTAGTTGCTCTGCGGCATGTGGGATCTTCCCAGACCAGGGATTGAACCAGTATCCCCCGCATTGGCAGGTGGATTCTTAACCGCTGTGCCACCAGGGAAGTCCCTGGATTGTTTTCTTAGGGCTATAAGTGGACGAGACATAAGTATAATTTCCATGTGATATGCATGATGTACTGGCAATTTTGAGGTAAAATGGGTTGTCTCCGCCTTTTGAAAGTGCTACTTGTTCAGTTTTTCCTCTTCTTTACATACTCTCCCTTCTTAAAAATATATGGCAGGAATTACATGGGAAAGGGGGATCGTAAGCTAAAGCTTAGGGAACTGTTATTTCGTTGGAACCATTTGGGGTTAAAGTAAGTTCTGAAAAGTATATCCTGAGGCTTAGGGATGGTGGTGGTGATGGTGGAATAGAGGCAGATTCAGACTTGCTGTCTGAATTTAGCACCTGGCTGAAGTAGATTTTGTAGTCTGAAGGACAGTTGACAGTGTGGCATGGTGTTCAATGTCCCCTCGGCAGTATGGGGACAGAACAAATTGCTGCTCAAACTTTTCATGGGACTGGATCACAATCAAGGTTGTGAAAATCTGAGTAGGGAACATGAGTCAGAAGGTCTGTGATCTCTAGTTTCTGGTACACTTCTTCCTCCCTCTTTCCCTCCTTCCCTCTCTCCATTCCTCCCTCCCTTATTTTAAATTCTAAAATAATTGTAGATTCACAGGAAGTTGTAAAACCAAAGTGTATGGAGTCCTATGTACCCTTCACAAAGTTTTTGCCATTGCATAACTAGAAATACATTTCTTTTAATCTGAGTAAGAGTGAGTTTCTCTATTTGAATTTAGATTTCCTCGAGGTGCTGATCATAATCCCAAATCTCTAAGTTAAACTCCTTTTTTCTCTTTTGAGCTTTCTTTATGAGCTCAAGAGAACTTATCTCCCTTAGATGTATATATGTTGACTGATCCTGGTGGGCTGGCAGACACAGTAGACTCCTAAGATAAGCAAAACAAGATGTTTCTAGAGATAGCTAGTATACTATTCATTAACTAACATTTCTTTTAATACTCTTGCAGTCTAATTATAAAAATAAGGTATATTCATTGTATACTTTTGGAAATGAATATATACAAAAAGGAATCCCAGAGAAATAACATAGCATTAATGAATAAGAATGGGCCTCTGGAGCCAGGCTGCCTAAAACTCTGACACTTAACACCCATGTGTCCTTAGGCAAGTTACTTTATATATCTGAGCTTCAGCTTCTTCATCCATAAAGCATGCATACCAATATATCTACCTCAGAGGGTTGTTTTGAGATTAAGTAAATTATTTGTAAAAAGTTTAGAGCAGTACCTAGTACATAATAAATACTTCTCTTACCCATGACAGATGGCAGGAGAGCTGGCTGATAAGAAGGACCGTGAGGCATCACCTTCCAAGGAGGAAAGGAAACGATCTCGGACTCCTGACAGAGAACGGGATAGAGACCGAGACCGGAAGTCTTCCCCATCTAAAGACAGGAAACGGCATCGTTCAAGGGAAAGGCGTCGAGGAGGCAGCCGTTCTCGTTCCCGTTCCCGTTCGAAGTCTGCAGAAAGGTAAAGTAATTTTCTGTTTGTTACATGGAAAGGGAGTGTACATTTCAAACTCCTTTATTCTTGGTTCCTCTGATGCCTCCATATTAGGGCATTAGTCTTTCATACATTTCTCTTAGTTCTTAAAGGTTAAGAGGGAACTTGTAAGATGAAGGTCCGGATGATTGAGGAAGATAGTCCATCTGTTCACATAATCCATGGCCTATCATTGTCACTGATACTTAGCAGTACAGCTCTGAGCTCTAAGACCTTCTTAGAATTCCTTCATAACTTCTTGGGAAACACATTTTCCAATTTGTAAAATATTACTTCGGGGAGAAAAGAGCATGGGAACCTTCTTAGGGCTGCAGTGAAGCAGGATACTCAGGAAGTGTCATGTACTTTCTTAAATGTGCTGTCTTCAGAGAACGCCGGCACAAAGAACGGGAGCGAGATAAGGAGCGTGATCGGAATAAGAA
The DNA here is from genome assembly GCF_964341445.2 of Mesoplodon mirus. Classification (NCBI taxonomy): domain Eukaryota; kingdom Metazoa; phylum Chordata; class Mammalia; order Artiodactyla; family Ziphiidae; genus Mesoplodon; species Mesoplodon mirus. The sequence continues at coordinate 55,275,840 of NC_138987.1, read as the reverse complement.
GGACCGAGACCGGGATAAGGATGGGCACAGACGGGACCGCAAGCGATCCAGGTACCTGATGGGGTGGGAGTAGTGGGCTTTAGGGCAACGCTCTGGTTGCTTCCTCTCTGCACCTCAGCTGGCTCAGCTTCGGGGGAAAGTAAATTTTCCATAGTGAATCCTATTGGCAGTTATTGTAGAACTGTCTTTTTTAGAAGGCACACACCTTCTTTAGAAAGTATAACCAGTTAGTGAAGTCACCACTTCTTGAGGGTCAGCTTGTTCTTAGAATTTAGAAATTAGTTTGAAAAGGTTACCAGCCAACAAAACAGCTCCATTGGACCATTCAGTTTTCTAACCAGAATGTACAACATATATTTGTTGGGATAGCTTAATACACCAGTATCTTGATCTCTTTGTTCTGGAAACTTACTTTTTAAAATTTATTTTATTTTTTTCTTATTCATATTTTGGTGCGTTGGGTCTTCGTTGCTGTGCGCAGGCTTTCTCTAGTTGCGGCGAGCAGGGGCTACTCTTTGTTATGGTGCGCCGGCTTCTCATTGTGGTGGCGTCTCTTGTTGCAGAGCACGGGCTCTAGGTGTGTGGGCTTCAGTAGTTGTGGCACGTGGGCTCAGTAGCTGTGGCTCGCGGGCTCTAGAGCGCAGGCTCAGTAGTTGTGGCACATGAGCTTAGTTGTTCCGCGGCATGTGAGATCTTCCCGGACCAGGGCTCGAACCCGTGTCCCCTGCATTGGCAGGCGGATTTTTAACCACTGCACCACCAGGGAAGCCCTGGAAACTTTCTGTACAAAGTTTTTATTAGGCCCTGAATCTGTAGATTAGAATTCAGGGCAAAGAAGAGAATTCTTGCAACAAACGCAGTGAGGTTGAGATCTCTTGCATATTAAGCTTATAGCAGGTGTGGGGAAAAGATTGCTGGGGCTTGTAGGAAGCAGAGATGAGGAAAGGACATATATAGCAGTATCTGGGAAGGGTGTATGTGGGTGGCCATGTCGGCTAAATTTATTGTGTATTCTAAAGTAATGCAGGATTTTTTTTTTTCTACTGACATGCATATGCTGTTTGGAGGAAATATTTTTTTAATCAAAATATAGTTGATTTACAATATTGTGTTAGTTTCAGGTGTATAGTAAAGTGATCCAGTTTCGTGTATATATATGTGTGTGTACATATATATATATATATATGCACACAGACACACACGTGTGTGTGTGTATATTCTGCTTCTTTTCCATTATAGGTTATTACAAGATATTGAATGTAGTTCCCTGTGCTATACAGTAAATTCTTTTTTTTAAGAAATTTTTTAATTGTACGTTTTTTATTTTTTTTAAAGTTTTATTTATTTATTTTTGGCTGCGTTGGGTCTTCGTTGCTGTGCGTGGGCTTTCTCTAATTGCGGCGAGCGGGGTCTACTCTTTGTTGTGGTACGCAGGCTTCTCATTGCCGTGGCTTCTCTTGTTGCGGAGCACGGGCGCTAGGCAGACGGGCTTCAGTAATTGTGGCATGCAGGCTCAGTAGTTGTGGCTCGCAGGTTCTAGAGCACAGGCTCAATAGTTGTGGCTCGTGGGCTCTAGAGCACAGGCTCAGTAGTTGTAGTGCATGGGCTTAGTTGCTCCACGGCATGTGACATCCTCCCGGATCAGAGCTCGAACCCATGTCCCCTGCATTGGCAGGCAGATTCTTAACCACTGTGCCACCAGTAAATTCTTGTTGTTTATTTTATATATAGTCATGTGTATTTGTTAATCCCATACTCCTAATTTAACCTTCCCCGTCCCCCTTCCCCTTTGGTAACCATAAGTTTGTTTTCTGTGTCTGTGAGTTTGTTTCTGTTTTGTAAATAATTCATTTGCATTATTTTTTAGATTCCACGTATAAGTGATACCATATATTTGTCTTTCTCTGTCTGGCTTCACTCAGTGTGATAATCTCTAGGTCCATCCATGTTGCTGCAAATGGTAATATTTCCTTCTTTTTTATGGCTGAGTAATATTTGGAGGAAATATTTTTGATATCAGTAGTGAAGATCCACTTCCCAGAAGAGAATAGTCTCAGAAAAGGAGATTCAGGTAGAATGGGGCCAAGACAGGGCCATCGTTAGGTTTCAGAGCAGGCAGAGTGACCAGGCCTGCAAAAGGAGCTTCAGGACATGTTGGATGACCATGGGCCAGTCTTGCTAAGTCGTGGGAAAACTTCCATCCTCTTTTGGCGAGCTCAGTCTGAGCCTCATCCAGGGGCTAGGCTAAGAGTGATATGGACTTTTCCTGTTCCTTTGCCTTTAAGTTTATCTCCTGGCCGAGGAAAAGATTTTAAATCTCGGAAAGACAGAGACTCTAGGAAGGATGAAGAGGATGAACATGGTGATAAGAAGCCTAAGGTAAAAAGAGGAAGGATTTTTTTCCTCATCTTCCTCTTCAGTTCAAGCCCAACTTTGTTCTTCACAGGGAGAGAGCCTCTATGGACTGAAGTCCTGTGTTTTATCTTCAGGCCCAGCCATTATCCCTGGAGGAACTTCTGGCCAAGAAAAAGGCTGAGGAAGAAGCTGAGGCTAAGGTAAGAGCTTGAAGGTCTGTATTAGTTGGCTAGGGCTGCCATGACAGAACACAAGGACTGAGTGACTTAAACAACAGAAATTTATTTTCTCACAGTTCTGGAGGCTAGAAGTCTGAGATCAGATGGGGTTGTTTCTTCTGAGGCTTCTCTCCTTGGCTTGTAGATGGATGTCTTTTCCATATTCACATGCTCTTCCCTCTGTGTCTGTATGCTCCTGGTATCTCTGTGTGTCCAAATTTTCTCTTTTTATAAGGACACAGTCAGATTGGTTTAGGGCCCAGCCTTGGAGCCTCAGGTTACCTTAATCCCCGCTTTAAAGGCTCTGTCTCCAAATACAGTCACATTCGGAGGTACTGGAGAGTAGGGCTTCAACATGTGAATTTTGAGGGAGACACAGTTTAGCCCGTAACAGGGTCCTGGGCCTATTTATGTTTTCCTTAACATGTTTAATGCCTGAGCAAATATTTTTGGGCCCCTGCCATCTTGTCATCAGTGATGTGATTATACCCTGTTCCCAGATCCTTTGTTTACAGTTGTAATCTGTTCTGTAGCCCAAGTTCCTCTCCAAAGCAGAACGAGAGGCTGAAGCCCTAAAGCGACGGCAGCAGGAGGTGGAGGAGCGGCAGAGGATGCTTGAGGAAGAGAGGAAGAAAAGGAAACAGTTCCAAGACTTGGGCAGGAAAATGTTGGGTTCGTTTTCTTACCCTGTAGCCCCTAGACAGGGTAGGGAAGGGTGGGATGGGATTGTGGTGTAACTCAGGAGAGCTAGAAACCTGTTTGCTCTGAGTTTGGAAGAAGGAAGGATGGGGCAAGTTTCTGAGAAAAATATCTTTCTGTTAGGTCTCCATTTCCCTCGTATCATAAATCTTCCCCCCTTTTTTTACTCTTTTGGTGTCTGTTGTCTGGATCTCCTCCATGCCCTCTTTTTTCTTCCACTGAGTTCTTCTGCACCTTTGCTTTCTTTGGTCTACAGAAGACCCTCAGGAACGGGAACGTCGGGAACGCAGGGAGAGGATGGAGCGGGAGACCAACGGAAATGAGGATGAGGAAGGGCGGCAGAAGATCCGGGAGGAGAAGGATAAGAGCAAGGAACTGCATGCCATTAAGGTGCAGGCCTCAGCTCTGTCTTGGTGGCCCCATGCTCCTCACACACTAAGGAGGTTTGGTTGTTTGGCCATTCTGATCTCTGTATATGAGATTTGGGCCTCCTGTTTGATGGGCTTTGTGTTCTGTGCCCGGGCAGGAGCGTTACCTGGGTGGCATCAAGAAGCGGCGCCGGACGAGGCATCTCAATGACCGCAAGTTTGTCTTTGAGTGGGATGCATCTGAGGACACTTCCATTGACTACAACCCCCTGTGAGTGTCTTCAGGCCTCAGTGCTAGGTCTTATAAACTAGGCAGTTGCTAGAGAGAACCAGTGACTACAGAGATAGAAGTAAGATAGGCTGGGATGAGGAGATGGGTAAAATAGTAGTTAGCCAGCCCTCTGGGCGATGAAGGACCCTGGCTGGAAGGGGACCTGGTACATGTTGGTAGTCTGCACCTCCATCCTTGTGCTTAGCAGCTCCTTCTCTTTTCCTCTTCCTCTGTCTCAATCCCAGGTACAAAGAACGGCACCAGGTGCAGTTGCTGGGGCGAGGCTTCATTGCGGGCATTGACCTAAAGCAGCAGAAACGAGAGCAGTCACGTTTCTATGGAGATCTAATGGAGAAGAGGCGGACGCTGGAAGAAAAGGAGCAGGAGGAGTGAGTGGGCAGGGCTGCGGGTGGTTGGGCAGAGCCGAGTCTACAGGAAGGAGATGGAGGATACGAGCCCCTTCGTTCCCCATGTCCTGCTCCAGGGCAAGACTCCGCAAACTTCGTAAGAAGGAAGCCAAGCAACGCTGGGATGATCGGCATTGGTCCCAGAAGAAGTTGGATGAGATGACAGACAGGGACTGGCGGATCTTCCGTGAGGACTACAGCATCACCACCAAAGGTGGCAAGATCCCCAATCCCATCCGATCCTGGAAGGACTCTTCTCTGCCTCCACACATCTTGGAGGTCATCGATAAGTGTGGCTACAAGGTATGAAGGAGCAGATTGGCCCAGAAGGCCTTACGTGTTCCCAGATTCTAGGGGGTACGGATTTAATCTGAGAACAGAGAACTTTGTTCCTAGACTGTTCGGTGCCTTCTCTGCCAGTGGGCACCAAGGTGACGTCTCTCAGTTTCTGCTGGAAGTATTGTTTGTTGATTGTGTTTCTTCTCGGGTCCAATTCCTGTTCCCTGTGCTTGGTGTCCTTCCATTGTGCTAGCATATGTGCCCACTGTCAGCAGCAGCCCAGGTAGTATAATTTTGCCTGTACACATTACTGTCTCTGGGTCACTACAGGAGCCGACACCTATCCAGCGTCAGGCAATTCCCATTGGGCTACAGAATCGTGACATCATTGGAGTGGCTGAGACTGGCAGCGGCAAGACAGCAGCCTTCCTCATCCCGTTGCTGGTCTGGATTACCACTCTCCCCAAAATTGACAGGTGACATCAGCTGACACCAGGTGGAATGGGTTTGACTGAGCAGGAGAGGTGAAAATGGCAAATGAGCATTTGGTTTTCTTTTTAAGTCTATAATCAGAAGCCTTTAGTCTGGGTCAGATATTAGGGAATAATTGGATCATGATATCAAAGAAGTATATGATTTTATTGCTGGCAAGGACCACTCCCTGGAGAGCTTGGCTATCCCAGAGTCTGATTTTTTTTTTTTTTTTTTTTTTGTGGTACGCGGGCCTCTCACTGTTGTGGCCTCTCCCGTTGCGGAGCACAGGCTCCGGACACGCAGGCTCAGCGGCCGTGGCTCACGGGCCCAGCCGCTCCGCGGCATGTGGGATCTTCCCGGACCGGGGCACGAACCCGTGTCCCCTGCATCGGCGGGCGGACTCTCAACCACTGCGCCACCAGGGAAGCCCCCGGAGTCTGATTTTTAAGAGCGATTGTTACATTCTTTTCCCACCACCCTCCTCATTCCCTTTAGTTGCCCTTAAGAGTGACTTTGTCTTGCTCCTGTTTGTGGTTGGATGAGAACCAAAGCTCATGAAACTGTGGAATGCCCCATTTACTACAGGATCGAAGAGTCAGACCAGGGCCCTTACGCCATCATCCTGGCCCCCACTCGTGAGCTGGCTCAGCAGATTGAGGAAGAGACCATCAAGTTTGGGAAGCCGCTAGGCATCCGCACTGTGGCTGTCATTGGCGGCATCTCCAGAGAAGACCAGGGCTTCAGGCTGCGCATGGGTTGTGAGGTTTGTTCACCTAGCCAGCAGCCAGCCCGCCATTTGGGAGGGCTCTCTGGGGACTCTGTTTCTAGTTTCTGCCATAGATGTACAGTAAATGAAGAAAGGGGCTGGTTTGTATATATGTGCTGTTATTTATGGAGGACTTATGCACCAGGGATTGTACTCTGTATATACAATCATTAATTCTCACAGCCACCTTAAAGAGAATAGATAACGGTATTTCCATTTTACAGGTGAAGCTGAGAATCAGGTTAATAACTTGCCCAGAGTCACAGCTGGTGATGGGCAGAGCTGAGATTCATATGTGAAGGCTGTGCTCTTAATCGCTCTGAAAGACCATGTCATTGATTTTGTGTTGCCGCCTTCTTAGTAGGGTAGGGGAGGAGACCTTTTTACAAGAAGTCTGCTGTAGGAATCAAGTCTTCTTCAGGCTTCTTAGTGTAATCCCTTTATCCAACCCCCTCCATAGTATCGCTTAGTCTCTCTTCCGTCTAAGAAAGTTCTGTTGATGTTGCTTCTTTTGTCTAAACCCTGGACCTTACTCAGAGACCCCATTCATTCCTGAAGAAAATCCAAGGTAGCAACAAGTGATTTCATGCCACTTCTCAGGAACTTTCACTACCAAACATAACTGGAGGTTGGGGTCAAAGTTCCTTAGCATTGGGGATCTGTTGCCCAAGTGGGTGGATAGTTCACAGAAGAGAGAAGAAAGGGGTAGCTGCTGGGGCCACACATGATTCCACTGTACCCCCCAGATAGTGATTGCTACTCCAGGACGTCTGATTGATGTGCTGGAGAACCGCTACCTGGTGCTGAGCCGCTGTACCTATGTGGTTCTGGATGAGGCAGACAGGATGATTGATATGGGCTTTGAGCCAGACGTCCAGAAGATCCTGGAGCACATGCCTGTCACCAACCAGAAGCCGGACACGGATGAGGCCGAGGACCCTGAGAAGATGTTGGCCAACTTCGAGTCAGGAAAACATAAGTACCGCCAAGTAAGGCTGCTTCCCTAGGCTGGGAAAAGTTGGGCAAGTTGCCAAACCTGCTCCAGGGCCCTTCTTGCCCTAGGCAAGTGCATGTTTCCAGAATGGTGAGGCATGGCTCACCATGTACAGTCCTCTCACAGTCCTAGCAGTGTAGCCTCTTAGCCCTGGAAAAATGATTCCAAAGAGTCATGCTACTGCCCGCCACAGGTGCTGGCAAATGCTATCAGCCCTTCCTGTTATCATAAGATGTAAAGTACTCTGCTGAACAGGCACTGAGGAGAGAAGTGGGAAGGCAAAGGACAGCTCTCTCTCTGTCCGGCACTACTTCTGTCAAAACTCACACCATGGCTCATGTTCTCTTCCGCAGCTTGGGCTGGGCTGCCTGTGCTGATGGTGGGATGTGTGATGTGTCTGCCTGGGCCCAGGGCTGAACCTCTTGTTTTCATAGACAGTCATGTTCACGGCCACCATGCCCCCAGCGGTGGAGCGTCTGGCCCGGAGCTATCTTCGGCGACCTGCTGTGGTGTACATTGGCTCTGCCGGCAAGCCCCACGAACGTGTGGAACAGAAGGTCTTCCTCATGTCAGAGTCTGAAAAGAGGTATGGGGGCAGCTGAGCCAGGGGAAGCAGAATGGAGAAGAGGCTTTTTTTAGTGCGAGTGGTGGCTGGAGGGCGACTGTTCTGCCATGTTGAAGAGCTGGGCATTGGAGATCCTGGAATTGGTGTTTGTAGATCAGCGTTGGGCATTTCACTTGGAGTGGAGGGTAGTATGCAGCTCATTTTTCTCTTCCTCTTCTCTCCAGGAAAAAGCTGCTGGCAATCTTGGAGCAAGGCTTTGATCCCCCCATCATCATTTTTGTCAACCAGAAGAAGGGCTGTGATGTTTTGGCCAAATCCCTGGAGAAGATGGGGGTGTGTCTGGGAGGGGAGAGCAATGCCTGGTCTCTTTGGTGCTGCTTTCTGAAACTAGACGGGCCCCCTAGGCTTCTGCTTTCAGTGCTTACCTATTCTTGAACCTCTCCAGTATTTAACAAGCCAGGGTCAGAGGGAAAACGGTGGTTGATGGGGATAAAGAGGACTTGGTCAATCGCTATGACTCCCTGTCCATTCCAGCAGTGCCAGCCACAGCTGCCTTGTGTCTTCCTCCAAGTGTGCTGGGGCCAGGGAGAGGTTATGAGACACATCCTGGCAGGATCTGAGGATATGGAGTAGAGTGGGTCGAAGTGTTCCGTGTTTGTTTATGTTTGGGAGGGAGGATGCTGTAGTCAGGAGGGAGATGTTAGTGATCAGTGTCCTTTACTCCTGATACCGGTGTTGGAGGGGAAGGGTGTGTCCTCTCCACTCAGGCTTAAACTTCCTTAAATTTCTTGGTCCCTGCTTTCCACCCTCATCTCTTACCCTCATTCTCTCTTTCACTACTTCTCATCTGTCTGGCTCCACATCTCACCCCTGATTGCTTTACCTTTGACCTTGCCCTGTGTGTCTCCCCCCCCGCCCCATCTCTCCTATCCCTTTCTTCAGCTCATCTGTTCTCTCCTTACTTCAGTTGCCCTTGTTCTCTTCTGCCTCCTTCCCCTTTCCATCTCCCCTGCTGCTCTCTGCAACCCTCCCTCCTCCCGGTCCACCCACTCCTTACTTCTGTCTTTCCACGATCCCATTGCTCTTTCTTCACCTCACCATTCTTCCAACAGTACAATGCTTGTACGCTGCATGGTGGAAAAGGCCAGGAGCAGCGAGAGTTTGCACTATCCAACCTCAAGGCTGGGGCCAAGGATATTTTGGTGGCTACAGATGTGGCGGGTCGTGGTATCGACATCCAAGATGTGTCTATGGTTGTCAACTATGATATGGCCAAAAACATTGAAGGTAAGTGCAGGGGAAAGCAGCTTCAATCCAGGTAAAGGGAGATTCCTTGCCCATTTCTCCTCGAATAGCTCCACCGAGGAGGCTGTTGCTGCCAACTCTCACAGCTCTGAGCCTAGGGTTGCTCGTCCCAGTGAGAAGAGCTCCTGCCCTGTATCTCTCTTGGGTGTGCTGTCCCAGCTCCTGGGATTGCACTCTCGTCTTCTGGGTCTGGAGAAGGATGGAGCTGGGCCACTCCGTCTTAACGCGGTAGGATGACCACCATCAGCAGTGCTGGTGGGGAGAGCACCGTGGGCGCTGCAGATCAGGCAGCACGAGCTGTGTTTACTGCCCTCAGAAGCGTGGTGGGGAGGATGAAACCTTTAGAAGTGGAGGCTTCAGACACTGCTCACCAGGGCATCTGGCCTGGTGCCCTGAGTGACATTCCTCCCTCTCCCCAGATTATATCCACCGCATTGGCCGCACGGGACGAGCAGGCAAGAGTGGTGTGGCCATCACCTTCCTCACCAAAGAGGACTCTGCTGTGTTCTATGAGCTGAAGCAAGCCATCCTGGAGAGCCCGGTGTCCTCCTGCCCCCCAGAGCTAGCCAACCACCCCGATGCCCAGCACAAGCCAGGCACCATCCTCACCAAGAAGCGCCGGGAAGAGACCATCTTTGCCTGACACAGCGCTCTCCCTGCGGTTCAAGGCTGTGCCCTGGAGCCTGTTCTTCAGGACCCTCACATCTCTTCCCAGGTCTGCACTCTTATGGGGGCTTAGGAAACAATCAGACTCCCTGGCCCAGACCCTCAGGTCTGAAGGCCTGAGTGTGGGGCTGTAAGAGGAGAGGAAGCTAGGAGGCAAGGAGAACAAATTACCCTAGGTTTTGGCCCAGCCCTGCCCCTCCGGCGGGCTTTGGGATTGCATTGGGCCATCAGCTCTTGCCAGGTATGGGGGCAGCCAATTGGCACTGCCCTCCTAGACTGAACAAAACCTGGCTGCCGGGCTGGGACTTCGTCGGCACAGACGTGACTGCGTAAGCTGCAGCACCATCATTGCCCTAGATGACCCAGGGGATCTGGCACTGAGGAGTATGGATCTTGGACTCTTATTGTCATTTTGACAGCTGTTTGCCCTTTCGGATTATAAAACAAGTGGAGAGCCTTGTTTAGAGTTGTGCACGGCCCCTGTGCCAAGGGCTACTGTGCACTCTAGGCATCCCTCACCCAGGGAATTTTTTAGCAGGTGTGGGGATGGGGAGGGAGCTGGCTGAGTCCTTCTTGAAGTCAGAGTGAACTTCCTGTTTTCTATTCTCTGAGAAGAGTTTGTATGTTCTGAGAATAAATACACGAATATTAAGGCTGTGTCTTAGTTCTAGCTAAACTCATCTCCCAGGTCCTCCCTGGTACCACAGAAAACCAGGAGGACAGCATTGGGCACAGTGGATTCACTTGGGAGATGAAAGAAAATCAACATCCAAAGAAGAGCCTAGGGTCTGAGCTGATGGTTTAAGTCTGTAGGGGGTGCCTGAGGGGAGATGGAAAAGGCAGTGACAGCAGGACTGTGATGCATCTTCCCTCCCCCGCTCTGGCCTGGACACCCTCCAGGGAGCTTTGCACAAGGGTGAGAAAGGAAAGCAGTTGTGACACTTCGGCAGGTGAAGCACAGTCAGGACCACTCTCCCCGTTGCAGTGGGCTCGACACCAAGTCTTCAGGACCTCGGCTTGTGGCTCCCTGACTGCCGAGCCTACTGCTCATGGGAGGTTGTGGAGACAGGCCCCAGAGGCACCACGGAGAGGTGAGCTGGGCCCGGCTGAGTTTAGGCTGTGGGGAGAGGGCTGCACGGCCTGGGTCCTCCCCCAGTACTCATATCACATGCTCTTCCGTACCCATCAAAGAGCTGGGCAAGTACCTGGAGTTCAAGTTGCAACTACTTCAGGACCTTTTTGGCCTGAGGTAGGGACCGTGTAAGGTGACTAAGCCTCTTCTCCACCTCCCCAAACAAGTCCCTTCTGTGCTGCTGAAAGTTTCCGTCCTGGCCCTGGGCATGAAGGGGTGCCTGGGAGTATAGTGCCTCCCCCAGCTCTGTCCTTTTCCCTTCCCACTTAATGGGTTCTTTGTGAGAGAGAGGCGGCCAGGATACTTCTTTACCTCCTCCAGACTTGGGCCATGCAGTGAGGAACTTGGCTACTTGAGCCAGCAGACATACACCAGGAGCCCGAGGGACGGTGCATGGTGTTTATTAGTGATGACGGTGAGGTGGGGCAGGGTCCTGTGGAGCATGCTCTGTAGGTCACACACTAGAGCCGTAAGGTGGGTACATAGGGCCTCTGGGGGCTGTCCACTGGGTCCTATCTCTCCCCCTCTAACCCTAACTTAACAAGCAGCTGCTATGAATCAGGGAATAAAGTCTGAGGCCCATGTCCCCCAGGAGGCATGGAGGCCAAGAACAGAGATGACAGGATGCAAGAGCAAAAGAATGAGTGGGGCAAGGAGGCCCCTGAAGCTGTCCATACGTTCTCCGCTACACACGACCTCCCTTCCCAAAGCCCCAGTCCAGGTTGGCTCCCGTCTGCCATTGGGCCTGACCATGTTCCTGGTCCCTGGTCCCTGGTCCTTCAGATGTTAGGAAGCTTCCTGGCAGGTGAGGAGAGCCCTTCCCTTCAAGGGCTTCAGCTGTGAGGCCTTTGGCCTTAGCCCAGCCTGCCTGGGCTCCAGCCTCGTGTGTGGATGCCCCACCCCAGCTGATGGATGGGAGTGCCACCCTGCTGGGCTTTGATTGTCTCATTTCTAATGTGTGGCAGTGAGGCGAGTGGAGGCTCTCGGATCCCAAAGCACAACCCCTGAGTCCCTTGGATTAGGATAGTAGCTGCTCAGGGACCTTGTTCCTTCCTCATGTCATGCTGCCCACACCCCACCTTCTTGTCACTTTGAGGGGGCATCCCTTCCCTGAGTCTGGTGGGAAGGCCCCTGCTAAGGGGATCCTGGCCTGAGGGCACTGCCTAGTGGGGCAGCTTCTTGTGCAGGAGGAGAGGAAGGTGCCAGGGGTGCAGCACACACAGCTAGTACCTGGAATGGGAGCCTAGGGGGGTCACTGTGCCCAGGAGGTGAGGGGGCCCCGTGCTTCTCCCAGAACCTCGGGACTGCAGGCAGCCCTGGAGCTGGGGCTGGGCAGGGGGTTTTGGGGCTGAGCCTAGTGCCAGCCTAATGCCAGTCTAACTCCAACCTGCCTGGAGCGGATGCCCCAGCTAGCTGTGCCTGTGCCTGCCAGGGTCGGGCAGCAGGAGGCTGTCAGTAGCTATCCTTGGGCCAGGGCCGGTTGCGCTGCCAGTTCCGGTCATTGTGGTTGTGCTCCGAGTCCTGCGCCAGGAGCCGGTCTTGGGGGTCGTGCCCGTTAGCACTAGGCAGCCCCGAGGTGTGTTGGCGGTGAGGCTGGTACAGGTCCTGATAGGCATCTGCATAGTCCTCCTCCAGGTGGCGGGAGCTGCGCTGCGAAGATCCTGTCCAGGCTTGGCGGGAGCTCTCGCTGGCCTCATCTGAGGGCATCAAGCTGTCCCGCTCGAGGGGTGAGTGCTCCTCGCCACGCTCCCCTAGCAGCTGCTGGTTCTGGGGGCAAGACAGAAGCTCTAAGTGAGGCCATGCGGACCTCGCCTTGGCCTCCCTCCCACCTCTAGCAGGGTGGGGATTTCTTCCCCCTCAACTCTCAGTCCCTGGGTACACGAAATAGTGCAAGGAAGGAGAAGCATACTCCTTCCGTGCCTGAAGTAGAGCGTCCTTCCACTTCAGACGGAAAACTCGAGCTTGTGACTCCCACAAAATTCAGGCTCTGCTTTCAAGACAGACTAAGGAGAAGGGTTTGGAAGGTGTGTTTCTTTGGAGTCCTAAAAAAGTAGCCTTTGATCCCGCATCTCATTGCTTTATTCCCTCTCATCAGGAAGTGCCTTTGCCCATATGCCCTAGCTCTGCTCTCTGATCCTTTGGCCTTCAAACTGGAGGCCAAGGGTGATCCTCTGGGCAGGGAGGGGGCATTGTTTTGGCTGGCTTAGCCTGAGCATCTGTGCCCTTGGAAATGGTTACCTGAAGTCCAGGTATGGTACTGGGAGGGCCCAGAAGTCCAGGGCCGGGGGCTGGGTGGTGGGTGGCCCTCCAGTAAACCTCCAGGTACTCAGCCAGGTGCTCACAGGCATCCTCCAGCTGGTTCTCATCCAGAATCACATCAAATGACTCCTAGAGGGAAGGAAAAGGGGGAATATTGGTTTCTTCTCAGCAGGAGCCCTCCACCCATCTCCATCACTCCCCCAGCCCTGGAAAAGCAAGAGCGGGCACAGGAGTAGCACTCACTGGTGGGCACTGAACCAGCTTATCATACGCCATCATCTGTACAGTCAGGTGCTTCATCTGTGACTTCCCCCGGGAGCGGATGAGACGCTGGAGTACCTGAGGGAAAAGGGCAGAGCTGGGCCTAGAAAGAACCGGGCATGTCCCCGACCTGTGACACTGCATGAGGAGCAGGCGAGGATGACTTAGAATTGTGTTAAGGGGCAGCAGGAAAAGGGGATTCGGGAGCCCTTGGGCAGGGACCAAGCAGAGTTGTACCACATTCTAGCAGGGCAGCCCTGTGGGCCTTCTCCATCACCACTGCTGACTTACCTTCGGTGAGGATACTTTGACAAAGACGATGATGGGGGCCAGTGAGGTCTTGGCCAGCTGTGCAGGGTGGTTGACGGTGTCAGCATCCAACACTACTAGCTGCAGGGACTTGGCCAGCTCGAATATGCGCTCGATCTCACTCTGCACTTCAGCTATGGAGGGGGGGAGGGAGGGAGCCGCAATGCTCACCAGTGGCTCCACCCCATCCGACTCCGACAGGGCTTTGGGGGCTCCCAAATGGTGGATGGGAAGGAACTGGAGGGAGAGCATGTTCATCAGAGCCTGGGCAGGCAGAGGAACAGAGAACTGAGACTGGGCTCAGTTCTTGCCAATCCTGGGGGCAGGTGGAGAAGAGGTTGGGCAGGAATGCAAGTTGTCGGGGAGGAGAAGCGTAGGAGGAAGGTTCTCACTAACGCTTGAGTGGGCAGAGAAGCAGGAATGGGGACTTCTCACCAATGCTGGAGCGGGCAGAGGAACGCTCAATGATGGTCCTTTTGCCGGGATTGTTGAGCACAGATCGCTTTGCCAGTGAGAGGTCCGCTGTGACTCGGGTGATGGAGATCCTGGGGTGGGCATGGAGAAGCACAGCCCACCTTTAACTTTCAAGCCTAGGCCCCTCCCTACCCAGGTCCTACCAATTTTCACTTTAGAGAAGCCCTTGCGACAGGCATCTGGAAGGAGACAGTGATTTCTCCCTGGTTCTCATGCCTCCGCAGGCCAGGGCAGCTTACCTGCCATCAAACCTATGTTTGAGGAAGTCGAAGAGAGCCTTCTGCATCATGTCTGTGACCTGGGTGCGAGGGGTGAGGGGAAAGGCATGGAACTCACTGGGGGCCGTCTTGGAAGGGGACAGCATCCCCAGGTGCGGCCATTGAGCCCAGCCCCTCCACACCCAGACCTTGGGGGATGGGGAGGGGGGAAGCATCCCCCTCCCACTGTCCCTGGGCCCTTCCTATGGTAGGTTTGGTAGAGGCAACTCTGGGGTCAGGGACCTCTTCTCACCTCATAACCTTTCAGAGAGGGTCCCACCAGCACCACAGGCCGCATGGAGGGCACCACATCATAGGGGGGAATATGTTCCGCCTGCAGAATTGACCTGAGTTCAGGCAAAGTCATGGCTGTGTGGCCTGCCCTTCACCTGACTGGGGTGGGGCAGATTCAGAAGTTCTGGGCCCCCTCCCCTCTGTGTTTTCTTGCCCCTCCAACAATGTCTGCCCAGAAACCTGTCCCCACAGCCAGAAGCCATGAGCCCCCCAAGCCCCCGTCCCTTCCTTGACTCACCTGCTTTTGCTTCTGCTTGGCTTTTTGGAAAAGGAAATAAAAGATTAAATTTGGTGAAGCGGGGAAAGGCCCTGGGGGCACGGTATTCCCGTCCCCAGGGGAGACCCTGGGCTTCTCCCAGCTCCAACCCCTTCCCACACTGTTCACCTGGGAGACTCTCCCTTCCCCCTGTGTCTGAGTTACCCACCTACCCAAGACAGGTGGGTTGAGGGGAGGCTACCTAGAGATGGAGGAGGGGAGCGTCGGTTGCCAATGTCACTCAGGCTGGATGGGTTCCCAGATCTCCTAAGAGCAGAAAGGGAGGTCAATAAGCGTCTTTGTCTGTTCTAGACAGTATTTAGTCGTTGTATACATCTTACATTTTAGCTAGTGAGGGAAGTGCATGTGACGGGAGCATTTGTGTGTGTGAGCTTTGATGTGTGTGCATTTGTGAATGCATATGCTAGGTGTGAATGTGCATATTTGTGGGGGGGGATATGTGTGCATGTGTGGTGATGTGGACTGTGGGTAAAGTGCACACGTCTGGGGTGTATGTTTATTGAGTCACAGCCCTGCTCTCACCTGGCCTTCTGCTCCTGCTTGAGCCGGATGCTCTCGAGGCGCTGGGGGCTGGGGATGAAGGCGATGTCCCCACCCTCTTTCACTAGCCGCCCGATCCACCAGTCATTGCTGTACTTCTGGGGGTGGGGTGGAGCGGAAGGGGCGGTGAGAGGAGGTGACCCAGGCCTCAGTCCTGGCTCTTCAACGTGAAGGAGCCAGGGAGGCATTGGGAGAGCGGGTCTGAGGAAGGCAGTGTAAGGGGAGGGGGGCAGGAGAAGGTGCCAGAGGGAAGGGCAGCCAGGCTTGAGACCCCCAAGACTTCAGCGTGAGGCATCACAGCTGTCACAGGGAACCTAAGATGCAACTAATCTAATGGCTTACTTTTACAGATATGGAGACTGAGGCCCAAGCCAGGCCTTAGGAGGATGGAGACCCTGAAGATCAGGTCTTGGATATGAGGGTTTTACGGGGGTGTGTTGAGCATAAGAGTTGAGGAGTTGGGGAACTTGTTTATAAATGAGGACCAAAGCAAGAGGAATGGGAACTGGGGCAAAAGCAGAGAGATTAAGTGGCTTCTATTTGGAGGGGGGTGGTCACCTCTTTAATATGCAGGAAATCTTTGGCCTCAAAGTTGACTCCAGAGCCCTGGACTGGGCATTCCTCATCCAGCACACCACAGTAGCTGACATTGGTCCTCACAGCAAACGCCACAGGTTTGTGCTGGAGAATTTGACCATTGGTGCAAATGAGGGGAGCCTCAGAGCACCCCCTCCAGTTTCAGTGCCCCATCAGCAGAGGGCGGAGGCCCCATCAATCCACCCATCCACACACACACTCTTTCACACTCACACACATCCTGCCCATTGACCCCTCAAGACTTAGGACCTAGCACAAGTTTCCACCCAGTCTGGCCTGTCCTGCCCTCAGCCAGCAAGATGATACCTTGGCCCTTTCAAGCTGCTGCTGAGCCTGGCTCTCCACTTCACGCCGGGCACTCTCCCGGTCCTCCTCCAGGGATACGTCTGAGTCCAGAGATGGGCGGCTGGTATAGGAGCCAGCTGAACCCTGGCATGGGGGAGAGGCTGTGACCCGTGGGCTCAGGTGTGAAGGGCACTAGAGAGGCACCTCCGAACCCTACAGTGGTGCCTCCGCTAACCTCAGCCTCTCCAGCTCCACGGGGGTGGCTGGGCCCGCCAGTCCCTCCTGTCTCCCCAAGAAGGGCCCCAGTGCCTCTGGGGCTGCAGAAAAGCCGGGCCAACCCATATGTGCTATGATCGGGGCCCCTCCCCCCAAGCCTATTAATACTGCAGCCTCGAAGAGAGCTTTCCCTTCCCTCCTTCCTCCCTTTTCTCCCCTTGACCCTGTCCTGTGAGGCAGAGGGAAGTGAGATGTACTGAAGATGATATATTGGAGATGATTTGGAATCTTCGGAATCCAAAGACCCAGCCCTCTTGTTCACATCAGCCTGCAAAGCAGCTTGGAAATTATTTCCTTAAAATGCCTGGGAGGAGTACAGCCAGCCAGGAACAGTCAGGAGACACTGGTTGGCAAGGCACTGGTCCTGAGTGTCAGGATATAGCCGCCCACCCCCTTAGATCCCATCTCCTCCAGTCCCTACTCTTCCAGGGTGAAGAGGAGACCACAGGGCTCCCAACTCCAGAAAGTTACTCCCTCTCTACTCTCCCCACCCCCACTTTCTTTCCTCTCACACCTGCTGGGACAACTGGCCAGGTGTGGGCAGCAAACAAGACAGACTGAGCAAGCGACACAAAGCTATCTCCCTAAGCCCAGGTGAGGCGGGGCCACACCTACCACCTGGCCTCCATCTCCCCACCCCTTGCCCAAGGGGTATCAGCCCTGGAGGAAGGCTGAGTTGGTGCCAGGCAACCCAGCCAGGAGCAACCCTGGGGATGCAGGGAGAGGGTCTTTGGTAACCCGAGCCAGGAGAGTGTCAGAGTCCTGCCCATTGGAAGGGCCTTTGGGCAATGAAGGTGCATTTGGAGGGTTGCCAAGCTCACCTTCAAGGCCCTGAGGGAGATGCACAACTGAACAAGGGAAGCTGGACCTTAGGGCAGGAGGACAGAAGTCAGGATGGCTGGGTTTCCCCCTCAGTCTAGGGAAAAGGGAGTCTTTTGTTTCCTGCTTCAGTTTCCCCTCTTTATGGGCAGAAGTCTGAAAGTGATACTTCCATCAATTCTGAGGGGCAGGTGGCAGAGATAAGGCAGAAGCCTAAAGGGTCCGTGTGGGAATGTGTATGTGTGTGTGTGTTTAGTAGAATGTTCTCAGGCTGAGGAACATTCCTTCCAGCCTACTGTGCATGAAGGCAGCATAGGCCAGATTCTTGGTGTGGAAGACAAACTCACACACCTGCCCCAGCCCCACCATGGGCAAGAGGACTGGTCAGACTGATGTCAGCCCAGGTCCTAGAGCGTAAGCTAAAGACAATGTCTGTGGTAGACCCAAGGCATGAAGATAGCACAAGGAGGGAAAGTCCTGCATATTACAGAGAATGTTCCCCATCTCTCTTGAGAACCAAATAAGGCTGGCTTGGCAGCAGGATAAAGAGCAGCTGAGCCCCAGGAAGAACCTCTGCACTGTCAGTCGAGTGGGGGACCTCCTTCCAGGGGCCTGGGGCACAGGAGACACCTCTGTGGGAAATGGCTGTCTGAAGTAAATAGGGGCCAACAGGCTAGGAGGCAGGAGGCAAGGCAGGATGACCACTCACTTTGATAAGTATACATCAGATGCTTCCTAGTTGCCCAGACCTGTGCTGGGAGAGGAGTCTGAATTTTACCCTCTGTACTCCAGGATCTCAGCCTAATTTAGTCATCTTTGTTTCCCTGCCTGGGGCACCTGGGTTACCTGGCCTCTGACCCTAAGACGGGAATGACAGGATCTCTCCCTAAATGTTTAGAGTCATGCTCAGACTGAAATCCCCTCTCCATTATTCCCAAGTCCTCAGAGCTCACCCATCACTTGGGGAACAGGGCTGCCCTGCCAAGCATACTCTGGGGTCTTGCCTCCTCCAGCCCTGTTATGCCCAAACAGCCAGAGCCTCAATACTTGGGAACTGCCAGGAGTTGGCACAGTGCCCTGGTGGTGCCCCCCTTGCCTGGTGAGTGTGTGGGCAGGCTGCAGCTCCACTCTTGCCTGGCACGGGGGAAGGAGAGGAGGGAGATGAGCCGTTGGATTTATTTAGAGCCTGATTTCCCTCCTACTGCTTCAGAGGGGGCCCTGGGGAGAGCAAGGAGCCAGGCAAGAGAAAGGGAAGTGGGGGAGGGTAATCCAGGAACCAGAGAAGGGTGGGGAGCGAGCAATGGGTTAGCAGGCTGCCCCCAACACCATCCACACGTCAGGCTTCACCTTGCAACAGTCCTAGCCTTCTCAACCAGGGACAGGAAGAACCTTCTACGGCCCTCCAGCCCCACAGAGAGGTTCATTCTCAAGCTCACCTTGGCACCCTGGGCCGTGCCAGCTGTCCCTTCAACTGTCAGAGAGGTGTTCACCACAGCCTTGAAAATCATCTGCTCTAGCCGCAATGTAATTAGCCCCAGAGGCCCAATCAATGGGGAATTGGGCCCCAGCAGGAGCCCAGTCCCAGGAAAGGACTGACAGCTGCCTATTCTGAGCCCTAGGACTCATCTACCCTGGACTTGGCAGCAAGAGATGGGAGAAGCCTCCAACACTCCCCTTCCGACTCCGGAGTACTCTACCCTCCATACCTGTCAGGGACTCCTCCTAAGCCATCTAGTTGCTCTCCTAAGGAGGTCTTCTTGTAGGATATTTGAGAGAAGGGACTGAGCTGCTGCTGCCCATCCTTGCCCCATCTTTCCAGGCACTCTCCCTGCACTCTGAGCTCCGGGAATCACTGCCTAATGAGCTGATTTGTCTCAGTGGGTCAGGAGATAAAAGCAAAGAGGAGAATTAAATATTTATCAGCTGCCTGGTTCTCTGAGCGAAGAGCTTCCTCTCCATCCCCAGGCCCTCCATGCTGAGCAGGAGCTCAGGATGCCCGCTGCTCTGAGGATGCCTCAGCAGGAGGAGTGGAATGGATGGGGCTCAGTCAGCTGGCTCATCCATGTGCTGGGTGCCCAGTTTTCAGCCTGGGAGAGAAGCTGGGCTGGAAGCAGGGTGAGGAGATAAGGCAATGCTCAGGGATGGACAGCAGAAGGGGATAATGGAGGTCCTCAAGTTTTATGATCCCTCTGTCTGAAGAGGCTGGTATCGGATTCTCTGCTGTTCTCCAGGCTCCCTAATTCGTCCTTTACTTGAGGCACAGGAGGCCTGGATTGTCCCCCTCTGCAAGGGCCCCGGCTTCTCCTGTAGCTGTTGTGTTCAGACCCCATAAATCCTCCCTTGGGAACTCCAGACGTTGCGTGAGGCCTCTCTAAAGCCTCTGTGCCCTCAGCCTCCAGCCCCTCCTCCCTCCACCCTTCTGTCCTGGGCTGTGGAGCCACCTGCTCTGAGCCTTTCCCCCACGCGGGCCCCTCTTGGCACACACCCGATGCCCCTTGCTCTAGGACGGGGGCACTGGGGAGTCTCTGGCATGAAAACCCATCTCCCCACTTTCTTGGAGCGCCCTCCTACACGCCCTGCCCCGCCGCAGAGGCGTCTTTCAAAGTCCTGAACTGGGGTAAGGGTCCAAGGGAGATGAGGTGTCCCCCCAACTTCCCCACCCCCAACCCTCCCCGTGGGCACTCACCGCCTCCGAGTCCTCAAACCCGGGCACGTAGGAGTCGTCATACATGGGGGAGTCCGGGTGGGGGGAAGCGAGCGGCGCCAGGGGCGGGGGCGGCCCGGAGGCAGGGGCGAGGACAGCGGGCCGCGCCCGGGAGATGCCACCGAGCCCCGCAGCCCTGCGGGCGGCGGCGGAGAGCGAGAGCGCGAAGGAGGGAGCGAGCCGCGAAGACCAGCTGCTCCGAGCTCAAATCACCGCTCCCCCCACCTTACCCCCCCCAAACCCTGCCGGTCCCACCCCGAGCGCGGCTGAGGAATCTGGCGCCGGCTCCGACAACAATAGTGCCCGCCCACCTGCCCCCCCTCCCCGGGAGCGGGCGCGGGGGGCGGCTGGGGGCGCCGGCCACCCGCGGAGCCCGAGACCCAGCCGGGAGAGGTGGCCGACGGGAGCCGGGTTGAAGGTGGGTCCCCAAGCACCTATGGGGCAGAGGGGCGGCGGGGAGGAAGGGGAGGAGAGACTGCGGGCGGGGCGGATCCTGGCTTGGAGGAGGCGGGGCGAGGAGAGATGCGGAGACAGAGACATACGGCAACCCAGGAAATACTCCGCCGGGAAACAAAGGGCTGGAGCGGGGGAGGGGACGCGGAGACTGCTTGGGAGACGAGACCCCACCGAGAAAGAAGAGGGCGCAGGTTAAGGAGAGACAGGAGAGAGAGAGAAAGAAAGGAGGTACAGAGGCAGAGGGAGGAAGAGGGGAGGCAGGAAAGTGGGAGACTGGGGGAGACAGAAGAGGCGGGGCGGGGGCGGGCGGCAGGCGGGGGAGGGGCGGCAGGTGAGAGGGCGGTGTGTCTGGGCCCTGGCGGCACGCGAGACTCCAAACGCAAACCCCGCAATGGTACTGGGGAGGAATGGATTTAGCGACCCCAGGCCAATGCCGAGAAAGTAGCCCCTGCCCTCCTTCCGTCCCCCGCCCCCAGGCGCTTGGTCCCCTCAGTGCTGGGACTCTTGCAGCAAAGGACCTTGTTGCGCAACCCGTGCGAAGGGGGAGGATTGGGGCCCGGCCACCCTACACCTGTTGCGCGGGCAGATTTCATCCTAGTCTGGCCAGGATGGGGGTTCCCTTCCTCACTTCCTTGCCAAGGACTGTGCCAGGCATTGCCAAGGCATCGTGGGAACTGCCGTAGGGAGGGGCTGTTTTAGGCGAGCCTAAAGGGGAGAGGAAAGAAACCAGAGAGCCGAGGTCGGGGGATGGTCGTGGCTGGGACAGAAGGTGAGAGAGCCTGGCCACGCGGGGGTTGGGAAGGGGAAGGGCAAGTGTCCCCAGAGTCACTAGTGTAAGGCCAGATCCCCTCCTTAGCAAAAGGATGGGGCTGGGCTGGGGTGGCCAGTATCTGGGTTGGAGCCATATGTACCGCTCTACCAGTCAGTCTCCTTCAAAAGGGGCACCCAGATTTGACGTTGGAGACTGAACAGCAGCCCTTATCTTGAGGAAACTTCCTCGAAGATCCACCCATTTGAGCTCTAGAGCAAAATTATTGCTTTGAATTTTGATGGCCTACCTACCCCTTCATCCCCTCCCTCCCCGTCCCCTGGGGGTGGGGGTGGATGTGAGGTAGACAGAGGGTTACACTTGGAGAGCTTCAGAGCTCAGTCCTTCTCCACTCCCAGTGTCTCACACCCACGAGGGTGAATCCGCAATTTGCTCATCCCTTTTCTTCCTGGCTACAGGGGAATTAGTAAACCAAAACTCTGACAGTGCTGGGTGAGATCTACGATAGGAAGCACTGTACGTGCGAGAGAGAGGAAGACCACCCAAACCAACTGGGTTCCCACTTATGTCACTGGTTCATGTTCCCTTAGCAAGAAAAAGAGAAGGGGCCTCATCTTAAGACTATCTTTAGTCTGCCTTTAGTCTGTCACCATCCTTTGAGTGGTGCATTCCAGCCCTGCCCAGCATCTCCCTCCTGCTGGATTTGGTGAACAACTTTGTTGGAGCCCCTATGGCTCACTATTGGGGGAAGCAGTCTGCTTTCACGGTTCCCTCTCCTGAGGCCAGCACCATTTGGGGTTTGGTTATATGTTGGATTCTTCTGTATTGGAAGTTCCCAGACACTGTCTTCTCACTTTGTGCCCTCTCCCAGTTCCTCAGTATTCATTATATCCTCTTTTATTCTCTGTCTCTTCAATTCCTTCTGTCCTTCCAGAGGGGCAGAAAGGAGGCATGAAATGTGAAACAATAAGACCCTCAAGGTGCTCTCTCCTGGGAGATGATTCTAATGAAGAAGACAGCTACTGGGGCTTCTGATTCTCTCCCCATCCCTGAATTTACTCTCCTGGCCTCTCCTTTAGGGACTCTCCCCACCACCAGGGTGTCCATGGGATTGTAGGTAACAGTGGATCTGCCATCAACCTCACGCCTTCCTTACACACCTTGTTGTCTTCATCCCCATCTGGGACAGTGGTGTCTAAGTCTGCTCACAAAGCAAGAATTGCCATGCTAACTGCCCCCCCCCCCGGGAGATGTGTTCAGGTTCCTCATACCTGGCCCATCCCCTGGGTCCTGCAGGAGCTTCGGAGCCTCTTCCTGGTTCCCTTCTCTCTGAGTTGCTACTCACTGCCGCCTTCCATTTCTCACCTTACCCACACCTGCCTGCTCTAGTTCTCATGCCTGTCCTGTAACAAGACATGTGCCTGTCAGTATCCATGTGGTCCGTAACCCCCTTTCTTTTCCCTGGCTGAGCATAAGAAGAGAAAGCTGGCGGGGGGGGGGGAGGGGAGAAAGGATTCAAGGAGAGGATTCCTCCTACCTTCCTCTTTCTAGGAGAGAGTCATTAGAGTGGTAGCTGGCAGGTACTCAAGGCATGGAAGCAGGACATGGGGGTCTTGGTGGTGGTGGGGAGCCTGAATAACCATGTTTGGGAGTTGGAATTCTTGGGTGCCTCCAGAATGCATTCTGGCTTCTCCTATAAGTGCACCAGGAAGCGGGACAGATCCCAATCCCTGAGTGTTGAGTGGGGAAGCTGAGGCAGGAGCTAGGACCTCTAGGAAGTCCTTCTCCCCAGCAGTATTTAAGATCTGGACAAAGCCAAAGCCCCTAGCGTTTAGCTGCTGGGCTGCCCCCAGGGAACCCAGGGAGGGCGCCGGGGTGGGGGTGGGGGCGCTTGGCAGAGTCCTCCTCTCTCAGTCCTCACATCTAGCCCCTTTCCTGGCTCCCCAGACAGTCCTCCCTCCCCCTGCCCCCACCCCATCCCAGTCCCAGTGCTTAGAAGCTGCCAGCACTGGCCGCTCCCTCCTTTTCTACCTGCCACCTCTACCCTTAGCCTCACCTACTCGGCCTCCCTCCCTCCCCATCGCTGCAGTGTCCCCCCAAATGCGGGCCCTCTTCCTAGCTCGGAGTGGGGCTCTCCTCCCACCCACTGGGGAGGGGACCCTCGCGTTTACCTCATTCAGCAGGAAGGTTGCACTGGAGTCAGAAAAAGACATAGACCGGGCTGGCGGCCTCTCCCCCTCCCCCGGGCCAGGGGCTCCGAGGCAGGAGCAGGACCGGGCCGCTGCTCTGCACACAGGCTCCCGCCTGCACGCCTGGCCTCGCCCCACGACCGCCAGGCTCCGACGGCTGCTCCCTTCCCTCTCTCCGGGTTCCCTCCCCCTTTCCTCCTCCCTCCTTCCCTCCCTCCCTTCTCTCTTCCTTTCTCTCCGCCTCTGTCACTCTCTCCCTCCCCTGTCGCCTTTCAGTCCTGCTCTCTCCATTTCCGTCTCTTCCTCCTCTCTACGGTCCATGTTCTCTTCGTCTGGGCGCCTGCCACTGTCCTTCCATCCCTATATCTCGCCTCCCTTCTCCGACCCCCCCTCCCCCATCTTCTTCCTCAAACGCCTCCCCAGAAAAGATAGGGACTCCGGAGCTCCCACCGCCACAGGCAGAAGGGCGGCAGTAGCTGGAGGGCTGCCTGGACTCCGGAGCTTTAGGCCCCTGCTCTGTGCGCCCGGCGCCCATCCTCCAGCGCCCGAGGAAGAAAGGCGCCGCGTTCCCAGCGACGGCTTCGACCTGTCCTCAGCAGAGGAAAGGATCGAAAAGGAAGAATGCTTGTGTACGGCTCGCTAGCTCCAGCGTCAAGCGCCCCCTCTGGGTTCCGGGGAAGCTGTCCCGTCACTGCTCTCTCCTGGGTTCCGGGGCCGCGGGACTCAGCCCGCAAAGGCGAAGAGCGAGGCGAAGCGGCTCCTCTCCGACCGGCTGCAGCGCCCCCTGGGCTCATTCGCCCGGAGGACGCACACGCCCTCCAGGTGGTGGCACCCGTCCGGGGTCCCGTCTGTCGGCCGGCAGGGTCCGGCCCTGCCAGCAGGGGGCGCTGCCCTGGCCAGAGCAGAGGCGGCGCAACTCGGAGCCAGACCCCCTCCGAAGCCTAGGACGATCCCCTCAGCCGTTCTTCTTTCCAGGAACTGCAGTCCCACCTCCAGACCCCTAGTATGGGACTCCAGGCTGCACCCTATCCCCACCCCCGTGGGGCTCCTTTGAGATCTTTGGCTCTTCTGGGGCCCTGGCCGCTCCTACCTCCATCCTGGTCTCCAGGGGCGCCCCCTCTGAGCCCGGCAGCGTCCGGGCTGGGTCTGGGTAGCAGGGAGTACGGAGTCGCGGGACCGTTACCCCCCCTCCCGCCCTGTTCGGCGGGCACGTCAAATAGGACAAGCCCAAGTTCTGGCGGGGGAAGGGGGGAGCGGATCAGCTTCTCATTGGTCCCTCCAAACCCCCAATACCCCCAGGCTGGACACTCCTCCATACCAAAAACGGCGGCTGGAGGGAGGCGGCGGCCGACTCCGTTGCCGAGACAGATTCATCCTGAAGCGGAGTGACCCGGGGTCCTCAACATCTCTCTCGGCATCAATTAGAACTCTTCCCTTTCAGATCGAGGGCGTTCCACTCTCCTCCTTGGCTCTTCTTTTAAGTCCTTTCCCCTGGGGGTTTCCGACCCCCCCCCATCCTTCCACCCTCTGGGGATCTTGGAAGACTTTCCTCCCTCTCTGTTCAGCTGACCCTGCCCTTGCCCCCATTCCAGAGGGAGGTACATTGGGGGAGAATCAATTCTCCTCTTTCCACCCCCAGCTCCTCCTCAGGGTTAACCTGAAAAGTTCTTTGGGAGGGCATCTCCTCCTCTCCCTCTCTGGTCTAGTCCATGGATCCCCTACCGCCCACCTACCCCCAAGTTACTCAGCTTCAACTATTCAGAGGAGATAAAGAGGTTGTGTGTGTGTTTTTAAAATGTGCATGGAGGGTTTTTGTTTTGTTTTGTTTTGGCTCTAATAGAGGGAGCAGAAGCTTTGCCTGTCATTTGGCAGTAAGACCCGGAGGGAGAGAGGCCCCTCCCTACACCCCCGCTGACCAGAGCTAATGGACTAGCTCCTCTGGGCCTTGGGGCAGCTTAAGTTTCCATAGGAGAAGTGGGGGAGGGAGGTGCTGGCCAAGGCAAGCAATTGTCCCTGGCTTCCCCCTCCCTCCCTCCTCTGCAAGAACTTACAGCCTAGAACACCATCGCCCTCCACCCCTTACTTTAAAATAGAAATATCAGTGACTTCTCCCTGAGCCTATCAGAGGGAACCTAAGTGCATAGGGGCAGCTCTGCACCCTTCACTTTTTCTCATTTCCATTCCAGCTGCTGGAGCACACACCCCTCTCTCTTCTGCCACTGAGAGAAGGTAGGAACCTCAGAGCTAGAGCCGGGAGCCCAGCCCCCATGTCCCCAGAACAGTCCTCTCCCAGCCCCTTCCATGTGAGATGACTGGCAGGAGTATCCCTCTTTGGGCCCTGTCCAGGACCCACACAGTCTTCCTCCCCACTTTACCTCCCTCAGTACCCCCATTTCTGGCCCTGACCTCACAGTATCTGGCACTCTGTTCAGAGGGGCCTCTAGCCTGGAGGCACTCCTGTGAGCCATACCTTAGCTTGGCCCCTTCGGGTCCTCAGCTGCAGGCCCCCAGGGCTTCCCAGGCAGCCTTCATCTCTTCTCCCTAGGGTCAGCTCCCCCTCTTCTCTAACCTCCGAAGTTGTCAGGACCTTAGGATATTTGACAGGGCCTCTGCTAGCCCTTTTGACTAGGCTTTGTGCAGACGCAACTCTGCATAGGTGGTTGCCCTACTGATCTGGAGTTGGATTTCAATCTCCACTTGCCTCGTCAGCAAGGCAGAACTCGCACAGCTGTACTTAGTGGCCCCAGCATTTGAAAACCTGTGTACCACAAAGGACAGAGAACAAAGATCACCGTGTCCAAAAAAAAAAAAAAAAAGATCACCATGTCCATCCCTTTGTATCTACTCTACCGTGAGCTTCTGAGGAAGCTCTGTGGAAGTAGTTTCCACATGGAATCCCCATTGCCAACTCCAGATATTACTCTGGGGAAGTTCCTCTAACATCAAACCTCAATCCCTCCTGCTGCAATCTCTGTCTTCTTTTTCTGGGCTCTGCCTCTGGGCCCATGGTGATATTTGATGCTTCTAGGCACTTTCAGGCTCCATCCCCTGATGCAGCATTTGCTATAAATAAGTCTGAAGAGTTTATTGCTGACAGTGCCCAGCAAGACTGCAGCTTCCTTCCCACACCAGGCCTCTCTAGAGGGACTGGGCTCTCAGCTATGGCTCCAAGGCCCACCTCTTGCCTGCTCTGGGGCAAGCGGTGTGACTGCTCTGTGGATTTGGGGGTTCCTTTTCATACCTGGGAAGGAGGGAAGGCGAGAGGGCTGAGATGCTTAGTCCTCATTCTCTTTCTGCCCAGAGTCTGGTTCAGCCTGGCACATAGTAGGTGCTTGACATATGTTTATTTTAGTCTTAGATCTCAGTTTCCATTGCATGTGATTGGTGATTCCAATTCCACAAAATGCACTGGAGAGAGGAACAAGGCTGGGACAGGAGCAGTACTCTAGGGCTGCCCCAGGTGGAGGAAGGGGTATGAGAGGCAGGATCCCCAGGGTGGCCTTGGGAAGGGGGGCTGGCCTAGACTTTACCTCCTTCTCTCTTTTGCTCTTGCCAAACTCTTAACACTTTAGGACCCTGAATCACAGCACGGCCCAAGGGGCCAGTTCAAGTCCTTCTTCCACTCCCACGTATTTACAGGCTTTATAAACATCAGAGGTTAGGCAGGGAAGTTGGGGTTGAAAAGAGATGGGATGGGGGTGGGGAATCCCTGGGAGGGGTGCTGAGAGTCGGATTACTGAGGCCTAAGTGGGGGCAGAGTTCCCCAAGTGGGGGCAGTGGAAGCATCCCAGGGCTTCCAAAAGCTGGGACAGAGGGGACTTGGGCATCCTTTAGGAAGGTGGCGCTGCTGATAAGAGGCTGAGTGTGGCTTCAAGAAGGCTCAGAGCAATGGGGATAAGGCTGACCCTGATGTATAGCTGGAGTGAGTGGGGTGAGGCCCTGAGTTTGGATCCTTCCTCTCTGCCCCTCTGGCTCGCTGCAGTTTCTAAGCTCCTTTATCTATCACGGGACCACTGACCTCTGTTTGGATCAGGCCCCTCTCTAACAAGAAGTAGGGGGAGAGGTGCCTGTGGTGGGGCTGGAGACTGGGTGCCCTTCTACTTGCTTGCCCTAGCCTTCCAGCCCTCCTGATTCCCACCACTCTCATTTTAAGGATTGAGCTGTGGTAGCCATCTCCAGCTCAGAATGAGGGCATGGTGCCCGTAGCCTCCCCGGGAATGAATTATTGAAGGGAACGTTGTGCTAGCTGCTTGGGGCGGCTGCCCCTTGGGCTCACCATTGCATCTTATTCTGCTTCTCACTGCTCCTTCACCAGCTGCGAGGGGGATGAGGTCTGGGTACCTGGGAAGGGAGAGGCCTTAGGAACTGGAGGTATTAAGCAGAGGCTGGAACTGGATAGGGATGGGGAAGCGCTGACTCAGGTCCTGCAGACAAGCCTCTTAGGGAAGAGGGAAGAGGACTTCACTGAAAAGTGAAGAGTTGTGGCCCCTCGTCATGGGTCAGGAGGGCAGAGGGGGCTGGCGGCCACCCTGGAGCCAGGTTGGGAAATGAGCCTGGAAGACCCTTGACTGGAGGAGCTGCCCAGCGTTGGAGGTGTGAACTCCTACATGCCTCTGGAGTAACACAGAGCCAAAAGGAGTCTGGGTCCTTCTCTGAGTCAACACTAGGTCATTCAGGGGAGCTCTGTGCAGAGCCCTCTGTCCCTCCCTGGGAAATAAGGCCCTGCCAAGGATGCAGGAGAACCACAGAGCTGTTGGGAGCTGGTGTTGGCAGATGGGAAGGGTGAGAGGTGGGTGTAGTTAAGTGTCAGGGTCCTAGGTAAGCCACTGGTGGAAAGAATGCAGGATTCGGAGTCCAAAAACGGTCAGGCAAGTCCTAATTCTATCACTCACTAGTTCAGGCAAGTCACTTAGAAACAGTTTTCTTACCTTTAAAAAGGGGAAAGGGGCTTCCCTGGTGGCGCAGTGGTTGAGAGTCTGCCTGCCGATGCAGGGGACACGGGTTCGTGCCCCGGTCCGGGAAGATCCCACATGCTGCGGAGCGGCTGGGCCCGTGAGCCATGGCCGCTGAGCCTGCGCGTCTGGAGCCTGTGCTCCGCAACGGGAGAGGCCACAGCAGTGAGAGGCCTGCATACCGCAAAAAAAAAAGAGGGGGGGGGGGAGGGGAAGAACAGTGCTTGCTCAAGAGGTTCTGTGAGAATTCAACAGGAATATTTGTGTTTCATAAAATGTAAATTCCTATGTAAAAGTTAGTTGTTATTATAAACAGGGAAGCAGCACACAGTGGAGAGAACTGTCCACTGTCCACATATCCGGAGTCCATGCCCTGTGGCTAACCCATAGTCCTTCCGCTTCTGCAGTTAAATGACTTTTCAAAGACCACAGTCAATGGTTGGATCTGGATTCAGACCCAGATCTTCAGATTCTCCCTCCTGGGTTCTTTCCATTCTACCATGTGGGCCGGATACTCTGGTCCACCCTGACCTTTCACCCCGCGCTCAGCACAGGGGACTTCCGCTGAAAAGTCCTCCACACCCGGATGCCACAGCGATTAGTACTTCATTCCTCTGTCCTATGCTTGGCCACACCCCTGTCTCCTTCAGGAATAACACAGCAAGTACATTTGTTGACTTTCCCCTGAGGCAGCATAAATGATATTATTGAGTATTTGGAGTGTAGTTTAAAAATAGCTTTTTATTATTGCAGAAGCAGTGGTTATGTATTGGAGAAAATTAGAAAATACAGACAAACAACAAGACAAAGCAAATCAAAACATATTAGTCTTCTCACCACCCAGACATTACCACCGTTAATGCGTTTGGTGTAATCCTTCTGGATATCTGTTTTCTTAAAAAAAATCTTTTTAAATTGTATAAAGTGTATAAAGTTGTATAAAGTGCACAGATGTTAAATGTACAATTCCGTAATTTGGGGGCACATATATCTATATATCGATATCTGTGTAATCACATCCAAATCAAGGTCTATGACACCCTCACTCAGAAGTTTTCCTTATGTCCCTTCATGGTCACTATCCAGCCTCTTGTGGTGATGGCTGTTTAGGCTCTTATCACCATAGATTACATTTGCCTGTTCTTGAAACTCATATAAAAAGGATCGTACAGTGTGTACTCTCTTGTATCTGGCAGCTTTCCCACAATATTATATTTTTAAGATTCATCTTTGTGGCATTTATCAGCATTTTGCTCTTTTAAAAAAATTGCTGTGTGGTATTCCATTGTTAGAATACACCATAATTTATTTATCCATTCTCCTGTTGATGAACACAGGATGTTTCCAATTTTGTCTATAATGAATAAAATTACTATGAACATTCTTGAACATGTGTCTTTTTGTAGACATATGAACACATTTCTCTTGGATATATATACCAAGAGATGGAATTGCTGAGTTATAGGGTAGTCTGTATCTTTTTTTTTTTAATGCACACCCACACATACACACAAATGAATGCTCTTTTTAAAAATTTTTAATTAATTAATTAATTTTTGGCTGCATTGGGTCTTCGTTGCTGCACGCGGGCTTTCTCTAGTTGCGGTGAGGGGGGTGCTGCTCTTTGTTCCAGTGCGTGGGCTTCTCACTGCGGTAGCTTCTCTTGTTGTGGAGCACGGGCTCTAGGCGCGGGCTTCAGTAGTTGTGGCTCGTGGGCTCTAGAGTGCAGGCTCAGTAGTTGTGGTGCACAGGCTTAGTTGCTCTGCGGCATGTGGGATCTTCCTGGACCAGGACTACGAACCCGTGTCCCCTGCACTGGCAGGCGGATTCTTAACCACTGCTCCATCAGGGAAGCCCCCTCGTTAATTTTCTTTTTTTCTCATCCTAGTCAATGTTCAAATCTCCCCAGCTGGACCCAAAATGTCTTCTATAGCTGATGTGCTCTAATCAGTATCCAATCAAGGATCACACATTGCACCTGGTGTTGCATCCTGTAAGACCTCACCTTAGGTCCTTGCTGGCTGGTGGCTGGATACATCAGTTCCTTGTCACGTGGACCTCTACATAGGGCTACACACAACATAGCAACTTCTGAGAGAGAGAGAGAGAGAGAGAGAATAGAAGCTGCATTTTCTTTTGTAACCTAATTTTGGGAGTGACTTTTCATCATTCTTGCTGCATTTTATTCCTTAAAATCAAGTCACTAGGGCTTCCCTGGTGGCGCAGTGGTTGAGAGTCCGCCTGCCAATGCAGGGCACACGGGTTCGAGTCCTGGTCTGGGAAGATCCCACATGCCACGGAGCAGCTGGCCCCGTGAGCCACAATTACTGAGCCTGTGCGTCTGGAGCCTGTGCTCCGCAACAAGAGAGGCCGCGATAGTGAGAGGCCCGCGCACCGCGATGAGGAGTGGCCCCCACTTGCCACAACTAGAGAAAGCCCTCGCACAGAAACGAAGACCCAACACAGCCATAAATAAATAAAAATAAATAAATAAATAATAATTAAAAAAAAAAAAAATCAAGTCACTAGATCCAGCTCACACTCAGAGGGTGGGGATTACACAAGGACTTGAATACCAGAAAGTAGGGATCATTGGGAGCCGTTTCAGAGCTGCCTACCAATATGTTATAGATGGGAAGATATATAGTAATTTAAAGGGCACTTTCACATATATATACGAAGGCAAATACTTCTACCTCCATTTTATGGATGAGAAAACAGCCTCAGGGAGAGCTTCCTTTTTCATCCTATCTAAAGTATGTCACTCCAGTTACCTTTTATTACATGTTAATTTCCTACAACACACTTAAAAAAAACAGACTATTTTTAGAGCAGTTTTAAGTTCACAGCAAAACTGAGTGGAAGGTAGATTTCCCATATACACGCTGGCTCTACACATGCACAGCCTCCCCCAGTAACATCCCCCACCAGAGTAGTACATTTGTTACAATCAATAGAGTCTGATTTTGACGCATCATTGTCCCCCGAAGTCCATAGCTCACATTAGGGTTCACTCTGAGTGTTGTATATTCTATGTACAACAATTGAACTCATTCCACGTACAATAATTCTATGGGTTTTGACAAGTGTGTAATGGCATATACCCACCCTTACAGCATCCTACTAGAATAGTTTCACTGCCCTTAAAACCCTCTGTGCTCTGCCTGTTCATTCCTCTCTCCCCTGCAACCCTTGGCAACCACTGATCTTTTTACTGTCTCCATAGTTTTTTTTCCCAGAATGTCTTATGGTATGGTATATTCATACAATATGTAGCTAGATTCTGCAGTACACTTTCCATGATATATAATTTTCTTATTCATTTGCCTGTTTGTTTATTATCTGCCTCCCTGGACTCGAATGCAAGTTGCATGAGGGCAGGAACCTTGTCTGTCTTTTTTACTTACCATTGTATCCCAGTACCTAGAATTGTGCCTGCTACCTAGTAGGCATTAATGAATATTTGCTGAATATGTTTTGAGGTTTCTCCATGTCACATTCTGATTGGAATCCAGGTCCCCCTGACTTCACAGCTGGATCTGTTCATTACACTGCACTGGGAAGGAAAAAAGATGATGGGACAGGGAAGGGGAAGGGCAGGAGGAGTGAAGGCAAGAAAGGAGGAGGGTAGGGGGCAAATAGCTTTTCTTCAAACACACTTAGTTAAGGGGGCAGCTCTGGAAGGCTATCCTTTCCCCTGAGAGCCCTGCCCCAGCAAGAATCCTTGTTCCGGTTCTTCTCAACATGGTTGACAGAGGCTCACGTTTGTTTTTTGTTTGGATGTTTGTATTTTAATTTTATTTACATTTCTAGAACTGTTTAAAATACAGAAAAACACAAAGGATAAAACAATAAGTACCTATATCCCTATCATCCAGAATTTAAACTTTTTTTTGAATTTTATTTATTTTTTATACAGCAGGTTCTTATTAGTTATCTACTTTATACATATTAGTGTATACATGTCAATCCCAATTGCCCTGTTCATCCCACCCCCCAACCCCCGCTGCCACTTTCCCCCCTTGGTGTCCATACGTTTGTTCTCTACATCTGTGTCTCTATTTCTGTCCAGCAAACCTGTTCATCTGTACCATTTTTCTAGGTTCCACATATATGCATTAATATACGATATTTGTTTTTCTCTTTCTGACTTACTTCACTCTGTATGACAGCCTCTAGATCCATCCACATCTCTACAAATGATCCAATTTTGTTCCTTTTTATGGCTGAGTAATATTCCATTGTATATATGTACCACATCTTCTTTATCCATTCATCTGTCGATGGGCATTTAAGTTGCTTCCATGACCTGGCTATTGTAAATAGTGCTGCAATGAACATTGGGGTGCATGTGTCTTTTTGAATTATGGTTTTCTGTGGTATATGCCCAGTAGTGGGATTGCTGGGTCATATGGTAGTTCTATTTTTTGTTTTTTAAGGAACCTCCATACTGTTCTCCATAGTGGCTGTATCAATTTACATTCCCACCAACAGTGCAAGAGGGTTCCCTTTTCTCCACACCCTCTCCAGCATGTGTTGTTTGTAGATTTTCTGATGATGCCCATTCTAACTGGTGTGAGGCGATACCTCGTTGTAGTTTTGATTTGCATTTCTCTAATAATTGGTGATGTTGAGCAGCTTTTCATGTGTCACGTTTGTTTTAAGCAAACAAAAAACTTTACCTAATATTAGGGAAGAACAAAAAGAAAACAAACACTGAAACTGCATGAACTGTAAAACAATCCAGGAGAGACTGAAGTAGAAAGTTTCCATTCTCACTACAGCTGGCTTTTTCTTTGTACTCTCAGGCTTGGGCCCTTTGTGGATCTTGCTCCCCAGATAACTGCTACCCAATTTCAGAGGGTTTTTTGTTTGTTTGTTTGTTTGTTTTTAATGATTTTGCAATTCCCTTGTATGCCTTCCGGGTTTCCCTGCCTCCCAGCTCCCAGCCTGTTTGCACCGGTGGGAGTGAGGACACAGTAGGATGCCCTAAGCATTAAAAAGATTATGATGATCCCTGTGCAGTGAAAAACAATTCAATCCAAAAACAATTCAACTGCAAACAAATTTAAGAAGTTTAAAAACATTCTGAACATTTCCATGACAAATTTGATGTTTAGGGGAAAAATGTCAAATATCAAATAAATAAATATTTTTCAGTGCCCTGTTTTGCTGGCACCTAGCACTCAGCATGCCTATTGAGTAAACAGTCACCGTTAACCCCCCGAGACCCCACCTCAGGGGCGAAATGTGAAACTTAGGGGAATCACAGTATATTGCCACTTTCCTCATTTGGAGTATTTTCCTGAATTGGCATTTCCCTAAATGTTTATCTTGAAAAATTTTAAACCTTTCTGTTGGTTTAAAATTGAAAGAATAGGGCTTCCCTGGTGGCGCAGTGGTTGAGAGTCTGCCTGCTGATGAGGGGACACAGGTTCGTGCCCTGGTCCGGGAAGATCCCACGAGCCGTGGAGCGGCTGGGCCCGTGAGCCATGGCCGCTGAGCCTGCGCGCCCGGAGCCTGTGCTCCACGACGGGAGAGGCCACAACAGTGAGAGGCCCGCGTACCACAAAAAAAAAAAATTGCAAGAATAATACAACTGTATATACCTTTCACCTAGATTCAGTGGTTGTTACAGTTTCCCCACATTTGTTATATAGATGTGTTTTCGCTGAACAATTTGAGTTAGTTTCAGACAGCAACTTCATTCCTAAATAATTCATCACGTACTTACCAAGAACAGAGACATTTCTACATAACCGCAAAACATTGTCACACTCGGGAAATTTAACATTGTTACAATATTATCTAATATATAGTCTGTTGAAAATTTCCCTAATTGTCCCAACAATGTCCTCATGACTAAAACAAACAAGCAAACAAATAAACAAACAAACAGACTTCCCTGGTGGCGCAGTGGTTAAGAACCCGCCTGCCACTGCAGGGAACACAGGTTTGATCCCTGATCCGGGAAGATCCTACATGCTGCGGAGCAACTAAGCCCGTGTGCCACAACTACTGAGCCTGTGCTCTAGAGCCGGCGAGCCACAACTACTGAGCCCACGTGCCACAACTATTGAAGCCAGCGCGCCTAGAGCCTCTGCTCCACAACAAGAGAAGCCACCACAATGGGAAGCCTGTGCACCGCAACGAAGAGTGGCCCCCTCTCGATGCAACTAGAGAAAGCCCGCATGCAGCGACAAAGACCCAACGTAGCCAAAAATAAAATAAAGAAAGAAAATTAAAAAAACAAACAAACAAGCAAACAAAAAACCCCCAAAACCTCTGGGATCCAATCAAGCATCATGCATTATATTTAGTTATGTCTCTCTAGTTTCCTTAAAACTGTAACATTTTCTCAGCTGCACATTTCTTTTTCTGGCATAACATTGATATTTTTGAATAGTTCAGGCCAATTGTTTTAGAAATGTACCTCAGTTTGTCTCCTTGGGATCAGATTCAGTTTAAATATTTTTGGTAGGAATACGACAGGTGACATAGTGTCCTTAGTGCATCCCGTAGGGGACGAATGATGTCAGTTTGTCCCATTTTTGGTGGTCACCTAGCTAAGGTGGCATTCATGGCATTTTTCTTAATCAAGGAGGATGTTACCTTAGAGAGGAGGAGAGGAATGAGGAGAGCTGGAGGAAGAGTGAGGAGACCAAAGAGAAGAGGCCCAGAAAGGAAGGGCCATGATTGGTCATCATTTTTCCTGGGGCCAAGACTGCACAAAGTGACTAGGTGCTTCCTGCTCTCTGTTGCGGAGGCTTGGAGCCAGCCTGAGCTAAGCCAGAAGTGACTGAAGTGACTTTCTCCCCTCCCTTCTCTTCCCTTAAGCCCAAGTCCGGAGCTAAGGGCTGAGATTCACCTGGGTCAAAACCAAGTTAAAAGAGAATCCTTGTCTTGAGTATCTGCCCCCCACATGTGTATGACGGTGCTGGCAATGAGCAGAGCAATAACTGATTCCTGGGAGTTGGTTCTCCGTCCTGGGCTTTCTCTAGGATCGTTTCTTTTGATCTTGATCTGATCTGAAGGATCAAGCACAATACAGAAGGGGAAATGCCATATGCTAAACACCACCTTTTTTTTTTTATTGATGACAATATCTATAACCACCTCTACCCCACATCCTTCTGTTCAGGGTTGATGGAAGAATTTGAATGAATTTGTATATATCTATGAGGCTTATGAGATGAGAAAGTTTGATATTTATTTATTTATTTATTTATTTATTTATTTATTTATTTATTATTTTTTGCAGTACGCGGGCCTCTCACTGTTGTGGCCTCTCCCCCTGCGGAGCACAGGCTCCGGACGCGCAGGCCCAGCGGCCATGGCCCACGGGCCCAGCCGCTCCGCGGCACGTGGGATCATCCCGGACCGGGGCACGAACCCGTGTCCCCTGCATCGGCAGGCGGCCTCTCAACCACTGCGCCACCAGGGAAGCCCAGTTTGATATTTATTAAGCATTGTTCCTTTTAGTCCGTCTTACCTCTATACACATATATTGGGTTGGCCAAAAAGTTCATTCGGGATTTTCCATATGAAGTTACGGAAAAACCCGAATGAGATTTTTGACCAACCTAATATAAAACTGACTTCCTGGACCATTTTTGGCAAGAGCAAAAGCAACTTTTTCCATAGTAACTACTTAGCCAGGGATTTTGGGAAAAAATGGGAGAATGGCCTGTGACTCTCTCCTTACTACTCTAGATGATTTTAAAGAAAAGTGTGGGCATAATGATATTCTACCACTAAAAATTTCAGTAGTATTTGTCAAAAAGAACATTTTCTTATTTTATAACACCAAAATAACATTATCCTCCCAACACAACTAAAACTATTCCATGTAATACGCAATACATCAAGCTTCCTCATTTGTAAGAAAGGTTGATTTTGAAGAGTTTGGGTTGAGGAAGGACTTGAAAAGCCCCCAGGAAGGAAGTGGGATTCTGGGACTTCCCTGGCGGTCCAGTGGTTAGGACTTTGCACTTTCACTGCCGTGGGCCTGGGTTCAATACCTGGTCAGGAAACTAAGATCCCACAAGGCGTGTGGTGCGACCCACTGCCCCCCACCCCCCCAAAAAAAAATAAGGAAGGGGGATTCTGAACAAGGACTGGAATTATACCTAACACCTATCTCATTATGGCAGGCCAACTCCAAGCTGACCCCAAATGATCCCCGTCTTCTGGTATTCATGCCCTTGGGTAATCCACTCCTCTGGTATATGGGCCGACCTAGTCACTTGCTTCTAGTTCACAGAACACAGCAAAAGTAATGAGATGGCACTTCTGTGATTAGGCTACTGGAGCCTGTGACTTCCATCTCGCTAGCAGACTCTCTCCCTCAGGCTTTGATGAAGTAAGCTGCCATGTTGGAGAGATCCATGTGGTAAGGAGCTGAGACCTTCAGTCCAACAACCTGCAGGAACTGAGTTCTGTCAATAACCACCTGAACTTGGAATTAGAGTCTTCTTCATTCAAGCCTCAGATGAGACTGCAGCCCTGGCTGACACCTTGATTGCAGCTCAGAAGCACACAGCAAAGCCATGCCCAGAGTTCTGATCTACAGAAACTATGAAATAATAAACATGTGCTGTTTAAGATGTTAAATGTGTGGTAGTTTGTTTTGCAGCAATAGATAACTAATATACTTATTTAGTAAAACAGCCTTGCATATGAAATTCATTATCATCCCTTTTTACCAAGGAGGAAACTAAGTCTGAGAGAAGCTTGATCAATTGTCCAGTGCACCTGTCATCTTCTTGGTTGCAAAAGCAGAAACAGACTCCAACTACTGTGAACAGCAGAGACATTTATTGGAAGGGTAGGGAATTACTTGCTCATAGAAGTGATGGAAAGGCCAGAGTACCAGGCTTAAAAGACAGGCAGGAACAAAGGGAAATTAGGCAGTAGGAACCATGGAAGACTCTGGTTCGGGGGGTCCTGCTATTGTCACTGGCTGCACTGCCACCGACAGCAGAATGAATTCTCGAGTGTTCTCGCTTCTTCACATCACCAGCTCCAGACTCAAAGCCCTTGGTGGGAGTGCCTGATCATCTGAGCTTGGGTCAGCTTTGCACATGTTGGTGGCTGGATAAGCTCACAGTAGATATTCAAAAATAGTGTATTCAACTCATAAACAAAAGATGAATCTGGCAATAGATGGAGGACTCCTCATGTCTCTGAGTCTCAGAAATTGACGTGGCCCTTTGCCTTAATGCAATGACATTCCCAGCCCTTCCCAGAATTTTTAAATTTCCCATACTGGCCCCTGCCCCGCCCCCAGCTTGGGTTGTAGATCGTAAAGTGACAAGCTGGGGAGATTAACTATGGGCTGCAGTATCAGAAACATGACACCAGAGGGCACAAGAGACTCAGAAATCTAAGGAAGACTGAGGGTACTGGAGCAGCGGAACCAGGTGGTAGGGAAGATTGAGAAGTCCGGCTTGATGGGGGCTCTGGTAGGTTGGGCTCTGGGAACTCTGAGAATGACGAGCAGTGGTGTGGGCACCAACAGGTTTCTCTTGTCTTCATGGCTCTGGCTGCACCCTCTCCCCACTGTTGGAGATTTGGGCTCTCCTAGTCTTTGCTCTGAGATCTTGGGAGGACTTTGGACTCCCTTTTTTTTTTTTTTTTTTTTTTTTTTTCTCTTTTTTTTTGCGGTATGCGGGCCTCTCACTGTTGTGGCCCCTCCCGCTGCGGAGCACAGGCTCCGGATGCGCAGGCCCAGCGGCCATGGCTCACGGGCCCAGCCGCTCCGCGGTATATGGGATCCTCCCAGACCGGGGCACGAACCCGTATCCCCTGCATCGGCAGGCGGACTCTCAACCACTGCGCCACCAGGGAGGCCCTGGACTCTCTTTTTTATGGCATCAATTGTCCACCTGTAAACACTCCCCCCCCCCATCAACTCCAGCTCAGCATTTGAATAGAGTGCAGGGGTGGGTTGAGGGGTGTGCCTATGGCCCTGAAAATGGGGCAGGGTTAGGGATGGGCAGTAGCTTCCCCAACCTAGAGCTGGCTATGGCAGTAGGGCAGGAGAAGGTGGGTTTGTCTTCTCCTCTGGAGGATAACTTCCAGGCACAGTGCCTGGCATGTAGTAGCTGCTCAATACATATTTGTCAGTTTTGGATTATTATTTGTTACAGATAAACCATGGAGAAGGAACCAAGGTAGGTCATTAGGGTACTCCAACTCCAAAACATTTTCTGGGTCCTTCAACTTCTCAGTAGCCCACTATTACCATCCTTGTCTAAGGCACAGATCTTTTCCACCTGAACCACTATAATAGCTTCCTAAGTGGTTTCCCTTGCGTCTCTTGATCCCTTGATTTATTCTCCATCCAGCAGCCAACATGATCTTTTAAAACCATAAATCAGATCATGCCGCTTCCAAGCATAACATCTTCCAAAGGTGCTCATTACACTTTGAATGAAATCCAAACTCCTCACCCTGGCTTATGAGATTCTACACCAGCTAGGGCATACCTCCCTCTCTGACCTCATCTTTACGCTCTTCCTCCAACACACTGGGCTTCAGCCTCCCTGACTTGCTTTCTGTTTCTTGAACACAGTGAGCTTGCTTTTGCCTTAGGACTTTTGCATTCGTTGTCCCCTCTGCCTGGATGCTCTTTACTCATATATTTTGCATGGATGATTCCTTGTCATTCAGGTCTCTATGTAAACATCACTTCCTCAGAGAAGAAGTTACTTCCTATCTGTCCCCTTTTCTAATTGTCATCATCGCACCTATCACCATCAACTATCTTCTCATCTATTCATTTGTTTTTTGTCTCCTCCCACTAGAAGGAAAGCTCCATGGGAATAGGGATCCAGTCTGCTGTGACTGTATCCCCAGCACCTACGAATAGAACAGTACCTGGCCTTAGTAGGCACTTGCTAAATATTTGAGGAAAGAAAGAAAGAATGAATGAATGATGGGGAGCTAAGGGGCTTCCCTGGTGGCACAGTAGTTAAGAATCTGCCTCCCAGTGCAGGAGACACGGGTCCCAGCTCTGGTCCGGGAAGATCCCACATGCTGCGGAGCAAATGAACCCCTGTGCCACAACTACTGAGCCTGCTCTCTAGAGCCCTCAAGCCACAACTACTGAGCCCACATGCCACAACTACTGAATCCTGCACGCCTAGAGCCCACGCATTGCAGTGAAGAGTAGCCCCCGCTCGCTGAGACTAGAGAAAGTCCGCGCACAGCAACGAAGACCCAGTGCAGCCAAAAATAAAATAAAATAAATAAATAAAAATAAAATGGTTAATTAAAAAAAAAAAGATGGGGAGCTAAGGAATGAGGAAGTTTGTATCCATCTGGAGTTTAGAGTCAATCATTTCATTCCCATGGGTGGTAGTGGTTCTGGGACCCGTGGTGGCCAAGGCCTCCTCCAACCTGGGACCTAGAGGAAGCCAAGAGTCTCTGGGGTAGTGGTGGTATCAGCAGCCATGTTAGGGGTGGTGAAGTGGACAGGGGATATACAAATGTGGGTTGTCTTTACACATTTTTCTTATTTTCCAAAAATGAAATGCACAGAAATCTGATCTTTAAGACAGAAAAGTCAGGGAATGATTATTTGCACTGTAAAAAGAATCTTTACCTTGTAAAATGGAGTAGGCAGAGGCTTGCTTAGCTGTTTCCCAAATGACCCAGGGAAGGCTCAGGGGACTCAAGCCCATCCATTAGTTATGTTCCAGGATGTTTCAAGCATTGTCCAGATACACTTATGGATATATAGAACTTGCATTTACATATAATGCATTCTTCTCCTAGGAATTTCCTCTTTCTGAAAAATGAGAGGTTGATAATTTCTGTGACTGTGACTGTGGTCTGTATTAGAAAAACCACAGTCATTGAGATCAAGCTAGACTTGGAGCAATAGAAACAGTTCGTGCCAGCTGCCTCCCTCTCTCTCTTTTTTTCTTCTCTTTGTCTGGGTTAAAACCTTCCAGCTGATCCCTGACTTGTTGTTTATTGTCCACCTCGGGATAGGAGGTCCTTTCTGAATACTTCACTTATTGTAGTGGTTCTCAAACCAGGTTCGGCAGGGCTGGTGTTCCCTCAGCTGGATCAAGGTGTTCTGCCATGAAAATTGATTAATAGCCGTCTTGTTGTGGTTCATAGAAAAAAATAAATTTTTCTCAACTTTAAAGTTTTCCCAATATATTTTTCTAAAACATTGGTGCCTATGATTCTAGAGTCTGTTAGATCTGGCATAGTACAACACTAGGTTTTTTGTTTTTTTTTTTCGGTACACGGGTCTCTCACTGTTGTGGCCTCTCCCGTTGCAGAGCACAGGCTCCGGACGTGCAGGCTCAGTGGCCATGGCTCACAGGCCCAGCCGCTCCGTGGCATGTGGGATCCTCCCGGACCAGGGCACGAACCCGTGTCCCCTGCATCGGCAGGTGGACTCTCAACCACTGCACCACCAGGGAAGCCCCCAACACTATGTATTTTAATATATTAATATTTCACCACGTTCTGCTAAGAGTACCATTTCTTCTAGGGGCTCAGTGTAAGTGTGAGGACCACCGTCTCCGAGATTCCATGTTTCCTACCAAGCTGCTCACCCACAAGCTCTTTTAAACAGCCTTGGTGCATTTCAGAGGGACGTGATCTGACTGAAAAATGTACCACACGTGCAATCTTCTCCCACGAAGGTGCTGGTGGAAGGCCCAGACTCCAACCCACGGTCTAACCTGGAGTCCCTGGCCCTCTACAGTTGGTCACTAGAGGCAGGTCTCACTCTTTTTGGGTCAGAAGCTACAGATCAAGGGCCCACCGTCCCCATCCTTCAATGCACTCCCCACAGC
Organism: Mesoplodon mirus; assembly: GCF_964341445.2. NCBI lineage: Eukaryota > Metazoa > Chordata > Mammalia > Artiodactyla > Ziphiidae > Mesoplodon > Mesoplodon mirus. Next base: position 55,234,802 of record NC_138987.1, on the reverse strand, counting down.
CAAAGGGGAGAAGAATGTTGCCACCTGTCAGCAAAAGAATGTCTGCTTCTGAGGGAATATCAGGGAAGGACAGGCACAACTCATGTCTGTGATACATACAGACAGAACCATAGTGAAGCTGAGTGGAAAGAGAAACAAATTGGGTTTCTGATCCACCTTCCATCACCAATCCGCTGCGTGATCGTGGGCAAGTCAATTCCCATCTCAGGGGCTTGGTTTTCCATAGTGAGTAGAGCACAGTGGTGACACACACAGACTCTGAAGCCAGACAGCACGTGTTCAGAATCTGGACCTACCACTTTCTGACCTTGGAATTATTGACCTTCTCTGTGTCTCATTTTTCATGGGAAAAGTGAGGTACATCCTCACTCCAAGGTGAGGACAATAATAGTAGCATCATGAAGTTATGAGGATTAAATGAATTATTTTATGTCAAGGGCTTAGATGACTACTCAGCACAGAGTAAATGATATATAAGTGCTTGCTTTTTAAAAATAAATAAATAAATAAATAAATAATTTCTGGCTGCGTTGTCTTTGCTGCTGTGCGCGGGCTTCTCATTGCGGTGGCTCCTCTTGTTGCGGAACACGGGCTCTAGGTGCATGGGCTTCAGTAATTGTGGCCCTCGGGCTCAGTAGTTGTGGAACGCGGGCTCTAGAGCGCAGGCTCAGTGGTTGTGGCATATGGGCTTAGTTGCTCTGCGGCATGTGGGATCTTCCTGGACCAGGGCTCGAACCCCTGTGCCCTGCACTGGCAGGCAGATTCTTAACCACTGCGCCACCAGGGAAGTCCCAGTGCTTGCTATTTTGATGACTAAAAGTATACCAGCTGAATTAGATAATCTTTCTGACTTCTTCCTATTCTAATATCCTATAGATTAAATTTTAATAATTGAATATTCCCCATGTGCCTAGCAGTAGGTCATGTCTCCTATCTGTAAAATAAAGGGCTGGAATCATTTTTAAGGCCTCAGTAGTGCTAGAAACAGACCCTCAGTGTAAGGTGCTGATGGTGGGGATCAAAGAAAGGTGCTGATGGCAGCCCTGCCCTCCAGGAACCAGAAATGGAATTCAGGAGACCAGACTAACACACCAGCCATACACTAGGGTAAAGGAGGCCAGTGTGACTTAAAGCACCCAGAGATGGATCCCTAGCATATTTCTTTGGCTTACTTGGTTGATGTCCAAATTTTTTTTTTCATTCCAAAATAAAATGAAGGACAAAGGCTTCCATTCCAAAATATAAAATTTCATAACACACCCATTTCTTTTCCTCAATTGTCTTTTGTATTTTCCCCTTACAGCCCATAAACATATTATTCTAAGAGATAAATGGTACATACTGATTTCAGACTGGAAAGGAAATTTTGCCTGGCTACTTGAAGGGAGAAGTCTGGCAAAAAGGCCCCAAAGTTCAAATTACAGGCCAGGCCTGCACAACTGAGACTCATACATGGCAGAGTAAACTAACTATTTTTCATTTTCATTTCCCATTTTCAAACATTTTAACCAACATTTTTCTAGCGCATCCTGAAAATCCTGTAAGAAAGACAAGACAGATAGTTTTATCCCTATTTTATAGATGAGGCTCCAAGGGAGTGAGTGATGATTTAGCCAAGGTGGATAGTTTGCAATCATATATGCCTGATAAGGGATTGAAATGGATTTTCTTAATTCTTCCCCTCTCTTCCCTGCCTCAAGCTCTGGCCTGGGCTTAGGAATCCCAGTAGGGGCTTGGCGTGGACCAGAGTTGGGCCTTGAAGGACTAGAATACCGGGAAGGCTGGGTTTGAGGGAGCAGCTTCAGCTATCTAGGCTGTGGGACCTTGGGTGGGGAAGGGGCTGCCAAAGGAAGGAGGAGCTACAGGTCTGGATGAGGCAACAGGGAGCCCGCCTCCAAGGGAAGCCAGATAAGCTGCCCTCTTTCCAGCTCTGAAGGACTGGCATCCCCTCTAAAGTCAGAATCACTTGCATCCCGGGTGAGTTTATTAACCTTCTTCTCCTTTCTGGCTACACCATCTTTCTAACCCTCAAAGGGTTAAAGCAGCTTCCACGAGATTTTCCCATCACCCAGGTAACTGGGGCCGCAGCTCCGTGCTTGAAAACGTGGGAAGTAAAAGCCCCAAACAAATTTCTCAGTACCCTAGCAATGCACCCTCTCTCCACCCTCCACACTCCTCAGGGAAGCACAACCCTTTGGGTAAAAGGTGCGGGGGTGGGGGGGTAGACAGGGAGGGACTCTCCACGTGGGCAGGTGCTGGAGGAGCTCCCCAGAGAGAGAGGGGCCGGTGGGCAGCGTGGAGAGTGCCCCTTCTCTCAGGCCCCCTTCTGGGCTCAGGGTGTAGGAGGTTTGCTTGGGGCCAGCGCCCCGGAGGGTTGGGGGAGGAGGGAAAAAGCGGTGTGTGGGGAAGCAGGCCGCACACACCTGACGCCTTGTGGAATGAAATCTTAATTAATTATTAAACTGAGTTCCCTGGGGGTGGGGGAGCAGGGCCGTGGCAGGCGGGGCGGGAATGGCAGGGTGGGGGCTGGGGGAGGGAGGAGGGGAGATGGGGGTGAGGAGTGGGTGCTGGGCACCGGTTCAGCTTAGGGGACCCCGCCAGGAAGGAAGCCGACCCTCGGTGTGCTGGGCGGGAGGGGGGTTGGTAATCGCTGCTAGAGGGTGGGTTTGCCCGGCGCCTTTGGGGACCCCTGGGGTGAGGGTGGGAAGAGAATGCTGGAGGACGCAGCCCGGGGGTGGAGGGAAGAGGGAGCGGGCTGGACGGCCCGCTCCTTCCCGGGGTCTTGATCCCAGAACAGTAGCCGCTTGTTTTCCCAAGACTGGGGGAGGGAGCGGCCGGAGGAGAGGAGGGGGCGCGCGGAGGGAGGGGTTCCATTCTTCGGTCTCCCCCACCCCTACCCCGTTCCTTCGAAGGGGAACCGGCTACCCTGCCCGGCGTCCGGGGAGGGGGAGGGGGTGTCCAGACAAAAGGAGCTTGTGCCTTTAAGGCGGGTAGTCCGGGAGCCCGCGGGGAGGGGACTTCTGGATCCGGGGTAGAGGGCGGCTGCGCTGGACAACAAGGGAGGGGGCGAGGGCCCGGCGGACTGCGGACGGCGGGAGGGGCGGCCGGGACGCGCGGGCACGGAGCAGGACCGCGGGACGGCCGGCCGGCCGGCCGGAGCCCGCGGCGGCGGCGGGGCGGAGGCCCCGGGGAGGCGCCGACCCCAGCCGGCAGGTGAGACCGCGCGGAGGAGCGTCTGAGGAGGCGGCGGCGCCCGGCGCTCGGCGCTCGGGTCTCCGTGCGGCTGGCAGACTCCCGTGCGGCTCCCGGGAGTTTTGTGGTCCCGGCGGGGAAGCCGGCGCGGGGGGAGCCCGAGGCCGTCGAGGCTGGCGGGGGGAAGTCCGGGAGGAGATGGGGGATCGAGGAGTCCTGGGTCCGGGGCTCAAGGCTCCCACCCTCACTCCCTTCCCTGTGCTTCCCTTCCTCCACCCGGGGCGAGTTCCCGGCTTGCTGGGAAGAGGGGGAGAGGCATGTACTGGGGGAGGGGCTGTCCTGAGGTTTTTGTAGCAGGGCTGTGGGTGAGCCTCCGAATTTGAGGTAGAGTGTGATTGTGCTTCGGGGAAGGGGAGGCAGCCTGGGCGGAGGGAGGGATGCCCTCTGTCTGCAGGAGTCCCCCTCCCCTCACCCCAGACCTTGGGAATGAAAGGGCTGGTGTCCAGGCCCGCTGCAGGGTGGGCAGACTTTATTCAGAACAGGCTCTGGGGCCTGACTGAAAAGCTAGAGGTGGAATCAGGCGGTGGACTGTTTTCCTATACCCTCTGCTTACTGGAGTACCCCTGTGACTGGAGGACCCTGGTGGAGTTTGTATGGTTGGGTGGAGGTGGGACCTCAGTGCAGTCTTTAGGGAGACCAAGGGCTGGGAAAGGGAGGAGAAGGGTTGCTGGACCTCCAGATACAGGCCCTGGGGAGGTGTCTCTACATCTGGACAGGCCTGGAATTGAGGCCCACATCCCAGCCTGGTGGGCGGTGCTGGCACTGAAGTGCCCTGCCTGGGCAGTGCCTTCTTCCATGAACTTTCTGAAGTCCTTTTAAATCCCCTGGAGCCTCCTTTTGCCACCTCCTGGGAACAGGAGGTGACCAGGAAGAGGGTTTGGGCAAAGCAGCGTGCAGAGCCATCCTTGGGGCTGGGCCCTGGCCTGCTTCAGACTCTGGGTCTCAGGCTGGAGGATCCAGGTTCGGGAGGGACCTGGGGTCTAGGAGACACTGGGCCTCAGTCTGCCAGGCTGAATGGACATGGCTCCATCCTTGGGAGCCGGTGGTGCCTGGAGTAGCAGATCTGTGAGAGAGAGCAAAGAAACCAGGACCCAGGGAAGGAGGGGGTCGGAGGCACAAGCTCAGGAGCCTATCTCTGGGGAGGAAGGAGGTGGTCTGTGGCTCATAGTGATGGGTTCCTGGACAAGGAGGGTTGGGGCCCCATGTAGGGAAGTTTTGTGGCTTTGAACAGTGCCCTGCCCTGTTCCCTGCCGTACCAGCCTGGCGTGGGGTGCCAGGAGTAAGTTCTCCAAGATGGGCAGTGCCTGGAATGGAGCCCAGGGTGGGATGGTTGCAGTTGGTTGGACAATTACAGATCTCTGAAGCTATCCACTTGTGGGGTCAGAGTGTTCTTGGGAGGGTCATGCATTCCCCTGGACAGTGTACGTGCCTTCCTCTGTGGGTACAAGCCACATGCTAGGCTGTGCTTCCAGGGGGATGGGAGCATGGCCAGAAACAGGTACTTTGGGAACAGAGGTCTGGCCAGTGGGGTGGGGGGTGGTGAGGACAGGTCAGGGGACTGGCGAGGGGCAGGAGGCTGGAGCAGAGTGTCATGGGGGGCAGTGGGAAACCTGCTTGCTCTGGGCTCTGTCTCACGCAGCTCTCGGGACTGACAGCCGAGGACACAGGGACTGATAGGGCCAGGCGTCTGACTGGCTGGGGAGGTGTGGGTTTTTGCTCACAATTTTCCTGTCTTTCCATCTCTTGGACGCTGGAAGGGTTTTGGGTTCAAAGTGGTGTAGGGTGAGGAGAAGAGCTAATGTTTATTGAGTGTGTACTATATGCCTGACGGGTGCTGTTACATTCTTTCCTCGCAACTCTTATTGTTCCCATTTTACAGGCGAAGAAAGTGACATAGAGAGGTGAAGTAACTTGTCCAAGGCTGCGAGGCTAGCAAAGAATCACAATAAGGTTTGAAACGTGGTCTCACTCCAAAGATCTTGTTTCTAATGAAGTGTTTCGAGAGCCAGGCTTTCTTTGGTGACCTTTGCCAAATGTCAGCCTGACCAAAAGTCTTGGATTTTTGATCTGTCCCTCCAGATGGTGCCATTGGTGATGTTAAGGGGCTGAAGGGCCTGCTGCTCCGTGGGATATAGGAGAAGGGATGCCAAGAGAACTTGGTGGAGGGTGTACCAGAGATGGGGGTTTCCCATGTGCAGAGAGGTCCCCAGTCCGCCTTCTGCTTTGTGGGCCCCTGGGTGTCTGCTTGGAGCACTGCTTCTGTGGCTTGAGCGTCTGGTCCTGTGGCCACCTGGGGCAAGCTCTGGATATCCTCCGCCTTGTCCCCTAGTGAGTACGAACGTCAGTGCTGCTAGCTCTGCAGGTTTAAGTACGAGGAGCCCCTCAGGGTGCCCTGTGGGCGTGGAGGAGGGTGGCCCTGGTGGGGACACAGGCATCCATGGGTGGCAGTGCTCTCACCCTCACCTCCTCCTGAGCTGGGCTCAGCTGGGAGACACATTGAGGGTGTTGTCATGGAGTCCTCCCCTTCCCCCAGGTCAAGCCACTTCCCTCCTGGAGACGTGAGATTTGGGGCTGACTTGATTACTTGTGATCTCTAGAACTTGGGCCAGCTGTAGAAAACTACCGTGGACCTCAGTTCTTCTTTTTTTTTTTTTTTTTTTGGCTGTCAAATCTGTCCTGTGCCCCAGATGGCCACAGGACCAGCCTCACAGGGTTTTGGTGAAGATCAGATGGACTTAGGTATGTGAAAGGACCTCGAAAAGTTTCAAGCAGAGGGAAAGTGCGTGGGAGTGTTATCCATCCATCCACCCACCTACCCACCTATCTACTCAACGAACATTTATTTAGACCCCACCAGGTGTTGCAGATGTAGCAGTGAGCAAAGCAGGCCCAAATCCTTGCCCTCGTGAAGTTGACATTCCAGTTAGGAGAGACAGACAATGAACAAATAAGAAAAATATATAGAATGGCAGCTGCTGATAAGAGCTGTGGAGAAAAATAAAGCATAAAGCTCGGAAGAGAGATAGGGAGCTCCAGGAAAGGGGGTTGCTATTTTAATAGAGTGGTCAGGGAAAGCTCGCTGATAAGGGGACATTTGAGCTGTGACCTGGAGGAGCTCTTATTCTAGGCAGAGGGAACAGCAAGCACCAAGGTCCCAGGCTGTCCTGTGCACGGTGTGTTGGGGAACAGCAAAGAGGTTAAGAGGACCGGAGTGCCGTGAGAAAGATGAAGAATCATATCGTTATTATTATTTCACGTTAGCTTCTCTATACCAATGCTCTTGAGCTTGGTTTCTTTCTCTCTTTTCAACTTATAAATTGGTTGAGTTCCTACTATGAGCCAGGCTCAGTATTTGGGGTACCTGGGGTGGGGATAAAGTGCTGAGCAAAATAGATATCATCTCTTCCCTCCTAACATTTATAGTCAGAGGGGCAGAGTCACACATTAAACAAGGGATTATTTAATGATAATGGTGATCAGTACCATGGAGGAAATGTATGGAGAGTGAACAGGGGGCCAAACTTAGTCTGGGTGGGGGAGCTGGGACATCTTCCTGAGGAAGTTTTGTTGAAGCTGTAACCGGAGGGAGGAGTTGAATTTAACTCTGTGAAGTGTGCACAGTGTGTGAGTGTGATGGGGACGGATGTGGAAAGAGATTCCCTGTGGTACAGAGGTCACCGATTGGCAGCTCACAGGCTGAATTCATTCCGTAGATGTGATTTATTTGGCTTGCAGTGTTGAAAAATGTGAATTACTTGCCAACGTTTAAAAGTCACGAGATGTCATGCTAAAGCCTCCATTTTAAAAAATTCAGCTTCTGTTGAAAAATCAGAGGATCAGGTTCCACTGGGACACCAGTGGCAACAGTCTGCCGGTGCGGGGTGGTGCTTGCCCCTGCTTGGGCTGTGCCCTCTCTCTCCTGAACTGAGAGGCTTTTCTCATTGACAGGCACTCGAGTGGGTCTGTAACCACCAAGAAATCAATGCCTTTTAGGGAAGAGGTGAATGTTTAAATGAATTGCTTTGGAGTCACATAGATCTGGGTTAGAATTTTGGTTCTCACACTTGTGTGGCTGCTTGATCTCGGGCAAGTGACTTCACCTCCCTCTGTCTCAGTTTCCTCACCTGGTGGCTGGGGATACCCTGGTCTTCCTCAGAGTCATTTCAGGAGGAGGATATGTCTGAGTTGCTCAGCTTGGTAACGGGAAGCGCTCGGTTAATGAAAGCTGCTGGTGGCGGCAGTAACGGTGGTATTAACACCACCTCATTCCTTTCCTCCCAGCAGGATGTCATGGTTTAGTGGCCTCCTGGTCCCCAAAGTGGATGAACGGAAAACAGCCTGGGGCGAGCGCAATGGGCAGAAGCGTCCACACCGCGGGACTCGCTCCAGCGGCTTCTGCACACCCCGTTATATGAGCTGCTTTCAGGGTGCGCAGCCACCCAGCCCGACCCCCACAGCCGCACCTCGGTGCCCCTGGCAGGATGAGGCCTTCATCCGGAGGGGTGGCCCAGGCAAGGGCCCGGAGCTGGGGCTGCGGGCCATGGCCCTGGGCTTCGAGGACCCTGAGGTGACCGTGGCAGTCGGGGCCGCTGAAGGGGCCCCCGACGTGGCTGCCAGGAGCAGGCGAGCTTGCTGGCGCCGGCTGGTGCAGGTGTTCCAGTCGAAGCAGTTCCGCTCGGCCAAGCTGGAGCGCTTGTACCAGAGGTACTTTTTCCAGATGAACCAGAGCAGCCTGACACTGCTGATGGCTGTGCTCGTGCTGCTCACGGCCGTGCTGCTGGCCTTCCACGCGGCGCCTGCCCACCCTCAGCCTGCCTACGTGGCCCTGCTGGCCTGCGCCGCCGTCCTCTTCGTGGCGCTCATGGTGGTGTGCAACCGACACAGCTTCCGCCAGGACTCCATGTGGCTGGTGAGCTACGTGGTGCTGGGCATCCTGGCAGCCGTGCAGGTTGGCGGCGCCCTGGCAGCCAGCCCCCGCAGCCCTTCTGTAGGCCTCTGGTGCCCCGTGTTCTTCGTCTACATCACCTACACGCTTCTCCCCATCCGCATGCGGGCCGCTGTCTTCAGTGGCCTGGGCCTCTCCACCCTGCACTTGATCTTGGCCTGGCAACTCAACCGTGGTGATGCCTTCCTCTGGAAGCAGGTGGGTGGTCGGGGAGGTAGGCATGGGGGCACCAGTCCGGGAATGAGAAGGGGTCTGCTAATCGAGGGTGGGAGAGTCACGGGTGGACACGGGAGACAGACGTCTGGCTGTATCTGGGAGGAAGGGTGGGTCTCCATTTGGGATCTGGGGCAGAAGGCACTGCTAAGGGAAGGGAAGGCTCCAGAACCTAAAGCCTGTGCTCCGTCCCCGTGGGCCACAGTCTACAGCCCTTTAGCCTGAGGCCCTTGCAATAGCATAATCTGTAGAGACCCAACGTGAGGCTGGAGGTGGGCAGGCGACATCCAGACTTTGGCATCTCCGGCCCCAAGTTGACACTTGAGACTCAGGGCCTGGTGCCTTCCCTGCAGGGCAGCTCTAGGTGGCGATCTGGAGTGATCGAGTAGGTTTTGGATGCAGTTAGCAAGGGAGGAGTTGCCTCTCTCCTGGACTGAGGCCAGCTCCGGAAGGACAGGGAAGGTGATGAGTGGGTCAGTTCTGTCCTGGACCGGGAGTAGTTTGGGGCTGGACTGTTGACAAGAGGGGCTTTAGGCTCTGACCGCACCCCGCCCTCTTCCCACTGGGCACCAGGGCTCTGGCAGCCTGCCTTGAGGCTCTCTGCCCCTGTGGGCTCCCACTTCTGGCTTCAGAGTGCTGTGTGAGGTGAGGCTGTCGCAGAGGCTTGGCTGCAGGCAGCCCCGGTTGTCCAGTGGGCTGCATTCTTCTCTGTGAGATCGTAGACAGCTAACCTTGCCTCTCCCAGCCTTCGTTTCCCAGTCTGTAAAACTGGGATAAAAATAGTATCTACCTCATGATGTTGCTCTCAGGGCCCCACCCTCTCTTGAGTGGAGTAAAACCGGACAGGGTAGCGCTCTCACCTGGAGGCAGGGAGCTGCGGGGATGCTGCAGGGGATGGCTCCCAGTGAAGGGACTTCTGGATGTCCCTTGCAGAGAGATGTGAGCCGGTGGTGTTGGCTGTCTCGTGTCATCCCCCGGACCAGGGACAGGGGCTCTTGCTCCTTTAGGGGCGGCTGTAGGCACAGCCCCCCAGCCAGCACACCTCGAGAGCCCTCCACTGACACCCTGATTTAGATGGTGCTGTCCTCGGTCTCGCTCAAGGTTTGAGGGAGCCAGCCTCTGCCTTGCCCAGGCCTTGTGGCCTGTAGCCCACCCTAGCCCCACCTACAAAGAGGAAGTTGCCTGGGGCTCCCAGGGTGCGAAGCTGGGTGCTCTGGCATGATGCCCTTCCCTGCCCAGCCTGTGGAACAGAATGTACCTTTTTAAGAGTAACCTTATAGCCAGTTTGTTTGTGGAGCACATACCCGCAGGGCACTGTCAGATCTCTTAAAGGGCCAGGATCCTTCTGCCACTGCTAGCCCCCAGTTGCCCTCCAGGGTAGCTGTCACACTGGGCTTTGGAGCTGGACTGCCCTCTTGGGGAATGAGGAGCTTGGGGGTGGTGCCTCCCTTCCCCCATCCTCTCTGGCTGGCTGGGGTAGGTGGGTGTCTCTTCCCTGCTCTCAGCTGGCATGGTGCCCAGAGCCAAGCCCAGGGCCTGACTGGGGACGCGCAGTCCCGTGGAGGCCAGGGCTATCCCGGTCTCCTGCCTCTGCGGGGCACCCTGCCTCACCCAGTGGGCGAGGGAAGAAAGCTGCCCCTGCCCTGTGTCAGTCCTTGGGGCCAGGGCGGCCCGTACCACCTCTCTGAGCTGAGAACATGCCTAGATACTACATGCAGTTGGCGTACAGGTTCCCTGCACCCAGCTGGCTTACAGGTTTCTGGGTAGGGTGGGGCTGTGGCCTCCTTTCTAGGCTCCTTGGTTAGCCCCTTCCCGGATCCAGCCCCTTCATCCTCCTATGACCTGCTCACTCAGACGCACTGAGCAGTTTCACCCAGTGCCCCAGCCCAGCCTGGAGCTTCCTATAGTGCCCCGATATCCATTTTTTCTCACAGTTGGATAGGGGTCTGTGTACAGATCTATTTCGGTCTCTTGTCCCCCTTCCCCTTCCCTCCACCATGACTCACATTTTCCTCTTGGGCTCCTGGGGCCAGGAAGGGAAGTTGCCTGGTTTGCCCCCCTTTCCTTCTCCCCCACTGGGGGCTATTCTTAGAAACCCCCGGGGGAGATAGTGTGCCCCCCTCTTCACCCCTGCTGCTGGGAGGGGGGGCCCTTGTGAGCTGGACTGAGAAGGGAAGCTGGGAGGCCAGTCCTAGAGGACGGGAGCTGGAGATGGCTGGGGGTTTGCCGGACCCCTCCATCTTACCCAAGGAAAATGAAACCAAGGTCCCAGAGATTGAGTGACATGCCCAAGTTTGCAGGACTAGTTCTGGTTCGGGGCAGAGCCCACAACTCCTGGCTTCCAGTTGGTGCTCTTGCCCTCCCTTCTCCCCAAACCAGAGCCCTGCCCCAGCCAACTCTGGGGTGGAGCCACAAGTTCCAGGTTAACCCCTGAACTTCCAGAAACACTGAGGTCGGCTTCCCTTAGATTTGCTCTGCAGTCAGTGCTGCTGCTGATGACTGAGGGCGGAACATCCTAGGATCGGGGTCCTAGGGCATGGGGCCTGGCTGGGCCGAGTGTTGGGGGTGGCCAGGCATGGTGGCACCCCATCCCAGTTCCGAAGGGTTCTTTGTGTCAGTAGAATTGATGATTCCCAAGCCTGAGTTCTGAGGCTGGGCCTCAAGAGCTTAGGTGAGTGGAGTGAGTAGGAATCCTGGGAACCTGGAATGTAGTTTACAGTAGGGTTAGGACACAGCTTTGGAGTCTGACTCTCCTGGACTCAAGCCCCATACTGGCTACTACCAGCTGTGTGATCTTGGGCAAGTTACATAGCTTCTCTGTGCCTGAGTCCCTCACCTTTCAAATGAGATAGTGCTACTGATTTCATAGAGTCGTAAGAAGTACCTTCGTTAACATACGGAGGACAGCTATAGAATCTAGGCACGTTTGTAGGCAGCCAACAAATTAGCTCCAGTAATGATAATAATAGAATTATTATTATATTAATTTATTTGAGGGCAGGGAGGGACCTTGGAGATCTTATTCTCCCTCTCCAGGTTCTAGATGAGCAAACAGGCCCCTAGAGATGAGGTGACTTGTCCTGGGCACTCACAGGAAGATGTGGAGCTCAGATCTCCTGGGTGTCGTCCTGTAAGGAGAACCACATGCAGGAGGAGCTCATTTGTCCTTTTTTTTTCATCATTTTGTCAGCACACACTGTGGTGTGCTGGGCCCAGGCCCTGTGACCTACCTGGCCCTGGTTGGTGCTTCTGTCTTTTTTTTTTTTCATTTGTCAGCACACACTATGGTGTGCTGGGCCCAGGCCCTGTGACCTACCTGGCCCTGGTTGGTGCTTCTTCTCCCAGGAGCTGTGAGAAGATCACATTTCTAGCCATGGAGTGATCCAGGCAGGGAGCTGGAGTCCTGTGGGGATGGGGAGGTATTGCAGGGGTGGGGACAGCTTGGGCAAGACAGGGCACAGGATCCTGGCTTCCTCGCCAAAGCAGTGCATCTACAGAGAGCCTAGCTAGTTGCACCTGTGTGTGTTGGGGGTGGTCACCATTTGCCTCTGCCACCCCTCTGCAGCTCGGTGCCAACATGCTGCTGTTCCTCTGCACCAATGTCATTGGCATCTGCACACACTACCCGGCTGAGGTGTCTCAGCGCCAGGCCTTTCAGGAGACCCGTGGTTACATCCAGGCCCGGCTGCACCTGCAGCATGAGAATCGGCAGCAGGTGGGGCTGCCCCCCCTGATCACGGCCTTCCCACATCTCACCTGCAAATAGCTTGCAGATTGGATCCACCACCTCATGCAACTCCATGGAATAGTGTGAATGGTTCCCCCTGATTGTGCATCACAGAGGCCCTTTGACACTGGGTTCCTGTCCTGTCTGGGGGTGGGAGGGAGTAGATGGAGTGCATCTGAGGGGTTGAGTGGGGTGTGGTCAGAGAAGGCTGGGATGTATGTCTGCTGAGGACTCTAATGGGGAGGGTCAGGCCGCGGTCCAGAAGGGAAGCTCAGGTCTCCAGAGAGGTCTGGGAGGGTTTTGGGGATGTGGAGGGACCAGGAAGGATTAAAATGTGAGGCCAAGAAGATAGTGGTCTTCTGTTGAAACCACTGGTCTAGGAGCGGCTGCTGCTGTCCGTGTTGCCCCAGCATGTTGCCATGGAGATGAAAGAAGACATCAACACAAAGAAAGAAGACATGATGTTTCACAGGATCTACATCCAGAAGCATGACAATGTCAGGTAGGGTGGGGGTGGGGAGGATGCCGGGAGAGGTGTGGGATCTGGGAGTCTTTGAGGGCCACATCGCCCTTCCCATCTTCTGCCGTCGTCCTCAGCATCCTGTTTGCAGACATTGAAGGCTTCACCAGCCTGGCATCCCAGTGCACGGCGCAGGAGCTGGTCATGACCCTGAATGAGCTCTTTGCCCGGTTTGACAAGCTGGCTGCGGTGAGGGTGCTAGGGCTTGGGGGTGGGGCCGACGGGGTGAGGGCAAGCCTCATTGGCAGCGGCCTTGGGGGATGGGGGCCGAGGGAATCTTCAGTGAGGGTAGGGGGCCAGGCAGGCTGGGCCAGAGTAAAGGTGACTCTCCCCCCACTCTTTCTCCTTTAGGAAAATCACTGCCTGAGGATCAAGATCTTAGGGGACTGTTACTATTGTGTGTCAGGGCTGCCGGAGGCCCGGGCAGACCATGCCCACTGCTGCGTGGAGATGGGGGTGGACATGATCGAGGCCATCTCGTGAGCACCGTCCCCTCCCAGGCTTCCTGGAACTGAGGGTGCCCCAACCTGCTCCTACCCTTTGATGTGTCCTTGGGACTTTTTCTCAGTCTTGGCTGTCTCCGTGTCTTGGAGATCCATCACTGGGGAGGGGAAAGGATCTTTCTTCAGCCTGTGTGGAGACCCATGTGCACCTTAGACTCCAGCCAGCTGGGATGGGGTAGGGGGAGCCAGGGTGAGGGGGAATTGGGCTGGAGAAGATACCAGCTGAGTAGGCCCAAAGGGAGGGTAGTGATTCCTCCTCTCCTAGCTCAGTCCCATCGGATGCTGCCGGGCCCCTGCTGGTGAACAGGGCTCCCAAACATTTGTCCTTGGGCCCCATGCAGCCTGTTGCCCGTGTCCTGCTGAGGGTGTGCCGTGTGCCCTGCGACTGGGTCTGTCCTTGCCCACTTGGCTCCAAGGCGAGCACAGGGCCTGGGCTCTGGGCTGGGAGTGGGGAGGACTGTGCCGGGAGCTAAGCCAGGCTGCCTCCTCCCAGGCTGGTGCGCGAGGTGACAGGTGTGAACGTGAACATGCGCGTGGGCATCCACAGCGGGCGCGTGCACTGTGGCGTCCTTGGCCTGCGGAAATGGCAGTTCGATGTGTGGTCCAATGACGTGACTCTGGCCAATCACATGGAGGCCGGGGGCCGGGCCGGGTGAGCGTGCGTCCAGGGGGCGAGGGACGGGAGCCCCTGGCAGAGCAGGGGTCTCACCCTCCTGTTCCGCGCAGCCGCATCCACATCACTCGGGCCACGCTGCAGTACCTGAACGGGGACTACGAGGTGGAGCCGGGCCGTGGCGGGGAGCGCAACGCCTACCTCAAGGAGCAGCACATTGAGACCTTCCTCATCCTGGGAGCCAGCCAGAAACGGGTCAGGGCCGGGGTGGGGCGGGGGTGGGCAGACGGGGAGAGGGGCAGATGGGGGCAGCTGGCAGAGGCCTTCTCCGGGCCACTCTTCCCAGCCTGTGCCCACGCTGCCCACACAGAAAGAGGAGAAGGCCATGCTGGCCAAGCTGCAGCGGGCGCGGGCCAACTCCATGGAGGGACTGATGCCACGCTGGGTGCCCGACCGCACCTTCTCCCGGACCAAGGACTCCAAGGCTTTCCGGCAGATGGTGAGGGGCCCACGGCGCTGGGACCTGGGGCCTCGCTTTCCTGTCTCCCTCAGCACTCTGTGTCCTCTTGCCTCTTCTGCCTTCCTCGTCATGGCCGCCGTCTCCGTAGTTTCTAGAATTGGGGATAGGAGGAATGATTTCACCCCAGGGGTCCCAATCCCCCCAGGGTCTATGGGGAGAGCCGTCAGCGCGGTGCTGAGGGTGGGGAAGGGCTTGTAGACGTGCAGGTCGCCTGCCCTTCACCTCACTCGCACACTCTCCCTTTCTCCAGGGCATTGATGATTCCAGCAAAGACAAGTAAGTCAGGTTGTGGAGTAGGGAAGAAGGGCTGGGCGAAGGCACTTGCACCCTGGGGCGGGGCTGCGGGGAGCCAAGACCCCCCTCTTCCTTGGACCTTAGATGTGTCTTATGGGAGCAGGTGCCACCTACCCCGCTCACACTCCTTCTTTGAGTGCTTCCTGTGCCCCTCCCTTCTCATCGCCTGTCACATGGCAGTGCTCAGGCACCTGGTGAAGCCATGTCCCCTGCCCTCAGCCGGGGTGCCCAGGACGCCCTGAACCCTGAGGATGAGGTAGACGAGTTCCTGGGCCGTGCCATCGATGCCCGCAGCATCGATCAGCTGCGCAAGGACCACGTGCGCCGGTTCCTGCTCACCTTCCAGAGAGAGGATCTTGAAAAGAAGGTTTGGGGGGTGCAAGGGCAGAAGGAGGAGGGCTGGGGGAGGAGGGGGGGTCCCGGCAGGGAAGTCTGAGCACAGGTGAGGTTTCTGGGGAGTGGGGAGGTGACCACGGGGCACAGTGGGGGTTCATATCAACTGGGCCAACTGGTAGTGCCCTACCTTCCCCAGGGCGGAGCCAGCGCCCAGCTCAGTCTCCTCTCCCTCAGTACTCGCGCAAGGTGGACCCCCGCTTCGGAGCCTACGTGGCCTGTGCCCTGTTGGTCTCCTGCTTCATCTGCTTCATCCAGCTCCTCGTCTTCCCACTGTGAGAGCCCTGTCCCTCCTCGCTTGGCTTCTCTTCCCGCTACCACTTCCCACAACCTTCCTAAGCATCCTCACAAGCACACAGTCCCTGGGGCCCACATCCTGCCTTCCCAGGGAGCGGGACGAGGATGTCCAGATCTCCCAGAGTAACATTTTCCCTGGCCCTCTTCCGCCCCAGCTCAGCCCTGATGCTTGGGATCTATGCCAGTATCTTCCTGCTGTTGCTGGTCACCGTGCTGACCTGCGCCGTGTACTCCTGTGGCTCCGTACGTGGGGGGCCTTCCAGGGCTGGTGGGGGAGGCCAGGCCAAGGGCGGGGAGGGAGGAGAAGGCCGAGCCTCTGCCACTGGGCCCCATCCCTGGGTGACCTTACCCGTTGGCTGACGTGGCCTCCGTCCCTCTGTCTCCCGCCTCCCGGCAGCTGTTCCCTCAGGCCCTGCGACGTCTGTCTCGCAGCATCGTCTGCTCGCGGGCACATAGCACTGCCGTTGGCATCTTTTCCGTCCTGCTTGTGTTCATCTCTGCCGTCGCCAACATGGTAAAGCTCCAGTGGGAATGTTTCTGCCCCTGGTCTGCTCCAAGCACTCTGGGTGCTGGGGGTACAGAGAGGAATGAGACACATTTCCTGCCCAAAGCAAGGGTGAGGTTAACCCCTGTCCTCTCTCCTTGCTCCCCCTACCTCTTGTCATCCCTCAGTGAGAAGTTGGGCCCCTGGGGTGTAGGGCCCTGGGGTTATAAGGCATGGCCCTTGTAACCCCTCCCCTCCCCGGTTACCCTGATATACCTCCCCCGACCTTTGCAGTTCACCTGTAACCACACCCCCATACGGACTTGCGCAGCCCGGATGCTGAATTTAACACCTGCTGACATCACCGCCTGCCACCTGCAGCAGCTCAATTACTCACTGGGCCTGGATGCTCCCCTGTGTGAGGGCACCGCACCCACTTGCAGCTTCCCTGAGGTGTCCAAGTGGTGCTCGGAAGGGGTGGGGGGGGTTCCTGATCAGTTCCGGTTATCGACTCTTCTGTGCCAGGCCTGGTGATGGGCCCTGGGGACCCAGGATCTCACCAGAGTCTCCAACTCCAGGAGCAGCCCGGGGCCCTGGTGTGCTTTAGGGGTGTGTGGAGGGTGAAGGAGGTTTGGGTTTGAGGTTGTGGAGGGGAGCTGGGGTCAGGTGGGGGCGTGCAGTGTTCTCCCTGCATGGGAGCGCCATGGCCTCTGCCTTCACCCAACACTGCCTCTGCCATTGCTCCCCAGTACTTCGTCGGGAACATGTTGCTGAGTCTCTTGGCCAGCTCTGTCTTCCTGCACATCAGTAGCATCGGGAAGTTGGCCATGATCTTTGTCCTGGGGCTCATCTATTTGGTGCTGCTTCTGCTGGGTCCCCCGGCCACCGTCTTTGACAACTATGACCTACTGCTTGGCGTCCATGGCTTGTGAGTTTATCCGCCGCCCCTTGAGTCCCCCAGGAGCCTCTTGACCCTGCTGGGTCACCGTGAGCCCCCTGTGCCCTTGGAATGCTACCACTCACCCATCACATGTGGGGGGAAAGGAGGCAGCACGTGACCCCCAACAGTCACCTCAGGGAAACCCCAGTCCTGGGAAGTCCCTTGGTCTTCAGGCTAGACATTAAAAAAAAATTCCCTCTTGCATTTGCATGTTGCTTTCATATCCACTCTTAACTACCTGTAGGTCACACAGCTGCTTGGTGGTAGAGCCCTGGCTAGGAAAGGAACCAAAACTCTGACTCCCGCTTGAGGGCTTTGCCTGGGACAACACACTGGGTTTTCCTCTGCAAAACCTCACCCCTCGGCGTATGTGGTAGAAATACATGGTGCGGTAGAAAAAGCCTCTGGAGTCTGCTGTTTGAATCCCTACTCTGCCACTTATTAGCTGTGTGTCTTTGGATCGTTGAATTAACTTCTCTGAGCCTCAATTTCCTCACCTGTAAAACGGCAATGCCATCTATATCACAAGGTAGTTGTAAAGATTATTATAAGTAACACTTATCGAAGGCTTGCTGATGCCAAGCGCTCTGCTAAGCCTTTTGCGTGCATTATTTAGATCTGATCCCTCGTTGATTGATGAGGAAGCCGAGGCTTAGAAAGTTAAGCAACTCGTTCCAGGTCACATAGCTGGTGAGTAGAGGAGCCAGGAGTGGAACCTCTGCTCTTAATGAGTTAACAGGAGCAAAAGCCTCGGCCTAGCGCCTGATTTATGGTGCTCAGTAAATGCAGTTCCTGCCTCCCCTTCCATGTGCCCCAACCTGGCAACCCAGGAAGAACCGATGACTTTGTCTCTTGTGTCTTCCTGCCAGGGCTTCTTCCAACGAGACCTTCAGTGGGCTGGACTGGTGAGTGAGGGCTCCAGGGCAGCAAAGGGTGGGGCTGCCAGATGCCTCCTTCAGACGCTGAGCTTGCCTCTGCTCCCCTCAGCTCAGCCGCAGGGAGGGTGGCTCTCAAATATATGACCCCCGTGATTCTGCTGCTGTTTGCACTGGCGCTGTACCTGCATGCCCAGCAGGTGGAATCAACCGCCCGCCTGGACTTCCTCTGGAAACTGCAGGTGACTGGGTGGGCCTCTGGGGTGGGGAAGATCCCAGGGGCAGAGCCTGGGCCATGCCAGGCATCTCTCAGGCTGGCCACCCTGGCTCCACGCCTCCCCTGTGCCCGTCCCCTATCCCCCGCCTCATCCTGTCCCTGCCCCCTCTACTTCTTTGCCTGTTCTTTAGGCCTGTCCATGCCTTTCTTCTTCCACGTGGTTCCCTCTGATGCCCATCTCCAGGTGTTGGCCGCTGCACCCACGCCTTGTGAATGTTGGGCAGTGGGTGATGGGTGTGGTGTCCACAGGCAACAGGGGAGAAGGAGGAGATGGAGGAGCTCCAGGCATACAACCGGCGGCTGCTACATAACATTCTGCCCAAGGACGTGGCCGCCCACTTCCTTGCCCGGGAGCGCCGGAATGATGAGCTCTACTATCAGTCATGTGAGTGCGTGGCCGTCATGTTTGCCTCCATTGCCAACTTCTCTGAGTTCTACGTGGAGCTGGAGGCAAACAATGAGGGTGTCGAGTGCCTGCGGCTGCTCAACGAGATCATCGCTGACTTCGATGAGGTACTTGTCCAGTCGGCTGGTGCTGGCAGAGGGTGGGGGGACTTGGGGACCGGAGGAGTGGGGAGAACTTTGGATAAGAAGGCCAGGATTGGAGGGCGTGGTTGGTACTGGGAGGAGGAAGGGAGATCTGATGGGACCCAGAGATGTCAGGGGTAGGAGTAAAGGTAGGTACAGTGGAGTCAGGGACAGGTGCTCACGAAGGTGTCACAGGCAGCAAGCTCAGCCCCCGTGGGGCAGGGTCATCATTGTTGGGGAGCACAGGAGGACGTGAGGATCTGTGGGGGGGCCAGGATAGGTAGCAGGTGGGGGTCATTGAAGAAGAAGCCGGTAATCTGTAGACGATGGCCCCATGGGGCCAAGTAAGCAAGATGATCCCCTGAATAGAGAAAATGGAAGCAAAATATGAAGAAGTGACCTGAACATCCAGGTCAGGAATGGGTTGTTCCCTATTCTGGAGGGAAGGCACTTCCTCAGCCTGGGACTCAGTTTCCCCAAAGGTGAGGGTTGGAATCACTGGTGCCTGGTATCCCTCCTGTGGTTCTGGGTTCTGTAGCAAGCTGTCGAAGTTGACCCGGAGCTGTGTGCTCACGTCCCGGCTTGGGTTTTTTTTTTTTTTTAAGAAGATGTTGGGGGTAGGAGTTTATTAATTTATTTCTTTATTTTGGCCGTGTTGAGTCTTCGTTTCTGTGCGAGGGCTTTCTCTAGTTGTGGCAAGCGGGGGGCCACTCTTCATCACGGTGCGTGGGCCTCTCACTATCGTGGCCTCTCTTGTTGTGGAGCACAGGCTCCAGACGCACAGGCTCAGCAGTTGTGGCTCACGGGCCCAGCCGCTCCGCGGCATGTGGGATCCTCCCAGACCAGGGCTCGAACCCGTGTCCCCTGCATTGGCAGGCAGACTCTCAACCACTGCGCCACCAGGGAAGCCCCCGGCTTGGGTTTTGACGGCTGCCCGGTGAGGGAGGCTGTTTTCCCGGCTCCTTAGTCCTGCACTGAGAGCAGCGGCTGGCAGCGGGGCTCACTTACCGAAAGGAGGGGAGTGTGGAGCCAGGGAAGTGGAGAAGGGGGCCAGGGCACGGCAAGGCTTGAGGCTTGAGGCAGGGCTGGGTTTGGCCTGTCTGCCTTGACAGCCAGCTCTCCCGGTGCTGCCCAGATCATCAGCGAGGAACGGTTCCGGCAGCTGGAGAAGATCAAGACGATCGGTAGCACCTACATGGCTGCCTCCGGGCTGAATGCCAGCACCTACGATCAGGTGGGCCGCTCCCACATCACTGCCCTTGCCGACTACGCCATGCGGCTCATGGAGCAGATGAAGCACATCAATGAGCACTCCTTCAACAATTTCCAGATGAAGATCGGTGAGAGGGCCCGGCCGACGGCAGGTTTTCCCGGGGCCGTTTCTGGGTGAAGCTGAGGCAGCAGACTGGGGATGGCGTCTCATATTCCCCGTCAGGCGTCCTGTGGGGCTTCCCTTTCCTCCCGCCTCCTATATTGTCTGATCGTAAGAACAGAGACCGTTTATTGAAGGCCTGCTCTGGGCTAAGCACTGTCCCAGGCTTTTTTTTTTTTTTTTTTAAACACATCTCAATCCTCACATTATTATCCCCTTTTACAGATAAAGAGATGGACTCTCAGAGTAAATAACTCAGCCAAGGTCATACAACTAGTAAATGGCTGAACGGGGATTCAAGACCAGGTTTAGCTATACTCCAGTACCCGTGTCCTTTTCTGTGGCCAGTCTGATAAGAGGCACTTCCTGTCAGATGAGCTGGTGGATGGGAATGGTTAATAGCATGGGTTCTGGAGTCAGACTGTCTGCTTTGAATTCTGGCTGTTCCACTTAACTGGGCTTATTTAGCAAGTTGTCTAACTTCTCTAAACTTCAGGTATCTTTTCTGTAAAGCGGGAATGATGATACCTACCTTTCGGGGCTGTTGAGAGGATGAGATAGTGTAAAACGCTTACAGAGTGGTTGGCGCAGAGCGCGCATCGGTAGATGAGCTGCTGTTCTAGCATAGCCGTCTTGACTCGGGGGAGCTCCTCAGCTGATATGCCCGCATCTTCCATTCTTTACGACTAGGAGGCTTGTCCCTTTTCCGGTTTCTTCTGTGGGTCCTTCTAAAGGTGCCAGGAGCTGGGTGCCTCCCCGGGCTGACGGTGGAACAGCCACTGCTCTCGCTTTCTTACTGCTGTCCCCACCTACCCCAGGGCTGAACATGGGCCCAGTTGTGGCAGGCGTCATTGGGGCTCGGAAGCCGCAGTATGACATCTGGGGGAACACGGTGAATGTCTCCAGCCGCATGGACAGCACGGGGGTCCCGGACCGAATCCAGGTGAGGGGGATGTGAGCAGAGGCTGGGAGGGGTGTGGGTCCAGAGGGCTTCCGCAGGACCCTCTCTGCGGTCAGCTAGGACAGGGGAGGGGTGGCGCTGTTCTCTGGTTGGTGGAGTCGGGGTTGGGGGAGGGGAGCTAGCATGAGCAGAGAACCCCTGGACTCCTGCAAATGCAGCAGGAAGGATCCTGGGCTAAGCAGGTTCCCCTCCCACCCCAACCCCCAGGTGACCACGGACCTGTACCAGGTTCTAGCGGCCAAGGGCTACCAGCTGGAGTGTCGAGGGGTGGTCAAGGTGAAGGGCAAGGGGGAGATGACCACCTACTTCCTCAATGGGGGCCCCAGCAGTTAGCAGGGCCCAGCTACAAATTCGGCTGAAAGGACCAAGGTGGGCATTTGAGTGGACTCTGTGCTCGCTGGGGGAGGCTGTGACAGGGGGTGCTGAGCCTCCAGACCCTGCTGACCACAAAAGGGAACACCCCAGCAGGCTGTACTTGGACCATGCTCGTCTGCCCTCAGGCTGGTGAATGAGGGGATACCAAGAGGATTATGCACGTGGCTTTCTTTCTTAACTGGGGTAGGGCTGTTTTCTCTCCTTTTTTCCAGCTTTTGGGAGCAGGGGAGGGGGCAGCAGCAGAGGCAGGGGGATGTCTCCTGCCTGAGAGATTAAAATGGCAGCTTGCCACGCCCGCCCTTTCCCTGTCTGTCTGGGCACTAGGCTCAGGGCTGGGCCCTTCCTTTCCCTCTTTTTCCTGGGAATATTTTTATAAAGACTGGGGCAGGCTTGAAGAGTGCCTATTCCATCCTTGCCTTCCTTTGCTATGCCTGCATCCCCAGCATGGGTCCTGGGCACTCCCTACCCCAGCCAGGTCTCCCTCACAGACACACGGCACGGGAGGGAGATGTTCTGGGGACCCAGCTCTGTCCATATTTCAGGGGAATGTTTCCATTTGCCAAATCCTAGTCCCATGATCTGTCCCCAAAGGGGAACAAAGGGACTTCTGCCAGCTCAGATTAGCCCCGTTTCCTGCACAGCTCCAGGGAAAGGGGCATCTGGTCTCATTGGTACTGTGAAAATGCCCAGCCGGAGAGCAAGCGTGTGCGTGGGGATGTCAGAAGATCAGGAGCTGGATGTTCGCCTGCAGGTGCCAAAGAGAGCAGGCCAGCCAGGGACAGGGGTGGTGCCAGACTCTGATCCGAAGGGCAGGATCAGGCCACTCTGCCCCAGCGCTCTCTTGCTGTCTGCTGCAAGGGGGCATGGAGCATCTCTACCCCTTCTGTTGCCAAATAGAAAAGGGCCAGGGCATGGAGGAAGATGGCCCTGATCCCAAACCTGTCCTCCCACGCCTCTGGCACTGGGGAGGGCCTGTGTGTGTGTGTAACCATGCCTGCATGGTGGTCTGCGCGTGTGTGTAACCGTGCGTGCATTGTGGTCTGCATGTGTGTAACCGTGCGTGCATGGTGGTCTGCGCGTGTGTGTAACCGTGCGTGCATGGTGGTCTGCGTGTCTGTGTAAGTGTGCGTGCATGGTGGTCTGTGTGTGTCTGTTTTCCCGGTCTGTGTGTCTCTGTGGTCCTGCTCCTTGGCTCTCCACCCTGGGTTGCCTCTTTCCTGTGGGCCTCTGTCTTCTGGGAATAAGGCAGGATTTCTGATTTCAAGGGCTGGAGAGAGATGCCCCTGTTGCACAGGAGTGGGATGGGGTGTGGTAGCAAGAGGGTGGCCCTGGGGAGAGGAGTCCTTTTTGTGCCAAATCCCTAAGTGCCATTTGGGGGCCACGTGTGCAGCATGACTGTCTCCCTGCCTGGGGCAGGGACCCAAGCGCCTGCTTGAGGCCCACAGTGCTCCTTGCACTTGAACTGTCTGGGGTTTGGTGGGCAGAGGCTCAGGAGTTTCCTGGGCTCCCCAGCTGGTGTCCTGGGATGTGGTATGCTTTGGGGCTGGGGTCGCATGGGATCCCTCTGAGGACCCAGATTCTGGTACTAAGGGCTCGGGGAGGGAACCTGGACCTCAGCCTTCCCCAGCCTTCAGCTTGAGCCTAGCGTGCTCCGGGCTCCCCAGTCCTCACGAAGCCTGCAAGAGCTGGCAGGAGGGTTAGGAGGGCTGGAGCCTAGATTCCCTTCCTATCCCTGCCTGCCTTTTACCCTCTTCCCTGCAACCTCCTTGCCTCTGGACTGAATTAGTTGGTGCCTTGGTTTCTCTGTCTGTACCTATTTAAGCCAGAGGCATTAGCCAGGATTTTGATTGAAGATGGCTTTGTCTTTGAGGCGTTAGAGAGGCGGAGGAGAGAGGGTCCCAGAGTTGCTGGGTTTGGGGATTGGAAGGGGCAGGTGGTAGTCTTGCCCTTTCTCATGTCCTTTCTGACTCTAGCTCCTTGCAGAAGCCTGGTTTCTGGCTCGTACTGCCTGCTTTGGGGGATCTTCATGCATCAGCCAAATGGGCCATCAGTCACATCCTTAGCCAAGGCAGGAAAAGGGGAAAAGACTAGTTGGTCCAGACAGAAAGTCACCTCCCCTTCCCTCAGCCACATCCCTGGACAGGAAGGTTCTGCGTGGGGTCCTGGGGTGGGGATGAGGCTGTAAGGAGACCAGAGTGGGAAGACTGCAGTCTTGGGTGACTTGACCCTGCTTCTTGCCAGGTGGGAGGGGCCTGTCCACACCCTGGCTCCCTGTACCGCAGTGCCAGCCGTGTGCTTCCCCCGGGCTGACGTTGCCCCCTTCCTCGCCAGTTGGGGTGGGGGAGTCAGTGGATGGGAGGCCCATGGACTTTGGTTTTATAATGTAACCAGTGTGTGTGTGTAGGGGGGGGAGGGTGTGTATACCATGTATTTCAGTGAAATATTTAATATATTTAAATATCAATAAAAATCAAACTCTTTGTAAAATTCCCTGTTCTCTGCAGCTGTTCTGGGCCCTGGGTTGGGTCAGAAGTGGCAGAGCCTGGGGTAGGAGGCAGGCCCCAGTCTGGGGGCTCCGTGGACCTCTCTCGTCTGTGGTCAGAGGGCTTCCTCTGGTTTTCTCCTTGCCGAGGTGAAACTGCAGCGTCTGCACAGAGCATGACTACTCCAAGGCCTGTCAGCATCATGAGGGGCAGGGTGTCTTCCGAGATTTGTTACTCTGACCCCTGCCATGCATGAGCTCGGGAACCCCTGTGGTGGTCTTTCCAGTGCCCTGGCCCCTCCCAAGCCAAACACCAAGTTCTGGCTCCTTCAGGAATCTCTCACAATCCTGATGTCCCAGGAATTTGGGTATTGGAATAATTTCCCTCCCCCTCACTTCCAGTGCACACAAGTGACTTCTAGTCCGATCTGTTTATTCCATGTTCTCAATCCCCTCCTCCCATTAGGCAGCCATTGGAACCAGGGCACCTCCCTCTTTCCCTCTTTGCCCTCCATCCAGAGTTGATCTTGTCCTTCTGCAAACACATCCTGCTCAATACAGACTGGAGTTTCTGTCATTGAGAATAGAGTGATCCATAAACCTGGAAAAGAGAGATAGGGTCTCAGATTCAGCCAGGTTAGGCTGATGGGGGCGGGGGGTGCTTAAACCTAGAATGGGCAGAGGTAGTGATGAAAAAGTGGGGCTACTGCCAATGGATGGTGGTTAGAGGGGTGCGAGGTGGCAAGGAAGGGAGCTGAAACACCCCAGACCTCCCACAGGAGTGCTGTAGATACCTGTGTCTATTCAGAAGTCATATCCATAAGGCAAAACGCAAAGACAGACCAATCTTTAGTTCCTTTGAATGCCACCACTGCCCAGATTCTGGGGCCGGTTGTCCCTGGTAAGACCAAAACTTCCTATTCCATTTCCCAACTCTTGACTAGAAATGAAAGAGGCTCCCAAGGATTTCAGTGAGGGGAAGGAGTAATACTTTCCTTGATCTCCCCACCCTCACGCTTCCAGCCTAACCTGGTCATTGGGCGTTTGATGAGGCAGTGGCAGGGGCCCCGGATCCATGGCATGGTTTCCTCTGGGCGCACTCCTGGACTGTGGGACCGCCAGAGGCTGAAGTTCTGAGCATCAGTCAGGGGGACTCTGAAGACCTGATTGGGAACTGAATGGTTGGGGGAAGGGCAGGTTATCCAGTTTCTTAGAGTTGTCTGCTCCCTTCTGTGCCTCAGGGCATCACAAGCCCAGCCTAGCAACTGGGCCTGACCAGGTGCTGAGAAGTCCTGGAAATGTGGTCACCACACTGAGTTCCACTTCTGGATTCCAGCATCTCTCCAGCGTCTCGCACCCTTCATGGTCAGTGGAATCAGTCTTGGTTCTTCCTGCTTCTACTATAAGCCCATCTCCAAGAGAGCTTTCCCCAAGTGCTAAGGTGGTAGAAAAACAAGCGGTCAACCCACTTGGTTTGTTTTCTTTCATTCTTTGGCCGTGCTACACGGCTTGTGGGGTCTTAGTTCCCCAACCAGGGATTGAACCCGGGCCCTCGGCAGTGAGAGCACAGAGTTCTAACCACCCAACACACTTGGAAAATGTGCAAGGTGAGTCTGCTGGTTCTTTTTTTTTCTCTCTTTGCTCATTTCAGGTAATTCTCTGAAATTTAGCAGTGATACTACCTCATGTTTGGATATTACTAATAGATATAATGTATCAAGTACCTGTTATGTTCTAAATGTTGTATTAGGTATTAAGTGTTTTTAAAATTTTGAAATATACCAGACTTACCTAGATTTTCTTTTTTGGGGATTTTCACTCTTTATTTATTTGAATAAATCTAATTATACCAGTGTATAAAATTTGTGTGTATACATATATATATATATATATATATATTTTTTTTTTTTTTTTTTTTTTTTTTTTTTCTGTATGCGGGCCTCTCACTGTTGTGGCCTCTCCCATTGCGGAGCACAGGCTCCGGACGCGCAGGCTCAGCAGCCATGGCTCACGGGCCCAGCTGCTCCGCGGCATGTGGGATCTTCCCGGGCCGGGGCACGAACCCGTGTCCCCTGCATCGGCAGGCGGACTCTCAACCACTGCACCACCAGGGAAGCCCATAAAATTTGTATGTTTTTAAAACATAAAATTATAGCCTAGTATTCTGGCTGTATAGTCTTTATAATCGTTATTTTTTTAAAAATCTCTAATATACTATTGAGTAGATGTTATATTTTTCACTTAGTTGTTTTCCTATTAATTGATAAAAAGCTTTTTAAAAGTTTTGCTAGTAGAAATAACAGATATTCCTTTTCATGCGAATCTTTTTTAATTTCTGAAAGTGTTTTTTTAAATTAAACTTTAATTTTGAGATAATGATATATTCACATACAGTTGTAAGAAGTGAAAGACAGAGATCTTGTGTACCCTTTAGCCATGTCCTCCCAGCCCCCACCGAGGTAACATCTTGTAAAATTATAGCACTTTATTACAACCAGGGTATTAACATATTGATACAGAACGGTTCTACCACCACAGAATCCTGGAGTTGCCCTTTTATAACCACATCCTCCTCCCTCCACCCCTTGGTAATCAATAATGTGCTCTTCAGTTCTATAATTTTGTCATTTTAAGAATGTTATATAAATGGCATCATACAGTATGGGATCTTTTTTGGGATTGGCTTTCTTTACATAGCAGAATTCCCTGGAGATTCCTCAGTATTTGCATGTATCAGTAGGTTGTCCTAGGTGCTTTGCTTTTTTTTTTTTTTTTTTTGCGGTACGCAGGCCTCTCACTGTTGTGACCTCTCCCATTGCGGAACACAGGCTCCGGACACGCAGGCTCAGCGGCCATGGCTCATGGGCCCAGCCAGGCTCCGGACGCGCAGGCTCAGTGGCCATGGCTCATGGGCCCAGCCGCTCCACGGCATGTGGGATCTTCCCGGGCTGGGGCACGAACCCGTGTCCCCTGCATCGGCAGGCGGACTCTCAACCACTGCGCCACCAGGGAAGCCCCTAGGTGCTTTTTTAACTGTACATTTTCTCTGACTTTCACAAAAAATGCTACAGTATAATTCCGATTTTCAGATGATCCAGAGAGATTAAGTGGTTGAAGGAATTTGCCCAAGGTCACACGGCTTGTTTGGAGTTTAAACTCGGTTCAAATTCCAAAGCTTTGATCCTCACAACAATTCTGTAAGATTGGTAGAGTAGACATTTTCTGTTTTTTTGTTTTGTTTTTTTAAATAAACGAGGAAGCAGGTTACAAAAGGATAAGTGATTGCCCAAGGTGAGACACTTAAAAGAGACAGAAATAGTACTCACACCTGGATCTTCCGCTTGCAGGTCTGATTCAGTTTTTATTTTATCTTGCTTACCCCACCATTCAAGTCTACTTTCTCCTTCTCAGTCTCTTCTTGGCTCTTTTTGCCCCCATCCCCTGCTCTATAACAATGCCCCACCATATCCCAGCCATTCTTTAGGAACTCAGACACATCTTTTCTGCCCCTAGCATGCGACAAATCCAAGATACTTACGTGTCTTTAACAACACCTTCAGTACAGCTTCCTGGTACCTTGTGTGGCTATTCTGGTGCACGGAATGATTCCCATCTTCTGAGATAATAGGGGGTAGCCTAGTGGGCTGTGGTTCTTTCTGGTCTGAAACGAGAGCAGACTTGCTCTGAGTACTTAGCAAATGGGGTTATTTGACTTTCTGAGTCTCTGGTCTCCATGCCAACCAGGCACAGGGCAGGGATCTCTCCAAGCCACTCACATCCGATTCTCAGGATCTCAGGAGTCAAATCAAAATGCCTGTGACAGAGGGGAGGGAGGGAGAACAGTGATCAGACCTTCCTCACTACTCTCTTGCTCCTCCCTGACTCCTGGGTTTTGAGTGGCCTCCTGCTAGAATCAGGATATTGACAAATACTTAAGGTTAGTGTAGGTGAAAAAGGCCCCTTGTCTGGATGGATATTCCTTTCCTGAGATTGGCATATTTGCAGAGCGTCAGTTGGTCTAAGAGGGGAAATTATGTTTAAGCTAAGTGCTGGAGGATAAGAAGGGATTCATGGGACATAGTAGTATCAGGAAGAGCATTTCGGGCAGCAAGATATCAAGTGCGTTAGAAGCGCTAGAGAGGTCTCAGCTTGCTGTTGACTTAGAGCCGGACTAATGCTGGGTAAAGTGGAGAGGGACAGGGCCGGCAGCTGGAAAGGCAGTGTAGAGTAAGGTAGTGTAGACTTAGCATTCTTATGGGGGTTTAGGAATCTCCTCTGAGGCAAAATCTGTATCTTACAGTGACTGAAAAAACCAGACCTTCCTTACCCAGTGCTATGGTCTGAATGTTCCCATCCCCCCCCAAATTCACATGTTGAAAACTTAATGCCCAAGGTAATGGTATTTGGAGGTGGGGCCTTTGGGATGTGATTCATGAGGGCAGAGCCCTCATGAATGGAATTAGTGCCCTTGTAAAAGAGACCTGAGAGAGCTTCCTTGCCCCTTCTGCCATGTGAGGAAACAATAAGAAGTCTGCAACCTGGAAGAGGGCCCTCACCTGGCATCCTGATCCTGGACTTCCAGCCTCCAGAAATGTGAGAAATAAATTTCTGTTGTTTATAAGCCACCCAGTCTATGGTATTTTGTTATAGCAGCCTGAATGGACTAAGATACGCAGCCTCTTGTGTAGAGAGGCCATGGGCAAAGAGTTTTGCTAGGCCAATCAACACATCTTCAGATTTTGAATCAAAGATTGGGGTTGCAAAGAAGCTGGGACCATGTAAAGGCTTTTTCTATTGATGGAAGTTGGGGCAGTGAAGCTGCATCTTGTTTTGAGCAGCAGTAACCGGGGCCCAGTGTCCTTGGTGCCAGCAGTGCCCACCACAGCATCAAATGCAGTGGTGTCTGTGCCCAGCCAGGTCTGCAGCATGGTTCTGAACATTGTTTCTGGTTACCTCCTGCCAAGCTTTGTTCTCTGTTCCTTCTACAATTTTTATGTGTTTTCCAATATTCCTTTTTTTTTTATAAACTACTTCATTGTATAACAGACATAGAAAAAGTTGTATATATTTAATATATACAACTTATTGAGTTTGGAGATAAGTCTACACCTGTGAAACCATCACGACAATCTATGCCACAAACATATACATCCCCTCCAAAAATCTCCTCCCACCTTCTTTGTTTATTGTTGTTATTATTTTTTTGACAAGAACATCTAACATAAGCTCTAACCTCTTAGCGAAGTTTTAAGTATATAACACAGTATTAACTATAGACTCTGTGCTGTACAGTAGATCTCTAGGACTTATTCATCTTGCATAACTGAAATTTTGTACCCTTTGATTACTACCTCCCTGTTTCTTCCTCCCCCCAGCCTCTGGCAACCACCATTTTATTCTCTGCTTCTATGAGTTTGATTATTTTAGATTCCTCATACAAGTGGTATCATGTAGTATTTGTCCTGTGTCTGGCTTATTTCACTTAGCATAATGTCTTCCAGATTCATCCATGTTGTTGCAAATGGCAGGATTTCCTTTTTTTTTTAAGGCTGAATAATATTCCATTATATGCATATACCATATTTAAAAAATTCAGGGACTTCCCTGATGGTCCAGTGGTTAAGATTCCACCCTCCCTGCAGGGGGCCAGGGTTCAATTATCTGGTCAGGGAACTAGATCCCTCATGCTGCAACTAAGAGCCTACGTGCCACAACTAAAAATGATCCCGCATGCTGCAATGAAGATCTCGCATATAGCAATGAAGACCCCGCATGCCGCAACTAAGACCTGGCGCAGCCAAATAAATAAATATTTTAAAAAATAATAAAAAACCCATTCATGCGTTGATGGACATTTATGTTGCTTCCATATCTGGGCTGTTGTGAATAATGCTGCAACGAATATGAGAGTGCAGATATCTCTTTGAGATCGTGGTTTCAATTCCTTTCAGGATATATATATCAGAAGTGGGATTGCTGGATCATATGGTAGTTCTATTAATTTCTTGAGAAATCACCTTACTGTTTTCTATACTGGCTGCACCCATTTGCATTCCCACCGCAGTGCACGTGGGTTCCCTTTTTCCCTCACCAATGCTGGTTATCTTTTGTGGGTTTTTTTGATTATAGCCACTTTAACAGGTGTGGGGTGACACTGCGGTTTTAATTTGCATTTCCCTCATGATTAGATGTTGAGCATCTTTTCATATACCTGTTGGCCATTTGTGTGTCTTCTTTGGAGAAATGTCTTTTCAGATCCTCTGCCCATTTTTTAGTTGGGTTTTCTTTTCTTTTTTTTTTTTTTTTTGCTATTGAGTTATAGGAATTCCTTATATATTTTGGATATTAACTCTTTATCAAATATATGGTTTGCAAGTATTTTCCCCCATACTATAGGTTGCCTTTTCATTTTGCTGATTGTTTCCTTTGCTGTGCAGAAGCTTTTTAGTTTGATGTAATTCCACCAATATTCTTTTAATAAATTCATGTTCTGCTTAGATAGGCTAGATTTGGCTTGCATCTCAGAATCCTGGGCTTGTCAGGAACTGGGTCAAAATTTGCCATTCTCTCTTGAAATTGTTAAGATAGCTGACTCATCTCTGGTGGATGGTGGGGATGCCCCCTCTGTTTTAATTAATTAATTAATTAATTAATTAATTTTTGGCTGCGTTGGGTCTTCGTTGCAGTGCGCGGGCTTCTCATTGCAGTGGCTTCTCTTGTTGTGGAGCAGAGGCTCTAGGCACGCGGGCTTCAGTAGTTGTGGTTCCTGGGCTCAGTAGTTGTGGCTCACGGGCTCAGTAGTTGTGGCTCGTGGGCTCAGTAGTTGTGGCTCGCAGGCTCTAGAGCGCAGGCTCAGTAGGTGTGGCGCACGGGCTTAGTTGCCCTGCGGCATGTGGGATCTTCCCGGACCAGGGCTCAAACCCATGTCCTCTGCATTGGCAGGCAGATTCTTAACCGCTGTGCCACCAGGGAAGCCCCCCCACCTCTGTTTTATAGTCCTTCCCCAGCTCCTGCTTTTCCCCTTCATCCTGCTTGGCCCCGCACATTCATCATCATTTGTCCCTCCACACTCCCTTTTGCACTCCAGTGGAAATCTCCTTTAACATTCTCTGAGACAATGACATTACCAGAGTGGGACACTGTTTGAATCCCCTCCCTTGACAGTTGAGGGCTTGGGCAGGTGGAAGCCTGGACTGAACCAGGGGCTGAATTTACTTCATCACAGGTCATAGCAATGAGGGGCCATTTCCTAGAAGCAGTGTCATTTGAGTTTGGTCATTTGACTTTGGGGTCGTTTGACTGTGGGCTAAGTGAGGGTGTCAGAATGTCTATGGCCAAGTAAGTGTAGACTGAGGAGAAAGAGCAAGAGCATATTCCTAGTAGGCAATGGGACCTGGACTACAAGTAATTATTGGTCTGGGTGCAGGTGAC
This sequence comes from Mesoplodon mirus, assembly GCF_964341445.2. Classification (NCBI taxonomy): domain Eukaryota; kingdom Metazoa; phylum Chordata; class Mammalia; order Artiodactyla; family Ziphiidae; genus Mesoplodon; species Mesoplodon mirus. Next base: position 55,203,800 of record NC_138987.1, on the reverse strand, counting down.
AGTGGGAGCTCTTTATCAGGTCCCGAGGCCTCAGACTGTTCTTTAGGGTACAGCCAGATGATGCTCTCTATTATCTCAGTTTCCAAGTAGTCGTCTTCCAGCTTCCTGTATGGGTTACTGTGTGCTTGGAGGTGTATTGGACAGTATCACCCACTTGGATGCCTTCCTCTTGAATCAAGCACCAGTTGGCATATTCCTCGGATCAGTATTTGGCAAGCTGGAAGATATTTTTGGTAACCCATAGCTTCTGCAAGCTGCCAAGTTTTGGAAGCCACCTGAGGTGAAGGGTGGTGAGGGGTAGATGAGAATCATGCCACAGCTACTTGTGAAAGGGCATGTTCTGGGTAGAGGGATGCAATGAACTCTTTATACCTCCACCATGGCAAGGTAGATGAATCCATCATTTTGTTGGTAGATGGTATAACACAGGTTCTTCACTCACCCAGTTAATACTATACTCCATATGTTTTTTTGTGATAAATAGATATGAAGGGCCCTGACACTTTCTTCTAGAGCCAGGCCATAAATTAGGAGTTGCCATAAGACCAGATTTAATGCTTTGAATGGACCATGAAGGACATACGGGGTAGTGCAAAAGTACTTGGGTGGATCTTCTACTTTTCCAAATTTATGTTGCACATTTCTCAATAGTATAAGCTTAAGCTTCCCAGGGCCACTGGGATGGTCACAAAATCTTAGTTTTCCACTGCTTTGCCTATTGCCTCTGTTAGCTGGAACTGGGGCTGATTGGCCACAATGTTTTCAGGCTGAAGAATTTTTAGAATGGGTCTACCTCAGTGGCTCCCAGAATTCTGACTTTCAGGTTAGGGTATTTGCCTGTCTGTTCCAGATTCTGAGTACATAGTGGTGATAATATCTAACAGACATTACTTGCAGTTGTCTTGAAGTTGGTGTCACTGCAAGCAGAGTAATACCACCCTGACCAGAAATTTATACAAGATCAGTTTGAGAGAAAATGTTGTGGTACTGTACGTAAAATATGACTCCTGTCTAAGAGGTCGTATCAGCTGTGGGGCATTAATCCCTCAAAGTTGAGTGGCGCGTTAACATGGATTGAAATTGGCTAAAGTATGTTTTGAAGGCTATCTTGCACTTATTGTCTTTCCTGAGATAAGAAAATAGTCAGTGCTTTGGGAGGAAGTGGACAAGAGCATAAACCCAGGGAACCAGACCAATTCCCAGGGCACATTTTACATATGGGGACAGTTCCTTTGCCTCCAAAAATATCTTCCTCAAAGTGGTGCACTTGTTCAGGATTCTGAACACAGGGGAGGTGGAGGGGGCACGAGATAACAGAGAGGCTTAGTGCTGGTTGCAGACTGCTGATGTAAAATGGACTACATGGATATTCTAGAGATAACAACAATAAAAAGGGGTAATAATTAGTGAATGTGCTCAGCACAACTATAAAAGGTAGGTACTGTTACTATCTTATTTTGTAAATGGAGAAACAGAGGCCCAGAGAAGTTCAGTGATTTGCCCAAGGTCACATAACTAGCATATGGCAGAGACATGAGTTTAACCCAAGCAGTTTGGCTCCAGAGCCCATGCTCTTAACCACCGCATTAAACTGGCTCTTGAAATCATCTCATCAGGCCTCCCAGAAAAGACCAAGGACTAGGGAAAAACATGAACTGATAGAACTAGCCTCTTAATGGGCTCCCCTGTGTACAGCTCAATGGGGGCCCTGTCAAGGGTGTCTGCTCAACTTAGAGAAGCCTTGAGTTGGGAGAGAGACATGATGATATTACCTTGTTCTAGAGGCAGATCCCTGCCTCCCTGAGAGTCACTGAATTGTGGAATATCATTTCCTATGGCCAGCATCGAGGGAGCAGAGAGGACTGGAACCTGGTGGGCCAGTCTTCAGTGGATTAGATCAGTCCCAGTGAGGAAAACCAGTGGGGAAATGCCAAGCCCCTGTGGAAAAAGTGGTCTATCTGCTGCAATACAGACACAGTCATCCACCTTGGAGGTGCCCACTCCCTAGGCTTTGGCAGATTGTAGCTGTGAGTAGCTTGAGTACCTTCTCCCTTCTGGTTTCAGGTGGATGGGGATGATGGTCTATAGCAGCTATGAGACATATGAGTGTTTCCAAAATACATTTCTGTAACTTCAGTATGTTTATCCATTTAGAAAGGCAGAGGGGCTCAGAGGTTTTGGCCAGTTCACTCTTGGCTGAATTGTGCCATTCATGCTCCTGTTTGAAAAGCCAGAACTACAGTGCCCTCTGCTCCTGTTTGAAAAGCCAGAACTACAGTGCCCTCTGCTGGAGTCTAAGTGGCATCTCCAGCTGTCTCCTAATAGCGGGTCACCAAACAGGCAGCTAGGAGAGGTCAAGAGAACTAGGAGACTGAGCAGAGGACATTCCAATCAGGGTGGGGAAAACCACCTATGGGATCCCTTTGACATGATCCAGAAAATGAGAATACAAGTGATAATATGCTCAGCTTTTACCAAAGATGTGAGATTTACTTTTTCATTGAAGAGATTCATTTGGAAGTAAGAGCAACTTGGAGGACTCAGTGAATTCCTCTGGGAGAAGGAATGGTAAAGGCAGCAGTGGAGGAAGATGGAGTGAGGCCCTTTGGATGTGTGGAGCTTGGAGGTCATCGTGTCTGTGGCTGGAGGGCAGTCACTAGAGAGTCTGGCAGGGAGAGGTCATTTGTTTCAAGCCAAGAATAAGGATAAGCACTCTTAACCACCCACCCCCATCGATTTGCCTCTGAGACACCTGTCAGTGGGCAATGCCCTGAGTGTAGATTTGTGTTAGGATGATGCCTAGCTTGACCACGGGTTTTCATATAACGAGGCAAGGGAGTTGTCTCAGCAAAGGGCTAGAAAAAAGGGAATTTTTCTGAAATTCTGACACTCCTGGACCAAGAGGAGTGTCCAGGTATGACGCTAAGAGTAGGGTTCAGGGCCTCCCTGGTGGCGCAGTGGTTGAGAGTCCGCCTGCCGATGCAGGGGATACGGGTTCGTGCCCCGGTCTGGGAGGATCCCATATGCCGCGGAGCGGCTGGGCCCGTGAGCCATGGCCGCTGGGCCTGCGCATCCGGAGCCTGTGCTCCGCAACGGGAGAGGCCACAACAGCGAGAGGCCCGCATACCGCAAAAAGAAAAAAAAAAAAAAAAAAAAGAGTAGGGTTCAAAGCAGGTGGTGAAATCGATTCAGCAAAGAAAAGGACAGATATGGCCATGCTCCCCTGGGCAGGACAGAGAAGGGAAAGCTTAGGCACTCAAGGTGAATGAACACAGGAAGCTGGGCTGAACCTGCAGAGGCAACTAGTAGTAGTATCAGGAAGGGTGAGTCTGGGAGGGGCAGGAATCTACTGATTAGTAAACAAGAGAGTTCTGTTCACTGCTCAGGGATGCTCTTCTGTGGGCGGCTGCAATTGACCAGGCTCTTTCAGGGCCTGGATGAGCTATCCTTTGAAGCCAGCTAGCATTTGTTGCTTCTCAAGGCATCTTATGGTTAAAAATATTGCTTTCCATGGGAATTCCCTGGCGATCCAGTGGTTAGGGTCGGCACTTTCACTGCCAAGGGCCCAGGTTCAATTCCAGGTTGGGGAACTAAGATCCCACAAGCTGTGCGGCCAAAAAAAAAATGTACGTATATATGTGTGTGTGTGTATATGTGTGTGTGTGTGTGTGTGTGTATTGCTTTTCAGGTACCCTATCCTGGCAAGTATGTTTTGAGTAGTAGGACAAAGATATTCCAGTCAGAGGAAAGGTATATATTCCATATGTAAATAATAACTTACTTATTATGGTTTATAACTTTTTTTCCAATCATCTGTTGTACAGTTTTATGTGCTAGGTCTTAGGTGTATTACATACATTATATAATTTAATCTCCACAACAAATCTATAAGGAAGGCGTTATTTACAAGTGAGGAAACAGACACTCTGAATTTGCTTAGCGAGTTAGCTCCATGAATCTGAACAACTTTGAGTACCTGATAAACATGAGTTTCTGAAGTCAAGGATAAACCAAAGTATGCTCTCCACACCCAGTTTTCCTCTTTGGTTTTTCTATTTTGGTTCTTTATCAGGAGGAAAGAAAGGAAGGAGGCAGAGACTGGCAGAATATTTAGTTACCTGTGTTGACTCATGTCTATGAGTTTTCATTATGACTATAATAAGGAAAGCTTGAGTGGGCCCTCACATCTACTAGAAGGGAAAAAAAAACTTTCTTCAAAGAAAAATTGTGAATGACTTAAAAATATCATTATAGGGCTTCCCTGGTGGCGCAGTGGTTAAGAGTCCGCCTGCCGATGCAGGGGACGCGGGTTCGTGCCCCGGTCCGGGAGGATCCCACATGCTGCGGAGCGGCTGGGCCTGTGAGCCATGGCCGCTGAGCCTATGCGTCCGGAGCCTGTGCTGCGCAACGGGAGAGGCCACAACAGTGAGAGGCCCGCGTAACGCAAAAAAAAAAAAAAAAAAAAAAAAATCATTATAGTATGTGTTAAGAATGAGAAGTGTTGGGCCTCCCTGGTGGCGCAGTGGTTGAGAGTCCGCCTGCCGATGCAGGGGATACGGGTTCGTGCCCCGGTCTGGGAGGATCCCATATGCCGCGGAGCGGCTGGGCCCGTGAGCCATGGCCGCTGGGCCTGCGCATCCGGAGCCTGTGCTCCGCAACGGGAGAGGCCACAACAGTGAGAGGCCCGCATACCGCAAAAAAAAAAAAAAAAAAAAAAAGAATGAGAAGTGTTAATAAGTTCATTTTAATGGTTGCTGTTAAAGCCCTCACTGAAGGGCCAAGTAAGAGTGTGGTTGATTTGAGCATGGAGAACAGGTTGAAGTGCTAGTACAGGGGGACAGAAAAAGGTCAAGCCACTTGAGTGAATGTATTAACAAGGTGAAATCAGCCAGAAAGAGAGCAGGGCCAGAGAATCATTCTGAAGACAAGTGTGAATGACAAATTAGAGTCCTGTAAGATCACATGGAACTAAGGGTGAGCACAGTCAGGAACTGTGTGTTCCTTGAATTAATGAATGTAGAAATTGGGATTAGAAAGACTTGGGTAAGCAAGGTGGATGGATGTTGTTTTCTAAGAGCCAGACAGAATGCTGTATTTTCTCCATACATACTTTCCCAAACCAGTTCTGAAGTACTAGAAAGGTATGAGCCAAGTTCCCTGTTACGGTGGTCCACATTCCCAAATCTCTGCCAGCTGACATAGTGCAAGCAACCTCAGCAGCACCAGGATTCAGAACCAGGTGAGCCCTGTTGCACTTTCCTGTTGATATGTTAAATAAGATGAGAGCTAAGAGCTTACCGTTTAATTTAGCAACATCACCATGGATATGAGCATTGGTGACTAGACACATAAGAAGTTTCAGTGGAGTGGTAGGGGCAAGAGCCTGATTGGCATGGGTTCAAGAGAGACTGGCAGGGCTTCCCTGGTGGCGCAGTGGTTGAGAGTCCGCCTGACGATACAGGGGACGCGGGTTTGTGCCCCGGTCCAGGAAGATCCCACATGCCGTGGAGCGGCTGGGCCCGTGAGCCATGGCCGCTGAGCCTGCGCGCCCGGAGCCTGTGCTCTGCAACGGGAGAGGCCACAACAGTGAGGGGCCCACGTACCGCAAAAAAAAAAAAAAAAAAAAAAAAAAAGAGAGAGAGACTGGCAGGATATTTAGAGACAGAAAGACCAGACAACTCTTTTGAAGAATTTTTCTGCATGGGGGGTGGGCAGGGAAATAGGATGTAGGGCTTTAAGATGGAAGAAATTATAGCATGAATGTATGTAGATAGGAATGGCCAGAGATAGAAAAACTGATGCAATAGAGTGTGAAGAACATTGGAGTAGTGTCCTTGAATAGTCAACAATATGAGATCTGATGCACAAGTGGAGGGGTTGGTCTTAACAAGTGTGTAGACCACTCACTCATTATAATAAGACATATACAGGCACAGATGCAGGTAGATGGATAGACATGATTTTGTGAGAGGTTATAGAAATTATCTTCCAGTTGCTTCTGTTTTCACTGTGAAATAGAAGGAAAGTCATTATGTGAGAGTGAGGATAGGAGATGAGGTGTTAGAGGTTTGAGGAAAGAGAAGGTACGAAGTGGCCTTCAGGAGAGTGAGAGAATGCATAGAACAAGGAAATGTAGTCTGACTTCTGGGCAGCCATAGAGGCCCACTTGAGTTTAGTGATCAGGAATTTAAAGTGAGGCCAGTCAGCATGGTTGTTTTTCTCTTGTTGATGAGTATAAACTACTTTTCCCAGGAGTTTTGGTATAATCAGGAGTGGGAAAGGGGAGAAGGTGGCGGAGAAAGAAATGGGGACAATAGCTTGAGGGGACCATTTGGTCAAGAGAGGATTCTTTTTTTTTTTTTTTTTTTGCGATACGCGGGCTTCTCACCGTTGCTGACTCTCCCGTTGCGGAGCACAGGCCCCGGACATGCAGGCTCAGCGGTCATGGCTCACGGGCCCAGCCACTCCGCGGCATGTGGGATCTTCCCGGACCGGGGCACGAACCCGCGTCCCCTGCATTGGCAGGCGGACTCTCAACCACTGCGCCACCAGGGAAGCCCCAAGAGAGGATTCTTTATTTTCCCCAGATGGAATGATTACAGCACATTTGTATACTTATGGAAATGATCTGGGAAGAGGGAAAAAATTGAGGGAGAGGGGGATAATTACAGGAGCAAAATCCTTGAGGAAAGTGTGGATGAGATCCAGTACACAAATGGAGTCAGTTCATTCATTGTACCAGAGAGAAGGTATAAATGCAGTGGAATGTTAGATGTGATGATGGAAAGTCTCTTTTGATTGCTTCTATTTTTAGTTAAATAAGGAGCAAGGAAGTTATTAGCTCAGAGTGAGGATCGAGAGGGGATTTTAGAGATTTGAGGAGAGAGGGGGAGTTGCCTTGAGGAGTGGGAGAGTGGCTAGGGAAATATAATAGGATTTTCAGGAAGTCCCAAGTGCTCACTTGAGATTTGTGGTTATGGTACTAATCATTCTAGGAAGACTAGATGTCCTAGGCGGAGGGCCAAATACACATAACTTTGTCTTCATAGGCTTCCCTGGAGCTCCATACTCCAACTCCCTGGAGTTTCATAGCCTTGTCCTGAGCTTCTAGAGTCATCCTATGTGCCCCGGAGCTTGGCCATGTGGTCCCAGACTTCAGCTCCTGGGCAGCTCAAGTGGCTTCAAGGGAATACTATGAATAGAACATAATTACTATTGAGTGGAATTTTCAGGTGGAAGTCTGAATAACATGGTTGAAGCCAAACTTGGCAGAGGGTAGCCAAGTTCCCTGAATGTCTTTGTGCATAGATATTTCAGGATGTGCACAATTAAAATGACTTGTCAAGAACCTACAATATGCTGCCACTTGAGGGCAAAAGACACACATAGATTGAAAGTGATGGGATGGAAAAAGATATTTCATGCAAATGGAAATAACAAGAAAGCAGGTGTAGCAATACTCACACCAGACAAAATAGACTCTAAAACAAAGTCCATAGAGAAAGACAAAGAAGAATACTATATAATGATAAAGGAATCATTATATTATGAGAAGGGGATATTACACTTGTTAACATATATGCACCCAATATAGGAGCACCTAAATACATAAAACAAATACTAACAGACAATAAAGGGAGAAATTGACAGGAATACAACAATAGTAGGAGACTTTAATACCTCACTGACATCAATGGACAGATCTTCCAGACAGAAAATCAATAATGCAACAGAGATCCTAAATGACACAATGAAACAGTTGGACTTAATTTATATCTACAAGACACTACATCCAAAACAAAACAAAAACAAACAAACAAAACCCAGAATACACATTCTTTTCAAGTCACATGGAACATTCTCTAGGATAGACCATATAAAGGACACAAGAGAAGTCTCAACAATTTAAGAGGATAGAAATTATTTGAAGCATCTTTTCTGACCATAACAGTATGAAACTAGAAATCAACCACAGAAGGAAAAATGAGAAAAAATGGCTTGTCAGAAATGGGAGATGAGTTACAGAGTTCTGGCTGGCATGCAGTGAAAGCAGTCTGTGATCAAAGTGGGAGTTGGAAGTGCTTTGTTATGGTTTTAGCCTTGAATTCCTTCTAGATTTTGAAATTTACTCTTATGAGGATGAAGCTCTTGCCTCAGCTCTACACATGGCTGGCTCATTCTCATTCTTCATGGTGTGGCTCAAACATTACCTCCTTGATTACTGTCTAAAGTGGGCCTCTCAGGCTTCCCTGGTGGCACAGTGGTTAAGGATCTACCTGCCAATGCAGGGGACACGGGTTCGAGCCCTGGTTCAGGAAGATCCCACATGCCCTGGATCAACTAAGCCCATGCACCACAACTGCTGAGCCTGCACTCTAGAGCCTGCGAGCCACAATTACTGAGACTGCGTGCCACAACTACTGAAGCCTGCGTGCCTAGAGCCCACGCTCTGCAACAACAGAAGCCACCACAGTGAGAAGCCTGTGCGCTGCAATGAAGAGTAGCCCGCGCTCGCCTCAACTAGAGAAAGCCCGCGCGCAGCAGTGAAGACCCAATGCAGCCAAAAAAATAATAATAATAATAATAACAATAACAATAATAATAATGATAATAATAATAAATAAATAAATAAAGTGGGCCTCTCCAAGTTACTCTCCATCATGGGATCTGCAAACTCAGTTGCCGATAAGAGTCAGGCAGATAATGTTTATGAATACAACAACTAAGAAACCTGTCCCATCTAAAGGGGCAGCTGCTTCTTTGCTCTGGCCATTTGTGGTCATGTGGGAATTTAGGGCCAGTGTGGCCAGTTCTAATTTTTAAGAGAAGTCAGAAATGTGGATTTTACATAAAATCTCCTGATTTTTAGATGTGGGTCCAAATTTTTTTAAGATATCACTCTGCAGGCTGAGTCCGGCCCTCTGGCCAACAGCTTATAACTTCTGACCCATTGCATCAACTCTCCCACCCTTATATCCTTCCCAGTACTTGTTATATTCTGTGAATATCTTGTTTGTTTATTTACCTGTTTATTGTCTGTGTTAGTCACTGTTGTATTCCTAGTGCCTAACACAGTGCCTGGCACAATCAGTTCCCAATAAATAATTATCTGATGTTGGATGAGAAGGGGAGTCTGGATTGGTGACTTACTTGGGAGGTTTCTATGTATTCTGAAATTATATATATAAATTATAAATATGAATATATGTATGTATGTGTGTGTTTATATAGAGGTGTGTGTATATATGTATATACGTAAATATATGTGTATATATATACACACACACACAAACACCTGTATATGGCAAATATTTTCTCTTCGTCTCTCTTTTATTTATTTATTTATTTTGGCCATGCCACACGGCTTGTGGGATCTTAGTTCCCAGACCAGGGATCAAACCCAGGTCCTTGGCAATGATAGCACAGAGTCCTAACCCTTGGACTGCCAGGAAATTCCCCTCTTAAGTCTGTTTCTTGCCTTTCAACTTTATGATGTCTTTTGATACAGAATTATAACTTTTATTTAGGAAAAATTGTCAATCTTTTCTCTTAGGCTTCTGGGGCTATGTCCTATGAGGAAAGTTTTCCAAATTAATTTACAAAGTGTTTTTTTTTTTAATTTTTAATTTTATTTTTGGTTGCATTGGGTCTTCATTGCTGTGTGCGGGCTTTCTCTAGTTGAGGCGAGCAGGTGCTACTGTTTGTTGAGGTGCGTGGGCTTCTCATTGCGTTGGCTTCTCTTGTTGCGGAGCATGGGCTCTAGGGTGCATGGGCTTCAACAGCTGTGGCACACGGGCTCGGCAGTTGTGGCACCCGGGCTTAGTTGCTCTGCAGCATGTGGGATCTTCCCGGACCAGGGATTGAACCCGTGTCCCCTGCATTGGCAGGAGGATTCTTAACCCCTGTGCCACAAGGGAAGTCCCTATACTTATTTATTTTAAATCTGCCTTGTAATCCAAACATTTACGAAAAAAACCTCTTTTCACTTACTTGATAGTGAACTTTGGAGCATAAAAGTTTTAAATTTTGATGAAATCCAATTTATCTGTCTTTCCTCCTGTCACTTATGCTTTTGTTTTCTTTTCTTAGAAACCACTGCCTAGTCCCAAGGTCATGAAGATTTTTCTTCTAAGAGTTCTAAAGTTTTAGCTCTTACATTTATGTCTATGGTCCATTTTGAGTAAATTTTTGTATATGGTGTGAGGTGGGGTCCAATTTCATTCTTTTGCATGTGATTATCCAGTTTTTGCCGCACAATTTGTTGAAACGACTATTTTCTCCCATTGAATTGTCTTGGCATTCTTGTTGAAAATCAACTGACCATAAATTAAGGGTTTATTTCTGGACTCTCAGTTCTATTTCACTGATCTATATGGCAATTCTTATGCCAATACAACACGGTCTTGATTATAGCAGCTTTGTAGAAGATATGAAATTGGGAAGTATGTCCTCCAACATTGTTATTCTTCAAGATTGCTTTGGTTATTCTGGGTCCCATATATTTCCATATGAATTTTAGGATATCTTGTCAATTTCTACCAGATATCATTATCTTTGGGAGGTATTTCTTTTTTAAAAAAAATTGAAATATAGTTTACATAAAATATTATGTTAGTTTCATTTGGGTGATATTTCACTACAAGGAATTCTAAGCATCTAAAATGTGTCTGGAAAGGGATCTCACATTTATTCCTCCCCTGCATCCTAACTCACATACTGAATTTGGCAAATATTCAGGAATCTCCAACTTAGTCCAGGACACTTATCTATGTTTTTATCAGTAATTCTTTAAGGTACCCTAGTTTCTTTTTGTTTTTTGTATTTTTTGGCTGTACTGTGCAGCATGCGGGATCCTAGTTCCCCCATCAGGGATCGAACCCATGCCCCCTGCGTTGGGAACGCAGAGTCTTAACCACTGGACCACCAGGGAAGTCCAAGGTGCCCTAGTTTCTTGATGTATTTTAGACTATTAAGTGTGAATAGCTCAATATTATATATATATAGTAGAAGCTCTTCTAAAGAAGCTCCACTGAGGGTACTTCCCTGGTGGTCCAGTGGGTAAGACTCTGGGCTCCCAATGCAGGGGGCCCAGGTTCAATCCCTGGTTGGGGAACTAGATCCCACATGCATGCTGCAACTAAGAGCTCGCATGCCTCAGTGAAGATCCCTCATGCCACAATGAAGATCCTGCATGTTGCAACTAAAGATCCTGCATGCCGCAAATAACATCCAGTGCAACCTAAATAAGTAAATAAATAATAAATATTAAAAAAAGAAACTCCATTGAATAGACTTGCTAGATTAATTAATGTTCTCCATTTCCTCTGAAAAACATATTTAAAAATGCCTGCAACACTCCAGTTGCAGCCAAGAGCTACTCTTGAGTATACCTGCACACTTATGCTTCCACCAGTTGAATTGTGTGCATACCAAGAGTCAGCTGTGGTTTTTCTCCCCAAACAATTTATGCCAGGTTTATTCTGTAATTGCAATATTGCAATTTAATGATATATTATTTCAACTAATGGAATATGTATTTTTTTAAAAAGAGCAGTGAGTGCCTCCATGAGATTTACCAGGGGCACCCAAAGCAAACAGTCTCAACCTTTCTACATAAAATGTATCAAGCAAGCATTAAATAAATTTATGAGATATTAAAAAAAAAGAGCAGTGGTTTGTATAAAAATGAAATTGAATGCTTTGGAAAAACTCAAACTTCAAAAAATTACACTTTGAATTAAAATGGATGGGATTTAGAAAATTACCATTTTGCAACGATCATAGAAATAATTGAACCATCACTATATACTAAAACTAGTAAGCGAAAGTTTGATGAAGAATAGGGTATTTACATTTTTTCAAAGTATCTTCCTGGAAATTATTACTAATTACAAAACAAAAATAGTAACTTGACAGTGGAGAAAACTGGAAAACACCACCTTAATCAAATGGTCAAAGTTAACATGACCAATAATGGGACAAAATGACATCACAAGCCTCCTGATGTGATGTATTGAAGACATAATATTGCTTAGTCCTGCCAAAAATATTTAAACCTAATCTAATCTTGAGAAACATCAGACAAACCCAAATTAAGAAAAATTCTATAAAATATCTTGCCTGTACTTTTAAAATTGTCAGTGTCATGAAACAAAGCATCAGAGGAATTGTTCCAGATTAAAGGAGACAATAAAGAGACATGCCAACTAAATGCAATCCTTATTTATTTGATTGATTGATGGATCAATAAGTAATTAACCAATTTAATTGGTTAATTAACCAATCAAATAATTGATTAAGCAATTATTTCTATTTCTGTGATCAGTCTTATCCTTAACTGTATCCTAGAAGGAAAAATTTTGTTCTAAAGGACATTAATGGGACAATTGGCAAAATTGGAATATAGACTATAGATAATTAAATAGTATTGTATCAGTGTTAAAATTGCTGAGTTTGATACCTATACTGTGGGTTGTTATCTAAGAAAATATTCTTATTCTTAGGAAATACAAACTGAAATACTTGAGAGTAAAGAATATAATATGAGCAGCTTATTCTCAACTAGCTGAGAAAAAAATACATGTTTATATATAAATATGTAAATATATAAATTATATATATATGGAGAGAGAGCAAGCAAATGTGGCCAAATATTAACAATTGACTAATTTGGGTAAAGGGTATAGAGAATTTCTTTTGTACCAGTCTTACAACTTTTCTATAATTTTTTAAAAATTAATTAATTTATTTTTGGCTGCGTTGGGTCTTTCTCTAGTTGCCATGGCTTCTCCTGTTGCAAAGCATGGGCTCTAGGTGCATGGGCTTCAATAGTTGTGGCGGGCAGGCTCTAGAGCACAGGCTCAGTAGTTGTGGTGCACAGGCTTTGTTGCTCCGTGGCATGGGGGATCTTCCCGGACCAGGGCTTGAACCTGTGTCCCCTGCATTGGCAGGCAGATTCTCAACCACTGCCCCACCAGGGAAGCCCTCTATGATTTTGAAATTATATCATGAAAATACATTATTTTTTTAAAAAATATTTATTTATTTTTGGCTGCGTTGGGTCTTCATTGCTGCACGCGGGTTTTGTCTAGTTGCGTTGAGCAGGGGCTACTCTTCATTGGGGTGTGCAGGCTTCTCATTGCAGTGGCTTCTCTTGTTGCGGATCACGGGCTTCAGGCGCGCGGGCTTCAGTAGTTGTGGCTCGCGGGCTCTAGAGCGCAGACTCAGCAGTTGTGGCACACAAGCTTAGTTGCTCCGCAGCTTGTGGGATCTTCCTGGACCAGGGCCCAAACCCGCGTCCTCCACATTAAAAGGCGGATTCTCAACTACTGCGCCATCAGGGAAGCCCTCTATAATTTTGAAATTATATCATGAAAATACATTTTAAAGATGGTTAATTAACCATAAAGTTTATTTCCTTTCCCTCCTAAATTTGCTAAAATCACATCAAAATAACAACAATAACAATAATGGCATTAACCTTCAAGGTCAAAGAGAGAGGAAGGATACAATGGCAAGATGATGTATTTCAGTGGAAATATCTTTTGAGAAATGGAAAGTAGAGAGAGGGGTAGTAACAAATTTATCAGAATAGGAAAAGTTTTAACTTAAGTTTCTGCGATGGAGGATACACGTAGAATCGAGCTAATTCATTTGGGAGGCTCAAACCTTAGAACGCAGCAGGTACCACAGAAGGTAGGAGTAAAGACTAGGTCCGAGAACAGGAAGGTGGTCACTGAAACTGTCTACAGAGCATGTGGCACAACCAGGCAAACCACCATGCCCCAACAAGGAGATAAAAGATTTCTCTGTCCAGCAATCCCACTTCTGGCTATATATCCAAAGGAAGTGAGAACAGGATCTTGAAGAGGTATCTTCACTCTCATGTTCATTGCAGCATTATTCACAATAGCCAAGTTATGGAAACCTAAGTGTCTGTCAATGGATGAATGGATAAAGAAGATGTGATGTATATATATATACATATATATATGTATATATATGTATATATATATATGCCATGAAATATTATTCAGTCATGAGAAAGAAGGAAATCCTGTCATTTGCAACAACATGGATGAACCTTGAGGGCATTATGCTAAGTAAGATAAGTCAGACAGAAGACGACAAATACTGTATGATCTCACTTAGACGTGCAATCTAAAAAAGTGGAACTCAGAAACACAGTAGAATGGTGGTTGGGAGGGGTGAGGGGATGAGAAGTTGGCCAAAGGGTATAAACTTCCAGTTATAAGATGAATAAGTTCTGGGGATCTAATGTACAGCATGGTGATTATAGGTAATTACACTGCATTATATACTTGAAAGGTACTGAGAGAGTAGATCTTGAATGTTCTTACCACAAAAAAGAAATGGCAATTACGTGACATGATGGAGGTATTAGAGCTAATACTATGGTAGTTATCATCTTGCAATATATTTTAAGCATATCAAATGAACATATTGTACACCTTAAACTTACACAATGTTATACATCAATTATATCTCAATAAAACTGGGGAAAAAAGAGAAAGATTTCTCTGGAGGAACTGAATCTTGGAGGCACTGCACTCCTGCACAAGATTTACTGTGAGGGACGGCATATGGTGCAAGACTAAAAATACGATGATTAAGTGAAAATCGAGATCCTCAAAGGTGAGACTCAGTGCCCCCTTCTCCTGTCTTGATCCCATTATGCTAGCAGACAAACATGTAACCAATCCCCAGAGAAGCAATTATAGTGTTCTTCCCTGGAGAAAATGTAGAGATCCAGAGGAAAGCTCCCAGTGAAGCCCACAGTGGATAACTACCCCTGCCCTCCAGGCTTCTAGTCAGCTTTTTAGTTCCTCACTCTTAACTTATAATGGAGAGCCAAGGATCACCAGTTATTTGACAATAGTTATCAATGAGGAAGATAGAGATCAAAATAAACTCATAGGAAAAAGGGCACAGAGGAAACAGAGCTAATGCAGAGAACAGAAGAGAATTTCAAATAAAGTATAATATCCCTAAAGAAAAAAGAAGATATGGAAAAGGAAAACCAGAGGACCAAAAACAGCCCTTGGAAATTAAAAATATAGTAACCAAAATAAAATGTTCTGATACAAAGGTATGGTGATTTTCCTGTAGGTCCACAGCTTCTTTATTACCCCTCCCCTTGAGTGTGGGCTAGATTTAGTAGTTCTATTCTAACAAACAGAATAAGGTGGAAGTCACAGTCACTTCTGAGACTGTCATCAAAAGGCATTGCGGGGCCTCCCTGGTGGCGCAGTGGTTGAGAGTCCGCCTGCCGATGCAGGGGATACGGGTTCGTGCCCCGGTCTGGGAGGATCCCATGTGCCGCGGAGCGGCTGGGCCCGTGGGCCATGGCCGCTGGGCCTGCGCATCCGGAGCCTGTGCTCCGCAACGGGAGAGGCCACAACGGTGAGAGGCCCGCATACCGCAAAAAGAAAAAAAAAAAAAAAAAAAGGCATTGCGGCTTCCTTCCTCCTTCCACTCTCTCTCTCTCTCTGATCACCTGCTCTGAGGAAAGTTAGCTGCCAAGTGAGAACACTCAGGCAGCTTATTGGAAGGCCCACGTGGTGAGAAACTGAGGTGTCTTGTCAATAGCCAGAGAAGAACTGAGGCCTCCAGCTATGAGATGACTGCAGCTCCTGCTGACATCCTGTCTGCAACCACAAGAGAAACCCTTAGCCACAACCAACTAGCTAAACTGCTTCTTGATGCCTGATTCACAGAAACTATAAGGTAATAAATGTTCGTTGTTTTAAGCCTCTACATTTTAGGGTAATTTGTTACACAGAAATAGATAATTAACACAGAAGGTTGGAAGATAAAATTGAGGAACCTCCCAAAGAGTAAATGTTTTAAAACCCAAAGGAAGCATAGAGAAAGATTAAAGTTACAGGATCAGTTCGGGAGGTTTTAGAGCTGACAAATGGAAGTTCCAAAAAGAGAGAAGAGAGAAAATAGAGAATAAATTAATAAAGAAATAATAAAGGAAAATTTGTCAGAAATGAAGTGCACATATTTCCAGATTGAAGAAGCTCAGGGAATGTCTATCACAGTGAATGAAAAAAGATCTACAGCAAATTCCAACATTATGAAATTTCAAAACACTAGGGAACAAAAAGAAAAGCAAAAGCTTCTGGAAAGAAATACATCATACACAAAAGAATCCAACTGGAAGTTAGAGGACAATAAAGGTATAACTTCAATATTCTCAGAAAATGATTTTTCGACCTAGAATTCCATATCTGGAAAAACTGACAATCAAGCGTGAGGGTAGGGCTTCCCTGGTGGCACGGTGGTTAAGAATCCTCCTGCCAATGCAGGGGACACGGGTTTGAGCCCTGGTGCAGGAAGATCCCACATGCCGCGGAGCAACTAAGCTCATGCGCCACAACTACTGAGCCTGTGCTCTAGAGCCCGCGTGCCACAACTACTGAAGCCTGTGTGCCTGAAGCCCGTGATCTGCAACAAGAGAAGCCACTGCAATGAGAAGCCCGCACACCGCAACTAGGGAAAGCCCACGCACAGCAACGGAGACCCAACGCAGCCAAAAATAAATAAATTCATTAAAAAATGTGTGAGGGTAGAATAAAATCATTCTTCACTCAAAAATATACCTCCTACACATTCTTAGAAAACTATTCAAGGATATATTCCAGGAAAGGGAGAGAGTAAACCAAGAAAGAAAACATGGGATCCAGGAAATAGGGAATAAAACTTTGGAGAGAGGCAAAAGCAAGTTTCAGGACAAGAGCTATGCGCCAGGAGTAGGAGAAGGCAGAGTATAGGAGTAGGAGAGAGGAAGTTTGGGAAAAAAGGAATTGGTAGTTTATTTCTTGTGTTTTGGTAGATTATTTGTTGTGTTTTGAGTGATTGGAAAAAATATCATTGGGCATTTAATAGAGCTGTTGAAGTAATTTGTGGAAAAAAGTAACAGTAGTTACCTGGAGAACTAAGCAAGTGAAAAAAATGGTGGCAATTCTTAACTCTAGGGATAAACAAAAAATTGAACAAAAAAGGAAAAGTTATTATAGTGACATTATTTGGCTTAGCAGTGAAAAATTTTTACATATTTGTAAGACTACAAGACTATAGATATAAACTTGTATGTTCTATTGCTACATCCCAAATCATCAAATTTAGTGGCTTAAAAACAACATCCACAGGCTTCCCTGGTGGCTCAGTGGTTAAGAATCTGCCTGCCAATGCAGGGGACTTGGGTTCAAGCCCTGGTCCAGGAAGATCCCATATGCCATGAAGCCGCTAAGCCTGTGTGCCACAACTACTGAGCCACAACTACTGAGCCCGCGAGCCACAACTACTGAAGCCCGCATGCCTAGAGCCCGTGCTCTGCAACAAGAGAAGCCACTGCAATGAGAAGCCTGCGCACCGCAACA
The DNA here is from genome assembly GCF_964341445.2 of Mesoplodon mirus. Lineage (NCBI taxonomy): Eukaryota > Metazoa > Chordata > Mammalia > Artiodactyla > Ziphiidae > Mesoplodon > Mesoplodon mirus. The sequence continues at coordinate 55,186,392 of NC_138987.1, read as the reverse complement.
AAGAGTAGCCCCCGCTCGCCGCAACTAGGAAAAGCCAGCGCACAGCAACGAAGTCCCAACGCAGCCAAAAATAGTAAAAAAAAAAAAAAAAAAGCCAAAAAACAAAGAAAACAACATCCACTTACTATCTCACAGTTCTGTAAGTCTGGTAGTCTCTGCTTAGTCTCACAAGGCTGAAATCAAGGTGTTGGCTAGGCTGGGGTCTTATGTGGAGGCTCTAGGGAAGAATCCATTTTTCAGGTTCATTCAGGTTATTGGCAGAATTCAGGCTTTTGTGGTTATAGGACTGATGCCTTGCTGACTGTCAGCTGGGACACTCTCAGCTCCTAACTGCCACCCACATTGGCATGGAGGCCCCTGCATCTTCAAAACTGCACATGCTTCCAATCTCTGAATTCCTCTTTTGCTGTTAACTGGAAAAAACCACTCTGCTTTTAAAGGGCTTGTGTGATTAGATGAGGCCCACTCACATAATCTCCTTTTTTCCATGTAAAGTAACAATCACCAGAGTGTTATCCATCATATTCTGAGGGTCCGCCCACATTCAAAGGGGAGGGGATTATATAAGGGCAAAGTTCACTGAGGGTCATTCTTAGAATTTTGCTTACCACAAACCTAAAACTGTGACATAACTATACTGGAAAAACTAGGATGAGAGAGGGGAAGCACACGGTAGAGTATAAGAAAGCTAAATTTTCAACTCTCGTAACAGGAGGGCAATATATAATAACCCACAATGGAACAAGGGAAATTTGTGGGTTGGGCCAAGTGTGTTTCTCTGAGAGAGGGTGAACAACTCCTAATCTGGAGACAATAGCAGCCCCGTGGCATAATGCCAGGACCCAGCTGGGTGGGGGCAAGCAGGGGAGGGCTGGTGTAGGGCTATTAAGGGATTCCTAGCGTCCATTAGTGGGAATGCGTGAAACAGAGCTGAATACGTGAAACAGAGCTTCTTTGATGGAATTAGAAAGAGAACAGAGAGTGCCCAGTGGAGGCCTGTACAAGATCAGTCCTTCTCAATCTTAACGTTGTACTTTACTTTTTCCCAGTTATCCCCTCCCTTTACCCCAATGCAACTTTTGCTTTAGTACCTGCCCACGCTTAGTTTCCTTCACATGGGTTCTCCATTCTGCCTGGAATACCCTTTCTCCTTCATTTCTGTGCTTTCAAGCAATTCATCTTCTAAGACCTTAATCTTGTCACATTTCCTGTAAACCCTCCCTTTAGAATTAGTTTCGTCACTCAGTATCACTTATTCATTCACTCACCCTACAAATATATTTATTAAACCTCTATTATGTGAGGTACTGCTAGGTATTGTGGATATAATACAGGTCTGATATATACTCACTGCCAACTAAAACTCCTTCAGTGGTTCCCTATAAAGTTAAAAGGTTTAGCATGGCTAACAGTATCCTCAGTTATCTGGCCCCTGCCTAGCTTTCAAGGCCTGCTTCTCACCTCCTGTCTATGCTTTATCTGTACCCAAGGACTTGGAGTTCACTTAATAAGGTTCTCTCAATTCTCTGTTCCTTTGTCTGTGCTGTATTCCCTTGTCATCTACTTGGTTAACTCCAATCATCCTTTAATACTCAGTCCTGGAAGCATTTCCTGTGTGAGGTCTTCTCTAAAGGATCCCCCTATTCTCATTTCAAATCCAGTAGCATCAGGTACTTCCTCTTTTGTGGTTCCATAGTATTCCATATTTAATTGAATCATACACCATATTGCAAATTATTTTGTTTGCGTGCTTATCTTCATCTGATGGTCAGCTACTTTATGGCAGAGAGAGGTCTAATCCTATCCATCTTTGTAATGCTAGTCACCAACATAAAGCCTGACACATAGTTGGTGCTTAATAAATGTTGACTAAATAAGCAAATGAATAAGAATACACTTATTCGGTTGAACACATTGGGTGTCTTAATAAGGATATTAAATGACAGGAGAGGGAATGGATATCTTCCATATTCCATAATTTTAACTAGTATAATTGTTAATCTTGGGGGATAAAACTCTAACCCAAAGTAGGAAAAGAAATGGCTAAGAAGTGGCCCTTCTAACCCTCTATTCTATGTTCCCCTTACATGTTTCTTCAGTTGTGTCCCTTTTCTTGTTCCGAAAGGAATTTTGATATCCTAATAGATATAAGTTGAAGAAGGCCATCCTGGGTCTCCCCTGTCCTCTTCTGGAATGTTCAGACAGGAGCACTGGAGTCTGTTAGTAACCATGGTAATGTCCTGAAGAATCACTATGACTGACACGCCCTTTGTCTAAGGAGGCACAGGATTTATGAGTTCACAGTGGGGCTGGAGTGGGCTGGAGTGGCACAGGAAACAAGTGCCAGTTACCCTTCTTCTTGCCCTAGTCTTATTTGCAGAAAGCAGTGAGTAGAAAGAGCAATGAACTGGGCTTAAATCTTAGTTTTGCCATACTCTAGGTGTCTGACTTTGAATTGATTAAGCTTCAGTTTTTTAATTAAAAAAAAGGGCTATGATATCTAGTTCATAGAGTTATGAGAATTAAATGAGATAATGTATGCAAATTTCCTCAGCATAGTGTTCTGCATATAATGGAAACTTATATATGTATGTAATGCATATAATAAATCTGAATATGGTACTTTCAAAGTTATTTCAAGCAGCAGTGTGCTGGGCCAGTTCATACTGACTTTTGAGAGCTTCTTGCTAAATTTTCAGGCATTTTGAGAGCTGGTTGTTAACCCATCATTATTATTATTATTATTACAGATAATTTGTCTAAACTTACAATTGAATAAAATATATTTATTAAAAATAAAGGTAGTGAATACTAAAGATTCATCTTTTCCTAATTATTTTATTACATTTTACTATTATCTGTGTTCACGAGGTTATTTACATCTTTGTATCTAGATATTCTGTTCTGCTGTTTTCATTATTTTTCCTCTTTGCTTTTCAGTTTGGGAAGTTTCTATTGCCATATCTTCAACCTCACTGATTCTTTCCTTCGTCATGTCCAGGTTACTGATAAGCCCGTCAGAGGCATTTTTCATTTCTGTTACAGTGTTTTTGATTTCTAGCCTTTCCTTTTGCTTCTTAGAGTTTTCATCTCTCTGCTTACATCACTCATTTATCCTTGCATGTTATCCACTTTTTCCATTTGAGTCCTTAGCATATTAATCATAGTTTAATTCCTAGTTTTATAATCCCAAAGTTTTCGCCATATGTGAGTCTGGTTCTAATGCTTGCTTTGTCTCTTTAGACTGTGTTTTTTGCCTTTTAGCATGGCTTCTAATTTTTTTATAGAAAGTGAGACATGATATATTGGGTAAAAGGAACTGAGGTTCTATGTTTATCTGGCTGGGAGTCAGGCTGTGTTTCCTGTTTGTTATAGCTGTAGGTGTCAGAGGCTAAAATTTCCTCTGATGTCCTTGTCTTTGTCTTCCCTGTTGTCTTTGGGTTTCCCTAGAAGCTCCTTCTTTTTTTAAAAAAAATTAATTATATTTTTGGCTGCATTGGGTCTTGGTCGCTGCACGTGGGCTCTCTCTCGTTGCATCAAGTGGAGGCCACTCTTCGTTGTGGTGTGCAGGCTTCTCACTGCGGTGGCTTTTCTTGTTGCCGAGCACGGGCTCTAGGTACGTGGGCTTCAGTAGTTGTGGCATGTGGGCCCTAGAGTGCAGGCTCAGTAGTTGTGGCGCATGGGCTTAGTTGCTCCACGTATGTGGGATCTTCCCGGACCAGGGCTCAAACCCATGTCCCTGCATTGGCAGGTGGATTCTCAACCACTGCACCACCAGGGAAGCCCTAGAAACTCTTTTTTTTTTTTTTGTCTCTCACCATTTTTATTCAACATTGTATGGGTGATTCTACTCAGGGAGATTAGGTAAGAAAGAGAAATAAAAGGATCCAGGCCAGAAGGAAAGAATCAAACCATTTAATTAGTGGTTGCTTAGGGTTGGGGAGTGGGGGTAGGAGGGTGATAGCTAAAGTAGAAACTCCTTCTTAAATAGGGTCTGAGTTTATAGTTCTTTCATATGTAGTCACCTGTTATGGGAGCCCAACTGATGTGTTGGTAAAGTGCAGGGGAGGGGAATTGTTCTATAATTCTATTAGGTCTCAGTCTTTTAGTGAACTTGTGTCCCTGGTCTGTGACCTTCACAGGTGCTTCTTGTCTTTTTTCCCTCTTAGATGAAACAAGACAGCTATAGGAAGCTGGAGTTGGTTATTTTCCTTCTCCCACATAGGTTAGGCTCTGTTAAATAGTTTCCCTTGAGGGAAGGTCTTGGTAAGGAGAATGGAATGCTCTGGTATATTTCAAAATGGCTACTTTTTCCCTCTCCCTGCTGGAAGGATGAAGGGATTTTTCTCCAATCTTCATAGTAAGACCTGTGGGGCTCCTAGAGGTAAAACTCATGAAAATATGGGCAACACCTTAGGCTGGGCCTCCAGGAGTTTTTAAAAAAAATCTTTCAATCTAGTTCAGTCTCCACCAATTAGTCAATTGCCCTTTAAGTATTCCTGTCAGTTGCTGGTTCCAGTAGTAGTTTTTGTTCCTAGTAAGCCATGATTCGGTGTTCTGCCTGTTCTGATCTTGCCTGTCTCTCTAGTTTTTGTGGTGGAGATTTGCCCTGTCACTTCAATTCTCTGATGGATCTAAGAAGGGTTATTGATTTTCAGTTTGTTCAGCTTTTTTGTTGTTGTGAGAACAGGAGTGATAATTTCCAAGCTCTTTACATGTCAGATAGGAAACCACAGAAGTCCCTGTCTATTGCACTTGTATGGAGGAAATACTATGTCATGGTATGTTCATCTCTTCCCAATTTCATGATCAGTGATGTCACATTGGTAGTTTGAAATTGACCACGGTGGGAGAGTTTACACTATAGAAATTGGCAAATACTACAAACAAGGTCTTTATTTGTTTTGTTGATTGTCAAGAAAGTGATCAAGAAAATGTTAATAATGTAGATTAAGTTTAAAAGTGTATCATATCTGTAGCCATTACATTGTCAAAAGCACAAAAAATTGAAATATTTTTGCAGTATTCAAAAACTATTATCCAGTTCAGCAAAGATGTTGCTCAAGTCACTGACAAATAAGTGAAGTTCCAACATAAGTCTCATTGTTTCACTTTCATCTTATTAATGCAAATGAAAATGTCAACCAGCAATCAAAGCTATACAGGCATCCCTCATTTTACTGCACTTTGCTTTACTGCACTTTGCAGATACTATGCTTTTTACAAATTGAAGGTTTGTGACTACACTGCATTGAGCAAGTCTACTGGCTCAGACTTTTTTCCAACAGCATTTGCTCACTTCGTGTTTCTGTGTCACATTTTGGTATTATTCCTTTTTCATTATTTCTTTTTCGCAATATTTCTTTTTCATTATTATTATATTTGTTATAGTGATCTGTGGTCAGTGATGCTACTGTTGCAAAAAGATTACAACTCACTGAAGGCTCAGGTGGTGGTTAGCATTTTTTAGCAACAAAGTATTTTTTAATTAAGGTATGTATATTGTTTTCTAGACATAATGCTATTGCACGCTTAATAGACTAGAGTAAACATAACTTCTTATGACTGGGAAACCAAAATATTCGTGTGACTCACTTTATTGCAATATTCGCTTTATTGTGGTGGTCTGGAACCGAACCCACAATATCTTCAAGGTATGCCTGTATTCATTTGTCAAATGCCATCATAGGTTGGTTCTTGATTCAAGAGTTTGGCAAAAGTCAATGAAAGCATTCTGTGAGAATCAGTTGGCTATGAGAAAATTATGATAAAGAATATTGTATATTTTAATTTTTGTAAATTGCATGCTATACATCCTTTCTATCAGTAAATTTTACAATAAACTTATGTAAATATACACATCACTGAACATGGAGTTGGGGATAGTTATGAATAGCACACCATCCTTTCATATTTTAGTTTGGAGACTATATGAATGTTGGGGAGAAATTGTTTTAAAAGTAGTAAATGGTAATGTGTGACATGACTGAAATATGACATTCACAAGCACAAAACAAAAAAGATCAAACCATGAAATATCATCCTGTACCCAGAATAAGTAGCCTTACAAGTGTGAGTTACAGGGAATGGAGTCCTATTTAAAATTTAAAAAAAGGACAGGAAAATTCCTCTGGTCTAAGATTTTGTCAATTGTTCTTTAAGGGCAATGTATCTGAAAGCTAACATCTTTGACAATTAGCATGTATTGAACACCTACCATATGTCAGATGGTGTTCTGTTCAGGATGACCCTTATGATCACACAGCTAGTTAATACAGTAACTGGGAATTTTTAGGACATTATACTAAGTGAAATAATCCAGTCACAGAAAGACAAATACTGTATGATTCCACTTATATGAAATATCTAAAGTAGTCAAACTCAAAGAAACAGAAAGCAGAATGGGAGTTGTCAGGGCTGGGGGTAGGCGGAAATGGGGAGTTGTTCAATGGGTAGAGAGTTTCAGTTTTGCAAAAAGAAAAAGTTGTAGATACCTGTTGCCTAACAATGTGAATATAGTTAACACTACTGAACCATACACTTAAAAGTGGTTGAGATAGTTTTAAAAAAAAAAGAATAGCTGGGCTTTGAAGCCAGGCCTGAATCAAAAACTCATGTTTAGCAATTATGTAATCACAGCTGCCTACTTTCAAATAATTTCATCTTCAGTCAAAGAATATTTCCTTTCTCTGATTTGCACAGGTCCCCCTCTTCTGTATGGCCGGTAGCAAGCCATTGGCTAGCAGCTGCATTGCCTGAAGCCTGTCAGATACCAGAACGTTTTCTTGGAAGATTGGTACACAGCCACCATCGCAAATTCAAAATGGAGTCATCAGTCCAAGAGATTTAGTGGAGAAACAAACACAGGTCAGAGAAATAGGCAAGAGGAGTCTGGGAGAAATAATTTTGGCTGTTTAAAAGACAAAATTCATGATGACATAACTGAGAACGTGCTTTTCTATTAAAAGAAGTCTGTCATGGAAGAGGTTTGAAATCATAATTTTTTAATGTTATAACTTGAAGTAAGTATTTTTTCCTGAATTCTTCCAGAGTAAAACAGAGCTAAAGCTAATTATAGGCAGTATATGGCAGAGGAGGGCCTGGAGTGGAAGAAAATGCTTCTGAGAATGAATTAGAATCAAACTGAGTGGGAGCAGCCATGTCTAGAAATGACAAAACTCAAAATATTTATTATAAAAGACAAAAGATTCTAATATTACCCAAATTTAATCAAGGTGAATTGGGTATTCCAGAAAAGCAAGAGTACAGCTTGCTAGAATGGAAAGAACAATGGAATCAGACTTGATTTTAAAATCTACACTGATAAGTTGTGTAGTGTAGGACAAACTACTTAATCTTCCCAAGCCTCAGTTTCACTATTGTAGGTTGTTGTGAGCATTTGTTTGACAAACACTTATTGACTACTAGGGCCAGGACTGACTGCGTAGGTGCTAGGGACACAAAAATGAAGATGGTATTGTTCTTGCCATCAACTTCAATATAATGTAATAAATATTATGAGAAAATCTACTGAATGTTTTCTACGTGCCCGGTACTAATATACATTCTTTAAACTCATTAAATCTTCATTTAAACCTTTTCAGAAACTAAACCATATGTACTACACCATTTACAAGAGGCACAGAAAAGTTAAGTATCTTGCCTAGGATCAAACAGCCCTCAAACTGCTGGGCTTCATCTTGACAGGTGGCAGGAATTTACAAATCTGTGCACGCGCAGGGTGGAAGTGGAAGCTTTCCACCCGGAAGGAGTTCACCCGTTCGCAAAATAGGGATTAAAATATCACTATCTCTTGGGGTTGTGTCAACTAAATGAGATAGTATATTTAAGAGTCAGCATTGTGGTAAGCACTAAATTATTACTATTAATTCCATTTTATTCCTTTAAGTTGGCTCATCGTGGCGAAGGAATGTTTTCAAGGCTTTAGCTACATATTGCAACGCGGCTTTTCAAATGGGTAATTTATACTGCTACCAACAGTGCGGGAGCTTTCCAGTTGCTTTATGTTACAATATACGGTAGGGCTACTCTCTTTGATTACTTTTCTCAGTTTTTGACAGTCTCACACGTTTTCTCTGTCAAGTTCGCCATCTGCCCCGTTTTATACCGTCACCTACGTCACAAGCGAAGTTCTCCGAGGAACCGCCCAGCGGCGCGTGAGCGGACGCCTCATTCAACTTTGCTCAGCGCGCGAAGGCAGAACCCAGTTCTCGCGAGAAGAGACGTGTTTTTTTTTGAACGAGAACTCCTAACCGCACCTTGCCTCTCAAGGGTCACATGACTGGCGCCTGGGTCCTCGACGCAAGGTGTTTCCTGATCGCCTGCTGCCTGTTAACTCGGCTACAGACTGACCCGAGGTCCGTTCCGGAAGTAGATTCTTTAATTTAGCAACCCGTCGGCGGAAGCGTGTCACAATCAAGCCGTTCTCCCCTAGCGGAAGTTTGGCACGTCGCAGTTGCCTCCGTACAGCGGATGTGTGTCGCCGCTTAGGTGACGCTGGGAAGTGCTTGCAGCCGCCGCCGCTGCCTTTTGGTTGAAGCACTATGGAGGGAGAGAGAAAGAACAACAATAAACGGTGGTATTTTACTCGAGAACAGCTGGAAAATAGCCCATCCCGTCGTTTTGGCCTGGACCCAGATAAAGAACTTTCTTATCGCCAGCAGGCGGCCAATCTGCTGCAGGACATGGGCCAACGTCTTAACGTGTATCCTTGCGGCCTAGGCCTTCGGCCTTGGAGTAGGTCCCGCCCTGTTCGGGCGTCCAGGCTTCAGGGTCTGTCAGACAGAAGGGAAGAGGGTGGGCAGGGACTGGATGTCTAGTTAGGAGAGCCTACGATGGGGCGAACTGAAGTTAAGCGTTCGCTGGAGGGAAGCGAGGCCGAGTTAATTTCCCACTCGCTCACCCGTGCCATCAGCCTTGCTGGGAACGCGTATCCTTTCCGCTTTGTGTTTTAACTCCTCTTACTAGTAGTCTGTTTTCGGTGTGTTCTGATCTCCGACTCTGGTGACTTCGAGATTCTGCTTTTCTACTATGCTCTAGGGATCTGGTGGAGCTTTCACTGTTGATGGCTGCCTCTTGAACTTAGTGTGTAAAGAGAGTTTTGAGAAATTTCGATACCTGAAGGTCTTATAAAGAGAGTGGTCTAGAATTAATGCCCCAGCTTTGGCTTAAAATCCGTTCCTTCCCCTTACTAGTTGTTTAAGAAACCTGTCGAATTCTTGGTTTTCTTGTATGTAAAATGGGGGTGATAACTCATGAATTTGATTTCTATGCCCAACACAATGCTTGGCACTCATATATTAAAGTAGCTACTGTTAAGAGTTTTATAGCATTTCAGAGGAAGGAAGGATGTCAGTGTAGATTTGTAGGGATGTAGACCTACAGACCTAATGTTCTAAAAAGCCTTTTATAAAATACTGGGTTTTAAAGTTACTCAGAGTGCTAATGTATATTCGTTTTCCTCATATTTCAAAGATTTAGTGACTTTTTTCCCTTTAAATGTTTTTGTTTGTCAGAAAACCTACTCATTTTGTAGCAGAGAAAGATATATAAAGTTCTTTCCACTCTGGAAGTGAAAATTTATTCTTGGGTGCAGCTTCCATTTAAATGTGTTGCTGGCTGTATGTTTGTGTCTTAAGGTTGTGCTCACTTCAAAAGAGGTGTCCTCTTTGGTGCCCGTATCCAGTTTGTTTCTTAAGCATCCAGTCAGTACTGAGTTAAACCTTTTTTTTTTTTTTTAATTCTGTTTCAGTGCATCGTAGCACTTTCCTTTTTACATGTGTGTCATTAAGGTTGTTGCCATCGTGATACTGTCTCATCTCTGTATATCCCACATTGTTTTCTGAGGTCTTTATAATAAGACATTCAAAAGTTTTTCTTTTCAAGGGAACCCTTGTACACTGTTGGTCGGAGTGTAGCTTGGTGCAGTCACTGTGGAAAACAGTATGGCGGTTTCTCAAAAAGCTAAAAATAGAACTGCTATTTGACCCAGCAATTCTACACCTGGGTATATATCTGAAAAACACAAAAACACATATTTGAAAATATACATGCACCCCAGTGTTCATAACAGCATTATTTATAATTGCCAAGATATGGAAGCAACCTGAATGTTCATTGAAGGATGAATGGATAAAGATGTGGTATATATACACAATGGAATACTACTCAGCCATAAAAAAGAATGAAATAATGCCATTTGCAGCAACATGGCTGGACCTAGAGATTATCATACTAAGTGAAGTAATCAGAGAAAGACAAATACCATGTGATATCATTTATAGGTGGAACCTAAGAAATACAACAAACTAGTGAAAACAAAAACGCATACTCACAGATACAGAGAACAGACTAGTGGTTACCAGTGGGGAGAGAAGGGAGGGGCAAACTACTGGCTGTAAGTTAGGCTATAAGGATTTATTGTACAACAAGGGGACTGTAGCCAATATTTTGTAATAACTGGAAATGGAGCTCTTTAAAAATTAAAATCAGAAAGAATGTTTTTCTTTTTAGTGAGTATCAAATAACTCACTGAATGAATATCAAATCATAGTGTTTCTGGTCCCAGGGATCACCTTATGAGTGCCAGAGAGAAGTAGAACTGAAAAGGTAATTGCTGGAGCTTAGAAGGTGAGGAGGTACGTGGAGACATACCTAGGGGCAGATCAGGGAGGGTGTTGTAAATCATGTGCAGAGAGATCCTGTGCAAGTGTATCGCCTTGGCAGGATTTTCAGTAAGCAAGTCACAGGTTTAGGTCTTATATAGTTTTGTTCATATTCCTTCTTGATCCACATGCTGAGAAGCTTTGCTTGTTTATTAATTCAGCAACTTTATAGTGAATGTCTGTTACATATAAGACAATGTGTTAAGTGTCAATTGGAGGTTAATTGATGAAAGAACAGATTTGCTTTTTTTTTTTTTTGCGGTATGCGGGCCTCTCACTGTTGTGGCCTCCCCCGTTGCGGAGCACAGGCTCCGGATGCGCAGGCCCAGCGGCCATGGCTCACGGGCCCAGCCGCTCCGCGGCATATGGGATCCTCCCAGACCGGGGCACGAACCCGTATCCCCTACATCAGCAGGCGGACTCTCAACCACTGCGCCACCAGGGAGGCCCCAGATTTGCTTTTTAATTCTTAGAGGAAAGTATGATTTTCTTTTTTTTTTTAAGTTGAAGTATAGTTGATGTACAACGTTGTGTTAGTTTCAGGTGTACAGCAAAGTGATTCAGTTATACATATATATACATAATCTTTTTTTTGTTTTTGCCACACCACACGGGTTGTGGGCTCTTAGATCCCCGACCAGTGATTGAACCCAGGCCCACGGCAGTGAAAGCGCTGAGTCCTAACCACTGGACTGCCAGGGAATTCCCTACATATTCTTTTTCATATTCTTTTCCATTATGGTTTATTACAGGATATTGAATATAGTTCCCTGTGCTATACAGTAGGACCTTGTTGTTTATTATATATATAGTCATTTGTATCTGCTAATCCCAAACTCCTAATTTATCCCTTTTCCCCCTTTGGTAACCATAAGTTTGTTTTTTGGGTCTGTGAATTTGTTTCTGTTTCATAAATGAGTTCATTTTTGTCATATTTTAGGTTCCACATTTAAGTGATATCATATGGTATTTGTCATTCTCTTTCTGACTGACTTAGTATGATAATCTCTAGGTCCATCCATGCTGCTGCAAATAACATTATTTCATTCTTTTTTATGGCTGAGTAGTATTCCATTCTGTATATATACACTACATCTTCTTTATCCATTCATCTGTTGATGGACATTTAGGTTGTTTCCATGCCTTGGCTATTGTAAAGAGTGCTGCTATGAACATTGGGGCGCATACACCTTTTCTTTCTTTTTTTAAAAAAAATTTATTTATTTTATTTATTTATTTTTGGCTGTGTTGGGTCTTCGTTGTTGCGTGCGGGCTTTCTCTTGTTGCAGTGAGCGGGGGCTATTCTTCGTTGAGGTGCACAGGCTTCTCATTGTGGTGGCTTCTCTTGTTGCGGAGCACGGGCTCTAGGTGCATGGGCTTCAGTAGTTGTGGTGCGTGGACTCAGTAGCTGTGTCTCGTGGGCTCTAGAGCGCAGGCTCAGTAGTTGTGGCACACGGGCTTAGTTGCTCCACGGCATGTGGGAATCTTCCCGGACCAGGGCTCGAACCAGTGTCCTCTGCTTTGGGAGGCGGATTCTTAACTACTGCTCCACCAGGGAAGTCCCTATTTTTAGTTTTTTAAGGAAGCTCCATACTATTTTTCACAGCGGCTGCATCAATTTGCATTTCCACTAAGAGTATAGGAGGTGTCTCTTTCTCCACACCCCTGAGAGGTAAGTATGATTTTCATTTAGGGGCATCCACTGTGCTTGGCTGCATGGTCCTTTTGGGAGGATATAGAGGTTGTATTTTTGGGAATTGTACTGCCTGTCTGTTTTGGGACCTTAACTTGAACATTTTAGCTCACAATTGACCATCAACACTGCTATAGTGTACATGCATCGATTCTACATGATTCAGTCCTTTACACAGTTCCATCGAAATGTAAGTATAATTTTTTTATATGGTGTAATCCTTTTATGATTAATCTCAACTTCATATTTCTTTTGTGGTTGATCTTTGCTGCTGAACTGGGATTTGAAGTTTAGAGTTTATGATTGATCACTTTCATTATGTGTCACACTGCTGTTCTGAATCCAGCCTTCCAGTTTTCCTGTGAAGTGTCTAGCTAGTTGTTTAGCTTTAGTGCATCCTTAGAGTAGGTGGATTCTCTAATAAAATAGATTATTGAACATTTAAACTTAACGTTTTTGGATTGGGAGAGTAGCATTAAAGGGGGTAGCATTACACTTAATTTAAGTGTAATTTTTGAAATGGTTAATAATAATATGGGCACAGGGAAACAAGTGAATGTTAAGTCATTTACATTTTCTAAAAACCTTTGATAAAATTCCCATCAGTGACCAGTTGGAAGGGGAAGGTACGTTATGTGATAACTGGGGGATGACTTTTAAGACAGAAAAAAGAAAATAATAGTAATAAAGGGATTTTTTTTTTTCTGGACAGAATTGTAAATAGTGCTATTTTCAGTTTTGCTACCTGAAATGGTCCTATTTAACATTATTGTAAATAACTTGGAAGCGAGTGCATAGTGATATCGCAGTTGCAGGTAAGCTTATATTTGTTTAATAAAATCACAAGGTAATAGGGCTAAACTTGAACACTTCATATGGATTTGTGAGTCAAATATTTCATTATTTTTTTAAGAAAAGGTTACGTTTTGAGGAAAGGTGTTTCAGACTTTTCCTTAGGATGATAGTTTTTTTTTTTTTAAATAAATTTATTTATTTTTGGCTGCATTGGGTCTTCATTGCTGCGCTCAGGCTTTCTCTAGTTGTGGCGAGCGGGGGCTACTCTTCGTTACGGTGTGTGGGCTTCTCGTTTCAATGGCTTCTCTTGTTGTGGAGCACGGGCTCTAGGTGCCCGGGCTTCAGTAGTTGTGGCTCGTGGGCTCTAGAGCACAGGCTCAATAGTTGTGCACGGGCTTAGTTGCTCCGCGGCATGTGGGATCTTCCTGGACCAGGGCTCAAACCCATGTCCCCTGCATTGGCAGGCAGATTCTAAACCACTGTGCCACCAGGGAAGTCCCAGGATGATAGGTTTTGAATTTTTATGCCATAGGAAGAGAAACTGGAAAGTTAGATATTGCTCTTGTAAGATATTGGTGGACTCAGTATTGGGAGTAATTGCACAGGAAACCCTTTAGAGTGTGGATTAACTATTCCCAATTTTTGCTGATTATTCAATCAATTGGGCTGTCTCCTACCCTTAACCTCCCTACCTCCTCTGATTGCAAGGAACACATTCTTAATAAGAGAGAGAGAAGCATTTAATGAGGCTGTCTGATAGCTCTAGAATAGAAAGTAGTGGATAAAGAACAGAATTTGAAGAGGAAGTCCATAGTTGTCTTGCCCATTATGAAAGTTTTCTACATTTCTTTTATTATGGTAAAGGTTTGAAATCTAGGGTGAACTACATCTCGAATCAATTTGTCTATGCATATGTATGTGTGTGTGTATGTATATTTCCCCTATTTTTACCTTTTAAATTATATCTTGTTTTATTTTCTATGCCTTTATCTTAGCAAGGACAGAGACTCACTTTTCTGTGTATCCTCTAAAGCACTTTTCAGTAAACTTGTTGAATGAATGAATGATCTGGTAAATTATCCAATATAAAGAGATTCTTCTGGAGTTTATGACCTTTTCCAAAATCCAATGATTCTTTTTTTTTTTTTTTTTGTGGTACACGGGCCTCTCACTGTTGTGGCCTCTCCCGTTGCGGAGCACAGGCTCCGGACGCGCAGGCTCAGCGGCCATGGCTCACAGGCCCAGCTGCTCCGCGGCATGTGGGATCTTCCCGGACCGGGGCACGAACCCGTGTCCCCTGCATCGGCAGGCGGACTCTCAACCACTGCGCCACCAGGGAAGCCCCAATGATTCTTTTAATTTGAGGTTATTGGTCCTCTTTAGAGAATTGATTTTAGGCACATTCTGGAATTAACAGATGAAAAATATCACCCCTTTAGTATGTTAATTCTAAGAGTTTAGCTGTGATGAGTCCAAATTCAAATTTGAGGGGACTTAATACATTGTTGTGGCATTGAAATGTAATATGTAGTGTGAAGTGCTCATACATTTTTCTTGTTATTTTTTCTTATTACAAAGGTAGTTAAGTGCTCATCGTAAAAATTAAAACAGTACAGAAATGTGTAAGGCAGAAAGTGAAAGCTCTTCTGCAATCCCATCCTCCAGAAGTAACCTTTGATAAACATTTTGGTAATAGTGTCTCAGACATTTTTCTGTGCATATGGTACCAGCATTTATGTATTTCTATAAAAATCACTTCTTACTGTACCACTCTTACACAATTGCCTTTATTGCTTAACAGTATGTATGTATTGGACATTTTCTTATTGGTTTCTCATTTTAAGTGGCCACATAGTATTTATTTGAGTAGTTACTATAATTTATTTTACCATCTCTCTATTGGTGGATATTTGGGTTGTTTATAGTTTATTGTATTATAAATAATGTTACATAAGTTAGTCTGGTACATATATCATGCACTTATGACTATTTTATAGATTCCTGTAGGTGGAATTGCTGTGTCCAAGGGTATGCATTTAAAAGTTTTTTTGTGTCAGTTTGCTCTACTGAAAGATTATATCAACACACATTGTTTCTAGCACTGTGGGGGAGGGTTCTTTCCTCTGCATCCTCACTAACAACAAATACTCATTACTTCAAGAAATATCAAGTTCTAACTACTTGTCAAGCACTAGGGATAGAGTGGTGAGCAAGATAGTGGAAGTCCTAAGTTATTTTCTTAATTTACATTTCTTCAGTTAGTGAAGTTGAACTTCTTATGCCTATTGGTCATTGTTCTTCTTGTGAAATTGAAGAATTGACTTAAAAATTGTCTCTTGTTTCTTTTTGCCCGTTTTATTTTTTTTGATTTTCTCATTTTTATGAGCTCTTTATATATCATGTGCCATATGTCATGTGCTGTGAATATTTTTCTCGTTTTGTTGTAACTCTTCGTTTATAGTGTTTTCAAATTCAAGCCTAGAGTTCTTGCCTTTTTAAAAAAATTTTAAAATTTTTGTTGAGATATAACATAAAGTAAAGCACAAAAGTCTGAGGTGTGCAGCATGATTACTTTTTGCATTATATATACATAACCACCACTCAGAACAAGATACAGTATATTTCCAGTACCTTGGAAGGTAGAGAAGTTGTCTTTTGATTGAAATAAATTTTATTTCTTTAGCAGACATGATTAAATGACTGGTTTATTTTCACTTAAATCCTGGCATTGCATTTACTTTTTTTTGAGAAGAAATTCAACCTCATTAATTGAATTTCTGTATGTACTGTCCTAAAAGTTTTCAAGTGGGGGAATGTAAAAGTAGTGGTGAGCAACTTGGTGTATGTGTATTTATTCTGTATTTTATAATATTTGATATACAGGTGTTGTCTTTTAATAGCTGACAAATTTGGGTGTATATTACTCTCATTAGCTGACTCTTAAAAGGTCAAGTTTAGTGGTTAAGATGATGGGCTCTGGAGTCAGACTTGTCTGGATGTGGATCCTTGCTGCACTGCCTACCAGCTATATGCCTTTGAGCAAGTTACCATACGCCTCAGTTTTCTCATCTCTTTGGGGTCAATAATAGTGCCTACCTCATAGAGTAGTTAGTAGGGTATAGGTGAATGAATTTACAAAGTGTCTGCATATAGCAAACAAGTAAGTATTCACTAGCATTATTATTGTTCTTTTAAAATGGAGAAAATCTGGGCTTCCCTGGTGGCGCAGTGGTTGAGAGTCCGCCTGCCGATGCAGGGGACACGGGTTCGTGCCCCGGTCCGGGAAGATCCCACATGCCGCGGACCGGCTGGGCCCGTGAGCCATGGCCGCTGAGCCTGCGCGTCCGGAGCCTGTGCTTCACAACGGGAGAGGCCACAACAGTGAGAGGCCTGCGTACCGCAAAAAAAAAAAAAAAAAAAAAAGAGAAAATCTTATACTCTTACCTGGAATTCCTCTGGGAAATTGCCTTTGATGGGAAAATAGTTTGATAAGCTAGCTTGTTATATGATTCCATGAGGAGCTATGAGTATTTATATGGTTGATTGGACAAAAAGGAGGTTGAAATTTATCTCCTGTGGTCTTTCACTTAACTGAGATATTATCTTGCCTTGTAAGCCATTGTTTGTGTACCATATTTTAGTTAGATTCTTTCAAATATATTTTTAGCCTCTTGAAAGCAAAGTTGTAGGCTTAAAATCTTAAGTGTTGTCTCTGAGTTGTCCTTCTCCTTTTCCCCTGTGTCCAATCAGTTATAAAGTCCTGTTAATTTTTATAGTGGTACTATTTTTTCTCCCCCTGTAAATATATATTGTCATCATAAAGTTAAAGGAGGACAGGGACTTCCCTGGTGGTGCAGTGGTTAAGAATCCACCTGCCAATGCAGGGGACATGGGTTCGATCCCTGGCCTGGAAGATCCCACATTGCCATGGAGCAACTAAGCCTGTGCGCCACAACTAGTGAGCCTGCACTGTAAAGCCCGCGAGCCACAACTACTGGCCCGTGCACCACAACTACTGAAGCCCGTGCACCTAGAGCCCGTGCTCCACAGCAAGAGAAGCCACCGCAATGAGAAGCCTGCGCACCACAGTGAAGAATAGCCCCTGCTCACCACAACTAGAGAAAAAAGCCCATGTGCAGCCACAAAGACCCAATGCAGCCAAAAAAAAAAAAAAAAAAATTGAAAGAGGACAGATGAAAGGAGAAAGTGATGGTTTCCCTATAACACAGTGTTCAGAGATAATCCTGTTAACGTTTTGGCGTATATTCCATTAGAATTTTTTTCTCTGTATGCAAATACATATATGTATATTTACTGAAAACCTATTTGTTTTCCAAGGTGAAAGCTGGGTTTCTTTTTTACTTTATTTCTACTGCTAGTGCCTACTCTAAACTTTATTTCCTAATGCCTGTGTTATCATTATTGTTGTTTTAATATTTATTTGTTTATTTTATTTATTTATTTGGTTGTGCCAGGCCTTAGTTGTGGCAGGCGGCCTCCTTAGCTGGGGCATCCATGTGGGATCTAGTTCCCTGACCAGGGACTGAACCTGGGCCCATTGCATTGGGAGCACGGAGTCTTAACTACTGTGCCACCAGGGATGTCCCTGCCTGTATTATTAAAATTTTCTCTTTAATAAAATTAACTTTTAATGTATCTATCCTTTCCTTTTAGTACCACCTACCACTGGATTAACCTTTCCAAATATTTCTTAAACTCTACATTTTTTTTTTCTAAAGTCTGTAGTGTCACTCTCTTCTTAAAAATCTTTTGTGTCCCACATCACTTTATTTATATCTTTTAACTAAACAACTCAGTTTAGTGTTCAAAATGTGCTTTATGCCCCGATTTCTCACACCTTTGTTCGTGCCCATTTTCCTCTGGTTTTTCTTTGTTTATCCTAAGGTCTAGTAGAATATATGTAGCAAGCTCCATATATAACTGCAACAAATATGAAGGAAGAGAATTGTTATTCTGAATTGAATTTGTGGAGAAAAATCTATTCTAGCAAAGTATAACATAACTGCAGGGATACAAATAAATGTTAGAATGCATGTCAGTTCTACTCAGGAAATAGATATTTCACTTTTATAAAATTATTTATTGCTTTCTTTAACTCCTGGTGAATTGTAGTTCATGCCATTGCCATCTTTGATTCATTGAAGTATTCTTGTTAAGGTTCTAGAGACGTTGTGCTTCCTGAGGTTTCCCAGATCACCAGGCTATGTCTATGTTCTATTGCTCTAATTTCTTGTTTAGTGTCTGAGTTTTCTGTCTGCTTGTGGATTGGCTTGACTTTTTTATTTTGGCTGTGCTTCGAGGCTTACAGTATCTTAGTTCCCCAACCAGGGATGGAACCCCTGTCCTGGCAGTGAGAGTGCCAAGTCCTAACCACTGGACGGCCAGGGAATTCCCTGGCTTGACTTTTTTTCCCCCCTCTAATTACCTTCTACTTATAACCTGTTGAATATAATACTATACTTTGAATTCTTTTTTTAAAGACTTGTGCTCCTCGCCATATGTAAGTATAATTGAGATAATTTTTGCATACAATAAAATTCCTCCTTTGGGTGTACAATTCACTGGTTCTTAGTATATTCAGAGTTGGGCAACCATCACCATGATCTAATTTCAGAGCATTTACATCACCCCAGAAAGAAACCCCTCATGCTTTAGCAGTCACTCCCATTCCTCTCTTCTCCCAGCCCCTGGCAACCACTAATCTACTTCTGTCTCCATGGATTTGCTGATTCTGGACATTTCAGTTTACTCCTTTAAAAAAAGTATATAGAGTGCTTTGATAAAACTTAATAATCTCATTTAAAATAGAAAGCTGTCTATTTACATCCAGTGGTTTCTTGAATAGGTAGCTTTTAATGAGAGTTTGTTGAAGGATTGGTTTTCAGAAGTGGACGTGGTTAATGGATAGGAGAGGAGAAGATATTTAAGTAGAGGAGGAGAAAGCATAAACAAGAGGTGACGAAGTTGAGGTAAGCAAAGAAGTTGGTTTAAGACTTAGTTCTTTTTTAGATCTACCTTACTCTAGAAATAAACAAATAATAAATGTGATTTATTTTCTCTTCATCCAGTCTGTGGCTCCAGCAGCCTTATTTTTAGCAGCCAAAGTAGAGGAGCAGCCCAAAAAATTGGAACACGTCATCAAGGTAGCACATGCTTGTCTCCATCCACAGGAATCACTTCCTGATACTAGGAGTGAGGTAGGGGATTAATTATACACATCTGTTTTTCTTAATTTATTTTGATCATAACTTAGTTTTTTAACTTTGATTTACTGACGTCTGAATTGGGGCTGTTAAAGGAACTTTTAGTGTTTGTTTTTTCCTTAACAAAAACATCACAGAAATTTATGGCAAAAGTTAATTGTATTCATTCTGATAAAATTGGAAAATGCAGAAAAAGAAGAAAATATATTACCTAGATGTAATTTGTACCACAGATATATAAATGAACCAGTATTTCCAGCTTCTTTTCTATGAGTAGCTACACATGTATATATTTTATACCTGCTTTTTTCACTTACTATATGCCAAATATTTTCCCATCAATTCTCTGCTTCCTTTAAATATTGATATAGTATTTCATCATATACATACATATATTTTAACCATTTTCTCTTAAGATAATTTCCAGCTTTTAACCACTATAATATCACTATGAAGAAAATTCTTTTAGATTTTTTAATGAATTTTTTTAAGTGAATCTTGTCACTGGTGCATGTGTGCTTAACTTTTTAAGAAATTACAAGTGTGCTCATAATAAAAGAACCCAAACACTAAAGAATCATTTAAAGTCAAAGGTTAAGCTCATCTCCCCTCCTTCTCCTAGGAGGATACTGCTGATTACAGTTCAGATATGTATTCTTCCACACCTTTATCCTATGTGTATACATATAGCTTTTTCCCCTTTCCATCCTTCCTTGACTTTCTAAAGAAGGGAAACTCCTGGCTTTAGAAATCAGTGATTGGGGAATGATGAGTTTGGAGAAAAATTATGGATTTCTGTTACTAGATTATTTGTCTGTTACAGTGGCTACATGAGTCATCCATTATCAAATTAAGTGGAATTGTGTGTTCTTCTGATCATATTGGGCAAAGTGGTTGTGGGGACGGTTTGTTTTGATAATAGCCCCTTATTATGTAACTTAAGTGTTTCGCATAGCAGTGTCTTGACTTACTTTGTTTTCTCTTTGGGCTGCACCAGTAGTTTTGTTGAAGAGCTGTTGGTCTGGACTTTTATTTATGTTAGAGACTATAACTGCCATTGGTCTACAGAATTGACCAAATAAATTTTTATTTTAACAAAATAAGACAAAAAATAAAATCCCTACTTTATTTTTTTTTCTTTCAAGTATATTTACATGACTTCTCACGTGAGTCTCTCTTATGAGGTGACTAGGAGAAGATACTTTCTTCACTATATGGAAAGGGGAACTAGCATAGTTTAAGTCCTTACGGGACTTATTCAAGATCATAAAGTTCAATGGAAAGTTAGCAGCAACATAAGTCTCTTAACTCCTGGCTCAAATCTCATTCTCCTAGAGCTCTAGACCAGTGCTGTCCAATAGAAATATAGGGGAAGTCACATACGTAATTAAATATTTTAAACTTTTCATTAAGCTTTATATAAAAATCTTTACTTAAAAAAATTAAGATTAATTTTAATATGTTATATTTTATATATTATTTTCTTTAACCCCCAAATATAGTCATTTCAGCATATAATCAAATTTTAAAACATTATTAATGAAGTGGTTTACATTATTATTTCTTAACTAAGTCTTCACAATTCAGTGTGTATTCTACATTCATAACACATTTCAAGTGCTTGATAGCCATGTGTGGATAGTGGCTACAGTAATGGCCAGTACAAATCTGAAAGAATTTTTTGTTTGTTCCCTTTTCCTTTGAACCCATTTATGAATTTTAAAAATCTAGCATTACTCCAAAAGGAAGGTTTAACAGGAGTCAAATGTTTGAGATTGCCTACAGTACCGTGAGAAGGCTCTGCCGTGTATTTTGATGATGTTGAAAAACAATATATTTTAAATTTTCTTCTGTCTATATCATATGAACTTTAGAACCTAAAATGTCAGTCTGAAAATGAACTAGATCTCTGGTGCTTTTTCTGTAGCCGTTTATAAATAAAGTGACATCTCTCACTATACCACTTTTTTTTTTTTAAAAGGAGAATCTGTTAGGGATAAGAGTTAATTTCAGTTCCTACTCTCCCTCATAACCCCACCCTTGCCTTTTGAGGCTTTGATTTCCCTTGGAGGTTGTTAGAATTTACCTACACTTTATATATTATATATTGTATCTTGTCGGGGAATAATTTGTCTTCTCACCTGCAGGCTTACCTGCAACAAGTTCAAGATCTGGTGATATTAGAAAGCATAATTCTGCAGACTTTAGGTAAGTTTATTTTCCTTTAAAACGTTAAAGAAATAAGTACATAATATAATGATTTTAAAATTTGCAAAATAGCAAATAGGAAGAGAATTTCTTGGGAAGGTTTTTGCACATTTTAGAGGTCATTTAACCCTGGCCTATACCACAGAGAAAATGCAGGTATGGCTGACCTTTGAAATAGCAGTTAGCGGGTTTTTTTTGTTTGTTTCTTTTATATTCCAGGATTCATGATTTGCTTGTTAAGATTTGGCAGTTTTTAACTTTCTGATAAATAATGGCAGAAACTATCTAAACAACTTTTTTCCTTCCATGGATTTTTATAGTCTGCTTGTCATTATAGTTAGATAACAGCATTTGTTTTTAAAACTGATAATCAGTGTTCAGACAGTGGAGGTGGAGGAATTCAAGCTATAGCAGTTGATGGGCTAAAGAACTGATGATGTTCTGCTATTATCTATTATTTTCATCAAAGAGACTGCCTTTAAAAGCTTAGCAAATATGGAAAATAAAGATTTTCTAGTTCTCTTGGGCTATCATTTTTCTCTTTAGGTAGGGGAGTATTTCATGAGTTATGTTGGAAAGTTACTGGTAGGGCTGTAGTTTTGCATGTACAAGCATACAGTGAATTCTTCAAAGTTTGTCTCTGAAGTTAGTTTCTGCTAATTTTTACTTTAAATTAGTTTTCTTCAAGGTAACCATATTTTAGGGGACAATGATATTTTTCTGGTGGAGTAAATTTTTATTAATATTTTAATGTGGAAACCAGTAAGATCTAATTTGCAAGAATCAATTATACTTTAGAATAATTTGCATCAAGTAAATTTCTCAATAGAATTTTTTTTTCTTTCTTTTTTGTTTTAAATCAGTCCCAGACTTTATTTTTATTTTTTAAATTTTTTGGCTGTGGCACGCAACTTGTGGGATTTTAGTTCCCCGACCAGGGATTGAACCCAGGCCCTCTGTAGTGAAAGTGCCAAGTCCTAACCACTGGACCGCCAGGGAATTCCCTAGAATTTCTTTACTTGTACTGGAAAATTTTATTTACATACTCAGAAAGAGAAATTTCATTGAAAATTTTTATTTATATACTCAAAAAGAGAAACTTCATTGAAAAATTTTGTAGACATACCGATCTTCCTTAAGTAATTTTGGTAAAGATCATTTAGAGTTAGATAAAATGATCAGTACTTACAGTAATTGAGATGATGAAAAGGGACAAAACTGAGGTAAGAGAGGAATAGGTTTCAAAATGTTTTCTCAAGGTTAAGCTTTTGAAGATAATCATTACATGAGTAACTGCTTCTTCCAACCATGTATTATATTCTGTTGTCCCTAAGAAAATGTTTTGTGTTTAGATGTTTTTGGTAGCTCAGGGATCTTGAGACTGCATTAGCTTTATTATCTGAGTGGTGCCTTCTAGCTCAAAATATAAGCACCTTTGAAGATAATCTTAAAGAAGAGTGTGCTACATACTTTGTCTGACTCTCTTAGCCTCTGAACAGGCAGTTTTGAGACCAGAAAATGAGGGAGGCCTTCAATGATGACTCAGATAAAAGAAATATAAAATATTTTGAGTATCTTTAGCTTTTTAACCAGTTACTTTTTTTTTTTTTAGGCTTTGAACTAACAATTGATCACCCACATACACATGTGGTAAAGTGCACTCAACTTGTTCGAGGTAAGGAATCCCAACTTGAGATGCTGTCTTAAATTGTTTTACCATTTAGAGGCTAAGATTTGCTCTGGACAAATACAGAACACAGCTGCTTTGGCCAAAATTTAAATTAAAAAACCTACCTGGCTTAAATCAAAATGAGTGGTTGGAGTTTTTCTTTTGGGTTCTTATAATGTTTTTAGGTGATCTCCAGATAAAGAGAGTTAGTTTCTTATGGATGTTTGTCAAAGCTGGGGGCAGATTTTGAAAAGTCACCAAATCGTAAGTATCTAACAGCAATTTTAAGGATGTCTTGGGTGTTAATTTGATTCTAGGGTTGATTGTCCTAGGCACTCTTAAAGGCCACCCAGAGGGTCATCTAGAATTTATTTGAACTTATTTTCATCTTTGTTAATTCCCTGGCAGGACTTGGTTTTGTTTTTGTTTTTGTTTTTGTTTTTTTTGCGGTACGCGGGCCTCTCACTATTGTGGCCTCTCCCGTTGCGGAGCACAGGCTCCGGACGCACAGGCTCAGCGGCCGTGGCTCACGGGCCCAGCCGGTCCGCGGCATGTGGGATCTTCCCGGACCGGGGCACAAACCCGTGTCCCCTGCATCGGCAGGCGGACTCTCAACCACTGCGCCACCAGGGAAATCCAGGACTTGGTTTTTATTCTGATTTAACTTTAGTAGCTGTAATTGCACGAAACCTAGTTCTTATTTATTTAAATAGTAGTATCAAGGATATCTAGACACCACTGTGCATTTAAATGCCATTTTTCATTTTGTAGACTTAACTGATAATTGGCCTTATTTGTGTGTTTCATCTGAAAACTCAGAGTTTTCCCTGAGTTCTTATATTTTGAAAGCATTAAAAGGTTTACACAAACAGAGATGGATAAATGCTAATATTTAATCTAAGGAAGGTTAAAATTTGCTTTGTTACCCAGAGCATTTTTTTTTTTGAAGGAGGAATTTTAATTTGTTTATTTATTTATTTTTAATTTATTTTATTTTTTTGTCTGCGTTGGGTCTTTGTTGCTGTGTGCGGGCTTTCTCTAGTTGCGGTGAGCGGGGGCTACTCTTCGTTGCAATGCATGGGCTTCTCATTGCGGTAGCTTCTCTTGTTGCAGAGCACGGGCTCTAGGTGCCCAGGCTTCAGGAGTTGTGGCTCACAGGCTCTGGACCGCAGGCTCAGTAGTTGTGGTGCGTGGGCTTAGTTGCTCCGCGGCATGTGGGATCTTCCCAGACCAGGCCTCGAACCCGTGTCCTCTGCATCAGTAGGCAAATCTTAACCACTGCACCACCAGGGAAGCCCAAAGGAGGAATTTTTTAAATTGTAATATATATGAGTAATTTATGTTATTTGCTCATTTTTTCCAGTTATAGCAAGGTCTTCTGGATTCTGATTTTGCCTCCAAATTAGTTCATCCCCTAGCTTAGAATTTCTCAGTGAACCCTTGTATCAGAATCTCTGAGTTACTAACAAGTAAAAATGTTTGTTACATTCTTCTCCAAATGTGTTGAGTCAAACTCTAGGGAGGATGCCCAGGAATTGCATTTTAAACATGTACCCCTTATACCTGGTGTGCAGAATAAAGCTTAGGTCCCTAAGTCGGGAAGCAGCATAATTATTAATATTATAATTAAAAATCACTCAAACTGTTTTCTTTGACAGTAGAATGTAAACATCAGGTGGTCAGGGACCCCATGCCTGCCTCATTTACCACTATATTCTCTGCCTTGCAAATATTAAATTGCTTACTAAATAATTGTTTAGAATGAATGAAACTAATAACCTCCCCCCAACCCCCTTTCTTTTTTTTAGCAAGCAAGGACTTAGCACAGACTTCTTACTTCATGGCAACCAACAGGTTTATATTTTAATATTTTTCTCTTCTGTTTTTGGGATAGTACTTTACTTACGTTAGAATTGTCACTTTTTGATGGGTATATGGAAAGATGAGGTCTTGCACTTAGTAAACTAGAAGCCAAAGATCTAGGTAAGGATCTCTGATACAGTGTGTTATAGACAATTCTATGGTAAAGGTTGATTTTTCTGCACAGTTTTCCTGTGTACCTTAAAATTTCCATGCTGCTTTTTTAATTTGTTAAAGTGATATATTTATTTATTGCTGATCATTTGATAGCCTACTTAATTCTGCATTTGTTACTTTGCTTTAAAATATCCAAGAGCATAATTCTGAAAGTTTGTTTAAACTTGGGGTTCATTGACAGTGACTAAAATCTAATTTGGAGGATTCTGCTGTTACTATATTTTAAAAGACTCTTTTTTTCTTCACCCATGCCCAGATAAATGGGCATGTATATGTGTAAAGAGTTGTGATACTTTTTCTTTCTCCTTCCTTTTTTAAAGAAAAAAATTAATACATAACTTGTATTACCAAATGACTTGCTTAGTCTCATCTCCAGTCTACTGGTTGTTCATGGAAACCAAAGACACTCCTAATGACTGTCAGGGCTAAGAAGTTCATTTTTATAGCCTGGTGGGAGAAATTTTAAAAGTAAACTGTCAAGTATATTCACACTTGAGAGAATGATTGTCTATTCATTATTTTAAAGAGACCAGACCTATGATTAGCATGAGACAAGATAATTTTTAGAATATTTCCTTAGGTATTTGACTTAGGGATTATACATATCAAAAATCTTATAATTTTCCTTAAGTTCTGAGCTTATTCTCAGGATAATTAATCCTTATTTTAAAATACTGAATACTCAGTCTTTTATTTTTGTTTTTATTTTTTCCAGTCCTTCATCAGTGTGTGGATTAAATGATGTGTAGTAAAAAAAATTAGAAAAGTTGTTACCTGAGCCGGTGGGTTAATGGAAAAAATCATGTTGGGTGCTGGATCAGAGCACTGGATATTTCTTGCCCTTCTTGCTCTCCAGTGGGTTTTTTTTTTTTTTTTTTAACTTTTTTTTTTTTTAAGTAATGGAGAGTTTTAACTTTGGGTTCAGAATTGAGAGCTCATGACACTCTCTTGTTTCCTTCCCTCCGATGTCAGCCTGCATTTGACCACATTTAGCCTGCAGTACACACCTCCTGTGGTGGCCTGTGTCTGCATTCATCTGGCTTGCAAGTGGTCCAACTGGGAGATCCCAGTCTCAACTGATGGGAAGCACTGGTGGGAGTATGTTGACGCCACTGTGACCTTGGAACTTTTAGATGGTAAGTTTTAGAGTAAGGGACCTTGAATAGCACTTGCTCTTGATCTGTCACATATCTGGCCAAAGGTGACTTGATTTCAGATGAATATAGTTAGTTGAGGTTATTCTTATTTCATTACTTCTGCCTCTCTGAGTTTTTCTTAAATGTTCTAATTTCATTTGTAGAACTGACACATGAATTTCTACAGATTCTGGAGAAAACCCCCAACAGGCTCAAACGAATTCGGAATTGGAGGGTAAGAATTATTGCTGTCAGTTTGTGGAACAAACCATTTTCTTTTTTTGACCACACCAGTGAAAATACCAGATATGGATATGTACCCTCGGTTTGGAATTTCCCTTTTTGTAGTTATGCAATAGTCATAATTTCAACTTCATAGCTTGGCTTCTGGCCCAGAAATCCATTGCTGTAGGCGACAGTGAGATTTATTTGGTGTTTTGCGACTCTTGTGATTTAGTCATTTGGTCAGCAACATTAGTTATTTTTTTGTATGGGGAGTGTTAAGGGGAAAAATTTGGCTTTTCTGAGTCATAGAATGTTGGCTTCTGGTATAGGAAAGATTCAGAGTTAGGAGATTAGAACTGGTATTATAATTTTGTCTTTGACATCACCTGCTTTTAAATGGATTTTAGAATTTTGTTTTTATATAGATTGCAGTCTAAAGTTGTATTTCAGATATTTTTCAAAGTCTTATATATGAATAGTGGAATTAGCACCATTTGTTGAGAAGACTGTCCCTTCCCCATTGAATGGTCTTGGCACCCTTGTCAAAAATCATTTGACCATGTATGTGAAGGTTTATTTCTGGGCTTTCTTTTCTGTTCCATTCATCTATATGTCTATATGTCAGTACCCCACTGTTTTGATTACTGTGGCTTTGTAGTAAGTTTTGGAATCAGGAAGTGTGAGTCTTTCTGTTTTGTTCTTCATTTTCAAGATTGTTTTGACTATTCAGGGTCCTTTGAGATCCCATATGAATTCTAGGATTTTTTTTTTTTTAATTTAATTTGGCTGCGCCGGGTCTTAGTTGCAGCACTCGGGATCTTTGTTGCGGCATGTAGGCTTCTTAGTTGCAGCATATGGACGCTTAGTTGCAGCATGCAGACTCTTAGTTGTGGCATGCATGCGGGATCTAGTTTCCTGACCAGGGATCGAACCCGGGCCCCTTGCATTGGGAGTGTGGAGTCTTAACCACTGGACCACCAGGGAAGTCCCCCCACATTTTAACAGTATTAATGTTTGAATTAATGTTTAGATCCAGAACATAGGTGAGTTTCTAGTTATGTTTTACTTAATTTTTTTCAGCAGTGTTTTGCAGTTTTCATTGTACAAGTCTTTTACTTCCTTGGTTAATTCCCAAGTATTTTATTCTTTTTGGTGCTGTTGTAAATGGAATTGTTTTCATAATTTCCTTTTTAGATTGTTTATTCATGTAGAGAAATGTAACTGAATTTTATTTGTTGACTTTGTATCCTGTTACTTTGCCCAATTCATTTATTAATTCTAATAAAATCAGAAAAATTATTTTTGGTTGAGTCTTTAGAGTTATCTACATATAAGCTCATGTCATCTGCAAACAGAGATAATTTTACTTCTTCTTTTCCAATTTGATGCTGTTTTTTTTTTCTTGCCTGATTGCTGTGGCTAGAACTTCCAGTACAGTGTTGAATGGAAGTGGTGAAAGTGAACATCTTTTCCTTATTCCTGATCTTAAGGAAAACTTTCAGTCTTTCGCCATTGAATATGATGTTCACTGTGGGTTTTTTATATGTGACTTTTATTATGTTGAGGTAGTTTCCTCTTTATGTTCCTAGTTGAGTGTTTTTATCATGAAAGTGTGTTGAATTTTGTCAAATGCTTTCTCTGCACAAATTGAGATGATCATGTGATTTGTTTCCTTCATTCTGTTTGTGTGACATATTACATCAATTGATTTCCATATGTTGAGCCCTCCTTATATTCCAGGAATAAATTCCACTTGGTCATGCATGATATGTAATTTTTTTTAAATGCCGCCAAATTCATCTTGCTAGTATTTTGTTGAGGATTTTTGCATCCGTGGTTATAAGGGATATTGGCCTGTAGTTTTCCTTTCTTGTAGTGTTTTTGTCTAGCTTTGGTATCAGGGTAATGCTTGTCTCATAGAATGAGTTGAGAAGTGTTCCCTCCTCTTCAGATTTTTGGAAAGCCTGAAAAGGAGTGGCATTACTTCGTTAAATGATTGGTAGGATTAACCAGTAAGGCACTTTTTCCTTTGGAGATTTTTGATTACTGATTCAATTTTATTTATTTATTTTTTAAAATTTATTTATTTATTTTTGGCTCTGTTGGGTCTTCATTGCTACACGCAGGCTTTCTCTAGTTGCAGGGAGCGGGGGCTACTCTTTGTTGTGGTGGGCAGGCTTCTCATTGCAGTGGCTTCTCTTGTTGCAGAGCATGGGCTCTAGGTGCACGTGGGCTCAGTAGTTGTGGCTCGCGGGTTCTAGAGTGCAGGCTCAGTAGTTGTGGCACATGGGCTTAGTTGCTCCGCAGCATGTGGGATCTTCCCAGACCAGGGCTCGAACCCGTGTCCCCTGCATTGGCAGGCAGATTCTTAACCACTGGGCCACCAGGGAAGTCCTGATTCAATTTTATTACTAGCTGTAAGTCTATTTAGATTTTCTGTTTCTTCATGATTTAGTCTTGATAGGTTTTGTGTTTCTAGGAATTTGTCCCTTTTGTCTGGGTTATTCAATTTGTTGATATACAGTTTGTTCTGTTAGAATGGTAGCAATGTCTCCACCTTTATTTCTGATTTTAGTAGTTTGAGTCTTCCCTCTTTTTTTCTTAGTCTGTCTAGCTAAAGATTTGTCAATTTTGTTGATGTTCTCAAGGAACCAATTTTTGTTTTGGTTTTTCTCTAGCTTATTTTATCTCTGCTCTAATCTTTATTTTATCTTTCCTTCTGGTAGCTTTGTGTTTAGTTCTTTTTCTAGTTCCTTAAGTTATAAAGTTAGTTTGTTATTTTGAGATGTTTCTTGGTTGTTGTTTTTTTTTTTTTTGGCCACACTGCACAGCCTGTGGGATTTTTAGTTCCCCGACCAGGGATTGAACCCAGGCCCCCCAGGCAGTGAGTGCACGGTGTCCTAACCACTGGACTGCTAGGGAATTCCCAGTTTCTTTTTTGTTTGTTTGTTTGTTTTAAGTACTGTTAAATTTTTATTTTTATTTTTTTGCCACTCTGTGTGGCATACTGGATCTTAGTTCCTCAACCAGGGACTGAACTCATAGTCCCTGCATTGGGAGTGTGGAGTCTTAACCATTGGACCGCCAGGGAAGTCCCTGGTTTTTTTTAATGTAGTGTTTATAGCTATAAATTTCTCCCTTAACACCACTTTTGCTGCCTACCTTAAGTTTGATATGTTGTGTTTTGTTTTTCTTGGTCTCTAAGTATTTTCTCATTTCCCTTTTGATTTCTTTGATCCATTGGTTTAATTTCTACAATTTTGTGATTTTTTTTTTCTCCCTGATTTTCTTTCTGATACTGATTTCTAACTTTATCTTGTTGTGGTCAGAAAAAATACATGGTGTGATATGTATCTTTTAAAATCTATTGACTAACTTTGCAGCCTAACATATGGTCTGTCCTGGATAATGTCCCATATGCACTTGAAGAATGTATGTGCTGCTGTTTTGGGGGAGAGTGTTCTGTGTATGTCTGTTAGATCTAGTTAGTTTATTTATTAAGTCCTACTTCCTTATCTTCTGCTTGATATATTATTGTGAGTGGGGTATTGAAGTCTCCAACTATTACTGTAAAGCTGTCTATTTCTCTTTAATTCTGTTAGGTTTTGGCCTCATATATTTTGATGGCCTGTCATTAGGTGTGTAAATGTTTATAATTGCTATGTCTAATTTCTGTAGCTAGCCTTTTAAAATATATAATGCTCTTTTTTGTCTCTTGAAATCTTTTTTGATTTCAAGTCTATTTTGTCTGCTATTAGTATAGCCATGCATGCTGTCTTTTGGTTACTGTTTGCATTGTATACCTTTTTCCATCCTTTCACTTTCAGCCTATTTGGGTCTTTGGATCTCAGCCTCTTGTAGATAGCATATAGTTGGATCATATGTTTTTATCCATTCTACAAATCTCTGTCTTTTCCTTAAGAGTTTAATCCATTTACAATTAAAGTAATTACAGATAAGGAGAGATTTACTTCTGTCACTTAATGCTATTTGTTTTTTATACAGGCATACCTTGTTTTATTGCACTTTGCAGATATTGCATTTTTTATATTGAAGTCTGTGGCAGCCCTGCGTCAAGCAAGTCTGTTGACGCCATTTTCCCAAACAGTATTTGCTTACTTCGTGTCTCTGTTACACGTTGGTAATTATGGCAGTATGTTGAACTTTTTCATTATCATTATATCTGTTATGGTGATATGTGATCAGTAATCTTTAGTATTACTACTACAACTCACTGAAGACTCAAATGATGGTTAGCATTTTTTAGCAGTAAGGTATTTTAAATTAAGGTATGTACATTTTCTTTAGACATAATGCTATTGCACATTTAATAGACTGCAGTGTAAACACAATTTTTATATGCACTGGGAAACCAAAACATTTGTGTGGCTCACTTTATTGTGATATTTGCTTTATTGAGATGGTCTGGAACTGAACCCACAGTATCTCCAAGGTATGCCTAATGTATGTCTTATGGCTTTTTTGTCCCTCATTTCCTGCATTATACTGTCTTTTGTGCTTAGTTGATTTTTCATAGTGAAAAATTTTAAATTCCTTTTTCATTCATTTTCTGTATTAACATACAAAATTTGTCTCCTTTACAGCTGCACCCCTTTTGGTTGTTGATGTTACAAAATTAAATATTTATACATTGTGTGCTCCCCGAAAACTAATAATTCTTTTAGATGCATTAGGCTCTTATACTATATAAAAAATAAGGTTTGGAATTATAAGACAAAGTTATAGTAATACTAGGTTTTACACTAATTGTTTTTCCCTGAGAATGTGTTAGTCTCCTAAATCATGTAGAAAGTAAAATGTGCAATTACAAACCATTGTTACAGTACCAGCTTTTATAATTGCCCATGTATTTACTTTTATTGAGGTCTTTATTTCTCCATATGGCTTGA
This sequence comes from Mesoplodon mirus, assembly GCF_964341445.2. NCBI lineage: Eukaryota > Metazoa > Chordata > Mammalia > Artiodactyla > Ziphiidae > Mesoplodon > Mesoplodon mirus. The sequence goes on along the minus strand of NC_138987.1, from coordinate 55,154,810 downwards.
AGTTACTGTCTTGGAGGACTCCCTTGAGCTTTTCTCGTATGGCTGATCTAGTGGTCACGAATCCCCTCAGCATATGTTTTTTTTTTTGCGGTACACTGGCCTCTCACTGTTGTGGCCTCTCCCGTTGCGGAGCATAGGCTCCGGACGTGCAGGCTCAGCAGCCATGGCTCACGGGCCCAGCCGCTCCGCGGCATGTGGGATCTTCCCGGACCGGGGCACGAACCCGTGTCCCCTGCATCGGCAGGCGGACTCTCAACCACTGCGCCACCAGGGAAGCCCCCCTCAGCTTTTGTTTATCTGGAGATAATTAATTTCTCCTTCACTTTTTTGAAGGACATTCTTACTGGCTATAGGATTCTTGGCCGACAGTTTTTTTCTTTTAGTACTTGGGATGTATCAGCTCACTGTCTTGTGGCCTCCAAGGTTTCTGTTGAGAAATCTCATGATCTTATTGAGGATACCTTGTATGTAACAGTTTGCTTCTTGCTGCTTTCAGAATTCTGTCTTTGGCTTTTGAAAGTTTGAGTATGATGTCTTTTTTTTTTTTAATACCATGATTTTAAGAATTGAGGTATAGTTGACGTACAATATTATATAAATTTCAGGTGTATAACAAAATGATTCACAATTTTTAAAGGTTATATTCCATTTATACTTATTATAAAATATTGGCTATATTCCCTGTGTTGTACTATATATCCTTGTAGTTTATTTATTTTATACATAGTAGTTTGTACCTCTTAATCCCCTACCCTTATCTTGCCCCTTCCCCCTTCCCTCTCCCCGCTGGTAACCACTAGTTTGTTGTCTATATCTGTGAGTCTGTATCTATTTTGTTATATTCATTAATTTTATTTTTTAAATTCCACATATAAGTGGTAACATACAGTATTTTAGCCTAATACCCTCCAAGTTCATCTATGTTGTTGCAAATGGCAACATTTCCTTCTTTTTTATGACTGAGTTGTATTCTGTTGTATATATACCACATCTTCTTTACCCATTCATCTGTTTTTTTTTTTTTTAATTGAAGTATAGTTGGGGAGTTACCTGGTGGTCTAGTGGTTAGGATTTGGCGCTTTCACTACCATGGCCTGAGTTCAATCCCTGGTCGGGGAACAGATCCTGCAAACTGTGTGGTGTGGCAAAAAAAAGAAAAAAAAAAAGAAGTGTAGTTGATTTGCAATGTTGTGTTAATTTCTGCTGTACAGCAAAGTGGTTCATTTATACATATATATACATTCTTTTTTATATTCTTTTACATTATAGTTTATCAGAGGATATTGAATATAGTTCCCTGTGCTATACAGTAGGACCTTGTTGTTTATCAATTCTATATATAATAGTTTGCATCTGCTAACCCCAAACTCCCACTCCATCCCTCCCTCATCCCCCACCCCTTGGCAACCCTAAGTCTGTTCTTTATGTCTGTGAGTCTGTTTCTGTTTCGTAGATAAGTTCATTTGTGTCATATTTTATTTTATTTTATTTTATTTATTTATTTTTTTTTTTGCTGTACACGGGCCTCTCACTTGTTGTGGCCTCTCCCGTTGCGGAGCACAGGCTCCGGACGCACAGGCTCAGCAGCCATGGCTCACGGGCCCAGCCGCTCCGCGGCATATGGGATCCTCCCAGACCGGGGCACAAACCCGTATCCCCTGCATCGGCAGGCGGACTCTCAACCACTGCGCCACCAGGGAGGCCCTCATATTTTATTTTTATTTTATTTTATTTTTTATTTTTTTTTTGCGGTATGCGGGCCTCTCACTGTTGTGGCCTCTCCCGTTGCGGAGCACAGGCTCCGGACGTGCAGGCTCAGTGGCCATGGCTCACGGGCCTAGCCTCTCCGCGGCATGTGGGATCTTCCCGGATCGGGGCACGAACCCGTATCCCCTGCATCGGCAGGCGGACTCTCAACCACTGCGCCACCAGGGAAGCCCTGTGTCATATTTTAGATTCCACGTATAAATGATATCATATGATATTTGTCTTTGACTTTAACTTCACTTAGCATGATAATCTCTAGGTCCATCCATGTTGCTGCAAATGACATTATTTTGTTCTTTTTTAATGGCTGAGTAGTATTCCATTGTATATATGTACCATATCTTCTTATCCATTCATCTGTCAATGGACATTTAGGTTGTTTCCACGCTTTGGCTATTGTGAATAGCGCTGCTATGAACATTAGGGTGCATGTATCTTTTTGAACTATAGTTTTGTCCAGACGTATGCCCAGGAGTGGGATTGCTGGATGATACGGCAACTCTATTTTTAGCTTTTTGAGGAACCTCCATACTGTTTTCTGTAGTGGCTGCACCATCTTACATTCCCACCAACAGTGTAGTAGGGTCCCCTTTTCTCCATACCCTTTCTAGCATTTGTTATTTGTAGACTTTTTAATGATGGCCATTCTGACTGGTATGAGGTGGTACCTCTTTGTAGTTTTATTTGCATTTCTCTGATAAGTAGTGATGTTGAGCATCTTTTCATGTGCCTGTTGGCCATCTATATGTCTTCTTTGGAGAAATGTGTACTTAGGTCTTCTTCCCATGTTTGGATTGGGTTGTTTTTTTTGTTGTTGTTGAGTTGTATGAGCTGTTTTATATTTTGGAAATTAAGCCCTTGTCAGTCACATCATTTGCAAATATTTTCACCTAGTCCGTAGGTTATCTTTTCTTTTTGTTTACTGTTTCCTTTGCTATGCAAAAGCTTGTATTTGATTAGGTCCATTTGTTTATTTTTGCTTTTATTTCTATTGCCTTGGGAGACTGACCTAAGAAAACCTTGGTACATTTATGTCAGAGGGTGTTTTGCTTATGTTCTCTTCTAGGAGTTTTATGGTGTCATGTCTTATGTTTAAGTCTTTAAGCCATTTTGAGTTTATTTTTGTGTATGGTGTGAGGGTGTGTTCTAACTTCATTGAATTACATGTGGCTATCCAACTTTCCCAACACCACTTGTTGAAGAGACTGTATATTCTTGCCTCCTTTGTCAAAGATTAATTGACTGTAAGCATGTGTGTTTATTTATGGGCTCTCTATTCTGTTCCATTGATCCAGATGTCTGATTTTGTGCCAGTACCACACTGATTACTGATAGCTTTGTAGTACTGTCTGAAGTCTGGGAGGGTTAAGTATGATATGTCTTGATGTGAGTCTCTTTGAGTTTATCCTGGAATTCACTGAGCTTCTTGGATATCTATGTTCAAGTTTTTTCATCAGATTTGGAGAGTTCTGAGTTGCTGTATCTTCACATATTCTCTGCCTCTTTCTCTTTCTTTTCATTTTCTGGAATTCCCACAATGCATACATTGGGCTATTTGATGGTGTCCCATAGGTCCCTTAGGCTCTGTTCACTTGCTTCAGTCTTTTTTCTTTCTGTTCCTCAGACTTGATAATTTCCTCTGTCCTATTTTCAAGTTTGCTGATTCTTCTGCCTGTTCAGATCTGCCTTTGAATCCCTCCAGTGCATTTTTCATTTCAGATACTGTACTTTTCAGCTCCAGGATTTCTTTCTGGTTTCTTTAAAAGTTTATAATCTCTTTTTTGATACTTTCATTTTGTTCACATGTTGTTTTCTTGACTTTTTGACATCTTCATTTCCTTGAGTATCTTTAAGGCAGTTAATGTCTTTGCCTAGTAAATCTGCCATTGGGTCTTTTTCAGGGACAGTTTCTATTGATTTTTTTTCCCTTTGAATGGGCTATACTTTCGTGTTTCTTTATGTGTCTTGTGATTTTTTTGTTGAAGACTGGACATTTGAATCTAATAACATGGTAACTCTGGAAATCAGATTCTCTCCCTTTCCTGGGGTGTGCTGGGATTTTTTTTTTTTTGTATATTTGGGGTGGGGGCTTGATTTTGAAGGATATTTCTGTGCTGAGGATCAGCTTGATGTATAAAATTAATGTCTTCTCAGTTCTTATCTGAGCCTTTTCCTGGACATTTCTGTAGGGACAGTGTTTTTTTTAATGTTCTACTCTAATATCTGGCTCCCAAAGGGAGGAAAAAGTGAAAAATGAAGTGGGGGAGGAAGGGGGCTGGCCCTTTACATCCAGGGAAGTCACTTCAGCCAGAGGGGGAGGGGATTGCAACAATGGAGGGAGGTGCAACAACAATGGCTCCCTTTCTCTTTGTACCTCTGTGACTGAAAGCAGCAGTCAGCAATCAGACCACAGATCTCCAATATTTGGAAAATAGAGCCCTTTTTGCCTAACCAGCGTCCCCCAAGCTGTGTGCAAGCGACTCCAGGAAGAGCTGCACAGCTGACTGGGGCTGAGAGCTGAAATTGAGGGAAATTAACTTCAGTTTATTGTCCAGGGCTTACCCTGGCAGCTGCAAACCTTCAACAGACTGCAAAGTTCCAAAATAGTTATGTCAGACAGATTCTGCTTTTGCAATTGTTGTCTAGGTGGGACAGATTCCTGGTGCTGCCTACTCTGCTGTCTTCACAGAATCTTCCTCCTTTTTTAAGGCTAAATGGTATTTCATTGTATATATAGACCACATTTTTTTTAATACATTCATTTATTGATGGGCACTTGGGTTGCTTTCATACCTTAGGTATTGTGAAAAGTGCTGCAACGAACATGGGAGTTCAGATACCTCTTTGAGAGCTTGTGATGCTTGATTGAAGGTTTAAAAAATCGTATCTCTCCTGATGGTAATAATTATCAGTCTCATGTTAGAGTAACCTCCTGGTTATGGGCTATCCCCAACTCCCAATGTCACAGCAAACACAGTCTACTCATTTCAGTGTTTTTTTTCCATTTGATAAATTACCTGAAGTGAAAAGATGCTATTTGCTTCATTCTAGGCATGCCAGGCTGCCAAGAAAACAAAAACAGATGACCGAGGAGCAGATGAAAACACTTCGGAGCAGACAATCCTTAATATGATTTCCCAGAGCTCTTCAGATACAACTATTGCAGGTTTAATGAGTATGTCAGCTTCTTCTACCACAAGTGCAGTGCCTTCCCTTCCAGCCACTGAAGAGTCAACCAGTAACTTAAGCAATGTGGAGATGTTGCCAAGTGAGCGTTGGCTGTCCTCCCACCCTCCTTTTAAGGTAGAACCTGCTCAGGGTCATCGGACTAGTGAGAATTTAGCACTTACAGGAGTTGACCATTCCTTGCAACAGGATGGTTCAAATGCATTTGTTTCTCAGAAGCAGAATAGTAAGAGTGTGCCATCAGCTAAAGTATCACTGAAAGAATACCGTGCAAAGCATGCAGAAGAGTTGGCTGCCCAGAAGAGGCAACTGGAGAACATGGAGGCCAATGTGAAGTCACAGTATGCCTATGCTGCCCAGAATCTCCTGTCTCACCATGATAGCCATTCTTTCATCCTTCTGAAAATGCCCACAGAGTGCTCAGAAAACCCTGAGCGGCCTTTTCTGGAAAAGACTGACAAAACAGCTCTCAAAATGAGAATCCCAGTGACAAGTGGAGATAAAGCTGCCACTTCAAAACCAGAGGAGATAAAAATGCGCATCAAAGTTCACACTGCAGCTGACAAGCACAATTCTGTAGATGACAGTGTCACAAAGAGCCGTGAGCACAAAGAAAAGCACAAGACCTACCCATCTAATCATCATCATCATCATAATCACCACTCACACAAACACTCTCACTCACAGCTTCCAGCTAGTACTGGGAACAAACGTCCAGGTGATCCAAAACATAGTAGCCAGACAAGCACCTTAGCACACAAACCCTATAGCTTGTCTAGCTCTTTCTCCTCTTCCAGTTCTTCTCATAAAAGGCCCTTCCCTGAAGAGACTGGAGGGGCAGTGTTTGATCATTCAACTAAGATTGCCAAGAATGCTAAATCCTCTTCCATAAATTTCTCCTTCCTTCCTCTTCCTGCAATGGCCCAGTTGCCTGGGCATAGCTCAGACACAAGTGGCCTTACTTTTTCACAGCCCAGCTGTAAAACTCGAGTTCCTCACATGAAATTGGATAAAGGCTCCACTGGGGCTAATGGTCACAATGCAACCCAGACCATAGACTATCAAGATACTGTGAATATGCTTCACTCCCTTCTCAATGCCCAAGGTGTTCAGCCCACTCAGCCGCCTGCGTTTGAATATGTTCATTCTTATGGAGAATATCTGAATCCACGGGCTGGTGGAATGTCCTCCAGACCTGGCAATACAGACAAACCCCGGCTACCACCTCTACCATCAGAACCTCCTCCACCACTTCCACCCCTTCCCAAGTAAAAAAGAAAAAGACGAGGAGAAAAAAAACTTTAAAAACACATCTTTTTTTTTTTTTTTAAACTACTGATTCTGGACTAAGAAAATTACTTCCCTTATGAAATATGTCACCTTTGTTGGACTAGGAATAAATTTATATTGAGACATAGGTGGGAAGGTGGTAGAGGGCCTTGGTTATTATATCTCCTGCCTCAGAAATTTAACTATTTTATTATAGTTTTTACTGAGAGGTGAGAATGTGTTAAAGCTGTGAAGGATTCATAATACTTTCTCTGTTCTTGGCCTCTCCACCTCCTAATTAGGTCGATTAGAGTTGATATCTTCCCTCTTCTTGCCAGGACTGAAGTATGGAGGGTTTGTTTTATCAAACAGTTGTGGATCCTTTTGGTGTTTAATATATCAGAAGAGAGGAAGTATTTAAACGTCAAAATCTTTTAAGAGACTTTAAAAAAATAATTTAAAGAAAGTAAGTTATCTGTTTAGTTTTTTTTATATAATTGGGGAAGGGATAGGGATTTTGCTGTGTGTATCACATACACGGCAGTGAGTCCTGGGGGGTGGGATTGGAGGGTGGGGTGTGTGTGTGTAGTGGGGATGGGAGGATAGGATTTTGGCCGTGAGTTCTGAGATCGGCTCTGGCCACTTGAAGTGTTTCGACCTTTAAGTGTGTAAGTGTGGGTATGTGTGTTTTTAGTGTGTGTGTTTAAAAGTTATGTTTTATCTTTCCTTCCCTGTACTTCACCATTTTTACTTCCTAACAGTCTACTAGAGAGAACACGGTGTGGCCTTTAAAACATAAAGGAAGGAAGAAGCCTGTATTTGACATTTCTCTTTCTTTATGTTGTAATTGAGGGTAGCCTTCTAAATTCTAGTTTGGGCAGGTGCAGCCAATGGTCGGACTCTGGACTCCATTATAAAAACTTCCTTTTTACCCCCTTTTTCCTTTTGATACAGAACAAAGGTGGGGTTGAGGAAGAAGGCTGGAGAGCTAGGCTGGCTTCTGCCCTACAGAATTGGGTGTGCTTTTTTTCACATTGGGCTTTGGGAAAGTGTTCAAGTAAGAGCAGTCTCAGGGTCTCTGAAGGGAAGGGGGATGTGCTATCCTTCCTGTGAAAGCCCAGACCATATGTGAGAATAGATCTGGGAGAAGCCATGGAGCTAAAGGATACTGAAACAATGAAAACTGTGATTGGGAATTTTTAGGACATTGTATTTTAAATTATATTATGAATGTAAGACTTTATTTTTATCTGTATATCTGAAGGGAGGCAGCTGTATCCTCTATTTTTGCAGCCTATATGACTTCAGAGATTGGAGCTTATGAATTTAACAGTGCTGGTGCCATGAGGGTGAGAGCAAGCCTCGCCTTCAGATACCGTTATGTTTAGATTGTGCATCTTTGGTGGTTTTAGCTTCTAGGCAGAAGTTCTTCTGTAGATTTCTAAGAGTCCTTTAGAAAAATGGATCAGGAGTCCTATTCTAATGGGTGCTTAATTATCCCATATTTTAGGAGTGAACATTTTTGTTGAGGAAAGAAATCTTCAAGGGGCTAGAAAGAATTCTAAGCCAAGTTGTCCAGCTGAAAATGCCACCTAGCCACAGATCATTTAATGTGATATTTTTTCAGTCTTCATGGTGTTTTTTGCCATGGAAAAGGTGATGCAATTTGAATTTGTCTTCTTGATTTTAATGCAGCTTTTTTCACACCAAATATTCTTTGTGGATAAATTGAAGTTTTTCATTGGAAGTCATAGGGAGAAAGGAGTTGTACATGTGCTGCTGCTTGCCAGGAACAGGTTGGGGAGAAAACTGAGACAGTTGGAATTGATGATGCACTGGCCTAATATAGGAGGGAATTTGTTCAGTAAGCCTTAACTGAAGGTGAATTAGTGTCCTGCACTTCTGCATATTTGAACTGTCTGGAGTGCCTGCCATTGCTGTGTAAAGTGAGCTCTGTGCTGATTGATACACCAGTAATACTTTTGACTTGGAGTGTCACTTTACTTTTATGGAAGACATTTTCCTCTTTCTCCTTGATATTTTCTGTGTTGTGCTAGGTAATTGGTAATTGGTAGATGCGTGGTGTGTTTACTAAATTTAGGCTATTTGTTTAGATTTTGTTTGGCGGAGTCAGCTTTCCTTTCTGACCTTCCCAAAAGGTTATTTAGTTTGCATCTTGTGGAATTGATGATCACTGATTTATGAAAATGTCTTTTACAGCTTTCAGTTTTTCTCATCAAATGTCACATATTTTCTAATCACATTCACTCTCTCACCACAGAGATACATATCCACCTGGCCTCAGCAGTTCTCCATGGCAGTCTGTAGTTCCTTAGAACTTTGTCAGGAGTGACCTTGAAACAAGTGCTTACTAGAGCCTAAGAGCTGCTTTACGCTGCACAGTCTGGCCTTTGCACGAGTAGATCATTGCTGATATAGGTCAATTTAGAGACTTTTTTATATTAGTGCCTCCTGATACTGTTTTAAGATACCTACAGTGTCCGCTTTTATATCTACGCATATGTCATGAAACTTCTTATGGGCTCTGCATGAAGCTGCTTACTGCATTGTCTTTGGGTTAGCAAATGTGCCTATCAGCTAGCATGCATGTTGTCCAAATTCCATAAGCTTAGGCTTCAGAAGATTGTGTGGTTTCTAAATGCTGTGTCTTCTCTTACCCTCACCACTTCAAAGGGTGAGAAACAGGATTTATACATGCAAAGTTAGTCTAGTAAACATGGCTTTTTTTCCCCTCCTTTTAACCTTATCAAGGATAAGTGGTGGTAAACAGGCCTGGAGCCTCAAGTTCTGTAAATTTCATTCCTAAAACTTTGCTTGAATCTCATATTGGCAAAAACAAATACCTGTGAATCGTCCTTAGGGCTTTTAACCAGATACCTGTGTTGCTGTTAGCTGAACTCTAGTGAAGCATTAATCTAAAGCTACTTTGGTCTTCTGAAGTATCAGTTATGCTTTCTGGGTTTAGAAAATACATAGGAATTAGTCTAGTCTTTTCACTTGTATCAATGTGTTTCCATATCTGAGAACCTCAGCCTCCTCTTTTTAAAAAAAAAATGCTTTTAGTGTTTTGATTTAATGTATCCTTTTACATAGTTCTATATTATTGGCTTCACCAATATTGATAGAAAAAATTTAAATCTCCAGTTGGAAACAGCAATGGATTAGGATATAGAAATAAAATCATGGTAACATCAGTGCTGGATTTACTTAAGCCTCTGCTACTTAATTCCCCATATTGAAAATCCATACCCCTTATGCCTTGTTTCTGGACAAAGGCAAGTAGAGGAGTCTTACCCCAGTATGGTTGGATTTTAAACATATCTGTGTTTCCTGCAGAAACACAGGACTGTGGGAACTTGGGAACTGATTAAATTTTAAAAGGATTAGTCTTTTGTTGATGATCTATTTTGATACTAATTCCAGGAAAAGGGATTCTAGGACATCTTGAAGTTGGAATACAAATATTATTCTCTTGGGTTTGGGAGAATTTAAGCAGTCTATGCAACCCTTCACATGGTGAGAAATAAGCCCTCTGCAGTCCCACGAAACTTTCAGTGACTTTGATGCCTCCCCAAATTTCTTGTGTTGCTGCTTGTTAACACCCAGCTTTTAACTGAGTGTTCCTGGTGGTTTAAAAAATGTTCATGTTGTATCACACTGTCAGGTTTTATCTTTTTATCCCTCTGTGGGATAAAAAGCATGGTACTATAATCCTGCCTGATAGAGTGGTCTGGAGTGAGAATTATTTTCTAAGTGGGAGACCGTTCCATTTTAATGTTTCTAAAGTTCTCAGCATGAACTTGGCATTGGAAAAGGGAGGGCAAAAAAGGAACGTTTACTAAAAAGTGGTGTCTACTCTTCCCCTTTATGAGTGTGTATTCATGGTGAATGAAAAGAAGAGAAAGACTTGAGAGCATGCTAATTGAAGCCAGAGCAAGTATGTCTTCATCAGGTTATCAGGAACTCTTCAGTTGAAAGCTGAGGCCTTAACTGATGAGTGATTGATCACTTTGGAATTGGTTATAAGATGGAAGTGCTGGCTGGGTTAAGCACCCAAAGAAAAGAATGCAGCCGACTAACTTAGTGTTAACCTAGGTTTCTGGATTTGAAACTGACCTCCCCACCCTACTCCACACACCTAAAACTGTTTTCTTGTCAGACCAAAGAGCAAAGAAGGAAAAAAAAAGTAAAACACTTTTCCAATCTATGTCACTCAGGTACAATTTTGTGGTGATATTTTTGTCTGTTTTCTTTGTATTGCTCTTAAGAGCCCTTTCTCAGCATATAATTCTGTTCTTGCCTCTGTCCTCCTTGGGGGCACCTCATTTCTGGATGCTACCCCTGGGATCTCTACTGCTATTATGTGAATGGTAAGATGTAAGTGACCATTATAGTAAGGGCTCTTTGTAAAACATTAAAAAAATTTTTTTTTAAATTTAAAAAAGGATGTTGTATACATTTTATAGTCTGGCTATCAGTTTGATATCTTGCTGTCAAGTATGTTTCTCAATCTGTATTTATCCATCCCATCAATAAATGTTAATGATAAAACAATCATCTGATTATTGTTTATGTGTACTGAGTCTTCAAGTTAGTCTTTAACTGTCATTTGATTGATATGATAATAGTTTTGTTTTAGTTTTGGTAATATAGTATGTACTTTCTTACTGCACAAGATCCTATGGGAATTGAGTTCATTGGAAATAGCTAACTAAGATTTGATCATTACAGTGAACCTGATGGTATATAAAATATGATGTGGCAGAGGGGGAAAACCCCTCGTTCTGTATTGTTGCATGGATACCTGGAAGGGTGACTGGTACACAGAAAAATATATAGCTCTAACAGATGCTAGCAACATGTACTGCTTATCTAGCAAGCACTATCAATGATTCATAATTGTATATTTGGTTCTTTGAAAACTGAAATGTTGGTATAGACAGCAGTGCTTTTGGAAGAAAAAATTAATAGCCGCCTTGGTGGTGCCTGGAAAAGCTGATAGGGAATTCTCACCCTTTCCTTGGGACATAATAAAACCACACACACAAGGTAAATCTTGCAAATTACCCATTTAAATGGAAAGAATTTTTAATGCTATAATGCTCAAATTATATAAAAAAAGTTAGGAGTAGCTATAGTTTAAAAACTCTAAAAGGAACAAAAGAAATTTAACAGAATGTTCGACACTTCTGAAAAAAAAATCACTTGAGTCTTGAGTTCTGTTCATTCCGTCCTTCCATTTTCTGAAATAAGACAACTTAAGATTTTTGTTTGCTGTGCCTCTCCTGAAACTTGTGGAAGCTGCTGATGTGTTAGGAATTTTGGTCTGGTTTGAATGGAAGAATAGAGAAGTAGTAAATGAATGATGTGAGAATGGATGATATTATAAATTTATTATAAAGTCATAGTGATTTGCTTTTGTTAAAAGAGATATCAACTGTGTCATCCTTGGCAATAGATGAGGTATAAATCAATGTAAACTTCCAAACAGCTGGATCCCCAATTATAGAGGTTTGTTAAACTAACTGGTATAGAGCTAGGTTTCATCTTATGATGAGTGCCTAAATCATCCTGGTCTCTCTGACACTTGAGAGCCAATAAGATTGACTTGATCTCTATCATTCAACTTTCTGTACAAAGTTTGAAGCCCTTTCTGTGACTTCTGTGGATTCCCTTAGAGGCTTGTATTTATTGTAATCTCTAGCTCTGTCACCTCCTTCTGCTGAATTGATTTGGGGGGCCTACTTCTGTTGAATTGATTTGATTTGTGGATTGTCACATGTCTTACTTGTGCTACCTTTTTTGCATTGTGGAATCTTAACCCCTTTTCTTTTTTTTTTTTTTTTTTTTTTTTTTGCTGTACGCGGGCCTCTCACTGCTGTGGCCTCTCCCGTTGCAGAGCACAGGCTCCGGACACACAGGCTCCGCGGCCATGGCTCGCGGGCCCAGCCGCTCCGCGGCACGTGGGATCCTCCGGGATCGGGGCACGAACCCGTGTCCCCTGCATCGGCAGGCGGACTCTCAACCACTGCGCCACCAGGGAAGCCCAACCCCTTTTCTTAATTTCACATAACACTCAAAACCAACAGGTAACCAAAAAATCACAGTGATGAAAACAAGTTAAAATTGAAAACTAGATTCATCTTTTCTGAAAAGTAGTTTCAGGCATTTCCTTGCTTTTCATTTATCCCTTCATTAGAAAATAGTATCTACCAAGTACTATATACTGTTTATAGATGATAATATGGCAGTAAACAAAGCAAGCATCTTGCCCTCATAGAACTTACATTCTAGGTGTAGGGGAGACAAGTAAAACATAATATGCTAGATGATAAGTACTTTGGAGAATGTAAAGCAGGGAAGGAGGGACAGGGATTTTGTGTGTGCATGTAGGTAAGTAGGATTGTTGAAATGGGAAATAAGATGGCTAGGGAGGAAGGCCTTACAAAATCACAGTTCAGCAAAGACCTGAAAGAGGTGAGAGAGCAAGCCACAGGAATATTTATGGGTAAGATCATTCCAGGAAACAAGTGCAAAGGTTCTGAGGTGAGAAGATACTGGCATGTTTGAGAAAGAGCAAAGAGGCCAGTGTAGCTAGTATAGAATTGAGTGAGGAGGAGAGAGTAAGTAGTAGGATAATGTGGTTAGAGAAGCAGCAAAAGGCCAGATACAGTAGGGCCATGTAAGCCATTTATAAAGACAGTGAAATGGAGCACCATTGACAAGTGTTGAGTAGAGAAGTAACATGATCTAGCTTGGGTTTTAAAATGATCATTTGGCGGGGAATTCCCTGGCAGTCCAGTGGTTAGGACTTGGCGTTTTCACTGCCAGGGCCCGGGTTCAATCCCAGGTCGGGGAACTAAGATCCTGCACCATTGCAAGCAGCGAGGCATGGCCAAAAAAAAAAAAAAAAAAGTTCATTTGGCTTCTGTGTTGAAAAAGGGCCTATGTAGAGTCAAGGGTAAGGAGACTCTCACAATAATTAAGGGAACAGATGAGAGTGGCTTGGACCAGGTTGGAAGCGCTGAAGGTAATGAGAAGTTACATATCTTGAAGTTGGAGCCAGTAGGATCTGCTCTAAGGTTGGAAGAGAAGTCGAGGATGACTCCCAGTGTTTGGCCCAAGAAACTGGAAGGAAAAAAGATGAGGATTATATAAAGTGCAGGATTTTGGCATTTATTTAACTCTTCTCTTTCTCTCTCTCACACAAACACACTTTTTCTCTGGGATTAGCCCCCAAAAGTCCGAATTAAAAATTCTCTCTTAAGAATTCATCTTTCCTAACTGCTGTTTACGAACAGCCTCAGGTCTACTTTAACCTATTCAGTAGCTAGCAAAGTGTTCATTGGATTAAAAACAGCCATCTACTTTGTTAAAAAGCACAAAGAATTTGCCAATATCTTGACCATTTAATATCTCTCCCCCACTTAGAAGGAAGTGGTTTTTTGGGTTTTTTTGGCTTCTTTGGGCCTTCGTTGCTATGCGCAGGCTTTCTCTAGTTGCGGCGAGCGGGGGGCTACTCTTCGTTGCAGTGCGAGGGCTTCTCATTGCAGTGGCTTCTCTTGTTGTGGAGCATGGGCTCTAGGTGCGTGGGCTTCAGTAGTTGTGGCTCGTGGGCTTTAGAGCACAGGCCCAGTAGTTGTGGCGCCTGGTCTTAGTTGCTCTGCGGCATATGGGATCAAACTCGTGTCCCCTGCATTGGCAGGCGGATTCTTTTTTTTTTTTTTTTTTTTTTTCGGTACGCGGGCCTCTCACTGTTGTGGCCTCTCCCGTTGCGGAGCACAGGCTCCGGACGCGCAGGCTCAGCGGCCATGGCTCACGGGCCCAGCCGCTCCGCGGCATGTGGGATCCTCCCGGACCGGGGCACGAAGCCGTGTCTCCTGCATCGGCAGGTGGACTCCCAACCACTGCACCACCAGGGAAGCCCTGGCAGGCGGATTCTTAACCACTGCGCCACTAGGGAAGTCCGGAAGTGGTTCTAAATAGCATTTTTTGGTCTGTTTTGGGCTTAGCAGAAAGGTTTTTTTCCCCCCAAGACCTTCAGTAGACGCTCTAATTAAAGCCTTTGTTGCATCTCTATCTAGTCCCTAATGCCTCTTTACATTGTTCCCTATAGTAGCTTTAATGTTCCTTTTTGATATCACTGCATTTGGTTGAAAATTCCCATATTTTCTGTAATGTGGCTTCCTCTCCTAGTTTTGAGTTATAGAGTGTTTATAACAAATGTCTTTGTACCTCTTCTGAGGGTTGGAGTGTTTGCTTATGTATATAACTCATAGCTGCTATTTAATGGCTGTATTGCATCCACAATTCCAAACTACTCTAGAATGTTTACTCCGAAAGAGCAGGTTTATTGTTCTTGTTCTCCCTGTATCCCCAGTGCCTGGCATTTAGGTGCTCAATAAATGAATGAATCTCATGAAAGGGCCTTCTAGGACTGCGCTAATCTCTGGGAAACGGCAGGTATAAGCTCTCCTTTACCCATTTCGGTTTTAATCACTTCTTATGCCTAAACTGCTGTTCTCCAGCTTTGTAGATTCTCCACGCTCACCGCTGAACCACGCTCACCTGCTCATTGGTAATGGAGAAATAGCTTACTTAAATGAAACTGACAGCAGGTGAGAGCTTGGGAAGGATGGGATGCAAAAAAGATCCAGAAGGGTTATGGGGAGAAAATGTTGGTTCATGTCTACCAGAGGCGTGGTGAAGATGAAAGAAGGGAGAGATGCTTTTAACTAAAGATGCTTAAAGGATGATAAAATTGGGATTGTGTCTGCCATTTCTATATACCTGCATTATTTAGCATGGAATTGTAGAGAATTTTAGAGAATCAAGGCCTCAACGAGAACTCATATTTCCTAATTCTCAATCAATGCTCTTCGCTATATGAGAGGGAATAAAAGGGATAAAGAATGAGGGCTGGGTTCAAATTCGCCATCTTCCCCTAATTACTAGATATGGGCTCATTCTGTTCCTCCATTAGCTGTAAAATGGAGATTATAGCTTCTTCCTCTTAGGATTGTTCTGAAAATTAAATGTTTATATATGTAATTTCCCGGACTTAGTAAACACTCAAAAAATGTTTCCATCAGTGAACTGTTCACAAAACTAAAGCCTTTTCCTGTAAACACTGAGAGTCAAATGTACAGTGATCCTTTGGCCTCTATATGTCGATTTTGTACCTACTGTTTAGGGGTGGTGAGGTAGCCGCGGCCTAGGACCACAGACAGGCCAAATGCGGCCTGAACACCAGCGATGATGGGAGACGGAAAGTCATCCGCTTTCAGTGAGCGCGTTCCACAGCCCGCGCTCCCTCCGCCTCACTCTCTCTGGAGCTGAGTTACTGACAGACAGCTCTTCTAGCCACCCAGCCGCGCCTTTTCTCAGCGCCCCGCCCTCCCAGGCTTGATAGGTAGCCAATGGTGACACAGAGTTGTAGGCGCAGTAGCCAATCAGCGGTTGGGAGCCCGGAGAGGAATGGTTAGAAGCGACTGGCGCTGCCAGACCATAAGCAGCGCGGCGCGGCTGCAAAGGTAAGATGGCGGCGGCCCTTGCTCTTCGCCTTTGCGGTTAAGCTGCTCCTTGCCCCGTCTGTCCGTTCCGAGCTGCTACTCTGCCTCAAGTCAGCGTCAGGGTCAGTCTCCTCTAGGCTCCCAGAACCCAGATTCTCCGGTGCCCGGAGCTTTAGGACAAAATGGCGCTTGCACGGGCCGCCGAGGATGGGCAGGGCCCAGCCGTGAGCTCTGAGGCGGGCCGGGACAAAGGCGGCGTGCGCGGAGGCGGGGGTGGCGGGTGGCCCTGCGTGTTTGCCGCGCCGCGTGGGGCCGGCGCTGGCGCTTCGCCCTCGTGCCGTGGCCGTGCGAGCCCTTGAGATGCTTTCAGCCTGGAGGTGGTCGGGGTGGGGGGCGGGCTTGGACTGGGAAGTTGAGGTGAGGCAAATTCACTAACGCCTGGGGGGACCTGGGCGGAGGGGAGTTAAGTAGCGTGACCTCCGCTTGTCTTTTAGAAGCCACGCGCAGCCTGCCCAGATATCGTGGAGCAGGAATTTTCGGGAAGGGTAAGGGCTTTTTGATCTTCTGTGTGACCCTGCAGGTTTTGGTATGAACAGGATTCGGATCCACGTCTTGCCGACCAGTCGGGGGAGGATCACCCCAGTGCCCAGGTCTCAGGAGCCCCTATCTTGTTCGTTTACTCATCGCCCATGTTCGCAACCTCGTCTGGAGGGGCAGGAGTTTTGCATTAAGCATATACTTGAAGACAAGAATGCCCCTTTCAAGCAGTGTAGTTATATATCTACGAAGAATGGAAAAAGATGTCCCAGTGCTGCCCCAAAGCCTGAGAAGAAAGATGGGTATATATGTATAGATATCTGTCGTTTGTACTTTAAGTTTTTAAGTGAGAGGAGGATGTGGCATGATGTGGGTTGGAAATAGCTGCCTAGTTTTTTATGTCACGTGCTTGTAAAATTGAGGTTATGGGGTATATCCTTCGAAAATTTTTAAAAATGGTGAAAACTGGAAGGAGACAACTCCCAGTTGGGTCACTTTGTTATCTCTTTGGATCTTTTCCCTTATCTGTAAAATAAGGATTATTTTTAACCCTAGGTTCCACGACTCTTGGCTGTCCTTGAACCTTAGGTAATAATGCAAAATCGTATTAATATATATGTATTTTTATGGGAAAAGCTTCATAGCTTTCATCATTTAAACAAAAATATTCTATGCAGAAACATAACTTGGCTAGATAATTCTGCATATATCATTTGGTTTTAAAATTGTGTCCTACATCTTATTACCTGCAGTGGATTGTATACTGAAGTAAAATGTTGTCTTCCAGAACCAATTTTGAAAGATGAAAGTGAATCTCTTTGATTTGTTGTGAAATGATGTCAGCATTTTTAGAGATGGAATGTTTTGTTGGATGGATGGAGCACGACTAGGTTATGCTATCTGTATTTCCCATTAGTAATACCAAATGAGTTGACCTTGGGCCAGTTAAATTATTTAGCTTTGCTGGCATTTTTAATTTATAAATGAAGATAATAGTCATTTTAATTTCCTGAAAATGATCTAAAGATCAGTGTCTGTGAAAATAGTTGAACTCTTTTAAGAGAGAACCAGAGTATAAAATGTTAATATTTTGTCTCCTTAGGGTGTCCTTCTGTGCTGAACATGCCCGTAGGAATGCCCTTGCACTTCATGCTCAAATGAAGAAGACCAGTACAGGGCCTGTGGGTGAAACACTCTTATGCCAACTGAGCTCATATGCCAAGACAGAGCTGGGTTCTCAGACTCCAGAAAGTAGCCGCAGTGAAGCCAGCCGAATTCTGGGTAAGGGTCTTCTCTCCCAGAATGAAAGAGGAGGAAAAAAGTTAACAAAGAACTTAATTTGGTTTAGCACAGTGCCTTGAACATAGGTGGCACTTGATAGTACAATATTATTGTTAATTCGTAGGCAATTTGGTGAGAATTCAGGATTGCCATGTTGTTCACCATTCTTTTTGGTTTTAAGTAGTGGGTGCTTAGGTTTACTATCCTGAGTTTGACTCTTTCCTTCAATGCTGTTTTTATACTTACCATCTTTGCTAGGTAAGGTAATTTCTGGAAACAATAATTTTGAGTTGACCTTTCTGTCCCTTTGAGGGCATGGTTAACTCATTTGTGTTATAAGTATTCATACTTGGGATGTATTTTCTTGAGCCATTTTTGTTTGTCAGTGCCTCTGTACTAAGCTTTTTTAATTTTAAGATTTGGGTTGATGTGTTAAGTAATCTAGTTTTGTGTGGTGGAGTTACAGAGGTGGGAAGTCTTAATGGCTGCTCTCCCTTCCTTGCCTCAGATGAAGACAGCTGGAGTGATGGGGAGCAGGAACCCATTACTGTGGATCAGACATGGAGAGGTGACCCTGACAGTGAAGCTGATAGCATAGACAGTGATCAAGAAGATCCCCTAAAGTAAGTTGTAACTCCACATAGGGCTTTTAAATATTTTAGTAGTTAGTATGTGGAATGTAGTACTGCATGCTGTTTAGTGGATTAATAACCTAGGAGGGTTGAAGATAGCTATTTGTGAGCAGTAATAAATAGCTTCTGCATATTAAAGTGTCATTGTTCATCACCATCTTGCTTCAGGGTAGGATTTGATTCTTTTTTTAGAAGTCTTGGGAAAATTTTGGGACATCACATTCTACACATGAGAAAGTGTAGGGGAGAAAATAGATTTCTTGGACATAGGAATGGGAGGTGGGTGGAGATCAGTTAGAGAAGAGAAAATTGATGTGAATTGGTTCTTGGCTTAAACCTCAGGAATAATAAAGTGATTATATTTTAATAACTACTTCCTTTTGCAAAGTTCTGTCTAATTAATTTATTTGTTTAAGAAAAATTAAAAGGTGTTCAGGAGCTTCCTTTGGTTTCATGCCTAAGAAGGAGAAACTGATTTAGAAACCCAGAAGTGAGTAATCAACCTAATTATATCTTACTAAGCTCTTTACTTATCCCATGTTCGCTTTGGAGTTGTAGACATATTGCCACTCAAAAGTCTCATGTTTCTATGTCTCATGGTTTGGGTTTAGTTTTTGTTTTCTTTCTGATCTCCATCTCATGACACTTCTCACTGACAGTTCAGGTGGAAGAACTCTGAATAGTGGGAGGGGTAATGAATTTCTAGACTTGACTGTGTTTGACAAATTCTTAGAATAGCATTTTCTTCATTCCTTGGATTCTGAAGTTTATAAGAGGTCATTTACGATTACACTTTCTGAGTAGAATAATTTCATCTATTTAAGTAATCTCGATGTAGTAAGCTATTCAGGAAGTACTCGTTTGGAGAGTCCATCTAAGTAGTTTGAGAAGGAATGTTTGTTTCTAGCAGGATTCTTTTACAGTAGAAGCTTTATAGCAAGCAATATATATACGTTGTTTTTTTCTTCCCCCTTCCTCCATTGTGCTTCTAGAAATGCCGAACTTGCTTCTTTGAGGAGGTGTACACACTGTAGGGTCACAGAGTGTCTGTCTTTTGGTATGGTAAATGCTCAGTTTTGAAGGTCCAGAAACTGGATTTTGTCAGTAGTAATCTAGAGTGGATCAGTCTCTAGCGGACACATTCATTCTAATCTTTTTTTTTTTTTTTGTGGTATGTGGGCCTCTCACTGTGTGGCCTCTCCCGTTGTGGAGCACAGGCTCCGGACACGCAGGCTCAGCGGCCATGGCTCACGGGCCCAGCCGCTCCGCGGCATGTGGGATCTTCCCAGACCGGGGCACGAACCCATGTCCCCTGCATCGGCAGGCAGAATCTCAACCACTGCGCCACCAGGGAAGCCCCATTCTAATCTTAACAAGAGACTTAACAAGAGATTGCTATATAAACCGAAATACCAGTTAATTTTATGAGAAGTATAAATGTTAAAAGGACTAGGTACTTGATGTTAGTTTCCTTTAAAAGGAACATTCAAAGGGGAAAATAAAGCCCCAGATGTGCTCAACTATTAGGTAACTAAATATAAGGCTTTCCTTAATTCTCCCAGTGATACTATTTAAAAAAATTTTTGACCAACTAAAATCCAGTTGTCCCTCACAATTTGAGGGGGATTGGTTCCAGGATCTGACCCGGGTACCAAAATGCAAGGATGCTCAAGTCCCATAGTTGGTCCTCCATACCTGGAGATCCCCACCAGCGGGAGTAAATAGTACTATACGTATATGCATTTTTAGAGATGTAAATAGAGTTAATTGTCTGCTTACAATATTTAATTCATTAATATGGTTACATATTTTATTTAAGTATTTAATGAAATTCTTTTGATTAAGAATTTTCATCTTTGGTGCTAATTTTTATTTATTTATTTATTTTTGGCTGCGTTGGGTCTTTGTTACTGCATGCGGGCTTTCTCTAGTTGCGTCAAGTGGGGATTACTTTCGTTGTGGTTTGTGGGCTTCTCATTGCGGTGGCTTCTCTTGTTGCGGAGCCCGGGCTCTAGGCACACGGGTTTCAGTAGTTGTGGCTGGCAGGCTCAGTAGTTGTAGCGCATGGGCTTAGTTGCTCCGTGGCATGTGGGATCTTCCCAGACCAGGGATCGAACTCGTGTCCCCTGCATTGGCAGGTGGATTCTTAACCACGGTGCCATCAGGGAAGTCCCAGTGCCAATGTTTTTGTCATCATTTTTGAATCATTAACAGTTTATAGCATATATCTTCACTTGCTTGTTTCAGAAAGGGTTCTTTTTGAATTGTTTATGATGATGTCATTAGAGATTTTATCCTAACTAGAATTATTATTGGCATATTTTTCCCCATTGTAGGTACATAGATGTGATTTCTCTCAAAATAATCATTTACTTAATTGCTTTGTAAAAAGTAATCTTTAAAAGCTTGTTTCCAGCAGCATCCAACACTGGTGACGTTTTAGCTTAAGAGTAATTGTTAAATCTTTCCCTATTTAAAAAGTACGTTTTATCATATGACCTCTACACGCATCCAGAACTTGTTTTGGTAAAGGTCATTTCAGGTTATTGAGTCTTCATCATTGTTATCAAAATGAAGAAATTTGAGAGAATGCACTTTTAAGAAGAGACACTATTTAATGGAATATAAGGTGACTCTCTTTTTTGAAGTTGAATTCTAATAATAAATCCTAGATTTATATTTGTGTATATCAGAGCAAGAAGAATTAGTACATGACTTTAATAACTAGCTGTGAATGTCTGGGACATCCATCTTTAAACAAATGATCCATTTGTCACATGAACTAGGCGTTCATAGTAGTTAGGGTGCTCATCCTCTCCCACCCCTGCCCCAAATGATTTGTAGTAAATTCTAATTGTAGTGGCTTTCCATTTATATAGTCTGGGGACTATACCCCAGATCATTGGTTACATTCTCTTCTGACAGGGTACAATGAAATTAATTTCATTTTAACAAACTTGGTATTAGATTAAGGCCTCAGTATTTTAGGGGGTACAGACATATTAATGCAGACATGCCCCATTTTCCTGAATATGAATAACCTAGTCACCTTTTTTAGACATTAGGTATTTTTAAAACCTTTTCACATTTTTTGATAGTCTTAGATTTTGTCATTTCTGTAATTTGCTGGTTTTTTTTTTTCATGTTTTGGTTCTTAATTTCTTTTCACTTATTTTTATTTCAGAGTACTTTGTAGTTGTAGTTCTCTTATACACAGGTAGTTTTGTCTCCTATTTATATTTAGGAAAAGTTTTTGGCAGAGATTACTTGCTTTCAGTCCTAAAGTTAATAATTTAATTCTGTGTATTTCAGTGATTTAAGAGTTAAATTTTTTTTTAAATTAATTAATTAATTTATTTTTGGCTGTGTTGGGTCTTCGTTTCTGTGTGAGGGCTTTCTCTAGTTGCGGCGAGCGGGGGCCCCTCTTCATCGTGGTGCGCGGGCCTCTCACTGTCGCGGCCTCTCCTGTTGCGGAGCACAGGCTCCAGATGCGCAGGCTCAGTAGTTGTGGCTCACGGGCCCAGTCGCTCTGCAGCATGTGGGATCTTCCCAGACCAGGGCTCGAACCCGTGTCCCCTGCATTGGCAGGCAGATCCTCAACCACTGCGCCACCAGGGAAGCCCTAAGAGTTAAATTTTAAAGAGCACATATTTTTGGATTTAAAATTAGTATGTAATTTGTGTGTATTGCCTTTTAAATAACAAATAATTTTTACTCAGTCAAAATATGAAAATAGCAAGTCAGGGTATATATCTAGCTTGTTCTTTCTGTTTATATAATGATCACATAAGACAAATGGAACCAAAAATCTTTTAAATTTGCAGTTAATCCCTTAAACTTTGAGTTAAATCAGAGGCAGGAACCAGTCTTTAATTAAACTGACATTTAACTGATTTGCTTATGCGACCTCATTAATCACTAGAATAAGTTTTTTTTTTAAGTTCTGTTGATTCATAGTTGGTGGCAAAACTTAATAAAGTTGATGTGGATCTAGATTTTTGGCAAAGGGTTACTCCAGGGTATATATTTTGAGAATATTGTCAAAATGAGCTGAGGACATTGACTAGCCATTGTGACCAGTGTTTTGAGGGCCTGTGTAAACTCCAAAATACAAGTGTATTTTTATTTTTTTTTATTTCTATTTAATTTTAATTAATTTATTTATTTTTGGCCGTGTGGCTTGTGGGATCTTAGTTCCTGGACCAGAGGTTGAACCCGGGCCCTCAGCAGTGAGAGCATGGAGTCCTAACCACTGGACCGCCAGTGTATTTCCCTACGAGTATATTTTTAAATTAGAAGTCATAATTGTTATCTTTTGTGCTTTAAATAAAATGTATTGAGATGCATGCTACTAAATTAAACACTTTTAAGCTATCCTGACTGTAAGTGATTTTTCTGTATTAAGTTATTAAATGGAACAAGAATGTAGATTAATAAAAATTTTGAGTATTCTATATCTTTACTCCTATTTAAACATAACGCAAATTACTGGGGAAAATAATGAAACATTTCCCCTTTCCCATATTGTGATATCATACATTAGTTTCCATTCTTGGGAATTTTCTTTTGTTTTGTTTTTGAGTAACAACTTGAATGGTAAAATGCTGTGTGAAATCATTCCTGTTTAATAAGGTGATTGTCTCAGCACTGACTGATTGTTGAATAGCAAATCTAAGTCTCACCTTTGCTCCTTTTTTTCCTTCTAAGCTTGGGTTTTATTGTTGTGCTTTCTTATTCTTTTTGAATTGTCTCTTTTATTTTAGGCATGCTGGTGTCTACACAGCGGAAGAAGTGGCCCTGATTATGCGTGAGAAGCTTATTCGTTTGCAGTCTTTGTACATTGACCAGTTTAAACGACTTCAGCATCTACTCAAAGAGAAGAAGCGACGTTACTTACACAATCGCAAAGTGGAACATGAAGCTCTAGGCAAGTTTTATGCCAGTTCCAATAAGCTGTTGTGGGTTCAACATGTGAATTTGGTAGTAGTTAGACTTCTGTCTTGTTACCTGGACTGGAGAAGGATTTGCTTTTGAAACTGTTGTATGGGCAGATTTCCCTGTTTTCTTCTTGTTAGTTTGGGGACGCACCCTTGATTGGTTGCTTAGCAGATAACATCTTGACTGTTGTGACGTTCTAGGTAGTAGTCTCCTGACTGGCCCAGAGGGACTTCTTGCCAAAGAACGAGAGAACTTAAAGCGTCTAAAATGTCTTCGGCGGTATCGTCAGCGCTATGGAGTGGAAGCCTTACTACATAGGCAGCTGAAGGAGCGCAGAATGCTGGCCACAGATGGTGCCGCCCAACAGGTGATTTTTGTATATACCTCTAAGGTGTTACATTTGTTTTATTTACAGAGTTAGGGTAATTGTCAAAACACCATTGTACAGTCTTGGTTCTGAAATCTAACTTACTGGACGTGGGGTATATTGAAAAGAGCACTTATCTGGAAGTGCAGAGACATGGGTTTTAGTTCCCTTCTGATCAATTCTGTGCCTGCACTGATAACTGAACTCTATTTTCATCTGCATATTGAAGGGTTGCCATAGATTTCTAAGTTATTTGGTTCAGAAATTCTTCAGTTCAGAAACAGGCACAGAATGCCTAATAGATTGGGACTCTTGTTTTAGAAGGCAGAAAGATAGGTAGAATAATAGGAGCAGTGAAGGTCAGGAAGTAAGGTTGACAAGCAGAGTTAAGTGATTATTCTTAAATTTGTTCCTCAAGCCCCTGGTCTCTGCGTCAGTAAGAGTAAGTCCATTTTTGGGCTTCTGTGGTTGCACAGTGGTTGAGAATCCGCCTGCCAATGCAGGGGACACAGGTTCGAACCCTGGTCCCGGAAGATCCCACATGCTGTGGAGCAACTAAGCCCGTGTGCCTCAACTACTGAGCCTGCACTCTAGAGCCCTTGAGCCACTACTGCTGAGCCCGTGTGCCACAACTACTGAAGCCCGCGAGCCTAGAGCCCGTACTCCACAACAAGAGGAGCCACCGCAATGAGAAGCCCGCGCACTGCAACAAAGAGTAGCCCACACTCGATGCAACTAGAGAAAGCCAGCAACAAAGACCAAACGCAGCCAAAAATAAAATAAAATTAGTAAATTAAGAAAAAAGAGTAATTCCATTTTTATCTTTTTTATTTTTTGAGGCTCGATGTAAGATTACGATTTAAAAAGGGTTCTGCTAAAAGACAAAATAGTTTGAAAACCATTAGGCTGTGTATCACACACTTGTAATATGGAGGAATTGTATTTCGAATTATGGTTGACTCATTATTTGGACATGAGGTTTAAATTTTTTTTTCCTTTTGCATAGTATTGGTGAATAAATTTGTTAAATGTTCAAGTTTCTAGGCTTTAAGGATACACTTTTCTTATATGAGTAAGTGTTTTCATAGATAATTTATTTTGACCTGTTTTCTCTATTTTAGGCCCATACCACTCGTTCCAGTCAGAGGTGTTTGGCCTTTGTGGATGATGTTCGTTGTTCCAATCAGTCTCTTCCAATGACCAGACACTGCCTTACCCGTATCTTTTTGCTCTGTTCAGTTTGCTAGCTAGACTGAAGGCTAGTGGGGATCTGTGATAGTTTAGTTAATTGAAGGTCTTTGTTTTCCTTTGGCCCTGAATCAAGGCCAGCAGTTTGCTGAAGCTGTTGGTTTCAAGCAGGAGCCTAAAGAAGTCTCTTTCTATGGTCTGTTGGCCATTTCAGAACTTTGGAAATGTAATGGTCAATTCATTAGAAAGAAACATCTCAGTCATTGGTGATAGATATGGGCTAATACTTGTAGTTGATTAATATTGGAATTCCAAAATTTAGAGATCCCTGATTTAACTCATTCATTAGAATTATAATACTGTTAATTACTACAAAAAAATTGCTGAGGATCCAAAAACAGTCGGATGATTCTGAAATGTGATCTTTCTTTGAATATTATCCTTTTATGGTCAGGGCCCTGACTTGTGTATTTTAGACTTCATTCAAACAGGAAACTTACATTTACTACTGGGCTGTAAAAGTTTTTTGAGCTGTATATTGAATCGTGAAAGTGCATCTGTGGACATTGATTGAGAAAGTTACTTTCACAGTAAATGCGCTATTTAAATATGGTGATCTTCATCATATGAAAGGCATAAATCTTGCTGGATTTCATTTGCCTGGCAAGATATACAAATATTTGGAAAGTAAAATGTATTTTCTTTAATAGGAAGGGAAGGAAGACTTTCTTGCTCTTTTGAAAGGAAAACTGATTTTTTCTCTATTCTGCTTATTAAATATTTTACCAATTTATTAATTATTGTAACAAATGTCTGGTAAAGGATTACTGTCCTTAATACATAAAATTCTTGTGCAGAGTAATTAAAAACTAAAGATAAATGCTCAAAACATAATTGGGCAAAGGCTATCTATGGGCAGATTAAAAGTAGAAGTGGCTGATAGTTGAAAAGTATTTACCTTTACTATAAATAAGTGAAATAAGAAATAAAACAAGGAAGTTTTTTTAATCCATACTTTTTTTTTTTTTTTGGCTGTGCCACACGGCTTGTGCGATCTTAGTTTCTGGACCAGGGGTTAAACTTGGGCCCTGGCAGTGAGAGCCCTGAGTCCTAACCATTGAACTGCCAGGGAATTCCCTAATCTATAACTTTGACACTTATCTATGTATGAGATTTAATGAGTAAGTTCCAAAAGTTTGTGAGGGAATGGTGAAATGGGCCCTTCTGAACTCTGCCAGTGGGACTGTAAAGTGGCACAGGCTTTTAGAAAGCAGTTTGACGATATTCATATTCTTTGATATGATAACGTCACCTCTGAGAATTTATTTTAAGACGATAATCAAATACAGACGAATATTGTTACACAGAATTCCTCCAACTGGAGAGAGCCTTAAAATTTTCAGAGATGGGGAATAGAGAGGAAAATTGTGACACAGCATAGTATGGAATATGTTCAGGAATTAAACATATTTAACAAAATTTATGAATGACATAGGAAAATGTTTGATAGTGACAAAAATAGAATATGGAATTCGGTAGAGTGTGTTTTAATTACATGGAACTAATACTAGGAGGGAATGTAACAGAAATGTGACTATTTTTGGATGGTGGGGTTATGAATGCCCTTTTTCCCTCTGCTTTGTACTTTTCAGGTTTTCTTCAGTGACGTTGAATTACTTTATAAGGCAAAAAACCCAGTTTATGGATATTAAGGAGTATTTTAGACTTACAGCACTATACTCAAGATAGTTCATTAGAATATTAATATTTTAAAAAGCAAAGTTGAAAAAGAGAAGGGAAGTATTATTTTTCTCTTTTTGCTCTTTTCCTTTCCACTCTGTAGTTGCCTAAGTCACTTACCCTTCCTTAAGTCCTTATCCCAGAGAAAGATGCGACTGCCATTGGTGACCTGTTAACTCTTTACTCTGGTCTAATGGAGACACCACTGGACTGAAAGTGAAGGACCCAGACTCTAGTTGTAGGTCAACCATTCCCTTCTTTGTCTGTTGTCCCTATCTGAAAGGAAAGGGGGTGGAGGAGGATGGGGGAGGGCTTTTCAAGGATACGGTGATATTAAATAAATAAGAGACTTGTGAAAATCCTTCGAATTACATGAAAAAGTTTCCAGTTGAAACAATTTAATGGATTCACATTGAAAATTTTAATAATTTAAATAAGATTGAGCTTCTTAAGCACATAGAGATTGCAAATCTGATTGTTCCCATCAGATTCATGTTTGTTCACTTGAGCGCTGATTTTTATTGAATAATTATTTGTTTACTTTGAGCTATATACTGTTCTTTAGAGTAGTGGTTCTCAACCGGGGCCACTTGGTACCGTTTGGCAATGTGCGGAGACATTTTTGTTTTGTCTTAACTCTGATGGGTGTGCTACTGACATCTAGTGGCCAGAGGCCAGGAATGCTGCTAATAAACATTCTACAGTGCACAGATAGCCGTAATGCCAGTGGTGGCAATGCTATGAAACTCTGCTTTAGAGTTTATCAAGTTCTAAGGAATGTATTGAAAAAAATGGCTCTTCTTCAAGAGGTTTTATTTGGTTTAAAATTTATAATGTACATTAGATTTTTTAACTTCAAAAAACTACCTTAAAATTTGGGGGATAAAAATTACCCATATGTCCATAATCCTGGGTACACTTTACAGAAAATTTTGCTTTCTGGTTTAAAAAATAGGCCCAAGTTTGAAATAATAGTTGTCTATTAATCTAGGGAAAATAACCATGTAGTTAAGATTTCAGGAAATGATAAAACTTGAGTAAAATGTATTTTATAGAGTGACTTGAATCAGAATTTTGTTATCTAATCATGATTTCAATGTTGATTCATCCCACAGAACTTCTTTGCCAACTTGGAAATATAGCCCTTTTCTGCTTCTACCCTTAAGAGAAGTTGTTAGGGCTCTTGGAGCGTTCCTGGAGTACTTCTTTCCATGCGCCATAAGCAGTTGTTTTCTTCTTCCCTTTCTTTTTTAAATTAAAAATTTTTTTTTAATTTTTATCTTTTGGCTGCATTGGGTCTTTGTTGCTGTGCGCGGGCTTTCTCTGGTTGCGGCGAGTGGGGGCTACTCTTCGTTGCGGTGCGGTGGCTTCTCTCGTTGTGAAGCATGGGCTCTAGGCACGCGGGCTTCAGTAGTTGTGGCACATGGGCTCAGTAGTTGTGGCACATGAGCTCTAGAGCGCAGGCTCAGTAGTTGTGGTGCATGGGCTTAGTTGCTCTGCGGCATGTGGGATCTTCCCGGGCCAGGGCTCGAACCCGTGTCCCCTGCATTGGCAGGCGGATTCTTAACCACTGCACCACCAGGGAAGTGCTCTTCTTCCCTTTCTTTTTGGGATCATAACAGGACTCCAGTGATACCACCCCCCTGGAAAAGGGTGTGTGTGTGGAAATTTAATTTTATTTCCTGTCAGGATAGGATCCCTAGTTACTATTATTGGAGCTTCTATTTTCCCCAACACCCTGCTGCTTTAAACAAATGTATCATGTAAACATTTTGGAAACAAGGTTCAAAAAGTTTTGAGGAAGTTTTTGCCCATCTGCTTAACAGCAGAAACAACATTGTATCTCTTGACTCTTGGAAGGGGTTGGTAGGGGCTTCTGCAAGCTATTTGCATTTACCATGACATGTTTCTTTTGAATAGGTACAGATTTCTAGGATTGTTACTGCTGTTTGCTTATTAGCACTATGTTTTGAAATGTTTTGCATTTGACCCTCATAGGGAGAACAAGATTAGTGTCTCTGCTTTAAATGGAGGTTGGGGACTAGTTTTACATTACTGGTAGAGCTAGAATTATGCTACTGAATGACAATTTGAGAAGTAACTTTAAAAATTGCTACCTGCATTTGGTTCTGTATCAAATGTAACCAAATATCATGTGTTGTCCAGACCTTGAATTTTACATGGCAGACACCTCCTTTTTTGTGCCTCCAATAGATCCATTTTATTTCCCTTGACCCGTTTTTCTACAGATATTTGTCAGGACACGAATCAGGTTCTCTTCAAATGCTGCCAGGGGTCTGAAGAGGTACCCTGCAACAAACCAGTTCCTGTAAGCCTCTCTGAGGATCCCTGCTGCCCACTGCATTTCCAGTTGCCTCCTCAGATGTATAAGCCCGAGCAGGTACTGTCTGTGCCAGACGATCTGGAAGCCGGCCCCATGGATCTGTACTTGAGTGCTGCTGAGCTTCAGCCCACTGAGAGTTTACCTCTGGAGTTCAGTGATGTAAGTTAGAGAAGCTCTGCTCTGGTTGGCCCTTGAGGCAAGGCCTTATTTATTAATGGTGAGAATAGGTTAGTCTTTTGTGGTTTAAAAAAACAAAAAAAAGAAAACAACTTTGATAAGTTTTTTGAAATGATATGTGTATGGTTGTATTTGTATGTTAACATATTCATTTAGAGACAGTTTAAATTTACAGAAGTTTTTTTTTTTTTTTTTTTTTTTTTTGCGGTACGCGGGCCTCTAACTGTTGTGGCCTCTCCCGTTGCGGAGCACAGGCTCCAGGCGCGAAGGCTCAGCGGCCATGGCTCACGGGCCCAGCTGCTCCGCGGCATGTGGGATATTCCAAGTCCGGGGCATGAACCCGTGTCCCCTGCATCGACAGGCGGACTCTCAACCACTGCGCCACCAGGGAAGCCCCAGAAGTTTTTTTTTTTCTGAGGGAATGATAAGGGAAATTTTAAACTAAGGGAATTTGGAAAGTCAAGATTATGGTTGGATTTGTGTAGCTGGGAAATTTGGTGCCCATCCACAAGGTAAGTAATTCGCTTGAATCTTAATAATACAAATGAATTCTGATATCTACTCGACAATGTAAATTTGTGTTTTGGCCCTATAAGAGTTCTCATTTTCAGATTAATGTGTCCCCCCCTAAAAATGACTCTAAACTTAGCTTTGCATACTGTTTTTCATTTTTGATATGTTATTAAAGATTCTTTTGTGAATGGACCAGAACAACAGTGATCTCCCTAAATATTTACTTTTATAGCCTTCTAAGTGTGTACACTACTCTGCCTTTTTCAGTCTGCTCCTTGATTGGTCCCAGCACATAAACCCATCTCTGATTGCATGTTTCCCTAATTAGCACTACCCTACTATATCATTCACTTCAGAGATCAGTTGACATTCCATCTCTTTTTTGGCACTTTGCTTAATCTTTAGCCTTTTGGATAAAGGTCTTCATTATTTATTCTGAAGATAATTCTTCTGAATTTCATAATAAAGGTGTCTTGTATTAATATATAACCATGACATATTTAAAGTGACAAATCTAAATGGAAAATTCAGTATAGGTTGCAAGATTGTTTGCCTAGGGGTAGAAGCAAGATTTGGGTGGCCTCGAGTGTTGCTCACTAAAGAAGATATATCAGGACAGGCTAATATCTGAAAAAGTGGCACTAAGAGTAAACTGATTCCAGGGAATTCCCTGGTGGTCCAGTGGTTAGGACCTGGCACTTTCACTGCTGTGGCCTGGGTTCAGTCCCTGGTCGGGGAACTAAGATCCCACAAGCTGTGCAGAGTGGCCCCAAAAAAGAGTAAACTGATGCCAATTAACTACGCCCCTTCCTTTTTTGGTTGTATACTGTTTGTAGTATTAGTGAACTTGATTTTTTTTTTTTTTTTTTGCGGTACGCGGGCCTCTCACTGTTGTGGCCTCTCCCGTTGCAGAGCACAGGTTCCGGATGCGCAGGCTCAGCGGCCATGGCTCACGGGCCCAGCTGCTCCGTGGCATGTGGGATCTTCCCGGACCGGGGCATGAACCCGTGTCCCCTGCATCGGCAGGCGGGCTCTCAACCACTGCGCCACCAGGGAAGCCCTGAACTTGATTTTTGTCACTTCATTTATAACAAACTTATAATTTTTGTTATAATCCTGATTATAATTGCTTTTTAAAAAGTTTCTTTCAAACAGATTCATAGAATATGAGAACCTTAGAGATTATATACTCCAGTGCTTCCCAGAATTTTCCAATGAGATTATGTTGAAGAGAGTAAATGGATAGCTCTAGATTGATACAGATTTTTGTCCACTTCCCTTCATTTTACATGTGAAGAAAACCCAAAGAGGTGCTATCTTTCCTTTTTTTTTTTAAACTTAGTAACAAGCAGATTTATAGGGTCTAAAAAATAATCACTACATTGCCAAATTCCCTTCAAATATTAATGTACGTATGTAGTAAGTAGTACATGGGTTTTACATAGATGTACTAGGTTATTAACTTTTTTTTTTTGGTTATTAACTTTTATTTCATCTGATTGTTAATTTCTAGAGCCATTGCTGTTTTGACCTTTTTGCTTTTCCCCTTTCACCTGTTTTTGCGTTAGTTTTAAATAGTGTTTTCTTAAACTTTTGATGATCTAGAGCTAAGAAAATATGACTGTTCCAGTATGTTTGAAGATTATGTTCTTGTTGGCTCTTTGGAGAATATTAACACAAAATATTAGAGATTATAAGATGTGATCATAGCCGAAAAGTGACATTTAAGGAATCTTAATTTTTAAACATTTAAAGATATATTGTCAGATCTTTTAATATTTATTTTATGGTGTGAATTTTTTAAAGGATGTATGAGAAGTAACTTTATTTTTGGGAATCTCATGGGTTTTTAAGATGGACCTTTGTTAGAGGTTTAAAAATGATAATCAGCTATTTGTACTTGATCATCTATTATGTTTGTATTATTGTACTTTAGATGAACCACATTGGTCGTTAAAAAGTAGTTTTATTCTTAATCTTTGGAGGTAAAAATTCTCCAGAAAATGTTGAAACAATTCTGTTTTAGAAAAGAGTTTTTGTCCTCCCATAAATTCTGGATATATTTAACTAGTCTTTTGCTGGGTAAAAATAATTTCTTTTTTTTTTTTTTTTTAATTTATTTATTTATTTTTGGCTGTGTTGGGTCTTCGTTTCTGTGCGAGGGCTTTCTCTAGTTGTGGCGAGCGGGGGCCACTCTTCATCGCGGTGCGCGGTCCTCTCACTATCGCGGCCTCTCTTGTTGCGGAGCACAGGCTCCAGACGCGCAGGCTCAGCAATTTTGGCTCACGGGCCCAGTCGCTCCGCGGCATGCGGGATCTTCCCAGACCGGGGAACGAACCCGTGTCCCCTGCATCGGCAGGCAGACTCTCAACTGCTGCGCCACCAGGGAAGCCCAATAATTTCTTAATTATGTGAATTCCACCCAGCAATCTTACCTATGTTCTTTCTTAGATATCATTTCTGTTATACTTATTAATAATTTATGGTAACTTTACTTGTGGGAGGACCAGGTATCAGATATTCATATGGGTAAAAGTTCAGCCTTTCATTCTGGATATTAACACTTGCCTGTTTTCTGTCCTTTGATCCGAGGATATTTGACAAATAAGAATACCTTAATCCTATTACTTTGAGCTTGCTCTCTTTTTGTGTTTGTTGTTTGAGCTCTGATTTTGACATAGAACAAAATATGGATTCTGTCTTTGTGTCCTGATTCATTCCTCTTAGGATAGGCATTTCTGCTGATCCTTTCTTCTTTTATTTTAGGTTCCTGTTCCCAATTTTAATTCTTATAAAAGACAACACTGAATATGTGAGGAAAGCCTTTTCAGTATCTGTTTTTCTTTGAAAAATTTCTGTACCACTGTTATCTTGAGACTTGGAAACCTTTTGCCACACTGCTTAAATGGGTTCTTTTAAATTTCAAGTTAATTATTTGTACAGTTGACCCTTGAATAACACGGGCTTGAACTGTGCAGGTCCATTTATACACAGCTTTTTTTCCCAGTAAATTCTTACTACAGTCTACATGATCCACAGTTGGTTGAATCTGAGGGTATAGAACCATGGACAGAGAGGGCTGACTGAAGTTATACACGGATTTCTGACTGTGGGCATCGGTGCCCCTAACCACGGCGTTGTTCAAGGATCAAGTGCATAATAATTGTGCATACTAAAAGAATCGGAGAAAACAGTTCACAGTCTTAGTTAACAGTGTGAGAACATGGTGGTTTCTGTGTATAGTACAGAAGTTTCTAACACATCTGAAATAGATGTTAGGTAGCCAACTGTATCTTTTTCCTTATGTTTCTGCTTAAGTTGAGCAGCTTTAAGTCCAGCACGTCCTTTAATTGTATTCTTTCTTTACCTTAACTTGTTTTTGGTGATCAGCACAACAAAGAAAGGGAAAGGATTTCAAACTCTTAGTCTTATTTTAAAAGCACAGAACTTAGCTTTTCTCAAGAAGCTCAATTACTGGAAACATAGAGCCTCTATAAAGTAGCTTGGACACAGGAGAGTACAAACCCTTGGGTAGTTTTCACTCTTGGGAAGCAGAATTTAGCAATAGATGCTTAGACAGAAGAGGGATGAAGGTCAGTCTGACATATTGTCTGAGCCTTTATAGTGCTTTAGACCCTGAATCAAGACCAGTAGTTTGCTGTAGCTATTGGTTTCACGCAGGAGCCAAGAGCAGTGTCTTCCTCTGGTCTGTTGGCTTCAACCCCTCTGTGGGAATGGAAGAAACATAGTCTGTAGAATACAATTGTGTGTGTGTGTGTGTTTTATTTGGCTGTGCCGTGTGTGTGTGTGTGTGTGTATGTGCGTGTGTGTGTGTTTTATTTGGCTGTGCCGGGTCTTAGTTGCGGCACTCGGGATCTTCCTCACCGCGTGTGGGATCTTGCAGCACACGGGATCTAGTTCCCTGACCAGGGATTGAACCCGGGTCCCCTGCATTGGGAGCGCAGAGTCTTAACCAGTGGACCACCAGGGAAGTCCCCCTGTGTGTGGGTGTTTTAAAGAGCAATTGGATATGTTAGGTTTAAGAATCAGGGACTTTTCTCTGTGGGGATAGGGACTTAACTAAAATATTTCCTGGCCATTCGGAAGGACTTTTGAGTATTTCATCTTCCTTCTCTCTTCCCCCATCCCCTTTCCTCTTTTGCTCACTGGCTTGCTTTGTGGCCATTAGAATATTAATCAAGTGGTCTCATATTGTCCAATCTATTAGGGCAATATTTCATTTTAATTTGCATGTATGCTGATTGTCCATATTAGATTCATCACTGGTGAACTTAGATGTCGACTACAGTTAGTCTTAGAAGTATATGCCTTTTTTTATTTTTATTTTTTGGTCACGTGGATCCTAGTTTCCCAACCAGGGATTGAACCTGTGCCCTTGGCAGTGAAAGTGCTGGACTACCAGGGAGTTCCCAGTATATGCTTTTTTTAAATATTTCTTTTTGTGGTAAGATATTTGTAATGTAAGATTTACCATTTAAAAATGTACAGTTCAGTGGTATTAAGTACATTCAAAACATTGTGCAACCATCACCACTGTCAATTTCCAGGACTTTTCTGTCAGTGCAGACAGAGACTGTACTCATTAAACTGTAACTCCCACTTCCCCTCTGTCTCCAGCCCCTGGTAGCTCCAATTCTACCTTTGCCTCTGAATTTTTCTGTTTAAAAAAATATGCTTTTTAAAGCTACTATAGTGGTCTGTGCTTTATATTTGGCAGCAAGGAAAAATTCTCAGTGCTTTTCAATCTTATCCCATTTGTTGCACACTCTGGGGAAATCGTTATTTGTTTTAAAGGTAGGCAAGGGGTGAGGGAAGTAAGGGAGAATTCTTCGAGGTTTGCTGAAAAATGCCAACTTTAGCTTGTTGGTTCCCTTGATATTGCTGATAGGCTTTTTTCTCTTTCTTTTTCTAGGACTTGGATGTTGTGGGTGACGGTATGCAGTGCCCTCCTTCACCCTTGCTTTTTGATCCTTCACTAACCCTTGAAGATCATCCTGTCAAAGAAATTGCTGAAGGCCCAGTGGATATTTTGGCAAGTGAAGAATAACTCCAGCCAGGCAGAGGGTTCCCTGCTGGCTATGGCTAGCATGTACTCCTGGGCGTTGGGGTTGTCATCACTAGCTGTAAAGGTGCTCCAGATGGCAGTTCTCCAGATGGGCCTTAGAGAGAACACTTACTAGCTCCTGGTCCCCATATCTGGGAGAGCAGAACAAATTTATTTAGTTAACTAGAAAAGGTTGAGACAAGGAATGTAGGAAAATTGTTGCTTTAAGGGAGAGTTCAGCCCTGGAATTGTTTTCATAAGCACAAGCAGCATGATTTGGCTTCTTTCTTTGAGCTTTGGGTGGGACACTCATGGCCCTGACTGAAGACCTGCAGTTATACTACAGCTGTTGGTTTCAAACAGAGGCCCAGAGGACTGTCTTCCTGTGATCTGTCGGCTGTTCTGGAACCTCAGCAGAGAATGGCTATTTCATTTGGAAGAAACAACCCACAGCTCTCCTTTCCATTGGGAGGGCCTCAGGAATGCTACAAGTAATGACTTCTGACTTCGAGGGTCAGGGATAGTTAAGTATGGGGAAGAGCAACCGCACAGAGTTATATCTGCTGTCTTGTTCTTGTTGCTACTATACATGGGCATTATATAAGTCAGATTCATGCTTCAGACCACAGTGAATGAGTTTGTAACCAAAGTGACTTTTCTTTTAACAGGGCCAGATGCAGATGGCTGGAGATGGGTGCAGACCACAGGGATCTCGAAATTCTGAGAAAGCCTCTGCACCATTGCCTCAGAGTGGAGTGGCTACTGCAAACGGAAAGCCAGAACCCACTTCTGTCAGTTGATAGTTTGCTTTGGGAACCAGTTGACTTTGGAGGATTTATATTTCCCATTTAAACAAGCATTTCTGACCGTCTCTCACTAAAGGACAACCTGGACTACCTTGTTTTTCTTCTGGGTTACTGAGTGCTATAGTCAAACCAAATGTTGGGGGAAGGGACCAATAGTGTCTAAAAATTGTGGATAAGACGTCTTCCCACTCTAGGCAAGGAAGAGAGACAGGCGATTCCCGTCAGAGCTGCTGAGATTGAGAGTATTTTGGGACTGCCTAAGGGGAGAGAGAGTTTTGTAATGCTGTTTCCCAAGTCTAGGGATGTTGATGGATCCAATGGCTGGTTATCTCTGTCTAGCAGCCTGTTTTAGCCTTTTCTCACTTCTCACCTAATTGGGTAATCTGAAGCCCCTGCCTCAGTGAACTCTGACCTATAGCCTCTGAGAAAATAGCCCACAGGACTGGGCCCTCCTTAACTATCCATCTTGCTTCTAACCTATGTAAATTTCTGTAGTGGTTATCTTATGTAAGATACAATAAAAAATTATCGTACATAGTTTCTATTAAATGTTAAAATGTTATGAAAATGTAAAACAGTCACTTGAATGCATGTTTTATTTGTGTTTGAGAGAGTGTGTGTGTGTGTGTGTGTGTATTTTGGGTTTTTAGGGAGCTGCCTCTGATGGAAAAGGGAAAACAGGAAAGATACACTTCCATCCCAAGAAGTAAATACATTTTCAGTAACGTAATTTGCTTTTGGTTTTGGTTGGGAGGATAAGTTAAAAACCATGTAAGAAGTAAATGGAAAGGGTGGGACTTCCTTATTAAAGCCTACCTACCCAGAGTTATGTTATTTCTGCAGATATCTCCCAAATGTCTTCTTTTTACCCTCTGTGCCCCCTCCTCCCACTCCCATTTCTTACAATTATGCCTGATTATTGTCGCAAAATTCTCTAAGGCTAGGAATGTGTGTGTATATATATATATAAAACCTCTAGAGAAATTGGGCCTGATGCTGGATCACAGACATAAACTGTCAAGATTATTTTGATGATGAATCTAAGGGTAGGGTTAATTTACCTATGCTAGAAGTTGTCTGTTACTATAATGCAATATGACAAGAGGCCAAAAGATGATAAGAACTGAACTGAGGAACAGAGAAGAGTTACACAGTTAGCACCATCACCACCATCACCTTGGCTTTAGTTTAAATATTTACTTCCAGGGAGTCCGGAAATGACTCAAGACCATCAGGTGAATCCTGAGATCACCTTTAATAGGGCTTGCAGTATACTTTTTTTCAATTTGTTATTCCCACTGCTTTCTTGTCTGGTACTTTTTTACACTGTATCCACAAAGACAAACATTACTTCTTAAGCAGCTTGAGCATACCTGCTTCTGCAACAGGATTAGAGATTAAAATATTCTCTTCCCATTGTTTTATTTTTTTCTTCCCGTTGTTTGTTTTATTTATTTGTTTATTTTTGGCCACTCTGTGTGGCATGCAGGATCTTAGTTCCCTGACCAGGGATCAAACCTGTGCCACCTGCAGTGGAAGCATGGAGTCCGAACCGCTGGACCACCAGGGAAGTCCCATCTT
Organism: Mesoplodon mirus; assembly: GCF_964341445.2. Taxonomy (NCBI): domain Eukaryota; kingdom Metazoa; phylum Chordata; class Mammalia; order Artiodactyla; family Ziphiidae; genus Mesoplodon; species Mesoplodon mirus. The sequence goes on along the minus strand of NC_138987.1, from coordinate 55,117,886 downwards.
CCCACTGTTTTAAAAAGTAACCTGGGGCTTCCCTGGTGGCACAGTGGTTGGGAGTCCGCCTGCCGATGCAGGGGACGCGGGTTCGTGCCCCGGTCCGGGAGGATCCCGCGTGCCGCGGAGCGGCTGGGCCCGTGCGTCCGGAGCCTGTGCTCCGCAACGGGAGAGGCCACAACAGTGAGAGGCCTGCATACCGCAAAAAAAAAAACAAAAAACAAAAAAAACACTAGCATCCACATCACCCAGTGTGATTGTTTTGTAAACTCCAGTTTCTCTGGAGTTCAACTCTTATTAAGTCCCCAGCATGCTCCTCAGCTGAGTCTGCTCTTATGCTGCAGGTGATAAGGGCCCCCTTTTAAGGAGCCCCTCTGGCTCTCTCACCCTTAAGCTATCTTTAAAAATTAACTGTACATTACATCCCCAGAATGTATTAATCTTACAACCGGAAGTTTGTAGCTTTTGACTACCTTCACCCATTCCCCCTATCCCCACCCCTCCATCCCCCTTCACCTCTGGCAACCACAAATCTGCTTTCTGTTTCTATGAGTTTGGTGTTTTTTTAGATTCCACATTTAAGTGAGATAATGTGGTTTTCTCTGTCTCAGTTATTTCACTTGTCATAATGCCCCCAAGGTCCATTGTTGCAAATGGCAAGATTTCCTTTCTCACGGGAAGCTTTGTGAACGGTATGTGGCTGGGATAAAGATAGGTTGATGCCCTCAGAATCCAGCAACCAGGGATAGTATAATGGGCAAGAGGTCATAGTTTCAATCTTCTTTGAATCTAGCTTCCTCTAAGTGGAGACAGTATTTTCTGGATTCCCTGTTCTTTTATTTTCCTAACACTTTGGGGTCCCCAACTGGCTCGGCTGCCCAAATCCTACAACCTGCAATGATTGGCCACCCTGGTTGTAACCCCAGGTCATTAAGACTGTCACTATCCTGGCATCATCAGGCGATACCAACTTGCCTCACTGTTCAGCCCCTGTGGATGGCTGCATTTGAACAGTGAATCTAACCAAAGTCCCTCGGATCTAGTCTGCTGGTTCTAGTGCCCTCCTGCTTTGATCAGGTGTCACTTGTGCAGCTGAGTCAAAGATGTAGGGATGGGAGTGATGAGTAGAGAATTGAGGGCTACAGTTTGAAAAATGACTTCTGTTCCCTTCCCCAGCCCTATATTCGTGCTGCCGATTAGCGATAGCTACCTGAATGTCCTTTAAACCTCCTCTACCTATGTCTCATGACTTAGTGAATGGCATACCATCCACTCAGTGCCTAAACTGGAAGCCTAGCAGTCATCCCTTGTTCTTCCTCTCCTCTATAGCCCACATCTGATTGACTACTATCTGGTTGATTCTTCCTTCATAATATCCCTTGAGTTTGTCCCCTTTATCTCTATTGACATTACCTTATTTTGAACCACAGGTTGCAAACTGGTGACGTTTGCACCAGATTTGGCCATTTGATTGGGTTTAGTTTTGCACAATTTTAAAAATAAAAAAATTACATAGAAATTTTCTTGAAATTTTGTAAGATCTAGCAATACCGGGCAGTATTCTTGCATGAAGACTATTAATTGGAGCTGAATAGTGGCTATCTTTTTAGAGAAGTTACGTACTTTTGATTTTTCACAGTTCCCACCATTCCCTATTGTCTTTAGAACCTGCCTGCTTCACTCGTTTTTGTTACATGTCTGTCTCCTGCAGGGACTGGAATCTGTGACCCCTTGTTTTCTCTCAAGAGAAAACCTAACTGGTTTCCCAGCCTGAAGTTTTACCCTTCTTTAATCCAGGAGTAGCTTTTGCACAGCAAAGTAAACTATAAACAAAATGAAAAGACAACCTACGGACTGGGAGAAAATATTTGCAAACAATATGACCGACAAGAGCTTAATTTTGAAAATATGTAAATAGCTCACACAGCTCAATAGCAAACAAAACGAAACAAACAAACAAAAAAGCAACCCAATAAAAAGATGGGCAGAATGCCTAAAAAGACATTACTCCAAAGAAGATACCCAGATGGCCAATAAGCACATGAAAAGATGCTCAACATCGCTAACAGAGAAATGCAAATCAGAACTACAATGAGGTACCACCTCACACTACTCAGGATGGCCATCATCAAAAAGTCTACCAATTATAAATGCTGGAGAGGGTGTGGAGAAAAGGGAACCCTCGTACACTGTTGGTGGGAATGCAAATTGGTGCAGCCACTATGGAGAACAGTATGGAGCTTCCTCAAAAAGCTAAAAACAGTTCCCATATGATCCAGCAATCCCACTCCTGGGCATACATCTGGACAAAACTCTAATTTGCAAAGATACGTGCACCCCATCAGCAGCACTATTTACAATAGTCAAGACATGGAAGCAACCTAAATGTCCATTGACAGATGAATGGATAAAGAAGATGTGGCACATATATATACACAGTGGAATATTAGCCATAAAAAAGAATGAAATAATGCCATTTGCAGCAACAAATGGACCTAGAGATTATCATACTAAGTGAAGTCAGAAAGAGAAAGACAAATACCATATGACATTACTTATATGTGGAATCTAAAAAATTATTTAAATGAACTTATTACAAAACAGAAAGAGATTCACATAGAAAACAAACTTATGGTTACCAAAGGGGAAAGGCGGCAGGGGGAGGGATAAATTAGGAATTAGCAGATACAAACTACTATACATAAAATGGAAAAACAGCAAGGTCCTACTGTATAGCACAGGGAAGTATATTCAATGTCTTGTAATAAACTATAATGGAAAAGAATCTGAAAAAGAATATTATATATATATATATATATATAAAACTGAATCACTTTGCTGTACACCAGAAACTAATAAAACATTGTAAATCATCTATATTTCAATTTAGAAAAAAAAGTGCCAGGAGTGAGATTGATTACTTCTAGATCCAGATATACCTGAGTTTGGGAGAATAAATAGTCTCTACTTGAGGCTATTTTTACAGAGGATTTTGAATTTGTGTGTATTATTTCTATGCAGATTTTCATGTCTTTATTATACATGTATATACCCACAACAATATATGTATTGTTTTGTATGGTTTTAAACTTTAAACAAATGGCATAATACTTTGCATATTATTCTGTACCTTGTATTTTCATTCAATTTGTTTTAAGGTTTATTCATGTTGATACTTGCTCTCACTCACATTAACTACAATATTTAATGGTATTGCTACCTGTTTTGTATTCATTCTTCTGTTGATGAATATTTAGATTGTTTTCAATTGTTGTTACTCAGAAACTGCTGCCCTGGACATAATTACAGGTGTCTTCTTCTTTATCTATGATATTCTACAGTTTCACTTTTGTGTGTCCAAATGTGGATTTATATTTTATTCAATGGTATTTTGGATATATTTTAATGAGAATTTATATCTCTTTTCAATTCTGGAAAATTCTCACTATCTGTTCAAGTTACTCTTCTCCCTTAGTTTCTCCATTCTGTTTTTTCTGTAACTCCTATCAGCAAATGTTGGAGGTTCTCCATGAAAACTCCATCTCTGTACTGCTCTTTGATATTTTATCTCTTTGCCTCTCTGTGTTATGTTCTGGGTGAGGTATTCAACATTATCTTGCAATTCACTAATTCTCTCTTCATCTCTGTTAAGTCTAGAGTTTAGTCTACCAGTTGGGTCTTTAAACATTTTAGTGGATATATTTTTCATTTCCAGTTTTCAAATTTGTTCTTTTATATATCTATCTGGGCTTGTTTTAATTCTGCACATGTTTCATGATTTTCTCTATGTTATATGTAAATTTTTCATTCACTGTCTTTTTGAGGAGCTTAAAAGTTTATTTTGAAGTATTTATAGACTTTTAATATTTTAATATTCTCTAGTGTAAATTTACCTTCCAAATATTGATTTTTTGGCTAGGTCTTGTAGACTTAGGTTTTTTCCATGTATTTTACAGTGTTGAATTTCAGACTCATTTTTAGTGGGAGAGCACACACACACACTCTCAGTTCCTAGGTGTACTCCATATAAGCTTTGGCCTCAGACAGTGGCAGGCAGAAGTTTTTCATTTCTCTTTAATAAAAAAGAGGACCTGTTCCCAGCCCCTCACTTCCAGAGTGACTTTGGCTCTAGTCCTGGTTGCAGGTGGAGAACTTTTAGTCTCTGTTAACTTGCAGGGGCTGAACACATAGTTGCCTCTAACTGCTTAAGCCTGGAATCTAGCAGGCCCTCAGCTTCAGCCCTACTCACAGCTTTAATTAATAGTTTTCTTGTATTTGTGGCCCATGGAGATATTTATCTTGCCTTTGAACCATTATATGCTTTTAAAATGTTCTCTTTTGCATTTTTTCAATTATTGTTAATGTGCTCACTGTATATTATATAGGGTATCTCAAAGCATGGACTTAAATGCAATATTGAGAAGAATACGTATTAGTAACTTGAAAATTTTAATGCAATTCATAAAAACCCAACCTGTATTCTTTTCATTAGGAAAATAAACATGTGGCCCGAGCGGAGGAATCTGGGAAAGGTTTTCCAAATCCTTCTCTTCTCCTTTTCTCCTATTACTTTCCTATCTCATCTCTCCCATTTGTTGCTTTTTTCTTTTCCCTTCCATTATACTACTGCTTCCCCTGCTCTTTCCATTTTGCTGCTCCCTGCCCCGCTTCTTCCTCCTTCCCTTCCCTTTCCTCCTTTTACTTTTCTTTGCTGACTCTTCCCCTCCCAGAGTTCTCCTGTATTTAGGTCACGTTCTCTTATGATTTGTCATCCTCCTAGTGCTGTCGCAGTCCTTTAATGCCAGGTAACAGGAAGGAGCAGATGTGCCTCATGTTTATATGTATCAGGGTTCCAGTCAAGGGAAGGGCTGGTCCTCAGTAATGTTATGATGTACAACATGGGGAATAGAGCCAATATTTTATAATAACTATAAATGGAACATAACCTTTAAAAATTGTCACTATATTGTACACCTGTAACATATAATACTGTACAGCAAATATACTTCAATAAAAAAGAATAAATTAAAAAAATACTTAGGTGTTGAAAATCATAAAACATGGATAAAAAAATAAAATAAAAATTAAATAAATGTGAAGCCATCCCATGGTGACGGAAAGACTTAATACTGTTAAGATGGCAATAGTACATAATGCAAGCTACACATTCAGTGTGAGTCCCCTGAAAATTTCCAAAGGCCTTTGGGAAGAAATACGCAAGCTGATCCTAACATTCATATGGAATTTAAAGTGACCCCAAGGAGCCAAAACAATCTTAGAAAAGGAAATCAAAGTTGGAGGCTTACACTTCCCATTTTCAAATGTTAGTGCAAAGGAACAGTAAATAAAACACTGTGAGACTGGCATAAAGCTATACATATAGATGAATGAAATTGAAGGGAGATCCCAGAAATAAACCCACCCATCTATGGTGAACTGATTTTAGACAACAGTCAACAGTATGAAATTGGGGGATAATGGTGTTTTCAACAAACGGTGCTAGGCAATTCCCTGTCCACATTCAGAGGAATGAAATTGGACCCTTTCCTTCTACCCATACAAAAAGTAATTCAAAATACATAAAAGGTTTAAATGTAAGAAGTAAAATTACAGTCAACACCCTATATTCACAGGTTCCACGTGCAGGGGTTCAACCAACTCCAGACTGGAAATACTAGAAAAAAGAAATTACAAAAATTTCAAAAGGCAAAACTTGAATTTGCCATGTGCCAGCAAATAGTTACATAGCATTTACATTGTATTTACAACGTTTATATAACATTTACATTGTATTAGCTATTATAAGTAATCTAGAGATGATTTAAAGCATACAGGAAGATGTGCCTAGGTTATATGCAAATACTGTACCATTTTATATAAGAGACTTGAGCATATGCAGATTTTGGTATGCCCTGCTGTCCTTGAACCGATCCTCCATAGATACCGAGGGATGACTGTATAAACTCTCCAATAAAACGTGGGGATAAATCTTTAGGATTTAGCAATGGTTTTGTAGATCTGAGAGCAAAGCACAAGCAATGAAAAAATAAATTGGATTTCCTCAAAATTAAAAACCTTTTTGCATCAAAAGATGCAATTCAGAAAGTGAAAATATAGCCCACAGAATTAAAGAAAATATTTGCACATTAAAAATATGATGAGTCGTTATCCAGAGTATATCAAGAACTTTTACAACTCAATAACATAAAGACAAAAAAACCAATTTTAAAAATGGATAAATGACTTCAATAGACCATTCTCCACACAGGACAAATGGTCAACAAGCAGAAAAAAGATATCAAATATCATTAGTCATGATGGAAATGCAAATTAAAACCACAATTCAACAACTCCCTCACATATTCTAAAATGGTTATAATCAAGAAAACTAAAAATAACAAATGTTGGTAACAATGTAGAGAAATTGGAAACATGAAAAATTACTTGTGGAAATGGGAAAATGTACAACCTATGTTTACAACATAAAGGTACAATTAGCATATGGTTCAACAACTATACTCCTATATATATATATCCCAAAGAATTGAAAACACGTGTACACATATGGAGATAGCAGCACTGTTCACAATAGCCAAGCGGTAGAAACAATGCAAATGTCCATCAGAGGGTAAATGAGTAAACAAAATGGGGTAGATCCAGGGACTTCCCTGGTGGTCCAGTGGTTAAGACTCCGCGCTTCCAATGCAGGGGGTGCGGGTTTGATTCTTGGTTGGGGAACTAAGATCCCACATGTTGTGCAGTGCAGCCAAAAAGAAAAAAAATGGGGTAGATCCATAAACAGCCATATTATTTGCCATAGAAGGAATAAAATAAAATGGTTCAGCCCCTGTGGAAAACAGTATGGCCGTTCTTCAAAAACTTAAACATAGAATTAATGTACGATCCATCAATTCCACATCAAAAGATTGAAAGCAGGGACTGGAACAGATATGGGTACACTCATATTAACAGCAGCATTAATCACAATACCAAAAGTTAGAAGCGACCCAAGTGTCCATTGATGAATGAATGGACTGAACTAAATGTGGCATATACACAAAGGAATGTAATTCAGTCATAAAAACTAAGGAAATACCAACACATGCTACAACGTATATGAGCCTTGAAGTCATTATGATAAATGAAATAAACCTGTCACAAAAAGACAAAAATGATACGATTCCACTTATATGAGGTATCCAGAGAAGTCAAATTCAAAGACAGAAAGTAGAACGCAGTTGCCAGGGGTTGAGGGGAATTAGTGTTTAATGCCTACAGAGCTTCACTAGTGAAAATTGAAAAGTTCTGAACATGGATGGTGAGGATATTTGTACAACAATGTGAATGTGGTTAATGTCATAGAATTTTAAGTATACGTAAAATGGTTTGAATGGTAAATGTTATGACATTTAAGCACAATGAGAAAAATGAATGAAGTACTGATACATGCCACAACATGGATGAACATTGAAAATATCCTAAAACATCCTAAGTGAAAAAAGCCACACAGAAAAGGCCAGCGAGATCGTACTCAACTTGTGTGCTTTAAATTCATCAAGGTTGCGAAACTGAGGGAAAGTAAGAGTAGTGGTTCCAGAAAAAGAAACCTGGATCAGAATGGAGAAAGACATTTCCCTAGAGTTGGGGCAGCTGGTGAAAGTTGAAGTGGGCCTGTGGATTGGATTATAAAGTGGAAACCATACTAATTTCCTCATTTGGAGGTTATGTGCTGGTTTCCTGGGAGAGTATCCTTGTTCTGGGTAAAACACACTGGAGTATTTTGTGTGAAATGGCAAATGTGGTAAAGCAATGACAGCTGGGAATCTGAGTAGAGATAAACAGTACTTTGCACTGCTATTGCAAATTTTCTGTATGAGTGAAATTACTGTCCAAGACACCATGTCAATACCATGCCAGAACACCAGAGAAGACATTACACCTCCCTGTAAAGGCCAAGCCTTACCCAGATCCAGTTCACACAAAGTCATGAACCTAATCACCCACGTAGGTAGGAGTCCACCTGTAATTTACGGGCACTGTGGGAAGGTTATATTAGGAGCCACTATGTCTTCTGTGTTGTGGATGACCTGGATGTGATAGAAACAGTGGGATTTTTGAATCCCAATTTTCTACATCATTCCACCAAAAAACTATTAGAACTAATAAGTGAATTCAGTGAAGTTACAAAATCAATACACAAAAATCAACTGCATTTCTAAACACTAATAATGAACCATCAGAAAGAGAAAGAAAACAATCCAATTTACAATTGTGTCAAAAAGAACAAAATACCTAGAAATAAATTTAACAAAGGACTTGAAAGACCTGCCCACTGAAAACTTTGACACATGAAGAAATTAAGGAATACACAAACAAATGGAAAGATATCCCATGCTCATGGAATGGAAGAATTAATATTATAAAAATGTCCATTCTACCCAAAGCAATGTACACAGTGAATGCAATCCCTACCAAAATTCCAACGGTATTTTTCACAGAAATAGAGCAAATCATTCTAATATTTGTGTGGAACAACACAGGACAGCAAACGGCCAAAGCGATCCTCAGAAAGGAGAACAGGATGGAGGCATCTCGCGCCCTGACTTCAAACTGCACTGTGAAGCTACAATAACCAAAAGAGTGTGAAATTGGCACAAAAACAGGTGCAAGGATCAGAAGAACAGAACAGAGAGACCAGAATTAAACCTGGATGGGGCTTCCCTGGTGGTGCAGTGGTTGGGAGTCCGCCTGCCGGTGCGGGGGACGCGGGTTCATGCCCTGGTCCGGGAGGGTCCCGCATGCCGCGGAGCGGCTGGGCCCGTGAGCCATGGCCGCTGGGCCTGCGTGTCCGCGGAGCCTGTGCTCCGCGACGGGAGAGGCCACGGCGGTGAGAGGCCCTCGTACCGCAAAAACAAACAAACAAACAAACAAACCTGTATGGATGCGGTCAGTTAATTTATGACAAAGGCGCCAAGAACACAACAAGTGGAAAGGACAGTCCCCACAATAAACAGTGCTGGGAAAATTGGACACCACACGCCAAAAAACTACACAAGACACTAGTCTTCACTGCACAGAAACCTGAATAAAAACCAAAAACCCAGTTTTCGGGCTTCCCTGGTGGCGCAGTGGTTGAGAGTCCCGCCTGCTGATGCAGGGGATGCGGGATCGAGCCCCGGTCCGGGAAGATCCCACATGCCGCGGAGCGGCTGGGCCCGTGAGCCATGGCCGCTGAGCCTGCGCGTCCGGAGCCTGTGCTCCGCAACGAGAGAGGCCACAGCTGTGGGAGGCCCGCGTACCGCAAAAAAGGAAAAACAAAAACCCAGTTTTCCACATCAAGCCCTTCCTGGGTCATCTGAAGGTGGATCCCCGCCGCCGCCCCCGCCCCCCACCCCCGCAGTCAGTCATACACAGGAAGCTTCTGCTCACTTTCCTCACTTCTCAATTTTTCCTCACCTTTTACTCCTGGCCGTGCCTCCCTGGGCGGATCCTGAGCAAACCCAGGTCCTGTCAGCATGGACATAGCCCCAGGTTGTCCTGAAGCCCAAAGTCCAGCGAGTCCTATGGAGACTGAACTCCTGTTGCACGGACGCTGGCCCTTCGAGTCCCAAAGCGGAAGCCCTGGCGGTGCTTGAAAGACAGAACTCCTTTCAGCTGCGCGCAGAGGCAAGTCCGCGGTGGAAGGTACATGCACGGCGGGTCAGAGAAGCGGGCTCAGCGCCCTCTGTGGTTGATGCGGGAAATGCAGTCCGCGCCTAGCTCACAGTTCCCTGGAGATAGTGCTTCCCTGCTCGCAGAACTGCTGAACTCATTGAACTTCGGAAATTCAAGCTGAAATGGAGCTACATATCCCATAACTTCTCCAAAAACAGTTAAGGAGCAATTAATTGGAAACTATATGGAATGAAATGAATGTAGACACAAACTTTACAACTTACACCAAATTCATTCAAAATTATTCATAGACAAATTTGAAATGTAAAACTATTCAAAATTATAGAAGAAAGCATAGAAGAAAGTTGACAGGAGCTTGGGTTTCGTCATGTAGATCATGAACTTTGAATTTTAACACACAACACAAAAAGGCAATCCACAAAGAAATCAAGTGATACCATGGACTTTATAAAGTTAAAGATTTCTGCTCTGTGAAAGTCCTTATTCAGAAAATCAAAAGACAAGTCACAAACTGGGAGGAAAATGTTTGCAAACACATATCTAATAAAGGATTTGTCTCAAAATACACAAAGAACTCTAACACAAACAACCCCACTAAAAATAGGTAACGATCTGAATGGAAACCTGGCCAAAGACGATACACAGATAGTATACAAAAATATGCCCAGGACTGGGGGGCAGAAAAGCAATAGTCCAGCTCAACTCCCTGAGTTATGGGTGACCCTGGACTAGTTCTGTCCTTCCTGGAGGCCTTAGAGAGATGGAGAGGGAGGAAGGGAAAAAGAGCTAGTTATGCTTAAACCTAACTCTAACCCTAACCACTCTCGCCACTTTCATTCAACACGGTCTAGGAAGTCCTAGCCATAATAATTAGATGAAAAAAAGAAATACAAAAATCTGATTGGAGAGGAAGAAGTAAAACTGTCACTGGTTGTAGACGACATGATACTCTGTAGAGAAGATCCTGGGGACTTCCCTGGAGGTCCCCTGGGTAAGACTCCGTGCTCCCAATGCAAGGGGCCTGGTTTCAATCCCTGGTCGGGGAACTAGATCTCGCATGCATGCTGCAACTAGGAGTCTAAGAAGTTCGCATGCTGCAACTAAAGATACCGCGTGCCGTAGCTAGGACCTGGCGCAGCCAAAATAAATAAATAAATAAATATTAAAAAAGAAAATCCTGAAGACAACACCAAAAAACAAATAGAACTCATAAGAAAATTCAGTTAAGTTATAGTATACAAAATTAATGTACAGAAATCTGCTGCATTTCTATGCACTCACAGCAAACTATCAGAATGAGAAATTAAGAAAACAATCCCATTGACAATGACATTAAGAAAAATAAAATACCTAGAAATACCTCTAACCAAGGAGGTAAAAGACCTGTACTCAGAAAACTGGAAGACATTGATGAAAGAAATTGAAGATGACACGAACAAATGGAAAGGTATACTGTGCTCATGAAATGGAAGAATTTGTATTGTTAAAATGATTCCACACCCCAAGGCAATCTAGAGATTCGATGTAATTCCTATCAAAATACCAACGGGATCTTTCAAAGAACTAGAACAAAGAATTCTAAAATGTGTATGGAAAGAAAAGAACCTGAATAGTCAATACAACCTTAAGAAAGAGGCACAGGGCTTCCCTGGTTGCGCAGTGGTTGAGAGTCCGCCTGCCGATGCAGGGGACACGGGTTCGTGCCCTGGTCCTGGAAGATCCCACATGCCACGGAGCGACTGGGCCCATGAGCCATGGCCGCTGAGCCTGTGCGTCTGGAGCCTGTGCTCCACAACGGGAGAGGCCACAACAGTGAGAGGCCCGCGTACCGCAAAAAACAAACAAACAAAAAGAGTCCGTGTAGGATCGAAAAATCCTCCATATAGAACCCTCTCTTGTTTTCGCAGAAGACCCAGAGCCAGGCCAGGATCCACAGCTCCTGCAGGGAGAACTTGATCCTGCTTCTGAAGGAGTCCCAGAGGGATGAGGATTCACCACCCCGAAAGGAGAACCTGCACTGGCTGTCCAGACCCAGAGCCAGATTTGAATATACCACTCAAGCAGGAAGACCCTGCACCAGCTCTGCAGGACCAAGAGCAAGGCTCGATTACCACTGCAGCAGGGAGAACCTGCACCTGTCCTGGAGAAAGCCTAGAGACAGATGAGGATTTACCACTTCTGCATGGAGAACATGCTCGTACTCCTGCAGAAGACCCAGAACCAACTGAGTATTCACCAATCCTGCAGGATGAACCTACACCTGCTCTTGCAGGAGACCCAGATCCAGATAGTATCTAAAAACCCTAAGGTAGAACCTACTCTTGCTTTTGAAAGAGACCCAGAGCCAGGCCAGGATCCACAGCTCCTGCAGGGAGAACTTGATCCTGCTTGTAAAGGAGACCCCGAGGGATGAGGATTCACCCCCATACCCCGCCAGTGGGAGAACCTGCACCAGCTGTCTGGGACCCAGAGCCAGAGGCGAAATATCCACTCCAGCAGGGAGAACAAGAACCTGCTCCCATGGAAACCCCAGAGCCAGATGAGAATTCACCACTGTGGTGGAGAGAACCTGCACTGACATTGCTGGACCTAGAGCCAGATTAGAAGTCATGGATCTGCAAGGAGGACCTGCACCTGCTCCTGCAGGAGGCTGAGAGCCAGAGTAGGATTCAACAACCGTACAGGTGGAATCTGCTCTTGCTTTGGCAGGAGACTCGGAGCCAGATGAGGATACACCCCTCTGGCTGGAGGAAACTTCTCTTGCTTCTTCAGGAGAACCAGAGCCATAGTAGGATCAAGCAACCCTCCAGGATTACCTGCTCTTGCTTTTGCATGAGACCCAGAGCCAAGCCAAGATCCACAATTCCTGCAGGGAGAACTTGCTGCTGCTTCTAAAGGAGACCCAGAGTGTTGAGGATTCACCCCTGGAGTCAGAACTTGCACTGGTTTCCAGGACCCAGAGCCAGATTTGAATTTATCACTCAAGCAGGGAGAACCAGCAGCTGCTCCTTTTTCTAAATTAAAAAAAAATTTTTATGTAACATCTTTATTGGAGTATGATTGTTTTACAATTTTGTGTTAGTTTCTGCTGTATAACAAAGTGAATCAGCTATACATATACCTATATCCCCATATCTCCTCCCTCTTGCATCTCCCTCCCACCCTCCCTATCCCACCCCTCTAGGTGGTCACAAAGCACTGAGCTGATCTCCCCATGCTATGTGGCTGCTTCCCACTAGCTATCTATTTTACATTTGGTAGTGTATATATGTCAGTGCCACTCTCTCACTCCATCTCAGCTTACCCTTCCCCTCCCATGTCCTCAAGTCCATTTTCTACGTCTGCATCTTTATTCCTGCCCTGCCCCTAGGTTCGTCAGAACCATTTTTTTTCCTTTAGATTCCATATATATGCGTCAACATACGGTAATTGTTTTTCTCTTTTTTTTTTTTTTTTTTTTTTTGCTGTACGCGGGCCTCTCACTGTTGCGGCCTCTCCCGTTGCAGAGCACAGGCTCCGGACGCGCAGGCCCAGCGGCCATGGCTCACGGGCCCAGCCGCTCCGCGGCATGTGGGATCTTCCCAGACCGGGGCACGAACCCGTGTCCCCTGCATCGGCAGATGGACTCTGAACCACTGCGCCACCAGGGAAGCCCTGTTTTTCTCTTTCTGACTTAACTTCACTCTGTATGACAGACTCTAGGTCCATCCACCTCACTACAAATAACTCAATTTCGTGTCTGTTTATGGCTGGGCAAAGGGTCATGTATCCATCAAGTTCACCCTCTCCGTCCCTCCGCGACCAGGGGCTCATCGACAGGAACCAGAGAAACCTGCTCTCCCCCTCGTGCTCATTTAGACCATTAACAGTCTGTTTCATTTTTTTTTAACTTGGAAGCCATGTCATGACAGTGCCCATCAGTAGTGAGAAACTTAGTCACCACTTCAAGAGAGGGACCTACCTGCTGTGTCTGAGAGGAGAGCGGACGAGGCAGAGAGGTGGGACGTGGAACAGGAGGCGCCTCAGTGGCTGGGCCTCGGGCAGCAGGAAGGGGGAGGCGGGGAGAGAGAGGAGGCAGAGCTGCCAGGGCCTGGGTCGAGGCAGGAGGAGCGGGGTCTAGGGTCTCTCGGGACCCCTCCTTCACATCCTGCCGCTCCTGCCACAACAGGGGAGCCTGCTGCCTGTGCTGCATCACACCTCCGGGCCTCCACCTGGCTGGCTCCTCCACCAGGAACCCCTTTCCTCTACTCATCAGCTAGCAATGCCCCCTGCCCTTCAAGACCCTGTTCTTCTGTGGGATTTGTCCCTGACCCTGACTACCCTTCTCCCTCTGGAGGCTCAGCTTCTCACTGTAAAGGGGTGTGGCAGTGGCCACCTCACAGCAGCACTGAGCAGGTTGAACTGCCAGAGATGGAGCTGGGACTGGGGACTGTTGCCCTCAGTGCTGGTCCTGGGACTGTGGCCCTGGCATGGCCAGGCTTGGCGGAAAGTGTGGATGCAGTGATGCATGAGGGAGTGTGAGAAGGGCGGAGGTTAGGGTGCAGCTTTGGAGTCAGATGACATGGCCTTCCAGGGGACACTTTCCAGAGCCCCTGGCCCTGGGGCTCTCTCAGCCTCACCCCTTCCTGGCTGCATTCGGAGGGCATGTGATGAACCCCTCCTTTGAGCGCTGCACTCTCAGCCCATTTAACCTGCCCACCTGGGGGGTCAGGGTAGGCTCCGCACAGCTGTGGCCCTCATGTCCCTTGTGAAGAAGTGAAGCTCCATGGGGCTAGAACGAGGATTACAAACTCAGATGTCTCCAGGGGCCAGGCAAGGAGAGGCAGGGGGAGAGCCTGGGCCTGGGGGAAGCTTAGGGAGTGGTGGCAAGCTGGGGGACACAAGTTCCAACCAGAGGGGGCTCCCACTCAGCTCCAGAAGAGCTTTGCCCTGAGGGAATGTCACCCAGGAGGCTGGAACTTATTTCATATGAAAACAAACAGGCAAATCTAGAAGGGTAGGTTTTTGTCTGAAATCTTCTATAGTTTTTAAATGTTAGAATTAATTCAAAAAAAATCTAGATTTGTTCTTGGTCCCTAGTTCGAGGCCCTTGGTTTAAGATGCTTGACCAAGGGTGGACTGCGTGGCCCCCCTAAGGCAGGGTCCAGACTGGATGCTCTGTCACTGCACAGCCCCCACGCTCGGGTCCCCATCAGGTGCTTCCTCATGGATGTTCAGGGGACAGCTTCATCTCCCAGGAACCAGACCCTGGTCAGGGTATGGAGGGGACAAGGCGCTCTTCTGGGACTGCCCTTTCGTTCAGCCGATCTGCGGCAGCTGGAGCTTTGACACCACCCATGCCCTCATCACAGACACACACACACACACACACACACGGCAGCCCTCTACACACCAGACTAGGTTTGCTCTGCACACTGAAGAGCTAGAGTTGACCTCCCCTAGAGAATAATCCCTGTGAAGGAGAGTGAGTATGCCTTCCCAGCAGCTTAAAACATATATTGAGCACCTGCTGTATACTGGGTCCTAAGATGGGAGCTCTGGGGACTGGGGAGCCTGGGCTTCTGACCACAGAGACCAAATAACAGCAGATGAGAAGGCAGTTGATGCCAAGGGCTTCAAGGGGAAGGGAGGATACATCGAATAGGGGAGGGAAGCCAGTGACTGGGGTGGCCTCAGAACATTACCAGATGTGATCTGGTAGGGACAGGGTCCAGGTGTGCTTGGTGGAATAGCATGTACAAAGGCTCGGAAGGTGTGGGCAGTAGAGGGGATATGACCCTGTCCCTGCAGCAGGCCTCCTTCCCCCCTTCCTCTGTAATGATGGGGCTGCTGATGAGAGCAGCTCTCAGTGAGCCCTCCTGGGTCCCTGTTACTAATTCTCTACTACAGATGAGGACACCGAGGCACAGAGAGGGAGCAGGGAAGCCCTGCTATAACCCAGGCCCCATGGTTAGTGTCTTTGACGAGCGGCTCCATGCTGCCAGCAGCTTCCAGGCCTGGAATGGAGGTAGAAATCAGTCTGACCTCCAGTGCCCCATGGGGTTCCAAGTCACCCTCAGGAAACACCCCTCAATAGCTATTAGGACACTCCCAGGAACAGGGACCTCACTGTAGTTCCTGGAAGCTGGCTGGGCCTCCCTGTGGATTGGCTTGGACAGCCCAGGAGAGACTTGGGGCAGCCACAGGCCCCCTGAGGCTCTCTGTCCCTGGCTGAGCTCTGGCCCCCCTGACTGTCCTTAGCAGGGGGACTGATGGAGGTGACAGTCGTGCAGCCAGGCATGCTGTGGAGATGAGTAAATGGTGGGCACAGTGCACGTACGTGCAGATGTTCAGGTGTTCATTCAATACATATTGATTCAGGCCTTGCAGTGTGGCTGGCCTGGGCCTGGGCCTAAGTGTCCGGCAGTAAATAAAACACAGTTCCTTGAGCTGCCTGCCTTCTGGGAAAGCAGTGCTCAGAGAAACAGGCCCCCAGTGCCCCCGCCCTCCTCCCCAGGAATAATCACTCTGAGATGAGGCTGTGGCCATGGGTCTTAGTGCAGGGTAGAGGGAGGCAAGGGTCACCCAACATGGGCACTGAGCACAAGCCTGGATGCTGGAGCTGGACAGCCAGGGCTCCGTGATCTGGGGCAGCTACCTCACCTCTTTGTGCCTCAGTTTCCCATCTGCAGGAAAGGGTGATATAATTAGTACCTACCCCATAGACTTCCATGAGGATTAAGTGGGTTCCTACTTCTAAGGCACATAGGACAGTGCTGTTCACCTCAACAACAGTCTGTTCCCATTTTAAAGATGGGAAAACCAAGGCTGAGAGGGGTTATGATACCAGCTCGGGTTCACCCCCTCCTCATGCTGCGCTGATGTCCCCTTTCTGCCCAGCTCTCCTACGTTCACCTCAGCTCTCTGTCCCCAGTAACCCCCCATCAAAGTAGTTGCTAAGGGTCTCTGAGCACACGAATGAATGCACGAAGACAAGCCCTGCTCCCCACCTTGGCTCTCGGGACTGTGGGCTGGACTGGGGCATCAGCCCCCCCACACCATCCAGGAGGCACGGCATGTGCACCATCTCACACCCAACACGGAGAAGGTGTGCGGGCCAAGGGCCAGAGGGTGCTGGAATAATCCCTGGAAGGGGGGATGCTGAGCAGTCAGGGGGTAGGCACAGAGAAGCCTCTGGAAGACAGTTTGCAGGCATCCGAGGTGCAGGGAGTGAGGATGCCCAGGAGGGGCAGAGGACAGAGTCCAGCTGGCAGCGCCCCCTGCTGGACACCGAATGGGGGTGAGAATCGGGACAAGCCCGGCCCCCACTGGGTCTCCTCCTCATCCAGCAAAGAGGAGAGGAAAAGATAAGAAGACCAGTACAGCTGATGCCACAGCGGTCCCTGTGTGCTGGGCACTGCTTCAAGGATCCTGTAGGTCCTCAGAATGTCGCAAAGTGGCCGCTGATTTCAGCCCCGTGCGGACCGGAGAATGGAGGTATGGAGGACACAGTGACTCACCCAAGGACACAGCCAGGAC
This sequence comes from Mesoplodon mirus, assembly GCF_964341445.2. Lineage (NCBI taxonomy): Eukaryota > Metazoa > Chordata > Mammalia > Artiodactyla > Ziphiidae > Mesoplodon > Mesoplodon mirus. The sequence goes on along the minus strand of NC_138987.1, from coordinate 55,100,702 downwards.
TCAGCCCAGAGTGTGTGTGCTGGGCCCCTTGCTGAGAGCAGCCTATGGGCATCACGGGCTCAGGAAAGGCTCCATCCTCCCTCTTAACGGCGTCCTGGCTTGTTAGACAGGGAGGGCTCCCAGCTCTGATACCTGGGGCTCTCTGAGGGACGCTGACATGTGGGATCATGCTGGCTCCTGGGAAAGTAGAGAGAGTGTGGGCTGGGTGTCAGGTCTGCATCAGACTCCAGCACTGCCCCTGTCAGCTGGGTGACCTGGAAATGTTCCCTGCGAAATGACCTCTCTGTGCCTGGCTTTCCAACCCTGACTCAGAGGACTGCTGTGCTTGGCACATGGTAGGCCCTCAACCAGAGGAAAAAGCCAGTCCTTCCCAAAGAACTGCTGCTCTTACGTGCCCAAAGCAAAGCACATGTGCCACACGTTACAGAGCTGATCCTTGTCAAGCAGGGCAAATGCAATTCAGCACCTCCTCCCGTCCCTGCCTGAGGTCTTTCCCTCCTCAGTGACAGTGGCTTGGAGCAGGTCTCAGCATCCCAGGAAGTCTGAACTGAGCTTTTGTGACTTGGGGGACTTCCCTCTTCCCCACAACTTGGTTTCCAGATCCTTCTAACAAGAAACAAGAGCCCCTGCTCAGCGTTTATTTGCAAGGTCCTCCCTTTACAAATTGCCCCATCACTTTTGGGCTGGGAGATGTGAGTTCCAGAGCACATGGCCATCCAACTGATGTATTCACAGGAATCATGCCCACCCACCACTGCACTCCTCATAGCCAGCCTCCTAGAAGAGGGATTAGTGATTCACAGCCATGTACAGTTTTATGGGAACAAAGCTCCACCCACTACTGGAAACACTTGCGAAAAACAGAGGATCTCGAGTGCCTGGACCCCTGTCATCCGGAAAGCAGAGGTTGGGACAATAAACAGAAGGGGAGAAAGTACCTTCAGATCATATGTCTGATAAGGGGTTAATACCCTAAACATATAAAGAACTTCTACAACTCAACAGCAAAAAAGTAACCAATCTGATTCAAAAATGGGCAGAGGAACTGAATAGACATTTTTCCAAAGAAAACGTACAGATGGCCAAAAGACATATGAAAAGATGCTCAACATCACTCATCATCAGGGAAATGCAAATCAAAACCACAGTGAGATATCACCTCACACCTGTCAGGATGGCTGTCATCAAAAATACATGAGAACAAGTGTTGGCAAGGATGTGGAGAAAAGGGAAACTCGTGCACTATTGGTGGGAATGTAAACTGGTGCAGTCACTGTGGAAAAAAGTATGGAGGTTATTCAAAAAAGTAAAAATAGAACTACAATATGATCCAGTAATTCCACTCTAGGAATATATCCAAAGGAAATAGAATCACTATGTCAAAGAGATATCTGTACCCACGTTCACTGCAGCATTATTTACAGAAACCGAGATATGGAAAAACCTAAGTGTCCATCAACAGATGAATGGATAAATAAAATGCAGTATATGTATAAAATGGAATCTCATTCAGCCATAAAAAAAGAAGAAAACCTTGTTATTTTCGACAACATGGATGGACCTTGAGGGCATTACACTAAGTGAAATAAGTCACAGAAAGAAAAACACTTATGATCTCACTTTTATGTGGAATCTAAAAAATAAACCAAACTCATAGAAACAGAGAACAAGTTGGTGCTTGCCAGAGGTGGGGTGTTGAGGTGGGTGGGTGAAATGGGTGAAGATGGTCAAAAGGTATAAACTTCCAGCAATAAGATAAACAAGTCTCCGGGATGTAATGTACAGCAAGGTGACTGTAGTTAACAACACCGTGCTGTATATTTGAAAGTTGCTAAGAGAGTAGATCTTTTTTTTTTTTTTTTGCGGTACGCGGGCCTCTCCCTGTTGTGGCCTCTCCCGTTGCAGAGCACAGGCTCCGGACATGCAGGCTCAGCGGCCATGGCTCACGGGCCCAGCTGCTCCGCGGCATGTGGGATCTTCCCCGACTGGGGCACGAACCCGTGTGCCCTGCATCGGCAGGCGGACTCTCAACCACTGCGCCGCCAGGGAAGCCCTGCACAGGCTTCTTGAAAGTAACAATACACAGAGCATATTTGAAATGCAAATGAATTAAATTACGTATATGGAATAGGTGTCTGCTGTTAAAGTTGACAATGGCATTTGTTGGGAAAATAATCAGGCTGATTGGCTGTAATTTACTAAATTGATAATTATAAGTGAATTTAAATTAAAGTGACAGAGGTGGAAAAAATTAAAACTAAATGTTACCTGATACCATACATCTGAAACCAGAGTATTTTACCAACAGAGATATATTCAGTGGGGAGGGGTTGGCTTTGGTCAAATATGAGAGATAAATATCCAAAGTAACATAGACCAAATATAAATTTAAAAATCAGCTGGGATAAGAATAGTGTGAAAATGTATAACCAAAAAAATTTTAATCAGTTTTTCTACTACCACTCAGAATTGCAGTTATCCTGTCTTGAGTATCACCTCAAGATAGGAACAATGCAACTCAGGCAAAATGTAGAAAATATGTGCAGGCATGGTTCAGAGAAATAAAAGAAAGCATAAATGACCTGAGGAGGAGAGATATAAGTGAAGTTTTACATGTAGGAGAAAGATCTATAAAAATGAAGTCCTTGAGAAAATAAAAATGTTGAACCACCTTGGAAATTTTACTTTTAATGAGAAAGCAGAAAAACAAAGAAACCGTGCTTCACTTATATTAGAAAGGATTTAGTAGAGATTTTTATCTGAAGCAACTTCTTAGGATAGTGCAGTATAGATGAAATGCTTGCCTATGCATAGAAGTTTCAGAAAGGAAAGAAATTTAGCTTGCTGCATCAAATTCTGGGAGCTGAAATTAGATCACATGGAGATGTCTCAAAGGCTTCTCTCAAGATATCTGACGTTACCTTAATGAGTTTTCTATGATTCAAAGTCAGATTCTTATGATAGAACTTGATTTATCAGCACATTGTAGTTTGATCTCAAATATAATCAGAGTCTGTAACATTGAGATCTAAAATCAAAATGCCAATATATTAATTTACAATGAGAAGAGTAAATGCTGAAGGGATAGGATGGACTAGCCAGCACATTCTATGCAGGCAAGGTATGTGGAGAGCCAAATTATAAACTCTACTCAATGCTCTGTGGTTACCTAAGTGGGGAGGAAATCCAAAAAGGAGGGTATATATGTATACGTATAGCTGATTCACTTCGCTGTACAGCAGAAACTAACACAATATTGTAAAACAACTATACTCTAATAAAAATTTTTTAAAAAAGATGTGAGTACTTATATCCAGACCTCTGTCTTCAAGGGTCTGCTTCCCTGGTTGTGGTTGTTATAAACCTATTCTAAACCAATTTCCTAATGATGCATGTGTATATCCTGGGCCCCTTTCCTGTACTTTCCTGCCCTCCTCTCCCAGCCGTATTAGATATAATGCACCTGTTAACCCAGCCCCAAATTTTAATAGTTTCATTATTTTCCCTTCCTTTGTCTCAAGAACTCAAATATTTTTATTGCATATTTGATGTAATTTTTAGAGAATATAATGTCATTTTCTTTCTGTAACTCTTCTCACATTCTTGCATTTTAACTTTAAGCTGTATATTTTTATTTCTGGAAACAGAATTTTGGCCAAAGAAATGTTTAACCCAGTTCAGTAAATGTCAGTTCCCCACTTTAAGCCATAGTCCATGCTGACTACAGCAACCACACTGAGCTCTTTAATAGTGGAATTTGGTAGTAGTGTGCTACTACAAGGCTTTGGTGAAAATTCCTCTGCTCTGACCTTCCAAATTCAGCTGCTTCCCTGGTGATTGCTTTTATTTATTTATTTATTTATTTATATATTTAGCTGTATCAGGTCTTGGTCATGGCATGCGGGATCTTCATTGTGGCATGCAGGCTCTTTGTTGCGGTGCGTGGGCTTTTCTCTAGCTGTGAGGTGCAGACTCCAGAGAGCGAGGGCTCAGTAGCTGCAGTGCATGGGCTTAGTTGTCCCCTGGTATGTGGGATCTTAGTTCTCCATCCAGGAATTGAACCCACGTTCCCTGCATGGGAAAGTGGATTCTTAACCACTGGACTGCCAGGGAAGTCCCCCTGGTGATTGCTTTTTGATCTGAAGCAATCATGCTCTAGTCTACCAGCTTGCACCATTCCATAACACTACCCTAGTAGTAGGTTTGACTTATATTCCAGTCACCAAAGCCATTTGCCCTTCACACCTATGTCACTAATAAAAGTACCAAGGCCCTCTCCCTAAGTGGTCCATCATCTTACCTCTCAGGAGATACACTTAATCTTGGTGCTCTTGTAGCCTAGCAAGAAAGGCCAGTCAATCCTTTCTTAGTAAATTCAATAATAATTTTCAACTTATATTCTATAATGGCCATATATTAATCAAATACACCCTCCCCCAATCTGAGTTCTATAATGTAAATGCAGTATCAGACACTTTGCAAGATAAATTTAACCCTCCCCTCTTCAGGGACCCTTTGTCCTTTACAGACCAGTTCCAGATTCTCCATCTCCATCACTCCTTAGAGGATAACATCCCAGTGTTGTCAGGAGTCATTTAGCCCACCGATGGGACGGTGCAGCCACTACATCTGCTCCCAAATCAAGGGGCAGATTAACTGTGCATTCTAGCTCTTGGCAAAAGTTAGAGTAGATAATAAAATTAGAGTAGATAATAAAATAAAATAAAATAGGGGTCAGGCAGGAAATTTAGATAAAACTGCTTGGGAAATGTAGCTAAGCAAGATCATCTAACTTATAATTAGTCCAGAAGCTCAGGCCTACCACCCCTAAAGGCTGCTTTTTTTGCAGAGAGATAAGTGATACCATCCAATAGCAGATGGTACTCTTGTACGAGTGCGAGTGAGTGATGGACACTCCTTACCTTAAGAGTAGCCCTGCTCAGAGTTTGGTTTAGAAATTCCTATTGGCGCTAACTCGCCCACTTAATAGTTCATTATTTCTGGATGTCATCTATTCCTTTGAGCTAGTGCAATTATTACATTAAAAAAAAAAGAGTTCTGGAAAATTTCAGTAATATCTCTATAGGCCTATTGACCTCTATCATCTGATTACCTAAAACTACCTAGCAAATTAACACAACCTAGGAAAGTCAAAACTCGATTAATTTGAATATGACTCCAACATTTTTTGCTATATTTCAATTTTATTCCTTAAAAATTCTATGCTATACTTCATTTTGTAGAAAAGAGAAAATTATTCAAGTCTAGAAGTGTGATTTTTGCCCCACTGAATGCTCCTGCTTCAAAGGCCCTTGCATGTGGCTCTGTAAGCAGCCATGTAATTACAACGTTGTTTTTAAAAAAAGCTAAATGATATCCCCTAGGTTCAAGAAATGTACTGTGGAGAGAGGGTGACCCAGTACCACAAAGGGTTTATGGCTTCTGTTTACATAATAGGCAAGGTTAAATATGATGGAAGTTCTAGTTTGTTCTTTCCTTTGTTCTATAATAGGCATTTTATAGGCATCTTAGATTGCAGAAAGTAACCTGGCCGAAAGCCTGCTGTCTGTAGGAAATGGTTTTCAGTTGTGTTTCTCACATGAAGTGGTGTCCTGGAATTACTAGTTTGTATACTCTTGGTATGTATAACCACAAAGGAGTTTAGCTTTTAAAACCCTTTATTTCTAAATGTAGACTTGTCATTTATTTACCCTTTCATCCATCCTGCAACTTTTTATTCTTTGTACCAAGATTTGCTGAATATCTATGCTATGTAAGTTACTGATTTTTCTAAGTCCGTGGAGAATAAAGTCCAGTTTTCTGATAGCAAAATCCGTTTAATTGCTAAGACATCAAAACAGTATTAAACTGATATAAAATTTCCATTTTATTTTGGAGGTGGAAAAGCATAGTAGTGAAATAATTTAAAACAGAAAAGGTTTTGTACAATCACATGTATACACAAATATATATAATTAATATATAAGTGTATATTTATGCATGCATAGGTAGATGTAGTTTTATATATAGATAAAATTTTAGTAGTAAACATGATTTCCCATAATTACTTTATTTATTTATTTATTTATTTTGGCGGTACGCGGGCCTCTCACTGCTGTGGCCTCTCCCGTTGCGGAGCACAGGCTCAGGATGTGCAGGCTCAGCAGCCATGGCTCACAGGCCCAGCCGCTCCGTGGCACGTGGGATCCTCCCAGACCGGGGCACAAACCCGCGTCCCCTGCACCGGCAGGCGGACTCTCAGCCACTGCGCCACCAGGGAAGCCCTCCCATAATTACTTTAATGATAACAACAACAAAAAGTTGACTCAGAAGATTTCCATTCATAAGACAATCAAGTAATTATTCATTTTTGGAATACAAGGAGAACAGCCATAACAAGTTACCTTAAGCTTTAGATTAGGGCTTCCTAGCCTTTTTGGGATTGAGAATGTTAGCTCTGTAAGAACAGGGCTGCTGTCTTTGTAGTTCATGACTGTATTACCAGCATTTAGAACTGTGCCCAGCATATAGAAATAAACATTACCATAGTAAACATTAGTTCAATGATTGAAGGACAGAGTGCAAAACCCTTTCAAAGATCTGCAAAAACACATGAAGCATCTCCACAGGGAAATGACACGGGTCCGCACACCATTCTGTATACATTTCAGGGAAGCAGTGGGCTCTCTTAACCCTCACCCACAGCTGTCAGGTTAAGAACCCCAGCCTTAGCTGAAAGAAAAGAAAAAAGACAAGATGTATACAAAAGAACATCAGCCCAAAGCAGAGAGTGCACCTGCTGTCATGGGCCAAGCCACCCCTGAAATGTCCATGTGATACTAGGAGGTATTTTTTATCTACAGTAGATTTGCTGTGAAGTAATTTATTTTTTAAATCAGCTGTAAGTGCTATTCCAAAATTATCCCAAATATTCAGAGTAAATACAGTGGGAGAGGGAGAAGCTCATGCTTTGAAGGATGGGGGCACAGATAGTGAGCGATGTTTAACATCATCTTCCACAGGCATCATCTTTCACCTTAAATAATACCATAGGGGAAAAAAATAATACTGTAGGGGAGAAAACTTCTCTATTAAAGTATCATTTTGTTCCTTCTTAGGATTAAAATCATTTAAATATTTGAAAATATTGAAATTTTTCCTACACCCCCAACAATGTAATTTGTGTCCCTCAAATTCATCTGTTGAACCTTAAACCCCAGTTCCTCAGAATGTGACTGTATTTGCAGATAGAACCCTTACAGAGGCAATTAAGGTAAAATTAAAATGAGGCTGTGGGAGTGGGCTCTAATCCACTATGACTGTTGTCTTTATAAGAAGAGGAGATTAGGACACAGAGAGACACCAGAAATGTGTACAGAAGAGGGACCACGTGAGGGCACAGCAGTAAGATGGCCATCTGCAAGCCAAGGAGAGAGGTCTTGGAAAAAACAAAACTGTCAGCACCTTTATCCTGGGCCTTCAGCCTCCAGAGCAGTGAGAAAATAGATTTCTGTTGTTTAAGGCACCCAGTCTGTGGAATCTTGTTATGGCAGCCCTAGCAAACGTATATATCAACTTTCATCTTATAGATCAATTAAAAAACAAGAATAAGCTTTACCATCTTACTTCAAATCATGTGGCTTTAATGTCCAGTTCTTAAGACTCTACCTAGAAGAGCAGCTACTTTGAAAGTTATATTGTGAATAAATAATACCATGATATTGTTAAATTTCCTTTCCATATACAAGGGAAAGAAGGAAAATATTAAACTTATATAATATCAACTCTTTGCTAGACAACTTCATGTTACCTGTTTTATTGTTTGAAGAACGTTAGGAGGTAGATATTGTTAGTGATATTATATGGATAAGAAAAAGGAGGTTCTGGTAGGTTTAGCATGTGTTAGTCGTGCCATTAAGATGCTAACTGGCAAAGCCAGTGCTCAAAGCCACACTTGGACTCTGACACCACACTCTCTTTTGGACACCACACTGATAATTTCTCTGGGTCATCCTGTTCTAAAGTATACCCGAGATGCTTGCTTGTTAAAGTGAGATTGGAGTGTTAGTTGTCACTTAGTTTTAATGTGTGAAGTGATGACATGGAAATGTAAAAGCAGGTTTTCTTTTCTATCTGTGATGACACCAAAAAATTAACGTTTTTCATTTTTTTCCGTATGGAGAAACATACCCAGCAATTAATGTAAAAAGAAAGAAGTGTGACTATCCGGATCCATTCTTGCATTTGTACTGAAAGGTCAGAGAACATGTAGTCAAGACTAATTGATTAAATTGTTCATCTTGCCCCTAAGAAAGATGATCAGTTCAAAAAAGTCAGTTTAGCACAAGATAATTTTTAATAGTTAAAAGATATAGGTTTAATCAATGTTTATATTCTTATATACCTCACAATTACAGTAAGAATATTGTGGAATTGTTTATCATATTCTCTGAGAACAAAAATTGTCTGCTTATAAGTCTATAGAAGTAGAACTAAATGGGTGTTATACAAGTTCTTATAGTTTTTTTTTATTAGCACATATGTCAAAGTTCCCAAAATCAACATAATGGTTGGTATTCTTTTGATGTAATGCAAGCACAGCTCCAATTTTATTTCTCTGGCAAAATTTTTTATATATTTGAGGAATTGTTAAAAAGATATAACAGTACTCATCTGATTGGATAAAATTTCTTGATCCATTTTATTCATTCTCCCTCAATACGGTGATTTCTCAACATATTCTAATACTTACAATTGTCAAAATCCGTATCTTGACTTTACAGGGTCTTTCATGGTCTGGCCCCTGACTGTATCTGGCCTAATCTATTGCTCTCCTTGTTGCTTATGTAGCCAGGAGCCACAAAACGGGGATTCAAATCCAGTTCTATCTGGCTCTGAACCCAGTGCTCTTAGCCAATGCCCTACACTACCTTTGAAAGCACCTCACGTCTTTGCCACAGAGTGTAGGTGCCAGGTGGCCCACAGGTGTAACTCCAACTCCTGTCTCCACCTCAAAGCAGCTCTTTTCTTGAAGTCTAATTTTGTTAAAGTATAATATCCATTGAGGTGTATGTAAAAATCATAGGTGTAAAGCTTGATTACTTTTCACAAGGTAAATACACTCAGGTAACCAGGAACCAGACCAAGAAAAGAAATATTACTGTGTCCCAGCAGAGCCCGTGACCACCCTTCCAGAACATATTTCCCCCAGGGCAACCACTTTACTGAATTCTGAAACCACCAGTGTTTTCCTGTTGTTGAACTTTATAGGACCTCTTCCTTTGCTCTCAGTGGCAAAAACTGGCCCTTCAGCTATAATCACACACCAAAGAGCTCCATTTTTCAAATTGTATCTCATAAAGTTAGTGTCCAATGATGTTCATTTGAGAATTTAAAAGTTATTTGTTCAAAATAACTAGGTTGATTTACTTTACTGTAATAAACATTTTGAATTCCTTAGAATGCAATATGGAATATGTCTTAAAATGTTTCCACAGAACAGCTAATAACACGTGGAATACTAATATTCATCATGATATGGTGGGTGAAGCTTGACTCTGGGGATTTTATGTGGGGTTCTCAAGAGTTCATCCTCACAGTTTATTCCCTTCCCCATTAATTAGATCCTCTGGCAGTGACCCATTCCCGCTAAAGGGAAGGACAGGCTAACTCGAATGGAATGGCCCCAAGTTAATGGACCAGTGTATGCTTGTCCCTGGATATGGGCTACACATGCTTACAGGACTGATGATTCAACCTTCCCTTCAGCTCATTAACCACAGCAGATAGTATGAAGGACCATTTAAAGGGGGCTGTTGTTTCCCCCCACATTAAGGGAAGCTCACTGTGTCTCCTTTTTGCAGAGAATTCATTAGAGAATCAGATATTGGTCTGAGGCAAATGTTGGTTTGGACACTCAGGAGACTTTTTTTTTCCTGCTAACTGAAAATTTTTAAAAAATTAAAAAAATTTGAAGTATAGTTGATTTACAATATCGTGTTAGTTTCAGGTGTACAGCAAAGTGATTCAGATATATATATTCCTTTTCAGATTCTTTTCCCTTATAGGTTATTACAAAATTTTGAGTAGAGTTCCCTGTGCTATATAGTAGGTCCTTGTTGGTTATCTAGTTTATATATAGTAGTGTGTATGTTAATCCCAACCTCCTAATTTATCCCTCCCTCACCCCCCTTTCCCTTTTGATAACAATAAGTTTGTTTTCTATGTCTGTGAATCTGTTTCTGTTTTGTAAATAAGTTCATTTGTATCATTTTTTTTAGATTCCACATATAAGCGATATCATATGATATTTGTCTTTGGCTTACTTCACTTAGTATGATAATCTCTAGGTCCATCCATGTTGCTGCATATGACATTATTTCATTCTTTTTTATGACTAATACTCCATTATATATAAAAATACCACATCTTCTTTATCCATTCCTCTGCTGATGGACATTTAGGTTGCTTCCATGTCTTGGCTATTGTAACTCGTGTTGCTAGGAACATTGGGGTACATGTGTCTGTTCCATCCAGCAGGGGTGTGGGGACAGAAGGGAGAGGCTCAGCTGGAAAGGGAAGAAGGAAGTTTGGGGAGAACTCTCCAGAAAGAGGGCACAGGGAAGAATACAGCCTGCCCACCAAAATACCACCACTTTTACATGTTCCAAGTTCACGTCCACCATCCCTGTTTTCCACATGCCACCACTCACGCAGCCCTGCAGCTTGAAAACTGCAAGCACAAGACTCAAGCCAGGTTTTTCTGGGTCCAGAGTACTGCCTCTGGAGAAACAAAAGGCAGTCAGACCGCAGACAGCCTGTGAGGCTGTCTGGTCACTGGGCCACTCCAACAGGCTGGAAGTGCCCCCATCAGATGATGAAGGCAGACTTCTGTCTCCTCTGTGAGGCGAGACAATGTGGGTCGGAGAGTTAGAGGTGTCCGGTAATCAACCCCTCTCCTCTGGGCACCTCTTTGGGGTCTAGGCTGGAAATCGGGCCCCAGAGCCTCAGGTGGGCTCCGCCGGTGCTCTGGTGTCCTCTAGTGGCCATCCTCTAGAACGCCAACTCTCAGGCCTTCTGCCACCCTCTCCAGCACATCTCCCTCTCCCTTTCCTGCCACATCCCAGACCAGAAGAGCTCCTGCCAAGGTGTGTTGCTCCCTAGAGGTGCTGATGGGTTGGACCAGGTTCCTGAGGCCATGCCCTGGGGTGATCCCAGGCTGCTGGGCACTTTTCTTTTTTTTTAATATTTTTTTTATTTTTTGCTTTATAACAAATTTAATCAGTTATACATACGAATATGTTCCCATATCCCCTCCCTTTTGCGTCTCCCTCCCACCCTCCCTATCCCACCCCTCCAGGCGGTCACAAAGCACCGAGCTGATCTCCCTGTGCTATGCGGCTGCTTCCCACTAGCTATCTACCTTACGTTTGGTAGTGTATATATGTCCATGCCGCTCTTTCACTTTGTCACAGCTTACCCTTCCCCCTCCCCATATCCTCAAGTCCATTCTCTAGTAGGTCTGTGTCTTTATTCATGTCTTACCCCTATGTTCTTCATGACATTTTTTTTCTTAAATTCCATATATATGTGTCAGCATACAGTATTTGTCTTTCTCTTTCTGACTTACTTCACTCTGTATGACAGACTCTAGGTCCATCCACCTCATTACAAATAGCTCAATTTCATTTCTTTTTATGGCTGAGTAATATTCCATTGTATATATGTGCCACATCTTCTTTACCCATTCATCTGATGATGGACACTTAGGTTGTTTCCATCTCCGGGCTATTGTAAATAGGGCTGCTATGAACATTTTGGTACATGTCTCTTTTTGAATTATGGTTTTCTCAGGGTATATGCCCAGTAGTGGGATTGCTGGGTCATATGGTAGCTCTATTTGTAGTTTTTTAAGGAACCTCCATACCGTTCTCCATAGTGGCTGTACCAATTCACATTCCCACCAGCAGTGCAAGAGTGTTCCTTTTTTTCCACACCCTCTCCAGCATTTATTGTTTCTAGATTTTTTGATGATGGCCATTCTGACTGGTGTGAGATGATATCTCATGGTAGTTTTGATTTGCATTTCTCTAATGAGCAAAGATGTTGAGCATCCTTTCATGTGTTTGTTGGCAGTCTGTATATCTTCAGTGGAGAAATGTCTATTTAGGTCTTCTGCCCATTTTTGGATTGGGTTGTTTGTTTTTTTGTTATTGAGCTGCATGAGCTGCTTATAAATTTTGGAGATTAATCCTTTGTCAGTTGCTTCATTTACAAATATTTTCTCCCATTCTGAGGGTTGTCTTTTGGTCTTGTTTATGGTTTCCTTTGCTGTGCAAAAGCTTTGAAGTTTCATTAGGTCCCATGTGTTTATTTTTGTCTTTATTTCCATTTCTCTAGGAGGTGGGTCAAAAAGGATCTTGCTGTGATTTATGTCATAGAGTGTTCTGCCTATGTTTTCCTCTAAGAGTTTGATAGTTTCTGGCCTTACATTTAGGTCTTTAATCCATTTTGAGCCTATTTTTGTGTATGGTGTTAGGGAGTGATCTAATCTCATACCTTTACATGTCCCTATCCAGTTTTCCCAGCACCACTTATTGAAGAGACTGTCCTTTCTCCACTGTACATTCCTGCCTCCTTTATCAAAGATAAGGTGACCATATGTCCGTGGGTTTATCTCTGGGTTTTCTATCCTGTTCCATTGATCTATCTTTCTGTTTTTGTGCCAGTACCATACTGTCTTGATTACTGTAGCTTTGTAGTATAGTCTGAAGTCAGGGAGCCTGATTCCTCCAGCTCCATTTTTCGTTCTCAAGATTGCTTTGGCTATTCGGGGTCTTTTGTGTTTCCATACAAATTGTGAAATTTTTTGCTCTAGTTCGGTGAAAAATGCCAGTGGTAGTTTGATAGGGATTGCATTGAATCTGTAGATTGCTTTGGGTAGTAGAGTCATTTTCACAATGTTGATTCTTCCAATCCAAGAACATGGTACATCTCTCCATCTATTTGTATCATCTTTAATTTCTTTCATCAGTGTCTTATAATTTTCTGCATACAGGTCTTTTGTCTCCTTAGGTAGGTTTATTCCTAGATATTTTATTCTTTTTGTTGCAGTGGTAAATGGGAGTGTTTTCTTGATTTCACTTTCAGATTTTTCATCATTAGTATATAGGAATGCCAGAGATTTCTGTGCATTAATTTTGTATCCTGCAACTTTACCAAATTCATTGATTAGCTCTATTAGTTTTCTGGTAGCATCTTTAGGATTCTCTATGTATAGTATCATGTCATCTGCAAACAGTGACAGCTTTACTTCTTCTTTTCCCATTTGGATTCCTTTTATTTCCTTTTCTTCTCTGATTGCTGTGGCTAAAACTTCCAAAACTAGGTTGAATAAGAGTGGTGAGAGTGGGCAACCTTGTCTTGTTCCTGATCTTAGTGGAAATGGTTTCAGTTTTTCACCATTGAGGACGATGTTGGCTGTGGGTTTGTCATATATGGCCTTTATTATGTTGAGGAAAGTTCCCTCTATGCCTACTTTCTGCAGGGTTTTTATCATAAATGGGTGTTGAATTTTGTCGAAAGCTTTCTCTGCATCTATTGAGATGATCATATGGTTTTTCTCCTTCAATTTGTTAATGTGGTGTATCACGTTGATTGATTTGCGTATATTGAAGAACCCTTGCATTCCTGGAATAAACCCCACTTGATCATGGTGTATGATCCTTTTAATATGCTGTTAGATTCTGTTTGCTAGTATTTTGTTGAGGATTTTTGCATCTATGTTCATCAGTGATATTGGCCTGTAGTTTTCTTTCTTTGTGACATCCTTGTCTGGTTTTGGTATCAAGGTGATGGTGGCCTCGTAGAATGAGTTTGGGAGTGTTCCTCCCTCTGCTATATTTTGGAAGAGTTTGAGAAGGATAGGTGTTAGCTCTTCTCTAAATGCTTGATAGAATTCACCTGTGAAGCCATCTGGTCCTGGGCTTTTGTTTGTTGGAAGATTTTTTATCACAGTTTCAATTTCAGTGCTTGTGATTGGTCTGTTCATATTTTCTATTTCTTCCTGATTCAGTCTTGGCAGGTTGTGCATTTCTAAGAATCTGTCCATTTCTTCCAGGTTGTCCATTTTATTGGCATAGAGTTGCTTATAGTAATCTCTCATGATCTTTTGTATTTCTGCAGTGTCAGTTGTTACTTCTCCTTTTTCATTTCTAATTCTATTGATTTGAGTCTTCTCCCTTTTTTTCTTGATGAGTCTGGCTAATGGTTTATCAATTTTGTTTATCTTCTCAAAGAACCAGCTTTTAGTTTTATTGATCTTTGCTATCGTTTCCTTCATTTCTTTTTCATTTATTTCTGATCTGATTTTTATGATTTCTTTCCTTCTGCTAACTTTGGGATGTTTTTGTTCTTCTTTCTCTAATTGCTTTAGGTACAAGGTTAGGTTGTTTATTCGAGATGTTTCCTGTTTCTTAAGGTGGGATTGTATTGCTATAAACTTCCCTCTTAGAACTGCTTTTGCTGCATCCCATAGGTTTTGGGTCGTCGTGTCTCCATTGTCATTTGTTTCTAGGTATTTTTTAATTTCCCCTTTGATTTCTTCAGTGATCACTTTGTTATTAAGTAGTGTATTGTTTAGCCTCCATGTGTTTGTATTTTTTACAGTTCTTTTCCTGTAATTGATATCTAGTCTCATAGCATTGTGGTCGGAAAAGATACTTGATACAATTTCAATTTTCTTAAATTTACCAAGGCTTGATTTGTGACCCAAGATATGATCTATCCTGGAGAATGTTCCATGAGCACTTGAGAAAAATGTGTATTCTGTTGTTTTTGGATGGAATGTCCTATAAATATCAATTAAGTCCATCTTGTTTAATGTATCATTTAAAGCTTGTGTTTCCTTATTTATTTTCATTTTGGATGATCTGTCCATTGGTGAAAGTGGGGTGTTAAAGTCCCCTACTATGATTGTGTTACTGTCGATTACTCCTTTTATGGCTGTTAGTATTTGCCTTATGTATTGAGGTGCTCCTATGTTTGGTGCATAAATATTTACAATTGTTATATCTTCTTCTTGGATTGATCCCTTGATCATTATGTAGTGTCCTTCTTTGTCTCTTCTAGTAGTCTTTATTTTAAAGTCTATTTTGTCTGATATGAGAATTGCTACTCCAGCTTTCTTTTGGTTTCCATTTGCATGGAATATCTTTTTCCATCCCCTTACTTTCAGTCTGTATGTGTCTCTAGGTCTGAAGTGGGTCTCTTGTAGACAGCATATATATGGGTCTTGTTTTTGTATCCATTCAGCCAATCTGTGTCTTTTGGTGGGAGCATTTAGTCCATTTACATTTAAGGTAATTATCGATATGTATGTTCCTATTCCCATTTTCTTAATTGTTTTGGGTTCGTTATTGTAGGTCTTTTCCTTGTGTTGTGTTTCTTGCCTAGAGAAGTTCCTTTAGCATTTGTTGTAAAGCTGGTTTGGTGGTGCTGAACTCTCTCAGCTTTTGCTTGTCTGTAAAGGTTTTAATTTCTCCATCAAATCTGAATGAGATCCTTGCTGGGTAGAGTAATCTTGGTTGCAGGTTTTTCTCCTTCATCACTTTAATTATGTCCTGCCACTCCCTTCTGGCGTGTAGAGTTTCTGCTGAGAGATCAGCTGTTATCCTGATGGGGATTCCCTTGTGTGTTATTTGTTGTTTTTGCCTTGCTGCTTTTAATATGATTTCTTTGTGTTTAATTTTTGACAGTTTGATTAATATGTGTCTTGGCGTATTTCTCCTTGGATTTATTCTGTATGGGACTCTCTGTGCCTCCTGGACTTGATTAACTATTTCCTTTCCCATATTAGGGAAGTTTTCAACTATAATCTCTTCAAATATTTTCTCAGTCCCTTTCTTTTTCTCTTCTTCTTCTGGAACCCCTATAATTCGAATGTTGGTGCGTTTAATGTTGTCCCAGAGGTCTCTGAGACTGTCCTCTGTTTTTTTCATTCTTTTTCTTTATTTTGCTCTGCAGCAGTTATTTCCACTATTTTATCTTCCACCTCACTTATCCGTTCTTCTGCCTCAGTTATTCTGCTATTGATCCCATCTAGAGTATTTTTTTTTTTTTTTTCCGTACGCGGGCCTCTCACTGTTGTGGCCTCTCCCGTTGCGGAGCACAGGCTCCGGACGCGCAGGCTCAGCGGCCATGGCTCACGGGCCCAGCCGCTCCGCGGCATATGGGATCCTCCCAGACCGGGGCACGAACCCGTATCCCCTGCATCGGCAGGCGGACTCTCAACCACTGCGCCACCAGGGAGGCCTTAGAGTATTTTTTATTTCATTTATTGTGTTTTTAATCGATGCTTGATTCATCTTTAGTTCTTCTAGGTCCTTGTTAACTGTTTCTTGCATTTTGTCTATTCTATTTCCAAGATTTTGGATCTGAGAAATAGAATCTTGGATCATCTTTACCATCATTATTCTGAATTCTTTTTCAGGTAGACTGCCTATTACCTCTTCAGTTGTTATGTCTGGTGGGTTTTTATCTTGCTCCTTCTCCTGCTGTGTGTTTTTCTGTCTTCTCATTTTGCTTATGTTACTGTGTTTGGGGTCTCCTTTTTGCAGGCTGCAGGTTCGTAGTTCCCGTTGTTTTTGGTGTCTGTCCCCAGTGGGTGAGGTTGGTTCACTGGGTTGTGTAGGCTTCCTGGTGGAGGGGACTAGTGCCTGTGTTCTGGTGGATGAGGCTGGATCTTGTCTTTCTGGTGGGCTGGTCCACGTCTGGTGGTGTGTTTTGGGGTGTCTGTGGACTTTTTGTGATTTTAGGCAGCCTCTCTGCTAATGGGTGGCGTTGTGTTCCTGTCTTGCTAGTTGTTTGGCATAGGGTGTCCAGCACTGTAGCTTGCTGGTCGTTGAGTGAAGCTGGGTCTTGGTGTTGAGATGGACATCTCTGGGAGATTTTCGCCGTTTGATATTACGTGGAGCTGGGAGGTCTCTTGTGGACCAGTGTCCTGAAGTTGGCTCTCCCACCTCAGAGGCACAGCACTGACTCCTGGCTCCTCAGTTTGGGATGATTTGTTGTCCATTCATGTATTCCATAGATGCAGGGTACATCAAGTTGATTGTGGAGCTTTAATCCGCTGCTTCTGAGGCTGCTGGGAGAGGTTTCCCTTTCTCTTCTTTGTTCTCACAGCTCCTGGGTCTCAGCTTTGGATTTGGCCCCGCCTCTGCGTGTAGGTCGCCGGAGGGCGTCTGTTCTTCGCTCAGACAGGACAGGGTTAAAGGAGCAGCCTCT
The DNA here is from genome assembly GCF_964341445.2 of Mesoplodon mirus. NCBI lineage: Eukaryota > Metazoa > Chordata > Mammalia > Artiodactyla > Ziphiidae > Mesoplodon > Mesoplodon mirus. Next base: position 55,083,419 of record NC_138987.1, on the reverse strand, counting down.
TCGGGGACTCTGGCTCACTCAGGCCGGGCGGGAGGGAGGGGCACGGAGTGCGGGGCGAGCCTGCAGCGGCAGAGGTCGGCGTGACGTTGCACCAGCCCGAGGCGCGCCGTGCGTTCTCCCAGGGAAGCCGCCCCTGGATCCTGGGACCCCGGCAGTGGCGGGATGCACAGGCTCCCGGAAGGGCGGTGTGGACAGTGCCCTGCGCTCGCACACAGGCTTCTTGGCGGCGGCAGCAGCAGCCCCAGCGTCCCACGCCCGTCACTGGGCTCCGCGCTTTCAGTCGTGACTCGCGCCCGTCTGTGGAGCCCCTTTAAGCAGCGCTCTTAATCCCCTCTCCTCGCGCACCAGGAAACCAAGAGGGAAGAAAAAGTCTCTTGCCTCTTCGGCAGCTCCAGAGTTTTCCCGGACTCCCTGCCGGCTAGCTGTGGCTCATTAGCCCCCTTCCGGCTGAGTTCCCGCCGCCAGCCCCAGTCCTCTCCCTGCGCTCTGACCGAAGCCCGAGCCTCAGCTTCCAGCGCCGCCGGGGCGAGCAGACAAGCCTCTCGGGCTGGTGAGTGCCGCTCGGCACCGATCCTCTGTGCGGGAATCTCTCCGCTTTGCCCTACCCAGGTATGTGGGGAGTTTCTTGCCTTTTGGGAGGTCTGGGGTCTTCTGCCAGCGTTCAGTAGGTGTTCTGTAGGAGTTGTTCCACGTGTAGCTGTATTTCTGGTGTATCCGTGGGGAGGACGGTGATCTCCGCGTCTTACTCTTCCGCCATCTTGGGGGCACTTTTCTTTTGTCCACATCTCTAGCCAGCTGCCTGCCACTGGCCGAATGAGAAATTTGCAATGAGGTGGGCCCATGTCTGGGATGCTCCTGAGGAGGCCCACCCATGGGAGGAGGGTCCTGTCTGTCCCGCCCTCCGATGGGTCCCAGGCTCCAGGCGGGAAGCTCTCAGCCAGTGTCTGAACACAGGACGCTGCGTCCTCATTCTTTGTAAACGCTTGGAGTTACCTCGATACCATTTTTAAAATGGATCTCCCAGTCGGTATATTTATGAGATAAAGAATTTCCCTCATTAAAATTTAGGAACAACATATTATTAGAACGAGCAGGAAGACACAGGATGCTCCCAAATGATCTATTACTTGGAGGATTTAAAAATTCTAATGAGAAAACACTCACTCTCTTCACCCTCTTGGGCATCAGCACAAGGCAAGAATTGGCTGCACTCTTTATCCCTCTGATTTCTCCAGAACCTTTCCTTCGAGGAGAAATCTCTGGACTCTGCGGGGACTGTGAGTGGTGACAGTCAGCTAACTCTGAAACTGAAAAGCTGGAGGAAACAAGACAGGCGAAGGAGATGAGAAGTGGTGACAGGGAACAGCAGGGGCGTCATGTTCAGTCTAAGGCTGGGAGTCTGGGTTAATCTCCAGTGAAGGTAAGGGCGGCCAGGAGCTGACCCCACTGGCCTTGTCACATGGGGTGGGGATGGGTGATAGCCAAACTGCCATGGCCACTTTCAGAGAAATAAAGAAGAGTGAGAGGGCACCCCCGGGAGCCAGTTTGAAAACGGTCACTGTTGTGAAATAATAAGATGCACTTTTCAGAAAAGTGAAGACTATTCTCTTGGTTCTCAAAGACTTGCAAATACTGTGTGTTCTACCGGAGGCATGCTGAAGCCCCCAGCCTTTGAGGGCAGAAATGGGAAGTAATCTGGGTTCAAAACAATCCAGCACTCACTCCTTGAGGGTGTTGAGGACGACCAGTGTCCACCCCTCGGGTGCTATGGGGCCTGAAATCCCCTTATCACCTGGGATGGGAGGAGCCACGCAGGTACCCCAATGGGCAGCAGGGGGCTTGGCTGGTGGGCTACAGACCATTATCAGATACATGATTTGCAAACATCCTGTGGCCTTTTAGATGGTGGATTATCCTTTTCTTTTCTCCAAGAGATCCTAAACCTCTGTAGGGCACTTCATTGCACTTAGAGGGAGAGGAGGAATGAAATCAGGCTGGCAGGTGTCCAAGGCCAGTGCAGCCCCTAGGGCTGGGGAGGGAGGCAGGAGGAAGGGCTGAGAGTTGGCATTAGAGCAGAGGGCCACTAGAGGGTGCCAGGGCACCAATGGAGTCCACCTGTGGCACTGAGGCTGGATCTCCAGGCTCGGAGGTGAGAGGAACAGGTGGAGAAGGCTTTCTGCTTTCCATAGCTTGAAGGTATTCACAGCACAGCGCTTAGAATGAAGGCATAGGATGCCACAATCCACAGGAAGGGGGCCAGTGTCAGGAAACCTGAGATGCTCGCTCCAGCTCCCTACATGACCCCCACATAACCATAGAATAGCCCTACAAGTGGAGTAAACTCACAGAAGTAATTGTCGATCTCCCTGCTGCCAGGGCAGAGAGGCAGAGGGGCTGCGAGGGCCAGAGTGAAGGCAGAGAACGAGAAGCCACTGAACTAGGCTCCAGGCAGTCATACAACCAGCTGCTCATCAGGGCAGGGTAGCGAAGGACGTGGCAGATGGCCAAATAGTATCATGGGACGTGGCAGACAGTAGCAGGCACTCAACTGCAGTCAGTGAGACAAAAGAGTAGAACTGGACCAGACGGTGCCCAGCGAGATGGTTTCCCACCCATCCAGGAAGCTCTGCAACAGCTGAGGCACGATGTTTGAGGTATAGCCAATCTCCAGCAGGGAGAAGTGGCAGAGGAAAAAGTACATGGGTGTGTGAAGAGTCCGACTGGAGGCCACAACCAGCACGATGAGGTTGTTGCCCCCGACTGTTACCACATAGACGACCAGAAAGAGGGTGAACGGGAGAAAGTCCAGGTGTTGCAGCTCCTCAAAGTCCTCTAGGATTAACCAGGTGGTCTGGTTCTTGCTGTCGCTACTGGGCTGCTTTCTCATCTAGATTTGTCCTCAAGAGAACAGAGGAAGGTAATATTAACGAAGACTGTATTATGACCACACATCATGTTTGGCTTATTAATTTATTCATCAAGCAAGAACTGGGTACAGGTTTTATTGTCTCCTGTTTATAGAAGTGAAACTGAGACGCAGTAAGTTTAAGTCGATTTTCAAGGTCATTATGGTGGAGTCATGATTTCAACCCAAGTTTGCTTGACTCCAAAGCTCCTCACTACTATCCTACAGTGCTTTTTTTTTTTTTTTTTTTTTTTTTTGCGGTATGTGGGCCTCTCACTGTTGTGGCCTCTCCCGTTGTGGAGCACAGGCTCCGGACGCGCAGGCTCAGCGGCCATGGCTCACGGGCCCAGCTGCTCCTCGGCATGTGGGATCTTCCCGGACCGGGGCACGAACCCGTGTCCCCTGCATCGGCAGGTGGACTCTCAACCACTGTGCCACCAGGGAAGCCCCTACAGTGCTTTTTGAAATCCTTTCTGAGTGATAGAAATGTCCATATCAGAGAGCAGTATAGGGCTCTTCCAACCAGCTATTTACCTGACAATCTTCGCTGAGCATCAGCAGGAGAACCATCCCTGGTAAACTCTTCTGGAAGGGTAGGAAGAGGGCCCAGGACTCCTTGGGAGGTGGTCCTGCTCTAGGTCTTGCACATTCCTGAAGCAGTCACTCATCTCAGACTATTTTCCCTTTCCAAGAAAATGAGACTTGGAAATCCTGACAAAAAATGTATGTCATCTACTCCATGAGAGATGCCATATAGAAAGATCTGAATTAACCTAGATCCCACTCTCCTGGGAAGCCATTCTTTTTCCTTGGACAAGTGCCCTGGTGACTGTTGGTAAAGCCATTTTCAAACTTTGCCCAGTCTCTAATCAGTCTGCTGGAAGCTGGGGATACTTTCTTTTTCTTGATTCTCCTGCCTTATGTTCCCTATACAGGCCAAAATGTTCAGCTTATCTCACCTAACTGTAGATTCTTTAGAAATTTCTACCCTGGTTTGTTTTCTCTCAGTTATTGCAGGAAGATAATACCAACACACAGGAAGATCTTGATAAGTACTTGTGGAATATATGAAAAAATAAATGAATTAGTTATAATAAATTTCCAATAGCAAATTGCCATGGAAAATTTCAGCATCTGAAATTAATGCTTGGGCTAGAGAAAGAGACATTTAAATGATTACCAAGGGAGAAGGAATCTCTGGTCCCTCCCCTAACTGAGGGAATATTGGAATATTGTTACTCAGAGCTTGAGATGGAACCATGATTAAAATTGTAGGTGGAAGTCAAAGAGATGAGTGTGTGTGTGTGTGTGTGTATGTGTTAAGCTGAAGAAACCAGAAAGCCCAACACAATATAGAGTTTTCTCATTTTTAAAGTTAAGAAAGATGACTTTCCACATTGGCAGATGGCAGCAAGAACACAGGGTTTTTGTGTTCTTTTCCTGGTCCTACCTGTTCTTCTGGACTTGAGCTTACACCATGCAGACACACATTGGTCACATGGGCGGTACAGACATAGAGCAAATAGAGTACTTTCATATGTTTTTGAACATATTTTGTCTTCTATGTACTAGTGACTTCTTAAAGAACTAGGGAGAGACTTGAAATGGGAGTGGAATAGGACTCCGGATTTAGCAGAGAGATGGAGCAAGGGAAGAAGCTAGTAAAACTAACCAAACCAACAAACCAGTCAACTGACCCAAAACGTTTCAAATCTGAGACTGGTTCTCCTGTCACTTAGCTGCCTTGTGAATAAGCCCTCTGTGTGCTGCAAACCTCAGTGTCTCAGCGTTTTGGTTGCTGCCCATCAGGCAAAACCAAGCTGGTTCAGTAACACTAGGACATCAGGAGTTCACAAGTGAATTCATCTAGAGAACTGACAAATTTGTCAAAGAGAGTTGGATTTTGGATCTTTTTTTTTTTTTTTCGGTACGCGGGCCTCTCACTGTTGTGGCCTCTCCCGTTGCGGAGCAAAGGCTCCGGACATGCAGGCTCAGCGACCACAGCTCACGGGCCCAGCCGCTCTGCGGCATGTGGGATCTTCCAGGTCTGGGGCACGAACCCGGGTCCCCTGCATCGGCAGGTGGACTCTCAACCACTGCGCCACCAGGCAAGCCCAGCTCACCTTATCTTTGATAAAAGAGGCAAGAATATACATGTGGAAAAGACAGTGTCTTCAATAAGTGGTGCTGGGAAACTGGACAGCTACATTTAGAAGAATGAAATTAGAACACTTTCTAAAACCATAGAGAAAAATAAACTCAAAATGTTTAAAGTCCTAAATGTAAGGCCAGACACTATCACACTCTCAGTGGAGAACATAGGCAGAACACTCTATGACATAAATCACAGCAAGATCCTTTTTGACCCACCTCCTAGAGAAATGGAAATAAAAATAAAAATAAACAAATGGGACCTAATGAAACTTAAAAGGTTTTGCACAGAAAAGGAAACCATAAACAAGATGAAAAGACAATCTTTAGAATGGGAGAAAATATTTGCAAATGAAGCAAGTGACAAGGGATTAATCTCCAAAATTTACAAGAAGCTCATGCAGCTCAATATCAAAAAAACAAACAACCCAATCCAAAAATGGGCAGAGGACCTAAATAGGCATTTCTCCAAAGAAGACATACAGATTGCCAACAAACACATGAAAGGGTGCTCAATGTCACTAATCACTAGATAAATGCAAATGAAAAGTGCAGTGAGGTATTACTTCACTCCAGTCAGAATGGCCATCATTAAAAAAATCTACAAACAATAAATGCTGGAGGGGGTGTGGAGAAAAGGGAACCCTCTTGCACTGTTGGTGGTAATGTAAATTGATACAGCCACCATAGAGAACAGTATAGTGTTTCCTAAAAAAACTAAAAATAGAACTACCATATGATCCAGCAATCCCACTACTGGGCATATACCCTGAGAAAACCATAATTCAAAAAGAGTCACGTACCACAATGTTCATTGCAGCACTATTTACAATAGCCAGGACATGGAAGCAATCTAAGTGTCCATAGACAGATAAATGGATAAAGAAGATGTGGCACACATATACAATGGAAAATTACTCAGCCATAAAAGGAAACTAAACTGAGTTATTTGTAGTGAGGTGGATGGACCTAGAGTCTGTCATACAGAGTGAAGTAAGTCAGAAAGAAAAAAACAAATACTGTGTGTTAACACATATATATGGAATCTAAAAAAAACACACAAAAAAACAGTTCTGATGAGCCTAGGGGAGGTACAGGAATAAAGACACATACATAGAGAATGAACTGAGGACACAGGGAGGGGGAAGGATAAGCTGGGACGAAGTGAGAGAGTAACATTGACATATATACATTACCAAATGTAGAATAGGTAGCTAGTGGGAAGCAATGTATCGCACAGGGAAATAAGCCAGTGCTTTGTGACCACCTAGAAGGGTGGATTAAGGAGGGTGGGAGGGAGACACAAGAGGGAAGGGATATGGGGATATGTGTATACCTATAACTGCTTCCATTTGTTATACAGCAGAAACTAACACAACAGTGTAAAGCAGTTATACTCTAATAAAGATGTTAAAAAAAAAAAGAAATCAGGTTTAGACATTGAGGTAGAGAGAATGACCCCCTGTGTGAAGGAAGCTAACAGCTATTGGCACCATGACGTGAAGCTTGATGCCAGCAAGTTGAAGGAATCATCAGAACTAGTATCCTAGACTCTACTGCTCAAGGACACTGATCCAAAAGCTCAGATCCAGAATCTTGTTTTATAGGCTCTAGATATATACTACTCCAGCCTTAAAGTGCTTGAAGTCCAATCTTCCCACTGGCTTGGGTCACTCTTTTTTTAACCTTCTGTGGCCAACTTTGAAGCTGTCTACAAGTTTATGTTTATGAACAAGTCTGTTACAAGTTATTACTTTTAGGTTTACAATGTGTTATCTGGCTATTTAGTGGTAGTGGTGGTTGGATGTGGGGAGGCTGATAATAGCTCATAGGGTAACTAAATACTGTCATACACACTTTTCAAGTTCTCCATTTTCGTGAAATAGGAAGTCTCTTGGTCCACGTTATATCTGATTCTCAGTCTATGTTGCCATATTCTATCTCTATTCCTGAGCCCTCAGCCACGAACTGGCATATCAAGGAATTCTTCCTTTGTTTCATGCCTGGGTCGACTGGGCAAGTGCCAGCTCTGATCCTGGAACCATGACAAGTGATGATATACACTCCTTTCCCAAATTCTGTATTTCTCTAAGGAGAAGGGGGAGTTGGCCATGGACCCTTTTTGTATTTTCTAATTGCTTCACTCATATTACCCCTGAGGCCTCCTTTGTTCCTGAAGTAGGTTGGGGACATCCTGCTTCCTAGAACCAACACTACAAGAAATAAAGGTATAAACAAAGCCAAATGGGAAACAGGATCATGCTTGTAACTCTCTCTGGACAGGTAAAAATACCTGGTATGATCTAGAGATTCTGGGAAGGAAAGGAATAATGGGGTGAAATTATGGAAGGCAGCTGGCAGGCTAAATGTTTCTTTGTTGGCATGACCAGTCTGTCTTTATCCTCTTCCTGGATGTAGGGCTTGATGCCATGACCCCTGAGGCTTTCTCCACAAATAAAAGGAGGTGAAGTTGTGTGGTGACCCCATTTCAGAATCTTGGGAGCAGCCAAAATGATGTCCTTTGTCTCTCTGCTCCTGGTGGGCATCCTGTTTCATGCCATCCAGGCCGAACAATTAACAAAATGTGAGTTGTTCCAGAGGCTGAAAGACCTGGATGGCTATGGAGGCATCACTTTGCCTGAATGTGAGTTCCCTGCTATCTTGCTTTGTTCCATACTTCATCTTCTTCTGTCTTCCCCACACTTCTCTTCCTCCTCTTTTTTTCCTGTACTTTTAATTCAATTATCTAATAATCCTCTTATCTGCTCATCTGTTTACTCTCTTATTACATTTATTCACCTATCTCTCCTTTCTCCCATTGTCTGATCTTTTTTTGGAACTCTTAATCTTATCAAGATACTCTGTGGTTGGCCATATTTGGAGATTGGCTGGAGAGCCTTTTTCTGTCTGGGAATACAGGTCCTCATTTATGCTATATGTGGACATCCCTGTGATATCTCTTTTTCATCTTTCTTTCAGGGGTCTGTACCATATTTCATACCAGTGGTTGTGACACACAAACCATAGTAAATAACAATGGCAGCAAAGAATATGGACTCTTCCAGATCAATAATAAAATTTGGTGCAGAGACAACCAGATCCCTCACTCAAGGGACATCTGTGGCATCTCCTGTGAAAGTGAGTGACCACTTTTACCATGTTCCTGTGTTTTTTTGGAGCCTACTCCTGGGATAATCTCCTTTTTTGGTGTCAAGCGCACCTCTAACTTCACTGCCTTGGATGCCACATCAACTGTGGGACTTCAATTGATAGTACTGAGTAAGAGGCTGTTAGAATTTTTCATTATCACCAAATCCCCAGACAGTCCCTTAAAGTTCACGGGTAGATGATCTGAGCTGTTTGGGGATCTTGAAGTCTAATACCCTGCATTTTCAGAGTAAGTCAGTCGATGAAGTTGATAATTCTTCTAGAGATGCCCCCAGAGAAGTGAAGGGAGTCCTTACCTAGGGGGAGGCATTACTGTACTGGATTTCTCATATAGAAAGGCAACAGGCATAAGCCTCTAGATCAGAGAATGACCAGGCAAGAGGGAAACTCATTACCTTTCTGGGTAATACTTAGCTCTCTCATTTTTCCCCCTGTAACTCCTGCCAGAGTTCCTGGATGATGACCTTACTGATGACATTATGTGTGTCAAGAAGATTCTGGATAATGTAGGAATTAACTACTGGTGAGTCCCCATTCTATTTTCTACTTTACCCTTCTCCTCCTTATTCTCACCCCTTTAGTCCCAGCACCATTTCCCTTTCTCTCTATTTCCTGGTCTTTTAAGCTAGAATGTAGTCTTCAAAACAAAACTCATCAAGCAGACTCAGGTTTTCAATTTTCAAGCCTCACTCACTCCACTCCTGTTTAGCAATTTTCCTAACAAGTGTTCCTTAATAGAGGGCTGAGACCCAGGATTTCCTTCACCTGGATTTGAATATTTAATTCTAAAGCAAGCCCTTTGTACCACTGCCCTACAATTTTCTTGGAGTTTAAAAAAATGGACCTTACTCCACTAGGTGGCTCAGTGTCCCTTGCCATCTGGCTAGGAAAGTGTAATTTTCACCCATACTCTTCCACCTCGTCCCTCCTGGGGATAAAGCTAGATGGAAGTCTGAACTAAGATCCAGCCAGTCAACTTGCCTTGTCTCTTTCTTCATGATCAGGTTGGCCCATAAAGCACTCTGTTCTGAGAAGCTGGATCAGTGGCGCTGTGAGAAGTGGTGAACGCGTGCTGTCTTTGCTGCTTCTGCCCTCTATATGTTCCTGGAACTCCTCTTCCCTATGGCTACCTCGTTTTGTTTCTTTGTACTCCCTTGAAGCTAATTTGTCTCTGAGCCCTGAGCCCTGTAGTGACATCATTGGACATGCAAGGACTATTCTCCAGGGATGAGTGACTGGTGCTCTGGACTTTTGACCCTTGCTCAGTGCCCCCAGTGGCACTTTCATTACAACAGTGGATTCTACCTCTATCCTGAATAAAGGGCCTGATTTTGAGTGGCTGACTGTATTTTCTTCCTGGAGGGAGAGGGAGGAAATAGGGTGAGTAGGTGGACATGGCCATGGGTCATAGCCACCTTCATCTCTGCTAAAGAGGAAATAGGCTGAACTTACAATAACTCAAAGGTACAGATTACTTTCTGTACCAATTCAATTCAATGAACATTTATTGATCACCGAGCATATTAAAAAGCTATGGAGGGGTACTACATTTGGCTAAAAGCATCTGTTGCCTCAAGAACTGCAGGAAAGATAAGATAAGCATTAATAAATAATTATAATACAAGAAAGAGTGTCATAAGTATCATGGGAGAGGTTAGAAATGTGCCCTGAGTATTCATAAGAGGAAAGATAATTTATATTTGGTGAAGGGCTGTGGGGAAAGGGCTCAAGGAAAGATTCATGACAGAAGTGACATTTAAGCTTGTTTGAAGTTGGGATTTTGACAGGTAGAGATGTAGGATGGGAAAAGAACAGCAAGGGCAGGGGCTCCAAGAATCTGAAATGGGTGACTTGAGGGGGGTTGAGGTATTTCTTTACCCCTGAGATAATGAAATACCTTTCACAAATTGCTGTGAGAGGAACTCTTTCTAAAAAACAATAGATGAGAACAGCTCAGCAATTGAAGAATCTGGACACCTGGGGCCTTTTTGTTGGGACCCTGCACTCCATTACCTCTTCTTGCTGCTTCGCTGGTCTTTAAGGAGGAATTTTGAAGAACTGTATTCTAATTTGATTATGAGAAATGTGAAAGAAGGAGAGTCAGGAGATTTGATTCCTAAAGTCTGTTTCTGTTTCTCATTGATGGTCCAAAGCTGGGTAAGTCATCTCTGTCTCTGGCGCTCAATTTCCTCATCTTTAAGTGACAGTTTTAGTCTAGTAATTTTTCTGAGATCTCTTCCTGCTTTGAGAATCCAGCATTCTAAGACTCCAATTTGAATTACCCTATTTCTGTATTAGCTAAGATATATCTTCTAATTCCCTCCTCCTACTTTCTATACCCACTGGGGCTTTAGGCATTCAGACCATATTTCTCTTGTCCCAGAGACCAGCAGTTCCCAAATGAATCCCCCATGGCCTGTTTAGGGACCTATAGGGCCAGGCAAGGGGTGGACAGGCCATCCCTCTCCTATACTTAATGAAAACAAACTCTCAGGAAATAACTTGGTATTCATCGTATGATTTTAGTTTGAATTTGAACACAATGTGACACATCTCCCAGGGGTATTGCATGCTATTCCCTCCCTAATTATGGGACAAAAGACTTTTCCCCAAGTCTACAGGGTTTTAGGAATAACCCCTGTGCATGGTGGTGTGTGGGAGGGCAGGATTGAAGGGCCACTCCTCCCACTGATCTCACACATTTACTTACTACTTTGCCTCAGTTACACCCTCAGGAAGGTATATGCTCTGGAAAATATAAGGGACCAGCTCCACCAAGTGGGCAGAGCAGAAATGCAACTAAAGCTGGGACTGTTTTGCTCAGCTTCATAGCCCTGGCCTTCATTCTATAGAGAAATATCCTGATCTTGGAAATTTCATCTGTGAATGTACCATATATGAGGCCATGATTTTCAGAGGGTTTTGCTGAAGGAAACTGACAATTGCAGAGAGGATCTTAGCCTGAGGCTCAAAGGATCAACAACAGGTAGAAGCTGGGGAGCTGGCATGGATGTGGTCTTGACTGATGCAGACCTCTCTGCCTTTGGTTAGAAGCAGGACAGAAAACTGCTGTTGTTCTCTTTCAGAGAACCCTCTTGGGAGCTGAATGGGAGGTGGGGTGGTAGCTGAGCATTTGTTCTGCTTTTTCCAACTCCTTCTCCTTCCTCTAGGCCTGGAAAAAGTCCTGAACCAGGCAGGGATTGGAAGTGGCACAGGCTAAGGTGGGTGGTGGAGAGACTCAGGGCAGGGACTGTCAGAGTGCACACGTTTCACCGAGCTCTGTGTGAGGAGGACCCTGGATGGTGTCCCCAAATATGGACTCTTTTTCTCTCTTTCTATCCTGATCTCTCCTTCATGCTACTTTTTCTGTCATCTATATTGTCATGAAGGCAGGAATTTTACTGGACAAAATTGTTTCTTTTCATATGTTCCTTTTCTCACCCCCTCCTTCTCTCTCATTCATTCTTTTTTTTCCACACTAATTGAGAGCATATTAAGTGACAGGACACACTAGACACTGGGGATACAGAATCTGTTAGGGGTTTTGCTCTCAAGACTTACACTTTAGAGGAGGATACTCCCTCCTATTTCCTAGAATCATGCAACAGAAAGGACTCTTCAGACAGATCCATCGTTCATTCCTGCATTCACTCCTTAATCAACAAATAGTTATTGAAGATTTATTATTTGCTATGTTCTATTTAGGTGTTACTTGTTGAGAACAAAGACAGCAGGAGACACACTTATTTTATTTCATTTCTTTCTAAGTTACTCTGGAGTTGTAGATTTTGCCAGAGATTTTTTGGTATGGGAACAAAGGAGGAAGGGATTTCCCAGAATTAAGTGGGATATTTACTAGTGGTCAGATAGGTTGATTTACACTTTGTGCACAGACAAAAGTAAAAGAGTGCAGGAGAGGTAAAAGGGGAGGAGTAGAAAGGACAAGAAATGAGAGGAAAAAGCAATAGCTGTGGAAATGGCTGGTGAAGCTGTGAAGATTTTCTTCACTTTTTTTCCCCAGTTTTATAGAGAGATAATTGACATACATTTCTGTACAATTTCAAGGTATATAGCATGATGGTTTGATGGTTCTCTCTATATATACATATATATATGAGTATTGCAATAGGTTCAGTTACTATCCATTGTCTCAAAATTCCTAATTAGGAAAATCCTGAAAGTTCCCTCTGATGGAGAAAATTTTCACACATTGAGGTATGGGGAAGTAATTTTGGCTTATGCATTGTTCAGCCTGAACTTTGTGTGAACTAGAACAGCGTGTTAAACACACACAGCACATCTGCTTTAACCATTAAGGTAAAGAATGTCTGCTTTGAAGATAAGGATAAAACTCCTTGCTTATGACATCCATATTAACACTCCCTCGAAGATAAGGTTCTCTTCCCAGACACCAGGGTACCGCTGTCTCACTCTGTATATACTAAACCTGTCTCTTTTGGAAACTTGAAGGCATATACCCCTGTCATGTTTGATGTATGTTCTTTGTTCTGATAAGGTATGTGACTATGCTAAAAACCATGCTTCAACGGAGCAGTTTCTCAGAGTTATCTGAGAGGCTGTCTCTTGGGCTATAGTCCTCAGTTTGGCTCAAAGAAAACTCTTTTCTATTCCTAAAAAAAAAAAAATCCATCATCTCATAAAGATACAATGTAAAGAAAAGAAAGAAGAAGAAGAAGAAAAGAAAGAACTTTTCTCCTGGTGATGAGAACTCTAAGGATTTACTCCCTTAACAGATTTCCTATGTATCATACAGCAGTGTTAACTATAGTCATCATGTTGTACATCACATTCCTAGTACTTACACTGGAAATTTGTACCTTTTGGTCACCTTCCTCCAATCCCCCTTCCTCCCACCCTCCACCCCTGATCTCTCGCATGTCTGATCTCTTTTTCTATTAGTTTGGTTTTTCCCTAGGTTCCGCATATAAGTAAGATCATATTGTATTTGTCTTTCTTTGTCTGACTTGTTTCACTCAGCATAATACCTTCAAGGTCCATTCATGTTGTCAAAAATGGTAGAATTTCCTCATTTTTATGGTTGAATAATATTCCATTGCTTTACCCATAACTTCTTTATTCATTTATTCATTGATGTATGCTTAGCTTCTTTCCATGTCTTGACTATTGTAAATAATGCTGCTATGAACATGGGGGTGCAGATTATCTTTTTGAGTTACTGTTTTCATTTCCTTTGGATATATTCCCAGGAGTTGAATTGCTGGATCATATGGTGGTTCTATTTTTAGTTTCTTGAAGATCCTCCATACTGTTTTTGAGAGGATTTTCTTGTGTAGTGACTGGGTTCCCTGTGGATGGGTGCCATCAGTTCTGTGGAGGTTTGCCCATCTCGTTTGACTGGGGGAGGGCATTGGAGTCAGAGGAACTAAGGCTTCTGTTTTGGACAAGAATTCATGCTAAGATAGCTTAGTGGTGATAGCTCTTTCTGTCTCCTCTTCCTTCCCATAACTTTTCCTCCTATTATAAGGAGTCAGTAGAGCCTGACTTAGAAGGTAAGCCTGGGATTCCTGCCCAGTAACCTCCCCAGAGCTTCCTTCCCCTCCTGGTTCTTCAGAACTGTAGATAAGGTGCCTTAGCAGCAGGGTCACCACACTGTACTGCACTGACAGCACTTGCTCCAGGGCTGAGTCGGAAGCTGGAAAGGAATTGAACAAAGGAGTAAACTGAGCTCAGGACAGTGGTCACAATGCTGTTGGCAGCCACAGTCCATCCCATCCCAGACTCTGCAAAAAGTGTCCTCAGAGCTAAACCAACCACTAATGGTAGAAACATCTAGAAATGACTGAATTATCAGTGAGAAGTCCGTCAGTTCTGCCTTCAAATGCCTCCATACATGAGTGATGTTACACGAAACATTACAGGAGCTGCCCCGAGGAAAAAGGAGGTTCTGCAGTATATCAAGTGCTACAGGTCAGAACTGAAAACAATTTCATACATTTCTGTAGCACTTCATACTTTTTAAAGTGTCTTTCCTTAATAGTTATGATGATAATATGAGGATTTTTTTCTCTTCTTTTCCCTATATATACAACTATATGTTCCCACCTTGTGATGATTGTTCCTTATAAAACTGTAGGCTAGTCCAATAATGCTGTCATTCTCCCTAACATTTATGGCTCTGGGAATTACCCCAGAATCACAGCACATTATTTTTTATAATGCTTAGTGGAATAAACATTTGTCCTTTTAGATGCATTTTTCTTTGGCTTGGAAAAGAAACCAAGCTTTGTAAATAAAGTGAGAGATACAAATGTGTGTAGCACAAGATGTGAATCCAAAATAATAAGCGTAACTTTTTGGATGCATCTTGTTGCGTGTCACTGGGGGTATTTCCCAAAGAAGCATTACAGTTGGTTGTTGTTGTTGCGATTGTGCTATTATCATCGGAACATTCTTTGTGGGTTCTGGTGTGCTTGGTTAAAAAGATATTCATTTTACTGTCATTTTTTAGCTTTTAATTTATCCCTCCTAACATTTCTGTGAAGTAGGTGGGAGAAATCTTATCATCCCCTTATGGAAAAGAGGAAACTGAGACAAGGAGAGCTGAAGAGATTTGTCCACAGGCTCAGGTGAGCTCTCCTGGACAATTCCTTATCCTTTCCCACCCCTGACTTCACTTCAAGTAACAAGCAGGTGAAAAAAGTATAGAGCAATTTGTGCAAATCCATCTCCAGTTCACTAGTAGAGAACACAGACCATTAGTTATTGTTTCCTGGTAATCAAGGACTCATCAACTAGAGCTGTTTATGTTTGAGAGAAACATGGTAGAAAAGAGCATGAGGGCTTCCCTGGTGGCGCAGTGGTTGAGAGTCCGCCTGCCGATGCAGGGGACACGGGTTTGTGCCCCGGTCCAGGAAGATCCCACATGCCGCGGAGCGGCTAGGCCCGTGAGCCATGGCCGCTGAGCCTGTGCGTCCAGAGCCTGTGCTCCGCAATGGGAGAGGCCACAACAGTGAGAGGCCCTCATACTGCCAAAAAAAAAAAAAAAAAAAAGAAAAGAGCATGAGGTTTCAAGTCAGTGAGACTTGGTTTACATTATGGCTCCATTCTTAGCTTGTTCTGGGAACTTTGAGAAAGTACCTGGTTACTCCTGAAACTCAGGTTAATATCTGAAAGTGAGGTTAATAATATTTATCTTGTGGTGTGACACATACTAAAATTGAGCTTGATTGTGTAAAGATGTTGTTGTATAGTAGGTGCCTAATAAATATTTACAGCACAAATAAGCTTTGGAGACATCATCTTCCAGTAGGAAAGAGAAATGGCATCTGTTTCAAGGATGATGTGTTTTATTTTTTTGTCTAACCCTGAATAAAAGTCTACCAAAGGCTCTCTGATTTCCTTCTGAGGACCGCCAAATCATAGGTTAATGAAAGTATGAAAATCTTTACTCCTTGTACAAGCTCATTTTTTAGAGTTAGACAATTGGGCCCTCAGAAAGAAAATGGATTTAAAAAAAAAATAATTCACACATCTAGTCCACAGCAGAGCCAGAACTAGAACCCAGGCCTTCTGAATTCCAGTACAATTCTTTCCTGCTACCTTGCACTGCTCTGTTCTACAGACCAAGGTTACTTTAGAGTGAAAAATACCCTACAT
Organism: Mesoplodon mirus; assembly: GCF_964341445.2. Lineage (NCBI taxonomy): Eukaryota > Metazoa > Chordata > Mammalia > Artiodactyla > Ziphiidae > Mesoplodon > Mesoplodon mirus. The sequence continues at coordinate 55,067,557 of NC_138987.1, read as the reverse complement.
TTACTTTCCAGAGGTGTAGCAATGACATACCTGAAAACTCCTGAACCATAAACGATGGTGACCACAAGAAAATGAGATGAGCAGGTAGAGAAGATCTTGCTCTGACCCGTGGCAGAGTTGATCCCCACAGCTGTCATGATACGGGTGTAGGATCCCAGCAATAGGACAAGGGTACCAAGGCCCAGGACCACCATGGTGGTCAGGATGGAGGCAATGTTAACGTAGGGCTCAGAACAGGCCAACACGAACATTGGGGGAAGCTCGCAGGCAAAACTGCGAATGAGGTTGGGGCCACAGAAGTGATGCTGAGCAAGGAGGATGGTGTTAACAAGGCCCATCCCCATTCCTATGGCCCAGGTTGCTCCCATGAGGCCAGTACACACCTTCTTCATAGCCACCACATACAGCACTGGGTGGCACATGGCCTGGAACTGGTCACAGGCCATGACTGAAAGAAGGCAAGCTTCAGTGGCCCCGGAAAATACGACCAAGGAGATCTGGGTGAAACACTCAAGGAGGATTATAGCCTTCCACTTGGAAAGAAGGTTCTCTAGCAGCTTAGGAACTATGATTGAGGAATAGAAAGCATCCAGGAAGGAGATGTGACTGAGGAAGAAGTACATGGGGGTGCAGAGATGGCAACCAGTCCTGATCACCAGCAGCATCAGCAGGTTTCCTGTGAGGGAACCCTGTAAATCACCAGTAATATTACAAATAGTACTACCTGGATCTGAGGGTTGTTGAGTAGTCCTAGGAGAACAAACGCAGTGACTGTGGTTATGTTGCCAACTTCCATGGAACATTTGAGTTTCCCTTCAGAGGGACAAGAACAGAAAAGAATGCTCAAATGTGTTATGAGTTCCAGAGCATGGCTGGGGATGAGGCATTATGAATAAAGCTGTAGGGATGACCCAGGACAGATCATGTAGCAGAGGCAACCTTGTCATGTCAGACCTCATCAACCCTTCCCAACTCAGGGCAATAATCTATTGCCTAAGGTGGAGAAGTGGGAAGGAAGAGTGTAGAGAATCAAACCTGGAAATGAAGGAGAAGAGAAAAGAGATTATTCAGACTGGAGAAGGAAAGGAAGGGAGTTGGAAATAGACTCCAGAGCACTGAGAAGTTCTCTTCTTCAGTTCCAAAAGGAACTGAGTTCAAACCACAGGAAGGCTTACTGGCATAGTGAGTAAGCAATAAACATTTTGGCTGACCATCTGGCTGATAGACCACGATGCATGTTTGAATGATTGGTAGAGGTATTGTGACACCTGATGATGGCACAAGACCTTTCTCTGTCACTGTAAGTTCATGAATAAGTCACTTGGGTTTCTCATTAAAAAACAAACAAACAAACAACAATCTGGGAAAGCTAGATGGTTTATAAAGTTCTTTTCAGCTTAGAAATTCTAAAGGTTGGGGGACAATCTTCCTTGGGTATCTCTGGTACTAAATGGAAATCTTCTCTCCTTCTGTGTCAACCCAAGCAGAAGTGGCACATGAGTAGTCTGGCTTCATGGAAGCCAGGCAGGAGCATGTCCTCAAATTGGAGGGGAGAGCTGTGCACATCAGTTACTCCAAGGGCTTCCCATTCCAGGATTTCTGTGAATTTATAATGTCCACTTGTTTGCACTGTATTCTCAGGACTTAACATGAGAGTCCATGAAGACTGTGCTGAAGGTGCTATGGAAGATGGTGGAGTAGAAGGATGTGCGTTCACTCCTTCTTATGAGAGCACTGGAATCACAGCTAACTGCTGAACAATCATCGACAGGAAGACACTGGAACTCACCATAAAAGATACCCCACATTCAAAAACAAAGGAGAAGCCACAGTGAGATGGTAGGAGGGGCACAATCACAATAAAATCAAATCCCATAACTGCTTGATGGGTGACTCACAAACTGGAGAACACTTATACCACAGAAGTCCACCCACTGGAGTGAAGGTTCTGAGCCCCATGTCAGGCTTCCCAACCTGGGGGTCTGGCAATAGGAGGAGGAATTCCTAGAGAATCAGACTTTGAAGGCCAATGAGAATTGATTGCAGGACTTTGACAGGACTGGGGGAAACAGAGACTTCACTCTTGGAGGGCACACACAAACTAGTGTGTGCATCAAGACCCAGGGGAAGGAGCAGTGACCCCATAGGAGACTGAACCAGACCTACCTGCTAGAGTTGGAGAGTCTCCTGCAGAGGTGGTGGGTGGCTGTGGCTCACCATGAGGACAAGGACACTGGCAACAGAAGTAATCCTTGGCGTGAGCCCTCCCAGAGTCCGCAATTAGCCCCACCATAGAGTGGGGTAGGCTCCAGTGGTGGGCTGCCTCAGGCCAAACAACCAACGGGGAGGGAACCCAGTCCCACCCATCAGCAGACAAGTGGATTAAAGTTTTACTGAGCTTTGCCTAGCAGAGCAACAGCCAGCTCTACCCACCACCAGTCCCTCCCATTAGGAAGCTTGCACAAGCTTCTTAGATAGCCTCATCCACCAGAGGGCAGACAGCAGAAGCAAGAGGAACTACAGTCTTGCAGCCTGTGGGAAAAAAAACACATTCACAGAAAGATAGACAAAATGAAAATGTAGAGGACTATATACCAGATGAGGGAAGAAGATAAAACTCCAGAAAAACAGCTAAATGAAGTGGAGATAGGCAACTTTGCAGAAAAAGAATTCAGAATAATGACAGTGAAGATGATCCAGGACCTCGGAAAAAGAATGGAGGTCAAGATCGAGAAGATGCCAGAAATGTTTAACAAAGACCTAGAAGAATTAAAGAACAAACAAACACCTAGAAAAATTAAAGAATAAACAGAGAGGAACAATATAATAACTGAAATGGAAACTACACTAGAAGGAATCAATAGCAGAATAACCGAGGCAGAAGAAAGGATAAGTGACCTGGAAGACAGAATGGTGGAATTCACTGTCATGGAACAGAATAAAGATAAAAGAATTAAAAGAAATGAAGACAGCTTAAGAGACCTCTGGGACAACATTAAACACAACAACATTTTCATTATAGGGGTCCCAGAAGGAGAAGAGAGAGAGAAAGGACCTGAGAAAGTATTTGAAGAGATTATAGTCGAAAAATTCCCTAACATGGGAAAGGAAATAGCCACCCAAGTCCAAGAAGCTCAGAGAGTCCCAAGAAAGATAAATCCAAGGAGAAACACACTGATACACACAGTAATCAAATTGACAAAAATAAAAGACAAAGAAAAATTATTGAAAGCAGCAAGGGAAAAATGACAAATAACATACAAGGGAACTCCCATAAGGTTAACAGCTGATTTCTCAGCAGAAGCTCTAGAAGCCAGAAGGGAGTGGCACAATATACTTAAAGTGATGAAAGGGAAGAACGTACAACCAAGGTTACTCTACCTGGCAAGGATCTCATTCAGATTCTATGGAGAAATCAAAAGCTTGACAGACAAGCAAAAGCTAAGAGAATTCAACACCAACAAACCAGCTTTACAACAAATGCTAAAGGAACGTCTCTAAGTGGGAAACGTTTTCTTCTCTCATAAGAGAAGAAAAGGACCTACTATAACAAACCCATAACAATTAAGAAAATGGTAATAGGAACATACATATTGATAATTACCTTAAACGTGAATGAATTAAATGCTCCAACCGCTGAATGGATACAAAAACAAGACCCATATATATGCTGTCTACAAGAGACCCATTTCAGACCTAGGGACACACACAGACTGAAAGTGAGGGTATGGAAAAAGATATTCCATGCAAATGGAGATCAAAAGAAAGCTGGAGTAGCAATACTCATATCAGATAAAATAGACTTTAAAATAAAGAATGTTACAAGAGACAAGGAAGGACACTACATAATGATCAAGGGATTGATCCAAGAAGAGGATATAACAATTATAAATATATATGCACCCAATATAGGAGCACCTCGATACATAAGGCAACTGCTAACTGATATAAAAGAGGAAATCGACAGTAACACAATAATTGTGGGAGACTTTAACACCTCATTTACACCAATGATCAGAATATCCAGACAGAAAATTAATAAGGAAACACAAGTTTTAAAAGACACAACAGACCCTATAGATTTAATTGATATTTATAGGACATTCCATCCAAAACCAGCAGATTACACTTTCTTCTCAAGTGCACACGGAACATTCTCCAGGAGAGGTCACATCTTGGGTCACAAATCAAGCTACAGTAAATTTAAGAATATTGAAATCATATCAAGCATCCTTTCTGACCACAACTCTATGAGATTAGAAATCAATTACAGGGAAAAAATGTAAAAAACACAAACACATGGAGGCTAAACAATACGTTACTAAATAACCAAGAGATCACTGAAGAAATAAAGAGGAAATCAAAAAATACCTAGAGACAAATGACAATGAAAACAACACGATCCAAAACCTATGGGATGTAGCCAAAGCAGTTCTAAGAGGGAAGTTTATAGCAATACAAGCCTACTCAAGAAACAAGAAAATCTCAGATAAACAATCTAACATTACACCTAAAGGAACTAGAGAAAGAAGAACAAAGAGAACCCAAAGTTAGTAGAAGGAAAGAAATCATAAAGATCACAGCAGAGGGCTTCCCTGGTGGCGCAGTGGTTGAGAGTCCGCCTGCCGATGCAGGGGACACGGGTTCGTGCCCCGATCCCGGAAGATCCCACATGCCGCGGAGCGGCTGGGCCCGCGAGCCATGGCCGCGGAGCCTGTGTGTCCGGAGCCTGTGCTCCGCAACGGGAGAGGCCACAGCAGTGAGAGGCCCGCGTACAGCAAAAAAAAAAAAAAAAAAAAAAAAAAAAAAAAAAAAAAAAAAAAAAAGATCACAGCAGAAATAAATGCAATAGAAACAAAAAAACAATAGCAAAGATCAATAAAACTAAAAGTTGGTTCTTTGAGAAGGTAAACAAAGTTGATAAACCTTTAGCCAGACTCATCAAGTAAAAGAGGGAGAGGACTCAAAACAATAAAAATAGAAATGAAAAAGGAGAAGTTACAACGGACACGACAGAAATACAAAGCAGCCTAAGAGACTACTACAAGCGAAACTATGCCAATGAAATGGACAACCTGGAAAGATGGACAAATTCTTAGAAAGGTATAAGCTTCAAAGACTGAACAAGGAAGAAATAGAAAATATGATCAGACCAACTGAACAAGGAAAAAATAGAAAATATGATCAGACCAATCACCAGTAATGAAATTGAAACTGTGATTAAAAATCTTCCAACAAGCAAAAGTCCAGGATCAGATGGCTTCACAGGTGAATTCTACTGAATATTTAGAGAAGAGCTAGTGCCTACCCTTCTCAAAGTCTTCCAGAAAATTGCAGAGGAGGAACACTCCTAAACTCAATCTATGAGGCCACCATCACTGTGATACCAAAACCAGACAGAGATACTACAAAAAAAGAAAATTACTGTATATTACTATATTATTGATGCATATAGATGCAAAAATCCTCAACAAAATACTAGCAAACAGAATCCAACAACACATTAAAAGGATCATACACCATGATCAAGTGGGATTTAACACAGTGATGCAAGGGTTCTCCAATATATGCAAATCAATCAATGTGATACACCATATTAACAAATTGAAGAAAAAAACCATATGATCATCTCAATAGATGCAGAAAAAGCTTTTGACAAAATTCAACACCGATTTATGATAAAAACTCTCCAGACAGTTTAGAGGGAACCTACCTCAACATAATAAAGGGCATATATGACAAAACCACAGCAAACTTCACTCTCAATGGTGAAAAACTGAAAGCATTTCCTCTAAGATCAGGAAGAAGACAAGAATGTCCACTCTCGCCACTATTATTCAACATTGTTTTGGGAGTCCTAGCCATGGCGATCAGACAAGAAAAAGAGATAAAAGGAAAGAAATTGGAAAAGAAGAAAAACTGTTACTGTTTGCAGATGACATGATACTATACATAGAGAATCCTAAAGATGCTACCAGAAAACTACGAGAGCTAATCAATGAATTTGGTAAAGTAGCATGATATAAAATTAATGCACAGAAATCTCTTGCATTCCTATACACTAATGTTGAAAAATCTGAAAGAGAAATTAAGGAAACATTCCCATTTACCACTGCAATAAAAAGAATAAAATATCTAGGAATAAACCTACCTAGGGAGACAAAAGACCTGTATGCAGAAAACTATGACACTGATGAAAGAAATTAAAGATGATACAAACAGATGGAGAGATATACCATGTTCTTGACTTGGAAGAATCAACACTGTGAAAATGACTCTACTACCCAAAGCAATCTATAGATTCAATGCAATCTCTATCAAACTACCACTGGCATTTTCCACAGAACTAGAACAAAAAATTTCACAATTTGTATGGAAACACAAAAGACCCCGAATAGCCAAAGCAGTCTTGAGAAAGAAAAATGGAGCTGGGAGAATCAGACTCCCTGACTTCAGACTATACTACAAAGCTACAGTAATCAAGACAGTATGGTACTGGCACAAAAACAGAAGTATAGACCAATGGAACAGGAGAGAAAGCCCAGAGATAAACCCACACACATATGGTCATCTTATCTTTGATAAAGGAGGCAAGAATATACGATGGAGAAAAGACAGCCTCTTCAATTAGTGGTGCTGGGAAAACTGGACAGCTACATGTAAAAGAATGAAATTAGAACACTCCCTAACATCATACACAAAAATAAACTTAAAATGGATTAAAGACCTAAATGTAAAGCCAGACACTATCAAACTCTCAGTGGAAAACATAGGCAGAACACTCTATGACATAAATCACAGCAAGATCCTTTTTGACCCACCTCCTAGAGAAATGAAAATAAAAACAAAAATAAACAAATGGGACCTAATGAAGCTTAAAAGCTTTTACTCAGCAAAGGAAACCATAAACAAGAAGAAAAGACAACCCTCAGAATGGGAGAAAATATTTGCAAACGAATCAACGGACAAAGGATTAATCTCCAAAATATATAAACAGCCCATGCAGCTCAATATTAAAAAAACAAACATCCCAATCCAAAAATGGGCAGAAGACCTAAATGGACATTTCTCCAAAGAAGACATACAGATGGCCAAGAAGCACATGAAAAGCTGCTTAGCATCACTAATTATTAGAGAAATTAGAGAAATGTAAATCAAAACTACAATGAGGTATCACCTCACAGCAATTAGAATGGGCATCATTAGAAAATGTACAAACAAGAAATGCTGGAGAGGGTGTGGAGAAATGGGAACACTCTTGCACTGTTGGTGGGAATGTAAATTGATACAGCCACTATGGAGAACAGTATGGAGGTTCCTTAAAAAACTAAAAATAGAATTACCATATGACCCAGCAATCCCACTACTGGGCATATACCCAGAGAAAACCATAATTCAAGAAGACACATGCACCCCAATGTTCATTGCAGCACTATTTACAATAGCCAGGTCATGGAAGCAACCTAAATGCCCATCAACAGAGGAATGGATAAAGAAGATGTGGTACATATATACAATGGAATATTACTCAGCCATAAAAAGGAACGAAATTGGGTCATTTGTAGAGACGTGGATGGATCTAGAGACAGTCATACAGAGTGAAGTAAGTCAGAAAGAGGAAAACAAATATCGTATATTAACACATATATGTGCAACCTAGAAAAATGGTACAGATGAACCAGTTTGCAGGACAGGAATAAAGATGCAGGTGTAGAGAATGGACTTGAGGACACGGGGAGGGGGAATTGTAAGCTGCGATGAAGCGAGAGAGTAACATTGACATATACAGGCAGCTAGTGGGAAGAAGCTGCATCGCACAGGGAGATCAGCTCAGTGCTTTGTGACCACCTAGAGGGGTGGGATAGGGAGGGTGGGAGGGAGAGGCAAGGGGAGGGGCTATGGGGATATATGTATACATATAGCAGATTCACTTTGTTGTACAGCAGAAACTAACACAACACTGTAAAGCAATTATACTCCAATAAAGATGTTAAAGAAAAAAAATACTGCACTGTATACTGAAAAAGAAGAAGATGAAGAGAGTAGCTTCATATTCATGGGTCGATGTCCTTCTCTGCCTGGATAAGTGAAAAACTGAGCCAGAGAGGGGAGTAGAGACAGATGGCAGGGCACAGGAAGTGAAGTAGGGTTAGAGTGACAACAGAGGAGAGGCCTGCAACCCAAGAGCTGGTGTTCTAAAAATGTGTGAGTATCTGGTGCATCACATGGACACTCAGAAGGTATCTGGGTTTGGACAGGTATACCTCACAGACACAGGATAAATTCACACCCAGTAGAGTAAACATTCTTACCCTAATCTCTTTTTCTTCCCCAACAGTGGAGAATCTACAGCTTAGAAGTGGGAGCAGAAAAAGATGTCCGAGAGACAGACAAGGCCACTTGTCTCTATTTCGAGTGCTTTGAGTGGGACAAGGAACAGAAGAGTGGAAAACCCTCTGGTCCACTGCACCTTCCCCAAAGCACAGGTCAAGCCTATGCTTGGGAAAAGGGAACAGGTACAATGTGCGTTGAGTCTGAGATTAAAATATTTGTGTGCACAGACTTTTTTTTTTTTTTTCGGTACGCGGGCCTCTCATTGTTGTGGCCTCTCCCGTTGCGGAGCACAGGTTCCGGATGCGCAGGCCCAGCGGCCATGGCTCACGGGCCCAGCCGCTCCGCGGCATATGGGATCCTCCCAGACCAGGGCACGAACCCGTATCCCCTGCATCGGCAGGCGGACTCTCAACCACTGCGCCACCAGGGAGGCCCCCCAAGGCTCTTTTTTGTCGCACCATTGGGTCTTTCATGAACTGAGAAAGTCAGTGCATACTTCCGTAATTCAGCACACACCGTTGAGCTCCATGCACACTCCTCACACCTGGTGTGCACACTCCTGTGGAAAGAGGGTTGTGAGAACCGGAAATGAACCTGAGGCTGTTTGGGCAGGGATTTCTGAGGTCCAGCTCTTTGAAGTAGGAGATACAGAGTATGCCGACTGTGGGTGGGTGTATCAGCTAGACTCTGCAGGACCCTCACCGTGTGAAGAGTGATGGGTGGGAAGGAAGCTAAACAAGCCCTAAAACGGAAGTCCAGGCCTGGACCACAGTTGCCTGTGTCTAAAGGTGGTACTGTTATGGACCTGGGTTCTTAGACTATTTAGTCAATATAAATTGATAATAGGCCAGACAAGAAATTCAGGCATGGCTTTATTGGGACTCGTGCTGCAGCACAAGGGAGTGAAACCAAGTAACAGGTGCCCTTGCTCGCTCACTGAGGGCGAGCTGGTCCCTTAAATGGGGTGAGGGTAGGGGCAGATCCGTGGGTCAGGCCAGCGGGTGGCTTAGGTGGCCTGCCCACTCCCTTGGTGGTGCTGTGTGCAGGGATCATGGGTAGTACCCTGTGTTTGCTCCTGACGCCTCAGAAGTAGCAGTTGGGTTTTGGTCTTTCTGTTTTGCCCCAGCTGCACGTGCCTGCAGTTATTTTCAGCCCCTTATAGTTTCTTTGTACTCTGTTGCTGGAGGAGACTTTGTCCAGGTCCGAGCACTGCGGCAAAGGGTCCCAGGCCCCAGGTCCCAGCCTGTCTCAGTACTGTTTAAAGGTAATTTGTCTTTTGTCTCAGGCTGTTTAAAATTTTTTCTTTTTGCCTTTGGTTTTCAGTGGTTTAATATAAATGCCTAGATTTGTTTTCTTTTCTATTTATCTTGCTCGAGGTTTGTAGTGGTTATGAAACTACTCTCTCTTATCTCTAAACCCACCCTTATGCTTTGTGATGTGCAGAATATGGAAAGTATTTTCTTCTTTGACATCCAACTCCTCTTAGGTTGTGGCACTAAAGGGAGACTACTTGCTGTTTCTGTTCGCATCACCCCAGCAATAGCTGGGGTTCCACTTTCAGCTTTTTCTCAGCACTCCTGGAACTAGCGCCCTCATGCCCTCTCAGCCATAGCAGGAACAAGGAAGCTCCCCTTCCCAGCTTCATAAGACCCCTTCTCTGAGCTCCTGAGATGGCAGCACAGATGGGCAGCACCCTGTTTAAGGATCTGAGTCCCAGCTCATGGAGAATCTCTTGCAGGCTTTCAGTTGCTGATGATCCAACCTCTTCTCTTTGTTCCCTTAGCCCCAACTCTGTGATTACTATCTCTGTATTACCATAATGTTCCCTTTTCGCTTTTCCAATTTTTCAACTTCTGTTTAGCTACATTTTCATATTAAATTATATTGCTCTGTCCCATTCTGTCTGTCCTTTCTGTGACTCTAAAGATACGTATGTTAGATCTTACCATTTCCCATAAGACTTTGATGATTTTATGCTGTATTTCTCATTTTTTGGGTCTCTGTCTTTCAGTCAGGATATTTTCTGTTGACCCACATTCTAGTTTTTTTCATCTTCTCTTCTTCTGTTTCTAATCTGCTTAATTTTGGTTATTATATTTTTCAGTTCTAGAGTTTACTTTTGGTTCTATTTTATAGAATCCAGTTCTCTAGAGACATTCTCCATTTTGCCACATATTTTCTTGAACACATTAATCAAACTCATTTAAAAGTGCACGTCTGAGTAGATAACAAGTATTGTCAAGGATGTGGAGAAAAAGGAACCCTTGTGCCCTGTTATTGGAAATGTAAATTAGTACAGCCATTATAGAAAACAGTAGGGAGAGCCCTCAAAAAATGAAAAATAGGACTGACATATGATTCAGCATCCTACTTCTGGCTATATATCCAAAGGAGGTGAAATCAGTATCTTGAAGAGATATCTGCATTACTGTGTTCATTGCAGCGTTATTCACAATAGCCAAGACATGGAAACAACCTAAGTGTATGCCAGTGAATGAATGGATAAAGAAAATGAGGTATAGCTATACAATGGAATATTATTCAGCCATAGAAAGAAGGAAATCCTACCATTTGTGACAAAATGGATGGACCTAGAGGGCAGTGTGGTAAGTGAAATAAGTCAGAAAGAAAGACAAATACTGTATGATCTCACTTATATGTAGAATCTCAAAAAGCTGAACTCTTAGAAACGGAGAGTAGATTGGTGGTTTCCAGCGGTTGGGGGAAATGAGAAGATGTTGGTCAAAGGGTACAAACTTCCAATTATAAGAAGAATAAGTTCTGGGGATCTAATGTACAGCATGATGACTAGTTAATCTAGTACAGTTAATACACTGTATTACATTCTTTAAATTTTCTGAGAGTAGATCTTAAATGTCCTCAACACACACACACAAAATGGTAATTACATGAGGCGATGGATGTGTTAACCTTATTGTGGTAATTATTTCACAATATACATGTATATCAAATCATCCTGCTGTGTGCTTTAAACTCACACAATGTTGTTTGTCAATTATATAAAGCTAGAAAAAAGGCAAATGTTTATTGAACAAATAGATGAATGAATATGAAAATGAAATAAAGTAAAATGCATGTCTGATAACTCTAATATCTGAGATCTCCAGTTGATCTGTTCTATGGTCTTTTATTTTCCTTTTTTGGTCATTTGGTCCCGTCTTAAGGAATACCTGACATTTTTAGAAATGAAATTGAGACTCTGGCTGATGTCATCTCAGTCCAGAAAAGGATGACTTTTGCTTTGTGCAGGCATTTAGAGTCAAATCATCTTAATCCAATCTGACACTGAGCCGTTTCAAAATTGTTTCCAAATTGTTGTAAGACTGTTCTATTTCTTGTTCAGTATTACTCCTATGGTATAGTGCTTCTGTGACCTTCCATGGCTCTAGCTAAAGGGGTAATTACCACTTACCTCTTCTTGGTGGACCCTTAGCTCCAATTTCAAACTACAGTTGTATCTGCTTGGCTTCTCAGCCTCATAGACTCTACTTTCTGTTCAGCTTTTTACCCTTTTATCATGTGCTACATATGGCATTTACGTATCTCATGGGGAAAATTGATGCAGAATGTTGGGCTCACCTTAAAAGATTTTGCTTCTTTTGGGGATCTTGACCCAACAAATCCTGCCTGCCTTGGTAGCCCTGAATTTTAAGTTTTGTGTCCATATACCCATGAACTGCCAAAAGCTCAGCTAAGGTTCTCAGCCTCTTAGCTATCGGTTTCTGCTAGGCTTCTCAGTCTCTTGGCCATGTACCACTTACACACAGACAAAGGCCTTGAGGAGACAATTAATACAGAATATGAAGCTCATCTCAGTACTCTTCTCTTCCCTCTGAGGTCTTGTTCTCTGACTCTTGACAGCCTTGTTAGACTTTCCAATACTTTCAAACAAATACTTTTTGCACTTCATTTATCTTTTTCTAGTTCTCAAAAGGAATGTTGATAGATAAAGCTGATTCTACATGATCAGGAGTGAGGTGTCTACATTCTTTATAACTCAGAAAACATGAGATTTCTAGAATGATGGCCTAACTTTGTAGGTAAAGCTTTGAATTCCCCAAAAATCGTAGTTTGGGCTGTATCAAATATTTCTCTGTCATTCGGCTCTTGGTTGCCTTTCTCTGGATGTTCCACTTTCATCTCTGTGATAACTTGGTAGTGAGGTGATTTAAAGAGAAATTCCTTTCGTTTTTCAAATGATTGTTGGGGGAGGGAGAAAGAAAGGGGGTGAAATCTGGCTTGACAAGAGCTGGCAAACCACTGCCTGTCCACCTCTGCACCTTTCTCTTATGCCCAGAAAAATTACATGCATTGATAGTGCTCCTGATATTCCTCTTCCAGGTTTCTAAATCTTTCAGCAAAGTCCTTTAGGAATACTGGGATCTGCACCATTCCCTATTCAGAGATGACATTTGAGTGATTGCTTCTATTAATTTCTCTCATAAATATTCAACTCTCTGAGTATATATAGTTGAGGCTTGTTCAGCAAAAGACAGACAATGTCCTAAGGCACTTGTTACAGTTGCTGCCAAAATACGTTTGTTGTACAGTGGCTACTTGGATTCTGTATCTTTTCTTGCATAATTGGGATACTTTAAATATTTTCTCTTAATGGGGCGACAACACATTCCCAACTTTCCAATTTCTGCCTTGAAAAACTGTTACCAAACACAGGTTTGTGTGCCTGATGCACAGTGAGGCCAAACAAACCAAAACGTCAGAGTTTGGAGCAGAGAAAAGTTTACTGCAGGGCCATGCAGGGAGAATGGGTGACTCATGCCCCCCCCCAAACTCCTGAACTCCCCAAAGCGTTTCAGCAAAGCATTTAAAAAAATTTTATAATGAAACAGATTAAGTTGGAAATTACAGATTATATGAGCACTATTCTTTCTATGTCTTTTCTAGGTCTCCATATGTATATTTTCCTCTAAATATATATACTTTACTTTTTGAAAATAGTATTTTACCTGAAAGGTGAGGAAAGTCTGAATTCATGTTTAATTCACAAAATTGCCTCAACTCAACAAATGTTTGGACTTAAGAAAATTACAGTTAGGTCTCCAGGCATCCTTTTTTTTTTAACATCTTTATTGGAGTATAATTGCCTTACATTGTTGTGTTAGTTTCTGCTGTATTACAAAGTGAATCAGCTATACGTATACATATATCCCCATATCCCCTCCCTCTTGCGTCTGCCTCCCGCCCTCCCTATCCTTCTAGGTGGTCACAAAGCACTGAGCTGAGCTGATCTCCCTGTGCTATGTGGCTGCTTCCCAGTAGCTATCTGTTTTACATTTGGTAGTGTATATATGTCCATGCCACTCTCTCACTTCGTCTCAGCTTACCCTTCCCCTCCCCGTGTCCTCAAGTCCATTCTCTACATCTGCGTCTTTATTCCTGTCGTGCCCGTAGGTTCTTCAGAACCATTTTATTTTTTTAGATTCCATATATATGTGTTAGCATACGGTATTTGTTTTTCTCTTTCTGAATTACTTCACTCTGTATGACAGACTCGAGGTCCATCCACCTCACTACAAATATCTCAATTTCGTTTCTTTTTATGGCTGAGTAATATTCCATTGTATATATGTGCCACATCTTTTTTATCCATTCATCGATGATGGACACTTAGGTTGCTTCCATGTGCTGGCTATTGTAAATAGAGCTGCAATGAACATTTTGGTACATGACTCTTTTTGAATTATGGTTTTCTAAGGGTATATGCCCAGCAGTGGGATTGCTGGGTCGTATGGTAGTTCTATTTAGTTTTTTAAGGAACCTCCATGCTGTTCTCCATAGTGGCTGTATCAATTTACATTCCCACCAACAGTGCAAGAGTGTTCCCTTTTCTCCACACCCTCTCCAGCATTTATTGTTTCTAGATTTTTTGCTGATGGCCATTCTGACCGGTGTGAGATGATATCTCATTGTAGTTTTGATTTGCATTTCTCTAATGATTAATGATGTTGAGCATTCTTTCATGTGTTTGTTGGCAATCTGCATATCTTCTTTGGAGAAATGTCTATTTAGGTCTTCTGACCATTTTTGGATTGGGTTGTTTGTTTTTTTGTTATTGAGCTGCATGAGCTGCTTGTAAATTTTGGAGATTAATCCTTTGTCAGTTGCTTCATTTGCAAATACTTTCTCCCTTTCTGAGGGTTGTCTTTTGTCTTGTTTATGGTTTCCTTTGCTGTGCAAAAGCTTTGAAGTTTCATTAGGTCCCATTTGTTTATGTTTGTTTTTATTTTCATTTCTCTAGGAGGTGGGTCAAAAAGGATCTTGCTGTGATTTATGTCATAGAGTGTTCTGCCTATGTTTTCCTCTAGGAGTTTGATAGTTTCTGGCCTTACGTTTAGGTCTTTAATCCATTTTGAGCTTATTTTTGTGTATGGTGTTAGGGAGTGATCTAATCTCATACTTTTACATGTCCTTGTCCAGTTTTCCCAGCACCATTTGTTGAAGAGGCTGTGTTTTCTCCACTGTATATTCTTGCCTCCTTTATCAAAGATAAGGTGACCATATGTGCGTGGGTTTATCTCTGGGCTTTCTATCCTGTTCCATTGGTCTATATTTCTGTTTTTGTGCCAGTACCATACTGTCTTGATTACTGTAGCTTTGTAGTATAGTCTGAAGCCAGGGAGCCTGATTCCTCCAGCTCCGTTTTTTGTTCTCAAGATTGCTTTGGCTATTTGGGGTCTTTTGTGTTTCCATACAAATTGTGAAATGTTTTGTTCTAGTTCTGTGAAATATGCAAGTGGTAGTTTGATAGGGATTGCATTGAATCTGTAGATTGCTTTGGGTAGTAGAGTCATTTTCACAATGTTGTTTCTTCCAATCCAAGAACATGGTATATCTCTCCATCTATTTGTATCATCTTTAATTTCTTTCATCAGTGTCTTATAATTTTCTGCATACAGGTCTTTTGTCTCCTTAGGTAGGTTTATTCCTAGATATTTTATTCTTTTTGTTGAAATGGTAAATGGGAGTGTTTTCTTAATTTCTCTTTCACATTTTTCATCATTAGTGTATAGGAATGCAAGAGATTTCTGTGCATTAATTTTGTATCCTGCTACTTTACCAAATTCATTGATTAGCTCTCGTAGTTTTCTGGTAGCATCCTTAGGATTCTCTATGTAGAGTATCATGTCATCTGCAAACAGTGACAGTTTTACTTCTTCTTTTCCAATTTAGATTCCTTTTATTTCTTTTTTTTTCTCTGATTGCTGTGGCTAAAACTTCCAAAACTATGTTGAATAAGAGTGGTGAGAGTGGGCAACCTTGTCTTGTTCCTGATCTTAGTGGAAATGGTTTCAGTTTTTCACCATTGAGGACGATGTTGGCTGTGGGTTTGTCATATATGGCCTTTATTATGTTGAGGAAAGTTCTCTCTATGCCTACTTTGCAGGGTTTTTATCATAAATGGGTGTTAAATTTTGTCGAAAGCTTTCTCTGCATCTACTGAGATGATCATATGGTTTTTCTCTTTCAATTTGTTAATATGGTGTATCACATTGATTGATTTGTGTATATTTAAGAACCCTTGCATTCCTGGGATAAACCCCACTTGATCATGGCGTATGATCCTTTTAATGTGTTGTTGGATTCTGTTTGCTACTATTTTGTTGAGGATTTTTGCATCTATGTTCATCAGTGATATTGGCCTGTAGTTTTCTTTCTTTGTGACATCTTTGTCTGGTTTTGGTATCAGGGTGATGGTGTCCTCGTAGACTGAGTTTGGGAGTGTTCCTCCCTCTGCTATGTTTTGGAAGAGTTTGAGAAGGATAGGTGTTAGCTCTTCTGTTAATGTTTGATAGAATTCGCCTGTGAAGCCATCTGGTCCTGGGCTTTTGTTTGTTGGAAGATTTTAAATCACAGTTTCAATTTCAGTGCTTGTGATTGGTCTGTTCATATTTTCTATTTCTTCCTGGTTCAGTCTTGGAAGGTTATACCTTCTAAAAATTTGTCCATTTCTTCCAGGTTGTCCATTTTATTGGCATAGAGTTGCTTGTAGTAATCTCTCATGATCCTTTGTATTTCTGCAGTGTCAGTTGTTCCTTCTCCTTTTTCATTTCTAATTCTATTGATTTGAGTCTTCTGCCTTTTTTCTTGATGAGTCTGGCTAATGGTTTATCAATTTTGTTTATCTTCTCAAAGAACCAGCTTTTAGTTTTTTTTTTTTGTGGTACGCGTGCTTCTCACTGTTGTGGCCTCTCCCTTTGCAGAGCACAGGCTCTGGACGAACAGGCTCAGCGGCCATGGCTCACAGGCCCAGCCGCTCCATGGCATGTGGGATCTTCCCGGACCTGGGCACGAACCCATGTCTCCTGCATTGGCAGGCGGACTCTCAACCACTGCGCCACCAGGGAAGCCCTCAGCTTTTAGTTTTATTGATCTTTGCTATCGTTTCCTTCATTTCTTTTTCATTTATTTCTGATCTGATCTTTATGATTTCTTTCCTTCTGCTAACTTTGGGGTGTTTTTGTTCTTCTTTCTCTAATTGCTTTAGGTACAAGGTTAGGTTGTTTTTTTGAGATGTTTCCTGTTTCTTAAGGTAGGATTGTATTGCTATCAACTTCCCTCTTAGAACTGCTTTTGCTGCATCCCATAGGTTTTGGGTCGTCGTGTCTCCATTGCCACTTGTTTCTAGGTATTTTTTGATTTCCTCTTTGATTTCTTTAGTGATCAGTTGGTTATTAAGTAGTGTACTGTTTAGCCTCCATGTGTTTGTGTTTTTTACAGATCTTTTCCTGTAATTGATATCTAGTCTCATGGTGTAGTGGTCGGAAAAGATACTTGATATGATTTCAGTTTTCTTAAATTTACAAAGGCTTGATTTGTGACCCAGGATATGCTCTATCCTGGAGAGTGTTCCATGAGCACTTGAGAAAAATGTGTATTCTGTTGTTTTTGGATGGAATGTCCTGTAAATATTAATTAAGTCCGTCTTGTTTAATGTATCATTTAAAGCTTGTGTTTCCTTATTTATTTTCATTTTGGATGATCTGTCCATTGGTGAAAGTGGGATGTTAAAGTCCCCTACTATGATTGTGTTACTGTCGATTTCCCCTTTTATGGCTGTTAGTATTTGCCTTATGTATTGACGTGCTCCTGCGTTGGGTGCCTAAAAATTTACAATTGTTATATCTTCTTCTCGGATCAATCCCTTGATCATTATGTAGTGTCCTTCTTTTTCTCTCGTGATAGTCTTTATTTTAAAGTCTATTTTGTCTGATATGAGAATTTCTACTCCAGCTTTCTTTTGATTTCCATTTGCATGGAATATCTTTTTCCATCCCCTCACTTTCAGTCTGTATGTGTCCCTAGGTCTGAAGTGGGTCTCTTGTAGACACCATATATATGGGTCTTGTTTTTGTATCCATTCAGCCAGTCTGTGTCTTTTGGTGGGAGTATTTAATCCATTTACATTTAAGGTAATTATCAATATGTATGTTCCTATTCCCATTTTCTTAATTGTTTTGGGTTCGTTATTGTAGGTCTTTTCCTTGTGTTGTGTTTCTTGCCTAGAGAAGTTCCTTTAGCATTTGTTGTAAAGCTGGTTTGGTGGCGCTGAACTCTCTCAGCTTTTGCTTGTCTGTAAAGGTTTTAATTTCTCCATCAAATCTGAATGAGATCCTTGCTGAGTAGAGTAATGTTTGTTGTAGGTTTTTCTCCTTCATCGCTTTAAATATGTCCTGCTACTCCCTTCTGGCTTGCAGAGTTTCCGCTGAAAGATCAGCTGTTAACCTTATGGGGATTCCCTTGTGTGTTATTTGTTGTTTTTCCCTTGCTGCTTTTAATATGTGTTCTTTATATTTAATTTTTGATAGTTTGATTAATATGTGTCTTGGCATGTTTCTCCTTGTATTTATCCTGTATGGGACTCTCTGTGCTTCCTGGAATTGATTAACTATTTCCTTTCCCATATTAGGGAAGTTTTCAACTATAATCTCTTCAAATATTTTCTCAGTCCCTTTTTTTTTCTCTTCTTCTTCTGGGACCGCCATAATTCAAATGTTGGTGCATTTAATGTTGTCCCAGAGGTCTCTGAGACTTTCCTCAGTTATTTTCGTTCTTTTTTCTTTCTTCTGCTCTGCAGTAGTTATTTCCATTATTTTATCTTCCAGGTCAGTTATCCGTTCTTCTGCCTCAGTTATTCTGCTATTGATCCCTTCTAGAGTATTTTAAATTTCATTTATTGTGTTGTTCATTGTTGCTTGTTTCATCTTTAGTTCTTCTAGGTCCTTGTTAAATGTTTCTTGCATTTTCTCTATTGTATTTCCAAGATTTTGGATCATCTTTGCTATCATTATTCTGAATTCTTTTTCAGGTAGACTGCCTATTTCCTCTTCATTTGTTAGGTCTGGTGAGTTTTTACCTTGCTCCTTCATCTGCTGTGTGTTTTTCTGTCTTCTCATTTTGCTTCTCTTACTGTGTTTGGGGTCTCCTTTTTGCAGGCTGCAGGTTCATAGTTACCGTTGTTTTTGGTGTCTGTCCCCAGTGGGTGAGGTTGGTTCACTGGGTTGTGTAGGCTTCCTGGTGGAGGGGACTAGTGCCTGTGTTCTGGTGGATGAGGCTGGATCTTGTCTTTCTGGTGGGCTGGTCCACGTCTGGTGGTGTGTTTTGGGGTGTCTGTGGACTTTTTGTGATTTTAGGCAGCCTCTCTGCTAATGGGTGGCGTTGTGTTCCTGTCTTGCTAGTTGTTTGGCATAGGGTGTCCAGCACTGTAGCTTGCTGGTCGTTGAGTGAAGCTGGGTCTTGGTGTTGAGATGGACATCTCTGGGAGATTTTCACCGTTTGATATTACGTGGAGCTGGGAGGTCTCTTGTGGACCAGTGTCCTGAAGTTGGCTCTCCCACCTCAGAGGCACAGCACTGACTCCTGGCTGCAGCACCAAGAACCTTTCATCCACACGGCTCAGAATAAAAGGGAGAAAAAATAGAAAGAAAGAAAGAAAGATAAAATAAAATAAAGATAAACTAAAATAAAGTTATGAAAATAAAAAATAAATAATAATTATTAAGAAAAAAAATTTTTTAAGTAAAAAAAGAACCAAAAACAAAATGGACATACAGAACCCTAGGACAAATGGTGAAAGCAAAGCTATACAGACAAAATATCACACAGAAGCATACACATACACACTCACAAAAACAGGAAAAGGGGAAAAAATAATAAATCTTGCTCTCAAAGTCCACGTCCTCAATTTGGGATGATTCATTGTCTATTCAGGTGTTCCACAGAGGCAGAGTACATCAAGTTGATTGTGGAGATTTAATCCGCTGCTCCTGAGGCTGCTGGGAGAGATTTCCCTTTCTCTTCTTTGTTCGCACAGTTCCCGGGGTTCAGCTTTGGATTTGGCTCCGCCTCTGCGTGTAGGTCGCTGGAGGGCGTCTGTTCTTCGCTCAGACAGGACGGGGTTAAAGGAGCCGCTGATTCAGGGGTTCTGGCTCACTCAGGCCGGGGGGAGGGAGGGGTACGGAGTGCGGGGCGAGCCTGCGGCGGCAGAGGCCGGCGTGACGTTACACCGGCCTGAGGCATGCCGTGTGTTCTCCTGGGGAAGTTGTCCCTGGATCCTGGGACCCTGGTAGTGGCGGGCTGCACAGGCTCCCGAGAGGGGAGGTGTGGATAGTGACCTGTGCCCGCACACAGGCTTCTTGGTGGCAGCAGCAGCAGCCTTAGCGTCTCGTGCCCGTCTCTGGGGTCCGCGCTTTTAGCCGCGGCTCGCACCCGTCTCTGGAGCTCCTTTAAGCAACGCTCTGAATCCCCTCTCCTCTCGCACCAGGAAACAGAGGGAAGAAAAAGTCTCTTGCCTCTTGGGCAGGTCCAGAATTTTTCCCGGACTCCCACCCGGCTAGCCGTGGTGCACTAACCCCTTCAGGCTGTGTTCACGCTGCCAACCCCAGTCCTCTCCCTGCGCTCTGACAGAAGCCCGAGCCTCAGCTCCCAGCCCCCGCCCGCCCTGGCAGGTGAGCAGACAAGCCTCTCGGGCTGCTGAGTGCTGGTCAGCACCGATCCTCTGTGCGGGAATCTCTCCGCTTTGCGCTCTGCACCCCTGTTGCTGTGCTCTCCTCCGCGGCCCCGAAGCTCCCCACCTCCGCCACCCGCAGTCTCCGCCCGCGAAGGGACTTCCTAGTGTGTGGAAACGTTTCCTCCTTCACGGCTCCCTACCACTGGTGCAGGTCCCGTCCCTATTCTTTTGTCTCTGTTTATTCTTTTTTCTTTTGCCCTACCCAGGTATGTGGGGAGTTTCTTGCCTTTTGGGAGGTCTGAGGTCTTCTGCCAGCGTTCAATAGGTGTTCTGTAGGAGTTGTTCCACGTGTAGATGTATTTCTGATGTATCTGTGTGGAGGAAGGTGATCTCCGTGTCTTACTCTTCCCCCTCTCCCCCCACAAGCTCAGTATAATCCTTTTTATATATTGTTGAATTTGGTTTGGTGATATTTTGTTGAGGATTTTTGCGTATGTATTCATTAGTAATATTGGCTTGTAATTTTCTTTTTATATAGTGTCTTTGTCTACTTTTGGTATCAGAGTTATGGTGGCCTCATAGAATGAAATTGGAAGTGTTCCTTCCTCTTTAATTTTTTGGAATAGTTTGAAAAGTATAGGTATTAACTCTTCTTTATATGTTAGGTACAGTCCCCCTGTGAAGTCATCTGGGCTTGGTCTTTCGTTTGTTGGAATTTTTTGATTAGTGATTCAATTTCAGTACTAGTGATTGTTCTGTTCACATTATCTATTAATTCAGTCTTGGAAGATTGTATGTTTCTAGTAGTTTGGCCATTTCTTCTAGGTTGTTCAATTTGTTGGCATATAGTTGTTCATAGTTTCTCTTATGATTGTTTGTGTCTCTGTGATATCAGTTGTTATTTCTGCTCTTTCATGTTTTATTTTGTTTATTTTGATTCTTTCTCTTTATTTCTTAATGAGCCTGGGTAAAGACTTATTAATTTTGTTTATCTTTTCAAAAAACTAGCTCTTGGTTTCATTGATCTTTTCTGTTGATTTGGGGGTCTCTATTTTATTTATTGCCTCTCTAATCTTTATTATTTCCCTCCTTCTTCTGACTTTGGGCTTTGTTATTCTTTTCTAATTCCTTGAGATGGTAAATTAGGTTGTTCATTTGAGAGTTTTCTTGTTTCTTGAGGTAGGCCTGTGTCACTATAAACTTCCCTTTTAAAACTGCTTTTGCGACATCCGACAGATTTGGGAAAGTTGTGTTCTTATTTTCGTTTGTCTCAAAGTATTTTACGATATTTTATTTGATTTCTTCATTGACCAATAGTTTTTTTTTTTTACTAGTATGTTGTTTAGTCTCCACATGTTTGTGTTTTTCCCATTTTTCTTCCTGTATTTGACTGTATTATAGTATTATACCTTGTGGTCGGAAAAGATGCTTGATATAATTTCTATCCTCTTAAATTTGTTGAGACTTGTTTTGTGGCCTAGCATGTGCTCTCTCCTGGAGAACATTCAATGTGTAATTGAAGAGACTGTGTATTCTGCTGTTTTTGGATGTAATGTTGTATAGATATATTAAGTGCACCTGGTGTACTGTGTCATTTAATTCCAGTGTTTCCTTATTGATTTTCTGTCTGAATGATATGTCCATTGATGTAAGTGGGGTGTTAAGTCTCCTAATATTATTATATTAATGTTAATTTCTCCCTTTATGTCTGTTAATATTTGCTTTATATATTTAGGTGCTCTGATATTAGGTGCATATATGTTTATGAGTGTTATATCCTCTTTTTGGATTGACCTGTTTATTATTATGTAATGCCTTCTTTGTATTCAATTATAGACTGTTTTAAAGTCCAATTTGTCTGATATAAGTATTGCTACCCCAGTTTTCTTGTTTCCATTTGCATGAAATATCTTTTTCCATCCCCTCACTTTCAGTCTGTGTCTTTAGCTCTAAAGTGAGTCTCTTGTAAGAAGTATATAGATGGATCTTTTTTTTTTATCCAATTAGCCACCCAGTGTCTTTCAATTGGAGTATTTTAGCCACGCTTTGTCTTTCAATTGGAGTATTTAGTCCATTCACGTTTAAAGTGATTATTAATTGATACGTACTTCTTAAAATTTTGTTACTTGTTTTCTGTTTGTTTTTGTCATTCTACTCTGTTCCTATTTTCTTCTTTTAATTTTTTCCCTTATGGTTTGATGATTTTCTTTAGTGATATGCTTATACTCCTTTCTCTCTGGTTTTTGTGTAACTGTTGTAGGTTTTTGATTTGTGTTTACCATGGGGTTCATATATGTTGACCTATAACTATATGTGCTTGTTTTAAACAGATTGTCATTTAAGTTCAAACACATTCTAACAGCTCTACATTTTTTACTCCCCCATCACATTTTGTGTTTTTGATGTCATATTTTATATCTTCATATCTACCCCTCAACTATGTATTGTAGCTATAGCTGATTTTACAATTTTTGTCTTTGAACCTTTGTACTAGCTTATTTAAGTGGTTGATCCACAGCCTTTACTGTATAGTTGCATTTACCTGTGGAATTTTTCCCTTCCTATAATTTCTTATTTCTTTTTGTAACCTTTTATTTTTCACTTAAAGAAGACCCTTTAACACTTCTTGTAAGGTCCATTTAGAATTGATGAACTCTTCAAGTTTTTTCATGTCTAAGAAGCTCTTCATCTCTCCTTCAATTTTGAATGTTAACCTTGTGGTGGAGTATCCTAGGTTCCAGGTTTTTACCTTTCAACACTTTAAATATATCATGCCACTCCCTTCTGTTCTTCAAAGTTTCTGGAAAAAATCAGCTGATAGCCTTATGAGTATTCCCTTGTATGTGATTCTTTCTTTTTCTCCTCCTGCCTTTAGAATTCTCTCTTTATCTTTTAACTTTTGCCATTTTAATTATGATATGTCTTGGTGTGGGTCTGTTTGGGTTCATCTTGTTTGAGACCCTGTGTAATTCCTGTACCTGGATATTTGTTTCCTTCTTCAGGTTCAGTCATAATTTCATCAAATACATTTTCTACCTTTTTATCTCTTCTCCTTTGGGACTCCTATAACTCGAATGTTAGTATACTTGATGTTGTCCCAGAGGTCCCTTCAACTATTCTCATTTTTTAAAATTTGTTTTTCTTTTTGCTTTTCTGATCCAGTGATTTTCATTATTCCATCTTTCAGATTGCTATGTGTTCTTCTGTATCACCTAATGTGCTAATTCCCACTAGTGTATTTTTTATTTCAGGTATTGAATTCTTCAGCTCTAACTGGGTCTTTTTTTATGTTTTCCAGTTCTTTATTAAAATTCTCACTGTGTTTACCTGTTCTTTTTCCCAGTTCAGTTAGCATTTTTTTTTTTACTATTGCTCTGAACTGTTTATCAGGTAAATTATTTATCTGTTTCATTAGGTTTTTTTCTGGAGTTTTTTCTTGTTCATTTGAAACATATTCCTCTTTTTTATCATTTTGTTTAACTTTCTCTGTCTCTATGAAGTTAGGTGAAACAGTTACTTATCCTGGTCTTGAGGGTGTGTCCTTGTGTTAGACCATCCTTATGCAGTCTGCATGTGCCCGGTAGCTTTGGTGGGAGTGCTGGATCTGAAATGAGCACATTTCATATCTTCCCATGGGTGGCTGACAGCCACCTGCTTAGTGGGAGGTAGGGCTTGAGTTGGAGGGACCAGAGCCAGGTGCAAGATAGGGCTTCTCCTGTGCTCAGTGACTGTCACTGCCCTATCAGGGGTAAAGGCAGGGCCCAAGGGGCTGGAGCAGATACTCTGAGGTAGTTGGGTTTCTCCTGGGTGTAATGGCAGTCTCTACCTATGTTTGGGGCATGGCCAGTGCCTGAGAGCTTGGGGCTGAGTTACTTCTGTGCTGGTTTCACTATCCACCCCCTGCCCCAGTGTGCACACCTTAGTTAGAGGCTGGATAGGAGCTGGAAGGGGTGATGCCACAACACTGAGCTGGGCCTGCCCTCTCCCAAGTATGCACAGGGACATGTGTTCCTGTGATGGTGGTCTCCAACATGGAGCTAGCTTCACTCCTTCCATATTGTGTGCAAGGATGCACGAGCTGGTGATGGTTGCCTTTGTGTGCAAGGATGCACGAGCTGGTGATGGTTGCCTCTGTCCTGGTCAGACGCAGGGCCATGGTCTGTGTACACAATCTTGTTGGCAATAGCAGGCTCCCCTTTAGTGGGGAGTAGTGCCGGAGCAAGAGTGGCTGGAGTAGTAGCCCAGTGTGGGCTGGGGTGCATGCTGGGTGGTATTTGCAAGCTGGCCAGAGCCCCAGGCAGTTTTCAATTTGCTGCTTCCATGCTGTGACCAGAAATAAACACTCTTTAAAGAGTGACATTTGTTGTCAAAACTGTGACTTGAAAAATAAACTTCCAATAATCAGAACTTGTCATTTTGGAATTTTACCACAAGGAGGCAGTGGTGTCCTAGCCATTAGGTCTGAACCAGCTGGCATATTTACTGTTATGCCGCCCCAGATTTATAACCTTGAGTTTTGCATATTTCATTTATATATATAAAAAAGTAAATCTCTGTTACAATGGTTACTCAAACACTATTTTAAAAATATGATATTTGGAATCAATGTTAAAAAGCAGTAATTTAAATGATTAAAAAGGCAGTATTTTTCTCTTATTCTAGCATCATATGTTATCTCAATAGTGCAGAAAGGCACTCGATAAAATTCAGCACTTGTTCATTATAAAGGTTTTTGCAAACTGGGAATAGTAGGGATCTTTCTTAATGTGATAGAGTAATTACAAAGCCTACAGTAAACTTTTGCTTAAACAATACATTTTAGAAATTTGTCTTCAATTAAGATAAGACAAGGATGGCCACTATCACTTATACAATTTAATATCATATTGAAATTCCAAAGATAAGGAAATGAAAGAAATTAAAATTTAAGAATTGGAAAGACAACAAAAGGTTAGTTATTTGAAGATGATATGCTTTTCTACATAGAAAATACTATAGAATCTACAGATAAACCAGAACATACCCAGATTCATCACATGTGCTCTAATCTTCTGAAAAATAAATAGAATGTGATAACCTATACAGTAGAACACTATCTAGCAATTAAATGAATGAACTATTTCTACATATCAACCTGGATAAATTTCTAAAACATGCTGACAAAATAAAAACTAATTTCAAAATGTTTCATATAGTGGGAGACATTTATGTAGAGTTTAAAAAACGCAGACACGTGTAATAAAAAAATATAAAAGCATGCATGAAGAAGTGTATTAGTTTCCTATTGCTGTTGTGAAAAATTACCACAAATTTAACAAGTTAAAGCAATGCCTATTTATTATCTCAAGGTTCTGTAGCTCAGAAGTCCAAGTACAGCATGCTCAACTGGGTCCTCTGCTTAGAGTCTCAGCAGGTGGAAATCAAGGTGTCAGCAGGGCTTCATTCCTTTCTGGAGATTCCGATGATGAATCCACTTCCAGGCTCAGATTGATGGCTGAATTCAGTTTCTTGACATTGTAGGACTAAGGTCCCTGTTTCTTTGCTGGCTCTCAGCTGGGGGCTAGGCTCTTCTTCTAGAGGCTGGTTGCATTACTTCTCATGCTTTCTATGTATCCCTCCCCAAGAGATGATGAGCCAGGTCTTCTCATGCTTCCACTCCTCTTTGACTTCCATTTCTACCTCAACTTTCTCATGCCAGTGAGAGAAAGTTCTCTGCTTTTAAGGGCTCGTATTATTAGATTGGGCTCACCTGGATAATCCAAGATAATCTCCTTATTTTAAAGTCTGTACAAAGTCTCTTTTGCCATGTAAGGTAACATATTCATAGGTTCCAGAGATTAGAGAATGAACATCTTTGGGGGGCCATCCTGTCTACCACAGGAGGCTACATTCTGACTTTAGGATGGTGGCTATCTATGGGTAGGGAGGAAGAGATTGGGAAATGGTATAAAAAGAAGACTTCAAATCTACAGCGTCCTATTTTTGAAAAATAATCTGAAGTAAATATGGTAAAAGTTAAGATTTGTTAAGTATGCATGGTGTGTAGTGGATGTTATTTATGTTTTTCTAGTCATTATGTATATTTGAAATGTTACATAATAAAAACACTTTTTAAAATAAATGAAAACAAAAAACATTAAAAATACTGAAAATGGTGTTTTATGCATCTCGGTGTTTTAGAACAAATGCATTCTTGTGTCAGAGATCATAAATAAACCATAGAGAAGCTTTAGAAGAGTGGTTGGTGCAGAAATGGTTGCCAGGTAATATAGTTATTACTTCAGTACATTTGGGTGTGAGGAAATGCAAGAATTAGGTCAGATGTTGTAAGGGTATATGGGACTAGGAAAGTAGTTTTAGAAAATAATATATACTATGAAAACACACACAAATAGAGAAGATAGTTTGAATGTGCTAACTGCTAAATGTAAAAGACAAATGGAGAGGAAAAATTGAATACCAACTAGAAAAATAGCAAGTTTGAGGGAGCTTGGTCCCAGAGAAAGCAGAATGGAAAAATATCTAAAGCATAGGTGGAGGCATTTGTCTTGGATTGAGAAGGACATCTCCTCTACTGTATTAGCTCAGTACATATTTTTCATAGCAAAATGTCATAGTCTGAGTGGTGGAGATTGAGAGGGAGGAAGCTCTCCTGTGTCTTTTCTTGTAAGGACACTAATCCCATGATGAGGGTCCCACCCTAATGACCTCATCTAAACCTAATTATCTCCTGAAGGCCACATCTCCAAATACCATCGCACTGGGGCTTAGGACTGCACCATGTGAATTTTGTGGGACACCATTCAGACCATAGCATCTATCAAATTGAAGGAGGGAGTAAAAATAGTTCTATACAGAAGTATGTAGTCACAGATAGGAAGATAGGTAAACATGTTCTTATATATTGGATACCAAAAAATGCATTCAATGAAGTATCCAAGCTCTCAATCTATAACAAAAAAGGAAAGACAAATAGAAAGGTAAGGGTATCAGTGAGAATTCTAGCATACTACAGTAAAGACATTCAAAATTAGGAAGGAAAGAAACATGCCATTTGGGAGGAGACACCATGGCTTGCCTATTTTATTATTTTGCTTTTTTACTTACTAACATCTCTCATTTTATTTAGATACCCAATAGTAGGGGGTACTTTGTTATTGTCTAAACCATTCATGAAATTCCACTCTCCTTTCCCAGATAATCAGCTTCCCAGTCTTCCTTGCAGCTAAGGGTATTCATGTGACACAGTATTAGCCAATGAGTCTGAGGGGCACCCTCTAGAGGAATAATCTTTGCACTCCTCTCTAACTTGAGGACACAGGGAGGGGGAAGGGTAAGCTGGGACGAAGTGAGAGAGTGGCATGGACATATGTGCACTACCAAACGTAAAATAGATAGTTAGTGGGAAGCAGCCGCATAGCACAGGGAGATCAGCTCGGTGCTTTGTGACCACCTAGAAGGGTGGGATAGGGAGGGTGGGAGGGAGATGCAAGAAGGAGGAGATATGGGGATATATGTATATGTATAGCTGATTCACTTTGGTATAAAGCAGAAACTAACACACTGTTGTAAAGCAATTATACTCTAATAAAGATGTTAAAAAAAAACTTACACAGTTAAAAAAAAAAAAAGAATGTGATGCTAGGAGCTACATAACCTGTAGTGAGACTATGAGGGAAAGGGAAAAATATCATAGTTACATTGAAGCAATAACTTTACTTATCATGGAAATGCTGAATAAAACCCCAAATCTCATTACTGCCCCCATTCCCAGACTTCTCAAGTAAAAATAAACATTCTTATGGATTAGACTATGGCTATTTAAGTTTTCTCTTATTTTCATCCAAATGCATCCTAACTGATATGCAATGCTAAGATAGAGGAAGAAACCAATCTTGGAAAAAAAATAAACTAAGAAGCTTCAAATTCTTTGCATATACTTCTTTTGATAGAAATATGTAATAAGAACATCCATTGCTTTTAAAAAAGTAGGGAGCAAAGAAAGAATGATAAAAATTGAGATTAGAGAAAAAGCAGACAGAAAAGTAAAGTATTATAAAATATGTAAATTAGCAATAGCAAATAATAATAATAGAATAGGAATGGACTAAAATTATCAGGGACTTCCACTTCGGGTAACTACTAACTAGATCACTTGGACCAACACACATTTAAAAAATTTTTAAAAAGCTGAAAAGCATATTTTTAAGATCTGCTCTAAAGATATTTGAAAGCTAAGAAGGCAATGAGTAATTATGGAGCTGTCATCCCAAAGAAGAAGAAAAGCCAGAGAAGCAAGCTTTGCATTTAGGGTTCTCTTTTTCCTGTAAGGGCATCTTGAAGAGGTGATTGAAAATATGAAAAGTTATTTTGACAGTTTCCTAAAGTTAGTGGGGAAAATGGAATTCAGGGACCACCAGGGTGGGTTGGAACCTTAAAGGGCAATACCCTGAAGTAAAGGTGGATTGGAAGCAGAGCAGCTTTGTGGGGGTTGGAGCCCAGCTTCATTTCAGTCCCCAAGTTACATGAGGGTCATCCAGTATTGCTGATGCCCATGGTTGTCTGACAGAAGCAAGTAAAAATTTTCTCTGGAGGAAGAGAATATAATTCAGAGCCTTAAGTTATCTCCATAATTTTTCATAATAATATCCTATTCTCAATAGAAAAAATTTAACAAGAATATGGGGAGACAGAAACTAGAGGCAGTGGAAACAGATACAGATGCTTAACTTAAAAATAAATATTTATAGAGATTAAAGAAAAGATTGAGAATTTTGGCATAATATTTTTGGAAACTATAAATAATCTGAGTGAAAATCTTGAAAAAGTAGAACTCAATGGCTGAATAAGATCTTAATGGATAAGTTTAAAGGAACTTAGTGTTGAGGAGTATACTAATAACTTATAGGATAGGCAAGAAGAAAATATATACAGTAAGGCACAAAAAGAATAAAGAAAAGAGTATGAGATACATAATGCATAGATGCAGAAGGATAACATACATTTACATGGAGTTCTAAAGAAGAGGGAGAATTAGGCAATACCTAAGAAAATAGGGCAATATGTAAGACAACGAATGAAAATATTCCAAACTGAAAAATTATATCAACTATAAATGCTAGGAATTCTATAAATATACCCCAAGTATGATAAATTAAAAGAAAGTCACACTTTGTCCCATCATAATAAAATTACTGAAAGTCAAAACAGAAAATATTAAGAGTGGCAAGAGGGAAAGGAAAGACAAATTAGCTCCAAAGAAGTACAAGTAGACCAACAACTGACTTCTCAAGAGAAATATTAGACTAACAAGAAGACAGAAGACAATGAGGTAGTATATTAAAAGTACTGGATAAAAAAAAAACAACAGCCCTCCCCCATTAGGATTCTGTGCCCAGTAAAACATCCTTTAAGAATGAAGGTGAAATAAATACATCATTAGAAGAGTTGCACTAAAGGGAAAATTAAAAGGAGTTCTTCAAGGAGAAGGAAAATGCCCGCAGATGGAAGTTCTTATTTTCTTCTGGCTTATCTTCTGAGTCACCTCTTCAGCTTTGTCTAATTTGTGTTAAACTTATCCATTGAAATCTATTTTCAGGTATTGAACTTTCAATTCTAGATATAGAAAAAATTGAGCAAAAAAAAAAAAGTCAAACATGTAGGTAAATTTAAATGACCGTTGATCATATAATAGTGATAGAGGCGGTGGCGGTGTCGACGTGGGGTCAGCAGGCCGCTCTGAGGCGGGAGTGCGAGCGGGGGCGTCAGCGTCGGGCCCAGCGGCTGGAGGCCAGACTCACCACACACACCGCTCTCTTTTGAAAGGGTAAGAAAAAGAAGAGGAAGAGAGAGCAACTACAGGAATCTACATCAGAGACTGAACCCCCCGCCAGGTGGAAGAGGTTAACTGTCTGCTGCCCACAAGCACGGAGACCCCAGACCGGTTGGGACCTAAAGTTTGATGGTCTTGACTCCTGATTACCTCACCACCAGCCTATCAGAAGAATGTCCATGAGCGGATCACATACCCCCAAACCCCGCTCCCTCACCCTGTCTTTAAAAACTTTTGCCTGAAAGCCTTCGGGGAATTTGTGTCTTTTAAGCACTAGCTGTCCTGGCCTCCTTGCTTGATGCTCTTCAGTGAACGCTGCACTTTCCTTCACCAGAACCCAGTGTCAGTAGATTGGCTTTACAGCGCGTGGACAAGCGGACCCAAGTTTGGTTCGGTAACATCTTCAGGTGAGAGCAGTTGACATGCCACGGTTTGGAACCATTAGCCTGGAGCAGAATCACCTGAAGGGCTTGTTAAGTCCCAGCGTAATGGGCCTCACGTGCAGAGCCTTTCAAAATAAATAGGTTGGGGGCGGAGCATTTGCGCTTCTAACAAGTTCCGGGGGGGGAGGGCGGTGCTGCCGGTGCCAGGACCACGCTTAGAGAAGAGCGGAGCAAGAGAGGTTAGTGCTTATAAAGATTTCTATATTATCCAACTTCAGCTACTAGCAACCTAGGACCAGTCTTGCTTATGTATATCCCTACCCCGTCCTCCTCAGCAAATTGTTTTGAAATGAATATCAGAAATTGTTATTTTGTTTGTAAATATATCAGTACTTATCTCTAAAATATAAGAATGTTATTTTCTTCATTGTTTTATGTTAATCTATAGAAATGCGATTGATTTTTGTGTGCTTATCTTGTATTGTGTGACCTCACAGAGCTCGCTTACTTGTTCTTGTTTTTTGCTTTTGGTGATTATTTGGGTTGGTCTACATAGATAATCATGGACACCTGCAAAGAGATTTATTTTTTCCTTTGCTATCTTTGTGCCTTTTATGTCTTTTCTTGCCCATTGTAGTAGCTGGAACTTCCTGTAGTGAGGAGAATGAGAGTAGTGAGAGCACGTCCTTGCCTTGTTTCCAGTTTTAGAGGGAAAGTTTGTGTCTTTTGCTATTGAGTAGGATGTTGGTTTTAGAGGTTTTTTTTTTTTTTTTTGTAAATTTTCTTTACCAAGTTGAGGTAATTCCTCTGTAACTTTCTGAGAGTTTTTATCATGTTGGATTTTCTCAAATAATTTTCTTTAGCATGTTGGAATCGTGGATTTAATTTGATTTTCAAATGTTAAATCAACTTTGCATAGTGGTTTTTTGCAGAGGGGTCGGTTTTTTTTTTTTTTGTACTGTCTTTGGTGTCAGGATAATACTGGTCTCATAAAATGAGTTGGGAAAACTGCAAAGGAACCTTCAAATTTGGCCATGGAATGGTAATTAGTGACCAGAGAGCAATGTAAATGATTAGAACAAAACTTTCACTAAGCTTTGGAATTAACATGAGGTTGAATGTTGTCAATGTCAATATTATGAACATTATTTTTGTTAAAATGAGTCTAAGCTGCGACTGAGAGATTTTAGTAAATATAAGTGAGTTTGTGTTGAAGAGAAGCAGCCAGTAAAGATGGAGACTGTTGAGTAACCCAGATTAAAGACAAGCACCTGGGAGTGCTAAGTGGAAAAGAACCAGATTTGTAGGTAGAAAGATGTTTGTGGTTTTTTTTATTGGTGGTGTGGGTTTGGCTCACGCTGGCTCAGGAGGGCCCACTGTTAAAATTTCAGGAAGTTTGCAAGACAGTTGACTTCACGTTGGTAGCTTAAAATTAACCAGAGTAGGAGTATTTACACTATGGAAATTAGAAAATAGTACAAATCAGGATTTGAACTTCCCGTCACTGCCAGAGCCTGTTTTAAATATTTCCCAACATATCTCTGATTAGAAGACTCAGCTGATGGAAACACTATCAAATTAGATAAAACATTTAACATGAAGTTTACAATTGTAATTGTCTCTATATGGTGGTAAACAAGTCTGTAAAATTTCACCTTTAAAAGCAACAAACTGATGTGTATGTACCAAACACATGCCAACTAAGTACTGGGAGGCTTGGGGAACTGGTATAAATTTTAGTAACATTTAGATATGTGGTTTAGGATTTGATTTCTTTGTGAAAGCATCATAAGGAAACAGAGCTATATGTATATTTTTAAATGCAAAAACTGTGTTAGATGATGCAAAGATTGGCTATATGATTGATGCCAGTACTGCAAGTCAAGAGCCTAGATAAAATTGTTTAATACAAGGTAGGAAGGGAAAACAAATGTTGTATTTCTAAATAAAAATATTTTATGTAATGTTATTTAAGATAGTTGTATATAATTGTGCTAACAATTATCAGTAGATTTTTATTTTGTAAGTTCCTCAGTGTTCATATATTCAAACTGATGCACAGACTTTTAAAAAAAATATTTAGATTTGGAAAATTAAGTATCGCATTATTTTCAAGTTTCCTTTATAATTAGGAATGCATGCTGTATTGTACAAAAAGGATCATGAATAAATTGTATTTTTAAACCTAAAAAAATAGTGATAATGTCATGTATAATAGTTATGTCTTTAATGTGTATCATGATAAAACACCTGACAACATTAGAAAAATTATCTAAAGGTAAGCTATGAGTCACTTAGCTTCAATGGTAATTCCCAGAGGGATCATCCTGTAACTGTTTTTAGCTAATAAGTCCAAAGTATACTTCAGGCTGAGCTTTCCAGAAATCAGGAAGGACCTAGATGCCGCCTGGGCTTTCAGGTTACATCTTGCCATCCCATTGGCCACCTTAACACACAGGCCCTTCTGGTAGACCTGAGCCTCCTTTGTTAGGATGCTGCTCGTAGCAGTATATCAGTGGTAATAGAGATATGTAAAGAAATGATTGTGCAGTTATGCTAGGGGAAGTATGAAAGAGGTTGCTTTATTCCTTGTTAAGAATTTGAAGTTCTCAGTTTTCCTTTTCTTTCTCATTTTATGGAGTCATAAAGGATAGGACCAAAATGCTACCAAAGTTCAGAAGAGTTTTCTGAAGTCTTTATTTGCAGGAGCTTTTAAGGACTGAGCTTATACATTTGTCTTTATGCACAAAATGTCTAATAGAAAAATCAATGTCAGTTTACACAATGGGATGCATTGTGGTGCATTTTCTATCTTGTGAATTTCTCCTGCACTCAGGCATGCCCACCAGCTTAGAAAACCAGGATGTATTCTGCACCAGGAACAGAGAAACTTGGTAATGTTTTCCTTCTGTTTTCTGATGTTGTTTTCCTGTTCTTGTGCTCCCCGTTTCCCCTCAGTTCCCGCCACTTCTTACCCTTCCCTCATCAGGCCCCTCCTTTCTCCTGCAGTTCTATCATCTTACCTTTGTTCCCCTGGGCTGAGGTAGTGCCCTCCTCAAGTCTCTCTGACATGGTATTCACTTCTGTTACCTAGACTGTTGGTCTGTTCCTCAAAATTACTTCTTGTCCTCCTTTTGGGAAAATTAAACACTTGGGTTAGAGGTGAAGAAAAGAGAATCTAATGATTCTTCAGCACCTCAGTTTTCTTCAGCACCACACTTCAGTTAGTAAGTTAAGTCCTCACAACATTCCAAGCTAATTATTTTTAGCTTTCATTTCACATATGGGACAATTAAGACAAGAGTTTCCCTATATCTTACTATACTCCTTGTTTCTGATGCTGACAGCCCACATTATACCAGAAACCTGGAAGCTTGGGGAGGCTAATACCTGAGAACCGTCTATAAGAGGGGGGAGGAGATCAGGAAAATGATAGACTTTGGGCACCTCATGACTCAAAAATAACCCTCTCCAAGCCCTCCAAACATATAGGGTCCAGAAACTAATTGTACCTTTAATTATAGGTATTCCCTATAATTATATACTCATAGGCACGTGGAAGTTGAGGGCACGAGACACTGCATTGGGGCAAACCTCTCCTGTTGGCAGAATTTTTCTCCTGTGCCCTTCCCACAACTGGTTTCATGCAAGCTCAGGATGTCTAAATCCGTTACTGGTTCCTAATCAGATCTGTTCTCTACTAGTAGTAAAGCTCTAGACTATTCTCTTTCTGAGTTTCCTCCATTCACTTACTCATTCACTCATTTGTGCATTTATTTTAATTGTTAAGTAACATTTTTGAGCAACTCCTTGGGCCAGTCATCATGCTAGGTACTTTTGTATGTCCCATTCTAAAATGGACTCCGCTCAGGCCGTCTTTCTTTGGAAGTGATCTAGTCGGCCAACTCCACCTAATTAGGATAACAACTGAAAACTTATAGTGGCAGCATTCTCAGAGCTGTTTCCATTCTCAATTTGGAATCTGAAGCATCGATTCTGAATAAACGAAGTATCAAGGACAGTGAAATTGCAGCATCAGGCAAAAAAAAATAAGTGATTTTATTTATTTCTTTGACTGCTTCAGGTAACTCTAACACAGTACACCTCTACCTGTGAGGAAGTATGGTTCCTGATGGTGTACAGTTTCTAGGTTTGTCCTTCATGAAAATGCCCTGTGCAAGATTTTCACTCTTTGGCTTTTATTTATAGGAGAATAAGTTTCCCCAAAGTTTAAGGAATTTCTAGTGCTAGTTAGTAGGGCTCCATTTAGAGATGAGTAAAATGGAGGGGACCTTTCTTTTTGCTGCCCTCCAAAATTACAGTGGGTGCTTCTCTGTATTTCATGACCTGATTTTCCTGTGTCTTCTGCCAATGATGTGATATTCCCAGGATGAATCCAGGTTGCTGTAGCTAGAGCTACAGTAGTGAGTAAAAGAAAAAAAAGTAATAATAATAGGAAATTATTATAATCCCCACATGAGAGGAAGAATTGAGGTTTTTAGAAATAATATACACAACTTACCCTTTTATTTTCCTCCTTTAGAAATCAAGGAAGAGGTCTATATCCAACAGGAATTTTCAAACTCCATCTTAACTCTGAATTCTCACACCGACATTCAAATTTAGTCATATTCTGGATCACTGGATTTGAAAAAGTTTTTGTTTAATTCTGTGCTAGATATCGCTCAACTAGGTGAGAAATACAGGTAATGTGAACTTGATTTCTAAGATAGCTCTAATTCTGGGTGTCGTTTGGATATACATGGGAGAGAAATCCTATTGGGTGGCGGGTCTTGCAGTGTGAGCACAAAAGATAGAGCAGGTCAGGAAGGGTCGAGATGGTGGAGTCAGTAGTGTTGAAGCGTTATCCTGAATCTTTGGATGTAATTTGGATTGTCAGTTTAGAGCAGAGAAAAAGAAGGCCAAACTTTAGAAAGTTAGTGGGTAGTCTATACTTACAAATGGCATGAAGGCACAGACAAGAGCTGAATCTGAATAGATTACCCAAGCTGGGCATGGAGATTATGAGCAGAGTATGTTCTCATACTGGTCAGCAGTTTCTTGTGATCAATTATATAACATATAGGATATCTCTGTTCTACTTTCTCTGTAATTAATTCCCTTTCTCCTGACTCTGCAAATCTCCAGCCACTACCCCTCTTCACTTTCCATTAATGACCCTATTTAAATATTTAGTGAAAAAATAAAAGCCATTAGATGAGAACTGCTTCCTTCCTAACACCAAATCTATGGACTTCATGCATGTTTGATGAAGTAAACCCTCTCCTGCCTTTGGCCATGCTCTGCTTCTGCTCTGAGACCCAACTGCTCTCAGAGACACCATTTCTGAAGTTTCCTCTTATTCCTCCTACAATTTCTCCCTCTCTACTAGTTTATTGTCAACAGTTTACAAACATCCTCCAGTCACTTTAATAATAAAACAACAAAAATAAACTCTAAGACATCAAAGAAAGAACAGTAAAGGTGGAGAGGGAGTTGATCTAGTGTTGGGATCCCACAGAAAAATTACAGGTTTTCGTAAATCTAGAGACTTAGGGAAGTTTATCATTTCAGAACGTACATTTTTTTTAACATCTTTATTGGAGTATAGTTGCTGAACGTACATTTTTGAGTAGGCATGAAACTTTGTGAATGGAGCGGGTTAAAACACTTGGATATTTGTTAGGCATCAGAAGAGACTTCACCTGATTTTTTTCTTGCATTCCAAAGAAAGTACTGAAGGCAATGAGAAACCACAGTGTTGTCTCTGAGTTCATCCTCCTCGGGCTGTCTGCTGACCCCCAAATCCAGGCTCTGCTCTTTGTGCTGTTCTTTGTTATTTATATCCTGACCCTTATGGGGAACCTGATGATGCTGCTGGTGATAAGGGTGGATTCCCAGCTCCACAACCCCCTGTACTTTTTCCTGGGACAATTGTCCTTCCTGGATCTCTGCCACTCTTCTGTCACTGTGCCCAAGCTGTTGGAGAACCTCCTGTCTGAGAAGAAAACCATCTCAGTAGAGGGCTGCACGGCTCAGGTCTTCTTTGTGTTTGCCACTGGAGGCACTGAATCCTGCCTACTTGCTGTCATGGCCTATGACCGCTATGTTGCCATCAGTTCTCCTCTGCTGTATGGCCAGATGATGAACAGAAAGCTGGGTATGGGGCTAGTGTGGGGCTCACGGGGCTTGGCTTTTATGGATGCTCTCATCAATGTCCTTGTAGCTCTCAATGTAGACTTCTGTGAGGCTCAAACCATTCACCACTTCAGCTGTGAGCTGCCCTCTCTCTACCCTTTGTCTTGTTCCGATGCATCTGCAAGGTTTACTGCCTTGCTCTGCTCCAGCCTCCTGCATTTCTTTGGAAGTTTCCTCTTGATATTTTTCTCCTATGTTTGCATGTTTTTCACCATCCTGAGCATCAGCTCAACTAAAGGCAGAAGCAAGGCCTTCTCCACCTGTTCCTCCCACCTCACTGCAGTGAGCTTCTTTTATGGCTCAGGTTTACTCCACTATCTCATGCCAAATTCAGGATCCACTCAAGAGTTAATCTTCTCCCTGCAGTATAGTGTGATCACTCCCATGCTGAATCCTCTCATCTACAGCCTGAAGAACAAGGAGGTGAAAGCAGCTGTGAGAAAAATGTTGAGAAAATGTTTCTAGTGTTTCAAATCATAGATTAAAAAATCAGAATGATGAGGAAATTGGGTAGAATTGCAATAAATAATGCCTGCATATTAAGGAGAATTCTCTGATATAAGGATCTGCACGATGCCATACCTCTTTTCTTGAAAATACTTAAGAAAAGTTGAAGTTATTTTCTGGAATGATACCAGTTCAGTCCTAATCAGAGGAAGGTGGATAGATAAACATTTTATCTAGCAATTTTTCTTGCAAAAATATTTAATTTATTACACACAATATGGTAGACATTGTTATTGCCTGCTTAGGCTATCTTTACCATTCTTCCAGTAACTAAACTCCATGTGTTCAATGTGGTCCCAGAGAGGCTGTTAACCACAGTGTCCCCAAATCCTCCCCCTCCCCTTCTCATTATTCACTCATTCTTCCTGGCATAGTGGCTGGTACAGGAGTGAGCACATGGTCAATGCTGGACCATTCACTCTCTTAGGATATTTGAAATTGTTTATTTGACCTACATGTGTCCACTAGAGACTACAAATAAAACATTTGTTTATCATTCTTCAAACCATTTACATAGTGACCCACCATCTCCAGCTGTGAGGGGGCCCCATAACAAGAGAAGATTCCCTGGCTTGTACACACTGCTGGACAAACAGCTCTGCCACTGAGCTCTAGTGGTGCTGCAGAAAAGGCAGGATGTGAGCAAATGTGAGCCAACAACAGAGCCAAGCACTGTACAGGGCCTTTGATAAACACCAGGAAGAAACCAAAGGGCTTTTCAGCAAAGGCCCTTTAGATCTTGAAACACAATTAGAGCACTAGTGAGAAGCAGACTTAGGTGAGGTATATGGATTAAAATTATCATGGTCAAAAGTTAATTATTACTTCTTTATGAAATTACCTTTTAGTTTTTACTTACTTACAAACTGTCAACTGTCATCCTCTGCTTCACTTTGCGCTCCGCAGGAGTAGAGAATATAAGCTCAAAGAGAGCAACGACATTTTCTGGCATCTTCACTACTTTTTCAAGAATATTAAAGTAGTTTCAAACATGCTTGTTGCACAATAAATATATTTTGAATGTATGAATCATGAGCAAGAAACAGAGGATATATCTAGGATGAATTCTCACCAGAGGGCCAAAGCAGTTTGAAATAATTCTGTGAGTAGAATAGCCTATTATGTGAGTGCCAGTCTTTTCCTTCCTGGTGAGCCTAGTTCTGGTCCATGGATTCACAAAGAGTGTGGCCATGGCTGGCAAGGTGGCGGTTATGCAAAGGTTCAACAACATTTTCATTCACCAAGGCCGATCTGCTGTTGCCACTGGTGAAAATTATTTTGCTAAAGGTCACACACAAATTTTGTTAGATATATTATCAGATACCTTCCACTGTTTGTTTCTATTGTGAATTAACAATCCAATTACATTTACTACTTGGTTATTTCTAGGAATGCTGTGGTATTTTGTATACAGATCTTGTATCTTGTTGAACTTGTATCTTGTTGAACTATCTTCCTAGTTCTAATGGCTTGTTTATATATACTGTTGGATTTTTTAAATTACATTTTAATTATTTTATCTTACATAAAGGGAAACAATTTTTTTCTTTTTCTATGCAATTTTTGTATATCTCATTTTTATGCACTATGCATAATTAGTGCAGTGGCCAGGGCCTCTACTACAAGCATCTTTCTATTGGGATCAGTAAGAAAGCTTCTAATGTTTCAGCATTAAGGATGATTGTTCTGTTTCTGATCAATACCTTTAACTTATTATAAGAGTTCTCTTCTGATATCATCTCACACCAGTCAGAATGGCCATCATCAAGAAATCTAGAAACAATAAATGCTGGAGAGGGTGTGGAGAAAAGGGAACACTCTTGCACTGCTGGTGGGAATGTGAATTGGTACAGCCACTATGGAGAACAGTATGGAGGTTCCTTAAAAAACTAAAAATAGGGGCTTCCCTGGTGGTGCAGTGGTTGAGAGTCCGCCTGCCGATGCAGGGGACACGGGTTCGTGCCCCGGTGCGGGAGGATCCCACATGCCGCGGAGCGGCTGGGCCCGTGAGCTATGGCCGCTGAGCCTGTTTGTCGTCCGGAGCCTGTGCTCCGCAACGGGAGAGGCCACAACAGTGAGAGGCCCGCGTACCTGCCCCCCCCCCCAAAAAAATCTAAAAATAGAACTACCATATGATCCAGCAATCCCACTACTAGGCATATACCCTGAGAAAACCATAATTCAAAAAGAGACATGTACCAAAATGTTCATTGCAGCTCTATTCACAATAGCCCGGAGCTGGAAACAACCTAAGTGTCCATCATCGGATGAATGGATAAAGAAGATGTGGCACATATATACAATGGAATATTACTCAGCCATAAAAAGAAACGAAACTGAGCTATTTGTAATGAGGTGGATAGACCTAGAGTCTGTCATACAGAGTGAAGTAAATCAGAAAGAGAAAGACAAATACCGTATGCTAACACATATATATGGAATTAAAAAAAAAATGTCATGAAGAACCTAGGGGTAAAACGGGAATAAAGACACAGACCTACTTGAGAATGGACTTGAGGATATGGGGAGGGGGAAGGGTAAGCTGTGACAAAGCGAAAGAGTGGCACGGACATATATACACTACCAAACGTAAGGTAGATAGCTAGTGGGAAGCAGCCGCATAGCACAGGGAGATCAGCTCGGTGCTTTGTGACCGCCTGGAGGGGTGGGATGGGGAGGGTGGGAGGGAGGGAGATGCATGAGGGAAGGGATGTGGGAACAGATGTATATGTATGACTGATTCACTTTGTTATAAAGCAGAAACTAATATAAAAAAAAAAGTTCTCTTCTAACAATATTTTCCTAAGAATTGGTGTGAAATTTTATCAAGAGCTTTTACTATTTCTATTGAGGATCAGGACTTTTTCTCTTTTGTTTACTAATGTGTAGTGTCCATCACATAATAAGCATGCAATAAATACATGTCGAATAAAAAAATTTATTGAAATAATCATATGGCTTTTATTGTTTTTTTTAAATAATAAATTATATCAACAGGTGCTCTGGTGTTGAAGAATTGTTACATTCCTGAAATCACCCTACTTAGGTAGAGTGGTAAAAACTGAATTAACTTTTGCCGATATTCAACTTAGGAATTTCCTGTTGATGTTCATATGTGAGATAGTATAATTTTTTTCTTGCTTTCATCTGGCATATTCTATTTTTTTAAACATCTTTATTAGAGTATAATTGCTTTACAATGGTGTGTCAGTTTCTGCTTTATAACAAAGTGAATCAGTTATACATATACATATGTCCCCGTATCTCTTTCCTCTTGCATCTTCCTCCCTATCCCACCCCTCTAGGTGGTCACAAAGCACTGAGCTGATCTCCCTGTGCTATGCGGCTGCTTCCCACTAGCTATCTATTTTATGTTTGGTAGTGTATATGTCCATGCCACTCTCTCACTTTTTTTTCTTGCTCATTGCAGCTCAAGGTTTGGCAATTTTGTGTCATTTATTGCTCTTGCTGGAGAGCTGGAACTGGAAACTCCATATGGTAATCTCAGTTTCTGTGTGACGTATACAGCTCGTTCTCATGTGGAGAACTATTCAAAATCTTGTCAATTGATTGCACAGTGGAAATCATTATGATTTGTATATAAATCCTAGGTAACTTTTTTTTAAGGTGTTGGGGGTAGGAGTTTATTAATTAATTTATTTTTGCTGTGTTGGGTCTTTGTTTCTGTGCGAGGGCTTTCTCTAGTTGTGGCAAGCGGGGGCCACTCTTCATCGCGGTGCGCGGGCCTCTCACTATCGCGGCCTCTCTTGTTGCGGAGCACAGGCTCCAGACACGCAGGCTCAGTAGTTGTGGCTCACGGGCCTAGTTGCTCCGCGGCATGTGGGATCCTCCCAGACCAGGGCTCAAACCCATGTCCCCTGCATTAGCAGGCAGACTCTCAACCACTGCGCCACCAGAGAAGCCCAATCCTAGGTAATTTTTACTGCAGTCTAACTTATGTAATAATACTGTGGATTTCTAGGTTTGTTTAGTAAAGCTTTGCAAAATAAAACCTAACAAAGCACTTCCCTTATCCCACCACAGAGCATATGAGGTATCTAACTGAGCAAGGAGCAGCACATAAACCAAAATCAGGACACATTTAAAAAAAATAGGTGATGGTTGTCTTTGGCACCTCTCACTTTATACTTTCCCCCTAATGCCAAGTGCCCCTCATAAAGTAAGGGACTTCAAGCTAATACAGACCATTTAAATACCTGTGTCTTGGTTACATAGATTGGCTTGTATTCCAAAAGCAGTGTCATTTATTCATTCATGTTTTTCACTATTACATTCTGAGCAACACATGGATTATATATTATGCTTGGTACCCTTTGTCTAATTCTGAAATGAACTCTTCTCAGGGAATTTTTCTTTAGGCAGGAGCCAACTAATTTTCTCTTTGTTTCTTAATATCTAGAAACAAACCTATTATGTTATGTTCCCAAAGCTGTTTATTTTAAAATTTGAAATAGATTTTGAAAAAATAAATCAATAATGATGATATTTCTGCCACAGTAAAAGTGAAAATTTTAAAATAATTTTAAAAGCACTTTATTGAGGTTTGATTGACAAAGAAAAAGCTATACATATTTAATTTGTATGACTTGATGAATTCGAAGATGAGTGGACATCTGTTAAACCATCAAAACAATCAATGCATAAACATATCCATCACCACCAAAACTTTCCTCCACCCTCTTTATTATTATTGCGATTTTTTGTTTGTGATAATAACACTTAAGGGCTAACCTCTTAACCAGTTTTAAGTATACAATACAGCATTATTAACTGTAGTCACTATGCTGTACAGGAGATCTCTAGAATTTACTAATGTTGTATAATTAACTTCATACTTTTTGACTAATACCTCCCCCTTACCCCTTCCTCCCAGACTCTGACAACCCCATTCTACTCTCTGCTTTTATGAGTTTGGCTATTTTCGATTCCTCATATAAGCAGTATCATGTAGTATTTTTCCTTCTTTGCCTGGCTTATTTCACTAACTATATAGTCCTCCAGGTTCATCCATGTTGTTGCAAATGGCAGGATTTCCTTTTTTTAAGGCTGAATAATATTTTATGTATTTATGGCATTTTCTTTATCCATTAATCTGTTGATTGACACTTAGATTGTTACCATGTCTTGGCTACTGTGAATAATGTTGCAATGAGGAAGTACAGATATCTGTACAGATATCTCTTCAAGATCTAGATTTCAGTTCCTTTGGAAATATACCCAAATGATTGCTGGATTATGTAGTAGTTGTATTTTTAATATTTTGAGGAACTTCCATACTATTTTCCTAAGTGACTACCGATTTACATTCCTACCAACAGCATGCCAGATTTCCCCTTTTCTCCACATCTTCACCAACAATTACTTATTGTTTTTTGATAATAGCCATCCTAACTGGTATGAGGTGATATCTCCTTGTGATTTAGATTTGTATTTCACTGATGAGTAGTGATGTTGAACACCTTTTCGTGTACCTATTTGCCATTTGTATGTCTTCTTTAGAAAAATGTCAATTCAGATCCTTTTTTCATTTTTTAATCAGATGATGATGATGATAATGATTTGCTAATGAGTTGTAACAGTTCCCTATATATGTTGGATATCAACCCTTTAACAGATCTATGGTTTGCAAATATTTTCTCTCATTCCTTAGGTTGCCTTTTCATTTTGTTGATTGTTTCCTTTGCTGTGCAGAGCTTTTTAGTTTGATATAGTCTCACTTAATCTATTTTTGTTGTTATTTCCTGTGCCTTTGATGTCATATTCAAGAAAACATTGACAAGACCAATAATAAGGTTTCCCCAGTGTTTTCTTCTACTAGTATTATAGTTTCAGGTCTTACATTTAAACTTCTAACACATTTTGTGTTAATTTTTGTGTACAGTGTAAGATAAGGATCCAATTTCACTGTTTTTCATGTGGATATATGGTTTTACCAATACCACTTATTGAAGAGACTGTCCTTTCTCCATTGCATACTCTTGGCACTCTTGTTGGAGATTGACTTTGCATGCATGAGTTTATTTCTAGGCTCTCTATTCTGTCCTGTTTGTGTGTATGTTTGTTTTTTTCTGCCAGTACTGTACTGTTTTTATTATTCTAACTTTGTAATATATTTTGAAATGGGGGTGTGTGATGCATCCAGCTTTCTTCTTGCTCAAAATTGCTTCAGCTATTTAGGGTATTTCTGTGGTTTCATATGGATTTTAGAATTGTTTTTTCTGTTTCTGTGAAAAATGCCATTGGTATTTTGAAAGGGATTGTGTTGACTCTGTAGATCACTTTGGTTAGCATGGACATTTAAAAAATATTATTTCTTCCAATCTGTGAAGACAGAATATCTTTCCATTTATGTGTGTCTTCTTAAGTTTCCTTCATCAAAGTCAGAGTTTTTACTATAAAGATCTTTAATCTCCTTGGTTAAATTTATTCCTAGGTATTTTATTCTTTTTGGTGCTATTGTAAATGGAATTGTTTTCTTAATTTCTTTTTCAGCTAGTTAGTTGTTAGTGTATAGAACTATAATGTTTTTCTATATTGATTTTATATCCTACAACTTTACTGAATTCACTTATTAATTCTAACAGTTTTTTTGTTGTACTTAGGGTTTTCTATATATAACATTGTATTATATAACAATAGAGACAATTTAAATCCTTCCTTTCCAATTTGGATGCCTTTTATTTCTTTTTCTTGCCTAACTGCTCTGGCTAGGACTTCTAATATTATATTGAGTAAGATTGGCAAGAGTGGGCATCCTTGTCTTGTTCTGATCTTAGAGGGATAATTTTCCATTTTTCACCACTGAGTGTGATATTAGCTGTGGGTTTGTCATATATGGTCTTTATTATGTTGAGGTATGTTCCCTCAACACTTTGCTGAGAATTTTTTTATCATAAATGATGTTGAATTTTGTCAAATGCTTTTTCTGCATCCATTGAAATTATCATGTGGTTTTCATCCTTCATTCTGTTAATGTGGTATATCAGACTAATTGATTTGTGTGTGTTGAGCCATCCATGCATCCCAAGAATAAATCCACTTGACCATGGTGAATAATCCTTTTAGTGTACTGTTGAATTCAATTTGCTAATATTTTGTTGAGGATATTTATGTGTATGTTCATCAGGGATCTTGGCCTATAATTTTCTTTTCTTGTGGTGCCTCTGTTTGGCGTTGGAATCAGGGTAACGCTGGACTCATAA
This sequence comes from Mesoplodon mirus, assembly GCF_964341445.2. Lineage (NCBI taxonomy): Eukaryota > Metazoa > Chordata > Mammalia > Artiodactyla > Ziphiidae > Mesoplodon > Mesoplodon mirus. Next base: position 55,023,091 of record NC_138987.1, on the reverse strand, counting down.
AATGAACTTGAAAGTGTTCCCTCTTCTATTATTTGGAAGTGTTTAAGAAGGATTGGTATTAATTCTTCTTTAAATATTTGGTAGGATTTGCCAGTGTGTGTTGGCTCTGAAATCATACAGAAACAAGCCTCATCCCTGGCTACAGTGAACCCTTACTTGAGTTCCCTTCCAAGTTGCTTTGTTCTGGGGTTATCTCAGGATGAGCCCTGGGAGCCCCCATGAACAATGTTGCTACACACAAGAGTGAAAGAGGAAGAATTTAAGAAAGTATCTCCTTTGTCCTGATGCCAAATTACTGAAAATAAATGTCCAGATATTGTCCACAGTTTATCACTTTACATTATTAGTATTGAATCCATCATAAATGTTAACTTTCAATATGATTTTCTATTTCTTCCTTACAATGGTATTCTCAATATTGACTTCACAAGCTAAACAGTTTTATCACTTACTGGATCTGAAAGTGCTACAAACCAGTGTACCACTGAGAATTCAGGTAATTGGGTTTCATTCCTCACCTGGGCTTGGAAACTTAGCTATTTAGTCAATGAATGGACAAAAGGATAGGTTTCTGAGTCTTCAATGATGAACTAAATGAACCAGTGTTGAATTAGAACATCAAAGGCCAGGATGGGCCTCTAGATTGAGGCCAGAGTATTGAATAGTTATATTGAGACTCAGGTGAAGTCTAGAATATCAAGATAGTGTGGGAATATATACACAAGCCTTAAAGTGTGAGGATAGAGTTTAGATGACCATGTGGGACCTTAAAACCTGCTAGCATGGCTAAGACAGGTGCGGTGACTACATATATTATTGGATATATTGGTTTTAGGGTGAGCATGCTGTATCTACCCAGAGCATTGTTCTATTACTGGGAACAGCTTCTTATGACTCATTGTAATCATAGCATTGCCTACAAAAACCCACCTAAAATATCACTGGGCATGATAATCTAGGCTACCAGTTTTTAAAAAATTTATTATAATTGTATTAATGTATTTTAAAATGAAATGATAACATGATGCCACTAAATAAAACGAGAGAAATTTAAAACAAGAAAATTCCAAAGCAGTCTAATTCCACATTCAGTCTCTAAATTCCTTCATGTCATATTGTCCTCCTACCCCCTAATGGTTTCTTACACTTCACCTTGGCCTCTATTCCCATGACTGAACACTTAATTTTATCATTATCATGCTTTTATAATTTCTTGTGTGCATGTGGGCATGCTCACAGACATACACATGCATAACCAATGAATTCGTTTACACTTTATGGAAAACAAATGGAAGCAATCAAATGTAAATTCCCTTAACTTCTTGTACTCTTGACCTTCCCTCCTTGACATAGAATAGACAAAGTGCCTCTGCTCCTAAGTCCTTTTCATCTAGATTTAATGCTCTGTTTCTCAAGTAATTCACTCCTGAAATTTTTTTCTCCATATTTCTCTAATGTCAGCAAACTTTCCTTTTCAAATGTATCACTCTGAACCACATAAAAATACTCTAGCTCAAAAACAGATTATAATAAAAAATAGTCATATAGTTGATTTAAAACATCAATGGTACGATGATGACCAGGAAGTGAGCTTTTAAATATCTGAATGTGGATTGTGAGACAGTAATGAAAAAACATTTATGCAGAATAAGATCTAGGTGCTGGGGTAACTGAGAGGCATTAAAGGACTTTTGATGGATCTTCTTTTTTTGTTTTCCGGAGAGAACACTTCTCTATATGGCAATGAAAAACTACAGTGCTGTCAGTGAGTTCATTCTCCTTGGACTATCTATTGACCCTCATACTCAGCCTGTACTCTTCGTGCTGTTCCTTCTGATTTACCTCCTCACTCTGATGGGAAATTTCTTAATGCTGCTGATGATTAGGGCTGATTTTTACCTCCACATACCCATGTACTTCTTTTTGAGATGACTCTCCTTTCTGGACCTTTGCCACTCATCTGTCACAGTCCCCAAGATGCTGGAAAATGTACTTTCTGAAAGTAAAACCATCTTTGTAGAGAGCTGCCTGGCTCAGGCCTTCTTTGTTTGCCACCAGGGGCACTGAGGCATGTCTGCTGACTGTGATGGCCTATGACCACTAGGTAGCCATCAGCTCCCCTCTGCTCTGTGGCCAGGTGATGAACAACCAGCTCTGTATTGGGCTGATGTGGGGCTCCTGGGGCCTGGCCTTTGTTGATGCTCTCATCAACATCCTCCTGGCTGTCAATTTAGACTATTGTGAGGACCAAACTATTCCCCACTTCAGCTGTGAGCTGTCTTCTTCCATCTTTCTTGCTTTGATACCTCCACCAGTTTCACACTCCTGCTCTGCTCTTCTGTCTTGCATCTCTTCGGAGCCTTCATTATGATTGTTTCTTCCTATGACCACATTGTCTGCACTATCCAAAGTGTCAGCTCCACCTCAGGCAGAGGCAAGGCCTTCTCTACCTGCTCTTTCCACCTCACTACTATTATTTTGTTCTATGGCTCAGGTTTCCTCAGCTATTTCTTGCCAACCTCAGGCTCCACTCTGGAGATGATCTTCTCCTTGCAGTACAGTGTGATTACTCCCATGCTGAATCCCGTCTTCTATAGCCTACAGAACAGAGAGGTGAAGGCAGTTATGGGAAGAATGTTTAGAAAATATTTTAATTCTCTCTTGTAGTGTACACAAAATGATAATGAAAGAGAAGCTGAACTATTGTGCTACATGATCAAACAACGGACTTTAAGGAGAGTTTCTTGATTGTCCATGCTGCCAGATATGACAGGGAACATAGTGGCATTTATTTCCTCGGAAATATTTCTGAAAAGGACAGAAAACTCTTATTTTAGGATGATTCAGGTTCAGTCTTATTTGGAAAAGGAGAAATGAATCACATAACCCTCTTTTTCAAGGGATCATTTTATTAAAATGTTGATTTATTATTCATATTATGTGGACATCTATTGCTATTGTTGCTTATTACTTCTTCATGCTTCTTCATATAATTACACTTCAAGTCCCCAGGAAGACTGATTTTCTCAAATTTACACGTCCATAAAGTGAGGTGATCCTATAACCCACGATAGACTAACCATTCTACCCTTTCTCCCGACAGTGCATTGAGGCAAGGTGTGAAACGAAGACCCAAGTGAGGTTAGTTAGAATCCTTCTCTAGGAAATTCAGATATTGAGCAGGAAGAAACAACAACAGCAGCAACAAAAAACCCATCATTCAGAATAAAGTCAATCTGACCGTAGTGCCTAAAGAGACCACGAAACCCTGTTCCCCTGGCAGTTGTCCTTTCTGAGGTCGTATGTTTAATAGAGATGGTAATAATAGCTAATTTGTTACATTTCTTAACTCGTGTCACAAAGTGCGCTAAGTTCCTGGGATAGACAGGATGGCCTCCTGAAGATGATCTCCTAATCCCTGGAACTTGTGAATGTGTTATGTGACAAAAGGGGCTGGGCAGATGAATAAGGTTATAGACCTTAAAAGGGGTCGAGTAATATAGATTATCCAGGTGGGCTCAGTCTAATCACATGAATCCTTAAAAGCAGGGAAACTTCTCCAGCTGTAGGCAGTTATGATGAGGCAGAAAGGGAAGGTCAGAGATAATATAAGCATGAGAAAGACTCAACCCACCATTGCTGGTGTGGGTCCATGAGCCAGAGATTGTGGGTGGCCTCTAGAAGCTGAAAACAACCCCCAGCCAAGAGCCAGCAAAGACATAGGAACTTTAGTCCATGGAATTCATGGAACTGAATTCTGCCAACAACCTGAATGGTGTCTCTCCTAGATCCACCAGGTAAGACCTACTGACTTGACTTTGGCCTTGTGTGACCCAGGGCAAAAAATCAGTTGAGTGCACCCATATTTCTGACCTTAAGAACTATCAGAAGATGTATTTGTGTCATTTGAAGCCACTAAATTTGTGGTAATTTGTTATGGCAGCAATAGAAAACGAATATAGTACCTTTTATTATCCTACTTAGTTATCTCAACAGATATATGAGATAGGTTTATTGTTAGCTTTCCTTTACTGATGAGGAAATGAGACTCAGGATGTTTGTATGCTGTCCAGCAATTCATAGCAAGGAAATGGTGGAGCTGGAATTTTAACCCATGCAGTTTGAATCAAGTCCACACTCTCAATCACTGTAGTGCTGCTTCCATTAAGTCTATGAGGCTCGCAAATACTTTCTATAATTATATTTGCTATTGGATTCAGTTGCTTACAAAGAATGGTAATTAATACCACTAATACCAAAGGTGAGGTTCAAGCAACAGAACTTTGGTGAAATGCAAAGTATTTAGATTTAGATATTTAGTTAAGATTTGGGAAAAGATAGTAATCGCTATGCTGCCCTTCCTCTTCTATTTTGTGAACTATCCTTTTTTCCAAAAATGTGGTTTCTCTCTTTAATCAGGTTATTTGCAGTCAGTCTCTGTTTTTTTCAAAGAAAAATGATTGGTTTTGAAATTGGAACTGGGAGATTGATTTGTAGGCAACAAATATCAGGGAAGTGAGGATATGTAGAATTCGTGATTGTGCTAAGACACGCACAATGAAGTGAGCTGTCTGTCCGTCGTTACTGCTCATCATATGTAATTGCCACTCTTAAGATCCATTGCCTGAGACCATGGACACTGTGCTTATAAGCCTTTCAGTAAGAGGTAGTTGCTAAAATTAAGCAAGTACAAGAGAAAGAGGAATGCCAACACCACAGTGTCTTCTATTGTCAAGACAATTATTTCATTTCTTGATTTTTAAATTTTTAATTTTTATACAATTTTTAAAGGTTACTTACCATTTACAGTTATTACAAAATATTGGCTATATTCCCTATGTTGTACAATATATCCTTGAGCCTATCATACACCTAATAGTTGCATCTCCCACTCCCCCACCTTTATGTTACCCCTCCCCCCCACTGGTAACCACTAGTTTGTTCTCTGTGAGTCTGCTTTTTTGTTGTTATATTTTTTAGATTCCACATATAAGTGATATCGTACAGTATTTGTCTTTCTCTGTCTCAGTTATTTCACTTAGCATAATGCCCTCCAAGTCCATCCATGTTGCTACAAATGGCAAAATTTTGTTCTTTTTTATGGCTTAGTATTCCATATTGTGTGTGTGTGTGTGTGTAACACATCTTCTTTATCCATTCATCTGTTGATGAACACAAGTTATTTTCATGTCTTGGCAATTGTAAATAATGCTGCTATGAACATTAGGGTGCATGTATCTTTTCAAATTAGTGTTTTTGTTTTTTTTGGGCTGTATACTCAGGAGTGGAATTGCTTGGTCATATGGTAGTTCTATTTTTAGTTTTTTTGAGAAACCCTCATATTGGTTTCCACAGTAATTGGTTGTGCCAATTTACAGTTCCACAGTGTACAAGGGTTCCCTTTTCTACACATCCTTGTCATCGTTTGTTATCTGTAGACTTTTTGATGATAGCCATTCTGACAGGTGTGAGGTGATATCTTCTTGTGGTTTTGATTTGCACTTCCCTGATGATTAGTGATGTCAAGCATCTTTTCATGTGCCTGTTGGCCATCTGAATTCTTCTTTGAAAAAATGTCTATTTAGTTCTTCTGCACATTTTTAAATCGGGTTGTTGGGGAAAATGTGTTTGCAAATGGTATGACTGACAAGGGATTAATATTCAACATATATAAACAGCTCATACAACACAACATCTAAAAAACATTTCTTGATTTTTGACCTTAAGGTTCAGAATGAAATTCAGTGACTTTCTTTCCCTGTGCTGAAAGAATGCCTGTCCTTTTATAGACGTAGAGCAGAGACTATTCAAAAATAACTCAGAGACTGACTCAGTGACTTCACTACAGCAGCAGGTTGCTTATCAGAGAAATGGATGTTGACCAGGGAATTACATCATCTCAGCATCATAGAATATCGGAATAGTGACATCATGGACTTGGAGGACCTGGAGAACCAAGAACCTCCAACCTCTCTAAAACCACCATGTTTCCCTTGCCTCAGCATACTGTGACTCCCTAATGGAATAAAGCTAGTTACTCCTCATAGCCTATATTCTTCCCTGTTGCTTTGTTGAGGTCCAGGATTCAAAACCAACATGGCCTGAAAGATGAGACCAGAATGAGAAAAGGAAAGAATTACATGTTGGAAAAAATATAGTAACAGATGAATTTTTATCTCCAATAATCTAGAGAATATTTCTGGGGATAAATTTTATTTTTTTCTTAACAAATGAGAGTAAATTTAATTTCTATGTAGTGTTGTTTTTTGAACCATTTTTACTTATCTATATTCTTTTATTCAGACATCATTTTACATGAACACCTGAATGGGATCACATCATACAATCTGTTGCCTGTTTTTTTTTTGGGGGGGGCTTGCCATCCTTTCCACATTTTCTCCTACTTATTCTCCACTCAAGGTAACCCATGTTAATCACAGAGTATATATCTTTCTTAGTTTTCTCTGGGTTTATATAGTCACATTCAAACTTATACACATATACGTATATGTATACATATAGAAGTTTTCCACCTCTGTTTAAAAACTGTATAAATACACACTTTTTATCCTGTTTGTTTTTCATTCTTTAATAATTTATAAAACGTACTACACTTCAAATGCCATAGCTCTAATTTATTTTTCTGTGTGTCAGCATAAAATTCTACTTGTGAATGTGCCATAGTTTCTAAACCATCCCCCTATGTTTAGGCTCACTCTGCTTCCATTTTTTAACCACTGCAAAAATGCTACAGTAAACATTTTTGAGTACATAACATGAAATTTACATGTCTTTATGTCTTTGGGATTGATTCCCAGAAATAGACTTGTAAAGTGTATGTATTTTTCTAATTTTAATTAATGTCAACAAATTGTTTTCTGGGTATGCTATAACACCTCACATCTCCACCAGCAAAGAGTGCCCTTTAACCCCTACTGAGCCTGCAATGTGTTATAGTTTATTACATAGTGCTATTTCATTTTTATTTCAATTTGCATTCCTCTGCCACTAGGCAATATTAACATCTTTTCACATATTAGTTGGTCCTTTGCATTTGATCTTTTGTGAAGATTATATCCACAGCTCATTTTTTTTCAGCTTGTTTGCTGTTTTTTTTTTTTTTTTTTTTTTTGCGGTACATGGGCCTTTTTAGATGCAACATCAAAGACAGGATTAATGAGAGAAATAATTGATAAACCAGACTTCATTGAAATTTAAAACTTCTTCTCTGTGAACAATGTCAAGAGAATGAGAAGATAGGTCATGGATTGGGAGAAAATATTTGCAAAATGCACATCAGAAAGAGTACTGTTATCCAAAATATACAAAGAAATCCCTATAACTCAACAATAAAAAAAATGGGCCAAATACTTTGACACCTTGCAAAGAAGATATACAGATAGAAAATAAGCACATGATGAGGTGTTCTTCACCGTATGTCATCAGGGAAATGCAAATTAAAACAAAAATAAGAAACCATTGGACACCCTTTAGAGTTGGCAAAATCTAAAATACTCACAATACCAAATACTGGTAGGGATGTGGGGCAACAGGAATTCTCATTCACTACTGGTGGGAATGTAAAATGGGATTGTCACTTTGGAAGACAGTTTGATATTTCTTATAAAACTAAAAATACTCTTACCATAATCTAGCAATCATGCTCCTTGGTATTTACTCAAAGGAGTTAAATACTTATGTCCATACAAAAACCTGCTCATGGATGTTTATAGCAGCTTTATTAACAATTCCCCAAATATGGAAGTAATCAAGATGTCCTTCAGTAGGGAAATGAATAAATTGTGGTACATCCAAACAATGGAATATTACTCAGTGCTAAAAAAAAAAATAGCTAGCAAGTCATGAGAAGACATGAAGAAACCTTAAATGCATATTACTAAGTGAACAAAACCAAACTGGAAAAGCTACATACTTTGATTCCAAATGTATGACATTCTGGAAAAGGCAAAACTGTGGAGAACAGTATAAAGGTCAGTGATTGCCAGGGACGAGGGTAGGGGAGGGATGAATAGGTAGAATACAGAGGATTTTTAGGGCAGTGAAACTACTTTGTATAATACAGATGGATACATGTCATTATGCATTTGTCCAAATCCATGGAATGTACAACACCAAGAGTAAACCTTAAGGTAAACTGTGTACTTTGGTTGTTTATGATGTGTCATTGTAGGTTCATCAGTTGTAACATTTGTATTAATTTGGTGGGTGATATTGATAGTGGAGGAGGCTATGCATGAGTGGGGGTGGGGATAAATGGAAAATCTCTGTATCTTCCTCTCAGTTTTGCTGTGAACCTGAAAATACGCTAAAATATAAAGTCACAAAAGTTATTGAAATAAAGAATAAATAAGTTAAAAAATAGTCTATGTTCAAATGTTGGAAGTCTCAATATTGTGAAGATATTAATAGTCCCCAAAGTAATAAACTGAATCTTCACCCTAAGAATGTTTTATTAATAAACAAAAGAAGAAAACAAGGATAATTTACTGTGAAATAATTATGCTATCTTCTCAATTTTGATATAAAATAGTTACAACCTTAAAATTGTAATTAAAAAACAATAACAACAACAACGTGCTTGGAACACGCTGTCTTTTGAAATATTTTCCCCTAAAATCAAAAAGAAAAATTAAATTTATTTTTAAGAAATATGCTCATGTCTTATCATTCAAAACAAGAGGGAAATATAATTTAAAAGATAAAAGAAGATGATATAATTAATCAGGAGTAAGAGATAAAGCAGGGGTTTTTGGTGCTTCACTCACAACTCCTCAGATTTTACCTTCTTAGCATTGAGGTACAGGTTGTCCTGACAGAGCCCACATTTGATCTAACATGTGTCAGAAACAACTGCTAGAACAAAATAGAAATTAAAATATTTTGAATACTCTGAGAGGCGAAGAAAGTACCTTACTTCAGTAACAATCCCAGGGACTGGGACTACCACTATTGCAAATGTTTACTCTTTCTAAGACAGCAATATTTTAAATATCACTTTCTGAGAGATGCATCCATGTGTATATATGGCTTTGGCCCAACAAATATGGCAAAACATAGGGCCAAAATTACTTCTTGACAGATTATTTTTCTCATTTGTGTCTTAGTAAACAAGTCATGTCTTTCAGGCAACAAGCAAAGAGTGACTGGTATCCTGGTTACCATAAAAGCAAAATTTGCTCCATCTGCTTACCTTCCCCCAGGCCCCTGTATGTCTCTGTTATGGTCTTTGACAATGATAATGTAGTTCTAATCGAACAATGAATAGAGTTTATTCAGTTTGCTTGAAATAACTTATCTGGTGCTAGCACAATTGTTTCTTCTCATAATATTTTAGGTGTTTGGCTGATGCTCTGATAATCTTATGGGTTTTATTAATTCTTTACAGTATTCAACAGTGGAGCCTATGAGAGATTAAATCAGCTTCTAAAGTTCAGAAATTCCACTGGATTTCATCTTAGGATACAGCTGCTAGACTTTACCTGAAACCACAGTCTTGTACAAATCCTACCCTATTCTGGATATAATGGATTCCCCTCACTTCCTTACTGATTTCTCCTGAGAGCTTTCTCCTTTAAATTATATACATATGAACACCCCTCTCAGTTTCTGGTTCTCAGGATCCCAACCTAAGACACTATCTAACCCTCAATCAATCTTTCCAACCCCACCAGAGGGCAAGTTGTTACCCGATGGGTGAGTTAGGGAGAAGAAGCATTGCTCAACCCCACCTTTCTCCTCTTTCCCATTTGTCCATAGAGAAGGTACATGCTAGTTTATTCCCTTGGTCATGTGATAAAATTAGTGGAGCAAGTTCACCCTGTTGAGACATGTATGTTAACCTGTGCTATCTATGGTGGGATGCATAAATAAGCCTAATTCAGGGGGAGTGGTAGCTACTTACAACTCAGTAGAGCATGTATGTGTGTGTGTTCCTTATGGTCAGTCAATGGGATGTCAAGCTCACTGAGTTATTCCTGAGTTTGCAAATGTTTTTGTCTGTGATTAGGCCATCCATATTTACTAGTATTTACTAATTGTTGTTTATGTAAATTAGTCTCCTATCCTTCCACAGAGACTGAGAGCTAGGAGTACTATCTTCTTCAATGTTTACATTTCAAAGAGATAGTTCTCAGGACCTCGAGAAAGACAGGCAAGAAGCTGAGAGAAGATTTACATTCATTTTAAAGAGGCAGAGAAAGAATTTACGATTTCAAGTTTTTTAAAGCAAATGCTCTAAGAAAAGGGAGATCAGGGCCAGCAAATGCTCTAAAAAAAGGGAGGTCAGGAACCTATATTCAGGAAAAACCTATTTAAGGTTTAGTCAAGCTGACTAAGGTTTAGACAAAAACCTATTTAAGGTTTAGTCATTAAGATTATATTTGTCAACACACACATACATGCATATAAGAAAACTTCTAAGATAATGAGGTCAAAAATTTGCTTCTGGCTGAACTCCAAGGAATTCAAGGAATCAACTCAGCTGTATCCTGGGCTTGCATGATCAGGTACCCACCCACTGGCTATTTAAATCTAGGCGTTCTTCTGAATGGTTAGATCTGAGGAGGCTTTATTTGCATAATACCCTTGGGAAACTATTTAGAGCAATAAGAGAAAATAGTGAAAAACAACTGTGTAATTGGTTTTGAAATGGTCTGAGTAGTTGCTCAAATATTTATATGCTGAGAATCAGAACTTTTCAAAATTGTATTTCTATGTACTTTTCTTAGGATTCAGAGCAGCCCAAGTTTATAAGAATCTAAAAAAGGATTTTGAAATCTTAGCCAGGGAGACTCCTGGCATATACACTAATATACTTTTTTTCCCCCCTAATACTGTCATGTAGATAGACAAGAGCTTTTCTTCAGAGAAAAGAGTTGTTGCTCTTTTCCACCTGCATGGTTTATTGAGACATTCTGTTAACAGGTCAGAGCACCTAGAGGGTTCTCTCCACTGGGGAAGAGGAGAGCTAGGTCTGCCTTGATATCTCCTGGGCCACTTATCTCTACTCTTCATCTCTTCCTCTCTGTGTCTCCTTTGCTCTGTACTTTGAGCTTTCCTGCAACTCTGCTCTTACAGTGAGATCATCCTTCCCCCATCCATCTCCATCTCTCCCTCTTTGATCTGGTTTTTATTTCTCTATTTATGAACATGCTCTGATCTGCCCTCAAAATTAACTCTTGTCCTTTCCTTGAGAATATTGAGGGATTAAAACTAAGGCAATGAATAACAAATAAGTCTATCATAACCAATGTATGCTGAGCACTGCACATAAGTTATATAAATAACTTCTTAAAACCATGTAAGAGAGGTGTTACTATATGCCATTTTATGGATCAGAAAATTGAGATAAGGAAGGCTTAAAGACTTTCCAAAGATCATACAACTAGTAAGAAACAGAACTAGGACTTGATGACTTGACCCCAGGTATGTCTCAGGCCATAGGAAGAGACACAGGAGAGGTTCCGAAAAACAAAATCTATTGTACTCACAGGCACTAGAAACAGTAGGCATGGCACACCACACAGGGCCATGTGGGGAAGCACCAGCACTGATGAGGAGGCAGAAGGGGAGAGAGAGAGAGAGCATGGCCTAGGGCCTTTACTGGGGTTTTCACTAGAAGGCAAGGTAGGGCAGGAACAGTTTGGAACTGGCTAGGTTGAATAATTTTGGGAGGCTCTGTGCTATAGGGGTGGTCCCTATTTGCCTGGTACCTGGCTCTGGGATGGTTAAGGCAGACGAATATTGTTTCCTGGCTTGTAAGGGCTACATAGAGGAGATATGGCTGTGAATTGGTTAGTGTGTATATTAAAGGCATTCTCCCTGCTAATTCCTTTGCTATCTCTAAGAATTAGCTATCCCTGGTGAGAGGCAGACTCTCCATAGCCAGAAAGTTTAAGATGTCAAAATATCACATTATACAAAAAATTAAAAATATAAACAATACACTGAGCCAGCTCCTTACTGGCAGTTCTCAAAGCATATTTTACAAGCCAATTAAACATCTTTGTCACTGAATCTGAATGAATTCTGCCAACTTGTCTACTGATTGGTTCATTGGATTATGTTCATAGGTTAATTTGGACTTGGTAGCTAACAAGGGCTTGATTGCTGGGTGAAGAAACAATAGGAGAAAAGTCTCCATCTCCCTTAAGTAATTAATTGCATCAGCCATAAGACAGGAAGGCCAGAATGAACCAGCTGAGTCAACAAGTTTGAATAGTGATCTTGAGGCTGAGTTTGTGTCTCAGTGTCAGGTCAGAGCAAGTGAATCTGGGCAAGTTCGAGGTTAGCATAAGTTAGCTAAATCTGGTATGAGAACAGAGAATGTAGCAAGGTCTGAATATAACACTCTTAAATAGGACTTAATTATGGATCTGTAGAGGGGAATAAGTAATCATGACTCATTGAGACAGGTGCCTTTCCACAGTAGAACATCTGGGGTATCTCTGGACTAACTTCCTTGTGCTCTAATTTCTAAATTTTAAAACTTTAACATATTTTAAAATGTTTTAACATCATGTGACTTTTCTAGGAGAAGAAGAAAAAATAACCCCCAAAATTCTCATCTTAATTAGTAGCAAGTCTCTGGTTTCCTTGTGTCCCTCCATCCAAGGATGTTTTCCTTCACACATTCAGCCAGCACCTTCAAAAACCTCAATTTCAAACACTCTCCTACCACAGTCACCTCTCTGTCTGATTCATTTAATTTAGTGTTCCTACACCAACCATTTTTCACATGCATTGAGAACACTAATCCTTTATGTCGACCACATTTCCATTTCATACCACTCATATCCTTACTTCTCTCATTACACAGGCAAGATTCATTCATTTAATCACCAGGGAAATTTCTTAACTCCATAACCCATCTCTCCTTTTATTATATCACATGTCTGACATAAATGCAATGATTGACTCTCCACATATACCAAACATGAGAAAAATCACATAAGAGTGACCACTGGACTCAAATTTATAACCAAAAATCTGGACTATACTTCACCACTGCAACTAATCCAAAGTAGTTATTTCAAACACCAGTCTCTCCCTGCATACCCCCACTGATGACTTTACCTTTCACCTTATTGACAATATAGAGGCTATAAATAAGAAACTCCCTTCCCTTCCAGATACAAAAACTTCCCTGTATCTTTCTCCATACTTTTTGCTTTCCTTCCTCTAACAATGGATCAAGCATCCCTATTCCCAAGGTAAACTCCTCCACTTATTCTCTGGCTCCTATTGACATTCCCCTTTCAATAAATTCAGCCCTTCCACCTACATTAGCAACTTCTCTCTGCATCTGCAAATGCTGTAATCTATCATCTATCTAAATATTTTATTAGACTGAGCAGCATCAGCTTGATCTAGAGTTGAGGGTGTAGAATATAAGAAAATAAAATATACTGTTGAGTCTAGAGAGTTAGTGAAGGTGGTTCAAAACTTGAACTTGGATCCCAGAGTCAAGAAATAATGTGTATAGAGAAAGGATTTAAGGCCCAGAGGAAACAGGCAAAAAATGAGGTTCGAAATGCTAATTTTATTCCAAGGGAAAGTTTCTTCTTTTTGAGAAACACAGCACCATCACCAAGTTCACCATCCTCAGGCTATCTGCTGACCCCCACATCCAGGCTCTGTGTTTTGTGCTATTCCTTGGGGTTTACTTCCTAACCCTGATGAAGAATCTGGTGATGCTGCTGGTGATCAGTGCTGATTCCCATTTCCATGTACCTATGTACTTCTTCCTAGAGCAACTCTCCTTCCTTGACATCTGCTACTTCTCAGTCTCAGTGCCCAAGTTGCTGGAAAATCTCTTGTCTAAAAAGAAAGCAATCTCAGTAGCGGGTTGCGTGGCCCACATCTCCTTCGTTTCCGCCTCTGAGGGCATTGAATCCTTCCTGTTCCTAGCAATGGCCCATGACCACTATGTTGACATTTGTCATTCTCTGTTACTCAGTCAGGTGATGAGAAACCACCTGTGTGTGGGACTGCTGTTGGCCTAGTGGGGCCTGGGCTTTCTGGATGATCACATCAATATCTTTGGAGCTGGCAATTTAGAGTTCTGTGAGACCCACACTGTCTCCTATTGCAGTTGTGAGCTGCCCTCCCTCTTCCCTCTAGCCTGCTCCACCAATCTCACTGTCCTGGCCTGGTCTTATGTCACACATAGCCTTGGAACTGTCCTCCTCATTTTCTTCTCCTGTGCTCGCACTGTGTCCACGATTCTGAGCATCAACTCCACCACAAGCAAAAACAAGGATTTCTCTGCCTGTTCCTCCTACCTCACTGTAGTATCTTGTCTAAGTCTTAGATTTTCACTTGAGCAACTGGGTAAAAATGGTGGCATCAGTTACTAAAATCAGCATGATTGGGGGAAATGCACAATAGAAGGGTGAAAATTAAGGATTTGATTTTTTGTTAGTTTGGCTGTTTGGCTAGTTGCATTTTGCCTAAACTGCTTAAGATGCTTATTAGACATTAAAGTAGAATGTCAAGTTGTACATATTATCTTGACATTCTGGGGAGAGGTCAGGGCTAATATTTGGCGTATATGTGGTATTTAGTGATATAAGATTAACATAGAACATCTAAGGAAAATGAAGTGAAGAGGAGGTCCTGGGAATGAGATCTGGAGCAGTCCAGCATTTCTAGTTCAAGTTGAGAATGACCCAGCAAGAGAAACAGGAGCAGCAGCCATTAAATAAGTAAGGAAATCAGGAAATTTTTGTGTCACAAAATCCAAGGAAAGAGAATGCTACAAGGAGGATAGAGAGGTCAGGTGTGTTGGATGCCACTCAAAATTCAAATAAGAAGAAAACAGAAAAATTACCATTGGGTTTTGCAACATTTGTTTTAAAGGGGTTGACAGTATTGACAAGAGAAGTTTCAACTAGCTGGAATAAGATGAGGAGAGAATGGCAAGTGAAAAAGTACAAAGAGCAACCATAGATAAATTTACTGAGAAGTTTTGCTGTGAAGGAGATTGAGAAAATGGAGCAGTAGGTTTAAGGAAAGTCAAGGGTTTTTTGTGTTTGTTTTTTCTTCTTGCTTTTGATTTTGTTTTGTTTTTAAGAGGAGATACTAAACCTTGTTTAGATGTTTGTGGAAGTGGTCACATAGGTAATATAATGTCAAGATTTGGAGCAGGATGGAGGCAAAGAAACTTTAGCTGATGGAAGAGAGTTCCTGAGGAAGTTCAAACAGAGGCTGGATGGTCACTTATGGGACATGTTGTATGGGACTCATGCATCAGATTGGAGATTGAAATAAAATGATCCATGTGATCCTTTATGCTCCATAGAATCCTGTGATTCTAAAAGTAAGGCTTATCTGTTTGCATATATGTGAGAGAGTGTGGGTAGGAATATATGTGCACGTAAGTGCACATTGAGGTCGAGTTTTGTCAAACCTGAGGAAGCCCCAGGCTGGTCTCTGGCTAGCAGAAGGGTTTATAGGCCCTCAGTGTCCACCCCATATCCTCCCCTTTCTCCGGACCACAATAGAGGCAGAAGTGCCAGGGGTCCAGATAACTGGCTACTGCTGTTTCCCCGTGAGTACTGATTAGTCCCCAGCTCCCTGGGGCCCTCATTACTCCCTCTCACTCTTTAAGAACCAGCCTGGCATATGGGTACCAAGTAGAGAGACAGAAAAATGATACAAGTCACACCCTCCAGGAGCCCTCCTTAGAACCAAAAGTGATAAAGGAGGAAGAAGAAGGAAGAAAAGGAGGATGGCTAAAGCTTCTTAATAGGTACTGACTCAAACCAGAGCCCATGCATACCAACACTTTAGGCTTTATCCAAAACTAAACACAAAGTGACTATTTAACTGCATTAAACACAGTTTTCAACTGGTTGGGAAAGAAAACCAGCTTTTCCTGAAGTCTAACTGAGTTCTTTGAGCACTGCACATCATTCACTCTCAAAGTGACACAGAAGGCAACGACTCAGGTCTCCATGTTAGAGCGAGACTCAACAGTCCTTCTTGGTCCTTCCCATCCCACGAGATGTGAGGAATCTTACTAGGGTCCAAACCTTTCATTGCACAGCAGAGAGAACTAAGTTCAAGAAGAAGAAGCAAAAACTGCCTTGCCAAACTGGCAAAAGTAGGTCATGAAAGAGCTGGGGTGAGATATTTACAAGGTTGAGCAATTTGCCACTTTATTAATCTGTAATCTGTCCTTTCCCTTCATTTATAAGATGAAGTTCAAGATTCCTTTGGGATATAATGGAGGGGGGAGCTATAACTTCAGTGGGGGGGGCAACTGAATGGAGCATTTCTGAATTATGGAGTGAGTTTGGAGTATTCTCTGGTTGAAGATTTCCTAGATAAATGCCAGGATCTTAAGCTGAAAGTAATTTGAGAGGTCATTTAGTTCAGGGCCCATCTCCAAGCAAGACCAAATCTGTAGAAATCACAGACTTAATTGCACAGCTTCTTAGAATTTTTCAGAGATAAAGCAAAATCTGTAACTCTCCTTTACATTCTTGTCACAAAACAAGATTTTTTGAAAGTTTTCATTATCTAAAAGTCTAAACACCTTGTGTCTACAAAGATTTACTCAGGAAGACCACAAAGTCTGCAACTAGGGTAAGAAATGGAGAAGAAAAAAGGACATTTTTGATACCCCTTTCTTCCTACTACACAAGAGCACAGCTCCTCTTGTCTTCACTTCAAGACATTCTCTTCCCTTAAAAAGCTTCTTTCTTTACTTTTCTACCAGGAACCTTTCAATAGCCTTCAGCCTTCCCAGTGGCCTCAAGACCGTATCCTCCAGCCACATTTCCTAGACCACAAACTTGGGATTAAAGAGCTAGTAGACAGGGGACAGAAATAAGAATAAAGCAGAATAACTAAGAGAAAAATCAGACTACTTGAGCCAGTTCCATTCTCCAGCTGAGCATTTAAGACTCCTTCTTGAAGAAATGGCTTCTCAGACCAAGTTCAATCTTGTTAGAGAATATACAGGGTAGAAATAGAATGGTAAGAGGAAGAGGTGCATATATTTTGTTGGAATTGAGCTTAATTAATTGCTGAATTTGAAGCAAAAGGGTAGAATTTGGATTGCATATTACCCCCCATAAAGATATTTTTCATTGAAAATATAAAAAGCATATTTAAAAAAATGTAAAATCAAGACAACTGACCATTCTGTTACTACCCAAACAACTCAGCTGTTTATTTTTCCACTGTTAATTCCACATAAGCCCCTATTGTGTGCATATTTTTACATAATTTAATGAATTTATACTAATTATGTATTCTGATTTTTTACTAGATATCATGAATATATTCTTTCTGTCTCTCCTCTATAATTATCATTTTAATCATTAGATAATATTCTGTCGTTTGTTTCTACAAAAATAAAGTAGCTATTCTCCAGTTATTAGATATTTTAGGTTGATCCTTGTGTCACTGTCTTGAAAATAACCCTGGAATATATATTTTCATACATAGTTTTTTCTCTTCTTTGAATCATTTGTTTAAGATAAATTTCCAAAAGAGAGAACCTAGATTTCATGTTGCCAAAATTATTGTACCAAATATAATGCTACCAATAATGTATAAGGTCATATAAGCCTCAACAAATCTTGCCAGCACTGGGTATTACAATTTAAAATAGTTAATTTCCATATAAATAGATGTAGAACAGTATCATCATCTGGCTTTAATTTGCAAATAGAGTGGAGGATTCCCATATATGTTTCTAGTATATGCATAGGATTTTAGGCTACTCATGCATTCACCACTTTAATTTTGTCCGAGGAATTGCAGCAGCTCAAAACCATGGCAGAGAGAACCTGCATACAGACAGGATACAGAAAGCTTCTAGAGTCGTTCAGTGCCAGATGATGAATCCCAAAGGGTAAATACTGTAGAAGGATATGGAAAGAGGGAAATTTTTAAATATTGAGAAGACAATTAAAATAACAAAATATGTTAGGTAGAAACTGGGGAGACTACCCTGTACCCAGCAGCATGTTTAGACTAAACCAAGAAGAATCAATTGCCTTGTTAAAGATCATGAACTATGTAAGTTAGTTCTCATCAGAAATAGAGTTCTTACATTAGCAAATTACTTTTGTTTTCCAATCAATTTTACTCCATTATGGACATGTTGTTATCCCTATTTTTTCCAACAATGTAACCAATCCTTTCTGAAGTGAACTGACAAATCCAAGGTTCCCAAACTAAACCAACTGGTGTTGGAATTAGGACCAGAAACTAGACTTTAAGGCCTATTTCTATGTAGTTTGTCATGTAGACCTTGGGAGATAACTCAAATGAGAAAACAAAGATTCAGATTCAGATTTTCCTCCTTGCCCAAAGTCTGACTGCCTGCACAGTAGCTGAGGCTCATGTCAAGGTCCTCTGACTCTGTACAGCCCCATTACCATCCATTCAAGAAAGCTACAGAGACCTCAAACTAGCCCCTTCCTTCAAAGAGGACACAGGCCATAGAGTGTATGTAACATCTCACTGCCAGTGCAACTTATGGTCTTACCAGTGGGGTTGCCTATGGATCATATGATTATTTATTTCATTAATTCTTTTACTTATACAATAACCAAAAATATTTTTATGATCTCCTATGTGTGGTGCATTAAAAATAAAACTAGCTTATGCAAAATCTAGCTTTGTGGTGTTTTCATACGTTTATTCTATAAACGTTTACTAAGTGCCAGGCACTGTGCTAAGCTCTAAGGAGATGATGAAAAATACTGACATAGTCTCTGTCTTCACAGAACTTACTCAAAAATCAGACAGATGTGAAACAAATGCATTCAGTCACTCAGTAAATATATACTGAGCCCTTTTCACATGTTAGGCACTCTTTTATGTGCTAGAGATAGAGTAATGACCAAAACAGACAAAATCTTTGAGTTTACATTTCAGTAGAAGAGAAAATTGATAATAAATGTATTTTAAAATAGCAGGTGCTGGTAAGTGCTTTGAAGACAAAGCAGGGTAATAAGACAGAGGAAGTCTGCAGGGAGTGGGGACAGGTTGAGGGAGGATGGGAATAACTTTCTTACATACTCTAAAAAGGTTTTGTTTTTTTTTTTTACAATTATAACTAGCATAATAAAAGAGAAACAAGTATACCAAAAGAAACTTACTGTGTCGGGATGGAGAGCAAGGGCTTCCCTGAGGAAATGACCCTTGAACTGAGATATGATGGTTCTTAGCAGGTTAGGAAGAAAAAGAGAAATAGAGATGATGGGTGGGTTAGTGAGTGATGGAGCTAGAGGAAGGAGTTATAGGTCACTTCCCCCTCTTTGGGACCCAGTCTCCTCACCTATAAACAGAGGGCATTGGGCCTCATGACCTCCAGTGGACCCTTCAGATCAGAGAGGCACAGGTGCATGATTGACCATGCTGAATGAGTGCAGGGATCCTTTGTGAGTTTTTCTTCCTCTCCTTTCATTAAATTTTTCTGGTATATGAAACTCTGTCCTAGAGCATCTTCTCTTATGAGTGGGCTCTCTCTGTGTAAGCTTGTTGATGGTTCTTTATCTCATATATTCAGCCCAAATAATTTTCCTGAACTTCAGGACTCTAGCTTCAAGTGCCTCCTGGATGTCTCATCACTGTCTCATAGGCTCATCAAACACAACATATTCAAAACTGAGTTTATCATCTTTCCCTCAAACATACTTCTTTTCCCGGGTCACCTTTTTAATCAATGGGACCCCTCAGTCATCAAGGACAGAAACCTGAATCATTTTTTATTCACTTCCTTTTACCCTATCATCTAATTGATGATGAAATTCTTTTGTTTTTTTGTTTGTTTGTTTGGTTTTGGGGGTTTTTGTTTTGAGAAGTATCAATGTAAGTTCTTCTTTTTATGGTTGGTAGAATTCCCCAGCAAAGCCATCTGGTCCTGGACTTTTGTTTGCAGGGGATTTTTAAAATTACAGATTCTACTTCACTTCTAGTGATAAGCTGTTCAAATTACCTGTTTCTTCTTGATTCAGTTTTGGTGGGCTGTATGTTTCTAGAAACTTGTCCATTTCTTCCGGGTTGCCCAATTTGTTGGCATGTAATTGCTCAGAGTATTCTCTTATGGTTTTTTGTATTTTGAGTATCAGTTCTCATTTTTCCTCTTTCATTTCTTATTTTGTTTATTTTGGTCCTCTCTCTTTTCTTCTTGGTGAGCCCTGCCAGAGGTTTGTCGATTTTGTTTACCCTTTCAAAGAACCAGCTCTTGGTTTTATTGATTATTTTTCTAGTTTTTTAATCTCTATTTTATTTATTTCCTCTCTGATCTTTGTTATTCCTTCCTTGTGCTGACTTTAGGTTTTGTTTTTTCTTCCTTTTCTGATTCTTTTAGGTGGTAGATTAGGTTGTTTATTTGATATTTTTTTCTTGTTTTTTGAGGAAGGCCTGTATTGCTGTGAACTTCCCTCTTAGGACTGCTTTTACTGCATCCCATAGACTATGATCATCCCACAGAATTTGTATGGTTGTGTTCTCATTGTCATTTGTCTCAAGGTATTATTTAATATCCTCTTTGATTTCATTGTTGACCCGTTGGTTTTTTAGTAGCATGTTATTTAGTCTCCAAATAATCATTTTTTATCTCATTTCCTTTTCTGTGGTTTACTTCGAGTTTCATGCTATTGTGTTCAGAAAAGATGCTTGAAATAATTTCTATCGTCTTAAATTTGTTGAGGCTTGTTTTGTGTCTATCCTAGAGAATGTTCCATACGCACTTGAAAAGAATGTGCATTCTGGTTTTTTTCTGATGTAATGTCGTGAAAATATTAATTAAGTCTAACTGTTCTATTGTGTCGTTTAGGATCTCTATCTCCTTACTAATTTTCTGCCTGGAAGATTTGTCCATTGATGTCAGTGGGGTATTAAAATCTCCTACTATTATTGTATTCCTGTCAATTTCTCTCTTTATGTCTGTTAGTGTATTGATATTTCCTTTATATATTTAGGTGCTCCTATATTGGGTGCATATATGTTAACAAGTGTAGTATCCTCTTGTATTGATCTTTCTATCATTATATAGTGTCTTTCTTCATCTTTCTTTTTGGCCTTGGTTTTAAAGTCTTTTTTTTTTTGTCTGATACAAGTATTGTGACCTCCATTTTCTTGTCATTTCCATTTGCATGAAATACCTTTTTCCATTCCCTCACTTTCAATCTATGTGTGTCCTTTGCCCAAAGTGGTATTTGTAGGCAGCATATCGTAGGCTCTTATTTTTTTTAGTCCAGTCTGCCACTCTATGTCTTTTGATTAGAGCATTTAGTCCATTGGCATTTAAGGTAATTATTGATAGATATGTATTTATTGCCATCTAAAACCTTGTTTTCCAGTAGTTGTATTTCTTCTAGATGGTTTCTTTCTTTTTCTTTTTGTTTTTCCTTTTGTGGTTTGATGGTTTTCTTTTGTATTATGCTTGTGTTCTCTTCTTTTTGGTTTTTGTGAATCTATTGTATGTTTTTGATTTGTGGTTACCGTTTTTCAAGTATGTCAACCCATTACTATATCTACTTGCTTTAGAATAGTAGTCATATGGGCTCAAATACATTCTAAAAAAAAAAAAAGAAAAAGAAAACTATGTTTTTACTCACCTCCCCCGCATTTTATGATTTGATGTCCTCTTTTACATCTTCATGTTTATCCTTTTGCTGTTCATTGTAGTTATCATTGCTTTCACAAGTTTTTTGTTTGTTTGCTTTTAAATCTGTGTACTGGCTTATTTAAGTGATTTACTTTCCAATTGTGGTTTTCTCTTTTCTATAGATTCTTGTTTCTTTTCTAAAGATGACCTTTCAATATTTCTTTTAAGATAGGTTTAATATTGCTGTATTCTTTTAATTTTTGCTTGTCTGAGAAATTCTTTCTCTTCCTTTCTATTCTAAATGATAAACTTGCTGGGTAAAGTATCCTAGGTTGCAGGTTTTTCCCTTTCAGGGCTTTGAATGCAACGTTTCTGTATAGAATCAGCTGACAGCCTTTCAGGGCTTCCCTTATAATTAACTCTTTGTTTTTATCTTGCTGCCTTTAGAATCCTCTCTTTAACTTTTACCATTTCAATTATAATATGTCTTCATGTAGCTCTGTTTGGATTCACCTTGTTTGGGACCCTCTGTTCTTCCTGTACCTAGACATTTGTTTCCTTCTTTAGGTTTGGGAAGTTTACAGCTATAATTTCTTCAAATACATTTTCTATCCCTTTTCTCTTTCTTCTCCTTCTAGGATCCCTATTATGCATAGATTGGCATGCTTTATATTATCCCATAGGTTTCATATCTTGCTTTCATTTTTTTTTGTCTTTCTGTCTGCTGTTTTGATTGGGTGATTTTCATTTTTCTGTCTCCCAGATCACTTATTTGTTCTTTTGCATTATTTAGTTTGCTATTTATTGCCTTTAGGTCAGCTTTTGTCTCAGCAAATGAGTTTTTAAATTTTAATTGGCTCCTCTTTATAGTTTCTAGTTCCCTTTTACAGCGATCTGAATTTTTATCGATAGGCTCTCTTAATTCCTTCAGTATTTTTTTTACCTCCTGTTTCAACTTGAGATCTAGTAGGCTGGATAGGTCTGTTTCATTGTTTGTTCTTTCAGGAGGATTCTCTTGTTCTCTTAATTGGGAATGGCTCCTCTGTTTCTTTGTTTTATTTATATTTGTCTGACTATGAATTTTGGAGAAACAGTTATCTACTCTGGTCTTGAAGGGCTGTTTTTATATGGGAGCATCCCTGCGTAGCCTGCATGAGTCTAATATTTTTGGTGTGAGGGCTGTTTTTAATATGAGTGCCTGCCACCTGTTTCCTCAGTGTGTGCTGGCTGTTTTCCCCTTGATAGGAGGTGTGATTGGTGTTGTGATGACCAGAGCCTGCACTGTATGTTAAGCAGCACCTCCTCTTTGCTAGGTGGTTTTCACAGCCCTGCTGGTGGCAGGGTCTGCTCCCCAGTTGGAGTAGAAGCCCCCAGATCCTTTTCTGAGCTGTGGTGTGAGATAGGCCCAACTGGAGTACTCCCACTGAGAGAGGAGTCACTGAGTATTCCTCTGCAGGAGCTGTCCACAGGAAAGTGTGTACGCTTTGTGGTGTCACCTGTCATCTGACGTGCAGGCTCACAAAGTACACTGTTGCTGGCACTGACCTCAGCCCCACCTCAACCAGGGGAATGCAGGCAATAGGCCCAGATGTCCCTCAGGCACTGTATTCACAAACCACCAGTGCAAATCTACCAGTACAGATCTGAGGAACTCAGGCATTGGGCCCATCTGTGGGAGCTATGGAATCAGCCCAGACCCCAGCCCCACCTCCATGTGCACGTGCCTGCAAAGCCCACAACTGCTAACACCGGACCTACCCCAGCCACTGGA
Organism: Mesoplodon mirus; assembly: GCF_964341445.2. Lineage (NCBI taxonomy): Eukaryota > Metazoa > Chordata > Mammalia > Artiodactyla > Ziphiidae > Mesoplodon > Mesoplodon mirus. The sequence goes on along the minus strand of NC_138987.1, from coordinate 54,999,722 downwards.
GCACCAGTAGTCCTCTCGGATGTCCCACAGGCCCTGAGCTTACAAAGCCACTGGCAGTGGTGTAAATCCACTGACTTCAAACAGCCTCTGGGACACAGCCCAAATTTCAGTCCCACCTCTGCATGTGGGCCACCAACCAGTGCTTTCACACTCCCAGAGCTCATAGAGGTGGAGCCATGCCCACTGTGAGCAAGGTGAGAATGAGGCTGCAGTGGTGGAGCCCCACCCCTCACCTCACACACCCATTAACAGTGGGGCTTCTATGGCAGACCCGAGCTCCATCCTGTATACACTCTTGGTTGTGGCCCAGATTGACCTACAGTCTCTTCAGGCTGTCTCTATGCAACGGACCCCAGTCCTCTCCCTGGGTCTGTCTGCTGAAGCACGAGTTTCAGCACCCAGCCCCTGCATGCACCATCAGATGCGTGTCTCAAGCTGGGCAGTGCAGTGAGGTGGCCAGATTGTCTGTGCTGCTCTCTCTCCATTCTGCCTGCCACAATCTGGCTGCTGTACTCTCCTCTGAGTCTCTGAAGCTCCCTGCCTGTCCCAGCTGATCTCCCAGCAGAGGAAGGGGGTTCACAGGGTGAGAGAAACTTTCTCTTTCACAGCTCACTCCCAGGGGTACAGGTCCCATCCTGATTCCTTTTCTTCTCCTTTCTTCCTACCCAGTTATGCAGTGACCTTTCTTGCAGCTTTGATAGTATGATATCTTCCACCAATGTTCAGTAGGTATTCTTTGAGAACTGTTCCACATGTAGATGTATTTTTGATGTATTTGTGGGAGGAGGTGAGCTCCTTGTCCTTCTACTCTGCCATCTTGATCTCCTCTCTAAAATTAGTATGTTTATCTTCTTTCAAGATAATATGAAGGCCATAAAACACTTTAACTCAAAACAACATCACCCCCAACTTATATGCCCTTTCAATCCAGTAATTTAGTTTTTCCTTTTCCCCCTTAAATTAGATATTATTACTATTTTATTTATTCAGTCAGTTTTTGTTTAGATATGCCCAGATATTTACCATATCATTGCTTGCCCTTTCTTTTTAAAAATACTGTAATATGGTTGTTATTTATGTGGTGCTTACAGAATGCTGAAGAAACTTGATTTATGACAATTATACTTATGAAGGTAAAATTACAAACAAAATACAAATTATTATAGCACCATAATGATGTTTTACAACATATAGAAAAAACACGGGAGACTATATGATGTGATTTTCCCTATACATGCTATAGATCACATAACTTATTAAATTAAAAAAACAATTATTTATTAGAGTATACAATTAAAAGTTATTTATATCAATATTGCCTATACATTCCAATGAAATGCTAACAATAGAATTACAAACTACAAATATTGACTTTTCTGATAATATTTATCAGTAATTTTGGTATTATTTTATTAAACCATAACACTTGGGATCTTATGTATCTTTTATAGAAGGCACTCAAAACACTTCATAAATATTGAATATCATTTTGGGTACAAATGACAAATGCAATACCAGCCCACCTCCACATGAGACCTTATAAAATATAGGCAGGCTCCTTGAACTCACTATGTCTTTTTGCATCTCAAATCTTCCATTAGGGATCATTTTCTCATGTCTAAATTGGATCCTTTAGAATTCTCTTTAAGTATCCGTCCCTCAGTAATGTTTTCGTTTGCCTGAAAATGACTTTATTTCCTGAAAGATAATTTTTCTGGCCATAAAATTCAACGTGTGGTCTGAGTTGAAGTTTCTATTTTCACAGAAAGGATATTTATTTCATTCTAATTGTTACCTGGGTGTCAGCCCCACTTTTAAAAATTGGAGTATAGTTGATTGACATTATATTAGTTTAGGTGTGCAGCATAGTGATTCAATATTTTCACAGACTATACTCCATTAAAAGTGATTAGAAGATAATGCTTATAATTCCCTGTGCTATACCATATATCCTTGTTGCTTATCTATTTTATGCATAGTAGTTTCTATCTCTTAATCTCAAATCCCTAATTTGCCACTCCCACCGTCCCTCTCCCCTTTGCTAGCCACTAGTTTGTTTTCTAATCTGTGACCTGTTTCTGTTTTACATTTACATTCATTTGTATGTTTTTTTAGATTCCACATATCATACTGCTTGAGGGGTTTCAGACAAACAAACAAACAAGCAAACAAACCACAGCATGAATTCAGACCTCAAACTTGTCTGAGCACCAGCTGTAGTTATGAATTTTCAAGAAATACCCTCCTCTTCATTTAACCAACTACAATGTCAAAAGACCCAATTTTATCATGGCCCCTGTCCACATGGTGAATTATTCCTTATTTATGATTACACACATGTTGTTGTCCCTATTTATAACAATTATATAGTTCTTGCTATCTGCTAAGCATTCTAAGAACTTCATTTTATTTAATGTTTGATATATTTATATCTGTATAGCATTTAAAAAATATTTTAATTGGAATACAGTTGATTTACAATGTTGTGTTAGTTTCAGGTATACAGCAAAGTAATACAGTTATACATATCCATATATCTATTCTTCCACAAATTCTCTTCCCATTTAGGTTATTACAGAATACTGAGTAGAGTTCCCTGTGCTATACAGTAGGTCTGTGTTGATTATCTATTTTATATATAGTAGTGTGTATATGTTAATCCCAAACTCCCAATTTATTCCTCCCCCCTCTTTTCCCCTTTGGTAACCATAACTTTGTTTTCTAAGTCTGTGAGTCTGTTTATATTTTGTAAATAAGTTCATTTGTATCATTTTTTTAGATTCCACATGTAAGTGATATCATGCGATATTTGTCCTTCTCGGTCCACCTTACTTCACTTAGTATGATAATGTACACATCCATTCATGTTGCTGCAAATGGCATTATTTCATTCTTTTTAATGGCTGAGTAATATTCCTTTCTATATATGTACCACATCTTCTTTATCCATTAATCTGTTAATGGACATTTAGGTTGCTTCCATGTCTTGGCTATTGTAAACAGTGCTGCAATGAACATTGGGGTGCAGGTATCTTTTTAAACCATGGTTTTCTCCATATATATAGCCAGGAGTGGGATTACTGGATCATATGGTTTAGTTTTTTAAGGAACCTCCATACTGTTCTGCATAGAGGCTGTACCAATTTATATTTTCACCAACAGTGTAGGAGGGTTAATGTTTCTCAACAGCCTCTCCAGCAATTACTGTTTTTAGACTGATGATGGACATTGTGACTAGTGTGAAGTGATATCTCATTGTAGTTTTGATTTGCATTTCTCTAATAATATGCGATGTTGAGCATCTTTGCATGTGTCCCTTGGCCATCTGTATGTCTTCTTTAGAGAAATGTCTATTTAGGTCTTCTGCCTATTTTTTGATTGGATTCTTTGTTTTTTAGATATTGAGCTGCATGTGCTGTTTGTAAATTTTGGAGAATAATCCCTTGTCAGTCACATTGTGAATGTTTTCTCCCATTCTGTGGGTTGTCTTTTCATTTTGTTTGTGGTTTCCTTTGCTGTGCAAAAGCTTTTGAATTTAATTAGGTCCCATTTATTTTTGTTTTTATTTCCATTACTCTAGGAGACAGATAAAAAAGATATTGCTGTGATTTATGTCAGAGAGTGTTCTGCCTATATTTTCCTCTAAGAGTTTTATAGTGTCTTGTCTTACTTTTAGGTCTTTAATCAATTTTGAGTTTATTTTCATGTATGGTGTTAGAGAATGTTCTAATTTCATTCTTTTATATGTAGCTGTCCAGTTTTCCCACTACCATTTTTTGAAGAGACTGTCTCTTCTCCGTATTATTCTTGCCTCCTTTGCCGTATATTAATAGACCATAGGTGTGTGGATTTATTTCTGGGCTTTCTATCCTGTTACATTGATCTATAAGTCTATTTTTGTGCCAGTACCATACTGTTTTGATTAGTGCAGCTTTGTAGTATAGTCTGAAGTCAGCCTGATTCTTCCAACTCCGTTTTTCTTTCTCAGGATTGCTTTTGCTATTTGGGGTCTTTTGGGTCTCTGTATAAATTTTAAGATTTTTTTGTTCTAGTTCTGAGAAAAATGGCCTTGGTAATTTGATAGCAATTGCACTGGATCTGTAGATTCCCTGGTCAGTATGGTCATTTTGACCATATTGATTCTCCCGATCCAAGAACATGGTATATCTTTCCATCTGTTTGTGTCACCATTGATTTCTTTCATCAGCATCTTATAGTTTTCAGAGTACAGGAGTTTTGCCTCCTTAGGTAGGTTTATTCCTAGGTATTTTTTTCTTTTTATTGTGATGGAAAATGGGATTGTTCCTTGAATTTCTCTCTCTGATCTTTTGTTATTAGTGTATAAAAATGCAACTGATTTCTCTGTATAAATTTTGTATCCTGTAATTTTACCAAATTCATTGATGAGCTCTAGAAGTTTTCTGGTAGCATCTTTAGGATTTTCTAAGTATAGTGTCATATCATCTGCGAACACTGACAGTTTTACTTCTTTTTCAATTTGGATTCCTCTTATTTCTTTTTCTCCTCCGATTGCTGTGGCTACAACTTCCAAAACTATGTTCAGTAAAAGTGGGGAGAGTCAACATCCTTGTCTTATTTCTGATCTTAGAGGAAATGCTTTCAGCTTTTCACCATTGAGTATGATGTTAGTTGTAGGTTTGTCATATATGGTCTTTATTATGTTGAGGTTTGTTCCCTCTATGCCCACTTTCTGGAGAGTTTTTATTATAAATGGGTGTTGAATTTTGTCAAAAGTTTCTTCTGCATCTGTTGAGATGATCATATGGTTTTTATTCTTCAGTTTGTTAATGTGGTGTATCACACTGATTCATCTGTGGATACTGAAGAATCCTTGCATCACTGGGATAAACCCCATTTGATCATGGTGTATGATCCTTTTAATGTATTGTTAGATTCAGTTTGCTAGTATTTTGTTGAGGAATTGTGCATCTATGTTCATCAGTAATATTGGTCAGTAATCTTTTTTTGTGGTGTCGTTGGTTTTGGCATCAGCGTGATGTTGACATCATAGAATGAATTTGGGAGTATTCCTTCCTCTGCAGTTTTTTTGAAGAATATCAGAAGGACAGGTGTTAACTCTTCACTAAATGTTATAGAATTCCCCTGTGAAGCCATCTGGTTCTGGACTTTTTGGGAGTTTTTAAATCACAGTTTCAATTTCAGTACTTGTGATTGGTCTGTTCATATTTTCTATATCTTCCTGGTTCAGTGTTGGGAGATTGTACCTTTCTACGAATTAGCCCATTTCTTCCAGGTTGTCCATTTTATTGGCATATAGTTGCTTGTAATAATCTCTTATGATCCTGTGTATTTCTGTGATATCCATTGTAAGGTCTCCTTTTTTATTTCTAATTTTATTGATTTGAGCCCTCTCCCATTTTTTCTTGATGAGTCTGGCTAAAGGTTTATCAATTTTATTTATCTCCTCTAAGAACCACCTTTTAGTTTCATTGATCTTTTCTATTGATTTCTTGGATTCTATGCCATTTTTATTTCTGCTTTGATCTTTATGATTTCTTTCCTTCTGCTAACTTTGGGTTTTGCTTGTTCTTCTTTCTCTAGTTGCTTTATTGTAAGCTTACATTGTTTACTAGTCATTTTTCTTGTTTCTTGAGCTAAGATTGTATTGGTATGAACTTCCCTCTTAGAACTGCTTTTGCTGTGTCCCATAGGTTTTGGATCATCATGCTTTTGTTTTCATTTCTCTCCAGGTATTTTTTTTATTTCCTCTTTGATTTCTTCAGTGATCCATTGGGTTTTGAGTAGAATATTGCTTAGCCTCCATGTCTTCTTGTTTTTTACAGTTTTTTTTCTTGTACTCAACTTCTAATCTCATAGCATTTTGGTCATAAAGTTGTTTGATATCATTTCAATTTTAAAAATTTACCAAGGCTTGCTTTGTGTCCCAGAATGTGATCTCTCCTGGAGAATGTTCTGTGTGGACTTGAAAAGAATGTGTAGGGCCTCCCTGGTGGCGCAGTGGTTGAGAGTCCGCCTGCCGATGCAGGGGATACGGGTTCGTGCCCCGGTCTGGGAGGATCCCATATGCCGCGGAGCGGCTGGGCCCGTGAGCCATGGCCGCTGGGCCTGCGCATCCGGAGCCTGTGCTCCGCAACGGGAGAGGCCACAACAGTGAGAGGCCTGCGTACCGCAAAAAGAAAAAAAAAAAAAAAAAAAAGAATGTGTATTCTGCTGCTTTCAGATGTAATGCTCAATAAATAACAGTTAAGTGCATCTGTAGTCTAATATGTCATTTAAAGCCTTTGTTTCCATATTGATTTTGTATCTGGATGCTCTATTGATGAAAGTGAGGTGTTAAATTCCCTATTATTGTGTTACTGTCAATTTCTCCTTTTATAGCTGTTAGCATTTGCCTTATATATTGAGGTGCTCTTATGTTGGCTGCAAAGATACTTACAATTGTTATATCTTCTTCTTGGACTGATCTCTCTCTTTTTTAAATTTTTATTTATTTTTTTAACATCTTTATTGGAGTATAATTGCTTTACAATGGTGTGTTAGTTTCCGCTTTATAACAAGGTGAATCAGTTATACATATACATATGTCCCCATATCTCTCCCCTCTTGTGTCTCCCTTCCTCCCACCCTCCCTATCCTACCCCTCTAGGTGGTCACAAAGCACGGAGCTGATCTCCCTGTGCTATGCGGCTGCTTCCCACTAGCTATCTGTTTTACATTTGGTAGTGTATATATGTCCATGCCACTCTCTCACTTTGTCCCAGCTTACCCTACCCCCTCCCCGTGTCCTCAAGTCCATTCTCAGGTAGGTCTGCGTCTTTATTTCTGTCTTGCCCCTAGGTTCTTCATGACCTTTTTTTTTTTTTTTTTAGATTCCATATATATGTGTTAGCATATGGTATTTGTTTTTCTCTTTCTGACTTACTTCACTCTGTATGACAGTTTCTAGGTCCATCCACCTCACTACAAATAACTCAATTTCGTCTCTTTTTATGGCTGAGTAATATCCCATTGTATATATGTGCCACATCTTCTTTATCCGTTCATCTGTTGATGGACACTTAGGTTGCTTCCATGTCCTGGCTATTGTAAATAGAGCTGCAATGAACATTTTGGTACATGACTCTTTTTGAATTATGGTCTTCTCAGGGTATGTGCCCAGTAGTGGGATTGCTGGGTCGTATGGTAGTTCTATTTTTAGTTTTTTAAGGAACCTCCATACTGTTCTCCATAGTGGTGGTATCAATTTACATTCCCACCAACAGTGTAAGAGAGTTCCCTTTTCTCCACACCCTCTCCAGCATTTATTGTTTGTAGATTTTTTGATGATGGCCATTCTGACTGGTGTGAGAGGATATCTCATTGTAGTTTTGATTTGCATTTCTCTAATGATTAATGATGTTGTGCATTCTTTCATGTGTTTGTTGGCAATCTGTATATCTTCTTTGGAGAAATGTCTATTTAGGTCTTTTGCCCATTTTTGGATTGGGTTGGGTTTTTTTTTGATATTGAGCTGCATGAGCTGCTTGTAAATTTTGGAGATTAATCCTTTGTCAGTTGCTGCATTTGCAAATATTTTCTCCCATTCTGAGGGTTGTTGGACTGATCTCTTTTTTTTTTTTTTTCTTTTTTTTTGCTGTATGCGGGCCTCTCACTGTTGTGGCCCCTCCCGTTGCGGAGCACAGGCTCCGGACACGCAGGCCCAGCGGCCATGGCTCACGGGCCCAGCCGCTCCGCGGCATATGGGATCCTCCCAGACCGGGGCACGAACCCGTATCCCCTGCATCGGCAGGCGGACTCTCAACCACTGCGCCACCAGGGAGGCCCTGGACTGATCTCTTGATCATTATGTAGGGTCCTTCTTTGTCTCTTGTAATAGTCTTTATTTTAAAGTCTATTTTGTCTGATACAAAAATTGCTACTCCAGCTTTCTTTTGATTTCCATTTGCATGGAATATCCTTTTCCATCCCCTCACTTTCAGCCTGTATGTGTCCCTAGGTCTGAAGTGGGTCTCTTGTAGACAGCATTTATATGTGTCTTGTTATTGTATTCATTCAAGCAGTCTATGTCTTTTGGTTAGAATATGTAATCTATTTAATTTTAAGGTAATTATTGATATGTATATCCTTATTGCAATTTTGTTAATTGATTTTGTAAGTCCTTTTTCTTCCCTTCCTCTTTTGTTCTCTTCTCTTGTGATTTGATGACTAACTTTAGGGTTGTGTTTGGATTCCCTTTTCTTTTTTTGTGTGTGTACTTATTGTAAATTTTCAGTTTGCAGTTACCATGAGGTTTTGATATAGCAGTCTATATATAAACAATATTTTTTTAAGTTGATGGTCTTTTATTTTCAGATACATTTCTAGTATCCTGCATTTATACTCTCCTTTTCTCATGATTTCTGGTTTTGATATCATATTTGTGTGTGGATGACTTCCTACATTTAGTGTATTTTTGCCTTTTTCAGTGAGCTTTCCCACTTGTAATTTTCTTGTTTCTAGTTGTGGGCTTTACTTTTTCTGCCTAGAGAAGTTCCTTTAGCATTTGCTGAAAAACTGGTCTGGTGGTGCTGAATTCTTTTAGCCTTGCTTGCGTGCAATGTTTTTGATTTCTCCATCAAATCTGAATGAGAGCCTTGCTGGGTAGAATCTTCTTGGCTGTAGTTTTTTCCCTTTCATCACTTTAAATATATCATGCCACTCCCTTCTGTACTGCAGAGTTTCTACTGAAAAATCAGCTGCTAACCTTATGGGAATTCCCCTGTATGCTATTTGTTGCTTTTCTCTTGTTGCTTTTAACATTTTCTCTTTGTCTTTAATTTTTGATTAATAAATGTCTTGGCAAGTTCCTCCTTGACTTTATCCCATATAGGGCTCTCTGCACTTCCTGGACTTGTGTGACTGTTTCCTTTCCCATGTTAGGGAAGCTTTTGCTTATTATCTCTTCCAGTGTTTTCTCAATCCCTTTCTTTCTCTTTTCCTTCTGGAAACCCTATTAATGTGGATGTTGTTTTATTTAATGTTATCACAGAAGCTGCTTAGACTGTCCTCCTTTCTTTCCATTCTTTTTTCTTTATTCTGTTCTGTAGCAGTGATTTCCACCATTCTGTCTTCCAGCTCACTCATCCGTTCTTCTGCCTGATTTATTCTGCAGTTGATTTCTTCTAGTTTATTTTTCATTTCAGTTATTGTATTGTTTATCTCTTTCTGTTTGTTCTTTATAGACTTTATAGCTCTTGGTCAAACATTTCTTGTATCTTCTCGGTCTGTGCCTCCATTCTTTTTCTGAAATCTTGGATCATCTTTACTATCATTACTCTGAATTCTTTTTCAGGTAGATTGCCTATCTCCACTTCACTTAGTTGCTCTTCTGAGGTTTTATCTCGTTCCTTCATCTGGGACATACTCCTCTGCCATCTCTTCTTGCCTACCTTTCTGTGTTTGTAGTTTCCATTTCACAGGCTGCAGGGTTGTAGTCCTTCCTGCTTCTGCTGTCTGCCCCATGATGGATGAAGCTGGATTAAGAGGCTTGTGCAGGCTTCCTGGTGGAAGGGACTGGTTCCTGCCCACTGTTGGGTGGAACTGGGTTTTGTCCCTCTTCTGGGCAGGGCCATGTCAAGGCGTGTGTCTAGTGGGTAGCTGTGGGCTCAGGAATAGTTTAGGCAGCCTGTCTGCTGATGGCTGGTTCCCACCCTGTTGGTTGTTTGGCCTGAGGTGTCCCAGCACTGGAGCTTACAGGTTGTTGGGTTGGGGCCAGGACTTGGTGAGAAAATGGCAGCCTCCAGGAGGGTTGATGCCAATGAGTACTCCCCAGAACTACTGCCACCAGTGTATTTGTCCCCACAGTGCACCATAATTCCCCCCACCTCTGCAGGAGACCCTCCAATACCAACAGGTAGGGCTGGCCCATGCTCCTATGAGGTCAGTGCTTTTTCCCCTGGGTTCTAGTCATATGAATCCTTGTGTGCACCCTCCAAGAGTGGAATATCATTTCCCCCAGTCCTGTTGAATTCCTGCAATCAAACCCTGCTGACCTTCAAATCCAGATGCTCTGGGGGCTCCTTCTCCCACTGCCCAACCCCCAGGTTGGGGAGCCTGATGTGGGGCTCAGAACTTCACTCCTGTGGGATGAAATGATATAATTATTTTCCAGTTTGTCGGTCCCCCACCCAACAGGTAATGTGTTTGACTTATTGTGATTGTACCCCTCCTACCACTTCACTGTGGCTTTTTCTTTGTCTTTGGATGTTGAGTATCTTTTTTGTTAGGTTCTGGTGTTTTTAGTCGATGGTTGTTCAGCAGTTAGTTGTGATTTTGGTGTGTTCATAAGAAGAGTTGAGCTTATGTCCCTGTACTCTGCCATCTAGTCTCCACTCCCCGTCTCTAAGATCTTTATATATATTAACTAATTTAATGCTCTGAACAACCATATGAGATAGTTACATTATTATCCTTATTTTACAGATAAAGAAACTGATGCCCAGGGAGGAAAAGTGCCTTCTTCAAGGTCATTGGAAGAGCTTGGATTTAAACCCAGGCAGTTTGGACCCAGAATCTATGCTCTTAACTGCTAGGCTATAGTGCTTCTGGGGTTCATTCCAGTGAATGTGTATCATTCTCCCTGTTGGAGTTCTCCTATTAGGATCATTTCTATTGGAATTTTCCTATTAGACTCACTAGCCTAGATGGTCTCTAGGTTTTATCTCCTGCCCCTGCATCTAGCTGGTTTGGGTATATGCTTAACTTATAGGATTTCTGCTTTCACTTCATTTGTGAACTGTGAAGAGCTAAAAATGTCATCTTGGCAACACATTAATTTTTTAAAATTCAGCTTGTTAGTTATTTAAACCAAAAACATTGTTTGAGTCAATTAATGTACTATATTGTCAGAAGTAGAAGTCATCTCCTCAGTCAATAATTCTTGATACTTTCTAATCCTACCATCCCAATTTCTGGCCCAGGTGTCTCTGGCTTCCAAACTTATCACTGATATTTTTAGTATTTTATACTTTATTAAGATATATCAGAACCTCGTTTTCAATAAAACAATTTAGTTAAACAAAGAAGTCAATAACTGCATTATATTGAATTACAATACTCATACTAATTTTTTCAAATACAGAAATTAATCCTTTGATGTCAGCTCCTTATTTATTTTGGAGGTAACAAATTTACTCCTTCAGAGATAAAGGGTCTTGGTAAAGAACATAACCAGCCACATATCTTATTTAGAATATCTGATTTCCCTAGAACTTCATCTTTAAGAAGCCAATATCTGAGAAATATTTAGAAAGTAGAATTAAGACAACTTGATAACCCATTAGATCTGATGAATGAGGGAAAAGCAAGAATCTGGCATTCTTTAATTTGATTTGGGTTAATGTGAACTCTTTCATAATTGTGGAACTATTAGACTTTTTGTCAGGTTTTTCTGTTACAAGTAATATTGTTCTTGACATCTTTGTGCCTAAATACTGGTCTGTATTTTAGGTTCTTTGCTTTAAAAAGAGTCCCAGAAGTAGAATCACCAGCTCAAATTGTTTAACATGATATCCACATTGCTCCTGGCCATACCTGGGCATGAAAGATGGAGTCACATAAACTATTTGGAAGGATTTGGCAGAGGGATGCTTGCTTTCATGAGCTACTATTAGATATGTGTTCCCTCCCTTATGACCTGCCTTCATTTACAGGAAACCCCAGGAGTGTTTATTGGTTCTCTAAGTATGTCCTCCCAAGTTCCATAAACTTCCAAGAGCATTTGCATGGGAGGTATTGAAATGGCCCTAAACCACTGCCACTGATGTCAGTGCCTGAGAATATTTTGCAATATTCAGTATTCTGATCCAGAAAAGTGAAATTCTCTACTCACTGAGATCTTCTACTTAGGACAGAAATAGGTGGTTTTTCTTCATACTGATTCCACATGTTTCTTGTTCAGGATTAGTCTTAGTGTTTTTTTATAGATTATATAAATGGAATCTATTTTTCTGTTATTGTGATTATATTTCCAGTGATTGTTACTGGAAATAGAATATATAATAGTGAAAACAATGATACCATATACATGATATTTCTGATACACTGACAAGTATATATGTACTAGTAGTGTCTTGGGAAAATGCTCAGTGTTTTCCTTTACTCTTACACTCATGCTTCTGTGACCAGATGTGTGGGGTTTTCCCCACACTGACCAATTCTCTGACACCAGTCAGCTGTCCTACAATTCAATTCAATTCTGATACTATCTACCTGTGGTTAGCACAGACCCCAAAGTTTAAGGGCTCAGTCCCACAAGACTGCCCTCCACCCCAACTTCAGATATCAATCACAATCCAGGTTGTCACCTGTGCTTCTGACCAACCAGCTATAAATCAGGGATTCCCGTGACCCCCTCCTTGGATTTGATAATTTGCTAGAGCAGTTCACAGAACTCAGGAAAACATTTTGCTTACTAGATTACTTGTTTATTATAAGAGAATACAACTCAGGAATGGGCAGATGAAATAAATGCATTGGGCAAAGCATGTGGGAAGTGGCACAGAGCTTCCATGCCCTTCTGGAGGCCACCCACAGGCATCTCCACAAGTTTAGTTAGCTGGAAGCTCTCTAAACCCCATACTTTAGGAATATTTATGGAGACTGCATCATGTAGGCATGATCAGTTAACTCATTTTCCAGCCCCTCTCTCTTCTCCAGAGGATTGGGTAGGTAGGGCTGAAAGTTACAAGCTTCTAATCATGGTTTGGTCTAATGACCATCCCTCATCCAGGAGCCCACCAAGAGTTGACACTCCTATGAGTCAGAAAATTGTAAGAGATTTAGGAGCTCTGTATCAGAGACTGTTATCACTCAAGAAATTACAGTCATCCTCCCTTATCTGTGGTTTCACTTTTCATGGTTTCAGTGACCCACATTAAACTGTGGTCCAAAAATACTACATGGAAAGTTCCAGAAATAAACAATTCATAAGTTTTTAACTGCACACCTTTCTGAGTAGCATTATGAAATCTCGTGCCATTCTGCTCTGTCCCAGCCAGGACGTGAATCATGCCTTTGTCAAGCTTGTCCATGCTGTATATGCTACCAGCCCATTAGTATAAGAAAAATCATAGTACAGTTGACCCTTGAACAATGCAGGGACTAGGGGCATGGACCCCACACAGTAAAAAAATCTGCATCAGCCTTGCATATCTGCAATACCAAATCCATGGATTCAACCAATCAACTGCAGATTTTGTAGTACTATAATACATATTTATTGAAAACTAATTCTCATATAAGTGGACCACCACAGTTCAAACCCGTATTGTTCAAGGGTCAACTGTATATTTAGGGTTCAGTACTATCTGGGGTTTCAGGCATCCACTGGAATTCCTGGAACTTATTCCCCATGGATAAGTGTTTAAAGCCTTATATCAGTAACTGGGGTCAAAAACAAAATTTTGGTAGAAACATGGGGGCAGACCAATATATATAATGTACATATTACATATACTATGTATTTGTTATTTCACAAGTATTTATTACACACACACACACACACACACACTCATTTTCATGGTGTTGTTTCTCTAACCCAAAAAGTGTACCCATTTAAATAAAAAAACCTTTCAATATTATCAATCTTTTCCTGCATTATTTTATTATAACATTTAAAAATATGTTCAAACAAGAGGAAATATAACTTCCTTACCTTTATGACATATAATACGCTGTGAAATCAAATCAAACATATAAATTAAACATGCACAATATTACAAAACTCATAAAACTCCAAGTAACTACCTTAATGGGATGGATACTATCATTAGCTGTATTTGCTTGCTTTATGTTTGACTGGCCAATTTTATTCATTTGATTCTGAGCATAATGGTTTATCATTTGAGTCACTGTAATTATCATTATTTTTCTTTTTAACAATTAACTCTTTTTATCTCCAATGTGCTATTTTGATTAAATAGTCAGTTTAATGTTATTTCAGTGAAATACTGAATAAACAACATTGTTTAATTAAAAGACTTTCATTCATATTTAATAATGCAGTTACTGCTAATTACCTTTATTTTTCACTGCACTGTGATGTCTTTCACCCTTCACTTTACCCAAGAAATGAATAGTCATCAGTATTTTCTCTCGATTGCCTATAACAATTAAAATATCCCCTCACTGTGGAAAAGTCTTTTAACTGTAAATTAGCACTGTAACAGAGGAACACATTCTAACTAGTAATTAGGAAAATAATTAATCATTAATAAAACAATGGGAGAGGATTATTATAGGGTTTCTACATTGAACATGCAAACCTAATGGCCGCCAGAGTGCTTAACATATCAAATTAACTTCCATTGTTATTCCTTCTCTGATCTGTGGGTTACATGAAATTATATTGCTTTCCCCCCAAACATTTAAGGTTTTCTAGCTATTTTTATTGATTAGTACTTAAATTAGAGACCATCATGCTCTGTATGATTTCAATCCATTGGAAATTTATTTAGATTTTTAAAATATTTTTATTTTATTTTGGAGTATAATTGATTAACAATGTTGTGTTAATTTCAGGTGTACACAGAGTGATTCAGTTTTACATATACATGTATCTATTCTTTTTCAAATTATTTTGCCATTTAGGTTATTACAGAGTATTGAGCAGCATTCCCTGTGCTATACAGTAGGTTCTTGATGGTTATCTATTTTAAATATAGCAGTGTCCTGGTTTATGGTGAACTTTAGAAAATGTCTCCTGTGCATAAAAATGAAAACAGTGAGCATTCTGCAGTTGCGAGCTGCAGTGATTTGTGTATGTCAATGAAGTCAAGATGTTACTCATTCTTTTCCAATCTTTCACATACTTACTGGGTTTTGGTCTACTTTTCTATCAGATGGTTATTAAGGGTGGGGTTTGTCTATGTCTTTTTTTTTTTTTTTTTTTTTTTTTTGCAGTACACGGGCCTCTCACTGTTGTGGCCTCTCCCATTGCGGAGCACAGGCTCCGGACGCACAGGTTCAGCGGCCATGGCTCACGGGCCTAGCCGCTCCACGGCATGTGGGATCCTACCGGACTGGGGCATGAACCTGTGTCCCCTGCATCGGCAGGCGGACTCTCAACCACTGCGCCACCAGGGAAGCCCTGTCTATTCTTTTTTTTAGTTACATTTTTACTCTCTCTCTCTCTCTCTCTCTCTCTCTCTCTATATATATATATATATATATATATATATATATAAGTTTTGTTATTAGGTGATCTATCAGTCATCTGTTGTTGCACAACAAGCATCCACAAAATCTTAGTGGCATACAGCAGTAACTACTTAGTTAGATCTCACTCATGGGCATACAGATCAGCTGAGGTAGCACAGCTGCAGATTGGCTGGACTTGGTTCCTGGCTGTAATCTATTCCAAATGTCTCATTCTGGGGCTTAGGCTGAAGGGGCAGTGCCTTCCTAGGGCTATTAGTTTCATCATGGAGTTTAGAAGCTCTCAGAAAGACAAATGGAAATACGCATTCCCTCTTAAAGCGCATGCGCAGAGCTGGCAATCTGGCACTTCTATTTACATTCCATTGGACAAAGCAATTCATTCCCATGGACAAGCCCAACTTCAATGGGATAGAGAAGTGTATTTCTCTATGGAGGTGGTGAGGAAGGGTTTAAGTAGTAGATATTTGCTGAACAATGATCTAATCCACATGTGCTTACAATTAGCAATTTTATATGATCTTATTGGACTGACTCCTCTATCATTGTTAAATGTGTCTTATTATCTCCAGTAAATTTTTTTGCTTTAATTCTACTTTGTTATTAATATAGTGTCACCAACCTCCTTTAGGTTAGTGTTGCTTGATATATAGTTTTCCATCCTTTTAATGTCATCCTAAGTGTCTTTATATTTCAAACATGTCCCTTATAAGTAGCATATACTGGAGTTTTGTTTTTTAATCCAATATGATCATCTTTATCTTTTAATTGGAGTGTTCAGTAGATTTACACTTAATATAATTATTCATACATTCTGGTTTAAGTTGACTGACTGTTTTCTTTAAGTTCCATATGTTCTATGTTCCTTTTTCTATCCTTTTATTTCCTTCCTTTCAATTTACTAAGAATTTTTATTATTCTATTTTTCAATTTACTAAGAATTTTTATTATACTATTTTTCCCCTTTACTAACTTGTTAGATATAAATTTTTTTCACTATTTTTAGGAGTGGCTCTAGAAATAACATGTGTTCTTGTTTTATTAAAGTCTAATGTAGAGTAGTACTTCTGTTACTTTCTAAATAGCAGAAGGACCCTAGAACCTTTTAACTGCATTTCTTTTTTTTTTGCCTTTTATTCTACGGCTAGCATATATTTTGATTATATATATTATTTATAAACAATTGAACCTTGAACAACACGGGTTTGAACTGTGTGGGTCCACTTATACATGGATTTTTTTCAATAGGAAATTCTACAGTACTAAGCAATCTGTAGTTGGTTGATCCAGGGATGTGAGACAGCAGATGTGGAGGAACCCAAATGCATATATGTAGGGCTGACTATAAGTTATACGTGGATTTTCCACTCCATGGAGGGTCAGTGCCCCAACTCTCTCTTGGTTCAAGATCAACTGTATAGGGCTTCCCTGGTGGTGCAGTGGTTGAGAGTCCGCCTGCCGATGCAGGGGACACGGGTTCGTGCCCCGGTCCGGGAAGATCCCACATGCTGCAGAGCGGCTAGGCCCGTGGGCCATAGCCGCTGAGCCTGCGCATCCGGAGCCTGTGCTCTGCAACGGGAGAGGCCACAACAGTGAGAGGCCTGCGTACCACACACAAACACACAAATTATTCTTGCCATTCTAAGTATTTCTTCCTCTAAAAGCCAAGGTGAAGCCTTCTCTACCTGCTACTCCCATCTCACCATGGTGCTCTTGTTCAATGGGATGGCTCTATTCAGGTACATCAGCCCCTCTTCAGGATCAGTCCTGTAGTGAGTTATCTCTGTACAGTATGGTGTGATCACTTCCTTATTAAACCCCCTCATTTACAGCTTCAAGAACCAGGAGGTGAAGGCAGCTCTGCAGAGGATGCCGAGGCAGCAAATATGTGTCTCAGGGTAAGAAACCACAACATGATGTTTGTTCTATAAGAGAACCAATCTACAAGGGCTGAGAACTTTGTAGGCTTAGAGCTTATGTATAACTTGATTTTTAATTAACTTCAACTGTATTTATTTCTTATTCAAAGTTAAGTAACTTCCAAAAGCTAAGCAATGTAGTCAGAGAAGTATTTGGCCCATCCTGGGTCTTAGGGGAAAGGTTCACAGACATTAGCTCCTACCATAGCCTTTGGAAACTAATCCAGAAAGAATGACTTCACTACAGTTGAGGAGGCTGAACCAGAACAAAGACTCTGACAAGAACTAACATTCTGAGCCCAGGACTTTTATGTGTGGAGTTACACAAAGGAGCCCATTAGTAGAAGGGCACAGAACAAGTAAACTAGACACAGACAATGCTCCAGGATAAGGCAGTCCAGCACCCTCCATTCACCTGACCTGGTGGCACCATAGGCATCAAATGGCATGTGTGCCTGCAAATAGTCAAAGAATAGTGAACACAAAGAATGAACATATTAAATGTCCATGGACAGATTAATGGATAAAGAAAATGTGATATATACATACAATGGAGTATTATTCGGCTTTAAAACAAGAAGGAAATTCTACAATGTGTGACAACATAGATTAACTTTGAGGCCATTGTGTTAAGTGAGATAAGCCAGTCACAGGAGAAATACTGTGTAGTCCTACTTATATGGGATATCTAACGCAAACTCATAGAAGCAGAAAGTAGAATGGTGGTTGCCAGGGACTAGGGGAAAGGGAGAACTGGGAAGTTGCTACTCATTGGGTATAGAGTTTCAGTCATGAAGATAAAAATAGTTCTGAAGATCTTCTACACAGCAATATGCATATAGTTAACAATACTGTACAGTTAAAATTTGTTAAGAGGGTAAAATTTATGTTTTGTGTTTTTTACCACAATAAAAATAAATAAATAAATATACATATAAGAAGATTGAACATATTGTTATGCTAAAAATTGATTTTTCATTCTGCTACAGCCTCTTGCCTGAAGGCATACATTAAAAAATACAGTATTTGTATTTGATGTATAAATATACTGTAAACAAAAAAAAGTCGAAGTAAATTAAAGCAAATTAAAACATCAAGAGAGCATTATTTTTATATTTATCTTAACAAACATAAAGAAATATCAAGAAATACAGTGATAAAATGGGCACACAGATATGTGTATACATTGTTGACCATGCTTTATTTTAGCTAAACCTTTCATAAATCAATCTAATTATATGTCTCAATATTGAGTTATAACATGATCATACAGGTTTTAAAACACCACTCTTATTATAAGTGAAGAAGTTCTTACACCTTCCCCTAAATGAAGATGCACACTGTCCCACTAGTCATTGTAGCTACCCTGGCTAAATTCCTCACTACACATATTCCACCACAGTATCACGAAATAATCTGTTCCTTAAAGATTAAACTGCTAGTGAGATCAGCAAAATGCAGAAATAGGAAGACTCAATCGTTGTTCCCCCATAGAAACAGCGATGTAAAAGTTATACATGAACCAAAATACCTTTATGAGAATTCCAGATTCCAAATAAGAAGTTTCAGCACCCCAGATAAGCACAAAAACCAAGAACAGCCACGTTGAAACAGGTAAGAAGAGCAATTTCACTTTAACTGCATCAGCCCCTCCCTGCAAACTGCACAGCCCAGGGCCAGGAGAGATCTCCTCAGCCAATGACTTCTCCCATGTGGGGAAAAGAGAATAGAGTGTGCACTCAGCCTCCCAGCCTTTCAGTGCACTCACTCCCCAAGGGGCCAGGTCCTGTCTCACCTCACACCAAGTGCTGAAGGAACTAGCATAGTCCAGATGCCTGGGGCGGCTAAGAACAAAGGAAAAGCAGAGGATGGCTTCCTACAGCTAGCAAGGATCTTCAAGATTGGGAAAATGTGCAGAACTGAGGCTTCTCCCTCAGAAGGGAGGCAGAGGAGTAGGGCATGCCTCCAATGTCTTTACCTTTCAGGGTCCTACCCACGGTACCAGCTTCTGTGTAGCCTCACATCAAGTGCTGACAGAACCAGCAAAGTTAGACACCAGAGGGAATAAGAGATGACAGCCTCCATTAAAAAAAAAAAAGGCTGGTCATCTGGAGCAATTTAGAGTGTTTGTGTCTTCAAAAAATGCAGACATCAGCACAAAGCTACAAGGGACTCGACTGATCTTTCAGGAAAATATAATCAAAGGAGAAAAATAAATCTCTAGTAATGACCCTAAAGAAATAGAGATTTATGAATTTGCTGACAAAATTCAAAACAATCTTCTAAAAGAAGCTCAGTGAGTTACAGTAGAACTCAGCCAATTAAGCGAATTCAGGAAAATGATATATGAACAAAATGAAAAACATCAATAAAGAGACAGAAACAATAAAAAGAACCACTCAGAAATACTGGAGATGAGAGCAGATTGGTGGTTGCCAGAAGTGGGGGATGGGGGTTGGATAAAATGGGTGATGGTGTCAAAAGGTACAAACTTCCAGTTATAAAATAAATAAGTCCTGGGGATGTAATGTACAGCATGACGAATATGTTAACAATACTCTATTGTATACTTGAAAGTTGCTAAGAGAGTAACCTTAAAAGTTCTCATCACTGGGCTTCCCTGGTGGCGCAGTGGTTGAGAGTCTGCCTGCCGATGCAGGGGACATGGGTTCGTGCCCCGGTCCGGGAAGATCCCACATGCTGCGGAGTGGCTAGGCCCATGAGCCATGGCCGCTGAGCCTGCATGTCCGGAGCCTGTGCTCTGCAACGGGAGAGGCCACAACAGTGAGAGGCCCGTGTACCGCAAAAAAAAAAAAAAAAAGTTCTCATCACAAGAGAAAAAAAATGTAACTGTGTGGTGATGGATGCTAGCTAAACTTATTGCAGTGATCATTTCACAGTATATACATATATCAACCATTACGTTGTACACCTAAAACGAATACAATGTTATATGTCAATATCTCAATTAAAAAAAAAAACCTCACCATTTAAAAAATGACCATAAAGATACAGAAAAGGAGAAAAACTGGCAACGACACTATGGATTTAAAATGAGAGAGGAACAGTTGCTAAAATCCAGGTGGAATGTCAACTAACTGTTTCATTGATGATGGACTGAAAACATACTTTTAAACTACTTTTCATGAGCCCCTCCCTCTGAAACATGACAGATGATGTCAAAACCTAGGGAAAATTTGGCATACCCCACCCACACTGTCTGCATTTAACTCCAGTATGCAGGTACTTTGCTGACCATAAACAAACACCTACTGAGCCAGAGAGAACTAAAGTTCTATTATTTACCTTCTCTTCCACCCCCTAATCTCATTAGCATCCATCTCTCCTTTAATTCAGAAACAAGTCCCAGAAACAACACAGCAGAAAGAGGGATTCTGTGGGTCAGAAATTGGAAAGGGCACAGTAAGGATGACTTTTATGTGCTTCACCCCATCTGGGCTTCAGCTAGGAGGAGTCAAAGGCTTGGGGTGACTCAACAGCTGGGAGCTGAGATTACCTATATGCTCCTTCAGTCACAGAATCTGACACATGGGCTGGGAGGACTTGATGACAGAGAATGCCCATCAGAGTGGTTTGGCTTCATCACTGCATGGTACCCTTTGGATAGTCAGACTTATGCATGGCATTCCTGGGCTTTGAGTATGAGAGTTCAAGAGAAGAAGGTAAAAGTAGCATGGACTTTTCTGGCCTTACCTAGGAAGCCATCCAGCATCACTTCTACTTCACTCTGATTACAAGCGAGTCTAAGCCCACTCAGATTTGAGGTCAAGAGCAGACCCACTAATCAGTGAGAATGTCAAAGGAGATACTGCATCATCTTTAGAAAATAGAATCTGCCATACCCTGTAAAAGAAACTAATAAAATAAAAATACTGGAGCTGAAGAGTGCAATGACTGCAGTGAAAAATTCAACAGCAGACTTAGAAAAAAAAAAACAGAAGAAGGAATCAGTGAACTCAAAGACAGAGCACTTAAATTATACAGCCAGAGGATCAAAAAGGAAAAAGAATGAAAAAGGCGAAGAAAGCCTAAAGGGCTCAGGGAATTCCATCAACTGAGCCAATGTACACATTTTAGGAGTCCTGAAAGAGAAGAGATAGAGAAAGGGGCAGAAAGCTTATTTAAGGAAATAATGGCTGAAAACGTCCCAGATGTGGAGAGAGAAATGGGCATCCATATTCAGGATGCCAAAGGATGTCAAATAGAAGAAACCAAGAAGTCTATACTGATACATTATAATCACATTTTCAAAGATAAAGAAAGAATTTTGAAAGCAGCAAGAGAAAAGCAACTCATCACATATAAGGGAACCCCATAAGGCTATCAGTGGATTTGTCAGCAGAAACCTCTCAATCCAGGAAAGATTGAGATGATATATTCAAAGTGCTGAAAGAAAAAAATTAACAACCAAGAATACTGTACCCAGTAAAACTGTCCCTTAGAAATAAAGGCAAGATAAAGTCTTCCAGAAAAACAAAAGAAGAAATAGAAAACCTTAACTGGCCAATATAAATAAAGAGATTAGCAGAAAAAGTAAATAACCACATTAAAAAATGGGCAACAGAACTGAATAGACATTTTCCACAGAAAACATACAAATGGTCAACAAGTATATGAAAAAGTGCTAAATATCAGTAATCATCAGGGAAATGCAAATCAAAAACAGTGAGATATCACCTCAAACCTATTAGAATGACTATTAAAAAAAACAAACAAAAGATAAAAAGTGTCAAGGATCTGGAGAAATTGGAACCGTCTACTCTGTTGGTGGGAATGTAAATTGGTACAGCGGCTGTAGAAAACAGCACTTATATTAGGTGCATATTTGTTTATGATTGTTATATCTTCTTGGATTGATCCCTTGATCATTATGTAGTGTCCTTCTTTGTCTCTTGTAATAGTCTTTATTTTAAAGTCTATTTTGTCTAATATGAGAATTGCTACTCCAGTTTTCTTTTGATTTCCATTTGCATGGAATATCTTTTTCCATCCCCTCACTTTCAGTCTGTATGTGTCCCTAGGTCTGAAGTGGGTCTCTTGTAGACAGTATATGTATGGGTCTTGTTTTTGTATCCATTCAGCCAGTCTCTGTCTTTTGGTTGGAGCATTAATGTAGAACAATGTTAACTCTCATTTGGGAAAAAGGTTTAGTTACCCATTGTGTAGTAAAGTTAATTCGGCCCCAAATTCTACTATTAGGGATTTATCCTAGAGAAACTCATACGCACTGCACCAAAATAAATGTACAAAAGTGTTCACGGTAGCCATGTTTGTAATAACCAAATATAGGAAATAACTCATGGACACCTACAATAGAAATTAAAAGATAAATTTTGATATATCCATACTGTGAAGTGAGTACAACCAAAGAAAATGAATAAACCTTTTCACATGAAGTAGCATGGATCAATCTTAGATATAATATTGAACAACATGATACATAAAACATTATTCCATTCATATAAAGTTCAAATAAAGCCAAACAGGACTATATTATTTAGGGTTGCACATATAAATGATAAAACTATTAAAAAAGTAAGGAAATCAGTAAGAATGTTAGGGCAACCTCTGTTATCACTAAGAGGAGAAGGAACAGGGTTCTTGTAGTGGAGTTGTGTACAGTCCCAGTGCTGGTAATGTACTATCTGTTAACCTTTAAAATTCTTTCTTGTACAGTGGTCACATAGACCTTTGCTTTACAGTTATTTGTTAAATTGTACATATATGTTTTGTGTACTTTTCAGTATATATGGCATATTTTACTTTCTTGAATAAACTGTAAACAACAAGATAAATGGTGAAATACTAAAATAATTTCGATTAAAACCAGATATTGGGCAGAGATGCCTGTTTTCTCCACTATTTCCTAACATTGTTTTGAAAGTTATAACTAATGTAATAGACATGAAGATGAAATACTTAGAATAATTATAAAATACCAAATTACTTATTTTGTATGCACATAATATGATTTTATTCTTGGACTCAATAGGCTGAGGGTTGGGTGGAAGAATGAGAATAAGAGAGATTAAGTTGGCAACACAAAAAATAAATACACAGAAATAGTCTTTCACTATCCTATTAATAATCAATTTGAACTGAAAATAGGAGAAAATCCATTCACATTAGCAACAAAATCATAAAATAACTAGTAATAAATTTAAACAAAACAGGTATAGAATTTGTACGACTAAAACTATATTTAGTGTCATAAAACAAGATCTGAATAAATATTTCTGAAAACAGATTTTTGTAGAATTACTATCCTTTTGTTTAAGCTTGATCAAATACACCAGGAAAACCACCTGGACCTTGGGTTTCCTTCTGATTTATGGTTACAAATTCAATTTATTTAGTTGATATGGGACTACTGTGGTTTCCTATATTTTCTTGTAATTTGGTAATTTGTGTCTTTCAAAGCATTTGTCCACTTCAACTAAATTGTCAAATTCATTGGCATAAAATCATTTATAACATTCTCTTATTAGCTTTTAAGTCTGTGAAGGATCTGTAATGGTACACTCTTTTATTCCTGGTACTGATAATTTGTCTTTTCTCTTTTTCTCTTAATCAATCTAATGGAGATTTATTGACTTTACTGATTTAAAAAAAAGTTTTTGGTTTAATTCATTTTCTTTATTGTTTGTTGTTTCTTATTTTGTTGACTTCAACTTTTCATTATTGTTTCTTTATATTTATTTTCAGTCTAAGTTGATTTTTTTCTGACTTCTTTTTTTTTTAGGAGTTTTTATTAATTTATTAATTTATTTTTGCTGTGTTGCGTCTTCGTTTCTGTGCGAGGGCTTTCTCTAGTTGTGGCAAGCGGGGGCCACTCTTCATCGCGGTGCGCGGGCCTCTCACTATCGCGGCCTCTTGTTGCGGAGCACAGGCTCCAGACGCGCAGGCTCAGTAGTCATGGCTCACGGGCCTAGTTGCTCCGTGGCATGTGGGATCCTCCCAGACCAGGGCTCGAACCCGTGTCCCATGCATTAGCAGGCAGATTCTCAACCACTGCGCCACCAGGGAAGCCCCTGTGACTTCTTAAGATGGATTTTAGACCTTTCTTCTTTTCTAATATAAGCATTTAATTTCCCTTTAAGCATTAATTTAGCTGTGCCCCACAAATGTTGATGTTTTCATTTTCATTCAGTTAAAAAATAACTTACTATTTCCTTTGTGGTTTCTTCTTTGACCTCTGGGGTTATTTGAAAGTGTGTTGTTTAATATTTAACTATTTTGGGATTTTCCAGATACTTTCAAATATTGATTTATAATTTAGTTCCATTGTGATCAATTTGCTTAATGGATAATCATAGTTCTAGCTTGAGACTGTTCCATGTGTATTCAGCTGTTGTTGAATGGAGTGTTCTATAAATGTCTACTAGATAAAGTTTGTGGTTATGTTATTCAAGTCTTCTATATCCTTACTGATTTTCTGTCTACTGTTTGTATTAGTTACTGAGAAAGGAGAGTTAAAATAAATTCACAAGTATCATTGTGAATTTGTCTATTTCTTCTTTCAATTCCATTAGTTTTTCCTTCATTATTTTGAAGCTCTGTTGTGTCTTCTTGGAAAATTGATTTTTTTATTATCACGAAGTGTCCTTATTTATCCCTAGTAGTATGGCTTGTTCTGAAGTATACTTTTCCCTATACTATGGCTTGTTCTGAAGTCTACTTTGCCCTAGATTTCTATAATGCCTTCTGCTTTCTCATAATTGTATATAATGTTATATCCTTTCCCATCCTTTTACTTTTAAACTAAGGCAAAGGCTGCCATTGCCAATAAGAGTGTGCACACATAGAGGGAACAGAGCTGACTTGAACTCCAGACCTGCCTCTGACCAGGGCAGAAGCAGCCTTTCCAGTGTATGTGTCCCTGCCTACATTTGGGAGGAGAAAAACTAGTTCCAGGGTGGAGACCACCAAAGCCTGTAGGAGAAAAACCAGCTTAATAGTGTAGCACCAGGCACTGAGGCCCCAACCCAGCCTCTAACTAAGGCATATACACAGAGGAAAAAGTGAAACCAGCATAGAAGTGCAGTCCCTCAGGCCCCAGCCATAACCCCAACCAAGGCAAAGACTACCATCACACCCAGGAGAAATACAACTGCTTCAGGGGTCCTGCTCCAGCACCTTGGGCCCCAAACCTACTTCCAACAGGGTTGCAATAGCCATTAAGCATAGGAAAAGTCCTGATCACACTTGGCTCTGGCTCTAGCCCTTCAAATCCATCCCTACTTCCCACCAAGGTGGTGGTTGCCAGCAGAACCCAGGGTAAGATGTGGCCCATGCTCACTTCAGATCCAGCTCTCCTACCAAAGCCACTGGGCACATGCAGACTACATAGGGATGCTCCCACACAAGGAAATGACTTCAAGACTGAGATAGGTAACTGCTTCACCTAATTTCATAAAGAAAGAGAATATTAAAAACAAGATGAGAAGACAAAGGAATATGTTTCAAACAAAAGAACAAGAAAAAAAACCACTCTACTGAAACAAAGAAAGTAATTTACCTGATAAAGAGTTCAAAGCAATAGTAATAAGAATGCTAACTGAACTTGGGAAAAGAATAAATGAACACAGCAAGAATTTTTTAAAAAAAACTAGAAAATATAAAAAAAAGCCAGTCAGAGCTGAAGAATATAATAACTGAAATAAAAATTACACTAGAAGGAATTAACAGCAGCTTAATGATACAGAACACACAAGTGATCTGGAAGATAGAATAATGGAAACAACCTTATCAGAACAGCAAAAAGAAAAACACATTAAAAAAAATAAGGATAGTTTAAGGGACCTCTATGACAACATCAAACATACACCAAGAAGGAGAAGAGAGAGAAAAAAGGGGGGTAGAAAATGTATTTGATTAAATTATAGGTGAAAATTTCCTGAACCTAAAGAAAGAAATAGATGTCCAGGTACAGGAAGCAAAGAGAGTCCCAAACAAGATGAAACCAAAAAGACCCACACCAAGACATGTCATAATTAAAATGCCAAAAGTTAAAGAGAGAATTTTAAGGGCAGCAAGAGAAAAACAAAGGGTCACATACAAGGGAACCCCCTTAAGGCTATCAGCTGATTTTTCTGCAGAAATTTTGCAGGCCAAAAGGGAATGGAATAATATATTTAATGTGCTGAAAGGGAAAAACCTATAATCTAGGATACTCTACCCAGCAAGGTTATCATTCAGAATTAAAGGAAAGATAAAGAGCTTCTCAGACAAGCAAGATCTAAAAGAGTTAATCAAAACTAAACTGACCTTACAAAGTGTTTAAGGGTCTTCTTTAACTGAAAAAGAAAAGACTACGACAAAAATAAGA
This sequence comes from Mesoplodon mirus, assembly GCF_964341445.2. NCBI lineage: Eukaryota > Metazoa > Chordata > Mammalia > Artiodactyla > Ziphiidae > Mesoplodon > Mesoplodon mirus. Next base: position 54,973,256 of record NC_138987.1, on the reverse strand, counting down.
CATTATAGGAAAGGAAAAATCCCACAGGTAAAGGCAAATATATGGTAAGGCTGTGGATCAACCACTTAAATAAGTTAGTACAAAGATTAAAAGACAAATTGTAAAATCAAATATAACTACAATAAACAGTTAAAGGATAGACACAAAGATGTAAAACATGATATTGAAAACACAAAACATAGTGGGGGAGGGTAAAAATGTAGAGCTTTTAGAATGTGTTTGAACTGAAATAACAAGATTAAAACAAGTAGGTAGGGGCCTCCCTGGTGGCGCAGTGGTTGAGAGTCCGCCTGCCGATGCGGGGGATGCGGGTTCGTGCCCCGGTCTGGGAGGATCCCATATGCCGCAGAGCGGCTGGGCCCATGAGCCACGGCCGCTGGGCCTGCGCGTCCGGAGCCTGTGCTCCGCAACGGGAGAGGCCACAGCAGTGAGAGGCCCGCATACCGCAAAAAGAAAATAAATAAATAAATAAATAAATAAATAAAACAAGTAGGTAAGCTATAATAGGTTAACATATATGACCTCTATGGTAACCACAAATCAAAAACCTCCAATAGATACATAAAAACTAGAGAGAAAGGAATACAAGCGTACCACTAAAGAAAATCATCAAACCACAAGGGAAGAGACTAAAAGAAGAAAAGAACATAGGAGAACTACCAAAACAACTAGAAAACAACTAACAAAATGTTAATAAGTACATACCTATCAATAATCACTTTAAATGTCAATGAACTAAATGCTCCAATCAAAAGAAACAGGATGGGTTGTTTGTATAAAAAACAAGACCCATCTATATGCTGCTATAAGAGACTTATTTCAGAGATAAAGACACAGAATGAAAGTGCAGGGATGGAAAAATATACTCCAAGAAAATGGAAACAGAAAGCTGGAGTAGCAATACTCATGTCAGGCAAAATAGACTTTAAAACAAAGTCTATAACAAAAGACAAAGAAGGGCATCATGTAATGATAAAGGCATCAATACAAAAAGAGGATATAACACTCATAAACAAATATGCACCTAATATAAGAGCACTTAAAATATAAAACAAGTACTAACAGACATAAAGGGAGAAATTGAAAATAATACAATAATAGGACACTTGAACACCCCACTTACATCAATGGACAGATCATCCAGACCGAAAGTCAATAAGAAAACTATGGCCTTAAATGACACATTAGACCAGTTGTACTTAATAGATATCCACAGGGCATTCCATCAAAAAACAGCAGAGCACATATTCTTTTTTTTTTTTTTTTTTTTGCAATACGCGGGCCTCTCACTGTTGTGGCCTCTCCTGTTGCGGAGCACAGGCTCCAGACGCGCAGGCCCAGTGGCCATGGCTCACAGGCCCAGCCGCTCCGCGGCATGTGGCATCTTCCTGGACTGGGGCACAAACCTGTGTCCCCTGCATCGGCAGGCAGACTCTCAATCACTGCGCCACCAGGGAAGCCCAATACATGTTCTTTTCAAGTGCACATGGAACTTTCTCTGGGATACCTCACATGCTAGATCACAAAGCAAGTCTCAACAAATGTAATAGGATAGAAATTATATCAAGCACGTTTTCCGACTACAATTGCATGAAACTAGAAATCAGTCACAGGATGAAAAATGGAAAAAACACAAACAAGTGAAGACTAAACAATATGCTACTAAAAATCCAATGGGTCAACAAAGATATCAAAGAGGAAATTAGAAAATAGCTTGAGACAAATGAAAACAAAAATACAACTTTCCATGTCTATGGGATGCAGTAAAAGCAGTTAAGAGGGAAATTTATAGTGATATGGGCATACCTTAAGAAACAAGAAAAATCGCAAACGAGTTAAACTACCACCTAAAGAAATTAGAAAAAAGAGAAAAAACAAAGCCCAAAGTCAGGGGAAGGAAGGAAATAATAAGGATCAGAGAGGAAATAAATAAAATAGAGACCAAAATAATAGAAAAGATTAATGAAACCAAGAGTTGGTTCTTTGGAAAGATAAAATTGATAAGCCTTTAGCCAGGCTCATCAAGAAAAAAAAGAGAGGGCCCAAATAAAATAAGAAATGAAAGAGGAGAAATTACAACCAATATCACAGAGATACAAATACTACAAGCAATGTATTCATGTAGTATTCCTGAGAAAATACTACAAACAATTACATGCCAACAAATTGGACATACTAGAAGGAATGGATAGATTCCTAGAAACATACAATCTTCCAAAACTTAACCAGGAAGAAACAGATAATCTGAACAGACTGATTACTAGTATTGAAATTGAATCAGTAATGAAAAAAGTCCCAAGAAACAAAAGTCCAGGACCAGACAGCTTCAAGGGGAAATCTACCAAACATATAAAGAAGAGCTAATACCTGTCCTTCTCAAACTATTCAAAAGAACTGGAGAGGACAGAATACTACCAAATTCATTCTATGAGTTCACCATTACCCTGACACCACAACCAGACAAAGACACTACCAAAAATAAAGAAAACTATAGGCCAGTATCCATGATTAATATATATAAATCCTCAACAATATATTAGCAAGCTGAATTCAGTAATATATAAAACGAATCATACACCATGATGAAGTGGGATTATTCCAAGGGTGCAAGGATGGTTTAATGTTCATAAATCAATCAATGTGATACACCACATTAACAAAGCAAAGGATAAAAATCACATGATCATATCAATTGACACAGAAAAAGGATTTGGCAAAATTCAACATCCCTAATGATAAAAAACCTCAACAAATTTGGTACAGAGAGAACATATCTCAACATAGCAAAGTCCATTTATGACAAAATCAAAGCTAGCATCATACTCAATGGTGAAAGCTGAAAGCTTTTCCTCTAAAATCAGGAACAAGACAATGATGCCCACTCTCACCATTTCTATTTAATATAGTATTAGAAGTCCTAGCCACAGCAATCAGACAAGAAAAAGGAATAAATGGCATCCAAGTTGGAAGGGAAGAAATAAAACTAACTATTTGCAGGTGACATGATGCTACATATAGAAAACCCTAAAGTCTCTACCAAAAAAATTTAGAACTAATAAATGAATTTAGGAAAGTTGCAGGATACAAAATTAATATACAGAAATCCATTGCTTCTCTATACACTAATAATGAGCTATCAAAAAGAGAAAGCAACAAAACCCATTCAATATCACATCAAAAAGAATAAAATACCTAGGAATAAACTTAACCAAGGAGGTGAAAGACCTGTACTCTGAAAAATATAATACATTGATGAAGGAAAGTGAAGGTGATACAAATAAATGGAAAGACAGCCATGTTCATGAATTACAATTAGAAAAAGTAATATTGTTAAAATGGCCGTACTACCCAAAACAATCTACAGATGTAATGCAATCCCTATCAAAATACCCATGACATTTTTCACAGAACAAGAAAAAACAATTCTAAAATTTATAGGGAACCAAAAAAGACCCTAAAATAGCCAAATCAATCTTGAGAAAGAAGAACAAAACTGGAGGAATCATGCCCCCTGACTTCAGATTATACTTCAAAGCTACAGTAATCAAAACAGTATGGTACTGGCACAAGCACAGACACATAGATCAACGGAACAGAATAGAAAGCCCAAAAATAAATCCATGCACTTGCGGTCAATTAATCTATGACAAAGGTGGAAAAAACATACAATGGGAAAAAGACAGTCTCTTCAATAGCTGGTGCCAGGAAAACTGGACAGCTACATGTAAAAGAATGAAATTAGAACATTTTCTCATGCCATATACAAAAATAAACCCTCAATTTGGATTAAAGATCTAAATGTAAGACCAGAAACCATAAAACTCTTAGAGGAAAACATAGGCAGTACACTGTTTGACATAAGTCTTAGCAATATTTTTTATGGATCTGTCTCCTTAGACAAGAAAAACAAAAGCAAAAATAAACAAACAAATGAGACCTGATTAAACTTAGAAGCTTAGAAAGCATCAACAAAACAAAAGGACAACCTACTGAATTTGAAGAAAATATTTATATTGGTATGTCTGATAAGGGGCAATATCTAAAACATGTAAAAAGCTCATACAACTCAATATCAAAAAAACAACCTGATTAAAAATGGGCAGATTGCCTGAATAGACATTTTTCCAAAGAAGAGATACAGATGGCCAACAGGCACATGCAAAGATGCTCAACATCACTAATCATCAGGGAACTGCAAATCAAAACCACACTGGGTTACTACCTCACACCTGTCAGAATGGCTATCATCAAAAGGACAACAAATAATAAATGTTGGCGAGAATGTGGAGAAAAGGGAGCCCTAGTACGCTGTTGCTGGGAACGTACGTTGGTACAGCCCCTGTGGAAAACAGTATGGAGTTTACTCAAAAATAAAAATAGAACTATCATATTATCTAGCAACTCCACTCCTGGTTATATATCCAAAGAAAATGAAAAAACACTAATTTGAAAAGATATATGCACCCCAATGTTCATAGCAGCATTATTCACAATAGCCAAGATATGGAAGCAACCTAAGTGTCCACCAACAGATGAATGGATAAAGAAGCTGTGATTATATATATAAAATCATACATACATACATACATACACACACACACACACACACACACACACAATGGCATATTACTCAGCCATAAAAAAGCATGAAAATTTGCCATTTGCAACAACATGGATGGACCTGAAGAGTATTATGCTTGGTGACATAAGGCAGACAGAAAGACAAATACTGTATGTTTTCACTTATATGTGGAATGTTAAAAATAAAACAAATGAATGAACATAACAACACAGAAACATACTCAGAGGTATAGAGAACAAACTAGTGGTTACCAGTGAGGAGAGGGGTGAGGGGAGAGGCAAGATAGGGGAAAGGGATTAAGAGGTACAAACTAGTAGGTATAAACTAAATAAGCAACACAAATATATTGTACAGCACAGGGAGTATAGCCAATATATCATAATTACTTTAAATGGGGTATAACCTATAAAAATATTAAATCACTGCTGTACACCTGAAACTAATATAATATTGTAAATCAACTATACTTCAATTTAAAAAAGACAACAAATAACTAAATTAAGAAACTATACTATGTCAATGAGAAATCTGCTTAGAGTAAGTTTTTGCACTATAAAATAATGGCAATTTGAGATTACACCACTTTGAAGCCATCTGCCTGTAACATGATATTTCACAAGTGCTAGAATTCCCTGGTGATCCAGTGGTTAGGACTCCATGCTTCCACTGCAGGGGGCCTGGGTTCAATCCCTGGTCAGGGAACTAAGATTTTGCAAGCCTCGCAGCATGGCCAAAAAACAAAACAAGTGCTCTCTTGACCTAGTCTTCCTGCCATGACTGAAACCCTCTATTCCACTTAACCTGCAATTTGTCAAATCCCCATCCCAACTACTTCCCTTATCAGGCTCTAACATTACTGGGTTCTTTCTTTTTCTTTATTTTTTTGGCTGTGTCAGGTCTTAGTTGTGGCCTGAGGGGTCTTCGTTGCAGCCTGTGGGATCTTTGTTGTGGTTCGCGGGCTTCTCTCTAGTTATGGCCTGCAGGTTTCCTCTCTCTAGTTGTGATGCATGGGCTCCAGAGTGCATGGGCTCTGTAGTTTGTGGCATGCAGGCTCCAGAGCATGTGGGCTCTGTAGTTTGCGGCATGCAGGCTCTCTCGTTGAGGCACACGAGCTCAGTAGTTGTGGCACGCTGGCTTAGTTGCCCCACGGCATGCGGGATCTTAGTTCCCTGACCAGGGATGAACCTGCATCACCTGCACTGGAAGGCGGATTCTCTACCACTGGACCACCAGGGAAGTGCCCACTCTTGGGTTATAATACATATATACCCAACTGCCAGAGGCCCCCTTCTCCATACCTATACCAAGGGACAGCCCCTTCTTTCTTAGGCCTGAAGAATTATTCAAAATACCCAATACCCTAGAAGCCTATGAAACCTAGCTACTACATCCTGTTTGCCATACATAAGCATTTCCTGCAGTTCCAGCTTATTGTTACCTGTCCCTGGGTGCAAATTCCTGTGTGGCCCTGTGTGACAGCCTTGTCTGGTTTGGAGCTATAGGTAACAAAGAGTTCTGCCTTTCATCTATCTGTCTTTGAGTTGTGTCCCACCATCAAAAAAACTTTAAATCTTATAAAACATCTAGTCTTACCCTGACTGCAACACCAGCTGTCACTAACTGACAGCTGCCTGTACTTGGTTCACTATTTACACTGACTACAAATTATTTCTGCCAAGTAGCGCCAATTGCCAACTTCTTGCCTTTAAATAGTGCTTTATAAGTTTTACACCATATGCCTATATTTTTACTTAATTTAGTCCTCACAACAGCTTTTAAGGAAAAAATGGCATGATATTACACCAATTTGATTGATGAGGTTAAGGCTCTGATCTGTCACCCAGAGGCAAAGCCAGAACTAAAAACAAATCTTCTGGTTCTTAGTTCAGTGCTATTTCTAGAACAACTTTGTGCCCACCATTCAATTTAGCACTGTCTTTTAAATTAAAATTTTTATATTTAAAGAGTACACAAGAAACTGGTAACTCCTTGTAAGGCCACTCCTTTCCTCCCCCTCAATATCAAGGACAATAGGACTTAAGGGTAAGCCACAGAACTCCCTAAGCCTTGACACCATCACCACCATTGCCAAGCATGATTTAAGGGACCTCGGAACTCTGGCACTTCTGGAAAGACAGCCCCTCTAGCCTTAACTCTGTCCACAATAGGATTGGAAGAGGGTCCACAAGTGCAGCACACTTCTAATGAGATCCTCATTCTACCACACACACCTCATCTACTCACTCCCAGCCAACCCTTATACCTCACCTCACCACTGACAAGATGACTAGACCAGTCCCAAGAAGGGGGCTATAATTAGAACTGATTATCCACCTACCCCTGAGAGTACTAATCCCCTCATGTCCTATATCTCTGCTTACAACACAAGAATCCTTGGCCTCCAGATCATTCCTCATCATAGAGATTCTTACCTTATCGTAGTCCTCTACACTGCCTAATTTGAATTAGACTATAACCCCCAAAATAACATCTAACTCCTTCCACTGTGACCTCTGGAATTCAGGATCTGTCATCAATAAAATCCCCTTGCTGGGCTTCCCTGGTGGTGCAGTGGCTGAGAGTCCGCCTGCCGATGCAGGGGACACGGGTTCGTGCCCCAGTCCGGGAAGATCCCACATGCCGCAGAGCGGCTGGGCCCGTGAGCCATGGCCACTGAGCCTGCACGTCCGGAGCCTGTGCTCCACAACGGGAGAGGCCACAACAGTGAGAGGCCCGCGTATCACAAAAAAAAAAAAAAAAAAAAAATCCCCTTGCTATAGCTTGAATGCTTGTGACCTCCCAAATTTCATTTATTGGAACCTAATCCCCAATATGATGGCATTTAGATGTGCAGCCTTCAGGGAAGTGATTAGGTCATGAAGGCAGAGCCCTCATAAATGGGATTAATGTCCTTATAAAAGAGGCCTCAGATGGGCTCCCCTGGTGGCACAGTGGTTGAGAGTCCGCCTGCCGATGCAGGAGGTTACGTGGGTTTGTGCCCCGGTCCGGGAAAATCCCACATGCCGTGGAGCGGCTGGGCCTGTGAGCCGTGGCTGCTGAGCCTGCGCATCCGGAGCCTGTGCTCTGCAACGGGAGAGGCCACAACAGTGAGAGGCCCGCGTACCGCCAAGGAAAAAAAAAAAAAAAAAAAAAAGAGGCCTCAGAGAGCTCCCTCGCCCCTTTGGTCATGTGAAGACACAGCAAAAAGACACCAGAAAGCACTTTTCACCAGACACTGAATCTGTCAGTGCCTTAATCTTAGACTTCTCAGCCTCCAGAAATGTGAAAATAAATGTTCGTTGTTTATAAGCCACCCAGTCTATGGTATTTGTTGCCACAGCCCGAACAGACTAAGATACTCCTATATCCTTCAACCTCTTTGATAGATGTTTTTTTCACCTCCTTTATCTAACTGAAACCTGGCTACCTCTTGAGGAAAAAGCATGCTTCCTTTGCAGTCCTCTCAAGGGGGTGGCTACTTTTTCTCCTACAACTTACATACCAATGCTTTTCAGATTGTAAACTGCAACCCATCTATGGTTTATGAAATCTAAATCGTGGGTAGGAAATAGAAAACTTTAAAAATAAAGTAATAGGGCCTCCCTGGTGGCGCAGTCGTTGAGAGTCCGCCTGCCGATGCAGGGGATGCGGGTTCGTGCCCCGGTCTGGGAGGATCCCATGTGCCGCGGAGCGGCTGGGCCCGTGAGCCATGGCCGCTGGGCCTGCGCATCCGGAGCCTGTGCTCCGCAACGGGAGAGGCCACAACAGTGAGAGGCCCGCATACCGCAAAAAAAAAATAAAAAATAAAAAAATAAAAATAAAAATAAAGTAATAGAAAACATCAGCATATACTGCATGTAGTTAAGGTATTGTTCCATGAAAGATTTTTTTCAATTATAATAAATGATGACTTTCAAATATATGTTTTTTTCAAATATTTTTTCATATACAATATATGAAATTTGAAAGCCACTGCTTTACACCTTCTAGGGTTAGAAGTGGAGTAAATATTCTCTTTGCTCTTCATTGCTGCCTCAAGTACCACTTTCCTCGTTCCTCCCTAAATAGTGTCCTGATCCTTTGAGACATCAAGCCATTCCACACACTACCCTTCCTTGTTATTATCACCTACCATAGTCCTGGTCATTCTCCTTCCTTCATTAAAGACTCCCTCAACTAGCTTGCTATCTCACTCTCCATAACCCCATCATCATTCCTGGTAATATCCATGTGGACGATCCATCTTATGGCCTGGGTTCGACTGCACAAGTATGATCATTAAAATAATGAAACATTTTCCTAGCCACTAGTGCCTCCGAGACCCTGCACAGCACGATAGGCTACATTCATTTTGATGGATTCATGCCTACCCTAGTACTGGCAGTTAAATATTTTGATTACTATCCCTGCTAATACCAAGCCTCCCAGTTCCTTGGCTTTTTCTTACCTTAAATGATCTTGTCCACCACCTCAGTCACCCACTTTCACAATCACATCCTACATCTAGTTATTACCAACAACTGCAACCCCCATCCTAATCTCCAGTTAAAGCATCCTACTCTGCCACCTACACCTTCAGCTTCAACCAATTCGTCTACCTCACTGAGACTCAGGAATAAAATTGATCTTTCATCCCATCTTTGCTCTGTCTCACCCTACTAAAGTCTTCTTTTCGCCCATTATACAGCTTCAATCCCTAGGTCTTATCATTTACTCTATTCTTACTATGTATTAAATTGTCTATTTTGTCAACTGAAAAAAAATGCACAATGTGAGAGTTGTGAGTTAAGTTTTATTTGGGGCAAAATGAGGACTATAGCCTGGGAGACAGCCGCTCAGATAGCTCTGAGGAATTGCTTCGAAGAGGTTGGGGGGAGGTCAGTATATATGTGATTTTGCTGAAGGGCGATACGTGCAATCAAGCACACATTTTGGCAGAAGACCTCCACCCTGGACTCCTTTTAGGGTGTGTTGAAGGTCAGCAACTACAGTGGCTAGTGACCTAATCCTTGTAGAGGCAGATGGCGAATGACAATTTGAAGGTGGCAATTTACATCATCTCATTTACTCTTCACAACAACCCTACAAAGTAGGTATAATGATTTTCATTTTATTAATTAGGAAACAGGTATATCTACATAAATCTGCCCAGGATTATAAAAATAAAAAGTGAGATTCTACGATTTTAAATGTCTGAACCACTATTTCCTTAAGTATAAACTAGGGATAAAGATAATTTATCTATCTCCGTGAGTTGTGAAGATCACATGTACACAAAAGCACTTTGCAAATTGTGAAGTGCTCCACAAATACCAGTTTTAATTATTGACTACTGACTAGGGGACCCTTACCCTTTCTTTCCACAGGAATCCTAACCTGACACTTCCCTCAACCTTCCTCTTTCTTTTATAGTCCTAGACATAGAGGACGCAAACAGCTGCACTGCCCTGTTGGTAGAAAACTCATCTCTGACATCAAGCTTCAAAACTTTGAATGGAAGAAAAGCAGTGTCATAAATGGTGATTAGGCTCTAATTAGCAACTGGAGGTATGGTTTATTATAGCGGAAAAGGTTTTTGTAAGCCAAGCTACTAATTCATTGCAATCAACTGACTAATAAAGAAACTCTTATAACACAATCCTAAACTGGTGAACACCTGCATTATGTTTTTATTCAAACCACAGCAGAACAAGAGTTCAGAAATGAAGGAGCTAAGGCTGACAGGCAAGAGACTGAGTCTCTTAAGGTCTTTTGAAGTCCAGCGGAGAACTTGGAACCTTAAATGATTGTGACCTCTCCCTGAGCCCCAGGAAGAACACTGCTGTGTCCTGAGGAGCTCTGTACTCCACACACTAGAATCTGGCTTTGGGTCCAACTCATCCCATTCTGTCGTTCTGAACTCTATCAACAGGGCAGCCCTGGATGACCAAGTTTCCTTAGAATGATATAATTGGACCCACCAGGTATATCACTTCCTTATAACACTAAATATAGTGACTCTCTATTACTTGACGTGGCAAATTAAAAATCCTTGACCCACTATTCTAATCTATCAATTTCCCCATTTCTTCTCTACTCTAGATAGGCATGTCCACACCTGTGTGTTCTTCACCCCACAGCAGGTACAATTCTGCCTTCTGATTCTACCCAAGATGCTGTTCCTACATTTTGCCTTCAAAGCTGATCTTGAAACTCTTCCACCAGAAAGTCTTAAAAAGATGGAATCACCTGCCTGCTACTCACTGCATATTTAATTACCCCACCTTACACAGGAGTTTGGACTTGTCCATATATTACTGTGAAAGGTAAAGTACCACTCTGGTGACAGGTGCACCAGATTATAAGTCTAAGGCCAGGGTTCAATTCCTAATTTTGCCTTTTGGCTCACTGAATGCTCCTAAACCCATGCTGAGATAATATCTACAGTTTGCCGATTGAAAGCTAAAGAGATGGCACATTAAAGCTAATAAGCTAAATATAAAGGTCTTTTATATTTTTTTCCCTGTGATGTTAAAAAACAAAGTTCTGGCATAAAGTAGATGTTTATTAAATATTAATGATCCATTATTGTGCCATCAGGCCGAAGATGACTATTTTGCCTCCTTTTTCTTTCCTTTTTTGATATAATCTGCCAGCTCTCCCCAGATCTCTCTTTCAAGTAAAGTCAGCTTGGTTATTTAATTTAATTTAATTATATGTGTGACAGAGGCAATGCTAATTGTTCATCAAACCCCATTTCCTTTTCTACTGGGGTGCACACACTTTACAGCCACCCTGCAATTAGGTGGAACCATATGATCATGCACCTTAGTCATGAATTCTGGCTAAGGAAATGGGTGAAAATGATATACAGCACTTCCAGGGCTTGTCCCTGATATCTCCAATAAGTCAGCCACAGCTTTCCTTCTTTATCTGAGGCCCACAGATTGGATGATTCCAAGGCAACAGGGGATGGTGGAACCACAAGATAGAAGAAACCTGGTCTTTCCATGATTGCAAGGAGCAGACACCCCACCCACTGGCTCCAACAAGCCTGCTACACACTGTGACTTATGTGAAATATAAGCTTTTATTATGTTAAACCACTGAGACACTGGTATTGTTAACATACCCAGATTAACATACCTTGTATTTCTCACCTGTGGAAACATAAATGCAAAGAACCTCTGGACTTAGTTCCAGGACCTAAGATACAAATCCTGGCTTTACCACCTCCCCCAAATACCCTATGATCTGCTCTAGAACATGGTCTATACCCTTCCTCAACTGCATGTCTAGCACATTCTCCTCTTTTTCATTAATGGAGCCCTCCCCACTCTTCTCTCCCTCAAGACTTCTGTCAGGCCTTCTCTGACCTCCCACCCATACATGTTTACTTCCATGCTCCTAGTGCAAAGTATATTCCTCTACTTCAGCATTTGTCACATTTTATTGCAAATATTTGTTGACATGTGTTTCCACAGACTGAGTTCTTGAATCCACAGACAGACAATTCCTTTGGGACCTTTGACTTCCAGGAATTAGTTACAGTGCCTGGCACATAGCAAAAAATAAATATATTTTAAAGGAATGTTTGTCACCTATGACCTTAAGTGAGTCACTTATTTTTTAAGTCTATAAAATAAAATTGTACAGAATTGTTCAGATGATGAAGTAATGAATGTGATTTGTAGATTATAAACAGATTCTAATAGTAATCTGTTTATTCTGTTTTGTAGGCCCTTTCTCATCTTTTCCAGTCAAATCTGTCTAATGCTTCGAGGTAGCTTTGTCCAGCAGAAATAAAATGTAAATTAAATATAATTTAAACACCGTAGTACCCATATTTAAAAAGTTGAAAGAAGTAGGTGAAGTGAATATCAACAATACATTTTAGCCGAACATACTCAAAATATTGCTTATTAGCTATTGTACATTTTGTTAGTTAAGTCTTCTAAATCTGGTGTGTATGTTACAACACACCTCAATCCGGAGGCTGGTGGCTCCCGCAAATTGGACAATGCAGGCGCCAAGGCCGACTTCAGACACACGTCTTGGTGAAGTCAACCTCGTTCAGAATTAGTGACTCCTCCTCAACCTCGTTCAGAATTAGTGACTCCTCCTCAACGCTCTCTCCAGCCCCTTATCATCACCGTGGCTATCCTGAAACCTAGAAGGTGAGCTCCTTGAGGAATTCCAGACCGTTGTCTCGAGAAATCTCTCTCACAGCGATCGTTGGCATGTGAGCAGCGGTTGTTAAATGTCGAGGTAATTAATGAACCTGTGTGCAAAGGACCCCGCGGGAATCCGCGTGGCCGGGATGGAAGATGGTCAGTCAGGGAGAGGGCGGGGTCGAGCCGCCAAGGTCTGCCGGGATCCTGGCGCCTGGGCCCGCCGCGTCCAGGGGCGGCGGGCGCCGAGATGCGGGGCCGGGCCGCCTGGGGGCCCTGGAGCCGCAGCCCGTCCCCCGCCCCGGCCCCCACGCCCCTCGGCGCCGCCGCGGCCGCCGAGCCCCGGAAGCGGGCGGGGATTTCCTGTGCCCGCCCCGCCCGCGCCCGCCGGGCCGCCGTCTCCGCCTGTCGCTGGCTCCGCGGCCGCCGGCTCCGAGGAAGCGAGGGCAGAGGGGAGGGGCAGGCGGCGCCCGGGAGGGAGGCACCGGGCCGCAGGCCAAGACGACTGGGGTGAGTGGGGCCGGGCGGAGGGAGTCGCGGCTGTAGGAAGGGACGCCTGGCTTCCCGGGGCGGTGAGTGGGGCCGGTCACCCGTGGGGGCGGGGAGGAGGGTCGTCGCGGCCTCTGGGTCGCTGCCATTCTGGTGGGGGTGGGTCGGCCACACTGACATTCTGTGCTCGCCCCTCTCCTGTCTCCCCGTCCCCCCATCGTCGCTGTCAGGTCCCGCGGGTTCCCACCGCTGTCACTGCGCGCAGGTTACCCCGCGGCTCCTTTTTCTTCACTTGCTCATGCCCCAGTTCACGAGAAACCTGTTTTCTGACCTCACTTCCCCTGCTCCAGCTCTGCCGCTCTCGGGTTCTCTGAAATCTGACCCTCTCCAGGGGCACTGTGACAAGGAGGGCAGAAGCAACCTTACTCCGGAGCGGGCGCCCGTCCCGCCCACGCCCCGCCCGGGGCAGGGGCCAGGCTTCTCTGACAGCGCGACTGTCCCTGTGTCCTTGGACTACTCATTTCGGTAGCATGGCCCTTTCTCTATCCAACAACACTCGCTGCAGAAACCAACTTCTGCAGGTGCCATGCCCCCCAGATATGTGAGGAAAAGGGGGAAGTGAAAGTCTTAGAACCCCGACTCCAGTAGGCCTGGGATCATCCTGGAGCAGGGAGAAACCAGGTTAGGGCTGACACCTTAACTGCCCAGGTGCTGGCTCTGAGAGAGCAAATATTTTAGCAAATGCAGTCTGAGGACAAGTACCTGCCCCCTCCTTTGCTGATATTTCTGCTAGCACTTCCACAGGTTTTCTCTCGGTGGTCTGGAGAGGCTCACATCTGGCCTGCGAAAGAGGCTTCCTATCAAGGGACTCTGCTGCTGGAGAGATGAAGTGGGTCTCAGGTGTCCAGATATTTACCTAGAGGTGAAGTCCTGAAGGAGGACTTTCAAACGGAGCTAGAATGAGGAAGACATCTGGTGAAGAGGGGGAATCCATGCTTTATATGTTAAAAGTTAAGTGAATACAGGGGCTGGAATTCAGAGGAAAAAGCTAAAATGGAACTTTCCCTTTATTGCTTTATTGGGAACTTTCCTTTCTCATGAGAAGTCTCTGAAAAGGAAACCTTGTAAGCTGGGAATCCGTCCAGGATGCTCCCATGAGGCCCTGAGACATCTCTGGACTTCTGAGATGAAAGGGAAATTTGTTCCCGTCCTGTGCATTGAGCTTAGAGTTCCCACCTACCTCTTTTGTCGAAGACAAACAGGCAAGAAAATAAACAACTTGACAGTTGTCATTACCTATCCTGGGCTCTTGGATTCTTGCAATTGTTTTTGGATGGATATGAGTGAGCCAGAACAGTTACCAAGGTTCTGACCTGTTTTGGGAAGACTTTCACTGGCTCTGACTGCTTGGGCATTGAGTAAGAATCACAAAAATATGACATTGCCAAGCAAAAAGGGACTCTTCACAGTCTCATAGACTATTTCCCTGCTGTAAGGCAGGGAGACCGCTATCACAACACAACCTGTCCTGCTCCTAAGATGTCCAGAGCAAAAAGCCTTCAACCAGGTCCTATGCACTGCAGGATTATTAGGATTTTTTTTAATCTAACCTAAATCTCTTCTCTTGCAATCAAGAGAAGAGATCTACATAGAGATAGAAAACATCTCTTTTTATTCATTGGCAGCATCATTCATCAGCCTTCTTCCCTAGTCAAGAGAAGACTATGTCCATTGTTTTGAACTTGCCCCCAATGTACATATTTCCCATCCCTTTCTTCACTTTTGTTTCTTCTGATGGAACACACTCTGGCTTTACCATACGCTTCTTTAAAATTGAATACGTTTTTATAATGAGATCTGACTGGTTCTATCCTGTGTCTCAGGTTCTTTCCTGTGTCTTAAATCACAGGGCTGTTAGTTCACCCCAGGGTCATGTTAGCAGCACCTGCTTCCCCTTTTTCTACCTAGTCCAAACCCTTTCTGTTCTTTTTTTCTTTTCCCAATCAGACGTTAGCTCCTCACTGACGAACAGTTTCTCTTATCTTTTAGGGTTGCTTTAGAGTCTTATACCTGCTTTCCAAGTTATTGATCTTTCTACCATATTTACTACCAGTTCTCATTTTCTACAACAGAGTGACAAGTTATATGTCTGTTTGTTGAGGCTTGTCCTAAGTAAGGCACCATTTGGTACAGCCTCATAAAAAATACACCCTTTGACTAGGACTTCTACCTATAGTAATCATTTCATTCTAAACTAACTGATGAGAATGGGATTTGTGGCAGAAAATCTTATGTGTAATTACATCTATTTTTGTTGAGTGCAAGTCTGTTTGCATCCTGTCCTGCATATTTCCAGATTGCTTACATTCAGTGGTTGAAATTTCCAGTTGAGTATTTTCAGTTGTTGAAATTAATTGATAGCTTTTGAATTTCCAGGATTGGTCTTTTTTTTTTAATGAAGTTCTTCCAGCCCCCAAATAACCATTTGTGACTTTGCAATATAGCACCTGCTCTTTTCTGGCTCAGGTTCAATTGATTGGAACACATCAAGCTTTTAAAGTTCATCTTTCATCAAGCTCTTCCTATCCAGTGTCATCTTTTATCCCTGGGCTGTTCTCCATAACTCCCTTAGGAATATCACCCCTTTCCATTTTCATGGGCATAACTGATTTGAATTTGTTCCAGGTCACAATTTGGGTTTGTAGCAAAAATGCTTTCAGAACAGACAGCAGCCCTGGGGACAGGATGGGAGTCAATGAGTGTTCAGCTGGATGGAGCAGAGCCCCAGGTGGAAAGGGGAAGCCAGGAAGAGGGGCCACGGAGAACAGCACCAGGGCCACTGGAGCACCTGTGCTGTGACCTTGAAGAGGAGCCACAGTCACTTCAGGAGAAGGGTGAGAGTCCGGAGCGGGTGTGTGTGGGAAGCACAGTGCAGAGAACAGTCTTCTAATCTCTGTTGAAAAAGTAGAGTTAAAAATCCCCAAATTGCCAGGGAGTGACTGAACAGCATAGTCAGTACCAGGACTAGGTCACAGAAATATAGGGAACTTCTGGGATCTGGTCACAGAAATATTAATATAATGAACACCTGGATTCTGCAAACCATGTAACTGGGCTTCTCCCGTTTCTTGCATAATCAC
This sequence comes from Mesoplodon mirus, assembly GCF_964341445.2. Classification (NCBI taxonomy): domain Eukaryota; kingdom Metazoa; phylum Chordata; class Mammalia; order Artiodactyla; family Ziphiidae; genus Mesoplodon; species Mesoplodon mirus. Next base: position 54,956,895 of record NC_138987.1, on the reverse strand, counting down.
TCCCTCCACACGCTACATGGTTAGTGGCAACAAATATGGGAGACAAAGGAAGTGACAGAAACACTGACTGCTGTTGGAAAACACACTCAGTAAAATGCACTTTACAAGATGAAAATTACATTCAAATAATATAAATTCAAACCACAGCTAGTCGAGTAGAAATGGATGAGATAAATGCTCTACTAACAACCACTCAGTACCCTTTCAGGATATTTTGAGGGAGGGTCTTTTCTACTACATTTATACATTTGAGTCTTACCAATGGGTATAAATATAGAAAAAAAAAGTGACCCTTAAGCTCCTCTAAAATAGGGCCCAGGCTCTAATTGGGAAAGGATGGATGCTCCATCTCTAATGGTTCCTCTCTCCCCTCACCAGCTCAGTCGGCTCCCTGGGTTCCTGCCATTCCCCAGGAAGGGAGCACTGGAGATTGGGAGATGGCAGCTGCACTTCTTGCAGCTGGATCACAGGTGGGCTGTGTTCTTCCCTTGGCCTCTCTCAGGGTTTTCTCAACGCTGCCTTTCTACAGCCTTTGCGTCATTCCATTGATTTGTCATTTCACGTGACCACTAAGGGTATGTCCATTTTATGTCTGAACAGATTCTGTCCCTTTCCAAGGGGCTCATAATACCCTTTTAAAAAATGAATGGAGGCATGATGGGAAGAAGGGAATTCCTAGAGGTTAGGTGTTTGTTTGTTTTTTGAATGGATGGCTGTGCTATCCACAGGGGGAATTTAAGAACAATTCATTAATGTCCTTTAAGAAAGAAATCTGGAAAGATTAGGAAAAGAGACCTGAAGGAAGCTTGGAAGAACTTAAAGTAGACAGGATTGGGTGGATGATAGAGCATTTATGGAAAAGAACAGAAGACAGAAAGATGTAAAAAGGGGCCGAGCCAGAGAGAGAAAACAGGTTTAGATTCAGAAGGCAAGGGGAGAGCCGTGGGAAGACAGTGATAAGAGTAGTAGTAGTATCCATACTCCCCAAGTGCTTGCCATGCTTGCTGTTCTCTGAGTGCTTCATGTATATTAACTCAGTTTACCCTGAGAGAAACTCAGTTATCCCCATTTTACAGATGAGAAGATTGGACAGGAAAAGATTAAGGCACTTGTGTAAGGTCATACTGCTAATAAGTGGTAGAGCTAGGAGACATTTGGCTCCAGAATCTGGGCTCCTAACTGCCACACTATGCTGCCTTAAAAGATAAGGATATGGCATAATAGGGGAAGGGGGCAAGAAAGAATATTTTGTCTATGTTTTTTCGTGCTGATAGGAAAGGAAAGGTCAAGTGGAGAAAGGAGGAGCTAGTACACAATTTCTACAAGGAAAAGAATAAGGCCGGTGAGAAGAGACTGGGCAGACGCCTGTAACTAAACAGAGGGACCAAAGAGTTTGTGGTGCCTCCAACTTCTCATGGTCCCAATTTGGGAAACTCCTCTACAGCCGTTTTCCTCGCTCATTCACGGACCATTACCTTTACCCCTTTCCTCATTTCCTCTTCACCAAAACCATGTGCCCTGCCCAGGGACCTCTGGGCAGTTCTTTTTCTAGACACTCTCTTGCCCTCTCGCCTCTACTACTACCTCAGCCTTTTATACTGAGAACGCGTTTTCCTTAAGGAACAGCTGCTGACAGATGATGCTACATTTTGTTTCAGGGCCTGGTAACCATCAAGGATGTGTCACTGTGTTTCTCTCAGGAGGAGTGGCGGAGCCTGGACCCTTCTCAGACAGACTTTTATGGAGAATACGTCATGCAGGAAAACTGTGGGATAGTGGTCTCTCTAAGTAAGCATGACCTTCCCCAGCCACTAAATGACTGTACTCGGGGAGAATGGAGTCATCTGCTCCAGGGCTGTTGGAGAGTGTCTCTGTGGGGTTCTTTTCTAGGCAGAGAATCTGTCTAGGCTTCCACTAGAGAAAGAACGCTAGATTTAATTCAAAGGGAGTGGAAGTAAAGTGTCATATTTTTGAAAACAACAAAATGATGTGAATTTTTAGAGAAGAGAACTTTAGGCTCTTCTTGGTTGGGAATTGGGAGGTTCTTTCAAAGCAGAGAGAAGGACATCTAAGAGATGGAACTGAGTCCTTGGAAACTCAGAAACCACCTAGGGAAAGATGGGAGTGTAGGTGGTGAGACAGCTGCAGTAGGGCTAATTAAGTGAAGTTATGACCAGAAAAGACAGTTGGACTGGAAGTATTTGAAATTTGAGTGGAAGAGAGCACTCATTGGGAAGAAAGTATGATTTTCTGAAAGAAAGAAGAGGGACTGAACAGCGACGGGAGGGGGGAAGAGGGAAAGGCTTGTATCTGGCCTTTTATCTTTTTATTTTTTAATATTTCTCTACTGTGTCTTAACTGTGGCATGCGGGATCTAGTTCCCTGACCAGTGATCGAACCCGGGCCCCCTGCCTTGGGAGCATGGAGTCTTAACTGCTGTACCACCAGGGAAGACCCCTGGCCTTTTTTTATCTATAGAGTTCCAGGGAATAACCTAGGAAACAGCTTTTTTTCAGAAATGAGAATTACGGTTGAACTAATTGACATCTCTGTTTTCCTTTCCCATGGGCAGGATTTCCAATCCCCAAACTGGATATGCTTTCTCAACTAGAAGGAGGGGAAGAACAATGGGTTCCTGACCCCCAGGACTTAGAAGAGAGGGAAATTCTGAAGGTCACATATACAGGTAATGACATAGAATACACTCAGCCATGGCCTTCACCCCTTTTGGAGTTTCATCATTACATGTCCCTCTAATCCCTCCTCTGCCTCAGAGAGTTATAGTACTGAAAGGTTTGGAGATCTTTTTCTTCAAAAGCAAGACGGTGTAACACAGTGGTTTAGAGGGCAGGCTCTGGAGCTAAACTTTGTGGATCTGAATCGAGGACCATACCTGTGGAACCTTGGAAAAGTAATTAACTTATCTTTGGGTTCCTCATCTATAAATTATTGTGAGATTTAAATATGTAACTATGGTAGAACAGTACCAGCCACATAATAAGCACTCAGTATATGTTAATTGTTGTTGCTGTTCAACCTGCCACCCATTGTGGAAATGCCTTCCACAATGTCTCTAGTGCTGACAGGTGGTCACCCAGCCAGTGATGATTGTAGCACATTTCTTAACTCTCCATCTATGCTTAGGCAGGAAGATGGTGATTAATAGTTTTTTTTTAAGTGCTAAATAAATAACAGTAATAAATAAGTAACAATAAGAGCATAGACCATTTACTAGTGCTTACTATATGCAGGTACTATCCTATCTGTCTTATAACATCTATTTTATGATTCCCATTTTACAGAAGAAGAAATGAAAGCCTACAGAAGTTAAGTGGGAAACCTGAGATTCAAAATTGGGTATCTGTCTCCTAAGCCTAGGCTTTTAACCTCTGTACCTCTTGCACTGTCTTATACAACATTAAAATCTGTTCTCTCAGCCTTTATGGGGTGAGGTTTAGGCCCTAATAGGCATCATACAACCTCACCTATGACTCAGGTCCTGGGGTACTCCCTTGTGACTCCCCTCTTGGGGTCGGTATTTTCCCTTCTCCACAGGAGATGGAAGTGAGCACGAAGGGGATACCCCTGAACTAGAAGCAGAACCTCCCAGAATGTTATCTAGTGTGTCTGAAGATACCGTTCTCTGGAACCCAGAGCAGGACGAGAGCTGGGATTCCATGCCCAGGAGCTCCAGAGGCATGCTCCTTGGCCCACCGTTTCTTCAGGAAGATAGCTTCTCAAACCTTCTGTGTAGCACAGAAATGGATTCCCTGTTAAGACCGCACACATGCCCCCAGTGTGGGAAACAGTTTGTGTGGGGCTCCCACCTTGCCAGGCACCAGCAAACACACACTGGGGAGAGGCCCTACAGCTGCCTCAAGTGTGAGAAGAGCTTTGGGAGAAGACATCACCTGATCCGACACCAGAAAACCCACCTACATGACAAACCCAGCAAGTGCTCTGAGTGTGGCAAGAATTTCCGATGCAACTCCCATCTGGCCAGCCACCAGAGGGTACACGCAGAAGGCAAGTCCTGCAAGGGCCAAGAGGCTGGAGAGAGCCCTGGGGCTCGGAAGCGGCAGCGCGCTCCACCAGTGCCAAAGTGCCACGTGTGCACGGAGTGTGGGAAGAGCTTTGGCCGACGGCACCACCTGGTGAGACACTGGCTGACGCACACTGGGGAGAAGCCCTTCCAGTGCCCACGCTGTGAGAAGAGCTTCGGCCGTAAACATCACCTGGACAGGCACCTGCTGACCCACCAGGGACAGAGTCCCCGGAGCAGCTGGGACAGAGGGACATCTGTCTTTTGAAACCTGTTTCTGTTGCAGCTGTGGTCACATCTTTCAACCGGTGCTACCAGGAGTCTCTGCCAGAGCTGACCCTCTCCTGCACCCCCGTGGCCAGAGTCATGAGTCCCAGTCCATCCCTAGAAAGATGAGGTTCCAGCATTGGCCAGAGTATTTCTCACCAGTTCTATGAGATGCCACATAAAGTAGAGTTCTTTGGGCAAAACTTTTGGGAAACAGTGCCTACTGCATGGGCTGATATTCAGCCTGAGCCCATTCTCCAGGGTACAGTGGTACCAGCAGTTTTTGGCTAAGGCCCAAACTGCTTGGATTGGTTGGTTGGAGCTTATGCCATACCAGTCGTTAAATATTTTGAGTATCACCCTTCCATAACATAACTATTCTCTCTCTCTCTCTCTCTCTCTCTCTCTCTCTCTCTCTCTCTCTATATATATATATATATATATATATATATATATATATGAAGAGAAAGACCATATTGGCATATTAAAGGCTCTGAAAATTTATGCAGTAGAGCAAACGGTTAAGCCTCTTAATGCAGTGTTTCCTAAATTTATTTGACTTCAGTATCCTTTTTATCTCACATCCCACAGAACTGGTGACTCCATGAAACATACTGGTGAACACTGGGTTAGAGAGTAACGAGGAAACAGGAAAGAGATAGTGATCAGGCACCCAGAGCCCCCTTTTTGATCCAGATGAAAGCTGAGGGGCAGACATCATTCTTGTGTGGGCCCATCATCCTTACACCGATCATCTGAATATACATCCACACCTCTTACCCAACCTGCTGAAAAACAGAAACAATAACCTTCTCACCCCTATTCCTGCTCCCTTCACCCTGCATATACATATATCCAGCTGAGAGACCACACTACAGTGCTAAGAGATGGACCTTATACCCCCAAGTAACCCAGGCCCACACAGAAGAAAAATACTTTATCCCCTTGAACAGACCCCTTTCCTCTTGACAGTGTCTTTATGTGTCTGTGTATCTGTGTGCAGGGTCTTTGAAGAGAGCATGCAAAGTGCAAACTATATAAGCTAGATTTTCTAGGGGCTATGTTCTGGGGATGAGGGTAGTGGGGATTGTAAGGATTTTTTTGTTTTGTTTCAAGATAGTAAGTAAGCTGAGTGATCAAGGGAGCCCTAGTTTAAAGTGTTAAGTTGTGGGAGTTGAGATATAAAGCCTTTCCCAGTATCACTGAGATCAAGACAACTGTGGATATTTAAGCCTAGGTCTGAATCTCTGGGCCACAGATTCTTTTTGCCAAAGTAGAGAGAGAAAGACATCCTCAGTGAGGTGAGCTGTTTCTTACAGATTTCAAACAAGGCACATATAGAAGCTTTGTGCTTAGTGGATTTTTTGGTCTTGTTTTAAGTGCTGGGAAGTTAAGGCAGGAGTCACAGTGCTTGCAGGTTGTTATCATCACTCTTGTTTGACCTTGACTGCCTCATCAAGGGGGCAGAGTTATTCTTGTGGATCTCATTCCCCTAAACAGAACTTTAGGGGAAATGGCTGTGGCTTAGCTATTCAGCTGATGCAGGGTAATGAGCTTTCTGGTTGGTTTTCCTCCCAATTCTGGAAAGGTGTCTGCACTAAGACTCTTAACTCCAGAACTTGCATAAGTATTCAAGCATCCATTAGTTGATGAGTTGGTCATTGTTTCTCTTTGTTGATGATATGTTAATACCAATCTTATCATTTAAAAATTACCTTGTATGTAAGAGCAGTTTGGGGTTAGGGAGGGAGAAAAGCAAAGAGGATGGAAGTGGGATATTTTCTCTTTAATGCTTAGATCCTGGTTTTTCCTTAACACACATTTCTCAACCACAGTTGGTGGAATTAACCAGAGAGGCAAGAGGAAGTTAGCTGCAACAGTCTAGTTTAATGACTGTTCCACTTGCTTAGGAAAAACTGGGTGAATCATAGCTCCTTAGAGTCCTGGGCCCAAATGGAGCCAAAAATAGGGTCATTTTGCTCACTGGGCTTCTTAGAGTGGATATGACTTGAGCAACCCAGCCCCTACCTCCCTTCTACTCAGAGCAGCCTTCCCTCTTTGCCCAGAATGTACTTCTCTTGCTTATGTTCTTATGAATAGAGCAAAATGGCCAGCCCTTTGTAAGGCATCCTTGTCCCAGGTCCTCAGAGACAGGAGCATTTTAGGATCCGTATTAGGAGATGCCCCAGGGCACAGGAAAATATTGGGTTCCACTGGCAAAACTGGACTATGCCATTTCTTTTACCCTCCCACTATGCCTCATTCATTAATACAAATCAGCTCTATGTGAGCAATGGTTCAAAACCTGTTTTGGATCACAGGCCCTTTTGAGAATCTGATAAAAACCAGAAACTCACTTTTGAGGAAAAAAAGATATTAGTAATTCACTTAGTTTTGCATACACATTTAACAGGTTCAGAGCCCATCCATGGATTCACTAAACAGGGGTCAAAGAAAGGGAGTCACCCTGACCCAATCTGGTCATTATATATTTGTGTCAAGAATTACAAGGCAAGGATCACTAAACATTTTAAGGACTAAGATACCAGAGGCAATAGGATATAAGGAGTGTCTAGTCTTTAATGACTTGAAGGGTATTGCTTACATTCTACTCTATGGTTTTTAAAAAATTCATATGACATGCTGACAAATCCAGCTCCTCACGAACCTTGTTTTAAAGACTTGTATGAGGTGACTGTCCGTACCATCGGATCATGCCTCTTAACAACCAGGTGTTAACCTCCAGCCTTTGATACCTGTTTTAGTAATTGTAAGGTGTGAAAGTGAAGCCCCCAAAGTGTAGGTGCACTCATAGCACCCAACTGAAAGGCAACATGGCGTCTAAGGGCATTCTGCAGAAGGGGCATCCCTTTAGGTCATTTCTGCTGTACTGCTGTCTTCTCTACCTCCGTCCAACACCACTTCCCTTGGACGAAAAATAAAATAAGCAACAGCCATCAGCTGGGCAAAGAGATTTGAGTGATTTTTCCCACAGGGAACACTCCCATCTTCCTCCCAACTGCCTCTGCCACATGTCTACCCTATCCTATCCCCTTTAAATAAAAAATATCTCCGTGTTCTCTCTGAGCAAAATGTAAAATAGGGAAGTCCATCTTTAGGAACCTGTCACCTTTTCCCCTCTGTGTGGTGCCTCTACCCTATTCAGAGCCCAAGTATCCTTGCCTTTCCACCCCATCAGAGTATCTCTGCAAAGAATCCCTTACAGTGGAGATTGTAACCAAAGGGTTAGCTTTCTCAGAGCTATCTACATTTTAAGCTGTAGTTCTGATAGTGGAAAAAGGAAAAGATTTTCCCTTGTTAACGTGATGTTATGCCTTCAGGGAGCAAAGGGGTGACAATTTGGGACAAAATCCTTCCTTTTCCAGCACTCCTACAATCAAACCACTGTTTCCTATTTCCATCAAGGGCAAGGTGAGCCCTGACTCAGAACCAGAGGTTCCAGAAGACAAGTTCTTTCCATTTCTATTCAGTTGAGTGCACTGGATGGGGGTGAGTGGGGTTGGGCAACAACGGAAAAGTGAAATTATTCCCTTAGGCCCCTTAGAGATCCTGAGATGGCAAAGTTTACTTCTATTCCTCAGAGTGCTGTACTAGGCCATGGATCTCAAAATGCAATCTTTGGACCAGAAGCATCAATATCACCTGAAACTTGTCTTAGAAATGCAAATTCTCACCCTGGACAAACTGAATCAGAAACTTTGGGGATGGAACCCAGCAATCGGTCTTTTAACATGCCTTTTAACCAGGGTATTTGATGTAGGCTCAAGTTTAAGAACCACTGGCTAGGAGATTCAAATTCCATTTTAATCAGTGGTTCCTCACCGTCTTCAAATAGGGAGAGATGGAATCTTCACACCCCTGTTCTCAGATTTATTTTCTGCAAAATCCTAGGCTAGTTGCTCCTCAGTTCAATTCCTCTTGAGTCCCAAGTTACTCCCCCACCCTTAAGTCAGTGAAAGAACTGGGTTAGTCACCACTTGCAGAAACTGGTGGGGTAACTACCAAGCTGTTGTAATTGGTTGGGGCTGGAGCTTCTTAAATGGGTATTAAGAATTCATGGGTCTAGAAATCTGAAAAGACAAGAAGGAGCAGACACCTCAAAGAAGGTAAATCCAATGTAAAACCGAAAAATCCAAAGAAATGGTCCTCCTTTGTTAGTTATCTGGTCCTTTTTCAGGCCTAATAAGTTGCCCTGGAGGCAGGCGGCGTGGGCATTCAGCACAAAGGTAGAGAGTAAGGCCATCTGTCCCAAGCCCCTAAGGACCCAAGTATTCCTACCCCACAATTGCATTGGAGACCAATAACGGGCCATGCAAAGGATTCCTAACCATGACTTGGCCAACCCAAATCATGGGCAAGGGCAGCAGGAGTATTAACCCCCAGGACATAAGAGGAAACCAGGCTCATTTAGTAAGATATGACACAAGCAAGATTTGAACCTAGACTCTGTTTACTAGGTAGAGGTTGTAACCAATTAAGCCATGGTACCTATGTCAAAACTGCATCCTCCTGCTTTGAAGATTCTGTCCAGTTCAGGCTACAGGAAGGGATCTGTCTTGCAGGCCCTGGCCCTGATACCTCCTCCACCCCCTCTCCTAGACATACCCATGAAGACAGTTGCAAACCTACCACCTCTGTGGGGCTCTGCAAGGTCAAAAGGTTAGAGTGAACCCAGGTTTCTTTGGGGGAGGCAATCAACCCCAGTCTCCTAAGGCAGAGAAGGTTGGCTACAGCTTTCTTCAATTCCAGGCCTCAGGCTCTCCCTCTCTCCTTTCCTGCCACAGCCTGCATCCAGTAAGCAGAGCTCTTCCTCCACTCTTCACTCCCACTTCTGTTTTTCAGTTGGTTTGGTTTGGTTGGGCTTTCTGTTTTGTTTTGCCTGGGGAATGCCACACCTTTCCAAGGGTATTTGTTCTTCCCAATTCCTATCCTTCTTCCATTGTAGTTTCTCGCTTCAAGTTTCTAGCCAGTTCCATTCCATCGTGAGCCCACTTGCTACCTGTCCCTCTGCCTATTGTCCAGTTTCTTTTCTGTCATCTTCAAGCCTACTAAGTAGAGTCCATTGCTCATATTTCCCACTTTCTTCCCTCAGATTCTTGGCTGTAGCACCTCAGCTGCCATCTCCCCACTCTACCTCTCTCTCTCATACACATCTCCGCACATCTGGACGTGGCCAAGGTTGCCTGTACTGCCAAATCCAGGCTCTTTACTCCTCCCTACAGGCTCTTCTTCCCTTGATGAAGTTTCCATTTTTTGTGTGCTTACTACGTCCCAGGCACTGGCTGTCCCAGGCCTGGGAGACTGAGTATGGTGATGGCCCCTGTACTTAGCATGTTCCTCAGCCGACCCCTCCACTGCCACCACTTTCCTGCCACACTTCAGGACACTGTGCACCAAGGGACCCTCTTCCAGGCAACTCTGGGGGTGTATGCCCACTTGCCATCCAGCCCAACAGCCTAGTGCCTGCCAGATTTCTAGCTATTGTCTGACTTGGTTCCCTCTGATGGACAGTGAACTTCCCATGGATTACCCAACCAGGGACCTTCATCTGTATCTTTAGAGATCTATAATACAGTATGATCCCTGTCAGCTGAATAAAGGATGTATTGGCTGTGTCGCTGGCTTCCTTTCTCCATCCTCTCTTCTCCCTTCCATTCTCAGCTCTTCTCTCCTGATAAAAAGGCTGCAGCAGAGTGGGAAACACCAGACAGCTCCAGGGGGAGTCACGCAGCCATGCAGGAGCCCCCTCACTGCCCCTCCCAAAACACACACCTCAAGATACCACAAGTTAGGTCTCCCCACCTCCCTCCTAGTGTCTTGGCTCCCAGATGTCACTCTCATCAGCTAGGGAGGCAACCCATTCTGGAGACTCAGGGAGCAGAGTGCTGAGCAGGCCGGGCCAAGGGTGAGGTGAGTGAGGGCCTAGCACATGAATTTAAGGAGGCCTTCCATCTCAGGGTCGTTTAAGTGCTGATCCACTCTTGAGAGACCCTTAGAGTGCTGAGCCTGAGTCTGGAGCCTGAGATGGTGGTGGTGACTGAACTGACCCCCTAGACAAATTTTCAATTATTGGAAGTTTGGGGGGAGCCAGAGGAAACCTGCACAGATGGGGTTAGACAGGAACTGGGTCCACCAGATGCATTCACCTTTGAGGGTGAAGAGGATGGGCATCTGGTAGAGGGTATCAAGAGGACAGGGTAAGAAACAGTGTGGGGAAAAAACATGGAAACCTGGCCTGGGTAAAACCACCAGCCTGTGACCCACTGACATGGCCTCTCACCCATGGAGCTTCACTGGGGTGGGGAGAGGGAATCACTTTGCAGGCACTGGGTGCAGCCCAAAGGCTTTGCTCTTCTTCATGGGAGTTGCCTTCAAGAGCTTCAGTCCTACTGCTTAGGGGGTGATCTGCCTCTGCAGCTTTCTTACCACCAGCCAGGCTGTTTTGCTACCTGCCTTGTACTGCATATGTTTCACTATTTTCTTGCGTTCACTCTTACTTCCCCCCCAGGCACTTGGAGTAAAATGTTTGACATGTCTGGTCTTTCCCCTAACCAAAAAGGGGAAGAGGGAAGGAATTGACAGAGGGAGGAGAAACACAACTATGATTGTTCATTGATGGGCCTGTTCTCTCAGCCAGTTCCAGTGGTCGACTGAAATCCTGACTTCCTTCTTACTCTCCTATCAGTGTCTTTCCTAGCATTGACAGGCTCATGCTGACACTCCGTCAGTCTTCAGTTCCTCTCTTCCAAATCTTTTGGCTTTTTTAAAGTCCTTTCCAGCATGGTGTCCCTCAATTAATTCCCCAAGCAACCTGTCTTCCTGTCCTTGCTAGGCACTTAGGTTTTGGCTGGATCTGCAGCCCAACCAGACAGCCTTGCCATGTTAGAAGTCCTCAGAGGAGAAAGAAGAATAGGAGAAATCTATTGCTTTGAGACCACTGACAAATGGAAATATTTTCATGTTCTGAAAACACACTCCCCCCAGTGTGTTGGAGAACACTTTTCCCTACAAGAAACCTCTAAATTATTAAAACACTCAAGTGTATAAATGAATTCTAAACTTCTGACCTTTCCCTACATAAAAAAAAGATGTAGAGCTAATGAGTAGATGGTGAGGCCCCACTCAACATCTATAACTGTAGTGAAGAGAGCACTGGATTTGCAGTTAAAAGTCAATTTCTAAGTTGTACATTTTCTAAACATTAGCTTTTTAATTTAAAATCTAAGAGATTGTAATGAAGTAAAATGAAATAGTGCATGCGAAAGTATAAACCACCTTATAAATGAAAAAGCTATAACTGACAATTATGTGGAAATTTCTACCTTATTTTTGAACAAGTTACAATTTATACGAATCTGAAAATGTGTTAAATGAAACACATTTCTATGTGTTTCCTACAATTCCCATCACCTTCCCTCACAATAGAGAACCACTTAGATTTTTTTGTGTAATCTTCCAGAGTTTCTTTATACAATTGCAAAGAGATATATTTTCCTTCATTTTACACAAAATGTAGTTTGGTATACTCAATGTCTTGAATTTTTTCCACTTAATCTATCTTGGGGAGCTTGTCATAACAATACATAGAGAATCTCCCCCTTTTTGTAGCTGTATGCTGTTTCACTGTATTGAAGGTTCACAGTTTAACCAGTCCCCTAGTGATATTTCCATTAATATCATTTAGTGCAATGCTGCACTAAATACCTTGGACATAAGTCTTTTCACAAATGCATTAATATCTAAAAGGTAAATTCCTAAAAGTGGTTCCGCTGGGTCAAAGGACATTTGAATTTGTAATTCTGAAAGCCAAATTTCTTCCACTGGGGTCATGGAGATTTACACTCTCACTAGCATTGTATGTGAGTGCCTGTTTCCCCACAGCCTCACCAATGGAGTAGGTTCTTAAACATTTTAGATTAAAAATGCTGTCTTATTGTTTTAATGTACATTTCCCTTATGAGTAAAGTTACACATTTTTCATATTTTTAAAGGCCATTTGTATTTGTTTTTTCAACAACTATTGAATATTTGATGCTAGAGGACATTACAACTCTAAAGTCCAACAATTTTCTGATCATCGTTACACTAGGCAGTTGAGATCAGAGGTGAGCAAAGAATTGATGTCAGCGATGTTCTATTTGCTCTGACCAAGGTTAAATACCCGAATATGCCACTAGAATGTGAGCACTGAAAAGTGGGGATTATGTTTTATCCATCTTTATTCCCAGCAAAGGGTTGAGAATCTTGCAGACACTTAGTCATTTGTGAACAACAGGGATAAGATGAGCTATTCTTGGGAATTTCTTCCACAGAAGTATGGTCTAGATAATCTGGATAGCCTACGTATGAGTTAAGGTCATTGCTCATATTTCATCAGAACCACCCTAAAGCTTATCAATGAAAAATAATCTGAAATGACCATTGTTAGCTATGTAAGTTATATAAGTCTGGCACTTAATAAATTTGATAAGTTTACTGAGTGAATGAAGTCTGCTTAAATGAAGAAATCATCATAATACAAACAGAAGCATGAAGATTCTTAGGAAATCTAGAAAACAAATTGTTGTCAGTGTCCTTCCCATCCTAACTTAGGGGAAAAGGATTTCTAATTCCAGACCACCTTGTTCTTTAGGTAAAAACATCCTGGGACTATAAAGGAGCAATACGTCTGGCTATCATAAGAGCATTTGATTAATTTTGTTCTAACTGTGTTCAACCGACAATGTTTCTCATTGCCTCTTTTCAGGTGTCTATTTTCTGACTGTTTGCTTCATTCTGCCACTCACAGACAATTCAAGTGCACAATAAACCTAATTACAGCAGGGGCAGATTTCAAAGTTCAAATCATCTATTGATGAGATACACTGCAAGCATTTTGCTGTTACACTGTATAGGCTTAAAGCAGTGATTCCCATTTAAGGGTGTGAGAGTGAATATTAGCATCACTTAAGTCTGTTTGTTTTAAATACAAATCCTGTTCCCCCTTGTAGAAGATACTAGACTTTCCTGGGAAAAGATTGGTCAGGTATACTCTAAAAAAACACTGATGTTTAGTCCCCTAGGCATCATTTCTGTGTCCTGTCATGGCCTATGGCCTGAGAACTACTCTCAAACTGTGCTTAGCCCCTGCTTTCAGAACCAAAAGAAATCATACATTTGCTCCAATTTGGTATATGCTTAGTACATGTTGTTTTTTTAAGAAGAGCAAAGACCTAGCTATTCATTATTTAGCCTTCTCCGTCTTATATTTCTGATATGCATTCTGTATATCTGAATAGTTTCCTCTCTAGGAGCTATTACTTTCCCAGTTGATAATTCCCTTAATGAATTTTGTCAATCAAAGCATATACCATGATGTCTAAGTCCCTCTTATCATTTTACTGACACTTAATATCACCTAAAATAATCCTAGTCCAATTCCAACTATTTTTTACAGAGAAGGAAACCAAGACCATGAATGATTAAGTGAATAACTCAGCTAAGGTCAGAGTGGCAGAACTCTGACTAGAATCCTGGTCTCATTAAGTACTGATCCAGTGTAGTTTTCTGCTGTAGCACATTATGACTCCATCAAAAATTATTTATACTCGTATTTAACTCTCTGTGATAAGCACCTACCATGTGTCAAGCCTTGTGCTAGCTTTCACACACACTGTTATTTAACTAAGGATTAACATATGAGACATTTTCGAAGTTAAAACAATGATCAAATCAGGGCAAAAACTACAAACCCATTACAATCAATTTTGGGAGAAGGGACTTTTTCCTAAAAGGAATTTCAGGTAAGAACACTTTGGATCAGTGGGACCACTTAGCCTAAAGGCTGTCTATTCTTCACTTGCCCCAGTGATGCCCACACTTCTCTCCTTACATGCCCGTCCCCCCAGAACTCAATATGTATTTGCTAGGGTATCTAACATTAACTCAACACTTCGTCTAATCCCATGAAGTTGCTGGCTTTCTTCTACCTGTTTTCTTTCCTTCTGAAAGGCATTTTCTTGGCTCCTGCAACAGGAACCGAATCTCAACTCCTTTTTCTCTCTTCACCCGTCATGCTTCTGCTACAGGTCTCACCTCAATACCCGCCCCCCTTTCCCTTCCAGGTGTGACAGAGAGAGGAAACAGACACAATGTGGTGGAAAGGTCTTGTAAATAGTTTTGCCCATTTCAGTGAGTGTGGAGCTGCTCTCATTGGAGCCTATGGGGAAAGGCATCTGTGCCTGGAGGAAGGGAAGTTGCTCCCACACCGTGGAGTCCCGGCTGCATTCTGAGGACCTTCAGATTTAATGGAAGTCTTTGTGCGAGCAGCCCTTGGGTCATGAGTCTTCCCCTGCCTATTCGAAGCCCTGTCGGCTTTTAACGGAGGTTGGCTTCTGGATGGTACATTTTACCAGCTTCTCCGGGGCCTGTTTCTTCGCTTTCCTGGGCTTCGAGCGTGGCCTCTTCTCGTCGGGGGTCCTGGGCCTGAAGTCTTCCTTCTCGGTCCGTCCTCTCCCATCGTCCACTGCCTTGGCCCTCCCTTCCTCCTTGGCTCTGGAACTCACTGGTTCCCTGGCCCTCATCCTCGTGTCTGCCCTCAAGCTCTGTCTCCACACTTCCTGGGCCTTCTTGGCCGCCCTGCGTCTCCCGCAGCGCCTGCGTGGGCTCCGCGTCTGCAGAGGGGTTCTCCTGGGCGAGCGGACACCCTCCTCCAACCTCGGGCATCCCAGCTTTCTCTTAGACTTCATAATCTTCCAGATCCTGAAGAAGCCGGCGGCGTTGCCGCCGCTGACCCGGAGGAGGATGCCTTTCTTACGAGACCTGGACCCTTCGCGCGAGTGGCGGCTGCCCTTCCTGCACACTCTGTAGCCGGCATTTCCGAGCTCCTTTTTGAGAGCTGCCAGAGTCAGCCCTTTGTGCGCAGCGATGGCTTGGAGCAACAGCTGGGCCACGTTGAGCACGGAGAGCGGGCGCCGCCTCAGCGGTCCCCCGAGGACATTTTCCGTGGTCTGTTGGGTTTTAACTTCAGCACGTTGGAATTTGCCCATGGTCTCGTCCCCTTCGGCTACGGCCCCGCTCCCACTTCCGCGGGGCCGCTGGCTTTGGACCTCACTCACCAAGGTGTGAGCTAAGGCTGAGGCCGGCTGGGCCACGTCACAAAGGCAAGTAAGTCACGTCCTAGTAAGAGGGCGGCAGATTCCACGCAGGTAGCGGGTCTTTCTCACTTTGAATAGCCAATCAGACGCTACTTCCTTCTAGGTCTAAACCAATCCGGATTTTCAGAGCCTATGCAGACCTAAAGAATCACCTTCATAATGTCCAGGGTTTTGTTTCCTGCTCTTATGTTCATACTTCTCATTGATCTTGATCTCAGCCGCTTTTTGAAGGTCACTATTTTTCCTGTGGTCCTGCACGCCATCTACCCACATTCTCCAAAGTGAGAGAAGTTGCTCCCAACCACCCACAAGTAATACGATGCCTTTAGAAAGTAGGTGTAGTAGTCTATAAAACACAACCCGGCTGAGAAACTCCCACTTTTACATCCCACCAGATAGATATATGCAGTCATATCTCCCTGACTCTCTGCACGGTGGATTTTTTGGAAGAGTATGACACAAAGGAAGAACCCACTGTGGTCCCTCTATCCTAAACATAATTCCCACACCTAGGAAGTTCAGATGCTTCATTCAATTGGATTGGAACAATCCAGATTCCAAATAGCCTAAGAACACTGGTCTAATCATTATTCTCTGAACAGACTTTGTGCTTTTCTGCTTCTTGTCCTCTTCTTGGATTGCCTATCCCTTCCCTGTCCAGATAAATCCTGCTCATCTTTCAAAGTCCTACTAAATGCTTCCTTCACTGAAGCCTCCTCAGACTCTTTCAGTCAAATAATTTCTCTCCTTTTAACTCCCACAATTACTTCTGCAATCCTATACTGTTTTTTCTTTATTTTAAATTAATTTGGTATTAGATGGTACAATGTGGCACAATATTTAAAAAAAGAAAAAAAACTGGACCTGGAAAATATGGATACATATCCTAGCTCTTTAATAGCCATATGACATTAATAATCCCTTAATATTTTTGAATCCTACTTCTTTATCTAAAATAAAAATAAAAAGGCTTAATAATCCCTTCCTACCAATATCATAGAATTATTGCAAAGATTCAAAAGAGGTGATGGTAGATAACAAAGGGCTACTCAAATATAAAGCATAAAATTAGCACAAAGTTATTTTACTCTGAATGTTTATGTCTTTCCAACTAAATAAAAAGGTCCCTGAGAGTCAGACAGTCTTTGAATTTCTATGCCCCATGCTGTACCTAACACTATCCTTCATTATATATAGCAGGCATTTGATTGAGTCTGCTTAAGTTCCTTGCTGGTGAGGAGGCTTTCTCTGGATTGAGAAGGAAACTCCCAGAAAATCAGGAGAAAAGAGCAGGAAGAATTTCAAAGGACTGGAAATGAAGGCAACCAAGGAAGCTAGCTGCTCGTGGACCTCTTATTTTGGACACAGTTTAGCTGGGAATAATTCAAAGAATACCTCAAATTGCAAAGCATATCATACTTTTCCAGAGAACATTCACATATAATCAGCAGTCATAGGCTAGACTGTGGCATTGTTTCTTCCAGGAATCAAAGTTCCAGGAAGTTGCTTAGACCAGTGCTTCTTAAACTTTAATGTGCACTTACTTCATAAAGTGCAGATTCCAATACATTAGATCTGGGATGGATCCAGAGATTTTACCTTTCCAACAAGCTCCCAGGTAGTTCCTGGTTAAAACACAAGTGTTGGGTGGTGGGGGAGAGTAGACAATGAAAAGGGAAGTGGCAGGAGATGAGGCTGGAAAGGTGGGTTAGGGCCAAGGTGTGAAGGACAGATACAATAATAATGACACAGATGTCAGTGGTCACACAGTAGTACGTGGTAGAGTTTGGATTTAAACGTAAGTCTACTTAATTCTAAGGCCTGAGCTCTTAAAACTACTATGCTACGTTTCCTTTTCTCCAAGGTTGACCCTTCCCACCCCCTTATACATCTCCATCATAGACTAGAGGGAAGTTTATAATCACAGCTCAGAATCAAGAGTATCTATAAGCACTCACTGTACCTTCTCCCAGTCTTTCAATCAGGGCAGAGTACTGTGATGCTGAGGATCTCCAGGGGCAGGGGCTAACACATCAGCACAGGGACAGTGCATCAAGGAAGAGTTGCCAGATGGAGAGGCATAACCACATGGTGCTGATTTCTCCCATTTGTGTGGTCTCTTGGTCTGGCTATTCTTCATGGTTGCATAGGCCAGTGGTCACAGGATGGGGCAAGCACCAGAGAAAAAAAGAAACAAAAGTGTTTGCTTTGAGAATAGGAGGAAAGTCAATGAAGTCTGATCTTCAAATCAGCTGACTCCAGGTAAAAACAGGTTGGCTGCACATAATGGTATCATCACAAAAGAAAGAAAAGAACCAGATCAAACAACCATGTTTATTGATACCCCTGTGGTTAGAAAGGAGGCCAATTGGAAACCTTTGGGAGAGGCAGAAATCAAAGGAAAAGAAATACATGAAAAAAATATCAAAAACACCTATGGCAAAAAAGAGCAAACATTTTGACTTATATATAACCATTCATTTCACATAGATTTCTATATAAATATGCTGTAAGTAATAGAGGAATAACCAAAAATGGGAGGTAGGAAACAAATGCCCCCCCACCACTCAGCTGGTTCAGAGGACAAGAAAGCCAGTTGACATTTTCCATAGCACCAATCCCTCCCTCTTTAGAATAAATCTACTTGCTAGCCCCCATCATCTGACACCCCAAAAGGAAAACATACTTCAGGAGAAAATGATTTCTTCAGGAAAAGAGTCAGTGCAAACCAACATCATACCCCCAATCAGGAAATACCAACCCCAGCTCCAGAAATATAAGACTGAACTATCCCTTCCAATTTTAATGGTCTATGATTACAAACTAGAAGTTATCACCTAGAGAGGACAGTACCACCCTGTTGTGAGAAAGAGCAATAGCTCTTAATTTCTGGAAGTCCTGGGGGCTGGAGGTGGCAGTGGGTCAGGGGAGAGGAAAAAGCATACTTGGGAATAATGTCTGGTCATAATCCTTCTGCTTCAAGTTCCAGAGCAAGATCGTTTTGTCCTTGGTTGGAAACAAGACCCTTCCTCTGGGGTAGTCATGCCTCTATGAGGTGTCTATAGAGTATCTTCGTTGATTTAGACAATAAGCAACCTTTAATTACTATATTAAATTCTAAGAACATCAAGGTTTTGTTAATCTCATTCCCTCATACAGAGTTATATAACTCTAACTTCACCAAGGACAACTCCATGTCAGAGCACAGCAAAATTTAGTAGCACACTCTGATCTCACTTCAATCTATATCTCACTGCCCTTCCCTGATCCACAGGCCTCGAGTTCCCAGGGGCTAGGTCTTTCTGACTCAGTTATCTTGCACTGATTTGATTTATCTCTCCCCAAACTGAATGACAGAAACCTGTTCAACAATCTATTACAACTGACCTTAAACTGCTAGCTCTTTTTTTGCAAAAGTAACTTGCCATCTCATTTTGCTTTATATTCTAAAACCCTTTTCCTTTCCTGAACTACTATTGTGCCTTCCACTTTAATGCAAATAACCCCATAACAGTCATCTGAGCAAATAAGCCCACTAGTCCACTCATGGCTTTCGGGAGGACTAAAGTGGTTTCACAAAAAGGAATGCGAAGATAAAATATCAAGATTCCTTAAAAGCATGGAGACAGTCTGGCAATTGGACATTCATCATTTTAATCCTCAGCACAACTGTTCAGAAGGGAGTACAGAAAATCTAGATCCAGGTGATCTTACTGGAGGACCAGGCAAACCTCTCAGCAATTAGCCTGCAGATATGAAGATCTGGTCTCTCTAACTCCTCCCAAGAAGCTCTAAGCATACCCATCCCCACATACATAAAATCTATATCCCCCCAAAAAATGACAGCAAGAAAGAAATATGGGCTTTGGTATTACTAAAATCCTAACCCAAACAAAGATATTCTATACAAATTAAGCCTTTCATCCAAGGCTTATTAATAGTTAAGTCTTTCCATGAGTCTAAAATATGGGACATCTAAGAACTGTTCTACTACAGTCAGTTAAATCTCAAGCTGAAAACCCATTTCTCTGAGGATTTATACTTTCAACATGAGGCTTGGGAAATCCTAAGACACAGTCATGCTGCTCCCCAATAACACTACATTCTGGGCATCATTCAATTCTGTTATCATAATTCCCAGCCATCCACCCCTTTTCAAATTCCCAGAATACTGTACAAATGAAGCCAAAGCAGAAACAGAAATTTGCAAAGTAGCAATCATTTACCATGTATATGTTAACTCCTATAGTCCAAGAATTAAAACATCTCATACCTACATGCCCAATTTGATATACCAATCCCACCATGAAGAATTTTATTTCTATCCTAATCTATAAACACCTAAAATTCCACAAAATTGAATTCATTTATATTTCTATCCTAATCTCTAAACACCTAAAATTCCACAAAATTGAATTCACTTATTAAAAATTGCTTTCCACCAAATTGAGTAACCATGTAAATAAATGTCCATGCTAAAGAATACAGCCAAAAGCAGGCTTTATTTGCATTCCCATTTAACAATACACAGTCTTGTATTGTACTGCATAACTTCCCCCAAGTTTTTCTTCAAAATTCCAGTTCTAAGTATTTCAATTCAAAAAACAATTTTCCATTTCCTGGGAAAATAACACCCATTTTTAAATTTTAACACAACTACTCTCCCATGGATTTTTGTCAGCCTTTGATCCATCTAGGGAAGAAGAGCTACTAGTTATTGAAGGCCTATGAACCAGGCATTATAATTAGTTATAAATTATCACTAATTCTTTCAATAACACTGAAAAGTGGATATTATTCACATTTACAGATGAGAAGGTAAATGGTATATAAAAGAAAAATGTCAGAATGAGAATTCTCCACACCTCACAAGTAAACCCAACAAGGATCTCAAATTTTCCTCTTCCACCTAGGGAAGAGAAATTGCAGCACCATCTCTCTTTTCTTGTATCATCTCACTAATCAAAGCTTTGAACAAGCAATACATATTCTCCTTTTCCTACCATAATTTCTACCATACTAGCTATTCCAGTTACCAGTTTATTGCCTCTCCACCAAATTCACCCTTTGTTGCTGGATATGTGAAAATGGATCTGGGCCTTTTAAATATTTTTCCTTTTCCAGCTGACATGATGTTAAGCCTTGTCAGTAGATGGCACTGGAGGGACACTGCAGGAGGAAAGGGTTTTTCCTCCTTTACTCAACACAAGAAAATTCCTACTGGTGAGAAATGCTGTGAATGTAATTAATGTGGAAGATGTTTCAGTACTACTCTTAACTTTCTATGCATATGGGAATATATAATGAAGAGAAACCCTAAGAGTGTAAGAACTATAGGAAGGCCTTTGGTTATCACTCATCCCTTTGGATACATATGAGAATTCACACTAGAATAGAACACTATGAACATAAGTAGTGTTTTTGAGTCTTTAGCATTAGATCTGCCCCTGGAGGGCACGAGAATTCATACTGGGGACAATCCCTATAAATGTAATTGATATGGAAAGGCTTTCAGTGTAAATTCTACCTGCACTGCACACAGAAGACTGGTGAGAAACTCTATGAATGCCATGATTGTGGAACAATCTTCAGGAAGCACTCATGAGAACTCACACTGGAGAAAACCCTATGTTTGTAATCAATATGAAAAATCCTTCAGGAGTAGCTTTTCCCTTACTGTGTACAACAGAACACAAAATGGAATTCAGTGACTGTGGGAAAGCCTTCAGTGCTACTTCATCCCCTAGTAAACATGACAAACCACATCAGAGAAAAGCCCTACGAATGTAATCAGTACAGAAAATCCTTCCACTGAAGTTCTTTGCTCAGTGTGCATAAGAGAGTACTCAGTGGGGAGAATTCCTATGAATGCAATGAATGTTGAAAAGCACTTATTGATCTTTCATCCCTTAGACAACCTAAGAGAATTCACACTGGACAGAAATCTTACGAATGTTACCAATGAGTAGGGGGCAATTTCTCTATCTTTAGGTAATGGATGAGCAGTCACACCACGGAGAAACACTTTGAATGTCATCAGTGTGAATGAGCCTTCTATTTTGCACAAGATAAATAACACAGCAGGAATACATAAGGAGTGTGTATCCCTCATCTTTTACACTGGAGAAAATTTCTTTAATGTAATTAGCAGGGCCAGGTTCTTGGTCATGTGACTGGTGCAGTCACACAGGGCTCCATGCATGAAGTTTAATACTGAGGTTGCTATCTAAAAATTCTTAAAATTCTTAATAACTTTATTTTTGAGTTTGTGTCTGGTAAGTGAAATTGTATGGGACAATTAAGCATGAGCTGGAAGCTCATGCATAGTCTTGCCTCATACCACCCCCTGCCTCTTGGGGACAAATTCTCTATATCAATATATATGAGAGTTCTGAAATTATTTTTACAGCTAAGTATTATACAAAAAAGTCTCCTTTGATGCTAATATACAAAAATATGCCAAAAAGAGGTGCAACCTTCTCTACAAATACTAAAAGAAATAAATACATGGACCTGTGGACCCAGGCTAGAAATCTGGATTATCTACCAATACTACAACTGCAAGATGGCTACAAACTTAACAGATTAAAGAACTAACTTTACAAAGCACTTAAACTGATTCAGAAGTTATACTATTAAAAACATAGAATTCTACTATTCATATTATGTGCTAGAGAATCACTTATCTAGCATAAACTGACACAAAACAGCATGTGCTGGAAACAAATCCCACATATTTCAATCCCCACCCTCATCACCACCAGAAGTAGTTTTGTCCTTCAACAACTACACTGCTCTTCTAAAACAACAGATATGATGGTCCAACACTCAAGGATAACTCCAACTTAAAATCAACCCAAAGTTTTCATATATAAAATACTTGGCAAGTTTTTCCTCTTACACTGGATTCCTGTTGGCCTATCAGATTCCACCTTTCATAGATTTCAGGAAAACTGAGGTACTCTTTCTTTGCCACTCATTTCCAGTTTCCCTTATTGGATGCTTGGGAAACATTCCCCTTCATAGTTCCTGTCCCACTTTCTTATATGCTTCCTCCTTCAACCATCAAAAGAATAAAAGTTATGGTTTAAACTAATTTTTTAACTATTTTTAAAACCAATAGGGAAAAAGCCTCTAGGGTCTCTGTCAATAAAGTATGTTTAAACACTAGCAAAAAAAGTTCGGTTTCAGGATTAGTATCCAAAGGCCTTAATTATCCAAAAGAGGGTAAAATCACATTCATTTCATGTATCAGAATTCTAAAATATGACTTTCCAGAAGAAAAGGACCAGACTACAGATAAAATACCTAGTCTGCTGAGAACTATTATTTCGGCACTTTAAGAACTTTCAGATACAGCTGCTCCTTTTTCCTAATCTACTAGTTGCTTTTATCTAGCCATTCTTTATATGTTCCTCACCTGGGTCCTTTCGCCAGGATTCAGTTGCCTTAAGATCCTTAAGATACAGTACCAAGTTTCTTTCTGCCTGTAGCTGGATAAGGTTGAAGAAGGCACCTTGAGTCCTAAAAAATTGAAACAATATGTTAGATAAACGAATTCTGCCCTGTGTGCAGCCTCTGAACTTCAACAGTTATTTTTCTTTTCAAGTAATATTTATATCCTATTTTTCTGATTCATATAGGTGTATTGTTAAGAATGTGGAAAATACAAAAAGTGCTACAGATAAATAAATAAATAGGGGCTTCCCTGGTGGCGCAGTGGTTAAGAATCTGCCTGCCAATGCAGGTGACACAGGTTCGAGCCCTGGTCCGGGAAGATCCCACATGCTGCAGAGCAACTAAGCCCGTGCGCCACAACTACTGAGCCTGCACTCTAGAGTTCGCATGCCACAACTACTGAGCCCACGTGTCACAACTACTGAAGCCTGCACGCCTAGAGCCCGTGCTCTGCAACAAGAGAAGCCACCGCAATGATAAGCACCGCAACGAAGAGTAGCCCCTGCTCGCCGCAACCAGAGAAAGCCTGTGCGCAGCAACGAGGACCCAATGCAGCCAAAAATAAAGATAAAAAATAAATAAATTTATAAAAATAGATAAATAAATAAGAGTATTCCTAAAGGAGCCTTAAAAATGAAAGCATCTACTCTGAAGAAGTTAGGGCAGGACTTTTTTAGAAAGAGAAAATTAAGGACAGGGAAAGAATGCCCAAATAAATTGACTCCAAGGAGGACTGCTCCTCCCGTGGTCACAGAGATGTAGGGGTTTTCAATCCATAAAAGCCAGGGAAATTTTCGCAAAGAAAATTTGAGAAATTTTCTCAAAAAAGTGAATCTTCCTCCTGTTCACTTTACCCGCACTGATTACATAATGAATCTCCATCTGCCTCTTTCATTCCTTCCATAGTGTTTATCATTTATACATTCTCAAAGGCATAAACTAGCAGTAACACTGGGAGTTAATTTTAATAACACTGCTTGTCAAAACTTGCTGATGGGCAGGAGAATGAGGTAAAGAGAAAGCCTCAGTGCTCAAGGCCACTACAAGCACGCTAAATGGAGAGCCTGTAGTGGGAAAGAACATCAAAAAACCGTCAGAAAACCTCCATTAACGGGTCTTCTAAAAACCGGTTTCAAAAATTCTTAATCTTTCGCACCTCCAGAAGCGAGGGGTCACAACAGGAAGTCCTGTGAGTGATGTAGGCAGAAGGCCTGCCAGCGAGGTTGCGGGGGCCTCAGGAGCTCAGAGTAATCCACATTAAAACGGTGGTTTCCAGAAAACTTCTTTCAGAGAGAGGGTAGAGCCTCCCAGAGCTGCCCCGCCCACAGAGGAAGGTAACCCAGTGCCTTGAGGACCGGGAAACCATGCGCCCAATAGCAGTGAAGCCCAGTAATTAGGGCACTGCTTCCCCTCCCAGGAACCCCCACTTCCCAGAGGTGGGGGGCGGGGAAGCAAATGTTGGCCAATGAGAGCAGCTTTCCGCTGGCCCCGCCCCTGCTGTGTTCCCACCCTTTGCCCCGAGACGGGAGGTAGGAGGCTCCTCAGAGCCTAGCACGGGAATTGTGAAGGAAATTGGTAACCACTGGCGAAGAGCACGTGCCGAGAGGGATACCCAGAGCAAAAAAAGACAAACAGTTAAGGCGTGAAAAGTCTCTATTGGGGTAAGGCCAAAGAGCAAAAGGAACGCAGAGAACAAAGGTTACTTCGCTAGGCCGGGGAGAGGAATACGCTGGCCAAGTGGACCGCTGAGGAGACTCCTGAGGTGAGGAAGAGTTGCTTATCAAAGGACTAGGCTGGGCAGAGAAAAGGAAACAAGGCATTTAGTCAGAATGAACGGCGTGGGCAGAGCCAGGAGACGGCCTTTCCCCAGCGCTTAGAGATTTCTGAATATTTAACGAAAATACCCTTTCCCTTCCTGCGTTTCCGCCTTTTGATGTTCTTTCCCACTACAGGCTCTCCATTTAGCGTGCTTGTAGTGGCCTTGAGCACTCAGGCTTTCTCTTTACCTCATTCTCCTGCCCATCAGCAAGTTTTGACAAGCAGTGTTATTAAAATTAACTCCCAGTATTACTGCTAGTTTATGCCTTTGAGAATGTATAAATGATAAACAAGATACTTGTAAATATATCTTCAGGAGAATTTCGGTTTTTGTTTTGTCATGCTGGGAACTAATTCTCAAACTTTGGCTATACATATTAGAATCACTTGAAGAGCCTGTTAAAAAAACAGTGCTGGGTCCTACTCCAGAAGTTTCTGGTTTAGTACATTTAGGGTTAGGCCCAATAATTTGCATTTTGTTTGTTTTTATATAATTAACATATAGCATTATATTAGTTTCAGGTGTACAACATAGTGATTCTATATTTGTATATATTGTCTAGTTACCATCTATATATATAGTTACAAAATTTTTTTTCTTATGATGAGAACTTTTAAGATCTACTCTTAGCAACTTTCAATTATGCAATGCAGTATAATTAACTCTAGTCACCATGCTGTACATTACATCCCCATGACTTAGCTATTTTATAACTGGAAATTTGCACATTTTGACCCCCTTCACTTATTTCACCCACCCACACCCCCTACTTCTGGCAACCACAGTCTGTTCTCTGTATCTATGAGCTTGTGCTTTTTTTTTTTAGATTCCACAGATAAGTGACCTCGTATGGTGTTTATCTTTCTCTGTCTGAGCATAATACCTTCCACATCCATGCATGTTGTCGCAAATGGCAAGATTTCATTCTTTTTTATGGCTGAGTAATATGCCATTGTGTGTGTGTGTGTGTGTGTGTGTACACATGTACATACCTCATCTTTATCCATTCACCTGTTAATGGGCACTTAGGTTGCTTCCATATCTTGGCTATTGTAAATAAAGCTGTGATGAAATTAGAGGTACATATATCTTTTCTAATTAGTGTTTTTGTTTTCTTCAGATTAATTTCTAGGAGCGGTATTGCTGGAACATATGGTAGTTCTATTTTTAATTTTTGAGGAACCTCCATACTGTTTTCCATAGTGGCTGCACCACTTTACAATCCCAACAGCCGTGCACGAGTGTTCCCTTTTCTCCATGTCCTTGCCAATACTCATCATTTCTTGTGTTTTTGATAATAGCCACTCTGACAGGTGTGAGGTGATAGCTCATTGTGGTTTTGAGTTGTATTTCCCTGATGATTAGTGATGTTGGGCATTTTTTCTGTACCTGTTAGCCATCTTTATGTCTTAATAATTTGCATTTTTAATAAATTCCCAGCTGATGCTGTTGCTGTTCTGGGGACCACATTTTGAGAACTACTTGTCTAGCATATCTAATAGGTAAAATTTACTGAATTTCAGGCATTCTACTAAATGAGTGGTTTATTTTATATGTAATTCTTATAAAAACTGTAACAGATAGGGGTTAATATTTCTCTAATAGCAGAAGAAACCTGACTGAACATAATGACTGATATTATTCATTCTCAGAGAAGGCTACTGAAGTTTACAAAAAACACACCTCTCCACCTTCAGGCCAGCCACCAGCTTCACATTCTTCTCTGATCTAAAGAATAAGCAGTCACAGAACACTATTGCCCTATGGTTTAAAATACCTGTGCAGATAAAGACAGGCATACACACTACTGGGACAGAATAGAGAGCCCAGAAATAAACCCTCCCATACACAGTCAAATGATTTTTGATAAGGGTGCCAAGATCATTGACTAGAGAAGGATAGTCTTTAAACAAATAGCACCGGTAAAACTGTATATCTACATGCAAAAGAATGAAGGTGGACCTTTACCTAATACCATATACAAAAATTAATTCAAAATGGATCAAGGACCCAGATGTAAGACCTAAAATAATAAAACTCTTAGAAGAAAACGTAGGACCAAAGCTTCACAACATTGGACTTGGTAATGATTTATTGGATATGACACCAAAGGCATGTAACAAAAGAAAAAATAGACAAATTGGACTTACAAAAATTTTTTTTAATTTGTACATCAAAAACCACTATCGGGCTTCCCTGGTGGCACAATGGTTGAGAGTCCACCTGCCGATGCAGGGGACATGGGTTCGTGCCCTGGTCCGGGAAGATCCCACATGCCGCGGAGCAGCTGGGCCCGTGAGCCATGGCCGCTGAGCCTGCGCGTCCGGAGCCTGTTCTCCGCAACGGGAGAGGCCACAACAGTGAGAGGCCCGTGTACCGCAAACAAACAAACAAACAAACAGAAAACACTATCCACAGAGTAAAAAGGCAACCTACAGAATGGGAGAAAATATTTTCACATCATATATCTGATAAAGGATTAATATCCAGAATATACAGAGAACTCCTAAAATTCAACAACAAAAAAGCAAACAGCCTGATTCAAAAATGGGCAAAGGACTTGAATAGACATTTCTTCATAGAAGATATAGGAATTGCCAGTAAGCACATGAAAAGATGGTCAACATCACTAAGCATTGGGGAAATGCAAATCAAAACTGCAATGAGATACAGCCTCACACCCATTAGGATGGCTACTGCTGAAAACAAACAAACAACCAAACAAACAGAAAACAAGTGATGTGGAAAAATTGGAGCCCTTGTGCTCTGTTAGTGGGAATATAAAATGGTATAGCTGCTATGGAAAACAGTATCGTTCTTCAAAAAATTAAAAATAGAATTACCATATGATCCAGCAATTCCACTTTTGTGTATATATCCAAAAGAATTGAAAGCAGGGTCTCAAAGAGATAGTTGTACACCCATGTTCATAGCAGCATTATTCACAATAGCTAAAACATGGAAGCAATCCAAATGTTCATTGATGAATAAATGGATAAGCAAAATGTGGTATATATATCTAATGAATATTTTTCACCCATAAACAGGAAGGCAATTCTGACATATGCTGCAACATGGATGAACCTTATGGAGGACATGGAGGACATTATGCTAAATGGAATAAGCCAGTAACAAAAAGACAAATACCGTATGATTCCACTTATATGAGGTACTTATTAGAGTTGTCAAAATCATAGACAGAAAGTAGAATGGTGGTTGCCAGGGATGAGTGGGAGGGGAGAATGGGGAGTTATTGTTTATAGGTATAGAGTTTCAGTTTTACAAGATGAAGAAGTTATGGGGTTGGATGGTGGTGATGGCTGCACAATAATGTGAATGAATGTATATATAATACCACTCAACTGTACACTTAAAAATGGTTAAGATGGTAAACTTTATGTTATGTATATTTTAACACAGTAAAAAACACTTGTTTACATACCTTTGCTGAACTGTGTTCCCTAGGAGAATAGCTTTGGGCAAATTATTTCACCTCTCCAAGCCTAGGTATCCTCAAAATGGGCAGGTTGACTACAGCAGTGAGACCATCAGGAGCCCTAACTCGTTACTATTTTTCCTCCTTGGGTCTCATGCTTTGAAAGATTCTGTCTTGTAAGGTACATACCATATTTATTAAGAAACTATTTGTTTTCTATTTCTTATTAATTAAAGACATTTTTGTTTCTGATTAGCATAAGATAAACATGATTGCCACCCTGAGTTGCTATGTCAGTCAAAACCAAAAAACAAGGTTTTATTTAGCCTGCACAGACTTAGATAGCTATGTGATTTCTATGAGAACATTTGAAATATTGAAAATTGTTTATGAATTTCTACAGGTTTGGAGACCACAGCCTTGACATCCCAGAAATATTTGATTTTCAAGGTTATTCTTCCTAATACTATGATTCTCTGAAGGTCTGGCTTCCTATAGGCTTAGTGCTGACATAAGGTTATGGAAACTTGTACTACATCAATTATAATTGGCTTGACCAAGGCTTGAGTCTGCAGGATAATTCCATAGATATCTCTGTTTCTTTACTTTGGCCCAGAGATGAAATAGGAATGAGAAGTGAAAATGGAGTTCAGAAAAATGAAATTCAGTTTATATCAACACATTGCTTGGGATCTGGAGCCCAGTTCAAAGAGTCAGAGCACAAACTTCAGCCACAAAGCCTGGCTTGCACTGTTGTAATGCTTAAGAGCATAGACTTTGGAGTTGGGCCGACTTGGGTTTGAATCACAGCTCTGTCACTTATTTGCTGTGTGACCTTGGGGAAGTGACTTAACCCCTCTCAATTTCATCTACAAAATGTAGATATTTTGAGGAATAAATAAGGCTAATATTTCTAGAGCGCTCAGTGCTTTATAGACAGTGTTGTTATCATTTAAGAAAGCAAATACAGTAGTCTTTTACCTTAGCTCTTAATATCCTCTTTCTCATTTCAACATGTGGAAATCATAAATTCTCCTCTACTTTGAGACCAGGTTCAAAATATACCTCTTCATGAAGTTGTTCTGATTTCCCTCAATATAATATAACCTTTGCTTCTGCTTAAAATTCAAGCATTTTGTGCCTCATTAGTGTGCTCCTTTTGTCCCTCAGTAGATTATAAGCTCCTTGGCACAAATACTTCCTAGAACCTAACACATTACCTTGCATATAATATAGGGTCAATCCATGTCTAGTGGAATTTATCACCAGTTACTTTTTTTTTTTGGTACGTGGGCCGTCTCTCTCGGACGTGCAGGCTCAGCGGCCATGGCTCACGGGCCCAGCCGCAAAAACTTATTCTGGGATTTTGACTTTGATAAATTTGGGGAGAGTCTAAGGAAGCGGACATTCTAGATTTGGTGCTGTCAAAAAGCAGGGACAGGCTTCCCTGGTGGCGCAGTGGTTGAGAGTCTGCCTGCCGATGCAGGGGACACGGGGTCAGGGGACACGGGTTTGTGCCCCGGTCCGGGAAGATCCCACATACCGCGGAGCGGCTGGGCCTGTGAGCCATGGCCGCTGAGCCTGCGCGTCCGGAGCCTGTGCTCCGCAACGGGAGAGACCACAACAGTGAGAGGCCCGCGTACCACAAAAAAAAAAAAAAAAAAAGCAGGGACAACACTATGATTGGATATCTCAATAAATTTTATCTATAGGGAGAGCAAACTAGAGCAAAGATAAAGCTATAATGGTAAAGAAGAAGCAATCATTCATTTAGGTGACAGGGAAATATTTTGTGGGGTTGTTGAATAATCTTATCTGAAGTGGATGTTCTTGTGACATTGTTTATGTCCAGGGACAACATAGCTTAGCTGTATCAAATCGGTTCCTGGATATTAAGGGTAGTTTTTTTTTCTTTCTCACCACATTTCACTTATAAAAACCTCATTTGATGTTTCTAATTCAGAAATTATAAAAGGTAATTTTGCTTTGCTCTTGTTGTTGAACTCTAAAATTTAGGCTATCACAAATAAGTGTTGGAGGGCTCTCTAACTGGTCTTGGACCTAAGAAAAAATTTTCCTTTTGGGAACTTTCTTCTCCCCTCAAAAGTTTTGCATTTTGAGCAGTATAAGAACTCCTTGATATACATGTAGATAGAAATATTTTATTGCCCTTGATTAATTAACCATGATCATAACATAAAGGTTTTAAAGTGACCTTGGAGTCAGGCCATCTAAGTTTATTTCTCAACTCTGATACTTGCTGGCTTTGTGATTTTTAGAAAGTTGTTTAATTTCTCTGTTCATCAGGTTTCCTTATCTATAAAATAGGTTTAATAATACCTATGAGACATTGTTGGAAGGATTATATAAGATAACTCATGAGCTCTACTAGAAAATAAGCCCAGTGAGAGCAAGAATCTTGTCCAAGTGGTTAACCCCCCTATTCTCACTAGCACAGTGCCTACTAGCACATACCAGGTGCTCAATAAATATTGGTTAAATGATTGAATGTAAAGCACTTATCATGGCCTTATGACCTATTAAGCATTCAAAACTGTTGGTTATTATATTTATTGTTATCACTATTATTATTCTCATAAGGATATGAGAATATCCTTTTACCCAAATGAAGTTGCCCATTCATCTCATTCTCTAGAGCTGTACCAGCAATGTAGTTATAATACTGTTTGGAACCAGTCATATTACAGCAGCTGTACTTTGCTTATATCTTCTAATTGGGTCTAAACTTTTGATTATGCTCATAAGCTTTCTACCATCAAGTTTAACCTGTCATCACAGTGTTATATAGTGAACTTCAGCAAACCCACTGAAGCCCTTATTCTTACCCCTCTCTATAAAACCACTTCAAAGTCTATGTGGCAGTTTCACTTGGAGCCTGACCCTTACCATACCATAACCCTGAAATATGTGTGAGCCCTGCTCTTACTCCTCTTTACCAGTTGGACTTCCTTAGACTTGTTTCTTGGTTACATTTTCTATTCTCTTCTTATTTATGGTGGAATTACTTGCATAAGCTCAGATGATATCTGCAACTGTGGGATACACTTTTGTCAAAATTTTAAAAGGCCTGAAGTTTGATCATATTCTTCTCAAAGTTCTGTGTTAATTATTAAATAATGGCTCATGGTGAGAGGAAATGATATATTTGGCTTTAAGCATTTTGCATTTGAGTTAATAAAAGGAGACATTCCAGAAGGAAGTGAAAATATGAAAATTAAGCTTCAGTGAAAGTTAAGCATATAGAAACAGTTTTAAATATTTTATCATGAATAGATTTATATCCTATTAGTATATTATACATTTTTCCCTAACCTCATTCCTGAAATCTCACCCAGTCCTTGACCCTATTTGGCAAAGCTCAGAATTGGAATAAAGCCAAGGATTTGGGTAAGGCTCAGTGATAAAAATAAGAGGGCCTGATGCTTGGTAATTAAAAATAACAAAATCTTTATAAAGCAGTATTAACATGTCACCAGGGTCACTAAATCAGTTTGGAACATGGCAGCACCTGTGCATAAGAGCAACCAGATTTTAAAATGGGTCATGGAGTCTGGGTACTTTTGGAAAATCTTGTTTTCCCTTGTGAACTCTTCTCTGCATAGGGACTATTTTTTGACAATCATTTAGCCAGTCCAGCTAGTCTGGATTAGTACTTGCTGACATGTTGTAGGCTGCTACATTTTTTAAATGTTCCTATTCATTTCTAAAAGAAATGAATACTAATTAATCACAGTTTGGAAATACTGAAATTAGAAAGAAGGGAAAAAATTTCCCATAGCCCCGCCATTGAAATATACTATTCGTATTTAGGATATTTCCTAAATCTTTTTTTTCCTTTGGAAAGTTTTTTAAAAAATAGAATCATACTGATGTATAACTATGAATGCTGCTTTCCTTATTAAATGTTATGGCATAATTGTGTTCCTATGTTGCTAGTTAGAGCCATAAATATTGACTTTCAAGTGTTTTTTTTAAAATTAAATAACAGAAGGTTAAATAAGATCAAACTTAAACTACTGTGAATTATTCCTTTTTGCCAGTTATTTAGGTTTTCCAGTTTTTACTATTATAAACATGCTACAATAAATATCCTTTTATATTCCTCTTTGTGTACATGTGCATATAATTCTCTAGGAGAGATTTCAAGAAATGGAATTCCTGGTTGAAAGGTACTTGCATATAATATTTTGGTAGCTACTGTCAAATTGCCATCCAAAAAGCCTGCACCAATTTAAATTAACACCGACAGTGTTTTACTGTTTTCATTTGCATTTTCCTATTGGTGCAGTTGAGCATCTTTTCATGTGTTTAATTATTCATTTTTATTTTTTCTTTTGTGAATTATTATTCTTATCCTTCCCTAATGTTTTATTGTGTTGTCTATTGTTTTGTTATTGACTTCTACAAGAAACAAAAATGACAGGTGTCAGATAGGAGGAGCTAGCCTGCAACTAGTACCTAGGCCCAGGCGTTCCCTACTTAATATAAACAACTACAGAGAATAACCAACATCAGACAAGGTTATTCTGTGATTCCAATGGAGCAGGACAAAAATACAACCGTTCTGAAATTGTCTGAGCACAGATAAAAACAAGAACACTGTACAAATCACAAAAAATGACCAAACATCCCCTTCTCCCAGGGAACAGGAGGGCCTGCTGCTGCTTTACAATTACAGCTTTAGCTCCATTCAGCTTCTCTCACCTCCTAGATAAAAATTAAGATATCCAGTCAGAGAATTGCCCCCATTTCTGACAGACTCTCCGCAAATGTAACACAAGCCCAAACCACAAAACAATCCCCTCTTAACCCCATCTTACGGAAATGTTCCACCTGTTGCCCATGGTGTGCAGTCTTCCTTGTTGCAGTATTAGACTCAACTCTGCTTGCCTACTGTTGTGTTTCCTGGTACTTTTGGCTGGTGGGCACAAACATCTGGATGTTGATTGCTCTCATGCATGACACAGATATCTTTTTCCTTGTCTTTCTCTTGTCTCTTAACCTCGTTTATGGTATCTTCTGTTATTGATAAGTTTCTAATTTTATGTTGTCAGTTTTTTAAAATTAATTTTTATTGGAGCATAGTTGCTTTACAATGTTGTGTTAGTTTCTACTGTACAGCAAAATGGATCAGCTATACATATACATATATCCCCTTTTTTTTGGATTTCCTTCCCATTTTGGTCACCACATTGCATTAAGTAGAGTTCCCTGTGCTATACAGTATGTTCTATGTTGTCAGTTTTATCAGTCTTCTCCTTGATGACTTCTTAGTTTTGTGACTTGTTTCCCTGCCTTAGATCATAAAAAGAGTATTAGTATCCTATATTTTCTTTTAATACTTTTACTTTTTTTTAATGTTTAGCTCTTTAATCATCTGGACTTTAATTTTTTTTTGGACTTTAATTTTGTGTACAGATAATGAGGACTGAAGTTCTTTACAAATATAGGTCACTTCAGAACTTAATTCACATCCATCACTTTCTCTGGATGGCTTTCCTTGACTCTCTCCCCCTCCATTTTAATGTTCTGGGTTAGGAGTCTTTGCCTTTTGTTCCCATACCACACATCACAACAATCATCGCTTCTGTCTTAGAATAGTTTGCAGGAGAGCAAGGGCAGCACTTTTATTTATTGTTTTACCTCCGTGTCTAATGTGTTGCCGACATAGGAGTTTAATAAATATTTATCAATTAACTGTCATCTTTACTTCGTCTTCTAGGAACAAGGGCCAGATCTTATTTGATGGGCTTCTACCAGTGTTTGTTGAACTGAGAATGAAAGAAAAGAGAAATTTTTGTCCCTGGGCTATCTATGTTGCCTTGGTAACGGGGCGGGCCTTTCAGGCCTGCAACTGCACTTGTGCATTACAATTGGATAAAAAATTGACTGCTTATCTCATTCTTGTTAACAATTTTCTCCCCACCTACTACACTTAAAACTAAAATTATGCAAGCTGCAGGAATAATTTCCATGAAGATTCGCCAAAGCCCCTTTTGTGGGGCTTTGGCTCCTCCTTCTTGTCTTAAGGCTGAGGGGACGCACGCAGCAGACTTCCGTCCTCAAAGGACGACGGGCATCAAAAAGAGGGACGATGTGGGGTCCCGGGACTACCACAAGAGGTGATGAAAGACTGGGTGCCTGGAGTGGGTGAAAGCCAAAAGCTCCGGTCTTGTTGCTTACCCCTTTCAGGTACTCTGAAGGCTGGGTGGGTCTAACTTGTCAATACTCCAATCGCGGGGTTGGGGGAGATAGGGGGCGGAGGAGAATCTGGTGCTAATGGTCAGAGCATGCGCGCCCCCTCAAAAGGCTGTTCTGAGACCACAAGCGGAGCGGTGGTTTCTGGGAAATGTAGTCTCAGAGCCTTCTGTGTCCTGAGTCTGATGTGGAGCCTGAGAGGCCGCTAAGCCTCAAGATGCTGTCGTGGTCATTTGCCTCTGAAGGAAAAAGGCTGTTGTGCTCCTTATTAATGAGACATAGAAGAATAAGAAATGGGTAAAAAGATAGCTATAGACAATCTGGAGTAGAATTTGGCAGCCTCCTAAATTTCACCCTCCTGAACAGGCCCTACTCTCCTTCAGTCTCTTGCCTTGGAACTGCAGAGTGTTCCAGAATCTGACTAGGACTTTTATTTTGTTCACCCAAGCATTAGGGTGAGGAAGTTGGGGATGTGTTTAGTTTTTGTTTCTCCCTGAGAGTGCCAATTAGAAAGCCCCAAATATGTAAAGATGCTCAGCACAGTGCTTGGCACAAAAAAGCTAGTAGATATTGGTGTTTGTTGAATCTAACATGGTAAAGGCTCTGGGAATAAAAGTATTACCCATTATGGGTTAGGAACTTGGAAGGGAGCAATATATGGTGTGGGTCAGAGGCTCCATGGATCTGCCCTTGTCCATTACTTGACTACTGACAGTAGGTCTTGGCCAGCTCTCTCATTTCACAGAAGAGAAAACAGAGATAAAAGGCCCCACCCAGGGTTCCACCACTGTATAGCAAAAACATTGAAACTAGTACCCAGGGCTCTCCCTCCAATGATTTAGCTCTAAGTGAGCCAATGAAGTATGGAAATCAGCTTCTCACACCTCCGGGGGTGGATAAAGGCCAGACAGGCAGTGTCAGGGAAAGGTAATGTTAGAATCTGGGTTTTCTGCCTAGACAAATGGAAGCCTCCTGCTCCTAGGGAATATGATGTGTAGCTCGGCTCTACAAAGAGAGCTTACCCTTCCTTTGAGCTTCAGGACAGGACGATTAACTGTTTGAATCCCCAGTGACAAGGAACTTGGGACACATGAAATTGGTAAAGTGGACATATTCAGCTGTATCATACAGTCCGGCCTAAGCTAGATTATCCTTTCCATTTCATGTCTTTTCCTCCTCCTAATGATTCTTATCAATTCTAAACTAACCTCTGAAATGATGGGTTTAGAGGGTTTCATTCTTTCTTTCCTAGATAACTTTAGAAATTGAATTTCTAATTGAGTGATGACCCCTAACATGGAAAACGGAAATAACAGAGGCCTTGGTCTTAGAAAAGCCTAGATTCAAGTCCCAGCTCTATCATTAAATCTGACATAACCAAGTTACTTCTCTGAGTTTTCTCATCTACTAAGTGGGGATACGAATACTTCATAAGGCTGTGGTAGATAGTCTTGAAAAAAAACCTCACAAGTGAGATTTTTATCAGAGTAAAGCACTAACATGTGGTAGAAAGCACATCGGTTTCAAGGGTTTTGAACTTGGCTTCTCTCTGGTCCCCAAATGTCCGTGAATTATAGTTGAAGAACTAGAAAAGCAGGATACACAAATAAAAGCTTTTAGAGGAAATCCTGGGAGAAGATCTTTCTCCCTGAGGGAACAGTGTATAATGGAAATTTGGAATGGTATCACATAGACTGAGATAGTGTTTAATTTCCATATAGCTCCTGTATTCACAGGGCTGCACTTCTGAAGTCTGTATCTCTTTTCACCTGGGAATAAAGGAGGCCTAAGGAGGCCAGAGACCTGTACCTATGGAGGCCAAAGACCTGTATGCAGAAAACTATAAGATACTGATGAAAGAAATCAAAGGTGACACAAACAGATGGAGAGATATACCATGTTCTTGAATTGGAAGAATCAATATTGTGAAAATGAATATACTACCCAAAGCAATCTACAGATTCAATGCAATCCCTATCAAATTACCAATGGCAGTTTTCACACAACTAGAACAGAAAATTTTACAATTTGTATGGAAACACAAAAGACCCCAGATAGCCAAAGCAATTTTGAGAAAGAAAAACAGAGCTGGAGGAATCAGACTCCTTAACTTCGCACTATATTACAAAGCGACAGTAATCAAGACAGTATGGTACTGGCACAAAAACAGAAATATAGACCAATGGAACAGGATAGAAAGCCCAGAGATAAACACACGCACCTATGGTCAACTAATCTGTGACAAAGGAGGCAAGGATATACAATGGAGAAAAGACAGTATCTTCAATAAGTGGTGCTGGAAAAACTGGACAGCTACATGTAAATGAATGAAATTAGAACACTACCTAACACCATACACAAAAATAAACTCAAAATGGATTAAAGACTTAAATGTAATACCAGACACTATAAAACTCTTAGAGGAAAACATAGGCAGAATACTCTTTGACATAAATCACAGCAAGATCCTTTTTGACCCACCTCCTAGAGTAATGAAAACAAAACCAAAAATAAACTAATGAGACCTAATGAAACTTAAAAGCTTTTGCACAGCAAAGGAAACCATAAACAAGATGAAAAGACAACCCTCAGAATGGGAGAAAATATTTGCAAATGAAGCAATAGACAAAGGATTAATCTACAAAATATACATACAGCCCATGCAGCTCAATATTAAAAAAACAAACAACCCAATCAAAAAATGGGTAGAAGACCAAAATGGACTCTTCTCCAGAGAAGACATACAGATGGCCAAGAGGCACATGAAAAGCTGCTCAACATCACTAATTATTAGAGAAATACAAATCAAAACTACAATTAGGTATCACCTCACACCAGTTAGAATGGCCATCATTAAAAAATCTACAAACAATGAATGCTGGAGAGGGTGTGGAGAAAAGGGAACCCTCTTGCACTGTTGGTGGGAATGTAAATTGTTACAGCCACTATGGAGAACAGTATGGAGGTTCCTTAAAAAACTAAAAATAGAACTACCATATGACCCAGCAATGGGCATATACCCAGAGAAAACCATAATTCAAAAAGACACATGCACCCCAATGTTCATAGCAGCACTATTTACAATATCCAGGACATGGAAGCAACCTAAATGTCTATCAACAGAGGAATGGATAAAGAAGATGAGGTACATATATACAATGGAATATTACTCCATCATGAAAAGGAAAGAGTGCCATTTGCAGAGACGTGGATAGATGTAGAGACTGTCATACAGAGTGACATAAGACAGAAAGAGAAAAACAAATATAATATCGCTTATATGTGGAATTTAGAAAATGGTACAGATGAACTTATTTGCAAAGCAGAAATAGAGACATAGAAGTAGAGAACAAATGTATGGACACCATGGTGGGAGCAGGGTGGGATGAACTGGGAGATTGGGATTGACATATATACACTGTTGATACTATGTATAAAATAGATAACTAATGAGAACCCACTGTATAGCTCAGGGAGCTCTACTCAGTGCTCTGTGGTGACCTAAATGGGAAGGAAATCCACAAAAGAGAGGATACATTTATATGTATAGCTGGTTCACTGTGCTGTACAGTAGAAACTAACACAACATTATAAAGAAACTATACTCCAATAAAAATTAATTTAAGGGCTTCCCTGGTGGCGCAGTGGTTGAGAGTCCACCTGTCGATGCAGGGGACATGGGTTCGTGCCCCGGTCTGGGAAGATCCCACATGCCGCGGAGCGGCTGGGCCCGTGAGCCATGGCCGCTGAGCCTGCACGTCCAGAGCCTGTGCTCGCAATGGGAGAGGCCACAATAGTGAGAGGCCAGCGTACTGCAAAAAAAAAAAAAAAAAAAAAATAATAATAATAATAATTAAAAAAATAATAATTAAAAAAAGCTGGCTTCCCCCTGGCCTGAAGTTGTTCTCTGAGCTAGATAATGCCTTTAGGGCCAGACATTGGAGCTGGAAGGGTACCCTGCAATGAAACTCAGGAACATTGCCCCCATGGAATCAGAAGTTCAGCCTAAGTGGGAACTCTTTTGGCCCCAATATTTCCTGCCATAGCTTCTTTGAATTAGTTCTGACTCAATTCTGGCAGCTATGCCTTGAGTTCAGTCAGAACCACACCAAGGAACAGAATCTGCCCAAGAATATCTAGTCCTGGGTTCAGTAGCAGCATCCAAAATGTGGTGAAGAATCTGTGACCATGACATAAGAGAAAACTTGCAGAAAGAGCCCTGGAAGCTCACACAGTAGATGAAATGGGGTACTCGTATTAAGGGGGGGTGTGGGGCTAGAAGGGCAGAGTTGGAGGAAAGGAATGGAGCTCATTGCCTCTT
Organism: Mesoplodon mirus; assembly: GCF_964341445.2. Classification (NCBI taxonomy): domain Eukaryota; kingdom Metazoa; phylum Chordata; class Mammalia; order Artiodactyla; family Ziphiidae; genus Mesoplodon; species Mesoplodon mirus. Next base: position 54,918,177 of record NC_138987.1, on the reverse strand, counting down.
TGTTTTCTGTAAGGACACATACAAATACAGTATGTAGAATACTTGTAAATGTTTTTGAGAATTTTCTCCCAGAAAGGAAAACAATGAACAGAGAGGAAGGAGTTTATGTTTGGACCAGTACCCTTCCTTCATGTTACGAAGATTTATATTTCGTTTGGGCCCCTAATCTTTTGAAAGAAGAGGTTAGTGATCCTTTTCTGAGGCCCATTAGCCCCCAGTATTGATTTGTTTCTTTGCTTGAAGTTATTAAATATTGAAGCACAGCAGAGGTCATGATAGGTATGAATGAAACTAGAGGGCAACACAGTAGAGTAGTGACTGGAAGGTCCTGCTAACTCTCATTACCCTGTATCTCAGTAGATCCTAGCTCAAGCTGTAGGCCAGAAGTTTTTGAAAATTTCTTTATTCTCCTTAACAACCCCTGAAAACAGGACTTTATTTTCTGTTTTCCCTTCTCTTATTCTATGCAAAAGTCAGGCCACTTTTTCAAGAAGCCTCAATCCTGAATGCTACAGCAAACAAGGAATGGTGTTCAGATCACAATCCAGAAATAGGACCAGGGAGTTCTTTTGGTGGAGTTAGCATCACTGAGTTCCCCAGTAGCGAAAACTGTACCATAACCTGAAGAAGAAGAGGAGTCACAACATCTGTATCCCAGATTAGAGGAAGAGGGAAGGCCTAGGTAAGTGAGTGGAAGTTTCAGAAGTTTAAGCCCGATATGGACGCACGGGACAGAGAACTGTTTATGACCTCTATCCTTTGTCCCCACCCAAAACTTTTTAGTCTCACTTTCTGAGAAACATATTCAGATTGGGACCAACCAAACTAACTTTCTAGAATCAATTTTATGGAGAGTGGATCTAGATTTCAAATTAATGATAGAAAAAACTACATTTCAGTTTTCATTTTCTTAGGGTGGCTAGTAGTATTACCTTTGGGGAGATAGACCCTCTTGTGATGAAAAAAATCAGAATACTGCTTTTTTCTAATTACTTTCTTTTATGGATCATCCACCCTCCTAGTTTCCCTCTCTTCTTACTGACAGTAATACTAGACTGGAATGTGGCATCCCTAGTTTTCTTAGAATCAGGTCCTCAGTTTTTCTCTGTTCTTAATTGAGAAGATGACAGGTTAAGTTAATGATTCCAAAATCATAATGCTGGGAAATGGGGACTGCCATGAAATTCGGTGATGAAATTTGACAAAAAGCTTCAGTAGTGAAGCTAAAGGAGATGATTTTCTGATAGTTTAGAGTGTGTGTTTGCTTATATGTGCATGTATTTCTGGAATATGATTTCAGAAAGGTGCTAAAAGAGGAAGGATGGTCCTATGTGTACCCATCCTGTGACACTAAGCTTCCAGGTCATGAGTATGCAAACCTTTTCTGTAGAGGGCCAGATAGCAAATATTCTTTACTTTTCTGGCCACTGTCACTGTCACAACTACTCAGCTGTACTGGTAGCAAAAAAAAAAATCCATGGACAAAAAATAAACAAGTGAGTGACACCGAAATATGAATTTCATATAATTTTGTCATAAAATATTCTTCTTTTGATTTTTTTCAGCCACTTAAAATTGTAAAAGCCATTCTTACCTCATAGGTCATACTAAAACAGGTGGCAGGCTGATTTTCCCTAAGGGGTATGGTTTGCCCACCCATATTCTATGTCCATGAGATTTCTCTGTGCATTTTGGGACATAAAGAGGGGAGTGTAAGCTGTGGGCATTTACAACGGGAGAGCAAGCTGGATATTCAGAGTGAATATCCAATTTATATATAGGCCAAAATCAGGTATTATGGCCTCTCTTGGAACCCATGAATTTTAAATATTACTTTTGATTTTGATTAACATAATACACGCACTAAGTATAAAGAGTTATCAAATAGTACTGAAAGACTTAGTGTAAATATAGTGACTACCCCACTCCTCTTTGCTTCCCCAAGTCTTCCTCCTCAGAAGCAACAACTTCTGACTCCTTTTCTAGCTGTGTCTTCTGGCTTTTATACATCTCCATTTACTTATCTCCAAATTTCTAATCTTGTTCATTCATTTATTTTTGACATTGTCCTTTGACATCCTATTTTGGTAGATAGGAATGGTGGAGAGAGGATTTAGCTTTGGTGTGCTTCCATCCTCTCTGGCTTTTCCTTCCCCATCCTCCCAGTGGAGTTACAGTATAGTTTTTTATTAATCAGTATTCAGTATTTATATGATTATTGTCTGTCCAGATATTTCTATCATATTATTGTAAGGTACTAGGATTACATTCTTATGTCTTTCCCTAAAGTACACGGGGAGGGGGAAGGGTAAGCTGGAACGAAGTAAGAGAGTAGCACTGACATATATACATTACCAAATGTAAAATAGATAGCTAGTGGGAAGCAGCCACATAGCACAGGGAGATCAGCTCGGTGCTTTGTGACCACCTAGAGGGGTGGATAGGGAGGGTGGGAGGGAGGAGCAAGAGGGAGGAGATATGGGGATATATGTATACGTATAGCTGATTCACTTTGTTATACAGCAGAAACTAACACACCATTGTAAAGAAATTATACTCCAGTAAAGATGTTAAAAAAATAATTGCTTTGTTTTTTTCGCAGTTTTTACATAATTTTTTTTTACCGATTGCTATTTCTTCTCATATCTTCCAATAATCTCTCACTATAATTTTCCACAAGAGCAATTTTATCAGCTAATATATCAGTTCCAGAGTGTGTGTGTGTGTGTGTGTGTGAGTCTATGGGGGATTGAGAGAGACAGACACACAGACAGACACTTAAGACTCTTCCAAGAGATTCATTCTGCCCTGCTTGCTTTTTGGTCCTGCTCTGAAACTGTGATCCTGGGACTTCCTTTTACTGCCATCCTAGGAATTCCCTTTGGCTTTCTTCTGATTTGGATTCCCTGTTTCCTGGATCTCATGCCTTTGTGTTTTTGGGGGGGAATACACTTACCAGTAGCTTTGTGAAGATTAAAAAATGGAATAATGACAGGGAATGGGGATGACAGCCCTTAATATGTATTTTTTTGAGTTACACTGCTCTAATCTGGTACATAATTCTCATTTTAGGGTATCTCTTCATCCTTGGGGATTTCTTTCACCTCTCACTTCTGCTGGATCTCCTGTCTTCTGCATCCCATATCTTCCTCTTAGTTTACTCCCTTTTTTAAAAGTAAACTATCCTCTAGTATCTTCTGAGAAAAAGTGCAAAGAAGATAAATGTAAGAACTTGCATGTCAAAAATGTGTTTATTATACCCTCTCATTTGATTGGTAGTTTCACAGGATATAGTGTTTTAGGTTGGAAATACTATTTTTCTTTAGTATTTATCCATTGTTTTCTAGATTCTGGAGTAACTTTTGAGAAGTACAAAACCATTTTTGGTTTATGATTCTTTTTAACTTATTTCTATCTTTCTATTTTTCCATATTTCTGTCTATCTGGAAGCTTATAGAATTTTCTTTGTCCCAGTATACTATAATTTTACAGTGGTGTACGTCAATGTTTTTTTATTTTCTTTATCACAATGAGCATTTTTGGACCCTTCAATCTGAAAATTCATGCAGTGTAAGAAACTGTTAGGTTCTAAGAAAAAGAAATTATCATGGTGATGGTTTTCTCCCATGTGGTAGCCTCTTTGGCTCTTTGCCTTACTTCCTGGGAGATATCTTTAACTTTATTTTCCAATTCTATTGAAATTTTCATTTCTGTTATCATATTTAATGCTAAGAGCCCTTTCTTTGTTTTCTAAATATTCCTTTTTATACTTGCTTCATGGATGCATTTCATCTCTCTGGGTGTTGACTTTTGGTTTTCTTCTCTCTACATATTGTCTGTTTCTTCTAGCTGCTCTTTTTGTTCCTATTAGTTTGATTTGGTCTTTATCTTTCATATTGAAAGCTTTCCTCATTTTCCTAGTAATACTTTGTTGCCTGTTCATATTTACAGTGGAAGACTAAAATATGGATGAAATTCCAAGTTCTTTGGTGGGACTTGTCAACTTTGAGGGTTTTTTTATTGTTTAATTTGGTTGGGTCTTTGGTTAGGAAGCCCTGATGTCAATACATTTAGGCCTTTCCTCTTAGGCTGCTCTGATTCCTCAGCGAAGACTCTTCCAGTCTTCTACCTGGAGGCTTAAGACGTGGCTGTCAGCATCTGTAAGTTAAGGTGGGAAAGAGATCTGGGCCTCTTAACATTTAGGAAGCATATGTTTCTTTAATCCCTCCTATTTTAAGCATAATATTAATGCTTTCAAGTAGACCTAGTGTGTCTGAGACCAAATCACTGCTTCTTCTCTGCAAAGCATAAACTCCCAATTTTCTGCTAGGGTGAGTGAGAGATGATCTCACAACAGTGTGCAATGGGAAAAGGGATGAAAGGATTGAAAAGTTTTTAAGGTAGCTTTCAACCAGTTCTTCCTATTTTAGCCTTTACCTCATACCTTTCATTCCCAATTCCAGAGGATTTTGCAGTACACATGAGTTTATTCTCAGTTCCATACCCCTGCCTAGCTACTGGCCTGGAATTTATCTTTCTTAGCTCTGCAAAATCAGATACCACACATTTATCTACCTTCAGTTTCCAAAATATATTGTTTCTGATGTTTTATCTTTTGTTTACTCTGTAGATTTGTGTCTTTTGGAAAAAAAAAACCCTCTTTCCTATAGTTTATGCAGGGTTTAGGAGAGAGCAAAATTAGATGTTTGTGTTCAGATTACAGTCTTCTGGCTCCCATAAACTTTGACCTCTCTCATTGGCCCTCAGTTAATTCTCTAACAATATGTAGAATGCCAGTTCAACAAAAGCAAATGGCCAGTTTGCCAAATTGTCAATTCACCAAATCATTTCAACAAATTTACCTCTTTATTTTAACTATATACTACTATTTAAAGCTTTTTAAAAATTATTTGTTGCCTAACAGCGTTTTAAATAATGTTTTGTTTTCTTTACCCCATCTCTTGCTACTATAGCTAGATTTTGAGGGACAAATAGAGGAAGAGATTAAAGATTATAAAAATAATAGAGTAATAAGAATGTATTCTGGAATATGAAGACTTCTAATGATTTTATTTAAGAATATATTTTTCATGAGTATATTTTAATAATTACTTAAGTAGATTCTACTTATTAGGATAAAAGTATTTGTTGAAAAATTCTTATTAATAGAATATTAATGTTCTGTTATTATATAATAATTAATGCCAATAAAGTTCTTCTTTGGGCAGAAATCCTTATTTTTTATGTATTTTAAAATTCTTGTTTAAGAATTCTTTCTCAGCAGATTATTTCATAATTGATGCTAGATATAATAAGCTATCTTGAAAGCAAAAAGAAAAGTTCAACCAGAAGCTTATTCATTTGACTTCCTCTATGATGAAGTTTTTATGAATCCTACTATAGAGAATTTTGTTCCCTATACATGTAAAACGAAATTCAGACTCCTTCCCTGACCTACACTCCCTTCATGAACAGTCCTCTGGACACCTGTGCCACTCCTCTCCACTTTGCTCACCCTGCTCCAGTCACACTAGTCTTTCTTATTTCCATCTTAACACTCGGCACTTTCTGTTCTTTCTGCCTGTAACCCTCTGTTCCAAAATCTTCATACTTGCTCCTTCATATCATTCTTTTCTCAGGTCATTCCTTGAACACCCAATATAAAGTAGTATAGCATTTATTATTATCTGAATAATATCCTGTTTGTTTACTTATTGATTTGGTAGTTAACTTCCCCTTCCTCTAGAATCTACAATCCATAAGAGCAAGGGACTTGTCTGCCTTCTTCACTGCTACATCTCCTGCATCAAGTGTCTGGAGCATAGTAGATGCTCGATAAATATAAGGCTGAATCTCAAATGTTTAAAGTTCTAGAATACAGTGGTCTAGAAGCCCCCTGATACATGGATAAAGGAGGAACCCATATGACACACACATATAACAGTGTGTGAAGACTTAAGTGTATCTTTCTTCCAGAAAGAATGGAGGAGCAAAATTTCTCAATCAGAACTAAGAGGGACTCAAGCAGGAGACCTGCTGAAATATTGTTTCACTGGATAATGATTTGTGCTGGCTTTTTTTCATTAAGCAAGAGCTGACTTTAATTTTATAAGCAGAGTGAATGGCCCATAATTGGAAAAGGAATTACAAGAAGTTACTGGAAATAATTGAGCAGTGATTTATCATTAAGAGGAAGTCTATGCCAGTAGGAAGTCTCTGCCCCTTCTGCTCACTTCTATCTTTCCTTAAAAAAACTTACCTTCTATTTGGCTTTCACCTCTTTTGCTTGTTGCCTACTCTTTTCCTTTTAACTAGACCCCTTTCCATCACTTACACAATAACTTCTTGGGTTATAAAGAGAGATTTGGTTTCTCTGTTAAACAGTACAGGAGTCAGGAAATACTACCACATTCCTCAAGTATTAAATCTCAAATTTACTTATCTTTGTGCATTTAAAAAATTTCTATAGATTTTTGCCTTTCTACTATTTGAAGAAAACATCCAGCTAAGGAAAGAAAAAGTGAGGAATTTTTAAATGGGATACTATCAAGATTATGGGCAGACTTCATGGGGGGGAATGAATGGTAAATCTTGCAGGATAGTACTAGACTGGCACTTTATCTAATATTGTTCTTCTTCTGAAATTTCATTGGGCCTATTCATGACTGACCTTATCCTAGACTTAGAAATAAGAAGTGACAGAATGGGAATCGTTAATTAGTTGAGTCAGTGTCTAAAAATTCCTAGTATAGGACTTTCTGGTAAATTATGAGTTAGCAGGTATTACTTAGGCTCAAGCCTTAAATGAAGGCTTTCTGTTTTCTCTGATCCCCAGCTCTAAATTTTGGGACCTATACTCCCAGATGTGCTTGCAAAGAGAAAAAAAGACTGTGGCTCCCCAAGAGGAGCCCTAAGTCCACTTATGCATTTAGCTCTATGTGGAAGAGAAATGTTAATAAGGGTAGCTGGCCTGCCCCCTAGGGACTAAGGTCAGCGGAGTCAAGAAGGTAAGAAGGTGCTTGGGGACTTTAGAGCTTATATAATTTCCACGGTTTCTAAAGCTTCATGCATAAACATGAAACAGGCTGTTTTTTCACTGGTGATGCATACTTGCAATAACAGCATCCATTTAATGGACCAGTGGAATATATTGTGGAAGGAAAAGGTGATCAAGATCCCTGCAAACTAAATTATGAAGTAGGGCTGGAGAGTTGGTATATCTCTGAGGTAGGACAGTGAAGGTGTATTGCTTGCCTTGTTAACTGAAAGCAAACTGTTTCTTGTGGTCTTAACTAACAGGTATCAAGAAAAAAGCATTTGGTTAAGCATTGAAACCACATCTGGTACAGAAGCTGCAATTGGAGTCACCACCTGATAAGCTTATGATAATCCACTCTCATTCTCCAAGATCCATCTGCCTTCTGCACAGGCCACATAGGAGAGTTGAATGGGGATGTAGTGGGACTCACCACTCCTGCATCCCTCAAGTCCTTGATGGTGGTACTAATCTTTGCAATCCCTTCAGCAGTATGGTAGTGCTTTTGGTTTATGATTTTCCTAGGTAGAGGCAGTTCTAGTGGCTTCGACTTTGCCTTTCCCACCATAATAGCCCTCACTCCGCAAGTCAGAGAACTAATGTGGGGATTCTGCCAAGCGTAGATTCTTATTTTTTAGTAATCATTTATTTATTTATTTATTTTTATATTTATTTTTGGCTGTGTTGGGTCTTCGTTTCTGTGCGAGGGCTTTTTCTAGTTGCTGCAAGCGGGGGCTACTCTTCATCGCGGTGTGCGGGCCTCTTCACTATCGCGGCCTCTCGTGTTGCGGAGCGCAGGCTCCAGACGCGCAGGCTCAGTAGTTGTGGCTCACGGGTCTAGTTGCTCCGCGGCATGTGGGATCTTCCCAGACCAGGGCTCGAAACCGTGTCCCCTGCATTGGCAGGCAGATTCTCAACCACTGCGCCACGAGGGAAGCCCTAAGCGTGTATTCTTGAAATGGAGAAATAACCACACAATAGGTTTGGTGACCCACTGTGCCCTCTCTGAGATGGATCTGACCTAAAACTTCATTGATCACCTAACCTCTATAAGCCTGTATTCTGCCTGGTGGACCACAGTGACATTTTGGGTTTCCTGGAATTTGTATCAGTTCAGAGTCAGTGTCCAGTAGTCCGTGAAAGGTTTGATTATTTCATTTTCTTCAGTGCGCAGTAACTCTGATAAAAGGCCATAAGTCCCTTTGGGGAAGGCCAGGAGAAAGATTAACAGTATCAATTTTATATATCTCAAGAGGTTTATTATAAGGAACTGGCTTGTATGATTATAAAGGCTAAGAAATCCCACAGTCTGCCATCTGCAAGCTGGAGACCCAACAAAGCTGGTGGTATAGTTCTAGTGCAAGTCCAAGGGCCTGAGAACTGGGTCACCAATGATGTTAAGTCCCAGTATAAGGGCAGGAGAAGACCAATACCAAAACTCAAGCAGTCAGAGAGCACAAATTCTCCTTTCCTCTGCCTTTTTATTCTTTTCAGGCCCTCAACAGATTGAATGATGCCCACCCACATTGGAAAACACAATCTGCTTTACTCAGCATACTTATTCCAATGCTAATCTCTTCTGGAAATACCCTCACTGACACACCTAGAAATAACATTTAACCAAATATCTGGGCATCCTGTGGCCTAGTCAAATTGACACATAAAATTAACCATCATACTTCCATTGCTCCCAGTTACCCTACTAGCTCAGGTTACCACAGCAAGCCTCTTACAATCAGCCATTTCAAGGCAAAATGTAGGCACACATCTTTAGGAACATGTAAATATGACAAGATCCCTACAAAATTTGAAGGCAGCTCATCAATTCCACCATTCTGTGAGCATCCAATCAGGGATTTACACACCTGCTTCCCTTTTCTAAATACGGCCCCCCAAACTAACTGGAGGTTTTCTTGGGACCTCCCTCCTCACTTGTCTGGGGTGGTGGTGGAGGAAGCTGCCCTGTCCTCTGTGAGAAAGAAGAAGCTGCTTAGGGTGAGAGTAGCTGGAGGAGGAACTAGAGCAAGCAACCCCAGGCCTGGGCATATACCCTGAGAAAACCATAATTCAAAAAGAGTCATGTACCAAAATGTTCATTGCAGCTCTATTTACAATATCCAGGACATGGAAGCAACCTAAGTGTCCATCAACAGATGAATGGATAAAGAAGATGTGGCACATATATACAATGGAATATTACTCAGCCATAAAAAGAAACGAAATTGAGTTATTTGTAGTGAGGTGGATGGACTGAGAGTCTGTCATAAAGAGTGAAGTCAGAAAGAGAAAAACAAATACCGTATGCTAACACATATATATGGAATCTAAAAAAAAAAAAAAAAAGGTCATGAAGAACCTAGGGGCAAGATGGGAATAAAGACACAGACCTACTAGAGAATGGACTTGAGGATACGAGGAGGGGGAAGGGTAAGCTGGGCCAAAGTGAGACAGTGGCATGGATATATATACACTACCAAACGTAAAATCGAAAGCTAGTGGGAAGCAGCCACATAGCACAGGGAGATCAGCTCCGTGCTTTGTGACCACCTAGAGGGGTGGGAGAGGGAGGGTGGGAGAGAGGGAGATGCAAGATGGAAGAGATATGGGGATATATGTATATGTATAACTGATTCACTTTGTTATAAAGCAGAAACTAACACACCATTGTAAAGCAATTATACTCCAATAAAGATGTTTAAAAAATAAAATAAAATAAAATGGTGCCCCATTGAATCTCGAATAAAATGGATGCTAAATGGAATTTTAATGGACATGTGCAGCAGTTTTTGTATTCTAATAAAAACCATTATTGATTTTCAAAAGAGGAAAAAAATACACAAGGATCCCTCTCCTCTCCTATTCAGATGCCTTGCTCTAGATCATGTTAAAAAGTTTTTATTAATTTCTGAATTTTTGTTCTGATTTTGCAAGGCATTGTTGGATATTAAAAAACAGACCCTCCTTCACTTTTAGGAATTTATCATACAGAAATAGTTGTTTGTTTAACTGTGTCAAGGATATGTGTTCAAGATGTTCATTTACTTGTAACAGTGAAAGTTTAGAATACTAATTAACCAACAATGGGAGAATGGTTCATAGGAGAATGGTTCAATAAATTATGATTCATCTGTGGAGGCAGTACATGGAACAGTGGTTAAAAGCATGGGCTCTGGAGCTAGAAAGTCTGTCTTCAGATTTTTGCTCTACTGTTTACTAGATGTGTGACTAAACCTCAATTTCCATATCTATAAAATAGAGATACACTAATCCCTACCTAATATAGTTATTGTGTGACTTTGAATACATTTTTTCTCTCTGCTTGATCTCATTTTTTCACCAGTAAAATAAAAGTAGTAATATCTACCTGGAAAGAAAATAATGACTGTGTAAGTTGCCTAGTTTAATGTCTGACATAAATAAGAACAACAACAACAGTAATAATAATATCTCACATTTATTGCACCCTTGTAATATGTGAGTCATTGTTTACATACATTGATGGATTTAATCTTCACAAGAGATATATGACATAGGTATTATTATTACTTCCATTTTGCAGATAAGAAAACTGAAGTAAGAGAGGTTAAATTACTCAATAATTACATTACTGAGGAGCAATGTGAAACACGGTGTATAGTGTTCATTCTGGGTGTACTTACCTACCGGATCTTTCTGGCAAGCAGTAACTCGACTTTAGATGCAGTCTGGAAAATGGACAGTTTCCCCCTGAACACTGCTAGGCTTTTGGCAGGTTCAGGGAACACCTAAATCTGATACCTAGCACCTTTAATATTTCATGCCATTCGCACAGTGCACAACTCCCTGGCTATAAAATTATTCAGAGAAGGTGCCACAGTCCTCCTTGTGTGCCTTTTGGTTCGTGAGAAACTATATGTACGTGGGCTGTGTTCAACTGTGAGACTGGGACCTTAAGAGAAATGTAGTACCTCCCAACGGGAAAGAAGGATCGTTCAACATGAAAGCTGCCTGAAATACAGTGCTCTGTCAGTCCATTCTTGCATGCTGGAATGTCTTTGGAAGGAAAGTGGAATTTTCTTGAGAGAAATCGTGTGTTTCCACTTCCATTCCTGAGGCATCCCAGAGCCGCCTTTACATAAAAGGAAAACGATACTGAGTGCCAAGCTGAAGGCAAGGTCCAGGAATTGCATCCACAATGCCAGGCAGGCATGCAGCATTTCCCAGGAAGCATTACTCAAAGCAGTGGCTAAACGCTAGTGTGCTTTTCAGGACTCCTGGGACTCCCGGGACTCCCGCGTCCTCACCACGTCTCATGAAAACACAATGTGTACCGGATGTCACTTCTTAGGCGACCTACCAACATACAGGGACCTAGGCCCTTCGGATCATCTCTTGGAATGAAGAGTGAAAGGCAAAACACTGCTCTCTTTGTTGCACCGTTGGATTGCCAATCTTTCAAAAGTCCTCCCGAACACAGGTCTAGCAGGTCTTTAATAAGAGTTTAGATACTCATTGTGGTCACAGACTTTAATAAGAGATACTCAGTGTGGCATAGCTGCTGTTTAACAAATAAGTCACAGTATTGTCTGTCGGGATACTTTTAGTTGAACTTAATATAAATTCAACCAAAAGTGACACAACAATGAATACATTGTTAAATCACATAACAAGGACTATAGAGATGGTTGATCTGGGGTTGGTTAATTCAGCAACTCAGCAACATTATCAGAATCCCAGGTGTTTGCTAAATCTTTCTGCTCTGCCATCTTCACTTAGTGTTGGTTTGCCTTCTTAGTCTGGATGCCCACATGCTTCCAAGATGGCTGACATGGTTCCAGGCATCAGATACAAAAAAACTACATTCAGAGGAGCAGGAAGTGTCCCTGTGTTTGTGTCCCTTTTAAGAATGAGGGTGATCTTCTCAGAAGCCTCCCAGGAGGTTAGCCTCTCATATTTTTTGCCAGAATTGTATCATACACTTAAAGTAACCCTTGGCAAAGGAAATAGGATAACCATGATTGGTTTAGGCTAATTAAGATTGACCCCCTGGAGCTGGGAAGGGACCCAGCTACCTCTGAAGCATTTAGTTGTTAGGAAGAGGGGAACAAAATTAGCACTCTATTAGAGAGAATGAAGGGGGCCGTGTTGTTCACATTCTTATTTAATTCTTTCCCCTTGAGTGTGGACTAGACCTACTGACTTGCTCCTGATGAATACAGTACAGGAAAAATGATGGTGTGTCACTTCCATGATTAGGTTATAAGAGATTCCAACTTCCATCTGGCTGGGATTTTCTCTCTCTGGATCTTCTTGAGTCTTTACTTTGATGAAGCAATGTAAAAGGCCCACATGGCAAGGAACAGCCTCCCAACAACTACTAGAGAGGAACTGAGGCCTCAGGCCAAACATACAACCATTCATGACACTAAATAAATATCCAGTGTTCTAGGTAGCTTCCTTTTGCCGTTACAATTCCATTCCTCACTCTGCTCAATGCTCCCAGAGGATGATGTGTATGGTCTCCATCATAGGCTTCCTTGCCCTCTGGCTTCCATTTAGGTTCTACCATTTGGCTAGAGATGGGAGATAGAACAGAGTAAAGTCTGGGTATTTATTCGCCCAGCAACCTTTCTGTGAATGTGACCTTATTTGGAAATAGGGTCTTAGCAGATGTAATCAGGTTAACGTGAGGTCATACTGGATGAGGGTGGACCCTTATCTAATGACTGGTGTCCTTATAAGAAGAGGGAGATTTGGACAAAAACACACAGGGAAAAGCCCATGTGATGATGAAGTAATGTTTCTACAAGCCAAAGAATGCCAGGGATTGCCAACAACCACCAGAAGGAGAGCTGTATGGAACAAATTCTCCCTCAGAGCCTCCAGAAGGAACAAACCCTGCCAACACCTTGCTTTTGGACTTCTAGCTTCCCGAACTATGAGAGAATAAACTTCTGTTGTTTTAAACTACCCAGTTTGTGGTTATGGCAGCTCTAGGAAACAAATACATTGATCAGTGATTTTTCTTTGGTGTTATGTGAGACAATCATAACTCTGTGCTGAATGGCTCCATTACCATTTTAATATGTTCTTCCTTATTATGATAGTAATACATGCTATTGAAACTATAGAAACATTTAAAGAAAGATAACAAGTAGGAAATATTATCTATAATACTTCCATTGTTCTCATTTTGGTATATTTCCATGTATTCCTTTCCTAAATGTGATTTTATATAGCCTTTTCATATTATATATAGAATTCTTCATCCTGACTTTTCACTTAAAATTATAGGTAAATAGGTATTCATGGAGTAAACAACTCATTATAAATATTTTTATGACTGCATAAAATGTCATTATATAGGTGGTCCATATTTTATTTAACAGCTTATCTATTGTTGAATAATTGGATTGCTTTTGCTTTTTTGTTATTGCAAACAATCTGTGATACAGGATAAATAAGATGAAAGTCTTGTTTCCAGAAGGAATTTAATCTGTCTATTGGTGATTGGGATGGGTTAGAGAAATGCACAGTTAACAGGGATGTCCCAAAATCAGAGATCAGCCTTTCCTGACTAATCTAAAAGAGACTGCAAAGGAAAGATTTGTAGTGGGAGTAGAGAGAGTCTTCCAGGAACAGTCTTTAAGTTACTTAGCAGGACAGTTGGCCCTGGAGTTGCCAAGCTACTCAGGATGTTCAGAACAAGATCTGCAGGGACATCTCCTGGACGTATGCCCTTTGCTCACTCCTTTAATAAATCCCAGCTGCTCCTGACCCTCTTTAGGCTGTCACTCAGGGAGTTCCTGTAGGCATCTTCCTAACTAACCTCCTGAGACTCATTTAGAGTAAAAGCAAAACTCAGTCTGGCCTTAACTGGTCTGAAGTAAAGCTGCCTGTTGGGATGTCCACACTTGGAACCTCTGGGAATCTCTAAGTAACAAATGCTAATGAGTCCGTGAGGGTCTCAGTTTGATTCTACCGTCTCTTCTCCTTAAACGTATTCCCACACACACCAAAGGAGGAAAGAGACTGGCTGGGACCCAAGTGCCTCCTCAGAGTGTGTTCAAGACTATTACCAGGTTTCCCCAGGGAGAAAAGTTTGCAAGTTCAAAGTAATTTCTATTGGCCTTAATGGGTTGTGCTGGGAAATGCTCTGTATTATAATCATTTGGGAAATAACAGGCTTTTTACTCAAGATTATTAATTCTGGAAAAAGGTCAATCCATTATTTGTATCTTTCTTTGGTCTCCCTCAGAAAGTGAAGCATGGCAAGCTCATGCCCTGGGCAAAGAACTTTTGTAATGAGATTGGAAAACTTTCAAGCAGCATGAGCCCCTCCCTCCCCTCATCCTAGAACAGGAAATGTTCAGATCATCCCTTAATCCTTTCATTCAAAACATATATTCAGTCTACTATTTGCCAAGTCAGGTGCTGCATATTATGGGAGATAGATGAATAAAATATAGTCTTTGCTTTAAGATAGGTAAAAATCTGACAGGAGAGAGTAGTTGTTCAAAACAATCACTACAAGAGTTAGAGAATGTTAAGTACCACAAATTAGGCACAAACAAAAATCAGAGGTCATTCAGCCATGGAACACTATACTCAATTTCTTAATAGAGAGATAAGGAGAGGCCTCAGAAAGGACTGGACATTTAACCTGGGTCTAAAAAGTTTCAAATGTTCTTTCTTTTCTTTCCCCATGGCCACTGCACTGGATAACAATTTCATTATTTCATTTATTCATTAATACACTCATTTATTCAACATTTTTTTAAACCTACAAAGTACCAGGGTCAAGGCCAGGTGTGGGGATACAACAGTGAGCAACACAGAAATGGTTCCTGCCTTCATTGTGCTTACACTCTAGTTGAGGAGATAAGTAAACCAACAAATAAGAGTTATGACAGAATCAAACAAAGAGCTAGGTAGAGAATAGCAGGGGACAGACTTCAGAGAGGAGAGTCACAGAAGGCCTATCTGAGAAAATGATACATAAACTAAGACTTAAGGGATGATGATGAGCAAAAAAAAAAAAAAAGCATTCTAGAGAGATTTAACAGCATATGCAAAGGGAATGATACAGGAAAGAGCTTGGAAATTTTTTTCTGAAATAAGACTCTTGTGGCTGGAATATACTGAATAAAAGAAGAAACCAGAATGAGATGAGATTAGAGAGATAGGCAGAAGGAGGATAATACGTGACTTCCAATGCTGTTAGGAGTTTAAATTTTATTCTAAGTACAATAGAAAGTCTTTTTTTAAGTGAGTGAACAATGCAAACTGATTTACATCTTAAGATCAGTCTTGCTGCAGTGAGGAAAATTGATAGGCGAAGTGTAAGAGTAATAGTGAGAAGACCAATTAGGAGACTCTTGGAGCCCAGGCAAGAGATGATGGTATCTTAGATTAGCATGGCAGAAAGAAAATGTATGGACTCTGTATTTTGACAAAAGATTCAACAGGATGTCCTGAGGGAGTAGATGTGAGGAGTGAGGAAAATGGAGGAATCAAAGGAGACTCCTAGGTTTCTGGAATGGCAATTACATAGATTGATTTAATAGACTAGTTTCTATCTCCTTGCAATAGGATAATAATCCCTATCCATTATCATGTGACTATACATTTCTACCCATTGAATCTAACTTGACTAAGTGACTTTCTTTGACCAATAGAATGTAGGCAGAAGTGATAGTACGCTAGTATCCTCGAGGTCATCTCATAGTCACAAAGAACTTTTGTTGTCAGTTGTTTCAAGAAGAAAAGAGAATTAATATCTTTAAAATATCCATACTACCCAAAGCAATCTACAGATTTAATGCAATCCCTATCAAAATACCTATGACATTTTTCACAGAAGTAAAACAAATAATCCTAAAATCCATATGGAAACACAAAAGACCCCAAATTGCCAAAGCAATCTTGGGGAAAAAGAACAAAGCTGGTGGTATAGTCCTCCCAGATTTCAGACTGTACTACAAAGCTATAGTATCAAAACAGTATTGTACTGGCACCAAAAAAAAAAAAAAAAAGACACATAGATCAATGGAACAGAACAAAGAGCCCAGAAATAAACTCACACACCTATGGCTAACTAATCCATGACACCGGAGACAAGAATATACAATGGAGAAAAGACAGTCTCTTCAACAAGTGGTGCTGGGAAAACTGGACAGCAACATGTAAAAGAATGAGATTAGAACAGTTCCTCACACCATATACAAAAATAAATTCAAAATGGTTTAAAGACCTAAATGTAAGACAGGAAACCATAAAACTCCTAAAAGAGAATATAGGCAGAACACCCTCCAACATAAATCATAGCAATATTTTTTGGATCTGTCTACTAAGGCAAAATAGCTAAAAGCAAAAATAAACAAATGGGACCTAACCAAATTTTAAAGTTTTGCACAGCAAAGGAAGCCATTAAAAAAATGAAAAGATAACCTATTGAATGGGAGAAAATATTTGCAAATGATATGACCAATGAAGTGTCAATATGTATACAGCTCATATTAACTCAATATCGTAAAAACAAAGAACCCAATCAAAGAATGGGCAGAAGACCTGAATACATATTTTTCCATAGAAGACATACAGATGGCTAACATGCACATGAAAAGATGCTCAACATCTCTAATTACTAGAGAAATGCAAATCAAAACCACAATGAGATATCACCTCACATCTTTCAGAATGGTCATCATTAAAAAGTATACAAATAACTGCTGGCAAAGGTGTGGAGAAAAGGAAACCCTTGTACACTGTTGGTGGGAATGTAAATTGGTGCAACCACTATGGAAAATAGTATGAAGGTTTCTCAAAAAAGCTAAAAATAGAACTACTATATGATCCAGAAATTCTACTCATGAGTATACATCCAGAAAAAAACAAAAACACTGATTTGAAAGGATACATGCACCCCAATGTGCATAGCAGCATTGTTTACAGTAGCCAAAATATGGAGGCAACCTAAATGTCTATCTTTATGTTACTGATTTCTAATATAATTTTGTTATTATCAAGTAACATAATTTGAATGATTTAAGTTCTTTAAAATTCCTTATTTATTGCCCAGAGTAACGTCTATCTTGGTGAATTCTCCTTGTCCATCTGGAAAGGACATGGTATTTATATTGTTAATGCTAGGTTCAGTGTTCCGTAAATGTCACTTTGGTTAACATGAGTGATAGAGTTGTTCAGATCTATTCTATTTTGGGATTTCATCTACTTGTAGAATTGATTATGGTGACATCTCTGACCGTAATTTTGTAGTCTTTTTCTCCTAGTTTTATTTACTTTTGCTTCAGGTATTTTGGAGTTTTTTTTACTAAGTTATACTTGACATACAATATTATATTTGTTTCAGATGTACAACAAAGTATATACGTTCAGTGTTTTTATACATTATGAAATAATCACCACAATCAATCCAGTTACCATCAAGCACCATACAAAGTTGTTACAACATTATTGACTCTATTTCCTATGTGTACATTACATCCCCATGACTTATTTGTTTTATAGCTAGAAGATTGTACCTTTTAATCTCCTTCACCTGCACCCACATTTTATCCATCCCTGCACCCATCCTTCTTCTGGCCAGCATCAGTTTGTACTCTCCATCTATGAGTCTCTTTCTGTTTTGTCTTGTTTGCTCATTTCTTTTGATTTTTAAGATTCCACATGTGAATGAAATAGTACAGTATTTGAATTTCTCTGTCTGCCTTATTTCACTTAGCATAATACCCTAAAGCTCCATCCCTGTGGATTTGATTTGCATTTCCCTGATGATTAGTAATATTGAGCATCTTTTCATGTGCATTTGTATGTCTTCTTTGGAAAGATGACTATTCGGGTCCTCTGCCCAATTTTTAATTTTTTTTAGTTGTATGCATTCTTTATGTATTTTGGATATCAACCACTTATCAGGTACATAGTTTGCAAACATCTTCTATTTGCTATCTCCTACATATTGTTGGTGGTTCCCTTCAGTGTGCAAAAACATTTTAGTTCGATAGAGTTCCATTTGTTTATTTTAGCTTTTGTTTCCCTTGCCTGAAGAGACAAATCCAAAAAACTATTGCTAAGAACTATGTCAGAGACTGCCCTGCATATGTTTTCTTCTAGGAGCTTTATGATTTCAGGTCTTACATTTCACTCTTTAATCCATTTTGAGTTCATTTTTGTATATGGTGTAAGAAAGTGGTCAAATTTCATTCTTTTGCATGTAGCTGTCCAATTTTCCCAACACCATCTATTGAAGAAACTGTCCTTTCCCCATTGTATATTTTTGCCTCGTTTGTCAAATATTAATTGACCTATAAGTGTGGATTTATTTCTGGGCTCTCTGTTCTGTTCCATTGATCTATGTGTCTGTTTTTGTGCCAGTACCATACTGTTTTGATTATTATATCTTTGTAGTATAGTTTCAAGTCTGGGCGTGTGATACCTCCAGCTTTGTTCTTATTTCTCAAGATTGCTTTGGCTTTTGTGGTTCCATACAAATTTTAGCATTATTTGTTCTAGTTCTGTGAAAAATGCCATTAGTATTTTGGTAGGGATTGCACTGAATCTGTAGATTACTTTGAGTAGTATGGACATTTTAATGATATTGATTCTTCCAATCCATGAGCACTGTATATCTTTCCATTTGTGTGTCACCTTCAGTTTCTTTCCTCAGTGTCTTATGCTTTTCAGAGTACAGGGCTTTCATCTCCTTGGCTAAATTTATTCCTAAGTATTTTATTCTTTTTGGTGCAATTGTCATTGAAATTGTTTTCTTCACTGCTCTTTCTGATAGTTTATTATTAGTGTATATAAATGCAACAAATTTCTTTATATTAATATTGTATCCTGCAACTCCACTGAATTCACTTATTAGTTCTAATTGTTTTCTGGTGGAGTCTTTAGAATTTTATATATATAGTATCATGTCATCAGCAAATAGTGACAGTTTTTTCTCCTTCCTTTTCAGTTTGGTTGAATTTTTGAGTTCTCTTGCCTAGTTGCTCAGGCTAGAACTTCCAATACAATGTTGAATAAAAGTGGTGAGAGTAGGCATCCTTGTCTTGTTCCTAATCTTAGAGAATTGAGTTATGATGTTAGCTGTGTGTTTGTCATATTGGCCTTTATTGTGATGATATATGTTCCCTCTGCACCCACTTTGTTGAGAGTTTTTATCATACATGAATGTGAATTTGTCAAATGCTTTTACTGTATCTATTGAGATGATCATATGACTTTTATCCTTTGTTTTGTTAATATAATGTATCACATTGATCAATTTACAGATGTAAAATCATCCTTGCATCCCTGAAATGAATCCCACTTGATCATGGTGTATGGTTTTTTTTTAATGTTAACTTCAGTTTTCTAATATTTTATTGAGAATTTTTGCAAATATGTTCATCAAGGATTTTGGTGTTAATTTTTTTTTGCATTGTCCTTGTCTGGTTTTGTAATCTGTCCTCATAAAATGAGTTTGAATATGTTTCTTCTTCAATTTTTGGAATAATTTGAGAAGGATATGTATTAAATCTTCTTTATAGGTTTGGCAAAAATTCACCTGTGAAGTGTTCTGGATCTGAAATTTTAGGATGCAAGTTTTCTTATTACTGATTTAATTTCATTACTAGTAATCAGTCTGTTCAGATTTTCTATTTCTTTATGACTCAGGCTTTAAAGATTATATGGTTCTAGGAATTTATTCATTTATTCCAGCCTGTCTAATTTGTTGGCATTTAATTGTTCATAGTGTACTCTTATAATCCTTTGTATTTCCGTAGTGTCCATTGTAATTTTTCTTCCTTAATTTCTGGTTTTATTTTTTGGGGCTCTCTTCTTTTCTTGGTGAGTCTGGCTAAAGGATTTTTTATTTTTTTAATTTTTATTTATTTATTTTTAACATCTTTATTGGAGTATAATTGCTTTACAATGGCGTGTTAGTTTCTGCTTTATAACAAAGTGAATCAGCTATATATACATATATATCCTCATATCCCCTCCCTCTGCGTCTCCCTCCCACTCTCCCTATCCCACCCCTCCAGGTGGTCACAAAGCACCAAGCTGATTTCCCTGTGCTATGCAGCTGCTTCCCACTAGCTATCTATTTTACATTTGGTAGTATATATAAGCACATGCCACTCTCTCACTTCGTCCCAGCTTACACTTCCCCCTCCCTGTGTCCTCAAGTCCATTCTCTACGTCTGCGTCTTTGTTCCTGTCCTGCCCCTAAGTTCTTCAGAAACATTTTTTAAAATATTCCATATATATGTGTTAGCATACAGTATTTATTTTTCTCTTTCTGACTTACTTCACTCTGTATGACAGTCTCTAGGTCCATCCACCTCACTACAAATAACTCAGTTTCATTTCTTTTTATGGCTGAGGAATATTCCTTTTTTTTTTTTTTCTTTTGCAGCACATGGGCCTCTCACTGTTGTGGCCTCTCCCATTGCGGAGCACAGGCTCTGGATGTGTAGGCTCAGCGGCCATGGCTCACGGGCCCAGCCGCTCTGCGGCATGTGGGATCCTCCGGACCGGGGTAGGAACCCACGTCCCCTGCATCGGCAGGCGGACTCTCAACCACTGCGCCACCAGGGAAGCCCCAATATTCCATTTTTTATATGTGCCACACCTTTTTTTTTAACATCTTTATTGGAGTATAATTGCTTTACAATGGTGTGTTAGTTTCTGCTTTATAACAAAGTGAATCAGTTATACATATACATATGTTCCCACATCTCTTCCCTCTTGCATCTCCCTCCCTCCCACTCTCCCTATCCCACCCCTGTAGGTGGTCACAAACCACGGAGCTGATCTCCCTGTGCTATATGGCTGCTTCCCACTAGCTATCTATTTTACGTTTGGTAGTGTATATATGTCCATGCCACTCTCTCATTTTGTCACAGCTTACCCTTCCCTCTCCCCATATCCTCAAGTCCATTCTCTACTAGGTCTGTGTCTTAATTCCCGTCTTACCCTCAGGTTCTTCATGACCTT
Organism: Mesoplodon mirus; assembly: GCF_964341445.2. Taxonomy (NCBI): domain Eukaryota; kingdom Metazoa; phylum Chordata; class Mammalia; order Artiodactyla; family Ziphiidae; genus Mesoplodon; species Mesoplodon mirus. The sequence goes on along the minus strand of NC_138987.1, from coordinate 54,897,155 downwards.
TTTTTTTCCCTTAGATTCCATATATATGTCTTAGCATATGGTATTTGTTTTTCTATTTCTGACTTACTTCACTCTGTATGACAGACTCTAGGTCTATCCACCTCACTACAAAAAACTCAATTTCGTTTCTTTTTATGGCTGAGTAATATTCCATTGTATATATGTGCCACATCTTCTTTATCCATTCATCTATTGATGGACACTTAGGTTGCTTCCATGTCCTGGCTATTGTAAATAGAGCTGCAGTGAACTTTGTGGTACATGACTCTTTGAATTATGGTTTTCTCAGGGTATATGCCCAGTAGTGGGATTGCTGGGTCATATGGTAGTTCTAGTTTTAGTTTTTTAAGGAATCTCCATACTGTTCTCCATAGTGGCTGTATCAATTTACATTCCCACCAACAGTGCAAGAGGGTTCCATTTCTCCACAACCTCTCCAGTATTTATTGTTTGTGGATTTTTTGATGATGGCCATTCTGACCGGTGTGAGGTGATATTTCACTGTAGTTTTGATTTGCATTTCTCTAATGATTAGTGATGTTATTCAGCCTTTCATGTGTTTGTTGGTAATCTGTATATCTTTTTTGAAGAAATGTCTATTTATCTTCTGCCCATTTTTGGATTGGGTTGTTTGTTTTTTTGATACTGAGCTGCTTGTAAATTTTGGAGATTAATCGTTTGTCAGTTGCTTCATTTGCAAATATTTTCTCCTATTCTGAGGGTTGTCTTTTCGTCTTGTTTATGGTTTCCTTTGCTGTGCAAAAGCTTTTAAGTTTCATTAGGTCCCATTTGTTTATTTTTTTTATTTCCATTTCTCTAGGAGGTGGGTCAAAAAGGATCTTGCTGTGATTTATGTCATACAGTGTTCTGCCTATGTTTTCCCCTAAAAGTTTTATGGTGTCTGGCCTTACATTTAGTTCTTTAATCCATTTTGAGTTCATTTTTGTGTATGGTGTTAGGGAGTGTTCTAATTTCATTCTTTTACATGTAGCTGTCCAGTTTTCCCAGCACCACTTAATGAAGAGGCTGTCTTTTCTCCATTGTATATTCTTGCCTCCTTTATCAAAGATAAGGTGACCATATGTGTGTGGGTTTATCTCTGGGCTTTCTATCCTGTTCCATTGATCTATTTTTCTGTTTTTGTGCCAGTACCATACTGTCTTGATTACTGTAGCTTTGTAGTATAGTCTGAAGTCAGGGAGCCTGATTCTTCCAGCTCTGTTTTCCTTTCTCAAGATTGCTTTGGTTATTCAAGGTCTTTTGTGTTTACATACAAATTGTGAAAGGTTTTCTTCTAGTTCTGTGAAAAATGCCATTGGTTGTTTGATAGGGATTGCATTGAATCTGTAAATTGCTTTGGGTAGTATAGTCATTTTCACAATGTTGATTCTTCCGATCCAAGAACACGGTATATCTCTATATCTGTTTGTGTCATCTTTAATTTCTTTCATCAGTGTCTTATAGTTTTCTGCATACAGGTCTTTTGTCTCCTTAGGTAGGTTTTCTCCTAGGTATTTTATTCTTTTTGTTGCACTCGTAAATGGGAGTGTTTCCTTAATTTGTCTTTCAGATTTTTCATCATTAGTGTATAGGAATGCAAGAGATTTCTGTGCATTAATTTTGTATCCTGATACTTTACCAAATTCATTGATTAGCTCTAGTAGTTTTCTGGTGGCATCTTTAGGATTCTCTATGTATAGTATCATGTCATCTGCAAACAGTGACAGCTTTACTTCTTCTTTTCCAATTTGTATTCCTTTTATTTCTTTTTCTTCTCTGATTGCTGTGGCTAAATCTTCCAAAACTATGTTGAATAATAGTGGTGAGAGTGAACAGCCTTTTCTTCTTCCTGATCTTAGAGGAAATGGTTTCACTTTTTCACCATTGAGAATGATGTTGTCTGTGGGTTTGTCATATATGGCCTTTATTATGTTGAGGAAAGTTCCCTCTATGCCTGATTTCTGGAGGGTTTTTATCTTAAATGGGTGTTTTTGTTGATAGCTTTTTATGCATCTATTGAGATGATCATATGGTTTTTCTCCTTCAATTTTTTAATATGGTGTATCACATTGATTGATTTGTGTATATTGAACAATCCTTGCATTCCTGGGATAAACCCCACTTGATCATGGTGTATGATCCTTTTAATGTGCTGTTGGATTCTGTTTGCTAGTATTTTGTTGAGGATTTTTGCATCTATGTTCATCAGTGATATTGCCCTGTAGTTTTCTTTCTTTGTGACTTCTTTGTCTGGTTTTGGTATCAGGGTGATGGTGGCCTCGTAGAATGAGTTTGGGAGTGTTCCTCCCTCTTCTATAATTTGGAAGAGTTTGAGAAGGATGGGTGTTAGCTCTTCTCTAAATGCTTGATAGAATTCGCCTCTGAAGCCATCTGATCTTGGGCTTTTGTTTGTTAGGACATTTTTAATCACAGTCTCGATTTCAGTGCTTGTGATTGGTCTGTTTATGTTTTCTATTTCTTCCTGGTTCAGCCTCGGAAGGTTGTGCTTTCCTAAGAACTTGTCCATTTCTTCCAGGTTGTCCATTTTATTGGCATATAGTTGCTTGTAGTAATTTCTCATGATCCTTTGTATTTCTGCAGTGTCAGTTGTTACTTCTCCTTTTTCATTTCTAACTCTATTGATTTGAGTCTTCTCCCTTTTTTCCTAGATGAGTCTGGCTAACGGTTTATCAATTTTGTTTATCTTCTCAAAGAACCAGCTTTTAGTTTTATTGTTCTTTGCTCTTCTTTCCTTCATTTCTTTTTCCTTTATTTCTTGTCTGATGTTTATGATTTCTTTCCTTCTGCTCACTTTGGGGTTTTTTTGTTTTTCTTTCTCTAATTGCTTTAGATGTAAGGTTAGTTTGTTTGTTTGAGATGCTTCTTGTTTCTTGAGGTAGGATTGTATTGCTATAAACTTCCCTCTTAGAACTAACTGCTTTTGGTGCATCCCATAGGTTTTGGGTCATCGTGTTTTCATTGTCATTTGTTTCTAGGTATTTTTTGATTTCCTCTTTGATTTGTTCAGTGATCTCTTGGTTATTATGTAATGTATTGTTTAGCCTCCACATGTTTGTATTTTTTACAGATTTTTTCCTGTAATCGATATCTAGTATCATAGCATTGTGGTCGGAAAACATACTTGATACAATTTCAATTTTCTTAAATTTGCCAAGGCTTGATTTGTGACCCAAGATATGACCTATCCTGGAGAATGTTCCATGAGCATTTGCAAAAACAATGTATTCTGTTGTTTTTGGATGTAATGTCCTATTAATATCAATTACATCCACCTTGTTTAAAGAATCAGTTAAAGCTTGTGTTTCCTTATGTATTTTCATTTTGGATGATCTGTCCATTGGTAAAAGTGGGGTGTTAAAGTCCCCTACTATGATTGTGTTACTGTCAATTTCCCCTTTTATGGCTGTTAGCATTTGCCTTATGTATTGAGGTGCTCCTATGTTGGATGCATAAATATTTACAATTGTTCTATCTTCTTCTTGGATTGATCCCTTTATCATTATGTAGTGTCCTTCTTTGTCTCTTGTAATAGTCTTTATTTTAAAGCCTATTTTGTCTGATATGAGAATTGCTACTCCAGCTTTCTTTTGATTTCCATTTGCATGGAATATCTTTTTCCATCCCCTTACTTTCAGTCTGTATGTGTCCCTAAGTCTGAAGTGGGTCTCTTGTAGACAGCATATATACGGGTCTTGTTTTTGTACCCATTCAGCCAGTCTGTTTCTTTTGGTTGGAGCATTTAATCCATTTACATTTAAGGTAATTATCGATATGTATGTTCCTATTCCCATTTTCTTAATTCTTTTGGGTTTGTTATTGTAGGTCTTTTCCTTCTCTTGTGTTTCCTTCCCAGAGAAGTTCCTTTAGCATTTGTTGTAAAGCTCGTTTGGTGGTGCTGAATTCTTTTAGCTTTTGCTTCTCTGTAAAGGTTTTAATTTCTCTGTCAAATCTGAATGAGATCCTTGCTGGGTAGAGTAATCTTGGTTGTAGGTTTTTCCCTTTCATCACTTTAAATATGTCTTGCCACTCCCTTCTGGCTTTCAGAGTTTCTGCTGAAAGATCAGCTCTTAACCTTATGGGGATTCCCTTGTATGTTATTTGTTGTTTTTCACTTGCTGCTTTTAATATTTTTTCTTTGTATTTAATTTTTGAATTTGATTAATATGTGTCTTGCCATGTTTCTCCTTGAATTTATCCTCTGTGGGACTCTCTGTGCTTCTTGGACTTGATTATTTCCTTTCCCATATTAGGGAAGTTTTCAACTATAATCTCTTCAAATATTTTCTCTGTCCCTTTCTTTTTCTCTTCTTCTTCTGGGACCCCTATAAATCGAATGTTGGTGCATTTAATGTTGTCCCAGAGGTCTCTAAGACTGTCCTCAATTCTTTTCATTCTTTTTTCTTTTTTCTACTCTGCAGTAGTTATTTCCGCTATTTTATCTTCCAGGTCACTTATCCGTTCTTCTGCCTCAGTTATTCTGCCCTTGATTCCTTCTAGAGAATTTGTAATTTCATTTATTGTGTTGTTCATCATTGTTCGTTTGCTCTTTAGTTCTTCTAGGTCCTTGTTAAATGTTTCTTGTATTTTCTCCATTCTATTTCCAAGATTTTGTATCACCTTTACTATCATTACTCTGAATTATTTTTCAGGTAGACTATGTATTTCCTCCTCATTTTTTGGTCTGGTGGGTTTTTACCTTTCTTCTTCATCTGCTGTGTGTTTCTCTGTCTTCTCGTTTAGCTTACCTTAATGTGTTTGGGGTCTCCTTTTCACAGCCTGCAGGTTCGTAGTTCCTGTTGTTTTTGGTGTCTACCCCTAGTGGGTAAGGTTGGTTCAGTGGGTTGTGTCAGCTTTCTGGTGGAGGGGAGAGACTAGTGCCTGTGTTCTGGTGGATGAGGCTGGATCTTGTCTTTCTGGTGGCCAGGACTGCATCCAGTGGTGTGTTTTGGTATGTCTGTGAACTTTGTATGATTTTCGGCAGCCTCTCTGCTAATGGGTGGGGTTGTGTTCCTGTCTTGCTAGTTGTTTGGCATAGGGTGTCCAGCACTGTAGATTGCTGGTTGTTGAGTGGAGCTGGGTCTTAGCATTGAGATGGAGATCTCTGGAAGAACTTTCGCCACTTGATATTACGTTGAGCCGGGAGATCTCTGGTGGAACAATGTCCTGAACTCGGCTCTCCCACCTCAGAGGCACAGCCCTGACACCTGGCAGGAGCACCAAGACCCTGTCAGCCACATGGCATTATGGCATCCACGGTTGGAACACCTGCATCCTGCTCTGTTTTCAGGTTGATGGGTCCTCGAAGGTCACACAGAGGACTCCAGAGACTTTTGTATCATTTGACATCGGGTGCTGGAGCCTGTCAGGGCCAAGGAGGCCTCCAGCTCTGCCTGTGACCTGCCCCGAGAGGTGTGGCTCCTGGAGACCCCACAGGCCGTTGACTTCTCATTTTTTTCTAATTTTGTTTACCTTTTCAAAAAATCAGCTCTTAGATTCATTGATTTTTTTTAAGTCTCTTTTTCACTTATTCCCACTCAGACCTTTATTATTTCCTCTTTCTACCTATTTTGGTGTTTGCTTGTTCTTTTTCTAGTTTTTTAAAATGTACATTTAGATTTTTATTTGAGATTATTTTTCTTTCTTGAGTTAGGCCTGTATAGTCACTATAAACTTTTCTCTTAGAACTGCTTTTGCCATGTCCTATAGATTTTGGAAATCTGTGTTTTTATTTTTATTTGTCTTGAGGCATTTTCTCATTTTCTCTTTGATATCTTCATTGACCCATTGATTATTTAGTAGCATGTTATTTAGTCTCCATGTGTTTGTTCTTTTCTCATTTTTCTTCCTGTAATTGATTCCTAGTTTCATATCATTGTGGTTGGAAAAAATACTTGATGTAATTTCTGTCCTTTTAAATTTGTTGATACTTGTTTTGTGGTGTGTATTCTGCTATTTTTCGATGGAATGTCCTGCAGATATCTATTAAGTCCAACTGGTGTAATGTATCATTTAAGGCCAATGATTCCTTATTGACATTGTGTTGGGTTGGTCTGTCCACTGATGTAAGTGGGATGTTAAAGTCCTCTACTATTATTGTATTATTGTTAATCTCTCTGTATACATCTGTTAATATTTACTTTATATATTTAGGTGCCCCTATATTAGGTGAATATATGTTAACAAATGTTATATCCTCTTCTTCTATTAATCCCTTTATCATTATATAATGCCTTTATTTGTCTTTTATTATACACTTTGGTTTTTCTAACTTTTATATTGGAGCATAGTCTATTAACAATGTTCTGTTAGTTTCAGGTGTACAGCAAAGTGATTCAGTTATACATGTATCTATTTTTTTTCAAATTCTTTTCCCATTTAGGTTATTACAGAATATTTAGCAGAGTTCCCTGTGCTATACAGTGGGTCCTTGTTGATTATCTATTTTAAATATAATAAGTGTACCTGTCAGTCCCAAACAGCACTTTGTTTTAAAGTCTCTTTTGTCTGATATGAGTGAGTACTCCTACCCCAGCTTTCTTGTCATTTCCATTCACATGAAATATCTTTTCCACCCCCTCACTTTCAGTCTGTGTGTTTAGCTCTGAAGTGAGTCTCTTTTAAGCAGCAAGTAGAAAGACCTTTTTTGCTTATCCAATCAGCCATCCTATGTCTTTTGATTGGAGGATTTAATCCAATTGACACTTAAAGTAATTATTTTATTTATTTATTTTTTTTTACTCTGTAACTATCATCTCTTTATTACAAAACCCAACCTCCCAAGCCTAGTGATCCTTCAATGGCACGTTTCCTAAGTCCAGAAATGGGTTTTCAACCACCCTACTGTATTGTTCGCCCCAGAGGAACTGACCCTTTTCTCTGTTTCTGTCTGGAAAGCAGCAAGCTGCATGACGACTATTTATCTTTATTTCTAAGCACATTTTACCATAGTGAGGTCTCAACCTAGATGTGATGACAGCTATACAAAGCATGTTAGTAGGCAGTTTTATGATGTCACTGAGAGGTGGCAACAGCTCGTGCTCTCAAGTGGCCCTCTGTCCTCCTCTGTCACCTTTCTCTCCCACACTGTGGCCTTGCTCTGCTCACAAGGGTTCAATGGCATGCAAACAGTCTTTATAATTGGTTTTCTTAAAAGAGGCGTTGTCGATTGGAAAGGCTGGCTTGTATTTAAACTCTACCCTTTTTGCAAATGCCAGACCTTCTCAATAGCATTTCAGAGTAAGTTTTTGGTTTTGAACACAATTACTGAATCTGACCAGAATATAAATACAGCACCACCCATATTGCTCAGTATTGAAACACTGCATCTCTGCTTTTCTGTACGTCACTAATTTTGGTTAAAGCACTCTGAAACTTGAGTTATTGATGGAACCATTTTTACAACTACTCATCTTCCTAAAGTTCTTGCTTCCTTTTAAAGGAGGCCACAGGGCCCATGGCAAGAATTCTGTGAAGAGAGAAAGTTCCTGAGGCTTAGAACTTAACTCCTATGACTAACCCTGGCTCTTCTCCCCTTCAGGAATCTGATTCTTCCTCCTCCTCCTCCTCCTCTTCTGGCACATGGCTCCTTGTGCTCAACTCCAGTGCAGTCCGGTTGATTGATGCTTCATTGTCTACATGCACCAACATATCATGTGACTGTTCAGGTGCAGGTTGAGAAGACAGCACCTCATCTTCTCTTCTAGAACTAATCATTGACTGGAGGGCCATTTCTTCAACCTTGAGCCGGTTCAGCTGGTCGTGCAGGGCCGCTTTCAAGCGGAGCAGCGTCTCCTCCTCCTTGCGCAGCTCCTGAAGCCGGCTCAACATCGCGCGTCCTCGCGCCGGCGGCCGGCCGGGCACTCTAAAGTAATTATTGATAGTTGTGTATTTATTGCCATTTTGCACTTGTTTTCCAGGTGCTTTTGTAGTTATCTGTTCTGTTCTTCTTCTTTTAGTTTCTTCCCTTGTGGTTTGATGATTTGTTTCAGTGGTATGCTTGTGTTCCTTTCTCTCTAGTTTTTGTATATCTGTTGTATATTTTTGATTTGTGATTACAATGGGGTTCATATATATTGACCTATAACTATGTCTACTTGTTTTAAACTGGTAATCATTTAAGTTCAAGCACATTCCAAAAGATCTACATTTTTTCTCCCCTCCCCCACGTTTTGTGTTTTTTTATGTCATATCTTACATCTTCGTGTTTATCCCTTAACTGTTTATTGCAGTTATAGTTGATTTTATAATTTCTGTCTTTTAATCTTCATACCAGCTTATTTAAGTGGTTGATCCACAGCCTTTACTATATATTTGCCTTTACTAGTGGGGGTTTTCCTTTCCTATAGATTCTTACTTCTTGTTGCAGCCTTCACTTTTCCATTTAGAGAAGACCCTTTAACATTTTTTGTAAGGTTGGTTTAGTATTGATGAACTCTTAGTTTTTGGTTCTCTGAGAAGTTCTTTATATCTCCTTCAATTCTTAATGATAACCTTGCTGGGTAGAGTGTCTTGAGTTGCAGGTTTTTCTCTTTCAGCACTTTAAATATATAATGCCCCTCCCTTCTAGCCTGCAAAGTTTCTACAGAAAAATCAGCTGATAGCCTCATGGGGGTTCCCTTGTAATATGACCCTTTGTCTTTCTCTTGCTGCCTTTTGTATTCTCTCTTTAACTTTTGCCATTTTAATTATGGTATGTCTTGGTGAGTGTCTGTTTGGGTTCATCTTCTCTGTTACTCTCTGTTTTTTCTGTACCTGATATCTGTTTCATCCATAATTTCATCAAATACATTTTCAATCCTCTTTCCTTTCTTCCTTTTCTGGGACCTCTATAACGTGAATGTGAATATGCCTGATGTTTTCCCAGAAGTCCCTTAAACTCTTGTCTGTTTTTTGTTGTTGTTTTTTCTTTTTGCTGCTCTGATTGATTTCCATTATTCTATCTTCTGGATCACTTTTGCATTCTTTTGAATCACCTAGTCTGCTGTTAATTCCTTACAGTGTTTTTTTTTTTAATTTCAGTTATTGTATTCTTTAGTTCTAAGTGGTTCTGTTTTAAATTTTCTAGGTCCTTGTTAAAATTCACACTTTGTTTATCTATTCTTTTCCCTTGTTCAGTTAGCATTCTTATTACTAATGCTTTGAACTCTTCTCCCAGGGTGTGCTGGCAGGCATCACCTTGGTAGAACATGGGGCTGGAGATGGAGCGGCAAACAGCGCCCTATTGAGGGCAGGGTCAGGTCCCAAGATACTGGAGCAGAAGCCCTGAGGGCCGGGTTTGAGCTGGTTCTTCCCTCTGAGTGTGTGCTCTCCCTTCATCCAGCATTGGCACCTTCACCCCAAAAGGGAACAGTGCTGCAGCTGCAGCAAGAGGGACTAGAATGGGCACACACTGTGGATCAGGGTGGGCAATGGGGCAGTCTGGCACCAGTCAGAGCTCCACACAACTCCCAATCTCTACTGTCCCCATGAATGCCAGTAATGGCTGCCCTTGCCCCATTTGGATGCCATGCTGAGTCTAAGCCACCTCCATCCCCTGCAACTGTTCTCTCTCCTCAGCTGTGGCAGCCTTCACTCTGGTGTGGAGCTGCGCCAGAGAGCAAGAGGGGCCAGGGCAGGAACTCACACTGGGCTGTGGCTTGCACTGGGGTGGTCGCACTTTCAATCTGCTTCCTCCTCCTTGTTTTGGGAATAAGCAAGCATGTGCTAGCTTCACTGATAGAGTCTAGGTTTCCACAGCCCCACTTTCAGTCCCACTGGTTTTCAAACCAGCGAAAAGGACTTGTCCTTCCAGCATCAGACACCAGTGCTGTGGTGCCCAAAAATTTGATTCAATCAACTCACTCCCCAGGGAGGATTTCTGTGCCCATGTAATCCCTCTTCTCTTCTGTGTTTCTTCCTAGGGGCATGGGTCCTGACCTGACCATTTCTCTTCCCTTCCTACCTGACTCCTTGTGGATCTTTTTACAGCCTTGGTTATATAAGAGTATTTTTTTGGCCAGTCTCCATTTTTTTTTTCTGCTGAGAATTGCTCCACATGTAGGTGTATTTTTTGTGTGTGTTTCTTGGGGGAGGTGAGGTTCACATTCTCCTACCCTACCATCTTGATCACCTCCAGTCATGGAGCACTATTCTTTGAATACACTGATGGATTCTATTTGTTAATAATTTTCCTATTTCATCATTATTAATAAATTATCTTGGTTACAATTTTCTTTTGTATACTTTTTCAGGTTTTGGTATCAATGGTTTGATGACTCTGTAGAAGTAGTCAGGAAGCACTTATTTTTTCTGTTCTTATAAATGGATTCAGTAGTGTTCAAAAATGTCTGATTGCTGCAAGATTAGAAAGAACTCACCTATGAAACTATCAGGGCCTGGAGCTATTTGGGGCATAGCTCTTTGAAAACTTTCACTGTTTTAATAGTTCTCAAACTTGGCTGCACATTGGAATCACCAAGTGAGCTTTTGAAAACACTGATGCCTGAGTCCCTCTCAGTACATTCAGTTTTAATTAGTCTGATATGCAGTCTGGGCATGGGGACATTAAAAACTCTTCACACAACTATACCGTGAAGCCAAGGTTCAGAACTACTACATTTCATCCAGTATATTAGCTTAAATATCTGTTCTTTAATGAATTTTAGTGATTTATATTTACCTAGCAAGTTATCTTTTCCTCCAGACTTTCAAAGTGATTGTCATGGTGTTTAGTGATGTACTGTTGCATAATTATTTTTGTTTCCTTTGTGGCTGTGATTATTTCAACTTTTTATTTCTAATTTGTATATTTGCGCTTTCTTCCTCCCACCTCATTTGGTTGTTATTAGATAAATAGTAGTTTGTATATTTTATTGGCTTTTTTGAAGGAGCAACTCCTGAATTTATTTAACTCTACTTTTTTCTGCTTTTGTACTCAGTAATTTCTCCTGTGATCTTTCCATATATTCCTGTTCTTGTCTTCCATAGGTTAGTTTATCTGCTTCTAACTTCTTGAGCTATTTCATTTCATTTCATTTCATTTATCTTTATTTCTTTTTCTTAAGTAATACAAGTATTTCAGGCTATTTTATTTTAACAAATATCTGTATGTGTATTTATTAATATATGCTACTTTTACTCTCAGTATTTTTTAGATAGTCTGTAATTACTGTTTTGATTTCCTGTTTGATCTAAGAGTTGTTTTCAGAGGACTTTTTGTTTTTCAGTTTTCAAATAGGTGGGGTGTTTTTCATAATCATGTCTAGGTTTCTTGTTGTCACAATATCCCTTCTGAATTAGTTGGACAATCCTTCTAAAACATCTGCTTGATCTTAATTGAACATGTGTAACACCAGGCACTAAAAAGAAAAAGCAACTGGTATAAGTTTAATACACAGAAAAAACAAGTGGCACCAGCTGCCCTTCCATCCCAGGCAGATTGATCTCTTAGTTTGAGTCTTCTTCTTGGGAAGGAAGTACCTGAGACTCAACTCACCAGAATCCCAGGTGTGTGATCAAAACTAAGACCTTTTTCATTGCCTCCCTTTCACGCTCCTGTCAGAATCAAGACTACTCTACAGTCATAACATTAAGCAAGAGTCAACAAACTTTTTCTGTAAAGGGCCAGATAGTGAATATTTTGGCCCTTGTGTGTTGGTTTACTAATATTGCATGAAACATATTTGTAATAAAAAATTATTCATTGTTTGTCTGAAAATCACTTTTAACTGGGTGTCTAATATTTTTACTTACTAAATCTGACAATGCTATTTACAGGCTAGATGGTCTCTATGGCAACTATTCAACTCTCCCTTTGTAATGGGAAAACAATCACAGACAATACATTAGCAAATGAATATGGCTGTGTTCCAACTGAACTTTAATTATAAAAATAGGCAGTGGACTGTATCTGGCTTGAGGGCCATAATTTGTCCACCCCTGCATTAAACCTTTAGTTCTCAACATTTAATGTGCATCATAATCACATGGAGGGCTTGTTAAAATACTGATTGCTGGGCTCCATCCCCAGAGTTTATGATTCAGTAGATCTGGGGTGAAGCCCAACAATTTGTGTTTCTATGAAGTTCTCAGGTGATGCTGCTGCTGCTGGTCTGAGGACCACACTTTGAATACTACTGCATTACAAGAAATGCCTATTTTCTTGTTATTCCTAAAACCCACTCAGCAGAACATAGGCTTAGTTATTACTACTCATTCAAAAACTTCATCAAAATTATGAGGCAAAGAAATTTTAGTGCTGAAATTTAAAATTCTGATGTCCAGATCTTACTAACACATACAGTACATTTGGGCTAATTTTAAAAACTCACTCCTTCTGAGGGAGGGATTTGAAAAAAGGCAGCACTCCCTCTGAACTCAGACAGCCCCTCATCAGGGTACAGTTTGGTAAAATGAGAACAGGCTCAATTTCAGCATCCACCCTTTCCTTCAGCAGCCTTTGTGCAGTACACAGCTGGCACAGCACTCCTGGTGGCCTGCTGATCAAAAACCTGTTACCTGTAAGTTATCAAAACAACACTTTCTAAATTTAAATATTCAGTAAGAGTTTACTTCTTTTCTTGAAGTAAAAAAATATAAGCAAACAATATTCTTTTTTTTCCCACTGGGAGTTGACAGGCTTTTTTCAGCTTTATTGAGGTATAATTGGAAAAATTGTGTGACATTTATAGTGTGCAATGTGATGTTAAACAATATTCTTAAGGAAAATCCTATACACAAGCTAACACCTGTGCTCTTTTTCTCTCATTAAGGGGAGAAAATAAATAGAATTATAAGAAATCGCCTCTTTATGGAAATTTAAGAATTTTAATGCCTAGTTTTAGTGTAGTGAATATGGTCCTAATATTTTGGATCTTTGGAATTCATTTAAGATTTTTTTATACTCTAATATACCATTAATACGTTGTAAGTGTTTCATGACCCTACAAAAAGGTACATTCCCTGTATGGAGGCAATGAAGTTTGAAATATACCTACTTACAAATGTGTGCTTTTTGTTAATATTATCCATATTTTATATGGATTATCTATACTCTAACTTACCTCCCAATCTAATGTCTTGGGATATAGTATAATCTCCATGAGGTCAGGGAGGAAGTTCTCATGCATGATTGTATATCCTTGGCACCTAGCTCAATATCTGAATACAATATGCTTTCATTTATTAAATGAATGAACCATTTTTGCCCGTAAAGTGCAGTGGAGTGCAATTATTCCCAGGTCCCTATTCAAATAAAGAATGAATATTTTACCTTTTTTCTTTCTCCGTATTAGGGTTCTAGCAATCTCCCAACTTGGAATCAGCTGTAATTGCTGCATTTTTTCTTTTTGTTTTGTTTTGTGTGTGTTTTTTAATTTTTATTTTATATTAGACTGTAGTTGATTTACAATGTTGTGTTAGCTTCAGGTGTACAGCAAAGTGATTCAGTTATACATATATACATATTTATTCTTTTTCAGATTCTTTTCCCATTTAGGTTATTACAGAATATTGAGTAGAGTGCCCTGTGCTATACAGTAGGTTGATTATCTTTTTTATACATAGTTATCTTTTTTATACATATTTTATTATCTGTTTTATACATAGTAGTGTGTATATGTTAACCCAAAACTCCTGATTTATTCCTCCCTCTCACCTTTCCCCTTTGGTAACCATAAGTTTATTTTCTAAGTCGGTGAGGCTGTTTCTGTTTTATAAATAAGTTCATTTGAATCATCTCTTTAGATTCCACATATAAACGATATCATATGAATTTGTCTTTCTCCATCTGACTTCACTTAGTATGACACTCTCTAGGTCCATCCTTGTTGCTGAAAATGGCATTATTTCATTCTTTTTTATGGCTGAGTAATATTCCATTGTATATATGTACCACATCTTCTTTATCCATTCATCTGTTGATAGGCATTTGGGTTGTTTCCATGACTTGGCTATTGTAATTAGTGCTGCTATGAACACTGGGGTGCATGTGTCTTTTTGAATTATGGTTTTCTCTGGATATATGCCCAGGAGTGGGATTGCTGGATCATATGATAGCTCTATTATTGGTTTAAGGAACCTCCATACTGTTCTCCATAGTGGCTGCACCAATTAACATTCCTACCAACAGTGTAGGAGGGTTCCCTTTTCTCCACACCCTTTCCAGCATTTATTGTTTGTACATTTTTGATGGTGGCCATTCTCACTGATGTGAGGTGATACCTCACTGTAGTTTTGATTTGCATTTCTCTAATAATTAGTGATGCTGAGCATCTTTTCATGTGCTTTTTGGACAACAGTATGTCTTCTTTGGAGAAATGTCTGTTTAGATCTTCTTAAAAAATTAATTTTTAATTGGGTTGCTTGTTTGGTTATTTATTTATTTATTTATTTTTGATATTGGACTGCATGAGCTGCTTATATATTTTCGAGATTAATCATTGTTGGATGCATCATTTGCAAATATTTTCTCCCATTCTGTGGGGTGTCTTTTCATCTCATTTATGGTTTCCTTTGTTGTGCAAAAGCTTTTAAGTTTATTTATTTTTTAACAGAGGAGTTACTTTTATGTTTTGTTTATTGGAGTGTAATTTCTTTACAATGTTGTGTTGGTTTCTGCTGTACAACAAAGTGAATCAGCTATATGTATACCTATATCCCCTCCCTCTTGGACCTTCCTCCCACTCCACCCTCCATCCCACCCATCTAGGTCATCACAGAGAGTGAAGCTGAGCTCCCTGTGCTATACAGCAGGTTCCCACTAGCTATCTATTTTACACATGGTAGTATTCATATGTCAACCTAATCTCCCAATTCGTCCTACCCTCCCCATTCTCCCCATATTCACATGTCTGTTCTCAATGTCTGCACCTCTATTACTGCCCTGCAAATAGGTTCATCTGTACCATTTTTCTAGATTCCACATATATGCTTTGATATACGATATTTATTTTTCTCTTTCTGACTTAACTTCACTCTGTATGACAGATACTAGGTCCATCCACGTCTCTACAAATGACCCAATTTCATTCCTCTTTTTTCCACTGTATATATGTACCACACTTTCTTATCCATTCATCTGTCATTGGACATTTAGGTTGTTTCCATGTTCTGGCTATTGTAAATAGTGCTGCAGTGCACATTGGGGGTACATGTGTCCTTTTGAATTATGGTTTTCTCATAGCATATGTCCAGTAGTGGGATTGCTGTGTCATATGGTAGTTCTATTTTTAGTTTTTTAAGGAACCTCCATACTGTTCTCCACAGTGGCTGTTTCAATTTACATTCTTGCCAACAGTGCAAGAGGGTTCCCTTTTCTCCACACTCTCTCCAGCATTTATTGTTTGTAGATTTTTTGATAATAGCCATTCTAACGGGTATGAGGTGATACCTCATTGTAGTTTTGATTTGCATTTCTCTAATAATTAGTGATGTTGAGCATCTTTTCATGTGCCTCTTGGCCATCCGTATGTCTTTTTGGAGAAATGTCTGTTTAGGTCTCCCAACCATTTTTTGATTGGGTTAATTGGTTTTTTTGATATTGAGCTGCATGAGCTATTTATATATTTTGGAGATTAATCCTTTGTCCGTTGCTTCATTTGCAAGTGTTTTCTCCCATTCTGAGGGTTGTCTTTTCATCTTGTTTATGGCATCCTTTGCTGTGCAAAAGCTTTTAAGTTTTAGGTCTTATAAGTTTATTTTTGTTTTTATTTTCATTACTCTAGGAGGGGGGTCAAAAAAGATCTTCCTGCGATTTATGTCAAAGAGTATTCTGCCTATGTTTTCCTCTAAGAGTTTTATAGTGTCTGACCTTACATTCAGGTCTCTAATCCATTTTGAGTTTATTTTTGTGTATGGTGTTAGGGAGTGTTCTAATTTCTTTCTTTTACATGTAGCTGTCCATTTTTCCCAACACCACTTATTGAAGATGCTGTCTTTTCTCCATTGTATATTCTTGCCTCCTTTATCAAAGATAAAGTGACCATATGTGTGTGGGTTTATCTCTGGGCTTTCTATCCTGTTCCATTGATCTATATTTCTGTTTTTGTGCCAGTACCATACTGTCTTGATTACTGTAGCTTTGTAGTATACTTTGAAATCAGGGAGCCTGATTCCTCCAGCTCTGTTTTTCTTTCTCAAGATTGCTCTGGCTATTTGGGGTCTTTTGTGTTTACATACAAATTGTAAAACTTTTTGTTCTAATTCTGTGAAGAATGCCGTTGGTAATTTGATAGGGATTGCATTGAATCTGTAGATTGCTTTGGGTAGTATATTCATTTTCACAATATTGATTCTTCCAATCCAAGAACATGGTATATTTCTCCATCCGTTGGTGTCATCTTTGATTTATTTCATCAGTGTTTTATATTAGTTTTCTGATTACATGTCTTTTGCCTCCTTAGGTAAGCTTATTCCTAGGTACTTTATTCTTTTTTTTTTTTTGCGATGGTAAATGGGATTGTTTCCTTAATTTCTCTTTCTGATCTTTTGTTGTTAGTGTATAGGAATGCAAGAGATTTCTGTGCATTAATTTTGTATCCGGCAACTTTACCAGATTCATTGATTAGCTCTAGTAGTTTTCTGGTGGCATATTTAGGATTCTCTATATATAGTATCATGTCATCTACAAACAGTGACAGTTTTACTTCTTCTTTTCCTATTTGTATTCCTTTTATTTCTTATTCTTCTCTGATTGCCATGGCTAGGGCTTCCAAATCTATGTTGAATAAAAGTGGCAAGATTGGGCGTCCTTGTCTTGATACTGATCTTAGAGGAAATGCTTTCAGTTTTTCACCATTGAGAATGATGTTTGCTGTGGGTTTGTCATATATGCCCTTTATTATGTTGAAGTAGGTTCCCTCTGTGTCCACATTCTGGAGAGTTTTTATCATAAATGGGTATTGAAGCTTTTTTCATCTATTGAGATGGTCATATGGTTTTTCTTCTTCAATTTGTTAATATGGTGTATCACATTGACTCACGTATATTGAAGAATCTTTGCATCCCTGGGCTAAATCCCACTTGATCATAGTGTATAATCCTTTTAATGTGTTGTTGGATTCTGTTTGCTAGTATTTTGTTGAGGATTTTTGCGTCTATGTTCATCAGTGATACTGGTCTGTAAATTTCTTTTTTTGGTGATATCTTTGTCTGGTTTTGGTATTAGGGTGATGGTGGCCTCATAGAACGAGTTTGGGAGTATTCCTCCCTCTGCTATATTTTGGAAGAGTTTGGGAAGGATAGGTGTTATCTCTTCTCTAAACAGTTTGATAGAATTCGTCTGTGAAGCCATCTGGTCCTGGACTATAATTTCTTAGAATATTTTGAATTGCAGTTTCTATTTCATTACTTGTGATTGGTCTGTTTATATTTTCTAATTCTTCCTGTTCAGTCTTGGAAAGTTGTACCTTTCCAAGAATTTGTCCATTTCTTCCAGGTTGTCCATGTTATTGGCATATAGTTGCTTGTAGTAGTCTCTTATGAACCTGTGTATTTTTGTGGCGTCAGTTGTGATTTCTCCTTTTCCATTTCTAATTTTATTGATTTGAGTCCTCTCCCTTTTTTTCTTGATGAGTCTGGCTACAGGTTTATCAGTTTTGTTCATCTTCTCAAAGAACAAACTTTTTTTTTCTTTCTTTTTTTCACTGTGCTGGGTATTCGTTGTGGCACGTGGGCTCTTCATTGTGGTGTGTAGGCTTGGGCTCTTTGTTGCAGTGTGTAGGCTTCACTAGTTGTGGCACACAGGCTCTCTAGTTGTGGCTTCTGGGCTCCAGAGTTTACAGGCTCAGTAGTTGTGGCATGCAGGCTTATTTGCCCCACAACATGTGGGATCTTATTTCCCCGACCAGGGATCGAACCCATGTCCCCTGCACTGGAAGGCAGATTTTTAACCACTGGACCATGAGGGAAGCCCCATCAAAGAACCAACTTTTAGTTTTCTTGATCTTTGCTATTATTTTCTTCGTATCTATTTCATTTATTTCTATTCTGATCTTTATGATTTCTTTCCTTCTACTAACTTTGGGTTTTCTTTGCTCTTCTTTCTCTAGTTGCTTTAAGTGTAAGGTTAGATTGTTTATTTGAGATTTTTCATGTTTCTTGAGGTGAGATTGAATTGCTATAAACTTCTCTCTTAGAACTGCTTTTGCTGCATCCCGTCAGTTTTGGATCATCATATTTTCATTGTCATTTGTATCTATGTATTCTTTTATTTCCTCTTTGATTTCTTCAGTGATATTTCAGTTATTTAGCAGTGTACTGTTTATCCTCCACATGTTTGTGTTTTTTACAGTTTTTTTCCTGTAATTGATTTCTAATCTCGTAGCGTTGTGGTGGGAAAAGTTGCTTGATACAATTTCAGTTTTCTTAAATTTAACAAGGCTTGATTTGTGACCCAAGATCTATCCTGGAGAATGTTCCATGTGCGCTTGAGAAGAATGTGTATTCTGCTGCTTTCAGATAGAATGCTCTATAAATATCAGTTAAGTCCATCTGGTCTAGTGTGTCATTTAAGGCCTTCGTTTCTTTATTGATTTTCTGACTGGATGATCTATCCATTGATGTAAGTGGGGTGTTAAAGTCCTCCCCTATTATTGAGTTACTGTTGATTTCTCCTTTTGTGGCTGTTAGCATTTGCCTTATATATTGAGGTGCTCCTATGTTGGGTGCATAGATATTTACAATTGTTTTATCTTCTTCTTGGATTGTTTCCTTGATTGTTATGTAGTGTCCTTCTTTGTCTCTTGTAACAGTCTTTATTTTAAAGTCTATTTTGCGTGATACGAGAATTGCCACTCCAGCTTTCATTTGATTTCTGTTTGTATGCAATATCCTTTTCCATCCCCCCACTTTCAGTCTGTATGTGTCCCTAGATCTGAAGTGGGTCTCTTTTAGACAGCATATGTATAGGTGTTGTTTTTGTATCCGTTCATCCAATCTATTTCTTTTGGTTGGAGAATTTAGAATGTTTACATATAAGGTAATTATTATTATGTATGTTCTTATTGCCATATTGTTAATTGTTTTGGATTTGGTTTTGTAGGTCTTTTTTCTTCCTGTCCTCTTTTGTTCTCTTCTCTTGTGATTTGGTAACTAACTTTAGTGTTGTGTTTGGATTCCTTTTTCTTTTGTGTGTGTGTATCTATTGTAGATTTTTGGTTTGTGGTTACCATGAGATTTTGATATAGCAGTCTATATATATACAAGATTGTTTTTTCCTGATCACTTAATTTCAAATGTGTTTCCAATATCTTGCATTTGTACTCTCCTCTTCTCATGGTTGTTTGCTTTGATATCATATTTGTGTGTGGATGATTTCATACCTTTACTGTATGTTTGCCTTTACAGGTGAGCTTGCCTATTCATAATTTTCTTGTTTCCAGCCGTGGCCTTTCATTTCCATCTACAGAGTTCCTTTAGCATTTTGTGTAAAGCTGATTTGGTGGTGCTGAATTCTCTTAGCTTTTGCTTGTCTGTAAAGCTTTTGATCTCTCCATAAAATCTGAATGAGCCTTGCTGGGTAGTGTATTCTTTGTTGTACATTTTCCGTTTCATCACTTTAGATATATTGTACCGGTGCCTTCTGGCTTGCAGAGTTTTTGCTGAAAAATCAGCTGATAACCTTATGGGGATTCCCTTGTATGTTATTTGTTGCTTTTAATATTTTCTCTTTGTCTTTAATTTTGTCACTTTGATTAATATGTGTCTCCATGTATTCCTCCTTGGGTTTATCTTGTATGGGACTGTGCACTTTCTGGACTTGGGTGACTGTTTCCTTTCCCATGTTAGGGAATTTTTCAGCTATTATCTCTTCAAATATTTTCTCAGGTTCTTTCTCTCTCTCTTATCCTTCTGGGACTCCTATAATGCGAATGGTGGTGTGTTTAATGTTCTCCCAGAAGTTTCTTAAACTGTCATCATTTCTGTTTATTCTCTTTTCTTTATTCTGTCCTGTGGCAGTGATTTCCACCATTCTGTCTTCCAGCTGTTCTTCTGCCTCATTTTTTCCGCTATTGATTCCCTCTAGTGTATTTTTCATTTAAGTTACTGTATTGTTCAACTCCCTTTGCTCTTTATATATTCTATCTCTTTGTTAAACATTTCTTGTATCCTCTCGGTCTGTGCCTCCATTGTCTTTCCAAGATCCTGGATCATCTTTACTATTATTACTCTGAATTCTTTTTCAGGTAGATTGCCTATCTCCATTTCACTTAGTTGTTCTTCTGGGGTTTTATCTTGTTTCTTCGTCTGGAACATATTCCTCTTCTATCTCATTTTCTCTAGCTTTCTGTGATTGCAATTTCCATTCTATAGGCTGCAGGATTGTAGTTCCTCTTGCTTCTGGTGTCTGCCCCCTGGTGGTTGAGGCTGGTCTAAGAGTCTTATGAAGGCTTCCTGGTGGGAGGGACTGGTGTGTGCCCACTGGTTGGTGGAGCTGGGTCTTGTCCCTCTGGTGGGCAGGGCCGTGTCAAAGGTGTGTGTAGAGGTGGATTTGGGCTCAGGATGATTTAGACAGGCTGTCTGCTGATGGGTGGAGCTATGTTCCCGCCCTGTTGGCTGTTTGGCCTGAGGCGTCCCAGCAGTGGAGCCTACAGGCTGTTGGGTGGGGTCAGGTCTTGGTGTCAAAATGGTAGCCTCCAGGAGAGCTCACAACATTGAGTACTCCCCGGTATCTTTGCCACCAGTGTCCTTGTCCCACAGTGAGCCACAGCCACCCCCTGCCTCCCCAGAAGTCCCTCCAAGACCAGTAGGTAGGTCTGGCCCACACTCCTATGAAGTCAGTGCTTTTTCCCCTGGGTCCCGGTGCACACAAGACCTTGTGAGTGCCCTCCAAGAGTGGAGTTTCTGTCTCCTTCAGTCCTGTGGAGTTCCTGTGATCAAGGCCCACTGGCCTTCAAACCAAATGCTCTGGGGGCTCCTCCTCCCAATGCAAGATCACCAGGCTGGGGAGCCTGATGCAGGGCTCAGAACAGTCAGTCCTGTGGGAGTACCTCTGAGATAGAATTATTTTCCAATTTGTGGGTTGCCCACCCAGTGGGTATGGGATTTGAGTTTTTTGCAAATGTGCCCCTCCTACCTTCTCATTGTGGCTGCTTCTTTATCTTTGGATGTAGAATATCTTCTTTGGTAGGTTCCAGTCTTTTTTTGTTGATGGTTGTTCAGCAGTTAGTTGTGATTTTGGTGTTTTTGTGGGAGGTGGTGAGCTCAAGTACTTCTATGCTGCCATGTCTTACTTTTCCTGCTATCATAAGTGAACCTTTTGTCTGTGAACCCTTAATTGATTACTCCCCCAAAGTGGGTTTGGCCCGCATGGAGCCTCCAAGGAGGCTGTGAGCAGCTCGGGTCCATGTGTATCCAGGGTCTTTGCTGCTTTTCTTGTTGAAGGTATACTTCTCTCCCTCACTTAGGTTCCTATGGAAGGTTCTATCAGGTTTTGTATTAGTCTTAAAACCTTTTAAAATATAAACGAAGAAAAACAACTACTGAAAAGACATGAACTAAAACACAGGTGTGGTTTCTCTCTGGTTGTGTCCTTTTATTTATTTATTTTTACTTTTGCTTTTTGGTACTTTTCAGATGTTCTATAATAAGCAAGCATTACATTTATAGTCAGGAAAACAAAGAAAATTTATAATTAGAAATAACCATAATTTTTTCTGGTTTTTATACTCTCTGGTTTCAGTTCTAATCATTGGAGGTGACACAGAAAAAGTAAATTCTCTCTCCCAAATGAAAAACCACTTGACTTTTAAAGGGACCTCTCAGATTCACCCTAAGTCTTTCCTTTAAAGTTTCCTTTAAAAGTTTGTCATGCGCGGGCTTCCCTGGTGGCGCAGTGGTTGAGAGTCCGCCTGTCAATTCAGGGGACGCGGGTTCGTGCCTGAGTCCGAAAGGATCCCACAGGCTGCGGAGCAGCTGGGCCCGTGGGCCATGGCCGCTGGGCGTGCACGTCCGGAGCCTGTGCTCCGCGGTGGGAGAGGCCACAGCAGTGAGAGGCCCGCGTACCGCAAAAAAAAAAAAAAAAAAGTTTGTCACGTGGGCTTCCCTGGTGGCGCAGTGGTTGAGAGTCCGCCTGCCGATGCAGGGGACATGGGTTCATGCTCCGGTCCAGGAGGATCCCACATGCCACGGAGCGGCTGGGCCCGTGAGCCATGGCCGCTGAGCCTGCGCGTCCAGAGCCTGTGCTCTGCAACAGGAGAGGCCAAAACAGTGAGAGGCCCGCGTACCGCAAAAAGTTTGTCATGTGGTTCCTAGATCATTCACAATATTTTTGTCTCTGAACATAATCCCATTGGTATATAATCATTTGAAATAGATATCACAGAACTGGATACAGTGTTTCAGGTCCAACTTGATTCATACGAAGTACAACAGAATCTCTCTTGGTTCATAATATGTTTCCATTATTCCTGCCTACAGTAGAACTGGTATTTTCAGTGCCCATGACACTGCCGACTCACATGGAGTTTACTGAAATTCCCATCTCTTTCACCCTTTTGCCCTTAATCTATTTTTATACAAGTGGATAAAACCCGTACACAGCTATCCTGTCTGTGCTTTTGCTGTCCTCCCTCTTCAAGCAGGCCTCAGATTGTGGATATAGGGAATAGGAGCACAGTGATAGAGTTTATCCTCGTGGGCTTTGAGCAGAGCTCCCCTTCCACACGGGCATTGCTCTTTGTCCTCTTCCTAGCCCTCGACAGCCTTGCCATGCCCATGAATGGCCTCATCATCTTCATCACCTGGACAGATCCCACGCTCAATAGCCCCACACTGTTCCTTGGCCACCTATCCTTCCTGAATATCTACTTCGTTCCTACCATCATTCCACCTGGTGGAATGCTGATGCTGATCCACCTGGTGGTCAAGAACTATGTGGTCTCCTTTGCCTCGTGCTTGACCCACATGTATCTGGTTTTTGATGTGGGTGTGGCTGAGTGCATCCTCTTGGCTTTCATGGTCTATGCCTGTTATGTTGCTATCTGCCACCCATTTAGCTATGCCCAGATCATGAACCAGCAGGTCTGTGTGAGGCTGGTGAATACTGCCTGGTTCTTTGGGCTGATCAATGGCATCTTTCTTGAGTATATGTCATTCCAGAATCCCTTCTGCAGAGACAACCACATAGAAAACTTCTTCTGCGAGGCCCCCATAGTGATTGCTCTCTCTATGGAGACCCCCAGTTTAGTCTGAGAGTCATCTTTGCTGATGCCGTTGTGGTGCTGCTCAGCCCCATGGTGCTCATTGTCGTCTCTTATGCCCACATCCTGGCCTCCATCCTGGGCAGAGCCTCCTCCTCTGGTCTGGGGAAGACCTTCTCTACTTGTGCCTCCCATCTGACTGTGGTCATCTTTTTCTACACCTCAGCCATGTTCTCTTACATGAACCACGCAGCAAACATGGTCCTGACAAAGACAAGCCTTTCTCTCTCCTCTACACCATCATCACCCCCATGTGCAACCCCATCATCTACAGTTTTTGAAATAAAGAAATGAAAGGGGCTGTGGTGAGGGCACTTGGGAGGAGCAGCTTTTACCAGGCAGAGTCTGTCTAGTGGGAAGACTCCTGGAGGGGAAGATCCCTTCTCCAACCCTGACCGTTGGGTAACTCTCCAGTGCTGAAAGGCTCCAGGAAAGAGCATTCATAGCTTCCTTTGCAATAGCATCAGGCCTGGAAGATCCTATTGATGTCTAATGCTCATCTGTCTGATGTAACTTTAAGCACTGTTTTCTCTTGGACCTTCCTCAGGAGAATTTGAGACTTTCCTGAGTGGTTTTCTTCTAAGTTATCACAACAGGATCTATAAGCACACTTAAGTCCATTTCATTTTCTTTCTAGACATGCTCTTCCTAGCCTGAGTTCTGCATATACATTTAGGAGTAAACTTTTTTCTCTTTCAACTTATAATTTTAATCTGTTTTTCTTTCTCACACTCCACTCTCACTTCCTGAATCTGCCCTCATCCACCCTGCTCCTGTATGAGAAACAGTAGAGGAAGAAGTAAGAAAAATGGAACTAGGGAGCAGTGTTGACATTAAGAAAAGTCAGTTAGAGAAAAGAAAAAGAAAAACTAAGGATCAGCAGACTGAGCTTCATCTTGTTTGCCTCCACTAGGCCACGAGGGAGAATTTGTGGTGGCATTAAATAATCAACACTGCATTCAATGTGTGTTTATGCTTGTGTGTGTTGGGGAAGGGCAAGGGGGAGAGGCCAGGTGTCAAACCCCTTCTTCCTAAGTCCTCTAGTTTCCTTAAATACATAACTATTTGATATTTCCCTTCAGATTCAAGTAATAAGTACTTCTACCAAGCTTCTCAGACTACCAGTTTCCTTCCCTGTTACCCATACTCCTAGTTAACTCCCCTCTTCCTACTGCCTGTTTTTCTCAACCATCTTTCATTTCATTCCAATTCAGTCCTATTGCACTTCACCTCCTCATCGTAAATGGGTCCACTTAATTCCCTGTACTTTAAGGAACACCTCTCCACACTACCTCCACCACTGCAGAAGGCTTTCTATTTGCAACCCTTCCTCTCTGGCTTAGCTTCTCTCCTTAACAAAAGCCAGTGTCCCTTGAGAGGGCATTATCTTCTCAGCTGTTCTCTTTTTTTGAAAATTACATATTTCTCATGCTCCTTTCATAATAGATAGGAAAAGAAAGGGCATAGGCCTGTGCTTTGTTTTCTGGTGCTACTTCCATAAGATGAACACACCTCACTTGGGATGCCCTCAAATAGATGTACTACCCTTTCCACATCCTGCACATCACAAACTAACCTCCCTGCAGTGAATTGAAGCAGTAGCTTCACTCCACAAAGCTCTACTCTTTTCAGTCCAAATTGGTGAATCTCTAGATAATAGAGGACATGTGAGAAGCACTTCTCAGACAGCAAGGAGTAAGAAATGAGACAACACTGTAATCAAGAAGAAACAATAAGCACAGAACCTAAACATTTACATTATCAAAGAAAGACTACACCAAGGCAAAGTTAAGCAGGCAAGAAAGACTTTATTTAAGGCTACTGCAAGAGGTAGGAGACTGAATTCAACTCTGCTGAAACAAGTGGCTGGAGAGTTTTTGAGCTGCAGTAGGGAGATCTTTAGGCCACCTGTGGGTGGTAATTGCTCTTACCCAAAGGAAAAGTAAGTTTACATGCTGTAGTTTACAATTTGGAGCAAGACACCCAGTAAAGTTGGGCTCCTACCCTCCCACAGAGACTAGGAAACGGGTGCTATCTTCCTTGAGGATTACACTTCAAAGGGATGGCTCTTGAGAAAGACATTCCCTGGGTCTTAAAACTGGCAAGGGGCTTTTAGGGAGATTTCTATACATTTCAAAGGGGCAGAGAAAGAATTTGTAATTGCAAGTTTCTAAAGTAAATGCGCTGAGAAAAAAGAGATCAGGAGACAACAGTCAAGAAGAAACTTGCCCTAAGTGTAGTCAAGGGAAAGGGAAATGTTAAGGCTTTCCTGGTCACCATGGAAAACAAAGAAGTGCTTATTCTTGCCTCAGGATCTCAGCTCCTTCTCCAAGTTTGAAAATTCCTGTCTCAAGGAGCCTTTAAGAGTAAAAAGAAAAAGTGAAGGAAAGAAAAAAAGAAAGGAAAAAAGCAAAAAGAGAGGAAAGGGTGCTTTTTACAAAGTTTTCTGAGAAATAATATAACATTTTCCCAGCACTGTTTACGCTGATGCTATGAACAAAACACAGTTCCAGCTTTTAAGCTCTAACAGGGCAGATAAAAACAAATAATGGTAATACAATGGGCAAACTTATAACAAGCCTATACAAAGTACACTGGGATGACAGATAATAAGAGTACAATGTACAAAGTACATTGGGATGACAGATAATAACAGCGTTCACAACTATTAAGCACTTAGGTTCTAACATTACATCTAAACCTCACAAAACCCTTGAAGTAATACTACTGCCTCCATTTTGAGAAGCAAAACTGAGGCTCAAGGAGGTTAATTTGCTCAAAATCACAGCGCATTTCAATGGCATAGCTGCAATACTAACTGGGCACCACTTCCTGAGCCTGCACTCCTTAAGAGGTAATAAAATAACTATCCTGAAGAATGGACAGGCTTTATACTGAGATGATATTAGATCTAAGCCTTAAAGTAGTGAATTAAAAGGTAGAAAATGCGGCAGGGTGCGGCGTTGGCAGGGACTAGTAATTCCAGGCAAGAGGAACTGCGTGATTCGTCATAAAAATGTGGCGTTCAACGTGGATGGAGAAGGGCAAGTATGGCCATGAATGCTGAAAAACCAGGCTGAGTGACCTAGAACTGTCTTCTCAAGGCCACGCACTTTCCGGTTCAAGGTCCAGCTCCCAGGAGCCACGGGCGCCAGACGGGAACCGACGCATGGTGGGGCTGTAGCGCTAGAGATACACCGCCCTGGTCCTGTATCCCTTGCAGCCTCTGCCTTGGTCCCTGGGGGCACAAGAAGAGCCCACAGGGACAGCGAAAACTCCTGTAAATGCAGAAGCCATCCTGAAATGCGCGTCATTTCCCGATGCAAAGTCACTGGTCACAAGATCGCGCGACCAGGCTCTAGGGTTACCACAGCCCGGCCGAAGGGCCGAAAATGTGGGAAGAAAACCCAGGAATTCTACCGGGAGTTCCGACTCAGCCCGACCTCAGCTGTGGTCCTGCCCTGCGCTCCTCCCATCTAAATCCGGCGCCATGTTAACCAGCCCGGTTTGGCGCCCACCACTAAACTACCCAAGAGGCCTCGGGGCCCTGACCTGATTGCAGCTGGCAGAGGAGGTGGGCGTGGTCCGCGCCAAGAACCTGCGGCCAATCAGCCTTCCCCAGCCTCTCGGATCGCCTCTATGGCAACCAATGAGCGCCTTGTCCTTGGCTACCCCTCCCGGGCAGGAGAGCCCTAACCAGACCAGTCTGGGAGACACCAGCTATTCTGGGAGACTCTGCAGACATCCGCCCCAGCTGGTGATGCGGGCCTCAGGCTTGGGATGTCCTCCCAGCCGAGTGCAGTTGTTGAAATGCCTCGCCCCTTTGGCGGACGGTGGGGTGGGATGGGATGGGATGGGGGCGGAGCAGGGCTGGAGGCAGGACTGAGCGAAGATCTTTGCCCGTCACGTGCAGTCACCCTAGCTCCAAGCCTTGTCCGCGGATCTGTATCCTAGTTCTTTCCAGGTGATAGACCCCCTTTCAGCGAATTGCATAATGTTGGGCTCCTCTTCCCTCTTCAGACAACGGCAGTGTCCTTTGAGCTTCCTTGCCTCCCTTTCCAGTTACCGACTCCAGGAAGCCTTCCTTGATCCCTCGCCCCTTCTGGGTTCACTGGACTTTCTTTAACCCTTCATCACCTGTGCGTTTTCCTAACACTGTACTGTTACTTTTCTGTCTTCCCCACTAGTCTGTGGTTCGAGTCCTTAGCACATTGCCTGACTATAGGTGGTGCTATAGCGCTGTTTCCTCAATGAAATCTTAAGCAGAGTCCTGTTGTATTAACCAAATAAAAGCAAAGCTGCTCTGATAGGAGTGGAGAGGGAGTGTCCAGAGTCCTGGACCTCCAAGGAAGCCCCTGAGGCACCATAATTAGTGACTTCAGCTGAAGTAATCAGTTTAATATATATGGCTTACCCAGGACATGAAAATTAAACATATCTAGAGCCTCTAGGAACACCCTTAAAAATCTCATTTTTGGGTTTCAAATCTGATTACACGTGTTTATTTTTATTTTCCAGTCTAACGACCTAGATAGCTGTTTCTTTCTTCTGTTTAATTCCTTATCTTCTTCACCCAGCTCTGGGCTTTGAGGCTAACCTGTATGGACCACATCAACAGATTCCCTTACTTCCCTGGCTTTCTATTGGGTTCAGCCAGTGAGTAGCATAGGCAGAATATCAGAGGGAAGTAGGAGTGTGAGGTTGGGTATTTAATCCTCTGTTTCCCTGTGAGGGTTGTGGACTCACTTGAGTCCCCTTGCTAAGATCTCACTCCTGCCATGTGACCCCCTCTACGTAGCTCTCTGTTTCTTAGTTTGAACCACCATCTCCCATTACCTCTTCAGGCTCAGCCCTTCTAATACTAGATTCTGGGAACTGCCCACTGCCCTTGTGATTTCCCTACACCATGCCTACACCTTTTCAAATAAACCTTTATTAAACTTCCTCAAATTACTGTGATTTGAGTGTGCCATCTGTTTCCTGGGTATGCCCTTATACAAGACCATTCTCTTTTACTGAGGTAATGGAAACAGTTATCTCACATGCAAACATTTGAAGGCTACATGATGTATTAGAAAGAGCATGTGCTTTGAAGTTGGAGAAACCTGTGTCTCCTGTCATTCATTCATTTGGCAGATACTGCACAGTCCTATCAGTTGTGGTAGAGATTTTAGAGAGTATCTGCTATGCACACAGCCCATTCCCTAAGAACCCTCTTCTCCTCCCATAAGGGTGAACCTGGCAATCAAGTTAGTAAGTGCCATGGGACACCACCCTCCACCATCAACACAATCAGTGCAGCAAAGCTAGATGGATTAAGTCCTCTTCCACAGGAGTTTGGAATTGGTATGCAGTGGGTATAATCAGTTCAGGGCTGGAACAGGCAGACACCCAACCTGTGGAGCAATTGTCTTCTGCCATGTACCTGAAGGAACAAAGAAAGTTAGCAGGGAGAATAGGTTGAAGTCAGAGGAGAGGGAAGCAGAGATAAAACACCATGTCTCTAAAGAAAGAGCCCAAGATAATGACTGCCCTGGTTTTAGTCAGCCTTGGAGGCCCACCTGCATTCTTGCTCTTCGGTTTTATGAGATAACCTTGCATCCTTATAATAAGCTCCTTTTTTGTTCCCCCTCAAAACTAATACAGATGGGTTTCTGTTTCTTGCAACCAAAAAAGTCTTAGCTGAGGCAGTATCTACCACAATGTGGTTATAAGGACTAAATGAGATAAAGTATTTCAAACATCTAAATCAGTGCCTCCAAAAATGTTACTTTCTCCCTTCCAACTGTAAATGGCACCCATGTGCTCTGAGCATCAGACTTCTCTGTTCTTTGTACTTCTTATTTGGAGTGACAAGCCCATTTTGCTGTCAGTATTTTTGCAAGATTTTCTTCATTCCTGCTTTTCCTCTTCCATTTGCCATTCTGTTCATGGTCCAAGTGCTGATATATTTGTGTTTGTGTTTTGCTATGTTTTGTTTTGAAGTTTTTGTTCCTCAATGGATGGAATTAATCATAATCCTCAGTTCACGAGACACCATCATTGGTCCCTGCAAGAAAAGGCTCTCTTATTTTATGTCTTTATTTATTGCTTTATTCTATCTTTATACCCTGTATCTTCACTCCCTCCACCCTCCAAAATAGGCAGTTTTCTAGTGTGTATATATCTGTTTAAATGTGTCTTCAGAAAATAGTTATCATTTTGTAGGCATTTATTTTTTTTTTTTTTTTTTTAAATTTTTTTAATTTTATTTATTTATTTTTGCTGTGTTGGGTCTTCATTTCTGTGCGAGGGCTTTCTCTAGTTGTGGCAAGCGGGGGCCACTCTTCATCGCGGTGCGCAGGCCTCTCACCATCGTGGCCTCTCTTGTTGCGGAGCACAGGCTCCAGACGCGCAGGCTCAGTAGTTGTGGCCCACAGGCCCAGTTGCTCCGCGGCATGTGGGATCCTCCCAGACCAGGGCTCGAACCCGTGTCCCCCGCATTAGCAGGCAGACTCTCAACCACTGCGCCACCAGGGAAGCCCCTAGGCATTTATTTTTAAATGTACTCCAAAGCTACTGTTACATGTGTCATTCCGTGTCTTACTTTTTTCACTGAGCACTGTTTTTCATCTCCATACACATTACCAGATGCTAATATTTAATTTGTTGCTTCACTTTGTTGCCTGCTATTCCACTGTGTGCACTCTTCACTCACGATGTTGCATCTATTCACTCCTCCACTGATGAACACCCACATTGCCCCCAACTCCATACCACTACAGGTAACCCTGCAAAGAACATCCTCCTATTAGTCCCCTGCTGGACTTGTAAAGAATTTGTTTTATATTTCTTAGGGGAGGAATTGCTGGGCTATAGGGTATGAATCTATTTAATATAACCAAGTTTTGCCAGTTTGCTTTCCAGAAGTGGTGAAACTAGTCTTGCAGCAGCGCAAGTTTCTACATTTCCACATTCCTGACAACATTAGTAATTGTCTAGATTTCTAATTTTTGCTGTTTTTATAGATATAAACTGATCTCATCGTTGGTTTAATTTGCATTTGATTAATAATGGTTTTGATCAAATTTCCATATCCATATTAGTTTTTTCTCTTCTGTACATTGCCCATTGATATTATTTGTACCCTTTTTTTTCTATTGGGTTGCTGTCCTTTTCCTGCTCATTTGCAGGAGTTCCACGTATATTTTAGGATTATATTACATCCTTGTCAGTTTTAGACAAATATTTTCTTCATTCTGCCATCTGCCTATTAACTTTGTCCATGGTGCTGTTTATAGAACATAAATCTTTAATTGTTTTGTAATCAAATTCCTCAGTTTTTGCCATATGGTTTATGCTTTTGAAAGTGTTGAAATATGTGGACTACTCTCTTAGTTATGCCTACTCTCAGCCTGGCGTCTCTAAATCTGAGTTCACTCGAGAGGTCCCTGTAGTCATTGCATCTACTCCTCTTCATTGGACTCCAAAGTATTTGCACTGACTGAGTTTCATTCTTAACAGAATCACATCTTCCTTGAGCCTTTTCCTCCATAGAATCTCAGGCTATGAAAATCATATCTTTTATCTATTTGAAGTCAATTTTCCCATAATCCTGGACACACATCTCACTTTCTCTCCTTGGCTGTCAGGGAGAACCAAATCACCATAGTTACTGTCTTTCAAGATTTTCTTCACTCCCATTCCACTAGTCAATTTCATCTTCGTTGGTCAAAATTAGATCCAGAGTTGCAATCTCTTCTCTGCCAACCTCTTCCTTATGAAGGATGAGACTACACTAAATCAACATTCTCCTCACTTCTGGAACTTGGCTTTGTGCCATTTCATGACTTGTCCTGGGATCTGTAATAGAGTTTATCTGTTTTGGCAGACTCTAGCACATTTTTACGATGCTATTACTTATTTTCCTCTCCTTTATCCTCACCTAAATAATTCCTTTCTTGTTTCCACTCTCAAGGTTATAAAATCCCATAAAAGACTCTATCTTCGTGATGTAAAGTACTACCCTGACTTTCCTTCTATCATTTTCTTTTGTTTTTATTCCTCCTCCTTACTTCCTTGTGTCTCTTTTCTTGTTTCCTTCTTTCCCTCCCTGCCCTTTTTCTTCCTCCTTTCCTTTCTGAATTTTACAAATACTGAGGGCCAGGGCAGGCTTTCTGTAGATCAGATCAAAGAAGCTGCTTCTATCCCAGAAGCAAATTCCCCACAAACAGGTGGTGTGTGTCACATGACTGGCAATTCCTTTCCAGTTGCACATCAGAACCCAGTTCTGTTTCTTTGGAACAACGTACTCCACCTTTTTTCACTGCCATGTTCCAGGCATGAGTCCCATCCTACCAAGTTTCTTTATATATGTGACATTTTATTTTCCTCATTGTGTAAAAACTCAAGTTCTATTTTATATTACCTGTAGTTTGTGCACTGGTGTAGAGGCCATAACTACTTTTTTTCTCCCCAACCCTTTTCTACTTACTTTTTCTAGAGAATTATGGGATGCCGCTTCAGCTACTGCTTTTCTTCTGGTGTCATATCTGATATCCTCTGTGGTATAAAATTTTGTGAGCATTCTTTTTAACTGTTGTCCTCTCCATTTTATCTTGTCATCCCACCCTCCCACTGACTCCCAACACCACACACACACACACACACCATTCCCATTTTCAAATTGAAGTTCTCTTAATTCAGTTAACATTGCTCACAGAAAACATTCCCTTCAATCTTTTGAGAAGCACTGTGTTCCAGTTCAAGAACATATCATCCCCTCATCATTAGACTGAGAGCAACATAAGGACAGGGACCATGACTTCTTGGAGTCTTCCCCAGAGCCTACCACCTTCCATGAGACATGGTAAGCAGTTGGTAAATACTTCCTGGTAGATTGAGTCAGTCATGGTTCTCTTCTTGGATATCTTTTTCCATCATCCTTATAAGAATTATTCACCTACTCTAAAAGGAATTTTCAATTTCCCTTTTTATTCCCAAAGCAGAATCCAAGCCGCCGTAAGCTTCCCTTAGTATATTGTAATTACTTATAACAGAGTAAGATGCAGAACCATTTAATGAGAAAAAAACAAAACAAACCAAAAACTCCCTGATTTTTATTTCAGACGAACAGGATTCTAGTCCTAATGCTGTCATTGACTATGCAAGCTTGCACATGTCATTCCATCTGTTACTTTATTTATAAGCAATGACATAATGTTTATTCACTGTTAACCCTCTTAAAAGGAGACCATACATTTTTTTAAAGTACTTGAGGTAGAAATAAGGTAAATTTCCCTGACCCAGGGGTCTAAACTATTAGATAAACTATTTGATAAGAAAAAGAATTTGCTTGAATTTGCTTTCTTCAATATTCTGAAGAAATATTAGTCCTGGTTGTTGTCTGAACATCTTTCTTGACCTCTCACTGGCAAGATCAAAAAAAGTCCCCATTTTAAAACTTTCAGCATAGGTGGTGTGGTCTGGAAGAAATTCCCAGAGATAATAGTCACCCTCTCTTTCAAGAAATGCTGCTTCACTAACACTCAAAATGGCCCAGAGAATATAAATGCATGAAAAATACAGGCATCAACAACTCTGAGTCAAAAGTGATTCAGAAGTGTCAGACTCAGTATGAAGAAATTATAATAATACTATAATGACTTTCAGTTATGTTTGTGTGCATTGTAGTGATATAAAAAAGTTCATTTTCTAAATAAGTCTAAATAAGCTCTTTAAATAAGAATGAAATTTTAAAAAATGTGATAAGAAAGCATGGTGATAGTTGAATTGGCAGTATTTTTTCTTTCTTAATGGTGCCTAAAATAATGATGTGCCACACAACTGATAGTGCCTTAAAGTCAATAAAATAAGATAAATAGTTCAGAGACTATAAAAATGAGAAAGCAGTTCCAGCTCAAGATATTCATAATCTGGAAGGGGGAATAACAAGCATAAAGAATAGTAGAAATGAGGGGAAATATACTAATTGTCCCCCAAAGAGTTACAAACAAAAAGATTTAGATATTTAAGGGAGGAAGAGATCACATTAGGAAAGGTTCCATGGAGGAAGTAGCCTTTGAGAAGGGCCTCGAAAAACTGATAAGATTCCAACTGGCAGAGATGGAACAGAGTAAGAATAATAGAGAGCAAGAAATCAGCTGCAGGAAAATGGGCATTTCTAGAGAATGGTGAATAGCATATTTTGATTCAAGGGTTTGTTAACCTTTTCTGGCTTTAAGAATTTTATGAAAACTATGAACCCAATTCCTAGAAATAAAAGCACAAATTTCATAATCAAAAGGTTTTTTGCATACTGTTTCTGGGGATTTCCCATTTACGGATATCATAAGAGACAGGAGGGAAAAGCAGCCTTGCAGGACACCGCATGAGAAGCTGGTGCAGGTGACCAAAGCTGCAGAAGTCCCTTTTCTGAAGGAGAAATTTGGATCTGACTGCATTTGGGAAGAATGGCTAAGAGAAATTGTAGCAAGGGCCAGGGGGACACATCCAGTCCACTCATCCAGAGATTAAAAGAGCTGAGATACACTTGGGAATCATTTCTAGCTGACTGGATGATATAGGCTTCCAACTGATGGTATGATGGCTAAAAAAATGTACCTGGGAAATGAAATGTATGGGTTTAAAAGTATGCCAGGGCCTGGCGGGAGCTTGGCTACTGCCACTGTATTTTATGCTTAATTCAAGAAGTAATGGGACATGATGCAGATTTCTGAGGAGAATGAATGTTCAGAGCTGTGGTTTAGGAAAATCAATCTTCAGGATTATAGGTGTGTGAGAGGCCAGGCGAGACCATTTAGGAGTTCATTGCAGTTACTTTTTATATCCTTCAAATACATTCTATTTATTCGGCTCCCCTTCTGTCCTCGCCACCCACTATCTGGCAGAGCCAGGCCTTTAGTAAGCATTTGGTGGTGCTTGCTGAATTGAAAACCACAAATTTACTTTGAGGGTCCCCTTGCAATGTCCCTATTACTCACCAGGTGGCACCATTACAGCATTACTTACAGAGCAGACATCCTTCTATATGCACAGTGCTTCCAAGCAGAAAGGCTGTGTTTCTTTGAGGGAATTCCCCTTCTGGGGACAATCTAGAGGTGTGGGGTTGGGGAGGGGGTGGAGGGAATGGTAGCTGGGATTAAAGATTCAAGAATATTCTTTTTGGGCCTCCCTGGTGGCGCAGTGGTTGAGAGTCCGCCTGCCGATGCAGGGGATACGGGTTCGTGCCCCGGTCTGGGAGGATCCCATATGCCGCGGAGCGGCTGGGCCCGTGAGCCATGGCCGCTGGGCCTGCGCATCCGGAGCCTGTGCTCCGCAACGGGAGAGGCCACAACAGTGAGAGGCCCGCATACCGCAAAAAGGAAAAAAAAAAAAAAAAAAAAGAATATTCTTTTTGTATTGTACATCAACTATCCCTCAACTTTTAAAAATATTCCTTTTGTACTTCTATATATCATTTCTTATTGTAGCTGAGAATCTTGGCTGAATTTCTATTCCTAGGCATATAAATGGAGAAAGATGCTTAGGAAAACCTGCCTTTTCAAAGATGCAAGCAGTTTTCTGTCTTGCAAGGAGTATTAGACTCAAATATATCTGGGGAAGAACTGTCCCTTAGTTCTGGGAATACTTCTAGGTGAGCCATTTCATTATACATATCAAGCAAAGACCATATTCTGGTGATACTGAAGCCACATAAAACTTCATATTTATGTTGTAGGCCAGTTTGCATCTCTTAGAGAAATAACTGTTTCTCTAGAACAGATTTTATTTGTCCACGCTGAAGTTGTAGCTTATTTCTATGAAGTTGTATGTTTTCATTTTGAGATTTAGAGTTAACCCTGAGAGATTTCCCAGTGAGAGATAGGAGTGCCAGAAACAGAAAGAGTTGTGATGACTTACATGCAGCATTGCTCTGGGCTCAGACATAAAGTGCAGCACAAAGCTATGGGGGGAGGGGGTGGGAACCATCACGTCACTGCCACACATCAGCAGTGCTCTGACAAACTCCCAAGTACTGGAAGACTTGGAAATAATGGTAGACAAGATCCTTAGTGCATTCTAATGGGTATCAGTATAATTTGAATTTGTTGAATAAGTGGTAAGTAATCAGGTTTATGCAAAGATTTCAATTCAGTGTAGGAAATACTCTGGAGGCCCCAGGAGGCAAAGGTTTATCAGTTCAGGCAGGGTCATTTCTTCTTTGTTATTTTTTGAATTTAAAAGTCTCATTATCTTTTAGCTCAGTGATTCTTACCTTTTTACTTAATTCTTACCTTTTAGAATTAAGTTAAAACAATAGATCTTCTCTCTAGAGAATATATATACACGATTTTGCATTCAATTTCCAGGGGCTATGGCCCCCTGAAATTCATAGTGACCCCATCCATGAGTCCCAGGTTAGAAATCTCACCTGAAACCCACTCATCAGAAGCATTACAAAGGAGAAATGCCAGAGGAGAGTGGGGAATCTGGAGAAAGGAGGAGGTGGGAGAGAAAACTGTGCTGTATCCCTCTGAAATGCTGATGCAGGTCACTAAAGAAAGCTGAAAAATTGCTTTATCTGGGGAGATTTTTATCTATCTGGACTTGTAAGGAAGAGCTAGAGAACTTCTAGGAGCCCTGGGCTAAAGGACTGATGACCATTTAGGATGGTAGGCATAGGAAGAGGAACTGAATTGGCATCAAGGGTTAAAAGCCTCCACCAGACATTTCTACAGGTGCTATAGAGCTAAGCTGCCTTGAGATTCATGTCACTCTGCAGAATCTGAGCTACAGGGAACAGGAAAGAGGCACAAGAATGGATCTGTGTCAGGGAATATCTGGGGACATCAGCTTCTTCCTCTCAAGAAGCAAGTCCAGAAGACCATCTTCTCTGTGCCATTATTGAATTATCACCCACTAGACTGTGAGAAGGCTCACTAACCAAAACCTGATCTGCAATTACTTGTTCCAACTGAGAAGATGAAAAGTGAGTAAAACTAACATTTCTTCCTGTTCAGGACTCTTAGACTCTTGATTGGGGAAGTAAGGGATTTCCTTCTCTGAAGATGAAATAATAGAGCAATTAGCGGAGTGGTTCCCATCTAGGGTTCTTTAAGTCAGAAGATCTGGATTAAGTCCTGGTTCTGCCAAGTACTAGCTGTATGACCTTGACCAAGTCTTGGAGTCTGTTTTTGGAACTGTTAAGTGAAAACAATAATAGTGCCTGCTTCATAGGGTTGTTGGGAGATAAAATTGGGCACAGTGTCTGGCACACAGTAAGTGCCCAATAAATGACAGCTCTCGTTGTTGTTATTGGCGCAGAATGCTGGAACTGTAGCAGGAAACTATCTTCCAGCCCTCAGGGACACTTCCCCACTAATATACTTTAGCTGCCCTCTCTAGGGCCCTGGCACATATTCCCCAACCACTGCACAACTCAAGGCTTCCTCTGGTCATCCTATATGTACAGAGCTGACTTTAAGTCCTTTTTCACCCATAACTACATGACATTTATGAAGAAAGTCCATGTCAGCTTGGGAATCTCATCATCCCCTTGACTATCTTGAATAAGAGTTTTAGATGGGGAAGACTTATATTAAACAAGAGCTTCTAGAACCTTCCCTAAGTAATTGTATTTTCCCAGAGGAGCCAGTCACCACCACCACCGCCTATCCCAAGAGAACTATAAGAAAAAACTAACATTTGCACAAGGCTTCCCAGGGATCTTAGATATTTTTCTCCTCAACAATTTTTGTCCCCATTTTACACAGGCAGAAACTAAGCCTCAAGCAAGGAAGCAAGTCTCAAGCACTCATTTACTGTTGGAACTGAGGTTCAATGCCAGTGCCCTTTCCATCTCTCTGCAACAACCACACAGCAAGAACACACACACATACATAACACACACACACATACATAACACACACACATACATAACACACACATACATAACACACACATACATAACACACACATACATAACACACACATACATAACACACATACATAACACACACACACATAACACACATACATAACACATACATAATACACACACATACATAACACAGAGACACATACATAACACACACATAACACACACATACATAACACACACACATACATAACACACACATACATAACACACACATACATAACACACACACATACATAACACACACACACATACATACGCAGATATGCAAGTACAAGTGCACACACAGAACCCCAGTTCATTCTTCTCCCAAATTTTGTTTGGAGCACCTTGGAGAATCTCCAGTGCCCAAGGGAGCAGACCAGAGCTGATGTCAATCTAGTGGAACACCTTACCGGCATTCTCCACAAGACGCCTGAGGCAGTTTTTGTGGTTTCCTTTGTGATATGTCACTCTACTGCCAGAGATTCCGGGCAATCCCTCCTGAACAATACCCCTTCCCTAAGCCTCCCATGGAACAAGTGTCATGCCTGCCATTCCAGGACTCAGATTTGGAAATCATCTCCCAAGAGCCAGGTGCTTCACTGAAAAGAAGTCTCCTGCACATCTGGAGTTCTAGCTACTAAAAACCCTTGTTAGTTTGGGAGTCTCAACACGTAGCCTCTCCAGCTTGAGGTGAAGGTCCAGGTTGGAAATGACAGCAGGTAGAGTTGGCAACACATGTCCCAATCAGGGCAAGGACGGTCAACTCCTTGGAACCAGAGGCAAGAAGAGAGGAGGAAAGGCATGGTCCCTGTAGTTCCTGCTAAGCCTGTGTCCATGCAGTGGGTCCAGAAGCCCCACCCTGACATCGCCCTAGTACCAGTCAGCAAGGAGGGGAGATGACGCCTCTTTATTAAGGTTAACACCAAGGAAAGCACTGAGAAGGGATACACGGAGGAGGAGGAAGGGCACACAAAGTCACCACTTGAGGAGGTGGGAAGGAAGCACGTCAGTGAGGAACCTCAGGGCAGCCACATGCTCCATGCCCCGGTTGTGGGGGTGAAAGAGGAGAGGAGAGGGGAAAGCGCCGTGAGAGCCTGGGCCTCACAGAAGGGTCTGAAGCCCCCGGAACCTAACACCAGAGCCACAAGCCCTGCCCCTCAGGGCTCACACACTACTACACAGGTCGACACACATAACGCACACAAGACATTATGGAAGCAGCACCAAAAGGCAGCGGGCAGGGAAGTGTTGACGGGAAAAGAAAACTGAAGTTAAGCAGGTATAGCCAGGAAAGAGACAGTTTTTGGTTGCGGCCCCCAAGAGACCCTCAATGTCCCCTAAATCTGGGCTGTTGCTGAGCATCCCCAAGTCTCTGCCTGTGAACTGGGCTCTTTGTTCTCTAAGCCTCAGTGAGTGGATAAAACAATCCCAGATGAAGTCAGTGACAAGGCAGGATCCACTCTGCATGCAAAATCCTAGAGGTTGAGCTATTATGTCTTCATGCACATTGATAGCCAGCTCCTCCCAGCCCAGAGGCCCTTGGAACCCCATTCACCCAGACTCCTAGGGCTGCAGTTCCCTCCTCAAGCTTCTTTTACCAATCAGCAGCCGCAGAGATCTGTGAGGGGGAGAGGCTTCTGCAGAACGCTGAATAGCTTGGATTTCATCAGAAGGGTAAATTTTCTGTTGCCAGAACAGAATACCCCCAACTCCTTAATTTCTAGGTAAATCGTTAGAGATTATTTGCCAGAGTCCTAGATAAGTCCTTTTTCAGAATAGAAAAGGCAGAATTTTATTTACACAATTCAGGGGTTCTCCTGTTGGCTGGAGAGGGGGAAAGGGCAGGGTAGGGGGTTGGATGGGAGTCCAGAGATGGGCGCTTCCTCTCCCGCAACCTCACCTTTCCGCAGTTTGCTACGTCTCGCTTGGTCAGGCAGAAAGAATTCTTGATGCTCCCAGAGTCCTTCACCCTATAAATGCTTCCTCGAGGGAGTCTCTTCCGCCTGACCCGCAAGAGTAGCGGTCAGAGTGAAGCCTGCTGCACCGCGCGGTTCAGTCCTCTCGCGTCACGCGCTCGGAAACCCAAAGCCAGCCCGGGAAAGTAGTGCCCCCTCGGAGTCCCCTCACAGAGAGGCCTCTCCCTCCAGCTGCAGCAGGGTAATGTCGGGCAGGTCGAGGGGCTCCACAAGTGGCCCGTCCCCCCCAAGGAGGCCAGCACAGGGGCTCTCGGGGCGCTCACAGTGACTAGTGGGTGTGGCGGAGCTGGGCATCTCCTTCTCTTCTGAATCGTCGTCCTCCTCGTCCTCAGGATCGCGACCCAGCAAACCGCTGTCCCCGATCCCAAGCGAAGGGGTCTCCGGCTCTTGAGGGGCGCCCGGGAAGCTCCCCTTGCCACCGACCACGCCCAGGCCACCCTGGCGGGGCGCGGTGGTCATAATCCGGCACATGGAGACGATGGCTCGCTGGTTGGCGCACACGTCGTCCGAGAGCACCTGGATGTGCGAGGCCTGCTCGTCCAGGGCCCCCCGCATGGCCCTCACGTCCTCAAACAGGGCCTGCAGCTGGGCCTTCAGGTGCTCCATCAGCTCCTTCATGCCGCCGTTGTACTCCCCGGAGATCACGTCCCCCACGGCCGGCACTGTGGACACCTCCAGAGGTGCCGGCATGTCGCCACCGTCCTTGGTCATGATCTCTAGCAGACCGTCCTCCATTGAATGGCAGAAGCGGGCGGTGGCGGCTCCGGGTCCGGTCCAGCCCGGCCTCGAGGTGGGGGGAAGGTACGGGGATGGGGAGAGGTGCCCGGAGGGGCTGGGAAGAGGATGCTCCCGAGAGGGGCAGGGAGCCGACGTGAGGAGGTGAGTCTCAGGCGGAGGGTGCGGGCGGGATCGGGGAGGCCGGGAAGAGCCTGCGGGACGAGGATCGCGCTACAGTCCCAGGGCCGGCGTCTCTCCGGCTCGCCACTGGGCGAAAGCGCCCTGCTCTACCTAGCCTCCTGAATTACACCCGTGTCAGCTCCGCCCTCTGGGCGCTAAGAGCGGCAAGTGCCTGCGGGTTCCCTGGGTCACGGAAGCGCTCGCACAGGGGCTCAGGTCGAGGTAGAGGCCAGCAGCGGGTCGAGCTCGGGACTCCCCTCGGCCATTAACGGGCAGCGCCCGCGAGTGTGGTTGGAAGTGACACGGGTGGGTCTCCCAGCCGAGCCGCGGATGCTCCTCTGTTTCCAAGGCGACGCACGGCACTTAAATGACGTGTGTCTCCATGGCAACCAGGAAGTGGAGAGGGAAAGGGAGGATGGTTGGGAAGCTGCAGTGGGGCTCTGGAGTCTGAGCTAGCGGGCGGAGCGGGAGGGGAGGGGACGCTGCAGTGGCCTCAGCTGAGGCTGAAAGAGCGTGTGGCTGCAATGTTTAATAGAGAAGCATGAGAGAGCAGTTTGCTGCATAAATCCCTAGGTCGGGGAGACATCGTCCCTCCCCTAGCCTGGGTGGTAGACACTGAGCGCGACAGCCTTGGAAGGATTTTCACCCGCCCGAAATCCTTTCTCTGAGGAGGACGTTAGAGCCGCGTCCTGCTTCTCTGTCCTCCAGCAGGGAAGCAGAGCGGGTAGCGAGGCCGACCCTATGACCCAGAGTAGAGCTGGGGCGCGACGGCGCCCTGGAGCCGGCCCCGCCCGGCCTTAGAGGTGCAGAGGCGCGGGAGGGCACTACGGAGGTTTCCGCCACTCCCTTCTGCTTCTGCAGTAAATCAGCCCTCGCTGTAGATAAGATAGTACAGGAGCCGAGAAAAGATGGGATTCCTTCCCATATGAGACCGAACCGCTTCTACTCAGGGCACTGGGGGTTCTTCCAGCACGGTGAGGCAAAGCGCTTCAGTTTTGAGAAAGAAAGCTCCGTAAGAACAGAGATACTTGTCTCCTCCGTGTCCTCCAGCACGGAATCCCCAGCACCCAAAATAGAACCTGGCGCGTAGTAAGTAAATGCTCAGTACGTTTGTTGAATGAATAATTTAATAAGAACCACTGCGTCCCATTCCCTCATCCATTACTCTCCAGCTCACAGGCAGTGGATTTTAGGAGACCTGAATTCAGTTTTGTTTCTTCCATTTATTAGTTCAGAGACCCTGAATAAATCATTTTCCTGATCTGTTAGGGGATTGGACTGGGTAATATTGGGTAATATTATTTCTAACTCTGAATAACACTGCATCAGCTCACAGTTGAAAGGGCGAACTGTCGACAATGTGTGGAAGGGATGGGGAGGAAGGGTTATGTAAGGGTAATTCCCCCTCAGCAGGCCCACCACCCATGTACAGACATACACGGAGTGTCTCAACCTTTGTGACAATGCCTTTCCCTTTTTGAGGAGCGGAGTGGGAAAGGAGGAGGAGGAAGAAAAGTTGAATTTAATACATTTACAGATGACTTCAGATTGCAAAGCAAACAATACCTGGGCAGCAGCTTATTAACTAATAATATGACCTTAGTAAATTGGAGAAGCCAAGTGTTCAGAAACCAAAAATGAAGCTCACAAGAAAAAGTAAATCTGGGGAAGAGAAAAGCTGTATCATTTCACGATTGGGAAGAGCAGGTATGGGTGAGCGTTTCGTACACTAGTGGTTCAGTGATAGCAAATGTGTTACCGTGAGGTTTCCCTGCGTGCATACTCTAGTGGTGAGGGGTGGGGCTGGCCCAGAGAAACTTTTCTGGCACTAAAAAACTCTTTGGCTTATTCCTTGTCTTACTGCTATAAAATAGAAACAAGTGGGGAAATATCCTAAACAGCAAAATGTTTAATCAAAGGCAGTGTTGATATAATAAAGTATTATGCAGCCATTAGAAATTTGATTTCCCAAAACAAATATATGGAGAAAATTAAAAAACCTATTGTATCTTCTATGATTCAATCCCATTTGCTTGCTCATTCCATCCTTCCTCCGTTCCACAGACCTGTGACTCTCACCTCAGTTATCACTCCCACCTCCACCATGTGTCCCACAGGTTATTCCTAAAGCTCAGGAGAAGACAGAAATGCTTTTCCTTGGTTTGCCTAAGCACAACCAAAGAGCGCTGATATTCAGGAAAAGACTTTACCAAAAAGGAGCTGTAGGAAAACTAGAAACAGACAAGACACACCCAAAACAGCTGAGCTTACACAGTATAAGTTTATAGCAAGCATAGTCTTAGGGCTTATGGACTCAACCCTGCTGTTCGTCTTTCCCTGGAGACTTTTGCTATAGTCAGAAAAGACTGGCATGATTTTCAGACTTTTTGCCTGGGTCTGTTACTTCACATCTCTTGACCAGCACTTCACATGGATGATTTCACCTTGCCAGCTCCCTCACTCTTCAGATAGGCCCCTGCCTTCTACCTATAAGAACTGACCCTGTCCCCAGCACAGGGCCTCCCATCTTAGCCTTAACCTTACATTAAACCTAGCCCCCATACAGTAGGAGCTGGGTTATGCCATCATACAAGGCCCTTTGCCACTGTTGTTGCGGACACCATGTATGTCAAGGCTTTCAGCATAAGATTACATCGTGCTCCCCAGAGACGCTGGCATGAGGTCTGCTGAGAGTACAGGGGGTCTGAGCCTAGAGGGAGGGGAAGTTATTGGAGAAGCATGAAAGAATATGGGAAACAGTGCAGAGATCAAGGGGTGTGGCTGATCCAGTCAAGTTCCAAGTCAGACATTGGAGAGCCAAGGGTAGGTGGGATCTGGGGGTGTGGACTAGTAGCAAGACTTGAAAATACAAGGAGACAATTGGCGCCTCAGATTCAGAACCAGATAATTTCAGGAATTCTGTGTGAAATTGAGACAAGGGGAAATAGGAGAGGTCTAGTCTCAGAAAAGTAAGGGGGACAGATGCAGAGAGTGGAGCAGAACCTCAGTCAGCTGTTTGGGTTACAGTGCTGGGCCCTCTGGAAGCCAGGGCCCTGGGGTTTGTTAATTGGGTCCATCCCCAAGCTGAATGGATAGGTACTCTGGCCATATCACTAGAGTATTCAGACACAGCAAGAAAAAATAAGCCCTATGCACTCCTCTTCTGCTTCCTGCCTTTTTCTTTTCCTCTGGGAATCACCTTAGCTGTTCTATTCCTTCATCCCAATCTCATCAGCTCATGGGGGGAATAGACTCAATGCTGCATAGATAAAGGTCTCCGTCAGGTACACCTAGTTCCAAACTTCAAATTTCACTAAAATTGTGATTCTTAATAGTCTCTGCCATTTTCCTCTGTCTCGTGTCTAGTTTATCTCCAGTGTCTATTTTATATAGCTGGTGTACTTTTTGCACTATAAATCCAGCAACTGTAATAAAGATGCTCGCTTGACTCAGATCTAGAATGATGGTCAAAATCAAGGAACAGCTGACTGCTGCACCATAGGTCCGCAATCCCAGACAGTACTCCCCAAATGTAAATTTTATGAAGCTGAGCTGCCTTGTGGCCCATCTCAGCATGATATCACATTCAAAAGAAACACATCTAATAACAAAAAAGAATTAAAAAGCAATTGAGATTTTTATTATGTCTCTGGAAAAACTCTAAAGGGTTTTACATTCTTAGCACAGAGCAAAACATCTTAAACTTCTCTTCTCTCCTTCTCTATTCATCTCGCTCATGTGACCATAGCTGTTGCTACCTTTCTCTCTCCCCTCTTCCCCAACACCCCCAAACGTTCTCTCAAGGCTGGCCCTTGCTTCTTCACTCCCCCACCCCCTTTACCTTTTTTTTTTTTTTTTTTTTTGCGGTGCGCGGGCCTCTCACCATTGTGGCCTCTCCCATTGCGGAGCACAGACTCCGGACGTGCAGGCTCAGCGGCCATGGCTCACGGGCCCAGCCGCTCCGCGGCATGTGGGATCTTCCCAGATCGGGGCACGAACCCGTGTCCCCTGCATCGGCAGGCGGACTCTCAACAACTGCGCCACCAGGGAAGCCCCCCCTTTACTTCGAGTGTTTTCTTTTTCTCTTCCGCAAGAAGAAACTCCTTGTCCTTGTTTCAGCTCCTTTGATTCTGTCCCTCAGTTCCCTGATCTGCACAGGTACCAGGAGCCCCAGCTGTCAGTGACAGGGGTCTCCTTCCAAGAGGGTAAGAAAGACTGAGAGGCTGAGAATAATCACATTATTGTGGATTTTGTCTGTCACATAGACTAAATTTTCCCATCATGAGTGGGTGGGTGGCCTGGTGTTACAACCAACCTGCTTTGCTCATCTCCTCCACACTTGTACAGAGAAATGAGCGCGGTCGTTTGTAAAGATCCGAAATCCATATGAGCCTCTGACTGGAGAGGGGGTCCAACTGTTCACACACTCAGGAGTCTCTACTGTCACAGATATGGTCATGAGGTAAGACACACACACACACACACACACACACACACACATCCCTCACTTAAGCCCAGAGCTGGGCTATCAGTTGCTTGCTTTGTGCCTTCAACCTAATTTTAGGAATCCTAAAGGCCACCCCTCCCCATTTCTTTTTCACTCATATTAACTTTACTCAGAGCAAGAATACCAGGGGACCTTCCGACTTCTCATGCAGTCTGCACTTCCACTGAAAATAACCTGTCATTTCAATTAAACCTGCTTTACTTGTTTTTACACTACTTCCCCTTTC
Organism: Mesoplodon mirus; assembly: GCF_964341445.2. NCBI lineage: Eukaryota > Metazoa > Chordata > Mammalia > Artiodactyla > Ziphiidae > Mesoplodon > Mesoplodon mirus. The sequence goes on along the minus strand of NC_138987.1, from coordinate 54,852,448 downwards.
TTCATTGCCCACTGCAACAGCTTTTCTTGTATCAACACTTGCAAAGCGTTTTTCCCCTTTCAGTGCATGTTTAGTCATTTATCCTGTACCACTCTGGACTAGTTCCAGTCCAAGTGTCGCTGGGCAGTTAGTCATAGACACAGACATTCCAAGCTCTGGAGCCACCCATGACCTCTGGTGCAGGGCCTGGTGCACCCTCCTCATGCATCCTCTCCATATATTTTTCTGCCCCCAGAAAGTTGCCAATAGCTCAGGGCCTGGTTTGTCCCCAAGTGAGGATACTCATTAGGCATGGATAATGCTGTACCACCTGAGAACCTCCACCATTTCTGGTGCCATGGGGCAATTTTGCTTGGCAAATTGCCTCTCCCAGAGTATCAGTGAGATTTGGAGGAAATTATGTCCAAGTATCTGGGCATGGTATGGACTGTGGTATGTCTGCCTCAGACTTCTCTTCCATTTAAAAGAATTTTTAGAAATTTAGTTCCTTAATACTGACTTACGCAAGTTTCTAGGCCCCTTCTCACCTGTCATATCTTAAGGAAGTCTGTGGACAATATATACAATTTTTTCAGGTCTCACTCGTACTAATGCCTCTATCTACGCGCTCTCCAGACTTCTCAAGGCCCTAGCGATACTATCAAAAGTGGTTCCTACCGCTCCCCTTTTGCTGTGAGGTGGTATTCCAAGGGCCAGCAAGGCGCCGTCAGCTGCGCTAGTAGAGCGCCCACTGTGAGGGTGCACTACGGTTCTATTCAACACACACAATTACACTGGTATTCACGACTATGTCCTGAACAGGGTCCCCCAAAGTAATCCACTTCTCCAAAGGACTGCAAAGGTGCTGCATCTTAGGCAGAAGTGAGGAGCAGGGCCCATTCTCCAACTTTTTCACCTAGATCCTGAAGCCCCTGTTTTAAGAAGTCTTACATGAAAGCAGCTCCATCTTCTGTGATCAGCTACACATTCACAGTTTATAGACACAATGCCTGCTGTATTTGTTTTAAGGCACTAGGATCCCCTTTGCTCTGGAATGCTCTAGCCCCTCTACGTTGCTTTATACATCTCCACAGCCATTAACATCTTTGTTTATTCAGTTATGTATTTATTTATTGTCTTTCACCTCCAACTAGGTGTAAGGTCCATTAGGGCAGAGGTTTGGTTTTGTTCACTGCAATATCTCCAGCGCTAGAATAGTGCCTGGCACCTGGGAGATGCTCAATAAATACATGTTGAATAAATGAATGAATGAAGCCTGAATCCATACTTAGAAAAAGAAACATCTCCCTTAAGGACACATAGCCTGCAGAGCTCCAACTCTGCCTTATCTTAGAGAGCAGGTTATCTTTGGTTTTAGCCATCTACTTTGATGATCTATGGCTTATGTTCACACAGTTAAATGGCCCTTTTACTGGCTTTCCTTGTACAAAGGAATACTTACTGTAAGACACATGGAAGTCCCCACCTCCTGCAAGATAAAAAAGTGCTTGTAGCTTTGAAATAAGAATTATCACCTAGCCACCCACTGGAACCCCCAGCAGCATATTCCACCACTACCCCCATCAAAGTGTCAAAGAATGGGGCCAAGTTTTAGTCCAACTTCAAGGTCAGAGGACTGCATGCTTTCCTCTCCCCCCAAATGTTTGAGAATGGGATGATGCCAAGCCTGTATCCGCATCCTGTATGTCACAGAGAAGAACTGATTTATACTCTTATTCTACTAGAGACAGGCTCAGAAAAAGTACCCTGCTACTGGTTATAAGATTGGTAGCTGGGCTTCCCTGGTGGCGCAGTGGTTGAGAGTCCGCCTGCTGGTGCAGGGGACACGGGTTCGTGCCCCGGTCCAGGAAGATCCCACATGCCGCGGAGCGGCTGGGCCCATGAGCCATGGCTGCTGAGCCTGCGCGTCCGGAGCCTGTGCTCCGCAACGGGAGAGGCCACAGCAGTGAGAGGCCCGTGTACCGCAAAAAAAAAAAAAAAAAAAAAAGATTGGCAGCTAACTGAGAAGGGATATCATGAAGAGAAAGGTTACTGTGCTGTAAAGCTAGGGTTTCTCTTCCCTTTGAGTTCCTGAGCTGATAAGCTAGTAATTTAGTATAATGTTAGCCCAGGGTACTTTATACTATAATAAAACTGAGGCCTTTTTGTCCTCTGCTTATGCCTTCCCTACTTCTGTTCTATGACCAAACCCAAATAAACAAACAAAAACTCTCCACAATGATCAAATATATAACAAAGGAGATATAAAGATCAGTTTTTCCAGGATAGTAAAATCAAATTAAAAACCAAACATCAAACCTGGATCAGAAAAACAGTATTCCAGGAATTGAGGTTAGTTTTAAACAAACCTAGTAGGACAATTTCAATAAGAACTTGCTATTCTCAGCCGTGTTATCTGGTTCTCCAAGAAGCAGAGGGCAATTTCACTGGTAATTGCCCAGATAAAATGCATTAAACTGGGACTCAGTTCCCCTCAGAGGGTGATCCTGAGTCACATACCCAATCTCCTATTCATCCTAGCTCATCCATCACCATATCACACACCCTTCCAGTTACTTCATGTATTATTAAAACTCAATTCCCTCTTTCCAAGGACATTAGTGGCTTTTGCTGCTCGGCAGAACAATGAGTACCTTCCAAGACACTTGCATGTGTGAAAGACAATAAACTGCTCACAATTTTACATTACTAGAACATCGAAATCACTGGTGTTTCAATTGTAATGAGATATCTGGGACATAAGACCTCTCTGCTTCATACTTGTGAATTTTTATTAGTGTTTTGGGGATATTCTTTTCATAAAAAAGAGTGATTAAGGAGACAGGTTCAGTGCAGATGGAGATGGAGCATGGAGATGATACCAGGGCTGTAATCTGAGTCTAAAGTCTAAGGGAAGAAAAGAAATAATCAACAGAGGTGAGAGAGAAGGAAAAGCTAGAAGGAGATTCTCCATAGATTTTAAACTCTGAAACAAACCAGCACAGAGGATAGAGGGCAGCATCATACCCTGATTCCACTATGAGGACAAGAGGCAGGATAAAGCATTTAAGTAAGAATTTCCCCCCACCCCGGTACGCGGGCCTCTCACTGTTGTGGCCTCTCCCGCTGAGAAACACAGTCTCTGGACGCGCAGGCTCAGCGGCGGGTCCAGAGCGGCATATGGGATCTTCCCGGGTCGGGGCACGAACCCGTATCCCCAGCATTGGCAAGCCGACTCCCAACCACTGCGCCACCAGGGAAGCCCTCGGTAAGATTTCTTAAAGGACTTCTTGAGAGTGCTGGATCCCTGAGAGGAAGGAGCTTGCCTTTCCTTTCCAGGAGGACTTGAAAACTGCGAGAGTCTTACTTGTCTGAGTTGAGGCCCTGGTTATCTCATGCCTGGAGGATTTGGACAGTTCCACTTTCAGCCTTTCCTCTGCCCCTCCCCTCTCTCCTCCCTGTAAATCCCTCTCCTCACAGCATTTAAAAGAATCTACTTGGGCTTCCCTGGTGGCGCAGTGGTTGGGAGTCTGCCTGCCGATGGAGGGCATGCGGGTTCGAGCCCTGGTCTGGGAGGGTCCCACATGCCGCGGAGCAACTGGGTCCGTGAGCCACAGCTACTGGGCCCGCGCGTCTGGAGGCTGTGCTCCGCAATGGGAGGGACCGTGATAGTGAGAGGCCCGCGCACTGCGATGAGGAGTGGCCCCTGCTCTCCGCAACTGGAGAGAGCCCTCACGCAGAGACAGGACCCAACACGGCCAAAAATAAATAAATAAATTTAAAAAAAAGAATCTACTTAAAATTCACATTTGAGCCTTCTCACAACCCAGCTTAAAATATTCCAAAGGTTTCCCATAGCTTCCAGCTTCTTTTTTTCCCACCGCTTTCTGCCTCACTGTTTGCCTTCTAGATGCACATACACCCAGCCTCCCCACCTTTATTCATGCTGTTCTCTGTTTTCTCACCTTTTTCTCCCTTTCCTTTTCTTTTTAAAAATATATTTATTTATAAAGTTTCAATAACTACATACCAAAATAAATATGAATAATGATTTTTTCTTTTAATTTTTAAATTTCATTTTATTTATTTTTTTATACAGCAGGTTCTTATTAGTCACCAATTTTATACACATCAGTGTATACATGTCAATCCCAATCGCCCAGTTCACCACACCACCACCACCACCACCACCCCGCGGCTTTCCCCCCTTGGTGTCCATACGTTTGTTCTCTACATCTGTGTCTCAATTTGTGCCCTGCAAACCAGTTCATCTGTACCAATTTTCTCAGTTCCACATATATACGTTAATATACGATATTTGTTTTTCTCTTTCTGACTTCACTCTGTATGACTGTCTCTAGATCCATCCACGTCTCAACAAGCGACCCAATTTGTTCCTTTTTATGGCTGAGTAATATTCCATTACATACATGTACCACATCTTCTTTATCCATTCGTCTGTCGATAGGCATTTAGGTTGCTTCCATGACCTGGCTATTGTAAACAGTGCTGCAATGAACATTGGGGTGCATGTGTCTTTTCGAATTATGGTTTTCTCTGGGTATATGCCCAGTAGTGGGATTGCTGGGTCATATGGTAATTCTATTTTTAGTTTTTTAAGGAACCTCCATACTGTTCTCCATAGTGGCTGTATCAATTTACATTCCCACCAACAGTGCAAGAGGGTTCCCTTTTCTCCACACCCTCTCCAGCGTTTGTTGTCTGTAGATTTTCTGATGATGCCCATTCTAACTGACATGAAGTGATACCTCATTGTAGTTTTGATTTGCATTTCTCTAATAATTAGTGATGTTGAGCAGCTTTTCATGTACTTCTTGCCCATCTGTATGTCTTCTTTGGAGAAATGTCTATTTAGGTCTTCTGCCCATTTTTTGATTGGGTTGTTTGTTTTTTTAATATTGAGCTGCATGAGCTGTTTATATATTTTGGGGAGTAATCCTTTGTCCGTTGATTCATTTGCAGATATTTTCTCCCATCTGAGGGTTGTCTTTTCATCTTGTTTATAGTTTCCTTTGCTGTGCAAAAGCTTTTAAGTTTCATTAGGTCCCATTTGTTTATTTTTGTTTTTATTGCCATTACTCTAGGAGGTGGATCAAAAAAGATCTTGCTGTGATTTATGTCAAAAAGTGTTCTTCCTATGTTTTCCCCTAAGAGTTTTATAGTGTCCGGTCTTACATTTAGGTCTCTAATGCATTTTGAGTTTATTTTTGTGTATGGTGTTAGGGAGTGTTCTAATTTCATTCTTTTACATGTAGCTGTCCATTTTCCCAGCATCACTTATTGAAGAGACTGTCTTTTCTCCATTGTATATCCTTGCCTCCTTTGTCATAGATTAGTTGACCATAGGTGCGTGGGTTTATCTCTGGGCTTTCTATCTTGTTCCATTGATTTATGTTTCTGTTTTTGTGCCAGTACCATATTGTCTTGATTACTGTAGCTTTGTAATATAGTCTGAAGTCAGGGAGTCTGATTCCTCCAGCTCCGTTTTTTTCCCTCAAGACTGCTTTGACTATTCGGGGTCTTTTGTGTCTCCATAGAAATTTTAAGATTTTTTGTTCTAGTTGTCTAAAAAATGCCATTGGTAATTTGATACGGATTGCATTGAATCTGTAGATTGCTTTGGGTGGTATAGTCATTTTCACAATATTGATTCTTCCAATCCAAGAACATGGTATACCTCTCCATCTGTTGGTATCATCTTTAATTTCTTTCATCAGTGTCTTATAGTTTTCTGCATACAGGTCTTTTGTCTCCCTAGGTAGGTTTATTCCTAGGTATTTTATTCTTTTTGTTGTGATGGTAAATGGGAGTGTTTCCATAATTTCTCTTTAACATTTTTCATCATTAGTGTATAGGAATGCAAGAGATTTCTGTGCATTAATTTTGTATCCTGATACTTTACCAAATTCATTGATTAGCTCTAGTAGTTTTCTGGTGGCATCTTTAAGATTCTCTATGTATAGTATCATGTCATCTGCAAACAGTGACAGTTTTACTTCTTCTTTTCCAATTTGTATTCCTTTTATTTCTTTTTCTTCCCTGATTGCCGTGGCTAGGACTTCCAAAACTATGTTGAATAATAGTGGTGAGTGTGGACATCCTTGTCTTGTTCCTGATCTTAGAGGAAATTCTTTCAGTTTTTCACCATTGAGAATGACGTTTGCTGTGGGGTTGTCATATATGACCTTTATTATGTTGAGGTATGTTCCCTCTATGCCCACTTTCTGGAGAGTTTTTATCATAAATGGGTATTGAATTTTGTCAAAAGCTTTTTCTGCATCTATTGAGATGATCATATGGTTTTTATTCTTCAATTTGTTAATATGGTGTATCACATTCATTGATTTGCATATATTGAAGAATCCTTGCATCCCTGGGATAAATCCCACTTGATTATGGTGTGTGATCCTTTCAATGTGTTGTTGGACTCTGTTTGCTAGTATTTTGTTGAGGATTTTTGCATCTATATTCATCAGTGATATTGGTCTGTAATTTTCTTTTTTTGTAGTATCTTTGTCTGGTTTTGTTATCAGGGTGATGGTGGCCTTATAGAATGAGTTTGGGAGTGTTCCTTCCTCCACAATATTTTGGAAGAGTTTGAGAAGGATGGATGTTAGCTCTTCTCTAAATGTTTGATAGAATTCACCTCTGAAGCCATCTGGTCCTGGACTTTTTTTTTTTTTTCTTGATGTTGGGGGTAGGAATTTATTAATTACTTTATTTATTTTTGCTGTGTTGCATCTTCATTTCTGTGCGAGGGCTTTCTCTAGTTGTAAGTGGGGGCCACTCTTCATCGCAGTGTGCGGGCCTCTCACTATCGCAGCCTCTCATCGTGGAGCACAGGCTCCGGACGCCCAGGCTCAGTGGCCATGGCTCACGGGCCCAGCCGCTCCGCGGCATGCGGGATCTTCTCGGACGGGGCCACGAACCCGTGTCCCCTGCATCGGCAGGCGGACTCTCTACCACTGCGCCACCAGGGAAGCCCGACAACTTCTTTTTGAAAGGGCTATTTTATCTTGAAGATTATGAGTTTGGAGGAACTAAGGTGATTTGCAGTGGAAAGAATCAGAACATGTGAAATTCCTTAAAAATTTATTGACAAATAATTTTGCCTATGTTACACATAATAGAAAAAAATACACTTTGTGCAGAAAAAAATGGTCTTTATTTCCTCTTTATGTGTGACAGGTATTTTTGCTGCATAAAAAATTCTAGGCCAACCTTGTTTTCTGCCTTGCTTAGCTGTTATAAGAAATGAGCTGTCATTATTTTCTTTGTTTTTCTGTAGTGGGGGATGGCAAACTTTCCTGTAAAGGTTCAGGTAGTCTTTTAGGTTTCTCAAGGCATATAGTCTCCATTGAAACTATTCAACTCTGCCAAGGTGGCACAGAAGCAGCCATAGCAAATACATAAATGAATGCATGCGCTGTATTCCAACTAAACTTTAGTTACAGAAACAAGAGGTGAGCCAGATTTGACCCATGGCCATAGTTTGCCAATCCCTGCTCTATATGTAACTTGTCTTTTTTATCTGGCTGCTTTTAGAATATTTTCTTTATCCTTGGTTTTTAGCAGTTTGATTATTATGTGCCTTGGCATGGTTTTCTTTAAGCTTATTATGCCTGGATTTCATTGAGCTTTCAAACTTGGAATTTTTAGCCATTATTTCTTTGAATATTCGTATAGCCCCCAGCTCTTCTGAAACTTCAGTTACATGTATGTTAAACTGCTTGATAGGTCTGACAGGTCACTTTTACTCTGATCCTTTCTTTTTCAGTCTTTTTTTCCTCTGCTTCATTTTGAATAGTTTCTATCTCTATGTCTTCAAGCTCTCTAATCTTTTCTTCTATAGTCTATAATTTGCTATATTTCCCCTGTGAAATTTTTAATTTTTATTCATTTTTAAATTTTGATAATCCTCATTTTATTCAATATTAAACTTTAAAATTTGTGCCAAATTGTCAAAGCCTTACTTTGACTCACAATAATATTATACATATTTAAACTCAGCACAATTACAAAATAAAGTTGTTTACTTAAACAATATAGTTCTCCTCTAATAAAAATAGCTTTAAATAAAAGGTTTGACTTCAAACTTTCATTGCTATTTCACTCTTTGGTCTCCATTGTCCAGAAACAGGCACATTTCAACTCATTTCTTTAATGGATATTTTGCAACAAGTTTCTGAATTTTTCCAATTCTTTCATATTTGTATAAATTATTTCAAATACATTAAACAATGATACTATTTCTTGCCTGTTTGGATGGATTTCATATGTGGACCCACTTTCTGGTTTATTTGCTATCAATTTCTCTGAAAACAAGACCTTCACAGCAGTGCCCAAACCCTGAGTCTGAATATTTTCCACAGTTGACATTTAAAACAACCAACATAATCCATAATTTTGGGAACATTTCTATAATGCAGCCTAAAGTGTGCCTGTTTTTTTTAATCCTAAGGGGAAAAAAAGAACTCCATAAAAATGCAAAAGAAACAAATTTGACTTTATGAAATATTTCCAAGAGTAATTTTTGAATCTTCTTTTGTGAACCTTAAACTTCATTTTCAGTGAATGGTTGGAAATTTGGGTGCCCAGAGAATGGTAGCACTTGAGATAAAGTCCTTAATTCTTTTAAGTAGAGAAAATACGTGTTCTTAGGCCTTCTTGGATATTCCCCTTCAGTCAAAATTCCATCAAACCCACTGGTGAAATTCTGTAATGTGTGTCCCCTTTCTTTTCCAAACAGGTATCTTGTAAAAGCTCCCTCACACTCAAACACACATTATTGCTTGCTTATAATCCAGATATGTCTGTAGTATGTCACTTCTTTTACAAAGAGACCTTCTAGCCATCTGTGAAAAGTGTTCTCTTCACATTTCCCTTGACTAGAAGCCAAAATATTTAAATGTCTTTTATTGTCTGTGACTTGAAATAATTTTCTTCATAGATAATGATATTCCCTATGTTCCAAGCATCTGGTCCATTCTAACTATGTAATGCTTAGGATTAAGAACAATCTACATATTCAGTGCCAGGGTACTATATGTCATCAGCTTCACAGAGGTTGTCTAAGAAATTATCATACTTGGCCCACTGAAGAACAGTCTTCTGTGTTTCCTCATTTAGAAAGTCTTTCCAAACTCCATGTCACTGAGCTTGTTCATATTCTTCAGTGAGCTTATTGGCTTCTTCAGAATACCTGTATCTTGTGGATTTGATTTAAACTTAATTAAAACACTAAATTTTTAACATTTAATTTTACATTTTTATTTTTTATATTTACATTTTATTTTTTAATTTTACATTTTTATTACTTCTTACACTGAACTTATTTACTTTATCCTATAACATACACAAAACAGTTTCACAATACCAGTATTAGTACTACAATAAAACTACAGAATGAAGATTTAAGAGCACTTTGCAGTTTGTTTTGTTCTTAGAATGTATCCCACTAAAGAAGGACAAAATCCTGTGTTCAAATGTCATTTGAAATAAGTCTTTCTTTTTGGTTATGTTACTGATATCATACACATTTAGGTTTATTTTGTTTGTTTTCAATTTTAGGGCTTGTCCTTTTTTTTCTTTTTGGTTTAATTTATTTTTGGAATATGTAAAATAATTACTTGATTCTAAAGTCAAAAATAAACTCAGAGGAGTCTCCCTTCCACTCCTACCCCCCAATCCCAGTTCCTCCTCCTCACCTTCTATAAATAACCATTTTCATTAGTTTCTGGATTATCTTTCTAATGCTTCATTTTGTTCAAAGGGTAACTATCATATAACTTGTTCTGCACCTTTCCTCACACAATGTGACAATTATTCTATAGCAACATATAAAAATATTCTTCGTTATGTTTACAGCTTCATAGTATTCCATTATGTGCCATAGTTTAACTATTCAACTCCCCACTGTTGATAGTATTTGGGACATTTCTAGGTTTTTTTGCCATTAAATTAATGCCACCCACATATATACAATGGAATATTACTCAGCCATAAAAAGAAATGGAATTGAGTTATTTGTAGTGAGGTGGATGGACCTAGAGTCTGTCATACAGAGTGAAGTAAATCAGAAAGAGAAAAACAAACAACGTATGCTAACACATATATATGGAATCTTAAAAAAAAAAAGTCATGAAGAACCTAGGGGCAAGATGGGAATAAAGACACAGACCTACTAGAGAATGGACTTGAGGATACGGGGAGGGGAAGGCTAAGCTGGGACAACGTGAGAGAGTGGCATGGACATATATACACTACCAAACGTAAAATAGATAGCTAGTGGGAAGCAGCCGCATAGCACAGGGAGATCAGCTCGGTGCTTTGTGACTACCTAGAGGGGTGGGATAGGGAGGGTGGGAGGGAGGGAGATGCAAGAAGGAAGAGATATGGGGACATATATATATGTATAACTGATTCACTTTGTTGTAGAGCGGAAGCTGACGCACCATTGTAGAGCAATTATACTCCAATAAAGATGTTAAAAAAAATAATGCCACAATGACTAACCTTGTGCACATATTATTTCAAGTTTGTGCAGTGTACTTTGAGTATAGATTTCTAGAAAATGTGATTGCTGGGTTAAAGGGTGAATGCATCTATTTGTAATTTTGCTAGATAATACAAAATTCCCTATAAAATAGGTAACTAATAAGGACCTACTGTATAGTACAGGGAACTCTACTCAGTACTCTGTAATGACCTATATGGAAAAGAATTTGAACAAAAAAAGAGTGGACATATGTATATGTAGAACTGATTCACTTTGCTATACAGCAGAAACTAACACAACATTGTAACTCAACTATACTCCAATAAAAAAATTAATTCAAAAAATACAAAATTCCCCTCCTTAAGGGCTGTATCATTCTACACTTCCACCAGTAGCATATCAATGTCTCTTTCCCTAGAGCTTTGGCAACAAATTGTTCTCTCAAACTACTGGATTTTTGCCAACACAGCAAGAAATTCTATCTCAGTGTAATGTAATTTGCTTTTCTTTTTTGAGTGAGTTGAGTGTGTTTCACTACTTTAAGGGTCACTTGCGTGAATCTTTTTAAACTATCTGTCCATGTCTTGTGCTCATTTTTCTACTGGGCTTACATCTTTTTATTTCTAGAAGATCTTTTTTTTTTTTGCGGTACGCGGGCCTCTCACTGCTGTGGCTTCTCCCGTTGCGGAGCACAGGCTCCGGACGCGCAGGCTCAGCGGCCATGGCTCACGGGCCCAGCCGCTCCGCAGCATGTGGGATCTTCCCGGACCGGGGCACGAACCCATGTCCCCTGCATCAGCAGGCGAACTCTCAACCACTGCGCCACCAGGGAAGCCCTAGAAGATCTTTATATATTAGGGAGATTAACTTTTTCCTGTGATAGAGTTGTTAATATTTTGTCAAGTGAATTATTTGTCTTTGGTCTTACAGTATTTGGGCCATGTAATTTTAAAAAATTGTATGTAATAGAATTTATCAGTCTTTTATTGATTCTATATTTTGAATCATATAAATGCTTTCCCCGGAGACTTCCGGGTAAGATGGCGGAAGAGTAAGACGCGGAGATCACCTTCCTCCCCACGGATACACCAGAAATACAGCTACACGTGGAACAACTCCTACAGAACACCTACTGAACGCTGGCAGAAGACCCCAGACCTCCCAAAAGGCAAGAAACTCCCCACATACCTGGGTAGGGCAAAGCGGAGAGATTCCCGCACAGAGGATCGGTGCCGAGCGGCACTCACCAGCCCGAGAGGCTTGTCTGCTCGCCCGCCGGGGCACGCAGTGCTGGAAGCTGAGGCTCGGGCTTCGGTCAGAGCGCAGGGAGAGGACTGGGGCTGGTGGCGAGAACTCAGCCTGAAGGGGGCTAATGTGCCACAGCTAGCCGGGAGGGAGTCCGGGAAAACTCTAGAGCTGCCGAAGAGGCAAGAGACTTTTTCTTCCCTCTTGGTTTCCTGGTGCGCGAGGAGAGGGGATTAAGAGCGCTGCTTAAAGGGGCTCCACGGACGGGCGCGAGTCGCGACTGAAAGCGCGGAGCCCAGTGACAGGCGTGGGACGCTGGGGCTGCTGCTGCCGCCGCCAAGAAGCCTGTGTGCGAGCGCAGGTCACTGCCCACACCGCCCTTCCGGGAGCCTGTGCAGCCCGCCACTGCCGGAGTCCCGGGATCCAGGGGCGGCTTCCCTGGGAGAACGCACGGCGCGCCTCGGGCTGGTGCAACGTCACGCCGACCTCTGCCGCTGCAGGCTTGCCCCGCACTCCGTGCCCCTCCCTCCCTCCCGGCCTGAGTGAGCCAGAGTCCCCGAAGCGGCTGCTCCTTTAACCCTGTCCTGTCTGAGCGAAGAACAGACGCCCTCCGGCGACCTACACGCAGAGGCGGGGCCAAATCCAAAGCTGAGACCCAGGAGCTGTGAGAACAAAGAAGAGAAAGGGAAACCTCTCCCAGCAGCCTCAGAAGCAGCGGATTAAAGCTCCACAATCAACTTGATGTACCCTGCATCTGTGGAATACATGAATAGACAACACATCATCCCAAATTGAGGAGCCAGGAGTCAGTGCTGTGCCTCTGAGGTGGGAGAGCCAACTTCAGGACACTGGTCCACAAGAGACCTCCCAGCTCCACATAATATCAAACGGCAAAAATCTTCCAGAGATCTCCATCTCAACACCAGCACCCAGCTTCACTCAACGACCAGCAGGCTACAGTGCTGGACACCCTAAGCCAAACAACTAGCAAGACAGGAACACAACGCCACCCATTAGCAGAGAGGTGGCCTAAAATCATAAAAAGTCCACAGACACCCCAAAACACACCACCAGACGTGGACCTGCCCACCAGAAAGACAAGATCCAGCCTCATCCACCAGAACACAGGCACTAGTCCCCTCCACCAGGAAGCCTACACAACCCACTAAACCAACCTTAGCCACTGGGGACAGACACCAAAAACAACAGGAACTACGAACCTGCAGCCTGCAAAAAGGAGACCCCAAACACAGTAACATAAGCAAAATGAGAAGACAGAAAAACACACAGCAGGAGAAGGAGCAAGATAAAAACCCACCAGACCTAACAAATGAAGAGGTAATAGGCACTCTACCTGAAAAAGAATTCAGAATAATGATGGTAAAGATGATCCAAGATTCTATTTCCCAGATACAAAATCTTGGAAATAGAATAGACAAAATGCAAGAAACAGTTAACAAGGACCTAGAAGAACTAAAGATGAATCAAGCATCGATTAAAAACACAATACATGAAATAAAAAATACTCTAGATGGGATCAATAGCAGAATAACTGAGGCAGAAGAACGGATAAGTGAGGTGGAAGATAAAATAGTGGAAATAACTGCTGCAGAGCAAAATAAAGAAAAAAGAATGAAAAGAACAGAGGACAGTCTCAGAGACCTCTGGGACAACATTAAACGCACCAACATTCGAATTATAGGGGTTCCAGAAGAAGAAGAGAAAAAGAAAGGGACTGAGAAAATATTTGAAGAGATTATAGTTGAAAACTTCCCTAATATGGGAAAGGAAATAGTTAATCAAGTCCAGGAGGCACAGAGAGTCCCATACAGAATAAATCCAAGGAGAAATACGCCAAGACACATATTAATCAAACTGTCAAAAATTAAACACAAAGAAATCATATTAAAAGCAGCAAGGCAAAAACAACAAATAACACACAAGGGAATCCCCATCAGGATAACAGCTGATCTCTCAGCAGAAACTCTACAAGCCAGAAGGGAGTGGCAGGACATACTTAAAGTGATGAAGGAGAAAAACCTGCAACCAAGATTACTCTACCCAGCAAGGATCTCATTCAGATTTGATGGAGAAATTAAAACGTTTACAGACAAGCAAAAGCTGAGAGAGTTCAGCACCACCAAACCAGCTTTACAACAAATGCTAAAGGAACTTCTCTAGGCAAGAAACACAACAGAAGGAAAAGACCTACAATAATGAACCCAAAACAATTAAGAAAATGGGAATAGGAACATACATATCGATAATTACCTTAAATGTAAATGGACTAAATGCTCCCACCAAAAGACACAGAGTGGCTGAATGGATACAAAAACAAGACCCATCTATATGCTGTCTACAAGAGACCCACTTCAGACCTAGAGACACATACAGACTGAAAGTAAGGGGATGGAAAAAGATATTCCATGCAAATGGAAACCAAAAGAAAGCTGGAGTAGCAATTCTCATATCAGACAAAATAGACTTTAAAATAAGGACTACTAGAAGAGACAAAGAAGGACACTACATAATGATCAAGGGATCGATCCAAGAAGAAGATATAACAATTGTAAATATTTATGCACCCAACATAGGAGCACCTCAATACATAAGGCAAATACTAACAGCCATAAAAGGAGAAATCGACAGTAACACACTCATAGTAGGGGACTTTAACACCCCACTTTCACCAATGGACAGATCATCCAAAATGAAAATAAATAAGGAAACACAAGCTTTAAATGATACATTAAACAAGATGGACTTAATTGATATTTATAGGACATTCCATCCAAAAACAACAGAATACACATTTTTCTCAAGTGCTCATGGAACATTCTCCAGGATAGATCATATCTTGGGTCACAAATCAAGCCTTGGTAAATTTAAGAAAATTGAAATTGTATCAAGTATCTTTTCCGACCACAATGCTATGAGACTAGATATCAATTACAGGAAAAGAGCTGTAAAAAATACAAACACATGGAGGCTAAACAATACACTACTTAATAACGAAGTGATCACTGAAGAAATCAAAGAGGAAATTAAAAAATACCTAGAAACAAATGACAATGGAGACACGACGACCCAAAACCTATGGGATGCAGCAAAAGCAGTTCTAAGAGGGAAGTTTATAGCAATACAATCCCACCTTAAGAAACAGGAAACATCTCGAATAAACAACCTAACCTTGCACCTAAAGCAATTAGAGAAAGAAGAACAAAAACATCCCAAAGTTAGCAGAAGGAAAGAAATCATAAAAATCAGATCAGAAATAAATGAAAAAGAAATGAAGGAAACGATAGCAAAGATCAATAAAACTAAAAGCTGGTTCTTTGAGAAGATAAACAAAATTGATAAACCATTAGCCAGACTCATCAAGAAAAAAAGGGAGAAGACTCAAATCAATAGAATTAGAAATGAAAAAGGAGAAGTAACAACTGACACTACAGAAATACAAAAGATCATGAGAGATTACTATAAGCAACTCTATGCCAATAAAATGGACAACCTGGAAGAAATGGACAAATTCTTAGAAATGCACAACCTGCCGAGACTGAATCAGGAAGAAATAGAAAATATGAACAGACCAATCACAAGCACTGAAATTGAAACTGCGATAAAAAATCTTCCAACAAACAAAAGCCCAGGACCAGATGGCTTCACAGGCGAATTCTATCAAGCATTTAGAGAAGAGCTAACACCTGTCCTTCTGAAACTCTTCCAAAATATAGCAGAGGGAGGAACACTCCCAAACTCATTCTACGAGGCCACCATCACCTTGATACCAAAACCAGGCAAGGATGTCACAAAGAAAGAAAACTACAGGCCAATATCACTGATGAACATAGATGCAAAAATCCTCAACAAAATCCTAGCAAACAGAATCCAACAGCACATTAAAAGGATCATACACCATGATCAAGTGGGGTTTATTCCAGGAATGCAAGGATTCTTCAATATACGCAAATCAATCAACGTGATACACCATATTAACAAACTGAAGGAGAAAAACCATATGATCATCTCAATAGATGCAGAGAAAGCTTTCGACAAAATTCAACACCCATTTATGATAAAAACCCTGCAGAAAGTAGGCATAGAGGGAACTTTCCTCAACATAATAAAGGCCATATATGACAAACCCACAGCCAGCATCGTCCTCAATGGTGAAAAACTGAAACCATTTCCACTAAGATCAGGAACTAGACAAGGTTGCCCACTTTCACCACTCTTATTCAACCTAGTTTTGGAAGTTTTAGCCACAGCAATCAGAGAAGAAAAGGAAATAAAAGGAATCCAAATTGGAAAAGAAGAAGTAAAGCTGTCACTGTTTGCAGATGACATGATACTATACATAGAGAATCCTAAAGATGCTACCAGAAAACTACTAGAGTTAATCAATGAATTTGGTAAAGTTGCAGGATACAAAATTAATGCACAGAAATCTCTGGCATTCCTATATACTGATGATGAAAAATCTGAAAGAGAAATCAAGGAAACACTCCCATTTACCATTGCAACAAAAAGAATAAAATATCTAGGAATAAACCTACCTAAGGAGACAAAAGACCTGTATGCAGAAAATTATAAGACACTGATGAAAGAAATTAAAGATGATACAAATAGATGGAGAGATGTACCATGTTCTTGGATTGGAAGAATCAACATTGTGAAAATGACTCTACTACCCAAAGCGATCTACAGGTTCAATGCAATCCCTATCAAACTACCACTGGCATTTTTCACAGAACTAGAACAAAAAATTTCACAATTTGTATGGAAACACAAAAGACCCCGAATAGCCAAAGCAATCTTGAGAACGAAAAATGGAGCTGGAGGAATCAGGCTCCCTGACTTCAGACTATACTACAAAGCTACAGTAATCAAGACAGTATGGTACTGGCACAAAAACAGAAAGATAGATCAATGGAACAGGATAGAAAGCCCAGAGTTAAACCCACGGACATATGGTCACCTTATCTTTGATAAAGGAGGCAGGAATGTACAGTGGAGAAAGGACAGCCTCTTCAATAAGTGGTGCTGGGAAAACTGGATAGGGACATGTAAAACTATGAGATTAGATCATTCCCTAACACCATACACAAAAATAAGCTCAAAATGGATTAAAGACCTAAATGTAAGACCAGACACTATCAAACTCTTAGAGGAAAACATAGGCAGAACACTCTATGACATAAATCACAGCAAGATCCTTTTTGACCCACCTCCTAGAGAAATGGAAATAAAGACAAAAATAAACACATGGGACCTAATGAAACTTAAAAGCTTTTGCACAGCAAAGGAAACCATAAACAAGACCAAAAGACAACCCTCAGAATGGGAGAAAATATTTGCCAATGAAGCAACTGACAAAGGATTAATCTCCAAAATTTATAAGCAGCTCATGCAGCTCAATAACAAAAAAACAAACAACCCAATCCCAAAATGGGCAGAAGACCTCAATAGACATTTCTCCACAGAAGATATACAGACTGCCAACAAACACATGAAAGAATGCTCAACATCTTTACTCATTAGAGAAATGCAAATCAAAACTACAATGAGATATCATCTCACACCAGTCAGAATGGCCATCATCAAAAAATCTAGAAACAATAAATGCTGGAGAGGGTGTGGAAAAAAGGGAACACTCTTGCACTGCTGGTGGGAATGTCAATTGGTACAGCCGCTATGGAGAACGGTATGGAGGTTCCTTAAAAAACTACAAATAGAACTACCATATGACCCAGCAATCCCACTACTGGGCATATACCCTGAGAAAACCATAATTCAAAAAGAGACATGTACCAAAATGTTCATAGCAGCCCTATTTACAATAGCCCGGAGATGGAAACAACCTAAGTGTCCATCATCGGATGAATGGATAAAGAAGATGTGGCACATATATACAATGGAATATTACTCAGCCATAAAAAGAAATGAAATTGAGCTATTTGTAATGAGGTGGATAGACTTAGAGTCTGTCATACAGAGTGAAGTAAGTCAGAAAGAGAAAGACAAATACTGTATGCTAACACATATATATGGAATTTAAGGAAAAAAAATGTCATGAAGAACATAGGGGTAAGACAGGAATAAAGACACAGACCTACTAGAGAATGGACTTGAGGATATGGGGAGGGGGAAGGGTAAGCTGTGACAAAGTGAAAGAGCGGCATGGACATATATACACTACCAAACGTGAGGTAAATAGCTAGTGGGAAGCAGCCGCATAGCACAGGGAGATCAGCTCGGTGCTTTGTGACCGCCTGGAGGGGTGGGATAGGGAGGGTGGGAGGGAGACGCAAAAGGGAGGGGATATGGAAACATATGTATATGTATAACTGATTAAATTTGTTATAAAGCAAAAAAATAAAATAAAATAAAATTAGAATATAAAAAAAAAAAAAAAAAAAAAATGCTTTCCCCACCACCCCCATGGGAATACTATACAGAAATCTACGCATGTTTTTTTCTATAACTTGTATGGTTTCCATTTTTGTTATGTTTAATTAACTGATCCATTTGGAGTTTATATTGGTGTGCAGTATAAGCTATAGATACAAGTTTATCTTTTTCCAAATGATGCCTAGTTGTCTCAACAGCATTTATTTGAGTCCATTTTTTCATTATTTTGAAATGTCCTTATCATTAATAAATTTCTTCATGTATTGGATTGACTTTTTATTATGTTCTACTAGTGTCTGCCTATTCATGTACCAATTCTACACCATTTTAATTATGAAGGCTTTATAGTACTTTAAATGTCTAGTAAGACTGACCCCTCCTCATTGCTCTTCTTTTTGGGGTTTCCCTGGAAGTTCTTGTTTATTTTTTCCATATGAGCATAAGAATCAATTTGTCTAACTAAAAAACAAACAAAAATCTTGTTGAAATTTTTATTGGAATTATATTAAATTTACAAATTCACTTAAGGTATGTCTTTCATTTGTTCAAGTCCACTTTTGTGTCTTTGGGTAATATTATAAAATTTTTCTCATAGATTTTTACATATTTCTTCTTAACTTTATTCCTAGGAATTTTGTGATTATGGTTGCTATTAAATGGGATGTAGGTGTTCTCTATGTTATCTTCTCACTGGTTCTTCCTTGTTTCTATGAAGCCTACTGACTTCTGCAAATTGCTTTTATATCCTGCTGCCTTACTGAATCATCTTTTTGTATGCAGTAGTTTTTCCATTGATTTACTTTCATTTTCTAGACTCACCATCAGATTATCTACAATTCTCATACATTTAATTCTTTCTTTGTAACAATGCTGTGGCAAATACATCCAACAATGTGTTAGATGTTACAGTAGTAGTGGATAGCCTCGTTTTGTTTTAGATATTAGTAGGGATGCTGCAGGTGCTTTCCCATGAAAATAGTAAGATAGATGTTGGTAAGCAAGATTCTTTGTGACATTAAGAAAATAGTTTTTTATTCCTCTTTTGAAAGTTATTTTTACTAGGAATACATCTTGAATTTTCTCAAATATTTTTCCAGCACTATGGAGATAATTGCAAGATCTTTTCTTCTTATATATAATAACATAATTAAATATATTAATGTATATTCTAACATTGAACCATCTTTGTATTTCTGAAGCAGTTGACACTTGGTCATGACATTTCATGCTGTTTGATTCCATTTGCTAATGTTTTATTTAAGATATTTGCATTGATATTCATACATGAGATTGGTCTGTAGTGTTCCCTTTTGTGCAATCTTTATCCAATTCCAGTGTTATATTTATTTCTTTAAAGAAGTTTTGAAGTTGTCTTTCTTCTGTGTTTTGGAATAGAATTGAGATTGTAAGTCTTTAACTCAAAGATACAGAAAACAAATCAATGAGGAGAGGGAAGGGGGCAGAGACAAGATAGGAGTAAGAGATCAAAAGGCATAAACTACTATGCATAAAATAAATAAGCTACAAAGATATATTGTACGGCACAGGGAATATAGCCAATATTTTATAATCAATTTAAATGGAGTATAATCTATGAAAATACTGAATCACTATGTTGTACACCTGAAACTCATATAATATTGTAAATCAACTATTCTTCAATTTGAAATAAAATAAAATAGATTATAGGTCTTTAAAGAATCCCATTTGAAACCACCTTGGGTATTTTTAGGGAGATTTAAAAAAAATATTCTATCCAATATTTTAATTGTTTTCAGAAGAATGACTGGTCTAAATAAGTTATTACTTCTTTTCCTGAGGAAAAACTCCCACCTTTCTTTACCTTATTTACTCCTTCTAATCTTTCAAGACTTTGTTCAGTTATCATCTCCTCTGAAAAGTCTCTGAAACCCCCAGGTTGTGCTAAGCTGCCTCTTTTCTGGGCTTCTCCTGGCCATTGTTCATTCTTGCATAGCTACATTATATTGAAGTAATCTATTAATGGTATCCTTACTCCGCCCCTTCTATAATCCATTCTTCAACAGAAAGTCAAAGTAATCCTTGAAAAACACAGCTGTGATCATGTCACTTGCATAAAACCTATCGATAGCTTCCTATTCTTTTGGGATAAAGTTTAGAATCCTTCACATGGCCCCCAAGACACTGCCTGATATGGAGCATCCTTACCTTTCTGGCCTCAACTTGTGCCCCAGCCTCCTTATTCTAACCTCTTTCTCTTCTTCCACTTCCTAAGCTCTTTCCTTCTTGAAGTCTTTGAATACTCTTTTCCATTTGCTTGAAGACCCACTCCCTTCACTTCCTCCATACCTTTGATCTGGCTATATCCATGTATCTTCCAGGTCTCAGGGAAGTTTTCCCTGAACTCCCAGTCCGATTGAGGTCTTCTTTGAAAGGTCATATTATCCTCCACACTTTTCCTTTATGTAACTTATCACTATTGTGATTATTTAGGCATTCAGGTGATTCTTTAATGTTCATTTCTCACACTAACCTATAATTTCCCTGGAGACAGGGACCTTGCTGATCTTATTTTCAGCTGGATCATAACAAACAGCAAAATAATAGGATTAAATAAGTATTTGTTGAATGAATGGATGAATGAAGGAAGGAAGGGAAAAAAACCTAATTATTGAACTCTGAGCAAGAAACCTGAAGGAACAAATGCTCCATTTTCCCTCCAGGGGGAGACATACTCCTACTAGAAGTAGCACAGGCCTAGGAGAGCCCAAAATTATGAGATCAACCAAAACTTGCTTCTCAAGCCCCTAAAATTGATCCAAAGGATCCAATCATTTCCTTGCTAGTAGGACTCTCCAGATCAGTCTGAACCACCCACTGAAACCAGGCAAGTGGGCATTTCCTCTGTTAATTTCCCTCCCCTGAACAATCTTAAGAACTCTCCTGCTAGAGTTTGTCTACTCCAGTCTTGGATTGCTAGGAAATAACTGCCCACAATCTTGAAAAAAATAGTATCATGTATATGTAATTTAAATATTATCATTAACATTGTTATTTGTATTTTTACTGTAGCTTTTTTTTCAAACTCCCTCAGACAGTCTTTCTTTATAAAGTCTAAAAATTAGCAAAATTATTCTGATAGTAGAAAATACTGGTAACCTGTAGGGCCAAAAAAAAAAAAATAAAATACTGATGAAAAGCTAACTGAAAAAAAACAATGATTCATAAATTTCCCCAAGCCTTGGGGAAATTTAAAGGGAAAAAGAGCAGAGTTTGAATACTGAGAGCATGTCTGCCTCTGAGCAATTCTGAAAGAAATGCTTGTTTAATCTTGATAACATGTCTTGGGAGACTACCCCTGCTGCACATTAATACTGTTCTTTTCTTCACTGAACTACTTTCTCTAGGACAAGGTTTAAGTGTATAAAAATGTCATGAGGTTTACATTATATTTCCCTGAACTTTTTTTTTTCTTTTCCTTTGCTCTGTTTCCAAAGCCCTCTTTCAACTTTCCTTGTAAATGTGCCACTGACTTTTTTCTCAATATCAGGAACCAGTACATAGAGGCATTCTGCTATCCCTGTCTTTGAGAAGTCAGTTCACCATAGTTCAATTCATTTCGCATTTATCTAATACCTACTGTGTGTTTGGGACTGTGCTATGGGGAGAGGTGAGTGCAGGAAATCTAAATGCCTGCCTTAGCTTGCAGTGTAACTGAGAGGCCCAGACATTTGGTAACCTCCTTGAACAAATACATAGATGACATATATAAGAACCAACCTTTATATAGTTTAGAAAACCACTTTTCACAAATATGATCTAAGTTTTGTGAAATTAACTGTTGGGGGTAGGTGTTGCTACTCTCATCCTGTTGTAAAGTCATCCGTAAACTAAGATAATGTAACTTGCTTAGACAAGTAAGGTAACTAGAGCTACTATCAGAACTGGAACCTTGGTGCCTATGTTGTTTTCATGGATATTTCATTGTTTCTAAATTAAGGAATACACTACAAGTGATAATCCTAAAACTTAAAGAAATTCAAAATGGAAAGAGAAAATGCACCATTATACTAATGAAAGAAAGCTATTTTTCCCAACCAGTCTGACACTTATCTTTTCACTCTACGTTGTTAATTTTGACAGCTTTCCTTCACTCTTAGGGTATCTCAAACTTCCTTTTGGTTCTTTTCATTTTCTTTGGTGATGGGGGAAGAGCTTCTTTGGAAGGAATCACTTCTTTTTACTTAAGTCACCTTTCTCTAGGAAAGGTGTGAGGAAAACTTTTTCATCAACATTAGTCAAGCAGCACCTGAAGAAGGACGAGGACTTTTAGCCAGAAGAGTAATTGATGAGTTCCAGACGGAAGCCAGGACACCTGTGCTTCGTGTTACCACTTAAGAGAGGTTGCAGGGCAGAAGTGCTCTCCTCCAGGAATCGTCATTCCAGAGGACGGCACCCAAAATCAGGAAACGGTGTGGAGCCAACTGGTGAAAAAAGGGGTTTTTCACTCCAAAAAGGATTTGTACAAAAGCCCACGGCTGTTAGGTTGCTGCAACACTCAAGAAGAAAGACACCCAGATCTGTAACCTGGGACAGCTCGATGGCATCTATCCATGGAGACTGGATACTAATATATGTTGAACAGTGATAGCAGCATTCATTACAAGCAAAACCTTATTATCAGATTTCTAGTTCCAGTTTATGCCAAGGTCTGAAAATAGGAACACTAGTTGTACTGTCAATCAACACCATCTCATGAACAGTTCTTCAAAACAGAATTAGAACTAGCAAGGGAGAGAAGAAAAAATAAAAGTCTTATGAGAGACACAACATATTAAAAAAAAACCCAAACTCAGGGAATCACTTGTAATCAAAGCATGAAGATCATAAATAAGCTGAAATATATAGAGATGGTGTTGGGATATTGAATGGAAGATTCATGGGATATGATCAAAATACCACTTTACTTTTTGGCTTTTATCACCTTTTAAAAATATTTATTAGGAGGGGATAATTCATGCCCCTGAATGGAAAATTGGGCAGATTCTCTGACTTTTGGTTTATTCTTTGATAATGGACAGTATTTTAAGTAACAGTCATTTTAAGTCAAAAAAAGAGTCTTGATTTAGTAATTAGAATGTTTCCAGTCCAAGATGGTAATCAAATACTTCAGGCTTCATTCTAAGGTGCTAGTCTAAGCCCTCTCCTCCCCTCCCCCATGAGGGGAAGGCTAGTGGCTGCCTCCTGTGGCTGGTGGCTGGTGGCTGCTGCCTTCAGGTTTCTCTTCAGCTTACCACTAGCTAACTGCTGTTTGATCTGCTGTGTAAAAGTGGGAGGAGGCAGGACAGCCAAGGGGATAGGGCGGTTCTGTTTTGATAGGATGGGTCTGTACTACCTGGCTCTGGTACATGGTTACTCTTTTTCTTGTAAGGTGCTTTTAGAGGTTCTTGGGAGATTCCCATCATCAGAGACCTCTCACTTGAGTCCCTTTGGCCTAGACAGACACAGGTGGTTGCCTGCAACAGCCTCTCTGGGTTCTAGGATTCCTGCATTCATCTCTAGCTCCTGGTCACTGGGTCCCTCTACCCCTCTAGACAAGTCTTTTGAATAGACCAAAGGCAACCTCATGCTGACTGTCCTCTATGTGGCCCACATTGGGTCCAGGAAACCGTTTCACACTTGTCATCCCCACCAAGTCTGGGTGCGCTGGTGGATCCCAATGCAGCCACCTCTGTTTTATGGCCACTGCCTTCTTTTATTTATATGCAAGAGTCAGTGCAGTCCTCTGTGGTTTACAACTATGGGAAACAATTTCCAAGCTCTCTGGCCCCACAGAGCCCCGCTTTAAGCTTGAGAAGAATGCAGCGCCAGCACTGCCTCTCTCTCTGGGTGGGAAGGGAGCGGGATCTCAACAAAACACATTTCTCCACAAGAAACCTCTTCACAGACCCTTTCTCTCTACACTTTCTTGATCTCACCATGAGGTAGAACTGTTCTTCAACATCAGCTTTGTACAGTAAAATGTTGTTGAAATAGTGATCTTTAACTGCAATTGACTGTTTGCAAATCTGTCTCCCAATCCTTAATAATAAGGAAATGTACTAAGCATCCTTAATTTATAAGATGCTGGGAGGAGGCTCACTGAACTTTTCCAGTTCGCCATTCCCTCACTGACATACAAGAACTATCTGGGCCCTGCTTTACTCTCAAAATGGTTAAATTCTGTTGCTCAGAGCAAGCTTTGGGGAAGGGGTGCTGGGGAACTCTTGGTTAAACGGGCTGCGGGGTAGATCACGGCTCTTAACAGTCTGCCTGTGTGGGCTGCTTTACTCTTTGCATGCACCACTACGTGCTGCTGGCTTCGAAATGTTTGTGCTTTGCATGGAAAAATCATCACTCGGAGGTGTCAGCATCTCTCTGGTTGGGAAAGGTTAATGTCAGCATGTACGTATTTTTTCAGCCCTCAACATTTGGGCTAGTACCCCTCATGAGTGCTTGTTTATCTTTGATATATCAATAGTTTCCTTTGAGGAAGGGTGGACAATATCCAGAAGGGTTCCGAGGAGCATCGATGCGTTCCAATGTTATGAAAAGTGCTGGAAGTCTCTTTTATTTGCCAAAGACGCTTCTTACTAACAGTTTATTCTCCTAACGACCCGCATCGGTGTCGCGAGTTTGGGAATAATCTGGGAATTGGCTGTTCAGGTCCGGTATCAGATGGAGACAGTGGGAGGCAGCGGAGGGCTCGGATGAACTCATTGCAGGCCTGCTCCACGCAGGCACAGCCCCACGGAGTTGGTCGAACAGCCAGCGGGGAGTGAGCTCTTTGCCCACCACCGCCACAGACCCAGCGCCCGGCCAGCAGCCGACAGCGCCCCATTGCGCCTGCGCAAACCCTGTGGCGGGGCTAGATAGCAAAGCAGTTAACTAAGCCTTGGTTGGACCAAGGCGGCGTCACAAGTCTGCGCAGGCGCGTTCCGCCTTCGGACACTGGTCGCTGCGCAGGCGCCCATTCTAGTTACCTACCCTGTAAACAGAGGGGCCCGCGGGAGGCAACTTCTGCTTCCGGGTCACGTCTTGACAGCGGCTTTCACCACCCAGGTCAGCCCTGCAGTTCGGTGAGTGTTGCTCCGCTGCAGAAATGTCTGCAGCCTGGTTCACTAACCCGGGGCACCACGCCCAGTAACGCTTCCTCCACTCCCAGCTCGGGGTCCGCCAGCCCTCGAGGCTGGGACCTCGTTCCGGGCCTTGGGGAGATCGGGGCAGGGGTTGGTCCGCCTCAGGGGCTCCCCTGGCAGATTTCACGACCCCGTTTCAATACCGGCCCCGGGAGACCTGCTGGAATTGCTGCGGTCTCTGAGGAGCCCGTGCGGAAAGTGACACCACATGTCTTCGCATTTCGTGCAGTTGTCCACCGCCCCCCTAGATTCGGCGAGACCAAGCTGCCGCGACTCCTCCCCCAAGCAGGTGCAGTGGGGCGGGCGGAAGCCTGGCCTCACTAGCACCAGAGCTCTTGAACGTCACCTCTCTCCTACCTTGCTTCTAGCTTCGCAATTAAAAACAAACAAACAAACAAAACCCCCAAAAAACCCTTGGGGTTGTCTCTGGATCCGAAGTGAGAGAAAACGGGAGAGGACTTTCAGCACCAGCAGAGGAAAGGGGAGACTTGGGGTCAAACCGTGCATAGGCTGCTGCCCGGAGATACGCCGAGTTTAGATTTCGTTGACCCTCCCTGACAGTGAGTGTTGTCTATGTGCCCCGAAGTTTCACACTTCAGCACGAGCTTCGAGGCGGCAGCAGCCGAGGACCAGTGGTCATATTCCGAGTTAGGAGTTCTTAGCCTGGAGCCCAAGGGCGCTCCGAAAATGACTGCAGGGTCTAGTTTTTTCAGATTATCATGACCCAGAAATGGTTAACAGAGCCACTTCGGTGTAAGCCTTCCACTTTGGACGCTCTGTTTTCTGCCCCCGTTCTTGAAATCGCTGACTCAAATGCAGCTATGCCTTTCCCCCCTTTTTCCTTGCAACAAAGAAGTGTAAGATACAGACCCTTTGTCTCTGAGGAGTTTCGTGGCTGTTGGAGAGATTAAAACGTATGCCAAGTCTAAGCTATCTAGAAAATTTCAGGTAGGCATATAAACAAGTGCGTAAGCTTACTTATTCTTAATAAAGTAGGGGAGAATACCCAGTTTGAATCATTGATACCTATGAATTGAATATTTTTAACTTGCATTCCATTAATTAGTACTGTATATATTTTAAACAGATAAATGGCTACTGATTAGCAAAATGGAAACTATTAGAGTTTATAGTATATTACATAATGTATAAGGGGATAGTCCTTCACAAAAGGCAAAAGTTACATAGTATGAAATGACTAAAATAATTTTTGGATTTTTCCCTTAGTAGTCATCATATGCATAAGATGTTTAATTACTGCAAGTCTTGGATTTTTTTAGGATCCAAAGTAATAAGCTTTACACTGGTTCAAGAGATATTTATTGAGAACCTGCCATGTGCCAGGCACTATTAAAAATAACACTATATTTACCGCCAAGGAGCTTATAGTTTGATGAGAACATGGATTCCTAAACAGTTATACCTAGGGAGCTGTACAGCATACCATGCTTTCTCTAGTTTGATATATGCTTTTTCATAGAAATGCTCCACCTTCTTCTCTGTAACCTTAAATGTTCCCCAACTGATACATGGCTCTTATACAGCTGAAACTTATCATAGTTGAATTTAAGTATATTGCATTATTTTCTTCTTCCAACACCGAACTCAAGTCTGCTTCACAGTTGTCACAAATGGCCAGTTTTTAAATTCATTTTTCACTCTTAAATGTGCTTGTTTTTGTACAACTGCAAGCATACGTCATTGGTGTGAACTTTGAAATTTTTTTCTAATTTTATATAGATGACCCCAGGGTAATTATACTTTGGCGTTCCTTCCTTATTTTAGAATATTACCTCAAAAACTTCCTATTTTTTTCTTTGCTGAAGACATTTTAAACTGTTTCACAGATGCCTTGTCACTTGTATTTGTTCCATCTCTTCTCACAAGTAGCAATCACTCCCATACCCTTTAGTCAGTCAATCAACCAGTATTTATTAAATACCTACTTTTTGTAAGACTCTGTGGCTGGCCTTATATGGGCCAAAAAAGTAGAAGACAAGGACCTTGCCTTCCAGTTGATTACAGTTTAGATGGAAAGACAGTATGGCCATAACTATACTGCAAGGCCAAATGCAACAAGTAACCTAAAGGGGGTGCTGATAATAAAGACCACATAATTCAGAGGAGGAAAAGAATGTTTTGTGGCATCTTTAGCCTTTAAAAGAATCCCCTTCCTTGCCTAGTCTTTTTTAAACCACACAGAGCTCCATGGGGAGCTTAGAGCCTCTTGGGGAAATCTTGTGCTAGGCTAGGTCAGAGAGTAGAACTGAGATTTCAAGGGTCAGAACATCTGCATCCAGGTTTACCCAGCTCCTTCAGCAACTATTATAATCTATTTCTTATGATTAAGAAAAAATGATATTAATGAATGAATCATTGATCTATTTGAAATCTGGTTTTAGTAGTGGGAAGGCCTCAGAGAACCTCTAACGCTAAGGACAGGTGTGCTCAGTGAGACTGTGTATGCCTAAAACATCTTTGTTTCAGGCAGTTTGGAGCATGTGAACGTACTCTGAGCCTTGATGAGTTCCAGTATGTGGTATATTATGCAGAGCATTCAGAGCAAATACTCTCTCTCAGAGCGCTTAATCCGAACAATCGCTGCCATTCGTTCCTTCCCACATGACAATGTAGAGGACCTCATCAGAGGGGTGAGTGTGCTGTGTTGATGCAAGAGTCCTTGGGGAGGTGAAGTGGGAAAGCTCCCGGGGAATCCTAATGGATGACAGATTTGCAGCTCTGACTCAGCACAAGATCACAGGGAGTTTTTACAGTCTTCTAAAATGTATTAACTTGACCATTAAAATATATTTAGCTTATGTTTTGCTTCTCTTCCCTTCTGCCTTTCACTTTGCGCCTATGATATTTTTCTTCAGGAATTATGTTCTAGATAAACCTAGTCCCTTGTTCTCTATAAAATCTCCGTCTGCATATGGTGCATATGGGACCCAGCAAGCTCAAAGTCTTCAACACATGCTGTACTAAGGGAGGAAGGAGGCAAGCAAAGCATAAGCGGCTTTCAAATCCTTGTGTTTTGTAATAATTACATGGAGAGATATCATTGGCCTTCTGTCTTACCAACAGCCACCACTTACAGTTCCACAGAGAAGATCAACCCCTAAAATGCATGGTAATTTTTGACTTAAGAAAACTCCTTAACTATCTGATGTCTAACCACTACTATTCAGTAATTCTGCTGAATGACTAGTATCCTAGAAGGGCTTTGATGCCTTTTTCTGTGTATTATTCCTGTTGAAGAGAAGTTACAGGGTCATTTTTTTGGTCACTAGAGAATGCATCCAGATGGTTACTTCTGTACATTCTTTTTAACAACTTTAGAGTCCTTATTTATAGCCTAGAGCCCTGTAGCTGCTTCAGAGTTGTGTGGCACAGCTGTGAGAAGAAAAAGTCATACAGCATTAGCTTGTTCTCGGCAAAAGTGGTATCAGAAGACTCAGCAGTAGAAACTTTGTCACGTTCTAATTCTAGCTCTGCTGCTGAGTCATTCTGTGACTTTGGTCTGCTGTGGTATCTTCATCTTCTTTACCAGATTTGAAATAGAAGTACCAGTGGGGGCTAGGTGGCAGAGGATGCTGATACTAATAGTCTACTTTGAAGATGTTTATAAACAAAGAGATAACATTAAGATGACCTTGCTATTAGTGATGGTCATCTGTCAGGTGGCAAAAGAGCATGCCAGTTCTCCTGGCTTCAGTCTGAAAGACTCCCTTTCCTGACTTTTTCAGAGCATGGTAGCCATAGAAAGTGGATTGCTTTTCCAACCTTCCTGCCTGATGATAAGGTTCCGCTGCTTTTACATATAAGGTTATGTCCTCAGTGATGTCCAAATGACCATCTGGCAGTCTAGCTTGTGGAGAAACTTAATGACTTGATCTAAGGGATCGACAGTTCCTTTCGTTCATCTTCAGTGTATTCTCTTGGTTTGGATATTGGCATTATAATATCATTTAATGAACAGGAAGAGAAACTGGGGCTGGTAGTATGTTTACAGTACAGAGTTAGAACCCTTTTCCCCCCGGACCTTGTTCTGAGTCTTGTCCTGCGTGGTGAGCCAGAGCTGAACACACCGATCGAAGTTTCCTTCCGCCCACAGGGAGCAGATGTGAACTGTACCCACGGCACGCTGAAGCCCCTGCACTGTGCATGCATGGTGTCCGATGCTGACTGTGTGGAATTACTGCTGGAGAAGGGAGCTGAGGTAAGGTTTCTAACGCTGTCACATCAGTGATGCACTAAACTTGAGCTTCACACTTTCTGACAATTTCTTGTCTCTTCTCCCATTTCTTCCTACCTTCTAGCTCCTGGTAACATTGGCATGGCCAATATTAAAACAAAATGTAACGCTGAATCATCCGAAGCATTTCATTCCTTTGCCTTTCTTTCTTACACTGTCCATGACCCCAGGAAGAGGGAATTTTTATCTCCCCTTAATCTCTCAGCCTTCCTTCTAGGGTTGTTTATATTTCCATTTAATCCTCTCATTGCCTGTTGACTATCCAGGCCCCTCAACCCTGATTCAACGTAAACCACTTGAGACCTGCTACTGGATGTACACTTCTAATACCTCTGTCACTGGAAAATAGATCACTAGGCAGTCCCTTCCCCAGGATTGAGCTACTTGTGCTCTTTCTGCCCACTGGTTTTTTTCTGTCTTAGCATATCTTGTTCCTATTTTCTTTCGAATGTATCTTAACATAAAAAAACATAGATTACTTTTTATTGGCATTAGCAAGAAGCAGCATAGTATAATGAATGATTAAAAGAACAGAGTCTGGAAACATACTTCATGAATTTGAATTCCAGCTCTGTCACTTCCAGCTGTGTGACCTTGAACAAGTTACTTAACCTTTCTTTGCCTTAGTTTCCCCATCTGTAAAAGGATGATGATAGTGGTGTCTTCTTCATAAGGTTGTAAACTGTTTAGAGCACTGGCATGTAGTAATTACTAAGTAAGTGCCTATTAAATAAATAAATCAGCAGTTTTGACAGCTTTTGAGGCATCTTCAAGGTGCACACGCTGCGGCACTCATTTGAATCAGACATGCCATGAAGCTGGTGTGCAGGCCCCAGACACACTGGTCAGTAAGCCTGCTTCAGCCCCCGGCATCCTCACCTCCACACCGCCGTGTTGTTCTCTACTTGTCATTAACTATCCCGTAACTTTTATGAGTGACCCTGAAGTGAAAGCCAGTGATTAATGTCAATGATAAAAGTGAAACTACCCCGGGGGGCAGTGGGGGAGGCAGTTTTTAGCTAAGTAGAAGGTTGAACTCAGTTAAATATCGCAGGGGTTTTTTTTTTAGTGCCTTTCGTGGGAGAAGATAATTCACTATTTAAACCTGGGGTCTGAAGTCTTTGTAGCCTTCAAAAATTATAGGTGATGCTGAGTTTTAGCAAGCCAGCTGCTCTTCCAGCACTGGAAGATCTGTGTTCTTTCCTCCACATGCTTTCCTCCAGGCTCTTTTGTGACCTCACAGCATATGTTTGCAGGGGGCTGACTTGGATGAACAATCTGAGCTTCTCTGGATGGTTAAAGGACACAGCAGAGCTACATGGGCAGAATCTTGACCTCATTATTTTTCGGTCTGGTTGCCGTTAGCCACGGGATACAGAGTGAGTCAGGATTAAGTAAAATAATCCAAAACCTTTTCTCTGGCCAGTATGTTCAAGCCGCTTTCCAATAAACGTCTTTCAGAGTAGTTACGAGGACTTAGACTTCATCTTCTCTTTCTTTCCCCTTACTGGTAGAGGTCCTAGTGAATAGTAAATAAGAACATGGAAGCAAAACCCTAGATAATGCAGGCCAGCTAATTGGCGGACATCAGTGTCGGTTGTCTGGACAGTTGTTTTCCTATTTGCTCCTCAGCTCCTGTCATAGCTCCATCCTGATCACCATGACTCCCTGGGAATTGCTTGTTGACCCTCATGTTCAGAACGTTACATAGCAAAGGTAGTGGATAGACACATGCAAGCGTCTTTGCCAGCCTGTCGTCCTCTCAGTTGTCTATACACTGTAATGTAGTTGCTCCCGCTTTACAGGTGAATGCCCTGGATGGTTATAACCGAACAGCCCTCCACTATGCAGCCGAGAAAGATGAGGCTTGTGTGGAGGTCCTGTTGGAATATGGTGCAAACCCCAACGCACTGGACGGCAACCGAGACACCCCACTTCATTGGGCAGCCTTTAAGAACAATGCCGAGTGTGTGCGGGCCCTCCTAGAGAGCGGGGCCTCTGTCAACGCCCTGGATTACAACAATGACACCCCGCTCAGCTGGGCTGCCATGAAGGGAAATCTTGAGAGCGTCAGCATCCTTCTTGATTATGGTGCAGAGGTCAGAGTCATCAACCTAAAAGGCCAGACGCCCATCTCCCGCCTAGTGGCTCTGCTAGTCAGGGGACTTGGAACAGAGAAAGAGGACTCTTGCTTCGAGCTCCTCCACAGAGCTGTGGGACACTTTGAATTAAGGAAAAATGGCACCATGCCACGAGAAGTGGCCAAAGACCAGCAGCTATGTGAAAAACTGACGGTTCTGTGCTCAGCCCCAGGGACCCTCAAAACCCTCTCTCGCTATGCTGTGCGCCGGAGCCTGGGACTCCAGTATCTGCCAGATGCGGTGAAGGGCCTTCCACTGCCAGCTTCTCTGAAGGAATACCTGTTACTCGTAGAATAGCCCAGAGGAGATGAGTGCACCGTCAGGCAGGCAACTCTGGGTGAGGTTTTGCCCTGCAGCACTGTCTCTGTCTTGGAAAACAGGGAAAGCAGTTGTTCCTGCTCTGTGGTTTCTGTTTCAAGGCAACATGTCACAACAGTAACCTCCACATCACCTCCCCTCCCCAAACCAAGCAACCAAAAACGTCCCTCACTTTTGTTTCTGTTTCTTGCTTACCTGGCTTTTCATATTGCACCCGGAAAAGGAAGAGGTCTCCCCGATCCTCGCTTTAGGGAAGAAGTCAACAGCGAGACTCAGTTTGTCTCAGAAGATGAAGCATATTTATAGGACATGTGTTTGGTTTTCCTTAGGGGACCTGATTAACGTTTTCTGAAGAATCCCTCTTAGAAACATTTTAATTGATCTGTGAAGAAGTTTAAGAAAATTCCAGCTAACAATGGCAGCCCCCAAAGGAAGATACTACAACCTCAAATGGTGTGCAGTTCAGAATTGGGCTGGATGATATCCCTAGAATCATCCTGGGGCATTCAGAAGGGACTGGCCCCCTTTCTCACCATCGAAGGGAAGGGCAGCCTTTGCTTCTTCTTCATGGGTGTGCCCAAGGGTTACAGTAGTTCAGCAATGTTACTTTAGAAAGACTGTCTTGCTGCTTTCCATATAGTAGAAGGGATAGGAGGTTCTAAGCAGTCCTAAGAACTAACAGTCCTCAGAACTTTTCTTCTAACACAGTTCTTTCTCCTCCTGACAGCCAGTTTTCTGTAGTGGGCTTGACAGGCACTTCCTGCACCGTAGGCAAAGGTGTTTGCTCTAGCACAGGAGGACATGGGCTGGGCTGCCTTTTCTCTCTGGTCTTCTTCATTCACTCTGCTAAGTGAATGTTTTCACTTTTGTTTTCAGGTGTTTTGGAAACTTTACTTTTTACTGATCTGTACTAGACATTGGTGGAGGGGGTGGAGAGTTGAAGAGTGGGGGAGGAGCATTATAAGAGCTTCCTCTGAGATGACCCACTTACCCAAAAAAGATCTGTTTTAGTGAACAATACTTAGTCTACAGTACTCTCTCTTTTCATGTTCCTAAACTAGATCAAGGTGTTATTGATCCTAGATGACCTTATGCAAATGTGAAAAACTTTTTTTTTTAACTGATTGGGAACTATAAATAAAAATGAACAGAATCTGCTGACACAGCTAATTTGAAAAAGTTTGTCCGCTTTTGTCCTTTTGCTGTTGGTGTTTTTTGCTCACTTAAAAAAAAAAAGAAATAAACAGTTCTAAAAGCAAGTTTGGCAATTTCTACTGTTCCTACTTTTCTGTACATTATTTAATTACCGTGAGCCTCAGTGTCCTCATCTCTGAAATGGGGCTGTCACCACCACCTGCATTGGCTGTTTTGAAGAATCAGTGATAACAGTGCTTGATATTTATTAATTTTTCTTCCCCTTAAAGAACTGTACAAAGAGCATTTGGCTGCTTTAATGCTGGGCTCTGACAAGACTTCTCGATCATTTTCTTTTTATTTTATAAATTTATTTTATTTATTTTTGGCTGCGTTGGGTCTTCGTTGCTGCGCGTGGGCTTTCTCTAGTTGTGGCGAGTGGGGGCTACTCTTCATTGCAGTGCACAGGCTTCTCATTGCAGTGGCTTCTCTTATTGCGGAGCACGGGCTCTAGGCGCGTGGGCTTTAGTAGTTGTGGCACGCGGGCTCAGTAGTTGTGGCCCATGGGCTTAGTTGCTCTGGGGCATGTGGTATCTTCCTGGACCAGGGCTCGAACCCATGTCCCCTGCATTGGCAGGCAGGTTCTTAACCACTGTGCCACCAGGGAAACCCTCAGTCATTTTTTAGAACTGTTTTTAGGATATAGCAGTTATACTTTGCACAGCCAGCAAAAGTGAAGTACTACAGATAATCCTTTCCTCCATCCCTTGTAAAACCTCAAACCTCCATCCTGCTTCAGCAAGCAAGCGAGGAAACTGTGTAGGTTGGGAGGAATATGTACGCTTGTGCCAAGAGCCAGGATCTGATTATTGGAGACTAATCTCAAGCCTGGCATTGACAGGGCAGCATCCTATCAACTGGGGGAACAGTCTGTAGTCCCAATCCTAAGAACCAACTGTATTACATGGATACTTGCTAATGAGGAAGTATGGGACAGAAAACAAATTGAGCTGAAAAGAACTGACAATTTTCCTAAGCAGTATTTCAACCAACCCACCAAACTAGGTCCAGGACTGGGTGTCTCTATTTCCCAGGCATTCAAAATGTACATGTCTCCCCACCGATGGTGTCTGGCTTTCATCGAGGAAGGAGCACAGGGGAAAAGTTGAGAAGGAAGAACCCTGGATTGTCAGAGGAAGAGTAGAGATTGGGGGATGGCTGGAAAATAGCAATGCTGGGTAATGGGTAGATGATCAAGAGGTGAAACACAACTTCATGCTTAAGGAAGACGGGAGCATCCTGTCGGCTGCAGAGGATGCAGGAGGGATTAGTTGCGGGATGAGGATAGGGACAGTGTCCTATGTTTTAGGACCCTGTGTACAGAGTCAAGAGATGTCCAAGAACAGAGAGAAGTACATGGGGTTAGCGCATGGGCTGCATTTTCCTAGGTGTCCACTGGGCAGAGTCTGGTGCTTGAGGCTGACAGGAATGCACCTGTGAAGATGATAATAGGAGAACCAAAAGCACAGTGACCAGTTGGCATTTATTAGTGTAGTTGTGGTTTGTCACTGTCGTAAATGTAGTAGAGGAACCAAGACTTTGTTATCACCAAGAAATAAATAAAGCTTATTTTTAGGAAGATTCTAACCGAGTAACTGAAATCGAGCAGTAGTACTAGAGGAGCCCAGCCTTGTGTGACACATGAAGCTGGGGTAGAAGTCAGGATAAATTCTACCTACGAGGAACGTACGCTTACTGCCCCCTGCCCCAGCTCCCTGGCCAGAGCTGACCATGGCTGCAGTTACAGAGTAAAAGGAAACCTAATTGAAAGTGAGCTGAGCTGAAACACTTGAGAATGCATGGACTTGGATCGATCAGGGTGAGCTGACCATGATCAGACGATCCGTTCCTCTCACTGCAAAGAGGTTTAGGCGGTAGCTTCTCCGGACCGCTTCCGACTGACGTGCTCAAAGTGGGCGTGCTCTGAGGTATCCAAGTCAATCTCATACTTGGCTAGGATTTTGAGGATGGGCCTCAGCTTCAGCCACCACTGTTCCTTGGGGATGCGGTGCCTACAGAGGAACGAGGTAGATGATGATTTAATCTTTAGCACCCCAATCAACTTCTATCAAAGGCTATGGGAAGAAGCTGAGCAGAAGAGGCTGGATTTGGGGCCTGGGCATCAGATCTGAAGTAGGTACGACTACAGGTGTTACTCCTAAAAGAAAAGGACTGCAGAGGGTGAGCAGCTTGGGAAGGGTAGATCTCGAAACTACCGGGGAGAGAACCACCGCAGGAGGTAGAGGTACTCACTCAAAATCCGTCTGTTCCTTCAGCTCAGTCACGGCTTGAAAGACCAGGGCCCTCTTACGCATCCCCAGGACACAGCCTGAGTCTGGGGTATTGGCAAAGATCCGCCCTGCAACAGGGATAGTCAGTCAGCTTCTATACTGGGAACCAGCTTCTAGGAAGGGGGCTCACCCTCTTACCCCACCTACCATTACGGTAACTCTCTTTGATTTTCCCAGACATCCAGTTCATAGCCTTTGCACCCATCTTAGTGGCAAAATTCCTGTCAAATGGAGTTGGGCTCCCACCCTGGAAAAAGAATCATAAAAATTACACGGGGAAGGACTCTAATGAAGTGGCAAAGATATGGGAATACACAGAGAAAAGTTTATAACCAGAAATAGGAATCCAGAAGTCTAACTATGAAAGGAAATCCTGAAACAGGGCCGGGAACCAAGGCAAGCTGGCCTAGTGTATCAGACTTCAGAGTAACTAATTAGTACAAGGGGATGACTGGTCTCACAGTCGCCTCTTCCAGCTCTGTAGCTGCATGACCCTGTTCATTTCCTTCTAGTCTTACTGGCCATTCCGTCAATTCCCTGCCCCTCATTAGCTTAGCAGCTTCTATCAGTCACCATCATCAATGACACAAGTGTTCCTTGTGACCCAATTTGGGTGCTCTTGGTAGCACCTCAGAATAATATAAAACATGGTGCAGAGTTTCTCTGAACAAAGCAGAAGTGGGAAAATGGGAAGGAAGGAAAAACAGAAAATAGGTCATCATACTTTATCCAATAGTACCCCATTCCTGCAGGAGCTGCTAAGCCCATTCAAACTGAGATAATGTGAATTCATCTGTGGGTATAGAAAGGTCAAAGGTCAATGCTTAAGAGGCATCTGCGGGGACATTTGGGATGGGGTAGGCCTCAGACCACTAGTATCATTTGTGAGTGAGGCCTGCCTTGGGTGGGGATTGAATGTGGGTGACAGAAAGGGATTCCTTTCCCCTTGAAACTCCAGTTAGTAGAGATGGAGCCCAACCCTAGCAAGGTGCCTGTACTCATCTCACAGGTTCCCCACAAAAGGCAGCATGCTGTGGTGGCGAAAGCACTGGACCAGCTCATTTTGACCTCATTCCAGCTTGACTAGTGGCCCTGGAAAAAGCATTTCTCCTCTGTGAGCCTCATTTCCTTCATCTGAAGCAGTGGTTCTCAACTGGAGACGATTCGGCCCCCAGGGGAAATGTCTAGAGACATTTTTTCAGTCGTACAAGTGGGGAGGATGTGCTACTGGCATCTAGTGAGTAAGAGTACAGGGATGCTGCTAAGTAAGCAATCCTACACCACACAGAACAACCACAAAGAATTTTCCAGCTCAAAATGGTAAGAGTGCCAAGGTTGAGAAACCCTGCCCTAAATAAAGAGGATGAACCACAGAATGTCTAAGGCCATTTCCAAGGTAAAGATTTCTGATTCTGTGACTGTAAAAGCCTGCAGGCCCACGCTCTGTGGCAGCCACGACAGCCTCCAGCGGGTCGGAGGCTAGTGGGAGATTCAGTGACTGTTGGGGGTTATTTATGGCTGTCTGGTGACGGGCATGGCGTGTCTTCCGCACCTGCTGCATGTGGCCAAGCACATTCTTCCTGCTGTCGAAGATGCCCTTGCCCTCCTCAGAGTACAAGTTGAAGATGAAGTCAGTGGTATAGTTCTCATTGCACTTCTCATTCCTGCAGGAGAGACCGAAGCCTGTGCCGGGCATTGTTCCCCTCCCTCCACCCGCCTTCTGCCTTGGTCAGCTTTGCCCCTCCCGGTTCCATCTCCCACCGCGGTCCAGGCGCTCTCCATTTGTATCCAGACTCCTCAGGGTGTCCCAGCCACGGATGCAGTCTGACTAGGGCCAAAGGCTGACTATTGCTTCTCTTCACTTAGGAGCAAACCGGGGATGAGGTACCTTAACACCAGTCCCCTCTTCACAGTTGTTTTCATCTTTTGTACCAGATGTTCCACATTCACCTGAAAATGAAACAGAAAATCCAAAGCCCGGCTGAGAGTGGATCCGGCTGGGCAGGCTCATAGTTCCCTTCCTCCCTGCCAGGCGTCTGCAGGAGGGAGAGGGACATGAAGAGGGCTATTTACAGCCCAGGGCCTGAACCGTGCCTAAGCCCCTTAAGAAGGTCAGTGCAGACTGAAATTAAGACTCCAGATGCGACAGGCAAAACAGGCAGAGGGAAAGTTGGACAAAGCGTGGCAACTGTCAGTTTTCAGCTCCTTCAGGGGTTTCCAGTTCTCCCTCCCTCAGAGGGCTGACCCTGCTCTCCTTGTAGGTCTCTAAATGGGCTGCGTCTGGGTTGCATCCGTCCGTGTACAGCAGTGATTCACCCAGCAGCAGTCGCTTCATTGGGCTTTAAGTTGGGGGTGAAGGAGGGAAAAGGTCACCCTCCACTGCAGGCAGGGGTTGGCTGGGCCCTTGGATTAGGGAGTTCCCTCACTTTGTGGCTCACAAAGTTTCCCTCACAAAGTTCCCTCCACTTTGTGGCTCTTTTTCCCTCCAGTGAACGGGGATCTTGGAAAACGAGGATCATAAAGGTATCCCCTCAAAAAATGGAATGAGGACTCCAGTTTGGTAGCAAGGGAAATCTGGCAGGGGTGGGGGTGGGTGTGTGACTTTCTCAATCAGTTAAACCACCTACTCAAAGTTTAGAAAGGTTTTGTAACCTCACTAAACCTTTCTGATCTATAATATGGAGATACTATCTCCCTTGCATGTCTGCTATGAAAATAAAATGCAAAAGCACGTAAAGTGCTTAGCTGCATACCACCCTTCAAACAAATGCTCCAGCAACAGGAGCGGCGGCCACGTACAGGAGGTTACACCAGAGAGTGCCCGCCCGGTGCTCCTTCTAGGACTCCACACACAGACCACACATCAGCTCTGTCCTCGCCTTGGGCTCTCACAGCTTAGGTCGCTGTAGGGACAGTGGGGAGAGACGGGGGCGGGGAGAGGGGCTCTGGGTAGCCGTCTACCTGCAGGTCTCGAATGGTGAAGGGCTCCTCAAAGATATAGGCAGCATCGGCCCCGGCTGCCAGGCCCGCCATGGTGGCCAGGTAGCCGCAATAGCCACCCATAGTTTCAATGATAAACACCCGGCGCTTGGTGCCTGCCGCTGACTGCTTGATGCGGTCACAGGTCTGCAAAGACAACAGGTCATAGAAAGACATGGTCAGGGGTGTGATTCTTGTCACTTTGCTGGCCCCTTCCATCACCCAACTCTGGAGTGACATCCTCCCCAGGCCAGCGGGGCCCCTACGCCTCATCGAGTGCTTGCCTTCCGGGACAGCAGGCACGTCTGCTAAGCACAGTGTGGAACTCCTCCCCTGGAAGGAAGCTGTCCCTAGCCCTCCTGTTGCTCGGAGTAGGGGAACTAGGCTGTAGGACCTCAGAAAGGAAAAATCATTTGATATGCAGAGCACAGACGCCTTTCTAGGTGAGAGGACTCACAATGCGTGGAGGATGGACACCGTATGTACGGTTAACGGCAGTGTGGGTAAATGCCGGGCCTTGAAGAAGCATGCTTCTAACACTGCCACTTGGTCGGTACAAAACAAGTGGCTCACTTTCTAGGCCCAGACTCGCTCCAGGGATTACAGTCCTGGCCAGAGGCTGGGAAGCAGTGGTGGCCCTCACCATGCAGATGGTGTTGAGAGCCGTGTCGGCCCCCACACTGAAGTCCGAGCCGGGCACGTTGTTGGAGACCGTGGCAGGGATGACCACAAACGGGATGCAGAGCTCGTCATAGTGCTTCCTGCCCTCCATCAGCTCTAGGCCCCCCGTGTAAGCCTGAGAAGATGAGAGCAGCGGGGGTGGGAATGAGGGGAGAGGGAAGGTGGGGGCGGGGGCGGGGGGGGAGGAAGAAATGGGGGTGGGGGCACTCACCTCAAAGCCCCCGATGATGACAAGGCCCTGAATGTTGAACTTGGTGATGTTGGCACTGATCTGTTCGAAGCTCTTCTTGGGTAGAGTTCTAGTTGATTGGGGAACAGAATTTGGGGAAGAGACAGCAAAATTGAAGGAGAGAAACGCTAGAGTTAGAAGGCACTTTGTTTATAGTTTCTTAACTTGTGCCCCCATCCCCGTCTGAGGATACACGCTGGGGCGCTGAGTTGCCAGAGCTGCTAAGAGATGTCTGGATTGGCTCGTCTGCCCTCATGAGGCAACTGTGAGCTTGCGGGGAGCGGACCCAGAGACAGCACTGGTCAGGCAGAGCCTGACTGGATGAACTGACGCCCGCGGGCCAAGGCCCGCCTTTCAGGGCGACGAGGAGGAGGCACTCCTGTAATGCACTGACCTTTTAGTTCCAAGTTTGGAACCACCTTGGCCAGTCCAGCCCCCAACATAGCTCCAGCCAGCCTCCTCGATCTGTAGGGAAAGGTCGCACAGGTCCGCATGGTGGCGACACAACTCCTTCAGCTCTGACCCTGCCCCGACACCCACCTGCCCGGACAGAGGAACGCCAGGCACCAGCTTTTCCCACCTCACTCAACTTCCTCCCCTTTCTGCTCGTTCACAAATCTTAAGCGCCTTAGATTACGCCAGGCCCTGTGCTGAACTCTGGGACAGAGAATTAAATAAGACGCGTTGTTTGCAAAGGGTTCATTTCAGCGGCTCCTGCCTGTTCCCACTGCCCTAAAATTAAATACAGTAGTCCCCCTTTATCTGTGATTCCACTTGCCAAGCTTTCAGTTACCTGTGGTCAATCTCAGTCCAAAAATATTAAATGGAAAATTCCAGAAATAAACAATTCACAGGTTTTAAATTGCATGCTGTTCTGAGTGGTGTGATGAAATCTTGCACCATCCCACCCAAGACGTGGGTCATCCCTTTGCCCGGTGTGTCCACAATGTATACACCACCCACCCGTTAGTACAGAAAAAACACATAGTATACAGCTGACCCCGAACAGCATGGGGGTCGGGTGCCAACCCTCTGCATAGTCAAAAGTACACGTGTAACTTGACAGTCAGCTCTCACATCCACCGCTCTGCACTCATGGATCCAACCAACCCCCGATCATAGAGTACTGCAGTATTTGCCACTGAGAAGTTCTGGGGACTTCCCTGGCGGTCCAGTGGTTAGGACTTGGTGCTGTCACTGCCGTGGGCCCAGGTTCAAGTCAGGGAACTAAGATCACACAAGCCGTGCAGCATGCCCCCCCACCAAAATATGAAAAATTCTGCATGTAAGTGGGCCCATGCAGTTCAAACCCGAGCTGTTCCAGGATCAGCTGTACCTAGGGTTTGGTGCTATAGTGGTTTCAGGCATCCACTGGGGATGTGCCCCCAGCAGATAAGGGGGGACTACTGTATCTACTTCTGCTTGAACCCCAAGAGGAGAAAAAGGCAGTGAGGGATGGGGGAAGGTAAGAGAACAGGCAGGTCAGCCACTACACTTATCCTCTGCACCACTGCTCCTTGGCCCCAAAGTAAGCACCCTCCTTCCTTGTATCCCTGTACCTGACCCTTGGCCAGGCCCTCGAAGCCGTCGTGTACAACCAGCACTCGGTTGCCCTGGATGAGACCGATTCTCACGGTGGAGCGGACAGCGGCATTCATGCCTGCGGCCGGGGCCCCCACGTTCATCACGGCCACTGTGTAACAGCCGCTCTGGAGAAGGAAGCAGAGGGGGAAAGGGGAAAGAGGGGACAGCAGTGCGGTGGGGGGACAGGTCAGTGAGGGGAGCTACACTCTGAGTCCCTTATGGTCCTGACAGCACACCCGTCCCTCAGGGAACGCCAGCACAGTCTGTCCCCTCCCCCACACGAGGGAAGCAAAAGTCTTCATCACAGATCAATAAATAAAGCTGTGCTCCCTGATCCCAGGTATCACTGCAAAATGAATAGGAGACCCTCCAGAGCAGTGTTTCCCAAAGTGAGATCCTTGGACCACCTGCTGTATCAGATCCACCCAGGGAGCTTGTTAAATCTGCATATTCCTGACCCTACCCCTGATCTGCATCCCCTCTGAGGGAGGGGAATATGCATGTTTAATAAGCAACCCAGATAATTCTGGTATACGGTAAATATTAAGAACCACTACGCCAATGGAAGAGGTGGCTCAAATGCGCTTAGGTGTGATTATTCCAGATTTGCCCAGAGAAAATAATACATGAGGCTTCTTTCCCATTCCTTGCATGCTATCTTGTCAGCCTTAAACTGGATGTGGGTCTTGGCTTAGAGACCTTCAGGACACTCTAAGAACATGGGCTTATATCTGGGGTGACTGAGAGAAAATTATCTTAGTGGGGTCTAGGATTCAGCACTGAAGATTACAGGCAGGCAAAGAAGTAGGCTGTGTGGATTAAGGGTAGCACTTCATAATGGGAGAATAAGGGGAGAGAGCAACTTGCCAGTACCTTAGATACTGGGGCTCTGACATGAGCCAGAAGCTTGTATACCTCCCAGTTGTTCATGAAGCTCCTAAAAAAGTACAGAGAGAGAGAAAGAGAGAGAGAGACAGAGAGAGAGAGAGAGAGAGGGGCGGTGTCTCCAGGCCATCCCCCAAGGCCAGCAGCCAAGGGGATCTGGTCTGAAGTTTTGCTCCCAGCGTGAAGTTCCACAGGGCAAACCTCTAAGGACATAACTGGGGCCGAGCAGGGATTGGGCAGGGCTGCAAAGAGGCCACTAACTCACCAAACACTCCCTGAGCACTCTTCCCCCCTCGCCTAGAGAAACTTATGATCTAGCTGGGTCCACATATAGAAATAACAGACTATGAAAGGCTAAGGCCAGGGAGAGAATCCCTGGGGTGAACTGAGCCACCTGGTCATCTCACAACTAACTCTCTCTTGGGTCATCTCACAACTAATTATCAGAAGAAACTGTTGCAGAAACAATAAGAAGAGGAAAAAGCAGAAGCTCCTATTTTGGATCTGGAGCTAAGTCGATTTTTGGCTTCATTCTGGCATCTGATTTCTGTAGCTAGTGAGCTCCTGGTCATTTCCTCACCGGCCTCTCAGCTTCACGGCTTCATCAAATCTCCTCTCATCCATGGCCTTGGTCACGTCTTTGGTCTGAGGGAGGAGCACGGCAACAGTCAGACTCCAGGGCAGAGTTCTGCAGCGCTGGGTTCCCATCCCACACTGAGACCCTGCCCATCTCTGGGCTTGTGATTGGATCCTGCCCATCCTGTACCCCACCTTTTCTATGCCCCCCAAACTTTCATAGAAGAAGTACCTTTGTTTTTCCTTAATTTTCTGAGTAATGAGCAGCAAAAGAAAAGGGCTGATTCTATGCTCTATTTATTCGAAGATGGGCAGAGTGGAGGAGTACACACAGATAAGATAGCATCCTCCTCCATTCCACACCCAGGGCCCCAGCCTCAGAGTAGCCTCTAAACTAATGACTAAATGAAGACGATCCTGCAGATAACCAGTTAGGAGGAAAGGCTGATCCCTGCCATGTGCTTCCCAACTACTGCTTTCTGCTCTGCGAGCCACAGCTTCAGCCTGGGGCTTTTAGAGATACGGTTCCAGGCAAGGCTGGAGCTTGTCTGGGCTGTAGGTCATTAGGACTCCCAAGTCTCAGAGAGAAGCAACCAGGAGGTGGAGAGCCAGCCCTGAGAATCACCCGGACACCTGAGCTCCCAGCCGCAGCGTCTGCCCTGTGGTATCAGAGGAGCGATTCCTCCGTAACTAGAGCCACCACTTCCTGAGCACTCAGCATCTTCCAGACCATTTACATGTCTTCTCTCCAGTCCATATACTCACCCTCGAGGTGAGTGTTTCTTAGTAACCTCATATTGGTTCAGAGAAACATGTTCAAGGGAGAGATCAGAGAGAGGGATAAGCTACCCAGCCAGACCTTAATAGTATTCCCCTGCTTTTAATAAGTTTGGAGAGAGATTGCATGGGTCTCATTACTAGGTAGGATGCAGAGTTTCGCATCTTCTTTAGCAACATCTGGTGGATGGGAAAACTGAGGCTTAGTTAGAGAGGTGACAGCTCCTGCACAAAGCCCATCGTGTGCCTTCCCCACGCGCCTCTTCCTGTGCTGCACCACCTCTCCACCTGCCCCCGCCCTGGTAGCCTCGGCAGCTGCTCTCTCTCCCCATTAGCTCTAGCTCAGAGATGGGTTTGGGGCTGGCAGGAAGGCAGGGTGGGGTCAGTACTCACCACCTGGACACACTCCATGAGGGGCAGGCGCACAGCCTGGTTACCAGAGAGGCTCACCACACAGGCTGGGGTGTCCGGGGTCCCCTCCAAAAGTGCCATCACTGCTTCCACACCCATCCTGCTGCCCTGCAGGGAGCAGAGACAGTCTGGTTCAAGCCTCCCCATCTAGTCTTGGCCTAGAGAACCTGGGCATTCAAGGCCCTTTCCAAATCACGAGTTGGGTTCTGCATTTAAGGACTGTGGCCAAGAACTCACTGGGCTTTACCTCCCGACCCAGATTTTGTCCAAAGCTTGATGACTGTTCATCCTTTTGCCACTAGAACCCCAAGGACTCTACCTGGTTCCAGAGAAACATATCCACTATAGTAATCAAGGGGATAACCGGGGCTGAATAATATTCCCTTCCTGATGAAAGTAGGATAAGAGGGTACAAACTGAGTATCTGAGGTTAGATCTTAATACTTTCACTCATGCTCAAAGCTCTAAGATATCAGACCTTAGGGGAGCATATTGTTTCCCATCATTTTCTGCAACAAAAGAGAACTCTTGAGCAGATGGGAATGGGTAAAGGGCCACTGCAGTCCAGAGTCTGGTGGCAGGGTGGCATGAGCAATGGTTGAAGCCCCTGTGCTGGTCAAGCACTGTCCTGCTGGGAAAGGACAGCAGGTTGAGGGTTCCACGGTGTGAGGGCCCCAGAGCCCCGCGACTTACCAGGATTCTGTCGAAGGCCGACGGTGTCCCACCCCGCTGCACATGCCCCAAGACGGTGACCCGGGTATCATACCCCAGACGCTTGACCACCAGCTGAAGGGATCAAGAGAGGGACAGAGAGAGATACAGAGTCAAGGACCTAGACTTAAAGTCAAGGTCCCTAAACAAGCAGGGACCTAGATAAACCAAGGATGACTTAGCCTCTTATCTTGTAATGATTCCTAGGTGGGAGGAAACCAGGGGGCAGGAAACCTGAGGAGACATGTGCAGGACTC
The DNA here is from genome assembly GCF_964341445.2 of Mesoplodon mirus. Lineage (NCBI taxonomy): Eukaryota > Metazoa > Chordata > Mammalia > Artiodactyla > Ziphiidae > Mesoplodon > Mesoplodon mirus. The sequence continues at coordinate 54,807,848 of NC_138987.1, read as the reverse complement.
AGGGGAGGCTCAGAAACCACCAGGCAGTGGGGCCAGGGTGGGTAAGGCGTCAAGGCCTCTTTGGCTCCATTCATACTAACATTTTTGATGTCTTCTGAGCTGATTGGTTTCCCGTTCCTGTCAATCGCACCCTCAGCCACAATGATGATGTTGAGACGAGAACCACGGTTCCTTGTCTGGTCAAGAACAAAGGAAAAAATGGTCAGTGTTAAGAAACTGCTGGACAGGAAAGAGATCAGCAGAGCAGGGCGAGGGTTTTCAAAGGGCGAAATAAGGCGCCAGTACCTCGCTGAGCCGGCGACACAGGTGCTCCTCCCAGTCATCATCTGGTGGACACTCAGGAATAAACACCCAGTCGGCCCCACAGGACAGAGAGGTGACAAGGGCCAGGTATCTGAGACAAGAGCCAGAAGCGTTGCGCCAGGAGCTACGCTCCACCAACAGCCTCTCCCATTCCTGACAAGGCCCTAGTCCCATAGCTGCTGAAAGGTCTGAGGAGCCGCCGTTTCATTCTTGGGGCGAGGGGAAGAGCCCCACTGGTTCCGCTAATCAGCGAGATTCTGTCCCTGAAGAGGCCCTTCTATCCACGCTCACCTGCCACAGCGGCTCCCCATCTCAGAGCGCTGTCTGCTCTTTCACAGGTGTATGTGTGGGATGTAAGGGAGGTTGGGTGGAGCCGGGGAAAGGCAGCCACCCCAAGAGGAGTGTGTACACCTCCAATCTGCCACCACTAGGAGGCCTCCCTGGACTCCCCGGGGAAGAGGAAAGGGCTATTGCCTGGTCCACGGCATAGACAAGTCAAGATGGGGGATCTTACCCACAGTGCCGGCCCATCACTTCTAACACAAACGTCCTCTGGTGGCTGTAAGAGACAGACATAGGGCTTGCACAGTCCCAGTGGCCCTATGGCCAGGACCAAGCCCCCACCCACACTGAGGCCAAGGAAACTCTCGGCGAGATGCATTTATGCTGTGGGCTTTCTAGCAGGTCTCCTGAGACACCTGGAAGACCCAGGGTAAACACTTTAGACACAGGGTGTCCCAGGCCTGAGAAAACACCACAGAAAAAGGTGTCAGTACTGAGGCTCTGTGCCTGCTGGGAAGGAGGGGGCCTGGGAAGGGAAGGAGCGAAGGGAAAAGCAGCGGAGGGAGGACTCCACTAACCTCGAATCCTCCAGGATCAACCTGCAGGAGACTGTCACCCGCCCCCGCCCTCCCATTCTCCTGCACTGCTCCCCGAGTCCCTGCCCTTCTGAGCAGTGGCGTAATGGCCGCTACTATCTCTGTGACATGGTTGGAAAGGTTTGGGGCTCCCTGGATTTGTCTCAGTCTGCAGACAAATCATTTAGACAAATCATTTTTAATCATTTAGGAGACCCCACAGGTAGTAAAGACCTGAGAGCAACACATTTGGACAGTGGTAGATAGTGGCCAGAGGCAAGTCTTATGGCATTTATAGAGCAGTGCAATTCAGTGCTCTAGGGATAATTTTAATTAAAAACAATGTTCTAGTCCCAGAAAACTGGTCACTGTAGTCACCATAGCTCAAGCACTTTCATCTTCTCTAGTCCCCAGCTGGTTGGTCTGTCCCAGCGCCATCCTCCCACGCCCCCTCCCACTGGGCCCTCACCTCTGAGCGGTAGTGGTGATGGCATCTACAATCTCTGTGATCCGGTGCAGGGCAGAGTCAGTGCCGATGGTCATGTCAGTGCCGCAAAAGTCGTTGTCAATTGAGCCAACCAGACCCACAATGTTCAGGAACCTGGACTTGGCAGCCTCCTCCACTGTGATCTTACCTGACAAGGGGAAGCAAAGCAGGAGGCACTGGGTGAGGTCCCTGGCATGCTAGGGAGCAGGTGACTGGAGAGGGAAGGGGCTGCAGCCAATGGCAGATAAAAGAGAGCAAAGACGGCCCTCTGTGTCTGGGCAACAATTTTCCTCCATGGGAGGGAAAGGCGGGTGTGTGCGCCCATACGCAGAAACCACACTCACGAGAGCAACGTCTCACCTGATTTCTGGAGGTCGCTCAACAAGTCACTCCACTCAGAGCGGAAGGTGTCGGCCCCGGTGAGGCTGCCATCACCCCCAATGACGCACAGGTTGGTGATCCCGCGCTTCACCAGGTTGTGGGCAGCTCGGAGCCGGCCCTCTCGTTCCCGAAAGTCCTTGCACCGGGCGCTTCCAATCACCGTGCCTCCCTTTGGGGAAGAGGTGGGAGTCAGCTCCCCAGGTGACACGGCCAAATTTGGGCTCAACATGCTAAGACTGCCCTATCCCAACACGGTGATGGGCTGGCATCATCACGTGGCTCCCTAGGAAGTTCCCTGACATCCTGAAGAGTCACTGGCCCCTTCTTTTGTGTGTGTCTGGTTTTAAAGTTTTATTCTTCATGAAAAGGATTAATGAAGTTCACATGAATTTCAAATTCCGGAGTCACGAATACTGATGTCTAACTCTGTTGTCTGAGGGTACATAATTGTACAAGCTTAGCCATTAATAGAAGACATGCGAGTCTTGATTGCCTTAGACACGTTTCTATTTCATTTGCCTATCTCCTTTGACTGCATTCAAGATTGTTCACTTTATCTTAATTTTCAGCTTGGTTTGCATGGGCCTACCCATAGCTTTCCCTGTTTTTAACCTCCTTGTAGTTCACTGAGTTGGTTTTTGTTTTGTTTTGTTTTGTTTTGTTTCTGGCCCCTTCTAAAGGAAGGTGAGATGGTGCTGGCTGAAGTATCACAGGGTCATTCCCATGTTCTGCTACACTTCTTAGAAGACTGCTAAGATGGGCCCATTCCACTGAAGGCTTTGTCACTGTGACTGTCCTAAAGAGAACTAGGAATACACACATATCTGTAGGCTTCTGAAATTATCTCCATCTTTCTCATCTTAGAAGAAGCAGCAGCAGTGACTTCAACAGGGACAAGGCACCGCTAATCCTTTTCCCTTTGCGCCTGGGGATCTGTGTGCTAGTGGGAGGAGCCACAAGACCCAGCCATTCACAGGAAAAACAGCTCTGAATATGGAAAGCCCTAAATCCCCAGGAGCTTGTAGATACCCGAAGAGAGGAAAGTACACTTAGGGTTTTCATAAATCTTATGAACTCCTGGCATCCATGATTTCGGGGGTATTGATGGAGAATTCTGGCTCATTCTCAGACCACTTTATGGGGCACCACGGCCTGTATAAAGCCTTCACAAAGTGCTCCTCATTAAATTTCTTCCCATGGATTTTTTTTAAGGGGATTGAGGTAAAGAATGAGGATACAAATGTAATGTGCAGATTTTTCAGTAAATCAGAAGATGAGTATAGAATGACGTAGAGAACATAGCAAAAAGGGCTGTGGATACAATCAAAATCATCTTAGATTCTTCTTTAAACTCTAAAACGCTCTCTCGGTTCCTTCCTTCCTTAAAAGGTCTGGTATCAGGTCACCTCACCGTCATCACATGAGGACTAGCAAACTTCAGCTCTACTCTGGCTCTGGCTCCAGTCCTCTGGTGAGGTTATTTTCAGGGCCTGACCTCCCCTGTGACCCCAGAGCAGGACCTGTTATGTGCCAGTTCCTCAAGTCTTGCCTCTGACCTTTCTATAAAGAGCAAAGTGTCCTGTGATCACACCCTCAATCCTCCATCCCGCCCCAGGAAACCAGGGTGATGTTTTCAAATGTAAAAAGTAAAGGACAAACATAGCCCCTCTCTGGTCACAGAATCCCTTCTCATCAAACCACATGGCAGGGAATTCAGGAAACCACGAGCCCCAGTCCAAGTGAGGGTGAGACAAGGACAGGACAAATACGGGACAGGAGTCCTCTGGAACATACCAGCTGAAGCATCATCGAAACACTCTCCCAGGTGGCTTCCCTGATGTTATCTCCACCATCCACCAGGCCTTGATAACCCTGTGGGGTACATTACACCCATTCAGCCTCTGCTAGGCTTCCCCCAAACTCCCAGGATTAAGACAGAGTCCCTGGGAAGAGGTTCTCTGAGAATCAAGTCACCCATCCCACCTCCCATTAATGACGCCTAGGTGCTCCTGAGAATAACACAGTCCAAGGAAGGAGACGTCAGCTTTTTCAATACCCTCTTCTAGTTTCTCTCATTCTCTAAACATCAGAATGCCCTTCCTAATATTTGATCTTGATTCCTCTTATTTTTGGTTCATCCCATTTCCTCCCAGGGGAACTAGATGACAGATGGTTTTGATAACCAACAATGGAGGAAGAAAAGAAGGGTATGTTGGAAGGAGCAAGGGAGATAAATGTGACTTGAAAAGATAAGAGACTATAACGTTTGAGAGGAGAAAGGCAGACAGACCTTATGGAAAGAAGAGTGGATAAAGGATGAGAGGAAAAGGAGAGGAGGGAACCAAAGAGGACGTAGAACCTCAGAAAGTAAGGCAAACTGCAGAAACACAGTGGGACTCTAGGGCTCTGTCCCTCCTAGGGCTCCGTCTCTGGACGTATTGAATTTGCTGTGAAATACTAACTCATTTCACCTTCTCTTCTCTTGGGGGAAGTAAAGGGAGGACAGAGCTACTTCTTAATTTAAATCAAACAGGCAACACGAGGACCCAGCCTGCAGATCCCTGGGACCCACTGTCATTACTGGAGCCCCGAGTGGGGAGGGGTGACTCGTGAAGACAGGGAACCAAGACTAACCAGACACAGCAACGTAACTGGGAGGTAAGGAAAGAGGGTGGGGAGGGGGAGGAGAAACCAGAGAAAGAATAATGGGGAGCAGAGCAGAGAACCAACCTCATGGACAAAGAAGACACGGGCACCAGTATAGATGCCAACTCGAACCACAGCCCTGACAGCAGCATTCATACCTGCAAGGAGGAAAGAGTCAGAGAGAGGTTATCCTAAGAAAAGCGGCCCTGGACCCTAAGATCTGAGACAGTCCTTTTCTAAGGCTTTTCTCTGAATCTACAAACCTCTCATCCAATTCTCCTGGCCTCCCCACTAACACTGAATTACTTCATTCAATGTTAATATAGCACAAGTTACCTCCATTCCTCTCCCCTCCCCCCAAAACCCCATCTTTCCTAAGACCTTTCCTTGCCAGGGCAATCTGGGGAATAATAATCTTGAATGCTTATTGTGCGGTTAGATGCTGCTAGATGCTTGTCAATCGCAAACTCATTTAATCCTATCCACAGCTCTGGAGTTGCCTCCATTTTACAGATTTGGAAACTGAAGTTCAAAGAGGTCGAGGTCACAGAGCTAGGATGAGCTCAGCTTTTAATCCAAATCCTAAATGTCTCAACCAACACTGCTGACCTCCATGCTAATCCCAATGGCTGTACGAGGCTTTTCCTTGCCTTCTGCATTGAATCTAGGCATCCAGCTTGTATAGGTTTTTCAGGACAAAGACATGGCTCGCTGGGGCTTAGTGACCTGACCATTCACAAGCTGTTCTTGAGCACAACAATTACTGGCTGGCGGATTCTCCCAGTCTCCAAATACACACACAGCTTTTTAGTGTCATTGAGTTGGTGTATGTTCCAGTGTGCACCACACACTGAGGTTCTCTGGCTCCCAAACTACCAGAAGAGGTTGTGACCAAGTGTGCAGACAGAATCCGTGGAGACTCTATGCTCTCCTTCTCCCGCACTGATCTTCTCCTGTGACCCTGTGTGTAACATGTGTATGAGGAACTTACAAATCACGCTGCCAATTATTCTGTTTCCACTGGGAGAAACAATTAGGGCTGAAACAGAGAGGAGAGCCTTTCCTCCTTTTCCCATGTGAGTACTATCCTTCTCCTAGTAGCTACTCAATGACAAGAACTCTCCCCCAAGAGTATGGGAAGGAGCTGACCTGTCTCAACACACAACACATGGTTGTGAAGACCTCCACAGTAGAAAAAATGCCACTGCTTACTGTGCTCAGCACAGCCTCACTGGTGAGACATTCCTGGGTCTTGATCCTGGTAACCCTGTCTTACCTTGTAATGTGAGGAGGTGATGCTGTGATGGATCAGCTTCTTGTAAACCACTTTAATCACCCTCCCTCAGATACCCCTGTATACATTACACATTTTTGTTTCACTCTAAAATCTATTCATATGGTCCTTAACCCTGCCTGGGGAAATATCATATACCAGTGAGCACTAGAGAAGTCAGTAACTGGAAAAATCTACAGCAGCAGACTAAAATCCATAACAAACTATTGCATTATCCAAAGCTATCTGGAATGAAATAGAATCAAAAAGACCAGAAAGTCTGTTTTTTGGGTTTGTTTGTTTGCAGGCTGACAAAGGTTGATATTACATGGCGACAAGCTCCAAATTAAATTGAAGGTTCATTCACTTACTGAACAAATATTTATTAAATACCTCTCATGTTCCTGACACTATGTAGGCACTGGGTATGCATCATGGAATGATAGAGAGTCTGGGGATACAAAGATAAAGGACTCAGGAATGGTCCTCAAGACTTGGGAAGAATTATAGTGTTATTCCAAATTGGATTCATATGGAGGGGATTTGTACAAAGTGCAGGGGGGACAAGGAAAAGGAACATCTACGCTGCCAGGAGGAAGCCAGGGAAGGTGATACAGAAAAGACAGCATTTGTGCTGAGGCCTAAAGGATAATTTCCTTTCAAATCTTTTTGCTAGGTGGATGAATTTGGGAAGAGTGTTATAGACAGGAGGAATAGCACAAATAAAGGTGAGGGTCAAGAAATAACCTTAGGAAATTCAGTATTATAAAGAATAAAATGTAAAATGATGGCGAGATGAAGCTACACAGATGGGCAGGCACCTGTGTGCCCAGTGAGGAAGTCTGGCTTTTATTCTGAAGGCCAGGGCTTGACTGGGGATCCATGGGTGATAGTTTCAGGGAATCCATGAACCCCATGAAACTATATGAAAAGCTTTGTGGGCACGGGCATTTCTTCTGGGAGAAGGTCCACAACTTTCATTTGATTTTTTTTTTTGGCCGCATCGCACAGCATGCGGGATCCTAGTTCCCCGCCGGACCTGGGATCAAACCTGCAGCCCCTGCAGTAGAAGCATGGAGTCTTAACCACTGGACCACCAGGGAAGTCCCTTACTTGATTCCTAAAGGGGTCTGTAACCTTAAAAAAAAAGTTGCAAGCAACAGAGAATCTTTGAAGAACTTTGAGAGCGGTGGGACATGAGATTTACGTATCAGAAAGATCACTCTGGCAGCAACGTGAAAGACAGACTGAAAGAGGTGACACTAGGGTTAGATGGTAGCCTAGACAAAAACGATGAGGGCCTAGACTGGGAGAGTGGCATTTAGGACAAAACAGAGATACTGGACAAGAGACGCCTAGGAAACAGAAGCAACAGGACTTCCATCTAATCGGCCATGTGATTAGATTTCAAGGTGTTGGAGAGGAAGGAGGAGATGTCCCGTGACTGGCTTAGGCCACGGGGAAAACGGTGGTACAGTTAACTGAGCAGAGGCAGGCTTTGGTTCAGGAAGGTAGGGGTGGGGGTGATATATTTATATTTGGATCTGTTGAGTTTGAAGTTCTTGTGGAACATCGATGTGGACTTGGAAGAGACTGTCTCAAGAAAATACGTAAAATTAGAAGGGAAAAGGGCAAGGAATGGAACGCTGAGGAAAACCAACATTGAAGGAATGGGCAGAGAAAGAGGAGTTCCATGATGAAAACTAACACTAACACCAACTAACACTAAACTAAAACGAAAACTAACATGATGAAAACTAACCAGCAAGAAAGGCAAGAGGAGAACCAGGACTTACCTCTGTCTTGGAAGCCAAAGGAGGCAGTTTCAAGAAGCGGGAACATTGCCAAATGCTTCTGATAATTGATCTAAGGTGAGGACTAGAAGGTTGGGCTTGCCAACAAGAGGTCATTGGTGAGCACTGATGTCAAAACTTACTTACCTCATACAAAGTGAAATAAGTCAGAAAGAGAAAAACAGATACCGTATGCTAGCACATATATATGGAATCTTAAAAAAGAAAAAAAGAAGGTTCTGAAGAACCTAGGAGCAGGACAGGAAAGATGCAGACGTAGAGAGTGGACTTGAGGACATGGGGAGGGGGAAGGGTAAGCTGGGATGAAGTGAGAGAGTGGCATGGACATATATACACTACCAAACGTAAAATCGATAGCTAGTGGGAAGCAGCCACATAGCACAGGGAGATCAGCTTGGTCCTTGGGACCACCTAGTGGTGTGGGATAGGGAGGGTGGGAGGGAGATGCAAGAGGGAGAAGACATGGGGATATATGTATATGTACAGCTGATTCACTTTGTTATAAAGCAGAAACTAACACACCATTGTAAAGCAATTATACTCCAATAAAGATGTTTAAAAAAAAAAAGAAAACTTATGACATCACTAGGGCAAAGCCCCATGAAGTCTAGAAGTCTAACTGAAGGATGTAAACGAATCAAAACAAAAATCTGTAAAGGAAGGGGGCTTCTCAGAAGCTTTAGGAAAAGCCTGTGTATATGAAAAGGTTAGAGTCAACACAAAGCCATCAGTGCTTTAGGAAAGATGAATAAACTCAACTTAAAAAGATCAGAACAGATATGAAACTATTGTTTGTTTATTTATTTTCCAGACTTTCACAAGGCCTATGGAATTCTCTTTTGGATACCTGGAGTCCCGGAGTATAAATCTGTAATCTTAAGAAGTAAGGAAAAAACCTTCTGAAACATATAGGCTGGAATGCTGTTTCCTGCTCCGGAGGTGAGCAAGAGTAGGGGAGAAAACATTCAAGGAAAACAAATCACTTAAAAGGTTTTAAGTGTAAAGCAAACAACAGATGGTGGACAGGAAATATCCAAATCCATCGGGCAGAAGAAAAATCCCATAAGAAGATTCTCTTTTCTCCTCCTCCCTCTGCCTTCTCACTTCAACCTATCAACCTCCAGAGGTCATCCTTTCTGCCTCTGAATTGGATATCTGAGTGTTTCCCTAGAAATGGAGTTTTAGGACCCCTTTTGTGCCTCTGTGCCTGTGTCTCAAACCCCTAGTTCCCTAGAAATCACAGACTGGGCTGTATAGATAGCTTACACTAGAAAGTCCCAGCAATTCTTTTTTTTTTTTTTTTTTTTTTGCGGTACGCGGGTCTCTCACTGCTGTGGCCTCTCCCATTGCGGAGCACAGGCTCTGGACGCGCAGGCTCAGCGGCCATGGCTCAGGGGCCCAGCCGCTCCGCGGCATGTGGGATCTTCCCGGACAGGGGCATGAACCCGTGTCCCCTGCATCGGCAGGTGGACTCTCAACCACTGCGCCACCAGGGAAGCCCCCCAGCAATTCTTTGGGCTCTCCTACTTAACATCACTGGCCTCTTCTGGTCCCAGGCCAGTCTTTGGCTGCTCCATGTTGCCCTAAATAACCCTCTATGAGCAGCTGTCTGACTTATTAGAAGCAAGATGAAGGATAAGATTACAGGCACCATCCAGTGGGTACTCTGGGTACAGCCAGGAGGGGCTCTGGAGAGCATCAGACGCACATACTTTGGAGTCTCCAATTACAGTCTGTTGGGAAGAGGCTTTAGGGAGAACTATGGGTGATGGGTCTCTACGACATGAGACAGAAGAAGAAACAATGTATGACTTGGTCACTACCTTTTTGCTGAAAAGTTTCTTTCTACCCTAACTGAACATTAAATAAAAAATAAAGGACATGAGGAGCAAATGTTTGTTAGATGTGAATTATACTTTCTGGTGGATATGCAATTTAAAATTGTAAATCCTACAACAGCAATCCAGAGAGGGAATAGAATCCTGTTCCTATAAACCTTTAAAACTAGGATAAACATGCATTTGGAATGGACTGCCTGTCTGAAGACAGAGGGATAGAGTAGATGACTGAGGTCCTCTCCAGCAGAATATGCCGACTTCATAAGGCCAAATGTAGCATGGTTTTAAGAGGACTGGGACCACTTCTGGGCTGGAAAGGGAGTTAGGATTTGGTATCTAATCAGCCCAGTTTCTGAGTTCAGGATGTCTGATTCCTGGCCACTCTTCTACTTTAAGAGGTTACTAGCCTTGCTAAGTTCAGGGAATGACAGAGCTGAGGCACCTCTTGATCTTACAGAGCCCAAACTCACTTTCCCATGTGGCCCACAGCCTCTAGGGAAAAACCTTTCTGTGCCCTTTCCCTGTGAGAACTAGGGCCCCTCAAACCTATCTCCAGGAAGGTCACGTCTGCATTTGAGCTGCTCTTTCAGTTGGGACCTCTCAGCTCTACTTTGAGTTCTCTGTTTTGCTTCCTTCCTCCCTAGAATTCCATCCTCTACCACTCTCAGTCCCTACTGACATGCACCTGTGATGTTATGGGGATTCACAGTGGGGTGTTTCCCTGGGTGCACTGTGCCTGTCACAGAATCCCATAGGCGTTGGTCCAGTTGGGCCCTCCAGAAATGAGCTTATCAATAGCCCCTGCCTCCACAGAAGATGACCCTTCCCTTAAAGTGGGTGATGGGCATCTCTAGAATAAGAGGGTCTCTCTGCTCAGGATCAGAAGTTGGGAGGGCTCTGCTGCTCTTGGACCCACGTTAAATCTTAGACCTTTTTTTTTTTTTTTAACCTCTTTCCCTCTCCAGGAAGCTCTACTTTTTCATAAATGCATAACTCTGTGTGCTTCATCTGGATTTTTTAGCAGGCTCTCACTTCCCCTACTCTGACAATCCAATTCCACAGGCCATCCTACCAAGGTTTTAGGATCAACACTCAGAGTTCCTGTTGAAGAACTCATTACTGGCATGGGATCCTTTCCAGGAGAGGAGAGAGAAGCAACAGAAACCAGGTCAGCAGTCTCTACAGCCTCAAGGAGGGCTCTGCATTCCTAATCTGGTTACTATTCCTAAACTCAGGCCTCTGTGCCCTCCTTCCTCTGTTTCCTCATTATAGCGTTCTCCTGTTCATAATACATATCACAATTATAAACATTAGTTTAAAATATACTTAAACTCTAGCTTAACTAATATACTAATAAGAAGGATCATAAGAGCAGAGACGATGTGTGACTTTTCCACTGATGTAGCCTTACTGCCTACCATCCTGTTTGGCACACAGCAGATGCTCAACAATTCACCTTTTATTTAATTAGCAATGCATTTATTGCATCGTGCACTATTCTAAGCACTTTACTTAAATGAAGAGTTCAGTTTCTTGAAATCTATCTTTTTCATGAAGTTTTCCCTGGTTAATCCAACCAACGCCTATCATTTCATTACGTAAGTGGATTCTACTTGGTTAAGACACACTTGATTATTTTTATTTATGTGCCTTATGTAAGAATTCTAGTAATGTATGATATCTTTCCTCATTAAAGTTCCCAAAGGAAATCAACTTCTCCACAACACACAGGACAGGGCACTATACAAAGTGGGTGCTTGACACAAAGTCTAGGAAAGCCTAGGGAGAGTGGTGCAGAGGGAAGGGGAGGCTAGCTGAGATCCCCTTCTTTCTCTCTTTTCCTCATCACAGTCTCCATGTCCTAGTATCCCTTTCAAAGAAATTCTGCCTCTCTTCAACAGATCACAAATTACGATATACAAGAACGTACATCAAAGAGGGAAAACAGTATAAATAAATAAATAATTGAGAAAAAAACACCACATCCCCTATCTGCCACTTCATCTTTCCATATACCTGATATTTCTGGCTCCTAGGTTTCTTGGACTCAACCCAGAGACGGGTTCTCTCTGGCTTTGCTTTCTGCCTCACCCCCTTGGATATGTACTGATTAACTGCTGCTGTTCCCGTCTGTTCAAGGGTTAAAGGAATGGAAGGGGAGGAAAGGCCAGAGAATGACAGAATGATGCAGAAGTGTGCCTAGTAGAAGGAACTGTGCTGTAAGAGTGAGGCACCTGACCCTGGTCAGTGCAGGAGCTCTGCAGACATCAGAACTGGTACCTGAAGATTCACTAGGGCCCACCAAATACCAATGCCAAATCTCCTCCTTTCCCCATCCTTTCCAACGTACTTGAAGTGAATCCATCTACTGCCCCCTCAACAATTTTATCTCTTTAGTCTATTTCTTTCCAATGTTGCTTGAGAAAACACCAGTTTTCTAGGTACCAAAGGACCAAATGGTCCCAAATCTTCAGAGAAACTTGGAAAGAAGATTTATGGAGACTTAAGTAAATAAAAGTAGAGCAAATGAAATCCAAAAGCACTTGTGGACTTAGACCTAACAGAGTTTTAGGGAAGCCCAAGATTCCAGTGTGAATCTACAGCAGGAGGATCTTAAGGAGGATAGTTCTGTTCTACAGGCTACGGAAGTGAGGACATGCAAGGCAGCCTCCAAGCCACGGCTTTTGTCTCCCCCCAAGCTGGGGCCTCCTCCTTACCTTGGGCATCGCCACCGGAGGTTAACACGGCGATGGCTTTGCCAACCCCCAGGGTTTTGGCTGCATGGTGATCTTCATGGGTCATGATCCACTCTAGAATTCAAGAGAATGGCCAGTTAAGACACAGCAGGATCAAGGTGCTATGAGCTCGGGGGGTGGCTCTGTTAGACTGGCTACAGCCACCTCAGTCAGGCTCTCCCACTGCACTGAGTCTAAGCTTTGCAGCCTAGGATCTTTGGACTTCCTCCAGAAGAGAGCCACACCCCACAGAGTGACAAGCTGAAATGTCACAGAAATCAAGCCCAAGACTGCAAAAATCCTCGCTAATCCCTCCCACCCCAATTGGAGCCTATTTGGAGAATGAGCTAAGGTCAAGGAGAAGGGTGGGTGACTGAACAGAAATGAGATAGGAACAAGTTAAGTTAGCCTCAAAGATTCCTCCCTTTTAATGAAGGGAAGGGCTGTTGCAGAGGATAGGAATCAGATGAGGCTTGGGGCACTGAAAACTAGCAAAGTGGAAGCAGAAAAGCAAGGGTAGGGGGGGTTATGGTGAAGATTAGGGTTGGGTGTGATGGAATTGGGCTAAGTTAGAACAGGAGTTTGAGGTCATAGAGGCACATTGGAGCTTGGGCAAAATAATGGTTCAGGCTCAGGAATGGTTAGGGACTTTCTCTAGCTTTTCCCATCCCTCTCAGGGTCTCTGCCTCCTGAGCATCTCTTGATCCTTTATCTTCAGGCCTTGTTCCTCACACTAAATACTATCAAATGGGAAGAGTAACACAAAATCACTGCCACATATACACAGATACGTACAAATGACATGTGAACACCTTCATATTTTTGTCTTTAGGGCTTATCTCTCTCAAAGGGAAACAAAAGACATACTTTTGTATCCAGAAAAATGCCAATGGAATCATCACTCTCCCAGTTATCTGGGCTACAATCTGTTATTTTTTAAATTTATCTCCTCTTTACTCTCAGAATCAATAGGTTACCAAACCCTATTATTCTTCCTTTTTATTATCTTCCCTTATCCTTCTCTTCCTTTCTGTCCTCATTGCCTCCTTCCACCTGAATTGCTTACTACAATAGCTGGTCTCCCTCTGCTTGTGCTTCCCTTCTCCACTCTATTTGAGACACAAAATAAACCTCCATGGGAAGGTCATAGGCCCCTGAGGCCTCGGTGGAGGGAGGATTCATTCACATGAACAGGAGCTGATGACCTTTAAATACAGCTCATGTTTCTGCTGTGAACCCAGGGCAATCAGGGTAGCTGCTGATAAAGACATAGGCCACATCCACATACAGATCCACACACATGCCAATAAAATACATGCAATGAGACACTCATGAAGAAAAACATACAGAAACACACATAGTGCTGTTAACAAACACAGATGCACAGACATGCTACATATAATCAGTGCTGACAGATGAGCCCAGATTTGGGGGGCTGGCATTCAAACTTCCAAGATCTAACTCTTGCCTAGAGTTTCAACCTTTGCTCCCATGAATTCTCTGCTCCATTATCACCTGAACATTTCTTTGTTCCTCCCCACTTCTGTGCCTGTGCACACTGCATCACTTGTCCGGAAGGCCACCCTGGTTCTTTCCACAGATCAGTATCCTACTCCATTATTTAAGGCCCGTCCTAGTCACATCCCTGTTAAACCTATTAAGCCCTCGCTGATTACCACAGGTCAAGAAGGGCTTCTTTCTGGACCTCCTCTAATCACATATTGTCTGAAACCAGATCATTCACTTAGCCCTTAATTACTACTTTATGTGATAGTTTAATTGCTTCTTACTTACTGAAAAGGTTGGACTAGATAAGGAGTCAGCAAACTACAGCTCACGGGCCAAATCAAGCCCTTCTAACGTTTTTGTATGGCAGCAAACTAAGAAAAGTTTTTCCATTTTAAGTGGTTGATAAAACAATTCCATGACATGTGTAAATTATATGAAATCCAGATTTCAGTGCTCATACCACTCACATTCTTTTGCATATTATCTATGGCTGCTTTTGTGCGGAAGAGATTATTGTGACAGAGACCCGATAGCCTGCAAAGCCTAAAACATTTACTATCTGGCCTTTAACAGAAAAAGTTTGCAGACACCTGGACTAATGATTGCTAAAGTCATTTCCCCAACTAGACTGAAAACTCCTTGGGGGTGGATCATGTTCATTTTTTAAACTCTCCCACGGCCTACCAAAGCCTAAAGAAGTCTATGCACATAACAACAGGAGTTCAATAAACTCTTACCGAAAGCATTAGTGAACTGACAAACAACAAGAAATGCACACAAATATAGAAAATTTTAAAAATATGCTTGGATACAGATGTACCTCTATATTCCCTCTACTTCTAACACATACAGATACAAATAGGACTTAACAGATAGTGACAAACAGTGAGAGGAATACAAACACACATAGATAGAAACACTCTCCTATTTAACCAGAGTGTTCCTGTGCAAATTTCTGCAGTTCTCAAAAAAAAAAGAAAGACTAAGTGGTTGCAAATAGGAAGGCAAAATTTTGGAAAGAAAAGAACAAAACATGTGAGTACTATGCTGATCCCTTTTTCCCTGAGTTTTTTTCTTCTCAGTCACTCTGGGAGCTCATCACTGGCAGAAACCCATACAGGGATCTTCCACCCACAGAGGCTTCAGTGAGGGAGAGAATTCATCATAAACGGGGAAGGTTAGGAGTGCTGACCGGCGAAATACAGCTCAAATTCTTCTTCTGCATCTCTAAAATTGTTATAGAGGCACCAGTCACAGATATGCAAGCAGATTCATGAATAAACAGATCAACAGTGACACACACGTAGAAACAGATATGTTAAAACCTATATATAAAATCACAGGTGCGGAGATAAGCAGGCGGGAGGGAGAAATACTGGAGAGGCAGCATTCTAGGTGCACTGATTTGAACTGGATGAGTGCCAGGGTAGGAGTCGGGCAGCCGAGGGCCACTAGGTCCGAACACCACCCACCCATCCGTGATTTCCAGGCAAAGGGGCAGTGCGTGCAAGCCGGGCGAAGGGGCTAGGATTCTTCACCCATCCCCCGCCTCAGCTCCTGCTTCTGATGCCATGCCACCTCTTTTTTTCCCTTCTGCTCCTTTCTGTTCTCCCCACCGCCTCCTCCCAGCACGTTCATTCCCACCTCGCTCTCAGCTTTCCCCCTCGCTCTTTACCCAAGGGCCCCTCTTGCCTTACAGTCTTGGCTCTCCTCCGCCCGGTCTTCCTTGCAGATTGTCCTTGGGGAAGGGGGGAGGGGAGCTTGGCGAACACGGGGAGGAGCCAGGTGGAGGCAACAGGGGAGGGGAAAGAGGAGAGCCTTTCCAGCCTCCACTAAGCTGATGCTGGCGCGGAGGCTCCGCCTCCTCCTGGTTGCTTTTCTCCTCCCCTTGCCCCTCCCGCTAAGAACACAGCTCAAATGTGACACGGCTTAGTCTCTTCACTCCGCAGAGGGTTCTGGAGTCCCCGCATCTATCTCGGGAGCCATCAGCTCCTGTGTACAGTGGGAATCAGAATTTATTTAGTTGCTTCCCTTGTTGTCATCAGAGACACTTTTTTTTCCGAGCGGGGGCTGCCTGAGACTCCTTGCATTCAAACATCCTCCGCAACCAATAATAAGCCTCCCTCTCTGGCCCTATCCATTGTCTCCCACCTCTATCACTCTTTGAACAAACATTTATTGGAAGTCTGTGTGCCAGGTTTTCTATGAGGTTCTGAGAGATGAAAAGACAAGTGAAACAGAATCCCTGTCCTTGAGGAACATTGATCACTGGTATTTTCTATGGAGGGACTTCAAAAACTCCTTTTACATTTACGTACCTTTCTCAGAGAAAATACGGAGAAGCTACCTAGGAATAAGAGTACTCAGAGGCAAGGCCCCTGCCCTGATAGCCTCATTCTCAAGACTGCACTAGAAGCGGGCGCAGGATTCTGATAGTGAAGCAAGCGTATCTGTTGGGCTACAAAGCACACGGAATCCATTCTGGGAACATAGGTCCGGTACTACCACAGCAAGAGGGGCAACCTTTACTCAGACCCTCTTTACTCTTTCCACTGCTCCACCCGTGCCTTGTTTCAATGCCTCTCCACAGTCATCTCTCATCTCCTTGCTGTCTCTACTGCCCTTCCTCTTGCTTTCTTTCGTCTCTGCACCTGCACATTCTACAAACAATAAGAATGCAAGTGACTAGGAGATAAAACCATGTGACTACACAAAATTAACTTTTGTACTGCAAATGATACCATCAAGAAAGTGAAAAGACAACCCATGGAATGGGAGAAAATATTTGCAAATCATATATCTGATAAAGGACCAGGTATCGAGAATATGTAACTCTGGCAACCCAACAATAAAAAGATAACCGAATTTAAAAATGGACAAAAGATCTGAACAGATACCTCACCAAAGAAGACAGAAGATGGCAAATAAGCATAGAAAATGATGCTCAACATCATATGTCATTAGGAACCACAAATTAAAACAGAGATACCACTACAATCTATTAGAATGAAAAAAAAAAAAAAAACCAAACTGACAATACCAAATACTGACAAGAATGTGGAGCAACAAGAACCCTCATTCTCTGTTGGTGCAAATGCAAAATGGTACAGTCACTTTAAAAGATAGTTTGGCAGTTTCTTACAAAGGTAAATACAGTATTACCGTATGACCCAGCAATCACATTCCTAAATATTTACACAAATGAGTTGAAAACTACATCCATACAAAAACTTGCACATGAGTGTTTATAGCAGCTTTATTCATAATTGCCAGAAACTGGAAGCGACAAAAATGCCCCTCAAAAGGTGAATGGATAATCAAACTGTGGTATATCCATACAGTGGAATATTGCAATTAAAAAAAAAAATGACCCATCAAGCCAAGAAAAGACATGGAGGAAGCTTAAATACAAATCGCTTAGTGAAAGAAGCCAGTCTGAAAAGGCTACGTATGTATGATTCCAACTATATGACATTCTGGAAAAAGTGAAACTATAAAGACAGTGAAAAGATCAATGGTTGCCAAGGGCTCGGAGTAGAGATGGAGCAATAGATAGGCAGAACACAGGGGATTTTTAGGGCAGTGAAACTATTCTGTGTGATGCTCTAATGGAGGATACATGACATTATGTGTTTGTCAAAAGTTACAGAACTGTACAACACAAAGAGTAAACCCTAGTGTAAACTATGGACTTTAGTCAATTATAATGTATCAATATTGGTTCAACAATTGTAACAAATATACCACACCACTGCAAGATGTTAATAATAGGGGAAACTGAGCAGAAAACAGAGAGGCTATATGGAAACTCTCTGTGCAATCTGCTCAATTTTCTGTAAGCCTAAGACTTCTCTAACAAATAAAGTCTATTAATTTCAAAAATATATTCTGGTCAATGAAATATCAAATAAAATTGTGATATTGAAAAAATGGGCAAGGGTTTGAAAAGACATTTATCTAAAGAAAATACACAAATAGCCAATAAGGACATGAAAAGACACTTTCTTTTTTTGAAGATTAATTCAATTTCTTTAATAGATATAGGCATATTCAAATCATCTGTTTCTCCTTGTGCGGATTTTGGCAGATTGTGTCTTTCAAGGGATTGGTCCTTTCCATAGGTTATCAAATTTGTAGGCATAGAGTTGTTCATAGTATTCCTGTATTATCCTTTTAATTTTCATGGGATCTGTAGTGATGTCCCCTCTTTCATTTTGGGTATTAGTAATCTGTGTCCTCTTTCTTTTCTTCTTAGTTACCCTAGCTAGGGATTTATTAACGTTATTGATCTTTTCA
Organism: Mesoplodon mirus; assembly: GCF_964341445.2. Classification (NCBI taxonomy): domain Eukaryota; kingdom Metazoa; phylum Chordata; class Mammalia; order Artiodactyla; family Ziphiidae; genus Mesoplodon; species Mesoplodon mirus. Next base: position 54,789,709 of record NC_138987.1, on the reverse strand, counting down.
AAGAACCATCTTTTGGTTTTATTAATTTTCTCTGTTGATTTCTTGTTTTCAATTTTATTGACTTGTGCTCTAATTCTGTTTTTTTTTTCCTCCTGCTTACTTTGGATTTAATTTACTCTTCACCTATAGTTTCCGAAGATGGAAACTTAGGGAACTATAAGAGATTTAGATCATCTTCTTTTCTGATATATACACTCAAGGCTATAAATTTCCCTCTAAGCATTGCTTTCTCTGTATCCAACAAATTTGAATAAGTTGTGTTTTTCATTTAGTTCAAAATATATTTAAATTTCCTTGAGATTTTTTCTTTGACTCATGCATTATTTAGAAGTATGTTGTTTAATCTCCAAGTATTGGGGGATTTTCCAGTTACCTGTTACTGATTTCTAGTTTAATTCCACTGTGGTGTGAGACCAGCCATTGTATAATTTCTGTTCTTTTAAATTAGTTAAGATGTTTTTAATAGCCCAGAATGTGGTCTAGCTTGGTAAATATGTTATCATGTATGTATGAATGTATGAATGAATATGTATGGGTGAATCATGTGTCCCTGAGAAAAAGTTATATTTGGCTGTTGTTGGATGAATTGTCTTTTACGCTTTTTTCCTGGTAATTGATTTCTAATCTCATAGCACTGTGGTTGGAAAAGATGCTTGATACGATTCCAATTTTCTTAAATTTACCAAGGCTTGATTTGTGACCCAAGATGTGATCTATCCTGGAGAATGTTCCGTGTACACTTGAGAAGAAACTGTAATCTGCTGTTTTCGGATGGAATGTCTTATAAATATCAATTAAATCTATCTGGTCTATTTTGTCATTTAAAGCTTGTGTTTCCTTATTAATTTTCTGTCTGGATGATCTGTCCATTGGTTAAAGTCCCCCACTATTATTGTGTTACTGTCAATTTCCTCTTTTAAAGCTGTTAGCATTTGCCTTATGTATTTTTTTTAATGTCTTTTAATTTTTTTTTTTTTTTTTTTTGGCTGTGTTGGGTCTTCGTTTCTGTGCGAGGGCTTTCTGCAGTTGTGGCAAGCGGGGTCCACTCTTCATCACGGTGCGCGGGCCTCTCACTGTCGTGGCCCCTCTCGTTGCGGAGCACAGGCTCCAGACGCGCAGGCTCAGTAGTTGTGGCTCACGGGCCTAGTCGCTCTGCGGCACGTGGGATCTTCCCAGACCAGGGCTCGAACCCGTGTCCCCTGCATTAACAGGCAGATTCTCAACCGCTGCGCCACCAGGGAAGCCCCTTGCCTTATGTATTGATGTGCTCCTATGTCGGTGCATATATATTTATAATTGTTGATATCTTCTTCTTGGATTGATCCCTTGATCATTATGTAGTGGCCTTCTCTGTCTCTTGTAATATTCTTTATTTTAAAGTCTATTTTATCTGATATGAGTATTGTTACTCCAGATTTCTTTTGATTTCCATTTGCATTTTCCATCCCCTCACTTTCAGTCTGTATGGGTCCCTAGGTCTGCAGTGGGTCTCTTGTAGACAGTATATATATGTCTTGTTTTTGTATCCATTCAGTAAGCCTGTGTCTTTTGGTTGGAGCATTTAATCCATTCACATTTAAGGTAATTATAGATATGTATGTTCCTATTACCATTTTCTTAATTGTTTTGGGTTTGTTTTTGTAGGTCCTTTTCTTCTCTTGTGTTTACCACTTAGAGAAGTTCCTTTAGCATTTGTTGTAGAGCTGGTTTGGTGGTGCTGAATTGTTAGCTTTTGGTTGCCTGTAAAGTTTTTGATTTCTCTGTCAAATCTGAATGAGACCCTTGCAGGTAATCTTGGTTGTAGGTTCTTCCCTTTCATCACTTTAAATATATCGTGCCACTCCCTTCTGGCTTGTAGAGTTTCTGCTGAGAAATCAGCTGTTAACCTTATGGGAGTTCCCTTGTATATTATTTTTCCCTTGTTGCTTTTAATAATTTTTGTCTTTAATTTTTGTCAATTTGATTACTATGTGTCTCGGAGCGTTTCTCCTTGGGTTTATCCTGCCTGGGACTCTCTTTGCTTCCTGGACTTGGGTGGCTATTTCCTTTCCCATGTTAGGGGAGTTTCCGACTATAATCTCTTCAAATATTTTCTCGGGTCCTTTCTCTCTCTCTTCTCTTTCTGGGACCCCTATAATGCAAATGTTGGTGTGTTTAATGTTGTCCCAGAGGTCTCTTTGGCTGTTTTCATTTTTTTTTTATTCTGTTCTGCAGCAGTGAATTCCACCATTCTGCCTTCCAGGTCACTTATCCATTCTTCTGCCTCAGTTATTCTGCTACTGATTCCTTCTAGTGTATTTTTCATTTCAGTTATTGTATTGTTCATCTCTGTTTGTTTGTTCTTTAATTCTTTTAGGTGTTTGTTCTTTCATTCTTCTAGGTCCTTGTTAAACATTTCTTGCATCTTCTCGATCTTTGCCTCCATTCTTTTTCCGAGGTCCTGGATCATCTTCCCTATCATTATTCTGAATTCTTTTTCTGGAAGGTTGCCTATCTCCACTACATTTAGTTGTTTTTCTGGGGTTTTATCTTGTTCCTTCATCTGGTACATAGTCCTCTGACTTTTCATTTTATCTGTCTTTCTGTGAATGTGGTTTTCGGTCCATAGGCTGCAGGATTGTAGCTCTTCTTGCTTCTGCTGTCTGCCCTCTGGTGGATGAGGCTATCTCAGAGGCTTGTGCAAAGCCTCCTGATGGGAGGGACTGGTGGTGTGTAGAGCTGGGTGTTGCTCTGGTGGGCAAAGCTCAGTAAAACTTTAATCTGCTTGTCTGCTAAGGGGTGGGGCTGAGTTCCCTCCCTGTTGGTTGTTTGGCCTGAGGCAACTCAGCACTGGAGGCTATAGGCTTTTTTGGTGGGGCTATCCAGGAGGGCTCATGCCAAGGAGTACTTCCCAGAAATTCTGCTGCCAGTGTTCCTGTCCCCTCGATGAGCCACAGCCACCCCCCACCTCTGCAGGAGACCCTCCAACACTACCAGGTAGGTCTGGTTCAGTCTCCTGTGGGGGTCACTGCTCCTTCCCCCTGGGTCCTGGTGCACACACTACTTTGTGTGTGCCCTCCAAGAATGGAGTCTCTCTTTCCCCCAGTCCTGTTGAAGTCCTGCAATCAAATCCCTCTAGGTTTCAAAGTCTGATTCTCTGGGAATTCCTCCTCCCGTTGCCAGACCCCCAGGTTGGGAAGCCTGATGTGGCGCTAAGAACATTTACTCCAGTGGTGGACTTCTGTGGTATAATTGTTCTCCAGTTTGTGAGTCACTCACCCAGCCGTTATGGGATTTGATTTTATTGTGACTGTGCTCCTCCTACCATCTCATTGTGGCTTCTCCTTTGTCTTTGGATGTGGGGTATCTTTTTTGGTGAGTCCCAGTGTCTTCCTATCTACTGTTCAGCAGTTAGTTGTGATTCTGGTGTCTTGTAAGAGGGAGTGAGTTCATGTCCTCTATTCCGCCATCTTGAACCAATCTCTGGATGAATTGCTGATGTCAATAATATTCAGTTCATTGATGGCGTTGAGTTTAACTACGTCTATACTTATTATCTGTATGCTACATCTGTCCACTCCTGAAAAATGTTGAAGTCTCCATTTCTGATAGTCAATTCATCTATTTCTCCTTTTCGTTCTATCAGTTTTCACCTCATGTAGTTTGATGCTGTGTGTTAGGCACATAGACATTAAGAATTATTATATCTTCTTGGAGAACTGAGCCCTTTATCATTATGTAATGGCCTTTTTCAACCCTGATAACTCTTCTTTGAAGTCTGCTCTGTCTAAAAATTATCCTGCTTTCTTTGATTAGTGTTAGCATGGGATACTTTTCTCCATCCATTTACTTTTTATCTATAGATATCTTTATATTTAAAGTGGGTTTTTTTGTAGATAACACATAGTTGGGTCATGTTTTCAGATCAACTCTGACAATCTGTCTTTTAATTGGTACATTTAGACCACTGACATTCAAAATGAGTACTGGATTAATATCTACCATATTCATTACCATTTTCTATTTGTTGTCCTGTTCTTTGTTCCTATTTTTGTCTTCCACTCTTTTTCTGCCTTTTGTGGTTTTACCTGAGTATTTTATGTGACTCTATTTTCTCTCCTTTCTTAGCATATCAGTAATACCTTATCACTTCTTTTAGTGGTTGCCCTGGAGTTTGCAATATACATTTGCAACTAATTCAAGTTTCAAATAATACTATTTCTGAAGATTTCCATCCCTCTGCTTACATTGCTTGTCTGTTCTTACAAGCTGTCTATTTTATCCATTAGAACCCTTAGCACATTAATCATAGGTGTTCAAAATTTCTGGTCTGATAATTTCAACATTGCTGCCACATTTGGTTCTGATGTTTGCTCTGTCTCTTCAAACTGTGTTTTTTTGCATTTTTATATGCCTTATAACTTTTTCTTGGCAGCCAGACATGACATACTAGATAAAAGAAAGTGCTGTAAATAGGCCTTAATGATGTGGTCTTAAATGTGGGGGGAGGGAAAGCATTCTACAGTCCTATGGTTAGATTTCAGTCTTTTACAGTGCCTGTGCCTCTGGACTATGAATTTCACAAGTGTTTCTTGCATTTTTTTTCCTCCCCTCCCCCCTTAGGTGGAATAGGACAGCTAGAGTGGGCTGGAGTTGGGTATTTCCCTTCCTCAGGTCAGTTAGACTCTGATAACTCACCCTAGGAAGTTAGGCTCTGGTTAACTAGTTTCTCCTGAAGGCAGGCCTTGTTAAGAAGAATAAAGTGCTCTTGTAACAGGCAGGAACAAATCTGAATCCATATTGGATCTATTTCTTTTACCTTAACCTTTGTAGTCTATTCCTTTTGCTACAAGTCAATCACTAACAGGATGTTGCCTATAAGCTTAAATTATACATAATGGGGCTTCCCTGGTGGCACAGTGGTTGAGAGTCCGCCTGCCGATGCAGGGGACGGGGGTTCGTGCCCCAGTCCAGGAAGATCCCACATGCCGCGGAATGGCTGGGCCCGTGAGCCATGGCCGCTGAGCCTGCGCGTCCGGAGCCTGTGCTCCGCAACAGGAGAGGCCACAACAGTGAGAGGCCCGCATATCCCAAAGAAAAAAAAAAAAATTATACATAATAGTCCATCTCTGGGAACCCTGCCTCCCATGTAATGAACGTTAAGCTAACATACCTTTGTTTACCTCACAGGAAACCTTCTGACCAGGTCCACCTGTGAATGGCTGCAGGGAGGAAGAAATGAACACATGTAGGAACCAGGACTTTATCCCCCTTTTAATATAAAAGAAGCCTGAATTCTAATTCAGGGAAGATGGTTTTTCGGGACACTAATCTACCATTTTCTCAGTCTGCTGGCTTTCCAAATAAAGCTGCTATTCCTTGCCCCAACAACTCATCTCTCAATTTACTGGCTTGTCGTGAGTAAAGCCTGGACTTGGTAGCACTCTGGTTTAGTTCAAAATGGTTCCTCTTCTCCTCTCCCTGCTAGAAGCCCAAGGAGATTTTTCTCTGATTATTTACTGTGGGAATCTGGTCAAACTCCTGGAAGTAAATCTCACAATATTGTGAGGTCCCCCTTTGATTGGATCCCCCTATAGTTTTTAACTCCCAGAATTGTGTGCACTGAGCCTCCAGCAATTTATCAATTACAGTTCAGGCTTTCCTACCCCTTCACTGGTTCCCGAGGTTTCCACTCCTGGGTCTCTGCTCCAGTAAGCTGCGATAAACTGTATTCACCTGTTTGTCTCTCCAATTTTGGGGTCAACAGTTTGCCCTTTGTCCTCCCCTCTCTTACAGATTCAAGAAGAGTTGTTGGTTTTTCAGTCTTTTTACTATTACTTGCTGTTAGCATGAAGTGTGACTTCCAAGTGCCTTACATGGGAAACTGGAAGATAGAAGCCCAAATTATACATATTAAATGGGTGAATTATGATATGTGAATTACATCTCAATAAATATGTATTTAAAATTTGAAAAAGGAGAGGCTGGAAAAGCTCCCCGTACATTCTGGGGGTTTTAACTCCAAAAATTAATCTAAAGGCTGAAATTTAAAAATCAATCCACCCCTTCCCCTTTCTACCCACTACCGACTCCTATATCTTCATTGAAAGTGTTCTTAATGAATTACTACATTAATGAGTCTACCTTAATTAGGTAAAGACAAGGAAATGTCACTCACTCATAGCCTTATCCCAAGATACTTGATCCTTTAGATCCCTTTTTCTGTCCAGGGATCAATCATCCCTAGGAGTTCCTAGAAAACTATATGAGCACAATTCAAAGAAATATCATCTCAAAAGGCACCTAGGGAACTTTCAGGTCAGTTGGAGGTTGGAATCACAGAAAGTACTTAGGCCTTGCCTATGGTCATCCTGGTGTAATCCCCAAATTTGAAGATGTTACTCTCTGAGAGCTAAATTAGTAAAAAACCAACCCAAAATAGAGAGTAGCTAATGGAAGAAATACATCATATTAAGAAATGGCTGTAAATGTCTTCCTGATAAGAATTTTGAGAAACCCCTATTCATTATTAATTTATTCATACATTCAACAAATATTTATTGAGGACTCATTATGTGCCAGCCACTGTGTCAGGTACTGAGGTATAAGTTCTCAAGAAGCTTATCTAGAGGGGCTATCAAAGGTTCATAGGAAGCTTATATTTCATTGGACCTGGGATATAATTGAAGAAGTCAATAACCCAATTAACAATTATAATATATCAAATTCTTATGCCATAAATATATTAGTTGAGGGAAAATAGAGTAAGAAAAAAAATGGGACCTGGATAGTAAGAATTTGGCAGTGTTTATTTAGTACTGTTTGAGAGAAGAACAGCAATGGATATACATATTCCAGTATTAGAGAGATGGATGATATGATAAAACCATGACAGCTCCTTATATGGATTTTCCTTAATTTTAATCTTTTTTTTTTTTTTGCGGTACGCAGGCCTCTCATTGCTATGGCCTCTCCTGTTGCAGAGCTCAGGCTCCGGACGCACAGGCCCAGCAGCCATGGCTCACAGGCCCAGCCGCTCCGTGGCATGTGGGATCTTCCTGGACCGGGGCACAAACCCGTGTCCCCTGCATCGGCAGGCAGACTCTCAACCACTGCGCCACCAGGGAAGCCCTCCTTAATTTTAAACTTAAACTCCAAGACCACACATTTCACTTTTTCATAATTTTCTGTTTATCAAAAAACTTAAATTTCAAATATAGTTTCCCAGGAAACTTAACAACTTGGAAGGGGCATTTTAGTGAGCTATAGTTGACTTATGAATCAAAATTTGGATGTATAATTTGATGGTGGACTGATGACAGAAGGGAATGTTTGAGATCTGGGAAGTTCTAAAAAATATGGTATATATCCAATCCTTGGGCCTCTAATAGGGGAGGCTGAGAAGCATCCCTCAGGGCATGGTGCTGGTATGTGACGCCTACAGGTAAACATAGTATGGTGACTAAGGAAGAAGAAGTTGAGGAAGGGGTCTAAACATTGTCATACAAGCTAGGGTGCCTAAGGAAACTGTCAGGAGTAAAGCACACAGCTTAGCAGAGTTAAGGACCAGGAGTCACAAAAACAAAGCAGCAAGTTAGGCAAACAAGAGATGGTACCCAAAAAAATCTTGAGGCAACCAGACTAAGCCAGTAGCTGAATTTGCCCTTATTACAAGATTATTTTCATTACTGGTATGGTTTAATGGGGCTGAAAAAGGACACCCTGGACGCCTCTTCCAGAGGAGAAAGCTAAAATGTCCTGGGTTTGTACTGGAAAAAAACCTGGGGTCCTCAAATAGGCTTCTCAAGAGGGGTTTATGCCCATTCTAATGACTCAGTGATAGGAATTAGCTAGGGTTCTGCTGGAAATCTAGAACTTTGTCCAAAATATAATCAGCTTTCTTCAGTTGTCGAGGTTGGTAGCTAGAATTCAGGCTTTAGGGGACTTGGCAGAGAGTGAGGGGAAAAAAGACTTGAACCCATAAGAAAGTCAGTTGGACCCAGAAGGCCCTGTGGTTAAAGTCCACTATTTCTTCTACCTTGTACTATCTGTTGGTGGTCTTCTTGTTTTCAGCACATTGGGTAAAGCTAATGTGCACAAAGGAGAGCTACCTTATACGACAGCTCACCTTATATGTCATAGGCTGGTACGAAGCAATGAAAGACATATTCTTTACATAGATCCTCATAGTACAGGAAGACATTTAGAAGGTCCTCTTAAGACTCCCCAGAGCTTTCTAGGTATTAGACAGCTATTTGGGATATTGGCATGAAGTCCAGGCAAATAATAGGGGCAAAAATTATAATTATCATGAAATAAGGCATTCTGGGGGAGAGAAGTACAAGAAGATGTTTAAAGAGAATTCTGCAGCAGCTAGATAGGAAGAGCACTTGAGTAAACCAGCTGAGGTATCCTAAAGTACTTGGTTCATATGCTCTGCCCATTAACCCTGTTAAGTAATGGTAGTTAAATAAACATATAGAGAGCTTTGGAGAGGACTCTCTAAACTAGGATAAAATTAGACATTACTGCCAGGAAGTTGAGTAGTTCATGAAGACAGAAGATCTCTTTCACAATGATTACTAAAGGCTGGTATAGATGAGGGGCAATAAAGAGGATGTTGTATGCCATACTCATGAGTCCATTCACTACCACTAGGATGGTATGAGAAGATAAAGATTATGTTGATGAAGCTAGTGATGGTGTACCAGGGCCATCATTTAGGAATGAGAAGTAGGTGTATCAGTCATCCAGGTGTAACTCTAACCCAGGAGAAGAGGAAATAGCATACTATAGGTTTCTTGTGTTCAATCAACAAATATTGAGCACCTATTACATGTTAGGCACTGTTCTAGACACAAGGGGATCCAGGATTGGAAAAAAAAAAAAACCTGTCTATCCTTATGGAGCTTAAATAATAGTGAGGAAAGCCGATAATGAACAAATTAGTCAATTAGTGATAAATGCTTTGAAGAAAAATAAAGCAGGGCAAAGAAGCAGAGCAACAAGCGTGCTATCTGAAGTCGGGTGTTCTGGAAAAGCCGTGCCGTAATGACATTCTAGGAAGAAGTCTGAACAAACAGGAGAGAAAACCACGCTACCAGTTGGAGGGAGAGATTTCAGATGGGGAGAGTAGCAAATGCAAAGGTTCTGAGGCAGGAAAAAGTTAGGAGTATCATACCAGAGGATCACCAAGATTTCCTTTGGACTAGGATCAGAACTGTAAATGGGTTACTATGACTTGGTGGGTTCGTATTGTGAAACATATGTAGCAATTAGGTATGGGTCTCTCTCTGGGTTGAAACAAATATCTGGTCCTCTCACTTCTACACAGCCCCTGGATCTCATCTAGTCATTACCTGACTAATATGCCATTGTGTGTTTGCCTCCACTAGAATGTAAGCTCCCTGAGGACAGACCCTGGGCACAAGCATGAAACCACTGTCTGTCTGCGCTGGAGAGTCATCTTTAGCTCTAGTTGGCATAGGATGACCCCTGGAGACACTGCAGCCTCTACTAGCAACAAATATTAAAGTTTCTGACACAGTGCACTGGCTTAAGACAAAGCTTCTTGATTCCAGTCCAGCAGATTCAGCATCACCTGGATCCTTGTCAGAAATGAAAATTCTTGGGCCCTACCTGGAACCTACTGAATCAGAAACTCTGGGGCTGAGACACAGCAATGTGGTTTAACAAGCCCTCCAAGTGATTCAGATGTACAATGAAGTTTGAGAACCACTGTTCTAAGTTGTGGAGGTCTAGGAACACCAGTCACTTGAACAATCAATCTGCATGTCTCAAAGGCCTGGGTGGTTCCTATGGAGTCATTTCTGCCAATGAGGATCAACTTCTTGAGAACGCTAGCTCAAAAAAGAGGTTACAGGTAACAAGATGACCCCTACCGCAGGCTGAAGCACCACATTCAAGTCTTGATAAGGGCAGAGGTAAACAAAGTCTTAGCCGAGGTGTGAAGACTCAAGCTTGGACCAGATACACTTTTTCTTTTCTTAAAGAAGAAAGTTTGGGGGGATATCAGAGAAGACAAATAATCATTATATAAGACAACATCGGGAGTGAGTCTTCTACTGCAGGTCTTCTGCTTCACCTCATCAAGCATAATGTGAAAGGCCTAGCTGTTTAGCAAGTCCAAGGAATATATCTTCAGGCTCTTATACATATTTCCCTGGGTTAACTGAGAGGCAGTTACCAGGGGGCCACCCAGAGTAGGGTGGTCCAAAATGATAAATAAGATCATTTCTATTAACCAGTGGAAGATGAAAAAAAGTGTTCCACAGGTCTACTGGTATCCTTGCATATTTGACTGGAAGAAAAGCATCTTTAAGGCTATTTTCCCACTCAATGATCCTTCCAATTTAGTTGACACTATAAAAAGCCCTGAGAATTTTAGCTTCATGAAAACACAAGTTCCTTGGAGCTGGTCCTGGGAGGTTGGGATTGGGAGCTCAATGTTGAATGGTGACTAGGTTGAGATGAAGGCAGTCTTGATAGAGGCAGAGCTCCCACTGATTTTCCTTTAGCAAGAATACAGGTTCTTACAGCTTACAAGTGGTAAGACCCAGAAGGCATAGGCTCTGTTTTACACTCTGATTACGTGGTATTATTTTCCTTCATTGTACGTGCACCATTCTAATTATCTAGCCACATGTGTGATCATGTGATTACTTCTTCCTCCCACAAGACCATAAACCTCATGAAGGCAGGCAATGTCCTAATTTTCCTTACTTTATTCCCAGTGCCAAGTACAGTGCCTGACATAGTATGTGCTCAACAAGTTTTCTTGGAAGGAACAAAAAGAAGGAGGGAGAGAAGGAGGGGGGTAGAGAGGAAGGAAAAAAAGGAAGGGAAGAGGAGGGAATGAAGGAGAGGAAGTAGGCAGGGAGAAAGGCAGAAAAGGAGGAATGGAGGCCCCAGTGGGGCAAACTGGGAAGATATTTGATTCTCAGTCTCTTAACGGGAGAGTTGAAAGGGTTAAATGTAGCTCTTACCTGAGGCCTCAGTGCTTAAAGCCAGAAGTTGAACATCAAAATTTTGTCCATGGGATAATGCTGAGTTCAAACCACAGAAGCAGTTCCAAATGGGTCATCAGAGCAAAGGGGGTCTGAGGTGAGTATTAAGTATAGAGCAAAATGAGAATGGGAAAAGCAGGGAAGAAGAGGGCAAATAAGAAATAATCTATACAAATTCGGGAAACTGTAGGACAAGTCCACCAGCTGGGCTTATTTCTTTACCTAGCAGCTTTTTATGCATGGGCAAAGCAATGTCTGATTAAAGGGACACAGACCCACACACAGTTGCCATATATAGATATGTATTCTTCCAACAGCTTAATAAATTGGGATTCTTATATACAAACCATTTTCTTGTGAGTCTGGTTAACCCTGGGTACACTAAGGGGACTGAATTAAGTTAGAATGTATGCTATTTCAAAGCTTAGGACTGGATCCTGGACCATGGTGCCCTGCCAACATGCTGGAGTTCAGTGAAATACCTAAGCAGTCAGCTGGCCCCTCCCTTTCCTACATCTCCAAGGCATCCTCTTTTTAAATTCAACATTTTTGAACCAAAGTTATCAAGCTCTTAATTTATTATCTCCCTTCTTGATCGTCAGCTCCTGGGGGAGAGGGAAATCATCTAGTTCATTTTCTCATCTCCTACTGAGTCTAGTACAATGACTTCAAATAGTAAGTGCTCAAAAATTATTGAATAAATATTGTTATATACTTCATAGGTGCTGGGAGTAATTACTCCAATGAATTTGTTAACTTCTTGAGGAAAACCTTTTTAGACCTGAATTCCTTCTGGAAATATAAGGAGTTGGACTAAAGAAACTCTAAGGCATTTCCAAACTGTAAACTACTGGGACAATGACAAGGCTATGTTACAACCTCTCTTATATCACTTCTAGCATATTATTGGGTACATATGGGAACTCAATAAATGTTTGCAGTGAACTGACTCCAATACAGATATATTTAAGTTGAGAAAAAACACAGAAATGTGTTTCTGAAGTTTCATATAAATTGCCTAAGAGTTGGACACTACTTAAAGAGAAATTTGTTATTAAGTGAATTCTGAAGGTGAATATATTTTCATGATATTTGGAATCACTTTGTGATATAATAACTCCTAATTTATTTTTTTAAGTTTCACATTTTTATGTATCAAGGTTCCTAATAATAGGTTAAACCAGATTAGCAGCTTACAGTTATGAGGGAGCCAAATGACTTACTATTGACTAAATCAAGCTATTCTTCATAGAGGGAACTGTCCCTCTTTCTGCAGTTTTACAGATTTCTCTCTCTCTCTCTCTCTCACACACACACACACACAACTTTCTCTCCTGTGTCTTAACTCATATTTTGAATTTAGTTAAGTCTATCCTAATTTAAAATGCTACTCATAAATTTTTCACTTTCCAATACTCCTTTCCACATTCCTCCCCCTTGTTTAACCACATGCCTCACCATTTTTAAAATAGGTATGCCTTCCACGGTGTCTGGATCATCCATAGTATCTAGACTCTTCAAGGCGTCTGTCTCGGGTGGTGGCTTTTGTATGAGCATGCTGCAAGTTGAAGCTTCCCCAGCTGAGAAGCAACATTTCTAGGTCACCCTCAAGGTGGGATTCAGGGAGGGGAGTGCTCTTTATTCTCTTTCACTTTCTCTATGGCTCTCAGTTAGCTTCCCAGGGCATTTTTCGCATAAATCCAGTGACAAATTAGAGAAGTGATGGCTCTTATCAACAACTATCTTACCTCCAAAAGGTTCTACTATTTTGACATAAATGAGGTAAAAGCAGAATACATAACTAGAAACTTTAAGACTGGGGTGGAAGAGAAAGTCATTTTTCTTTGGGACTCTATCTTATAGGTTTTGGAGTGTCAATTCCAATGGCAACAAGGACTCCCACAGATGAATCTGGAAAGGTTGAAATAATTCACAAAGGACAGAGGAATCAACTACCAGCTCATGTGCTATAAATCTGTTCTCCCTCAACTCCCAAGTCCTCCTTAGCTGCCTGGGGCCTATCCCCACACATCAGGCCAAAATCTCACCTGATACTTGTACAAGGAAAAGACAGGACTCAGTCATAAACATTTTATCATAGTGGGGATGGAATAAACCAGGTCAGTTGACTGCTAAAGCCGGCCTCTACACTAGTAAGTCTCATATCCTGTACTGCGATTCCCTGCAAGAGAACCCATTCTGTCACTGGAGTATGATCAGGAGACACTGGTACCTGTTCTCTGAGGAGTCCTGACTAACAGGCGAGACTGAATCACACACATGAAAAATTTCAGATGCAATTCCTCTTTATGCATGGTTGTCTCCTAGAAATAGAGACAGAGTTTAATGCAAATCAACAGATCTGTGGAATGATTAAGATGGACAAAAGTGACATGGACCAGGTATGTTCAATACTAACAGGCCTTAGGACCTGACAGTATAAAATGTCAGCATATGAAGTGATACCTATAATCTACTCTTATACATTTGACAGGGCAAGATATCCTGAACTCAGCAAGCATCTTCTCCAGCAGCTGGGAGTAGCTAAACGGCTGGGGGCCTCCAGCTCAGCCAAGTCTGACCTCAGACTGTGGCTGTCATCTGGGTCTAGACTGCTTACTCAGAAGCATTTCTCCAAGACTTCTAGACAGGGCCTGGGTCCTGAGGCCCGCCAAGCTGAGGGACTTGGTAACAAGTCTAAATGAACAAACACATTTCTTCTCATTATTTTCTCTTAAAAATAAAGATTAAAGGTTAATCAATTCGGTTCCAGGAACAACAACATGGCCATTTAGTTCTTCATAGGGCAGAAATCTGGGTTTGACCCCGGATAGCTTTCCTCACACCTCCTGGAGGAGTGTTTCAAACTCCTCCAGAGTTCTGGAAATTTCTACACGTTTCTAGAGTCCAACCTAAGCCAATCCCAAGCTGCTCCCTGCCCCCTTTTCCCCAACGGCCAATCAAGCATGATGTAGTGCAAAGAGTATAGGGCTGCAAGTTAATAAACTTGTTTACTAGGCCCAGATCTGCCATGTACTTTATAACTTTGGGAAAAGACTTCACATCTCTAAAACTCAGACTGAATGATCGCCAATAACCTTTACAAGCACTGACGTTTTGTGATTCTCAATAAAACATGAATCTAGCCTGAGTTAGATTTAGCTCTCAGGTCAACATCTGTCAAAGTGGCCACAGGTTCCCACACATCGAGGGCCACAGCAAGAAGCTGCCGTGGAAACCAGAGAGTAAGCAAAAACTGCCAGAGCGGAACCAGAAGGCAGCAGGTAAGGGGGCCGAGGGAACAGAGAAAAGCGAAGGACGAAGGGCAAACTAACAGTATTCTAACAACGAGAACGAGAAAAAGCCTAAACTGAAAGAGGAAATTATAACCACAACCTTAGAAGATCCCCTGGCTTCTCAGGCCTCGCCACACTGCGCAGGCGTTGCGCGGGTCCTCGATTCTGCTCTTTGACCTCTCGCCCCACCCCCCCTCCTCCGCTGCCACCGAACAGCTCTTCCGGTCTTGTGGAGGCGGTTCCGGTTCGCGGCGGTTCCCGGGTTTTGCTTTCCGCGCCCGGCCGGAAACCCCTTCGCATAGCAGCCGGTTCCGGTTCGGTGAGTGGCGGCGGGAAGCTGGGGGAGGGGTGAGGATGGAGGGAGCTTGGGCCGGGAGGCAGTGCGGGCCCGGGCCCGGCAGTCTGGGCTGGGCTGGACGGAAGCGGGGACGGCTGTGGGGACGGCGCTTTTTCCTCTGCCCCGCCCCCTGGGACCACCTCCCCTCACCCCTGCTGTCTGCCGGCCGCGATCTGGCCGGTGGCCGTTAGTTACGTTTCCCGAGGCCGTTCCTTGAGGCCTCTTTCTCCGGGGTCGAGGAGAGGCTGTCTCGCTAAGGTCACGGCCGGCCCCATCTCAACACCCAGCCCTACGTGTGAGGAAAAGGCCGGTTGGGATTTCGGGGCTTTCCCGCCAGAGCAGGTCTTCTCTCAGGGGAAAGCTGTTTACACCGGGAAGCTCAGCTTTTCTGTTATGCCTGCTTCACCTCCCGCCTTCCTTGAGACCTGAAAGATATTTCTCGACTACTTCTGCGTCTCACGTAAACATTTCTCCAACTCTTTTTACTCTGTGGTGTCTCCCCGAGATGTGATACCGCTAGTGCCACCACCAGAGAGAAACGTCTGGACCCTCCTGCCCAGGTTATGAAAATCCCCTTAACCACCACCGTTTGCTTACCTGGCTCATCGCCTTCTGGTAATTCCCTTCAACCGTCTCTTTCTTGGGGTCCCCTAACGTGATCTCCCTGGATATATGTCCAGTTTCTCTTGAGCTTGGTGATTTCTGTTTATCGGTGCCTCTGCAGTATTTCCACTATCTTGTTGGCAATAACTTGCTCCTTTATCACTTTCACGTCAGCCTTGTTAAGTCATTTCACCTCACGTTTGGTTCACTTACATTTGGGGTGGTGGTGATTCTTATGAAATTTATATAAAGCCTTTTATAGGCCACTAACTATTTGATTTAGGGTCCCTCTTCCAATTGGATGTTTTTGGATGGAGTAGATCGCATCATCTCCTAAATCTTTACTCTCTATAAAGATAATTTGGGTTAAGGACTCGTGGTGAAAGATAGATTACACTGAATTTGAAATTACAGTTACCGTGAAACCTTAAGCATCTCTTTAAGCATGATCCCTTAACCTTCCAATTTAGTGTTTCCCTTTTTTCCCTCTAGTCCCATTTTGGAAGCCTCATTTGTTTTTATCTTGAGAAGCCTCATTCACACTTACCTAATTCCAATTAATTATCCCAACTGCAAAGATGGTCTTCGTATCACCCATCTGATGACAAATCTAGAGGGAGCAAATGGATTAAAAGACAGGTTCTTCTTCCTCAGGCTGAGGTGATGTAACTCTTGACTGCTGCTTCGGAAGTTTTTCCCTTTCTTTAGCTGACTCCTACACCCCCTACCAATTGCACTAGCTTTATTGTATGGCTGTAAGTATCTGTTGATGCATCTGGTTTCCTCCCGTGGACAGTGAGATTCTCAGCAGCAGGGACCAGTTCTTATTCATCTTTGTATCACCAGTCCCCTGTATGTTATTGGTGCACAGTAAATGTTTGTGTATGAAAGAAAGTGAATCTTTGGTGTTTAAAGTGTTAGAGTCTAATTGGAGAGATTCCTTGTAAAAATATGAAAAACAACAAAAAAATACATAATGATACAGTACAAACTGTCTCATAAACATAATTTCCCAGAGTTCATAGTACGATAGTTCATATGATCACTTCCAAGCCCTTCTCATATCATAAATTGTTCTTACTACATCTTGGTCCTGCATAAAGCTAATTGTACAATGCCTCTCCTCAATATATACTTTCAAAAAACTTCATCATAGCTCTAAACATTCACTTTTATAATCACCTCTTTGCATGTATGTAAACTTATAAATGTTTTACCATACTCATTACATTCTGTTATTGCCAGGACTTTGCCATCTTTTTTTCTTTCTTTCAGATTTCCTATTATCTTGTGTTCAGCTACTTACCTGACTTCACCTGAATACCTGTAACTACTTATGTTCTTTTAGTAAATTAAATGAACAAAGTGAACTAGAAAATGTGTTACTAGAATGCTCTTCTTAGAGGGAAAAAATTCTTATGCTTGAAAGAATTTGGTGGTATCTGAGGTTCCAGGTCCAACATTTCATGTTGAATCTTGGGGTAAAATATTCCTTCTCCCATTGTATTTGCAAAGTAGCAGAAAGGAAGTAGCACACTGAAGAAGCTGGATGTATTTGTATTAAAATGTAAATGTGGGGCTTTAATTCTTAAAATTATAAAAAAAAGTGTGGATTCCCCAGAATTAGCTAGGGATTACTTTTATCTTGCCAATGTGTATGAATCCTTGAATAAGGATATGCTAAAGGATGTGAAATTTTGTGTTGTTTATTGAAAGAACATTTGCTTGGAAGTGAGGATGCCTGGATTTTTGTCTTCCCTTTGCCCCATCTTTGTGATTTCAGGCAAGTCACTTAACCAGTCTGGGCATAATCTCTAACATTCTTTGATTTGCTTGCTTCCCTCTTCACATCTATCTCAGCAATGCAAAGGAAGTTAACATGGGATTGTTCTAATGGGCACCAGGCTTTTAAATTGGCATTCTTCTTAACACAACAAAAAGGACTAGTGATGACTCCTGGCCCATGGGCCCCCAGAGCTGGGGGCGGCTGGGGGACAGGGAGAGAAGAGAGGCAAAGTGTCCTAGGGAACCTTTGGAAGTGCTGAAATGATTGGACAGTAGAAAATGAGCAAATATTTTAAAACTAAACCTGAAAAAAATGTCCCCTCACCCCTCCCCACCCAAGCCAAACAGGTGTGTTATGAAACTTTAAATAAATACTAAAAGGGTAGGTTTGTTAAAAAAAAAAAAAAAAAAAAAAAAGACTAGCAATGACAGTTATGGGATGACCTGAAAGAGTGAAATGTGAAAAAGCCACTGCTAGTTTATTGGTTGATAGGATTTTTTTTTCCCTTAATGGGGGAACCAGGGAATTTGGCTTTATTAAAAAAGAAAGGAGCGGAAAGAATAATCTGTAGAATTACCAGATAGAAACCTTTTAGTAAGTTGAGCATTTGGAAATATATTTGAAGCCTAAACCTAGGGCTTAAATTCTTTGGGAAACCTCCTTGGCAAGACTTAGGTAATCAGATGATTACTCTGCTTAGTCTGTACCTATGCCAGGAAGAGCTCAAGCAGCCTTCCTTTATGTGTGCACTTCGTTATTGGGGCCGTAAAGAATTCCTGTTATCATCATGCAGTTTCCTTAGATTGAAGCTCTGATAGTGCTATGTATTTGGTGAAGTGCTCAATCTTTTTAAAAATATGTGATAAGATTATGACTATATATATGTACCATCTCTAGTCTCCTCCTATTGTAAATCTGCCAAGAAGCCTGTGTCCAAGGGTACATTTATTAACCTAGTTCCACCAGTTAGGCTTTTAACTTCTTTTTCTGGGCAAATTAGATATATCGAGGAAAAAAACAATTTCATGTAGGCAGTTGGTTTGCAACTGTTTGAGTAATGATGGGGGGAAAAGTACTTAGTACAACTGCGAAGTGTTCCTTGATAACTTTTTGTTTGGCTGCTAAGACATATGGAAGAGAAGTCCTAACAGGACTACCACACTATCTGTCACTTGTTTATAAAATGGTTTAGTGGGATGTCCCTAGTGGTCCAGTGGTTAAGACTTCGCCTACCAATGCAGGGGGAACCCTGGTCAGGGAGCTAAGATCTCATGTGCCTCGGGGCCAAAAAACCAAAACATAAAACAGAAGCAATATTGTAACAAATTCAATAAAGACTTTAACAGTGGTCCAAATAAAATAAAATAAAATGGTTTAGCATGAGGTAATAGAAAGAGTAATGGATTGGGAAGAATGTTTAGGTTGTAATTTCAGTGCAGTCATTAACTTTATGATCATATGCAAATTAATCTGCAAAGGGTTGGCTCTCCTAACCTGCTTTGTGCTGTAATCTGTGATTCTATGGGTAGTCCATAATTGCTCTTTAGTATTACACATGTTGCAGAAATGTTTGGAACTACCTCAGGCTAGTTTTAGTTCCCGTTCTCTTCCCATCAGCTTGCCTTACCATGTTATATTTTTCTCCACTAAGAATACAAGTGTCACTTCTGAGTGACTTCCTGTTCTGTAATGACATGAAAGAGATGTTTCAGAATGTAACATTTCTATTTTCTGTCTTCTTTTATAGGACTTTGTATCTTTGCTGAAGTCAGTGATGTGAAAACACCTGACATGGGTAAGACTGACTATGAAGTGGTGTTCAGTCCTTTTAGTTACTCTGATTAGATAAGCTGGAGTGAAAGAATATTTGCATCTTTGTGCTTAATAATATTTTCAATATTTGTGTCTTTGTGCTTAATAATAATTTTAAAGGAGATCTCATCCTTATTATGCAATACAGTATACCAAACCATTTTCTTTTGGTTGGGATATTGTTTACAGCAACATTTTAAAGCATTTTGTCATTCATTGTATTGAAAAAGCTAAATACACAGTAGCAAGCATTTCTGTGTGCAAGGCCTTGTTTTTTAAGTACTTAAAATACCTAATAGAGTAAGTCCCCTACATACAAACCTTCAAGTTGTGAACTTTCTTTTCAAAGATGCGAACGTGCGTTTGCGTGTCCAGTCACGTAAGTTAGTTCACGTGTCTGGTGTACATTGTCACTTGCGTGCATCCTCTACAAGTCTTTGTGCTTTTGTGTACTTTACAGTACAGTACTGTATAGAGTACAGTAGTACGGTGTCTTTATTTCAAGCCCAGGATGTCTGGAAGCAAGCGTAAAAGCAGCAGTAATGTAGGTGGTACTGCTAAGAATCACCAGCCGTCTTATTGCACTGCACTACTGTACTTTTCAAGTTACTGTAAAATTAAAAATGTTTTCTTTATTTTTTGTGTTTGTTTTTTATGTATTATTTGTGTGAAAAGTATTATAAACCTATTATAGTACCGTACTATATAGCCAATTGTGTTAGTTGGGTACCTAGGCTAACTTTGTTGGACTTACAAACAAATTGGACTTAATGGACGTGCCCTCGGAACGGAACTCGTTTGTATGTAGGGGACTTACTTTAGTACCTAGTAGGTTCTATTATTATCTCCATTTTGTTGACTGAGAAACTGAGACACAGAGGTTAAGAAACTTGCCTAGGATCACACAGCTATAACTGGCAGAGCCAGGATTTAAGCTCAGGGACTGGTTCCAGGGTCCTTGTTCTTTAGTACTATTATACTGCCCTCTATGTGATAAATAATTTGATTAAGGTAAAATTTAAATTTCATTTAGCTAGTGGCATTGAGAATTAATTGTGATTGGAACATTTTCTGCTATTCATAGTACTTTATGTCTATAACAGGGAACAGTATGAGGTCAAGACTAGTAGTCAATTTAGGAATAGGTTGAAAAATCTATACAGTTTGATCTTATAACATCCCATATGCTCCTTTTAAGTCCACATTAGTCTTCTCTCTACTGTTTTTTCCTTTTGTTTAGTCTACCTTCTTTCTCCTGGTCATTTGTTTCCCTTTTCTCTCATTGCTGATAGCAGTATAAATCACTGAGTTCCCTTACTCTCACTTGTTCCTGTTCTAACTCCTTTATGGTAACAAAGGTTTCAGAAATGGTAATAAAGTACAGTTCTGCCACAGTATACAGTAACTGAGCTGATATCTGTTAAGAGCTATATGAATAAATCATGCTTTTTGCAGAAAAAATTTTCAAGTGGATTAAATTTTAAAGTACGTTGTTGAGTTGAAACAGGAAATAAACCAGGGTTAAGAGTATTTGCTTTGAATGGTGAAATTTTTTCCCCGTTGTTTTTTTTTTTCTACAGTTAAAATAAAAATTTTCTTTTGGGAAAATTTCATTATTTTTAAAACTTTGAATTAAGCTCTTTTTATTCTTGTACAAGTTTTGAACTATTTAGTAGATGATCTCGATTCCAAATTAACCAATTTCTGCACATGGGCCTGTTTTTTTAACAGTGACATTTTGAGATTTCTTGCCAAGAGTTATGAAGGAGCGGTTTTATTTGACTGTAGAGGTGTTTGGGGGAAATCATTTTTATTAGGTGAAAAGATTGGTTCATAGGAAAGTAGGTATTGAAGAATTATGTGACTTGAACTAATCCGGACTCTTTCCCCAGATGATACTGCTGATAGGCTGAGGATGGATGCTGGAGAAGTAACTTTAGTGAACCACAACTCCATATTTAAAACCCATCTCCTGTCACAAACAGGTTTTCCAGAGGACCAGCTTTCACTTTCTGACCATCAGGTTAGTAATAATTTTCTTTCCTTAATTAATGAATTATTTTGGCTTAAGTTTTCATCTGATAGAGTTTAAATGCCACACTCAAAAGCACAGGAATATATGTAAACTTTTTACAGTCAGTAATGCTAGTATTTGGAATTCTGTTTGATACATTAAAGTTAAATAAGAGCCAGGCTATGTATAAATTCTTGGAGAATGATACCTTTTAGAAACTCTTTATTATTCCTCTGAATATTACAATTACTAATACACAGATCAGCGTTCTTTTAAACTGGTGTCTTAAAATTGCTGAGCGTTAAATGGGGGGAAACTATGAAAATATACAGTACCTCTGAAATTTCTCTGTTCTATAAAGCTTAGTTTCTCAAGGGACCAGCAGCAGCATCACCTGAGACCTTATTAGAAAAGCAGAATCTGAGGCTTTACCCCATACCTACTGAATCAGAATCTGCAGTTTAAAAAAGCTCCAAGGTTTGAGGACTGTTAATAAAGCAGTCTTTCTCAGTAGGAAGCCATTACTAATTAGGATGAGACCATTCCTTGCTGTGTGCGGAATGTTTAGCATCCTTGGGCACTAAATACCTGTAGCATCTGCCCCCAGTAATCATTTTGATAACTGAATATATATCTACACATTTCCAGATTTGTACTGGGGTGCAGCAGCACCTCTGATTAAGAACTGTCCTGTAAAGTTATCAAGAGAATCAAAACCAGGTTGATTTTGTCAGCTGCTTTGATATGTGATACACCTGGCTTTGAGAACAGGATATATTAAATACGTATTACCTTCTAATGAGCATTCTTTGAATTAAGTTGTATAACAGATATTTTGCCTATTTTTCCCCTTGAAGCCTTAATCATTTCATCATGTTTTCCTTTCTTACTAGTATGTAGCTTAATTTATTTATAATATATATAATTATAATTAATTATATTGCATTCTGAAATATGTCATAATCTTGTTTAATTATATATTTTTCCTAGTGTATGTTTTTGTTTTATTGTAAAAAATATGGTTTAAGAAAAAACTTTTGTTTTGTTTAGATTTTACCTTCCAGGCAAGGAAATTTGGACCGATCTTATACTTGTTCTACAAGAAGTGCAGCTTATCCAAATTATTATTCAGGTATGACACATTACTTGGAGTCAAGGCATGTCTACCTTTCAGACTTCTTCCTAGCAAGTTGTTTGTGTTTACTGTCTCTAAAAGTGAAAACATTGTCAAAAGCAAAATGGTATTTTCTCCACTAAAACATCATTTTAATGAGCTCTCTGTGTATGGTTGCTATAATACTTAACAGATCTAGTCTCAACCAGATATTTTTTAAAGGGAGATTTTTTTTTAGAATCCATTCTCCTACTTGTCTATTATGCCCTTGTTAAAAGCAATACAGCTTTGTTTTTGGCTTTTGGGTTTTTTTTTTTTTTTAGATATGTGTATGTGATGTAAAGGTTACTTGTACTGATTTGAAGCACAGAGCTAGCCTATTTGTATTCTGCTTGAAATCATAAATCCTGAAAATTTATTTCTACCCAAGCTTGTCCCTCCATTAGGGCAGGAAATGTTAACTACATGTTTCTGTCTAGCACCTGCCACAGCCATGCTTGCATATTCAAGGGCTTGCCTTTTCAACTTGTGATCCATGACAGAAGTCAGCATTCTCTAGGCTTTTCCTAGCCCCTGGCCTGCCTGACTTTTCATCTGCCCTCTTTCTAAGGTTTGGATTTCCAATGATCTGGCTCTGTCTTGGGGAAACTTAAGAGTTTTTTATTGGTTAGTCTCCTGGCAGTATGACCCAGGAAGATTATAGTGGTCTTCCAAAGTCTTTTCATTCCTCATGCTTTAATCTCCTCACATGACCCAAGTATGGGAATATTAGCCATACCATTGAACCTGTTTCAATGGGATTTTTATAAGGATAAGTTGAGGTAATAAATATGAAATGCAAATAATAATTATTGTTGTTATTTGGCTTCCTCAGGATTCTTTGTCAGCAAGATGAGATCTCCTCCCCTAAAAAGACGTTAGTATGATGCTCTTTTAGATTTATATTATATTTAAATATCATTTAGGTGGGTGGTACTTTACCCTGGGCACTGGATTTCCTCTTCTGGGGTGGGAAATGGTGTCCACATAGTATGTGCATAATTGTATAGAAAAATCAGTTAATTTTTTCAGGAAGTTAACTCTGCCATCATTATTGTTGAAAAGGCCTTTCTGATGAGCAGAGAGCCTGAAATATGGCTTGATAGCTTATTAGTATTGATCATAGGGGAAGGACAGTTGAGTGGATAATATTTTCATTTGAACTCAGGCTGTGTTTGCTTGTAATTTTGTATGCTGGTTTACCATTGGACAGAATATTTGGTTTTTGTTTAAAGTAATTGCTTAATAGTAAACAATCACATATAGAAAATTATACTCAAGATCTCCTGGCTAACACACCTCTTAACCCTGTGGTCTTCTCTGTTTTTTTTATCTGAGTATATATCTATGTACACATTGTATGATTCAAAATATGTGATTTTTTTAGCCCAATATATATATTTTTAATTTTCCATCTGCTTACCTGTTATTATTCTTATTTACCTTTTTCTGTTGACTTCTCATAATCCATGGAATTTATATGCACATTCACAATCCTTTAT
This sequence comes from Mesoplodon mirus, assembly GCF_964341445.2. Classification (NCBI taxonomy): domain Eukaryota; kingdom Metazoa; phylum Chordata; class Mammalia; order Artiodactyla; family Ziphiidae; genus Mesoplodon; species Mesoplodon mirus. The sequence continues at coordinate 54,766,200 of NC_138987.1, read as the reverse complement.
GTGCAATTCCAAAATCCAAAAAGCTCTGAAAACCAAAAAATATTTTCATAATTTATTTGACATCTAAACCTGACCTGAGCTCAATTCATTACTTAGCAAAAACTACATGAACTGACATTTAACTGTTTATGTTTTGTCTTTTATTTATCTCTGTAAATATGAATATTTACACATTTTACTGTAGATATATCAATATGTTTGATAACAGGGTGCTGCTTCAGGTTATACTTAGAAGTGCTACGTAGTACATACCAGGTTATCTTTGTAAAATCCCCCAAATTTTTAATGTAGAAACACAACTGGATCCAGGGGGCTGTGATTTAGGATAATGGGCCTGTATCTTCATTTCCTTCATTTTCTCTATGGTTTAGGTCCCCTTCACCCTCTCCATTTTCAGCTATTATAAATAACATGACTTAAAATCATTTGTTTTAGCTTTTTTCTTTTAAATTTCAGTGGACCCTTGATATTCACAAAGGATATTTCTGAGATCATCTCAGGTCCCTATATTCTTGACTGTGGTGGTATTTAACCAGAGTGCTGGCTTTCTACTCAGTTACATGACTCTTGAGGGTTGTATTTTTTCTGTTTGTCCTCATGCCACAACTTGATCCCTATATCAAAATTTTATGCCAGAGTTTTTATCTCTCACTTGAAGGCCATTTTTTTTAGGAAAAGAAACAGATTCATAACAGTTACTTTATACATGATAATGACTAGAGAATACCAACAGCAAATAATAAAACCATATTGAAATGGGGTTGCTGAGCTATTAGATTCATTCTCTAAAATACAGCCTGAAGCAGAGGATTCAGATTTATGCCTCTGCCAAGTTTAGCCCCTGACCAAGCAAGCCTATGGTTGCTCACTGACAATCAGAGCTTTCAATCTGTGAATGCCAAGGGTCTGTATACTTTTTTCTTATAATAAAGACTTTAATTCAGATCTTTTTACTGTGTACTTTTTTAACTTTGTTCCTTTGCCACACCCATTCTTGTTCATTACAAGTCCTGCAGAATATTGTCTCTTATCTCCTATTCTTTTCCAATAATTTCCACATTGATTTCTGTGGTCAGTCACCTTGAGACTTACCTCTTGATTGGACTAGATGTGGGTCCCCAGTTTACCTGCCTCAGTCTCCTCATTCTGACTGTACTGGTCTTTGTCTCCTCTCCTACCTTACTATCCTCCTTCACTAAGATGAAAACAAACACAGGAAAAACTCAAACTTCAGAACCTAGAGTCTGGAGCTTCCCATTTATACTTTACTGGATCTGCCTCTCTGTATCAAGCTTTTTAAATATTTGCTTTTTAATCTCAAGATTAGACTGTTAAAAACATTTTTTTTTAATTTAGAAAGCAGAGAAAATGCAACATTTTCACTTTAATAACTTAGTGCTGGTCAGACTTGAAGACCTCTTGATTTTATTAAGAGCACAATTGAAAAGAAAATTAAAACATTTTAAACCTTAAAGAAAAGTAGCTTAAGATGAAAAGAAATGATTTTGCTCATGCTTAGAATCATTGTCAATGTCTTATCTTTGGAAAATATGTTAAATTAGGTTGCCAAATAGGCATTTAGTAGGTAAGGTGAATTAAAGCATCCTGTATTCATAATAACTAAATAAATCTGAAAGTTAACAGGAGCAACTGATGGTTACTTTCATACTAAGTGATTGCCTGACACACTTTTTTTTAAATATAAATTTTCATTATGTCCATAAAATTACTGCCTGTCCTTGTAGAAAATTTGTAGAGAAAAGTAGAAAAATCCCCATCATTCTATCATTGGAACACAGCCAAAGTTAAAATTTTGGTGTATTTCCCTATAGTTCTATGTGTGTGTATGTACACATAAGTAATCTTATTTGTGACATTTGCAATCTGACTTCTTAATGATGACAGAATACTGGGTTAAACTGTCAACTAAAAAAGAATGTGTGCAGCCTCCTGTTGGTCCCTTTCTAGCTTTGCTTGATCCCATCAGCAGTAGAGCACAATTCTGTGATTTCGTTGAGTGGGGATGGAACCACCTTATTCTGGTGAAACAGATTGCCTGATCCTGTGCTTTTCCCTTGAATTTTAAAGCCCAGACCTCTGTCAGATGCCATTGAGCAGGCTACTCTGGTTTATCCTTCGTCTCAAATTTGCATTTTTTGGTAGACTTATTCCTCAAGTAGACATCTCTAGTTAGATCATTCCCTAATCAAATTTTAACAAAAAAAAAAGTATGAGAGAGGAAGATTTCAACTGTTATTACTTTGCTTAAAGATAATGATTTTCTGGTCCTTTAATGAAACTCATTTTCATTAACCTCACATCTCTTATTTTTATAGTAATAGTAATAGATGTCAAGCATAGTTGTTGATTACAAAGGGAAAAGGTTGTAATTCATTTTGAAAGTAAATTTAATTTAATTATTAATGAGGTCATCCACTGGTGCATCAACTGGTACTAATACCACCCCTGACTGCTGCCTTTTTTCCATCTTATTTAGCCTAAATTCTGATAATCCTGATCAGCTTAAAAAAAAAAATCCAATACAATACAAAACTGATACTTTTGTCAGCGGCCAAACTTTTTGGATAGAGTATCAAAAGCTATGTTAAATAGTTTAAGTAACATAAATACGTAATATTGTGCAAAGTTCCATAGTAAAATGCTTTGAAAGAGGATCCTCAAAGTGATGTTGGCATTAGACAAAATTCAGGGAGTAGAGAGTTACATTTTTGTCTTTCTACTGGTGCTCCTCAGTTACATAGCCTAACATCTGAAGTTATTTTGAAGGTGTTGTTTTAAATTGTCCCATCCTGCTGATGGAGAGAGGAGGCTATAAAAATTATTCTACTCCTAGCTGAAACTTTGAAAGATTTTTTTCACCCCAGTTTGTAAGCCACAAGTCAGAAAATTCAAATAATAATTAATCCTCGCTTAGTCTGATTGCAATAGCAAGCATCCGAGTATTGATATGTCTGATGATTATAACATTAAGTGACTGAAGGTTATCATACCAGAACCAAATGCATAATGATGGGTCATTCCTGCCATAAGCCGGCCAGAATAAGCAGCAATTAGGTTATCTCTGCTCTTAGACAGAGCCACTGAGTCGTGAACATGGTAATTAAAACAAGAAAGTGACACCAGCTGCTTATTAAGCAATAACTGTTGTTCATTTGAATTACAATTCTCCTTGGCCCTCCACCTGCTTTCTTACTGGTCTGGCCTACCTTCTTTCAGGCCCAGGCCTGGGAGTGCTTGCAAGATATAGTTGGGGTAAAATGTTGACTTTTGGTGGACACCACGGAGTCACATTGATGCAGATAAGGCACATGGCTGTGGCAGGATTCAGCTCCTTCATCAATTTTCAGGTTAGTATGGCTGAATCAATTATAGTTTGTAGAAGTTCCCTTACTGAAGACTTTACTGGCAGTTGAGACCGGGATCTTTCTTCCATTAGAGACATGGTGATATGCCACATTACTTTGGAATACAATGTTGGACATGGTTGCAGTCATATGGAGAACAAGTATAGGTATTTGTTTGATTTATTCAAACTTTTATTCTTCTAGACAACCCTTCCTCAGACAGTTTTCTTGGCTCAGGAGACCTAAGAACCTTTGGCCAGAGTGCAAATGGCCAGTGGAGAAATTCCACTCCAGCATCAGGTTCAACTTTACAAAAATCAAGAAACAGCCGAAGTCTTTACCTCGAAACCCGAAAGACCTCAAGGTAAGTATTCTGGCTGCTCAGTTCACAAGGTCTTCCTCCAATATAAGGGAAAATGGCTATAAGATAGTTGTTACATTGGCATTTTTAAAAAGTAACACCACTTTTGAACTTTAAACCATAGAGATACGGACAAATTCATTTTGAACTTTCAACTTTTAATTTATTTGGTGCTGGATTTTGGTGACAGCCAAATCTTATAATTAGAGGGAGAGAGTTTTGAGGGAAATCTTGGTGGATATGAGTGTATTGGGACCCTTCAGAATCAATATGGCTATTTTGAACCTTAAAGTGCAAATTGATCAATTTCTGCAACTTCAGTAGCAAAGAAACCAGCATTTTGTAGGCTCTCATGTGAGCAGAGACCTGACTTAAACCAAAGCAACCTTACACCTTAGTCAACTACTTCTATTGTAAAATTAGACTCAGAAAGAACTTGATCATATTTAGCCTAACTTATAAGCCCTGCTTATTCCCTCACCAAACTTCTACTGATTATTAAAGGCAGATGAAGTTTGGGTTAGAAACTTTTCCCTCAAGTACTTTATTATATTAGTAAATATTTCTTTTTTAATATGGTATTTATGACTTCTTAAGTATTACTCTGGTGATGGATTTTAGGCATGTGGGATCATTCAGTTTCCTGCTTAGTCAAAGCTAAGCTTTCTGGTGCTGATTGAAACCAACAAGATGGTTTTTATTTTATGATTATCAGCACATGGACTCTGGAAACATGTGTGAGTACTCCCAGGGATTGTCTTCCCCACTTCTTAATATTTTTAAAAATTACATAAGAATTCATTAACACAGTCACATTGTAAAAGTTAAAACATTGCCAATAAAGCCAAAGATCCCTTGACCACTACTCACAATCTTACTCCCTTCCCCTTCCTGCGTTTCCTTCCAAATCTTTTCCTATGCTTGTTTCTCTTTCACTTTCTCTTGCTTAGATATAGAATGATATATATGCTGTGTAATACTATAAAATGTAAAATATGTTATCTTCATTAAAGATATTCTGTATGCATCATTTGGCAAGTTGCTTTTTTTCCTCAATAATGCCATGCTGTTATTTTTTTAAATAATGTTATTACAGAAACGGTGCGCATGCTTTGTACAAAATCAGAAAATACAGATAAGCACAAATAAACAATAAAAACATCATATTCCCACCAGCCAGAGGTCACCTTTGTAATGTGTTAGTACATGTCCTTCCAGATATTTTTCTGTTTGCACACATTTTTTTCCAAAAATGAGTTCATGTTGTTCATATACTCTTTTGTAATCTTTTTCAGTCAATCATCTTCTCCTTTTCATTCAGTAAATTTTATCTTATACACTGAATAAGTTATATTTAAGTTTTCCTAGTTGACCCCAAAGTATCCTTTACAGCTAGTTTGTCCAAAGCAGTATGCAGTTTAAAATCGCCTCTGGTATTTATCACCCTTAAGTCTCTTACAATCTTGAACAGCACCCCCTTTTTTTATGACATGACTTTTTTCTGCGTAATGTTCCACCTTTTGGATTTGACAAGTTGCTTTCCCGTAGTATCATGATTTTGTCCTCTATCCTCTGTATATTTTATAAACTAGATTTTTGACTTTAATAAAAGCTGATGCTGTGTTACATCATATTAGAAAACCTACAGTCCTATCATTAGTGATGCTGGATTGACCTCTAGATTAGAGTGACAGTGCTCTGGTCCTTAATTGTACAGTTAGGTTTTCTTCCCCCTTGTGACTAGAATGTAATCTAAATGAGGTTACTTTGGCATTTTATGAACGACCAGTTTCAAATCAGCCTAGGAGTTATTAATATCAATTGATAATCCTTAGCTGATAGTAATTTTTTAATTGAGGTATAATTGACATATAACATTATATTAGTTTCGGGTGTGCAGCATAATGGTGCAATATTTGTATATTGATCACCACAATAAGTTTAGTTAACATCCATCACCATACATGGTTACAAAAATTTTTTTTCTTGTGATGAGAACTTTTAAGATCTACTTTCTCATTAACTTTCAAATATGAAATATGGTATTATTAACTATAGTCACCATGCTCTACATTACATCCCCATGACTTGTTTTATCACTGGAAGTTTGTACCTTTTTTTTTTTTTTTTTTTTTTTTTTGCGGTACGCGGGCCTCTCACTGTTGTGGCCTCTCCCGTTGTGGAGCACAGGCTCCAGACGCGCAGGCCCAGTAGCCATGGCTCACGGGCCCAGACGCTCCGCGGCATGTGGGATCCTCCCGGACTGGGGCACGAACCCGCGTCCCCTGCATCGGCAGGCGGACTCTCAACCACTGCGCCACCAGGGAAGCCTAGTTTGTACCTTTTGACCTCCTTTGACCTGATGATAATTTTAGTAGTTAATGAAGTAGCATTTTTCTAATTTTATCATTTCTTTTACACTAATTAATTGGCAGTCTGCTATAAGGGAGAGCTTTTTTCCTCATTGGTTAGGGCTGTTTGGTTACCCTGAAATAGTTTTCCTACTGGGACGGCAGGGTATGTGATTAGATCTTTCTTTTGCATTACCAATTTTCAAAGTAAGTTTTTTTTTTAATCGCCCCTTCATGTGGTTCAAATGAATTTTTCTGTTCTTTTTTCAGTGTCATGGATTCAGTGTGTTTTAATCCACGACTACAATCATTATTCTTTCAATGCTTACATTCTCACAACTTTGGCTAGTGGAAGTTCCTTCAGGCTTATGTCTGTGCCTGACTCAACCTCGTTAGTTGTTGGTAGCACCCTTGCTTTCTGGCATCGCAAGTGCTCTCATACTGTTTCTTTAGGAAGAAGAATCTTTTGCATTAAACACACACACACACTCTAGGAAAAATAAATACAAAAGACATTGTGGGGAATTCATTATATCTTTACCAAGCAAATTATATTGCCCTTGCCATTTTTTCCTAGCCATTATCTACCCATCCTAAGAAAAGAACCGTGTTTCTGAAATTCCAAGTTCTTGCTCCTTTCCCCACTCTAACACACATAGGAAACATTAGAGTTTGAAGAGTCAGAGGGAATAGATGTACTTTTTAATTTTCTTTAGACCTAGTCTGATTTCATTTGGATCAGACCATATGTACTGATTTAAAGAGTTCATTTCAATAAGTTCAGCTTAGTCAGCTATGTACTTTACTCTTCATCCTCAGCAGAAGGAAAGAAAATTAATTATATTGAGCACAAGTACTGTGCTGGGTAATGATATTTGAAAAAGCACATAGAAAAAAACTTTAAATTATTAACCTAACCTTAGAGATAAAACTGGATTTTGAGTCCACAAAAATATTTTTCTTGCCAATTTTTCCCATTATTTGAGGCATGTATGGTATAAAGAAACAAAGCAAAATTCTCCTTCAAAAGAGGTAGATAGTGAGGGCAGGAGGAGCAGTCAGTGATGCAGCCTCATAAAAAGCCTTCTAGTTTTTTTTAATGGAGGATGGGAGCCCTCTGTTGGTCTTTTAGGAAACTTAAATTCAATTGAAAAACAGTTGAGAAGCTTCAGCTTTATCCATCCTTGCATATTTAATCTTAAAATAATTCCCTCCAAAAGGCTGGGAGAGGGGACTGCAGGGAGTAAATAGAAAGTGTGTGCATATTAGCACACCTAGAACCCAGGTGCATACCTAGAACTCAGGTTTTCTGAAGAAGTCTAATCTGATAGGCTTTTTGTCATACCACACAGGTCTATGGTTCCTGACCAAAGGAACTTATAGATGGAGACGCTAAGAAATACAATTTTATGTGTTTGATAATTACATAGTTTGGCAGTTTAAGACCTCCTAAGTGGCAGAACCTAATGCAGCAACTCATGTATCATTTCTTGTGTATTTCCCTCACAGGGTACATCTGTCATTCTGCTAATTTTTTGTTTTTGTTATTTCTTAAAAGTGAAAATAATCACCTGGTTAGATTTTTACTTACTGTTCTTGTCTTTTCTTACAAACTTTTTTCTTTTTTTAGTGGATTATCAAACACTTTTACAGGAAAGTCAAACCATCATTGTCATTTGTCTGCATATGAAAAATCTTTTCCTATTAAGCCTGTTCCAAGTCCATCTTGGAGTGGTTCATGTCGTCGAAATCTTTTGAGCCCCAAGAAAACTCAGAGGCGACACATTAGTACAGCAGAAGAGGTAAGGAAAACCTGCAACAAAAGCTACTAAAAGACTCTCCCTACATTCAGCCATTTGTTCCCTCTGGCTTAGATGTTTATTAACCATTCCATTAATCCTTTCTGTGTTTTTTTTTCTTTCTTAATTGCTCTTTTTGAGTGCCAGCATCTCTTCTAAAGAAAGTAAGGAGATATCTTAGCAGGACTTCAGTATTTTTCTTACCATCTTCTATTCCTGTTGGACAGCACACTTAATCTTCAGTATTGTCTGAGTGGCTTCTCATACATCAAACTATCTCTGTTCTCTTTTGAACCCTTATTAAAGCTCTAGTTTCATGTGGCAAAGCTGTTAACCTTGCTGGATTTGATACCTGCCCTTCTTACTAGGATAATTTTTCCTCAGTATAAAAGAAAAATCAAGAAGCCAGCTAAATAATTTACATCCTTTCATTTGAGTAAGATCTTTGAGATCATAAACTTTCTCCACAAGAAAGATGTTGTGTTGACACTATGTTATATTCATTCAGTAAACTTAGGAAAAAATCAATTCCTTATATATAACATATAATTTATACAATAAGGAGATGTGCTTACACCTGTTCAATTAAATATTTGTTGTGCATCTAGTCAGGTTTGGACTGGTTGCTGTGGAGATACAAATGAATAATAATGACCTCATACTTATATAGCATTAGAGTTTCCAGTGTGCTTTCCACATGTATTATTGTTTTGATTTTTTTTTTTTTAATTTTATTTTATTTTTTTGCTTTATAACAAATTTAATCAGTTATACATATACATATGTTTCCATATCCCCTCCCTTTTGCGTCTCCCTCCCACCCTCCCTATCCCACCCCTCCAGGCGGTCACAAAGTACCGAGCTGATCTCCCTGTGCTATGCGGCTGCTTCCCACTAGCTATCTACCTCACATTTGGTAGTGTGTTTTGAATTATTTTAACCTTGTGAAATAGGTAGAGATGAGGTAATAACCACATTTTACAAAGTTGGAAAGTAAAGGTCAGAGGTCACACAACTAATAAATGGCCAGCCTGCAGCCCAGTTCTTCTACAAGAGTCTAGAAGGTATGCTTTCTGTTATACAGCGTGGTTATGTGGTTCCTGTCCATTGGTGCTTACAGACCGTGGAGTCAAGAATATAGCATTATGTGCTAAATAATTTTGTAATTTGGCAGTGAAGATCTCTTAGGTGGCAAAACTTGATTATTTGTTACATAGTTAGTTTAAAATGCTGTATATTTTTTGGTTTTAAATTTGTATTGAATCTAAAATATTCAAGCAGAGGATGACAGAGCTAGTAAATCATAATTATCAGGGGGAAGGATAGACAAGAAACTGGCACCAGTTGCATTTGGTGATAAGAGCTGAGCAACAGTTATGAAAGGGCGATTTATTTTTCACTGTACCTTTTGTAACATTGAATTTAGCACGATCTGCGTATCAGTTATTACATACATAAATAATTCTTTTTTAGTTACTGGAGCTGTGGGGGTTGTGCTTGTGCTAGAGTGCAGGCAGCCAGCAGGGTACCGAGAGACTTGTGGGGGCTGAGACGGTAACAGCATGGCAGCCGGTACAGGCCTCCCAAACCCGTCCCTGCCCCGTGTGGCTGCTGCTGGCATCACCAGTGCCCTTTAGAATGTGTTCATTGTAAGCCCCCCATTCACCCACTAGCCAATCAGTCCTTGGGACCACTCAGCCCCTCCTCCTTTCACCTCCACTTCCAGCCTGAAGACTTGGGCTGACCCAATACTTTCATCCTTCCAATCCACCTTCCAGGCCACAGGCTGGGTCAAGGGAGGACATGAAGCTGGTTCCTCTTTCCTTCTGCAGTGTCAAAAAGATGCTAAGGATTGAACCTATCCTATGGAACAAGAGATGCAGGGAATTTTGCCTCAGTTGTTTTTAGGTCTATAATCTGCTATGAAAAGCAAGTCACCTATAGTGTAGGAATATGGAGTAACCCATATTATATGCACAAGATGAAATATTGGACCAAACTTTATTAAATGCAACTCTCAACAGATGATTTAGATATTTAGTCTTGGATATTACAGATAATCCAGGTTAAAATGTTACTTTTTCCCCCTGGACTAAAATTATTGATGGGAGCTTATAAGCTGGAGGAAAAGTTATTTTCCATGGAAATATTGGGATCTCCAAGAGACATCTGTTGCTTATGTTAAAGAAGGAGAATTGTATATGAATCTTACTTCTGGAGTTGTCTAACACCTTCAGGAATATGAAGCTATCTGCGGAATTAACATGTCACCACTGTGCTGTTCAGTCTTACAACGGGTTTGAAGATAATACATGAGGAAGAAGAATTTGGAAATACGCAGGTGGTGGCTGTACCACCACTTGGCTGATGGCTGATTGAAGGGCAACATTAAAGAACGATACTACCCAATAGGGCAGGGGTCCCCAACACACTGGCCACAGACCGGTACCGGTCCCTGGCCTGTTAGGAACTGGGCTGCACAGCAGGAGGTGAGTGGCCGGTGGGCAGTGAGCAAGTGAAGCTTCATCTGTATTTACAGCCACTCCCCATCGCTCACATTACTGCCTGAGCTCCACCTTCTGTCAGATCAGTAGCGGCATTAGATTCTCATAGGAGCACGAACCCTACTGTGAACTGCGCATGTGAGGGATCTAGGTTGCACGCTCCTTATGAGAATCTAACGCCTGATGATCTGAGGTGGAGCTGAGGCAGTGATGTTAGTGCTGGGGAGAGGCTGCAAATACAGATTGTCATTAGCAGAGAGATTTGACTGCACAGAGACCCTAATAAATCAATTGCTTGCAGACTCACAAAACCCTGTCAGTGAGTGGCAAGTGAAAAAACAAGCTCAGGGCTCCCACTGATTGTGTATTATGGTGACTTGTATAATTATTTCATTATATATTGCAGTGTAATAATAATAGAAATAAAGTGCACAATAAATGTAATGCACTTGAATCATCCCAAAACCATCCCCCCCCTCCCCCCGTTCCAAGGAAAAACTGTCTTCCACGAAACCGGTCCCTGTTGCCAAAAAAGGTTGGGGACCACTGCAGTAGGGTTACCACCAGCCACGTGCACTATTTAAGTTAATTCAAATTAAATAAAAGTGTACTTTCTCAGTCACACTAGCCACATTTCACGTACTCATTAGCCATATATGAATAGTGGCTACCATATTGGACAGTACAAACAGAGATCATTTCCATTATCACAGAAGATACTCTTAGCACTGTTACAGATGATGAGAGTTTCTGTTTAGGAAAAAAAATATTAAGGACAATAGAAATGTTAAATAGTAAAAACAAGTAGTTTCTTTTCAGTTATATGTTGCTTCCAGACATGCTTCTCTGCTACGTATTGAGCAGCATTTTAAGATGTTAGACTGCCTTATAGATGTCACTGATGGTTTTCTTCTTTTTTTTTTTTTAAGAAAAACATATTAATTGTCCTTATACTTACTAAACTTTCTTTGGTCCTTTATCAAGTTTGAAACATAACGTTAGCCAACTTCCTTTAACATTTTATCCAATTATAGCTTCCTTTCCTCTCAATTTCCTAATTTGCTTTCTCAATAGAAAATAGTTTAATAAGTTATATACATAGAAAGATTTTTTTTTTACTTTATACTACCAGATGCTCCAAAAAAGGATTATGTTTGAAGTTTCAAGTGACTTACCTCCTTGCATCTTGCATTTGCTTTTGGTAAAGCCAAATGTTATGTGTTCTTTTGAGAGTTGCTTAGACTGTTCTTTCTTTGTCCAAAATGGTTCTAAATAAAATGTAATATACACAGCCAGTGTTTTATTGTTTAATGAAGCCCCAAAAAGAAAAGTGCCTTGCATCATTTAAACAAAACATAAATTCTTATAACTTCCAAATAAACATGTAGAACAGTGAAAACTTCTTAACCTTTTTTCTGTAATTTTTTTTTTTTTTTCGGTACGCGGGCCTCTCACTGTTGTGGCCTCTCCCATTGCGGAGCACAGGCTCTGGACGCGCAGGCTCAGTGGCCATGGCTCACGGGCCCAGCCGCTCCGCGGCATGTGGGATCTTCCTGGACTGGGGCATGAACCCGTGTCCCCTGCATCGGCAGGCGGACTCTCAACCACTGCGCCACCAGGGAAGCCCTGTAATTTCTTTTTTAAACCATAAATCAGTTTAAACAGAAAGTATGAGATTTGAAGGAGTTCAGATAATTATTTGGAATATGGATTTATTTCTGTTCATTTTATGTTGTCTAATGACTAAGGTTGTTCAGGCTCAGACAGAAGCTTTTCTTTGAAGATATATTTATTGGGGAAAAAGATTTGTGGGGGACTTTTGTGTGTGTTAAATTATTTTTAAAAATCAACTCTTTGCGTTCAGTTAATCTAGATTTCTTGTAATTTGCATTAGCTGAGTTGCTTAATGGCTCCTTGGTTTATTCATGTTTTATTTATAAGTATAAAAAAATTTTTTTTTTTTTTTTGGCTGCGTTGGGTCTTTGTTGCTGCACGCAGGCTATTCTTCGTTGTAGTGTGTGGGCTTCTCATTGGGGTGGCTTCTCGTTGCGGAGCACGGGCTCTAGGCGCATGGGCTTCAGTAGTTGCAGCTGCGGGCTCAGTAGTTGCAACATGTGGGCTTAGTTGCTCAGCGGCATGTGGGATCTTCCCAGACCAGAGATCAAACCCGTGTCCCCTGCATTGGCAGGCGGATTCTTAACCATTGCTCCACCAGGGAAGTCCTAAGCATAAAAATTTATTTCAAGAAAACATTTCGCTATGTGATATCAGGAAGGAGGGAAATGTTTCTAACTTTTTATGGTTTAAGTCTTTTTTAAAAAAATTTTATTGGATTATAGTTGATTTACAATGTTGTGTTAGTTTCAGGTTTACAGCAAAGTGATTCAGTTATACATATATTTATTCTTTTTCAGATTCTTTCTCATATAGGTTATCACAGAATATTCAGTAGATTTCCCTGTGCTATAGAGTAGGTCCTTGTTGGTTGTCTATCTTATATATAGTAGTATATGTACGTTAATCCCAAGCTCCTGATTTATTCTTCCCCCCACCTCATGTTTCCCCTTTTGGGTGAAGTGTTTAGGGTACCACAAATAAAGGTCCTTTCTTACCTCATTATTCTTGGTGTTCTCTGGAGGTCTTTAAGTGATGGGCGTATTTTTTATTTTCCCTTGGTATGCAGAGTAACCTCCTACACCAGTTTATCTGCTTTACTTTGCTCCCTATGTTATGAGAATACAGTCAAAGCTTTTTAAGATGTAGTTTGTTGGGACAGTGAAAATGAACTAAAATGATTGGGTTAATATCCATGACTCAGGTGTGGTATTCCGCTTACGGTTTCCCTTCCCTCCTTCCATTTTACCACCCCTGAAAACAACATACTGTTAACCCCATAGTATAGTGGATTAGGTTACTTGGTGTAGTGGGAAGGTGGAGTCAAGATTTACATGGAGGGGTATTCACAATTCCAGTCATTAAAGTGCCAGATAACACAGCTTTCCTGTATATAGATCGCAGTGGAGTTGGTTGGCAAAGATCTCTCTTACAATCTAATAATCTGTAATGATGCTTCATTCTTCATATTACCTACTTGAAGAATTTTCATAATAGCCAATTTATGTTTTAATAAAGAGGCATTTATTTTAATTGTGGTTTTTAATACTGTAGACAGTTTCTTCACAAACACTAAAAAAGACCACCATCATCTTGAATATAATATTAATGTCTAAGGGATAAAATAATGGTGTTTATTTTCTTCATACAGAACATTGCAAATTTGTTTTTTCTCTTGGGTCTATTTTGCCACCAAATGCTCAACTAGTTCTACCTTTTCTGATCACTCAACTATTCAGATTTAAGGATATCTCTTTCTCATAAGGAGTTGTCATACAGCACAGTACAAGGTGTATCTTGTTAGATCAGTAACATTATACTGACAATGTAATTGAAATTTACTATACAAAAAAAAGATTCAAGAAGAAAAAATTTAGTGTCTCTTTACCTTTGCATAGATAATTGCATTATTGTGCTTTTTAAATTTTATTTATTTATTTATTTATTTATTTATGGCTGTGTTGGGTCTTCGTTGCTGTGCACGGGCTTTCTCTAGTTGCGGCAAGCGGGGGCTACTCTTCGTTGCAGTGCACGGGCTTCTCACTGCGGTGGCTTCTCTTGTTGCGGAGCACAGGTCCTAGGCACGCAGGCTTCAGTAGTTGTGGCACGTGGGCTCAGTAGTTTTGGCTCGTGAGCTTTAGAGCGCAGGCTCAGTAGTTGTGGTGCATGGGCTTAGTTGCTCTGCGGCATGTGGGGTCTTCCCGGACCAGGGCTCGAACCCGTGTCCCCAGCATTGGCAGGCGGATTCTTAACCATTGCGCCACCAGGGAAGTCCCTTCACTGTGCTTTTAACAAACATTTGAAACTGAATGAAGTGCTTATGTGCATATTGAAATGTCACAGTGTAGGATGTTGCTAGCACTGGCACAAAGTATTAAAATTATTTTGTGAAGATTGGTGCTTGTATTAAACTATAAGATTTTGAAAATACTGGGGCATGTTATTTAATGAATGCAGCCCATTGCTTCAGGGGATCTGTGCAGAGTAGATACTTTACCATGATTATAGTTACAAGTCCTTATGTAATCTGGTTCTCTGCTAAGTGACCTCATTTCTTATTATTCTTCTCCTGATTCACACTGACCTTACTATTCCTTGAGCACATCAAGCATATTTCTGTCTCAGGGCCTTTGCATTTGCTCTGACTCTACCTGGAACACTGTTTATAAATTTCTATGACTGATTTCTTCCTTTGATTTAGGTTTCTATTGAAATATCACCTTTTTAGAAAGGTCTTACCTGTTCTTGCTGTTCCTCCTCCATCACTTTCTATTCTCTTATCTTTCATTTTCTTCATACTACTTGACTAGTTTATTTGTCAGTCTTTCAACTGTAATGTAAGCTTCACAAGGGCATGGACTTTATTTTATTCAGTGCGGTATCTTAGTGACTGGAGCATAGTAGGTGTTTTAAGTCAATAAGTAAATTATGTTGTAGATGTAGAGTATGTGCTTTTCCCTAAATTCAGTATTGGGGCTTGAGGGGGGAAAAAAAGTAAATAATGAAAACCATCTCTGGAAAATACTTACACTCTTAAAAATTGGATAGAATAGGAAACTTTAGCAAGATATCCCACTTGACTCTTCTGGTTACTTCCTTGTGGTTTTTCTAACAGGTATTAGGAGTCAAGGGATTTGTTGGAGTCCTATTTAGAAGTCCTCAAATGTTTTATTTCTGGCACTCGATAAGTGACACAAAAGTGGCCTTCTGCTTTCATATCCTGTAGTTTCTCTATTTACGTATATGCCCCATAATTTTCCAAAATATACTGTCTGGTATTTGCTTCACTCAACTCCTCTTATGTATACTTTACAATTTTCTAGAATATTATTAATGAACCATAATTCTTAATTATCATGAGGATGCTGACAGAGCTTTGACAGAGCTTCTGGGAGTCTAGATACTACTTTAAGAAACATTTGCCTCATTGGATGTATTTAAGATTTTTTTTTCTTTTATAGACAGTTCAAGAGGAAGAACGAGAGATTTACAGACAACTTCTACAGATGGTCACAGGGAAACAGTTTTCTGTAGCCAAACCCACCACACACTTTCCTTTACACTTGTGAGTCATGGAAACATTTTTCAAATGAATTTAATTCTACATTTTGTTATTTGATATTGAAGTTGTATTCTTCTCTTGCTAGGTCTCGATGTCTTAGTTCCAGTAAGAATACTTTGAAAGACTCACTGTTTAAAAATGGAAACTCTTGTGCAACCCAGATCATTGGCTCTGATGCTTCATCATCTGGATCGGCCAGCATTTTAACTGCCCAGGAACAATTGTCCCACAATGTGTTTTCCATATCATCTTATACCCCAGATGTTGTTGCATTTGGATCCAAAGATTCTGATCCTCTCCATCAACCCCAACATCACCACTCTCTTTCACATCAGCCAGATAACTTACCAGCTTCAAATACACAATCTGAAGGTAAAAATTGTGTTGTAAAACTGTATTTTGAACCCTAATAGCCAATTAACAGTTTATTGGATCCATGTGAATTATAGGCAAGGTAGTAATACACATGTAACTTAATTAAGATACAAGATACCTTAAATACATTTAATTCAGTTAGCTGTGCCACGAGTAAATGAAGCATATAATAAGTAGCTTACTTTTTTCTTACATGGAGATGCAAATGATTTCCTATAATATTTTATTTAAAAGATTAACTTCCTGAGCAGTCTTGTGTCAGAGTATATTAAGCCCAATTACTTCAGTACTGTCTCTGTTTCTAGTACTTTACAATGAAAATTAAGCACTCTGAAGTTCTAGGAGTTTTGGAACATCAATTAAGAACTGAAGTAAAAGTTCTTAAACAAGTACTACTTATAAAACCTGTATAGTAGGTTTATGCATTTTGGAATGGTCATCGGCAAGTTTGGAAAACAAAGTTTTTTACCTTACTTTCAGCTAACCAAAATATTCAGTCTCTTAGCATTCCAGTTAATTAAAAGTTTTGCTCCGGTAGTTTATTTTTTGTTTGCTTAGTTTTCCCCTTCTTTAAGTGTGTGTTATGTGTGTATTTATGGTATGTATTTAGGCATGTAACTTAAAACAAGTTTTATGTTAAGTGGTTAGACATTAGGGATCTTTTGCTAGATCAGTCTCTAAGGCTCTCCCCTCCTTCTTCAGGTCATTTAATTTTTTTTTTAATCTATTCCTCACTTTCTTAAAATTCTCACTTGGGGATTAAAATTATTGGCGACATCATTATATAGCTACACATATTCATGAAAACTTAAGTTTTGTGAGGTGATTTACTGAGAATTATTATTAAAAGCTGTTAATTTCAGAAGCATGCATTGTGTGGCAGACGCTTAGATACAACTAAACTGGAACAAATATACTACACTGAACTGTTGAATTACTTTCCTTGTACCATTTATTAAATATTCTAAATGAGATTCTAATCATAGTGCTTTAGAAGGACATGGTTTCTTCCTCTATCAATAGAAAATAAATGGTCGAATGACAGAATTTATACTCTTTAGAGTCTGCTACTTCTCACATAGCGGTTGTTCTCTTTCTTTCTGCCTTCCCTCCTCTTCTTGTCCCCTCCCCTCTCTTCCCTTCCTCCTTCCCCTTCCCTCTTTCACCTTATTCAGTCTTGTGGTAGCTCATGAACTAAAGACTTTTGAAAAATCTTGGCACATTCTTGTTTCCCAGGAATAGAAAGAAGAAGCACAGGGAGCAAGCTCAGCCCAGGAGGAGATGCTGAAGGGCATATATACTTTCTTTTAGAGTGATTGCTTTATTTGTGAGGCAGGCTCTTCACTAAGCCCTATTTATGGCTCAGTGAAAATGGACCTGCCTCTCTTTCTCTTCCATCTTACCTTTATCCTTGTACTGTGTTATGTTTATGGAAATAGAATATCACAAAGTATAGGAACTTAAACTACAGACATCTAGAAGGTACAGCCATGTGGCATTTTGTTAATAATGATATCCTCTTGTGTTTTATTGTTTAGGATCAGACTCTGTGATTTTACTCAAAGTGAAAGATTCCCAGACTCCAACTCCCAGGTAAACTTTGGTTAAAGGACATTTTTAACATATTGTTCTCCCTCTATTTAATCACCGTTTCTTCACTAAGATCTAAGTAATATAAAATGGCCTCAACTCAGACCTCTCTTATATGTTGTTTGAATTATTTCAGTAACTTCCTGATTAATCTCTTTTCCTCCGGCCTCCATTTTGTTCTTCATTCCATTTTCCACCATGTTTTCTAATCCATTCTTTGCCTTGTTTTTCAGTCCATCTTCCATTCTGCAGAGTGCTCTTTCTAAAATGCTTATCTAATCATTCATTAAACTCCCTCGAGGGTGGCTTATCAGACATAGAATCAAGCCCAAACTCCTAGTATGGTATACAACACCCTTCCTCCACAAGTCTTGCTTCCTATCATGCATTCTTTCCTTTAACAAGTATTTATTGATCGTCTGTTGGGTGCCAGGTACTAGTATAGACGTTGGAGGTAACAGCAGTGAACAAAATGAAGTTTCTGCTCTCAAGGAGTTTACATTCTAATTGTAAGGGGTGTAAGGGGAGGGATGGGGGACAGATAGAGAACAAATAAGCAAATAAACACATGCCTGTTGGTGATAAGTGCTACAAAGAAAAATAAAGCAGGGTAGTATATAGACTAGGGTTTGGGGGTGCTATTTATCTAGGATAGTCATGGCAAGTTTCTGAGAAGGTGACATTTGAGGAGAAGCACAGTGGAGGTGAGAGAAGGAACCATGTGTAAATACTGGATTCTTTCATGTGTTTATTATATGCTGACTTATAAGATGATAGGTATTTTCTTACCTTCACATTGTGTGCCTTCTGCCTGGTATGCGCCCCTTCTCCCCCCTCCACTTGTCTATCTGGCAGTAGTCTTTTTCTTATCTTTTAAGTCTCAATTCAAATGTGATCTTCTATATGAAACTTGACCCCTCTGAGAGGTACCAAGTACTTCTTCCTCTGTAATCCAATAAGTTGCTACTCAGATTGCTATGTCTTTGCCATATCTGGCCTTAGCAATTCAATTGCTAGAATAATAATGGTATCAGTTTTCCATTGAGAAGATTAGGGATAATAAAATGTTCTTTCTCATCTCAGTTCCTCTGTGTCTTTGCAGCTCCCCTGTATGTTCTAAATTTTAGATATTTAAAAAAATTCTCCAGTTGTTATAGTTTCTCAAGGAGACTTTATAGTTTAGATGCTTTATTCTTTATACTTTTTTTTTTTTTGAGTTAGACCTGGGTTCTGATCTTGCCTTTTCCAGGCTTCATGTAACTTTGGACAAGTTACTCTTCTAAACCTCAGTTTCCTTATCAATAAAATGCGAGTATTAACACCTTACTATTGAATTGTTGTGAAGATTAACTTACAGATAAAACACTTATAAAAGTGCTTTACATGTATGTGCAAAAATAGGTGTTCTTTCTTGGGAAAAAGTTGATTTCATGTAATGGGTGCTCTCGGTTCTTCAGTTCTTTACTGAGTCTGCCTTTCCTTTATGGAGAATTTCTCCTAGTGATGACTGAAGAGTGAGATGGACAAGAAGTAGTCTTGGGTAAGGCTTACTGGATGATGCTGTTTATCAAAGTTGGAGCCTGCTCTCCCAAGGCTTGGTTGATTGATTGCCTCTTTATTCTTAATCTCCCGGCATTCCCACTCCGTTAAGTTCCAGCAATGCAGATCTGCCCTTATTTCCCAGAATGTGCCATGTGTTTTATGCCTTCGTGCCATTGTACATTCCAGCCCTTCCCCTTCTGCCTGGAATTCCTTTTCTCTTCTTGTCCACTTGTTACACTCTTATTTTGCTTTTCAGAATCTGACTCAGGTGTTATTTTTTTCTCAGGACGTTTCTCTGGCTTCTCCTGATAACATTAGTCTTTCCTTCCAGTACTTCTATCTCTGTACTTTGTTCGGTACTAGTACCTTTGCACTACCACCTGGTGCCCATAATAGTGCATGGCACATCATGGGTACTTAGTAAATAAATCTGTGTTAAATAAATGAATTTCCTAGAAAGCCTGAAATACTCTCTTGAGTAGCCCAAATACTCATCATCTCCATTTTGGCTTAATACTTTGGTTTATTAGAAGACACTTTATAATAATAGAAAGAACATAGTCTTTGGAATTGGACATAAATAGTTTCTGATCCTGGCTCTTCCAAAACAAATTATTCTTTTGAACTCAATTTCCTTTTCTGTACAGTATAAGTAATATTTCCTTATTACACATTATATTGAGTCTTAATTAATTTGAGGATTATTGTGAGGTTAACTAATATGAAAACCCCCCCAAAGAGAGTTTTATACATAAAGCACTAAGTAGGTGCTCAGTAAGTAGCTGTAAGTATTATTGCTTCAATTATATGAGAAGTAATGTATAATCTCTGAAAAGCAAACAGATTTTGCTTTTTCCTCTGCATTTTGCTTTCCTGCGCCAGCAGATACCTTGATCCGTTAAAGAGAAGTGCTTGGCCCTTACATTATTTATTTATTCAGTAAATACTGACTGCCTGCTATGTGTCAGGCACTATTCTTGGTGCAGAGGATACAGTAGTAAATACAAAAGAGAAAAATTCCTATCCTCATCAAGTTTATATTCTAATAAGGGGAGCAGACAAATTTGAATAGCATGATCCAGTACCATGAATTCTGTGTGATTCTTGTCACTTCATTATATTGTTCAATAGATGTATTCTCACGTTCATTTGTTTTTAGTATCCCACACTAAGTAGTTCCTCACGGTGCTTCCACTGATCTCTGTGACTTTCTTTCTTGGCTGTTATATCGGTCGTTCACTGTGTTAAGGAGGTAGGCTACCGACAGTGGGGAGGTAATAGAACAGCATGTTTATCACCAAACCCCAGAACTAAGGATGATTGGGAATACTAATTCTCAGAAGTTAGGCTAAGGAGCAAGGGGACAATCTCTGAGCCCTTATTCTTGCCTTTACAGGACAGACTGTAGAAATTTAAGAACTGAAAGGGACTCTAATCTCCATGCTTACAAACCCAGAAATTGAGGCCCGTGGAAAGGAAGTGACTTGCTCAAGGTCACAGAGCAGCTCCAGGAGATACTGGTCTCTTAAATTCCAACTTGATGCTCTGTTTACTTGTTCTACGTATCTGAAAGTTTTCTTTGGAAAACTGTTCACTCTTCTTTAATTTGGTTCTATGAGAACTCCTTCAGTTAGGGGCAAGAAGATAAGAAAGGAGACAAGAAAGTCTGAGAAGAGCAAAAGGCTCTAGAACAGAGGACATACCTGTGACTCTGCTAAGCACTTCACTTGGGTTGTCAGCAAGAGCTGCATGGAGTAGAACTGGCCTTTCATCTTTGGAATGGAGTTGCATTGCTGATTATCCGCTTTGGTTCATTGGCTCATTAGCCATTTGATATGGGCTATTCTGTGGGCGGGGATTTTCAGTATCTAATGTGATGTGGTTGAATGTATTTTTACTCAAGTAGACCTACGAGAAGTCCAAGAACTCATAAGATTTTATTAAACCATTAATAAATCTGTCTATCTGAGCCATTTGGAAAGAGGAACGTTCTAGCTTAATATATTGCCTTGACAAGTGATGTACTCTTGTACATTGTGTTGGTCTCTCTTCCAAGTAAGGAGCATGCTAAACTTAGTTTCTCGGCTGAATGTTGGGTCATCTTTTTAACTGTACGTGTGCAGATGACTCATATTTGTATTCCTTTACTTCCCAGTTAGAATTGTTGTATGTAATTTAGGTCCTTTTATTTATTGCATACTTGTAAAGCGTTTTTATAAACTGTTTAAATAATTGGTTTTCTTGATGAAAATATTTGATTTTCCTTTACGTCTCCTGCTCATTTGTCACATTTTTCTTTTCCCACCCATAGTCCTACTTTTTTCCAGGCAGAGCTGTGGATCAAAGAATTGTAAGTTATTATTTTTGGTATCATTTATCCCTCTCTATCACTTTCTTTTCAGTTAGAAGAAATCAGTTAGCCAATCACCCTACCTATTTTTAGTCAGTAAAATTCCCTGTTTGTCTATATAGAAAATAACTTTTAAGTTATTGGGTTTTAAAGGTTCTATTGGAGTTGGGACATATCTATGCTCAGGTTTATTAAATCTGTAACAATTGTTGAAGCTCAACTGAATTGGAAAAATATTTCAAAGTTAGCTATTATATAGAAAGGAAAGTAAGTGCCTTTATTTTCGCATTGATAAAACTAATTTATTGAATAATCTTTATTTCTGGAGTTTGCAAAATCACTGAAAGTTTAGTCTCTAGTTTCAAGGACTCACTTTGAGTTATCCAAACTCCCGGTCTAGTTGATTTTTTTTTAAGAAAAAAACCCATATTTCTTCTTCTGGATCATAAATACAATATTTGAACTAAAACCTCGATGGTATCTTGTATTATTCTCTTCTTTGGGATTCAGTTTCATTTTTGGATTTCTAGAATGAAGCTTCACTTTCTCCATAATCTTAGAAGCATGTTTTTAAAACAGGACTCCACATTTACGAACACAAAAGTCACTTGTTCATGTTTAGCAACAAACTAGTAATTTTCATTATTTCAAAAAAATAATAATAGGATAATTTCAGTAACACCATGTGGTTTCACTTTGTCTTAAGGTAAGTGTAGTGATAAGTTAGTATAAGGATTTTAGACTTTCTCTCTGAGGGTTTTATATTTAACGCTCATTGTGCATCAGCAATGTTCTTGACGCTGAGAGAGTGGTCTGCATTTGTGTCACATTCCTTTTCATTTCCAAGGACTAGTGTTTATGATTCTCGAGCCCGGGAAAGATTGCGCCAGATTGAAGAGCAGAAAGCACTGGCATTACAGCTTCAAAACCAGGTAAAACAATATTTTTGAGATAATAAATGAATAGCACATCCAGGTTGAAACTAATTTTAGAAGGTTACCTGGATTTGGGATCAAAGTTGTTGTAACTGCAAGATAGTGTGGTAGCATAGCATTGTATGATAAGTAGTCTATGTTCTTGGCCTCTCCAGCTAGTACTACTTAGTGTACATAGACAAATAGTAGATTTCTTTATTCCACTTATTTTGAAGCTCTGTTTTTCAGAGACTGCAGGAACAAGAACATTCAGTACATGATTCAGTAGAACTGCATCTTCGTGTGCCTCTTGAAAAGGAGATTCCTGTCACGATCGCCCAAGAAACAGGAAAAAAAGGTCATAAATTAACGGAGAGCGAAGATGAATTTCCTGAAATCACAGAGGTAAATTATATACTGTAAATTCCTACACTAGCAAGTGTTGTGTTTAGAGAGAATTCTTTGGACAAATTTCAAACATAAAAGTAATCTGGTATTTAAATTGTATTGCATACTCCTGCTTTCATTTGTATTGCGTACCAATCTTGGCTTTATTTTTAAAGGATTATTGAAAATTCAGGAAAGAATTATGGGTGACTTTTAGTGACTTCAGTAAAAAAGCATTTAATAAATTTGTGTTTCATTTCATGTGCACTTTTACTTAATGCATGTGTCTGGTACTTTGATATCAAATAGTAAGTTGAGCCTTACCTTTTTTTTTAATCAATAAAACGCAGAATAAAAATTTGGAAAATACATAACAGTCTGCATACATTTAAAAATCTGTTCCTTAATTCATTCTTCTGTTTGAAAAACTATCATATAGCTGGTGAGTGTAACACATTTATTATAGTTCTAATGAATTCCACAGTTTTACATTAAAAAAGTAAAACAAATTTTTCTAGGAAAATGTTTCTGAAAGACTTCACTACCTTTATTCCCTTATTGCCTTTGAGAAAGATTCTATTTCTCAGGAAATTGTTTGAACCAAAGATATAAAATATAATTAGGTCTTCTTATGAACTTAGGAAATTTGACAGCAAAAGGTTATTTCAGACTTCAGGAATAATATGAAACAAGGGTCTGAAATGTACTGAAACAGAGAAGGGAGGACAAGCTAGGTTGGAAGGAAGTAATCAGGGAGATTACTGGAAGGAATAGAAACCAAAATGTTAGAAGTAAATAGTTGATTTAAGTCTAGGGATTGCATGGAGCTTGGTGAGAGATTGCTATGTCCAAGGCCATGTATGCTTGATCTCTGACACTTCTTGTTTCCCTAGGAAATGGAGAAAGAAATAAAGAATGTATTTCGTAATGGGAACCAGGATGAAGTTCTGAGTGAAGCATTCCGCTTGACCATTACACGCAAAGATATTCAAACTCTAAACCATCTGAACTGGCTCAATGATGAGGTAATCTCACAGTCGTTTTTATATTCAAAGAGTAAGTGAACATCAAGTGGAAACGAAAGGTATTATTTCACTGTTTCTCAAAATGTGGTCCTTGGATGACCTGCTTCAGAATCAGCTCTCACAGCCCTCTCCATTCTCCTGAATAAGTTTGAGGCAGTGTGGTAGAGTTATGTATTTTAAACAAACATCTCAGGTGTTTTTTTTATGTACCTTAATGTCTGAGAACTGCTGATTTATCTTTTTATGTGTTGAAGATTTGGATGCTGAGGGAGAGGACATTCGCTTATTGGTATTCTCGCTCTGTTTAAGGCACCACCTGCCCTGCAGTTCACATCTTTTGAGCAAATTTTTTTTTTTTTTTTGCGGTACGCGGGCCTCTCACTGTCATGGCCTCTCCCGTTGCGGAGCACAGGCTCCGGACGCGCAGGCTCAGCGGCCATGGCCCACGGGCCCAGCCGCTCCGCGGCATGTGGGATCTTCCCGGACCGGGGCACGAACCTGTGTCCCCTGCATCGGCAGGCAGACGCTCAACCACTGCGCCACCAGGGAAGCCCATTGAGCAAATATTTAATAGCTGACCATGTTGCAGCATGAAGGAATACTTTGGGATTTCCATATAGGAATCCATTTCTACTACCCTTTCTTTCTCTACTTAGGTCACTTATGTTATGAATGGGAAGCTTTCTAAAATAGCCTACATTTATACTTGTAATTTTTTAAACTGACATAGAAGTTACATTATTAAATATTTGATGTATTGAGTTAAAAAAGAAAAAAGGTATGGCCCTCAGCTCCTGAGAGTTCTAATTATTTTATGTAGATTAGTTACATTAGAATCTTTAAACTGATCTGTCCTATTCCTAAACCTGTAGGAGCCTACAGGCTTAGGAAGGATACTTTCACAGCAAAAGAAGAGAGCTGGGTTGGGATTTTTTCCCTAAGTACCTGCCTCCTTTCTTAGGAGCATTCCTGCCAGATATCTTGGTGTACTCAAGCTTCATAGCTATGGATACTTTTTAGATGCTCAATATAGTAAGCACTAGATATTCTAGGTACCTGTATCCTGGCCTTGTATGTTTAAGACCTTCCAAATACTAATATTGGCCAACGTCTGTTGGGCATTTACCTCATGTTATGCAGTATTGTTTTTGAACTCAAATACCACTTTTTTTTTTTTTTTTTTTTGGCAGTACGTGGGCCTCTCACTGTTGTGGCCTCTCCCGTTGCGGAGCACAGGCTCCGGACGCGCAGGCTCAGCAGCCATGGCTCACGGGCCCAGCCGCTCCATGGCATGTGGGATCTTCCCAGACCAGGGCACGAACCCATGTTCCTGCATCGGCAGGCCGACTCTCAACCACTGCGCCGCCAGGGAAGCCCCCAAATACCTTTTTTTTTTTAACATCTTTATTGGAGTGTAATTGCTTTACAATGGTGTGTTAGTTTCTGCTTTATAACAAAGTGAATCAGCTATATGTAAACATACATCCCCATATCCCCTCCCTCTTGCGTCTCCCTCCCACCCTCCTTATCCCACCCCTCTAGGTGGTCACAAAGCACCGAGCTGATCTCCCTGTGCTATGCGGCTGCTTCCCACTACCTATCTGTTTTACATTTGGTAGTGTGTAAATGTCAGTGCCACTCTCTCACTTCGTCCCAGCTTACCCTTCCCCCTCCACGTGTCCTCAAGTCCATTCTCTACATCTGTATCTTTATTCCTGTCCTGTCCCTAGGTTCATCAGAACCATTTTTTTTAGATTCCATGTATATATGTTAGCATACGGTATTTGTTTTTCTGACTTACTTCACTCTGTATGACAGACTCTAGGTCCACCCATATCACTACAAATAACTCAATTTTGTTTCTTTTTATGGCTGAGTAATATTCCATTGTGTATATGTGCCACATCTTCTCTATCCATTGGACACTTAAGTTGCTTCCATGTCCTGGCTATTGTAAATAGTGCTGCAGTGAACGTTGTGGTACATGACTCTTTTTGTACTCTTTTTCTTCTTTTTCTTCTTTTGTACTCTTTTTCTGAAGCTTCCCATTCATAACATAAGTGACCTAAGTAGAGAAAGAAAGGGTAGTAGAAATGGATTCCTATATGGAAATCCCAAAGTATTCCTTCATGCTGCAACATGGTCAGCTATTAAAAAGAGTACAAAAAAGAGTATGCCCAGTAGTGGGATTGCTGGGTCATATGGTAGCTCTATTTTTAGTCTTTTAAGGAACCTCCACACTGTTCTCCATAGTGACTGTATCATTTTACATTCCCACCAACAGTGCAAGAGGGTTTCCTTTTTTCCACACTCTCTCCAACATTTATTGTTTGTAGAGTTTTTGATGATGGCCATTCTGACCGGTGTGAGGTGATAACCTTATTATGGTTTTGATTTGCATTTCTCTAATGATTAATGATGTTGAGCGTCCTTTCATGTGTTTGTTGGCAATCTGTATATCTTTTTTGGAAAAATGTCTATTTAGTTCTTCTGCCCATTTTTGGATTGGTTGTTTGTTTTTTTGATATTGAGCTGCATGAGCTGCTTGTATATTTTGGAGATTAATCTTTTGTCAGTTGCTTCATTTGCAAATATTTTCTCCCATTCTGAGGGTTGTCTTTCGTCTTGTTTATGGTTTATTCTAAGTGTTTTATGTGTTCTACTCATGTCATAATCACCACAACCCTTGGAGGTAGATACTGTAATTTTATCATCTCCATTTAATAAAGAAACAAGGCATAGAAAGATTAAGAAACTTGCAAGGTTACATGACTAGTAAGTAGCAGAGCCAGGATTCAGACTCAAGCATTGGGTCTTATCTATTATGTCATACTGCCTCAGAATCTTAAATTGGATCCCGTTTTAGGATTAGATATATAGGATTTGAGAACCATGTCTTGTCCAGTAGGTTGATTTTCTATGGGGCCAGCTGAACTAACCCTACCGTCTTTGCCATTGGTGAGTTTATAAGATATAAATTTCAGAAGTTCACCACTCCCTGAATAATATCTTTGACCAAGAATAGTAAAGAAATTATGGTTTGATACTGTCTTGCTTTAGGGGAAACATCCCTTGCTTCTTGTGGCTCAGAATAGTGATATTAGAATATTGGGTGAAATAACGGGAAAAAAAGAGCTCACCAAATCAAAGGGCAAAATGAAAATCAAGAACAGTCATAAGTATCCACCAATTAAGTGTTTTTGATATGGAGATATTAATCTGTGATCTTTTACCATTTTTTGACTGCCACTGCTAAATGGGGAAGAGTCAGTTATTCTATAGGGATTGTAGCTCGTGTTTGTTGTAAATTATACAGAACCTTCTAGGGGGCAGCAATGAGTAGGATATGAGCTGAGTTCTTGCTATATATTCTGGTATTACCTCAGTGAGCTCCCTTACAGAGGCAGCATTCATCAGGACGTATTTTCCATTCCCTGGGCCCACCAGAGGCTGGATTTTTACCAAAGTTCATGGAAATTACATTACTTAGAAGAGACAAGGGAAAGGAAAGATTCCTTGCCTACTTTATCTCTACCACACCTACCCATAACTTTTTTTTTTTTTTTTTTTTGTGGTACGCGGGCCTCTCACTGTTGTGGCCTCTCCCGTTGCTGGGCACAGGCTCCGGACGCGCAGGCTCAGCAGCCATGGCTCACGGGCCCAGCCGCTCCGCGGCATGTGGGATCTTCCCGGACTGGGGCATGAACCCATGTCCCCTGCATCGGCAGGTGGACTCTCAACCACTGCGCCACCAGGGAAGCCCTACCCATAACTTTTGTAAGGAGTACTTGTCTTCTGAGTTCAGAATAATGTTAACCTTGAAAGCAGGTGCAAATTCACATGTCCATGATGATGATGAGAACTGTTATAATAAGTACTTTAATAACTATTTTAACTATTTTAAAAAGCACCATTTTCAAAGTACCACATTTCTCAGGCTTTTAGAATTACTGCCCTTGAGAAGCTAATACCATTCTGAAGGGGAATTAGTAGATATCCTTAATTATTCATAATCATTTAAAAATACTTAATTCCATTTCTCAATTGTGAACTCTCAATCTTTTGCAAGTAATTTGCTCTCTCTTCAATGCTATTCTCCTTCCCGCAAACAGATATTTTCATTAATAACCATTTCTTTTCTTTTTGTTTCTCATGTCAGTTTTATAGGCTGCATTAAAATTTTCTCCAAAAGAAGGTGGTTGACACATTATTTCTACTGTTTTATAGACAAGGAGTATAAGATCCTAGAAATGAAAGGGATCAGGTTTAGTTTATAAGGAAAATAAAATCCAGAAGTCCTGTATTTGGGATATGTACAGAAAGCCAGTAGGCTACCCTTTCTCTGCTCTCTTTCGTAAAAGAAGAGTAGGCCACAGTGCCTGTTCATACAACAGGCTTTCTAACATGTTTTTGTTGTTGTTGTTAACATCTTTATTGGAGTATAATTGCTTTACAGTGTTGTGTTAGTTTCTGCTGTATAACAAAGTGAATCAGCTATATGCATACGTATATCCCCATATCCCCTCCCTCTTGCGTCTCCCTCCCACCCTCCTTATCCCACCCCTCTAGGTGGTCGCAAAGCACTGAACTGATCTCCCTGTGCTATGCAGCTACTTCCCACTAGCTCTCTGTTTTACATTTGGTAGTGTATATATGTCCATGCTACTCTCTCACTTCGTCCCACCTTACCCTTCCCCCTCCCCATGTCCTCCAGTCCATTCTCTACGTCTGTGTCTTTATTCCTGTCCTGCCCCTAGGTTCATCACAACCATTTTTTTTTAGATTCTGTGTATCTGTGTTAACATACGGTATTTGTTTTTCCCTTTCTGACTTACTTCACTCTGTATGACAGACTCTAGGTCCATCCACCTCACTACAAATAACTCAGTTTCGTTTCTTTTTATGGCTGAGTAATATTCCATTGTATACATGCGCCACTTCTTCTTTGTCCATTCATCTGTTGATGGACACTTAGGTTGCTTCCATGTCCTGGCTATTGTAAATAGAGCTGCAATGAACATTGTGGTACATGACTGTTTTTTATTTTTTACTTTAAAATATTTTAATTTATTTGTTTGTTTTTATTTTTGGCTGTATTGGGTCTTCGTTGCTGTGCTCGGGCTTTCTCTAGTTGTGGTGAGTGGAGGCTACTGTTTGTTGCGGTGCGCAGGCTTTTCATTATCGTGGCTTCTCTTGTTGCAGAGCATGGGCTCTAGGCGCAAGAGCTTCAGTAGTTGTGGCTCACGGGCTCTAGAGCACAGGCTCAGTAGTTGTGGCGCATGGGCTTAGTTGCTCCGTGGCATGTGGGATCTTCCCAGACGAGGGCTTGAACCTGTGTCCCCTGCATTGGCAGGTGGATTCTTAACCACTGTGCCACTAGGGAAGGCCCCACGACTCTTTTTGAATTATGCTTTTCTCAGGGTATATGCACAGTAGTGGGATTGCTGGGTCATATGGTAATTCTATTTTTAGTTTTTTAAGGAACCTCCATACTCTTCTCCATAGTGGCTGTATCAATTTACATTCCCACCAACAGGGCAAGAGGGTTCCCTTTTCTCCACACCCTCTCCAACATTTATTGTTTGTAGCGTTTTTGATGATGGCCATTCTGACCAGTGTGAGGTGATACCTCATTGTAGTTTTGATTTGCATTTCTCTAATGATTAGTGATATTGAGCATCCTTTCATGTGTTTGTTGGCAATCTGTATATCTTCTTTGGAGAAATGTCTGTTTAGTTCTTCTGCCCATTTTTGGGTTGGGTTGTTTGTTTTTTTGATATTGAGCTGCATGAGCTGCTTGTATATTTTGGAGATTAATTCTTTGTCAGTTGCTTCGTTTGCAAATATTTTCTCCCATTCTGAGGGTTATCTTTTCGTCTTGTTTATGGTTTCCTTTGCTGTGCAAAAGCTTTTAAGTTTCATTAGGTTCCATTTGTTTGGTTTTGTTTCCATTTCTCTAGGAGGTGGGTCAAAAAGGATCTTGCTGTGATTTATGTCATAGAATGTTCTGCCTATGTTTTCCTCTAAGAGTTTGATAGTGTCTGGCCTTACATTTAGGTCTTTAATCCATTTTAAGTTATTTTTGTGTATGGTGTTAGGAAGTGTTCTAATTTCATTCTTTTCCACGTAGCTGTCCAGTTTTCCCAGCACCACTTATTGAAGAGACTGTCCTTTCTCCACTGTACATTCCTGCCTCCTTTATCAAAGATAAGGTGACCATATGTGCGTGGGTTTATCTCTGGGCTTCTGTCCTGTTCCACTGATCTATATTTCTGTTTTTGTGCCAGTACCATACTGCCTTGATTACTTTAGCTTTTCAGTATAGTCTTAAGTCCAGGAGACTGATTCCTCCAGCTCTGTTTTTCTTTCTCAAGATTGCTTTGACTATTCAGGGTCTTTTGTTTCCATACAGATGGTGCAATTTTTTGTTCTAGTTCTGTGAAAAATGCCATTGGTAGTTTGATAGGGATTGCATTGAATCTGTAGATTGTTTTGGGTGGTATAGTCATTTTCACAATGTTGATTCTTCCAATCCAAGAACATAGTATATCTCTCCATCTGTTTGTATCATCTTTAATTTCTTTCATCAGTGTCTTATAGTTTTCTGCATACAGGTCTTTTGTCTCCTTAGGTAGGTTTATTCCTAGGTATTTTATTCTTTTTATTGCAATGGTAAATGGGAGTGTTTCCTTAATTTCTCTTTCAGGTTTTTCATCATTAGTGTATTAGAATGCAAAAGATTTCTGTGCATTAATTTTGTATCCTGCTACTTTACCAAATTCATTGATTAGCTTTAGTAGTTTTCTGGTAGCATCTTTAGGATTCTCTATGTATAGTATCATGTCATCTGCAAACAGTGACAGTTTTACTTCTTCTTTTCTGATTTGGATTCCTTTTATTTCTTTTTCTTCTCTGATGGCTGTGGCTAAAACTTCCAAAACTCTGTTGAATAATAGTGGTGAGAGTGGGCAACCTTGTCTTGTTCCTGATCTTAGTGGAAATGGTTTCAGTTTTTCACTGTTGAGAACGATGTTGGCTGTGGGTTTGTCATATATAGCCTTTATTGTGTTGAGGTAGGTTCCCTCTGTGCCTGCTTTCTGGAGGCTTTTTATCATAAATGGGTGTTGAATTTTTTCAAAAGCTTTTTCTGCATCTACTGAGATGATCATATGGTTTTTCTCCTTCAGTTTGTTAATATGGTGTATCACATTGATTGATTTTCATATATTGAAGAATCCTTGCATTCCTGGGATAAACCCTACTGGATCAGGGTGTATGATCCTTTTAATGTGTTATTGGATTCTGTTTGCTAGTATTTTGTTGAGGATTTTTGCATCTATGTTCATCAGAGATATTGGCCTGTAGTTTTCTTTTTTTGTGACATCTTTGTCTGGTTTTGGTATCAGGGTGATGGTAGCCTTTTAGAATGAGTTTGGGAGTGTTCCTCCCTCTGCTATATTTTGGAAGAGTTTGAGAAGGATAGGTTTTACCTCTTCTCTAAATGTTTGATAGAATTTGCTTGTGAAGCCATCTGGTCCTGGGCTTTTGTTTGCTGGAAGGTTTTTAATCACAATTTCCATTTCGGTGCTTGTGATTGGTCTGTTTATATTTTCTGTTTCTTCCTGGTTCAGTCTCAGAAGGTTGTGCTTTTCTAAGAATTTGTCCATTTCTTCTAGGTTGTCCATTTTACTAGCATAGAGTTGCTTGTAGTAATCTCTTATGATCCTTTGTATTTCTGCAGTGTCGGTTGTTACTTCTCCTTTTTCATTTCTAATTCTGTTGAGTTGAGTCTTCTCCCTTTTTTTGTTGATGAGTCTGGCTAATGTTTTATCAATTTTGTTTATCTTCTCAAAGAACCAGCTTTTAGTTTTATTGACCTTTGCTATTGTTGCCTTCATTTCTTTTTCATTTATTTCTGATCTGATCTTTATGATTTCTTTCCTTCTGCTAACTTTGGGTTTTTTTTGTTCTTCTTTTTCTAATTGCTTTAGGTGTAAGGTAAGGTTGTTTATTTTAGATGTTTCTTGTTTCTCGAGGTCGGATTATATTGCTCTGAACTTCCCTTTTAGAACGGCTTTTGCTGCATCCCATAGGTTTTGGGTCATCGTGTTTTCATTGTCATTTGTTTCTAGGTATTTTTTGATTTCCTCTTTGATTTCTTCAGTGATCTCTTGGTTATTAAGTAGTGTATTGTTTAACCTCCATGTGTTTGTATTTTTTACAGATTTTTTCCTGTAATTGATATCTAGTCTCATAGCATTGTGATCAGAAAAGATACTTGATACGATTCAATTTTCTTAAATTTACCAAGGCTTGATTTGTGTCCCAAGATATGGTCTATTCTGGAGAATGTTCCATGAGCACTTGAGAAGAAAGTGTATTCTGTTGCTTTTGGATGGAATGTCCTATAAATATCAATTAAGTCCATCTTGTTTAATGTGTCATTTAAAGATGTGTTTTCTTATTTATTTTCATTTTGGATGATCTGTCCATTGGTGAAAGTGGGGTGTTAAAGTCCCCTGCTATTATTGTGTTACTGTTGATTTCCCATTTTATGGCTGTTAGCATTTGCCTTATGTATTAAGGTGCTCCTATATTTGGTGCATAAATATTTACAATTGTTATATCTTCTTCTTGGATTTATCCCTTGATCATTATGTAGTGTCCTTCTTTGTCTCTTGTAGTAGTCTTTATTTTAAAGTCTATTTTGTCTGATATGAGAATTGCTACTCCAGCTTTCTTTTGGTTTCCATTTGCATGGAATATCTTTTCCATCCCCTCACTTTCAGTCTGTATGTGTCCCTAGGTCTGAAGTGGGTCTCTTGTAGACGGCATATGTGCGGGTCTTGTTTTTGTATCCATTCAGCCAGTCTGTGTCTTTTGGTTGGAACATTTAACCCATTTACATTTAAGGTAATTATTGATATGTATGTTCCTATTACCATTTTCTTAATTGTTTTGCATTTGTTTTTATAAGTCTTTTCCTCCTCTTGTGTTTCCTGCCTCGAGAAGTTCCTTTCACATTTGTTGTAAAGCTGGAGTGGTGGTGCTGAATTCTCGTAACTTTTGCTTATCTGTAAAGGTTTTAATTTCTCCCTCGAATCTGAATGAGATCCTTGCTGGGTAGTGTAATCTTGGCTGTAGGTTTTTCCCTTTCATCACTTTAAAAATGTCCTGCCACTCCCTTCTGGCTTGCAGAGTTTCTGCTGAAAAATCAGCTGTTAACCTTATGGGGATTCCCTTGTATGTTATTTGTTGCTTTTTCCTTGCTGCTTTTAACATTTTTTCTTTGTATTTAATTTTTGATAGTTTGATTAATATGTGTCTCAGAGTGTTTCTCTTTGGGTTTATCCTATATGGTTCTCTCTGTGTTTCCTGGACTTGATTCACTATTTCCTTTCCCAAGTTAGGGAAGTTTTTGACTGTACTGTCTTCAAATATTTTCTCAGACCCTTTCTTTTTCCCTTCTTCTTCTGGGACCCATATAATTCGAATGTTGGTGCGTTTAATGTTGTCCCAGAGGTCTCTGAGACTGTCTTCAATTCTTTTCATTCTTTTTTCTTTATTCTGCTCCCTGGCAGTTATTTCCACCATTTTGACTTCCACTTATCCGTTCTTCTGTCCCAGTTATTCTGTTATTGATTCCTTTTAGAGTATTTTTAATTTCAATAATTGTGTTGTTCATCACTGTTTGTTTGCTCTTTAGTTCTTCTAGATCCTTGTTAAATGATTCTTGCATTTTCTCCATTCTGTTTCTGAGATTTTGGATTATCTTTACTATCATTACTCTGAATTCTTTTTCGGGTAGTTTTCCTATTTTGTCTTCATTATTTGGCCTTGTAGGTTTTACCTTGCTCCTTCGTCTATAACATATTGTTTTGTCGTTTCATTTTTTGTTTTTTTTTTGATGGTTGGTGCTGTATTCCTGTCTCACTGGTTGTTTGGCCTGAGACATCCAGCACTGGAGTTTGCAGGCAGTTGGATAGAGCTGGGTCTTTGTGCTGAGATGAGGACCTCCAGGAGGTCTCATTCTGATTAATATTCCCTGGGGTCTGAGGTTCCTGTTAGTCCAGTGGTTTGGACTCAGAGCTCCCACTACGTGAGCTCGGGCCCAACCTCCACCCTGGGAACCAAGATCCTGCGAGGTTTGGGGCACGGTAAAAAAAAGAAGAGGAAAGAAAGAAAGAAAAAAAGGAGCAGTACAATATCAAAGAATAAAAGACAAAATAAAAGTAGAAAGATAAAAAATATATTAGGAAAAGTTAAAATGTAATTGCAACAACTGCAACAAGGCAAAATAAAACCACAACAGAAAAAAGGAAGAAAAGACGGGGGTGGAGGACAAGCCAAAAGGAGAGATCACTAACAAAGTATAAAGAATAAAATAAAATTAGAAAAATAAAAGATTTATTAGTAAAAATATAAAAGAATCAACAACAATGAATCAACAAGGTAAAACAAAACCCCAATCTAAAAGAGGAAAAAAGAAAAAAAAAAAAAGCCTTGGCCATGGGGGTGGAGTTTAGGCTGGGCTGGCACTTAGGCTGGGGTGGGGGGTGACGTTTGAGCATGGGGTTGGGCCTAGGTGGGTGTCGTTTAAGTGTGGGGCGTGGCCTCTGCTTAGGACCTGTGGGGAAGAGGAGAGGCAGCATGTGGAAAGGAGGGCCTCAGGAGTGTAGAGTTCCAGAGTTTGGAGGTAGGGTGCTGAGTGAGGGTGTGTGGGTGGGGTTTAGGCTCAGCTCGTTGGAGGGGGTCTCCGACTGTAGAGTCGGGGCCCTGGGTGGGGGTGTAGGGGCGGGGCTTGGGCTCTCCACGGCAGGAGGGAGGCTCCGAGGGCAGCGGATTAGGCCTGGGAGCCCAACAGGCTTCCCGGTGCCTAAGTGGACAGGGAAAGTACTGGCCCCGTTCCCTTCCATTCCTTCGTGCCCCTCCCCCACTATCTCCCCCAGGGTCTCCTGTCGCTGCTGGACCCCTAACCATGGGTGGGTCCCGCTGGTTGTAGGAACTCTTCCCCTCCCCCAGTCACCTTCAGGGGTGCTGGTCCTGGAGGTCCGGCCTTAACTTTTGCTCCCCCTTCCCTCCCTCCCACTCCCTCAGGACCCGCGTGGCTGGAGGGGGCCTCAGTGGGCAGAGGATCAGGCCCGGGATCTCAGCAGGTTCCTGGGGGTTCAAGTGGGCAGTGGAAACCTGGCCACACTCCCTTTTGATCCCCTACCCTCTCAGTGGTTCCCCAATTTACCCCTTCTCCTCCCTCAGCCACCCCTCGGGGCACCAGTCCCATCCTGCCTTCACTTCTCCTCCCCCTTCCTTCCCCCAATGACCCACGTCCTACCCAGTTGCTGGGGGTTCCTCCCGCCCCCTTAGGTGTCCATGGTCCCCCACTGGTGCCTGGTAGGTGCCCTAGTTATGAGGAGACGTGAATTCTGCATCCTCCTAGTATGCCATCTCGACCCCCCAACATGTTTTTAAGAATGGATTTTTATATAGGCGAATAGTTAAATTCTATACAGCTTCAAAGGACTAATGATTGACAGGATTAACATTTTACCTTACTATAAGAAAATGAAACTTCTCAAAATTGGAATGTGGAAAGTGTCTGCCTTGTGAAGAATGGAAAATGAGGCTGGAAAGCTAATAACATATAGATGGGGATTTCTATATCAGGTCTGGTGATTAGTTATTAAAAGAAATTTCTAGGGCTTCCCTGGTGGCGCAGTGGTTGGGGGTCCGCCTGCCGGTGCAGGGGACACGGGTTCATGCCCCAGTCCGTGCCCCGGTCCGGGAGGATCCCACGTGCCGCGGAGCGGCTGGGCCCGTGGGCCGTGGCCGCTGGGCCTGCGCGTCCGGAGCCTGTGCTCCGCGGTGGGAGAGGCCACAACGGTGAGAGGCCCGCGTACAGCAAAAAAAAAAAAAAAAAAAAAAAAAAAAGAAATTTCTAATTAAGGGAAGGAAGACAGGGTTAAAGAGAGGAGGAATTAGTTGCAAAAGTAGATTGAAAGTCACAATTAAACAAAAGGAAATATTTTTAAATGTATGTCAGTAATAGAAATTATTTATTATTTCCTGGAGATTGAGTTGAATAACTTCTGGAATCCAAGTCTAAGATTTTAGGTTAATGATCCTGAGGAGAGGACTACTTTAGACTTTGTGTTTCTCTTTATGGCCTGCTAATTCTGCTTCTTAGAGGGCCTAAAAGTTGTTTTATAAAGCATCAGATAAATTTAGAAATACGTGGAAATTATTTAGGCATACAAGTAAATGAATCTGACTTCTTCTGGTCTTGATAGAATAAAATGGATCAGATTTACTCTTTCAGCTTAACTAGAAAACTAGATAAAACATCAAGCAAGAATTTTCAGACATTGGATAACAGTGATTCCTGAGAGAAGGGAAATGAAGAGGATGAGCCTATGATTTCCACAGCTTACTGGGGTGGTGTGTTGAGGGGAGAGAGCTGGTAAAGCCTGGCAATGCCTGGCAGTCTTGTGAGTGGAGGAGACAGAGTTCAGGGAGGCCAAAGTGGCTAAGGTTTGTGAGATAAGTACTGGAGGGGAAGTTGCTGAGCAAAGAGAAAGCTCCAGAGATGTGCAGTGGGCCCCCCTCAAATCTTTGGCTGAGTACTGATCTGTACATATATGGGAAGAAGCTACCAGAGCCTGGGGAAAGAACCACCAGAAAGAAGGAATCAGAACAAGCCTGAGAGCTAACACAGGTGCCAAGAATAGTTCATGTCCCAACCATCTAGAGTAGAAAAGTTGTGGGGCATTGAATAGAGTCCTCAAAAGGGCATTGCTTCAAGAGTGGGGCCAAAGTGACCTTAGAATAAAGGCTGCCTGAACCCATGGTAACAAGCTTAAATACAAGTCTTGAAAGCTTGAAGCTGATCCAACTAACTTCAGTATATCACAGAACAAAGCCCAACAATATTTAAAGGAACACAGCAAATTCTGGTAACAACAAAACCCAACAACATGAAATTCACAATGTCTAGCATCCAATTAAAAATTCCCAGGCATGCAAATAGAAGAAAAATATAACAAAGGGAAAAAACAGTCACTATAGAAATACCCAGAAAAGACAAAAATGATAGGATTAGCCAACAAAGATATTAAAACAGA
This sequence comes from Mesoplodon mirus, assembly GCF_964341445.2. NCBI lineage: Eukaryota > Metazoa > Chordata > Mammalia > Artiodactyla > Ziphiidae > Mesoplodon > Mesoplodon mirus. Next base: position 54,729,343 of record NC_138987.1, on the reverse strand, counting down.
TATCATAAACATATTCACATGTTCAGGAAAGTAGAGGAAAGTGGACCTTGTGAGGAGAAAAATAGAAAATATAAAAGACCCAAATTGAACTTCTAGAGATGAAAAATACAGTATCTGAAATGAAAAATACATGAGATGAGATTAACGTATTAGACACTGTGGAAGGAACAGTTAGTGAACTTGAAAATAGAGCAATAGGAACCATTCAAATGAAATAGAAAAAAGGCTGAGAAAAGATGACTGGAGCTTAGCGAGCTCTGGGGCAGTGTCAAGCCTAAGCATGTAATTGAAGTCCCAGAAGGGAAGGTGGGCTGTAAGTGGTATCAGAAAAAATGTTTAAAGAAATAACGGTGGTCATACAGAGTGAAGTAAGTCAGAAAGAGAAAGACAAATACCGTATGCTAAATACCGTATGCTAACACATATATATGGAATTTAAGAAAAAAAAAGTCATGAAGAGCCTAGGGGTAAGACAGGAATAAAGACACAGACCTACTTGAGACTGGACTTGAGGATATGGGGAGGGGGAAGGGTGAGCTGTGACAAAGCGAGAGAGAGGCATGGACATATATACACTACCAAACGTAAGGTAGATAGCTAGTGAGAAGCAGCCGCATAGCACAAGGAGATCAAATCAGTGCTTTGTGACCGCCTGGAGGGGTGGGATAGGGAGGGAGGGAGACGCAAGAGGGAAGGGATATGGGAACAGATGTATATGTATAACTGATTCACTTTGTTATAAAGCAGAAACAAACACACCATTGTGAAGCAATTATACTCCAATAAAAAATCAATCAATCAATTAATTATTTATTTATTTAAAAAAGAAATAACGGTGGAAGATTTTCCAAATTTGGAAATATACTGACAGATCCAAGAAATTCAGCATACCTCAAGTAGAAGAAACACCATAGTGAAATGTATAATAATCAAATTGCTAAAGACCACTGATAAAGAGAAAACTAATGAAAGCAACCACAGGAAAAGAGACATATTATGTACAGAGGAACAAAGATCTGTCAGAAACCATGTAGGCCAGAGGACAATATAGCTACATCTTTAAAGTACTGAAGGAGGAAGAAAAAAAGCTTGGCAACCTGAATTCTATACCAGCAAATATATCTTTCAAAAAATAAGGCTATACTTTTTTAGGCAAACAAATGCTGAAAGAATTCATCACCAGCAGACTTCTACCGTAAGAAATATTAAAAGATATTTGTCAGGCAGAAGGAAAATATGAGGTAAATGTTTCAATCTACACAAGGAGTGAAGAGCAGTGGAAATGCTCTCAGTTTTTAATATCTCTGAAAGACAATTGACTAGTCAAGTCAAAAATAAAACAACATACTGTGGGGTTTATAACATGTTGAAGTGAAGTATATGACAATCATAAACACAAAGGAGGGGGAAAATGGAAGTACATACTTATCTAAGGCTCCTATACAATACATGAAGTGGTATAATGTTATACGAAGGTAGACTATGCAATAAGTTAAAGACATATAAATCCTAGAGCAACCAGTGAAAAACAAAAACAAAAAACAAAGAGGTATCGTTATAAGCCAGTAATGGAGATAAAATGGAATTAAAAGATACCCAATCCAAAGGAAGGCAGGGAAAGAGGAAGGATACAAAGAACAGATGGGAGAAATAGTAAAAAAAGAACATGATGGTGGATTTAAAACCAACCATCTCAGTAATCACATTAAATGTAAATGACCTAACCCAGCACACCCAATAGAAATATAATGTGAGCCATCTATGTAATTTTAAGTTTTCTAGTGGTCACATTAAAAAAAAAGTAAAAAGAAACAGGTAAAACTAATTTTATAATATATTTTATTTAACCGAATGTATCCAGAATATGTTATTTTGGCAAGTAATAAATCTGAAAATATTGTTAATGAGATATTTTACCTTCTCTTTAAAATGTGTGTATTTTACACTTACAACACAATTTGCATTCGTTATATTTCAAGTGCTCAAGAGTCACATTTGGCTAGTAGCTACCGTATTGGACAGTGTAAACATCCTGTTAAAAGGCAGAGATTGCCAGATTAGGTTAAAAAATAGTCTACAGGAAACCTCTTTTAAATATGAAGATACATATAGGCTAAAAGTAAAAGGATGGAAAAATATACCGTGCCAACACTAAACAAAGGAAAGATGAAGTAACTATATTAATATCGCACCAAGTAGATTGCAGAGCAAGTCATATTACCAGTGATAGACTTTCCGTAATGGTAAAGGGGTAAGTTCATCAAGAGGGTTAACAACCTAGATATGTACAAACCTAACAGAACTTCAAAACAGATGAAGCAAAAACTGAGAAAATTGGAAGGGGAAATAGACAAATTTATAATTACTGTTGAAGATTTCACCACCTCTCTCTCAATAATTAACTGTTTCCAAGAAGTTAAATCTAAGTGATGCTTGGTAAGAGAGGAAACATCTTGCTAAACATTAAGCCCAACTAGACAAACCTAGCACAGGGAGTAGGTTTTCCTTAGGAAATAAAAACTGTGTAAGAAGGGGAAAAAATCAGACAAAATGAGATAAATTAGTTAAGTGAATATGATGGGGTCTACGACATGCTATGCACTCTAACATGTGGAATAAAATGACCAGAATGGAAGTTATAGTGTTTCTAACATGACCCATGGGAAGATTCCATGTCATTATAGTTTACCTCTTTAAAGTGTTTCTTAATAGAACTAGTCCTATTGATAAACCAGGGATTTATGTGAGGTCACAGGGAGAATAATTACAGTTGTCATGACTCCATAAAGATAGATGTTGCCTGCCTCTCTTTCTCTAAAACCTTGGCAGTAATTCTAATAATTTGTTACTTGAATTTGCATGTGAGAAAAATCCTGGACACAGTGAGGGATGCAGTAACATAGAGCTTACCTGAAGTCTGCCTTCTTGGTTTCTATAATATTATTAGATTAGATCTTTTTAGGAGTGAGTGACCTTCTGACTCATAATATTCAGGGGTTGTTGCTTGGTTAGTCTTTTGGGTTTTGTGGTTGACAAGGATAAGTCTAATTTAAAAATCAGAATGAGGGAGACTTCCCCAGTGGCGCAGTGGCTAAGAATCCACCTGCCAATGCAGGGGACACGGATTCGAGCCCTGGTCCAGGAAGATCCCACATGCCACAGAGCAACTAAGCCCGTGTGCCACAACTACTGAGCCCGCGCGCCGCAACTACTGAAGCCCACGCGCCTAGAGCCTGTTCTCCACAACAAGAGAAGCTACCACAAGTAGCCCACGCACCACAAGGAAGAGTAGCCCCCACTCGCCACAACTAGAGAAAGCCTGTGCGCAGCAACGAAAACCCAACACAGCCAAAAATAAATACAATTAAATCGTAAAAAAAAAAAAAAAAAAGTTCAGAATGAGTATGTAGAGCGGAAAATCTGGAGGGGTAAAATAGGAAAACAGCTTTTTTTCCCTCTGAAAGTTATCTTGGTCTCTGCTCAGGAACACTGTCATGCTCAGGACTTTTAGAACATTTATTTCCTAAGTCAGTTATAAGGGTTCAAAGTGTGAAATTGGAAAGGGTTAAAGTCAGGATTGTATTGTGAAATGTTTTACTTCTAAATGCATGAGAAAACAATAGTTTGGCTGGTTTACTGCATGAGAAGGGGAATACAAATAGCAGTCATTTATGTTATTGTGGTAACATACAGGAAAAGGATTGAGTCCTTAGTTTGAAAACATGGTAGTCTTTTAAAGAGAAGCTTTTTTCAGCTTCAACCTGGCAGCTCTTCAAATAAAATCACAAAGGAATAAGACACTATAAACAACCATTCCACCCCCAGACAGGACTGCATAGACAAGTAGGCACTCATGGCCAAAGCTGCAAAGGCAGCAGGAAGGGCAGCTCTTCAGGCACCAGGAGCTGCAGCAAGCAGAGGCAAGTGTGGGCCCCAAAAGAGTGACAAGTGCAAGACAAACAGTAGGCACAGGGCTGACTTATTACTCTTAGCCCCCTATTCCAAAGGGAATTGAAGCTCTTCTGAAGCTAAGAGAGTCCTGTGTGCAGAAAGGCTCTCACCATGGAAGGGGAGGGACCCTTGTCTTCACAAAATACAAGCAAATGCTCTGACCATCACTGCTCCTCTTTCATCTTAAGCACTGTGATCCCTTCTCTCATTTCTTTTTCCTTTATCTTCAGCCCTCTGTGAGATGACGTGTAGGATTCTTTTTGTTCTCCTAACTCCTAGCTTGTTTTTTTGGTATGATTGTGTCTTGGCTGAACTACGGCAATTTTCCTCATTTGGATAGAGTAAGAGCTGAAAAACTGAGGAGAAAAACTCAGATCTAAATTCTGCCTCAGATATCAGATTACATGTCCTCAGTTAATGGGAGGGAACATTGAAGCCACTAAACTCCCTCCTACTGAGATACAGTAGAAATGAAAAAGAACCCAGACCACTCCATAGAGCTAATTAATGAGCTGACTTTGAAGGAAGCCATTTCCCTCTCAGTGGAGAAACCTTGGTTGGAGGCAGAACTGAAGCAGTGGAAGAGGGATTCTTAGTGTGGTGTCCTGATCACTAGGTCTCTGTTCCTGTTCAGCTGGCTTGGTCTTTAGCTTTATAGGTCCACTCTCTCAAAATAACAAAATGAAATAAGAAGCCAAACAACTCAGTCTGTGTAGGTCCAGCTAAACTTAATTGGTTTCTGGCACTCTTTCTTCCTGAAAAAGAGGATAGTCACGAGTAGCATGACACTCATTTATGTCATCCTTTTCACTTCAGGGTAACTATCCCAAAGGTGGTATACCCCTCTGATGGGCACCTGGGGGAGATATATCTCCGGGGCTTTCATGTGCTTGGCTATCCTTATCTCTCTCTGATTTCTTCTACTTCTGTCCTAAGTCCTTGTTGCCTGTTGTAATATATAACTTTTCTGCCCCCATAGGGGGTTTGGCTTACAGTGACTGACAGGTTGTCTGCCTGTTCACTTCACCCCCTGGATTGAAGGGTTTATTTAGCCTCATAGCATGGCTAATATTGTGGGATAGAATGCCGGAGGAATCAGTCCCTTCCTGCTGATTTTCTCTCACTAGAGGATGTAGATTATAGCTGTGAAATCTGTGCTTGCTGAGCAGATCCTCCTGCATTCCTGGCTGCCTTCACAAGCCGAGAAGCATCCTTTAGCACCATTATCTTTGGGGGCAGGGTTAGATTAAAAACCTGGATTGGAGGAATCTGTGATCCTAATTGTGTCATAATTCATTATCATTATTTTAAATAACTGAGCTCCAGTTACCTATTGGGCATCACTCAGCAGAGAATTAACCACAACCTGAGTCCTCTGGGCCTGTTGTTCCGTCTTCAGAGATGCGGGAAGAACAGTGTCTCTCTTCAGTCCTGGCTCTCCCTCCCACCACCCTCAGAGCTCTGCTTCATGGTGAATGTGGTTTCCCTGCAACTGCTTAGGCGTCCTCATCTGTAGGCCCTTTCTCTGGTCTAGACCATATGCTCCGGTGTGTTCCTGGCAGTGCTCCCTGCTGCCTCCCCAGTATGTAGTTGCCTACTATTGGGCAGTAGCTCACTGCTCTGGCCTTCTAGTGTGTAAATATTTGTCAAAGGACCGGGGTGTTTTCCCATTCCCCAAAAAGCATTCTGAAAAATGTGCCTGTTTTCTTAGTCATATTTCCAAGCTTTGGATCAGTTAGCCCATTCATTCCTTGCAGTTGACAGACACTGGCCTGACCTCAGCTGGCCACATAAAGTAAGTATGCAGTAACTTCCGGCACAGTAACTTTCAAGCTTTGGTACCAAGGAGTCCTGGACTTAAAGGAACCGTGGACGACATAGTCATTGTTAGAGAACACATTGTTTCATTAACATATCTCCTGTATCAAGCATTTTAATTTCTTTCACTTATACTTGATATTGGAGGCATAAATGGAATCAACAAAAATGAGGCAGCTAACCATATAGATTCTGGGGGAGAACTTTACTCTTCATGTTTGTCATTTTACTTTCAGGTCTCATGTAATGTAGGTTATACTATATCCATGTCTGCCTCTATAAAGGTGACATTGCTGAGCTACTACCAGTTGAGAGATGTTTTTCCAATATAGTTGATGGTTTATTCTGTCACTCAGTTCTACTTGAGGCCAAAACAGTTTGCTTCTGCTAGGTGGCTTGTTAGGCTGAAAATGCAATCCTTAGTCATGCAGCAGAATTTTCTACCTTTGTGCAGAGTCAGGAGACCTACATAGAAGGATTGAACTACTGATCTTACCTTTATTAACAGTAGACTCTGAGCTCAGGATTTATTTTAATTACTCGCACAGTCCCGATAGATTAAAGGAACTGCTAGTGTGTACCTCATTAAACTGCTTGTACTCCTTCCTTTCCTTTTCTCTGAGTCTCACCTTGTACCACCCCTTCCTCCTCATTTTCCAGTTTTTTTAACCTGATCTTCAGTCTTCTACAAGTCCGGCCAACATCTTCCCATATGTATCCAGAACCATATATATACACACACATCAGCTTTTTCTGTTTTCACTGTATATAACCACCTCAACACCTTCCTCCCTTCTAGTCAGAATTTGATATAGGGACATGAGGCTGTTGGGTGTTGAAGTCATAATTGAATTGATTAGGAAACTAACCTATGCTATGCAATATAGCAACTGTGTTTCCTTCTTACAACACAACTATTTTGAAAGGCTGGAGTATCTATTTTAATACATATACTTTCTTCCCACAGATCATCAATTTCTACATGAATATGCTGATGGAGCGAAGTAAAGAGAAGGGATTGCCAAGTGTGCATGCATTTAATACCTTTTTTTTCACTAAGTTAAAAACAGCTGGTTATCAAGCAGTGAAACGTTGGACAAAGAAAGTGGATGTCTTTTCTGTTGACATTCTTTTGGTGCCCATTCACCTGGGAGTGCACTGGTGTCTTGCTGTGAGTGCCTCTTTTATTACTGATAAAATTTAAAAGAAATCTATGTAATTATAGAATACACAGAGAGTAGTGAATATTAGTTCTACATTTTCACTAGATGACTGAGAGAAAAAGTAGCATTTAGTTGTCTAAAAATTGGATAGATCAGTGAACTCCCTGTCAAGAGTGGGAGATACTTAGACTTTGAAGAAAGCTGTGGAGTTTTCCTTTTCTGGAAATATTTAAAAAAGGAGTTATAAGTCAAAGCAGGCTAAAGGCAAAGGATGGGGAGTAAAAGTGACTTCTTAATGATGCTGGCAACTCAGATTCTATGACTGTTATTTTCTGCCTAATCATGACTTGTCTTGCATACTTGGTAATTTAATATTTTTTATGACTCTGAGAACATGGATACATGAGCTTAATATATTAATAAAAGTATAAAAAGTATTTCACAGTCTGTTTTGAATTACATTTGAAAAGCATAAGCCAAAAGGAAATTCTCCAAGTAAAGAAACAAAACCTAGACTCTTTTACCATCTTTCAGAAAATGTATGGAAATTATCTCACTCAACTTACGTTCTCTGAAGAGCATGTTCTGTCTTCACTGTTACCCACAGTGCAGATGGAGAACCTGAATACTAGAAAAAGGTTTCAGGGCAATTACTGGAGCCACCAGTCAATCAGCCCCCATTGTAGTTCTGAGTAAATAATCCCCCGTTCTCTCCTCTGCAGATTAGGCATGGTATAATGCTAAGCATCCATCAAACTTGTCATGATATCGTAGGAAATCTGGCAGAAGGTTCCAAATTCCAGGGAAGGGAAAAGCTGAGAAACCAGTTTTCTTCACTTCATAAACACAGATTTTTTTTTTTTAATTCCCAGGTTGTAGACTTTAGAAAGAAGAATATTACCTATTACGACTCCATGGGTGGGATAAACAATGAAGCCTGCAGGATCCTCTTGTAAGTAGGGAGTTGAGGACAATGAGTTTGATGTTGGGTATATGTTATGTTTTTCCAGCTATTGAACTCAGTTCTCTGATCCCTTCAATGTAGTGATTAATAAAGGAAATCTTTATCTTGAGTAAGAATGGATATTTTCCATCTAAGTAAGTAAAGTTTAATAATAATATAGTACCAAAAATACGCCCTAATGGGGATAATTACTGTCCCAGTGCTCTAAATACAGAGTGGAGATATACATATAGATACAGAAACTACTTAGAAAGCATCTGCTCCAACCTCCTAAGTTTTCAGATGAAGAAACCAAGACCCACAGAGGTGACTTAGATTTGCTCAGGTCCTACTAGTTAGTGGCTCAACTGGGAACCAGAATGCAGATCTCTTCATATCCCATCTGTTTCTCTTTCCAAAATGTCTATTCCTCACTGTACCATTTTGGCAGCCAGGAGGGGGCTGGGTTCCAGAATGGTGAGCGGTTTGCACTGAAGAAGGTGCTGTGTATGAGGTGTGCACTCAACACAGTGTTGATTGGGACTGAATTTTCACACAGGAGAATCAAGACTATAAATAAATAAATACCTCAGTATTGCTGGAGAAACATTTTTCTTCCATTAGATTGAGTTCTGTAGGCCCATATAAACCAAGGAAAAGAATCAGAACTTGTTCCTCAGGATGGACAGTAGGTAGAAGGAGCCTGGGTATCAAAGGCAGATGTCATGCTTCTCTCAGGTTGACAGGGCAGGCCTGAATTGTGGGACCTCCAAAGGAGGCTTAGCAGTCCAAAGATTCCCTGCCCAGTAGTATATACTGTTTTCCTTAGACGCGCAGAAGAAAACTCTTCCTAAGGATTGTCAACCCCATTCTTGCAGTGGCAGCTGTCATCAGTGTTCCCCAAGCTCATCTCATTCTCCCAATACCTTTAGGCAATACCTGAAGCAAGAAAGCATTGACAAGAAAAGGAAAGAGTTTGACACCAATGGCTGGCAACTCTTCAGCAAGAAAAGCCAGGTACATTTCTTCTTGATGAGATGGAAATCCTGAGACTAGGGTATTGGAAAGAAAAGGATTTTACTGCTTGGTCCCCAGAGACCTTCTGTGTTAGTGTCTAGCCTCACCTCAGCTTGGTCATTTGGTTCCTTGGGGAAGATAGAGTAAGCTATCTGTGGGAAACTAGTAACATGTTTCTTACGAAGAACTAGGTTTTATAAATGCCCAGCTATTTTGCTAAACTTTGATCTGTGGGAAATGTTTGCAGATTGTCTGACTCTTGTGGGAGGGGCCAGCTTTTACACCCTTGGGTGTCATGGAAATCTAAGATAGTCTCCTGTGTGATTAATATGAAATACACAGGCTGGACTGAGATGCTGAATTTTTTTCTCTGAGCCTCTGTTGTTCTGAGTGGGGGACCAGGGTCATCTCTTCAAAATTCAGGGAAACCTGTAAAATTTATATCCTTTGGCTCTTACTTATAATCAAATAAGAAAGAAGGAAGCTTGGAAAGATGTCACTTTTTTTTATTGTTTTTGGCCTTTCAGGAAATTCCACAGCAGATGAATGGAAGCGACTGTGGCATGTTTGCCTGCAAATATGCTGACTGCATTACCAAAGACAGACCAATCAACTTCACACAGGTGAGCCAAGCCTTCAGGAGGGAGCTCTATGACCACCCTGTCTCCAGACTGCCAGATAGATGTTTTTCCCTCCACTTGCTCCACTTAGGGGGCTCTGCTTCAGCTTGTGGCTCATAACACGGGTGGTTACTGCCTGTGCCACGTCACAAGAAAAAGGGGTAGTGATAGGCCACGTCCTGGGTTACCATATATCACATATTGTGATGTATGGGCGGAGCCTTCTTCTCCGCCCATCTCTCCCACCTACCTCAAATCCTGTAAGAAGCAGAGAACTGGGACCAGAGCAAGTTTCCTATAGTTTCCCTTTATTTGGATAGCAGTTAAGTTTTGGAACAGGCCACACCTTGATCTAGTGTAATTTGTTATGCTGCCCTCCTCCCCTGCCCCTCACTTGATGCAGCTGGTCAGTCTTCTTATAGTTTGTGATTGTTTATTTCTGTCCACGTGGTCCTTCGGAGACCAAAGTGGATTGAGACTAGAGATTAGGGGTTATTCTGTGTCCTCCACTTAACTCTTCTGTTTAAATCAATGGCTTTACCAGATTTTTCCACCATAGCCCTTGGGTGGAGCTCACTCTTGCAGTTCCTATAACTCCTCCCGTAAAAAGTGAGTTTTTGATTTTCAAGGGTTGGATCTCATATCCTCTTAAAAGTTTAACATAGAGGACTTGATAGACACTGTTCTCAAAATTCTTGGAGACGTTTGGGTGTACCCTGGGGACTCCTGGCAATGCCCAACAAAACTTCTAAGGTTACAACAATGGAAAATAGCAATAAAGATAGTAATAGAAAGAAAAATATCACATGTGATGAAGAATGAGCCATTTGAAAGATCAGAAATTCAGCTGAGATTATTTTAGTTGAAAACCTTAATACAGAAAGGAGTGTTAGGTCTGCATACAAGAAATGAAAATAAGGGTGTCTCTGTGTCCCTACAGCAACACATGCCCTACTTCCGGAAGCGGATGGTCTGGGAAATCCTCCACCGAAAGCTCTTGTGAAGACTGTCTGAATTAGCAGACGTGGACTTGGGGGAGACCAGCTTTTTGTTGTCTACGGCCAGAGACCTTGGAAACAGCTGCTCCCAACCCTCTGTTCTTGTAAAGTCCTTGATCCTGGACCAGGCCCTGGAGAGATGCACTCACAAGCACATCTGCCTTTCCTTTTGTATCTCAGATACTATTTTTGCAAAGAAACTTCGGTGCTGTGAAAGGGGTGAGGGACATCCCTAAGCTGAAGAGAGAGACTGCTTTTCACTTCTTCAGTTCTGCCATCTTATTTTCAAAGGGCTCCAGCCTCACTCAGTCTCTAATTAGAGGCCTGAGAGCAGCTTGGAAAGACTCTTGATTTCATGTAAACTCTTGTTGTTAGGCCTTACTAAGAGGTAGGAAAGGACGTGGGCAAAAAGGTAGGGATGAAAACCACCAGCATATACACGCACACATACATACACACAGGATTTTCAAGATATGTCACTGGGAGAGTGACTGTCAACTGGACTTTGGGGCACCTGCGTAATTCCCTCCTCCAGGACTTTTCCTATTTATATGCCCTTTGTGAAATCCGTCTGCTTCTGTACAAGGCTGTTTTATCATCTGTAGCTTCTTCCTCTCCTGAGGCACAACACGTGAGCCCTGGATGGACCCCAAAGTCCCAGGCAGTCCTTTCCTTAAAAGCAGAGGCTTGCATGTGCTCACAACACATGATACGGGGAAGACCCACCCAGGGAGCGGTTTAGTGGAGCGACAAGGCACCACTTTTACTGCTACCTACTTCTGACCAAGAAGAAGGACCTCAGTCTTTAGCATAAAATTCCAGCATTGGATGAATGCAGGTCTAGTTTGGTCTGTGGCTAGCTAGTTTAAATATGTTTTCTAACCACAGAGAATTTAATATATATATATATATATTTCACAGGGATATGTTTTTGTTTTTTTTTTGAAGGCTGAATGTGTTCACCATTTTAGCCTGTAGGTTTATTACCATTTTCCAAATTTAGCTCCAGCACGCACAGATCCCAGCCCCTATGTGTAGGGTGTTTGTGGACTTCCTAACAGAATATTTCGATTCCTGGGTGAATTTTGGCTTAGGGGTAGAGGTTACAGAGGGAGGCGAGATTTTCAACTGGAAAACGGGTGGAATTTGGACTGATAACTTGAGATTGAAAAACTGCTATTCCTTTTGTTCTGTGTGGCATCTCCCCACCCTCTGAGCGCTCCTCAGGCTAGATAGTGAAATGATCCAATGCCAGTGTCATTTTGTACTTAAGTTCCAAAATAGGAACATTTTATACTTTTTTCTGTATTGTAATAGGTAGTTTTGTATGAGATCTTTTCTTCTCTTCCCATGTACCTCATCCTTTCCAGCATTGTGCTTTCTCCCTGGGCTTATTTGAAAATTTTACTCTGTTTTATATCAAGCTTGTTTAGTACATTTTTCTATGTGTTACCACAGGTTACAATTTGAAAAGAAAACTATTTTTTTTAAATATTCCATTGTTAACTGAATGTTACTGTTTTCCACTCCAGCAACTAGATGTCCTACCTTTTTCATACTGCCTGCCTTTGGGGGGAAGACCACCTTTTGTTTGTTTGTTTTCTTTTTTTTTCTTCTTTCTTTCTTGCCTGTTTTGTTTTTGTTTTGTTTTGTTTTGGGGTTTTTTTTGGTGTTTTCTATAGGAAATAAATAGCTTTCTATATATGAGTTCCTGGGACTTTCACATTCTCGTTTAGAGAGCTATGGCCTGCAGGCTCATCGTGGGACTCCTGAACATTGATTCTTGGTACTTAATGTATTTAAGTGACAACTTGAAAGGTGACAATATGGTATAGATTTTGGACCATGAATCAAAAAGACCTGAGTTTTTCAGGTACTCTTGCTATTGTCTGGGGGACTCAAAACAAGATACTTCTCTGTATTTATTGTTTGTCCATTTAGATAACATCTGTCTTACCTTCCTCACAGACTTTTTGTACAGACCAAAGCAACAAATATTTATTGCCATGTACAGCAGAAAATGAAACATGCAACAAAAGCACTTTGAAAAATATACAAGGTATTGTTAAGCCTGTCTGAATTTGACCCCACTTTCTGACCAGTGCAGTTTGGTACAAGGTGAAGTTAGTAATCCTGAGATGCCCTGCATGAGTGGGCCAGGCTGAGACACAGGTGGTCCAGGGTGGGAACCAAGTAGACTTAACATAGTGGGGGCCATCCTTTCCAGAGAGCTGCCCAAGAAGAGCAGGACCAGCATCTGGAAACTTTCTTCTTCATTTAAGGGTGGACCTTGATGACAGGGGGGAAAAAATATGACGTTCCTGTATTCCATGGCCAAGGGCATGTTACCAGTGTCTTGTTTAACCTGCTTTAAACTGAAGCCTATTGCTTTCCTTTTCTCCCATCTTCCCCTGTCCTCTGTGTCCAGTGCTCGTAATTACCTGCCTCCCCTAAAAAAAGGAACACTTGATGGATGATAAGCTCTAGATGCCAGATATGAAGCCTTCAGCAGAAACCACAGTCTCAACAATCACTCCTGGACCCTGTACAGAGAAAATCAGACCATTCCTGCCCATTTGAGGATACATGGTGCAAGGCACAGAGGCTAGTTCCATCCCATTTGTCACCTGGGACCCACCGTTGCTCCCGGGAGCCCTGTTTAGGGTTGAATGTAAGCGCTTTTCCCTCATCTGGCCTGGAGACTTTGTGTAAACTGACTCCTCTGTATATGAGGTGCTACATATTTCTCTGTGGTATCAACTCCTCCCTTATTTTGCCCTTGTAATTGTGCTAGCATCTTCTACCCACTGCCCCTAGCAAGATTAGCCCTAAAGTTTTAGTGTTCTGGGATAGAAACAGGTTGCCTGGAAAAGCAGTGCCAGCAGCCATATTCCATAGTCTGTCCGTGGCCACCTGGTTCTACGTGGCCCATAAAAGGCTCTAGTGGGTAGAGAGGGAGGGTTCGCTTCAGAGCCCCAATGTTTTTAACGTTTCAGCTTCTGGTCCTCCTGTGCCATCCCTCCAGCTCTCAAATATGTCTTAACCCAGAGTAAGAGAGGCAACTGACACTCGGCCTTTGTCTCCTCCCTTGCTCCACCTGGATGGGCCAGGGGGGTTGGGGTAGGGTGGAATATGATGCTTTCATCCTGGGAGCTCACATACCCAAGAGAGTCAGAAAAGGACGTGTAACGCTATCAGGCCCTGTTCTTGACTCAGACTACATGCTGAGCTTCTGGCAAAGTGGCCATATTTCCCTACCCAGGAGTAATCTGTCCACAGCTTCAAATTCATCCTAAAATTTGGGAAGGGACAAGTAAGACTCAACCCAGTAGCTTTCCTAATAGCCCAGGCCTTATTTCACCTGTGGTGAATCCTAATATCTGTCTTTTAAGAGCCCATAATTCCTATTCCCAGCTTTGGAGGTGGGGAGTGACGTAATGTAAGGGTAAATGGGGTTATGCTGGTCACCACTAAGAGAAGAGTACTTAGACATGCATCCCCTGTGGGAGAGAAATGGGAAACTAGGAGACTTTTAGCTACAAGATAAACCTCGAGGAAACGTTAGTGCAGGCTGCCTCTCTGGCCTGTCAGGGAGCGGGCGGGGAGAATCCCAGTTGGGAGTGGTTGAACCAGATGTCCAGGGTCTGGTCAAAGTCTAAGATTCTGAAATGTTATTGAGGGCCATAATGCTGCTTGGAATAGAAATTGGTCAAGGTAGAGATTCAAAGTCAAGTTTAAGGCCAGTGTTAACACTGGCTTGATGTTAGAGTTAAGGCGCAGGTCAGTCTTTCCTAATGGAACAGATCATAGCCGCTGACTTTTCTCCATTCTGGACTGAGGCATAACCATCAACTGCTTGACTTCTGGAGATTGTCCTTCCATCCTTTGCAGAACTTTAGTGCTGGGGCAGGAAAGTTGTCGGGGAGAGGCACACAAGGAGCCCAGAGTCTTCCACCTGCTGGGCACCCCTCATCCAATTTACTCTACTGCTTTCACGAATACACAGCGCACACACCCCCAAATCTCACCTCCTTGAAGCCTTCCCTGATTACATTAAAATCTCTTATCTGGACATCTGCAGCGCTTAGAAAATAATACAACCCCACATGGCATATGTATTGTAATCTGTCCTTTACATCAAGAATGGACTGAGACCTGTGTTGCCAGTGAAGGCAGGTGAATGATTTGGTGCTTTTTTTCCAGGCCAGGAGTGCAAGCTGCTTCTCTCTGGCCTGCTTGGGAGGAGTAGGGGTAACTGACTAAACATTTACTTAACCAACATTGCAGGAGTCCGGGGTAGAAGGTCCACTCACATCAGCCTGCAGTGAGGCTGCACCTCCTTTGTGGCCCTAAACCTAATGCCTCACTCTGCCCTTAACAAAAGCCCCTTCCTCAGCAGTTTGGCATGTCCTTCAGGGGTTTCAGTCTCTATGCAAGGGGCCTAATCAAAGTATTTTTTCCCTAACCACACACCTTTCTATTATATAGTTTTCCTTATGTTTTTTTTTTTTTATTTCCAGTGATGTTGTACATCCATTATGGATTGTGTGTCCCCTTCTGTCTGCCTTGTCCTTTAAATGGACTCTTTTACATGCTGCCTGCGTCTTGTCTATTAGCCAGAGCTAAGTTCCTGGAGGGCATTTTCCTCATCTAATACTTCTGGGGAGCCCCTTATGCTAGGTGTTTAATAAGCCTGTGTTTAAGCACTGGGCTTGGGGGCCCTGGAGGGTGGAGTGAAGAGATGGTTTGACCATCTGGTGGAAATGGTTTGACCATTTGGTGGAAATAAAAGCCACCCATCCTCAAAGACCTTAGAGTCTAACTCCTGTAGGAGGCCAGGCAGATACCAAGCAATGGACCTTATCAAGAAGGCAGACTCGGGGCCTCCCTGGTGGCGCAGTGGTTGAGAGTCCGCCTGCCGATGCAGGGGATACGGGTTCGTGCCCCGGTCTGGGAGGATCCCATATGCCGCGGAGCGGCTGGGCCCGTGAGCCATGGCCGCTGGGCCTGCGCGTCCGGAGCCTGTGCTCCGCAACGGGAGAGGCCACAACAGTGAGAGGCCCGCATACCGCAAAAAGAAAAAAAAAAAAAAAAAAAAAAAAAAAAGAAGGCAGACTCATAGGCATATGGTCCAGTTTGAAGCTGGGTATAGATGATGGAGGGGCAGAGGTGGAGATAAGTCAAGGATGATGTTGCCTTTATCTGACTATCTATGTGTGACTCCCTAGTTTTTAAAAGTTGATTTATTTTAAAATAAATTCTGTGGATTTTGCTTTCTTGCTTTGACTTGGAAACTCCCTGGTAAAAAAGGACTCGATGGTGTTTGTCTCTCTGACTGTCTCTCTGTCTCTTTGACTGTTTGTTCTGTCTCTGTCTGTGTCTGTGTCTCCTGATCCAAGCTGGACCAGTGATTGGATCCTCAGTGTGGTCTGGATTCTGGAGTCCACGCCTTAACCAGGAGTCTGAATACTGTTCATTCATTCATTTCATTCCACATACCTGGAATTGAAGTCTGAAACGCAAATAACATGCAAATCTGTGGCTCCTTGGCACTTTTTAAAACCAGACCTGTCTGTGGAGCCAGCCAGAGAGCCCTCCTGAGCCAAACACACTAGTCGGGACTTCCAACCCACCCTGGCTACCTAACAGCATCCCTTGTCTCCTTGCCCCCTCCCACACCCCTTTCTTCTCACCATCTAGCCTCCAGGAAGTGCTTTCGCTGGTCTACCTGTAAAACTCGCACTCCAAAGAATGAAACAAGAAAGCACCAACTTCTGATAAATCTTCCACTATCCCGGTGAAACAGTTTTATCTGTGTTGAGTTAGAAGAGTTGCTTGTCATCTCCAGGACATTCTTTTTTTTTCAATAAATTTATTTATTTATTTATTTTTGGCTGCTACTCTTCGTTGCAGTGCGCAGGCTTCTCATCGCGGTGGCTTCTGTTGTTGCGGAGCATGGGCTCTAGGCGCGTGGGCTTCAGTAGTTGTGGCACGCGGGCTCAGTAGTTGTGGCTCGCGGGCTCTAGAGCAGGCTCAGTAGTTGTGGCGCACGGGCTCAGTTGCTCTGCGGCATGTGGGATCTTCCCGGACCATGGCTCGAACCCGTGTCCCCTGCATTGGCAGGTGGATTCTTAACCACTGCGCCACCAGGGAAGTCCCTCCAGGACATTTCTTGAGTTCTAACATTTTTCTGACACAGTTAAGATTTTTCAGCCGTTTGAAAATGGTTGGAGTGAGGAGAGAAACCTTCAAGCCACTCTTGTTTTCCGATTCCCCAATGTGGTTAAAGATAGCTGACGATTGCCTGGGTCTTCAGATGGGGAGAAGACTCCATCACAGTGGGGACCTGGACCCAATTGTGAGTCAGAGTCAGCCTCTACCCCCAGGTGGCTGGGTTGGTCTTGGGCCCCGCAGAAAGTTACAAAGGGAAGGGGGGTGGGACTCACGTTCCTTAAGGATTTCATGTTCCATATGTGCTTTTTATTCTTTTTCAGATTCTTTTCCATTATAGTTTATTACAAGATATTGAATATATAGTTCCCTGTGCTAGATAGTAGGACCTTGTTGTTTATCTATTTTATATATAGTGTTTGTACCAGATGCTCTTCTGAAACCCAGGCAAGAAAGTTTGCTTCCTTGTACAGCTGAGCTCCGTTTCCCGTCAGCCCACGACCGGCCAATTACCTATGCCGACACGGGCCCGCGAGGCCCTGCACGGTGGCTCACCACCTTTCCAACAGCTCCCCCCATCACTCTGCCCCGGCTCCGTGGTCTCGGCCGCGCAGGCCTGCTTGGTGTTTGTCTAACAAACCCACCTTGCTTCTGCCTCAGGGTCATTCTACTTGCAGCTTCCTGTGGCTGGAGGGCTTTCCCCCAGCCACTCTCCCCCGACTCACTCCCTCACCTCCTCTGTCATTCCCACACCCCAGTTCTCACACTCCCTAGCTCCCTTCATGTTTTCTCTGTAGCATTTCATATCTGACTGTATTATTTACTCATTTGCTTTGTCAGTCTCTCGCTAAAATATTCTGTTTATGCTGCATCCCAGGTGCCTAGAACAATGGAAGGAGAGAACTGTTGAAGGAGTGAACGAATTACAGTTATTCAGCATCTCTGAGCAGTGCCTACCTTCGATATTAAGAGCCTCCACCCTATCAAGTCCTCACTCACTTCCTCGTATATGGTTGACAGGGCAGCTTCCCCCAGGGCCTCTGGCTCCAAATTCATCATCCACTTAGCATTTAGAGTTGTCTTCTTCCAATAATAATAATAAGACTAAGCATTTATTGAGGCCCTGGCCCCAGCTTTATGTGCCAAATCTTTATATACATTACCTCATTTATTCCTTACAAGTGTATGAGGTAGGTACTTTATCCCCATTTCTCAGATGAGAAAACGAGGAGCATAGAGACTGCATAAGTTGCCCAAATTCTCACAGATTGTCAGTGATAGAAACAGAGACTCCAAGCCAAGAGCCTGTGTCCCCGAAGCCTGTGGCCTGCCACTTCACACAGCCAGCCCTGCTCCGTCTCACTTGGCAGGGGTCACGGGGCTCCACCAGCATGAAGCCAGCGAGAGCCCCCGATGAGGTCCGCAAAGACCAAGCCTCCCTCTTTTCCCTCATGAGCAGGTTTGAGGCCCTTACTTGTCTCTTCACCTTAATTTGGAAGGTCAAGGGGAATGTCAGGGCACCTCTCCTTTGGGGTTCATTTCCTCTTGACTTTTCTAGCAAGGGGTACCAAGGAATTCCCTTACCCCTCCTTCGACAGCTCTTTCTCCAACTGACCTTCTTTTTGCCCCCCACTCTTGTCCCCAACTCCAGGTTGCCCATACTAGCAACACTTGTCCTTTGAGGCCTCTGGTTCTAATCCCGAAAGGGGCAGGGCTGAGGACTGGAGGGTGGTGAGTAGGGAGACACCAAGCAGATCCAGCGCATCGCCACCGGTTCTCAGGGATCAAGGGCGTCGCGTGGGGGGACACTTGGGGACACTTTGGGTGCTCCCCAGTGCCCCAGTTTATCTTTTCACTTTTGTCTGTGTCTAGGGCTCTGTCCCCTCAGTATGAAGTTTCCTCTGCCATTCCGTTCCGACTGGTTTGAGAATCTCAGGAATGCAGAGCCCGGTGCCCTCCTGCTCTCCCCTCCCACCTCCGGACAGAGAGCCCCTGTAGAGGCCGAGGGGGAGGAGTCCTGCTGTCTTCCTGGAAAAGAAAGACAGCACACACTCAACCCTTCCTCCCACCCTCTGTCTCTGAGTTTTTCCCCCAAATCAGTCTGCCACTTTCAGCTTCCTCTTAAACAGGCGGCCTTTCCCACCCTCGCCCCTCACTGGGGGCCCCTCTTGATGGTAATTACTCCTAATTGTTTTCCCTTGGCGCACGAGGCCTTTTCTTGCCTGCCCTGAGCCAACAATTCTGTGTCTGCTCAGAAAACGGGCTCAGCACAGACCACAGGCAAGCCCCCTCCGGCCTTAAAACCCAGGCTTTCTAGGTCTGATGCAGAGGGCAGCTTTGACCATGCATCTACTTTAAGGGAAGGCTCTACCTGGACTCTCCCAAGGCAAATTGCAGCAGGGAAGAGTGATTAAACTTCAGGAGCCCATGCCAGCAACAAGAGCCCCTGAGGAGCTCTGAGAACTTCCTTCCATGAAGATCTCAGCACCAGAGAAGATCTACTGGATCTGGCCTGGGGACAGGACCCCTGAATGGGATCTCCAAGCCCCACGGCGTCGGCCTTGGTGGAATGGAGCCGCCCGTCTCCTCAGCCAAGCCCCCTCATCACGGCCACTCATGCAAGCACGTATGCACTCATGTACACACGGCAGCTTTGTGTTGCTCCCTCCTGGCACCCCCAGCTTCTGGATCAGCACCGTGATAGCTAGCGATGGGGCTGGAGGAGGAGGACGAAGGAGGGGGGACCATGGGTAGCAGGGCTGGGAGTGAGAAGAGTTTGGATGGGGGCAGAGATGCCACTGTCCCTTTTTCCCTCAGCAGGGCTGTTGACCCTGATTCGTTCTACCCTCAAAGGAAGGTCCTTAGCAGTCTAGCGCTCTTGAGAATTCTCTATACCTTTTGGAAAAGGATTTGGGGGTGTTATCTAGAGAGGAGAGGATATAGGAATGTTTTATTCATTCATTCAAAAAAATACAAGTGCTTACTATGTCAGGCCCCTGTGTTAGGTTCTGGAAATGTTCTCCACCTCCTGGTCCAAGCACATAACAGTCTGCTCTAGCCCCAGCCTAAAACATTTTGTGCCCAGGGTCCTGTTCCATGGCACCCCCATCAGCCTGAGCCTCATCTCTTCCCATCTATCTCCTCCCTAACTCAGTGCTGCTTTGCCCAGCTGCAAAGCACCTTTTCTAGTGGGCAGAGAAGCCTCTGCAAGAAGGGGCCTGAAGCAAAACATGAGGATGGAGAAAAGGCCAGCTTCACCCAACCCCAGACCTCCAGGGGAGTCTCAAGGACACGCTGTAAAGAGTCTGGGAAAAGAGATTTCCTTTAGATTCAGGAGTAAGTTGGCTGCACCTTCTAGACCTAGGTTTCTCCTTCCTTGTGTCCCACGTTTTGACCAAGAAATCAGATTAGTTTTATCAGAATGTCTACTTGGATCTAAGAGTCTTCATTTATTTATCTATCTTTCTACCCATTCACCCATCTACACATCTGCTTATCCATCCATCCATCCATCCAACATTCATTCACTCACTCTTTTAGGACCTACTCTGTGCCAGGCACTGGGGAGAGAGGGATGAATATGGTATGGTCATTGGTCTCTGTGGGCCTATCCTTTGGTCCCCAGGGCATCTCTCTCAGCCTCAGCTACTTCCACAGAACCCAGATCTCCCTTTTCTCCTCACATAAGAAGCCAGACTCCTACTGAGGAGGACTCCCAATGGATAACTAGAAGTCCTGAACCAGAAGCCACTGGTAACAAGGGCCAGTGAGGGGAATGGAGGCCAGGCTAGTGGTGGGAGGGATGAGGAAGGCTCCCAGCCAGGCCACTGAGCCCATCACTGTGGCTTGGCTCCTTTTGGTGAAAAAAAAATAGCAAGTTTGGACAAGTATCTCCCTGTGTCCTGAGCTCTGGGTTGCTCCCGACAGGAGTCACTCCATTAAACAAACCGCAGCCAAGGGAAACAGGGGCCCCAAGAGGACTCGAAGGAGGAGCAGGAACATGGGGCTCAGGACAGGACTTGGGCCAAGCCCATCCATCACAGGCACAACGGTGCAAGTGAGGCCTGCTGGCTGAGTTGGAGTTCTGAGCGCACATCGCGGGAGCTGCAGGTGAGGCAGGGGAAAGAGAAGCCACACCTAGACTCACAGACAAGGAGAAGACAGACACACACAGTACGAAACTGAAACCACCCCAAGAGCAAATAGGGTCAGGTCTCTAGAATCTGTTTTAGGGTATTAGCTAAAGATCCTTCCCCCAAAGTACCCAGATGCGTAACAGGAGGTTGACAGTAGGGTTGAGAAGAGGAGGTTATGACAGGGCACCAGAGCGTGTGTGTGTGCATGTGTGTGTGTGCACGCGCACACGCGTGCACGCTCTATTAATATATGAGTTTGGGTCAGTATAATTTTCTTTCTTCTGTGCCTTCTATTTCATTCTAAAATCAGAAGGACTCTGAGTGGTTTGGGCTTCTCCAGGGCTCTCCTCCCCTTTCCACATGTGGCCGAGGGCGAGTTAATGGGACTGCACACACAGAGACTCACACAGCCTTGAAGACAGAGACCCATTCATCCCAGGACACCGTGGCACCTCTCTCCCAGGCTGGCCTGCGGTCCGTAGCTCCCACATGCGCGGGTGAGAGACGTGCGCCTTTGCACACGCCACCTTGCCCTCGAGCACACACACAGAGCCACACTTGGGCTCTGTTAACCCTTCACCACCACGTGCGGGGGGCTCTGGGCTCCCAGCCTGGGCTCTGACCTTGCCTCTCTTAATCCCTTTTACCCAAGCCTGGCCACACCTGAGTTAACCCTAGAACAACCTCCTCAGGATCCCCGGGGAGCCCACCGCGGGCCTGCAAATCCCCCAAGTACCTGGAAGGGGAAGTGAACACACTCTCAGCCAAAGAACTGGATGAAGGCATTCCTCCCCATGAAGGAAGAGAGAGGACTCTGAACGTCTGGATTCAAGTCACAGCTATGTCACCTGCAAGCTGCAGTCCTCAGGCAAGTCAGTCAGCCCCTCTGGGCTCCAGTCTCTGACTGTGAGATGAATAGAGGCCACCCTGAGGTTCATAGAGAAACCTACTAAAATCATACGCAAAACATGGAGAATTCTATATTTTGCTGGAAAGAGGTTTCATGAGTTTAGCCAGCTTCTCATAGGTCCGTTGAACTCCCTCAAAACCAAAGAATCAGTGAATTTCTTGACCATTCAGGGCTCTACTTGTATGAGTCATGTGCTTTGCAAGCAATGCAAAATGGCCATTGTAAGTCCACTCAATCATCTAAGGTCAGTGTCAGCCTCACCCGACACCTACTGTCTGAAGTTCTCCCACACGACCCCCATTCCCATACCCCCATACCCGTCACCTCCGTGGAGAGTCTAGCTCAGGCTCAGACTGAGGTGCTCTCATCTGACGGACCCATTTGCTGGGCTGCGGTCATCAGGTTGGAGGGTCAAGCCTGGTAGTGGTCATGGAGCAAGAGAGAATGGAGGATGGGGTGGATATTCAGAATAATAACCATGATACTAATGTCTACTGAGTGCTTTCTATGTGCCAGGCACTGTGAAACCAAACAATGAAGTGAATAATATCATTATTCTCATTTTACAGGTGAGGAAACTGAGGCTCAGGGACATTGTGTATTGCTCAGGATCATTTGCCCAATAAGTGGCAGAAACTAACACTGAAATCAGGACTATCTGACTCCAAAGTATTTACTCTTAAAAGAGAAGGACATCAAGCGGATGAACCCATCCCTGGTAACGCTTCAGATGAATTGGGCACAGCGCTCTTCAGCATTTGGGGTACAAAGCTACATAAGGAATCCCCTTTGGAGAGAAGGGCCGGAGCCAGAAGTCTGTCTGAGCCAGTCCTTGGGAGTATGAGGGCAGCAAGAAGGCTGGGCCAAAGGCACTGGCTCTTCAGAGCTTTTGCCAAGGCCTGGTTCAAAGCCCTCTTTGTTCACTGCTCTGACTTCTACAGGGTCCTCCATGTCCATCTTCAGGGACCTTGGGCTGCTTCACCAACATACGGGGGTCTCCAGTCCCTCCCACCCTCAGCCAGAGAACATCCAGCCCCCATCATGCCAAAGGGTCCCTAAGAGGGTGGGTGGCCAGGGGCAGGACTGCTCAGGAGATGGGGTGGGCAGGAGGGACTGTGTCCGGGAGAATCAGAGTGGAGGGACTGCACACCCGCTGTTCCCCAAACAAACAGGCTTTACTTCTTTTGAGGCAGAAAATCAAAGACTTATTAGCTGTTTATTTTTATATTACTTAAAAGAGTTTTACAAATTCTTATTAATTTGCTACTAAAGGGCTCAGGATTCCTTCAAATGCTTGTTAATACAGCTCCCCTATCCTCTTCCTCCTACAATCCTTCAGCCCCCTTCAGCCTCTGCTGAAGTAACAAAAAGAGAAGGGAAGATGGGAAAATGTGCCAGCTGGATTCTTGATAGATATCCCAGAACTTAATTTCAGCTTCCTCCTCCCCAGACAGGCGTCTAGAAGGAACCAGAGAATATAGGAAGGAGCCCTAGCTCTAGGAAGTTCTGGAGGATGGGGTCCACTCCACTAGGGAATGGGGAGTCGGGAAATCTCCAACTCCTTTTCTGGTCCCCTTGCTGGACACTCCTAATACTCCATTCTTCTCACACTGTTACCTTGGCCCTTCCAGATTTGAGCTCCACCTCCTTCCTGAGGGTAGCGATGGTAGTCATGGCTGCATTTCCCAAGCCCGGGAAGAATATGACTGACAGCTTTGCAGGAGCCTCCATGTCTGTGGCCTCGTTTCCTTGACCACTTTGCCAGGGAGGACATGAGGCTGTTCCCAGACAGGGCTTGTTCCTCCTGTTTACCTGGGTCCCCCTCACGGAGCGCCTCCTTCAGGTCCCCCTGTTCTCTGCTTAGCAGTCAGGCATCCTGCTCCGGCACAGGCATCTTCCTGCCCTGTTCACAGACAGTTCTAGAGATTTCCTCTCAGTGCAGAGCAGCGTGTGGCCTGGGGGCCCAGGGACCTGTGATGGTGGGATGTCCTTGGAGCTGGGTGGTCCAAAGGTGGGCTAGAAACTCCTTGGGACACCAGTAGGGCAGGTCGCTAAATAAAAATTTAATCATGTAATCTCTGCTATTTGATTTTTTTTTAAGCATACAGGTGGTCATCATGGTAAAAGCCAAAACTTTGTTGGACTTCTTTATGCTTACTTTACCATTTGAATTGCTTTTATTGGAATATCAGTCTTTTCAAAGCTGGCACTTGTAAAAGTTTTAATCCAGCTCCAAGGGCTCTGCATTGTCCCTAAGCAAAAGGAAAATCAGCCTGGAAAAGTCAGTCCTATGTGGCCCCCAAAATGGGGGTGGAGTGATGGCAGTGTGCCAGAAATAAGGGGCATAGGCTTTGGGGCCAAGGGGCTTAGGTTCAGGCCCCAGAGCCATAACGTGCTACCTGAGAGACCCTCAGCTCACCCTGTGTTCTCTCCCCTCTAGACGGTGCAGTATTATTTGACTCTACTTCAGTGGACTGAAATGAAGGTCAGTAGGACTGCAGATGCCCAGGCATGTTGAAAACAGTCACGACATCAATATCAGTCATCATTAGAGCAAAGGGCGGAGGGAATGTCCCAGAAAGACCATCAGACGCTTTATGATGGCCTCTTGTCCACCTCTTGGCTTCTAGTCCAACCCAAATATACACAGGGAAGGAGACCCCAGGCCTTCTCAGTCTAATTCTGGCCTCACCACACTGTGAGGGTGGTCTCTCTCTCTACTGCTGAAATAAACACCTTTGGGTTAGTAAACAACAACAGTTTAGTTCAAGGTAAATTTCCAAAAGGACTCCCTTTGCTAATTACAAACACAATGCCACCGGGCCTCCAGGGAGAGTGGACCCCACCGTAAGGAGCCCTGTCCAAGTAGGGCTTCTTGGTCCCTGTGGTGTCAGCGGGGACTGTGATCTCTGAGTTCACCCTCTTCCTTCTGGCCAGGGCAGAGTGCAGCCCCGTGTGCTGTTTCTATCGTGTGAGCGCACTGGCACAGCCTACTAGTTGAAAATCGGCTCTCCTTGGATGGCCCTCAAGCACTGCATTTTTTTCCAGCAAGTCTCACCAGACCCACAGATGAATTCATCTTCCCTGCGTGCGCCATTCGGCTGTTTCTGTTTCAGGACCTGCTAGCTCAATGAGTTCCACTGTTCTATGGAGCTGGCCAAACAGCCGTGGCTCTGTTCTCTCCGCCAGACCCTGGGGCCTGGAGTTCTGCCTCCGGGAATTCCAGAATTTGAGAATGTTAGAGCTGGAAGACACCTCAGCCCTCACCTAGTCTTGCCCCAACCTCTGTACAGATGGGGAAACTGAAGCCTAGGGAGGGGAAGTCCTTCAGGGGCACAGAACGTCAGCCTTTCCTTTAAGCTGTGCAGGCACCACTTTCCCTGGCCTGCTGGCCTTTCGGCCATGGAGAGCTGGGACCCTCCCAGGCAGCCCACTCCATTGCTGGAACACTAGGAACGTTCTTCCTAACATTGGGTTAAAACTGACCCCCTGACTCCCTTTGTTGCTCATCTTTTTGTGCAGCCTCCATGGAGAGACAGGACCGACCTATAAAGAACAATTTAGAAATCAGTTCATCCTCAAAGGGAGCGGAGCAGACCGTCCCGGGTCTTCCCCGGGCAGCCTCTGCCACCAGATTGGAGAGAAGGCCCAGCATCCTCATCACAGATACTTGGATTCAAATCACACTCGATTGCTTAAGAGCTATGTGATGGTGAGCATGTTACTTAACCTCAGTTCCCTCATCTGCAAAAATAGGGATAATGGTAGTTTCCACCTCTAAAGGCTGCTGTGAAGATGCAACGACATAACATAAAAGTGATTAAGCACAGAGCTGGTCTATGGTCAGAAGGCAAGCAATGTGGTTTGTGGATGCTGTTGGAAGAGCATAGGCTCTGGATTCATATTGCTTTCATTTAAATCCCAGCTCCTTCACTGCTTCATTTATGTATCATACTTGACTTCGAACAAATTACTTAACTTTCCTGGGCCTCATATGCTGCATCAGTTTGGATACTTGCAAGTTCCAAAAAAAAAAAAAAAAAAAATTCCAACTCAACTATCTTAAATAATAATGGACTTTATTAATTCACACAACAGAAAATCCTAAGGTCATAAGAGTTTCAGGAATAGTCTGGAATAGTCTGATCAGGGCTTCAGCTTGTACTCTGTGACTCTCTTGGCTTGGCTTTGCTGATATGTTCGTTCATCCTCATCTATGATGATGGCTCACCTATGATCCTAAGATCGCCACCAGCAGTCCCAGGCCTCACACCTGCACATATCACAGTCTAGTCTAACATAAAAAGGAAAGAGAAGAGCGGCCTTTTCTTTCCTCATCATTAAATCAACTTCTGCTCTGCACTTCGTTTGGATCAACCTGAAAGAGTTTCTTGGGCATGAGTGATAGGATTACTGATCTGATTGGCTCAGATCTACCAGGTTCTACCCTTGGAATTGGGCATGGTGTCAACCCTACCAAACTGCAAGTTTGCTCCATAGTGGGGGTGGGGTGTGATGGATGCTGAGGAAGTAACCACCATGTCCTCTGCAGAGGACACTGGTCAGGGCTGGATTAGATAAGGTAGGAAAAGTGTTCAGAGTAGCACCCGACCCACAGGTTTGTGTGTGTGTGTGTTTGTTTGTTTTTGTCGGTAGCACCATGCGGCATGTGGGATCTTAGTTCGCCAACCAGGGATTGAACCTGCGCCCCCCTGCGGTGGAAGCACGGGGTCTTAACCACTGGACCACCAGGGAAGTCCCAGTGCTAACCATTTTTTATGAACTATCATCGTTATTAGCATCCTGAGCTCATGCGGTGAAGGAGTTTTCAAATGCGTTTTCTGATGGCCTGTTTGGGGTACAGTCTCAGCAGCATCACCAAGTCTGTTCCTTTCTCTTTCACGGCAACCATGTTGCTGCCGCCCTACTCCTTGTTTCTTTCTCCCTTAGGACTCTGTTCAGCCTCAGGCCACTGGGAACCCTGTAGGCGCTGCAGTGCTGACAGCCTGCTTGTGATTATGGCTTCTGTAGCTCCCCAGCCCTCTCCTAGCTTTGCTGGACAGCTGTGCTGCATGTCTCTTTGTTCCCAAAGTAGAGCTTCCTTTATAGTCTTTCCACATTTTAACTTCTCCCTCCAAAAGTTGCTTTAAGGCATCCAGGACCCCAGCCTTATTCTCCCCTTTGATCTGTGTCACTCAAAGTACACCAGTTCCAAGTCCCAGGGAGATAATATGTCCCCTCTGCTGGCCCCATAAATTATCTCAGGAGAGATAAACCTTCCCTCCTAGACAAAAGTTTCAAGGGTGTCTTCAATGGCACGTGTCCTACCAACCTCTGATTTTAAGTGGATCAATCCCAAGTTTGGGTGATAAAAAACTATGGGAGGTTTCTTACAGCAAAGGACTTCACTTATGTGGTTAATAGTAGAACCTACTCTTCTCCAAATGGCTGATGCTGGAGGCACCTCTTTGACCTTCTGGCTGCAGAACAGAGAGCCTCTCCTGCAGCTTTCAGGTGGCGTGAGTGGTCTGGTTACTAAGACTCTAATGACGTCTAGGTCAGCATCAGCCCGTTGCCAGTGCCTGGAGAAATGTGTCCGAATGGGTCATCCCCCCTTGTCATCTTGCTGGCACCGTACAGCTTAGAGAGTCCATTGGACACCCTTCTAGGGATGTGCCCAGTGGCCCTGGCAGTTGGGGATGGCGGGGGGTAGTTGTTATTTTTCTAGTTTACAGAGAAGAGAATGAGGCTGGAAGACTTTAAATGGTTTGTACAAGACCACTCAGCTCAAAAGTGGGAGAGCTGGGACTTGAATCTAGGGCCTCTTGACTCCAATGCCAGTGTTCTTTTTACTCCTGCAGATTCGTTTCTTGCCTTTGGACCTGTCTCTGGGGAAGGAATACCCTGAGAAACCTCAGTCAGGCTTGTCTTTCTGCCTAGCCCAGCCTGAGCCAGAGCAGGAGCTGGTGCAGCTAAGCAGGAATGGGCCCTAAAGCCCAGCTCTGCACCTGCGTGGCCTTCCCTTGGGGCTGGGGGCACACAGAGTGGGGATCCCAGGAACTGGACCAAATCCTTAGTTACATCTGTAAACATGGCGGCAGTCTCTTCGATCCCTCGAGCTCCACAGCTGTGTGGGTGGACATTTCTCACTGTTTTCTTTCTCCTTTAACTTCAGTCTCCTCCCCAGGCCTCCTCTCCATTGAACTTGATTTTCCTGTTAATTTCTCTCTTGTTATCCAGCGTGTCTCAGTTGGCCTTTCTCTCTTGTTGATTTCTTCTTTCTGCCTTTTCTCTCCCTCCTTTTTCAGAACTTCCTGGGTTAAGCAGGCAGGGAGATGCTTCAGCAGTGCTAGGGGAGAGAGGCTGCTGAGCTGCCTTCCCCTCCCCCTCCTCTTCCCCCTCCCCCCCCCACGCCCTCCATCGGCAGCTGCCCTGCACCCCTCTCACTTGGGCCCTGGACCCTCCTCACCTTAGCCAGCTCCTCCTTGATGTGTAGGGCTGAGACGAAGGCACACGGGGGCCGTCAGAGCCACTTCTCCGGGTACAAAAGCTTCTTTCTCCCCTTCAGAGATGAGGTTTCCAGGCAGGTTATTTTTATAACAAGGCTCAGGCAGGAGCCTTCAGAGAAAATAAACAAAGTCACACACACCAGTCCTTCACACTCCTCAGCCCCTTCCCTGGAGAGGGGCCCAGCCTGGCTGTGCCGACACAGGGACACCCACCTCCCCAGAGGGGCCACGGAAGCTGCTGCCTGGGTGGAGAGAGAACGGGAGGTCCGTGTGGGGGGAGGGGCTCCTGCGCGGGAGACAGACAAAAGCCCTCTGCCGCTGGTCCTGGTCGTCCAAAGGGGGTCCGGGAGGAGAGTGTTGAAACCCTGGGGCCCCATCTCACAATCTGGGCCAGGGTCTTGGGTTCTGCCTCTGTAGGGGAGAGTCAGATTTAAATTCAGATTTAACCCCGATTTTCTAATTGCCCGCCAAAGCCAGTCACTGTGCTTGGAGCTTTCAGACACATTTCATTTATTCCTCATCACTGCATCCAATAGAATTCAGTTCAACAAACTGCTACTTTGCATCCTCCGCTATGTGCCCTGTTTCAGGCGCCTGAGAGACAAGAATACACAAGACACATAGAGGCGAGTCCTCAGAGGGCTTTCTGGACTGGGGAGAGGTGCAATATGGGACTACAAGAACCTGAGGTAGGTATTGTCATGCTCACTTTGCAGATGAGAAAACCGAGGCTCAAATGAGGTAAAGTGGCTTGTCCAAGGGAAGCCTGGGCCTTGGAAATCAAGGGCATCAGGGATTTCTCGGGGCAGGTTTCTGCTAAGAGGATGAGGAGGGCAAGAAGCCTGAGCAGGGGTGGAGGACAAGGCACAAGTCCACGTCCAGGTCTCCTGGGGTCCCCGGTCCTCACATTCCAGACCTAGGGTGGGGCATGCACAGTTCCCAACCCTTGAGGGCAGGCAGACGGGCAGCAATGCCTTGTCTACCAGATCCCCAGAAAGGAAGGCCTTTCATAACTAGGTTCCCTGAAGTCTCCTCAAAGCTCCTTTATGAGGAAGCATCAGGTTAAAAAGGCTTCATAAATCACACACATTCCCCGTTGGGAAGGACAGAAATATACAGCCCCCGAGCATACCTGCCCAGAGAAGGCAAACAGCTCACGGCAGTGGTCCGGAGTCCACCCAGGCCGGCACCCTCCCCGCCCTGGCAGAGCCAGTCCCTGACTTAGGGGCAGGCCCTCGCCGCCCCCAGGACAGGGAATTCCAGATCCCAGCGCTCACACTGATGACCCTTCAGGAGGAGTGAGCTTCAGTGCTGCCTCAGCCCCAGTGCTCATTCAGCCTTTTTATGACTAATTGTGGAGTGAAGGAATGTGTCCCCAGTTCAGCCGTCTCGAGGATCAGGAGGTCACGTTCTAGTGAGTTCTTGAAGAGCCAGAGGAGCCCCAAATAACACATTCTGGTATCTGTACTCCCTTATCTTTGAAATGGAGCTAATGATACTTGGGCGGTGGGGTTACTAAGAGCTTCTAGATAGGCAGTGCTTAGCACAGCGCCTGACGCACCGGAGGTCTGAGCTGTTGCCGGCCCCGCTCCCCAAGGACCAGACTAAATATACATTCATTCATCAAACGGATGTTGAGCGCATGCTGGCACTGCGTACGTGCCAGTGCTGGGCACTGGGGGCTCAGGGTCCCCTGAGGCCCAGCCTCCATCTCCAGATGTTCACATAATGGAAGATGTTCAGACCTCACCTCTGGGGCCCTTAGGATCAGGCAAGAGAAGCTGGCAGCCCTTCCAGGACCCAGGGCCTTCCCTTCCTGCCTTGAGCCCAGGGCATCCCCTTTTAACACCCCCAGTTCGCGTCCCACCCCTCTCCCAGGTCGCAGTTGATTATTTTCATTCGACTGCCAGCTGACCTCAGTATGGTTTACTGGCCTTTTCCTCCTGCGGCCACTCTCATCTGACACCTGGAATGCCGCTCTGAGCTGCTTCGCGCCTTTCTGTCTCTGCTAATGAGGCTTTCTAACAAGGCCCTGCGTCACCGGAGTCTGCTCACAGAGGGACCGCTGGAACGCCGCCTGGGGACCCGGGCTCTGTGGGTGGAAGGGGAGGGCTGAGGGAACACAGCATTTCTTTCAGAAAAGGCTGAGGCCTGGGCGGGGCAGGGAAGGCACGCTGCTTCCTCCAGGCCGGCTCCAGGGTGGCCACGGGCCATTTGCTGGAGAATTCGTCCTAAGCCCCAGGCTCTGGGACTGTCTCTATAGCCAACGTGAGCAAGGGCGGAGGGGCCAGACCAGGGAACAGGGCCTGGACCTGCAGGGGGCGCCCAGCACAGGGCCTGGGAGGAGTCCTTGGTGGGTGTGGGCTGCGGGCCTCTCTCCCCTGTGCACGCAGGTGGCCTTGCACGTGTCCAGGCACCGTCCTGTCTCCACCCACCTGCTCTGGGGACTCTTCGTGCTCCACCTCCACTGGCCTCGCCCGCTCCTGGGAAGACTCCAGCTATTGGACCAAATTTGAAGAATAAGAGGTAGATGGTTCCACAAAGAGCCCTGGAGGCTAAAGATAACTTGGTCCAGAGAAGAGAAGGCCATGAGATGGCCCAGGAATAGATGCTCTTCAAGGCTCCAAAGGGTCCTTAGACCCAGGAAAAGGAACGCAGCTCTCAGGCTCCATGGAGCGAGCCTACTATCAAGAGAATGTAAGAAAACACATCACAGGACAGCCACGATCAATCAACAAATGTCTATCAAACACCTACTCCCTGGAAAACAAGTGCCAAAAGGCTGCTCTTGGCAAGAACTAATTCAAGGAAAGTGAGGGGTCAGAGGATGGAGGAATCCCTCCAGAAAATGAATTGACCCAGAGTAAAATGGTGGTACTTGGTGAGAATTCTGGATATAAGACAAAGGTTCAGTTAGTGCACACCTGACAGTACTTCTACCCTGAAACTCGACTCAATCCCAGTCAGGCCTGGGCTGGACACTGAACCCTGAACCTGCCTCAGATCAGGTCCCAATCCCAGCCTCAGAGGACGCCCCTGTCCCAGCTACAAACTAACCTCGAGACTGAGCCCTGGTCCCAGCTACAGATTCTTCTGAACAGTGCCTCATGAGCCCACGGATCTCTGAAAATAGGATTCACCTCAAAGAATCCCAAGACCAGTAGGATTCCTTAAAATGGTAAAATAGTCCCACACCTCTGAGGCACGCTGGCTTCTAGGAGCAGCTACAAAGACCCGGGCTGAATCCCTCTCAAAACCCAGAGCGAACGGACTCTCCCCTCCCTGCTATGGGAAGGTCTTCTGTTCAGATGTAGCCCTGTGCCATCCTGAGCTCTTTCCAACATGAGAAAGAGAACCTGGAAGGAGGTCAGTGGACCAGGGGTTAACCTGACCCGGAGTCAAGACGCCGTTGGAGATAGAGATACAGACTGTGGCGAGAGAGAGTATCTGGTGCTATGCCAGGAGCATCTCATTCGGTTCTCCCAACAAAACCGGGAGGAGGTAGATGTTGCTCTCATCACCCACTCGTTACAGATGAGGCAATTGGGTAACAGAGAGGGTAAGTAACTGACTCAAGGACACACAGCTGGTAAGCAGTAGAGTCAGGGTCAGAACTCACAGCCTGCCTGTGAGCATTACGCTGTAGTAGCTGTCCCTCCTCAGGGAGGGGGAGGTTTGGGGGCCTCGGAGGAGGTTGAGGAGGAGCAGGACCGGTTGGAGGTGGGTGGGCAGTTCACCTCGGTGGAGCAGTATGAGCAGAGGGGAGATCAAAGGAAGGAGACCAGATGCCTGGGCAGTGAGTGCACTGCGCCAGGGGCAGAGACCGGAAAGACGGATTCAGAAGGGCTTCGAGTGCCAGGCTGAGGAGTCGGCCTCCATCTGTAGGCCATGGGGACTCACAGAGGGCTTCTGAGCAGTTCGACTGAAACTCCATGAGAGTAGCATTTGAGGACAGCAAGTCGGGCCAGGTGTGCAGACCACAGCGGGCAGACAGAACCACCATCCAGGGAGCTGTGACATGTCACCAGAGCTCTTTGGACATGGAGCAGCCCCTCTCTCTGCCCAGCCCAGGGTAGGACCCTCCTGTTTAGATCAAAACCCTGTGCATGTCTAGGAAGCTTTAGGTGAGGGTTGAGATCAAGTATGCAGTGTTGCCAGATGGACCTGTCAGATCTGAGGACCACCTGCACTACCGTTGACTTAATAGTTTCCTTAAGTCAACTCTCTCATTCTCTTTTCCTTTACTCAAGTTTACGTGAACTGAAAACTCTATATCATGGCATTTGATATTCTACCTTTTCCTCCAATGCACATTAAAATAAATACATTACAAAAATTTATAACTATTAAGATGAAAAATATTTATCCATGTTCCACCTAAGATCACCCCAGGGACCTCTGTACTTAGGAAAGAAATATTGGTGACCCTCCCCCGGCTCCCCCACTCGAAGTGACCTCATTCAAAGATTTCACATTTGGAAAAAGCAAGTCAGAGATCACTCAGAGCTAAGGGAGGGGAGGAGGCCAGGCATGGGGGGTGGGATGCTCTGTAGACCAGGCCCAGCCGGCTGGGTTCTGGTGGGTGTGAGACTGAGGGGCTGGGGGCAGCAGAGCGAGCTGCCCGGGGCAGTGAATGAGGTCTTGTTGGAGCCGTGGCAGCTAGGCAGTGTGCAGAGACCATGCCGCAAGTGTAAAGTTTCCAATAACTTGTATGGATGGTTTCTTAATTAAACATTTGAGCCATCTGTCTGGACCGGAACATCCATTATCCCAGGCTCCTGGAGATGGGGCTGGGGGAGGGGCTGTTGTCTCATGCACCTCTCCCACGATGTCCCCTCTCCCCATCCTCGACTTGTCCCCTTGTTCTTCGTTTTTGTCATAATCGGAATAACTTCCGTCTGCTGAGTGTCGACTGAGCCCAGTGCTGTCCGTTGTGGTCTACATTCTGCCTTATTTAATCCTCACAATTACTTTATAAGGCAGGTGCTTGAATGGAGCCACTTTTACATGTCCGGAAACGTGTAAGCACATCAGGTTGCAGAGCTGCTAAGTGGCAGAGCCTGGCTAGCCCTTTGGGCCCAGATCTGTGTGACCCCCAAGCCCATGCTCTGAGCCACCTGATAACTCTTTCTCGCCCATGTCAGCACACTGCCTGCCCTTTCCTCCTCTACTTCTCCTTTCAAAGCCAATCTCAGCTGGTGCCTCTCCTCTCAGACATCACTAGGGAAATACCTCCCCCCACCCCAGGTGTCAGAACGGGCATCACTCATGAATATAGCAGGCCGGTCCATAGGGCAGCTAACCTTTCTGTGATGGGACTGATTGATCTAACGCAGAGAAACCTTCTGAGCCATTGAAAGCCACTTGGATTATTGGCTCTGGCTTCAAATAAACAGGATAAATAAACTTCAGCCAAAAAAGAAATGGTTCCTGGTGTCTTTCTCTGAATCTGGTGACTTTCTCTGAATCTGGTGCATCAAAAACAACCGAGTTCTAGTTGGAAGCATGATCTTCTTACAAGCACCTTCCAGTGGTGTCCCTTGCTTTGTTTAGTTGATGTATATGAATTGATAATAATTTTTAAAAATATTATAGATGCTTAATGGCCTGGCTGGGCCTATCCAAAGATAGAATGTTATAGGAGAGGAAAACATCTCAAGGAGAAAGGTTCTCAGATGTCAAGAGGCAGAAATGGTGGCCTTGAAGCATTCCATCTACAGCCCTAGTAAACCCTCGACACACAGCTCATAACGAATCAATCAGCCTGTTGCGTCTAGTCCACTAAAACTAGCCAAACTGACTTCAACCCTGTATTTCTTGGGTCTGGAGTTTTGTAGGGCCCATTTGATCTGTAAAGGTATAATTTTCAAAAACCCCCAGTGAGGAAGCAGCCAGCTGGTAGTTATAACCCATGAATAGGAGGTGCTCTCATCCTCTGTGCAGAAAAAAAGTCAATTTAGATTATTCAAAACTCTGGATCGACTGATACATATATGTGTGCACTCAAACCCTGCCATGACCTCTCTTACTTTGTGTTTGCATGCAGATTATAAGCTTCCTCAGGGCAGAGACCATGGACCAGGGAAGTCCTTCTCCTTCTAAGATGGAGACCAAGTCAGAGAGACCCTCAGGGTCCATGGGGTGCCATGTCCATGTGTCACCCTCTGATTAGCATTTGGCTCGCAGGGCTGTGGGCCTCTGGGGTTGGAAGACCCACATTTGTTTTACTCTAACACAATCAAGAAGGATAAAAGATGGAGAGATAAAAACATTAGCTAAGGAACCTCAGCAGCTGATGAGCCCAAGTACCAGCCATCCAATGGATGGAGGTGAAGCCCCGGGCCAGGGGTCAGGCCTGAGAACTGATCCAGTTCCTCCCTTTGCCTGGTCTATGAAGGCTGCTCAGAGGGAAGAATCATGGACCCAGGCTCTGGACGGCTTCACTGAAGGACAGAGAGCACTTGTTACAAGCAGCTCTTCAGGGTTGAAATTCCACTTCAGGTCTCAGTACCTAAAGTCATTTTTCTTCCTTATTTATGTTTCCTGTGGAAAGTCTGAAGAAAAACCTGTGGAGCATCTTTTGAGCATGCATTTGGAAGGGAGGAAATATGTTCCCTCTCTGCTGGGCAAACACAGCAAACATTGGTGCTTTCACAACTCGGACACAGCTGGTTTTCAAAGCCACTGCTTGGCAGCCCCGAGGAGCTCGTCGGAGGGGTGAGGGGAGCAGCACCTGGGCCGAGGAGGTTTGCTTTGGAAGCAGAGCTTGGAATTTGTGAGTCTTGTACTCCAAGCACATCCAAACGGAGCAGCCACGGACCCCTTCGGCACAAGCTCGCTCAGGCAACTGGGGCTCCATCTGCCCGGGGAGGGGCTGGAGGGCCAAGGGCCTCAGATGACCGGCTCCCTGATCCCACGAAACCTGTGCTGGGGTGTTGGAGGCTTAGCAGAGAGGATGCAGATGAACAAAGATGGCCTCAGGGACTCTGGTCCCCGCCTCTGGGTGATGCTGAGGAGAGAGGGTGGAGGTGAGAGCGAAGGGGACATGCTCCTGCACCCACAAATATTTCCAGGCTTCCAAACACTAATCAGGGAAACCACTGGGCAGCAGTTGTTCCTGTAAGGCTAGAACTGTGAGATGGCAGCGACCCACTGTGGGTTGCCTGGTTTTTTCAATGTGGTCTGCAGCAAGGGTTTCCTTCCCCCACCCCACCCTGCCTCCCTCCCTCCCTTCCTTCTTTCCTTCCTTCCCTCCATCATTTCTTTCATGAGAGAATAATATAATAAACTCCCAAGCATCCATCAATAGCAATGATCACTCATGGCCAATCTTGTTTCACCTATAACTTCACCTACCCCACCCACTCCATGCCCTCCAACTGGAATCTATTGAAGCAAATTCTAGACCTCATCTTATCCATAGATATCTAGGTTTTTTTTTTTCTTTAAGTATTGGACTCTGACGAACACCAAGAACCCTCCCTCCCCTAGGCCTATGTATACATTTGCAAATCACTGCAGGGGTTCAGGGAACATCTGAAGTGCATCCAAAGGCCTTAAATTGAAAACCTCTGTTATATAGGATAATCTCTATCTCCAAAGGAAAACTTTCCTTTTGATATCTTGGAACTCTCAGCTGTTCCTTCTAAGGAGATATACTTACTTGTTTTATTTGCAGTGGCTGTTTATTGAGTGCAGGGGAGCATGCTGGGTGATTGTGGGGAGAGGTGAAAGAAGCCAGGGCAGGGCAGCTGCCTTCCAGGTGCTTTCAGTCCAGTGGTGGGGTGGAGAGGGGGCGCTGTAGGAAGGAGCCCTCAGGCTGAGGGAGCAAGAACTCCGCCTTGAGAGGAGGAGGAAACTCTTCTGCAGAATCTCTCCTGGGGGGTTGTTTATTGGCCAGCATTAGTTAGGTCTCTTAGTGGCTGTTAATGTGTTTGTTTAGGGTCTGTTGTAATGTCTCTAAGATAAGGACCAGCTCAGTTTACACTCCACCTTCAGGAACTGGGCTTGGGGCCTAGGGTACCTGTGAGGGAAGCAAGGCGGTGATCAAAGGCCTTCCTGGGCTCCCGAAATTGGCAAGGAAGACACTTCGAGGATCAGCCAGTGCACAGGGGAGAAGGGTTTCCCTCCGGGCTGGACAAATAGCCAGATTTTTTAATGAGGAAACAAACTTTGTTCTCTTTTTGATTTTCTCTTGAGAGGAGGTATGGGAGCAAAGACATTTTGACGTGGGGTTCTTTGGAGAGAGCTTAGAATCTTTCTGATCTTAATAGCCAACTTTTTGCTATTCCCCCACCCCCATTCCTTCCCACCCCAGTGTCTGCAAACCCAGAGGCCTGCAGTCAAGTCCAAGTGGCACCTAAAGAAAAGACAGGCTGTGGTGCTGGTGCACGGGGACCTAGGCCAGTGGGGCAGCAGGGGAAGCACTGAGACAGGCACAAACACGCTCCGGAAGTGACAACATAGTAAAGATGGCATTTCCACCAGTGAGGAAAGATAGACTTCTCAATAAATGTTCTGGAACAACTGGGTAGACACTCGGGGGAAAAAGTTAAAGTCAGATTTATACCTCACACCTTAAAATGAAACAAATTGCGTATGGATGAAAAGTTTACATGTAAAAATTAAACTCTGAAAAAAGCTCAAAGAAACCATGAGGAAAAATTTAAATCTATGAATTAAGCCAGAAATCAAAATAAAATAATTTTGACCATAAAAAATAAAAGGTTTTTGCATGGCAAAACAAAAAATAAAAAAAATCACCATAGGCAAACTCAAAAGACAAAATGTTAAACCGTGAGAAAATACTTGCAATTATTATTGAAGCATTATTTCATCAAAAGACTAGAAATGGCCCAAATGTCCATCAAAAGAGGATTGGTTAAATAAATTACGGTTTATCCACACAGTGAAACGCTAAGCAACCAATAAAATAATGAGGCCATTTTTAATGTGTTGATATGAAACCATCTCCAAGATACAAAAAAAAAAAAAAATGAAGTCCCATGTAGACCAGTGTGTAGAGTATGTTACTATTTGTGTTAAAACAGAGGATGGATGATATTTACCATTTGTAATGCGAGGTGGGGGAACAGTTGCTGAGCTATGCTTGGAATCTCTGGGGAAGGATACCTGAGAACTTGTCATGTTGGTCTCTTCTGGGAGGGGAAGTAGGTGACTGGGAGGGAGACTTCACTTTTTGTAACTTTGGAATCTTGAATCATGTGAATGAATTACCTATTAAAAATAATAGTAAAGTTATGATATTTTTTCTTTAAAAAAAAAAAGAAGAGAAAAAAAGGAGAAAAACCAAGAGTACTTTCCTTTCTTTGTAGATGATGCAAAGTTGACCCAACCTGGTTCATGGTGAGATGGCACCTCACTGCACTCTCCTCTCCTTCTTTATGGGCTCTCCCAGCAGCCATGCCCACAGAGATTTTTAGGGAACAGTTGTCTGCAAAAGCTTACCACCAAACCACGATTTCCATAAATTTGGGTTTCCAAGCCTTTCTTTTGAGTGGGGGACAGTTGATCCTATAGCTAGAGGATGTGAATCACAAGCAGCACTGATTCTGGGCAGGGACCATGTACTCTTTCTAAGAAAACTGTGTGCTTTACATGACTGTGCAATGGAGAACCCTGGAGAAACAAAAGAGGGTTATCCCCAGCCAAAAAGTTAGAGGGGAGAGAGAAAGAGAGATTGAGAGAGAGAGGAGGGGAGGGGAAGGAGAGAGAAAACAAAAAGAAGCAACTGAGTGTCCATCAACCTGTGACTGGTGCGCCATGGTGCATCCATGCAGAGGAACGCCGTGTCACATGACCGTACAACGTAAGAAGAGGTGCTTCATCGGTGCCCAGTTGTTGCATATTGTTCACACTTTACGTGCCTAAGGCTGTGCTTTACGCCATGGGCATGGGGTGAGGAAAAGAACCACAGGTATGGTGAAGCTGTATCAAAAAAACAAAACTATTCTGAAGAAGGCCAGCCTGGGTTTGGAAAGGATGGAAAGGGTTTCCTCACTTCCAAAGTAGTACAGGTGAGAGAGGGTTGGGCAGGGGAACTGGCCCACATTTTAGCCCATGTTTCTACATCTCTTGTTACCTCACTGCAGTATCACTATTCTGATACTATCATCAATAGCAATCTGTTATTTAGGGAATAATTTTGCAGTTTCTTAAATGTGCAAATATTGCTTCTCTGACTGGACAATAACAAAGCAAGAGTGTTATTATTCCACAAGTTCAGCTCCCTGCCTGTTGAAGCGCTCCACTTATTTGGAGAAACAAGATCTCACACTTGAAGTCGACAGAGAAGAAGGAGGTAGACGTCATTGGAAGGCCCAAGCTCTCCTTTTGCCTCTGGTCAAAACTAGCACTGCTTTGGTCAAGTCCCTACCCTTCCTGCCAGGGCCAGCCAGGCCTAGGGCGAGAGGCAAGTAAGGCACTTGCTTTGGGTGCAAACTTTTAAGGACACACAAGAAAGCCTTAGTAATCAAGATAAAGAGTATTTTAAGGTAATATTTTAAAAATAAAAATTAATACCAAACATCCATGAGGAACAGAAGGTCCACCTTTGAAATAAAGATGGGGGCAGCATTGCTGATTTCTGCTTTAGCTTTCGGCTCCATTGTGGCTCACAGCTCTGATCCCTAGGTCTCATTTCTCCATGTCTAAGTCAAGAGGGTTGGACCATTTGGCCTTCCAGTAGCCTGCTGGGCCCTGATGATTTATGGCTCAGTGATGACGTACCATTGAAGAATTAGGGAGCATTTAGCAAAGTGCTAATTGTGCAGCCTAGATAACAGTACAGGTGGGTGTCTTCATCAAGACAGTGGGACAGCAATAAAGTTAAGAGAGTTGGAGGAGATAACAGTGAGCCAGCTTTCTTTCTCTGTTCCCACTGGGCATAACCTACCTATGCAGCCATGGAGGGAAGAAAATCCTCTCACTGTCTCTTTTCCTGATTCTCCCCCTAGAATTAGGTCCACATCCAGTCAGAGCAAAGAGAGAGCTTCATTCAGATGTGGCTTGCGGCCAGGGGCCTGCTGGCCAACAGAACCTCCTAAGGATGTCTGGATGTCTGCAGGATGCTCGGTAACCTGCAGGTGGAGGTGGATTTGGAGAAGACAGCAGCAGATGTCCTTGCTCCGACACTCCCAGTGTTGGCCCTTACTCTTCTCTTGCCCCAAAGGGGCAAAGCATCATAGCTTGTTCCCTTGTTTCTGAGGTCACCCTTGTCTTGACAGAGTCTTCTAAGGTCGACGTGGAGAAGAGTTATGGATAGAAAGCTTAAGAAACTCTATGGACACATCAAGACAAACGGTCAAATAATCATATAGCCGTGGATCCCATTTCCACAGTGCATCACTTGCATCTCCAAATTACCCAAGTCAAGGATGAAATTCCCCAGTGAGACTCTGGAAATTGATGTTCCATACAGGGGCTGCAGCTCCAGCCCTTGGGACAGCCATGCTGTTCATGGGACCCAGTTTTCTCAGAGCCTAGTTTCAGATATGCTTTTCCTGAGTCTTTGCCAGCTGGAAGATGAAGACTCATCTCCTAAAAAGTCATTCATCACTAGAAAGTGACTGGGGCCTTTAAGGTCCTGTTCGAATCAACAGGATGAGAGAGTCTGGCTCTTCAGGAAAATCCACCTTTTCTCTTTGGCTCCAGTGACCCTTGGACATTTGCTGAGCTACAGGGAGGGACAGCTGAAGAGAGTGGCATTGGAAAAACCAGCCGCCTCCACCCTGGATGGGAAGAATATCTCCCTTCATAGGGCTGCTCTGGGATGCCAATGGTATCCAAGTCCCAGAGTAAGGAAGTGAATCAGCCCTTCCCAGCCTTCCAGTCATCAGGCCCGTTCAGTATCCTCTGGTGGTGTGGCATTTGGATGTGTTTTGTCAAAAACTTATGAACAACTCACTTAGGCATTGGAAACAAATATAAGCCCCAGCCAGTTCTTTTACTTGCTGAGGATGAATAACTCCCTTTGGCTTCCCAGCCAGCCGGGCCCAACAAGTGAATTTAGAGGCTGAGAGATGAGGCACTGGTCCTCACACACACTCATCCATCAGAGTGTGACCCAGGCTGGCTGCATGGCCCAGGAGCAGCCATTCTCAAACTTGGGAGCACACTGGAATCACATGAGGAGGGGGCTTAGAAAGCACTGGTGCCTGAAATTCTGATTTAACTTGTCTGGGGTGCAGTCACAGCTTTGGGAATATTAAAAGCTCCCCTTATTAGGAATTTGAATACACAGTCAAGTTTGGGAAGCACTGCCCCTGGACTAGTGCTTCTCTAACTTCATGTGCAAGCGAGCACAAGACCCTGGGATATTGTTAAAATACAGATTCTGACTCAGCAGGTCTGGGGTGGGGCCTGACATTCTGCATTTCTAACAGTCTCCCAGGCGATGTGATGTTGCTGGTTTGTTTGCAGGCCACACTTTGAGTAGCAAAGGTTGTGACATGTGGTCCAAGATGATAGTTACTAGCCTCATGTAGCTAATTAATTAAAATGAAAACCAATTAAAACTTAAAAAGTCAGTTTCTCAATTGCATTAGCCACTTTTCAAGTGCTCAATCATCACATGTGGTTAGTGACTACCATACTGGACAGCACAGATGTAGAATGTTTCCATCATCACAGAAAGTTCTGTTAGGCAGTTCTGTCTTAGAGCATCTCTTTGTCTCTGAAGCTGTATTGGAGCAGCTTGAAATGTGGGTCATCTCTTGAAATGTGGGTCAAAGCTTTCTTGGTGTGAGGACTACAAAACACTTCTTTTGCACTCCTCACATCACACCTGTGCACTGGGCTTGTGGAAGATGCTTGGCTAACACTTGCTCAGGTTAGCGCACTCAGGCTTTTGTCCACAGACAAGCATCACATAAACACTGGCTGAATGACTGATGTCTACTTGGGCATCAGTTAGCATTCTCATGGAGTTTTATCCAGGACAGCTCAATGGGCTTGTCAGAGGTTGATGACCAGGTTGCACTGGGAATGCCTCCCCTACCTCTGGCCAGCCGCTGATTCAGGCAAGAAAATGCAGGGCTCCAGGTGATGGCCTCCCAGAGCATCTGCTGTTGTCAGCCCTTATAGCCTGGAAGATGGACCAGGATACACTGGTGCAGCTGATGGGTACTTCATCTTGCAAGCCCAACTCAGAGGTGACAAATCTAGACATATTCTCTCTTCTCAAGGTATTTTTTTCTGGGTCTTGGGGAAAGGGAAGTATTGGAGGCGGCCTGCTTCCTGTGCCTGAGTAACCGCTCTGCTTCTCCTTGGTGACTAGCATGGACCCAGGTGGAGCTGGGAGAGGGGTGCTGAGCCCAAAGGCAGAGGAAGTGCCCTCTGACTTAGTCACACTGGATGGGAAAGTTAAACCCTCAGCCAGTTGATCCCTTAGCTTCACAGTGGTTGATTTTCAGATTCAACTGATGGGTCATTGATAGTGAAACTAGGATTAGGGTGAAGTGATAGAGGAGAAGAAACTGGAGCTGGTGCCTGTCATTGTAAAACCACA
Source organism: Mesoplodon mirus (assembly GCF_964341445.2). Lineage (NCBI taxonomy): Eukaryota > Metazoa > Chordata > Mammalia > Artiodactyla > Ziphiidae > Mesoplodon > Mesoplodon mirus. Next base: position 54,687,579 of record NC_138987.1, on the reverse strand, counting down.
CGCAGCTACCTCATTTTACAGATGAAGCATCTGAGGCTCACCGAGTAAAGCAATTGGATCAAGATCACGAGGCAGGGCTTCCCTGGCGGCGCAGTGGTTGAGAGTCCACCTGCCAATGCAGGGGACACGGGTTCATGCCCCGGTCCGGGAAGATCCCACATGCCGTGGAGTGGCTGGGCCCGTGAGCCATGGCCGCTGAGCCTGCGCGTCCAGAGCCTGTGCTCCGCAACGGGAGAGGCCACAACAGTGAGAGGCCCGCGTACCGCAAAAAAAAATAATAATAATAATCACGAGGCAAGTTAGATGCATGGGTAGGTGTAAAATTTAGGTTTCCTGACCCCAAGGCCAGTGTTCTTTCCACTGCTCCATGCCCAAGAGATTTGCAAGGATGCATAAGCCATTCAAGAGAAGAAATAAAATATTACATACATTTTTATCTCTAGTACAATACATAATGTAGGTAGGTGTTCGTTAAATGTTTGCTAGTAAGGATGATAATGAAATTGCTTTTTTCTCATCTCCTCACTCCCAGCCACCACATCCTACTGCTGGATTCACCTTGCACACACTGCTTCTGGGATAACTAAACCTCCCCCCGACCCATTACTTTTCCAATAGTAAATATGACGGTACTACACAATGCGCAGTTGTTGAATCCTCAGAGGCAGAACTGTATCTACGGAGGAACCGTACATACAGAGGGTCAGGGTAAATTGTATGCCGATTTTCGACTGCCAGAGAGTCGGCGCCCCTAATGCCTCTCCCCGTCAGCTGTAGAGCTGTGACCTGAGAAGAACCAGCTCTGCTCTCTCCCATCTTTGAGATAGATCCTCTGGAGCTTCTCATCAAACTGGATCAAAAAGACTTACAGGGTAATTCCCCCCCAATGTCTTTCCACAGTTATGTTTTTGTTTAAACTGATAGGTATTGAGAAGCTTAACCACTGTCCTAGTCTTCCTAGCTTTCATGGTAAACTTAGAAGCTCCTGTTTTCCTTTTCAGGGAGAAGTTGTGCCCAAGTATTGGGTCCATGTATCCCTAGTGCCAAGTTTCCTTTTCAGGTAATACTAAATGTTTGTGAATCCCGAGTTTGTGTTACTGACTTCAAAACAATGAAAACACTTTCAATTCTATACCTCAAATCCCAGGATCTTCATCAATCAAACTAGATACTATCAGTTGTCATCCAAACTCATGGAAACATAACTGGTAAGACAAAAATGTTAACAGGACTAGACTAAATTAAAAACAGAGAAGTGAGATTGTTTCTTTATGGTATGGTAGGCAGGTGGGGCAAGGGTAAATACATAGGGTGGGGACCACGGAAAGCCGGGATGAAGATAATGAATGTGACTCTGAACCTCCTCTGTGGAGTGCGCTGCCGAGGCTCCACATCTGTATTTCATTTATCCTCACAATGAGCCCAGGAGAAAATGGCTATTATCCCTGTTTTATGGATGAAGTTCAGAGAAACCGAGTAACTCTCCCGAGGGGACGGAGCTGGGAAGTGCAGTTGCCTTGTCTAGCCTGGGCAAGTCGAAGGGCAACAGTAAGGGCATGTGCGTCTCTAAGAACTTTTAGGATTAAACCAGACAGGCATCTTGACGGGCTGGCATAGGAGGGAACTAGGGTGTAAGTGGGATTCTTTACTCTTGTTTCCATGAGAACGGAGCTCTTGTACAACTGGCTGAGGATTCCCGGGCAAGGTCCCCAGGTGACAATGAAAAAAGCCACTGTCGGGGCCTTGCTGCTGGCGTCTTAGTTAAGCTGCCCGAGGAAGAAACTTACAGTTGGAGATGTGGAGGTGGGGTTGATGGCAGATCTCTGGAGATTCTAACGATTAGGAAGTAACACTTTGGCACAGATACGACGAAGCTGCCTTCGCTACCCAAAGCTGTGCAAAGAAGAGCTATTCTCAGTTAAATGCCAGGCCAGAGGGCTTCCACGTACGGCATTGCACTGAGCTGCCTCACACCGCGATACACTATGTTGCAACCTGTTGACCTCGTAGTTTGCCTCTTTATGTGACTATCTCCCCTGAGGTGGTGGTCTCCCTAAGGACAGGATCCACATCAAACAGATCTTTCTGCGTTGGTGCTCAGCACAGTGCAGTGGAAAGGATGCCGGCTGAGGCATGGGAGAGGGAAACGGGCAGGGAGGGGGCCTGAGTGAGGGGAGACAGTCAAAGGGAAGTCCCTGGCTTTGAGCCCAGGAGTCTGGGGGGCGGTGTCAGGGGTAGTGGGTGGGTGTCAGCAGAGGGCTTGGCCTGCAGGCTGGAGTGGGGTGCAAGCGTGCAGAGCAGGGGCGTGTCCTGTCGGGCCCTAGACAGGTGCCTCACTCAGCAGGACAGACGAGGCGCCTTCACTGGGTTTGCGGCTGGGGAAGGGCGCACATACGTCCTCTGCTCTCTCCTGAGGTTGTTTTTGGTAGAGGAACCCACCAGAAGCTTACCAAGCATTCCCTTGAGCTTTTCAAGGACTTCCTGGAGGGCAGGTCCACCCCACCCATGGGCGGTAGAATAAACTTGGTTTCCAGGTGCCTGGCTTTCTTGAGGAGTGAGAGGGGGAGAGGCAGGGGTATGTGCCCTGCTAGGCCCAGGGGCTCTAGTCTAGCTCCTAGCTTTCCATGATAAATTCCCACCCAAGAAGAGTTCATGGGTCACGACCCTGAGTGGCAGGGCTGGTGGGAAAGAGGTAAGACATCAGCCTCCACTCCAGCTCGGCCCCGACACTGTCTCCATGGAGTTCCGGACTCAAGTTCTAGAATGGGTCCATCTCTTCCTGGCACCGACCCCACTTCCTATCAGAGAAATGGAACGGAAGAAGAGTGACCTGCCACCTACCACAGAAGGAGATGGCCCTTGAGAGTTAACACGCTCACACCCCCAGCAGCAGGCTTTCCAAAGTCCTGCATCCGCCTCCTCCTCGGCAAACCCTCTGTCCGTCCCTCTCCCTCAACTCACTTCTCCTTTCTGCCACCCCTTAACTCAGGCCCCCTCCTTGCCACGCCGGCAGACAGTGCACGCACGATCGCGGCTGTCTGGAACTGAAGACAACACCTGCTCTATTAGCCAGGGCCGCAAATAACTATCCTCAAACCAACATTTAGACCAGCACTTCTCCAGCCTTATGGGCGCATGAGTTATCTGGAGATTCGGCAAGATGCCAAATCTGATTGAGTGGATTCTGTGGACCACTCTTCCAGTAGCAAGAACTTAGAACACTTACTGCGTGACAGCACTGTGTTAGATAGACTTCGTGGGGAAAACCGTAAATGCAAAAATTACGGCCCCTGCTCTCAAGATGTGTGAATAAACTCAAGTAGGATTTTTCTGCATGGTTGAGGGTTAGATGAATGGATGAATGAATGAATGAGGGCACAACGGTATGGTATGGGCTATATATTAGTGCAAAGAGTTCAAGGGAAGGAGAGAGATAGGAGATAGAAGCCACCCACTTTCACATGTCTGGCAGGTTGTCGGTCCCTCGAAGGGTGTCCCCTGGAGCCACCATGCTGTGCCATTGCCTGACGAGTGCCCGGAGCAAATGCTCCCTGGCTCTTGTAGACAGATGTGGCTGGACAACCATGACTGCTTCACATGTAACCTCTGCTGAGAGTGCTCCAGCGTCTCTGCATCGAGGCCCTGATATTTTTCCCTTCACCCCATAACCAGCAAGAGCTGATGAGAGACACACATGTTCCGTTAAGCCAGAAAGCCACGTACTTCAAGAAAATGCAAGATATTGCGTGAAAGGGATTTGTTTAAAAAAAAAAAAGTGAAAAGGGAAGGTATTTCCGTGTAAAAGTACAGCTATTTCTTCAAAAAGTAAGCCTTTAGAAAACCCAGACATCTTTTTCTTTTGCCCCAAAGGCCTACCTAGTAGGAGATAAGTAGAAAAGGAAAAAATGAGAAGTAAAAAAGGCAGGTCTGAGCCAGACCCAGTGACAACTAGTGGCACTCATGGAGTCCTCTGTGTCTGGCCTTTATCTCATCCCTAGTGCTACGTCTTATTCCCACTGGCCCCCATGGCTGACTCCACACTGTTCTGGGGCCCCTACCATGTCTTCTGGTTCATCTACCCTCCTTTGCTTTCTTATAGGTGCCTCCTGTCCTCTCACTATACCTCCACATTTCAAAACCCCACCCACCCTTGGAGACTCACTTTTCCTAGGAAACCTTCCCCAGCTTGCTGTATGGCTTCCAGAATGCTGTTCTTTCTGTTTTTGTTTGGTTTGTATTTTAGGAGGAAGGAGGGTACCTTGCTTGCAGCATTTTTCACAGTCTTTTTTTCTCATTTCCCCTGCAGATTCAAAGACAGTCTCTTAATCCTCACCGTATCTCCATTTCATACAGAAGTGGGTGTTCGGTATGAGCGCTAAACGGAACGCGTATGGCGCCGGGATAGGACCGAAGAGACAGAGTTGGATTCTTAATGCTGTTTGCGCTGAGACTACATAGTAACACATTTATGCTCCCATGAAATGGAATGTACGCCGTGAATCTAGAAACCCTACCCTGGACAGTCCTGATCCTGTTACTCTGCCCCAAAAATGCCAAAGAAAAACATAAACACATCTTGAAAAGGTGTCTCAACTGAGCCCAACCAACAGAAGCTGAATGTGGCTGAGCAAGTTGGCGCGGCTCTCCCTCCACCGTGGCTGGCTGTGTGAAGTGCGTGCATTCACCACCTGCCATATTTGGGGCTTACCTCTTTGGAATGTGAATCCTTTCTCACTTTATCACTATTTTTAAATGGGATTTGTGTAGAGGGAGAGAAAGCGATCTCTTCTTTACAGTTTACCTACAAATATCTTTCCCAATAAGGCTGTGTCCACTATAAGTCTAAATTTAATATCCCCGTAAAAGAGAGAAAAATAGTGAAATAGTTATTTCATTTATACAACACAAAATGGTTTAATCCACCTGTCTCGCTGAGTTGGTCTGATTTGGGGTAGATACACTGATGGTGTCTGTTTAATTCCTAACTGCTCTACCAAGACTGCCGTACTTAAAGATGTAAGTGAACAATGAAGGCCACCTGGGACCTTCATCCTTAGCCATCGATGCCTTCCTTCCACTAAGTGGGGGGAAATAGCAGCTCTTTGATCCCACTTCTACAGTTCTAGACGTTGCAGTACTTCGCATCTATTGAACGCTGCTAGGATATAAGGTTTTCCACATTAAGTGAACAAACATTTACTTTCATTATGTTTAATGGAAACCTTTCTAAAATGGAATACAAATATCCCTGTCTCCCCGAAGAGACCATATTAAACTTGAGTTAACATTTTATTGGACATTTAAGTTCATCATATGAACCACAGGGACAGCAGCACATGCTATAAACCAGGATACTCCCTGGAACTACTGAGGACTTTAGGACTATTGACCCCTAACCTATTGGCCCTAGGCAACCGTGTTCTTTATTGGTTCCTTTTCTATCTCCTGTCTTATTGTCCCTTCTTGCTGTTCTTCCTGTGTTTCATCAACTGCTCTCCTGTCTTACCTCGATTTTTCTGCATCTAATTGGTGAGGTCAGATGACTATCTATTAATGCAGTATCTAAACTATGAATTAATAGACGCGGGATAAGAGGGACACTGTTACACATAAAATGCATAAGGTTTAGCACATAACACAAATTCTGGCTGCCCAGAATTCTGAGTGCTGCTTCTCCCCCCAGCTCACAGGTTTATTTCTCTTTCTTTTCAGTTTGTTGGCTATGTTCTGGATAGTGAGATTGCTGGGTAAGTAATCTCCAAATCAGTGATTTTTTTGCCTCCCACATATAGGTTCAGTCCCGGTCTGAGTCACAAATTAGGGGTTTTTAATTGTAGTTGTTTGGATTCATGGATGGGTAAAATATTAATACTGGTATTTAGTTGACTTTAGAATTTAAATAATTTCCATAGTTTATTTTGGCTTTGTCAATTTAAATTTTATTTTGCTTTTGTCAATTCTCATCTCTGATGAAAAATCTTCCCCCACCCCATGGGGAGTAGAGAACTAAATTTTGTATTCACAAATGAGCCATTATTACTGGGAAGACTCCAGAGCTCTTACATGTAGACACAGTTCACTGCAAAGATGAATCGCAGTGTTAGAGGATGAAATCAAGAGCAACTTACCAACAGAAGTAGGTATGATTTTTGCCCACTGAACCAGATCACTTTGAAATAGGCTTCAATTTTTTCATCTATTTTAGTGTTTTCACCCAAACTCTTTTTTTTTGGTTGAACTTTTATGGCCACTTGTATTTGAGGTCAGTTGTATAAATGCCTAGATTTGCTTGTATTGTATTGCTTGTATCTGAAAATATGTATTGCTTGTATCAGAAAATAAATCATATTTTGCATCTAAATGCAGTAGTCCACATGGGTTTTCTTAAATCCTCCTATGTCCTAAAATTGTGCTAGGCAACTGTGCTTGTCCCCAAGGAGCTTCTAGGCTCATTAGTAAGATAAGACCAATGAATACGGGGGGAGGAGGGAATGAAAACCACACAAAAAAGTATGTAGCTTAGAATATAGTTGTGGATACAGGCTATAAGTGTCAGAGGGAGTCAGAAAGGCAGGGAAACATCGCATTCTAGAGATATCAGAGAAGGCTCTCAGGGGGCGTAAACGTAGGGGGTCTTGAATAATGTGTGAGATTTGGTCATTCTACCTTCCAGGTGGAGAAGATAGGACCCATGGCTCCAAGCAGGGCGTGGGACACCTCAGGGGGTGAGACTGGCCTTCTCCCAGCTGGGACTGGGGAAAGGCTCAGAGCTTAAGGTCTTGAACAGGAGGATGGGAAAATAGCCAAGGAAGGCCCATGGCAGGTAGAGGAGAAGTTGGAGCCAGTGCTTTAATCCTTCACCCACCTCCATCCAGACTAGACAAAGCGTGGTGGTATTTCTTTAAACAATGCAAGTTCCTTCACTCTCGAGCCAGCACACTTGCACTGAAGTTAAACTCTGCACACTTGGAATTCAGGGCTCTACTCTGAGAAACTTCAAAGCCCAAGGCGGGTGAAGACTGAGGCCTGTGTGGAGAAGCAGCTTCTAAGCTCCTTCAGCTTCAAGGAGGAAAGCGCTGCAGAAACCCCACCACTGGGGAGGGGATTTCTGGTTAAGTCAAACTCCAAATTCTGAGTTGCATTAAAGTTTGCCTTTTTGCCTAAAGTTCTTTGGGGGGGCCTTACAATCCTCAGGGATAGAAAACCATCCAGAGGAAGAAGGTCTGTTTGGGGGCTTTTCCTCCCTGGTATTAATGGAGACACCTGGAGCCAAGAGAGAGCACAGCTGAGCCCTTCTCCAAGGCAGCATTTGGGCCAAGGTGCCAGAAGGGCGCTCACCGGGGAAGGTGAGATGAGGTGGGAAGTGAGGGCCAGGGGGCCACCTAGGGAATTTTGGCTTCTCCTCTGGCTCACAGAACCCGGTCCAGCTGGAGCAGCCTCCTCCCTCCCTGGCCAGGGCTACAGTAGTGGCCCACCGTCCCTGGCCAGAGCTGCTCAATCCCAGCCGGCAGCGCCCACTCCCCCACCCCCTGCCCCCCGGGACTCCCGGACCCCGGCCAGGAAGAGCAGACACCGAGTTTGAGCCTGGAACTAGACAGTCCCCCACCTCGGCCGCGCGCACGGTTTAGTCTCGCCTCCCTCGGTCCTCTATGTCTCCTCGAGCCCCCTCCCCAGGGTCGGACGCCGCCCTCCACACCTTCACACAGGTCTCCCTCTGTGCTGTAACACGCCGGCCCCTTTCCTGGCGCTCGGCTCGGGTCAGCGCCTGCTGAGGTTCCAGACGAGGCTCATTCATCGCATAGTTGGATGGGGGAGGGGTTGGGGGGCTGTCGTTCTGAACCTCCAGGTGGGAGCCCAGGGGCCAGGTGCCCCTCGAGAAGCTGCTAGAAGATAGGTCGGGACGACGCCCCCAAACTTGGCCCTGCTTGCCAGTCTCCAAGATTTAGGGCTCCAGTTACTTCGTGGGCTCCCCCTGCGCCCTTCCCCTCGCCTCCCGCCCAAGGTCCCAACGCGATGCCCCCTCTCTCCCTCCCCCGCTGCTCCTTTCTACCGCTTCCCCTCCTCCTTCCCAAGTCTTTTCCGTCCACGGTCTAGGGCTCGCAGCCTGCGCCTCTGCAAACACCCCCCGCCCCTCCAATCCGGGCAGAACTCCGAGGGGAGGGGCCGGAGGCCCCCCTTCCCGCCTGTGGTCGGAGAGGGCAGCGCCGCAGCCCCGGGTGGAGGGGAGTACAGGGGCCGTCTCTGCGCCCCGCCCGATCAGGCCACTCGGCATACTAGGGGTGGGGGGCGGGAAGCAGGGCTAGCGGAGAGGGGGGTCCGGCCCGGGCAGGTGCGGGCTCTGGCTGGGCCCGGGCGGGCTCCGGGGGCGGGGTCTCAGGTTACAACCCCGCGGGGGGCCGGGGGCGGCCCGCGGTTTGGGCGAGTTCTCCAGCCTCGAGTAGGGCCGGGCGCATATAACGGGCGCCGCGGCGGAGAGAAGACGCAGAGCGCTGCTGGGCTGCCGGGTCTCCTGCCTCCTCCTCCTGCTCCGAGGGGCCTCCTGCATGAGGGCGCGGTAGAGACCCGGACCTACGCCGTGCTCCTGCCGCCTCGCTGCGCTCCGCCCGGGCCCGGCTCCGCCAGGCCCCGCGGTGAGCCATGATCCGCCTCGGGGCTCCCCAGACGCTGGTGCTGCTGACGCTGCTCGTCGCCGCTGTCCTTCGGTGTCACGGCCAGGATGTCCGTAAGTTGCCCACAGCCCCTGCCTGCCACCCTTCTGTGCCGTCCCTCCGCATCCTCTTCCCTGGCCCTCTCGCGCTCTGGAGCCTGCGGATGCGCAGAAGCTCATCGAGCGGAGTTCTGCAAGTCAGGGGCTCTGTCCGAGAGTCCTCCGTGCCGGTCGTGGTTGGGGGCATTTGCAGGTCCCTGCGTTGCAAAGGAATACTAAACAAGCAAAGCGTCGGGTCCGAGGTTTGCGCACAGATTTTAAGCGCGCTCTTTCCCACCAGCTTTGTTAATTAGGCGCACACACACACAACTTGGCTTTCTGAAGCACTCAGAGTTCAGCAAAACAGGTTGCGGCCCATCGAGCTTAGGAAAAGTAGGAGAGAAAGAGCGCGAGCAAAGGAGCGAGCAAGCGCCAAGGGGTTGACGGCCCAGGAGTGTCCAGGGGTTGGTGCCTGGGGGTTCAAAGGGAAGTTAGACAAAGGAGATGCTCTGAAACTGGTGGGCTGAAATCCGAGGCCACAAAGAAGGGCTTCGGAGAGACACTCTGAGACCTCATAGCCTCTCGAGGGTTTCCTCCCCCTCACGGCTGGCCCAGGAGCAAAGTGCAGCCCTCTTCGCATCTCGGCTTTCCCCTTGCCTCGAAAGGATACAGAAACTTCCCGGTAGGAGAGGCTATCTGAAAGGCGATAACATTCCAACCAGACCGTGCTTTTCAAACGCCCAGGAAAATAGCGCCCCCTCCCCGCCGTCTTCCCCACTAACACCCCCACCCCCGCCCAGGTACTACAATGAGGTACTTTTCTAAAAGTTTCTGGAACTAACCGAGGCTCTGCCAGGTGTGTGTGTGTGTGTGTGTGTGTGTGTGTGTGTGTGTGTGTGTGTGTGTGTGTGTGTGTGTGTGTGTGTGTGTAGCAGAGGAAGGAGACACGGTTGGTCGATTGCTATAACAATTTCAACCGAATATAGCTAGAGATGGCAGTTTTACACCCTGGTCCAAAGGCGGTTCGAACCGCACCTTTCCATCGCCTCCTTTGGTGAAGTCCCACTGTCTGGGATTATATTTAGGACAAATGAAGCCTGGAAAGTGTATTAGGTAGAGAAGTTATTTTTTTTTCCCACGTGTTTGGGCACGTTTCCGACGGCTGGGATTCCAGCCCTGTCTTTGTATGTTACAAATTGTAAATCAATCGCAGGGGAAATTTTTTGGCTGGGGGAGTAATGGAAATCAAAGTCCGTCTGCCGACGAGGCTGTCTGCAGTCTCGTCTGCCACTAGGCTATCTCCACAGTTTAGAAGGCTGCGGACCCAGAAGGACTTTCCATTCATTAGGGTGGTTGACCGGGACAGGGTCAGGACTGGGGCCTGCGGTGCAGCTGCAAGGAGCCCCGGGCAGGAGATTTTGGCCAGGCGGTCGGATGGTGCACTAAACTGGAGGCCCACTCCCGGGTACTTGTTGGAATACGGTGCGTCTCTAAGTGGCCCCAGCTCGGACTGACTATATATTTGTCCTAAATTTGCATGCACACACTCACAAAACTGTCTTCTTGACTGACCTCTGCCTCAGTGCGCAGTGGAATTAGCTAGGTGACTCTAAAATAATTCCCCAGTTCTCCATCTGGTATTAGAGGCTCTCACTTAAGTGGCAGAGCGTCTCAGCGCCGCAGCCTTCCCAGGAGGTAGTGAATTCCACAGTTTCTTGGGCCTAAATCTTCCAGTCGTTCCTCCTCCTCCCCAGAGGGAGTGCTTTGGAGCCGCTGACTTTGCACCCTGGCGCATCCCGGCTCCGTACCCTCCTCCCCTGGGTCAGCGGACCCAAAGACGTGACGTGGGGAAAGACGCAGTCTGCGTGGACATCAGGAATGTCAGAAACCTAGAACTCTGGCACGCCCCTCCTCCCCATCTTTCCACAAGTTTGAGAAACTTATTGGCTGCGGCGTCTTTGACCCACATCTGCATTTCACAGCCCTCGTCTCTGAATGTGCCCCTCGGCTCAGGGGAGAGACCTCAATCCTCCATTGTGAGGCTTGTTTGCGTTGGGAGATTGGCAGCGATGGCTTCCAGATGGGGCTGAAACGCTGCCCGTATTTATTTAAACTGGTTCCTTGCGGAGACCTGTGAATCGGGCTCTGTGTGCACTCGAGAAAAGCCGCATTCATGACAGACGAGGTCCGGTGGGTTCCCCAGGACTCCCCGACCCCCTCTCCCACAATGCTCCCCTGTGCCCGCCCGCCGACACCTCCCGGGCTCCAGCCCTGCGCAAAGCGGCTGCGAAGCAAAACAGTTCCCCGAAAGAGGTAACTTTTTAATTGGCCTGCTACAAAGAATCACTTATGTGGCGCTGCGGTAATGAGGGGAACCCGATCAGGCGCGCCGGGATGCTATCGGCAGCCGTTTCGAGCAGCAATTATGGTGGCGCTGGGCTCCTCCGTCCACACCTAGGGGATCCGGTTACGGCGCTGGCTCCTTTCTGGGGCAGTCATTTAATCCCACTTTTCACCCTCCCAGTGTCTGTGGGCGAGCCGTGTCCAGAGCCGCAGCCACAAAGAGTCACCCGACGGCTCTCACGCCCAGCGCTGCGGCCCCGCCCCTGCGCCCGCTCATCCCCGGCCACCCTTCCAACGGAAATCTGATACGCCTTCAGGGTGCACCCCGCTCTCCCAGCACTTTACTCTCTTCCCCCACGGCCCCTCTTGGGTGTGTGTGTGTGTGGGGGGGGGTTCTTCCAGTCGCTACCCCGCCGCTCGCTTTCTACAGCTCCACCTATTTATAGCGGTGCGTGCGTCCCAGCAACAACTGTATATACCCTAGGCTCCCTCTCCCCGCCTCTTCCCCCGTGATTATCTCGCCTAAAGGCTGGGTGGAGTTTTTCTAGTGGAAAAAAAAAAGACAGAAAAAGATTTATCTTTCAGTCTCCTTAAAGAGCACGGGGCGGGCCGTTTCTCTCTCCGCCCACCTGGTTTGTGGCCCTTTCCTATTATTCAACTCCCGCAGTCGCCAGGGCTTTGGGGATTTTGATGAGAAAAACAGCACTGGGCGCTCCCCGGCACGTGGCGCGGGCTTGGCCGCGCTTGGCGCTCTCCGGAGCGCTCTTGTCAGCACAGGCTTCGCTTGCAGGGCGAATTCCGGAAGGCAGGCCGCTTGTGGAGAGGGACTAGTGCATGCTGTTCTTGGTCTGCGTTCCTGGAGGAGGCCAGGCCTGGACTGGCTAATCTTAGCCCGGACCAGGCATTCAAAGCCCCCCTCCACACCCCCCTTCCTCCAAGCTGGGCTGTTGTCTTCAGATGGAAGCAGGGTCTCTCCAGAGAGGGCTACAGCTGGAGGTCAGCACCGGCAGCGGGGCGGGGTTCTTTGGCCCTGCTTGCCTCCCAGGGCATTTTGTTATACCCTTGGGTCCCAGGTGTATTGTTTAACTGGGCCTATGCCCCTCCCCAAATTGGTCCTAATCCTAATATGATTTAAAGAATGGAAGAAGATCCTAATTGTAACAGCTCCTCCTTTCACACACACCTCACCCTCATATATCACTTTTGGAGCCTGGCTCTTTGCAGAGTCTAATTTTTTGTGGGTAGAATTTTCTGCACGCCTTCTAAATTTTAGCTGTCAGTTGTATTTAGCTAGATGCCTGAAGACAGTACGGCATAGTCAGGCCCCCTCGCCTTCCCTGCTGGGTCAGGATTTCCACTGGTGAATAGACAGCAGAGTGCAAGGCACACAATAAATGTTTGTTGACTCCGTGGAAGAATGAATGATGTCTTAGAAAAACCATTTTCAAGTTCTCTGTGTTCGAGTGGCCCACCTTCTTCAGCATTTGAATTATGTCAAGTTGACTTGCAACCTCTTTCTCTTTTTCCCTTCTGACTCCTCACCCCCTCCTTCCCTCGGCTGTCTGCTTCCCCTGCCCCACCCCCGGTGCAGAGAAGGCTGGCAGCTGTGTGCAGGACGGGCAGAGGTATAACGATAAGGATGTGTGGAAGCCCGAGCCCTGCCGGATCTGTGTCTGTGACACTGGGACTGTCCTCTGCGACGACATAATCTGTGAAGACATGAAAGACTGCCTCAGCCCCGAGACCCCCTTCGGAGAGTGCTGCCCCATCTGCTCAACTGACCTCACCACTGCCAGTGGTTGTAATTTATTTATTTCCTGTTCCATATAAATAAATTACTTGCAGGGGCAGCAAATGCCCTGCCATGGATGCCGGCCATCTCTGCGAAGCGGAGGGGCTGGTTATCCATGGGATCCCAGCAGCTGAGGCTGAAAGGAAAGGCCATTTCTCGCTTGCAGGTTGACACTGAGTGAGCCTGACACACTAGAGGGGTCCTTCCTCACCCAACACCTCCAAAAACTATGCTTCCAAGACATGGAGGACAGAGGTGATTCCACACAAGTGTCCACACTGGAATCACCCCTGCAGGTCCCTAGAGCCACCGTGGAGATCCAGTGCTCCTTCCGGCCAAACCGCAGACTAACTCCTCCTCCAGTACCCACACCTTGGCTTCTCTGTAGAAGGCCTCAAATGTATGGTCTTCAGTGTGGAGCGAGCTCTGCTGGCCAGCGGGCATACAGAGAGGGCAGGCCCCCTTCTTGAAATATGGACCACTGGTGGCAGTTTCCTTTTGGTTTTGCCTCTGTTGGCGTTGACTGCCAGTTAAGAAGCAAGTTCCTAGGAGAAGGGCAGAGATGGGGCTGTGACAGAGCCCCGTGTGCCTTCACTCTGGTGGGTTGTTAGCTCCCAGCTGGAGCCAGGGCTGGTGGGTGTGCAGGTGACCCCTCCTCAGCTCTGGAACACATGCCCTATCTCCCTGTAGGGTGGCTGGGGACACACATCTAGGCCTCTTGGGTGGCCCTCACTTTTCCCTTTCTGCTCAAGTAGAGAAGACAGTTGAAAGGGAAGCGAGCAGTTGCCTTTTCTTAACACTTCACCCACCCTGAAAAGCTGCTTGGGGAAGCTGCTTTGATGGTCCAGATTCCCAGATCATTTCTGAGGGGACCTGTGTGAGTGAAGCGTTGATCACCTTTACTACTTCGCTGCTACAAAGGGGGAAGGGGTTATTGACTCGGGGTGACACTGGCGGGGGTGACACTGGCTCCAATGCCCTCTGTAACTCCTGTGCTCTGCTGTTTTTTTTTGTGCTTGCTTCACGGAGATCCAGCTTGAATGTAAGAGCTTTCCAACTACCTAACTCTTCTTCTGGGGTGGAGGAGGTTGGTGGGGGGGGTGGCGCTTGGGCTATGGAGGGGCTTCTTACCCTGTGAGGAAGAGAAGGGACTGAACCTCTCAGTTTCTCAGTTTCGGGTGCTTTCTTTCTTGGCGGCTGATTAGATCTTGAATTCTTCATTTTCTCTTTGTACCACCCCTACTCCATTCTTGTGCATGCTGACTGCCTTTTGAATAACAAAGTCTGGATCATCTCCATTCCTCATGGGACCTCAGCAACTCCAGGACCCCAGTGACCCTAACACCCCAACAGAGGGGTTCAGTGGAGTAACAGGAAGCTGCCTCGTTCCCTGGTTGTGTCCCTTTCTTTGTTTGATCCGTTAAAGAGTGTTTAAGTGACAAGAAGTTATACGTATCCATCTCATGAATCTTACATTTTCCTTCTCTATTTTTTCCATTTGCAGGGCAACCAGGACCAAAGGTGAGGATTTTTGTTGTTTTTTGCTCTTTCATTTGCCTTTATATTTCCTTCTTTAGAAGCAGTGCTGTGCTCATTCAGCCTGTCTTTAGACATCAACAGGGATCTGTTTCAGAGGGCATCTCGATGCAAGGGCTCCTGGGCAAGGTTTTGTGCTTGGGGCTTGGTGGGCTTGCTCGGCTCAATCCTGACAGTGTTTCATGTTTCAGGGACAGAAAGGAGAACCTGGAGACATCAAGGATGTAAGTACACATTATACTCCCATGTTGCATCTACTGCTCTAACTGGGTCATTTCCTTGAGGTTCCCTCTAACTTGCCATCCTGTGGGTCTCTCTATCACAGATTGTAGGACCCAAAGGACCTCCTGGGCCTCAGGTAAGAAAGGGAGAAAACCCTTCCTCCATGTCTTCCTTGAGTTACTGAACTGCAGGCCCCTGGTCTTGCTGTCATCTCAATATTTTCTTCATTTTCAGGGACCTGCAGGTGAACAAGGACCCAGAGGTGATCGTGGTGACAAAGGTGAAAAAGTGAGTAGAGAAACAATGCTGTCTGACCCTTGTGGACTGCCAAGGTTCTCTAAGCTCCCCCTCCCCAAATGACTGACCACCTACCTCCTCAAGGGCAGCCTGTAGACAGATGGTTCTCGCATAAACACTGCTTCTCATTGGGGCCTTTTTCTCTTTCTGCCAAGGGTGCTCCTGGACCTCGTGGCAGAGATGGAGAGCCTGGGACCCCTGGAAACCCTGGCCCCCCTGGCCCTCCTGGCCCCCCTGGCCCCCCTGGTCTTGGTGGAGTAAGTATCCTTATGTCCCCTTCCTTCAGGCTGTCCCTCCAGAAGCGTGGCTTCTAAATTGCTAGTCACACTCACCTGGCTGGCTCCCAGGGCTGCCAACAGTGTGTACACAGCCTGTCCATGGGCTTCTCCCCCAGGCCTATAATTTAGTGGAACCACATAGTAGGCATGAGACTGTGGCGCTAAGGGATGACTTTTTTCACTCACTGGGTTTCTGCAAAGCAAGTCTTCGGTTACCTGGCTTCCTGGCATCTGTACTGTGTGGCTGATTCTTGGGAGTGGGTGTGGGGCTTGGGGGAGAGGATGACTGGGCATTTGTAGTTCCCTGGAAGAAGAGTGACCGCTGTCCTTGGAAGACATTGAATCTTCATCTTTGCCAAGTACATTCCAAGCAATTATTTAGTCTCATGAAAGAGCCCCACTGAGTGAAGGTGTGTGGCTAAAGTCATTTTTGGAATCAAACCAATCAACAAATTATACTATTGCCCAGTTTTTGCAGGTTTGCCATTTTGATGTTTGCTATGATTTAAATTTTTAAACTTGAATGGTTCATAGATGCCTACTACATCCCCTGCTAAAATATTTCAAGACTGTTCATTTTAGTCTTTTGCTGGGCATTAAAGTCTTGGAAAAGAAAAAAAGAAACTTTAAAAGTGATATTTTTAGCTATATTTCTCAATTTATGTTAAATAATGTATTTAATATCTTAGAATTTTTAAAAAAAACTTATAAAATGAAATGCAAGTAATGGATACTCTTCCAAATAACACTTCATCTCCCAGGGGAATGACTATGCCACTGTCATCTAATAACCCATTTCCAAAACTATTTTTCAGGAATCATTAGTGATTCAGATCAATGCTAGGTTAGTCTCCAACAATTAGAATTTATCTAAATAGAGTATCTGCTATCCAGATATAGCTCACCTGGCCAAGTAGGAAAAGCACAGGGCCTCTCAAGCTTTTACCTTTGTTGGGTTTATTTGCAGAACTTTGCTGCTCAGATGGCTGGAGGATTTGATGAGAAGGCTGGTGGCGCCCAGTTGGGAGTAATGCAGGGACCAATGGTAAGAAAAAAACACCAGTTCTTTGCAGCCAGAATGGCAGGAGGTGGCCCTTAGCAGAGCCAGGGACTCTGACAACCTCACTTTACAGGTAATTGCTTAGAGCAGCTCTTCCCCAGCAGTTACGTAACCTCCCATTTAGCTAGCCCAAAGCATTTGGGTTTTAACGGCGATGGATGCCAGTTTTAATGATGCACTGGAGTGACTAAGAAGAATGAGGATGGAGAGAGGCATATAGGCTGATCTGTCAGAAGGCCAGTTGCTATTGCTCTTGGAATGAGAACTGAAGAATGCAGACAGCAGCCACTGTTCTCCAGCATCCACAAGACTTCCAGCAGGAAATCTCAGCCCTGCAGCTCCCACTTGGCACATGCTAAATGAAACTCAGACTTTAGTAAACATGGCTGCTGTCCAGGGGAAAGCAAGGCCAGCTTCTCTGTCCAAATGATACCTATAAATAAAAATAGATTGTTGCGAGGGGAGTGGGAAATGAGAGGGGGCAGCCACTGCTGGCCCCCTGCTCACAGAGTAACTCCTTGTCCTTTGTCTGGGCTGTTGGCTGGGAGGAGGTGGCACCCTGGAGGCTGTGGGTGAAGCATTTCCAGTAAAGCTCCTCATTTTCTGTTCCAATGCAGGGCCCCATGGGACCTCGGGGACCTCCAGGCCCTGCTGGTGCTCCCGTAAGTACTGGGTCTTTCCTTTTGGAAGGTGGAGACACAGATGCTTTCAAGCCCTCTAATGTCAGTTTGCAGGGGGCCAACCTGGTGTCCTCACTTTACATTTTAGGGACCTCAAGGATTTCAAGGCAATCCTGGTGAACCTGGGGAACCCGGCGTTGCTGTGAGTACCTCCGTGGGCCCTGCCCTCCTGGGGGGGAGCTTTCAATGATGTACCACTCCGACCCCGATCCTGTCGCCTCCCGGGCTCTGCCCAGCACTTTCCACGGTGGAGGGATCAAAGGAAACCCAGGTGTCCCCTCTTAGCTCTGGGGGAACAGAGAGCCAGACGTGGCAAGAACCACCCAGGACTCTGTCATCTCAGTCCTTTTTCTGGGTCACCCCTGGCCCGTGCTGTCCACTACCTCCCACTATGATCTGCTCTGTGCCTCTGCTCTCTCTCAGCACAAAGTGGGTTCTTCCATCTTTTTTTTTTTTTAAAGAAGATGTTGGGGGTAGGAGTTTATTAATTAATTTATTTATTTTTGCTGTGTTGGGTCTTCGTTTCTGTGCGAGGGCTTCCCCTAGCTGTGGCAAGCGGGGACCACTCTTCATTGCAGTGCGCGGGCCTCTCACTATCGCGGCCTCTCTTGTTGAGGAGCACAAGCTCCAGACGCGCAGGCTCAGTAGTTGTGGCGCACGGGCCTAGTTGCCCCGCGGCACGTGGGATCTTCCCAGACCAGGGCTCGAACCCATGCCCCCTGCATTGGCAGGCAGATTCTCAACCACTGTGCCACCAGGGAAGCCCCATCTTTTTTTTTAAGTGGAGTGTAGTTGAATATTTTGGCCAAGCCACGCAGCCTGCCCGCATGGGGGATCTTAGTTCCCTGACCAGGGAGCAAAGCCACAACCCCTGCATTGGAAGCATGGAGTCTGAACCACTGGACTGCCAGGGAGGTCCCAGGGCTCTTCCATCATTTTTTCCTTATAGAGGAACTAGCTTCCAAAAGCTGCAATCCCCAAATTTTGTCCACTGATTAGGTATCTTCCCCCTCCAACCATCTCTTAAACTCTCCTATTTCGTTCGTAGGGTCCCATGGGTCCCCGTGGTCCTTCTGGCCCCCCTGGAAAACCTGGTGACGATGTGAGTACACCTGAGGAGTCAAACAAGTGGCCGCCTCACTTGAAAGGGCCCAGAGAGGGGTTGCTGGGCAGTGATACAGAGGCACCCTCGGCCTGACCCAATGGGGAGGCAACCTGAGGGGCAGAGCTGGTCTGTTGGAGACTCGGACTCCGCCCACTGTCCACATTTCCACTGGCAACTTAGCTTGCAATTGCCTTGGGGACTGCTTTGGACCCACTGGGAAGGGAAATAATTAAAACATCATTAACTCCTGGAAGGGAAATTGAGAAGTGAGAGAAGGGAGAGGGAAAACACAAGGGGAAAGATGTAGAGAAGGAAAAACAAAGAAAGAAACACTCAACGTTATCTTAATTGTAAATGAGTTAGGAAAAGCTCAGCCTGAGTCAGGATGTCTGCAAGGGATGCAAACAAAGGGAAGAGACAAGAGTTGGCACTCGTGAATCCCATTAGGCAGTGAAAGTCTCTGAGGTTAAGGGGCCCTAGGCCAGTCAGCAGCGCCTATGAGAGGGGACAGGGAGCCCACCAGGGGAGGCTGGAGGCCGTGGGGTTGGGGACGGAGGAGCTTGCCCAGGGCACAGGCAGCTGTGTGAGAGAAGACACGGTGACCCAGGGAAGGCATTTGGGGAAGTCTGGGACCTGAAGGAGGGGGGTGGAGATGAGGAAGCAGGTGGGCAAAGGCATGGCGGGCTGGGAGGAGAGACGGTGCTCTGGAGTGTACCAGCTGTGCTAACGTGTCTTCTGAGGAAGCTGAGGTTCATCTCTCCCCCTTCAGGGTGAAGCTGGAAAGGCTGGAAAACCTGGCGAGAGAGGCCTCCCTGGTCCTCAGGTAAAGCCCCACCTTCCCCAGCCTCCAACATCATTCCCAGAGTCTCCCTCCTTGCAGCCAAGGCAGTGGCCTCCCGCCCAGCTCATCCAGTTCCGTTAGCTCACTCCTAAAATTCCAGCAGTCTCCACGTACATCACACCTTCATGCTGATGACCATGTCTCTGATCCTAGCATGGGCCCTGGGAGGCTGGCAGTTGTTCATACGCACTTTGCATAAGATGGGGTGAGGCCCAGTGAGGGGGATTCTGGGATTGACTGAAAGATGGTCCCAGTGCTGGGCTTCCACTGCTCCCTGGCTCTGAGGGCTCTGTAGCAGCCCAGGGCAGTCTTGATCCGGTTCTGCTCGGTGCCCTGAGAATCTCTTCTTTGGATTGCAGGGTGCTCGCGGCTTCCCAGGAACCCCAGGCCTTCCTGGTGTCAAAGGTCACAGAGTAAGTATCATGGGTGAGGGTGTTGGAAGGAAGGGATTGGCCAAGGGAGGAAAAAGCTTTTGAGGACATGAATCTTCCTATTTGGCTTCCCCAGAAGTGCGATTGAATGTCTTCTCTTGTCCCGTAGGGTTACCCAGGTCTAGATGGTGCTAAGGGAGAAGCTGGTGCTCCAGGCGTGAAGGTAAGGACCAAGAAGCACACAAGGATGGGGGACGGACAATGAGGAGATGCTACTGAGCTCAGTGGAGTTAGGACATCTGGACAGCTTGGGTTAGGACAACCAGTCCTACGTCCTAATGTACAAACGGCAGTTCTGGAGAGCTCTGGGAATTGTCCCTCACAGAACTAAAGTTTGGGGGTGTCAGTGCTAGCTGAGATGACCAGGGCTTTCGGCTTCTTCCGTGGGAGTTGTCTGGGGGCTAGCACTGGGGTCCCAGTCACTGACCCTCTGCCTCTGTTTTCCAGGGTGAGAGTGGTTCCCCAGGAGAGAACGGTTCTCCAGGCCCAATGGTGAGTATGAGCATTGCCCCCGGAAGGGCCTCTCCAGACACTCTTCAGATACCTTCTAAAGCCTGGCAGGTGGCTTCACCATAAATGCCATGGCTCCCTTTATGCAAAGTAGGTACTCAATTTTGTAGATTGATCTGATTATGAGCAAAAGGCAAAATGTACCAAGTAGATGATTTGGTCAAGGTTTCACCAACATTTCCTTGAAATATCCCTGTTAGCACACTTGAGGTGTGCTTCAATTTTTACAAATTTCATTTATTTTCAACATTTTTGGGAGCCCATCTATTGCAAGAAGCAAGATGTACCTCGAACAGGGCTCCCAGTAGGTAACCACAGGCACACCTGTGTGCTCTGCCATGGCAGAAGAACCTTTGGTGTGATAGGAGCATCCTGAATCAGGAAGGTGAGGTCAGGGGCATCCACACCTTTGCCTCCTGGGCACTGCACGCTCCCTCCCCTCAGGTGTCCAGGAAGGGCCTGCAGGTTAAATGATGGTGCAGAGTGTCCTTGAGTGAACTCATGCTTGTGCTGTCCTGGTGTGTGTTCCAGGGTCCCCGTGGCCTGCCTGGTGAGAGAGGACGGACTGGCCCTGCTGGCGCTGCGGTGAGTAATTGACAAGATCAGGAGCCACCATTTGTCCAGCGCTTTCAAGTTTACGAGGCACTTGCATTTAGGGTTCTTCTGCCTGACCCTCAGAGCAACCCTGCGAGGTGTAGAGAGCATCATCCTCCCGTGAGGATTCACTCTAGTGTGCCCGTCACAAATTCCCAGGCTGGGTCTGCAGTCAGAGGACTGGGAGTGGGCCATGGGAGGGCTGGGTGGTAAGGGCAGGAGTATCCTTAACCAGCCTCGATTATTCAGGTAATCCCCTCAACAGCCCCACCTGCTCCCCGTCAATCCCGTTCGAATTTATGGACAGACTTTAATTGGCTAGAGTACTGTGCTCCTTTTTGTTCTTTCTGGTTGCTCAGATGATGCCCTAGAAAAGTATTAACAGTCCAGGGTCAGCTCACATACTTGACATTGGTGCCCTGCTGGTGACACTATGATATACCAGTGGCCACCACTTCACGGGCACTCCCTCTGTTTAATACCTGAGATGCTTAGTCTCATCCAATCTTCCCTCATATCCTGTGAGGTAGATTCTATTGTCCTCCCCATTTTAGAGGAGAAGAAACCGAGGCACCGAACGGTTAAATAGCTTAAGACAAACTATACTTTGCAGCCTCAGACTCTGGTGGCCTCTTGTTAATGGGGGAAGTTAAGAGCACGGGGATTTGCCATGGTGGAGGGTGCAGGTGTTTAGCTCTGATCCCTTAGCAATCGAGAGCCCTTGTGGGCGCCTGGTCAGGCGAGTGATGCGATGAAAGCTGTGTTTAAGAAAGATTATGCTCTCTTGTTGATTTCACACCCAGCCACCCAAGCTCTGAGGCCCCTCCTCACGGGTCCTTGCAGGACCGGCCAAAGTAAATCAGCTTCCCTCAGTTTTACTGCTTTCCAGATAATATATCTGTTTTGGCAGAAATTTCCCTCAAAAGCAGGTCAGTGAAATACCAAGCAGCCTCGACCCCCATTTGTCAGCCAGAGCTGTTGAAGTGGCTTGTCCCCCGGTCGCTTTGTGTGAGGGGATTAGAGAGCGCTGGACCTGCCGAGAAACACTGCGATTTCGGCAGGTTGTCAAGACCTGGCTTGTGGGGGCCATGGTGGCCACACTCCGTGAGGGGCACAGATGAGCTGCATCCCTGTTTTCCCTCCTTCCCGGGCACAGTAGACCCTGCTTCTTGCTCCTCCTCGCTGATTCCTGTCCCCGTGGTAGTCAGGCTGGCCGGGTGTGCACAAGATTAGGCATAGAAGATTGACAATGTCACGTAGTTCCAAGCACAGGCCGGGGTTCAAGGCCTGGCCAGGGACTGGGCTGGGTTGGCCTCTGCCTGCTGTGGTCACGTGCCCCCCACCTTGTGCCAGACGGTGCCCACTCCCCAGCCTTGCTGCAGGAGGAACCCTGGATGCCCGCCCAGCTCTGGCCTCTCGGGCAGCACTGCAGCTCCCCCTCACTCGCGGCCAGGGTGGGTGCTTCTCGAAGTGGCCAGCCTAGTCCAGAAGGGGCTCTGGCCAGTGCTGAGGCTTTATGTTCCCTGTGACATTTTCTTCTGTTAAGTCTTCTCTTGTTTCCCTGTTTAATGCCAACGGGGAGAGTCTCAGGAGAAATGGACCATAGCCAGGAGGAAGAGTTGAGTCTTCTTTAAAACAGGAGCTTCTTCATCCTTCTTCAGCTTCCGAGGAGAGGCAGAGGCAGGCAGACGGGGCTCAGCCGAGGTCCTCCAAGGACCAGGTGCCAGGCCCAGCTCCACCTAGCCTAACGGTCCCCTGGGCCTTGAGGGGCCTTGAGAGAGGCACTGGGGGTGCTCACCACAAAGCCAGGAGAAAACCCTCAAAGGGCAAGGCCTGTAGAGGAAATGCCGGCAGCCTTGCCTTTCTGTGAAGGAAGCCTTGGGGCAGATGTGGTCCTCGGGCTGTGCCCAGTGCCCTGTCCCCATCACGGAGCTTCTTCCTGGGCTGCTGGCAGATGTCCTGCAGCTTCTCTGTTTTCCATAGAAGCAGGTGGTTTTATGGGTTGGAGGATGGCGGGGCGCAGGTCCTGGAGTTAACCAAGCCTTAACCAGGGAGGTTACCCAAGTCCGGAGACTGCTTCCTGATGTAACAGGCAGGAAGCACTCAGTCAGGGTCGATGCTTGGCTGTTTCGTTCTCCTTTGGCCCAGTTCACCGAATCTTTAAATGATAACTCAGCCTTGAAGTTAGGGATACTTGGATTCTAAACGGAAGTTTAAGAAATGATGAAACAGGGCTTCCCTGGTGGCGCAGTGGTTGAGAGTCTGCCTGCCGATGCAGGGGACACGGGTTCGTGCCCCGGTCCGGGAAGATCCCACATGCCGCGGAGCGGCTGGGCCCGTGAGCCATGGCCACTGAGCCTGCGCGTCCGGAGCCTGTGCTCCGCAACGAGAAAGGCCACAGCAGTGAGAGACCCGCGTACCGCAAAAAAAAAAAAAAAAAAAAAAAAAAGAAAGAAAGAAAAAAAGAAATGATGAAATAGCTGGAAAATTACCCAGGCTTTGTTAAGCTGAGAACAAGCCCACTGCCCTCCCGGTTCTCCCAGCCGCCTTGGAGGACCTGCCAGCCTCCTGCTCAGCCCTGGGGTACCATGGGGGTGGGCTGAGGCAGGGAGGGACTGGACGTGTGCGCGCCTCTGACGGTGGCTGCTTCCTTCTCGCTCGCAGGGTGCTCGGGGCAACGATGGGCAACCCGGCCCTGCAGGGCCTCCGGTAAGTTCGCTTCAGCCCCGGCAGGTCTACCTGCGTCCCAGTCAGCAGCCCAATGAAGTTGCAGTGTTTACTCAGTACACAGGCCATGCTCTGGCTTCTACCGGAAAGGAGGAGAAATAATTTTTCATTACTGCAAGAGCATGTTGAACAAGCTTTGACGCAGCGGGTCATTTTTCTCAGCCACCCTTTCGGTAGTTTTCTTGAGGAGGGATAGAGAGGGAGGTGAAAGAATCACCTGCTTCTCACCATGTATTTAGTCAGAAGCCTGCTTTGCCTTGTGAAGCCAGGCTTGGGGACACTGGCAATGGGGGCAGTTTTCACCCAGGGACTTTCGGCCACAGTGGGTGTAGGGCAATATCGGTACAAAGGTGGGACGGCATGTGAGGCGTGGGGTGGGGGGGTCTCACTCTGGAGGCTGGAGAGAGTCTGCCCCGAATCAGCATTCACCTCTCCATCCACTTGCTTCCTCCAGGGTCCCGTGGGTCCTGCTGGCGGTCCTGGCTTCCCCGGTGCTCCTGGTGCCAAGGTGCGTGTCCTGCCCGTTGTGTCAGGAACCCCGCTTTCCCCGTAGCCCTTGCTGACTGCCCCCTGGATGACCCCCTTCCCCGTCCCCTTCCCTTTGGAGGCATGTCCCCCACCCCCTCCCCCACCTCCGCCCTCCACGGAAAACGAGGAAAACGCCAGGCACTTGGCAGAGTCACCAGCTGGAAGGGAAAGTAAGATGGAATGATAAAAAGCTGGAGATACAGTTACAGCTTCAGAGTGGGGCAAGGCAGAAAGAGGTGGGGAGACACCTGAGACCTGGGAGGGAGCAGAAGACCGGGAACCAAAGGGAAGACAGCAGAGCTCAGCCGACTTGGACCCGGAAGAGAGCTGGAGGGAAAATGGGCTCAGAGATGGTTCCACGCTTCCCCTCTCACCGCTGCCTCATGTGGGGGCCTTGGCTCTCCCAAGCCGTGTTAATAGAGTTCTTCCAAGGATTAACAGAGGCCAGTGGGAGGCCAGCCAGTTCAGGGAAAGGCCCCTGTGGCCCAGGAGGGATTCCAATGCGCGTGTGTCCCTGGGAATTCTCTCCTGGTGCCCGCCAGGAGATGAATAAGGAGCCTCCATGCGGTCACTGGCATCAGGTTGCTTTTTCCCTCCTGGGGGTTTCCATGGCAACCAGACAGTGTCTGAGGCCCCAGGAGCCGGGTGAAGGAGACCCATTGTGAAGAGGGACAGCGGAAGGTGAGGGGGCCTGACCTTTAGAAAATAATAATTACAGAAGTAAAGCAAGAATGTTCTGAGAAGAAACCTGAGGAGGCTCTGCCCTCCCTCCAGGTCATCCGCCCTCCCCAGGGACTCCGCTGTCCAGAGAGCCTAGATCGCAGCCAGTTGTAACTTTCAGGAAAAAAATGAAAGTAAAAGCAGAGGCCATTTTGGGAAAAGTAGTGTTGGGGTGCTGGACCCAGCTTGCTTCTGCCCTGGCTTTCTGGCTCCCTTCAAACAGGCTTGGCCCAGAGCCTGGGTCACACATCAGCCAGATAGATACAAGCCAAGTGGTGCCCCGAGCTGAGCTGTTTGAGAGCCTCAATAAAAGAGAAACTAGGTAGGGAAGGGGAGGTAGAGGTGCCTGTCCATCTCAGCCATCTGTCCATTATCCCCAGGACACTGGGCCGGCAGGGGCCCCCAGCTTGGGCTCTTCTGAACGGCGCTGACGGGACGAGCACGATGCCCAGGCTGTGGCATGAAACTGTGTGCTTGCTACTGGTGGTCACCTTATAGGGGGCAGATGGAGAGTGGAGTGGGTGGGGTAGGAAGTCATTAGGGCAGCGAGCTCAGCCAGGCAGCCCATGTGGGAACCCAGGTGCTCTGGAGCAGGACTCAGCTCTTTGGTGCGTGTGTACAGCTTGCCCTGAACTGTTGCTGGCCCACGAGGTCTCTGTCCCCCTGACTTGCCCTCACTCCATCCCTCCCTGTCTCTTCCCAGGGTGAAGCTGGCCCCACCGGTGCTCGAGGTCCTGAAGGTGCCCAAGGTCCTCGCGGTGAATCTGGTACTCCTGGGTCCCCCGGGCCGGCTGGTGCCTCTGTAAGTCTAGCTTCTCTTTTGCCTGAAGGGTCTGGGGTCTGAGGCCTTGGCACACTTGACTCTGTGCTTAGCTATGAGGGAAGTGGCGTCTCAATCATGAAACCTTCATTCTGGCTGAATGCCTGCCCCCCCCACCCCCCGCCCATCTCTAGAGACATGTCTCCCTCCATCGCCCATCCTCCCCCTGAAATGTCCAGCAGGGCCATGCCTGGAATGGACAGCAGCTGCTGCTGCAGCCCCTGGACCTGGGGCCTGGAGGGCTAGGAGATGGCTGGGGTTTATTCCTCGCTGCTTATTTTATAATGACAGTCTCCTTTTTCAGGGTAACCCTGGATCGGATGGAATTCCTGGAGCTAAAGGATCTGCCGTGAGTGCTGCCCTGGGACTTGGCACCTCCCGGTGGGGTCAGTCCCTCCTTGCCCCCTCTCCTGATGCCTCTCTCTCTGCTCATGCTGATAGGGTGCCCCTGGCATTGCTGGTGCTCCGGGCTTCCCTGGGCCCCGTGGTCCACCCGGCCCTCAAGGTGCAACTGGTCCTCTGGGCCCGAAAGGTCAAACGGTAAGATCCAGGATGAGCCCCAAGCGCCCCAGAGTCAAACCCGCCACCCCTCCTTCCTGCGCTCACACCATGTCCTTTGGTGGGGCGCCTTTAAGGGTTTCGGGAGGTAGGGACAGGGCCGTGGAGAGAACCGAGTGTGAGAACGTGCCTTTCTCCTTTGTTAAGGGTGAGCCTGGTATTGCCGGCTTCAAAGGCGAACAAGGCCCCAAGGGAGAACCGGTGAGTATCTGGCCACCACGCCTGGCCCACTGCCCACCTCTGCAGGAGCTCTGTCCCCTAATCCGGGTCGTCTCAGGCCATGTCGGAGACGAGATATGACAAGGTTGAGAAGCTGTTGCAGCTTCAGCTCCCGTCGTTGGCCTGACCAGCTTGACCAGTTTGAACTTTATACTCTCTCTCTTCCCCCTGGGGCGCTCTGCTCTCCCCCATGCTGATCCTTTGTGGCCTCACTTCCCCAGGTCCCCCAGCCCTGAAACGATAGTCACAGCCACTTCCTCCACACACCAGGCCAGTGCTCGCCCCAGGGCCTGGCGAAGACTCACCCTGTTTCTCTTTTGTGCTGGTTCTCAGGGCCCTGCTGGTCCCCAAGGAGCCCCTGGTCCTGCTGGTGAAGAAGGCAAAAGAGGGGCCCGTGGAGAGCCTGGTGGTGTTGGGCCCGCTGGTCCCCCTGGAGAAAGAGTAAGTGGGCCAGGAGTCCCCACGCTCATTGGGGTGTGACCTAGAGATGCAAGTCCGGTCCCTGTGGCTCTGGGTCTTTGCTGAGTCTGTGGCCTCCTAGACGTCCTACTTCTTTTTTCTCCACCCACCACCATGGGGATAGGGAACCTTCTCCTTCTTTGTGTCTCTCCCCCACCCCCGGGATGGCATGAAATAGTTGCAGCTCCTTCCCAGAAAGGTGGGGACAGGCCCAAGAAGTTAATCTCTCAGAATCTTGCAGGTTGTAGCTACTGCGCCACAGAAATTATGGTTGGCGGGTTCGTGGGATGGACCCCCTGGGGTCTGGCGAGGCTCTCTGCAGCCGCGGTTGGGTCAGGGGCCACCCTAACTCACAGCCTCTCCTCTCCACTTCTCCCTAGGGTGCTCCTGGCAACCGTGGGTTCCCAGGTCAGGATGGTCTGGCAGGTCCCAAGGTGAGTCGGGGCACAGGGGCTGGGGTCCCCACATCACTGGTCAAATGGCTTTCTGCTGACCCCCTGCCTCCTCTTGTGTAGGGAGCCCCTGGAGAGCGAGGGCCCAGTGGCCTTGCTGGTCCTAAGGGAGCCAATGGTGACCCTGGCCGTCCTGGAGAACCTGGCCTCCCTGGAGCCCGGGTAAGTAGCAGAGCTGCTTTTGTCCTCAGCTTCTGACTTTGAGCAGACCCCCCATGCCCTGCCCCACCTGGTCCCTCCGCCCCTGTGCTGCCAGGTTTGGGCGGTCCTGGGGCTGCCCTGACACCCATCCTCTTCTCTCTCCTACACAAAGGGTCTCACTGGTCGCCCTGGTGATGCTGGTCCTCAAGGCAAAGTTGGTCCTTCTGTAAGTCCATCATCTGGGGTCGTTGGGAGGGGTTGGGGAAATCCTTGCGGAGGCAGATGAGAAAAGAGACAGGAGTTGGGTAGGGGCAGCCCGTGAATTTTGAGAATTGGGGTGGGGGACAGATGGTAGGTACTAGGGCCAGGTGTGGCCTGTGCAGTGGCTGTGAGTTCTGAAAATGCCACCCCCTTGTGCATTTGGGCCTTCTGTTGGAGGAAGACAAAGCACGGTGTGCATTTTCAGGGACAAAAATTATGAGCGAAGGAGTGCCTTGTCGCCAATGGGGCCTGTGTGTGACGTGGGCTGCTGTTTGCGAACTTGGTCCATCCCACGTGCTGTCTGGCCAGTGCCCAGCCCTGAGCCTGCTACATAGTAGGCACTTAGTAGATACTGGATGGACGAATGTGGTCGAGTGTCCGTGTTCTGAGAATGGTGTCCTCTCTTTCAGGGAGCCCCTGGTGAAGATGGTCGCCCTGGACCTCCAGGTCCTCAGGGGACTCGTGGGCAGCCTGGTGTCATGGGTTTCCCTGGCCCCAAAGGTGCCAATGTAAGTAATCACCTGCCCTTCCATTTCCTTCCATATGGTGCTACTACCTTCCCGCCCCTGGGGAAAGGGCTGGCCCTGAATAGAGTTATCCCAAGGGCCATGATGAGCAGGATCCATGGTACCCTGGGCAGTTGGACCTCCACGCCCCGTAGGAGTGGATGTGATGGGGAAACCCAGGGCTCTTTAGAGCCCTTGGGACATCTCAGCCATGACGTTGATCCATGGGGCAGCGCTATCAGTTCACACCTCTGAGCATAAGAGAGGTGCTGACACTTGCCTTTGGCCTTTGCTGTCCACGAGGCAGTGACCCCAAGCCCCAATCTCCCAAGCTGGCCATACCCCCGCTCCCACCAGAGCCCTCCACCTTATAGCCCTGTACTCTTTCTTCCAGGGTGAGCCTGGCAAAGCTGGTGAGAAAGGACTGCCTGGTGCTCCTGGTCTGAGAGTAAGTACCCTCCCCACTGCCCATGCCTTAGTGTTTGCTGGACCCCTGTAAGGAGAGAGCATTCCTATGGCATGCTTCTGGGACCCCTAGTTGGCAGTGTGGATTCCTGTGGCTGAGCCCATGCTGCTCTGGGCCCTGCTCTGGGAGTCCGCACGGGGAGACTTCTGGTCGCTGACAGCAGCCCAGAGAGATGGAGGAGGCTCCCACGCTGAGAAGGACTGAGGGAAAGAAGGGGGCCGGGGAAGGACAGGAAGGGAAGGTGTGGAAATGGAGTTCAGGCGGGGGATCATCTAGAAACTCTGGGCCACATAGTACACCTGCCTGGTCCCGGGGTCTGTAGAACTGAAGAAGTGCATCATTACATCACCCCTTTCTCTCCCCTCTAGGGTCTCCCTGGCAAAGATGGTGAGACAGGAGCTGCAGGCCCCCCTGGACCTGCTGTAAGTACCTGCCCAGCCTCTCCAGGTGGCCCGTGGGCAGGAGCTTTGTGGGTAGAGGTGGGGAGTAATGGAGCTGACAGGTGTGGATCTGGGCTGATCCAGGACACCTGACCCAGCCTGAGCTGAGGCAGGGCGTCCCAGGAGGCAGCCTGGACCCCATCGGGGTTGTCAGGGGTGCGGGTCACTGGTGGGAGGACAGCGAGGCATGCGCACCTTGCTTGGTCCCAGATTCTCTGGAGGCTGGCTCAGCTCGCCTTTGTCTTCCTCTGCAGGGACCTGCCGGTGAACGAGGCGAGCAGGGTGCTCCGGGGCCATCTGGGTTCCAGGTAAGTGGCTAGATCAGTCCTGTTCAGTCTCCGTCCACACGCAGGACTCTGGGGCAGCAGCAGTGCCCCCTTGAGGGGGACCCAGGGATGAGTCTTCCCTGAACCCCCTCCCCTACACCTGCTCTCGCACTGTGCTGGCCTCCCTGCAGGGCGCGCCAGCAAACGCACTCCTTTCCTAACTAAGTCACCTTGGCTTCTAGGGACTTCCTGGCCCGCCCGGTCCCCCAGGTGAAGGTGGAAAACCAGGTGACCAGGTGAGTTTGGGGCTCTTTGAACCTGTAGCCTGTGTAGGTGGGAAGACCTATTCTCATGCCCAGGAGGCAAGGGCAGGAGGGGGCACAAGGAGCCCCATGAGGCCAGGGAATGTCCAGGACCTGCTGTCCAGCTCTCCACAGAGGACAGTCTGAGCTCAACCCCCAGCGGGAGGGCAGCTCAGCCAAGGATCTGGGGCAGAAAAGCCTCTGCTCTCTCACACATCCTTCTTTGTTCTTCAGGGCGTTCCTGGTGAAGCTGGAGCTCCCGGCCTCGTGGGTCCCAGGGTGAGTGTCCCGTCCGCTGTTCCCGCGCGGCCTCCTTGGGCCTGCTCCTTCCCGTGCGGTTCTGCCGCGCGTCCCAGCACAGCCATCCTGGCTCTCCTCTCTCTCTGGGCCTCCGCCCCATCTCTCTTGCCTGATTGCTCCTTGGTGTCTCTGCCGCAGGGTGAACGAGGTTTCCCAGGGGAACGTGGCTCTCCCGGGTCCCAGGGCCTCCAGGGGCCCCGCGGCCTCCCTGGCACTCCTGGCACTGATGGTCCCAAAGTGAGTGAGGCGGGTCCTGCTGGCGGGGGTCCTCTGGGCTGGAAGGGGAGGGGGCTCGGGGGGGATGAAGATGGAAGGAGGCAGGGATGGAGGATGAGACAGAAAGGGATCTGGGCAGAGGAGGAAGGGAAGGAAAGGGGGCTTGGGGCCTGGGGGGCCCAGGGGAAGTGCTGCCCTCCACTGATTCCTCTCCCACCGCAGGGCGCAGCTGGCCCAGGTGGCCCCCCTGGGGCTCAGGGCCCTCCAGGTCTGCAGGGAATGCCCGGTGAGAGAGGAGCAGCTGGCATCGCTGGGCCCAAGGGAGACAGGGTGAGTACCAGGCTGAGCGCGCCTCCGCCACAGCTGGGCTTCCCCACGCTCCCTCCCGCTCCCCACGGCACCTGGCGGTGAGGGTCCCCGTTACCCTCTTGAGGAACTTGGAGACCCCTCCCAGGCTCTCCGTTTGACCTTGAGTGACACGACATCCTGCCCTGACACTTCCCTCCGTCTCACTTCTGTTACTCCTCGTCACCCACCCTGAGACTGCAGCAAAGCCCTCTTGGCCAGGCTCTGAGCTCTGCCTGGAGCCCCATTGGGGGGGGGGGCACTGAGCCGGCAAAGGGGATCTTGGAGTGACTTCCTGAGGTGGCCCGTTTTTCTCTATCCCACAGGGTGATGTTGGTGAGAAAGGCCCCGAGGGAGCCCCCGGGAAGGACGGTGGACGAGTGAGTGGTTGCTGGTTGCAGGCTCCCTAGGGTTGGGATGGGGACGGATGCAGGAGACCTCATGCACTCAGGGGACAGAGGGGCAGCGTGTGAGCGTGGTCTCTGCTCCTATCTCAGTTTTGTGGGCTGGGCAACTACAGGGACTTCCCTGTCAAAAGTGGGGGCCCCAGGGTGAGAGGGAGCTCTGGGGGCCACACGAGGGTACACCAAGGTCCGCTGGGTGCGGCGTCTCCAGGCTCCCTGTTGGACTCCGCGTCCCTGGCTGCCTCTCCCTGCCCCTCACTCCACCTTCTCCCCCGCCAGGGTCTGACTGGCCCCATTGGCCCCCCTGGCCCGGCTGGTGCCAACGGTGAGAAGGTGAGTCGTGGATCCCTTTCCTCGCTTTGCCTCGCCTCCCCATCAAATCTCCTTCTCATCTCCTGCCAAAGACTTGCTCTCTCTTCCCCTCGCTCGATACCTGTCGGCCTCCTGCCCTGCAGCGGCTGCAAGGAGTGGAGGGTGGGGGCTCTTCTTAGAGGCAAAGTCATGGCTGTGTGTACCACCGAGGGAAGCAGTTGGATGGGGGTATGGGTGTCTTCAGCAAAGGCCCCGAGTAGGTGCAGGTATGGCCAAAGCAACAAGGGGAGAACGTGCCGCGGGTCGGAGGGCAGACCAGAGACCCCGTCCTCCCATCAGGGCTCTCTGGATGCACTGTGCTCTGGAAGGGACCCCCTCTCACCCCACATTCCTCATCCTTGGCTTTTGTCCGCCCCCCCCGCCGGCCCACTTTAGGGAGAAGTTGGACCTCCTGGTCCTGCAGGAACTGCTGGTGCTCGCGGCGCCCCGGTGAGTATCTGCCCCTGAGCCTGGCCCTGCAGGCCCCCCGGGCATGGCTCCCACCCTGCCCTCTGGGCCTGGGGGTGGGAGGAGAGATGAGACAGGGAGAAGACACGTCCCCCCATGATGTGATCAGGGTGGAGGGCCTTTGGGTCCCCAGATCCTCTGACCGCGAGAGGCTTTCTGACCTGGGTCCCTTTATTTAGGACGGAGCTTCCCGACCCCCTCTCTGAGGGTTACTGTGCAGTAGGCTGGGCTGGGCCAGAACGGGCTCTGGGCTCACAGGAGGGAACAGAGCAGGCCGGCAGCTGAGCCTCACCCCTCCCGGCCCTCTTCTCTCACAGGGTGAACGTGGAGAGACTGGACCCCCCGGGCCCGCTGGATTTGCCGGTCCCCCTGTGAGTATCTCTGTCCACCCTCCCTCCCTCCCATGCCCTCCACTCTGGCCAGCTCAAGTCATTCCCCAAGGACACCATCCCGCCTGCGGGGGAGGGAGGGACAGGATTTAAAGAAGAGGGAAATGGCTCCTCTCCGTCCCCATCTCCACACCGATGTGACAGTCCTACCTGAGGCTCGGTGTCCAGGCCCAGGGTGGACGCACACACTCACACAGTCTCTGGCCCCTTTGGAGGAACCTCGAGTGTTTGCCCGCACTCACTGGCCTCCTCCTTCCCGGGACAGGGTGCTGACGGCCAGCCCGGTGCCAAAGGCGAGCAAGGAGAGGCTGGCCAGAAAGGTGACGCTGGTGCCCCGGGTCCTCAGGGCCCCTCTGGAGCTCCCGGGCCTCAGGTGGGTAACACTGAGCTCCCCCCGGCAACCGATCCCACAGGGTAGGCGGTGCTGGGTGCTGGGAGAGGGGCCTGGGCAGGCAGAGGTGGCTAGGAGGCCTGGGGATGCCCGCCTGTGTTTAGGGCCCTCCACCCAGCAGACCCCGGAGCCTGCTGCTGCAGCCACAGGAGGGGGAGGCTGCAGGGAGGAGGAATTGGTGCTCAGGTCAGGGGTAAAGGTTCAAGGAGCTAAGCTGGCTTTCAGAGCCGTGGGTATGGGTGTGGGTGTGTGGCTGGGGGCCGACACAGGGTACCAGCCGCTGGGTCTCCCTGAGCACAGACGGCCTGGGGCAGAGTGGCCGGTCTCCTGGGAGACCTCGGACTGGCTCTGAGGACACCTGATGGGCCTGCCCTCCCCGAGGTCTCCTAGAACACGAGTCTCCTATGGGTCGGGGTGGCAGGCCCACCTGTGACAGCCTCTCCAGGCTGGGATTTTGGTGCTGACAAAGCTGTGTCTTTGAGGACCTAGCTCTCAGGAGTCCACGGTCGGTCGGGGGCTCAGAAGGAACCTGCGCCCAGAAGCCCACAGCCCTCCCCCAGGGCGACTGGGCCTCACCATCTCCCTCCTTCCTCCCCAGGGTCCTACTGGTGTGACTGGTCCTAAAGGAGCCCGAGGTGCTCAAGGCCCCCCGGTGAGCAAAGCCCCCATTCCCACTGTCACTGGGCCGGGTGGAGGGCACTGTAGGGGCAGTGGCTTCTCTCACACCCACCCCCCAGGCCTCAGGAAGGAGGCCTGGCCCCAGAGACACCACCCTGTCTCCTTCCCTCTCAGCCCGAGCCCCTCCCACACAGAGCCCATCCCACAGCCGGGTGGGAGAGAGGGCGCCCCTAGAGCGCTGACTGCCCCAGCCGCATGCTCCCCCTGCAGGGGCTGGAGGCTGAGAAGCTGCAGCTGCCCGAGGCAGTGGCCAGACCTGGGGGCCCTTTCTCCCTCTCTAGCTCTCCCCTTGCTGCCGTGCGCCCCTCGCCCCTTTCCACACCAGCCTATGAGACCCCCGCCCCCAAATTTGATTCTTGGGCCTCCTGAGGGTCTGAGATACTCAGGGTCCTCCTCTCGTCACATAGGGGGCCACCGGATTCCCCGGAGCTGCAGGCCGCGTCGGACCCCCAGGTTCCAATGTAAGTGCTGCCCCCGGCTGTTTCCTCCCTAACTCCAGGCATGGGAGGCACAGGCAAGGGTCGAAGAGTCTGGCCCAGTCCCCCACATGTCTTTTTGCCCATCCCCACTCCTGGGAACAGTAGTTAACTGACCATAGGGACCTGCTCTCCTTGTAGACAGCTGGGAGCAGGGTGGTGTGCCCTCTTGCTGGCCACACGCTTCTGGCTCCATGGGCAGGACAGGGCTGGTACAGTTGCTTTCATCGTGGACGCACACTTCTTGAGCACACTGTGCTTTGTAAGAATGTCTGCACCTTGCTCCTGGGGAAAGTCCCCTAGCTCACCAACACCACCAAGGGCAGAGGGAGCAGGCACAGAGGCTTAGCGGCCAGGGGCGAGGCTGGAGCTGTTCCTTGAGGACGGGTGGTGGGACTGAGGCCACAGGGAAGGAAGCAGAAGGGAGTCCAGGTAGATCAGAAAAAGGAAAGCGTGCAGAGGCTGGAGAAGCCAGGCTGGCTTGAAGCCAGAGCTCATGGGGGAAAGAAGATGGAAGAGGTAGTCCGGGGTGGGGATCAAGCTGCCCTTAGGGTGGAGGAAGCCCCCAGAGGGTCACTGTGGCTTTGGCAGCCTGGAAGGATGGCAAAGGGTGAGATGAGTTCTCACGTCCCGCATTTGTTCCTTCTAGGGCAACCCTGGACCCCCCGGCCCCCCTGGTCCTTCTGGAAAAGATGGTCCCAAAGGTGCTCGAGGAGACAGTGGCCCACCTGGCCGAGCTGGTGACCCTGGCCTCCAAGGTCCTTCCGGACCCCCTGGCGAGAAGGGAGAGCCTGGAGATGACGGTCCTTCTGTAAGTCCCACCCCAGGCTGGGGAGCCCAGGGCCAAGGTCCTTGGAGCAGGAGTGTGAAGGGCACGTGGGCTCACAGAGCCCAGAGTGGGGGGAGCAGGACTGTGGGGCTGCCGGGGAGGGGTGGGCGCTGCAGAGCGAAGTGCCCTGACCCCTGCAGTGGGCAGCTGGCCACCTCGCAGATGGGCAGGGGGCGGCTCCGTGTCATTCTCAAGTTCTCACCTCCCTCCTCTCCTCCCTCAGGGTCCCGACGGTCCTCCAGGTCCCCAAGGTCTGGCTGGTCAGAGGGGCATCGTTGGTCTGCCTGGGCAGCGTGGTGAGCGAGGATTCCCCGGCCTGCCCGGCCCATCGGTGAGTGGGGACGCCCCTTCCTCCGGGCGAGCTGGGCCCAGCCTGGCTCAGGTGGAGGCTCTTCACCTGGTGCTCTCGGTGTCCTGGCCACCCCGAGGCTGCCACCACTCTGTACCATCTGAACTGACCCCCGGTCAGTGCTCTCCCCAGAAGGGCTCAGAGGGGCCTTGGAGCGCGCACTCATCCTCCTCGTCGCTGTCCCCCAGGGTGAGCCTGGCAAGCAGGGAGCTCCTGGAGCATCTGGAGACCGAGGTCCCCCTGGCCCCGTGGGTCCTCCTGGCCTGACTGGTCCTGCGGGTGAACCTGGACGCGAGGTGTGCAGTGGGATCCACTGTGGGGTAGCCCGTTCTAGGGAGAGGGGAGCCCTGGAGAAGGGGGTGACAGATGGGCCGAGCCCAAGCGCCCAGATGTGATGGGAGGGTGGTGATGGGAGAGAGAGGGCACGGAGACTAAGAGCTGGGCCCATGGTGGGGAGGCAGGAGGAAGCTGGCTGAGAAAACTTTGGCTGGATGGAGGGCACAAACCTGGGCTCCTGAGAGAGGACAGGAAGCAGAGGCGAGGATGGTGGACAGCTCTGATGGCGTCTGTTTCCCTTTGCGCAGGGAAGCCCTGGTGCTGACGGCCCCCCTGGCAGAGACGGTGCAGCTGGAGTCAAGGTGAGTAGTGGGGTCTCACTCAAGGTGAGTATGGTGGGGTGGGGAG
The DNA here is from genome assembly GCF_964341445.2 of Mesoplodon mirus. Lineage (NCBI taxonomy): Eukaryota > Metazoa > Chordata > Mammalia > Artiodactyla > Ziphiidae > Mesoplodon > Mesoplodon mirus. Next base: position 54,652,459 of record NC_138987.1, on the reverse strand, counting down.
GACATTCCATTGGCCTGGCAGGGCTGGGGTCAGAATCACGTCTCTCCTTGCCTCTTCTGGAACGTTCCTCTCTGAGCCGGAGACCTCTCTCCTGACAGGGTGATCGTGGTGAGACCGGTCCCTTGGGTGCCCCCGGAGCCCCAGGGCCCCCTGGCTCTCCTGGCCCCGCCGGCCCAGTCGGCAAGCAGGGAGACCGAGGAGAAGCTGTGAGTATCTTCGAGTCAGTAAAAGCCACGGTGGAGGAGGGTGGCTGCGTGGGTAGGGAGCTTTCCACCACTCCAGGCCCTGGGCGCGTCCCTGGGGCTGGGCTGTGGAGCAGCAGCCTCAGTGCCCAGACCGAGGGCAGACGCAGAAGAGGGCCGTCCCTGTCCTGACCGTGCTCTGACGCTGCCCCCACTCTCCCCACAGGGTGCACAAGGCCCCATGGGACCCTCAGGACCAGCTGGAGCCCGGGGAATGCCAGTGAGTATCTGAGCATCCTGTGCTGGGTCCCCGACAGGCAGGTTCAGGGGGCAGCAGGGACCTGGGGCTCCTTGGTTCGGGTGAGGCTGGCAGACTGGCCTGAGCTGACCAAACCTGTGTCTTTGTGTCTTGTTCCCAGGGCCCTCAAGGCCCCCGAGGTGACAAAGGAGAGACGGGAGAGGCTGGCGAGAGGGGACTGAAGGGACACCGTGGCTTCACTGGTCTGCAGGGTCTGCCCGGCCCCCCTGTGAGTGCCACAGGCTGCGCTTTGTTCCCCAGGGCGTCCCACTTCACAGAGCCCACTTGAGTTTCCCATGCGGCTAAGGCGACTTGGGATCATCCTGAGAAACGTGCAGGGCCTCCTCAGGGTTGGAGGGAGGAGCACATGGAAGGGGCGCAGGGGCAGGACGTGTATGCGCTCCCCCAGCTCCCAGTATATATACATATTCAAGAAGGCCTCCTGACGTGGAAGATGGGGCCCTGTCTGTGCTGACCTCTGACCTTTGCCTATTCCTGCTGCACAGGGTCCTTCTGGAGACCAAGGGACTTCTGGTCCTGCCGGTCCTTCTGGCCCCAGAGTAAGTGAGACGGAGCGAACCCTTCCTCCGGGGTGGGACCAGGGTGCTGGTCAGCTGTTCGGTGAGGAGGGAGATGTGGCTGCTTCTGGGGAAGCCTCGGGCTCAGGTACCTCACTCAGCAGCAGAAGTGGGACTGGCTTGGTGACACTGTGGCCAGAGAAGTACCTGAGGTCACAGGACGAACACGAGAGCAGCTCTCGGCTGTCAGACAGACTCCCTGGGAATAGGATTTTACAAAGAGGATTGCAGGGAGTGAGAGAGCCGTGAAGCCGTCCTGCCGGTTCTTGGCCACACGGAGACCAGCGCGGGGTTCCATGACTGAGAAATGGGAAAACCTGGGAAGAGAGCAGCTATGAGTGCTGCCAGGACGGCCGCCTCACCAGCCCCAGCTTCTCCCGGACCGTCCCTTTGTCGATGGCTCTCTTCTCACTGCCTTTCTCCCTCCCGGCCTGCAGGGTCCTCCTGGCCCCGTCGGTCCCTCTGGCAAAGATGGCGCTAATGGAATCCCCGGCCCCATTGGACCTCCTGGGCCCCGTGGACGTTCAGGCGAAACTGGCCCTGCTGTGAGTGTCCTTCCTGCTGTCTGGGGTGTTCCCAGCACCGGGAGGCTTGAGCTCTCTGATGCTAAGGGCTTCTTTTGGGGCATCAGCCTGCAGCTAATATGACAGCATCCTTTATCCTGGGAGCTCCCTGGAAGTTCAGAGTCCCTGAGACGGAGAAGAGAGGGGCTAATGAACAAACAGGGAGCATCCTATGGCTTTCTTGGTCTTGGCCTGCTGTGCGCGCACACACACACACACACATACACACACACACACACATGCACACACCCAACGTCATGGGACTGGGAAGAAGACATCCTCGTACATTCTAGCAGGTGGGGATGGACATAGGAGGGGCGTCTCCCTGTAATCCCTGGCTGATTTCTCTGTTTCCTGCTGCAGGGTCCTCCTGGAAATCCTGGACCCCCTGGCCCTCCAGGTCCCCCTGGCCCTGGCATTGACATGTCCGCCTTTGCTGGCCTAGGCCCGAGAGAGAAGGGCCCCGACCCCCTGCAGTACATGCGGGCCGATGAGGCAGCCGGCAACCTGAGAGAGCACGACGCCGAGGTGGATGCCACACTCAAGTCCCTCAATAACCAGATCGAGAGCATCCGCAGCCCCGAGGGATCCCGCAAGAACCCCGCTCGCACCTGCCGGGACCTGAAACTCTGCCACCCTGAGTGGAAGAGCGGTGAGCCTGGAGGGCAGGATCCCCGCCCCGGAGAATAGGAAGTCAGCCCACTGGGCATGGCCCCCTTCAGAAGGAGGGAGCAGGCATCTCTCAGTGCCGGGCAGAGTCGGGCCTGGAAGGTTCTGGCACTGGTGGCTCCCCCATTTCACAGCAGAGAAACTGCAGCCCTGGTCCCATCCTGCCATGGCCACATGGTGGAAGTGACTTCAGGGTAGAGTTCCATGCACCGGGCAGGCCCTGCTCCTGTCCCTTTGCCTGCACCCCCGTTTAGCCCTGGACCTTCCCATCCGGGTCTCCTCGCCCGGATCCCTCCCTCTCCCCTCCCTTTGGCCGCATGTGGCCCTCACACCCTGCTCCTCTCCCCCTGGTGTCCCCGTAGGCCTTTCTGTCACCCCAGGCAGGCCTGGCCCTCTCGGGAGCGTGTGTCTGCGCCTGTCTGAGCCCCGATGGGGTGTTGCCTCTCCGCTGCAGGAGATTACTGGATCGACCCGAACCAGGGCTGCACCCTGGACGCCATGAAGGTTTTCTGCAACATGGACACTGGCGAGACCTGCGTCTACCCCAGCCCAGCCAGCGTTCCCAAGAAGAACTGGTGGAACAGCAAGAGCAAGGACAAGAAACACATCTGGTTTGGAGAAGCCATCAACGGTGGCTTCCATGTGAGTCCCTGCTTGCTCTAGGCCAGGGACGGTGCCTCAGAATCCTCCTCTGCTTTCTCCCTGGCAGTTTTTAGCGCCTTGCTCCCATTCTCACTGGATGGGGTTGGGGGAGAGTTAAGGGGAAGAAGGAAAGAGGAGGAGGAGGATTTTTTCCCACTTCGAGGTGGAGGAAGAGTCCTTGGAGGCTTGCTCCACTCCCCGGAAGCAAACATGTCTTCCTAGTGACCCCTCCCCCAGCCCCCTTCAGCTCCTGCGAACCCCGGAGGCCCCTGTCCCCCCGGGCCTCACGCCACTGCTCTCTGCCCTCCCAGTTCAGCTATGGAGATGACAACCTGGCTCCCAACACTGCCAACGTCCAGATGACCTTCCTGCGCCTGCTGTCCACCGAGGGCTCCCAGAACATCACCTACCACTGCAAGAACAGCATTGCCTACCTGGACGAAGCCGCTGGCAACCTCAAGAAGGCCCTGCTCATCCAGGGCTCCAACGACGTGGAGATCCGGGCTGAGGGCAACAGCAGGTTCACGTATACTGTTCTGAAGGATGGCTGCACGGTGAGTCAGGCCGGCTGGGCCACCAGAGAGATGAGCCGCCCGGGGACCCGGGCTGCAGCAGGCAGAGGGCTGGTCCACAGCAGGCATCCTAGTCCTAAAGGGGCACGAGCGTGACGGGCTACTTGGGGACGACACGCAGAGCGACAGGTGAGGGAGAGGGGCGTGCTGTTCTGTCTCCTCCCCTCTCTTGGCTCAGCGTGTCCGGTGACTTGGAGGAACACTCATGCGATGTGTGGGCCTCTGCCCTCGCAGGCTGGGTCACTGTGGAGTGGGGAGGAGAAGGGCAGGGGGAGGAGGCTGAGGACCGGAGTCGAGGTGGAGGCCAATCTAAAAGAGGTCTAGGCCCCCAGGGTGTGTTCTGTGCTTTGTGTTCAGTTTTGGGGTCCAGGGCAGCTGGCACCAGACTGTAAGGCATCCACCAACTCTCCTCTCTTTCTCCCCTAGAAACACACCGGTAAGTGGGGCAAGACTATGATTGAGTACCGGTCGCAGAAGACCTCACGCCTCCCCATCATTGACATTGCACCCATGGACATAGGAGGGCCCGAGCAGGAATTCGGTGTGGACATAGGGCCTGTCTGCTTCTTGTAAAAACCCGAACCCAGAAACACCATCCATTGCAAACCCAAAGGACCCAAGTACTTTCCAATCCCAGTCACTCTAGGACTCTGCACTGAATGGCTGACCTGACCTGATGTCCATTCATCCCACCCTCTCACAGTTTGGACTTTTCTCCCTTCTCTAAGAGACCTGAACTGGGCAGACTGCAAAATAAAATCTCGGTGTTCTATTTATTTATTGTCTTCCTGTAAGACCTTTGGGTCAAGGCAGAGGCAGGAAACTAACTGGTGTGAGTCAAACGCCCCCTGAGTGACTGCCCCCCAGCCCAGGCAAGAGAACCCCCCCTTCAGGTGCCGGGCGCAGGAACTGTGTGTGTCCTACACAATGGTGCTATTCTGTGTCAAACACCTCTGTATTTTTTAAAATGTCAATTGATATTAAAAACAAAAAAATTATTGGAAAGTACATATTGGCTTGGGCTTTGTTCTTTATCTTTCATTAGTCCTGGAGTCTGTGGGCAGGACAGAATCCTCTTTCGCAAACTTTGGCACCAACTGGAACCCAGGGGTGAACTAGGAACAGAGACCAAGGTTTGGGAAGGGAGGCACACGAGAGGGGGTGGCCTTGTTCCTGAGCATAAGCCCAGACACACCTCCAGGCGGATTAGTGCAAGAGAAAAGATGCGCTCTGAACTCCGACGGGGAGGTGGGGCCTGCGTCGTGCCACTCGGGAGAGACCAGAGACGCCCCGAGGGAAGGGGGGTGCACGGTGCAGGGGGGAGGGCAGGGGAGGGAATCCAGAGGCCCGCGATAAGTGCACACAGTCAGACAATCTATTTATCTCTTTCCCTCAGACCTCAGTTCAAGGAGAAGTGTTAGTCCTCAACCCCACCCCTTATTCCTTTCTCCTGGCCCCTGTTCCTCACTTGCTGGGCTGGCACCTAAAGCTTCCATGGATGTCTTCTCAACACACAGACGGACAGCCAGCCCCTTCTTGCCTTCCAAAGACTTGTGTTATGTGGGGCAAAAATGAGGAAGTGGTCACCTTTTCCACTAGAGGGGGCTAGTTCCTGACAAACTAAAGGAGTGGAACGCAAACATAAGAACATACAATTAGAAGAGCTATCTCGTAATTTAAAATAAACAACCCTTCCATATGCCAAGAGAGCTAGTGGGGGCAAGGGGGAGAGGTATGTGGACGCTTATGGAAGCCTCTCAGACCACATACGGAGCTGAATAGTGGAGTTTGGTTCCAACCTGTCAGCCACACTCAGCACCTATCCCGTTCCTTAGCTCACTTCACTGCCCACAGTGGTGTCAGAGCTAAAGCAGCTCAACAGATCGTAAGCAGCAGCTCAGTCCCTGGTAAGAGGAGTCCCATTTGCATCAGGATATAAAGCTGATTCCTCATAGCCCACCCATTTCCAGGGTACCCAGTAAAACCTAGAAATAATAGCAACTGCTGCGTAGGTAACTGATGAATGAACCAGAAGGGAAGAGAAGCAGCGGGACAGAAAGCCCTGCATCTGTGGTCAGAGCAAAACGCACCACCCTGGGTGACAGTGCTGCACTACAGTATTACTGCCCCCTTGTCCCGACCTGGGCCAGAGGCTCACCACTAATTCCCATGATCCCTGATGCCCCAGGAAAGGCAGAAGGCCTCTCCAGGCACAGTAACCTCTCAGATGACATTCTGACCCCAGCAGGACGGAGTGGACAGACCTGGCTTACTAGCTGTAGGCCTCAGTCAGGCTACTGTTCCTTTCTTGAGCTTCCTCGTCTCCAAGGGCTTTTGCTTTTTGCACTGAGTGGAACCCAGGAGTCTGACTCCAGTGAAGACTTGCTCAAGACCCTGGATCCTGGGTAAATCACAGACCAACTTCTGAAATAGTTTCCCCTTCTAAACAAGAGAAGAAACACAGAATGCACAGAATGAATCTCGAGGTGAAGAATCTTACTTATAAAGGCAAAGAATAAGGATTATTTTGCCCAGAGAAATACTTAGGACCCCTTAAATTCATGTAGAGCTTTTACAAACAGGCTGATTCTTTTTTTTTTTAATGTGGGCCATTTTTAAAGTCTTATTGAATTTGTTACATTGCTTCTGTTTTGGTTTTTTGGCCCTGAGGCATGTGGGATCTTAGCTCCCTGACCAGGGATCGAACCCGTACCCCTTGCATTGGAAGGCGAAGTCTCAACCACTGGACCACCAGGGAAGCCCCGAGGCTGATTCTTTTAATAACTGTTTCACATTTGGGGCTAGAATCCCTAGAAGGACAGTTGACCCAGCGGTCTCAGGGATCCTGCTTTGGGGTAACTAGTGTTGCAGAACAGACGGTGGAAGTATATTGTGGCCTATATGGGACCCAGTGAGTATCAAAGGCTTATGTTGGCATATGAAACATCTACCTATGACTCTGGACAAAAACGCATAGAAAATGCAATCCTTAGCATATAGCAGGTGCTCAATAAATACTTTTTTGGAACGAGTAAATGAATAAATGGAGATTTCAACCAGGTGACATGGTGTAAGTACTTTGAGAGTAAGAAAGAGGTCACAGCAGAGGCCAACCCAGAAGCTACAGAGAAAGATCTCTGGTGAAGCTTCATCTCCAAGAAACATATTCCTGCACTCCAGTCAAGATGGTGGAGTAGAAGGATGTGGAACTCACCTCCTCCCACAAATACATCAAAAAATACAAATGGAAAACTTCTCACAGAATACCTACCGATCACTGGCAGGAGACCTCAAACACCTGAAAGGACAAGAAGGATCTCCACGTAACCGGGCAGGATGAAAGAAAAAAAAAAAAAGAGGAAGTGGGATGGGACCTGCTCCCCTGGGAGGGAACTGAAGGAGTGGCGAGGTTCCTGCACCCTGGGAAGCCCCCTCACTGGGGGGAAGATCAGCCAGGACAGAAAGGGAGCTCCAGAGGCTCAGAGGAGAGCACAACTGGTTTGTGGCAGGCAGAACAGAGAGAGACGTACACAGGTGGTCTATGCCACTGCTTTGTGCACCCCAGCCTGAGATGCGCAGCTGCTGGTACGGGTGCTGGAACGCGGGGTTTAGAGAACAGACCTGGGGAAAGGACTGCTGTTGGCTGCACGGAGACAGCCTGAAGGGGCTGGAGTGCGGTACAGCTGCAACCGGGGGTGTCTGCAGAAGCTTGAGCCTGCCATAAAAGTGAAGCGCCATTAAGCAGTGTACAAAGGGAGGGGTGGAGACGCCATAGTAGCCTCTACAGGCTCTGGGAGCACGCACCCAAGTCACCACCTCAGTGGGCCGCCGCCTGGGTGGGCTCCTGCCTGGGCTGGAGGAAAGCCACCAGCGGGTTGCCCACGTGCAGAGGAGGGGCTGAAATCACAGCTGAGCCCAGGGGCCACGCAACTTAGGAAGCAGGGCTGAAATCTCTCCCTGCGCGGCTGCCTCACTCAACATCTAGTGCAGGCTCTGATCACCACAACGCCAGTCACACCTCCTATCAAGGGGATAATGGCCAGCATACACTAAGGAAAGATGTGACAGGCATCCATACTAAAAACAGCCCTCGCACCAAAAATATTAAACCCAAGCAGGCTACACAGGGATGTTCCCCCATATAAATAGCCCTCCAAGACCATAGTAGATAATTGTTTCTCCTAAACTCATAAAGCAACAGAAATATAAGTAAAATGAAGAAGCAGAGGAACTGCTCCCAGTTAAAAAATCAGGAGAATTCCCCTGAAAGAACAAGTGAAACAGATCTCTTCAGTCTAACAGACACAGAGTTCAAAAAGGAGGTAATAGGGCTTCCCTGGTGGCGCAGTGGTTGAGAGTCCGCCTGCCAATGCAGGGGACACGGGTTCGTGCCCCGGTCTGGGAAGATCCCATATGCCGCGGAGCGGCTGGGCCCGTGAGCCATGGCCGCTGAGCCTGTGCGTCCGGAGCCTATGCTCCGCAACGGGAGAGGCCACAACAGTGAGAGGCCCGCGTAACGCAAAAAAAAAAAAAAAAAAAAAAAAAGGAGGTAATGGAAACACTGAAGGAATTAAGAAGGGCTATTGACAGAAATGCAGATTACTGTAAAAAGGAACTAGAAACTATAAAAAAGCAACCAAGAAAAATTAGAGAACTCATTCGCCAAGAGGAAAGCTGAGCTAAAGGCAATGAATAGCAGAATGAATAACGCAGAGGAACAAATAAGTGATCTGGAAGACAGAATAATGGAAAGCACCCAATCAGAGCAGGAGACAGAAAGCCAAATTTTAAAAAATGAAAGCAATGTAAGAGACTTACGAGATAATATAAAGCATGCCAACCTATGCATAATAGGGATCCCAGAAGGAGAAGAAAGAGAAAAGGGAATTGAAAACGTATTTGAAGAAACCATGGCTGAAAACTTCCCAAACCTAGAGAATGAAACAGATATCCAGTTACAGGAAGCACAGAGGGTCCCAAACAAGATGAACCCAAACAGACCTACACCAAGACATATTATAAGTAAAATGGCAAAAGTTAAAGATAGGATTCTAAAGGCAGCAAGAGAAAAACAAAGAGTTAACTACAAGGTAACCCCCATAAGGCTATCAGCTGATTTCTCTACTGAAACGTTGCAGGCCAGAAAGGAGTGGCAAGACATATTCAAAGTCCTGAAAGGGAAAAATCTGCAACCTAGGATACTCTACCCAGCAAGATTATCATTTAGAATAGAAGAAGAGATAAAGAACTTCTCACACAGGCAAAAACTAAAAGAATACAGCAATACTAAACCTATCCTAAAGGAAATATTGAAAGGTCTTCTCTAAATAGAAAAGAAGTAAGAATCTACAGGGAAGAGAAAATCACAATTGGAAAGGAAATCACTTAAATAAGCTAGTACACAGATTTAAAGCAAGACAAAACAAAAAATTTCTGTGAAAGTGATGATAACGACAATGAACGGCAAAAGGATGAACGTGAAGATGTAAAAGAGGACATCAAATCATAAAATGTGGGGGAGGACAGTAAGAAAGTGTAGATTTTTTTTTTCCTAGAGTGTGTTTAAGCCTGTATGACTACCAGTCTAAAGCAAGTAGATACAGGAAGGGGTTAATATACTTCAAAAACAGGGTATCCAAAAATCAAAAACATAACATAGGTTCACAAAAACCAAAAAGAAGAGAACACAAGCATACTACAAAAAAAGTCATCAAACCACAAAAGGAAAAACAAAAAAAGAAAGGGACAAAGAAGAAATATAAAATCAACGGGAAAACAAGGTTTAAAATGGCAATAAATATCTACCAGTAATTACCTTAAATGTCAATGGACTAAATGCTCCAATCAAAAGACACAGAGTGGCAGACTGGATAAAAAGGACAAGAGCCTACAAAACGCTGCCTACAAGAGACCCACTTTAGGGCAAAGGACACACATAGATTGAAAGTGAGGGGATGGGGCTTCCCTGGTGGCACAGTGGTTAACAATCCACCTGCCAATGCAGGGGACACAGGTTCGAGCCCTGGTCTGGGAAGATCCCATATGCTGTGGAGCAACTAAGCCCATGCACCACAACTACTGAGCCTGTGCTCTAGAGCCCACGAGCCACAGCTACTGAGCCTGTGTGCCACAACTACTGAAGCCTGTGTGCCTAGAGCCCGTGCTCCACAACAAGAGAAGCCACTGCAATGAGAAGCCCATGCACCGCAAAGAAGAGTAGCCCCTGCTCGCCACAACCAGAGAAAAGCCTGCGTGCAGCAACAAAGACCCAATACAGCCAAAAATAAAAATAATTTAAAAAAATTAAAAAAAAGAAAGTGAGGGGATGGAAAAAGACATTTCATGCAAACGGAAATGACAAGAAAGCAGGGGTGGCAATACTCATATTAGACAAAATAGACTTTAAAACAAAGGCTATAAAGAAAGATAAAGGATACTATATAGTGATAAAAGGATCAACACAAGAAGAGGATATTATACTTGTCCACATATATGCAACCAATATAGGAGCACCCAAATACATAAAACAAATACTAACAGACATAAAGGGAGAAATTAATGGAATACAATAATAGTAGGAGATTTTAACACCCCACTCACATCAATGGACAGATCTTTGAGACAAAAGATCAATAAGGCAACAGAGATCCTAAATGATACAATAGAACTGTTATACTTGATATTTTCAAGATATTACAGCCAGAAAAGCAGAATACACCTTCTTTTCAAGTGCACATGGAACACTCTCTAGGATTGGCCACATACTAGGGCACAAGTCTCAACAAGCCTCAACAAATTTAAGAGGGTAGAAATTATTTCAAGCATCTTTTCTGACAATGATGGCATGAAACTAGAAATCAACCAAAGAAAAAGAAATGAGAATAAAAACAATACATGGACTAAATAACATGCTACTAAAAAACTAATAGGTCAACGATGAAATCAAAGAAGAAATTTAAAAATATCTTGAGGTCAATGACAATGAAAGCACAACCATATGAAATCTATGGAATGCAGCAAAATCAATTCTTAGAAAGAAGTTCATAGTGATATAGGCCTTCTTTAAGAAACAAGAAAAATCTCAAATAAACAACCAAACCCACCACCTAAAAGAATTAGAAAAAGAAGAACAAAAAACCCTAAAATTAGCAGGACGAAGGAGATAATAAAGATCAGAGAGGAAATAAATAAAATAGAGATTTAAAAAAATTTAAAAATCAATAAAACCAAGAGCCAGTTCTTTGAAAGGGTAAACAAAATTGACAAACCTCTGGACAGGCTCACCAAGAAGAAAAGAGAGAAGACCCAAATAAAAAAATAAGAAATGAAAGAGGAGAAATCACAGCTGATATACCAGAGAAATACCACGAACCACGAGAATACTATGCACAATTATATGCCAACAAATTTGATAACCTGGAAGAAATGGACAAGTTTCTACAAACATACAGCTAACCAAAACTGGAGCAAGAAGAAATAGAGGGACTTCCCTGGCAGCTCAGTGGTTAAGAATCCTCCTGCCAAAGCTGGGGACACGGGTTCGATTCCTGGTCTGGGACGATCCCACATGCCGTGGAGCAACTAAGCCCATGAGCCACAACTACTGAGCCCCTGTGCCACAACTACTGAAGCTCGCATGCCTAGAGCCTGTGCTTTGCAGCAAGAGAATCCACCACAATGAGAAGCCCGTGCACCACAATGAAGAGTAGCCCCTGCTCACTGCAACTAGAGAAAGCTTGCACGCAGCAATGAAGACCCAACGTGGCCAAAAATAAATACATTAATAAATTAAAAAAAAGAAGAAATAGATAACTTGAACAGAATGATCATTAGAAGTGAAATAGAATGTGTAATTTAAAAAACTCCCTACAAACGAAAGTCCAGGACCATATGGCTTCACAGGTGAATTCTACCAAATATACAAATAAGAGTTTATACTGATCCTTCTCAAACTCTTCCAAAAGATTGAAGAAAAAGGAACACTCCCAAAGACATTCTATGAAGCCACCATCACCCTGATACCAAAGCCAGACAAAGACACTGCCAAAAGAGAAAATTACAGGCCAATATCTTTTTTTTTTTTTTTTTTTTTTTTTGCGGTACGCAGGCCTCTCACTGTTGTGGCCTCTCCTGTTGCGGAACACAGGTTCTGGACACGCAGGCTCAGCGGTCAGGGCTCACAGGCCCAGCCACTCCGCGGCATGTGGGATCTTCCCGGACCAGGGCACGAACCCATGTCCCCTGCATTGGCAGGCGGACTCTCAACCACTGCACCACCAGGGAGGCCCCAGGCCAATATCTTTGATGAATATAGATGCAAAAATTCTCAGCAAAATATTAGCAAACCAAATCCAACAACACATAAAAAAGGTCATACACCATGACCAAGTTAGATTCATCCCAGGGTCACAAGGATCATCACAGGGTCAAAATACACAAATGAATATGATACATCACATCAACAAAAGAAAATACAAAAACCATATGATGATCTCAAAAGATGCAGAAAAAGCATCCAATAAAATTCAACATCCATTCATGATAAAAACCCTTACAAAAGTGGGTATAGATGGAACATATCTCTACATAATAAAAGTTATTTATGACAAACCCACAGCCAATATAATACTCAATGGTGAAAAGCTGAAAGCCTTCCTGCTAAAATCTGGCACAAGACAAGAATGCCTACTCTCACCACTTTTATTCAACATAGTATTGGAAGTCCTAGCCACAGCAATCAGACAAGAAATAAAAGGTACTCAGATTGGCAGGGAAGAGGTAAAACTGCCATTATATGCATATGGCATGATACTATATATAGAAAACCCTAAAAACCCTGGAAAACCCTCCACACCAAAACTACTAGAACTGATAAATGAATTCAGCAAGGTAGCAGCATACAAGATTAAGATACAGAAATTGGTTGCACTTCTTTACACTAACAGTGAAATACCAGAAAGGGAATGTAAAGAATCTCTTCTAAAATCACATCAAAAAAATTAAAATACTTAGGAATAAACCTCACCAAGGAGGTGAAAGACTTATATACTGAAAACTATAAAACATTAATAAAGGAAACTGAAGATGATTCAAAGAAATGGAAAGATGTCCCATGCTCTTGGACTGGAAAAAACTAATACGGTTAAAATGGCCACACTACCCAAAGCAATCTACAGATTTAATGTGATCCCTTATCAAATGACCCATGACATTTTTCACAAAACAAGAACAAATAATCCTAAATTTTATAGGGAACCATAAAAGATCCAGAATCGCCAAAGCAATCCTGAGGAAAAAGAACAAAGCAGGAGGCTTAACCCTCCCAGATTTAAGACAATACTGCAAAGCTGCAGTAATCAAAACAGTGTGGTATTGGCACAAAAACAGACATATGGATCAATGGAACAGAATAGAGAGCCCAGAGATAAACCACATACCTATGGTCAGTAAATCTTCAACAAAGAATATACGAGGCAAGAATATACAATGGTGAAAAGATAGTCTCTTCAGCCAAGTGGTGTTGGGAAAGTTGGACAGCCATATGCAAATCAATGAAGTTAGAACACACCCTCACACCACATACAAAAATAAACCCAAAAATGACTTAAAGACTTAAACATAACACATGACACCATAAAACTCCCAGAAGAGAACATAGGCAAAACATTCTCTGACATAAATTGTTCCAATGTTTTTAGATCAGTCTCCCAAGGCACTAGAAATAAAAGCAATAAACAAATGGGACCTAATTAAACCTATAAGCTTTTGCACAGCAAAGGAAACCAGAAACAAAATGAAAAGACAGCCTATGGACTGTGAGAAAATATTTGCAAATGATGCACCTGACAAGGGCTTAATTTCCAAAATATACAAACAGCTCATACAATTAAATAACAGAAAAATAAACAACCCAATCGAAAATTAGGCAGAAGACCTAAATATACATTTCTCCAAAAAAGACATACAGATGGCCAATAGACACATGAAAATATGCTCATCACCACTAATTATTAGAGAAATGCAAATCAGAACTACAATGAAGTACCGCCTCACACTGGTCAGGATGGCCATCTTTAAAAAGTCTACAAATAATAAATCCTGGAGAGGGTGTGGAGAAAAAGGAACCCTCTTACACTGTTGGTGGGAATGTAAATTGGTGCAGCCACTATGGAAAACAGTATAGAGGTTTCTCAAAAAACTAGAAATAGAGTTGCCATATGATCCAGCAATCCCCTTCCTGGGCATATACCCAGACAAAACTATAATTCAAAAAGATACATGCACGCTTATGTTCATAGCAGCACTATTTACAATAGCCAAGGTGTGGAAACAACCTAAATGTCCATCAACAGATGAATGGATAAAGAAGATGTGATGTGATGTGTGTGTGTGTGTGTGTGTGTGTATCTCACATGGAATATATGGGAATATTACTCAGCCATAAAAAAGAAAAAATAATGCTATTTGCAGCAACATGGATGGACCTAGAGTTTAAGTGAAATAAGTCAGACAAAGAAAATACCATATGATATCATTTATATGTGGAGTCTAAAATATGATGCAAATGAACATATCTACAAAACAGAAAAAAAGACTCATAGAAATAGAAAACGGACTTGTGGTTGCCAAGGGGGAACGGAGGTGGGGGAGGGAAGGATCAGGAGTTTGGGGTTAGCAGATGCAAACTATTATATACAGGATGGATAAACAACAAGGTCCTACTATATAGCACAGGGAACTATATTCAACATCCTGTAATAAACCATAATGGAAAAGAATATGAAAAAGAATATATATTGGGTGGGCTAAAAAGTGCCTTTGGTTTTTTAAGTAAAAATAAAAGACACATTTTTCATTTCCACCAAGAACTTTATTGAACAATGTATTCACCCTTTTGTTCCACTATCTTCTGCCATTTTTCAGGCAACTTCGTAATTCCATCTTCCTAAAACTTTTTATCTTTTTAAGCAAAGAACTGTTCCAGGTGCCTTTTACAGTCTTCCAGGGAATTGAAATTTTTTCCATTAAGAGAATTTTATAAAGACTGAAATAAATGGAAACTGAAGGTGCAATGTCTGGTGAATATGGCGGATGAATCAGAACTTCCCAGCCAAGCTGTAACAGTTTTTGCCTGGTCATCAAAGAAACATGCAGTCTTGAATTAACTTGATGGAAGATTATGCATTTTCTGTCGATTAATTCTGGATGCTTTTAGTCGAATGCCATTTTCAGTTGGTCTGGTTGGGAGCAGTACTTGTTGGAATTAATCGTTTGGTTTTCTGGAAGGAGCTCATAATAGAGGACTCCCTTCCAATCCCACCATATACACAACATCACCTTCTTTGGATGAAGACCAGCCTTTGGTGTGGTTGGTGGTGGTTCATTTCGCTTGCCCCATGATCTCTTCTGTTCCACATTGTTGTACAGTATCCACTCTTCATCGCCTGCCACAATTTGTTTTAAAAATGGAACATTTTCATTAGGTTTCAGTAGAGAATCACATGCAGAAGTATGGCCAACAAGGTTTTTTTTCTTTTGCTTAACTTATGTGGAACCCAAACATCAAGGCAATTGGCATAACCAAGCTGGTGCAAATGATTTTCAACGCTTGATTTGGATATTTTGAGTATGTCAGCTATCTCCCATATGGTATAAAGTTGATTGTTCTCAATTATTGTTTCAATTTGATCCGTATCAACTTCAACTGATCTACCCGACCATGGAGCATCATCCAGCGAGAAGAAACTTCGCAAACCACTTCAGACGTGTTCAATCAGTCACAGTACCTTCTCCATACACTGCACAAATCTTTTTTTGCGTCTTAGTTGCGTTTTTACCTTTCTTGAAATAATAAAGCATAATATGCCTAAAATGTTGGGGTTTTCCCCCCCATCTTCAGTGTTAAAATGGCTACACAAAAATTCACCAATTTTGATGTCTTTTTTTAAATGCAAGCTGACATGACAGCTGTCACATACAATCTAACAAAATTGTTTCAGGTGAAGTTAAAGACAACTAAGTGCTACTAGAGCCATCTTACAGAAAAAACCAAATGAACCTTTTGGCCCACGCAATATATGTATAACTGAATCACTCTGCTGCACAGCAGGAATTAATACAAATTGTAAATCAACTATACTTTAGTAAAATTTAAAAAAGAAGCACACTCCTTCCAAATCTCAATCCAGTACAAATACAATGGTGATAGCAATGACACTGGAGCCAACCACTTCCCCTTTCTATTTTGGTGTTGCCGAGAGCAAATTCTATGTATTTGTTCAAGAATTAACAGAGAGCATGATACAACTATGCAGAGCATCCTGAAGTGCAACATGGGATACTGAGAATAAAAACAGGTATGAGAGTTCGTAGCATTATTAGATCAGACTTACTGCTGTATGTTTAAAAAATTTAACTGCTTTCATTTGAATACCATAGCTGCATTTAAAGATAACATTGACTCCCTCTTGTGAGAGCACCGGAAGCACAACTAACTGCTGAACAATCATCAACAGGAAGACACTGGAAAAGTGTCCAAAGACAAAGGAGAAGTCTCAGTGAGACGGTAGGAGGGACGCAATCATGATAAAACCAAATCCCGTAACTGCTGGGTGGGCGACTCACAAACTGGAGAACAATTATACCACAGATCCACCCACTGGAGTGAAGGCTCTGAGCCCCATGTCAGGCTTCCCAACCTGGGGGTCCAGCAACAGGAGGAGGAATCCCCAGAGACTCAGACCTTGAAGGCCAGCAGGATTTGATTGCAGGACTTCGACAGGACTGGGGGAAAGAGACTCCACTCTTGGAGGGCATACACAAAGTAGTGTGTACACCAGGACCCAGTGGGGAAGGAGCAGTGACCCCAGAGGAGACTGAACCAGACCTACCTGCTAGTGTTGGAGGGTCTCCTGTCGAGGCGGGGGGTGGCTGTGGCTCACCACGGAGACAAGGACACTGGCAGCAGAAGTTCTGGGAAGTACTCACTGGTGTGAGCCCTCCTGGAGTCCACCATTAG
Source organism: Mesoplodon mirus (assembly GCF_964341445.2). NCBI lineage: Eukaryota > Metazoa > Chordata > Mammalia > Artiodactyla > Ziphiidae > Mesoplodon > Mesoplodon mirus. The sequence continues at coordinate 54,635,937 of NC_138987.1, read as the reverse complement.
CTCCACCAAAGAGCCTGTAGGCTCCAGTGCTGGGTCGCCTCAGGCCAAACAACCAACAGGGAGGGAACTCAGCCCCACACATCAGCAGACAAGCAGATTAAAGTTTTACTGAGCTCTGCCCACCAGAGCAACACCCAGCTCTACACACCACCAGTCACTCCCATCAGGAACCTTGCACAAACCTCTTAGATAGCATCATCCACCAGAGGGCAGACAGCAGAAGCAAGAAGAACTACAAACCTGCAGCCTGCAGAACAAAAACCACAATCACAGAAAGATAGCAAAATGAAAAGGCAGAGGACTATGTCCCAGATGAAGGGACAAGATAAAACCCCAGAAAAACGACTAAATGAAGTGGAGATAGGCAACCTTCCAGAAAAAGAATTCAGAATAATGATAGTGAAGATGATCCAGGACCTCGGGAAAAAGAATGGAGGCAAAGATCGAGAAGATGCAAGAAATGTTTAACAAAGACCTAGAAGAATTAAAGAACAAACAAACAGAGATGAACAATACAATAACTGACATGAAAACTACACTAGAAGGGATCAATAGCAGAATAACTGAGGCAGAAGAACAGATAAGTGACCTGGAAGACAGAATGGTGGAAATCACTGTCATGGAACAGAATAAAGAAAAAAGAATGAAAAGACATGAAGACATCCTAAGAGATCTCGGGGACAATATTAAACGCACTAACATTCGCATTACAGGGGTCCCAGAAGGAGAAGAAAGAGAGAGAAAGGAGCCAAGAAAATATCTGAAGAGATTATAGTTGAAAATTTCCCTAACATGGGAAAGGAAATAGCCACCCAAGTCCAGGAAGAACAGAGAGTCCCATACAGGATAAACCCAAGGAGAAACTCACTGAGACACATAGTAATCAAAATTAGAGATAAAGAAAAATTATTAAAAGCAACAAGGGAAAAATGACAAATAACATATAAGGGAACTCCCATAAGGTTAAAAGCTGATTTCTCAGCAGAAACTCTGCAAGGCAGAAGGGAGTGGCACAATATATTTAAAGTGATGAAAGGGAAGAGCCTACAACCAAGAATACTCTACCCAGCAAGGATCACATTCAGATTTGATGGAGAAATCAAAAGCTTTACAGACAAGCAAAAGCTAAGAGACAGCACCACCAAACCAGCTCTACGACAAATGCTAAAGGAACTTCGCTAAGTGGGAAACACAAGAGAAGCAAAGCACCTACAAAAACGAACACCCCAAAATTAAGAAAATAGCAATAGGAACATACATATCAATAAGTACCTTAAATGTGAATGGATTAAACACTCTAACCAAAAGACACGGGCTCACTGAATGGATACAAAAACAAGACCCGTATATATGCTGTCTACAAGAGACCCACTGCAGACCTAGGGACACATTCAGACTGAAAGTGAGGGGATTGAAAGAAATATTCCATGCAAATGGAAATCAAAAGAAAGCTGGAATAGCAATACTCATATCAGATAAAATGGACTTTAAAATAAAGCATGTCACAAGAGACAAGGAAGGACACTACATAATGATCAAGGGATCAATCCAAGAAGAAGATATAACAATTATAAATATATATGCACCCAACATAGGAGCACCTCAATATGTAAGGCAAATGCTAACAGCTATAAAAGAGGAAATCAACAGTAACACGATAATAGTGGGGGACTTTAGAAACACCTCACTTACACCAATGTACAGATCATCTGGACAGAAAATTAATAAGGAAACATAAGCTTTAAACAACACAATAGACCAGATAGATTTAATTGATATCTATAGGACATTCCATCCAAAAACAGCAGATTACACTTTCTTCTCAAGTGCGCACGGAACATTCTCCAGGATAGATCACATCTTGGGTCACAAATCAAGCCTTGGTAAATTTAAGAAAACTGAAATCATATCAAGCATGTTTTCCGACCACAATGCTTTGAGATTAGAAATCAATTACAATCAATTTGTAAAAAACACAAACACATGGAGGCTACACAATATGTTACTAAATAACCAAGAGATCACTAAAGAAATCAGAGAGGAAATCAAAAAATACCTAGAGACAAATGACAATGAAAACACAATGATCCAAAACCTATGGGATGCAGCAAAAGCAGTTCTAGGAGGGAAATTTATAGCTACACAATCCTACCTCAAGAAACAAGAAAAATCTCAAATAAACAATCTAACCTTACACCTAAAGGAACTAGAGGAAGAAGAAAAAACAAAACCCAAAGTTAGCAGAAAGAAAGAAATCATAAAGATCAGAGGAGAAATAAATGAAACAGAAACACAGAAAACATTAGCAAAGATCAATAAAACTAAAAGCTGGTTCTTTGAGTAGATTGGGATCGACATATCTACACTAATATGTATAAAATAGATAACTAATAAGAACCTGCTGTATAGGACTTGCCAGGTGGTGCAGTGGTTAAGAATCCGCCTGCCAATGCAGGGGACACGGGTTCGAGCCCTGGTCTGGGAAGATCCCACATGCCGCGGAGCAACTAAGCCCGTGCACCTCAACTACTGAGCCCGTGTGCAACTACTACTGAAGCCCACGCACCTAGAGCCCATGTTCTGCAACAAGAGAAGCCACCACAATGAGAAGCTCGCACACCGCAATGAAAAGCAGCCCCCATTCACCACAACTAGAGAAAGCCCGCGTGCAACCAACGCAGCCAAAAATAAATAAATAAATTTATTTAAAAAGAACCTGCTGTATAAAAAATAAAATTCAAAAAAATAAGTAAATAAAATTAAATTAAAAAATTGAGAAACCGTTAGCCAGACTTATCAAGAAAATGAGGGAGAGGACTCAAATCAATAAAATTAGAAATGAAAAAGGGGAAGTTACAACAGACACTGCAGAAACACAAAGCATCATAAGGGAACTACTACAAGCAACTCTGTGCCAATAAAATGGACAACCTAGAAGAAACGGACAAATCCTTAGAAAGGTATAACCCTCGAAGACTGAATCAGGAAGAAACAGAAAATATGAACATACCAATCACAAGTAATGATATTGAAAGTGTGATAAAAAATTTCCCAACAAACAAAAGTCCAGGACCAGATGGCTTCATAGGTGAATTCTATCAAACATTTAGAGAAGAGCTAACACCCATCCTTCTCAAACTCTTCCAAAAAACTGCAGAGGAAAGAACACTCCCAAACTCCTTCTATGGCGGCACCATCACCCTGACCAAAACCAGACAAAGATACTACAAAAAAAAGAAAATTACAGACCACTATCACTGATGAATATGGATGCAAAAATCCTCAACAAAATACTAGCAAACAGAATCCAACAACACTTTAAAAGTATCACACACCACAATCAAGTGGGATTTATCCCAGGGATGCAAGGATTCTTCAATATACTCAAATCAATCAATGTGATACACCACATTAACAAACTGAAGAATAAAAACCATATGATCATCTCAATAGATGCAGAAAAAGCTTCTGACAAAATTCAACACCATTTATGATAAAAACTCTCCAGAAAGTGGGCATAGAGGGAACCTACCTCAACATAATAAAGGCCATATACGACAAACCACAGCAAACATCATTCTCAATGGTGAAAAACTGAAAGCATTTCCTCTAAGATCAGGAACAAGACAAGGATGTCCACTCTCGCCACTATTATTCAACATAGTTTTGGAAGTCCTAGCCATGGCAATCAGAGAAGAAAAAGAAATAAAAGGAATACAAATTGGAAAAGAAGAAGTAAAACTGTCACTGTTTGCAGATGACATACTATACATAGAGAATTCTAAAGATGCTACCAGAAAACTACTAGAGCTAATCAATGAATTGGTTAAAGTTGCAGGATACAAAATGCACAGAAATCTCTTGCATTCCTATACACTAATGATGAAAAATCTGAAAGAGAAATTAAGGAAACACTCCCATTTACCACTGCAATAAAAAGAATAAAATACTTAGGAATAAACCTACCTAGGGAGACAAAAGACCTGTATACAGAAAGCTATAAGACACTGATGAAAGAAACTAAAGACGATACAAACAGATGGAGAGATATACCATGTTCTTGGATTGGAAGAATCAATATTGTGAAAATGACTATACTACCCAAAGCAATCTACAGATTCAATGCAATCCGTATCAAATTACCAATGGCATTTTTTTACAGAGCTAGAACAAAAAAATCTTAAAATATGTCTGGAGACACAAAAGACCCTGAATAGCCAAAGCAATCTTGAGAAAAAAAAAAAAAAACAGAGCTGGAGGAATCAGACTCCCTGACTTCAGACTATACGACAAAGCTACAGTAATCAAGACAGTATGGTATGGGCACAAAAACTGAAATATAGATCAATGGAACAGAATAGAAAGCCCAGAGAAAAACCCACGCACCTACGGTCAACTAATGTATGACAAAGGAGGCAAGGATATACAATGGAGAAAAGACAGCCTCTTCAATAAGTGGTACTGGAAAAACTGGACAGCTACATGTAAAAGAATGAAATTAGAACACCCCCTAACAGCATACACAAAAATAAACTCAAAATGGATTAAAGACCTAAATGTAAGACCAGACACTATAAAACTCTTAGAGGAAAACATAGGCAGAACACTCTATGACATAAATCACAGCAAGATCTTTTTTGACCCACCTCCTAGAGTAATGGAAATAAAAACAAAAATAAACAAATGGGACCTAATGAAACTTAAAAGCTTTTGCACAGCAAAGGAAACTATAAACAAAAAGACAACCTTCAGAATGGGAGAAAATATTTGCAAACAAATCAACAGACAAAGGATTAATCTCCAAAATATATAAACAGCTCATGCAGCTCAGTATCAAAAAAACAAACAACCCAATCAAAAAATGGGCAGAAGACCTAAATAGACGTTTCTCCGAAGAAAAGGCACATGAAAAGCTGCTCAACATCACTAATTATTAGAGGAACGCATATCAAAACTACAATGAGATGTCACCTCACACCGGTTAGAATGGGCATCATCAGAAAATCTACAAACAATAAATGCTAGAGAGGATGTGGAGAAAAGGGAACCCTCTTGCACTGTTGGTGGGAAGGTAAACTGATACAGCCACTATGGAGAACAGTATGGAGGTTCCTCAGAAAACTAAAAATAGAACTACCATATGACCCAGCAATCCCACTACTGGGCACATACCCAGAGTGAACCATAATTCAAAAAGACAAATGCCACATGCACCCTAAGTTCATTTGAGCACTATTTACAATAGCCAGGTCATGGAAGCAACCTAAATTACCATCGACAGATGAATGGATAAAGAAGATGTGGTATATATATACAATGGAATATTACTCAGCCATAAAAAGGAACGAAATTGGGTCATTTGAAGAGATGTGGATGGACCTAGAGACTGTCATAGAGAGTGAAGTTAAGTCAGAAAGAGAAAAACAAATACCGTATACTAACGCATATATGTGGAATCTAGAAAAATGGTACAGATGAACCAGTTTGCAAGGCAGAAACAGAAACACAGATGTAGAGAACAAATGTATGGATACCAGGGGGGAAAGGCAGGGGGGTGGGGTCGGGGGATGAACTGGGAGATTGGGATTCACATATATACACTAATATGTATAAAACAGATAATAAGAACCTGCTGTATAGCACAGAGAACTCCACTGTACAGTAGAAACTAACACAACACTGTAAAACAACTATACCCCAATTTTAAAAAAATGAGTAAACAACTTGAAAGTTCTAAAATAAAAAAATAAAGATAACATTGAGAAGCAAGAAATGCTACTGAGGCACATGGCCACAAAAAATTATTCAAAACTGAAGTACCAATAGGAGTAACTTTGTCAAAATCACATGAAAAATATGCTAGAGGCTGTTTGGAAAATGGGAAAATAAAAAAAATGTAGCAATGTGTACATCTTCACGTGTTTAGGGCATGTCCTCAAAAATGGTGCACATCTGCTTCCATACAAGTTGTATTCCATCATTTACACACAGAACAGTCATCACCATCGTGTACATACAGACCGTTAAAGGATCCAGGTTAACAGGGAAACTCGGCTTTCAACCCTCAGCTCTTGGGTTACTCAAGCATGGTTAGCATCAGCCAAAGCCAAACAGCCATGAAATTTAGCCTTAGCCTGAAGATTCAGAGTGCAAAGATCATTAATATTGAAAATCAGGCTATGTGAATGAGGACAAAAAAGAAAATAGACCCCGTGCCACCACCTGTTGCTGTTAGGGTTTCCCAAGGCACGAGCGCTGGAGGAGCTGGAGCCCACCTCAGCGGAGTTCTGAAACTGACTACTCAAGCTCCCCTCTAGATGCCCTGCCGTCGTGGGGCTGGAGCCTGCTCTTTGGGTGGTGGAGAGGGTGGAGACAGTTCAAGAAACTTTCAGCTTCAAACCAGGTCCTCTTAATTAGCAAGTTATTCCTCCTCAGGGAAGCAGCTTCCCAATCCTCAGGCATCACTGCTCTACCTCGTCCAACCTCCAGGGGGCACTAAGTGCTCTGCTCTAGAACAGCGATAGACCAACCTGTCACCATCAGAGGGAGACGGACTGTGATAGGAGCTCATGAGGACACTACAAGCAGGGTTTCTTCTCTTCCCTTCCCATCGTGTGCTGATACATTTCACAAGCAACTATTCTACGGTCCCCCAGAGGTGCCTACTGAGACATCCAGGCAATCAGAGGAGACACAGATGAATCAAAAGCAGGGTTTACTTTTCTACCAAATTCTCCAAGCCATGTTCCAGCCAATGGATGAAGGGTAAATCAGACCCCACAGACTCTTGGTAAAAACAGTTTTAACTTTCTACAGGAAAAAAAAGTTATTTTTTTTTCTTTAATCAAGTTCCTAGGCATTTGGAAGCAGATGAATAAATTTCACATATTGAACGGTCTGTGCTTCCTTCTTTAATGTATTCAAATGCTCCCTCCCTGCTGCCTCTCCTGTGATGAGGCCCCGAAAATGGTTCTGCAACTGCACCAACCGTCTTATTTCCGGATCACTCTATCGTCTGATACCCTAGAACCATGGTATGATTTTAACTGATAATGGCCCAAGAACAGCTGAAAGGATCTCAGTTAAACTCTTCAAACCTTCTTTGAGTGCCTACTATTTGCTGGGCATAGGCTAGGCACTAGGCAGTGATCCTGCTGGTTCTGAGAAAAGTAAATGGCGCTACAGAGAGGAGTTTTCCTCCCTAGTGGCAGGAGGATGTCTGCTGGGGACTGAGAGAACCAATTTCTCCTCTGATTCTACCGCCTGGGGTAGGTACAGGGCTCAGGCCCCGGGAACAGATGCTGTGTCTCTTCTGACAGGTGCTGCCATGGAAGAACCAAGAGCAGTTTCTAAACAGCTGTGGAATTTGCTCCACAATCCACATAGTGATGTGTCTCCAAGGAGCTCTGGGTCATGTGGCCAATGTAGGAAATCTTCACTGAAGTTCTAGGGAAAGGAAAACCAATGAGAATTAATTATTTCTGAGATGAAACAAGTAAGAAAGATTGCCCAAGTAACTTCTTGCAAGCTCAGGCAATAATATCCACAGGTCCTAGATAACGTATCTTCATGGTTACACAACCAGGAGGTCAAAGGATCTTTCCACATCCCCAGAGACACTGTGCCCTGAGCTGACCGTCTAAATATGTGGTTCTGAACCAGGGATGATTTTAACCCACAGGGGACTTCTGGCAACGTCTTAACATTTGGGGTTGTTACAACTGAGTGGGGGAGGAGGTGGTGTTACTGGCATCTAGTGGGTAGAGGCCAGGCTGTAAAACGTCCTACAATGCACAGAACAGCCCCTCGCAACAAACAACTGTCTGGCCCAAAACGTCAATAGTGCCAAGGCTAAGAAACCCTGCTCTAACCCTGCTATTTCAAATGCCTGCAGCAGAACCTTGTCACTTGCAAATTTAACAGTCATGGTTCTAGAAATTACCCTACCAGTCCATGACAATGTGGTAATGTGTGTGGCTACAGAGTAAGTCTGGCCAGATGTCCAGGGCTTATGCCTTGAGAAAGCTTTTCTTTTCTTTACTAGCTCCATCAGGATTCTAAAGGGATCACACAACTCGACCCCATTTCATGGAGAAAATTCTACAACTAACCGGTCACTGTGACCCTGGTGATTTGTGACAGGGATTTGGACACTGTATCTAAACGACAGCAAGGCTCTGCCTTGTCTGTGCCTGTAAGGTACTGGGCATCCCCCCTTTGGTTTGTGGGTCCCACAGGCTCTCCTGAGCAAAGGTGGTCAGCTCACGTGGCCTGATGGTCCAGGCTCAAACACAAAGGCCCTGGACACAGGGAAACGAGCAACGTACCGCATGAAGACCACTATGCTGTGCACCAGGATATCGCGTAACGTGCAGAAGAAGCTGCCAAACAGCAAATAGAGAAATGGTTGTTTTTGTTTTTGTTTTTAAAAAAAGACGAATCAGCAGGAGTGCTGAGTTACACTGTCAAACTGAGGAGCAGTCAGCCCCGTCTGGGTACCTCCCCTGCCCCACACCCTCCCTTCTGGCCTAAGTGCTGCCCTGGCTCACTAGTTCCAAGTCCCCACAAGTGTCCTTCCATCCTCCCACATCACCATCTTTTTGTTTGTTCATACCCATCACAAAATGCTGCAGCTTGGAAATGCTTCTAGTGGCCTAATGTTCTCTTTTAGAAATCTGAGCACTTCAGTCACATATCAAATACCACATCCTCCAAATAAACCTCAAGATGGCCAAAACTAGGGAACCCACAGGCCCAAGGCTGAAACTTAAGGCAGGACCGGCCCCGAACAATTGAGCTCAACCCTGAATCCCTTTCATCCAGTAAAAAGCACACATGTAGAGAAAATTGTCCTTACTACACATAGGAAAATGGTCCTCCCATCTCAGCCTTCACGGTAAAATTCACCTGAAAATAAGACACCAGAGTCAGTCTGTGGCTAAGGAGGCTTGACAAGGAACAGTACTGTTATCAGCAGCCCAAGGACCTGAGAGCATTCTTCTATCACATACAAAATATTTCCCCAAGACTGCCCCTGATCCAGATGATGAGCCTCTAACAAATCTTCCAACCTCTTCCCTGTTGAGAGGCCAATGGACCACATGGCCTCTTCTCGATTGCTGGCAAATTGCTTTCTCTGACAAACTCTTTTGTTCCTGTAACACTTAAATGCTAGCTGATTTTTTTCCCTAATTTTTCATAATTACAGAGCTCATCAGGTCTTCCTCAACCAGTTGCTACAAGTGGAAATGAGGAGAGGAAGAGGAGAGTAATGAGGTGACGGCATTCCACAGTGCCTACTCTTCTCTCAGGACCACGGGGCCAGGATCCTAAAAGGATGGCATACCAGATGCTCGCTCCGAGGTGGAATGAGGGAGATGTTAGTTGTCACATATGACCCAACCACGGTGTTCATGTACTGAACCTGGCTGGACAGGCTGGTCACCGCCACAGAGTAGAAGTTGGAGTTCCTGATTTTCAGGGTGGCCTGCATCAGGGCAAGAGAGGAAACACGTGTAAGTGTCCTGGGGTCAAGACTCACAGGTGCACAACCCAGGAAGGGAGGCCCTAATCTTACCGTGATGGCGAGGATTACAAGGGAGTCCTGCTCATTAAACGTGACTTTCACCACTTTGATGCCGTCATCATCCACGAGGACCGAATGTGGAAACAGGAAGAAAACCACCAAACCAGATGCCAGGAGACAGAGCAGGACAGACAGGAGGACATACTGCTGACTGCAAACGACAAAGCACATGACCAACCCAGGCAGTCAGATATCAAGGTCCAATCAGTCAAGATTAAATGCAAAACCAGGAATGAGGCGGGGAGGGACAAGAAAGTGAAGAGAGCAAGGAATCACAAACCAGGAAAGAATAAGTGGAGCAGGTTCACAAACCCATCTGAATGCTGTCTGCCGTCTGGGAAGAGAAGCTGAAGAGAGGAACTGTGTAGACAGAAACATCTCTTCACCTCCCAGGACACCCTCTTTTCCAGTTCCTTCTGACTCAAGTTCCTTCATTTGGCCCTGTCCTCAAAACATTTCTGGCTTCAAGTTCCCTTCCCCAGACTGTGATGGGGGCAGAGACACCTTGCTTGAGCAAACAGTATTAAAGGAAGTGGGGAATTTACAGGAACAGATAACGTTTTCAAGAAGTTAACTGGCATTCATACACAGAAAAAGGGACTAGGGACAACCGTAGGCGTTAACAGGAGAGACGCAGGTGACTCACGTTCTCTGAGGACGCAGTCTCTGATCACTGTGTGGGATCAAAGCCACCAACTCATTTACTTGCTCTAGAAAAGAAACAAACAACAATTTTGGTCAAATAAACCTCATGTGTTGCAGTACTTTCCATCACATACACAGTAGCCTGTCACAAATATACTTGTCTGGAATTAGACGTTTCTAAGATACCAGTTTTATTTTTGGGGTCTAATGAACAAGAAACAAGTAAATATGTAGAGAGCGCTACAAATTACAAAACATCTATCAGTGCTCCCAGGGCAGTGACGTGGAAGTGGAGAAATCTAGGATCTTGTTCTGGCTTTACTGCATGGCCTTGAGCTGCTGCGTGGCTTTCAGCTGCTGCATAGCCTTGGGGAAGTCATTACCTCTCTAGGCCACTGTGTCCTCATCTGTAACATGAAGGCTTTGGAGTAAATGGTTTCTAAGGTTCTTACCAGCTCTAAACCTCTGTGACCCTCCATCTACATTGTTAAGACTTTTTGAGAGCCAACTTAGTGATAGATGATTCTGTACCCAATACAGGCTCCACTCCTGTGCATGTTTTTCTCCCTCCACTTGATTTATTTTTCAGATCTTAGGTTGTTAATGATTCACTACCTGCTTCCTTGAACAGAAGCTTCCAAGATGGTGTCTGCTCCTCCCCCACAAAGCCATGCCAGGCCTTATGAGTGAGAGCAATAAAGAAATGTGCCTGTCAACAAATCCCACAATCTAGAGCAAGCCAAATGTTCCAAACCAAGGAAACAACGAACAAAAGAGTGGAAGTGAAGAAAAGCAAGGCTTTCAAATACTGGGAAGCCTAGAGAACTTGTGGAACCTGCCCAAGTTTATCAAGTCAGCTCAGCTGGCTCCTGCACAGGGCATGGCCTATGACTGTGGTACTGCCGCCTAGGAGAAAAGTTCTGCCTGGGAGACCGGAGAAGCCCTCTGGGTATCTTGGAATTCTCCTTGGGGAATCATCCTTCCCATGATCACCAAAGACTCTCACCTGTTGGAATGTAGCCTGTCCCCTGGCACGTGAGACAGGTGATGCTATCTCGCCCTGTGAACTCCACATATGGGAACTGAGCAATGGCTTCTTCCTGCTCCCGTTCAGCCAGCAAATCCTCCCTGTCATCTGCCTTCTTCCGCTTGCAAGAAGGGAGGTGAGCATAAGCGGACTGCTGGGACCCCATGGCCAGGATGTGCCACTTGTGTCATGTCCTAGGACGCAAAGAGGCAAGTGAGTGCGTGTTGGTGGCCGTGCATCTTTCTGTGAGAAAAGTGAGAACACAAAAATGACCAAATTGCCGTCCTGAGTGTGATCCCAAACACCTGCACAATTTCTAGCAGGCTCCTCATTTTGTAGCAGTGCTCCCTAACCCCCCTCCGACTCCTGACACACACAGCCGGAGAAACAGGGCGCCAGCTCCTCACAGCCCCACGGCTCGGGTCACCCCAGCTCCCATGTGGTCCAGCCTCACCCCTTCCTGTCCGCTATTTGCAAACTCTGTGCCCTCCTCGAGAAAACCTCCCCAACAATCAACAGGCACCAAATTAATAACAGGCCTCAAAGATTCCCCATCCCCCTCCACTCCCAGACCCGGGAGGCGGGCTCAGGTCACGCCCCTTGGCAAAAAGCGCGCTCCGAGCCCACTAGAGTCGCCCAGGAGGGAGCAAATGCCGAAGGCTCCAAACCTGCAGGGCACGAGCTCCCGGACGCTCCTTCACGGGCCGGACCGCCAGCCACCTGCCCGCTTCAGCGGGCTTACCTGCCTCTTCGGTCTTCGGAACTGCCCGCACTCGATGCGCACGCGCAAAATGGCAAGCTGGTCCGGGGACGCCGCCTGAGCGCGCGCATGCGCTCTTCGCGGCCCTGCTGACGGCGCCGGGAGAGGGCGGCAGAGAGCTGGGGGGTGGGGTTCGGGTTGGAGCAACGCTTCTCGGGGCTAGAGGCTGGTCCAGTGGAGATGATTGAGTCCCCCAGAAACTCTGGGAAAGGCTCAAGTTTCCAGAGGAAGAGGAAGGCGGAAAGAGCCGGCAGCCAAACCCATTCTCAGCTATTCTTTGAACACAGGGGTTGTGTAGACGCCAAGGGTAAAAATTGCATCAGACACAGAACCTGCCCTCATCCTGCTTTAGGGCGTCCCCTTCCCCAGCCCTAGACACACACACACAAGGCATGCACATAAGGGGTTAGAGGACACTTTTTAAAGGGCGGGTTTCTTGGTAGTGACTGCCTGGTTGAGCTTCACTTGCAGCAGAAGGAAGCAAGCGAGGGAAGACTTTAAGCAGGTGAAGTTATAAAGACGATTCTGGGGAGAGGAGAGATTCTGAACTGGGTGAATGGGGGGGCATGTCCTGCAACGTGGAGGGAGGCTGACGACCTTCGAGGTCTCTGCCATCTCCACTTCTCTCTCCTCCTTCTCCTGCGAGGAAGGCTGATGCCCCTGCTGTTGTCTAGCCACCTGCGCAACTGCTGGTCCCAGTCAGCCCACTGAGTCTTTAGAATAAGAAATGGTAAAGAAAAAATTATTGAATGACCCTGGTTGGAGACAGTAAGGCAGACTTTGTTCAAGGTGGGCAATGGTGATAGGTGTGGAGGGACAGCTGCACCAATGGGGTCTTCCAGTTGGGGAGAGAGATTGGGTTCAAGTCTGAATCAGCAGGGTAACTGGGAATTTAGAGTCAAGGAACAGGATGCCGGTCAGTGGATGGAAAATTACTAAGAGAAAACATCAGCGGTAAGGGGAATTCTGGCTAAACTGACCTAACAGGATTATTGCTGAAGACACACCATGGTGATCAGACATTACCTGGGGGATGATGGAGGATGAGGAATCCAATCAGATATGGAAGGTGATCAGATTTTGAGAGGGGTTCTTGCTAAGCTGACTTAGCAGGGTTCATACAAAAACTGGATTATATAATAAGTGCACAGATGGGCCTAGGAGAAGGTTCAGGAACCTGACTAAAGTTTGGTCAAGAAAAGAATATTTGGCAGAAGCAACAAGAAACCATTGCTCCTCTTTTTCCATCTACGGCCCATACCTTCCCCTTCCTGAAATCAATCTTCACCTCTCCCCTTGCAAGCTCTATACCAGTTTATATTCCTTGTTTATACAGATCTGAGTTTGTTGGAGGCAGCGATTTGCTCAATGAAAAATACATTTCCCTGCCTACTTACCACATGACACAGTTTGAGCCAATGAGGTGTGTGGGACTTCCAGGAAAGCTCCTTAAACGTGATGGAGACTCAACCTGTGCTTTGATCTTCCTCTTCCTGTTTGGAATTTAGACTTGATGTTGGAGATGGGGCAGCCACCTTGTGCCCATGAGGCAAGAAGTGCATGTTAAGGAAGGCTGGGTAGAGGGATTAAAAGAGCCTGGGTGCCTGATGACATTTGGAGCCACACTCAGGCTCTGGACTACCTTTCTTCTGACTTCTCATTGAATGAGAAAAATAACCAACCCTACCCCGACAAATTGTGTTTTGTGTGTGTGTGTGTGTGTGTGTGCCTTTCTCATAGTGGGATGCAATCCTAAAAGATACAGACACAGAGCTAGCTAAGGGGGAAGCCTGGACTTTAACACAGGCAGTCTGACTGCTTTACCCAAACACCACGTGGGCCACACTTAGGTTTCTCTCCTCTTCTAACATCTGCCCTTAGGGCACATGCCTTTAGAGAGAGGGGGGCCTCTTGCCTGTCTGAGGCCTGTCTTCCAAGTTCAGCTTTCTTGTCTGAAGGCCCACTTCTCACAGGGAATTCACCTGGGGAATCTGGGGAATGAGCCCATCCTTGAGTCACATGGGGATTGCCTCACTTTGTGGCCTCTGCTGGAACCCTGCCAAGGGCAAGAGGCAGTGAGCCTAATGTCCACACTATGAATGGACACTGCAGAGGGTGGTCCAGGCTGTCCCAGGAACAGGGAAGGTGAGCAGGCAGCAGCCTGATTCATACCAGCTTAAGAGGAAGAGAAGGCCAGGGGAAGATTGAGGGCTGTGGATGCTTCATAAAGGAAGGGAAACAGGCTAAGGGTTTGGGCCTGTGGTGAGGAAAAGTGGGGCTCATGTTGCTGGGGACTGTAAAGGGGGTCTGGGGGCGTAACCAGCAGAACCCTTGAGGCTTTCTGTCCACTGTCTTGGACAAATAGACTGTACCCTCCAGTGTGGCTCCTCCTGGTTCCCCCAGCACCCAGCTTGAAGCCTGAGGCATAGTAGGCCCTCAATAAACACCTGCAGACCGACTCCACCTGGAAGCTGGCCCGCACTGCCTGGGGGAGTAGTCCCAGCATCCGCCAAGGCCATCCAGGAGGCCGTTTTAATTGGGCAGCACATTCCGAGGAGACACCCATCACTTCTCACTTGTGCCTGGCTTCCAAGGTTGTCTCAGCATCCCAGTTATGAGCAGTGAGGTTACTGCAGACGTGAGCTCATGGGGGGCTCTCTGCCGGGGGTGGGGGCTGGGGTGGAGTGGGACAAACTGGGGATCCCTGCCCTCCCAGCCTCCTCGATTTCTCCACGTGCATTATGTACCCCAGGCCCCACAGGCTGAGGGGAGTCAAGGTATTGAGGGGCCGTGGTCCTGAAAGGCCCTGCACATGGGGAAACTGAGGGCTTAGAGTTGGAAGTGTTCTTCATGGTCTTCATTCTGCCCCCTTTATTAAGTCCACAGTGGAGAAAACTTGCTTGAGGTTGAATGACACCCAGTTAGTGAAAAAATCCAGACCAGAACCAAATCCTCTATTTCCTTGTTCAGTATACTTTCCAAAGAGATCAGGGGACTAGTTAAGAGTGTGGGCAGTGAGGGGCAGAGCCAGGTCGTAGCCCATTGCTGCAGCCACTGTGGCCACAGGCAGATTTCAGGGGCACACAACCCTTTTTATTTAAGGGATTCTGTGTTTATCCTAACTCACATCAGAGATCTCAGCATTCAAAGCTCTGGTGCATGTGTTGCTCAGATAAAGAGAGAAATCGATCCCACCCTCCAAAGTTCCAGGTCCAGAGGGAGAAGGGGAAGAAGATGGTCCCTTGCATTTAAGAGCCTCTTCTAGCAATGGAGCATTTTGCCACTTGTGCTTCCATCTATGTGAAGCAGCTGTTATTTCCATTTTACACTGAGACACAATCGGGGAAGCTGATTGCCCCAGCTATAGTGGTAAGGTCAGAACTGGATCATGGGTTTTCTGCTCCCAAGTGCTGTCTCTTTTTACTTTACTGTGCTATTTCCTAGGAAGATTGGCTACAGAAAGAAAGTTTACAGGCCTGTTCTAGGAAGAGAAGTGGCACAGAGGGTGCTTATACACAGAAGCGGTCTAGGTTGGGGGTTTGCACTGTGTCCTGAGCCCATAGCAGTTGAAGGCAGGAGCTCTGCCCAGAGAGGTCACCTTGATGGAGAGACCCCTTGGGATGCAGGGGCTTGTGTGTGCAAGGAACTGACAATCCATCTCAAACCACTGAAGGTCTTAGCCCTTTACCGAAGCTGCAATCAACCATGGTGGTCCTCCAGGCCAAGGTCTTCCTCAGCTCCTTTCCCGAGGGGCGTAGAGGAGGCTGACTGTGGGGCTCATGCTCACCTGGCTCAGGGGTGCACCCTGGAAGAGCCAATAAAGTGTTCTGAGTGCTGGCTGCATGGAAGGTATGAACCTTCTTCCACAAACCCAGGTGGACGAAAGATGTCCTATTAGAAAAAAAATGGAAACCAACCTAAATCCAACTCAGAGCCCTATCCTGACTGGCTGGCAGGGGATTTGGTCTTGGTCCCTGAGGCTGACTTCCCTTCCCCAGGATGTCTCAGGAACCCAGGAAGCAGGGGCAGGAAGGGCCTCTCGCACTCAGCCCACCGTGTCACACTCTCTCCTCATTCAACACCCCATGGGCCTCAGATCTGGGGGATGGTACTGCTTTCTTGGGGCCTGGGAATCTTTGCTCAGGCTGGCAGAGCTGGTGCCCAGCGTCCTGCATGCCCAGTGCACAGGCCAGACCCAGCCAGGGCAGGGGTCTCAGAGCCTCCTGGCCCCCACAGCGGGCTCACCCGAGGGAAATCCCTTCCCTGCCTGGTGCAGGCTCCATCTCTCCCTGCCCTCCCCATATTTTCCTTTCTCTCCTCAACGGCACCTCAGTAGCATCTCTCTAATGAGCTGAGCCATTGATAGAAGACAGTTTAAGAGGTAATCTTAAAGCAATCTTTTTTTTTTTTTTTTTTTTTTTTAGATGTTGGGGGTAGGAGTTTTAGTTATTTATTTTTGCTGTGTTGGGTCTTCATTTCTGTGTGAGGGCTTTCTCTAGTTGTGGCAAGCGGGGGCCACTCTTCATCGCGGTGCGCGGGCCTCTCACTGTCGCGGCCTCTCCTGTTGCGGAGCACAGGCTCCAGACGCGCAGGCTCAATAGTTGTGGCTCATGGGCCTCGTTGCTCCGCGGCATGTGGGATCCTCCCAGACCAGGGCTTGAACCCATGTCCCCTGCATTAGCAGGCAAATTCTCAACCACTGAGCCACCAGGGAAGCCCAAAGCAATCTTTTAAGAAAATTTCTACCCCACATAAATCAAAGAGACCCAAAGGGCTGTTATCTCCTTGGAACAGGGGGACAGGAATACAGGGAAAACAAAACAAAACAAAACAAAATGACATCTTAAAAGGAACACCTGAACCAGATTCTCTTGTAGGGGGGCTTGCAGATGGAGGAGACTAATTCCTGACCCCTGAACACTAATAACAACTCTCCCCAGGGTCTATGCGATGGCTGCGGGGGCCTTGATCCTTATAACTGCCAAAAGTCCCTCCCCCAACAGTAACCTGAGATGAACACACTCTAAGTCACATCGGCATATGCGCTATACACACGTAATGTAAACTGCGTGGCCCTCCCTCCCCTCCAGGAATCGGCAACCCTAAGCATCTCCCTCTACCCAAGAAGTTCTGGACCATCTCCTGAATGGGAATTATGTTAGGAGCTGGCACCCTCGGGGCAGGTGTGGGAGGAAGGCTGCCTGGGCTGGAGAATTTGGGAAGCCTGACTGAGTGGGGAGGCCAGAGGTGGGCTTGCTGGATTGCTGGATTTTTTTTTTTTTTTTTTGCGGTACGCGGGCCTCTCACTGTTGTGCCCTCTCCGTTGTGGAGCACAGGCTCCGGACGCGCAGGCTCAGCGGCCATGGCTCACAGGCACAGCCGCGCCGTGGCATGTGGGATCTTCCTGGACCGGGGCACGAACACGCGTCCCCTGCATCGGCAGGTGGACTCTCAACCACTGCGCCACCAGGGAAGCCCACATTGCTGGATTTTAACTCTTTAGTGATGAGACCAGTCATCATCATTGTATCATCATCACGGGCAGCAGTGAGCCAGTCTTCCTGGTTGACCTCCCCCAGCACTGCCTTTCTCACCCCTGTGCCAGCTTCAGGGACAAACCTGGTGACTGAGCAGCTGCACATCTGATTATCATCAGAAACTGCCACTCAACTCCTGTCCGTGTCTGCTGCCGTGCTGGGCACTTGCCTAGGGCCTCAGCCAGCGGAGCCTCTGCCCAAAGGAGGGACCAGCCCTGAACAAGAAAGCATCCTGTGCAAAGCAGGCGGTGAGGATGCAGGGGGTGATAGGAATAATGGAGCCCCAGGGAGAGCCTGAGGACAGGAGGCAGAGGTAACCTCCAAGAGGTGTTTAGAGAAGCAAAATCCATACCCAACCCCATCCTGAAAGACAACTCTCTGAAATAGCTCCTGGTGTCTTCCCTCCCCACCCATCCATAGTCTGTGATGGGATTCAGGCCCTCTACATCCTTTGCCTAGACAATTGTAATAGGCTGCATAGTAGGCTCTCTGACTCCCCAAAATGATAATTTACTGAGTGTCTATTATGTGCCAAGCACTGGAGTAGGCACTTCCCACACAGTATCTCATCTGGCCCTCTCAACAGCTCTGCAGGCGGGGTGTCATCACCCCCTTTGACAGAGGAGGGGTCTGCGGCTCAGAGAAGTGAAGTGGCTTGCTGCATGTCACCCAGCTGGGGTACAAGCACCACACCAGCCTCGACGGCTTGCTCTTCTAGCCCTTCCTCCACATGCCATTGGTCTAGGGGTCCTTTACTGAAATGCCAACGTGGTGGTATCATCCTGTCTCTTAAAAACCTTCTGTGGCTCCTCACAGGCTGCAGGAAAAGACCCAACCCCCTTCCACAGCTTGCAAGGCCCTTTCCACTCTCCTGCCGCCCTCTTCCCACTAACCACACACTCCGACCACAGAAGACTATTTGTAGCTCCCTAAACACGCTGGGACTTCCTGTGCCTGCTCGTCTGTCCTCTTCGTGCAGGATATTCTTTTCTCCCTGCCCCACCTCACTCCACACCCCGTTTCCTATTCCCAGAGAGATCCTACACAACCATCCAAACACAGCCCAGCGGTCACCCTGAAATCTTCTCTGCACACCCGTCCTCTGGTGCTCCTACACACACGCTGCTTGGTGTCAGCACCACTGTCCTCACATCTGTCTGTCTCCTCTGCTGGACTCCTCTCTAGCACCTGTGCTTTCTCCACTATATTATAATTCTCTGTTACCCAGCCTGAACGTCCTGTTAGACTGTAAACTCCGTGTGGGCAGGGTTGGTGTCTCTGGAGCCTAGAGGAGAGCCTGGTGGAGAGTAGGAGCTCCATGAATATTTGTTGAATGAGTGGATGAGTTGAGTGAATGAATGGCAAGCACCTCGGGGCAGGGACAGTGTCACAGTCACAGGACACGGTCTGTGTCCCTATCTCGTGGCAGGTGCCTGGCACCCAGTGGACATGCAGTCAAGGGTGAATGAATGGAGGAAGAGGAGGGAAGGTTGGACTCAGAACGCAGTGCAGGCCTGGCACTGCTCAGTTCCTTCCGCCAGGGGGCGCGAGAGGCCCAGGAGCCAGGGCCCTCAGACTGTTGGTTCTCTTCTCCTTGAGGCTCAGCCCTAACACCCGCCCAGGTTTGGAGTTGTTTTCCTCCACAGAAGGATTCTGGAGGCAGCCCAGATCCGAGGAAAGGAGCCCACCCAAAGCTGGTTTACTGCAGCGGAGGACCCGGCACTGGCCTGGCCTGCCCTGCCTGGTGGCACTGGAAGGAGCCAGCTCCCCATCCTGGGATCTGGATGCACCCAGGCAAGGACCACCTTGGGGCAGGTGGGTGCTTGCAGCTGGAGGCTATGGCTGGAGCTGAGTTGGTCCAGAGCCAGGAAAGGGCTCAGGGCCCTTCACATCATGGACCTGCGGGAGGTAGTTTGCACAAATTCCTGGACAGTAAGCAGCTCTTTAGAACTCACAGCTTTGTCTTCCTACCCAACCCCATGCCATTCAAGGCCAATCTTCCAGGGAATCGGGGTTGGGAGACAGTGCTGAGCAGGACATAGTCCCTGCCCTCCAGGTGCTCCCTCCCTCCCCATGGAAGCCCTGCACCCGAGTGTGACCTTGGGTACTGCCCTTAACCCTTTCTGGGCCTCAGCTTCTTCATATGTAGCATTGTTAAAATGATGAAACGAGGGCTTCCCTGGTGGCGCAGTGGTTGAGAATCTGCTTGCCAATGCAGAGGACATGGGTTTGAGCCCTGGTCTGGGAAGATCCCACATGCCGAGGAGCAACTAGGCCTGTGAGCCACAAATACTGAGCCTGCGTGTCTGGAGCCTTGCTCCGCAGCAAGAGAGGCCGCGACAGTGAGAAGCCCGCACACCGCGATGAAGAGTGGCCCCTGCTCGCCGCAACTAGAAAGCCCTCACACAGAAACGAAGACCCAACACACCCAAAAATAAATAAATAAATTTATTTAAAAAAAAAAAAATGATGAAACGAGGTAATCCATGAGAGTCTCTTAGAATAATGCCTGTCAGGCTATCAGCATTCAATAAAAGGCAGCTATTATCAGCTATTATTGTGATGATGAGTCTCTATGAACAAGCCCTTAGAAGCTTGCATGGAAGGCCCACAGGAGACCACCCAATGCCACCATCTTTGGATAAGCCTTGAGCACCCACCCAGCTGGGCTTCCCAGCTTCCCAGCTGGCAAGTCCTTAGGTATGGAGAAGAGGGCTGAGTACTCTGTGCTCATGGGGACTTCATACCTGAAAGGGAACACACCAAACAGATCCAGAGGGAGAACTGAGGCTCAGAGAGGCCCAGTGACTGGAAGAGGTCACAGAGACAAGTGGAAGCAGGGCAGAGAGAATAAGGGCCCAGTCCACTGACCCACCACCCTACCTCTTGGGTTCTTGGGGCCACATGGCTGTGTGGCCACCTCCTGGACCATTCATCCCAACCAAGACAGCTTGGTGATTTTGGTCTAAATTAGATGCCGCCAAACATTTGTATTATAAAGAGTTTTTAGAGTGTTGTGGCTTTTGCCTCTCACCCGCTCCTGTGAACGGGTGTGCAGGGGGACCACTACAAACAGGAAGAGTGAGAGGGTTGCATGAGAGGTGTCAGAGGGAGGTGAGAAAGCAACCCAGGATGCTGCAGAGATGGAGGGTGAATCTGGATCATGGTCCACAATGGCCAGGCCTGGGCTCAGCTGTGCGTTCTTCCCTCTGGGCACTGGGC
Organism: Mesoplodon mirus; assembly: GCF_964341445.2. Taxonomy (NCBI): domain Eukaryota; kingdom Metazoa; phylum Chordata; class Mammalia; order Artiodactyla; family Ziphiidae; genus Mesoplodon; species Mesoplodon mirus. The sequence goes on along the minus strand of NC_138987.1, from coordinate 54,615,160 downwards.
AGGGGTGAAGCCAGCCTGTTGAGTGGTGGGGGCCCTATGTTGGGATCTGGGCCTCTTGGGTCTTGTTTTTGTCTCTGCTCCTGCCTCAGCTTTCTCAGCTCTATACCTTCTGTCCTTGCCACTGAGCTTAGGCTCAAAATCCTCACTATCCTTCCAGAACTAGTGCTTGTGTTGCCTCCTCCATGAAGCCCTCCTTGATTCTGACCCTCTGCCTGGGGCCATCTCTGAATTTTCACGTTAACTTGTTTATATGCTCTCATGGGGTTTTTGCTTTGCCTCTTGCACTATGGTACAGAGACAGCAGATTACAGAGCTGAGTGCATGGATTCTGGACTCCGTGGGCCTAGATTCTGATTCTAGCCTTTACCGGTTGTATGGTAGAGTGAGAGTTTCTTTTTCTATTTGTTTTTTTAAATATTTATTTATTTGGCTGGGCCGGGTCTTAGTTGCAGCACGCGGGATCTTCACTGCAGTGTACAGAATCTTTAGTTGTGGCACGTGGGAACTTTAGTTGTGGCATGCGGGATCTTTAGTCGCGACCTGAGGGATCTAATTCCCTGACCAGCAATCGAACCTAGACCCCCTGCATTGGGAGCACAGAGTCTTAACCACTGGACCACCAGGGAAGTCCCCCTTTTTTTTTTTTTTAAATATGAGAGTTTCTTAATTTCTGTGTGCCTCAGTTTCCTCCTTTGTTCTAGATGGATAGAAAAAAAGTACCTTCCGTACAGGGCTGATAGGACTTTAATTGAGTCATACATGTGAAGTGTTGAGGCCAGGACCTCGAACGTAGGGAACATTCTCTTAAGTGTATGCTCTTGTCGTCAGTGAAGCGTTTGCATCTGCTCCTTACCTCCTCATGAAGCCTGCAACTCCTTGAGGAGAGGTCTCATTACTTAAGCTAATTTGTGTCCCCCCCAGGATCCCAGCAGAGGGCCTGGCCACTGTGGGTCCTCACTGACCATGTGTAGAATGGTGATGGGACCTGAGAGCCCTCTCCCCGTCTGCTGTCCCACCCAGGCCCCTGCAGAGCGGGACTGCCTCCGTGGCTGAGGCCTTCCCTCTCACTGCCCCGCCTGAGCTGTGGCAATTTTCCCTGGCAGCTCCCACGTTCTGGACTAACTTTAGGGTTGGTTTCCAGCTGTGGTTGGATTTTTCTGTTTGAAAAATATTTTAAGCAGCTGGTGGGGAAGGGGTGGAGAGGTGGGAAAAGAATAATAAATAAGCTCGTGAAAGGAAGATTGTCTAAATGGCTTGGAGTGGCCGCTTCCTCCAGCCTGGTCTCTGGGTTGTGCCCAGGACTGGGGAGCTATCAGGTGGTCGGAGATGGGGAGGGGACACCCTGGTGGCTTCACAGGCCGAGGAGAAGGACTCCCTACCCCTCACAAGCACCTCTTGTACTTGCCTTCTCTGTACACCCAGCATGGATTCTGAGGATGCAAGAAAAAACAGATGAGAAAGAGCTAGTTCTGCAGCAGGCAGGCTTGAGGTTAGACCCTGAAAAAAACTTAATATCAGAACCTATCCCAGATTACGTCACTCAAGACTGTGTTTCTCCAGAACTCAACTCCCTTCTTAGCTCTTATTGCGCAGGACCTCAGGCAGCCTGTCCCCCGCCCTGCCCCTCCCCCACCCCGCTGCTCTTCATTCCCCTGTAATAACAGAAGTTCCATCTTCCTGCACCCCAGTTTCATCAGCTTCCTCTTCCCTTTCAGCTCAGCTCTGCCACTGAGGCCCTCAGGCTCTTTTCTGAAGTCTTCACCTCCGTTACTTCCCAGGTGGGAGAGGAGCAGGCAGCAGCTCAGGCTGATGGCCAGGACCAGAAGCCCACGGGCTGCCCCACATGCAGATGGAAGGTTCTTGCTGCCCCTTTGCTGGCTGGGGAGGATTGTGGAGACAGAAGCCCATAGAAAAGCAGGGATGGGAGACAGACTAAATCACGGAGTCGAACAGAAGCCAAGTCAGAAAGAGACAGGGAGCAAGTCAGATGCGGAGGTAGAGAGTGAATTTCCCTGCCATGGAAATTCCTGTGGCCTCTGATGGCAGGGTGGGCTCAGCCCTGAAGGCTGTTGGGTGCTGGGGCCCAGCATGGGGTCTCTGGCCTGGGAGGGCGGGGGGGTGGGGGCACCTGCCCTCCATGCCAGGTCTCCTGAGGGCTCCCTCCACTGGAGTCAGAGCCAGTATGGGGGGGGGGATGCCATTGTGCGGACTGGGCTCTTGGAGCCCCAGGATGCTTTGGGTGATAGAGAGTTCTCCCCATCTAGGGGAGCCAGCAGTGGGGCCGGGAAAAGCTGGGAAGTTGGGGGCAGACCTTCTGGGCACAAGGTAGGATGCCAGTGGAGCAGGAAAGTGCTGGGCCTGAGGACCAAGGAAGGGGCCGTGCTGTTGAGGAATTTGGGGTGGTGACCAGTGCAGGAAGGAGGTTGCCTGGGGTTCAGGGAGCTTTGCAAGGGCAAGGATTATGCCAGCCAGGAAGTCTGGGTGGGCAGATGTGCCTGCAGTTCTCAGCACCCTGCGGCAGGAGGAGCCATGAGGGAGGGCGGAATTGACCGCTTTCTTCAAGGCCTCCCCCATAGGATCCACACCCCTTAGGCACCTCTGCCCTCGAGACCTCCCCTAGCAAGGAAGACAACACTGATCTAGATTTATAACTGAAATCCCTGCTTATTAGCTGATCCTTGCCACTCAGCTAACCCTGACCATGGCAAAATTCAGAGTCCCGGAGGCTTCTCAGAGGGTATGAGAATGGGAATTTATGCTTGTTAATATTATTTTACATTTATGCTGATCATGAAACTTTCCAAAGCATTTTTTCTTATTATAAAACATAACATACATATGTTAAATATATATACAGTTTAATAAATAATTATAAATTAAACATCCATGTTTCCATAGCCCAGGTCAAAAATTAGAATACTGCCAGCACCTCAGAGGTCCCTGTGTCCTTCCCTGATCACAGCCCAATCCCTCTTCCCTGGAGGGAACCAGGATCTTGACATCTGTGATGGTCATTTCCTTGTTTGTCTTCCAAAGCATTTAGTCTCTTAGATATTATCATCTTTGAGCTTCACAATAACCTTATTATTCTCATTTTACAGATGAGGAAACTGAGTCTCAGAAGGCTTTAACAACTAGCCCAAGGTCACCCAACAAGTAAGCAGCAGAACCAGGGTTATATTTGGACTGGCTGATGCCCAGGTGGTTTCTTAGTCAAACCAGAATCCAAAAGAAACCCTGGAACAACCCCGGTTTTGGAGATGGGTGCCCCAGTGCCCCAGAGAAGGGGGAGGTCATATTCATGGTCAGGCCACAGGCTCCCCTCCTGCATTTGTTGACTCTCCTGACTGCCCAGGGTCCTGCTGTGTGAGTACCTGGCAGGAAATGACGGAGGCCCAGGGGAGAGCATTTGGAGGTTGGGGGAACCTTGCACTGTGGGGATGTGCCTGAGCCAAGTGTGTGCCCACATTTCTGCCAGATTTACCAGGTGTGCCCTCCTTGGTGGGCCAGATGTGCTTGGTGTGAGCACGTGTGTGTGTGTGTGTGTGCGTGCCTGCACCTGGCATGTCTGTGTGTGTGCCCAGCTCTGTCTACACACTTGGACTGCTCTGAATCATCTCCCCCACCCTCAACTTTTTCCTTTGCATTTCAAAATTATATATGCTTCATATAAAAAATTCTAATACAAAAGTCTCTCCTTTACTCTAATTCTAATCCAAATGACCCCAGGCATACGTTAGCACATTTATCCTTCTTTCTAAGCACAATTAAAATATGTAGTTATTTAGATACGCATATCCAAATGCAGTGGTTTGAGGTTTAAGTATTTTTAAGAAAATTGTATCAGAATCTTCTTATTGTTTTCCCACTTACTATACTTTGGTCATCCTTCCTGTCAGGATGCATGGATTTACTTGACTTTTTTAAAAATTTGAAGAGTACTCCATTAAATAGATGTACCATCATGTGTTTTAACTGGGTGGACTCCTCTGTGTCCCAGATCCCCCAGAAGCTGAGATAGTCGGGTACAACGGGGGGTGGAGGACACCGAGACTGGCCTCACTGTCGGGGAAGGCCAGGCCCAGCTGCCCTTTGACTTCCTGCAGACGGATTCCCCTCAACGCCCTCCCCCACCTGAAGCCCACACCTCCTATCCTCTGTCATTTGTCCCCTCCCTCTTCTCTCTCCTGGCGCTTGACCTCTGCCCGGTGCTGCAGGTTTGGGGGGCTGCTGGGTGAGCTTCTGGCCTCCAAGACTGTCTGATCTCAGAGAACTGGGAGGAACTGGGCTCGGGGGACCCAGAGTTCAGGAGACTGCACGGACGCTGCAACGGCAGTGAGCTCGCCTCCTGTCGAGGCAGCCCCAGGAGAGGGCGCCATGCTGATGTCGAGGCTGGCACTGCCCCAGGCCCAGATGGCAGCTTCCTGCTTCCCAGAGGGCATGGGTGATGGGGCACTGTGCCAGGCAGGCCCGGTGCCCCCGCCCCTGCACAAGTGTCATGGAAAATCCGAAGCCTTGATCTTCGTCCTTGATCGCTCCTCCCGACTTTTACAACTGGAAACTTGCAGCCCCTTTGTTCCCATCAGCTTGGGAGGGAGGTGTTGGGAGGGGAGCGGGAAGTGGCTGAGTCAGCAGCTGTGGGTTCAGAGCCTGGTGCGTCCAAGGACCAAGCACGGCCCCTTCTCTCTCTTACCCACACTCATAGTTTGCCTATAAACAGAGGGCACTTCTGTGCCAGGAGGCAGGAGGAGTGAGAATGGGCATGGCCTCTGGGTCCTTCCTGGGCAAACTGTCTCCCCTCACCCAGGGCTGGTCCTCTGGGGGTCCAGGTACTGGGTCCCTTGCTGCCAACACCTCTACTTCTCTAATGTCCTGGTGGTACGTGGTCCCCAGCCGTGCTCATTCCTCGGGCAGGTCCAGTGTGTCTGTTTGTACCGTGGGATCCAGTTAGAAGTTTACAGTAAGGAAACCACTAGGGGAGTTACTTCCCTCCCCTGCGCCTTGCCCAGCTCCTTTGGGCCTCTCCCCCCGCTTCTCCCACATGGCCAGAGTTCATGGAAACTTCTCAGGTCAGTGATTCTCACCTTCCTTTCCTCCTCGGGAGAGAGGGGCCCAACCACCCCCCACCCCCACCCCCGGAGCCTGGCACCTTCCTTCCCTCAAAGCCCTGCTTTCCTTGGCGATGGCATGCCGTGGGGAGGAGGGGCAGGCATGGGGCTGGACCCAGGGCAGAGCCTCAACCCCATGGCCTCACCTGCATCTTCCGGCACCATCTGCTGGATGAGAAGACGTGTCTCTTACTACCTGTGATCTTAGAGGTGAGCCTGGGAAGCAGGAGGTGAAGCAGAGAGAGACTGGGATGCCTTTTTCCCAAGGTGAGGGAGGACAGCGGTGCTGAAACAAAAAGGGAGAAAGGACCCCAAACCAGCCCACCACTCAATCAATTCATAGATGCTGTTAGATCGGCATCCCCTCTGAGAAAACTATAATGCGCTGTGTGGTGGGGTGGGAGGAGGAATGTGTGCATAAGCTTTTGGACCTCGGGTGGGGAGATCTGAGGGAGGCTGAGGCAGTCAAGGCCCGCTTCCTGAAGTGGAGTGGGACTCCACCCCTCCCTGACCACAGGCAGTTGGGGCTGCTCAGGCCACAACTGCCTGGCTGAGGCTCGGTGGGGCTCTGCCCTGCTTGTCTGTCTGTCTGGGTCGTGTCCTCATCTGGGGTCCAGAGCAGGCGGTGCTGTGTGTGGGGCAAGAGGGGACTGAGCTCGCCGGCCTCGGCACTGGTGCGTGGGCTTCACTTGAGGATGCTCTGTCTGCCGGGAACCATCGCTCCTGGCCGGGCCAGAGCAAGACAGAAAAGCGGCGCTCGCCCCTGCAGGCCAGGGAGGGGTGCCAGGGGATGAGGGACCGCAGACCAGGCCTCTCCGCCCCCCACATCCGATCTGCCTCACCGCCCAAGCGGCACAGATTATTTTTGCTCCTTCAGACTCTGCCAGGGCCTTTGCCCCATCACCAGGAGTTACTCAGTTACCAGCATCGGTTTTCTATTTCCAGAGCAAGGCAGGCCCTCCCCTCCTGGCTTCCTTCACCCAGGCCCTGGCATTTCCTCTGCATCCAGCCCCGGGTCCGGGTCCAAGGGCAGGGGATTCCTCATCTCCATTGGAAGAGGCAGGGGCATCTGAGGGAGGACCAACCCCTTCCCCTTCACACCTTCTCTCTCAGGCTTCCTCCTGGAATGTTTCCATCTGTATAGGGACCGGTCTTCTAAAAATCCCTCTACCACACCCACACCCCTCCCACACAGCCCCAGGGGCAGGGGGAGGGGGTGCATGACACTTGCTGCTTCTACTTCCTCCCCGGCCATCCCCGCTTCACTCCACCCCAGCCTGGCCTCTGCCCCACCACCATTCATATTAAATTCACCAAACTCTCGCCTCAGGTGTCCCCTCTCTCAGCAGCTTTAACTCAGCTGACCCCACCCTGCAGCCCTCCCTTCTCCAGGCTTCCCCACACGGTGCTCTCCTGGTTTTCTTCCTGCCTCACTGGTGGCTTCAAAGAGATTCTAGTGCCAGTGCCCTTGGACTTGGTCTTGGGCTCTTCTCTCCATGCCTCCATGGCTGTAGACACCACACACATGGTGGCAAGTCCACATTTCTGACTGGTCCCTTCTTCCTCTTTGAGGTCCGACTTTCAGAGGCAGGTCCCACGTGGTGTTTCTACTTGAGGTCTCCGGACGTTTTGAAATTAACCTGTCCCGATAAGAACTCTTGATTCTCACTGCTACCTCCCCCACCAGGCTTGCCTATATCACCTCCACCTTCCTAGTTGCTAAAGACTGTGGTCCTTGATTCCTCCTCACCTTCCACATCCATTATATCATCAGGTCCAGCAAACTCTGCCTCCAAAATATACTTTTTTTTTTTTTTTTGCGGTACACGGGCCTCTCACTGTTGTGGCCTCTCCCGTTGCAGAGCACAGGCTCCGGACGCTCAGGCTCAGCGGCCATGGCTCACGGGCCCAGCCGCTCTGCGGCATGTGGGATCTTCCCGGACCGGGGCACGAACCCGTGTCCCCTGCATCGGCAGGCGGACTCTCAACCACTGCACCACCAGGGAAGACCCAAAGTGTACTTCTAATCCCACCACTTCTCTCAATTGTCACAACCACCCCAGTTTTTTCTAAATTACCCTCCTCTCCTTACCTGGAATCTACAGTGGCCTCATGACTGGTCTCTCTGCTCCCTACTTGAGGTTCCTCCATTTCAATCTCCGTGAAGCATTAAGAATCATCATTCAGGGCCTCCCTGGTGGCGCAGTGGTTGAGAGTCCGCCTGCCGATGCAGGGGACACGGGTTCATGCCCCGGTCTGGGAAGATCCCACATGCCGCGGAGCGGCTGGGCCCGTGAGCCATGGCCACTGAGCCTGCGCGTCCGGAGCCTGTGCTCCGCAACGGGAGAGGCCACAACAGTGAGAGGCCCGCGTACCGCAAAAAAAAAAAAAAGAATCATCATTCAGACCATAGCAGACTTTCCCCACAGCCTTTCCTTTCAGCATGCCCGTGTGTGTGTGTGTGTGTGTGTGTGTGTGTATGTGTGTTCAGAACGTTACTGTGGCCTATCAGGCAGGCCCTGAGTGATTCTGGACTTTTCCCGTATCCCTAGCTTCATCTTCTGCCCTCCTTACTGGCCAGGCACTCGGCTCTTTCAGTTCCTAATGGTCAAAGTTCTTTTCCTGCCTCAGGGCCTAGAACTTCCACTCCCCGCCACCTGCTCCCCGCTCCCCCAGGAGCTAGCCCCATTCTCATCCTTCAGGTTGGCCTGAGTGTCATCTCCTCAGAAAGGCTTTCTGCACTGTCCTGTCCACACTAGCCCTCCCAGGTCTCAGCTGTCAGAGCCAGGTCAGTCTGTGGGGCTGGAGGAGGGGAGGGGAGGGGAGGACTCCCCGGGACAGTGCTCCCTGCAAGAAGGAACAGAGCACAAACTTCCAGCGGCCTCTTGACACCCAGGCGCAGGGGATCTGCCTGGACGCAGGATGGAACAGGGCATCCGCATATGTTCAGGGCTGTCCTGGTCTCACCAGCCTCTCTCCGTGACATTAAACGTATTGTGTAGTGACCTCAGTCCCCCAGAGGCTTCCAAGGCCTGGGGAGTACAAGCAGAACGGAGAAGGGGCTGGTGAAATGCTTGTGCCACCCTGACATCCCCCCATCCCAAGGGTCTCTGATCCTTCCAACTCTGGGGCTACAGGCAAGCTCACATTCCTTTGCTTGGAAACCCCAGATCTCATAGCCTTTCAGATCAGGTTGGGCTCCAAGAGGGCATCCTTGCCCTCCTCTTCCCTCCAGGAAGGCCAGGCTCCTGTGGCATCAGAGATACCTGGGAAGGAAAGGCTGCACAGCCTATCTTGTTCACCCTTACCAGCGTCTTCCATGCCTAAGGAGTAGAAACTTCTTCCCATTTTTGTCCCTCCCACTGGCATTTGTGGCAAGTTACTATATGTAGTCCAGGTCTCTGAGAACCAAGATGACCTTGTTTCAGCTAATTCTTTTTCTGTCTTTCCAATTCCCCATGGCTCTATGTATTTTCCTTTGTGTCTCTATGTTGCTTCCCAATTAATTAATAATTATCAAGGAGATGTAGCTTGGGTGTGGGGAATCCCCTCCTTGAGCCCTCACGGGACCGACACGTAGGATTTCCCAGCATTGGGTCCAACACCTAATGAATGAGTCTAGAGACACACTTTACACATTTTTCTAGTCACATATGGTCTGATTCCTAGGGCTGCTTCCCACATGTGCAAACACACACATAGTCACACATATGCACACTTGCACATACACATTCTCTCAACCATGCTTACACATACATTCACACACATACACTAGAACCTGGATGCCATCCATCTATCTATCCTATAACAGGAGGCGTTGGTGTGTAGGGAAAGGGCCCACTGTCACTGACACCTGTGGCAGAATTCATCCTTGGGCCGTTTATGGTTTTTTTTTGTTTTTGTTTTTGTTTTTTTTGCGGTACGCGGGCCTCTCACCGTTGTGGCCTCTCCCGTTGTGGAGCACAGGCTCTGGACACGCAGGCTCAGCGGCCATGGCTCACGGGCCCAGATGCTCCGCGGCATGTGGGATCCTCCCGGACCAGGGCACGAACCCGTGTCCCCTGCATCGGCAGGCGGACTCTCAACCACTGCGCCACCAGGGAAGCCCTTGGGCCCTTTGTTGAACAAACATCCTGATGGGCCATTTGAGTCCTGGAAGGCAGTCCTGGAATGGGATAGGCTTGGACTGAGACAAAGGGATAATCAACATAGGAATTTGTGGGTGAGGGCTGTTTAGCTTATAAGGCACTTGGATGAGGAAGGAGCCAGAACATGGTAGGAGGCTTGAGCCCAAGTAGAAGACAATTCCCCATGACAGGAATGTGGGGGAAAGGAACAGCTGGAAGACTTCTAAGGACAAAGTCCTAGTCATCAACATTAGGAGATATTCTATTGTGTGGCAAAGAACAGCCCCTCTGTTCCTACCACATCCACAGGGAAAGTTGGCTGCATCCACTGACTTTGGCAAGTGATGTTTGGGAGAAATCAAGGAAAATGGACTGAATTAGATGTTTGAATCCATGCAGGTGGAGAGTGGAAATGTTCACAGGAGGCAAGACATCAAAGAGAAAATCCCACAGAAGCATGAACTTAGAGCCAGAAGTGACTGGGGTGGCCAGGGTGGGGTGGGGTGGGGGCACATCAGGCCAGCCCCCTTCCCATCCCAAACATTCCTAGAGATATTGGAAGGGACCCTGGATTTCCCACCATCTGTGGGATGAATGTTTGAGTTGATATCTCATCTCAAAGAACAAATGACCCTAGTTGAGTTCCATGTAAAAGCACATATTAAAACGTGTGTGTTCACACTCACATAAGAATTTCTTTCCCCTTGATAGAGTGTGAATGAGGCAGTGATTTGGCAAGTATCAGGTTAACTTTATAAATGAAGACAGCCAAACCAGAATATTTAGGTTCAAAAAGCTACTACTGGACTGAATGATCTGGTTTGGCCTTCTTGACTTAGCAAATTAACCAGAAAATTGCCAAAGCCCTGCACTTGTGCTGGACAGACACAGCTTTAGCATGGCCTGTATCCTTATAGATACATAGATCTCTCTCCACACATTATTATTAAGTAGATCTCTCCACGTTATTACATCTAATTTATATTTGTAACCAACTCGATGATTGTCCCAGATTGGTCCAGAACCAATCTTTCGTAGAGGGCTGGATTTCTACAGCTGCCTAGCATGTGACTGAACCATGGGTATAAAACACTGGGAAAGTAGGACACGCTAAACAAAGAAAAGGCCAGGATTGCTTCTGTTCTTGTTATTGTTTTCATTCTCTATTAATGTGTGTCAGAAAATGAAATGACATTTACTGTTAGCCTAAATTGCACATAATTGGCAAAGGAAGCCTGCTTTTATAACAGAACCCCAAATAAAAGCACCAAATAGGAAAGTTCTTAAAGAAATAGGAAGAGGGCAGGTATAACGGAAGCCTTTTGAGTCAAAAGAGAGATCTGTATTTTCACTTTAGTTTTGCTAGGGACTTGTTTTGAAAATTTGTCAGTGTCACCATCTGTCCCATGATGGAGTAGGTGTAGGTGCTTTTGAGAAGTTCCTTCCAGCTCTAAAATACCGAGACTCCCCAAGAACATCTAACTCATGTGGGTCATCAGGTGTTTATGAGAATGGTCTGATATGGTGGACATAGCAGGCCTCAAATTTTAATGTGAGTATTAAAATGTGAATCACCTAAGGATCTTGTTAAAATGCTGATTCTGATTCACTAAGTCTGGGTTTGAAATTTCTTATTTCTAATAAGCTCCCGGGGTAGGCCTATGCTGCTGGTCCAAGGACCACACTTTGAGAAGCAAAGGCATTAAACCTCCTGGGTCTGGTGTGAGAAGTCCCAGATCTGTCCCTAGTTTCTTATCTTTGCTGAGCCTCAGTTTCCTCTTTTGCAAAACAAAAACAGTCTTAAATACATACTCCCAGAGGTTGTTGTGAGGCTCATAGGAGATAACATATTTTTGATAAAGTGTCTTTCTTACAAATGTTCGTTATTATTGTTTTGGGGTTGCACAGCTTTACCTTCAAAGACTCCCGAGTGCTGCCATCATGGCAGGTGGACCGATGGAGCGACAGCAGCGAGCATCCCTGCATCCTCGCATCGGTTCCACAGCGCGCTCACGTGTAGCCTTTTCCCTGGAAGCTGTTATTTGCAGAGCCAGATGCTCTGTGTTTCTCCCTCTGCCCCCCGATTGCCGGTCTGCTTGTTCTTCTGGCCCGTGACCCAGAGAGGCCACATGGCTTCCAGCTGTGCTGGGGCATCCGGAACACATTCCTCCTCCCCTCCACCCTTCCATCCCTCCTCCCCGCGCCCCCTCTCGTGAACTCTCCCTTTAGCCCGCTATGTGCTCAGGGCTGGCCCAGGCAGAACTCTGCACTATGCAGTTTTAACTCCCTGTTTCTCCCTCAGGCAGCCAGGGCCCTCATGTCCTCACGCCTTCAGCTCACTCCACCCAACCCACCCCATCAAATCCTCACGTTGGGAAAGCATCTGATTCTCGAATTCAGGGTTAGCAATGGCTGATAACACTTAGGGTGACCTCTCCTTAGAGGACAAAGCCAAGATGCGGTTAGAACCACAAGGGAATGGTTCAGGCCTCAGTGCCTGGAAAGGGCATCTTTGGAAGGGGTCAGGAGGCCTCTCGACTACCTCTGAAATCCTAGACTTCGGTGTCCTGCATCTGTCAGCCTTGCCGTGTTCCGTTTTCAGCCAGAAACATTCCAACCTTGCCGTGTTCTTCATCTTGCTCCTGACCCGCATGGGTGTTTGTGAAAGCCGAGACCAACTCCTTTGATTTCATAGACTGATGTGAAAACCTGGCAGGTCCAGGTTTCTTCACCACGTAGAAGCTTTGACACAGACGTCATGATGAACCAGTGGTTTCCAACCTGCTTCCCCCCTCGACAGCCTTGTTAGTCGGTGGTCACGTGTGGGACAAAATCTCCTCCAAGTGCCCTGGGTGATGAATACGAACCCCCCGCATCCCCGCCCCAGGTATAACTCTACCCTTTTCACTTTTATTCGGACCAGTCTCATCCAAGTAAGGAAGAATATTATTATAAGGTAACTTTAATTTACTCTGATTATTATTATTTTTTAAGTATGGGGTTTCTAAACTTTGGTGCTTTATTTAACAGCAAGAACAAATAGTGACATTGGATAGCTGTTGAGAACTCTGTCCACGGACTCTGTTTGCTCCAATATTGGGGCCACGGACTGCCTGCTCAAGAAGAGGATTTGATTTTATATAACAAACTCACTGAATATCTATTTTGTACCAAGCTGCCAGCCTTTGAAGATACAAAGATAAATAAGACATGGACACTGCGTAGCCAGCTGGAGAGGGGAGGGAGAGCTGTCTCCCCTAAGGAGGTGCTATTCTTTCAAGCTTTTGTCGTTATCTACACCGCCTCTAGTTGCCATTAAGGCTGTTTCTGCCACCTCTTTTTTTTTTTTCTTTTTTCTTCCTAAATGAATCTTGCTATTTTATTTTCTTTAAGTTTGTCAAGTTCAGTAATCTTCTCAGAAACCAGCTTTTGAGTTTGTCCATTATTGTTTGTCTCTGGATTTCTTAATTTTGCTTTTATTTTTATGTTTCTACTTTCTTTGAATATTCTCTTGATTTTTTTTTTTTTTTTTTTTTTTTTTTTTGCGGTACATGGGCCTCTCACTGTTGTGGCCTCTCCCGTTGCGGAGCACAGGCTCCGGATGCGCAGGCTCAGCGGCCATGGCTCATATATTATAGCTGTAATTATAGCTGTATTAGTTATAGCTGTAATTATTTTTCTTTGGCCTATAAATTATTTCTGAGAGCATTTGAAGTTTGCCAAATAAAAATTTTGTTTGTATTTTTGAAATCGAATTTTTTTTTACTTCGTTGTGGTCACAGAACATGTAAAAAAATGTTTTTGGTCTTTTTTTGAGACTCGGTTTATGGTCTACTTTTGTGAATATTTTGTCATGTGCTTTTTTTTCTTTTTGTGGTACGCGGTCCTCTCCTGTTGCGGAACACAGGCTCCAGACGCACAGGCTCAGCGGCCATGGCTCACGGGCCCAGCCGCTCTGCAGCATGTGGGATCCTCCCGGACCGGGGCACGAACCCCCGTCCCCTGCATCGGCAGGCGGACTCTCAACCACTGCACCACCAGGGAAGCCCTTGTCATGTGTTCTTGAAAAGAATGTGTATTCTCCAGCTTCGGGGTACAAGATTTTACACATGGCCTTCGGATCGAGACAATAATAAGTTCTATTGTAACAATTTACTATTTATGTTCTTATTCAATTTTTTTACTTCTTAAGATTTGAGTTTCTGCAAAAGCTAAATGGAAATCTCCCACTCTAATTGTGGATTTGTTCATTTCTCCTTGTAATTCTGTCAATTTTTGTTTCAAGTATTTTAAGACTATATTGCATGCCAAATGCATGCAGATTCAGTTATTACTATATCTTCCTGGTATAATATCTTTGAGTAATGATTCTCTTTATCCCTACAATGCTTGTATTTTTTTCTTGCTTTAAAGTCTCTTTGATAATAATTATTAATATTATTATTGCCGATATTAATATTGCTCTATCAACTTTTTCTATCATTTCACTTTCAACATTTTTGTGTTAGTATGAATTATGAACAAAATATAGATTGACTCAAAAATCCAGTCTGAGAACCTCTGTCCTTTAGCAGATACATTATATCTATTAGCATTATACACATTTACTTTTTTGTATCCCTGGGTTTTAAACAGGAGGTATCCAGAGGAATTGAGGATGACATGGCTATTTCCAGCAAAATGAATGTGAATTATTCTCTCACAATTCTCCTGAGGCCTGGTCCTGGGAGTTACCTTATCCTGTGCTTATTTTATCTTTATCATCCATTTAAGGTGTAGTCATTTTCGCTGCCGCCTGCCTCTAAAAGCCTTGGATCTGTCTGTGTACCTCTGTCCCCACTGCTTGGCTCCCACAACCCACAGGAGGGCATTTTACTTTGGTGGTCCATTTCCTTCAGCACATACGAGGGATGCACAAATGGGCTGATGCAGTTCTGTACAGTGAGCCCCACTGGCATCTACAAGTCTGAGCCGAACCCTCTGCTTTCCCAGGCTGGGTCTACCTGGATCTTCCTCTGTCCTCCCCTCCCCACAGTGTCACTGTGGTTTCTCCTATCTCATAGGTCCCTTCACAAACCTCCCTCCTTGCATGCACAGGGGCACACATGCGTGTACACACACACACACACACACAACCTCAGATTCCTCTGCTGGCTAAGGAGAATTTTGCTCTGATGAGTGTCATTGTCAGGAATGTCTCTGCATTTCTTCGAAGTCAGCAAAACAGATTTTTTTGTTTGGGGAGGGGAATTACAGGTAGGGACACTGATCTACTGACCAAATGGTGTTGGTGGGGGAGACGTAAGAAGCACTCATGTTTACTCAGTTGTGGGTCCCACAGTAGGCTTGGGCTTGGAGTGTCCAGGCTCTCTCCCCACCCAACCTGAGGTCAGACCTCAAGCTGAGCTTGAGTTGGGGGGATGATGTTGTTTCTGAAAGTCCCACCCTAGAGGCTTAGGGGCTGGAGACTGGAGGCTGCATGAGTGTCTGTGGTCTGGGGAAGCCCTGCAAGGTAGGAGGCAAGGGCCCTGAAGTGCGTGCAGCACATCAGGAATCTGTGGGATGCGACGTGGGCAAGTCAAAGGAGGCCCCAAGAGACCTGTGAGCAAAAGAACACCTAAACTTTCACAACCCACACTACCTTCTGCCCAGAAGGGGGCTCTCTTAGTGCCTGATCAGTTGCCAGGTGACTCGCAGGGACCCAGGGAGAGAGGGGTGGCAGATCCTGGGGGTGGGTGTATTGAAGGGGACTTTATAAGTATCATCAGGGTCACGGCTACCATCTAACCTTCACTGAACTGGCAGGATCTGAAGACCAGCTCATCAGAGACCCTACTGGGGGCGGGGGCAGGGGGTGCTTTCCATTGCTTGAAAGCCTTTCTGCTGGGAGGAAACAATGGAAGGGGCCAGGTTTTCTTGGTAACAAGAGGGTTCTCAGAAACTATAACCTATGTTAGGGACCAAGCAACCCCATTAAAAATGTATGTTCACACCAATCAATGACCCAAAATGATACAAGTCCTAAACAATGTCCTATGGCCAATCACCCGAGTTTTCAGTACTCAAGGATGGGATAAAAGGGAGCAACCTTGTGGGTGGACACATCTCTATAACATATTCTTCTGATTAAGCTGAGAGATCAAAGCTTCCACCTGTGCTGATCCCCAGCAAGCTCCTTGGCCTTCTCATCTACCCCAGGAAAGGGGACATTTTCTCACTTGGGTTGTCCCCAAGCATACCCAGATATCACCAAGCCATCTGGCATCAGCTGGTCAAGACTGACTTGGATGGACAGATCTAGATAAGGATGGTACTCTGGGCCCAGAAGCAGGGTAGCAAGAACACAGGGCTGGGGGGCAGCAGCCCGCGGCATAGGGTATGTGTCTCAGGCAGCTCAGCACAAACCCAAATCTTTCCATGGACTCTGTGCAGGCCCCTGGGTCGCCTACTTGCTCGGCTGAGACAGACTCAAGGTTTGTCTGTAGGATCTTGGAAGCGCTCTCTGCCCTCCTTGACTTGCCTTGGGCCCTGATTCCTGTGGTGGGGATGGGGAGGAGGCGTCGGGAGAGGAGGGGACACGGAGTTCCTGGAGGGCACCCAGGTGTCAGCCCCACTCAGAGGAGGAAAACAGCTCTGGAAGAAAGTATCTCAACGGCGGGTGTACGGGTGTACGGGTGGGTCCCTCTGGCACATGCAGTTAGAGTAATTGGCCAGATTACTGATTACCGCCATGGCAGGTGAGGTGTGTGATTGGGCTAGGGTGTGTGTGTGTGTTGTTTTGTGTGTGTGTGTGTGTGTGTGTGTGTGTGTGGTGGGGACCGGAACCTAACAAAGCAAGTCTAGGAAATTGAGAGCTGGCTTGTTAACAGGGAGAGCACCCCTGCACCTGGTGCTCACCCCTGGGGCCCTTGGGGCCCGGAGTCAAGGGTCAGAGTGAGGCTGGAGGTACTGATGGTACCCAGAGATCCCCAACTTTGGATCACTTGCTTACGGTGGTTTTCTCTTGCTTCACTATAAGCTAATAAACTCTAAGTCACATCTGGCCCTTAGTTTGCCTTTGGACATCAAACCAGGGAGGATCTGATGGTGGTTGCCAACTCCGCCCAGCCCCAGTCCCCCCACCCATCTTTCCAGCCTGCACTTAATGGGTCCAAAGTCTGGCTGAAGGCTTCATGCCAAGCTCATGGGCTCTGGGAGTCCCTGGGGAGCCATAGGGGGCCTGGACGGCAGGGGCTGTGACGCCTCCAAATGTGTCTCACTTGTGGTCTCAGGCAGGCGGCAAATACCATGGGGCAGCTTGGTCTTGGGCTCAGCTTCCACCCTCCCCACTGGCCACGCTGACCCAGGCCTCCCAACCCCATCTTGGCCTGTCCTATGTGTCTGGGGACCCAGGGAATAGGGCCTGATTGTGCAAGTTTGTGTCCAGACCTCTGCTGTGGGGACTTTCTCTGGGCTCAAGAGGGAATTTGGGCCACGGGGTAGAGTAAACAGGCCATGTTCCTGGGAAGAACTGCCCTGACCAGCTGCTTGAGGTTGAGGGAGAGAGCCCGGTGTCCAGACCCAGAGCCAGGGGGCCAGGTCACACAGAATCATCTGGAGGGAGAGGAGACTGGACTCAGCCAAAAGGTGAGTCCTCTCTTGGACCTCACTCCTTCCCTGGCCCTCCATGTAGTGCTTCAGTCTGCCTTATCTTTGTTTTCAATCGCGGACCTGGTCCTTAAAGTCCCACAGGGCTGGAGAAGCTTGCCCTGAAGCTTGTTGGGGGCTGGCTCAGCTGTGGGATTAGGCTAGAAGTGCGAGATAATGCTTAGCCTTTCTGAGCCAAAGGCTGAGAGAGGGAGCAGGGGGTTGTCCAAACTGGACAAGGCAGCCTAGAGTGTGTGTAGTGGGATTTGGGTCACTTAAGGACTCCATCTGTCTTAATAGTACTGACTGTGGCTCTTCATCAGAATTAATTTTAAAGTCTCTGGATGGTCAGAAACCTTCCTAGGATCATTTGAAGCCCAAGGAGGATATTTTAGGAGAAGAATGTCCTTATTTAAAGCTGAAAAAAAATAAAACAGTGTGATTCTTGCTGTTCTAGTAAATTTATCAATCCCCTATAATTTTCTTGGCCCAAAAGATAACAAGCTGTGCTCTTAAAGAAAGACTTAACCACATCCTTCCCCTGTGCCATCTCTTTGCTGCCCTTCTCCCTCCAAAACACAGCTTTACAGCCCTGGCACAAATGGTCAGTCCAGCCCACAGCTCTAAGCATGGTTTCCCACCACTCTGAGTATGTAGACCCTAAATAGTTCAGGCTGCAATCTCTGGGAAGCCCCTAATGTCCTTGGGCTAGAAGCTCCCACAATGACATATGATACCCCTGTGTTCACTCCCCCAAACCCTCTCCTCATATGGGAGGTGACTGTACTCATAGAGGGTCCCTGAACTGGAGGGCCAACATGTGGGCTTGGCTGTCACCGGGTCTTTCCCCTTTCAGATCATCCCTCCTCTGGATCCCACCAGCAAGAGTATAGCCATAGCGAGGGTCCCAGGGTTAAAAGCAGTCAGGTTGAGCCCATATGTGACCCAGGTCAAAGTCAGCATCGTGGCAAGGCCAGTGAGCCTCTTGCTTCCCTGACGTGTTGATGATTTTCTGTTCTTCATTTCCACCTCTCTCCCAGATCCATTGCCCACATTTGTCTGCCCTGTTCTGTGCCCCAGGAGGATGATAGCTCTGGACCACATCTTCCTGGGCTCCCTTACTGACCGGCTTCTGATAGGATCCAGCTAGGGGAGGCACTTTCAGGGGGCCAGAGGGAGGAGAGAGAGATTAGGTCCTTCTCCCTGCTCCTCCTTGCTTCAAAACTAATTCTTTGGTAATAGTTCCATACCTCCAGGACTACTGTTTCATCCAGGCGGCCCATTCTCCATGGCTCCAGCTCTCATTGGGCACTGGTTACTTTTTTCTTATCCCTTGGACCATTGAGGTTGAGGTGGTAATGATTTCCTGTCACTCCTATACTCCATTTTTGTTCCCTTAACCTTGCCCACACATCTGTCAATGACCTTTCTTCAAAGTCTCTTCATTTGAGCCCTCTGGGGAAAATTATATTTCCGGCTGGGACTCTGATGAACACATCTCACCTCTTCCATTTCCTAAACAGACAGCACTTCTCTGGCTAATAGGATCCTTGGGTCAGTCGCAGAGCCTCCCAGCACATAATTCTTCCATTACTTCCTATATGAGACACCCAGGCGCTGATCCACTCTGTTCCTTCCATTTGGAGAAGATTCTACTCCCTCTCACCATCAGCCAGTCCCTTCAAAAGGGCCTGGTGGTGGACACTGGTGGACATTGTCAAGGCTATGACCATACAGCTATGTCCTCTTCTGGCCATCATCAGGCAGGACTCTTGGGCATCTTCCTACCTGAAGGGAAACAGTGCCAGAGTGAAGAGCAGGAATGATGCAGATGGATATTAAACAGGAAAAGAAAGAAGAGAAAAGAAAGACAGAGGGCTTCCCTGGTGGCGCAGTGGTTGAGAATCTGCCTGCTAATGCAAGGGACACGGGATCATGGTATTTGCTGCCTGCCTCAGCCCTGGTCTGGAAGGATCCCACATGCCGCGGAGCAACTGGGCCCGTGAACCACAACTACTGAGCCTGCGCGTCTGGAGGCTGTGCTCTGCAACAAGAGAGGCCGCGACAGTGAGAGACCCGCGCACCATGATGAAGAGTGGCCCCTGCTTGCCACAACTAGAGAAAGCCCTCGCACAGAAACGAAGACCCAACACAGCCAAAAATAAAATAAATAAATAAATAAATAGCCAAGCATTTGAAGCCCTTTAAAAATAAAGAAAGAAAGAAAGACAGATGCATTAAAAAATTGTATGGACATCCCAGACACTAGTCAAATAAGAGAAGTATTTCTGTGTTGGTCAGGAGATGATGGAGCTGGTAGGAGGGAAGGGAAGGTAGAATGTGGTACTCAAGATAAAGCCTAAACTCCTCGACATGCATGACATTCAATGACTTTCCTGGTCTGACTCAAACTCAGCTTTGTAGACTTCCAGGCTACTGCCTGTGCACTCAGGCACCCCATGTTTCCAAGCTACTTGCTCTCCCCCTAAGTCTCTGAGCTTTTCCCTCCGAATAGAAAATGCTTCTCTTTGAGATTTTTATTGTTGTGTAATGAGTATCACATAGGTAATGGCTTAAAACAACACCCATTTATGATCTCACTGTTCTATAGGTCAGGAGTCCAGGCAGGCTCCACTGAGGTCACTACTGAAAGTCTCACAAGGCCAAAATCAAAGTGTTGGCCAGGGTGGGCTCAGATCTGGAGGCTCTGGGGAAGAATTTGCTTCCAGGTTCATTCAGGTTTTTGGGAGAATTCATTACCTCGTGGCTGAAGGACTGAGGTCCTCGTGTCCTGGCTGGCTGTCAGCCAGGAGTCTCTTTTAGCTTCTTGAATCCATCCTCATCCCTTCCCCTGTGGTTTCTCCGTCTGCAAAGTAGCAATGGCATGTTGAGCCCTCCTCACGCTTCAGATCTCTCTGCATTACTCTTCTGACACCAGCTAGATAAAATCCTTTGCTTTAAAGGGCTCGTGTGATTAGATTAGGCCCATATGGACAATTTCCCTTTTGCCATATAATCATAGGAGTAATACCATCCATCTTAAAATTCTGCTCGCCACACTTTCTGTCCTTAGTTCAAATGCTACCACCACTGTAAAGTCTTCCTGGTTAATTCACTCAGAATTAACTGCTCTCCTAGCACATCATTGGCCCTCTATTTAACCTCTTATCTCATTGTATTCAATATTAATGAGCAGTTTGAGAATAGGACCATGTCTTATTCATCTTTGTATCTTCTGTTGCACCAATGCCTCCCACTTGGTAGGTGCTCAATAAACATTTATTAAAAGATAGGTAGGAAGGAAGGAAGGAAGGAAGAGGTAGAGGCTATAAGGGACATAACGTCTAGCACCTGAAAAGTCACCTAGTCTGAAGGATTACATCTCTATAAAGATATTGAGGATACTAGGACCACTTCATTTTTTTTTTTTTTTTTTTTGTGGTACGCGGGCCTCTCACTGCTGTGGCCTCTCCCGTTGCGGAGCACAGGCTCCGGACGTGCAGGCTCAGCGGCCATGGCTCACGGGCCCAGCCACTCCGTGGCATGTGGGATCTTCCCGGACTGGGGCACGAACCAGCGTCCCCTGCATCGGCAGGCGGACTCTCAACCACTGCGCCACCAGGGAAGCCCAGGACCATTTCATTTTTTAAAATAAAAGTTTCCCCCTCCTCCTCCTCCTGTTCCTGTTCCTACTTTTCCTCTTTCTCTTCCTTCTCCTTCTTCCTCAAACTTGATTTGGAAGTTTCAGACTCAGCACTCATTTACTACACCAAGGGGTCAAGAATTAATGTTTCATACCTTTGTTTCCCAGCAAAGTGCATAGCCTATTCGTTAAAAGAACCAGTTCAAGAAATTCGTCCTAAATTGTGTAAGCCCAGTTGTCATTCCCTCTCTCAAAGGGCCGGGATCAAGAGGTCAGGCCACAGAGGACAAAGTCAGGGCACCAGCTCCTCCCACAGGGCTTCTAAGTTGGCCTTTTCTGATTCTTCTCACATGTTTCCAGTTTCCTGTTCTTCCTACCCCGGCCCCAGGTACCAAAATGGAGAGAGGTAACCCGATTAGGGAAATGCATTCTTTTGATGCATTGACACTTAAAAAAAACTAATAGGTGGGGTTTCCCTGGTGGCGCAGTGGTTGAGAGTCCGCCTGCCGATGCAGGGGACACGGGTTCGTGTCCTGGTCCGGGAGGATCCCACGTGCCACGGAGCAGCTGGGTCCGTGAGCCATGGAGCCTGTGCTCCGCAACGGGAGAGGCCACAACAGTGAGAGACCCGCGTACCGCAAAAAAAAAAACAAAAACCAAAAAACTAATAGGTGTAATGCACAGATATAGTAAACACAGAAACTGAGCAGAAAGATTAGAGAAAAAGTAAAAATCTCCCTCTATGCATCCCTCACCCAACCTAAGTTTCAGACCCTAAGTTCAGAGGGGAACCTCTCTCCAAATGTTGTCACTTTTAACAGTTACTTATAACTCCTTCCAGAGAAAAAATTTTATGGTACCTGCACTTTAAGCTCAATAATAATACTTCTGCAGCTAGTACACAGTTTAACTGGGGCCTGATTTCCATAAAGATCATTTTCTCTTCTCTGAACTATTAAGCCAATTTAGAAGCAGTTAACAAAACCATTTTCCAAGCAAATTAAAGTACTGAACCCATTTACAGTTCATCCAAGATGACGATGAACCGTGTTATTTTAATCCCCCAGATAACAGCTTCCTCTCCTCCTCCACACCGCCATGCCCTTCTCATCTCCCAGTTCATCTGTCTGCTACCCAGATGAAAGCAGTCAAGAAGTTCAGAGATACATTTTCAAGGACGTTTCAGTATTTTCTCTCCAGAAGATAGAATGTGGACAAAACCGTCTCCCTGGTACTTTCCCATCTGCCTTGACTTCAGCCCTTCATGGATGCAGCAAGAAAGCAATGACTGAGACATTCAGATAATTAACAGCCATAATGTTGTAGGCACAAGGATCCTTGTTACTTGCAAAATAACATCCTTGCTAGTTACATTCTAATTTACCTGATAGGATATAATTTGGAGCATTTATTGAAGTTGTGTGTGTGTGTGTGTAACTTTGTTTTTATTCAGGTTGGCAACCTTTCTGGTTTGGTTTTTTTTTTGCAGTACGCGGGCCTCTCACTGTTGTGGCCTCTCCCGTTGCGGAGCACAGGCTCCGGACACGCAGGCTCAGCGGCCATGGCTCACGGGCCCAGCCACTCCGTGGCATGTGGGATCTTCCCGGACCAGGGCACGAACCCGTGTCCCCTGCATCGGCAGGCGGACTCTCAACCACTGTGCCACCAGGGAAGCCCAACCTTTCTGTTTATAAATAAAGCTTCAGTAGAAGCAAGTGAGGCCAGTGCTAGGTACAACTGGGCTGAGCAAGTTCTTAATTCAAAGACATATGCTAAGAGAGATCTAATGATCTAGATGTTGGGGGTCAACCTTGGGCAAAGGTCTCCATCTACTACTTCAGAGAACTTTTTCATCCCCACTCCCATTATCTATACATCTTTTCTCTATTTATAGCTTCATGGATCATCTTGACTCTGCAATCCTCTAAACTAGCTTTCAGACAATCTAAAATTCATTTAGGTATAAAGTCATTCATAAAACCTAAAGCAGGACTTCCCTGGTGGCGCAGTGGTTAAGAATCCGCCTGCCAATGCAGGGGACACGAGTTCGAGCCCTGGTCTGGGAAAATCCCACATGTCGTGGAGCAACTAAGCCTGTGTGTCACAACTACTGAGCCTGCGCTCTAGAGCCCTAGAGCCACAACTACTGAAGCCCATGTGCCTAGAGCCCGTGCTCTGCAACAAGATAAGCTACTGCAATGAGAAGCCCATGCAACCCAACGAAGAGTAGCCCCCTCTCACCACAACTAAAGAAAGCCCACGTGGCAACGAAGACCCAACGCAGCCCACCCCGCAAAAAAATTTTCCTCTATCTAGAACTTGCAAGCTGTTTAAAAAAAAGAAAAAAAAAAACCTAAAGCAGTATCTCCAAAAGTATAAGCAATAAAAAAAATTTTTCCACTCAATGCTCCAGGGAGCAGTTCAGTTTGGAAAAGCCTGAACACTACGTCTCCTGCTTGAAGAGCTCCAATACAGATTCATGCATGAAAGGCCCTGAGAAGTCTTGTGTTGAAAAAACCTATTTAATGTTGTTTCCTTCATTCATTCAAATATTTATTGAGTTTCCACAGTGTGCCACATGTTTTTCTAGGCACCAGAGCTATAGTTATGAATAGGATAGATATGGTTTCTCATTTTAATTGGTGGAGCAGATAATACACAAGTAAAACTTGTAATTTCAGATAGTGTTAAAGATTGTTATGAAGAATGTTAATGGCATGGTCAAATGTGACATTTGAACCAAGATCTGAATGAATAGTCAGAAGAAGCCAACTATGTGAAAAGCTGGGAAGAGCATCCCTAGCAGAGGGACTAGCAAATGCAAAGATGCTGAGGCTGGAGTGAGCTTTTGCATGTTTGGGTCTGAAAGATGGAAGACAGGTGCCCTAGACCAGAGGGAAGAAGAGTGGTATCAGGTGAGATCTGAGAGGCAGGAAGGGGCCAGATTGTTCAGAACCTTGTCATCTACAGTGAGCTATTTACCCAGTATTTTCCAACCTTATTTGATCACGGAACATCTTTTTTCTGGTATAAACATATCTGTGAACATCCCATAGAACTAGTATGCTGTGGATTATAGGTTGCAAAACCCAGGTCTAAGGCATTATCTCTCTCAGAATGTTTGCATCTTTTTGGAGGAATCTGCATTCTAACAGGGATTTATTCTGACAGAATAAAGCTCTAACGTAGAGTTGCAGACTTCAGCTAGCAGATTGGAGAGTATTTTCTTTTCTCTCTTCTTTTGATTTTTGTTTGAATGATAAAACATGCCTCAGTTGTCAAAGATTATTTTAAAAGTTTATGAAAGGTTATTTATGTAAATTCTTGCTTTTGTACGTTTTAAATGTTTTAATGCCGATGGTTCTTGAATGTCGGCTTTTTTATTGATATTATAGCCTAAAAAGTTTTGAAATGAGTATGAATGACAGAAAGAGAGAAGGGAGGGACAAGCCAATTAAGATTCTTCTGTGTGGATAAGAAGGGGATTGGAGAGTTTTCAGCTATTATCATAGAGTTAAAGATAAAAGCCAGTTATTCCCTATCCTCACTGAAGAATGAATGAGAATGAGCCCTGTAAAAGGAACTGAAATCCGATATCAGGAAGAC
Source organism: Mesoplodon mirus (assembly GCF_964341445.2). Classification (NCBI taxonomy): domain Eukaryota; kingdom Metazoa; phylum Chordata; class Mammalia; order Artiodactyla; family Ziphiidae; genus Mesoplodon; species Mesoplodon mirus. The sequence continues at coordinate 54,591,050 of NC_138987.1, read as the reverse complement.
ACTCAAGACAAGCAGAAAAATGTGGTACTGTAAGGAATTACTGAGAAATCATATAGATTGTTCTGGCTGCTCAAGAGCTTATAAGGACATGGACAGGCTTCCCATCTGCCTGGGGAGACTTTAGTTTAACTTCCTGGAGTCTCATTTTGATGGCAAAGCAGGGGAAGTGACAGTAGGAGGGTAAGTAAGTTGGAGAAAGGACTATTTCAGAGTCTAGGAAAGTTAACAAGAAATAATTTCACCACGAGGAAGAACTCAGCTTCCAAAGCAAATCAATAATATTAAGACAAAAAACAAAGGAATAATATCCGACATTTATTGAGTGCTCACTACACCTCAGACAACTTGCTTAGTGCTTTGTTTAATTTAATGCTCATGATACTTCAGTGAACTAGGAAAAAATAGCACATCCGGTATTTTCACAGTAAGCATCTTTGCCACAAGCCTTTTCACCACAAACATTTTCGCTGCATAACTAATTGACCATAAGGCAATTTTGCCATAAAAAGTAAAATAACAACAACAAAAAAGAGAAACATTAAAAGGGACATAATAAAACATGAAAAATAAATAACAAAATTAAAAAGACTGTCATGAAATACAAAATATTTGAATAGATTTAAAATGTGTGCATAATCGTGGCACTACTGCACAAATAACTGATTTTATTTCCTGGGTTGTACCAAAGCATGTGGCTTCCAAGTCATTTGTTCATAGTATTTTATGCATTTTTTTTTGCTTGTTGATTTGTCTCCTTGTTCAGCATTGTGCTTCTTCTTTTTCCATAAAATTTCTTTATTCATTAAGAGACGTATCAATTTCCAAATCCTAGGATACATACTTGTAACTGAGCCTTATGTTGCCTTGTGAGAGCCTCTATACTGCTGGCTGTTCTTGGCATATGGTTACATGTCCGTTGATAGACGTTCCAAAGTTCTATGGGAAATGTGGGTTCAACTCTGTGCCTTCAAATCATTGAAGAATTTGCAAAGTGATATGTTATCTTTTTCTAGTATAGTGTGCAACCTGGCTTTACACTCTCTTATTTCACACTTTCAGTAAGTTTTATCACTGTATTTTCCATCAAGTCGATATACGTCCACAGTTGTTATCATCCACTACTTTAAGACTGCCACATCTACTCATCACTGTATAGACCATTATGAAAGCTAAGATTTATGTAATATAAAAATGAGAGTACTGTGTCAGTGCCAAGGAGTTGAAACCAAACTGTCAAACCAAACTGCCAACCAGTTATTTTATCTTTTAAATTGCCTTACAGCCAATTAGTTATGCTATGAAAATGTTTATGGTCAAAACGCTTGTGGTAAAGATGTCTATGGCAAAGACGTTTACAACAAAAGTACCTGGAATAAAAAAAAAAAAGATCCCAATTATATAAATGAAGAAGGTGGGGTTTCAAGTGGTTAAATAACTAGCTCAAGGTCACGCAGTTGTTAAATGGCAGGACTGAGATTTAAACTTAGATCAGCTTGAGTCCAGAACTACAATACTTAATCACTACCCTATACTGACAAAACATGGAGACAAAACATTGATCGTTAACTTGTTGGATTTGAAGGTAAGGTGGGAAAAAGGAATCTTTTTATCCTAGGCCTGGATACAGACCCTTAAGCAGAATATTTTTCTTGTCTTGAGATGGAAAGAACGCAAACAGCAGAACAGTAAGAGGAAGACTGGGATGCTGTGAGTGGGCAAGTTTCCCCCAAAGAAGGCAATGAGATGTTGGCATGGAGAACTTCAGCTCGGATAACAGGATGGATTTGGGAAGTAGAGCCAGAGGCCGGGGAACTTGGAGAGAGGTCCAGGCGTTAGCAAATCCAGTCCCAATGGGAATGGAATCGAGCAGATTTGACTGTGCCACATCAGGAGGAAGCTTGTGCTCAGAAACGACAGGGAGGGTCCAGAGGGCACTCAGGAAGAAGACCACAATGACAATTACCTGGAATGACCCGGCAGAAAATGAAAAGACTTTTAAACACAAATTTAAAATGAGAAATTGGGTGGACTGCATAGTAGAGTCAGCCTTAGTGAGAAGTGGAAAAGGGATTCTACCTACTAAATGTTCCCAGCTCACACTTAACCGTCAGAGATATGTCCACTGGTCTTCCTTGGGGGTGCAGTGGAAAAGAAGAGCCTGTCAGTGCAGGGGACACAGGTTCGAGCCCTGGCCAGAAAGATCCCACATGCCACGGAGCAACTAAGCCCGTGCACCACAACTACTGAGCCTGTGCTCTAGAGCCCGCGAGCCACAACTACTGAAGCCCGTGTGCCTAGAGCCGGTGCTCCACAACAAGAGAAGCCACTGCAATGAGAAGCCCATGCACTGCAATGAAGAATAGTCCCTGCTCACAGCAACTAGAGAAAGCCTGCGCATAGCAACAAAGACCCAACGCAGCCAAAAATAAATTAATTAATTAAAAAAAGAAAAGAAAAGAAAAGAAATTTAAAAGAAATATGTCCAAAGAAAGAAAGAAAGAAAGAAAGAAAGAAAGAAAGAAAGAAAAAGAAGGAAAGAAGGAAGGAAGGAAGGAAAAAAAATGTCCACATAGCTTGCTCATCAGCACATCTTTCATTGAGCTAGTTAGTTATTATTGACTAATAGGCATACATACAATACACAAAAGAAAGTACTATTACACACACAGTTAAACACTAATACTAATATTACAATGAATACTCATATACCTAGATTAAGAAAGAGAATAATATCAGCATATCAGAAGCCCCCGTATGCTCCTCACTCATAGTTCACCATTATCCTAAACTTTGTGTTAATCATTTCCTTGTCTTTATAGTTTTGCCACCTGTGTATGTATCCCTAGATATTAGATCATCTAATTTTGCATATTTGGGACATTAAATAAATGAAACTATTCTGTATGTATTCTTCTGTCACTTGCCTCTTTTACTCAATATATTTTGGAGATTCACCCATGTGGACATGTGTTGTTTTAGTTCATTCATTTTTCACTGCCATGTGGTATTTCATTTTGCTTAACATACCACTATTTATGTATTCAGTATACCATTGATGGATATCTGTTTTTCCTCCAGGTTATTATTATTTTGGAGCTGTTGTAAATAATTTTGAAGTGAACATTTGCGCCTGTCTCCTGGTGCACATGGACACGAGTTTCTCTAGAGCTCCTATCTAGGAGTGGATTTGTTGGTTGTAAAGTCTGAGCACATTAAACCTCACTAGGTAGTCATAAGCTTCCTGTGCTCTCTATTGTGGTTCCAACTTACCCTGCCTTCAGCAGTGGATTGGAGTTCTGATTGCCCCACATCTTTGCTAAAACTGGAATTGACTGACTTTTTAATCTGGGAGGTGTGAAGTGGTATGTTATTGTGGTTTTAATTTGCATTTCCCTGATTAATAATGAAGTAGGACTCCTTCTCGGCTCCCCACCCAATATGTTTATGGACCATCTGTGTTTCCTCTACCATGAAATGCCTGTTCATGTCTTCTGCTCATCTTCTTATGTGATAATTTGTATTTTTCTTATGGACTCAAAGTTGTTCTTTATATATCCTTGATACAGATCCTTCATTGGTTATCTATGTGGCAAATATCTTGTTCCACTCTTTGGCTTGTCTTTTTATTCTTTTGGTGGTATCTTTTTGCAAGTTGAAGTTCTCCATTCAAATACAGTCAGATTTGTTAGTCTTTTTCTTTTATTTAGTTTTTAAAAAAAGTTTTTAAAAATTACTCAGCCATAAAAAGGAACGAAATTGGGTCATTTGTTGAGATGTGGATGGATCTAGAGACTATCATACAGAGTGAAGTAAGTCAGAGAGAGAAAAACAAATATGGTATATTAACGCATATATGTGGAACCTAGAAAAATGGTACAGATGAACCAGTTTGCAGAGCAGAAATTGAGACACAGATGAAGAGAACAAACGTGTGGACACCAAGAGGGGAAAGCGGAGGGGGGGTGGGGGGGTTGTATGATGAATTGGGAGATTGGGATTGACATGTATACACTGATGTGGATAAAATTGATGACTAGTAAGAACTCGCTGTATAAAAATTAATAAAATTAAATTTAAAAATTAAAAAAAATTTTTATTGGAAAATTTTAAAAATAAAAAAGTTCATAGTTGATCTACAATGTTGTGTTATTTCCTCCTGTACAGCAAGGTAAATCAGTTACACATATACATAGATCCATTCTTTTTAATTTTTTAATTTTTTTATTTTTTGCAGTTCACAGGCCTCTCACTGTTGTGGCCTCTCCCGTTGTGGAGCACAGGCTCCGGATGCGCAGGCTCAGCGGCCATGGCTCCCGGGCCCAGCCGCACTGTGGCATGTGGGATCTTCCTGGACTGGGGCACGAACCTGTGTCCCCTGCATCGGCAGGCGGACCCGCAACCACTGTGCCACCAGGGAAGCCCCAGATCCACTCTTTTTTAGATTCTTTTCCCACCTAGGTCATTACAGAGTATTGAGTAGAGAGTCTCTTTAAGTTTGCCCATTTTCTTTTTTGTTTAAGGAATCCTCATTTTAAACATTCAATGAACTTTTAATTTTAGAATAATTTTAGATTTGTAGAAAAGTTGCAAGAGTCTTCCAGATAGTTCTCATATACCCCACACCCAGTTTCCTCTATTGTTAACGTTTTACTTTATTATTACAGTGCATTTATCACAGCTAATGAACAAATATTGATACAGCATGGTTATCTAAAGTCCATTTAAAAAAAATTTTATTGAAGTATAGTTGATTTACAAGGTTGTGTTAATTTCTTCTGCACAGCAAAGTGATTCTGTTATATATATATATTCTTTTCCATTATGGTTTGTCACAGGATATCGAATATAGTTCCCTGTGCTATACAGTAGGACATTGTTGTTTATCCATCCTATGTATAATAGTTTGCCTATGCTAATCCCAAACTCCCATTCCTTCCCTCCCCATCCCCCCTTCCCCTTTGGCAACCACATGTCTGTTCTTTACGTCTGTGAGTCTGTTTCTGTTTTGTAGATATGTTCATTTGTGTCGTATTTTAGATTCCATATATAGGTGATAACATATGGTATTTATCATTCTCTTTCTGACTTACTTTGCTTAGTATGATAATTTCTGGGTCCATCCATGTTGCTGCAAATGGCATTATTCCATTCGTTTTAATGGCTGAGTAATATTCCATTGTATACATGTACTACATCATCTTTATTCATCCATCTAGGTTGTTTCCATGTCTTGGCTATTGTAAATAGTGTAAAGCCCATATTCCATTCAGATTTTCTTAGTTTTTCTGTTCCAGGATCCCATCCAGAATACTACATCACATTTAGTCCTCATGTCTCCTTAGGCTCCTCTAAACTATGACAATTTCTCAAACTTTCCTTGTTTTTGAGGATCTTGACCTTTTTGAGGACTGGTCAAGTATTTTGTAGAATGTCCTTCAATTGGGTTTTCTTTGTCTAAAAGAATTGTTAAACAGGGTTATGGATTTTCAGAAAGAAGACCACAGAGGTAAAGTGCCATTTTCATCATATCATATGAAGGGTATATGCTATTAATATTACTTATCATTGGGCTTCCCTGGTGGCGCAGTGGTTGAGAGTCCGCCTGCCGATGCAGGGGACACGAGTTCGTGCCCCGGTCCGCGAAGATCCCACATGTTGCGGAGCGGCTGGGTCCGTGAGCCATGGCCGCTGAGCCTGTGCGTCCAGAGCCTGTGCCCCGCAACGGGAGAGGCCACAACAGTGGGAGGCCCGTGTATCGCAAAAAAAAAAAAATATTACTTATCATTGATTACATTAACCTTGATCCCCTGCCTGAGGTAGTGTTTTTCGGGTTTCTCCACTGTAAAGTTACATTCCCTACCCCTTTCCATACTGTATTTTTTAGAAGGAAGTCATAATGTACATACCACACTTAATAAGTAGGGAGTTACGCTTCATTTTCTTAAAGGGGGAGTATCTGTAAAGTATTTAGAATTCTTCTGTATGGAAAGTGGTCTATCCTCCTCTATTTACTTATTCAATCACTAATTAATATTTATTTATTTATCATGGATATTTATTTATGGAACATGAATAGTAGAAGCTTAGTTTCTCACTATTGGAGAGGTTACAGATAAGCAAGGGGACAAGGCTGGAATGAACCATGTAGTTCTTGATGAGAGTTGGAGACATTAATATGAACCCATGTTTAGCTTAATAGAGATATAGAAATAATTATAGATGTATGTATACACATGTATAGTATACATACATATATTTCCTAAGTCTGTCTGCTGAGAGGGTCTACAGTACCCCAATAGCTGTGAGCAGACCCAGCGCCAAGATTTTAATTTCTAATACCATTCTCCAATAAAAAGAACCAGGGATTTTTAGAGAAATGGCTTATTCTAGGACTGGGCAGGAAATATACAAGATGAGCCTGGAGCATCTTATAGTGCCAGAAAGTAAGGAGGTACTCAAAACCCCCCAGAATGATGGGGGTATGTTAAAGGGACACAGCAGCCTTCAGAGCTCCCCATGGCCAAAGCTGGAATAATTTTAACAACACAGTAAATGAGGGAGTATTGGATTAATACCCAAAGTATAAAAGAAATCCATTTTTAATGTGAAAGTCCTATTAGTAATCTTCTATATTACCTACTAAGAGTTTTCTAGGTCTGCATTTTCCCATTTAAGGCTTGAATCAACTTGTAATGGGTTTGAATGTACTGTTTGAGGTAGAGATCCAATTTAACCTTTTTCTAAATGGATAACCATTTGTTCCAGCCTATTCAATAGTCCATCTTTTCCCCACTAATACGCCATACTCATTCTGTTACAAATAGGTCTCCATACATGTGTGTCTCAGTTCTGAGTCACTGATCTAGTTGTCTTTCTCTGCACTGATATCCCACAATATTAATTATTAGAGTTTTATATTATGATGATGTTGGGTCGAGTGAGTATCCCACCTTGTTCTTTTTTTTATCAGGACTATTTTGCCTGCATTTGGCATTTGATTTTCCAAATAAACTTTAGAACTAGCTTACTCAGTTCCAAGAAAAGCTCTGTTGGGGTTTTTATTGGAATTGCATTGAATTCATAATTCCATTTGTAAATAATTGACAGCTTTATTATATTGAGTCGCCTTAGCCAAGAACATGCTGTATTTCTTCATTTATTTGATCTTCTCTAATATATTTCTATAGAGATTTATATTTTTCTCCTTGAAGAACTTGAACGCCTTTTGTTAGATTTTATTCCTAGGAACTTTATATTTTTGCTATTATTGTAAGGTGCTTCTTTTCGCTCTTTTAAATTTTCCATCAGATAGTTGATGGTATATAGAAATGCAATTGCTTTTACATATTTCGTATCCAGCAAATGTCCTAAATTGTTATTAATTCTAGAATTCGTTTGTAAATGATCTCGGGTTTTCCAAACAGATAATCACATCAACTACAAATAATGACAGTTTAGTTTTTTCCTTTCTAACCCTCATAGCTTTCACTTTCATTTCTTGACTTCATTTCTATTTCTTGACTTATATCAACTGTCTAAGACTTCTAGTATGATGTTGAATAGAACCAGTAATAATGGGCATTCTCATCTTGTTCTATATCTTAGAAATATTTCAAAGTGTCATTATTAAGTATACTGTTTTACATATGTTTTATCAGGTTAAGGAAGTTCCCATCTCTACCAAGTTTGCAAATTAAAAAAAAATCAAGAATGAATGTTACATTTTATTGAACACTTTTGGGGTGGCATCTATTTAGATAGTCACGTGGCTCTTTCCCCTCTTTAATCTGTTAGTGTTTCACACATTGCTGGTTTTGGTTTGCTAACATTTTGTCTAAGATTTTTCTGTCTGTGTTTATGGGTGAGATTAGCTTGTAATTTTCCTTATACTGTTCTTATCTGGTTTTAGAATCAAAGTTATACTAGTCTCATAAAATGAGTTAAGGAATGTCTTTTCTTGAATGTTTTCTAGGACCTCCTATATGTACCACCTCTTGTGCCCACCTCACATCCTTTTGGCACTCCAGCTATGGCAGTGATAACCAGGTTGATACAGGTGTAACGTGACAGAATCTTGCCTCAGCTACTCCACCAATCTCTCACTTTCTGTCCTATGGCTTCTCCACTATGGATGTTGAGGGGAGCCTGGAAAAACCCCTAGCACTTGAGGGTTTGAAAATCTGGAAGTTCAAGAAAGTTAATAACCTACGGGGCAACGCTTGACCAATGGAGGATGGAAACTGGTGGCTTTCCCCTTCCATCTCTTGGGCAAACGATTCTAAGGTACATTCCATGCAGCAAGATTGAGCCTTAGTCGCCCATACTAGTGACTCCCTTATGTTGGCTGTTCCTCCTTCCCTGTTTCATTTTTCCTGGTTCTCCATTTCCAAAATAAAACATTTCACTTTCCAAAATAAACCATCTACACCCAAATCCTTGACTCTGGCTTTGCTTTCTGGAGGAACCCAGGCCACAACGACTACCTGTAATTAAGTTGTGTGGCCTAGTGTTTTCTTTGAGGGAACAGTTTTAACTGCCAGTTCAATTCTTTTTCTCTAATGTTTATACAACTATTCAGGTTTCTATTTCTTCTTTAGTCAGTTTTAGCAAATGGTATTGTTCTAGGAATTTATCCACTTCCTTGAAAACTTCAAATTTATTGGCATAAATTTGTTTTTAATATTTTCTCAACTATTTAATTTCCACAGCATTTCTAATTAGATCCCCTTTTCAACTGCTAATATTGTTTCTTTTCAACTTCTTTCTTTTTGTCTTGATTAATCTTGTGATAGGTTTGCCTATACTGTTTCAAAGTTGTTTCAAAGAACCAACTTTTAACTTGTTAATTTTTTTCCCTATAATATATCTTTTTCAACTTAATTTGGACCCTGTTCATTTTTTCTTTTCTTATACTTTTCTGGGGCCATTTTGCTTTTGTTCCTCCCTAACTTCCTAAACAAAATTCTTAGCACATTAATTCTAAGCTTTGACATTTTTCTAATGTAAGCATTTGCAACTATAACATATGGACTTGGAAGCCACACTGGCTGAGTCCATTTCCTGGCTCTGCCACTTGCTAGTTGTGTGGCTTGGTTCACTTTTCCATGCTTCAATTTCCCCATTTATGCCTGCCTCAAGGGTTGTTATGAGAATTAAATGAGTAAAATATGTAGAGCTCATAAACCAATGCCTGCCACACAGTAAATCCTAAGTAAATATTAGTATTATATATTTTCCTCTAAGTACTATTTTAGCTACTTCCATAAGTTTGGATACATAGTATGGTTATTATTAAATTCTTAGTAATTTCTCTTTTGCATTATAATTTATTCTTCAGAAGTGTGTTTTTAAAATGTTAGTTTTCAGTATTGCCAGTTTTCCTCCCCGCCTGGACCTATGAGAAGATTACACCTCATAGACCCCTGGGAGTTCATCATAGCCAAGGGACTTGCTTTGCTCAATGTAATGTGAGTGGAAGTGTTTAAGAAAGCAGCATGCAATTATCCATGCTCTTTCCCTTTCTGCAGGGATTGGGGAAATACATGTTGAGATACAGGTGCCACTAGGTCAGAGCAGTCTGGAATACAAAGCCGCCACACATAGTGGGCAGCTGCTCTGGATATCTCTCAGTACCTTGAGCAAAAAATAAACATCATGGTGTCAAGCTACACAAGTTTTGATGTTGTTACCACACCATAATCTAGCCTATCCTACTTGATATTAATTCTATTTTAATTGAATTATGGTCCAAGAATACAATCTGTTTGAAAGTCATCCTTTAAAATGGTTGGGGCTGGATTTATGGCATACTATGTGTCCAGTTTCCATAAACATTCCTTCTAACGTTTGAAAAGAATATTTATTCTCTAACTGTGTGTGTAATGTTCCTTCAATGCATATTAGATCAAGCTTGCAAACCATCTTCTCCATCCTCACTGATTTTTTGTTTCCTTAATCTATCAATTCCTGACCGAGGTAGTAAAAATTTCCCACTCTGATAGTGGGCTTATCATTCTCTTATCATCTTGTCTTCTTGTTCTATATTTTTGGGGCTATGTTATTAACACATACAAATTTAGAATTATTTTAGCTTCCTGATTAATTAACTCTTAACAGCTTATATCTGGAATTCTAAAAATCTGATCTAGCTTCATCCTTCACTGGAACATTTATTTAATTACAACTCTGGGATTATTGACATATTTTGATTTATTGCTACCATCTTATTAAGATGCTTTATCTTTTTTTTAATGGATATGTAAGGATATTGACAACAACACTGGAATAGCAGAGGAATTGAAAATGCTATGCATTGATCAATGGGAAACTAGCTAAATTAATTATATTGCATATACACAATAAAATACCATGAAGAAAGCAAACACATATATAGTCTTTGGTTGAACCATATACCATTCTAAGTGCTCTACATTACATATACTATCTCACATAATTTCCCAACAATACTACTACTATCCCATTTTACATATGAGACAAGAAGTTAAGTAACATGCCCAAGATGACACATACATATATTTTTTTTTCTGTGTCATAATGTTGACATTCAGTCCAGTAATCCTCCTAAGTGCTTTATCTTGATTTTTGTGTTCATTTCTTTATACTTTTCTTGACTTCTTTTGTTCCCCTTTACTTGAAGTTATCCACTTAATATCATTTTTTAATGATTAGCCTAGCTATTTCTTTATATTCATTCTTACTTTAAAAAAGTGTGCAATGAATCAATTTCTGTGTCTCCCCCTTGAACAATACAAAGATCTTGAAAACACTTTAAACTTAATCATCCCTACCCAACCTACCTGCTTTTATCATCCATTCTTTTAGTACTAGCCTTCCCCCACTACACGAAAATAAGACGTTATAATTACTATTTTAAACAGTTACTGTTTGTTGGATTTACCTAGGTATTCACCAATCTCTTTACTCATCATTCCTTCTTGTATTGTAGATGGTCAATCTAAGATCATTAACCTCTGCTTGAAATAAATCCTTGAGAATTTCCTTTAGTGAGGGTTTGTTGGTTATAAATACTCTCAATTTTTACTGGAAAATATTTTTGTTTTCTCTCATTATTGAAAGATAGTTGCATTGATATAGGATTCTAGGTCCATAGTAATTGTCTTTCAGCACCTTGAAGATACTGCTATATCCCTGTCTTCTAGTCCTCATTTTTGCTGTTGAGAAGTCAGCCATAAGTCTAAACACCATTCCTTTGTCGGTGATAATTCTCCTTCCAGTGTTCACAATCTTCTCTTCCTTCTTTGATGTTTAGTTTCCTATGGTCTTCCTACATGTGATTTTTTTCTTATTTATCTTCTTGGCATTCACTGAGCTTCCAGAAGTTCTCTTCAGTTCTGGAAATATCTCAGACATTGTCTTTGAATATTACCTCTTTCCTATCCTTCTATTTCATTCCAGAGTTCTAGTTTGGCACGGTTCGATTTTCTGTCTCCTTTATGTCTTTTAATCTTTCATATTTTCCATGTCTTGTCTTTCTGGATTACATTTTAGGTCATTTTTTCAGCTCTGGCTTCCAGGTTACTAATTTTTTCCTCAGCCTTATCTAATCAGCTATTAAGTCTATCCACTGAGTTTTAAGATTCAACACCTATTATTTTTTATCCAGAAATTCTTTTTGCTTATTTTCCAAGTCTAATTATTTATAGTCTTATTTCCTGCTCACTTTTTTGAGCTTCTCTTTTGTTTCTTTAAAACAAACAAACAAAAACCTTATATTCTGTGTCTAAAACTTTAAATATCTAATGTCTTTGTGGGTCTATTTCTGCTGATTTTCACTCAACGTGCTTTATTTCCATGTGTGTTTTGTGACTTGGGCCATAAGCTGTGATTTTCCCTGATATTTCACCTGTGGCCAGCCTTTGAGTACTAGGATGTGATTGAGTTCCCACAAAGAGGATTACAATTGATTCAGCAAGTTACCTGAATAGTACCAACCTAGGATAACTTTAAGTTTTCTGTTTGAGTTTTTGGTTTTTGCTTTTTGGGTTTGTTTGTTTGTTTGTTTGTTTGTTTTGGTCACATAGCACATGAATTTGGACTGCAAACCCAGCTGAGCACTGGCTTGTGGTTGTGAATTCTGAGGGAATATTTATTATTTTTCCTACCATCCAGAATGACACAGGCCAAATTCCTTGCTGCTCCTTTCTATATGGAGGTTTATTTCTCATTCTCTTTACACAGAGAGTTCTGGGGTATACCTTTTGAGAGCCCAAATTTATGCAGGATAATCCCTTGGCCATACCTCTTGTCCCATGACCTGTGAAACCATCAAAGTGAAAGCTCAAGGTTCCCAAGACTCTCTCAGGGTGAAGACCAGCTTTGGCCCTTGCATTCCAACCTGTGTTCCTATTTTCACTTCATTTTGAGTTCTGTAGATTTCTTTCTTTTGTGCCAGCTTGGTGATACATTTAAGATTAAATGTTGTTTAATTTAAATGGCTGTGTTTAAAATTGTTATTTCAACTGAAAGGGTCATTCAAGGTATCTAATCCATTGTACTATTAGAAACAAAACATCTTTTTTAGACTGAGGTTGAGACAGAGGTAATGCAACCTTGACACATACAATTCTTTGTCAATTGTTCTGGTTCCAACACCACTCGTCCTCAAATGTCCTCTACTTAAAGGGTGTATGCTATTTGGGAGAAAGAAACATGGCAATAAATCCTTAATTGCTGCAGATCAAATGTCAACTTATAGTATAAGGCAGTAAGATAACAAGTGATTAGAGGGGAGACTATTATTAATCACAAAGCAGGAATTGTATCTCCTCACATTCAGGGGTTTGACAAGGAAGTAAACCAGCTGTAGGCACCAGATTAGCCTCTCTATCAGGCTAGATTGCATTGTCACAACTGACAGGGTATATGGTATCAGTCCACAGTTTAAGCCTCATGGAATGGGAGAGAAGATGGGAGAGTGAAAGTAATGTAGAGACGTGTTTCTCTAGAGTTCCAGCTCCCAACATGGTGGAAGGGGCTGAATTACTTTGATCATCTCTAGGAAGCTACAGTGGAGATTTTGGTATTTGCCTTTGGAATTCACTTCTAATTTCTGTCAAGATCAAGCATAAGGTTCTTGGGAAGAGACGAGGACAGGGAACTGGGATACCAAGATTACTTCAAGGACACAGAACAAAGACTCAGTTGCTATAATTCATTGTTCTGGGTCTAGCATCCTGCTCAGGAACTCCATCCCAACCCTGTGAGGAGCCTATAGCTGGCGTTTTCATGCCTGGGCACCTGGACTACTTGCCTAAATGTTCTCTCTCAACTCATCCTCACCCATATTTTGGGTTTCACTGGGAGGAAAGGCAGGGAGAATGTGGGGGAGTGCTGGCAACTGAGATATTATTCTCCTTTCTGGGCAGGTCCAAGTCATAGACTTACTGATCATCAGCCCTTGATGGCCCTCAAACTCCCCATCTCTTGACAGATGAGGAGCCTGGTGATGAATAAGGTACAGAGGCATGTGAAGTATGTGAAGTAAACTGCAGAGCAGAGGGAGAGCAGGAAAGAAAGATCTAGGGAGGAGTAACTGATTTGTCTGGACTGAGAAGATGGGTGGGGAAAAGGAGGGTTAAAGGGTAAAGAGATGGAAACCCCTGATGGTTCAGGCCTCTTCACCACATTCTTTCTGGGCTTGGCAGCTGGCACTCAGAGGTCAGGCAACCCCTTCTTCCCAGGTTCCAGAAACCCCAACTGAGTGACACCTCTCCTCGAGAATGTGGGTCGAAGGAAGGTCCTTGGTGGTGCCCAAGCTAAGAATTTAAGGTCTATTCTCCTACTTCTAGTTACCCACAAGTGGCCACCACACCCTTTCTCCCAACCCTGGTAGCCACTGTTGGGAGAGCCTGTCCTGTTTGCCTCTCTGGTTTAATCTGGTTGGGGACCTGTGGCATCAGACTATTGGCAGCTGTGGCTCCAGATGTGCACCACAGTCAATTCCACCTGTATCTTGCCTCAGACTCTGCTTAAATAAGCCAAACAGATCAAAGAATTTAGCTTCCCAGCCTTCAAGAGATTCTCCCTGCCCCCCTCCCCCCCACACACACAAAGTGCTTCCATTTCTCCACAAAGCAGAGGGAAGAGGAGGCACAGGGTGGTGGAAAGAGCAAGACCTGGATTTCAAGGAAGGAGACTTGGCCTCTAGTCCCTGCTTTGCAACTCACCAATTATAAACTTGAATGGGTCACCTAAACTTGCTGAACACTCTGGGTCCAAATCTTGTTTCTCTGTTCTCTAGAGCAGAGATCTCTGAGGGAGGATATGTTACACGATCCACTGGGTATGGGAGGACAATATCAAAGACTTCCTTTTTCTTTTTTTTTTTTCTTTTTTAAAAATTAAGCTTTAGGACTTCTCTGGTGGTGCAGTGGTTAAGCATCTGCCTGCCAGTGCAGAGGACACGGGTTTGAGCCCTGGTCCAGGAAGATCCCACATGCCGCAGAGCAACTAAGCCCTGCGCCACAACTACTGAAGACCGCGCACCTAGAGCCCGTGCTCCGCAACAAGAGAAGCCACTGCATTGAGAAGCCCATGCATTGCAATGAAGAGTAGCCCCGGCTTAGTGCAACTAGAGAAAGCCCATGCACAGCAACGAAGACTGAATGCAGCCAAAAATAAAATTTAATTAATTATTTTATTTAAAAAAATTAAGCTTTAGTATGTTTAACATACACATTGACACTGAACCCTCACTTGGTCCTCGTATCAGATGGTCTCCGTGTCAGGTATATTGGGTGAGGTATCTGAGTGCAAAGAAGTGTTAGGGAAGTCAGTAAAAAGTATCAAGAACATCAATTGAAATACGAATTTACATTCATTAATGTTGATGATGAATCTCACTCTAACTGTGCAGTTTGACTTGAAATATGAGTTAATGATAGAACTTTTAAAGTCATATTCATATATGGGGATGGCAAATTTTTTTTGCCAATAAGGTTTTACAATCAGAAATGTCTAGAGACCACTTCTTGGCTGTAGGACATGTGGATGATACAAAGCAGCACAATACCACTATCATTTAGTCCAGAGTAAACTCTGTTGGAAGTGGAGATGGACACCAGAAACACCAGTCTTTTTTTTTTTTTTTTTTTTTTTGCTGTACGCGGGCCTCTCACTGCTGTGGCCTCTCCCGTTGCGGAGCACAGGCTCCGGACACACAGGCTCCGCGGCCATGGCTCGCGGGCCCAGCCGCTCCGCGGCATGTGGGATCTTCCGGGATCGGGGCACGAACCCGTGTCCCCTGCATCGGCAGGCGGACTCTCAACCACTGCGCCACCAGGGAAGCCCAAGAAACACCAGTCTTAACAACGGTGACATCTCTAACAACATGAAACAATGAGGCAAATACAAAGAGAGGGGCATCCATGCTCAGTAGTGTTCGTCCCAGGTCAGAGGCCAAAGGCAAAGGAAAACAGCTGTCAATAGCCACATCTTTCTGGAGTCAAGGCCCCAGGGAAGAGTTGTTTAATGCATTCCTGGGCTGCTTACAGAATGTCCTTCCTGTTCTGGAGAAAGAAGCAGGCATGCCCAGGATGGGGCTTGTGAGGCTTCTGCTTCTTCGTATGAAGAAAATGAGATCTTTGCATAATCGCCTTCATTGGAGACTCTCCTCTGGGTTAAGGGGGCTTCCTTTGAAAACAGTCAGCCATTTCCTACTGACTTCTTCAGCAGTGATGTGACACTAAGGGCACTCTCACCTGCTCCGAGGATACCTACTCTCATGCCTCAGAGCCTCTCCACCCACCTGCCTCACTAGGCTCTCCAAGATATGCCTCCCTAGAGGAGCAAAATAAGAATTCCCCAAGGGCTAGGGGATAGGGTCACTTCACTTCCTATTAGAGTGATCGTAATTGTTGCAAAACTTACAGCTACAGACCCTCATAGGTGGGAAAGGATCTTGAGCCTCTTGTTTATTCCACTGGTCTCTGTAGTTGATATCGGGGCTTGAAGAGTCATCATTGTATGCTGGGGTTTGGATGGGAGCCCAGCAAATACCTGGGAGCCTAGGAGAGCTCTGGAGCTCCCTCTGCTTGGAGATGCAGGTGGGAGTCTCCACCTTCCTTCATCCGGCCCCTAGGCTCTGCTTTACCATGCCAGCAGACGCTGTATGCGGGCCAGCAGGCAGGCAGCCTAGGGCTCAAGGATATGGGAGCAGATGGAAAAGACAAGTGCCAAAAGCCCCGAGGATGGGGACATGAGCTGGGCTACTGGGAATGGAGCCCTGGAGCCACATGCATTTGGATTGAACAACCGGGGGTGAGCTACACTTTCTAGGGCAAGCTGAGCCTGTGGACGTTCACTTCTCATGACATTGCACACTACTCCCCCACAGCTGTCCTGCTCTGGGGAAGTCAGGATTTCTGAGATGCCATAAAGCTTCCTGAGGCTGAAAGAAGCCCCCATACTAGAAAATGCAGGAGCATGGTAGGATAACAGCTGAGTTAAGGCCATAAAGGCAAACATTGGGTAGATACACGTTGCCTCAGTGACCTAATCCTGACAATGTGGCCTTGGAAGTAGAATCCTCCAAAGCCTTGGAGCCCCCATGGGCTTCTGAGGGTGCTCTGTGCAAACCAGGCTGGGCTCTCAAAGGCCTTTCTGTGAATCTCATGTTGCAGGTTCTAAATGAAGGGATCTCATGATAACAGGGACTTTTTCAAACTTTGGGTCACAACACATGTGGTCTGTGAAATCAGTTTGGTGGATCCGAAAAAGAAAGACATAAAGAAGGGAGGAAGGGAGGAAAGAAGGAAGGAAGGAAGGGAAAAATAATGGAAAACATTGCAGGGTATCTCTTGTTTTATATAATGTATATCTGCATGGGTATACTAGGTCATGACAAAAAATTGTTTCTTACTACGGGTTGCAGTTAAAATTTTGGTAAACACTGTCCTGGGAAGACCCTTTTGTTTGGGTTGCTTTCATTGCTTACAGCTTCTTCCATTTATTCATTCCATTTTCACCATCCGGAACATAAACAGAGAGAACAGCCCTAACATGGCTTAGAAAAGATAAATAAGTTCACCTTTCTGGACTTAATTTTTTTTAATCTCTAAAACAAGAGAACTAACTGGGATGGCCTGGTAGCTTCTGTCTTTATGAATCCATGACTGTGTCTCTCAGATGTTCTGGAGTTTGCTGAGTGAGAGTCTTTCCTTCATTCCCATCATACCTATAACCATAAAATATTTAAGGAGAAAAAAAGGCCCTAAAAAAGGGAAAAAGAAACAGATGGGAGTGCTCCAGAGAGGGCTCAAAGGGCACATTTTTACCTGGAGAGCAGCCTGGAAGAGAACAGGGTCTGGAGGGACAGGTGAGAGGGAGCAGTTCAGGTATTGGGGGAAGATAAAAAGAAGTTGGTTAGGGATAGAGAGATGGGCTGATGAGTGCATATGCTGGGGACTGTGATCACATCGATAATCCTGCAAATCTGTCGGACTCAGAACCTCTGAGTTCTCCAAGGCTGGGTTATCTAGATTGGTGAAACAGGTGGAAAGCCTATGGACATTTTTTTTTTTTTTTTTGAGAGGCAGCATGGAACAGTGGAAAGTGCAGAGAGATCTGAGTTCAAGTGGCTCTGTCACTCACCGGCTACAAGAGCTTTGGCAACTCCGCACATCAGTTATACAACAGGGAGAGTACTTCTAGCTGGCCTGACTCAAAAGGTCATGATGAAGATCAAACGAAGAGCTGTGAAGAGACACTGCCAATTACTGTGGAACACTTAGGACTCATCTTCTACCACTTTTTGATAAGGTTTATTTTCAAGATGCCACGTTCACCTGTCTGGCCAACTAAGCATTACGAAAGTGACTTCTGAGTGATCAACCTCTTCCAGAGGCTCATGGAACTTTCTGAGGATGTCCCAAAGTGTTGGTTGTTAGAGATTTCCTCTGACACTTTCCTGCCCACGAGAATCACTGCTAGCTTTCCCATGATGCTCTGAGCAAGGGGATTCTTTCTTTTACTTTCATTACAAGCAGCTAATCCATCCATCAGACTGGCAGGACCTCCAAAGGAGGCACTTCCTTTCATCTGTTTCTCAGAATGGATAGCCCATTCCCAAGGTCAATCAAACAATCTGTGTCTCTTCTATTTTTTTTTAACCTGTCCAGAGAGAAAGTGTCCATGATACTCCCTTAATGAACTGTTACAGTGCTTAACAAACTTCACTGTTTGAAGGTCCTTTTTTCTGTTTAGCCTCAGTCCATTTCTCTTGATCCAGTTATTGAGAGTTTGAGAGGGGCTGGTTATCATACAGTCTAGCATAAGTGTTTCAGAAATGGATCAGAGGCTATTATTTGCTGAGCTCTAGTACTGCCCTTCATTGAATAGGTATGTAATGCTGGGCAAATCAACCTCTCCATACCTCATTTTCCCACCTGTTCAGCTTGTCCCTCTGAGCCGTGGTTTCCTCCTCTGTAAAAGGTGAATGACAACATCTTCCCTCCCTAAAGGGGGTCACCAACTGCTGGATGACTTCCTGGGCATCTCTATTATAGAACATTACATTGTAATTACTATTTATTTATATATTCTCCCACTGGACAGTGACCTGTACGGAGGGAACCACATCTTTTTCGGCTCTCCTCTAGCATCTAGAGTTGTGCCTAGTACATAGCCAAAGAAACGGAGTAATTTTTAGCCAAGATTTTCTATGGCGAATTTTCCGCATCCACCTACAATCCCAGGTCTCAGATGTACATTTTACCTCCTTTCATCCCTTCACACCGATGTCGTATGGGATGGGTGTGTGGGGCTGGGGACCAGGGCCCAGGGAAGCTGAGACTAAGCTTGTTTGGATGAGGTTCGCGACGGGCCGAGAACGTGGTCGGCCGTGGTCGCGCCCGAGGGGACATCGAGTAGGGGTGACAATGCAACTCCAGCCTCCTCTTCGGCTCCGTTTTCGTTCGCTCTTTTATACCAGCGTGTGGGATCGGGCTGAGCTCCCTGACTCTCTGCAGGAGTAACACGACGGCGGGCTGCACTGGGATTCTCCAAGAGCGCTCAGAGAACCTTTGGTGCCCGCCGCAGCACCTCTCCACCCCCACCGCAGAGCCCCGCAGACGACGGAGAAGTCCCGGCCGGGTCAGCCCAGGTGGGGGTGACGCACCTGGAAGAGGCGTCCGCAGCAGGCTGGGTAGAACCACTGCAGTGGGGGGAGAGGGGAGGCATCACGGATTATCGCAGGCAGAATCGTGGATCTGCACACACATAACCATCGAAAGCTCTCACGCACGGAGGGCAGAGCTTGCCATGCCCCGTGGACGGCAGTCTTGGAGGACTGGGCAGAGTCCCCCAGGAGACAGTGCAGTGGTTGACTCCAAGTCAAGATGGTTGCAGCGCAGTTGGAGCGCTGGGCAAGAGAGGACTGGATCTGTGGGCGGGGCCCAGGGCGGGGAGGGGCGGGGCCTTGCGAGGGGAGGGGCCAGGAGCTGGGCTGTCTCTGCTTGTCAAAAGGCAGCCGCCGATCCCCAGGCGCCGGGAGCGCGGAGCAGTGTGCCGACACGCAGGACCAGGTGCGGACCCAGGACCGGCGGGGAGGGGGGTGCCCCAGTGTCGGGATTAGGCGCGGGGTGGGGGCGTCGGGGGTACCGGGCCTGAGTGCCCGTGTGCAAGCACTAGAGTCTGGGCGAACTTGGCGACCGAGATCTGGGCTGTCGTGCCTTGAGGCTGGGGCACTAAGGGGACCCTGAGGTCTGAGAGAAAGCTGAAGTTCGTGCCAGGCTGGAGAGGGGAGCAGCGACCTCCTCGGGGCTCAGGCAGCGGATCACAATCACAGAAACGCTCCTCCAGCAGGGTGCTTGGCACTTGGGCAACAAGAAACATTTGTTTCCTTCCTCTGTCGGGCCGCCTTGGCATGGACTGGAGGAAAAAGAAAGGGTGGGTTTGGCTGTCTAGGGTGCTGAGGTCTTCTGGGGATGGAGTGCGTATAGCCTTGTTATCTTATAGGACCCACACATGGTTACCTGCGATGATGGAGTTGGATCTTTTAAGTAGAGGGTTTTTTCCTTTCCTTTTCTTTTCTCGCTTTTTTTTTTTTAAGCCACCAATTATTTTAGACCTGGGTGATCCAGTGCACTGGACTTATTTTCTCAGGAAAGCCCATCCATACATGTCCACAGGAACTCAGGAGCAAGCGTCTAATTGAGGAGGGGGCTCAAGGAGTAGCTTCTATTGGGGGAGTGAGGAGTCCCACATCTGTGGGTGGTGGATGAGGAGGATTTCAGGGGAAGTATCTAGGAGGGAACATCCTATGGTCTCCGGGGAGCAGTTTAACATGGCCCCCCCTCCCGCCATGGACCACTGAGGCTGAGACCTAGGCTGCCTAGGCTGGGAGAGCCCTGGGTCTCTGAACCCAGGCCCTTCCCTCATCTCCTCCTCCTCTTCCTCCTTCTCCATGCGGTGAGTGAGTCAACCTCCTGTCTGGGCTCAGCAGCCAGAGGGGCCAGAGCCCAGGCAAGCAGTTGGGCAGGCATTTTCTGAGCATTGCAAAAGCTCTCCTGGGCAGAGTTCAGCTCTGCACCAGCTCCCTGCTGGAAGGCCGGCTTCCTCATGGCTGGTGGTGGCCACTCCTGAAGGGGACACTCTGCACAGCAATGATTATGGGATGGCTATGGTATGACTCCAGAATGGGTTGACTGGGAAGGGATTGTGGCTTTGTGGTAAATCCACATCTCTTATTCCCCTGGGATCAGGAGGTGCATCCCAGCATGGCAGAATTTTCCAGCCCCTCATATGCCATTTCTGCCTAGTGATCTTGTTAGCTGCCTATGTGTGTTAGGGAGGTGGGCGTGCACGAGAGATTGGGAAAGACTCTGGGATAAGGGAAGCCGTGGTGCTGGCAAAGGTTTTAAGTCAGGCTGGGAAGTGGGGGTGGTTTGCTGAGGTGGAAATGGATTATCTGGACACTGGAGCCTCAACTTTACGAACCAAGAGTGCTGTGTTTCGGGGGACCTTCCTCATCCCATCCCTGTCCAAGTGCTGGAGGGGATGGTGAGTCCTTCTGGAATGGTGTCAGGATTGTATGCAGCCAGACCACGAGGTTATTAAGACTGCTGATCTCTCTCTGGCTTTTGCTTTGGGTGTTTCAGATCCTTGAGCAGAAGCAGGGGCCCCATTTGGCCCCTACTCAGTGGCCTCTCTGGACCCATTTGAAGACAATCCACAAGCAGGCTAGGGGGCTGACTCAAACTGCAAACAGCTGGGGAATTCACAATCTGTGCTCTGGCTGGGTCCCATGACTTCAGTTTGGCTGTCCCTCATCAGCCATGACTTGGACCCTTTCCAGGGTAATGGATAAGAAAGGGGGGAAGAGGAAAAGGATAAGAAAAGAGGAGAGTGGGATAAGGAAGGAGGGAAAGAAGAGGGTTAGGGTTAGGGAGCTTTCCTCACCACTCACAGCCAAGACCATCACACTCTATTGGTATAAATACTGTGGAAGGTCTGATGCTGTTTGAGGTGCCCTAGTTACTTGTGTTTATGGTTTCTCGGTCTTCTTTCCCTATTCGGCCTCAGAACTGATCTCCTTTGGGCACCGAGTCCCAGAGAAAGCACCAGGAGGACCTCTTGGACCCACACTGTCCACTCCCAGAACAAATAGCCAGTGTTAAAGCCAATGTCTTTCACATTTGGAGGAAGACCTGGGGTCTAGTGGGCCAGGCTAAGTGGTTATCCAAGACAGGAGAAGGACTTGCAGTTGTTCATTTCTTTACCCCACATCCTGAGGAGGCAGAGGTCATCCTGGCTGTGAACCAGAGTTTCTCTGCAAGAAACTGGCTGGTGCTTACATCCAGCATGTGGGCTCTAGTGGCCGGAGAGCCAGAGTCACGAGCACCTGGAGTTCTGAGCTAGGATGGCACTCCAGTGTGTTCCTGGGCAGGATGAGTTATAGGAGCTGCAGCTTTCCATTTGTTACTGCTTACGTCTGGTTTGGATGCAGGTAAAGAGAAGTAAGGAAATGACAAGATTTTCTTAAGAGCCTCTTTTGTGCCCAGCGTGGTACTAGGCCCTCTGAGGGATGACAGGCAACAGAACCCACCAGACCAGGCCTCCTCCCCCTAGACGGTCTGAGCTCAGGCTGGGCAGTGGCTGGCGGGCTCTTCTTTCACTACAGTCCAGTTCTCAGGGGGTCCAGCTGGACAGGAGCCAGCCTGGCTGTAGCTCTGGACCACTAAGGTCTTGCTTCTAGTTATGCTTTTCTCCGGTTCCCCATTGACTGTCTCCTGTCTCAGTGCCCTCCTGGATGTGCTAGAGAGAGTGACTGTATAATTTACTGCCCAAACTGGGAGACTTTTGAGAGTGAAAGGGTTGTGATGGATAATTAAACCCAAGCTGTTCAGGACAAATTGGAACCTTGAGGCATTCTAGAGAACCCCACCCCGCACCCAGCGGAGGTCACGGTGATGAGGGGAAGATGGGTGGGTGTGGGTTTAATGAGGAGAAGATGGGGGTGGTGCTTAATGATGAGGGGAAGATGGGGGTAGCCTGCTCTGTGGTGTTATCGCTAATTGCAGTCTCTCCCTGAGGGCAACACTGCTCTCGGCCGCCCTCTCTCTGGACTAGCCTACTGTTCACTCCCTTCCCCTTGCCTGTGACTTCCCTTCACCCTTGACTTGTGACTGGCCTCACCTTTGGTTTTCCTGCCCTACCCCTACCTCAGACAGGGACAGGAAGGCCTGCCAACTCCCCTTCAGGTGCCCCTGGGGAACTGGGATTTATACTGAAGCCAAGACTCAGGCTCACGCTTCCTCTTCTCTCTTCCCCCAAATCTTTAACCTCTTCATTCTGTCCATCTATCTTCCCAGACCTCCGGGGGCCACACCGTCCCGCGGGAAAGCTCAGCATTAAAGCAGGTAAACAACCAGGAAGGGAAGGATAGTGAAACCTTGCCCATGTGGATAAAGGGCACAGGTCACTTGTAATCAGGTTCTGGGGAAATGGTAAGCAAAGTGGAGGTCAGGGCCGAGAGAAGCTGCGTAGCAGGAGAGGAAGCCAGGTCCCCTGGACACTGGAGCTTGACTCTTGCCTTGTCTGACTACTGGGGAAATGGTCCAGGGTACGGACACACTCTTCTCAACCCCAACTAAAGGCATTGGTGGCGGCGGGTGACTGCAGCCTGCTGTGGAGACACGTGGAAGAGAAACTGCCTTCCCTCCTTGGTCCTTGTGGCCCAGATGCTCAGGGTAGGTTCCCTGGAGAGTCCCCAGAGGTTCAGTATGAGAGACGGGGTGCCGGGCATGGGGGTGGAGCCTCCTTGATGACTGTGTAGTGACTCTGTCCACTGTAGCAGGAAGGAAGTCATTCTCATCACCGACAAATGAAAACGGCAGGTGAAGACCTCTTGGGAAGTCCCACCCTTTGAAGTGACTTATGGGGAGGGGAGAGGAGAGAGCTTCAGGAGTGGCAGGGGTGACAGGCTGGTAGGTAAATGGCAGGAGCCAAAGGCAGAAGGAACAGATGCTCGGGGAGTCTGAGTGTGTGTCATACCTTCGCAAACCTGCCCTACAGGTCCCATGCCAAGGAACAGACCAAGCAGTCTATTCCACAGTCTTTGCCACACAAAGTTCCCATTCTGCACAGGGCAGGGGCCTGGTCCTGAGCATGGTGTAGGCAGCTGCACCAGTGAGAAAGTGGAGTTTGGGCAGGACCCAGCAGCCAGTTCCTGGGAAGCTGCTGCCTTTCATTGGCCTTCTGATGACAGCTTGAAGCTTTAAGGTGTTATGCAAAGTGTGATATTCTAGGCCCTGTGAGGCACCCATGCGGCCCAGAGCTTAGCTGGTGACACATCCAGTGTGTGCCACCTGCTGGCACTGGAGTTGTAGCTCCAGGAACAGCTACTTACTGAGCACTCAGCCCAGTGGTACCAGGTGCTGGGCCCTGGACGCCGCGTGCACTGCCCCCCAGAGCTGTCACAGCTTGTGAGACGAGAACCACCACCATGTTTGTTTTACAAAAATGGGGAAAGCGAGGATCGGGGAGGTGGAGCCATGTGCCAAGGTGACACAGCTGGTGAGAGGGAGAGTCAGGACTCACACTGGGTCTATCTTAACCTCAGGGGACCCTGCCACCTCTGCCCTTACCAGGCGGCCACGAGCATTCAGGGCCCGCCTCACACATACTGGGCCTGCAGAAATGTCCCTGAGCAGCAGGCTTAGATTTATGTAGCAGTTTGAATGAATTGACCTGGGAGCAAGTTCAGTTTGTCCAAAGGTTACTCTGGGGACAGTGGCCTCTCAGAGGAGGCTCCCTCTGCCATACTCTCAGGCCTCGGTGCCTTTCTGGCAGTCTTGGGTACCTTACTTGGGTAAAAACAGCAGACAAGAACCCGAGAGAGATAGCTCTGTGTGGAGAGATTGCAGGGATCAAAGAAGACTTGGATGGTCTGGAAGGCAAATAAGACACTCTCAGTTTCAAACAGACCACTTTATTGATGACCTTCTATGTGCTAAGTGCACCAAGGAAGAAAAGGCCATTGTCCCGCTGGCCAACTGGGAGCTATCCTCACCTTGTTTACCTCTTCCTCTCCTGGCTACCCCTTAAGGAACACTCCTGAACCTACCCACCTGGAAAGAGAAACAGACTCCAGCCTCACCTGACAGCCTCTGCCAGGCACTGTGCTGATCACTTTCCTTGTCTCCTTTAATCTTCGCAGCTTTTCTTTGGAGTAAGTTACTAGTATTCTCTCCAGCATGCATATGGGAAACGAAGGTTTAAAGAGATGCAGTAACCTGCCCCATGCTGTAAAGTTAACCCATGACCACAGCTCTACGTTGTGTGCTGGTGATGGGCCTGGCTGTACAAACCACTCTAAGTGCCGGAGCCAGAGCCTGGAGACAGGTAGAAGGAGGAGAAAATACTGAGCCTACCCCTCAGCTGGGGTTCCCAGGGTTTCTTGGTAAATGACTGAAATTCTAGATAGTGCCATTATAAGCTGTGCTAGCAGCCTTGCGGAATGGGAGAAATACTGGTTTTGAGTTAGACACACTTAGGTTTAAATTCTGGCTTTGTCACTTTGTAGCTCGTGACCTCGGGCATGTGTCTTAATCTCTCTGAATCTCAGTTTCCTTATCTGTAAACTGGGATAAGAATAACTCCCTTGCAGCATTGTGTGAGGATTAGAGATGATACAAGTCGAGCGCCTGGCATGATGTAAGCCCCAGAAGAGCTTGTGCAGACAGTCATTCACTAGATATGCACTGAGGACCTACTGTGTACCAGGTACTATTCAAGACACTGGGAATTTAACAATGAAAAGAAAAGACTCTTGCAATTGTTTTCAAATTTCCTAGACCAGAAACTCATCATTGTGAGAGGTCCTTTTAGAAGCCAGGAATGGCTAAACTCAGATTCAGTAAATCGATTTCTCTTTCTGTTATTTGTTAGCTGATGAGCTTGGAAATGTCGTTTAGCTTCTCCAAGACTCTATTTTTTTAGACTGTGAAATACATCATACACACAAGAGTACACAATAGACCTATGTATACATTAAAGAGTAGTGTAATATATCCTGACCCACCCCCTAAGTTTGGAGTGGAACATTTACAGAAGCTTAAAAGCCCCCTTTCCTCTTCCCATTTGCATCCCCTTCCTCACTCTCCACCACACTGTAACTAATATTATGAATTTTAGTTAATATTTCCTTGCTTTTCTTTGCAAGTTTTCATCTCTGTATGCTTTACAAAACAGTGTATTGTTTAGTTTTACGTCTTTGGAGTCTACCTACATGTGTGTTGTCTGCGATGCCCTTTTTTCACTCAATATCATGTTTCTGAGATTCATCCACTTCGAAGCACACAGCTGTAGTGATTAGTTTTCAGTGCAGTGTCGTATTCCATAAGAATATGCCACAATTTGGGCATCCTTCCTCTTGTTGATGAACATCTGGGCTGTTTCCGGTTTGGGGCTATTATGATAAGCGAATACTGCTAGGAAGATGTTGTGCTTGTCTTCTGGTGCATGTGTAGACTTTTCTCTAGGGCACATACCTAGGAATGGAGTTGTTGGGTCACATGGAATTCCCTGTTTGGCATTACTCTACATGTCTTCCACAGTGACTGTACCAAAAACACTCCTTTAAGATAAAAGATCCCCCCCAAAAAAGATAAAAGTTCCTATGGTTCCCCATCCTTTTTAACACTTGATATAGACTTCATTTCTAAAATGAAAAAGTTGTACTAGATGAGCTTCTTTTTTTTTTTTTTTTTTTTTTTTTTTTGCTGTACATGGGCCTCTCACTTTTGTGGCCTCTCCCGTTGTGGAGCACAGGCTCTGGACGCGCAGGCTCAGCGGCCATGGCTCACGGGCCCAGCTGCTCCGCATCATGTGGGATCTTCCCGGACTGGGGCACGAACCCGTGTCCCCTGCATCGGCAGGCGGACTCTCAACCACTGCGCCACCAGGGAGGCCCTAGATGAGCTTCTAAAGTCTCTTTCGGCTATAACAAGTGTATCATTCTTAACCTCAGGGCCTGGTTTCTGGCTTATGTGTGTGCCTGTCTGATGTGTGGTACACAGGTGGCCCCGTAAATGCCACAGCCTGACTCTGAGAGCCCTTTGCAGGGTCCCCAGGTGTAGCTGAAGCCCTTCCTCACTGGGCTCCCACCGACAGTGGGTGAGGGATCCCGTGGCTCTACATCCTTCCCAACACTTGCTGTTCTGTTCAGTTCAACCGAGAGGCTGAAGTCAGGGCTGGGAACATACCAGGTGCTCAGTTAATACCCACTGAATTGCATTTTTGCCAAATGGATTGGGAGGGATGTATATTTTCCCTGAGCATTGATTTTAAGAACAAGACATGGAAGTATCAGAATCATGTATGAGCTAGCTAACTAGAGCACTGGGGCTGGGGACAGTGATGGGATTTATGTCTGTCTTGGGCGTCTTGATCATTTGAAGGCTCCAGGTGAGGTGAACCAAAGTTAGTAGTCTCCACTGACCAACTGTTCAGAGTCTGGCCTTGAACTTTGACCCTCTGACTTGTCTGGTTGGAGAGCAGGGGGCATCTGGAAGATGGGGTGAAGAGAACAGAAGAGGTGCCAAATAGGCTGAGCAGAAGTAACTTCCTGCCTCTGGCAGAAGTCTGGAAATTCAGAGCCTTTTGGAGCGAAGACTTTTGCCCCGAAGGTGTTTTCCAGCATCATCCTGGCCAGCCTGGAACTGTCCCATTCCCCCTCCACTGGCACCACCTGATGCCACAGGAGAAGGTGAACGCCCACAGAGAATCCCTTCCCCTTCCAAGAGTTGAACACTCTGCCCGGGGGTGGAGGGTACCGGTTTGAAAGGTGTTAGATACACTCAGTGTCCTGGCAGCCAAATAAACAGCCAGCTGCCCACCCACTCAGCCACCCACGGGACAAAAGAATGTGGCTGGTTGGGCAGTAGCATGGGCCACCCCAGCCCACAATCCCGTAATTACCCATCTAGTCTGTGCCTGTCAGCTCCACAGGCAGGCGAGCACCTCTGCCCTGGGCCTTATCTTGGTCACCAGGCCCATGCTGGGCTCAGGGGCAGGGCCTCACCTATCCTTCAGCCACTTCTACCCCCAACTCTGCCCCAGTGTCTCTCTCTCTGTACCAACCTTTGACCCTTTTGAAGCTCGCATATCATATAATAGCTGATAATCATAATAAACCAAAAGGTTACTATAACTTAATGTGCTCCAGGCACTGGGTTAAAAGTTTTTTGTGCATCTTCTCATATATGCCTCTCAATAATCCTATGAGGTAGGTCATATTGTTATCCCCACTTTACAGAAGAGGAAACTGAGTTTGAACAAGTTAAGAGGCTAAATTTCTTGCCCAAAGCCATCGAGCTCCCAAGTCAGAACCAGAACTTAAATTCAGGTCTTTCTAAGACCCGACGTGGGGTCCTTCTTCACCTGCCACTGCCTGTCCTGCCCTGCGTCCCAGTCCTTCAGCTCCCCACCCCTTCCTGTCTGAAGAGGGCTGGAAAAAGAGGCAGCAGGTGGTGCCAGTGGAGGGGGAATAGGACAGTTCCAGGCTGGCCAGGATGATGCTGGAAAACACCTTCAGGGCAGAGTTCTTTGTTCCAAAAGTCTCTGAATTTCTGGACTTGTGCCAGAGGCGGGAAGTTACTTCTGCCCAGCCTATTTGGCAAGCTTGCCAACTTCTTGGGTGCCATGATGTTGAGAATTGGGGGATGGGCTGCCTCAGGTAAAATTCCATTATAATGAACGCCATCTAAGATCTGAATGGCTTGGTTAAAATGGAATTATTTTAACCTGGGTGCAGTGGAAGAACACAAATATGCAGCCTGAGAAACTAGAAATGAAATGGAGTTGATTCGCCCTTGGGTGTCTCTTAGGGAGGCTCTGGGAGGGTTTGGAGCCTAGGAGAAGGGTCAGATGCACCCCAGTTTCTCCTTGAATGCCAGGCTCCCCAGTGGTTGGGCAGGACTTGGAGGAAGCAAGGCTGTGACTGTCCAGTTGTCCATTTCCCCCACTGTGCTGTGAGCCCCTGAGAACAGCTCTGAACCCATCTCTGAGGTGTCACCACTCCACACAATACCTAACTCATCATGGGTATGCTCAGTAGATGTTTATTGGGTTGTTTTTTAGGTAGACCGGGTCCCCTAAGCTAGAAAGGAGAGTTGGAGGGCAATCGCTTCGTGTGACTAAAACATCCTTAAAAATCTGGACTGCAGCTCAGATGAGTTGAACCAACCGTGCATAATAACAAGCGCTGACACTGAGCAGGTGCCACGCATCAGGCCCTGTGCTGAGCACTTTACATACATTATCTCATTTAATCCTCACAGATGAATGAGATAGGTATTGTTATTTTTCTCATTTGACAGGTGAGGGAACAGAAGCGTAGAGAGCTCAGGTCATTGGTTCTGGTCACACCTCTGGCAGGGAGGGAAGGCAGGGTTGGTACCCTGGCAGGCTGCCTCCAGAGCCTCTTCTCTCAAGTGTCTCCCTCATCACAGAGCTCGGCTGAAGCTGGGGGCTTGTTCCGGGAACTAGGGCCAGGTAGGTAACAGTGAGTGCAAACCCTGGTGGGATGGCACAAGCCTGATTTAGAGGGACAGCCCCGCCTCAGGCCAGCAGGGTGGCCACTGACACTGCAGCGCAGTGTGGCCAGATTATACAATATTTTTAATAGGAAGCGGGACATCCAGGTTTTTTCCAAAAGTCAAATCTCTCTATTTTTTGGAAACATTGACAGCCAATTAAAAAAGGTATAATCACTGGTGGTGATGGGTAGGGGGGTGACAAACAGAACTCATTCATGGTCAGGTTTAGCCTGCAGACCTCCTGTGTGTCCTCTGGTAGTTTCTTTCCTTTAAGAGATGACTGTTGGGCTTCCCTGGTGGCGCAGTGGTTGAGAGTCCGCCTGCCGATGCAGGGGACACGGGTTCGTGCCCTGGTCTGGGAAGATCCCACATGCCGTGGAGCAGCTGGGCCCGTGAGCCATGGCCGCTGAGCCTGCGTGTCCGGAGCCTGTACTCTGCAGCGGGAGAGGCCACAACAGTGAGAGGCCCGTGTACCGCAAAAAAAAGAAAAAAAAAAAAAAAAGGGATGAGTGTTACCTGGAGGGGGACCAGGAAAGCCCTAGTGTATATAGAATTCCTTACTAAAGGCATGAGTGATTCCTTTCCATGGGTACCCATTCCATCGTGTGATAATACTTTACAATGCAGAGTGTTTCCTTCTGGAGAGTTATAATGAAATCTTTCAGTCTGATGATAAAAAATAAATCCTCCCCTTTCCTCCTTATCTTTCTCTCTCCCTCCCTCCTTCCTTCCTTCCTCCTTCCTCCTCTACTCTGTCTTCCTAGTCAGATATTTCCCTATAGATATTAGAAGGAAGGTTCGATGTAGAAAAATCAAAAGGAAACTAACAGTCAAAGAAAGGGTCTCTAGCCCCCGCCCCCCACCAAAAAAAGTGGCATTTTTGGATTGGGCTCGGTAAGCAATGAATGACGCTTATCAGGCCGGGTCTGAAACCCTCACTACACTGTGGGCTCTCCCGGGCTGTGAGGACCTCATGCTGTCAGAGAGGGGATCACGCTCCTCGTTATACTTCAGAATGTTTTCTCACAGCTTTCCCCTTTATGCCTGAGGATAGGCCTCCTCCCCCTCTTAAATACCTGGGAAAATAATTGTAAACTAATAACTAACATTGGTATGCAGTATAACAATTTTATAACACACTTGTTTTTAAATCTCAGCTGATACAACATTCCTGTGAGATAGGCAAATGGGTATAGAATCCCCTTTTGGAGGCTTGGTAAAGTAGCAGTGTTTAATTCTTTTCCTTCCATTCCATAAGAGAGCCGTAGCCAGGGAGGATTGAAACCTGGTGTGCGGGGAGCCCCTGGCTCCCCCAGGCCTTCCCATACCTGCCGCCCTCACTCCTCACCTGGCATCCACAGGTGGGAGGGTAGGGGGGACAGCTGGTAGTCCGGAGCCTCTGACTGAGGTCTCCACCTCCCTGAAATTCCCACTCCAGGGTGAGTGTGGTGTGGGGCACGGGGAAGGCCCTAAACCAAAGGGTGGCCCATGGCCAGCCTCCTCTCCACTCCCAACCCGACTGCCTGTCACCCTGAGCCATTATTCCCCAAGCTGGGCAGAAAATAGCTCACTCAAGAGAATTATTTTTGTCTGTTAAACGTCAATCCTGGATTACTGAAAAGCCTGGCTGCAGAAGTGTGTTTCAGGACAGGAGGAGTACTGGGAAAAGTGGTGAGTCGGGGAGCAAAGGGGAAGCGGTGGGTGGAGGGGTACCACCTCTTCCCCCAGGGGCTGCGATGGCCACAAGCACTGGCCTTCTTGCCTAGAAAGCTGCTCATCAGGCTGCCTGACCAGCGGCCACTCCAGCTGACAGTGTGCAGCCTGCCCAGCCAGCTGGAGTGCAGTTCACTCACAGCTCCTTTGATTGAGTGCAGGCCCTGAGCTGGTCCATCAGATTCCTTCCCCAGGGATGTTTGCCTCTGCCCGAAGGAGTGTTGAGTGAAGGGGGTGGAAATTCTGTTACCTGGTGTGGAGGTCCAGGTGGGCAGCTGGGGGGCTGCAGACAGCCAAGGAGGGAAAGAAGTTGTTGCTCTGGAGTATAGGCCTCCTCCCCCTCTTAAGTACCTGGGAAAATGATTGTAAACTAATAACTAACATTGGTACAGAGTATAGCAATTTTATAACGTGCTTTTTTTTTTTTTTTTTTTTTTTGTGGTACGTGGGCCTCTCACTGTTGTGGCCTCTCCCGTTGCGGAGCACAGGCTCCGGATGTGCAGGCTCAGGCAGCATTGAATGCCACTCTGTGTAGCAAATCTGTTCCATCTTTGCCCCTGGGTACCAGAGAAAAACAAGGAAGAGGAAGATAGCCAATGGGTAGGGTTGGGGGAGGGGGGTTTAGTTTGGAGAGGGTTCATGGGTTAGGACAAAGGCCACTATTTCCTACCACTTTGTGGCCCCAGGGAAGAATCCTCCAGCGGTTTGGCCTGAAACACTGAAACAAGAGGGTTATCTTCAATGATAGCTCTAAGGGGAAGGCTGTGCTTGTGTCATGTCATCGGCCAGCAGTGAACGTGGACATCTGGACCCAGGGTAGGGGCTGGCGTGTGCCCACACATGCAGCGGACTTCCTACACACGTCCATGGCTCAAGTTGTTTGTGACCATAGTGTGTGTGTGGTTGGTGCCCTTAGAGGGATTCCTGGCAACAGGGAAGTGACCTTGTTGACTGGGAGAGAGGAGTAAGCCGAGCGCACTGGTGGACGCAAATGTGGGGACTGGTGTGTTCCGTGGTAAGGCAGCTCTCCCTGCGCCCGGCAACCGCATCTGGCCACCCTGGACAGATTGATGCATCAAATAAGGAGTGACTGGTGATGTGCCACTGAATTGTTCACAACTTCCATCTGCCCTTGTTGAATCTTTTGTTCTTTCTTTGGGTTTTCTCTCACAAAAAGTATGTTTTCCTATTTAGCTGGGCAGGATTTTCCAGAATTCTCTCCTCTACCTCTCCCTTCCAGCTCAATTACTGATGGAATAATCCCAGGGTAAAGCATCCTCCCCCGCAAAGGAGAACAAGGGGTGTGCACCAGGACGGTAGAAGAGGCCCACTGCCTTCCTGACCTGGGGGGCCCTTTCTCCTTGAGCAGTTGGGAAGGAGGCCCATTTTTACTTCCTTCACAAAGCTCAAGGTCAATTCCAGTTGGAATGGGAAGCTGAATGGAGTCTGAAAGTTTTTGGTTGCAAAATATCATTGCAGTAATTTAAAATTCCTGGTATTCAAGACTCAGTGTGTTTACGAGAAGAAGTACACTCGGTAGAGGAAAGAATGGAATTTACTTCCGACTGAAATGAGTGTGGTCAGTTGGTTTATTTCTTTCTTGTGTTCCCTCTCTCTCTCCAGCCATATGGAGCTAGTTTCTCCACCTCCAAAATGCTCTTTCCCTTTTGCCTCATAGCATTTGCTCACATGGTATCACCTGCCCGGACCCCTCTTTACCCTTCTCACCACTGCCATGTTAAACTATGGTCCTTTCTGTCTCAGTTGAGGGGCAGAGAAGTGACCTCCTCTAAAGAACCTCTCTCCCTCTCCAAGACCAGGCCAGGTGCTCTCCCACGTGCTCCCGTCACACCTGTGCCTACCTGTATTGCAGTGCAGATCTGAGTTGGAGATTCCT
The DNA here is from genome assembly GCF_964341445.2 of Mesoplodon mirus. Lineage (NCBI taxonomy): Eukaryota > Metazoa > Chordata > Mammalia > Artiodactyla > Ziphiidae > Mesoplodon > Mesoplodon mirus. The sequence goes on along the minus strand of NC_138987.1, from coordinate 54,558,362 downwards.
GTTTGTCTCCCTCAGTAGAGTGTAAGCTTCATGAGGGCCGGGTCTCTGGGCGGCTCACCGTGGTGTCTCTGAGTCCTAGTATACAGCATGCCACATAGTCAGTGCTTAAAACCAGGCAGGGGTCACCATCATAGATAAGGCATCAGAGGCCAGAACCAATACCCAGCACAGTGTGAGGCCAAGAAGAAATGCTGTGGCCTCCTTGGCCCTCCAATATGGGCCCCAAGAAGAAATCTACACGGCACAGCAGGATGGCTGGAATTCTGACCAAACAGAAGCCCTGGAAAAGCTCTATTGGGGAAATCATTCTACACAGGAACTGAGTAGCAGCTTGGGGGTGTCTGCTGCTACCCTCTAAAGTAAATGGAAGCCTCCCCACTTGGCCTCTTCCTGAGAAGCCTCATGAATATGTGAGAAGTGTTCACCTCTTCACTAATAATGCAGAACAGAGACAGGATGCCTTTGGGTAAATCAGCCCCTTATGGGACTGGAGCTGTCTGGTAGAGAGTTACCCAGCCACACCCATCTCAGAGGACCCTGGGATCCCTCATGGATTCTGACACAGGCCTCAGAATCTATCCTAGGATAAGTGAATGGCTTTCCAGGGCTGCCAAGAGCTGCTGGCAGCCCACTGAGCCAGAGCCAGCCCAGTGCTTAGGTTAGGGGCCACGACAGGGCCACGCTGCTGCCAGGGGGGCTGCAGCCCTTACTGCCCCGCCCCCGGATCCAGCCCCCTGGCCTCTGCCAGCCTTTCCCATCACTCTGCCTTCCAATGCCTGCTGTGGTGGCCGTGAATGGGGCGAGGAAGTGCCGCTGCCCTGATAACCGACAGGGGGCGCCCCCGGGCTGCTGAGCAAGGTCCCACTAAGGGGAGAACAGATACCCTATAAGCTCTGGATGCCAGAGGAGGTAGGAAAGAGACTCATGGGGTGAGACAGGGAAAGGACGCGCTATGAGCAGAAGCGGTGAGCAACCGGTGGCACCTTGGGAGTCACGGCCTCATCTTCCTTGTGGAGGAAAAGTCCAGATGTGTAGCTCAGCTTCTCTGCTTGTCAGGGAGAGATTAGAACAATCCATTCTCCCTACCCCGAGCAGCCAGATTTTTAGGAGTCACAGCCAATGGGTGGGGTAGTCCGTTTATTCCCAGTTCAGCAGATATGTGGCTCTCTGGGCAATGTTTGTTTGGGGTGGAGCCTCTGGGATGGAGAACAGGCTTCCTGGCCTCAACGGCACCTCTCTGGGCCCTGAACTCTCCACAACTGTACTAACAACAGGAACTGCTCTAATAATGAGAGCAAACATATAAAGCTCCAGTGTGCCGGGCCCTGTGCTGAGTGCTGCACAGAGATCTTGGTCCCCGTGACCGCCTGTGACCTGGGCACTATCATGTCCCTATTTGTAGATGAGGGCACAGGGACGGGTTCTGGGGGAAGCTGGACAGTAGTCAGGTAGCCAAGGGTGTCAGGCTGGCCGAGGTGATTGTGGAGGTGAGCAAGGGATCTGATGCCAAGGATCGTGAATATCTCCCTTGGAGCTGGCAGGACCTGGGACTTGGGTACTACCTTTCCCACAGTGCAGGAAGAGTCTGAGGGATTCAGAGATTGCATTGATCCCAGCAGGCGTAAACTTGGGCCTACATGAACTTGGGCTGGGGACCAGCAGTCAGAAAGATGCTTAAGCTGGGTAGAGGGTCATGGGGCACTAAAAACTGGCCTTGGAAATCGCTTGGGAGAAAGAAGCAGCTCTCTCCTGTTGTCCTGGGGCCATTTTTTGTTTTTTAGAAAATCAAGGAAAATCCCATTTGGCCATCAGTTGCATCAGCAATCCCAGGGGTTCAGGTGTCCCCAGAGGAGGGTTAGATCTGCTCTCCCTGTATTCTTGGTCCTCTCTTTGGGCTGCCTCAGTTTCTACTCCTTGGTCTCCAAGTCACTGGACAAAGAGCCTCCTTGTCCCATCAACTTCCACCTGTGGCAGATGCCCCAGGGAAGTACTCCCACCCTAGTATCCCAGGAAAGCCACCCAGAGGAGTGAGATACACCCAGGCCAGGTGTATCCTACCTCCCTCTAAAATAGTCCCTCACTGTCTTGAGTCCTCATCCATTTTTTCAGGCCAGAGAAGCCGGATGTGGGAGCAGAGTTGGTCAGGCAGGAGCGAGTGGGTACCCTCACCCACCACTTTGTTTTTCTGTATTGCTTGTAAGGATGGAGTCAGTGCTGGGTGGTGTCACTGCAGTCTGCCTCAGGGCCTCCTCGTGGCCTCTCCACAACTCCCCTCCTCTGAAGAATGAAATTCATGCCCCCTTCCGTGGCCTGTTTCTCTCCCACCTCACTCTGTTCCCCTGGGAAGCTGCTTGGGCTGGTGATGAGAGGTCTTGGGACCTGGCCAGGGTGGGGTTGGAGAAGCATCCTCCCTCCTTGTGTGGCCTTTGACAACTCGCTTTCCCTCTGGTGGCTTCAGTTTCTTCTGCTGTAAAACCAGAGAGATTGGGCTGCAGCTACGAATGGGCCGGTTCCCTCTGCTTCACCGGCCACTGTCGCTGCCCACGCTTTCCGGAAGGGACAGGGCATGGCCTGCCTGTTACCTGGAGAACAGTAATCAACCCAGAAATCTTGTTGACAAAGCTGAGGGCTGAGTTTCCACTGGAAAAAAGCAGCTTGCAGGAATAATTGTTGTTGATAAGAAGTGGAAATATATCTAAGTAAGCTACATATCTCCTGTCCCACTGCCTAGAGCTTTGTGGGTTCCTGCCTTTGGGTTTTGCTCAGCTCCAAGAAGCTACCAGTGCTCCCAAGAGTGACAGGACCATCTGCTAAGAAAGAGCCTTGGTGAATGCCCAGTAGAGTGGGAGTCTGTAGCATGGCTTCTCTGGGGTGACCTGCTAACCCGTGACACCGTATGGGGCGTCAGTTCATGACCTTTACCAGGTTCTCAAAGGTGACGTATATTCCCCAAGAAGTTAATTAAGAAGCGCCTTCAGGGGTAAACTTATTCCTGAAACTGCTGGATCATCAGCCACTTAATTTCCCATCCTTCAGTCAGTCATTAAACAGTTTGGTCCACCTCAAGCATGTTCTTAGAGCTGCAGTGCTGGGGGCCAGCCTTCCCTGGAAACAACTGAGCCTAAGACAGAGGTGGCAGGCTGCCTTGGCAGAATTTATGCAGCTACTCACACTCTTCCACAGGGCCCTTTTCTTGGGCTGGAAACTTCTCTCCAGGTGAAGCCAAGGAGGCAGATGATGTCTGCACTCACCACCTTATTCACTGCCCTTGTGGGAATCATGATCGTACCTGGGACGTTTATGAGGTCTAAATCAAAATTAAATGTAGCCAGGCTAGCTTCCTGCGCTTCTCCCCGAAACCTCACTTGCATCATAAACTTTGTAATTTTTTTTTAATCTTTTCATGACAGTTTCCCAGCAGATGAGGAGTGTGCTTCTTTTTCTAATGTGTGTGGTAGTATCACATGGTGGCCCTACCAACCCCTCCTCCAGAGACACTGTGGGAATGGCCTAGTAGATTCATCTTAGATGGCTGCGGAGAGCTGATCTAGGACCAGTGGTTGAAAACTGTAGGGGCTATTTCATCTGTGCATAATGAAGAACTTTCTAAGCATAGAGCCATCCAAAGAGTACGGATTACCGTGGGAGATAGTTCTCCAACAGAAAAGATATTTAAATCCAGGCTAGAAAACTGGCTAGAATATTATAGAAGCGATGTAAGATGGTTGGAGTAGGTGGTGTTGAGTTTCCTTCCAACCTTGAGATATTCTGAGATGACTGGTATCCACTGGGTTTTACTTTGGAAATTGTAGTCTTCAGAAAATAATTTCTGAATGTTCTCAGCCACGTTTAAGATGTGTGTGTGTGTGTGTGTGTGTGTGTGTAGGAACTGGGGAGATAGTGGGGGAAGAAAGAAATGGGCCAAGTTCTAACTCTACAGTACACTTTCCTCTTTCCTTGCCCTCATTTCCACTCTAACCCCCTCAGCTTCTTCTGGGAAGTAATGCTGAGACTTCTCTGGAGAAAGAATGTGGGCTTATGTTGGGGATGGTAAAGAAGGAAGAAAAGGCATTACCTCAACTGGCCATGATACTGCCGTGCCTAAGTTATGCCAGAATAAAGAGACAGCAAGTAAGAAGTTGGGTAGGTCATACAGCGTTCAGCACTCTATGGACAGAGTTGCAAGGATGATGAAATGAAAACAACAAGAAAAGGGCGTGCACGCATAAGCACATGTGCACTTGTGGCTGGCGTGCTCACAGGCCCATCCGCTCCAGAGAGAGCCCAGCATGTGGTTGATTCCGTTTGGGCCGATTTTAGGAAGGAGAGGAATTTTCTCCCCCTCTGCTGGGAAATCACTTAGCTTTGCATTTCTTCCTAGAAGGAGAGGGAACTTTGAGCTAATGTCAACAATTAGAAAGCCTGTTTTGATCAGTCCAGTCCCAACCCTGCTGAGGGAGGCCCCTCTCCTGGGCTCCCAGTCCCCACAGGACCCAAAGGGGCCACATCACTCCCGCCCTTCCTGCCCCTTAGCATCTGAGGGTGAGGGGGCCTCCCCTGTTACTGGGAGGGTTGGGGAGAGCGCTCAGTGTAGGAATTTCACTTCCTCAATGGTCTTAAGGCCTCATCATGATGGGAATTCAGCCTTGGAGTTGCATACTTTCAGAGCTAGGAAAGACCTTAGAAGTCAGACCTCTGTCTGCCGCTTGGTCCTCCTAGAGTCGCAGCTTTACTGCCCTCAGGACTCCGAAGAGGGTCTAGTGAATGCAGCACAGTTAAACTGAGCCCTGTAGCACACTTCGATCCTTGTCTTGCCAGGGCTCTCCCCAGGACACCCTGCAGTCCCCACCGTACAAGACTGTCCTAGGTGAGACTCTGCCTGGGGATGCCCATTCAGCAGAAGTCACTGGAAGATGGGGTGTCTGTTGTGTGAGCTGACGGGCAGATGTGTGGGAGAGGCAGTGGTTGTGGCTTCGATGACTGGAAGGAAACACATTATCTCCTCATTTCTTGCTAAATCAAGGTCAGGCCTGGGGTCAGGCTCAGACAGGGGTTTTGATGTGGGATGCTGACCCCGGAGGAATGGAAGCCAGGGGCTTTCTGCAGAGCTGAGCTGCTACCCCTCTGCTTCTCCGAGGCTCTATACTAGGGGTTTGGGTATTTCTAAAGCAGGGCAGGAGGGGTTGGCTCTGGGGACAGCCCCAGCAAAGGCAGTGGGATGCTCTTATACTCAGAACATGAATTGGGGGTGGGGGGTGTATGACGTGGCAAAGCGGGTGGTATTAAGCTGGGGGTTTTTCCACTTGTTTTTTTTCCGCCCTGTGTCTTTACCCCACTTTCCATGCACTTGGACCTACAGGCTAAATCTAGGACAATCTTTCCTAAAAGGACAGCCCAGTAGTGCAAAGTTGCATGGGGAGGAGAGGCCCATCTTTTGAATGGGGTTTTCCCAGGTAAGAGGGGTTGGCTGGCAGAAGAGAGATCCTGGCTGATTTGGGAGCCTTGGAAGAAAAAGTGCCACGACATTCTTCCGTCGTGACCTGGGGGTTGCCCTGTCTGCTCCTCCCTGACTTAGTGGCAGTGAAGGGAGTCCAGGGCACAGGGTGAGGAAATGACTGAGTTATCTCCCTTAGGAAAAGTAGAGCAGAGACTCAGGGCTCAGCTGCCTCGGTTCAGATCTGGGCTCCAAAGGCAATCATCTCTGTGCCTCAGTTTCCCCATGCCTAAAATAGGGGTAGTAACAGTACCCGCCCGCGAGGTTGTTGTGAGGATTTAATGAGTGAGGGTACAGGAGGAACTTGAAGCAGGGCCCGGCGTGAGTATTAGCGCCTGTGCTGGTGATTATCACTGGGGTGTGTTGAGTTGGCAGGAGGCAAGGGCAGCCCTTGGCCATTGCGGGCAGCCAGCCTGTCCTCGTTTGGTCCCTGGCACCACCACTGGCCTGGCCGTGGGACCTGGGGCAAGTCTCTCAAAGTGCCCTACCTGGAGTTTGGTTTTGCCATCTGTAAAATGGGACTGCCCCTCATCTCACAGGACTGTTCGGAGGTTACATGAGATCCCGGGTGGCACATAGTAGATACTCAAACACTTTCTCTTTAAGCTCAGGGCTGGCAGGCTACCTGGATCTCAGGTCTGACTTCTAAATATCTTAGGGGCTGAGAGCAGGAAAGCAGTGGTCCTTTCTGTACCCATTTGGTCCTTACCTCAGCCTTCCCGAGGAGCAAGCAGGGAGTCTGGGAAATTGCTAAGGCCATGGGGTAGAATCCAGAAGAGCCCGGTTGGCTGGGGGGCCTTGGGCAGTACAAGCAGCAAGAGCAGAGGAGAGCCTGGCTTGGAGGAAGTGGCCATATGTCTGTGCCCTGCAGGTACCCCTCCTCCACCCACGGTCCTTGGGAGTGGGCCAGCCATGTTCACGTTATCTCAGTAGGGTCCACTGACACTTTCCTCAGTTGTTCCTTGGGGGTGGGCAGTGCCTGAGGGGGTGGTAGATGGGTCCGTGGGCTGGCAGTCTTAGGACTGGGCCCGGGTCTTGGATGCCCCTTGGGCTCTCCCCTTCTCTGCCTAGTCGGGCCACGAGGAGGCAGTGAAACAAAAGCTGGGGGTCTGAACCTTCCCCACATGGGGTTTGCCTGAAAGGCCTTTGCCAGGGTTCGGGGTCAGGCACCTGCGTATCTATTATCTCCCCAGCCACTTCCTACTGGCGTCAGGGAAGGGAGGAAGTGTGTGTGTATTTGTCTGTCTGGGTGGGCAAGTAGCACTGAGTGTGGGTGGAAGTGGGAAGGGTGAAATTCCACCAGCCCCACCTTGGTGACCCATCACGCCACTGAGACCCAGAGTCTGGACACTAGAGTCAGCCCACCTTCAGCCTTGGCCGAGGCCGGAGGTGTTGAGCATGTCTGGGGAAGAGCTAAAAGTGGCAGAAAACATCCTGTTTGAGAGCGGTGCGTTGCTGTATTTAACCCCTGCGGCACCTGCCCCGCCTACACCCAGTCTCCACAGACAGCAGATCCCAGACACCTGTCTTTGAAGCTATCCCAAGAGGCCAGGGCTAACCTGCACCATTCCCAGTTCCCGAGTGGCCTCTGCCATCGCCCGGGCACCAGTCTCCTTCCCGCCCTCAGCAGCCTGCCAGGCCCCCCTCTGGCTCTGCGAGCATCCTTAAAACCCGGGCGTGGGGCCGTGGGAGCAGTCGCGCTCCCTTGGAAGAAGCCCACCCTCCCCTCCTAGCACTCTCTGGTGCGCTTTCCATTTGCCCTTGTGCTGGATGCCACTCCGACTCCTTCCCGCAGCTCTTGCTGCCCCCGGCCTCAACGGAGGGCTGTTCCTGGCTGCTAGCTGGGCTCCCGCCCCTTCAGTCCTCCCAGTGATGACACCGCATGTCTGCCCCCAACAGATCACTTCCGTCAAGTTTTCAGTCCCTGATCTAGGGACTAAAGCCCCTGGAAGGAGCCTCTCATCCTGCTTGATGAGCTCTCCAGCGGTGAGGTCAGCGCTGAGCTGTAAAGTGCTTCCCCCGTTTCATTTCAGGGTCCTTCTGGTTGGAAGCGTCTGCGAGCCCTCACAGAAGGGCGCCTCTGCGCGCGACTTCCCTTCCCTCCTTTGCTCCTTCAGGTGGGTGTTTCCTCCTCAGCCACAGCCTCCTGGCTTTCTGTTTTCCGGGGGGCGAGGGGAGGTGGGCATGGGAAGGCGGCGGGCAGGGGGAAGAGGAGATATTCCCTTGCCCTTGGCAAACGTGGGTCGGTCCAGTCCTGTGTCAGCAGAGTCCTCAGCAGCCCGCGGTGGAGACCTGGAGCCAGGCTGATCGGGGTGAGGCCTCAGAGGGAGGGGCTTGCAGATGCCCAGGCCAAGACCCCAGGGGGCCATCCAGCATGGTGAGGTTTCCTATCCAGCTCCCAACTCCTTTCTCTTTCCTGCCCTCCATGGTCTCTGCCTGTCACTCCTGGCACTGCCAGATCTCAGGCCATATGTGCCTGGGACTCTTCTCCACCTCTGGACTCTTGGTCCTGGGCCCTGGCTTCTTGGTAGCAGCGCATAACCCCAAGCAGGGCTGAGCTGTCTCTCAGCTCACCTGAAATTGTCCTGTTCACTCTGGGCCTCTGGCCGCCGGGTCCAGCCTTCTGTCAGGCCTAACCCAGTGCCTGGGGTCCCACCCCCGGGCCAGGAGCCTTCCTGCCGTCACTCTCTTGCAGGAAGGCGCAGTTGCCCAGCTGTGGTGTCATGTTGTTTCAGTTCTCTTGCATCAACACATCTCCAGTGAGCCCAGATGATGCTGAATACTTGTTGTACTGATCTGACTGATTTCCTTCCACCCTCACATTTAATTTCTCTTTTTTCCACCAAATCCACCGGATGTTTGGTCGCTGGATGACACAGACTCTGTAGCAACATCACGATGACTGGGAATTGCATCATCTCAGCTGACCTGGGGTCAAGCCACAAGCATCCTAGACAGTTTCTCTTCTTGCCCCACAATGGTATTGGGTCTCTGGGATCCCTGCCCACGTCTGGGATGTGGGTGACACTCCAGGAGCCTGGAGTCAGCCTGGACTTAATATGGGCTATAGGGACAGTGTTGACAAACCCAAAGGCACTCTCTTTTATTTTTAGTTGTTTTACAGTTATGCAATGTTTTATGTAGCATATAAAACAGAAAATAGAGTTTTAGTAGTAGTAATAAGAATAATAAGACACTGTATACCTACCACTCAGAGAAATGGAATATGGCTGCTACATAATGCCTCTGCATGCCCTCCCCAATCTTACTCCCTCAAAAATTTCTGTGAATCATTCCTTTGTTCTTTTTTTTTTAAAAGTGTTTCTCTCTCTGTCTCTGCATGTGTATATATATAAACATTATTGTTTAACAAGTATCAACCTAGCTGTGATAGGGATGGGCAACAGGGTCACTATTATTACTTTAAAGTTCCCAGGAAAAGAAGAGCTGAAAGAGAAAGTTAGGGGATCCAATACATCTGTCTGTGATCAGGGCCCCTCTGCCCCTGCAGGACTGACAATACCTGTCCTTATCTGTCCAGCTTCCTTTGTTTGGCTTGAAGCTCTTGGTGAGATTTTTCTTTTTGTAAGATTAAGTATTCGTTTTGTGCACTTTGTAATTATAGTTGCTAGAAAACCTCAATGTTTGGGCTTCTCTGGGCCTCATTTGTAAAAACAAGTGATAATAATAGTACTTGCCTCACTGGGGTGAGATGAAGATGGACTGAAATAAGACCTTACCAGGCATTGTTGTGTCAAACCTAAGCTCAGATTGAGAGCCTAGTCATTGGAAAGAAGCTTGGAGCTTCCCAAGGGCCCCCGGAAGCTACCTCTCTCCCTTCAGTGGGAGGACGTGGCACCAGGGTAGGAGTGGGTAGGGTGCTTGTCCCCTCACCACTGGCTTTCTCTCTTGTTTCTCTTCTGTCCTGAGGGACCCTCCTGCCCTGGAGCCAAGGCACTTAAACCTGTAACAACCCATGTGAGCACTCAGATAAAAGTGGGAGGAAGCAGGGTCTGAAACCATTTCAGGGAGGCAGGAGGGACCCCAGAAGCAGCTCTGAGCTGACAGCAGTGGGGATCAGGGGCAGCGGGTGAAGCCAAGGCCCCAGTTTGCTCAAGGGAAGACCTGTCAGCGCTTCCTGAGAAGGATCTCCCAAAGCTATATATTTTGTTCCCTCTATCTCCTTCCCCACTTTCTTCAAGTGTGAAATCCATCTCTAGATAATGCCTATTTGTAAAAGCCATCTCTGAAAACAAAATTAGTTCACTGTATATGACTCACATTACTGAAAAAAAAAGAGAGAGAAAAAGACTGATGAATTTGGTACCAGGACCGCAGGGGCACAAGTCCTGTCCATCCTGAGCTGCAGGGCGGCGAGGACCTGGCACGACAGGGTCTGATTTGGGCACATAGTCTATCCTCTTCCCCTCGCCCTGAAGGAAAGAGGGGCTGAGGGTTTCCCTCTGCGTTGGAGGCTGTTGGAGGGCCCTCGTCCCTCCTGGAGGGGACACTAGGCGAGAGAGTCCTCTGACCTGCGGCAGGTCCCCCTCTGAGGTGGAGCTGAGACCAGTGGCGTGTGTATGTTCATTCGCATAATCCTTCCTCTCACCTGGTGAAGAAAAACGCATTCTTCAGATGAGGACAGTGGGGTGCAGAGAGGCTGAACATCTTGCCCAAAGTAGCCCAGCCTGTAGGCAGCAGGCACAGCCTCTGCTCCCTGGCACCTTGGTTCCAGGCCACGCCGTGAGCATCACTGCAGCGCCCCTCCACAGTTTTGCTCCGAACTGGGTTAGGAGTCCGCCTTCTGCTCGAGGCCAGCGGAGTGTCAGGAGGGTGAGCTGGGGACCGAGAGCCATGAAGGGAGGGCACCAAAGAATCCTGCTCCGGCCGGGGAGCTGCCCAGCTTTGCTGAGCTCCTGGCGGAAGGGCCGCCAGCCGGCCCTGGCACTGTCTCACCCCTGCCTGCTGTCCTTGCAGGGATGGAGGCGATGGCAGCCGGCACTTCCTTACCTGACCCCGGCGACTTCGACCGGCACGTGCCCCGGATCTGCGGTGTGTGCGGAGACCGAGCCACCGGCTTCCATTTCAACGCTATGACCTGCGAAGGCTGCAAAGGCTTCTTCAGGTAAGTCCTCCCCAAGGACGACGGGAAGGAGAGGAACAGGGTTTCCCAGAAAGAGACCCTGCATTTTCCGTGTCTCCTTCCCTACCAGGCCCGGGAACACGCCAGCTCTCACAGCCCCCAGGGGCGATAGGGTCTCGAGGCTGTCTTCTTCCTCCTCTGCCCTCAGCTCCAGCTCGTCCTCTGACCCCCTCAGAAACTGCTTTCCTGAGGTGCCATGTAGGTCCCCATCCTTCCATTACCCCTTGACCCGCAGCCCCCTGCACCGACCCACGTGTCTGTCCGCCCGGAGCAAACCTCCTACCAGCTGATGATCACAGCTTCCTAATCCAAGAGACCGGCATGGCCTCGGGGAGGCCCAAGAACTTGGCCTCAGAGCTTGCCCTCTCCCCACCCCCCATCCAAATCAAACCATTCCCTGGAACAAGGGAAACTGCATCCCTGATTGGACCTCCATAGTTGATCTGTTGCCCAGATCTGCATCCACGGCTTCCTTGTCCCAGGTTGGAAAACCACCCTCAGAATGCTCAGGAAGCGCAGGCATTCCTGTTTGGTCAGGGCCAGTTTCTCTATGAGCAGCCTCCTCTCTTCTCATGTGAGCCCAGCATTACCAGTGTAAACAGTATGGGAAAGTACTAGAAAGGCTAGACAAAGGCTGTTCCCATCCAGAACCAGGGAGGGAGGATAGAGAAGTGATGCATTACAGGATGGGATTGTGAGCCATGAGAAATTAGCATTTGGCATATTTTGGAGAGAGAGAAAGAGAGAGAGAGAGAGAGAAGCCTGCAAGAAGGTGACCAAAAAAGAGCTTCTGTATAATAGTCTTGTTGGAGGTGAGTAAAACTAAGGGCAAGGCTTTAGCCATCAAAGAGTGGGAAGAGTCAATCAAGTCCAGAACAAGGACTCCCATTTCCCTGAACGGGCATCGAGGGCAGAGTGAATCAGAGGCCTCAGGATGTCTGTGGTGCTCCCCTCCAGCTCGGGGACCCCTGGGCTCAGGGACTCACCTGCCCTCTGTCTCGGGAGCTGGCAGGCCCAGAGTTTCACTGCCTTGAGCAACCGCTGGGCCACGGGCAGGGTTTCTGTGGGTGCTAACTGCCTGTGTGGCCTGGCACTGGTTGCCTACTGAGCTCAGGAACCAGACCGACAGCGTCGCTGGTTCCAGGTCCTGTTGCCACGTCTCTTGTTCCTCTGGCCTGAAGCCCGTGCTTTCTGCAGGGTGGGCCTTCCCAAGCCCAGGCCTTGTGTCCCAGGTGCCACCTGGACCCTTTGCTGCCAGGGCCTGGGGATGGGGAAGCTGCCTTCAGAGTGAAAATGGAGAAGGAGTCTGTGTGCTCGCATCAGGGCCTGCTTCCCATCTTAAAACCAGGCAGAAATGTGTGAGCTATAATGCTACCGTGCCGTTAATTAATTGTCTGTCTTTGCTCAAATCTCTCGACTTCTCTATGTTTCAGTTACCCCAACTAACCACATGGGTGTATAAATACCCGACCCCTCTAGTATATAGAATAAAATGAGGATTAATGAAAGAACGTATACAAAGGTGTTTTGAGAAACAAAGCACAATAGAAATATCTACATATTTGAGCCTGATGGTTCAATACTGACGTCCTTTGTGGAACCTTGCCCTAATAAACAAAAGTCTCTCCAGCCATCCACCCTCCTTCTGTTTTCTCTTTCACACACTGCCTCCCGGATTTTAATGAGCATCTGTGATCCGAGCATTGGACTAGGAGCTAGGGACATGGAGACCCAGACAAAGGTCATATCTCCTCAATCTGTAACCCAAACGTCTCCAACTGCTCTCAGGGCTGTTTGGTTGATTCATGGACCCCACCCCAAACCCCCTCTCTTTCCAGGTCACCACCCACTGGGATTCTGCTCTGAGAGATGGGACTCTTAGGTGGCTGCTTATTGGATTATGACATGTGGGAGTTCCTCACTAGAGAAGCTCCGATCCCTGTGCACCTGGGCTTGCTGCCCTCAGACACACCACTAGGCGGTGAATCCTTGGGACAGACCCATTAGGCATCCGGGTGGAGGCAGGACAGTCTCCCTCATGTCCAGAGCCAGGTTTGGGAGATACCAACAGGACAGGGATGGCAGGTTTGCACATTCAGGGCACCACGGACCAACAGTGTGGCTTGCTGCACGTGGGCACATTATGCTACTGTAACCCAGCCTTAGCCCCTATCTCTGAGATGCCTCAGAGTTCTGCTGCTGGCTGATGGCCACAATCCCTGCCTGCAAGGCCTGACATTACCAGCAGCAGGCTGCTTTTATCTTGTTACCCTGACCTCGGTCTACCTTATATCTTTACTATCTCTGCCTTGATGACTGAGCCAGGCTGCACTATCTGAAGAGCCAACATCTCTGTTGTTTGGCTTGAATTTTGTTTTATAAATACACACACAAACGCACACATGCATGCACGCACCGTTGATCTTCACTGTTTGTGGAGTCCGTATCTGCAAATTTGACTACCTGCTAAAATTTACTTGTAATCCCCAAATCAATACTTGAAGCACTTTTGTGCTCATTTGTGGACACGTGCAGAGTGGAGAAAAATTCGAGTCTCCCAATGCACACGTTCCCAGCTGAGGCCACGCAAGACATCCTGCCTCTGCTTCAGCTCTCACGCTGTAAACAAGTGTCTTTTTCTTGGTCTATTTAGTGCCACCCTTTTTGCATTTTTGTACGTGATGGTGATTTCACTGCTCAAGATGGCACCCAAGCCTGGTGCTGAAATTCTGTCAGGTGCTCCTAAGCACAGGAAAGCTACAGGTTGCCTTACAGAAAAAAGACGTGTTAGACAAGCTTTGTTCAGACGTGAGCTATAGTGCTGTTGGCTGTGAGTTCAATGTTAATGAATCAACAATATGTGCTAAATGAGGTGCCTTTAAACAGATAACACACATGAAACAAAGTTATGTACTGCTGGATTGACGAAAATGTTGTGACCAGAGGCTCTCAGGAACCTAACCCGTATTCTCTTAGGAGCGATGGTTCAATATTTGCTGATGGTTCAATATTTGCTTGATAGAACATAACTACCTCGAATAACAAGAATAGACTGTCTATATGTAATTTCTTCTCTTCTTTCCCCCCCTTCCCCTACTTCTCCTCCTTTGCTTCGTACAAATTCTGTTTGATATTCTTCCACTTTAGTCTATTTCAAATAGTTGTTCGAGAATTCCATTGTCACATATCTGTTTGTGAAATCTTGATGCTGGGAAGGAAGGCCTCTGTCAGTGGGAGGTACTTCTCTGTGTCGGGTACCACATCCTTGAGAACACAAAGATAACACAAGTCCTTGCTGTCAAGGAGCTCACTCAACCCCACAGTAGCAGTTCTCAAGGCAAGAGCATTACTTCGGTGTTGAGTCATTGGCTATTTTCTAAGCCCTGGGGTATAAGCCCATTTGACCATTTAGTGTTTGATTGACTTCTAAGTCAAGCTAAACCACTCTAGAAGCTAGAGCTCTGGTCATCCCAGCAGGTCCAAGACTCATAATCAAACCGAAGTGTGATTATGGGGGTTGGTCAGTTCTATTGATCCATGGTCAGAAATTAGAGACTATTGCCGGCCAATTCCTCCTGCAAGTTATTTCATGTTGTTTCTGCTTCTTGCTCCTCTGGAATACATGTACTTACTCAGAGAAAGATTTCTAGTGTGAATAAAAGATTGGCATGGGCAGGCTTCTAGATGGTTATATGTCTTGGTAATAGGTTAACAACCAGAGCATAAGCAAGAGACATAGGAGGAAAATATGTAAGCCCACTACAAAGCATGTATATATAAACACACACACACACACATATATATAGTGATGATCTGTGGATGTGGATGAATCTCTGGTCATGAATAGCTTTGTCCAGAGTTTGATATAGGGGAAAGGTGTAAAGGACAGAAAAGAAAAATCAGAAAGACCCTTTTGATGAAGAGAATGAAGAATACTGGTGACGTTTAAGAGGTGGACTTGGAAGGCAAGGTTGAGAAACAGATCACTGCTTGCCTCTGTATGTCGTCTCCCTCCTCTTCATCAGGACACCGTGAAGCTGACATGTGCAGCAAGCACCAAGCCAACAAAGACGGTGTGGAGAAATGCCTTCTTGTTCGTGAGTCCCAAGGTTCTCAGGGACCTTGTTAATGACGGGCCTTGGGGAGCACAGGCTGGTGAGGATCCAGGAACATGAGGAGTGTTCTGGCTTTCAGGAAGTTCATCCTGACAATCTTTGCGGGAGCTGTGCTGTGAAGGGCGCAGAGCAACGGGGCAGCGACTCAAAGTGCTTAAAGGCAGTAGAGTAAATAGAGAGGGGAGGGGTGGTCGCTTGGGTCATTCTGTGGGCACAAGTGAATGAGTCACCAAGAGGTTGGTGTTGCTGGAGAGAACTTTGCCCAGGTCAGCTTGGCATCTGGCCTCTCTCCGTAGCTGCTCAAAGATGTGAACGGAAGAGAATGAGGGGGTCAGCTACGGATCAGCCAAGAGTGATGTTTAGAAGCTTGGGGGGAGGAGGCCAGAATCGTTGGAGAGGGAACGCCACTGCAGGTGTCAAGAAAGGCAGCTACGGGGCTTCCCGGATGGCGCAGTGGTTGAGAGTCCACCTGCCAATGCAGGGGACACGGGTTCGTGCCCCCGTCCGGGAAGATCCCACATGCCGCGGAGTGGCTGGGCCCGTGAGCCATGGCCGCTGAGCCTGCGCGTCCAGAGCCTGTGCTCCGCAACGGGAGAGGCCACAACGGTGAGAGGCCCACGTACCGCCAAAAAAAAAAAAAAAAAAAGGAAAAGCAGCTACGTGGACATGAGGAAGAGGGTACATTTCTTTCTGGTCAGTGTTTTATTTCCTTAGGAAGCCAGCACTCTCCTCAGGGCTCACTGGTGTGAATTCCCTCTCGACACACGCTGGGAATCCTCTCCGTGCGATGGCAGTAGAGGTGCCAGTGGAGAGGATGGCCATATGTTATCCCCTACTTCCAACCCGCCCATCTCAGATCCTGCCTCTATCCCAGTGGCTTCTCTGTCCTACAGAAGTCCTTCAGACAGCCCCTTCTTCCTGCTCATGGACTTGGAAGGGCATACTTTTTTTTTTTTATAAATTTATTTATTTTTGGCCATGTTGGGTCTTCATTTCTGTGCAAGGGCTTTCTCTAGTTGCGGCAAGCGGGGGCCACTCTTCATCGCGGTGCGCGGGCCTCTCACTGTCGTGGCCTCTCTTGTTGCGGAGCACAGGCTCCAGACGCACAGGCTCAGTAGTTGTGGCTCACGGGCCCAGTTGCCCCGTGGCACGTGGGATCTTCCCAGACCAGGGCTCGAACCTGTGTCCCCTTCATTGGCAGGCAGACTCTCAACCACTGCGCCACCAGGGAAGCCCAGAGGGCATACTTTTGACGGCTGCTCTGGCTTGGACTGAGATATGGTGGATTCATGATAAGGACCACATTATGTAAGAATACCAGAGGCTTTGGAATCAAACAGATCTTGATTCTAATCTCAGCTTTTACACTTTTTAGCTGTATGACATGAAGCAAATTATTTAACTTTCCATTGCCTTTTTGTACCACCTGTAAAATAGGGATAATACCTATCCTAATAGGTTGTTGAGAGCATTGAAGAGAATATGTAAAGTACTGGCAGAGAAGGCTCTCAGTAAGTGGTACCTATTATCACTGTCCCTTTGTAGTGTCTGAATTTCTGAGAACATACAGTCCTTTCCTCTCCTCTATCATGGAACCTGGAACATGTGTGACTTTATGTGTCAGCAAGGGTCTCTGATTAAAGGTCCCCGAACAGGAGTTAAATATCAGGTATGAGAAAGAAAGGGCTGGTCCGGGGTCTCTAGAGACCTTCACGTCAATCAAGGACTCTGTGAGACCTGGTTGGTGCTCAGAGAAACTGGACATTGCTCGCTGTAACTCACACAAGGACTGTGGGTCTAGACATCAGGAGCGACAATACATGAAGCAACAGTACATTTTGAGTTTCTCTGCCTGCAGAGTCCCACACCAGGCACTCCAGGCGTTGGTGTGAGATGTGCTCTTTGCTTCCAGGGTCTCGGATTCTCACTGCTTTCTTCAGCCACCCTTCAGCACTCCCTCCCACTGCCCCTCCCTGCCAGCTTCTCTCCCTTCTCTTTATTTAGTGCTTACTTTGTACCAGGTCCTGCTTCCTTTATTTAATCCTTACAGCAACCCCCTCTGTAAGGTTGTTTCCATTTTACAGATGTGGAAACTGAGGCATGGGCATGGGGAGATTAAATAACTTACCCAAGGTTGTGCATTAGAGTTTAAACCCAAACAGATCCATCTAACCAAAGTCTGTGTTTCATTAAAATTTTTTAAATAGCTATAAAGGGTGGGGTTTTTGTTTTTGTTTTTTGTCTGGTTAACTAGTGCCTGTGAATGGTTTTTTTAAAAAGATGTAGACAGTTCATAAGGGAACATAAGTGAAAAATGTCTCCTTCTCAACCCAATTCTCAAGTCCCTACCCACAGGATGAATTCCTGGAAGTGCTTTACTGTGTGAAAGGCTCTGTGCACTTTATATATTGGTAGATACAGGCATACCTCATTTTATTGTGCTTTGTTTTATTGCACTTTGCAGATACTGTGTTTTTTACAAATTGAAGGTTTGTGGCAACCCCGCATTGTCAGATGATAATTAATGGTTTTTAATGATACAGTATTTTTTAATTAAAGT
This sequence comes from Mesoplodon mirus, assembly GCF_964341445.2. Lineage (NCBI taxonomy): Eukaryota > Metazoa > Chordata > Mammalia > Artiodactyla > Ziphiidae > Mesoplodon > Mesoplodon mirus. The sequence continues at coordinate 54,541,050 of NC_138987.1, read as the reverse complement.
GTATTCATGGTTTTTGTAGATGTAATGCTACTACACACTTAATAGATCACAATATAGTGTAAACATCACTTTTATATGCACTGGGAAACCAAAAATTTGCGTGACACGCTTTATTGCGATATTGGCTTTATTGCGGTGGTCTGGAACCAAACCTGCGATGTCTCAATGTATGGCTGTATTGCCAAATTGCCCTCCAAAAAAGAGGCCTGCGGTCTTTACCACTGCTAACCTACCTTCCCTTAAAGTTGGTTTTTCTTTTTTAACCCACCTGCTGAGAACCCCTTGATGTCACCACACACAAATGTGCCCAGTGGGCCTCATTATCAGACCACACAGGCAGGCCTTTCATATCAGGAGCTCTGTAAGACATCTGCATCCAGACTGGGCTCTGGGATTTCTGTGACACTAGAGCTGCAGTGGAGACAAAACTCAGAGCTAGTATTAGGCCCCAGTTTTGAGTTTTACAAGGTGTGTCTCTGCTGTCAGGGGTTACCTACTGAAAAAGGACCCTCCGGTCCCAGGCCCAAGACCCTGGCCCCAGGCGCTTGATGCTTTTGTGAGCTGCTTGTCTCATGTTTTGATGAATTGGTCTCTGTTGCAAGAATCTGTCAATGTCCTTTCTCACCCTAGCTTTCTAGAAACTGCATCTATATTTAGCCTGGTTGCACCACCCCTACCACCACCCCCTTCCTGAGCTGGGGTATAATTGCCAACCATCCAGAAAATGACAGGGTCCAGGCTAAGAGCGCTGCTGAGGAAATGGGCTCCCTTGGAAAGCCAAGGCTCTTGTTTCTCAAAACCAAACCAGCTCCCAGGCAATTAGTGTTAGGAGGAAGGCAGGGCAGGGCGTGGATCTTCAGGACAAAGCACAGAGCCAGGGCTGGCCAGTCTGGCTGCCCTAAGTTCTCGTGGGCAGAGGCTAGCTGACAACCACATGTGTGCAAGTGCCCTTAGAAGGCGGGAGAACACGGAAGAACTGGGCCTCAGAGACCAGGGAAACTGTGTCCTGCCAAACAGCCATGCTGGGCCAGACAAGCCAGAAAGGCTGGCTCCAGAACCCAGGCTCCGGGAAGGGCCTGGGTCTGCCTGCTGCAGTTGGTGAGAGAGCTTTCCGGGCCCCAAAGGCTGACCCCACAACCCGGAGCATGATGACGTTGTTCGTGACGTGCAGCCTCCGTCTTCCCAGCCACTATCCAGTGCCTTGCCTCTGATTCTGTCTGTAGAGGAGCCACGAAGAGCTGGTTACTGTATGCTTTCATAATAATAACTTCAGAGCTCCAGATGTTTATAGGCTGCTTTCTGCTTTGCTCAAATAACGTGCAGACACAGTACAAGGTTGGTGGGCTTCAGGACAAGGTGTGGCAACAGATGAAAATTACAGGCTGCATTCTTACCCCCCGTCTGAGCCCTGCTGTGAGCCTGGCCAGTAGAATTTTTAACATCTTTCTTCCTCCCTCCCTTTCTCCTTTCCTTCCTTCCTTCCTTCCCTCTCTGTCTCTGTCCCTTTCTCTATCCCCCTCTCTCTCCCTCCCTCCCTCCTTCCCTCCTTTCTTCTCTCCCCCTTCCACCACCTCCTTTCTCTCCATCTCTCCCTCCTTGTCATGGTCTTGGTCCTCCTCCTCCACCTCTTTCAATCTCAATCCTGTTGCGCTTCATACTCCTAATATAAGGTTGAAAGCAAGGACACGGGTCCCCCTCCCCCAGTATTTTCATTTAACCCAGCTCTGCATCCTCTGGATTCCTACCCCAGCCTCTTGGAGTCCACTGCTGCTGTCAGGCAAAGTTGGGCTGAGCAGCTATCTTCCACTCTCCTGTATGTGAAAGCCAGGGTTAGGCTTCAGATTTACAACATGAGAAAGATAAAAGAAAGAGAGTGAAGTTTCAAAATCTTTTTTCCAAGCAAATTTGCAGTTGGAGGAGGTGCCCACTGGTGAGGGACAGGGGCAGGCCCCGTAGAGCCTGAGGAAGGAGAGACGAGCCTCGAAAGGACGCTGGGGCCCCCTCCCTCCTGGGGCCTCGGGAAGCTCTCAGCCCCCAGCACAGGGATGTGAGAGGCTTTGGCTCATGGGTCTAGAGGTGCTGTGATGTGTGTTCTTCTTGGAGCCCGCGGCCCTAGAGAATGAACAGGGTGACCTCTGAGCCAGACCAGACAGTGGGTAGGAGGACAGAGCAGCCCCTCAGCTCAGCCCCCAGGCAAAATGTGTGGTTGTTAAAAAAAAAAAAAAAAAGAAGGAAATGAGAGTTTGCTCTAATTAGAAACTTCTGGTCCTTGAGTAGGGTTAGAGAATTATGGGCATTCTGGGGCCCGAGCATTTGTGGTAACAGGTGGCGCCTCAAGTGGGAAGGAGACAAGGGAGTAAAAGGGGAGCCAATCTCATGTCTGGGAACATATCGATGTGCCCTGTGGTGATGACAGTATCTCATTTCAGATTAACCAAGGTGCTTCCATGTTCTTCTGTTCCCCTGGGAAGCTGTGGTAAACGTATGGAAGCACAAGGAAAAAGGCTTTCTGTTTCCATAGGCAAGAGCCTGGGATACAGTCTCTCCCTGGGGAGTCACTGCAGGGGCAGGACATGGCCTTCAGTGGGCTGGACTGGGGGCTAAACCACCCGAATAGCTAGCACTCCTCCACCTCCCCGTATTGCCCAGTCTGCTGGTGACCCCTTGGGTATGAGGGTTGTGATGGGGGGTTACCAGGGCTGAGGTCCAAAGCCAACAGCACCTGCTTCCCAGACCACTGGGTGGCCTTTGCCTTGAGCTGTGCTCAAGGGCCAGCTGCCTGAAGCTGTTTGCCTGTGGGTTCAGCTTCATCGAGCTCCTTGAGTTTCTGGGTATGAAACAGTATGTCCAATCCAGGAAGCTAAAAGCTGAGCCTCACATTCCTAAGGTGCCAACTTGGGAGGCTCAACTCTTTGCTAAATCGCCTCAAGTAAGTCTCTTCACCTCAGGGGTCCTATCCATAAAATGAGGACTGCCCTAAGGGTCGTAAGACTACCTATGACTACCTGTTCCTCTAGTCTCTTCTCCCTTCTCCCAGGGGTCAAGTTGGTTTGGTCCCCATATGTCCATGTCGACTGATGAACGTGTTTGTCCTAAATCCGTATGTGTTCTAGTGAATGTGAACAATAAGTCATTTTTCATCAAAAACATAACTAGTATATGACAACAGGAGAAGACGATATCGGTAGCTCATCTCCAGGAGAGGGAAAGGGTTGAGCCTGGACCTTGGCTTCTAAGGCTTGGGTATCTCCACAGCTCCTTGGAAGATGCTGTTGCTCACAGAGAAAGTGATTCTGCCACCATCTTTCCCCAGCTAAATCTTGGCACCTGTCCTGGGGCAGAAAAAGTGGGACCTCCCCTTGCTGGGGCTGGGGAGAGTAAGAGGAACCTCTAGGGTACAGATGCTGAGAAGCCTCTGGGGAGCTGTTCTTTATGCAGCCTCATAAACGTCCCATGTGCTGTGGCTGGGAGCAGGGGAGAAAGCCAGAATTAGGAAAATGAGCTTTTGGGCTTGCACGCATGCCTGTGCATGCACACACACGCACACGTGTGCACACACGCACACGTGTGCACACACACACAAATTTACATAGGCTGCGAGGTGGAGCGGGGGGCGCCAGCTAAGAGCTAAGAGCTCTTCGGTAGTTTTCTGTTCTTACAGAACTCTTAACTTCCTCTACCTTTTGGAAAGGCAAGGCCAAACCCCAAGGCACCCACCTGCTCATGTGGCTGCTTCTCTTTCTGGGCAGGTTGTCTGGATGTCTGAAGCTATGGTTTGGGCCCTTTCTCCCTTCTCTTTGCACCTGTGCACATGTCTGTCCCTGAACCGGGGATGCTCTAGTCACAGATCTCTGACTCTAGAAGACTTAAAGCTGAGATCAGCTTCATCGCCTCTCATGATGGCACTAAAGACAGTGAGGGCAACTCCGCAGATTTCAGTATTAAACTTTTTTTTTGCTAGCTAATTCACTCATATTTCCTGTGTAATAAAAAGAAAGGGAGGAGGAGAGTACTGTAAAGGTAAGTAAAACCAATGATGGGGGCAGAATAGGAAATGACTGGGCTGGGCCGCCATCCTCCTTGGGAGACATAGAGCCCCGGGGGTGGGGGTGGGGGGCATTGGCAGGTCTCCTGATCACAGCCCTCTCAGGCCACTCTCCCACAGGCAGGGCCGAGGGGCTGGGAAGTAGTGACCCAGCTGAGGGTCTGTGCTCTCTCCGCAGACGGAGCATGAAGCGGAAGGCACTGTTCACCTGTCCCTTCAATGGAGACTGCCGCATCACCAAGGACAACCGCCGCCACTGCCAGGCCTGCCGGCTCAAGCGCTGTGTGGACATCGGCATGATGAAGGAGTGTGAGTTTCAGGGGCGGGGCCTGGGCAGGGCGAGGGCGGGGTCAGGGGGCAGATCGCTGCTGTTTACCCAGGTTTGGCCAGCAATGTCCTTTTGCCCTTCCCCTGTAGCTGCCGGCATTTGGGGCCTGAGTCGGGAGTCCTGGCATGAGTGGGACCAGCAGCATCAGGCAGGGAGGCTGGAACTCCAAGGTCAAAGGCCCAAGGAGTCCTGCCAGCCTTTTTAGGATCCGTGTGTGTGTGTGTTTGTGTGTGTGTGTGTCCCGAGGCCCAGGAAGGGCCCGTCCTGTGCGAGGCCTGTGAGGAGGGACAGGCAGGGCACTGCCTTCATGAGCCCCCCCAGGTTTGTCTTCCTCTAAGACGTCATCGCCATTCTTACAGCAGCCTCTTTCCAGGACCTTCGGGGAAAGGATGAGGCTCAAGGACCCTGGGGTTCTTTGGACTTTGGGAGAGAGGGCTGCTGTGAGTGGGGAGGGGCAGGAGTGATGGAGAGGAGAAATATTCAGAGCCTGGCTGTCATGGGGGTTCTGCCGCACCCTAGCCTTCCAGCCACTCTGGCCCAGTGAGCAGATCAGAGGGCTGGTGTCCAGGACTAGGTGGAAAGATCCTGTAAGGGGAAGCCCTAGACTCTAGGAGGACCCTCTAGATCCAGATTGAAAAAGAGGAGCGATCCTCTAGGACTTCCTGTCCAGCACTGGCATTGCAGAAGAGGACCAATGTGGCAGGTTAACATGTTCTGACCCACTGTTAAAAACAGCCCTTGGGGGGGGCTCCCCTGGTGGCGCAGTGGTTGAGAGTCCGCCTGCCGATGCAGGGGACACAGGTTCGTGCCCCGGTCCGGGAAGATCCCACATGCCGCGGAGCGGCTGGGCCCGTGAGCCATGGCCGCTGAGCCTGCGCGTCCGGAGCCTGTGCTCCGCAACGGGAGAGGCCACAACAGTGAGAGGCCCGCATACTGCAAAACAAACAAACAAACAAGCAAAAAACCCCTTGGGTACTTCTCTGGCGGTCCAGTGGTTAAGACTCCGTGCTTCCAACTCAGGGGGCGCGGGTTGGATCCTTGGTGGGGAACTAAGATCCCACATGATGTGTGGCGTGGCCAAAACAAAACAAAACTAAGCTAAACTAAAAATAACCCCTGGACTTTGCATCTGAGCTCTAGTGCCAGTTACTTGGTAAGCAGAGTAACCATTGAATTCAGTAGACCCTGGGCAGGGCTGGCCAGGCCCTCCCTGGGCTGGAAGCAAGGGCACTGGGCTGGCCTGGTCATGGGTGCCCTCTGCACACTATTCCCTGCTCTGTGCCTTTTGCTCACCCCCGTCTGTGAACTGTACCCTGATCCCTTCCAGGGCCTAGGATGGGGGCCATGCCCTGCTAAGCTATGTGCCTGAGGAGACTCAGGAGGGACATTCAGATACAGCCATCCCTGGAGGCCCTCCTGGCCATGGAGCCAATTCTGGGGTCAGGGGGTGGGCGTTGGAGAGGTTAGGTACAGGGGAGACGTGTCTGGAACAAGGAAAAAGCCACAGGACCGGACTGAGGGGACGGGAAGTTTCTTCCTTGATGGGAAAAAATGCTGGGTTTTTGGGAAACAGAGGCGAAGTGGCGGCCCCTCGGGCCCTGACAGGCTCCCTTCTGGTGGGCCACGGCCCCTCACTCCCGATACCAGCTCCCCAGCCAACACCAGCAGCCCTGGAAGAAGCTTCCAGGCCATTGTTCCTCCTCGCCCCCATGGGAGCATGCAGGCCTGGGCACGCTGATCACTCCTAGCCCAGGTCCCCTGCCCCGCCCAACTCCTGTTTATCCTGGAGTCATGGAGGCTCAAGGCCTGGGTGCCTCGTGGAGCTTCTCACACGTTGGCTTAGTGCAGCCTGCTCTGTTCAAGGTGCCAGGCTGGACGTAAACAGGAGGCAGCGTGCACCGCCCCCTGCCCCTGCCCGCTCCGAGCACACAGCCTCCACAGGGCAGGGGACCATGGTTCTAAGGCTCCAGCCAACCAAGAATGGCCCAGAGTTACACCTGGAACTCAGTAAGGCTGTGCCACAGGAGTTCTGGTCAGGGCCAGCCTCACTGATGTCCCAGAAGTACCTCTCCTATGTCTCAGGAGAAAAGAGATGTTCCATCCGCTTAGAACAGGAAGCACACTTAGAAGTCATCTGAGACCCAGAAAGGCAAACATATTAATGCCAGGATTGGAGTCGGAAAGCGTGTTGGGTCTAGAATCCAACTCTTTGTCCCTCCTAGATCACTCCTGGTCCCCGGGGAGAGCACTGAATCCACCGTGCTGAGCAGGCCTTGAGTGTTTCAGGGTGCTCCCACCCCAGGAACACCACGTGGTGGGGGGCCAGCAATCCAGAAGCGGATGCCCACCCCCAGCCCCTGGTCAGCTTTGTGCCTCATCCACCCTAATCTCAGCCTCAGTCCCTCGGACGGAGCCCCGTGCCCCCCTCCTGCTCTATGCCCAGGGCAGCCCTGTGCCCGCCACTCTCACCATGCTAGTGCAGGGAGCTGTGCTGAGTTAGGGATGGGCTGGCAGAGCTGTGCTTTTGGGGTCTGGGCCCCAGAGCTCCGTTTGTAATAGAAATGTTGGGCCAACGCGAGGCTTATTCCTTCCACTGCCCCAAAGGGAAGGTCCTCCAGGAAGAGCTCTATTTCCTGCCTCAAGTTAGCCAAGCTTTGGGGGGCCTGGAACTCCCCAGCTCAGGACCCTAGGAGAGCTGCTTATGTATCACCCAGGCTAGCTGTCATCCCCAAGGCCTAGCCTCCTAGAGACAACTGAGTGTCAACATTAGTAAAACCCCAGGGCACCCCAGGGCTCCCTTTGAAGGGAGCTGCAAACCCAGGCTCCTTTCTGGTGGGGACAGGGAGGTGGCCGTTTCCTAGAGGAGGCATAAGAAGCAGAGGAGATGCCTGTGGGAACTAATGTTTATTGACCACTTACTGTACCAGTGTCGGGCACTAGTACTTTCTTGTTAAAGTCTGACAACAATCCCTAAATATGTAAATACTTCTGTTTTTATTTTTTGTGATAGATGAGCAAATTCAGAGAAATTAAAATATCATGCCTCCGGGGCTTCCCTGGTGGCGCAGTGGTTGAGAGTCCGCCTGCCGATGCAGGGGATGCGGGTTCGTGCCCTGGTCCGGGAGGATCCCGCATGCAGCGGAGCGGCTGGGCCCATGAGCCATGGCCGCTGGGCCTGTGCGTCCGGGGCCTGTGCTACGCGGCGGGAGAGGCCACGGCAGTGAGAGGCCCGTGTACCGAAAAAAAAAAAAAAAAAAAAAAAAAAAAATATATATATATATATATATATCATGCCTCCAAAGCTAATCATCTAGGCCTGTTTCCAAAGGTCAAGCCTGTGGGCTCCACCCCAGCACAGCCTCTCGACCCCCCTCCCCTTTTCCCTCCACTCCCCTCAGTGGGCCAGAGCTCCTCCACTGTGCATTTCCAGGCACTGTCTGGGGCCCTAAGAGACGGGCGGGCGGAAGAGATTTTGTTCCCGCTAAAGACTCTCTCTCTCTTCAAGTCAAAGTTGACTTGATGTCCTTGGAGCCCAAGACATTTCACAGTTGAGTTCTGGCCTCTTGTAGACCCGGCCTGCACATGTGAACTTGTTTAATGTTTTCACACATCTACATCTTTTCTGCCCAGCATGAGCACAGCCCCTGGCACATAGTAGGTACTCAGTAAATATGTGTTGAATGATTGAATATTAGCTCCCCATTATGCTTCTTTGTTTCTCTGCATCTCCCACTGATTTATATATCAGGAAGATCTCCCAAATCTGATACTGTCAATGTCATTCATTTGGGAAAATTTTATGTCTGTTCCCCTAATGTTGTCCTTAGGCCACCTGTGGCAGACTGAAATGTTTTTAAGTTGTTCATGTTTTCAGATCTTGACCCCCTAACTCTATTCTAGACTTTATGGAACAGGGAATATCTTGCACGGGATTAACTTGAGCAAAGCCATTTGCACACTCAGCAAGGACCTGGGAAGCAACGGATTTCACAAAACCCCTGTACACAGCTCATGTCCTTTATTCACTGGAGAACCCATCAATGGGCTTTTAACTTGAGTGGCTTTTAACTTCAAAATGTGCCTCCTAGGGAGAAATAAATTTCTATTGTTTAGCCAAAAAAACACAAAAAATAAAACAAACCAGCAAAAAAAGTGCCCTCCTACATAATAATAATGGTATTTTAGTAGCAATTCATTGAGAAAATGATTCTTTAAATCCTATGAAATTAACAGCCCCTTTAAACAAATGACTTATTTCATAAGTCACAACAACATCTGCATATGTGAGAGAATTATGACTTATTAGTCCCCAGAGAATGTTGCCTGGAGGGAGGCCCATGGATTGGCAGCCTTCATGTGAAACCAGCGGATCTTAGCATTTCTTCCTGTAGTACCGCATATGGGCTGGTGGTCACTATTCACTAGGAGTGAGGGAGAAGATGAGTGTCATATGGTTAACCTCAAATCTCTTAACTTTTTCCTTTTAAGGTAAATCACTTACAAGCTTTGCAACTTTATTTACTTTTTCATACTCTTCAGATCGATTGGAACACCTTGTGTGTCAGAGCTCCATGGCTGAGGACCAGGGTCCTGCTGAGCATTCATAGCCAATTATAGTCACAGGCAGTATGGGGTAGTGGTTAGGACCTTGGACTGTACAGCCAGACTGCCCAGGCCCAAATACCAGCTCCACCACTTGTTTGCTGTGTGACTCTGAACAAGTTTTATAGCCTCTCTGGGCCTCACTTCCCTCATCTGCAAAGTGAGGATAATAGTACCTGCCTTAGGGGTTATGATAAGGACTAAGTAATGTGAGTTAATATATAGAAGCACTTAGAATAGTGGCTGGTACATTCAAATAAACCTCTATTTTATTAACAGTATTTTTTATTACATACAGCTTGATCACCAGGATTTCCAGCTCCCAACAGATTAGAAGTAACTCTTAAGGGGGATAAAGGCACGCTTCTAGAGACACACAAATAAGAAGAGACAACACATAGCTGAAGAGAGCGGGCTAGACTGGTATGAAAAGTAGTACAAGAACTCAGAATCACAGCTGGCTGAGTCATATAGTGCAGGAAAACAACTCCATACAATTCTGAGGTCATAACCTTGTCCCTGTGAAGTCTAAGAATTATTCAGAATGATGCCTCTGAATCATCAAGCAAAGGTTACGTGATGTTACGGGTGTTCTGTTACAAGGTATTCTGTCTTGAAAATACTTCAGTCACAATTATTTAAATTAACCATGTAAGCATTGCTCAGTGAACTGGTGGACTGGCGTACGGCGTGTGCCATTCCAACATGGTAGGGAACGTGCAGCATTGCTATACTTCTCACCATTCTTTCCTGAGCCAGGATGACGACCAGCACATAGTAGGTACAGCCAGTGTTGATGTGTTGGGTGTCCAGTGCATCAGACTATTGAGGAAGCCCCACTGGGCTAGCCTTGGTGGGGAAGACTCAGGCATTGTAGGATGTGGTCCCCACCCTTAGGTAGCTTGCAGTTCCAGTGAAGGAGACCTTGAACTTCTTAGGTTCTCTCTATAAAGACATTTACTGGGACCTGTACTAACTGTAAATGTAACAGAGTGAAAAACGATCGGGTGCCAGTGTGTGTGGGAAAAACGGCTCACTGCAGATCAAGGCAATAAGAAAGCCTCTCGTCGTACAAGAGGGCTGTGTACTGGTTGCTGGAGAACCAAAAGAGCTTGCACGGCTACTGGGGAGAGAAGACCCAGCTGGACAGGCATCCAGCACAAGGAGAAATGCAGTGGCAAGAGTGAGCAGATCATGTTCACAGGTCAGCAATCCCAACGTGACTAAAGCAGAAGCTGTGTCCAGTGGCACCAGGAAATGAGGTTGGAAAGTTAGGAAGAAGGGAAATCACGGAGAATCTTGACTTTAATTGGGGCATGGTAAGCAGGAAGGATCCAGAAAAAGTTTCTGAGCAGGAGAGTGACATCATAGAATCACAGGGGGTTATCAGAGCCCTGTCGGTGCTGAGAAGCATGCCTGTGGGCACACAGAGCCAGCCCCCCACCCCCCTTCAGCCTCATCACCTCCTCCGCCTGCCCCTCAGGTGAGCAGGAAAGACCGGACACCTAATCTTGGCTTCCCCTAGGGCCTCACACCCTGCCTTGAATGGGATGCTCCCTCCCCCACCCTGCTCGATCTCTTGGGGTCTGAGCAGACACCCTCTGTGGGAGGAGGGCTGGCAGCTCTTTGGGCAGGTGACTCAGTAACCTGGGCATGGTGTCCACCCCAGTCTTCCTCTAGGTATAGTTTGTTTCAGCTCTGGAAGAAACAGGCCATCTTTCGCAGCAGGCTTCCCTTTCCTGCTGTGCCCACTCCCACCCCCGACAGGCTCTCCCTCCCCGCCCCCGCCAACTTCTCTCGTCCTTCCCCCACCCAACGGGCCTAGGCCAATAGGCCTTTCTCGAAGCCGGGCACCCACCCACTCTGGGGGTCTGGTTCCTCTCCCTGCTCTTGTGAAACTCTCAGTTCTGTGGGCAGATGCGCTGGTAAGACCAGCACAGAGCGCGCAGCTGCAGGCCGAGGGCCCCAGCGCCCACTCCTGCTGTCAGCGCTCTGCAAGCCCCAGCCGGGAGGTCTGTGTGCCCGGCTGCTGTGCTAAGCACCCCTGCTCCCAGCCCCGCCCTCCCGACAGCTGCCCCAGCACGGGAGGCCTGGAGCCCCTGCACAGCCTGCAGGGGTCAGGGGATCCCTGAGGTGAGATACACTGGCCAGTTGCTGGAGAGAGCTTCCCAGATTAGAGCTGTGAGCTGCTATGCTTGGGGACTTGCAGAGGACTCGAAAACTTCCTTGGGCATCATTTCAAGACTGGATTGGCTGAGGCAGGGGTTGTTTTGGCCCAACCAAAGAGGCAAAGTCTTTCTGCGTTGGTCATAGTAGATCACAAGCCTGGAAACTTGGATGTGGGGAAGGCCGTGTGAGGTCTTCTCAGCACCTCCTAGCCTCTATCGCCGTGACTGTGCACCCTCCCTCCCCCCAGTGTCTCCCTCAGGATCAGGGAGTACAGGGAGGGGGTAGAAGTGACAAGAACAAACGTTTCGTGAGCATCTGCTCTGTGGTCTCAGAGCAGTCGGTCCTTTGAGGTAGGATCCCCACATACGCATGCTTTACAGAGGAAGGAACAAAACAGGGACTTAGAAGTGATCATCTGGTCCAAACTTCTCATTTTAGAAACAAGAAAACAAAAGCCTGGAGAGCTCAGTCTGTGCAGAGTCAGACACCTTGTTACTGAGATCCCAGGCTCCCTAACAATGCCCCAGCATCCCATCTCCCACATCCTCTATCTCCTCCTCTCTCGTGCCCCTGCCTTTTCAGCATAGAATGCGCGATCTTCCATTTGTATTGTGGGCCTGGGGTCCCCGCGGCCGGACGGCCCGGTGAGCTCCAAGTGTGAGGCACAGCCCCTTCCATCTCGTGCCTCTACCTGGAGGAAGGTTCCTTGGAGGGGCTGCAGGGGCGGCCCCCTGACTCCCCCTTCCCGCCCCACAGTCATCCTGACTGATGAAGAGGTGCAGCGGAAGCGAGAGATGATCCTCAAGAGGAAGGAAGAGGAGGCCTTGAAGGACAGCCTGCGGCCGAAGCTGTCCGAGGAGCAGCAACACATCATCGCCATCCTGCTGGACGCCCACCACAAGACCTATGACCCCACCTACGCCGACTTCAGCCAGTTCCGGGTACTGCATGGGCCACCAGCAGAGCCCGGGCTCGGAGGGGGACGGAGGGCAAAGGGGGACCTGGGCACACAACCTGGGAAGGGACGGAGGCTGCTCTGGCCTTCTGACACGGGGGAGGACTCCCCCTCCTGTCAGAGATCAGGGCTGGGGTAGGAAGGTGACCTCCAAGTGTGGGCCTCTGACCCTCCACCTTTCCCTCCAGCCTCCGGTTCGAGAGGGTGAGAATGAAGGGAACCATCCCTCAGGGCCTTGGTTGATACACACGCCCAGCTTCTCTGGAAACTCATCCTCCGCCTGCTCAGATCGCTACACCTCCTCTCCAGGTAAGTGGGACTGCACGCCCCCTCCCCGAGAGCCCAGAGCTTCCCCAGCCCACCTGTCCTTGGCTGCAGCTGGAAGGACAGCACTTACATACTGTGTGCCAGGCAACGTCCTCAGAGAAAAACCTTTTTTAGAGAAGAGGCGGGGCTTTCCTGAGGGCCCACGTGGAGGACGCTGAGGAAGGGGCCAGACAGGGGTCCGGTGGGCAGGGTCTGCCTGCAGAGCCTCTGTTCTTTCCTCTAAGCCAGGCTTCGGCCCCTGGCTCCCTCCCTGGGAGTGACCGGATTCCTTTAAATGGTACTTTGAGCCCAGGCCCTTGGGGTTTTTTTGTTTGTTTCATTTGGGGTTTTGTTTTTTCCAGTTTTATTGAGATATAATTGACATATAGCATTGTATTAGTTTAAGGTGTATAACATAATGATGTGATATATGTATATATTGCAAAATGATTGCCACAGTAAGTTTAGTTAACCTCACATAGTTACCAAGATGTTTTCCCCCGTGATAACTTTTAAGACGTACTCTCTTAGCAACTTTCAAATATAACAAACAGTGTTGTTAAGTACAGTCACCAGAGCCTGAGTCTTTGGAAGGTGGAATTCAGCATGGAAGGAGAAGATGTGGGTCCCACTACAGCCCGCCTTCCCCTCAAGCCCTTGGGGGCCCCTAAGGCCCTGGAGGACCTGTCCCTTCCAGCTCACCCTTGCTTTCCTCTTAGAGTCCTTTCCTACCTTCCTCTTCATCTTCCCGCCTCATCTTCCCCCTGCCCTTGCCTTCATCCTTCTACCTCTCACCCAACCCAGCTGCCCTCTGGTTGGGGCCTGTAGAAAGGCAGGGATGGAAAAGGCCCCTCCCCTCTGGGGAACTAGAATCCTCAGATATGGTACTTCCAGACTCATTGATGGATCTGTGCCCAGATCCAGAGTAGGTGGGAGGGCTCCCTGTGTCAACTAGACAGAGCTAACAGTGGAGTTGGCCGTGTGTCTACTCACCTGCATGGACCACTGCACAGATAACTGATCCTCTGAGCCCCTCACCTTGTAGTTAAGCTTGTAGTAACCCCTCCCCTGTGGTAATTTTCTCTACCCACTTTCCTGCTCTTTTTACTTTATGGTATATTCATTTTTATCAATGAGGGTCAATCTGGGGACTTCCCTGGTGGTCCAGTGGTTAGGACTCCACACTTTCACTCCCGAGGGCACGGGTTCAATCCCCAGTGGGAAAGCAAAGATCCCACAAGCCTTGCGGCACAGCCGGGAGAAAAAAAAAGAAGAGGGCCAATCTGCATGCTATACATTGGTCTGTACTTCAACTTTTCATAATAATTTTATATTATTTAGAAGTTTTGATTTCTTCTCATAGGTTAATTAATTTGAGGTGTTTACCACCCCCCCATGGTATGTTCAGTATAGCATATATTTATTGAAAAATTCAAACTAGTTAACATTTTTAACTTTTAAAAAATTATTATATAAAAGCAATATGTGTTCATTGTAGACCTTCAGAAAATATAAACTAAATTATGTATATTATATATATTATATATAATCTTTAATCCTACTGCCCAAAGATAATCATGGTTAACACTGTGATGTATCTTTTCCCAATTTTTTTTAACACATATATATGTTCAGAAATGGAATTGTGCTATACGCAGTCTGGTAACTTGCTGGGATAGTATATTGTCATATCTTCATACCATTCAGTACACATCTAGAATATAATTTTTAAAGGCTGCATAGTATTCTGGGGTGTAATGTACAATAACATATCTAAACCCCTATCACTGGATATCTAGATTTTTTCCCCAGCTCTTCATTAAGATAACAGTATGCTTGTAGCTAAATATTTGCACTTATTCTGAATTTTTCCTTATGTTGAATTCATGGAAGTAGGATTACTGGTCATAGAGTGTACATAATTGTAGGCTTTTGGCCCTCACAGTCAAATAGCTTTCTAGATTAGTTGCACAAATGTATGCCTCCTTTATACCCCAGAGCTGCACAAGGATTGCCTAATTCCCTGCATCTTTACAAACACTGGTGTCAACATATAAACGTACTTGCTTCTAGTTTAGAGGTGAAAAGTAAATGTTCTTCTTGGCCATTCTTTGATCACTAGTGAGGTTGAACATTGTTTTCCACAAGTTTATTGGTTCCAAATGCATCTTTGATTTGAGATCATTAGGAACAACATGTAACATCACATCTTAAAGAAGTCTCTTATCTCAGAGTGTCTCTGATATTTGATTTTCCTGCCCCACTCTGCTGAAGAAAGACACAGGGAACCCTAGGGGGAAGCCTGGGCTGAAGTGACCTTGGAGAGAGGTGGTGACTGTGGGATTCCCAGCTGGCCCTGCTGCCAGGGTGTAGGAGGGTCTCGTGGGGCCTTGCAGAAGGAAGCCTGGTTCAAGTAGTTCCTTCTCTTCCCTCATCCTTCCCCAGATACGATGGAGCCAACCGGCTTCTCCAACCTGGATCTGAGTGAAGAAGACTCCGATGACCCTTCTGTGACCCTGGACCTGTCCCAGCTCTCCATGCTGCCCCACCTGGCTGACCTGGTCAGTTACAGTATCCAAAAGGTCATTGGCTTTGCCAAGATGATCCCAGGTTTCAGGTAAGGAGCTTCTGGGACATCCAGGGAACAGAGTCAGAATCCTAGACTGAGCCCGAAGAAGGCTCAGAAATTACCAATCTAATGCTTCCCAAAATACAGCCTCAGGCCCTACCCCAGACCTCCTAAATCAGAATCTCTGTGCAAGGCCCAGGAATCTGTATTTAAGAAGTGCAGCCCATCCAGCATTACTCGGCAGGTCAGCACTGGAGAGCCATCCATCCCTTACACTTTCTATGTGATGGAACAGGAGCCCAGTGTGGTTCAATGGCCAGCACCAGGATTTCTAGTGTTGGAGCCCACGTGCCAGAGCTGGGTTAAGAACTCTTAGTTCACTGCTGTGTCCACTCCAGCTGCCTTGGATCTATTCCTCATATTATCCTTTTCAATTAAACCTACATTAATCCTGCACACCCAATTCTGAAACCAGGATGAAGTGATAGAGAGGAAAAAGTGTTGGGCTTGTGATGTAATTTAGGAATCCTAGAGGGAGACGCACTTGTACATATAACCTGGGCATCTTTCACCCAATTTACCCTTCACTCAAGGCTGTTTCCTAATCCTACTGAGATCTTTTTTGCCAAAGTAGGTACGTATAAGGAGTTCTACTGGAGTAAAGACCATCCCTTATGGATTCATTCATACAAGTTTCATTCATTCATTCAAATGTTCTATTGTTTTGGTAATAATGCTATCTATAATACTCATATTTAAATGGTCATACAGTGTTAAATATTCTTAAAAGTGGGCTTCTCTGGTGGCACAGTGGTTGAGAGTCCGCCTGCCGATGCAGGGGACACGGGTTCGTGCCCCGGTCCAGGAAGATCCCACATGCCGCGGAGCGGCTGGGCCCATGAGCCATGGCCGCTGGGCCCGCACATCCGGAGCCTGTGCTCTGCAATGGGAGAGACCACAACAGTGAGAGGCCCACGTACCGCAAAAAAAAAAAAAAAAAATTCTTAAAAGTACATAAAAGTTGACGCTTTTAGTAGATATGTTGGGAGGCAGTTATATCTATATTTACGTATATCAATAGCTTCATTCTTTCTAAAAGTTCATTTGGAACATTGTCATCAAATAGATATACATTGTGGTCAAGAAATAAATGAATAAACTTCCCTGGAGGTCCAGTGGTTAAGGATCCACCTTCCACTGCAGGGGGAATCCCTGGAGGAGGAACTAAGATCCCGCATGCCACGTGGCGTGGCCAAAACAAGAAAAAAGAAAGAAATTAATTGCTATCAAGCAATACTCTCCTCATTTCAAGTAGTGGCGATAGTTGCAGCTCTAGCGGAAGGGGTAGAATGCTTCCTCGATACTGACGCTTGGATTCAGCGCTAGGATACTGGGAGCTGGGAAATGACTGGACGTTGGCCAGCTCTGTATGGAAGCTAACACGAGGTGCCATTTACTGTTTGGTGAATCTCTGGTGTGTAGGGAAGCCGTCAGCTCCTGTCTAAATTGCTGCATTGCCAGCTAAATGATGGTAATTCACACAGCTAAACCCAGCGCATCCCAGGTTGTTTCTGTCCTGAGACAACCTGCTCTGTGTTATTTTATGCCTCGCACCAATTCAAATACCAGGGATTCACCAATGTTCTTTCCTGGAATTAATGTGAAAATTATAAAGGAGAGAAAGCATCAAATGGTGTTGAGACACTCTCACTGTATCGCGCATTTTGGTTACATCAAAAAGAGTAAAGGCCACTCTGCAGGCAGAACGGGTGTCACCTGTGAGGTCAGCATCGCACTGGGCCTGGGGTTTACCCTCCAGAGTCTTTCCTTGGAACTGATGTTCCGCTTAGTACAAGGTCCAGCTCTCTCCCCCACGCTTCTCGTTACTGTTGGCAAACTGCACGTGTTCCCAAAGTCTTGTTTTGTGTAAACAGCTAGAGAAAAAACACTTCAAGGTGTTGATGGATACACTGTAGCAGGCGGCTCTCATCCCAATTCCAGGAGGAGCAGCCCTCATCTACACAGTCCCCAAACCTTGCCTAGTGGGGAGCTGGACCAGAGGGCACCTGAAGCCCTGTCCAGATGCTAAGGTTTGGTGGCTGGGATTGCCCACATGGGAAAACTGTCCTAAAAAGAAAGTGACCCATTTAACCAGATTACCTCCACTAAGTAACCTGAGCCCCAGTTTTTCTCTTGGCCCCCATCCCTTCCCTTCGCCACATATACCTTCGCACAAAATAGCACCACCTGCCCCTCAATTCCTCTCCCCAAGGATGAGCTGAAGTCTACCCCCTTCGTTCCCTTTCAAGCCTCATCCTCCAGAGTTCCCTGGTCTAGCCCTGCAGTCCTGGCTGAAGTGAGGTATATATGAGCGGGTATTGGAGCCACCCAGCTATGGAGGCAAAATCAACTAAGTCGATCCTAAACACGCTTGGGTTAACTTTTCTGACTTCAGCATGTCTTGAGAAGACCCAAAGTGGAATGTTTTCCAACAAAAAGGGAGCAGGCTTCAGCAAGAGCTCTGTGGGGACATTTACGTGGATGCTTTCTGGGAATGGGTGGAGCTGATGCTGCACCAGGACGGGGGCCAGAGCCCAGGCTTCCATAGGACCCAGGCGGGGGCAGCCCAACCGTTCTCTGGTTCTGCCGGTTCCTGCACTTAGAGGTTCTGCTTTTCCAAGAAGTGAAAGAGCAGTGGCTGCGTCCCTGATGGCTTTGATCTTGCTGCCTGGAGGCGGGGGTGGAGGGTGTGGGGAGGGCAGGATGAGACGTCTGTGTGGGTGAGTGGAGGGGAGAGTACAGGACAAGATTCCAGTGTGGGCGGGGCTGGATGGGCTGTGCTGGGTGTGGACTGCCCTGTGGTGGCCTTGGCCCTGCCCCTGGCTCCCACCTCTTCTCCCTCAGCCACTTGGTCTGCACCCCACAAATCCCCCTCCTTCAGCCCTGCAAAAGAAATGCATGGAGGAAGTGGTGTCAGGAGCAGAGACTCCGTGGCCAGGAGCCGTCTTGGATCCGAGAACCAAGGACCACAGGTTTCACTGCCCAGAGGGGCGCATGAGGCACCAGGCCCCAACAACCCCAGAGGGCTAAACGCCTTCAACCTCACTGCCATTTCCATCCCCAGGGGCTCCTTCCTGGGTCAGAGGCCTGGGGTCATAGTGCTTCCCTCCTCCTATGCCCTTTCCTCTATATTCACTTATTCATCTGTCCAACAATCAGCTTGCTTATTACATAAACTGTGAGGGATAAAAGATGACTAGGACACAGTCCCTGGCCTGTGGAAGACCCTCAGCTTCTAATGGAAGAGATAGACATATGAATAGCCGTGGTGAAGAGATAAGGGCTCCAAGAGGTACCGAGGGAAGGCAGATGGGGACAGGCTGGACCCTGCCTAGGGGGGTGGGGAAGACGAGACATCCCCAGAGCACCTCACAGGTGCCCAGAAACTGATGTGGCCACAGGTGTGGAAACTGATCAGGGTGTAAATATTACTCAGGTCCAGGGAGGAGGCCCAGAGCCGGAGCTGGTGCCCATCACAGCAGGAACGAGGTCTCTTACTGAGTCCCCCTTTATCTCCACCGCTACTGCCACCCACTACCATTTCCAGTTCTGGCTGTGAGCTGCACTGAGAAAGTCCCTGTATTTCCAGGCTGTGGGTGGTAATTTGAGGTCATTCTAGGCTTGCTTCCATAGAAGTAGTATGTCTGGATCACAGCAGGCAGTGATCCCGCGGAAATCTCTCTAGCCAGGCACCCATGGGATGTTTGTTCACTTCTGGCCATCCATTTTGTGTGGGCCATTGAACAAAAGGTTATGTACAAAGATGTTCCTCACGGAATTCCTTATAACAGCAAAACTTAGAAGCAACCAAAATGCCCAAAAATAGGTGGGTGGGAGAATGTATTTTCCAAAGATTTGATAATGAACATGTTTTACTCGTATAATGAATTAAAACCCAATTGAGGGTGGTGTTAGTTTTTATTTTTTCAATGTGGATTGAGCACCCAGAAAAAGGTGACAAGGATGGTGAGACACCTAGATGCCATGGCATCAGGGCTATTTATTCCAGAGAAAAGGCAAGGAGGGACATGGTGGCTTTCCTTAAATGGTTAAAGGGATGTCCCACGGCTAATGGAGAAGTCTGGTTCTGTGTTCCTTGAGAGGGCAGAACTACAAGCAATGGATGAGTGTGTGATCACGTGGCTTAGAGCCCAACAGAGGAGGGTATTAACCCCAAAACCAAGCACCCCATGGCTGTATCCAGAGACCAGGAGCTCCCTGGCACTGGGGGAGTCCTGCAGAGGCTGTGCGAGAGCCGTCTGTCAGGAATGCTGAGGAAGGAATTGGACCACATAGCCTCTAAGTGGGGCCTTCCAACCCTAGCACTTTGTGATTTTCCTTCAGTGCAGGCCCTTTGGTGGTCATCTAATCATGCAAGCCCTTTCACGCCTCCTCATATATCACCTGTTGATACAGGACTCTCATCAGTTAATATCCGTTTCCCACCTTTTTACTTTCCAAAGTGCAGCCACAGGGGATGACAGCCCATCGACAGGATATCCAGGAGGAAATACACAGAAAGAGAAAGGGAGAAAAAAGAGGAAGCAATTTGATCTGTGGGTCCTGCCTTTTCCTTGTCATTGTTCAGACAAGCCCAGCTCGTGACTCAGAATAGTGGAACTAGTCATGAGCCTCTTGACTCATCAACACATAGCTGTTGACCCTCTCCTCATGCTCAGGGCTCAATGAACAGTGTGAGGGCAACACTAAAGTCATTAAGAGGTGGTGCTGGCCCTCAAGTAGCTTACGATGAAGAGCCAGAGACAAGTATCTGAAGGACAGAGGCAAAAAGAAGGGGAAAGGGCAAAATAGGATTACAGGCAATGTGCAGCAGGTCGGAAAGGAATGGCTCTAATTCTACGAAGAGAATCGAAGGGTGGAGGGATCCAAGGGAGACCTCACTGGATTCAGGACCAGGAAGGTGGGGTGGAGCAGAAGATAGGCGCTCTAAGCTGGAGCTGTCCCATGTTCAAAAGCATGGTGGTATGAGAACGCCTAGCATCTGAAAGTGGAGTAATCCGATGTTGTTAGAATGGAGGGTTGGTGGAGTCTGTGATGGGAATGGGGGCTGGAAAGACAGGTTGGAGCCAAGTTATGGCGTATGGGCTTGATCCTGGGGCATTTGATAGTCCGTGGGGATTTCTGAGCGCAGGAGTGACACGTCCCTGTAGCAGTAGTAAGAAAGGTGAACGAGAGACTTGACTCCAGGATTCCAGTAAGAGGCAACTGAAAAAGATGATGGAGCTCTGAATCAGAGCAGCCCAGTGGGAGTGGGAGTCCAGAGATGTCCTGGAGACAGAGTTGACTTCACTACTGGAAGGACCGAAGGGCAGGAAGAGGGAGAGGGGAAGAAAGCATGGGAGCCATTGAGGATGGCTCTGGCCATGCTTTTGAAGACGACCATATTCATGCCATAGCCCTGGGAGCTTCTTCAGGCTCTATCTTCCTAACCCTAGAAGAGCCATGGCTGCTCCGACCTTGGAGACCCTGGAAAGTCACTGGGTTTTCCCTGTCTTAGTAGCTGAGCTACATCAGTTGGCATTTGGTCCCAGCTCTGAGTTGTTCTCAAGTCGTTCTCCCCCAAGAAACAGTCTCGTTCTTTCCAACCAGGCTGCAAGCTCCTCGATGGAGGACCCAGGGCACATGCTGGTCACCTGGCAGGTGTATACCTGTCAAAGCACTGCACGGATCTGCATGACTTGAGGGTCTTGACCAGTAACCTGACCTCCCCCCCAACCGCCCCCGCCCCCTCCCTGGCAGAGACCTCACCCCTGAGGACCAGATCGTGCTGCTGAAGTCGAGTGCCATTGAGGTCATCATGCTGCGCTCCAACCAGTCCTTCACCATGGACGACATGTCCTGGACCTGCGGCAGCCCGGACTACAAGTACCAAGTCAGTGACGTAACCAAAGGTGCGGCTGGGCTCTGCCTCCTCCTGCCCCGGCTCCGCCCCTCCTGGGGGCATGGGCCCCACCAGGCGCATCAGAGGGAGTGAGGCAGCACCAGGGAGAGAAGGGTGAGGGTCGGGCTGGAGGTGGGGTGGGGTGGGTGCCCTCAGCAGCTGGCCGTTCTCTCTCATAGCCGGACACAGCCTGGAACTGGTCGAGCCCCTCATCAAGTTCCAGGTGGGGTTGAAGAAGCTGAACTTGCATGAGGAGGAGCACGTGCTGCTCATGGCCATCTGCATTGTCTCCCCAGGTACCTAACAGTGTGGGGAGCGGGAAGGAGGAAGTCCCGCTGGGGGCCAGTAGGGAAGATTGGAGGGAGAAGTGAGCACAAGGAGAGACCAACAAGGAATCACCCACTTTGCTGGGTCTGCCCAGCCCGTGCGGTGTGTGTATGTTGAGGGTTCCCTCACTGCCCTTGGCCTTGCCCTTGCCCTAGCAAGACCATTGGTGATTCATGGGTGGGATTCTGAGGAACCAAATAGATGGGGCTGCTCAGGCCACAGACAGTACTCAAGCTCTGCTCTTGTGTGAACTGGACTCACCTCTGCTGACACTTGAGGTCCCCTGGGGATAGGGCACAAAAGCCTGGGGTCTGATAGGAGGTTCTGCTGGCCTGACAGACAGTTTAGCTGACTGATTTTGGAGGCAGGGTGCTGTGATCCTTGAGCTCTTCTGCCTCTTTGGGGTGGGAAGAGGGAGAGAAGCCGAGGAGGGAGGTCTTGTGGCTCTGGGGTTGCTGGATTGCTGATGAGGCCTCCACCGGGACTGTGTTCAGAGAACAAGCCAGTGGTCTTTCTCCAGGGATGCTTTCCTGGGCTGGGGGCCCAAGGAAAGGACATGGGTGCCCCTCCTCCTGGCCAGTGAGCATTCACTCATTCATTCATTCATTCACTCAGCAATGATTTACTGGGCTTCTGGCAGGAACCAAGCACTATGCTGTGCATAGGGACTCAGCAGCACCCAGGACACAGACTTCTCTCCCAGGAAGTGTAGAAAGAGACATTAAACAAATACTTTATTTAAAAAAAAAAAAGAAGTACATGATACATGATGCTACAGAGGGTAGAGCAGAAAGTGGGAACCTGATGTCGTCTGGGGCATGGAGGTATGGGGTCACCAGGAATCGCCTTCTTGAGGAAGGTCCTTTAAGCTGTTACCTGAAGGGTCAGCAAGAGTCAGGCAAAGGTAAAAGAGCTGAGTTCTGGGCAGAAGGAAGACAAATGTGAAGCCTGGAGTGCAGAGAGCGTGGCTCATCGGGGTCCTGATGAAAAATGGAGCACAGAGACAGAAGGAGAGAGAATAGGTGGAGACAGGCCCAGATGGCCCACAGACGGACCTGAGACTTGATCCTAAATGCAATGGGAAGTGGCCGAGGGGCTGGGGAGGACTGTGGTGCCACAGGTCATCAGCCATCCGGGAGTGACCGGGGAGGATGCTGAGGCTGGGGGTCTGTCTGTGTGGGCGGGGGGAGGCTGAACGGTGAGGGAGCTGCGGCTCAGAGCTCCTCGCCCGCCCCTCTGCCCACAGACCGTCCCGGGGTGCAGGACGCCGCGCTGGTCGAGGCCATCCAGGACCGCCTGTCCAACACGCTGCAGACCTACATCCGCTGCCGCCACCCACCCCCAGGTAGCCACCTGCTCTACGCCAAGATGATCCAGAAGCTAGCGGACCTGCGTAGCCTGAACGAGGAGCACTCCAAGCAGTACCGCTGCCTCTCCTTCCAGCCCGAGTGCAGCATGAAGCTCACACCCCTCGTGCTCGAGGTGTTTGGCAGCGAGATCTCCTGAGTAGGGCAGCCTGCCCTGGCGCCTGGGCGGGGCTGCCTCTCTGGGGCTGGAGGCTGCCCAGCAGTTCTCCCCATTCCTTCTGGAGTTCAGCCCCTCCTCTCCCACTTCCCCTCCCCGCCCAGCCCATCCTCCCTCCTGCCCAACCTAACACCAGGTCCCCCTTACCTGCAGGCCACGGGCTGCCCCCAGTGCCTTGAGACCTCGGTCATGAGGAATTGCTCTTTATTTGACAAAGAATCTCAAGTGCGGGCAGAGGGCAGAGGCTGAAGGTGGGCCCGTGCCCGGGGATCCCCCCTCCCACACTCCAGAAGTGGCAGCTGGCTGGTGCTGAGGGAACAGGCAGGCGGGAGAGACGCAGCCATTCCTCAGGGACAGAGATACCCTCACCTCTACCCAGCTCCAGGCCCACACGTCCAGAGCCTGGTGGGATCACCCTTCCTTCGCCCCACCCACGATAAACACTGACCCATGACCCACACCTCATCCTGCTGCCACTGTGTCCACGGCAGTGTGCCACGATGGGGCCTCTCCCTCTGCCTTCCTACCCTGGCCTGCCTAGGACACTCACTGCCAAGGAAGACCAAAACCAAGGTGACTAAGGTCACAGCTTCCCCTCATCCACCTCTGCTGGCCAAAGGGCATTTGCCTAACCCCACGGTGCCCACCTTCATCCCATCGCCATGGTAACATTCTCCCCGGAAGTAGCTGTGGTAAGATGGGCTTTCTCCCCAGGGCACGGGCCACTGGCCCAGAGCCCGTGTGCTGAGAGGCCAAGGAGGGAAGAGAGCAGGGCCCAGGCAGTGAGGGGACAGGCAAACCCAGCCTGAACATAAGAGTGGTCGATGGAGGCCACACCCATCCTGCCGCCAAGCCCATGGCTCCTCAGCCTGGAGCTAAGGGGTTGGCCGAGGCAGGGGCTCTCCCTCCGACAATCCACATGGCAGGACTGAATGGCCCCCAGGCTTCAGAGAATCGTGGGCACCATCCTCATCCTCACCCTGCCAGTGCCTTACCTCCCACCCCAGAGAGAGAACCAGCCGCAGGCTCCAGGGCCCTTGCGCAGTGGCCGAGGGCGCTGAAGGGTCCTGAGCCTGGAATGGCCAAGGGTGGTGACCCAGCGGTCAGCCCACTGTCTGAGCCCCCCAACAGTCTGGAGAAGCAGGTGCTGCTCTGCTTACCAGCGGGGCCTCATCTTTCCCACCTGGCAGGGTGGGATGGGGGAGAGGAATTTCCAGACCTCCAAAAGCCCAAGCCCTCCCTGCCCATCTAGTTCTGCTTCTAACACTGCTGTCCCCCGGAGAAGCAGAAGGCAGTGCTCCGGCACCCCGGGTGGGGGGACAGCGGGTTGGCCTGGTGGCTGGTCAGTGAGAGCACTTTGGGGGGAGTCGGGCAGGGTAGTTCCTTATTCCCACCCCACACCCTGACGTCAAAAGGGACCTGTGAGGCAGGGCGGGGTAGGGGCACCGAACCTCAAACTCCCCATATGCAGAGCAGCTCAGCAGGTGGGCACTCGCGGCCTGTGTACCCGGCTGGGCTTCTCTGGGGCGTGGGTGACAGGCATGCGGGAGCAGAGCGGACAGGGCTCCTCCAGGAGCCACAGAGGGTCCTTCAGATCATACTCAAGTTTGGGGGGTGCAGCCGCGCTTGCCGTCTCAGCCAGGAGGAGGTGGTGTCAGCAGGATGCCCCTCTGCCTGCGTCCGCTGTTCCCTGAAGACCCCGGCAGCAAACCAGCTTACCTCCACGACCCGCCAGTGTCTGCTGGCCAGTGTTTCTTCATCTGACAGCCACCGTCCCTATTGCAGAACCGTCCTTAGACTCACTGTGATGTCTGTTAGATGGGGGTTGTCTTCAGACTCCATTTGGTACCACATTCTAATAGAGCGGGTAGTAGGCACCACTGATGAAGTGATATTTATGGGTGATGAGGATGTACATTGTGAAAATTCTACACGTTAATTACTGTTGTTGTTATTTTACAAATTAGGGAGAGACCCCTGGGATTTGATTTTAGCTGCAGAACACATTGGTCCAGTTGTCAAGTCAGTGGTGGAAAGGGCTTGAAAATCTTGGACCCAGTTCTATCCTCTTGTTAAAGAAAACTGACACTGAGAAGGTGTAACTCACCCAAGCTCGTGTAACTAGTTCAAAGCAGCCCCAGGACTGGACCCGGACTTTGGACTTAGGGTCCAGTGCTGTTTTCACTACATCATGCTTGAGCTCAGACTCCATGTCCCATTCCCCTCGTGGCTGACCTCATCCCTGGGGGAAGCCCTGGGTTTTAGACAGAACATGTCCGGGTCCCAGATCCCTGCCTTGCTCCCCTGGGTTGTCACCCCACTGACCCATCAGGAGGAGGAGAAGGGACACCTCAGCCTGTGTCTCAATGTGAATCACACCCCCGCCCCAGTGTGGCCTTGGCCGGATGGGGTCTCTGCCACAGCTCGGTGTAATGCTGTTGCCTTATCAATAAAGTGTATCTGTCTTTGTACTGTCTTCACCCTCCTGGCGCTCCCCTGGAACTGCCTTCCCCAGGGAACGTGACAGGACCCACTGAGAACGCCAGTTCCTCGACCCTGGGGCCCGTGACAGCACAGTCCAGTCCCAGAGGGAAGTCCAGCTGCTGGGAGGATGAGAAAAAGTGAGGCTCCCTGGGGCTGAATTGGGAGACAATGTTATCATCTTTTCTGTTTTAGAATGAGAGAATGTGAAGGTAGACATTCATAAATCTCAACCTTTTTAAACTATGTTATTGGAAAGCTAGGAAAGTCTGCACCAAAAATGCCAAATAAACAAGATTCTGGGAGATAGGAAAACCCTTCTCTGGCCGACTGGAAGAAGTAGGAGAATCTGAATGAGGCCAACAGGGAAGCTTGGAATGTACAATAGATCTGGTTAAATCTGGGAATAAAACAGCAAAGAAAGCTTTGAAGAGTGCCTCCTGAGTGATTTCCAAAGAGGAAAAAAGTTTGCCAGAAATTTGTCAAATAAACCAATGAAGAAAGCTCTGCTTATGATAATAAAGATGGCACATACTTACATAGCACTTACTTTGTGGCAAGTACTGCTGTAAATAAATGCTTTATGCAAACCAGCTTGCTTTATCCTTATAAGGACCCTAGGGGAGATGGACGACTATTACCCTCATTTCGCAGAGGGGATAATTTGCGCAAAGCCACAGTGGTGGTAAGTGAGAGATAGGGTTTGAACCCTTGGCAGCTGGCTCCAGAAGCCATTAATTACCTACTACACTGTACTGCTTCCTATTGAGCTGAGTGGGCTGACAAATGACAGCTAGTCATGCCAGCTCTCTATTAAAGTGGATGTAAGGGAGATTCCCATTCCTAAAGTAGGCCTTGGGATAGAGAAATTGGAGGTGCTGGATCCAACAGGGCTCTACTCTCAGGAAGCATTCAGTCACATGTGTTGGGTCCATTTCTGTGTGGCCCTTACCTGAGAACCAACCTCAAGAATAGGAAACCAGGCAGCTGTTAACAAAAATGTGTCTTGTATTTGAAATGCTGTGCCAGTGACTTGGCAAACTTCAAGTGACTCCTATGAATATACAGGACTCCCAAAGGGCCCTGAGGAACCAATGTACCCCCTCCATTTCCAAAAAAAGTAGGGTTTATGATAAAGGGCAGCTTTCATTAAACACACAAGCAAAAATAACTAACCAAAGACACACATGGTCATCTGCAGGGAAAATCATGCAAGGAAAACATAAACAATGTATTTATTTACAATAAGTTGGCCTAGGAACCTGTGGATGTGATTTAATTTTTCAGAAGCATCTGAAAAGATTTCAAACCAGATGTGTCAGTGGGGGATGGGATGGGAATAGAAGAATTGGGGGTGGGGCTTGAGGGCCCTTTTGTCAAGAAAAGTGAATGGACTTAGAGAAAGGAAACCAGCAGCTGCATAAACGGACACAGGCTCTGGCAGGAGAAGTGTGAAGACGTGTCCTTAGAAACTGTTAGGAGACTCTTATTTAGTATTTTTATAGATGATCCAGAGGAACACAAAATCTCCATGGCCGTGCGTTACAATCAACTTTTCCAGGTAAACAGAGAGGAATGCACCCACTTAGGAGAAAGTGATTTTAAGTTTTCACATTCCAAGTCTTGGGTCTACATCTGTGCTGTTCAGTAAGGTAGCTGCATGTGACTACTGACATTAAAATTCATTACAATTAAATAAAAGTAAACATTAAGCTCTTCAACTGCACTTGCCACACTTTCAGCACTCAGTAGCCCCAGGGCTATGGGAATGGACGGTGAAGGTACTGAATATTTCCCTCATTGCAGAAAGTTCTATTGGATGGTTTTGGTCTACACAATGCATTCTATTTTTTTTTTTTTTTTTGTGGTACATGGGCCTCTCACCACTGTGGGCCCTCCCGTTGCAGAGCACAGGCTCCGGACGCACAGGCTCAGCAGCCATGGCTCATGGGCCCAGCCGCTCCGTGGCATGTGGGATCTTCCCAGACCGGGGCACGAACCCGTGTCCCCTGCATCGGCAGGCGGACTCTCAACCACTGTGCCACCAGGGAAGCCCTACACAATGCATTCTTATCTGGTCCTATGTTTGGATGGTATGTTGCTGTTGATCTGTTGGGCAGATGGCCACCAAGTGATCGACACCATATAGAGGGCATTCAGGGGACATCCTCCCTTTACATCAAGCAATGCTGCAGCGGGACTGCTGTGAACACATCTGCTCCTCAAAAGAGACATAAAGAAGAAACATCTCACAGGTCATGAGGTTGATGGGCTCAGAGCTTCAGGTGGCATAAATACGTCAGCGCTGTTCCAGGAAATACTGATTCCTTCAGTCCTGGGGACAAGCAGACAGGGCCTGCCTGGAG
Source organism: Mesoplodon mirus (assembly GCF_964341445.2). NCBI lineage: Eukaryota > Metazoa > Chordata > Mammalia > Artiodactyla > Ziphiidae > Mesoplodon > Mesoplodon mirus. Next base: position 54,513,416 of record NC_138987.1, on the reverse strand, counting down.
CGACCAGCTCCCTCAGGTCAGGGTCTCTAGCTTCTACCGAGGCTCCCTGGAAGCTGTCTATGCACCTTGGGTCTGTCTGCCTGCCCCATGGCCCTGCAGGGGACAAGGGTGATGAGTGACATCTGGCACTCCTAGTACGGCCAAAGGGCTGCCTCTTCATGTCAACGAGCATCACTGTGGGCAAGAAGCCTGTGAGGCTCCTGAAGGCGTCTGTGCTCCAACTGACCAAGAAGCACAGCAGGATGCAGGGCAGAGGCTGGCAGTGGTGATGGGGTGTTGTCACTGCTCCAGACAGCTGCTTGGAATCTCCCCACTCAGACATGCCGTATATGGTATATGAGATAGTGTTGCAGGTCGGGTTCTGGGGAAGCCAACTCTGAAATGTAGATGGGAGTGCAGGAAGTTTACTGGGGAGAGGTCTCAAGCTTGGGCAGCAGGGAAGAAAGTGGGATTGGGTAGAGGGAGAAGGGCTGCCAAGCAATCTCAGCAGAGATCTCAACCAACCCTTATGGGGAGCTCTGAAACTGAGATGGCCCTTTGGATTGCCCCAAGTTGAGGTGAGGGGGCCGGCTTTTACAGTCTTACATCACCCCGTCCTTGGATGCAGGCTGTCCCCAGGAAAAGAGTTACCTCTTTTCAGCCAAGGGCAGGTAGGACTGGGGGTTGTTTCTTCACATTTTGTACAACCTGACGCCTTGGGGAGGGACCAGAATGCTGCCAGGTCCTTCTTTTTGGCTCTAGGGAGGGGGTAGCCATAGTTCTTGGAGCTCCCTCCGGAGGGGGGCGTTCCCAGCCGCTCCCCAGCTCTGGACTGTCTGGTGTTTTTTGTTTGTTTGTTTGTTTTTTGTGGGGTTTTTTTTGCGGTACGCGGGCCTCTCACTGTTGTGGCCTCTCCCGTTGCGGAGCACAGGCTCCGGACGCGCAGGCTCAGCGGCCATGGCTCACGGGCCCAGCCGCTCCGCGGCATGTGGGATCTTCCCGGACCGGGGCACGAACCCGTGGTCCCCGCATCGGCAGGCGGACTCTCAACCACTGCGCCACCGGGGAAGCCTTGTCTAGTGTTTTTTTTTTTTCCTCCCGAAGTCATGTTGAGCTTTACCACTAGGTGGTGCTACTGCCCTATAGGGACAGGTTTGGGCTGCTCGCCGGGCTGCTCTCCCCCACTCCCTCCTCCCTCTACATCCTGCTCCTGCTTTTTTTTTTTTTTACATCTTTATTGGAGTATAATTGCTTTACAATGGTGTGTTAGTTTCTGCTTTATAACAAAGTGAACCAGTTATACATATACATATGTTCCCATATCTCTTCCCTCTTGCGTCTCCCTCCCTTCTGCTCCTCCTTTTATCTCTGTGAAGGTGCCTGGCCTGCTGTGCCTGGGGCCTCTAAGCATCTTCCCTGCTGGTCCCACGTTCCCTCTGAGATCCAGCTTGGTTGTGCAGTGCTTTCAGTGTCTCCAAGCACAAGTGTCTCCAAGTGTCACACTGAGCCCAGTGCTGGGGATACAGCGATGAATAGGACAGTCGCTGCCCCCCAAAAAGGTACAGTCCCGGGGGAGAAGACAGACCTGCAAACAGGCCATCACCAAGCAGCACAAGCAGAAGCCGAACACGTAACAGCATATACTGCTGGGTCCCTGTCCTGGCTCTCCCACTTGCTACCTTGTGTGACCTTGGGCAAGTGACTTAATATTGTTGAGCCTCAGAATCTTCATCTATACAATGGCGACAATCATAGTACCTACTCCTAGGTTCGTTGTCGAGATATGATCTGTGTAAATCACTTTTCACAGTACCTGTGCTTCCAGCATCACTATTAGGTTGCAGAGTGAAAGGGTGGTCAAGTAAGTTTTCATTGCAAGTTGACATTGCTCCAGTCCTCTGACCACTGATCCTTGCTAGGCTCTCTGGACTGGTTCCAGGGGGACCTCTTTGACCCCCCATGCAGATCTCAGCCGCTGGAGCTATGAGCCCCTGCTCCGTGAATATCTACAGGGGCTGGGGGAAGGCATCATTGCTCCATTTGGCCACCAGGAGGCAGGTGTGCGACTTCATAAGCCAAATAGGCCCGAATTGAAACAGTCCGGCTGGAGAGAAAAGTGTGGGAAAGAGATGGGAAGGGAGGCACAGAAACACGGGGAACTCTAGTTAATACTCTCCCCGGCTTCTTTCAATTATGATCTTTCTTTGCCAGCTTCACTGCCTCAGTGACAACCACCACCGACTTCACTGCACACACATTACCGACCCACAACTAAGGTCAGTATTCTCTGGACGGAAGTGGTTCCTGTCCAGAGAGGGGGAAATCAAGATGAGCCTCAAGAATCAGGTTTGCTCCATGTATTTTTTGTGTCACAGTTTCTATTCATTTACCCTGGCGTTCACTGGACCCATGTTCCCTTGGCGAGGTGCACGGCCAACATAATGCCGCCTGTCTGCCGCTCCAGGAAAACGTGTCATTGTCCAGACTGTGGGACTCGAGCCACGGCCACGTCCAACCACTTGCAGCTCTGACCGTGCACTCGGCAGGCTGCTTCCACACCAACGCTTCTCAAACGTTTTGTTCTTTGGACCCCTATTTGGACTATTAAAAATAAAGAGCCCCCCAACCAAAGAGCTTTTGTTTATGTGGGTTATATCCATCAATATTAGCCAGATTAGGAACTTAAATTGAGAAGAATTTTAAATACTCATTAAATTAAAAAAAACAATAATGAATCTAAGTTAACATAAATAATACAATTTTTATTAAAGGTAACAAAACAAACTTAGTGACAAGAAGGTATTGTTTGACAGCTTTGCAAATCTCTTTGATGTCTGGCTTCATAGAAGGCAGCTAGAGTCTCATAACTGGTTCTGCATTCCATCTGTTAGGGTATCACACAAGATGGAAACCTTGGGAGACTCCTCTGTACACAAGTGAGAGAATGAGAGTTAAAAAGGCAAACGATGATGGGGCTTCCCTGGTGGCACAGTGGTTGGGAGTCTGCCTGCCAATGCAGGGGACGCAGGTTCACGCCCTGGTCCAGGAAGATCCCGCATGCCGCGGAGCAACTGGGCCCATGAGCCACAATTACTGAGCCTGCGCGTCTGGAGCCTGTGCTCCGCAACAAGAGAGGCCGCGATAGTGAGAGGCCCGCGCAGCGCGATGAAGAGTGGCCCCCGCTTGCCACAACTAGAGAAAGCCCTCGCACAGAAACGAAGACCCAACACAGCCAAAAATAAATTAATTTAAAAAGGCAAATGATGTCTTAGTATTATTATGAAAGTAGCTTTGACCTTGCAAAGCCCCTGAATGGGGCTCAGGGATCCACAGGGGTCCCTAGCCTATACTCTGAGACCCGCACTGCACACTTTTCTAGGCCTTGTTTCCTTGGCCAGACATGCCCCACCCTGTTCTCCATCCCCCATTTTTCTCAACTCAGCAAACCCCTCCTGATCCTTCAGTTTCCAGCTCAGGCTTCATCTCTTGCACAAATTCTTCCCTGCACTTCACAATGCTGTACCCTCCCTTGCCCCGTCTGGGTAGAATGGTGCGCCCACTCTATGGTAGAATGAAGTGTACATTGTTGTGTGTTTTAAATTTCTGGTTTGCCTTCGGGGCTCCCTACCAGACTGGAACAAAGGAGGGATTCCGTAAATGTAGCTGAATAAATACATGAATGAACGAATGAGTATGAGGCAATGTGCCGCCCACTTCTGTCAGCATCTAAAAGATCTGAGCTTCACAATAGATGTCAAATTAAAAAAAAAAAAAATCTGCTTGGGTCCCTGCTGGAAGATGAAATGCAAACAGACTTATGCAAATTTCAGCACCTTCCCCTGAACTTTGGAAACTGAGAAGTTAAGTCCCTGTGGCTTCAGAACCCACATGCTAACTACCTCTCCCTACAGCACCTGCTATATCTCCCTCATTCTGCATGTGGAGGGTAGGGTTTTTGGTCCAAAATGCAGAATTTATCATTTAGCCCTATTCATATCTATCTGATTTGATTTCTCCCACATTTTAGCCTGCTCAAATCTTTTGCATCTTCATTTTGTCATCCAACATTCTGACCATCCCTCCTGGCCTTGCACCTTCCAAAACTTTGCCCCGCAGACCACGTACAGAGCTGGCTAAGACAGAGCCAAAACGATGCCTTCTTGCAGGTTGACACTAGCACACTGACCAGACTTGGGACACGGTCCCTACCAAAGGGACTTGACTTTGGTTCAGTTGTTCAAGACCTCACTGGGAGAAAGGGAAGGGGTGGGTAATGAGATTGAGTCTTGGGGAGGCGAGTGGATGCCTTGCAAAAACCCAGGCATCCACAGGAATTTGGGAAACTTGGCAGTGCTCCCACAACCCTTTCCTCTCCAGGACCCAACAGTCTTACCCCAAGTCTGAACAGATTCTTATAGAATTAGACCAGATCTGAGCCAAGGCTCAGGGATCCAGGGATACCTGATATAGGGGATGCAGGAAGGGGTGGATCAAGTATCAAATTCCAAGCTGGATTGTTCTGCAAATACTGTCTGAACTGGACTCAGGGAAGAAAGGCATAGTCTCCTCCATAGATTCTGGTTGCTGAGCAGGGAAGGTAGCGGGCAGTGGGCAGAACTCTCCTGAGGCATCCGTACCTCACCTCGGTGAGAAATGGAGAAGTCACGTGCAGCCCAGCCCGGCAGCCCTTATTTAGCTCAGCGGGGTCTCCCCATTGTCCTCTTCACTTGCACTCAGACTCCCACAGGGCATCTGGAAAGGCCCTTGTCACCCTGACCCAACCCCATCTAATTACAAATCCTGTGAACATCTGTGGCAGCCAGCATGGGGCAAGGGCAAGGTGAGGTGAAGTGAGTGCAGGGGCCCCAACTGTGTCTGCACCTGGCTCCTGTTTCGCTATTTGTCTCCCAGGAGGGCCAGGTAGAGCAAGCAGCCCATCAGAAAAGGCTCAGCCACAGAGGTCAGCCCAGCCTGGGTGCGGGAGGGCCATAAGTAACCGGGTTCAAAGTGTCAGGGAAACCCCTTCCCGCTGTCCCCTTTGTTGCCCCCAGCCCCACAGATTTAAATTTCTTCCCCTCTCCCACCCTGGAGCCCTAGGAGAGCAGCAGGGAGGAGACGGTGAAACAGCCCTGGGTGATAAAGTGGGGATGGCGAGAAGTGATAAAGGGGATGGGAAAGAAGCCAGCCCCACTTCCTCTCTGATAGGGACCCCGCCCCGAGGGGCTCCTGCTTTCTGCTGTGTTCACAGGAAGGCCTTGAGGTGGCGGAGGAGTGGATGGGAGGGGAGCAAATGGAGCACTGTCGGTCGGCAGGATGTTGGTAGACTTGGGAGAGGACCGTTCAGTTGGTTGTTGGTTCTTTCGGATGCTCCCCACCGCGGGCCTGCAGGGGCTGGGCTGTGGGCACGGAGGCAGAGGGAGCCCAGGTGCTCCTTCACACCGCCCCCTGCCCACGCCACACCACTCCCAGCCTTGAGGGAAGCAGCCACGGTGCTGAAGGATGACTCCTGATACCACCTGTCATTAGCTGTGTAACTTGGCGGTAATGATGTGAGCCCTCTGGGTCTCGGTTTCCCCACCTATGAACAGGGTCTTTGTGCAGCGAATGGGAGGAAGCTTGCAGGGCCTCCTCTAGGGGAGCAGGTGAGAAAAGCAGAAGCTGCAACGAGGGGGAGCAGGATTTGAGCTACCTGCCGGACGGCTGGCGGCTGGACTTGTTCTGTCTCTCTTCTACAGAGCAAAGATACTAGCTGCGCTCACTTGGGAGGTGTTGCGAAAAGTAAATAAGTGAACACACAGCATTTAGACTTGGGTCTGGTGCGCAGTAAGCGCTTGGTGACTATCAGCCTTGGTTATTAAAACTTTCGTCACTCTCTCAGGGATCCTCTCCTCTCCTCCGTCATCCTCCTCCCAACATACACACATCCCGAGTCAGGACTAGAGGAGGTGGAAGTTGGGACTCACAGGTGGACTCCTCTTGTGAAAGACCCAGCCCTGTTCAAGCCACCCAAGGAGGGGGAGGGCCGGGCCCCCGGCAGGCACCCTGTTCCAGGCCAGGGCTCTGCTCACTCCCATTATCTCCTCCTGCAAAGCCGCCTCCACCCATCAACCCCCAACAGAGATTACAGACCCTCAACTGTCTCCAACTGCCCTGATTCAGGATGAGGCTGGACCCTTGCCACGCCACACACACCCCATCCCCCCCCCCCGGCTACCCCACCTCTGTCCCGAGGTGGAGGGGAGGCCGCCTGCTTCTCGGGGAGCTGGGGTAGCAAGGAGTGGGAGATGGCCAGGAGGACACGGCCCGCACCCCGGGGCTGCCTCCGGAGCTCGAGAGGAAAGGGGGAGAGATCTCAAAGGCCCCCAGGCTTCCTCTGTCTGTCTTATTTCGGCCTCTCTGCGTCTCCAGGCCGTGTCTGCAGTTTCTGCCTCCCTCCCTCCCTCTCTCTCTCTCTCAGGCTGCTCTTCCCCCCACGCCCAGAGCACACCTGGTTCCTCACATCAGATAACCCAACCACAGCAGCCCCGGCTGCTTCCAGCAGCCCCTCCTCGCCCCCTGCCCTCTTCCTCCCCCGCCTCCTCCACCTTGTGGCTCCCTGACTTACCTAGATTTCCCTGGGGAGGGCTGGGGAGGGGGTCCCCAAAGCCCTAAAGCCTTACTGTTTAATGAGGGTGTGAGAAGACTACTCTTCCTTTTCCTGCCCCCAACACACACACGCGCGCACACGCACACATGCACACACACGCACACACGCACACGCACACACAGGCGCGCACGCACACACACGCACGTGCACACACGCACACACATATGCACACACGCACACACGCACGCACATGCACACACACTGGAAACTCTATACCCCCGTGCCCTGTTGGAAACAGAATGAAGGGGAGGGAAGGACCTAGGGGCCAACCTTGAGGTACGAGGAAAATCCAGCCTGAGGAAGTAGGGGGCGGGCGTCGCAGAAAGGGGTTCCATAGCTCCCCGCTTCTAGGCCAAGAGAAGCTTCTTCCCTTTTCCTGCTTGTGTGAGTTCATCCGGAGTCTCGGCAGGGCCTGCCTCAGGCCAGGGTCCGAGCTGGGGAAGTGGGTGGACACAGTCTGGGCCGTTCACAGTCCCAGCCCCTGCCTCCTACTCCCCAGAAAAGGCCAGGTAGGGAGGGGTTAGGGGTGGGGACCCCCGTGGAGGAAGAGGTGCTGAGAGTGCGGAGTGCCGGGCTTGGGGGAGAGCTGGTCAAGATATTGTGGGAGGTGGCGGAGTGGGACACAGGAGGGAGTGGGACAGGGACTGCCGGGTGCCTGGGAGCTGAGGTTGGACGTTTTAATGCCTCTTGACAACAGATGAATCATAGGCAAATTATGTGGAAATAATGGCATAAATAAAGATGTGTTATTTCAAGGCCCCAGTGTGTGTTGCTGGAAGAGAGCTGAGGGGGGCGGGACAGGAGGCTGCCCAGGCCGGATGGTGCCTGTAGTTGGGGGCCCAGGTAGGGTTCCCGTGGCGGGTAGTGGAGATGATGGCCCACTCACGTCTCTCGTCACCTTCGGGGTGATATGAAACAGCAGGTGGCCAACCACAGCCTGCCAAACCCTCCCCCAGGGCAGAGTGGCCCTCACATACCCTAAGCTCCCTGGTGATCCCCCCAACCTTCCCCTAACCTCCCTGGGGCCACTGCTACCCACACACATTTTTCCCTGCCCCAGTGCCTGCTCTTGACTCCTGTCCTCTTGGGACTGCCCCTCCAGGCCCAGCACAGGGTCTTGCCCCGAGCAGGGACACAGGAGCCAACCAAGCTCCAGGGGCCTTCAGTGAACAGAGCACCCCCAGAACCCAGACAGGGAATCTGGGCCTTTTCCATCTGGAGGGTGCTGAGCTAATACCCGCAGTGGCCTAACAGCTGGCACATGGACAGAGCCCAGTAAATACACCTGCTAGAGGAATGAATTTAAGACCTCCATCAGGTCATCAGGGCACTCCCTGTAGCCCAGTCTAGGCTTCTGGTCAACCCTCATCCCCATTCTCCATAGCTCTTCACAATGTTGACAGTTATTAAACGGCTAGAAAAACGTGTGCCTTCACACCACCCAACACAGTCACTACCTGTTACTCGTATTTCCTCTCAATCTTTTCCTCTGTGCTTATGTCGGGTTTCTTTGCCATCACTGGGCATGCAGAAGTCTGTATTCTCTTGCCATGCTATGTCACATTCAAAACATCTTTTTAACTGTTTCATAATTTTCTATTGAGTGGAAATATAATTTGCTTCGCAATTTTCCAGTTGTAGGTGTTAAAATTGTTTCTCATTTTCCATATGGTAAAGAATGTGGTGATGAGCATTATTATGCACATATTCCACTCGTCCCACCCTGAATTTTGGTTATAGAAATATAGTTTAGGGTACTTTGGGTGGGGTTATTGAGCCAAAGGGTAAAAACATCTTCTAGCTCTTACTATATACTGCCAAATGGATATCAAAAGAAGTTACGCCACCAATAACGACATGTACATTTCACCACCTTCTCACTAATGTTTGAAAACGGTGCCTGCCTTCATCTTGTTTTAATTGGCATTACTTAGATGGTGATCAGGTTGAATGTTCCCCTACCTTTGCTTACTGGCTGTGTTTCCTCTTTCCCTGAAGAGCCGTTTCTGTGCTTTGAGCTTGAGCCCACCCGTTTCAGTGTTTATTACCAATTTGTGTGAGGTGAGCTCTCTCTATAAGGATTTTAAAGCATCGTCCATTGCCATCGAGTGCAGATCTCTCCTTCGTGATGTTCTCCCCACTTTGGATTCTGACATGGAGCTTCCTCTTGCTTCATTTAAATCTCTGACTGCTCCCTCTCCGCTCTCACTGATGATCTCTGGTCTTTATTTGTCCTTCCCTCCTCTTCTGAGCTCCGGAGAGCAACTGTCCACTCAACTTCCCCCTGACCATCCCACCAGCACCTCAGTCCATGTGTCCACAGCTTGACTGTTTTTTTCCTCCAAGTTTGCTTCTCCCCCCATATTCTAACTCTGCTGCCCAAGGACCTTTGGGTGATGTGTCCAGAAGGAGACAGAGGAACACAAAGGCTAGCATCCCTGAAGAGTTAATGAGATTCTGTCAACCTTCGACTTAAGAGGACCAGGGCTGGGAAGAGAAGGAGGCGGCCATTTGTCTAGGGAGATGTCACTTTGTGACTCAGTCTCCTTGCTTTCCTGTATACTGGGACTGGTTCCAGGTCTAGAGACAGATGCTTGAAAGCCAAAGTGGGCGGCCTTCCTCCTAGAGCAAATGAACCCTTGGCATTGACCTCACTGGCCTCGTCCTCCACTTCTCGAGCCTCTTCCCCAGCAAGGGACTAGAAGGGCTGAAGAGGAGGTTAAGCTACTCTTGTCTAAACCTCTGCTGTTCGATACAGTAAGCCACTAGGCACAGGTGCTATCAAGCACCTGAAACATGGCTACAGTGTACTACAAGTGTGAAATACACACTGGATTTCCAAGAGGTAGTATGAAAAAAGAATGTAAAATGTCTCATTAACAATTTTTTGTCTCGATTGCAGGCTGGAATGATGTTTTTACATATATTAGGTTAAATAAATATACTATGAAAATGAACTTCACTGATGTATTTTTACTTTTATTTTTTAGGAAAATTTAAAGTTACACACATGGTTCCCATTCTGTTTCTATTGGGCGGTGCATGTCTAGCCCCTCCTAGCGGGAAAAATGCGGGGCTCCAGGCTGAGTGGCTCCAGTGAGGGCTCATGACAGATACAGATACAGACCCACTGGAGATGTGGGCCAGCCGAAGGTCGAATCAGATGTAACCAACCAGGCGGTGGCCAGTCTCCTCCAGGCAAGGCAAAGCAAAGCAAAGCACCATTTCCTGGACAACAACTTTCATCCTGGACTTCATGAGGCCCCCTTAGCTGGCTCTCAGCTCTACAGAGCTTGTTCCCGTGGACAAGTAGTCCAGGAAAAACAGTCCCCCAGAGCTTTGGATCTCCCCACCTCAATAGTTCATGGGGAAGTTCTCCATCATTCCATCTCCATCATTCCCTGGGCCCCTCTCCAGAAGCCTGGAAGCATCCTTCCTTTTGTCTAGAGCCCTCCCTCCCACCCACTCGGGCTTAGGCTCAGCCCCCCTGTGGGCTGGGAGGGGATGAGAGAGGATGGTGGGCCTCTAGATACACCGGCTGGGCCACAGACATATTTTATGCTCCATTTCTAATGTCTGTCCTTCCTGTTGTCCCGCTGATAGAAAAACAGAAAGGGAACAGGAGGTGGCTGGGTTGGCAGGCACAACTCACTGGGCTGCCCTGCTCTGTCCCATCCTCCCTTGCCCGGGCCCCAGCTGAGCCATAGGAGGGCACCAGGGGCTGGGGCCACAGTCTGCGTGGGTCTGCCCCTCCTCTCCCCCAAGCCTAGAAGACTCCACCTCTCCCAGGTCCTGGCTGGGATCCGAAGGCCCCGGGCAAGTGGGGGAAGGGGAGCGACTCCTACTTTCCCAGCAGCTGCTGCTGCCTCTTCCTGTTTTGCTAAAACTTTGGCTCTGGACCCGAGGGGTTGGGGGAAGTCGCCAGCCGCTCCCGCCCCCCAAAGGTCAACCTCATCCCCCTGGTCCTCTTAGCTAGTTATTTATAGCCCCCCAGGCCCTGACTGAGGAGCTAGATCTCTCCTCCGTCAAATGTCAGCAGCTGTGGCCATTGCCCCAGGGATGCAGCCAGATGTGCAGATCACTCCAGATGTGCAGTGCCAGGATTTGGGAGAGCAGGCGAGGCCCCTTCGTCAGTTGGTGTGGGCATTCCCTGCAGCCTGGTTCAGGGTCCCCTCCTCAACTCTGAGTCGACAACACCTGAGTATGGGGACAGGGTTGGGGGGTGTTGGTCGGGGAAGGTCCCACATATTTTCTCCACTCCCATAGCCTGGCTCCCAGAGGGGACAGCTAGGGCTATAGACCTGTTTGGATTTCTTTGCGTAAATTAGGTCAGTACTCATTTTGAGACCGAATTTGTAGGGGAAAACTGCAGTTTAGAGGGACAGAAGGGACAGGACGCTATCTTCTATTACTAACGTCAGCATCGGGCTCCATCCCTGACAGCCCAGTGGACAGCAGGCTCCACACTGAGCACTTCACGTCCTGATCCGTCCTCACAACAACCCTAATATGGCAGGCACTTCATATCCCAGTTTGCAGATGAGGAAACTGAGAAATTCCAGCCCAAACAGCCTGACTCCAGAGTCTCAATTTTAACCACAGTACAACACAGCCTCCCTCAGCCAGTCCTCTGTGGGTTTTAAATGGTTCCTTGAAAGCTCTGTGCAGAGAAGACTAGAGCCCAGCTTCAGGGTCTGCCCAAGGGGAGAGCGGCTGTCTCTCTGCCTCCTGTCCCTTCCTACCTCTGCCGCTCAGGCTAAGCTAGAACGAGGGATGCGAGGATGGGGCGGAGACTACTACACTCCCTGCCGTTTCAGGCACAGAGGGGGGCAGGTCAGAGCAGGACCACTGCCCTCACCCACAAGGACCCGATGGCCCGTCCGGTCCCTTCCAATGTGGTGCGTCCATGACTCGGTGAACCCAACAACTCTTGCAGCATCAGTGGTGGAGTCCCTCCTCTGACAGTTTTCTCCATTCCAGGCTCTTTCCTTTGGCTGTATCCTGCTCTCCAGGAGACGACGAATTCCCCAGGGATAGGGACTGCAGTTCCCTTTGCCTCTGTGCCCAAGAACCTGGCCTGGGCAGAGGAGATGCTCAATAAATAAGACATTATACTCAATGAAAATGAGTATAGTGGTGGTTGTATGTGGGTGGGTACTTCAAGGTTGCAGCAAGGATGCTCCCACTCATGTGCCTGCATAGCTACCCTCACCCCATTTTACCCTCCCCTCAGCTCATAGCTCCTTTCCTACACACAGGGGCTACTAGTCCAAACCCACCCTAAAAGACACTCCTGGGGAGGAGAGGTGAGTGTTCTTAGGTCAGGACCTCCTCAAGGTCTTTCCTGGAGATTCCAGGGCCAGAGGTAAATGTCTCCAAAGAGGAACCATTAAGGTTGGTAACAAGGTAAGATCCTACCCTCCAGCCAATACAGCCACAGGGCCTACAGAGGGCCCTACTGGGGGCACGTAGCAAGGCTGAACTCCCGAGCCCACCGGTGGGTGGACTGCTGCATCCCTACCGGGGCCACTGGAGCGAGTAATTGTGAGCTGGCTACAGAAAGGCATTTTGCAACTCAGACGAATTTCTTCTCGTTCACGATTAGGGTATGGCCCAGTGGCTGCCTCCCTGACCATAATCTCTGCTGGCACAGGCATCTCGGGGCTGGGCAGTGCAGGCTGGGGAAGGAGCGCTGACCTAGAAGCTGGGATGCCTGAGTTCTCTGCCTTCTCCCCGCCATGGATTAACCATCACATCTCCGGCAGGGAGACTGGGTCCTTAGTTTCCTCATCTATAAAGGGGTGGTTTGATTAGATCGGAACATCCCAAAGCTAACCACATCTTAGAATTACCTGGGGACCTGCAGATTACTAGGTACCCTCCGCCACCCCGAAGAGTCTGATGCAGACTGTGAGAGAGCCCCAGAATCTGTTTTTCACAGGTTCTTCCACGTGACTTTGATATAATGTCAGGTTTGGGGGATCCTACAGACTAGATAATCTTATAAATCACTTGCAGCTCTTAGAAGCAAAGATTCTAGTAAATGGAATGGCCATAACAAGAGGTTTTGGTGCTGCGGGGTTTTATCAGAGGGCAAGTGATGAGTGGTTTATTTCATCATCGCAGTCAATTACTATTTTTTCCAGTTTTATTGACATATAATTGACATACAGCACTGTATAAGGCGTACACCATGATGATTTGATTCACATACATCATAAAATGATTATCACAAGTTTAGTGAACATGCATCATCTCATAGAGACACAAAATTAAAGACATGGAAAACAAAGTTTTTTTCCTGTGATGAGAACTCAGGATTTACGCTCTTAATAATTTTCATAGATATAAAGCATATATAAAGCAGTATTAGTTATATTTATCATGTTGCACATATTCATTATATCCCTGGTACTTATTTATCTTATTACTGGAAGTTTGTGACTTTCGACTGCCTTCCTCCAATTCCCCCTCCCTCCAACCCTCCACCCCTCACCCCCCCCACCCCCCCGCCTCTGGTGACCACAAATCTGATCTCTTTTTCTAGGAGCTTGTTTGTGTGTTTGTTTTGAAGTACACGTTCCCTACAACACTATGTTGGTTCCTGTTACCCAACGTGGTGTTTCGATGTTTTAATTTTCAATATTCCGACTATCATCATCACTATTACTGTTATTATTTTGCCGCTGGCATTATTGCTATGGAGGGACATGGCAGTGCCCCCATCTGCCTGTTTCTGTCACTAACAGGGCTCTGGCTTGGAGGGGCCCTTGCTTACCTCCAGGCTGGAGTGGAGCTGGGAGAGAGGGGAAGGGAGGAATGGGCCGTCCCTGTAGGTGGGGCCTCTTGGCCAGGGGATCTTTCTGTCTCTCTCTCCTGGGTGGAGTTTGGCTGGACGGGCTTTGGCACCCGCCTCTGGAGCTGGGAGAGGATCTTCCCATCCATGTTCCTCCCACACTTTCAGTCTCAGTGGCCTCAGCCCTGGGCACTGCCCCTTTCTCCTCCTCCTGTCCCCATTTCCTCCCCAGGCTCCCTCAGTCCTCACCAACCCCATTCCTAAGCCTCACTAATCTGCTTGCCACCCTCTGCTTCCTTGCCTCGCCCTTGCACATGCCATTCTCTCTACCTGGAATGTCACCCCCTCTCCCCACACCGATTCACATTTCTGGGCTCTTTGAAAACCCAGCCAAAACTCACCAACTTCATTTAGGCTGTGATCTGCTCAGGTCTTTCCTCTTTGTCATGTACTCATTTACACTCGAAATAACACGATCCGAAAACTGCTTTAGACTCAGAAAAATAAGTAGAGATGATCTAAACCAGCTCTCTCATTTGATAGATGAGAAACCAACCTGAGGCCCAGAGAGGTCTTAACTTGGCCAAGATCACACAGTAGTGAGATTTTTTGAAATAGTTGGCTTCACAGAGGCTTTCAAATATTTTATGTGTTTTACTTCCTCAGTACAATGTGATCAATATGAGGGCAGAGTCTGTGTTTTTGTTTTCATTTTTGCTTTTGTTTTTTATCTCCACTATGGTGTGTGTGGTGGGGGGGCAACTGTAATAGTTCTAAAACTCAAAGTAGTACAAATTTTTGCATATATTATTCATATGATCTCAGACCAGCCCTGTGAGATAGGTAACCAAGGCCTTGCTATTTTACAGAGCAGGAAACTGAGACTTAGAAACATTTGACCCAGGAAGTTAATGGCAGAACTCAAGTTCCCTGCCTCCTAGTCCCGGCCCAGGGCCCTGACACCCACGATGCTCTCCTGAGGTTCCTGGCTGGGACCTGGAGTAGCCAAGGGGGTGGCCTCTGCCATCTTCCTCATTCATTGTGCATTCTTCACCTTGGGGTTGAGGAGACCTTGCCTTTGGCTTCCTGCCGCTCCCCATCCTGTCCCACTGCTTTCTCCTTGTGTCCCCCCATGGCATGGTTGGCACATAGGCACATACACATATATACTCAGAACTGCAGGTGTCTAGGGCAACAGACCACAGGGGAAACCACATCACCTTTGTTGACACTGGAGGGAGGTAGGGGGACAGGGAAGGAACTTGCTTAGCTCTCTCCACCTGCCTCTGTCCCCACAGTCATCTCACCTCCCAGCTCAGGCTATCTGAACTTGTAGCCATGCCCCAGCCTCTTCTTGATTTATCTGTCCAATTCTGGTCCAGGAGGATGTATGGCCTCTTCTGTCAGATCCTAACATCCTGGATGGGATCTGCCTAGCTGCACCCCAAAGCCATACCCCTCAATCCTAGTCAGAATACTTACATAGCTCCTCTGATCCTTCCTGGGCAATGTAGCAGACAAAGGTGGGAACCAGGGATGAGAGGACAAGCCTGGGGTCAGTGAGGAAGGAAACTTGGCATCTAGAATGTCACTCCTAGATGAGCGGGACCTCTAGTAACCAGGCTGCACTGGAGCGGGAGACCTGATTGCAGCTTCTGCACTGTTTTGACCTGCTAGAAGAAACTGCACAGGCTCTGAATCAGGCGTATTTGGGATTAAGTCACTTACTGGTTCTAAGGCCTTGGGCAAATCATTTTGTCTTTCTGAGCTTTAGTTTGCTAACTAAAACAAAGGGGATAATAATGAGATATAAGTGAAAGGGCCTTGAACAGCACATGATACAAAAAAGATGCTCAGTAAATCCTAATTACCCTCCCTTCCTTCCTTCCACTTGTTTTATCTGACCCCATGAAACCTTTTATGGAGTTGGGGATCTACCGCCCCTATTTATATGGAAGTCCAAATCCTGCGCATTGGCATCTGATTCTAGGTTCAGAAACTGGAATGCAATGCCCAACCCACCCAAGGAAGTGCTGTCCCTCTGAGATCTCACCCAGGCCAGGGATGAACACCTTCTGATTGGCCTTGTGGAGAGTGTGGGGGAAGTGTGGGTTAGGGGAGGGATTGTGGCTTCAGCTACCACATCTAGAAAGCTGGGTCAGGAGTGGTCTCAGAGGCCTGAGGTTTAGACCAGAAGACTTTGGATGGAGTTTTGAACCCTGGCACAAGGTGGGCACCCAATAACACTCGTTGAATAAATGAATGGCCTCATTATTTACTAGCTGTGTATCTTTGGTCAGGTTTCTCAACTGTTATGAGCCGTACTTTAATCACAAGCATTACAAGGATAACTGTGAAGAATAAATGATCTAATGTTTGCCAGGGGGATGGCATAGGGCTGCTACATGGAAAATAGTCAGTAAAAAGTAGCTAAGTAAGGGGAGGAGAGAAGAAGGAGAAAGAGAATGTCAAGTAGACCCAGAGCCCTAAAGAAAGCAGAAGGCAGGTGCCCTTAGGCTTTGTACTGGCCAGAGACTCAAGGAAGATGCCAGGGAGCTAAGGCAGGTCCTATGGGACTAATCTCTTCTGCCAGGTGCTTAGTTGAGCAGTCTGTGAGAGGTCTGGACTCAAGAACTTTAAAAAAAAAAAAAAATCCCCATGGTAACCAGGGTAGAGGAGAGAGAGAGGTAGCCTGTACTTTTCTGCCTCATGTCTCTTTCCTGGAGGCTCTCTAACACATCCCAGAAAGGGACGTGTGATTTAGAAACTGGCTTAAGACTTGTCCTCTGGGTGGGGATGGGGGATGGTAAGTAAAGGGGCAAGAGAAGGAGGGGCACAGTCCAGCTTCCTGGTTGTAGGACTCACCTGCTGTCTTTCTCTCTGCCTAGACTTCGGGGGCAGGGAGTTCTGGTGTGTGTAGAAAGCCATGTGCTGGGTAATGTGGGGACAGGCAGAGGCAGGAGGGGATACCCTTTGTGCTCAAATCTCTTGGAACTCAGTGATTAGGTCAAAAAGAAAAAGAAAACTCACAAACAAATACATGAATGATGCACATGATAGAAATGAGCAAACAAGGGCCTGATTTCAGTCCAGAAATAACTACGGGAGTCCTGCGGCGGGGTGGGGGGGTGTCAGGAGGGGGCATTGTGAGGCTAAAGGAGAAAAAAAGCAGGGGAGAGGCTGGGAGTCTGAAGCAACCAAGCCGTTTTTCTAGAGGCTGTGGGCAAGGAGAGGGATTCAATTAGGAGGTGGCGGGGGGGGGGGGCTGGGAAAAACACACCTGAGGTGGAAGAACATCTGTCTTTCAGAGTCAGTATGGGGAGTCATAGGGAAAAAAGGTACATTGGGGGTGTCTAGCTGGGGGATGGTCCTTGAAGGCCATGAACATCTGTTCCAATTCAACAAATAACTCAGAGGGAGCCTGAATTCTGTGCAAGGTACTCAGCAAGACACTGCAAGGAATGCACCCATGACTAAGGCCATAGCTGGGCTCAGGGGATGTCCACTCTTGAACATTCTTGGGAAGGAGGAGAGAGTTGAGACAAGTATACAGTGGGTGACGGTCAAAGTACAGGGAAAGATTGACAAGGTGCTGGAGTGGGGTCCTTCGAGGGAAGGAAAGAATCTCTCTGGCTATGGGTATCAGGGAAAGCCTCCTGGAGAAGGTGATATAGACGTTGAGGATTGGACAGATTTCAACAGGAGGAGGAAGGGGCTGGGAGGGAATGCGCTGAGCCAAAGTAGGGGAATGGGAAAGCATGAGGACACAGTGGACAGCAGCCAGTAGCCCAGTATGGCTGAAATAATAATAGTAATAATAGCAACTAACATCAGTGAGCACCAAGTACCAGGAGGTACTGAGCAGAACAGCAGAAGGGGCGGGAAGAGAGAGAGAGATGCGTGTAGTGTGGTGCCATGTTGTAGGAGACCTTGGATGCCAGGAAAGGGGTCTGTGAGGATAAGTGAACAAGTGCAGAGGGGTTGGATCTCCCTGCTGAGTGAGCGCTGGGACCAGGAAAAGGCCTGAAGTAGGAAGCAGGAGCAACAGGTGGTGAGGCCGGAGCCGGTCTGGCAGGAGCAAGGAGTCTATGGTCATATTGGACCTTGGCACGGCCAAGCCCTCCTAGGCCACTGGGACTTTTGCTTCTAATCTGACATGGCTCCGCCGCTGGCTCAGCCTCAATTTCTTCTTCTTCTTCTGTAGAATCCTGGGACTCTGGCTTCCCAGGACCGAGGGAGGCAGGATGGGGTCTGAGGGAAGCTGCGCTCTGCCTTCTAGCATTGAGGCCCCCAGCGCTGGAGAGCCCAGCGTTTCCGTTGCAGACCTCTCCCCTTCCCGGGAGCCGCTGTGTCTCTGACCCAGCAGATTGCCAAAGGCGACAGGGCTGATAGACCAGGCCGGGAAGCACAATGGCGAGGTCCTCAGCCCCTGACCCCTGACTCTGACCTTCTGGTCCCGCTAAAAGGGAGGGGGGGCAGGGAGGGCTGCTGCGTAAAGCCAGCCCGGAGCTGAGTTTATTAGCTGAGGGAGGGCTGGAGGCGGCTGCATTCCGACTCACAGACTGGAACATTTCTGTGATCCGCTGTAATGCACTGGGAGACACTGGGCACATTGCTGAAGTTTGACTCATAGGGACCGGGAGGGGGGAAAGTAGGGGGGAGGGTGGTGGGGGGAGAGGAATGGGAGGAAGAGAGGAAGAGGAGAGGAGGGAAGGAAATCCCTTGAGAAATTTCTTTAAAAAAAGAAAACTTTCAAAATCCGCACCACCCCCACCCCCTTTTTCTTTTAATAGGAACAGGCTGGACCCTTCGATTCCCCTCAGCTGGCGAGGTCGGGGGGTGGGGGGGAGGTGGCAGAGGGGGAGGGCTGGGCAGTGATTCAAATCAGATCCTGGAACTTTCCTCAGGCAAGTCGTGCTTGGGGCGGGGGGCGGGGGTGTCTGTCTGGGACTCCTCGCCTGGACCGGGGGCTCCACGCGTGTCCCGCTGTCCCCCTGTGTAACTGTTGGCTGGTGGGCCGTACGTATGTGTGCTTGTGAGCGCGGGGGTCCTCCCCTGCAGAGTGTCTGTGTGTACGAGTCTGCCCCGGGTAAACATGGATGTGTGCTCGCGTACGTGGTGTCTGCGAGGGTGCGTGCGCTCAGGTATCTGAGTTTCCGGGAATTGTGCGCGGGTCGCTGCGCCGCGCGGCGGCCGGGACTGGGCGGCAGCGCGGCGTCCGCGGGCGGGTCGGGGCCGCGTCCCACGTTCCGGGTTCGGCGCTGCCTCCCCGCGAGCCGGCCGCGCGGGGTGTCCGCCGCCCGCCAGCCCGGGCGCCGCGCCGTGTCTGCGAGGTGGTGTGTCCCCGGGCCGCGAGCGCCGGCCCCCTCCCTCCCCTCCCCCTTGGCCCGCTCTCAGACTCAGATAAAGCATTTCCTTCCATTGTCATCCTACCCGGCCGGCCGGGCTGCCAGGGCCCTCCCCCTCCCGGCCCCCTCCCTTCCTCTCGCCGTCTCACAGTCGCTCCGCAGCCTCCGGCGACCGGGGGGGATGTGAGGCCGGCGCCCCAGCCCCCCGCCCCGCCATGAGCCCCCCGCTCTGAGGGCCCCGGCCCCTGGATGCACAGCCCCGGCTCTGGTGAGTACTGGGCTGCCGCCCCCCGCCCGCCCCGCCCTGCGCGCGGCACCCAGCGCCGCCCGCCCGGGCTCGGGCTCCGGCTCGGGCTCCGGCTCGGGCTCCGGCTCGGGCTCCGGGCGGCCCCGCGGGCCCGGCCCGGAGTGCGCCCCCCCCGACCGTGCCCGCCCCGCCCGTCTCCGCGGGGCTCTGGCAGGCTCCCGGCCCGGGCTGGTTCCGGGGCCGGAGGGTTCGGGCCTCCAGCGGGGCGCCCACATCCGCCAGCCGCGGGGCAGCGACAGGCCCGAGGGAGGGAGTTGGAGGCCCCGGGCCGCCGGTGCGCGGGCCCGGCGTCCCATCACCCCCGTTTGCAGGGAGAACGGACCGGGGGACCCGGGAGTGAGGGACGGCTGCCGCGGCCCCGGGAGGGGGCGGTGCTCCGGGGCGGAAGGTTGGGAAGCGCAGGGCAAAGGGCAGGACCCATTGAGTTGGGACCGGGCTCTTAGACCCGGACATCAGCGCCCCCATACCGCGAATCCCGGCCGGACCGTACTCCGACCCCTCCGCTGGGAAGAGTGTGATCCCTGGGAGGGAGGGTCTCTGACAGTGAGGTTTCTCTCAGCACCGCCCCCGCCCCCCACCTTTGCTCACCCATCAGGGTGAAAAGACACCTGTGCCCTGAGTGAGCTGCGGAGGTGCTGGAGGGGCGCGGGAAGATGGTGACCGCAGGCTGTGTAGTGAGTGGTGGGGGACAGGATGTGTGCCCCCCAAGCCTGCGGTCTGTTGGTCCTGGGGAGTAAGAGCAGGCGGCAAATCTGGCAGCTGGGCTGGGCCCTGACGCCCAGAGTTTCTAGGCCTGTGGGCTGAGAGAGAGAGGGAGAGACCTCTGGGGCTTGCAGGCCGCCCAGTTCCCCCTACCCCCATTTCCTTCCCTCCCGCTGCCCAGGCTACCCATTCGGATCTGACCTTGCCAGCCACTGGTGCTCCTCCCACCAAGTCCAGGCCATTCCCCGTCCCTGCTGGCTGTCCTGCATACGCCAGAGGCCTCCCCCTGCATCTGGACACTGGCTGTCTTGCTGCTGCCCATCCCTCCCCACACCCTCATTCAACATCTGCTTGAGGCCCAGCTCTGCCTACCAGTTTCAGTGGCCCTGCTGGAGACTCAACATCTGGATTCATCAGCCTGTTCCCTGGACTTGCACCTGGATCCATGGGAACCTTCCTAAGACCCCTGCCCAGCCACTGGGCTGAAAGAAAAGAGAATGTGACTCAGTTTCCTACCTCCTAATGGGCCACCTTGGTGGCCCATTTCTCCCCCATAGGACCCCACAGGCCAGGTCCTCCAAGTGGTTTAGGCTGCCACACACTCCTGTCCTCATACCAGCCCTCTTGGAAGCTCCTCCAGCCTCTGCTAGATATCTCTTAGCTCCTTCTTGCTCAGCATCTCAAGTTGCTCCCTACTCTGCTCTCTGTTCCCTCTACCCACCTGAATTAATAAGTAAGTTTCCTCCTCTGTGGAGTCACTTCTGGGGAAACTAAGGCACAAAGCAGTCTTGCTGTGTTGTTCCCAGTGAACCTGGACTGGAACCAGGTCCTGGACCTGCTGGGACTCCTCCCCTGCCTTTAGTCCCCTGATGTTTCTCGTCCCTGGCTTGGCCCGGCTCAGAGGCAGGCCCAGAGCTGCTTCTTGGTATAACATCTGGAACGGCCCCGGGAGGTGTTCTCCCGAGGTCTCTGTGTTCCTTAGCTTGAGCCCAGGGGTGCGTGTCTCTCTGGCCACCAAGTCTTAAGCTGTGATCCTGAGGCTGAGAAGGTTGCATTCAGGTCTTGCACTGACTATTCCAAGAATCTAAACTGGTCACTCCGCTTGGACGCTGAAGCTCAGTTTCCCCATCAGTAAAATGACCACAGAGGAGGAGATGGATCGGTGGGGGCTATTATGCCCACAACTTCCTTCAGGAATAATGGACCCCAGCTTTCATCCTGGTCTGGGAATGAGAGTTGGAACTTCGTCCATCCTCTCCTCAATTCGGATATGAAGCCGTTGGAAGTGAGAAACGCATGTGTGATGGGCGTACGAGTGGGGACCCTCCTGTAGCTGCAGGCGTCCTTGCCCAAGGCCAAAGCCTGCGTAACCCCTGCCATCTCTTTGTCTTCCTTCTCCTGACCTTTCATTTTAAGAGCTAGTAATTTTGAAGTTGGCAGGGGTCTGAGAGAAGAAGAGCTAATGCAAGGCCCAGGATCACGCAGCCAGGGAATGGCAGGCTGAGCAGGGCTGGGACCAGACCTTCTGACTCTGCCTGTGCCCATTCTCCTGGCCTTCTCCTCCCCTGGCCTGGCTCAGGTCCTGCCCACGCCCCCGTCACGCCTCGGCCCTGACCTGTCCTCAGTCGGCGTTGAGACTGGGGCCTGTAGTGGGGTGTGTGGTATTGCTGGAAACAGGGCCGGGGTAAGGCGTGGGAGCTGGCCTCTGTCCTCCCCAAGGCTCCGGGACTGTGCGTTTATGTGTTGGATTTGTTCACTAGATGGGGCACTTCCTCTGGGGCAGGAAGCTTTGATTTCCTGTGGTGGGGATGCTGGTAGGATTAGGAGCGGGGGACTCAGCCCTGGGCCATCCCTGATGTTGTTGTTTGGAACCAAAAGGGACAGAGTTTCTGCATAAGGCGGCTTTCCGTAACCCAGGGGAGGCAGGAAGGAGAGCATTGGTGAGGAGGCCTAGGCTAAGGCCAGAGAAGGAGGCCAAGAAGGCAATGAGATGGGGGGTGGGCAACACAGCAGGAAGCCTGGTCAGCAGGTGACCCTGCCGGGTATTGTGTTTCCCTGTGATATTTCCCCCTGTTTCTGTGGCAACCTTCCCTGGGGGACCCAGGCTTTCGAGCTGCAGGAAAGTGCCCCCAGACAGCCCTTTCCTTAGAGGTCTGAGTATTAGGAGGAGTCCCTCAATCTGGCCACCTCCTTTGCCGTTTTGGCTGCCTAGGCCCAGGGCCTGGGAATCTAGGCAAGTGGGTTGAGTGAGCACTGGGGATCAGGGTGGGGGGCTGGGCTGGGTGGAGGCCCTTTTGCACCTCCCCGGGGTGGGGGACGGGGAAGAGAGGGCCTGCTGGACTTTGGGGGGGGGCTCCGTGCCTCCCCTCATCCCATCTCCCCACTGTCCTCCAGCAGCTCTCCCCCTTCGAGGGGGAGCTGGACAGCATGCTGCCTGGGGCAAGGGGTGGGGGGTGGCAGAGGCGGGAGGGATGTTTTCATCAGCAGAGCATAGCTCCTTTGGTCCTGGACCAGTTCCCAGAGGCAAAATAAATTCAGGATAGTGTCTGTTTAGTGTGGGTCAACATGTGATGGGTGTGTGTGCACACTGGGTATGTGGTGGTGGGCCTGCATGTGTGCCCCTGGGCTGCGTATGTAGAGGTGGTGATCCCGCGGCAATTTGTGATCCATGTGGTGGCTCTCTGTTGGGTGTCTGGGGAACACGCACACGTGTAGTACAGATGTGTGTCGTCTGTAGAGTTGTGCACCTTTGCAAGTCATGGCTCTGCGTGGGGTATATGGACACGTCTTGGGGGGACGTATGCCTGTGCAGGAGTGGCTTTTTTTTTTTTTTTTTTTTTTTGGCGGTACGTGGGCCTCTCACTGTTGTGGCCTCTCCCGTTGTGGAGCACAGGCTCCGGACGCGCAGGCTCAGCGGCCATGGCTCACGGGCCCAGCCACTCTGCGGCATGTGGGATCTTCCCGGACCGGGGCACGAACCCATGTCCCCTGCATCGGCAGGCGGACTCTCAACCACTGCGCCACGAGGGAAGCCCAGGAGTGGCTTTTTTAATAGAAGTCCAGGTGTTTGCTGGAAAGCATTTTCATCCCTCCTCAAATGCCGGTTCCCGGAGCATTTGCTTTAGAGTCACCTGGGAATGTATTAAAAATAAAGATCTTCAGGCCCCATTCCAGATAGACTCAGAGTCTGCAGGGGTTGGGCCTGGGAATCTGGAGTTTGACATGCGCTTCAGTGAGCTGGTGCAAAGCCATGTTTGAGGACCACCAATCTCTTCATATTTTCTTTTGAGGAAACTGAGACCCACAGAAGGTATGTGGTTTGTCCAAGGACACAGGGCTATTAAGAGGAAGAATCAGGACAAAATTCAAGCCTTTCAAGACCAGTCCAGGACCTACCCACGCGTCCTCTGCGTGTGCATTTGTGTACATGTCCATACTCAGCGTGATGCCGTGGACCAGATGGGACTGGTGCGGATGCTTACTGGGCCTTGACCTTTTCCCTGGGGTCCCGGGCTTCCTGACCTTGCTCTTCCTGTTACATCCTGCTTCCTCTTCCCTGGGGAAATCCTGGAACTGTTGCTCGTCAATCCTAAAAGTGAGGTTGGCAACCAGAAGGCCCCCTTTACTGAGCCAGGCATTCAGCTATTTAGTTACTCATTGGATGCTTACTGAGCCTTGCTGTGTGCCAGGTCCCAGGCACAGATACACAGTGAACACAGAGGCAGGGCATCTGACCTCAGGGAACTTCCACTCTAGTGGAGGAGACAGTAAGACAAGTAAGCAAGTAAAGAAATGAGTATATACATCTCGTTACCCCTTGCAATAAACCCTAAGAAGGAAATGAACCAGGTGCAGCAATAGAGAATAACAAGGTGGCACTTCCTTAGATAGGGCAGCCAGGGGAGGCCTGCTTGAGAAGTGACATCGATGCCTGCTCTCACCTCCCCAGACTAGAAGTGAGCCCTCGGAGCTTCTGGGCCATTCTTGGCAACCGCCTGGGTCCAGGTGAGAGACCTGGGCTGAGTGCTGGCAGAGGACTGGAGCCCAATCGCCAGCCTTTTGCCTGGCATGGAACAGCAGGGTCTCGGCTGCTCAGGCAGTCCCCAGAGGCTGGCAGAAGGGGAGAGGAGGAGGGAGAGCTGGACAGGGCTGGACCCAGCCTGCTTCGGCGCTTCGGGGAGCAGCCTCTTTCCCTTCGCGGGGCCGAGTCCAGGGCCCTGTCGACATGTCGGGTGTTGGGAAGCCGGCAGCCTCTCTCAAGTGCCAGCCCATTCCTGACCCTCCTGCCTCACCTTCCTCCCACCTTGTTCCCTTCCTCCCCAACTCCCCACCCTACAACTCCAGTGCCAAGTCCCTCCCCTCTTGGTCTAGCCTGGCTGCCTCTGTGGCCACTGGGATTTATTTACCTGGCTCAGGAATCACTGAGGAGGGGGGGGGGGTCAAGCCTTAGAGAGGAGCTGGGCCCTGGAAGAGAGGACACACCAGAAAGAAGGGCTGGGGCAGGGGCCAGTGAGGACAGGGCAAAGGGAGGGTCGAGGCTGGCAGGGCCGAGGCTGGCCGAGCAGGGGGCCAGGGCAGGAGAGAGGGAGCGGAGGAGATCTTTGGCTGGGCGCTCCAGAGCTTCTCCTGGGCCCTTGGAATCTGCTCCTCAAACTGGGTGAGCCTCTGAGCGGGGGGCTTGGGAGGTGTTGGGTGGGGGCAGCAGATGACAGCTAGAAGGCAGTGCCCCCCTGGTCCCCCGGCAGCCCCACCCCTTCACCCCCGTCACATCAGCAAGCAGCCTTCAGACCCTCTCACCTCCAGGTTCTTCTCGTGGTAGCTTTTCCCTGGGGCCCCAGAGCTGCCGGCTGCAGGATGGTAGGGCCCTTTCCTCAGCGAGCTGAGTATCAGAGGAGCCCTCACGTGAGAGAAGAGGCCCCGTCTGGCCTCCCACCCTCCAACCAACCCGCTGCCTGGAGCCTTTCAACCCTGGCCTCCTTTAGGCTGCTGGGTGCAGTCACCCCCTGGACTCCTGTGTTTCCCAGGCCTTCTGCCCAGGATGGGGAGGGGACATCCCATGAGGAGGGCCCTGGGCTAAACTCACCATCCCCACCCCTTCACCAGCCACTTCCTTTTTTCCCCATGTTGCCTGCAGGGATTGGAAACCCTGGTGGGCAGAGACTCTGGGCTTTCAGGGCGAGCCTGGTGCCCTGGAGGGAATGAGGGGGACCCCATCTCTCTTCGGGAGTCCAGCTCAGCTCTCTTGCACCCCGAGGAGGCCAGCTCTGGCTCCTGCAGCTCACCCCCCACCAGCCCTGGAAGTCCCATTCCTCCCTCCCCCGCTGCCAGGATGACAGGGAGAAGCGGGGCAGGCGGGGAGCCACAGGTTCGGAAAGCGTCGGGGTGGGGGAATTCGGCGACGGGGCGACGGGGCCATAACCGTCTTGTTTTGCTCGCCCCACAAACCTGCACGGGCATCCGCTGCGCCCTCCTGGGCGTTCAGGTTGTGGAACTGCTCTCAGAATGACGGGCTGGTAGCACCCGGTTGGGGCAGGGGGTGGGGGTGGGGTGAAGGGGGGAGCCCCAGGCCAGGGGGAGCTGGAGGGTTAAAAATAGCAACAGCCGGGTTTCGGTTAGCAAATGTGGAGGCGGGGAGCTGGAGGCGGGGCAGGCGGCAGGCCGTGTTTGCCCGCAGCTCAGGGCTGTGTTTCCCCTGGGTCCCAGGAGTGAGTCACGGTGGAGCCGCTGATGAGGTGCTGTCACAGCACCTCACCCCCACCGGGCGAGGGGCTGGGCGCAGGCTTCATCTCCGGGGTGCTACAGGCTGTGCATCTCCCTTCCAGGCCTTCAGAGCCATCTTGAGAGTTGGGCCAAGGAGATTGTGTGATAGAGGGGAAGAAAGCTTGCCATTCTCATACCAAAGACCTGGGTTTGAATCCCAGCTGAGTGGCTATGGGATCTCGTGCAAGGCTGCCAAGGGCTCCGAGACTTGATTTCCTAGTCTTTCACGTGGGGATTTGCTCATATGCGCGTGTTAACACTCGGTGGATTCCAATGCACACTACAGATGTGAATGGTCACCCTCGACTCTCCTGTGCCCATTGCAAAGCTTGGCAGAAGGGCCTTCCGAGTGAGGACACAGAGGGAGGATGTGGCAGCGTCCCTGTTTCTCCTGCCTACCACTAAGTGTAACCTTGGGCCCACGGCTCTCTGTGCCTCAGTTTCTCTATCTCAGTAATATGAAAGTAATAATAGTTTCAAGCTCCTGGAGTTCTCAAGATTAAAGTAAGTAAGGTTAGCACCATGTCTGCTATGAAGTCAGTGCACACAGACTATTATCACTATTATTGATGTTATTGTTCATATTTTTGAAGGTCAGGGATAGGGAATGTTAAAGACATGAAGAACAGAAACTGGGCTCAGCCCCAGTTCACAGGAAAAACCAGGCCAAATTCACTGTTCCAGATTCCTCCACCCATAAGGGCCTGGAACAGCAGGAGCCTATAGCCAGAAGTCACAGGGTGGACCCCTTCTCTCTTTCACTCCCCCACCCCTGGCCTCTCCCAGTGAGGCAGGATGCGGGGGAACCTGAGGGCCTCGCTGCCAGCTGGTACTGGGGAGGGTCTGGGATGGGACCGGCCCTGATGGCCCTGCTGTGGAGTAAGTACCTTGCCAGCATCTGTTGGGGTGACCTTTATTTTAGCCCCCTCCCTGGCAGCTTTTAAGAGGAGCATGAGGCAGAGGAGGGATGAGAAGGTCAGTGATGTCAGCAGTCTGTATTCCCAGCACAGTGGCCCTGGAAGCGGCAGCAGGCATTTCTTTCAGGAAATGATCATTATTCAGCCTACAGGCATCCATTGAGTCAGTCCTGACTTTGTGCCCAGGCCTGTGCTAGGCCCTCTGTATGATTCGGGAGAGGCAGAGGATGCTGAGCTGTAGATAACGCAGAACTCCAGAGGCTATGGGGTCCAAGAATATAATATGTGGAGTCAGTGAAAGCCCTATGTCCTAGTTCTCACGGGAACCAGAGGTCGCATCCTGACTTTGCAGCCCATTGGCAGTGCCATCTTGATACTGTGTGGGTGTACCTGTACATGTCAGTTCTGTTTTATTATTACAGAGACAGCTCCTGTGCATCGTAGACAATCAGACAACACAGAGGAGCAAAAATGAAAGAATAAGAAACATCCCAATCCCAGCAGTGGGAGATCACTGCCACAGTACCTCAGTGTACACCTTCCCATCTCCTGACATGCCTTTATATATCGTGCTTCTTACCAAAACAAGACCATACCACGTATGCCATTTTTTTCAGTCAGTGATCTCCACCTTGCAGTGCAGTAAATTTTCATCTCATCAAATTCGCAGTTGGCTAGAAATTGTCCTTCACAGCTGGTTTGTCCAAATCTGTACCCAGGCCTATGCATCTGGCTTTTGAATTCCCTGAAAGCTGTGTAAGCACCCTGGCTGGATCTGTGGTCTGGAAAAACCCCAGCTGAGCGAGTCCAAGGGCAGCCCTGGCCACAAAAGGGAATCATGTCACCTGGAGAATCTACCCAACAGAGTTCTGCCATCTTCCAAAAATAACAGGCAAAATGAGTGGGATTCTGGGGCATAACTGGGATGGGGATCTGGTATTTACTGTCATGAATATTAATGTGGCATCCCTGTGAGTGCCAGCATTCATAGCTTGTTGCTATTCACCGACTCATATCCGTGATGCCCCAGGCCATGGAGCAGGCCAGGGTCTCTCTGTGGCCTATGTCTCTCCCTGCCCCAGGTCCAAGGGTGCTGATGGCTGTTTGGTTATGTTCCTAGTCCCCAGGAGCCTGCCCTGAAGATGGGTGCTCCCTTTTGCACTTGTGGGTGCCTCCATCCTCGCCCGTGGCCTGCCGGAGTGTGTGAGGCCTGGGCAAGAGAGGGAGAGAGAGAGAGAGAGAGAGAGAGAGAGAGCGCGCGCGCGCGCGCGCGTGCGAGCGCACCCATCCCCTCCCTGGGGGATTCAATTCACTCCCAAGTAGCCGCTCTGTGGGGGTCTTGCTCTGGTTATGCAACCTGCATTTTAGACAGGGCTTGACAGTTTCCAGCGTGCTTTCACACAGCATTGATCCTCCACGGCACCTGGGGGTTTGCTTGTTTAGTTATACCCTGCTGGGGGCAGCTTACAGGAAATGATAAAATGGTAATATGTACGTTTAAAAAGCAGGGAAAACGTAAGATTGAAAAAGGAAGTGAGGATGGGGTGGGAGAGTGCCGCCTGGACATGAAAAAGCACGTGAGGGACACGGGCAGAGATGATTCAGTTTTTATTTTTGTTGTTGTTTTCTGGATGGAGTACCGGCACTGTGGGAACATGTGAGTCACGCCCAGGCCTTCAGATGTTGGGACCGCACTATGTCCTGTGTGGCCCCTTGGTGGCCTTACCTCACCTCGGTGGGTGGGACTAGTTGTAAACACCAGTGTAGTGATTATAGCTTAGGTTCTGGAGTCCCAGAAGCCCCACTTACCACCTGTGTGACCTCGGCAAGTTTCTTAACCTCTCTGAGCCTCAGTTTCCTTCCTTTGTAACGTGAGGATGGTAGCAGTATCGACCTCATAGGGTGGTTGTGAGGACCAAAGGAGATAGTACAAGTCAGACACTTAGCACAGTAACCGGCACCCAGTAAGCGTTCAGCACATGGTTGTTGATCATACTAATATTACTAGTTACTGCTAATAATAAAATAATAATGATGGACATTAATATCATAGCTTAAACTTTTCCCTGGCAGTCTCGGGAGTGGGCTGAGTGACCTCGTGGGTGGCACAGGTGAGAGGAGCCAGGAAGGCACGTGTCGGGGAGGCAGAACCGGCGGGAGGCAGAGGTGGGGTGCACAGGGAAGCAGGGTCTCCAGAGGCTGAGGGATCAGTGAGGATGAGGGCATGAACAGGAGACCTCAGAGGGGAGAAAGGAGCGGCTCCGAGACAGCCCCGGGGCGGTGACTGTGCTTCCTGTTGGGGCAAGCGCTGGCCCTTGAGAAAGACTGGCTGGGGCTGGCGGGCGGCTAAGAGGGAGCAGCTGGTCTAAGTGGGGCACCAGGGGGTGGGGGAGGGGGAGAGACAAAGGCAGAAGCTGATAGAAACTCGACTCTTCTCCCCGTGTTACAGATGGGGGCCCCATCTTGACTGCTCGGGCTGTTTTGCTTATGATAGGAAAGATGGTGGTTAGACATCATGCTGAACTTCCTGTTTCAGGGATTGGTGCTCCTGGAACAGGGGAGTGAGGGTAAGTGGGAACTGGGGTTTTTGAGGCCTTTCGGAACCTGGGAAACCCTAGGGCAGGCTGGACCAGGGGGCTGGGCCTGGGACTGGGGGAACCTGCCTGCTCAGGGATGCTGCACACACACCCTGAGCCCCTGAGCAAGTGGCTCTGCCCTCCCTTTCCCACCTTCGCAGAGGGCAGCCAGGGAAGACTGAGTGGTGGTCTGAGAGGCCCCGGGAGCGGGGGCGGGCCAGGCTTGGAGGGACTTCTGTTTTTCTTTGCCAGAGGGCAGTGAGGCTCTCCAGGGAGCGCCAGTCCCAGGAACTGCCAGCCGCTCACAACTCGGAGCGGCCCAGCTCCCCCTGCCATCTGTGAGGAGAGGCCACAAAATGGAATGGACTTGGGGCAGGGACAAGGAGCCAGGGAGGACGCTTTCCCACCCCCAGGGAGCTCAAGCTGCCGCTGCCATGGTTACGTCTGCTTCCTGTTTGATTCATCTCAAACAGCAGAAAGGGGGGTGCCAGCTCCCAGCTCGGGCCACCGCTGCGTGGGGCTGTTTACAACTGCCCCATGTGGGATTCCCAGAAAGAGACTCCAAACCGGACATCCTGCGGCTGCAAAATACCCAGGTGTCAAGAGCTAAAAATAGCTGCCCCAGGGCCCCAGGCGCGGGGAAAGGGCCATGCTGGCTGCGGAGGCGGAGGGCCGGCCTTGCGGCCCTCACGTCCAGCCTCCTGCCTGGCGCACAGCTGCTGAGCCTGCAGAGCGGCGGCCCCCTGCCTCGGCCTGACTGGAGGCCTTTGTCTGGGCAGGTCCACATCCCAGGCCGCTCACCTGGGAGCCGAGCCTCTGCCCGCCCCGCCGCCCGCCCAGCGGAGCGTGCTTTGAGAAAGCCTCAGAGGGACTTGGGACCATCTAAAGAAGGGACAGGGCAGGGCACCCGACCACCTGGAAGATGAAGCCAGTGCTCCTCCAAGGTCGCTGGCTCCTGTCCCCACATGTAGTACGAAATCATTTCTTAGAATCTGCAGAGTCAACAGTTGCTATCTATAAGTGATTTGGGGGATTGTCTTCATGGGGGCCCGAAGGTGGAACGGGCAGCTGCTGCCCTCTAACCTGCAGCAGGGCTGGAGTTGGCCGCTGGTTTGGGTCTCTGGGGGGCTATGGGATTTTTTGATCTTTTCCTGTGCCCTACCGGGTCCTGCATTTGCTGTCCACCCGCTGGCCTGTGGCAGTGGAAGAGCTGGGGAGCAGCAGCGGAGAGTATTGCTTGAGAACATGGATTCTGGAGCCCAGTTGCCTGGCTCGAGTCCCAGCTCAGCCACTCCCATGTTATGTGCCTTCACACAAGTTATTTAATACTGCTGGGCCTCAGTTGACTAATCTATATAATGGGCATAAAAACAGTCACCACCTCATAGGTTTGTCATGAGGGTTAGGCGAATTAGCAAACGTAGGGCACCTAGAACAACTGGCACATAGTAAAGTGTTAGTTGACAAAAGTTCAGATGGCGGAGAAAGAGAAGAGCCTGTGGTTGGGAGAGTCGGGATAAGAGACGGGACCAGGAATACATCTGGGAGACAGTGGACTGTGGCAGACAAGGGGAGGACACTGGTGGTACCAGACACTGAAATGCTTGTGCCAGAGGGAGGCTGCAGACTAGTTCAGGGGCAAGCAGTATGAATCACGACCACTGCGGGAGCACCCGCCATGTGCTCCCTGCTTCACACACAGCATTGCTCATCTCACACGACCTCTTCCCAGTCCATATTCTTTATCCTCTTATTTCAGAGGCATAACCAAGGCTTACCCAGGCTGCAGCGTGTCCCTGGCTCTCCTTGCCAGTCACTGAGGGAGTCAGAGTTTGAACCCAAGTCCATCTGACCTCAAAGCCAATGTCCTCTGTGCTGTGGACCCTCGCTTCTATCACTCCCTGGGGCAGGAGTTTCCAGCCAGCGTGCAGCCCACTGGGTTCTGGATAAATCTGAGTAATAAGCAGCTTGGTGCCAAGATAATGAGCAATAGAATTAATAACCAGCAGAGAATTTCTGGAAGGGGAACACAAACTGTTAAAAGGGGTTGGGTCTAGGGAAGTTCTAGGGAGTTGGATGAGTGAGAAACTTCTGGTTTCATACTTTCAGGGGCTCTTTGAATTACTTTAGTGTCTGCAAGTAGTATACTCTTCAATTAAAAAAACAACAACTGTGGTCTGTACCTTAAACTCCTTAAAGTGAGAGTCAGGTTTTATTCACTTTTCCATCCCTTCAAGACCTGGACCAGGGCTTCCCTGGTGGCACAGTGGTTGAGAGTCCGCCTGTCGATGCAGGGGACACGGGTTTGTGCCCCGGTCCGGGAGGATCCCACATGCCGCGGAGCGGCTGGGCCCGTGAGCCATGGCCACTGGGCCTGCGTGTCCGGAGCCTGTGCTCCGCAACGGGAGAGGCCACAACAGTGAGAGGCCCGCGTACCGCAAAAAAAAAAAAAAAAAAAAAAAAAAAAGACCTGGACCAGTGACCTCACACAGAGGTACTTAGTACCTGCTTTTGGGATCAACTTCTTGGGTTTCCCCCTGCACTGGTCTGGTCTGGCCTGGCTGTACCACTGACCTGCTGGGTGACCATGACATAGCCCCTTGCCCTCTTTCTTTACCTCTCTGGGAAGTGAGAGTGTTGGCCTGCACAACCTCTAAAGCCCCATCAGCTCCTAATGTACACTGCACAGTCCTCACTCTGTGTCAGAGTTAGGCAACCATGATGTTCTCTCTTCTGTTTATTTATTCTTGGACCTTCCTGAGGCCATTTCACCCCCAGCTTTGTCTTCTTGGCCAGCCCCCCGCGAAGTCAGACTTTGTCTGCCCATGTCAGGGGAAGCAGACCCGAGCTGAGGAGGGCGGTGGGGTGGAGGGAGTCCGCCCTGGACCCAGGGCTTGGCCTCTTGCTCCTGTCTGTTTTCCTCTGCCTGCAGGGCCTGGGTCTGCCTGCTTCTCCTTTTTCAGCTCCTCAGGAGACCAGGGAGGGGGACACAGCCTCGACAAAGACATCGGAGGCGTTAGGAGGGGGCTTGTGGGTGGCGTTGCTCCTGGGGAAGCCCTCCCCTGATGCAGGGCTGGCAGCACCGGGAGAGCAGGTGGTCAGGCCAGGCTCGGGTTTCCAGTCGCATCTGCTGGGCAGGTGAGGGCCTGGGGCAACAAGGGAGGAGTGGGAGGCCAGCTTGTGCTTAGGGGACAGAAGAGTGGCGTTTGTGTCTGCCCTGGAGGTTGCTGAGGGCCGGGGTGGACCCATTAGGGTGGGATTTCTGGGTAAGATCAGGTGTCTGGTTGGGGAAGGTGACTTGATAGGAGCCTCAGCACGAGGTAAACTGCCTCTTCAGCCTGACTAGAGTTGCTTCCAAAGAAGGTAGAAATAGGGGGGTGGCCAGGATTCCAGAAATGAGAGCTCTCCACCCAGGTCCGGAGCTGTATGGAGAAGGGTCCAGCCCTATGCAGTGTTTTCTGTCCCTCGGGTCCATTCACTCCTGATCTTATTTCAGTCTGACCCCAAATGAGTGGTAACAGCGCTCTGAGAGGGGCTGATGAGAAGAGGGGTCCCCAGATTCATCCCCAAGCCTGGGATGCTGCTTTCTGGTTTCAGTTCTGCCACTGACTGGGTGCCTTTAGATACTTTCCTCTCTCTGGTACACAGGCGAGCTGTCCTCCAGATCTTATCTCTGTTGCTCTGGGCTCTTCTGAATCCAAAGGCTCTCAGTACAAACCTAGGGGGTTGGAGGAGAAGCAGAACTTTTCCGAGGTATTGCTTTTAGAAGCTGCCCCTGTCGGCAATACACACACACACACAGCTTTTCTGAACAGAGTTTATATCATCATAGATCATCATCACAGAACATCCCTTTTGGGCCCTGTAACAAACACTACAGAGTTCAGGACCATTAGCTTTTGTCCTATCCAGAGGGTGCATGGTGTCCAGAATCCATGGTTACCAGGGGAGCTGGGCACAGAGAAGCTGGCTGTGCTCCCACGCGTGAGTGCTGCTGGCCAGCCCTCAGGCAGGGACCAAGGGCGCTAGGGGAGAATTCCCAGGGGGTAGGGACTGGAGGCCAAGGACTCCAGGCCAGACACGGTCTCCGGGACTGCACCCGGGAGTCCAGTTCAGAAACCTCTCTTGGAGGACCAGGTCCCACAGAAGAAAGGGGAGGTCCTAAGAGAGTCCAGGGTAGGGGGCTACCACATCCTGGGGAGGGGAGGCTGCCTCCCATACTCCTGTTCCTTGAGGCTCACAAACCCTGAGAAATACGCATGCCATGTGCTAGGCAGGGGGCCAGGGGAGCGTCATTGTGTTCAAGTCGCCAGTTCCTAACAGAGCATGCCAGGTGCCCAGCAAGGTGTTAGGAGCAGATGGGCATGGCTTAGTTGTGACACCGCAGAGACTCTGATTAATGGAGTGTCGAGGTGGTGGGCACAGAGTGGGTGCTGTGGGCGGTAAGGGGGGGTGGTCAGGGTGAGCTTCATGAGGAGGTGGCCTTGTGTTGGACTTCAAAGAACGGGCAGCATTTGAACAGGTGGAGCGCCATTTCCCTACCAAATGTCATCGTCTGAAGCGCAGGCCACTAGTGTCTGAGGGCAGTTGGTGGGAGTCTCTCTGTGCCCAGAGTTGCCGCCTCCCCCAGAGGCTCCTGCCTGCAGGGACTTCTACTTTTGCAGCTTCTGGAAGAGGCCTGGGGCCGCCCCTTAGGCAGTGGTGCAGCGCCTGCCCGTTGTCCTTCAGAAGATACCCTTCTGCCTGAGGAGGGCTTCTACCACATCCCCCTCCAGGAGGCCTCCTGGCTCCAGGCTCCATCCCCTTGGCCCTGAGCTGGGACAGCAGGAGGGAAAGGTGGCCTCAGGACTCAGCTCTGTCTTTCCCCGCCCCAGCCAGCCCCTGGGATCCCCGGGCCTCTCGGCTGCCGACAGCACCGGCCCTACCATGGGGTTCCATGGGTTCTGAACGGGATGGGGGGCCCTGGGCTGAGCCTAGGAGCCCGGGAGAGGTGACCATTTCCAGAAGGAAAGACTTCTTTTTCAGGTTATCCACGAAAAAGGCTGAGTGGTTCTCTTCTCGGGGGGCACAGAGGCTGCAGGACCCAGGATGGGGCAGGAGGAGGAAAGGGGCTCCTACCGTGGGGCCCTCGAGCTATGCATTCCAGACCCGCCACTTCTCAGCTCCCACCAGATCTGACTTGACCTCCAGGCCACGACCCAGTCCCTCCCGCACTGTGGAAGCCTCAGAGGGGGCCGCAGCTCCCCTTGCAGGCCTGCTCTCCCTTTCTCCCCATCTCCCTCCCGGAATCCTTAGTGCAGTCTTAGCAGCCGTGCTCTCCCACCTCACCTCCCAGCCCTCTTCTCCCGCTTCGGGCTAGGGGAGCCTGGTTTGGCTGCCCAAGGAAGATTGTATCTGAGCACATCAGGGAGGGCTGAGGGCACCGTTGCGTAAACCAGGGCCTCCTGAGTTTCTTGCTGTGGACTGAGCTCCAGCGGAGCAAGATACCTGAGCCGCTTGAAAGATCAGATGAGGAAGATGGAGCTGGGGATCGCTCTCAGGCGGCACGGGAGTCCTAGGAAAGGAATGGGGTGGGGTCTTGTCTTTTCCCTTAGCTTCTGGTGGAGGTGCCCTCGGGCTGGAGTGGGGCCTCCTGGACCAGCAGGCGGCCTGCCTGGCTCGGCCCTCTCTCCTCCTCCTCCCCTGCCCCTCCCGGCAGCCGCTTCACTCCATCTCTCTTCTCTCTACAGATGGGACCCAGGTGAGCCCGGGTGCCCACTGCCCCAGTCCCCCTGGCACAGGTAAGAGTGGGCCTGAGGGAGAGTGTGGTGGGGAGTGGAAGATGCGCTGGAAAGGATAGAAGTGGGGCGAGGAGCTCAGGGGTGGTTCAGAACGGTGGCTGATTGGCCAGAGAGTTGGGAGGTTGGGGTTCTGGGGGAGGGGGCGAAGTTGGGGTTTGGTGGGGAAGGGGTAAGGGGGGGGTGATAAGAGAGGCAACTCTGGATCCAGGCTGGCCCCAGAGCTGGGAAGCACAACAGGAAAAGGAAAGGCAGGATGCTCTTCTTGTCCATGCTGGTGCAGTGAAACAGGAAGGCAAGTAGGAAGCTAATATTTATGCTCAGACCCCTGCCTCGGGGGCCCTGGGCAAGGCGGCGCGATCTCACTTATAGGCTCTGCAGTCCTCACACCAGCCCTGTGGGGTGGGAAGGTGCCTCGTGCTGCTCAGGTGGGAGGGAGAGGACCCCTCTCCGTGGGTCTCTCACCATTCCTTGACCCCGCTGCTGTTAGGCCGTGATGGACGAGGAGGGTTTAGGACGTGCCCATGGGGCAGGGGAAGGGGCTGGACCGGACGAGGGCCTGTTGGGTGCAAGGTGCACACCTGACACCCAAACTACAGCAGGGAGAAAGGAAGGCTGCTATCCTCTTTGATTCAGTCCTAGCCATCAAAAGCTTACAGGCAGGTGGGGAGACAAGATATACAAGTAAAAAGAGAAATAATAGTCGAATGCGATATGTGACCAGCTCCAAAGGAGGGGGCAGCTGATTAAGGAGTTTGTCCATAAGTTCACCACCTACTGTTATTTAGTTCTCCTAGTTGTGTAATTTTCTAAAAATTTAAAGACAGAAATTGGAAAAAGAAAAAGCAACGTTAATGAACCCCACCTCTGTTCCAGGGCACCGAGGATATAGAGATTTATTCATCGAATCAAACAGTATTTAGTGGGTGCCTATTGCTTGCTAGGTACTGTTCTAGGTGATGGGATGGTGAGCAATAGGCAAAACCAAGTCCCTGCCCTTGGAGCTTAATTCAGATTTGGTACCTGCCTGGGCGGTGCTTTCAGGGCACAGAACAGCCAGCGTGATGGAAATCCAGAAGAGGGCTTGACCCAGCAGGGCACTGGGCTGCGTCTAGGAAAGAGGGAAGACTCCAGCTGGGCTTGGAAGTCAGGGTAGGATCTGGAAAAGTAGAATCGAGGGAGGAGGATGGCACCAGCAGGGAGACGTTTTGAGCTAAAGCTCAGAGGACAGAAGGTACATGGGCTGTGACGGGACGGGAGCTGATGGCTGAGGCGGAGGGTCCGTGTTCAGATGTGGGAGGCAAAGCTGACAGAAGCCAGCTTAGCATCAGACTGTGGAGACCCCCAAATGCTGAGTCACCCTGAAGGGCGTTGCCAGGGTTGCAGGCAGAGCCCCTCCCATGTTCCCAGCAGCCTTCT
Source organism: Mesoplodon mirus (assembly GCF_964341445.2). Lineage (NCBI taxonomy): Eukaryota > Metazoa > Chordata > Mammalia > Artiodactyla > Ziphiidae > Mesoplodon > Mesoplodon mirus. Next base: position 54,477,189 of record NC_138987.1, on the reverse strand, counting down.
GCTCTGGAGGCCGAGGCAGTGCTGGGGGAGAGGGAGGGGGCCGCTCCCAGTCTGTATGGCTGAAGTCTGGGTGGCCTGCCCTGGGTGCCCTGAGTGCCCTGAGGGCCCTCTTGCATCACCAGGGGAGTCACCCCAGAAAGCCAGGACACCTGACGTGGGAAGACTGAGACCTTTCCTGGGGCGGGAGTGCAATGGCATCAGAGGCCCAGACGGAACCAGAACGAGAATTTGGGGTCCCTGGGTGGACACATGAACAAGAAGTGGGAACATCAAAGCAGTGCATTGCCTGCTCTTGGCCATATCGGGTGCCCAGACACCCGCTCCGGTCTCTTGACATCCAGAGAGTCGTGAGGGCATCTCCCTCCTTTGCTCCTCTCTTGTCTCCATCTCACGGTCACAGACTGTGAGAACAGACACTGCTTAGTGACCACCTACTGCAAGCCCCTCTGCCTTTGCCCAGTGAGAGACCCCTCTGGGGGTGGGGCGGGGGAGGTGACTTCCTGGAAGTCAATGGGAAGATGGAGACGGAGCATTGGCCTCAGCAGGATGGAACCCGAGCTCACTGTGCCCCGAGCTGGGTGGTCTTGGCCAGGTCCCTTCACCTGCGCCTCAGTTTCCTCATGTGGGAATAGTAATAACTACCTCCCAGGGCCTACAGGGGTGATGAGGTAAAAGGGTTTGCAGCGAGTGTGCACGTGTGCTATGGATGTTAAGATAATGGTTGAGTTGGGCCCAGATGCCGTGTTTCCTGACTCCCCGGCTGGTCTTTGCCACAGTCCTCCTCAGTCCTTCCAGCCCTTCCAGTCCTCCTCGGCTCAGGCCCAGAGGACAGCCTGTGGCTGCCCCCATCAGGGAGGCCCAGCGTTGGAGGAACTGAAGGAGGCCTCTCCGGAAAGGCTTCCCCGCTTGTGTGCCCTGTCTGAGGGCACCTGCTCCCAAGCCCCACCTGCTTCCCCTTCTCCAGGATAACTGTCCACCTCTGAGCACCTCAGAGTGTCTCTGGCTGCTGAGCCCAGCCTGGCCCAGCAGGCAGTGCTGGCACAGGACCTGGTCTGGCAGCTAGTTATAAATAGCCCCTGCATCCACAGCCTTGGCAGGGTGCTCCTGGCGTGGGTGCAGGGGACACTCGAGAAGAGGCAGCTGAGGCTGCTGAGGCCCAGAGCTGGCGTGAGGGTACCTGGGCACAGGCTCCGCGGGCATGTGGGCTGTGCAGGCCCAGGGTGCAGGCCAGGGCTGGCTGTGGGTTTGAGGCACCTCTCCTTTATCCTATGGCCTGGGATAGAGTAGGGAGGATGGCAACTGAGAGGGCCTGGGACGCCCTTTGGGGTTGGAGGCTGAACAAAGGGGACTGCCTGTCCGATCGCTGTGTCTGAGCGCAGCTCATCAGAGGGCAGCTGGGCCCAATCCTCCTTCCAGGGTGGGAAGAAGGGAAGGAGAGGTCAGGGCCCAGAATGTATCACTAAAGGGCCCTCAGCCCATCTCTAAATCCCTACAGCCCTCCTGGCCTGGAGAGGCAACGCATTTCGTGGAAAACTCTATGCTTGGAGTCAGAAAGCTCAATCCAAACAGCACCAGCGATGGACTAACTGTGTAGTTTATATGACCTCCTTTCTCATGGGTGAAACAGGCTTGAAAATAACTACCATGCAGGACTGTGGGGAGGGTGCAGTGAGGAAGAGGTCCCTGGAGGGTGTTTTACCATCGTCAAGTGAATCTGAAGGAGGCTGATTAGGTAGCCGTGCACCTGCAGAGCTTTCCGGCCGACCCTGCCCTCTCTGTGTGCTCAGGCTGCCCCAGGCGCTGCGCAGACACGCCAGGCCCTCAGCCCCAGCCCATGGACCTGCGGGTGGGCCAGCGGCCCCCGGTGGAGCCCCCGCCGGAGCCCACGCTGCTGGCCCTGCAGCACCCCCAGCGCCTGCACCACCACCTCTTCCTGGCTGGCCTGCAGACCCAGCGCTCGGCGGAGACCATGAGGGTAAAGACAGAGCTCCCCACGCACGCAGCAGCCTCGAGCTCAGACCCGGCACCCCTCCCTCCCTTCAGCCTCCCCAGACCCTCGCCTCCGTCTCCAACTCCTCGCCCCTCCCTGGGCGGCCGGCCCTCCCCACAGCTCTCAATGGACACGCCGTTGCCCGAGTTGCAGGTGGGGCAGCAGGAGCAAGAGCTGCGGCAGCTTCTCAATAAGGACAAGAGCAAGCGCAGTAAGCATGGAGGCCTCCCCAGCCGGTGTCCACGGCCTCCTTTGTGGGCATGGGAGGGGGCAGTGCCAGCCTGGGTCCCCCTCTGCTTGCTGGGCACTGCCGGTGAATGTAGGTGGGGGTGAAGGGGGACCCGTAGGCTTCACAGAAGAGATGGGGCCTCAGGCTTGGCTCTTGCCTGAGGGGTCCCTTGGATGCCTCGTCCTGGGGGCATGGTCAGGGCAACGGGCAGAGAATGTTCCAGGGAGGCCACCAGTCCACCCACCCCCAACCCACTGATGATTTCTGCCCCTGCAGGTGCCGTAGCCAGCAGTGTGGTCAAGCAGAAGCTGGCAGAGGTGATTCTGAAGAAACAGCAGGCAGCCTTAGAGAGGACGGTCCATCCCAATAGCCCCAGCGTTCCCTACAGGTAACTCCCTCTCCCACCTGCCCCCTCGTGTCCCTGCCGTGCCCCTCCTCCCTGGATGTCAACCTGTGAGCACACATACACTCGCCCCCTCTTCCTCCCAGCTGCCCATCACCTGATCCTCACCCCTCACTTCTAATCATAAGGCCTCCCCCGAACCCCTCTCCCAACTGATACCTGCCCTCTTGTCCTTTAATTATCTCTCCTCCCCCCACCCCCTGTCACACACACTCTCACACACGCACCACGCTAGCTTTCTTTTCTCTTTACATCTTCCTCTAAGCACAAAAACATCCTGATTCCTAGAACAGGATCCTCCCATTGTGTCTGGCCCTTACCCAAGCCCTGGGACCCTGGCTCCTATGCCTAGGTCCGAGGGCGGCATCACCAGTGGGCTGCTGGTAGGATGGGTGGCCCGATGCTGCCACCTGGAGATGGCCGCTATTCCTGCCGGCGAGGCACTTCCTGGCCCTGCGGGCTGCTGCCTTCCTTAGCAGGTCCCAAAGGGTGGAATGAGATGGCTGCCAGGCCTCTGGGCCTGCCTGCCCCTCTGAAGCAGCCTTGGCACTCACTCCACAGAACTCTCGAGCCCTTGGAGACGGAAGGAGCTGCCCGTTCCATGCTCAGCAGCTTCCTGCCTCCTGTTCCCAGCCTGCCCAGCGACCCCCCAGAACACTTCCCTCTGCGTAAGACAGGTGCGTGGGACAGGCCAGCAGGGACCCTCCAGGGGAAAGGGGGAAGGACCTTGGATGAGGGTCAGGGAGGGGGGCCTGGCTGGGCGGGAGACAGCCTGCACCCGGTGGCTTTCTCTCTGGCACTGCCTTCTCTGGCCTCTCTCAGAGAGGACTGGGAGGGAGGGCGTAGGCCAGAGACCGGGGGTGGGGGCTGGGGGGGCTGGGGGGGTGTGGGCCTAGTAACGCCGGTGTTCCCACAGTCTCTGAGCCCAACCTGAAGCTGCGCTACAAGCCCAAAAAGTCCCTGGAGCGGAGGAAGAACCCGCTGCTGCGGAAGGAGAGCGCCCCGCCCAGCCTCCGGCGGCGGCCGGCAGAGACCCTTGGCGGTGAGGCCCGGCGCGGCGGCCGGGTGGCAGGCCGGGTCCCTTTGGGTCAGACCCCACCCAGACAAGGGATGCCCGCCTCAGGGCTGCCATGGGTATCTGTCGGGGGGGTGTCCTACACACTCGCCAGGGGGCGAGTTGAGGCTGAACACCCCGCCCCCTTGCTCTGTTGGCTAAGCTGCCGCCTGACCAGAAGAAGGGGCACGCTAAACAAATAAGTGTCCAAAGGCACTGGAGACTGGTGGTGGCCTCCCCTCTGCCCGCCCTGCTGGGAAGAAAGCAGGAAGCAGAGCCCGCCCACTGGGGGAAGGGATTTGTCCCTGGCCCCGCCTCCTGGCCCCTGACTGCTCGTCCCCCTCTCCCCAACCCTCAGACTCCTCCCCCAGTAGTAGCAGCACGCCGGCGTCAGGGTGCAGCTCCCCCAATGACAGCGAGCACGGCCCCAACCCGGTCCTGGGCTCCGAGGTAAGGCCTTGCCAGGCTGGGCTCTCGGGGGAGGGCAGTTCTGAGGCTCCTCTCAGCAGGCGGCCCGACCAGGCTGGGGCCGCAGGGTCTGGGCAGCCCCCACCGGAGCCTCCTGGGGGTTCTGGGGAAGGCGTGCTCAGGGGTGGAGGTCTGGGACCGGTGACCCCTGCCCTGCTCCCATGGCAGGCGCTCTTGGGCCAGCGGCTGCGGCTGCAGGAGACCTCTCTGGCCCCGTTCGCCTTGCTGCCCACAATCACGCTGGGGCTGCCCGCCCCTGCCAGGGTGAGTGGCTGAGGCGCCCTCCCCCACCCCAAGCGCCCGAGATCTCTCTCTCCCTTCTCCTACACCCCACCTGATGGCCTTCACCGTCTCCCTGCTGGGATCTTCTCCCCTGTGATGCTCCCCACCTCTCCTCCAGGCTGATGGTGACCGCAGGACCCATGCGACTCTGGGCCCTCGGGGACCAGTCCTGGCGAGTCCCCATGCTCCCCTCTTCCTGCCCCATGGCCTGGAGCCCGAGGCTGGAGGCCCCCTGCCCTCTCGCCTGCAGCCCATTCTCCTCCTGGATCCTTCGGTCTCTCATGCCCCCCTGCTGACTGGTGAGTCCCCGCTTCTACAGGAGAGGGGCTGGATCCCTGCACCCTGCTGAGGGCCAAGCGTGGGCAGGGTCCCGTCCTCCTGTGCGTCTCCCTGCTGAGTCCCTGGCTCGCCCCCTCCCCCCTCCCCGCCCGCCCTTGCTTCCTTCTGCTCTTCCCTGTGGTTCCCTCCTTATGCCCCCCACCCCGTTCTTTCTAGTGCCCGGGCTTGGGCCCCTGCCCTTCCACTTTGCCCAGTCCTTACTGACCACCGAGCGGCCCTCCGGGTCAGGCCTCCACCGGCCGCTGAGCCGGACCCGCTCAGAGCCCCTGCCCCCAAGCGCCACTGCCCCCCCACTGCTGGGCCCCCTGCAGCCCCGCCTGGAGCGGCTCAAACCTCATGTCCAGCTGATCAAGGTGAGTGGGATTGGGTAGGGGAGGTGGTGAGGGGTTGCTAAACTCGGACCCTGGGGGCTGAAAGAAGGGAGACTTAGGGGGGGCAGAGATCTGGAGGGTCAGAGGGAGGACGTGTGGCTCCTGGGGGCCCAGCATGTCTCTCAGCTAGCATCTCCCTTCCCCAGAGGCCAGCCAAGCCGAGTGAGAAGCCCCGACTGCAGCAGATACCCTCGGCTGAGGACCTCGAGACAGACGGCGGGGGAGTGGGGCCGCTGGGGGATGACGGCCTGGAACACAGGGAGTCCAGCCATGGGCAGCATGAGGCCCGAGGCCCTATTCCTCTCCAGCAGCACCAGCAGGTATGGTAGTGCCCAGGTGCGCCTCCGCCTCCGAAGGCATAGTCAGGAGACTCTGGGGCCTGGTTAAGATGGAAGGGAGGGAGGTGGGATATCAGCGCAGGCAACAGCTCTGGGACCCACAGTTCCTCTGCCAAATCCACAGCAGGTTACAGACAGACAGACAGACACGTGCACACATACACGTGCTGCACCCTCCAGCAGCCTTCCCACCTCAGGGTGCAGCCGTGTCCCTCGTCCAGCAGCAGGCCTGGCCTTTCACAGAACCCCACACATTCCCGCCCTAGGACGTCTCCCCTGGGACCCCTTGTACTGTTTCCAGGGAGGTGCTAGGGCAGGAGGTGGGGCAGAGACGGGCTCAGCCCTTCAACTGTGCACGTCAGGCCATGGGGTATTGGTTTGCTGGGGCTGTTGTAACGAGTGCTGCAAACTGCGTGGCTGAAACAACAGAGCTTATTTTCCCACAGTTCTGGAGGCTAGAGGTCTGAGATCAAGGTGGTGGCAGGGTTGTTCCCTCTGAGGACTGCGAGGGAAGGAGCCGTCCCAGGCCTCTCTCCTCGGCTTGTAGACGGCCACCTTCTCCCTGGGTCTGCACATCGTCTTTCTTCTTGTCCACGTCTGTGTCCCAGTTTCCCCTTTTCATAAGGACCAGAGTCATGTGGAGCTGACCCTAATGATCTCATTTTTAACTTGAGTACCTCTGTAAAGACCCCATCTCCAAATCAGGTCACATTTTGAGGGACTGGGGGTTAGGATTTCCATCATAAATGTGAGGTGGGAGGGGACACAACTCAGCCCGTAACACATGGTAGCAGGCCACACGTGTGCAGACTCACGCAGGTCCCTGTGTCCTTGGGTGGTTGGCAGTCCTTGGAGACAAGGAGATCCTGGTCAGAGCCAGCCTGAGGCCTCTCACCCAGGTTCTCGCCTTGGAGTCTCGAGGGCCCAGGGAGCTCTGGTGGAATAGGGTGGTCAGTCTGGGGTGCAGACCTTTCGGGGGGTTGGTGGGGGCAGGGACCTCAGCGACTCAAAGGCCAGAGCCCAGCTGGGAGGCAGGGCCAGAGGCTTCTGCAGAAAAGGGGCCTGCCTGGAGGTTTCCAAGGCCATGGGCAGAGGCGGATGGAGCAGGGTCCTGAGAACCTGGAGACTGAGACCCCCGTGTCCCTCAGGTGTACCTCTGGGAGCAGCAGCGACTGGCTGGGCGGCTCCCCCGGGGAGCCACTGGGGACTCCGTGCTGCCTCCCCTGGCCCAGGGCGGTCACCGGCCTCTGTCCAGGGCTCAGTCGTCCCCAGCCGCGCCTGCCTCACTGCCAACCCCAGAGTCCACCAGCCAGGCCCGTGTCCTGCCCAGCTCAGAGACCCCTGCCCGGACCCTGCCCTTCACCACAGGTAAGGCCTGGATTGGAGGGCAGGAGGAAGTGGCTGGGGGCACACGGGGGCTCGGGGCAGAGGACCATGTCTGTGTCATGGTTCACTCAGGACATTTTTCGAGGCCACAGAGCACTTTCTTAGCCTTATGAGATCCCCACAGTGTCCCGTGGAGCAACTGGTGGTTCTCATTTTACAGTTGAGGAGACCCAGGCTCCGGAAATCGAAGGGGACAGTCAGCTGGCAGTCAGGCCAAGCTAACAATTCAGGTGTCCTGACAACTAGTCTGGGCCTTCAAAAATGATATTTATTACTGTTGCTCTGCTTGTGAAAATAACTCAAGAGCATTTTAGAAATTTTGAAAAATACAGAAAAGCCTAAGAATGGAACAAAAATCACCAGCCAGTATCCCGCCACCCAGAGGCAACCCCTTGTAAATGCTGCCATATTTCAAGCCAGTCTTTGTTTTAGCCACATCTATAAATCCCACATACAGTACATTTTGTGGCTACATTTTGTACCCTGCTTTATTCAGTTTGCACATTATGAGCACCTTGTGATATAATTAAACTTTAAAAATGTGATCTTGTGGTATGTCATCACAGTATTTTTGTTTAAAGATTTCCTATTAGTTGAGCAGTTAGATGGTTACTCATTTTTGCTCATTTGAATTTCCTTGTAAATTTCTATAAGTCTCTCCTTATCCCTGGGATTGTTTCCCGAGGGTCACTTTCAAGGAGTGGCATCCCCGGGTCAAATGCTGTGAGCATTCTGAAGATCCTAATGTCCTGAGATGTTCTGAAAGTGACCCTCCCACTGGCAATGTGCAGGGCCTTCCTCTGGGCGTCCTGCTGGTCAGGCTGAAACAGTCACTTCCCCAAAACTGCATCTGTCCTGTCACATGGCCCACTGTGGACTTCCCAGCTCCCAGTTTGGGGGCGCCTATTTGGGTCATGACATCCAGTGCGAGCCCCTGACATCAGGCCTCCCTTTGTTAGGCTCTGAGCTCTTGAGGTCATGGTCATTGTCCCTGGGCCACATGAGGGGGGTCATTGAGTCGGGAAGGCAGCGGCTGGGTGGCAGTTGTGCTGGCTGGGGCTGCCTGCTGTGTGGATGAGGTGCCCAAGGCTGCCTGGGTAAGCAGCTGGGGGTGTGCATACGGGCTCCGAGGGGCAGGATGGGGCATGTGGGGCTGTGCGGGGGTGTGGAGGGCATGCCCGGCCTGGCTCCATGGTGGGGCTGGGGGTGGGGACTCCCCGGGGCCCTGGCCCTGACCCCTGCTCCCCGCAGGGCTGGTCTATGACTCAGTAATGCTGAAGCACCAGTGCTCCTGCGGAGATAACAGCAGGCACCCGGAGCACGCAGGCCGCATCCAGAGCATCTGGTCCCGGCTGCTGGAGAGGGGACTCCGGAGCCAGTGTGAGGTGAGGAGGCAGCGTAGGGGCTGTGGGATCGGAGGAGGTGAGGGTCACGGAAGGGAAGGGGCTGGGAGGCCCTGGAGCCAGAGTGAGTTGAGGGGCGGCGGGATGGTGGGAGTGGCAGGGAAGGGGCCGAGCAGGGGCTCAGGAGCTCTGTGGGTCCTTCCTCAGTCTCTACGGGGCCGGAAGGCCTCCCTGGAGGAGCTGCAGTCAGTGCACTCGGAGCGGCACGTGCTCCTCTATGGCACCAACCCGCTCAGCCGCCTCAAACTGGACAATGGGAAGCTGGCAGGTAGGGGACCGATGGCGCCTGGGGCCCCCAGACCTGCCCTGGCTCACCCAACCTGAGCATCCCCTGTGCTCTAGTCCTGGCTCCGCCCAGCCTGGCCCTCCAGCGTCCGGGACACCCCCATGCCGCCCTTAGTCCCTCTGCTGCCCACCTCCACCCCTCCCTGCCCACCGCGCCTGGCCCTCTGCTCAGAGCTTCTCCGCTCCCGGCCGGAGGCCGAGCAGATGCAGCTCACACGCCTGGACCTCTCCCCGCAGGGCTCCTGGCACAGCGGATGTTCGTGATGCTGCCCTGCGGTGGCGTTGGGGTAAGTGTGCCGAGGTCTCGAGCGCGCGTGGCCACGGGCTCTCAGACCTCCTCCCTTCCGTTCTCCCAGGCCCATCCCCTGCCTGCTTGTTCTTGTGGTTCTGCCGGGCCCCGTGGGCCAGGGGCTCTCCCGTAGTGCCCCTGTGCCGGCTGAGGGGGGAGTCCCATCCCTCACACTTGCAAGGCATTTGGTGGATGTTGAGGAGGCCCAGAGAGCAGGGCCGAGCCCGGGGCTGGGGCTCATCTCCCATCGTGAGCACGCTGGCCTCCAGACTGCTTTGCGTCCCTGGAGTGGGCTGCCCGGCCTGGGGCTGCGGGGATGCCTCTGGTGTCCTTGGCGACCCAGGCCTGTCCCTCGCATGCCCTAGCTTTCCCTGCGCCCTCTCACCCTGCCTGGGGACTTCTGCCTGCTGGCAGTCCTCTCCTCCCCTCAAAAGGTCCCTGCGCAAACCAAACCGGGCGTGTGGAGGCAGGGGACGGAGGCCCGGTCCTGGAGGGAAATGGGAGCTGTCGCTGGGGGGCTGCGTGGGAGCCGGTCAGCGCCCTGTTCACAACTTCCCATTTCTTGACACTTTCTGATTTTTCCAACTGTTGTTGCTTCTGTTTTCTCCTCCCTCCGCTCCCTCTCTGTCTCTGTCTTTCTCTCTTTCTCCAGCCTCTTGCGACTCTCTCTGCCTTCCTCGCCTCTCTCGGTCCGCCTCGCCCTCCCCATCTCCCCATCACGCCCCCCGGCCCCTCCCTAGCCTTGAGGCCCAGGGACTGGGTTTGGGGGGCCTCCCAGCCTGGGCTAGGGGCCCCGAGTGGAAGACAGTGGTGCAGACGGCCCCTCGAGCTCCGACGGTCCCGAGGGCCTGAGCAGAGTCAGCTGGGGCTTAAAACCCCCTCCAGGCCCAAACCCCAAGTCCCGCCCAGGTAACGCCATGCCCCCTCCTCTGACCGGGGGGCAGGCGCGATGCTGCCAGCAGAGTGCTGGCCAGTTGCGGGCTGGTGATATGGACTGAAGCTGGGAAGGAGAAGTCGTGCTGGGACTGGGGGACACGGGAGGCCTTGCTTTTCTGGGCGGCGGGGCAGTGGGGCGGCAGCGCCGTCTGCCCAGCTCCCTGCCCCTGGGGTCCTGGCCGTGGGGTGGGCACCGCCCCCCGGGCCCTGGCTGCCGTGGGAGGCCTTGGATGATGCGGGCCCTGACTCTGGCCCCCGCAGGTGGATACCGACACCATCTGGAATGAGCTGCACTCCTCCAATGCGGCCCGCTGGGCTGCCGGCAGCGTCACTGACCTCGCCTTCAAAGTGGCTTCCCGAGAGCTAAAGGTAGGCGGTTCGAGTGGAGGGTGGGCAAGCCACGGAGGAAGGAGGCAGAGGATGGGGTAGCGGGGAAGGCCAGACCCGACACCCAGCATCACATTCCTCTTGGATATCACCACAGGGTTTCAAGAGGGAAATTGAGAGCTCTGGGGACCAAGATGAGATCTGAACCGTAGGCTCCTGTTACCTGGTGGGGAAGCAAGCCACTGTGCCCCTGGCCCTGTGGTCTCTAAGAGAGACAGGGTCATGATCATCCAGGATCAGTTAACACAGACCGGCTGTGTGACCGTGGGCAAGTTGCAGGGCCTCTCGGGAGCCCCGTGCATTGGCAGAGCGCCTGTTTGTGATGCTGAGGTTTTACAGACCGGGTTGGCGCTCATTTTCTCATTTGCTCTGGGCTGGGCACCTTACGGGGGCTTGTGTCGAGCCCCCCCTCCCCGCCCCTGCTGTTTAGGAGCTCATAGTCCAAGTCCTAGCTCCACCGTCTGCAACCAGGCAACTTTGCACGTGTTGTTAAACCCGCCTAAGCTCCAGGTTTCTACTGTCTGTAAACCAGATATAATAACAATGTTTATCTTATGAAGATTCGATAATATTTACCTCAGAGAGTTGTGAGGATGAAATCCAGCATTTACCCAGCGCTTAGCACAGTGCCAGGCACATAGATTTTTCTCAACAAATAATAGCTGTTGTGATTCCAAAGTGCTAACAGCCAGGAGCCACCGGGGTGGGAGGTTCTGTGTTCACGGCCTGGGGGTCAGCACAGGGCCCTTGATAGCCAGCCTGGTGGTCATGGTCAGTCACGCTGGCAGCTGTTGCCCTGTGGTCCCTTCTCGGGGGAGGAGCCTGGGGATGGGGTGGGTGGGGGCAAGTTCATGGAGGTGTGGGTCAGAGGTCCGGCTGTTTGGTTGACAAGCATTCTTTCTGTTTCCAGAACGGTTTTGCTGTGGTTCGGCCCCCAGGACACCATGCAGACCATTCCACAGCCATGTAAGGCCTGGGGGAGGGCTGGGTGGGCTGAGGTAGGGGGCAGGCCCTCAAGGCCCTCCTGTTGGGATGTTCCCCCTCCTTTCTTTGAGCCTTCTGGGGCTGGGCCGGGCCAGAGGCAGGTGGAGGGGGTGCGGCACGGGGAGGGAATGGGCTGGCACGACCTCTCTTTTCCTTCCAGGGGCTTCTGCTTCTTCAACTCAGTGGCCATCGCCTGCCGGCAGCTGCAACAACAGGGCAAGGCCAGCAAGATCCTCATCGTGGACTGGGTAGGTCCTGGGTCCTGGCCCCTTCAGGTCCGAGAGCCCTGTGGAAAGAGCCCTGAGCCTGGCGTTAGGAGACATGGCTTCACGTCCTGCCCAGTTCCGCATTAGCCTCCCCGAGCCTCGGTTCCCCCACTGTGTAAAATGGGGAGAGTGCGGTGAGGATGATGCCCCCATCACGGGGCTGTTGGGAGGCCCAGAGGAGCTGGCATATGGAAAGGCCTCAGCTCCCACAGGGGAGGAGCCATTTGAATGCTGTCTTCTGGCCTCTGTTGGCTTCTTTCTGCAGATCTGATCATTTCTGCCTTTCTCCTGCAGGTAGTGACAGAACCAGTAATAACACATAACATCAACATACCACTAATCGCATCCAGACACTGATGGCTTCACGCTTCACATATTTAACCCTGACTCTGACCTGGTTTACAGATGAGGAAAGTGAGCATAGCGGGGTTAGGTAACTTGCACACAGCTCTACACCTCGTCAGTCCTGAGGCTGTGATTTGAACCGAGGCCTGTTAGCTCTGGAGCATGGCCTCGTGCTCTGCTTTGCATTGACGTCTAACTAACTACTTTGCACTGACATCTGCTTATGGGACATTCCTACACAGAATGGAGGAGAGTGGAGGAACTTTCCACACTTGCGCCCACGCGTGGTCCTGTGAGTTACCATGGCTGTCCCCGGAGGGGTGGCGCTGGGCCTCATGGTCCGGCCCCTCTGCAGCGGAGCATGGTCTCCATCACTTGCATCACTCCATGACCTTGGGCAAGACACAATAGCAAGAGTGCCTGACATGTGTGACCCTGGACTCTTCCCTCTCCTGGCACTAATCCTCCCCTGACACGTACTCTTTCCTCCCCTTCAGGGTTTCGTGTTATTGCTACCCCCACCTAGTGTGCTATGTACACATCTATACATACAAGGGGAGACTGAGGCTCAGAGAGTGCCCATGGGTCACGCAACAGTTTAGCTCTAGGACCCCCCGTGTTCTCACCCCCCGTCTAGGCTCCTGACCCTCAGAATGGTCACCGACCTTGAAACCTTTCCAACCTGCCCCAGTCTCCGTGTCTCTGCTTTCAGACCTGCCCTAATCCACTGCCCATCTCCCTGCACAGGACGTTCACCATGGCAACGGCACACAGCAGACCTTCTACCAGGACCCCAGCGTGCTCTACATCTCCCTTCATCGCCATGACGATGGCAACTTCTTCCCAGGCAGTGGGGCTGTGGATGAGGTAACCGCACCTTCCAGCCCCACTGACCCTCCCTTGTGGCCCCACAACTAGCTGTGTGATCTGGGCAGACTGTTTAGCCGCTCTGAGCCTCAGTTTCTCCATCTGGAAGGGGAGGCTGGATGAGCTGGTCTTGCAGCACTGACATCCTGGGATCCCTCTCTTGGGACTCTGCCCTCCTCACGTCTCTCTTGCCTCCTGTTTTCCAGGTGGGAGCTGGCAGCGGTGAGGGCTTCAATGTCAATGTGGCCTGGGCTGGAGGTCTGGACCCCCCAGTGGGGGATCCTGAGTACCTGGCCGCCTTCAGGTAAGTGCTCTGGGGACCCAGAGGAGGCCTGGCCCAGCAAGGCCACCCTCTCCTCCCCTTTTCCAACAGCACCAGGTTGGAGGTGATGAGGTGGCTGGTCAGCCTGTCCTCATCCAATTACTAGACATTATAAGCCAGCCCCGGAGCGGGCCTATGGACTGAGACAAACAAAGGGAAAGGCACTGTTACACTGGCCTCTAGGGGCCTCCAGTCCCTGTGGGAAGACAGGAAACACAGACTGAAAGGTCAGAGGGTGCTTTATATTATAAAGTTTATAATGTCACACGTTACCAAGAGCCAGTGTTGACCTGAGTGCGGGGAGATGGGCAGGGTGCAGTGAGCAGCTCTGCACAGGAACTGAGAAACTTAGATTGTGGAGAAAGAGGGAGAGCAAGCAGGTGATGTCCGTATTGGGGGAGTTGCTTAAGAAGGGCCATTCTAGAAGAGGGACTTTGCTCAGGATCCCTTGTATCTTTCACTCTGAGAGTTCCTATACTCCATTTGGAAGAAGAGAACCCTGGAAGTAGGTCTCCATATACTTTTCTAGAGTGTTCTCGATGAGAGCTAATTCTGTAGGAGCCCTGGGCTGGGGTTCCTGGCATCTGTGTGCCCAGAGCCCGGGGCCTTGAAGGACACCAAAATAGACCCCAGAGTTGGGTGAGGGATGGAGGGAGGCAGCTGTGAGGGGCCAGCAGGGGCAGAGGATGAGAATGGATCTGGTGGCCCAGGACCTCAGAGGGAGACTGTCGCCCTGGTCAGCTCTCAGGTGGCGAGTGGTGAGGTGTGGCCAACTCAGCCCTAAGTGGGTGGCAGCTAAGTGCTGAGTGTTTCCAGTGTTTCCCTGAGGCTTAGTGACCTGCCCCTTCCTGAGGCCCTGCCCACCGCACCCCCGCAAACACGCACAAAGACACGCACACACCCACTCCTCTTTCATTCCCTCAGGTGCCCCATCCTTGGCTCCTTCCTGCCTCTCGCCAGTTAAGCGCCCTGGGTGGCTGAGTCCTTAGGCTGTACCAGGGACATGGGTGGCCAGCCAAGGTCAAGGAAGTCAGAGGCATCTGCTCATCCTGCTGGGAGAGTGGGTGTCTAGGAGTCCTAAGAGCAGGGTGCCCCCAGTAAAGTTGGTGGGAGAGGGCTGGTGGGGCCCTTGGCCTCTGCCCCTGGCAGCCCTGCACAGCGTGGTGAGCCCCCTTCTGCTCACACAGGATAGTCGTGATGCCCATCGCCCGGGAGTTCTCTCCGGACCTGGTCCTGGTGTCAGCTGGGTTTGATGCTGCCGAGGGTCACCCACCCCCACTGGGTGGCTACCATGTTTCCGCCAAATGTAAGGAGGGCCCAACCCAGGGGGCAGGTATAGGGAGTGAAGGCTAGGCCGGGAGGGGCGGCACTGCCCAAGGCTAGGGGGAGGTGGCAGCAGCTGGCCCAGGGCCATGCGCGTGACGAGTGGGGTTTGCAGCACAGCCCAGGGCGCCAGCACAGACCAGGTCAGTTCGATGTGGGAGGCCTAAGTCACACCCAGGGGGCTTAAGTCCCATAGGCTGGAAGCTCAGTCACAGGACTCCTCCCACCCCAACTGTGTCCTTCCCAGGCTGGGCTGGCAGCTTCTCCTGGGGGGTGGAGCGGGAAGGAGCAGTGTTCTCAGAACACAGGGAGCCCACTCAGCCCACTGGGCCATGGGGCCTGGAGGACAGAGAGGAATATGGTGTGTCTTAGTGAAAAAGACATGGGCTGGAGTCCAGGCCCTGGGTTCCGGTCCTAGCCCTGCCCTTCACCTCTCTGAGCCTTCAGTGAGGCACACTAATAGGATTTACAGGGGATTGCATGTGAAAGCACTTGGGAAAGTAGAGATCTATGCATCTGAGTCACTCTTTCTAAGGGAGGAATCAAGCAGGGAAATACCAGAGGTAGAGAGGGCCCACCTCTCCTCCACCGCTGCCCCTCCTAACCCTCCTCACGCAACCATCTAGGTTTTGGGTACATGACGCAGCAGTTGATGAGCTTGGCGGGAGGTGCAGTGGTGCTGGCCTTGGAGGGTGGCCATGATCTCACAGCCATCTGTGACGCCTCTGAGGCCTGTGTGGCTGCTCTTCTAGGCAACAAGGTGAGGTGCCTGCCCCTGATCCGTCCATCGGTGGGGCAGGGCATCCAGCTCTCCCAGGAGTGCCCCAGGGAGCAGGTAGACAGGGTGCCTCCCTGAGGGCATGCAGATGGGCGGGGTGGGGGTGGCCCGGCCTGGAATGAGGGGAGCGGCATGGATGCCTCTTCCCCAGGTCAGGCATAGGGCCAGCGTCCCCTGCCCTAGGTAGAGCTGGGAGCACATGCCTATTTGCGCTTGGAAAGCGGGGGCCCAGGGGTGGGAGAGAGTTGGGCCTGGGGGTCCCTGAGAGATGGGTGACTGATGTACTCTTTTCTTCTGTAGGTGGATCCCCTCTCAGAAGAAGGCTGGAAACAGAAACCCAACCTCAATGCCATCCGCTCTCTGGAAGCTGTGATCCGGGTGCATAGTGAGTGTGGAGAGAGGACACCACTGACCCCAGACTTGGGAGAAACTTGGGGCTCTGCTGTCCCCAGTGACCAGGGCCCCAGGTCTTCCAACACCAGCCAGGCCAGGGGTGCTGCTGCTCTGGAGTAGGCTTCCTATAAAGTACCCCACGATAATGGGAGGCAGACCCCCCCACCATGAGTGGATACGCTCGGAGCCCTCCAGATGGACCCAGGGGGGACCAGCAGACAGTGGGGACCAGGCAGGACTGGCCTCCCATCCCCAGCTGCTGCCCTAGGCCAGGGCCCTGCCCACAGCAACACTCAGGCCTTGTTTGTGGAAGTGCTGGTTCCCACCCTGACCCTCAAACCTGGCCGCAGGGTCTTAGGAGCTCTGCCTGCTTTGGGGGCTGAGTCTTAGATTAACTCCACATTTGGAAAGCACTTCAAATTTTCAGCTTCAGCTCAGCATCTGTGGAGCTCTTTATGTAAAGACCCATGATCTATGCCAGGGATACAAAAATGAACAAAATAGATTTCCCACGTCCGGGCTCAGTAGGAGTGTTGTACATGACAGTGAAGCTGCTGCTGGTACTCGGTATGGAGCCCTCCTACTGGGCCAGGCTCTGGGCCGGGCGTGTTCCATGGACATTATTTCTTGCCACAGCAGGCAGGACAGTCGTGTCCATGGTCTAGATGGGGCGGTGGGAGCCCAGGGCAGTAAGTGGCTTGCCAACAGCCAGACAGAGTGGCCGCGGTGTTGGTCACCTCTCCCGGCACTGTGTCCTTCTGGCCTCCCATGCCTGTGCTGGGCTGAGTGTTGCCAGGGGGCTACGTGTGAGGGGGACCAGCAGGCCGGGGCTCAGGGCTCCGTGAAGTCACCATGACACAGACCCCATCTAGGGGAAGGGAGGCCCTAATGGGGCACTTAGGAACCCCACACCCATGGGAATGGGTTAGCGGTGGCCTTTCAGCCAAAGGGGTGTGGGACTGGCTTGGACCTCTGCGAGGGCCCCTCACTGCCACGCTGAATCCGCACTGCTCACCCTGTCAGGGCTTCGGGGGCCGAGTCAGGGAGGGTGTTGCATTGAGGGTGGAGGCAGGTGAGAGCTGACCCTACACCGAGGACGCATCCGCTACTCCTGGGCCCTGGGCCTGAGACATGCAGCTTCAGGATCAGTCTAGGATGCGTGGTGGGCAGGTGGAAGGCCTTGTGCCCCCAGCCCTTTCTGACTCGGCTTCTTACCCAGGTGAATACTGGGGCTGCATGCAGCGCCTGGCCTCCTGTCCAGACTCCTGGGTGCCCAGGGTGCCAGGGGCCGATGCAGAAGAAGTGGAGGCAGTAACTGCACTGGCATCCCTCTCCGTGGGCATCCTTACTGAAGAGCGGTAATGCCAGACCCCTGGCTCACAGCCCCTCCACCCCCTCGGACCCTCCCAACCTGCGGAGCCCAGGCCCCAGCCCAGCCACCGCGGCCTTCTCGGGCTTCCTGGGAAGCTGGGCTCAGGCCTTTCCTGCAGCCCCTGGCTCTTCAGCAGCACCCCCCTTTCCCTCCCCCAGGACCTCAGAGCAGCTGGTGGAGGAGGAAGAACCCATGAATCTTTAGGCTACAGGACGGATCTGCCCCCCCGCCGCGCCCCACCCCGCCCTGCCCTTCGGACCTGGTTCTCTTCCAACCTCTGGCAACAGTACCCGTTCCCGGGGTCTTCAGAGATCCTTCGGGCAGGTAGTCGGGGCCAGAGAACAGCCTCTTGACAGTCACCCCAAGGAGCCTGGGAAGGCCCCTGGGTCTAGCATAGGGACCAAAGAAGACCCTGACTGACAGGAGGCCGGCTGCGTAGCCAGCCGGGCCCCAGCAGGGCTCTCCCCGAAGCACAGTCTACCCCTCTGGGGTCTGGGCCCCTAGCTGGGCCCCCGATCCTCAGGCCTGCACAGAGGAGGACTGGCACAGCCGGGCCCGCTCACAACCACTATTCCCGGTTCTGTAGACCCCCGACTTTGCACACAGCCCCAGGCTCCACACAGAAATGTGAACTTGGCCTCCGCCAGGGTGGCCCTTCCTAGGCTCTGGGTGGGGGAGGGTGGGTAGCAGGAGCAAAGGGGTCCCATGTCCCTGCGTGCAGGGGGAGTCCCTCCTCTCCTGCTTCCTCAGATGACTCTGGAAGCTTCCTCCCCACCACTGGGCAGTGAGACACAGCTCCCTCTGAGAGCAGTCATCGGCAGGCCTCCCATCTGGTCCCCGCCCCTGCCAGAGGCCACCTGCGTCAACCATCTCAGGGCTCTGGTGGGGCAGACAGGTGCTCCTGGAGTTCTTTGCTTCCTGATCCAATGGTGCCAAGCCCTTCATCTCCCCTCGGAAGCACAGCATGACCCCCAGGGACCCCTCAGTAGTCACCACCCCCCTCCGTGAGCCTTCTCTTTCTGGGGTCTCCCCCACCCCAGCTGACTCCCGCCCTACATAGGACTAGCTTGGCTGAGGGGAAAGGGGGTGGGAGAGTGAATGGAAGACATGGGGGAGGGGAGGCTGCCCTGGCAAAGACTTCGAGGCTTCTGGGGTCCAGGCCTGGGGCCAAGAAGGAAAGTATTTGTGTGTGTGTGTGTATGTGTGTGTGTGTGTGTGTGTGAGAGAGAGAGACAGAGACAGTAAGAGGAGGGTTTGTATGTGTGTGCACATGAGTGTGTCTTCCTGAGTACCACCATACCCTGTGTATGTATGCATGTTTTTGTAAAAAAGAAAAAAAAATGGAAAAAAATCTGAACAATAAATGTTTTATTTGCTTTAAATAAAAGGGCCTCTGGGGTTTGAGGGGTGGGCAGCGGGCCTACAGCTACACAGCACAGCCTGTGCCTGATTCATTGTGGAAGAGAAGGGACAGGCTGGGCCGTGGGGCAGCCGCCCTCCAGCTCCTTGGCCTTCTGTGGCCGCTGCCTTGCAGGAAGAATCCATTCTGAACACACCCTGGCTGCCCCCGCCTGCCCCACCTCTGGGTAGTGAAGAGGCGGCAACTCTGGGCTGAGTCCAGACAGAGGGCCCGTTAGGGCGTGGGGGACATGGATGCCTGCAGACCCGGCTCGCTAAGGCTCCCCTAAAGAGTCCTGAATCAGACCTACCTGGGTTCAAGTCCCAGCTGGGAGCTCAGGTAAGTCCCGTCACCTCCTGGGGCCTCTGTTTATCAGTTAAAGGCTCCCGAAATAGACACTGTTTGGTTCCTTCCTGCTCTAATGTACCATGACTTCTTAAGCATCTACTGAGCCTAGAAGAGAGACCGGGTGAGACGACAGGCCTGGGCGAGCTCATCCAGTGGCGCCTGTCTTTATGGTTCCGAGGCAGCCAGGCTTCTTCAGCCAGCAGAAGGAGCGGCCTCATCACCTCCGACCTGGCCCCAAGCCCTCACAGCCTGGAGAATACCAAGGGAAGCACGTCCATCCCCTTCCCATCTGTCCTGGCCTCTTGGGGCAATAGACCCTCAACCCACAGATGTTGCTGAGACTGTGCCCGGGGGCATCCTCGCCCTGGCTGGGGTGTTTGCTGAGGGGGCTGGAGAAAGAGAGCTGAACTGTGGGTTCCCCCATGCCAAGTGGGACCAGAGGGAGAGGGTCCCCTCTGAGCTAAGGAAATGGCTTAATGAGATGACTGGAGACCCCCATTCCCACCCACTCCCATAGTCCACCCCATAAGAAAGCACCAGAGGCTAGCTGATACAAACGGCCGCTGTATTTCTGCTAAAGTGACAGTGACACAGATAAGGCAAAGAGCTGAGGGGCAGGACACATCAGGTGGGAAAGGGGTAGACCGTGCAAAATGACAACCTAAGAGAAAAAGATGGATGGAGCCCCTTCCCTTCCGAGTTGGGTGAGCCCTTGGGCCAGTGTATAGGCAGTAAAGCAGACTTTGTCCTTGAGAAGGGAGATTTTAAAAGAGAAAAGCTCTAGGTGAAGGGCAGGGGCAGGAGCGGGGGAGGCATCTCGGGGCCAGGGGCAGTCTGGGTGCCATGAGGGGCGGGCATGAGACGGCCGAGTGGAAATGTTGGGCTGGAGGTGCCTGGCACAGGTTTGAGGGTTCCTTCTAGCCCACCCCGTGCTGCCCCCTTCCCCAAAGCCCTTCGGGGGGCAGGAGCACCTTCCCCAAGACCCTTAGTCTGGCCTTACTTGGGGCGTCCTGCTCTGGGGTGTGTGGTGAGGGGGAGGATGGCTCCAGCATACTCATGGGAGCCACCTCTCCGGGGAACAGGGTGGGTGGGAAGAGGGACACTGAACTCCCCTCAGGTCCCCAGGCCTTGGGAAAAGAGAAGCAAATGTCACCATCCCTGGGACCAATGAGTTCAGCTACCTGACTCTTGGGGGACAACAAGATGGGGGTGCCTGGGTGAGGGGTTGAGAAGTCTCTACTAGAGATCCCTCACCTGACCTGACCTGCCCAGGGTCTCACCCTGCCTGAGGGAGCGTGTCTAGGGCTGCGGGACCCCTGCCCCCAGGCACAGGTCAAGGCCCCACTGCCCTACCCCTTGCCTGTTGCCCTGGCCCTACTTAGAAAGATTGCCCACTGAGTGCTAAGAAAACAGATCCACTTGAAAAGGTCTAAAGCTGCCCCCCAGTCAGGCTGATGAGCAAGATGGCAGGACCGCTTTCCACGGCACCCAGGGTTCCCCCAAAGGGGACAGGACAGCTCCGGGGAGACCACCGTCCTCCTGCTGTATATTTTCTGCCTCGGTTCTGGGGTTCCCAGGGGGTGTACAGGCCCGCCCGATGTCTCAGAGGCTGAGTCCAGGTCCTGAGGACCACCAGGGTGCGGAGACCTCATCGCTCAGCTCAGAAATCGCTGAGGATGCTGATGTCGGCAAAGTCAGCCCGGTAGCGGTGGGCATAGAGGCTGAGCAGGAAGGCCCACTTGAAGGAAATGAAGCTCCACACACAGGAGAGGTAGTAGCTGTTGGGGTCTGTGAGGCCTGCAGGGAAGAGGAACCCAACCGTGACTTGAGAGGACCTTGCCCTTGACCCTAGCCACCATGCCACAAGCCCCGGGCCATCCTTCCCCACAACCTCCAACAGAGGCTGAACTGAGCCAATGGAGAGATCAGGTGTGATAGAGGTTTTAGAGCATTCAGAGTTTGCAGGCAGGAAGCAGTGGGGATGAGAGAAGGTCAGGGTTGGCTAATCACAGGGCTGTATCATCCGCTCTGCTGCTGTGACACTGACCCTAGGCCACTGCCTTCCAATCTGCTTCAGCATCAGAGGGGGCAGGAAGAGCCTTTGGCTTCTTGCAGACTGCAGCCACCAGGCGGCGCTCCCATCCCAGAGCTCCGCTGGAGGCTAAAAAGGGCGGCTAACCACACACTCCTGGGTGCTGAATGCAGCACACACTTCCCACGCGTTTCATTGATCCCTTCCAACCCAGGGGCGGGGGTGGGGGCCGTCCATTCTCCCCACTTTTACAACGAGGAAACTCGCGCACAGGGAGGTTAAGTGGTCTGTGCAGTCCCATGGACGTAAGTGTTGAACCCAGGACAGGAATCCCGGGCCTCCTGAGTGCTCCACCCACCCGGCCCTCCCACGCCCTCCCTTTGCGGAGGCCCTTACTCTGGTGTCCAGTGACGGCCAGCACAAGGAAGGTGCAGAAAGTGGCGACGGAGACGGCCGAGAAGAGGACGCCCACGAAGAAGAAGCCGCGCAGCCCCTTGAGCCACGTCCTCCAGTAATCCTGCATGTACATCACGTGCGTCACCAGGACCCACAGCGCTAGCACACCTGCCGGGAGAGACGGCTCAGGCAGCGCCCCTCTCCTCACCTGCCGACCCCCCAGAGCCCTGCAGGTCCCCCAGGCCAGGCTCTTCGCATAATAACAGTACTGTTGGCCTTTTCACTCTCCCAGTAAAGTGGAGTTTGCTGGAGGCCACCCGGCCTGTGATATGAAGAGGACATGAATGCAAAAGCAGCTAGGAGAATCTGGCTGCCTTTTACTAAGCCACACATTAAAGAGATCTGCAAAAAATATAAAACTATGTCATTCTTCTCCCTAATTTTTTTGTTTTGGAAAACCCGAATATTTCTTACAAAAAAATGTTACTTATGTTAACACAGTGTTATTTTTAATATTACTTTAAAATGCTTAGAACTGTTCTCAGTTTTAATTTCTAATACAGTACACATCGATAGATATAACCCACATAATCAAAATTTCCTTGGGGTCTCACCACTTTTTAAAGAGTGTAAAGGGGTCCTAAGGTCAGAAAGTTTGAGGACTGCTGCAGCCCAGCCTGCTTTCTGGGGACTCCCCACTACCCACCCTGCGGGCCACAGATGTGGGAAGCATTCCTCCCACCCTGATGCTCTTGCTCCCCCAGCCTTCAGAGGCCACCACCGTAACGCTGCAAGGCCTGTGGCTGAGCTCTTGGCAGTGGGGCTCTTCCCAAATTCCATGTATTGGTTTTATGGGATGGGGAGGCCCAGTGGTTAAAACCCCCAGGGCCACCCAGTGCCCAAGTGGCCTTCTTCTTGCTCTTGGCCAGACTCCATTTTATTAATTTCCTTTTTAGGCTGCACCGCGTGGCATGCTGAGTCTAAGTTCCCTGACCAGGGATCAACCCGTGCTCCCTGAAGTGGAAGCACAGAGTCTTAACCACTGGACCGCCAGGGAAGTCCCCTCCCTGCCAGACTCCAATTTTACTAACTCGTTTGCTGAAAGGGCAGGCCAGATGCCCCCAGCCGGTCCTGGGCCTGCCCTCTGGGCCTGGCCGGGCAGTTCCCCTATGATGCCAGCTGCCGCTCAGCCAATACAATGAATGCCCTCTGTGCCGGGCCGTGCCTGCCGCCGCAGCCCAGAGAGTGGAGCAAATATCAGTTCCATTGGCAAGGGTCCAGGGCAGGGCCGCAGGGTCCCAACAAGGGAGGCATAAGGGACGAGGCAGAGCCAGCTGCAAGCTGTCCACCTGTGTGCAGACCGCTGGATCCTAGGGGTCGGGAGGCCCTTCAAAAAGTGAGCCGCACACGCTGCACGCAGAGGAGCACGGGAAGGCTGGGGAGAGTGGTCAGCTCTGGCAAGGGAGAGAAGGAAGAGAAGGTGACAGGGAGATCGGGGTGGGAGAGCGCTCTGACTGAATCTGTGATATTTTATTGTTTAGGCTGAATGGTAAGAATGAGGGAGTTCACTAAGTTGCCTATCCTCTTTTACTTGCCTGAAATATTTCATAATGTTTTTTTAAGTTGAGGGAAAATAAAAAGGCAGGGGGGAATGTCATCACAGATCTCTGCTCTGAATACCAGCTCAGAAGCTGTCACAATTCAGGCAGCCTGGCAAGGGCCAGAAAACCACGAGACTGCCAGCCAGGAAACCTGGGCCTGGCACTGCTGTGGGGCTCGTGACTCTCAGGGCCTCGGTGCTTCCACATCTGAAAGTGGGGGAGCCCAAAGGTCCCGCCAGCCTGGAAACGGTGACCCAGGGTTCCCTGCTAGTGAGGACTCAGCTCTGCCAACACCTGCCGCTTCCCTTCCCACGCTGTTTGACCCACAGTCTCCCAGCTCTGCCCTATGCCCACCCTCAGCCTTCCTCAGGGGTTGGGGGCCTGGAACATGGGTCCCTCCAGCCCTGGGGTCAGGGTGAGGCAAGACAAGCTTGTCTCCATCCCTGCCTAGGCAGGAAGCGGGAGCAGGCCAGAGGTGGACAGAATCACAACCCCCCGGCTTCAGCTTAACGTCTTCCGTGATCTGGATGGATGGTATGCTAGCCACCTTTTCCAGAAGTCTTTCCCAATCCTCTCACGCGGGTCCTAAGTGTTCACCGGGGGAGCTGTTTGGTTTCTTAAAGGGCCCGTGGAAGGAAGCGTATTGTCACTGAGCACATCCAAGGAGCCGTCAGAGGGGTACCTTTGCGACCGCTCCACTTGCCCTCTATCTGCTCACTATGCCACGGAGGGGCTGAGGTAGATGGCTCTCAGATGCTTTACCACTCAAAGATTCTAGAAGCCAGCTTAAGGGAAAAATAAGGTCAGAGCAATTCCCCCGTGACTCAGCAATTTCTGGGTTAGGAAATGTTGAAACAGGGGCCTGTGTGATACCCTCTCTTAGTCCACTGGCCACGCTCCAGTGGTGCCCCCAGAACACCCCCCCACACACATACATCCACGTACCAAAAAGGGCTGAGCAGGAGGAAGAGGAAGATGACCATTTTGGGTGTGCCGGGCCCCAGCTCTCTGTTAATAAGCAGACGCATCCTGCCCCACCTCTCACTTGCCCTGCACACAGGCCTGGCCTCCAGATAAACACAAGCCACATCTGGAAGCAGGCCCGTCCCCACCGGCCCTGGCTCCGGCCTCTGTCCTTAGAAGAGGGATCTCCCCCAACTCCATCCAGGGTGTCAGTGAAGGAGCACAAGCCCCCCACCCCCCACCCCGGTCCCTCCCACACCTCAGCCCTGCTCACTTCCCTGGGACACTCTGGACTCCAGGAAGTCTGGTCTGCATAACTCAGGGAAGAATGGACAGTTTCCCAGGCCCACCCGGATGCATGTCCACACCAGACCTCACCCCTCGCTCCACCCCACCTGCTTCAAGGAGCAGGGCTCTGCTCGGTGGCTCGGGGCTCAGAGCTGACAGGCCCAGGACAAGGAAGGTACATAGATGGTCAGTGAAAGTACCCCCAGCAGCTGGGTTGGAGGTGAGGGGCCAGGAGCCCAGGGGAGCTCATAGGGAAACACAGACAAGTGAGCCACTGGACCCGGGCCCTACTCTCTTCCTACACCCCTGCCCTCCACCCCTGCTCCTCTCTCGCTCACAGCTCATGGGGAAGAACACAGAGCTGGTTAGACTCCTCGGCAACTTTTCTATTCTTATTCTTTCCTCGGTCTACTAGACCTAGAGCAAGTCTTTTTCCCAAGCGTTCCCATAGCAAAACTATTTCTTCCGCCTCTCCTCCAAGCCAGTTCTTCCCAGACGCACACCAGGATGGGAGAGACTGGGTCTCTACCCATGAACGTTTTTCCCAGGGCTCCAGGAAATCAACAGCCCCCAGCAGCCCTGCCTGGCACACAGGGGAAGGAGCATGCTGGGGCTGCCCTCTGGTGACTCAGCAGTTTCTGGAAAGTGCCAAGTCAGAAGCGAGGTACTCACAAATCTGCTGATGCTTCATCCCCAAAAGAGGAAGAGGCTGACTGGCTGCAGACCCTCTGAGCACCCATGCAGGGCGGAGAGGGTGTGTGGCCCTGGCAACCCTCCCCCACCTGCCACACTGCCACCACCACCGTCACCAGGCGGCTTTGGTTCTGCGATGGCTGTCAGGGAGGTGCCAGGGCCCTGCTGTAGCTGGTCGCTGCCCTATAGCACCTCTTGCTGTGGGAAGCTCCACAGCTGGCCTGCCTCAGAGGCCGAGGGAGATCTGCAGGGAGGGAGAGAGGGCAGGGCTCAGGTCAGAGGGAAACCCTGGGACTCCCTGGAGCTGCCCCACCCCGCGACAGGCAGCTGAAAGATGGATGATTCGGGGAGAGGACATACAGCTGTAGCATTCCAGACCTGAACGGGGTCTCACACAACACCCCTGTCAGCGGAATCTCCTTCCATTCCTTACAGATGAGGAAACTGAGGCCCAGGAGGCATCGATGTGCCCACGGTCACACAGCTCGGTGGGGCTCACTCCACCAGGCCAGACTCCAACACACCCAGCTCTGATCCCAGGGGCAGCCCTCCCTCCTCACCCCCAACCAGCCCCCTCATCTCAAGTCTCATCAGGGCAACCCCTGGGCCTCGCCTGAAGAGGCACACCGCCTTCCTGAGGGGAAAGCAGCAGGCCGACAGGAAATAGGAAAACACTGCAAGAACAAGAGAACCATGAGGAACATGGAGGGCGGTGGGGTGCAGCGGGGAAAGGAGCCAGGCGTCTGCAGATAACTGAGCAGAGGTGGGCAGGCTGGCCCGCCGGGTGGAACCACAGGTGGGGCATCTAGGCAGGCATGAGAGCAGCCCAGCCGGGCAACCACGTGCCCTTCCTCGGAGAACCAAAGTGCTCTGCTTGGCATTGCTTAGGCTGTGGTTATCCACACCCCTCTTATAGGGCAGAAGCCCCACCTCCCATCCCTTCTTGACCCAGGTGTGGCACTCAGTGAGCTTTGGGGCAATGAGCAAATCTAGTTATTTTTAGCTGGTCCATTTAGGGCTCTTTTGGCAGAGGAGTTTAATTATGGAGTAAGATCATCCTATGCAAAACTATGAACCTTACATGTATTTTTTTCCCAAAGTGCTTTCCCCACACATATAATTTCATGTAGCTGTGTAACCCTAGGTAAGCTATTTATTTACACGAAGCCTCAGTTTAAGCCTGACCTGTAAAATGGACCTAATAATAATGCCTACTTCCTAGGACTAATGTAAGGATTAAATGAGATGATGGAAACAGTTTGCTTAACACAGTGCCTGACACATAGAAGGCATTTAAAAAAAAAGTTAGCAAGTAGAAATAATATGCTTCGTCTTCACATCAATTCTACAACACAGAGAGGTTAACAACATGCCCAAAGGTGCACAGCGAGCACAGAGCACTGGTAAGCACCAGACCTCCACCAGCGCACTGACGTTCTCAACTCCGGCCTCCTCTGGCCTCCTTGAGGCACAGAAAGGGCGATCAGCGGGGCTTAGCCGACCTTGGCCCAGGAGCCACAGCAGAAGAATGGCAAAGAGACACCAACGTGGTGGGAAAAAAAGTCCAGTTTCCATCAGATCCCTAGCGCGGTCCTCCGGGGCTCCGCTGAGGACTCCGCTGGCGACTCCGTTGGCGGTGGACTCCACCCTGTTACGAGGCACATGGGCTTCCCCGGGAACCCCCAGCCCTCCTTTCCACTTACTTCTTCTCTGCCCTCACCCAGTCCCCAGGGAAGGGGCGCGGATCCCCCAGCACAAGTGTGTGTGTGTGAAGACCGCCGGGTCTTCACACCTGGCCCGCGAAGGAGGTGGCGAGAGCAGCGGGCGTGCAGGGAGGACGCTGTTACTGGGCCCAGGGTGGAGGGCGGACGGGCTAATCCGGGGGCGGCGGGGCTGGTGCAAATGGCACATGTGGGACGTCGGCGCCTCGGGCGAGCATTGAGTCCCCGAGGCCCCCCGAGGATGCCCAGGAGCCCGGGCCCGCGCGGGGCCTGCTCTGCCCACGGCCAGTTTTGGGTAAACACCCCACCCGCTCCCCCGGGAAGCGCCGCCCGCGAGGAGCCTGCGGAGCAGCCGCCAGCTCCTCCACGCAGCCGCGCGCCCGCGTCCGCGCGGCCGGAGCCGGGACCCAGCGACCCCCGCGCGCCCCGGGGTACCTGCGAGCCCCCCCATGGCCGCGGTCCCTGGCTGTCTGTAGACCACCGTCCAGACGAGGAAGATGGAGAAGCCGGCCACGGAGCTGAGGCCGGAATAGGCGGCGCGGAGGCCGAGCTGCAGGCGGGACGGGGCCATGGGGCTGCGGGCGCCGGGCGCGGAAGGCGAGCGTGGCCGACGGTCACAGGTGCAGGGCCCGGAGCAGAAGCCGGCAGCCGGGAGCCGGGAGCCGGGGGCCGAGCCGTAGCCGCCGGCCGCCCGCGCTCCGCCCCCGGCCCGCCCCCTGCGCAGCCGGCACAGCGCCCTCCCCGGCCGGAGGCCGCCCGCGCCCGGAACCACAGTGGAGGGCGAGTCCTGGGCTTGGCCTTGAGTCCTCGGGCCCCTGATCATTTGGGGATGCCGCCTAAAAAGGCAGGTTCCGGGGTTCGTCCTCTGAACTACAGGATATTTGGTCCCTAGCGGGGCCCGGAAATGTACGGGTGTACAAGCCAGCTGCCGTGATTACTTTTAAAATTTATCACGTTCTCCTTTAAAATTTAAGATGTAAATTTCTCGTTAAAAATCAAGATATAAAAATTAAGATATATGAAAGTATACAGTGAGTATGATTCCTTCCGCCCCTATCTATCCATCAGGTTCCCTCCTCAGGGATTAAGCGATTCTCAGAAGATTCTTCTCACGGAACCTCCGCCCCATCATCTTCTAACGTCAAACACCTCACCCTCAAGGACAGTTCCCTTCTCCTTTAATCTCCGCAAGCCTCATCCTCCCACCCCAAATCTACCAAACATCACTCCCATCAGAATCAGACAATTCTAGGGTAGAGACTGGAATCTATAGCAGGTGTACACTGAGCTCCCCCTGTGGGCCCAGTGCCACGCTGGGAGCCGGCAGGGAAAATCAAAAACACAACACACGGAGCCTTCAAACACTTATAATCTAGTTGGGGAGGCCCCTCACATACTGGCACAAAATAAGTAGCCAATATACCTTGTATTTATTTCTTTTCACTGCTGTAACAAAGTACCACAGATCTAGTGGCTTCAAACAACACACATTTATTATCCTACAGTTCTGTAGGTAGGTGTCCAGAAAAGGAACTCAGAGGGCTGAAATCTAGGGGATGGCAGGGCTGCCTTCTTTTTGGAGGCTCGAGGGGAAAATCTGTTTGCTTGCCTTTTCCAGCTTCTAGAGCTGCCCACATCCCCTGACTCCTGAATGTCTTCCTTCATCTTCAAAGCAAACGATCACACCCCTTGGACCTCTGCTTCTGTCATTACATCATCTCCTTTTCTCTTGCTAATTCTGCTGCCTCCTTCTTTTCCCTTATAAGGACCCTTATGATTAAGAACCTGGATAATCCAAAATAATTTCCCCATCTCAAGATGCTTAACTTAATCACATCAGCAAAATCCTTTTTGCCGTGTAAAGTGACGTATTCACAAATTCTGGGGATCAGGACATTGACATCTTGGGGGGCCGTTATTCTGCTATCACATCTCTCTGGAATGTAATCTCCATGAATAGCGACGGTGCCTCTTTCCTTCACACCAACACGTAGAACAGTTCACAGCACATAGTAGCCCTTTAGTAAACATTTGTCGAATAGATGAATGTGAGTGAATGAAGGTAAGAATTAAATAACAGTCTTCTGGGTCGGAGATCTAAACAATCTAAACATTAAACGGTACAGCTGCCCCCAATCCCTGGGAATTTCAGAATGACTGACACTTCTGAAGCTGTTCCAAATTTTGAAGAGATGTTTGCCAGTAGATTCACAGAAGATGACAAATAGTACCAGGAATACCTGAAATGCCCTCCTGAGTCCCCTCCAGTTGTTGAGGAATGGAATAGCAGAGCTGGTGGGAACCAAAGAAATAGAGGCAATCGGTTGCAAGATAACAGACAGTTTAGAAGTAGGGATAGCAGACGGGGGTGGCCAAGTGACAATCGATCCAATCAGTGGCATGGGCGATCCTGGGGTAACAATTACCCGCAGCACAGACAAGAACCTTACTACCCCCATCAATATGGACACTATGGTTACAACCAACGGCCTCCCTATGGCTACTACTGATAGAAATGTCAGCAGCTTTTAATAAAACCATTTACTCTGTTAACATGAAAAAAAAAAGAATTAAATAACAGTAAAGGGGATCATACACAAGAAATCTAGGCAGGACATGATTAATTGCCAAGCGAGCAATGTAAACCACATTTGCCTCACTTCAGAATAGTCTGGGGGGCTTCTTTTTTTTAAAAAAAAAAAGACCCCCAGACTCCATCCCTGACTTATTAAATTTGAATCTTGGGAGTACATATATTTTTTTAATGAGAAGTGATTTTAATGAGGTGAGCTCGGCATCCAGCCCTCCTTTGGGAGCCACTGATGGAGAGAGTTAGTGCTGGCTGTTCAGAGGAGGGGGTGAGCCCTGTGGTCCAGAGTGCACCGCCACGGATGGTTCCAGAGCTGGCTGGCAGGGATAACAGTCCTCCACGCAGTGGGAGCAGCCTGTGTGACAGCCCAGAAGAAAGAAATAACATGGCAGGTTCGGGAAACTGTAAGTAGTTTGTGGTCTGTGGGTGGAGTGATGGATTTTGAGGTTGGAAATGTTCTGAACATAAAGGGCCTTGCTTGCTCTGCTGAGAAGGCTTTCCCCTGTCTCTGTGCAGCCAGGGGAGGGAAGTAACAGTTTTGTGTTTTAGAAATGTGGCCAGGGTAATAGTGTGAGGGTGAACTTCCTTGGAAAGGACTAGAAAGCAGAGAGGTCATTCGGACAAATTCTTCACCTCCCTGTGCTTTGGGTACTCCGTCTGTAAAATGGGGACAGGGGACAGCTGTGATGTCTACTTCAACGTGTTAGGATGAAGAGGCAGTGCTTAGAAGAGTGGCAAGGATGTAGCAGATGCTTAATAAATGTCGGCAAGTATGGTTAGTAGCAGCAGAAAGGTTGCCACATGAGGAGAGCCTGAAAGGTGGTTCAGGCTGAGGCAGTGAGCATGGGGAAGAGGGGACTGATTCAAGAAATATTTAAGCTATTTGAACCTTAAGGTCAGGTAGCAATTAACTAGCTGGGCAGACAGAAAGGAGGAGAGCAAAAATATTTATTATGAGTGCACATGTCGGGAGTACTGGAGAGGAATTAACAAACTCGTTACACTGGAGAGTGAGGCTGTGCAAGAAAATAACGAGAGAGAATTATGTAACAGTAGCTTGGGCCCAGGATGTAGGTTAAGAGCAGGCTGACACTTTTTCTTAAATGTGGAAGCAGTATGGAGCTGTTGAAGGATTTCATTTCATCTCAGATGGGATCACCACTTACTGTGTGACCTGGGCAGGTTTCCCCAAACTCAGGAGAGCTTTCTGCCAAGAAGAAAATATTCTATACCTGCCCTCTCCAGAATGGCAGCTACTAGTCCCATGTGGCTGTTGAGTATTTGATATGTGCCTAGTATGACTGAAGAACTGAATTTTTAATTGATTTTAATTTAAATAGCCACACGTGGCTAGTGGCTACCATATTTGACAGCACAGGAACTTCTCGGAACCCCCGCCACTCCATCTGTGTAGTGGGAATGATGATACATCATTGGCTTGTTAGAGCAATCGAGAGATATTGAGATACTGCAGTTAAAGCACTCAACACAGTAATTTGACAAATTATTATCACTGTTGTTGAAATTGTTGTTATTATTGAACAGGGCTAGCCTGACATAAGCCATGCCTTAAGAAGATTATTTGGTATCCAAGTTGGATTTGATGGGAAAAGAAAATTGTAGAAGAGGAAGCGTCCACAAGGCTATTTCTGTGGTGAGATGTGGGATAATTAAGATCTTATCTGGAGAAAGGCCATGAGAAGGGAAAGCATGGGAGGGTTATGAAGCTGCAAAGCACACTGGTGTGCACCACGCATGCTCTTCTCCCCACAGCAGCTTCCTTTCCAAGGTGCGTTCAAAGAGTGCACTCCCATCCCAACCCAAGACAGACACCACTGCCCAGCACCCCCATCCCCAAGAGAGATAGCCATTCTCCCTGACTGTGACAGAGACCACCAGTGTTCACCATTAGCATCCTTCTTCTGGCACATGACCTACTAAATAGGAACTTTGAACACTTCCCAGCTTCCTTGCAGTTAAACTGATGCCATGAGAGCGAGTTCTGAGCAATGGAATCAAAGCAGAAACAATGTGTGCCATTTCCAGGCTGGACCCATACAATCTCCCATGCAGCCCTCATTCCTTCTTCCCATTCTGTGATGATTTTAGAGGCCACATGTTGAAGACAGCTGCGCCACATGATGGAAAGAACCTGGGACCCTTGAATGAATGAATGAACAGAACTACCCACTCCATTCCCCAAACCTGCATCGGACTGTAATATGAATGAAAAATACACCCTTTTCTTCGTGCTAAGCCACTGAGATTTCGGGGTCATTACAGCTAACCTCATTACCCTAATACACCATCCCTCATTCCATTTCAGGTCATGTAAACGTCTCTTATATGGATAACCTGTCTGAACTACCAATCCCTCCGAAGTCACTTTTAAATTGGGCCCCACCAGTATTAAGACAGACTCCTAACTCCCACCCACAGACATCTTGTCTCCTAAGACATTTCTATCTCATTCCCCCAAAGCAGGCACATTCCAGACATAGATCTCCTCCCACAATACTACATCAAGGATACCCCTACCGAGCTATATGGAAGTTCATTGAGTTTCTTGCATGTGTGAGGGCTTCCTCCTCTCTGCTTCTTAATCCCCACACAGAGGGACCTCTGATATCCTTTGGGGTATATCCTTGTTTACTGTAGCTCCAGCCCCAAACCTAGGCACCACTTGGTCCTCTCCTTCTTTTACCCCCATGTGCAATTCATTAGCAGGTACGGTTGGGTCTGCCCTGTCCTTTCTCCCCAAGACACTGCTTAGTCCAGGCACCATCATCACCACCTCCCCACTTGCAGCAGCTCCCTACGTGGTCATCCTCTGCTCGTTCTTTCCCCTCCAACCCACTCTCCAGCCAGCAGCTGGAATAGTCTTTTAAAAATAACAACCAGGGCTCCCCTGGTGGCGCAGTGGTTGAGAGTCCGCCTGCCGATGCAGGGGACACAGGTTCGTGCCCCGGTCCGGGAAGATCCCACATGCCGCGGAGCGGCTGGGCCCGTGAGCCGTGGCCGCTGAGCCTGCGCGTCCGGAGCCTGTGCTCCGCAGCGGGAGAGGCCACAACAGTGAGAGGCCTGCGTACCGCAAAAACAAAAACAAAAACAAAAACAAAAAACCAACCAGAACATGGCACTCCCCTGCTTAAATCCCTCTAATAGCTTCCATAGCAATTGGGGTAAATAAATCAGTTGCCAACTCCAACTAGTCTCACCTCTGCCCATTTCACTTCAGGCACACTGGCTTTCTTTCTGTTTCTTGAATGTGCCAAGCTTGTTCCTGCCACGGGGTCTTGGTAACTTTGTGCCTGGAAAGTTCTCCTCTGAGTGCTCATAAGATTCATAAGGCTTGCTCATCATTCAAGCCTCAGGTCACATGTTACTTCCTCAGAAAGGCAATCCTGTCCTTCCTCTCTAAAGTACAGTCCCCTACTCTGTCTTACATCTTGTGATAAGTGATATCACTATGTGAAATTGTCTTGTGTATTTGTTTATCCTTTCCAGCTCCACCCTTGCCATCCCATTGGAATATAACCTCCATGAGGGCAGGGGGGCTTTACCTGTTAGGGACCAACTCCTCTCAGTTTGCCTAGGACTGTCCTGGTTTTACCAACACACGTCCAACATTCCAGGAAACCCCTGAGTCTAGGGAAAACTCTGATGGCTAGTCACCCTATTGCCTGCCTTGATCACTTCTGTATCCCCAGTACCTAGTCTAATGCCAGGGGCTTAGGTAGGAACTCAATAAATATCTGTGCAATAAATAAAGGCAAGAATGGCTGGCTGTCCATAAAGAATTCTTTGATCCTGGCTCTAGGGGGCAGCCTTCTCCAACCTTGTGTCTTGAGACCGAGCTCTGCAAGGTTGGGCTAAAAATCTTATTGGCAAGATTTTCCCCAGAACTTACGTGGTCCCTTTGCTCACCTCCAGCCCTTGTGGAGTTCAAGGCTAAGGACCCTGGTTAAGGCAGCCCCAGGCCGTGCCTGACACGGAGGTGGATCCCCTGGGCCCAGCCCGCCTCAGCTGGTCCTCCTGCAGCTTCGTGTTCCTCTTGAGGTCAGGCTTATAGACCACAGAGCCGAAAGGACCATTCCAGAGAGGAAGAGCAGGTGACTCATTGCAGGGAACAGCTGGCCCCATCATGAGCACCCCAGCTGCCCAGGCTGCAGGAAGCAATCCCGAGTTGAGGACTCAGATCCAGGGGGTCACCTTGGCCATCCCTCCCCCAGCACTGCTCCCTAGGGCCGTGGCTGCCTTCTGCCCCTAGAAGGGGACACCTTCACCTTTTATGGCTGGAGTGAAACCATTCACCGTCTGGCTTCTCACGGAGACCCCACTTCCTCTGCCTGCCCACTGACAACCTGGAGGTCCACACAGAGGACAGGATGCTGAGTGAGAAGATGCTGAGCGGAAGCAACAGGTCTTTGAGCTCCAGAACCAGATGAGCATCAGAGACAGCCAAGTGTGGAGAGGGAGGGTGTGTGTGCGTGTACGCGTGTTAGCAATCACAGCCGCAGCAGCATTCGGAAGGGCAGCAAGGAGGGGCCCGGGGCCCAGGCCTGCTCACCTCTCCTTGTCCCCTGGTGACTTCCATCTGCTGACCTGAACCCCCAATCACAGGTGCGTCCTCCAATGCGCTCGCTCTTTTCCTTTCCCTTTCGCTGTGGGGTTGTTGTTGGGTGAGGGGAGAGAGAGGGAGAGAGAGAGAAAGAGACAGAGAGAGATAAAGCCAGGAGTTAACCTCTGCATGGACCGGAGCCTGGGGCTGTGGGGAGTGAGCGAATACAAAGGCTGAGGGCTGGAGAGGAGGGCATCAACTCTCCCTAAAGGACAAAGCCCGGCACAGGGATTAGTACATATTTGTCCTTCAGATTTGAGTTTAGGGACTGGATTGATTGAATGAGAAAGTCACCACGGAGGCTTGATCAGTACACACAGATCCCCCATCTAGTCCAGCTGTAAAGGCACCAGGTAAAGTTAAGGGACTGGAAAAGAGATTGACACCTGTGCTTAGTCCAGCGCTTGGGACCCATGAATAGCACCCTAGAGAGGTTTGAGGTGTGAATCTGAGGGCACTTCCTGGAGGAGGGAGAGGATGGGTTAGAGACAGACTGAGGCAGTGCAAGGAACAGAGCTGGGCCAAGAACCAGGTGGAAAGGTAACAGAAGGAAAGGCAGACCTGGGGGAGCCATGAGGAAGGCAGAAGGACCCATGGCAGGAGGGGGGGAGATGAGTTTACCTATTCCACTCAAGAAGCCTATCCTGGGTCTTCCCTGGTGGCGCAGTGGTTAAGAATTCTCCTGCCAATGCAGGGGACACGGGTTCAAGCCCTGGTCCGGGATGATCCCACATGCCATGGAGCAACTAAGCCCGTGTGCCACAACTACTGAGCCTGCGCTCTAGAGCCGCGAGCTACAACTACTGAGCCTGCATGTTGCAGCTACTGAAGCCCGTGTGCCTAGGGCCTGTGCTCCACAACAAGAGAAGCCACCACAATGAGAAGCCCACACACCAACAAGGAAGAGTAGCCCCCGCTCGCCGCAACTAGAGAAAAGCCTGTGCTCAGCAACAAAGACCCAATGCAGCCAAAAATAAAATAAATAAATTAAAAAAGATAAAAGAAGAAGCATCTCCTGAGGGTCTCTGTACCCACAGCCCTGGCTGTGCTAAGCATGCAGCCTGGATTTCTAATTGCAGTTGTGGTGAGTGCCGGGCGTGCGGTAGAGAAATGGGGCCCTGCAGGAGGAATTGACACAAGCCGGGCTCTGTGAGAGGAGAAGAAGCCGGCAGGGGCACAGCAGTGGCTGCTTTGCCTGGCACCCAGGACCCCAGCCGGCACCGTCAGCTGAGGCCTGGGGGAGACTGGAGATTAAATCAGGATCCAGTCCTCCGTGGAATGAGAGAGGGAATGCTGAGGTGGGCTCCATGCCCGCCCTGCAGCAGGTTTAAGGGGAGTCTGCTGCCCCTCCATTTCTCTGGAGGTAAAGCTCCTAGTTGAGGGGGCTCTGAGGCAGGAGCAGGAAGGACTTCCTGAGGCCTGGGTGGGAAGTCTGAGCCACCGGTGGCTGCCTCTCCATCCTGGAGCCGAGGACTCATCCCAGGAGGGGAAGGAGTGGCCTGCGGCCTTCTCTCTCAGTCAGACCTGCAGACATCACCTCCCTTTTCTGGTTCCCTCTACAGAGCTCATCTTTGCAGCCTCCCCGGCCTTTCGCTGTATCCTCTCTGGAGGGAGGAAACGGGCAGTGGGTCTGGTGCTGAGTCTTTGGAGTGTTCAGCTTCCTCTGGCCCCAGCACTTCCTTAGTGGGATTTGGGGGCAGGATTGGCGTCTGCTCTGATGCTAGGAAGGGCCTTCTTTGCATGGCCTGCTTGCCTGGTTACTCAGAGCCTTGCCCTCTCCTCGGCCAGGGCTCTGGATCCACACGGAACCCTCCCTCGGGCTCCTGCAGCTGCCCCTGCCTAAGTCTCTAAAACGTGAGGGCAAAGTGGGTGCAGAGTTCGAGTCCTGAGCAAGGGCTCAGGGAAGATGGGAGCCCCTGAGATGAGGGTCTGGGGAAGGCTGGGGATGTTGGGAGGAGGTAGTGTGGGTAGTGAGCCCCAGGGAGAGGCGGGGGAGTGGTGTGGGTTGACAAGTGCAGACTGGAAGCTCCAACAGGGGCGCAGGTGAGGGAGCCAAGGAGAGGGCTCTGGGCCTGAGGGAAAGTGGTCACAACTGGGCTGGAGCCACCGTTTCAGAGCACTGATTACTCAAGGGCAGATGCAGTGTCTCCTGGGTATGTGGAATACACACACACACACACACACACACACACACTTGAGAAGCAGAAGCTGGAGGGAGAAAGCACCTCCTGCATATTCAAATACCACCAAACTTGCCTGCTAGGCAGGCCTGTTCCCCTCCTTTTAGCACAGCTCCAGACCTGCCCCTGCCTTCTATCCTGCTCTCCCAGCCTCTCCTCACCCTCTGGCTACCGCCATCAGCAACACAGGCCTGTTTGGGGACCGTTTCCTTGTTCCTGTCATGCACGGGTAGCTTGACCACCAGCCAGAAGAATGTGCCTCCAGGAAAGTGTGGGGACCCTGTTCTCGCCTCAGTCAGCTCCCCACTGCTCCCCAGCCCCGTCCCGCCCTCACAGACCTCCCTCCAGCTTGCCCCCCACTTCCCGGAGAAGTAGGAGCCCATCTCTCCTCTGCGTCCCTGCTCTACCACTGTCATAGTGGCTCAAGAGTGACTGGCTGTGACCTGCTGGTCCCAGGAAGGTTTGGCTTGGTGCCCATCAGTGTTCCAGCTCCCTGCCTCAGTCCCCCAGGAATGGGCAGGGGAGGAGATGGGGGAACTGGACTGGAACCATCCTTGGGGCCAGAAGCCTGGACAAGTGCCAGATGACCTTCAACCTTCCAGAGTCGGGAGGTAGAGCCCAGGTGAGGGTACCTGGGCTCTCTTCTCAGTCCCTCTCCATTCGTTGATAAGCCATGGCCAGGGGATCACATCAGGGAAGCTGCAGCAGGCCAAGGTACCCAGGCACAGCCCTTATATCCTCTGGCCTCCAAGCTGGCCCTTTTTCGCAGTCCCGCTGGCAGCCTAAGACGTCCTCCAACCTCCCACCCTCCAACCCACCAGCAACCTCAAAGGACAGAGCTGAGGCTCGTAAGCAAGGTTTGCAGCACAGAAGGAGAAAAGATAGGAGACAAGGAAGCAGCCAGGAGGAAGGTGAAACAAACTGTCCGAAAAATGAACTGGGAAAGCAGCCCCTCTCCCTTCTGCCCTGCCCTTGGTACAGGCCCACAGCAGGCCCCAGCTGTCTGTCCCACCGACTTCAGCTCATTTCCACCCGGAATCATTAAGCACCTGCTTTATGCCAGACACTGTGCTGGGTATGGAGGCCTGACCAGATTAGTGTGTTAGTGAGCTACCAGAAAATTCCACTAGGCACCGTGGCCCTGGAGCCCAGTATCTGCCCAGTTTTAGATCTCCAGTTTACAGCAGAGTTGCTGGCACTTACACAGTAAATGCCGTTGAAGGAATGAAAGATTCTTGTGGCACTGCCCAGGAAGGACTGAGGAAGGCAAGGTTGAGGGTAGTGATCACCAAGGAGTGATTAAGAGGGTAGGCTCTGCCGTCAGACTGAGTCTGGCATTGCTACTTACTAGCTGTGTGACCTTGGCCAAGTTACTTCACCTCTCTGTTCTTCAGTTCTGTTCCTCACTTGTAGATAGTGATTGTTCTGAGGATTAAAAGATGATGTCTATAAAGTAGTAAACAGAGTACGCTGCACATAGTAAGTGATGGAAGAGACCATCGTTCTGCTAGAGCAGTTTTAGTGGGGATGGGGCATGATGGGTGGATGCAAGAGGTTATCCATTGGTTGAATCAACCAGAATTGGAGGCTGATGGGATGTGGGAGAGGGAGGGAGCGAGGTATCAGGTGCCTTGCTTAGGCAGTGGTGGGGGTCCTGGAGCAGGGAGCTGAGAGAGGCCAGGCGGGAGGAGAGGCAGCTGGGGTGGGAAGGGAGTTTTAGACTCGTGTAGTGTGAAGATTCAGGAAGCTGTGGGCTCCACAAATGTAGAGTTCAGCAAAGAGGCTTCAGTGGGAGGAATACAGCCCAGAGTCACAGCCGGCCAAGAAGCCCTCCTTTCCCATTAACCCTCCTGGACTATTCCCTGGGAGCCTCTGCCGTCCCCTGCCGCCTGCCTGAGGGAGTGAGGCAGGGTTCCATA
This sequence comes from Mesoplodon mirus, assembly GCF_964341445.2. Lineage (NCBI taxonomy): Eukaryota > Metazoa > Chordata > Mammalia > Artiodactyla > Ziphiidae > Mesoplodon > Mesoplodon mirus. The sequence continues at coordinate 54,439,628 of NC_138987.1, read as the reverse complement.
AGGCTCACGCCCTGGCAGAGAGCTCATCATGTGGGTGGACGGTGTGAAGAGGCCCTGCTAGTCAGCCTCCATCAGCTGTCTGTCCCTCCCCCTACGTCTGGAGCCTGTGCACCCAAGTGTGAGGGAAATGACTCTGGATGTGGGCTTCTCTCCCTTTGTAGGAGCTGCCAGTATATTTGAGAGGCAGGATTACAGAGTGGTAAAGCACACAGACTCTTAAGTGCTTGGGGAGAATCACTCACTGCTCCACATCTTAGTTGTGGAACCTTGGGTGTGTCAGTTAACCTTTCCATGTCTCCACTTCCTCGTCTGCAAAATTGGGAAAACAATAATACCTATCTCATAGGATTGTTGTGATGAATAAATCAGTGAGTGTATCAAGAACATTAACAAGTATAACAAGTTCCAAGAACAGGGCCTGGTGCATGTTAACTATTGTTATCATTTATCCGTCCTAACACAACTTTCAGGCATCTAAAGATAGTCAGAGGAGGGTGGAGGCTGCACCAGGGTATGGCACGATTGTCCCTGTGATGACTCACCATCTGGCTTAAAGTGTCTTCCTCAGACACACTCCCCTAGTCTCCTGCCCCCTCCAGGCCTTAGGCTCCATCAAATGCCCACCGAGCATTCATTTCACAGGCCAGTCCCAACCAGGGATCCTGAGAAGGAGACACCTGCTCCATCATCTGCCTTGGCGGGAGGTGGGGGGCTTTGCCCTCCAGCGACAAGAACGAGACACGTGGAAGGTCCAGTTTGAATGACTTTCTTTGGATCCTTGTACCCTTGACCTTGGCAAGCTCCTTGATACCTCCGAGCCTCAGCTTCACCTTCTGAAGTGGGAACGACAGTAGTACTACTTCACAGGGTGGTGGCAGAGAGAGAACACCTGTGAGGCGCTTGCAACAGTGCCCGGCGCTTACAGGCTACTGTGGCCTGCTGAGAGGGACGCAGGTGCCCTGCCTTACCCACTGGCTCCATTTCCACTTGCCCAAAGTAGGGGCAGGATGAATAGGAAAGGGGGGACCCCTTTCTGACCCGACTGCCAGTCTCTGGAAACTCCCCTGCAAGGACTCCTAGACCAGGTCACTGGCACCAGAGACCTGAAATTTCAACTCACTCCCCCAGCCCCACTCCCTCTCTACTCTCTTCCCCATGGACACCTGTGACCCCAGCCTGTTATCCCTTCAAGCTGTTCCTCCTTCTTCCAAATTCCCCGAACCTGAGTGGATGGGTTTGGTCTGGGGGCCAGATTCATTTTCGGGCTCCCCTCCTTCCCCGAGGGGGTCATTTAAAACCCCACTATCATTTCTCAAAGTGGGAAGCCAGCAGATTGGGGTATTTGTTCAAAGTATAGATTTTCCATTTCATGCCAATAGGACTGAATCTGAATTTGAGGGGATGGAACTTACAATCTGATAAGCTCCTGGAAGGATTTTCAAAGACACATTAAAATTGATTTTAATCACAGTTACCCCCCCCCCCAAAGAAAATAATCATCGGTGGAAGAGCAGGGGGCATGGATTGTTAGAGATATGTCTTCCTCTGTCCAGGCAGGCTCAGCAGCAAAGGGAAAGGGACACAGGTGGGGCAAAAAGGGGGTGAGTCCTAGAAAGCCGGGGGCGAGGCGTGCGACTCTTTCCAAAACCCTCGGTGACGCCCTGAGCAGTTACGGCGCCGGCGCCGGGGGAGCTGCTGTCCCGGAGCCACTGTCTTTCCGCGGACTCAGAAGCAGGAGTAGGGCGAAGAGGGGGCGCTGGGCCAGCAGCGCGGCGGTGGGAACTGAGGCCCAGGGAGGCGATGGCTCTCCACACAGAGCCCGCCTAGGACTCTGGAATCCCGAGCTCGGCCTTCACACGCCGGGGGCGTGGCCTTCTAGCCCCGCTCCTCTGCGATCTCAGCCCCACCTCCAGCGCCCACAGTCCCCGAGCGCCGTCCTTCCTCTCCAGCCTCAGTGTCCCCACCCGCGGCGGGTGTCTGTGTGTGCAGGGCGGGGAGAAGGGGGCGGACGGGGTGTGTGCATAGAAGCGCGGCGGTGGGAGGCTCGGCAGCGGGATTCCCTGCGGGAAAACGGCCCCATCCCTCCCCCGGCCTGTTCGAGACCCTGAACCGAAACAGGAGGCAGGAGGCCCCCGGCCGGCCGGGAAGCGGCCCCAGCCCGGATTTCCCTCCCGGGTGGGGCCGCAATGACTCACCCCCTTCCCCCTTCCCCCGGTTTCCTTGTTTGCATTTCTCCTCCCGGCCACGTGGCGGCCGGTGTAGCGGCCCGCAGCCCCTAGCCCGACACCCCCGCCGCCGCGGCCCGGGCTCGCAACCCAAGGCCGCTCCCGCCCGCTGGGGTTTCTCGAAGCCCGGGATCCCGCCGGCTCGGCTCACCCTGGGCTCGGGACTCCGCCCTCCACCCGTGCCCGCCCGCCCCCGCCCCCGCCCCCGCCCCCGCCCCCTTCCCTACTGTAAGGCCTGGCGCGTCCTCCCCGCCCTCCCGGTCCTTCCCGGGAAGGGAAGAGGGCGGGCCGCGCAGGGGGTGTGACAGCTCCCTCCCGGACCAGTGCCAGCTGCAGCCTCGCTTCAGCGCCCGGTGCCAGCTGGCTCTTTCGTCTGGGACGGAGGAGAGGCTCGGGGCTCCTTGTCGCTGGGGGTGGGGGAACACCCCCCCTCAAGTCCCCAGCTTTCCCCCCACCCAAGAGGAGCCTCTCAACCCAGCCTGGCTCGGGCTGCCCTGGCAGCGGGTCCAGCCAGGAATTGGCCTGCTCACTTCGCCTGGGACTTACAGCAGGGGCTCGCTGTCGGCGGGGGGGGGGGCGGGGGGGCTCCCGTCAGCCCCCGCCTTTTGCTAGAGGCTGCACGGCTGTGCGAGCTTGAGGAGGAATATGAAGGTGGGTAAGGTGGGGTTAGGGGGAGGAGGAGCCGGAGAGGAAGCTGACACGGTCGGGGAGTTGGGGTGGGAGAGAGAGGCTTGGTCAGGGGTGAGGGAGGTGGAGAAACGAATGGTTTGAGCTGAAGCTGCATTTCTGGGGGATCCAGAGTCCACAGTCTCATACCGGGAGTTGGTGGAGATCCCTGCAGGACCATGGGCGGTGGAGTGGGACAGAATTCCCCAGAAGACCGGGAAGAAGGACCTGATCTCTGGTGCGCCAGCTGGAGACCCCTAAGTGCGCCAGACCGGCAGGCCCCAGTGAAGGTCTTCCTGTCCCTCCCCCGGCTACTGGCAGGGCTGCAGCACCTCCGCCTGACCAGTCCAGAGGACTCTAAGGAAGTGGTTCTGCCTGGGGCAGTTGTGCCTTGGTCCAGCTGCCCCAGGCCCGGCCTCATGGCTGTCTGCCTTCCTCTTCCCGTCACAGGTGGGCTGGCCAGGTGAAAGCCGCTGGCAGGTGGGCCTGGCTGTGGAGGACAGCTCAGTTCTGGGAGCACCGCCGGTGGGAGGGCTCCCGGACGTGGTGCCGGAGGGGACGCTGCTCAACATGGTGCTGAGGAGGATGCATCGGTCCCGAAGCTGCTCCTACCAGCTGCTGCTTGAGCACCAGCGCCCCAGCTGCATCCAGGGGCTTCGCTGGGTGAGTGCCCATCCCCTGCCCGGGCCGGGCACCAGGGCTGGAGGGGGCCCTGACTGAAAGAATGGGCATGCTGCTGGTGGCCCAGCTTGCTCTGGGGGCATGAGGGCGACAGCTGGGGTGGACAGTGGGTCAGGCAGCTTGGCTGCAGTGTGTGTGCATGTGGCGCCCAAGTCCCCCCATTCAGGCATGAGGGGAGGGGTAAAGGGATTTGTCATTTAGTTGTCACCTCTGTGTGCCTTGAGTTAGGTGCTTGCGTGCTCTCCAGGTGGTGGTGGGAGGCATGTATGAAATGCTGGAGGCCAGGTCAAGTGGGGGGGGGGTGAGGTAAGCTTGGTTACTGTTTTTTAAACATCACCGTGACAACATTCTCCTTTAGTGAGGGCTGAACTGCATCGAGTCTGCTTTTGGATCTTGGGGTGAGGTGGTCATGTGAACATTGCTTGGCATCTGGCTTTGAGGGGCTCAGGGGAGAATTCTGAGAAGTTTGGAGGTGAGATGAGCGGAGCTCCCTTTGCCGGTGAAGAATCTCTCTGGAGCTGCAAGAATGAAGGAGAGAGAAAGGGTGTGGGGGAAGGATGTGGGGGGGGGGCTGGGGGGGCAGGATAGAGGTTGCAGGATCCAAATCAGCAGAGAAGCTCTCCCCAGCCACCCAGACTTAATAGGTTCTTCACCTGAGATTCGGTGTGTCTATTACTTGTGCCCAGCCCGGGTGGAGGTGAGTGCGGGGAGAGTGCTTGGGCAAAGGGGTGGAGAGAAAGCAGGACTTGGGAGAGCTCCTCTCTTATCAGCAAATCCCTTTGAGTAGAAAGACCACCACTTTCTGCCTCCTTCCTCCTACCTCACCCAACCACCATTTATATTTACCAAAATATGAAGCTGGGTTGAGAAAACTGAAGCCCACCAAGGTGATGGGGTCCTCCTTGCAATGGGAATCGGGAGGAGAATCTAGGTGTCAGTCCCCAGCTCTCCCCCAACCCCTCCCTCCCTGGGTCTTCCTGACAAGGGGCCTCATGGGCCTGGGTTCTGTTCCAGATGACGCTCTGGAGGGGGCAGGGGAGCTGGGTTCCCTCTGGGCTTCGCTGTCTGCCACCCTCACCCCCCAGGTCACTGGCAGTAGCTACTGCTTGGAGCCAGTGGGCTGGAACCCTCCCTCCCTCCTTCCCTCTCCGGCTATAATTACTTGTGCATTTCCTGTCCCCTTCCCAGCTTGTAGAGGCAAGGTGGGGAGTGGGGGGAAGGTCAGGTGCCAGGACAATGAGGTCACTGGAGGATCCCCCTGGGACCCAAAGTCTGGGAGGGGGTGGAGGAGGCCGCCATGCTGTCTCCTGGCTCCCCCAGTCCCCAGAAGTGAAGGGCTGGTATGCATGGGGAGGCCGGAAGAGTGAGGGTGAGGGTTAGTAGAGTAAAAAATGGGGTCAGAGGCACAGAAACAAAGCCCCTCCCCTGCCAGGTATGTGTGGGTGTTGGTGATTAGAGGGAACTTAGATTTTCAGGGCTAGAGGCAGGGCACATCCTCTCCTGAGGACCATCTCTGGGGAGTGGGGAGGTGGAGAGGTGGTTTCAGCCCGTTGCATCTGTGGGTTTTTTTTGTGTTTTTTTTTTTTAACATCTTTATTGGAGTATCATTGCTTTACAATGGCGTGTTAGTTTCTGCTTTATAACAAAGTGAATCAGTTATACATATACATATGTTCCCATATCTCTTCCCTCTTGCATCTCCCTCCCTCCCACCCTCCCTATCCCACCCCTCTAGGTGGTCACACAGCACCGAGCTGATCTCCCTGTGCTATGCGGCTGCTTCCCACTAGCTATCTATTTTACGTTTGGTAGTGTATATATGTCCATGCCACTCTCTCACTTCGTCCCAGCTTACCCTTCCCCCTCCCCATATCCTCAAGTCCATGCTCTAGTAGGTCTGTGTCTTTATTCCCATCTTACCCCTAGGTTCTTCATGACCTTTTCTTTTTTTTTTTTCTTAGATTCCATATATATGTGTTAGCATACGGCGTCTGTGTTTAAGAGACTCTGGGTATCTGTGAGCTATACTTCTCTTCTCTGGATGATGCCTTTGGCTGAGGAGGGGCTCACTTGAGGGAACAAGTACCCAGCAGGGAGCATGCACACACAGGGTGAAGGGTGGATGTTGAAAGGAGGTAGGGTCCAGAGTCCCAGGAGGGCAGTGCTGGGAGTTATTCAGGCCATACCCCCCTCTTAGAAAATCAAGGGGGAAACCCATCAACCTCCTGAGGTCTGCAGAGAGCACTTTCTGTTCCTACTAGACCAGGACAAGAGAAAATGAAAGCAGGTTACAGCAGGAGGGCCTGAGGTTAGATACAGAAAGGACTTACCAACCACGGCAAAGCTGATGCTGGAATAGGATGGAAGAACATCTCCTTTGGAAAGCATGACGGGGAGATGAGATCTTGGCTGATGTCCGGGAGCCTACAGAGGGACCAATCTGTCTAGAGGCAGGGGCAAGATCAGGATGACCTCTGGTGGGTCCTGCCAGCTCAGAGAAGCCTGGGATGCTTCTCTTTGAGTGACTTATTTGGGGGACGTGGCTCTATTCTCTAACTCAGAAAACATGCTTTCATCCAACCTGTCCAAATCATGGTAGTAGCTAATCATTGTGTAGTATTTATATCCCAGGCGCTATTATGAGCTTTACTTTGTCATATCAGATAATCTCACAACAGCCCTGTGAGATAGCTACTAATGCCATCATCTCATTTTATAGATGCAAAAGCAGAAGCACAGAGAGGCTAGGTGACAGGTCTAGGGTTACACAGCTGCTAAGGGACAAAGCTGGGTTTTGGCCATAGGCGATCTGGCTGCAGAGTTCAAGCTCGTAGTGTACTTTCTATTGCTGCAGATGGTAACACTGACACCCCAAAACATCACCCCCACTCATGCATCCTTTCCCAGTCCCATCATACACAGCCCTGGCCTGAGACCCTAGCTGTGGCCTAAGGGAACTGGTCTGACGGGTCCCAACACGGCTGTCTGGCTCTGTGCCTGCCCCTCCAGTGTGACTCTGACCCTCAGTGACGGGGGTGGGGCAGGCCATGGTGCTGGTGCCAGGGAAGCTAGCTGGGACCTCCTCTTCCACCCTGAGTCCTTCCTGTCCAGACATGAGAGGAGGCGGTGGGTGAGGGCCTTCACCCCTGCCATACCAGCCACTGCTTCCCAGCTGAGAACCCTCTAAGCTGACACTCAGGGTTATCAGATCAGGGACAGGGTCAGCGGAAGTACAACATTTCTTGCACTGTGTCCAGATGACAGGTGCCCAGCATGAAATAATAATGTTACATCAAGTTGCTTAACACTGACTAAGTAGTTACTACAGAGCAGGCACGGCTTTGAATGCTTCATGTTATTAACTCGTCTGATCCTCAGAATTACCCGTGGGATAGGTACTATTATCATCAACCCCATGTTACAGATGAGGAAGCTGAAGCACAGAGAGGTTTATAAGCAGCCCAAGGTCACACAGCCAGCTGGTAATGGGGAACCAAGATTTGAACCCAGGTGCCTGGCTCCGGAGCCCACACACCTGCCTGCTGCTCCGGAATGGCACCCGCCCCCGCCCCGATCCTAGGAGGTCCTGGTGCCTGGGAACATGGCAGGGGTCCAGAGGGACTGTGATGACAAACCTATGGAACTTTGTCTAACCCAGTATTTTCCAAACTTCCTTGCCCATGGAACATTCCTGAGGGCAGCATTCACCTCTTTCATCTCTGCTTTCATGGCACACGGTGGGGGAAGCACAGGGCCGCGGAGGCACCATGGGATATGGTAGGGCTTGGTGGCTAAGAACATGGGCTTTGGAATCAGAGAGGCACAGTGTGAATCCTGGTACTCCTGTTTACCAGCTCACAGGGCAGGTTATGTAACCTCTGAGCCTCCTTTTCTTTAGCTGTGAGATAGGAGACAAACACCTACTTCAGGGTCAGCGTTGGTAGAGTTATTCAGTACGATCTTAAATTTCTAAGCAGTTGTGTGACTCTGGGCAAGTTGCTTCCTCTCTCTGGGCTCCTGCTTTCCTCCGAAAATAAGAAGGATGCCTTCAGGTCCCTTCCTCAGCTCTGATGGGCCGGAGCCCCCAGCTTCGGAGCCTCGTGCACATACCCTGGGGCAGGACAGGAAGTGCTTTAAGCAAGGCCTGAGGATCTGAGATCTGAGTCTTGACCAGCCTGGCCACATGACCAGGCACCTCCCCTCCTGATGTGCCCTCCGGGGTCACAATAATACCAGGAAGGGAGTGTGTGCGGGAGCCTGGGTCATGGGCACCGAAGGGACTTGGGGCAGGGACTGGGGCCACCTGGGCACTCTGACAGTCACAACAACAAGTCATTAGCACTCGGTACTGTTTGTTCCAACTCAGGGGGCTGGCTGGGTAGAACTCCTGCCCTTCCTCCTCCTCATTTCCTGTCACTAAGTCTCCAGGGCTATGTCTGGCACCAGGATGGGCCCCATGACCGGGTCAGGGATACCTATGGGACACCTAGCGACTTCTGCCCGGCATTGGGCCAGGCACCTACGCGCTCCAGACCTCAGGCCTCTGCCTGGCACACAGTGGGAGGACGCTGGGACCAGGGGAGGGGACTGTGGCCCCAGGCCTGGTCGTACCCTAGCTCCCCAGCCAGGTCCTCTTCAGGCCCTGTTTGCGGATGGGAAAGCAGCAGAGAGAAGTGGGATGGGAGGAAACAGGCAGGTGTGGTGAGTGGAGTGGGACCAAGAATGTGAGCACTTCTGGTAGGAACTTGAGTTTGTCCGTGGCTGTATGGCTGTGTGTCTGAGTTACAAGGGCACTTCACCTCTAGACTTTTGTTTCTTCCTAAGTCAGGGAGGACAGACAATACCTGCTCTGCCTACTTCCCATCTGATCCTATTCTATATGAGATCAGATGAAATCACGGAGGTAGACATACTTTGTAAACTTCAAGTGCCTGCCTTTGGGACGGCTCATAGAGGGTAGGGCATCCTGTCCAGGGATGTCCACAAATTCCAGTTCTCGGGTGGCAGGAAAAGAGGGGCATGAGAGGCTTTCATGGCTGACATCCCAGGGCACACAGGCCCAGGAGTCCCGGATGCCCAGTTGATGCCAAGGGCAGGGAAACCTCGTTCACCAATGATTTGTACGTAAACCCCGTCTTCCAGAGCTGTCCTGTGTGCTACCAAGACTGACTCACTCTTACAGGGTTATTTATGGACTAGCATGACAGCATGTTGGAGAGGAAAGGGGCTTTCCAGCAGGCAGCCCGCCCTCTGCTTCACAGATCAGTAATAATAACTAACATGTATATACAACTACATGTATATGCCAGGCAGCGCTTTAAACATGTGATCTCTATTAACTCACATAATCCTTCCTAAAGCCTGAATTGTTGTTATGAATGTTTTATAGATTTATAGGCAGGGAGAGGTTAAATCATGTATTCAGGGTCACACTGCTAGTAAACAGAGGAGCAGGGATTTGAGTCCAGGAGTCGGTTCCAGGGTTTGTATTTTTAACTACCAGTCTGCACCGAGGCCCACAGAGGGCAGGAGTTTCGCCCATGGCCCCGTGACTGGGGACTGACCCTGGCTTGGGAGCCGGCCCTGGGACTCCAGGCCTCCCGAGCTGCTCACTTCCTGGCCTCTCCCTGGCCTTCTTATCTCATGTCCTCATGCTCCCCCCAGCTCCACTGTGCCCCGTCCCTACACGGTGCAGTTTACCTGGGAGCCTGGGCACACCTGGGCCCTGAGTAAGCAGAACTGGAATCTCATCTATGGGGATGCACCGCTGGAGTCAGGAAGCAAGACAAGGGTCTGGTGATAGGACAGCAGGGCGGGCACGAGGCGGACGCCTGGCATATGGGGGGTGCTCAGTGAGTGTTTGTTGAAAGAGTAGCTAAGTGGACGCCTGGAGTCGGGGACTGGGCAGGGGCTGGGAGTGACGGGGGTGGGCATCTGAGAGCTGGGTTTAAAGGCCCGGCACTAACACTCCAACCCTCCCACTGCCCTCAGACGCCACTCGCCAACAGCGAGGAGTCCCTGGATTTCAGCGTGAGCCTCGAGCAGGTACAAGCCACGAGGGGTGGAGCTGGGAGGCGGCGGCACAGCCAGGGCTTCAGGGCCTGAGCCAGCTGTGCCTCTCCCCGCCCCTAGGCCTCCACGGAGCGGGTGCTGAGGGCTGGGAGGCAGCTGCATCGGCATCTCCTGGCCACCTGCCCCAACCTCATCCGAGACCGAAAGCACCACCTCCGACTCTACCGGTGAATAGTGGCCTTGGCTACCTCCTCGCCCACCCCCTCCAAACCCTCCCCACCCTCTGTTTTCTTTCCCTTTCACTCTGTCCAGGCACCTGGGCCCAGCCCTGCTTCTGGACTAGGAAGGTGCCTTTCAGACGGAGTGTTCCTCCCTCTCGCCTCTCCCGTCCTGCCATTTGAGTCTCCTTCCTCTTCCCTGGCCCCTTCACCTCCCAGGCAATGCTGCTCTGGCCGGGAACTGGTGGATGGGATCTTGGCCCTGGGGCTGGGGGTCCATTCCCGGAGCCAAGTCGTGGGAATCTGCCAGGTGCTGCTGGATGAAGGTGCCCTCTGTCATGGTAAGCCCTAGCCCTGGGTGGGTGCCCGGGGCTGGGAAGTCCTGGGGAGCAGGTGTCCGGTGGGCCTTGCAGCAGGGGCCTCATACCCACGTGGCCTCAATTTCCTCTCCTCCCCCACGCCTGGGCCTCTGCCCCCCAGTGAAACACGACTGGGCCTTCCAGGATCGAGATACCCAGTTCTACCGTTTCCCCGGGCTGGAGCCAGAGCCTCCAGGCATCCACGAGCTGGAGGAGGAGTTCGTTGAGGCTCTGGCCCTGCTCTCCCAGCGGGGACCTGACGCCCTGCTCACGGTGGCACTTCGAAAGCCGTAAGTCAGGCGCCTTGCATCTCGCGGCCCTGCTCTCGGACTCAGTAGTTTCTATTTCCCCTCTGAGGGGGTGGTCCCTTACTTTTTGCGGAGGGAAGGGACCCTGGCTGGACCAGAGGCCTGAGCTCTGGTCTGCATTCTGCCATGGACTTGCTGTGTGATCTCGAGCCCTCCTTCCCCCTTTGAACATGGTCCTTCCTCTGTAACTGAGGCTGTGGGACACGTGGCCTCCAAAGACCCTGCCCACTCTGCGATGCAGAGAGACGGAGGGCTTTGGACTCCGCCGGCAGGTCTGCGTTCAAATTCCAGTTCCACTGGCTACTAGCTCGGTGACCTTGGGCCTCTCCATGCCGGCTTCCTCTTCTGTCAAAGGATAACAACACCCACGTCATGGGGTTGTCGTGAAGGTGGAATGGAGTAATGCGTGTAAAGCGCGTGGCCCAGTGTCCGGCACACAGTGTGCTCCTGGTAAAGGCTGGCCCATTATTGATAAACTGCTGGGGCACCGGCTGGCCCAGGCCCAAGCTTGGTGGACGTGGTGGCTTCCTGCTCTTGGCCTTGGGCCCACAGCTCATCACTTCTTCCCCGCCTTCCTGTGCCCGCAGCCCCAGTCAGCGCACAGACGAGGAGCTGGACCTCATCTTCGAGGAGCTGCTGCACGTCAAGGCCGTGGCCCACCTCTCCAACTCAGTCAGTCCCCCGACCCAGGCCTGCCCTCCCCACCCCCAAACCTCCCTTCCCTGTGACCGCTGCTGGGCCAGAAGACATTCCCCTCCCCTTCTGCCTGTGGCTGGGAAACTTCCGTCTAATTGCTTGCCCCCGGCATCCTTACCTGAAAGTCCTTCTGCCTCTCTTTGCCCATTTCTTCCCCTTGCTTTGTCTCCTGCTGAATCCCAGGTCACCCGACCTAACTACATCTCTGTCCCCTGAGCACTTGTGGCTTTGGACCTAACCTCCTCACATGGTCCCTCTTCCCCTGAACTCACCTCATTGACCCTCCTCTCCCCGCCCACAGGTGAAGCGGGAATTAGCGGCAGTTCTGCTCTTTGAACCACACAGCAAGGCAGGGACTGTGTGTAAGTCAGATGGGATGGGAAGCTGGGCACCAGGGACCTGGACATGGGCGGAGGCCACAGGGGAGAAGTGGAGGGTCCCTGGGGGCATGTCTGATCTGTGCTTCTCTCAGTGTTCAGCCAGGGGGACAAGGGCACCTCATGGTACATCATCTGGAAGGGATCTGTCAATGTGGTGACCCACGGCAAGGTGAGTCTTCCCTCCCTGCCCAGCCCCCTGGGGTGTAACTGCTCTCTGGTCCTTGACCTCATGGGCAGTGCCTTTAATAGACCCAAGGCTGCCGACCTCCCAGGTCTCCTCCTGCTTTGGTGGCTCTGTCCACCATGGGTCTGTCCCGGCGAGGGCTGGGTGGCTGGGCTGGGCTGTGACTCAGGCCTGACTGCAGGGCCTGGTGACCACACTGCATGAGGGAGACGACTTTGGACAGCTGGCTCTGGTGAACGACGCACCCCGGGCAGCCACCATCATCCTGCGAGAAGACAACTGTCATTTTCTTCGCGTGGACAAGCAGGACTTCAACCATATCATCAAGGTGCCATTGCTGGGGGTGGGGAGGGCAGGGGACGTGGCAGGGACACGTCTCTGGAGAAGTGGTGTGGGGCAAAGGGTAAGGACCGGAGAGAGCCTTTAAGGATCAAGGAGAGGTCGAGGATGGAGAAGCTCGGGGCAATGGCTGCAGGTGGCAGCCCAGCCCTGCGTGTGTGAGGAGGTGCAGAGCATGCTGAGGAGGGTCAGCAAGCCCTGGGGACCCTGGCTCGGGTGGGAGACCAGGGGGGTTGGGTTACAGAGGGGTGGGGGTCTAGGGTGCAAGGGGATGCAGCATAATGGAGCGTGGGATCTATGGAGGGAGCCCTGGGAGGGATGGGGTGGAGGAGGGGCTCAGGGTGGGTGATGGGCAGGAGTGGGAGTGGGGGTAAAAACCAAGGTCATGGGCACTGAATGGAGTGGGAGAAGGGCTGAGGGTCCCTGTGGGAGCCTTGTGGGGTTCAGCGTTTGGAATGGGGGAGGGAGAGGGAGAAGCTCTAGGGTGGGGAAAGGAGTCATTGTGTATGTTGAGCACTGGGTGTTGGCTTGTTCTCCAGGATGTGGAAGCAAAGACCATGAGGCTGGAAGAACATGGCAAAGTGGTGTTGGTGCTGGAGAGAACCTCTCAGGGCACTGGCCCTTCTCGTCCCCCAACCCCAGGCAGGAACCGGTAACATACCCACCATGCTCCCTTTCCATACCATCTCTCTTGCCCACCTTCTCTCCTTCCATTTCCCAGGCTTTACTCCCTTCCCTGTGTCATACCCCTGCCCTCTGGCCACCTGGGGGTGGAAACGCTTCCAGGGACTAAGAGGCATCCCCTGAGTTGGTCCCCCCTCCACCCCAAGGTGAGAGAGGGCTGGCAAATAGGGAGGAGTGATATGATTGATTATTGATGTCTGCCCTGGCTGTGGGAAGGGGAGTCGTGGCTTAAGTGCTCTGGACTGGCTGCTTCTGCTAGGTATATAGTGATGTCTGGCACCCCGGAGAAGATCCTAGAACTTCTGTTGGAGGCCATGCGGCCTGATTCCAGTGCTCATGACCCAACAGGTAGGGGCAGGAGACACCCTGACTGCTCTCTGACTCATTGGGTGGTCAGCACAGCATGGGAGAGGGCCAGGCACCCTGCCGTCTGACCTCATTGGGTGCTAGTTTGGTCCGTTTGGTCAGTTGACGGGAAGTTTGCGTTCCTGTGTTCTTGGTTTGGGTGGGAAGTGCAGTGACAGGGATGGGGCATCGCTGGTCCCTTGCCCGTGGTGGGATTGGGGAAAGGGATGCTCCAGCTGTGCATGTACTTGTGCTCAGTAGACTTGACCACTGAAGCCCCCACCTGTCCCCTGTCCCTGCCCTACAGAGACATTCCTCAGCGACTTCCTCCTGACCCACAGTGTCTTCATGCCCACTGCCCAGCTTTGCGCTGCCCTCCTGCACCAATATCCTTCCAGCCCCAGGGGATTAGGATGGTGTGTGGAGTGGGGAGAAGGAACCCCTCGTATCATGGCTGTGCCGAGCCCTCCAAAGTGCCAGCATCATGCCAGGCCCAGCTTGTGCGTGGGCTCTGGGCATCCTGCCCCTCCCTTGCCCAAGGTGTGGTGGGTGGTCTGGTTGGATGTTGTGGTTCCCTTGACTGGTGCCCACTTTCCACGCGGAGCCCGCGGGAGGCAGCGAGCAGGAGTGCAGCACCTACATCTGCAACAAGAGACAACAGATCCTGCGGCTGGTCAGCCAGTGGGTGGCCCTGTACAGCCCCATGCTCCACACCGACCCCGTGGCCACCAGCTTCATCCAGGTACCTGGGAGTGAGGCAGGGCTGGACCGGGCTGCCCGGGGTGGACATGGAGTCACAGTGAACCTTGGCTCCTCCCAGAAACTGTCAGACCTGGTGAGCAGGGATGCCCGGCTTAGCAACCTGCTGCGGGAACAGTGGCCAGAGAGGCGGCGACACCACAGGTGATGCTTTGGCTCAAGTTAACTCGTCACCTGCGGGACGGGCGGCGCAGCGGGGATGGAGAGCACCGCCTCTGGGGTCGAACACGTGGCTTAAAGCCAGGCTGCACCACTGTAGCTATGCCGCCCTGAGCCCATTACCCTCACCACCCCACCCTCCTAGGGCTTCAGCTCTTGTCTGTAAAACTGGGAGAATACCTCCCCCCCACTGCACCTGAAGAGTGCCGTGCAGGGCGTGCTGTGCTCACTTGTCTAGTCTTGCTCATTTCAATTAGTGCTCTTACCGGTCCCCTTGCTGCTCACCCTCCCATCACGCGCTCCTCCATGCTCACGCAGCCACAGTCATTCACGTGCCATCCTTCTAGCCCCAGCACACCTGCTGTGCTCACTGCCTCCTAATTATTGCCAAGCACCCTTGGTGCCAGCTCCTGCCAGCCGGCCCGGTCAACTTCCTGGCGTTTACCTCGCCCTCCGAGACCTTCCCGCCCTCCCAGGCATCCTGTGGGGGCAGCTGAGGTCCAGGGAGAGCTCCTGTGCAGGCTGCCTGCCCTGACACCGCGTCCCTTTCTCCCTTGAGCTCTCTTTCCCTCCCTTGCTGGCCTGGGAAAATCACAGGATCCAGGGGCTGGATTTCAAGTCTTGCCTGTCTCACCAAATCTTTGATCCTCACCAAATCTGCAAACCTCTGAGCCTCTGGTGAGGGCGGGTAGAATCCAGAGCCCGTGTCATCCTCTCTGCTCTTGACCCCATGTCATCCCACCTGCAGTGGGCCCTGCCCGCCAGTCTCACCTCCCTTCTCTCTTGCTCCACAGGTTGGAAAATGGCTGTGGGAACGCATCTCCGCAGATGAAGGTGTCTGCCCCGAGTGAGGTCCTCTCGCTTCTGCGGGGCCCCAGCTGTCCCCACTCCTCCAGGGACCACCGGGCCCCTCCTTCGGCCCCTACCCAAGGGGCTCTGCGTGGCCAGCCCCCCCGTCCCCTGTCGGCCCCAGGCACATCCTTGGGTCTGGGATAGGTGTTCATGGAGCTCGGGCTGCATGTGGCGCTGGGGCCAGGCTCTGCAGGGAGACACAGAGGTCTAAGGTCACTGCTCCCCCCGCCCCCCCCAAGCCAGGGGGCTTCTATTCCGTCTGGGAGGTGATTCATGCTCACAGTTAGAGCCAATTAGCAGTTCCCACCTGGGAGGTTAGGGGTGGTGCCTGGGGGTAGCCTCGGAAGCCCAGGGGTTCCTGGGGACCAGTGCAGGGAGCCCAGAGGAAGGCAGGCTGAGATCCCAGTGCCATTCCCAGCAGTGGGCAGGGGCGGGGAAGCAGGAGGAAGAGCTGTGACGGGCGCGAGATTTGAGGGATGGGGCGGAAGGGGCTGGGCAGGTAAGTTGGGGCTGGCTGGGGGCTCATGCATTGGGAATAACACCCAGATGCTTCACCTGGGCCTGCAGCGCCCAGCTGCTTCTCCCACCTCATCCTGCTCCCCCCTCCTCCTCGCAGGCTCCTTTTCGGCTAAAGGTGAAGCTCAGCCCCTCCTCAGTCTCCTGCCCTTACCTGCTGGCCCCTCTCCCACCGGCTCCCCTCCAAGGTGTCCTCTATGGTTTTCCTCAAAGCATTATCCCAGTGGAATTGTTTTCTTTGTTTGTCTACTTGCTTATTGTCTGTTGGTGTCTGTCATGTCCCACTAGAATGCCCGCGTGAAGGGCCTTGACCTCTGTCTCCCAGCCTGTGGTTGCCACTCGGAACGGCCGGCGGGCACTGCGTTAGGTGCCGAGGATGCCGTAGGGGGCTGGGGGAGCCACCCTGGCCTCAAGGGGCTTGCAGTGAAGGGAGGGACGGGGCTGCAGGGCAATCTCATGCTGTATAAGGGCAAAGACAGGGGTCTCTGGAGACAGGAAGGGGAGGGCTGACTCCGGGTCAGGGTCAGGGAGAAGCAACCGCTGGGGCTGAGAGCAGCAGGGAGTGAGGGTGGAGGGAGAAGAGGCTGCAGGTGGGTGTGAGGGGGAAGGGAGCCCACCTCCTAATGGAGCCTGGAGGAGAGGGGGGAGGCGGGCAGGGGCCAGAGCAGGTGGGGCCACCCCCCCAGCCCCGTGGGCCACAGTAAGGGGCCTGACCTTTGTCCCCAGAGGAGTGTGAGCCATTGAAGGTGTCTGAGCCAAGGATTGACAAGATCAGATTTGAGTATTGAATAGGTCAGCTGAGGAGCCTGCGGTTTATCCAGTAGACAGTGATGGCCTGGAAGCCGTGATAGGAAGCTTGATCTGGCTCTGGTCAGGCAGATGGGAGTGGGAGAGAGGGAGGCACCCGAGAGGTGAGGCTGGCAGAGAATAGTTGGGCCGTTTTAGTAGATAAAGAGTGAGGCAACACACGGGCTGGTGGACCCTGGGGTTGGCCTGGGCTGGGGAGGGGGGCACACGGAGGCCCCAGGACTAGATGACATGCCGTGGGGAAGCGGGGGCTGGGCAGCAGGAGCCGTGAGCCCAGAGGAATGTCCGAAGAGTAGCCTGGCAGGTGGGATGAGGGATCCGAGGGGTGTGTTGAGTTTGGGGTGATGGAGCACAGATACGGGAGGATCCAGGAGGCATTTGAGACCAGGGCTTGGAAGAAAAGTCAGTGGTATGGTTTTAAGAGTCTTCCATCTGCGGGGGTGGGGAGGGTGCGTGAGGCTGGGAGGAGCTCGGAGGGGAGCGCAGAGATCTGGAAATCCAGGGAAGAGCCATGAACCAAGGTCCGAACCTGATCTGCCACCTTCAGAGCAGGTAGAGAGTCAGTACAAGAGTTGGAAAGAGTGGTCGGTGTGCAGAGGAGCTGTGTGAGGGAGGCCTCTGGCCAGCGGGGGCTCCCCAGCAGCCCACTGTGGCGGGGCCATGGAGGAGGGGTTGTGGGGTGACGGGGCAGCTGACACAGTTGAGTGCTGGTGGACAAGAGCGGGGTGTGTGTTGGGGGGCGCAGGCGACAGGTTAGGATTCCAGCTGGGCCACTTAGCAGCTGTGTTGCTTTGGGTATGTTACTTAACCTCTCTGAGCCTCACTGATCTCATCCATAAAATGGGGATAATAATATTTTGTCAAGGGGCTTTTGTGACTATTTAGATACTTAAAATATGCCTGTACTTAGCCTGGCATGTAGCAAATAGCAAATGGTAGCTGAAAGAGGAAAACACCGAGATCAGCAGCTGAGGTGTGTTCGTATTAGAGCAATTCTCGACCCATCTGGTAGAGGGGGTAACACACACGTAGAGGGGTTAACACACACGTAGAGGGGGTAACACACACGTAGAGGGGTAACACACACGTAGAGGGGGTAACACACACGTAGAGGGGGTGACACACACGTAGAGGGGGTAACACACACGTAGAGGGGGTAACACACGCGTAGAGGGGCACAGACTGCTCTGTCTCCTCCAGGAGCCTCAGTCCCCAGCGCCTTACCTGGCCCAGATTCATGGGCCAAGCAGAGCCCGAGGGTGGTGTGCGTGCCCCGTGGGTGCCGTGCTGCTGGTGACAGAGGCCCCTCCCCGTCCCTGCATGCTCTCCTGTGTCCTCCCGGCCTTACTTTCTCTCCCTCTCAGGCCCAGAACATGCCTGTTTGGCTCCCCAGCCAGGATGAACCTCTCCCCAGCAGCAACTGTGCCATCCGAGTTGGGGACAAAGGTTGGTGGTCTGTCGGAGCCAGCCAGTGCATAGCTCGAACCCTACTGTCTTCACCCTTGACCTTGGGGCGCCTGGCCGAGGATGGCATGCCATGCTCCTTGGGGTCTCTGTTCCAGGCTCCCCCTCTCCTTGGCTCAGGGCCTCCCACCCACCCAGGCTACTCCATAGCACCCTTGCCCGCCTCCTCGGGACCCTCCCTCCGCTGCAGTCGCTGCCCTCTCCCTCCTGGGGTGGGGAGACCAAGCAGCACCCCCCACAGCTCAGCCAGTCTTCCTCTCCAGTCCCCTATGACATCTGCCGGCCGGACCACTCAGTGCTGACCCTGCAGCTGCCTGTGACGGCCTCAGTGAGAGAGGTGATGGCGGCGTTGGCCCAGGAGGACGGCTGGACTAAGGGGCAGGTGCTGGTGAAGGTGAACTCTGCGGGCGGTGAGTTGTGTCTCTGGGTAGGGTGGCCCCAAGGGAGGGGACCCCCTCAGAGCCGTGCCCATCCCCCGAATTAAGATTATCATCATCTTTTTTATCTTTATCATGTCAATGATGGTTAGCATTTATTGGGAGGTTTAGTACATCTCTTCAAAGTGCTTTGCATGTGGTGCTGAAGAGCATGAACTCTGGAGCCTGCTGCCTGCGTTTGACTTCTGCCCTTTGGCTCCCTTCTCTCTGTCCCTGGGCAGGATGCTTAATCTCTCTGTGCTCTGTTTCATCATCTGTAAAATGGGGATTAAAAGAGTGCCTGCTTCATAGAGGAATTGTGAGGATAAATGAGATAATCTATAAAAGTGTTTAGAATGCTGTCTGACCCATAGTCAGCACTACATTATTATCTGTTATTACATAGCTACTGCTACATCATTATCATGTTTACATACTTATTTAACTCTAATAGCAATCTTATGAGATAGGTATTTTGATCCTATTTTCAGACAAGGAAACTTAAGCTCAAAGGGGTTTAGTGATTTTCCCAAGTTCACACAGTGAGAGCGTCGACAGCCTTTGAATTCGGGTAGTTGCCCATTCAGTCTGTAGTCATCTTTGAGGGTCAGCTGTGGGCCAGCAGTGTGTTAGGAGGTAGAGGTACCATGGCAGGTAAGGTAGAGCAGCTTGATGGTTAAGAGCCTAGACTGTGGACTCCCAGATCTGAGCTGGAATCCCAGACCCACTGCTTATTTGCTATGTGATCCTGGGCAAGTCATTTAACCTCTGTGAACTTCGGTTTCCTCGTCTGTCGAATGAGCACTGTAACACTGTAACTGTACCTATCACTGCTGTGGCTATTAAATAAGCTACTGTGTTTAAAGCTGTTATCATGGGACCCAGCATAAAGTTGGTGCTCGGAATACGGCAACATTAGGATTATTAAGACCTGCCTTTGGAGAACTTGGGACATTAGAAACCACTGTTGTCCATGAAGGACACAGCCCAGGTCTGACAGCTGGAGCGCAGGGTAGGCAGCTGGGTATCCAGAGAATAATGATGGCAGGGAGACTGGCAAAGCATCCTTCCTTCAGAAAGTAGGGAGAGAGGATGAGGTCACCTGTGCCTATGTGCAGCTCTGGGAAGCACTGCCCTCTGGTGGCTACCTGGCAAGTTGCAGTTGTCCTAAGCCAGTGTTTATTGAGACCCTACGTGCCTGTGCTCTGTTCAGAGCACTGATCCTTTTGATTGACACCCATGTCAGTAATCAGTATTTTATTACAAACTCCATAATATGTGTATATTTCCTTGTAAGTCACATACATATATTCCTACCCTAATGTTACATGATCATAACACAACACACAAAATAGAAGTGCAAAACTGGTGAGAAAAATCAATAAAGTGAAAGAGCTAATGTTTTTTCCTGGACACGCGGATGGTCTTGTGTACCTTACTTTGGAGGCTGATGGTCTAGGGACTGGGGACTCAAACATGACTAAAAACACAGTCTCAGTCCACAAGAGCTGATAAAAATCCGCACAAAGATTTCTGCAGGGCCTTTCCCAATTTTCAAAGGGCCTATGTATGTATCATATATTTATAGCCACTATTTATATTTATATCAATGATTTCATTTGACTTGTGAGTAGTCAGGGCAAATCTTAGTGTCTCCATTTGACAAAGGAGGAAGCTGAGGCTCCTTGAGACTCCAGCGTTGCCCAGTGTCAGCCTGTCTCACTAAGACTCCCCTTTCATCGTCCTTGGGCCGTGCTGCCCTGTGTGTGCGGATGCGTGGGCATGCGCACCTGTGTATTTAGAACAACTTCCCAGGACTCCAACCCTGCTACTGGGAGAAGAGACCTTCCAGCCTCCTAAATGGGGCCTCCACCCTGCCTCCGGTTGCTCGCTGGCCTCCCTCTCTGTCCCCACCCAGCACAGCCTCTGCTCTCTTTGCAGACACTGTTGGCCTGCAGCCAGATGCCCGAGGTGTGGCCACATCCCTGGGGCTCAACGAGCGGCTCTTTGTTGTCAACCCTCTGGAAGTGCACAAGCTGGTAGGGACAGGCAGGGCGCCAGGGCCTGGGGAGGAGCTGAGTTTTGGGGGTGGTAGGAGTGGGTGCTAGGAGAGGGTCACACGGAGAAGACAGGGAGGGCTGGCTCTGGCTGCTGCTGGGCCTTAAGGAGGAAGAGGAAGGAGTTGGCCTCAGCCAATGGGGAAAGTCCCCAGGTTGGGGGAGGGGAGAACTGGTTGGGAGCTCTCAAGGGGGAAGAGGGAGACCTGCTTCATCAGGGGTTCCCCAGAGAACAGGCACCCTACAAGGAGGGGTCCCAGCACTGGGGAGCCGTCTGGGACATACCTCCTTGGGAAGCCCCTCCATCAGATGCCCCTCCAGCCCCTGCTCTCCCCGACATTCCTCCCACCCTGGGCACAGAGGCTCCTCCCACCCTGCACCTTTCCCCTAGATTCCCCAGGCAGCCCCCCTGAGCACTCTCCCACCTGCAGACCCCACACCCCGAGCAGCTGGGGCCCACCGTGGGCTCTGCAGAGGGGCTGGACCTGGTGAGCGCCAAGGACCTGGCAGGCCAGCTGACGGACCACGACTGGAGCCTCTTCAACAGCATCCACCAGGTGCAGCGGCAGCGCGGAGGGGAGGGGGCCGGCGATGTGGGCTCCCCACCTGCCATGCACTGACCTCTCCTGCTGTCCCCGCCCAGGTGGAGCTGATCCACTACGTGCTGGGCCCCCAGCCCCTGCGGGACGTCACCACTGCCAACCTGGAGCGCTTCATGCGCCGCTTCAATGAGCTGCAGTACTGGGTGGCCACAGAGCTGTGTCTCTGCCCTGTGCCCAGCCTGCGGGCCCAGCTGCTCAGGAAGTTCATCAAGCTGGCTGCCCAGTGAGCGCCTGTGGGCTGGGTGGGCTGGGTGGCGGAGTCCTGAGGCTGCCTTTACTTAAATGCCCGATCCATGGTAAGGGTGTTGCCAAATCTGCCAGCCCCGTGCTTCCCTGGGTCCCCTGGAGCCTCTGCCTCCCCACCCCATCCGGCCCCAGTGCCCGCAGGGGCGACGCTGGCCTGGCCCGGCGCTGGACCCCAGGCCGGCTGTCGTATGGGTGCGGGGCTTTGCACGGTGGCTGAGGGTCTCTGGGTCTTCTGTTCACAGCCTCAAGGAGCAAAAGAATCTCAATTCCTTCTTTGCCATCATGTTTGGCCTCAGCAATTCGGCCATCAGCCGCCTGGCCCAGACCTGGGAGGTGAGTGCCATCTGCCGGGGCAGGCCAGGGCCTTCCCACCCCGGTCCTGAGTCAGGCCCCTGCCCATTCTGGGGGTCCTTTTTGGGGATGGTGCTCCCACCCCAGAGCAGTGACAGCCCCGCCTGTCTCTCCTTCACAGAGGCTGCCCCACAAAGTCCGGAAGCTCTACTCGGCCCTGGAGAGGCTGCTGGTGAGTGCTGGGCCCCGCTCCCTTGCAGCCTCTCTGCCTGTCCTTGTCTACTTCTCTGGTTTCCAACCCTGGGTCAGGGCCTGGTTCCCTTTGGCCTGTGAGTTTGGGGTGCTGGCTGAGGAACAGGTGTTTAGCATGACTGGGGGCTCTGCAGAGTGTGCTGTATCCCTCAGTATGTGTGGTGGGGGAATGGCATTTGCTATGGCTATTAGGTCCTGCATGAAGGCAGCGTCTGGCCCTGGGGTCTGAGGTGCCAGGGGACCGCTGGGGGATGCCGGTTTCCAGCTGACCTGCCTCAGGACTCAGGAAGCAGGTCCTGACTGCAGCTCCCACTGTGTTCTGGGGCCTGTCAGTGGCCCCTCAGGAGACTCAAGGAGCCCATGTGCCAGCCCAGGCCAAAAGATGAGGCAAGAATTCAGGAGCTGAGCCCTCCACTGCCAGGAGCTGTTAGGGGGGCCGGTTTGAAAGGTTTGACAGTATTCAGGGGAGAGCTAGTGCAGGGTGCTTTCATCAGCAAGGCTCTAAGACGCTTGAGGAAAAACTTCTCCTGGGGCTCAAGAGGTTCAAAGGAATTTACGCACTAGAGAGAGAGAGGGAGAAACAAGGACAGAAAAGAGAGAGTTTTCCATGAAACCTCAGGGCCCCTGTGATAATGGCCATGACGTGTCCTTGGGGTTTAATCAGAGGCCAGGAAGCCACATCATGCAGACTGGCAGTCACAGCTCCAGGCCCCCTCCCGCCTCCGTAGAGCCTGCCTTGGTGAGATCTGGGGCCGAGAGGAAGCTGAGCTCCAAGGGGATGGGTGCACAGCCTCTCCCTGGGACGCTGGGCATTTGGTTGCGCTGTGGCACGTGGTGGGTTATGGTGTATGGGACCTTCCCTCTCTCACTGTGGCTTCTTCCCTCTCAGGACCCCTCATGGAACCACCGTGTGTACCGTCTGGCCCTCACCAAGCTCTCCCCTCCCCTCATCCCCTTCATGCCCCTTCTTCTCAAAGGTAAGAGGACCAGTATCCACCTCCCTGTCTCCATCCCATCCATTCCTGCCCCTGTGTCCATCAGAGGGTCGGTGTCCATCGGACCCTCTGAGTGATTCCAGTGCGCTGATGCCCTGGGGGACCCAAAGATGAACTAGGAGTTCACAGGGTAGAAGCAGAGTTAAGACATGCAGACATTAGATGGCCTACGATACAAGGCCTAAGATATACAAGGAAATCGCTCCAGGAGGTTAGTTGGGGAGGAAGAGGGCCATGTGCAGGACCGATAGGCCCGAGCCTCCCTGTTATTGACCCCTCACCTTTCCTTGGCTGCTGGAAGGGGAAGGAGTTTGGGGACCTATGAACAAAACCCATCTCTTCGCAGACATGACCTTCATCCACGAGGGAAATCACACGCTGGTAGAGAACCTCATCAACTTTGAGAAGATGGTGAGTCCGAGGAGAGTGGGTGCCTGACACTGGAATGGGTTGCAGGCTATGACGATGGTCTTGCAAGGGGTCGGGGATGGGGTGGGAGATGGTCTAAAGTTGGTCTCAACAATATAAATATGAATTCTTCCTTTAAAATAGCCATTACTCCATTGCATGCCCTCATGAGGGTCTGGTCTCCACTGGGGAGTGCTGGGGTGACAGCCTCAACTATCTTACTCTTCAACCAGAGCCCCCTCCCGTCTAAGCCCTCCCTGACCTCTGTTCTTCCCAACGCCTGGTCCCCGCTGGGTCTCTGGGTGAGCTGGGGCACAGCAGACAGGACCCCGTCTCCTATAGCCCCTAGTTCCTACGAGCACTTCAGCTGACCCCCAGGCCACACCAGGGTCCCGTTCCTCACACCGGGTCTCATGTCCTTGCTTGGCCCACAGAGAATGATGGCCAGAGCTGCGAGGATGCTGCACCACTGCAGAAGCCACAGCAACGGTGAGAGGGCGGGTTCCCCGGGTAGGTGCCCCTGACCGATGTCCCCTTCAAGGCACTGGCTCGGTCCTGTCTCGCTGACTCCCCCCTCTCACCCGCCAGTGCCTCTGTCACCACTTAGAAGCCGAGTCTCCCACCTGCACGAGGACAGCCAGGGGGCCAGGATTTCCACATGTAAGTGCGGGCAGGGGTGGGTGTTGACAAGTTGGCCATGGCTGGCATTTACAGGCATTTACAGTGCATACATGATGCTGATAATGCTTCACAACACCTCTGTGAGGTAGGTAGAATGTTATCCTAACTTGAAGATGTGCGAACAGGCTGGAGCCTTGAAGAAACCTGTGGAAGCCACAGAGTTAGATAGAGCTGGGACCCAGGTACTCTTACTCCAGATCTGCATTCTTTTAACTGGCCTTCAGTTGCATGAAATGGGATTAATTGCAATCCACAGTTCATACCACACTGTCCTCATTATTTTAATTTATGTATGTATATTCTGATAATATGATGGGCACCTCTGGACCCAAGCCAAATATGAGCGCGTTGACAATAACTTCCATCTCTCTAGTGGTGTCCCTCTCTCCTGTCCTCCTGCCCCTCCTGCCCAGAGAAGCCACTCTCCTGAATTTTGAGTTACTCATTTTCTTGTTTTTTAAAATAGGTTTTTTATATGTATGTATGATAAAATATATATACACACGCACATACATATACATCTTTTAAATACCTCATATATATATGACAACAAAATATTCTTCAGTTTTAGTTGTCTTTTTTTTTTTTTTTTTTTAGTTTTAGTTGTTTTTGAGCTCAGTAAAAGGGGTATTAAACTGTATGCAATTTGGGGGCCCTGTTTTCTCCAGTCTGTGCTCTTGACCACCATGCTATTCTGCCCCAGCAACGGGGCGGGGTGTCTTCTAGATTGGCCGTGGGAAGTGGCAGGCTCGGTGGTGGAGGGCAGGGAGGCTGATTTGCTCCTTGGAGGAGGAGGAGTGGGCTCTACAAAGTGCGCGGTTCCCCCCCTCCCGACCACCCCTCCCCACCTCCCCCCACTTAGGCTCGGAGCAGTCCCTGAGCACCCGGAGTCCAGCCAGCACCTGGGCTTACGTCCAGCAGCTGAAGGTCATCGACAACCAGCGGGAACTGTCCCGCCTCTCCCGGGAGCTGGAGCCGTGAGGAGGGGCTGGGCTGGAGCAGGCACTGGCTGCCAGGAGAGCCAGGGTGAGCCGGGCCAGGAGGCCCATGGGCTGGCCGCGCCGGGCAGGGGCTCTCCGCGGACTGAACTTGAGGCCCTGGAGTGGGCGGCATGGAGGCAGCCGTCCCCTTGATGACTGGTGGCCAAGGAGGACCTCGGAATGGAATGAGCCGGGGCCCAAGGCCAAGGAATGGGGGACAGAGAAGCCCTGGAGTGGGTGGGAGAGCAGAACGCTCCCTCTGTGTGTTCAATAGAGAGCGCTCCACACCAGGTCTTTTCCAGATTCCATGCCTCTCGACTTTGTTGTCCGGCCATCGCCAGGCCCCTGGGGTGTGTTTCCGCAGTGGACCGAGCGTCTGCATGTGTGTGGCATGTGGGTGGCAGGGGCAGGCCCGCTGCCCAGGGAGGTGGGGAGGCAGGGAAGGGTGGGGGCCGTGCTGCTTTTCTTTCCATGGCCTGTGCGGTAAACAGCTGGGTGTGGTCGGGGCTGTTTTTCAGGGAGTGGTGGTCCCTGAGGAGCCTTATTGTTACCCTAAGCGGACAGAGAGGCTGTGTTCTCTGGCCAGCCCCGCGGGGGTGTGGCAGGGAAGGCTGAGCCCTGTCCCCTGCCCGGGATGGTCTCTGGGACCCTGCAGGGCTCCAAGGCTGACTGCGGCCGGACCTCAGCCCCTTGGTCACTGGAGCGGCAGGAGCCTGGAGCCCTGCACGGGGCTGGCCCGAGTAGCCCTCAGCTGTCCACGGTGGTCTGAGAGGTCACTCCTCCCTCCCGTCCCCTCCCCTCCCCACTCCACTTCCTGCCCCTCTGCCTGCAGCCCGCTGGGCGGTGCTCGGAGAGGCCGAGGCCGAGGCTTCTGAGGGGAGCCCATCCCTTGCTGAGGCCTAAGGGCATCCAGGAGTCAGATTTCCTGCCAGCGAGGAGAGTGGTCCCAGCAAGCCCTGTCAGCTTGGAGTCCCCTCTCCCCTGCCTCTGCGGCACGGCCCCTGGGGACCAGCTTCCGTGAGGACCCTCCTGCCCCGACAACTCACGAGGAAGCCCCAGGTGGGGCTGCCCTCCTCTCTGCTCCCTGTGGCTCTGAGCCTGGCCAGGGGAGGTGCGCTGTCTGACCCTAAGAGGGGCCTCTAGGCCTTGGGGATGACCCGGAGTACGTTCTGAGCAGAAGGGTCCTGGGGCATGTGGAGGGAGTGGGCCCATACCTGGGAGGAGGAGGCAGCTGGCACAGCCGCCGGGGCTCAGGCTGGACACACCCTCACCTACCCTTGCTCCTGCACTGCCAAACCTCTCATCCCTGTGGTCATGGACACACACTGCTTCCAGAAAGGGCCAGAGCCCTTGGCAGGAGGCAACCCAACTGGGATTATGCCTCGGGTTTCTAAGTGCGTCTGAGCAAGTCAATGAACAGTTCTCCGCCTCCATTTCTCCATCTGTAAGATGGGTGTGATACGATGATCTCAGCTCTTAGTGGCAAACAAGTAAACTGCAGCTGTGCCTCTGCAGCTGAGGTGACAGCTGACGGCTGTCCTGTGTCCTCTGCCTGCTGGGGCAACATCGCCTCAGAGGAAGTGGGGAGCCCACTCCCTCAGGAACAGCCTGGGGTGGAGCAGACGGCAAGGTAACCAAGCCAGTGCCCTTGCCCATGGGTAGAGATGGAGGACCCTGAGGCACGGAAGCTTCCAGAGCTGAGCAGACATGACATGAAGTGCAGGCCCGGTGAGTCAGGACTCCCAGGGTCTTTCTTCTCTCTTAAACCCATTGTCTGTCAACGTTTCAGCAAAGGCCAGACCAGCCAGCCAGGCGCCCTTCTCCATCCTTTCAGACCCAGGGTGAGACCAGCCCTGTGATGAAGAGTGGGACCCAAGCATGGTGGGGCTAGTGTCCTCCATCAGCATTTCTCTTTTTCTTCCCTGTGGTCACACCCGTGTCCCCAAGGAGCTTTGGCAGTGCAGGAATCTCCCTTCCACCTTGACCGCCTGGCCACCTCTAGCTGCCTTAGTCTCTGGGGCTGGACACCTTTTGAGCCTGTAGGGAGAGGCCTTGCCAGGAAAACAGTGCCCAGAGCAGGCAGGGGACATAGACCGGGAGCCGAAGGCCCCAGTGATGGGCTGGACCACTGCGGAAGGAAAGGCTCCAGGTCACGGTGGCCTCTTGCTCTGAGGGCTGTGTCACCTTCTGTATCCCTGACTGCCCAGGCATGGGGTGGAGGCATCCCTTGTGTGCCCTAGCAGCCCGGGCTGTGTGTAGGGGGCCCCCAGTGTGTGTCCCAGCTTCGGGAGAGCTGCGATGGGAGGAGGAATTCATGGGACTGCTGAAAGAAGGAAGTCTGAGGTCAGACCTTTAAAAAAATCTCTTACCTAAAAGGGGGTAAAGCACAGAGGGAGTGTGTGTGTGTGTCCTATGGGGAGAAAGAACAGAGGTGGTAATTCCTAACATCCCTCTTTTACCCTCTTATCCTTAGTTTCCCTGCAGAGACCTGGGGCAGCCTGGGGACCAGGCCAGGACTGTAACTGTGGGGTGCACACCAGGGAGGGTTCCCCTCCAGCAGGCTGAGCAGGACATGGTGAAAAGGTAGGGCAGCCTGGGGAGCCCCGACCCTCTGGCTGCTCCCGCTTCTCTCCTGGGAGCCAGCCATCCCCTTTCTCCCCAAGCCCCCTCCAAGCAGGACAGACCTGGAGCTGGTGATCTAGCACCCTTCCCCTACCAAGGCATCCAGCAGAGTTAGAGCTCACGGTTGGGGGCGGGGGCAGGGGGCAGACCTGCTTTCACATTCCCCAGGGCTTCTGTGTTCCCGGCAGCCCCGGGCCTCTGCCTGCTCTGCCTTCCAAGCAGCAAAGATTAATCTTCTTAATGTTGCTATTATTCACAGTATTTATCACGCTAATAGATTTAGATTTGAATAGTGTTTTCATCTTTTCCGGCACACTTTCACATCTATTATCTTAATTTTTACCCTGATGATAGGGTAGGTATTTTTACCCCTGTTTTGTAGTCAAACTGGAGCACATAAAGATTTGCCTAAAGTCACATAACTGGTTAATAACAGGGTGGGCTGGAGAAGGAACTGATTGTGTA
The DNA here is from genome assembly GCF_964341445.2 of Mesoplodon mirus. NCBI lineage: Eukaryota > Metazoa > Chordata > Mammalia > Artiodactyla > Ziphiidae > Mesoplodon > Mesoplodon mirus. The sequence goes on along the minus strand of NC_138987.1, from coordinate 54,411,959 downwards.
TCAGCCATGCCCATGCAATGGGTCTCCCCATCCATGCCCTTCCTCGTGCCCCTGGCACTCCAGATGCAACCTTTCTGAACCCCAACATTTTCTTCTTTCCTAGGGATAGACACAGCTTATAAATGTCTCCCTCCCTCCCTTCATTTTGGAATACTTACCATGGGCTTTGTAGGGAAGTCCTACCTACAAGACGGGCAGTCCTGGCCGTCCTGGAGCAGACCACGCAGCTAGGCAGATGGGAACGGTACAAGGCCATCAGAGGGGACGAGATGCCACAGAGGGCAAGGCCAGAGAGAGGTGCGTGCCTAGGGCCACGGGGTCTCACTGCTCACCCCTAAGCCTTCAGGCCCACAGCTGCTCCGTTGGGCTGCAGGCTCATGGTCCCAGCCATCCGGCCCCCAGAACCCTGCATGCCTGCCTCACAGCTCTGCCTTCCAGAGTTGGGGTGCTCTCAGCTCACCACTGGTACAAACCACCTGAGTATCAGTATGGTGGCTGGTGGCTGGGAGCTCTCTGACCTGGCCCTTGTTCTTGATCCCTCCTCCCTTCCATGGAGGCCAGAGCATAAATGCATTTCCAGAATGTGTACTCAGACCCTGCCCCGTGCACAAAGTTCTGGGCTTCTCACGTGTGCCAAGGCCATGGGCTGGAAGTACATAAGTGTCCTCTCAGGCCTGTCCAGCTGCCCTAGCCAATCTGGGTGACCCTCTCTGAGACTCTGGGCTCTTCAAGACCGGAGCCTAGCCCAGCCTGACAGGGCCCTGGAAGGGGCTTGTGGTACAAGTGATGGGTGGCTACCATCCCGCCCAGCGATAATGAAACTGATCTCTCTGAGAAGCCAAGTCTGACTCCCCTGTGTTTTGAGATCTCTTCTCTCCCATGCCTGGGGCCTTCGTGCGTGGGCCAGGTGGTCTTGATGGGGCCAGAGGGGCTGCTTCTGCAGGAGTATGGGCCTAGGGACCCCCAGAAGAAGGAGGAAGGCTGGGCTCAGAGCCCAGACCCACTTTGTGTGGGAAAGTGTGAGGCTCTGGCTGCTTGTGTGTGTTACGGACCCCGAGCCAGGGAGCCAGACGTTCACGCTGCCTGCCATCCTGTTGGCCCTTGAGGAGGGCTCGGGGCCTCAGTTTTCTCGCTGGAGCGTGAGTTGTGGGCAGCCAGAGCTGCTTCCCGGTTGCTGAGTGGAGGAGAGCTCAGGCTTTCCTGGCACTCAGGGGGCTCTAGCCAGCAGAGGGGCGGAGAGAGGGTGCCTTTGCGCTGCAGCCAGGGCAGCAGGACGTCTTAAACTTGTTCTGCCTCCCAGAAAAGTGCTCTGGGAGAGCTTGAGGCAGCGTGGGCCAGTGTCAGGGCCGTCCTCCCGCTGATGGGCCGTGCGTGCGGGAGCCTCGGCCTCAGCGGCACCTGGCCTTGAACAAGTCCCTTCCTCTCCCTGGACCTCAGTTTCCTGATTTATAAACAGGGATTTGGACCCGAAGGGTTTGGGATGTCTTCCTGCAATTAGTGTCTTTGACTTAGACAGCTCAAGGCGTCACACGGGGTGAGACGGTGCAGACCCCTCTTGGTCACGAGGTTGTGGGGCCTCCCCACCTTCCTGAACACCTTCCCAGTGGTGGCCCCCAGCCAGACTGCCCGTAGGAGGGAGAGTCAGCTGGGAGCACAATTGTGTTAGAAGCATTCTCAGAGAGTTCCCTGCCCCTAAATATCTCCTACTGCAGCCTACCTGAATTCCAGTTGTCTGTAGGAGGCCCCTCTTATGTAGGTACGTAACTTGGGAGGATTCTAATGGTCACTTTAAGGGGGAGAACAGGAAAGGAAGTGTCCCCGGGCAGTGGCATAAGGGGCATTTTCATGACATCAAGTGAGGGGCAAGGTCCACAGTATGACTTAGGGAACACGGCAGAGCCTTCCAGGGTGAGAGTTGGAGGGAGAAGTGGATGGCCAGCTCCACTGGGGCAGGGCCCTGCGGGGCAGCCTGGGTGCTGGAGGGGGAGCCCGCAGACCCAGGCTGCACTCTGGTGGCCCACGGAGGAGGCCAGCCTTCTCTGTCCCTCCTCTCGTTTCTTGTCTTCTGGGCCGTGCAACTGTTGGCAATCTCATCAAACAGAGCCAAGGCCTAGGAGGCCAGAGCTGTGAGTTGTTCCCACTGAAGCTCTTGGCCTCCCTCAGAGCAAAGCTCAGTTCCCCAGGCTACAGCTGCAACCCCAGAAAATAGGTGTTACCTTCAGCAACCGAACCAGGTCAGCTGGATGATGTGTGACTCGTTAAAGAATCATCCCCAAGACTTGAAAGTACTCAAAGTGTACATTTTGAAATGTAAATTTATTTTTGGAATTATTTTTTTTAAAAATCACCTTATGGGGAATTCCCTGGCGGTCCAGTGGTTAGGACTCTGCGCTTCCAATGCAGGGAGCACAGGTTCGATCCCTGGTCATGGAACTAAGATCCCACAAGCATTGCAGCGTGGCGAAAAAGAAAAGAAAGAAAAAGAAAGATTGCCACTTTCTCACGTCCCTGTTTTAAAGGTCATTTTTTCAGGGAGGCCTTCCCTAACCATCCCATGTAAATTAGATCTTATGTGGCCTTATTTTTTTTTTTTTTTTAACACACACTTATCCGGTCTTGTTACGTGCCCGATACTGTTTTAAGGCTTTGCAAGTCTTGACTCATTCAAGTCACCACAACTGCCCTGTAAGGTATTCTTATTCGCTCTATAGTTACAGGGGACACCAAGGCACAGAGAGGTCAGGGAACTTGCCTAGGGTTGAACAGCGGGTGAGCAGCAGAGCTGGGATTCAATCCCAGACAGTCTGGCTTAGAACCAGTGGTCTCAGCATGGTGTTCTGCTGGCCCCAATCCGAGCTTTCGGTGCACTCCGTTCCGTCGTCCCATAAGACGCTGAGCAACTCACCCTTGCATCCACTTCGCTTTGCATAACAGAGCGCATGCTCAGATGCATGAGGAAGGGGGAAGTTGTCCATCATCCAACTACCTCAACACAGTAATTATGGTAATTTTGACAGATTGTAGATCTCCAGACCGTGGGTCAGGAACTGCCCCTGCCAGTCCTGTCCTGGCCTTTGTGAGGACAGAGCAGCCGGCTGTGCCCAAACACCTGGGGTGAGAGGTGTGCGAGGTGCCTCACGCCTGCCTTGTTCCTGAGTGGCCTCCGCCCGGTGCCCTTCCCTGATCTGGCCCTTGCTCACTCCCCCGCTGTCTCTCCGAGCCTCCTTCTCACTGTCTGCCTGTCTCAGCCACCTCTCTTTTTCCCATCTGTGCCTCCAGACCCTCTCCAAAGCCACTGGGGTTTGAGGACATGAAACAGAAGTTTTATTTTACAATCACTAGCAGGCGGTATAAAACAAACATTAACACAGCTGGCAAAAAGTGCAGGCAGCTGGTTATCTGGGATCCTAAAAAGCAGGGTAAAGTTGAGTGATCTTTGCATTGTGGATTCAGAAGCTGCTGGAATTCTGAGTTCTAGTCGATCCCTGCACTGGCTGCCCCTTGGCGGTGGTGTTGCCAACAGGTGGTTTGGGGCTTTGGGTCCCCCCTGCCAAATTTCCATTACTCCTGAATGAAAATAGTGTTTGCTATGAAAATATAACTACAAAATGACTCCCTGCACCCACTTCCAGCCACCGCCCATAAGCCCTCTCCCTCCGCCCCACCCCCACCCCCAGTACCAACCCTGGAGCCTCCAGAGCTCCTGGAGGGAGCCATCTGTTCTCTCCGTTTTGCTAGTCATCTTCCCTTGGGCCTTTATCACAAGTGAGGCTCAAAGGCTCAGTTTGTTCATTCAGTCACTCACTCATTCACTGATTTATTGCTGGTCCCAGGCACAAGTTGACAGTTATCTAACACACATCACATGGGCAATACAAAGCAGTAGAGGAGACCCAGGAGGCAGGGTTCCTATCTCAAGGAATTTCAGAGGCCAGCTGAAGAAACAACCTGTATGGATGAAAAGTTAACTGTCGGTGCAGGGGTTAACCGACACTTCGTTGGCATCGCTGTCTATCAGAGGCGGCTGTGATGTGTTTCAAAGGACACATGACAAAATATCAAGTATTGAGTCCATAGGTAGAAGTGGAGGAGGAAGTCAGGCTTTGTGGAAGGGTGGATTTGCTCTGGGCCTGGAGGATGAGTAAGAGATGGACAGCTGATGAGTACGGGGAGGGCATTTCAGGCAGAGGACCAGCATGGGGCATGGCCGGCACAACCAGAAGTACCACCTGGGTACATCATAGTACACTGTGATGAACGGGGCAGGCGGCATGTCTGACTAACATGCCTAGGGTTGGCGGTGAGTGTGATGCTGAATGTCAAGGATGCCCACAAACTTAAAAAAAAAAAAATGCTTGGGAACCAAATCGTGGTACACAGCACACAAACCAGCGTGGGAGAAAACCACACATGGAGCCATTCTAAGACACACTCAGTAAGAGGAGACTACAGACTGATGTGGCTCACAGTGAGCCACAGTGATCAGATGTGAGCTGCCAACCTGGGGCACTCCCAGGTCATGGTGGGATGGAGGCTGGAGATCCAGCATCTCCAGGTGCCAGGGTCCCCTTGGTAAGTGACTCCAGGCCTCACCTGTGCTGGACCAGCTGCAGGGCCCTTCCAGTCTCTGGTCGTGTGCAGAAGTGACTTGGCCTTGGTTTCAGAGAGGACAAGGGTGGAGGTCTAGGCTGGTCTGGGCATATGTCTCCTTTAGTAGTCCCCTGGGTCAGTCTCTCCCATAGCCTGTTGGTCCTCACAGACCCCTGACCCCCTTGGAAGCCCAGAGATGAGTGTGATCTACTTCAAACAGTGGCCTAATGCTGGGGCTTCTCTGTCCTCTAATCCCACCAAAAGCCAGTGGGTTCCAAGAACAGTTTTCTAGCCCAGCTTGAACCCTGCCAGTCCAGTATCAGCATAGCACCAGCCATAAAGTGAGCACCAGTAAATATTTGCTGCTGGAATCCCCACTCCTCACACTGACAGCTGACAGCCTCCTGGATTCTTGCCCAGGCAGCTGCACCCTCTTCTCCACCCTCCAAACCTTGGCAGAGGCCATAGCTGCAGCCTCTCCTCGCTTCCTCACGTGGAGCAGCCACCTCCGTTGGTGTTCTCATTGTGGGTATACTATCCACAAGCACCTGTTGCCAATTTCTCCCCACCCGGGTCTCAGGGACCCAGCCTCCTGGGATTCCCACCTTGCTGGCTGGCCCCCACTGTGGCTCCTTGGGAAGAAGAGCTTCCCATCAAGGGTGGAAAGCTGACAGGGGGACCTAACTGGGGGAGAACTTGGAAAAAGGAGCAACAGCATTGTCTGTCCAGGAAACGAAAGCTGTCTGAAATACAATTCAGTGCATCTGTCTCTGTATACATACGTATGTGCATCGAAGTTTATGAGGCATCTTTGCATGAATGTGTGGATGTGTGCTCCTATATTGGCCAAATGGATTTTTCCTACTGTCTTGTCGACTTTTTTCCATGTCAGCATGTCTCGGGGTTTGGGAATCTGATCTGGGAAGGGGGTATGAGCAGCCCCATGATCCCTCAACACCAGAGGCCCTCCCGTGGAGGCAGAGTGACGATGTAGTGTTGTTTGAGGCATTGCAACATCATATGAGAAGTGGAACCAGGTGACCACGGAGGTCCCTTTAATTCCGATGCATCTGATTCCAGACCACTTTGCATAGCAACCCAGACATAATTAAGTGGTTGTTGATGTGTTTTGAAGGTTGTTGTTTGAGGCACATTTCCCAACCTTTCGGTGTCTCAGTTTCCTCACCTGTAAAATGAGGGTAACGATAGTACCTATAAAGGGTTGCAGTGGGTGTGGACGGGATAGCACATAGGAAGCTCTTCGTGGGTGACACGTGGTATGTGTTCAGTCAGTGCTGGCGGTCGTGGTGAAGGTCAACCTTCTGGTTCTTGTTGGAGGACCCCATCCAGGACACTTCAGTCCTCAGATGGCCCATCTGGCTCTGTGGGGTCAGTTTCAACTGTCTCCCCAGCTCCCAGCCTTGCTCCTGACCTAAAACTCCCCTGATGGAGGGAAGCGCTCCCACCCTTGAAACTCCATCCCACAGTCGGTTCAGCTGGACATCAGGGCAACCCTGGCCAGACCCCACTCCCACCCTGATAGGTCTGGCCTCACCCAGGGTCCTACCCTGGAAGGGACAGACCTTCCAATCCCAAACTCTGAGGCAACATTGCTTTCTGCCCGGCCAGGGACACTCTCCTTTATTCCCTAAACTACCTGGGGTCCAGGATATGTCCCCATGCTCCCAGTCCAGGGAGGGTGAGCATTCTGGCTGGCAGTGGCTCAGCCTCTGCTTTCCGGTTGTGCAAATGACATCTATGCAAACAAAGGGCTCCTACTCCCTTTAAGCGGGCTTCCTTCCTGGAGAAAATGGCGAGGCTTACCCCCCCCCACCGCATTGTGCTGGTGGTGTGAGTCCCTTGCAAGGTGGGGATTGCCCCACCTTGCAGCTGCGCACCCTGGGGGGCCTGAAAATTAAAATCTGAGAACTTGGAAGGGATCATTAGCTCCAACCCCATCGTTTCAAAGATGGGAAAACTGAAGACGGGAGAGAGGAAGAAAGTTCCACTGTTAAAAAGGATGGAGGATGTGCTCACCCCGACTCCACCCCAGGAAATATTACTGCAGCGCGGTCTCAATTGTTCATCAGTTTTGCCTTTTTCTACGAGACTTCCTTTTTGAGAGGCCTGAGAATCTCCAGGCAGTGCTCTTTCTGGAAAGGGCATTTTACTTAGAAGATTTTACCTTTATTAGGAGGGAAAACTTGGCAGCCCTACGTGGCTGCATCTCTGCTCCCAGACCTGGGAAGATGGGAGCCCTGAGAGCCTTGTCTCTCTCTGGGGAGGGGTCCCTGGGGGAGAGAAGTGTAAGAGGGATGAAGGGAGAGAGAAATGATGGTCCTTTGGCTGCCTTTAAGAGGCCTCATACACCTGGAGCCTGGGAGAACCTGAAAGAGGTAAAACCTGAGATGCTGACTCAGTAAGAGTTAAAGGCCCATTTGCGTGACATTTCAAGGGTGATGTGGCTATGTGTGGCTTGATGTAGTAAGAACAGCACTTGTTTCTGACCTGTGCCTCCTAGATCCCTCCTTCTGGTACCCCAAGGCTTGCTTAAGCACTTCCTGTTTGTCTAACACATAATGACCATCTTACTATGTTCCTCACGCTGAGCACCTGGAGTTCAAATATGGAGCCAGTTGAGGCCCTTGGAAGGTCAAGACCCTGGCTTGTGGGTAGGTGGATGTTTCAAAGGCATCACCCAGAGATGTGCTCATGAGTGCTCCCCACCTGGACAGAGAACCCCCCCACACTAGACCCAAGTTGCTGTGCCTGCTTGCATGACCTATTTTCTAGCTACAAACAGCTAGTATTCCTTGTTCTAAACACCTGGCATTACCTGCCTGCTTAGTTCCCTTGCCTCTGGCTTCAAACAGCTGTTGGGCTTACCCGCTCTCCACCTCCTTCCACCTGGAAGGATCTGGAGGCATCAGATCCACAAGTTCTGATGTCTTTAAAAGGATCAGCCTGGGCAACAAGGCTGATTTGGGAGCTGTGATATTCACGTTGACTCTAGTGAAAGTCCAACAGCCAATCCCCTCTTGGCCTCCAACTGGACACCATGAAGGCCTGTGTTCCCCTGATAGTGGCCGTGCTCTGCGGCCTGGCCTGGGCTGGTAAGTCACTACTGGTGGGGATGACAGGAGTCCTGCCGAGAGTTGGGGGACTTGGGAGAGTGTGAGGGTAGTGAGAAGAGAGAGAGCCAGCTGTGTCCTAAAGCCATGGACACCTTAGACCAGGCCTGGTCTGAGGCAGGAGTTGCCTCTGGAGTGGATTGGGCTGTGTGAAGGGAGCTGCAGAGCTGATGGACCGATGTCATGGAAGCCCCTTCTTGATGACTTGGAAGATGAGCCCCAAGCATCCCTTAGTCCAACCTGACTTTTGATCTCACCAAGGTTTTGTTTTCTGGGGCCACTGTAGAACGTAAAGCTGGGCTGTGGCTGACTGGCTTTGAGTGGCCTGGTCGCCCTTGGTCACTTCCTCTGCTACCTGGGGGTAGGTGAGTTGTCTGGGTGGGACCTTTCCCTGGATATAGGCTTAGGAGGAGGGCAGGCTCCGGGGAAACTGGAAGAGCCCCTGACCAGGAGGCAGGTCATGTGGTCAGAGGAATCAGTCTTGTCCCGTGTTAGAGGACCTAAAGCAGAGAAGGGTCCTGGCCCCCAGGTACTAGCGATGCAGGGACAGGACCTGTGGCTAAGGATGGGAACATTTTCCTGTTCAGCAGCTGGCAGGTGCGGATGCTGATGTGTTAATTAGTGGTTACTGGGTGAGTAGGGAAAGTGTCAAGGGAGGGGGTTGGGCTGAGGGATGTGGGGGGAATCCTCTGCCCAAGGAGAAAGAATCCCACTCAGGTTTTTCCTACATAGGACTGTCGTAAGGGTGAAATAAGATAATGTACAAGAAGCACCCTACACGGAGTGAGATCTCAATAAATTGGGTCTTTGATTATGCTTATAAAGATAAATACATATAAAATAATTTATAATATTTATAAGTATATTTAGACCATATTAATTCTATTAATATAACAAGTATTTATTTATATAAAATAATTTATATAAACATAAAATTTACTGTTGGAATCATTTCCAGTCAGGTTGTGGATAAGGAGACCCCTAACAGGATTCCTAAATGGAAAACGTTGGGAGGGGAAAGCCATTCCCAGGCCTCCCACGCTGGGTGGGATCGTGTACCCCCTCTCCAGCACACAGCAGAGAGCTGGGCCCCGGGGCGGTGCAGAGCTCTGGGTAGGGAGTGAGGGAGGGTGTGAGAGCCTCTAGCTTACTGTGAAGGAGTGGTGTGGGGTTGAGGCGTTCCAGTCTCAGGAGAGGAGAGCAACTGGAGACATTTGATCCTTGGGGGACATCCCTGAGGGCAGAGGCCAAGGTGGCTTCAGAAGGGCAGATGGAGCCCTTGCCCCTGGGGCTGATGGTCTGATCCTGCTGTGGGATTGATGGGGAAGAGAGGGTCCAGGGGGTAATGCCTCCTTCTTTCCTAAAGTGGGAGGAAGAGGCTCGGTTCTTGTCTGTCCTATCCCAACATCTCAGAACTTAGATGCAGGAGTATGAATAGCATGGGAACCAGTCTTGGGTCCCTGGTTGTTTCAAGTGAATTGAAGCAGGAATCTGGTCCCGGAAGTGAATCTTCTTGGTTGGCTAGGTGTCCATGGAAACAGCATCTGAGGCCCCCAGAGAAGCACAGATGTAGGAGTCCCCAACCATCAGAGGGGCTGAGGGCTGGCATATAGGGACACCCAGGTTTGGGACCAAGTTTCTTGGTGGGCAGTGTGGTTAGGGACTGGGTGTTGAGTCATACTGAAGTGTTGGAGTGTACGGAGAAATTTACCCTTTCGTGTAGGGATGGGGGCTGGTGATAAGCTCTTCCCGGGGAATGGAGAGGGTACCTCTGTCCAGGAGAAGAAAGGCCAAAATGGAGTAAGGCAGAAAGAGAGAGTCAGAGAGATGCGGCAGAGGATTGATGGAGCAGTGATTCAGGCACCTGGCTAGTGAGCGAGGCGCACACAGAGTGTGTGTATGAACGGGAGGTACCGGGTGGGCTCGCTGGAGTGAGTAGTCAGGGTGACACTCTGACACTCACCTGAGTGTCCCCAGAACAGCACGGGGAGGTACCTACGAGGAGAAGTCCCTCCCACTCCTCCCCTCCCCCCTCAAATCCCAAGGTCCTCTTGAAGCACATGGTGAGGTGTACAGGGAAGTGTGAAGGATCCCTGGCCTGGGGTTCCTACTGGGGACAAAGTTCTTGAACAGAGATGAAAAAGTCCACTCAGCCAGGGCCAGTGGGGCGGTGTCCTCTTGAGCTCTACAGAGCTGACTATTCACTTGCAGCCCTTCTCGACTGGTGCCAGCTGCTGGAATGGGGTGAATTCCTTCCTTGGACTCTGCTGATCTGGCCCATTAAGAACGTTGCCCTGATTTGTCTGAATTCTCTCCCTTTGGATTCTGGGTGTACTGCCAGGCTGGCTGAGCAGGCAGCTGACACAGCCTTCCTCCTGGGCTGAGAACTTCTCCTTAAGGTCTTTGCATTTGGGTTCCAAGGGAGCATCATTTAAGATTCAAGGGGAGTTCCCCTAGGCTTGGAGGGACAAGTGGCCTTGGGCCTGTTCTCTTTTAGGGACAATCCACTGGATCTGCCTTTCTGGCCACATTGGAAGCCTTTACACAGTGTGAAGTTGCCTCAGGACCTGGGTTAATCTTGACGCCTCTTTGATGTAAAGAACACAGACTCATAGCGAAGATGTCAGCTAGAAACCGTCAGCAACATACACGCGCTGTCACCCCAGCCCAAGCGATGGCCCAGCTGAAACCCAGGGAGGGAGTCAGCTAGATTGAGTATGTAGACAGGGAATACTGCTCCAGCCAGTCTGGACACCTGCCACTTTGAAGATGGGCATGAAATACTGTTTATTTATCTAACATCTAAGTGGTGCTACTATGTGTCATGCAGTGTCCTAAGTGCTTTACAAAAATGAACTCATTTAATTCTTAAGAATAGACTATGAGATGGGCTCCATTATTATCACACTTTTACAGAGAAGGAAACTGAGGCAAAGAAGGTCAAATAACTTGCCCAAGATCACGTAGCTAGAAAGCAGAAGAACCAGAATTCTGGCCTCGAGCAGTTTGGTGCCAGAGTTCGGGTTCTTGGTCTCTCTGCTGTGCCACCCTCATTAGCACAGTATAAACCTTAATCCCAGAATCCAAACCAGTGACTAAACCCACATCTCTCTTCTCCACCTCCACTCCAATCCAGGCTAAGTTTCGATGCTATACCTGTGTGGAATCACAACCAGGACCAAACCCCAAATCTAAGCTAAGGCAAAATTGGGATTATTTCTCCTCTCCTAGTCTTGACACATTCCTCAACCATGCAGTTTTAAACCTATTCCCATTCCTTACCCAAACAGCAACACAAAATTGTTATTTTACCAATAATTAACTCAAGCCCAAATCCTAACTTTAGCTCTTAATCTAAACCTAACCCATCCCAACCCGGGCCCCAATTAGGTTTCAGTTTCTTCATTCATACAAATTCCAGTGTTAACTGTGACTCTGACTCTGATCTTGACATTCTCCATAACCCACAGCCTGACCCTAAACCCAGTACCCACTAAATCCAAACCTCAGGAACCTCAAATGGAAACAAAGGCTCTGTTATCTCCCTTAAAGCCCAGAGTGAAAGGGAAGAGCGCCCAGCCAGCTACCCCCTCCACTGTCTTTGCTGTGGCGGGCTTGTTTTTTTAGGAGTGCTGGTGGGCTTGTACCATTTCTTTCAAAATTTCTTGTCTTATGCCCCTTGTGACCAAAAGCTGGCTTCTGCAAGCCATTTGGCTGGAGTAAGGGATGTGGTCTGTGGTTACATAACAGATCTTATTCCAAAGTCCAATTCTCACCCACACCCACCTCATTCCCCACCCTGAGCTAAACTAATCCAAACTAGAAGAGGCAGAAAGACGTGACACGGGGGTCGGGGGCAAGAGGGTGCAGAGGAGACCAAACGAAGGGGAGGGAAGAACAAAGAAGCAGGAGACATAAAAGGGACAGGATGAGAGGCAGAAGTCAGAGGGGAGAAGGCAGGTGGGATCACTGGCGCGAAGGTGACTCACCATCCTCTACGTGACAGGTGAATGGTGGACTCTGGGCTATGCCCAGCCCACAGACCTCTTTCTTCGGTCTGTCCGGATTTTTTAAAATTGGAAATTTTCACATAAAAATGAAGGCTTCTTTTGAAAAACTGGAGGCTCTGGCAACACGGAGCCTGCACCTCAACCTGGCAACAATTGGCTGGAGCTGCTAGTGGCTGCCAGTTTCAGGCAGGGCATCGTTCCCAAGTTTGTCACCGTCCCCACCTCTTTCTACTGCCTTCCTGCTTCTTGACTCATTTGTGTTACAGATCTAGCCCCGATTGGCACTTGACTTTGTGATCCTGGTCTATATTATTAGTCAGTGGGTGGCAGGTGGTGGGTGGTGGGGACGAGGCTTATGTTGTGTATGGGAGGCTGTGCACGTACCTCTCCCTGGCAGCTAGCAATGACCTTTCCTGCCAGGTGGGGCTCCTGCCCCTGTCTGTGAACCCTCCTGCAGAGGGTGCCTTGGTGAGGAGAGTAGGATTCCCATAGAGCTAAGTTTGTGACCTTTACTGCCCATAGGCCAAATGGAGTCGTGTGCATCTCGCTGTAATGAGAAATTTGACCGGGATGCTGCTTGCCAGTGTGACCGCCGGTGTCCCCGGCACGGGGACTGCTGTGAAGACTATGAGCGCCTGTGTATAGGTGAGGTTCCTTGTGGGATGAAGGGTCTAGGAGGCACGGCAGGCCAGGCCATGACCATATCTAGCCTGCCTGAAGGGCTGCTAGCCAGGGCATCCAGCAGTCGAGAGCAGGGTTCCAGACTGATGACTGGGCTCAAAGGGCCCAAACCAGGACCCTGACGAGCAGAGCAGGGGCCAGGGCTTTGGCCACCACTTGTCCTGGGTATTCTAGGATGTCTCCAACATAAGACCCCAACTTAAAATAAAGTAGATGTCATTTACCTGGAATATCTGTCTGAACTACCAGGATTAATAATATCTGGAAAATTTAAGTAATTCCAAAAAAAAGCAAAAGGATGAAAATATCATTTTAGCATGTGTTACATGACCAATTATCATTTGCAAAAGTAAAAAAGTGGTAATGAACTTTCCCAACTTGCATGCCACCAGGAAGACCGCATGGCGTCAGTAACTGACAATTCATACCACTCTTCCTATTGCGAGTGGACTGAGTGGCTGCACATCTCTGACCTGTCATTCCCAGGCCAGAGGTTAAATGGGACATGCATCACCCTCAAAAGCCAGTTGTTCTTCTGCTACTCCAACTACACAGTTCAAAATTTGAAAAACTCACTTTGAATAATTCCCTTGTTTGGATGCTTCCAATATTTTAGCCTCCCAGATAAATGGTCTTCTGCTTTGTGACATGAAGCCTTGCTAAGTTCACTGTCAAACCATGTGCCCCATGGTAGGTAATGGCCAGCAAGACCACTGCATATGGCTGTGCAGGTTGTGCACTGCACAAGGGCCCCTGGTTGAGAAGGTGAGTTGGACCAAAGTTGAATTTGTATCCTTCTCGCTAAGCCATGTGTCTTGGTGAAGAGCTGTGTCTGCTGAGAAAGGAGTACCTTTTCCTAATTTGCCCAAGAGTGGTTTCCGCTGGCCCAGCAATGTGCCCTCAGAGCTGCTTCCACCCAAAAGAATGCTGATTCAATTACACAAAAAACGCCACACATTCTAGCAGTTCTGCTCATCAGACCCAGGCAGGGAAACCCAGGCCCAGAGCTCAGTGCCAGAATCAGAACCAACCCCCTTCTTTTTTTTTAAAATTAATTTTTATCGGAGTATAGTTGATTTACAATGTTGTGTTAGTTTCTGCTGTACAGTAAAGTGAATCAGTTATACATATACATACATCCACTCTGTTTTAGATCCTGTTCCCCTACAGGTCATTACAGAGTATTGCGTAGAGTTCCCTGTGCTATACAGGAGGTTCTCATTATTGATAGTTATCTATTTTATATATAGTAGTTGTATATGTCAACCCCAATCTCCCAATTTATCCCTTCTCCCCTTCCCCCTTGGTAACCATAAGTTTGTTTTCTACGAGCCGACCCCTCTTCTGCTGCCCTGTGCCCCATGTAGCAGACACAGGGAGGCCTGTGCACCTTGGACAATCAGGCTGGCATTTCAAGATAGAGACGATTATCAGCCTAGCAGCCATTTCATCACTGTCTCTGATGTGCAACTCAGGATCCTTTTCCCACAGAAAAAATATTATAAATGATGGTTGAGACTCTAGATCAGCTCACAAAGGTCTATTTAGCATAAACGGTGGCTGAGTTTAGAACCCTGTGGATTGTCAGCACTTAAAACACAGCCTGGCAGAAAGCAAGTGATCAGGAGATGTTTGTTGACTGAATGAATAACCTGCCCCACGGTTCTGATGGTAAGAACAAGATACTATCTGGTGACCGCGCTGACAGATTCTGAAGCACTTTGTAATAGTGTTGGGTTTTGGGGGGTGGTGTAGGGGTAGAATTTATTCTCCTCTGTGATGAGAGAGGAGCTCAGAGTCCCCAGCAACATTCATTCTCTCCTCTTCCTCCCCAGCCCCGCTCCACCTGTCTCTGCCCAGAGCCAAGGTTGCAGTCACTCAGCTTGCAGGCAAGGGAATGGGCCAGCAATAGGAATGTGCTTTTCTGAATGCGCCTAATTCCCAAATGCAGCCTTTGTGGCCATTGCCAAGTGTAATTGTGAAGAAAGAAGGGAATCTGGTACCTCAGGAAACAGTTCTTATTCCATGAGGCCTGGGAGGAGTTCACCCTTGACTCTGGGAGTTATTACAGGTAAGGGATGTTCCTAAGTGAGGGTCTTGTCATTTGGAGAGTTCAAGCCTATTCATCTATCAATTTATATTAAATAAAAGTCATCCCGGGCTTCCCTGGTGGTGCAGTGGTTGAGAGCCCGCCTGCCGATGCAGGGGACACGGGTTCGTGCCCCGGTCCGGGAGGATCCCACATGCTGCAGAGCGGCTGGGCCCGTGAGCCTTGGCCGCTGAGCCTGCGCGTCCGGAGCCTGTGCTCCGCAAGGGGAGAGGCCACAACAGTGAGAGGCCCGTGTACCACAAAAAAAAAAAAAAAAAGAAAGAAAAGTCATCCCAACCTCAGAGTTTTCAGCCCAGAAGACACCACCTCCTGCCCACCACCTCCCCTTTCTACAGATGAGCACACTGGGTACCAGAAGGGTAAATGGTGAGGAGGGTTATCGCCTGGGGATGTTCTTTCACTTCTGTGAACAGTTTTCAATCCCCCTGTCTTACATTTTCAGATTTTCTCCTCCTTCACCTGGTACTTGTTCAATGTACCCTCGTCCGTTTTGTATTTTCTTCCACTGCACATGCTTGTCCCCGAAGCTGGGAGGACTGAGAATCAGTGATAAAGAGGAGGGGCCCCTCGGGGATGTTTGGTGACTTGACTTCTCTGACCTACAGCTGACGAGGACCCCAAAGAGTCAGAGCCATTCCTGGAGCTGGAAGAAGAGATGGAGGGGGCCCCGGCTAGTGGTGAGTCTGCCTCCCCAGAGGGGGGCCTTCGGGATAAAGATGAGGGACGTGAGAGGAGGACGAGGAGGGGGCAGCCATGTGAGCGGCCACAGGCCCAGGCCGAAGCCAGATGGGACCCCAAATCCAGCACCTGGAGGTGGTGAGAGCAGCTCGCTGGACTCTTGGGGTCTGGGAGGGAGGAAGCCCCAGGGCCTCAGTGACCTGGGGGGAAGGCAGGAAGGAGTCCGAGGCCTGCTGAGAGGGAGAGGGAAGGGGAAGAGATTTTATTTTTAGAGAGGGAAGATTATAAAAACAACAGGCCAGAAAGTAGAGTTCAGCACCAGAAAGGACTTCCTGACTGTGAAGGGTGTGCACCAATTAGGCTTGTTTGTTTTCCTTCCCTGGAGTTCTTCAATAGGAAGCATCAGGAAAGCAAGGCTGGGGCGGGGTGGGGTGGGGTGGGGGCCGGGGGGTTCATGGAGTGGGCACGGCCTGGCCGCTGCGAAGAGCGACCCCTAGAGGTCAGACCAGGACACACCTCCCCTCTGTCCTCCCAGACTTGTACTCGGCACCCAACTCCTGCCAGGGCCGCTGCCTGGAAGCCTTAGACAAGCACCACCTATGCCACTGCAACGCCCGCTGCCCAGAGTTTGGAAGCTGCTGCGAGGACTTCGAGAGCCTGTGTGGCCATGGTCAGTCTCCTGCTCCCTTTAGCATAGCCCGAGGCAGAGGAACTCTCTAGAGCAATAGCTCTCCCAGTGTGGTCCCTGGACCAGCACCACGAACATCATCTGGGAATTTATTAGAAATGGAAACTCTAGGGCTCACCCCGGACCCACTGAATCAGAAACTCTTGGGGGGGGGCCCACCAATCTGTTCTCACAAGCCCTCCAGACAATTCTGATGCGTGCCAAAGTGTGAGAAATGTCCTAGGGGCAGGGGGCAGTGTGGATATTTCATGGACGTTCTGTGGGCAAGGCCATGTGCTGAACTTAAGGGTCCTTTAGGCCCCTAGGCCCCTGCCCTACAATCACTAGGGCGCCTGATTGCAGCCCCTCTCCCCCGCTGCTGGCTTCTGGAAGGTGCCCAGGAGGGGATGCACACAGACAGCTGCTTGCCCCCGGCCTCCCTCGGGCTCTGAAATACCCCTCCCCCAATTCCTCCCAGAGGGCTTCTCCCACGTCAGCGATGCCATAACCAAGGAGGAACCGCAGAGCATCTCTGAGAAGATCTATAGGGCAGACGCCAACAAAGCCCAGAAGGAAGATATTGTTCTCAATAGCCAAAACTGCATCTCGCCCTCGGAGACCAGAGACCAAGTCGACCGCTGCCCAGAGCCGTGAGTTCCCTTCAAGACTCTTCCTGCAGTCTGTCCCCCAGCTTTGCTCGCTTTGGTGCCTCAGCTCTTTTCTCCTCAAGGCAGGCAGGACCAAAGGGAGAGGGAAAAACTAGGTCTCCAGAGACAGATAAAGCCATCTTGAGGACCTGTGGGGATCCATTTGGGAGGGTTTCTGGGATTGGCTGGGCTGAGAATAGAACTGACCTTCCAAGAGATGAAGTGGAAGAAAAGAGGGACCTCATGCGTTGTCCCCAAGAGTATGTGAAGTCCCCACTCTGCCTCTCATGCCTGCCCCTGCATCTGGAAGTTCTGGAGGGGTTTCTGCTCCGCGTGCAGGCCTCTCACTGGGCCTCCCTCTACCTGCCCCAGTCTCTTTACGTATGTCAATGAGAAGCTCTTCTCCAAGCCGACCTACGCCGCCTTCATCAACCTCCTCGACAACTACCAGCGGGCCACGGGCCACGGGGAGCATTTCACAGCCCAGCAGCTGGCTGAGCAGGACACCTTCTTCAGAGAGGTTATGAAGACGGCCGTCATGAAGGAACTAAATTACGGCTTCCTCCACCAGCAGAGTGAGTGAGGCCGTGAGGCCTCCCCCAGGCCCCGAGAGAGAGGGAGGCCCTGCTGAGGATGCGTTGTGCCCGCAGTGGGCCAGGCACCCCTGGGGGCTCCACGGTGGGCAGGTTAAGAGAGCAGGTGGGGACTAGGTGGAGGCCAGTGTACCTCTGGGAGGGGACAGAGAGGGGCCTAGAAGAGACCACAGACCCAAGCAGGAGCTGAAAAATCCTCTGTCTGGCTTCGGAGTCAACCCATCTTTTGACCTAATCTTAGCCACCTGGTTTACCTCCCCACTTGCTGCTTCAGTCTCAGGGTTCTCTGCAGGCTGTGAGTCATCCCGCTCCCCCCCACCCCCCGGGCACTCCTCTGCCACCTGAGTTGATCCCGGACTCAGCACCACTTTGCCGGCACGTAGGGTCCCTGCCCCCGCTCCCTCATCGGGCACTAAGTCCAGGAAGGAGGCCGGCCCATTCCACATTTTTGCTGGGGAAACAGCAACAGAAAATCAACAGAGGTTCAGAGGGGGACGTTATACTGGGAAGGGTTCTGGTTGGAGAGACTCCAGATACAGATACATGTGAATCAGACCAAAAAAGGTTTGGGCCGCAGGACTTCTTGGCATGCGGTGTGTTTGTTAGTGTCCTCCAGATTCCTTTCCTGAACTCCGGGCAGCTGGGCCTTGCCTGGGGGTGGCTCCATCCTGGTCATCCCTTGCTGGCCGTGGGATCGCCTCTGCTCGGAGCCGTTGCATTCCATCCTCCAGTGGCCCCGTTAAGAGTTGGTAACACTGTTTTTAGGTAAAGCCGGTGACACACAAGCAAGCCCTGTGAAGAGGGCGCGATCCTGCACCGCCCCCTGGTGTTCTCTTTGTAGTAAACACAGGAGAGGATCTTGGAGGTCGACACTGAGCCCTAGTCCAGGCTGTTCCACTACGCACCCGGTCTTCACCTCTCTCCCTGTCCAAATCCCACTTATCCTTAAAGTTCTAGCTCACATTCCACCTCATTTATGAAGCTGCGCTTGCTGCAGCTCACAGCTGGCTTTCAGAGTCTCTTCAGAGGTCAAGGGTTTGGAGTGTGTCCTAAAATAGCCTTGGGCCAGAGAGACTTGGTTTCACTTGCTAATGACGCATGTGATCCTGGGCCGTTTGACCCTCAGACCCCAACTGAGCCTTGTCTGTGCAATGGGGTCTTGGGGGATTCATGCATATAAAGCACTCAGTGGAAAGCCTGGTGCTCGGTAAGCTGTGGCCATTCAGATTGTGAAGGCGTTCTCTGTTATATTGTGTGTTCTTAGTCTTGTTTTCCAACTGTGTGGTTTTAAAAAAATGTTTATTGGGCTTCCCTGGTGGCGCAGTGGTTGGGAGTCCGCCTGCTGATGTAGGGGACACGGGATCGTGCCCCGGTCCGGGAGGATCCCACGTGCTGTGGAGCGGCTGGGCCTGTGGGCCATGGCTGCTGGGCCTGCGTGTCCGGAACCTGCGCGTCCAGAGACTGTGCTCCACAACGGGAGAGGCCACAACAGTGAGAGGCCCGCGTACCGCAAAAAAAAAAAAAAAAAAAAAAAAGTTTATTTATTGTATTTTATTTTTAGTTTTGGCTGCGTGGGGTCTTAGTTGTGGCACGCGGGCTCTTCGTTGAGGTGCGTGAGCTTCTCTCTAGTTGTGGCGTGTGGGCTCAGTAGTTGCGGTGTGTGGGCTCTCTAGTTGTGGCACGCAGGCTCAGTAGTTGCCCCTCGGCATGTAGGATCTTAGTTCCCTGACTGGGGATTGAACCCTCATCCCCTGCGTTGGAAGGCGGATTCTTAACCACTGGACCACCAGGGAAATCCCCCAACTGTGTTTTAAGTCCTTGAAAAGAGGGAATATGCCTGGTATCTCTTTAGTGTCCTCTACACACAATTCTGGGCAGTGAACTGTTGATAGTTGATAGCCCCCTAATTCAGATCCCCAGCCCTGACATTTCCCTGCCTGCCTAACTGGCATCTACTCAGAACTTAGTGTAAAGAGAACTCACAGTTCCCGCCTCTTCCTCCAGACTTGCTCCTTCCTCATCTTCCCCATCTCATAAATGACCCCATAATTCATCCAGTTGCTCAGGCCCAAAGCCCAGGGGTTATATTTGATTCTTCTTTTTACCTCACCACTCCCCACCTCCATCTCCTCCACCAGGAGTGCCTGGTAACAACCTGACGTGAAGAATCGTGAGGATTGGGCTTCCCTGGTGGCGCAGTGGTTGAGAGTCCGCCTGCCGATGCAGGGGACACGGGTTCGTGCCCCGATCCCGGAAGATCCCACATGCCGCGGAGCGGCTGGGCCCGCGAGCCATGGCCGCGGAGCCTGTGTGTCCGGAGCCTGTGCTCCGCAACGGGAGAGGCCACAGCAGTGAGAGGCCCGCGTACAGCAAAAAAAAAAAAAAAAAAAAAAAAAGAATCGTGAGGATTGAAAGCACTCAAACAGTGCCAGGCACACAGAACATACTCAGTAAATCTAAACTATTTTTCTTATTATTAAAGTTTGACTGAGCTCCAACGTTCTTTGCATGGGCTGGCAGCTGCCTGCCTCTCAGACCTCCTCTCCTACCACTCTCCCCTCCTGCTGGCTGTGCTCCAGCTACAAGGGCCCTCAGCTCTTTAAACACCAAGCTCAAGGTGTCCTGGAGCCTTTGCACTTGCTGTTCCTTCTACGTGGAAGGCTCTTTCCCCCAGGTCTTTGCATGACTGACTCCTTACCCTTCAGGTCTCTGATCAGTGCTACCTTCTCAGAGAGGCCTTTCTAGAAAAGCTCCCACCCGAACCCCACCTCCAGGCATCATGGGATAATCTGCTTCATTTTCTTCATAGCACTTATCTGAAATCATACTGTTTATTGTTTATTTGTTTATTATCTGTCTCCTCCACTGGAATATAAACTATAAAGACAGGAATCTTGTCCTTGTGATTCCCTGATGAATCCTCAGCCTTTAGATCTGGGCCTGACACAAAACAGGGGCCCCATAGAATCTATGGCATAGATAATTGCTGAGCGAACAACTAACTATGTTGGCTGAACCAACCTGTCTCTTGTCACGCTGGAGCAGGTGGCCCTTCCTTGCTTTCCAGGATCTGGCCCTGCCTTCCCCTCTCCTCAATCCTCTGTGTTCCTCTCCCCAGACCGCTACAGCACAGAACAGGAGTTCGTCAATGACTTGAAAAACATGTGGTTTGGGCTGTATTCAAGAGGCAAAGAAGAGGGGCACTCAGGTGGCTTTGAACATGTCTTCTCAGGTGGGATTGCTCTGCTTGAGAAGAAAGAGTTGGAGGGATGAAGAGAGATGCTTCCCTCAGGCGCAGGGCAGCATCAGCACCGATGAATCAGCAGTCAAGCCAGCTCGCAGGGCAGGGCACGTCTACTCCCTGGCCAAGAGGGAGGGGACTGAGGGCCCATTTTTGAGGACCAGTTTCTTCTGGAGTATCAAAGGGAGAAAGAAGCCCAGATACCGGGGCTCCCAAGGTGCACACATAAGAAGAGAGATGTGTCTGAGGCGCTGGCTGTCTACCTCTCCAGGGCTTGGTCAGCTGCTTCCTAAGGAGGCCATGATCTTTTCCTGCATTGCCCCACCCTGTAAAGCTCCCACCAAGTCTGGCTTGCTCCTAGGGAAATGGCTAGAGGAGTATCTCAGATTGGCCCAGGGTTAGTGGGGAGAAGGAACTCTCCTAAGGGCTTCAGCTGAAATGGGAGTTGTGTGTGTGGGGGGGTGGGGGGTGGGGGGGGAGCTTTCTGAGGTGAGAGTTAGGGACGTGAGGGACTCCGGGAAGTTGGGGTGGACATTCTAGGAATAAGAGACTGGAGAAGGGGTACAGCCTTGGCACGGGAGTGGGGAAAGAGGTCGGAGGGGAGGCCCAGATCATCCACCTTGATCTGTTTATTACAGGGAAAGTCAAAAAAGGCAAGGTCACTGGCTTCCATAACTGGATTCACTTCTACATGCAGGAGAAGGAGGGCCTGGTGGACTATTACAGTCACATCTGTGACTGGCCTGTGAGTACTGAGTGCTGACCCCGTGGGCTGGAAAAGCCTCGTCAGTACCCAGATGTCCTGTCCTCATTCTGAATTCCAAACAGGCAGACTTGTCTCCCACCCTGACCCTCTTGGCAGCCTAACGGGGATCGTGAATAGGACTTCCCTATTTGCTGGAAAGAGGGTTTAGCCAGCCAGGATATGCTTCCAAACAGTGAAGGCTCCTGAGCTGCAGGGGGCAGGGGGCAGAGGGCATCCTCTCTGGATGGGAGAGTGTGGGCAGGGGAGAATCCTTAGAGGGGAAAACCAAAGACCTGAATTTCCTTAGAATGTGGTGTCAGCTGAAGTTTCAGTCTGGCTAGTCTGAGTTAAACTTCTTATATTTTTATATATAAAAAAAAGAAACTTTTGCTGCCCTGAGCCTGGAAACAATTTGGGGGCAATAAGGTGTCCTTCTCTTCCGCATGTGAGGGCCACAGGGAACAGTTATGTCCCTGCTCCCCTGGCACCGGGCACATGGATGCTGACTGTGGCCCTCCTGGGAGATGCAAGCTGGCGGCTCCAGAGAGAGGGTGTGAGCAGGACTCGGACACCCTAGCAGGGCAGACTGCATCCTCTGTCGATTTAAAGAATCCAGTCTCCCCAGAAAGCTCACACAGACCCCCACGGGCCCTCGACAAATCCTAGCCAACCCTCTGTGCGACTCTGCACTGTGGCACTCACCAGACCCCCTTTACTGCCCCTTCTCTCCGCAGGGGGATTCTTACCCCGATGTGTTGGCCTTGCAGTTCACCTGGAACGGCTACTACAAGGAAATGAGTTCAACTTTCATCGGCAGCAGCCCCGAGTTTGAGTTTGCACTTTACTCCCTGTGCTTCATCGCCAGGCCAGGCAAAGTGTAAGTCCTGGTGGCTCAGGAGGGCTTGGACACATCACTATTCTGGGCCTTGGTTTTCTGTCTTGGGACGTGAAGCTGTTGATTAGATCAGTCGTGTGGCTGCCAACCTTCATCCCGGCAGCAGGACCACATCCCCTCCATCCTCCAAGTGCAATCGTACGCAGGAGCTTAATATACAAAACAGTTAGAAATGGAGTTGCCCTGGGGCTGCAAGCCTCTCTATTTGGCCCCTGAGGCTGTCTGGGGGAACCCTGGAGCCCCAGAGAGTATAGTTAGAAATCACTGGCCCTCATCTTCTCTAACATTTGAGGACTCTGGGCCCAACCACTTCTGAAACCCTAAGCAGACATTTCATTTCTGGGGGTTTCAGCTCTAGAGTTGGATTTGAGAATATTCCTGTAGGACAGATGAGGAGCAGTACTCTCTAAGAAGATAGAAAATGAGACAGATTTTGAAAGGGCCCTCTGCACGTGGGGAGCCAGAGGCAGAGGCTGAAGCAAGCTGTGGCAGCTCCCTTAGAGGCTAAGACAGGGTGGAGCCCTTCTGCGTGGGCTGAATTTGATCCTTCCAGCTTTGGGGACGGAGGTGGAGTGAAGCAGGTCCCTATGATTTGCTGATCTTTCCCCACAGGTGCCAGTTAAGCCTGGGTGGACATCCCTTGGCCATCCAGACCTATACCTGGGACAAGTCAACCTACGGAAAGAAGTACATCAACACAGCCTGCGTGGTGTCTTCTACCCAATAGAGCTTCGAGCTAGAAAGGGGCGTGAGGGCAGTGAGAGCTCTTGTCGGACTGAGATGCTATTTGCTCTGTGCTGGAGGGGGAGGGAACGGAGGAGACCGGGAGGCACTCCCCAATCCAGAAATGCCCACATGAGAAAGAGAGAAAAGATACAAATTAGAGAAACAGTCAAATCTTTGTCCTCCAGCATTTTGGAAACAGAAGGTGGGGACCCTCAATAGCTCTTTGCCCTGCTGGGAGGTGGAACCGTGTATAAGTCCTTGAGGTCTCCAGGCCTCATGTTTCCTTTTAATGCAAAGGGAACGGGTTTGCCCCATTTCCTCTTTTGGGGGTTGGTGAGAAGGCAAACCTGATGACATTCTTACTGTGAAGATGTTTTCAATTGTTCTTAGGAAGAAAGGCTGATAGAAATTCAAGGTTACCCTAATGGCTGTTATTGTACACAGCTCTGCAAACTGTAATCACCCCCATACCGGGGCCTCAAATAAATCAGGCTATGGAGATCAAGGGTGGGTATTTGGTCTTTTCTAGGGTTAGATCCTCTCAGAACAGGGTCTGCGAGAGGGTAACGGCTCATGCAGTGAGTAGGCTGGAGCAGCAGTGGACTCCTCCAGGCCTGATTTTTTTGTAGTCAGCTAGGTAACTGCAACAAGAAGCTTCCTAACTGTGGATATTTAGTGCAGTTACAGAGCTGTATTTTGATTCCAAATAGTTTGTAAAAGAGTTCCCCTCATAGGCGGAAGATTTTGCATCAGAAGAAGAAAGGAACCTATAGCTTGGTGTCACTAACATAATTATTTTCAGTCTAATTCAGCAGCCATAATTTGCATAAGCTCTTAGAATGGAAGACAGGGAGACTGGGGCTCCCTGTTTCACTCAGTTATGCATTTCTCCCCTAATCACACTGGGAACCAGATGCTGTCCCACAGGGCAAGGCTTGAACTATGCTTTAGAGTCTTGAGTCTCAAGTCATTTAAGAAAACTTGAAATGTGTCTCTTCTTTGCATATGGCTCCCCCATCAATTGTCTGTCTCCCAGCCTTTTCTGTGGAGCAGGGATGGGAGTGATGCTTCTGGCTTTAGTGGCTCTTTGGGATGACCTGGAGGATGTGGTATCTTGGTAAAGTTCCTGACTCACCTAAGTCCCTCTAGCTAAGATGGGTGGAGAATTCCCCTGGTGGACTTGTAATGTGAAGGGTGGAAGGAGAGCCCTTCCCGCTTCTGGTTCCACATATAAGGAGCCCGGAAGTCACCATTCCATCCTAACAACAAGTAAAAACTGAACAGAGTGAAAAACCAACAATTCTTCTTGGATCTGTAAGACAGGGGAGAACACAGGCAAACTGCTGCCCTCAAGACTGGAAAGACAGGTGAATGTAGGAAGACACGGAAACCAGTGCTGTGGTACAAAAACCTGAACCGTAATTGATAATTGCTGGAGGTTCAGTGCAGTTGGCTGAGAGTTAAAAACTCCAGGGGACCCAGTCATAGGGCACCTGCACAATGCTGTGAAATTGACCTCCAGGAGCTCCTGTAATAAACGTGTGAGAAAAATCCCCTCAGCCTTCCCACACAGGTGTGAGAAAAGTAACCATTTTGAAATACTCCAGAGCATTCTGTCCTTCTTAACAAAGTCTGCCCTGAGGGGAAGCTAGTTAGCCAGAGCCTAAGCTGCTGGGGTATTGTCAGAGCCTAACTGACAGAAAGGGAGAGACCCAACTCTAGCCTTCCAAGTGGGAGAAGAGAATTACCCAACTCCAGCCCCCTCTAGCCATCCTCTCCACACAAGCCGGGGAGAAACACTTGTGAAATTCACAGTACAGAGGCATAGGCTGACTGAAGGACAGACCTACAGAGGACTACAGGATGCTTTCCCTCCCCTCACACCTCACCACCACATTACTAAAGGCCTATTTACAGCACTTTCTTTTACTGGTACATTGTGTCTGGCTATCAAGAAAAAACTGCTACCCAAAAACGGGGTTCCCCTTTCGGTGGGTGTCGAGCCAAAAGACAACCAAGCCAAAGATCGGGAAGAAGAAGGATTTATCACTTGCAGCCAGTAAGGAGAACACTGGGTATCTTTCCCAAAGCAGTGTCACCCCAAACAGCAAAACTGGGGGAAGCGTTAAGCTAAGGGTCCACGCATATTCATGGAGGGGCTTAGGCTGTCTGACCGAGTCCAAGCTTTAGTTGACTGAAGTCACCAGGGTCAGAAAAGGTCAACAACATCATCCCTCCGTTTCCAGCTGATGTGGTGGTTGAGCTCTTCAGGCTAATCTTTACCACTGAAACAGAACGAAGAGTTTTTACCACTGATCTTTGCTATCTTTTTTTTTTTTTTTTTTCTGATCTTTGTTATTGTTACTTCTCTTGCCTGATACAGTCCTTTGTTTCTGCATTCGTCTGTTCCCTTATGGTCATTAAATACTCAGACCTGTTCAAGGGCAAGCACTGTGGCCAGGTTTAGATTACAGAATGGCTTGGGCCCCAAATGGCTTCTCTTCTGTGAAGAAAGCCATGCCTGGTTCTCTTTCTCTGGGGACTCCCTACCCTATCTGCTTGCATAACGAAAGGCAAAAACCACAATTTGAAGAGACAGAGCAAATAATCAGAACCAGACATGGCAGGAATGTTGTAATGATCATACTAGGGATTTAAAACAACTCTGATTCATATGCTAAGGGCTTTAAGGGATAAAGTAGAAAGCATGCAAGAACAGATGGGCAATGTAAGCAAAGAGGTGGATGTTCTAAGAAACAATTACTGGGCTGCACCCCGCAGGCCTGCAAGCCCTGTACTTGCCCAGCCTGAAGGCTGAGGAAGAGCCCAGAATCAAGGACAGAGACATCAATGGCTTAGTGGATAGGGGGATCTTACATGTCTGAAGCAAGGTCCTGGAGCAACACCCCGCTCTGTGCAGCAGGTGGCAGGCAGCAGTACTCACTACCATGGGGGTGGGTGGGTAGAGGAGAGGGAGGTTACCGGTGACAGAGGGAATTGACCTCAGCACGCCCCTCACCGCCCCGCTATGGTGGCAACGCTAGTATGATGGTGAAACTATCATAGTGGAGACATTGTGATCTAAAGGTTAGAACAATCACTTGCTGGAACCTGGGGCAAGTAGCAGACGTTTACTGATTAGGCTCTATGATTAAGAGGGAAGGTCAGTCATGTGAGTAGGGTGTAGGTAAGGCAGGGACTGGTTGAACAGCGATGTACAGAGAGCAAGAGAACAGCCATCTTGGGTGGCCTGATCATACAACAATCAAAAAAGAAATGCTAGAGATAAAAAACACTGTAATAGAAATGAAGAATACCTTTGATGGGCTTATTAGTAGACTGGACTGCTGAGGAAAGAATCTCTGTACCTGAGGATAGTTCGATAGAATCCTGAAAAACCAAAAGGCAAAGAGAACAAAGACTAAGAAAAACAGAACATTCCAAGTACTGTGGGACAACAACAAAAGGGGTAACATATACATAATGGGAATACCAGGAGAAGAAGGAGCAAAAGGAACAGAAGAGGTATATTTAAAAAAATTTTTTTTATTTTAGAAGGACATTTATTTACTTATTTATTTATGGCTGCATTGGGTCTTCGTTGCTGCGCGCAGGCTTTCTCTAGTTGCGTTGAGCGGGGGCTACTCTTTGTCACGGTGCGCGGGCTTCTTGTTGCGGTGGCCTCTCGTGTTGCGGAGCACGGGCTCTAGGCACGCGGGCTTCGGTAGTTGTGGCGCACCGGCTTAGTTGCTCCGTGGCATATGGGATCTTCCCAGACCAGGGCTTGAACCCGTGTCCCCTACATTGGCAGGTGGATTCTTCTTTTAATTAATTAATTAATTAATTAATTTTGGCTGCGTTGGGTTTTCATTGCTGGGCGCGGGCTTTCTCTAGTTGTGGCCAGCGGGGGCCACTCTTCCTTGCGGCGTGCAGGCTTCTCATTGCGGTTGCTTCTCTTGTTGCGGAGCACAGGCTCTAGGTGTGCGGGCTTCAGTAGTTGTGGCACATGGGTTCAGTAGTTGTGGCATGCGGGCCCTAGAGTGCAGGCCCAGTAGTTGTGATGCACTGGCTTAGTTGCTCCGTGGCATGTGGGATCTTCCTGGACCGGGGCTCGAACCCGTGCCCCTACATTGGCAGTCGGATTCTTAACCACTGTGCCATCAGGGAAGTCCCTGGCAGGCAGATTCTTAACCACTGCACCACCAGGGAAGTCCCCAGAGGAGATATTTGAAGCAATAATGACTGAGAATTTCCCAGATTAATGTCAGATGTCAAACCACATATCCAGGAAGCTCAGAGAACACCAAGCAGAATAAATCCAACCAAAAAACTATATGTTGGCTTATCACTTTCACATCACAGAATATCAAAGATGAAAATGCTGAAAGAAGTCAGAGGAAAAAAACACTGTTATCTATACAGCAACAAAGATAAGAATTACATCTGACTTCTCAGAAACCATGCAAGCAAGAAGAGAGTGCTATGAAACATTTAATGTGTTGAGAGAAAAATGCCACCAGCCTAGAATTCTGTACCCTGCAAAATATTCTTCAAAAGAAGTGAAGGAGAAATAAAGACTTTCTCAAATAAATAAAAACTGAGGTAATTTTGTTGTCAGTGTACTTGCCTTGCAAGAAATGTTAATAGAAGTTCTTTACAGAGAAGGAAAATAATATAGGTCAGAAACTCGGATCTACGTAAAGAAAGAGAGTGTCAAAGAAGGAATAAGTGAAGATAAAATAAAGCTTTTATTTTTCTGATTCTAAATCTAACTGATAACAGTTTGTTCAAGATAATAATAGTAACAGTGTATTTGATTAGATATACTTATGTGTGTGTGTGTGTGTGTATATATATACACACACAGACACACAAACATATATATATATGAAATGAATGACAGGTACAAGGGAAAAGAGGAAGGAATTAGGACTCTTCTGTTACTATAAAGTACTCACACTATCCATGAAGTGGCACAGTGTTATCTGAAAGTGGACATGGATTAGTTGCAAATGTATATTGCAAACTCCATGGTAACCACTAAAAAAAAAAGTTAAAAAGATGTATAACTGATTGGGCTTCCCTGGTGGCGCAGCGGTTAAGAATCTGCCTGCCAATGCAAGGGACATGTGTTTGAGCCCTGGCCTGGGAAGATCCCACATGCTGCAGAGCAACTAAGCCTGTGCGCCACAACTACTGAGCCTGTGCTCTAGAGCCTGCAAGCCACAACTACTGAGCCCACGTGCCACAACTACTGAAGCCTGCGCACCTAGAGCCCGTGCCCTGCAACAAGAGAAGCCACCGCAATGAGAAGCCTGCGCACCACAACAAAGAGTAGCCCCCGCTCACCGCAACTAGAGAAAGCCTGCGCACAGCAACAGACTCAACACAGCCAAAAATAAACAAACAAACAAATAAATAAAATTATTAACAAAACAAACAAAAAAGATATGTAACTGATATGCTAAGAAAGGAGAGAAATGAAATCATATAAAATACTCAATTAAAAGCACAAAAGGCAGAAAAAGAGTAGAAGACAAAATAAGGAAGAAAGAAGGACAAGGGCAACAAACAGAAAACAGTAACGAATATGGTAGATGTTAACCCAACTATATCAGTAATCCCTTTGAAGGTCAGTGTTCTACATGTACTAATTAAAAGACAGAGGGACTTCCCTGGTGGCGCAGTGGTTAAGAATCTGCCTGCCAATGCAGGAGACATTGGTTCGAGCCTTGGTCTGGGAAGATCCCACATGCTGCAGAGCAACAAAGCCTGTGCGCCACAACTACTGAGCCTGTGCTCTAGAGCCCGCAAGCTACAACTACTGAGCCCACCCACGTGCCTAGAGCCTGTGCTCTGCAACAGGAGAAGGCACCGCAATGAGAAGCCCACGCACAGTACAAAGAGTAGCCCCTGTTCACTGCAACTAGAGAAAGCCCATGTGCAGCAACGAAGACCCAATGCAGCCAAAAAAAAAGAAAAAAAAAAAAGACAGAGATTGTCAGGGTGAATCAAAAAACAAGACCCAACTATACATTGTCTACAAGAAACCCACTTTAAATATATAAAGACATGTACAGATTAAAAGGAAATGGATAGAGAAAAATATACCATGCTAATACTAATCAAAAGAAAGCAGGAGTAGCTATGTGAATTTCTGACACAGCCGACTTCAGAGCAAGCAAAGTTACCACAGATAAAGAAGGGCATTGCATAACGATAAACGAGTCAATTCTCCAAGAAGACATAACAATTCTAAACTGTATACATCTAACAACAGAGCATCAACTACATGAGGCAAAAACTGATAGAAGTGAAAGGAGAAATAGATGAATCTATTATCATAGTTAGATATTTCAATATCCTTCTCTCAAAAATGGACAGATCTGGCAGTAAAAAATCAGTAAGGACATAGTTGAACTCGACAACACCACTGATCAACTGAATATAATTGACATCTATAGATTACTTCATCCAGCAACACAGCATACACATTTTTCTCAAGTTCACATAGATCATCCACCAACATAGACCACATTCTGGGCCATAAAACACACCTTAACAACTTTAAAAAAATAGAAACCATACAATGTCTGCTTTCAAACCACAATTAGCAAACTGAATCCAAAACAATATAAAAAGAATTATACACCACCGACCAAGTAGGACTGATTCCAGGTCTGCAAGGCTGGTTAAACATTCAAAAATCAATTAATGTAATCCAGTACATCAACAGTCTAAAAAAGAAAAATCACATGATCACATCAGCAGATGTAGAAAAAGCCTATGACAAAATTCAACACCCATTCATGATAAAAACTCTCAGTAAATTAGGAATAGATGGGAAATTTCTCAACTTGATAAAGACTATCTACAAAATAAGCTAGAGCTAACATCACACTTAATAGTGAGAAACTCAAAGGTTCCTGCTAAGATCAGGTACAACACAAAGATGATCCCTTTCACAATTCTTTTTCAACATTGTACCCCAAGTCCTTGCTAATACCGTAACACAAGAAAAGGAAATAAAAGATATACAGATTGGGAAGGAAAACATAAAACTGTCTTTATTCACAAATAACATGATTATCTATGTAGAAAATCTGAAAGAATCAATGAAAGAACTCTTGGAACTAACAAGCAATTATAGTAAGATTGCAAGGTACAAGGTTAATATACTGAAGTCAATTGCTTTTCTATATACCACAATGAACAAGTGGAATTTGACATTAAAAACATAATACCATTTACATTAGCCCCTCAAAAATGAAATACTTATGTATAAATCTAAAAAAATATACGTAAGACCTATATGAGGAAAATTACAAAACCCTGATGAACAAAGTCTAAGAATAATGAAATAAATAGAAAGATATTTCATGTTCATGGATTGGAAGACTCAGTACTGAAGGTGTCAGTTCTTCCCAACTTGATCTGCATATTCAGGAAATCCCAATCAAAATTCCAGCAAGTTATTTTGTGGATATCAACACGTTAATTCTAAAGTGTATACAGCATGGCAAAAGACCTAGAAGAGCCAATAAAATATTGAAGAAGAATAAAGGAGGACTATATTACCCAACTTTAAGACTTACTATAAAGCTATGTAATCAAGACAGTGTGGTGTTGGTGAAAGAACAGACAAGTAGATCAATGGAATAGAATAGAGAGCCCAGAAATAGACACCCCTAAATATAGTCAACAATCTTTGACAAAGGAGCCAAGGCAGTACAACGGAGTTAAGGTAATCTTTTCAATTTTTCAATCTTTTCAACCTGTCAATGATGTTAGACCAACTGGACATTCACATGCAAAAAAATCTAAACACAGACCTTATATCCTTCACTAAAATTAACTTAAAATGGATCATAGACCTAAATGGAAAACACAAAACTATAAAAATCCTACAAGATAACATAAGAAAAAAACCTACATGACTTGGGGTCTGGTAATGCCTTTTTATATTTTTTTTATTTATTTTATTTTATTTTATTTATTTATTTTTTTTGTGGCACGCGGGCCTCTCACTGTTGTGGCCTCTCCCGTTGCGGAGCACAGGCTCCGGACGCGCAGGCTCAGCGGCCATGGCTCACAGGCCCAGTCGCTCCATGGCATGTGGGATCTTCCTGGACCGGGGCACAAACCCGTGTCCCCTGCATCGGCAGGCGGACTCTCAACCACTGCGTCACCAGGGAAGGCCTATTTTCTATTTTTAAAAATATTTATTTATTTTTTGGCTGCGTTGGGTTTTCATTGCTGCACGTGGGCTTTTTCTAGCTGCGGCGAGCGGGGGCTACTCTTTGTTGTGGTGCATGGGCTTCTCACTGTGGTGGCTTCTCTTAGCATGGGCTTTAGGCACGCGGGCTTCAGCACTTGCAGCACACGGGCTCAGTAGTTGCGGCATGTGGGCCCTAGAGCACAGGGGCTTCTGCAGTTGTGGTGCATGGGCTCAGTAGTTGTGGCTCACAGGCTCTAGAGTGCAGGCTCAGCAGTTGTGGCACACAGGCTTAGTTGCTCCGCGACCTGTGGGATCTTCCCAGACCAGGGATCAAACCTGTGTCCCCTGCATTGGCAGGTGGATTCTTAACCACTGTGCCACCAGGGAAGTCCCTGGTAATGCTTTTTTAGGTACAACATCAAAGGCAAAATCCGTGAAAGAAAAAATTGATAACCTATACTTCATTAACACTAAAAACTTCTGCTAGAATAAAAACCATATGATCATCTCAGTAGATGCAGAGAAAGCTTTTGATAAAATTCAATATCCATTTATGATCAAAACTCTCCAGAAAGTGGGCATAGAGGGAACGTATCTCAACATAATAAAGGCCATCTATGACAAACCCACAGCTAACATCATACACAGTGGTGAAAAACTAAAAGCATTCCCTCTAAGATCAGGAACAAGTCAAGGATGCCCACTCTTGCCACTTTCACTTAACATAGTTTTGGAAGTCCTAGCCACAGCAATTAGAGAAGAAAAAGAAATAAAAGGAATCCAAATTGGAAAGGAAGAAGTAAAACTGTCACTGTTTGCAGATGACATGATACTATATTTAGAAAATCCTAAAGATGTCACCAGAAAACTACTAGAGCTCATCAATGAATTCAGTAAAGTTGCAGGTTATAAAATTATAACACAGAAATCTCTTGCATTTCTATACACTAACACAACTATCAGAAAGAGAAATTAAGGAAACAATCCCATTTACAATCACATCAAAAAGAAGAAAATACCTAGGAATAAACCAACCTAAGGAGGCAAAAGACTTGTACGCTGAAAACTATAGGACGCTGATGAAAGAAACTGAAGATGACACAAACAGATGGAAAGATATGCCATGTTCTTGGATTGGAGGAATTACTACTGTTAAAATGGCCAGACTACCCAAGGCAATCTACAGATACAGTGAAATCCCTATCAAATTACCAATGGCAACTTTCACAGAACTGGAACAAAAAATTTTTAAATTTGTATGGAAACACAGAAGATCCCAAATGGCCAAAACAATCTGGAGAAAGAAGAATGGAGCTAGAGGAAACATGCTTCCTGACTTCATACTATACTACAAGGTACAGTAATCAAAACAGTATGGTACTCAGGATTTCCCTGGCAGTTCAGAGGTTAAGACTCCATGCTTCCATTGCAGGGGGCATGGGTTTGATCCCTGGTCAGGAAACTAAGATCCTGCATGCTGTGTGGTGCAGCCAAAAAAAAAAAAAAACACACACAAAATAACCCAGTATGGTACTGGTACAAAAACAGACACATAGGTCAATGGCAAAGGATAGAAAGCCCAGAAATAAATGCATGAACTTATGGTCAATTAATCTATGACAAAGGAGGCAAGAATATACAATGGAGAAAGGACAGTCTCTTCAATAAGTGGTGCTGGGAAAACTGGACAGCTACATGTAAAAGAATAAAATTAGAACACTCCCTAATACCACACACAAAAATAAACTCAAAATGGATTAGAGACCTAAATGTAAGACCAGATACTACAAAACCCCTCGAGGGGGCTTCCCTGGTGGCGCAGTGGTTGGGAGTCTGCCTGCCAATGCAGGGGACATGGGTTCGTGCCCTGGTCTGGGAGGATCCCACATGCCGCGGAGCGGCTAGGCCCATGAGCCATGGCCTGCATGTCTGGAGCCTATGCTCCGCAACGGGAGAGGCCACAGCAGTGAGAGGCCCGCATACCGCAAAAAAAAAACAAAAACAAAAACAAAAAAACTCCTAGAGGAAAACATAGGCAGAACACTCTTTGACATAAACTGCAGGAATAGTTTTTTGAATCCATCTCCTAGAGTAATGGAAACAAAAGCAAAAATAAACAAATGGGACCTAATTAAACTTAAAAGCTTTTGCACAGCAAAGGAAACCATAAACAAAACAAAAAGACAACACACAGAATGGGAGAAAATATTTGCAAATGATGCAACCAACGAGGATTAATTTCCAAAATATACAAACAGCTTATACAGCTCAATATAAAACAAACAAACAAACAACAGAATCAGAAAATGTGTAGAAGACCTAAACAGATGGTAGGGGACCCTCCTACACTGTTGTTGGGAATGCAAATTGGTGTAGCCACTATGGAAAACAGTACAGAGGTTCCTTAAATAACTAAAAACAGAGTTACCATAAGATCCAGCAATCCTACTCCTGGGCATATATCCGGAAAAGACAAAAACTCTAATTTGAAAAGATGCACCCCAATGTTCACAGCAGCACTATTTACAATAGCCAAGCCATGGAAGCAACCTAAATGTCCATCAACAGATGAATGGGTAAAGAAGATGTGATACACACACACACACACACACACACACACACACACACACACACAATGGAATATCACTTAGCCATAAAAAGGAACGAAATAATGTCATTTGCAACATGGATGGACCTAGAGATTATCATACTAAGTGAAGTAAGTCAGACAGAGAAAGACAAACATCATATGATATCACTTAAATGTGAAATCTAAAACAATGATACAAATGAACGTACTTACAAAACAGAAATAGACTCACAGACATAGAAAACAACTTATGGTTACCAAAGGGCGAAGAGTGGGGAGGGATAAATTAGGAGTTTGGGTTTAACAGATACACACTGTTATACACATTTATATATAAAACAGATAAACAAGAACCGATTGTACAGCACAGGGAACTACTCGGTCGGCCAAAGGGTCTGTTTGGGTTTCTTCTGTACGATGGCTCTAGTACTGCCTGTCTTTAACTTCATTCGAAACAATTTTGTGATATTGTATTGTGACAGCATATCAGCATGCATTAAAATTTGTGTAGCCATTTTAATACTGAAGTTGGAAGAAAAATAGCAACATTTTCCGCATGTTATGCTTTATTATTTCAAGAAAGGTAAAAACGCAACTGAAATGCAAAAAAGATTTGTGCAGTGTATGGAGAAGGTGCTGTGACTGCGTGAACGTGTTGAAAGTGGTTTCCAAAGTTTCATGCTGGAGATTTCTCGCTGTATGGTGCTCCACCGTCGGGTAGACCAGTTGACGTTGATAGTGATCAAATTGAGACATTAACTGAGAAAAATCCACGTGGCTATACCACATGGTAGATAGTTGACATACTCAAAATACCCAAATCAAGCGTTGAAAATCATTTGCACCAGCTTGGTTATATTCATAGCTTTGATGTTTGGGTTCCATGTAAGTTAAGTGAAAAAAACCTTCTTGACCATATTTCCGGATGCGATTCTCTACTTAAACATAATGAAAACGTTCCATTTTTAAAACAAATTGTGACGGGCGATGACAAGTGGATACTGTACAATAATGTGTAATGGAAGAGATCATGGGGCAAGTGAAATGAACCATCACCAACCACACCAAAGGCCAATCTTCATCCAAAGAAGGTGATGCTGTGTATATGGTGGAATTGGAAGGGAGTCCTCTATTATGAGCTCCTTCCAGAAAAACCAAACGATTAATTCCAACAAGTACTGCTCCCAATTATATATATAACTGAATCACTTTCCTGTACACCTGAAACATTGTAAATCAACTATACTTCAATTAAAAAAAATTCTGCTCTGGGAAAGACAATATCAAGGGAATTAGTAGACAAGCCACAAATGGGGAGAAAATATTTGCAAAAATATTTGATAAAGACTGTTATCCAAACTATAAAAAGAATGCTTGAAACTACAAAAAGTAAACAACCAATTAAAGAATGGGACCTTAACAGACATCAACCATCAACAGACCAAAGAAGATGTACAGATAGCAAATAAGCATATGAAAAGATGCTCCACCTCATATGTCATCAGGGAAGTGCAAATTAAAACAAGACACCATTACACACCTGTTAGAATGGCCAAAATCTGGAACACTGACAACACCAAATGCTGGTGAGGATATGGAGCAACAGAATCTCTCAGACATCGATGGTGGAAATGCAAACCGGTAGAGCCACTCTGGAAGACAGCTTGATTTTGTAACAAAACTAAGCATATTCTTACCATATGATTCAGCAACTGCACTCCTTCATAATTACACTCTTTCATAATTACACTCCCAAAGGAACTGAAAACTTCTGTCCACACAAAACTCTGCAAATGGATGTTTTTAGCCGTTTCATTCATAATGGCTCAAACTTGGAAGCAACCAAGGTGTCCTTCGGCAGGTGCATGGATAAACTGTGGTACATCCAACAATGGAATATAATTCAGAGCTAAAAAGAAATGGGCTATCAAGCCATGTAAAGACATGGAGGAATCTGAAGCTCATATTACTAAGTGAAAAAAGCCAAACTGAGAAGGCTCCATACCATATAATTTCAACTATTTGACATTGTGGAAAGGGCAAATCTATGGCGACAGTAAAAATAATCAGTGGCTGCTGGGGGTGAGCGTGGAGGGGGAGAGATGAATATGCAGAACACAGAGGATTTTTAGGGCAGTGGAAATACTCTGTATGGTATTATAATGATAGATATATAGCCATGAGTCATTTGTCCAAACCCACTGTACAACACCAAGAGTGAGCCCTTAGTTAAAGTATGGATTCTGGGTGACTATGATGTGTCAATGTAGGTTCATACTTGGTAAAAAATGTACCATTCTGGCAAGTGATGTTGATAAAGGGGGAAGGCTATGTATATCTTGGGGTAGGGGGTGTATGGGAAATCTCTGTACCCTTATCTTAATTTTATTGTAAACCCAAACTGCTCTCAGAAAATAAAGTCTTTAAAAAAGATAAAGAATGGAAGGAGCATTGCACATAGACTCTGAGGGGATACCTGGAGACTGGTGGTCCCTAGCCTTGATAACCAGCCCCCTTGACCACGTACACAGGGAACATAAGGACGCCTCTGGATGCAAACTGAGGGAGGAGGAGTGCCAGAGAGATACAAGGAGACTTCTCACCTGTGAACAGATTATTTAGGCCACAGATGCTAGGAAAATGCCAGGTATGGAGGAGTGCCTCAGGTAAGTTACAGAGTGTAGATTTAAGAAATAGGGCCTACTCTTACCCTTCCTCAAGGGAGGTCACAGTCAAATGAGCAAGACAGGGGTTAGTAGAACAGGCAGTCACAGGTGCCAGCTCTGAAGTCAGACTGCCCAGGTGGTACCTCACCAGGCTCTGTCATTTGCTGGCTGTATGGGCAAATTTCTTAATTATTCAGGTCAGTGTCCTCATCAGTAAAATGGGGATAATATTACCATTGTTGTGAGGTAAGGAATGTAAAATAACATGCTTATTTCTTATAATAATTCTTACTTGTCTTCCTTATTATACAGATTTCATTTTGCATTAGGAGAGGCAGTTTACCTTCCCTGCTATCAACCTTAACCTTTATCTCCTGGTGCCCAGTACTTGTGCTTCTTAGAGACGTCTTCAGAGGTCTTCCAGATAGTCAAGTGGGAGACAGGGAGAGATGTAGGAGAGAGTTATTAAATCCCCGGGTCTGGACCTTAGCTTTACAGGAGGGAGAGACAGGAAATAACATTTGTTGAGCTCCTACCATGTCCCAAGCTGTGCTAAGTAGGCCGTCTACATACATTTTCTTACTCCAGTAGGTATTTTTATCTTCTCCATTTTAATTTTAATTTACATTAAGCCTCAGTGTAAAGATTACATTCAGATTACATTTTCAGTAAGTGGAAGAATCAGCATTTCAGAATTCAACCTTTTTCCTCAGGTTATAGTGAGCCTGGATTTCCAGCAGTATCGACTCATTCATTCACTATTCTTTTGACAAATACTTATTAAGGCCTTTGATAGAGGTTACTGGTTGCCCCTAAGTATCTGCTCCCTTCCTCTCCTTCCTTATTTATTGAATTCTTGTTTTTAGATGAGCACATGACTGCCAATAGTAAAAAACCCTCAACCTCCCTTGCAGAGGGAAGGCTGCCATTACAGGCATAGTTTTTTGTAGGACAGTGGGAGCCTCAGGATTAGGTGATGGTGGCCATCAGGACCATCTGACTAACTCCTCTCACTTTGATTTTGTATCACCAAGCAACAACTGATTATTATGTGAAGCGAGAGAGAGAGAGAGAGAGAGAGAGAGAGAGAGAGAGAGAGAGAGAGAGAGATGTGAGAGGGTCTATGAGGTTTTACTAGAACAGCCAGTTGGCCCCCTTCTCTCATCTCAGTTGACTCTGCCAGAATTAATTTTTAAAGACAGAGTTGCTTTGGGACTTCCCTGGTGGTCCAGTGGTTAAGACTCTGCACTTCCACTGCAGGGGGCACAGGTTCCACCCCCAGTCGGGGAACTAAGATCCAGCAGGCCCTGCAGTGTGGCCAAAAAAATAAAACAAAACAAAACCCATAAAAACCCCAACAGAGTTGCTTTTGTTAAGAACATCTATAAATCAATACGTTTTAAAATTATTTATTATTAGATTAATTTTAAAACACACACAAAAAACCCCTTAAAAGTCAGTTTTCTGGGCTTCCCTGGTGGTGCAGTGGTTGAGAGTCAGCCTGCCGATGCAGGGGACGCGGGTTCGTGCCCCGGTCCGGGAAGATCCCACATGCCGCGGAGCGGCTGGGCCCGTGAGCCATGGCCACTGAGCCTGCGCGTCCGGAGCCTGTGCTCCACAACGGGAGAGGCCACAACAGTGAGAGACCCGCGAACGGCAGAAAAAAAAAAAAAAAAAAAAGTTAGTTTGTCCGTCAACACAAAAAACAAAAGAATCATTCCTTTAGTAAATATTTTGGTGACAGTTAATGATTTGACTACTATGAGTTTAAAATACAAAGATACCAAATAATTACACAGTGGAAAAGATGTGCTGATGACTTTGTAAGGAAGGTCCTCAAGGTGGTTTTTCACTGATCCTTACCTGGATTAGTGGGTCCCAGCCTCAACTGCATGGCTATATCTGTGCTTTTAAAAAAATCAGGATGCTCAGGCTGTGCTAATTAAATCACAATCTCTGGGGAGAGGTCCTAGAAATCAGTATTTTTTTCCCCACACTCCCAAGGTGATTCCAAAGTTCAGCCAAGCTTGAGAGCCACTAATCTGAATTTTTGGTCTAATGTTTAAGATCATAGAGCTATTTCAAATGGAAAGGTTTGTTTGTTTCTGTTTGTTTTTGTGGGCTTTTAAAATTACTTTTGTTTTACAGTTTTAGAGTTGCTATGAAAAATGAGAGAAAGTTCACTCATACAGGAAGCAGAAGCACAAAATATTAAAAGCTTCATATTCTTTTTTCTTTGTGGCCAGGGAAATCTAAAGACAGACCTTAATACCGACACACATCCAAGAAAGACTCAGAGATAGATACATTTAGAAAAAGAAAGAGTTTACTTGCAAAGGTGCAAGGTAGGCAGACTGAAAAACTGGTTTGCCGAATACAAGAACTTAAAGAAAAAAAACTACTACAAAAATTGCTAGAGTTACTAGTTTACATAGCCTGTTTATGGTAGACGAACAGTAACTTTCTCACATGATTATCATACAAAGGTTGTAAAATACCATTACACACAGTAAGGCAAATATTAAAACTGAGGGGAATCCAAGTAACTATTCAAGGCGTTATTATTTGGGGAATCAGAACAAGTCAGGATGATCCTGCAGTTTTTGGATTACCTAGTGTGAAGTTTGGTCATACCGGAAGCAGGCAAAGCAGCAGATTTTGCTCTAACACACCTGTCAACGCTCTAGGCTGGTTCTACCCCGAAGAGGGCACACTGTATCTGACCTTCTGCGCACGCTCCGTCCCGGCTCCAGGGGGCGGGGCGAGGGCACGCGGGGACTTGTGGGAAAGCCCAGGAAGGCGGGGCCCGGCGTGAGTCACTGCGGGCGGGAAGCCGCGGCAGTGGGGACGGTAATGGCGTATTAAGGTGAGCCGGCTTTGCGGTTATCACCGGCTGCAGCAGCGAGGAGGCTTTTGGGGTCGCCCTGCGGGAGGAGGGGGTGCGGCCGTGGGTCCCGGGTGAGGCGGCGATGGCAAGGGCGAGCGACAGGGTGCGGCGTTGGGGCGGTGCGGCGGTGTCCAGGGTAGAGGCGCACCGGGGAGCGCGTTCCGGGAGGGGCTCGGCCCGAGCAGCCCGGGCCTGGACGGTCAGCCTTGCTGTCTGTCTCTCCACCCCGGCTGCCCGGATTATTGGGCGATTTGCGGTGGTCAGGACCGCAGATCCACTCTCCCCAGGGGACCTCGGTGGGGCCCGCCCCCTTTTGGCGTGGGTGTGCAATGCTCGCCGGATATTGGGTATGAAAGTGATACCCCAGGCACTGGAAGTTTCTGGTTGCCTGCTTGGACGCAGGTTCCGTGGGAGCAGAGGTGATAGGTGAAATGGAAAAGGTTTCTTTCCCCGCCCGCCCCCCCCACCCCGTAACTCAGTGGCTTGCTGCGCTTTTATTCACATTTTTGAGTCCTTCAGCAAAACATTGTACTAGCTTTGTTTTTTAATGAGATATACGTATGTGATCAAACATGGGCACTGCCTGAAAGAAGCTTAAGTTTAGTTTACTTTCTGATGCAAGGCCGGGGGGTCAGAAGACCTATATGCGGTTGCAAACATCTGTTCCTCCTCCAAAACGAATCCCTTTTCTAACCTCTTCTATCTCTCCCATCCTAACCAACCCCCGCCCCCCTGTCCTCCCCATACACACTTAAGCTTTGAATTCCCTCCCACCTTTTTGGGGACCTTACCCCATCACGCATCCCCTTTCCTGTATCTTCTTTTACCTTGTTCCTCAATTCCCCCCCTCCCTCGTGGGCAATTTTAGGTTATGAAAGGCAAAATTATGCTAATCCCCATATAATCTCATTTACTCAGCTCATTTTATTTCTGTCCTTAAAAAAATCCCATTAAAACTCTTATATGACTAAATATAATGCATTTTATTTCCTCCATGTGACTTCTGTGGCCTTTGACACTGCTAACTTTGCGTCTTCTTGAACTCCTGAAAATTCTCTTCTGTGACAGTACTCCAAGTTTTCCTCCCAGCTCTCTAGATGCCACTGCCTCATTTTTACTGTGTTGGCATTTCTTCCTTGGTTTGTTCCCTAGATATGTGTTTTTCAGGCTTCCCCCAGTGCCCCCCCCCCCCATTGTCACAGTAATTAAACATATCCAAATCTCATGATTGTAGCTTCTACCTTTATGCTAGTGACACCCAAATTTATATTTCTAGCCCTCTGTAACTACATACTGGCTATGTCCTGATGTCCCATAAGAACTCAAATTCACCTTATCCCAAACTGAAAAAAATCTGTCTTTACACTTGTTCTGCAATCCTGAATCCTCTTTTCCTTTTAAAATTGTGATTCCTGACTCAAAGTGGTACCACTAATCTTACCAGCCTCCCAAACCAGAAATCTAAGACTTTGATTCCTTCTCTGCTCACCAACTCCTCAATCTAATGAGTCATCATGTCCCTTTTATTTTACCAGCTTAATGTTTCCCATAGCTTTCAGACTGTAGGTCAGATCTCATGGCCTGGCATTTCCTGATCTGTCCCATATTTGCCTTCTCTTCCGTCATTCTCCCTCCCAGTCCCTCATTCTCCTGGCCCACTTCTCCACATTAATCACTTGGCTGGCCCCTTTTGAAACATGGCTAAATTTCAGCACCTCTGGGGACTCTTTGCTTGAACCTGCCACCCTACTGTCTGATTTATACCTGTCCTTTGTGGTCAGCCCCATAGCATCTGCATGTACCTCTAGCACAGTGGTTCTCAACCAGGGGATATTTGAAAATGTCTGGAGACATTTTTGGTTGTTAGAGTCCAGAGGGAAGGGAGTAATACTGGCAACTAGTTAGTAGAGGCCAGGGATGCTGCCAACCATCCTACAATGCACAGGACAGCCAACCTACAACAAAGAATTATCTGGCCCAAAATGTCAGTAGTCCCAAGGTTGAGAAACCCTGGCTAGCATAATATTTTGTTACTCAGTACTTCGATTATTTTGTTTTCTCCTCCACTAGAGGAGGGACCTTGTTTTGTTTTTGCATCCCTAAATCTTGATACAGGGCCTTTCACA
Organism: Mesoplodon mirus; assembly: GCF_964341445.2. NCBI lineage: Eukaryota > Metazoa > Chordata > Mammalia > Artiodactyla > Ziphiidae > Mesoplodon > Mesoplodon mirus. The sequence continues at coordinate 54,370,758 of NC_138987.1, read as the reverse complement.
TAGCCAAAGTTCAATAAATGTTGAAAAAAAAAAGTAAAGGAGGTAGTTAGGCTAAACTTATAAACTCTAGAGATGAGCAGCCAATCTGCTACCATAGGCTGCTTGCTAATTTTCAGTGATTTCCTCCCTGTTGCCTTTCATTCACATTGCATGGATGCCCAACCTATCTGTTTATTTTGCATTTGTTTATTCAGCAAACATGGATTGACTCATTTTAAAAATAATATACTGATATTTTCTTTCTTCTGCATCACTTTAGGTTCCTTTCCTTACATGTATCTTGGCCGTTTATGAAGAGGTAAAAATCATTAATTACCTGGGTTTCAAAAAAAATAAACCAAATAATTCTATTTAATTCTTATCAGAGGTTGGTTGATAAAAACTGTGCAGGCCACAATGACCTCAGCAAGTAAAGCAATTGAATTACAATTACAAGTGAAACAAAATGCAGAAGAGTTACAAGACTTTATGAGGGATTTAGAAAACTGGGAAAAAGATATTAAACAAAAGGATATGGAACTTAGAAGACAGAATGGTGTTCCTGAAGAGGTAAATTTCTTAATTAAATTCCTGCTTTATCATCCAGCAAAACTTTTTTTTATTTTAAAGTAAAGCACCACCTTTAAAATGTTTTGTGGAAATACTGATTGAAGTGATTTGCTTTCTGCCAACATTTTGAAAAATTCTACTTTTTAAAGTCTTTGTAATAATTGTATTAACTATATTAAGACATTTTAAGGCTTAGTGAATAGTTACTGAAAGGAAGACCATGTGATAATTCTTAAGGTAAATGAACAGAATCATAAAATATGTGGGTTTGTATATAATTATGTATATCATATAATTATATATTTAGTGGTATATTAACATACAGTATTGCCGTAAAAAGTTAGGTAGTACCTAGGCTCAACCAAATGGTTTTCTTAAGACAGTGCATTCAAATATGGATAGCCTTTTCATACTGTTTGTAATGATGTGGAGGCAGTTCAGTGTGCCATTGTACTGCTGCTAAATCATTGTACCAAGGCTGAAGATCAGGCAGTTTTTGAATTTAGGATTGCAAATCCTAAAATGCAAAGTGTATAATTAAAATTTCTAGGTAATATCAATACTTTTCTTATGACTGAACAATGTTCAGTATTTGTCAAAGGATGAATTAAACTTTCAGGCATAAGTTATCATTATAAATGAGTGAATTGGTATCTCTAACCACTTGAAAATTAAATTAAAAATTACTTTTACTTGAAAATATACTTTAGTGAGAATTTTAAACATCGCTAGTTATACAGAAAAGTAAAAGAGCAGTCTTAAAATGTTGTGTTGTTTTCCCTTCCTAGAATTTACCTCCTATTCGAAATGGGAATCTTAGGAAAAAGAAGAAAGGCAAAGTTAAAGAGTCATCTAAAAAAACCAAAGATGAAAACACAAAAAACAGGATAAAATCTTATGATTATGAGGCATGGGCAAAACTTGATGTGGTAAGTTAATCTGGTTATATGCTTAGTATTTGAGTAAAATTTTCTTGGAGTTAGTTAAGAGTCATGGATTAAATGAAAAATAATGTAGAGTTCTTAGGACCTGTGTCTTTCTCTTACAGACTATTTTGTGTGGAATAAAAACTTAAATACCTAGCTGTTCACTTAACTAGATTATTTTTTCTCCTACAGTCCTCTTTCAGTGAGTAGTGGCTAAAACAGCTGGATTCTTTTCTTTTTTCCTATTTTTTCTTTTTTTCTCCTTTTGCACAAATAGTACATAGAGATCCAGTGTACTCTTCACCCAATCTCCCCTAATGGTTACATCTTATTTAACTATAGTACAGTATCAAAACCAGGAAATTGATATTGGTGCAATGTAAGTATAGTTCTTTGCCATTTTATGACCTGTAGATTTGGGTAACCACCATTGCAATTAAGATACGGAAATATTGCATCACCACAAAGACCTCCCTTATACTCTCCACCTATAGTTGCGCCCACCTCCTTCCTCTTCATCATCTCTAACCCTTAAACAGCCAGAATTCTAAGATAGTAATAATATGAGAAAAGAAGGACTCTACCAACATTTTTTTTTTTTTAATAGACTGAAGGACCTGTAGAATACTGGCTAAAAGAGAATGCCTTTGGGTTTAGTCTTAGGGCTAGGGCTGCGTTACAATAGAATTAGGGCTATCTTGATTTCAGGAAGGGTGGGCTTCACCCTTCTAGGCTGGTGTGGTGCATGCCTCCCATCTCCCACACATGAGACACAGTGTAGCTGGAGAATTAATTACTCTGCCTCATAACCCTCTACCCAGTATTCCAAGCAGCCACTGTCAGGCCAACCTGTGAACGGGAACCTGTTGGCCAGCCTTATTCTAGACTCTGACCCACCCTAAGGGTTGATTTAGTTAGGTTGATTTGGAATACACACTCGCTTTTAGTCTTTTTAAAAGTGTTCATTATGTAACATTTGATTCATACAAAATAGTTTGTAGAGATACGTGTTCTAAAGCATGATATTAAAGTGAATACATAAACCCACCACCTAACATAAAGAGAATTTTTTCAATCCCATTGAAGCTGCCAGTTTGCTCCTTCCCTGTTCCATCTTCTTTTCTCCTCTCTACCTTCAGAGGTAACTACTATTCTGATTTTTATGTTTATTATTTTCTTTGCACTTTTTTGTTTAACATTTTTATTGAGGTATAACATTTATACAGTAAAGTCCCAAAATCTTAAATGTACAACTTCCTGAATTTTCACTCATGTACAAAACTGAGAAACTACCATCCAGATCAAGATATAGAACATTTCTAGTATCCCAGCAACCTCCCTTTTCAGTTGATTACCTCCCAAAGGTGGCCACTGTTGTGATCTCTAATATTGTAGATAGGTTTTGCCAGTTTTGAAATTTCTTACAATTGTATCGTACAGTATGCACTGTTCTCTGTTTGGCTTCTTTTGCTATTATTGTCTGAGATTGATCTGTACTGTCAGTAGCAGTAGTTTGTTCTTTTTCATTGCTGATCAGAATTCCATTGTGTGAATATATCACAATTTGTGTATCCATTCTCCTATTGATATACACTGAGTTGTTTCCAGCTTGGGGCTGTTAAGAATAAACCTGCTATGAACATTCTTGTACATGTCTTTCGATGGATATAGCACCTGGGATGGTATTTGCTTGGTCATAGTTTATATATGCATTTAGCATTAGAAGATACTGCCAAATGGTTTTTCAAATTAGTTGTATTTCTCTTTTTATAAAACATTTTTTTAAATTAATTAAATTTTTAATTGAAGTATAGTTGATTTACAATTTAGTTTCAGGTGTACAGCAAAGTGATTCAGTTTTATATGTATATATACACACATACTTATCTGTACTTTTTCAGATTCTTTTCCATTATAGGTTATTACAAGATATTGAATATAGTGCCCCGTGCTATACAGTCAGTCCTTATTGTTTATGTTTTATATATAGTAGTGTATATCTGTTAAACCCAAACTCCTAATTTATCCCTCCCCCACTTCCCCCTTTGGTAACCATAAACTGTTTTCTATGTCCGAGAGTCTGTTTCTGTTTTGTAAGTGAGTTCATTTGTATCACTTTTTTCTTTTTCTTTAATTTTTATTTTATATTGGAGCATAGTCGAATAACAATGTTGTGTTAGTTTCAGGTGTACAGCAAAGTGATTCAGTTATACATATACATGTATCTATTCTTTTTCACATTCTTTTCCCATTTAGGTTATTACAGAATATTGAGCAGAGTTCTCTGTACTGTACAGTAGGTCCTTGTTGGTTATCTGTTTTAAATATAGTAGTGTGCACATGTCAATCCCAAACTCCCAATCTATCCCTGCCCCCCGACCCTTCCCCCCGGTAACTGTAAGTTTGTTCTCTAAGTCTGTGAATCTGTTTCTGTTTTGTAAATAAATTCATTTGTATCTTTTTATTTTTTAGATTCTGCATATAAGCAATATCATATGATATTTGTCTTTCTCTGTCTGACTTACTTCACTTAGTATGATAATCTCCATATCCATCCATGTTGCTGCAAATGGCATTATTTTATTCTTTTTTGTGGCTGACTAATATTCCATTGTATATATGTACCACATCTTCTTTATCCCTTCCTCTGTCGATGGACATTTAGGTTGCTTCCATGTCTTGGCTATTGTAAATAGTGCTGCTAGGAGCATTGGGCTACATGTATGTTTTCAAATTAGAGTTTTTGTCTTTTCCAGTTATATGCCCAGGAGTGGGATTGCTGGATCATATGGTAGCTCTATTTTTAGTTTTGTAAGGAACCTCTATACTGTTCTCCATAGTGGCTGCACCAATTTACATTCCCACCAGCAGTGGGAGGGTTCCCTTTTCTCTTTTTTTTTTTTTTGCGGTACCCGGGCCTCTCACTGTCGTGGCCTCTCCCGTTGTGGAGCGCAGGCTCAGCGGCCATGGCTCATGGGCCCAGCCGCTCCACGGCATGTGGGATCTTCCCGGACCGGGGCACGAACCCGCATCCCCTGCATCGGCAGGCGGACTCTCAACCACTGCACCACCAGGGAAGCCCGAGGGTTCCCTTTTCTCCACACCCTCTCCAGCATTTATTATTTGTAGACTTTTTGATGATGGCTGCTCTAACTGGTGTGAAGTGATACCTCATTGTAGTTTTGATTTGCATTTCTCTGATAATTAGTGATGTTGAGCATCTTTTCATGTGCCTATTGACCATCTGTATGTCTTCTTTGGAGAAATGTCTATTTAGGTCTTCTGCCCTGGTTGTATTTTTCTTTATGAAACCAAGGCTAATTGAGTCCAGAGAGAGCACACATTATTATTTAAATAGTATGTCATCTGCTTTAGTAATGTCTTGATGTAAGAGAAGTATGATTTTGGGTCTTGAATTTATTACTGTTGGAAATGATACTTTCTGAACATGATTTATTCTCTGCTGAGTATTATTTTGTCTGCTTTCATTTTTTGTAACTTTACCCCCTTCTATGTAGCCTTTTCCTTTTCATAAATTGGAATCTTCTTATAATGCCCTTTCCTAAAAGGCATGTCAGATGATTTCTTAGAGAGTTGCTTTCTACAGTCATTTATTCATTCAACAGATATTGATTGAACTCCTGCTTTGTGTGGCCAGTGCAGTCATGGTTGTTCCATTCTAGTTCAGATCTGAGCAGCAGCTTTGGTGTTCTGCTGCTGTTAGTTTTCTACACATGTCTGTGTAACAGGGTTGGACAGTCTTGGCTTTAATCTTGGTAGGCTGGTGGAATTTCTAGAATCTTCATGCTAAAACACATAGCTAAATTTCAGTCCATCTTTGAATATTCATTCAATGGAACTAAGCATAGGTCTTATTTTGTTTTTTAATTTATCAACAATTTTTTTCCTACATAAATTATTTAAAATAGTATATTGTTAAATACAGAAAGGATTTTGTTTATATAATAATTAAGTTTTTGTTTACATGAGTTTTTTTAATACATTTTAAAATTTTACTTTACTTATTTTTGGCTGCATTGGGTCTTCGTTGTTGTGTGCGGGCTTTCTCTAGTTGTGTCAAGAGGGTGTGCTACTCTTCGTTGCGGTGTGCGGGCTTCTCATTGTGGTGGCTTCTCTTGTTGCAGAGCACAGGCTCTAGAGCGCAGGCTCAGTAGTTGTGGCTCACGGGTTCAGTCGCTCCGCAGCACGTGGGATCTTTCTGGACCAGGGCTTGAACCCGTGTCCTCTGCATTGGCAGGCGGGTTCTTAACCACTGCGCCACCACGGAAGCCCTGTTTATATGAGTTTTAATGAACTCTTTAATGGTTACTGGTTTAAAATCTCTTACTAGGGAGTTCCCTGGTGGCCTAGTGATTACGATTCTGGGCTTTCACTGCCGTAGCCCCGGTTCAGTCCCTGGCTGGGGAACTGAGATCCCGTGAGCCAAGTGGTGCGGAAAAAAAAAAAAAAAGAAAGAAAAATCTCTTACTAAGAATCATTCTTTTATTGTATGTGCTAAAAAATGATTTAAAAAATACTGATGGGGTCCATGAAATGATTCATTACTGTGAAAGGAATGTGTGAGTCAAAAGAGATTGGGAATTGCTGGACTAGCATGTTATGTATTTTCTTTGGTAGAGTCAGCTATATTTTGGAATACATTGAGAAACAGTATATATAGTCATTGAGAGCCCTCTGGAGGAGGCAGACTGCCTGGGTTCAGATCCTCATTTGGCCACTTACTAGCTGAGTGACCCTGAGTGAGTTAACTAACTTCTATTTGTCATTTCCTTCAAGTGAAACACATGGGTAATTATGTCTACCTCATAGGTTGCTGTGAGAATCAGGAGTTAATTGTGCTCTACAAGCAGTTTTTGTTTTAAAAATAAGAGAGAAAAAAGGTTTTTAGATAAAATATTTCTCTGCTGTTGGATGCAATTACATAGATTTGGGGTTATTTGCAAACTTCTCTTATGTAAAGGAATAATAATACTTCACTGCTAATAGTTTGTGATTTAGGGGTGATTTTTAGACTCTATTGACTTAGCTTACTTTATGAATTCAAAGTCAGATTCTCTAAGTGGTTTGGATCTTGGTTTTCTAAGCAAGAGTACCCTTTTCTCTGGATTTAATCTTAAGAATGAGAGGTTATTTGAGTTGCTTTTGTAGGCCTTTAGGTCCTTAGATTGTAACAACTTAATGTTCTGTTGAATGTTCTTTTGGGGGGGTGTGGAATTTATCTTCTTTTTTTAATGGTCATGTAATTATGAACACTGTTTCCCTACTTTTGATTTCAGGACAGTATCCTTGATGAGCTTGACAAAGAAGAGAGTACCCATGATTCTGTGTCTCAAGAATCGGAGTCAGAAGAAGATGGGATTCATGTAGATTCACAAAAGGCTCTTGCTCTAAAAGAAAAGGTACTCTTTAGGTTAGCCATTGGTTCCTTCAAGTAAGCAGGATATGTAGAAACTCATGTCCATCCCAAGATTTCTACAGCATAATTTAGGAGGTGTTCAAACTTTAAGCTGTTATTGGCTATATCCCTATCAGGAGGCAGTATAGCGTAGTGGTTAGGAGTATGTGCTCTGAAACCAGATTATCTAGGTTCACATCCTGTGACAAGTTCTTTAAATTGCCTGAATGTACTCAGTTTTCTCAGCTGTAAAATAAGATTAATATTATTACTAAACCTCAATGGGTGGTTGTGTTATTAAATGAATTATTATATGTAAAGTGCTTGGAGCATACAGAGAGTTATTCCAGGGCTTTAAGTAGTAGACTGAAGTACTAATCAAATCAGCGTGTGATTCTTGACATGGACATTATATCCCACTCCTCCATGTCACAGACCATCTTTGGTTGCTTTTTGGAACGTTCAACATCTCCCTGAGGAATGCCTCATTATTGTAAAACTGGCTATATTGCTTTTCAAAGAGGTGGCACTCTTTCAGATTAAAATTTATCTTTATGCCTTTCTTTTGTTACATTTCTGTGGGCTCTTATTGTCAATAAAAAGTATATAATGCTAGGTATTTTACTCATTTTTCTGCCAGGGCTCTTGGATTGTGACCAAACTATGACTGTATAGTGAATTTTAACTCTTGTAAAAAGACCACATTGCTTAATTCCCTTGCCTTTCCTGTGAGCCTTGATCACATGGCTATTGAGATAGGAAGAGATGGATAATAATGAAAGAAAATGGCTCTGGAATTCTGTGCCAGTATATATCTGACTTGTATGCTTCTTCAGGGCAATAAATACTTCAAACAAGGAAAATATGATGAAGCGATTGAATGCTACACCAAAGGCATGGGTGCTGATCCATATAATCCTGTGTTGCCAACAAACAGAGCATCAGCATACTTTAGACTGAAAAAGTAAGGAGCTTCCATAATGTGTGTGAATATTTTATGTGTATATGGAGACTTTAAAAAATATATATTTCGTGATAAAATGTGTGGGAATGCTTGGAAAAGTTTTACATTTCAACTGTAAATTTTTATAACTCACTGTCTTTTATTGAGTTCTTTTACTTAAGCCATTTTAAACATTCAGGTGCTCAAACCATGCTCCTGTTGCTCACTTTACTGAGGCGTTCCTCCTCTAAAAGTTGAGTAATGATGCTCTTTACCTAATTCACAGACGAAAAAAAAGTTAGCTGGGTAAAAATTTTTCATATTAATTTTGCTCCATTATTTTGAAAAATTATTTATCCACTATTTAACACAGAGAACTATTATTATGGTAAACTTAAAATATGTTTCAACATTTGTGTAAGTCATACCCTTTAAATAAATACTTAATGTTGAAGAACATAAATGTGTATGGTCTTAATCCTAAGCAGGGAACTGACCTATCATAAGAAATTTAAAAAAGACAAATACCATCAAGGAGGACATTCTTACTGTTTTAATTATTCGGAAATACGAACTATATTGGTGTCTGAGTTTTTACTGTTTTAAATAGCATATTTTTAGATCTTTGAAACTTGTGCTATTCATATCCTGACAAATTAGGGGAATATTTACATTTTATAATATTTGATATCTACACTATGTAAGTGATGAAGAATAATTTTAAATAAACCTGCATGAGCCTGCCACCCAGCTTAAGAACCAGAACATTATTTTTGAAGCTACCTTTGATACTCTTTTCCATATCCTGACCCTTGTCCCTCCCAGTAAACCACTATCTTGAGTTGTATATCATTCTTTTGATTAAAAAAAAAAGTTCATTATATATGTATGTATCTTTAAATAATATATTGTATAACATTGTTTATTTTTGAGCTTTAAAAGTATTTCATACTGAATGTAGTCTTCTGTGGCTTGTCTATTTCTTTGAATAGTATCTTTCTAAGATTTGTTTGTATTTTGCATATAGCTGTAGATCTCTCGTTTTCACTGTTATATGCAGTTCCTTTTTAGTAATATACCATTATGCATCTGTTCTCCGGTTGCTGGATTGTTGGTTTGTTCCTTTCTTCCTCTCTTTCCTTTTCTTCTCCCCGCTTTCTTTCCCTGCCTTCCACCCTCCTTCCCTTTCTTATTTGACAACAGTGATACTGTGAACACTCTTGTACCTGTTTCTTGGTGCTGGGTGCACAGGTTCAACTTTAAATGGTGGTAACCAGTTGCTACAAGGGTAGTTGTAACATTCCCGTTAGCAGTGTATAAGAGTGAATGTTCTGTATCTTTACCAACACGGGTATAATTGGGCTTCTGAACTGTTTTCCGTCTAGGGGGTGTAAAATGGTAATTCACTGTGGCCTTAACTTGCATTTCCCCAATTTCTAATGAGGTTGAGCATCTTGTTATATGTTTATTCACCACTTTTTTTTTTTTTTTCTGTGAAATGTCTGTTTTATCTTTTGACCATTTTTCTGTTAGGCTGTTTTGCTGTTGATTTTTAAGAGTTGTTTATTCTAGATACTAATTCTTTAGTGTTTATTTATAATAATTATCTTCTCTCAATTTGTAGTTGGTCTTCCTTTTTTTATGGAGTCTTGGTGAGCAGAAATTTTTAATTTAATTTTATTTTTTAAAAATATATTTTATTATTATTATTATTTTTTCGACCCCACCATGTGGCATGTGGGATCTTAGTTCCCCAACTAGGGATTGAACCTGTGCCCCCTGCATTGGGAGCTCAGAGTCTCAACCACGGACTGCCAGGGAAGTCCCAGAAATTTTTAATTTTAATGTGTTTCATTTATTGATTTTTGTAAAATGTTGGCACTTTGAAAAATATGATTTGTTAAAGTAGTTTCCTTCCCTGAGTTCGTAACAGTCTCCTGTATTTACTCCTAAAAGTTTTACTTTTCATGCCTAAGTCTTGTTATATATGCTGAAGGTAGAATTCCAATTTCATATCTTTTCACATGAATATCCCAGTTGTTTCAGACCTATTTGTTGAATATCCATGCTTTCCCCATGGATCTGCAATTCCACTGTTGTCATATGTCAAGTTTGCACGGATCTCTTTTTCATCTCTCTATTCTTTACATTGATCTATTGCCCGTTACTGTAACCATTCCACACTGTCTTTAATTATTATAGCATTATAATTATAATAAGTCTTGGTATTTGGTATAGGGCATTCTCCTACCTTATTCTTCTTTAGGAATGTTGGGTATTTTTGAACTTTTACTTATCAGTATAAATTTTAGAATCATCTTGTCAAATTCCTTGAAAATTTTTGATTACATTTGCATTGGATTTTTTTTTTTTTTTTTTTTTTTTTTTTGCTGTACGCGGGCCTCTCACTGCTGTGGCCTCTCCCGTTGCGGAGCACAGGCTCCGGACACACAGGCTCCGCGGCCATGGCTCGCGGGCCCAGCCGCTCCGCGGCATGTGGGATCTTCCGGGATCGGGGCACGAACCCGTGTCCCCTGCATCGGCAGGCGGACTCTCAACCACTGCGCCACCAGGGAAGCCCTGCATTGGATTTATAGATCAGTTTGGAGAGAATTATATTGTTGTGTTTTTGTGTCATTATAGATGAATGTGAAATTGCTCTACTTCTTTGATGTCTTTGAAGACAGTCTTGTAATTTTCTGCATATGGATCTTGTACATCTTTTGTTAGATTTATCAGTTTTTTGTTGCTGATCTCTAGTAGAGTAGCCACCTTGCTAAACTTTCATTATTCCTAACAATGTCTCCAGATTGTTTTGAGTTTTCTTGGTAGACCATCATATCATCTAAGAATGTCAGTTTTGTTCCTTCCTTCCCAGTTCTTTTGGCTGTTATTTCTTTGTTACGGAACTACATTGGCCAGGACCTCTAGCACAGTACTGAGAAAAAGCAGTGATAGTGGGCATTTTTGTTCTTTGCTTTAAAGGGAGTACTGCTCACGTCTCACCATCAGGAATTATTGATTTTAGTGAGCTTCACTAAAAGGAGATGGGAAACATGCCTTCAATTGGGAAGTAAATTCCCTTTTCAGAGATTTCAGAAACAAATTTTTTGAAGTTTTGGTTTAACAGATGATTTTTATTAACTTTATTTTTTTAAATTGTAGATTTGCTGTTGCTGAGTCTGATTGTAATTTAGCAATTGCCTTGAATAGAAGTTATACAAAGGCTTATGCAAGACGAGGTGCTGCTCGATTTGCTTTGCAAAAATTAGAGGATGCCAAAAAAGGTATTAATATTTTCCAAGTCATCCTTATCTACAAAATTATTTAAAATTTTAATTTAACTGATGATATACGAAGAATAATAGAGAATCACAGTTACTACCTTCAGAGATCTGTCTATTATTGAATAAAACTCATTTTTGCAATTTAAAACGTGCCTTGATATTTTGGGAAAAGAGCATGTTATTTGCCACCAATTAGACTTTGGTTCAGATTCTCATTTGACCATGAGCTGTGTGACCAGGTTATGTATCTTCTCTGATTTTCAATTTCTCATCTGTAAAATAGGGATTAAAACATCTTGTTGGCTATTGTGAGGCTAGAGGTAATGCATGTAAAGCCTTAACACATTTTTATTTATTTGTAAACTCTAAGCCTTCCATTATTCCATAAAATAGGTTTGCATAGTACAAATCACAAAATCTGAATGAAGCTGATGTCTGAAAGATTGTGCTCCTTCTTGGTTTTATGAAGTATAACTTATGATAGCAAGTATTCTTCCCAGGGCTGGTAGAAGAAGGTGATCTGTCACAAGGATTCTGTCAGGGTTTTGTTTGTCCTGGGGGAATGGAGGAAGTCTAGTGGCATAATGATAGTGTTTCTTAGTTCCTCTTAATTTTGCTATAGGATAGTTACCTATTTGTCACATGTAAACAAATGATTATTGTTCTATACAGGTTTTTTAATCTCATATGTCTTTCAAATATTCTTTATCTTCTGTTTTACTCAGATTATGAAAAAGTATTAGAACTGGAACCCAATAACTTTGAAGCTACAAATGAACTCAGGAAAATTAATCAGGTAAACTGTGGTTATTTAAATTAAGTACTTATTACTTTTATTTGATAAAGTAAAGGTTTTTGCATAGACTTTGTACTATATAACATAGACATTTTTATACTTTTAATTCTTTGTACTATAGAGTTTTTTAATAAACAAATTTGTAAGCTAGAGGTGGTATAATGGTATTTAAAGATTCTTAATTAGTTATTATCTTAAAAAGTTGTCTGAGATATTTAGAACTACTGCTGCTTTACTTTTTCCTAGGTGTCAGAATCATTTTTCTTTATCTCACTGATTTTTCTTATTTGGCTTGTCCTTTGATTTTTGTACTTTTGCATATTTCTTTGATTTTGTATAGTTTTAAAGTTGCTCCATCTTTATGGTCTATATAGCAAAAATAATACTAATTTTTTAACAGTAAGAAAATAGATACTTAAATGTAAAATTTGCTGTCAAATGATACTGAACAGTTACATATTCCTTTTACTTTGCTGTTGAATCAGTTATAATTATTTTGCCAACTGTTGAAACTTTGATAAAAAAGTGACAACAATTGGGGAAAGTCTGCCTTTAAATATTGCCATTACTTATTGCACATAAAATCTGTTGGTAGATATATCAACTTGATTATAATTGTGAACTGTATTGTATATTTTTGTGTTTTGTCCTAGGTCAAATAATGACTATGAATATTAAATTTGAGAAATCTGGTGATGTGGTCTCAATTACTTTCTTTATTTTTGAAAATTGTTTCTAGAACAGTGTAGAAATTCAATAAATATTTGTTGAATAAATAAATGAACAACTATCTTTAGTGACTATTACTTATTTTAATTGGAGTAAGATGCACATTAAATTTCTTTGCTTTTTATTTTAGTAAGTAGAAAGATTTTGAATTGGTGTAAATATTATTTTAATTATTTGAAATGTGGCAGGAATTCTAATACATTTGAATAATTTATTGTTTTAAAGTCAAATATGTATGCGTCTTCCATTACTTGTTTTATTTTAGCTGACTGCTATGTCTCCTAGGCTTTAACTTCCAAAGAAAACTCATATCCAGAGGAAGCTGATACAATGATTAAGTCAGCTGAAGGAGAGAAAAAACAAATTGAAGAGCAACAGAATAAACAGCAGGCCATTTCAGAGAAAGATAGGGTAATCCAGGATTCCAACAAATATATGTTTCTCTGAGCTTACTCTTAGCTTTTTGTGTATCAGTTAAGTTTCTGTCTTTCCTAATATTATATTAAAATTCTTCAGTAGAAACTGAAACTTAAATATACTAAAACTTCTGGGGCCTACTAATTAAAACTTTGAGTAATTGATGACTTAATACATAATTTTAAAAAAGTATTTAAGTTTAGGAAACAAATTATTTTGGAGCATTTTAACATATATTTACATATTGTGGTTATAAATTTAACATACAAATAAATTATAATTCATTCTTACTTATTTTTCATTAACTCCCACTGAACTATTTCTGATCAAAATTTCTTTAGAAATCCTGAGTTGAGATTTAATTTAACATATAGCCTTTCATGGACCCACAAAAGATTCCTAATAAATACTTATGGAATGATTATTGATTGTGATATATCTGATTCTGATTATAAATAAATGTTATAGTGAAATCTGGTATACACATTCCAATACAGTTTTAATTTATTCTATATTCAGGCATATTAATGTTACTGAAGAGTGAGCTGTACAGTCTGGTACTCTGTTCTTTCACAAAAATTATTTGAGTTTTGAAATTCTTCTGTGCAGATTCGGTTTTTTTTGGCTGTGCCTTGTGGCTTGTGGGATCTTAGTTCCCTCACCAGGGTTTGAACCAGGGCCCTCAGCAGTGAGAGCGTGGAGTCCTAACCACTGGACCTCCAGGGAATTCCCTGTACAAATTCTAATATAACTAAAGAGTATAATATTCAGGCCTATATTTATTTATTTATTTATTTTTTGGCTATGTTGGGTCTTTGTTGCTGCGCGCGGGCTTTCTCTAGTTGCCGTGAGCAGCAGCTACTCTGTGTTGCGGTGCGTGGGCTTCTCATTGTGGTGGCTTCTCTTGTTGCGGAGCACGGGCTCTAGGCACACGGGCTTCAGTATTTGTGGCGCACAGGCTTCAGTAGTTGTGGCTCATGGGCTCTAGAATGCAGGCTCAGTAATTGTGGCACCTGGGCTTAGTTGCTCCACGTCATGTGGGATCTTCCCAGACCAGGGCTCGAACCCGTGTCCCCTGCATTGGCAGGTGGATTCTTAACCACTGTGCCACCAGGGAAGCCCCTGAGCCTATATTTATTAAAATGTGTTTTTAATTTAAGCTTTGTCCAATCTTTAATTAATAAAATAATGGTTAATGCTGCAAGGTAATATAGTAGCATACTTTTTTTTTTAGTACTGAAAAGAGATTAACACCATTATAAAAGCAATCCAAACTAACAGATTCTAAAACATGTATCATGGATTTTTAGCAATTAAAATATAGTTTAATTACTGATATAATAATGATGGGTATACTTGAAGTGTTGCTGAAGATTTGAATTCAACTAATTTTTTTTTTGCATTTTCTTTTTTTATTCTTCTCCATACTTCTTTCCAAAATGATAGGGGAATGCATTTTTCAAAGAAGGGAAATATGAAAGAGCAATTGAATGCTATACTCGAGGGATAGCAGCAGATGGTGCTAATGCCCTTCTTCCAGCTAACAGAGCAATGGCCTATCTGAAGATTCAGAAGTAAGTATTGGTTACTTTTAATTCTTTTCAAGATGAAAAATGAAATTTACCATAAATTGGCATATTAGCTAAATAATAAATTTAAATTTAATTCATTTACTCCTAAGCATTAAAGTTAGAGAGAGAGAGAGTGTGTGTGTGTGTCATAATACATATTCAGTAAAAGTTAGCTCTAAAATATTATTCCAGTTTTAATGCTCTGGCATTTCACAATTTAACACTTCTTTAATTTCTTTATGTTATTCTGAATTAGTAATTTGAAAGTTATTTTTAACCTCAGAACCCTTTGGGCAGAATCTTATCTGGAAGTGTATACATATATAACAAAAGGGAATTGCTGTCATTGAAACTGCTGATTGATTACATATACAACTAAAACTTGGTCCTGTGATACTAACCACATACTCCTGGATGCACTCAAGGGCTCCATGTTGGACAGTCAGCAGGATAATATCTGATGACAGAAACTATGTCTTTGGGGCTTCCCTGGTGGCACAGTGGTTGGGAGTCTGCCTGCCGGTGCAGGGGACATTGGTTCGAGCCCTGGTCTGGGAGGATCCCGCATGCCGCGGAGCGGCTGGGCCCGTGAGCCACAATTACTGAGCCTGCGCGTCTGGAGCCTGTGCTCCGCAACAAGAGGGGCCAAAATAGTGAGAGGCCCGCGCACCGCAATGAAGAGTGGCCCCCGCTTGCCACAACTAGAGAAAGCCCTCGCACAGAAACAAAGACCCAACACAGCCATAAATAAATTAATTAAATAAATTAAAAAAACACACATATAAAAAAAAAAAGAAACTATGTCTTTGAATCTGTTGTAATAATACTTTACCCACTAGTTACAGAATTAAAAATTCCTATAAATATTATAGGTAAGGATTCTAAACTTTTTTGGTGCCATAGACCGCTTTGGCTGCATGGTGCACCTTTCGCAAGATAATATTTTTAACTGAGTAATTATACATTTAGGATTACAAAGGAAATCAACTATGTTGAAATAGAGTTTTAAAAATATTAAAATTTGTGATACATTGGTATACATACTTTTAAAAATTAACATAGTACAAAATGAGAAACTATGTTTAAAATACAGGCAAGTTAAAAATAAATAAAAATACAGGCAAGTTAAAGTTAAAATATTTTTTAAAGATGTATTATTGTGAAAGTTTGAATAAAGCTACTAGAATTTGTGGGTGTTCTTTGACACATCTTCCACATATTGATCAACCAGTATGTCTAGGGAATGCCCAGAAAGCAGCACAGATGATTACATTATACCAGTGTGATAACATATGGCTTCATTCTTTGGCATCTGAGTGACTGCTAGGGACAGAGTTGCCTGGTAGTTGGCCAGCTGTGTCGTAGAGCATTTATAAACAGGGGTACTATGATCACATGCAAACAAACAGCAGGTTAAACTACCACTGTATTCCTGAAATAGTTGTGGTATCTCAAAGATGTCTGTACCAAATGTAATGTGATATGAAAATAACTGATTTTTACTGGTGACAAAGTCATAGGTACTGTTTTTAGTACTGTGGTTTGTTATCTACAGTTGTAATCAAAAGGAAAGCTGCATTTCATTTAAAAGTTAATGAAAATAAGGGTACGGTATTTTTCCCATCCAAGTTTTCAGATCTCTCACAGGATCTCAGGATAGGAACCTCTATCATATAAGAAAATTTTGATTGTATATTTAACCTCATTGAAACTAATAGACACATTAGAAGTGTATTATTTAATTTTCTAAATTTTTTTATTTTTTTTGAATTTTTATTTTTTTATTAGTTTCTGCTTGATAACCAAGTGAATCAGATATACATATACATCTGTTCCCATATCCCTTCCCTCTTGCGTCTTCCTCCCTCCCACCTTCCCTATCCCACCCCTCCAGGCGGTCACAAAGCACCGAGCTGATCTCCCTGTGCTATGCGGCTGCTTCCCACTAGCTATCTACCTTACGTTTGGTAGTGTATATATGTCCATGCCTCTCTCTCACTTTGTCACAGCTTACCCTTCCCCCTCCCCATATCCTCAAGTCCATTCTCAAGTAGGTCTGTGTCTTTATTCCTGTTTTACCCCTAGGTTCTTCATGACATTTTTTTTTTCTTAAATTCCATATATATGTGTTAGCATATGGTATTTGTCTTTCTCTTTCTGACTTCACTCTGTATGACAGACTCTAGGTCTATCCACCTCATTACAAATAGCTCAATTTCATTTCTTTTTATGGCTGAGTAATATTCCATTGTATATATGTGCCACATTTCCTTTATCCATTCATCTGATGATGGACGCTTAGGTTGTTTCCATCTCTGGGCTATTGTAAATAGAGCTACAATGAACATTTTGGTACATGAGTCTTTTTGAATTATGGTTTTCTCAGGGTATATGCCCAGTAGTGGGATTGCTGGGTCATATGGTAGTTCTGTTTGTAGTTTTTTAAGGAACCTCCATACTGCTTGTTCTCCATAGTGGCTGTACCAATTCACATTCCCACCAGCAGTGCAAGAGTGTTCCCTTTTCTCCACACCCTCTCCAGCATTTATTGTTTCTAGATTTCTTGATGATGGCCATTCTGACTGGTGTGAGATGATATCTCATTGTAGTTTTGATTTGCATTTCTCTAATGATTAATGATATTGAGCATTCTTTCACGTGTTTGTTGGCAATCTGTATATTTTCTTTGGAGAAATGCCTATTTAAGTCTTCTGCCCATTTTTGGATTGGGTTGTTTGTTTTTTTGCTATTGAGCTGCATGAGCTGCTTATAAATTTTGGAGATTAATCCTTTGTCAGTTGCTTCATTTGCAAATATTTTCTCCCATCCTGAGGGTTGTCTTTTGGTCTTGTTTATGGTTTCCTTTGCTGTGCAAAAGCTTTGAAGTTTCATTAGGTCCCATTTGTTTATTTTTGTTTTTATTTCCATTTCTCTAGGACATGGGTCAAAAAGGATCTTGCTGTGATCTGTGTCACAGAGTGTTCTGCCTATGTTTTCCTCTAAGAGTTTGATAGTTTCTGACCTTACATTTAGGTCTTTAATCCATTTTGAGCTTATTTTTGTGTATGGTGTTAGGGAGTGATCTAATCTCATACTTTTACATGTCCGTGTCCAGTTTTCCCAGCACCACTTATTGAAGAGGCTGTCCTTTCTCCACTGTACATTCCTGCCTCCTTTATCAAAGATAAGGTGACCATATGTGCGTGGGTTTATCTCTGGGCTTTCTATTCTGTTCCATTGATCTATCTTTCTGTTTTTGTGCCAGTACCATACTGTCTTGATTACTGTAGCTTTGTAGTATAGTCTGAAGTCAGGGAGCCTGATTCCTCCAGCTCCGTTTTTCGTTCTCAAGATTGCTTTGGCTATTCGGGGTCTTCTGTTTTTCCAAACAAATTTTGAAATATTTTGTTCTAGTTCTGTGAACAATGCCAGTGGTAGTTTGATAGGGATTGCACTGAATTTGTAGATTGCTTTGGGTAGTAGAGTCATTTTCACAATATTGATTCTTCCAATCCAGGAACATGGTATATCTCTCCATCTATTTGTATCATCTTTAATTTCTTTCATCAGTGTCTTATAATTTTCTGCATACAGGTCTTTTGTCTCCTTAGGTAGGTTTATTCCTAGATATTTTATTCTTTTTGTTGCAGTGGTAAATGGGAGTGTTTTCTTGATTTCACTTTCAGATTTTTCATCATTAGTGAATAGGAATGCCAGAGATTTCTGTGCATTAATTTTGTATCCTGCTACTTTACCAAATTCATTGATTAGCTCTAATAGTTTTCTGGTAGTATCTTTAGGGTTCTCTATGTATAGTATCATGTCATCTGCAAACAGTGACAGCTTTATTTCTTCTTTTCCGATTTGGATTCCTTTTATTTCCTTTTCTTCTCTGATTGCTGTGGCTAAAACTTCCAAAACTATGTTGAATAAGAGTGGTGAGAGTGGGCAGCCTTGTCTTGTTCCTGATCTTAGTGGAAATGGTTTCAGTTTTTCATCATTGAGGACGATGTTGGCTGTGGGTTTGTCATATATGGCCTTTATTATGTTGAGGAAAGTTCCCTCTATGCCTACTTTCTGCAGGGTTTTTATCATAAATGGGGGTTGAATTTTGTCGAAAGCTTTCTCTGCATCTATTGAGATGATCATATGGTTTTTCTCCTTCAGTTTGTTAATATGGTATATCACGTTGATTGATTTGCGTATATTGAAGAATCCTTGCATTCCTGGAATAAACCCCACTTGATCATGGTGTATGATCCTTTTAATGTGCTGTTGGATTCTGTTTGCTAGTATTTTGTTGAGGATTTTTACATCTCTGTTCATCAGTGATATTGGCCTGTAGGCTTCTTTCTTTGAGACATCTTTGTCTGGTTTTGTCTGGAAGAATTTGAGAAGGATAGGTGTTAGCTCTTCTCTAAATGTTTGATAGAATTTGCCTGTGAAGTCATCTGGTCCTGGGCTTTTGTTTGTTGTAAGATTTTTAATCACAGTCTCAATTTCAGTGCTTGTTTTTGGTCTGTTTATATTTTCTATTTCTTCCTGGTTCAATCTTGGAACGTTGTGCCTTTCTAAGAATTTGTTCATTTCTTCCAGGTTGTCCATTTTATTCACATATAGTTGCTTGTAGTAATCTCTCATGATCCTTTGTATTTCTGCAGTGTCAGTTGTTGCTTCTCCTTTTTCATTTCTAATTCTATTGATTTGAGTCTTCTCCCTTTTTTTCTTGATGAGTCTGGCTAATGGTTTATCAATTTTATTTATCTTCTCAAAGAACCAGCTTTTAGTTTTATTGATGTTTGCTATTGTTTCCTTCATTTCTTTTTCATTTATTTCTGATCTGATCTTTATGATTTCTTTCCTCTTGTTAACTTTGGGGTTTTTTTTGTTCTTCTTTCTTTAATTGCTTTAGGTGTAAGATTAGGTTGTTTATTTGAGATGTTTCTTGTTTCTTGAGGTAGGATTGTATTGCTATAAACTTCCCTCTTAGAACTGCTTTTGCTGCATCCCATTGGTTTTGGGTCGTCGTGTTTTCATTGTCATTTGTTTCTAGGTATTTTTCAGTGATCTCTTGGTTGTTAAGTAGTGTATTGTTTAGCGTCCATATGCTTGTACTTTTTACAGATTTTTTCCTGTAATTGATGTGTAGTCTCATGGTGTTGTGGTTGGAAAACATACTTGATGGGATTTCAGTTTTCTTAAATTTATCAGGAGTTGATTTATGACCCAAGATATGATCTGTCCTGGAGAATGTTCCATGATCACTTGAGAAGAAAGTGTATTCTGTTGTTTTTGGATGAAATGTCCTATAAATATCAATTAATCCCATCTTGTTTAATGTATCATTTAAAGCTTGTGTTTCCTTGTTTATTTTCATTTTGGATGATCTGTCCATTGGTGAAAGTGGGGTGTTAAAGTCCCCTACTATGATTGTGTTACTGTCGATTTCCCCTTTTATGGCTGTTAGCATTTGCCTTATGTATTGAGGTGCTCCTATGTTCGGTGCATAAATACTTACAATTGTTATATCTTCTTCTTGTATTGATCCCTTGATCATTATGTAGTGTCCTTCTTTGTCTCTTGTAATAGTCTTTATTTTAAAGTCTATTTTGTCTGATATGAGAATTGCTACTCCAGCTTTCTTCTGATTTCCATTTGCATGGAATATCTTTTTTCCATCCCCTCACTTTCACTCTGTATGTGTCCCTAGTTCTGAAGTGGGTCTTTTGTAGACAGCATATATATGGGTTTTGTTTTTGTATCCATTCAGCCAGTCTGTGTCTTTTGGTTGGGGCATTTAATCCATTTACATTTAAGGTGATTATCAATATGTATGTCCCTATTACCATTTTCTTAATTGTTTTGGGTTTGTTATTGTAGGTCTTTTCCTTCTCTTGTGTTTCTTGCCTAGAGAAGTTCCTTTAGCATTTGTTGTAAAGCTGGTTTGGTGGTGCTGAATTCTCTTAGCTTTGGCTTGTCTGTAAAGCTTTTGATTTCTCTATCGAAGCTGAATGAGATCCTTGCTGGGTAGAGTGATCTTGGTTGTAGGTTTTTCCCTTTCGTCACTTTAAATATGTCCTGCCACTCCATTGTGGCTTGCAGAGTTTCTGCTGAAAGATAAGCTGTTAACCTTATGGGGATTCTCTTATATGTTATTTGTTGTTTTTCCCTTGCTGCTTTTAATATTTTTTCTTTGTATTTAATTTTTGATACAGTGATTAATATGTGTCCTGGCGTGTTTCTCCTTGGATTTATCCCATATGGGACTCACTGCGCTTCCTGGCCTTGACTATTTCCTTTCCCATGTTAGGGAAGTTTTCAACTCTAATCTCTTCAAATATTTTCTCAGTCCCTTTCTTTTTCTCTTTTTCTTCTGGGACCCCTATAATTTGAATGTTGGTGCATTTAATGTTGTCCCAGAGGTCTCTGAGACTGTCATCCATTCTTTTCATTCATTTTTCTTTATTCTGCTCTGCAGTAGTTATTTCCACTATTTTATCTTACAGGTCACTTATCCGTTCTTCTGCCTCAGTTTTTCTGCTATTGATTCCTTTTAGATAATTTTTAATTTCATTTATTGTGTTGTTCATCATTGTTTGTTTACCCTTTAGTTCTTCTAGGTCCTTGTTAAATGTTTCTTGTATTTTCTCCATTCTATTTCCAAGATTTTGGATCATCTTTACTATCATTACTCTGAATTCTTTTTCAGGTAGACTGCCTATTTCCTCTTCAGTTGTTTGGTCTGTTGGGTTTTTATCTTGCTCTTTCATCTGCTGGTGTGTTTCTCCATCTTCTCATTTTGCTTAACTTACTGTGTTTGGGGTCTCCTTTTCGCAGACTGCAGGTTTGTAGTTCCTATTGTTTTTGGTGTCTTCCCGAAGTGGCTAACACTGGTTCAGTGGGTTGTGTAGGGTTCCTGGTGGAGGGGACTGGTGCCTGTGTTCTGGTGGATGAGGCTGGATCTTGTCTTTCTGGTGGGCAGGTCCGTGTCCGGTGGTGTGTTTTGGGGTGTTTGTGACCTTATTATGATTTTAGGCAGCCTCTCTGCTAATGGGTGGGGTTGTATTCCTATCTTGCTAGTTGTTTGGCATAGGGTGTCCAGCACTGTAGCTTGCTGTGCGTTGAGTGGAGCTGGGTCTTAGCATTGAGATGGAGATCCCCGGGAGAGCTTTCGCCATTTGATATTACGTGGATCTGAGAGGTCTCTGGTGGACCAATGTCCTGAACTTGGCTCTCCCACCTCAGAGGCACAGGCCTGACACCTGGCTGGAGCAGCAAGACCCTGTCAGGCACATGGCTCAGAAGAAAAGGGAGAAAAAAAGAAAGAGAAAAAAAAAGAAACAAAATAAAGTTATTAAAATAAAAAAATTAAAAAGTAATAAAAAAAGAAAAGAAAAAAAAAAGAGAGCAACCAAACCAAAAAACAAATCTACCAATGATAACAAATGCTAAAAACTATACAAAAAAACCCTCCAAAATTAACGGACAGACAGAACCCTAGGACAAATGGTAAAAGCAAAGCTATGCAGACAAAATCACACACAGAAGCTTACACATACACACTCACAAAAAGAGAAAAAGGAAAAAAATATATCGTTGCTCCCAAAGTCCACCTCCTGAATTTGGGATGATTCGTTGTCTATTCAGGTATTCCACAGATGCAGGGTACATCAAGCTGATTGTGGAGATTTAATCCACTGCTCCTGAGGCTTCTGGGAGGGATTTCCCTTTCTCTTCTTTGCTCGCACAGCTACCAGCGTTCATCTTTGGATTTGGATCCACCTCTGTCTGTAGGTCGCCTGAGGCCGTCTGTTCTTAGCTCAGACAGGATGGGGTTAAAGGAGCAGCTGATTAGGGGGCTCTGGCTCACTCAGGCTGGGGGGAGGGAGGGGTATGGATGTGGGATGAGCCTGCGGCGGCAGAGGCCAGCAGGACATTGCAACAACCTGAGGCACGCTGTGCGTTCTCCTGGGAAAGTTGTCCCTGGATCACGGGACCCTGGCAGTGGCGGCTGCACAGGCTCTCGGGAGGGGAGGTGTGGATAGTGACCTGTGCTTGCACACAGGCTTCTTGGTGGCTGCAGTAGCAGCCTTAGCATCTCATGCCCGTCTCTGGGGTCCATGCTGATAGCCACAGCTCGTGCCCATCTCTGGAGCTCGTTTTGGCGGTGCTCTGAATCCCCTTTCTTCGTGCACCCGGAAACAATGGTCTCTTGCCTTTTAGGCAGGTCCAGACTTTTTCCCGGACTCCCTCCCATCTAGCCGTGGTGCACTGGCCCCTCAGGCTGTGTTCATGCAGCCAACCCCAGTCCTCTCCCTGCGATCCGACCGAAGCCCGAGCCTCAGCTCCCAGCCCCACCCGCCCCAGCGGGTGAGCAGACAAGCCTCTCGGGCTGGTGAGTGCTGGTTGGCACCGATCCTCTGTGTGGGAATCTCTCTGCTTTGCCTTCCGCACCCCTGTGGCTGCGCTCTCCTCTGTGGCTCCGAAGCTTCCCCTCCACCACCCCCCGTCTCCATCAGTGAAGGGTCTTCCTAGTGTGTGGAAACCTTTCCTCCTTCACAGCTTCCTCCCAGAGGTGCAGGTTCCGTCCCTATTCTTTTGTCTCTGTTTTTTCATTTTTCTTTTGCCCTACCCAGGTATGTGGGGAGTTTCTTGCCTTTTGGGAGATCTGAGGTCTTCTGCCAGAGTTCAGTAGGTGTTCTGTAGGGGTTGTTCCACATGTAGATGTATTTCTGATGTATTTGTGGGGAGGAAGGTGATCTCCACGTCTTACTCTTCCGCCAGCTTGAAGGTCTCCCTATGTGACTCTTATTTGTATCTTTTTCTAGTGTGTCTTTTAGATTCAGTTAGTATCAGAAGTTTTCTCTGCTACATGGTGACTGCTGTCAGATGTTATAGACTAGATGAGGAGCAAGGAAAAGAGCAACTCTTTCAAACAGGAGTTTGAACTGAACCGAGATCTAAAGGGATAGTGTGATTAGTGAGGTGAAAAAACAGGGCAAGTGTCCTCGTGCAGGTTCAGAGGCACAGGAGTGGGAAACTCCATGGTACCTCTGGAAAGGACAAGTGGTCCATATGATGGCTGATATGCAGGGGCAGTGGCAGAGATAAGGCTGGAGCGTCATGCAAGCCCCCGACTTTGTGCTCTGCAGTCTTTATTGTAAAAAATGTGGGGACCATGCAGTATCTTGAATGGGAGAATGATATAATCAGTCAAGTAGAAAATATACTGGTTGGGGCATGGACACAAACACACACAAACATGTTCTTCCTCTTGTTGAAAAGTGAAAATTCAGAGGTGTTTAATCTTTTTCACACTAGGTCTTGTTTTGAAGGTAGAATGGTATTCACTTAGGCCTTGGGAAGAATGTGATCACAGAAGATTCTTTTTTTAAAAAATATTTTTTATTATGAAACTTTTCATAATAAACTCTATGTACCAAATCATCTAGTGTTCACTAGCCATACCTATTTTGTCATATTTGTTCAGTTTTTTCCCCCTGAATTATTGTAAAGCAAATTAGAGACATTATAATATTTCATCCCTAAAGGATGTTTCATACATAACCACAATACCATTATTATGCCAAATGAATTCACAATAATTCATTAATGTCATTTTAATGTATATGAGGGTCTCAAGTTTTTTCTGTTGTTTTTTTTTTAGCCTTTCTTAGCTTTTCGTTGTCATAAAGCAGTACTCAGACTGAATTAATTGCTGGTTGCATGACTGAGTAGAATTTATGAACAGTAGAATATATGAAAAGTATGAGATGATACGCTTTGACGTATATAATGAATCCTAAGTTCTGAGTGTGCTGTTTTCCTTAGGTGATGTGTACTGTGGGTAAATAGTAATGAAGTTTGGAGGTTTAATGCCAGTTATACTTTTTACTATCGTACCTGTACGTACTGAGAGTTGGAGGGGAGGCACACTGCCAGCAGTGGTGTTCTTTTGTCTGTTCTACTCATTCTACTCATAATGTATCATCATTAATTTCATCCTTCCAGCAGACTCTTTCCTGACTTGCCCTTAATCTGATACCTTCTCTCTCCTCACCAGATGATTCCAAAATTTGGTGAGAATAAAAAATTTAAAAATTAGTCTTTTCCCTCAAACACAGATTTGGGAGCTGGTAATTGAAATTATATGTATATTTTTATATTAGAAACTGAGTTTATATGAAGTTTTCTGTAAGCTACGTTTTTCTACTTGGTCATTTTATCATGTTTAATAGGTATGAAGAGGCTGAAGAAGACTGCACACAAGCCATTTTATTAGATGGCTCATATTCTAAAGCTTTTGCCAGAAGGGGAACTGCAAGAACATTTTTGGGAAAGCTCAATGAGGCCAAACAAGGTAAGACTATTTTTATAACACCCGGCCCTCACTCTTCCTGTTGACACTCCTGTTATAGAAGCAGAGATGTGCATAGCTTTCCCATGGTTCAAGGATACAGAACTTAGAAAAGTACATTTTCTTTCACAGTTTAGATCATGAATACATTTGTAGATTTGAAGGAATTCAGCTTCCATAGTGGACCTGGTTATCTTTTAATAGCATACAGCACAATCTGACCAAAATTAATGAAAAATTCGAATTATAGGTGAGAAGGAAAAAAGCAAGAAAAGCAAGAATGAAAAGGGAGTCAGCAACCAGGAGGTAGAGGATAATATGAGACTGTAGTGATGCCCCTGCTTTTTTTCTTGATACTAGTTATTCTTATTTTTTCATGATCTTTTAAGTATTTACTCTGTTAGTCATTTTGAAGAACCAACTTACTTCTCTTGTGTGTTTTCTGTTTTACATATTTCTACTTTTTATTTCCTCCTTCATCTGTCTTTTGGCTTAATTTGCTGGTTTTCTAACTTCTTGACATATCAATACTTATATAATTGTTTTTCAGCCTTTAAATGTTCATTTAAATCTGGCAGTTTAAGTCTGGCTTCAGCTGTAGCCCATGCATTTTTTTATTATGGTAAAATAGACATAACATAAAATTTACTGTTTTAACCATTTTTAAGTGTACAGTTCAGTGGCATTGAGTACATTCACATTGTTGTGCAACCATCACCATTACACATCTCCAGAACTTTTTCATCATTACATTCTGAACATTCTACCCTTTTGACAATAACTCTCCATTCCCCCTTCTTCCAGCCCCTGGTAATCAACATTCTAATTTCTGTCTCTGAATTTGACTATTCTAGTACCTCATGTGAGTAGAATCATACAGTAGTTGTCCTTTCGTGTCTGGCTTATTTCACTTAGCATGTCTCTAAGGCTCATCCATGTTGTACCATATGTCAGACTTTGATTCTTTTTTAAGGCTTAATAATATTCCATTTTCTGGGATTCTCTTAGATTCTGTCTTATGTTTGGTGATTACCCTGTCATTTGTGAACAGTGTGAGTTTTGGTAAGTTAGATGACCTCTAGATCAAGGCCTCAGTTGTTTCACTGTAAAGTGGAGTTGTAGTCATGGTTACATGAGAATTCATATAAAGCAACTAGAATAGCAGTTGGTAAATGTTAGTTCTTATTATTGCTCACCAGTTTCCTAGCATCCTGAGTAAAACTTCTTGAGATAAATGTGGGGTTACTAACTAAATATATAATTTCTTGAACTCCATAAAGTATTTTCACTAATTTATTATATTTCTTAAAAATTCATTTCAGATTTTGAAACTGTTTTACTTCTGGAACCTGGAAATAAGCAGGCAGTGACTGAACTTTCCAAAATTAAAAAGGTATGCATCCTTTCCACCAAAATATGGTCTTATTTTCTGAAGCATAAACACATTTATTTGTTGCATGCTTAAGTTGAGAATATTTTGATAGTCATGATTACAAATTTATTTTCAAGGAATTAATTGAGAAAGGACACTGGGATGATGTCTTTCTTGATTCTACTCAAAGGCAAAACGTGATAAAACCCATTGATAATCCACCTCATCTTGGATCAACGGTAACTAAAGCCCTTTAATTTTTTCCCTTGCTATTTAAATATCAGTGTTCTATTAATAAGAGCTGAAAACAAATGTTGAATTAGTAGACTCTGAAAAGAAATTAGTAGACTCTGAAAAGTAAAGCCCTTTAATTTTTTCCCTTGCTATTTAAATATCAGTGTTCTATTAATAAGAGCTGAAAACAAATGTTGAATTAGTAGACTCTGAAAAGAAATGTTGAAATCTCTTCCAAGAGCCATTTTTAGAATCTTTAAAAAATACTTCTTAGGAATATTGACATAATCAAATTGGGGAAAATTGAGCTGCTTAAAGTTCTGGGGTAACTTTTTAAAGTGACTTTTAATTTAACACTAAATATTTCTACATATTTTCTGGCTTTAAAGGAATCTGGAGCAGTTTTACATTTTGTAATTAAATATTTTTACTTCTATTACTGTTATTTGAGATTGGGATTTTATTACAGTAGTCTTTCATCTTCTGTGGGGTTTGATCTAAAGTTAGCACTTTGGCAAAAATCTAGTACAGGCATACCTTGTTTTTATTGCACTTTGCAGATACTGCGTTTTTTACAAATTGAAGGTTTGTGGCAACCCTGTGCTGAGCAAGTCTATCAGCGCCATTTTTCCAATAGCATTTTCTTACTTCATGTCTTTGTGTCACATTTTGGTAATTTTTGCAATATTTCAAACTTTTTCATTACTATCATATTTGTTATGGTGATCTGTGATCAGTGATCTTTGTTACTATTGCAAAAAGACTTGCTGAAGGCTCAGATGATGGTTAGCATTTTTTTTGCAATAAAGTATTTTTTAATTAAGGTATGTACATTTTTTAAAGACATAATGCTATTACACACTTAAAAGAGTACAGTATAGTGTAAACATAACTTTTATATGCATTGAGAAACCAAAGGATTTATGTGACTTGCTTTATTGCAATATTCACTTTATTGTGGTGGTCTGTAACTGAACCTGCAATATCTCCAAGGTATTGCCTGTATAAGCAGAATTATTCTTAAGAATATACACTGCACATTGTTTTTGGTATACCATACTGTTTTTCATTAAATCCAACAAAGCCAGTTTTTTCCTGTAATATTGGAACAGAAAGAGTAGCTGGTAAAATTCAGTGGTTTGTTTTGTTTATATATATATATATAGTGTGTGTGTGACTCTATAGTAACTTCTAACATTTACATGGTATTATATATAGAAATTATGAAAGATAAAATGCATATAGAAAAGTACACAGAACAAATTAAGATTTAAAGAATAAAGTGAACACCTATGAAACCACCAACCAGGTCAAAAAATTGAAAGGTATCAGCCTCCAAAAATCTCCCTCTGTGCCCCTCACTGATCATGATCTCCCTGCACCCTAGAAGTAACTGTTATGCATGGATGATGCTTTGAGAGAAATAACAATTTTACAAGGAAGTCGGAGCAGATATTTTTATCCTCCTTTTACAAAGGAAGAAGGTGAGGCAAAGAAAGTTTGTGTTTTGTCAAGTTCATAGTTCAAGTTAATAACAGATAGAGGAATTCTGTGTTTAATATTTTTCTTGGGTTCTTATTTTGACTTTATTCTTGAATTTTCTGAGATAATAATTGTTTCATGTGCCAGGCATAAATCTTAGTTGCTTTCATACATTTTCATACATCATGTTCATTTTCATACATCATATTCACTTGCTATTATTCTATTCTTAACCATAAAGGTGATTAAATGTTTAATCCAATGTGATTTAAACTTTTATCTCTTTGTAAAACTTTGTCACAGAAGTTAATTCAAAAGTTAAAAACAAAGCCTTTGTCAGACTTTTGCTGTCCATAATTATAAAGACATTACCATGTGGTAAATCAGATATCTGTGTATGGAAGAATGTCCCATGGCCAGTATACCCTAAACAGCTTTTATAAATCTGTTGGGTTCTCTTCTCCCTCAGTTTAAAAATCAGTTTATGTTAATAGTTGTGAAAATGCAACATAAATTTGAATCTTTTGTGGCTGGATCGCAAAACAGAACACCTTCATGAATTGAGAGATCTAGGGTAAACCATTTTGTAACTGATCCAACAGAAACAAAATCATTATCCTAGTGGGAAGGGGAAATAATTGCTATTTATTTTTGTAATAGGTCTCCATTTTAAAAAGTGGGCATTATTTAAAAAATAGTAGGTGCAGTTTGGTATGATGCTTTTGAGTTGATCTGAGCCCCATTTCATAAGCTTTAAACTTAAGTTGAGAATAACTCACAGGTTAGTTGAGATCAAAGGAAATAATGTCCAATAATGCTAAGGCAGTTTCACGTAAAACACATGTTAATTTCCTTTTCAGTCATATATGTGTGAGGCCACCTGGACACTGAGGAAGGTGGTCAGGAAAGAAAGGAAGGCCCAGGAGGTGGAGAAAAAAGAGTCCTGGGGTTACTTTATTCAAGCGAGAGGCTCGGTTGGGGTGTCCTGTGCTTGAGGGTGTGCAGCGGGGAGTACGGTTAATATATCTTCTCTAGAGAGACTGTAGGAGAGCAGTAATGTAGGTCAGCTGGGCCTGGGGTTCCTAGGTAGGATGGTAGTAAATGAGAGTTTGTCCTGATCTCTTGGTCTCCACTAAAATATTTTATTTTTTTCGTTTTCCTGTTTTCCCATGTCAAAATTTCATGCTTGGTCCTTTGTCTCTTTCTCCTTTTCTGTTTATTCTTTTTTTAAAAAAATATTTTATTTATTTATTTATTTGTTTTTGGCTGTGTTGGGTCTTTGTTGCTGCACGCAGGCTTTCTCTAGTTGCGGCAAGCGGGGGCTACTCTTCATTGCGGTGCGTGGGTGCCTCATTGCCGTGGCTTCTCTCGTTGTGGAGCACCAGCTCGAGGTGCGTGGGTTTCAGTAGTTGCCACTCGTGGGCTCAGTAGTTGTGGCTCGTGGGCTCTAGAGTGCAGGCTCAGTAGTTGTGGCGCATGGGCTTAGTTGCTCTGCGGCATGTGGGATCTTCCCGAACCAGGGCTCAAACCCATGTCCCCTGCATTGGCAGGCGGATTCTTAACCACTGCACCACCAGGGAATCCCTCTGTTTATTCTTATTTCTCTTTTCTTTTTCTTGAAATGGTATAATATAGAGTTAAATAAAATGTATGCTTCTAAATCTTAATTTAAAAAGAGATGAATTGATCCTTTCATATTTTCTTAGATCTTTCAACTGTAGTGGTACCTTTTGTGTTTCACTCCTGTTACTAGCATACTGTCATCCCCTCATCCCTCCCAGCCATCAGTAGCATTGAGCAGCTCTCAGTAGCCACTGGTCTACCCTGAAAGAGATCATCTGTTAGGAAATTCATTAACTAGGATCATGTTTGCACCTCTGTTGTCAATGAAAGGATTTGGTTTTAAATGGAACTGCATTGATACAATTCAGTAGTTATAGTCTATTTTTTTTATAGTCTGTTCTTTAACACTGTTTTTTAACACTAACACATATCCATTCTTGGTCAATATCTTGATAGCAAACTATTGGTGTTGATAGTTATCAGCAAAGCAAAGGCCTTAGATTAACATGATTATCCTTAAAGATAGAACCACTAACAGGATTCTGTTAACAGACTTTTAATAGCTTTTTTATTTATGTGCATTCATCTAGTAACAGTCAGTTGTCAACCAGTAGGTCTTTTCTTAGTTATACTAATGGAATGCCTGG
The DNA here is from genome assembly GCF_964341445.2 of Mesoplodon mirus. Classification (NCBI taxonomy): domain Eukaryota; kingdom Metazoa; phylum Chordata; class Mammalia; order Artiodactyla; family Ziphiidae; genus Mesoplodon; species Mesoplodon mirus. Next base: position 54,340,469 of record NC_138987.1, on the reverse strand, counting down.
TTTTAACACTGAGTTTAGTATATATGTCAAGAGTTTTTATATTTACAGCTTTCTGATTTAAAATTCAACTCTACAGTTGGAATGAAAACTTAGAGTATACTGAAGAACGTCTTTTATTAAAAAGCAAAGAGTATTACATGTAAACTTAGGAAGAAGTTTAAAATATTTGCCACCTGTTATGATTGAAATAAATAGTGAATGCTATTTATTTTAATAAATTAAAAACCATTATTGTGGTCAAGTACTTACCAACTTTGTGTAAATTATTTGGCAAATCTTTAATTCTAGGCTGGTTTTATCCAGCAGTTAGAGGATGCAGTTAGGTTTTTGTTTTTGTTTTTTAAAATATTTATTTATTTACTTATTTGGCTGCATCAGATCTTAGTTGCAGGATGTTCGTTGCGGCATGCAGGATCTTTTCTTTCATACAGAATGCAGGTTATTGCCTGGCCATGTTCTACTTGCCTTCAGCCCACAATACTGATGTCACTTGGTCATATTTTTTTCTTAGCTTTGTTTCCTCTAGGATAAACTTCAAACTCCTTGATACAGCACACAAGTCCCTTTATAAGCTGCCTTTAAGGAGCCCTTCAGGCTTTATCTCCACCTCTCCTCCCCTTGCACCAGCCCTACTGGACTTCTCACCTTTCCACTGACCATGCCATACCCTTCAACACTGCCATTCCTGGGTACTTTTTCTGTGAAGCCCCCGATGTCAATTTTTATCTTCCTTCCTCTGTTCTTTTAGCACTTTGTACCTGTACCTTTTTTTTTTTTTTTTTTTTGCGGTACGCGGGCCTCTCACTGTTGTGGCCTCTCCCGCTGCGGAGCACAGGCTCCGGACGCACAGGCTCAGCGGCCATGGCTCACGGGCCCAGCCGCTCCACGGCATGTGGGATCTTCCCGGACTGGGGCACGAACCCGTGTCCCCTGCATTGGCAGGTGGACTCTCAACCACTGCGCCACCGGGGAAGCCCTGTACCTGTACCTTTTATAGTGCATGTTCCATTGCCTTGTAATTATTTATATATGCATCTTCTTTCCCCCATTTAGCCCTACATATGGTAGTAGTCTGGCAGTATGACTCCAAATTGAATTTACTTACAACTCGGATATTGGCTGTAAAAACACTGTAACCTTTTAATTTGTGTCCCTAAAATAGGAAACCTTTGTATGTTGATGCAAAGAATTGATTTTAATTGTTTTAGAAACCACTCACGAAGCTTATTATTGAAGAAACTGGTAATTTGATACAGACTGTTGATGTGCCAGATAGCACTGCTGCTGCTCCAGAGCATAATCCTGTTAATCCAGCAAAGGCAACAGCAGCCACTGGCACAAGTAAGAAGAACTCAAGCCAAGATGACCTTTTGCCCACAAGTGATATCCCAAAAGCAAAAGTATTGAGGATAGAAGAAATCAGTGATACTTCAGCTCTGCAGTGAGTAGAAATACTTTTATTTGGTAGTCATCTAGAATGGTAGTAATCCCACTAGAAAATTGATACTGCTGATGAGACTTCTGGTTTGTACTCATCCACATAGTTTTCTGAACTATCCAACTTTACACTGTAGTTTTTCTTTTAACTGTAAGAGAGGTTTTGCTGAAGGAATGATCACTATTCCTTTACCACACCGAGGACTTTAGAAATAAGAGAAAGTATCTTTTTTTAAAAAAATATTTTAATTTTATTGGAGTATAGTAGATTTACAATGTTGTGTTAGTTTCAGGTATATAGCAAAGTGATTCAGTTACACATATACATATATTCATTCTTTTTTAGATTCTTTCTCAATGTAGATTATAACAGAATATTGAGTAGAGTTCCCTGTGCTATACAGTAGGTCCTTGTTGCTTATTGATCTTACATATAGTAGTTTTTGTATGTTCATCTCAAGCTCCTGATTTATCCCTCCTGCCCCACGTTTCCCCTCTGGTAATGCTAAGTTTGTTTTCAGTATCTGTAAGTCCGTTTCTGTTTTATAAATAAGTTCATTTGTATCTTTTTAAAAAAAATTAGATTCCACATATGAGTGGTATCATATGATATTTGTCTTTGACTGACTTCACTTAGTATGATAATCTCTGGGTCCATCCATGTTGCTGTAAATGGCATTATTTCATTATTTTTTATGGCTTAGTAATATTCCATTGTGTGTATGTACCACATCTTATTTACCCATTCCTCTTTCGATGGACATTTAGGTTGCTTCCATGTCCTGGCTGTTGTAAATAGTGCTGCAGTGAACATTGGGGTGCGTGTATCCTTTCAGATTATCATTTTCTCTGGATATATGCCCAGGAATGGGATTGCTGGATCATATGGTAGTTCTGTTTTAAGTTTTTTAAGGAACCTCCATACTGTTCTCCATAGCAGTTGTACCAATTTACATTCCCATCAACAGTGTAGGAGGGTTCCCTTTTCTCCACACCCTCTCCAGTACTTATTGTTTGTAGATTTTTTGATGATGGCCATTCTGACTGGTGTGAGGTGATATCTCACTGTAGTTTTGATTTGCATTTCTCTGATAATTAGTGATGTTGACCATCTTTTCATGTGCATTTTGGCCATCTGTATGTCATCTTTGGAGAAATGTCTGTTTAGATCTTCTGCCCATTTTTTGATTGGGTTGTTTGTTTTTTAGACATAGAGCTGCATGAGCTGTTTGTATATTTTAGAGATTAATCCCTTGTCATTTGCTTCAGTTGCAAATATTTTCTCCCATTCTGTGAGTTCTTTTTGTTTTGTTGATACTTTCCTTTGCTGTGCAGAAACTTTTAAGTTTAATTAGGTCCCATTTGTTTATTTTTGTTTTTATTTTCATTATTCTAGGAGGTGGATCAGAAAAGATATTACTGCAGTTTATGTCAAAGAGTGTTCTGCCTGTGTTTTCCTCTAAGAGTTTTATAGTGTACAGCCTTACATTTAGTTCTTTGATCCATTTTGAGTTTATTTTTGTGTGTGGTATTAGAGAATGTTCTAATTTTATTTTCCTACATGTAGCTGTCCAGTTTTCCCAGTACCATTTATTGAAGAGACTGTCTTTTCTCCATTGTATAGCCTTGCCTCCTTTGTTGTAGATAGTTGACGGTAGGTGTGTTGTGAGTTTATTTCTGGGCTTCCTAGCCTATTTTATTGATCTATATTTCTGTTTTTGTGCCAGTACTGTACTGTTTTGATTACTCTAGCTTTGTAGTATAGTCTGAAGTCAGGGAGTCTGATTCCTCCAGCTCTGTTTTTCTTTCTCAAGATTGCTTTGGCTCTTCAGGGTCTTTTGTGTTTCCATATAAATTAAAAAAATTTTTGCTCTAGTTCTGTGAAAAATGCCATTGGTAATTTGATAGGGATTGCATTAAATCTGTAGATTGCCTTGGGTAGTATAGTCATTTTGACAGTATTGATTTTTCCAATCCAAGAACATGGTATATCCTTCCATCTGTGTCATCTCTGATTTCTTTCATCAGCATCTTATAGTTTTCACAGTAGAGGTCTTTTGTCTCATTAGGTAGGTTTATTCCTAGGTATTTTATTCTTTTTGATACAATGGTAAATGGGAGTGTTTCCTTAATTTCACTGTCAGATCTTTCGTTGTTAGTATATAGGAATGCAGGAGATTTCTGTGTATTAATTTTGTATCCTGCAACTTTACTGAATTAATTGATGAGCTCTAGTAGATTTCTGGTAGCATTTTTAGGATTTTCTATGTATAGCATCATGTCATCTGCAAACAGTGATGAAAGTATCTTGAACAAATTGATTTTGTGCATTTTCTTTTCTAGAACTTCAGTAAATATGTTTCACTTTGTAATTCAGGTTTTTAAATTTTTTATAGGGAAGCTTCATAAACAATGTAGAATTTAGGCATTATCATTATTCTAGCCATTAATATTTAAGATATTCATGGGCTCTTTAAATTTCGTTTGGAATTTTTCAAAAAGTCATGCATTTTCTTAATGATAAGAATATAAAAGACATAGATTAGTAGTTTACTTTGGGGTGTTGAAATTTTATTCATATATTTTTGCATTGCTACTCAACAGTCCTATTAAAAGTTTTTTTTGTTTTAAATTTTGAACTTTAGTAGTTCTGTTTAGAGTGATATTATAGATTGTGGGAAAACTTTAAGCAGGCAGGTTTTTTTTTTTTTTTTTTTAAAGGAGGAAGCATTTCTTCCTTCTTGGAATCTTTCTTGAAACTGTGGTAATTCACATAATTCAGAGTGAAAGGTTGACTTGTGAGTATATGTGATATAATAATTCAGTGTATAGAAATGTTTCGTCAAAAGGTAGCCAGGCTATTAGCCCAGCTCATGAGAATAGTCATTACGTAACCAGCATCTGAAAATTTGCACAAGTATAATCTGTCTTGCCAAAAGTATACATATATTATCAGCTGAAAGAATTTACTACTGGCAGAATATAAATAGATAATACAGTATTAATAAAGTCAGAAATTAAAAAATCTCTGTTGATGTTTCCTTATATAAGCTTTGACTATTTGTGGTTCTTCTCTTTGTTTTTCTTTTTTATTATTATTATTTATTTATTTTTGGCTGCCTTGGGTCTTCATTGCTGCTTGTGGGCTTTCTCTAGTTGCGGTGAGCGGGGGCTACTCTTTGTTGCAGTGCATGGGCTTCTCATTATGGTGGCTTCTCTTGTTACAGAGCATGGGCTCTAGGCCCGTGGGCTCCAGTAGTTGTGGCACGTGGGCTCAGTAGTTGTGGCTCACAGGCTCTAGAGTGCAGGCTCAGTAGTTGTGGCGCATGGGCTTAGTTGCTCCGCGGCATGTGGGATCTTCCCGGGCCAGGGATCAAACCTGTGTCCCCTGCATTGGCAGGCAGATTCTTAACTACGGCGCCACCAGGGAAGCCCTGTGGTTCTTTTCTAATTGTTTGATGCTTCTGAAATATTTCAGACCTGAAGTCAATTTGAAAAAGGATGTATGTCAGCCTTTCAGTGAGAAGATTTCTATAGAGGTGGACAAAACATCTGCTCAGTTTATCAGGGCTGCTCTTCCTCCAGTTCCTGCAAACTCATTTCAGCTTGAATCTGATTTCAGACAACTGAAAAATTCTCCAGATATGTTGTATCAATATTTGAAGGTAAGAGGGAGGAAGCTGGTAGTTCTCCTGTAAGTTAGAGGCCAAAGAACTTCTTTGGTCACTATATAATAATAGTACTATATTTGCTTATAATATGATTGTAGAAAATGCTCTTATCCCTTGCCTGATACATATCCCTTGCCTGGTCAGACCATTTTAAATATTTGCAACCAGTGAACCTCTGAAAAAGGTTCTGTGTTAAATTTTGTTTTCTAAAATAACTTAATCTAATTTCCTACATCATGACTTAAACTTAATTCTTCATCCTTCAAGATGAGGAAAGAAGCTAAAATACATTGAGTGCCTTCTGTGTGCCAAGCAATGCTTGCAATATTTAGGCCGTCAGTCTCCTGAAAATGAGCTTTTTTTGCTCAAGAAAAAGAATTAACTCATGAAATTTACCAAATAATGGATTTTTAGCATTGTCTTTTTCAAGTAGTTCTATTTTTTTTTTTTTTTTTTTTTTTTTTTTTTTTGCGGTATGCGGGCCTCTCACTGTTGTGGCCTCCCCCGTTGCGGAGCACAGGCTCCGGATGCGCAGGCCCAGCGGCCATGGCTCACGGGCCCAGCCGCTCCGCGGCATATGGGATCCTCCCAGACCGGGGCACGAACCCGTATCCCCTGCATCGGCAGGCGGACTCTCAACCACTGCGCCACCAGGGAGGCCCAAGTAGTTCTATTTTTTAAACTCTCTAATTCTTTTTATTGGTCCTTGAGAGCTCTCTTTCATTTCCTGTTTCTGTTGGGTAGTACACATCTCTCCATGAGATTTTTCTCTGTCTTGAACAGAGTGATTATTTTATAGTTCCTCTAACTTTCATTCTTCTATCATAGTTACATTTCAGTGTGACTCCATTATTATTCGTTGAATACTAATGCATAATAGTTATTTTTTACTATGTTGAACTAAGCAATTATTATATAAATAATTTGTGATTGGGAATGTTGCCATAATTTAATTTTCTAACACCTTATATTTTTCCCAAGCAAATTGAACCATCCTTGTATCCCAAGCTGTTTCAGAAAAATCTAGATCCAGATGTATTCAACCATATCATTAAAATTCTGCATGACTTTTACATTGAGTAAGTAAGTTTAGTTATGCTTTCATGTTGTAATGCTCAGCTGTTTCTAGTGATTTGGGAAATTCATTCTTTTTGATGTCATATTACCTTTTGTATAGCAAAATTAGCTCTCTTGTAAATTTAGCTGTTGCAGAAGCTGTAAAGAGATGACAAGTACAAACAATGAAATAGGAAATGATTAGGAGGAAAAATGACTTAAAATTTTTTTTAGAGAAAGGTAGGGTATGGAAGTGACAAATATTATAGCAGATTAATAACGTCAGTGCTGTGCCTCACATTTAAGAATATTACAATTTTTTCAGTTGACTTGATAAAATTCTTCATTTGGACACTTAAAATATAGACAGTATGCAGGGAAAAATGATACATGAAGACCTTATTTATATATAATTAGAAATATTATTTTAGTAAGCAGACTGAATGAGCTGCTTTTAATTGATAATTTGTTTTTTTATTTGGATTATTTCAGGAAAGAAAAGCCATCACTCATCTTTGAAATCTTACAAAGACTTTCTGAACTAAGAAGGTTTGATATGGCAGTGATGTTTATGTCAGAACCTGAGAAGAAAAGTGAGTTCTGTGAAGAAAGCTTTTTCATATCTCTTTATTCTTGTGTGTCCCTTTATTCAACAAATGGTAGCAAATATTTATTGAATGTCAATTGTGTACAAGGTACATACAATTAAATTAATTACAATTAAGCTAATTAAATTGAATTACTATTAAATTAAGTAAAGTTAAATTTTTTGATCCTGACAACAACTTTGTGAGGTGTAGGTATGATTATCATTTTGGTTTTACAAAGGAGGAAACTGAAGCATACACAGGTAAGGAACTTGACCAAGATTCCATAGCTAGGAAGCCAGACCCAGGAGTTAAACCGAGGTGTTCTGGGCTCTTCTACTTGAAAACGCAGTGATAGCGTAATGGTTGAGCTGCTGGCATGATGGAACTCGTGCAGGGTTCCTGCCACAGGAGCTTGCAACTGGGCGTGGGTGCATGGGAGTTCTCTCCCATTTTTTGAGCTAATTTCCTTGAGTTTCTTTGATTTAAGCTGAAATCTCAAAAAAGTGCAGGAGTCAGATGAAGAAGGTGGGAATGTGCAGAGGTTCTGAGGCAGGAGAGAGCAAACTGAGCTTAGAAAATTAAAAGGAGTGCAGTGCGGCTGGATTGTAGAGTTAGAGGGTAAAAAGAGGCAGGTGATGAGCCTGAAGAGCTGGATCCCTTGTTTATTTCTACATCTCAGTCTTTGGCATAAAGTGTCAGTTTTGGAGAACCCTAATTTAAGTAAAATCAAACTATGGAGAAACTTCAATTACAATTGACCCTTGAACAACATGGGAGTTAGGGGCACCAACCCTCCAAACAGTTGAAAATCCACCTACAATTTTATAGTCGGTCCACAGTATCTGAGGTTCCTCATTCACAGATTCAGCCAACCGTGGATCATGTAGTATTGTAGTATTTACTATTGAAAAATATCCGCCTTTAAGTGGATCTGTGCAGTTGAAACCCGTGTTTTTCAAGGGTCAATTGTACTTGGAGTTCTAAGGCTATACTGTAGTTTTAGGAAAAAGAGAAAAATCATTAGAATGCAGGAGTACCAGTTTTTTAGTTTTAGAAATAGCAAAAACTATGATTTTCAGATACTTTCTGGACTAAACATACCTTGGGCTCCTTTTCTGTTTCTTCTTTATGTATGTAGCAGTGACATTGAATCTGAATCACTAAGAAAAATACTCTGTATGTTGAACTTAGGGAAGTGGACATGTAATTTAGAGAGATTCCTAATAGGGGTAAACCAAAAGAAGTTTCTGCTTAATCTTTAATCAGAAACAGTCCCTGAAATTCCCTGAAAGTATTACTGTTTCTTATTACTATTCTGACCTCATTTTTTATCACTTTTTTTAGTCATTCTGCCCCACCGCACTGACTTTGTGTCTTTTTAATATACCAAATTGCCAAACTTCTTATAGCCTCAGGGTCTTTGTGTTTGACTGTTCCCCCTCAGCCTAGACTATCCTCCCCTGCCTCTTCCTCACTTCATTCAGTTTCCACCTAGTAGTCACCTCCTCAGAGACACCTTTCCTCACCGGCCTACTCACAATAACTGCCTGCCTCCCTTTCCTCATCACCCTCTGTCATCTTACCTCGCTTTGTTTTTCTTCATAATACAGAACGAGCTGACAGTATTTTAAGTATTTGTTTATTATTTCTCTCTCCCTAATAGAATGGAAGCTCCATGACAGCAGGAACTTTGTCTACCTTGTTCTTTAGGCCTCAGCGTGTAGAACAGTGCTTAGTACATAATAACCTCTTAGTATAAGTGCATGAGTGAATGGATTTCTTGCCACTATGATGTGATAACTTGAAGTGTGCTCAAAGAATGTGAGTTGGTCCTTCAGACTGGCCTACCAACAGTACTGTCTTGGTGGGGTCACCACTGTCCGCTAAGTTAAACGTGGGAAGCACTTACAGTGGTTCCTGGCATGTAACTTAATATTCAATAAATAGTAGCTGTTGTTGTCTTTTTTATTGTCATTATTATTAAAAACTGTTAGCTAGTTTTAACGTTGAGGAATGTATGAACTCTAATAGCGTTTTCCATAGTGTTGAGTGTAGACCACCCATTTCAGTAGTATGAAAGATAAAGATTTTAAATGACTCATAAGCAAATCTTTTTTAACTTTTAATTGTAATTATAAAAATGTACAGCTTGCCCATCAAACATTCTTGTGAATGTTATTGCTAATTTTTAATTTATAGTAGTGATATAAATTTTTCTTTTAAAATAAAATGATTTAAGTTTTGAAAAAGTTAATTGGAATATTAAATAAGTAAAAGTATACTTGTTACACAGGTCAAAAATCTTTAAGGTAGTACAGAATGAATTATGTTTCATCTGCAAAGTTAATGTCATTGAGGATGTAGGGGAAATTTTTTACTGCCAAAGCAAAATATTCTGCTAAGAAACATCATTGGACTGTTGTATAATTTTCTGTTCTCAGGTTGGCTTTTTAAATATCTGAATTAGAATTTATAAATAATCCTAATGATTGCTTTATAATGTAAAAAATATTTAATTTTTGTTTACTTTTACCTTTAATTTTTGCTTTACTTTTTAAAAATGGAGATTAAAATGAATTTTTTTTCTTTTTCAGTTGCACGTGTATTATTCAATCACATAGACAAATCAGGATTGAATGATAATTCTGTTGAAGAACTCAAGAAAAGATATGGTGGTTGATTTCCATTTTTACTGAAATTATTGCCTTTGGATTTCATATGTAAATTTTTTTCTACTGAAAATAAAATGTTTTGCTTTTTAAGAAAATGATATCATACAGGAGAAGTACTGTTTTTGGACGTAAGCTAACTAAATATAAAGTGAATTGTGATTTAACTAGTGAGAAATATACTTAAATGAACTATTTATCAGTTTTTTTCTGAAAATAAAAATAGAAATAATGAGGTATACTTGTAAAGATTGGTGTTTTATGTCATTTTATTTTATTATTTTTATTAAAAATTTTTTTTTTATTTTTATCTGGCTGCGTTGGGATTTTGTCGCTGCGTTTGGGCTTTCTCTAGTTGTGGCGAACGGGGGCTACTCTTCGTTGCAGCGCACGGGCTTCTCGTTACGGTGGCTTCTCTTGTTGCGGAGCACGGGCTCTAGGTGCGCAGGCTTCAGTAGTTGTGGCACACAGGCTCAGTAGTTGTGGCTCGCGGGCTCTAGAGCGTTGGCTCAGTAGTTGTGGCGCACGGGCTTAGTTGCTCCGCGGCATGTGGGATCTTCCCGGGCCAGGGCTCGAACCCGTGTACCCTGCATTGGCAGGCGGATTCTTAACCCCTGTGCCACCAGGGAAGTCCTATAAGTCATTTTAAGTGTTAAGTTTAGATACATTCTTCAGTGCCCCATAAGTGTTACATTTTAAAAAATATTTTCATGAGTTTTTGTAACCACATGACAAGGTTGCTTCCTTAGCATATGAATAAAAGTTATATAGAGGGAGTTAGGTAGATATCAGATTGTTTCATTATAAAATGTTTTCGTACCATTGTGCCAGTTCACTAACATAAAATTGCTTAGTTGCAGGATGTGTATTTTTAGTATTTATGTTGAAAGGAGGCTTTCAGTTAGACTTTTTAAATAGGTTACTTGGAGGTCACAGCATACTTAAATTTCACTGCTACAGCTTTTTTTCCTCATGATATCCATGTTATATGTCAACTGAATGCAAATAATCTAAAGCAAGGTGTAAAAGTTTAAAAACTAGGAATGTTTAAGGTAGTAATTAGTGTATAGCTTGTGTGTACGTGGTTCATGTGAGTGTGTTGTCTGTGAGCTTTTGAAATCCAGGCTAGTGTTCTACGTATCCTTGTTCTGCATGGTCCTTGGCCCAGTCCTTTGCACATAGTTAGGTGCCCACTTGGTAAATTTAATTGAATATAAAATTTAATTGAATTGATGGTAGGAATCAATTTTAGTAAATGTTCAAAGTAGCAACTTAGCAAATTTTGGGCATCCTGTAAATATTGCTAAAATCAATTTAATTTTAGAGGCTGTCATGTTAAAAAAATACTAGGTCACCATCCTATATAGCTGTTAGCATCAATAAGACAGTCAAATTTAAGACTTTATTTTTGTTGCAGCATACATGTTATTATGCCTACAATTACTTGAGGAATAATTAATCTGTTTAAAAAGATAATTTCCCCAGTTCATGGTATAACTTATTAAGGTGATCATAATTTGTATAGCTCAGTGTTTTACAACATGCTTGGAGTTTATTAATGTTATATGTTGCTAAATGTATAGTCTTATGATATATAAACAGGCAGTGAAATTTAGTCATAAAGTATAGCTTATACATAATAATAATGCATTTTGAATGACTTGAATTTTTCTTAAGTCATTAATAAGACGGTGATTTTGCAGGGGTTTTGCAGGTGGTAGGCAGGAGAATGCTTGTGGGGGCTTGGCTGTGGGGAGGTGGCTGAGGGGGTGGGAGCCGGGGCATGAAGGGCCTTCCATGCAGTGACAGAGAAGCTGGTTTTCTGAAAGTGATGGGGAACCACTCAAGGTTTTAAGGAAGAGAGTGACATGTGGTTTGAGTTTTAAGATCATTCTGGTAGCAGTGATGAGCGGTGGATTGGTGAATGGTGTGGCTAGAAATAGGGAGACCAATTGAAGAATACAAGAATGCAGGAGATAAATAACATTTGAACTAATAATAATGGGTAGCATGAAGTACTGCCTATTTGCCTGACATTAGTGGCTTTATGTCTTTTTTCATTTAAATCCTCAACAAACCTAGGAGGTAGGTTCTGTTATCTCCACTTTACAGATAAGGAAGTTGAGGCATATATAGGTTATGTAACTTGCCTATGGTCACCTGGTAACAGGTAGTCTGTATCCAAAGGCTACTTGCCCAACCACCAGTCTATACTATACTGACTGGTGCAAAGGGATGGAAGACAGGTTGAGTTTAAGATATCTTAAGGAGGGAGAATCTGCAGGGCGTGGTGGCATTCATTCATGTCTATTCAAACATTTCTTGAGTGTCTATAATGTGCTCGTAGGTGACTAAGCACTGGGGAAAACACAGGCCCAATTTCTGTCCTCCAGTAGCTCGCAGTGTAGCTGGGGAGTCAGATAAACCAGCAGTTACAGTACCGTGTCATGAGTGCCCTGATAGTTTGGAAAGGGCACTGGGGGAGCACAGAGGGTGCAGCTCTGAGTCAGACTGGGTGGCACAGGGAAGGAGGAGGCAGTGTTTGTTATGAGACTTGAGATATGAGAACGATGGTCCAGGTGCACGATGGGAGGGAAAGGGTCCTGGCAGAGGGATCAGCATAGATGAAGGTCATGTAACATGTCATGAGCCCCTTGACTTGCCCTGGGGGTTGTAGGCAATTCCATACACTATCAAGGCTGTTGTATTGGATTGAGTTTGAATTTGATTGGCTACAGTCTCCTTTCGTTTGTTTTATTATTTTTTTTAGTTTTATTTTTTTATTTATCTTTGGCTGCGTTGGGTCTTCGTTGCTGTGCACAGGCTTCCTCTAGTTGCGGTGAGTGGGGGCTACTCTTCGTTGCGGTGCGCAGTCTTCTCATTGTAATGGCTTCTCTTGTTGCGGAGCATGGGCTATAGGTGTGTGGGCTTCAGTAGTTGTGGCACACGGGCTCAGTAGTTGTGGCTCGTGGGCTCTAGAGCGCAGGCTCAGTAGTTGTGGCGCACAGGCTTTAGTTGCTCCACGGCATGTGGGATCTTCCCGGACCAGGGATTGAACCTGTGTGCCCTCCACTGGCAGGTGGATTCCTAACCACTGTGCCACCAGGGAAGTCCCTCCTTTCATTTGTTTTTATTTGTTAATTTTTCATTTGCGCGCATCCTGACTCCATACGAGATGTGAAGCTCCTTGATGGTCGTGACACTGTCATGTGTGTTCTTAGTGTTAACATTGGCCTTGTCCATGACAGAGGCTCAGTTAACGTTTATTGATGGATCAGTCTAGACTATTACCACCTTTCTTCTTAGGTTAGGTTAGAGTTAGTGCATTTCTTCTCTCACTGTGGTTATTTACTGTAGGACCCTCAGTAATCCTGGCTCTAGGAAAACAGTTTCTCCTTAGTAAGATTCAGTGATGTTGAAACCAACTCACAAAGAAGCTATCAATTTAGTTTACCACATACCAAATCCTTCCTTTTTTGGGGGGCTGTTACTGATTGGCTTTGACTGCAGATATTTTGCTACAGCTAATCTGCACAGATGTGGTTAAAGAAATCTTGTTTTCATGCTTTTAAAAATCTGAAAAGGTAGAAAGTAGACTTTGAGGAACATTTGCTTTTGAAAAAGAGGCGAGAGATTCAGTTGTTTTCATGAAGTGAGTTATAAAGCAGGTGGCATTAAAAAATAAAGCAGAATATCTAATTCACTGGAGAATCACACTTCACAACTTTTTCACAGAAATCACTTGGAAAATAGAAGAAAAATGAAACTATACATAGTATGGGTTTTCCCCATATCAGTAGGATTAAAATCAATAATAATTTGGGGCAACAAAAGGACTTGATTAAAAATCCTTTTTAACATGATTGTTTTATTGAGCTTGTATATGTGTAAAAACTCAGTTATTTCCCCTTGAAGCATGAGGATGGATAACTTCACTTTAACTCAGCCCTAACATCAGCTCATCTGGCCGTAAGACATATAACAAGATGAGTGATTTCTTTTACTTTTATACAGCAGTCCATGTGGCCTTCTAATCCCAACCTGGCAGTGGTGAGGAGGCAGAATTCCTTACATCTGAAAAGGGCTGCTCCTACTTGAGCACCTCAATATGCGGAAACCTTCATTAACTGATGCTTACTATGGAGTTTAAAAGTAAGCAAAAAAGGCCTCTGGGTAATTGTACTTCATAAATGTTCATCTGCTATGTATGCCCCACTAGATGCAACTCTTGTGGCGACTGTGGTTAATAGTACAGAGGGCCTACAGAGGGCTTGGTGTCTTAGTTCTAGGCTCTTCCTGTCCCAGGATCCAGGGCCGTGGGCAGCTTATCTAAGAAGACAGCCCTCCTTCACTTTGTGTTGACTTCTCTGATGGCAACCAGCCAAGCACATGGGAGATGGGGGATAGTAGATTCCCACATAGCTTATGGAATCAGTTTGGTGCTTTGGCAGTGACTGGCGCTGTGTTGACAGCTGCAAAGCCAGCGGGACTGAGAGTGATGAAAGGCTCAGTGGAGGTACGGTTCTGGAGCTGGAGATGTGGGGAACAGACAGGGGAGGCTGTAGGGAGAAGGTGGGGTCTGAGCGGGCCTCAAAGGACAGGTGGGGTCTGGTTAGGTGGCGGAGGGGTGACGACATTCTCACTGTCCGGAGTTGCAGATGGGTAGTAAAATGGCAAAGTGGAAATTGCTGCGACAGCAGTTCCCTAATGGCAAAACCCAGTGCTGTTCACGCAGGAGGGGTCGCAGGGAGGAGCGCAGTAGTAGACTTCTCATGTGGTGTGTTTCCTGGAGGATCTTATGTTTTACATCATGATCCTGCAGCATTTAAACTTCATGTTTTGAAATAATCAGCTTGAGGGGTCAGAGAAAAAAATCACAGGGAACAGGCCCTCATGTAGTTGACACGGGTAAAAGTAAATTTAGGCCTCATTAGAATCCTTCTTTTGTTTATTATCTTTGGGGAATAGTGTAACTGAGGAAGATAGGCCTGAGTTCCAGTGGTCTAGTTTAATCTACTTAAACTAATCTGCTTGCTTTACTGACCGACATTTGAAACCATCAAATTGAACATATTGATGATGACCCTGAGGCTGATGATGGGGGAAAATGTAGTTTCGTGAAACCAAGGACATCCCTTGGGTGGTGTGGGGCCGATGAAATCAGGATAAAATGAGCAACTTAATAAAGGTTGAGTATAGAAATAAGAAATATTGAAAAGTATGTGAAAATGTCATCAGTAATAAAAGATTCTCAGCTGCTAATATGCTACTGAAATACATCAAATGCTCTTCCAACCTCTGTCCGGTTGTCTTTCACTAATGAGCCTCCTGAGTTGCTTCCTGTCTCCGGATGGAGGCCTTACTGTATTTGCATAGAGCAAAGCACAGTTGGGCGCAGGATAGACGCTCACTGAATGGAAGGGAGTGGAGCTGGAGACAGTTGTTGCTGTGTATTGTCCACAAACACCAGGCAAAAGTGATTCTGAATTAATTCAGTTTTACAAAAGGAGAGTTTAAAAAAAACAGCCATTCCTATAGCCAGAGTGGTGAAAACACACAAGGGTAGATGACTCCATCGTTCCATTAATCATGTAGCAGAACGGAATTTGCAGCACCGTTTAGAATACATCTGGAATTTTGTCCCGAAGAATCAGGACCGTAGAGAACATACAGTTTTTATCACAACAATGTGCTCTGTGCTGTATACTTTTCTTGACACTTAGTTGGTCCTATTTGACCTTTGAAACTTGAGATATTTAGGGCAGCACTTAGGTTAAATTATTCGCCCAAAATCATGTGAATAGTGATATAACTCAGACCTCTGTACTGGTTCCAGAAACCTCTATCAAGGTCTCCTCACATGGAATCCAGTAATGATACGGACTTTACTGAGTCAAGTTTTACACCACAAACCATTGAGCGTGGCCTCAATGGGAACTAGAGTTAGTCTGCATATCAGTGGGATATAAACATGCAATGTGTTTTCCTTTTTTTTTTTCTGTACGCGGGCCTCTCACTGTTGTGGCCTCTCCCATTGTGGAGCACAGGCTCCGGACGCGCAGGCTCAGTGGCCATGGCTCATGGGCCTGGCCGCTCCACGGCACGTGGGATCCTCCTGAACCGGGGCACAAACCCGTGTCCCCTGCATTGGCAGGCGGACTCTCAACCACTGCGCCACCAGGGAAGCCCGCATTGTGTTTTCAAGAGATGGTTTCCATAGCACATTACTTGGCTCGTAATAGGAAGTTAATAAATATTTGCTGAATAAATGAATGAATGGATTCAAGTACTATAGAATGGGCTGAAGAATCCAGATGAAGAGCCTTTTTAAGTTTGGCTCAAAGCACTTGCCTGAACATTAAAGACCTTTTCATCGTCAATGGGGATTATTTCAGTTCTCTTTTACAGGACTGTGTTCAGGGAGCTCCTAGCCGCAAACATTTTTTGAATACTAAATTAGTGTGGAAAGGGAATAGGAATTTTGTGGAACTCTCTTATTGGTCCTAACAGTTCAAACAGACTAGTGACACTGTTAGTTACCATTTGTATGCGCTCTGTTGTATGCTGGGCACTGTACCAGGGCTTTGCATATATCATCTCACTTAATGCTCAAAATATGCTCAGAGAGATAGGCTGTCCTGTGAAGCTGGGAGTCCAACAGAGGTTAGACTGACTTAGACACTCTTACTTCTACGCTGCAGTCACAGCTGAACAATCTTCGTGATAACACAAAAGCAGGACCAGGGGAGAGGCAGGCTGGCAGCTGGGATTTCTTTATTACTGCCACCCCCTGGATCGTCAGAAAATAGCACGTACGTGGCAGAAAGCATAGGAATCAAAATGAAAGTGAATTTATTGTTTACTGAGGTAACATTGGTTTATATATAACATTATGTAAGTTTCATGTGGATAACGTTATGTTTCTACTTCCATATACACTATAGTGTGTGCTCACCACCAAAATTTTAGTTTCCATCTGTCACCATTCAGTTGACCCCCTTTACCCATTTTTCACACCCCAAAGCCAGTGCCCCATACTGACCATGTCAGAAGCCCCACCTTCCTACACCAAGCAGAGTCCCCTTTTCCAGTTTCACAAGGTCTTTCTAGGGACCTGTAGGATGTGGAAGGGTATTCTTCCTTCAGTACTTAAGTGCATGGGACCTGGATCTAAAATAAATATCAGACCGGGCTTTGAAGAGGAAGAGACGTCACAAAAATGCAGTCAGAACGAAGTGTGCAGAAATGTCTGTCTTTCCTTGGGCCAGAGAGAGGGAAGTACATGTTTGTGTGTATGCACGCCTGTGTGTGCGGTGGGAAATGGCTGTGTCTGTATATGATAGTCATCTGTTTTAACTACCGGCATTCAGGGATACCTGTTTCTCTTCTATTTTCCCTGCCTCCCAGTTTCTATCATCAATAAATTGTTTTGATATTTACTTTATAGAGTCCATTTACATAATAAAATATAGTGATTTTGCTTTTTAGTCTCACTGGACTCATGGAATATGTATGTTCTGTGACATCAGAGCAAGAACTATAATAATAATGAAGTCAAGGCAGATCCTGAATTTTGGTAAAGGAGTGCATTTGCAGTGGCAAAAGGCCAAGTTGAGACCAAGAAGTTGTCACTGTTTTGTAGTCATTGGTTTGATATCCCAAAGATTATATCATGTTCCATCCTCTCTTTTCTACTCTTTGTATGAAGCCTTTTGTGAGTGCTAAACATCCTGGAATTCTCCGTGATTAGTTACTGCTCATTGGTCAGGTGGTAGTTTATTAGAATGGCAAGAGGACTAAAGGAAAGCACTCATGTATTTATTAGCCAGCGATAGATAGAGACCACTTATGTGCTAATCTGTTTCTCTAGCTACTGATCTTATTTTAGCACCAGGAGACTACAATTCAAGACCCAAGCAGTGTTATCCAGAGAGTCTGGCAAGGGTGGAAGCTCTGCTTGGTTGTAGACTTGATCACGTTCTCGGCTCTAGCCCTGGATTAGACAGCCACCGAGCAGTGCCAGAGGGCCCCTTGCCAGATACATCTCCCCACTGGCTTGCTGCAGTGCCTGGAAAACCTATTCTACACCTCTTGGAAACACAAACAGTTTTACTCGGCCCAGGCCTTATAATAATTTGAATTTGAGCGAACTGGCCCATTAGCAGAGATAATTTTATCTGATAAAACCCACACCATCCTCATGCCTTGGAGAAGAGGATTCTGAAAAAATCCAAAGGCAGGCCTTGGGACACCAAAGCCAAGGTGGAGTTTAGGGTAATCCAGAAGTGAAAAGGGCGACCTAACTGGGGAAATGTAGAAGAGTAAGGCAGGGAGCCTGCCACCTCCCACAGGCTCAGAGCTTTGCCCGAGTGGGTCCTGGAGAAGCTGAGGTCCCGGGCTCACAACTTGACTTTGAGTATCCATGAGTCTCCAGGGTGAGCATTCTCGAGTCAATTCAGTGCTACGCACCCCTAACTTATAGCTCTGGTTATTGTTACCTCAGTAACAGCTGGGCTGAGGTTAGTAGAGGGTGAGGATGCTGTAAGGAGGCCCCCATCTGCCTTCAGTTCTACTGCAGACCAAACAGTAAGGCCACGGGAAGCCCCCAAGATGCAGAATCCAGAGAGGGTACCAGACTTAAATAGACTTAGTTATCATCACTAGGGCTCCAGCTCTAGGGGAACATTCATCACTTTGATGCCCCCAAACATAACCTGAGCTGCCTCCTTGTGTCACTGGAAGACACCAGGCTTTAATGGGTGCCAGCGACACCCAGCCCAGGGAGTGCTTACCCGTGCACAAGTCCATCTTGACTGCTCCTTGTCAGCTTTTCTCTGGACGGCTGCTGCAGGCTTCCCTCACAGCCTCCAGGCTTCGCTCCTCCCCAGGCCGGTTTAACCCCACGTGTGGGCACAGGCCTCTCCATTAGCTTCCCAAACTCAGCTGATACCAGAAGGCAGAGTTTAACAAAACGTTACCGAATACTTGAGGATGCCATCAGAGCGTTAGGGGACAGAAAAGAGAACAGGCATCCCTGCTCCTGGAGTCCACTGCTTCTTTGCACTGGTGCCCCTTCTCCACTACGAGCTGCCTAAGTCAGGTGAAGCAAGCCCAGTTCCAAACCTCACAGTTTATGAGCAAACCTCATAGTCTCTGCAGTTTCACTACTCTGTGAAGACGGGCCTTACCTTTGAAGGCTCAGCATCTCAGCCTGCAGCCTGGGCACTTGGCACTTGTGTTATTCCTGCTTTCAGGACTTCCCTTGACCAAAACCCGAATTGTGTTTCCCAGAACAATGGGAGAATCTTCCCAAAGGAAAAAGAAAAGCCAGGAAACACACAAGAATGCAGAAATGCTTGTGAGTCCCCAAATGTTGGCTTGATTTTGATTTTGTCTGTTACATTGGGTACCTGGGATTGGACTTTGCCCTTTTGACTCACCCTATCACCTTCTTTCCCATCCAAGAAAGCCTGATTTGGATAATCAGAGTCAGTCAAAATGTGGATTTTTAGTCTGTGGTAAAAACTCCAGCCAGCAGTCTGAAATGCTACAGCCAGGTTGCACTGCATATTTGCCATCTCATTTTTCATTTCATTTAATTGTCATTGCTTTTGATAGAGCAAAGCAAAACAAAGTTTTCTCTAATATCGACCACATGACAGCTTTGATCACCAGAGAATTTTGAATCCAGGCTGGGTGGACATTCAGAAAAAGAGAAGATCATGTAAGGGAATGTGGCTCCTTAGATGAACTTGGAAGATAGTTTTAACAGGTCACTTTAACTAGCTGTAAATGACCTGAATTCAGGACTAAGATTTTCATTACCAGAGTGATCAATATTGATTTTAATTATATTATCCTTAACATTTGTTAGAAGGAAAGCGAAGAGTCTCATTTTCACCTATAATTACTTTTCATAGATCTGCTTTTTACTCGGAGCTGTATTCATATCATTTTTCAAGGGCTGCATTATTAGCTTTGATCCAGGAGATGGCAGTGTGCTTTTCATTTTGGGACTTGGACGTGAACTCTTACACCTTCTCCCATAAGCTGTCATGTATAATAGAGCTGGTGCATTGTGAAATCCATGACGTAATATGTTCATTGGTCCACCACATTAAAACATTAATAAAAAATGAAATTGGAATATAGGAATGGGGTCATATTATAAATTCATAAAATTAATCTACTTATTTTTAACAATCAAATAGTGAACACTTAACACTGTACTGGATATTCAGTGGGTAAATAGAAATATAAAAAGCCATTATTACTTTAAAAAGCTTAAAACCTAGATGTGGACTCACAAGGCTAATAAAAATGAAACAGAAGACAGTTATATGTTAAATGAATTAAGAGTTAAGAGATTTCCATGGTCTAACATCAGCAAGAGGACTTCTCAGAGGGAGTGGTAATTAAAAGAATGAGTAGGGACTTCTGGATAAAGAGGGTGGATTAAGCACCATCACTTTCCCCCCCTCCTCAGATCCTACTAAAATAATAGTAAAGGATTACAAATAAATAAATCACGAACAGCAAAAAGAAAGACAACAGGGCATTAGGAAATAAGATAACAACAAATTTCGGAAAGATGAAGGTGGAGAGACTTATAAAAAGGATTTCCATGAAGGAACATAAGGAAAGTTTTTATCAAGGTGAAGAAAGTGCATTTGATTTCTATTTTTCTCAAAGTTTTTTTTTTTTTTCAAATCAAAAATGGGTGTTAAATTTTTTTCAAATGCTTTTTTGGCACTACTGATCATGTGATTTTCTTTTCCATTAGCCTTTTAATATAGTGGATCATATTGGTTGATTTTCAAATATTGAACTAGCCTTGCATCCCTGGGATAAATCCCTTTGGGTCATGGTATATAATTCTCTTTATATAATGCTGAGTTCTATTTGCTGATATTTTGTTAAGAATTTTTTTTTACATCTATATTCATGAGGGATATTGGCCTGTGTTTTTCTTTCTCTCCCTTTCTTCCTTTCTCCTTTCCTTTCCTTTCCTCTTTCTTCCTTCTTTCCCTTTCTTCCTTTCTTCCTTTTCTTTCTTTCTTCCTTCCTTCCTTCCCTCCTTGCTTGTCTGATTTTGGCACCAAGGTAATACTAACTTCACAAAATGAATTGGAAAATGTTCTTTCCTCTTCTATTTTCTGCAAAAGATAGTGTACAAGTGGTGCTAATTCTTCTTCAAATGTTGGATCAAATTCTCTAGTGAAACAATCTAGGCCTGGAGATTTATTTTTTGGGAGTTTAAGTTACAAATTAAATTTCCTTAATATTATAGGCCTATTCAAATGATCTATTTAATATTGAGTGAAATATGCTAATTTGTGGTTTTTGAGGTATTGATCAATCTCTTCATTGTTAATTTGTGTGTATAAAGTTGTTTGTAGTATTCCCTTATTATCCTTATTATTTTAAAATTGTTGTTTGTTTTATAACCCAGGATACGGTAAATGATTTTTGGGAACTTGAGATAAAACTATGGATTCTGCTTTTGTTAAGTGTATATTTTATAAATTCCTACCTGTTGGTTGATGGTATTGAGTTTTTCCATGTCTTTGCTGATTTTTTGCCTACATATTTTATCAGTTTTTGAGAGGAATGTTGAAGTCTCTAACTATAATTGGGAATCTGTCAATTTCTCATTTCAGTTCTGTCAGTTTTTCCTTCATATATTTTGTAGCTCTGCTCTTGGTACATGTACATTTAGGATTGCTGTGTCTTCTTGGTGGATTGATTACTTTGTCATTATGTAATGTCTCTTCTTGTTTCTAATAATTTTCTTTGTTCTGATATTTACTTTTCTTGCTATTAATATAGCCACTCCTGCACTCCTTTGATTTATGGTAGCATAATATGCCTTTTTCCATCCTTTCAACCTTCTTATATCATTATACTTGAAGTGAGTTTCTTGTAGACAGCATATAATTAGGTCATGGTTTATAATCCAACCTGCTAATCTCTGTTTTTAATTCATATATTTAGACCATTTATATTTAATGTAATTATCGATATGTTAGGACATAAGTCTGGCATTTTATTTTTTTGTTTTCTGTTTGTTCCATTTTTTTTCATTTCTTTTTTTCCCCTTGCCTTCCTGTGTGCTTCTGGAATCTATTTTAAAATTCCATTTTGATTTATCTTTTTAAAAAGTATAGCTTTTAATATAGCTCTTTTATTGGTTCTCTAAGTATTACATTATATATATACGTATATATATACATATTATATATATATGTGTGTGTGTGTGTATATATATATATATATATATATATAAATATAAAACTTATTGCAGTCTACTGGTGGTGTCATTTTACCAGTTCAAGTGAAGTATAGAAACCTTACCTCTTTATATCCCTTTACCCTTCCCTATTTATAATACAACAGTCTTAAATATTTCCTCTACATACATTTAGAACCATACCAGACAATGTTATAAATTCTACTTCAACCTTCAAACATAATTTAGAAAACTCAAGTGGAGGAAGGCCTGTTGTATTTACTTAGTTCCCTAATATTCCAGGGTTCCTCCTTGTATTGTTTTCTATCTGTTTAGAGAAATTTCTTTAGCTATTCTTTTTGGGTAGGTTTCCTGGTAAGACTTTAGCTTTCCTTTATCTTAGAAATTTTTTATATCCATGTCATTGCTGAAGGATATTTTCACTGAATGTAGGATTCTTGGTTGACAGTTCTTTTCTTTTGGCACTGAAAAATATAATACCACTTCCTCTAGCCTCCATGATTTATGATGAGAAATCTGCTGTCATTCTTATTTTCCTATATGTGAGTTGTCATTTTTCTCTGGCTGCTTTCAAGATTTTTTCTTTGTTTTTAGTTTTCAGAAGTTTAATTATGATGTGCCTTGGTATGGATTTCTTCAGGTTTATCCTGTTTGGCATTTGCTTAGCTTCTTGAATCTGTAGGTCTTTTTCTCCTGGGAAATTTGGGAAGTTTTCAGCCATTATTTTTTAGAGTCCTTTTTCAGAGTCCTTTTTCAGCCCTGCCATTTTTCTCCTTGCCTCGTGAGACTCAAATTACATAGATGTTAGATCTTTTTTAAAAAAAAGAATCCCACAGATCTTTGAGACTGTATTTTTGTCTCTCTTCTCCATTTTTCAGGTTAATTTCTAATGTTTTGTCTTTCAGTTCACTGTTTCTCTCCTGTTTTCTCCTTTTGCTGTTAAGCGCATCCACTGAGATTTTTATTTTTATTTTTATTTATTTTTTATTTATTTTTATTTTATTTCAGTCGTATTTTTCAGTTATAAAATTTCCATTTGGTTTTTCTTTATATCTTTTATTTCCTATTTTTATTTGTTTGAAGCATGTTTGTGGTTGCTTGTTGAAGCATTTTTATTGTGGCTGCTTTAAAATCAGGTCTGAAATCTTTGTGTTGGCATCTATTGTCTTTTTCATTCAGTTTGAGTGCTTCCTATTTCTTTGTATAATGAATTATTTTATTGAAACCTGGACATTTTCATATTACGTATGAGGTTCTGGACCTTATTTAATCCTTATTTTAAAAACTGATTTAATCTGACACTTCTGTGGCAGCAGGGATGGGGTGGAGTAGGAGAGTGGGGAGGAGCACCACCACCCTGTTACTGTCAGAAGGAGGTAGAAATCTGTGTTCTCCACTCAGCCTCCTAAGTGGTGGGGGTGAGGGTGAGGATTCCTCCTTACTGGTGTGTGGAGATGGGAGTGTTGTTTCCCACTGTGGTCTCCACTGACACTGTGGTAAGGGCAGTCTTTTTATTGCTGAGTGGTGTTGAAAGTCCTGATTCTCCAACAGGCCTCCTCCTCTTCTGACCCCATCCCAGTGGGGAGGGGGAATGGGTACCTCATTATTGCTGGGTGGGGGTAGAAGTCCATTTGCCCCATGTGGTCTCCATGAATACCATGAGGGTTGGGGTGTTTGTTACCGGCCAGTGGAAGTAAAATTCCTGGCTCCCTACTTGGCCTTTTCTTATACCAGCCCCTTGGGTATCAGAGCTCCTCATTAGAGCCTTACAAGGGTGGGAGACTAGGCTTCCTACTTGGTTTTGATGGTGTGGATGAGAGTGGGGCCACAGATTTTTCTGCAGTGTTTGCCTGGAGTAGAATAGGTATTATCTAAAAGTTTCTGTCTTGGGACTTCCCTGGTGGTCCAGTGGGTAAGACTCCGTGCTCCCAATGCAGGGGGCCCGGGGTTCAATCCCTGGTCAGGGAACTAGATCCTGCATGCGTGCCGCAACTAAGAGTCCACATGCCACAACTAAAAGATCCCACATACCGCAGTGAAGACTAAGACCTGGCACAGCCAAAATAACTAAATAAATATTTTTTAAAAATTAAAAGTTTCTGTCTTGCTTGGCTGTACCTTTCCTAGTCTTTTGGTTAGAGAGAGTACGCTTTTGGGGGAATTTTTTTGGTCTGTGCCCTCTGTTGTTTCTGGATTGCTATCCTCATTAGCCCCACATTTGGGATATACGAGGCAAAAGGAAAGCCCAGGGTATTCACCACTGTGTTCTTAGGGTCCCAGAGTCCCTAGCTGATCTGCCTACTCTCTACTTTTTAGAGTCTTCTTATATTTGATTTATAAATAATGTCCAGGATTTTTAATTGTACTTAGCAGGAGAAATAGGGGAAAGCACACCTACTGCTAGTTGTTTTAAAATATTTTCTGTACTTTCAAACTTAATCTCACCCAGAAGCAAGTCAAAATCTCCACATCAAGCTTGGTTCCTTACTTTCCCTCATTTTCCACAGTCAGTCCTCTTGGCTCTATCTCTGAAACATATTCAGATCCTCTCCTCTCCATCTTCGCTTCTATCAGCCAAAGTCAAGTCAGCATCTCCTTCCTAGACTACTACAGTCAGGAACAAGCACTTGTTAGAGTGAACTTTTAAAAACATAGATCACTTCACATCACTACCCTGATTAAGAAACTCTAACTGGTTTTTCATTGCACCTTGAATAAAATATGAATTCCTTATCCTAGTCTATTAAGTCCCCAAATAATCTACCCCATACCTACCTCTCCAACCTCATGTCCCCCATCCTCTCTTAAGTAAAAATGCTCTCATCATACTTACCTCATTTTCCTCTCATACGGACTTCTAACTTGTACCTGCCTCAGGGTATGAACTTGCCATTGGAGAGCTCAGAGTGTTCTTTTTCCAGATCTTCACAGGTTTTTTGGTCACATGGATTCCAGCTTAAACATCACCTCCTCTGAGAAGCCTCTCCCACCACCTCCCCTGCCCAAGTAACTTTCTGTATCAACACCCTGTTTAATTTTCTTCAAAGCATTTTATCACTAGTATTTTTTGTTATATTTATTTGTGTACTAGCCATCAGCTGTCTTCTCCCTCTGAGATATAAACTCTGTGACATCAGGGTCATTGCTTATCGTGTCTACTGAGATTCGCTGGGAACACAGTATCTAATTTTTATTGAATGGATGAATTTAATCAATTCCTAGTGAGCTAATTATGTACAAGGGTTTATGTTGGGTGCAAGATAATATTTTACATCTGACATATCATTGAATCTGAACGCTGATGTTTTGTTGTAGACATCTTTGTCACCTCCTATAAAGGAGGAAATGGAAGCTTGAAGAGATCCAGTCCTTCCCGCAAAGTTAATGAGTTTGATTCCACCAACATTTATGGGGGGCACATTTACATGCCAGGCACAGTGCGTGATACCAGGGGTACAAATGTGAATAAAGCAGGGCTGTTGCCATCTAATTGCTCACAGTCTGGTGTGGAGACAGCACAAACCACTAACTGTACTATAATGTGCTGTGTGAATAAACGGTGGTAAGCCTTATGCCAAAAGGAGGAACGAAACATTAGGAGATAAAGAATTGTGTGACTAATTTTGCTGGATGGTTGGATGAAGATTTTGAAAAGCTTTACAGAATAGATGGCATTTGAGCTAGGCCTGCAAAGATGAATAGGCTTTTGCCAGGTGCAGAAAGGGTGATAAGAGCTTTCCAGACAGAGAGAAGAGGAGATGTGAAGGCAGAGGGGCTTGAAAGAGGACACATCCTGGCTAGTTAGCTGTTTGAGAGCAGGCTGGACTTTCACAGCACTTATGAAAGCGTTAAAGTGAATCAGGCTGCAGGACTGAATGAATAGACTTTCATTCTTTTCTGAGTTAATGAAGTTTTGATCTACCTCCAAGAGTCAGTAAAAGTTTGCTTTGTCTAAAATTTTATTTCCAAAGCGTTATGTAGTTTTTCTTCAATCAGCCTCTTCTATTTGAGTGAAGTATGGTAGCACCATGAAGAAGGGGAGATAGGGCATGGTAAACTCACAAACAGCCCTGGTTTGCCTGTTCTGCAGGCTTGGTATAGGGTGATGTGCTGTAGTTAGGAGAAGGCTCTCTTACCCTCTGCCAATATGACCACGTAGCATGAAATCTCAGAGCTAGAAATTCTTTGCCATGGATTCAGCCTTGGTGGCTGGAACACAAATATCCCTGGGAAGAGAAACACATAAAACTGTTAATGGGTATTAGCACCTTCATGAGAATGAATGTGTGAGCATCTTCGCTCTGTGCTAGCCAGTGTCCTTAGGGAACCAAGGGGATGGGCGTTTGGTTGTAGGGGAAGGACGGGAAGGTTGAGTACTGAATTATGCCAGATACGGAGCCAGGGGCTCTGGTGCTTTTTGCATTTTAATTTTCTCAACACTGTCCTCTTAATTTTGGAGACTGGCCCAGTGAGGCACATAGAGGTTAGGTAGCTTGCCTGAGGTCACACTGCTAGCGGTAGTAAAGCTGCAATTCAAAACCAGTTCTGCTTCTAAAGCTATGCCGCCTCTCTACATCTGCCTCTTGCAGTATAGCATGACGTCACATGGGGGTAGCGCAGTGGTGAGCATGGTGGGAAAAAATGATAAAGATGTAGAATGCGGAGGTCAAAGTTCACTCAGGTCACAGGCACACTTTGGGCTGAACCTGAGAAGAGTACTGCCTCTCTAGGCCAGGTGTTGTCTCTTTGACCGTATCTATATACTATCTGTCTACAGCACTTGGAAGTGTAGAAGCATTGTCTGGATAAGCTGATAAAATTCTCAGCCAAATAAGAATATGCCAAAGGGGCATATTAAAGGGGCCTGCATGCTTGCTTTGTACAGTGAATCCGTGGCTTGGAGATAATCAGAAAACCTTTTTCATCAGATGGCATATCACAGACGAGAAAAGCAGTGTGAAGGAAGAGAGTCGGGCAAACAGTGTCAGCTACAGACTGGCTGAAGCCCATCGTCCCCCATCCTTGGGAAGGCTGGTGTGTTTCTTCACCAATTTCCCTTCCTGCTCATGCTCAGGGCGCCTTGGAAGCAGCAAGCATGGCTCTGCAGAATCCGTCACCCCAAAACGAGAACTACACTCCACAGGGAAATGGCATCCTCCCGTACGTTACACATGTCTTGTCCTCCAGAGATGGAAGAGGATCGTGCATGTAGCCAAACAAGGAAGCTGTTACACAGATCACGAATAGGGGAACCGCACACACGCACCCAGCAATGACACATTTATCTCCTACTCCTTATACAGGTGTTCCACAAAATGCAAAAAGCCTTTGATTTGTGGTTCTCCATTTCTGCTGTGTCTCTGGAGTTTCTAGCCACCAGTCAGGCTCGCAGGGGAGAGCAGAGGTGGGAGGAAGAACACTCTGCATCCTGGGTTGATACAGGATCCACCATTCTATACCTCCTTCCTTAGAGCCGGAAGCCGGGTATTGTTCTGTCTTTCAGTGACTATTACATGTACCTTGAACACATTGCTAAGTGCTGTAGAATCGGTGGTAAAGGAGAAGTTGGCTGTTTATTACACTGAAAATAAAACCTCACTTCCATGAAGACACAGACCTACTAGAGAATGGACTTGAGGACACGGGGAGGGTAAGCTGGGACGAAGTGAGAGAGTGGCATGGACCTATATACACTACCAAACGTAAAATAGATAGCTAGTGGGAAGCAGCTGCATGGCACAGGGAGACCAGCTCGGTGCTTTGGTGCTTTGTGACCACCTAGAGGGGTGGGATAGGGAAGGTGGGAGGGAGGGAGACGCAAGAGGGAAGAGATATGGGAACATATGTATATGTATAACTGATTCAGACAGATTTCATTGAGGAGCCATATCCATCCAGTTACACCCATGACCGAAATCAGCAAACCACTCTAAAGGAGAGACGTTAGTGACGAGGGTCCTCACTGGCATCACAGTACCAGAAGAATCATACCTGAGCTCTCGTCCACTTACCTACAGCCCGAGAATCAGGCTCTTTGTTACCGGGGAGGCAGCAACCCCAAAGCAGTGAGCACACTTTGATTAGGGATGCTGATGAGTGACTTTAATAATGTGATGTCGTTGAGATCGCTTTCTCTCATTGGGAGTCTGGGTCACGTATTGGAAGAAGCATACTAACCCTTTATCTGCTGTCAGTTCAGATTTCAGGCTTCCTTCTGCATGCTCTATCTAAATTAAATCTCCAGTCCACTGGGGAGCCCTCTGGCTTTTACCTCCTACTTTTGGAACAGTAGTCAAGACTTGGATCTCCCAAAAAGGAGGCCCCAGGCTCCTGCTGTGGCCGGGGCTCCCCCAGGCTCCGCCTGCTCTGCATATTCAGCCAGACCACAGTGGCTCAGAGTTTGTTTCTTTTTTTCTGCCATCGGGTAATTGTTCAGCAAGTGCCACCAGTGGTGTCTCAAAGCCAAGCCCTTGTCCATCAGCATTTCCAGGACCTCCCCCACAGGCTCTGAAGCCAGAGGTCCAAGGACAGCAGAGGAGGTCGTGCCTTTGATGCTTGTCTGACTCTTTTTTGGATGAGTAAATAGACTCCCACAAAGGAGGTCCTGCCTTTGATGCTTGTCTGACTCTTTTTTGGATGAGTAAATAGACTCCCACAAAGGAGGTCCTGCCTTTGATGCTTGTCTGACTCTTTTTTTTTTTTTTTTTTTTTTTTTTGTTTTTTTGTTTTTTTGCGGTATGCGGGCCTCTCACTGTTGTGGCCTCCCCCGTTGCGGAGCACAGGCTCCGGATGCGCAGGCCCAGCGGCCATGGCTCACGGGCCCAGCCGCTCCGCGGCATATGGGATCCTCCCAGACCGGGGCACGAACCCGTATCCCCTGCATCGGCAGGCGGACTCTCAACCACTGCGCCACCAGGGAGGCCCCCTGACTCTTTTTTGGATGAGTAAATAGACTCCCACAAAGGAGGTCCTGCCTTTGATGCTTGTCTGACTCTTTTTTGGATGAGTAAATAGACTCCCACAAAGGAGGTCCTGCCTTTGATGCTTGTCTGACTCTTTTTTTGGATGAGTAAATAGACTCCCACAAAGAACGGCATGTAACAGCAAGCTAGAGGTGTAGAAATGGCTATGGAAGCTCAGATTTATGTGCTGGATTGAGAATGTTGTCAAAGGTCAGCTGTGAACAGTCCTGGGTTGCTATTTTCAGTAACACGTGGGTAGAGCTGGGGTGGGGTGGGGAGTAACTGATGGTGCTTTTTGACTGACTGTAGTTACTAGTTAATGAAAGTTGCCAATGTATTTTACAATTTCTGGGTTCATTGGGCTGCTCACATCATACCTTTAGTTTGACTTTTCTTTTTGCTGGAGAACACCCTTTAGTCGTTTATATATAGAGAGAGTGTGGGTGGTAAAAAAAAATCTTTTCGTTTTTGTATCTTTAAAATGTGTTTATTTTGCCCTTATCTTTAATGATGTTTCACAGAATACATAGTTTTTGTTACACTTTCTTTTAGTACTTTGGAGACACTGTTCTATTGTCTTCTGGCATCCATTGTTGCTGCCGAAAAGACTGAGCATGGATTATATTCTGGAGACAAAGGAGAGACTTTAGAGGGATTTGAGTTCAGATGTAATTTGATGAGTCTGCTTTTAGAAAATTGGTCTGGGTGCAATATGTAAGATGATTATATTAATTTTAATTGCAGCGTTGTAGACAGCAGTGTATTGAATGAAAAATGTTATATAAACATTTTATTTACAAAAGCATAACTCTTACATTATGTTGTGGCAGAAGACTATTTTAAGATAACAACAGATTTTTTTTTTTCTCCCTGAATTTCCTTCTGTCTCTTTTGCATGTAAGCAATTAGTTGGTCCTGTGCTCCTTCTCACAGGGACGCAGATGGGGTAGAGATATATAAGTGTGGGAATCTTTTTTTTAGTTTATAAAACAATTTACTTTTACATATATATTTGTTAAGGTCATAATCATTATTTATGAGGGTTTGAATATTGGCCTTTACTATGTTATATAAAGTAATTTGTAGTGAAGTATGGATAAGAACACTTGCTTTTCGTGTTCAAGTTTGGTTTTCTTGGAATGTTACAAGATTATATTGTGAAATGTAATTTGGGTAATAATAGGCAAAAACCTGCTTAGTTGTGGGCTACGTACAGCCAGAAAAAAGTAAAAACAATAAAGTTTCATGGTTAAAAGTGAGGATTCTGGCCTCAAAATCCAGGGGTGGGAATTTTCTTGACTTTTTTTTTTTTTCAAAAGGCTAAACTCCAAGGCACAGGGAAACGATTCTGAAGAATAGATAAAAGTTCCCGGTCAGACACTGAAGGGAGGTGTGATCTCTCAAACACTAGAAAAGAAAAATCTCCATCTTGTCCCCAGGGTGGGCAGAGGGGTGTGAGAGGTGGTGAGAGCAGGGAGAACCTGCACCCTGCACCCAGTCAGAGTGCACAGTCAGGGCTTGCGGAGGCAGCCAGGCTCCCCGGCTCAGCACAAGGAGGATGTGGCCTCCGGCAGCTCCCCAAAGGCCTGGGACTTCGTGTCCCTGCAGCATCAGCGCTTGGGATTTCAGCAGCGCCTAATGTGAGCAGACAGCAGGGTCACGAGAGGGAACACTGTCCCCACAGCACCCTGATGCTGGCTCGCATTGCAGGATTGTGGCTGAGTAGGAAGCCTCCACTTCCCTGTGTGTCTCCTTTGCTCTCACACTATGACCTCACTCACAACACAGCTGACACCAGATGTGGGTTTGTTTTTTCCCATACCACGCAATTCTCTGATACCGGTCGGGTGTCCTACAAGTTAACTGACACCATCTATGTGGAGATAGTGTCAGATCCTGCAGGTTAAGGTTTCAGTCCCACGAGACTGCCCTCCATCCACTTCAGCCGCCCATCGCAAGTGGGTGGTCCCCAGGTTATCCACAACTTCCATCCAACTTGGCTACAGATCAGGGGTTCCCATGATTTCGTCCCCCTTGGATCTGAGTGTTTGCTAGAGCAGCTCATAGAACTCAGGGAAACACTTACTTACTTTAGGCTTAGATAAAGGATACAGATGAACAGCCAGATGAAGAGATCCATAGGGTGAGGTCTGGGAGGCTCCGGGAGCACAGGAGCTTCCTTCCCTGTGGAGTTGGAGTTGGGGTGCGTCATGCCTCCAGTACGTGGTGTGGATGTGTTCACCAGTCTGGAAGCTCTCTGAACACCATGTTTTGGGACACAGGTGTGATCAATTCTTAACTCTATGTCCAGCCCCTCTCTCCTCTCTGGAGAATGAAGGGGCGGGGCTGAAAATTCCAAGCTTCTAATCGTGGCTTGGTCTTTCTGGTGACCAGCCCCCATCCAGGAGCCATCCAGGAGCCCACCCAGAGTTGCCTCGTTAGAACAAAAGACGCTACTATCACTTAGGAAATTCCAAGGGATTTAGACACTCTGTTGTCAGAGACCAGAGTCAAAGGCCAAATACGAGAGCAAAAGATGCTCCTAGGGCTTTTTTTTTTTTTTTTCTTTTTTTTGCGGTACACGGGCCTCTCACTGTTGTGGCGTCTCCCGTTGTGGAGCACAGGCTCAGGACGCGCAGGCTCAGCGGCCATGGCTCACGGGCCCAGCTGCTCCGCGGCATGTGGGATCTTCCCGGACCGGGGCACGAACCCGTGTCCCCTGCATCAGCAGGCGGACTCTCAACCACTGCGCCACCAGGGAAGCCTGCTCCTAGGGCTTTTATCACTCAGGAAATTACAAGGGTTTTAGGAGCTGTGTGCCAGGAACTGGGACAGAGACCAATGTTTATTTTTTTGATCACTTCACTATGGTGGCACATCCCAGGGAGAGGGTTGAGAAGTAGTGCTTCCACTATTCCGGGAGAAGGAGGATTTAAAATAGAAACTAAGTTGAGTTATAAAAAGAAAGGTATAATTTTTGACCCCAGGGTGTATGGCTTGAGATTCATAGTGGCTACAAGGTTAATTTAGCTATAGGGACAAATATTAGTTTACTTGACTATGAGTATCTGATAGAGGCAGCTTTTGATAACTGTCCATTTGCAGATCTGGGTGGGGAGTCTAGACCTCTGACCCCAGGCTGGTGGAAAGAGCCCTGGGCTTAGAGGAGAAGCCCTGCCTTATAGTCCCAACACTGCCATGTTGGGGCTGTAAGGAAGGGCTTAAGGTTGCCATGTACGTACAGAACACTCAGTTAAATTTGAATTTCAGATAATGAATAATTTCTACTAAAATATTATTTGTTATTATCTGGAATCCAGACTTAACTGCGTATCCTGTGTTTTTTTCCCCCTAAGTCTGGCAACCCTACTTTGGGCAGGTCGTTTAACCTCTCGGAGTTTCAATTCCCTCATCTGAAAGACAGCAGAATGATACCCACTTGAGAGCACTGTGCTTAGGATCACATGGGATCCCTGCAGTGGGGCTGGGTTTCCCTCAACCCTCTTAGGGCCCCTGTCTGGGTCTGATACTGACCAGTGTTCTTAACCTTCCCCAATCAATAGAACTTGAAGAGGCCAGACAAGAAACTCAGGCAAGGCTTTACTGGGGCCCCTGCAGTGGGGGCAGTGAAAACAAGTAACAGGTTCCTTTGCTCTCTCCCTGAGGGGGTGTGAGCTCATTCTTTATACAGGGTAAGGGGAGGGGTGGGTCCAGGGTTCAGTGGCTTAGGTGGTTTGCCCACCCCTTTGGTGGTGTTGCATGCAGGGGGCACGCGCAGTACCCTGCTGTTTCTCCCAACACCTGTTTTTGCTCCTGGCTCTTAAGTAGTGGCAGTTGGGTTTTTTTGGTCTTTTTGTATCTTTTTGTCCATAATTTGCCCCAACAGCACATGCACTCAGTTATTTTTGGTCCCTTATAAGTTCTTTGTATTTTGTTGCTTGAGGAGATGTGCATCCAGGTGCAAGTGCTGCAGCAAAGGGTCTCACGTCCAGGGTCCCAGCCTTTCTGAGGTCTGAAAATTAAACTGACACAGATTAACAAGGGAAAATTATACAAATTTATTTAATATAAATTTCATGTGGCACAAGAGGCTTCATAAGGAAATGAAGAATGGAGCATAATAAACCAGTTAAACTGACTATTTTAATGCTGGGTTTGATGAAGAGTGGATAGTCATGGAGAAATAGGATAGGTCAAGGAGTATGAAGTACGTATAGTAAACTGGGGAAGCTTAGCAAGGCCTACTTCTTAGGATTCTTCTTGGGGTCCCTTGGTCTTCAGAGATAAGGATGCTCCTTTCCTCCAGGTAAAGGGAGGGCACTTTTCACAGGAGGGTTTTATGACCTGTTTCAGGCGGAAAAGATGGGGAGAAGTCCAAAGTGACCTTCTTGCTTCTTCGGTTTTCTCACACTCCTTCAGCTTAAAATACTCAATATATGAAGGTGCCATATTTGGGGATAGTGTGTCCTGAACCCAACATTACTAATGGTTGAGATGGTTAAGAATCTGCAGTCCTATGCACTCCTAGAATAGTTCTATAATAGTTAAGTCTGTGTGGAGTAAGACGAACTCAAGTTTTAATTCTTCTACTTAATAACCGTGTATTGTTAGCTATCTGTAAAATGGGATATTAATGGTGTCTACCTCATGGTGTACTTATGAGGATGTAAGGTGCTTAGCCCTGAGCAAGGTACCCGATAAGTGCTCAATAAATAATACTTAGTTCCCACTGCAGCTGTGCAAATATAACATTTTATCAAAGTGAACCGAGGAGACTTGGAAGTGAGTCATTGAACCGAGGACGACTTAGTGCTATCTCTGCACTCAGTGCTGAGGGGCAATGTCTTTTCCTTCCTGTTAGTTATCAGAAGGAGACAGAAATTGCCAAGTTTAGAAGGGGAAGAAATTTGCAAAGTTTTCTGAGTGTGTTAAGGACAAAGATAACACCTTTGTGAGCATTTTTGAAGAGTAAAGAATTTTCCTGAATCTCGGCCCATTCTA
Organism: Mesoplodon mirus; assembly: GCF_964341445.2. NCBI lineage: Eukaryota > Metazoa > Chordata > Mammalia > Artiodactyla > Ziphiidae > Mesoplodon > Mesoplodon mirus. Next base: position 54,306,833 of record NC_138987.1, on the reverse strand, counting down.
TAAACTCAGAAGAAATTAACGGCTGATGCCTACATTTTACCGCAGGCAAAAACATCCCTCATATACAAACTGTGGATTCACTGCAGCCTTAGATGTATCACTAGCCTGAGGCTAAAACTCTTCCTGTTTGAAAGAAACAGACCCTATCTGGGTCACAGCATTAGTGAATGGTGAGCTGGCCTTGCCCAATTTCTTCAGATCCCTGAACACAGAGGGAGGAAAAAAAAGAATTAATCAAACAGAACTTGTCAGGTGAGTTTCAGGAGGGGCTCTGATATCTTTTAGTATAGGAAGACATTAAGATGTAACTACACAGAAAGGTAGACATAAAAGCTAGATTTTCGTGACAGCAACATCGGTTTTAAACAAGCTTTTGAGCTAGTTTAAGAAATATGAATATTTGTTTCGCTGTATCTCGTGTACTGTCAGTGATGACTTTTCAGGGACCTCAGAGATTTAATGGAAAAGTGAACTGATAAGCACGTGAGTAAGCCATCAGACCCTGCAGCCATCAGGTAAATGGAAAACCCAGCTTTCCCCTCAGCCCCGTCTCTATGGCCCCTGAGCCCACCTCGACTTGAGGTGCAGATTTCTTTACAATGCTCTTTCTCTCTTTCCTCTCTTTCAGTCTTTCTCTCTGGTGTTTTCTTTACCGAGTTTTTCTATCCTGAAGCTTTCCCAGTCCAATCTCTATGGTGCTCCCTTGCAAAGTCATTTTTAACATTTGGTAGGTTTAATTGCTAGAATAATTATGCCCTTCCCTTAACTGATGTGCTGGGGTGTAGAGTGGAATGAACAAGTGAATATCTGTTTATGGCACTTGAAGAGTGATAAACAGATTTACATCAAGCAAGCTGCATAGTCTGAACTGACATGTAAGATGCCCCTGGGGAGTGACTGATTTTTTGCTTTTTTTTTTTTTTTTTCATTTGAAGTACCTGTCGTTTCTTTTCATTTCATATTTCTTCAGAGGCAATCAAGACATGTTAGGGAATATCAAATGCACAAGTCAAACATTTCTTTAAAAAGAAACTGCTTTGAAACAATGCAGCCTGTAGAAGTCAGATATATTTTCTAACTTTATGAGAAACACTTGCTATTGTAAAAGCCTTATTATGTAAGCCCATCTGCATATGCAATGGTAAATAATTCCTTAATACCATCGGTGGGTTATGAAGTAGTCTTACAGGTTGAAAAATAAATTATATCTTCTGTTAAAAGTATATATTTCTCTCCTTTCTTACTTATGGTTCCTGTAGCTCAAAATCCATGGTGGGGGCTTCCCTGGTGGCGCAGTGGTTGAGAGTCCGCCTGCCGATGCAGGGGACACGGGTTCGTGCCCCGGTCCGGGAAGATCCCACATGCCGCAGAGCGGCTGGGCCCATGAGCCATGGCCGCTGAGCCTGCACGTCCAGAGCCTGTGCTCTGCAGCGGGAGAGGCCACAGCAGTGAGAGGCCCGCGTACTGCAAAAAAAAAAAAAAAAAAAAAAAAAAATCCATGGTGGTCTGTGAAGTCTCCTGCGTATATTAGTTTGGTTTCTCCAGTGAACCTCTGTTAGATTACCTTGTGGTTCTTAAGCCTCTTTCAGTTAGTTCTTGTCTCAATTTCTCTTTCTCTCTCCCAGAAAAATCATTTGGAAAATTTATCGCTAGTCAACATGTGTTGAATGTTTCCCATTATAGGCTCTTTGTGGTTTGGAATGTAGGGAGATATGAATTAAGCAGTGGGAGAGGCAGCCTGTGGAATGGACTAGGCTGACCTGGTGGAGCACGTTGATGTAACCAGGTCATTCATCTCATCACCCTCTCTCCGCTTCCCCCCATCTGCCCACCTCCTCCCACTGTCCCCAATACTTCAGACAAAGGCAGTAGAAAGAGCATGAGCATTGGCATCAGACAAACCTGTCTTTGGAACCTGCCAAATCCTAAGCTGTGTGACTGGTCAGGCACTTTGTCCTGTAGGTCAGGGTTTTGTTAGCTGGAACATAAGCTGGGTTACCATATGCCCCGCCTTCCCTGGCCAATCTTGGCTTATGCTTTGTGTCCTGGAATCCTTATTTTTATTTATTTATTTTTTTTTTACATCTTTATCGTAGTATAATTGCTTTACAATGGCGTGTTAGTTTCTGCTTTATAACAAAGTGAATCAGTTATACATATACATATGTTCCCATATCTCTTCCCTCTTCCATCTCCCTCCCTCCCACCCTCCCTATCTCACCCCTCTAGGTGGTCACAAAGCACCGAGCTGATCTCCCTGTGCTATGCGGCTGCTTCCCACTAGCTATCTATTTTACGTTTGGTAGTGTATATATGTCCATGCCACTCTCTCACCTTGTCACAGCTTACCCTTCCCCCTCCCCATATCCTCAAGTCCATTCTCTAGTAAGTCTATGTCTTTATTCCTGTCTTACCCCTAGGTTCTTCATGACATTTTTTTTTCTTAGATTCCATATATATGTATTAGCATATGGTATTTGTCTTTCTCTTTATGACTTAACTTCACTCTGTATGACAGACTCTAGGTCCATCCACCTCACTACAAATAACTCAATTTCGTTTCTTTTTATGGCTGAGTAATATTCCATTGTATATATATATGCCACATCTTCTTTATCCATTCATCTGATGATGGACACTTAAGTTGTTTCCATCTCCTGGCTATTGTAAATAGAGCTGCAATGAACGTTTTGGTACATGACTCTTTTTGAATTATGGTTTTCTCAGGGTATATGCCCAGTAGTGGGATTGCTGGGTCATATGGTAGTTCTATTTTTAGTTTTTTAAGGAACCTCCATACTGTTCTCCATAGTGGCTGTACCAATTCACATTCCCACCAGCAGTGCAAGAGGGTTCCCTTTTCTCCACACCCTCTCCAGCATTTATTGTTTCTAGATTTTTTGATGATGGCCATTCTGACCAGTATGAGATGATATCTCATTGTAGTTTTGATTTGCATTTCTCTAATGATTAATGATGTTGAGCATTCTTTCATGTGTTTGTTGGCAGTCTGTATATCTTCTTTGGAGAAATGTCTATTTAGGTCTTCTGCCCATTTTTGGATTGGGTTGTTTGTTTTTTTGTTATTGAGCTGCATGAGCTGCTTGTAAATTTTGGAGATTAATCCTTTGTCAGTTGCTTCATTTGCAAATACTTTCTCCCTTTCTGAGGGTTGTCTTTTGTCTTGTTTATGGTTTCCTTTGCTGTGCAAAAGCTTTGAAGTTTCATTAGGTCCCATTTGTTTATTTTTGTTTTTATCTCCATTTCTCTAGGAGGTGGGTCAAAAAGGATCTTGCTGTGATTTATGACAGTGGGGTTTATTCCAGGAATGCAAGGATTCTTCAATATATGCAAATCAATCAATGTGATACACCATATTAACAAATTGAAGGAGAAAAACCGTATGGTCATCTCAATAGATGCAGAGAAAGCTTTCGACACCCATTTATGATAAAAACCCTCCAGAAAGTAGGCATAGAGGGAACTTTCCTCAACATAATAAAGGCCATATATGACAAACCCACAGCCAACATCGTCCTCAATGATGAAAAACTGAAAGCATTTCCACTAAGATCAGGAACAAGACAAGGTTGCCCACTCTCACCACTATTATTCAACATAGTTTTGGAAGTTTTAGCCACAGCAATCAGAGAAGAAAAGGAAATAAAAGGAATCCAAGTCGGAAAAGAAGAAGTAAAGGTGTCACTGTTTGCAGATGACATGATACTATACATAGAGAATGCTAAAGATGCTACCAGAAAACTACTAGAGCTAATCAATGAATTTAGTAAAGTAGCAGGATACAAAATTAATGCATAGAAATCTCTGGTATTCCTATTCACTAATGATGAAAAATCTGAAAGTGAAATCAAGAAAACACTCCCATTTACCTTTGCAACAAAAAGAATAAAATATCTAGGAATAAACCTACCTAAGGAGACAAAAGACCTGTATGCAGAAAATTATAAGACACTGATGAAAGAAATTAAAGATGATACAAATAGATGGAGAGATATACCATGTTCTGGATTGGAAGAATCAACATTGTGAAAATGACTGTACTACCCAAAGCAATCCAGAGATTCAATGAAATCCCTATCAAACTACCAATGGCATTTTTCACAGAACTAGAACAAAAAATTTCACAATTTTTATGTAAACACAAAAGACCCTGAATAGCCAAAGCAATCTTGAGAACAAAAAACGGAGCCGGAGGAATCAGGCTCCCTGACTTCAGACTATACTATAAAGCTACAGTAATCAAGATAGTATGGTACTGGCCCAAAAACCGAAAGATGGATCAATGGAACAGGATAGAAAGCCCAGAGATAAACCCACGCACATATGGTCACCTTATCTTTGATAAAGGAGGCAGGAATGTACAGTGGAGAAAGGACAGCCTCTTCAATAAGTGGTGCTGGGAAAACTGGACAGGTACATGTAAAAGTATGAGATTAGAACATTCCCTAACACCATACACAAAAATAAACTCAAAATGGATTAAAGACCTAAATGTAAGACCAGAAACTATCAAACTCTTAGAGGAAAACATAGGGAGAACACTCTATGACATAAATCACAGCAAGATACTTTTTGACCCACCTCCTAGTGAACACTTTTTAAAAATATATTTGTATAATGTTACAGAAAAGTTAAAAAATTAAAATTTGACTCTGTTCTTTTATTAGACAGTAGTGGGTACAAATTATTCACTTAACACTATTTGTTTTGTACATGTTGGCTTAACTATTTCCATTTCTTGTTCCAGGTATTACCTGTTGTGAGGGGCATGTCTCAAGGGAAGGGTAGGCTTAATGGCATTGTTTTGAGACGGGGTGTCCACAGGGTCTGTTCCCAGTAGGGTGGGCCCCCCACTGGGGATCATCATTGGACTGTGTCTGCCCAACATGACAGTTGAAAGGGGGAAAACACATTTGAATATATGCTGATGTAAATATAAACAGTCCACTAGATTATAGAATTCTGTAGTCACGTTGTTGTATATGAGGGTTTTCGGAGCTTGGTGGAGGTCAGCCTTGCACCATGCAGGCTGGTCCATAGGGATCCAGACAGAGAAGAGAAATCACTGAGAAAAGACTGGCTTGTTTGAGTTCCTTATAATAGAAACCTCCCACTTCTCACAGCCTGACAGATACTTACTACACTCCTCTAATATGTCACTGTGTTAGGTGACTGGAAAGGCAGTAGATTAAGTTTTAGCAGAGCAAACTTTGGAATCAGACTTGGGTTTAAGGCAGCGGTGTGTGGGAAGCAGCCTGAACAGGCTCCCAAGAGCGATAGTGAAATATGCAGGAATTTTGCAAGGTGCATGTTAAACCATTGGTAGCTTGAAATCAGCCACAGAATATTTACACTGTGGAAATTGACAAGTGCTACAAATCAGGCCTTTATTTATTTGTTCACCTATTTTTGCCCAGTGAGCTGGTTTACCAGCATGCCACTGGAAGTCAGCTGCTACTTACTACCTATGTGACTATGTGACTTCAGGTGAAAAATGTAACATTTTCTAGCTTCATTTCCTCATCTGTAAAATGGTGATTCAGTTCAATGCTATTCACCCCATAGCCTTATCTAGAGAGTTAAATGAAATAATGGATGGAAAGCACTTTGTATAATGCCGATTCCATATTAAGAGCTCAAACCATGGTTACTATTATTGTTGTTGTTGGATGCTGTTAGATAACAGTATCTACATATACTGAGGACACAGACTGATTTGCTTGCACAGTAGGTGTTATTATCTCCATATTAAAGGTCAGGAAACTGAGGTTCAATGAAGTCAAGTCACTTGCTTGAGATTATAAACCTAGTAACTGATAGAAGTAAAAGCTGCCAGATAGCAGAGCCCATGTACTTTGCAGAAAGTACAGATTGCATCCTGCATCTGTGCTGGTTGCCGGTGGCCTTTAAGGTTGCCTGACCAGGTTACTGGCCCAGAACAGCACAGGGGAGCACCTGGCAGCCTTCTGTGGGCTCACCCATCTCTGAGCCAGGCTGGAACCACAATACCTGCCGCTTTCTTTCCACGCTTTCTTTCCTCATATCAAATGAGATGACCTGACATTCTTTGTGATCAAGCTGGAATTCTAGCTAGCATTTTTTATTTGGAACTAAAATTTTTAAAAATAGCAACGGATAGTTTAGAACTGATTCACTATTCTATTAGAATTGAACAGATATATTTTGGGGAATAGGAAAGAAAAGAATATTGAGGTGACAAATGCAATTATTATGACACAGAACAGCTTTCCTGAAGACCAGCTCTGCAATCTTTATATGTTTTTAAATTAACTTACAAAGGATGTGACTAAACATATCTACTTTGTTTGAGTCTGTGGCTCCTGGGGTTTTTAGCATACACTTTGATAGTAACTCTTTGTAATAGAAACATGGCTGCCTTCTAAGACAGATTTAAAACATTTCTCAGAATAAATATGACCATCAACTGGGAAGGAGACTGTTAAACGGTGAGTTTAGTTTCCTAAGGTACATCATTAATAGCAACTGTTTTATGTGTAAGAATTTCTCCCTTAGGGAGAAAAATGGAACCCCAGTAGTCAAGGCAGAACATTATGCCTATAACCTTCTGGATTCAAATGATGGGGCTCTAACCTGAATGTAATGAAAATTTCAAAGATGAAGTGAGTTGCCAGAGGTGCAACTCCCTAGAGCATAGAGGGAGGAAGGAGAGGCATCAGAGAGGACCCGGGACAAGTCTACTCACTCTAGATATCCTGGAAATGAGACAGATGTGCTGCTGAGGCAGGGGTGCAGAGGCCTTCCCTCTGGGCGGCCCCAGATATCCCTGTGGAAGGAGCTGGGCTACTACCCCTACACCCTGGCGAAGGGAAGGGATCAGGAACTCTGGAGACTGGCTTTTCTCAGTGAAGCTGAGCAATGCTAGGCAGAGATCAGAAGCCAGAAATAAATGTTCCTTTAAAGTTCAAGGTGTCCAAGAAAGAAAGACCATTTCTCTTCTGCTGTGTGTGTTTATAGAGAAGTGGTATGTTAGATTTGAGTGTGAATTTAACACCAGTGCTATTAATCAATTGCTTATTAATTTTTTCAGTTGATTTTTGTTTTTTATTTTATTCTCTTTTTCCAGTTTTATTGAGATGTAATTGACATACAGCACTGTATAAGTTTAAGGTGTACAGCATTAATGACTTGACTTACATACATCTTGAAATGATTACCACAGTAAGTTTAGTGAACATCTGTCACCTCACCTCATAGATACAAAAGAAAAGGAAAAAAATATTTTTTCCTCATGATGAGAACTCAGGGTTTACTCTCTTAATAACTTTCATATATAACGTACAGCAGTGTTGATTATATTAATCATATTGCACATTGCATCCCTAGGACTTATTTATCTTATACATTTTGCATATTCATTTATTCAAACTCACACTTCTTGAGCATCTACCATGTGCCAGAAACTAGGCTTGATTCTAAGGATCTAAAGCTGAATTAGGCATAATGTTTTATCTTCCAAACTCAAAACCCCAGTGGGAACAGTCATTTAGACAAGTACATTTAATACAGTGAGATAAGTGCTAATAGATGTATGTACAAAACGCCAGGAGGCACCGTGCTAAGACCAGCTCAGTGAAGCTGGGGAAGGTTTGTTTCATAGTGGAGATGATATTTAAATAGATTAAACTTAGCTTCCCCTGTCTGTCTCAACTCCAGTGAAAACCAGTAAACATAAACAATATTGACTAGTTCAGTGCTTCTTCTTAGCTATGCAAACCACAGAGGACAATGGAGCAGTTTCCAAACCTGGCACCCTGTGAGTGCCTGTGGGGCTTAACAGAATTTCTGTGACCTTGAAACGTATGAAAAAACTCTCAACCACACTCACACACACAAAAATGCAAATTACTTGTCACATTGACGAAAATCCAAGACCCATTCTGTTTGTGAGGCTGTAGGGGAAACAGGTCCTTTTGTGTATTGGTGGTGGGAATGTAAACTGGTACTATGCAGGGGAATGTGGCAATACATTATAGGGTAATAAATTAAAGAAGCATTTATTCTTTGACCCAGCAATTCCACTCCTAGAAATGTATTCTAAGCATAGACCTGCATAAGCGCAAAATTACACATGCATAGAAGTAATTCTTTGTGGTTTTCTTTCTTTCCCCTCCCTCCCTTCCCTTGTAGTTGTTAAGTACCTATGGGAAGGAACTTTGAAACTATGTAAATATCCTGTTTCTCAACAAACTTTTGATTAACTAATTAATATCGTGATTCCCTATTTTATTCATGGATTATAATTTGTCCTATCATTACTTACTTTGAGGCCCAAATTGTCCCAGATTGGACTAGTAGGAGCTTCTTTGCCCTTTTTAGATGGTGTCATTATTCTTGGAGTACTTGCTTGCTTTCTGGCACAAGATGTTCTAATGTTGGACTTTCCCTGACCCAGCCCTGGAACTGGTCACTTCTCCAAGGATCCCTGGTTCCTTTTCGTGGTGAATGGTGTTTAGAAACTAAGACTTATGTGCTAGCTGTGCCCATTCCGCTTGGGGTGTCACTGCTCTCAGCCTCTCTCAGTGGACAGATGGATATATATGTGTGTTTGTGTATATATGTTTACATCTGTATTTATTTCTATGTCTATGTATATATTTTAAAACTGAGTTCACCTTGATATCTCCAATTCCTATCTAATATCACAGGATTCATTCTAGTTTTCTCATTATTTGTAACTCCCTTCTCTGACACTGAGAAACTTGGCTCCCATTTTCCTTAATATAGTCACGTATTTGCTCAATCCACCTGGTGTAACCCACTTCCCATCACTGCCTCTGACCCTATGCAGATGCTCTCCTCACTCCACCTGTGCTCTGATACTTGCATCAGTTGGAACCACTGCCCAGAGCCCTCTCCTTGCTGGGGCTCCAGCACCCTGCACCAGGTAGCCCTCCCAGGTGAACCCCTCCTCACCCTGCTCAGGCTCTGATGACCCATGCCCAGCCCCTGCCACCTGTGGATGCCCTCCTTACCCAGCTTGGGCTCTGGCCCCCTGTTTTGGGCCATCACAGCAATGCCTACCTTCCTCCATAGCCACTTGCTTTACTCTGACCTGCTAAGAATTTTAGGACTGAATAGTTCAGGAAGGCAACATTGGGAGGAGGAAGCGGAGGAAGAAAAAAAGTGGAAGCATTTAAATAATTTTTCTTTTTTAATTACAAGATGGAGGAGACAGGGATGGAATCAGGACTCACGTACATTTTTATTGAATTCTGATTTTTCGACCAAGGGACTCTTTTAATATTCAAAAAGAGAATTCTTAAATTTGAAAATAAATAAATGTAATTATATATCAAATAGGTAAAAAAACATACCAAGAAAATCAAATTATTTTAAATGCTTTAGAAGACAATATTTTAAAATTTATTTTATTGAAGTATAGTTGATTTACAATGTTGTGTTAATTTCTGCTGTACAGCTAAGTGATTCAGTCATATATATATGTGTATATATATATATATATATATATATGCATTCTTTTTCATATTCTTTTCTGTTATGGTTTATCACAGGATATTGAATATAGTTCCCTGTGCCATTCAGTAGGACCTTGTTTATCCATCCTGTATATAATAGTTTGCATCTGTTAACCCCAAACTCCCAATCCATCCCTCTCTCACCCCCACCTTGGCAACCACAAGTCTGTTCTCTATGCCTGTGATTCTGTTTCTGTTTTGTAGATAAGTTCATTTGTGTCATATTTTAGATTCCACATATAAGTGATATCATATGGTATTTGTCTTTCTCTTTCTGACTTACTTCACTTAGGATGATAATCTTTAGTTTCATCCATGTTGCTGCAAATGGCATTATTTCATTCTTTTTTTTATGGCTGAGTAATATTCCCCTGTATATATGTATAACATCTTCTTTTTCCATTCATCTGTCATTGGACATTTAGGTCATTTCCATCTCTTGGCTATTGTAAATAGTGCTGCAATAAACACTGGGGTGCATGTATCTTTTCAAATTATAGTTTTCTCCAGATATATGCCAAGGAGTGGAACTGCAGGATCATATATAATAGGCAACTCTATTTTTAGTTTTTGAGGAACCTCCATTCTGTTCTCCATAGTGGTTGCACCAATTCACATTCCCACCAGCAGTGTAGGAGGGTTCCCTTCTCTCCACACCCTCTCCAGCATTTGTTGTTTGTGGACTTTTTAATGATGGCCATTCTGACTGGTGTGAAGTGGCATCTCATTGTAGTTTTGACTTGCGTTTCTCTAACAATTAGCGATGTTGAACATCTTACATGTGCCTACTGGTCATCTGTATGTCTTCTTTGGAGAAATGTCTATTTAAGTCTAGAAGACAATGTTTTAACCTGCTTAGTGGGATATATTCTCAGAACAAAAAATCTCAAATTTAATTCAGGATTTTAAAACAAGTTATAATACTATTTTAATTAAAAAAAATCATACCAGTTAGCTGATTTATTTATTTATTTTAATAAATCTATTTATTTTATTTATTTCTTTTTGGCTGCATTGGGTCTTCATTGCTGCATGTGGGCTTTCTCTAGTTGTGGTGAACGGGGCTACTCTTCGTTACCGTGTGTGGGTTTCTCATTGCTGTGGCTTCTCTTGCTGCGGAGCATGGGCTCTAGGCACATGGGCTTCAGCAGTTGTGGCACGCAGGCTCAAGAGTTGTGGCTTGTGGGCTCTAGAGTGCAGGCTCAGCAGTCATGGCGCACGGGCTTAGTTGCTCTGCGGCATGTGGGATCTTCCCAGACCAGGGCTCGAACCCGTGTCCCCTGCATTGGCAGGCAGATTGTTAACCACTGTGCCACCAGGGAAGTCCCTGATATTTTAATTTTGAAACTAATATATATTGCAAGATAAAGCAAATAAGTGACATGTTAATGTTAGCAACTAAATTTTTAGTATAAGAGAAAAGCAGTGTTAATTATAAAAATCAGAAAAGTTAAAGACCTCTGTATTGTTAAGTTTGAATTGGAAATTTCCATATGAACATATGATTTAAAAATATATACATGTATATTTCCCCCTACCTCTATCCATTGGAAGGACCTAGAAGCATTAACAACTCAGTAGCAGTGAGTATCCCTAACACCCAGATTTTGATCTCTAACCATTATTCCCACTGAAAGGAATCAGGGTTCTTTTAGAGAAATGGCTGATTTTGGGTCAGGGTAAAAGGTGAGACTGGGCTACATTTCTGTGCCAGTAATTGGTTCTCATTGGCCAGAGATGGGACTATTTGAGCTTCAGAAAGAAAGACTGCAATGGAATAAAACACTGAATAGATACAAATCTATAAGTCTATAAAATGATACTCAGAAAAGAGAAAAACAAAGACAAAACAAAACAAATGAAATACCATTTGTCACCTATCCCTTAGTCTGAAAAGTGATAATTTAAATAAATAATTATTTACCTTGCCTTTCCAGAAGGAGCAGTTGATGAGATAAATCTCCCTTTCTCTCTCTCACTCTTTCTTTCTCTCTCCTATTATCAGCTAATAAATGTTGGATGAATGTTAGAAACAAAACATCATCATATTGCAACCCCTAATGTAGTAATTGATTGAGGCAAGAATCATCAGCAGATGAGAAAGCCATTATATATATAGTGATGGAGAATTGGATGCTCCAGGGCTGCTGAAGTATTACTCCACAGATTATCTGATGATTTAAAAAGAAAAATGGAACTTTACGATGGAGGCATGAAAGCTGTCTCTGGCTTACTGATAATGGGTCAATTAGATATGATGTACTTCGTAATGTGTTGCAATATGATACAGCATCAATAATGATATCTTGCCTAAAATGTTTCACCAGAATGTAATCCAGCCTCTATCTCCAAACTCCAGTTTACACGAAATGCTTGGGTGACTGGAATAAGTTAAATGACACTGCAAATTTAACAGTTGGACAAAGTCAGAAAGTAGGCCATTCTGAGGAACAGCTGGCCTGGCCACAGAAATGGGAGGGGGGCATTTTCTTGGGTTACAAGTGACTTAACAGATATAACAACCAAATATAATGTGGATTGGATCCTGGTAGGACTAAACTAGGAGTAACATATATTTTTGGAGCAATTGACAAAATTTGAATATGGATCAGGTATTAGAGGATGATAAAGAATTTTAATTAATTTTGTTAGCTGTATAATGATACTGACTTTAAGAAGGAAAATGTTATTTTCATGGTGTCAATATAATGTATCAAAAACACTTTAACAAAAAGATGGATGAGGCAAACATGGTAAAAATGTTAACAATTATTAGTCTAGGAAATGAGTATGTAAGTGGTAAGTATACCATTCTCTTTTTTTTCTTTATGCTTGAATATATTTATAATAAAAAAGTTAAAAATCATTCTGATTCCTAGGTCCCAATCCAGACTAACTGAATGAACATAAACCCTAGTTGGTATCTGCATTTTTTTCAAGTAGCCTATCTCAGTGAAGGGATGGATGAATGAATGTCTTCTTCCTATGTATAATCTTTTTTTTTTTGCGGTACGTGGGCCTCTCACTGTTGTGGCCTCTCCCGTTGCGGAGCACAGGCTCCGGACGCGCAGGCTCAGCGGCCATGGCTCACGGGCCCAGCCGCTCCGTGGCATGTGGGATCTTCCCGGACCAGGGCACGAACCTGTGTCCCCTGCATCGGCAGGTGGACTCTCAACCACTGCGCCACCAGAGAAGCCCTATAATCTTTTTTTTTAACAAATATTTATCAGGTCCTTACTGTGAGCCAAGCACTTTTCTAGGTGCTGAAGATTCAGCAGTGAACAAAACAGATACAAGGCATCTTAAACCCATCGAGCTTGGCACCCTGCCTTGTCCATAGTAGGCATCTTTAAAGCAAACAAGCAAACTTAAAAAAAATCATTAACTATAACACAAACACAGAAAACCACATGAAACAGATGCACAGTTTAATGAATTGTTAGGCAGCACACCCCCGCCTCCCACAGGAGTTAGGAGTCTTCCATTCCCCCTGCACCCCAGTCACCACCGCCCAGTGAGAAAGCCTTTTACCCCCACAGAGTATGTTTTAGGATGCTATTAAGAATCAAAGTTCAGAACGCTGCCCTTAAAATTCTTCTGAGTATGTCTCTACCCCTGGCCCCAAAGTGAGATTTTACATTTTTCCTTTGGTTCAAAAGGTTTTTCATCTCAGTTTTACAGAACAGTACAACTCAGTTATGCATTATTAGACATGCAATTTTCACTTTATAATATCAAGGAAATGGAGCAGCTCTGGGGCAGACTCATTCCTGATTCACTGCTAATTCTGAGAACATAATGTCATAAAGGATCTTCAGAGGCAAACACATAATACTATCATGGTGGGATGAAGAAATTAAAACGTTATTTAAAATAACCTCAGAGCCGGCTTCAAATGAGTGAAGGTAAGGTCTCCAGAGACTGTCTGCAGAGTCATTATGCTTGTAGTGATGTTAAAAGGTGGCCGGAGGCACTGCTTGTTACCTGGGATGGTCGAATCAAAATAAGAAATAAGCTTTTCTCCTTTTTTTTCCCCCTTAACACTCAGAGCACTTTAATCTTCTCCCCGTTTTATACGATTTTGTTTTCTCTCTCTCTTTTTTTTTTGCAGTACGCGGGCCTCTCACTGTTGTGGCCTCTCCCCCGTTGCGGAGCACAGGCTCCAGACGCGCAGGCTCAGTGGCCATGGCTCACGGGCCCAGCCACTCCGCGGCATGTGGGATCCTCCCGGACCGGGGCACAAACCCGTGTCCCCAGCATCAGCAGGCGGACTCTCAACCACTGCGCCACCAGGGAAGCCCTGTTTTCTCTTTTAATTTAGGTCTTCCAGACCCAGAGCTGAAAGAGTGTAAAAATGGACGATGTGTTCCCTGCCTGACTGTTCTCAGAATGCCCAAATCTTGGTAACAACACAGGGGCTGAAAAGTAAAGATACATGCATTTCGTTTTCTAAGTCTCAAAGCTCTAACACTAGGCGATTTTTAATGCACAATAATGTGCCGTCTTCACCAGACTGTTATGTGCATTAAGTAAAATAATAAGCATGCACAGCAGCTTGGGGTACACACCAGGAGTGCAGGAAGGCTTGGGAAAGCAGCTGAGTTGGGGGGCAAGCATTCCAGACCGGGTAGGAATTGGACTCCCCTTCCTGCAACTCTATCTCCTCTCTGGATGGCCTTGGGCCCATCTCCACGTGGTGGAGCCTCAGTCTCTCCACAGGTAAATGGGGGGGAGATACCACTTTCTCCCAGGGATGTTGAGGATTAATGGTGATTCTTACCATTGCCCTAGGGCTCACTGTGGGCTGCTCTGTTTTGACATCTGTCATCTCAGGTGTTCCTCTCAACATACTGCCCTACTCATGTTATTCATGAGTAACTAGAAAATGTAGGAGACATAAGTTTTTTTTTTTTAAAAAAGGGGCACTTTGCCATTTCCCCTCATCCCCATCCCATCCTCAGACAAGAGGCATATTGATTGCACACTGGGTCCTCCTTTGATAGTTTGAAACCTCTTTCAAGTTACTTGATCTCTCTAAACCTTAATTTCCTCACATATAAAATGGATATTAAGGGGCTTCTCTGGTGGCGCAGTGGTTGAGAGTCTGCCTGCCGATGCAGGGGGACACAGGTTCGTGCCCCGGTCTGGGAAGATCCCACATGCCGCGGAGCGGCTGGGCCCATGAGCCATGGCCGCTGAGCCTGTGCGTCCGGAGCCTGTGCTCCACAATGGGAGAGGCCACAACAGTGAGAGGCCTGCGTACCGCAAAAAAAAAAAGACACAAACAAAACAAAAAAATAAAATGGGGATTAAAATAGTACCTTTCTATTGGGTTGTAGTGAGGATTAAATGAGATAAGGCATTTTTGTTTTTCCTGGTGGTGACAAGTCTGGGTTGTTATGGAAGGTCTCATCTGAGGCTCTGCTGCCCACGGGGCGGCCTTTGCTGTGCCGAGAGTTCCCCCACCTCATCCCTCCAGGTGTGAGCAAAGTAGAGAGAGTTTTCTGCAGCTGGGGCTAGAGGATGTGGCTTTTGGCCTGTGATGGAAACTCCTGCTACAGCCCAGGCTTCCCTCAGCAAGACCTGGGAAATAGCAGGGAGATGGGGAAAGCACAATTGTATTACTTTTCACTATCTATCACTTCCTTTCTCTAGTTCATAAATTTCTCCCAGCTATTGCCTCTCAGCGGCTTCCTCAGGGTTTAGAACTTGACACTTCAACTTTTAATGAGGAATGATAGCCACGTTTGGCTTTCATTGTTTTTCTCTTGTGCAAAACCTTATATTTGTTTGCTTTCTGGAAGAAAAATAGAAGTGTATCATGCTGTCCATCTTGGGCTGAACATTAAATAAAAACAGTCAGATTGAAACTGAATGTCAGAAAAAGTGTTCAGCTTTGGCTGTGGGGTTTTGGAGGTGACCTTCCTAGTCCCTGAGGACTAGGAAGAACTGCGACTCCTCACAGCAGGAGTCCAGGCTGTTTCTTTATGGAAGTCTCTTAAAGGGCCTTGATAAAAGAAATTTTCACATGTTGAGATATGGGGAAGTCATTCTGGTTTATACATGGGTTAACTTGAATCTGATGCTAACTAGAACAGCCTGTTTGTGGCCTATCAAACATACATTGTACATCTGCTTTAATTATTAAGGAAAAGGGCACATTGACCAGAAGTAAAGAACATCCATGTTAAAAATAAAGACATCCATTTGCAGCAACATGGATGGACCTAGAGATTATCATGCTAAGTGAAGTATGCCAGACAAAGACAAATATCGTATGATATCGCCTATATGTGGAACCTAAAAGAAAAAAAGAATGATATAAATGAACTTATATACGACACAGAAATAGACCCATAGACATAAACATAGAAAACATAGACATAGAAAACAAACTTGTGGTTACCAATGGGGAAGGAGGGGGAGGGGTATATTAGGAGCTAGGGACTAACATACACACACTGCTACGTATAAAATAGATTACCTATTTTATACAGTAGCAAGGACCTGCTGTATAGCACAGGGAACTATACTCAATGTTTTGTAATAACCTATAAGGGAAAAGAATCTGAAAAAGAATATGTATGTGTATGTATATATATAAAACTGAATCACTTTGCTGCACACATGAAACTAACACAACATTGTAAATCAACTATATTTCAATTAAAAAAATAAAAAATAAGGAAATAAAATTAAAATAAAGACTAAGTTCCTCCCTTCCTGGGATGCAATGCTGGTACTCCTTCGATGATAGGACTCCCTTCCCAGATGCCAAGGCCATGCTGACTCACTGTGTACGTGCTGACCTGTTTTTTTGAAACTCTGAAGGAATGTGTCCCCGACTTGTTTGATGTTCTTTGTTCTGACAAGATATAAAACTGCTGAAAAACATGCTTCTCTGGAGCAGTTCCTCAGAGTTATCTGAGAGGCTGTCTTCCAGGCTATAGTCCTCAGTTTGATTCAAATAAAACCCTTTTCTATTCCTATTAGAGATTGTTTATTGATTATTTTCATTGACAGCCTATTGCATCAAAAAGCCATTTGGCTCTGTTCACACGTTGAATGCTGCCTTCACTTTGCTTCTCTTCTGCGTCCTCATTTGAATGTAGGGTATGTGCCCAAGGACTAGAGGGACTCAGGCTGCTCTGAGACCCTCATCTCCCCTGAATGTCTTCTTTGCCCACTGACCTAAATTTCTGTCACCAGCCATGACCCCTAGAAGGCTGCTGATGTAATGTTACATGGGAGGTGTTCTGTTCCAGGGTCTCAGTTTCCTTCCTTTGTGGGCACTGGCTGACAGGTTCCTCAGACTCCTCCTTCCAGGCTCCCAGGCTCTACCCCTGTGGCCTTAGCACTCTCCTTTGACCACTTACCCCCAATTCTCCTCTCCCTCCGCAGCTGTATTTCATCCACAGGCCATTTACTGTTGAGTCTGCCAACTTTATATTCTCCTGGGAAAAGTACATATACTTCTCTCTTTGTAAAACACAATTTATAGATTAATTTCTTCCTCTTTCTTTGTAAAATTCCTTGGCATGTGAAATGTGTTGAAAAGTACAAGGTTTTTGATCTCCCTTCTGTCTCAAGGAATTAAGATTCCCACAGGACTGCAGATATTTTTTCCCAAGCACTCTATGCTTTGGCAAAAACAAGCAGACAAACAAAACAAAAAAAGCACCCTTCTCAGTTAGCTGTGTGATATATTAGCAATTCTCACTGAAAATGAGACACAAAAATTTCTTCCCCTTTCTTACAAATATGATTTTAAAATCACTTTGAAACTGTTCTTCTCTTTCTTCAGGTGAGATTAGAGTAAGTGTCTTAAAATCTATTTGTACATTTCTGATTACTTGTACCTCAGGTGTTTATGTATATGCCCATATGACCCAATATGTATATAACTAATATGTTTAACTGGGCCCTTGTTCATTCCCTGGGGATTCCTATTATTCATTCATCCCCTCAATCACTCTCTCATTCTTTCATTCAATAAATAATTTTGAATGCCTCCATTATATTAGACTTTGTGCAAAGTCTACTAAGGGGATACTATGGAATACACACAACCACAGGCTAAAATACTACATTTTTTTAGCCATCTGAGTATCACAGGTTGAGTTGTCTAGAAGTAGACTCTGGAGTTTGGAGTATATAGAGTTTTTAAGGGATGGATTCCCCTTCCCGGCTGAGGTCCAGTGGTGTCTGTACTTTTCTGAGCTTCAGGAGACTGAGTTCTGCTATTAGCTCTGTCCCTAACAAGCTGTGTGATCTTGAACAGGTTGCTTCACCTCTCTGGATTCAGTTTTCCAATGTCAAAACCTAGGAAAGAGAAGTACTACCTGCCATTTCATCAGAAGGGCATAGTAATAATGATGTTACTGCTTACAGTTGTGTGAATACTTCATTACTTGCAGAAATAGAAAATCTGTCTTCATGACATAGATATGCAGTAGGCTGGAAAGGAGATGTAATTCCAATTTTACAAATAAGAAAATAGTTTTAGAGAGCTTCTTAAGAAGCTTACTTAGGTGGTCAATTTTGCCTCAGTGAAATCATCAGACCAGGAATGTAAAATAGCTCCTAAATTCACTCAGGTATCCAATGGTTTTGGAAATAGTATCTTTACTTGGAAGGAAGGAGACTAATATTTATTGAGTGCTTACTCTGAAGCAGCAGTGGTAGGTCATTTTACCCGTATACTTTCATTGTGTGTGACCATGTTTCTGTGTTGTTATGTATTATCCCATTTTACAGACGAGAGAATTGAGGTTCAGTTACATGGCTTGCCCTAGCGAGAAGTGGAGATGGATTTAACCTTTGTCTTCTCTGACTCCAAAGCACAGAACTGCCAGGGAGCATGGAGTACAACCCTCAACTAGACTTTTCCAGTGGGGCCATCAATGCAGGGCTTCCCTGAAACAAGGGTAGTCTTGACTGGGGTGTTTGTGCTGTCCCAGCCCGATTGTCCCAGTATCCACAAACCTTCTTTCATGAACTGCACATACTGTCTTTATGGAGATTCATGGAAACCCTGTGCTATTGTTACGGTTGATGTTTTAATGTATCTCTTCTCCAGGCCATATTTCTTCACATGGTAGTCACGTCATTTGAAAAAAGGTATTTAAGCACACTTATTTATTAATTATGCTCCTTCAGACTGATAAACACAATCTGTTAGACAGGCTTGATCTAAAATTTATTTATTATTGAAATAGTACTGAAATTTCCTGGTTTCCTGGGTTTACATGAAGTCTCGTGGTGTTGATATATTATCCACTTTAATATTTAAATGTTTAGTTAGGTTCAAAATAAATCATTTTGTCCCCCTTCCTAACTCTTACTTTGTCATAAAGTTTGTTTGGCTTACTGGCTGCTTAGATTTCCCTCCACAGCAAATCCTTTTGTAACTCCATATTTCTTCCCCCAGAGTTAGAAATATGCATGGAGCAGGAGGCTGTGGGGAAAAGCAATTTGCAGTTCTTGGTAACTTTGGGCAAACCACAAACAGCATCAGAGAACTGAGAAAAGTTCAATCTCTTGGGCAGTAACAATAGTTGTTTATTGCAGAATCAGCATTGGGCATAATAATCCAATAGATTTTTTTTAATACTCACTGAATTCTTTTTCATCAAAATCTTGAACTGTTTGATTCACTAAGGCAATATCATATTTAGGAAGTTACAGCTGTATCAGGTTTTCAAATGGACACTTACTTGAAGTTTATTTCCTCTTTAGAAATTTTGAGCTTAGGAAGAAGTTGAGAGGAAATTTGGTTCCATCCTCTTGATAGAGGTCAAAGATGAAGTAACTTGCCTAAGAGAACACAGCTGGCTGGGGCAGAGGAGGAACAAGACAAGGTCTCTGGACTTTTTTTTTTTTTTTTGGTATGGGGGTTTAGTTCTTTCACAAGGATGTGTTAGTCTCTACTGTACAGTGAAGTACAGTAGAGTTCCCTCTCTTGACCTTCTGACAGGGCTATTGTTCTTGCTCCAAATGCTGCAAGCTCCCCTGTATAAGAAACAGGATAGGACTTCCCTGGTGGCACAGTGGTTAAGAATCCACCTGCCAATGCAGGGGACACGGGTTTGATTCCTGGTCTGGGAAGATCCCACATGCTGCGGAGCAACTAAGCCCATGAGCCACAACTGCTGAGTCTGCTCTCTAGAGCCCACAAGCCACAACTATTGAGCCTGCGAGCCACAGCTACTGAAGCCTTCGTGCCTAGAGCCCGTGCCCCGCAACAAGAGAAGCCACCGCAATGAGAAGCCCACGCACCGCAATGAAAAGTAGCCCCCGCTCCCCGTGACTAGAGAAAGCCCACGTGCAGCAACGAAGACCTAACGCAGCCATAAACAAATAAATAAATAAATAAATCTATTAAAAAATAATTAAAAAAAAAAGAAACAGGATATTCATATGTTGGTTAACAGAAAGTTACCACTCACTGGTGGTGGCCTACACACGGATGACTGATTATGTATTTTTATAATGCTACATACATACTTATAAAAAATTCAGGCAATATGAATGTGTATAAAAGGATATAAAAGTGAAAACCTGCTACTTCCTGGCCTCCTTCAACCTTACTCCCCAGAGTTCACCACCAATAGCCTGGTCTGTAGCCATCTGGATTTTTCTAGCCATATTAAAGCCCCTTTCTCCCCCAGAACACACACAGTTTACTTTTAAAAATTAAAATTAAATTGTTTATATATACATAATCTTCTGTAATTTGCTTTTTCAACAAAAAACAGATTGTGGGCTTCTTTCCATGTCATTATACATAGCTGTACCTCCTTCCTTGTGTGGTGCTCCAGTGGATAGAACAGAATACATTTAACCAGTTTTCTACTGATAGGAAACTTTGCCAGTTTTTAAGAATTACAAATCATGACCATGGAATATTACATTAGTGGGTCACAGCACCATCCAGTCTGCCTCTCCCCTCCCCTTGCAGTTGTAGGAGTTCCTTCCACACATGTCTGATCATCATTCAATCTTTGGTCTAATAGTTCCAGGGGCCATTACAGTCAGTACCAGCGTCTGCCAGCCACAATGCAATGTGCAACTCTAAAATCCCACTGAACATAATTTGTGCTCCTGTAGTGACTCAGAGTTTTGCAGTGCTGCAGGCTTATTATTAAATGGCCATTATTCTGTAGAAATCAGGCAGTGCTGGTTATTAGAGGCTTGGACCGAGAGAACATTAAAATCAGTCACCAGCATCTGTACACCTGAAAAACACTGCTGCTATTTCACTTTTTCTTTCTTTCTTTCTCTCTTTCTTCCTCCCTTCCTTCCTTCCTTCCTTCTTTCTTTCTTTCCTTCTTTCTCTCTTTTTATTATTATTTTTTGGCTGCAACAGGTCTTAGTTGAGGCATGCAGGATTTTTCCTTGTGCTGCGTGGGCTTCTCTCTAGTTGTGGCGTGCAGGTTTTCTCTCTCTAGTTGTGGCACGTGGGCTCCAGAGCATGTGGGCTCTGTAGTTTGCAGTATGCAGGCTCTCTAATTGAGGAACATGAGCTCAGTAGTTGTGGCACACGGGCTTAGTTGCCCGGAGGCATGTGGGATCTTAGTTCCCTGAACAGGGATTGAACCCACATCTCCTGCACTGGAAGGCAGATTCTTTACCACTGGACCACAAGAGAAGTCCCTCTTTCTTTCTTCCTTTCTTCCTTCCTTCCTTCCTTCCTTCCTTCTTTCTCTCTCTCTCTCTTTCTTTCTTTCTTTCTTTCTCTTTCTCTCTCTTTCCCTCCCTCCCTCCCTGCCTCTTTCCCGTCCTTTCTTTCTTTTTTTCTTTCTTTTAAAGTATGAGAAAAAAGGACCTTAATATCTGAGATTAACAAACTTGGAAAATCCTGCATATCATTCCTTATGTCATTCATAACTCAACAGCCATTTCCTGAGTGCCTGCTCCATGCAGGTTCTGATCAGACACCAGGCTTCCATGCACATCACACATGGTTATACCCCAGGTGCTCACAGTACAGACACTGACACTTGAAAAGACAGTGTGTTCTTTGGTAGGTACTGGATGCTTTGCTAATATTAAAAAAAAAAAGGAAGGACAAAACATAAAGCAAAGATGAAGATGGAGAAAGAGGAGGAGAAGAGGGCGGCGGAGGAGAGAACGCCCTTCTGCACCCTGTGTTAAAAATGATTCAAGGGCTTCCCTGGTGGCGCAGTGGTTGAGAGTCCGCCTGCCGATGCAGGGGACACGGGTTCGTGCCCCGATCCCGGAAGATCCCACATGCCGCAGAGCGGCTGGGCCCGCGAGCCATGGCCGCGGAGCCTGTGTGTCCGGAGCCTGTGCTCCGCAACGGGAGAGGCCACAGCAGTGAGAGGCCCGCGTACAGCAAAAAAAAAAAAAAAAAAAAAAAGATTCAAGAAGAAAATTTAGGGGATGAAAGCAAATTTTATTTAACACTTTATGAAGCAGGTAGTCTCTGTTCTCAAGGGTCCAGAGAACTGGAAAATGGGATGGGAGTCAGGAAACTTTTATAGGATAAAGAATAAGTAACAAGGAAGAGAAAAGGAGAAAATGAATAAGGAACAAGGAAATAAATATAGAGCCCAGAGCTGTCTTGGCGTGTGGGTATTGGCTGACTGGACAGACTGCATTTCTAGTCAAGTAGAGCTTTTATAGGGACATGACAGTTGGCTGAGTTGTGTTTCCTGATGTGGCATCTGGGCAGGAGCTGCTCCATCCTGGGCCCAGAAAGGTATTTCAACACCTGTATACCCAGAGCAGTGGTTTCACATTCTAGTGGGGGTCAGAAACCCTGGGGTGCTTGTATTCAAGCCCCAGCACCTTTTGCCTAAATTATTAGGAAAGAAGGAAGAAAGGATGGATGTGAGGGAGGAAGGAGGGAAGGAGGAAAGAAAGAAAATAAGACTTGAACAAACAGTCCTAGCAATTCCCTTTTGTCCGCCGTTTCTGCCCCCCCCCTCCCCCGCCAAGCCCTCCAAGCCCCCCACTTTCACTCTCTGGTTCTAACTCTCAAGAGCTTCACAGCTGGGCCCTGAGCACCCCTCCCCCTCCCCCTCCCCAGTGGCTTCCAGGGGCAACGAGGGGCCACATCTGCCAAAATGTAGTCTCTCTGCTACTCCTAGCCTGCTTTGCTTACTGGACTTCACGTGTAACATTTCATTTTATCAAGAGTCCCACTGCCCAAGGGCAAAGCAATACAAACTGAGTTTAACAGCTATTGGAGGATGGAGTCGGGCCCCTAGCCTGGCTTCTGAGACGGGTCTCTCTGTCATCTGCCCACCATCTCCTTCCCCATTCCCTCCAGCTGCTCCTCAGTGGGATCCTCCTCTCTTTGGATCTTCTCTGGGTCTTCACCAAACACCTGCCACCATCCTGCTTTTCCCTGTGACAGGTGCATCTGGTCCCTGAGCCCTCAGCTCAAGTCCCCACCCTGATTCCACCTCCACCCACGCTGGGACCTGCCTCCTGAGAATGGAGCATTTCCTTCCTGTGGTTGTTGAAACAAAAACAAAACCAGGCCGTGTGGCCTGAGGACGAGGGGCTTGGACTTGGAATTCAGAGTCCAAGAGATGAGCAAACTCTGGGGCTTTGTGAGCCTTTGTTTCCTCACCTGTAATTATTCCCATTTTGCAGCATTACTGTGAGGATTGAATGAGATAGTGTTTGTCGAGCGTTTAGAACAGCACTTTGTGCTTAGTAAGCACATAAATGTTAGTTGGTATGTGCTTATTTTCTTTGTTAATATGATTAGGATCCCATCTCCTCTCATCCCCTTTTTTTTTCTGAGAGCTCTCCATTTATTTGTTTGTTTGTTTGTTTGTTTTTGGCTGTGTTGGGTCTTCTTTGCTGCACGCGGGCTTTCTCTAGTTGCAGTGAGCAGGGGCTACTCTTCGTTGCAGTGCACAGGCTTCTCATTGTGGTGGCTTCTCTTGTTGCAGAGCACGGGCTCTAGGCGCGTGGGCTCAGTAGTTGCGGCTCGCAGGCTTTAGAGCGCAGGCTCAGTAGTTGTGGCACACGGGCTTAGTTGCTCCGCGGCATGTGGGATCTTTCTGGACCAGGGCTCAAACCCGTGTCCCCTGCATCGGCAGGCGGATTCTCAACCACTGCGCACCAGGGAAGTCCCTCCTCTCATCTCTTTAAGGACACCCATCCAGCAATTCTTCCCCACATCCTGTCTCAGCAGTCTGACTCTATACGATCACTTCCATACGCAAATAGGCTGTTGTTACTCCCATCTTAAAAAACAAACTGAAACAAATTAAAAGGTGCCATCCCACACTTCTCATTTGGAGCGAAGCTCCCTGAGGGTGCTCTCTCTACTCCCATCTAGATTCTCCTCCTTTACTTCTTTCCTGAACTCACTCGAATCAGGCTTTTTCTTCCCCTGCTTCACTTGGCTCTTGCTGCCAAGATCACAATGACCTCTTCACTGTCAGTGCAGTGGCCACTGAGAAGTGTCACCCGGCTGTGACACAGCTCTCCCCTCCTCTGTGAACCACTTTTTGGCTTGGATTCTGCGCACCACACTCTCCTGATTTTGCTTTTTCCTCAGTTCAGTCTCCCTTGCTGGCTTCTCCTTAGTTTTCTGGCCTCCTAGACACTGGGATGCCCTGGGACTCAGCCTTTGGCCCTTTTGCCTTTTTCATCTACACTGACTAGTGATCTCATTTGTCATTTGAGATCATCGACCTGCACACACTCCTAAATTTACATCTCCAGCCTGGACTTTTCTCCTGAATTCCTGATCCAAATAATTATCTGCCCACCTGGCACCTCCCCTTGGATTCTAGCAGGCATCACAAACTTAGCATGTCCAGAACCGAACTCCTGTTCCTGCCCTGACTCCCAGCCAGCGTTCCCCACTGTCCTCCCTGTTGGGTAAGGACAACTCCATCCTTCCATGTCAGGCTGAAAACTTTGGGGTCGTGCTTGACCATTCTTTCATCACAAACCTGGTTGCTTGTTCCTTAAAAAATACATGCAGAATCTGACCACTTCTTACCACTACCACTGTTCTCATTCTGGTCCAGGTCACCATCATCTCTCCTACCCACGCAGATTCCTGTAGTCTCCTAACTGGTGCTATGGCTCGGGACGCTCCACAGTTCAAGGAGAAAGGTTAAATCAGATAGCACCACTCCTCTGTTTTAATCCCCCCAGTAGCTTCCCACGTCCTCCTGCGTATAAGCTACAGCAGATAACAAAGGCCCTGCACAGCATGCCTCCCTCCCAGCCCACTCCCTTGTGGCCTCATGAGTTCTTCGTCAGTCATGTCAAGCACGCTCCGACCTCAGGGCTTTGCACTGGCTGTACCCTTCACCGGGAATACTCTCTGCCCAAATATCACATTGCTCTTTCACATCTCCTTCAAGAACTTTCTCAGGGCTTCCCTGGTGGCGCAGTGGTTGAGAGTCTGCCTGCTGATGCAGGGGACACGGGTTCGTGTCCTGGTCCAGGAAGATCCCACATGCCGCAGAGTGGCTGGGCCTGTGAACCATGGCCGCTGAGCCTGCGCGTCCGGAGCCTGTGCTCCGCAACGGGAAAGGCCACAGCAGTGAGAGGCCCGTGTACCGCAAAACAAAACAAAACAAAACAATTTGCTCAGATGTGTGTTCCTCAGTGAGGCCTTCCTTAGCCACTTTATTTAAAATGACACCCCCTCCCTCAGCTGGCACTCTGTTTCCCTGTTTTACATTCCCCTCCTCCATTATACTAACAGTACTTAGCACCATCTAACTATACTTATTTACTGTATTTTTTGTCAGTGTCTGAATTTTTGTCTCTTTTGTTCACTCTGCCACCTAGGACACTGCCTGGCACACAGTGAGCACTCAGTAAATATTTGTAGAATGACGAATGAATAAATGAATGAATGAGGAAATGGGTAAAACAGGCAGATTATTTTGAGGGATGTGATCTTTTGATGATTTGGAGCCTCAGTTTGCTGGTTAAGAAGCTCAGTTGTATTTGTACACATGGAAAAAAATCAGATTTGGAGGAAGGAGCTGCAAGCAGTAAACTCACAGGTGGCAAGTCTGTCCTAGACATGTGTCTACAATGAACCGTACCTGGCCCAGACCCAGCTCCAGCCCCTGGAGGAAGGCGTGCCCTTTCTGGTGCTTACATCTGTTTAGGAGCCCAAAGAGCGCAGGAGGCTTCTGGATGCATGAAGAACTAGAGCAAAGAGAGCTGCTTATTCTCAAAAGACACGTACTGATGACTCATCTGTATCCATGGTTACTTTGGTCTAAAGAATAAGGAATTATCAGACGCTCTTTTCTTTGGATGATCCTGAAAAACGGCTACAACCTCTTACTTTCTGACTCTGGGTATTCTGAGGAGGCCATTGCCTCTGGCTTGCATTTGCTGCTAGAACTTCCTTCATTTCATCATTTCTCCCTCCAAATTACACGCCTTAAAGGTTACAGACTATCTTTCAATGGTTCTATTTCTGTTGGCTCTTCCCTAAGGGACCTATCTCTTAAAGCAGCGGTCCCTAACATTTTTGGCACCAGGGATCGGTTTCGTGGAAGCCAATTTTTCCATGGACGGTTCAGGTGGTAATGCGAGTGATGGGGAGCGAAGGGGAGTGGCAGATGGAGCTTTGCTCGCCCCCCCCACTCACCTCCTGCTGTGCAGCCCAGTTCCTAACAGGCCAAGGACTGGTAGTGGTGTGCAGCCCAGGGGTTGGGGACCCCTGTCTTAAAGTCCTAGGGAAATTGTTTCAAATGTCATGGGCACCCTGGCACCTTTCAGCTGAGATCTGGTACCATTCTTCATTGCTCAAATTCAATAAAATGGCAGAAGAATACCTTTTCCCATTGGAACTAGTCTAAAATTTTTCATACTGGTAAGCACTAATCCTTATTGACCTGAAGACTTTAACGAACTCCATAGATGTCTTAGTCCTTTCGGGTTGTTATAACAAAAGCCCATAGACTAGGTGGCTTGTAATCAACATCCATTTATTTTTTATAGTTCTGGAGGCTGGGAAGTCCAAGAACAAGGTGCTGGCATGGTTGTGCTCTGGTGAGGGCCCTCTTCCGAGTTCATAGCCAGCTCTTTCTCCCTGTATCCTCATGTGGTGGAAGGGGTGAGGGATCTCTGTAAACCTCTTATATAAAAGCACTGATCACCTCCCAAACACCTCACCTCCTCATACCATCACATTTGGGGGTTAGGACTCAACATATGAATTTTGGGGGTGCACAAAAATTCAGACCAGAGCAATAGACATCATCCCATCTGGTTAGACTCAGAGCATATAGGACCCCATTTTTAAAAATGACAACTATTTCATGGACTGTAGGCCTTTCACCTCAATGTTACAGCTCTCTTCTCTCTATCCTGCCGTTCTGGGTTTCCAGGGCCAACATTTTATATGAGGAACAAATGAGCTTTATCTTGGCCTGTTCATTCATGGCCACTGTGCACCCTTCACTTTGCTTGAGCTTTTACTGACCTTTCCTCAAAATGTGGCTCTATGACAGAAGCCAGTGTTGGGTCAGGCTGAATGAGTTCCATATGGATTCATAGTTTTTGATATTCACAGAAGTCATGATTGCTGTTTTAGTGAGGTAGCACCTCTATCATATCACATACTTATCATTTCTTTTTTTGTGATAGGAATAATTAAAATCTAGTCACTCAGCAAGTTTGATATTTATATGACAGTGTTTTGTCTATAATCACTATACTGTGTACTAGATCTCTGGGACTTACTTATCTACTAGTTGCAAATTTGTACCATTACACAGCATCTCTCCTATTCCCCCACCCTCCAGTCCCTGGTAACCACCATTCTACTCTCTGTTTTTATGAGTTCTGATTTTTTTAGATTCTGCATATAAGTGATATTATGTGATATTTGTCTTCTCTATCTGACTTATCTCACTTAGCATAATGTCTTCAAGCTCCATCCATGCTGTCACAAATGGCAGCATTTCCCTCTTTCTCATGGCTGAATAATATTATATATATAATATATTATACATAACATGTTCTTTACCATTCATCTATTGATGGACACATGTTGTTTCTGGCTTTTTTTTTTTTTTTTTTTTTTTTTTTTGTGGTACGCAGGCCTCTCACTGTTGTGGCCTCTCCTGTTGCAGAGCACAGGCTCTGGACGCGCAGGCTCAGCGGCCATGGCTCACGGGCCCAGCCGCTCCACGGCATGTGTGATCTTCCCGGACTGGGGCATGAACCCGTGTCCCCTGCATCGGCAGGCGGACTCTCAACCACTGTGCCACCAGGGAAGCCCCTGGCTTATCTTTTAATGATTCAGCTAACAACATCCAGTCACATAAAGTAGGACTGTGTTCTGCAACCCTCTTTTGTATAAGTTAAATATGAATGGTTTGAAGCTTACTTTGGTTAATTCAGATGCCGGTCCATTGGCCATAGAAAATAGTTGAATGAGTTTCTCACTCTACAATAACATCAATGTCACAACCTGGAAGTGGCCCCTGGGTGACACATACTGTGATCAGACCGCTAACAGAAAGTCTAGTCTTAGATCAACTATTTTACTATTAAAATAATTATTTTGTGGATGTTCTCCAAATGTAGGGATTCTAAGTTTAATACTTCCATTCAACCAGCTAATTTATTTTTAGTTATTTAAAGCAGTGGTATCCCAACTGTTTTAATTACATACCTCATTAGTGAAAAAGTGTCAGCATGCTCTCCCAATCTGTATAGAGTTATTTATAAATTCTATACACGTGCTATTATATTACAATGTTATCTATATTATAAAGCATACATAAAATAGCAATTTAAAAGGATGGGATGAAGATGAAATGTGACTTTTTTCTTATTTTATTCAATAATGGAACAATATGATGTTATGATGATGAATGTTCAGGCTGCTTCCTTTTAAAAATGTCTTGCTAATCCTGATGCCTTCATGTTTCCATTAGCTAATATCAAAGGCACAATAAAAACAAGGCAAGTCACATCATTCACGAGAGTGGAGGTAAATCCATATTTTAAGTAGTCTTTTTATTAATTTTAAATTTGGAGATTGACTTTTGGTCAGATATGATGAATCCCTGTTTTACCTCATAATGCAGCTCCTAAAAAGTTTGTCTGTTCTAAGAATCAGAGCAGTGCAGGCTCTCCCATTTTTTTTCATATAAATTTATTTATTTATTTATTTTTGGCTGCATTGGGTCTTTGTTGCTGCATGCAGGCTTTCTCTGGTTGTGGCGAGCGGGGGCTACTCTTCATTGAAGTGCACGGGCTTCTCACTGTGGTGGTTTCTCTTGTTGTGGAGCACAGGCTTCAGTAGTTGTGGCTCGTGGGCTCTAGAGCACAGTCTCAGTAGCTGTGGCACACGGGCTTAGTTGCTCCGCAGCATGTGGGATCTTCCTGGACCAGGGCTCGAACCCATGTCCCCTGCATTGGCAGATGGATTCTTAACCACTGTGCCACCAGGGAAGTCCTGCCATTTTGTTTTTGTTGCTTGTGTTTATTACTGACATTTCTTGAATCCTCTCCATTTTATGAAAGTTAGTTTAATTGAAACTAGATGCTACATTCCATACAACTGCTTAATTAGGCACATCTGAACTCCAACATGTGGCCATTTGGTGAAAGTGAACAAAAATGTGCCAACTCTCTACCTAGGGAACTTCCACTTTTTCCCAAAGACACCCTGAGAACCACAGGGTGGGGGGACCCAGCAGTCAACATCTAGCAAGCTGACCAAGCAGGTGAGGTGTCTGTCTCAGTTGGAATCTTTAAGTGCTATTAAAGCTTGACTCCTTTCATATTGTTACATCTAAATATATGTCTACTATTTTCTTCCTGCATGCCAGTCTTACATGGCCTCTACAGTGCACAGACTCTGCAGAGAGATATCTGCTACTAACTCATCCTGGGAAGTTCACTGAGAACCAGTGCTGCTCATAAATGGATGAGTGAGAGCTGCTTCCCAAACTCCAGGCATTTACATCAGAGCTTCACAAGTTTGCCTTACCTATACATCATCTGTACTCTTAGTTAATTAACATTGATATCTGTATTAACCTACTCTGAAAACTTAAGTTCATTTAAAAAGGAAACATGTGTCACTGGCATGAATGGAAAAATGCCTAACACTTGCCCTTCATCCTGTCTCACAAACCCCAGTTCTTCTCACCACAGCCTGCGCACAGCCCCTGCTGCTGGCCTTGGTGAGCTCTCCACACCCTGCAGCTGAGAGCCCAGAGTGCTCCTGGTTCCCCTCCCTGCAATATCCAGCATTCAGCGTGGTGAGGAGAGACCTGGACAGGAAGTGCATTGCATTGCCACCCGCTGAAGGGCTCCTCAGCAACTGGTCCACAGAGGGTGGGAAGGGTGGGTGCATGCTGGCAGCCTTGTACCACCGCAGATCAACTTGGGTATAGTACTTGGGTACTATACTTGGGGAAACACATCTCTTTTTGCTTTACTTCTGGGAACTACAGAACCAAATATAAGACTCAAATATGGTCATGGCATTGTCCTTACGGCTTGCGTATTTGGGGTGGTGTCTCTTACCACTTCTAACCCTGGGTCTTGATTTTCTACTATCAATTATATTTTTCCTAGTCCTGATTCTTTGTTCTTATTTATGGTATGCTGGTAGTTTTACATACACATTCTTGTAGCGAGCTACCTCAAAGCTTGTGGAACAAGGATAGAAATACATAAAATATCTCACATGACATCCCCTGCCCACAATGTCATCACTGGCTTCACCTCTAGTGAGGGTATAAGTCTGTGTATCTTATGAATGACAGCACTCAGGACGTGTCAGTGGATGTCTTATTACATTATATCTGCTTTATGACACTTTATGATTTATAAAGTCCACACAGAGACCATCTCATTTAGTCCTCAAGACAACTGTGAAAAAGACAGGCCAAGAGAATGTGGGAGATGAGCCAGAGGGCCAGTTCCCAGCCTGGGTCTCAAGATGCCACGGTCTTTCTCTCTCTCTCCCTGTCCCCCTCCCTCCTTACCTTCTTCGCTCTTTCTCTTACCTGTTCTCTTCCCTCCTCCCCACTCCTCCCCTCCTCTCTTCCTCTCTCTCTCCCCTGCCCACCCCTCAGCCCCGTACCATGAGAACAATCCTGCGTGAGCCTACTGAAGGACAAGATTAACTGCAGGAAGCTGAACCAATTTGTCAAGCTGAAGCCATCCTAGAACCACCAGCCCCCAAGTGATCTGGCAACTGACCCCAGAGGGATGAGCACAGCCCAGCTGAGCTCAGTGAAGCCCGTCCCAGATCAGCACTGATTTGTGAGAAATCATAAGTGGTTGTTGTTTTTAGCCACTAAGTTTTGGGGTGTGGTTTGTTGCCACGTGGTAATTCGCTAACTGATATAGAGACCCATAGATTCAGGTTATATGACAGAAGTTGTTGGCGGCAAAGCTAGGAGAGGAATCAAGCTGCTTATTATTCCCTGTCTAGGAATTGTCTTCCATACCAGACTACTGAATCCATCTACCTGCCTTCCCCTTGATGCGCTGATCCTCTGTCGTCTGGTGCAGTCTACCCTTTCAGGGAGTCAACAAAGGCCACATGGATGCATGGATGACATTCTTATGCAAAGGAGATCCATTTAGATTTTTTAAAATGAGTTTCTATTTTAGAAGACATATCAAATAATCTTTGGTTGTTCTGTAACTTTCCGGCATCTCCATCTGCCTGTTTTCTGACATAAAACTTTCATAAACCAAATCAAATTAGCTCTATTTGATTTTTCATCTTAATATATGGCAGTAAAATGAAACACTACACACTGTCATCTAGAGGTCATGAGATACATCAAAGTGATTTCCTGATGTTGTTTTGACTCTGGGAAGCCTTCAGGGAATGTTTTGAGGTAGATCCTTCTCCCACCCCACCTTGACTTGATGCTTCACTTTTGACTGTTGTACAAAATGTCAACCTCCCACTTATACTAGGCTTGATTTCTAAGACCATGCTGATTCGCATGCTTTGTGAAATCTCATAGCAATATAGTAAGAAAGGTCACTTAACAATGAGAGAATTAACATGTTTCCGCCCCAGGAATGAAGTTTGGTGTAAAAAGAAGCAAAAATAGTGCCAGAAATAAATTACCAGCTTATAAACATGTTTATTAAATGCATCATACTTGGAGCACCAGATGTGAGAAAGACAAAGACTAAATGCCAGCACCAGAGTCCCTAAGTAAATTATTTGGCTTGTTGCTGGTAATGAGAGGCTGCACTTTGTGTGAGTTGCCATGAAATTGCATGTTTCTGCTGTTTTGTTCCTCAATGAACCATGATCAACTCTAGAAATTGTTTGGATAAATTTTCCCCTTGGTGTTGACAGAAAAGATAATTCTCTGTAAAAGAAAACCTTTAGAAGTCTCAATATTTTTTTCTGAATTCACAATTCTTATGTCTTAATTTTTGGTTGTTACACAGCAACAAATAAGTGAAATTGATTAATAAATGTATCAAATAGAATTTATGAGTACCCCTGTCTCCCCTTTCCTCATACTTTGCAAAAAAAATATTTCTGGTCTGAGTTATACTCAAGACTTAGAATGAGCAGAAAGAAGAAACTAGAAAGACGATTCTGTTTTGTTGGCATTTCCAAATCATATTTCTGCTGCAGAAATGGGCAAATCTCACAACAAAGCTGCTGATTTGATTAGGAAGACTACTAATTACATACTGTAGCGACATCCTTGCGCACAATCTCCTATTTATAGATCTGGCATTCTTCCCATTTCTTGTTTAGAAAAATATTTTCTGGCTTGGTTGAGAAGAATAAGTCATTAGAAGCTCCAGTAAACAATTCTGTGTGGGGTGTCCATTTGAGCAAGCAGCTGTCCTTTGAAAATTGCCTTTATTGTTTGAGGCTCCCAATTTTGCAGTCAGGAGGTGGTATAAAATCAATTAAGCAAAAAGATCTCTAGGTAATCAGCCTGAGAACTGTGGCCCCAGCTGCGATTATTTGCCAACTGTTGCAGCTTACTCCTTTATTCCTGTGTCACTTGTGCCCACATGTTAGCCTTCACCTCCTGGCAGCAGTGTGGTCCTGCCCCGCTCCCCTCAGCTTCTTTTCTTCAAGCTGGTTCAGCCCAGGCTGCCATCTCCCTGAGTCTTATCCTGACTCCCACTCTCAAGAGATGCCAGGAGAATGCCCTGCTGGGTTAAGAGGTTGTGGCTTTCAGGTCCTCCTCACAGGCAGGTAGGAAGCTGAAAGGAAGTACCACAAATTGATGTTGTTGCTATGGCAACCAAAGCTGCTGCTCTGAAAAGCTGTTTAAGAGGAAAGGCTCCTCTGGTCTTTTGATCTATCTTTCTGTATCTTCCCCTTCCTTCACCTCTTATTAGGCACCTCAAGCAACCATGTCTCCTAACATCCCTGTACATGTCCCCCTAAGGAAATCATTCACACTGAGGCTTAAACAACTGAAGAGCCTTCATCCTTTAGTAAGGCACAAGTTCTTAAACCAAAGCTCATATTATAACATCTAGAATTATAATTTTATGCATCATTTGGCTGGGTGGGGGAAGTATCTTAATGTGTAGGGTAGAGTTCATTCATTCATTCATCAAGCACTTATTAAATACTCACCAACTACAGGCCAATATCACTGATAAACATAGATGCAAAAATCATCAACAAAATACTAGCAAACAGAATCCAACAGCACATTAAAAGGATCATATACCATGATCAAGTGGGGTTTATTCCAGGAATGCAAGGATTCTTCAATATACGCAAATCAATCAACATGATATACCATATTAACAAATTAAAAAAAAACCTCACCAATAAGTACTGAAAAATGGTAAACACTGGGGATTCAGAGATGAGTACGACACAGCTTCTACCTCACAGTCTGGTGGAGGGGCAGATATGAAAATAAATGTCCACAATAAGGTATTGCTGTTGTCTGATAAAAGTCTATCTGGGGTCTATAAGGCATGGAGGGGGCAAGTTGTTCTACTGGGAAGGGGTATGTGAGGGATTAGGAAAGACTCATGAAGGAGGTGAGGTGTGAGAGAGAGACAGGTGTGCAGTGAGAACACACATTATTTCAGAGGCCTCTTAAATGATCTCCTGAATTCATTGTCTTGGCTTGATTTATAGTCTAGTGGGTTGAGAGGTGCAGAGAGCCTTTGTGAAATTTAGCATAAATATGATTCAAAGAAAGCCAGGGGTGTCTCCCTAGTGAGTGCTTAGAAGGTGGAGGTGGTAGTGATGGAAGCAGGGGTGGTGGAGGCTGGGAATGGGGGCAACCACTCAGGGACTCTCATTGGAGGAAAGCCCTGGTTAGAATATTCAACGGGACATTGGGGAGGGGACAGTGGGGATAACTGGAGGCTGGCAGGGGAGGAATAGCTGGTATAAGGTAATAAAGCCCCTGGGGGTATGGGAGCCTGAAACTGGGTGGGGATACTGATGGGAAAAGATCCACCTGACTATTAGTAAAAGCAGTAGTATAGTATCATGGTTAACAGCTGGGCTTTGGACTTCAACAGATCTGGATTTGTCTTGGCTCTGCTGCTACTAACTGGAGACTTTGGACAAGTAGCAATCTTTCTTGGTCTATTTCCTTAGCTGTGAAATATATATCTGTTATTGGCTGAATTGTGTCTTCCCCCAGAATTTATATGTTGAAGTCCTACCCCCTGGTACTGTATTTGGAAATAGGGTCTCCAGAATGTGACCATATTTAGAGATAGGGTCTTTAAAAATGATTAAATTAAAATAAGGTCATTAGGATGAGCCCTAGTCCAATATGACTGGTGCCTTTAGAAGAGGAGGAAATTTGGACACAGACACATACAGAGAGAAGATGACGTACAAACACAGGGAGAAGGCAGCCGTCTACAAGCCAAGGAGAGAGGCCTGGAACAGCTCCTTCCCTCATAGCCCTCAGAAGAAAGCAATCCTACAGACATCTTGATCTTGGAATTCTATCCTCCAGAACTGTGAGAAAATAAATCTCTGTTGTTTAAGCCACTGAATATGTACTATTTTGTTATGGCAGACCTAGGAAACTAATCCATAGAGCTATTGTGAGGATTAAATAATTTATATAATACACTAAATCATGTGATAATATTCAATATATGATAGATATTATTATCAATAACAATAAAATTGGCTCTACTTTAAATTAAAAAAAATCCCAACTCACTTGCATTATTGGATTGTTCAGACTATCAATCAATTTTTCTGGTTAACTGAGCACCAGAGGACACTTTGTTTCCATTCTGATGCTGAAATCTTTTAAATATGCCTCATCCATCCTTGTGTTGATTAAAATTGAACCTCTTTTTTTGATTTACAGGCCTGAGTGCCTCTTTCTAATTGCAAGAGATTGAAATTGAACGTGCACTGCTTCTAGAAAGAAGTTTTATTTTGTTTTAATAAGTCAGTTGTTAATGTTTTCTAATGATTTACATCTTTCTTTTTTTTCCACAGTGGAGTGCTGAAAACTCTGGTTAACTTTAAGGTTTCAGGCAACTGGACAAATCCAGGGTGTCAACATCCTTTACTTTCCATGAGCACATTCTGCAAAACATAGTCTTGCATAACTGCTCTACATTGTAAAGGCTCAAACTTGTTTCTGGAACTTTAATTATAATAAAAAAATGCAAATTACCATCATTGTCTGCATTTATTTTGGACCAGCTGCTTCTAAACAATTAACAAATAGATCATGTAAATGCACTTAGTTAAGAGAAATACCAGACTCCAAAGAGAAAACAGAAGAAACTGAATTCTATTTACAATCTTTAAGATTATACTTCTCAATCATGTTTATGGGAGCTGGTACCAAACAGTAAATGGTACTTTATCATTGCCCTGATCTGACGTTTCTACTTATCTTCTAAGAGTGAAATTTATTTAGCTTCTTTCTCTTCCTTGGGGAGAAGGTTATAAACCACAGAACGAATGATCTTTATTGGTTCTTATCTACCCAAGAGAATGCTGTGCCTGGAATTTCAAGTAAAGAAGAGTGAGGAAGAAAGACTATGGGAAGATGTCACTTAGAGTCTCAGGAGGAGGGAATAAAAGAACCTTTAATGAATGTGATGGATTAAAATGTCACTCCTCCCATTAGAAGTTTGAGCCTAGCTGGACTTGTATCTGAGCTGTACTGGGCTGTACTTTGCAACTACCTCTGGCAAATAGAATGTGAGAGAACAAACTGTGATTTTCAAACAAGGCCTCAAGAGGACTTGCAACTGCTGCTCTCACTTTCGTGCATCACTGCTCTCAGACTGCCACGAAAAGAAGCTTGGTCTAGTCACCCAGAAGATGACAGACTACATGAAAAGGGTTCCATCTGACTGCTAGCATCAACTGCCAGACAGGTGAGTGGGACCATCTTAGACTATCCAACTCCAGTCCCAGGTAAGACCAGCTGAGTCTAGCTCAAATTCCTGACCTACAGAATCAAGAGTCACTCAAAGGGATGTTGTTTTAAGTCACTAAGTTTTGGGTTGTTTGTTATACAGCAATAAATAGCTAATACAAAAGCGTATAGGACATAGAAAAAACATTTTACAAAATCCAACACTCTGTCATGATAAAAACATGCAACAAACTAGAAATAGAAAGGAATCTTCTCAACCTGGTAATATCATGATGCTTCCAGGCCGCATCTAGCAGAGAAGGCAGGACAGAGAAGGATATGGAAATACAGAGGGCTGAGTTTCTGAAGTTGCCTTCTTGAAATGGAGTCATTGTAAGAACTCTGAGAGGGAATGCCTCAGAGAATGGTTAGGCAATAGGTTCACCAAGGCCTATAGGGTCCCCTTGTCCATGATTGGCCAGGAAGAAGCAAAAGGATGCCCTATAGCTGGACACAGAAGTTCCAGGAGGTCAGCTGGGCCTGGAGAGACTGTGAAGGCAGAAATGGCAGTGGTGACCCATGAGGACAGATGACACTGAGGACTCATCAGCCCTCCCTCCCCAAGGCATACCTGTAATTTCCCTTTGCAATCTCCCTGAAACTTCAACCTTGAGGAATGGGTCAGAGAGCTCTGACTTAACAGAGGTCACACTGTCATCTTTCAGGAATGGAGCTCAAAATAGAACTTGTTACAGGAAAATAGGGAAGGTTATGTTTCTTGGACCCCTGCATTGTTGGAGTACGATTCAGATACTATGGCAGACAGATGCCCCCAAAGATTCCTGTCTCCTGATACTCATGCCCTTGTGCAATCCCCTCCTCTTGAGTGTGGGCTGCACTTAGGGACTCGCTTCTAATGCATCTGGCAAAAGTGATGGGGTGTCACTTCTGAGATTAAGTTACTCAAGACTGCAACTTCTGTCTGGCTGGCACTCTAGCTCAAGTTGATAAAGCCAACTGTCATGCTGTGAACTGCCCTATGGAGAGACCCACATGGCAAAGAATTGGGGGTGGGCTCCAGCCGGTAGCCAGCAGCAAGTAAGTGAATTTTTCAGTCCAACAACCCATGGAGAAGTAAATCCTGCCAACAACCACGTGAGTGATCTGGGAAGCATCTCCTCCCCCAGTCAAACCTTGAGATGACTTAACCCAGATGGACATCTTGATTGCAGGCTCATGAGAGATGTTGAAACAAAGGACCCAGCTAATTTGTGCCTAGATCCCTGACCCACAGAAGCTGTGGGATAATAAATATGGCTGTTTTGAGTCACTACATTTTGGAGTGACTTGTCATGATTGAATAAATAACTAATACAGATATACTACATATGTAAAGACAGTCATTTTTTGAGGAGACAATACCATTTCTCTACAGAGAACATGGCAGGGAAACTCTAGAAAGCCCCGTCCTTGGAGGTCAAGATCTTTGCTTTCCATGCCTTTGGGAAAATTAAAGGCCAATATCACTGATAAACATAGATGCAAAAATCCTCAACAAAATATTAGCAAGTGGAATTCAATAATATATCCCTATCAAGGATCATACGTCATGATCAAGTGGGATTTCTCCCAGGGATGCAAAGATGTTCAATATCCACAAATGAATCAATGTGATAAACCACATCAACACATTGAAGAATAAAAACCATATGATCATCTCAATAGATGCAGGAAAATCTTTGATAAAATGTATGTTGATACATTTATGATAAAAAAAAACTCTCAACAAAGTGGGTATAGAAGGAACATATTTCAACATAATAAAGGTTATCTATGACAAGCTCACAGCTAACATCATACTCAATGATGAAAAGCCAGAAACACTTCCTCTAAGATCAGGAGCAAGACAAGGATGCCAACTCTTGACACTTTTATTCAACATAGTATTGGAAGTCCTAGCCACTGCAATCAGACAAGAAAAAGAAATCCAAATTGGAAAGGAAGAAGTAAAACTGTCACTATTTGCAGATGAAATGATATTATACATAGAAAATCCTAAAGATGCTACCAGAAAACTATTAGAGCTCATCAATGAGCTTGGTAAAGTTGCAGGATACACAATTAATACACAGAAATCTGTTGCATTTCTATACACTAACAGCAAACTACCAGAAAGAGAAATTAACTTGCTTACAAGAACATCAAAAAGAATAAAATACCTGAGAGTAAATCTAACTAAGAAGGTAAAAGACCTGTACTGGGAAAACTATAAGACACTGATGAAAGAAATTGAAGACAACACAAACAGATGGAAATCTATACCATGTTCATGTACTGAAAGAATTAATATTCTTAAAATGACCATACGACCCAAGGCAATCTACAGATTCATTTCAATCCCTATCAAAACACAACTGGTATTTTTCGCAGAACTAGGACAAATAATTCTAAAACTTGTATGAAAACACAAAAGACCCCAAATAGCCAAAACAACCTTAAGAAGAACAAAGCTGGAGGTATCACATGCTCTGATTTCAAACTATACTACACAACTATTGTAATCAAAGCAGTATGGTACTGGCACAAAAACAGACACATAAATCAATGGACCAGAATAGAGAGCCCAGAAATAAACACACACTTACATAGGCAATTAATCTATGACAAAGGAGGCAAGAATATACAATGGGGAAAAGACAGCCTCTTAAAAAAATGGTGTTGGGAAAACTGTACAGCTACATGCAAAAGAATCAAATTGGACTATGCTTCCACACCATGAACAAAAATAAATTCAAAATGGACTAAAGACTTAAATGTACACCTGAAACCCTAAAATTTCATAGAAGAAAACATAGGTAGTAAGCTCTTATTAATATGTTTTTTGGATCTGTCACCTCAGAAACCAAAACAAAAATAAATATACAGGACCTAATCAAACTAAAACCCTTTTGCACAATGAAGGAAACTATCAACAAAACAAAATGGCCACTTACTGAGTGGGAGAAGATATTTGCAAATGATATATTCCATAGGGGTTAATATTCATAATACACAAAGAAGTCATACAACTCAACACAAAAAAGCAAGCAAGCAGGGCTCCCCTGGTGGCGCAGTGGTTGAGAATCCGCCTGCCGATGCAGGGGACACGGGTTCGTGCTCCGGTCCGGGAAGATCCCACATGCCGCGGAGCGGCTGGGCCCGTGAGCCATGGCCGCTGGGCCTGCGCGTCCGGAGCCTGTGCTCCGCAACGGGAGAGGCCACAACAGTGAAAGGCCCGTGTACTGCAAAAAAAAAAAAAAAAAAAAAAAAAAAAGCAAGCAAGCAAACAAACAACACAGTTAAAAAATGGGGAGAGGATCTAAAATACACAATTTTCTAAAGAAGACATACAGATGGCCAACAGACTCATGAAAAGATGCTCAGCATCACTAATCATCTTCTGACATGTACTGTTGCTAATGAGAAATCTCCTGTTAGTCTTATTGGGTTGTTTTTGTTTTTGTTTTTGTTTTATAGTTAATTTGGCTTTTCCCTCTGGCAGTTTTTAAAGTTTTCTTTTTACTCTTGACGTACTATAGTTTTACTATAATGTACCGAGGTTTCAGGTTATTTATTTATTTATTTTATTTATGAACTTTCAGTGGGAGGATTCATATTTTTTCCTTAGTTGCGGAGACTTCTTAGTCACTATCTCCTTGAATATTCCTCCTCTCTTTATCAGTTTTCTGTTCCTCTGGAACTTTGGTTAGACGTGAACATGAGGATCACATCTTTTAAATGCTCATTTTTATTTTTCCTCTTTATCAGTCAATGCCACATTCTGGAAATTTTTTCAGAATTTTCATTTGGTCTTTCCTTTTTTAAACACCCATCAGTTCTCATTTTATTTTACCCTTTTTTCTTCATGGAATATTGTTCTTTAAAAAATAAGTGCTATTTCTTGATTTCTTTTAGTATCCAAATATCCTTATTTTTATATTGTTTTCATTTCATCAGAGGGAACTTATCTCAGGTTGATTTGTTGGCAATCTTTCTTAACATTCATCCCTATTTGCTTCTTTTTTAAAATTAAGTTTTATTGGAGTAGGGTTGCTTTACACTGTTGTGTTAGCCTCCACTGCACACAAAATGAATCAGCCATACACATACAGATAACCCCTTCCTTTGGACTTCCCTCCCCTTTAGGTTACCACAGTGCATTAGGTAGTCTATTTGCTTCTTTATTTGATTTGCTGCCTCCTCTTGTGTAGAAGTTATTTTTCCTGTCTTTCTCTGTGCTCACCATCCTCCTCTACTTCCCACATCTAGTGGTTTATTTTGTCAATTCAGGCCTCTCTTCCCATGGTGTCATTGACAGTAGCACAGGTCCATGAAGTTCTTGGGGGAACAGCAGATCCAGCCACAGAGCAGAGTGAGGCTTGAGCCAGGTCCTGGCTGCTTTTGCTGTCTGTCTCGGTGTGCAGTTATGTAACCTCTAGTCCCCAGGAAATTTCTGGTGTTAGCAGCTTTTATTCTCAGCCTTCTTTTAATGTTGGGATAGCCCTATCCCAACCCCAGAATTTTAAGAATCAAGTCTGGCCCCAGATCCCTATCTTTTTTTTTTTTTAAGTCTTTATTGAATTTGTTGCAATATTGTTTCTGTTTTATGTTTTGGTTTTTTGGCTGTGAGGCATGTGAGGTCTTAGCTCCCTGACCAGGGATCGAACCCTCACCCCCTGCATTGGAAGGTGAAGTCTTAACCACAGGACCTCCAGCGAAGTCCGTGGGATCCATATTTTGCATGAGGCACTGTTAGTCTCTCTGATCCCATGGGACCTAAAATCTCTGGCTGTTCAGCTTACTCTGGGAACAGAGCTTGGCAGGCTTGTGATTTTATTCCTGTACACCACTTTGTGCCATCAGAGATGTTTATCTTGTGCTTGAATTTGACAATGTCCTTCTAATGTTCTTTTTATATTTTCATGTCACTTCTAAATATTTGAAGAGAAAGGGGAGGGAGGCAAGGAAAACCTCAAAGCATGAACTTATAGTGCTCTTTTTACTATACACCCCAGTCAGGATTTGATGTACTAGGTATGAAGGCCAGTGAGCTACAACAGGCTGGACACCTAGATAAATTACCAGTATACGTGACAACATCATAAATGATCAATTTTATGAGTCTGCTCTCTGATAAAAGAGTTCCATGGTCAAATACATTTGGGAGATGCTGCAATGTATACTCTGTTCATGGAAATTCAAAGTGACTATTAGCATATTGAAGGCTCTGAAAAGTCCTGTAGTAAATAAATGTCTTTGTCTTCATTTAATCTGGTACTTCGAAATTTTCTTAACCATGCAATAATTTTTTCCTGAAAACCCATGAATATTTCATGAACTCTTTGGCATATACTGGCCCAGAAAACCTCTCTTTATGAACATATAACCATAATACTTATGGAGCTAGTTTCTATAAGACATAGGAAGAAGTAGATATTATATGAGTTAGAATGAAATTTAAAGACTCAAAAGATTCTAGGCCAGTTTTATTCACTCTGAACAAATCCTCTAACAGTCTCTCAGAATTAGGACATGGTTTATTCTGGAATGTGTCTTTCTCTGTCAGAAACTTTCGGGTGGCGTCTTTGCATGGCAAGTCTGTCCTGCTTCAACTGCTGTGTGCCTAAGCTTTTCAGACAGCTGACCTCCTCTTCTGGTCTCCATTGGTGCCTGCTTTTCACAATGAGCAGCTATGGGGGAAACAGTAATTTTTCTTTCAGCTCCCTGATGGCTTCCAGACAAAAGTGAACTCTTCCACAAGATGGTGGCTGTTCAACGCCCTCCAGTTCTTAAACACACATCTGTTATTTGTCCAGCTCCAGACTTGGTGCTATCCAAGCACAATGGGAACATGGGGTTTGCTTTATCATTCTCTGTTGCTGGTCTGCCTCTTCCCTAGTTTCCATTCCTAAACTGAAGGGTCTTTAAGAATCTTTTGGGAGCTAAGACAAAAATCACTTCCCTCAGCTCACCATTCTGTCAGAAATTGCTTTCTCTTTAATGTTTGTCTTTTCTACTGGACACTGTGCTCATAAGGATAGAGGTTGTCCCTCATTTCACTTTTTATTCTCCACAACAGGCACAGGTGGTAATCCATAGTAGCTGTACAATAAATAAATATAACATGAATGAATGCTTTTCATAGGGATTAAAATGATTTTTGAATAATTTCAAATTTAAAAAAAATTACACGAACCAGACGCGGTGACAGTTACCGAAGATTTGAAATAGTACTTTCTTCCCCAAACAACAGGGAGAGGTTCCTAACTTGGGTCCATTTCTCCTCAGTCCTTTCTCTTCCCTCCCCCTACTCCTACCTTTTTATTTTGAAAAAAATAGTGAACTGCAGAAAAGTTGAAACAATAGTAGAGTGAATACCTAGAATACCTTCACCCAGATCCCCCAACAATTATTATTAATGCAAAATAATAATTTTGCATTATTATTAATGCAAAAAATTAACAATGATACATAATATTATTTGAGACACAACCCATATTCTTTTTTTAAAAATTTATTTATTTATTTATTTATTTTATTTTTGGCTGTGATGGGTCTTCATTGCTGCCTGTGGGCTTTCTCTAGTTGCAGCAAGCAGGGGCTACTCTTCGTTACAGTGCACGGGCTTCTCATCGTGGTGGCTTCTCTTGTTGCGGAGCACGGGCTCTAGGCATGTGGGCTTCAGTAGTTGTGGCTCACGGGCTCTAGGGTGCAGGCTCAGTAGTGTGGTGCACGGGCTTAGTTGCTCCACGGCACGTGGGATCTTCCCAGGCCAGGGCTCGAACCCATGTCCCCTGCACTGGCAGGCAGATTCTTAACCACTGCGCCACCAGGGAAGCCCCACAATTACTTTTTAAAGCCAACTGTGTCTAAAAAAATCAGCTGATAGCCTTATGGGAGTTCCCTTGTATGTTATTTGTTGCTTTTCCCTTGCTGCTTTTAATAGTCTCTCTTTATCTTTAATTTTTGT
This sequence comes from Mesoplodon mirus, assembly GCF_964341445.2. Classification (NCBI taxonomy): domain Eukaryota; kingdom Metazoa; phylum Chordata; class Mammalia; order Artiodactyla; family Ziphiidae; genus Mesoplodon; species Mesoplodon mirus. The sequence goes on along the minus strand of NC_138987.1, from coordinate 54,263,964 downwards.
CATTTTAATTCCAATATGTCTCGGCATGTGGTGAAATTTAAAAGTGTTTAACTGTGGCCAGGGGGCCATTTGCTGACTTGTGCACACCTCTGGTTGAAGTTACCTAGGTCTAGACTTTTAAGTAGGGCAGTTTTTATGTGACAGTGGAGGTTCAGTAACAGCTTAGAATAAATACACTGTCATTTCTGGCTTTGGACCTAAGGGGCTGTCTTTTTTTTTTTTTTTAATGTAGTAGGCTTTCAGCTATGGGGACAGCAGGAATAAGTTCAATGACTGCTTTGAGCTTCCTATGCCTCTGACTTTATAAAAAGGGCACACTCTTTCAGAGGCAGACCCCTAAAAGACCCAGGAATATCCTCTTCAGTTCTGGGCAATTCCCATCTCAGTTGTTTCTGTGGAAACTGCTGCCCAAATCATGGAAACCGCTGTCAACAGAGAGCAGAAGGGGAAGCATTTTTGTAAAACATCTGTACAGCGTCCACTTCAAGCAGTGATGGGGGTGGTGGGGAAAATTAATGGTTGTTTTGACAGCCTGAGTCTTTAAGCTGAGGCACTAAAAGGTACTTTGCACATTGTTAAATACAACTTCTCTCCTTCCTCAAGGTTGAGATGTAACAATGGTTGATTACCATGTACAGGCTACTCTGTCTTGACTATTTCTCAGTAGTTCACGTGGGAGGTTATTAATCACAAAAGTCATCTGAGACTTGGATAGAATGCTTTTGGTCTTCTTAATAGGTCTGACATTAAATTAGTGAAAATACATGCCTACTAAAATGTTGACAGCCTCATCACATGTTAGGGATATTTACTATCTCTGGGAATTTCAGGGACTAAACATATGAGCAATTTTGGGGATTACATCTTTACCTAGATGCCTTTTATGTGGAGGGGTTGATTCTTGGTTCTCTGAGTGGTAAATGTGGAGAACCACCATGGTCTAGTGCAGAGAATTTGGAGTCTAGATTCTAGAGATTTGGACCACTTAGTTTAAGCCTTGCCTTGGGAATCAAAGTAAACTTGGTTAAACATGAAGAGTGAACTTGATAAAGGTCACTGTGGGATTCATGATAAACAATTTTAGATGTCAGGCATTGACTCAAGTGTTTCACCTATGTTCTATTATTTGACTCTCACACTGACTCTAGGGGGTGCTATTAATCTCAGAAAGTTTTGTTTAACCTCACATGGTTAGATCCACCTGGTATGTTCCCCTGTGCTGCATGTCTTTACATGGGACACTTTATGATTTGTAAATTCTAAAAATGCTGTGAAAACCTAAGAAATTACTCTTCTCTTAATTCAACCAGAATGGATCACACACAGTCCAAGCTGCTTCCTTGAGATTCACAGATTTGGAGACTGTTAGGATTTCTGCAACAAGTGAGAGAAAACAGTCTTATGGTTATAAAATTAACAGTTTAGAAAATCAAGTCCCAAGTAAAATGAAAGGGAGTTTGTTTTAAGCTGAGTAAAACTTCAGTTTTCAAATGTCCAAACAGTTGATGATTATGGCAGACATTGTGGGCTGACTCAACTCCATTTCCAGCCGTGTTTTCCTTGTCTGTTTCTGTCTTAGAGGCTGTAAAACCTAAAACCTTGTTTTCCAGCCTCCCTTACAGTCAGGGGTGGCCATGGAGCACAGTTCCAGCCTTTTTTGAGGAGCTAGGGAGTTTCATGAAAAAGAATTTGGCTAACTTTTGTCCTTGGTTCCTGCGGGAGCCTTTAAACGCTTGGAATTTCCTGAGTGATGGACAGATCTTTTTTGTTCATAGTAGACCCCTTAAATCACACCTAAGTTTATGCTAATGAGGTGACTCATGGTGGGTCCCTAAGTAATTTCAGGATGGGTCCCTAAGTAGTTTCAAGATGGGAGCTGGCCATGCTAGAAAGACCAACCTTGTGATTGAAGGGTTGGAGCTTTGAGCTACATGAAATCAGCCACACCTCCTGGGAGACAAGGGGCGTTGAAGTTCAGTTATGTGGTCAAATGATTTAATCAATCATGCTATTTAATAAAGCTCCAATAAAAATTCTGGTTTCCCAAAGTTTGGGTGAGGTTCTCTGGTTGGTGATATACACTGAAGTGCCAGGAGGATGATGCATGCTGAGGACACAGTTTTGCATTTGGGATCCTCTCAGATTTTGCCTTATGGGTCTCTTCTTTTGATTGGTTTTGATTTGTATTCTTTTGCTCTAATAGAACTGTAATAAGTATAGTGCTTTCCTGAGTTCTATGAGTCATTCTAGCAAATTACAGAACCCAAGAGGATAGTGGGAACCTCTGAATTTGTATTCAGTTGTTCGGAAGTGCAGGTGGCCTGGGATCCCCTAATCCTGTGGCTGTTGTCTGAAGTGAGGGTAGTCTAAGGAGGACGATGCCCTTAACCTGTGAAATCTGATCTAACTCCAGGTATTTAGCATCAGAATTGCATTGCAAGGAGGAACATCTTTTTCCAAACCAAAAGGCAAAAGCACATTAAAAGCACATCTGCCTTCACTCTTCACCCTTCACTCTTCTTCCTGCCTAGAATGCGAACACTATGCTTGGTGGTACAGCAGCTCTTTTGTGACCATGAAGACTAAAGCCACACAAAAAAGATGACAGAGCAAAAAATTAGAAGGATCGTTGGTCCATGATGACACCATAGAACAGCTATCTGAACCCTGGAGTCCTTGTAATACGAGAAAAACAAATCCCTATGTATATAAGCTTCTCTTGGTTTTCTGTTATTTGTGGCTAAATACATTTCTAACTGATACCCCCCATTGTGCTGCATATTGTGATAGCTCAGAAAGGGGGGCAAATTAGGCAAACTTTCATGTAGCACAAGTCGAATGTAAAGAAATATGTGTTTTTCTTCTCTCTCTTTTTTGAAATGAGTGCTTGACATGTGTTTGGTATGACAAAAGGAATTATGTTCAGGGCTTCCCTGGTGGCACAGCGGTTGGGGGTCCGCCTGCCGGCCTGCGCGTCCAGAGCCTGTGCTCCGCGGCGGGAGAGGCCGCAGCAGTGAGAGGCCCGCATACCACACACTCACACACAAAAAAGAATTATGTTCAGAAAATAAAATTCCTTTTTCTTTACTATAATGCTGATGGTTTCTTCAGTTCTAAAGTTTTTCCTGCTTTTCACAATTTGGTGAAAATTAGAGATGATATCTTCCTTAGAGAGCAGCAGCCTGTTGCTCCATTTATGACATAAATCACTTTATAAAGTTACTAAGTTTGTTTTATCTGACATAACTATATTTGTCAAACAATTTGTGAACAAATCAAATTGTATCTTTTTATGGTCCTAAACTAACAAAATTACCTACAGCTTTAAAGATTGTTAAATTTTTAAAAAAACATTTAAATTATCCCTAAAAATCTATAGATTAAAAGAGACTTTATAAAAATACCAGCCAGTTGCAATTTATGGACCTTATTTGGATACTGATTTTGAGACAGGAGGAAAGAGGGCAGAGCACAAACTTTAAAAAAATGACATAGTCATTGACGATGTGACAAAAACTGGTTAGAACTGATTAGGCCTTAGACGGCAGAAGATTCAACTTCCAGTAGAGCTTGAGCCTCATTATATGCTCATTGTAACACATCAGCAAGCTAAATGGCACACCCACAGATGCCATGACAGTTCCAAAGCTGACCATAAAAGGCCAAAAAGTGGGCAGTGGCCCAATTCCTGGAAATTTCCACCCCTTCCCCAAAATAGTTGGAATAATCCTCCCACTCGTTAGCCTATGTATTACCCAGCCCATAAAAACTAACCACCCTTTATTTCAGGGCTGCTCTCACTTTTTGAGATGGCCACATTCAGCCTATGGAATGTGTAATCTCTCTCAATAAGCCTGCTTTCACTTTACTAAGGCTCATTCTTGAATTCTTTCCTGCGCGAAGCTAAGGACCCTCACTTGGTGACCAAGGCCCAGGAACTTCCGCCCGAGACCTGGGACGTGGCCATCCTCTCATGCCCCATTTTCCTGCAACATCTTTACAAAGGAAGAGGAAGAATGTGTCTTTCTCTCCTCTCCACTTTTCCTTTGATTATAAAAAGTAGCCCACTTAGTTCTCAGGGCAGAGCCCTCTTGCCTGCCAGCTTGTATCCTTCACAAGTTAACTATCTGACCTAAAAGTATCACTTTGCCTCTTAACTGAATTCCTTCTGTGCCAAGACATAAAGAACTAGAGCTTCATTAAGTACTGAAATGAGTTGTGTGGTTTCAGTTGGAAGATTGTGGGTTTGAGTCCCATCTGAGGTGAGGTTTCATCTTTGCATGGCTTGATAACTCATTTCTTTTTAGCACTGAAAAATATTCAATTGTTGGATGTACCACAGTTTATTTATCCATTCACATTTAGAGGTCTCTACCTCCTTGTCCCCAAATTCTCTCTCCTTCTTCTCTTCTTCTTTGTCATCTCCAAGAAGTACCACTAATCCTCCCTAGCTAAGACCTTTTTTTCCCCCCAAATAATGCAATCTCTAGGCTGAACCTCCTTAAAAGAGAGAAGAGGGAAAATGGTAAGCAATGTATTTATAATTTAATCTTTTTATTCTAGGACAATTCAAACATGGAGAGTGCCAAATAAAATATTAGCATCTATCCCTGCCCTCTTCTCCAGGGTTAAAAAAATATCACCCATAAAAGATGGCCTTGGAATCCTTTAAACTCTCCTCTATTCAAATGTAACTTGATTTCTGGATCTGTATATAGTTTTAGCAGAAACAGAAAAAAAAATTGATCTTTCAAAAGGTGTCAGCTGTATGTGCCCCTTGTTCTAGGAAGAGAGTGATCTTTTGTTTGGGAAAACAAAACACTTTCAAGGACTTTTTGAAAATGCAGAGACAAGGTCCAGAGCCCAATCCACATGGAGAGGTTGAGATTAAGGCTGCTTTGCATGGTTAAATAAAAGGATGTTCTCAATGGGTGGAGAATGGTATGACCTTGGATTCCTTAAAAATCTTTGGAAATAGTGCAAGGTCACTGGGATTGTGGGGCTACTATCCTGGGGGATGAAAGTTTGGATCTTTCTATCTGGATGTCACAGGAAAGGGTTGAAACTGAGCAGGACCCTGTGGGGCACTCCTGGGTATGAAACCCTTCCTGTGTCCCCCATTTCTTGTTTTCAGGAAAAAGGTGTTAGCCTCCTAGACCTTCCCTAAGTTCCAAAGGGCAGATTCAGACAGTTACTAATTAGGGAAGTGAGGGAATGCAGAAACAAAGAAAGGCAGTCAAGAAACAATAGTGCAGGGATAGGGTCCTGGGATGGGACAGGGTCCTGGTTGAGTTCTTCTACAGGAACAAAGGCCCCCTCCCAGGTGAAGGATGGTAACTTCAGGCTGAGCACAAGCAGTGGATCACAGACTGGTTGGAACCCGAAGGCTGAAGACTGAGATTCCTGGAACACCACCCTGTTATCTCCCCACAAACCAATTAGAGAAAGGTCACACACCTTTCAGAACACTCCCCAAATTTTGCCTATAAAAATTGCCCCCCCCATTCGGGGTTCAGGTCTTTTGAGCACAAGCCACCTATTCTCCTTGCATGGTCCTGCAATAAACCTTTCTCTGCTCCAAACTCCAACGTTTCGGTTTCTTTTGTTTCACTGTGCATTGGGCCACAAACTGGGTTTGACAACAGGGTGACCCCAGAAGGCTGTAGACCTGGGGGCCAGTTGAATCACCTAAATGGGATTGTATTACACATATTCTTCAGCACCTTAGTGTTTTCCCTCAGCCTGCTGTCTTAGATGTCTTCCCCGTCAGTGCTTAGAGTGAGTTCATTACAACTTTGTGGCGACAGTGAGTAAAGAGCCAGTCCAGAATTTAAAGGTATAGCTCATTAATAGAAGAAAAGAAATGGATATCACCAGGCAAGGAAGTAAATTAACTTTGCTTCAAATGTAAATGTTCCTGCTAGGAGCTGGAAGTGCATATTAATGACCTTCCTGTGGCCAAATATAAAACACATCAACAGACCAGAGCTTATCTTCTTTTCTAGACTTTAATTTCCTCCTTTGAACAAAGGGACAATGGGGCATCTGATTCAGAACAAAATGTGTTGCAGGGCTGTCAAATTAAATGTGAGGCTTTAAAAATATGTGCCCATTTTTTCCATCCACAGGAGGCCTCTGCAAAATTATGAGGCCTCTGCAAAATTATCACCTTACTCAAAAAGATCTCTATTGTTGGATCATAAACCCTTAGGAAATGAAAAGACTTGAGGTTAAGTATGGTCTGTTTGTTGCTGGGCCTCACCCTGACATCTTTGGTTTCCCTTTGGACTCTCTCCTTGCCTCAGTTTCCCCTCTTTTTTCACTTTTGTCTTCTTCCTGAGTCCTGTCTTCAGCACACCTGGGCTCTCCAAAAACACTCACTGGTTTGCCTAATTCCTGAGACTCCGATTTGTCATGAACAGAAGGTTCACTTTGGTGTTGAGGACCTGGGTTTGAGCCTTGACTCTGCCATTTAAACTGCTTTATCTTCTGTTTTTCCAAGTGCAAAATGGGTTAGTAACAGGTCCTTACAATCCTTAGAACAATGATGGGTGATAACATTTGGGGATGTGCTTTCTAAGTTTCAAGAGCCATAGAGGTACAGGGCAGCTGGCATTAACAGAAGTACTCAGATTGACACTCCTTGTCATGTGGTGGTGACATCATAAATACTGCCTCTGGGCCAGAGGTAGATATTAGGAAGTGATTTTTTTTTAGGAATTCAGAAAACATTTAGACACACAGAATGTTGGAGCTGGCAAGATCCTTGGAGGTCATCAAGGTTCTAGCCCAATCATTCCATTTTACAGTTGAGAAAACTGAGGACAGTGACTGCCCCAGGGCAAAGTGTCAAACAGGCATAACCAGGACTGGATCCCAGGTTGCTTGATGCTTACTCCTGGGCTCTTCCCTCCATCTGTGATGTTGGCTTAACCCTGTGGTTGGCTGAGCCTCAGAGGAAGGCGAGTAGCCCATTTAAACTCTTCTGATCGGATTATCGCTTAGGGCAACTCAAGGGATGCTTTGGCCACCCAGCGTTTAGAAGATGAGTTATTTTTCTTTTTTTTTTTCACATTTTGTTTTTATTGGAGTAAAATTGATTTACAATGTTGTGTTAGCTTCTGCTGTACAATGAAGTGAATCTGCTATATGTATACTTATATCCCCTACCTCTTGGACCTCTGTCCCATCCCCACATCCCACCCCTCTAGGTCATCACAGAGCACCGAGCTGAGCTCCCTATGCTATACAGCAGGTTCCCACTTGCTATTTTACACATGGTAGCATATTTATGTCAAATCTAATCTCCCAATTTGTGCCACCCTCCCCTTCCCTGCCCTGGGTCCACATGTCTGTTGTCTATGTCTACATCTCTATTCCTGCCCTACACATAGGTTCTTCTGTACCATTTTTCTAGATTCCATGTATATGCGTTAATGTATGATATTTGTTTTTCTCTTTCTGGCTTACTTCACTCTGTATGACAGACTCTACGTCTATCCACATCTCTACAAATGACCCAATTTCATTCCTTTTTATGGCTGAGTGATATTCCATTGTATATATGTACCACATATTCTTTATCCATTCATCTATCATTGGACATTTACACTGTTTCCATGTCCTGGCTATTGTAAATAGTGCTGCAATGAACATTGGGGTACATGTGTCATTTTGAATTATGGTTTTCTCAGGGTATAGGCCCATAGTGGGACTGCTGGGTCATATGGTAATTCTATTTTTAGTTTTTAAAGGAACCTCCATACTGTTCTTCATAGTGGCTGTATCAATTTACATTCCCACCAACAGTGCAGGAGGGTTCCCTTTTCTCCACACCCTCTCCAGCATTTGTTGTTCGTAGATTTTCTGATGATGCCCATTCTAACTGGTGTGAGGTGATACCTCATTGTAGTTTTGATTTGTATTTCTCTAATAATTAGTGGTGTTGAGCATCTTTTCATGTGCCTCTTGGCCATCTGTATGTCTTCTTTGGAGAAATGTCTATTTAGGTCTTCCACCCATTTTTTAATTGGGTTATTTGTTTTTTTTGATATTGAGCTCCATGAACTGTTTGTGTATTTTGGAAATTAATCCCTTGTACATTGTTTTATTTGCAAATATTTTCTCCCATTCTGAGGGTTGTCTTTTCATCTTGTTTATGGTTTCCTTTGCTATGCAAAAGCTTTTAAGTTTCATTAGGTCCCATTTGTTTATTTTTGTTTTTATTTTCACTACTCTAGGAGGTGGGTCAAAAAAGATCTTGCTGTGATTTATGTCAAAGAGTGTTTTTCCTATGTTTTCCTCTAAGAGTTTTATAGTGCCCAGTCTTACATTTAGGTCTTTAATCCATTTTGAGTTTATTTTTGTGTATGGTATTAGGGAGGGTTCTAATTTCATTCTTTTACATGTAGTTGTCCAGTTTTCCCAGCACCACTTATTGAAAAGGCTGCCTTTTCTCCATTGTATGTTCTTGCCTCCTTTGTCATAAATTAGGTGAACATATATGCATCAGTTTATCTCTGGGCTTTCTATCCTGTTCCATTGATACATATTTCTGCTTTTGTGCCAGTACCATACTGTCTTGATTACGGTACCTTTGCAGTATAGTTTGAAGTCCAGTAGCCTGATTCCTCCAGCTCCGTTTTTCTTTCTCAAGATTGCTTTGGCTATTCGGGGTCTTTTGTATTTACATACAAATTGTAAAATTTTTTGTTCTAATTCTGTGAAGAATCCTATTGGTAGTTTGATAGAGATAGCATAGAATCTGTAGATTACTTTGTGTAGTATAGTTATTTTCACAATATTGATTCTTCCAGTCCAAAAACATGGAATATTTCTCCATCTGTTTATGTCATCTTTGAGTTCTTTCATCAGAGTTTTATAGTTTTCTGAGTACATGTCTTTTGCCTCCTTAGGTAAGTTTATTCCTAGGTATTTTATTCTTTTTTGTTGTAATGCTAAATGGGAATGTTTCCTTAATTTCTCTTTCTGATTTTTCATTGTTATTATATAGGAATGCCAGAGATTTCTGTGCATTAATTTTGTATCTTGAAGCCTTACCAAATTTGTTGATTGGCTGTAGTAATTTTCTGGTGGCATCTTTAGGATTTTCTATGTATAGTATCATGTCATCTGCAAACGGTGACAGTTTTACTTCTTTTCCAATTTGTATTCCTTTTATTTCTTTTTCTACTCTGAGTGCCATGGCTAGGGCTTCCAAAATTATGTTGAATAAGAGTGGTGAGAGTGGACATCCTTGCTTGTTCCTGATCTTAGTGGAAATGCTTTCAGTTTTTCACCATTGAGTATGATGTTTGTCGTGGGTTTGTCATATATGGCCTTTATTATGTTGAGGTAGGTTCCCTCTATGCTCATTTTCTGGAGAGTTTTTATCATAAATGGCTGCTGAATTTTGTCAGAAGGTTTTTCTGCATCTATTGAGATGACCATAAGGTTTTTATTCCTTAATTTGTTAATATGGTGTATCATACTGATTGATTTGCGTATACTGAAGAATCCTTGCATCCCTGGGATAAATCCCACTTGATCATGGTGTATGATGCTTTTAATGTGTTGTTGGATACTGTTTGCTAGTATTTTGTTGAGGATTTTTACATCTATGCTCATTAGTGATATTGGTCTGTAATTTTCTTTTTTTGTGATATCTTTGTCTGGTTTTGGCATCAGGGTGATGGTGGCTTCATAGAACGAATTTGGGAGTGTTCCTCTCTCTGTAATTTTTTGGAAGAGTTTGAGAAGGGTGGGTGTTAGCTCTTCTCTAAAAGTTTGATAGAATTTGCCTGTGAAGCCATCTGGTCCTGGACTTTTGTTTGTTGGAAGATTTTTTTTTTTTTTTTTTTTTTTTTTTTGTGGTACGCGGGTCTCTCACTGTTGTGGCCTCTCCCGTTGTGGAGCACAAGCTCCGGACGCGCAGGCTCAGCGGCCATGGCTCACAGGCCTAGCCGCTCTGCGGCATGTGGGATCATCCTGGATCGGGGCACGAACCCGTGTCCCCTGCATCGGCAGGCAGACTCCCAACCACTGCGCCACCAGGGAAGCCCTGTTGGAAGGTTTTTAATTACAGTTTCAATTTCATTACTTGTGATAGGTCTGTTTATATTTTCTAATTCTTCCTGGTTCAGTCTTAGAAAATTGTACCTTTCCAAGAATTTGTCCATTTCTTCATGGTTGTCCATTTTATTGGCATATAGTTGTTTGTAGTAGTCTCTTATGATCCTTTGTATTTCTGCAGTGTTGTGATTTCTCCTTTTGCATTTCTAATTTTATTGATTTGTGTCCTCTCTCTTTTTTTCTTGATGAGTCTGGCTAAAGATTTTTCAAATTTTTTTATTTTCTCAAATAACCAACTTTTAGTTTTATTGATCTTTGTTATTGTTTTCTTTGTTTCTATTTCTTTTATTTCTGCTCTGATCTTTATGATTTCTTTCCTTCTACTGACTTTGGGTTTTCCTTGTTTTTCTTTCTCTAGTTGTTTTAAGTGTAGGGTTAGATTGTTTATTTCAGATTTTTCTTGCTTCTTGAGGTGAGATTGAATTGCTATAAACTTCCCTCTTAGAACGGCTTTTGCTGTGCTCCATAGATTTTGGGTCATCCTGTTTTTGCTGTCATTTTTTTCTATGTATTTTTAAATTTCTTCTTTGATTTCTTCAGTGATCTCTTGGTTATTTAGTAGCACTGTTTAGCCTCCATGTATTTGTGTTTTTTACAGTTTTTTTCCTGTAACTCACTTCCAATCTCATAGCATTGTGGTCAGAAAAGATGCTTGATATGATTTCAATTTTCATAAATTTTCCAAGGCTTGATTTGTGACCCAAAATGTGATCTATCCTGAAGAATGTTCCATGTGCACTTGAGAAGAAAGTGTATTCTGCCACTTTCGGGTGGAATGTCCTATAAATATCAGTCCTATCTGGCCTATTGTGTCATTTGAAGCTTGTGTTTCCTTATTTATTTTCTGTTTGGATGACCTGTCCATTGGTGAAAGTGGGTGTTAAAGTCCCCTACTATTATTGTGTTACTGTCAATTTCTCCTTTTATGGTTGTTAGCATTTGCCTTATGTATTGAGGTGCTCCTATGTTGGGTGCATAAATATGTATAATTGTTATATCTTCTTCTTGGATTGATCCCTTGATCATTATGTAGTGTCCTTCCTTATCTCTTGTAACAGTCTTTATTTTAAAGTCTATTTTATCTGATATGAGTATTGCTACTCAAGCTTTCTTTTGATTTCCATTTGCATGGAATATCTTTTTCCATCCCTTCACTTTCAGTCTGTATGTGTCCCTAGGTCTAAAGTGGATCTCTTGTAAACAGCATATATATGGGTCTTGTTTTTGTATCCATTCAGCCAGTATGTGTCTTTTGGTTGGAGCATTTAATCCATTTACATTTAAGGTAATTATCAATATGTATGTCCCTATTACCATTTTCTTAATTGTTTTGGGTTTGTTTTCGTGGGTCTTTTTCTTCTCTTGTGTTTCCTGCCTAGAGAAGTTCCTTTAGCATTTGTTGTAAAGCTGGTTTGCTGGTGCTGAATTCTCTTAGTTTTTGCTTGTCTGAAAAGCTTTTGATTTCTCCATCAAATCTGAATGAGATCCTTGCTGAGTAGAGTCATCTTTGTTGTAAGTTTTTCTCTTTCATCACTTTAAGTTTATCCTGCCGCTGCCTTCTGGCTTGCAGAGTTTGTGTTCAAGAATCAGCTGATAGGGCTTCCCTGGTGGCGCAGTGTTTGAGAGTCCGCCTGCCGATGCAGGGGACACAGGTTCATGCCCTGGTCCGGGAAGATCCCACATGCCGCGGAGCGGCTGGGCCTGTGAGCCATGGCGGCTGAGCCTGCGCGTCCGGAGCCTGTGCTCCACAACGGGAGAGGCCACAGCAGTGAGAGGCCTGCATAACGCAAAAAAAAAAAAAAAAAAAAAAAAAAGAATCAGCTGATAACCTTATGGGGATTCCTTTCTATGTTAATTTTTGCTTTTCCCTTGCTGCTTTTAATTTTTTTTTTGAATTTAATTTTTGTGAGTTTGGTTAATATGTCTCTTGGTGTGTTTCTCTTAGGGTTTATTCTGTATGGGACTCTCTGTGCTTCCTGGACTTGGGTGACTATTTCATTTCCCATGTTAGGGAAGTTTTCCACTATAATCTCTTCAAGTATTTCCTCAGAACCTTTCTTTTTTTCTTATTCTTCTGGGAATAAGATTGTTGTTGCAATTAGTGTTGTCCCAGAGGTCTCTGAGATTGTCTTCAATTCTTTTCTTTCTTTTTTTTTATTCTGTTCTGCAGCAGTGAATTCCACCATTCTGTCTTCCAGCTCACTTATCCGTTCTTCTGCCTCAGTTATTCTGTTATTGTTTCCTTCTAGTGTATTTTTCATTTCAGTTATTGTGTTGTTCATCTCTGTTTGTTTGTTCTTTAGTTCTTCTAGAGCTTTGTTAAACATTTCTTGTATTTTCTCAGTCCATTCTATTTCTGAGATTCTGGATCATCTTTACTATCATTACTCTGAATTCTTTTTCAGGTAGATTGCCTATTTCCTCTTCATTTATTTGGTCATATAGGTTTTTACCTTGCTCCTTCATCTGTAACATATTTTTTGTCATCTCATTTTTCTTTTTTTTTTTTTTGATTGGTGGGATTGTGTTCCTGTCTTACTAGTTGTTTGGCCTGAGGCTTTCAACACTCGAGTTTGTAGGCTGTTGTGTAGAGTTGGGTCTTGGTGCTGAGATGAGGACCTCTGGGAGACCTCACTCCAATGAGTATTCCCTGGAGTCTGAGGTTCTCTGTTAGTCCAGTGGTTTGGACTCAGAGCTCCCACCGCAGGAGCTCTGGCCCGATACCCAGCTCATGAATCAACATCCCGCAAGCCTTGTGGGGTGGCAAAAATAAAGAAAAGAAAAAAGGAGCAGAACAATAACAAAGAGTAAAAAAAAAAAATTAGATTAGAAAACTAACAGATATGTTAGAAAGAATAAGAAAATAAAAATATAGATGAAACGACAACCAGAAGGTAAAACAGAACCACAATAGTAAAAAAGAGGAGACAAAAAAGAGGAAGAAGAAAAAAAAAGCCAGAAAAGGCCTTGGCTGTGGGAAGTGGGGCTTAGGTAGGGATGGGGTTTAGGTGGTGGGCGGAGCCTATGCTTAGGACCCACGGGGCTGGAAAAGGCCCTGAGGGTGTGGGGGATTGGAGCTTAGGCTCAACACAGTAGGAGATGCCCGGGCATACCTCTGGCCTTGGAGGGTGGAGGACCAGGTCCAGGACCTCAGCAGGCTCACTGGGCCCTAGTGGGCAGGGGAAACCCTAGGTGCATTCTCCCCCATCCTCCAATCCCAGAGGGCCCCTCCCCATTGGCCTCTCTTCTTCTTCTCCCCCCTCCCTCCCCCCTATGCCCCTGTGATCCATGTGGCCAGAGGGGATGCCAGAAGGCAGGAGCCCAGACCTGGAAGCCCAACAGGCTTCCCAGGGCCACGTGGGTGGAGGAAACGCCCACGGCATCTCCCCTGATCCCGTGACCCCCTGCATCAGCCTCTCCTCGTCTCTCCCTTCCTCCCTCCTACACCACTAGGACCCATGAAGCCAGGAGGTGGCCCTGGAGGGTGGGGGGCCTGGCCTGGGAGCCCAGCAGGCTTCTGGGGGCTGAGTGGGTGGGGAAACACCCACCATGCCTCCTCTGATCCTCCGGTCCTGGAGGGCCCCTCCCATCCACCTTTCCTCTTCTCCCCCATGCCTCCCTCCTATGCCCCTAGGACCAGTGAAACCTGGAAGGGGCCTTGGAGGGTGGAGGACCCAACCTGGGAGCCCTGCAGGCTTCCTGGGGTCTGATTGGGCAGGGGAGATGCTAGGCGTGCTCCCCCTTGATCCTCCGAGTCCTGGAGGGTTCCTCCAGGCATGGGAACCCCTCCCCTGCTCCCAGCCACCCCTCAAGGGTGCTGGTCCTGTCTGGCTTTCACTTCTCTTCCCCCCTCACTCTCCCCTCTTCCTACCTGGTCGCTCAGGGTTCCTCCCATCTCCTTGGGCATCGAGGTCCCCCGCCAGCATCTAGTAGGTGCCCTAGTTGTGGGGAGACGTGAACTCCATGTCCTCCCCTGCTGCCATCTTGACTCTGTCCTCATTTTTCGGGTGTTTTTATTAGGAGAAAGTGTTTGTTGGCATGAGGGAGTCGAGTATTGGTTTAAGGCCCTGTTTCTCCCTTCCCATTAACACTGGAGACTATGATTGGGAAGGTAATAAAGGACAGGCCTAGGCAAGATTGTGATAAAGACACATTGGTCTTTGGGGCCTCATCCTAAATATTTGCTTTCTTCTAATTTTGGTGATATCTCTTCCTTTATCCATCCCCAGCTCCAATCACTGTTGTTCTGGCATCTTGAGGAAGCTTTTGAGAAATTCCTATGATTCAGACCTTTCCTAGCTCCCTTCCTTTGTCCAAAGATTCAGTCCCCATCACTCATTTCTACAGGACTCTGCTTAGGAAGATAGTGTCCTGAACTCTGAGAAATTAAAGGAGAAAAATGGCCTAATGTCTTTTTTGTTCCACATGGGAAATGCATCTAGCTCTTGTGAATTTTATATATTGTAAAACAGTATAATGATAACAGTAAATGAAAGAAAAATCCACCCACGGTTCCAACCTCTAACACACCAACTGTTTTCATTTCTTGTCTTCCTTACTAGGCTTTGTCCATGTGCTACGTGTTTTCCAGAGTAGTAACTCATAGCACATCTACCATTCAGCTCTCTGCTTTTATCTGTAACATCATATTAGTTTGTTCTGTTGTTACATAGGTTTGGGAACCATCATATGTAATGATCAGATAATATTTCCTACCCTGGCTATATCATGATTTTTTAACCATGCTCCCTTTTTTGGATGTTGGGTTATTTCTGATTTTTCTCCATGATCAGCAATATTGCTTTGAAAAATAGATAGACCTTCAATTCTTTTCTCCTTTTGAAAGATTTCCACAGGATAAATTCCAAAGAGTTGAATAAATTAGTCAAAGGCTAGAAACAATTTTAGGGATGTGCAATTTATTAAAAAAAAAACAGAAAACAAAAAAACGCTCAGTGAACATCTGCTGTGCTGTGTCCTGAATCATCACAAATCAAAGTTATAGATAGAGCCCTCACTCAGTGAACTCAGCATCTAGTGGTAAAACTAGACAACTGTTATACCAATTACCCTCACTTACGAAGTGTCTGTTCAGTGCCACACACTATGCTACCAGGTATTTACATATATTAATTAATTAATTAATTAATTAGGCCATGGTGAGCAGCTTGTGGGACCTTAGTTCCCTGATCAGGGTTTGAACCTTTGAAAGCGTGGAATCCTAACCACTGGACTGCCTGGGAATTCCCTACATATATTATTTTAATTCCCCAATATCACTAGAGGTAGCACTATTACATTTCTATTTTGCAAATGAGAAAAATCAGGCTCAGAGAAGTTAACTAACTTGCCCAAGTTCACACAGCTAGAGTCCAAGCTGGAGTTCAAACTGAGGTCTACCTGACTTCAAAGCTCATGGGCTTCCCATTAGGCTACCCAATTCCTCTTCATATATAGGTATTTGCTAACCTGCTTTCCCCAAAGATTGTGCAATATTGTAGTTTTTCAACAGTGTGAGTCTTTGTATTTCATCTATACTCTGTCAGCATAAAATGTTATTATTTTCACATCCAATTTTGTAGATTTTTCAAATGTAAAAGTATAAACATTATTATGCTTTTAAAGAGTGGCTTTCGAGGACTTAAAGGTTGACAAAAGGGTTGACTGATAAAATGCTTCAGAGAGCATGGAAAGGTTCACCCTCAAATACTACCCTGGAAGCTGCTGCCTATGCGGAGGGTTTTGTCTTGATAACTAACAAGGGCAGAGCTCACTCACGTGGTTTCTGTAATTGTTTTGGATAATGTCATCATCCCTAACAGAAGGGGATTTGTGGGATGTCCTCAATCATTATCAGATTTCAGAGGCTATGAAGCTCTTTGGCAATTCCAGGGCATGGGAGCTGCACCATAATACATTTGGTTTTGAATAATTTTTATTACACAAGAGATTCATATTCATTATAGAGAAATCATGTAATCAAATAAACCAAAAATAGATTAAAAAGCAGCCATAATTCCACCTCTCAGATATATTATCACTGTATCTATTGTATAGTTTAGCTTTCATATATATGATTTTGCCATACTTAATTTCCTTTGAATTCTCTGTGAACTGGTTTCTGCATTCAAAATATAGCATACACATGTCCCCAAGTGGTTAAAGATGCTTTGATAATGTTTCTGTATTGGCTACTTTGTGTTTCATTGTGTCATAATGTACTCAGTAAATCCTCTATTATTGGATATTTAGGTGGATTTCCTCTTTTTGCTGCAGTGCTGCAATGAACACTCTTGTACTTAAATCTCTTATCCACATTTCGAATCACTTTCTCAGGATAATCCCTAAAAATGTAATTACTGGGTCAGAAGGCACATGGTTTTCAAAAGGCTTTTATCAATGTTGAAAAATTATCTGACACAAAGACTACATCAATTTACACTCCTCAAACTCTTGGACAACACTACATACAATACTTAATTTCCCCTGCCTTCTTAATTGGGCTATATATTATCTAATTTTAGTTTTGAATTGCATTTCTCTGGTTAAAATGACGCTGAATATTTTTTCATGCATTTATTGGCAAAATGCACTGGTTTTAAATCAAATTTGACCAAACGCTTATTTCTAACTTACCATGTTTGGTTGGTTTCATGTGCCATGAAATCTGGAATTCTTCCAATCTAGAGGTGTTTATGAACACGGCAGCTGCAAAGAGTCAAAAAAGATTGCAGAGAGAGAATTTTCTGGAAGTAGGATTTTAATGTGCTGCTGTGGTTCCAATCAAATTATTGTTGAGTGAAAAAATGGTGAGAGTCATAAAGCATCTTGTGTTTAACCTAAGAGACCTTCCCCAGCTGTGAGGTTTTGAGTCTAGTGTGGGTATCTGCTATTACACAAGTGAGGGATGGGTGCTGCTCACTTACTGGAATACCATTTCTATTTCTTGGTTCTTAAATCTGGCAATCTGTCGCCAAATGTTACCTTCCTCTCAGGAGAATCACACCTTTTAATTAGGCGGGGAGGGAGTGAGCTGTACTATTGCCTGCCAGATGACACTTCTTGGCTAGAAAAGGAAATCGCTAAAAACATTAAGACCATTTAAAATTGAGTTGCCTCTGTTTCCTAAAATGAAATCTCTCAAGGAAGTCTCAGCATGACAGGACTGTAAGAAAGACATCCTATTTTTCTTGTACTTATTTCAGGAAGCTCCTTGAGAATTATGAATCAGAGGCAGATGATATTAGAGTTTACAGCTAGCTATGACTGAATAATATCAGTACAAATTAGTGCATTTAATATGCAAAACTGAAAAAGAATACTTAAGGCAATGCTTGCTCTGAAAGCCAAATTTACAGCTGACCTGCTTAAATCTTCTTCTTTCTCAACAGAATGCTTAATTTTTCTTGTTTAATCTTTCACTTATCTATCTTGTGTTTTTATTTGCATTAAAGGTTAAAGATTATAAACATTGAGTATTATATGTGTAATTCATATGTTGGCTAAATGAAGTCACTGTGTACTATTCATTTCAGTGGTAATTATGTTTTCAAGGTAATTACTATGAAAAGTGTCCATAGCTTTCAGCAGATTATTGAAGGGGTCAGTGATCCCCAAAAGACTGAGTTGAATTTCAGCCCTCTGGGCACAGGTAGGGGAGAGTTTTCAGAGGGGCAGGAGGCTTTTCAGAAGCTCTGTGATTACACCAATATGGCACCCATCTGCTGTTCCAGCTCAGCTCTGCCTGCACTTCTGAAGAATTGCCACATACATTCTATGTTGCTGCCTGTGAATTATTGCTTGTATTTTCTTTGATTAGATTTAAAAATATGAAATTGCTGCTTTTTGACCATTTTTACACACAAAAATCTGAATGCAAACAGTTCAACCCAATATATAAAACCAAGGACTGGAATTTGAACACTTTTGAGAAGTGAAGTGGAAGTCCATTTGCATTACCCTTTTTTTTTTTTTTTTTACTTCCAATTGCATTATTCTTAAATGCATTTGTGGCTTTGCCACTTTTCCTCAGGACTATAAAGCCAAACATTTGCTTTGTTGTTGAATCACAACCAGCCCTCTGGGGTAAGGAGTCCAATAATTGACTCTTTAGGACAAGACCTTAAGCATGAGAAGATGACTCCTGTGCTCCAGGGCCACCTGGAGCAGATGCTAGGGCTGAAAACTGAGAGAAGATAAATGTTTCAAAGTGAAAGCCTTACTGGGTTGTGCCATCAGGAATATAACATGCAAGAGCTGGGTAATGCTCTGCACACTTCACTTGACATTAGTTTGGCCCTTACACGAGAACTTTGTATAGTTTATAGCCCCACAGTTTGACAGGTGAGGAGAAACAGGAGTGAGAACCAGGGAAGGGCAACACCAGGAATTAAGGGTTAGAACATCATTCCTTTGAATAAAAGCCTTGACATTTGTTCTCTACCTCAAAAGATGACTGACTAAGGGAAAACGGACTTCAACCGCAGGGAGGAATGGCTTCTTGATCATTATGGCAACTAAATAAAGAAGGTACTAGGTGACATTTAAAATCATCTTTTCCGGGCTTCCCTGGTGGCGCAGTGGTTGAGAGTCCGCCTGCCGATGCAGGGGACACGGGTTCGTGCCCCGGTCTGGGAAGATCCCACATGCTGCGGAGCGGCTAGGCCCGTGAGCCATGGCCGCTGAGCCTGCGCGTCCGGAGCCTGTGCTCCACAACGGGAGAGGCCACAACAGGGAGAGGCCCGCGTACCGCAAAAAAAAAAAAAAAAATCATCTTTTCCCAAAGTACTGTGTAGAATCTTGGCATCGTCCTTGCAAGATATCATCTCCTTTATCTCTAACCAGTAGGAATAATTGTCTAATAATGACTCTGTGGGAATTGGGATGAGGCTGGTGGGAAAGAGTTTGGGAGCCCAGAGGACTTTTATGTTGTCTTAAATTGAATGATGCTTGAGCTAAGGTCAGTCCTGGCTGTGATAAAAATAAAATAATCTGTCTGAGTCTTTTCCTACTTGTCACCAGAAGGTTAATCAGGAAAAAAGTGCCATCAGAATACTAAAAAATAATTTATTGAGATGAAATCCATACAATATAAAATTAACCACTTTAAAATGAACAATTCAGTGGATTTAGTACATTCACAATATTGGGCGATGACCACATCTATCTAGTTTCAAAACGTTACCATCAATCCAAAGGAAACCCCTTACCATTTAGGAGTTTCTCCCTATTCTCCCTCTCACCCACCCAGCCACTGGCAACCACCAATCTACATTCCATCTCTATAGATTTATCTATTCAGGATATTTCATATAAATGGAATGATGCAATGTATGACATTTGTTTCTGGCTTCTTTCATTTAGCGTGATGTTTTCAAGGTTCACCAACATTGTAGCATGTATAAGTACTTCATTTTTTATGGCTTAATAAAATTCCATTGTATGTATATACCACTGTTTGTTGATCCATTCATCAGTTGATGGGCATTTGGGCTGTTTCTACCTTTTGGCTGTTGTGAACAGTACAGCTGTGAACATGCATGTACACATACTTCTTTGAGTACCTGTTTTCAATTCTTTGGTTACTTTCCTACTACTTGAATTGTGGGGTCATATGGTAATTCAAAGTTTAATTTTTTGAGGAACTGCCAAACTATTTTCCACGGTGGCTGAACCATTTACATTTCTAGCAATAATGTACTAGGATTCCAATATCTCCACAGGCATGTCAGCACTTTTTATGTATCATCTGACTTTTTGATTCTAGCCATCCTAGTGGGTGTGTAGTAGTATCTCATCGTAGTTTTGATTTACATTTCCCTGATGACTAATCTTTTTATGTTTTTGTTGGCCATTTGTATATCTTCTTTTCAAGAAATGTCTTTTCAAATCCTTTACTCATTATTCAAATTGAGTCGTTTGTCTTTCTGTTGTTGAGCCATCATAATAGTTTACTTTATGACAATTTATATAATAGTATAATTATCCTCCAGCACTGTAGAGGATATTATTAAGACTATGTTTTCTTTGTCACGGACTGAATAATCCTGTCCTATAGTGTGTTGCAAAATTTAGCATGCATAAGAATCACTCAGAGAGTTTGTGTTAAAACAGATTCACGACCCCCTCACCCCTCTTCTTCTAGATTCTGACTCAGAAGGTCTGGGGTGAAGCCAACAATTTGCATTTCTAACCAGCTTCCAAGTGATGCCAATACTGTTGATGCATGGACATCACTTTGAGTAGCACTGCTGAGAGAGACAGCTTATTGAGTGTCTGCCCCATCCCCCTAAACTCCTGTTATGATACCCTCCTCATCTTTTTCCAGAATAATAGGTTCCCATGGCCATGTGTGGACTCTATGACCACTTCCCTCCACCACGGGCTATTAGACTATAGGAGGATGCCTGACCCAAGCTGGACCAACCAGATTTCTCCTCTTGGAAATTTGTGACTGGGACGTGGAGATACTAGTTCATTTTCTGCTGGTTTCACGAACTGAGTTGTGTAGGTGTTAAGCTGTGGTGTGACCTTCCTCCACCATGTGCTTGAAAACAGAGAAAACCAATCTGTAGGAGGGTGAGTGGAAAGAAACAGACTTGTCAAGAGAATAGGGGATGTGAGAGAATAATAATAATAATAGCTAATGCTCATTGAGCACTTATTAAATGTCAGGTACTGGTTTTTCTATTTTTAGTATCACTTTAAAAATAAACTTTTAATTCTGAAATAATTATAGACTTACAGAAAATTTACAAAGATAGTGCAGAGAGTTCCTGTTTGTATCTAACCCAGTTTCTCCCAATATTAGCATCTTAAATAACCATAGTGCCCTTGTCAAAACCAAGAAATTAACATTGGTACATTACTATTAACTAAATTTCAGACTTTACTTGGATCTCACCAGTTTTACACTGAATTCCCCCTTTTTTTCTTATTTTTTTCCCCCCCAGGACTCAATGCTGGAAACCTCACTGATTTTAGTCATGGTGTCTCCTTAGTCTCCTTGAGTCTGTGACAATTTCTCAGATTTCCTTTGTTTTTCATGCCCTTGACAGTTGTGAGGAGTAACGATCAGATATTTTGTGGAATGACCCCAATTTGAATTTGTCTGATGTTTTCCTTATGGATAGACTGGAGTTCATGGTTTCTGAGAAGAATTCCACAAAAGTGAGGTGCCTTCCTCATCACACCATTTGGGGAGAGGCATGACATCAACATGACATCACAGGTGTTGTTGACCTTGATCATTAGGTCTGCAGGTTTCTCCAATATAAAGTTACTATGTATATTTCCACTCTCTATTCTTCGGAAGTGTGTCACTAAATCCAGCCCACACTCATGGAGTTGTTTCTTTAAAAGCAAATTACTTACTGTATTTTTATGACAGGAGGGAGAAAAAGTGTTAAAATGTTTCTAATCAAGTCAGATATTTAAATAATAAATGAATAATGTGTTGTGTAGATACAAAATAAACCAACAAATGATTAAAAAACTTAAAGATTCAGCCAGTCTTCTAATAGTGAAACTGCCTGTACCCTGTCACCAAAGTCACAGTTCCAGTGAGGTAGGTAGTGTGGGCTCAGTGGTTCCCCCCTGCTACTGTGGAGTGTGACATTCACAAATTCTGTTCCATGTGGCAGCTGACAAAATAAGTTTATCCCTGTCACTCTCACTTTTTCTCACATACCCAGCAAATGTGTATAACGTATCCTGGACAGAATTGTGTTTATTAATATGAATAAAGAATAATAATAATAGTAATAGCTAACATTTAAGCATTTACTATGTGGCGGGTAATCTTCTAAGCACTTTACCTTTACTAACTCAATTCTCATAAACCTATGCAGAAGGTAAATTAATAATATCCCTGATTTTAAAGATGAGGAGACTGAGGCGCAAGGAAGTTAAGTAACTTGTCAACACCATGGAGCCAGTAGGTGACAATGATAAGCATTTCATTCTTGGCCATTGTAATTACAACCTTCCATATGCCTCTCCTATGACTCCAATATATGTTGACATGTGAGTTTTCCAGGTAATTATGTCATGGAATATTGTCTTTGCGGGCTTATTTCTTCCTCTCCCTCTACTTCTGAAGACCTCTGAACTGTGGAAGAGGCAGAGAACACCAAACTCAAGTGCTGTAGAAATGCACTTGATTATTAGAAACACAACATGATGGAGAAATCTCTATTCCCTTCACAAGTGGTTTGCAGACCCCTTGATGGAGACATCCATGGTTGAGAAGATACTGCAATAAACTTGCCTTTGTGGGGACTCCGGGCCTCCTAAGCTTGACGGAGGGTTCACTGGCTCCATGGTTTCGGAGAAGCAGCCTGCATATTGAGGGAGGGGGCGGAGTGGGTAGGGGTGGTGTTTATTGCATGTGAAACGAGGAAAGAAAGGTGCTCACTTTGAGGGGGGAAGGAAGGCAGAGGCAAAGTGGGAGAAGGGAGCCCAAGTGACAGCATGAAAGAGAAAGGGAACGTTCTGGAGAGAAAAACACAAGAAGGGGATTTCCAGAGTGAAGCTATGTGTGCTCGGCAGTGTGATCCCTCTTGCGACCTCCTGTCCCCCAATCTTCAGTGACTTTGTGAAACCTGGTTTAGGGCTATGGTCATTGGTGCAGAGTCAAGACAGAACCAGAGAGTATGGGCACAGGGGTGCCAACGTCTGGGTCCAGAAGGATGTAAGTCAGAGAAAAAAGCACACATCAAATTTTCTGAGATGCACACATATAAGTTACAGATATAATGATGTAAAGGTTAGTTACAAATAAAAAGGTATGTGATGAACATGAATTCAAGAGTTGATTGACAAGATTCCAGTCTTTGCCTGGCTTTCACTGCAGTCCTGGTGTAAGATTCTGGGCCCTTCCTGGGCCCGCTCCCACTGCCCTGGGATATGCCACCTGGATTCTTTCATGAAGGTCAGGACCAGCATCCCTTTTCGTACCACCACCCTTCTCCTGCATGACGCCTCAGCTCTCCCCAGAGAGCCACTTCTCATCCCTTAGGAATCTCTCTCCCTGCCATCACGCTGGAGAGGTGCTTCTCGGTGGTACCCACTGGGTTGCTCTGCCTCCATCCTCCCCCAGTGACAGGGCCGTGGCTCAGATTGTAAGCTGGCCTGCTATGTCAGGCCTCCTGACACGTGTGATGCAATGACAAGGCGAGAGCTCAGGGCTCCTCTGCCCCAGCTAGCGGCCCTGCCCCTGATGCCCAGCCTGGGCCATTCCCCCTGGGGAGTGTCAGCCGGCTCCCTCTGCCCCTCACTGTAGGCAGAGAATAAGTCCTCTCCTGCTGCGGTGGGGCCAGCATATTGGCCACTCCCCCAGACCTCCCCGCACCGGGCTGGTTCTTCTTGCAAGGGGAAAGGGAAAAATGCATTCACTTACTTGTAAAGGTAGGTGTTTAAAATTATATGTATGTCTAGATCTGCAAATGTATAACCTGATGAATAAGCTGAACATGTGGAAAACAAAATTAATATACGGAAAACACAGTATAGTTATGAAAATAGACAGTTCCCACGATAATCACCCACTCTCCAAGCTGACACAGGCAGCTGCAGCACCCAAAGAGACATCAAGCTTAGGCAGTATTAGAGACCCTTTTCACCACCAGACCCCATGCAGACTGTCCCCTTGGTCCTTCCACGCTCATCAGAAGTCTCAATCAGGTGGCCCCTTCAACAAGCCCGGCCTCTTGGAAGTGCAGGACTAGAATGCAACCAGTATCTGCCCTTGAAAATCTGAGTCGTTCCACTTATCTGGACCTAACTCTGAGAAATATCAGAGAATGGCAGGATGGGTCAGAAAGACAACAGGACTGGTACCGTGGCTGTTTCTCCCCCGATCAGTGAAGAGGAGAGCCTGTAATAGCACCAGCCTTTCAATGCAGGCAAAGGGGGGACCTTTGAGAAAAATGACCCACCTGAGTCAGGTGGCCATGGGGTGGGCTGGGAGTTGCTCCTGGGTAACTTGGCTAAGGCTGGGAAACTTAACTTCTCCTCCCCTTCTGTCCTTTTATGCCTTTTCCCTGCTTTCCCCAGTTTTATTTTTACCCCATGGTCTTCAGATGGTTCTCACAGCTTTATCTTCCTGTGGGTAGCACTCAGGGCACTTCAGCAGAACGGTTGTCATAATGACAGTGTGTATGGTGCTTACGGAGAGCCTAGAAGGAAGGATGAGAGTGGAAGTGAAGAGCCAAGGCACCCGGGATAAAGAAAAGCAGTAGAAGCATCTATGTTGTGTTCTAGATATGTTCACAGAAAAAAACCCACCAGATCCCCTAAAGGACAAAGATTACCAGGGCAGTGTGTTGGCGAAGCTGTCAGGAGGCCGATATGTAGCTGTACAGATTCTGATCAAGGTCATTTTTGTACCAGTTTGAGCTTTCAGTACAGAAGGAAGCTGAGTGACATCATCAAGTTAGTGGCCTGATATGCTCTTCTGGTTGCAGAGGACACCATCTCTGGGTTCTTTCTTCTCACTTGCTGGAGGTAAATCTTTCTCCCCCAGAGAGAGCCGCACCCTTGGGAGCTGAGCCCTGAAGAGGCCAGGCCAACTCTTTCAGTCCCACTTTGTGCCAGCAGCTAAGGAAAAGCACGGATTTTCTGGCAGCCAGATCACTGAGGGCTGAGAGGCTCTCCTGAATACGTAACAGGATGGCAGTCACGTCCACGGTCTGTGCTGGTGAGGCTGTCCGGCTGCAAGAGCGCAGACTCACTCATGCTACCTCAAGTGACGGGGACTCTGCACTTAGGACTCTTGGGATGATTAGGGACTTAGCCACATGGCCAGGCCTCATGGCACTGAAATATGATAAAACAACCAGTCTCCAGTAGGACATGTGACCCACATCCTTCAGAATACAGAACCACTCCAGGGACACAAGTACTGGGATTCTCTGGTCTTCGCTTGAATGGTCTCCAAGTCCTGGGACTCAGTGCCTTCCTCTTCCTCTGCTCCTCTCTGTGCATCACCTTGCTTCTCCTTTCCTTAGCCCCTACCTGATTCTCTCTAAAGCAAGCATGGCAGCTTGCTTTTCCCAGAGCCAGAGATCGGAGACAGAGAGACAGAGAGAGAGAGAGAGAGAGAGAGAGAGAGGACACTCTGAAGACAGAGTGATAGTTTTTTCATAACCTAATCTCAGTGACATATCACTTCTGCCCTATTTTATTGGCCACAGGGACCGACCCTGGTAAAATGTAGGTTGGTCTACATGAGCATGTAAACACCGGGAGGTGGAGATCACTGAAGGCCAACCTGGATGCTGGTCACCACATCCTCTCTAGAGGTATTGGATATTTGCTGTTCAGTATACTTGCCATCTGGCAGGTATTTCCATTCCCTACTATGCTTCCTCCTGTGAGGAACTATATTTCTCAGGCTCCCTATACAGTAGAGCTCTGGATACGATTTAGATTCAGCCAGTGAGCTGATATTTGGGAGGCAGAACGTAGTGGAAGCCATTCATCCTCCAGCACTGGCGGCGGCTGACACATGGGCTTTGGTGGATGAGAACGTTCAGTGTCTAGCCAGCTTCTGCATCCCTCTGCCTGTCCCTGGCTTGGAGGCAACGTTGATTTCAGCAGTGGCCCTGAAGCTTTTTGATTTCTCAAAAGTAGCAACAGCTTCTTAAACTCCGGGTCTTAGCTTGTGGCCATACGACCAAAACAACTTAATTGGCAGCCCCCTGACTTTTATTCTTCCAGGTCTTCTAACAGTTTTCTAAGCACAAAATTCACATGATTTTGTAAGCGCCTAATTGTAAGTACATAATTCTAACAGTTTTGTAAGCCCATGATAATACATAAAAGAGTAGTAAATCTCTCTTTGCTCGCATACCTAGAAAGTTTTCTGTTTTCCTGGTCTGGGAGAAACAGCAGTAGTGTAAGTGGTTAAAGATATGGTCAGACTGACCCTTCAAATTCCATCTCTTCCACTTATTTGCTGTGTAGCGTTGAGCAAGTTACATAAGCTCCTTAAACTTTGGGTTTCTCATCTATAAAATTAGGATAATAATAGTATCAGTCTCATAAGGATGGTATAAGGATTAATGTGTTAAGATAATGAATAAAAAGGTTTAGTGTGTACCTGGCACATAGTAAGCACTTCATAAATATGCATTATGATTATTATTGTTACCACTGACGTTGATGACATCGTAGGGCATAGTGAGACCCCCAATCTCTAAAGCCCACATGAGAGTGCTTGCAGGGGAGACATAGACAAGCTCAAGCTGTCTGGCCTCTCATCTAGGTGGAGTAAACATGTGACCTTTAGAACTGAAAGGGATAAGCATGTGGCCAGGAGTTTAATGAAGGTCAGCTCAGGAGCACCCCTGCTGGAGAACCAGGGAGAGCAGATGGCAGACCAGGGCAGACTGGTGCTGGAGAACCACCCGCTGTGGCTTCCAGGTCTGACCCATTAAATCGATGACCATGTGTTCTCAGGCTCCTGGACCATCTCACACCATTATAAATGAAGCCAGCCTGTCTGCCAATGGTTGGAAAACCCAGCAAGGTGGGCAAGTAGAGCTTCCTCTGTTTGTTTCAAAAGACTGCTCAGTCCATGAAGCAGACAGACATAGACAGGATCCAAGTCCTTTTTGTAAATCCAAGAGCCAAGATAAACCACCTGGGCCCTCAGGGGGAAACGATTCAGCTTCCTCCCATGATCAAGATGGCCAGGGTACCTTCCAAAGTTGACAGTGAGTCTAGGGTCACCTTCATCTCCCAAAACACATGGAGGACAAGTGGCCTGCCCGAGGTCACACAGCCAGTTAACCCAAATCTCCTCACTCCTTTCTGGCACATTCTCTACTTCTACAGAGGTGGCTGTACTGAAAAGCAGGTGGATCTCTCAAGTTTGTGAGCCTCCAGTTCCTGGGTTATTTGGTGAAGGAGCAAGAGGAAGACTGTAATTTTCTCTTAATTTGTTTTCCAACTTTATGTTTTATTTTTAATTGAAGTATAGTTGACTTACAATATTATATTAGTGTACAACATAATGATTTGATACTTTTATAGATTATATACCACACAAAGTTCTTATAAAATATTGACTGTATTCCCTGTGCTGTACATTACATCCCTGTGACTCATCTATTTTATAACTGGTGGTTTGTACCTCTTTTTTTGGGGTGGGGGTATGCGGGCCTCTCACTGTTGTGGCCTCTCCCGTTGCGGAGCACAGGCTCCGGACGCGCAGGCTCAGCGGCCATGGCTCACGGGCCCAGCCGCTCCGCGGCATGTGGGATCTTCCCGGACCGGGGCACGAACCCGTATCCCCTGCATCGGCAGGCGGACTCCCAACCACTGCGCCACCAGGGAATCCCGGTTTGCATCTCTTAATCACCTTCACTTATTTTACCCCTCCCCCAAACCCTCTTCCCTCTGGCAACTACTAGTTTGTTCTCTTTATCTGTGAGTCTGTTTCTGTTTTGCTATATTTATTTGTTTGTTTTGTTTTTTAGATTCCACATATAAGTGAAATCATATGGTATTTGTCTTTCTCTGTCTGACTTATTTCACTAAGCATAATACCCTCCAGGTCCATCCACGTTGTCACAAATGGCAAGATTTCATTTTTTTTTTATGACTAATGGTTCTTTGAATATATGTACCACATCTTCTTTACCCATTTATCTGTCGATGGGCACTTAGGTTGCTTTCATATCTTGGCTATTGTAAATAATGCTACAATGAACATAGGAGTGCATATATCTTTTCAAACTAATGTTTTCATTTTCTTTGGATAAACACCCAGGAGTGGAATTGCTGGATCGTATGGTAGCTCTATTTTTAACTTTTTGAGGGACCTCCACACTTTTCCATAGTGGCTGCAACAATTTACATTCCCCCCAGCAGTGCACAAGTGTTCCCTTTTCTCCACATGGTCGCCAACACCTGTAATTTGCTGTCATTTGAATGATAGCCATTCTGACAGGTGTGAAGTGATATCTCATTGCGGTTTTGATTTTCATTTCCTTGTTGACTAGTGATGTCGAGCATCTTTTCATGTGCCTGTTGGCCATCAGTATGTATGTTCTGGAAAAATGCCAATTCAGGTTCTCTGCCCATTTTTAAAATCAGATTGTTTGTTTTTTTTATATTGAGTTGTATAAGTTCTCTATATATTTTGAATATTAACTCTTATGGGACATATCATTTGCAAGTATCTTCTTCCATTCAGTAAGTTACACTTTCGTTTTGGTGATGGTTTCCTTCTCCGGGCAAAAGCTTTTGAGTTTGATTAGGTCCCATTTGTTAAGTTTTGCTTTTGTTGCCCTTGCCTGAGGAGACAGATCAAAAACAAAAATGTTGCTAAGACTGATATTGAGGAGTGTACGAACTTTCCCTTAAGTTTTGAGATTTATGTTGTGTTAGAGCATGAGGAAGCAAGAAAGGCAGTGAAAGGCATTCGACATTCAGTCATTTGCATTTCATAGAGAGGATAGATCCAGACAAAGGAGATATAATTGTCATAATAAAAGGCAACAGAAGTTCTACATCTGGAGTGTGAGTGCCCTTTGGGGTTCTGTGAATAGCTCTGAAGTTATGTGTGAAACTTTATGCTTATGTGGGAATAAAGGCTTACAGCTTTCAACATATTCACAAGGGAATCGATGACCCCCACTTTTTTAAGACGCACTGCTATTGAATTTCACATTCCTACAGCATTGGCTGGGCTAGTTTATTCATTCGTTAAGCAGACAGTTATTGAACACAGTTGACACATCAGTGGCATTTAAAGTTCAGCACATCTAAAACCTGAGTCAGGATCTACCCATGCAAACCTCTCTTGGTGTTCTCTTCTCTTCTGATGTCCTCTATCCGTAAGTGGTGTTCCCTGTATCAGCAAGTGGCACCACCATCCAGCAGTTCTGAAAGATGGAAGCCTGGGAGTCATCCTTGACCCCTGTCTCTCCCCACCCGCATATCCAATCCATCAGCAAACCCCATCAAATCCCATTCTACCTCCTAACTCTCTCTCACATCCCACTATATCTTACAAAATCAAAAGCCAGTTGGTAATAATATATTAATGTTTATATTTTAATAAAAGTAAAGATGTTTTATTTAAGCTTTTTGTGGGGGATATTTTTAACCGTATACTAAAGTAGTACCCCACACCAACACCCACATACCAGCCTTAACAATTAACAACTCACGGCGCATCTTGTTTCATCTATACCCCCTCTTTACCCTCTGCTCAATAGATTATTCTGAAGCAAATTCCAGGCGTCATGTCACATGATCAGTAAATATTTCAGTACAATTAAAAGTAGCAGACTCTTTTTAAAAAATCATAATTATCATAAGTAAAAGGCCAGTAAAAATCCCCCAAATATCATCTAATATACAGTCAGTACACAAATTTCCCCAATTTTCTCAATATTTATTATAGTTTGTTTGAATCACGATGGAAACAAGGGCCATACACTGCAATTGACTGATATGTCTCTCAAGTCTTTTTGTATCTCTACCTTCCCATTCCTCTTCTCTCTGCTTTTTTTTTTTTTTTTTTTTTTTTGCGGTACGCGGGCCTCTCACTGTTGTGGCCTCTCCTGTTGCGGAGCATAGGCTCCGGACGCGCAGGCTCAGTGGCCATGGCTCACGGGCCCAGCCGCTCCGCGGCATGTGGGATCTTCCCGGACCAGGGCACGAACCTGTGTCCCCTGCATCAGCAGGCGGACTCCCAACCACTGTGCCACCAGGGAAGCCCTCTGTTTTTTAATTTACAGTGTATTTCCTGGGGTAAATGTTAATCTGTAGCTTTTCCCCTAAGTTGTTGAAAGGTTTTTATATCATTCCTCAAATGGCATTAAGTAATTTAGGAAATGAAAGGAGGGAAATCAAAACGTTCTATACCTATTTAATTCTTAATTCTAGTTCCTTCAATTTTTAAAAAGCATGTTTTAAAATATCTTAAGATAATATGCTTTTTGAATTGGAAGGGATGGTGGAGGCTGCCCAACCTTCTTGTTTTCACATGTGGAACCTGATGCCTCTGAGTGATGGGCATGAGGCCGTCCAGCAAGCTACACACATGACCTCTGTGTTCCTGTCTCTGGGTCCAGCCACCTTCCTTGTAACTGCCCTTACTGTTCTATTCAGCATCCAACAGGCAGAATCTATTAGTCGGCATTTTTATATTTCACATGTATTAGGATAGTTGATGTTTCTAGTAATGACCCACGAGACCAGCAGAGTAAGTGTTAGATTATTCCATCACATTCTAATTCCTGAACACTGGCAATTCTTGTAAAGTACCCGGGTAAAGTACACATTGCTCCGTTTTAGTCTGTTCAGGAGATACTTTAGGAGGATTCCTCACACCTTCCTTTCTGCTGGCTGTCCCCCTTTTTTCTCAGTGGAACTCACAATACCTCTTCTGTTGGGCAGGAAATCCTTTGTTCTCCCACACTGCAAGTACTTAATTGGAATTTTTAGACAGACATTTAATTAGGAAGTGTGGATCAGAGTGAAGGTAGCCGCTGGACTGTGGATAAAGCTCAGAATCACACCTTGGCTTTTGAGTCCCTCAGCTTTGCTCACAAGCAGGACCACATTTAAGCTTCCTGCTGCCTTCACCTCTGTCAATCAATACTTGCCTCCAACCCTCCTCAGCTCCCCTTTGCAATTCTCCAAGACAATCTCTGATTTGTAAAACCTCTTAATGTTTAGAAAAGAAAAAAAAGTTGAGAGGATAGAACTAACTTTGGCTTCTTTCTTTCTTGTTCTTCCTTCCTTTCTTTCTTTCTTTCTTTCTTTCTTTCTTTCTTCCCTCCCTCCCTCCCTCCCTCCCTCCTTCTCTCCTTTCCTTCCTTCCTTCCTTCCTTCCTCTCTCTCTCTCTCTCTCTCTTTCTCTCTTCTTTCTCTCTTTCTCTCTTTCTTCCCGGCTACTGGCTTGGACCTGTCCCTCCTTCTAATCTCTCATGGGCCTTGTTCCTCTCAGGAAAAAAAAAAAAAAAATCAACACAGATTGCTTTGAAACAGTATTCCCTGCAGAAGTGATCTCAGACATCTTTCTAAGATTATCTTATTCTTTACCAGAAAGGCTAGAGAGAGTATGTTATTCGATCAATAGCTATTGCAAACATAATTAATCTTTGCCCAGCACAGTGCTCAAAACTGTGAGTTTACAGCAAGTATGAAGTATGATCTCTGCTCGCATGTTGCAGAGGGAACATCGTTTAGGACCTGAGTTCAGAACCACTTACTATTTGACCTTGAGTTTGCTTCATCTCCCTAAGCCTTAGTTTCCTTGCAGTAAATAAGGATAATAATCCCTCTATTTCAAGGGATTTTGGCAAGGATTTAGTGAAAGAGTAAATAAAAGAGCATAATATAGTGCCAGATACAGAGTAAGTGCTCAGTAAATTTACCTAACATTACTATAGTTATTTAGAGAAGCAGAAAAATATACTTGAAGTAGATTACAAAAGCAACAATGAAGAATTTAGATTTAATGGGATTTGGAACACTAGGCAAGTCATTTAATATTCTTGAATGGGTGATATTATGGCAGTGGTGTTTTAGAAATCCTGGTCCAGATGTATCTTACCTGGGCCAGGTAGATGTGAGAAGCAGAGAAGCCAGCCAGAGGTGGTTCAAGGAAGAGGGACTCAAGCTGTGTCTGAAAGAAGGAGAGTAAAGGGGCTCTCTGAGTAGCATTTCCTCAGATGAAACAAAGGGACTTTGTATCCATTTTGGTTTAAGGAACAGGGATGAGAGAATAGCCAACACAGCATCTCACATTCACTAAACTGGGATGAAGAAAAAGAACTGTCCATGGTAGCAGTCTGCTATTTAGATAAAAGCGTCTATTTGTGTAGTAGGAATGGTGAGTTTTCTTTGGAGTTATTGAGTCTAAATTAAAGTGCCCTATTTAACTACCTATTGAAAGTCTTCCCTGATGGGCTGTAAGTGCTGTGAGGACAGGAGACTCTTGTCATTAACCTCGGCATCTTCAGCATCCAGCGCAAAGCCAGGCACTTAGTGAAGACTCAGTGAATACTCATTGAACTGAATTGAGTAGAGTTTAAGGTGATGGCTGGAGAGCTGAGTGAAGCTATAGCATCTGGAAATACAGCTTCTTTTGGGAGGTATTCCTTTAAAAATGGTACTTAAAAGCACATGAAAGGATGATCACACTTGAGAGTAAATGTAGAGAAAGAATAAAACAGCAAGAGCACACATTTTGGGGCCATTCCTAGTTTGAGAGTAAAAGGAGATAAAGGAATTGTAACAGTCAGACCAGGTTATGATATAGTAAAAACAACTGCAGAATCTCAGTGGTGCAGCATCGCAAGTTTATTTCCCACCTGTAACACTTGTCTGGCACAGTTGGTGGGACACTCTGTTCAACCTGGCCACTCAGAGACCTCTCTTGACACAAAACTGCTGCTTCCTCCTTGACATATATCCTTCTTATATTCTTATATTTCTTCCAGTGTCAACCGCTAGTTCTCTCACTATGGAACCATATTCAGACTTTTGAAGAGAGAAAATCTAATTGGTCCAGGAAGTCAACATCCATCCTACTGCACCATAGACCACTGTTCAGCCTGTTGTTTGTCTGCCCACAGAACAGGGGACATCTTCTTATCTAATTCTCTGGGGCCAAGAAGGGTCACATTAAAAGAGGTGACAGTCCAAAGATTTTACCTGAGTTGGCTTCTCAGAGCTTCAGGTCCATTCTCAAGAGGTTTGTCCAGAAGCAGCCTCACATATATGGCTCTTCCCAAATGGAGACCATGGGACCAGCGTTAGGGTGAGAGTTCAATGCTTTTTTGAGGGGGGAGTTTTCTTCTCTCTATTTGTAATCAAAATCCCAATTAATTTGTATGTATAGACCTATTCTTATTTTCCTCTTTCTCTTCAATTTCTGAATTCATCTCAGAACAAAAAAGTCCATTTTGTGGTCCATTGGAGTGGAGAAAAAAGACAAGAAATACTTTCATTTGATGTCATTGGTTTATCTGTAATAGCACAATTCAGGGAAAACATATAAATTGAGTTGTCACTACTAGAAGAAATGCGGTAATATCAACTGTCCTATTTATCAATGTAAAAAGGGGGAAAAGTACCGGAAATTGGAAATCAGATCACAAACACTTTTCCACCGAAAGTCAACATCTTTTTTTTTTTTTTTTAAGATGTTGGGGGTAGGAGTTTATTAATTAATTTATTTATTTTTGCTGTATTGTGTCTTTGTTTCTGTGCGAGGGCTTTCTCCAGTTGTGGCAAGCGGGGGCCACTCTTCATCACAGTGTGCGGGCCTCTCACTATGGCGGCCTCTCTTGTTGCAGAGCACAGGCTCCAGATGCGCAGGCTCAGTAGTTGTGGCTCATGGGTCCAGTCGCTCCGTGGCACACGGGATCCTCCCAGACCAGGGCCCGAACCCGCGTCCCCTGAATTAGCAGGCAGATTCTCAACCACTGCGCCACCAGGGAAGCCCCCGAAAGTCAACATCTTGAACTCAGAAACTTGGTAAATTAAATGGTTGACCAGTGCTGGTCCTACAAGCTTTGCTCCCTGAAGAAAAACATCTTACATTCCTGTAGAATTTGACAGCTAACAAATCGCTTTTACCTCTTATCTCTCACTGGAATATCTCCAATCTTTTAAGGTAAATAGGTGTCGTTATCCTAATTTTCAGCAGAGGAAATCAAGGCCAGGAAAGTTGAAATTTAGCCAAGATTTTAAAAGAAATATGGACGATGCAAAGATTAGAATTCAGGCCTTCTAATTCCAAGTGTTTTGTTCTTTCGGATTGTAGGAACCTTTTCCCTCTTTCACCTCCTGCAGTAACTAAAATGCAGTGAAGGGGCACAATTTAGGGCACCGATGACGCTTAGTGTCACCAGCGGTGTGACCTTGGACAAAGAACTTGACTCTCTACTCTTCATTTTCCTCAAGTATAAAATTGAGAAAATTATAACCTAACTCCAGGGCTTCATGTGATTTAGATCATGTCTTTAAAGTACTTAGCGAATGTTAACCACTTATTAAATGGTGGTTATTATTATTACCATCGAAATGATTCCTTTGGATTAAACTGTTGCTGTCGTATTAAAATGTAAATAGGTGTCTTGACAGGTCAAGCACATTAACCTATAGCTGCAGTTAACTTATTAAGAACGAACCTAGGCAGGAGAGTTCCATCATTAGAGGGGAGAAGCTGGTGGGCAACGCGGCCAGGGAGGCATGTCCACGTGGGGCTCCTCAGGCTGGGGCTGAGCGCGCCTACGCAGTGAGTAGGAGATTGGGGGCACGGTGTCTTGGCGCAGAGCCCTGGCTGCGGAGGCTGGGTCACAGCAGAGGTGAACGTCACTCTGTCATCTGTTTGGCCTGGGTTGGTGTTTGTTGGCAGGGATCCCTGGGACATCCTCTAGTGAGTGATGTAGAGTATCTCTCCCCAGGCATAGTCAGAAATCCATTTACTTTGAGGACCATTAAAGAAAAGTTCTTGGGCTTCCCTGGTGGCGCAGTGGTTGAGAGTCTGCCTGCCGATGCAGGGGACACGGGTTCGTGCCCCGGTCCAGGAAGATCCCACATGCCACGGAGTGGCTGGGTCCGTGAGCCATGGCCGCTAAGCCTGCGCTCCGCAACGGGAGAGGCCACAACAGTGAGAGGCCTGTGTATCGCAAAAAAAAAAAGAAAAAAAAAAAAAAGAAAAGTTCTTATTCCAATGAGGGGCCGTTCTTTGAGAACCTGTGCTGTGGGGTAGTACGCCCCTCTCCACCCCGCCCCTTACCCCCATTCCCAGATGACACTATTAGGAGGTATGAAGGCAGGCGGGGGTCCAAACTTGTTTTGGGGGTGGGAAATAGAAATGACAAGTAAACTGAAGAAAATATTCTCAGCCTCACTAGAAATGCAAGAATTATACTAATTTGTTAGTATAATAAAATACCCTGGGAGGGTTTAAACCAAGGGAGGGTTGTGGTGAGAATGCTTTAAAAAAAATTGCCTCTGTCTCTCTGGCTACATCAATATGTAAATGATTAAGATAAAAGATTTTTTAATACCATAGTACCAGTATTTTAGTATTTAACAATTACAGAATACTTCACACTGGTATTATGCTCACTGTGGAAGCCAGCTCAGTACCTCCTTCATCCACTCAGGTGTCCCCACGCACCCCCTCACTCTTCGTTCTGTCCATCTTTCCTGTTTCTGCTGCCAGGAACACTACCAGACTCCACTGTCCTTCCTTAATCCTTTTCTATTTCTCGTGTGTGTTGCACAGTGAGACCATTTAAGCCATTAAACATGTTTGAGCACTTTGTAAACAAAGGCAAAATCTCTGTACTCAAGGAGTTTACAGCCCAGTAGAGTTGAATAGGACAAGGATACAGGTAAATGTAACACAAGGTAGAAGAAAAATGTTGCATCTTAAATATAAATTAAATACTATAGTCTTTCAAAGGATGAGGAGGATAGATTTTGTGGCGAATCTCTCTCTGTCCCCCATGTTGCAGACAGTAAAGTGGAGGCCCACAGGGAGGAAGTGATTACCTTAGGTGCCAGGATCTGTTTCTCGTATGTATGTAAGATCAGGCACTTCCTAGATATGTCCTTGGCAGCATGACCCTGAGTGGACCAGGGTTCCAGTGTGAATTCTGGGAGCCCTAGGCAAATGAGGCAGTCTGCTTTTTGTGGTCAGGCTTTTGGGAAATGATATATAGTACACCCTCTCTTGGAGGTTCACAGTGACAATTCGTGTATTAAGGGTTCCTAGAAGTTCAACAGAGGAGAGAGCTTTTTTTTTTTTTTTTTTTCAGTATGCGGGCCTCTCACTGTTGTGGCGTCTCCCATTGCGGAGCACAGGCTCCGGACACGCAGGCTCAGCAGCCATGGCTCACGGCCCCAGCTGCTCCGCGGCATGTGGGATCTTCCCGGACCGGGGCACAAACCTGCGTCCCCTGCATCGGCAGGCGGACTCTCAACCACTGCGCCACCAGGGAAGACCCATGAGGGGAGATCTTTATTCCTCACATCTCCCCTCACATCGCTGAGCCCTGAAGATCCAGCCTTCAGGTCAGAGAAGCCACTGAGCATCCTTGGAGACCTGGTCAGGGTCAGTCCTTCCACTGACTGTTTTGCTCTACTCTGGAAACTAAGAGGAAAGAAGAGAAAGGTCTCTGTGGCCAGCTTGCTTCTTGGGCAGTTATTTGTGTGTTCGTTAAGAATAGTCTTTACCTAAATTTTTGGATGAAGGACATTTATCTCAGCATGTTGGTTGGTGATGCATTCTGGAGCTTATGTCTGAGCCCATGTGTCATTACCTGTGATATAATCCCTTCTCTGGGAACTTTCTATTTTATTTTTTTAATGCTAAAATAATGTACTAACTTTTATTTATTTTAATACTGCTTTAAAAAATAGGTAATAGTATATATTCACATGGCATAAAATTCAAAAGTCAAAAGGGTCTGAAGTGAGAAGTCCTCCCTGAAATCTCTGTCCCCAATAGCCCAGTTTATATTGTTTGTGTGTGTGTGTGTGTGTGTGTGTGCATGTGTAATCTGTCGCCTTTCTTCCCAAGTGGCCACGGATACACATTGTTATGCATCTGCTCTTTGCACTTAAAAATACATCGTGGTAATAGTGCATTATATGTACATAGAGAGGTTCTCATTTGTTTTAATAGCTGCATTGTATTCCACTGTATGTACCATCATCTATTTAAGCATGACATTTAGGCTATTTCTAGTCTTTTGCTCTAGTCAAACCTGCAGTGAATAATTTGAGAAATTGAGAACATTGGAAAAATTAGGTATCAGCCTCCTGCCACTAAAACAAATCCAGAAAGTTAGTTGATGATCTGTAAAAACCTTTTCATATATGCGCATAGTAAGGCAGCCTGTATACATAAATTACTAATAAACTGGGGTAGGAAAAAATTCAGATAAATTATGCATACCAGTGAGCACACAGCATAAGGGGAGCTAAAGGCAAATGATCCAAGACCCACAAAGAGTCTCGTGGTTTTATATTTAATGTAAGAGAGAAGTGTCTCATGGATGGTTACCAAATGCCTCAAGGTGCTTAAATAATAATGAAGCTGGTCATGTAGTATTAGTATTTATTGGATTTCTCAATTTTTAAAACTAAGAATGTTCAAAATTGTTTACATTTACTTCTAATAATAGTAAAATAATAATAATTCCAAAAGTTAACATTTATTGAGCATTTACCATATTCAGACACTATTCTAAGTACAGGTATTACCTTATTTAATCCATTATGAGACATGCTAATATTATCATCCCCATTTTATTTATTTATTTATTTATTTCATTGAAGTATAGTTAATTTACATTGTGTTAGTTTCAAGTGTACAGCAAAGTGATTCAATTATATTCCTTTTCAGATTCTTTTCCATTGTAGGTTATTACAAAGTACTGACTATAGTTCCCTGCACTACACAGTAGGTCCTTGCTGTTTACCTATTTTATATATAGTTTTGTGTCAAACTCCTAATTTGTCTCCCCCCCATCCCCCTCGCTATCCCTTTTGGGAAACATAAGTTTGTTTTCTATGTCTGTGAGCCCGTTTCTGTTTTGTAAATAAGTTCCGTTGTATCATTATTTTAGATTCCACGTATAAGTGATATAATATGATATTTGTCTTTATCTGACTTACTTAATATATCATCCCCATTTTAGAGATGAGAAAATTGAGGCCAACAGAGGTTAAGTAACTCAGCCAAGGTCACGCAGCCAGTGAGCAATGGAGCCAGTTACTGAATGCAGGGCTTCCTCCCGTGACCACGGCTGCCCACTGTGGGGCTTTACTTTCAAGTCTTCTCCACTTCTCTGACAGCATAACAAAAAGAAATTTGAAATTTCTATATTCCTAAAAGTCTCATGGAGGTTGATGGTCAGACTTAAGGCTGTTAAAAGCTGTCTGATGGGCCTATAACTCAAATATATGAGCTGTTGAATATTATGGGAACAACAACCTTTCTCCTGGTGTTGTTCTTTCTGCTTCATGTGCAATGATTCTTGTTTTGT
Source organism: Mesoplodon mirus (assembly GCF_964341445.2). Classification (NCBI taxonomy): domain Eukaryota; kingdom Metazoa; phylum Chordata; class Mammalia; order Artiodactyla; family Ziphiidae; genus Mesoplodon; species Mesoplodon mirus. The sequence goes on along the minus strand of NC_138987.1, from coordinate 54,225,796 downwards.
TGTTATTTTTATTGATTCTTGTTTTGTTCCCTCAAAGTAAGCTGCTTGAAGTACAAATGAAATCACCACAGTGAAAAGGACTTTTTGGTATTTTGCGAAAGACAAATGTCCTTCATAGGCCATGATATTGGGTTTACTCTTCCCACTATGTTCTTTCAAAGGCTGAATTTATTCTTCAAATAAGCTTCCAGCTGCTTTATGTGGACAAATTTTTTTCTTGTAAGGTCCAGTAGGATCACCAAATTCAATTAAGAAGAACCATCAAGCTCACGTTAGAAAAGACGATGACCAGGAACAGTTTATAAACAAAATGTAATGCCTTTCTGCAAACTACTTCTGCACCTTTTTGTATAGGAAATTTGGACATTTCTTGAGTTTAGACATGATTTGCTCTAATTTGTGACTCAAATTATTGATATTTAGCCCTAATTTATATTGGCAGAGGTACTGTCCATGCTTGTAGAATGTAATAGATATTTATAATTTATACAGCCTCCAATTCCAAAAAGCATTTGAGTGGCTACTCAAGGAAGTTAAGCATTGATAAAGTAAAGGTTTGATGACCTTTTTGAAAATAAGAGTCTAAGACCTCAGATCTTAACTCAGATGTCCTCTCCCACAGGATGCCTTCTTTGATCCTCCTAATAGGAAGCAATCATAGCTTATTTATGTGTAGCCTGAGTGTCAGCTTTTTCTTGCTTTTAAATAATCCCTTCCTTTGCTGTATTCGGAAAAAAACAAGAGATTTTGTCATATGCTTATTCCAGTGTTATCCAGTGATAGCCAGTCCTAAGTCATGTGTTGGCACTGTCACTCTCTGTTTTCCATGGGCTACTTCTTTTTTTTTTTTTTTTTTTTTTTGCGGTATGCGGACCTCTCATTGTTGTGGCCTCTCCCATTGCAGAGCACAGGCTCCGGACACGCAGGCTCAGCGGCCACGGCTTACGGGCCCAGCCGCTCCGCGGCATGTGGGATCTTCCCGGACCGGGGCATGAACCAGCGTCCCCTGCATCGGCAGGTGGACTCTCAACCACTGCGCCACCAGGGAAGCCTGGGCTACTTCTTTTTTAGCTGCTAAAATGGCCAGGACAAGGGTGAAGAAAGTGAGGTAGCTAGGGAACAAGGTTTAAGTAGGCATTTACTCTAAGAGTTGGGTAGGCACAAGTTTAGGCTACACTAGTCCTGGCCCTTCCCACCTGCCACAGCCTGGAATTCATGGACTTGAGTCCCTTGGAGAGGTGGATGGAGGTGGGGTCTGATCTGCATCACCTCATGGCTGCACACCACAGTGATTAAGAGCATAAATTCTGGAGCTGGACATATTGCTTAATCTCTTTGTACCTCAGTTTCCTCATTTTTAGATTAGGGAAGATGATGCTAAAAATATAACCTACCTTGGTAGGGTGGTTGTGAGTTAATACAGGTAAAGTACAAAGAGCAGCCCTGGCACATGGTAAATATTCAATAAAGCACAGCTTTTCCTCTTACTGCTATTTTCAGTTCTAGTCTCACATACCTCCATGGCACCACCGCCCAGAGCTGTAAAAATATGTTAAACTTTATAAGAAACTTGGAGAAAATTAAGCAGAATTGTAAAAGACAGAGAATTTAAAATTGTCAAGCAAAACATTATTTCCTCAAGACTGAAGGGAAAAGCACCCCCCCAAATTCCTTTTCTTCTCTATAAAAGTTGTCTCCTTCCCTTGCCACAAGACTTGCATATGGCTTGCCATGGTTGCAGACCCTGAATTGTCATTCTCTGCTCATGCCCCCAAAACCTATCTTTGCAGGAGAAATATTTGGCAGTGTATTTGTTTCAGGTCAGCAATAATATCTGGGGTCATCAGCAGGACAGTTCAGGGTGGGCACTGGCAGCCCATGTCCAGTCTCCTGCAAAATCTCCCAGCCAAATGTACCTCTCTATGGAACATCTGCTTGCTGTCCCCATACTTGCCAGCACTACCTTGATATCTTTTTGGGGTAGTCATTCCTTCTCTATGCTCAGCCATGTGGTTGGGGTAAGATTCTCCCTTAGTTCTAGGGGTAAACTTAAACCACTAAATATATTCTGTACCCCTGGCTCTGGTAATTGGTTCAGGATAGAGCTCAACATAGCCAATCACAAACAATGAAACAAGGAGACTTTTTGGTTTTTTTTTTTTTTTTTTTTTGCAGTACGCGGGCCTCTCACTGTTGTGGCCTCTCCCGTTGCGGAGCACAGGCTCCGGACGCGCAGGCTCAGCGGCCATGGCTCACGGGCCCAGCCGCTCCGCGGCATATGGGATCTTCCCGGACTGGAGCACGAACCTGCGTCCCCTGTATCGGCAGGCGGACTTTCAACCACTGCGCCACCAGGGAAGCCCGAAACAAGGAGACTTTTGCTGGTAATTCTGGCCTCGAGATTTTTGCAGTGGCTTTTTGCTCCCGTGATCTCCCTCTTTCACTAGATATGTATAAGGAGGGATTTAGGATAGGAGCTGCTGCAGCTATTTCAGAATCAGGAGGGCAGAATGAGCCTAAGAATGGCATCAACAGCAGGAACACACACACACACACACACACACACACACACACACACAGAGAGAGAGAGAGAAAGAGAAGAGTCTTGGGGTCTAGATGCACATAACTAAACCTCTCTGGACTGTTTAGTTATGTGAGACAATCTATTCTTTTTATTGTTTAAGCCAGTTTGAGTTGTGTTTTCTGTTTCTTTCAACATAGTGAACTAATTGATACAGTGTCTGTTTTCTAAGATTCCAGTAGACAGTGAAACGGTCAAAATCAATCTCTCTCTTTCTCTCTCAATACTTTTAGTTACACTTATTTCAGAGGTGAAATTGAAATAGGGGTTTTATCATATTTCCTAAAAATTGTGGATCCTGGTTGATTATATCTTTTTTCATCCACTTATACCCATGTTAACCAAACTTCTCTTTATACTCTTAACACTCAAGGTAAAGAAAGGAGATAGGAATTTTCCCTTGACATAGACTCTGAAATTCTTGCCCTTCCATTGTCTCCATATTCTGAATTGCCTGCCTTTTAGAATAAGAATGCAGCTGAAGGACATCTTTAGTTTCCCTACAGAGCCTTGGGAACAAATTAGATGTTTGAGATAAAAATAATTCTCAAAATGTCATATTTTCAACCTATTTTATATTCATTATTTGGAGGACCTGAAAAGGATGTGCCTATCTCACTTTAATGAAGAGGTTCTACTTCAGGAAAGGCTTTTGTCTGAATGTTGGGGAAAGTGTTTTAAAAAGGCAATACATTTATAGCAAACCAATTTACAATGTTGTTAGATATTATCTATAAGCAGAGTGATGATGTAATATGTTGTACAAACCAAGACACTTGAGGATGAAAGGGGAGAACTATTAATAAGTACATTAAGGTTTTCACTACTGGCCAAGATGGAGCAGCAGGAATTGGAATTACCCTCTCACCTGACACATCTGAACAACCAAAGAACATACAGTTTTCAAGACCTTGGATATTAGATAACAAAGGACAGGATCCCTGAGGCATAAGAAACAAGTGTTGTGGGTCTTATGATTGCCTGGAGAGTTTTTAGTCTCTAACACAGAAAGGGAGGGACCCAGGTGGACCCAGGTGTTCTTTCTGGCTTGTGGTTGAAGGGAAATTTCTGGGAGTGTAGGAGAAGGTAGCTGGTGTTCACAGGGAAGAGTAAATAATAAAGAGGAAATATATATATATATATTATATATATATATATATATATATATATATATATATAGAGAGAGAGAGAGAGAGAGAGAGAGAGAGAGAGAGAGAGAGAGAGAGAGAAACACTCTGCAGATCGGTAGAGGGTTCCCCTTAAGAACTCAGTTGACCACTGATCAATGCATGCAGTTGAGAAAACAACCCAAGGCCAGGGAAACAACCACCTGAAAGAATTAAATGGAATTTCTGGAGCTCACACAAGGCATAAATAGTTCTTATTCCCATTAGCCAAAGTGAAAAACCTCATAATTACTGGGCCATCAGGTAGAGTACTCAGAAGACTTTTGCCTCAGTAGGGAGACAAAATTAAAATGTTTTTCTGGTCCTGTTTAATAAAGCTTAAAAACAAGACCCAAGAAGCTCAAACCGTTTCTAAGTGCTTTAATTCTGAACCAAAACAAAGTTCAAGACTTTCCACAGGAATACACAAATATCTAGCACTTAGATTTACAATGTTTGGCATCTAATTAAAACTTGCCAACATACAAATGGAAAGAAAATACAACCTGTGATGAGGTGCAAAATTAATCTATTGAAACCAACCAAGAACTAATAAAGAATAGACGACAACAATGAAAGTTATTATTACTGTATCCCCATCTTCAAGAAGCTTAGAGGAAAGATTTAACATGGTAAGTAAAAGCATAAAAAAAGATTCAAATTGAACTTCCAGAGATGAAAACCACAATGCCTGAAATGAAAAATGTATTGGATGTGATTAACAGCATATTAGAGAATTGCAAAAGAAAAGATTAATGACTTGACAATACAGAAATAAAAACTATTCAAAAATTAAACACAGAGAGAAAAGAGACAGAAAAGGAACAGAGCATCACTGAGCTGTGGGAAAACTTCAAATGGCCCAGCATACCATTAGGTAACTGGAGTCACTAAAGGTAGGGGGCAGAAAAATTACCTAAATAAATAAGGCCAACAAATTTCCCAAATTCAATAAAAACGGTAACTCATAAATCCAAGAAGCTCAACAAACCCCAAATGTAAGAAATATCAAGAAAACTACATTGAGCTACATGATAATCAGTTTGCTTACAAAAAGTGATAAGGAGAAAATGTTAAAAGTGGCCAGACATAGAAGACACATTAAGTACAAAAGCTCAAAGATAAGAATAACAGCAACTTCTCAATAGAAATGATACAAGCCAGAAAGTAAACATCTTTAAATTACTAAAAGAAAAAAAAACAAACTCAACATACAATTCTATATCCAATAAAAATATTTTTTAAAATGAAGGAGATATAAAAAAGCCAAGAAAATTCATCACCAGCAGACCTGCAGTATAAGAAATATTAAAGGAAAATCCTTTAGAAAGAGGAAAAATGATATCAGATGGAAATCTGGATCAACCAAAGAGATGAAGAGTATTAGAAATGGTAACTATATGGTAAATACAAAACACTTTTTCCTTATTATTTAAGTATCTTTAAAGATAATTGACTTTTTAATGCAAAATTAATAGCAATGTATTGTGTGGTTTATAATGTATAAAGATGTATGGCAAGATGTATGGCAACAACAGCATAAATGTTGGGAACAGAAAAGTGGAAGTATTATTGTTCTGAGGTTCTTATACTATATTTGAAGTGATATCATATTATTCAAAGATAGACTGCATTACACTAAAAATATGTAAACCTTAAAGCAACCACTAAAAATAATAATAAAATATAATAGCTAGGTCAACAAAGTGATAAAATGGTATCATAAAAATTACTCAATTAATCCAAAAAAAGGCAGAAAAGGAGAAAAAGGAAAGAACAGTTGGAACAAACAGAAAACAAATTGCAAGGTGGTAGATTTAAAGCCAACTGTATCAATCTTCACATTAAATGTAAATAGTGAAAATACCACATTTAAAGACAGTGATTGTCAGATTGGATAAGAAAGCAAGAGTCAACTAATATGCTGCTTACAAGAACCACTTCAAATATAAAGACAAATAGGTTAAAAGTAAAAGGATGGGACTTAAGACAGAAGCTTGGGCCATACCACCTGGGACTTGCAGGGATTTCTGTAGGGGAGACAGGCTGCCGGTTCTGCACAGTCATGGTGTCATAGTATATGGCCAGTTCCTCAGGCTAGAGGAGACTCATTAAGGACAGCCAGGTGCCCAGTCAGCCTGGAGCAACTGAGGTGACATGACGTCTTTTAGTGAAAACTGAATGTGGCAAATATGAGAATGATCCAATATTAGAGAAAATATATGAAAAGAGAGAAACCATTCCTGGATTGACGTAACAGCCATGTGCAAAGATAAACTACAAAGTATGAAGAAAATGTTCCTCTAGGCACAGATGAATTAGAGAAATACCTTCCCAAAGAAACAGAAGCTTTATCTCTCTCCACCCCAAACAAACACACAAATAAACAAACAAAAAACAACAAAATTATTTTATCATACATATCCTGCCATATCAAAGAGGAAGAACAAATATTCCATTGAAATATTTTTTCAAGATTTGGCTTAAACGGACCTCAGAACTGGGAGCCCTTCTCTGCCATTAACATCAAAGGTTCACAGCAAAAAGGGTAAATGATGGTTAAATTAACCAGTGGAGAAAAGAATGATTAAACAGAATAGCATTTCAGTAAACAGAAAGACAATATTTCAGAACCAGTTACACGGACTGATGCTCCCTTGGGCAATACTTTTGGTGTAACGATTCTAAGCTTCCTGTTATTTGCCTGTGGTATCCCAGCTGATAGAAACCCATACTAATGGCCTTTTCAGCTTCTTTTATATTGGGTCTAAAACATATGATACTGGATATAGCTGAACTTTTCCAAAGGGCTGGGTCACCAAACCTATTTTGCTTTGAGATGAATCCAATTTCCTGGGAAGTCTAGAATAAACTGCACAGAAATGGCTGGGATTTTTATGGTAAAAGAGCAGTAATTGGATTGTATTCCTTGGACTATGTAACTACACTATTTAGCGATGGTTGTGTTCAATTCATGTAAGTCCCTTTGCTGAAGACATTGTAGTCAGGAGATAAACACATACTGCAGGCACATGTGGAGGCTTGGGGCTGTTGAGCCCTAGAAGATGGTTCTTGATTTTTGCTGATTTGTTTTGTTCAGAAATAGTGAGGGAATCTAAATTTACACACAAAGCCTCTCCCATTCAAAAATTTCTAGAAGTCATCAAAAACAAATTACATTATTTTAATGTTTCACACCGTAAAAATTCCACTCCCAAGCTCCTAGACAAATCAAGAGACTGCTTTATCAAACTTTGTTTTGGTTCCTGGGCAAAGATGATTTTATTATTTTTAAAAGTTGAAAACTGCCCATCTGGAAACATCTCATAACTCTGAACATTAAGAAAAAAATTCCTTTTGCTTTTCTGCTTGATTTAGAAAGTAATATTTGCTGGTAAAAGCTTTTCTTTTGTTGTTGTTTTTGCTGTTGTTGAACTATATAACGAAGGGGATATTTCTGCCACTCATAGCCTAAATACTAGGATAAGTTCACAAAACTCATATTTGGCTCATATCTCTAGAGCAATGAAAGATGTACTTTTTTTTTTTTTTTAAAGGCAATAAAAGGTTCAGATAGTCCTGGCTAAATAAGAGATAGGATTTAAAAATAGCCGCTCACAGTGCTGGTGCTCAGTGGGAAACTCAGTATTGATCGATGGTAGACCATCCTTTGCTGGAACCTATGTAGTAAAAGAAACCTTTAAGCAAAATACTTGAAATATAAAATAAAAGTTACATGGTAGATGGGCTTCCAGGGTGGTGCAGTGGTTGAGAGCCCGCCTGCCGATGCAGGGGACACGGGTTCATGCCCCGGTCCGGGAAGATACCACATGCCGCGGAGCGGCTGGGCCTGTGAGCCATGGCCGCTGAGCCTGCGCATCTGGAGCCTGTGCTCCACAACGGGAGAGGCCACAACAGTGAGAGGCCTGCGTACCACACACACACAAAAAAAAGTTACATGGTAGAGATTCCTGTGATTACTTTTCTCAAAGAACATTTGTAATCTCATTTCAAATTCTGCTTCTAAGGGACTAGAACTCACTATTGTTATTTTTCAAAGCCCAACATTAAGTTTGAAAATCTAAAAAGCCTAAGAATTTTTAAGCTGGATAAAGAGAGATTTCACACAATATTTAATGGATACAGCTCCTGAGAAATTTTAAAAATGTAATAGGGGAGGAGTGAGAAAGAAGACAAAATGTGATTTGAGGCATATCAAAAGAGTTCATTTAATGCTACGCCCTGCAGTACAAATTCTATCTTACATACCAAGGGTAGCCATCAAAGATTTTCCATGAGGAAATGAGGAATGGGTTGGGTATTCTAAGAAGAGAAATCTGGCCTGCAGAGCCTGAAATCCTTAATCTCAGTGCTAGGTTTAACCTAGGCATGGAAAGCAATTGGTGTACTATGTATTACAAATACAAGCTGCTGTATCATCTCTCCCAGCCCTTTAGGGCTCCTTACTGTTTCCAAATATGCAGAATTCATGCCCATGCTAACACCTTTAACTTGACATTCATCCCTTGGAGCACAGTATTGTTTTATTTGCAAATTCTACCATTTCTTTAGCTCTGTTTATGCCTCACCTCCCCCTTAGGAGTTTTCCTACCCCTTAAGCACATGCTCCACAGAACTCCAATACTTCTTAGCTCTATCATTCCCATAATACTTATTGCAAACTACCTTGTAGTGTGGCCTTCTGCATGTGTCTCTGAAATCAACTGACTACAATGTCCTTGAGTGAGGGGACAATGACTTATGTGAATTGAACAAGGCTCTCTCCCTCCACCATTAAATTATATAAAATAAAGCTCAGGTGGTAACCTGAGCTTGATAGATGCAACACACATAAATATTACCCCGCATACTCTACCAGTCTCTTCATTGTAGTCCAAAGCTAGAGATAAGCATTTCAGTCTTTATAATTCAATTTGTAGGTTCCATGCTGTCTGCAATTTTCCTTGAGGAGGATTATAATTCAATACTAAGGAGACAAATGGCAACATTATTTTGCAGTTCTTACCATCAAGAGATGGAGTCTATTTCTCTACGCTTTGAATCTCAGTTTGGCCATATCATTTGTTTTGGCCAGTGGGACATTAGCAAGCATGGCATAAGCAGAGGCTTGACCAGTGCTTGTTCACTGGGACTTGTTCTCTGTCTTGCTGTTTTTGGAACCCAGCTGCCACGTAAAAAAGCCCAGAGTAGCCTGCTGGACATTGGAGACATGATCCAGCTACTCTGTTTTCCCAGCTAACCACCAGACATGCAAGCGAGCCACCCAGGACTAACCAGACCCCAGCTAATCCACCAGCTGACAGCAACCACATGAGTGAGTCCAGGTATGACCAGTAGAGGAACTGCTTAACCAAGTCCAGCCCAAATGCTGACCTATGGAAGTTTGAACTAATGTATAATTATTTTTAAGCCTCCAAGTTTGGGAAAGTTTTGTTATAGACTGCAAAATCAAACTGATTGTGTATATAATAAAATCAAGTATTAAAAATTTCATTTTCATGCATATTTGACAGAAATCCTACTGTGCTTTAAGGAAGATTGTACACAACTTCTTTAGAACATTTTAGTCAAGAATTTAAGAATTATTCTTCCTGGCTGAATCTAGGAAAAACAAACAAACAAGAGAAATAAAAAGAGTCACACTGGTAAATTCATTAAGTTAAATAAACTACATTCCATCACCTTGTAGCAGGAACAGCTTCTTTCCTCCTTTCCTAGAAGGCAACATAGAAATAAAAGTCTATAACATGTAAGAAAAGGACAGGATTACAACTTCCTATTCAGCTAATATGATTCCTTCTTTACAAATATTTCTTTTTGGTTGCTCAAATGCTTCAACAGACGACAACATAAACAGAACTAACATAGTCCAGGAACTAAGCCAAGAACTCTTCATGGATGATCTTTTAAAATTCTCCCTGTGACTCTATGAAGAGAACACTGCTCTGATGCCCATGTTACAAATGAAGAAATTGGCTTTAAACTGCTTAAATAACTTGTCCAGGTGAATATTTAAATAGTAAAGTGGTAAAGCTGCAATTTGAATCCAGGCAGTCTAGATTGATTCTTAATCAAGGGTCTATACTCTTGACTAAGGTGCTATACTGCCTCCCAAATAAAGAGCTAAAACAAAACAATCTGTAAGGACTGCTTTATATTTTAGTACCCTACTTTGGAGAATGAGAAGGGATAGTTTCACTCTTATTTTATCTGTCATTTGTAGGCCTTGAAGCTCAAAAGAAAAGGTGTAATCATTAGGCTACTTCCATATTGGATTCCATCATTTTCCACTTTCTACTATTTAAAATTATTTTCCATTATTTTTAGTCTTCATGTGTAGGATTTCAGCCATAGCAGGGAATGATGTGTCTTTACAGTAATGAAATCCTGGTTAATATCAGAATATGAGAGATAAGGTCCCCTTCTATTCCAGAAGAATTATAGTAGGGTCCCAAAGCAAGAGTTAAGAAGATTTCTAGATCCACGCAACAACCACAGAGACCTGAACGTTGCAGAACCCACTTGTAACTCAATTTATTACATTAATCAAATAAACTCACATTATTGAAATGTTCTGCATATTGTAATGTGTTATACAAATGTATAAAGTGTTCATTGTTTTTTGCTAAATCAATTCTTTTTTTTTTTTTTTTTTTTTGCGGTACGCGGGCCTCTCACTGTTGTGGCCTCTCCCGTTGCGGAGCACAGGCTCCGGACGCGCAGGCTCAGCGGCACAGGCTCACAGGCCCAGCCGCTCCGCGGCATGTGGTATCTTCCCAGACCCGGGCATGAACCCGTGTTCCCTGCATCGGCAGGCGGACTCAACCACTGCGCCACCAGGGAAGCCCTAATTCAATTCTTTAGAATTGTAGACATGATAGAAAAAAAAAAAGCTGGCAAAGCCATAAAGCTAACAGAGATTGAATTTCATTTCTGATTCTGTTATGAGCTTCTGTCTGACAGCAAAGCATCCTGGGAATATCTTTGGCTCCTTTGACAACTTGATGACAGCCTAACAACGCTATTTACACGACCAGCTGCATACTTGAGTCACTTGTAGACCACTATGTAGTGTTATAAAACAGAAAGGCATTTACATACTTTTACCAAATTATTCAAAGTTTCTGAGCCTCAGTTTCCTTCTCTGTAAAATGGGCATCATAAGATTGTTGTGAGATAAGGATAAATGCATATGAAGATGTTGCTATAAGAATCTATGCAGTCATTAGTATTACTTTCATTTTATGTGAAAAACATGTACCAAGACATTAATACAACATAGTACATTCAAAATCTGGGCCTCTAAGCCAGTGATTCCCCAAAAGGTCTCATTACTGTTTGTTTGCAACCATATTGGAAGGATATAAACACTCCATCCTCAACAAATTCTCTCTGTCCTTACAATGTTTTCCTTGCCCCTCTCTCCCTTTTCTCCACCCTATCTTTTCTAAGAGTCTTCTGTAACTACAGTCATATACCCAGCCATCATTAATATTTTACAGTGCTCTGTAACTGTCTTCCCATGACCTTTATTTTCCCTTGTTTGCAGACGTGTGAAAGATGAGTCAATCCCTGGCCTAATGCTTAAAAAGATGATGGTTTTCTCAGAAACTGAAATAGAGAACAGTCCTTAGTTAAACTACTATCTATATTTAAGATCAGAATGCACCTTTTAAAAGTTACAAAGAATGTGTTGCTATGAACAAAGATTCTCTGAGTATTGACTGAAGCAAACTCCCATAGCACAATGTTTAAAATCTGATAACGTGCTACTGGTTAAAAAGATTCGCTAGGATGAGTTGACCTAAAATGATCAAGTTTGCGGATACACAAATGAAAAGATATGGGGAATTTTGTAAGGTCATTTATGCTGACTCCGTCTTTGGAAGAGATCCTCAGACATCTCTTTCTGTCTCCACAACAGAAATAATCTGAGGTGTCCGTAGTGACGAGGATTTTACTGGGGGTTGGACCTTGTACCAGCCCTCTTGTAAACTTTTCAGTCTTCCTCAGTGCTCGCGGGGTGTGGGAGGTGGGCGGGGATTATTATTCTTTACATGGTTACAGTCTACAGTTATTGAGCTAATGAGAGACTGAGCTGGGACTAAACCCAGCACTCTCGGACTCCAAAGCGCTGCGGTTCCTCTCTGACATAACCTCCACCCGGAAATTCCTTTCCTTGTGGGAGGACCTCTCTCCGCTGTTTTCCAGGGCTACTCTTGGCCCAAACTGTATGTCTTCTTCGGCACCCTCCTCCTTGCCTCTCTTCATTTCACCTCCTTGCTCCCTCACCTTGCCTGATCTGCCCGCATCATTCAGTCTCCTCCCCCGTACCGTGACCACGTGGGGTCCTTCACCGGGACCCAGGCAGGCTCGTACTTCCTGGATCCTGCCAGGAGGGGGAACAGTGCTCTTCAACTATCTTCCTCGAGACTAACTCCTTCATGGCTACAAAAGAAACTCGATGTCATTCTTCTTTGGGTTGTTTGGATATTTCAATAGGAGGCAGAATAGTGGCAGAGTTTAAGCAGTGGAATGGGCAGGTGAAGCTGGGACAGGGCATTTGGTCAGGGAAATGGTTTTAGCGTAAGTTAGAGGGGGTAGCGGCCGCTTTGACAAGGGAAAGAGCGCAGCTGCAATCAACTGGCAAAGCCTGCTTTAGCCAGGGTGCAGGATAAGATAGAAATTTGTATTTCTGACTCTGGTGCAACCAAGGCTTGGAAGAGGTGAACCTCAAGGCATGTTTGGTGGGTGATGAATAGACAGTTCAGCTGGAGGTCTCCTACTTAAGGAGAATTCCTGCTATTGTGGCCCCTAATTTTTGCCCATATCCCTTTCCTTGCCTCCATTTCCATTTTGACCCTTGGATGTGCACAGATCTGAGACCCTGGGTCACCCTGAGAGGGAGAAAAGGTATTTCACCACTGCATCCAGCCATCCCTGTGACGGGGTATAAAGAACATTGGTGGGTGACAGATGCTAAGGTGGCTGTGAAGCCTGTGAGTAGGATTAGGATGAATAAGCCTAGCAGTCTTTGTTAGGGGTCAAAGCATCAGGGCCCTGGGGGGAAGGAGGACAGCAGAGGGTCCACCACCTCAGAGGGTCAGCGGGCACTTCTTAGTGCTTGTAATGCTGTTTCCTGGTGTGTGACCTGTCATCCTCTGGTACCCTGCACCCCGCCCCCCCCACCACCACAAGGGGGGCAGAAGTCCAGAGATATATGCAGCTTGCCCCTGGAGATAAATGGTCCTGGGGATGATTCAGACCTTACTTACCCCCTTCTGCTCATTTTCTTATCACCTTGCAGTTCAGTTTCACATGCTGCTTAAAGCATTATTTCCTAAAATAATGAGAAACAGCCATTTCACATCCCTTTCCCAGGAATGCCTAAATTGTGGGTTTATTTTTTTCTGAACCTGTCAGTAGGGTTCAATTATATTCCTGTCTTTTTCAGATATGTAAAAAGTAGGGCTTTCTCTATAATTCAAGATGGCTCTCTACAACAACAAAAGCAGGAAGGTAAACATGAGGAATGGAAAAGAAAACTAAAGGAGAAATTATATTCTAACCAGAAGGGTCCCCATTTCTAGAGCATCAGCATAGGTAGATTTCACCCAGGTTTAGAGTGGAAACAAATTGGTTGATGGCTCTCTTTAATTTTTCTTTTTGAGAGAACATATTTGCTAAGACCTTAAAGTACACGATGTTTCTGAAGACAAATGTGAAATATTTGAAGTACAAATATAAGCACGGGAGAAAACAACAAAACAATGATCCTTCTGCTGAAGCCTCATGAAATGCAGAAAATATTTTCTTTTTCCTCAAGACTATTTCTCAAGGTAAATCCATTTGGATCACAATACAGGAGGGAGAGAATAATTCATGTGAACTAAGGCTAAGGAGAAAATTAGGCATGAAAAACTTTTCTGTCATTCTTCCTAAAATAGAATGGTAGATACACAATCTCTTATGGAATATATTAACATGATGTAGAGAACTTGAGAAATGGAATTGGAAAAAGTGAAGCCTAATATAATCCAATATCTGGTTATCAGTAAAGGAGAATTACACAGAGTCCTTAAACACTTAAGATCACAATGAACCAAAGGTGCTGGGCACAGAGCTGTAAGTCTAGGAAGGAGTTGGAATGTATTTTCTCCAATTATTGCTGTTACAGATGTAATAGATTAATCCATCCACCTCATAAAAATTAAAAATATTACAGATAAGGCTAAATTCTTTCTTTGTCTACCACCCACATCCTAGTGCCCTCAGCACAGGAAAATTTTTGTGTATATTCTTGCATATATTTACTTACGCACTTACAAATATTTATTACCTGGAGAAAAGGTATATTATTGTTTTGGTGAGCATACTTTTTTTAAAAACACAAATGGTAAATTCTATATGTGTAGTTGTGCAACTCTTTTTCCTTCAACAATACATCTTCGAGATAATCTCCATGTTAGTATGTCTAACACTATCTCATAGAGAACATATCTCACATTATAAGCATAAATCTCAGCTATTTTTATTTTTTAACTGATGCATAATATACCATAGTGAAGATAGGCTTAGGTTATTTGACCATTCCCCTATTGAAGGCCATTTAGCGTGTTTCCAATTTCACTTTAACGTATCTTGAACATGCCTTCTTGGTCATATGTGCAAATTGTTTCTTTAGGGAAGATACTAAAAAACAAATTTACTGGGGTGTAAGATATGTACCATGTAGAATTCTGTTAGCTGGAGATCAGAATACATATTTACCTACGCTCTGCCTACAATTGATATTATCAAACATTTAATTTTTTGTCAATCTGATGGGTTAAAAATGGTATATCATTGTTTTAATTTTTATTTTCTTGATTTTTAGTGGAAATGAGCATTATTTTTTAGGTGCTTGATGCCCTATTTGTATTTTGCTTCTGTGAATTGCCTGCTTGCATTTTTTTTGGGGGGGGTGGTGGAATCCGTTTTTACAATGGATTGTTTGTGCTCCCTCCCATTTTTAGAGATTTTTCTTTTTCTATTCCAGAAACCAATCTTTTGTCTATCACATATGTTGAAGTATCTTCTCCTAATATAACACTTAAAAAAATCTTTTTCTTCATCATATTATTTGTCATATGAAGGTTTTAATTTTGAAGTACCTAACTTTAGCAGTCCTTCTCTTATAATTTTTTGTTTTTGTGTTCTAAGAAGGAACTATCTACCCAAGGTCATACATGTATTTTCATTTTTTTAATACTTTTATGTATTTTTATCTTATCTTTAGGACTTTAATGCAATTGGAATTTATCTTGTAACTAGCATGAAATTAAGATGTATCTTATCTTTTTTCCAATGGATATTCAGTTGATCTGGTACCATCTGTTAAATAATCTGCCCACTGATTTGAAATGCCACTTTAGCATATACTAAATTTCCATGTATATGTGGAATTTCTGTTCTAGTCCAAAGATCGACTTTATTCTTTTTCCAATACTATATTGCTTAAGTTACTATAGCTTATTTAAAGCTTGATGTAGGAAGTGAAAAGTCCTAGAATTTGTTCTTCACTTACAAAATTATTACCTTGATTATTGCTTTGTGTTGAATTTTTCATATGAATTTTAGTATGGTCTTGCCAAGTTACATAAAAAATAATTGGGAGATTTTTATTACAATTGCATTAACTTTATAGATTAATTTGTGGAGAATTAAGTGTTCACAAGTACTGAATCTTCTGGTTCACAACCAGATATACTCTCCAGTAATATTTTATAGTTTTCTCTAAAAGGGTCTTGAACATCTTGATAAATTTATTCAAGGTACTTTATAGTTTTGTTACCATTGTGAATTGTGTATTTTGCAATTGCTCAATGCAGGTGTATAGAAAAGGGTTGTACTTTTAAAATCTTTTTTCATAACAGAAGTTTCCTATGTGAAGAAGACTTTCCCTTTTCAATGTTGAGGAAAAGCTTTGATGGGGTTCAGGGCAGGCTGCCCCACAATATGTCATTTTGGCATATTGATTATTTTAAATTGAAGTTATTTAGGAACAGCCAGTCCAAGAAGGACACTCTGGCCCTCCTTTGTCCCTTTGAGAGCAGCAAATAAATCTTCCATGTGAGACGTACCCTCCTCCCTGCACCAAGAGGTAAAGAGACATCCTTATCTCCAGAGATAGGGAATTCAGGGCTGAGAAAGCTGTGTAAATAAACTTTGCTTAGATTCTTCACTAATTAGTATCCAAGCCTAAGTTTCTCTGTCATGTCAGTTCTTCACAAATTTATTGTTTCTTTGCCTAAAAGGCATAAGAGCTGATTGCTTTGATCGCTTCTTTTGAGTCTCATATTTCTATGACCTCCTGTACGAAAGAATTAAATTTGTTTTTCTCTTGTTAACCTGTCCTAGGTCAATTTAATTCTTCACCCTGCCAAAAAGAACCAAGAGGGGTAAGGGGAAATTTTCTCTTCCCTGACAGCTTTTAAAAGAGTGAGGAGAAATGCCTTCAAATGTTCCTTTCATCCAGAAGTCAGGTGTACTTGCTGATGTTTGCAGTAACCTGGGAGTTACCTAATGTTCTGACTGTTTCAGGGCAGTTTCTCTTGCTCCTCTGACCATGCCTATGAATGAGTTCTGGTATTTAAATCAAATAAGGTCAAATAGATATTAATCTTGAAGAAAGGTAGATAGCCTTAGAAAAGAAGAAAACCTTAAAGAAAGGTAGATAGATTTTTAGAAAAAAACAGTAAATACAGATTGGAAACCTTTTGTGCAAGACACAGTTAGTTACTGTGAAGTGTATAAAAATGAATCAGATATTTCCCCTGTCCTCAAGGAACTTACAATAGAGTTAGAAGCGGATGTGTTTTCAGAAGCTCAGGGTCCGCAAATTCAGTAAAGGTAACAAACTAACATTCACTGAATGAGCACTGTATACCAGAAACATATTTATTTCTTTATTTAATCCTTGTAAAAACCCCATGCAAATCCATGTAAAAACCCAGGGGACATTATCATTATTACCATTTAGAGGTGAACTTCCGTGTATAGGAGTATATAATAAATAATTTGACTGGCCTTTGTCCCCCATTTCTGAGAGGGAACCCCTAAACACTTAGAGTTGCCCTGAGTGATAGGAGTGCCTTTGTTATTCATGGTGGGCTGCTTAGATCACACCTGATAGCTTATGTCAGTGAGGTGACTCATGGTGGTCCCTTAGATTGCGTGAATGAGATGACTCATGGGGGCTGGACAGCCAGAAAGACCAACCCTATGATTAGAGGGTTGGGACTTTAAGCCTTGTGATATTAGCCCAACCTCCAGGGAGGGGAGAGGGCTGGAGGCTGAGTCCCATCACCTAGCCAATGATTCAATCAATAATGCCTATGTAATAAAACACCAGTTAAAACCTCTGTGCACTAAAGATCTGGCAAGCTTCCCTGGTTGGTTCCCTGAATATTATCACATATCACAGCCAAGAGGAGGCAGTGCCGTCCCGGACTCCATGGAGAGAGGATGGTTGGAAGCTTCGTGTTTGGGACTCTTCCAGAACTCCTGTAGGTTCTCTCTTTGTCTGGTTCTGATGGTATCCTTTTGCTATCATAAAATTGTAATCGTGAGTACAGCACTTTCCTGAGTTCTGTGAATCACTGCAATGAATTATTGAACCTAAAGGGGCTCATTGGAACCCCTGAATTTAGAGCCAGCTGATCAGAAGGGAGAGTGGACCTGGGGACCCCAAATCGGCAGCTGGTGTCTGAAGCAAGGGCAGTCTTGTGGAGGAGGACTGTGCCCTTCACTCGTGAAGTATGGTCCAACTCTGGATAGATAGTTGGTGTCACAAGTCATTGCAGGAAGTCTCCTTGAGTAAAGCGAAGGCCTACCCTCCAACTTATCTTTCTTAAGTTTCAGTGTTTGCATGTTTTGTACGCAGATGAGGGAGGGGCAAATTTCCATCCTTAATTTCCATTCTCCGTGGTGGATGTAACCATGCTGTGGCCTTCATGTGCATAGGCAGGCAGGGATGAGCTAGGGGAAAAGCTCAATATATGTAATCAGTAAGTCCAGGTCTAAGGGTTGCATTTTCTCCTTAACATCAGAATGTGCCAAAGAAACCAGGCATCAGGGCTGTGGAGAGCTGGAGGAAGACTCCTCAAAAAGAAATCTCCCAGACAAGGATTCTGGGAGTCTCTTGGATCATATTCATCTTGTGCCTTAATTAATAGGCAGCTAAGCACAGAATGTGTAAAATGCAATTAAGATGCAGACATGAGTCAATTTTATAGCCACTGGCTCAGAAAACATGTGCTTCCTGCTTGAGAACTAAGAGGTTTTTTCACACCATGCAGCAAGAATTACACACGTTAACCTTTTTTTAAAGTTGGTAATTTCATTGAACAATGTTCCGTGTTCAGTCTACACTGACTAAGCCATAGTATGCAGTGTGGACAGCAGTCCCACCTCTCACACCAAACTTCTAGGGCATTTTCCTGCTCATAGGGTTACAAAAATTCTAGTCACCAGATAGTTCTATGAAAAGAATTCTGAAGAAAATGTCCTTTCTTAGCCAATGAAAGTTTCTCAGAAGTGTCAACCTGGTGGGTGTTTGAGTTCTTGGGCAGGGTTGGAACTCTTATCCATTTAACCAGGGGCTGAAATGGCACTGGTAACTTTTCTGAGTGAAGCCTCAGCAGGTCTTACCCATTCTCTATGGCTGGGACAGCAGAAGTGATTTCTTCCAAAGCTGGAGGGGCCACAGCTGGATTGTGTGCCTCATTCTTCATGGTGGGTGGTTATTTAGAACATCTCTGAGCTGTGGCCACTGTTCCTATAGGGAAGAAGAAATCATAAAGGAAAATCTCTGTTTATGACATCTGTGTCATTTCCTAGGGTTGGTAAATTACTACAAATTTGGTGCCTTAAAACAACAGAAATTATTTTTTTTAATTGAAGTATAGTTGATTTACAATGTTGTGTTAGTTTCAGGTGTACAGGAAAGTGACTCAGATTTCTTTTCCATTATAGGTTATTATAAGATATCAAATATAGTTCCCTGTGCTATACAGTAGGTCCTTGAGGTTTACCTATTTTATATATAGTAGTGTGTATCTATTAATCATAACCTCCCCCCCAACCCCTTTACCCTTTGGGAACCATAAGTTTAAAACAACAGAAAGTTATTGTCTCACAGCTCCGGGGAACAGACAAAATCAAGGTGTCATCAAGGCCACACTTCCTCCGAAGTCTCTAGAGGAGAATCCTTCCTTGCCTCTCTCAGTTTCTGGTGACTCCAGGCATTTCTTGGCTTGTAGCTGCATCACTCCAAATTCTGCTTCTGTCTTCACATGCTTTCTTCCCTGTGTCTGTGGCCAAAGCTCCTTCTCCTTTCTCTGATAAAGACACCAGTCATTAGATTTGGGACCCACCCCTAAATCTGGGATGATTTCATCTCAAATTATTTAACTAATTACATCTGCAAAGACTCTATTTCCAAATAAGTTCACAGTGTGAGGTTCTGGGTGGACATGAATTTTCGTGGAACACTATGAAACCCAATACATCATCCAAAGATGCAGATATGAGTAATGCTTTTTTCTGATCTAATCTTTTTTGAGCCTTAATTCCCTGATTTGTAAACTGAGGCTAATGACGACACCCAGCCCAACTACTACACCAGGTTGTTAAGGTTAAATGAGATAATTGATGTGAAAATGCTTTATAAACTATTATAAGAGTAATGGGATAAATATATAATGGAATATTTTTTTAACATCTTTATTGGAGTATAATTGCTTTACATTGTTGTGTTAGCTGCTGCTGTAAAACAAAGTGAATCAGCTATATGTAAACTAATATCCTCATATCCCTCCCTCTTGTGTCTCCCTCCCTTCCTATCCCACCCCTCTAGGTGGTCAAAAGCACCAAGCTGATCTCCTTGTGCTATGCGGCTTCTTCCCACTAGCTGTCTATTTTACATTTGGTAGTGTACATATGTCAATGCCACTCTCTCACTTCGTCTCAGCTTACCCTTCCTCCTCCCTGTGTCCTCAAGTCCATTCTCTAAGTCTGCATCTTTATTCCTATGCTGCCTCTAGGTTCTTCAGAAGCATTTTATTTTTTTTAGATTCCATATATATGTGTTAGCATACGGTATTTGTTTTTCTCTTTCTGACTTACTTCACTCTGTATGACAGACTCTAGATCCATCCACCTCACTACAAATAACTCAATATCGTTTCTTTTTATGGCTGAGTAATATTCCACTGTATATATGTGCCACATCTTCTTTATCCATTCATCTGTTGATAAACACTTAGGTTGCTTCTATGTCCTGGCTATTGTAAATAAAGCTGCAATGAACATTTTGGTACATGACTCTTTTTTTTTTTTTTTTTTTTTTTTTTTTTTTTTTTTTTTTTGCTGTACGCGGGCCTCTCACTGCTGTGGCCTCTCCCGTTGCGGAGCACAGGCTCCGGACACACAGGCTCCGCGGCCATGGCTCGCGGGCCCAGCCGCTCCGCGGCATGTGGGATCTTCCGGGATCGGGGCACGAACCCGTGTCCCCTGCATCGGCAGGCGGACTCTCAACCACTGCGCCACCAGGGAAGCCCCACATGACTCTTTTTGAATTATGTGTTTCTCAGGGTATATGCCCAGTAGTAGATTGCTGGGTCGTATGTTAGTTCTATTTTTAGTTTTTTAAGGAAAGTCCATACTGTTCTCCATAGTGGCTGTATCAATTTACATTCCCACCAACAGTGCAAGAGGGTTCCTTTTTCTCCACACCCTCTCCAGCATTTATTGTTTTTAGATTTTTTGATGATGGCCATTCTGACTGGCGTGAGGTGATAACTCATTGTAGTTTTGATTTACATTTCTCTAATGATTAGTGATGTTGAGCATCCTTTCATGTGTTTGTTGGCAATCTGTATATCTTTGGAGAAATGTCTATTTAGGTCTTCTGCCCATTTTTGGATTGGGTTGTTTGTTTTTTTGATATTGAGCTGCATAAGCTGCTTGCATATTTTGGAGATTAATTATTTGTCAGTTGCTTCATTTGCAAATATTTTCTCCCATTCTGAGGGTTGTCTTTTTGTCTTGTTTACAGTTTCCTTTGCTGTGCAAAAGCTTTTAAGTTTCATTAGGTCCCATTTGTTTATTTTTGTCTTTATTTCCATTTCTCTAGGAGGTGGGTCAAAAAGGATCTTGCTGTGATTTATGTCATAGAGTGTTCTGCCTATGTTTTCCTCCAAGAGTTTGATAGTGTCTGGCCTTACATTTAGGTCTTTAATCCATTTTGAGTTTATTTTTGTGTATGGTGTTAGGGAGTGTTCTGATTTCATTCTTTTACATGTAGCTGTCCTGTTTTCCCAGCACCACTTATTGAAGAGGCTGTCTTTTCTCCATTGTATATCCTTGCCTCCTTTATCAAAGATAAGGTGACCATATGTGCATGGGTTTATCTTTGGGCTTTATATCCTGTTCCATTGATCTTTATTTCTGTTTTTGTACCAGTACCATACTGTCTTGATTACTGTAGCTTTTTAGTATAGTCTGAAGTCAGGGAGCCTGATTCCTCCAGCTCCATTTTTCGTTCTCAAGATTGCTTTGGCTATTCAGGGTCTTTTGTGTTTCCATACTTATTGTGAAATTTTTTGTTCTAGTTCTGTGAAAAATGCCATTGGTAGTTTGATAGGGATTGCATTGAATCTGTAGATTGCTTTGGGTAGTAGAGTCATTTTCACAATGTTGATTCTTCCAATCCAAGAACCTGGGTATATCTCTCCATCTGTTTGTATCATCTTTAATTTCTTCTATCAGTGTCTTATAGTTTTCTGCATACAGGTCTTTTGTCTCCTTAGGTAGGTTTATTCCTAGGTGTTTTATTCATTTTGTTGCAGTGGTCAAAGGGAGTGCTTCCTTAATTTCTCTTTCAGATTTTTCATCATTAGTGTATAGGAATGCCAGAGATTTCTGTTCATTAATTTTGTATCCTGCTAATTTACCAAATTCATTGATTAGCTCTAGTAGTTTTCTGGTAGCATCTTTAGGATTCTCCATGCATAGTATCATGTCATCTGCAAACAATGACAGTTTTACTTCTTCTTTTCTGATTTGGATTCCTTTTATTTCTTTTTCTTCTCTGATTGCTGTGGCTAAAACTTCCAAAGCTATGTTGAATAATAGCAGTGAGAGTGGGCAACCTTGTCTTGTCAAGAATCTTACTGGAAATTGTTTCAGTTTTTCACCATTGAAAATGATGTTGGCTGTGGGTTTGTCATATATGGCCTTTATTATATTGAGGTAAGTTCCCTGTATGCCTACTTTCTGGAGAATTTTTATCATAAACCGGTGTTAAATTTTGTCGGAAGCTTTTTCTGCATCTATTGAGATGATCATCTGGTTTTTCTCCTTCAATTTGTTAACATGGTTTATCACATCGATTGATTTGCATATATTGAAGAATCCTTGCATTCCTGGGATAAACCCCACTGGATCAGGCTGTATGATCCATTTAGTGTGCTGTTGGATTCTGTTTGCTAGTATTTTGTTGAGGATTTTGGCATCTGTGTTCATCACTGATATTGGCCTGTAATTTTCTTTTTTTGTGAAATCTTTGTCTGGTTTTGGTATCAGGGTGATGGTGGCCTAGTAGAATGAGTTTGGGAGTGTTCCTCCCTCTGCTATATTTTGGAAGAGTTTGAGAAGGATAGGTGTTAGCTCTTTTCTAAATGTTTGATAGAATTCGCCTGTGAAGCCAGCTGATCCTGGGCTCTTGTGTGTTGGAAGATTTTTAAATCACAGTTTCAATTTCAGTGCTTGTGATTGGTCTGTTTATATTTTCTATTTCTTCCTGGTTCAGTCTTGGAAGGTTGTGCATTTCTAAGAATTTGTCCATTTCTTCCAGGTTGTCCATTTTATTGGCATATAGTTACTTGTAGTAATCTCTCATGATCCTTTGTATTTCTGCAGTGCCAGTTGTTACTACTTCACCTTTCTCATTTCTAATTCTATTGATTTGAGTCTTCTCCCTTTTTTTCTTGATGAGTCTGGCTAATGGCTTATTAATTTTGTTTATCTTTGCAAAGAACCAGCTTTTAGTTTTTTTGATCTTTGCTATCGTTTCCTTCATTTCTTGTTCATTTATTTCTGCTCTGATCTTTATGATTTCTTTCTTTCTGCTAACTTTGGGTTTTTTTTAAATTCTTCTTTCTCTAATTGCTTTAGGTGTAAGGATACATTGTTTATTTGAGATTTTTCTTGTTTCTTGAGGTAAGATTGTATTGCTCTACACCTCAGAACTGCTTTTGCTGAATCCCATAGGTTTTGGGTCATCGTGTTTTCAATGTCATTTGTTTCTAAGGTTTTTTAAAAATTTTGTCTTTGATTTCTTCAGTGATCTCTTGGTTATTTCATAGCGTATTGTTTAGCCTCCATGTGTTTCTATTTTTTACTGTTTTTTTCCTGTAGTTGATATCTAGTCTCATAGCATTGTGGTCAGAAAAGATACTTGATATGATTCCAATTTTCTTAAATTTACCAAGGCTTGATTTGTGACCCAAGATATTATCTATCCTGGAGAATGTTCCATGAACACTTGAGGAGAAAGTGTTCTGTTGTTTCAGAATCCAAAAACAATTCTGTTTTTTTTTTTGGATGGAATGTTCTATAAATATCAATTAAGTCCATTTTTAAAAATGTATCATTTAAAGCTTGTGTTTCCTTATTTATTTTCATTTTGGTTGACCTGCCCATTGGTGAAAGTGGGGTGTTAAAGTCCCCTACTATGATTGTGTTACTGTCGATTTCCCCTTTTATGGCTGTTAGCATTTGCCTTATATATTGAGATGCTCCTATGTTGGGTGCATAAATACTTACAATTTTTATATCTTCTTCTTGGATTGATCCCTTGATCATTATGTAGTGTCCTTCTTTTTTTTTTTTTTTTTTTTTTTTGTGGTACGTGGGCCTCTCACTGCTGTGGCCTCTCCCGTTGCGGAGCACAGGCTCCGGACGCACAGGCTCAGCGGCCATGGCTCACGGGCCCAGCCGCTCCGCGGCATGTGGGATCTTCCCAGACTGGGGCACAAACCCGTGTCCCCTGCATCGGCAGGCGGACTCTCAACCACTGCGCCACCAGGGAAGCCCTGTAGTGTCCTTCTTTGTCTCTTGTAATTGTCTTTATTTTAAAGCCTATTTTGTCTGATATGAGAATTGCTACTCCAGCTTTCTTTTGATTTCCATTTGCATGGAATATCTTTTTTCCATCCCCTCACTTTCAGTCTGTATGTGTCCCTAGGTCTGAAGTGGGTCTCTTGTAGACAGCATATATATGGGTTTTGTTTTTGTATCCATTCAGCCAGTCTATGTCTTTTGGTTGGAGCATTTAATCCATTTACATTTAAGGTAATTATCAATATGTATGTCCCTATTACCATTTTCTTAATTGTTTTGGGTTTGTTATTGTAGGTCTTTTCCTTCTCTTGTGTTTTCTGCCTAGAGAAGTTCCTTTAGCATTTGTTGTAAAGCTGGTTTGGTGGTGCTGAATTCTCTTAACTTTTGCTTGTCTGTAAAGTTTTTAATTTCTCCATTGAATCTGAATGAGATCCTTGCTGGGTAGAGTAATCTTGGTTGTAGGTTTTTCCCTTTCATCACTTTAAATATGTCCTGCCACTCCATTCTGGCTTGCAGAGTTTCTGCTGAAAGATCAGCTGTTAACCTTATGGGGATTCCCTTGTATGTTATCTGTTGCTTTTCCCTTGCTGCTTTTAATATTTTTTCTTTGTATTTAATGTTTGATAATTTTATTAATATGTGTCTTGGTGTACTTCTCCTGGGATTTATCCTGCAGGGGACTCTCTGTACTTCCTGGACTTTACTGACTATTTCCTTTCCCATATTAGGGAAGTTTTCACCTATAATCTCTTCAAATATTTTCTCAGTCCCTTTCTTTTTCTCTTCTTCTGCGACCCCTATAATTTGAATGTTGGTGTGTTTAATGTTGTCCCAGTAGTCTCTAAGACTGTCTTCCATTCTTTTCATTTTTTTTTTTTATTCTGCTCTGTGGTAGTTATTTCAACTATTTTGTCTTCCAGTTCACTTGTCTGTTCTTCTGCCTCAGTTATTCTGCTATTGATTCCTTCTAGAGAATTTTTAATTTCATGTATTGTGTTGCTCATCATTGTTTGTTTGCTCTTTAGTTCTTCTAGGTCTTTGTTAAACTTTTCTTGTATTTTCTCCATTCTATTTCCAAGATTTTGGATCATCTTTACTATCATTACTCTGAATTCTTTTTCAGGTAGACTGCATATTTCCTCTTAATTTGTTTGGTCTGGTGGGTTTTTACCTTGCTCCTTCCTCTGGTGCGTACTTCTCTGTCTTCTCATTTTGCTTAACTTACTGTATTTGGGGTCTCCTTTGCGCAGGCTGCATGTTTGTATTTCCCAGTTTTTGGTGTCTGCCCACAGTGGCTAAGGTTTGTTCAGTGGGTTTGTAGGCTTCATGTTGGAGGGGACTCATGCCTGTGTTCTGGTGGATGAGGCTGGATTTGTCTTTCTGGCGGGCAGGACCATGTCCACTGGTGTGTTTTGGGGTGTCTGTGAACTTAGTATGATTTTAGGCAGCCTCTCTGCTAATGGGTGGGGTTGTGTTCCTGTCTTACTAGTTGTTTGGCATGGGGTGTCCAGCACTGGAGCTTGCTGGTCGTTGAGTGGAGCTGGGTCTTAGTGTTGAGATGGAGATCTCTGGGAGAGCTCTCGCCGACTGATATTATTTGGGGCCAGAAGGTCTCTGGTGGTCCAATGACCTGAACTTGGCTGTTGCACCTCAGAGGTTCAGGCCTGACACCTGGCTGGAGCACCAAGACCCTGTCAGCCACATGGCTCAGAGGAAAAGGGAGAAAGAAAGAAAGAGAGAGAGAGAGAGAGAGAGAGAGAGAGAGAAAGAAAGAGAGAGAGAGAGAGAGAGAGAGAAAGAGAGAAAGAGAGAAAGAAAGAAAGAAGGAAAGAAAGAAAGAAAATAAACATTAAAATAAAAAAATTTTTTTAATTATTAAAATAAAAAAAAATTAAAAAGTAATTTAAAAAAAAGAAGAGAGCAATGAAACCAAGAAACAAATCCACCAATAATAACAGGTGCTATAAACTAAACTAAGATAACCATATAAATCAGAAACTAGTCAGTCACATACAACAAATCCCAAGTCTACAGTTGCTCCCTAAGTCCACCTCCTCAATTTTGGGATGATTCATTGTTTATTCAGGTATTCCACAGATGCAGGGTACATCAAGTTGAGTGTGGAGATCTAATCAGCTGCTTCTGAGGCTGCTGGGAGAGGTTTCTCTTTCTCTTCTTTGTTCGCACAGCTCCTGGGGTTCAGCTTTGGATTTGGCCCCACCTCTGTATGTAGGTCATCCTCTGGCATCTGTTCTTCACCCAGAGAGGAGGGAGTTAAAGGATCGGCTGCTTCGGGGGCTCTGGCTCACTCAGGCCGGGAGGAAGGAGGGGTTCAGAATGTGGGGTGAGCCTGCAGTGGCAGAGGCCAGCAGTGATGTTGCACCAGCCTAAGGCGCGCCATGTGTTCTCCCGGGGAAGTTGTCCCTGGATCATGGGACCCTGCCAGAGACAGGCTGCACAGTCTCCCAGGAGGGGAGGTGTGGATAGTGACCTGTGCTTGCACACAGGATTCTTCATGGCTGCAGCAGCTATAATGGAATATCTTAACCACTGGTGATAGGATTTACTATCTTCATTCAGGGAAATATTTTGGTAAGACTACCTGCTGTGTCAGTGAAAGGCTGAGGATTCGGTGTGGGCAGTAACCAAGATAACAAATGTGGATGCCCAAAAGCTTTGTATATGTCAAGAAGAGGAAAATTTATTTTACTTTTATTTCCCTTAGGAGGAGACTGTGAGCTGGGAGAAATTTGGACAAAATCTGGGTTTAAAGGCAACACCTAAAAGCAGGGAGGCTGAGACATTTCTTAAAAACAGAAATTGCTATTTTGTGCTTTGAAGTTGGTTGCTCTCTGGTGTGTAATGTGAACCTCTCCTATGGAGCCCAAGTCCTCAGAAATGTCAGCTGCGCTAAGGGTGTTTTCAGCAGATAGGATTTCTGGGACATTTTTTGAAGATCAATTTCAGATTTAGGCTTGTGTGACTTGGAAAACTGCATACATGTAAAAAGAGCCAGGACATAGAGAAGATCTTGAGAATGTCATCCTTCCCCACACCCCTCCAGGAATTGGCAGAAAATTGGGGGAGGGCTTTGGTCTTAACCAAGGTATGAGATTAGGGTTGAACCTGTCTTATCCAGAATTCCCTGGGCAGGATAGCCCCAGGTGATACTGTGTTCCTTAACACTGGATACAGGGATTAAAGAAATAAAAGGTTTGGGGACTTCCCTTGTGGTCCAGTGGATAAGACTCCGTGCTCCCAATGCAGAGGGCCCGGGTTCAATCCCTGGTCGGGGAACTGGATCCCGCATGCATGCGACAACTAAGAGTTCGCATACCACAATTAAGAGTCCGCATGATGCAAATAAGGGTCTGCATGACACAACTAAGAGTCTGCATGCAGCAATGAAGATTCTGTGTGCTGCAACTAAGACCTGGTGCAGCCAAAATAAATTTTAAAAAAATTAAAAAAAAATGGTTTGAAGCAACCTAAATGTCCATCAACAGATGAATGGATAAAGAAGATGTGGTACACACACACACACACACACACACACACACACACACACACACAATGGAATATTACTCAGCCTTAACAAAGAATGAAATAGGGGCTCCCCTGGTGACGTAGTGGTTGAGAATCCGCCTGCCGATGCAGGGGACGCGGGTTTGTGCCTTGGTCTGGGAAGATCCCACATGCCGTGGAGCGGCTGGGCCCGTGAGCCACGGCTGCTGAGCCTGCGCGTCCGGAGCCTGTGCTCCGCAATGGGAGAGGCCACAGCAGTGAGAGGCCTGCGTACCGCAAAAAAAAAAAAAAAAAAAAAGAATGAAATAATACCATTTGCAACAACATGGATGAACCTAGAGATTATCATACTAAGTGAAGTAAGCCAGACAAGGTGAATATCAAATGATATCACTTATATGTGGAATCTAAAAAAATGAAAAAAAGAAAAGAAATAAATGGTTTGGAGATGGACACAGAATATTTATAAGCAGCATAGGTAGGTCCTTCCCCAAGACTACAGCATTGTGCTAGGCGCTGGGCTCATGGCTATGAAAGGCACAGTCCCCATCTTAGAAAAGCTCAGGGTCTAGATACAGAGATGGATCTGTGAACAGGCAGAAACCACACACCATGATAAGCTCAAGAAAGGGCTGCTAAGAAACAAGGGGGCCTGGGTCAGACACCTAACCCAAGGTTGGATTTGGGGTGGAGAGTTTTCACGATAGCTTCCTGTAGGTTGAGACTTCACAACTGTCTTAAATAATGAATAAGAGATGGCCAGGAATAAAGAAAGTGGGGAAGATCCTTCTAATGGCCCTTGCCTGGTTTGCTAATCTATGAGTACCTCTCATTTCAGTGGGAATATCAGGACCTGAGAGAGAGATGTTTTGGAGAAGGCGGGGTCTAGTTGTGCTCCTTAAGTCACAATTCACTGGCAGCGACACTTCTGCCTATAGCTAAGGACCAGTTTTATTGTAATTGATTGATTGTTACTTCACAGAATCCAACACAAAAGGTGGTGTACACTTCCAATTTTAGTTCTAATAAATCAAAAATTGTTATAAGGCAAATCAAAAGCAATAAAAATATATTAATATTAGAGCAGTTTGTAAAAATTCATTAGGTAGCCAAAGAAATTGTATATGAGACAAATTACTGAACTACTAATCACTTACTTAATCATGAAGAAAATTGCTACTGATGTTTCAAAAGTCTTGGAGTACCAGTTTAACAGTCCTTCTTTCCAAATGTGCCTCATTACTTATTCAGCTTGGATTGCATCAGCTGAATCCTGTCTTTAGTCTGGATCCTGTTGCCATTTCCTCCAGAAAATGAGGCTTCTACTTCCAAAAATATGAATATATATATGTATATATATACATATATATGTATATATATATATACATATATATACGCATTTACATATATGTGTATGAATACAAGCTATTTTATAAAAACATATAAAAATTATATCATGTGTATATATACAGTCAGTCCTCATTATTTGGGGATTCTTTGTTTGTGAATTTGCCTCCTCACTAAATTGTTTGTAACCTCCAAATCAATACTCTTTGTGCTTTCCTAGTTATTTGCAGATATGTGTAGGGTTGCCCCAACGTGCGTGTTCCCAGGTGAGGTGCAACAAGGCAGCAGTTCTGCCTTGGTTTGGCTCGTACAGAGATGACCAGAGGATGGAGACAGTGGAGTGGTACACTGTAGTGCAGAAGCTCTAGCTCTGGGCCAGTAGGACCGGGTTTGAATCACAAGTCCAACACCTGTTGGTAGGGCATCCTCAGGCAAGTCACTATACTTCTGAATCTCATTTTCACTTTTGTAAAATAAAGAAAATAGGATCTACCAGGATGAGTTGTTTTTAGGATTTGAGATTCTAATCAAAATTATTTATATATATATATACACACCTGCAGACACACACACATATATCTGTATAACATATAGTAACATATAGATATTTCCTCTAGGGACAGTGGTTCAATTTTCTCAGTTACCTCATAGAACATAACTATCACAAATAATGGGAATCGACTATATACATATACTTACATGTATGTATATACATATACATGCACATACATGCAGACACACATGGAGAGAGGCACATATATGTTTGCATCTTTGTAAATGAGGATAAAATGTTTTTGACCATTTGCTATATATTCTCAAATCCACACAGATATAACCAACAGACTATTGCTAATGGCTCTTATTTCTTCCATTTTCAGAAGTGAAGAAATTTTTTCTCAAAAGAACTTTCCTCCTTATGAACAGGGAGTAAATTGCTCACTTTCTGTAGGTGCATTAAGTCCTTTGGGGAAAACCTACTTAAGCCCACTCAGTAATATACCTCCTTCAACACACTGAATAGTATCCCATTAATCTCACCAAGTCAATGCAACTTCAAAAGGGAAATAATTCACTCTTCTTTCATAAGTATGATGAGAACCATAATGCATTTTTTCCCAACTCATTTTCTATATCTTTCTATTCATTGGCTAGGTTTGTTAGATGAGGCTTACATTGGTATAGTCAAAGGATGGCTCCCCACAAAAAAGTGATGTCACTGTTTTAACAATAGCATGGGAACTTTAAGATATTCTTTCAAAAGTTATAATGAGTTCATAATATTCCATTCCTGCTCTTCCTCTATGGATCTTGATGACCAAGGGAACATGTCTACAAGACAGCTAGAAGGCATCAGCATCCATTCTGGGAACTGAATGGACTAGTTAGTCTGTGAAAGGTAGAGACCTTTCAGACTTGACGTCTGTAACCCTGAACATAAAGCTATTGAGCCAGTGAAAAATTTTCAGAAATGGAAGTGTGGTATTTAATTTGCTATAGCCAAGTGTAAAACCATGTGTTTATATTTGACATTATGAAGAAAGAATTCCCATCTACAAGTTTGTAGTTCTTACTAGAAGAGTATTGGAGTTGTTTGTGTTCTAAATATTGTATTAGTTGGAGCAGATTAAGTTCAGGAATAAATAGACCATCAAATTAATGATGGTACAAACACAATATAAATTAATCTCTCGTCCATGTAAGAGTCCAAATTGTTGTTTCTGGATGACAGACATATCTCCTCCAGGCAGTATTTCAGCGACCCAGGCTCCTTTGCTCTGTGGCTCTGTAATCTCCCATGCCCTCACTGTCACCTGCATCTAGCAGGCAGAAGGAGGAAAAGAAGGTAGGGAAGGCACAGCCACTTTGTGAAAGCTTTGGCTTAGAAACGCCATCATTTATGTTTTCCATTGGCTAGAACTCAGTCTATGGTCACACCAAACTGCAAAGGATGCTGGGAAATGTAGTTTACCAGGAAGAAGATCGTAGAGTTTGGTGAGCAGTTAAGCATCTCTGATACAATGTTGTTATGCTATTGGACTTAAAGAAGGGACACAGACATCCTCCACCATAGGTAGTGGATGAGATCTCAGAATAGGGGTGAGGTCATTTATGGTATAAATATCCTGGGGAAGATGCTGCTTTCTATTCAAAACAAGAACTGGGACAAAAAGGTCAGAGGGCAGAGGGCAATCCATTTTGCCAGTCTCTCTCTTGGTTTCTTTTTTTATGTTAGAATTGAATGAAGAAAGAATTGAGATGTTTAAAAAGCAGTTTCTCACATGAAAGTGAGAAACTCAGGCAACGTGTTTATAAAATTATGGCAGCAATTTGGAAATAGAAGCTTCCGTCTCCTGTTATATGGAAAAGTAGTGCCATTTGTGGGAGTGAGTGGACATTCCAATATATTTTGAATATCTTCATATTTTAATAGTTCTCCATTTATTGAGAACCGCCCCCAAGATAAAAGTTATATTTTTCAATCTTCCTCACACCTAAGATGCAGATATGTGCCTTAGACTCTTCCACAGAGATGCATGAGACTGATTTGGAGACAAGCTACCTGAGGGGCCTGGCAGAGCTTTGATCTATGCTGCTGGTGTGGGAGCGGCCAAGACATGTATTTCTGGTGTTAATAGTGGTGGAGGAGTCTCTCTAGTGCAGCAGAGGTCAACTGGGTCTGGAGTTGGTGGTTGTAACCAGGCCAGTTCTGTGGTCTGGTTCTGGGAGTTGTCCCTGTAAGCTTAGTCTAACACTATTCCTCCAGATCTTCCAGTGATTCTGTGAGCTTTCTAATATCCGTTAATAAATTTCTTCTGCATCAACTGGCTAGAGTGAGCCCTGCTCTCTGCAACTAAAAACATTCACCGATATGGAGACCAAGCTAGCCATGGTAGAACCAGCACTCATTGCTTTGTATATGACTACTTATATTCCTTAAACTCCTTGTTCACATTTTCTTATTCTAGCCAGAATCAACACTGTGCTAAAGTTATGCAAATTAAAACTTCTGTTTATATTGTGTCAGGATATTAATGCTGCATCAGCACCCATTTGGAAGACATCATGGCTGTGGCAGGAGAACCCCAAGGGGAGAAGGTAATTTTCAGGAGACTGAGTCAAGACCACCGTTCAGCTGTCCCTCTACACCAAGGAATTCTCTTTCTGGAGTCAACCCTGAAGATTCTGGAGTATGATTTATTAAAGAAGGCAAAGTCCTTCACAGATAGACTACAAAAATAAGTCAACTATTCTACAAATAGACATCTCAAATGTTATTTTGTTTGCTCTAGAGGGCAAAGGTTACTTGGGTCTAATTTTTGGAGAAGTTATTTATTTTAATCAAAATTTGTATACCCCAAATAACATTTCTAAGGTAATATAGGCTTAACAGAGACTCAACTCAAAGGCATGCCATTAGTACTGCATATGCAGAAGACAGATGGCTTTGGTTTGTGAGCAGAAACTTGGTGGAGTGGAAAGAGCTTTGGGTTCTGTTACTTACTAGCTGTGTGTGACCTTAGGCAAGTTATTTAACTTCTCTGAGCCTCATTTCCTAGTCTCTAAATTGGAGATAATAATCATAGGATCTTACTCACAGGATTATCAGTAATCTTAATTAAAGGTGTGTTATGGTTCTCTGTTGCAGGCAATAGAAACCAATTCTGGAGGATTTAAGCAGAAAAGGAATTATTGGGAGGCTACTGAGATGTTCACAGAATTGACAGGAAGGTGGAAGAACCAGAAAATGAGCAGCATTAAGGGAAGCCGAGCAAAAGAAGAGTCAAGGTCAACACCAGTAATGGCTGGTTGCGGTGCCCTCACTGGCTCTTCTATCATTGACCCTAGCTCCTGCTGCTGCTGCTGCCTGGCTAAGCAGGACTCTCATGCCACAGGACTCTTATCTCCACTGAGTCTATGCACTGAACCCTCTCAGTGATGTACTGAACCTGAAATTTTTTTCTTATTAATTCAGCTGACAGTCTAAGTTTTTATTTTATTTTATTTTTTATTTTTTGTTGAAGTATAGTTGATTTACAATGTTGTGTTAATTTCTGTTGTACAACAAAGTGATTCAGTTATACCATATATATATATATATATATATATATATATAATAGTTTGTATCTGCTAACCCCAAACTCCCATTCCATTCCTCCCCTACCCCTCTCCCCCTTGGCAACCACAGGTCTGCTGAACCTGAATTGAATCTGCTTGTGAAAGACAACTACTAAACATTCAGGAATTTTGCAAGCTGGGTATTAAAATGTTTCTAGTTTGAAATCAGCCACAGTAGGAGTTATTTATACCACAGAAATCGGCGAATGCTAAAAAATCAGGGCTGGGTTTTTGTTTTGTTTTGTTTTCCCCCAAGATCCAGTTGACTAACACACTGCTGCTTCAAAAGCCAAATCCTGATTGGCTGGGTCCAGGGCACATGAGTGTGTTTAGTGACAAGGGGATGGGGAGAGGAAAGACTGGCCTTGAAGTAGTTGGAGGATTCTACCCAAAAGGATAAGGTTTTCAATGCTGAATCACCACCCAAAATTTCAGATCTTCTCTACAGTATGCAAAGGGCTCACCCAAAACTGTACCTTTATCTGTAACAAGTACCCAGTATATGTTTGGTCCCTTCTCCTTCATTTTCTTTCTTTTCCCAAGTTTTGGCCACATGTATAATCCTTACTTTTCTGTTTGCTATGTTCTCTGAAGTTCTGGCCACAGCAAAATTGAAGCCTTAATACAGACTTGCTCTAAGTTTTCTCCAGTTAAGGAGTAAGGTCATCTCAAAGGTTCCAACTGTAAACCGACAACTGTAATATTATGTTCCCTGTTAAGGAAATGAGCATCTTTCAATAAGATAGTTATTGTCCTAAAATCTTCACATTTAAGTATTTTTTGGATGAAAGTAACTCATATGTACAAACACTTGAAACAAGATAAATTTCTTATTAAGATACTGAAGGTCTTTCTATTTGTTAGTAATTCAAAATGCTATCAGAAGAATTTTTATTTAAAAAAAAGGTTGTTAAAGTAGAGAATCTTCCAAGTGAGAGGATATGGCAGGCAGAGAGCATTATTTTTCCTCCAAATTAATAAATGTTAAGGTACCTGGTTAATTGGCCAGAGGTTAGGAAAAAATGAATATAAATAAAATCTTGTTCATGAAAATTGCCTTTTTATAATATCAGCTGCAAATGATTTATGTCCTAAGACTTGAATAAAGAGGAAGAAAAACTGTTTTGGTAATAGAAATTGCATTGCAAAACATTTTTTTCATATGTATCTTGTTTAATTCTTCACGTTGCATATTCATCGCTCTGTATATGGTTGGAAGGTGCCTGAATTCACATTTGAAATTAGGAAAATTTGTGATTGTTCAGAGTCAACTTTCATTTTCTAAATGATTCCAGAGGAAGGGACTTTTTTTCCTAGGTGAAGTTATTCATTCTTAAAGAGGCATTTGGAAGTTCTTCTACCTGAAGATTTTGCTCAAGTGTTTGGAAAGGATGATGCAGAGACACTGCCAGGGGTGAGGTCAGGAGAAGCCCCAGGGGGTCCTGGGAGGAGAACAGATTCCACTGTTACCCCAGTGGGTTCAGTGACTGGAAGCTAGTTGCCTTGCCTCCTGGTCTCATTTAGGTTCCTCATCTGAAAAATAGGGTCCCCTCTAGAAGTTCTTTTTATTTCCTTACCTTTCAAAATTTTGCATCCTAATTACTAATTCAAATGCCATCTCTCAGTTGAAAAATACACTTCATTACTTGTAGTTCAGCTGGGCACTCATGAAAAATTGGCAAACTGCCATGAAAGAAACAGAATTTCCTATCGCTGGTGCCCCAGTTCACACCTGCATCATAGAAATCCCCTCCTCCGGCCTTTGTCAATGAGTAAACACTTATTTTTGGCAGTGCTGGCTTGGAAATAGCATCTCCATAGAAACCATAGAAAGTGTTCACTGTTCGGGTGAACACTTTCCTTGCGACTGAGAATCTTCTCAACCTTTACGTGTCATCTTAATTAGTAAAACCGGTACATCTTTCAAGATCTCCAAGTCTTTCTGTCAGCTTGCAAGTCAAATCCTAAATTAGATACAACACCTGAACCGGCATGCAAGCTGAGAGGAGGCATCAGTGTTGTCATGACAACTGGGAAATGCCAAGTCTCTCCACCAATGCTAATTCAACTGTCGTGGTGGGATTTACACACCAGTTGTTATTATATTTCTTCTTGGAGCGAAAATGAAGTAACATTTGGGGTTTTTCCTGAGGCATTCAAAGCCACTTGTGTTTCTGTTGTTATTGTTGGTGGTGGTGGTGATGTTTCCTTCCTCTCCTACAGTTCCACCCTGGGTGGTCTCAGAATTGCAGGGTCTGGTGGGAGTCTAGGTTCTCAAACGGAACTCTGCAAACCAGCTTTATAAAATGGCTTAAGGATAAATAGAAATAAATGGGGAAACCCCAAATGTATCACCAGTTCCAGTGCTATTACAGCCAGGAAGAACTTCCATTTGATACCCAAACCATAGGGATAAACTATATAATGTACAATGTTATTCCCCCTCTTCCCCCTCCAGCCCCCAATATGTGGATAATTCTAAACACACCTGAGGCAATGCTTCAGTATTTACTGAAATGCCAGCGTAAGTAGGGTCCTATATTACAGTCCTTAGCAAAATTCAGTATCAATTACCAGCTAGCAACTACTGGAGGAGGTTTCAGTTTTCATGAAGTCCAAGTACACGGTAAGTGTTGATTTTACTTTGTCAGGTGACACTTACCTTGTTTGAAATACTGGGTCATGAAATTTCGCTTAAAAATATATCTCTAATTTTTTTAAAACACATAGAATGGAGAGAAGTATGGTAGGGCAACTGCACTGTGCAAGAAAAAAAGGGTGCCATTTGCCCAGATGGCAATAAAAGTGGTGCCCACCTGATTTGTGCAACAGGGCAGACTTCACTGAATTGAGAGAAACTGTAACAATCTTCTCTACTTACACACATGAGTTTTTTCATTTGTTTATTTCCCTAAGCAACTGGGTGGATGGTGGTGCATTCATTGAGGTGCAAAACACTAGGGAAGGAATGAGCTGATTTGCAGGGGAAGCCAGGAATGCTTCTGTGGGGATGATAAATTTGAGAGGTTGACTATGTCATTGAATACCCAAGACTGGAGTTGAGGGGAGAGGTTGGGAGTGGGTATAGAATTGGGGAGTTATCAGTGTACAGATAATCCTTAATGCTATGGAACTGAATGAGATGTCCTAGAGTGGGAGAGTGGAGAGAGAAGAGAAGAGGCCCCAGGACTGGGTTCAAAGGTCTGCCAATATTTAGAGGCCAGGAAAAGGATGTGGAGCTGGTATAGGAGACTGAAAATGTGCCGTCAGTGAAGTACAAGGAAAACTTAAGAGGTCAGTGTCCAGAATGGAAAACAAGTAGGAAGAGCGCTTCAAGAAGGAGAATAAATGCTGGTCACGTGCTGCTGAGTGTTAGCGAGGTCCTGCTGATTCTTTCTCCTGTGTATTTTCTGAACATGCTTCCTCTTCACCACCTGGGTGACTGCTTCCCTAGCTCATAAATACAACAGTTCCTCAAGGGATCTCCTCACCTCCTGATGCAGCTTCCATGCTCCATGCTATCCCCAGACTGCGTAATCTCTCTAAAATGCAATACTACTATGTCACACCCTGACTTAAAACCATGCAATAGCTCTCCATTACCCACAGAATATAATCGTCACTCCTTCATATCTCTGTAACCCAGCAGGACTCTATGAGGCCTTCCCGGGACGGCCCCCTCCCCCATATACTCTGCTGTTGCTTCTCTCTGAAGCACTTAGATAGTAGTATCTCATGCATATTTTCCAAGTTTTTCAGATGCTAAAAACCACCATCAAATGGAAGAAATTAACTACTTGATGATCATGAGCACATAGCCCCCAGACCTTCTGGCATCTAAGGATTGTTATGTTAACTGCCTCGTTACCTCACCATCAACCAATCAGAGAATTGTGCACAAGCTGATCACATACCCTGTGACCCCTCTCCTTCACCTGGCCTTCAAAAATTCTTTGCTGAAACCCTTCAGGGATTTCTGGGTTTTGGGGGGCATGAACCACCCATTCTGTCATGGCCCTGCAATAAACCTTTCTCTGCTCCAAACTCTGACGTTTCGGTTTGTTTGGCCTCACTGTGCATCGGTACATGAACTTGCATTCAGTGACATGTCCTATGAGGCCCTTTATCAACTGGAACTTAACTCCCCCCCACCAGCTCTATCTCCCACACATCCTGTGCTATAACCCTACTGAGTCACTTGTAAAGTGTCCCACTTTTTTTTTTAACCTCCATGCAGTTCCTTCTGGCAGGCGCTGTTCCCTCTGGGTAAAACGCTTTTCCCTGACTAGTGCTCCTAAAACTTCTTAGTGCTTCTAGAACTTCAGTTCTAGAGTCATCTCCTCTGTAAAGTCTTCCCTGACCTCTCTAAACAGATAGGTATTGTCCATCCCACCATTCCATGACTTGCCATCTATGTCTCTCTGATAACACCTTCCATTTCTATTGAAGTTGCTTTTTATTAGTATTGTGATACCAGATGCTGCCATTAAACCCTGAATTCCTTAAGAGAGGGCTCATGCCTTCTCTTTCAGTGTTTCCAATGCCCTGTACAGCCCTTGATTCCTGTGAGAAGCTCCATAAGTACACATCAAATGAACAAGACTTTCAAGGCTTCATAATAATCTGCATTTCCTTATTGGCTGTACTTCAGCAAAACTTCCTCTCAGGGAATTAGTCACTTATTAAAAGTCATGGCTAATCACTCACCTGGCCCTCACCTGCATGTTCTCCGTGAATATGTTGCCCAAGTAGTCCCAGGTCGTGGGCCACCAGTGATTGTTCTGTTTTATCATCACCAGGGGCTATTCCTGACCATTTCTAGCAGGGGTTCACAATTATGAGTCATGCAGCTGGTTGCTTATATTAGGGAAAAAACTCTGCTCATCCCATTTCTTGGAAGCCCAGCGCTATATTACTGCAATTAAAATGATCCAGTATTTGTCAAAATTCCCCCAGCTACAGAAATTATACCTTGAGATATAAGAAAACTTACTTTATTAAGACTTCACATTTTTTATTAATATAATTTTTAAAGAAAATGCCTTACATAACCTAGCCATAATGCATTGAGGAATAAGATATAGGGAGGGAAGAGGGGTAGATCACATTAGCTTGGAGCTGAAATAGTTTATTGAGGAGATTTATGGAAAGCATTACAAAGTCATATTCTGGCATTTAAGTACTTTCCTCTAGAAAATATATATTTTTATTTCCCTGACAGTAGGTTACATAATAGTAGGAATTTGATCATCTCTGTCTTGTTTTCTTCTCTCTTTGCATATTAAAAAAAAGGCTGTTTCAAGATATATCTGCTGTTGAAAGATTAAAAGGGTAAAATTCAGGCTTCAGAGTGTTATTAAGGCAGGCATTTTGACTTCTCAAAATTTGACCGTTTAGAGATCAACTATTCAAGCCCTTCCCTCTGCGTCTCAATGGGCGTAACTGAAATCATACCAGAAGAATGAGAATCTGTCCTATTTTTAGAGTGCTAGAAAAGAAATTTCCATCAGTAACTCATTTTAGTGTATACCAACTCTCTGAAACTTCTTTCTCTCGTCTTCTTGAAGGCACTCATGCTTCCACAAAGCCCTTTGCCTTCCTCCAAACCTGGACAACACCATCCATAAAACCACATCTTCATTGGGATGCTTTTGGCTTCACCTAACAGTAAGCTCAATTCAACCTGACTTAAACAGTCAGGGAACTTATCATCTCTCATAACTGCAAGCCTCAGGTCATGTGGGTGCTAGAGTTGTTTGATTTGGTGGCTCGAAAATATCCCTGGGGACACAGGTCTTTCCACTTTCCCATGACCATCCTCAGAACTTGTTTCAATCTCAGGCTGGTAACAAGATGGCTGCACAAGTCCAGAGACAAAATCCAGAAGTAGAAGAATGGGGACTTCTTCCTTTGTCTCCTCCTTGGAAAGGAGGAAACCTTTTCTAGAAATCTCCCATCAGACTTCTCCTGACCATGTTTCTTGGTCAGAATTGGCCATTCTTGAACTAGGCATTGACAAGGAGGATGAAATATTCACAGTTGACCAATCACGGATAGATTAAACCACAGAGACCATTACATCCACCTGTCATTCCATCCAGCCTTCCTCTTTGGCCTCTGGTCCTCTCCCATTATCCATTTCTTCCAAAGACTTCAAAGGAAGGACCAAGATGAAGAGTACAAGAGAACACAGAGATAGGAAAGAAGGGGTCGTTCAAGTTTGTAATAAGGATACAACTTAAAAGTAGAGAATAGAATTTATTAAAAAGGAATCTTTTCTCACATTTATTAAGTAAAATTTAGATCATGTGATCTGAGATCCCATTTAACCCTAAGGTGTGATTCTGACTGATAGAAACTTGGGCAGTGAGGCCAGACAAGCTTGTGTGTCCTTAGGTCAATTAGCTTAACTGTGTTGAGCCTCCATGTCCTCATTTGAAAAATAGAAGTAATAATAATCATCTTGTGGGTTGTTGTGAGCACTAGAAATATTATATAACTAGTGCTAACATTGCACGTGGCACTTTATAAATAACGGCTGTTGTTTATAATAATAAAAAGAAGAAATTAAAGATGCTAAAGACAGTCAGCATCAGGGACCCCAGAAAGGCTGAATGCTTTTGACTGATTATCATGAGATAACTGTCAATATTGAATCATTCATTGTGTTAAATGCGTTACTTATATTGTCTTACTTAACCCTTTATTGTTATCCTTCCTTTACAGATGAGCATTCAGAAGGTCACATGATTAATGAGTAGAAGAACCTGGTCTGGAATCTTAATCTGCTTTGTGCCAGAGCCCAAGCTCCTGACCATACATGATACTGTTTCCAGACATAAGCTGCTTTACTTGATATCTGGGTTGTACATTCTGAACAAACCAAACAAACACTTGCTTTGACTTGCTTTATTTATCCACTTATGTGAATCTTTAAAAATTGCATGTATGTTGATAACCTGTTATCACCCTTTATCAACACTGATACAGAACACAAAACTTCTTCCCATTCCCTAGAAAGAATCTACCGGCACCAAAAGATGAGTAAGGAAGCAGATTTCCCAAAAGACCATATGGCAGGGATAGAGGAGGGCGTTACACTGCACACTGCAGAGCCAGCTATTGGAATTGTCACCCAACCTATAAGCTTTTGAGGTCACTGCTTCCCCATTAAATCTTCACAGTGTGGTGGATTGTTCTCCTTGGTGCTTCCCTATAGCCAAGCTCCTTCTTTGAGTCCCAGCTCCCTTCACCTGATCCCCCACCTCCACTCTGATTACCCTCCTCTTTTCTCTGCAGAACAGTACTTCTCCACCTTCTGCCTTGGACTTATACACTGCAGCCCATCTCTGGAATCAACTAAAAATATGTCCCTTCTGTGGAGCCCAGCCTCCTTAGAATATGGGTAGGGATGAGAGATAAGTAATAATTCTCTGTCTTTTAAATGTTTAAGCTGCCTAAGATCATCTTGGGTTGCAGTAGGGAATACATAAATAAATACCTCGTGTTCCTGGTCTTACATGCTGACCAGGTTTGCTCTCCAGTATTCATTGATCTCTAGCTCTATTCTACTATTTCGTCACTCATTGTCAGGATAGTCTGAGGGCTATTGGGAAATGTTTATGAGATTATGTGGCTATTAAAAGAACAGTTTCTCCTCTTTATTACCGCAGACATCTATCTTTTAAAAATATTTCCTCGAACTATAAGAGTAATATAGACTCATTGTAGATTATTTGGAAAATTCAGAAAATTATCATGAAAAACATCAAAATCATTTATAATTCTGTTGTCCAGAGTGAGCTTCTGGTAACATTGGGGAATATATTCTTATGCTTTTTTTTTTTCTATTTTCTTTCTCTCCCTTTAGCTCTTTTAAATATTTAAAGGAGTGAAATGGGCAGAGGATCTGAATAGACATTTTTCCAAAGAAGACATATAGATGACTAATAGACACACTGGGGAAAAAATCCCCAAAATCAAACGAACGAAAACAAAGTTAGGTTCCCATCTCATACTACACCCAAAATAAATTCCAGATGAATTAAATTTTGAGATTTTAAAGGAAAAAATTACAGAAAGAAAATATAGTCAAACACTTATTAAGAATTTAAGTTATAATCTCTAAACATGATACATAAGGCAAAACTAAAATAGAAATGATTAATATATTTGAGTATATAAATATAAAACTTTTTTGTACCAAAATAAAAATAATAGGGCTTCCCTGGAGGCGCAGTGGTTGAGAGTCCGCCTGCCGATGCGGGAGACGCGTGTTCATGCCTCGGTCCGGGAGGATCCCACATGCCGCTGAGCGGCTGGACCCGTGGGCCGTGGCCACTGGGCCTGCGTATCCGGAGCCTGTGCTCCGCAGCAGTAGAGACTGCAGCAGTGAGAGGCCCGCGTACCGAAAAAAAATAATAATAATAAAGGTAATAAATTTAGGAATATATTTAGACTTTAAATAGACCAAGGATTAGTAACTTTAATATACAAAGAGCTCTTAAAAATTACTAAGTAAAAGATGTAAACAGAAAAAATGGGCAAAGTGATATTATATTGGTTATCTATTACTGCATAACAAATGATCTCAAAACTCAGTGGCTTAAAATGACAAACATTTGCTATCTTAACAGTTTCTGTGGCTCAGGAATTGGGGAGTGGTTTAGCTGTGTGGTTTTGGTTCAGGGTCTTTTATAAAGTTGCAGTCAAGATGTCTGTTAGAGCTATAGCCATTTGAAGTTTGAGTGGGGTGGGAGGATGGCTCATACACATGGCTTTTGGTATGGCTTTTTTTTTTTTTTTTTTTTTTTTGCAGTACACAGGCCTCTCACTGTTGTGGCCCCTCCCATTGTGGAGCACACTCCGGACACACAGGCTCAGTGGCCATGGCTCACGGGCCCAGCCGCTCCGCGGCATGTGGGATCTTCCCGGACCAGGGCATGAACCCGTGTCCCCTGCATCGGCAGGCAGACTCTCAACCACTGCGTCCCCAGGGAAGCCCGGTATGGCTTTATTTTTCAGTTCCTCACTAGCTGTTGACAAGAAGCCTCAATTCCTAAGAACATGGGTCTCTCCAAATAGTGTTGCTTGAGTGTTCTCACTAAATGGTAGAATAAGAGCAAGGCAGAAGTCACCATTACGTCTACAATACTCTATTGGTCACATAAACTGACTCTTTTACAAGTGGCAAGAGACTACACAAGGACATGAATACCAGGAGGCAGGGACCACTGGGGCCAGTCTTGGAGGCTGGATACCACAGATATGAACAGGTAATTCATAAAAGTAGAAGTCAGTGGCCAGCCAGTGTAAAAGGGACCTGCTTGGTGGGGTAGCCCACAGCACTTGTGTTGCTGAGTCTGGGCCTCTCCCAAGTAG
This sequence comes from Mesoplodon mirus, assembly GCF_964341445.2. Taxonomy (NCBI): domain Eukaryota; kingdom Metazoa; phylum Chordata; class Mammalia; order Artiodactyla; family Ziphiidae; genus Mesoplodon; species Mesoplodon mirus. The sequence goes on along the minus strand of NC_138987.1, from coordinate 54,183,493 downwards.
TAGGCTCTGAGGCCCAGAGCTGACAGGCTATTCTTGTGGGTCAGGAATTGGGGGCATTAGGAGGGAAATTAGAATCAGACTGGGGTGTCCTCTGAAACCTGACATGGCACCCCATTCTCTTAAGCAAAGGCAGAAGAACAACACCCAGGAGGTGTCTTTGGGTTAATGGTTTTAGGCCATAGGCCAAAATGTGGTAGACCGTAGGTCATGGCCAAGAGGCTTCCAGTCTAAATAGTCAGCCAGGCAGGCGTTGAGGTCTCTGTGCTGCCACGAAAGAGCAGAATGATAAACAGCACACGGAAGCCCCTTTGAGCCCAGCCTTAAAGGCCAACTCCTTGTCAGTTGGTTCCCTTTGAAGACATTTCCCAGTAAAGAATTGTGTTGGAAAAAGTAAGCATTGAATCCAAATAGCAAATTCTGCCTTTAGGACATATGTCAAGGTCCAAGTGATCAAGAAAATCACAGCTTTGACCCAGCAATGGATGCTTAAACCTAATTGAAATGATGTCATTCTGATGCTGGATCTGGTCATGAATATCTTGTTGTTGGTGACATTTCATATTTCTCTTCTGGCCTTGTACAAAGGGAACAAAGAAAGACCAAGATCTTAAGTTTTAAACAAAATAATAAAAATATGGTAGTATTGCATTTTCATGAAACCAGTAAACAAAATGCACCCAAAAAATTCTGTTTTGTCTCATACATAGATAAGAAAACAAATCTTTTATCTTGGCATTCTAATTTCTTCACTGTAGACTCTAACCTCATTTTTCCTCTTAACTCCAAGTTTTTACTGTCTTCCATCCTTCTCTTCAGCCATGTCAGTCTATTCCACATTTCTTACTCGTGTCAACATTTCTGATCATGCTTATCCTGTTGCCGCCTCATCTGTCTTGTCTTTGCTTCTTTCATCCTCCCACATAATTCTTAGACTATCTTTTAAGGCTCGTTCAAATACCTTCTCTTCTATAAAAATTTTACAGACTACTCCAGCTTTTTCCATTCTCTGAACTCCAAAGGCATCTTTGGTCTAATTTCTCATGTCACTTAGGCATTCACTAAGCTCTATTTATTTTTGGCATGATTACTTATCATTTGACATGTATACACACTGCTTTTTCAAATAGATTGTGAACATTTTGAGAACAGGGTCTATGTTCTATCCTTCTTTGTCTTCCTTGCCTCATTCTACCCCCTGGTGGCTACCACCTTGTAAGTGGTATAGCACCTTGTAACAAGTAACTAATCAATAAGTACCTGATAGATTGATACATTGATTAAAGTAACATTGCAGGAGATCAGATTATAGTCTGACCCTCTTGCAGCAATGCTTTACCATAAGTGAAGGAGGGCTGTGTCCAAGCCATTGTAAACCTGGTGATGGGGTGGTGGTTCATTTATGCTTTGCACTAGATATGAAATCAGTAGGAGTTATACCAGCCCAAGAAATTCTGAAAGAACAGAGATGATATATATGTGACCACATGAGATGCTCAGAGTGATCCATTTCTAGTGACATCTCTACACAGTTGGGCAATTTTTCACTATTTCAGGCTTTAAAGGCCTATTCTTAAGATTAAATGTGATTTATTAAACATATTTAATGAGTGCCAATCAAGGGTAAAAGCATCTAGGACTGATACTGGTACAGAGTAGGTGCTCGAAAAATCTTTCCTTCTTCCCTAGTTTTGGGTGGCAAACATTCTGGTTGTTTCCCAAGATGGCCCCTTCTTCCTCACTTCCCCATTCCTGCCGCAGTGCTTTCACGGGGTGAGGTTTTGATTGTTGATGAGAGTTCCTTATATTTATATAGTGCTTTATGGTATATAAAGCCACTTCAGGCACATAATTTAATTTGGGTGTCATGTGACTCTAGCCAGATATATATTATTAATCCCTAATTTTCAAGTGGAAAAATTGAGCCTCAGAGAACTTAAGTTCCTTGCTTTTGGTGAATGACTTGACCCTGGATTTTCTGATTAATAAAGGAGAAGGAATGAAAAGATGGAGAGGAAGTACTTTGTTTTTGTTTTGCTTTGTTTGAACAGTATTACCCTGAGAATACCACTCTGGCAGAGACTGCTGTTTGTCTCCCGAACAGAGGTAGATTTACCATGAGGTGAACGAGTTGAGTGTGTTTGGAAATAAAAGGAGCCAAGAGAGACCAGCTTTTGGTGAGCATGGACAACTGGGCTGCATCCTGCTGGGCCTCTGAGCCTTGTTACATGTGCACATCTTCACCTTTGGAATAATGGAAAACCATGAAATGTCTGAGGATGAGGTGAGATATAATCAGATAGGCCTTTAAAAAAGGAAAAAAAATTCTTATTTCTAGTTAGTGTTCCATGGTATAGAGGTATCATTGTTTATTTAACCATTTACTTACAGAAGGACTTTTTGGTTGTTTCCAGTTTTTAGCTATTATAAATAAAACTGCTAGAAGCAAGTATAGGTTTCTGGATGGATACAGGTTTTCATTTCTTTGAGATTAATGCCCAGGAGTGCAATTGCTGGGTCATATGCATGTTTAGATTTTTTAAGAACCTGCCGAATTATTTTACAGATTAACTGTAACATTTTACAATCCCACCAGCAATGTATGAGAGATACAGTTTTCCTCCATTCTCACCAGCATTTGATTTTGTCACTACATTTGATATTACCTGTTCCAATATCTCATCATGTTCTTAATTTGCATTTCCCTAATGGCTAGTGGTGTTGAACATCTTTTCATGTACTTATTTGCCATCTGCATATGCTGTACAGTGAAATGTCTCTTCATGTCTTTTGCCCATTTTCTAATTGGATTGTTTGGTTTTTTAATGATGAGTTTTGAGAGTTCTTTATATGTTCTAGATGTGAGTGTTTTCTTAGGTATGTGGTTTGCAAATTTTTTTCTCTGACTCTGTAGCTTGTCTTTTCATCAAGGTCTTTTGCAGTACAAAAGTTGTAAATTTTGATGAAGTCCAATGCATTAATATTTTCTTTTATGGTGTCATGTCAAAGAACTCTTTACTGACCCCTAAGTCCCCCAATTCTCTCCTGTATTATGTTCTAAAATTTTTATAGTTTTACATTTACACTTATACCTATGATACATTTTGAGTTAATTTTTTTATATGATATGAGGTTCAGGTTAACATTCTTTTTTATTTTTATTTATTTATTTATTTTTTGCCTATGGTTACCAAATTGCTTTAGCACATTTCTTGATACATCTTTGTTAAAAATCAGGTAGCCATACCTATATGGAGTGATTTCTTGGTTCTCTCTTTATTCCATTGATCAATGTGTCTATCCTTTTGCTAATATCACACAGTCTTGATTACCATAGTTATATAGAAAGCCTTAAAATCAGGTAGACTAATTCTTCTCAATTTATTCTTCTTTTTCAGAATCATTTTAGCTTTTCAAGTTCCTTTCCCTCTCCATGTAAACTTTAGAATAATCTTGCTAAATCTACAAAAAATCTTGCCTGGGTTTTGATAGGAATAGTGTTAAACTGCATATCAACTTGGAAAATTGGTTGGACATCTTTGCTATGCTGAGTTTTCCAATCAAGAAACATAGAATATGTCACTATTTATTTTTATCTTCTTTCTTTCATCAGTGTTGTGTAGTTTTTGGCACACAAGTCCTGTAGGTATATTGTTAGATTTACACCTAAGTATTTCACTTTTTTTGAGCAATTGTAAATGGTTCTGTTATTTTTAATTTAAGTTTCCAGATGTTCATTACTGGTATATAGAAATGCAATTGATTTTTGCATGTTGCTCTTGTACATGTGATCTTGCTGAATTTATAAGTTCTTGGAGATTTTTGTAAATTCCTTGGGATTTTCTATGTAGAATATCATGTCATCTACAAATTGGGGCAGTTTTTTTTTTTTTTTTTTTCGGTACGCAGGCCTCTCACTGTTGTGGCCTCTCCTGCTGCGTAGCACAGGCTCCGGCCATGGCTCACGGGCCATGGCTCACAGGCCTAGCCGCTCCGCAGCATGTGGGATCTTCCCGGACCGGGATTACAAACCCGTGTCCCCTGCATCAGCAGGCGGACTCTAAACCACTGCGCCACCAGGGAAGCCCTAAATTGGGGCAGTTTTATTTCTTCCTTTCTAATCTGTATGTACTTCATTTCCTTTTCTTGCCTTATTGCTCTGGCCAGAACTTTCAACACTATGTTGAATAGTGGTGGTAAGAATGGACATTTCTTGCCTTATTCTTTTTTTTTTTTTTTTTTTTTTTTTTTGCGGTACGCGGGCCTCTCACTGTTGTGGCCTCCCCCGTTGCGGAGCACAGGCTCCGGACGCGCAGGCCCAGCGGCCATGGCTCACGGGCCCAGCCGCTCCGCGGCATATGGGATCCTCCCAGACTGGGGCACGAACCCGTATCCCCTGCATCAGCAGGCGGACTCTCAACCACTGCGCCACCAGGGAGGCCCCTTGCCTTATTCTTGATTGTAGAAAGAAAGCATTCATTCTTTTATCATTAAGTATGATGTTAGTTATAGATTTTTTTGGTAAATGTTCTTTATTAAGTTTAGAAAGTTCCCCTCTTTTCCTAGTTTTCTGAAAGTTTTTAACATGAAAGGCTATTGAAAATTTTCAGTGATTGATTTCTGAATATTTAACTAGTGCTGCATCTCTGAAATAAACCCCACTTGGGCATGGTATAAATTCTTTTCATATATTGCTGAATTCAACTTGCTAATATTTTGTTAAGAAGTTTTGCATTTATATTCCTGAGGGATATAGGTCTGTGGTTTTCTCTCTCTTTTTTTATACTGTCTTTGCTGGTTTTGGTATCAGGTTAATATTAGCTTCATAAAGTGAATTGAGAGGTATTCCAGTCTCTTTCATTTTCTACCAAAGATTGTATAGAATTCACATTAATTCTTCTTTAAATACGTCATAGAATTCTCCAATGAAGCCTTCTTAGCCCAGAGCTTTCTTTTATAGGAAGTTTTAAAATTACTGATTCAATTTCCTTAGTAGTTATAGGGCTATTCAAATTATCTGCTTCATACAGTGTGAGTTGTGGTAGTTGGCATTTTTGAGGAATTGATCCACTCACCTAAGTTTTTAGATTTATGCATGTAGATTTATTCACAGTATTCTTGTATTATCCTTTTGATGTTTGCAGGGTCTACAGCAGTATCCTGTTTCAATTCTGATATTGGTACTTTGTATCTTTTCCCTTTTTTTTTTCCTGTCAGTCTTGCTAGAGGTTTGCCAATTTTATTGATCTTTTCAAAGAGCCAGCTTTTTGTTTCACTGACTCTACTGCTTTTTGTTTTCAACTTCAGTGATTTCTGCTCTTATCTTTATTATTTCATTGCTTCTTCTTTCTTTGGGTTTATTTTGTTCTTGATGGTGTGACATCACTCTAAGTCAGCCTCTCAAAGGACAGGGACCATCTGACTTGTGACTGGGTAACTAGAAGACCAGGAAAACTGAAAAATACAGAAATTGAGGAGAACAGAGCCCTTTAGGTAAGAAGAAAAAAATGTGTCCTTCTAAGCAATAAACTCAAAGCATCAACAAATCTCTATGGAAAGGGAGTTGCCTTTGAGTCATGTGTTTTGGCCCTGAGCCCATGTTTTATTTTCTCAGATCCCCAAAGAGCACAATATGAAAACAGAGAATGAAGGAAAGAAACCAATACAGTTCCATGTAATAATGTGACATACTCATTCCATGTGACATACTTACTGTGAGAGGCACTTTGCAAGCTGTGAGTATATTCTCTTTGAGTGTCAGAAGGATGGTACAGGCAGAGGAAGGGGAGCTTCAACTCAATCAACCAACTATCCTGAGTCCATAATTATGTACAGGACACTGAGATAATGCCTGTGCAGGATACAAAATAATTCTAAAGGTTGTGGAGAGGTGCTTACCCTTAGTGAGCTTTTGGTCTTAAGGCATAACAATCTGGGCTCTAAAATGGTGAGTGCAGCTCCCAAAACCACAGCTCCAAGCTCTCTAATCCACCGCTGTGTAAAATACCCAAATCTTGGTGGATAAATGAAGCAGTTAGAACATATCAGCACTCCTGGATCCTACAGGGAGTGGACTAGTGGAACACCTTATCAGGACTGGGAGAAACTGTTAGTGAATACCTGTCACTTTCTTGGGAAACGGCTGGGGATGAAGTGTGGCTGTCATTGCATTTCCCTTACTGTTATTGTTCAGACTGCTCTGACAGAGCTAGCAAGGGGGAGGAGTGGCATCACATCACTGCAAGAGCTATTAGCACTTGGAGAGCCAGACACGGCTCTCCAGGGGACTTTCCAGGGCTTCGCCACGCTCTTCTCCCACACTATGACCCGGCTGCTTCCTGCAGCCCCTCCTCTCCTTGAAATATCACCTCTGATGTGTCTGGGTCTCCAGCCAGCTTACAAGCCCTTGCAACACCCAGGGGACAAATTTTGTGGCATTGCCCTTGGAAATGTTACACTAGAGATCGGCCCTTCATTTCACATTTAATGCTGTCCTTACCACACAAAATAGAGACCTGACAATGTCAACAATTGAATACAGAATGAGGATTTTAAAAGTAGATTCCAAAATTGACAATGGTAAATTTAAGTTCAATATTAAGGAAGAGCCAGTGTTTTGTATTCATTAGCAATTAGATCTTTCAGATTCTTTATTTCAAAATACATTATCCTGTGAGGAGTGTAAGAAAGATACCCTTTGTCTGAACCAGGAGCATGAAGATGTACACCTGTAGGGAATTTGCAGAAACATTGCGGAAGATGTTTGCCTAGAGTCAGTGGGAAAGATAAGGTTTTGTATACTTCAGTAATATCCTAGAGCAAACTAACAACTACCACTCTGTACTTGCCATGTGTCAGGCACTGACACATATAATATCCCAGGGAAATAGGTATTATCATCCCCATTCTCAAGATTATGAAGTTGAGTGCTAGAAGGCTTAGGTGACCTGTCCACAGTCAAGCAGTGAGTACATGTTTAAGCCTGAATGAAACCCAAATATATTGGACTCCCAAGTCTATAATCAGCCACTACCCCTTCTTGCTAGTGTTTTATAGCTAAATGAATAAGAGCAAGGAATCCAATTACCGATCTATTCTGTAAATTATTACTTGTAGTCCTATATTGGTGCCACAGCCTTACCTGAGAACATTAACTAAATGTGGACTGCTCTTTCAGGCCAATAGTGGTACAAATCTACAATAAAGTTGATTTCTAAATACTCTACCTAATACATTGAAATTTTTCCAAAGCACAAAAACATGATTGAAAATATTCCTCAAATTAAGCTGGTTTTCTCTTCCTAATGTCAACTGAAAAAAAAATAATGCACAACCGAAAATTTGAGAATTATGCTTATTTGGTGGACAAAACTGAGGATGTAAGCCGGGATGCAGCCTCTCAGATAGCTCTGAGGGACTGCTCCAAAGAGGTAAGCAAGGAGCCAGGGTATATAGGAGTTTTTGCAACAAAGACCAGGTAGTTGGAACATCAAAAGATTACTGTTAATTAAAGAAAACTAGACAACTCAAGTTAATGAATTTAGCACTTTTCTATGTACAGGAAGATGCAAAAGTCTGGGCTCATTGAAATCATTCCTTTGATATGCACCTCAGCTCTCTGAGCACAGAGTATCCTGTGCTTTCTCATCCTGAGCCTCCTCAGGGTACATCGTTGGGGGGGTGGCTAGAGTGGCTGATGGCATGATGGCAGGCATCCTGTTTCTATCCTGAGTTCCCTTAGGGCTCACCATGGGGCAGCTGTAATGTGATGGCTTGATGGCTGCAACATCCTTTGTTTACTGATATGACAGGCAACATTTTTTCATTGACACGAAAGATCATCTACTAAGAACTGAAATATTCATGTCTATTGGGGAGTACAACCTCAGTTCTCAACTGAATGAGATCCAAAGAGACACTGGAACCCAGTAGAATGTTCTGTGTTTTTCTAGATGAGTGAGCTGCCAGCCTCCCAGGTCCACGTGTCATAGGGTGATATTCTCCCCCTGCCTCATGAGCTTGTTTTACTTCATCCACGAGGATCTTAGGGACTCTACTTGCACCGGCCAAGGTTCTTCCATCACTGGCACGAATATTGACAGAAAAATGTGTAAATAGAACAAGACATACTCTGATTTAGAAGGTAGAACAGAGTGAAACAAAATGAGTGTAAAGATCCCTACAATAATTAGTATCATAGTCTTTGAAATGGATTGGGGGCATCTCTGGGGAGAGTGAATTAATAAAAATTCCTCTTTATGGTGGTGCATAATAAGGATAATTAAGAAAATGTGCTGCACAGAGTTCTTTTTTGCCAGTGGACACACAACATTGGGTGATTCATTGGCTGCTGGAATAGGATTCTGTACTCTGGATCAATCGTGTGCCTTCCTGATGACACTTTAATAGAACAAGTGAGCACAGAGTGACAGCTGATGATGGGAGGCTCAGATACAAAGTAGAACTACCATTGCCTGGAGCTAAACAAAAATTATACCTTTGAAAAACTCAGAGTCCAAGAGCTAATATGTTGTCCACAAAAGGCAGAAAGTTTCCAATAAAATGGGTAAGTTATAAATGTGAGGAGCTCATAAAATGTGTATTTCCGATTGAGGCTAAAAGAGCCAATATATAGAGAGAAACAGACAGAGGACAGATAACTTCATAAAAATCTCAAATGCTGTGCCATGGAGGCAAATGTGGCCAGGGGACTCATACCTGTGGACCCAGAGGCCTTTCAGGAACTGACTTTGTCTCTCCAGATCCTAGCCTCCTTGCTTCAAAAATGACTTTCATATCCATGTGGCTGATAAAGAGGCTCCTTGGAGAAGCTTCTCTCTACAAAATCAACTGCACAAAGGTGAACATTCTTGGGAAAAATGGGACTGACTTACATGGTTAATTCTATCAAATGGCTTTAAAATTAATCCATAGAAGGATGGAAAGGGGCAATGCCACAGTGGCAATAACAGGTCTTCATGATGTTCTTTTCCTCATAATTTACGTTAAGGGAAGGTAGAAACCAGGACACAGAACTTATGTCACAGATGGAAGGAGAAAAAGAGATGTTAGTCATTTTGCTCTAATTCATGTGCAAAAAAAAAGATGAAATATTCTTCCTCATGGTTTCCATAGCTACTCCACTCCATTGGTTTTTATTTGCAGCCAGTCTATGGGAGAGGTCAGGGACTTGTGGCATTGCAGCCTTCTCACTGCCCCATGGAATCACACACCCTGCATGCCATTAATCAGTACCCCCAGATGTCACCCAGGAGGGCAAAGCAAATCCAAACAGAATCCTCCAAACTAAACAATTCCCCTTTCCCTTTCCCTTTGAAATTCTTATCGTAAGTTAGCTCAAGAATGTCCTTCAAGTTAAATACAAATTAGAGCATTCAGGTAAATGTGATTATGTAATAAATTAAAAACATAGATTTTAAATATTTCCAACAAATATGTTTCATATCACCAGTTTGAGGCACAAAATAAGATCATATTTATTTTAATGTTGAAACATAACCATGAAAAAATACTCCCAGATTGACAAGACCTTTCTCCTAGGGTCCTCCTCCCCAGGTGATTTTTAGGATATAATGTCCCTCGACTCCACCCATGAATACATTTTCTGGTATTCTCCTAGTTTTCTCACACCTTCTCTGAAATTGCCCTTCAAGTCTGTTTTCTGACCCATAATCATTATTCCAAGTGTCAATACAGTCCCCTCTTTTTTTTGTTGTTTTCTTTTTTTTAGCTGTGTTGGGTCTTCATTGCTGCACGTGGGGTCTCTACTTGTGGCAAGCAGGGGCTACTCTTCATTACAGTGCACGGGCTTCTCATTGTGGTGGCTTCTCTTGTTGCAGAACACGGGCTCTAGGCTTGCAGGCTTCAGTAGTTGCGACCCATGGGCTCAGTAGTTGTGGCTTGCGGGCTCTAGAGCACAGGCTCAGTAGTTGTAGTGCACGGGCTTAGTTGCTCTGTGGCATGTGGGATCTTCCCAGACCAGGGATGGAACCTGTGTCCCCTGCATTGGCAGGTGGATTCTTAACCACTGCGCCACCAGGGAAGTCCCAGTCCCCTCTCTTAAGGTCCCCAAGTTGAAATAGGTCTAGTCAATGATATTAACAACCCTTTACTGAATGTTGGAGAAGTTCATTCTTGGGCTGTCTGGCCGTGAGTAAAACCTCAGGGTCTGTGCCTCGATCCTGACAGGCTCCACCTGGCTCATCCTCCAACAGTGAGAAATCTCTGGAATCAGGGCCCCCCACCCGTTTGCTCCTTGCCTCCAGTCCAAGGTGAACATCCACTTTAGCATGCTAATAGTTCCTTAAGGAGAAACTCCTCCTCTGACCCCTCCCCTTGAAACACACAGGAGCAGATGATCGTCCATGACCCCCACAAATCTAAATGCATAGTTGGAGGTCTTCTGATTAAAGATGAAAAACATATGGTGGATTGAATACATGTGCTTATTTCCCCTCTGAGACTCCACTGAAGAGAGATAAAGAAGACAACACATCTCCAGCAACAAAGAGAATGAGTGGCAGCCTCAGTAGAAGAGCTATTTGAACAAAATTCTGAAAGATGTAAATGGAGGATGTGAAATGGATTGAGGAAGCCATCATGTGGCTTGTTTGTAAAGAGGCATCTAGACAATGTGCTCTACAGAACCTCAGAGGATGGTTGGATGCGAGTTGCTGGATGTAGTAGAGGGCAGGAATGAAGCTTGGGGCCAAAAACAGGGGATCAGTTGACAGTCTGGATAGAGAAGGGTCAAACCTTGCTTTCTCCCCACCTCACTCCTGACATTTACACAACCAGTGTTGGCAGCTAGGGATCTCACCCTGGCTGGAGAATGGAGTTTCTTCTGGGGGAAATTGAATGGGTCTTGGGGGAAGACTTACACATTCTAGCACTGCAGAGAAGATGATTTCTCACTTGATAACTAAAGCAGGCTTCAGCAATTTGTAAGCCCATTTCCACATATACACAGCTCCAAACCAGCTTTTCATTGCATCACTCTAAAATATGGACAGCCAAACAAGGACCCACCACACATTTAAAGGAGCCCTCCAATGGGGATGAGGTGGGGTGTGTGAGCCCAAAGGAAAGAGTGAAGATGCAGGGAGAAGAAGAGAAGTTTTAAAAAAGAAACTACAGTTAATACCCCTGGTCTAGGAAGGTAAACTGGAAGAGGTTTGGAGCAGGTGTTGAGTGAACCAGTCTGAGGTCTCTCCCCTTTACAGGCACTCAGAATAACTCAATGTGACATGTAGCCAATTAACAAGAATTGGTTGCCTATCATTTATGTATCCAGCTCATCCTAGGTATCAATAGTAGCCAATTTAATTTTTAATGGCATATGATCAATTTTATTCATCATAGTAATCAATTTCACCTGCCCATTGCCTCTTTTACTGAGTACAGTCTGCACAATGGAAAATAAGAATTATGGGAATAGAAAATCTCCTTCTCTCACAGACACTGGAAATGGTTGCCAGAGATGAAATTATGGAAAACAGTAGAAATAAATTCCACCTGGCATACTCCAGTGCTTTATAGCCTGCAAAGCACTTATCTATCTCACATTATCCTATAACCCTATAAAGTAGAACATTTTTCCAGCTGTCCTTTCACTCCAAGCCAACACTGAACCTACTAGGAAATGTAAAGACGTAATGAGATAACACATGCAAAGATCTTCCCAAGCCTGCTATATTAGTGCTCAGTAAGAGATAGCTGCTACAGTGAAGATTAAGACCCAGAAGAGGGCTTCCCTGGTGGTGCAGTGGTTGAGAATCTGCCTGCCGATGCAGCGGACACGGGTTCGAGCCCTGGTCTGGGAGGATCCCACATGGCACAGAGCAACTGGGCCCATGAGCCACAGCTACTGAGCCTGCGCATCTGGAGCCTGTGCTCCGCAACAAGAGAGGCCACGACAGTGAGAGGCCTGCGCACCGCGATGAAGAGTGGCCCCCGCTCGCCACAACTAGAGAAAGCCCTCGCACAGAAACGAAGATGCAACACAGCAAAAATAAATAAATTAATTAATAAACTCCTACCCACAACATCTTCTTAAAAAAAAAAAAAAAAGAGCCAGAAGAAAGTGAAAAGTGGGGCAAAGTTTGCCTTTTGTTGTCATAACTCCTCCTTTTCATGCCTGCCTGCCTTTCTCCATCCTCTGCACCCCGATGCATCTAAATATCAAGCCCCTCTGTGCCTAGAGTCCCCTAGGTACTGCCCCACCAACTTTCAAGCTCTGCGCCCACTTCCGCTATCAAAACACATCAAGCCCATGGCCTTTCCTTAGGTCTTTAATATAATGTGACAGTGGTTGATACTGGAGCCCCGAAGGATTATTTCAGAATCACATAAGAGTCTTCAAAATGGGAAATTTCTGTCTTTTGGCAAGCTGAATGGTATAAATGTAAATTACAGTTATTAAAGTCTTCAGAGAAGGTTGGGGCCTCTCTTGGCATTTCTGATTGTATACATAGGCTGGTGGTTGTCTGCACTTTTGCCTCAGGATCAGGTAAATGGAAACAGAATCATACTCTCCCAAGTTGCAAAAAGATGTGTTGAGGGTCAGGGGAAGAAAAGGGCTTTCCCTAGAGATGTAACCACTGACCTGTGGAATAACCCTTAACTTCCTTAAATAGAGGAAACAGCTTTTAACACTGTCCACAGAAAACTCCACCTCTTAGTCTGCCACCACAGCAAATTTCCTAGGATGAACAGATAAGTTTTAGAGCTAGGCGGTAGATCCCTTGGTGAACGTTTGCATAATATAAACCTGATTCCCATACAGAGACCACACGGTGTGTAGTGTCGGGTGAGTGATGCTGCAGTGGTGATGGTAATGGTGGTACGTGTGCGTGTGTGTGTCTATGTGCACACGCACCAGAGACAGCGGGCAGAGTGAGCTGGTGGAATATTTACCTCTAAAACTTGGCTCTAAAATTTTTTTAAAATCCTCTATTTTCTTGGATATTATTAAAACCATTTTTAGCCAAACAGTGCTTGTTTCACTTTAATTTTACAGGAAATAAACTCAGCATCCTGTACAGCTGGGTGATTGTGGAGTGCTATGTGTTAAGAATTAACCATCTGCTGAATATCGAAGCAAGAATTGCTACTGCCCAGATTCTAAGATAGAACTTCCTGTGGAGTCAGATGGTTTCAGAAGAATTTCTGTGGTGAGAATTAACTCTACATGGCCCATCTGCTGTTTGCTCCCTGGCAAATTAGGGCTGCCTCAGCCATAGTGATCATATACTTGGGAGTAGAAGGGATCTGAGTAAGGTCTCAGCACCCACTGGACGGACGTGTGATCTGAGTACTGCATAGTTTGCATTTTTATTCTGCATGAGATGCGGTTTGTCAGTGGTTAATGAAAGGGAAAATGTACATTGTGTGCAGATAATCTAATTTTATGCTGAGAAAATCTAAAAGAATTAATTAAAAGATTAGAATAAAGTGGCTAAGTACACTAAAATCAACATGTAAAACTGTGATGAGGAAAATGGTGCAGACCTGTCTTAGTCATGATGCAGGTCTAATGTCAGCCATTGCCCGGGGACAGCCTGACCTGTGAGCTCCCTGATAAACTCTCAAGGTCTGGGGGGAGAATCCATAAGCAGTTCAATTCTTTCCTTTGATAACCCCTCATCCACCTACTGAAGAACAGACTGTCCAGACCGACTTTTTTGTTAGAAACAGGCTAATCAGTTTACTTAGAAAATGTGCAAACAAAATTCACTCTCCCAGACAGCCTTCAGTTCTTCTCTTCCCTTTCTCCTAAAAATTCCCTTTTTTTACCTTCTTCCTTTGACAGTAGCCTACTGAGTCTTCTTCCTCATGTGAATAAATTTGCATGCATGCAACAAACTGAACATTATTCCATAACAATAATCGCTTGGAAAACACGATTTTGAAAAAGAGATCACATTGGGAAAAAGAATCAATCAAAATTAAAACCTGCAACCTGGTATCAATTTTAACAAAAGAGGATATCTTTTTTAAAAAATGTACATGTTTATGTTTCTATTGCTATGTAACAAACCACCCCAAAACTTGGTGACTTAACCATCATTTTATTTGGTCATGATTTTGTGGGTTGGTTGGGACCTGAGGGTGGTCCTTCTGCTGTCTCCCTTGGGGTCCCTCATGCTGTTGCAGTCAGCTGTGGATGGGGCCAGAACCATTTAAAATGGCTACACTCACAGGTCTGGAAAGTTAGTGAGGACAGTTGGAAAGCTGGAAATTCTCTCAGTCGCTCTCTTTATGTGTCTTTCTCTGTATGACTAGCTTGGGCTTTTTTTCATGACAAAAAAGCCTTCACGGGCAAGCATTTTCCAATCCCCAGCTAGCAGCATGCTTGCTGCTCTCTGACTGGACAAAACCAGTGTGGGCAGGGCCTGTGCAACGGTGCGAATAAGAGGCGCATGAATTTGGAGGAGACAGCACAAAAGTAAAAGTCTACCACAGTGACTCTCTCTGCTCATTCTTCAGCAGCGTCTATTCTGTAATCGCTAATTTTTTTTACCAAACTGTAAATGCCTTGGGTTACAGTCTCGTTTAAGTATTCTCAGAGCTTGGCATAGCGCCTGGTTAATGCATAAATATACATTGGATAGACCAGTGATGGGGTGAACGGGTCGAGTGACGTACTCCAATCCTTGCTGGAAGAGCTAAAGATGAAGTCATGAGATATAAACTCCTACCCTGATTTCCCCAATTCCTACACTGCATCCTTCCCATGCCAGCTGTGAGGTGTGGAAGAATCACAGGAAGAAGTGCTTTCCGCTAAGCTCTGTCTGCTTTTGTCACAGCTTCACAAGTCTCTGGGTCATACCTCTCCTCGCTGGTTTTAGGGAACAAGAGAATCCTGCAAACTATTTGGTCCAGAGTGGTTCTGTATAGCAGTGTTTAATGAGACCAGTTAAGAAAAGAATTCTAAGGTTAGCCCCGAATTCATGGATATATGTGAGTGGTTAGAAAAGGAAAGCACAGGGAAGGTGGTACAGGCTAGGCTGAGGCTGGCTGAGAGAACCAAGCATGCTGTAGAGGATGCAACATGATCACTGGCAGATGGAATGTTTCTTACAAGATGTGATTGTGCTTAGAGGAAGCCTGGTGAGCCCAGCCAAGGGAACTTAAAGCGTTAAGTATGTTATTCAATCCTTTTGAAAGGCTGCTATGGTTTAGTTGAAAGGCATCAGGATACCAGGTTTGAGTGTCAGTTCTGAAATTTCCTTATTTGCCCTTGTGATGTGGGCTGGCATTTTCCTTCATGGCCAATGAAATATGCGGGTCTGGCTGTGTCAGTAGATTTCACCCTGTGCTCTTGTGCTTAGGTACCAGGGAGATGTCTGGAGGGAATGGGGGTAGGTGGCTGCCCTGACTGCAACCAGACCACCTCTGCTTTTATCTCTTTTATGTGTACTTACATGTTCTGCATAATACCTTGTTTGAACAAAAGGTTCTGTTACTGAAAAACATTACTTAAAAAAAATTCCTTTATCTCTGAAATTCTGTGATTCTTCTCAAAATCTACAGACTACTTCAAATGATCAGTTCATAGTTTTATGGTACTTTTCTTTCTGGGAGTAGAAAAAAATATGTAAAGAAATCATGTTAGAAAAGCAATCACATGTTTATTTTGATATCTATACCAATAGTTAGCTGGGTGCTAACCCAGCTTCTGGTCTCAAAAATGAAAAATCAGTTTGCAAACATCCCTTTGTAAACCTGTGATAGTTTCTTTCCAAATTGTCCCTAATTTCAGAGCCAGTGGAGTCTGAAGACTAAACATACTATTTGGTATTTTGTATTCTCACATATTCTCCATTTCCCAACATTCTGGTTTCCTGGACTTACTAAATAGAAGATTTGTGGTGTTTGGAGGGCAATCTTCAGAAGCATATCTCATTTGCTAACTGTCAGGGTTCTCTCTTGGCTTTTGTTGTGGACGTGCTTTCATTCATTAAATCAACATTGAGCGAGAACCTACTATGTACATTCTAGGCACTGGGGGTACAGTGGTGCAGGAGACAGAGTCCCTGCCCTCACATGAGCAGGAGAGGGAGACAATAAACAGGTAAGTGAATAACTCAGGTACTTTCAGATAATGGTAAGTGCTATAAAGAAAACCCAACAAAACAAAAGCAAGGAGATTTAGAATCGTATGGTTGTAGAGTCATCAGGGATGGCTCTCTGAAGAGGCATTATTTTTTCAGCAGAAAGATGAGAATGAGAAATTAAAGAGCTGGGGACATGGAAAGGGCCTGCTGGTGGGGATGAGGTGGGAGGAGAGTGTTCCAGAAAATGGAAGCAACATGTGCAAAGCCTGGAGAGAGAACAGAGCTTTATATTTTTGAAGGACAGAAAGAAGGCCAGGATGACTGGAGATGATTGAAGGAGGGACAGAATGGTGGGAGAGGAAGTCAGAGGGAGGCCAGTTCATGTAGGGCCTTGAAGGACATGGAAGGAAATCTAGATTTTATTCCAAGTACAATGAAACGGACAGGATTGAAGCCAGGGTGTGAAAGGACCTGATATCCATTTTTAAAAGCTTGCTTTGGCTGCTGAGTGATGAATGATTCTCTTTATATCATTGACCTATTTCATCTTTTTAATAGCACCCATCATGATCTGAAATTTGTCCATTTATGTATATACTTGTTTATTATCTGTCTTCTCCTCCCACACACCAATAAATGTAAACTCTTAATGTGATGATTTTGCCCATTTAGTTCACTGCTGTTCACCCAAGGGTCTAAAATAGTGCCTGGCATGTAGTAAGTGCTAAAAATTGTTTGTTGAATGAATAAGTGAATGTAGTTGTTCATTTAGATGATTAAGCCTGAGAGAGTACTTGTGGTACATGAGTGAGTGAGTGGCAAAGTAGAAAAAAATAAAATAACATTTGGTGGCCTTTTCTAGTTGTTCCTGGGGGCAATGATTCCCTGCACACCCCTTGCCACTCCCACAGTATATGCAGGTGCAAGCGATCACAGTGAACTTGAAGTTTATTCCTGGAGTGCAGGAACATATGTGATGTGTGTGTGTGTTCCCGTACCACTTGAAGTATGGTGAAGCAGGGGGAGGGCAGGCATTTGAAGCTGGATAGGTCTGGGTCCAAATTCCTCTTCTGGCTCTTGAAAACTGTGAGGTTTTGAGTAAATTGTTTTAAAACCACCATCACCTTGATCTCACGACTTTTTCATGAGTGTTTTCTATGAGGCAGTTACCCTGTTCTGTGCTTAGTAAATAAATGAATCAGAAACTCAGATAAACGCTGCTTCCTTTCCCAGAGTGAGAGGGAAAGGGCTTGCGGTGGGGACCAGGAAGTTACAAGTCAATTACAGATATGGCGGAAGCTGTGAGATGGTGCACCAGCTAATATTCCCAGCTCCATGCTCCCTGCTGCACCTTGAGCCACTGCACAACATCCACCAGGGCACCTAGAAAGGGTGACCCAGAGCCACAGAACCAAGAAGTTCTGCTTCCTCAAAAACCAAAACCAGGGATCATCATGATGACAAACACTTATTGAGAGCTTACTGTGTGCCAGGCACTGTACTGAGCATTACTGCTTTCAATTAATTCAGTCATTCCTTGTAAGAATCCTACTTACTGTACAGGTGAGGCAACTGAGTTACAGGGGTCGAATAACTCTCCCATGGCACATGGGTAGTGAATGGCCAAGCTGGGATTTGAACCTGAGCAGTTTGGCTCCCAAGCCTGACTTGTCACCACTGTGCCCTCCTCCCTCCCCAGGGCATGAGAGGTGGCCTGTAAAGCCGGGAACATGAAAAGTCTGTAACCCATGTCTGTGGTCTCAAACAGCGAAGTAGCACCCCCATATCCCCACCGAACCCACTGCCGGGCCAAGCTTCTAGTCAAGCACACCGGAGAAGCTTCTTTCTAGATTATTCTCTGTGTCCTGTGGCCCAGTGGCTGCAGAATGGCCGCAATATGTGACACACTGCTTCTACATTCCGCTTCTAAGTAACAGGAAGAGCACCCGGTTTTTATGACTGGTATCCAGGTCTTCTTTCCTCCTCTGCCTGCGACTTCTTTCACTACAGTGCGGGCAGCGTCCTCTGAACACCTGTGCTGCAGTCATAAACTGGCTTCTGGTTAGTTACTGTCTATTTCACCTCCCCTCTGACCTGTATTCCCCTCTGATCTGTATTCCCGCGGCACACACAGAGTGCCTGGCACACAGTAAGTGTTCAATGCCTGCTCAATGACTAGGAAATAAAAGAAGATAATTTCAGACAATGACGAAAAGCCGTTATAGAAATGGAGCCCCTGCCTTCTGCAAGCCCGGGAGCTGCGCCAGGCAAAGCGCTGACATTGCGCCATTGGCACAAACAGAGAGCCGTTTTAAAGTGCAACGGCAAATTTAAACATTAAAGCATGAGGAATATTTTTATGACTGCACCTTGCCAAATGGAACTGAAGCAGATTTTGATATAAAAATTGACAGGAAGCAAAAGTGGAATGAATAAAAATAGAAAAGAAATTACCAAGCTCTGAAAGGAAGTACACAAGATGAAAATGGAATGAAATCTACCTTGACTGGAGGAGATTATATAAAAATGAATAAATTGACAGTAAATTAACATGTAGCATGTCTACAATCTGTCTTTAGGGGATGACAAAAGATATTTTTATTATCTCAATGCAGAATTTTGGTTGATTTTTTTTCCATTGGCTCCTGAAATGAGAGGTTTAGATTTATATAGAAATAAGTGTTATGCTTTGCCCAACTGCTTGGGGCCCACAGGAGTCTGGAGTCTGCTAAGTGTTTCTTTCTAAATCTTCCTGGATGCAACTATTTTCTTGGATGGAGTTTTCTGTGAAGTTGAGGGTAATTACCTAGGGATTTTGTGTGTGTGTGTGTGTGTGTTTTGTTTGGGGTTGTGAGAAATGGAACATTCCAGAGTTGAAATCCTCAGAAGTCTGATATGGCAAATGCAGAACCCAGTTAGGAAACTGAAGACCCAACCCTTTCCCTGAAGCTTGTAGTAGCTTCTCTTGGGCAAATCACACAATCTCTGGGTCCCAGTTTCACTAATTATAAAGTGGATATGCTAATTCCTACTTTTCCTATCTCGTTTATAAGGATCAAATGAAATAATGGACATGAAAGTACTTTGAAAAGTCCAAATATGATGCTAATCCAAGGAATTATTGTTATAAGTTTTCTAAGTAATAAAATTATTGTGTGTGTGTAATTTTAAGATTCAAAAGGCTTATTTTGAAGAGTAGAACAATTGCAGTACACAGTAATTCCTTCTCTTTATGTAGTATCTTGTAATTTTAAAAGTCCATAATGTACATTCACTTACCGGATTCACCAATAATACATCAAGATGAGCAGCTCTTTGGACAGATGGAGAAAGGCCGAATTAATTGCACAAGGTCTCTCAGCTCACGAATGTGGAACCAGCACAAGAGCCCACATAATCCCACAGCTGGTCCAAACAGCCTCCATGCTGAGGTTGCTGCCGTTCTTCACAGCTCTGCGTGTATGTGTGTGTAAATAACATTTTCCACTTAATAAAGACTTAATAAAGTGGAATTCTTGTTCCATGCTTTCCTCCTCAACTCTGCATCTTATGGACATAATATGTCCTTATTTTGACACTTGGCGGCATTTAGTCAATAACTATTTACTATACTAGACCCCATGCTGGATGCTGGGGAGACCTGGCAAAGAGATCATTGCTTTGGTCTTCAGGAGACTTCTGGTTCAGAGAGGAAGACAGACACATAAACAGGCAAGTCCATCATGTGATAAATGTTATGACTGAGGTAAGGTGACTTCTGTGGGAGCACCCGTGAGGCAAGAGGAGACCTCCAGAAAGAAGTGATATCTCAGGTGAGACCTGAGGAACCAGGAGTTAGCCAGGTCAAAGAGAAAGAAGCTCAGGCAGAGGCAGTGGCAGTTTCCAAATCCTGGAAGAAAAAGCAGAATATTTGGGAGACAAAGTATTTCATAAAGGCTGAAGCACAGAGTGTGAAATTAAGGAGTGGGGAGTAGGAAAGGGGGAACTGCTGGTGAGGAATGAAGCTGAGACAGGAGTTTTTGTGTTGGTATCTTGATCAGTTTCATCAGGAGAGTGACAGGTTATTCTGAAAGTGTGTGGTGAATGGTATAGACAAGATTCAGTGAGCAAACAAGGAGACCAGCCGTCCAGGCAAGAAAAGATGATGGCCTGGACCAGGATCTAGGCCACCTGCAGAGTGCTTCAAGGAGCAAAGTTAGTTTACAAGGATGTGGAAGGTTCTGGTCCTATAACTAGAGGACCATGGGGACAGATGGCTCGTCCTAACACGGACAACTGTCAGTGGATATGTGTGAAATGCAGGCGGGCAGGCAGGGGGACGGGCTGTGGATCTCAAGGTGCCTCATTCTGGACTGGACTCAGGAGAGTTTTTTAGACTTTGGGGACAGGTATTGATGAGGACAAGGCATGGCCCTGGCCCCAGGTTTCCTTTAAATAGGGAACCAGAACAGGAGCAAAAGAAGAGGGACCAAGGCAGAAACCCAGCTGTTGAGAATTAGAGCATCAGCAGCAGGGCGGGGGGGGGGGCGGGGGGGGCGGGGACTAGACTCAGATGGGTGATCAGAACAGGTGTTCAGAGCCAGGGCATTTGAAGATCCTCATCAGTCACGGAGCCTGTGGGGTGTGGTCTGGGCACAGGAAGACAGTAGGCACCCATGACCAGAACTGGGATATGCAAGGGCTGAGTAGGACATCGGTGACCCTGCTGAGCCTAGACTGAGGCTGGAGCCTCAGGTCTGGGACGGATTAGGAATTCTAAATGCTCACCTCTTCCACACCTACATGTAATTCAAAATACAACAATACTAAGCCTTATAATAAGTGTTCGAAGGTCTGACAAAATTCTTATTTTTCCCATGATGACTATATCAGAGCTTAAAAAAAATATATCAGCAAGGTTGCTTCTGATCACTCTAAAGATTCTAGCACCCCACCCCGCTTTCCTTATCTTCTTTCTCATCACACTTCATCACTTTCTAATAATACTATCTAATGCGTTTATTTATTTTGATTATTGTCTGTCTCACATCATTCGAATCTAATGCTATAAATTCACTGCTATGTTCCCAGTGCCTAGAACAGTGCCTGGCAAATAATCCTCCATAAATATTTACTGAGTGAATAAGTCAAACATAAAACTATCTCCCCATATTTTTCTAAGCTTTGCTGAGGCTCTAAGGATTGTTTGGGTTACAAGCTGGGTAACTCAGCATGACCTCAGGTCCCAGTGAGTCTTGAGAACTGGTGGCGGGGCCCATCTGAGCCAGGAGGAAGAGGTCTAAAGGTGCTGGCTTGGGGGGATTGATGGGTGCTGCAGAGACAAGGGTCATGGCCGGGTCTGACAAACAGGAAGTAGTACTAATTGTGGGATCTCAGTACCTGAGCAGGCTGGTGGGGGGCTACTTATGTGGAGACCCTCCTGCCCTTTGCAAATTCCACCACGAAGGCAGCTGTTTGGAGTACCTTCTGGCATTGGAACCAGAAAGCCCGGTCTCGTTTTGTCCTTGGCAGCCCAGCTAGCCTTTGGCAGACCAGCCTGGCGACATCAGTAGGAGCTGTCCATGGCTATTAGGGTATCTCTCTGGTTCTACGCTTCCCATTTCAGACAATCAGAAAACAAGAGGACATACGGTGAGACACAGTGGCTCTGCTCGGGTCTTTTAGGAAAGAAGAACGCCTGATTCGGTGGAAGTCTCAGGATAATTTTGACAGGCTTAGCTGAGGGCTGGCTTCTCTTACATGAGTTGTGACATCTACCCCAGACAGTCTCTATCCAATGGTTGGTAACATTCCTCATATTTCAGATGTTCTTACAATTCTCCAAAGTGTAGCAGTGATTGATTCCTATTTTGCTTTTTGTTGAATTAAAAACGTGAGTGATTTTGTACTATGGGAGGAAAGATTCATTCACTGTTGAAAGAGGATGCATTTTGCATCTCGCTGGACACCAAGGATTCAATCACATACTTTCAACATACAGACACTTTCATGTTTCTAATGATTTACAAACATCCCCAGTCCAGGAGTAATTGCTTAGTCTTTTCCAAATGTCTAGATAACACTTCTATTTAAACTTTTTATTGAATTACAGCATGCCTTCAGAAATGAGCACCAATGCTAAGCATACAGCTTGATGAATTTTCATGAAGTGAACGCATTTGTGTTCGGATCAAGAAACAAAATGAGCAGCTCAACAGAAACCCCCTGGAAATCTCTTCCAGTCACTGCCTGGCCCCCAACACCCATCACCACCGTGATGGTAGCAGTTTTGTCTATTTTTGAACTTCACATGAAAGGAGGCATATAGTATGTACACTTCGGTGTTTGGATTCTTTTGCTCAACAACGTATTTGTGAAGATAAAAACGTGGACCTGACAGCAGGAGGTGGAGAAGAAGGAGGGGTAGCATTCCGTTCTGAAGGCTGGTAGACCAGGGGGCCAGGCAGCCAGTGGTCACCACGGCAGAAAGAAATTCTAGAAGGAGAACTCCCATATTTGCATCTATGTGAAGTTCCACATTCTGCTCCTCCTGAAGTAGATTTCCCACCCCACCCAACTCCCCAAGTCCCATTTTTATTATATTTGGAGGTACACCCGACAGGACTTCTTGAAGGAGTGGTTGCAGGTGTGGAGAGAAAGAGAGAGGAATCAAGGCTGACCCGTTAGGTCTTTGCTTGCAAACTGGGTTGCTGCTATTTCCTGAGTTGGAGAAAAATGGGGAGAAACAAGCATTGGGGGAGCGCGAATCAACGGTTTGTTTTGGAAAAGTCTTGAGATGTGTCTTTCTTTCTTTATTTTTTTTTGCAGTACGCGGGCCTCTCACTGTTGTGGCCTCTCCCGTTGCGGAGCCCAGGCTCTGGATGCGCAGGCTCAGCAGCCATGGCTCACGGGCCCAGCCGCTCCACGGCATGTGGGACCTTCCCGGACCAGGGCACGAACCCATGTCCTTTGCATCGGCAGGCGGACTCCCAACCACTGAGCCACCAGGGAAGCCCTTGAGATGTTGCTTAAACAAAACCCAAGTGGGTTTGGAGCTCTGGGAAGCAGTCAGAGCTTGAGTTACAGATTTTGGGATCTTTAGTGTGTGGATGATTTAGCTCTGTCGGGGGACAGGGTGAGATACTGAAGGTGAAGTGAACGGCCAAGTGGCGGCTCAGATAAAATCCCCTTTCTGTTCTTCCCCATCCACCTCCTCTGCAACCTGCGCTTGCCTTGTGCTGTGCATCCACGCAGCTCTGGGCCCTGATCTTCCCCTTTTCTCTTCAGTGCCCCTTCTTCCCACCCCTCCCCTTGTTTGGTATCACAAAAACCCAAATAATTGGGGAAGAGGACATTTCCCTGGGAAAGGGGGGAGGTGGAGAGTAGGGAGGAGGGCAGCAGGGCTGGTTGTTAGAAAGAAAGACTTAGTGACATACCAGTTAGCACTGGTACTGGTGCACGTCCTGATACTTTTTGGCCCATCACACGTTTATTTTGGTTACTCACATAAATGAGTTGCCCCTGGAATTTTCTTGAAAACAGGAAATTCCCCTCTGTGTTCCAAGAGAGGTTCACTATAGTGTAAACCAAATGCTTTAACAAAGTATACTTATCGGGGCTTCCCTGGTGGTGCAGTGGTTGAGAGTCCGCCTGCCGATGCAGGGGACACGGGTTCGTGCCCTGGTCCGGGAAGATCCCACATGCCGCGGAGAGGCTGGGCCCGTGAGCCATGGCCGCTGAGCCTGCGCGTCCGGAGCCTGTGCTCCACAACGGGAGAGGCCACAACAGTGAGAGCCCTGTGTACCGCAAAAAAAAAAAAAAAAAAAAAAGTATACTTATTGGACAAATTTCCTCCTCACCTAAATTGCTTATCTATATATTTATTCCAATAGCTAACAATTCAGCTGTGGTAGGGCAAACGTTTTCTGTGCCTCTGTGTGTGTGTGTGTGTGTGTGTAACTTAAGGAGTCAGAAGTAGGCTCCTACATTGTGTGAGCGATGGTATTTGAGAGTAGAAGAAGAATCATTTCAGATTAAACTCCCTCTTCATTGTTCAAGTGTTGGCACCCTGGCTGGTGAGTACTTGTTTTTCAACCAGGGCTAGGATGCTGGAATGAGGCCCTGGCAATTCCTGGTGACTAAAGTGAAGAACAAACATTTGCCTTCCCCCTCAGATATTTTGGCAATTAATTCACTTATATCCAACCTCTAACAGATGTAGAACTTGGGGAAAAAAATAACTCTTCCTTCATGCTTAGATTCCTCCTCTTCTCCTACTTAAACCATAAAGAAAATAAAGGATGAAATGAAATATGCATCATTGCCTTAAGAAGAAACAGAAATGCAAATGAAATGGTACAGTCTGCGGATTGACAGACTCCCTGGGGGCCCGCATCTTGGCCGGCTTCCAAATTATTGGTCGGCTCCCTTCCTCACCCCTTCCTCCCTTCTTTTTCAATCTCTTTGTGTTCCCCTGACTTGAGTCCCTCAGCTCTTTCCATCTCTACTCGGTTGGCTATTTCTCGTTCTCTTGTACAATTAGGATTTTCACATTTCCTCGGGACAGTAGTGCGAAATAAGGTCACGTTAAAAGAAAGAAACTGCATATTCTGCTAGCAGAATAACTGGTTGACAAGTTGAAGAGGGCCTAAGCAAGTTGATTCCTGAAAGATAAGACAGGGACAATAGAGCTGCCTTTCTTTTAGAAATCACACACACGTTTCTAACCTCTGGGACTCTATAGAGACCCAAAGACATAGGATAGATTGAAAGAGGATAGGTTTTACCCATTGATGGGACCCAAGTGCTGCTCCATAGAATGACTGATCTAATGTGCCCTAAAATATGTCTCCCATTTGCTCTGTCACCGTGACTAATGTTTCTACTTGAGGACGATGTTAGTAATGCCTTGTATTTTATTGGTGTGGTGGATCTTACTGTTGTAAATATATTATTCAGCTACATTTGCCTGGCTCATTGCTGTCTATGAAGTACCTGTCTTATGTGCCAGGGTCTGAGCTACAGCAATGTGTACACTGTCTCTCCTGGTTCTTGTGACAACTCTGTGAGTGGACATTGTTATGCCCATTTAACAGATGAGGCCACTGAGGCTCAGAGGGGAGTTAAGCCAGACCTCTTATACATGGTGGGACTAAGAGTTCTAACTCCACATTCAGACCCTCCTCCCATTCCAACCTAGTCAGGGGCTGACTGCTTTAGCGATGTTGACAGCACCTGCTAAAACACAGATATGTGATTGCTAGGAGACCCCTGGCTTTTTCATCAGACTAGCTTTATTAGAGAACCAGATCCTAAGAATTTATAGCATCTTATGGTGGGAATTTTCTGGCATATTTTCCACAATCATCACATATATAAGATTTCTTTTCCAAATTTTGATATTCTTTTCCAAATCCCACTTTTCCCAATTATGATATTTCTAATAGTTGGAGATTCACATTTAAAAGTCTTATAGTTGTATAGCCATGCTCAGAGCAGCATTGTTCACAATAACCAAATGTCCACTGATGGATGAATGGATAAGCAAAATATGACATATACATACAATGGACTATTATTCAGCCTTAAAAAGGAAGGAAATTCTGACATATGCTACAACATGCATGAACCTTGAAAACACTATGCTAAGTGAAATAAGTCAGACACAAAAGGACAAGTACTATAAGATTCCATTATATGAGGTGCCTAGAATAGTACAATTCATTCAGACAGAAAGTAGAATGGTGGTTGCTAGGAGCTGGGTGGGGGGAGGGGAATTATTGTTTAATGGGCACAGAGTTTCAGTTTGAAAAATTGAAAAACCTCTGGCGATGGATGGTGGTGATGGTTGCACAACAACGTGAAAGTACTTAATGCCACTGAACTGTACACTTAAAGATGGTTAAAATGGTAAATTTTGGGCCTTCCCTGGTGACGCAGTGGTTGAGAGTCTGCCTGCCGATGCAGGGGACACGGGTTCGTGCCCTGGTCTGGGAAGATCCCACATGCCGTGGAGTGCCTGGGCCCATGAGCCATAGCCTCTGGGCCTGCGCGTCCGGAGCCTGTGCTCCGCAATGGGAGAGGCGACAACAGTGAGAGGCCTGCGTACCGCAAAAAAAAAAAAAAAAAAAAAAAGGTAAATTTTGTTATACGTATTTTGCCAGAATTAAAAAAAACACATTAAAAAATTTAGAGTCCTTCTTTAGGAATGCTGGCAATTTCCTCCAATTTCTTGTTTTATTCACTCTTTCTCTGGTGGTATTTTCTTTGCTTGGTCTCCACTTTGCTGGATGCAATGCTGGGGAAGGGGCTTTTCCCTCTCTTTCCCCTCTGTTGTCTTTGTAAGTAACTCCTCTCTTCAGGGGACCCTGGGGAGGTCTGGTACACAGCTGCTGCAGCATAGACACACATTCTGAAGCAGATGGCTCCTTCCTGGTCTCTGTGTTGTCATCTGACACAGTAGACAGAAAATGCTAATGACCTCACAGATCCCTTGGTTAGTATCAGGAACTCTCTCTTCTTAGCCCTTTGGGAAAGCAGGAGCCAGGGATCTTGCAACTAAGAAATCACAGCTTCTTTGCAAGTTGGAAATGCCAGTGATACCCAGGTTTTTCCGTTCTCCAGCATCTCATCTACAGGGCAGGATTCAGACACAATTTCTCCTCTCACATTCTAACTTGAAGGAATCCCCAAACAAGTCATGCCCAGTGCACAGGGACCAGTTCCCAGACAAAGAACCTGCTGGGAGGACTGCTGCCGTTTTGGGAATCCCAAACTTGCCCAGGAGCCTGGGAGGATCAGATGCAGCAATTCACCTGAGTCCTGAAGTAAGGCCGGGGGCCTTGGGCCTGGAGTGAGGCAGGTGCTCTGGAATGCTTCTCTCCAGGGCATTTGCAATTTAAGAAGGGATCAAGTTCTTCTTTTTTTTTTTTACATCTTTATTGAAGTATAATTGCTTTACAATGGTGTGTTAGTTTCTGCTTTATAGCAAAGTGAATCAGTTATACATATACATATGTTCCTATATCTCTTCCCTCTTCCGTCTCCCTCCCTCCCACCTTCCCTATCCCACCTGTCTAGGTGGTCACAAAGCACCGAGCTGATCTCCCTGTGCTATGCGGCTGCTTCCCACTAGCTATCTATTTTACGTTTGGTAGTGTATATATGTCCATGCCGCTCTCTTGCTTTGTCACAGGATCAAGTTCTTACCAGGGCTTTTTTTTTTTTCAGACTAGAACCAGCAGGTGGGGTTGTATTGCTTCTGGTAGCAGTGCCGCTGAACTTGCCTATTCCACCGGTGTGCTCCCGTGCTCAGGTACAGGTGCAAAGTTGAAGCTAGTTACGGGACCCTAGTGAGTTTGAACCCTTGGCCTGTCTCTGTCAGTGAGGCTTTGGGGATGTCAGTTAATCTCACAGATCTTCTGGGGCTAGACAAAGTGTGCCTGCCTCATGGGATTGCAGGGAAGGTAACAGGAACTATTATAGGAAAAGAGGGGAAATCTGTAGAGCTAAATTTCACAAGGGTGTGTGTGCAAATTGGGTGCTTTTTGTAATGCTAACCATATTCTATCTGAATCATTTAGCACCATTATCTGGTGCATATTCTGGCTGATGAGATTTATGGGAAAATGTAGCTAGGCATGGCTGGAGATGGAAAATAGGATGGAGAGGCTAGTGTACAGTGGCTCTTAATTGAGATAATTTTGTAGTATATTTTGGTGACTTCGTAAGACAACATTAACACAACCTAAGAGGCTCTGTACAAGTGTCTGTCTCATGGGTTCCAGGTGGATATACAGGAGCTGGGAAAAGGACTGGGAGGGGGGAGGAGGGGAATGGTCTCACAAAAGTCCAGGCAGGCTTTTCTGGTCTTCTCCCTTGAGAAGATGAACATCATCCTGGGTGGTCCACAGGCTGCCTGTAAAAATCTGGGCATCAATGGGACCAAGGACCCTGTGAGGGGGGAGTCAGTAATACCCTGTATTAGTTTCCTATTGCTGCTCTAAAAAATACAACAAATTTAGTGGCTTAAAGCAACACACACTTATTCTCTTACAATTCTGGAGGTCAGAAGTCCTAGGATGGTTTCACTGGGGTAAAGTCAAGGTCTCAACAGGACTGGTTCCTTCTAGAGGCTCTGAGGGGAGATTCTATTTCCTAGCCTTTTCTAGCTTTTAGTAGCTGCCTTTATTCCTTACCTTGTGGCTCCTTTCTCCATCTTCAGAGGGCATCCCTCCAATCTGTGCTCATTACAGATGAGCTTCTCCTTTGACTCCAACTCTCTTGCCTTCATTACATCAGCTTCTCCTTTGACTCCAACTCTACTGCCTTCCTCTTATAAAGATCTTTGTGATGACATTGCCCATTCACTAATCTGGGATAATCTTCCCTTCTCAAGGTCCTTAATTAAATCCTCTCTGTAAAGTTCTTTTGGCCATGTTAGGAAACATTCAGAGGTTCTGGAGAATAGGACTTGGACACATTTGGAATTATGTTTCACTATTCAGCCTACCACATACATACCATTTAATGGCTACCAGAAGAACAAGTGAAAGAGCTGAATGTGGATTAAGAACAGAATGGGGTATCTGAGACATTTTACACTAAATTGGCTTGAGATCAATTCACTACATTTTAGTTTCCTAATGACCAATTTATCTAACTTTAAACTTGTACTGATAATTAAAAAGTTGTCTCTTTTAATGGTTTGAATGTCAATTGTCTATTTTTCAGTGCTTACTATTTTCTGCCAATTCTTCAAATGGTATGTCAACTTTAATTTTGAACTTCAGCAATTAAAACTTGATCATATTACATTAAGTCAAATTAGATTAAAATTTTAAAGGCTTAAGATAAAGGGATGAAGTTTTAACCAGTGATTTTTAGGAAGAAACAGACGAGGTTGTACTTATTTATTTATTGAAAATTTGAATTTTATTTAATTTATTTTTTTATGCAGCAGGTTCTTATTAGTTATCCATTTTATACATAATAGTGTACATATGTCACTAAGGAGGTTGTATTTAAATTAAAAATTTAAATTTAAAAGCATCTGAGAAAAAATTGATAGTAGTCCAAATTATCCCATAAGAAATGATGACATTTTAAATTTCAAACAACAGCCAACTGAGATGAAACAAACCAAGGCAGCAGAAAGAAAGTGAGGATGTCCAGAAGATTGGGTTATGATTTCTGTGACTAATGCCTCAACTTTGATACTCACTGACTGTAAAAACAAAATTGTTGTGGAAGCATTTTGTTTTTAATGGCTTTTTAAGAAAAATCCTGAAATGCTAAAGAGATTGGTAAAGTGAGAAATGAAGTGGAAGCCACAGGAAAAAACATATCACACAGTAACCTCAAGTTATTAAATTGTTAGAAAAGTTGGCTTGGATAGGGCAGACAGCAGAAGCAAGAAGAACTACAATCCTGCAGCCTGTGGAACAAAAACTACATTCACAGAAAGATAGACAAGATGAAAAGGCAGAGGGCTATGTACCAGATGAAGGAATAAGATAAAACCCCAGAAAAACAACTAAATGAAGTGGAGAGAGACAACCTTCTAGAAAAAGAATTCAGAATAATGATAATGAAGATGATCCAAGACCTCAGAAAAAGAATGGAGGCAAATATCGAGAAGATGCAAGAAATGTTTAACAAAGACCTAGAAGAATTAAAGAACAAACAAACAGAGATGAACAATATAATAACTGAAATGAAAAATACACTAGAAGGAATCAATAGCAGAAGAACTGAGGCAGAAGAACGGATAAGTGACCTGGAAGACAGAATAGTGGAATTCACTGCTGAGGAACAGAATAAAGAAAAAAGAATCAAAAGAAATGAAGACAGCCTAAGAGACTTCTGGGACAACATTAAACGCAACAACATTCGAATTATAGGGGTCCCAGAAGGAGACGAGATAGAGAAAGGACCCAAGATAATACTTGAAGAGATTATAGTCAAAAACTTCCCTAACATGGGAAAGGAAATAGCCACCCAAGTCCAGGAAGTTCAGAGTCCCATGCAGGATAAACCCAAGGAGAAACTCACCGAGACACATAGTAATCAAATTGGCAAAAATTAAAGCCAAAGAAAAATTATTGAAAGCAGCAAGGAAAAAATGACAAATAACATACAAATAGCATAAGGTTAACAGCTGACTTCTCAGCAGAAACTCTACAAGCCAGAAGGGAGTGGCATGACATATTTAAAGTGATGAAAGGGAAGAACCTACAACAAAGATTACTCTACCTGGCAAGGATCTCATTCAGATTCGATGGAGAAATCAAAAGCTTTACAAACAAGCAAAAGCTAAGAGAATTCAGCATCACCAAACCAGCTCTACAACAAATGCTAAAGGAACTTCTCTAAGTGGGAAACATGAAAGAAGAAAAGGACCTACAAAACCAAACCCAAAACAATTAAGAAAATGGTCATAAGAACATACATATAGATAATTACCTTAAACGTGAATGGATTAAATGCTCCAAACAAAAGACACAAGCTGGGCTTCCCTGGTGGCGCAGTGGTTGAGAGTCCGCCTGCCGATGCAGGGGACACGGGTTCGTGCCCCAGTCTGGGAAGATCCCGCATGCCACGGAGCGGCTGGGCCCGTGAGCCATGGTCGCTGAGCCTGTGCGTCTGGAGCCTGTGATCCGCAATGGGAGAGGCCACAACAGTGAGAGGCCCGCGTACCACACACACACACAAAAAGACACAAGCTTCTTGAATGGATACAAAACCAAGACCCATATATATACTGTCTACAAGAGACCCACTTCAGACCTAGGGGCACATAGAGAATGAAAGTGAGGGGATGGAAAAATATATTGCATGCAAATGGAAATCAAAAGAAAGCTCTAGTAGTAATACTCATATCATGTAAAATAGACTTTAAACTAAAGAATGTTACAAGAGACAAGGAAGGACACTACATAATGATCAAGGGATCAATCCAAGAAGAAGATATAACAATTATAAATATATATACACCCAACATAGGAGCACCTCAATACATAAGGCAACTGCTAACAGCTATAAAATAGGAAATCAACAGTAACACAATAATAGTGGGGAACTTTAACACCTTACTTACACCAATGGACAGATCATCCAAACAGAAAATTAATAAGGACACAAGCTTTAAATGACACAATAGACCAGATAGATTTAACTGATATTTATAGGACATTCCAACCAAAAACAGCAGATTACATTTTCTTCTCAAGTGCGCATGGATCATTCTCCAGGAGAGATCACATCTTGGGTCACAAATCAAGCCTCAGTAAAGTTAAGAAAAATGAAATCATATCAAGCATCTTTTCTGACCACAACACTATGAGATTAAAAATCAATTACAGGGAAAAAATGTAAAAAACAAACACATGGAGGCTAAACAGTATGTTAGTAAATAACCAAGAGATCACTGAAGAAATCGAAGAGGAAATAAAAAAATACCTAGAGACAATTGACAATGAAAATGTGATGATCCAAAAACTATGGGCTGCAGCTAAAGCAGTTCCAAGAGGGAAGTTTATAGCAATACATTCCTACCTCAAGAAAATGAAAAATCTCAAATAAACAGTCTAACCTTACACCTAAAGTAACTAGAGAAAGAAGAACAAAAAAAACCCAAAGTTAGCAGAAGGAAAGAAATCATAAAAATCAGAGCAGAAATAAATGAAATAGAAACAAAGAAAACAATAGCAAAGATCAATAAAACTAAAAGCTGTTTCTTTGAGAAGATAAACAAAATTGATAAACCATTAGACAGACTCATCAAGGAAAAGAAGGAGAGGACTCAAATCAATAAAATTAGAAATGAAAAAGGAGAGGTTACAACAGACACTGGAGAAATACAAAGCATCCTAAGAGACTACTACAAGCAACTCTATGCTAATAAAATGGACAACCTGGAAGAAATGGGCAAATTCTTAGAAAGGTATAACCTTCCACGACTGAACCAGGAAGAAATAGAAAATATGAACAAACAGATCACAAGCACTGAAATTGAAACTGTGATTAAAAATCTTCCTACAGACAAAAGTCCATAACCAGATGGTTTCACAGGTGAATTCTATCAAACATTTAGAGAAGAGCTAACACCCATCCTTCTCAAACTCTTCCAAAAATTGCAGAGGAAGGAATACTCCCAAACTCATTCTATGAGACCACCATCACCCCGACACCAAAATGAGACAAAGATACTACAAAAAAAAGAAAATTACAGACCAATATCACTGACAAGTATAGATGCAAAAATCCTCAACAAAATACTAGCAAACAGAATCCAACAACACATTAAAAAGATCATACACCATGATCAAGTGGGATTTATCCCAGGGATGCAAGGATTCTTCAATATATGCAAATCAATCAATGTGATAAACCATATTAACAAACTGAAGGAGAAAAAACATATGATCATCTCAATAGTTGCAGAAAAAGCTTTTGACAAAATTCAACACCCATTTATGATAAAAAATCTCCAGAAAGTGGGCATAGAGGGAACCTACCTCAACATAATAAAGGCCTTATATGACAAACCTGCAGCAAACATCATTCTCAATGGTGAAAAACTGAAAGCATTTCCTCTAACATCAGGAACAAGACAAAGATGTCCACTCTCACCACTATTACTCAACATAGTTTTGGAAGTCCTAGCCACGGCAATCAGAGAAGAAAATGAAATACAAATTGGAAAAGAAGAAGTAAAACTGTCACTGATTTGCAGATTACATGATACTATACATAGAGAATCCTAAAGACGCCACCAGAAAACTACTAGAGCTAATCAAGGAATTTGGTAAAGTTGTAGGATACAAAATTAATGCACAGAAATCTCGTTCATTCCTATACACTAATGATGAAAAATCTGAGAGAGAAATTAAGGAAACACTCCCATTTACCATTGCAGCAAAAAGAAGAAAATACCTACAAATAAACCTACCTATGGAGACAAAACACCTGTATGCAGATAACGATAAGACACTGATGAAAGAAATTAAAGATGATACAAATAGATGGAGAGATATACCAGGTTCTTGGATTGGAAGAATCAATATTGTGAAAATGACTATACTACCCAAAGCAATCTACAGATTCAATGCAATCTCTATCAAATTAGCAATGGCATTTTTTACAGAACTAGAACAAAAAATCTTAAACTTTGTATGGAGACACAAAAGAATCTGAATAGCCAAAGCAGTCTTGAGGGAAAAAAACAGAGCTGAAGGTATCAAGTTCCCTGACTTCAGACTATACTACAGAGCTACAGTAATCAAGACAATATGGTACTGGCAAAAAACCAGAAATATAGATCAATGGAACATGCTAGAAAGCCCAGAGATAAACCCACGCACCTATGGTCAACTAATCTATGACAAAGGAGGCAAGGATGTACAATGGAGAGAAGACAATCTCTTCAATATGTGGTGCTGGGGAAAGTGAACAGCTACATATAAAAGAGTGAAATTAGAACACTCCCTAACACCATACAAAAAAATAAACTCAAAATTGATTAGCGACCTAGATGTTTGACTGGACACTGTAAAAGTCTTAGAGGAAAACATAGGAAGAATACTCTATGACATACATCACAGTAAGATCTTTTTTGACCCAACTCCTAGAGTAGTGAAAATAAAAACAAAAATAAACAAATGACACCTAATGAAACTTCAAAGCTTTTGCACAGCAAAGGAAAGTATAAAGAAGACATAAAGACAACCCTCAGAATGGGAGAAAATATTTGCAAACGAACAACAGACAAAGGATTAACCTCCAAAATTAACCTCATGAAGCTCAATATTAAAAAAACAAACAAACAAATCCAAAAATGGGCAGAAGACCTAAATAGACATTTCTCTAAAGAAGACATACAGATGGCCAAGAAGCACATGAAAAGCTGTTCAACATCACTAATTATTAGAGAAATGCAAATCAAAACTACAATGAGTTATCACCTCACACCAGTTAGAATGGGCATCGTCAGAAAATCTACAAACAACAAATGCTGGAGAGAGTGTGGAGAAAAGGGAACCCTCTTGCACTGTTGATGGGAATGTAAATTGATACAGCCACTATGGAAAAGAATATAGAGGTTCCTTAAAAAACTAAAAATAGAATTACCATATGACCCAGCAATCCCACTACTGGGCATATACCCAGAGAAAACCATAATTCAAAAAGACACATGCACCCCAATGTTCATTGCAGCACTATTTACAATAGCCAGGTTATGGAAGCAGCCTAAATGCCCATTGACAGACGAATGGGTAAAGAAGATGTGGTACATATATACAATGGAATATTACTCAGCCATAAAAGCAATGAAATTGGGTCATTTGTAGAGATGTGGATGAACCTAGAGACTGTCATACAGAGTGAAGTAAGTCAGAAAGAGAAAAACAAATATCGTATATGAACGCATATATGTGGAACCTAGAAAAATGGTACAGATGAACTGGTTTGCAGGGCAGAAGTTGAGACACAGATGTAGAGAACAAACATATGGACACCAATGGGGAAAGCATGGTGTGATGAATTGGGAGATTGGGATTGACATATATACACTAATATGTATAAAATGGATAACTAATAAGAACCTGCTGTATAAAAAAATAAATAAAATAAAATTAAAAAAAAAAAGAAAATTTGTCTTGACAAAGTACTTGAAAAATTGGCAGAATGATCACAAACATGCTGAAATGTTGGCAAAACCAAAACAGGATGAAAGGAATCAGTATAAACTAAACAATTCTTGGGGGAGGCAAGCACTGGCATGCTGGTTATGGAATGATTTCTGAATTTTTATACAGTCTAAGAACATTTAAGGGTTTCTTTAAATGCTGCTATGAAGACAAAGTGAAATCTTGTTCATGAAACTATCGAAATCCTCCCAAACTACTAAAAGTGGTTCCATTGGAGACAAATGACTATAAGTTTATAAATAATTAAGAGAAGAAAGTTTTTTTGTAAAATGGTAAATTTGGTGAATTGATGATCTGACAAATTGTTTTTTGGCAAACTGAGCTTTTAGTTATTTAAGCTTCCATAAGCTGCCCTGCTTCCCTTGGTGACAGGGGTTTCTACTGGGGGTACCAAGTCGCTCAGTGGAACTGTAGGGAAGACCAGGACTGCCCTGGTTTCTCCGCACTTCCTGGGTCCTGCTGCCCATGAATGTGAGTGTTCCGGCAGCTTTCTCACTGTGGAGGTTTGGTCCTGTCCTACTAGGAAACCTCTCCCTCTGGTACCCAGCCCATCCAAACAATGCTTCTAGCGCATTCCTAACCCTTCATTGCACTTGTGATTTACATGTTTATGTCCTTAAACTAAACCTTAAAGCTCTCGGACAACGGTGATGCCTTAGCCAACGTTTTCTCTCCAGCCCCAAACCTGGTGTCTGGCACATTGTAAGTGCTTAAAGAGTGATTATTGAATGAATGGATAGATGTGGGAAAGATTTTTTATTTTAATAAATGTGTTATTTCTCCAACGCCTTTCTGCTAGATTCCACGTCCCTGTGCTTTCCTCTATTGTGGCAAGTATCACAGAGGTGTCTGTGCCCCTGTCCACCACCTCCTCACAGAAGCAGGGAAGCTTTCTCCTCATCTGTGCATTCCCAGGCCCAGCAGTAGTGGGCCCTTAACACATATTAGTCTAACTAATTATTTAATGATACCAAGTGAGCCCCCAAGTCTAGAAGGAAATTCCCTGGGTAAGGTGTTTCCAGCGTGACATTCCAGACTCCTTCGCAATGTCAAGATCTTCAAGTGAGTTCATTCTATTCATCTTAGCTTATTATTCATTATCTTTTGGCTGAGAAACAACCAATTTATTCAACAGCTTCTTCAGAACCTACTTCGTGCCGTAATTCTAAGCAATGGGCTACAGTTGTGAACAAAGGAGAAAAACTATTTCATAAGTGTTATAGTTCAGTAATTCCTTTTCTGTTTTCCTTCTAAGAGTAACATTATTGGAAACAACTGTTCCTATATTTTTCACTCCTACCATCTTTGTAACATGAGTGGGATTTCCCAGACTATCTTTCATATTTATCACTGCAATAAACACATTTAAAAAAATTCTAATTGCTTAGATCATCCATGAATATCTAGAATAATTCATCATCATTTCACATGTTTTCTCATTTCTCTTTTCACAGAAACAAATTATTCATATTAAAAACGTTGTTCTTCTCACTCTTCCCTTTTGCATTTTTCATTTAATATTTGAATATCCTGTATTGGTTCTTATAGTGATAAAGGGGACATGATTTTGTCATAATACAATCTAAAAAAAAAGCTGTTGATGTAAAACCCAAATTACATTTGGATAAATCAAGATGATGACTTCAGGTTTCTATAAATATTTCCTGAGTATTTTCCCAAAGGTCTTTTCTATAAATCCTTCTTCATGTTCCTGTAGAGGGTTATGTATAGTTTGATTATGGCACTTCATGCACAGCTGTTATTATTTACTTGTTTTCCTTCCTCACTAGACTGCAAGGATCTTACCTACATTTACACCCCTCGTGTGTAGTGCACTGAAAGTGCTCACTCAATGTTACTGCTGTGAAGGGATGAGTTCAAGGCTGCATTTTCACCTTCTTTAAAAATAATAATACCAGAAGCTAATGTTTACTGGCTGCATTCTGTGAGCCAAACATTAAGCTAGCTTCACTTCATGCATTATTTCATTGAATCCTCACTGCAGCTCTCTCTATAGTGCAGATATTATTATCCCCCACCCCATTCTACCAGAGAGGAAGCTATCAGAGACTCAGAGAGGTTAATTAACTTTCCCAAGGTTACAGAGCAATAAGGACAGAGTGGGATATGAGCCCATGTCTGATGAACCCAGAAGCTCATATTTCCACTTCTGCTACACCTCTAAGGTGGGTCAGTTCACCATAAGTTGAAACTGTTTAAAAAGACTCCCTCTACTAGTACTCTTTGTACGTAGGACACAGATGGCTACATCCATGGGCATAATATCTGGCAAGTGGCCTCAAAAACAAAAGCCAGTCCAAGGGGAGGAATGTGTATAGGAAACCAGAGATAGAGGAAAGTGGATGGCAAAATAAAGAGTCTGTCTATTTTGGTGCTAGATGGGGCATGAAAGTGAATTTTTAATCTAATCATTGTGATGTTTCTGGGTATTCATCCCTAAATGCCTAGTGATAATATCCTGATGATAAATGAGAATTTCCATCCTTTTTCTGTGTGAATGCTGTTCCAAAGATTCAGCCAAAACAAGGACAGAAAGATGAAAAGAAAGCAGAGACGTAAAGCAACCATTTAGACTAGGGTGTCTCAACCTTAGCATTAATGACATTTTGGGCTGTGTCATGGGTTGAGTTGTGTCCCCCCAAATTCATATGTTAAAGTCCTAACTCTTAGGACCTCAGAATGTGACCTTATGTGGAGATAAGGTCTTTACAGAGGTAGTCAAGTTAAATGAAGTCATTAGGGTGCCTTAATCCAATAAGACTGGTGACTCCAAAATTGGGGAAATTTGGACATGGAGACACACATGGAGGGAAGATGATTGAAGAGAAAGAAAGATGGCCATCTGCAAGCTGAAGACAGATGCTTCCCTCAGCCTCAGACAGAAGGAATATTGCCGTGTTTTCAGACTTCTAACCTACAGAACTGAGAGACAATAAGTGTCTGTTATTTAAGGCACCCAATCTGTGTTACTTTTTTAAAATTTAATTTTTATTTTATATTGGAGTATAGTTGATTTACAATATTTTGTTAGTTTCAGGTGTACAGCAAGGTGATTCAGTTATATATATAAATATATCCATGCTTTTCCAGATTCTTTTCCCATAAAGGTTATTACAGAATACTGAGTAGAGTTCCCTGTGTTATATAGTAAGTCCTTGTTGACTATCTACTTCATTTATAGTAGCATGTATATATTAACCCCAAACTTCTAATTTATCCCTTCCCCCTCCATCTTTTCCCTTTGGTAGCCATTGTATGTGGAATCTTGAGGAAACTTGCACAAGCTTTTAGATAGCTTCATCCACCAGAGGGCAGACAGCAGAAGCAAGAAGAACTGCAATCCTGCAGCCTGTGGAATGAAAACCACAATCACAGAAAGTTAGACAAAATGAAAAGGCAGAGGACTATGTTGCAGCTGAAGGAACAAGATAAAACCCCAGAAAAACAACTAAATGAAGCACCTTCCAGAAAAAGAATTCAGAATAATGACAATGAAGATGATCCAGGGTCTTGGAAAAAGAATGGAGGCAAAGATTGAGAAGATGCAAGAAATGTTTAACAAGGACCTAGAAGAACTAAAGAACAAACAGAGATGAACAATACAATAACTGAAATGAAAAATACACTAGAAGGAATCAATAGCAGAATAACTGAGAGAGAAGAACGGATAAGTGACCTGGAAGACAGAATGGTGGAAATCACTGCTGCGGAACAGAATAAAGAAAAAAGAATGAAAAGAAATGAAGACAGCCTAAGAGACCACTGGGACAACATTACATGCACCAACATTCACATTATAGGGGTCCCAGAAGGAGAAGAGAGAGAGAAAGGACCCGAGAAAATATTTGAAGGAATAATAGCTGAAAACTTCCCTAACATGGGAAAGGAAATAGTCACCCAAGTCCAGGAAGCACAGAGAGTCCCAGGCAGGATAAACCCAAGGAGGAACTTGCCAAGACACATAATAATCAAACTGACAAAAATTAAAGACAAAGAAAAAAATATTAAAAGCAACAAGGGGAAAATGACAAATAACATACAAGGGAACTCCCATACAGTTATCAGCTGATTTCTCAGCAGAAACTCTGCAAGGCAGAAAGGTGTGGCACAATATATTTAAAGTGATGAAAGGGAAGAACCTACAACCAAGAATACTCTACCCAGCAAGGCTCTTATTAAGATTTGATGGAGAAATCAAAAGCTTTACAGACAAGCAAAAACTAAGAGAATTTAGCACCAACAGACCAGCTTTGCAGCAAATGCTAAAGGAGTTCCTTTAGGTAGGAAAGAGGTTAGTAACTTAAAAAACAACAAAACAAAACAAAACAAAAAAAAACCTTTTACATATATAGACTACTATATCAAAGCCTCAGACCCCAAAACTACAATAGATACACACACACACACAAAAAGCAATCAAAACACAACACTAAAGATGGTCATCAAACCACAAGAGAAGAGAACAAAAGAGGAAGGCAAGAAAAAAGACATAAAAACAAACCCAAAACAATTTAAAAAATGGCAATAGGAATACACATATCAATAATTACCTTAAATGTAAATGGATTAAATGCACCAAGAAAAAGACATAGACTGGCTTAGTGGTTATAAAAACAAGACACATATATAAGCTGTCTACAAGAGACCCACCTCAGACCTAGGGACAACATACAGACTGAAAGTGAGGGGATGGAAGAAGGTATTCCACACAAATGCAAATCAAAAGAAAGCTGGAGTAGCAATTCTCGTATCAGACAAAATAGACTTTAAAATAAAGACTCTTATAAGAGACAAAGAAGGACACTACATAATGATCAAGTGATCAATCCAAGAAGAAAATATAACAATTGTAAATATATATGCACACAACATAGGAGCACCTCAATATATAAGGCAAATACTAACAGCCATAAAGAGAGAAATCAACAGTAACACAATGATAGTGGGGGACTTTAACACCCCACTTTCATCAAGGGATAGATCATCCAGACAGAAAATCAATAAGGAAACACAGGCCTGAAATGACACATTAGACCAGATGGAGTCAATTGATATTTATGGAGCATTCCATCCAAAAACAGCAGAATACACATTCTTCTCAAGTGCACATGGAACGTTCTCCAGGACTGACCACATGCTGGGCCACAAGGTGAACCTCGGTAAATTGAAGAAAATTTAAATTTAAATCATATCAAGCGTGATCTTTTCTGATCACGATGCTATGAGATTAGAAATAAACTACAAGAAAAAACTATAAAAAACACAAATATGTGGAAGCTAAACAATATGCTACTAAACAACCAATGGGTCACTGAAGAAATCAAAGAGGAAATAAAAAAATACCTAGAGACAAATGAAAATGAAAGCACAATGATCCAAAACCTACGGCATGCAAAAAAGCAGTTCTAAGAGGGAAGTTTATAAGAATACAATCTTACCTTAAGAAACAAGAAAAATCTCAAATAAACAACCTCACCTTACACCTAAAGCAACTAGAGAAAGAAGAACAAACAAAACCTAAAGTTACTAGAAGGAAAGAAATCATACAGATCAGAGCAGAAATAAATGAAATAGAGACAAAGAAAACAATAGCCAAAATCAACAAAATTAAAAGCTGGTTCTTTGGAAAGATAAACAAAATTGATAAACCTTTAGCCAGACTCATCAAGAAAAAAAGGGAGAGGACTCAAATCAATAAAATTAGAAATGAAAAAGAAGTTACAACAGACACCACAGAAATACAAAAGATCATAAGAGACTACTCCAAGTAACTGTATGCCAATAAAATGGACAACCTAGGAGAAATGAACAAATTCTTAGAAAAGTACCACTTTCCAAGACTAAACCAGAAATAGAAAATATGAACAGACCAATCACAAGCACTGAAATTGAAACTGTGATTTAAAAACTCCCAAAAAACAGAAGTCCAGGAACTGATGGCTTCACAGGTTATTTCTGTCAAACATTTAGAGAAGAGCTAACACCTATCCTGAAACAGTTCCAAAAAATTACAGAGGAAGGAAAACTCCCAAACTCATTCTGAGGCCACCATCACCCTGATATCAAAACCAGACAAAGATACCACAAAAGAAGAAAATTACAGGCCAATATCACTGATGAACATAGACACAAAAATCCTCAACAAAATACTAGCAAACAGAATCCAACAATACATTAAAAAGATCATACACCATGATCAAGTGGGATTTATCCCAGGGATGCAAGGGTGTTTCAATATCCACAAATCAATCAGTGTGATACACCACATCAAGAAACTGAAGAGTAAAAACCATAGGATCATCTCAATAGTTGCAGAAAAAGCTTTTGACAAAATTCAGCACCCATTTATGATAAAAACTCTCCAGAAAGTGGGTATAAAGGGAACATAACTCAACATAATAAAGTCCATATATGACAAACCTGCAGCTAACATCATACTCAATGGTGAAAAGCTGAAAGCATTTCCTTTAAGATCAGGAACAAGACAAGGATGTCCGCACCCACCACTCATATTCAACATAGGTTTGGAAGTCCTAGCTACAGCAATTACAGAAGAAAAAGAAATAAAAGGAATCCAAACTGGAAAAGAAGAAGTTAAACTATTACTCTTTGCAGATGACATGATACTATACATAGAAAATGCTAAGGATGCTACCAGAAAACTACTAGAGCTCATCAATAAATTTGGTAAAGTTGCAGGTTACAAAATTAATCCACAGAAATCTGTTAC
Source organism: Mesoplodon mirus (assembly GCF_964341445.2). Lineage (NCBI taxonomy): Eukaryota > Metazoa > Chordata > Mammalia > Artiodactyla > Ziphiidae > Mesoplodon > Mesoplodon mirus. The sequence continues at coordinate 54,141,977 of NC_138987.1, read as the reverse complement.
ATTCCTATACATTAACAACAAAAGATCCAAAAGAGAAATTCAAGAAACAATCGCATTTACCATCGTATCAAAAAGAATAAAATACCTAGGAATAAACCTACCTAAGGAGACAAAAGATCTGTACTCTGAAAACTATAAGATGCAGATGAAATAAATCAAAGATACACAAACAGATGGAAAGATATACCGTGTTCTTGGACTGGAAGAATCAATATTGTCAAAATGACTATACTACCCAAGGCAATCTACAGATTCAATGCAATCCCTATCAAATTCCCAGTGGCGTTTTTTCACAGAACTAGAACAAAAAAATCTTAAAATTTGTATGGAGACACAAAAGACCCCAAATAGCCAAAGCAATCTTGAAAAAGAAAAACAGAGCCGGAGGAATCAGGTTCCGTGACTTCAGACTATACTACAAAGCTATAGTCATCAAAACTGTATGGTACTGGCACAAAAATAGAAATATATAGATCAATGGAACAGGATAGAAAGCCCAGAAACAAACCCATGCACCTATGGTCTATTAATCTATGACAAAGGAGGGAAGACTACACAACAATGGAAAGACAGTCTCTTCAACAAATGGTGCTGGGAAAACTGGACAGCTACATGTAAAAAAAAATGAAATTAGATCATTCTTTGACACCATACACAAAAATAAACTCAAAATGGATTAAAGACCTAAAGGTGAGACCGGACATTATCGAACTCCTAGAGGAAAACATTGGCAGAACACTCTCTGACATAAATCACAGCAAGATCTTTTACAATCTGTCTCCCAGAATAATGGAAATAAAAACAAAAATAAACAAATGAGATCTAATTAAAATCAAAAGCTTTTTCACAGCAAAGGAAACCATAAACAAAACAAAAAGACAACCCACAGATTGGGCGAAAATATTTGCAACTGATGTGACCAACAAGAGATTAGTCTCCAAAATTTGCAAACAATTCATGAAGCTTAATATCATCAAAACAAACAACCCAATCAAAAAGTGGCCAAAAGACCTAAATAGACATTTCTCCAAAGAAGACATACAGATGGCCAAGACACACAGGAAAAGATGCTCAACATCGCTAATTATTAGAGAAATGCAAATCAAAGCTACAACGAGATATCACCTCACACCAGTCAAAATGGCTATCATCAAAAAATCCACAAACAATAAATGCTGGAGAGGGTGTGGGGAGAAGGGAACCCTCCTACACTGGTGGTGGAAATGTAAATTGGTACAGCCACTATGGAAAACAGAATGGCGGTTTCTTAAAAAACTAAAAATAGAGCTACCATATGATCCTGCAATCCCACTCCTGGGCATATATCTGGAAAAAAAACGTGGTCTGAAAGGATACATGCACTCTAGTGTTCATTGCAGCACTGTTTACAATAACCAAGACATGGAAGCAACTTTTTTTTTTTTCGGTACACGGGCCTCTCACTGTTGTGGCCTCTCCTGTTGCGGAGCACAGGCTCTGGACGCACAGGCTCAGTGGCCATGGCTCATGGGCCCAGCTGCTCCGCGGCATGTGGGACCTTCCTGGACCGGGGCACGAATCCATGTCCCCTGCATCGGCAGGTGGACTCTCAACCACTGCACCACCAGGGATGCCCATGGAAACACCTTAATGTCCATTGACAGAGGAATGGCTAAAGACATGGTACATATATACAATAGAATATTACTAAGCCACTAAAAAGAATGAAATAATGTCATTTGCAGCAACATGGATGGACCTAGAGACTGTTATACTGAGTGAAGTAAGTTAGAGAGAGAGCAATATCATATGATATCCCTTATATGTAGAATTTTAAAAGAAATGATTGTATCATTTAAATAAATAAAACTACCCAAGGTAGTTTAAATAAATAAAACAACCCATTCAAATAAATACACTTATTTACAAAACAGAAACTGACTCACAGACTTAGAGAACGAACTTATGGTCAGCAGGGGGGGACATGTGGCTAATTTTTAACTAAAATTAATTAAAGCTCGAAACATACAAAAATAAATAAATAAGCACAATATATGGAATCTTAAAAAATGAACTTATTTACAAACCAGAAACAGACTCACCAACTTCAAAAACAATCTGTGGTACTTTGTTACTGCAGCCCTAGCAAACCAACAGGTTTCATAACTCTTTGTTGTGAGGGGCTGGCCTGTGTATTGCAGAATGTTTGGCAACACCCCAGGCCTCTACCCACTAGATGCCACTAGTACCTCCTTCCCTCAGTTGTGACAACCCACAAAATCTCCCACCACGGCCAAATATCTCCTTGGGGCAAACAGACTAGACTCTCTGTGGCCTTGAGGCAGTTGTTGGTCTCACACATCAAAGGCACATCCACTGCCAATTTCCCAGCTCTCTGCAGGCCCTGGTGATTTCCCAAACAGAGCAAAATACTTCATTTAGAACATTTAACTTCATCTGAATAGGGACCACTCACAAAGTATGCTATATAATGGGGAAAAAATTCTAATTAGTTGGAGATCTAGAAAAGATTCTTTAAATCCCTCAATCATCCTCAAGGAAAACATGGGATTTCCTTTTTCTTAAATGTGGACAGTGCTTCCTCTGAAGACAAGGAATTTGTCGATGTCCCCCTTTTGTACAAGTGCAAGCCTTACCATTCTACAGGAGCAATCAAAGAAGGAAAATGATGCTTCTGTGCTATTAAAGGGCAAACACGTCCCTGCCTCAGTATGAAAGGTGTAGGAGAGGGGTGTAAAGAGGTAGTGGAGGGCTATGTAAGTATTTTAATAACCTAGCACAACTGCTTAGATTATGTCACTATTTATTCACATGTGAGTAGTTAGTTGTAATGAATGGAGCAGGACAGAAACAAACAGCAGTAGGCATATGGGTGATGTGGCTAAATCCTTTTTACATCCTTTAATTCTGGAGGGATTCTAAAAGGGCACATCTTCAGAGCTGCTGTAATTATATTTTTCTCACTGCATGAACTCTTCCTGATGGCAATGCTGCCAGTTATATTCAGGTGATGAATTTTTTCCAGCAGGTCAATACATCATATTAAACAACAGAAAACTCTTTCTCTTTTGCTAATAGTTCAAGCATTTTGACAAGGTCTCGATGATAAACCTGTAAGAGATCGTTTCAAGTAGGGCCACCTACAAATTTAATTAATTGCAATCTTTACTTGACAGTACTAGTTCATAATTGATCAGGCATTATTTGGTTTTCCTTTTTTCTCATATTTTAAATGTCTTTGCTTCTTTCTGTCCTTGTGCACACATATGTATACACTATATTTCTCTTCTTCTGTGTCATTGTTTTATCATGACTTAAAACTGGAAGTAAATACTTCTTTACCTCTGAAACAGATGCACTGATCCCTGTCTGCCCATCTCATAGGATTGTGAGAATCAGGATAAAATATGCAAAAATGGTTTATAAACCATCAAGTGCTTCAGCATGGAAGATACTATTGTCATTGCTACATCCCAGTGAATAGAGGGGTCAAAGACCTATGAAAGTTTAGAGTTGGGGGGATTAGTGACCCAAGTCTCTTAGGAGTCAATTAAGTTCTGGAAGGAAACTTAGAGACATGTGTCTTCAGCCCACCAGGATTGGATTTAGCCTCCTCAAGTAGAAGTGTATAAGCCTATACTTCTGAAAGAGTTGTTTTCCAAAGATTTGTAATTTACAGCATAGGAATTGTTAAACACTGACATAATCTGATTTTTCTTACTCAGGCTTTACCTTACAGTGTGAAACAAAACATATGAGGTCTTATATAGGGGCTTTGTAGGCAGGACACTTGCTTTTTAGGGGGTCTTGAAGAGTGATAGACATTTTCCAGGCAGAGGAAGGGAAAAAGAGCTTTTACAAAGAAACCAGGGCACCAAACCAAAGACAAGGAGGAAAGCTACAACAGTAGGAGGGCCAGGCTGGGGGACTGGGTGGTGATGGGTGGGGATGGGCGCTCATGCAGGAACAGCACAGGCCTCTGTCTTTCTCATCTTCCTAGGCCTTGTCAATCCTACCCAACATCTCCAATGAGGGCTGGTTCCCCCTATCCAATCCCCACTGCTGCTCTGGTGGCAACATTACTGCCGTTGGCCATTCACTGCTTCTCTAGCACTCTCTTTGTAAGGTGTTCAAGGCAAGTATGCTTCTTTTCCCCATTGTACAAAAAAAGAAAACTCAAAAGATTAAAACATGGATAACAGGGTCTCAAAGAGATATTTGTCCACTCATATTCAGAGCAGCATTATTCATAATAGCTAAAAGGTGGAAGCAACCCAAGTGCCCATTGACAGATGAATGGACAAACAAAATGTGCTCTAAACATACAATGGAATATTATTTGGCCATAAAAAAGGAAGGAAGCTCTGACACATGCTGCAACATGGATGAACCTTGAAGACATAGGCTAAGTGAAATAAACCAGTCACAAAAGCACAGATGCTCTGTGATTCCACTTATATGAGGTGTCTAGAGTAGTCAAATTCATAAAACAGAAAGTAGATGGTGGTTGCCAAGGACTGGGAGGAGGGGGATATGGGGAGTTGCATTTAATGGGCATTGAGTTTCAGTTCTCCAATATGGAGAACAGAATGGCAGTTTCTTAAAAAACTAAAAATAGAGCTACCATATGATCCTTCAATCCCACTCCTGGACATATATCCAGAGAAAACCATAATTCGAAAAGATACATGCACCCCAATGTTCATTGCAGCACTTTTTACAATAGCCAGGACATGGAAGCAACCTAAATGTCCATCGACATAGAGATGGATAAAGAAGATGTGGCACATATATACAATGGAATATTACTCAGCCATAAAAAGAAACGAAATTGAGTTATTTGTAGTGAGGTGGATGGACCTAGAGTCTGTCATACAGAGTGAAGTAAGTCAGAAAGAGAAAAACAAATACCGTATGCCAACACATATACATGGAATAAAAAAAAAAGTCATGAAGAACCTAGGGAAAAGATGGGAATAAAGACACAGACCTACTAGAGAATGGACTTGAGGACATGGGGAGGGGGAAGGGTAAGCTGGGAAAAAGTGAGAGAGTGGTAGTGTATATATGGACATATATACACTACCAAATGTAAAATAGATAGCTAGTGGGAAGCAGTTGCATAGCACAGGGAGATCAGCTCGGTGCTTTGTGACCAGCTAGAAGGGTGAGATAGGGAGGGTGGGAGGGAGGGAGATGCAAGAGAGAAGAGATATGGAGATATATGTATATGTACAACTGATTCACTTTGTTATAAAGCAGAAACTAACACAATATTGTAAAGCAATTATACTCCAATGAAAACGTTCAAAAAAAAAAACTGAATTACTGTGATGTAAAGCAGAAATTAACACAACCTTGTAAATCAACTATACTTCAATTAAAAAAAAAGTCCTGCTCAAAATCTCTGGCCTGTTCCTTGACCCTTGTGCAACTCAACCTTACTCATACTGTGTTGCTGCTATTGACAAAAATTCAATTAACGATCAAGTTGAGAAGAAAAAAAGGGAGTATTATTCAAGCCAAACTGAGGATTATAACCTGGGAGACAGAAAGCTCTGAAATTGTTTTGCCTGTTAGAAGTCCAGGAAGTCCAATACAGTCATGTACATTTTTGAGACAAAGGATCGTACATCAAAATGAGATCCTGATGTTTTACATAAAGTTCACTAAGAATACATAGTCTAGGTAAGCATGTACAAAGCCAGCAGCAAGTCACCATGACCCCCTACAGAGCTGGGGAAAAGAACCCTATTCTTTTTTTTTTTTTTTTAATGAATTTGATGAGAGAGCACAATCACTACCTTGATCTTTTTTTCTAAAAATTAATTAATTTATTTATTTTTGGCTGCGTTGGGTGTTTGTTGCTGCTCACGGGCTTTCTCTAGTTGCATCGAGTGGGGGCTACTCTTTGTTGCAGTGCGCGGGCTTCTCATTGCAGTGGCTTATCTTGCTGTGGAGCACGGGCTGTAGGCCCGTGGGCTCAGTAGCTGTGGCTCGCATGCTCTAGAGGGCAGGCTCAGTAGTTGTGGCCCTCAGGCTTAGTTGCTCCACGGCATGTGGGATCTCCCCGGACCAGGGCTTGAAACTGTGTCCTCTGCATTGGCAGGTGGATTCTTAACCACTGTGCCATCAGGGAAGTCCAAGAATGCTATTCTTTTAAGAAGTTACATTGCTAACTTCAGAAGAATGGGGGGAAAATATCTTTAAGGGGAGAAAAAAAGATCTTTAAGGGGAAAATAAAAAGATCTTTATGGTTAAACAGACACTCCTGTCTTTGAGGAGCTCAGGTTAATGAATAATGCAGATGCACACTGTACATTAAGGAGGGAGGGTGGAGCCCCAAACAGACACAGAGAGAGAATTTTATGTTTAATTTTTCTTGTCCTGCCTTAAAATATAAATATTATTTCATCACTGCTAAGAGGACTCCTGGGTCGTTGGAGTGAGCAGCTGCAGTGTTGGTTTTGCCCGTTTTACTGGTACCCGTCTCCAAGCATCATCTTAGCCAAGCTTTCCTGCGACTCACCCACTTTCCCAGTGCTGTGCCTTGTCCGGATTCCTTCCTGCTCTGCAGCAGGCCTTGCCCCTTTCTCTCTCCCCAGTTCGGAGCATGTCCGTCCCCCATCTGGATGCCCTGATGTCAGGGGTGGAGAGGGCCCCCCTGGGGGGAGCATGCTGGGGATCAGAGCCTGCACTGCTCTTGCATCAAAAAACCTGGGTTTGACTCCTACCCTCTCTGTTTCCTGTTCTGCTGAGTCCTACCTTGTAAGATTGTTCTGAGAACAAGATGAGATGATATAAGTAAAGTGCTTAGTGCCATAGCAGATCAAGTCCCTCTTGTCATCAGTGTCACTGTGATTTTGAACAAGCCACTTAACCTTTCAACATCCTCATCTAAAAAAAGGAACGGGTGGGGTTTGGCTAACTTTGAAGGTTTTCTTCAGGGTCAGCTTTCAAGGACTATTTGGTTTTAATAAGTACAAAATGGAATAGTAACAACTCCTTACAAGGTCGCGGTGCAAATGATGTATTTTGGGAAATGCTTGCAAACTATAAATCACGTCCACCTGTGGTGGGTTTGGCCATTTGGTTAGAAGGATGGGAGCAGGTCGGGTGGGGAGCAGCCACAGACAGGCTGTGGGTGCTGCTGTGTCTGATGGCTCACACTAGGGCTGCTCAGGCCACCTGTGAATGAGACCCCTGTCTTCAGTTTTCTCTGTAGGGAAATATATAGGGTAGCAGCCTCCTGGAACCCTCTATGTCAGTGGGGTATCAAGATCAACTACCAGAACGGAAAGAACTGAGGAAGCATGCCATTCCTCCACAAACAGACTAGTTTTTCCTTCTCATTGGGCTTAGGGGGCTAAATTGGAGGAGATAACTGTTGGAGGTGATAAAGAGGTTGCTCTGTATCACCTCCTTAGAGTTTGGGTTGCTCCCCAAACTCTGAGAGGCCAAATTCTCAGCGTGCGAATTAAAAGATGAATCCTTAGAGAGTGCCGTTCTGATTCATCATCATCTGGCTCTAATGCCCATCAACCAAGGTGGCACACAGCAAGCTCTTTACCTTCTATGAAAATAGTGGTAGTGAGATTACTTTTTTTTTTTTTTTTTTTTTGCGGTACGCGGGCCTCTCACTGTTGTGGCCTCTCCCATTGCGGAGCACAGGCTCCGGACGCGCAGGCCCAGCGGCCACGGCTCACGGGCCCAGCCGCTCCGCGGCATGTGGGATCTTCCCGGACTGGGGCGCGAACCCGCGTCCCCCGCATCCGCAGGCGGACTCTCAACCACTGCGCCACCAGGGAAGCCCCGAGATTACTTTTAACAGCATTACTAGTGAGGATGATGATGATGATGGCAAACGATAGACTCTACTAGCTACCGTTTTAAGGGCTTTACATACATTACCATTGAAACCCTAAAAGAGTATTCAGATATTTAGGTGTTATCACTCTCAATTCCTAGGACATAGTGCCAAAGCCTAAAGCGGTTAAACAAAGGGCCTCAATTTTCCAGGAAAGCTGATCTTGAAGTCTTAAGTGGGAGTCAGACAAGAAAGTTTGTTGCCATCTCCCAAATGACACTGACCTTGTATGGGAGTTGTCAGCTCTGCTGGGAAGGCCTTCCTCCCCATCCAGTGTCCTTTTTGGACTTCTGCTTCTATCATTTAAAACTGCACATATTTACATTGCTAAAATATAGTAACATACTTCTCTATTCTGGTAGAGGTAGTACATTTAGATTTGATCAGTCTATTTTCATTAAATTTTTAGTAATTTAGAGGAATGCAAAAACGATTTGAAGCAGGCATCAGGAACCCATACATCTGAACAGGTTCTATTTCTTTTCTTTCTTTTTTTAGAAAGTATTTATTGGAGTATAGTTGATTTACAATGTTGTGTTACTTTCTGCTGTGCAGAAAAGTGAATTAGCCATACATATACATATATCAACTCTTTTTTAGATTCTTTTCCCATATAGGTCATTACAAAGCATTGAGAACAGTTCCCTGTGCTATATACAGTAAGTAGGCCCTTATTAGTTATCTATTTTATATATAGTAGTGTGTATATGTCGATCCCAATCTCCCAATTTATCTTTCCCTCCACTTCCCCCGTGGTGTCCATAAATTTGTTTTCTACATCTGTGAGTCTATTTCTGTTTTGAAAATAGTGTTCATTTGTACCATTTTTTTAGATTCCACATATAATTAATATCATATGTTTGTCTTTGTCTGACTTACTTCACTCAGTATGACAATCTCTAGGTCCATCCATGTTGTTGCAAATGACATTATTTTGTTCTTTTTTATGGTTGAGTAATAGTTCATCGTATATATGTATCACATCTTCTTTATCCACCTCTATGTCGATGGACATTTAGGTTGCTTCCATGTCCTAGCTATTGTAAAAAGTGCTGCAATGAACATTGGGGTGCATGTATCTTTTCAAATTATGGTTTTCTCTGGATATATGTCCAGGAGTGGGATTGAAGGATCATATGGTAGCTTTATTTTTAGTTTTTTAAGAAACTGCCATTCTGTTCTCCATATTGGTTGTTCTAATTTACATTCTCACCAACAGTGTAGGAAGGTTCCCTTTTCTCCACACCCTCTCCAGCATTTATTGTTTGTAGATTTTTTGATGATGGCTATTCTGACTGGTGTGAGGTGATACCTCACTGTAGCTTTGATTTGCATTTCTCTAATAATTAGTGATGTTGAGCATCTTTTCATGTGCTTTTTTGGCCATCTGTATGTCTTCTTTGAAGAAATGTCTATTTAAATCTTCTGCCCATTTTTTGATTGGGTTGTTTGCTTTTTTGATATTGATCTTCATGAGCTGTTTGTATGTTTTGGAGATTAATTCCTTGTTGTTTGCTTCATTTGCAAATATTTTCTCCCATTCTGTGGGTTGTCTTTTTGTCTTGTTTATGGTTTCCTTCACTGTGCAAAAGCTTTGAAGTTTAATTAGATCCCATTTGTTTATTTTTGTTTTTACTTTCATTACTCTAGAAGGTGGATCAAAAAAGATCTTGCTGTGATTTATGTTAAAGAGTGTTCTACCTATGTTTTCTTCTAAGAGTTTTATAGTGTCCAGCCTTACATTTAGGTCTTTAATCCATTTTGAGTTTATTTTTGTGTATGGTATTAGGGAGTGTTCTGATTTCATTCTTTTATGTGTAGCTGTCCAGTTTTCCCAGCACCACTTATTGAAGAGACTGACTTTTCTCCGTTGTATATTCTTGCCTCCTTTGTCATAGATAGGGGACCATAGGTGGGTGGGTTTATCTCTGGACTTTCTATCCTAAACAGGCTCTATTTCTTACTAGTTTTGTCATCTGAGGCCAAACTGTTCCCTTCTCTCCACCTTGATTTCCTCATCTGTAAGTGGAAATAAATTATTTCTTCATAGGGTGATGATGAAGCACCATTGAAACAATGGGCCTAAAAGTTCTTTGTAAAGAGTAAATTCTCATAAAAAGACATGTTATTCTTAGTTCTTGGAGGAAAAACTTTTATTCTTATTTTCTTATCACCAAATCAATACTAGTTCACATCATTATTATTCACATCCATGATAATAAGAAAAAAAAGCTGTAATCTTTTCATGCAGAAATAGCAGTTAACACTTTAATATAGATCCTTTGAGACCTTTTATTAAAATGAAAGGTGCTCTTGTTATTGTGATTATAATTTTGTAAAAACAGATGCTGAAGAGGTGGGGAAAGGGGAGAATTTGAGGGCAGTAGGTTGACCATGTGGGAGAGGGTGCTGAGAGTGGACAGTGGACACATCCTTTCAGAAGCCTCCACTCTGGCAGTGAGTTGAATAATCAGATAAAGCAGTTAGTTAAAACAGGGAAACAGTGAAAATGGAAATCATTTTGAATATTTTACTAAAGTAAAACACATTTTTTAAAAAAAGTAAAATGTAAAATATAACTTCATTTGACAATACTTTGAAGGGACGAGACCTCTTCTTTTTTTTTTTTTTTTTTTTTTGCTGTACATGGGCCTCTCACTGTTGTGGCCTCTCCCGCTGCGGAGCACAGGCTCCGGACACGCAGGCTCAGCAGCCATGGCTCACGGGCCCAGCCGCTCCGCAGCATGTGGGATCTTCCCAGACCGGGGCACGAACCTGTGTCCCCTGCATCGGCAGGCGGACTCTCAACCACTGCACCACCAGGGAAGCCCGAGACCTCTTCTTTAAGTATGTGACAGCTGATGGGAGTCCTGTGTGGATTTTTTAAAAGGTAAAAGTTGACACAAGGTCACTGTTTTCTAGTTCCAACATCTTTAAAGTAGGGAGAGAACTCAGAAAGAGTTGGGAATCAATCTGAGTTCAGAATTCTTCTAGATTAAACAAAATTTCCCAAATTTTTACATTTGTCTGGCCTGTGTCAAACTCTCAGATTTTGCTTTTGATTTGTTTTTTAAGGTATTGATACTTTCTTGTTACTGTTTATTAGAAGAATTCAGTTTGGATTTTACACAATAACAATTCTTTTCCTCAGTCATATTTCCTTGCTTTACATAGTTACAAAAACAAGTACAACTGGCCAAACCAGTTTGTGGGCAACAATATCTGACTCTTGGTGAACCTAAATCGTGGCGGCAGAAGTGGCCCAGGGACCCTGAGTCCTGCCCGTGGACACAAGCATTCGCTCTGCCATCAGACAGAATGTTTAACTGAGAGCAAGGCACACATCGGTCAACCCAGCTTTGAAGGTTTCTGATATACTGTAAATACAGAAAAATGATTGTGTCCAGGAGGATGCTTTTGCTACAAGTAACATAAACCTGGACTCAAGCTGTTTTTTTAAAAATAAGGAGATTAATTTTCTCAAATAACAGGCAGGTTAGAAGTAAGATGGTTTTCCATGCTGATGGATTCAGGGATTTCACAGTGACATGGAGGTCCCACATTATTTCCACCTCCCCACACCACTATTCACAACATCAGCTTCATCTTGAAACTGTGGCCAGCAGCTGGGGCCTCAGGTTTCCTCTCTTTTATTAAGTGGGAGTGAGGAACAACAGGTATCCACCCAGGAATCAGGTCATTCCACTCCACCTGACTGGCCCAACTTGGGCCCCATGACCACCCCGGACTTCCTTTTTTTTTTTTTTTTTTTTTTTTGTGCGGTACACGGGCCTCTCACTGTTGTGGCCTCTCTCGTTGAGGAGCACAGACTCTGGATGCGCAGGCTCAGTGGCCATGGCTCATGGGCCCAGCCGCTCCGCGGCATGTGGGATCTTCCCGGACCGGGGCACGAACCCGTGTCCCCTGCATCGGCAGGAAGACTCAACCACTGCGCCACCAGGGAAGCCCCCGGACTTCTTAATAACCATCTTCAGAGGAGTGGCATGTGCTGGTTGGTTTGAACGTCAGCATCCATTCCTGGAGCTGCAGATAAATTCAGTTTCCCATTTCCGTGAATCCCAGGAGCTGTGTGAACACCTGAACAAAACTGGATTCTATTCAATGTCATATGTGTAGATTTACCTTTTTTCATTTAATAGTTGCACAATATTCTATTGTATGAACAGTTTATTTAATCATAGTATATTTCAACAACAGTGCCTGAAACATAAAAAGCTCTCCACAAGTACTTGTTATTATTATTTATAAACATACAAATATTTCCATATTTCCTAATTTATACTTTCTGTTTCCTAAAACTGTTTGTGTTTTCTCTTCTTATTTTAATGTAAAAATTTCTAGAACTATGTGTATTTGAAAGAATAAACTTTAGCTTTCACTTATCAAGTCAAACCCCCCCAAAACCCCCCCAAAAACCCCTGGATTCTACTACAGAAGAGGAAAGAGAAAAGGACGCTGGCAGAGATGTAGTCACTCCTACAGGAAGCTTTCCTACGTCACAGTGTGGCCTCAGGCCAGCTCTGTTCCCTCAGACACCAGGAATGTACATCCCTAAAGCATCTGTGCTCCTGGTCAAAGTCCTCCCATGGTATCATCCACCATTAGCTATTCCGATCAGCTAAAAGTGATAAGAAGAAAGCGTAGAAACTGGTCTCACTGTAACTCATGACCACAAATCAGGATGGCTCTCCCAGTGCTGGCCACCTGCCTTCATGCCCCTTGGTGGTTCACCATCCCCTTGACAGGAAGCTGTTCACAGCTTCTCCCCGCTTAAACCCCAACACCTGCCTCCTGTTCTCCTCATACCCTTCTGACACCAGTTTCTCAGACTTCACTGTGCAAATAGCAGCTGCTAGACTGTTCCTGTGATCAACTGTCCCATCCGGCCTCTGGCCGGTGCTCTGCCTGCCCTGTGGTCACAGTAGGAGACCCGGCCCCTCTCCCTCCATCTGTGCTCCAGTCCCCTCCCCATCCCCCCTTCTCCGGCCATCAGCCCCTCTCTCCAGCTCTCCGAGCTCACAAAGGTGACAGAAGCTCGCCTGTTAAAAACAAAGCCCAAAACCTCTTGCTCGACCTTCTCCTTCCTGCTCACTCCTTGCTTCTTTTTCCCACAAAGAAACCTCTTTAAAGTGTTGTCTAGAATCGCTCTCTGTGCCCTCTCAGTCCTCATCCCCTCAACTCGCCGACCTTGAGCTTTTCACCCCATCATCAGGCCCCTGAAATGGCTCTAATCCAAGTAATCAAAGGCCTCCCTTTTGCCAAATCCAGGCGCCTGCTGCTTTTGTCTGACTTGACCCCTCAGCACTTTCTTCAACCCCTCATGTTCTTCTCTTGGCTTCTAGAGCACACTCTCTCCCGGGTGGAGTTTCGGGTGGATTTCCCTGCTATATCACTCGTGTCTCCCACTCTCCTCTCTGGGCACGTCTGAGCTTGATTTGGACTCTTCTTTTCTCCTTCCTTCCTCTCCTCTCCTCTTCCTTTCCTTCCTCCCCCTCTATCTCCTTCCATGTGCATGGGCCCCAGCGTACCTTTCTACCCCCTGTTTAAACATTTGTTGGCCGGTGAGGTGATGGTCAGGCCTGGAGCTCTGGCCTGGTGGCGCCCACTGGCTGCTTGCGTCCTTTACTTGGACGTCTCATGGTATCTCCAACTCAACACGCACCAAACAGAACGTTTGTTTCCTCCCCATCCTCTATCCCTCAGACCTGTTTCTCCTCTAATGATCACCCCCTTAGTGAGTGACACGACCACCTACACGGCTGTTACGGTCTAACTTAGGTGTCCTTCTTGGTTCCTCTTCTCCCACGCGAGGCCCTTCACATACTCCCTCAGGAATTCCTGTCATCTCTGCCCCAAGACAGCCTCAGTCCATCTGCTTTTCCCCAGCTCCAACTCCAATCATCTCATTGAACTACAGTGATCATCTGATGCTGCTTCTATTCTTGCTCTCTGCACAGAGGCCAGAGTAATCTTCTAAAAATATTAAATCAGATCATCTCACTGCCGTGTATAAAACCCTTCAGTGGCTTCCAGTTGTGGACAGAACAAAATCTAGATACCTTATCATGGCCTGGGAGGCCTTACCCAATCCTGTTTTGACCTCTCTCTGTCTGATCTCATCTGGTGAAACTCAGCTCTAGGCACCCAGACCCTTTTCTTGCCCATGAAAATGCAGACTCGCTCCCACCCAGGGCCTTTCAACTTGCTCTGCTTCCTGACTTTTGCATGATTGGCTCTTTCCTGTCACTCAGGTCTCAGCTTAAAGGTCCTCTTCACAGAGGCCTTCCCTGATCAGGCAGTCTAAATTAGCCCTTTGTCCCCCATCACTCTCTACCCTTCACCTTGTTCTGTTTTTGTTCTTGAATGCATTGCTATTGAAATTATCTGTTCACTTATTTGTTTGGTTTTCTGTGTCTTTCCCATTCATACTAGACTATCACCACCAGAAAGCAGGACACTTTGTCTTATTTATTATGGTGGCCTCCACACCTAGAACAATAGTAGGAGCAAATAATAATAGGAATTTAATGAATGAATAACTCTGTTTGCCTGACTTACATCCTACTTTCCAAAAGGAATAACCTCCTGGGAATGGTCAACAGAGGTCACAGGACAAGTAGCCCATTCTTCTTTCAGTTACCTTAATTGATTTAGCAAGTAGTTATTGCCAGGTTGTGTGCCAAGCACTGGAGGAAAGCAGATAAAGAAAAACTAAAACCTAACTTCAGGAGCTCACAGGTTAGGGGGTGGGGGCAGAAGGTTGCAGTTTGACAAATACAATGAGAGAAGGAAGCAAAGGTTGGTATTGGAACTCAAGGGGAGCACCTAACCCAGAAAATTGAGGTCAAGGAAGGCTTCCTGGAAGAGGTGATATCTCAGGTGAGTCTTAAGGACAGAGTCAGCCAGTTGAAGAAGGGATGGAAGGTGGGAACGAACACTCTAGCAGAGGGGGTAATAGAGAAACAGAAACCTTGGGAGGCCATGGGGGAAGGGCAAGGAGTTTAGAAGGAATGGAAAATGAGTTCAAGGAGGGTAGGAGGAGGGCCTGCAAAGGTACCAGATTGGACAGGTAAAGAGTCCATATCATAAGAGACCTTGCCACAACAACCACAATGGTGGACATTTATTGAGAGCTTGCTCTGTGTTAGGCAATGAGTGAAGTACATCACATGTGTTATCTCATCTAATCCCCATGACAACCCTGTGAGGTAGGTGCTATCACTCTCCTCATTTTACTGATGGGGAATGTTAAGTCACTTTCCTGAGGACACAGAGAGTAAGTGGACTCAACATGGAAGCCCGTGGAACCGTATTACAAATGCTTTCAAACACAAGCCCTGGATCTCTTGTGATATCTCTTAATTTCTCTCTGGTTCTTAGTTTCCTCATCGGTAGAATGGAGCTGATGGCAGTGCCCCACCGTACAGAGTCTATGAGGATTCAGTGAGATAATTCATGTACCGAATCCAACTTAGTCTCTGCTCAGTAAATATGAGCTACTACAATTATTTTTGATTTTCTTTTTGGAAAGACTACAATTTAAACCTGGGGATATTTTCCTGGCAGTGGAAGAGGACTTGACTGTCCCTGAACATTGTGGCTCTCTTCTTTCTGTATGATTGGTGACTAGTTTACTCATTTGTAACATATTTTGATTATCTAACTTTATTCCTTTTTCTTTTTTTTGGCATTTGCTAATATCTTTTTAGATCCAGATTGACAGGTGAAAATATAGAATTGATATTTGTATGAAAGAAATAATGGTTTAAATTTTTGTTTTTTTATAATAAAGTAATGAATGTACAAGTTAAAAAAGTTGTAACAATACAGTGGGGTATAACATGAAATGTAAAAGCTCACCTCTATACCTACACCCTCACATGTAATATAATTATAGCTATTATTTCTCTTTCCCCAGAAATTTGTATGTATATATGTACATGTATGTAAATATATGTGTAAAAATATAATCCTTGGAATTTTCATTTATAATACTGTATTCTACCTTATTTTTTCACTTAAAATAACTTAGTTTTGATGTTTTTTATTATCAATTCAGATAAGTGTACTGATTCTTCTGAACAGCTATGTAGTATTCCATTTTATGGGGCTACTGTAGTTTATTTAATCTTCTCTTGATGGGCATTTAAATTTCATCTAGTTTTTTACTATTACAAGCAATGTTATTATGCTGTCTCTGTACTGTATATATTTGCTTCCTTGTGCAAGTGTTTCTGTGGGAAAAATTCCTAGAAGGGAAATTGCTAAGTTAAAGAGAATGTACTTTAAAAATTTTAATAGTTATTGCCAAATTGCTTTCCAAAGAAGTTGTAGCGATTTACATTCCATTAACAATTGTGAGAGTTCATGTTTCCCATACTTTTGAGTATGAGCAAAGTTTTATTTTTGCCAACTGAGTAAGTGGAAAATGGTATCTTATTTCAACTTACATTTCTTTGATTATTTAAAAAGCTGGAAAAACTTTTTAATATGTTTACTGTCTATTTGTTTTCTCTGCTGCACACTGTCTACGTTTAGACTATTTTTCCATTGAATTGTTCATTTTTTTCTTGCTAATTCTTAGATTACTTTGTATATTAAAGAAATTAACCCCCTTCCTGTTATAGACATTGAAACATTTTTTTTCTATCCTGTGGTTTATCACTTGACTTTGTGTATGGTATTGTTTGTCTTGCAGAAGTTTTAACTTCCGTGTAAATTTGTCAATCTTTTCTTATATGACTCTTGACCTTCCCCAGTTCAAAGTTATGAAAAAAAAATTACCAATGATTTTTCTAGTGTTGATATTATTTGTTTTACATCAAGTGATTGATCTACCGAGATATTATTTGGGTGTAAGAAGTGAGGTACTTCCGTACTTTTTTCCTAATGTCTTGTTTGTCACAACAACATTTCTGAATTATTCATATTCTCCCACTGACCTAAAATACCAGCATATTTATATTATAAATCCTCAAGTGTATTTGAGTCTATCTGTGGGATCTCTCTTCTCCACTAACATCTTTGTTATTTCCTGTACTTTCTCTGTAATGTCTTTCTCAATTTCCCATAATTTCTCTACCTATAAAATGTCTTAATGTTGGGTAAAATTAGTTCTCTCTCATTTTTCTGTTTACAGTTTTACTGGCTATTCTCACTCCTTCATTATTCCACATTAGCTTTGTATCATTTTGTCAGATTCTCCAAAAAATCCTACTAATATTTGGATAGGAATTACAGTTGCTTCAGGGAAAGTAAGCTATGTTGTTTCATTTACTCCATCTTCTTTTATGTTCCTGTATTAATCAGGATAGGATTGACCATGCCACAAGAATAGTGGAATCTCTAAATCTCAGTGGATTAATTCTACAAAATTTTGTTTCTCACTCATACAAACCACAATGCACTGCTCTCCAGGATAGGATCCTCCACTGTCTGTCCAAGCTATTTTGATCTTATAGCTTTGCTCTCTCAACACGAGGCCTCCGTGGACTGTGGAAGAGATTTAATGCTCAAAAATTAACCACGTTCTGGGCTTCCCTGGTGGCGCAGTGTTTGAGAGTCCGCCTGCCAATGCAGGGGACACGGGTTCGTGCCCGGGTCTGGGAAGATTCCCACATGCCACAGAGCGGATAGGCCCGTGAGCCATGGCCGTTGAGCCTGCACGTCCGGAGCCCGTGCTCCACAATGGGAAAGGCCACAACAGTGAGAGGCCCACATACTGAAAAAAAAAATTATCCATGTTCTCCCTCGAATTTCCAGCCCTCTTGTAGTCAGGTGGGGCTATAAGAGTGCTTCTGGCCAATGGGAAAAGCTGATGTGAATTTTCTGTGTGACCTCTTCCCTTGACGGTCAATTGCTGAGGCCGGTCAATTGCTGAGGCCATGAATTGAGGTGACAGAGCCCAAGACAGACACCTTCTCAATAACTGAGTCACTTCATGGGAGGCAGCTGCTCTGGAGACTCACCTGGCTCACATCAGACCTGGTGTGCATATGAAATAACCTTTATTGTATTAAGGTCACTGAGACTCTTGGGGTAAATTGCTACTGCAATCAAACAAACAAACAAAACACCCCTACCCTGACCAATACAAAAATTGGTACCAAAAGTGATATGCTGCTGAAAAAAGAAACCTTAAAATATTGGCTTAGCAAACAGTGGTAATAATGAGGAAACAATGGGAAGAAGGCAAAACATTTGGTAAAGGTGTTACTTGTGATTACCTTGAAGGCAGATCATTTACCTATTGAACTTGTAATTCAGGGGGAAGATGTCAGAAAACAGAACCTTAGTTCTATATGTGGTTGCTACTGGTTGTGTTTGGCAAAGTATTGAAAGAGAAAAAGAGACAGGCAAAGAGACAGAGAGAGACAGAAAGAGTTGGGATAGGTTAGCGACAAAAAAGTAAAGGCATAAAGCTCATATCAAAGTCCCTCAAAGAGAATACTGAATATGGTTCCTTGCTCATGGAAATGTCTGGAAGCAGATGGACTGGGTCTACTGTATGTTTGAGAGAGTTGTGAAGTAGTGACAAAGAAGCCATGAGCCTGGTCTAAAAAGCCTGAGGCCCCAACCTCCATTCTGGGGCAGGAAGTAGGCTATGAAAGCTCTACAGCTCTGTGGCAAGGCAACACCCACAATACCCACTTCAGGTGTGACTGAGAATGTAATAGAACAGAAGGACTTCTCAGAGGAAGTCAAGTTGCCAAGAAGCTCTGGGACTTCCCCGCACCCTGGAAATGGGCCCCAGAAGTCAAGTCTGTACCCATGGCCCTGTCACCTGTCAGAGTTGCTTGAAGCAGTGTAAGGCAGTTGTCTTAAATTTGACTCATCAGGTTCAATTGGATGTTTGAGGCTGGGACTGCCCTGTGCCTATTAGTCTGAGATGTTTTCTTGTTCTGTGGTAATAAGAACTAAGGGTATTATGGGGGTGGTCACCTCTCATGCATCAAGTTGCCGAGAATTCTGTAGAGATATTTTTTTTAAAGAAAAGAAAAAAAATGCTTCTTGTGCAGAAGCAGAGATAAGAAACCATATTTGTAGGGGGAGAAGGGAAAGAGAGAGAGAGAGAAATATGCTTCTGCTTGAGTCCCTGGGAGCTTTCTAGTCCCCCTGGCTACCCCTGGTTCAAGTCCCTTTGAGGACCAGCTGCATTCCTGAGGGTTCCAGAAGACACCCCTGTATCATAGCTCATCTCCTTTTCTCCTCTAAGTTTGATTGAATTGGTTTTTATTTCTTAAAATCAAAACAAACTTGCCTGAGGAAGTTCCCAAACCTTATCACAGTGAAACATCTCCAGGAAGGGACCTCCTCTTCCTTCCTGCTGTATAGGTTATGGTTGTGGTCACAGCCATGGCAATGAGATTTCTCAGCATGGTCAGACTTCAAAGTCATTATGAGGGAAGAAGAGTAGCTGGGAAATTGGCTCATGCTTCCATCTGCATCAACACTGGCCAGTTTTCAGGATTACCTCTTTAGTAACGACATTGAAGAACAATAATATTAAAATGAAATATAATGACTCGTTTTTCTTGGAAGAAGCTACTCTTTATTTCTGTTATCAATTTACTCTCCTGCTCTCTGGAAATGTTCTTTCCTACCATCTGCTTTCTTCTCACACCAACAACATCCCCTCTCCTTTCTCACTCTCAGTTGATGACCTCACTTCCTTTTCCACTGAGACAAAAAATAGCCAGAAGACAATGGTCTTATTCAGCCAGCACCAAATCTGCCAAATAACCAGCAACTGTATGCATTTACTCTGTACCCTCTGCCCCACTCCAGTACTATCCTATAGAGATTTCTGCGATGACAGAAATGTCCTGTCTCTGTCTCTGTTCAGTGCAGTAGCCACTAGCCACATGTGGCTATTAAGCACTTGAAATGCAGCATGCAACAAGGAACTGAATTTTACATTTTATTGAATTTTAATTGATTTAAGTTTAAATAGCAAGATGTGGCTAGTGACTGCTGTGTAAGACAGTGCAGGTATGGAGAACTCCTTAGAAGTGTTTTGCTATAAAGGGAAAAAAAGAAGTGGGATGGATAGTCACGAGGGATGGGGGTCAAAGTAGCATTTTTAAAAAAGGTAGATAAGTGATATTTTGGCATGGCTGGTGGGGATGATCCAGAAGAGACAGAAAAAAGGATGAAGCAGGAGAAGGAAGGGTCAACGAAATAAAGTTGTTCCTAGTTAGGAGCAGGCCATTGTGTATGGCTGCAGTGTCTCATATGGCAGCCACTAGGCATAATTAATTAGAACTTAATAAAATGTAAAATTTAGCTCTCAGTCACACTAGTCACATTTCAAGTAACTTCCATATTGATGTACTTTCCATCACTGAAGAAAGTTCTATTCGACAGTGCTATTCTATACTTCATCTTCACTTCATACTATCATTCTTTTTAATTAAAAATTTTAATATCAAATTTATACGTGTGCATAGTTTAGAGAGCCCAAAGGCTCTGCAACTGCTTTTTCATTCCTATCCACATTTTCTACTCTCCAAGCAATCATGTTCAGTTCTTTCAGTTTTTTAAAGAATATATGTGTCACTTGTGAGAGTACCAGAATCACAACTAACTGCTGAACAGTCATCGACAGGAAGACACTGAAACTCACCAAAAAGATACCCTACATCCAAAGACAAAAGAGAACCCACAATGAGATGGTAGGAGGGGTGCAATCACAATAAAATCACACCCCGTAACCACTGGGTGGGTGACTCAAACTAGAGAACAATTATGTCACAGAAGTCCACCCTCTGGAGTGAAGGTTCTGAGCCCCATGTCAGGCTTCCCAACCTGGGGGTCCAGTAACGGGAGGGGGAATTCCTAGAGAATCAGACTTTGAAGTCTAGATGGATTTGATTGGAGGACTTTGACAGGACTGGGGGAAACAGAGACTCCACTGTTGGAGGGCACACACAAAGTAGTGTAGTGTGCACATCAGGGCCCAGGGGGAAGGAGCAGTGACCCCATAGGAGACTGAACCAGACATACCTGCTAGTGTTGGAGGTTCTCCTGCAGAGGTGGGGGGTGGCTGTGGCTCACCACGGGGACAAGGACACTGGCAGCAGAAGTTCTGGGAAGTACTCCTTGGTGTGAGCTCTCCTGGAGTCTGCCATTAGCCCCACCAAAGAGCCTTTAGCCTCCAGTGATGGGTCACCTCAGGACAACCAACAGGGAGGGAACGGAGCCCCATCCATCAGCAGACAAGTGCGTTACAGTTTTACTGAGCTCTGCCCACCAGAGCAACACCCGGCTCTACCCACCACCAGGCCCTTCCATCAGGAAGCTTCCACTAGCCTCTTAGATAGCCTCACCCACCAGAGGGAAGACAGCAGAAGCAAGAAGAACTACAATTCTGCAGCCTGTGGAATGAAAACCACATTCACAGAAAGACAGAAAAAATGAAAAGGCAGAGGACTATGTCCCACATGAAGGAACAGAAAAACAACTAAATGAAGTGCAGAGAGGCAACCTTCCAGAAAAAGAATTCAGAATAATGATAATGATAGTGAAGATGATGTAAGACCTCAGAAAAAGAATAGAGGCAGGTCTGCCCTGGTGGCACAGTGGTTGAGAGTCCACCTGCCGATGCAGGGGACACAGGTTCGTGCCCCGGTCCGGGAAGATCCCACATGCTGCGGAGCGGCTGGGCCCATGAACCATGGCTGCTGAGCCTGCACATCCAGAGCCTGTGCTCCGCAATGGGAGAGGCCAGAACAGTGAGAGGCCCGCGTACCGAAAAAAAAAAACAACAACAAAGAATGGAGGCAAAGATCAAGAAGATGCAAGAAATGTTTAACAAAGACCTAGAAGAATTAAAGAACAAAAAAACAGAGATGAACAGTACAATAACTGAAATGAAAGCTACACTAGAGGGAATCAAAAGGAGAATAACTGAGGCAGAAGAATGGGTAAGTGACCTGGAAGACAGAACAGTGGAAATCACTGTTGCAGAACAGAATAAAGAAAAAAGAATGAAAAGAAATAAAGACAGAGTAAGAGACCACTGGGACAACATTAAATGCACCAACATTCGCATTATAAGGGTCCCAGAAGGAGAAGAGAGAAAGGACCCAAGAAAATATTTGAAGAGATTATAGTAGAAAACTTTCCTAACATGGGAAAGGAAATAGCCACCTGAGTTCAGGAAGTGCAGAGTCCCAGGCAGGAAAAACCCAAGAAGAAACACACTGAGACACATAGTAATCAAACTGGCAAAAATTAAAGACAAAGAAAAATTATTAAAAGCAACAAGGGAAAAATGACAAATAACATACAAGGGAACTCCCATAAGGTTAACAGCTGATTTCTCAGCAGAAACTCTACATGTCAGAAGGGAGTGGCATGATATATTTAAAGTGATGGAAGAACTTACAACCAATATTACTCTACCTGGCAATGATCTTATTTAGATTTGATGGAAAAGTCAAAAGCTTTACAGACAAGCAAAAGCTAAGAGAATTCAGCACGACCAAACCAGCTCTACAACAAATGCTAAAGGAACTTCTCTAAGTGGGAAACACAAGAGAAGAAAAGGACCTACAAAAACAAACACAAAACAATTAAGAAAATGGTAATAGGAACATACATATTGATAATTACCTTAAATGTGAATGGATTAAATGCTCCAACCAAAAGACACAGGTTCGCTGATTGGATACAAAAACAAGACCCATATATATGCTATCTATAAGAGACCCACATCAGACCTAGGGACACAAAAAGACTGAAAGTGAGGGGATGGAGAAAGATATTCCATGCAAATGGAAATCAAAAGAAAGCTGGAGTAACAATATTCATATCAGATAAAATAGACTTTGAAATAAAGACTGTTACAAGAGATAAGGAAGGACACTACATAATGATCAAGGGATCAATCCAAGAAGAAGATATAACAATTATAAATATATATGTACCCAACATAGGAGCACCTCAAAACATAAGGCAAATGCTAACAGCTATAAAAGAGGAAATCAACGGTAACACAATAATAGTGGGGCACTTTAACACCTCACTTACACCAATGAACAGATCATCCAGACAGAAAATTAATAAGGAAACACAAGCTTTAAATGACACAATAGACCAGATAGATTTAATTGATATTTATAGAATATTCCATCCCAAAACAGCAGATTACACTTTCTTCTCAAATACACATGGAACATTCTCCAGGGTAGATCACATCTTGGGTCACAATTCAAGTCTCAGTAAATTTAAGAAAATTGAAGTCATATCAAGCATCTTTTCTGACCACAACTATATGAGATTAGAAATCAATTACAGGGAAAACAATGTAAAAAACACAAACACATGGAGGCTAAACAATACATTACTAAATAACCAAGAGATCGCTGAAGAAATCAAAGAGGAAATCAAAAATTACCTAGAAACAAGTGACAATGAAAACACAATGATCCAAAGCCTATGGGACACAGCAAAAGCAGTTCTTAGAGGGAAGTTCATAGGAATTCAAGCTCACCTCAAGAAACAAGAAAAAATCTCAAATAAACAATCTAACCTTACACCTAAAGCAACTAGAAAAAGAAGAATAAAGAAAACCTAGGGGCTTCCCTGGTGGCGCAGTGGTTTAGAGTCCACCTGCCGATGCAGGGGACACGGGTTCGTGCTCCAGTCCGGGAGGATCCCACATGCCGCGGAGCAGCTGGGCCCGTGAGCCATGGCCCCTGAGCCTGCACGTCTGGAGCCTGTGCTCCGCAACGGGAGAGGCCACAACAGTGAGAGGCCCACGTACCGCAGAAAAAAAAAAAAAAGAAAAGAAAAGAAAACCCAAAGTTAGTAGAAGAAAGAAATCATAAAGATCAAAGCAGAAATAAATGAAATAGAAACAAAGAAAACAATAGCAAAGATAAATAAATCTAAAAGCTGGTTCTTTGAGAAAATAAACAATATTGATAAACTTTTAGCCAGATTCATCAAGAAAAAAGGAAGAGGACACAAATCAATAAAATTAGAAATAAAAAAGGAGAGATTACAACTGACACCACAGAAATACAAAAGATCATAAGGAACTACTACAAGCAATTATATGCCAATAAAATGGAAAACGTAGAAGAAATGGACCAATTCTTGGAAAAGTACAACCTTCCAAGATTGAACTAGGAAGATTAGAAAATATAAACAGACCAATCACAGGTAATGAAAATTGAAACTGTAATTAAAAATCTTCCAACGAACAAAAGTCCAGGACCAGATGGCTTCACAGGCGAATTCTATGAAACATTTAGAGAAGAGCTAACAACCATCCTTCTCAAAGTATTCCAAAAAAACTCAGAGGAAGAAACACTCCCAAACTCGTTCTATAAGGCCACCATCACCCTGATACCAAAACCAAACAAAGATATCACAAAAAAAGAAAATTTTAGACCAATATCACTGATGAACATGGATGCAAAAATCCTCAACAAAATACTAGCAAGTGGAATTCAACACACATTAAAAGGATCATACACCATGATCAAGTGGGATTTATCCCAGGGATGCAAGGATTCTTAAATATATGCAAATCAATCGATGTGATACACCTTATTAACAAATTGAAGAATAAAAACTACATGATCATCTCAATAGATGCAGAAAAAGATTTTGACAAAATGCAACACCCATTAATGATAAAAACTCCCCAGAAAGTGGGCATAAAGGGAACTTACCTCAACATAATAAAGGCCATATACGACAAACCAACAGCAAACATTATTCTCAATGATGAAAAACTGAAAGCATTTCCTCTAAGAACAGGAACAAGACAAGGATGTCCACTCTTGCCACTCTTATTCAACATAATTTTGGAAGTCCTAGCCACAGCAGTCAGAGAAGAAAAAGAAATAAAATGAATACAAATTGGAAAAGAATTAAAACTGTCACTGTTTGCAGATGACATGGTACTATATATAGAGAATCCTAAAGATGCCACAGAAAACTACTAGAGCTAATCAATGAATTTGGTAAAGTTACAGGATACAAAATTAATGCACAGAAATCTCTTGCATTCCTATACACTGACAACAAGAGATCAGAAAGAGAAATTAAGGAAACAATCTCATTCACCATTGCAACTAAAAGAATAAAATACCGAGGAATAAACCTACCTAAGGAGGTAAAAGACCTGTACTCAGAAAACTATAAGACACTGATGAAAGAAATCAAAGATGACACAAACAGATGGAGAGATGTACCATGTTCTTGGGTTGGAAGAATCAAAATTGTGAAAATGACTATACTACCCAAAGCAATCTACAGATTCAATGCAATCCCTATCAAATTATCAATGGCATTTTTTACAGAACTAGAACAAAAAATCTTAAAATTTGTATGGAGACACAAAAGACCCCAAATAGCCAAAGCAATCTTGAGGGAAAAAAACAGAGATGGAGGAATCAGACTCCCTGACTTCAGACTATACTACAAAGCTACAGTAATCAAGACACTATGGTACTGGCACAAAAACAGAAATGAAGATCAGTGGAACAGGATAGAAAGCCCAGAGACAAATCCATGTACCTATGGTCAATTAATCTATGACACAGGAGACAAGGGTATACAATGGAGAAAAGTCAGTCTCTTCAATAAGTGGTGCTGGGAAAACTGGACAGCTACATGTAAAAGAATGAAATTAGAACACTCCCTAACAGCATACACAAAAATAAACTCAAAGTGGATTAGAAACCTAAATGTAAGACTGGACCTTATAAAACTCTTAGAGGAAAACTTCAGAACACTCTGACATAAATCACAGCAAGATCTTTCTTTGATCCACCTCCTAGAGTAATGGAAATAAAAACAAAAATAAACAAATGGGACCTAATGAAACTTAAAAGCTTTTGTAAAGCAAAGGAAACTATAAACAAGACAAAAAGACAACACTCAGAATGGGAGAAAATATTTTCAAACTAATGAACTGACAAAGGATTAATCTACAAAATATATAAATAGCTCATGCAGCTCAAAATTAAAAAAACAAACAACCCAATCAAAAAATGGGCAGAAGACCTAAATAGACATTTCTCCAAAGAAGACATACAGGTGGCCAAGAGGCACATGAAAGGATGCTCAACATCAGAAATTATTAGATTAATGCAAATCAAAGCTACAATGAGGTATCACCTCACATCAGTCAGAATGGCCATCATCGGATAATCTACAAACAACAAATGCTCGAGAGGGTGTGGAGAAAAGGACACTCTTTTGCACTGTTGATGAGAATGTAAATTGATACAGCCCCTATGGAGAACAATATGGAGGTTCTTTAGAAAACTAAAAATAGAATTACCATATGACTCAGCAATCCCACTCCTGGGTGTATACCCAGAGAAAACCATAATTCAAAAAGATACATGCCCCCCATGTTCATTGCAGCACTATTTATAATAACCAGGTCATGAAAGCAACCTAAATGCCCATCAACAGACGAATGGATAAAGAAGATGTGGTACATACATACAATGGAATATTACTCAACCATGAAAAGGGACAAAATTGGGTCATTTGTAAAGACATGGATAGACCTATAGACTTTCACACAGAGTGAAGTAAGTCAGAAAGAGAAAAACAAATATCGTATATTAACACATATACTTGGAATCTAGAAAAATAGTACAGATGAACCAGTGTGCAAGGCGGAAATAAAGATACAGATGTAGAGAATGAAAGTATGAGCACCAAGCAGGGAAAGTGGGATCTGGTGGGGTGGAGGTGGGGGTGGGATGAATTGGGAGTTTGGGATTGACATACATACACTAATATGTATAAAATAGATAACTAATAAGAACCTGCTGTATTAAGAATTAAAAGAAAAGAAAGAATATATGTGTCTGTAATTCTAAATTTTCTCATACGGTTTCTTCTTGAGCCTTTTCCAAGGTTTGGGCATTATCATGATTCCTTTATGGAATATATGGATTTAGCATTTCCCATACTCCTCCTCCATCACGTTGCACACATGTGTACACTTCCTGTTTCCCTGTCTCCCAAAAGAATAAATTATTTTATGGTTAGATCAGTATTCAGTGTTTTCATTATTAAGAAATGCCACTATTCACAAGTGGTCCATGTGACATATCATAATTACTTTTTCTTTCAGATCTTTTTGCTTTCCCTAGAGTTAATAGTCTTTTTCTAAAATTTGCTTAGTTATGTCCACATTTATCATGAGTTTGACCCCAGTCTCTTTCCCAGAAATGTAAATGTTCTTTCCATATGGTCAGACACATCAATTTCCACTTCTTGGAGTCCCTTCTCCCCAAGTCTTCTGTCCTACACCATCTGTTCAGGTTACTCTCTGAGCCTGCTGCTCAGTCAGCATCCTGGGTCTCCCATCACCATCCTGGGGATTCCCTTCTCCTCTTTCTTGACTTGGCTCCCCTGTTTCCTGGATATGCTGTCCCCTTTCTTCACATACTCCCTCATTTTGCTATTGTTCCAGCAGTAACCATGAAAAGGAAATGTTTGAGGACTTGTGTGTCTGAAAATGTCCTTAGCTTACCTTCACACTTAAGAGTTTTACTGTGTATGGAATTCTAGTCAGAAATAATTTTCTCTCAGGGACTTCCCTGGTGGCGCAGTGGTTAAGAATCCAGCTGCCAATGCAGGGGACACGGGTTCGAGCCCTGGTCCAGGAAGATCCCACATACCGTGGAGCACATAAGCCCATGAGCCACAACTAGAGAAACCACAACTAGAGAAGCCACAACTAGAGAAGCCACAACTACTGAAGCCCACACGCCTAGAGCCCATGCTCCGCAGGAAGAGAATCCACCACAATGAGAAGCCCACACACCGTAACAAAGAGTAGCCCCCACTCGCCGCAACTAGAGAAAGACTGTGCGTAGCAACAAAGGCCCAACGCAGCTAAAAATTAATTAATTAATTTTAAAAAGAGAAATAATTTTCTCTCAAATTATGAAAACATTGTTTCATTAACTTCCAATTTCCACAGTTGTTGAAAAGTCCAAAGCTATTCTTACTCTTATTCTTTTGTATACAACCTGTTTTCCCATCTCTTTGTGACTGGTATAAAATTTCTTCATGAGATGCTTTACTTTGGGTCTATTTTCATCCATTATGCTGGACTTTCAGTGGGCCTTTTTAATACAGAAATTCATGTAGTTCAGCTTTGGGCAATTTTCTTCAGTTGTTCCTTTGATGTCTTCACTTCTATTTTTTCTGTTCCCTCGTTCCGGAGCTCCTGAGGCTCCTAACATTCGGATGTTAGACCTCTTGGACTGATCCTCTGATTTTTCTGTTTTTTTGTTTTTTCTTGCCTATTTTCCCTCTCTTTAATTTTTTGCTCTGCTTTCCTCAATTCATCTTCCAATCCTTGTATACAGCTATCATATTTTTAATTTCCAAGAACTCCTTTCGTTTAATTAATGTTTTCCTCCCTTTTTTCACACCATCTTGCTTTTGTTTTGTAGATCCAATATCACCTCTTATCAATGATGGTTTGTCTTCAAGTTGTTTTTTTTTTCTTTCTGTATAATCTGAAACTTCAAATAACTTCTGTTTGATGATTTTATTTCTATCTTTCATGTTAGAAGCTTTCTTCAAATGTTTAGTAGTCCTTGGCTATCTACTCACATTTAAGAATAGGGCACTAAAATGATGGCTGGAATCTTGGTGTGTGTACCAGGCCAGAGCATGGGAGGAGCTTGTTGACTGAGGTCATAATTTACTTTTACATCTTTTCTCTTGGCCTGATCAGAGCCACCTGAGAACATCATCCCCTCTCAAGCCTGATTTTCAGCATTCTGGGGAGAAATGTTGGTGATAGAAAAAGAAGCAGCAGGTATCTCACTATTCAGTGTGTTGATGTCATGTAATCCCAGCATCTCCAGTATCTTTCCTCTCACTATAAATCCAGTGGATATCTGGTTCATCCTCCTGCAATTTCATGCCTGGTTGGGGAGGTCAGTTTCCCAGCTGTGAGAGATGGTGGGGGGATCTGGGTGTGGAAGTCCTTTTTTTTAAGTATTTATTTATTTGGTTGCGCCGGGTCTTTGTTGTGACTTGAGGACTCCTTAGTCACAGCTCACGGCTCCTTAGTTGCTGCATGTGAACTCTTAGTTGTGGCATGCATGTGGGATCTAGTTCCCTGACCAGGGATCAAACCCGGGCCCCCTGTATTGGGAGCGTGGAGTCTTAACCACTGCACCACCAGGGAAGTCCCTGGAACTCCTTTTTATTTTTATTTTTATTTTTTTTTGCTGTACGCGGGCCTCTCACTGTCGTGGCCTCTCCCGTTGCGGAGCGCAGGCTCCGGACGCACAGGCCCAGCGGCCATGGCTCACGGGCCCAGCCGCTCCGCGGCATATGGGATCCTCCCAGACCGGGGCACGAACCCGTATCCCCTGCATCGGCAGGCGGACTCTCAACCACTGCGCCACCAGGGAGGCCCTGGAACTCCTTTTTAAACAACTCTCAGGCCCACCTTTAGTCCTCACTCCCAGTTGAACCTGTGTCACAAATTTCTGAGACTTTTAGGTGTTCTATGACACCATTCAGATTGCTCCTTGGTTTTCCCCAGAGCTAGCTAGGCATTCAGCTTTCACAGACCTTCTCACTTAGTTACATGTGTCTCCATGTTTTCCAGCTTCTAAATTGTATTTGGGGAGGGGTAAGTGATTAAAAATTTCCCTTACTGTCATTTAGTGAGATTTTGGAGGAAGCAGAGGTAAATGCATATATTAAGTCAGCTATCTGTAACCAGAAGAGTCCTTATTCCATGCCCCAAAGAGAATTCATCAACCCCCATAACCTAAACTTACCATTCCTCTTACCATGCTTTCTTTTGTGAATGGCTTCACCATCTACCCAGTTGCCCAAACCAGAAACCTAAAATCATGGTCCTCTCGTTCCTCTCTCTTACCCTCCACATCCAATCCTGTCGATTCTATCCCTTTGACTGTGTAGCTCCACTGACACCATATCATCCACAGATTTATCCTTTCTTTCCTGAATTATTGCCTGACTACTTGCCCTACCACCAATCTTGTCTCCCATGAATTCATGTTCCACCCACCACCAGTGAAATCTTTCTACAATCATACTTAATATTCTCCAGTGGATCCTCTTTGTTGTAGGATAACACTCAAGCTTTTAGGCATGGCGTACAAAGCCATTTAAAATTAAGTCCATATCTAATTCCTAAAAATTACTTCTTGCCATTTCTCTTTCTTTCATCTCCATCTTGCTCTGATGCCACCATTCACACTAGCAACATCACACTTGCACAAAGATGTGCAAGACGTATTTTGAATAAATATCTCTGAGTCACATTCTCAAAGAAGTATATTTTTCTTGGTTATGCAGGGTCCTCATGTTTCTGGGTAAAGGGAGGGTCCTTAGAGATAGAATATCTGATGGTGACCTCGCTTCTGGCTGAGACCTCTTCTGGAAGGCGTAGAGCTGTGCCTTTGAAGGAACTTGTACAGACGTTTAACGAAAACCTGTTTTGTTTTCAAGCTCATTGTTTCCAGAGAAGAGGTAAGCCTTCAGTTTGTAGTCATAGGATACTCCTGACACTGAGAACTTGCCCAGGTCACTGGGCCTGCCTCTGAGATGCTGAAAGTGTTTCCATAAAGACACATCGTGTCTATTTTTACATTGGTTAAAAGAGCTTTTAAGGGCTTCCCTGGTGGCGCAGTGGTTGAGAGTCCGCCTGCCGATGCAGGGGACATGGGTTCGTGCCACGGTCCAGGAAGACCCCACATGTTGCAGAGCGCTGGGCCCGTGAGCCATGGCCACTGAGCCTGCGTGTCCAGAGCCTGTGCTCCGCAACGGGAGAGGCCACAACAGTGAGAGGCCTGCGTACCGCAAAAAAAAAAAAAAAAAAAAAAAAAAAAAGAGCTTTTAAGTAGAATAGGGAATCTAGTTATTCTTTATAAACCTCAGTGGAATAACTAGCACCCATGAGTAGAAGCTACTGTCATGCCTGCTCTTAGGCTCAATAAAAGGCACACATTTCTGGAAATCCAAGCTCTCCAGGAAATGAATGGGTTGCCTGGAAAGGTAATGACTTACCCATCATTGAGGGTATTCAAATATAGCGTAAATATCCACTCTATGGTTATTAGATATTTCAAAGGAATCATACATTGGACCAGGTGTTAAATCAAATGAGCACAGATGTTCCTTCCCTACTCTGATATTCTTATTTGTCTCTGAGTCAAAGGATAATTACACAATCTTCCATTTTGCTTTGGTTGTGCAGACCTAGACTTTGGGTAACAGATGGGAAAGCAGATTTTGAAACTAAAAGCCCAGGAATTATAGTGCCTATTTTTATCAGGTAGTTCTGTATAATCCTAAGATTAAAAAAAAAAAAAGACTCTAAAGAAAGTTGTTTGTAGAACAAATTTCATCACAATGAGTATTGTCATGGTAAAATATTTTCATAACCAGTACATTGTCAAACAACAGATGATGAGCCTCTATTATGAACATTTTTCAATACTTTAACTAATTTAGATCCTTTCTTGAAGTTTATTGGAGTTTTATAAGAACACTTTTCTCCCCCTTACATTCTGTTGGTTTGATGCTATGAAATGAGCAGCGGGTTGCCTCCAGATTTTTAAAGCTCCAGTTTTCAAAATAAAGATGATAGAGCAACTTTAAATTAGTGTAAGGATTCAAGCTCCGAAAATTTGTATATAGTATTAGTTAGGGTTCATTTAGGAAAAGAGAAATCATTTAGATATTTCAAATAGAGGAAACTTAACACAAAAATTGGTTACGAGGATATTGGTAAGGCTGGAGGAGCAAGAAAAAAGAATTCGTTTACTGAAAGATTAGTAACCACAGGAAATCAGTTTCTCTCTGAACCAATGCCACTGTGACTGGGGCGCCAGGAGCAGAAATTCCAGAGCTGGCCTGCTGAGCCGTGCAAGGCCACTGCCACAGCTGAGGTCACCACCCCATCACCCATGCTGTTGACACTGCTGCTGTAGCTGCTGCCACTTGGCATCCCAAAGTGACACCCAAGAAGGGAAGAGAGTCACTTCTCCCTTCTTCTTACCTGCCAGGTTCCCCTCACTGCCCCCCTTTGCTTGAATCCAATGGGAAGCCAGAGAACAAGGGGGCCTGGAAAGCACAGTTGGCAGGACGCAAGCCCTTTACAATCCAGAGCAGTACACAGCTGAGAGCACATAAGCAAATGACCCAAATGACCAGAGATTGGTCAATATTGTCCTAGTTTTCAAAGAGGGGATAAAAGTGATTTCTGTAAAGAGCAAACCAATTAGACTGACACCAACGTCTAACAAGGTTCTAGAATGGGTGACTGAGTGACTGTTTATGAGTCTTTACATAGGGAGGAGATGGCCAGTGCAAGCCAGCTGGGGACTACTAATTTATTGTGTTTACTATGTCTGAAAACGAGATAATTGCAAGGGCCCAATTTTAGCTTCTCAGAAAATAGCAAATGTGGGATTCCTTAGGCTATAAATGTCTGAGAAACTTGTCCCAAATCAGAGGGAGCAAGTATTTTAGGTTAGCACAGTCAGTCACCTGTTCCAGTAAAGTCCATGCATATGGGACTTCCCTGGTGGCTCAGTGGTTAAGAATCTGACTGCCAATGCAGGGGACACGGGTTCGAGCCCTGGTCCAGGAAGATTCCACGTGCTGCAAAGCAACTAAGCCTGTGGGTCACAACTACTGAGCCTGTGCTCAAGGGCCAGCGAGCCACGACTACCGAGCCCACACGCCACAACTGCTGAAGACCGCACGTCTAGAGCCCATGCTCTGCAACAAGAGAAGCCACCGCAATGAGAAGCCTGCACACCACAACGAAGAGTAGCCCCCGCTCGCTGCAACTAGAGAAAGCCCGTGCGCAACAACGAGGACCCAAAGCAGCCAAAAATAAATAAATAAATTTATTAAAAAAAGAAAAAAGTCCATGCATATGCTACATTTCACTGATGGAGAAGACTTTATCGCTCTGAAAGGACCACAGAGATCTCCTTTACCTCGGTAAAGGTGGCTGGGATTCAGAACCACTGAGTGCCTTGTCTGAAGTCACACAGTTGCTAAATTGCAGAAATGGATCTGCAGTTCAGACCTCTGAGCTTGTGACCTGTGCTTTACTGGCACCACTCCCCACAAAGGACTGAATGCAGTACACAGCTGTGTATCATATTTGCAAGGATGGCTATTGTCTTTCCTGTTGGGATGGAAGATTTGCAAGGAATCATCCAAATGCTCATTCCCTGGATGCTAAGTTTCCAATGGCAAGCATCTGTGAAGCACTGCAGAAATGAGGAAGAGGGCCGAGGAACATCCTTGACACCAGGGTTGTGCCTGGGCACCCTCGAAACCAAAGGGTTCCCTTATCGGCATATCTTCTTTCTAGTTTAAGCTAGAAGCTGTGTTTTGAAACTACTGTTTACAGTAAAGGTATAGCTTCCTAGATTTGTTAAAGTTTACCTGAATAAATATAAGTGTCACTGCTTTTAAGCATCTCATTCACCTCTAGGAAAATCTAATTAAGTCAAAAAGAAATTTGAAAAGAAAAATGACTATGTCCACTGTATTAGTTCATTTGAGATGCTATAACAAAATACCACAGACTGGGTGGCTTATAAACAACAGAATTTTACTTCTCACAGTTCTGGAGGCTGGAAGTCTGAGATCAAGTGCCAGCACGGTTGGGTGAGGCCTCTTCCAGATCGCAGTCTTCTCCCTGACGTGGGCGAAGGGGCCACAGACCTCTGAGGCGTCTCTTTTATAAGTACATTAGCTCCATTCATGAGCGCTGCCCCTTCATGACCAAAGCACTTCCCAGTACAGTCACATAGGACGTTAGGATTTCAACATATGAATTTGGAGGGTGAGGGGACACAAACATTCAGACCATAGCACCCACTTAACTCCCATTCACCAAATTATCACTTGTAAACCTGCTGTGTGCCTGGCTCTGACTGTGCATTTTACATGCATTATTTAAAATCCTTACTACAATCCTATGTATGTATGATGTAGGGATTATCTCTACACTAAGGATAGGAAACTGAGGTTTGGAGGGTTGTCACACACTAGTAGGAGGAGGAAAGCCTGATAGTTGAACTCAGTCCCTCTGACCCCAAAGGACATGCTCTTCCCACTCTGATACTTACGCTTTGTTTATGCAACATTCACCTAGCTAATGTGTGTCAAGTTTTTTTCTGGAAAAATCATAGAAATTGTACTTCAAGTACTTGTAAAGACACTGGTTAAGGAAATAGAAATCTATTTTAAAACACAGGCCAGTGCCATGTTCTAGTACAATAAAATAGGCTTATAGGTGCGTTAAGTGAAGTACTACTTCTGAAATAACTGTGTGGCTCCCAGACAGAAGTTATTTCTTTAGTCATTGATGAGGTTCTGGGATTTCCTTAACCTTAATAAAATTAGGTCTGGCTCTTTAAATGAAGCAAGAATAATGCAAAACTGAGGACAACCTCTGGCCCGGAGTAAGATGTTGCCCATGGCTGGTGGAGGTGTCACTCTGATGGCGTTAAGTATTTGGAAGAGCTAGTGAATGGCCTGAGGTTAAGGGGAAACCAACTGTAAGGCTAATTGATGGTTACTGTAGTAGGAAACTATGTTATGGAAGACAAATGATCTCTCTGGGCAGATATTTTAAGGATGGAGATTACATTTTTTTCTTGCTACATTTTTCTCCAAAGTCTCCCAACTAACTGTCTGCAGCAGAGATGGGCAACCTTTCTATAAAGGACTAAAGAGTAACTATGTTGGGTGTTGCAGGTCTCATGGTCTCTGTTGCAGCCATTGTAGCCTGAAAGCAGCCTTAGACAATAGGTAAGAGAATGAGCATGGTTGTGTTGCAATAAAACTTTATTTGTGAAACAGGGTAGAGGGCTATAGTTTGCTCAGCCTTGGGCTACAGGGTCAAAGGCACCAGATGATAAATGTTGCTTCTACTTATATGCCCAAGAGACTTTCAAACCAAAGAAGCCAAGTGACATTTATTAATTTTTTACATCACTATTAATATTAGATCATTCAAAGCCAACATTGAATGTGACATTTCTGTAATGTGAATGTTTACCATACTTGTTTTAAATGATTTGGATGAAATCTTTGGTGTTTGCTTATCTGTTGTACTTCTTAGTAGCTCTGCATTCAAATAGAGAAGAATCTGGATGCGGATGATGGAAAGATTCCGGGATGAGCCTCCGGGTATCCAGAGTCTCACAACCGATGGCAGTGCTAGGGTGGTATTTGACAAATAGATGACTAATATCTTTCCAGCTTATATACTCTGCCATCTCTGGGACTCTAATATTGTGCAGACTAGTAGCAGGGTAATTTCACTTGAATAAGTTACTGGAATTTTCTATGGTCTAAGTACATGCTATGTCTTCTCAAGTATTATTTAAGATTAAGCAATTTTTTGTGAAGGTTCTTGATATTTTTGTTTGTTTTGGGGTGTGTGTGTGTGTGTGTGTGTGTGTGTGTGTTTAACCACTGAATGGAAGTATCCTTTTTTTTAGATAGCCAATAATAACATATTCAATAAAGTTTATGAAGCTAATAAATTAACTCAATTACAGCTCTTTTCCCTAGAGATTTTTTTCAGGGTTATGTTCCTTATTAAAGAAAACACTCATTTTACATATTTTTCTTAGTTACAATGATACTATGAAATTTTATCTCTAATGATAGAGATAGTACCTCCACGATAATATGAAACATCCATTAATATATCATGCCTTACAGTCTTGGTTATCGATCACAGTACCATGTCATAGCACATTAGCTGTTGGAGACCATCTTCCCTTTAGAGAAGGGGTAGCATTGACAACTTAACACTTATTTTGAAATCAGTCATCTTCTCACGTTAGTGATGACAGTAGTATCGTAGTAACTGCTACAATGGTAACAGCTAACACTTACTGAGCTCTAACTCATACAAGACACCATGCTACACACTACAGCTATATTGTCTCACTTAATCCCTCGAATAGTCTAATGATGAAGGTATGATTTTACAGATGAGGAAACTGTGCCAAAAGAGGTTGTATAACTTACTCAAGTTAAAGGACTCGGGAATTCCCTGGCAGTCCAGTTGTTAGGGCTCTGTGCTTTCACTGCCCAGGGCTGGGGTTCTATCCCTGGTCAGGGAACTAAGATCCCACAAGCCACGCTGTGCAGCCAAAAAAAAAAAAAAAGTTAAAGGACTCAAATCCAGGTCGGTGTGATAACAAAGTCACTGTTTTTAACTACTCTGCCAGGGATTCTCAAAGTGTGGTCCCTAGACCAGCAGCACCAGCATTACCTGGGAATTTGTTAGAAATGCAAATTCTCAGCCTTCACTCCCCGCCTGTTCAATCAGAAACTCTGGGAGTGGGTCCAGTTGTCTGTGTCTTAACACATCCTCTCCTGGTGATACAAGTGTCCACTGACATTTGAGACCCACTGCATTTAAAAGAAACACCAAACAGTGGATAAACATTAGTTGCTCAATTGATTAAATGCAATAACAGGAGAGAATCACCCAGCAGAGCAGGGGGCTCACAGTAAACATTAGTTTAGAAGAGTTTATTTCTATTATATAAATACCAGTCCTGTCTGTATATTGTGAGGTTAAGTGTTAGAAACTGTGCCTGAACTGCCATAAGAGTTGGAAATCTCTTTTCTAAATGGGGGAAGCCCCAGCACAGTCTATTTAGAAAGGAAAACAAAGGCAAATATGAGTAAAGGCTAGTTACTGGTCAACCAAGGCCTTCAAAGATTGTCTTAAGCTGAAAACGAATACTTTGTTCTGTATTTACCAGCATGCCCATTGCTTTATCCGATTTCAGGGTAACCAGAAATTTGCATATTGACAACATTCTTTTGAGTGAAACTAAGAAGTACTGGTGGTTGTAGTCTAAGCAGTGAAGGTGATGGTGACAGAGAGACAACCAACTAGTGACCAATGAGATTTAATAACAAATCATGGATCCTATCAGTGATATTTTTGAAGGGATATTTTAATGGATACTACCAATGATATAATTTAGTGAGATATTTTTAGTGATTTTTAAAAATTTATATTTTCGTGATGCATAAAATGTCTCTCCCCCCCTCACTCTCTAGCCTCTACCTCTCAGTTTTTGCAGAATCCAGCACGTGTATGTGGCTCAAAATGCCAGGTATAATGGGAAGTGCCCACACAAGGAAAAAAAGAAAAACTCATTGCTGTTTAACACTTATTAACATGGAAAAAAAAAGGAACGCCTTTTTTTTTTTTGGTAGGTTGTCCTGTGAACTAGTTCACAATAATTGTTCTTTTCAAAGAACTAAACAAGGTGAGATTTGATATTTATCTCAGAGGAAGTGCTCAGTGCTGTGAGCCCCCGAATAGAAAAAAGGGGACCAGCACTTTGTGCCAAAACAGGTCCAGATCACAAGGTCCTGCAGATGCTCAGTGTCCATGTCTGGCCGCCCAGCACACTGACCATCCCCCTCGTCACACAGGCTGCTGGTCTTGGGATTGACAGAAGCACAGAAAGGTTCATCTTCAGGAAGACCTGTAGACCTGGGGAAGTAGGCTGCTGCCCTGGGCCCATCTCAGGAGTGCAGTGCTTTCCTTAATTTTTAAAAGGTTTCTTGGGGTGCCTGGGACCCACCAGGGCTGGCAGTGCCACCTGGGTGGGACACCCCCAACCTGGACAAAGCCCTGTGAGTCTTGGTTCCTATTTCCATCCTCCGAGGCACTCTTTGACCCTTGACCCTGCAGGTGAAGTCTCTACTACTCCCAAGAAGCTCCAGGACTAATGCTCTTGGGGTCATAGTCCCGGCCTGTGACCTGGACTGCTTCCAGGAGGGCGGGCTTGTGAACTGTACAGCACAGTATTTTTTTCTGTAAAAATTTCTACTGGCCAGTATTTTTTAAATGAGATTGTGACCCCCAAAAGGGTCTGACACTCTGATTTGAGGTGACTCACTCACACTGGACACAGCTACTCAGAATTCTGGGATGACAGGACAGAACACCCCCCATCCCCAGCTTTGGACTTGAGCTCATGCAGCATCAGCACTTGCCTGTCCCCATTCTGTGGCGTCCTCTGATCAACACCCAAGGACAGTGGAAGGCTGCGGGCATCCCTTACCCTGTAAACCCTTCACTGCTGGCACCCAGGGGTTACCCCACGCCTCTGTAAGTTCCTTGCCCAGTTGGGCAGTCCGCAGAGGTGGTCAAGCCTATCTCCTCCAAGGGCTTTCAGACCATTGCTTTAGAACGCTGATGGGCACTTCTGATCCAGATTCTCCTTTGCCCCCAGTGAATATGATGACTTCATGCTCCCCTCGTGTAATGGAAAAATATTTCTTGCAGAATGTGATGGTTTTACTAATTCTGTCCACAGACTCCTCTCCTACAGTCCTGGCTGGTGGGGATGGGTGGAAGTAGGGGTGTGGTCAGCAAGGAAAGAGATCACGTTCTGGGAATGCGGTGAAAGAGAAGACAGAGTTGGAGGACGAGTTGCTCTACCTCTATCCTATAAAATTCCAAACTCTACTGCACAATTCAACATTAGTTAAAAAAAAAAGTCCAAACTGTAAACTTTATATGACCCCCAGACGGATTATTGTTCACATTCTCTGGCATCCTCTGGGTGAGACTTGCGTTTGGGGTTATCATCAATGAAGCACAGTCATTACCTTTGAGAGAGTCCTTGGAAACTGATACTCACAGGCCACACGATGGATGATCTAGTGTCATACACAAATGATACAACCAGCATTAAATAAATGCAGAGATGAGGAGATCTGCAAGGCTTCAATATAAACTTGTTTCACAGAGTCATGACATTGTGAGTAATAATAGCACGCTACTCCTTTGTGGGGGGTGGAAAATATGAAATTATCCAAGAATGGCACATTCAATGATAAAGAACATGAAGAGATGAATCCTGGACCTAAACAGAAAAAGATGGCCCTTGGACATTTGCCACGACTGGACAGTTAATACATATCAAAGTATCGCTTCCACCTCTTTCTACCCACCATTCTGAATCTTCATCAATAAATCACTATACTTTCCAGGGGCCCACACATTTTATAAAATATTTTTTAATCACAGTATTTAGTTAGGGTCTTGTGAAAAAAAAAGCCTGGGACCCCCAAATATCGACATAGGGGCAGCTCTGCTTGTCTGTGACCTTTTCTTTCAAAGTTAGTGAGTATTAATTGACTCACTACAGAGTACCATGTTCTATGTCAAATGCCGAGAGTCATACCACAAAACCTCTGTGATGCAACCACTGCCCTCAAGAATCACAGTCTTGCTGGTTACACAAAACTCAGACATATGAAAAGCATCAGGAAAAATATAAGACTAGATAGTATGTGGTGCTTAATTAGACACATCCCAAAACATGTGGCAGAAATAGTTACTGCTCAGGGTTTCGGAAGGAGAAAGCTCAGTCTTGGGTGGTGTCTCCAGAAAGGCTTGGTGTTTCCTGATACAAGCACAGAGGTTCCAGCTGAACTTGGACAGGCTCAGAAGTATAAAGACAGAGGGCTGGGCAGGGGTGACTGTGAGAATCCTTAAGGAGGGAGACCTGAGGACACTGAACTGAAGAAGGCACAGCCTCCATTTTCTTGGAATTAGACTCTCCCTGAAGAGTGTTTGACTGCCCTGGAGTGGGAGTGGTGAGCTATTAGGGAACACTGCCCTTCCCTGCCCTGCCAACAGGTGATGTTGATGGAATACTCTCTGGGGTCGAAGTCTCTCACTGGAAATTGTCTTGGTGGTTTCTTCAACACCAGTTTCTTGACATAGACTTAGCCCAACAACCATAGTCTTTCCTGTCCCTCTCGCCATCCTGTTCCCATCCTCCTGCCACCTTCCAGCTCTGGTGTGGTTTCTGTACTTGCCTGCCTGTCCTGGTGTCCGAGCACAAATGCTGGTCTTCCCCTTACACTCCTAACCCAGCCTCGACTCAGTGCTGACATGATGGCAGGAGCCTTGGACTTGGTGTCAGAAGACTTGGGGCTGAGGCTGGCTCTGTGACCTTGGGCAGGTCACTGCATGCCTCAGAACTTCTGTTTCTTTATTTATAAATGGAGATAACGATGCTTTGCTACTTATGTCATGAGGTGTTTTGAGGAGAAAAATGAAGTACTTTAGCTTAAAAGCGTAATATCTAATACTTAAATAGAGCTTATTTTGTGCCGGGTAATTGTCGAAGTGTTTTAGATATAGTAACTATTTTAATTCTCACAGTAACCCTGTGAAGAAGAAGCTGTTATTATTGGCATTTACAGTGGGGAAGTTTAGGCACAGAGAGATTAAGTAATTTCCCAAAGTGTAACACATGTATTAAGTGTAAGAGCTGGGATTTAAACCCTGGCAGTCTGGTTCCAGAATCTGTTCCTTGAACATCCACGTTATAGTGTTTATCTAATAACAATAAGAGTAACACTTATATAAGGCTTAATATGTTCCAGAGACTGTTCTAAATGTCCAGTTAACTCATTTAATCCTTACAGCAGCCCTTAGAGGGATCTATGGGGCAGGTGTGGTTGTCATCTGTATTTAAATGATCTGTAAAGACTTCCACAAGTGGGAAGGTGGAATAGGTAGGTGTACCTTTCCCTGTTCCTCCAGCTGAGTATAACTGAAAACCCTGTACAGTATATAAACCAAACACAGAAAGGCCCTGAGAGGTGGAGAGAGGAAGGCAGACTGACCAGGGACCTTGGAATCCAAGGAACAGTATGGTGGTGATTTGCCTGCATTTTGCTTTTTGCCTCACGTATCCCAGACTTGCAGCTGAAGAAGCTGGTAACTTGGAAATGCCAGTGAATGTGGACAAAAGAAGCCCCAGCAGATGCCTGCTCTCTCCAGTCAGAGGAGCAGCCTAGCAAGACAGAAACCTCTTCGACAGTAACTGCTCTTCTCCAGCCAAACACTACAGCAGATCTGTGGTCCCACTTCCACCCCTGACAGTGGGGAGCCTAGATTTCCACCCTTGTGAGGCTTTCACCAGAAGCCCCAGTCTCTCTGCCGGGATGGTGTCAGAAAAGGCAAAACAGAGAGCCAGGACGTTCATCTCTTCATCCCGGAGAGGTGGTCAGCCCTCCTCCTGTGCTATCAGCGGAGATCAGCAGAGAGCCATCTGGCAAGGATGGGGCACCCCTCCCCATGCCCCCTGGGAGAGTGTCAAAGGAGGCCTAATGGGGTGTCAGGATTTTCCCCACGGCCCGGCAGTAGTGAGGTCCTCTCACATCTCCACCATCAAGTCAGTGAGGCTGTGAGAGGAGCAATAATGAAGACCCCTGTTCTGCCCACCCAGAGAGGAACCATCACTACTGGCCTAGCACAGAGCCAAACTCCCACCCACACCCAACAGTAAAAAGGAGCCCCACCTTGGGCGTCAACAAAGGCCAAATGGGAAACCAGCGCTTCTACCCCGACCTGGCAGTGATGAGGTGGTCCCTGCTTCTTCCCCTGCCAAAGTAGTGTCAGAGGAAGCCAGAGACAACGAAGTTTTAATAAGATCAGAGCCTCCTAACAGAATGCCCCAAATGTCCTGGATTCAATTATTTTTTCTTTTTCTTTTTCGGTATGCGGGCCTCTCACTGTTGTGGCCTCTCCCGTTGCGGAGCACAGGCTCTGGACACGCAGGCTCAGCGGCCATGTCTCACGGGACCAGCCGCTCTGTGGCATGTGGGATCTTCCTGGACCGGGGCACGAACCCGTGTCCCCTGAATCGGCAGGCGGACTCTCAACCACTGTGCCACCAGGGAAGCCCCTGGGTTCAATTTTAAAAACCGCTCATCACACCAAGAACAAGGAAGAGCTCAAACTAAATGAAAAAAGGACACAATATATACCAACACCAAGCTAACGGAGATGTTGAATTGTCTGAGAAAGATTTAAAGCAGTCACCACAAAAATACTTCTGTGGCTTATTTCACTTAACAAAATGCCCTCCAGGGAGGCCTTTCTTAGGAAGGAGAGTGAAAAGAAGAAAATTAGGTCCACGTGTGCTCAGTTTTTCTTATTTTTCCCTCTAATATCTTAAAGAACTGTTCTTACTTTGACAGCTTTCTGAAATACTGCCTCCAAAGTGATCCCTAATGTAATGATTAGAATTTCTCTAAATCTGTTAATTAATTCTCTTAACAACTTAGAATGTGCATTATAGAGACAGTGGTTGAAAGATATTACACTGTTTCTCATATACTGGCTTTTATTTTATCAACAACTCATTTCACACAATTTTCCTTGCTTATTTCCCCAAATCTCTTTTTCTGATTTTTTTTTAAGCCAAAGTCAGAATTTAACTACAATGTTGTATCCCTGAGATTTCTGATCAAAGTGTCAACAAGTTTTCATCCCTTGGTTTTTTGTTTGTTTGTTTTGTGT
The DNA here is from genome assembly GCF_964341445.2 of Mesoplodon mirus. Taxonomy (NCBI): domain Eukaryota; kingdom Metazoa; phylum Chordata; class Mammalia; order Artiodactyla; family Ziphiidae; genus Mesoplodon; species Mesoplodon mirus. The sequence goes on along the minus strand of NC_138987.1, from coordinate 54,099,699 downwards.
GTTACCTCTACTTATGTAGATGAATTACTATCTTTTATCTTTTAAGAATCTTGGTTATCACTAACAATCACCTGTTTTCCTTTCTGGTTTTGTATCTCTGCCCCCCCAACCCCCCACCCTCCCACTCCGCATCTTTCTCAAACAGTAATCTTGCTTTGTCTTCTCTTTTCTTCTTTATTTCCACCATGGGATTTTACCGATACTTTCATTCTATCACCATACTGGAAACCTATTATTATTTATTATTATTTTTGTTTCTTGCCCTTGAGAATCAAAAAAGACAAATAGATTTCAACACCACAGTCAACTTTTTTCTTTTTCTGAATTGCCTCAGAACTAGAGGTTTCACGTTAAGTGCCTTATAGAACAGAGATCTCAAAATCAAATATTATTATTATTTTTTTTTTGCTGAAATGAAGGATGCCAGAGCGATTATACAAAATCTTCTTTCCTATTCTCAAGTACTTAGAGAGAGGATCCTTCTGAACAGGAAAAAAATTCAGAAATATTTGGGACTAAGATGAGGTCTCTACAGAGTTGTGTATCATGGAGTTGGGTGTGTCCTGAGACTCTTGTAATAGATGATTTCAATTCCCCAACTGGTGCCCATCATCAGCACTGAAGCATGCTGAAGCATATTGGGCAATTCTGGTTCCAGCGAAAGTGTTCTTGTCCTTCATTTTCCTGATGAGGCAGCCTCAGCCATGAGGCGTCGTGGGTAATCACCGTATCTAGGCTGTGAGGGCTCTGAGGTTTTTATTCATGAGATCTGAATTTATTCCCCCAAACTCCAGTCAAATCAGCCTATGTATAAAGAACTCATTTTAAGATCCAGAGAGCTTCTGGAATTCTAGAGAAGGATTAGGTTTCCTCTGGGATCTAGGGTTTCTCACTCACCTGTGGCAGGGGCCGTGAGCAAGACAAGATTAGCTGAAAAAAGATGGAGCAATTCTTTAAAATACTAGCATACTCTCTAAGGATATTTGTTTATTTGCTTATTATATCCTGGCAACACTTTTCAATAAAGCTTTGGAGGGAAAAGTTGCTCCCTCACAATTCAGCCTAGGCCAGATGGGGACCCTTTATTGCCCCTGGCAATAGAGTCTGTGCAAGCTGTTATGAAATTGTGAGAATTGTGGTATTTGGGGAGTTGGGGTACTTGAAAGAACAATGGGTTGATAGGTGGGCGTCCAACATGATCCTAACTCACTCTGTGACATTGGGCAAATCAAAGCATTTTCTGGGCATCTTGTTTTTGTTTTCCTTTTCATTTGTAAATGGTGTAAATCAGTGGTTTTCAGATTTTTACAGTATGAAAACTCTTCTTAATTTCAAAAAGTTATGGATAGCACATGACGATAGTGTCAATTTTGTTGCTCAGTGAAAGAAAAAAAAAACCTGTAAGTGTATATTGGTTCCAAGACTTGCAGTAACTCCAGTCTCTGTGAGTTCAAATGCCACAGGCTGGAACCAATGATCTAGTTGACTTTGAGGTCCCTTCTGGCTCTGATATTCTGGGATTCAAGTCAGAAGAATTTGGACTCCTTAGAAAACATTCATTTATTCAAGAGGAAAGCTGACATTAAATATTACCAGACTCAAGAGCAGCGCTAGAAGTTTTTGAGAGAGATGAATTAAGGCAGATTTCAGGGTCTAAGAATCTGAGCTGAGGGAGAAGCTGGATGGAAGGACCAATACTAAGAGCAGTGGGAGGAACTGGGAGACAGGATGGGGAGCAGGGCTGCAAAACGTGGCTCTGTTTTGTGCCCATCTCAGCCTACCAAAAACCAGTGTTGTTGTTGGACCAGGCTTGTGGTTCTTATTCTGATTGCAAGATGCCCTTCAGCAATAATTATCAGGAAACTTTGAAAGAATAAAGGTTTATTACTTCCAAGACCTGGAAATTACCCAGCACACCTGGGGTCATACGGTGAGGTTGTGGGTAGGGAGAGAACGCATGCGGGCCTGGGGTTCTGCTTTAATTGGGGTTGAGGATGTGGGCCTAGGGTTTTGCAAACTCACTCTTTATTGGTGAATTTAAAACATTAAGTGCGGGATTTAAAGCACAGGAAGAGAAAACAAGTAGCCTAAAAGGTCACTTATTGAAATCAACCAAGATCTCTAAAACAAAGGAACCTCCGAGTGGGAGGCTGCCTGGCTCTTTATCTAGCCAGTGGCTGGCGATGTGTTTATTTGAGATAGCCGGCTTTGAAGTGATGCCTTTCACAAAACTTTAATTCAGGCACTTGCATTACAAAAAAAGGAAAAAAAAAAACCAACAACTGTCAGGGCTTACACTATAGGCTCATACCAGGAAGAGGGTCAGATGCCAGGATCGCTAAAAAATGGAAGCTGAGGAGAGGGCAATCTTAACTCCCAGGCAAGGTGGACCAACTCTGCTGGCCTTAAACAAATATATTTTGTAATAATATTTAAAATATAAAATAATATAATAATATAATATAAATAATTGTATGTGATAACATATGTTCTATTAAACAGTATTTGCATACAGAGGCATCAGGACAATACATAATGTATAGTAGGCTAGTTTCCCCTTTCCTCCTTAATCACGATAGCAGTTGATGTGTTACTTAAATCCTTCTAGTTAAACTTCTCTAAAGATTAGTACCGATTGAGTTGACATCAAGAAGTTACTGGTGGGACTTCCCTGGTGGTCCAGTGGTTGAGAATCCACCTTCCAATGCAGGGGACGCGGGTTCTATCCCTGGTTCAGGAACTAAGATCCCACATGCCACAGGGCAACTAAACCTGCACACTGCAGCTAGAGAGAAGCCTGCAACGAAAAGCCAGCACTCCACAACAGAGACCCAGTGCAGCCAAAATATATACATTAAAAAACAAAAAGATACCAGCAATGTTTGGGGATAATTTCTGCCATGTATGTACAACAGGTATGCTCACAGAAAAATACATCCTTGTAGCTTGTCCCAACACTGTCCCCTTTTTTATGTTTTCAATATTTTGTATGCTTCATATAAAAAAAGAGATTGATTCTCAAAGACATTCTGCCTTACAGCACTCCTCCTGAAGTTTTAAGGACATCTGAACTTGACAGTTTATATTTCCTAGAGTTAAACACAGATTTGGGTATTATCAGGTCACATTTCTACCCAAATAATCATCTAACTGCAATGAGCAACATGACAGGCAAATAGGGAAAATTGTCAATAATTGTTCTAAGGTTATTAATTCTCAAGATTTTTAAAGGTTATTAATATTTTAATTCCCATTTTCTAGCAAACATACCCTTAGAAGAATAGAAACTCCCTCTATTCCTCCAGCAAACTCAAGTAGAAGCTCTAAGAAAAACATAAAGCTTAGAAGAAAATGTTAGTCCATATATGAATCAAATTAAATATGGTAGTGTTTTGAGCAGGTCATGCAACATAAGAAAAATAGACCCTTTACATTCTCCTTGAAGTTGCAGAAGTGTACTGACAGAGGAATTTTATTTCCTTTTATTTTTTTTAATGAATCAAATCACACTACTTGATTCTTCAGTGAATAATGATCATATACTCATGTATTGTGAGTGATGTGTTCTGTTTTCAGTTTTCAGAACCAACCCATAGACAAAATATGTTTAGAAAACAAAGTGTAAATGTTTTGATCTAAACCTTGAAAACTGTAAATTGATGATATTGCTGATAGAAATTGAATGTGAATGTAGGAGGAAGAGGAAATGGGAGTTCCAAAGAGAGAAAAGAGAAAATAGTGGGGAGAAATCTATCAAAGAAACAATAGAAGAAAAATTTCCAAACTAAAGCACGTGTCTCCAGATTGAAAAGTTGATCTGATTGCTCAGCTCAATGAATGAAAAATATGTCCACCATGAAGCCACAACATTGTGAAATTTCAAAAGCCCAGGGTTAGAGAGAATATCCCGAAAGCTTCCAGTAAAGAGAAAACCACTTTACATACAAAGGACTGGTTTTAAGAATGGCATTATTTGTAGCCTTGTAAATCTTGCCACTCACAGAGATTTTTTTTCTTCCACTGGAGGCAATATTGTGGTCAAACCCTTTCTTCTGAAGGCCTATCTTCTGAGTATAGAATGTGGATTTCCTTACCCCAGGCCAGCTGGCCTCAGTTACCGGGTGTCTGCAGAGACTGGCTCTAATCTGCTCTTGTCACACCAAAATGTTGACAACCCCGTTTGTTCTCCTGCTTGGAGCCGAGTCAATCTATAAACACCATCACTAGAATTCTCTCTGCTGATTCCCAAACCATAGACCGATCCACACAGCATTTCTATCAAGTGGAGAAGGCGAGGAAGCAAGAATCTGCTTAAACTGACAGCAAACACATGGGTGGGTAGGCACTGTGCCTGAGGAGTACTTAAGGATGCATGCTTGAATTTACATATTTGTACAAGATCAAAACCCCTTCCTTACTTTGTTCTGTCTCTGCTCTCCCCATTTCCCCTGTATTTCCCTCATGACAGTTGTACAATACTACCTACCCCAGCGTCCTACTGGGCTCCCACTTCTCCTTCCTTCCATTACCACTTCATTATTCCATGGGTTTTTAGGTGTTCCTGTGTCCTTATAGCCTGCAGATGTTAGACATTATTACTTCTTGTACCATGTAGCTTTAGCTGCATAAAAAGTTACCGCAAAATGTAGTTACTTAAAATAACAACTGTTTTTTAGCTCATGACTCTGCAGTTTGGCAATTTAGACTGGGTTTATCTAGGTAGTTCTGGTCAGGTTAGCTGGGATTTGGCTGGTTGGGGGTCCTCAGTTGAGATGGCCCTTCTCTACTGTACGTGGGTTCTCATCTTCCAGCATGTTCTCGCAGGTATGGTCATCTGGTGACTGCATGGTTCCAAGAGAAAAATATAGGAAGCTGCAAGGCATCTTTCCCTCCCCTGCCCCAATTTTATTGAGAAATAACTGGCATATGTCACTGTGTAAGTTTAAGATGTACAGCATGAGGGATTGATTTACATATATTGTAAAATGATTGTCACAATAGGTTTAATTAACATCTATCATTTCATATAGGTACAATAAAAAGCAAAGCAAAAAAATTTCTCCTTGTGATGAGAGTTCTTAGGGTCTACTGTCAACAATTTTCCTATATACCATACAGCAGTGTTAACCATAGCCATCATGTTGTACATTACATCCCTAGGACTTATTTAAATTATAATTGGAAGTTTGTACCTTTTGACCAGTTTCCTCCAACTCCCCACCCCTGACCTCTGACTCTGGTAACCACAAATCTGTTTTCTTTTTCTAAGTTTGGCTTTTATTTAAAAATTAGATTCCACATATATCATACAGTATTTGTCTTTCTCTCACTTATTTCACGTACCATAATGCCTTCAAGGTCCATCCATGTCGCTGCAAATGGTAGAATTTCCTTGTTTTTTTAATGGCTGAGTAATGTTCCATTATATATATGGGGATATAGGAAATACACACACGCACACACACATAAATATCTATATCTATATCTATATCTATATCTATATATATATATCTCCCAACTTCTTTTTCCATTTATGCATGATGGACACTTAGATTGTTTCCATGTCTTGGCTATTGTAAATAATGCTGCTATGAACACACATATATCTTTTCAAGTTAGTGTTCTCATTCCCTTTGGATATATTCCCAGAAGTGGAATTGCTGGATCATATAGTATTTCTATTTTTAATTTTTAAAGGAACTTCCACACTGTTTTCCATAGTGGCTGTACCAATTTACAATTCCACCAACAGTCTTCCCTTTTCTCCACATCCACACCAGGATCTGTTATCTCTTATCTTTTTGATAACTGCCATTCTAACAGACACGAGGTGATATCTCATGTGGTTTTAATTGTATTTCCCTAATGACTGATGACGTTACGTATCTTTTCATGTACTTGTTGGTCTTTTGTATTTCTTCTTTGGAAAAATGTCTATTTGGTTTCTTTGTCAATTTTTTAAAATTAATTAATTCATTTAATTTATTTATTTGGCTGCGTTGGGTCTTCGTTGCTGCGTGCGGGCTTTCTCTAGTTGCAGCGAGCAGGGGCTACTCTTGGTTGTGGTGCATGGGCTTCTCATTGCAGTGGCTTCTCTTGTTGCAGAGCATGGGCTCTAGACACACAGGCTTCAGTAGTTGTGGCTTGCAGGCTCTAGAGCACAGGCTCAGTAGTTGTGGTGCACAGGCTTAGTTGCACCTCAGCATGTGGGATCTTCCCAGACCAGGGCTCAAACCCGTATACCCTGCATTGGTAGATGGATTCTTAACCACTGTGCCACCAGGGAAGTCCTCTTTGTCAATTTTTAAATTGGATTTTGTTTTTTGCTATTGAGTTGTATAAATTCTTTATATATTTTGGATATTAATCCCTTATCAGACATGTAATTTGCAAATAATTTTTCCCATTCTGTAGGTTGTCTTTTCACTTTGTTGTTGGTTTCTTTTGCTGTGCAGAAATTTTTTAGGTGTATGTAGTCCCACTTGTTTATTTTCTATTTTGTTGCTTGTGCTTTAGGTGTGATTTCCAATAAATCATTACCGAGACCAACATCAAGGAGTTTTTTTCCTATGTTTTCCTCATGTTTCAGGCCTTGCATTTAAAGCTTCAATCCATTCCTAGTTAATTTTTGTGAGTTGTGTAAGAAAGGGGTCAAGTTTCATTTTTTTACATGTGAATATCCAGTTTTCCCAGCACTGTTTATTGAAGAGACTGTCTTTTTCTCCATTGAGTATTCTTTGCTCCTTTGTCAAATATTAGTTGACTGTGTGTACTGGGCTCTCAATTCTGTTTCACTGATCCATTTGTCTGTTTTTATGCTGGTACCATACTGTTTTAATTACTATAGCTTTATAGTATAGCTTGAAATCAGAAACGTGATGCCTCCTGATTTGTTCTCCTTTCTTAGGATTTCTTTGGCTATTCACGGTCTTTAGTGGTTCCACATAAATGTTAGGAGTGTTTTTTTCTATTTCTGTAAAAAATGTCATTGGAATCTTGATAGAGATTATGTTGAACCTATAGATGGCTTTTGGTAGTATTGACATTTTAACAATATTAATTCTTCCAATACATGAACATTAACATTTCCTTTTATTTGTGTCTTTTTTGATTTCTTTCATCAGTGTCTTGTAGTTTTCAGAGTAGAAAGCTCCAAATCCTCTTGAAGCCTAGGTTTGGAACTCATACATTGCCGCTTCCACAATGTTCTATTAAAGTAAGTTTCAAGGCCATCCCACATTGAAAGGAATCCTATCTCTTGGCAGGAGGAACTGCATAGTATTATAGTCATTTTTACAAAGTACTATATTTCAGTGGAAAAAAACTGGGAGTAGGGGAAGAGAAGGATGGACAACTTTTACTTTTCATTTATACCATTCTGTTTTGTTTGAATTTTTAAAATCATGTACACATACACATTATTTCTATAATAATAACAATCATGATAATAATTCTAAAATATAACTTCAAATATTTCTTGTATTACTTAAGTTACATCCCAGGATAATAATCCACTGACACTTAGAAGGACCCATGATTTTGAGTCACAACACCTAATTCAGGGTATGTCTTCAGCTTTCCTCTAACTGTAAGGCCATGTAAGGATTTCATGAAATCCCCAGCATGGAACTCAGCACATGATAAATGCTTAATAAATGTTTGCTGAGTCTGAATCTGAATGAGAGGATGGGAGCAAAAAAGATGTATGTATCAGGGAGAAATAGCTTTAAAATCTGTCCTATTAATTCATTGTTTATATCAGTTTTTATCATGGCAACTTGGAATTTAATGGGTAAGAAAAGAGATTTCATTTAACTTCCATACACTTGCAAGCATGGGCTGTTGGATGAAATAGCAGTGTGTCCATTGCTATAAGTAGCAGTAGTTGGGAATTATAACCTAGGGCAGAATCAAGGGGTCCCTTAAACTCTAGTCCTATAAGTCACCAGTCTAATTAAAGAAATCATGTACCTTTACAAATGCCAAGGATACTCTCAACTATTTCAAGAGGGACTTTGGAGAAGCACCCAGAAGAGCTATTTTTTAAAAATCTTTCTTTAGCAGTTACACGACACATTAGTAAGAAGCAGAAAGTGACCTCTTAATTTTGTTAATAGACTCCATATTCAGTTTGGTCTGATGCTCTTACCAGTCCTTCTTTCTCCAAATTAAAAATTGATAAATAATAAGAATACATTTGAGAAATTCTTGCAGATTCCTTCTTGGCTGATTTTCAGTGTAGAGTGTATTTCCCTAAATCCTATGTTTTAAGCAATTGCAAGAGTAGGCTGGTTATACATTTAATGACCTTTTTTTTTAACTTTTTTTTTATTAGATCTCTATTGGAGTATAATTGCTTCACAATACTGTGTTAGTTTCTGTTGCACAACAAAGCGAATCAGCCATATGTCTACACATGTCCCCATATCCCCTCCCTCTCAAGCCTCCCTCCCATCCTCCCTATCCCACCCTTCTTAATGACCACTTTGAAATCATCCTTACCTTTCCTAGGAAGGTCAAAGAGTAGTCTGTTATTTGGATGCCTAATATAACTGGACAAAGGAAATTGCTTTCATCATTTTTACTTTTTCCTTCCTAATTAGATCAAATGTCAGCTTTCCATGCGATATTCCCCGGCACGCACTCGTGTTTCTAACACAACCAGATTAGATCAATATGCATCTGTCTCCATGTACCCTGGGACTGCATACACTTTGGCTACATATTTATTTTGTGGATTTCATTTCCATGTTAATTACAATGTAGGTTCATGGAATTTCCATTCTGAGTATGATAATCTTCTTACAGTCAGCATGATGGAAACAGTTGCATGCTGTTTACTTTGTGAAAGATGGTGTTCCTTGCTCAGATGATGACTGGATATTTACTTTCTAGACCAAAGATTGTGCTTCCATTTCTTCCTACAGATTTATCAGAATATGTTAATCTATTGAGAACTTTCAAACTCAATTTTATTAGGCCATTGTGTTTTTCAGAAGGCATAACGAACTAAAATTATTGGGAAATCAAATTTACTAATATGCATCTCATTCCTTTTTCTTCTACTGTAAACTCTGCTCTTTCTCCAAGCAGATGGTTTTTTTAAGATTACTATTTTTCTAATTACAAATGTTATACATGTCAAGTGAAGAAAATCTGGAAGATAGACAATCTCACTACTATTAAAATTTGATGGCTTTCTTTTCACATATATATAGTAGATTTTTGTAAGATATTATTACTCTGTGTAGATAAATATTATCAGTCCCAAAATGCTTTTTTTCCCAGCCATCCTTTTGACTGAATCAAGAATTTATTAGATAATAAAATAAAGCAAATTATTCAATCCAACATTAAACATGTACTAAAGATTTACTATGTGCTGCTCACTTTCCTCTCTCTGGGATGGGCGGGAAAAAGCTTATAAACTATAGGGATTAAAAGCACAGTAAAAATAATTATAAGGTAGACTGTGATAATAATATTAACCATTACTGAGCACTAATTATGTACCTGGTACCTTTTATTCTTCATACAGCTCTATGATGTGGGGACTCTTACTCTCCCCATTTTATAGATGAGGACACTCAGGCTGAGAGATGTTAAATATTGTGCCCCAAATCACACAGCTAGTTAGTGGTAGAACTGGGATTTGAATCCAGCAATATGGTTTCAGCCAGGTTCTTCATCACTGTACTCTACCATAGGAGAGGACTTCAGTTATAACATTTCTTCAATTTATAGAAATATATAAAGCTCTCTCAGAGTTTTCTTGACATGAGCTACAGTATTCCACAAGGTTTGTCCAGTGTTCCTCATTCTAACCTTAAGTGAAAGGACCAACAGTGGAAAATTCATTTTTGAGCTTGTAGGTCTATGAAAGCGGTCCTATTGTTACAGCAATGGAAAGGATAAGAAAGTCAAATAGTTTGATATTTTGCCACACTCATGGTCTGGGGTAATTTTCTCTGAGATTACTGAGAGTGAGTGCAGCTCACGAGGTAACTCCTTTGGCATCTGAAGACTTGACAAAATCCAAAAAGTAGTGGGTGCTTTTCAGTTAGGGGTTAAATTTGGCTGTATATAAGAGAAAAACAGACAATAGTGGCTTTTAAAATATGAATGCTTATTTATTTATTTTTGTTAAATAACAAGGAGATTAAGGTTGGCCTCCAGGGATGGTCTGATGGCTCTATGATATTATCAGGGTCCTTGCTTCTTCTATCCTTTCTCCTAGTCATGATGTGCTTGTGGTCACAGGTGAGCTGCTGGAGCTCCAGCCATCACATTCACATTCCAGGCAGAAAGAAGGAGAAGGGCAAAGGAGAACAAAGGGCCTATGACAAGTGATTCAGTTCCCTTTAAAGGTCTTTTCCAGAAGCCTTAAGTTTAGAATATCGATGTTTATTTGCATGAATGAATGAATGTTCTAGTGCTAGTCCCTTATTTTAAGAAGGTTAAAGTGAGGTACCAAGGACATTCCTTGTGGAGTACTTGGATCTGCAATAGGAGCAGACTCTTTCTTTTTCAAATGAATGAGTATATTCATACTGCTCTTCCTAGAACTAAGAACTCTGGAGACTTTGGAAAAGAATGGTACTAAATAGTGAGAGTTCTATTTATAAGGAACACAGTTCCAAATGTTCTATGAGGTCAAGACAGGTATTTCCTTGCAAAGAAAATCCAAAGTTGGCACAAGAGATCTTTTTGTTTTCTTTTGGATGTTTTAATAATAATACACAATGCCTCCTGCAGAAAGGAGCCCTGGCTAATGGCAGCCATGACGTATGTAAGCATGAAAGGCACATAAATTTATGCTGAAGGCTTTGATTTAAAAAAAATAAGGCTATTATTAAGTTTTAGAGAACACAATTCATATACTATGAAAGTATTAAAATGCTTTGGAGATGTCCATTGATATAGGGGCTTTGGGAGCCCTGTGAGTAATGAACGACTCCATAATTTGTGGGTCTATAGTCAACTTGAATACACAGTAATATTTGGCAAAGCCACCAAGTTCTTGCTGCAGCCTCATCCTACCCAACCCCTTCTCCCTGACACACATATAAAGTTGATAGAATTCCGGCAAGTTCTGCACTACCACTAATATATACCTCTGATTTTCTCTCATTTGACCAAGGTCACAGAACATCTCTCTTTCAGGTCTCATAAAATTTAAGTCCTTCTCTCTTGCCATAGTCAGATCCCTAACCCGTGAGGCCAACCAGAGTTTTGTGGGATAGTTATTTATCTATTTATTTATTTAGTCTGGGATTATGGTCAAAGCAGCATCATTCTCTAAGGACAGCAGTCCTTTGCTCTAAACTCTGTTTTCCTGCAGAGTTTTCTATCTTTGTATCTGAAGGAGTCATACACCACTAAGATTATCACTCCTGGTCAGCCTCTGGGGTTGTTCTTTAACCCTATTTTTACCCAAAAGAAATGTGCAGAAAGTCAACTTCACTTTCTCTCCCTGAGAGGTGTAAGATTCTTGCCACAAAGGACAAAGTTCAGAAAGTAGAACAGTTAGAAGATGGACCCATTACAAGGAACTGTCATTTGGTATTACTGAAACAAAGAATCTTGGGCCATTGTCCAAAACCTTATTTTTTATCCAGCTATTTTAGTATCACATTGATGAGGTACAGGGCTTAGAAATACAAACAAATTATTTAGAAATGAGGAGGTAGAAGAAAGGGGCAAGGACTGAAAGTCTTGATGAGTTGCTTTGGGGAGAAGGTGGGGCGCAGGGAAGACTGCTCTTCTTCATCTGAGCCTTATGCTGTTACTCTTTTTTCTAAGCCAGGTACATATCAATGACAGCAGTGAAAATTAATTGAAAAATCTGAGACTGAAAAACTCTTGAGAAAATTATTAACTATTTTCATCGAAATTAATGCTTCTGAACATTACACATATTTCAGATTTCATTACATCAAATCTGTATTGAGTGCCTACTATGTACCAGCCAGTGCTCTAGATGCTGAATGGTAAACAAAACAGAAAAAATTCTGTTCTCAAGAAGGTTATAAATGGGAGTGGACAATGAACAAATAAATATATAATATATGAAATACAAATAACATAACATAATATTATATAAAATATATACTTAAATATAAAATTTGTTATTACATATTAATAAAATATATAAATAATATTAAATGTTGTATAAAACAATGAAAATATGCAATAAATCAAGTAAATGCTATGAAGAAAATCAAGTAGGGTACAGGGTACTGGTGTACCTAGTGCGCTTGACATCCTGAGCACATCATTTTTTAATATACTCCTTCTTTATATGGCAAAATTATTATGGGAAAAGTTATATTTAATAATCATGAAATGAAACATGTGGCAGACACACTCTAAGAGGACATGCCTGCTGCCCACCTTCTGGTGTTCATCGCTGTGTTCTCCTCTCTCCTTGAGTTGGGTGGGTCTTGTGACATGCTGCTAACCAATAGAATAAGGCAAAGGTGATGAGATGGGATTACAGATTACATAAAATGGTAACCCATCCTGCTCCAAGTCTCCCTCACTTGTTGGCTTTGAGGAAGTAAGGGTTAGGTTGGGAGGGCCCACGTGGCAAGGAGTTGAAAGCAGCCTCTGGCCTGGCCAACATCCAGCAAGAGACTGAGGCCCTCTGTCCAACATCTCATGAGGAACTGAACCTTGCCAACAACCACGTGAGCATGGGTCCTTCCCCAGCCTAACCTCAGCTGACACCTAGATTGCAGCCATGGGGGACCCTGAATTGAAGAGCCTGGCCTAGCTATGCCCTCATTCCTGACCCACAGACATGATGAGATAATAAATGTGTGTTCTTAAAGGCTGCTAATTTTGTGGTAATATTGTTATATGGCAATAGATAACTAATACAAAACACATGTTAATAATGGCCAGAAAACAAGGGCAGACAGTGAAATTTTTGTTTTATCAAACTTCACATTTATCATCATGCCAGTAAAAAGGAAAAATTAATAAAAAGTAAAATAAAGATAAGTAACTAAAAGATAAAAAGAGAAAATGGATTAAAAATTATTAAATTATTAATTATTTTTTTTGAAAAATAGGGAATATTGGCCTGTCACAGGAGTGAATAAACAAATTTATGGTTTTTGTTTTTTAAGCCTTGACATCTGCAAATTTGTCAATGACCTCCTCAAAATAGATCTCTTTTGCATATTCATGTTCAACAGAGTATAGCTAGATTTGTTAATTTATCATTGCCCATAGTTGATCCTTACATAGGAATTTGTCTATACCACACAGCAGTTGGGATGGCCAGCTGCACCCAAAGCAAGCTCAGTGACTCTGAACTATTACAAATTTACTTACAAACAACATGTATCATCCTGTCTACTTGTGTCAGGGGCCGACTGTATAGCTCAGAGTTCTCTGAAGTAACTTTCAAGTAGAATACCACCTCCAAGCACTTTCAAGTAGAACACATTGTTTCTGGAAACAACCTAAATGTCCATTGACAGATGAGTGGGTAAAGAAGATGTGGTACATATATACAATGGAATACTACTCAACCATTAAAAAAAATGAAATAATGCCATTTGCAATAACATGGATGGGCATAGAGATTATCATACTAAGTCAAGTAAGTCAGAAAGAGAAAGACAAATACCGTATGATATCACTTATATGTGGAATCTAAAATATGACACAAATGAACTTATCTACAAAATAGAAACAGACTCACATACGTAGAGAACAGACTTGTGGTTGCCAAGGGGGAGGGGGGTAGGGGAGGGATGGAGTGAGAGTTTGGGATTAGCGGATGCAAACTAGTATATGTAGAATGGATAAACAATAAGTTCCTACTGTAGAGCACAGGGAACTATATTCAATATCTTGTGATAAACCACAATGGAAAAGAATATGAAAAAGAATGTATATATATGTATAACTGAGTCACTTTCCTGTACAGCAGAAATTAACACACTGTAAATCAACTATACTTCAATTTTTAAAAAAGTAGAACACCATGTTTGTTAAAGAATAAGTGATTAAAATGTGCTAATTTCAAGTGTGCATTATAGATTTTTATAAAAGTAATTGCAGCAATTGTCTAGAACTTCGACCAAGGAAAGTTTTGCTTTTTATTTTCTCAAGAGTATTCCATCACTGATGTTGTTTGTAATTCCTGGTGCATGGTGATAATAAAAAGCAGACTGGGGACTTCGCTGGTGGCGCAGTGGTTAAGAATCCACCTGCCAATGCAGGGGACACGGGTTCGAGCCCTGGTCTGGGAAGATCCCACATGCCGTGGAGCAACTAAGCCAGTGTGCCACAACTACTGAGCCCATGTGCTACAACCACTGAAGCCCGTGTGCCTAGAGCCCATGCTCTGCAACAAGTGGAGCCACTGCAGTGAGAAGCCCATGCACCGCAACAAAGAGTAGACCCGGCTCACCGCAACTAGAGAAAGCCAGCGCGCAGCAACGAAGACCCAGTGCAACCAAAAATTTAAAAAAAAAAAAAAAAAAAAAAAAAAAGCAGACTGAGTTTGAATCAGCTGTATTATTGCTGGTCCGTGCCTGGGGCACACTCCGCCCCAACCTCCAGTCACTGTGGTAAAGGAGACAGAGAGTAATGAGGGTGCTATTATGTGTAGGGTTTCCAGGGAGGGGCTCTCTGATGAGGTAATATTTAAGCAGAGATCCAGGGAAGTGAAGGAATGAGCTATGCTACTATCTGCAGGAGGATTCCTGCAAGAACGAAAGTTCTGAGGCCAGAATGCAGCTGGTGCGTTCAAGGAACCAGGGGACTGAAGCTAGAGTGAGGGGGTTGTAAGAGCTGAAGAAGTTAGAGAAGCAGCCTGTCAGGGGAAGGGAAGGAGGGCAGGACTGCCTGGGGCCAGTAGTACCTGTTTCCATCACAATCCTTCACGCAGGGTGGCGTTTGCTTGGGTCTGGATTTCCAGTTGCAAAACCCCATTTGAATCAAATATTTTCCACTTAATAGAACAGTTTCCCAGTGTAGAAAATGAGGATAATAAAACCTATCTTGCAGGGCTACTGTGCTTATTAAATGAATTAAGATGATAATTGGTGCAAGTGCTTTGTAATCTGTAAAGCACCATGATAAGGACCACTCTTTGGTGTTTAAACGCTCGGGAGCCAGGGATGTGGAGACATTCCAAGCTGAGTGCTCTGGACCCTGCTTTCCTCTTCCTTAATGGCCCCATCCATGGATTTCCAGCACCTTTTCCACACCGTCTTCCCCTTCAAGCAGGAGGCCTTGGTGAACATAGCCAGGGAGGCACGCTTCTCATCAGCATGACAGGAGGCCTATAACCACCCACGGTGATAATGTTTAAACCAAGCTAAACAGTAATAAGATAACCTTCATTTGCAAGTCTGACAAGCAAAATTACAGGGTTCGGCTCTAACAGAGGGGAAATGAAGCTCGAGATCATCATTTCCACATCTAAGATTAGCAGCTGGAAAGTACAGTGCATCTGTAAAATGACAGTATAAAAGATACCTCAGTTTGCATGACACCAGCCCCACATACAAGAGGAATCACTTCAGAGATTAGAAATGGAGACATTGTTCTCCCAGAGGTCATGTCAGATGGACATATCTGAGTGCTTGCCACATACCAGGCCAGGCTACCATGACATCATTTGTTGAAACTACTGATAAAGGGCTTTGAAAAATAACTGCTTACCCAAAGGAAAACATGAGCTGTCTTTCCATTCTTTTTCTCCTTCATAGGTCAGAAGAAAGTGTTCTTTGCCTGAAGAAAAACTCCCTTGTATAAATCAAGTAGGGAAGATGGGGATGGAAGGACTAAATGTAAGAGTAAGAAGTTGTCCCAGGAGAAATTGAACATCTCTCTTACATGTCCATGGGTTATTTATTTCTGCATCATAGTCAGTAATTTACTAAGGTTCTTGGCTTCCAACAGACCTGGGTTTGAAACCTTGTATTCCATTGATTTGTGGGCCTTGGGGCAAGCTACTAAACAGTTCTAAGTTTCCTTTTTCTTGTTCAGTAAGAGGAGATAAGACAGCATAGTAGGTAGGTCTGTGATGAGGATTAAATGAGAAAATGTATGTAAAGCACAGCACAATGTTCAATGCATTCTAGCTATTTGTATTGGTAATGGGGGGAAATTACATAAAAAGTTTATCAGAGAGAAAAAGCATAGGAATAGTCAACTTTAAGAATAGTCAATTTTAAGAATCATTCTTAGTTTTCAAGGATTTGTCTAACATCCATTCATTGTAATGCTTATATGTGAACTTTTTTTTTAAGGAGTTTTTTCAATATACAGCATTTCAGAATGCAGCTGGTTTAAATGTCTTAACATATTAAGATTTAACATAATGTGAATTACTATTTAATAATTTTAGATCATGAAATTTAAATGATAGTATTAATACTTTTAAAGAAAACACTTTTTAAAATATTACCAGTAGAAATACTTATTTTCAGTACAGTAAAATCTTCTTTATCTGGAACCACGAGTAAATGAAGCATTCATGCCACGTAAGTAAAATTTCCAAATTACTAAAACCAAACCCTTAAATATCAAAACTCTAAAAATATTTCCTAAATGTATTTTATGTAATTATATCTATTATTTATTAAATGTATGTGTACACATGCATATAAATAACATTTTAGATGGCCATATTGAACGATTTTTCTTATTCTTGGTATTTTCTTATTGACTTTGCTTCATTGATCTGAACATCATTACTGCACAATCCTGAAATACGAATTGCCCTCCGGAGGTAGTAAAGCTCATAAAATAGAAACTCACAAATATAAATGGCTTTACACCAAAGAATTTTTCAAAAATTACAATTAGAGTTCCTTTTTAATATTTTAGAGAAAGAAAAACTTTCCCTTGACTCTCTTAGGGTCCCTGGCTGGGCCTGAAAATTAAACTGCCAAAGGCAGATTTATAGGAGAAAAGTGTACAAATTTATTTAATGTAAGTTTTAAGTGACATAGGAGCCTTCATAAAGAAATGAAGACCTGGAGGCAAGGTTAAGCTTGAGCACTTTTTAAAAAAATATTTATTTATTTGTTTGGTTGGTTGCACCAGGTCTTAGTTGTGGCATGTGAACTCTTAGCTGTGGCATGTGGGATCTAGTTCCCTGAGCAGGGGTCGAAATTGGGCCCTCTGCATTGGGAGCATGGAGTCTTAAGCATTGCACCACCAGGAAAGTCCCAAGCCAGAGCATTTTTATAACAGGTTTAATGAAGAGTAGAAAGTCATGGGAAAACATGATAGGACAAAAGGTATAAGCTAGAGTGGTAAACTGGGGGAAACTTATCATGGTCTGTTTGTTGGGATTCCATCTGTCTCTGGAGATGAGGATGCTTCTTTTTACTGGGTGTAGGGAGGGTATCTCTCACAAGAGGGTCCTACACCCTGCTTCAGGGGAGAATGGGGGAGATCAGAGTGACTTTCCCGTACCTGCTGCTTCTCTATATTCTTTCAGCTTGAAATATTCAACATGCCAAGGTGCCATATATTGCAGGAGCGTGTTCTGAAACCCATCAACATCCTTATCCTCTGGCCAAAAGGGAAGAAAGATAGACTTTTTTGAAAGACAAATGGGAAAATGAGCTGCACACCTGCCCCCTCTGTCTTCCTCAAGGACAGTCACATCTCCACCCCAGCTTCTCTGATTCAGAACTAGAGGATGGTACGTGACTTCCAGAGCATCCTCAATTCTCATTTCTGAGTTTCCTCCAACCCAGCTATTTAGAGAGGTCTTTTTCTGCACAGAAGACTCACTCACAGGGAATGCAGCTGGAGGCAAGGGAGGGGTCTGACTTTCTTTCCAAGCCTTTGCCTATTAGAATCCTGCCAATGTAAAAATCTGAACTGATAATTATAGGCCAGCACATCATTGTTTCCATGACCATAGACCACTATTACCATCAATAAAGTGTCTCTGGCTTTTTAATGACATCAACATAGCAGTACTCAATGTGTCTTAGTTGAATGAGTTAAAGGGTGATCTTTTTTTTTTTTAATAAAAAGGGAACACACATAATAGCATGCCCACTTATATAGAACTTATTATGTGTTAAGCAGTATTCTGAATGCTTTACAGATATTAACGAAAGTAACCCTCACAATCTGTGATGTAGACAGGTAACGTCATTCCTACTTTACAAATATTTATTTATGATTATCTTATAATGAGAGATTTTGTAGTTTGCTCAAGATCACACAAGTTATAAATGGTAGAGAAGAAATTCAAACTGGGCAGCATTCATGCTTTTACCACTAATCTATGCCAATTACATTTTTATGTATTAAAACTAATATATTTGCATAGAAAATATCTGAAAAGTTGTATATGCGAAACATACACAATAGTTCTATTAGAATGGTGAATTTCTAATACTTTTTCTTACTTATTTTTTGATTAAGTTAATTTTCTAGTTTTATACTTTTTCAATTAAAATGTTTCATTGTAGTTCTGGGTAAGGTGAAATAAGCATATTCCATCCTGTGCCTCCACTAAATGTAGCTACGGAACCTGGACAGAATGCATGGTACAGCTAGTTGGTGATTCTCAAAAGTAAATAGTGGTAGGAGGATCAGGAAAGAAGACCAGGATTCAAAGTACCATTGAATAGGCTGTCAGTTTGCTATTTTAACCCTGGTATCTCCTTGGACTCAAGTAAGCCTGAACTTGGAAGGACGTAAAGAGACAGAGCTCTAGAAGCCTTCTAGCTCAGCTCAAAGAGCAAGTAAGGGGGTTTCTCATGCTCAGAAAGAGTAGGGGAACTCATGGTGTTTTGTTTGTTTGTTTGTTTTTAGGTTTTTTTTTCTCTTTTCTTCATTTTCTTTCTCCCCAGTTCCCCAGCAATCCTGCAGCAGTGACAGGCCCAGGGACCTAAACTCTGAGGAAGAGAAAACTTTCTCTCCAAGTGAAGGAACTGAGGTCTCAAGAAAGGGAAAACAAGCCCCTGTTGTTTTCTTCATTCTTTCTCTCCTTCCACTCCCATCCCATCTGTGCCAAATGTGGTACAGTCATGGCAAGTGCACGGTAGAACAGAATAACTAAAGCCCCAGGTTTCTGGCCTAAAGACTGTAAGGGGGAAGCCCAATGAACTTAAAAGTATCAGGGAGATTGCAAAGAGAGGAATTTTGGAACATAAGTCTATAAAAGTTCTTTACGAAATCCTAGGCTTACCTCTGAAAGTGGATCCAATCGTAAACACCACCAAAGACTGAGAACTGAACTAAAGAGTAAACCTCTATCCAGATCCTGGACTGGCTGCTACATGGTGCATCCATAGGACATATCTGAACAGCACAGCGAAGGCTTTGAAAGGAAAACTGATTGTGAAACCACAACCAAAATAACTTTCCATCATAACAATTGTTTGCTGAAATAAAAATAACATAATCCACAGGATTTGGAAAAGACCCAGAGTCTCATAGCACAACATTTAAAGCATCCAGTGTATAATCCAAAATTACTGAGCATATGAAGAATCAGGAAAATCTCAACTCAGATGGGAAAATAATGATGAGTAGACATCAAAGCCAAGAAGGCCCAGATGTGGAAATTATCTGACAGACTTTAAAATGCTCCAAGCAATAAAGGCAAGTACTCATGAAATAGAAGATATAAAAAGAAAATTAAATGGAAATTTTAGAACTGAAAAATAGAATAACCATACAAGAAAATCTCACTGGATAGACTTAATAATGTAACAGGGGCAACGGAATAATGAGTCAAAATGTTAGTGGAATTGAAGATATATCGATAGAAATTATCTATCTGTACAACAGAGGAAAAAGAAAAAGAACAGAGCCTCAGGGACTTGACTGTCCTGAGAGACAATACCAAAAGTTCTAACATTTATGTCATCAGAGTCCCAGAAGGAGAGGAGAGGGTATGGTGCAGAAAAATTGTTTGAAAAAATCACGGCTGAACACTTTCCAAATTTAGCAAATGACATAAACCTATAGATTCAAGAAGCTCATAATTACAAGTAGGATAAATTCAATGAAGTCTATTCTCAGACATCATAATCAAACTACTGAAAACTAAAGGCAATGAAAAAAAAGTTGAAAGCAGACAGAGAGAAAAGATGCCTTACTTATGGAGGAACAGTAATTTGAACGACTGTGGATTTCTCATCAGAAATCATGAAGGCTAAAAGGAAGTATCACATTTTTTAAATGCTGAAACTAAAGAACCTAGAATTCTATATGTAGGTAAAATATCCTCCAGAAATGAAGGTGAAATAAAGACATTCTCAGATGAAGGAAAATTAAGAGAATTTATTGTTGGCAAACTGACTCCGATACCTGAAAGAAATTCGGAACATCAGTACTTTAAAAAGAGCAAAATAGAGCTTCTCTGGTGGCGCTGTGGTTAAGAATCCGCCTGCCAATGCAGGAGACACGGGTTCGAGCCCTAGTCCAGGAAGATCCCACATGCCATGGAGCAACTAAGCCCGTGTGCCACAACTACTGAGCCTGTGCTCCAGAGCCGACAAGCCACAATTCCTGAAGCCCGCACGCCTAGAGCCCGTGCTCCGCAACAAGAGAAGCCACCGCAACGAGAAGCCCGCGCACCGCAACGAAGAGTAGCCCCCGCTTGCCGCAACTAGAGAAAGCCCGCGCACAGCAACGAAGACCCAACGCAGCCAAAAATAAATAAATAAAATAAATATATGAAAAAAAAGAGCAACATAACTGAAAATTAACTGGGTATACATAATAGACTGAGTTCTTTAAAAAGTGTTTGAAGTTTGAAAGCAAAAATTATGAAATTGTCTGATTAGTGTGAATGTATGTTGACATAATATGTAATAAAGTGCCAATGTAAAAGAGGGGGAGACAAAGGGACCTAAAAGATGGTAAGATTTCTACGTTCCATAAGAAGTGGTAAAATAATAATTCTAAGTAGACTGTCAAAAGTTAAGTATGTATATTGTAAGCCCTAAAGCAACACTTAAAAGCTATACAAAGAAATATAGAAAAAATCAGAGTAGAAAAATTAAAATGGAATACTATAAAATATTCAAATAGCTCAAGAGAATGCAGAAAAAGAGAAAGAGAAAAACAACAACAACAACAAAAAACAGAAGGAATAAACAGAAAATAAATATTAAACATATGTCTTAGGGGTGCATGTTTAGGTGGTGAAACTCTAAAGCAAAGTAAGGAATTGATTATTATTCAAGCCAGGATAGTGCTTACTCTGGGAAAGGAGGAAGCTAGGCGGTTGCAGTTGAGAAGGGGCACACAGGGGTCTTCTGGATACTGGAAATTGTCTGTTTTTTGACCTAGTGGTGATTTCATGGGTGTTTACATCACAACAATTTGTTAAGTTGTATATTTGTCTTAGGCACTTTCTTGTATTTGCATATTTCTCAGTAAAATGTCATAGAAAAAGTGAATATTAGATAATTTAAAATGCTACTTTCTTTAGAGAGAATTCTTTCTTTAGAAAGAATACTTTAATACCTTACTCCTCATAACTTCTTATATTTTTAATATTAACACTAACAATTAATAAATAGGTGAAGTAAAGAATTGCCCTCTGGAGTTTTATTGTAATCAAACCAAAATCATGGTTTTAGCTACTCAGCATGGAACTTACTTAACTCCTGAGTTTGGTTTTCTCATCTGCACAGTGAGAGGTGGGCTAGAAAGTCTCTTCTGGCTGTAGATGGGGCCCTAGCACAGGGAATAACACAGGGCATCAGCCAGCAATCTCCTTAGTCTGTTCTCAGCTTCAATCCAAACCCTTTCTGATTAAAAAAGTGTCAAAAATTGGCCTTAATTACCTAAAAGCTTTTTATATAAGTTCATTAGAAGATTATTTATAGTAAAGCCATTTAATATCATTAAGATAATTCCATGTGTGTTTTTTTTAAACTTATTTTAATTGCAGTGTCTTTTTTTTAACATCTTTATTGGAGTATAATTGCTTCACAATGGTGTGTTAGTTTCTGCTTTATAACAGAGTGAATCAGCTATACATATATGTATATCCCCATATCTCTTCTCTCTTTCATCTCCCTCCCATCCTCGCTATCCCACCCCTCTAGGTAGTCACAAAGCACCGAGCTGATCTCCCTGTGCTATGCGGCTGCTTCCCACTAGCTATCTATTTGACATTTGGTAGTATATGTAAGTCCATGCCACTCTCTCACTTCGTCTCAGCTTACCCTTCCCCCTCCCCATGTCCTCAAGTTCATTCTTTACATCTGCATCTTTATTCTTGTTCTGCCCGTAGGGTCTCAAAATGTCTTTCCTACATTTTTAGGTTTCATCTGCTTAAAATAGTGTTTAAAATAAAAATTTAAATCAAAGGGCCAATAGGAATTTGGATAAACAAGCATGGATAGAAAATTAAAAGTGTGTAAATGTCCCATAACTAAATCCTAATTTATATCAGTACTGCAGAGAAAACATAAAGCTATGTAGACAGCCTTCAGCAAAAGTGAATATAATCACCTCAACTCTTTTTTTCTAGAATTGGAAAAAATGACTTAAAGTTTGAATTTTTATTATAAGTACTCATGTATTCTAAAATTTTAAAAGGTCTTACTTTGGGAGAGATGTGAGGTTTTTCTAAAATATATAGTATAGTAGCCTTTCTTTGTGTTCTATTATACATGATAAAGTTTTAAATTTGTATGTAGTACAATGTTGAATTCCCTACACTGTGATTCCTTTTAATCTTTTCTGTGCTTAGAAAGTAGTTCCTTATTCATTTCTCATTCACCTAATTATTCTCTTTCATTTATTTAATAAATGTTGAGCATCTAATATGTGAGACAGTGTTCTAAGTATACATCAGAAAACAAAACAGACAATATTTCCTGCCCTGATGGATCTTACTTGTAGGGGTAGTAGACAGAAAACATAATTAATAAATATATTATATGATGTATTAGAGGGTAATAAGGGCCATGCGGTAAAAACCAGAGTGGGGTTATGGAAACCAATAGTGTCGGGACAAGGACTGGGAGGTGGGAGCTTGTAATTATAAACAAGGTGATCAGAGTAGAACTCATTAGAAGAGGTGACATTTGAAGAAGACGCTTAAAGGAGGCCATGAATAAGCCATGTAGATATCTGGGGGAAGAATATTCTAGGTGAAGGGAACAGCATGTGCAAAGGCTCTGAGGTCAGAGGGTGCCTGGAGTGTTCAAGGAACAGCATGGAGTCCACCATGGCTGGAGGAGAGTGAGAATGTGGGAGATTAACCAGAGATGTGGTCAGAGAAGTAGGGGGTCTCTTATGTGACATTGTAAGGACTCTGACATTTACTCTGAATAAAATGGGAGCCAATGGAAGGTTCATGATCTAAGTTGGGTTTTGACAAGGTCACTCTAGCTGTTCTTCTGGAAATAGACTGTAGGGAGACAAGATTAGAGGCAGACTGACCTGTTAAGAGGCTATTACAATAATCCTTGCAAGATGTGTTGTTGGCCCGGACCACAGTTAACAGTGGAAATGGTAACAAGTGGACAGATTTTGGATATATGGTCAAGGTAGGATTCCAATAGAAGAATGGATTTTTTTTTTTTAATCAACTGAGATGAAGAAGAGTATGGGTGGAGGAGGGATGGATAAGATTAGTTCAGTTTTTGACATCTTAAATTAGATGCCCATTTGATATTAAATGACAATGCTGAGTAGTATACTGGGCTGAATAGCAAAATCATGTCCACTCAGAACCTCAGAATATGGCCTAATTTGGAAATAGGACCTTTACAGGTTTAATTATTTAGATTAAATTAATCATACTGGTTTAGGATGAGTTCTAAGTCCAATGACCGTTGCCCTTATAAGAAGGCCATGTGAACACACAGGGACACACAAGGGAGGATGCAATGTGAGGACAGAAGCAGAGATTGGAGTGATGTGTCTATAAACTAAGATATGACAAGGATTTTCTGCAACTACCAGATGCCTTGGGAGAGACATGGAACAGCTTCTCCCTCAACGCCTCCAGAAAGAACCAACCCTGCTGACACCTTGATTTCAGATGTCTGGCCTCTGAACTGTGAGAGAACAAATTTCAGTTTTATGCCACCCAGTTTGTGGTAATTTGCTAGGGTAGCCCTAAGAAACTAATAGAAGCAGGCAGGTGAAAACATGAGTGAAGTTTAGGGGACAATACTTGGACTGGAGATATACATTTGTGTGTAGAGACCATATGGATAATATTTAGAGCCACAAAATTCAATTTCAAGTAAAATGATATAAATAGGCTGGAGAAGAGGACCAAATACTGAGCCCTGGGACACTCAATATTCAGTTTGAGAAGATGAAGATGAACCAGGTAAGGAAAGTGACCAACGCAGTAGGAAGAAAAGCATGAGTGTGGTATCCTCAAGTTAAATAGTCTTTTTAGATGGAGTGCCGTCAGCTAAATCAAGCAAGACAAAAAACTGGAAATTAGCATTGAACTGGTTAATACAGTGGTCATTTGGAAAATTTAATGAAGAGAGTTTTGTTGGAGTTTTGGCAGATAAAGCTTGATTTGGAGTGGATTTAGGGGAGAATGTGGGAAAGAAATTGTAAACAATGATTGTAAACAAGACAAGTAGCAAAACAATGTCATTTTGCTTTAAAAAAGAGCAGTCAAAATAGGGTTTATGGAAAAATAAGTGGGGTCATGAGAGGGCTATTTTAAAATGGGAAAACTAACAGCATATTTATATGAAAAAGGGAGTGATCCAGGTGAGAGATGAAAACCGATCCGTGTAGGAGATTCAGGGTATGAGTGATGTCCTTGGATAGGGAAGAAGGGATGAGATCTGGGGCTACACTGTCTTCTGAGCACAGGTGGCTTCTGAGCACTTGAAATGCGGCGAGTCCAAAGCACAAAATATACACCAGATTTCACAGACTTAGTATGAGCAAATGAATGTAAAATATCAGAGGCATTGTGACATCAACATGTGACAATATGCACAGAGTATTGTCAACCAGGGAAGCTCAGGTGTTTGGTTTTTACTGAGGTCCATTACATAGACGTGATTGATCAATTGCCCACATGGTCGATCTCAGTGTTCAGGCCCCTGATCCCGGGAGACCCAAAGCCTCGGCCCTGAGCTCTGTGGTTGGTCTTTCTGGCGTGGCCTGCCCTACCCTAAATCACATTGTCAGACTATCTACTGCCCCAGGAGAAGAAAGACAACAGAGATCACCTCCCAGCAGCTGGGGACAAAGGTCAGACCTCTTGTGATGGAGGTTAATTCTTCACTACACAGGGCTGCTGACATCTCTTTGCTTCCTGTGCAGTGAAGAAGAGAACTCAAGAGTTTCAGCTCAGGGGATCAGACATTTTGCAGAGAGAGTTCACTTTGGCGGGGCCTGAAAGGCTCTGCTCTTCCGTTCTCCAAGGGGAAATGAACTCACCCCACACTGGAAAAGCCCTTAACCAATCAGTAGCACAAACAGCATACTCCAGGAGGCCTCAGTTCAACCTGAATCGCACTGAGGAAATTGCTCTTAATGTGTCATCCAAATTTTATGTAGACCCAAGTGTTTCACTTAAATGTAAAACAAAAATAACAGAGTGTATCTGAGTAAAATGTGCCTCTCTTCCAATCATGCTGTTCTTTCCCTAGCACTCAAAATTCAAACCCTGCTGAGAAGTTACCCTACATCACCTTCCCAGCCAGCAAAACTCCCATTAGAGAAAGCCAACTATTTTTGAATCATTTCTCCAGTACATTACAGATACAAAGACAATAAGTCAACGACCAAGAACTAACTTTGTGATAGGCACTAGACTAGCACTCTTGCAGGAAGGGGGACCCCTTCCAGGGCCCGAGAGTGGGCTCTTGTCTAACATTCGGAAATGAATTGTCTGAGGAGACACACATGCTGACAAAGCAAGAGACTTTATTGGGAAGGAGCACCCCGGTGGAGAGCAGGAGGGTAAGGGAACCCAGGAGGACTGCTCTGCCATGTGGTGGCTCACAGTCTCAGGTTTTATGGTGATGGGGTTAGTTTCCGGGTTGTCTCTGGCCAATCCCTCTGACTCAGGGTCCTTCCTGATGGCATGCACATCACTCAGCCAAGCTGGATTCCAGCGAGAAGCATTCTGGGAGGTGGGTAGGACATATGGACTGGGGTCTCCTCTCTCCTTTTGACCTTTCCTGAATTCTGCTGGTTGGTGGTAGCTTGTTAATTCTGCATTCCTTACTAGTACCTCCTGTTTAAGATAACTCATGCAACTGGTTTCTATAAGGCCTGGCCAGGGTGGGCAGTTTGATTTAGTGATTCCCCTAACAGCACCATGAAGAACACAGGGGCAAATCAGTGAGGCATCCTGCCCTCTGGGATCTGACAGTCTAGAAAGGCAGGAAACACACATAAAAATAACCTGAGGGTAGAGGGAGAGGTGGTGCCACACAGACCTACAGGGAAGGGAAATGAGAATTTCTCCCTCAGAGCCTGGAACACAGGCCCATGCTTTGTCCTTTCCAAGGTGGAGAAGCCTTTCTCTCTGTGACCTAGTCCTAGAACATCTATTTTCCTTTTAAATTGAAAACAAGCCCAGGATGCTGCAGGGCCCTCCTGGGTACAAAAGCACCTAGGGGCCCTCCATTTCTGTTTGTATAAAAAGACTTTAGTCTCCTAGGTCTTTCCTGAGTTCTAAAGAGCAGACTTAAGCAGTTACTAACTAGGGACATGAGGGGATGCAGAAACAAAGGAAAAACAGGCAAGAACTAATAGTTTAGTGATAAAACAGAGTCCTAGTTCCTCCTCAAGGTGAAACCACACAGATTAGGACTTGAACCCACGGACTGGGACTCGAACCCAGACAGAACCCAGACTGGGACTTGAACCCACTGTCTTTTAATTGAGATCATACACCTAGTATCTGGACTTAATGAAGCCCAGATTCTTTATGTCTCATCGCAGAAAGAATTCAGTGAGAGACAAAGTGATAGGTAAGAAGTGGATTTATTTAGAGAGATACACATTCCATTGACAGAATGCATTCCATCTCAAAAGATGAGAATGGCCTTGGGAGAGATATACTCCACAGACAGAATATGGGCCATCTCAGAAGGCGAGAGGCCCTGAAATATGGGGTGGTTAGTTTTTATGAGCTGGGTAATTTCATACACTGATGAGTAGAAGGATTATTCCAACTATTTTGGAGAAGGGGTGGGGATTTCCAGGATTTGGGCCACTGCCCACTTTTTGGCCTTTTATGGTCAGCCTTGGAACTGTCTTGGGGCCTGTGAGTGTGTCATGTAGCATATGCTAATGTATTACAACGAGCATATAATGAGGCTCAAGGTCTACTGGTAGTTGAATCTTCCACCATCTTGGACCTAGTTGATTCTAACCAGTTTATGTTGTATCCACAAGGGCTATGTCATTCTTTTAAAGGTTGTGCCCTGCCCCCTTCCCTCCTGTTTCAAAGGGATATACATAACACTCTGATACATATCTGAGTTGAGTTCCTGCGGAACTCAAAGATATATTATTATGCCTATCCCTTGAGGAGGAAATAGGACTCTGCTTTATCGCTACACTATTGTTTGACTGCCTTTTTTTCCTGTTCTTGCATTCCTTTGTTCCCTTAAGATCATTAATTACTGAGACTTTTCAAGGGCAAGCATTGCAGCCAGGCTTAGGTAACAAAAAGCCTTAGGCCAAAATGCCTTCTCTTATGTCAAGAAAGCCATTCCTGGTTCTCTTTCTCCAGGGACCCGCTAACCTATCTGCTTACGGTTCTACTGTCCACCTTGCTTCTCTCCACCTTCAGCGGAAGCATTCTCACCTCTGTCAAACCCTGCCAGCGAGCACCACCAGCAACATCCTGCACAACTCAAGTGTGTTACTATTACTTTGAGCAGGTGAAACCGTGCAACTCAGATTGGGACTTGAACCTGCATGCCGCGACTGAGATCACACACCAGACCAGATACAGACACACTGAGACCGGTGATGGCATTCAGGACATGGACCTCAAAATATGGCTCCTTCTTATATTGAATCTTTTTTTTTTTTTTTTTTTTTTTTGCGGTACGCGGGCCTCTCACTGTTATGGCCTCTCCCGTTGCGGAGCACAGGCTCCGGACGCGCAGGCTCAGCGGCCACGGCTCACGGGCCCAGCTGCTCCACAGCATGTGGGATCTTCCCGCATCGGGGCACGAACCCGTGTCGCCTGCATCGGCAGGCAGACTCTCAACCACTGTGCCACCAGGGAAGCCCGTATACTGAATATTTTAAGGTGAAAGAGTTTGAGAAAATGGCAGAAACAGGAACGTTATTCTGAGCTCAGAGTAACATTCACCTCACCCTGCTTCCCTGAAACAGGTCATAAACCTCTCATGTGAAACATCCTCTCCCTGTACCTGGAGGAAAGGAACATCCTTATCTCTAAAACAAGACAAAAGGATGCCAAGAAGAATCCTAACAGATTGGTCTTGCTAAGTTGCCCCATTTACTACACTTACCTCATACTCCTTGCCCTATCGTACCCCCCATGACTGTCCACTCTTCTCAAACCCAGCATTAAAATACTCAAGTCTAGGGCCTCCCTGGTGGCGCAGTGGTTGAGAGTCCGCCTGCCGATGCAGGGGATACGGGTTCGTGCCCCGGTCTGGGAGGATCCCATATGCCGCGGAGCGGCTGGGCCCATGAGCCATGGCCGCTGGGCCTGTGCGTCCGGAGCCTGTGCTCCGCAACGGGAGAGGCCACAACAGTGAGAGGCCCGCGTACTGCAAAAAAAAAAAAAAAAAAAAAAAAAAAAAAAAAAAAAAAAATACTCAAGTCTAACTCTTTCTTCGGGTCTTCATTTCCTTACAAAGACCTCCGTGTCCCATAAAACTTATATTAAATACATTTGCATACTTTTCTCCTGTTAATCTGTCTTTGTCAGTTTAATTTTCAGACCCAGCCAAGGACCCTAATAGGGTCCAGGAAAACTTTTCCTCTTCTACACCAGAGTCACTTGCTCCTATCTGACTGTGGATGCTCCATGGTCATCATGGTCATCACCCCATAGTGTAGCCCCTAATTATTTGCTAATTGCTTCACGTGGATATGGTTAGTTTCTCCAATTGCACTGTGTAGGTCTTAGCCTGACTAGTTCTTTCTCATCATTCATGTCTCCGCTTCAATGGGACCCTGAGGAAGGACTTCCCAGCCCACCCTAACTAAAATACACCCACCCCCAGGCATTCTCTCCCTTTAGCTTGTGACATTTTCTTCATTCATTGATCACTATCTGAAATGATTTTTATTTATTCATTTACATGTTATTTTCTGTCTTCACCAGCCACCCCAATGTTGGTTGTTTATAAAAAGCAACTATTTTGTCTGTCTTATTCATCCCTGTATCTCCAGGATCTCATCATGTTTTCAACAGTCCATATGCATACATTTCAAGTTCATGTATGAGATATAGTCAGTGCCCTGTGTGTATATGTTGGAGGAAAGGGAGGGGTGTTGGAATACAACAATGGGGTCCTCGCCTCCATATGGTTTACTGCCCAAGTTTAACCCATACTTGAATGATTTTGGATTAAGCAAATAGGTGTTACAGATTAAAAGTACATGTTCCTATACACACTACCATATATAAAATAGATAACCAACAAGGACTTACTGTACAGCACAGGGAACTCTACTCAACATCTTGTAATAACCTATAAGGGAAAAGAATCTGGAAAGAATATATATATGTAAAAGAAAGCACATGTTCATATGTAAATAGTATTAAATGATGCCTTGATTGTTGATCATTTTAAAAGTCTCACAACCTTAATTAGAATACTTATAATTAGTAATTAAACTGCACTTTATTTATTTGTTTTTTTAAATTTTTTTAAAGAAATTGAGTATTTTTATATTATTCTTGGAAAGACATAGATAGTATGTAAAGTATTTTTTTAAATTTATTTTTTGGTTGTGCTGGGTCTTCGTTGCTGTGTGAGGGGTTTCTCTAGTTGCAGCGAGTGGCGGCTACTCTTCGTTGCGGTGCGCAGGCTTCTTATTGCAGTGGCTTCTCTTGTTGTGGGGCGCGGGCTCTAGGCGCGTGGGCTTCAGTAGTTGTGGCACACGGGCTCAGTAGTTGTGGCTCGTGGGCTCTAGAGTGCAGGCTCAGTAGTTGTGGCACACGGGCTTAGTTGCTCCACGGCATGTAGGATCTTCCCAGACCAGGGCTCGAGCCCATGTCTCCTGCATTGGCAGGTGGATTTTTAACCACTGTGCCACCAGGGAAGTCCCTATGTTTTTTTTTTAGCAACATTTTTTTTTATTGGAGTAAAATTGCTTTACAATGTTGTGTTAGTTTCTGCTGTACAGTGAAGTGAATCAGCTATATGTATACATGTATCCCCTCCCTCTTGGACCTCCCTCCCACCCCCCACCACTCCATAAACTGCACTTTAGAAGAGAGAATTTTTATTTTTTAATTTTTATTTATTTTTTTAATTTTTGAACTTTATTTTTTTATACAGCAAGTCCTTATTAGTCATCAGTTTTATACACATCAATGTATACATGTCGATCCCAATCACCCAATTGATCACACCACCACCACCACCTCCCCCTTGCTGTCCATACGTTTGTTCTAGAAGAGAGAATTTTTCAATTCTGGATTTTCTTTTCTAATTTTTCCAAATTCGTGAAGTTTTAAATCATAAATTGGTGAGAATTCTATGTAGGGTTAAATTCCTGATTCAACTCTCCTTTGAAGAATTTTATCTGATGAGGCTGGAATGGAAAAAACAACAATTGTGGGGAGAGGGAGGGCTGTCAAATAAAGTTTTCATTTGTTTATTTAGGTCTTCCCTTTCCTATTATCGTCTAGTGTGACTTTTTATAGTTGTTTGTGTCCAGGAAGTTCCGTTTTCATCAGCTGACCCTGACCTCTATACTGGTTCAATTCAGCTGCTATTTATCAGGCAAATGTTTACAGAGTTCACAGCAGGAAACCAGGCAGGAGCCAAGCCATGGACAGAGAGTCTCTGCTCCTGAGATAAGGGGTCATATCATCCGTGTGCCTTTTTACACTTTGACTAAATGATTCTTTTGGCCTTTGAATTATCTGCTTAATTGTTTAGCTTTTGCTGGCATTCAATATTTGTGAGTGGGGAATGGTTGCAGATATTTCTGAGATGTGAAAAATCTCACCTACCTACTTCAGTTTAAATGGGTCTAGATTGCACAGTACTAAATATGGCTGTTCATTCATACAAAACAATAAAATGGAACTCTCTATTCACATAGAAACAGGTCTGGAAGGGTACCCAGAATGCTCTCTGGGGAAGAAGCAAGATTTGAAAAGGAGAGCGAAGGCTTTACCTTTGAAGTTTGAATTTTTCATAACTTTTGTATGTTATTTATATAATAATTTTAAATAATTTAAAAATAATATTTAAAAATTTTTTAAATAATTTTAAAATATATATTTTAAAATAATTTTAAAAAATAATTTTAAAAAATAAAATAATTTTAAAAATAAATTTGAGAGAGAAAAATACAAGATAAATGTCATATTCTCAGATTCTATACCAAGGTTGGAAATAAGAGAAAATCTCAACTCTCAATGAGATTGTACACATTTTCATGAAACTCAACAACCAGTAGAAAGGGGAGAAGTGATCCTGGCCGTCTTTAATGATTCCTTTGTAAGAAGCTGTCTGTTCCCAGCAGATGTTTTATTGATGACTCACAGTCTGCAGCTCATTCCCCAAGCACTCTCAATTCCCTACCGAGAGTCTTTCCATCTCTGCCTGACGCTGCCTGCCCCCTACTCTACGAAGCTAGCATCTTGTGCCACTGAAAATTTGTGATTTTTCCTACGGCTGCTGAACCGATATTGATGGGAGATAAATTTTCATTCTTGCCAGTCGCCCTGCCAGCCAAGCCCCTAGCCCCTCCTAAAGGAACTAGGTGTACTCACAACTCTTCTGGGGTGACTGGACCAGGCTGAATCCCTAACTCAAGGGCAGGCAAAACATATAGGCTGGTTCACTGTCCATGATATTCTGACATGAAAAGCCTTTCCAAACAAGGATCAGTTGGCTTCAGCCATCTAACTTTCAGGAGTTAGAATTAAGAAACACTGAGAAAAGGGGGCAGTTTGCAGTGAGAGTTGTTCAGATTATGTAAAAGAAAGAGGCCTTGAAGTAGAGCAGAGGCCATGAGGAGTCATAAGCAAGCTGAACTTGAGAGGAAGCAGAATCAATGTGCACATGGGTGCTTTAAGAAAATATTGTGAGTAAAATGTGGGAAAGGCCGTTGAGAGTGAAAGAGAATCAGAGATGCCTAGAGGAGCAAACCTGCTGAGAGTAAGCAGGGCATGTTCCAGAAGACCCAGAAACTCCACCACCTGAGCTCCCAGAAGATTCTCAGCATCTCAACAGGTTTCTCATTGCAGTCCCCTTGAGCCTGGCTCTGACACCATTCTAACCTTCCTGAAACCTGGGTGTTCTGCTTTTCTGGGGTTCTCTGAGACTTGACCATGAGGCTGAGATCACTGTTTCCTCATTTCTATAAGACTAGATATAGCACATTCTTCATTACTTGAGGTGACCTGAGTCTTTTTTTTTTTTTGGCTGTGCCGCACGGCATGTGGGATCTTAGTTCCCCAGCCTGGGATCAAACCCGCGTCCCCTGCATTGGAAGCATGGAATCTTAACCACTGGACAGCCAGGGAAGTCCCTGAGTCTTATTCTTAAAATTTAGAGAGCCTAACTCAAATGGTCCCCTCAGCACAGAAGGTGGAATGGACACAGCTGAGCATCATGGAAAAGGCATGGTCTTCCAAGCACACAAGTCTGAGCTGCAGGCCAGGATCTGCCACGTGTGTGTTGTGAAGCTTTGGGCAAGTTACTTACCTACTTACCTACTTCTGAGACTTGTCCTTCCTACCAGGAAATGCCTATTGTTCAGGACTGCTGTGAGGCCCAAGAATGGTTTGTGTCAACAGCTGGAGTAGTGCCCCCCGCAGCACTCAGTACAAGTTCATGCCCTTCCTTCTCTCTGGATGCTTCCTGTCTTGTGCAATAAAGCCTGACCTGCCCATCGCCCTTCAGGGACAAGAGCTATGGTTAAAATTGTCTGCTTCCTGTCTCCCTGGGCTCTGCTGTTTAACTCCTTTGTGCTCACACACTTAAAGGGTGAAAGTCAATCTGGTCTAAGCCATAAACATGGATTTGTGGTCAGAGTTTGGGCCCATTTCATTTGATAGCTACCAAGAGTTCATTAGAAGAATATGGTCAGGAGCCCACTATAATGCAATCAATTGCACAGGGCATAGGGGACCGGGAGTTACCTTTCTCATACCTACCTTCAGTCAGGCTGCCATCAAGAAATATTTCTGTGCAAGGTACTGCCAAGATCGGAGGACCACAGCATTGCATGTGATGAGTTGTGGCACAGTGATTGAGTCACAGTAAGTTTATTTCAAATTTCACTTATTTAGGATTTGCAAATGTATGCTGGTTATTTGAACAGTGTAATTAAACATTGTAAAAATGGCACTTAACTCTCTTAGCCAGATCTTAACTAGGACTAACTAAGATTTAATCTAAAAATGTCTCCTGCATGGGCCCATAGTGTCCTGCTCCTAGACAGGGCTCATTAAGGATTTATGGACAAGTGACTCAGTAGCTGCTCTGGCTGCTGCAGGAATCAGCAAACATCTGTAAAGCTTGCTGAGCTAAACAGGAGTATTACTATGTAGAAAAATATATGGTGGTATTGTGATTATGGTGGGACCAAATTGCCCTAAAATCATAACATTTAAGAGGCACACAAACATATATTGTTCCTGAGAAACTAATCTGCTTATTTTCCCCGCTTGGACCTCTTTTTTCTGCAAGCCTTTAGACTATAATTTTTTTTAAGGGACATGTGTAAATCTCCCTGTATAAATCTCAGAGAAGTAGCTTTCTGTGCCCTGCTGACCTCTTTCTCTCAAAAACAAAACAAGCAAAAGAAAACACAGATCAGAAAACTGAGCATCCTCAATAATCTAACCAGGCAACATGAAATATGAACATTCCACAAACATCATCAATTATTTCTTAGGCATAAAAGACAAGTGCAAATGTAATTATTCCACCAACTTAAAGATCTGCCTTAAAAAAAACAAACCACAGCATCAATAATTCTCTAACAACAATGTAATGAGGAAATCTTTTATGAAAAACCAACGAGCAAACTTGATAGCTCATTCACCCTTGCACCCATGCACAGGTGTTGCTCCCAAATACATGTTAAGTAAGTCAGTATAAATCCCAATTTGAATAAAGAACAACATATCTTCTGCAGGAAGATCACTATGACTTTCTGTTCAGTAATGGAAAGTTAGATAAGATAGAGATAAATCTAGAACCTAAAATAATATTTACATCCTCTGGGAGCCCTTGTCATCTGTAATGTAATATACACATATGTTCTGTGCCTTTGTCTAGAGAGCTGTGCAGAACCTGTTTAAATCAGTAAAAGTGTTGTTAATTTAAAAAATAAAAGGATGGACTGACTTTTCAAATTGAAACCCTTCATATGAGAAGTACCATATCAAGGAACAATCCATAAGAGCTTGCTTAGGTGGCATCCAAACGCCAGTACTCAAGGGGAGAAAAATGCACCATCAAGAAAAGGTCAAGTTAGGGCTTCCCTGGTGGCGCAGTGGTTGAGAGTCCGCCTGCCGATGCAGGGGACACTGGTTCGTGCCCCGGTCTGGGAAGATCCCACATGCCGCGGAGCTGCTGGGCCCGTGAGCCATGGCCGCTGAGCCTGCGCGTCTGGAGCCTGTGCTCCGCAACGGGAGAGGCCACAACAGTGAGAGGCCCGCGTACTGCAAAAAAAAAGAAAAGGTCAAGTTAAACTTGAAGAATAGGAAGAAGAAGATATGGCATATAAATACCATCTCCCAACCTGATATTTAGTTGTTAGGTAAGTACCATCAGAGAAGATAATAGGGGGAAAGGAACACCTTAAAGGGGAAGAATCAATATTACTAAAATTGTTCAAGAAAGAGAATGACTAGGAAACTGCCCTTAGAATCCATACCATGAATTTGGTGTCATTATAATGTTATGTTAAATAAAATCCAGTTATTTCTCATGATTAAATGACTTGGGATGGGGAACAAGATGCACCATTTTCTCAGATTTCCATTTTTAAGACATTTTTCTTCCATCACCATCGTCATCACCATCATTATCCAACACTGAAGACATAACTGTGTGTTTCATAAGAGGAGGGGCCAGGAGGGCTACCTGCTAGCACAGTAAGGCTCTTTCCCTGCTGCTTCAGCTCATAGTGTTCTTCCTTTTCTTTGAGAAAAGACCCATTCTGTTCCCTTTGGCAATCTGTCCCGTCCTGTCCTAGTTTTGGCGTGCTTCATGGGACTGTCATGCCTAAAGCAATTCCCAGCCTTACACATACTTTCTACTTATCTCAATTCCTCCAGGACAGCACTGAGCAGGTCTCAGACATTGATGGAAGTGAAATCAATCAAACATCCCAGTCACTCATGTTCTCCTTTCATGATAAGGATGTTTTCTGTCCAGAATCTCACTCTTCCCTTTCTGTGTCTCAGGCAATGGTAATGGCATCTTTCCCATCAAGAATCATTACAATGAACATTACAGATTTTTTTTCAGACAAATCATCCTGAGTTTTTCTCTGAAGTCCCTTTGTTTTCTTAGAATTCTTTTGGTTTCCTTCAAGTAGACTTAAATAACTGGTGGTGTGTGTGCCTGTTTATTGTGCTGTCTCTATGGCAACCATCTTGATGCTTCTTGGAGCTCCTTCTGAGCTGAACAGTGTCTCTATACAGAAAGAGTCATTGTGTGTGGACAGACACCCTGCCTAGCATGATGAAGAGCTCCTGGAAAAGGCAGCCTTTATTTTTACTCAGAGATTAATCTGATTAATTATAATGCCATCATTTTCAAACAGCATCTCAAGGAGACAAGCAGAATGAAATAAGTACCGCTTTATGGAATTTTAGAGCTGCACAACATATTCATGGTACTAATTATAATCTCCAGAAAACTAAAGTTCAGAAAGCAGTCCTTTGCCTCCAAATTGCTGGATTTCCCCTCCATCAGACCATGTAGAACTTGCCCATTCCTCCCAAGTGTTCTTGGCAAATCTTGTTCATTCGTCTCTGCCTAGCTGTGGTTAGTAATTAACAAATTAGTTCCATGATTTGTTCATTTATTCATTCAATACTATACCTCCTCCCAAATCCCACTGCTCATTCCAAAAAGGATTTAAGGTAGATTGCCATCCTTCTTGTGGAAAAATAAGGGGGGTGTCTTGTTCCTCAGCATTTTTTCACAAAGCCCTTTGTCTCCAAGCTGGACTTCTGCTCCTTAACTCTCTCAGCCAAGAACCAAAGCCCGTTCTTTGGAGATGGGTCCCACTTTTGTCTTCTAGGACAGGTTTGAAGTATCTGGTTGGAACAATGGCTGGGTTATGCCCCCCTCTCCATCTAGTACTTCACTCTGAAGAGAAATGGTTTGTAAGTGTCTCCTCTGAGCTTAAAACCCACATATACAAAACATCTGATTAAAAAAAAAAAAGGAAGAAATTTCAAGCCGCTTCCCTTGCCTAGAAACAGATTAATTGTCCATGCATTTAAAATGAATCCAAATCATGACAGGAAGTATCATGAGCTGGGCCCATGAGAGCTTGTTCACAGAAAGTGATAAATAAAAATGTATCCATACATTTTCCACTTATGCTTGTTCATTTCACGTGTGGTGCTTCTAGAATGACTGATCTTACAGAAATAGGTGGCATTTTTTTACTTCACCCCTTTCAATTGCCATAGTGCGTTTTAAATTCCTCCCATCTGTGATCCAGCCATACCATACAACTTTTTCTCATGTCCTCCTGTCTGCTTTAGGAAAATGCCTCTAGTTTTCCTGGGGATGTTTTTCCTATAGGAAGAATTCAAAGAAAGAAAATAACTCAGTTGATAAACGTGACCATCTTCCACTTCAAAATGGACATACTCTTTGCCATATGGTGGGAATTATGGAGAGATTCTTTATCATCCCATTATACTCAGCTGTTGTTTACTTTTTGTGAATTGAATGTTGACAATTATAGTTTGAGGGATTTTTTTAAACAGCATATGCTGAACAAGATAAAATATTTAGAACAACTTACTTTGGACTTAGTAATTACGCTACATTCTTCCAGCCTATTTATGACTAAATTAGAACATTTAGTAATGTTTGGAGACAACTCCCACACTTTGTAAGCACTAAGGGAAAAAAATATAATTTATTTAATTGGTTTTCATTTGAAAGGGAAATAACCCCATTTCAAGCGTCTTAGTGTTAGAAAAGGCACTGTGTATTCCCCATGAAAATACACAGATGCTCATACATTTGGGACATTAACATACATCTTCCACAAGGAAACGTATGAAGGCTATTTCATTACATTACAACCATTCCTTTCACGCACATGTTTTTGCAGAATCACTACCAGTCACCTCATCTTCCCCTCATATACTCTTTACAGAAGCCCTAAACTTCAGACCAGAGATGAGGCTATTAAATTATCATTGGTCTACAGTGTCACCATAGACAGGCATCATTCATTCGATATGCACTTAAGGAATGCCTCGCCTATTATGCCAAGCCTGTGCTGGGCACTGGGATTCTGAGATGAACTAAATATGGTCCCTTCTTCAAAGACCTCATGACTTAAAGGCAGAGTCAAGGAAGAAAATGCACAATTACAACTCTGTAGTGGAGAGGGGGTAGAGAGGGGCACCTAAATCAGCCAGAATGGGAAGGAGTGGCAGCAGGGCAGCTGAGAAATATTACCAAGAGCAGGCAACGTCTGAGTGAGTGAGGGGGAGAGAGGAGCTTCATGCAGGGATGACCCCCGACTCAAAGGCTCAGAGACAGGAGAGAGTGCCCTTGAGTCAGTGATAGCTATGATTAGTCCATTGGCGAGCTGGGGGGAGAGGGGAATCGGACTGAAAAGTTAGGTGCAGAGCAAATGGTGCTGGGCTTTGCACTTGAACTTGACCCTGAAGGCAGTGGGGAGCCCATGAAGGATTCTGCATTTTCTCGGGTGTACCATCTGGGAGGGTGGAGGGGAGCTGGACAGAGGGCAGTCTATGCTGTATGAACCTGAACTAGGACTGTGGCAAACGGGTGCAGACTTGAGTGAGCTCTCAGGGTGGATTGAATGTGTTTGAAGTGTGGGAAATCTTGTTTGCAGGAAAGCCTAGTCAGAAAAACTGGAGGAAAGAAAAAAATGCTTTGTCCCCTTTCCATGCTGCTATGGCTAGGCTCCAGGACTACAGTGGAAGGACACATTTTGCACTAATAACAGGTAATTATCCAGCACTTACTGTGACCAGACCTCGTGCTAAGCACTTTACACTGAAGGGAACCAGAAAATGCCACTTTGGCATAAGGATTACTTTGAGCTGAAAGCAAATGAGAAGCAGCAGATATGGAAAGGGTTCTCTGCTCTCCCTTGTCTGCCTAAAAGCAGGGCATCAATTTCCCTTTATGAAGGTGTCCTCCCCCACCCCTCCCCCATCAGGAAGGGAAGAGTGACTCTGATCTCTGGAGCTGGAGAGTCAAAACCGAGATGAGTCTGCATAAACAGACCTTACTAAAATAACCCTTTCTCTTCCATTAGTTCCCCCATATATTTCCTAGTCACTTCCTCACAATTTATCGTCACTTGAAGCCCAAACCTCCTTTCCTTTCTTAAAATGGTATATAAGCCCCTGAGTCTAACCAATTCTTTGAGTTTCACTCCTTTTCTGTGAACTCATATACATGTAAATATTAATAAAAATTGTCTGTTTTTTCTCCTTTTAAACTGCCTTCCTTTAATTGAACTTGCAGGGCCCCAAAGAGTAAACCTAAGAGAGTAGAAGAAAAGTTTTTCCTCTCTGACAATATACATCATCATCTCATTGAACCCTCATCCCTCTCAGTAAAGCAAGTCCTACTCTTATCCCACTATATCGATGCAGAAACTAAACTAAGAGATGTTAAGGAGCTGATTCAAGGTCAAGTAGCTGATAGGTAGCAGGTCTGGGATTAGGGCTCATGCCTATATGACTGCACTGCCTGATCATCAAACAATTATGCTGTAATCCCAGCATAATGGGAAGCCAGTCTAACAGAGCCAGCAGACACGGAATAGTGTTCCAGGAAATCTGTAACCTGCAACTATCAACAGTAAAGTTAACTGTGTAAATATTTGTGTTGTTGTCTGTAGTTCAGATGTTAATGTCGTGGCGTGAGATACAGTGTGACTTTGGATTATGTGCTGAATTTTGTTCCCCCCAAATTCATATGTTGAGGTCTTAACCCTGAGTACCTTAGGATGTCACCTTATTTGGAGATAAGCTCTTTAAAGAGGTAATTGAATTGAAAGAAGGTAATTGGGTGGGTCCTAATCTAATCTGACTGGTGTCCCTAGAAGAAGAGGAAATCAGGACACAGATTTACACAGAGGGAAGACCGTGTGAAGACACAGGGAGAGGACAACCATCTGCACACCAAAAGGAGAGGCCTCAGAACAAACTACCCCTGTGATACCTTGATCTCAGACTTCTAGCCTCCAGAATTGCGGGAAATAAGTTCCTGTTATTTAAACCACTTTGTTAAGACAGCCTTAGTAAATGAATACAATCATATAATCTATCTGTGTCTTATCAACACACAGTTTTAAAATTCCTATTATGGGGCTTCCCTGGTGGCGCAGTGGTCGAGAGTCCGCCTGCTGATGCAGGGGACACGGGTTCATGCCCCGGTCTGGGAAGATCCCACATGCCGCGGAGCGGCTGGGCCCGTGAGCCATGGCCGCTGAGCCTGCGCGTCCGGAGCCTGTGCTCCGCAACGGGAGAGGCCACAACAGTGAGAGGCCCGCGTACCGCAAAAAAATAAATAAATAAACCGTAACCACAATATAACTATCACACTAAAAAGAAAAAAAAATTATTTTAATGCCATAAGATATCTAGTCAATGTTTGTCTCTCCAAATTTTATTTTTAGAGGTATTTGATCAAATCAGGATCCAAATATGATGCATTACATTGCAATCAGTTTATACGAATCTTTTAATCTATAGGTTCCATCTCTCTTTTTCTTTCTCTCTCTCTCTTCTTTCTCTTAACTTACATGTGAAAGAAATGGTCTTGTTTTTTAATTTCCCCAGTCTGGATTTTGCTGATTGTGACCCCAAGGTGTCATGTGACATGTTTTTCAGATCTCCTGTTTTTTATCTCAAAGTGGTATTTGATTCAAGAATCCTGAAGAGATTTGATTCTTCTAGCAAAGAACACTTCATAAGAAGTAATAATGTGTACTTCTTTTAGGAAGAGTCTGGACATCCCTTTTTGAGAAGTTTCATCCTTTGATAATCATGGATTAGATTATTTCCTTGAGGGTGTCAAAATGAGAATATTCTAATTCTATCCCTCATTCATTTATTAGTTGAAATTCTCCTAAAATGAGAGATTTCCCCTCATAGTTATCCTGAGGTACAGTTTATACATATAAAGGCAGGATAAATGCTTGATTCTTTCTCTTTATTTGCCATTTAAAAAAAATAGATGCATGATTCTCTAGGATCGCGTCCAGAGGTTACCAGTGAAGGTGTTCATTGTGATTGTTATATTTGTTTGATTTTTGTTTTCTGAGAGCAGACTCTGAAGCCCAGTTTTGCCGCATGACTCTGAGCTAAGCATTTACCCTCACCTTCCTCGTTTGTCAATTGTAAACGTAATGGTGTCTTCATAACAGGGTTGTTCTGAGGATTAAATGAGAATATATACAGCACTTGGAAAAATGCTTGGCATACCCAAGTATAAGTGTTCCTGATCATTAATGTTATCGTTGTTGTATTTAAATAGGCTGGAGTGGATTCTAGGCAATGGTATTTTGTTTGTGTGTGTGTTTGTTTGCTTTATTCTATGAACACAGAGACTGGTCCTTGGTATAAAAAAATGTATCATGGGGGCTTCCCTGGTGGCGCAGTGGTCGAGAGTCCGCCTGCCGATGCAGGGGACACGGGTTCGTGCCCCATTCCGGGAAGATCCCACATGCCGCAGAGCGGCTGGGTCCGTGAGCCATGGCCACTGAGCCTGCGCATCCGGAACCTGTGCTCCGCAACGGGAGAGGCCACAACAGTGAGAGGCCCGCGTACCGCAAAAAAACAAACAAAAAAAAGTAACATGGCTCAGAGTATCGAGCGGCATGTCAATTTTTAAAAAAATTTTATTTTATATTGGAGTATAGTTGATTTACAATGCTGTGTTAGTTTCCGGTGTACAGCAAAGTGATTCAGTTATACATATACATATATTCATTCTTTTGCAGATTCTTTTCTCATATAGGTTATCACAGAATTTTTTTACAATTTTATTGGAGTATAATTGCTTCACAATAGTGTATTAGTTTCTGCTTTATAACAAAGTGAATCAGTTATACATACACATCTGTTCCCATATCCCTTCCCTCTTGCATCTCCCTCCCTCCCACCTTCCCTACCCACCCCTCCAGTCGGTCACTAAGCATCGAGCTGATCTCCCTGTGCTATGCGGCTGCTTCCCACTAGCTATCTACCTTACATTTGGTAGTGTATATATGTCCATGCCTCTCTCTCGCTTTGTCACAGCTTACCCTTCCCCCTCCCCATATCCTCAAGTCCATTCTCAAGTAGGTCTGTGACTTTATTCCTGTTTTACCCCTAGGTTATTCATGACATTTTTTTTTCTTAGATTCCATATATATGTGTTAGCATATGGTATTTGTCTTTCTCTTTCTGACTTACTTCACTCTGTATGACAGACTCTAGGTCTATCCACCTCATTACAAAGAGCTCAATTTCATTTCTTTTTATGGCTGAGTAATATTCCATTGTATATATGTGCCACATCTTCTTTATCCATTCATCTGTCAATAAACAGTTAGGTTGTTTCCATGTCCTGGCTATTGTAAATAGAGTTGCAATGAACGTTTTGGCACATGACTCTTTTTGAATTATGGTTTTCTCAGGGTATATGCCCAGTAGTGGGATTGCTGGGTCATATGGTAGTTCTATTTGTAGTTTTTAAAGAAACCTCCATACTGTTCTCCATAGTGGCTGTACCAATTCACATTCCCACCAGCAGTGCAAGAGTGTTCCCTTTTTTCCACAGCCTCTCCAGCATTTATTGTTTCTAGATTTTTTGATGATGGCCATTCTGACTGGTGTGAGATGATATCTCATTGTAGTTTTGATTTGCATTTCTCTAATGATTAATGATGTTGAGCATGCTTTCATGTATTTGTTGGCAGTCTGTATATCTTCTGTGGAGAAATGTCTATTTAGGTCTTCTGCCCATTTTTGGATTGGGTTGTTTGTTTTTTTTGCTATTGAGCTGCATGAGCTGCTTATAAATTTTGGAGATTAATCCTTTGTCAGTTGCTTCATTTGCACGTATTTTCTGCCGTTCTGAGGGTTGTTTTTGGTCTTGTTTATGGTTTCCTTTGCTGTGCAAAAGCTTTGAAGTTTCATTAGGTCCCATTTGTTTATTTTTGTTTTTATTTCCATTTCTCTAAGAGGTGGGTCAAAAAGGATCTTGCTGTGATTTATGTCGTAGAGTGTTCTGCCTATGTTTTCCTCTAAGAGTTTGATAGTTTCTGGCCTTACATTTAGGTCTTTAATCCATTTTGAGCTTATTTTTGTGTATGGTGTTAGGGAGTGATCTAATCTCATACTTTTACATGTACCTGTCCAGTTTTCCCAGCACCACTTATTGAAGAGGCTGTCCTTTCTCCACTGTACATTCCTGCCTCCTTTATCAAAGATAAGGTGACCATATGTGCGTGGGTTTATCTCTGGGCTTTCTATCCTGTTCCATTGATCTATCTTTCTGTTTTTGTGCCAGTACCATACTGTCTTGATTACTGTAGCTTTGTAGCATAGTCTGAAGTCAGGGAGCCTGATTTCTCCAGCTGTTTTTCTTTCTCAAGATTGCTTTGGCTATTCGGGGTCTTTTGTGTTTCCACACAAATTGTGAAATTTTTTGTTCTAGTTCTGTGAAAAATGCCATTGGTAGTTTGATAGGGATCGCATTGAATCTGTAGATTGCTTTGGGTAGTAGAGTCATTTTCACAATGTTGATTCTTCCAATCAAGGAACATGGTATATCTCTCCATCTATTTGTATCATCTTTAATTTCTTTCATCAGTGCCTTATAATTTTCTGCATACAGGTCTTTTGTCTCCTTAGGTAGGTTTATTCCTAGATATTTTATTCTTTTTGTTGCAATGGTAAATGGGAGTGTTTTCTTGATTTCACTTTCAGATTTTTCATCATTATTTTACAGGAATACCAGAGATTTCTGTGTATTAATTTTGTATCCTGCTACTTTACCAAATTCATTGATTAGCTCTAGTAGTTTTCTGGTAGCATCTTTAGGATTCTCTATGTATAGTATCATGTCATCTGCAAACAGTGACAGCTTTACTTCTTCTTTTCCGATTTGGATTCCTTTTATTTCCTTTTCTTCTCTGATTGCTGTGGCTAAAACTTCCAAAACTAGGTTGAATAATAGTGGTGAGAGTGGGCAACCTTGTCTTGTTCCTGATCTTAGTGGAAATGGTTTCAGTTTTTCACCATTGAGGACGATGTTGGCTGTGGGTTTGTCATATATGGCCTTTATTATGTTGAGGAAAGTTCCCTCTATGCCTACTTTCTGCAGGGTTTTTATCATAAATGGGTGTTGAATTTTGTCGAAAGCTTTCTCTGCATCTATTGAGATGACCATATGGTTTTTCTCCTTCAATTTGTTAATATGGTGTATCACGTTGATTGATTTGTGTATATTGAAGAATCCTTGCATTCCTGGAATAAACCCCACTTGACCATGGTGTATGATCCTTTTAATGTGCTGTTGGATTCTGTTCGCTAGTATTTTGTTGAGGATTTTTGCATCTATGTTCATCAGTGATATTGGCCTGTAGTTTTCTTTCTTTGTGATATCCTTTTCTCGTTTTGGTATCAAGGTGATGGTGGCCTTGTAGACTGAGTTTGGGAGTGTTCCTCCCTCTTCTATATTTTGGAAGAGTTTGAGAAGGATAGGTGTTAGCTCTTTTCTAAATGTTTGATAGGATTCGTCTGTGAAGCCATCTGGTCCTGGGCTTC
This sequence comes from Mesoplodon mirus, assembly GCF_964341445.2. NCBI lineage: Eukaryota > Metazoa > Chordata > Mammalia > Artiodactyla > Ziphiidae > Mesoplodon > Mesoplodon mirus. The sequence goes on along the minus strand of NC_138987.1, from coordinate 54,055,541 downwards.
TGTTTGTTGGAAGATTTTTTTTTTTTTTTTTTTTTTTTTTGCGGTATGCGGGCCTCTCACTGTTGTGGCCTCCCCCGTTGCGGAGCACAGGCTCCGGACGCGCAGGCCCAGCGGCCATGGCTCACGGGCCCAGCCGCTCCGCGGCATATGGGATCCTCCCAGACCGGGGCACGAACCCGTATCCCCTGCATCGGCAGGCGGACTCTCAACCACTGCGCCACCAGGGAGGCCCTGTTGGAAGATTTTTAATCACAGTTTCAATTTCAGTGCTTCTGATTGGTCTGTTCATATTTTCTATTTCTTCCTGATTCAGTCTTGGCAGGTTGTATCACAGAATATTGAGTAGAGTTCCCTGTGCTATACAGTAGGTCTTTGTTGATTATCTATTTTATATAGTAGTGTGATATGTTAATCCCAATCTCCTAATTTATCCCTCCCCCCAGCAATGTTATTTTGTAACAGGTCCCCAAGTGAAGCCAAGGTAGGGAACCACAACACAGTGAAGTTTAAAGAAATAATGTTTACAAAGCAGGGTAGTGAAACAACTGCGTTTACATATGTATATATATTTTTCACGTTAGGCTTAAGGTTCTAAATTTGTATTTTTAAAAGACAGCCTGGGGTTGATACCCTGCTCCTTCACTCACCGACAGTGTGAGGTCTGACAAGCAAATTCATGTCTCCAAGCCTCAGTGTCTTCATCAGAAATAAGATTAATGGTAGTGCAGGGCTCATGGAGTGGCCATGAAGATCAGTAATCGTGCACAATGCCAGGTGCATAGGAAGTATTAGCTGTGATGAGTCAAAAAACTGCACCACAAACCACTGTCTGTGCCCAACTGACACTCCTCTCCCTGCCTAGATGTGTCTCTCCATAGAACTAGTTTGTTCTGCCTTCTCATCATTTCTTTATTCAAATCAAAAAGACAAGCACTAAAATTCTGAGAAGAATATATTCCACACAAACAGCTATACTAGAAAGGTGTTAATGTTCAGGGCAATGAACAGCTATATAAACGTATACTCCAGTAGTTCATAGTAGAACTTTTTTTTTCTTTAACATCTTTATTGGAGTATAATTGCTTCACAATGGGGTGTTAGCTTCTGTTTTATAACAAAGTGAATCAGTTATACATATACATATATCCCCATATCTCCTCCCTTCCCGCGTCTCCCTCCCACCCTCCCTATCCCACCCCTCTAGGTGGTCACAAAGCACCGAGCTGATCTCCCTGTGCTATGTGGCTGCTTCCCACTAGCTATCTATTTTACATTTGGTAGTGTATATATGTCCATGCCACTCTCTCACTTCGTCCCAGCTTACCCTTCCCACTTCCTGTGTCCTCAAGTCCATTCTCTACATCTGCGTCTTTATTCCTGTCCTGCCCCTACCCCTAGGTTCATAGTAGAACATTTTAATTTTTTTTTTTTTTTTTTTTTTTTTTTGCGGTACACAGGCCTCTCACTGTTGTGGCCTCTCCCGTTGCAGAGCACAGGCTCCGGACGCTTAGGCTCAGCAGCCATGGCTCATGGGCCCAGCCATTCTGCGGCATGTGGGATCCTCCTGGACCGGGGCACAAACCCATGTCCCCTCCATCGGCAAGTGGACTCCCAACCACTGCGCCACCAGGGAAGCCCAGAACATTTTAATTTAAATGATATTTTAAAAGAGAGAATCTTCAGATTGGCTAAACACATAAATAAAGGCCCTTTGAACTGTTCAGTGCCCATGTCCAGATGGATCTTCTGTTATCTTATTTGTACTTCCTGCCTTATCAGATCTTTCTTCCCTCTGCCTGTTGCACAGTTTTAAGTCATTTGTTTTTGTAATTTACACACTATAAATTTCGGGCATTTCATTTGAGACGTTGTATACTTTAAAAAAAAGACCTTTTGTTTCTCCAATATCCTAATTTTTCATCCATAAAGACAACAGACAAGATAGTCTTTTAGAGACAGACGTTAAGGGATGAATTATTGATCAAGCCATAAACAAGTTGGAAGATGAAATGCATTTGCTAAATCAGTTTTATTTTAATCTTTTCCAAACTTTTCATCCTCCAACCCTAGAGATGTGTCAATAATAGAGAAAAATGCCATATACACAGCAGAACCAACTGGAATAATCAGAGGCCATATTTTTTAAAGCAGTGGTTTCCAATACTGAGATCCTCTTTTATGACTTCCCATCCCCACGGGCCCTGTGTTTTGAAAAATCGAACACACCAAACTGCATTTACCAATATTTAATTTATCTTCCCATTTTTTTATTAATCAAAGTCATCTATAACTGCCAACCAGAACATCCAATCGGTATGAGACAACCTGGGTTACTACACAGAATTGCTATAATTCCAGTTAAAAGCAAGAAAATATCTGAAAGGAAAACATCTTTAATCTGAAAACAGACATTGTGTTTTCTCCTTCAGCAGGAAGAATGGAGATGAGAATCTTACACTCAGGACCCTTTAGTCTTTGGTTCCAACCGTTGATGGGCAGAAAGCCTCCGCTCCCATCCCCACCAAATGTCCACGTACTATTCCCTGGAACTTGTGAATATGTTCGGTTTCATGGCAAAGGAAAATTAAGGTTGCAGATGGAATTATGGTTGCTAGTCAGTTGATTTGGAGATGGGCAGATTATCCTGAATTATCCAAGTGGGCCCAGTATAATCACAAGGCTCCTTAAATGTGGAAGAGAGAGGCAGAAGAGTCAGTGTCAGACTGATGTGATGTGATATGGTGTGAGAAAGACTCAATTGGCCATTGCTGGTTTTGAAGACGTATGGGGCCAGGAGCCAAAAAATGTGAGCAGCTTCTTGCTGGAAAAGGCAAGAAACTAGATTCTCCTCTAGAGCCTCCAGAGAGGAATGCAGCCTTGCCGACACCTTAATTTTTCCCCGTGAGAACAATTTCAGGCTTCTTGCCTCCAGAATTGTAAGATAACACATTTATGTTATCTGGACCCAACAGTTTGTGGCAATTTGTTACAGCAGCCAAGAAAACTACTACACATCTCTTTCCTCAAGTCATTGACCTCTACTCTCCTTATGAGTCCTGTGTTCTGGGTAAAGTGACGTTGTCCGTGGTGCCTGGCATGCTCTTCCAAATCCTCTGGACCCTTGTTTATCCTCTTCCTCATGAGGGCGTCATGCCATCTCGTTTCAGCGGAGTCAAATCCTGTCCCTCTTTCAGGATGCAGCTCAGATGCCTCCTTTGCCTCAACCTCCATTGTTACTGCAACTGCCAGTTGCCTGCAATCTCTCCCTCCTTTGAACTCCTGCAGTGCTGTGTCTGTCTCTCCCTGTCCTGGCATTTACTGCATTTTCTGCTGAAAGAGTTATTCATTCACGTATTATATCTTCTTTACAAGATTTTAAGTTCCTTGATGACAGGTCTAGTGTTTGACTCATCTCTAAATCTTCTATAATGTTTAGCCCAATAGGTTTATGTCCTATGAACTTAACATATAATCACAGTCCTTTATATGTGTGTACATGTACATATATGCACGTGTGTATATGCATGTATGTGTGTACGTACATATGTGCGTATATGTAAATGACATTATAGTATGTCATATAGAACCATATGCCCTCATAAGAATAAAGGGAAAAAGAAAACTAAGGTTTTTCACTAGCTGCCACACAAATGTCAAGCATCCCAGACACATCTTTAAGACTAGACTGAGCACTCCTCCCTTCACAAGATGGCTATCGAAGCATGGAAGACTATGGTAAGTTTATCCCTTGGTGGAGGAGATGTGCAGTAAAAGTGGAGAGCTGTGCCTGAGACACCCGTGCATTCAGGCACAGGATATGAACAAATAGAGGAAGGTGAGGTCCATGAGCAGCAGTAAGGTCTTGGGCCAACAGCTTAATTTTTTATTTTATTTTGGATCCAGCTACCCACCAGAAAAGAATGCAAAACGCTTTTTTTTAATGCAGATGTTGATCAATATCTTTCTCGAAAGAAAGAAACTAAGAATGAAACTAAACAAGCCACAACATCAAAGAGCTGATGGCACACTTGGCTTGTGCGTCTGTGAGACAGGGCCATTCTTTTTTTTTTTTTTTGACTTACGTGCAAAAGATTTATGAACATTACATCGTTTGACATATACATTATACCATTATGCAGTGAACAGTCTTTTACTTTTTTCCAGGAACTGAATCAGAGTCCCAATAAAATGGGGAAAGAGGGCCATTCTTTAAAAAAAAAAAAATTAATGTTTTGTCTCTAAGATAAGCAGGTAGCTTTGTGGCACCATAATTTCCAGTTCTGTGAAAATAGAAAATTGTTGTTGTTCATATTTTGCATATTAAAGCAATTACTTTAGCTATTTTTTAGCTTTTGTCCTTCTAAAAGAAACATTAGACCCAAGAATACACATCCCTCCAAAGACTATTCTAATCCTGGTATATTTTTAGTTCTTTCCTCTTAGAGTCAGGAAATGATAGATCACAAATGCAGTTTTAATTGTCTGTATTTATTATTACTATATGCCAGACATTATGCTAAGTGTTTATAGATATTCTGCCATTTAAAACTAACAGTCCTCCCCAATGTTCCTAGCAGCATTTTTTTCAATTGCCAAGATATGGAAGCAACCTAACAGTCCATCAACAGATGGATGGATAAAGAAGATGTGCTATATATACACAATGGAATACTACTCAGTCATAAAAAAGAACAAAATTTTGCCATTTGCAGCAACATGGAGGGACTTGGAGAGCATTATGCTAAGTGAAATAAGTCAGACAGAGAAAGAAAAATACTGTATGATATCACTTATATGTGGAATCTAAAAAGTACAACAGACTAATGAATATAACAAAAAAAGAAGCAGACTCACAGACATAGAGAACAAACTAGTGGTTACCAGTGGGGAAGGGGGAGTGGGAGGTACAAACAATTGGCTGTAAGAGAGGCTACAAGGATGTATTATACAATATGGGGAATATAGCCAATATTTTGTAATAACTGGAAATGGAGTGTAACCTTTAAAAATTAAATAAAAAATAAAATTTTTTAAAATTAAAAAAAACAAAACTAACAATCCTGTGAGGTAGATATTATTATTTTTATTTTAAAGTTTAGGTAGCTGAGCCATAAAGAGTTTAGGTTCTTATACAAGCTCTCATCACCAGTAAGGGGCATAAGACGCCATTTACCCCAAGGTGTTTGCTTCCTTAATCCCATGTTCTTGACCTCAGTGCCATCCAGAACTTCCCTGTGGGCTACTTATCAGGCAGAGGAAGGAGCTACATCCCTCCTGTACACAGATGTCAGCTTCTAACCTTAGATATTAGAATTTAAAGAAACTCCAGGGCAGGACTTTCCAACTTTTTTGACAATAACCCATAATAAGAATCACGTTTAACATCTAATCATAGAACACACACACACACACACACACACACCCCATAATATCATTTCTACTCTACGTGTGCTCTGATATATTTTATTCTACTCTATTTCATTTTTTAAAATTCTGGTCAGGAACCACTAGATTGTTATCAGAATTCACTTATAGGTTATTATCTTTATTTTGAAAATCATGACACCAATACATAGCTAGTCTATCTTACACAATTACTTTTGGAAGAGAGGTCTACCATCTTAAGTTATTTCTGAGTCTCCAGTTTCCTCATCTGCAAAATGAGGAGGCTGGACCAGATTTGTGATTCTTAATCTTGGCTGCAAATTAGAAATATTTAAGAGCTTTTAAATACACTTTTGTCCAGGTTTTTGCCCCCAGAATCTCTGATTTAATTGTCTTCAGGTAGGGCCTGTGCCCTGGCTTTTGTTGTTGTCTTATTTTTTTGTTTTTGTTTTTGTTTTTTCACTCCCCAGATTACACTAACAAGCCACCAGGGATAGGAATTACTGGATTAAATGATTGCTAAATTTTCTTCCAGCGAAAAATTCTAGGCTATTTTGACTGGTGAGTGGGTTGTATTTTTAAAAATTATTTTAAAATTTTATTTTTGTAAGAAGAAAAGGTCATTAACCCTGAGCAATATCCCTTACAAGAGTGCTTTTCACATTCTAGTTACAGAGGGATTGGGTTTGTTTAAAATCCTGATCCCTGGGCCCAGCCCCAGCAGTTCTGACCATGTACATCAGGGTGGTGCCACAAACATTGTGCATTTTTCACAAACACCTTAGTGATTCTGATGGAAGTGATCTCAGAAACACTGCTCTGCATCATTGTCTCACCAACTGCTTATAGTTTCCTCAGTCCAGTACTTAGCACCGGGCCTGTGGCCAGTGCTCTGAAATGTTTGCTAAGTGCCTGACCCACTAACCTGGCTGGCTGCTCCACTGCCCTCCACCAGCTGCATGGCTCCATGCCCATTTTCCTCTGTTCTTTGATCCCTTTTCTCTCTTAGCCCAAATAAATAACCACCTTCTCCTATTTATCCTACTCCAACCATACATATGTCTTTCAATATTAAAAACACACTCAGGGGCTTACCTGGTGGCATAGTGGTTGAGAGTCCGCCTGCTGATGCAGGGGACATGGGTTCGTGCCCCGGTCCAGGAAGATCCCACATGCCACAGAGCGGCTGGGCCTGTGAGCCATGGCCGCTGAGCCTGCACGTCCGGAGCCTGTGCTCCTCAACGGGAGAGGTCACAACAGTGAGAGGCCCGTGTACCGCAAAAAAACCCAAAAAAACAAAAAAGTAAAAAAAAAAACCCACACCATGAACTATACTCAATATTTTGTAATAACCTATTAGGGAAAAGAATCTGAAAAAAAGTCTATATATATATATATATATATATATATATATATATATATATATATATATATATGTAACTGAATCACTTTGCTGTACACCAGAAACTAACACAACATTGTAAATCAACTATACTTCAGTTAAAAATAAATAACTAAATAAGTAAAAAGAAAAATATACCGAACTAGGTTACTCATACCCTGAAGGTGATTATACAGTGGTAGCTAGAACAGTAGGATGAACTTGGAACAAATCTTTAATTTTATCTAACAAATATTTTCATAGTGCTAAGTATGTGCCAGTCACAGCTGTAAGGCTTTATAAACATTAACTTGGTTGATGTCCATCCATAATCATCGTATGAGGTAGGTGCTACCATCCTAATTTTACAAATTAGGACCCTAAATTCCACTGTATTTTTGTAGCACTGATACTACCCAGTTTTGAAGAGCATTATTTTTTAAATTAAACTGTACAGAGTTGAACATATAATTTCAATTAATATTTAATTTTTTAATTTTTATTGAAGTATAGTTGATTTACAATGTTATGTTAGTTTCAGGTGTACAGCAAAGTGATTCAGTTATATATATATATATTGATATTAACCCTGAGCAATATAATATATATTAACCCTGAGAATATATATATATATGTGTGTGTGTGTGTATACATATATATATATTTTAATTTTCATACAAGGGTAACTTTATTAAATCAAAGAACTGAACATAATTTTAATGGACATTTTTCAAAGGACTCCACTTGCATCATATCTTCTCCTAACTTTTATCTTCATTGAGAAATTGTGCAAGGTTAAGTTTACTTTTTTCTAGTGCTGCTGTTTGGCTTACTTTGGTAATCTCATCTGCATTTCTGGTCTGGCTCTGGAACTTCATGATAACTTTCAGAGTCAACTTCGGCCTCAATGCTTTGACATCTCCTGTTCGTTCTAACTGATATATATATTCTTCTTCAGATTCTTTTCCATGATAGGTTATTACAAGATACTGAATATAGTTCCCTGTGCTATACAGTAGGTCCTTGTTGTTTTTTCTATTTTATTTATAGAGGTGTGAATCTGTTAATCCCAAACTCCTAATTTATCTACCCACCCTCTTTCCCCTTTGGTAACCATGTTTGTTTTCTATGTCTGTGAGTCTATTTCTGTTTTGTAAATAAGTTCATTTGTATCATTTTTTTTAGATTCCATCCATTAATATTTTAATATGAGGCATGAAATAAATTTAATTTGGGGGGTAGGCTGCTGCAGGGAGACCTCCTGTAGATAAAGTTTCAGCCTCCTCCACCATTAGAGGTATTCCAGTGGAAAAGTGAGAACATGGTGTTAAGGAATTACTTAGTCAAGCATTCTTAAGTTAATTCACCCAGTAGTAATTTCCTTGAATAACCTTATATAATATGATTTCTTATCTAAATTTTATCTCTAGCCATGAAAATTTAATGTATTGCCTAATAAATATTTTTATTGAGTTAACAAATATGTATTTGTCAATAAACTAATTAGAGACTAGCATATCATTTGCAAATTGACATAGACACATAAATACTCTCACTCTGATGTGTAATCATTTATTTATTGGTCAATTAAGGAAGATATAATACCAAAACGAAGATCACTTGACATGCAAAGGAGTTTTTCCACTTTATTGTCCCTTTATTAACTAACCCATTGGGTAGATTTTATAGAGTCTAAGCTAATCCCCAGACTTTGATTCTTTCCCATCTGCAAAATCAGGACAATTTGTCCACTGTTTGCAGGTTCATCTCCATCTGGTCTATATCTTTGGTATTGTTCTAGCTCCGAGCTTATTTCCCAGTGTTAATATTGGGTCTCTTTATGCTCTTTATGGGGTTGTTTCAAAAACCTGGCTTCTGTCTAGAATCACATTTCAGATGATCAGTGTTATGCCTTTCTCCCTGTGTCTGGGTCTGTGTCAGTAGAGCCCTAGATGATTGATGGGGGGCAGAGTGGATGGGGGGTCTGAGAATAGAGTCCACCTGTATCCATTACCATATCTCATGGTGACCAGGCTTTTCTGTAGGAAGTGTATCTCAGAGTAAGCAAACAACTCCCGTAAATGAAGAAAATCTCTTCTTTACAAAAGAATGCCAAGCTAAGAAATGTGCAAGCAGTGGTAAAATCAGAAAATCACCATTTTTCCACCCCAGTGAAATCTCTGTTTCAAGCAAGAATCATCAATGTGTGTTAAAACCATTAAGTGAAAGATTGATGAGGAACGGGAATATTGACTTGGTACCGATGTACCACCCACAAGACACTTGCTGGTTACAAGTAGGAAAACATAACTTTGAAGTTGAGGAGTTCGACTGTCACCCTTTACTTGGTGATCAATCTTGTCATAGAATACTGGGAACCAGCTTATATGCCCTCTCCTGTGGTACAGTTGAAGCTCACTGCCTTGTCTCTGACGTGTTCTATCGAAAACATTTAACTTGCCTCTAAACCAAACCTTTGGATCTATCATTCACTTTATAGGAAACACAGGGGATAAAGTAAAAGTTAAATGACATTATGAAGAAATCATTAGACAAGCTCAGAAAGTGGAACATTCTGCAGGACAAATGTTTTCAAAGAGTCAATGCCATGAAAAAAAGAAGGGAGTGCTTTGGGTTCTCTTCTAGATTAAAAGAAATCCAGAGACATAATAAGCAATGCAATGTGTGATTCTTTAGTGGATCCCAATCTGAACAGGTGTCAAAAATATTTTGGGGACTGAATATCTGTCTTATTTCGGCTTCTGTATCAAGTCCAGTAGTTCACCCCTGTCTGCAGGTCATGTGTTCCAAGACCTCCAGTGGATACCCAAAACTTTGATTATTACTGAACCCTATATATACTATGTTTTTCCCTGCACATACATACCTATGATGGAGTTTAATTTATAAATTAGGCACAGTAAGAGAATATCCAAATTGCCAGCACAGTTACTTTTGTGCTTTGGGTCTTTATTAAGTAAAATAAGAGATACTTAAACACAAGCACTATGACAGAGTGACAGTTGATCTGATAATCCAGACCTGTACTTAGTGACCAATGGGTGGGATCCACTGGACAAATGGACGATTCACATCCTGGGTCGGGTGGAGTGGGGGTAGGTGGGTGAGAGACTTCATTACATTACTCAGAGTGGTGCACAATTTAAAATTTATGACTTGTTTATTTCTGGAATTTTCCATTTAATATTTTTGGGCCACAATTGGCCATAGGTAACTGAAATCATGGAATGTGAAACTGTGGATAAGGGAGTCTACTGTACTATAGACTGAGTGGCTTCTAAACAATAGAAATTTATTTCTCACAGTGCTGGATCCTGGATGTCTGAGATCAGGGTGTCAGCATGGCTGGATTCTGGCGAGGCCCCTCTTTTTCCAACTTCTTGTTGTGTCCTCACACGGCGAGGAGCAGAGAGAGGAAGCAAGCTCTCTTGTGAACCTTACAAGTGTACTAATCCCACTCATGAGGGATCCATCCTCATGCCCTCATCAAATCCTAATTATCTCCCCAAAGCCTCACCTCCTAATACCATGATATGGTGGGATAGGGTTTCAACATATGATTTGGGGTGGTGGGGGACACAAACATTCAGTCCATAACAGAAGCAGATGATTTCAACAAGCTGTCAGAGCAGCTTCTGCTGGTGCTCTTGTTCTTCACAGACAGACCTTTTCCTAGAGATTTAGTCTTGCTCTTAACCACGGTGTTGGCAGAGGGTGCTGTGTTGAATGACTATCTCTGCTCAGTTTCAGAATATTGTTTATTCTCCACTTCCCATTACCATGCTCCACTGGGATGTGTCTTAGGATGTTCTGTGACCCTGTGCTGGGCATCAAATACCTGGGGTGTGATACCTCCACTCCACGCCATACTCTGCAGGCTGGAGTAGACCCGCCCCCATGCTTGTTATCAAGGAAGGCTGTCCTGATGCCTCCCCCATCTTGGGGGAAGAAGAGGGCAACCATTCCTTGTACATTTCATCCCACTTTGATTAACTAGCTAATCTCGGACTTGTTCCAGGTTTACCTGATAAATTTTAGCTCATATTTGGGCACAGATTATTATAATGCTCCATTAAAAAAGGGCTTCATATATAAAGTGTCACCAACAAACCTTCTCTCTTCACTTAGCCCAATTATTTTATCTGGCCTTCTCTAGCATAATATTTCCCCAAACATGCTTTTAAAAGATGCTACATATGAAAGTGGTCTGTGGTTAAATAAATCTTGGAAATACTAGGTTAAATACATTTAATAAAGTTTATTTCATACAGAACTTCTCAGAGCCTCTAATCCGTTAAAAGCTATTGTGAGTTTCCACGTGGGGTGACTGTAGAGTGAATCCTTTTGTAAGCATCCTTACCCACAGAATGCATGAGGAGTAAAGATTATGGCTTAAAGGGACATGTTTTAGAACATGTTTCTTTAAAGATTAATGGGTAAAGTCTCATGAAAAATTATATCTATAAATTAAGCATGCAGTGATAAAGGCTTTTCTTAAACTTGTGACAATGAGAATACTGTCTCTAGTTTATAGCAACAAACATACAGTAGCTGAAAACAATGGTAAGCCCTTTCTCTGACATGATCTAAGTTTTCAAAACAACTTACCTTTGCGGAATTCGTGAACTGAAAGCTCCAGAGATGGAGCTGCTGCTACATACAACTCCAGAATTTAAAATGAAAATTGTCCCTGGCTGTTATGCAATGCAGATGCGGGGGAGGGGTTGGGAGTGGGAAGTTGGAGGGGGGCGCATGCAAACAAACAAGAGCTCTGTGGCTGACCAGGGATGGGGCTGATCCTGATCCTGTGGGAGGATGTAAGTTTCCATTTGTTTCCAAACGTTGGGCCTTGCTTTGCTTGTACTAAGGGGAAAAAAAAAAAAAGTTACAGCTTTAAAGTTTTGGCTTTTGGTATAACATAGTATACCTTATTATAGAATCTTGTGAGAAATATGCTGCACGAATGTTAATTTAATCATTAATTTTCGTCTTTTTTTTTTTTTCCCCAGAAAACTGCAGACAAGAGTTAAATATAAAAAAGCTGTCATTTCTTGAGGCTGGAGAGAATAGGCCAAATGAACCCTGAATTCTAAGTCTTAACAATAGAGCAATAATTTCTCTCATAAAGGTTGAATAATTTTGGCTCTTTTTACCAGACAATAGCTTGATTGCATTGCTAGGTTTCTTGACTTCAGGAGCAAGAAGACAATAGCAAAAAAATTGGGCACAGAAGAAAGCTCTAGGCTGGAAGATAAGGCCAGGATATGTAGGAAATTAACAGGAAGGCCACTGAAGGTGCCCTCAAGCTCTAACTCCCAGTGGGGGTGGGGAGGTCCAGGGGGTGTTAGCTTCCCTGAATGACTGAGGTAAAGTTATAGGAGAGTTCTGTAGACAGTTTGGAAAGAAAAGTAAACAAATACAGCTCAATTCAGATATAAATTGCATTCTTACTTAAGGATAGAATGTGAAGTAATTGTACTCTTGAACATTTAACTAAAGTAAACATGCTTGAACACCTTCTTTGCCAGGCACCATGCTAGTAGGCATTGGGAATTCAACAGAGAGCAAAACTGGAGAAGCTAACAAACAAGCAGCCGTTGACGCCGCTGAGTGGGGAGCAACACAAAGGAAATAAAGAGCATGTTATGATGATCCTAACAGCACTCTTAGATGGTCATGGAAGGCCACTTAGGAGATGACTTGGAAGGTGTGAGGGGAAGGATGAAGAGTTAGATATCCAAAGAACTAGGGAGTAGAGAATGTTGAACATTCCAGGCAAAGGGAATAGCAAGTGCATAGACCCAAGTTCTACAACAGTTTGACATCTTGTAAAAATAGAAAGAAGTCCTGTGGGGTTGAAAGTGTAAAGAACAACGAAGAGAGTTCCAAAAGGTAACACTGCAGGGACAAGCAGAAGCCTGATCATGTAGGACAGCATAAGACATAGGAAGGATTTTACTCTGCGCTAATGGATTTGGACTTTTGAGCTCCAGAACTGTAAGAGAATAAATACGTGTTGTTTTAAGCCACCATGTTTGTAGTATTTGGTACAGCAGCCATAGGAAATTAATACACGTGGGAAGAAGATTATCTGAGTTTACCCGTACTCCTAAACAGCTAAGAGAAACAGGACTGTTAAGTGATCGCTGCCACTTAATCCATACCATAGTGGATTCATCATCTAGTCAGTGTCTGGTGCTCAGCACTGTATGTCTAAGAACTCATTCTCCTTGGTTCATTAGGCATGAACAGATTAAGGTGGATGAATACATACTAACTTAACTCACAAGAGAGAGATATACACCACAACACAATTAATTGGCTTATTCATGGAAGTAGAAATACTAAATGGGTCAACTTACTTAGATCAACAGCTAAATGTTGCTTGATCTTGCTTGGGAATTGTAAAGCCAGATTGATGGCAACGGGCTCATCTTGATGTCTAATCATAGCCTGCTACACTCATCCCCATGGGATGAGAACATTTACACTGGTCAGATGGGTCCCTTCCCTCCTGATTATGTTGGGACCTTCTGGCAAATTTTGACTTGTAGGCACTACGTTTCTAGAGTCCTCAAAGATCATCATGACCCTATTTTGGCAAGATTCCCTCCAAGATACCGCAAAGATTAAATGTCAGTTTACCTCATCTTCTGTTGTCTCACCAGGAACACATACTCCACCTCATCATTCACTCACTGATTCATTCAAGAAATATTATTCAGTACTTACTAAGTTCCAGACATTGTGCTAGGGTTTCAGACACAAAGATAAGTAAGATAAAGGCCCCATTTTCTTATGATGTTTTAGTGGATTAAAAGTTTCCGCGTATTTCTTCTGTAAATAGCTGATCTCATCCATGTCTTGTGATTTCATGGACTCCATTTTTGCGGAATAACACTTCCTTGCCCTCATTGCCAAATTTAGAGATGGTCCAATTGAGGACCTGTAAAACAGTCAAATCAATTCCATGAAAAATCCTGTTATCTGGACAATTTTAGTCATGTCCTATTTTGACTGTTTTATCTAGGCATTAACATTTCACTAGTCTAGTGTGACAAAGGGCCTAACATTTAAACAATCTCAATGATGTTAACATTCCTACGAAACAGAGAAGAGATGGTGGTGTCCACCTGTCCAATTTGCAAGGAAAGGATTTGTGCACTGTGTGGTCCCTTCTAACTCATAGTTTTACTCTATGATGATTCATATTGTCATTGAGTGCAACTTAATTTTCTCAAGCCCCAAACTCAAGACTATTAAAGAAATCATAAAGTCATAAGCATGCCATTCACTCTAGTTTACATAACCAATAAACCTCTGGTTATGGAGCTATAAGGGTTTTTCATCATCAGTTCCATAGAAAGACCATGTTTGGTAAACTTCCCTTCTTGGTTTGTTGCAGTATAAATCAAGTTTGAAAGTTAATATAAACTGGATACTAGTATAAACTGTGAAAGACTAGTGGAGGAGTGATTTTTCTGTGTGATCTAGAACAAGTCACTCACCTCTTGACCTCAGATTCCCTGTTTGTAAATGTTAGTTAAATTTTATGTTTTTAGTTTTCTCAGTTCTAAAATTCCATGATTCTTCGAGAATCTCTGGAAAATATCACCACAAAAAGTTAAAGTTCTTTTGTTTATTTGTAAGGAATCAGATCCATTTTATGGAAACCCTTTAGAGAAATTCCATTTTGAGTAGTTTGTCAAGAGGCCGTAACTCTACAGCAGATACTGTCCCTGCTCTTATGAAGCTAAGTGTTCAATGGAAGGGAGAGGCACCATTAAATACAGACTCACAAAACTCACAATGACTTTTATGAAACAACTTGTTAATTTCAATTTTATATTTACAAAAAGACAGAGAGAATAGGCAGTGGGGAGGCAGGAATGATGCCTGGTCCCCCCTCGCAGAGTGCAGTGAGAGGCCACAGCCAGCGAGAATAGGTCAGACTGCCCTTCCCTGCCATTATTGATAACAGCAATGGACCAAAGGCTTCAGTTAACAAGGTCAGTCTGTCTGGGGAGAGTCAGATGATCTGTCCAGTCCATGTGCATGAGGAGGAAGGCACCCAAGTCAGTCTATTGAGGGCTTGGCTCTCTATAGGCTGGGGCCCTTCTCTTGGAAGTTCTGGGCCGCCCTCTCCAGGGCATGTAGGGGCCACGGGGACAATACCGGGGAAAACCCCTATGGACCACAGGGTCCTGCTGCTGATAACAGGGCTGGGGGAAGGGGGGCCCAGGCGGCTGGGGACTAAACATAAAGTCACCATCGAAGGCAAATTCTGTCTGGGTAGATGGGGGAATATCTGAATGGAAATGATTCAAGGAGAACTGATCCGATTGGAAAGGATGGTCTGAAGAAAAATAGGCATCTTGGGGACAGACTAGGAACGGGGGTGTCACCTGCTGAAGGGGGACGGGACGGGGTTTTGGGGGCAGGAGTGGGAACTGGGGTGGGCGGGGAGATGGCGTGGGGAGCAGGGGGCAGCACCCAGGCAGAGGCAGGGGTCGGGGCAGAGGAGGGAAGGCCGGTTGATCTCTGCAGGCCGGGAGCTGCCTCTCAAGTCTCCTGCCAGGTCCTTCCCTTGCGGGGCCATCCTTGATGCACTTGCCCACTGGGTCGCGCTGGGGCAGCTCCACCCCCCAGGCGTCGGCCACGTGGGCCAGCAGAAGCTGGGAGAGATGCCGGTGAGCTCGCTCGTTCCAGTGCACTCCGTCGGGCTGCAGGTACTTCCCTGTGTGGCGGCGGAAGTGGAAGTGCAAGTCCAGCACATCGAAGCCGTGCTTTTGGGCCTCGTTAGAGCTGTAGAAGTTGGCCTCAATCACGTTGGTTTTCAGTATGGAGGCCGCGGGTTGGAGCTCGGGCGGGAGGAAGCCGCTAGTGATGTTGTTGCCCACGGGCATGGCCGTGTTCCAAACCAGGAGGCACGACTCGGGCAGCACCTGGCGCAGGCGCCCAAACAGGCTCTCCAGGTTCTGCAGGTAGCTCGGCCAGGGGTCCTCCCGGTACCTGGTGAGGTCCCAGAGGCAGGAGTTCATGATGACCAGGTCCGGGTCGTGCTCACCCGAATGCAGCTCCTCCAGGATGGCTTCCAGGTAGTCGGAGTACACGCGCGTCAGGAAGTAGAAGCGCACCAGGTGCTGGCCAGAGCAGAACTGGCGCACCTCGCGGTAGTGGATGCCATTATGCATGCGGCCCTGCTTGCCCCCCTGCAGCAGCTCGTCCTGCTCGAAGCTGTACTCTCCCTTGGCCTTGAGCTGGCTGAGTGTGAGCAGGCAGTCCTTCTGCAGCAGGAGCACCAGGTCCTTGTACACGGCCCTCTGGACCGAGTCCCCCAGGATGACCACGAACTTGTTGTGGAGTAGCTGCCGTACTTCGGAGGCGAGCAGGTGGACCATGACGCCCGGGACGCGCTGTCTAGCTCCTTCCTTTCACTCGGTGTGTCTGCGGAAGGCTAGGACAGAAGGAGAGAGCATATGGGAAGGACCCACCTCGGGCAGGACGGTTTGGGAGGGCCTGGGGACGGGGATGGAACGTCAGCCCGGAAAGAAGGGAGCCTGGATCCAGAAGCCCTGGTTGGCCTGGACACAGTTTCTGCCTGAGACATAACTCTGAACACCCAGGAAACCCAGGTTCTACCTGGCCAGAGTGGTGCGGGGGGGGCCCTGCCCTCCCGGGCTGGAGGTACAACCACCACAAGATACCCCACCACTGGCCTGGAGGCAGCCCAGAAGTCTGACAACTGCAGAATGGTTAGGCAAATTTTGCAGCTGTTAAATACTGAGGATTATGATCAAGCAAGAACATGGAGAGTGTGATATATACTGTTAAGTTGAGGAAGTTACCATATGTGTGCCCCATTTCCCTGAAATGGTATAAAATAGATATGCATAGATATCACACTGAAAGAAAATAGGCAAAAAACAGTTTTTAATAGGACAGCAGGATTATGGGTGACTTGCCTCCCCCTCCCCTTTTTGTAAATATACTTTATATAGTCTTAAATCAATTTTAATAACTTAAAAGGAATTTAATGAAATGCAACAGGCCGCAGAAAGGAAGAGCACATATGCAAGGTCAGAAAACATTATAAAAACAGATTTCTTTTACAAGCGAGCAACTGTTTCTTATTAATGGGACTTGTAAGAAATAAATAAAATTGGAAATAATTCACATGTGTTTCAGCTGTAATATTCTTTGTGTTTCATTTGAAGGAGATCAGAATATGCCACCCCAAACATGCTTTGGCATAAGAAATATTTTAGCTAAAGGCCACTGAGAATCAATAGGTACAGAAAGAGTTCTCTGCCCTCCCACTATGAACCTAAAAGCAGGGCATGCATTTCCTTTTGAGGAAGGTGCCCCTTCCCCCAGCAAGGAGAGAAGAGCCAAGGAAGGAGACAGTGAATTGTCAACCCCGAGATGAGTCTGCATAAACAAACCTTACTAAAAGAGCCCTTATTTTCCATTAGTACCCCCAGAAATCCCTTCCCCACAATTTATCATCCCTTGAAACTCATACCCTTTGTTCTTTGTTAAAATGGTATATAAGCCCGGGCTATTCTGGTGGCACAGTGGTTGAGAGTCCGCCTGCCGATGCAGGGGACACGCATTCGTGCCCCGGTCCGGGAAGATCCCACATGTCGCGGAGCGGCTGGGTCTGTGAGCCATGGCCACTGAGCCTGCGCATCCGGAGCCTGTGCTCCGCAATGGGAGAGGCCACAACAGTGAGAAGCCCGCATACAGCAAAAAAAAAAAAAAAAAAAAGGTATATAAGCCCAAGTCTCACCACTTCTTTGAGTTTCATTCCTTTTCTGTGAACTTTTATGCACATAAATATTAACAAAACTTGTGTGCCTTTTCTCCTGTTAATCGATCTTTTGTTAGTTTTATTCACAGGGCCCCAGACACTGAACCTAAAAGTGTAGAGGAAAAGTTTTTTCTTCCCCAGTACACTGAATAAAACGTTGGAAGTTGTGAAACTTGTCTTCAGAACTTCAGATCGAGTTTATTTCAAGCTGCCATTTACAGCCATATCCACTAATGAATAAAAGGTGGAAACACACTAAAATACTACTGGCAAATCTCACATGGGGAGGAACATGGCATCCACTTCACACACTTACACAGAAGCTGTTAAAATCTGCTGTGGCTTGATATTCGTAGGCTTTCATGCGTTAATAAACATTTTAATAGGTGTGGTGGATAGCTATTATTAAATTACACATCTGGTTTTTAAAAGCTATACTATTTGTGGTTTTAAATGGGTATGAGTACAAAAATAAAAACATGAAGATGGATGGAGTACAAAAGTGCTCCACTAAGAGAACAGTTTAAAATACTGGCTTATATGAATCTTCATTTAAATGTTTTTACTATCAGATAAAAAGCTTAAAACTAGGATTTTGCTCATTGTGTTACAACAAAATAAAACATAATTAAGCCAACTCCAGATCCCCTTGGGGCTCAGGCATGTTCACTTCTTTATATTCATTTATTCATCCAACTCACACTTACTAAGCACTGACTAAATGCTCCACATGGAGCATATAAAAATGAGTAAAACCTGGTCTCGCCCTTCAGGAGCAGATCAGATATATTCACTGATAACTGTAATAAAAAGTTGAAAGTGCTAAGTGACATGAAAATAGAATGAGCAGGTGCAGTGGACTTTCAGGGGTCTTTGTGAACAGAATTACTCTACCCCAGACCCAAGTCTCCAAAGTGCAAAGTGAAGGGGAAAACCTTTCCCAGTGTTTTCAGGGCTCCCATGCCACCCCAGCTATATGTGCCCTCTCTGGGCTGGACTCTTGTCATATTCTGTTCTAGTCCCCTAGAGCAGCGGTCCCCAACCTTTTTTGGCACCAGGGACTGGTTTCATGGAAGACAATTTTTCCATGGACGGGGCGGGGGTGGGGAGATGGCATAGGCGGTAATGCGAGCAATGGGAAGCAACAGGGGAGCAGCAGATGAAGCTTCGCTCACTCGCCCGTCACTCACCTCCTGCTGTGTGGTCCAGTTCCTAACAGGCCTCGGACCCGTACCAGTCCACAGCCTGGGGGTTGGGGACCCCTGCCCTAGAGTAGAGGACATCATCCCCTTCCACTGGAGTTCCCTCCCCTAGGCTGGCAGATGTGATAACTCAGCGCTCTCTCCTTCAGTGGTACTGTGTTTACACGGCCCAATGCATTCCTTCTCTGAGTATGAAGTCCCTAGATCTCAACTCACAATGTGAGTCAAATCCGCTACTTAAAAGCTGTGGAAAACGGAGGCTCTTAAATATACTGGTGAAGAGCATTGCTTTTAGAGCCACACTATCTGGGTTTGAATCTCAGCTCTTCTATTTGCTAGTTCTTTATCCCTGGGCAACTTATTCGGCCTTTCTCTGCCTTAATTTTCCTGATCTGTAAAATGGGACTTTTAGCACCCACTTCAGAGATTTGATCTGAAGATTAAATATAAAGTGGTTAGAACAATGCCCTGACAAATAGAATGAATGACTATTTCTAATAGTCATAATTATAATTATATATATAATATATAATATATATAATATATATATTATACTATTATATTATATAGTATATATAATATATAATATATAAAAATATTATTATATTATATTATATTATTATATACACAATATATACAATATATAATATATATTATATATATAATTATAATTATTATAATCAATAATAATTCAAATCATCTGTAAAAGGGGATTACAATATTTGTGCCATTTGTCTAGTAGGGTTCTGTGAAGATAAAATGAGAAGAAGCAAGTGAAAATTTTTGAATAAAGCAAAATTAACATTTATTGAACAGCTACCAGATGCCAAGTGCTTTGTAAATGTTATCCGATTTGTGAGAAGGTTCTTATTCTTTCCATGTTACAGGGAAGGATCTTGATGTGATGGAGCTAAGATTTAAAACTACTGATGGCAAAGGCTGTCCCTGTAGGAGACATCCCTTAGAGCAGAACCCCTGCAGGTGAGTCTGAATCCAAAAGCTTGGCTCATGTCAGGGAAATATTTGGGGGCAAGATGGGAGAAGAGTGTTTCAGTGTGCCTTTAAGCATAGGCAGGTAATCCTTTACTCTGCCTGCTTGGGAGAGGGGTCCATGTGTACTTAGGGGGTTGGGGGTCAAGTGAGGATATAGATATATCTCATCCCATACCTTGATCTCAAGCAAGAGACATGCAAAAATTAAAAGACCTGGATTTTAGAATAACCAAAACAAACTTCTACAGATTTCAGAGTCTCACAGTGTTTGAGAAATTCTGGCTGCCCTATATCCTGACCAGTGAACCTAATCCACCCAGATGCTGTTCCAAGGGCTTGGAGCCAAAACCGGGCAAAAATGTCCACCTAAGATTTCTTATTGTTCTTCTGCAATGGAACAGGCAGATTGGACTGTAGGAAGAAGGGAGGGGGAAACGACTGGAAAGAAGCATTCCAGTTAGAAGCTGAAACTGAAATGCATGAAATTCTTGATAAACTTCCTGTCACAACAGAATTAACAAATCAGACATCCTCAGGACTATCACTGTGGGGGAAAAAATCATTTAAAGACTAAGATGCCAAGCATTAAAAACAAAACCTAATAAAAACAAAGTGATTTTTTTCAGAGGTGTGAGTGAAGAATAATTTGGAGAGCTGAATCTTCTCTGGTCTGGAAAAAAAAAAGTTGGTAAGTTCCGTTTTCAAAGCTTTTATTTATAAAAATGAAATAAAAAAGGGATTTGAAAACAGATCAGTGATCTTTTTGGCTTAAGAGTTTTTCTTTGCTTCAAATTTGCAAAACTTATTAGTTTTGGTAGCTATTTTATAGATCAATTGACGCATTCATTCATTCATTAAGGAATTCATTGAGAACTAGATATTGTGCTAGGTGCAAGGAGTAGGTATAAAAAGGCAGTCTCTTCTCTCAAGAGGAGGGGTAAGAAAATGGACATATACAAATATCAAAGGAGCTAACAGCTAGAAGTGATGTATGTAAATGAAATATCAAAGCCAGTAGGAAGAGTCAAAGGGGAGGGAGGAGATAGACAGATGATCCAATGCAATCTGTGATTCCAGCCTCAAATTAAAATCGATTTTTAAAAGAGTTTTATGATGATTCCTTAAATCATAATTACAAGTAGTTCCATGTTTTTCTGTTTTCAAAGTAAAATTTGGGCTTTGGCTAAAGCTCTGACAGAAATATACATTAATAATGGCTACTACTATAATAAATTACTTTTAGGCATCTTGCTTAGATTTCCATTTGGCGATAATTGCTTTTTTTTTTTTGCGGTACACGGGTCTCTCACTGTTGTGGCCTCTCCCGTTGCGGAGCACAGGCTTCAGACGCGCAGGCTCAGCGGCCATGGCTCACGGGCCCAACCGCTCCGCGGCATGTGGGATCTTCCCGAACCGGGGCACGAACCCGTGTCCCCTGCATCGGCAGGCGGACTCTCAACCACTGCGCCACCAGGGAAGCCCGATAATTGCTTTTTTAATAGCTTCATAAACCGTCACTTGTAAATCACTGACTATTGCTTTATAACTATCACAAACCAAACACACAGCATTGTTTTTTATTAATCAATGTGTTGTAGAAATTAGGTTAGTTTTTTTCTTTTCCTATTATCTTTAGTTAAAGGAAGAGTGGCAAAGATATAGAGGCCAGTTACTGCGGAGACCCTGCAAAGAAGTCTTAAATCACAGAGGTAATCACTAACAATTAAGACGTTGTTTTGATTAGTTGTAGGAAGTACTTCTAACTAGTTTAGAGGTTTCTTGCATATGACTAACCGTCTTAATGCAACACTGTACTAGGAACATAAATAGTTCATTTCCTTCTAACTGCATTTTTGGTGATCAGATCTATGTTTGAACTATCCAAGATCCCCTTAAATGTTAATGGAATAGATGTTACAAATAAGAAAATGATTTTTCGTGAACTCACCTATACAGCTTACCAGTTCTCGGTATTTGTTTAGTTTTCTATGTGGAATTTAAACTGGTCAAAAATTAAATTGCGTATCATGTAAAGTTTCCAAAGGAAAGAGAAAAGCAAAAGATTCCAACTTCTCTTTAGGAAAGCAAACTTCTCTCTTCTGCAGATGGGGATTCTCAAGAGATTGACCTTTTGATTTGGGGCAAGTCAGTTAACATTCTACTCCTCTGTAAACACAAAAATGGGAAAATAATGCAGGCCTATTATTTTAAAAAGTGGTTTTAGGAGAAATTGTTAAAGATACATGAAAGTACTGTGAGATACCGTGATAAATAAAGCAATAGAAAGATGATTTCCAAATATTAGCCATTGGAAAGACCGATTTTAATCCCACACCCCTCACCTCTAATATACGCCTCAGCTCTGCAGCCCATTAATTAATTCAGTAAAAATTTAGAAGACACCGTGTATACCTGGGGCTGTGACAGGTGTCATTCTGCAAGTTTGGCTCACATCCCCCCACAACTCTCATGGTTTCTCTACCCCATCCCAACACATATGTCATATGGCCTATATTTCTCACTTGGTTATTCAGTTAGTTCTTATACACCACAGCTAAAATCTCAGAAACATGTAGCATAAATGGAAAATTGAATTTAGATTAATGATCTTCGAACATTTAGAGTAATGTAACCGCAAGTTTTCCTCGTGGAGGCAGGAATCACTGTGGACATAATTCCGTTTGTATCCGTACCATCCTCACCAGGCCACAATCTTAATTTGTGATTCTTTTGTAATAAAGTAGCAACAGAAGAATTTCACACATTTGAAGAATTTGAAAATTACCAAGTTTAAAAATCCTAAGGCAGCGTATTTTCCCCATAGTAATAGTCCAATATAAAAATTTCTTATGGATTATACAAAGAAACGCAGGGGACATCCTTTATGAATGACGTGCAGGTTCATAATACCTGATATGCAGGTAACTTCTATAAAAACAAAGATAAACTATGGAGCCTTTATCCGAAGAGCCCCATTAAAAAAAAACCAACCAACCAACCAAACAAACAAACAAACAAAAACCTCGTATTTTACAAAAGGACCTCCTAAAGTAAAAAAATCAAAGCAATTCATATAAACAAAATATGATTTCAATCATGTACAGCCTATGATGAACTTCCACATTCTGGTCTCGAACCATTATTTAAACTACACTTGTGGGAATTCCCTGGCGGTCCAGTGGTTAGGACTCCAAGCTCTCACTGCCAAGGGCAGGGTTCGGTCCCTGCTCGGGAACTATAAAATCCCACAAGCCACGTGGTGAGGCCAAACACAACAACAACAAAAAAAACTACATTTGCTAACTCCCTACCTGTTACTCCTCTAACAGGAATGAAAGATACTGGAAGGCAGTGACCTGGCTTTCACTTCCAGGAGACGACATAGTCAGATGTGGACTCTGGCCTTGAACAGCCGTGTGCTCTTGGGCTGCCTGCCCACTGCCCTGAGCCACGGTTTTTTTTCTGGTGTCAAACAGGGTAATATCCCCCATGTCAGTCAATAATAGTGAAGATGAAAAGAGATCAAGGTCAGCGTCCATCAGAGGCCTAGGCCAGTGCCTAAGTGCATTAGGCACCTTTAAACCCCCCGCACAGCAACCCCTCCCTGTGGGGAGAATGCTGAGCCAGCAGAAGGCAGCTCGCTCTGGTTGCCTCCCTCAAACTTCAAACCCACAGCTCCCCGTTCTTCCCTCCCAAAGGGGCAGAGCTGTACCTCCTCAGGTGTAAAGGTGATCCCTCAGCTCAGGTGGCTGGTCCTCCTACATCCTCAGGCACTTTGCTCCAGGAGGTCCCCCGGAGAGGGGAGAATTATGCTTTCTACGTTTCCTTCAATCTCCTGGGGCTGGCTCCTTTCTTTAAACCTTAAACACATTCTAGTTTCTTGCTTTAAAAAAGAAAGGAAACGTCTTTGACTCCACCTCCAAGACAGTCCTATCTTGTGCTTCCCCTTCAAGGCCACTTTTTGCAAAGTTGTTTGAACTGGCTGTGTCTGGGTCCTCACCTCCCACTCACTCCTCCTTTTACTTGATTCTGGATTCCAACTGCACCAAAGCAAAGAAACGTTTGTCAGTAAATCCCCAGCGATTTCCTTGTTGCTCCTTTCAGCGACTACTTCTCGGTCGTTATCACATATGTAGCATTCCTAGCTCCCTGGGGCTGGGGCACGATGGTGATTCCCTTCCATAACTCTGCCGGAGAGTCTGACACCCTGGTCTCCTGTCTCACCTCTCCCGGTATCCTGTGTGAGTTTCTCTTTCTCTGGCTATCCCCAAACGTCAGTCTTTCTCAAGGCCCACTCATTGGCTCCTTCCTTCTTTTCTTCAACATTCTTTCCTTCGGTGGATTCATCCACGCTCTTGGTGTCCATCCGTAAGGTGAACATACACTATTTGCCCCAACTTTTCTGGTTTACCTCTGCTTTCCCAGCATAATCGTTAATAGCGACGCTCCCCCTAAATGTCCCATTCGGGAAGGAAACAAATGATACAGTCCCCATATCAATTACTATTTGTATGCAGATGACTCCGAATTGAGGCCATAGAGCACAGAGGCTGAGGGGATGGGCCCTCGAGTCAGCCCCCTGGGTTTATATCCTGCTCCACCACTTACTAGCCTCTGAGACCCTGGGTAGAGTAACACTTCAGAATTTTTACCTATAAAACAGGAATACTACTATAGATTTCTTAAGAAGTGAGGGTTAAATGAACACATGTAAAGTCCTTAACATGAGGTCTATCATATTTTTAAGTGCTCAGTAAATTTAGCTAGCCCAAACTTGTCTCCTGAGTGCCTGACATATTCTGGTGAGTAGAATAAGGTGAGTTCAGGTGAGTTCCAAGCCGTGGGGGGGGGGGGGCAAGGAGTGACTTAGTCTGCGTGGGCCTCTTATCACTTCTAAATTCTCTAGATGCCATTATCCTTCCATCAAACTGTGGCTGAATTCCTAACATAATTCTCTTGTGACCTTTGAACAATCTTCCTAAAGGTAAATATCGATCATCCGTGGGAATGATGGCATATTTTGATGTGCATTTTCAGAGAACTGCTATATAATTTATGCTTGCAACACTGGCTGGGGATAACTAGGTGGAAACAAACTCTGCTTCTAAAACGCTTGGGTCAAGTCATTTTATTTTTCATGACTGTGGCCATTTCCACTGTTCGTAAAACATCAAAATCCTTCAGTGACAGCCTGGATATAGATCAGTTCAACTATTTCTTGGCAACAAAAAAATAAGATGTAATTTTTGAAAATACACTTTAGGGAGGAGAATGTTGCAATATATTTTAGGAGGCTGAGCACAGAAATCAATTTCACCTCTGTTTTAGATTTTATGGTTAAATTTTCTACTTCCCATACATTTCTCTTAATCCTTAAGGAAGTGCGTCTTATTTTGATTGAAATACTTTCTAAAATGGGAGAGTTTTTATTTTATACGTGTTTTCTCATATTTCTCAATTTCATATCTTCACTGTCAACTGATACGCTAGCGTAACTACAACATTTTGCATTTTTAAACTTTGTTTTTTAACCTAGGGTATGATCATTCCTTCTGTGCATCTCTCCAAAGCCTGTGGATGAATTATAGAACTTGCGTATACCCAGAGGGCTTTTTCTTACTTCTTCATGTTTGCTCCGTGACTCAGCATTGAGCATTCCCTAACCCTTTGTCCTACTGAAATTCTGTTCCTTCTTTAAGACCCAGTTTAGAGTACAATTCTGTCTGAGAGCCTTTCCTAGTTTCCCAGACAGAAAAATCTCCCCTTCCTCTGACAGATGCCTCTATTTAGCACTTGGTTCTGTTTTATTCTATAATTACCTGTCCATGTGTATTTCTACCCCAGTACATCCCAGTCCTGGGTGGCAGAAATGGGTCTCACCCATCCTTGTACCCCTCATGGACCAATGGTTATTATCCATTGAGCGTTTACCCTGTGCAAGGCCTATTCTATTCTCATGACCTAGTGAAGTAGAAACTATTATTATCTCCATTTTATGGGTGAGTAAAGTGAGGCTTGGAGAAGTTATGTCAATCATCCAAAGTTGTACAGCTAGTAAGAAGAGGCAGCACTGGTCCCTTATGGACAGTGAATCTACTGATTGATTAGATAAGCTTAAGATTTTGTTTTGCTTCTTTAGGACATATGGCTCCAGAGCCCAGGCTTTTAACCTCAGCTATACAGACTTATTGAAATCAAGAGGAAAAAATAATCTTACCTAGGAAAAAATTTTGCATATAATTTTCCTTTTTATACTCTGTCGAAAAACAAAACAAAGTAATGCTGTGTGCACAGCTTTCAATTTTTCCATGTGAAAACAAGGCAGTTATGAAATCAACCTAGTTGTTTCCGTCACTGATAGTTAGCTCTTCTTCTAAGTGGGTCAGTGGGAAAGTCACTGCTGCACTAAAGCTACAATAATGTTTCAAAATTTTCTATTCTTACCTTGCCTACTCTAGATTCTAACTACTCTAGGTTCAATGGCTGAGTAAAAGTTTCCATGACTGAAAAGAGTGTGGGTTGGTGGTGCTAATAATGACTAAACTGCTTTCAACTGATTAACAGGTTGGATCCTGAAAATTCTGTCTTCAGGAATGGCCACAAAAGCCCATTTAACCAGCGATGCGAACCCTAGGCTGAGCCAGCAGGCTGAGGGTTTCTGCTACCGCCAGTGCTCACTTCATCTCTGTGTGTTCAACCTTGAAATGGAAGGAATGGCCCCTATATTCCTCTAGGGAGATTGCCAAGAAGAGCTTTTTAAATGAATATTATTTTATTATTGCTGTGGGTATTATTATTAACAATATTACATAGTATTGAGATACTAGGTGCGGTAGTGTTTCAAATGGGGAACAAAGCTCTTGAATGGAAGAATAGGATCCTCAGAGCCAGTCTCTGTCTGCCCTGCTGCCTACCGCCTCTCTTTGGTAGAGGGATCTGGAAGCCCTGGGTTCTCACTGCTTTCCGTGTAGATTTCCCCAGTTTCTTTATTTTTATTTTTATGTTTTTCTGGGTCATGAAAGGTTTTGTTCTTACTTTCAGAAAGCATTTTTTTTTAAATTTTGTTTTTTATTGGGGTAGGTATAGTTGTTTTACAATGTTGTGTTAGTTTCTACTGTATAGCAAAGTGGAGTTCCCTGTACTATACAGCAAGTTCTTATTAGTTATCTATTTTATACGTATTAGTGTATATATGTCAAAGATTTCCCCAGTTTCAAGCCCAAGGCTGGGAACTGGAGGAGGGATGAGGTGCAGGAGGGGAGGGGGCTGAGGAAGTGAGAATCTAGGCTGGAGAACTGAAGGCACCGGCTCACTTCTGACACCAGGCCTTTCCCAAGTCCTGCTTTCCTCCCTTGAGACCTGAGTTTGACCCGAAGAGTTTCTTCCTACCACACGCTCAGGAGAGCTCTCAGCTTCTCCCTTATCCCTCAGTAACAAAACTAAGCTAACAGCACTGCCTACCTCAGGGTGAATTGTGGAAATGAAAGGAAATGCTCTGAAAACTCCACGATGTTAATTGTTGTTATTCTGAGTCAGCTCAGCATATTTGGGGGATGGGATTTAGCAGTTAAGGGAGCCTTCCAATGAAATCTAGTCTTTAGCTTATTATTTACTAAGTTAACTTGTTATTTAGTCACGTTATTTAGTACCCACTCCGACAGTATGTTCAGTAGTTATTCCTCTTAAGACCCGTATGAAATTCGTACTTTATTCTCTCCATTTTACACGTTCGAAAATTAAAAGATTGAGTCATCTGCCCAAGGTCATCCATTTTATAAAAGGTGGAGCTGGGAGTCATAACTGATGCCAAGCCGTTGTGGTCAACCACAACATACAAGATTATACAGACAATAGACGTGTCACCTCCTTTCTCCAGTTCACAGCTGGCTGTTCCCTTGCACTGTACGCTTTTAGAGGTTTAGTAGCTTATCAGTCACAAATCCTTACTACAAAATAATATTACAATAATAATAGTTGTCTCTTTAGGGCTCTTCAGTTAAGTGGGGGTAGGGTGGAGTGGGCTAGGATGGTGATTTCTTCCTATACAAAGTGCCCAAGAAATGAGGATCCCGAGAAAGGCTGGTCAGAAATGCGAAATTAATGCTTAAAATAAAATGGAAAAACTGGAAAGTACTTACTCATTAAAGTAACTGGTGATTAAAAAATGTGCCTCTCAGTTGATTCTAGTTCTTTTCCTAGACAGACTCCTTTCTCAGCTGGAGGTTGACGTGTCAGGTTGGACAGCCCAGAGCCTGGGCTGCAAGGCAGATAAGTTCACCTCTGGGTGTTGCTCCGTTTGTGAGCCAGCGTCTGGGGAGAAGAGGCCATTTCTGGTGGCATCTAGGGCAAATGACACGAGTCAGCATTTACTTTCTTGCATTACAAAGTGGAAGACTAGTGACCGAAGCTTAAGAACTGGGCAAATACGAAAACACAAAGTGGTAAGTAAATCAAAATACAGCATCTTCCTGGAATTTGGCTCTGAGCTAGTTTTCATTTCACATTTCTCAGTAATTTGGGTGTAATGACTCTTGCCTGGTTTCGTTCTAACAATTCAGACCCTGGGCTCTTGTCACCCTTACTTGTGTGGTTTGTTCGCAGCTGGGAAAGCTATTAGAGGGGGAGAAGGAAGGAGAGACAGCGAGGGGCCAGGAGGCAGAAGTGAGGAGACACAGGAAATGATGAGAGGATGATTGCTCCCTTTTCTAATTAGTTTTTTAAAGTCATAATCTTGCACTTTTGTGTGGGGCATTACAGTTTACAAGCCACTTTCAGATCGCTTCCTTTGCTCCTCCCACACACTGTGGGCGGAAGAATAGACCATTCCACAGCTGCAGAAAGCAAGGGGCCTCAGCCACAGGCCTCAGGTAAACACAGAAAATGGCAGAGCCAGGAAGCCTTCTCTCCCCCTCCATTTGAAACCAGCAGGTGACGAGGGGAAAAAGGGAAGTGGTCCTCTGATTGATTAGATAAGCTCAGAGCTTTGTTTTGTTTTGGAAGGACCTGATTTGGAAGAGGAGGAAAATCATATCACATCCCCTACAGATACCCAGACAAAAGAGACGGAGGAAATAAATCATAAAAAAAGAGAAAATGAAGCTTTAAAAGTTCTCCCCAAATGGCAAACCCTCTAGAGGTGTGTCAAACACTTTAGGATAGAATGTGTCTCCACTACATTAAGTGGTATAAAATACCTAATGAACAAGAGTAACAGATTCCAAAATGGTCCTGAAATACTTGCCCTTCACGCCTACATTGTTTTTGTTTTTAATGCTATGTTTTAGGTAAACTGGCCGATAAAGCAACGCAGTTGTCTTTTCTTGAAAAATACCACTTTACTTCACTGACTGCTCAATGTATGGCTTAAAAATTAATCCTACACATTACCCATTGTTTTGATCCTCTTATCTATAGCCACAGATCAAATTACTTCACAGTTTTTCCATGAGTTTTAATACAATCATTATTGTGTCTCAAGACAGGGCTGCATCTAGAACCCAGCTGATAACTTTAGTATTTTAAAACTCAGAGTAGTCTGTGACATCACTTTGAAAATGTGCCATTTATTTGATTCTAGCAATTCTATAAATGAGTTGCAAATCTAACTTTAGTATTTTAAAATTCAGAGTAATCTATGACATAATTTGAAAACTTGCCATTATTTGATTCTTGCAATTCTATAAATGAGTTGCAGATCTTTCCAGTTCTCTAAATTCCAGCTAGTGTGTACTTTGTGAGAATAAAAGAACAATTTAGAGGATGACTAAAATTCACATAATTATCCTAAGAGCAGAGAATAGAGGAGCTGTAATAATGCAAATGATAATCTTGCTTGTACTCTTTAAATTTAAAATGAATTTTTTTGAGACCAAGCAACAGATTTTCCACTGATTTTCTTACTTCCAAGAACTTATTATGATATATGGAGACAGTTATGATTGCTATTCTGGCCCCATTTCATGTTCCGTAGCTCAGTGAGCTGCCTTTCTCATCCACCAAACCTGGCTTTTTCCTAAAAAATAATGAGAACTATGCATGTATAATGTTTTGCACTTAGAATGTGCTATCTCACAACAGATCCCAGTACATAAAGTAAGGCAAGTTCTAATTATTATCTTCACTTTGTAGATGGTGAAACTGAGGCCCTGGGAGGGCTTAAGTGACTTAAATCCCCTTGGTGGATCAGCGCAGGATGGAGTGCTTCTGTCTGCAGGGAGTCATCGTCACTGCCCTCTGGGGGCCTGGGGAGTTGGGGGGCGGAGAAGGCCAAACAGGGCACACTGCCCTCATTGTGATTCTTACATTTTGCTTATTTCTAGAAGCGATTTAATGCACATGGCACAAAACTTCAGAAGGTACAACTGGTATATGAGTGAGAAGTAAGTCCCCCTCCCTTTCTTCTTCCCTAATCCCTCATTTTTCTTTCTAGAAACAATACTGTCATCAGCTTCTTGTCTATTCTACCAGAAATATTCTATACAGATATTCTATATGTCTCTGAAATATTTTATTTTCTTTCTTCTTTCTGAAAGAGTCAACTTCCCTTTTCATTGAAGGCAGTTGTTTGGAAAGAATATGAACATCACTTAGAACCAATGTTAAACTGCAGAAACTGATCTTTGGTAAACCGATCATCCAGAATGTTCCAAACACTCAAATGTTTTCAAAAAACTCAAGACTCATAACAGCCTGTAAAAGGAGGTGGGCTGCTCTCCCTGTGGTGTGGTGTCCCATCTGGGGACTACTCAGAAACCCTGATCTTGATTTGTGATTTGGTGACTGCCTGTCTGTTGATGGTGAGGATTGGAGCCAGAGCTATGATGCTGTGAAATAAAGTGAACTGTCAGATCACTGGCTTTGGGGCCAAACAGACTTGGGTTTGAAACCTGATTCTGTCACTTGTAGCTGCATGTCTTTGGTAGTCACTTAACTCCTCTGTGACTCTGTGATTTTCTCATCTGAGAAACAGGGATAGAAATAAGCACTACAGAGATGCAAGGATTAAACGAGAAAAACAGACAAGAACCAGGTACACCGTGGTGTATAATAAAATATATCTATATCATTAACCATGGCTCATTTATTCATTCTCTCTTTCACTCATTCATTCAAAATAATCGTGGTAGGCAGTATTAGAGGTGCTAGGGATATCGCTGTGAATAACACGGAAAAAAAAAACCACCTTGTCCTTATAGAGTTGACATTTGGGCTGAGGGGAAGCAATTAAAAAGTAAGTAGAATAATATGTTAGATAAAAGAAAAGAGGGGGCTTCCCTGGTGGCACAGTGGTTGAGAGTCCGCCTGCTGATGCAGGGGACATGGGTTCGTGCCCCGGTCCGGGAAGATCCCACATGCCGCGGAGCGGCTGGGCCCATGAGCCATGGCTGCTGAGCCTGCGCGTCCGGAGCCTGTGCTCCTCAACAGGAGAGGCCACAACAGTGAGGAACATGATTGCTGCATGGGGAGGACGTGGGGACTGTGGGTTGGAATTTTAAATGGTGTGGCCACAGGGTTCATAACACTGTACCCTAGAATACAGCACCTGGACATACTGAATATTTTAAGCTGAAAGAATGTGAGAAACAGCAGGTACTAGAAGGACTCTCTGATGACCCCTGAAGCAGGTCCTAAGACCCTGTGTGGGAGGGGCCCTCTCTATACTCATAAGAAAGGAGCATCCTTATCTCTGAAGACAAAGGGACTCTGAGAGGAATTCCAACAAACAGGCCTTGTTAAGTTCCCTCTGTTCACCGCCCTTAGCTCTTACCCTTTGTCCTATCAATCTTCATCAAACCCAGTGTGAAAACACTCAGGCTGAACCTTCCTTTAGGTCTTCATTTCCTTTGGAAGGCTACTTTGTAGTTTTTCTCCTGTTAATCTGTCTTTTGTTACAGAGACCCAGCTGACAACCAGAAGACAGAAGGGACCAACAGTATCCAGAGGGAGGTAATGGAGCAAACCATGTGGAAATCTGTGGGGAGAAAGCAGAGAGAACAAGAAGGAGGTGAGGGTGACTAGACTGAGTGAACAAGGGAGGGGGACACGGGAGACACACTCAGGGAAGAAGGGAGACAGATCAAGGTCATTGAAAGGACTTGGGCTTTTATTTTGGGAGCCGTTGTGTAGGGTTTGAGCTGAAAATCAACACCACTTTAGTCTAGACTGTCTGGGTTAAGAGGGGAAGGAGGGGGACCAATTAGGAGGTTACTGAGTAAGGCAGGAGTTGAGCCTTAAGCCAGAATGACATTAGCCGAGGAATGAGAAAGGGTCAGATTCTGGAGATATATATATATATATATATATATATATATATTTTTTTTTTTTTTTTTCCCAGTACGCGGGCCTCTCACTGCTGTGGCGTCTCCCGTTGTGGAGCACAGGCTCCGGACGCGCAGGCTCAGTGGCCATGGCTCACGGGCCCAGCTGCTCCGCGGCATGTGGGATCTTCCCGGACCGGGGCACGATCCCATGTTCCCTGCATCGGCAGGCAGACTCTCAACCACTGCGCCACCAGGGAAGCCCCTGGATATATTTTGAAAGTAGAGGTGGTAGGATTTGCTTGTGGAGATGAGATGGGGTGTGAGAAAAGGAGGGAAGACAAAGGCTAGCTCCATGGCTCTTGGCCTGAGCAACAGGAGGGATGAAGTTACTGGATAAAGTTACTGAGATGGAGAAACTTTGGGAGAAACAGGTTTGGGGGTGGAGGGCTTGTTCTGGTCGAGATTCCTTTTATGCATCCATAGTCATTTGTGGAATGGGGATCTGGAGCTGAGTGGAGAGGACCAGGCTGGAGATAGCAGTTTGGTTTGGGTTTAGATGCTGTTGCCAATGGAGACGATGAAGCTAGAGAAGAAAAGCTGTCTGAGAATTGAGCCCTGGGGCGCTCCACACCTGGGAGGTCAGGAAGAGGAGAAGGAACCTGGAAAGGGACTGAGAAGGAAGAGTCGGTGAAGCAGGAAGAAGAATGTGTGAGGTCCCAGGAGCCAAGAGAAAAACATGTGTCAAGGGAGGACTCCAAGGAGGGACGGTCTGAGTCAGAGACAGCTGATAAGTCAAGTGGGGTGTTTGGCCATCGGCAGGACATTGGGAACCTAGACAGAGTGGTGGGGAAGACTGCGGGTTAGAGTGGTTAAGAGACAATGGGAGGAGAATTGGAGGCAGTGCCCCCCTCGAGAGGAGTTTTACTCTAAAGGGAAGCCAAGAGAGAGAAGTCAGCTGGAGGGAAAGTGGTGGTAAGAGAGTTTTTGTTTCTTTTAAGATGGGGAACAATGGTAGCATGTTTGGATGCTTAGAGGAATGATTCAGTAAACAGGGAAAAACAGATGCTGCAGGAGGAATGGGGAGAATTCTGGAGCCATGCCCTTGAGTTGGCGAAAGGGATGGGCTCTAGTGCCCAGGTGGAGGGCGTGGCCTTGGGTAGGAGCATGGACAGTTCAACCAGAGAAATGCCAGGGAAGACGCGTTATGTGGAGGTGACAGCTGGTTGGGGTTTTCCCGATTGCTCTTTTCTTAGTGAAATAGGCAGCAAGGTCCAGGTCACCAGTTGAGAGTGAACCTGGGGAAGGTGGGATTAGAGGTTTGAGGATGGAGAAGAGGTATGAAATAGTCGTCTGGGGGATGAGGAGGCTGCCATTACTCAACAGTATGGAGGCCCACTTAAAGCTGGGAGCCCTTATTTCGACTGAGGATGCCCAGCAGGGGTGGTTGGTTTTCTCTACTCTGTTTTCAGCCATGTGGGTGCAGGTGCAGAGTAGGCAAGAATGGTATTTAGTCGGATTGGGGTTTTGCCTTTCAGTTTCTATTTATGTTAATGTGCCATTAGAAATTTATAATTTATTTTAAACCATGATTTATTTAAAAGCAAACTCACAAAAGTCAAATATAATTTAGTGAAAAAGTATTCTGAATATAAGGGCAGAAATGATGGTTCCTTTAATATTAACAACTTTTTAATAGTTCCAGCCACAGATTAATTTAGACTTATCTTTCTATGAGCCATTATCATTAGAGCCACATTTTCTATTTTAAGGAAAACTTATTTTTCTTATCTTCTTGGAACTGAGTGTTTCAAGCAGGCCAGAAATCAGCCCACTAAATATTTACTTATAAATGCACTTATTTCAGCCAGCTGGTGTGTGTTTGTGTTCAAATCAATGCCTGGTTACCTTAAAAAGAGGACCAAATTTGGCAAATCACAAAAAATATGTGTTTTCTTTGCTTGTATGACTTGAAACAGTACGTATTTTCGATCATTTCTCTTCAAAGCATTTGCATTTAGCACTTTCAAGCACATATGAATAATTTGTTTCTTTGGGGGCACAAAGTCTTCTCTGAGAGTATATTAAGAATTTTGAGGGCTTCCCTGGTGGCGCAATGGTTAAGAATCCACCTGCCAATGCAGGGGACACGGGTTCAAGCCCTGGTCTGGGAAGATCCCACATGCCGCAGAGCAGCTAAGCCCGTGCGCCACAACTACTGAGCCCGTGCTCCACAACTACTGAAACCTGTGCGCCTAGAGGCTGTGCTCTGCAACAAGAGAGGCCACCGCAATGAGAAGCCTGCACACCGCAACGAAGAGTAGCCCCTGCTCACCGCAGCTAGAGAAAGCCCGTGCACAGCAACGAAGACCCAATGCAGCCCAAAATAAATAAAAAATACATAAATAAAAAGAAAAAAATTTAAAAAAAAGAACTTTGAGACTGGATCAAGACTTCTCATGAACTGAATTTAGTAACTGGACTCAATTCTGCACTAATTCGGTATATGCAAACTTCTGTGTTGTAGAGGAGCAAGGCTAGAGTTGCTAGAGTTTGGGAGGTTACAGGCTGGCAAAAGCCCAGGTCATGGTTTCACCAGGATGGATGGAATGAGAGGAACAGCATTTATTTATTTGTTTGTTTATTTATTAAATTTTTTAAACATCTTTATTGGAGTATAATTGCTTTACAATGGTTTGTTAGTCTGCTGTATAACAAAGTGAATCAGCTATACGTATACATATATCCCCATATCTCCTCCCTCTTGCATCTCCCTCCCACCCTCCCTATCCCACCCCTCTAGGTGGTCACAAAGCACCGAGCTGATCTCACTGTGCTATGCAGCTGCTTCCCACTAGCTATCTATTTGACATTTGGTAGT
The DNA here is from genome assembly GCF_964341445.2 of Mesoplodon mirus. Classification (NCBI taxonomy): domain Eukaryota; kingdom Metazoa; phylum Chordata; class Mammalia; order Artiodactyla; family Ziphiidae; genus Mesoplodon; species Mesoplodon mirus. The sequence continues at coordinate 54,020,608 of NC_138987.1, read as the reverse complement.
GTATATATGTCCACGTCACTCTCTCACTTCGTCCCAGCTTACCCTTCCCCCTCCCTGTGTCCTCAAGTCCATTCTCTACGTCTGCGTCTTTATTCCTGTCCTGCCCCTAGTTTCTTCAGAACCACTTTTTTTTTCTTCTTTTTTTTTAGATTCCATATATATGTGTTAGCGTACGGTATTTGTTTTTCTCTTTCTGACTTACTGCACTCTGTATGACTGACTCTAGGTCCATCCACTTCACTACAAATGACTCAATTTTGGAGGAACGGAATTTATAGAGACCTCATTCTGTCAGGATTGCTTTAACTTTTCTGCAAACTTTCTTAGAATTTTTATGTTTCATGTGACTTCTCTATTCTGCTCCAGTGTAGCTTCATGGTTCTGAACACTTCATGGTTCTTCTGCCTGCAAAGGCAGAAGAAATGAGTTCAGAGTCTGAAGTTTGTAACCTGCGAGCTGAGTGACTTTGGGAAAGTTACTTAAGCTCTCTGGTCCAATTCCACTTGTGGAGATTGAACAGGCCAAGTGCTATCAGAGTGCTTGGTACTTGGTCAATGTTCAATTTATTCTAGGAGTTAGTATACATACATCCATGCTTTAATAATATAAATAATTACTAAATTATCTTAGTAATTTAGCAGTATAAAAATAGACTTTCAGTGGCTAACTACTGAGCTTGAACCAAGGACCAGGCCTCCTGAATCTTGGTCCCATAGTCCCAGAGCCACGGTTCATGAATTTCAGGAAAATCAGGAAAAATAAAAGCTTGTGAACCTTTTTCACAAAGAATAATTTAATACCCTAGGAGAATTGGGCCCTGAATTATTTAGCAATGTCCCTCACCTCTAAATAATATTACATTTTATTAGAAGACTCCAGACTACTGGCTTAGTTTTCTGATTCCAGTCTCTCTCTCTCTCTCTCTCTCTCTCTCTCTCATTACCATCTTAACCATTTGCAAGTGTGCAGTTCAGCACTGTTAAGTATATTCACACTGCTGTGAAACAGACCATTTCATCTTACAAATCTGAAAGACTCTATCCATCAAACAATAACTCCCCTTTTGCTGCTCTCCACACCCCCTGGGAACCACCATTCTACTTTTCTGTTCCTGTGAATTTGGCTGCTATAGACACCTCACAAAAGTGGAATCACAAGTATTTGTCTTTTTGTGTCTGGCTCATTTCACTTAATATATTGTCCCCAAGGTTCATCCATGTTGATGTAGGTGACAGGATTTCCTTCTTTTTTCAGGCCGAATAACACTGAACATCCAGCTCTAAAATTCACCTGCTCACCATATCTGTAAGAACACAGCTTAGTCCAACCCCAGGCCAGTGCTCAAAGACACTCTTTTTGAGATGTTTTATGTTAAGGGTCAGTTGACTTAGTTATTTATTAGTGACAACACATTTCCTATACACAATCCATGTTGGCATAAACTATGCAAACAAAGAAGCTCCATCCTAGACCTGCAAAACGCTAGGAGAATCATTTTTCTCTCACCAAGAAAAGCTGGCAGAGAATCTCCCTTTACCTTTTACATTCATGATCTGTGTTTGAAAAATTTCTCTTTAAAATGCCTTTTACTTTTCAACTTGTCATATTGGAGGGGGCTATTCACAACCCTGTCAGTTTTTTAAAATATGGGTATTTTGGGAATGTAAGCTGATGCAGCCACTACGGAAACCAGTATGGAGGTTCCTTAAAAAACTAAAAATAGAGCTACCATATGATCCAGCAATCCCACTTCTGGGCATATATCTGGCCAAAACTATAATTCAAAAAGATACAAGCACCCCAATGTTCATAGCAGCACTATTCACAATAGCCAAGACATGGAAACAACCTAAATGTCCATCGACAGATGAATGGATAAAGAAGATGTCTTACATGTGTACAATGGAATACTACTCAGCCATAAAAAGAACGAAATAATGCCATTTGCAGCAACATGGATGGACCTAGAGATTATCATACTAAGTGAAATAAGTCAAAGACAAATATCATATATCATTTATATGTGGAATCTAAAATAATACACAAATGAACCTATATTAAATAGAAACAGATTCACAGACATAGAGAGCAGACTTGTGGTTGCAGGGGGGAGGGAGGGAGGGGGAGGAATGGAGTGGGAGTTTGAGGTTAGCAGATGCAAACTATTATATATAAAATGGAAAAACAGGGCTTCCCTGGTAGCGCAGTGGTTGAGAGTCTGCCTGCTTATGCAGGGGACGCGAGTTTGTGCCCCGGTCTGGGAAGATCCCACATGCCGCGGAGCGGCTGGGCCCGTGAGCCATGGCCGCTGAGCCTGCGCGTCCGGAGCCTGTGCTCCACAACAGTGAGAGGCCCGCGTACAGCAAAAAAAAAAAAAAAAAAAAAAAAAAAAGAGTTCCCAGTCAGTCAGGGAGAAACACAGAAGCAGATGATTGTAATTCAGTGTTGGAAATGCAGTTACAGCCTTATGTTAGGGCATCACTTCTATCACTGAAAAAGGATTTGAAAAATCTTACTGAAGATATGAATATGATTGAAAATAGCATTGTGAAAAGTGGCTTCTGGTCAGACCCTCTTCAGAAGGACATTTGCTTTATAAAGATAGATTGCCCCAAATGGCATCATTTGTTTTATAAATCAAATGTGTATCACTATTCCATTCTACCAGTAAAATAGTAGGCTTTTAAATATTTTTCCAAATTATTATTTACAAAAATAATGTTACTGGCTATTTCTTATTGCCTTCCTTTCTTTCTCCTTTAGGACATTCCTTTCCTTAACACATTTTATTGTTGAATCTCTGAAATACATTAAAAAAAATGAAGATGGAGAACTACAAATTACTTCCACTTCTCTGAATCTAGTGTACACCAGTTTAATTAACCTATGACTATAAATCTTTGAAACATATGTTGATATTCTATTTTCTTAGACATGATTTCTAAGTGTTGCATAATTGTTGACTCAGTCACCTGATATACTGGTATCAGAACAAAAAACTTTGATTGTGTTTATGTTCCATATATGCATTTATTCTTGGAGGTGCAAGAATTTTGCATCTAACTAGAATTTTGCATCTAACTAGAATTTTGCATTTAACTAGCAAATCACGGAGTAGTTTTAAAATACATGACAAAAATTCCTAAGAAGAAAGAAATGTCTCTTTGTTGCTGGTTGAATAAACTCTGCAACTATGCAAAGATCCAACTTAAAATCAGTTCTAAACTAATGAGCCTATTCCGCAAGCTTGTTCTTCTTCTCAGTAAGTGAAGCCAACATTTACTTAATTGCCACACGACAGAAATTACAAGGTCATCTGTGATTCCTCCCTTGCCTTCATCCACCTGGAGTAGAGTAGATTCTACCTGCTGAACCACTCTTGGATAAGCCCCTTTCTCTCCCTACAGCCTTGACCTCAGCTCAGATCTGCAGTCCTGCTGTGGCTTCTTAATTTATCTTCCCATGTATATGGTTTTCTTCCTCCACCCCATCTCTGACCTGCAGTCTTTGTTCCTCCTAAGACACAGATCATACAATTTCACTTCCCTTTCATAGGCTAAATTTAACCTGCTAAATCGTGTCAAAAATTTTCTGAAAATATCAATCCTTCTGCCTTTTCTTAATCAGGCATGTTAGCCAAATACATAGCATTACCTCAGTGAGGCCTGCAGATCCCAAAGTGACAAAGCATCTGGGTTCCTTTAGATCACAAGAATAAATAATAACAAACACTTATCGAGTATACTATTCTGAGCACTTTAAGTGTTTTAACTCTTTTTACAAAGTCAACAATAATAATTATTGCCACCATTTATTGGGAGTCTAATTTCCATCCAGACATTAGGTGTCCATTAGTTGTTACCTTTTAAACCACCGTGCCGGGTTAGTGTTCCTGTCTCCAGGAGGAAGATGAAATGAGGGAAGGGATTTCTTAGGTCAGGGGTTGCCCCAGGCCAGTCAGCTAGGAAGTAGCAAGGTCCAGAGCCAGCCAACTCCCCCTGCCCCTGCTCTCTGCCCACCCTCAGTACTGGGCACCTCACCACTTACAGGCCTATAGTGGTGCCACATCAAGAAAGGTGATGGAAATCCACAAACAATAAATGTTGGAGAGGGTGTGGAGAAAAGGGAACCCTCTTGCACTGTTGATGGGAATGTAAATTGATACAACCACTATGGAGAACAGTATGGAGCTTCCTTAAAAAACTTAGAGCTATCATATAATCCTGCAATCCCATTCCTGGGCATGTATCCAGAGAAAAACATGGTCTGAAAGGATACATGCACCCTAGTGTTCATTGCAGCACTGTTTACAATAGCCAGGACACGGAAGCAACCTAAATGTACATCGACAGAGGAATGGATAAAGAAGATGTGGCACATATATGCAATGGAGTACTACTCAGCCATTAAAAAGAACGAAATAATGCCATTTGCGGCAAGATGGATGGACCTAGAGATTGTCATACTGAATGAAGTAAGTCAGAGAGAGAAAGAGAAATATTATGTGATATTGCTTATTTTCAGAATCTAAAAAGAAATGATATAAATGAACTTATTTACAAAACAGAAAGAGACTCACAGACTTAATGAACTTATGGTTATGGGGGGGAAGGGTTGGGGGGAAGGGAAAGTTAGGGAGTTTGGGATTGACAGGTATACGCTGCTATATTTAAAATGGATCACCAACAAGGACCTTCTGTACAGCACAGGGAACTCTGCTCAATATTATGTAACAAGCCTAAATGAGAAAAGAATTTGAAAAAGAATAGATGCATGTATACGTATAACTGAATCACTTTGCTGTACACCTAGAACTATCACAATATTGTTAATCAACTATACTCCAATATAAAATAAAAAAGTTAAAAAAAAAAGAAAGGTGATGGAAACGGAAATGAAAATATTGTGGCCAAGTCAGGCAGACTGTTTTGACTTATGACTTCTGGGGAACAAAGCCTGGCGCTAAGCTGACTTCCCCAAGTCCATCACCTAAAGTGTTACTGTTTGGGTTTCGGGGTTGTGTCTGGTGACAGCAGGCTCAGCAGCCCTGGATATAAGGTGGAGTCACAGAATGTTAGCCCCCAGGCTGAAGGAGAAACTGTCTCTTGCAGAGCGTGATTAACCACAGACAAATTTTAGGAAGAAGTAGCCTAAGAAAAATCTGCAAACTTTGCCTGTCGTCTGCTGAGGCTGTCAAACAAAACTAGATGAGGAGTTTCTTATTTCTTTAAGTGGGAAAGCCCTAAATAGAAAAAGCCCCCAAATGTTTTGTCTGAATAAGTTCTCTCGGTGGATGTCCTAAGAACAGGCGATGTATCGCTGATGGCCAGGGGCCAGGACCCAGCTCACCAGCCTGAGGCAAGTTCCTTACCTTGTGGCCGAGTCTGCTGATGAGGAAGGGATACTCACAGGGTCATGCAAGGATGATTTCCTTATTGTCCTGTCCCATCAGGGCTTAGTCCAGAGGAGGAAGGAAGAGAGGTCGGGGGCATGCCACACTGTCACCCGTGCTCAGAGGAGAAGAAGGCCGTTGGGAGTTCCTCTTGGCCACCTGCTGATCTGCTGGGTCACTCTCGTCCTATCAGAAGAGAGATGGTACTTCCTGTCAGAGGGCTTGGGTGGGAGCAGCAGCCTCAGCCAGCTGGAGGGCATGGCCCTGTGGCCTCAGGCTGCTCCAGGAGATGGCTCAGGGCTTCCTCTTTCCTGGAGCTAATTACAGAGTCTCAACTCTTATCTGTGCTCCCAGATGAGCCCAGCTGCCGGCTGGCTCTCCTTACTTCATCTCAACCAATCCCACACACTTTTTCAAGCCAACACTGAGATTTCCTAATCATTTCTTTTACATGTGGGGACAAAGATTTAAACTAATTTAGTCCTCAGTCTGTCACTTTTGGGCTAAAGTCCCTTTTCTTGGTGGTTGTACCACAGATGCCTCTCAGGACCTGAAAAGATTTTGTGCCCTGAAGGTCCTCAGCCAGAGACCACCAGGGTCACCTTGGGCTAAACCTTCTCCTAATGAGCTTTTGGAGAAAAGATTTGTCAGCTTTGCTGACATCCCATTCAATGCCCCTGCCAATCTGAGCAGTGAGACATTTTATCTGGATGCCAATGAAGCTGGCTCCAGTTCTTCTGGATGAGTCTATCAAAGTCCCTGTCCATTCAGACAGCCATCTATTTATGGAGGGGGACACTGGCTAAGCAGTCTATTCCCCAGAGGTGTGCTGAGATTTGGGGGTGCAAAGTGGAAGGCGGATGATTACACGCAGATCTTTTTCTTCATTTTCCTTTCCAACATAACAGGTCCTATAAAAACCTAGGATTTTAAAAATAATTAATTAATATAAAGAGAGAGTGCAGAAAATGGAAATACAGTTTTGCCTTGTCTCCAGTAGGCTGAAGGAATTACCAAGGAGAGGGGACTCAGAGTAAAACACACCAGTCCTGATACCAACTACTGATTATATTATGGTTCACATTTACTGAGCCCTGTTTGTGTTCCTCTTCCTGTCTCTGCTCCCTCCTCCCCTCCCTCCCTTTCCTTCATTTTCATAAAGAAAACTATGGGCTAAATGAATTGCTGGTTATTACAATCTACACATAACCTCAATTATAAGGAGACGAAATGATTAGGGAGGTAACTGAACTAGGGTGTTCAGATTCTTCTACACTAAGAACCACTGAATATATAGCATTAATGCTAAACTAGCAGGAAATATTATGGCTCAACTGTGGAAATCAGCTTATTTGTGGACAATGAGGCATGTAAATGAGGAGGAGAATCAGAGCCACCAGAACCTTTACTTTTAGATGTCTGACCTGTCTGTCCTGGTCTGTAGGCAGTGGGGGATTAAGGAAACTAGCAAGGACTGAGACTAATCCAGAACCTAAGACACACTCCAGGAACACCCAGATGCCTGAGAACAAGACCAGGAGTTGCAAGCTCCCGTGGCTGTAGGGATTAGACGTGAGATGGAAGAGGGTACAGGAACAGGGTCTGTTTGTTGTATGGACAATCATTTTGCATATTAAACATGTAGGAATAGTCTTTGTTAACTCTAAGACTTGTATAGCTGGCCCTCCATTTCCATAGGTTCCATCTGCATCCACGGATTCAACCAACTGGGAACTGAAAATATTAAAAAAAAAAAAAAATTCCTGAAAGTCCCCAAAATTAAAACTTGAATTTGCCATGTGTTGGCAACTATTTACATTGCATTTGCATTGTTTTAGGTATTGTAAATAATCTAGAGTATTTAAAGTATACAAGAGGATGTGCATAGGTTATATGCAAATATATACCATTTTATATGAGGGACCTTGGTATCCATGGACCTTGGTATCTTCTGGGGGTCCTGGAACCAATCGCCTGTGCATACCAAGGGATGACTATACTATAATTTAAAAAAAAAATTCTTAAATCTTTCATATCTCGTGTTTTGCCACTTCTGATAAATATTATATATGGGAACAGAGAAATACCTCTCTACCATAAGGATAAAACAGAAGTGAAAGTATAGTGGTAAATAAAAACTTAATACTCAGCCTCAGAGTTGGAGACATTAGGGAATAGTGGGGATTGTGGCAAACTGGAGAACACATGTACCATTTAAGTGGGCAGGAGCCACTCTGCTCTAGCAGATTGCTTCATTAGGGAATATGGCTCCAGTATCCAGTTTTTTTTTTACTTCTATCTAGACAGTGAGGGAGTCAAGTTAGAGCAAACATCTGGGAATGGGGAACCACATAGAATCCTATCAAATGGGAGCAGTGAGTAGAAGACAGGGAAGCAGTGAGGATTGCAGGAGCTACAGAAGGGCCAGAGAGAGACAGAATTCTGAAAACATACTTGCCTTGGGAACACTTTCCCTTCTAGTTGTAGTAGAAACCAGTGACAGTTTCCCAGGCAACATCCAGGCTGGCATAGCCTGAAAACTCATGTACTTCTGCAGTGCAGCATAATTTCTTGATAGGCAAATTTTGGCACCACTTCTCAGAGTATAACCAACCCAAGAATGGAAGGTGAGATGCTGCTATTGGGTAGCGACTCCCTGTCATGGCAAATTTTAACCCTTCTGTGAAGTACAGAGTGCTTAATGAATTCTCATTTCTTTGTCTTTGTCGTTCATTGAAGTCAAGTTCTCAAAGCCTGACTGCCACATAAGAATCTTCTAGGCATTGTTTTTATTTTATCTGTGGTGCTTAAAACAAATATAGATAATTGGATATTTGTAACACCAATATGCTGATATTGTAGTTGATCTAAATGGATTTTAATATTTCTTCACAGTTGGGCACAGCTCAGTTAGAGGCTCAGTTTTACTCAAAGATGAACTTAAAAATATCTGCTTTTTGGGGGCTTCCCTGGTGGCGCAGTGGTTGGGAGTCTGCCTGCCAATGCAGGGGACACGGGTTCGTGCCCCAGTCCAGGAAGATCCCACATGCCACGGAGCATCTGGGCCCGTGAGCCATGGCCGCTGAGCCTGCGCATCCGGAGCCTGTGCGCTGCAACAGGAGAGGCCACAACAGTGAGAGGCCCATGTACCACAAAAAAAAAAAAAAAAAAAAAATCTGCTTTTTTTGTTAAGGAATAATAATGGTAATAAAATACTGTTTGGGCAGTATGAATAACCATACTGTCTAGAACTTCAAAAAGCCTTCCAAATAACTTCAAACAAATCTCTACTTTGTTTTTAAGAACACTGGGGAAATAGAATTTAAATGAACAACTGTGCCTTTTAATCCACATCTCATGGGCCCTTTACTGTTTAACTGTCCTTATTATTTTTTCCACATACTCTCTAATAAGCCAAATTGAGATGGATTAGAGTTAGTGGTCTGACACAGCAGGGGAAAGCTATAGTCATATTGTATCCAGATATCAGCAAGGCATTTGGCAATGCCTATCATTATAACATTAGAAATAAGATGGAGAAGTGTGTATGAGCTAGATGACAGCACATTTTAGTGCATTCATAGTTAGTCATCTACATTCAACATATCATTCAACATTGATTTAGCAAATATTTACTGGAAATCTACTATGGACTAGGTACTGCTCTAGATTCTACAAGGATAGGAGTGAATATGAATTTTTTTTTTTTGTAGAGAACACTGAGAAAAAAAGGTTTTAAAAAAGGTATACACACACACACCTACACTATATGTATAAATACATATGTAATTTAAAAAATGGATAACTCAGGCCTTGAGTGGAAAATAGATTTCATCCTCATTAACAGTGGATATTGCAATACAAAAACGATTTTGAAATGTCATGGGTGAAACATGTTATATCATTATATAAAATGATATATAAAATATATATTAATAGACTATTAAATATGGAGCTCTCATACATATTCCTCCCACCCCCAAAGATTCCCCTATTATTAAATTTTGCATTAGTGTGGTACATTTGCTATAACTGATGAACCAATATTGATATATTATTTTAACTAAAGTCCTTACTTTACATTAGGGTTCACTCTGTGTTGTATATTCTATGAGTTTGGACAAGTGTTTATTTGCATCCATTATGTTTCATGGTGTCATGTATTATCATGTTTCACCATATCATGTATCCACCATTACAGTATCATACAGAATAGTTTCACTGTCCTATAAATTCTCTGTACTGTACCTACTCATCTTCCCCTCCCCCAGAAGCCTTAGCAACCACTACTGTTTTTATTATTTCTATAATTTGCCTTTTCCAGAATGCCATATAGCTGTAATCATTCAGTATATAGTCTTTTCTAGTTGGCTTCTTCCATTTAGCAATATGCATTTAAGGTTCATCCATGTCTTTTCATGGCTTGATGACTCATTTTATCACTGAATACTATTCCATTTTATAAATGTACCACAGTTTGTTTATCCATTCACCTACTAAAGGACATCTTGGTTGTTTCCAAGTTCAGGAAAGTGTGATAGAGCTGTTATAAACATTGAAATGCAGGGTTTCCTGTGGCCATAATTTTCAACTCATTTGGGTAAATACCAGGGAGTACAATTAATGGATTGTACAATAAGTCTAAGTTTAGCTTTGTAAGAAACTGTCTTCTGAAATGGCTGGACCATTTTGCATTCCCACCAGCAGTGAATGAAAGTTCCTGTAGCTCCACATCCTCTTCAGCATTTGGTATTGTCATTGTTTTGGATTTTGGCCATTCTAATAGGTGTCTCATTTTTGTTTTAGTTTGTCATTCCCTAATGACATATGGTGTTGAGCATCTTTTCATATACTTATTTGCCATCTATAGCTTCTTTGTTAAGGTGTTAGATCTTTTGCCCATTTTTAAAGTTAGGTTGTTTGTTTTCTTATTGTTGAGTTTTGAGAATTCTTTGTACATTTTAGATATAAGTTCTTAATCAGATACGTGTTTTGTAAATATTTTCTCCTAGTCTATGGCTTGTCTTTTCATTCATTTAACAGTGTCTTTTGTAGAGCAGAAGTTTTTAATTTTAATGAAGTTCCACTTAATTTTTCTTTCATGGATTGCACTTTTGATATTGAATCTAAAAACTCATTGCCAAACACAAGATTACCTAGACTTTCTCCTTTTATATTTTCTTAGAATTTTAGTTTTGCATTTTACATTTAGGTCTGTGATCCATTTTGAGTTAATTTTTGTGAAAGGTGTAAGGTCTGTGTCAATTCCTTCTTTCCTTTTCTTTTTGCCTGTGGATATCCAGTTTTTCCAGCACCATTTGTTGAAAAGATTATCCTTTCTCCACTGAATTGCCTTTGCTCCTTTGTCAAAGATGAGTTGATTAGATTTGTGTAGGTCTATTTCTGAGCTATTTATTTTGTGCCATTGATATATTTGTCTATTCTTTTGCTAATTCCACATCACTATACCTTTAGAGTAAGAATTAAAGTCAGATAGTGGCAGTCCTCCATACTTATTCTTCTTCTTCAATATTGTGTTGGCTATTCTGGGTCTTTTGCTTCTCCATAAAAATTTCTTTTTTAAAAAATTTATTTTACTTAATTTTGGCTGTGTTGGGTCTTTATGGCTGCGTGCGGGCTTCCTCTAGTTTTGGTGAGTGAGGGCTACTCTTTGTTGTGGTGCGTGGGCTTCTCACTGCGGTGGCTTCTCTTGTTATGGAGCACAGGGTCTAGGTGCATGGGCTTCAGTGGTTGTGGTGCATGGGCTCAGTAGTTGTGACTCGCAGGCTTTAGAGAGCAGGCTCAGTGTTTGTTATGCACCGACTTAGTTGCTCGTGGCATGTGGGATCTTCCCAGACCAGGGATCAAACCCATGTCCCCTGCATTGGCAGGTGGAGTCTTAACCACTGTGCCACCAGGAAGGCCTTCCATGTAAACTTTAGAATCAATTTGTCAATAGCCACAAAATAACTTGCTGGTATTTTTATTAGAATTGAGTTAAATCTATAGATCCAATTGGAAAGAACTGATATCTTGACAATATTGACTCTTGTTCTCCATGGAATACATCTCTATTTATTTAGATCTTCTTTTGTTTCTTTCATCGGAATTTTGTAATTTTCATCAGCTAGATCTTGTATATATTTTTGGAGATTTTTCCTTAAGTATTTCTTTTTCTTTCTTTTGTAAATGGTGTTAATGTAGATGGTGTTGTGTTTTAAATTTCAAATTCCAATTGTTTGTTGCTGGTATATAAGAAAGCAATTATTTTGGTATCATTCATCTGTATCTTACAACCTGTCTACAATCATGTATCCATTTCAGCAGGTTTTTTTGCTCTCCCTTTGGGATTTTCTACACAAACAGTCATGTTATTTGTGAGCAAAGACAGCTTTATTTCTTTCTTCCCAAACTGTATACATTTTACTTCTTCTTTTAATCTTATTTCATTAGTTAGGATTTCCAGTGCAGTGTTGGAAAGGAGAGGTGAGAGTGGGCATCATTGCTTTGTTCCTAATCTTAGGCAGAAAGCATCTAGTTTCTATTAAGGATGAAGTTAGATGTAGGTATTTTGTAGACATTCTTTATCAGGTTGAGGAAGTTACCCTCTGTTCCTAGTCTGCTAAGGTTTCTTTTGTTTGTTTGAATTATGAATGGGTATTGGATTTTTTCAAATGCTTTTTCTACATTTATGGATATAATCATATGGTCACCTTCAGCCTGTTGATGTGATGAATTACATTAATTGATTCTCAAATGTTGAATCAGCCTCATGTACCTGGAATAAATTCTACTTCATCATGGTGTATAATTCTTTTTATACATTGTTGGATTTGATTTGCTAATATTTTGTTGAGAATTTTCACATCCATGTTTATGAGAGACATTGGCTTGTTTTCCTTTCTTTAATGTTTTTGTTTGGTTTTGCTGTTAGGGTAATGCTGGACTCATAGAATGAGTTAGGAAGTATTCCCTCAGCTTCTATTTCTGGAAGAGATTGTAGAGAACTGGTATCATTTCTTCCTTAAATGTATGGTAGAATTCACCAGTGAATCCATCTGGGCCTGGTACTTTCTGTTTTGGAATATTATTAATTACTAATTCTATTTCCATAATAGATATAGGCTTTCCAGATTGCCTATTTCTCCTAGGTATGAGTTTTTGTAGATTGTGTCTTTCAAAGAAATGGTCCATTTCATCCAAGTTATCATATTTGTGGGCATAGAGTTGTTGATAACACTCCTTTATTATTCTTTTAATATCTGTGGGATCAGTAGTAACAACCCTTCTTTCATTTCTGATATTAGCAATTTGTCTTCTCTCTATTTTTGTATACATTATATTTTAATGTGCGATTTTTATTATAAGTGAAATAAGATATGTTTTCATATAGCCCTTTTTTTTTTCTGCACCATACAGCATGAGGGATCTTAGAGTCCAGACCAGGGATTGAACCCATGTCCCCTGCAGTGGAAGCACAGAGTCTTCACTGCTGGATCACTGGGAAGTCCCCATATAGTCCCCAGTTTTATTTTTTTTAATAAACCACAGAATTTATGTACCTTGCCTGTTTTTCTATTTTATCTAAGGCTTATGATATGTGAAATGTTTACCTTTTGCTCTGTCACACATGCTGCAAAGGTTTTTATTCCAGCTTATTACTTTCCTCTTAATTTTGTGTTCATATTTTTCATACGTAAGCTTTAGATAAAGTCTTTCAATATTTTAAATATTGTTTCTTCCTTTGCTATTGTGCTAAATAATACCTAACATTCACTAAGTGTTTACTGTGCATCGGGCATTATATAAAGTATATAATACTTTATATACTTTATAGATAGAGTATAGATATATAATCATATATAATATATATAACATAGTTATCTATAGTATATAGATAACTGTATATTATCTAGGTTAAACCTCCAAGAACCCTTGTGGTAAGTACTATTTTTCCATCTTAAGGATGAGGAAACTGAGGCACAAGACGGTGAGTCTCTAGTTGCAGGTGAGCACAGAGCCAGGATTTGAAGCTAGGCACTCTAATACCAGACACTCAGCCCCTAAGCTTTACTGCCTCCCAGAGAAGTGCTGCCACTTGAAGATGGTATGATTTATCAATATTTTTTAATAGTCTACATAGTTTTTAAAAAGGACACTCATAAACAATCTACTTTTAAAATGTCAAGATTTTCAAATTTTATAACATAGAGCTATATGCCATAGCCCTTGCAATTTTAAAAGAATTCATTTATTTTGGAATTGGAATTGATGCATTATGTACTTTGATCTTATGGAAAAGTGGACTGACAGAATATTGGAAGATGTGGGAGAAATTATGAGACAAGGAAAACTAAGCAATTTTAAAGAAAAGGCAATTATTAACTATAGGGAAAAAGCAAATGGTAAAGAGAAACCTCATGATTGCAGGGTACACAACATTAAGTTGTAAATGCTATTTGCATGGACATAATAAAGTGAAAAATGAATGTTTAACTACACAAAACTAGTGAAAGAAAGGTGAGGAAGTGGAAAATGGAGAAAGTGGAACAGACAACTCTAGTTTTGGGGAGTTGCTATTTCTAAATGAATGTAGAACAATCAGAGGAAGAAGAAGGATTGGTAGAGCAAAAAAGGAATAGCCTTACAAGCATCAATTATTAGATGGAGTTGACGGTAAACATAATAAATATGGAGAGAGATTGTTTCATTTTCTCATGATCTCCATTTTCTCCCTTGAGACATAGCTCCAACTTTTAGAAATATTCCTAAGACTATTAAAAAAAGATTAAAACAAGTTTGTTTTCCTCTCATTCAAGAACAAGTCTTCACTTAACAAGTTAAATACATAATGCTAACAAATAATTCACAGTACTCCAATGAAGACAATAACTTTAAATGAAATTACAAAACAGAATAAATGGACAGTGTTATTTTTCAAGAGAACAATTTCGTTTACTATCAAATTTTGCTACATTGTACCTTTCTCTGCTTCATTAAAACCCTGGCCATGTAGCGGCTTTCCCATCCAAGGGACATCTGATCTTTAAATAGCATGTGGAACTCCTACCAGAGTGACCTTTCTTTTTGGCAGGTCATCTGACAATATTAGCTAGAGTACTTTGTTCCCAGAAGAGCAGGAGACCTTAATATTCGGAGAAGCTTTATTGTTGAAACAGTCTGAGCCCACTGCCAAAAATGACTGACTTCCTTTGCTCTGAAGAAGTTTCTCTTGTGTTTGCAATAAGTAGATATCAAAGGGACATTTATGGGTCTAAACTAGTTCCGGTGCTTGTAAAGAGGGCCACCCCGAGATGAGGCAGGCAGTTGGGAGACAGATCTGTTTCAGGGGCATGAGAGGAAGTTTTCTGAAGGATGCTGGCAGCAAAGGGCGGGCAGCCAGTACTGCAGGGAGGTTTTAACACAACATGACCAAGTGTCCCTACAGGTGACAGAGTATAGCAATAGCATATCAGGAGCATATGATATTCAATGCCAAGGTAGGAAGGCAGGAAACCAGAAATGCGGCTTGGTGAAGGTAAGAGCAAGGCAAGGCCCCAGCCCCAGAGAGAAAGAGCAATGAAATGGGTTAAAAACAACGCAGGAAAACAAGTTTAATTATCACAATGTGGTCCCAAATGGCAGACTCTGAAATAAACTCGTAAATGCAATCAGCAAATGAGGTTAGAACCTTGGAAACTATCCAGTTGCTTCATATGATTTATAGGATTGGAGAAGTGTGTTAATCCTCATACCGAAATTTATGTCACAAGGTGTAAACACAATTCTAACTTCCCAGTGAACCATGATTTAAGCTACACAAGGCTGAGTGTGCGGAAGTATGCCTTTGTCTCTAAGGGAGATAATAAGAAATGCTTGCAATTTATGAAAGTCACCAATAATTTTTAATCTTTTTGTTTTCGAGGTCAGCCAAAATTCCAAATCTTTTACACTAACCATTGCAGTAATCCAGGTGAGTGAAGGCGGTGGTGATGGAGAGGATGGGGACAAGGTGATAGACTGAACAGTGACTGGAGGGGAGTGGGGGATGGGAGAGAATTACGAGCCGAGAAGTATTGTACAGAATGCTTCCTTGGTGTTAGAAGATAAACTGAGGCAGATTAAAACTTTTTAGTTTCTTTGAGCAAAAATCAATTGGAATGGAGCAGCGCCAGATCAGAAGTTGTTAGGAGCCCTCCACCAACAGGAACTCTGGGAGAGACTTTATAGAAAGAAGGTGGAAGCAAAGCAAGGAATTATTGGTTGGCTACAGCTTAAAGCCTCGTTGGCTGTTTGTGACTGGTTGTCCTTAGGTTTGCATTTCGATTTGAGTTTGCTTACATAGGCTGCCACGGCATTAGTGCCACCTTTTTTTTAAAAAAAATAAATTTATTTATTTATTTATTATTTTTGGCTGTGTTGGGTCTTCGATGTTGTGCATGGGCTTTCTCTAGTTGTGGTGAGCAGGGCTACTCTTTGTTGCGGTGCACGGGCTTCTCATTGCAGTGGCTTCTCTTGTTGTGGAGCATGGGCTCTAGGCGTGTGGGCTTCAGTAGTTGTAGCACGCAGGCTCAGTAGTTGTGGCTCATGGGCTTAGCTGCTCTGTGGCATGTGGGATCTTCCCAGACCAGGGCTCGATCTGTGTCCCCTGCGTTGGCGGGCGGATTCTTAACCACTGCACCACCAGGGAAGCCCGGTGCCACCCATCTTAATGGTCTCCTTGTTGAGTTAACTTAACACTGGTTTCTGGATTGGCTCGGACACCTGAGTGTACAGGGATGCCGGCACAGAGTAGGCATAGTCTGATGTCTGGAGTCAAAACCTGACTCCAGTTTTTATGCTCTGTGTGAACTTGAGCCAATTACTTAACCTCTCTCAGCTTTATCTGTAAAAACAAGAAAAATTCTACTTACAAAGTTGTTGTGAGAGCTAAATGAGAGTTCATACCACTAACTTGACACATATACTGATAGTCTATTAATTGCCAAACCCTGAATTCAAAGTCCTGTATGCTGGGAGAGACATGCAAAAACAATCAACACACTACAAAGGGGCAAGTGATAAGCACAAAAATATCAGCCTCCCTAAAGTGTTCGAGGAGCCCAGAATCAGGTGCTCTGCTTACAGATGTGGGGAGAGGGGAATGGATATTTGAGCCAGGCTTGAATGAATACGTTTCCACTAAAATGCATCTCCCCTGTGACCTTGGACAAATTAATCTCCGAGAGCCTCTGTTTCCTCAGTTAGGGATAATAATAACAATCAACCCCAGGGGTGATTGTGAGGGTGCCGGAGTCCAGCTCCAGCGAGTCCAGGGATACCCAAGGGATGGATAGCATCAGTGAAGGAAATAAATCTATTATACTTCTTAAAATATCAGTATCGCATGTCTCTCTTTTATTGTTTACAATCACAGGTTTATATATTGTAGTTGATTACATTACCAGGTACTTGACCAAACAATCTTAGCACAATCTGACCTCAAAATGTTCTATAAAGATTTTTTAAGAATATCCCCTAGTTTCTAGATGTCCCATTAAGATATTTGCCCAAGTTCCCATTAAGCACAGGTTATTTCTTAGTAATCAAGCCAAGCAGTTATATAATTATTTTAATTGCAGAAGTTGGATCTATTTGTTCTTATTTCTCTTCTTGTATGGGCAACCTTTTACAATGGTTCCACGAAAATATTTACAATATACCCTGCATGCCCTTTCTTGTTGTTTCCTCCAACTGAGACAGTGTTTTCTCCCTATCCTAACATCCAATTCTGCTCTAGGCATTTGCTTTTCTATAATTAATCTTCCTTTATAATAGAACCGTAAATTTCCTACGTCATCAGGAACTCTGGTCCATGGCCATAACTCCATACTAGAGGGTGTTTTCCATAAAAACATCCCCTTATTTCCAGGCTCTTAATTCTTTACCCATTTCCCCGGGGCTTTAGTGGGTACTTCCCATTCTGTGGTAGTTTCAGGAGGGGAGTCCTTAGAGGAATTTTTCTCTCATGTGGAGCAAAATCCCCCTAAAAATTGCCCCTATATGTAAATTTATTATCATAAAACATAACAACAGAGCTGTAGTCCACCCTCCTGGCATGGCGCTGCCTTGCAGTTTCGCCTTCTGTTGCTTCATGACTTTGTCATGGTGCAATGGCTCCAGGGTGGCTTCCGACATGATGGTTGAGTGAAATGATCCCTGAAAAATGCCCAGTACAGTGCCTGGTACATAGCAAGTACTCCATCAACGTTGGCTATTTTTTTTTTTTTTTTTTTTTTTTTGCGGTACGCGGGCCTCTCACTGTTGTGGCCTCTCCCATTGCAGAGCACAGGCTCCAGACGCGCAGGCTCAGTGGCCATGGCTCACGGGTCCAGCCGCTCCGCGGCATGTGGGATCTTCCCAGACCGGGGCACGAACCCGTGTCCTCTCCATCGGCAGGCGGACTCTCAACCACTGCGCCACCAGGGAAGCCCAACGTTGGCTATTTTTATTAACATTATTACTATGGTGATCTCTGGGACTAAAGAGCTCTGATGAACTCAATGACATATCAAGGTCACAGCTAGTTAATAGCAGAGACTAGACTAGGATCCAGGCCACAATTTTATGCTCAAAATAAAAGTAGAGCTCTGGACTCATCCATCCTCCTGGAGATTCTAAAGAGAGTTGGATCTTTTTGTGTAACATGGAAACTTAGCAACTTTTCCCAAATGAAGTTCTGAATGAAATCATTTAACATTTGAATGAGCTCATATGTAAAAGGATTAACCACTTTGACAGGTACTAAGTCTGCAGTACATATAAATTTACTTTGTCTCACTGGACGTCTTGGTTTTGCTTTTTTTTTTTCTCCAGGTTACATATTTCTCTAATTTCAACCCTCTAACCCCGTTCTCTGAAGCCTATTTGATTTTCATATCAAAGGAAAATGAAAGCAAATTGGATAGGTTCTACTTGTAATCAACATCCGTTTACTGTCTATTGTGGTTCAGAAGCTCTTTGCTAGCACTGTGGAAGGAGACAAAGAATAGAAAAGATAGCCTCCATCTTTGAGACAGTTGCCGTTTTGTTTAAATAAACCAGATCTACATGCAAAGAGAAAACAATAATTCTGCGATAATGTATAGATATTCCGTAGTCATATGGGGTAGGTTGGATATGTTCACACAGAGGAGACAAAGTCAGTTGGTGTATTGGGCGGGGGCTAATGAGGACGTATGGAGAGAAAAGAATCATCTCTTTGACCAGTGCTATGCTGGGTGTTCTGTATAGTATCTGGATAATTCTGAGCTCTAAAAATGGTAAAGACTTGCAAAGAGAAAGGCAGGCAGTGATTTTCATTAAGATCACCTGGTACTAAACAAACCAAGGAACCTGCACCCAGCCCCCACCCTCAGAGATTCTGTTTCCGTTTCCGGGGCAGGGAGCCTGGGTCTCCACGCTTTATGAAAGCTCCCAGGTGATTCTAAAGTGCAACAAAGGCTGAGAACCTCCACGTTGGAGCAAAGACCAGATGACAAATATTGGCAAGTCTGTGTAGAGAACTAATGCATATGAAAGGGTTTTCTAAATAACACACTACTGTGTGAATAAAGACTTACCATTGTTTTTCTGTGTGGAGTTTGTACCTAGAGATCCCCTCAAATGACGTAGTGCACTTCAAGTGCGGTGCTTATGCACTTCAAGCAGGATTCTGAGCACATTGTATTGAAGCGGGCATGTGGGTCTGTGGGGAGGAGGTTGAGGGTGACCAAGAGAAACGCCAGGCAGGGCTGGAGGAACTGACCCATGAGTTCTCTTCTGTGGATTCCAGGTCTGAAACAGCAGAAAGTTACGCCCAGCGCTTGCCAAACAGCTCAGGAGCCTTCTGTTCGGAGATTTCAAGGATGCCTATTTTGTCGTAGGGCTAGTTGAAGTGAAAATGCCAAGCTGGAGAGGAACAAACGATGGGATTCAAGAGTTTGACTCATAGTCCATGCTCTTAATTGTTTGCTGAAATGAAGACAAATTGTGGGATGATGATGTAGCAGTAAAAAGAAGAGATGGCCTAGCAAATTAGATCATGGCGGTTGGATTTGATGCTACTGGCATCAGAAAGCCATGATATGACCTTGAGTAGTGTTTAAGGACCTGTAAACTACTGAAAATTGAAGAAATAAATGTGTGTCCAAGGTTATTCATCCCTTAAGAGGATTTTAAAGAAGAGTATTTTCATCATGAGAATAATAGTCGCTATAATGGTTTATTTAAGCAAGATTATGGACTCTTCTTTTCTGAACAGGGTTGCATCTTCCGGTAGGGCTGGTTGTTCATGTCACACGAGTGAACAATAGAGTTGGTCCTGAAATCAGTCTGTCCTGTGCTCACTAAGCCGTGCACCCGAGTGGGCTGCATCAGCCCAGATGAAGGGATGCCTTTTCCCACCTCACACAAAGGCACCCCATGGAGTAATGGCAGCCCACCTCTGAAAGTCTGAAGACACGGTGCATGCTCTTCTGCTTAGGTAGCCTCTTAAGGTCACTTCCAGACTTGGGTAGGAAACCAATGATGTGAGCAATAAAGTGGAAGAAAGAAGATAAGATAAAAATGATCAAATATAAGAAGAAATGTAAAAGAACAGCAGAGTGAGGTCCCACGATAAGTGGAGTCTCCTCCCATGTCTTTCTGATATTGTGAGTAAACACGGAGAGAAAGTTCAGTGACCTAATAAATGGCAGAAATGAAAACAAGGCAAAATGCAACACAGAGATATTTTGCAATAAGAAGCAACATGAATCTGGCATCTAAATCCAGCAATTGTATAACCGGGGCTAGAAAAAGTCTCTTCTTTGAAGTTTTTACTGTGTTCATCCATTCTTCTCCTGAAAATGGTGAGCATCTTTATGATCATTACCCTTAATATATTGGGTAGATTTCTTGTCTCCATTTCACCTAGTTCTTTTTCTGAGGTTTTGTCTTATTCCTTTGTTTGAAACGTATTCCTCTGTCTCCCCATTTTTCCTAGTCTCTTATTTTATTTCTGTGTATTAGGTAGGTCCGTTTCATCCCTTGATCTTGAAGAAGGGGACTTATGTATGAGAGGTCCTATTGGGCCCAGCAGCACACTCCCCTTGTCCAATGGAGCTAGATGCTCCATGGGTATCCCCTTTGTGGGCTGCGTGTGCCCTTCTGTTGTGGTGGCACTGATTGCTGGCCTGCCTGGCTGTGTGGCCTGACTACACACAGCTACTGTGGGTTTGCTAGCGGATGGGCTCATTCCCTAGGTGGCTTACTGTGTGGCTTGACAGTGCTGCTGCAGGCCTGCTGGTGAGCAGGGCAAGTCCTTAGTGCTAGTACGCTAGAGGGAGGATTCCAAAATGGTCCTTGCCAGCACTGGTGTCAGCACAGAAGAACAAGAGGTCAAAAATGGCTGCTACCAGAGTTTCAGTCTCCAGGAGGAGTCCCAGCTGCCGCCTGCCTCTCCAAGATGCTCGCCAAGATCAGCAAGGTCTGATCCAGGTGCCTTTCAAACTACTCCCTCTGTGCTGGGACTCAGAGCATGTAAGATTTTGCATACACTAAGAGTGAAGTTTCCTATAGCCCTGTAGTTCTTCCAAAGTAAGCTCAGTTTGTTTTCAAAGCCTGACTTTCTGGGGGGCTTATCTTCCAAGTGCCAGATTCCTGGGCTGAGATGCCCAATGTGGCACTTGGGTCTCTTGGTCCTTGGGGAGAACTTCTACAGTCATGATTTTCCTCCTAATTGTGGGTAAATGACCTGGGGGCATGGGTCCTGACTAGATCATGTCTCTGCCCCTCCTACTCATCTTGTTGTGGCTCCCTCTTTATAGGTTTAGCTGTGGAAAATCTTTTCTGCTAGTCTTCCAGTTGTTCTCAGAGACAGTTGCTCTGTAAGAGGTTGTAATTTTGGTTTGCTCTTGGGAGGATGTGAGCTCAGGGTCTTCCTACTCCACCATCTTGACTCCCCCCTCCTTTACCTAAATTTCTGAGGGCTTCTGTAGAATGTGAATGTGCCCCAGTAATTAGGGTAGCACTGCTAACATGCCAGCTGCAGAGCAACGACGCAGTCCATCTTCATATTTGCTGCCCATTGCCTCCCCTAGGCCATTTCCCCTTCTTCCAGTGTGTTTAGATGGTGGGTAGAGATCCCTTGGTCACAGGGAGAATTGTCCCTACCCCAGGCCCAAGGGTGAATTAGGTCCAAACCAGTCATGGAAATCCCCTTCTCCTTGGCCACTGATTGTTCTAAGTTTAGACATCTGACCCACATCTGGCCAATGGAATATAAAAGGAAATTTGGAGACCACCTAAAATAAGGTTTTGTGATGATGTTTGTGACAAGTTTCCTAGAGCTATTATAACAAAATGCCACAACCTGGGCAGCTTAAAACAACATATACATATCCCCGCACAGTTCTGGAAGTTATCAGTCTGAAATCAAGGCTCTAAGGAAGAATTCTTCCTTGTCTTTTTCTCATCTCTGATGGTTGCCATTCCTTGGTTTGTAGCTTCCTCTGCCTCCATCTTCAAGTGAGCATCTTCTTTCCATGTATTCTTTGCATTTCCTCTCTGAGTCTGTCTCTGTTTTCTCTTCTTACAAGGTCACCAGTTATTGGATTGGGACCACCCTAATTCAGTATGACCTCTCAATTAATTACATCTTCAAAGACCCTATTTCCAAATGTGGTCATATCCACAGGGTTAGGACTTCATCACACTTTTTGGTGGACACAATTCAAACCACAAGGCCTTTTGCCCTTTTCACTTTACCTTCTTGGAAGTACAGTAGCCATCTGATGACTATAAGGTTATAGGCATGAAAAGAGTGTACAATTTGAAGATGGTGGAAAGGAAAGCTAAGGAAAGAGTAGGTGCCTAATAGCATCACAGCACAGTTGAATTACTGCCAGCAGCCATTTACTTCTAGACCTCTTGATTTGTCAGAAAGTGACCCTGAGCTATTAAGTCACTGCCAGGTTTTCTGTCACTTGTAGTTAAAAAATCCTAATGGATACACCAAAATCTCCCTAGTTCATAACAAAGTTAGAAAAATAAGTAAGGTAGTAAAATTTTCATAGAGTAAGATTCATTAAATTTAAAGGCTATTTTAAAATTCTGAAGTTATGTCATTCTCACTTTTTTGTTATTAAAATATGCTTTCTTTTTTTTTTTTTTTTGCGGTATGCGGGCCTCTCACTGTTGTGGCCTCTCCCGTTGCGGAGCACAGGCTCCGGATGCGCAGGCCCAGCGGCCATGGCTCACGGGCCCAGCCGCTCCGCGGCATATGGGATCCTCCCAGACCGGGGCACGAACCCGTATCCCCTGCATCGGCAGGCGGACTCTCAACCACTGCGCCACCAGGGAGGCCCTAAAATATGCTTTCTTTTATGAAATGATGGTGATTGTAGAAGGTCATTTGTTTTTTAGCATCCTTACTTGGAGAAGGAAGGGAGGAAGGAAGGAAAAAATGAATGAGTGAATGAATGAAGGACAGAGGAAAAATTTTGGAAAGTCAGTTTTTCTCTAATTTTCAAAAATTTTTTCTTTTAGCTTGTGAAATCCAAAAGTCTATGATGATAAAAATGCTGCTGAATTTGCCTTGAAACCTAGAATTAGTGATATGCTGCAGCTTCGGGCACCAGCTCATGAGAGTAGGTGGTTAAATTTCCAGGAAGTGGCTTGACATCACCTTGGTAACTTGAAATCTGACATGGTGGGAGTATTTACATCATGGAAATCTGCAGATGCTATAAATCCAATCCCTTCTCCCCCAGCTGGTTGTTTTCCAGCACAACACTGCCCCATACCTGCCTCTTGCAGGTGTCCAGGGGGTAAGCATGCAAGGGACAACTCATACCGACTAAAACATACATGAGATTGAGACGGACCTGATTTAGTAATTTAAAATTTTACAATGTAAAGTATTCTCTCTCATTGCTTGTTGAGTTATCTGACAGTCCATTTCCCTCATGAAAATATTAGCTCTGCCTCAGCAGGAACCACATCTGTTCTATTCACACAATATCCTCACTGCCTGCCACAGCTTGTAGTGGGCTCTGGGGTCCTCATTTTCCTAGGAGTCATTATCAGAGATTCCACAGTCATCAGGATGCTTAGGGAAGCAAAAGTTATTGTAACATAAGAATATTTACCAGTGAGGGATCTGTAGACAAACGAATCCCTGTCCTCACGGGGTATACATTCTAAGACGGCTAGGTGGAAAATGCAAGTAACAAAAGTACCATGTAATTTCAAGTAGTGAAAATCACAAGAGTGTGAGTTTAAACAATCTACTGTAGTATGTTCAGTTAAACACTGGTTCAATGGGAGGTTTATAGCCGTTGAAAAAAATTTAAATGGTTCTGTAGGCAATACATTTGGGGAATGTTGGTTAAACCAAGTTAAATTGGTGTCTTTATTGCTAAACTGCTCAGAGCCTTTAATATGATACTGTGAACCTTTAATTTGTGCTGGTGAATCTTTACTTTGACCGTGGAATCCATTTTTCAATGCATCACCTATAATTAGTGTTCCACAGAGCATATTTTAGGAAACACGAGCACATTGTCATCTTAGATTTCTTGAAAGGCTTCTGTCGATTTCCTTGAGGGGCTTTTCTATGAGGCATTAAAGCAAAATATATTTAGGAATTCCACCCCCAGACAAACCAGAGAAGTTTTTATAGGTATATTCTGCCCACCTTTTTACAGATACGGAATCACCAAGACATGAACACTTACCTATTATAATTTTAGAATACAGCGGTTACAGGTATTCCACATTTCCTTAATTGGGAAAATGTTCACTCTTCTCTTTAATTGGATAATTAACACTCCCAATATATCAGATATGTTAGTTAATCAAAATGTTAATTTTCTTTATGTCAACTGTTTTTCAAATGGTATAATGAGTAAAAACCATCTTTTCAATCATGATGAGAAAGAAAGAGACCTCAAAGCCATTTTAACTTAGCATTTGGTTTTCAGGCAGACCTGAACGCCCTCCATCCCAATAAGACATTCCATTTCCATTTACAATCTCTGGAGTGGTAAGTATCAAAATCTCATTTGTTTATATGGCCTCGTTTTTTTCACATCCTTTCAGACAACTGAATGTTTCTGCTTGTAAGGCAGTGTGGTGTACTGATGAAGAGCTGAGGCTCTGGAGGCAGCTTGCGTTCAAGTTCCAGCTCTTCCATTACTAGCTGTAATGGCTGTGTGCAAGTTACTTAAGCCTCGGCTTTCCTCAACTGTGCAATGGAAATAATAGCAATAACATCTGCCTCCTGAGTGACTGAAAGGCTTAAAAAAGATAACATGTATAAAGCACTCAAGGTAGTATTACTGTAGCTATAGCTCTCTTAACAAGCGCTTAGATCTATTGTTATAGTGACTCACTACCATGCACCTTTGAATTCCAAGCCCTCTCTTTCTTACTCAGCTAAGTCAAAGAAATAAATTCATTTCCTCTAACAGGTTCCTCACTAGGAGGCTCTCCCAAGCTTTCAGTCATTTCAGCTGCTCTTTTCTGAACGAGCTTCAAGTTTCACTGGCTCTCTTTAGTTTTAGGATTTCTAACTGAGCTCAGTGCTCTGAAAAATGCCTGCATAGAGAAACAGAACCATTTGTGACTTCAAAATTACATCAAACTGTTCTCTGAAAAGGTTTGTGAAGCCTTCAGCCTTTCTGTTGTCAGTGGGAGTGGACTATTATTAGCATCCAGTTCTTCATGGATCTTCTTGGATTCAGTTCTGATTTTGAAGGGGGGAAATTACAGGATGTTTCTTGTGATAGGTCTAAGATCGCAGAAGAGTTGGAATGATTGGTAATGATGGTCTGTCTTCTGTTTAGCACTGACAAAAAGTTGAGTTGTTTTACTTTTTTTTTTTTCTTCAGGAGAGGGGACAAATTAAGCTGAAGAGGTTAAAAAAGTTCTAGGTTTAAAAGAATTTAGAGATTCAACATTCTTTCTACTATATATGGTTTTTCTATGTCATTGTACTCAATCAAGAGAATACAGTGGAAAATACCTTCACTAGCCAGAACTCAGCTCCTTGAAACCATGATTTAAATAGATTAGAGGGGTTTCCCTGGTGGCGCAGTGGTTGAGAGTCCGCCTGCCGATGCAGGGGACGCGGGTTCGTGCCCCCGTCCAGGAGGATCCCACATGCCGTGGAGCGGCTGGGCCCGTGAGCCATGGCTGCTGAACCTGCGTGTCCGGAGCCTGTGCTCTGCAGCGGGAGAGGTCACAAGGGTGAGAGGCCCGCGTACCGCAAAAAAAAAAAAAGATTAGAAATATAAACTTCCTGAGAAAACATCAAATAACATAAAGCTAGCTGACCTCAGTGATTAATCAAAAATCAACTACAAGGGTATGTCCATGTATAAGTTAAGTCAACCCAACCTCCTATTCCTTATACATATAACATTGTATTAAAATTTAATCTCCATGGAAGAAGAGATTTTTGTCTGTTTTGTTCTCTGTTATGCCCGCAGCCTCTAGAAGAACACTTGGCACATAGTAGGCATTCAGTTGATATTTATCAAATGGATTGGTGAATGAATGAAAACAGTATGTTTGGTACTGGAAGGATGGGAAGTGCTAGTTCAGAATTATGAAGCAGAGGCATTGCAAGGTCTGTAATAGTCAACATAATATCAGTAATGCTGGAATGGAATTGGCCCTCTTCAAGCAGAGCAGTTGACTTGTAAAGTATTAGGAAAGATACTGATGAAGTACTGACTTTTTAAAAGAAATGATTGATTAACCAGAAATATTATTTCATCTGAACGGTCTACCGATTCCAATTAATTGAGGCTTCAAGTTGAAGAATAAAGGTGCAGACCTTGCACTTAGTAATAAAACTTTATGAAAATCCATCCTTCATTTTTTTTTTTTTTTTTACACAATTTTTTTTTTATTAGTTTCTGCTTTATAACAAAGTGAATCAGTCATACACATACATCTGTTCCCACATCCCTTCCCTCATGCATCTCCTTCAGCTAAGCATTCCCAGATGTTCTGATGAGTTTGATGGTCTCTTATTTTATCTTTGAGAAGCGTCCACCCCAATTTAAACTCCTTATTAATTTTCTGTCACTTAATTGTGACTAGTTAACATTGGCACAGAAGGTCCTGTCTGAGCCTTTCAGAGATGCAGAAGATGAGAAGCAGGGAAGGGAAGATGGAGATTAGGTGTTAGGATCTAAACTGTGGTTGCAACCTCATGGTAGCTGACTGGGCTCTTCATAAAGCAAATTATGGCAATGCTTCCATTTGCAATTTGTATTGTCTGGGTACAACTTTGTATCATTAATCCTTCTTTACTTTTCAAAACCAAAAATGATAGGCAATTGCCTCGGGGGCTTTTGTAAACAATGGTATTTGCATTTTTATGTCATTCAGCATGAAGAGAGTTAATCTTACATTAACTTCATGAGTACATTTGAGGTGCCTTCCCTCTCTTCTATTTTTTTCCTTTAGTTTTTGAAATGGTGGCAGAGCTATATGGGATATTTGACTGCTGTTCCATTATTTGAAAGTAAAGCTGATCTAATCTGGCCTCACCAGTCCGTGGAAGTTCCTGTGGCAGTACTCCATCTTCTCAAACAGTAACTTAGCATCCCCTCTCTCAAATTGTCCCTATTTATTTTGGAGACCCTCCCCGAAGATGTGCTTCACATTTGCCTACAGACCCGTCTGTCAGACACAGTTACCACATGGCGTCCACCACGACCTTCTGTTGTCTGCACTCATTCATGTCTTTGCCTTGCTGCCATTTGATTTGCCTACCACTGCCAGGAACCACTGTCTGAGGTGAGGATGTCAGTGTTCATGCCCAAAGTGCTATATTCTTGGGGTGTGGGTGTGGTTTATGCAGAGGAGGGGAGAAAGGCCCTTTCTCTAATTCCCTGTAACACTTGGTCACTGGGCCCTTAAGCTGACCTGATTACATCCAGAGTCCTTTCTACGCTTCCAGCTTCTGACTTCTACCCTCACTCAGAATCTTACAAATTCTGTCAACACAATAATTCTGTCAGTACCTGGCACTCATTCCTTGGCCAAAATTGTTTTGGAAACATTCTCTAAGTTTCTAGTTACCACTCCTCCCCCAACCCCACCCCCAGGCTGGGCTAAGGCATCAGCTGGGGCAAAGATGCCACAATCGTCATCTCTCCCCTCTCCTCTGGTGCTCTCTCTCCAGCTGAAGTCAGTCACAAGCAGAAGCTCCACGGACATCCCTGGTACAGAGAGGTTTTGTGTGTGACAGGAGCACAGCGAGGGGATGGAATGAATGTGCGCTTTAGCAGTGGGTTAAATGCTCTCTTACAGAAGGAATCCTTTTTCTCTTATTTCTGAAGTGATGAAACAAAACCTAACCACCTTGGGCTCCACACACCATTTCCTTCAGGGCACCGCTCAGGTGTGCTGCCCACCAGCCCTTCCAGGGCCTGGGGCTTAGTCATCCCTTTGTTGAATATAAAGGGTCTTTGTGGAAATTTTTCTTAGGGACAAGGAGTTCTTCACATGCTCCCAGGCTAGAATTTGTGTTTGTTGGGCGCCTTGGAACTGGTAGCATTCCTTTTCCTCTCCTCCAGGGCCGTGAAACAGGCAGCCTAAGCTGCTCACTACGTTCTGAGTCTTCTCAGAGTTCACAGCTGACACTGAATCCCAGATTGCACCAAAGGAACAGTCTTTCATCTTTTTATTTGTTTTCTCCCCTCTGCCTGTTTCTTTACTTAGCTTCAATTCCATCTTCTTGCTGTCCTCACTGGGGGACAATTTTGACTTCTCTTCCTCATGTTTTCCTGATTTTAGCTGGTCTGAAATCCAGACACTTTTTAAGAAGGAAAAGTACTGAGCAATAATATTATTTAAAGACCATTGGCTAGGACACACCAATATTAAAAGGAACAGATAGGTTTCTGAATTCCCAAATGGAATTTCTATACATTAGAAATGTCTGTGACCCAACATTTAAAAACCATCATATTCTAGATAATGCCCAAATAAAATTAATTATGAGGTTTGGTTCCTTTGGAAAAAAGCCTTGAACTAATTCAATTCATGTCTATGAGGATACTGTGCAAGTTAATATCGAATTACTAACTCAAATAATACAAAGGTCCAGGAGTGAATAAATTTTCATTGAACTTGGTTTTGTTGCCCAGATATTATGGGCAGTTGGCCCACTTTGCTTCTAGGATAATGTAATGTAAAAAAAAAAAAATCAAATTTAATTTCTAAGATCAGATTCCTAAGCTAAAGCCAGTACCATATGTTAACTGTAAATATTCCACTTGACTAGCAATTTAATTTTTCTACAATTTGTTATTCAATCTCCTAATAAACATCAAAAATCAGAACTGGAGAAATTTGAGGAGGAATGTTAAAGGGGTATTTTTAAATAATTCTAAGTGTTATAGTACCTAGACATATAAAATTATATGGTATACAGTTATAAGTGCTATAAGCAACAATAATAAATTTCATTTTTGAGGCTTACTATATACCAGATAACTTGTGAGACCTTTACCTACATTATCTCATTTAATCTATGCAGTAGATAGGTTTTTAAAAATTTTTTTATCGGAGTATAGTTGATTTACGAAGTTGTATTAGTTTCTACTGTACAGCAAAGAGAATCAGTTATGCATATACATATATCCACTCTTTTTTAGATTCTTTTCCCATATAGGCCATTACAGAGTGTTGAGAAGAGTTCCCTGTGCTATACAGCAGGTCCTTATTAGTTATCTATTTTTTATATAGTAGTGTGTATATGTCAATCCCAATCTCCCAATTTATCCCTCCCCCTTACCCCGTTTTCCCCCAGTAACCATAAGTTTGTTTTTATGCAGTAGATGGTTTTAATTCCAATTTTACAGATTAAGACACTAATGCTCAGTGATATTAAGAACTTCCCCAAGTTAGTATAGTCTGTTAGAGGCAGGCCCAGGATTCGAACCTACACATGTCTGACCCCAGAGATTATGCATTTAACTCTTGGGCTATGAGCCAGGAAGGAGGAAGCCACTTTAAAAAAAGATTAAATCTCGGTGTGAAAAGTATATAGAAGTTATTTTTCTATCCCCTCATAAAATTGTCACATTCATTCAAATTGGCTAAGGATCTGAGAAAGTAAATGCTGGAAAAGATGAGAAGCCAAGAGCAAGAGGGTTGGATGTTTGCCAAAACCAGTGGGTAACGTAAGCCAAAGGGCAACCAACAGAGAGCACAGAGGAAGCAGAAGTCTGAGGGAGCCAGGAATCAGCACACGAGGGTGAGCGGGGTAGAAAGACACTGCTGCTGGACATCACACAGAAGATTGGGGCTGGGGGACAGGGATGAGAGGGCAACAGGAGTACCCAGAGCAGAAGCATGTACCAAGGCAGCTTGATTGTGGCTGTTCATATCACTGTTTCTACATTTTCTAATTCTCCATGTCAATAGCCAGTCCCAACAGAATCTATCTAGGCTTATGGCACTGGAGTGGGATCAGGCAGTTGGAGGCGCTAAGCTGAGGCAGAAGGAGAATCCACAGCACCTGTGCAGGAGAAAAGAGTGCCTAAAGGCTGTATTTAGTTAAATTTAATTTAATTTATTTAGGCTGCGCTGTGCATACAGCATGCGGGATCTTAGTCCCCTGACCAGGGATCGAACTTGTGCCCCCTGCATTGGGAGCACAGAGTCTTTACCACTGGACCTCCGGGGAAATCCCTAAAGGCTGCGTTTTAAAGACCCCAGGTAGTTAAGTACCAGGACGTATGACCTTCAGTGGTCTTTGCTTCTTCAACCCCATGATCCTCACTGCTTCTAAGAGAGTTCTACTAGATTATGCCCACATGTCTCCCAAGAGCAAAAATCAGCTCTTAGAGACAGCTCAGTCTGAGCCCACAAAGAAAAATTTTCTCAGGTACATTGCAAATGACAGGGCACCTCTCACTCATTAAATTCAGTGAGTTATAAATTATTCAGAGCCATGTACATATCATGGGTTAACCCTCATCTGTTTCCATCTTACAGGACATGTTCTAATTGCCAATTTTCCCCTTAGATAGTAGTACTGGAAATTGCATGTTTCATTCTATATGTGGCTTGACCAGTAGGAAGAACAATGGATGTACTACTTCCTTAAAGGCACCCTAAGCTTTTATTACTTGTCATTTAAATTGCATTATCATTGTAAGCTGCCACATCACACTGGTATTGAGTACATGGCCACTGAAAACTGCTGGATCTTTTTCACTTAAACAGCCACTACCAAGCCAGATATCCATCTTATATGTATGAAAACCCAGTTGAAAATAACTTTTACTTGGGTCTTTGCCTGTACTCCTGTTAATTTCTTTGTGGTTTTAGTGGCCCAACATTCCAAATTGCTGAAGGCAGGTTGAATTCCAGCCTGTTTGTGTCATCGAAATCAACAGCGTCAATACTTCAGGCTCTGCGGTATCTGCAGATATGATAAAATGCCTTCTATGTCTTCAGTGAATTAAGTAATTTTCAATCGAAGTCAACAAATATTTTATTGAGCACATGTTATGAATTAGCCACTTTTCTAAATGCGAGGATGAATGAGGTGTATTGATGATGTCTGGGTGAACTAGACAGAACTAGTGCCCAAGAGGCTCACGGTACCTGGAGGAACAGGCATGAATATGGCTAAGTACAATATGATATGAGTAGGAGTTCCCTGGTGACACGAGAGATAAGAATCCGCTTGCCAATGCAGGGGGTACAGGTTCGATCCTTGGTCCGGGAAGATCCCACATGCTGCAGAGCAACTAAGCCCACGCTCCACAACTACTGAGCCTGTGCTCTAGAGCCTGCGAGCCACAACTACTGAGCCCGCGCACCTAGACCCCATGCTCTGCAACAAGAGAAGCCACCGTGATGAGAAGCCCGTGCACCTCAATGAAGAGTAGCCCCCGCTCGCCACAACTAGAGAAAGCCTGTGCACAGTAACGAAGACCCAACGCAGCCAAAAATAAAAAATTAAATCTTTTTTAAAAAATGGTATGAGTAAAGTCCTATGAAAACATTTAAAATTAGCAATTTACTGAATTGCTTTAGCCATTATTTCAGTTTCTTTTTTTTTCAATTAACAAATCTTTATTGAACATGTATGATAAACAGGGCAACTTAATGGGTTCTTGGGATTAAAATAGAAAAAAATATTGTGGTCACTGCCTTACAGAGAATATCTCAGAGGCATATATGCAAAAGTAATTACATCATAGTGATATCAGTTTCTCATATACAGTCGTCCATTGGTATTCATGGGGGACTAGTTCCAGGACCCCCACGAATACCAAAATTTGTGGATGCTCAAGTTTCTTATATAAAATGTTACAGTCAGGTCCTCTGTATTTGCAGGTTCTGCATCCGCAGATACGGGAGAGCCGACTGAAGGTCATCTTCACTGAACCTGTCGGTTTTCAAATTTCCAAGTGGTGGGTGTGGTACTAATTCAACCTGAAGTTGGGTCTGCATAAAGCAGCTAGATCAAGTGATTGAGGACATTGTTGCACCTGAGCTGAGCACAGTAGAATGTGTGAATTCGATTATATTAAGAATGCTGATGCACGTGACCAATACATTAGAAACATACAAATATCTCATCATACCAGCACTTTCTGTGATTTTAACTTTAAGACAACAACAATGTGAAAGATAGTGCACAAGACAGATTCATCTCACATATTGCTGCCTCTTCTAGAACGCAAAGATAGCAAGAAAGCAACAGAAAACAGACCCTCTCCTGCAACAATGAATGTAATCCTGGCCGGGGCTCACTAACCACTTTACAGGCCCAATAACAGTTCAGATGTGCCACATCCCTGCATCTTGTAGCCAGCCACCAAGCATGACCACACAATATTTGGTAGCTGAAGCTAAAAGAATTATTTGGGTGGTTGACTAATTGTTCCTTTACCTTGCCTTCCAGATAGAAGGAGGAAGAGGAGGAGGAGGAAACCTTTCTGTCCATAGTTTTTACTAGGCTGCCAAATCTACATTGGCCCTGTTCACATTTACTAATCTGAGTCTCAGCAGGAACAAGAGATTACCTATTCAGATGTGAGGGCTATTGGCATTTTACATGAAAAACAATAACTCAAACCTGAATATAATTGAAAGAAGGGTGATTGGTTCCATAGCATCTAGTCTCCATTCAGAGCTTTCTTTTCTCCCTTGACACCATCTGCCCTAAGAGAGACTTATGCAGCCCTACTCGGGCTGTCCTGGCCCCTGGTCCTGAGGCAGGCACCTAACTATGCCTTCCCCAGCAGGGACCCCAGGCTCAGACCTTTCCTTAAACCTGGACTGTGTGTGAGGCTGGTGCTCCCTCAGCCAGGAAGCAGGCCAGGGCCAGCAGCCCAAGGATTTTCAATTGACTTTCTGTTTGTTTTGCTTTTTATTTCCTTCCGTCCCTCCTTTGCTTCCTTCCTAAGTCATTTGAGTATTTTATTACTAAATTTCAAAACTCAGTTCTTGGCCAATGCAAGTATGAAATACAATTTTTGAAAGATTTAATAAAGATGAAATAAACTGTTCATAGAAAGCCAGTGGAGCAAATCGAGTCAGGGAGTTGAAAAATGGTGCTGGAACAGTTGGACATTCATATGTGGGGGAAAAAAAAAAAAAAGAACATTGTTCCTTGAACAACATGTAAAAATAAACTGTAAATATACCATAGACCTGAATGTTTGGTGTAAAACTGTAAAAGTTCTAAAATAAAACCTAGGAAAAAAAATCTTTGTGACCTTGGATTAGTCAAAGGTTTCTTAGATATGACACAAAAGCACTAACCAGAAAGCAAACAATGATAAATTGGACTTTATCACAATTAAAACCTTCCTCTCTTTGAAAGACACTTAAGAAAATAAAAAGAATAGCTACAGAGTGAGAGAAAATATTTGCAGAACACATATCTAATCAAGGACTTGTAGACAGAGTATATAACTAACTTTCTAAAACTCAGCAATAAGGAAACAAACAACCCAGTTTAAAAAAAAGGGGGGGGTTTAAAGATTTGAAAATCTTTCACCAAAGATGACATACAGATGGAAAATAATCACATAAAAAGATTCACATAAAAAGATGCTCAACATTGTCAGTGATTAGAGAAATACAAACTAAAACCACAATAGAGATACCACCTATTAGAATAGCTAAAATAAAATGAAACCAAAAATACCAAGTGCTAAGAGGTTGCAAAGCAACTGAATTCATGCACTATTGTGGAAATGTAAAATGGTATAGCACTTTGAAAAACAATTTGACAGTTCCTTACAGTATTAAACATATACTGACCTTATAATTCAGTAATCCTCTTCCTAGGGATTTACTCTGGATGAATGAAAATCATACTCACACAAAAACTTGCACCCTACTTTTATATCAGCTCTATCCAAAATTGCCAGAAACAACCCAGGTATCTTTAGGGGTAAATGGATAAACAAGCTGTAGTATATCCATACAATGGAATACTATGCAGCAATGGAAAGGAATGGACTGTGGATACAGGCAATGACTTGGATCAATCTTAAGTGCATTGTGCTAAGTGAAAGAAGCCAGACTCCAAAGAGTACATATCGTATGAGTCTATTTAGATGACCTTTTGAAAAAGGCAAAATGATAGCAACTGAGAACAGGTTAGTGATTGTCAAGGTCTGGGGGATGGGGAAGGAAACTGACTACAAAGGGGCACTGGGGAATTTTCTGGGTGGCAGAAATGTTTATATCTTTATTGGGGGTGATAGTTACATGGGTGTATACATACATAAAAATTCATTAAGCTGTACATTAAGATTTGTGTATTTTACTGAAGTAAAATTGTATCTCAATTAAAGCATTTAAGAAATGAAGATGAAACAAAAACATCTTCAGGTAAAGGGAAACAAAGAATTTATTGCCAAAAGACCTGCATTAAAAGATGCTACTAGATGGGAACTTGGATCTTCAGGAAGAGAACAAGCTCGTTAGAAATGGTGAATATGAAGATAAATATAATATAAATACATTTCCTCAGGTTTCCCTTTATTTATCTTTAGTTGGGGGCAGATAGAATACAAAACACTTACATTATGTAGGGAGATGGTGGGGGTAGGATTTTTTAGGAAACAAAGAGAAAGCCACCTAATCAATTAGGGATTCCTAGCTCCTGAAAATTTGGTTCTAGCTTAATGCCATGGTGCAGAGTAGATTCAAGCTAGGTCTTCATGATGCCAAACAACCTGGTGAATACAACAAATTTGAGTCAACTATTCCCAAACATTACAAGTCGGGCATTTGGTGTCCATGACTTGCTGTTAGCAGATATTAAAAAATGTTTGTTAGGTAATTATAACATAACTTCTAATTCGAATATTTTAAGAATCATTCTACAAAAGACAGAATTAGTAAGTTGAGGCCCACTATGGGTAGGAAATGCCAAAGTCATGGACCGAGATTTAAACTGAGGTAAGTTTGACTCCAAATTCTACTTCACTATCAACACTGCACTGATTTTAATCCTGTGTTTCCTATATGTAAAATGAAGATAGTGATAAAACCTATCTCACAGTGTTGTTATGGGGATTAAATGAGAAAATGTCTGCAAAGTGCCTGGGATATAATAAGAACTCAATAAATGGGAATGTGTCCACAAAAATATATGACCTATAGTTGTTTTTTTTTAAATAAATCTTTATTGGAGTATAATTGCTTCACAATACATATGTCCCCATATCTCCTCCCTCTTGAGCCTCCCTCCCATCTTTCCTATCCCACCCCTCTAGGTCATCTCAAAGCACCAAGCTGATCTCCCTGTGCTATACAGCTGCTTCCCACTAGCTAACTATTTTACATTAGGTAGTTTATATGTCAGTGCTACTCTCATTTTGCCCCAGTTTCCCCCTCCCACCTTGTGTCCTCAAGTCCATTCTCTATGTCTACATCTTTATTCCTGCCCTGCAACTAGGTTCATCAGTACCATTTTTTTTTACATTCCATATACATGTGTTAGCATACGGTATTTGTCTTTCTCTTTCTGACTTACTTCACTCTGAATAACAGTCTCTAGGTACATCCACCTCACTACAAATAACTCAATTTCCTTTCTTTTTATGGCTGAGTAATATTCCACTGTATATGTGTGCCACATCTTCTTTATCCATTCATCTGTCGATGGACACTTAGATTGCTTCCATGTGCTGGCTATTGTAAATAGTGCTGCAGTGAACACTGTGGTACATGACTCTTTTTGAATTATGGTTTTCTCAGGGTATATGCCCAGTAGTGGGATTGCTGGGTCATATGGTAGTTCTATTTTTAGTTTTTTAAGGAACATCCATACTGTTCTCCATAGTGGTTTTTCAATTTATATTCCCAATTTATACCAACAGTGCAGGAGGGTTCCCTTTTCACCACACCCTCTCTAGCATTTATTGTTTCTAGATATCTTGATAATGGCCATTCTGACTGGCATGAGGTGATACCTCATTGCAGTTTTTTTTTTTTTTTTTTTTTTTTTTTTTTTTTTTGTGGTACGTGGGCCTCTCACTGTTGTGGCCTCTCCCATTGCGGAGCACAGGCTCCGGACATGCAGGCTCAGCGGCCATGGCTCACGGGCCATGGCCCGTGGCATGTGGGATCTTCCCGGACCGGGGCATGAACCCACGTCCCCTGCATCGGCAGGCAGACTCTCAACCACTGAGCCACCAGGGAAGCCCCTCGTTGTAGTTCTGATTTGCATTTCTCTAATAATTAGTGATGTTGAGCATCTTTTCATGTGCTTCTTGGCCATCTGTATGTCTTCCTTGGTGAAATTGGTCTATTTAGGTCTTCTATCCAGTTTTTAATTGGGTTGTTTGTTTTTTTGATATTGAGCTCCATGAGCTGTTTGTATATTTTGGAGATTAATCCTTTGTTGGTTGTTTCATTTGCAAATATTTTCCCCCATTCTGAGGGTTGTCTTTTTGTCTTGTTTATGGTTTCCTTTTTTTTTTTTTTTTTTTTGCAGTACACGGGCCTCTCACTGTTGTGGCCTCTCCCATTGCGGAGCACAGGCTCTGGACGCGCAGGCCCAGTGGCCATGGTTCATGGGTCTAGCCGCTCCACGGCACGTGGGATCTTCCCGGACTAGGGCACGAACCCGTGTCCCCTGCATCAGCAGGCGGACTCTCAACCACTGTGCCACCAGTGAAGCCCTTTTTAATTTAATTTAATTTATTTTTTATACAGCAGGTTCTTATTAGTCAACCATTTTATACACATCAGTGTATACATGTCAATCCCAATCTCCCAATTCATCACACTACCACCCTCACCAGCCACTGCTTTCCCCCCTTGGTGTCCATACGTTTGTTCTCTACATCTGTGTCTCAATTTCTGCCCTGCAAACTGGTTCATATGTACCATTTTTCTAGGTTCCACATATATGCGTTAATATGCGATATTTGTTTTGCTCTGCAAAAGCTTTTAAGTTTAATTAAGTCCCATTTGTTTATTTTTGTTTTTATTTCCATTACTCTAGGCGGTGGATCAAAAAAGACCTTGCTATGGTTTATGTCAAAGAGTGTTTTTCCTATGTTTTCCTCTAAGAGTTTTACAGTGTCTGGTCTTACATTTAAGTCTTTAATCCATTTGGAGTTTATTTTTTGTGTATTGTGTTAGGTAGTGTTCTAATTTCATTCTTTTACATGTAGCTGTCCTGTTTTCCCAGAACCACTTATTGAAGAGGCTGTCTTTTCTCCATTGTATGTTCTTGCCTCCTTTGTTGTAAATTAGGTGCCCATATGTGCGTGGATTTATCTCTGGGCATTCTATCCTGTACCATTGATCTATATTTCTGTTTTTGTGCCAGTACCATACTGTCTTGATTACTGTAGCTTTGTGGTATAGTTTGAAGTCAGGAGCCTGATTCCTCCAACTCTGTTTTTCTTTCTCAAGATTGCTTTGGCTCTTCGGGGTCTTTTGTGTTTCCATACAACTTGTAAAATTTTTTGTTCTAATTCTGTGAAGAATGCCATTGGGAGTTTGATAGGGATTGCATTGAATCTGTAGATTGCTTTGGGTAGTATAGTCATTTTCACAAGATTAATTCTTCCAATCCAAGAACATGGATTTTCTTGTTTCTCCATCTGTTTATGTCATTTTTGATTTCTTTCATCAGTGTTTTATAGTTTTCTGAGTACAAATCTTTCATCTCCCGGGGCAGGTTTATTGCTAGGTATTTTATTCTTTTTGTTGCAGTGGTATATGGGACTGTTTCCTAATCTCTCTTTCTGATTTTTCATTGTTAGTGTATAGGAATGCCAGAGATTTCTGTGTATTAATTTTTTATCCTGCAACATACCAAATTCATTGATAAGCTCTAGTAGTTTTCTGGTGGCATCTTTAGGATTTTCTATGTATAGTATCATGTCATCTGCAAACAGTGACAGTTTTACTTCTTTTCCAATTTGTATTCCTTTTATTTCTTTTTCTTCTCTGGTTGCTGTGGCTAGGACTTCCAAAACTATGTTGAATAAGAGTGGTGAGAGTGGACATCCTTGTCTTGTTCCTGATCTTAGTGGAAATGCTTTCAGTTTTTCACCATTGAGTATGATGCTTGCTGTAGGTTTGTCATATATGGCCTTTATTATGTTGAGGTAGGTTCCCTCTATGCGCACTTTCTGGAGAGTTTTTATTCATAAATGGGTGTTGAATTTTGTCAAAAGCTTTTTCTGCATCTACTGAGATGATCACATGTTTTTTATTCCTTACTTTGTTAATGCGGTATATCACATTGATTGATTTGCATATATTGAAGAATCCTTGCATCCCTGGGATAAATCCTACTTGATCATGTGTATGATACCTTTAATATGTTGTTGGATTCTGTTTGCTAGTATTTTGTTCAGGATTTTTGCATTTATGTTCATCAGTAATATTGGTCTATAATTTTCTTTTTTTGTGATATCTTTTTCTAGTTTTGGTATCAGGGTGATGGTGGCTTCACGAACGAATTTGGGAGTGTTTCTCCCTCTGCAATTTTTTGAAAGGGTTTGAGAAGGATGGATGTTAGCTCTTCTCTAAATGTTTGATAGAATTCACCTCTGAAGCCATCTGGTACTGGACTTTCGTTTGTTGGAAGATTTTTAATTACGGTTTCAATTTCATTACTTGTGATTGGTCTGTTTGTATTTTCTAATTCTTCCTTGTTCTGTCTTGAAAAATTGTACCTTTCCAAGAATTTGTCCGTTTTTTCATGGCTGTGCAGTTTATTGGCATATAGTTGTTTGTAGTAGTCTCTTATAATCCTTTGTATTTCTGTGGTGTCAGTTGTGATTTCTCCTTTTTCATTTCTAATTTTATTGATTTGCATCCTCTCCCTTTATTTCTTGATGAGTCTGGCTAAGGGTTTATCAATTTTGTTTAGCATCTCAAAGAACAAGCTTTTAGTTTTATTGATCTTTGCTATTGTTTTCTTTGTTTCTATTTCATTTGTTTCTGCTCTGATCTTTATGATTTCTTTCCTTCTACCAACTTTGGGTTTTCTTTGTTCTTCTTTCTCTAGTTGTTTTTAAGTGTAGGGTTAGATTGTTTATTTGAGATTTTTCTTGTTTCTTGAGGTGAGAATGAATTGCTATAAACTTCCTTCTTAGAACTGCTTTTGCTGTGTCCTATAGGTTTTGGGTTTTCGTGTTTTCATTGTCATTTGTTTCTATGTATTTTTAAATTTCTTCTTTGATTTCTTCAGTGATCTCTTGGTTATTTAGAAATGCACTGTTTAGCCTCCATGTATTTGAGTTTTTTAGTTTTTTTCTTGTAATTGATTTCCAATCTCATAGCATTGTGGTCAGAAAAGATGGTTGATACAACTTCAGTTTTCTTAAACTTTCCAAAGCTTGATTTGTGACCCAAGATGTGATCTATCCTGGAGAATGTTCCATGTGCACTTGAGAAGAAAGTGTATTCTGCCACTTTTGGGTGGAATGTTCTATAAATATCAATTAAATCTATATGGTCTATTGTGTCATTTAAAGCCTGTGTTTCCTTATTTATCTTCTGTTTGGATGATCTGTCCATTAGTTTAAGTGGGATGTTAAAATCCCCTACTATTGTGTTATTGTCAATTTCTCATTTCATGGTTGTTAGCATTTGCCTTATGTATTGAGGTCCTCCTATGTTGGGTGCATAAAGATTTATAATTGTTATATCTTCTTCTTGGATTGATCCTTTGATCATTATGTACTATCCCTCTTTATTTTAAAGTCTATTTTATCTGATATGTGTATTGCTATTCCAGCTTTCTTTTGATTTCCATTTGCATGGAATATCTTTTTCCATCCCTTCACTTTCAGTCTATATGTGTCCCTAAGTCTGAAGTGGGTCTTTTGTAGACAGGATATATATGGATGTTGTTTTTGTATCCATTCAGCCAGTCTGTGTCTTTTGGTAGGGGCATTTAATCCATTTACATTCAAGGTTATTATTGATATGTATACTCCTATTACCATTTTCTTAACTGTTTTGGGTTTGTGTTTGTAGGTCCTTTTCTTCTCTTGTGCTTCCTTCCTGGAGAAGTTTCTTTAGCATGTGTTGTAAAGCTCGTTTGGCGGTGCTGAATTCTCTTAGCTTTCACTTGTCTGAAAAGCTTTTGATTTCTCCATCGAATCTGAATGAGATCCTTGCTGGGTAGAGTAATCTTGGTTGTAGGTTTTTGTCTTTCATCATTTTAAGTACATCCTGGCACTCCCTTCTGGCCTGCAGAGTTTCTGCTTGAAAATCAGCTGATAACCTTATGGGGATTCCTTTGTATGTTATTTTTTGTTTTTCCCTTGCTGCTTTTAATATGTTTTCTTTCAATTTAATTTTTGTTACTTTGATTAATATGTGTCTTGGTGTGTTTTTCTAGGATTTATCCTGTATAGGAGTCTTTGTGCTTCCGGACTTGGGTGACTATTTCCTTTTTCATGTTAGGGAAGTTTTTGACTGTAATCTCCTCAAATATTTTCTCAGACCCTTTCTTTTTCTCTTCTTCTGGGACCCCTGTAATTTGAATGTTGGTGTGTTTAGTGTTGTCCCAGAGGTCTCTGAAATTGTCTTCAATTCTTTTATTCTTTTTTCTTTATTCTGCTCCTTGTCAGTTATTTCCACCATTTTGTCTTCCAGCTCAATTATTCATTCTTCTGCCTCAGTTATTCTGTTATTGATTCCTTCTAGTGTATTTTTCATTTCAGTTATTGTGTTGTTCATCTCTGTTTGTTTGTTCTTTAGTTCTTCTAGAACTTTGTTTAACATTTCTTGTATTTTCTCAGTCCGTGCCTCCATTCTATATCTGAGTTTCTGGATCATCTTTACTATCATTACTCTGAATTCTTTTCCAGGTAGATTGTCTATTTCCTCTTCATTTATTTGGTCTTGTAGGTTTTTACCTTACTCCTTCATCTGTGACGTATTTTTCTGCCCTCTCTTTTTTTTTTTTTTATGAGTCAGATTGTGTTCCTGTCTTACTGGTTGTTTGGCCTGAGGCTTCCAACACTGCAGTTTGTAAGCTGCTGGGTAGAGCTGTATCTTGGTGCTGAGATGTGGACCTCCATGAGACCTCAGTCTGATGAATATTTCCTAGGGTCTGAGGTTCTCTGTTAGTCCAGTGGTTTGGACTCAGAGCTCCAACCGTAGGGGCTTCGGCCTGACCCCCAGCTCATGAACAAAGATCCCGCAAGCTGCGTGGGGTGGTGGTTCACTTGGGGGTTCTCCCATCTCCTTGGGCATCAGAGTCCCCACCAGTGGCTGGCAGGCACCCTAGTTGTGGGGAGACTCTAACTCAGCATCTCCCCACACTGCCATCTTGACTCTGTTCTTAAATATGATTCTTGACCTCTAGTTAATACATCTTATAGCTGACGAAGACTTCAGTGAGGGGGAGGGTGTGGAACACCCTCTTTTTTGGACTGATCACTGAACCGTCCTATGACCAGAAACACCCTCTTAATCCTGAGAGCCTTCTAATCATACATT
The DNA here is from genome assembly GCF_964341445.2 of Mesoplodon mirus. Lineage (NCBI taxonomy): Eukaryota > Metazoa > Chordata > Mammalia > Artiodactyla > Ziphiidae > Mesoplodon > Mesoplodon mirus. The sequence continues at coordinate 53,979,228 of NC_138987.1, read as the reverse complement.
CAGGTAATCATAGGCTTTTTAAAGGAGCAACAGAAATGTTCTCCCTGTAACCCATGACACTATATATTGGAAAGTGGAGTGAATTTCAAAGAATCCTCGGGTTGTCTCTGGGTGCTTTGAATTAGCAATGATTACCCCTGAGGCCTACCCCAGCCACATTTTTGGACAGAAACCTACTCTGAAGCAAAGGGTTGTCTGATACTACTTTGGATTAAATACGGACTAAAGGATTTCATTGGATTCCCCTAATATTTGTTGAGCTTCTCTTGTTTGCTGGACCCCATCCTAGACACTTTCTCATATATATTTATTTAGATTTATTTCAAGAAGAATACTCTTTAACGCGGTTGCTGCATGTCCTGCAGATGGTTTCCTCAGTGTTTCAAAATATATGAAAAACTCGAGAAGTATCTGTGAGGCTCTTACGATCAATATTTAAACAATTGATGAAAATTGTGTCTCTTATTTGGGTATTACATTTTTCTTCTAGTATCTCAGAGATTAATCCTATTCATCCTAAAATAGTGATTGTGAATCTTCTTTGGAAGGATGGCTCAAATTCCATGATAAATACAGACATTCTGTTTTCCCCCCACCATGTTCAAGGGGGGGGAAATTTATGTGTTTGTTTACAAAGCTAAAGAAATAATAAATAATTCTGAACTTCCCAAAGGGTATTGTAAATTATATATTAGCTTTGGGGGGAATCTATTTACAACTCTTCCGACGGTTGGCTTCATCCTTGTATGACTTGCCATAGTTTAAATCATCCATTTTAATGCCTGATGGGTCATTCTGAGCCCCGCTCTGTTTTCCACATGGCTCACCCTGAGTCAGAACTTCAAAGGAAATTTTTAGTGTTCTCTTACTTCACTCCCTTAGTTGCTTTTCCTCTCTTCACTGTCGTTTCTTCCCCACTGCCTCTTTTAACTTATTTCTCCCAAAATTGCCCCCTACAGACACACAAATACAATTCAGTACCTTCTCAGCCTTGTCTGTTTCAAACTGATTTCCTATTGCTACCTCCTCAGTCCCTTTCCCACAGTGACACATCTGTGTCCTCTGGGGTCTCAGGAGAAAATTCCTCCCTTCCTCAATATCACCAAGAAAGGGAGGAGAGAAGCTCACCATGTGCCAGTCCTTACCTTTCCCAGACATGATCTCCTAGCAAGAGTTCTGCAAGAAGGCATCGTCGTCTCCATTTTACAGGATGAGGGTCAGAAAGTGTAAGCAATTTGCCCAAGTTTACAAAGCCAACAAATGTAGAACTGAGACTTACATCCAGGTCTTTCTCACCACAAAGGTCACACTATTTCACCATGTTATCCTATTTTCTATGACATACAGGATCACACTCAAAATTGATCAGTCTAGCACTCAGAGATTTCCTTGATCAGGTTCCAGTTTTGTATAACCAGTTTCATATTAGCCCCAAACTCCATCCAGGCTCTCCTGATATATGTCTTAAGGTAAGAGGTATTGATACCCACTAGCCTGGAATACCCTTCTATTCTGTCCCAAGTCTACCCATTCCTCAAGATTCACCACATTCGTTTTCCATAGGACCTTTCTGACACCTTGCCCCCAGTTATATTTGGGGGGATCTCTTTAAAATATAGATTCAAACTCAGACAAACTGGAGTGTGGCCGAGTCTCTGCATTTCTAACAAGGTGATGTCAATGCACCACTGGGTACACTTGCATCCTTGTCCATGTACAGGATGCAAAGACAACTGGCTCTTTCCTAGGACAACTCCGGCAAACCAAACCTCACAGCTCAGGAGCCCAATCACAGGTAAGGGGCAGAGCTGGCTGGTTTGGATGAATCACCTGAAGAGAAACTGTTAGAGAGCCAGCCACAATGTCCACTTCAGTTCCCCAGTAGGGCAGTGAGAAAATCCAGCACAAACCCCCCAGGAATGCCTGAGAGACATAAAAGTAATAACCAGCAGAAAAATCAACCGTTTTGATAGGGGAGATGATTTTATTTTTGACTACAGCTCATCTCGATTAGTTACTTGTTTGCAAAAAGACTTCCCTCTTGGATCCTTTCATTTTATGGAAGAATAATTGAGATGAGCAGAGCATTATTTCAAATTCTCTTACTAGAATGGATTGTGAGTCACCCTCTGTCATGACTGTGGCCAGTGGCCATTCGACCATACTTAATTCAGAGACTATTGCCATGACATGTTTCTGAGGTCAGCTAAAAGTTTCTAGGCATCCATATTTTAATTGGTTTCCTTCCAGTTTTGGGCTGTATGCGCTAAAGAAAAACAATGCTGGACATTAGTTAAAGGTACTAAAAACAGACTTTCTTCAGTAACTACTGCAGTAGGGGAAAAGGACTTCAGTACAAAACCAAACTCAACTCTGATCCATGTAGAGGTGCAGAGATGGAATCAGGGCTTGAGCAAAGTCAGGAAAGTGGAAAATTACAAAAAGCAAGTGGGGGTGGTGGTGGTGTCAATGTGATTAGGCCACCTGGGATTATTAACTGGCCCTTATGGAAGTGAGGCTTTTACCCTCCCACAGAGACTGGGAAAAAGGGGCCCTGTTTTCAGGTGTTGGTTGGAACAAACAGTAAATTCTTTAGTCAGCCTTGACTCTTCCCAGATAGGAACTTAAGAGGGGCTGGGTCATCCCAGGGACACAGCCTTGAGCTGTTAGAAGCCATGTTAGTGTTTGTTCAAAGTCTTAGTGTTGGGGGTAGACAAATCATTCGTGATGAGACAAACTCAACAGTTCTCAGATGTAACCTAAAGAAATCATGCTAATAATAATCTTAATATATACAGCTGTTACCATGATTCCTCTTTGTCACTAAATTTATAATTTCATTTACTAATATAAAGTCAAATGAATACTACATATGAACTTTTTAATTGAGTAGAAGACTAATTGCACATTATGCCCCAGTAATCCCTGAAAATGTTCCTAAGTAAGAGCATAATATGTATAGAACCAGCTCTAAAGGATAGCCATCTGGAACCATCTTTTTAAATGGAGGAGCAAGGTTTGGTGGATGCATAACTCAAATAGACAACTTTTGCCCACCAATTTTAAGTGGTGATAGGAAATCAAGGAGTTAGTCATAAAAGCCTATAAATAGGCACTTGAACAAGTGAATATAGGATGGAACTTTTTATCATTCCTTTCACTGTAGAAATATTATTGAAACAACTGAAATAAATGATCTCTGTTCTCTCTGGAGCTGTTAAAAGAATATGTGCCCAGTTAGTTATCAGAATGTTTTTCCAGTATACATATACTCTATGGAAATATATATATGTATATATTTCTATATAGAAATATATATATATCTACACACATATATACGAAAATGTGAAAACGTCCATAAAGCTGACAAAAATGAAAAGCAATTCTAGAAAAATTGCCCATCATTGATTCATTACTGGTTGTAAAATGGTCTTATGTTTGCAATAACAAGAAGCACTAGGTGGGAGAATATGTCATAGAAAAATAGAATAAATGTTTCACTAAATTCGATATTCCCTTGGTGAAATTGGTTCTGCACTGTATGCTGAAGGTTCAACAGGAAAAACAAAAGCCTCGTCTTACTACAGATTGCATTTGGGCCTAGATGATGGCAGCAGATCTGGGTGAAAATTGAACAAAGCAATTTTAGGTAGGAATTTGCAAACGTATAATTGAATACCTAGTGCCTGGCACACAGTAGGCATTTTGGAGATATATGTTAAGCGGAGTTTTCAAAATGTGCATTTTGGTCACACGTAAATAAAGTATTTGAGATACTGAGTAATATTTATATTTCAAACTGTTGAATCAGCCCTAAATAAGCATCTTTTTCAAAGAAATGATAAAGGGAAAGAAGCTCAGATTGTTCAGTTACAAAGAAGCCATATTATCAATGTCATCCTTTCTCACTGTTACACAGAAGCATTGAATTTAATTGGATACTCCTGGCACCAAATCTTCCCTCTAAGAAGCATAGCTGAGATGGAAGAAAGAAGCCAGAATGGCCTCTGAAGAGCCAGCCAAAGCTCCTGGAGTGAGAGCCAGCAGGTTTAAAGCCCTTATCACAGAAGAAGCACCCTGAGCCCCAACCAAAGCTTATTTAATCTCATTTAGCACAGGATTTAAATAATTTTGTTTATCTGGTTTCTACACCACAACTTAGAAGGGTTTTACATAATGTTAATTTCCTGGGCTGGAATTATAGAGCATCATGCTTTAAGAAATACCAGGTCCCACTTTGGAACCTGTCTGTTTTTATCCCGAGTCCTAGTTCAGGACATCTGCCTCTCTCCCCAGTTGACTCCTTTGTATAATTGTTTACATCTCTAGCTCTTCTCCGATTAATGTTTGTATTCTTCTTTCCTTTAAAACCTTTCCCCAAACCTTGACGCTGCGGGTATACAATAAATGCTCGTTAAACACTATGAATCTAAAATAGAGCATGAGAAGATTTGATGTCCTGCTGGAAGCAGCAAGAAGTCATGTATGGCTGGTGACAGTGTAAGAAGAAACTAAAATCAAAGGGCTGATGCACGAGGAAGCCCAGTTATATGGGACTGACCCTTCAGTGTAGGGAGAAAGAGCTCTGCCCACGTGTACCTCAGGAGCCCTGGGGTACTGCGTGGAGATTCAGAGGAATACGGTACCTGGTGCTTAGAACCACCACACTGTCCTCTGAAGGTTTAAATGAGGAGCTATGTGCTGGGTTTACAGAAGCATGGGAAAAATGAGAGGCCATTTTTCTATCAAATTGGCAAAGATGTTTTCTTAAGATCAAACCCAGTGCCGCTAAGGGCACAGTAAAATAGGTATGCTTATAAACTGTTGGGTGGTGCAAACAGTTTTAAGTTTTAAAAAGTTGTATACTGTTTAAAAACAGTTTTTAAAAGTTTTAAGCACAATGCAAGATGCTTGCAAAAATGTATGACAGGATGTTTACTGCAGTATTAACACTTACTATGAAAAACTGCCCATCAATAGAGAAATATTGACCAACAAAGATTCGTAAAAATTAAATTAAAATATTTCAATATAATATAAATGTACACACGTGCATTAAAAGGATGCACGTGCATGTGAAAAGATATAGATTAAGGTATAGATTAAGATATAGATTAGTGGTTGGTAGGGTCACAGATAGCTTTTATTTCCTTCTTTATAATTCCGTGTTTTCCAAATTTTCACCAATAGATATGAATTAATTTACTAATTAGAAACAAGAAGGAATTTTCTGTGTGTGTGTTCAGGGGTAAGCTTTAGCTATATGGAAGATTCATTTATGTAGAGAAACCAATTCCTTGACCATACTATTATAGGCCCTTAGGAACTGCCTACTATGTGCCTGATATCTGTTAGGTCCTGAATATTCAAAGATAAAATACATGGTCCCTGCCCTCATGGAGCTTAGACTCTATGAGGAGACAAGTTTTCACTCTAACGTTTACTGAACATTCACTGGTGCTAGGCATTTTATTTAGTTTATCTCATTTAACCCCCATGATAATTCTTTGAAGTAAATATTATTTTTCTCTTCATAGCGAGAAGCTGAGGCTTAGAGAGGTCAAGTGACTTGCCCAAGATCACAGCCAGTAAGTAATAAAGGAGAGCTTCAAGCCCAGGCAGACCAGTTCTAGACGCTCTTCTTCAACAAGACTGTCTCAAACAACTGTAATTAAGGAGATATATGCTAGGATGGAGGTAAATACAGAGTGTTCCTGGAGCACTTAGGACATGTTTCTAACCCATAGTTAGTGGAGAAAAGGATGGGGAAGGCTTCCTGGAGGAGGTGTTATTTTCACAGAATAGAATGTTTATAGGAGTTGGGGTTAGGATAGGAGCAAAAGGGGGTTCCAGGCAGAAGCCACATGCACCCGTGATCAGAGGCTGGAGAGAAGGGGGCACACTCTCCAGCCACATACATGGTTCCCTTCTGTCTGGAGCAAGGGTGCGAGGGGGCGTGAGGATCAGACAGCAAGACTGGGATCTCAGAGCAAAGGGACACACTTGCCTCATCCTACGCTATTGTGCAAAATGAAAATCTCTCTTAGTTTCCACTAGTGGGTAAGGAAAAGGGTTAAGCAGGCTTTAAAAATCCCATCCTTGTTTGACTGATTACTGCCATGGAAACCCAGCAGCAGCCAACACTTGTCAAGCCCTCTTCTCTGGATACAGTAATAAACAGTGATAAAACATTACCTCAAGGCTTTATATTTTTGCCATCAGTTAAAATTCTGTTCTTGGCTATGGTGAAGGCTTCTTCAAATCACAGCCCAAAAAAAAAAAAAAAAAAAGAGAGAGAGAGAGAGAGGAAAGAAAAGAAAGCAAGGGAGAGAAAGGTATATTTTTAAATAATGTACTGAAAATACTTTATGCATATGCTTTAAGAATTCAAAGCCCTTAACATCTTAGGCCCTTGAAAAGGCCAAAAACCTTAACAAGGTAGAGAGTTCTGAAAGGGCTTTCCCCTTCCTAAGAATAAAGACTTGACAGAAGATAAACAATGACTCTGCGTTTTGTAGCTCCACGAAGCATTAGCTCCATTATGTCTGTAATGATTTCTGTGGAGGAGAACAGCCACTCCCTCACCCCTCCTTTCCCTGGTAACTCTCGCTGAAAGAAAGGAGCCCAGGCTCCCCATTATAGCTGTGTGACATCTGTGCGATGGGTGGGAACTTGTTTCTAAAACAGCCCACAAATATTTAGATTTGGTACCATTCTGAAAGCTACTCTCAGCTCAGGCAGCTACTCTTCCAAGAGGCAATTCCTTAGGGTAACTGAAGGCTCTTCAGCTTTGAGAGGAATCTCAGCTGGGTCCAAGTCATGGCTCCCACTCCTTCTAGCATCTTCCCTTTCAAACCTTACCTAACCTCCAGGAGCTCAGTTTTCTGCTTTGTAAAACGGGCTTTATACCTCTTCTTTGCAGTAGAGCTGAAACGACTGGGGCTAAGGAATGTAAATGCAGTGGGCGCACATATACTGTATCTTCTACAATCAGTAGCTATTATTATGTATTTAGAGTCACAAACTCAAATGATAAGTTAGATAATAAAACACTGTGAAATAGCCTAGGCAAAAAGTTTTCAACCCCCCAGTTTATGTATCATAGTTCATACATTCTTAGTCACGCTGTTTTTCATGTCTTAACGTTTCTGAAATTGGAATGTATCTTACAATTGGCAATGATTTTCCTTACTTAGTGGATCATAAAATAGTGGAGCATCTTACTGTGGAGGAAGTCTCAGATTAGATGAAATAGGGTAATCCCTTTCAGCATATGGAGCATTCGACTTTGGTTCCAGGCCACCAGATAAAAGAAGAAGCCAACCCCTACTCTTATTCAATAAATCTCTGACAGAGAAGATAAGATTCATGGCAAGGACCCATCTCATCTTTCTGAGCTGTTGCAACCTGGCAACACATCTGTTCCTAAGAGAAGACACATCAGAATCATCCATCTACTCAGTCTCCTATGTAATCCATACCATCTGGTGGCACCTTTCAGTATCTCCTCAACTGTCCTTCTCCCCACCACACGTGCTGCTGCTAAAACTAAACAAAACAGAAAAAGGCTTTAGTTTGAGATTTTCAAAGCTGTTTCTAAAGTGAAACCAGGCAAGAATGTGATGAATGTAATTTTCCAGCCTTGTAGAAACACGTTGATAACAGCAGCAAGGCCTACTGTTGGGGGAGGAAAGAGGAAGATGCTCGTGCAAACACACACACACACACACACACACACATCCCTCTGTCCCATATTATGGAGCTCTGCCTTGAGGCTTCAGGAACCCCCAAAACCAGAGCTCTAAGGGAATGTAGGTGGGTGGGACTCTAGAATAGCTGGTGTCACCTGCTTGGGAACAGGAGATGCACACACACACGCATGCGTGCATGAGCGCACACACACACACACACTTTTATAGGTAACAGAACAAGACTGTGAAATGGGTTAGTAGATATTTGCCTGGGAAACCAACCTGCAAGGGCGCTAAAATATCATTGGCATAAATCAAAACTAGGAGACCTGCTAACTCAGGTGTTTGAGAGCACCTCTACATGGTGGCTGAAATGCAAGTTGGTTCCGTGCCCACTAAAGGAGATACTGACTTCTAGGAGAAATAGTTCAAAAGCAAAAACTCCCTACAGGTGCTAAACCTGTTTGAAATGAGTATTTGTGTGGTGCTCATGGGCAAGTCACATAGTGCAGTCATGGCATCGGCCACCAATCCTAACATCCTGGCCGCTGAAAGTAGGGCTTGGGGTCAGTAAGTTCAAACAACTGTCAAGAGTGGCCCTCCTTGTGAACGAATGAGTTAGCCTGCTACCGTTTCATGGTTTCTAGTTGATGATACCAGCCTACGTGTGTCAGATGGTTTGGATCAAAGAGCAGTCAGTGCCTTGCTCACAAGAGGTATAGAAATGGGAGAGACCTTGGAGAACTGTCTCCCAGAAACAACATAGTAACATGGCATAGTGGAATACAGTAGAGTACCTTCCACCCCGCTAAACAAACATAGTGAACTACATATGAGAGCAAACATATACTGAAAGAATATCCGTATGAAGAGGCATAGATTATAGCCTGCCTAGGAAGTCCACGTGGTCCAGCTGTGGTCTGGAGCAGTGCAGGGTTAGTCTTTCCACGGGAATGAACTTGAATGAAAAGGTCAATTCACAGAGAAGGGAATAGGACAAAGGAAACAATGAATAGTTCTTTTCCCTTTTTATTCAGAGACATATCTATTATATATTTCATAATTCAGCGGGGAGAATAAATCTGGATGCTTAAAAGTAGTTGGAAGAGGGCTTCCCTGGTGGTGCAGTGGTTGAGAGTCCACCTGCCGATGCAGGGGACACGGGTTCATGCCCCGGTCTGGGAAGATCCCACAGGCTGCGGAGCGGCTGGGCCCGTGAGCCATGGCCGCTGAGCTTGCGCGTCCGGAGCCTGTGCTCCGCAACGGGAGAGGCCACAACAGTGAGAGGCCCGCGTACCACAAAAATAAATAAATAAAGTAGTTGGAAGAATCTTAGCCTAAAGGCAATGCAAGGGTTCACCATTCAGCTATGGAGAGCAAACTGTTTCTTCTTTCAGCACAGATGGCTTTTCCTTTCTTTTGGCTATATCTAGCAGTTCCTGGTCCTTGTACTTCAAGGACTTGAATTGGTAGATAAAGCCAGTTATCAGATTTGAGATGACTGGAACTCCAATCATTTTGAATTTATATATCAAATTATCTATAAGACGCACATGGAGAGAACATTTTCTGCCATTTTAAAGTGTATAATTCAGCTATAACTTCAATTTCTAAATTCTAAGCATTTTCTCCTTTTCCTAGAATAAGTACATTTGATTTCAGTCCCCTATGTAATAATAATTTTCTTTATAACTTTTACTAATGGACAGTCTAATGCTATTTGAGAAGGTAATGTTGATATAATAGTCCTCCCTCAGTATCTGTGGGGGACTGGTGCCAGGATCCACCTGGGAGACCAAAATCTGTACATGCTCAAGTCACTTATGTAAAATGGCATAGTATTTGCATATAACCTAAGCACATTCTCCTTATACCTAATACAATGTAACTGCTATGTAAGTAGTTGCTAATGCATGGCAAATTTTAGTTTTCCTTTTTGGAATTTTCTGGAATTTTTTTCCAAAACATTTTAATGCACAGTTGATTAAATCCACCTGTAGATATGGAGAGTCAATTGTACAGTTAACTAATCTTCAGACCTTATTCCAATACTGTATCTCCAGTTGTTCTCTCTCAGGTCCAAAATTCAATTCAGGATCTCACACTGCAAGCAGTTTTCATGTTTCTTTAGTCCTCTCCAATCTGAAACAATTCTTCAGTTAAAAAAAAATTACCATGACCTTGATATATTGATATCAATATATCAAGAGTCCTTGATATATTGATATATATAGATATAGATATAGATATATTGAAGGGTCCTTCAGTTTGAGTTGGTTTAATGTTTTTTCATGATTATACAGAGATTACTCATTTTTGTCAAGAAGACTACAGAAGTGGTATTACGTCTTCTTAGTGCAGCATATGAGGACGGATATGATGTCAGTATGCCTCATAATTGGTGATGTTGACTTTGATCCTTTGGTTAAGGTTTCTCCACCATAAAGTTATGATTTTTCCCATGTAACTAATAAGTATCTTGCAGGGAGATACTTTGAGACTATGCAGATATCCTATTTCTCATCATGGTTTTGCCCACTAATTTCAGCATCTGTCAACATTGCTAGCCTGCAACACTTACTACTGTTTACTTTGGTGTTTACTAAAGAGTGATTTTCTATTTCCATTATTCTTTCAGCATTTATTAATTGGAATTCTACTGTAAAGAACAATTGAATAATTTATTTATATTAGTGCATACTCATGGATATTTATTTTATTTTATTACTCAATTTGTTCCATATTTGGCCCTTGGTAGCTCCTTTAAATTGGCTCCTATATTCTTTTGAGACCACAAATAGCCCAGGCTCATCTTTTACTTCTCCCCTCCAGCCCTGGAATTGGCCATTTTTCCAAGGAGCCCTGGCTTCTTTTATTAGAGAATGATGATTAGAAACCAAAATCTTGTGGGTGTCAGGTGTGCTCATCATTACTGGGTGTCATCGCTTACAGACTGTTTCAGCAAACAGAACTAGGATATATATGTATGTGTACACACACACACATGTCTATCTATCATCTATCTATCTATCTATCACCATGATTCTCATTGGTATCTCTGACTCTAGTACAACATGACAAGTTTCATTATAGTCTCCCCCCTTTCCTTATTTGTATCTTCTTTCTCCTCAGTTAAGATACCTGACTCTCATTATCCACAATCTAGTTATTTATTTGCACAATCCTATAATGCACATAAAGTAATTTCAGAGTTGCCTAACCCATACCTCTGTGAAAAACAAATTTATCAATTCAAATAAAATATTTCTGTATAGTTCTTTTTGCTTTTAGCTTTATGGTGCATGATGGCTAATTTCATGTGTCAACTTGATTGGGCCATGCATGGGGTACCAAGATATGATTATATGTTATTTCTAGGTGTGTCCGTGAGGCTATTTCTGAAGGAGATTAACATTTGAATCAGTAGACTGAGCAAAGCAGATTGCCCTCCCCAGTGTGGGAGCCAGATGCAATCTATTGAAGGCCCAAATAGAATAAAGAGCTGAGAGAAAGAATTCTTTCTCCTTGCCTATCTTCGAGCTGGGACATCGGTTTTCTCTTGCCTTTGGACTGAGACTCAGACTAGAACTTACTGCATCAGCTCTCCTGGTTCATAGGCCTTTGCACTCAGACTGGAAGTCTACCATCGGCTCTCCCAGGTCTCCAACTTGTGGACTACAGGTCCTGGACTTCTCAGCCTTTATAATCATGTGAGGCAAATCCTTATAATAAATCATAGATGGATAGATAGATAGATAGAGAGACCTCATGGTATATATTCCTACCTTTATATCTATCTATATCTTCTCCTATTGGTTCTGTTTCTCTGGAGAACCCAGATTACTAATCTTCCGTATATAGTCAAGATACTCTTTTCCAAAATCACTTAGGTTAATGCCTTCTTCTGTACTCCCTTCATTGTGGTTCTATTGTTCATCTGTAATTGTACATTTCTTACACCTTACATTCCTTTTAAAAAGTAAGTGAGATCATATCTGCACAAAACCCTCCAGGACTTCTCCTCTCACTCTAAGTCAAATTAGAAGATATTCCCTAATGTAAGCCGTGCATGACCTGGCCTCCTTATGCCTCTCTGACCTCATCTCCTTAGCCCACAACCCTTTGCTCACTGCCGTCCAGTCACACTGGCCTCCTTGCTGTTCCGTCAGCATCCCCCACCTCAGGGCCTTTGCACGTGCTCTCCGGCAGACATCAATATGGCTGAGGCCTCGCTTCCTTCAGGCTTCCTGAGGCCCCTTATTTACCGATTTCTCTGTCTGTCTTAGTTATAAGAATGTGAGTTCCACGAGGGCTTTGTTCTGTTCATTGCCATACTTCCTGACCTAGGACAGTACCTGGAACTTAGTAGGAACTTATATGTATATATATGTATATTTGTGTTGAATGTTTGTTGAATTAACCTGCTTCATATTTCTTTAAGAAAATATCTTTGATGCTTTCGATGTCAATGACGAGTGTCAGCTGATGATACATTGCCAGCATAAGGACAGACAATCTGTATTTCTGCCTCACATGCATGTTCCAGTAACTGTGCCAGTGCAGTATGTGATTCAATCTTATTCATTAGAATGTTTGCTTTCAATATACTCCTCCACATCTCTTCTAATAGCTGCCTGTCCTTATACAAAGGAAATATGGGTTTTTCCTCCTAAATTCTCTGCAATATACTATTTTAAAATCCAAAAAAAGCACAAAAGCTATTAAAACAAGAAGCTCATATGTTAAAGTGTAACTCCTTGTCATAGAACTACTGTGATGCCTTCCTCCGTCCTCATCCTCCTGAGGAATCTTTCAGGCTGACAGGCTCCAGTATCAACTTTTTTTCTTTTTCTTTTTCTTTTTTTTTGCTGTACGCGGGCCTCTCACTGTTGTGGCCTCTCCCGTTGCGGAGCACAGGCTCCGGACGCGCAGGATCAGCGGCCATGGCTCACGGGCCCAGCCGCTCCGCGGCATGTGGGATCTTCCCAGACCGGGGCACGAACCTGTGTCCCCTGCATCAGCAGGCGGACTCTCAACTACTGCGCCACCAGGGAAGCCCACCCAGGATCAACTTTTAAAGCATCTGTCTGAGAAAATGATCATGAAGCATATTTGCTCCTACAGATAGGCCATCTACTATTGTGCAAGCCAGCCTATAAAAAGACAGTTATCCCCAGTCATTCATCAGGGAGCAGCAGAATAAGGAAATAATAACAGGTAGAGAAAGTGTGAGGCTACTATTATGCCAGTTTTCAGGGAACCTGACAAAGGGAGAGAGAAGTGTGAAGAAAAAGGAATTGAGCTCTAATAGCAGGTGAGGATGTCAATGTCTCTTCCTGCGTTGAAACACAATGACTTTGGGTGGTATCGCTCTGGAGGGGAAGCACTTAAGAAAAGTGAAATGTATTGTCAGTTCTAGGTTTAGGGTGTTTGGAAGCCAGATACAAAATACCAAATTATGAAAGCAATTGAGTAATGTCTAAACTGAGAAATAATAGCTGGAAAATTGTTTCCACCATTTGAGAGCACAGATTTATTTCTGTAAATTGAAAAGACCAGGAATAGCCAAAGGGATTGTTAGATTCATGGAATCTTCTGCTGAGTTCCATGGGGGGAGATTCTCAGCAATCCCATTTCTGATGGAATGTTACCAAACCTGAAGGTATGTCGACAATGGAAAAATGAAATGGGGAAGGGGAAGACGAAAGGGGGACAGAAAGCCCTGATTTTGTAAATCTCACTGGATAAAGGAAAGACTCTTAAGGGGGACAAATGTTGAACACCGCTGTGGTCTGTCTGGTAACAGAGATATGTCTGAGACTTAAGGAACTCCAGTCAGCAGCACGAGAATCTGGCCAATGGGGTAGGCATATCTGAATTAATGATGAAGAAATATGTGAAAGAGAGGGCATGTTTCCTTCCTAAAGTAGAGGGCTTTCCTTTAGGGAGAACACCTGAACAAAAAGTGGGAAAATAGACCTTATATGAGCATCAAACATGGCTCTTCAAGACTTTTTTTTTTTCACCTAGGAATCCATTAACTCCAGGAAACTGAGGCAACACAAATGACCTCTGGGGTCCCCCATGAGGACTAGAGATTTCAGAAGCTGCAGAGAATTGCCTCTGCTGTGCTTTTCTACCTGGGAATTTGCTGCAGCCGACAGCTTTGGTTGCCTACCCAATAGCAATTCCCTACTCAGTATTTTCTGACAGACCCTGAATTTGTTCTAGTGTCTATACTTTTCCAAGAATCCATAGGCTTTAGGGAACGCTGGTCCCATTCCCAGTCCTGTGTTTGATTATACAAACCCAGTGGGAAAAAATTTTTCATTGTTTGCTAGTGATTGGCTTTGGAAGAGGCAGTTTTGGCCAGCAGGACATAAAGGGAAACTGATAAGGGAGGCTTCTGGGAAAAGTTTTGTAACTCTTTAAAAGAGACACAAGGAAACATCCCATTTTTGTGTCTGTGTAATGGATTGTGAAGATGTGATGCCTGAATCTGCTATAGCCATTTTTTCTTTAAATTTTTTTAAAAATTTTGATACAATTTTTAAAGGTTGCTTTCCATTTACAGTTATTACAAAATATTGGCTATATTCCCCATGTTGTACAATACATCCTTGAGCCTATCTTACACCCAATAGTTTGTACCTCCCAGTGCCCCACCCCTATATTGCCCCTCTCCCCTCCCCACTGGTAACCACTAGTTTGTTCTTACTATAGCCATTTTTAAACCATGAGGAAATCTAACCAACATGCCCAGGATGGAAAAGCTGAAGAAAGAACCTGGGTTTTTGGTGTTGTTGTCAAGGAGCTGAATCGAACAACCCTGGGGCTGTGCTCCCTTGGGGCTTCTTGTTATGTGAGATGATAAATCCATTAGCTGTTTCAGCCATGCTGAGTTGAGTTTTCTGTTGCCTGAGTCCTACCTCTTTCGTCTTCTTACTCTAACAATGAAATTTTGAACATGCTAGCAAGAAAAGCCTTACTTCAGAGTAGATTGTTGAGTAATATTAAGTCCTCTCTTCCTTTCACTCCATGGGAGGTCTCCCAGAGTGGGGACAGAGTTGGGGGTGCTCAAACCTTGCACATTTTAAAGAATGGACTGGCCTTAACTGGCTCCAGGGAGATAACCTCTGAGCCCTTGGAATATCCTTCCTGATAAGAGTGCCTTTGTATAACTGAGACCTTGAGCCACACCAGATAATTTGTGTTAACAAGGTTATTTATGGAGAACGCCTGCTTTGTTGACCTGTGGCCTTGAACCATGAGGTACCAGTGTGACCTGTGGAGACCTGAACACTGAGTAATTCAGGTCAGTCATTCAGGTGCTCCATGCCTATGTGACTGAACCCCAATAAAAACCTTGGACACCAAAACTTAACATTTCTTTTGGAATCTCTTATATTCTTTCCAGAGTCACAGATCAACTCAATATTATACTGGGTTAATTGGTTTACTGGAAAGAGCACTGGGACACAGCAGACTTGGATTCACATCCTGGTTCCATGACATGGTGGTGGGGGGCCTTGGGGCAGGCACAGATCTTCTCTAGTCTGCCCTCTTTTGCCAAATGGGACAATATCTGCTCCACTACAATGGGTTGTTGTGTGAAGCACATCAGATAATGCATGTGACAACACTTTGAAAATTGTAGGGACTTTTAATCGTTAGGTGGTCTATATACTTTTAATACTTGACACAAAAGTGGAATCTTAATAGCTAACACTGAGGGCTGAATTTGTGCCAGGCATTTTCATATAGTGGCTCATTTAATCCCCACTCGGGCATCTGCCTCATGTTATATGTGTAGGAAACTTTGTGAGGAGGAAATTAAACAACCTTCCCAAGGCTCTATAACTGGTAAAGAGCAAACAGGAACTCAAAACACAGTCTTCTGATTGCAGAGCTCAAGTGATCCACCATTTTATAGTGTAATTCCATCCTTTCAAGTACGTCCAGCAAATTCAGTTTCTTAAATATGAAACCCCTTAGACATGTGCAGTCTGTCATCTGAAAGTACCGAGAATGTCTTAGAAACCGCCCCTAAATCAAGGACACTTTATGAAATACACCACTCTTACCTAAGAACTTTCTGTTTTGTTTTGTTTTGGGTAAGGATATTTAGCAAGTAAACATATCTTGGCTCATATCTTAGGGACACACCAGCCAACAACACTACAGGAGAAGGGGAACTCGCTGTCTTTGCTCCCTTTTCCTGTTTATCCAGGTATTTTGGACAAATTTTCCTCTTTGCATACAACTGCCACCATCATGAGTGGAAAAATCTGTTATATCATCTGTCAAATATCATCTGAAAAATCTGTTATATCATCTGTCAAATATGTGAAGCATTTTCTACTGTTTTCTGACGTAACTAAAAATCTCGATTGTGAAACACACCTTCAGTATCTCAGTCTTGGTTGTTTTTTCTATGTGGGTCAAGATGGAGACCGGATATCACTGCATTTCACTGACTAAATGAGGAGAGAGGTTTTGGGTACAGATATTAATGCGTAAAACAGAGTTGAAAGTGACAACATATTTTGTTGTCCCTGACACTTTGCTACACATTTCTTGGCAGCCCAAGATGCCAGGGGCATAAGAGACTAGGTAATATAGGTCAAGAATCCTTGGGCTTTCAAACCCACATGTTAACCAGAATTACAAACAAATAGGTCTTAAAACTCTCTACTTATTTAAAATGTATTATGGATTTGTTTTGGAATCTGTGTTTGCTGCATTATTTGTTGACAGTGTTGTCAGGCATTAAATTTAAATGATGATGATGATGTAGCAGAAACAAAAGAGTGTTCTTTTTCAGAAAACATCAATGCACTATTGAAAATCTGGATTGTTCAATAAGTAAAATTCCTTGTTAGTATGCAGTAACATAGGCAAGGCAGTCTTTTAATCCTGTGAGTTTGTTCAGAGTCAGAAAAGGAATGTTTCTTTCCTTTTCAAGCTATGGTTTTCAAACACCCTGGCAGGATGAATTTTGACCAGCTTTTGTTGTAACAAGAATAGTAAATTCAATACACGCATGTACCACCATGCATACGCAGGACCCCCATGTATACTCCCCTCTCATACCAAACACACCTGCATACACGATACACACACCACACCACACACATACATACACAACATATATACACACATCACACAAACACAAGACATTTCTATACATGCACCAAACGCACCATACCACACACACATTCCCTCTCACACCAAGCACACACCCCGCCGCACTTACCCCACACAAATGCGATCTAGCCACTGGCTACCTCCTGACCTACTTTCCAACCCTCTCTCTATTGTTTTCTGTACTTCAGCTACACCCTCCCCCTTGCCACTTCTTGAACAAGCCAAACACACTCCTGTCTTTGCGTCTGCAGTTTCCTCTGCTGAGTTTCTCTTTCCCAGACATGCACATGGCTTACTCAGCTTTCCTAAGAAAGCCCTTCCCTGACCTCGTAATCAGGGTAGCACACAGATCTCTGTGTTGTCTGCCTTTCCCCATCGATCTCCAGATTGGCCTTAACTTATCTACACTCTTAATCCCAACCACAAGATGTGAATGAGCCTTAGAAATAATTGAATCTAGTATAACACTCTCATTTTCCAGACAACAAGATGGAAATCTCAAAAAGGAGAAGTAACTTGTCCAAAGTTACACAAATCATTCATTCATCCATTCAGCAAATATTTAGTAAGCTCCTATGTGCCTACTCTGTTCTAAGTACTGGTTATCAGAAGGGTACAAAAAGGGCAAGGAAACTTACATTCTATTCAGGGAGATAGGTAATAAACAAATAAACACATTGGGTAATGTTAGGTAGTGATTAATGGTTAAAAAAAAAAAAATCCAGGAGGGAGGAAAAAGGAGCCAGAAGTAAGAAAGAGCCAGGAATAGTTGAGAAACATTATCCCAAAGGCACATGGAGATACAGTCTGTTGGAAATTCTACAGATGTTAAAACATCTGCTCATTCAAGATGGTAGCCAGGTGGCAGGCTAACTCATGAATACAGAAAGTTTAGCAAGGGGTTCCTGCACATTTGAAAAGGAGGCATAGTTTCTGAATCTAGGCTCAAGGCAAGAATCCTGTAAAAGACCCTTAGATGGTCTAATGACTTTCACTGTAGCAATAATTGCAGTTAAGATAATGGTGGAATCTGGAGTGAATCCACTCAAAACACTGTGCAGAATGCACCATCATAGAGTTAGATACTCTTGTTAATGTCAATTACCCATAGTGGCTAGAGCTGACTTGAAATCCAGCAACACAGATTCTTCTGAGAAAATAATCAACAGTCTAAAAGTGGGAGCCAAGTTACTGAAAGGCGGGACCTTTCATGCCTTGGTCATGCACAAGGCAAGACCAGAATCACACTACTCATCTAGGAATGCCCTAACATATACTCATTCTGGAAGGTAAAAGTCCACTGATGCCATCGTAAGATGTGGCCAAATGATATAAAGGCTAAAAATGGCAGACCAGATCTGAAAAAAGAAGAGACCAAAAAGCAACAGAAAATAATTTCTTTCTCTTCTCATTCTTGAGGTTCTATACAGGAGGCAGGCACTGAATAGAAACATCTGAGCGTGTGAGTACATGTGAGGGCATGCATGTATATTTGTGTGCGTGTGTGTGTGTGTGTGTGTGTGTAAAAGAGAGGACAGAACAGACATATTTTGGAGGAGCCCCTACATGTTTAATGATATGTCCTGTCTGCCATGTCTGGCACACTTCACCCAACTCATTATCTTTCAAAGGAAAGAATTCTCTTAGGAATGGTAGCCTGGGCTTTTATGCTACATGAACCTCCAGAATGAGGACTGCTTCTCAGATCATCAGAACTGTTCACTGGCAATTTCAACAAAATAGGCCATTTGCACTTAAATTACAGGGCTCTCTTCAGTGACAAGGTTTGAGGTTTCCTGAATGAAGTTTCAAATCTCTAAAGTGGCTCAAACCTCTCAGCTTCAGTATAAACATCTCTGGGTACAATATAGATTTTTGGAACTATATAATCCTTGTAATTTTAAGCATTAAAAAGATTCCTTTCTTGAAAGACAAAAAAATTTTCCCTAAATGTTTAGAAATTAGAATAGGAACATTTTAGAAATACTTTTTATATAGAAATCTATCTAATAGCATTATTGTAGAGCTTACTTTATATACATTAAATATTTTATTTCCTATAACAGATAAATCATTTTTGCAAAGGACTGCTTTGGATCTGTTGATGATTCCAATTTTGATCATTTCTATATTTGAAGATATACATTAATATGATAACATAAGGAGCTAAAATGTGCACATTTAATCAAAATATGTCATTGTTTAAATATGAAGGAAATAAAGTGAAATTAAGGTAATGTTGATACCCAGTTCATGAAAAAAATTTGTATTAGGTTTTGTAATCAATACCACGATCTTTCACAAGCTGGAGAATAAACAGGAAGCCAATGAGACATTTCAGAATGTAATCTACAGATATGTTACTTTCCAACAGTTAAAGTAATTCAGAGGGTCATATGGATTACAAAATGTTTTACCATGAGTTCTTTTAATTCACAAAATAACCTATTTGATAGGTAGAAAGTTATTATATTCATTTTATAGATGAGAAAACTGAAACAGAGAACCTGAGGGAGTTACTCAAGGTTCCATGGCAAGAAAGTGACAGAAACAGGTGCAGAATCCAAGTTTACTGACCCTAATCATGATGGCCATTCTTCAACCTGCCTGTCTTGCTGTACTATGCTCTACCTTCCAATATAAGTTGATACCATTTTAACTGAAGGAGTTGCTTAATACTATTTCACAATGATACTGAGATGCTCAAAACAGAACTTAAAAATTGTCAGAAACATCACTTAGAATTTGGAAGATTCAGGATTCTGAAAGATATTGAAGAGCTACATGAAAGACACTCTTTGAAGTTCTGGTGTGCAAGTTTTTGTTTTTTTTTAAAAATTTATTTATTTATTTATTTACTGGCTGTGTTGGGTCTTCCTTGCTGTGCGTGGGCTTTCTCTAGTTGCGGTGAGTGGTGTGCAAGTTTTATGCAGATTATAAAGGCATGAATATTTGGTTGCTTTCCCAACTCTGATGGATCAAATTTCCCTTGGGTACATCATGCTGCCTTCTTACTGTTTACTTATCCTTTAAAGTAAGTGATAGTCTGGCTTTTGTCATCTCCCATATCTCATTTTTAAGTGGAATCAGGCTGAAATTCTTTTTTTAAAAGGGCTTAATAATTCCATCTGCTAAGAGGACGGAAGAGAATAATTTATTTTTACCATTCAATCTTTTGACAGATGGACAGCCTAATTTTCTTGATTTATAAAGAGCTCATTCAGATAAATTAAAAGATGAGCAAACCAATAGAAAAATGGGCAAAGGATACGATCATGAATCTTATAGTACAAAAACACAAATGGCCAATAAATATATGAAAGATGCTTATAATGAAAGAAGTAAATAGCAAAACAATGAGGTACTTATCAACTTAGGAAAAAAATATTGGATAGTACTCACTCCTGGTGAAGGTATGAGGGAAAAAAAGACTTTTTTGTCCTATTGGTGAAAGTGTAAATTTGAATGCCCTTCTGGTGAGCAATTTGGCATTGTCTATAAAAATTTTAATTGCATATATATATCTTTTAAAAGAACAATCTCTTTTTTTTAAACATCTTTATTGGAGTATAATTGCTTTACAATGTTGTGTTAGTTTCTGCTGTATAACAAATTGAATCAGTTATACATATACGTATATCCCCATATCTCCTCCTTCTTGCATCTCCCTCCCACCCTCCCTACCCCACACCTCTAGGTGGTCACAAAGCACTGAGCTGATCTCCCTGTGCTATGCGGCTGCTTCCCACTAGCTATCTATTTTACACTTGGTAGTGTATATATGTCCATGCCACTCTCTAGCTTCGTCCCAGCTTACCCTTCCCCCTCTCCATGTCCTCAAGTCCATTAATCCCATTGTATGAATCTTACTATAAGGATATATTGATGGAGTGCACCTAGATCTATGTATATCAAACTTTATTAATTACAGCATTATTTGTAATGGCTAAAAACTCTAAACAACCAATTCCTATCAGTAGGGAATTGGTGAAATAAAAAACAGACAAATCCATAGAAGCAAATACTGATGACTAAAAAATAATGTAAATCTGTATATGGAATGATTTTCAATATTTGGTAATAAGTTGAAAAACATGTAAAGAGGTGTGTATAGTATGACCCCCTATTCTATAGATTAAAAAAAGAAAAATAAACAGAAAAATAGACATAAACGCGTGTACATGTGTATACGCATATGTGTATCCTTTTGTGTCATGGATGAATCACAAGACATTATTCCATAGCAATTACTTTTAGGTCAAAGATTGGGTGGGATGGAGTCAGTTTGGTGCGGGGAGGAGTTGCTTGTTTTTTTCATTTTGTACAGTTTTTGCCCTGTTTGAATTTCCTATTTTCTAACCAGACATTTGTATTATTTTCTGTTTGGTGTATTATTTAAGTGTTAATAAGAGATATCTTCTCTACATTTCACTCAACTGAAAAAAAAAAAGAAGAAGGAAGAAAAAGAGAAAGGAAGGAAGGCGTTCCATGTTGATAAGGAAACAAACACACAAAGCCCTGTCCACAAAGTAAATTCACATTACCTCCTGTCCTAATCTAATGAAGACCTTGCATTCTAAATCTCCTCTTTATTTTCCCATGTGGCACAAAATGCCCATCATGTTATGGAATACTTCCTTGAGCATCTGAAGATGCTCTCACTTCTGGATTGACCATTCACGTCATGAAGCAGTCAGGGATCTCGGTCACTGGAGATTGTGTCTTGAAAGTCACTATTAGGATTTTCTTTCTTTCCCTTGCCCTGGCAAGTAAGATACCTGATGTGAGGCGTCTTATGCTAGAACTGTGATACTGGTCTTCAGAGAACAGTGATGTACTTTATATGCAAAATGATTTTATTAGTGGAAACTCTGAGCTGTGACAAAGACGATCTCCTTGACCAACCTGTGCTCAGGCTCCTCTGAGCCTTCTTCTCGAACAGACTGCAACCTTGGCCTATAAAACTTGCAGGCTCTCAGAACAAGTGATTTTGTCCACTCCTGCCCTGTTCCCTCCACCACCAAGAGACTTACAGTAGCAGAGTTTCCAACAGCTCAAATCTGCGCTCCTTTTCAAAGTATCTGCCTGAAAAAGCCTAGTGCGTCCAGGAGAATTTACTGTTTGTTCCTGGCCAAAACCTGGTAATTGGTAGACAGGCTCTTGCGCCCTCTCTTTGAGCAGACACTTTAGAAAGCTTGCAATTATAAATCCTTTCTCTGCCCTTTGAGATGTAATTCTACTACCCAAGACGGTTTCTTCAAGGGTCTGAGAGTCTTTGAAATGCAAACATCTGTGGAGATGACTCTCCCACAGGCCAGTGGGAGGATGAGGGCCAAAGTTGGTGGGGCCTTACTTTTACTTGCTTCACTTCTCCTGCCATTAAGATAGGAGACATCTGTTTCTCTTCCAGATAAGCACCAATAAACAAAGCCAGAAGATCCAGTCACAGGGACCAACCCCCCTAACACTCCCCAGTTCCTTGCCCTTGGCCCACCCCTGATTTTTTTTAAAATTTATTTATTTTTGGCTGCATTGGGTCTTTGTTGCTGCACGTGGGCTTTCTCTAGTTGCGGTGAGGGGGGGCTGCTCTTTGTTCCGGTGCGCAGGCTTCTCATTGCGGTGGCGTCTCTTGTTGTGGAGCATGGGCTCTAGGCACGCGGGCTTCAGTAGTTGCAGCACGCGGGCTCAGTAGTTGTGGCTCACGGGCTCTAGAGTGCAGGCTCGGTAGGTGCGGTGCACAGGCTCATTGCTCCGCGGCATGTGGGATCTTCCAGGACCAGGGCTTGAACCCCTGTCCCCTGCATTGGCAGGCGGATTCTTAACCACTGCATCACCATGGAAGCCCCCCACCCCTGCCTTTAAAAAGCCTCCTGCCTTTTGTTTTGGCAAAGTTGAGTTCAGTTCATGCTGGACCCCCTTCCCTATTGCAATAGTTTATTTCTGAGTAGAACCTATCTTCACTGTTTTAACTAGTGTCCAGCTTTATCTTTAACAACAGATCTCAGTGAATATCAGGTCTGAACCCAGAATGCCACTGGCATGATGTGTCCCCAGTTCCCACCAGTCCACTCCCATAATTATACCTGTCTTTATTAGTGAACCAAGAATTATACAATTGCTTTTGGTCCAACCATCTAGCCATATTGTCTCTGATGTTTCAGGGCCCCATATAAGGGGTGCCCCAGCAGGGCATCCATCAAAGCAAACTGTTTTAAGACAGGGGTAGACTTGTCTTTCTTCTCTTAGTACAATCCCTACTACAGAAATCATGGCCCTTGAGGTACCTGGAAAGCATGCTTGCTGATGTCATGTTACCTTACTCAGTTTAGCTTATCAAGGATGAATTCCAAACTTGTGCAGATCTATAAATAGGTGAAAATAGTCGGAAAATAATATTTGTGTCTTAGTAATTTAAATTAACTTGGTACTATTTTATGGAACTACACATAAAGAAAATATCCTCTAAAGGTTCCTTTATAAGAAAGATGGGAGAATTACTTTTAAACTGTATTTTTAAGCTTTAAATATGAAAAATTTTAAACACATATAAAAGTAGAATAGTATATTGAACCACTGTCTATTCATCAGTGTTATGGGATTACAATATTGTCATATTTCTTTCATTTTTCCCCCTAAATGTACTATATTTCTAATGATAATTTTTAACAAAAGAACTTCTAACTTAAATTCCACAGATGTTGATTGTGCCCCAGCTGGGTGTGGTTCTCCTTTGGTAGTGATGCTGTTATTCAACTTCAAGAGGATATTACTTGCCATCCTGAAGTCATGGTTTGGGTTTTATTCCAGTAATAGCAATCAATACGTTTAGGCTGAGTCACATGCAGTGTCCCCTCCAGTCTCCCTTTTAACTGACAGCACAGTTTCTGACGTAGTTGGGTAGCGTGAAGCGTGTAGTTAGGGCCATCTAGAAATTGACTTACAACACACTACAATGACTGAACTGACTTCACTGTGAGATGAAGCCTGCCCCTTAGCCTGCATGAGAATATTGTTTTCCTGATAATATAATGATGGCATTCAAGCTCTGAACTATGAATCCAAGTGTAAGCCATTTAATTCTTCCTTTGCACTGGGACTTTTTTTTTTTTTTTTTTTTGCGGTACGCAGGCCTCTCACTGTTGTGGCCTCTCCCGTTGCGGAGCACAGGCTCCGGATGCGCAGGCTCAACGGCCATGGCTCATGGGCCCAGCCGCTCTGCGGCATGTGGGATCCTCCCGCACCCGGGGCATGAACCCGTGTCCCCCGCATCGGCAGGTGGACTCTCAACCACTGCGCCACCAGGGATGCCCTGCACTGGGACATTTTTACAGGGGCATTTATGTCAGAGGAAAAAGTCTTACTACAACTATATTAGGGTCATTTTTAGTTTGGGTAAACTGGGTCCAAGCTCCAGACTGCAGGCTTAAGTACACATAGGAATCAAAATTAGTTGGTGCAATATGTTTATGACATGGTTATTTTTCCCATAAGAGTGTTTATGCAGATCCACTTCAATAAATCAAGGCTCCATCTCAACTGATTTTTTAGAAGTTCATATGCAAATAAGAGTTCACAAAAAAAGGAAGGGGTGATTAATTATTTATTAATATGAAGACTGGCAGCCAGTTATTGATTTAATTAAAAAGAAAACACATTGGAAAAATCTCAAGGTTTCCACTGTTGTTAGTTGTCCTTGATGCCAATGCCTTTCCATGTAAAGTCCATTACTGCCCAGGACATTTACTTTCACCCCAGCCTCCTCATTATTCATGTAAAGAGGAAGCAAAACATGACAACAGGTTCGGCACATTCAGGAAGTTGAAGAAAACTGAAAATGAGCCATGGAGGAAAAAAAATGACCCACGCCCAGGTTGCTCGCTCCAACCTTCCTTCCCTTTTGCTCGTAGTGGTTTCTGAAGTGAGAATTTTCTGGTGTAATCCCAGCCAGGACAGATGATGCACAGAACAGAGAACCCATCTGGGTGTTTTTACACATTCACTCTAACAAGTTTCTAGGAAATGAGAGTAGTTGAATAGTTTTCTGCTTAAACCAGAGATGCACTAAGATTCTGAGAGGAAGTAAAGGAAGGCTGTTGTCTTGCATTGGTTAAAGACGGCATTTGGGGGGCATTCGGAAGAATCTGGGGGTGCATTTGCTCAGCCTAAGGGGTGGAATGCTTAGAAGAGAGTTTCAGATAGTTTTGTCATTTCAACAAGTCACGGTGACCTGAAATCTTTATTGGATGAGTCAGTCTTCTTTTAAATAAGTATTGGCATGTCCCAAGTCATAGAATAAGGATATGGTTCCTCATTTATAAGAGTAATTCATATTTATAAATACCAGCAAGATACCTTCAGTTAAAAACAAATGTTCTTGGAGATAACCATTCTATGATAAGACTGAACATAGCAAATATGATTGTTATAATAAAATAAAATGTACACATTGATCTAACATATAAGTAATGTGTGATTGCTGTGATGCATCCCGTATGGCTGTTAGCATAACTGACTCCATCTTGGGCCCTTACAGTTTTTCCTGTCCTTCCACTGACCCTACCCAGGACTGTACTCTGCAGTAAATCACTTCTCCAAAGTCAAGGGCTTTGTAGTTAATAGATGTTTTTCAATAATGATTAGGACCAGGTAGCCTCTATGCCCTGTTGGTCCCCAAACAATGATGAAAACCTTTGCTAATGTATTACTGGTGCCCACAAGACTAGTGACCCATTCATGAATCTTGACTTAGGAATGCACATCCTGTTTCCAAGTTCCTACCCCCATACCCTAGGTTAACTACAAAACTTTTCTAATGGCCCCTTGGCTGTGTGGAACGCATTTGCAAATGCTTCCAGATCTTTGTCTGTCGGATCCTGCTCCCACCTTGTAAGTTACCCTATAAAAAAAACAATCCATTGATTATATAGAGCTGCCTGCCTCGTTTTTTTTTTTGGTTTCAAGATGCCTTCTCAGTTCAGTGGGCACTTTTATCATTCTCTCCGTCCTCCAATGCAGGGGTCCCCAACCCCCGGGCCTCGGACAGCTGTCAGTCCTCGGCCTGTTAGGAACTGGGCGGCACAGCAGGAGGTGAGCAGTGGCCGCTGAGCGAGGAGGGAAGCTTCATCTGCTGCTCCCCGTAGCTCCCCATCGCCTGCATTACCGCCTGAACCATCTCCCCCTACCGGCTCCCACTCCCACCCCATCCGTGGAAAATTGTCTTCAAAACGGTTGGGGACTGCTGCTCGAATGCGTCCCAGTTCACCATGAGTAGTTAACTATCAATGTAACTAGCAATTAATAGGGACTTTACAGTCCTGTATGTGTAAACTAAAGCAACAAAGACAGCTTTAATAATATGTTATTTTTAATCGTTTGAATTTGTAATCTGCTTGTTGGTATCAAAATTTTTATCCTACTCATCAAATAAATATTTACAGTGTAATTAAACACTTTCCCATGATAAGATGACATAAAAACAATTGTGATGAAGAAAGTAATGTTAAATAAACTTATTCTATTTTCCTGTTTACCCTTCTCAGAAGCATTTTATAGAAAACTGGGTAAAATGCATTCAGTGACATTTTATATTTCATTGTATACCTTTTTTTTCTTTTTTCAGTAATATGCTTGCTTATTTATTTATTTATTTATTTTTGGTTGCTTTGGGTCTGTTGCTGCGCACGGGCTTTCTCTAGTTACTGTTCGTTGCAGTGCACAGGCTTCTCATCACGGTGGCTTCTCTCGTTGTGGAGCATGGACCTTAGGTGCCCAGGCTTCAGTAGTTGTGGCGCGTGGGCTCTAGAGCACAGTCTCAGTAGTTGTGGCGCATGGGCTTAGTTGCTCCGCACCATGTGGGATCTTCTCAGACCAGGGCTCGAACTCGTGACCCCTGCATTGGCAGGTGGATTCTTAACCACTGTGTCACCAGGGAAGTCCCATTGTATATCTTAATAACACTTACTCTTTAAAACCAAAAGCTTCACTACTTAAAAAAAATTATCCAAATGAAAGTTTTTCTACTACTCTAGCTCAGTGGCTCTCAGTTCACTATTTGTTAATAGAGGAATGTTAATTTCAAGTAAAATTTTACTTGAAAATCCAATATGTAAAAATGAATAATATGAAACTGCAGTGGTTGAAAAAGGGCATAGGGAGCTCAGGGTCCTACCTACTAAGTTTCTCCTTTGGGCAGAACTCAAGACTCCTGCCAAGCACAATTGGAAAACCAATGCTTTAGCCCATCATAAGGAAATTTATTCTTTCTGTGACAGCAAGCAAGTCCAGTTGGTGTTCACCATGCTGTGGGACATGGTTATGATGGACAGGCCACGTCTCATGCCTGCCAGGTAAAGCGCCTCCTGCTGGGATCCTTCAGAGTTCCTGACAGACACATGGCCCCTTCTCCATCCTTTGTATCTTGTGATTTAGCCACTTTAACCATGAGTGATTGGACTAGGAATGGACACCAGATCAAAGGACAGCTATCTACAGGCGGCCCAGCGCCATGTAAGTAACCTGGCATGAGAATTCTGCCCAAGGGGACACTCCATTCTGGAGAGTCATTCGTTGACCTATCATTCTCTGTGGGGAATTTGAACTTGAAATGTACAGTGAGGAATGTGGCAAGGAGATATACAGAAAGAAGGCGGAGAGCAGAAGCCTTGAGGTAAAGAGAATTAGAGTTAGTTTGTTATGGCTGGAGCAGTGAAAGGAAAGGAGAGAGCAGCTAAGTCATCATGCTGCCAGAGCACTAAAGAAGGGGACAGCGGGCCCCTGGTTCAGAGTTCCCTTGACAGACCACTGGGACTTCTGACATGCTGTGAAGGAAATTCTGAGAGGCTGTCCTGTGCTTCCTCACCATCCCATGTAGCCTTACACAAATCTTTATCCTGCAAGGTTACTTAAGCATTCTTTGTCGATTTCAATTTGGAAAAGCCTGACAAATGTCACTGTATAGTTTTCCTAATTTGCCAAAACATATTATTCAGCTAGGAGATGTCATGTGAAACCAGGTTTGAACAGTAGATTTGTCAATATCTCAAGTCTAAGAATATCCAATGTGTGGCATGTGCTTTTCCAGTTCCCACACGTGTGCCCTGGCAGACATCAATAATTGAACATGACCCCTTAAGTTACTAATGAGACAGTAATCAATTTCAGACATTTTTTCAGACAGTTCACTAGGCAGGTTACCAATCCCTATTGTTGATGTGAGAGTTGAAATCCATTTACAATATCACTTCAGTAAATGTTTTGAATGGGATCATCTGTTTTTTTTTTTTTTTTGGTTAGCGGAGTATTTGGGTATGTCTACTGTTTTCAATACTCTCCATGGTGTCTGAAGTCTTCTGCTGAGGTACCAGAGGGGGTGCCTCTGGGGGAAGGAGAGTGAGGCCCACAGTGAGGCTGAACAACTGGAGTCCAGATAAAAGAGAAGCTATTTCACTTTTCTATCTGTATTGAATTTCTGGTAAAATTTTATGTGAGGGAAGCTTTTTTACAACTGAGAAAAAAATTTTGAAATCACTAAATTATACCCCATCATTTGGATCATAGTGTTCATACCACTGAATCATTTCATAGATCAATCTGACTTGAGGCTGTCAACTGCCATAATCAGCCAACTATTTAAACTTCTCATTTCAAGATCTAAATCTGTAGAACAACATTTTAAAGTACTTTATTAAAAAATGATAAATACTAAATAAATGATACCAAGATTTTCCGTATGGCATTCACAATACTGTTCTCTTATTAGGTATTAATGAAACATAAAAAAGTATCAAGATGCGAAAAAATGTACATGCACTCTCTCAGTAATTGATAGATCAAATAGACAAAAAAATTAGTAAGTATATAGAAGACTTGACCACTCTATCAACCAATTTGATCTAATAGTAATTTATAGAACACTTCACCCAAGAAACAGCAGAATACACATTCTCTTCCAATATACATAGAAAATTTACCAAAATAGACAATATTCCGAGCCATAAGACATGTTTAAATAAATTTAAAAGGATTTAGTCATGCAAAGTATATTCTCTCAGCACAGTGGAATTTAATTAGAAGTCAATAACAGAAAGATAATTAGAAAGTCCCCAAATATTTGGGAAAATAACACATTTCTAAATAATCCCTGGGTGATAAAACAAATCAAAGGGAAATTAGAAAGCATTTTGCACTAAATGCCAATGCAATCAAAACATACCAAAATTTGTGGAATGCAGTGGAATTCAGTTGACACAGTTCTTAAAGGATAGTTCCTAAAACTAAAATGCCTGTATTCAAAAGGAAGGTTCTGAAATCACTGACTTCAGCTTCCACCTTAAGTATTAGAAAATAAACAGCAAAAGAAACCAAAAAGAGAGCAGAAGAAATGAAATAATAAAGATCAGAGTGAAAATCAGTGAAAGAGAAAATATAAATAACTGAAAAAGGAATGAAACCAAAAACTGGTTCTTTGAGAAAAATCATTAAAATTGATAAAAACTCTAGCCAGTCCAATCAAGAGGGGGAAAAAAGAGAGAATAAACAAGATACTAACATCAGAGATGAGAGATGACTCAATGGACAGTAACAAGGATAATGAGGGAATATTATGAAAAACCTTATGCAAATAAATTTTTTTTTTTTTTTTTTTTTTTTTTTTTTTCTGTACGCGGGCCTCTCCCTGTTGTGGCCTCTCCCGTTGTGGAGCACAGGCTCCGGACGCGCAGGCTCAGCGGCCATGGCTCACGGGCCTAGCCGCTCCGCAGCATGTGGGATCTTCCCAGACCGGGGCACGAACCCGTGTCCCCTGCATCGGCAGGCAGACTCTCAACCACTGCGCCACCAGGGAAGCCCGCAAATAAATTTGATAACATAGATGGAATGGATGAATTCTTTGAAAGACACAAACTATGAAAGTCCATTCATTCTACAAGAAATAAATAACTTAAGTAATCCTATATCTATTAAAGAAATTGAATTTGAAATTAAAAATTTCCCACAAAGAAAACTCCAGGTTCACATGATTTCTCTGGTGAATCTCAACAAACATTTAAGGAAGAAATAATACTAATTCTACAGAAAATTCTCCAAGGGAATTGAAGAGGTGTGTTACTTCCCAACACATTCTAGAAGGCCAGTATTATACTGAGACTGAAACCAAAGACACCATAACAAAAGAAATCTACACACCAATATCCTTCATGAAACTTAGTGCCAAGATTCTTAATAAAAGTTTAGCAAATTGAATTCAACATTACATAAATAGCATAATACATCTTGACAAGTGGGGTTTATCTCAGGAATGCACAGTTATTTTAACATTAGAAAACCAATCAATATAATTCACCGTATTAATAGACTAA
Organism: Mesoplodon mirus; assembly: GCF_964341445.2. Lineage (NCBI taxonomy): Eukaryota > Metazoa > Chordata > Mammalia > Artiodactyla > Ziphiidae > Mesoplodon > Mesoplodon mirus. Next base: position 53,949,035 of record NC_138987.1, on the reverse strand, counting down.
AATGAAAAACATGTGATCATCTCAGCAGATACAGAGAAACCATTTGGCAAAACCCAACATACATTCCTTATAAAAACTCACAGTAAACTATAAATAGAAGGGAAAATTCTCAACCTCAGGGGAAAAAAAAAGGTTTTTTACAAAAAAACTTACAGCTAACATCATAGCTAATGATGAAAGATTGACTGAAATGTTTTCCCTATAAGAGTGAAAACAAGGCAAGGATGTTTACTCTCATTGCTTCCATTTAGCATTGTACTAGAGGTTTGATCAATGCAGTAAGAAAATAAAAAGAAATAGGAGGCATTTTTGGAAAAGATTGGAAAGGAAAAAATAAAACTGCTTTTATCTGCAGATGACATGATTGTGTAGGTAGAAAATCAAAGGAAATCTATAAAAAAGCTACTAGAACTTATAAGTGAGTTCAGTGAAATTGTGAGATACAAGCCCAAAGTGCTAAAGTCAATTTTTTTCCTACATACTAGCCATAAGCAATAAGAAATTGAAATAAAAATGAAATTCCATTTATAATATTATCAAAGAATGTGAACTACTTAGGGGTAAATCTTATAAAAGATGTGTAAGACCTGTACATTGAAAACTATAAAACACTGCTGAGAAAAATTAAAGACTTAAATAGATGGAGAGATATACTATGGTTATGAATCAGAAGACTCAATATTAGTAAGATTTCAATTATTGTCAAATCCATCTGTACATACTACACAATCTCAATCAAAATCTAAGCAGGATTTTTTGTCAATTGACAAGTTGATTCTAAATTTAATATGGAAATATGAAGGACCTAGAACAGCCAAAACAATTCAAAAAAGAACAAAAATGGAGGGTTAACACAATCTGATATTAAGACATTATAAAGCTACTGTAATCAAAGCTGCATGTCATTGCCCATCAGGATAGACAAATAGATCAATGGAACAGAATAGCAAGTCCAGAAAGTCCAGACCCACATATATATGAACAATTAATTTTTTTCAAAGATACAAAGGCAATTTACTAGAGAAAGGATAGTCTTTTCAACAAATAGTAGTGGAAAAATTTTCAATCCATATACCAAGAAAAAGAATAAGAACAACAACAACAACAAAATGCATTCCACACCTTTTACAGTGTACAAAACTTAACCAAAAAAAAAAAAAAGATCATTGACCTAAATGTAAAACGCAACATTTTAAAACTTCTGAAAGATAACATAAGTGAAACCCTTTGTGACGTTGAGCTAGGCAAGTATTTCTCAAGTATGACACCAAAAAGACAATCTATACAATAAAACCTGATGAATTGGACTTCACCATATTCAAGAATATCTGCTATTTAAAAGACACTGCTTTATTTGGTTTGGTTTGGTTTGGTTGAAAAACCAAGCCAAAGACAGGGAGAAAATACTTGGAAATCATCTATCGGATAAAGGATCTGTATCCAGAATATATAAAGAACTCCCCAAACTCAATAATATGAAAACAAACAATGCAATTAGAAAATGGGAAACAAATTTGTACAGGCACATCACCAAAGATGATATAGAGATGGCAAATAAGGGCATAAAAAGTTGCTCAGCATCATTAGCCATTAGTTAATGCAAATTTAAATTACAATATAGTAACACCATACCTTATTAAAATATCTTAAAAAGACTGAATATAACAATTATCAGTAAGCATCAGTAAGTGGAACAATTGGAACTCTCATGCACTGCTGTCAGACTTGTTAAAAAGATAAATATACACCTACCACATACCCAGCCATTTCACTCCCAGTTATCTACCCAAGAGAAACAAAAGCATATGTCTACACAAAGATTTGTTCATGAATGTTTATAGAAGCGTTGAATTTTTTGTAACAGCCTGAAATTGGAAACAACCCAAATGTTCATCAACAGGTGGATGAATAAACACATTATGGTATATCCATACAGTGGAACAGTGTTCAGCAATAAAAAGGAATAAACTCTTAATACTAAAACAACATGCATCAATCTCAAAATAATTATAATGTTGAGTGAAAAAAGCCAGACAAAAAGAGTATATACCATATGATTACATTAATATATAATTCTAGAAAATACAAACTAATCTATAGTGGCATAAAATAAATAAATCATTTCCTGGGGATGTGGATTAAGGAGGGGTTTAAGGAGCATGAGAGAACTGTTGGGGGTGATGTTCATTATCTTGATTATAGTGATAGCTTTATAGGGTGTATACATGTGAAAACATCAATTTATACACTTTATATTATGTATTGTATGTCAATTATATATCAGTAACTGTTCAAAATGTATGTATAAAGATGTTCATTGCACTGTTATTTATAGTAGCCCAAAATGGAAACAACAAAATGTCTAACAGTAGGGAAATGGCTAAATAAATAATAATGTATTCATAAAATATAATTATCATGCAAGCACTAAAATATTTTCAGAAGAAAATAACATGATTAAAGGGTCATGTTACAAGGCAAATGTTAATAAAAAAGAGAATTCAAAATTATAGATAAGAATGATTGTGATACTCCGGATTTTGTAAGTTAAAATATAATAGAAACAAAATGGGAAGAAAAATCTTGTTTGTTTAATACCTGTGATTCATTGGGTCTATGGCATCTTACCACCTATATTCAACTTTTGTTCTTGTCTTCTTATATTCACCTAGTTTTCACTTGAATATAAAATATATTAAGGAAGGGGAAACAGAAATGTTAATTTTTTTTGATATCCTGGTGGACTTATCATAGAATTTTGCTGCATTGTTTTATTGATTCTAATGAAAGTATATATATATCTTAACCATAGATTAAATAAGCTCTTTAAAGGGCAATGCTTTTGCAATCTCTGTTCTCCAAAGATAATTGATGTCATAAAAATTAAGCATCTCTATATGACCTCTGCTTGGATAAAATCCAACTATGCATGGACAGATATATATGGATATACTGTTTGAGGCTGTGCTCACACACTGTTTAGAAGGAGCCATGCTAGAGCTCAGATAATGTCATCATACCTTCTAAAATAACTTTTAGTGTTCAGAAAGAGGAAAGTGTTATTACCTAACAAAAGTTGTAGGAAATCTCTTTGACCGCTAATTGTAACTGAATATGGATTTCTTTAGTGTGACTGCTCTCAAAGGTAGCACCTTGTTTTGTGGAAAACTATTTGGTCAAATAATCTAGGCTACGACATAACTGTATAGTTATACTAGAAAGTAAGATTTCTCAGTCAACAAAGTTAAATTCTTCATTCTAATCTAATAACCTGATTTTCTATATTCTGCTTCCCATACTATGGTATGCTTCCCATGAAACTCAAATGTCCCCCACTAATGAGAAAATAGGGAAATAAAATGGGCATATGGCATTTGTTTTTGATTTAGGGGGTTATAATCTCCAGGAGGTCAGTGACTAATTCTTTTACAACTTCTCAAAAATGGACAGGACATTTCAGAGCTCTTAATAAATTTGTAAACATAGAACAGATTTTTGATAAGACTTGGCTCTGTAGGCCAAGCTCTTACAAAGGGACAAGATAAACTTGTAAATCACTGATCCAAGCACCAAGGATTGCAAGCATCTCCAGGTTCTCATTTTCCAGATCTGAGGGACTTAACTATAGGCTACAGAGAAGCTCCTTAATGCCTTGAGGACAATGTTCATTTTCTAAAAAAGAAGGGCAGATATTGAGAGCAGAGGTTGCCAGGAGAGAGGAACCATCAATCTAGTTTTCTATACTATATACCTTAACTAAAAGATTAAGGGGCTGCAAGATGTTTAATGACTTTCTATTACTGAGGACATAAGGAAAGCATTTGTTTTTCATACTTAACAAAATATGGTTTGAGCAACTATGATGTAAGTCACAGCCTGACAAAGTGAAATACCAACTTCTGGAACCAAGTACGCGTGGTTGGCTTTCTGCCCATCTTCAGGGAAACATCATCTTGGCTCCAATTACAAATGAAGCACATTTTCTGTGGTGTAAACACTTAAGTCAGTGGCAAATCGGCCATGGTGCTTTAAAAAAAAAAAGAGGGCCAGTGTGAATCACTAGATTATACGTCTCCCTCCAACAGAATGCTTATTAGGCCAAGTGATGAATGCCTAATTAAAAATAATAATGATGAGAAACATTTAAAGTGATTATTATATGCAAGGTGTACTCATTTTATTATTCCAATTAATTATAACATCAGTGAAGACTGAACTGTAATCATACCCGTTTTACAGATCAAGAAAGGGAAGTTGAGAGCATCTTTTCATAGCTTGTTTTGACAGAGCCAAGACAGATGCCTAAGGCCACAGTGCTCTTAACCACTTCTCTACTGCCCCCAATCAAAAGGAACTTCCTGAGGCAGCCTAGCCAACTTATCTAAAGTATTCTCTTTGGACATTTAATTAGACTAAATTATTGTATTAGAAATTGTATTAGAACATGTTAAACATGCATTTTTGTACTTGCAGGTTAAGTAAAAATTACAAAGGAAGGTTTCTTAAAAAAATCTCCAATATTCTGCAGTAATTAAAAAACTCAAATTACTATATGGGCTTCAGTTTTTTATATATATATATATACTTTTTCAGATTCTCTTCCATTGTAGGTTATTATAAGATATTGAGTATAGTTCCCTGTGCTATACAGCAGGCCCCTGTTGTTTACGTATTTTATATTGAATATATAGCAGCGTGCATATGTTAATCCCAAACTCCTAAATTGCCCCCAACCCCTGGCCATTTGATGGTGTCCTTTGATGCACAACAGGTTTTGGTTTTGATGAGGTCTGAGTTCGCTGTGGTTTATTTTGTGGCTTGTGCTTTTGGTGCTATATCTAAGGATCCACTGCCAGATATGAGGTCGTAAAAATTTAACCCTATGCTTTCTTCTAAGAGTTTTATAGTTTTACCTTTTTAGTTTAGGTCTTTGATCAATTTTGAATTAATTTCTGTACATGGTGAGAGGTGAGGGTCCAACTTCATTCTTTTTCATGTGGCTATGCAGGTGTTCCAGTACCACTGGCTGAAAAGATTATTCTTTCTTCTTGAATGGTTTTGGCACGCTTGTCAAAAATAAGTTGATGATAGATGCATTGGTTTATTTCTCAACTCTCAATTCTATTCCATTGACCTATATGTCTGTCCTTATGCCAGTGCCGGTACTGTTGTTTTTCAAAGAATGAGGTTTTACAAACATTCATTGTTGACACAGTCCGGGACCTCGCAACTCCAATATTTTTAATAAATGATTACCTAGCCCTGAGATTGGCAAATAATTTGGCTCAAATAATCCAATTATCTATTAAAACTTATACTGTATCAGTAGTGAACTGTTATAAAGTCACCTGCTATCTACTGTGTTTAGGATAAAATTTATATGACAAAAATAAGTCACATTTTCTTATCTGACTGTGCTTTTTGAATATCAAACTCTCAAAATAAAGTACATTATACAATTTTGGAATTGAAAAAACTTAGACATCAGCTAGGCCAATCTATTTGTTTTTGTTTTACAGATTAAAAAATAAACCTTGGCTCTTTTCATAATAAAGATGTCACCTCTCCCAAACTGTGACCTAAAAAGCATCTCCTCCATTAAATTCATTTGCAGACTAGAAATAATTCGGGTGTTTTGACAGATGTGTATTTCTCTAAAGGGAACAAACAATTATTGGTGTGCACAGAACTTATCAACATCTCTTCTGTAGTCAAGGCCCATCATACAGAGGTTGTGTCAGTAAATATTTAGATGATAGAATTCTGTATTTGCCTTTTGGATACTTGGCACCATCTAGACCCAAGAAAAAAAATCTTATTAGTAAAGATTATTTTAACACAGAAACACACTGAGAAAATAATGTCATATTTTGAAACAAAATGCTAAAGAAATAAACTAATAAATCGTGGAGTGATTGATTCAGAAACATTTTTTGTGTTCTATATATCTTATATATTTAAATTTTTGTTAATCTAATTAATATAGATTTATAGTGTTACTTTACAGGAATATGGCTTTACTGATGTTTAACAAAAGCTCAAGCGCTCTGTTATGGACTGAATTGTGTCTCCCCAAAATTCACATGTTGAAGCCCTAACCCCCAATGTGATTATATTTGATGATACAGCCTGTGAGGAGGCGATAAAGGTTAAATGAGGTGGAGCCCTAATCCAGTAAGGCTGGAGTCCTTATAAGAAAAAGGACAGACGCCAAAGCTCTCTCTTTCCACCACATGAGGACACAGCAAGAGGGCAGCCATCAGCAAGCCAGGAAGAGAGTCCTCACCAGAAAATAAATCAGCCAGCAACAAGATATGTACTTCTCTGCCTCCAGATTTGGAGAAATACATTTCTGTTGTTTAAGCCGTTCCGTCTATTGCACTTTTCTATGGCAGTCCAAGCTGACTAACACATGCTTTTACGTGCTGAAAACCAATCTATACCATTTCTTAGGATCAGAACCTAGCACAGCATTCACACTGTGTATACAATTGTTTTTCATTGTAGTTGCACATAAAAGGATTATATAAAGATGTAAGAGGTATCAATCTGAAAGGGGTCCTCCAATCTGCTGTAGATAATCATCACATCACTTAGACAATAAATGCTTGCACATTAGATGAATACCAAACTTGATCTCTAAGATGAATAAGGAGATTCAATCCATACCACATTTTTAACAGCAAAGAAACAGACTATTCCCTAATTGAAATCTTTCTGGAAGAAGGAGAGGAATAAAAATATGACAGAAAAAGAAGAAGAAGAAAAATAAGAATAGGAAGAAGAAGAGGAGGAGGAGGAAGGTGAGGAGACCAAGAAGAGAAAGGAGAGAAAACAAATAAGGCAAATAACTTTTTTTCTTATTTGTCTGTTTGTAAGCATCAGATGGCTACACCTTGGAAAAAGTTAAAAAGTACATTATAATATTTAAGTAGAAATACAGAAAAGCTGATTCAATAATACAAATGCTATGTATACACTTTGGCTGAGAACTTAAATGTTTCACATGAGCTCAAGCACGGTTGAAATAAAAGAGCTCCAAGATTGAATATTTTTAAAGAAGTTTAATCAAGACTAAGAAAAAGAATTTTAATCCTAAAAAAGGATGCTATTTCTGGAACTACAACAATGTACTTGAATTAATGCAAACCAAGGAAGAATCTTAATAACCAAAAGGCTGGGAGATAAAAGCCATTTAAAAATTCTTTAAAATATTAAAGATTTAAAATTCCCAGCCAAGTTGTCAAAGGGGTGTAAGACTATGCAGGCCAGATGAATAAAGCCATCCTTTATACCTTCCTTAAATGCTTAATTCATTCACCTGTTAATCCATTCATTTGCCAATTGTTCTGGAAGACTTCAGTTAAATTCCCTGTTATAGACCTGACTCCCCTAATACCCAATAAGTGATTATCTTTCCTCTTACGAGAAACAACCAGGATTAACAAATGGGACCTTGTAATTGCATCAAAGTTTCATTAACACACTTCCAGAGGACATTAAAACTTTACTGCTTGTGATAGAATTTGTGGTGCCTTTAAAATTCCCATGAAAACTCTTTTAGTGTCCAAGAGAGGGGCTTGCTCACTGAGCTCATCTCCAATGAGGTAAGAGAATTCTGACTGGTTGACTTAGAGCTCATCATTCTGCCCAAGAGGAGGGAATCAGTGTTGACAATACCTTTTTTTTTCGAAGCAGTTTCTAGTTGTTCCTCATGAGCACAACTATGGCTTTAAGACAAACCCTTCTGTTCGCTCCCTGAAAATTACAAAACGGAAGGTACAAAAAGTCACAGACATTGAAGGAGGGGGGGTGGCACAGGGTGGTGGAAGAAACCACACCAGCAGAGGCCAGAATCCAGAGCAGATATCACTGGAAGGTGGTTTAATACTGGTTTTGGCAGAGAATAAAGGAGCACTAAATGGTGATTTTAACTGCTCTCTGATTCTTGTGTCTGAAATTTCCTCCATCATTGTTATACAGATTCCAAACTGGGCCTAATCCAGAGAAGTTTGCCCCCGTTGGTTTGCACAAGGTCCTAAAACCACCATCCATTTGTTCATTTATACAAACACATATTGATAACCTATGTGCCAGGCTTTACTATATACCCCTTCAGATACTTACATAAACTGGTAACATCACATTATATTCAGATCACAGGGACTGAGACTTGAATTGACTTATTTTGCAATATTTCTTCTTTATTATTTTTAAAGAAGATATCAACTTTGGAGTAATTTAAAGTTAGTTAGTTTTTTTTTTTTCTTAAAGAATCAATTTTATTTATTTATTTATGTTTCAGTGTGTTGGGTCTTCGTTGCTGTGCCTGGGCTTTTCCAGTTATGTTGAGTGGGGGCTACTCTTCGTTGTGGTGCGCGGGCTTCTCATCATGGCGGCTTCTCTTGTTGCGGAGCACAGGTTCTAGGCATGTGAGCTTCAGTAGTTGCAGCATGTGGGCTCAGTAGTTGTGGCTCATGGGCTTAGTTGTTCTGCAGCATGTGGGATCTTCCCAGACCAGGGATCGAACCCATGGTCCCTGCATTGGCAGGGGGATTCTTGACCACTGTGCCACCAGGGAAGTCCCCAAAGTTACAGTTTTCACTTGCACATAGTCTAACTTCCCAAACCTTCTTCCCACCTGTATCTCCAGACTAGGCTGTTAAACTTTGCTTAATGAACTTTAGGAAACATGAAAGAAGATTCTCTTAGAAACTTGCTTGTCTTGGAGTAAGATGCTCAAAATGGAAAGCCAGATGCTGGCATGATCGAGCTCTTAAAGGCTTACCCTCAGGCCTGTCACTTGGTGGCAGTCCCTGGTAACAGGAGCTTCCATTCCTGCTCTAGCTGGAGGGCTTGGTGGCAGCAACCTTAAGCCTTCTGAGATAGGGACATTTGATTTTTCTTGGGAAAGTTCTACAGGTCAAGTGATAGCAGGAGTTGCAGAGAGGCAGCCATTGCTAACCTAGGGCAATGTAATTTTGAGCTCGAATCGAGGTGTGTGCATATATCTTATGAGTCTGACACAGATCTGTTCCTGGGGCAATATTCTCTGTCTCTAGACAAACCAGAGTCTGGAGAAAGCTGCATTTCCAGCTTTGATGGCCACATTGTAATTAGCTGAAAAGCTTCTGCCTAGATCTCTGCTTCTAAATCAGAGGCTGCATGTAGAGACAGAGGGCCCGAGTGTGAATCTAAGTTCATCACTTACTATTTATGTGGGCCTCAGTTCTGTCACGTGTCTACTGGAGGAGATTAGCATCCACCTCCCGGATTTGCTATGAAGAAAAATGGTAGAAGACAAGCCTCAACTGTAATGGTGCATGGTGGGCGCTCAGGGAGGTGTTCTGAATCTGAATTTTGATAGCTGCTCTCTCTACAGAAGTGTGCCCCTCTCTTTATTATGGCTTTGTGACTCTTCCTACACCCAACAAATCTTCAGTAAATTACCAAAGACCCAAACTTAGTTTTTTCCCTTGTAATTGGAATCACAGGAGAACAGAGAATTATGCAAACATACAAAGGGTTTTCTCAGTGTGTTTCTCAATGGTCTCTTCAATAAGTAGTGCTGGGAAAACTGGACAGCTACATGTAAAAGAATGAAGTTAGAACACTCCCTGACACCATACACAAAAATAAATTCCAAATGGATTAAAGACCTAAATGTAAGGTCGGACACTGTAAAACTCTTAGAGGAAAACAGGCAGAACACCCTTTGACATAAATTGCAGCAAGATCTTTTATGACTCACCTCCTAGAGTAATGAAAATAAAAACAAAAATAAACAAATGGGATTTAACTAAACTTAAAAGCTTTTGTGCAGCAAAGGAAACCGGAAACAAAACAAAAAGACAACCCTCAGAATGGGAGAAAATATCTGCAAACGAAGAAACCGACAAGGGATTAATCTCCAAAATATATGAACAGCTCATGCAGTTCAGTATCAAAAAAACAAATAACCCAATCAAAAAATGGGCAGAAGATCTAAACCGACATTTCTCCAAAGAAGACATGCATGTGGCCAAAAAGCACATGAAAAGATGCTCAACACCACTAATTTTTGAGAAATGCAAATCAAAACTACAATGAGGTATCACCTCCCACCAGTCAGAATAGCCATCATCAAAAAATCTATAAACAATAAATGCTGGAGAAGGTGTGGAGAAAAGGGAACCTTCCTACACTGTTGGTGGGAATGTAAATTAGTACAACCATTATGGAGAATAGAATGGCGGTTTCTTAAAAAATTAAAAATAGAGCTACCATATAATCCTTTGGTCCCACTCCTGGGCATATATCCAGAGAAAGCCATAATTCGAAAAGATACATGCACCCCAATGTTCATGCAGCACTATTTACAACAGCCAGGACATAGAAGCAACTTAAATGTCCATTGACAGAGGAATGGATAAAGAAGATGTGGTACATATATACAATGGAATATTACTAGGTCATAAAAAGAACAAAATGATGCCATTTGCCGCAACATGGATGGACCTAGAGATTGTCATAATGAGTGAAGTAAGTCAGACACAGAAAGACAAATATCATATGATATTGCTTATATGTGGAATCTAAAAAAAGTGGTACAAATGAACTTATTTACAGTCACAGATGTAGAAAACAAACTTACAGTTACCAGGGGATAAGATTGGGGGAGGGATAAATTGGGGCATTGGGATTGACATATACACACTACTATATATAAAATAGATAACTAATAAGAACCAGGTGTATAGCACAGGGAACTCTACTCAGTACTCTGTATTGGCCTATATGGAAAAGAATCTTAAAAAAAAAAGAGCGGATATATGATCATGTATAACTGATTCACTTTGCTGTACACCTGAAACTAACACAACATTGTAAGTCAACTATACTCCAATAAAAATTTAGATAAATAAATAAATAAATAAAGCCTTCCTCTATAGACTTATTTTGTTTTTTTTTTTTCGGTACGCGGGCCTCTCACTGTTGTGGCCTCTCCCGTTGCGGAGCACAGGCTCCGGACGCGCAGGCTCAGCGGCCATGGCTCACGGGCCCAGCCGCTCCGCGGCATATGGGATCCTCCCAGACCGGGGCACGAACCCGTATCCCCTGCATCGGCAGGCGGACTCTCAACCACTGCGCCACCAGGGAGGCCCTAGACTTATTTTTTTAAAACACACTTTAAATAAAGGAAACAAACAGTACTGTAAAAATAAAATAAAGTAATACTTCTTTTCTTAAAAAAAAATTTGACTCTCAAAACCACATTCTTAAAAAAAAAAATTCCATTTTTGGCTATCCTTTGAGCACATGCATTCCTCTACCTATATGTCCCACATATGTCTGATGCCAACGAGAAGGCAATTCAAATCTGGTAAAAGTTGACTGTCTGAAGCCTTCCAATATTTCTTCTTCTTTTTTGGGGGTGGGATCAGGGTCAGGGCAGGACATGAAGCAGGAAGTGTCACCAGCATGGATTAGTGTGATGAAAAGGATAAAAGCTGAGCAAACAATCATACTTGGACAAGTCTTGGTGTTCTCACTTCTAACCTGGGGGTAAAAATGCCTAATCATACAAGGGGTGTGAGGATTGAACTAGATAATTTATGGAAGCCGCCTAACACAGTGCCTGCTACATAGTATGTGTTCAAGTCGGTTATTTTCACTTCTCATCTGTGGATCCTAAATTCAGAGATATTCCCGTCTTATGACTTCCCACAGCCTTCTCTCTTCCACATATTATGTCCTGACTTGCATTATAATAATGGAATAGACATCCTCTCTCCACTCCTTCAGGACAAGGACTCTGTCTGATTCCTCTTAGTACATTCCAGAGACCTAAACTGGTCATAAAAACATTCACTTATGGAATGAATAAGACATCCCATATAATTAGGAGGGGACTGTGTGTGGTTTTAAAGAAAGCTAGTTTTATTTGCCAGTTTTCAGTAAAAGACTGTAAAGACAAACGTACCAAGAGTGGGGGAATATTAGTTAAGAGAAAGAGGAAGGAATTTCCACCTGGTTTTGTACCCAGCAGGGCAGGAGGATGTGCCAGGGGTAGATCAATGACTATCTCTTGCCCAAGAAGCTCACTGAAGATTGAGGTTCTCTACTGTAGAAATGAAACTTAAGTCTCCCAGTTGAAGGGAGCAAGCACTTGAATATTCCAGTACTCCCTGGAGCCCAGAGAATGGGGAATCTTTTAAAGGAATCTTTTAAAGGGCATAAGAGAAAAGCAAGCATTATGTCTGTTCTAAATGTTTGCAAATAATGGGACGGTACAAACTTTTGGCTAAAGGATTACAACATTGGAAGGTATTCTGGTAAAGTAATGTACCCCGGAAGCAGCTTTCCTATGAAGAAAACACAAATTTCTATCTGCTAAAGTCTAATACATAGATTGTGATCAAAATCACAAATAAACCTTCAGCCAAAATTAACTGTTTTGTGAAATAGAAACCACAAGGGATATAGTGGGTAGAAACAGTTGCTTCATTTTCTGCACTAACACCATGGAATATGGAGGGATTCATTTTCCTGCGAGACAGAAAGCTAATGAACTATAGTGAAATGTGCCTCGAGACTCTTACTGAAATAGCACTTAAAAAAATTCTCTTTGGAATTTAAACAATCAAGACTGTATTCGAAAGGCGTTAGGAAATGAGGTTACTATTCAGTGGACTGGAGAAATTGATCCCCTGTAGCAGAAGTGCCCCTTGTATAACAGACAGAGACTATCGAATAATCCCAGGTTTATGCTGGGCTTGGTGCAGTGTTGGCCACATAACAAGTGTTAAACAAAATAATAGCAACATGTGACATGGGAGCCTGATTCTCTCATTCTTAATGCTAAACCTACATACCAGATGGTTATAACACACCCGTAATCAAGCTCAGAGCCGTGTGGGCTGGGGTCTGGCTGTGGCAGCTCTGAGTCAGGAGGCTGGCTGCCTTCCCCACCCCGTCTTGTGGAAGAGCTTCACGACCTCCGCAAACAGTTATTAGGGGCAGTGCTGGGGCTTTTGACAGCTCACAGAGCCTTGGATGGGTTCAGACAATTCCTGAGTGATGCCAGTTTCCTTCAACTACGCATGGAATGACACCTTATCAGTTCCCTTTACTGCTGAGAGACGCAGCTTTCTAATAAGATCTGTAGATACACTGGGGCACCTCAGCTAGAACAAGTACAGTTGAGTGTTTGTGAGACTTGAAAGTATTAGCTCTCGAAAAAAAACTCGACCTTGAGGACACTACACTGAGTGAAATAAATCAGTCATGAAAGGACAAATACTGAATGATTCCACTAATATGAGGTTCCCGGAGGAGTCAGATTCATAGAGACAGAAAGTAGGATGGTGGTTGCCAGAAGCTGAGGAAGAGGGAGTGGGGAGTTATTGCTGAATGGATGCAGAGTTTCAGTTTTGCACAATGAAAAGAGTTATGTGGATGGATGGTGGTGGTGGCTGCACAGCAATATGAATGTCCTTCATACCACTAAACTGTACACTTAAAAATGGTTAGAATGATAAATTTTATGTGTATCTTACAGTTTAAAAATTTATAAATAGGCATATTAATAAAAACAGAAATAGACTCACTGACATAGAAAACAAACTTACAGTTACCAAAAGGGAAAGGGTAGAAGGGAGGGAAAATTAGGAATTTGGGATTAACAGATACACACTACTATGTATAAAGTGGATAAGCAACGAGGACCTACTGTATAGCACAGGGAAGTATATTCAATGTCTTGTAATAACCAATAATGAAAAAGAGTCTGAAAAATAATATATATATATGTATAATTGAACCACTTTGCTGTATAACTGAAATATTGTAAATCAACTATACTTAAATTTTAAAAATTTGAAAAAATATATTAATAGACACATAAATAAAAATCTAATAAACACTTATTTCTTCTGAGGGTCAGTGAAAACCATAGTGATGGTCCTCCTGTCATAAAAAGAGAGCAGACATGTGTTGAAGCATTTAAGAGGCGGTCCTCCACAACGCTCTTTCTTGTGGGAGTTGGTTCTCCCTAGAGCATGAGCCCTTCCAGGGCAGTGTGATACCATCTTCATCTTTGTGTCCTTGTGGCTCAAAATATGGGGTTCACAGTGTCCCTGGGTTTATATTACTAAGATAACCCAAATGGTAATTGGACTCTTCAGTTTTACCAAAATTTAATTATAAAAAACCCCAAAAAACTCAGACTACTTCTAAAGCAACTGAATTCAGTGGGAAGAAAAATGTATTTCTCTTTGAATTTGAAGTTATATAAGTCAAACTTCAAAGAACACCAGCACATTCTTTCATGCTGCGTATGTGTTTTTGAGCTGAAGAGCTCAAACCTTTGGTGCTCTGATCCTGTGTTTCCCTGAAACTGTAGCCTGGGAAATCAAACTTCACATTGGACCAAACTCTGCTATGTGTTGGTTATTGACTTGGCAGAGAACAACCTGATCAATAATTACCTGAAAGAAAATGCTCGTTTGATCTAAAAATGAAGCTCATGTTTTCATGATCAAAGCAGCTTCTCAAGGAGAATCATACCCTTGCATTGATTATGCTCCCACATCCTGATGCAGAGGCCTCCTGAAACCTTTCTCACTTGACTTTCAACGTGAGGCTCCTTCTCTTACGTTTATATTCTCTACCAGGCAATAATTGTGTGATGGAATATCTTTGTGTCTTAAGGGTCTTGTCTCCCTAGTCACACTCAAAGTTCCTTGTGTAGAGAGATACCATATTTTGTTAGTAAAGTTGGGTCAGATCCTATGCCGGACACGTTGTCCTTGTCAACTACAAAGTGTTACCCAATACTTCCTGGGTGAAATGTGCTTGCAATTCATAATTAAGTGATTGGTTGAATGTCTATTGACTGAATGAAAAATTGTTTATTGAAGTCAGTCTCATCGCAACCACTGGACTTCCCTCTTCACTGACAACCATGCCTGCAAAACTTGCATTACACACTCTAAACTCAACCAAGTGGTGACAGAAGTGATTGTTGGCTGTCCTCTGAATCAGTAATTTACATGACAGATTGTTCATTCTTTTCTCTCTTTGTTCATCTACTAAAAAAATGGTTTTTATTGTGGTAAAATACACATGTACATAACATTTACCATCTTAATCATTTTAAGTGTGCAGTTGAGAGGCGTTAAATACATCCATCATGTTGTGCAACCAACAGTACCATCCACCCACAGAACTCTTTTCATCTTGCAAAACTGAAACTCTGTACCCATTAAACAGTAAGTCCTCCCGCCCCCAACACCACTAGCCCCTGGCAACCACGATGTTACTTTCTGCCTCTATGATCGTAATTATTCTATGTACCTCATATCAGTGGAATCATATAGTACTTTTCTTTTCATGACTGATATTTCATACGGTGTATGTCCTCAAGATTCATCCATACTGTAACATATGTCAGAATTTCCTTCCTTTGGGTCTTCCCTGGTGGCACAGTGGTTGAGAGTCTGCCTGCCAATGCAGGGGACATGGGTTCGAGCCCTGGTCCAGGAGGATCCCACATGCCGCGGAGCGACTGGGCCCGTGAGCCACAACTACTGAGCCTGCGCGTATGGAGACTGTGCCCCACAACAGGAGAGGCTGCGACAGTGAGGGGCCTGCGCACCGCGATGAAGAGTGGCCCCTGCTTGCCGCAACTAGAGAAAGCCCTCAGAGAGAAACAAGGACCCAACACAGCCATAAATAAATAAATAAATAAATAAATAAATAAATAAATAAATTTAAAAAATAGGACAGGAAAGGAGGATAGATGGGAAATATTTAAAAAAAAGAATTTCCTTCCTTTATAAGGCTGAATAATATTCCATTATATGTATATACCACTTTTTGCTTATCCATTCATCTCTTGATGGACATTTGGGTTGCTTCCATGTTTTAGCCATCGTGAATAACATTGCTATGAACATGACTGCATGTTTACCTACTTTTTAGCTCAACAAAAGTCCAGAGTAATAATTCATTTAGAGACATGAACACCATAAGAGGACTGGGAAAAGCAAGAGGATTCATGAACAATTTCAGCCACTAGCAAATATCCTTCAAGCCATCTGTCTAAGCCAGTTCTAAACTCCATTGCATTATGTGTAAAAATAAAGTCGAATCTCCATTTTACTAGGTTAAAAGTCACTCAAGGGTTCCATACACTGATCAAATCTCAGTATGTTTTAGGATCAGAGAAATGTTTGCTAGAAGGGATATGCGAGACCATCAAGTTTAGTGATTCCCATTCTTGGCTGCACATCAAAATCGCCTGGGGCTCTTAATAAAAATACTGATGCATAGATCCCATTCCCAGAGATTCTGATTTAACTGGCCTGGGGGTAGGCATCAGTATTGTTCGAAGTTTTTCAGGTAACTAATGTATAGCTGGAGTTGAGCATCACTGATATAGCTCAACCCCTTCCTTGCCCCCATTTAGAGAGAGAAACGGAAATGATATGCTGAAAGTAACACAGAAATTGGTAGAATGATGCAAACAGGAATTTTAAAATCCCAAATCTAGTACTCTAAACCTTTTGAAACTTCTTTTTACAGTACTCTGCCTCCAATTCTCTTCTGTAGAAAGTGCAAAAATATAAAGTACTATCAAGTAGGTGATTTTTATTCAACCTAGAATAATTTAAATTGACATTAAAGGCAAACTGGAAAGTTTATTTTAGTTTTCATTTCAATGTCTGAATGGAAATGAATCCAAAAAATGAAAGAATTCCACCTATTATCAGAAATCTGCCAAAGGAAGAAAAAGTCTGTGTGTGCCTTGAAATATTATACACTACTAAAATTAAATAGATTAACCGGAGGCACAAAGTTTAAAGAAGAGAAGAAAACAGAGATGAAATAACAGGACTGATTCTAAAGATGATTCCATTCTGTTGTAAAAGTCAAGTAATGGAAACCTAAGAGGAAATACAAATGACCAATAAACGTATGAAAAGAGCCTCAGTCTCACCAGTGGTCAGGAAAATGGAAATTAAACTACAGCTTGATTTATCAGATTAGGAAAAAGTAAAAAATTGATAACATCCAGGCCTGGTGAAGACATGGGGAAAAGGGGAATCCAAGGCACATTGGGAACATGTGTTGCTTCCAAACAGTCTCTGAACAGGAACGAACAGAGTACCAAAGATCTTGGGAGAGGGAGTCCTTGGGAAAGATCTGTTGTTCTTCATTAACCCCGTTATTTTGCCTTCCACTCAGATTCTTGACAAAGAGAATCCCAAAGTGGGAGATCCTAGCTTTGGACCAGTCTTCTGTGGCTTTTTCAATGGTTCAGATACAGGAGACTTTAAATTCCTACTTTCAGCTTGAGTGAGTTTGAGTCCATTTTGCCACTTGCTATTGATGAGTCCACATTAATACAGAAAGTAGGCACTTCATGCAAAAGTTTCTTAGGGTGGCCTGGCTGCCGGGGCATATGTTCCAATGAACCCACTGAAGTTCTTCCTTAATCTCCTTGAAGCAAAATTTCTGTACACAAAGGACCCTAATTCTTTGTCTTAGGTCCTTGTGTAGTGTGTATGGATCAGCTCCTGAGAAGCTCAGCAGTGTTTGGGCTACTCTCCCTGTCATGGGCCCTTGCTCCCATCCAGAGCCCACTCCAGCAGTGGATCTCAGTGTTCTCAACTGGAGAAAGCAATGCTCACCCACTCCTCCATCCTGGATTCCTCATCACCGTGCAAGTCCATGAGTTCTATACTCCTGGGTGGTAACCTTCTCAATAGCTCAGTTGCTGGCTGTGTATCTCCCACCATTTCCTGAGTGCTTGCTGGTATCAGGACAGCACTTCATTCTGCCATATTCTCATTTTGTCCTCCAACAATCCTATAAGGTAGTTATTATTTTTATTTCTATTTACATATGAGAAGGCTGAGGTTTAGAGAGTTTAAATGGTAGTGATTATTTGTATTTCTATTTATATATGAGAAAGCTGAAGATTAGAGAGTTTAAATGCCTTTCATGAGGATACCTAGCTTGTAATTGGTCCTCTTTTTCTGATTCAGGAGTGTCACCTGCATGTAAAATAGTTTTGAGGAGTGAAAATATACTCTTCCACCAATTTCCTCTTTTAGGCGACACTGTATCTGAACACATCCCTGAGGAACCAGTTAATGTGTGGGATGCTAACCCCAGGCTGGTGATTCCAATGACTAATCCCTGAGCCACCTCCACTGAAGGAAGAAGCCTCTGCTGCCATTGCTGCCACCTGCTGGAAACTGGTCTCTCTGCCCAAGCTGATGTCAGGGCCATGCCACGGCCCTCCCTGGTGCTTTAACTTCCATCCATTGCACCCTCTCCTTCTTCTGGGACAATGGTAAAAACCTCAACAAGTTTTCCCCCATATATCTTCTTAAATTGGGGTCCCAAGGGCTGCCACCTATCTGTTCCCACCTTTTCCTATTGGGAGAAGAGAGAACAGCCTCCTTCCTCCTAGAGCAGAGCATTTGCTATCCTGTCTCATAGAGCTGGCCGGGAAAAGCAGGACAGTGCTCTGTGGAGATGGGTGAGACTCTGATCCCAGCGACATCCCCAGCCTCTTCATGTGATGCAATATGGTAACTCCTTTGACTTATGACACTTGGCACAGAGTTCTCCAATCAGAACTTCAGCAATCTCTCATGAATATGAATCAACAATGAAGACTTGATTATCAAAACTGATGTCACCCCCTTCCTCCCACTGACTTCAAACAAAGAATTTGGGTACTTTGTGTACAGAAAATTTGCGTCAAGGAGATTAAGGAAGAAAATCAGAACTTCAGTGGATTCATTGGAAGATGTGCCCTGGCAGCCCAACCACCCTAAGAAACTTTTACAACATGAAGTGCTTGCTTTCTGTATTAATGTGGACTCGTCATTAGCAAGTGGCAAAAATGGACTCAAGTTCACTTAAGCTGGAAATAGGAGTTTTTATGTCTCCTGTATACTAACCATGGAAAAAGCCACAGAAGATTGGTCCAAAGCCAGGAACCCCTCTCTGGGATTCTTCTCTTTGTCTCTAATCTCTGCCTCTCTCCGCAGGCTGGCTTCACTCTGTCTGAGTTCAGAGGTGCTAGTGAAGAGTTTGAAGGGAGAAGAGGATGGGCATGGAGAACAGCATCCCAAGCTCACATCCCCTCCCCTCCACAACCAAGGGGAAAACCTTCCCAGTGGCTCCACTTAGAAAAATCCTGGAGAAGGATTCAAATAGTCCTCTTTTGGATCATGTGACCATCTCTGAGAACTGGAATGGTGTTTGTTACCATAAGAAAGAGGAAGGAGTACTGGGCAGAAAATGAAAAATGGCCATTACCGTTCTACATAATGAATAAGTGTTTATAAGATTTACATTTATTTTGTTTAATTTTCATCATCAATTTTGTTTTAAAAAAACCACACATTTTAAATAGATTTCCATGGAGAGAATCCCAAAGGATAAAATTAAAACCACTGGAAATTAGGTCTTAACTTATTATCCATATTTTTCCTTTATCCCGTTTGTCACTATTTTTTTTTTTTCTTTTTTTTTTTTTGCTGTATGCGGGCCTCTCACTGTTGTGGCCTCTCCCGTTGCGGAGCACAGGCTCCGGACGCGCAGGCCCAGCGGCCATGGCTCACGGGCCCAGCCGCTCCGCGGCATATGGGATCCTCCCAGACTGGGGCACGAACCCGTATCCCCTGCATCGGCAGGCGGACTCTCAACCGCTGCGCCACCAGGGAGGCCCCGTTTGTCACTATTTTAATTATATGCTTATTGTATGATCATTTGATAATTGCTTGCCTGCTCGACTGGAATGTAAACTCCATGAGGGCAGGGATATCTTTATTCACCATGATTTCCTCAGCACCTAGAACATTCCTGGCATACAGTTGGCATCCGACACATCCTGTGAATGACTGAATGAAGAATCAACTCAACCTTTGCTAGACAACGTAAGGCAGCACCAGGTGACTCCAAAGTTAGAGAATCATAAGAAACAGCAACAGAAAGAAAGAGGAAATGAGATGAATGCCTGGAATTAGAAGATCCAACTAGGATTTCCCTGGTGGCGCAATGGTTAAGAATCCACCTGCCAATGCAGGGGACACAGGTTTGATCCCTGTCTGGGAAGATCCCACATGCTGCGGAGCAACTAAGCCCATGCGACACAACTACTGAACCTGCACTCTAGGGCCCGCGAGCCACAACTACTGAAGCCCATGTGCCTAGATCCCATGCTCCACAACCAAGAGTAGCCCCCGCTCCATACAACTTGAGAAAGCCCGCGCGCAGCAACAAAGACCCAGCGTGGCCAAAACTAAATAAATAAATAAATTTAGAAGGAAAAAAAAGAAGACCCAACTAGCCTCACCATTCATGGCCAGGAAATCCACAGAACAGAAATGGTAATACCAAAGAATAAAGGTCTAATGATCTAAACGTCAAAAATTTAAGATGGTCGTAAAAGAAAAAGGTTCAAAGTTCTAGCTAATTCTGAAAATTTTAACATTTACAGAAAAAGTTGACATTTATATTATGTGAAAAACAGAATTTGTTTAAAAAACCTACCACCTATCACTATATTTCTATTTGACCCAATTTTCAGATGGAAATATCATCAAGCCAGACATCCAGAGAGATCTCCTCATTGGCCTGTGTTTAATGGAACTACACACTCATGAAAACACACTGCTTGGGTACTTCTCTGGGTTGTGCTAAAAATTATGGCCTTTCAAAGACTCTCGATTGCACATGCTCTTGCCCTATGCACACTTTTTAATAAAACACGACTCTTTGAGCTTCTGTTAATTAAGCTCGCAGCTTCCGGTGACCTGGGCTTCCTGTGCCTGAGGCCAGGCCATGACACTGGCTCCCTAGCGTGGTTCTTAACACACAGAGAGAAGCAGATCTGGGGGAGAGGGTGCCACGCAGAGGAGGCTGTGGGCCCAGAAGTGCATTTGCCACGGTGGGGAAATGCCGTTCCACCTGGATGAGGGTCAGGGCCCAAGACACAAAGAAAAAGGTTGGAGGAAAAAGAAAAAAAGCATGCTCTGACAGGAGGAATTTACTTTTTCTTTAAATTTTTTCTAAGAAAGGTGGACAATGAGAAATTTTGAGGCTGATGGGTGCCCTGTAGGAAACCAAGACTTCTGTGAGATCAGGGGAGGGGCCCTGTCATATTGCGATTTATAGTAAGAAAGATATGTTTGATCCCATCCCTGACACGGGGATCCTCAAACCCTTGTAAATTCTTAAGTGACATGAGCACTAGGAGTATCTTTATTTCTAATGTGGTGACTCTGGGTGGGCTCCTGGATGGCTCCTGGATGGGGGCTGGTCACCAGAAAGACCAAGCCATGAGCAGAAGCTTGGAATTTTTAGCCTGGCCCCCAGTTCTCTAGAGAGGGGAGAGAGGCTAGAAGTGGAGTTAATAATTGATCATGCTACATGAGGAAGCCTCCATAACATAAAAGCCTACTCATATAAAAATAGTAGTCAGGGGCTTCCCTGGTGGCGCAGTGGTTGAGAGTCGGCCTGCCGATTCAGGGGACACGGGTTCATGCCCTGGTCTGGGAAGATCCCACATGCCGTGGAGCGGCTGGGCCCGTGAGCCATGGCCGCTGAGTCTGCGCGTCCGGAGCCTGTGCTCCGCGACAGGAGAGGCCACAACAGTGAGAGGCCCGCGTACCCCAAAAAAAAAAAAAATAGTAGTCAGGGGCTTCCCTGGTGACACAGTGGTTGAGAATCTGCCTGCCAATGCAGGGGACATGGGTTCGAGCCCTGGTCTGGGAAGATCCCACATGCCGCGGAGCACCTGGGCCCGTGAGCCACAACTACTGAGCCTGCGCGTCTGCAGCCCGTGCTCCGCAACAAGAGAGGCCGCGACAGTGAGAGGCCTGCGCACAGCGATGAAGAGTGGCCCCCGCTTGCCACAACTAGAGAAAGCCCTCGCACAGAAATGAAGACCCAACACAGCCATAAATAAATAAATAAATAAATAAATAAATAAATAAATAAATAAAAATAGTAGTCAGGGGGTGGTGGGGGAAGAGATGCCAGGTGGGTAAACATGTGGTGATTAGGGGAGAGTGGCAGCCTCGGGGAGGGCATGGAAAGTCTGCGCTCTTTCCCCACACCTTGCCCTATGCATCTCTTCCAGATGGCTGCTCGTGAGTTATATCCTTTTATAATAATCTGGTAATCTAGTAAGTAAAATATTTCTCTGAGTTCCATAAGCCACTTTAGCAAATTAATCGAACCCAAGGAGGGGGTAGTTGGAATCTCCAATCTACAGCCGGTGTGTCAGAAGCCCAGCTGACAACCTGGACCTGTGACTGGTGTCTGAAGAAGAGGAGGCAGTGGCGCGGGGAAGTCTTGTAGGATTGAGCCCTTAGACTGTGGGATCTGATGCTATCTCCAGGCAAATAGGGTCAGAAGTCAGAACTGAGATGAGTTGTAGGACACCTAGATGGTGGTTGAGAATTGCTTGGTGGTGTGGGAAACCCCACCCCACGTTGGAATTGGTACTAGAATCATCTTACCCCCCCTACCCCGCACGGAGAATGGTAATGAGACTCACACAGAGGGGAGGGGGCAGCGAGTGACCCCTATGACCGCCCCCAGCAGGAGGTTTCATGCCTCCCCTCAAGGAACTGGGATGACAGTCAGCATGGGCACAGGTGAGTACAGAGCCAGCGGTTTGCTGATGCTTTGTGACTTTGCCCTTCCTCAAACACCGGTCGAGTGGGCTGGCCAGAGCAGTTTCCCATACGAACCCACTTTCCTTCCCACTCTGCAACTCTCCCCCATAAGTTAAGGTATTTTCAACACAAGGAGTACCTAGCAGTTAGACTTCATTCCAAAAACAGGAAAAAATTGTGCAGTAAGGAGAAATGTGAGGAATTTATGCAATGAAACAGTTCTTGACTTTAGAAAGAGAAAAGGGAAAGCACCAACTCTTCTACATCGGCAATAAAATGGTCTTTGGGGATTCACGCAGCAAAGCAGAAAGAGCTCAGACCAGGCTTCAAAGCAATGGGTCTGGCACACGCAGCTGGGTGGCCTTCTGTGGTGGGTTATCCCCTGGTCCTGTTTCCCCTTCTGTAAAAGGATACCTAAGTTCTCTTCCAGATTTAATTTTCTAACTTTCATAGAAGTTTTTCAATTAAAAATGATAAAACTTGCTAACTGCATCATTGTTAGGATATTTTTCTACTTTTTACGGGAAGATATAGGGAGTATGTTCCAACACTGACGAGGGCATGAAATGGCTACGAGATTGTACTTGTCACATTAAAGCATCAACTCAGGGCAAGTTCTTTCAAAAGACACCAGTACTTTGTCACTCTTTCAATCACCCATGCTCCACTCACTTTCCCCTCGTGACCTTTATTCTTCCAGAAGCAGTTTTAAAGCTGCTTCTTACTCGAACCTTTTTTAAAGGACCAAAATATTTTTCCTACAAAAATCCGAACAGGATTTACTGAATGACAATTCTGGGTAAAGCACTGACAAAATAAATTTTTAAATTCAGTGTTGAGCAATGGTTTCCACCCACTTTGCAAACAATCATATAAGCAGTCCAGGGCATCTATCTTACTTTCCTTTTTCATTCCCAGGTCTCCCTTACCTCAGGCCCTAGGCTCCTCCCACTGAGTCGGGCCCCACCCATTGCACATGCGCAGCACGACACACTTTGCTTCCACCCTCCCATGTCTGTACTGACTGCAGGATAAAGTCTAAAGCCTTGACTCAACCCTGGGACACTTCCTCACTGGTTCACGTCTATCTGAGCAGCCCAGCTATTGTTACTCCCTTACTGATAGTCCGTGGTCCTGTCTCTGGGAAGATTCCCAGTTCTAGGCACATCCCAGACCCTTCCCACTTTGCTTATGCTCCTTACTGACTTGGAACACCTTCCCTCCTTTTCTCTGGCATTTGAATCCTACCCGTTTTTCAAAACCCAGCGGAGACCCCCCTTCCTCTGTGGAGCTTTCCGAGAACTCTGCATCTTGAAGGGCACTATCTTTACCTTGTAGAGTCCACTGCCTGATGAGCAAAAATGACTGCATTAGACTCGGAAGTATTCCCTCATGGGGCCGCGATTGCCTTCGCAGGGCTGAGTCCGCTTTTAGTCAGCACTTAAAAGCTTAAGGGCCCCCTAAAACACGCTCAGGTGAGACAGGAGTCAAAGTACAAAGGTGGCCTCCTGACTAGTCTCAACAGAAGGGGACTGGGAGGTGCAGGGTGAGCCAGCTTCCAGGGAGATGGAGAACCGCGGAAAGGGCCGGAGGCACCTTCTCTTACCATGTGTGGTCTTCTGAGTCCCGTCTACTTTTTACCACCTTCTCCCTCCCTCCCTCTCCCAATCTTTTTAGAGTAATTAGAAGGGGATGAGTAAAAGTTGAATTCCTTAAGACCTGGGTTTTTTCTCCAGAGCCTAACACAATTTAACCTTAATCCTTGCCCCAGTGGGTCCAAGTGAACTTTTGACCCAGGTATGAGCAAGGTCTCTGCAAGGAGATGTTTGGCTGAGGCCTGATAACCGAAACATTCAGAAGATGACTTGCCCAGGGTGATAATGAAAGTGATAACATAATTCATTTACACTGACTGAGCTCTTACCATGTGGCAGGCCCTCTTGTTTGTACCTTTCATTCATGCATTTAATGCTCACAGCAGTTCTCTAAGTTGGGTATTATTCTCTCCACTTTACAATGAGAAAATCTTTCATTTCCAAAGGTGAGTTGCCTTTCCCCAAGTTATACAGCTAGTGAGTGGCAAAGCTGTTTTTGTTTAGGGGAAGAACCTTAGCTGAACCTGCTTTACCATGAAACCAGAGGAGAGAAACTCACACACTTGCAGGAAGTAGAGTCCTCAACACGTTCCAGACTTCTCATATGGTACCTCTGGGATCTTAGGGCATCTCATTACCTGAAATATGAAAATGGCATAAGTTTAATTATTCATTTTCCATCACCCTTAATGAGGGAATTAACTGCCATGTGAAACAAAAGGAAGTAGTCTGACCTTCAGGCTGTCAGGAAGTGATAATTAACTAAAATCTCCACTCAGTGGAAATGGACAAATGAAATTGTTTCACTGCTCTTGATGCAAATGAGTTGACAGGGTCACTGACGGAAGTTACATAATGGAGCAGTGACAATGAAAAGATAAACATATGCCCAAAATAGACATTTTCTAAATTAGTTTGTTTACAGGTGCTCTTCAGGAGTTTCCAAAGGTCCCCCGACTCACTGCTGTCTTAGGGTTTTGAGTGTGTGTGTGGGGTTTTGAGTGTGTGTGTGGGGGGGGTTGAGTGTGTGTGGGGGTACAGGTTTCAGCGCCCTGGCTTGCTAGGAGGACAGGGGAGGGGAGGCTGTGTGCATGGGGGTGGGAATTGTCAACAAAAATAATCAATACATAATCAATGATAAGAACAGAAAAGAGTTTTATTTGAGCCAAACTGAGGACTAGCCCGGAAGCCCACTTCCCAGATTACTCTGAGAAACTGCTCTGAAGAAGGAGGGTTTTCAGCACAGGTTTATATCTTGTCAGAAAAAAGAACATTAAACAAGTCAGGGTTACATTTCTACAGTGTTTCAAAAATAAATAAATAAATAACAGGACATACACAGTGAGTCAGTATGGCCTTGGCACCTGGGAAAGGAGTCTTATCATCGAAGGAGTACCAGCATTGCATCCCAGGAAGAGGGGCGTTTAATCTTAAGTTTTAGCACGGACATTCTTTACTTCTGGTCAGTGTGCCGTTTTCTTTGGTAATTAAAGCAGATGTGCAATGTATGTTTGATAGGCCACAAACAGGCTGTTTTGGTTTAAAGTTTAAATTAAATCATGAATAAGCCAGAATGACTTCCCCATACCTCAATATGTGGTCATTTCTTTTATCAGGGTCCATTCAGTCTCAGATTTGAGGAGCATCAGGCAAGTGGAGACCTGTTCATCTCAGCCCCAGGACCAACTGATTGGTTTTTCATTACTTGGTTGATTGGTTTGACCAAAAATTACTGTGGGAATGATTCATGGAAGCATTCTGCTGCACGGCATGTAAACACAGCCTTCTAATCTAGACCTTCGCTATTAAAATGGTCACAGATAGCTGCGAATTACTACTGTTGTGAAACTCATGACTTCATCACAGCTTCTGGCCTAGCAGATGGAGCCGCGTTCCAGGCAGTGCTGCAGCGCCCGGCTTGTCCCCAGGCTTTAATGAGCACAGCTTGGTAGATGCGACACAGATGACAACATGGCATCCTCCTTGCCCCACTCCGTTCCAGAGTAACACATTTTTCAAAAGACCATCAAGCCTTGAAAGCCTCACACACGCTGCATGATATATAAATATATAACTGCCCCGAATATAGCACAATGAGTCGCTATTAATAACTCAAAGAGTCATGGAGATTCAGGCAGTCCAGTTCCTCTGCCAAAAGTTAAGAATGTTTGCTCAGTGCTTTGATTTTTTCTTTTTTTAAACTCTGTTCTCCATTTGCTACAGTACATTTCCTATTTAGATACTCCACTGAGTATATGTCAGACTTTATCTGTGACCTTACTAGGACATACCAGAGAATGCAGGATGGGAATGAAAAGCCTTTTAAAGCTACTGGGGCTTTCAAAATCGTGCCTAACAAACAGTTTCCATTTATCTCTACCATAGCAACCGTCACCTTTGCCTTATATGCAGAAATTGCTAAGGGGCAAGTGAAAAAACTCCCTAAGTTACTTATTTGATTATAATATTGTACTATTAACTGTTTCTTGAACGTTTACTATCTCCAGACACAGTGTCTCTATACACTGCTAAGCTTTGCATCAACCCTACAAAGTAGGTGTTATTCCTACTTTACAAACCAAGGCTCAGAAATTAATTAACTGCCCTGAGCTGACATGCAAGTGAGTCTCAGGGCTGGAATTCAAATTCAAGGCTCCTTGGCTTGAGCCATATGAAACTGCCAGTTGTCAATCATTTCTGACCAACAATGGTGATTTTATGGTTCAACCTACTACTGCAGGTTGTTGGCCCTGAAAGGAAACCTAGAATCTCCTTCTGACATCACCATTCATTTTATCAGAAAATTTTCCAATGCAGTACTGGGGGGAGGAGGAGGGGAATTGGTCAAATGATCTGTTTTTTTTTTTCCACCAACTATTATTACCATCACAAATAGAGACATAATATAAAACTGCACCAAAAAATGGCAAAGCCTGTCAAAAACTCTCTATTCTACTCACATTCCCTGATACATTCTATCTGAAAATCTCCACATGTAATCATGCTCATCAGACTTTTCCAAGCACTGAAATGATTTCTAGTATTTAAAAGCTAATGATGTTAAGATATAATTTTGATAGACCACACGTTTTAGTGGGCAGGTAGGCTATGACTCTATAACACATATACATCAAAAAGCTAATTTGGCAAGAGCAATTTAGTTTCTTGGGAATTACCTGAAAATCAATAGCATAGTGGCTTAGATAGGAGCTATTGTCTATGACAAATTATGTCTCTGCATTCTCTTAAAAATGGTACAAAATAAACCCAACTCTTCTTTTTAATTCACAGTTTTCTCCATTGATATAGTTAGAATGGGAAATATTAAGGTGGCTAATAGTAATTATTGCATTTAATATGTGATGGCTATGTTAAATGCATAATTGGGACGGTTTAGTGTCACAAGTTTGGCTCAAAAGGTAAATAATAAGAAAAGGGTCAATGAGTCTTAGACTGAGATTTCAGTCAGGAGATGAATCTCATTTTACTGAAGGGGAGACTGAGACAGAAGAAAGCCAAATAAATGACAGAGCCATTCAACTCATTGGTGATACCTCAATGACTAGCATTCAGTTCTCTTGACTTCTGAGTTAATGTTTTCCCTCCCTAAAATTATAGTCTGGCTCCACGTAATATTTCATTTCTCCTTATCTACATTTCTTTTCCTTGAAGACATCTGGAATGAATAATAACAGGTGTGCCTAACAAATTAATACATTAAAATGAACTCAATATCCTGGGTGATTATATTTTAAGATGGGATAAACTAGATTCTTTAGATTTGTTGAAACAAGATGATCAAATAACTTTAAAAGTAAATTCCTACGGATCTATTACCAGAATCCAAAGTCTGATTGTCCTTTCTCAGGGTCAGAAAAGATTTCCTTTCTATCTGACCCTTTCCGGACTCTCTGTTTACCTCTTGTATGGGAGGCATCCGATTTGAGATACTGGAGGATTTCACATGACTGAAGTTTCTGACTCAATATTATGAGTAGAAATCTGAACCATTACAAAGTTTACGATAGCTTTACCATATTACTTGTGAACCAAATGACACAACCAAAGGGGAGAAGTACCCTAAATAAGAGAATACCTACTATCCTTTTAGTATAATGATAAACATACAGAGAAAGAAAAGGAAAATAAGTATATTCATAGACGGATGGATGATTCAGCTGGTTTCTACATTAACAATGACTCATTCTGTAAAAATTGGCATGTTTATAAAATAAATCATATTATTGTACCAGAAAAGACAAGCACATAATATGCTAGAGAACCAAACATGCTCACAAAATAGTTTTCTTTCATTTCCATATATGACTTTCTTGAATGTTCTGAATATTACTCTGGCCTTTAATGACGTAGAAAAGGGGAATAAAATGTTAATGATTGTTAGAAAAAGCAGCCTTTTATGCATGCAAATAATTTTTCTAAAAGAGTATTTATGGATAGTACTGGATTCAAGGGTTTCTATTAATAATCCTTCATTGGCCTTAGGTCAACTCTGTGAGAATGGCTCCTTTTCCAAGGAAGGAGTGGACATTGCACAGTGTAGCCCTTCCTTTGGAGCCACTGGGTTTATGCACTGACACCTGCATTGATGAGAATGTGCTGAATGTCCTCATTGGAAAGTCAGCTTTATGACTGGCAGGTAATGGATGTGGGCTTGTGGATTTACAGGCCGAGGTTGGGAGTGCTCAGATGGAACAGGAGGTTGTGCTGGCTCAGAAAATCCCTTTCAAATGCCTAAATTGGCTCCTTTGATCACGACCTTGTGACTATGACTGGGTCACCTCTAAGTCTTCTTTTCGTGGGCTAAGTAAAGGCTAATACTGCTTTCGTGTCTTTCTCATGCTCTTCAAAGCTTTCTAGTAGGGCTCACAGAAGTCTAAGGACATGTGGAAGTCCAGATGGAGTAGCAGAAGGGAAAAGCAAAGTTTCTGAAAAGGTAATATCTGGATATTAGTTCCAACATTCTAAAAACATTCAAGAGAGATGGAGAAAGAATATTCGTTCAATTTATGGATATGACATGTATCCATCCAAATGAACGCTATAGGTGTCAGCCAGTGTCCTTAGGTGATATGGTGGGGACGTAATCCCTTTTTTTTTTTTTTTTTTTTTTTTTTTTTTGCGGTACGTGGGCCTCTCACTGTTGTGGCCTCTGCTGTTGCGGAGCACAGGCTCCGGACGCGCAGGCTCAGCGGCCATGGCTCACGGGCCCAGCCGCTCCGTGGCACGTGGGATCTTCCCTGAGCAGGGCACGAACCCGTGTTTTCTGCATCGGCAGGCGGACTCTCAACCACTGCGCCACCAGGGAAGCCCAGGCACTTACAATTTGATAGAAGAGTTTTACGTGTGTGGGCGCGCGGCGCAGAGTGTGGGAGGATAGGGAAAGGTTTCTGTGTAATGATAAGTAGCCCTTTTAGGCAGACAGAATGGTTGGCTACTGAGATAATAGAAGGTGCTCTGGGAAGATTCCTAAAATATATTCCAACCAATGCCCAAAATGATATCGGGAATTGTTATTCCTTAGTGCCTACTGTTGCCTTCTCACTGCACTGCTTTTCTAAAATATTACTGGAAAAGTCAGACAATTTGATAGTGGGAAAGTTTTTCAGATCATGTTCTTTCCTCACAGGAGAGAGAGGGGCCACACCAAAGCAGGGTGCCTGGGGAGAAGGGATCCGTCAAGAGATTGCTGGTTGCTAGGAGTCCAATCTCACTCGAATTAACTCAAATTAAAAAGAGGAGTTAACTGTAAAGATAAAACCGGCAACCTCACAGACATCCAGAGGCAGGTAACAAAGTCCAGCTGGACTTCATAGCGACCTAAGCTGGGAACTAGAATTTCACTGGGTCTCTATTCTCTGATTCTCTGTCTCTCTCTTTTTTTTTTTTTAAACTCTTTCTCTTTTGACTCTTCTCCTTGATTTTTAAGCATATCTAATGTCTTCCCTCTAAAGACTTGGCTTCCTCTGATTATTCATAATTTGGTTTTCAAGCAACTTTGGTTGTACTTGACTTTGGCGTGCACTGGTGCCAACCTCAGCCCAGACTGGACGTGAGCTCTGAGAGGGAGTCCACAACCATCGATTGTCGTTTCTGTCATTTGGCTCAAATTCTTGAGAGAGTCTGATCGTGCTTGTCCATGAGTCTGCTCCTGGTCTATTCAGATTGGGGCAAGGTGGACATGGGGTGGGGTCAGGGCCACTTAGGCTTGTCCTTTACAGCACAGGCTGTGAACAGCAGGAATCCTCAGGGACGGGAACTGGGGAGGAGACACAAGTGTCCCAAAGCATGTCAACCACTACTCCAGACCAAACCTTTTCCCCTCACAGTGTGGCAGTGGGCAAGCCTCACTTGCAGAGGGGCAGGACCTTGTCTGCTATGGCACAAAACCGAGTAGAACTGTGTTTGGAGCATGGATGAAAATGTGGTTTCTGAGTCTCCATCCATTTTCTCCCTCTACTACAAATTTAACAGAAAGTAAACTGCTGCTTCAACGGTGGCACTGCCATCCCTGTGAATGGGGCCAAGAGAATCTTTGGGTAAACAGAGGAGACAGAGCTAGATACTGA
Organism: Mesoplodon mirus; assembly: GCF_964341445.2. Taxonomy (NCBI): domain Eukaryota; kingdom Metazoa; phylum Chordata; class Mammalia; order Artiodactyla; family Ziphiidae; genus Mesoplodon; species Mesoplodon mirus. The sequence continues at coordinate 53,918,165 of NC_138987.1, read as the reverse complement.
GGTTCTTCTCATCCCTTCTTTCATTCAGTTAGTTAACCTTAGTAATCACCTGTTCTGTTCTGCCTTCTGCTAGAAGAGTAGGAGACCCTTATATACTCCAAAAGTTTATTTTATTAATGGCTCTTTGGGGTACGTGTTTGTTGACTTTCCACTGAATACAATCTAGATATCACCAGTGAGAAGTTCCCAAAATACTCTTGGAATCTATTGTACCTAAAAATTTCTAAAAGCAGAGTATTAATAAATATAGCTACATAAACAAGGCTTATTTCTGGTTCTGAAAACTGAGTTCAGTCCAGTGCCTGGAAAGAAAAACTAAGCAGAAAGACTAAAATAAACATAATATAATCCACCTCACTCCTGCATGGCTTTAATGTGAGCTTCCAGCTGGGAGGAAACTTACCATGTTTGCTACAGGCAGATATTTATGTCTGTTTTGAGTTTTAAAAATCTAGATTAAGAGCTATAAAAAAGAAGGAAGAGGGTGATCATTTAAGAAGTTGTAATTAAATTGTGTATTTTGAGGGATGTATATTCCATACCCACACTTATCTTTATAGACAGATGAGTTATTTTAGGTATTTCTAGTTGATACAGATAGTTAAAGACCTGAACTAGCCATCAGGGGACTTGGGTTCAGTGTAAGGTGTGTAAATGTGGGCAAGTCTCTTTCCTCCCATGATCCCCGCTTCTTTGTCTTTTTGGCTTATCCATCAAGTTATTAACAGTATCAACTGAGAGCTGAACGTTAATGCTCTTTGAAAACTGGAGAATACCATTCAGTTAGTGTTTGAATTTGACTGAGTAAATTCAGGACTTTATTGAAAAATCAGTATTACTGCTTGACCTCGATACTAAAGTTGTCTTACCCAAACTTACAGTCTATTTTTGGTGATTATTTAATCAAAATTCTATCTCGAATATATTTAAACCAGCATACTTAACTCACATAGTGGCTGCGTTGCAAGTTTATTTTTGAAAAAATATGCAGGAAGGAATAAAAAACACTGAAAAGGGTAAGTATATGGGTATTTATAAATTACTATTGACTGTACAAAACAATAAATGTCATTTTTTTTGTAGAGTAAAATCTATGTAGAACTAAAATGCAAAACAGGAAGAACAGAAAAGTCAGGAAGGGTAAACAGTTTAAAAGTTTTAAGGGTCTGATAATATCAGAGGAGTGGTAAAATAATAATTTGCATAATTCTGTAATCAATCAAGGATATGTGTTGTATCCTCTAGGATAACTACTCTCAGAACAAGAAACTAATGTATTATTTGTAAGTTATTAGAATAAAAACATTAAATAATTAAAAATTTTTGAATAATCTAAAAGAGCCCCAAAAATGGGGAAAAGGAACATAAAACAAAAAGAAAAAAGGAATATAAAAGGGAAGAGCCTAATAAAAAATGAAAAATAAAATTTTATCTAGAAAGCTAGTTATGTCAGAGATTATACTGAATGTAAATGAACTAAATTTGAAGTAAAAGACTATGATTGTCACACTAGATTAAAAAAACCCATATGCTTTAAATATAATAATAATGTTTAATGTAAAATAAAAGCCAAATAACACCAAGCAAAAACTAACAACAACAGAAAAAGCTTGTGTAACTCTACCAATATCAGGCAATGTGAACTTTAAGATAAGAAACATTATTAGAGATAAAGACAGACAGTTTATAATTGTAAATGGGGCTATCCAATAGGAAGATATTACACCTTCTCTATGCACTCAGTAGCATTGCTTCAAAATAAATCAAACCAAAATGGACAGAACAAAAAGTGAAAATGTTCAAATGAACATCACAGTGGGAGGCATTAACATATCTCTCTCAATATCAGGTAGGACAAGCCAAAAATAAAAAATCAGTAAGGATATAGAAGATATTAACAGTGCAATTAGCAAGCCTGATCTAGTTGCCATGCATATAACATTGCACCTATTAATGACCAATTCATATTCGTTTCAATTGTACATGGAACATTTATTAAAATCAATGTACTGTAATATAAAGTCTTAACAATTTCAACATGTTGACATATTTAAGAATATCTTCAGTGACCATCATGGAATTGAACTAGAGATCAATAATGAAAATAGAAAAAAACCAACTGCTAAAAATTAAACAATACACTCTAAATAATCCATGGGATGAAGAAGAAAATAGAAAATATTTTAAACTGAATAATTAAAAATACAATTCAAAGCTTATGGGAAGAATTAAAATGATGCTTAGAAGGAAATATATAGCCTTAAAAGCATATAGTAGAAAAGATAAAAGTCTTAAAATCAATGATTTAAGTATTAATCTCAAGAAACTAGAAAAAGAGCAGCAATCAAACCTAAGGAAAAAAATGATAGAGACAAAAACTGAAATCAAGGAAATAATAATCCAACATATAATAGAAAAAAATCAACAAATGCAAAAACTGGCTTTAAAAAGATTAACAAAATTAATAAAACCAAAACTGATAAAGAAAAGTAGAAAACCCACAAATCAGCAACAATAGCAATAAAAGGGAGGATATCATTATTGATTGCACAATAAAAGTATTCCAAAAACAACTTTATGCAGATAAACTTGACAATTTGCATGAAATAGACAAATTTGTTGAAAAATACATCTTACCAAAGCTGATAGAAGAAGAAATAGAAAATATGAATAGTTCTGTGTATGTTTTAAAAATTTGAACCCATTATTTAAAATCCATTCCCCAAAGAAAAGTCTAGGCCCAGAGAGCTTATCAATGAATTTTCCAAAAATTTAAGGAAAAATAGCACATGTAATTCTTCATGAAGACAGAAACAGAAGCAGAACTTCCAAACTTTTAAAAAATGAAAACAGCATGAACTTGATTTTAAAACTCTGACAGGCATCCTGAGAAAATTGCAAACCCATCTTTCTCATAAACATTATTTAAAAATTCTTAACAGAATGCTAGGAAATCAAATCCAGTGATATAGTAAACTGAGGACAGTTTAGTCTAGGTGGGCAAGCAGGTTTAACATTCAAATATCATAAACTCAGTTAACCACATTCATAAAAAGGAGCAAAATCACACGATCATATCAAATGCAGAAAAAGTATTTGATAAATTCAACATTTACTTGTGATGAAAAGTTTTAGCCAAGTAAGAATAGAACTGCCTTAATGTGGTAAAGAATATTTACAAATTACCCACAGCAAACATCATTTTCACTGAAAATTAAACTTTCACTGAAACCTTCTCGCTAATATTGGGACTGGGTCAAGAATGGCCACATTGTAACTGGAGGTCTAACCAGGGCAAAAGGCAAGAGGAAGAAATAAAAGTCATAGAGATTGAAAAGGAAGAAATAAAACTGTCATTTCCAGACAGTATGATCATGCACATAGAAAATTTCTAAAAAAATCTACAGACAAATTCTTAGAATTAATAAGAGAATGTAAGAAGGACACTGGATATAAAGTCAATATACAAAAATTAGTTGCTATAGACTGAATGTTTGTGTTCCCTCCAAAATTCATATTTTGAAATCCTAACCCCAAAGGTGAGGGTATTAGGAGATGGGGCCTATGGGCTCTGCCCTCATGAATGGGATTAGCACTCTTACAACAGAGTCTCCAGAGGGATCCCTAACCCCTTCCACAATGTGAGAACACAGGGAAAAGCCATTGTATATGTATGAAGAAGATGGCCCTCACTAGACACCAAGTCTGCTGGCAGCTTGATTTTGGACTTTCCAGCTTCCAGAATTGTGAGATATAAATTTATGTTGTCTATAAGCCACCGAGTTTATGATATTTTGTTATAGCAGCCTGAGCTGATTATGACATGAGTCACAGTTGTATATACTGGCAATAAACAAATAGAAAATAAAACATTTATAATAGCATCCCAAAACTCAAACACTTAGAAATAAATCTCATTAAAGATGTACAGGACCTCTAAACTAAAAATTACAAAATATTATTGAGAAAAAATAAAGGAGAGACAAATAAATGGACTTGTTATGGATTGGATGACTCAATATTGTAAAGATATAAGTTCTCTCCAAATTATTACATACTTCTATGTACTTTCAACCAAAATCCAAACCGTGGGATATTTTTCCCAGAAATGTACAAATCAATTCTAAAATACATACGGAAATGCAAAAGGCCAAAAACAGCCAAGGTATTCTTGAAGAAGAACAAATGTGAAGGACGTATACTATATCAGGAACTATTAATATAAAGCTAAACTGTGTGATACTAGTACATGACCAGATAACTGTCCAATGGAACAGGCCCACACATATATGATCACATGATTTATGACAAAATGACCATGCAATGAAGTAAAGGAAAAAGGTGGTCTTTTCAAAAAATTGTGCTGGGTCAGTTGGATATCCATATGGGGAAAAAATGTCTATTGACTTCTACCTCACTTTACACACAAGAATCAATTCCAGATGTGTCAGTCCATTCGGGCTGCTATAACAAAAATACCATAAACTTTGGTGTCTGGTGAGGGTCTGCTTCCTCATTCATGGATGGTGTCTTGTTGCTATGACCTCACATGGCAAAGAGGATAGGGATCTCTCTGGAGCCTAAGCATCTCCCAATGCCCCACCTCTTAATACCATTACCTTGGGGGTTAAGATTTCAACATATGAGTTTGGGGCAGAACACAGATAATCAGACCATAGCAAGATGGATTGGAGAAATAAACTGAAAGATAAAACAATAAAGCTTTTAGAGGGAAGCATCTTCATGACCTTGGACTAGGCAATGCTTTTTAAAATAAGAAATAAAAAAAGAAGGAAAATAAAAGAAAAAAATTGTGATAACCTTGACCATATTAAACTAAGAACTTAGGTTCACCGAAAGTGAGTAAAACAGCAACCTACAGGGTGGGAAAAAATGTTAAACATATATATTTATAGACACTTAGGTAATATATATGATAAAAAAACACAGATCCAGAATTCTTAGAAAGCTCCTACAAACTGATAAGAAAAAAATGGACAGTTCAACAGCAAAATGGGCAAAAGACTTATAAAAGAGGATATGTAAATGGCCAATATACATATGAAAAATTGACCCCGAGTTTATTAGTCATCAGGGAAATGCAAATTAAAGGCACAATGAAATATTAAGACTACCCACCAAAATGGTTAAGGCGAAAAAGATGGAGAATAGTAAGTGTTGATAAAGATGTGGAGGAATAGAGGGCTTCCCTGGTGGCGCAGTGGTTGAGAGTCCGCCTGCCGATGCAGGGGACATGGGTTCGTGCCCTGGTCCGGGAGGATACCACATGCCGCGGAGCGGCTGGGCCCGTGAGCCATGGCCGCTGAGCCTGCGTGTCTGGAGCCTGTGCTCCGCAACGGGAGAGGCCACAACAGTGAGAGGCCCGTGTACCACAAAAAGAAAAAAAATAATGTGGAGGAATAGGAATTCTCATAAACCGCTTGTGGGAGAATACTTTGGTACAACCACTATGGAAAACTGGCAGTTACTGCTAAAGTTGCATATGTGCATAACCTGTGATCCAGTGAATACATTTCCAGGTTATACCCAATAGAATTTTGTGCAGATGTTTATCCAAAGACATGTATTAGAATGTTCATGGCAACAGTACTCATAATAGGCAAAAACTGGAAACTACCCAAAAATCCATCAAAAATAAAATGGTTAAATAGTGATATAGTCACACAGTGGAATACTACATAGCTGTGAGAATAATCTACTACTACATGCAAAAATATGGATGAAACTCTCAAGCATAGAACTGAGCAACAAAAGCCAGACAAGAAGAGTATATATTCCATGTATACAATGTATCTGAACAGGCAGAACTAATCCAGCAGTCATGAGAGAGGTTATCGTTGGGCATTTAGAGACTGGAAGGGAACATGGGACCTAGTGGGTGCTGGTAAATGTTCTGTTCCTCGATTTGGGGGACTTTGCCCTTGTTTTGTTAATCCTCTTCTGTATGTGCTACATGATTCTTATCTCATGACTGTGTTTGCCGGAACTTTTCTTTTTCCTTCAAAATGGTTGGACAGAACTCAATTTCTGCTTATGTAATTATTCAGTTTACTTCCAATATGCATATTTACCATTATGTTTTATGGAGGTTCTGCAAAATGCCTGCTTCTCAGGATTATTTCTGGATACTGACTTTTTTTCTCCAGGTAGCTCCGCAGCTTTCTGAGAACTCTTTCTGATGAGTTCTGTGTTCTTTGTCCATCTGCCTCTCTTCTGATCACCATTCTGCCTTATTTATTGTTGTTCTGCCTTTGCTACTCTGTTACTGTACTGATGAAGAAAGAGGGAGAGATTATCTTTAATAGGAAGAGTAATTTTCTGATTGGAGCAGAGTCATGACGTCATTGTATTTCTTGTAATAACTTCTTGTGTAATTTAAGATTTCACTGATTAACTGCTTGGCATATTCTGCCCAGGTATGACAGTGCTGTGTCCAGCCAACCTGAATATGTGGACTTGTTGGCAGACATACCTCTCCTGTGGCCATGGATTTGTCATGATTGATACCACTAAACATTAAACTCATCAAACTAACTACTCTTCTCTTCTATTTCACACTCAGTCAATTTGTTTGTGATTATAAACTTGGCTTCCCAAAGCTTCTTATAGGCAGAAACTATGATTGGGACCATATCAACTTCTGATCCACTTGATTTTTGCTTTAAATTCACAGGTAGGTATTCTTTTGGTTTTTATTATAAATCTTTCTCCACAAAACAAATTAACTCTGGGACATCAAAATATCAAGCTTGGACCTGCCAACCTGGGCTATGTTGATGCTTTCAAGGTAGTCCATCTGGAGAGCCCACCATCCAGCTTTCCTCCCCAGATACACCCTACAAACAAGCAAACAAACACATCTGATACTCATTGTGTCAATGTTATTCTGCTTATGAAAATAGAACTAAGGTGCTCATGCCTTCCCAGCAGAGGAGATTTAGGAAAGAGGAGTTCAGATGTCCAACAGTTCTCATAAATATAATTGAGTAAATAAAAAATTCCACTTTGAGAGAAATGTGGACAGCTGCCACAATAGCATGTTTTTCCATCATCCTGCTGTTTCTATAAAGTAGGAAATGTCAGTGAGCAGACTCATCCTCCAGCAACTTGTTCAGATTTGCACCTGACCTCTTCTACATAACAGCTTCCAAGGAAAGCTTCCTCAGTTTCCTACCATGCATTTCTATCACAATGCAAGAGGCAAGCAGCAGCATGTCAAAACTGCTCTCCAGAGAGAGTGATTATTATTATTATTTATTTTGTTTTTCCCTGTAGTTCAAAACCCCTTTGGGTACCCTCCAGTGTGTATTGACATTGCCAGTCATCTCTGCTAACTAAAGGTCTTCACCCAGGATGTTCTCCACAGCCTGCCAGCTTCAATTCCCCTGGGGCTTTGGGCAGCCCAGGCATGCAGACTGGCGGCTCATTCCCATCTGCAGCAGCTAAGAGTACCATGGAGAGTAAGGCAGGGCTGAGCGAACAACAGGTTCTCCAAACGAGGACCAAATGAAGACCTGTTGTGCTCTGGTACAGCCCAGCTCAGGGGAGCCATATAATTAGTACAAACATCACTGTGGTGAGACACCTCTCCAGATCTGTTTATTTTGTACACAAACCTAGCTTCGGTTCCATTAGGTTCAACAAATATTTGTTAAACATCTGTGCTGTGTTAGGTCACATCCAAGCCACAAGAGCAATAAGGATGAACAACACATGAACAGGACTCACTGTAATACTCTTCTACAGCTTTATAGTTCCCAAAGCACTTTTCACATGTCTCATCTCCATCGGCCTCGTGAACTCAAATAGAGCCTACACGGGTACTGCATTTCCATTTCACAATTGGGAGACTTCAGAGTCTGAAAGACCAGGTCAACTTCCCTAAGGTCCCACAGTTAGTAAATGTAAGTTCTGGCACCAGAACCCAGAGATATGATTCTTTATTCAATGCTCAATTTTACCACATTGCCCTTTTTTTTTTTATACATTGCCATTTGGCATACAATTAGAGGATGTTTCAGACCCTTTGCACATGTCAGGAGAGAGATGCTACTTTCCTTGCTTGTTATTCTCCATTGTGAATGCCGTGGATAAAATGAGCCAGAAGGATTCATATTATTGTTGCTTAATTCTGAGAGTTCATTTTCATCTCCGACTATTCAAATAGTTTCTCCTGAATTATGTTTTTATTTGCATCCAATTCATTCTGTTGAATCAGCTACTTGGTCAACCAAGAAATGGTTGACCTAAAACTAGAAAAAGTAAGACCTAAAATTCTGCTTGTATTGGAATTTTCAGTGCCCAAAGTACATATTTTCTGTTGCAAATATTTTAGCTCTTGGTAATATCCAATTTGAAATTGAATTATATACTGTCTTATATCCTGTAATTATTCTAATAACACTACAAATTCCTAGAGGAGAGCAACCATATCATGGGTCTGGGAGTGTGGCCAGAACTAACAATATTTACTGAATGGAATTTAAATTATGGCTGACCCTTCTACTCTCTAATGGGAAGCATTAGAGTTAATGGTTGAGCAGAGATCAGAGAGAGGCAGACTTGGGTGACAGATATGGTTCTACCACTAATCTTGGGCAAGTTATATAAATCAACTAAACCCCACTGCCCTCATTAAGATGGGGATGTTAATGGCCATCTCTTAGGACCCTTGTAAAAATTAAATGAGAAGCCTGGTAGATGGTGAGAATGAATGTTGAGTCTTATTATCAAGCCCACTTCCTTGGATGTTTCCAGAGGTCCTTCTGCCTTTCCCCATTTGAATACAATGTTTCTTTCCACGAGCACAGACTGAAAGGTCAGAGTTCCAGAGCCAATTACTCACGGAGCATTCACCAGAGAGGGCCTTGGATTTGCTGAAAATAATTGAATTAGTATTTGCAACAGTGCTGGTTATATAATAAAGTGTTTATTATTTTCTCTCTCAATTTTATGTTACTCTATTTTGTGTAAATGTTGACTAGCAAATAATGATTGCTTCCAATCAGATAGTTCCATGAATAATCAAGTATCACCTTAACAAAGGTATGATAAATTAATTACTGCTACAGGAAATCATATTTTTTAAAGGACATAAAACTGGAGTCTGAATGCTTCATCTAGTTCTCTAAGCTGGGTTTGTTAAAAATTATCCATATTTTTCAGAGAAAGAAAATTGGCCCCAGTTTTGAGAGATATAACAGCATTTAAGAATTCAAATAGACGATCCCTTCAGGCTAATAATAAGCAAAGTGAAACTTAGAGCACCTACCATTTATGACCAGTCATAAAAGGAACCACAATGCTAGATGCATGGCTTTAAGACTGAATTTTATAAAGCAAATTTTCATCTGCTTATTTCATTCCTATGGCTGAGAATTCAGAGTACTTAAAAAATAAAAAAAGAAAGAAAAGAAAGGTCTGCTTGTTTCTCTTGTTACATAATTATGACAAAGAGAAAACCATCCTTTTGCAACATTCTCGGGCTCCTCACAACAACGGATTTATTCTTTCAGCAAAAATAAATTTACCAGTAAGATTATAAATGGCATTCTCTGATTCTTTACAGTTTTTCTGTATATTCCACTTTTCCTACAAGGAATGCATAGTACTTTTAGGATTAGGAAAAAAGGTTTTTAGTTGTTACTTTTTTGTTGCTTCTCATTGAAAAACCAATGGTGGTATGGGGCAGGGGACCATGCTCCTTACAAAGGCTGGTCTAAAAATGTTTTGTGAGAGGGAAGGATTCACAACTGCTGGGAACTGATCGCAACCGAGGATGTTGAGTTGCAAACCTGGGAATATGGACAGCTGGCCAACAAGAAATATGTGAGTGACTATATGTGCCTCATTCTAGTAAGACTTGTGAGCTACAGTAGCACTTGTGTATTGCTAAAATTCTCAGGCTAAAGAATAGTGCCCGGAACATAGCAGATGCTCAGGAAACATTTGCCAAATAAATGACAGTTGTGCTAAGAGGGGACAGCAATTATTATCTCAAACCAGGGGAAATCAGAGTCACTTCCTGCCTGAGAAGCCAGAAGAGGGTTTGTTCTCTAAAACTAGAGTTGCTGAATATTAAGTAGTAATCACAATAAAGAAGAAACATTGAGGCACATGACTTAGTCATCAGTAACTTTAAACAATGATAAGTTGTCTCTGTGATTTTTCTTATCACAAAAGCATTGCAGAAAAATAGAAAATGCAGATAAGAGAAGAAAAATTTTAAAACCACTGTTATGATAGGTATATATTCTTTCAGATTATCTTTGATGCATACATATAATTAATATACATGTGTATTTTCTTTTACAAAAATTGGAAGAGCACTTTTTTGGTAATTTTTTATTTTTATTTTTTGTGGTACACGGGCCGTTCACTGTTGTGGCCTCTCCCGTTGCGGAGCACAGGCTCCGGAGGCGCAGGCTCAGCGGCCATGGCTCACGGGCCCAGCCGCTCCGCGGCATGTGGGATCTTCCTGGACCGGGGCACAAACCTGCGTCCCATGCATCGGCAGGTGGACTCTCTCAACCACTGCGCCACCAGGGAAGCCCTTTGGTAATTTTTTGTTATGTCACCAGATACTTCTCTGCCACATTATTTTTAATGACAATATAGCACAATGACGGATGCATGCACTGTCATTTATTCACCCACATGCCTGTTGCACATTAAGGATACACTTTTTTTTTTCCTCTGAGAAATGATGCTGCCCCTTCATGATCGAATACTTAGTAAATTAAAGTGACGTCTCAACTGTAGACAACTTGCCCTCAGTTGCTTTTCCTGAAGCAGCCATGAGACTGACATCATTGGGGAGAAAGGAGGAGTCTGTGTCTGCCCGGTGCAGCGATAACTGACCCAGAGGAAGGAACTAAACCCAGATTGGCTCTAACTGGTTAGTACCTGTGTTCGTATCGTCTGTCTTCCTGGGGCCTGGGCAACAGGAGACAGGTTGTGATCAGAAAATCAGATTCATTTTTTGAAGTTAAAAGGAATTTAAGAAACCATTGTCATATCCTTAATTGATTCTTGGGTTTTATGGAGAGATGAAAGCAGTTTTGCCCAAGACTAGAACTTAGATATCTTTAGCTCAGGAGACTGCTAGGTTTCTATAATCACACAGGGGCTTGATACTTTCATAATTGAAGACTCTGGACAAATGGGACTTCCGGCCTCAAGGCTGACAACGGCAGGGGCAGATGCCCCATGTCTAAGCTCAAGTGCAACTAACCCAACTATTTCAAGACTTTCAAAGGGATGATCCCAACTGGTTCTACAACCTTTAGCCAAAAAAACCCATGCAAACCTTGAAAACATTATGCTAAGTGAAAGAAGCCAGGCACAAAAGGCCACATCTTGTATGATTCTATTTATATGAAATGTTCAGAATAAGCAAATCCATAGGGACAGAAGGTAAATTAGTGGTTGCCAGGGGCTGGGAGGAGGGGAACTGGGAGTGACCGCTTAATGGGTCCAGGGCTTCCTTCGGGAAGTCATGAAATTATTCCGGAGTTAGATCGTGGTGATGGTTGCACGACATTAACCACTGAATAGTACACTTTCAAATGGTCAAAACAGTGAATTTTGTCTATGTGAATTTTATTTCAGCTAAATTAAAAAGAACAACAAAGATTCTATCCAGTCTACGTCCATGAAGACAGGAGATAGAAAGAGCAGGTGGGTGAATGGTGATTGCTTGAAGAGTTGCCCCACTGTGGGCTGTCCCTGGGGAGGGTATGTGGGTACTTCTTTCATGTTCCATCTCCACTCCCTGCCCCATTTCTAGCCTATGGAGCTTCCAAAGAATCCAGCCACAAGGTGACACATGCCACCTGGAGTTGAGAGCACAGGGGCTGGAGCTCAAGTCTCCATACAGCCAGAGACATAGTACTGGGTTCGAGATCTGGTTCTACCTTAAATCTTGGGCAATTTACAAAAACCAGCTGGAACAGGTCAAAAGGCTGTTGCAGGAGTGGAGTGCACTTCCAGAGCTGGTGAGCAACGTTATGTTTCCTGCGGGCCTAGGCTGCAGTCACATTGCAAAAACCCTACCAAAAGTACTGCCCCCAGAGTGGGCTCTCAGCAGAAAGCTTCTGCGTGCAACAGTCAGGCTCCTGCAGAGCTAGATACTCCTGTGAGCTGTCCCTGAAGAACACCCGATGTGTTCCAAGGTTAAAAAAAGAGGCAACTTACATGAAAAGATGCTCAACATCACTATTAGAGAAATGAAAGTCAAAACTACAGGGAGGTACCACCTCACACTGGTCAGAATGGCCATCATCAAAAAGACTGCAAATAATAAATGCTGAAGATGGTGTGGAGAAAAGGAAACCCTTCTACACTGTTGGTTGAAATGTAAATTGGTGCACCCACTATGGAAAATAGTATGAAGATTCCGTAGAAAACTAAAAATAGAGTTGCCATATGATCCAGCAATTTCACTCTTGGGCATATATCTGGAGAAAAATATAATTCAAAAAGATACATGCAGGCTTCCCTGGTGGTGCAGTGGTTAATAATCCGCCTGGCAATGCAGGGGTCACGGGTTCGAGCCCTGGTCCTGGAAGATCCCACATGCCGCAGAGCAATTAAGCCCGTGTGCCACAACTACTGAGCCTGTGCTCTAGAGCCCACATGCCACAACTACTGAGCCCGCATGCCACAACTATTGAAGCCTGCACGCCTAGAGTCCATGCTCCACAACAAGAGAAGCTACCACAATGAGAAGCCCGCGCACCACAACGAAGAGTAGCCCCCACTCACCGCAAGTAGAGAAAGCCCACACGCGGCAACAAAGACCCGACACAGCCAAAGATAAATAAATAAAATTATTTTAAAAAAAAGATACATGCACCCCAGCGTTCGTAGGAGCACTATTTACAATAGCCAAGATATGTAAGCAACCCAAGTCCCCATCAACAGATGATTGGCTTTAGAAGATATGGCATACACACACACACACACACACACACACAATGGAATATTACTCAGCCATAAAAAAGAATTAAATAATGCTATTTGCAGCAACATCGATGGACCTAGATATTATCATACTAAGTGAAGAGAAAGCCAAACACCATATTATATCACTTATATGTGGAATCTAAAATATGACACAAATGAACTTATCTATGAAACAGAAACAGACTCACAGACATAGAGAACAGATTTATGGTTGCTAAAGGGGAGGGAGGTGGGGAGGGATGGACTGAGAGTTTGGAGTTAGCAGATGCAAACTATCAATATTATATATAGAATGGATACACAACAAGGTCCTACTGTATAGCACAGGGAACTATATACAATATCCTGTGATAGACCATAATGGAATAGAATGAAAAAGAATATATATATGTATAACTGAATCACTTTGCTGTACAGAAGAAATTAACACAACATTGTAAATCAACTATACTTGAATAAAACAAATTTTTTAAAAAAGAGGCAACTTTAGATTGGTGTCCCAACTATACCTGATTACAGGAGGCGTGCTAGAATCAAATGAGACACAGAATGTGAAAGCCCCTCATAGCATATAAAGTGCTATTAAAGTGTTCATTATTAGTAAAAATGACTCCAAATCATCAGACTAGTGCTGTAACAATTTCTTGTCTCATATACCTAATTCCTTACATCTTTGATTACAAACTGAGAAATTCTGGAAATCATAGGGCTAGAAAATGCCCTGGGATTTCATCTACTCAAATCCCTGACCCAGTCAGGAGTTACTTCCAATCCCAGCCAGACACTCAAAGGACCACACATGCCTGAGCACACTAGATTCAGAATCACATCAAGTGTCAATTCACTTTCTCCTATCCGTTGGAGTCATTATTGAATGGTCAAAAAAACCAATAGATTACGCCATGTGGAAAAGACCAGAGAAATATCTATGTGTCCTATTTTAAACTCCTGAGAAGGCAACTCAGCCATCTGTCTTGGCAACCCATTGCAGGCTGGAACTACCCTGTCAAAAACGTCTCTCTTCTGTTTAATCTAAATCCTTCAAGTGGAGCTTCAAGCTAATTTTGTCCCATTCCATTTTCAGATAATTTGGAACACAGTTGTTTACCATCTGCGTTATAGGATTATACAATGTCACAGGGTTTTGGTGAGCCGTAAACAAAATAATGCATGTAAAACACAGAGCTCAGATCTGGCACATAATAGCCCAATACATATTTATTTATTATTACCATCATTATATATATTAGGACTCTTTCAGTCACAAGTGACATCAACACAACTCAAAATAATTTAAGCAAAGGAGGAGGAGGAGGGGGGGAGAAGAAGAAGAAAAAGAAAAAGGATGCGGGGTGGAGAATGTAATTAGAAAGGAAGTAAAATTGTGCAGTGGCCTTCAGGCACTGCGGGATCCAGGACTTAAATAATGTTCACAGGGCTCGTCTTTTCCTCTCTTCTGTTTTTCAGAAAAGCTTTTTGAAGTATAAAGAGCAGGAGGGCAATGAGTAGATTCAGGTCAGGTAAGCCTAGAGTAGGTTCTCCATTCAGCAGTTGATTCATCAAAAATTCGTTCAATGACAATCAAGTGTCAAGCAGGGTTCCAGAAGCTAAGAAAAGAGCAGTGTCCAAGACATAACATTTCACCCTTGTGGAATATACCTTCGAGTGGGAAGAGTGGATCTGGTAGAAGAAGGGGAAGGGATGCCAGAAATATATAAAGTTATCCTCCACAAAGTAAGGTCTCACCTTATACCCTTATTACAGTCAACTCTTAGCTTTCTCTTCACCAAGCCAAGTAAACCCATCCCTTTCAAAAGTCTTTTCCCCTTGGCAAATGTGCAGAATCCCAAAAATCAGGTCTCTAAATAGATAAATAAACTTGCCTGTGGATCTGAGTGCATGTAGTTTATTTAGGCTGTGTAATCTTTGCATAATATTTCTAAGATGTGCCTTCAGCCCTAATAACATTACCATTCTGTTTCCTTTTTTGAAAGTCACTTTTTAAAAATAATTAATTAATTCATTTTATTTTTGGCTGTGTTGGGTCCTCGATGCTGTGCGAGGGCTTTCTTTTAGTTGTGGCGAGCGGGGGCTACTCTCTGTTGCGGTGCATGGGCTTCTCATTCCAGTGACTTTTCTTGTTGCGGAACACGGGCTCTAGGTGCGCGGGCTTCAGTAGTTGTGGCGCACAGGCTTAGTTGCTCCGCCGCACGTGGGATCTTCCCAGACCAGGGGTCAAACCCGTGACCGCTGCATTGACAGGCGGATTCTTAACCATTGCACCACCAGGGAAGCCCCTGAAGTCACTTTTCTTTTTAGACTATTTTCCTTTTAAATATAGGTCTTTCTCCCACTTTCATGTTTTCCTTTGAATAGGATGTTAGTTATTTAGTAAAATACTGCGAACACCTGGTCATTTATTAGTAATTTAAAAAGTATACCTCTGAGTAATTTTAACCTATATCTCTGTGTTAATCATTCTAACTGTAAAAATGAAGGCATGGAGACCAAGTTTTTTTGAGAACCCAAGGAAGTGTGGCGTAAACTTTAGAAAATCTCAACCTCTTCCTCTCCCCTGGGAGCTCGCAGTAAGGAATGCGTTCCTGAAGCATTTCAGGCTGTAGTCTTATGATAAACTTCAACTTTTCATAAAACTGAAACTAATCTGAATCAAGCTGCTCTCACCTGAAAAATCTTAATTTACCAGTGCTATTTCAGATTCAGCCCACAAAAAGCCTAACTAAATTAATGATGCACACAATTCTATTTAAATTTGGCGCTGGCCTAGCAGATCTGTGCTACCACATGAATCCATTCATGGACAATGTAGAGAACAACTCTCACTAAATTCACCGTACCGCAAGTGGATGTGCGTGGGAGGGGGGGCAGTTGATTGTCTACGTCATCGCTTCTATTTTTAAAGTAATATTACAAGTTATGTGCCCTGCCCCCAACTGTTGTTCTCAATTTGGTCCTTTTTTCAATGTCCCCCTCCCTTCTGCTTTGGTTAATATCTCGTCAGCGCAGTAATTTATTTCTTGTTAATCCGGATATAACGGCTAAATGGGTCAGTCGGCTCAGTCAAATCCCATCGTTAAAACTGATCTCGGAATCAACCAAAAATGGAGTTTTAATCGAAAAGCTCATCAGCTCCACTCCCCTTCCTCCACCTCATTTTGCCTGGTCTTGTCACCTGGCCTTGTCCACCCTGCTTACAACTTTCCTAGCCTGCCTCTCGCGAAGGGATGAAGAACCTCCGCGCAAGACACCCCTTCTGTCTGGGATCAGTCCTTGTCCGGCGCGAACACATTTTGGAAAAAAAAAAAAAAAAAAAGTCTGGCCCTGGGATTTTTTTTTTTTTTTCCTTTTTCTTTTAAGCTGAATACTCTTATCTTTGACTTCCAGGCGGAAGGTCGGCTCCAACCCTTCTTTCCTGAGCTTCTCCTTCGCGAACGGGGGAACCATCCCTGATGCTTCCTCCTGATTTAGGAAAGGGATAGAACTTTCCCAGGGAGGTGTGGAGTCCCCGCTGCGCTTTCCCGGTTCCTTTCCCCTAGAAGAGATCCTGTTGCACCGGAGGGAACGTGCCCCATTTCTCTGCGCCACCCCCCCCCCCGCCCACCAAATGACGGCGGAGACGGAAGGCATCTTCTGTGTTTGTTTTGTAAACCTTTAAGACCTACTGCACTTAGCGCTTTGCAAGCCCCCTTAGCCTTCGCCCAAAGCAAGCCGTAAAGTGGTCGGGGAGCTCAGCGGACTGGGTGGGAGAGGGAGGCGACCTGCGCTGCCGCGACGAAGTGGGTCTTGAAGGGTGCGACCTCTCCCTCCGGGGCTGGGCGTGTCCCTTAACCTCTCCCAACCCTATCACCCTGCTGACCCCGGCTGTGCTCGCGGACGCGACTGACAAGAGTGCGCGAGCGCGTCCTCACCCAGGGGGACGCCGGCCCCGGCCTCAGGTGTCGACCCCCGCCCCGCCCGCGCGGCCGCTCTCCCGGGACCCGGGAGTGGGGGGAGGGTGGTGGAGGCGGCAGCGGGGCTGCCGGGTGGGAGCGAAGGGGGCGCCGGCCGCTGCCCCGATTGGCTGCGCCGCCGCCCCCTCCCCGCGCCGCGCGCCCCCGGCCCGCAGCCCGGGAGCTGGTTCCCGCTGGAGGGAGGACGTGCTGGGGCGGGACCGGTCTCCCCGCCCCGCACCCGACCCCGGGCGCGCGGGGATAAAACCCGGCCGGCGCCGCCCGGGAACCCGGCTCCTGCAGCCTCCCGTGCGCGGAGAGGCGGGGCCGGGTCCAACCCGCTCCCCGCGCCTCCGCCCCTCGGACCAGGCTCCGGGAGCAAGGCGCCCCGCGCGCGGGCACGCGACGGCCAGAGCGCCCAGGCGGTACCTTCAGCAGAGCAATGAAGAGAGCCGGGGAGAAGCAACCGCAGCCGGCCGAGACGTTTCTTGCGCCCGGGATTGCTGCCGCCGCTGCGGCTGCCTGAAACTCCCCAAAGTTGCGAGCCAGCGAGAGGCTGCCGCCCGCCGGGAGCTAAAGGGAAAGGAACTCGTAAGATGCCGGAGTGACAGACAGACAGACGCACAGACCTGCAGAAGACACCACCATCGGCGGCCTTTCCCCGGAACCTGTGAGGCTTCCCAGCTCCGTGAGTTGCTTTCTGGACGGGTGGCTTGCTAAGTATTTCCGTGTAATTGTTTATACGATGCGTTTGTATATTTTTGTGACTCTTGGAGAGAGTTAAAAAAAACAACGCAGGATGCACCTTAAAAAACAATTGAGTTTCTGATATTGAGACGGTTGTGTTGATAGAATGGGACTGTAAATGTCTGTAAGCAGGAGTAACCCAGGAAAAATTGCATCCAACAGTAAAAAAGACACATAGGCTCCCCAGTGTGAAAATTAAAAAACCTCCATTTCAAAAGTTATTGGAAAGAAAGCCAGATATTACTCTTAAGGGCTAACTAGTGCTAGTTAACTTTGCTTTTTTACCCCTCTTTAAATATTGATTGTTTACCAGGTTCACTGGTGACAGGCTGAGCTGGTGGAAAAGGCGCCTGGAAGAGCCTTAGAGGCGACCATAATGTCTTTACGTTTACACGCACTGCCCACCCTGCCTGGAGTTGTCAGACCGGGCTGCAGGGAACTGCTGTGTTTGTTGGTGATCACGGTGACTGCGAGCCGTGGGGCCTCCGGGGTGTGCCCCACCGCTTGCATCTGTGCCACTGACATCGTCAGCTGCACCAACAAAAACCTGTCCAAGGTGCCTGGGAACCTTTTCAGACTGATCAAGAGACTGGATCTGAGTTATAACAGAATTGGGCTTCTGGATTCTGAGTGGATTCCGGTATCGTTTGTAAAGCTGAACACCCTCATTATTCGGCATAACAACATCACGAGCATTTCTATGGACAGTTTTGCCACCACTCCAAATCTGCAGTGTCTTGACTTATCATCCAACAAGCTGAAGACTGTGAAAAGTGCAGTGTTCCAGGAGTTGAAGGTTCTGGAAGTGCTCCTGCTTTACAACAATCACATTTCCTATCTCGACCCTTCAGCGTTTGGAGGGCTCTCCCAACTGCAAAAACTCTACTTAAGTGGAAACTTTCTCACGCAGTTTCCCATGGATTTGTACGTTGGAAGGTTCAAGCTGGCAGAACTGATGTTTCTAGATGTTTCTTATAACCGGATCCCCTCCCTGCCGATGCATCATATAAATTTAGTGCCAGGAAAGCAGCTGAGAGGCATCTACCTTCATGGAAACCCATTTGTCTGTGACTGTTCCCTTTACTCGTTGCTGATCTTTTGGTATCGTAGGCACTTCAGCTCAGTGATGGATTTTAAGAATGATTATACCTGTCGCTTGTGGTCTGACGCTAGGCACTTCCATCAGGTGCTTCTGCTCCAGGATAGCTTTATGAACTGCTCTGACAGTATCATCAATGGTTCCTTCCGTGCCCTTGGCTTTATTCATGAGGCTCAAGTGGGGGAAAGGCTGATTGTCCACTGTGATAGCAAGACTGGTAACGTGAATACCGATTTCATGTGGGTCGGTCCAGATAACAGAGTGCTGGAGCCCGATAAAGAGATAGAAAACTTTCACATATTTCCCAATGGAAGTCTGGTTATAGAAAGTCCTCGTTTTGAGGATGCTGGAGTGTATTCCTGTGTTGCAATGAATCGGCAACGTCTGTTAAATGAAACTGTGGATATCACAATAAACGTGAGCAATTTCACCGTAAACAGATCCCATGCTCACGAGGCATTTAACACAGCTTTTACCACTCTTGCAGCCTGTGTGGCCAGCATTGTTTTGGTACTTCTGTACCTCTATCTGACACCGTGTCCCTGCAAATGTAAACCCAAGAGACGAAGAAATATGCTAAACCAAAGCAATGCCCATGCATCTATTCTCACTCCTGGCCCTGAAAGCGATGCCCCCGCCGATGAACGGAAGGCAGGGGCCGGGAAAAGAGTGGTGTTTTTGGAACCCCTGAAGGATACTGCAACAGGGCAGAATGGGAAAGTCAGGCTCTTTCCCAGTGAAACGGTCATAGCTGAGGGCATCTTAAAGTCCACGAGGGTGAAATCTGACTCAGATTCAGTCAATTCAGTGTTTTCAGACACACCCTTTGTGGCGTCCACTTAATTTTGTGCCTGTATTTTTATGATGTAGTGATTGAATCTCTTCATATTCAGCTTTGTGTGTGGTCTGCAGAAATAAACAGCAGGACAGAAATGGGGTGGTTTTGTTTCTCTGAAATACAACCAAAGGGTCTCTTTCCCTGGTTAATAGGAAATGTGCTAAAGCACTTAGGTTCGTGCCAGAGAAAGATGAGGTTGTTTTTCAGTTTAAGTTCTAGATAATATCTTAGTCTTTAGCACCACTGATAATTTCAAAGCTGGCCTGGAGGTGATATAACTGACACTGTCCTTTCACTCAGGATTCTTGAAAGAAAAAATAAGTTCCAAGTATTAGTATTCTTAAAAAAAGAGATTTTACTAACTTATTGGGACCAAAGTTGAGTTATGTTAAAGAAAAGTGTTGTGTTCATTTTTAAAAGATGTAGAAGGAAGAACCAAGCAGCAATTATTTATAAAGCACAAAGTAAAGTTAGATTTGGGAATAATTCGGTTCATGTCATCATTGTAGACCAGAGTAAACAGACTATCCTGATCAAATTTACTGAGCAGTGCCGCATCCCATATGGTATTAGATAAATAGTACTGTAAAAGTACATTTGTTTGACTGTCTTCTTCCCATTCTGTACATTTCCTATCTTTGTGCAAAAGATCTTACTGAAAATTTAAAGCCATCATTATTTGTTGCCATAAATATGTAGGTGTCAGTGCCAAAACGTCTGAGTAACTTCTTCAACCTTTGGTCTAGGAGACTAGTATTTGTTCATATGCTTGTGTGAATGTATGTCTTAAATTATATGAACTGTTAAAGAGATACCACTGTATTGTGCTTTGGACATTTGAATTATTGTAAATATATGTGTTCTGCGACTTGATGTTCTATTTTATTTGCTTATTTAAAAATATACATCTAAGATGTTTTATGTGATCTGATTTTGCTACTTTTGTGTTAACCCTCTATAGCAAATACCTCTCCAAATTTCTTAGAGTTACAGTACAGAGTTTATTTTTTTTTAAGAGGGAAAAAGGCTCTAAAGTGTCCTACCCAGTTTATACCTTCTATATCACATTTTACTCTGATACCATTATACATTTCAACCAGGTTTGGAAGATATTTAAGCTCTGATTTTGGAACATGTGAGAGCCCCGGAGACCTCCTCCTCATTCCCATCCCTGCTGTGAGGTAATCGAGTACCCACTCTTGACCTAGGTTTCCTCAGCTATGAAATGAAGATTTCAGACTAGGTGATGTCTAAGGTTTCTTCTACCCTGGAACTGATGACTTCCTGGTGGTCTTAGCTCCATTACAGCCTTGGACTGGCTTTCTGAAAATGTACCATATGCTGATGGAGGACAGGAATGGGATTAGGACAGACTAGCGTAGCACTGCCTAGCTCCGAGGGACTATGATTTTGGATCATCAAGTCCAGCTCCTTTCCTTTCTCAGGGATAAATGAAACCCAGAGAGGGTTGTGGGTTGTCCGAGACCACACAGTGAGTTAGTGACAGGGTTTCGAGGAGAGCTCAGTTTTGGGATTCTTCCTGGCAAAGATAAGAGGGTCAGAAAGTGGTTATTTTTAACGATGGGGACGGAGAAGGAGCCAAAGAATGAGACAAAAGAGAGGTCAGAAAATGGCATAGGAGAATGAATCAGGGATGTGTTGTCCCTGGGGCCAAGAGAAGAGAATTTTTAAAAGATGGAAGTAGGCGACAGTAACATATTTGGAGAACTGGAGAACCAGATGAGGAGGGAAGACTGACTTTGGCAATGGAGGTTTTGGGGGAACTGGGTACTTGGTGACAGCTTGATAAGTGCCAAGCCAGGTTCCCAGTGGCAGACGCTGGTCAGCTGGGGGTTAAGGAGTGGGTGATGTGTGAGGAGGGAATAGGATGTTAGCCACTGCTCAGTCGCGTTGACAATTCTTTATTGCCCGTTGTTATTTTTTTTTTTTTTGAGGTGGACCATTTTTAAAGTCTTTATTGAACTTGGTATAATACTGCTTCTGTTTTATGTTTTGGTTTTTGGCCCCGAGGCATGTGGGATCTTAGCTCCCTGACCAAGGATCGAACCCACACCCCTTGCATTGGAAGGCGAAATCTTAACCACTGGACCGCCAGGGAAGTCCCTGCTTCTGCCTTTTAAACACAGACCTCACCGGTTAGATAAGATCCATCAGTCCCACAGATATTACAGGAAAACTTTTTTTTTTAATTTAATTTTTTTTTTTTTTTTTTTTGCCACACTGTGCGGTTTGCGAGATCTTATTAGTTCCCTGACCAGGGATCAAACCCGTGCCCCATGCATTGGGAGCCTGGGGTCTTCACCACTGCACCACCAGGGAAGTCCCTATAGGAAAACATTTTATTCCAGTTCCTGCCACTTAAGTAATTAGGAAGAATTCTGTGATCTGTGTGACCTTTGAAATCATCACTCCTTTCATCGTTCATATTTGGAGAATCTCAGACTCAGAGATGCTGTGATTTGTTCAAGGTCACGAGAGAGTCTGGACACAGGGGAACCACTGACACTCTCCAGCAAGGGGAGGGGCTGCCTCCAGGGGCCGTGATGACCCCAATGCTGAGTGTGAAAGAGCCTGGCTGGCAGGGAGTTTGCAGAGGATCTCTGAATTCAACCTTTTCTCTAGGGTCCTTCAGCCCTCAAACCCTTGCTTCCAGGAAACGCATGCTGCCTTTGGCAAGGGGACATGGACAGTGCTAGAGTGGGGAGTTTGGAGAGCCTGATCTTGGCTGGTCCTAATCCAGATGCTTGGTTAAAGGATGGGCTGAGCTGAGATCAAAACTAACGTACTTACAACCAAAACAAAACATATATATATAAAAAACGGAATCACTTTGCTGTACATGTGAAACGTAACACAACATTGTAAATCAACTATATTTCAATAAAAATAAAAATAATAAAAAAGAAAACACAAAAATCCTGAATGCTGCAAAGCAAAGCTTTGTTTTGGACAGGAATAGGAAGGCGCGGTGATGTAAAGCATAGAACTGACTGTTACGATGTAGAATTTTAGGTTCTTACGTGTACCTATTTTTTTTTTTTTTTGGTAGTTGCCTGATCACATGTATTTTAAATATAGAAACAGAACTAATTTGTACTTTATAAATTTGTTCCACTCAAAACTTTTATATAATTTTCCTTCTAAGTAATAATCTGGATTTATGTAACTGGGTTATTCTTTTAAGGTACTTAGTATTTTTTATTACACAGTTGTGAGAGAGGTGGATACTCATGGGAAAAATCAAGCAAAGATCATTGATGTGAAATTTTCCTGGGCTTACAATATTTTTTCACTATAACTAGAAGATATTAGGTTCATGATAACACACTGTCTAGTTAATCATGAGTTACATTTTTAAAATACACTTTGAAGACTTATAATCTGAACTAATGGCCTAAAACATTAATTTATAGTTAACTTCTTCATGAATCCTCACCGTTTGGCCTAGAGAGATTTAAATATTAAAAAAAAATTTTTAGCTCTGATTGCTTGAATTATTTGCCCAGAAAACATGTTGTTTTTTCATTTTTCTAAATAAACATTTTTCTGAAATGTTAATCAGAAGGGACATAGGTGAAACTTATGGGGGTGGAAACATAAGAGGGACAAGAAGACACACAGTCCAGATTCTAAAAAGACGTCTGATTTGTATCATCCTGCTAAGCCCTGTTAAAAGAGGATATAGCCTAAACACCCTGCAGTATTGCTGGCTTTTCTTTGCCATGACTGCTGCTTGATGACCTTTTAGTGTCATCTGGTTTACCAAGTGGTCTAACAATATGTCTAAACCCAGGCTTCTCCATGGGATCACAGGGGAAAGTTAGATAAACAAGCGTTTCCAGCAGGTACCCTCTATACATTCCCCAACCAGAGGTTCTGGTTTAGGCCACCTGAGGTAAGGCCTGAATATCATATATTTTTTTGAAATTTCCAAATACTTATGCTTCTGCTTATTTTGTTGAAGCACAGCCAAAAAAAGTGGGGCTGTAGCAAATTTTGTGTTTGGGGCTCTGTCAAAATACATTATTATTACTTGCTAATGGATTTATTAATAAAAAGAATTTTAGCACTCACTTAAAAAAATTCTAATATGTTGGGAAAATGAAAGAGTGATTCTCTGATACTAAATAAACTCTAGAGTAAATTGTTGGCTATAATTTATGATTTCTATTTTTCTAAATTATGAAATACAGAATAATTACTTTGAGATGACTACATCTCTGATTCTTTCATTTTTTAAAACTATTTTTTGGCTTGAAAGCAGCAACAGCAGAAAGCTTTGAAAGCTTTGGGGCTTTCAAATTTGATTAGATCATAGTAAAGTGAAGGCATATTCCAAAGATATGAGTGCAGATTTCAGCTACAGAGAACAAACTTCTTTGTTTTTTCAATATAGTAGAATAATATTTTTAAAAGAGAGCAGTGAAATTCTTTTCACGGTTTTCTCATCCCTCTTTGCCCAAGAGCCAGCCCCAAATCCATATTTTTTATTTTTTATAATATGAAAGTTAGTATGGAAAGATGATGGTAGTTCACCCTTGCAAGTATTATTTGTTAGTAACATATAAAATGTAGAAACAAAAACTCCTATAATAACCTTTTGACTAATTGAGAGGACTGCTTACAGGACCATTGTTATTTGTGAATAGATTCCAGAGGGGGAATCCTTTTACAGTGAGGATCAGAGTAAACAGTATGGAAACACAGATCCTTTTATAAATTGTAGGAGGTGATATATACATATAGATAGATAGATCTAGATCTATATCTATATCTATATAGATATAGATATATAGATATATAGATGTATGTGTGTGTATATATCATATATACATACATATGGAATTTATAGTGGCTTTAATTTATTAAGTGTGAGAATTGGGGTTTATTATTCCTCATTACAGAAGCCCTGAAATGGGAAATATTAAACCCTCTCCACTGTTACAGATAGGAAAAAGAGGCTTAAAAGGGATAAATAATTTTCCCAGGTGACTCAGCTAATAAGTCATTTTTATCAAGAGAATCATTTAAAAAATACCTCTGCACAGAACCCTTAGGGATGTTCTACCAACAGAATAACTATGTAAAGCACGGGCCATAAGTAAACTCATAAATGTAATTAGTGCTCACAGCCAATCTGGGAGAAGAGGAATGAAGGGTCGGGGGATCATAAGTCGTTCAAACATAATAAAGATGGAAATTATTATTATTTTTTCCCTTAAAACACAATGAGTCACAAGTAGCAAAATTAGAAATCTACCTAAGAAGATTTGGTTTAATAGACAAAGCCTCCTTAGTCTGCTGGCTCTTTTCAGTCTGTTTGCACTTCACACATGAAACTGCTTAATATGCAAAGCGAATATCTGCTTTATCATTATAAGCGACATATTTAAGATTTTTAAATGAATAAGTGATTGAGTTCAATTTTTTAAAATTAAAAATGACCCCAATTTACAGGAAAAAATAATCCTATTGGAGGGGGCATCTGAAATTTTGCTTTAAATGCCTAGAAGAATGGAGGAGGCAATTCAGACCCAGTGGGGGATTTTTTCAGCTAATTTTCAAATTAGATTTCTCAAAATAATAAAATTATTGCATAAGGTAGCATCATCAGCTTACCTGATTAAACTTCTCTATTAGGTAATATATCAGCAGAGTATCAAACATCATACTCAGAGTATGTGTATATATTAAGTGTCTATAGGACGGAGGGAACGAAAAGTGCCCACGAACTGAGAAGGCACCTTGAGACTGAAAAATGAGGCAGGCAGCTGCGTATAATCAATGGATAAGTCAATTATAGGGTAACTTACAGGGTGGGATTGGGATCCGGCGAATAACCATTCAGAAGCATTTGCAGCCATACTCTGTACCACTGAGGGGCCATTGAGGCAATTTTGTAGTTAACCTAGGGTAAGGGGGTAGGTGCTTGGAAACAGGACATGCATTCCTAAGTCAAGATTCGTGAATGGGTAACTAGTCTCCTGGGCGCCAGGAATACGTCAGTGAAGTTTTCCATCATTGTTTGGGGACTAACAGAGCATAGAGGCCACCTGGTCCTAATGATTATTAAACAATATCTTTTAACTACAAAGCCCTTGACGACAGAGAAGTGATTTACTGCACAGTACAGTCCTGGGTAGGGTCAGCGGAAGGACAGGAGAAATTGTCAGGGTCCAAGATGGTGTCAGTTACACTAACAACTATGCACTAGGATCTTGGCGTCGTGGAGTTGAGTATCATAAGATCAAGGGTCAAACCCTTGGTGATGAGTGGCCAGTGGTAACCAGAAGATTATTAAGCATTTCTATGTAGTGTGGAGGCCGTAAATGATGTATAATAACTATTCTTTCCCCTTAAAGGAGATTACAGTACAACTGAGAGGTGAAACAAAAAATACTGAAACCAAGAGTAAGAGTTGATTGGTCTACTAGTGACTAACCTGGCAAATAAGAGATGAGAAAAGGCAGATAATTAGCAGAGACCTTGCTTTACCCTGTTGGGCTAATGTGACACAGGCTTGAACACTAAATAGCCAACCCATGGATGCTCTGAATGTTACATTAGCTGGGATCCTTACCTCAGAAAGACAATATTGTAAGGAGGTGGTGCAAACTTAGTTAATAGTGCTCTAAAATGAATGTCAGGGACTCTATTTAAAATTATTATTATTATTTATTTATTTATTTTGCGGTACGCTGGCCTCTCACCGCCGTGGCCCCTCCCGCCACGGAGCACCGGCTCCGGACGCGCAGGCACAGCGGCCATGGCTCACGGGCCCAGCCGCTCCGTGGCATGTGGGATCTTCCCAGACCGGGGCACGAACACGTGTCCCCAGCATCGGCAGGCAGACTCTCAACCACTGCGCCACCAGGGAAGCCCCTCTGTTTAAAATTTGACTGCTCATTTATTATCATTTATGATCAAATCTAGAGGAGAAAGAGACCTTAATATTTCACACTGGTCCTTTATCTACACTCACAGCCCCAAACTTCATGTCCATCACAGTTAGAATGAAGACTTCTGAATGTCCTAGCCATGTCCCGAGGAATGAGAATAATAACAATGACAAAGGGAACTCTTCTCAATACTCTGTAATGACCTATATGGGAAAAGAATCTAAAAAAGAGTAGATATTTGTATATGTATAACTGATTCACTTTGCTGTACAGCAGAAACTAACACAACATTTTAAATCAACTATACTCCAATAAAATTATAAACACAGAAAAAATAATAACATTTTTATCTGTAAGCTCCATGATAAGGACTTTACATATTTTGTCCCATACCTATGAGGAAGGTATTTTTACATCCATTTCACAGTGGGAGAATTGAAGCTTAAAAATGATTTGTCTAAAGAACATGGAGTAAAAGAGTCAGGATTTGAATCCGGTTTTGTCTGGATCCATCCAGAACCCAGCCTCTTAATGTCTGCACTGTAATATACTAAACTGTAATACTTTCCACCTCCATAAGAGGGCTTTGCTCATCATGTCCCCTTTGTCCTCTGCTTATCTGGCTTCAGGAGACCTTTCCTCCAGTGGTCTGGCTCTTCTTTCAAGACTCTGTACCCTGTCCCGCAGTGGTTCCCCCTCCCCTTGGCAGCTCGCTGCTTTGGCCCTTAAGCAATGCTGGCTTTTACCGTTCTGTCTCTATTCACATTCCTCATCTTCCTGACCAGATCCTCAGCTACTTGGGGAGATGTCTTCTATCCCTTTATCCAGCACCTAGCCCATAGTAGGTGTTTGCATATCAACTTTTCAATTATATTCGTTCATTCATTCAACACACAGTATTGAATACCTAATATGTGCCTGTCCCTGAGCTCGACCCAGAGATCAACAACAATCCAGCTGCTCCCAGTGTTTGAAGAGAGGCAGAAACACAGCTTTAATGAGGCAAGTGCGCCGCTAGAGAAGTGCCCAAAGACAGGGAGGTCAGGGAAGTTTTCCTGAAGAAAGGATGCCTGAGTGGAGGCTTCAAGGAGGCCTCTGTGTTTGGAGAGGTCTGGTTTGTTTTCCACAGCTGGACATGCAGACAGGATGGAAGGCAGGATTGTGAACGTACTCTGGGGCCCTGGGGATTCAACCAGAGCGGCTGTAGGACACACAGCATTGGTGCCCTCGGAACTACCTTGCAATGGGCCCCCTTCGGTAGGTTGATCACTTGGTCCTCTGGATGCGGCCCAGCGTGAACCCTTCTCATTCCGCACTCCACCCTTGCTGAAAATGTAGCTGCCATGTGGTCCTATTTCATAGCTCTTCAAGGAGGATGCATAGTAAATTGGCTCATGTAAAGGCTTATAGCACATTTTGCAAGCTAAAAAGAGTTAGAAATATTAGCTTCTCTTGTGTAACAATGTGGGCTTAGTACGGTAATGATGAAATAATGCTACTTAATTCAGTTATCACTCTATAGACCAAGAAATATCTCGGAGCTAATGTTTATCCAAGCCTCACTGTAATTAAATTTACATTGCTAGCCTAGATATTGATTTGACTAAGCCAGTTTTATAAGAGTAAATGATTTGGGTGGGAAGAGACAGAAAGATGTGACTGACCTGCAGGATTGAATTACAACAGTTCAGGCTGATTATTGAGCATTTGTGTGCATTTTTGCCTCAACTCTGCCTGCTTAAATACTTCTCCAAAGCATTCATGCTTGAGTGAATCTTTCTAGAAATCTAGACTTCAAGAGCTATGGCACAGGGAGTTTTGTTTGTTTGTTTGTTTTGGTTTTCTTTAATCTGTATTTTTTTTAACTGTATTCTTTTTTCCAGAGAAAAGGACCTTGCCTGAGGTACGGACTTAATGAAAGGCCTGTGATGTGAAAGCCTAAGAAGGCTGTTTATTTTTTATTTGTTTTCAGTTTTTTAGTATTCATACTTAATTACAACCTTAGGGAAGCCTTGAGCTCTCAATCTGACCTACTTCAAATAAGTGGAGAAAATAGCTGTATCTCCCCTAAGCAACCATTTATAATAACTTTGACTCTTTCCTAAAACCCAGAGGAAATGTCATTCTTGATCCCGGGCCAAGTTTGTCAGGAAATATTTGTGTTAATAAATCTTATTCACGTAAGGATTCAATTTAAAAAATTATATCATTAATCATAATATATAATTTGAATAAGGACCTTAAATAGGACTTCATTAGCTATATGGTATGAAGTGATTTGAATGACAAATCAAATCACATGTTGATTGTTATTGATTGTTAAAAAAATGTTATCACATTCTTTTTCTCGTTTAATTGGTCAACGTTAAGCATCTTAGGCATTTGACAGGGTTTTGGAAAATGAGATTATATGCAGCCCTGTAAAGGGTCTGAGATTTCCCTGAGGACCTGGACTCAGGCATCGCCCTTTAAGGATTGCCTGCTTATCATGATGAGGTGGCTGACTAACTCCCCTGCTATTTGTCACTCAGAGTAGTCTCTAATTCTGTTCAGTTTTCAGTACCGCACACTTGGGGAGAAGGGAGAGGCAGCAAGCATCCCTTACATCTCTTGAATTTAGGGCCATTGCCAGGATTCCTGCAAGGCAACAAAGCCTTTTCCCACAGGGTCCTAAAGATTTAGAGGAGATGGAGGCAGAGACATTTATGGGAAGTTTTTCCTGGCTATGTATTTATCTCCTCAGTTTATTTTTGGAAAATGCTTGGAACACGTGTTTATTATTTGCTATCAAACTACCTTAACCATACTTGGCTATAGAAACTCACCCTCCAGCCCCACCCCACCCTGTCCCTCTTAAAGGCATTCTTGTCCCCTGGAAAGTGCCAGGCGCAGAGTACTTCACTATCTATGGGCAGTTCCATGCAACGTGTTTATATTTGACCTAGAAATGCCTTCTGGGTTGTTGAATAAACGTGGTTCTTCCCATGGTCTTTCTCATCTCAGTCAAATGGCAACCCCATCCTTCCAACTGCTCAGCCCCCAAGCTTGGTGTCAAGTCTGACTCCTTTTTGCTCTCATACCCTATATCCATTCCACCAGTGGGGAAGTTCCCGTGGCTTTACCTTCAAAATTAGCTGGAGGCATCTGACCTCTTCTCACCACCTCCTTTCCATCCCCATCCAAGCCCCCAGCATCCCTCACTGAATTAGCTATTAGCAGGGCTGTAGCCTTGCTGGTCTCCCTGCTTCCACCCTTGTCCTCCTACAGCCTGTTCTTAAAACTACAGCCACCATGATCCTTCTGAAGCGTAAGCTAGCTCATGTCCTTCCTCTGGAATCAGTGTGTCTCAACCCTTGACTACTCCCGGGAGGCGCCAGTGGAGACTTCAAAACCACTCCCAGTGGTTGAGAGTCCGCCTGCCGATGCAGGGGACATGGGTTCGTGCCCCGGTCCGGGAGGATTCCATATGCGGCGGAGCGGCTGGGCCCGTGAGCCATGGCCGCTGAGCCTGCGCGTCCTGAGCCTGTGCTCCGCAACGGGAGAGGCCACAGCAGTGAGAGGCCCGCGTACCGCTAAAAAAAAAAAAAAAAACACTCCCAGGCCTCGGCTCAATCCAACCATCACTTGGTTTTAGAAGTTCCACAGGTGACTGTAAAGCCACGGTTGGGTCCTCATAATGGTCTTCAACCCTTCCCCGCCCCCTGCCAGTTCTCTGGCCTCATTGCCGCGGCCCATCCCCCCTCATTCTGCGCCCACCCGTCAGCCTCTGTGCTCACCAGGCACACTACCACTTTGTGCTTGGAATTCTTTTCCCGATTCCTGCCTGACTGGCTTTGCCTCCTTCAGGTCTTTGCTCAAGTGTTGCCTCAGCGAGGCCTCTGACCAATTTATTTAAAATTGGATATCCCACCCCAAGCCCACTTTCCCTCTCCCCTTTTCCTGTTTTATCTTTCTGCATCAAATTCATTGCCAGCGGACGTCCCATGTATTTTGAATGTTACTGTGGAGTTACACGAGGGCAAGAATTTTTAGCAGGTTTGTGTGTGTGTGTGTGTGTGTGTGTGTGTGTGTGTGTGTGGTGTTCCCAGCGCCAAGAACAGTAGAAATAAATATCTGCAAATAAATATTTATCCAGTGAGTGAAACACACTCAGGAAGGAGCTGTGAGGCTGCCCACTGAGGTGAGGAAAGGCCACAATGGGCAAATAGTGCTGACAACAGTTGGTTTCCACGTGTCACATTTTCTACTTTGTCCCACAGTTTGTGACACTCTTCTTCAGCCCCCCAAAAAGTGCAAGGCCTTGGCCACATTCAGTGATGAATAAACGGTCTAAATACATCTAAGTCCCTTTCACATATTTTCTCATTATTTAAGGCATCCGGTTTGGTGTTTACAGAAAGATGTCCCGCTGGGTACAGGAGAAGCAGGAAGCGAGCCAGTCTCCTCTCAGCATCTGCTGAGTGAGTGATGCCAATTAGCATGTGTCAAGGGCCTGAAAAGAATCAGACTGGGCTTAAAAGGTATCAGGCAGTAAGCCTGACACAGCTTTAATAAGCTGTCTCCTATCTTTGGAGCAGGTGGGTTTTTTTGTTTTTTTTTTTAATCTAGTTCCATCAAGAGGCATCCTGCCGGCTTTAGAGGCCACACAGCAGAGATGCTGTGTTTACTCAGTGACTCTTGAGTGCAGTTAAAGATGAGCTCTGGGGAGGTGGTGTGGTGCAACAGGTCAATTAACTCTTTTCCTTGTCAATACGTGGAAACTTCCAGCAACTTCCATGGCAACATATTTTCTGAATTAGCTCCTGGTATGAGGAAAAAGTTACATTACCACAGAGAACACCAGGCAAAAGGAAAAACCTGAAAGGCATGGGGTGTGTAACATGAGGGTTGGCCACTCAGAATATCCACCTACTCCGGGTGAGGGTCAAGTGTGTGATGGGAGGTGCTTGGTGAACAGTGAAATGCAAGATGATGGGTGATGCTCAAAGATGGCAGCAGGGCTTCCCTGGTGGCTCAGTGGTTGAGAGTCCACCTGCCGATGCAGGGGACGCGGGTTCGTGCCCCGGTCCCGGAGGATCCCACATGCCGTGGAGCGGCTGCGCCCGTGAGCCATGGCAGCTGAGCCTGCACTCCGCAACAGGAGAGACCACAGCAGTGAGAGGACTGCGTACTGCAAAAAAAAAAAAAAAAAAAAAAGATGGCAGCCGGGCCAGCCTTGGTGGCTCATGGGTGGTTCGACCCTGTAGAGTGGTCCTCTCCTCTCTCAATGTTTTCCAAAACAGCTACTGCTCCCTTCTCCACCTGGACCCCTCTTTCCGTTCCACTGAGAGTCTGTGTAAGGCTAAACTCAAGAGAGCAAGAATCTGCATATTGCTTTTAGGAGGTTACTCCTCTTGCCGTTTTGTACTCTATATGGTTAAAGCATTTTTTTCAAGTCTGTGCTATTGTCATCTAATCAACCTAATTTCTGGCTATTATAATAACATTGATGAATAAGAAGTGATGATGACGGCTTCCCTGGTGGCGCAGTGGTTAAGAATCCGCCTGCCAATGCACAGGACATGGGTTCAAGCCTTGGTCCAGGAAGATCCCACATGCCGCAGAGCAGCTAAGCCAGTGCGCCACAACTACTGAGCCTGTGCTCTAGAGCCTGCGAGCCACAACTACTGAGCCCGTGTGCCACAACTACTGAAGCCCGCACGCCTAGAGCCCGTGCTCCACAATAAGAGAAGCCACCGCAATAAGCCCACACACCGCAACAAAGCATAGCCCCCGCTCACCTAGAGAAAGCCCATGCACAGCAATGAAGACCCAATGCAGCCAAAAATAGATAAATAAAATTAATAAATTTATATAAAAAAAGAAGTGACGATGAAAAAATGAATGGCTAACATTTAGTGAGCACTCACCATGTGGCAGCCCCTGTTTTAATTGTTTTCCACGGAATCCTCTCAACAACCTCTGAATTAGGGATGACTGAAAGCCTCTGACCTGCACGCAAACTGAAGCACAGAGATTTAGAAACTTGCCCAAGGTCATCCAGCCAGTCAACGGCAGAGCCAGTGCTCATACACATCGTTTCATTTAATCTAGGCAACGCCATATTGAAGTAAGTACCATGAAGCCATCTTACGTAGGAGGAAATTGACAGAAATGAATTACTTACCCAAGGCCACATGGCTATTAAGAAGTTAAGATCCGAACCCAAGTTTGTCTGGTTTCAAAGCCCTTGGCTGTACTTTAATTGGTTTCTAGGGTAAAGCCCACTCTTTTTGATTCATTATTAATAGTCTGAATTTGGTATTAGTGTAACTTTTGTTAGAGGCAGGCATCCAGATATCCCTAGGTGTTAGGTAAAGATTCTATCATTTTTAGCTTCATTTTAAAAAACAGCCGATTATCAAAGTCTGAGCAGCGGCACCTCAGAGTCTCAAAGAATGACGGCTCTAGGCACCGTGTCTGGTCTGTGTGCTTGGCACACAGATTCTTGCTGACATAATTGCACAGAAGTGCGCCATCCCTGTGAGGCAGGCATCAGTAGAGCCTCTCTCAGATGGGCAAGTTTGC
Source organism: Mesoplodon mirus (assembly GCF_964341445.2). Lineage (NCBI taxonomy): Eukaryota > Metazoa > Chordata > Mammalia > Artiodactyla > Ziphiidae > Mesoplodon > Mesoplodon mirus. The sequence goes on along the minus strand of NC_138987.1, from coordinate 53,885,057 downwards.
TTGAGGTTACTTAACAGAGCTAGCAGGTAGCTGAGAAGGGATGTGATTCCACATCCCTTGGCCAAAGCTCCTGCCTGGTTCACGGTCCTCCCTCCGCCAGGGGTTGGTACAAAAGCCACGTGCTGCTGGGTACCCAGGCATCTTAGGCACGCCATTATTTTTACTTTGTAACAGAAGAACTAAGAATGCTCATCATTGCATTGGGGAACTTTTGAGTGTGAACTCAACGGCCAAATCCCTACCTGAGCTTGTCTGAATCCATCTAGCATAGGCAGCAGACGTTCTCCGGTCCCAGGCAGCCATCTCAGGAAAAGATACTACTATGGGCCACCAGGAAGACCTTTTAAGACTGAAGATATTCATCATAAACCTAGCTTTTCCGTTGGAAAAACAATTCTGAAATCACAGCCTACACAAACCAGGTCTAGGAACACCTCGATACCTGTGCCAAAAAGCAGATATGGACCATTTGGCCCACAGGCCCTTCTTTATGCTCATGGACGGATTAAGATTATTTACTCATTGTTTTAAATGTTCACATTCAATTCACTTTCTGGCAACTTCCAGAAAGTATTCGCTGACAGCTGGATAAAATCAACTGAGTGTGTCCAATAAAAATATTTCTGAAAATAGAAGCAGCATTATCATTTTGGCAGCGATAACAAAATTTGTGTCCATACATATTATGCATGTTTATTGTCTTATGCTTGGTTTTATTCTCATGGGAAAAAATCCCACTGAAGTTGGCACCAAGTATTAAGTCAGCTCCTTTAAATTCTCTCTTCTTTTCCCATGTCCCTCCCTTCCTTACTTCCGTCCTTCCTTCTTTCCTTCCTTCCTCCCTTGCTCCCTCCCTCTCTTCCTTTTTCTCTTTTTTTTTGTCGTTTTCTTTCTTTCTTTTTTTTAATTAAATCACTACTTGTATAATAATTATTTTAATTTTAGTCTAGAAAAGCTTTAGTACTACTCTCCTAGACTAATACATTCTTTAGAATCTCATCGTTTAGACTCTCCTAATATATGCCTTTATAGTCTGAAAACACCTTATGTTTTATCATTCAGCTCAATTTCTAACATTAAATTCAACTCATTGAATCACCAGTCTTTCTTTTTTTTTAAATTTATTTTATCGAACTATAGTTGATTTACAATGTTGTGTTAGTTTCTGCTATACAGCAAAGTGATTCAGTTACACACACATACACACACACATATATATATATTCTTTTTCATATTCTTTTCCATTATAGTTTATTACAGGATATCTAATGTAGTTCCCTGTGCTATACAGTAGGAACTTATTGTTTATCCATTCTATATATACTAGTTTGCACCTGCTAATCCCAAACTCTCTCAATCCATCCCTCCCCCAACCGCCTCCCCTTGGCAACCACAAGTCTGTTCTCTATGTCTGCGAGTCTGTTTCTGTTTTGTGGATAAGTGCATTTATGTCATACATTAGATTCCATGTATAAGTGATATCATGTGGTATTTGTCTTTCTCTGTCTGACTTAGTCCACTTAGTATGATAATCTCTAGGTCCATCTATGTTGCTGCAAATGGCATTGTGTATTTCATTTTTTTTTATGGCTGACCACCAGTCTTTCTTAAATGGTATGTAACCAGTAGAGATCACCTTTCATGTTGTTCCTAAGGCTGCTGCCTTATCAGTAAATGTCCTTCTAATAGAGGGCAGGAGGAAGATACTTACATTCAACAGACCTCCCTTTCACTAGCCTTAAATATTCCTTTAAGTGTCATAAAATATCCCACAATATTGTCACAACCCTCATTCAAAATCATGATAGCTAATATTTAATATGTTCCTGAGAAATAATTATATGACTTAAACTCGGTTTACAAAACATGTAGCTCATCAGCACATTGTACTCAGTTTTTTGTTTGTTTGTTTGTTTGTTTTTAACTGACATAATGCAGTGGAAGTTCTTCAATCATTGTAGGTCTGGAAATCTAATCCAGACATTGCTATTCTCAATTCATTGTTTTAAAAGCATTTAAGAATAATAACAGAATCTACATTAATTCAACCTTTCCCAGTCTCAAAGTAGTTTTAAAAATTAAAAATCACTGGCTTAATTATTAGCCAGTCAAAGATGATTCAGACATTGAGGGGAACCTTTCCCTAATTCAAACTATTTATTTTGTGGTACAGAAGAAGAGTCCTTCCCTGAAGCATCTGAATTTGATAACCAAGCTTTTACAATGGAGCATCCTCTTAAATAGCCTATTATATTCTCTGGAGACAAAATTTTTGTAGCATATTATTTTCTTTTTAAATAATGGCATATTCCCCCCTAATTTTTCCTATTCTTATTGGTTAGATTCTCTTATAAGAATATGATTATCTTGGGCTTCCCTGGTGGCGCAGTGGTTGAGAGTCTGCCTGCCGATGCAGGGGACACGGGTTCATGCCCCAGTCCGGGAAGATCCCACATGCCGCGGAGCAGCTGGGCCCGTGAGCCATGGCCGCTGAGCCTGCGCGTCTGGAGCCTGTGCTCCGCAACGGGAGAGGCTGTAACAGTGAGAGGCCCGCGTACCGCAAAAAAAAAAAAAAAAAAAAAAAAAAGAATATGATTATCTTATAATAGCATTGATACACATTAAAAAAATTAAGCCTTGAAACAGGCACTGGCTTTGGTTAAATATGACAGTAATTGATAGTTTTCTTTTAAACAATGTTTCCTAGGTCAGTCTATACCTCAGTAACTTTCATAGCAGAACATTAAAATTGCAGCTTGTAAAATGATTTCGATCTGCCCCCTCAGTTCTTTCCCTCCCAACACATCTCTTGGCTTCTTTTCTGCCAGAGTGGGGTGGCATTGCCATGACATTGAAATTTCAGTCAGTCTTTTGGGATCAATAATATGACCTGTCACCTAATAATGATAATTAAAAATAATTCCTTTCACTTCCCATTTAAGTTTCCTAAACTGTATCAGTCTGAAGCAGGGAAATTAGATGCAGAACCCAATTTTGTCTTGCATAAAACACATTTAATGGTGCAACCCTTTAGGACTGCACTCAAAATTCTCCTTAGATTGTCTCCAGGCAATTTTTCCAGTATTCATTTCCACAATTCTTCTCTCTCGACAATGCATTCAAATCTGGCCTATTCAGGGTCCTTAAAGAGGCACCTAGAATATTCTCCCTGGTATTTTCCACTGATTGATAGTCTATTAATCCTAAAATGTTTTAGCAAAATCGCACTTCTATGAAGCCATCTTTGACTTCATTCATTCATATGTGAAAGTAACATTTTCTGAACCATTTCTGATTTAAGCCTTCCTTGAAAGACCCCTTTGAAGCAGAGAAGGCATATTAATTCAATCTGCATCTGAAAAAGATCCTTCTGGTAATGATGCTGCAATGGGTTGGGTGTGGAGAAGGGAGGAATGGAAACAGGGAAACCAATAGAGAACTTTACAGTGGCCCAGTAGCAAAAGTAGGACAGGTTTTTAGAGAGATTAAAGAGGCACAATTTTTAGGATTTCACTGATTGAAATTAGACAGACAAGTCATTTCCAGCTCACATAAAGGTAATAATAAAGATATGCACAAAGCATTATAGGAGAACAGAGAAGGGTGGTAGTACTGAGTGTCCAGAAAAGTTTTCCTCAGGCTATAATACCCCACAACAATCCTTGGAGAATGAGTTGTAAGGTGAAGCAGAGTTGGAAGGAGGGGATTCCAGTCCAGTTGGAGGGAGTAGCATGCGTGAACGCTGAGAGATTAGAGAGAATGTGATACATTCAGTACCAGTAGTTTGGTTTTGCCAGAACTATAGTTGAGGATGGGTAGAGGTAGGAACCCCGCAAAGGGGAAGCTAGAAAGGTAGGCAGAAGTCAGATCATGAAGGGTCCTATGTGCCACCCCAAGTCATTTCAACCTTATTCTGAAAGCCATGAGGTCAATCTGTGAATTTCAGCAACTGCAGTGATATGAACAGATGTGTAACTGAAGGGTAGCAGAATATGCCACCCCAAAAATGCCACTTTGGTATAAGGATTATTTTGTGCTGAAGGCAATTGAGAAGAAGCAGATATCAGAAAAGCTCCCTACTTTCCTCCTATTTACCTAAAGTAGAACATAAATTTATAAAGGTGTTCCCCCCTCCCTTCTTTACCAGGAAGGACAAAAGTAAATCACTGGAGACAACTCTAACTCTTATTAGCCCAGAGACAGCACCAGAGGAATCTATATAACAAACTTTATTAACTAGCCCTTGTCTTCTATTAGTTCTCCCATATATTTACCTTCCCACAATTTGCTGCCTTAGAAACCTGAAGTCCTTTACCTTTGTCTTGTGACTTCTCTAAAAACGTATTGTTCTTTTGTTAAGAAGCTATATAAGCCCAAGTTCTAACCACCCCTTTGAGTTACTCATCACTGAGAACTCCCATGTGTATGCATGATGCCCATGTTGATACACTTCTGTTTGTTTTTCTCTTATTAATCTGCTTTTGTTAGTCGAATTTGCAGTATATGAACCTAAGATGGGTAGAGGGAAAACAATTTTTCTTCCCCTGCATAATTTAGAAAGAGCTTTCTGACTGCAGCGAGGAGTGAGTAACAGATTAGTTAGGGGATTATAAGAATAATCCAAGGAAGAGATGATAAAGGCCTGAACTGAGATATGGTGATGGAGATGGAGGAGGGGCTATAGTTGGGAGATGTTAAGATGCTAGGATTGACAAGACTGATGCCTGATTAGATGGAGGAAGGTTGAAGAGAGCATCAGATTTACTTTCTGATTTATAGCTTGGGTGTTACAGTAAAGGATGGTGCCAATCTCCAAGATAGGGTATATATATGAGGAAGAAGAAAATGAGTTTTGTTTTGGACAGGTTGAGTTTGAGTAGCCTGTAGGGCTACAGAAGAAATGTCTGGTACAAAGATGAATGAAGATGCCTAAAGCTCAGAAGAAAGAGCTGAGACAGAGATTTAGATTTCGGTGATGAGTCCACATTTAGTTAGTAGTTCAAGCCATGGGAGTAGATGAAACATATCAGAGAATATTTAGCAAGAGAAGAGAAGAGGGTGGAACCGAGGAGAAAATATCTGAGTAGTTGGAAGAATAGGAGCCAGAAAAGGAGGAGCCAAAGAAGCAAGAGCCAAAGCAGAGAAGGATGGTATCAATGATGCCAGATGAGGAAAAGGAGGTGTTTCTAGCAGGGCCGAATACATTAGAGAGATCAAGGAAGAGAAAGCCTGTGAATGTTCACTGGATTTAGAAACAGGTGACCTTGGCAGAAGTAAAGCGGAGGAGGAAGGCATATGGCAGTGGGTTGAGGAATGCATAAGGAATAAGGAAGTGCAGACATCTCTTTCAAGAAATTTGGATGTGAGGGAAGGAGAACAAAAGATAGAGCCTGCGCTATGCAGGGGGATTGTGGAATCAAGAGAGGGCTGGAATCAAGAAATTCAGAAGGCATGGGCATATTTAAATGCTGGAGTAGAAAAGCCAGTAGAGGAGAGACTGAAGATCTAGCTAAGATAGGGCATAAAGACAGCAAAGCAAAGGCGTAAGACAGCAGGAAGCAAGGAAGGGAGGGAGGGAGGCAATGAATGCATGAGGGGGACAGAAGGGACATCAATTCAATTCGATGAAGAGGGAAGGAAAAAAAAAAAAAGATTTGGAGGACTGGGTAGGAAGTTGAGGAAATATTTGCCTGAAGATCTCAATTTCTATGTGAGCTAGGAAAGGAGGTCATTTGATGAGGGTGAGGGGAAGTGACAGACTGGGGAGGAGCTTAAAGAAAGTAGAGAAGATTTGAAATAGTCATTGTGGGTGCCAGGGAGGAAAAACTTCTCTACCCTCTTAGGTTCATTCATGGAGTCCTGTGAATAAAGCTGACAAAAGACAGAGAAAACACAGATTTTTATTCACATACATACAAAGAAGTTCCCAGAAAAAAATGTGACTTAGGGAGGTGGTTAGAATTGGGGGCTTATATACCATCTTGATAAGGGAAGGGAGAAGGAGAAAGGAAAACAAATAATTTTAGGGAAAATAAATGGGCCCTTAGGAGGCTAAATGGCAGATATGATAGTTTTATGACAATACCTGCTTAGGTGTTCTCTTATCCTGGTGCCAATTTCTCTTCTCCAGTGCTAGGAGTCAAACTTGTCTGACTGTGAAACTCTTGGGAAAGGGATTTATGATAACTGAGTTCTTTTGGGAGGCTCTGCTTTCAAGCAGATAAGGGGAGTTCAGAAAAAAATCTCTTCCTGCATCTGCTGATTCTCAAATGCCTTCAGCTCAAAATAATTTTTATGCCCCTTGGCATACTCTGGACCCCTTCATGGAAAATAAGATAGAGATATAACTAGGAAAATGTAGAGGGTTTTCAAGTTGAAGACAACAACATGTCTACACTTTTGTGTGATTTTTTTTTTTCCCCAGAAGGTTAGGTGTAGGAGCAGAGAAAGTGGGCCCTGGGATTGATCTATGTTTAGTTTCTCCAAACTGGTGGGATGGAAGGACAAGTGGTCAAGGGAATTCAGGGCGGTAGTTAGCTTGGGAGTAACTGAGCTTATGGATTATTGATAACAAGGTGGTGTTATGACCTGAATGTTTGTGCCCCCTCCCTCCAAACTCATATGTTGAAGCCCTAATGCCCATGTGGCTGTATTTGGAGACAGAGCCTCTGATAAAGTAATTAAGGTGTGGTGAAGTCATAAGTGTGGGGCCCTTATCTGATAGGATTAGTGTCCTTATTGAAAGAGACACCAGCAGACTTCCCTGGTGGCGCAGTGGTTAAGAATCCACTTGCCAATGCAGGGAACACGGGTTCGAGCCCTGGTCTGGGAAGATCCCACATGCCAAGGAGCAGCTAAGCCCGTGCACCACAACTACTGAGCCTGCACTCTAGAGCCTGAGAGCCACAACTACTGAGCCCATGTGCCACAACTACTTAAGCCTACGTGCCTAGAGCCCATGCTCTGCAACAAGAGAGGCCACCACAATGAGAAGCCTGCACACCGCAATAAAGAGTAGCCCCACTCGCCACAACTAGAGAAAGCCTGCGTGCAGCAATGAAGACCCAACGCAGCCAAAAATAAAAATAAATAAATTAAAAAAAAAACACCAGAGAGCTGTCTCTCCATGCACACACATCTAGGAAAGGCCATGTGAGGACACATGAGAAGGCGGCTGTCCACAAGCCAGAAGGAGAGCTCTCACCAGAAACCGAATCAGTCAAAACCTTGATCTTGGACTTCCAGCCCTTAGAATTGTGAGAAAATAAATTTCTGTTGTTTAAGCCACCTGGCCTACAGTTTTTGTTATGGCTGCCCTAGTAGGCTAATACATGTGGTCAGGGAAGGAAGGTGAAGGCAGGAAGGGCAGAAAAGTGGAGAAGAGCTCTTGAGGGTATTGAAGAGCAAGGCAGTGGCTATAGTGCAAGGAAAGGAAGTTGTGGAAGGGAGTGTCTGTTAGAATTTGTAATTGTTGAGGAATAGCAGCTCTAGGGGATAACAAGCTCAGGATTGTAGCTAAATGGCAGTAGAGGAAATGAGGTCATGAAGGCTAATGAGGTTAGGAAGAACTGTGAGGCTAAGGCTTGGAGGTCATCCATGTGGCCATAGAAATCACCTAGGATGTTGGCAGGACCTGAGATGAGGAGGATGTATGAGTTGGGAAAAGCAATGCTTGCTGCTATAACAAAAGTCTCCACATTTCTGTGGCTTCCCAGTATAAAACTGGGGTCTGGCAGCCCCCCTGACAGCTGCTCTCCAATCAGAGACTCAGAGATGGGGACTCCTGTGCAGGGCTCTGCCATCTGGGGTCATTCATTTCCAACGAGTATAACCCTGATACAAAACAGAGAAAAGATAGCACACAAAAAAGGGAAACCGCCATCTTACTTATGAGTATCGATGCACACATTCAAATAAAATGCCAGCAGTAATAAAAGAAAAATACAGCATGACCCAACAGAGTTTATTTTAGTAGTGAAAGAGAGAGGGTCTATCTACGTGGGCCTGGCTGAACTGCATGGAATGAAAACATTTGCTTTGCTCAACCTTCTGCAACTTATGCAAACATTTGTATACCGTAAAGTCAGAAATAGTGGTCCTCCACTTCAGCAATCCACAATGACATAAATCTGTGAAGATACCTTGTAAATTGAAATGCACTAAGTAGGAGTAAGGAATTTCTGAGCACACAGGGCCCCACGCTGGGTGTGATTTAGTATAAGAATTTTAAGCCATGATTTCTCTTCTGGATCTTACCACCTGGTTGGAAAAGATAAGCTAAGAGAGATGCAAACAACATGGAGTGTAAAGGCCCAATAGCCAGACAGACCATGTTTAGCCTTGAGAGGGAGAGAAGATAAACTCCAGGCCTTGTCTGTTGCAGAGAAACCAAATCACTGCAGTTTCTGCCTGGGGTCAGGAAGACTGCCTTTCCCAGCCCCGACTGCTTTTGGAAGGAGTCAAATAACAACTCTGGCCCCTAGAATATGGGCAGGAGTGATATATGCCACCATTTGTCTTGGCCCTTAAATATTCTGCTGGGTCCCACTCTCTCTCTCTCCTCTACTTGTGCAAAGAATAAGCAAATGTCAATATTATACACACACACACACACACACACCCAAAAAAAAAAGCCAAATTGTTTTCCACTCTCCTATTTTCTTAACCTTTTCATTCATTTAAACAGCATTTGTTATGTGCCATTATACATCAGGAGCTGTACCCTCATGGAGCTTACATTCTAGTTGATTGGTGAGTTCTAGGGATTTTTCCATTTTATTCTGTTATTCAAAAGTCACTGCCTGGATTTATTAATCCAACTGATTTTCTATTTTCTAATTCATTAATATCACTCTTTAGCTTGATTGCTTTCTTATTCTTCCTTGTCTTAAGACTGTTTTGTTGCTGCTTTAAGAATTCCATATATTGGCTCATTTTTCATCTCTTCTTGTTTTTAATTTTTTTTTATTATTTATTTTTGGCTTCATTGGGTCTTCGTTGCTGCGCGTGGCTTTCTCTAGTTGCGGCGAGCGAGGGCTACTCTTCGTTGCGGTGCGCAGGCTTCTCTTGTTGTGGTGGCTTCTTTTGTTGCAGAGCACGGGCTCTAGGCATGCGGGCTTCAGCAGTTGTGGCTTGCAGGCTCTAGAGCGCAGGCTCAGCAGTTGTGGCACACAGGCTTAGTTGCTCCGTGGCATGTGGGATCTTCCTGGATCAGGGCTTGAACCCGGGTCCCCTGCATTGGCAGGCGGATTCTTAACCACTGTGCCACCAGGGAAGTCCCGCTCTTCTTGTTTAATAATAACAGTATTTAAGGGTACAATGAAATCATTTCATGCATGCATTTAAAGTTTGTTAAATTAACTGAGCAACCTTGAATGGATATTCCTCAGTAGTACTAATCCTATGACTTAGACAGAGGATACAGTCAAGTCAGAAAACTGCAGGAGTTCCAAAACTCAGGGAGAGAGCACATGAATGATTTTAAAGTTTTCTCAACCATTGACAAAGAAATGAAATGCATTATTTGTTTTAAAAAATCAATATGATCAATATACTCCACGAGTGATTACAGGTATTTTCAAGATACATGTGATTTTCATTTTAGAGCCAATTCTCCATTTACTTATTTGTTTATAGCTATTATTGTCCCTAATGTGTTTTAGGTGTAACATTCTAGTTATCATTAGTCTAAATATTGTTTACTGTAGTTTTGATTTCTTTGAATTTATGAGTTGATAGGAAATGTTACCTCACCTGATACCTTGTTGCAGAAAAATCCCAGCTTCTAGGAAGTCAAACACTCCTCTGGCTTTTAAAAAAATATAATTTTTATACACACGACTTTACAAATTGTCCCACTTGCTCTTTACTGGTCTGCTCTAGGCATGCTAGGATGTGAATTAGTCACTGAGTTATGCATCTTTAACCACTCAGACTGCAAATATAAAGTCCAGCAGGAAGGCACCATAACCAGAATGCTACAGAACTCTCCTGGCCCACTTATGCTTATACCACCCAACACTCATTCCCCTCTTAACCAAAAAAAAAAAAAAAAAAAAAAGTTAGAAACAAGAATGGGCTTGCTTTTGATGAGGCTTAACTGGTAAGCGCCAAAGAGCCAAAACGCTGAGGCCACCGGGAGATCTGCTCAGTGCCTGGTACTTGGTGGGTACTTGTATATTTTTAGTGAATTACCAAACAATTGAATTCTGACTTCAAATCACTCGCTCCTCCTACCTCATGCCCCACAGCGTTTTTGTGAGGCTCGAAGGCGAAACACTTGAAAGAGCTTGGCAAACTGCCATGCTAGTCATCACTACCTATGGTTTTAATACCCCAGATTCTGTGACCTTAAGGCGTAATGCACGACAAAACCACCAGAGGGCGACAGCCCCACTCTACTACTCTGAAAAACCTCAGTGAATAAGTTTTAGATGAAAAAGGAAAGGCTCTTGTAAGCTTATTAAAAGGATTTTGTTCTCGCTACTCTGTAAGATCCCGCAGATTTTACCTCATCTTTACTTCTGCAAAGTGGCTGAGAAAGTGAGTCGGACTTGAGTAGCACCCATCCCCCTGCCCAACAGATGGGGCTGCAGAAAATGTTTATTTCTTCCTCCCCTTAGGCTAATCAGCTTTTGAGAAATAGATCAGTGGATCAATGGTCTACGCTGGTAGAACGGTTGATTTGTGCCTTTGCTTCCCTGAGCATTTTGGATAAATTATTTCCTGGAATATGTATGATCTCATGAAAATAATTAATAATGGTTCAGCAATTACTTTGTATCAAGCCCTGTTCTTATTGGTTTATGTGAGGTAGGTATGACAATTATCTCCATTTTATACATGAGGACATTAGCACAGAGAGGTTAGGTAATCTATGTAACGTTGCCCAGCTAGTAAGGGGCAGGGCAAGTTAGGAAGCCCTGTAGTTTGGCTTCAGAATGTGTACTCTTAACTGCCAAACTATGCTACCCTTCAAAAACGAAGGCTTTTCCTCAAATCTCAGCTAGATTGCTAGATTGCAGCTAGATTGCTGGGGCAGTTTTGCACCTAACTCTGTACATGGCTTCATATTGAAGGCATGGATTATTTTCAGATTACCAGAAGGGTTCCTAGTAATTGGCAGTTTGTAAGGAGCAAAGTCTGAGATGCAATGCAGACACTCTAACAATTTAGGTTGGACACTAATTGGGGCATAGCCTTCCACAAGGCTGAAATTGTGTAGCTGAAATTTCTTTTAAGGGAATCATGACAGCTTTCAGAGTAGATCATTACAGACTTTACAACTTGCAATGGAACGTTAAAGACGACCTCGCTCAGCCTCTGAGAGGGTCAGTGACTTGTCCAAGGCCCTACTAGCAGAGCTAGAATTTGAATCCAAGGACCTAAAATTTCCAGTTCCAAGTGCAGAGCTCTTTGTAACAAAGCTTTCTCCCTTCACAATAAAATTCTCTTTCTTCCTGGCCCTCTTCCAGGGCCTTCAGCATTCAAGAGAGAGAAAATATCGAGACATTTCTCTCAATGTGAACTTAGCAAAATGGATAAAAGAACTTCCTGAGGTTCCCACTCACTTTATTAGGACTATGTACATTTCCTTAGCTTCTTCTGTTAGGGATCACATGAAAGTTTCAGATTTGTGTCAAGCATGGCAAAAGGCTCTGAGATTTTACCTACCGGCAAGCTAACCAGTTTACCTGCTGCAGTTTAATGGATGCTGGTAGAAGACACAAGCCTCCTGGGTCAGAAACAAAGGACAGTTCATTATTCACAGCAATGGTTGTCGCCAGGATGTTAGCATGTTTTGCACCGGCTCCCTAAGCCCCAACTTCCAAAGGGCAACAGGAAAAGACCAGATGATACCTGTGTATTCAGCAGGTTGTGACCCAGGAGAACTCTGACCGGAATCTTCTGTAACGGGCAGTAAACATACCTATTCTTTGCTCCAAAGAGAGACATTATATTCATTACACTGGGCAGTAGATATGCCTGTCCTTTGCTCCAGTGGGAAACACAGTCTCTCTCTGTCAAGGTTGTTCTCTACACAAACATCCTTGAAAAGACAGTGTGTAACAAAAGGCAGTCAGTGCCTCTGTTTGCAAGATGTGCAGAGTGGTTGAGAGAACATGTAGCAGGCTTGCGATCCATGGAGAATTGTCTCCCAACAGCAGTAATCTATCAAAACCAGCCCTATTCAAGTCACTGAACGTTATGCTATTTTTAAAGTGCCTAAGGTAGCTGAGTTCCTTGATAATCAAACATCATTTTCATTGTTTCAGTAAACCCTTGCAGCAAGAAAGCTGATTTTTTTTTTTTTTTGCGGTATGGGGGCCTCTCACTGTTGTGGCCTCTCCTGTTGCTGAGCACAGGCTCCAGATGCGCAGGCCCAGCGGCCATGGCTCACGGGCCCAGCCGCTCCGCGGCATGTGGGATCCTCCCGGACCGGGACACGAACCCGTGTCTCCTGCATCGGCAGGCGGACTCTCAACCACTGCTCCACCAGGGAAGCCCGAAAGCTGATTTTTGACCCACTCCAGCGAAAACAGCTCAGTACTAGTGAGAGCATCCTGATAATTTAAAAAATTATTTTTCTAAGTATTTCATTCTTCCAAAGAAAGAAAAAAATATTCTCTTTAACACACAGTGTACATGAGATACTGCCTTGTTTGGGAAGTGACATGGAGGAGGAAGGGCCAGTGATAACCTGATTTCTCAGTACCCACATCAACAGCACATATTTTCATGTATAGTACATCAGTAGGGTGGGGCTGCCACAGTGATATATGCAAATAACTCCCATGTTACGGTAATCATTTATGTTAATACAATTCCTCTTTATGATAAGAGAAAAGATACGCTCATAAATATTAAAAGCTTATACATTTTATGTAAATAGTTTTAACTGATGATTAGAATTTTTGCCATTTATGCAACAATTTCTTTTCTCTTTCCTAGTTTTTAATACCAGATACCATTTGTCATGCATCTAATATTCGGGTAATTTGCATATTTAATCTCATTTGAATTTTAATGACTGTATATGAAGGAATGGAGACACACCCACCTACAGGATTCAGATCTACCTACCTGGAAAGCTGGTATATTTCTATTCCATTACTCTGCCTTATGGTTACCTGGCCCACCTCTTGGCCTGGGGTATGGATTTCCAAGAAGCTCTTGGAGCATTTCCCTCCAGGTTTCAAAGTCAGTTGCCTCACTTGGGCCTGCTGGCATCCTCAGCAGTGTTCACTTCTCCATAGCTCAAGCACATCATGGAATCACAGAGATGGAAGGGATCCCAAGAGTCTCCATACTATAGCATCCCCAGTGGGTGCCCATCTGCTTTCTGCCTCAGTGCTTCCTTGATTGGAAGTGCTTGTAGTAATTCGAAGTTTTAAAAATGTTGCTCTGTGCTGTCACTTTTTAATTTGTACACATTGTTCCATGCCTGCTATTAATCTACTTCCTCTTCTAGAAGGACTTCTCATAAAATCCAAGAAAAATTTTTCCAAGGAAGCATGCTGAACAAAGGGCAATAATCTAGGAGGTTTGTATAGTTATATCTTTAAGTCTATTATTAACTATTAAAATATAGCTACTTGCTTCTCAAGCACTGATTAGGGTTAAATCATGCCAATAAATTACTCTAAATCATTTGCCACTGGAAGGATAGGGGGCTGACTTAGTGAAATACTTATTGGTACTAATCCATTTTCTATTATGCATCTAACACAATTGTTAAAGTTAGTAGTTTCAGCACAAACACAATAATAATAATAAATGTTGGGTAAGCATTTTTTTTTTTTTTTTTTTTTTTTTTTTTTTTTTGCGGTATGCGGGCCTCTCACTGTTGTGGCCTCTCCCGTTGCGGAGCACAGGCTCCGGACGCGCAGGCCCAGCGGCCATGGCTCACGGGCCCAGCCGCTCCGCGGCATATGGGATCCTCCCAGACCGGGGCACGAACCCGTATCCCCTGCATCGGCAGGCGGACTCTCAACCACTGCGCCACCAGGGAGGCCCTGGGTAAGCATTTTTAAATGCTTCCGAGACACTGTCATTCTTATTTACATTTTCACATTAAACTATCCAGCAGGCTTGGTGGGTGATCCAATAAGTAATTGTCCTCCCAGAAGCCACCACCTATAGCGGTTAACATTTTCTTTTCTGTGACCGTTAGCCTCTGACCCATCTACTTTTTCCAACTGAGTGCTTTTTAAAGCAATTCCATCTCAAATACACTTCATTTCCTCAGATCCAGGATAAAGTACCAAGAAATTCAAAAGTCTCATTGAGAAAAGTTTTTTCCCTTATACTTTAGAATTACATCTCTCTCTCTCTCTCTTTCTTTTTTTCTTTTTTTTTTTTTTTTGTATTTTAGGCAAGTGCAGTGGATTGAATAGTGTCTCCTAAAAATTCATCCAGAACCTCAGAATGTGATCTTTTGGGAAATTTGTAGATGTAATTAGTTAAAGATCTCAAGATGTAATCATCCTGGATTTAGCCTGGGCCTTGAATCCTATGACTGGAGTCCTTTTATGTAGAGGAGAGGACACAGGAGACCCATAGAGAAGAAGGAGTTGTGAAGATAGAGGCAGAGACTGGAGATATGTACAAGCAAAGGAACACCAGGGACTGTCTGCAATCACCAGAAGCTAGCAGAGAAGAATGGAATGATCTTTCCCTCATAGGCTCTGAGGAACCACCCCTACTGACACCTTGATTTCGGACTCCAGCCTCCAGAATGATAAGAGAATAAATTTCTGTTATTATCAACCCCTGAGTTTGTACTAATTTGTTATGACCATTCTAGGAAGCTAATACAGTGATATAACAACAATCTAAAACTAATAAAGCATAAATGTTTATCAATATGTGGTGTCCAAATCAAACAAGATGCATTGAGAAAAGGAAAAAGGATTGGGTGGAGGATATTACTAGGTCTGAAAATAGGCTGCTGCCTTAATTAAAAAGCATCATTCTTCATAAATAGCCTGTGAAGACAAAAGGACTGCCTGGCTTGTTCTCTCTGTTATTCTCCATAGCCCTGATGGCATTGTATTGAGGTGATTTGTCTTCCACAAGCGCCCTTTCTTATTCTCAGATGAGGCTCTGTGTCCTAGCAGAGGGACTGACACATAAGTTACAGTAAGTGCTCAATAGATAGGAGGACATGTATCCAGCTTTACCTATGAATAGCAGCCCTGGTGTGCACCTGTTTTCCTGGCATAATTATTATTATTATTTTTTTTTTTGCGGTATGCGGGCCTCTCACTGTTGTGGCCTCTCCCGCTGCGGAGCACAGGCTCCGGACGCGCAGGCCCAGCGGCCATGGCTCACGGGCCCAGCCGCTCCGCGGCACATGGGATCCTCCCAGACCGGGGCACGAACCCGTATCCCCTGCACCGGCAGGCGGACTCCCAACCACTGCGCCACCAGGGAGGCCCTGGCATAATTATTAATAGCGTCCTCTTTCCAGATATAGAGAACAGATTTGTGGTTGCCAAGGAGAAGGGGCATGAGGGAGGGATGGAGTGGGGGTTTGGAGTTGGCAGATGCAAACTGTTATATACAGGATGGATACACAACAAGGTCCTAGTGTATAGCACACGGAACCATATTCAATATCCTGTGATAAACCATAATAGAAAAGAATATATATATATGTATGTATAACTGAATCACTTTGCTGTACAGCAGAAATTAACACAACATTGTAAATCAACTGTACATCAATAAAATAAATTTAAAAATATAAAACGTGTCCTCTTTCATATTCAAAAGTATTCTATTTGGATGAAAAGCTATCCTATCAATTTATGCTTATGCACATATGGAACAGATGATTTTGGAAATACTGTTATGAGTCTGCTTGAAAACTGGCAGAGCCAAGGTTTTCCCTATCTGTATTCATTTTTATTGTAAAATTCACATATGTAATTAATACATCCAGAATGATCCTATTAAAGTGAGTCAGATCACATATTTTCACTGCTCAAAATCCTTTTCATCTCAGTCTGAATAACAATAGCCAAAGTCCTTACAGTGGCCCCCAAGTCCCCACGCTATGTGACTCATTTCCTCCCTGATCCCACAGTTGGTGTCTTGTCCAACTGCCCTCCTTGCTGACACTCAAACACACACGTAGACTACTGAGTCAGGGGATTTGCATTTGTTACTGATAAACACATGTCAGAATTTGTAAAATGTAGCCAAAGAAGTATTTGGGTATTAATAGACTTAAAATATCTATAATAGAATAAGAAAATAGAAAATTAATGGCCTAAAGTTAAAACTCAATTAACTAGAAGAAAACCCTCAATAATCCCAAAGACAGTAAAATAAATAATAATGATAAGTTTACAAATTAATAACATTTAAAAAACCTATAGAGATAATCAATACAAAAGTGTTTATTGGAAAAGAAAAATTCTGGCTATTTTCATCAAGGCAGACGATATAAGCAAACAATATTAGACATGAAGAAGTGTAAGCTCCATTAGAGATTTTAAATCATAGGAGAATAAAATAAGCAAGTTATGACCATAATTTTGAAAACACGGATGAAATAGGTATTTTTAAGAAAAATATAAATCACCAACACATGACTCAAGAAAGGTATTTTTAAAATGCAAAAATACCAATATCCATAATGATAGATCAGTAATCAAACTTATTCCTCCCAAAAAGGGATCAGTTACAGGAAGTTTTATAAACCAATTGTACCAATCCTTTAAGGAACAGATCTTTTCTATTTTATACAAACTGCTATAGAAAAATAGGGAAATTTATTTTATACATTTAGTATAATCTTGATAATAACATAAGGGTAATTCAAGATGAAAATTATAGGCCTATTATATTTATGAACATTATAAAAATATTTGCAAATCAAATCCAGCAACATACAGAACCAAAAGTTATAAAATGTTCAACATTAGAAGCCCATTAATATAATTTACAATACTGACGTTCTAAAGAGAAAAATTATATAATAATCTTAATAGAAAAGCATTAGCTGAAATCCAACACTCACTTTTCTAAGTTGTAAGAAAAACCTAACACATCTTAACAAATATTAAAAGACAAGTTCTACCAAATATTTATTAAATGAAATTCCAATTTTACAAAAACTCTTTTAGGTTCAACAAAAAGAGAGACTATCCCCCAATTCATCTTGGTACCAAGCATAATCTTGATGCCCAAACTAGACAAGAACAGTGAAGGGTGCCAGAATGTGCTGCCCCTACATATGCCACTTTGGCTTAAGGATTATTTTGAGCCAAAAACATTTGAAAAACAGCCGATACGATAAGGACACTCTGACCTTAAAGCTTGAGATTAAAATTCCCATGTGAAATGTTCCCTCTCTGTACCAAGAAGAAGAAACATTCTTAACAACAGAGATGAGGAGTTAAGGTAGAGAGAAATCTGCACAAACAGACCTTGTTAAAATCCACTCTTATCTTCCTTTAGTCTCTCCATATATTTTAGTTACTTTTCCACAATGGCTCTTCTTTGTTCAAACACTTAGGTGTAGTCGCTTCTTTGGGTCTTCACTTTCCTATGGGGGCTCCCATGTACATATACAAACCTATGTGCTTTTCTCCTGTTGATCTGTCCTACGTTAATTTAATTCTCAAGCCCAGCCAGAGACCCGAAGAGGGTAGAGGTAAAGTTCTGCTTCCCCTACAACGATATTAAATAGAAAATTTACAGTCTAATTTCATTCCTGAACATAGGTGTGAAAATCCTAAACAGAAGCTTATAAAACCTAATTCCATAATCTATAAAAAAGTAAATAAGTTATGGTCAGGTTGAATGCATTCCAGGAATACAAAGCTGATTTAATGTCAGAAGGTAAAATTATATTATTTATCTCATGTGTAGTAAAGATTGTAAGCTTGCCCCCAAAGAGGTCTGGCCTTTGTCCTTAGCTTCTAGGAGATAATCTCTAAGCATTTAGAACATCATGCCTGATAGGAATGTCTTTATTTGCCTGGGAACTTTGGATAACTGGAGAGTCTAACAGGATAATTTAGGGCAGAGGGTGACTACATTGGAAAAATGGGAACTGGAGACTGAAATCAGCCATGTGGGTGATCACTCCTACTTATGTAGTCGACCCCCAGTAAAAACCCTGGACACCAGGCCCAGGTGAGCTTCCCTGGTTGATAGTACTTTGTGCACATTGTCACACACTGAAACTGGGAAAGTAATGCATCCATGACTCCAGGGGGAGAGGACAACAGAAGCTCCATATTTGGTATATCCTGGACTCTGCCTTATGTTCTTCTTGACTGATTTTAATCTGTCCTAAAATTATCAAATCAATCAAATGATTTTAAGTCTCCTAAAATCCCAACAATACAGTAAGCTGCTTTTAAAATTTATATGGAATAGCAAAGGACCAAGAATAGCCAAGACACTTCTGAAGAAGATGGGGTCTTCTACAATCATATATCAAGATCTATCATAAAGCTGTAGTAGTTAAAACATAGTGTCTGCCACAGGGATTGATCAGTGGAACAGACTAGAGAGCCCAGGAATAATAGACCCACATATATGTGGACAATAGTCAATGTCAAGGAGAGAACATCTAAGGATGAAGAGGGAGAAAAGAAAGGAAAATTGTTGAAGAGAGAAATATTTGTCTCTGTATACATTTGACCGCAGCCAAAACTATTTTCCTTAATATTTAAGGAATGGGGGGACATCGAGTGTGGCCCAAGTCACAGTTCAGTTTTCACATCAAGAAAGACGGTCAGTTACATAATTTTGGGGGCCCACTACAAGACGAAACTGCAGTGCCTCTTGTTCAAAAATTATTAATAATTTCAAGACGGTGACAAACGAACATCCAACAAAGTGCAAGACCCTTCTAAGCCTGGGGACATGTGTGACTGCACATGTCACATGCCCATGAAGCCAGCCCTACCAACGAATATCCTACAGGTCTTTCTGCAGTGCAGGGTTTGAATAATGGATGATCATGAATCATATATACATTGCTATCAACTTTGTGGGTGTTAACTGATGTGAAAAAAGTTCTATCATGTCTGTTTTCACTTACAGCTGTACATAATATTCTCTGGAATTAGGGCAAAGAATTTTCTACTTTTTCTCCAGTTATGTTAACTCAAACACACTTGTAACTCAATACCTCATTTAAGCTTCAACTCAAAGGCAGTTGCAGGGCATAGCCTAGTTCCAGACATTTAGGAGAGTACTTTAAATTTTCTTCCATTACCCTAATAAATTTTCTATTGTTTGACATTTTCCTGTGGCATTCATTTTCAAACTTGAAAGATTAATAGAACATTTCACCAAGGTAATACTAGGTTACTTTATTTTATTTTAGGTTACTTTATTTTTTATTGTCAAATAGAATGAATAAATCAGTGTCTAAAGTTATAGACATTGTAATGTATGAAGTTGAATAATTGGTAATACCTAAAAATTGATTTTCTAGAATGGAGTAGAGTTGAAGAATTCTCAAAATTAGTTTTTATAAAATAAAAAAATCTAACCTACTTTATAGAAGATATTTTGAAAAATATAAATATATAGAAGCTTCCACTACATTATTTTGAATCTTCCAAAGACTGGCTGCATTCTTATTTATTATTATAATATGTATAAATGCTTCCACTTCACCAATAGGCCCAATGTATAAAGTTATGTTTGGAGTTAAAATATTCACAACTGTTTGGTAATTTGTTATACCCAGACAGTGCTTCTGGGGCCATTTGTAGTAAAAGCTATTGCAAAGTAATATTTTCAAGTGGATTCTTTCACCCCCAAATGAAGAATTCAGCTCACTTTCAGAGAAGTGATTAGATGAACCATGGTAATTGCTTTCTCTTTACACAGTTGCTCTTAAAATGCTGCAAAGGATTTCATCATTGATTTCAGGTCAAATCTTTTTGCAAGTTTTTCTCACTGGAGGTCTTCTGCCTGAAGCCACAGCAAGAGTTTTCAAGGAGTTAAGAGTGTATGAGGTAATCTGCATTTGCTATTATTAGGTGGACCCTATTGTGAGTGATTTTATTTGACAGCATCATAACTGATTACCTGAAAATTCGAGCCAATAGCTGTCTTTTCAAGAAAAATTCAATTTGCAATTTACATTTTCCACGCTTCCTTTCCGCCCACTAACAAATCAACTGCAGATCTCTGTTCAGCTCCAAAAGGCGATTTGTGCTTTTTTGGTTTCTTTATAGTTTGCATTTTTTATGTTGTCCTATTTTTAGAGTCTTTCTCTACTCTGAAATCATGAAGGTATACTCCTATCATATCTTCTTAAAGTTCCTTCATTTTTTTTCACATTTATGACTAAAAAAATCTGGAATTAGTATATGTTTATGGTGTAAGGTAGAGGTCAAATTTGTTTTCTTTTTCTACGTGGATATTTAATTGTTCCAATATTATTCATTGAAGAGGTCTCCCTTTCTTCCATTGGTCAATAATACCACCTTTCTCATAAATCAGATATCCCTATGTGGCTGTCTGTTTTGGCTCTCTTTCTATTGCATTGGTCTATTTGTCTCTCCTTGTACCATTCTCTAAATCTGTGCCAGTGTCTGAACAACTGTAGCTTCATAGTCTTGATAATCAGGAATCTGGCTTTGTTTTTCTTCTTAAAAATTTTTCTTGATGATTCTTGGTCCTTGGATAGCTAACTAAATTTCAGCTTGTCAAGTTTAATAATAATAGTAATAATAAAAATAACAATCAAAGGAGGTTTGCTTTAAATGTATAGATCCATCTGATACTATTTTTTACAATTTGATTACTCTAATTCATGAATGTATTTCCTATCAATTATTTAGATATTATTTTATTTGTCTTAATAGTGTTTACAGTTTTTTTTTGTACTCAGGTTTTGCATATACTTTGTTAGATTTATTCTCTGATATTTGATACTTTTGCAGTTATTATAAGTAGTATCTTTCCATTTGATTTTTAAATAACTAGTATATAGAATTTAAAATATTGTTTCTAGTAACTTTGCTAAACTCATTTATGTTTTTATTTTTTTAATTTATTATTTATTTATTTATTTAAAATTTGGGATTTTATTTTATTTATTTTTTTATACAGCAGGTTCATATTAGTCATCAATTTTATACACATCAGTGTATACATGTCAATCCCAATCACCCAATTCATCCTACCACCACCACCTTCACCTCCCCATGGCTTTCCCCCCTTGGTGTCCATACATTTGTTCGCTACATATGTGTCTCAGTTTCTGCCCTGCAAACCGGTTCATCTGTACCATTTTTCTAGGTTCCACATATATGTGTTAATATATGATATTTGTATTTCTCTTTCTGACTTACTTCATTCGTATGACAGTCTCTAGATCAATCCACGTCTCAACAAATGATACAATTTCGTTCCTTTTTATGGCGGAGTAATATTCCATTGTACATATGTACCACATCTTCTTTATCCATCCGTCTGTCGATGGGTTGCTTCCATGACCTGGCTATTGTAAATAGTGCTGCAATGAACGTTGGGGTACATGTGTCCTTTAGAATTATGGTTTTCTCTGGGTATATGCCCAGTAGTGGGATTGCTGGATCATATGGTAATTCTATTTTTAGTTTTTTAAGGAAACTCCATCCTGTTCTCCATAGTGGCTGTATCAATTTACATTCCCACCAACAGTGCAAGAGGGTTCTCTTTTCTCCACACCCTCTCCAGCATTTGTTGTTTGTAGGTTTTCTGATGATGCCCATTCTAACTGGTGTAAGGTGATAACTAATTGTAGTTTTGACTTGCATTTCTCTAATAATTAGTGACGTTGAGGAGCTTTTCATGTGCTTCTTGGCCATCTGTATGTCTTCTTTAGAGAAATGTCTATTTAGGTCTTCTGCCCATTTTTGGATTGGGTTGTTTGTTTTTTTGATATTGAACTGCATGAGCTGTTTGTATATTTTGGAGATTAATCCTTTGTCTGTTGATTTGTTTGCAAATATTTTCTCCCATTCTGAGGGTTGTCTTTTCGTCTTGTTTATGGTTTCCTTTGCTATGCAAAAGCTTTGAAGTTTCATTAGGTCCCATTTGTTTATTTTTGTTTTTATGTCCATAACTCTAGGAGGTGAGTCAAAAAAGATCTTGCTGTGATTTATGTCAAAGAGTGTTCTTCCTATGTTTTCCTCTAAGAGTTTTACAGTGTCTGGTCTTACATTTAGGTCTCAAATCCATTTTGAGTTTATTTTTGTGTATGGGGTTAGGGAGTGTTCTAATTTCACTCTTTTATATGTAGCTGTCCAGTTTTCCCAGCACCACTTATTGAAGAGGCTGTCTTTTCTCCATTGTATATCCTTGCTTCCTTTGTCATAGATTAGTTGACCATAGGTGTGTGGGTTTATCTCTGGACTTTCTATCTTGTTCCATTGATCTATGTTTCTGTTCTTCTGCCACTACCATATTGTCTTGACTATTGTAGCTTTGTAGTATAGTCTGAAATCAGGGAGTCTGATTCCTCTAGCTCCATTTTTTGCCCTCAAGACTGCTTTGGCTATTCAGGGTCTTTTGTGTCTCCATACAAATTTTAAGATTTTTTGTTCTAGTTCTGTAAAAAATGCCATTGGTAATTTGACAGGGATTGCATTGAATCTGTAGATTGCTTTGGGTAGTATAGTCATTTTCATGATATTGATTCTTCAAATCCAAGAACATGGTATATCTCTCCATCTGTTTGTACCAGCTTTAATTTCTTTTAGCACTGTCTTATCATTTTCTGCATACAGGTCTTTTGTCTTCCTAGGTAGGTTTATTCCTAGTTATTTTATTCTTTTTGTTGCAATGGTAAATGGGAGTGTTTCCTTAATTTCTCTTTCAGATTTTTCATCATTAGTTTATAGGAATGCAAGAGATTTCTGTGCATTAATTTTGAATCCTGTAACTTTACCAAATTCCTTGATTAGCTCTAGTAGTTTTCTGGTGGCATCTTTAGGATTCTCTCTCTATATATAGTACCATGTAATCTGCAAACAGTGACAGTTTTACTTTTCCTTTTCCAATTTGTATTCCTTTTATTTCTTTTTCTTCTCTGATTGCTTTGGCTAGGACTTCCAAAACTATGTTGAATAATAGTGGTGAGAGTGGACATCCTTGTCTTGTTCCTGATCTTAGAGGAAATGCTTTCAGTTTTTCACCATTGAGAATGATGTTTGCTGTTGGTTTGTCATATATGGCCTTTATTATGTTGAGGTAGGTTCCCTCTATGCCTACCTTCTGGAGAGTTTTTATCATGAATGGGTGTTGAATTTTGTCAAAAGCTTTTTCTGCATCTATTGAGATGATCATATGGTTTTTCTTCTTCAATTTGTTAATATGGTGTATCACATTGATTGATTTGCGTATATTGAAGGATCCTTGCATCCCTGGGATAAATCCCACTTGATCATGGTGTATGATCCTTTTTTTTTTTTTTAAGAAGATGTTGGGGGTAGGAGTTTATTAATTAATTTATTTATATTTGCTGTGTTGGGTCTTCATTTCTGTGTGAGGGCTTTCTCTAATTGTGGCAAGCGGGGGCCACTCTTCATCGCGGTGCATGGGCCTCTCACTATCGTGGCCTCTCTTGTTGCGGAGCACAGGCTCCAGACACGCAGGCTCAGTAGTTGTGGCTCATGGGCCTAGTTGCTCCATGGCATGTGGGATCCTCCCAGACCAGGGCTCAAACCTGTGTCCCCTGCATTAGCAGGCAGATTCTCAACCACTGTGCCATCAGGGAAGCCCCCTGTATGATCCTTTTAATGTGTCGTTGGATTCTGTTTGCTAGTATTGTGTTGAGGATTTTTGCATCTATATTCATCAGTGATATTGGTCTGTAATTTTCTTTTTTTGTAATATCTTTGTCTGGTTTTGGCGTCAGGGTGATGGTGGCCTCATAGAATGAGTTTGGGAGTGTTCCTTCCTCCACAATTTTTTGGAAGAGTTTGAGACGGATGATTGTTAGCTGTTCTCTAAATGTTTGATCAAATTCACCTGTGAGGCCATCTGGTCCTGCACTTTTGTTTGTTGTAAGATTTTTGGTCACTGTTTTAATTTCATTACTTGTGATTGGTGTGTTCATATTTTCAATTTCTTCCTGGTTCAGTCTTGGAAGGTTATACCTTTCTAAGAATTTGTCCCTTTCTTCCAGGTTGTCCATTTTATTGGCATAGAGTTGCTTGTAGTTGTCTCTTAGGATGCTTTGTATTTCTCCAGTGCCTGTTGTAACTTCTTTTTCATTTCTGATTTTATTGATTTGCGTCCTCTCCCTTTTTCTTGATCAGTCTGGCTAATGGTTTATCAATTTTGTTTATCTTCTCAAAGAAACAGCTTTTAGTTTTATTGATCTTTCCTATTGTTTTCTTTGTTTCTATTTCATTTAGTTCTGGTCTGATTTTTATGATTTCTTTCCTGCTGCTTACTTTGGGTTTTGTTTGTTCTTCTTTCTCTAGTTCCTTTAGGTGTAAGGTTAGATTGTTTATTTGAGATTTTTCTTGTTTTTGAGGTAGACTTACTTGTATAGGTATAAACTTCCCTCTTAGAACTGCTTTTGCTGCATCCCATAAGTTTTGGATCGTCGTGATTTCATTGTCATTTGTCTCTGGGTATTTTTTGATTTCCTCTTTGATTTCTTCAGTGATCTCTTGGTTATTTAGTAACGTATTGTTTAGCCTCCACGTGTTTGTGTTTCCCCTGTAATTCATTTCTAATCTCAGAGCGCTGTGGTCAGAAAAGATGATTGATATGATTTCAATTTTCTTAAATTTACTGAAGCATGATTTGTGACCCAAGATGTGATGTATCCTGGAGAATGTTCCATGCGCACTTGTGAAGAAAGTGTAATCTGCTGTTTTTGGTGGAATGTCCTGAAAATATCAATTAAATCTATCTGGTCTCTTGTGTCATTTAAAGCTTGTGTTTCCTTATTAATTTTCTGTTTGGATGATCTGTCCATTGGTGTAAGTGAGGTGCTAATCTCCCCCACTATTATAGTGTTAGTGTCGATTTCCTCTTATAGCTGTTAGCAGTTGGTTTACATATTGAGGAGATCCTCTGTTGGGTGCATATATATTTATAATTGTTATTTCTTCTTTTTGGATTGATCCCTTGATCATTATGTAGTGTCCTTCCGTGTCTCTTGTAACATTCTTTATTTTAAAGTCTATTTTATCTGATATGAGTATTGCTACTCCAGCTTTATTTTGATTTCCATTTACATGGAATATCTTTTTCCATCCCCTCACTTTCAGTCTGTATGCGTCCCTATGTCTGAAGTGGGTCTCTTGTAGACAGCATATAGATGGGTCTTGTTTTTGTGTCCATTCAGCAAGCCTGTGTTTTTTGGTTGGAGCATTTAATCTATTCATGTTTAAGGTAATTATCAATATGTATGTTCCTATGACCATTTTCTTAATTGTTTTAGGTTTGTTTTTCTAGGTCCTTTTCTTCTCTTGTGTTTCTCACTTAGAGAAGTTCCTTTAGCATTTGTTGTAGAGCTGGTTTGGTGGTGCTGAATTCTCTTAGCTTTTGTTTGTCTGTAAAGCTTTTGATATCTCCATTGAATCTGAATGAGATCCTTGCTGGGTAGAGTAATCTTGGTTGTAGGTTCTTCCCTTTCATCACTTTAAGTATATCATGCCACTCCCTTCTGGCTTGTAGAGTTTCTGCTGAGAACTCAGCTGTTTACCTTATGGGAGTTCCCTTGTATGTTATTTGTCATTTTTCCCTTGTTGCTTTCAATAATTTTTCTTTGTCTTTAATTTTTGCCAGTTTGATTACTGTGTGTCTCAGTGTGTTTCTCCTTGGGTTTATCCTGTATGGGACTCTCTGCACTTCCTGGACCTCAGTGGCTATTTTCTTTCCCATGTTAGGGAAGTTTTCGACTATAACCTCTTCAAATACTTTCTCGGGTCCTTTCTCTCTGTCTTCTC
The DNA here is from genome assembly GCF_964341445.2 of Mesoplodon mirus. Classification (NCBI taxonomy): domain Eukaryota; kingdom Metazoa; phylum Chordata; class Mammalia; order Artiodactyla; family Ziphiidae; genus Mesoplodon; species Mesoplodon mirus. The sequence goes on along the minus strand of NC_138987.1, from coordinate 53,859,120 downwards.
CTTCTGGGACCCCTATAATGCGAATGTTGTTGCATTTAATGTTGTCCCAGAGATCTCTTAGGCTGTCTTCATTTCTTTTCATTCTTTTTTCTTTATTCTGTTCCACAGCAGTGAATTCCACCATTCTGTCTTCCAGGTCACTTATCCATTCTTTTGCCTCACTTATTCTGCTATTGATTCCTTCCAGGGTATTTTTCATTTCAGTTATTGTATTGTTTATCTCTGTTTGTTTGTTCTTTAATTCTTCTAGGTCTTTGTTAAACATTTCTTGCATCTTCTCGATCTTTGCCTCCATTCTTTTTCCAAGGTCCTGGATAATCTTCACTATCATTATTCTCAATTCTTTTTCTGGAAGATTGCCTATTTCCACTTCACTTAGTTGTTTTTCTGGGGTTTTATCTTGTTCCTTCATCTGGTACATAGTCCTCTGCTTTTTCATCTTGTCTATCTTTCCGTGAATGTGGTTTTTGTTCCACAGGCTGCAGGATTATAGTTCTTCTTGCTTCTGCTGTCTGCCCTCTGGTGGATGAGGCTATCTAAGAGGCTTGTGCAAGTTTCCTGATGGGAGGGACTGGTGGTGGTTAGAGCTGACTGTTGCTCTGGTGGACAGAGCTCAGTAAAACTTTAATCCATTTGTCTGCTGATGGGTGGGGCTGGGTTCCCTCCCTGTTGGTTGTTTGACCTGAGGCAATCCAACACTGGAGCCTACCTGGGCTCTTTGGTGTGGCTAATGGCAGACTCTGGGAGGGCTCACGCCAGGGAGTACTTCCCAGAACTTCTGCTGCCAGTGTCCTTGTCCCCACAGTGAGCCACAGTCACACCTGCCTCTGTAGGAGACCCTCCAACACTAGCAGGTATGTCTGGTTCAGTCTCCCCTGGGGTCACTGCTCCTTCCCCTGGGTCCCGATGCGCACACTACTTTGTGTGTGCCCTCCAAGAGTGGAGCCCCTGTTTCCCCCAGTCCTGTCGAGGTTCTGAAATCAAATCCCACTAGCCTTCAAAGTCTGATTCTCTAGGAATTCCCCCTCCCGTTGCCGGACCCCCAGGTTGGGAAGCCTGATGTGGGGCTCAGAACCTTCACTCCAGTGGGTGGACTTCTGTGGTATAAGTGTTCTCCAGTCTGTGAGTCACCCACCCAGCAGTTATGGGATTTGATTTTACTGTGATTGTGCCCCTCCTACCATCTCATTGTGGCTTCTCCTTTGTCTTTGGATGTGGGGTATCTTTTTTCATGAGTTCCAGTGTCCTCCTGTTGATGATTGTCCAGCAGTTAGTTGTGATTCTGGTGTTCTCACAAGAGGGAGTGAGAGCACGTCCTTCTACTCCACCATCTTGGTTCAGGGCCACAAATTTCGCTTCTCTAAACTCATTTATTAATTATTTATTTTGGCTGTAATTTCTTTTCAATTTTTCCACTCACATAATTATAGCAGCTGTGAAGAGTGATGTTGTATTTCTTCATTTCTGAAAACTATGCAATTTATTTATTTCTTGTTTCATACTGTACTGGCTAGGACTTTCAAAGGTGTATGTTAAATAAAAGTGATTCCTAGTCTTGTTATGGATCTCAAAAAGAAAACTTTCAACATTTTACCATTAATTTTTACACTCATCAGAATTTGCTTTGTAAATATCTTTCATTAAATTAAGAAAGTTCCCTTGTAGTTCAAGTTTGGTAGGAGTGTTTGCTTTTTAAAACTATGAATGGATATTGGATTTTACCAAATGCTTTTTCTGCAACTATGTGTGTTTTGTCTCTTTCATTCTATAAATGCGGTGAATTACATTGATTTATTTTTCAATGGAAGACCAAAATTCAAAATTGCATTTTTGGAATAGTCCAATTCAGTCATGAAATATTACTTTTTGCATATTACTGGATTGTCTCAGCAGCAGTAGAATATGTTTCATGAGTGCAGGTGTTTTTGTCTGTTTTATTCACTGCTCTGTTACCATGGCATATTTGTTGAGTGAATGAATGAAGGAATACCTCAGAATTGTGACATCCTCTGCCTGTGAATAGAGAGCCCTGATTCCCTGGTTACCTGGGGTGGGGTCATTTCTCCTGGCTGCACAGGGGTCATGTCTCCCCAGGACTAGGCACTACATTCACCCCACTTTTTAGACAGCATATATCCAAACAACGCCTCTCTTGGTTTCTTACCAAAGCCACTCTGCCTCCTTACCCATCTCCCTGTCCTTCCTATGTGTTGAGACCCCTTACATTCTTTATCCAGTATTTAGTGGATAAATGAGTCACTTGTTCACTGGCATCCAACCCAGTTCACCCAATGGCACAGCTGCCTAGGAGCCAGAGAGGGGACAAGGAGAGAAGGTGGAGGGACTGCAGCTACCTTTGTATCACCCTGAAGATCATGACTAGAATCCCACATTCTGGGAAGAACTCTCATCTGTTCTGTGGAAGTCACTGTTGAAAGAGAATAAAAGCACTGAGACATATGTTTTTCGTCAGGAATCACAAAACAAGGAGAACCAAGACCAAAGTGTGCTGTCAGATGACACATAGATACTCATCTATTATCTTCCATTATAAAGCATGAGAAATGTTTCAGAATGTTAAGCATTTCATTTCCAAACATTTTTAAGTAATGTGAAAAAAATCTCATTTTAAAATGATCAATGTTCCATGAAGTTAACAAGCTCATTTGGAACAAAAATGACATGAGCTATATTATGGTTTCTTTACTGGTGACATTGTGTAATTACAATTACAACTCTAATTGTGAAAGACTAAACCTGTAAACAAAGTATTTGACCTTAATTTGGTTTAGGTTACAGAGCTCTTCATGACTCTTTTGCCCACTCCTCCATTTTTCTCCTTGAACTTTTGCCCCAGGGGTTTTGTAATTCATTCCAATTATCCAATAAGGCAGGTTTTCCTGACAGTAGAGGTACATCTCCCCACCCCAACCCCAACACACAGGGACACATATTCTCTCTCTCTCTCTCTCTCCCCTTGGAACAATCTTTCCCATCAGCAGCTTCTTTGTGTGGCAACTTCAACCCTTCAGAGGCCTTAAATACTACTTCCCACCTCCACCCCCAAAATAGGAACCAGGCCCCTGTGCTATTTTATAGCCCCTTGAATTTTTCTTATCATATCACTCATCAAATGTCATTTATCCACTTGTCTTCCCTAGAGGCTATAAACTCTTAGGCAAGTGTCCATACTGTCTTGCTCACAGTTGAATCTCCAGGCCCTGGAGTAGTACCTAGCATATATCAGGGATTCAATAAGTATTTATTGAATGAATGAATGAACAATTAAAATCTTAGCCTGGCTTATATTCCTGAATTATTAGTGTTAGCCATGCACCTTTCTAAGTTGACTTAGAACGGGTTCTAGGAGGTCTTATGTCTGTAGCTTGAAGAGCTCCTGAGAATATAATTTCCCCCTAGATGAACAGAGGTGATTTAGTACTAAAAGCCCCTGCCCAGTGTCCACTGAGAGGCAGACTGCCTGGGTTTGAATCCCCACTCCACTACTTACGAGCTATGTGACCTAGGACAAGTGACAATTTTTTTGTTGTTGTTGTTCAGTAGGCGGGCCTCTCACTGTTGTGGCCTCTCCCGCTGCAGAGCACAGGCTCCAGACCTGCAGGCCCAGCAGCCATGGCCCACGGGCCCAGCTGCTCCGTGGCACGTGGGATCCTCCCGGACCGGGGCATGAACCCGTGTCCCCTGCATCGGCAGGTGGACTCCCAACCACTGCGCCACCAGGGAAGCCCCAAGTGACAATTTTTGTGTGCCTCAGCACCTCTCATAAGGTGGTTGTTGAAGGATTAAAGGAGCTTAACACAGTGGCTGGCATACAGTGAATACCTAAGGAATGCCATGCCTTTATTTGACAGTAAGTCAGGTGATAATTGTAGTGCGGGCTTCCCCAGGAAGATGCCGAATGGGATCCCCTTGGGAGGAAATATTCAGTTCTCTTGTTAAGAGGTTATGGGGACATGAGTGAAAGGGTGAAGTTTCAGTCACCTCAGCTGAAAATGGAATTGGGGCTACTGGGTGCCCTGCCATCTAAAACTGATACTGGGCTCCAAAGAGGGGAAGGGGAAACCTATTTAGGGAGACATAGTGACTTCTCTTTAAATTTATAGTTCAATACTTAAACAGGGGGAAACTCTCAAAAAGATGAACTTCCTCATCCATCATCTTACTCCAGGGAACTGTTTTTTTTTTTTAATTTATTTATTTTGTTTTTGGCTGCAGTGGGTCTTCGTTGCTGTGCAGGGGCTTTCTCTAGTTGCGGCGAGTGGGGCTACTCTTTGTTGCGGTGCGCGGGCTTCTCATTGCAGTGGCTTCTCTTGTTGCGGAGCACGGGCTCTAAGTGCGCAGGCTTCAGTAGTTGTGGCACGTGTGCTCAGTAGTTGTGACTTGAGGGCTCTAGAGTGAAGGCTCAGTAGTTGTGGTACACGGGCTTAGCTGCTCTGCGGCACGTGGGATCTTCCCGGACCAGGGCTCGAACCTGTGTCCCCTGCATTGGCAGGTGGATTCTTAACCAATGCGCCACCAGGGAAGTCTCAGGGAACTGTTTTGAAAGAGCAGTAACCATAAGCACATCCCAGAATTATCCCTTAGTCTTTCCCCGCCAGTGTTCAGATTAACTAGAGAGGACAGTGGATGCTCAGGTGGGTGAGAGAGAACAGTGAGAGCTGTGGAATGTCCTACACTGTGGGTTGGCCACCCTAATTCCCATCCCCCACCCCCTTCTCATCAGCCAGCTTCCAGCCTGTGACACAGCTCTGGTGGATGAGATATAAGAGAATATTTATGTGTTGGGGCTACTGGAAAGGTTTTTGCTTCCTTGATAAAGAAGAGACCGAATGGGCTATGTGGACTGAAAAAAATGCACAACCTAAAAGTTGAGAGTTACTTATCTGGTGGACAAAACTGAGGACTTAAGCCTGGGACACAGCATCTCAGATAACTCTGAGAGACTGCTCCGAAGAGACAAGGGGGAGCCAGGGTACATAGGAGTTTTTGAAACAAAGACCAAGTATTGGAACATCAAAGGATTACCGTTAATTAAAGAAAACCAGACATCTCAAGTTAAGGAATTTAGTGCTTTTCTATGTATGGGAAGATGCAAAATCTGGGCTCACTGAAATCATTCCTTTGATATGCACCTCAGCTATCTGGGGCCAGTCTCCTGTGCTTCCTCATCTTGAGTCTCCTCAGGGTGCATCGTTGCAGGGCTCACCATTGGGGCGGCTGTAATGTGATGGCTTGGTGGCGGCAACATCCTTTGTTTACTGATATGGCAGGCAATATCTTTCACTTACAGCTAGGATGCTTCATTTTGCCCTTCCTTCTTTCTCCTTGTCCCTGCCTAGAACATAGACAGATGTGATGTCTCAAGGTGTAGCAGCTATTTTGCAATCATAAGGCAATGAGCATGAAGGCAAATGCCTCTAAGCTAAGGATGGTGGAGGGAAAGATGGAAACACCCGGATCCCTGATGACATCATGGAGCTCCTGCACCAGCCCTGGACTGCCCACCTCTGCCCTTGTCTGAGACAAATAAACTGAGGTGAGTGATGGTTGGGTTTTCCTGCCTTTGAATGGACTCCTAACACATACATACATGCATGCATACATACATGCATGCATACATACATACATACTAATAAATAAATACAGCCTGCAGCCCAAACCTTTAGACAATGTGCACCTCAACTGCAACACTTACCACAGTATCTTATCATCACTTAGTTTTCTTTCTCTTCTATTAGACCTGAGTTCCTTGAGGGTAACGATCTGGGCTTATTTATTTCTCTCTCTACAGCATATACTGTAGTAGAGACTCAGTAGATGTTTGATGAGTGAATCCATTACATTGGATGTATTGTGATGGGTGAGCTTGCAGATCAGGAGCTTGTGCTATGGTCCAGCCAGGAGAAGGGTGATGCTCTGTGAAGAAACCAGGGGCATCTTGAGAAATGAAACTCATGAGCCATCAACTGAACTCTTGTGGTTTCACTTATTTCTGGATCTTTTATGACAAAAGCAAATAAAGCATGCTAATACGTATAAAAATGCAGACATTTTATCAGATAATGAAAACATATGCACTTCTCAGACATAGAATTAACCTTAATAGGAGGAGTGATAGGAATAACAAAACAGGGAAAAGGGCAAAATAATTTTTCTCCCCTTATTCACGTGGCTGCTTACTCATGAAATCTAGACGTTTGTATTTTAAAGAATCCAGAGCCATGACTGATTAAGAAATGTTCACTTTTTTTTTTTTTTTTTTTTTTTTTTTTTTTTTTGCGGTATGCGGGCCTCTCACCGTTGTGGCCTCTCCGTTGTGGAGCACAGGCTCCGGACGCGCAGGCTCAGCGGCCATGGCTCACGGGCCCAGCCGCTCCGCGGCATGTGGGATGCTCCCGAACCAGGGCACGAACCCGTGTCCCCTGAATCGGCAAGAGGACCCTCAACCACTGCACCACCAGGGAAGCCCAAGAAATGTTCACTCTTGACCCTTATTGGCTTCATTCAGGCAACACTCAGCGGGCTGCCTTTGCAAAAGTTTACTTCTCAGGGCTCTGTCTTGCCTCTTCTGCCTTCCTCTTTGCCTGAGGCTGATTTCATTTCCTCCAGCATTATGAGGCTCCTGAGTCAATTTGCCCAGAGCCTTTCTGTCGTTTGCATTTCAGCTGCCCACTTCTCTGGATAGTTCCTATTTTAAAATGCTTATGTAACAACTTTGGGCCCACTGGGGTCTTTTGAGCCTTGAAGATTTTAATCAGACTGGAGTGAGTCCCCATTTCATGCCCTGTGGAAAATCTAGTATCTTCTCCCAGTTTCCACCTAATTCCCAGGAGGCTCCCGTGGGTCTCACGGACACCCCTGGCTCCTACTTCCTGCTGCTGATGAGTCGGTGTTTTTCACTCTGCACCTGTGCTAATTCCTTTTCTCTACTTTAGCATCAATGCAGCTGTGGAACTCTGGACATTTACTTAATTTGTATTTCTGTTTTGAATAAGCCAACTAATTTATAGCACTAAATGTGACTGCTTCCTTCTAAGTAAAGTATAAAACTTTCGTGAATACATGTTGAGTACTTATTTTATCCCTGGCACTGTCATGCCAGAGACACTTTAATGACCCACTGAACTAGGTGATGGGCAGGTATCTGTGACCAAGAGAGCCACAGCCTCTGCCCCTGCCAGTGGGGATACCAGTGAGGGGTAGAAGTACCATGGGCCCTGAGGGCCAGTGACACTCCGTGTACCCTGTGCAGGTGCATGTTTGTAAGAGGTTCTGTGTAGTATTGTTTCTTATGCTCAACGCAACTGAGTTGCAGCCTCACTGTAATTCACTATTTCTTATAAATTGAATTTGTTTACTATAAAATTCCTACTAAGAAACTCTAATAATTGGGTCAACATTGGAAAGCAAAATACTTGTATTAGTACCTGCAAAAATCACTCATGTTGAAGACAAGTCGTTATTATGGCCTGTATTTACATGTTCCCAGAAAGAAAAATGCTGCTATATTAGAGGAATAAAACTTCATTCTATTAAGCATTTAAGTAGATACAGGTTAGATATTATACCTTTGTATGAATTCTCTTTTTCTAGTTTTTGAGCAAATGACTAGAGTTTTTCTTCTGCTTCTTGCCAGCTTATACTTAACCGTGTGTGCACTGACGTCTCTCTTCGAAAGGAACAACTTCTGGATTTAAGGTGGCCTTTAGGGCCCTCTAGTGGTTTCTTGAATATGAAATAGTAAAAATTACCTTTAAGCTGAATAAGAGAAAAAAAATCTCTTTAAATTTGCTACACATCAGCTCTCAGAAGCTTTAAAGACAGATATTGGAACACTTGTAATAACTCATATATATCCTTTCTTTTTTTCCAAAATGAAATTCGTTACTGTTTTTGCATTCCCACGGTAGTTACGTGTGAAAATAGCTCCTTGCTGAAGGGTATCTTACAACATAAAGATAGAATATTTACATATTTAGAAATTAACATACAACACTAGTGTAACGGCATTTTGTAAGACGTATCTTGCTTTTTTTATTGGCTCATTCAAATGTGCACACAGTAAAGACTCATGTGAGTTCTTGGATTTTTGAGGAACGATGGAATTTTGGCATCTTCTTGGTTGGTTATGGAGTTTTAATCTATCCTGACAGCTAAGAGAATTTTCTGGCACCAACCTTTGTACCTTTCTGTTATATGCATTTAGAAAAAAATTTCTTTTATATTGGAGTATAGTTGATTTACAATGTTGTGTTAGTTTCAGGTGTACAGCAAAGTGATTTAGTTATATATATATATATATATATATATATATATATATATATATATACATATATCCATTCTTTTTCAGATTCTTTTCCCATTTAGGTTATTACAACAGACTATTGAATAATACTGTGCTATACAGTAGGTCCTTGTTGATTATCTATTTTATATATAGTAGTGTGTATATGTTAGTCTCAAACTTCTAATTTATCCCTCCCACCTTTCCCATTTGGTAACCATAAGTTTGTTTTCTATGTCTGTGAGTCTGTTTCTATTTTGTAAATAAGTTCATTGGGATAATATATATTTTTTTAGATGTTGGGGGTAGGTGTTTATTAATTAATTTATTTATTTTTGCTGTGTTGGGTCTTCGTTTCTGTGCGAGGGCTTTCTCCAGTTGAGGCGAGCAGGGGCCACTCTTCATCGCAGTACGTGGGCCCCTCACTGTCGCGGCCTTTCTTGTTGCGGAGCACAGGCTCCAGACGCACAGGCTCAGTAGTTGTGGCTCACGGGCCTAGTTGCTCCGCGGCATGTGGGATCCTCCCAGGCCAGGGCTAGAACCCGTGTCCCCTGCATTAGCAGTCAGATTCTCAACGACTGTGCCACCAGGGAAGCCCTGGATCATTTTTTTAGATTCCACATATAAGTGATATCATATGATATTTCTCTTTCTCTGTCTGACTATTATATCCAATTTGAAAGAATTCAGCCTAGGAACAGCCTCACATTTAAGTCATGTCAACGATTTAAAGAAACAGCTCCAGACTTCTCTCAGTGCAAGATTCCTGAGCTATTAAATGCTGGCTCCCCAAATATCACCAACAGAAACTTTTGATAAGACAAATCTGAGGTTATTGCTTACCTCAGAAAGGGTGACTACCACCTCACGAAGCTCTGCTGTTGTCTTGGATTGGGGGAAGACGAGGACAGGATTTATTGAGAATTAAAAGGGTGATGTAAGGTGAGTCTTCTAAGATGGGGCTAAGGATCTCAATACAACCACCCAAGATAGCTGGAAACATCAAGGCAAGGTGTTCAAAGAATCTTAGGTGCAAACTCTCTGTTGATGTTATCCAGAGGTGATGGGTCTTTTGGGAAGATCCTATAATGAACAATCAAGCCATTTCCCTGGGAAGAAGACTCCTGGACAAATAAAGCAATGCTGGTAAAGACAGAGGAACAGCAAAGTGATGCTAATATAGACAGTAGGTGTGGTTTTGGTTCTCGGTGTTCAGACTGAGTATCAGGGTGGACAGTTTCAGTTCTTAGCAGCCTTCCACAATTAAGATGCCTTCATGGTGTCAAAGCAATATTCCCTGCTGAAAATGCAAATACTTAGAGGAATATCATATCTAACTACTATAAGCATTTTGCTCTTTAGAATGACTATGTTTTAAGATTGTTTCCTATTAGGATATTTAAATGGAAACAGTTCTCTGAGAGAATAGACAAAGTTTTACCAAGATTTGATATTAATGAAAGGTAGACATTTTTAAGCATAGAAAGTTGGCAGGTAGGTAGGATGTCAGAGTTCAGCGTTACAGGGCTCCCATGCAGAACACAATGGCTTCCCAAAAGCAGTATTTTGTGTGCACTAAAGAACGTTATAAAAGATGCAGTAAGTCGAAGACAAAATATTGTCTCTAGTTTTGCTTCAGGGTTAACCTTCGTCCTGTTTCTGATTCAGAGCTGTGTCCTACCCATAAGTGCCTGGTGGTAGAACTAGCAGGACTCCCAACTGGCAGCTAATATGATGACTTCGTGTTAGTCTATCAGCCCCATCTCTGAAGTGAACATGCTTTTTCCAGTCTCAAGTAAGTTGTGTGGTTTTTTTTTTTTTTTGCGGTACGTGGGCCTCTCACTGTTGTGGCCTCTCCCCCTGTGGAGCACAGGCTCCGGACGCGCAGGCCCAGTGGCCATGGCTCACGGGCCCAGCCGCTCCGCGGCATGTGGGATCCTCCCAGACCGGTGCAAGAACCCGCATCCCCTGCATCGGCAGGCGGACTCCCAACCACTGCGCCACCGGGGAAGCCCAAGTAAGTTGTGTTTTGAGAGAGGAAGGACACAATGTGTCAAAGAGAAATTGCACCAGACACTCGTTAAAAATGGCAAGACAGAGTTTATTTGAGCTACTGCAGTAGAGGAGAGAGACTTCAATACACAACTGAGCTCAACTGCAGAAACAGCAAGGGTTTCTGTGGAATTATAGACAAGGGGCAAAGTGAGGGGTTCAGTGGATGAATTATTAAGAGACACTTGGTTACATATCAGGGGTGACAGAAGAGGGACATGATTAGATGTCAAAGATGGGAGGATTCACTTCATAAATATATGTATTTCTGACATCCTATAGTAGGGGAAATCTTGTGGTTCAGCTGACTTAGCAGGCCAAGGACAAGGCCCAGTCAAGCAGAGTGCTCAGAAGACCTGACTAAGGTTTGGTCAAGGAGATAGTCCTTGTCAAAGACGGGAATATTTGAAGATAACATTGAGAGTGAGTAGATGAGTGTAAGGAGTCCAGTTGGGGCGAACTCAGCTTCACTTCGTTTTGCCAAAAGAAGGACAGCCTCCAGTTTAAGTTCTCCCACATCCCCAGAGTCTTGATTTGTGTCAGCAGCTCACATGGTTGCAGGACCAGCAGGAGGGAGCTAGAGGCCATTGGGTCCATGGCAAATGAGGCTGTCAGCAGAGGCATTGTATTTGCCTGTGCTTTAAAGGCATTAATTTATTCAATGTAAAGATTTAAAATATACTTCAATTTTGTAACATTGCTTTGTCCTTTTTCTGTTTTTTAACGTTACCAGGGGCCTCAGTATGAGAATTCAGCACCTCTCAGCCTGAGAGAGGTCCTTTGTAGATGGTTTCTGGAACACTCTATTCATCCGTCATATGGATTCCAAAAAACCCAAACACCTGAGAATTAGTCAATTATCCACCTCTTGCCGCAATCCTCTCCTCAACCCATCCATGAAGAAATGAACCATGTGGTGCATTGGGAAGGGTCTGACTTGAGTCATCATCTTAATGATGGCATTTAAAGCCATATGACCAGATGAGATCACTTGAGGAGTGAGTACAGGTGCAGAGAGAAGTCGGAGAGCCTGGGGTACTCCCACATTCAGAGGTCTGGGAAAGGAGAATGCAGCAGAGGAGATGATGGGGAAGGGGAGGACGAGAACCACCAACGATTGTTTTAAAAAAGCCATTTCATTACTGGCTTTTTATTAATTCAGAGGTCACTCCTTCTACGGAGGTTACTCCTTCTATGGATCCCTCTTATAACTATTGATTCCTCAGTTTCTTCTTTACATATTTACACAAGACATATATGGAAATACCATACTCAAAAACAGACCTACAGTAACCCTTATCTCATTTTGGGATCCATCTTCTGACTTAGCATAGTGGGGATATGACAGAGTTAGTCATAGATGTTGAATTATATGCATTTTCTTTAATAAATCAGGTTTTCCAAGTTGCTGTTTAGATATTATTCCAGAGCTCAGCACATGAAATAGAAACCAGTTTAGATTTTTCAGTTAGGAGAGAATTGAACAGAGAAAATTAGGCACTTAACAAATTTTTTGGAAGGTCATGGGGCTACCACTGACCACTGACCTGTTGGTTCCAAGATGAACCACCATTGCTGCTGCTGCTGCTGCTGTCAAGCTGCCACCACACCTGCTCACGTCCGGGAAGCTGAGAACTAAATATGAGAACAGCGTCCAGCTGCCACAAGCACCTACGCTTTAGGGAACTTGCTTGCCGTCTTATACACCACAGAGGTGGGCTTTCCCGCCATTATGCTTTCTATATCTCTATGAGTCTATATCATTAGCCTGATCCAAATCACATTTAAAACTTTAGCTCCAAGCAATTCTGAAAAGTGTAGTTTTTAGACTTCTAGCCCTTTAAATACAGAGGGGATACAAAAGACAGGGGACTAGTCTCCAAATAAGAATAGTTAATATTCAGCCCAAATGTGTTCACGGTGTTGCACGTCTTGTAAAAGTTTATAAGACTTAACCATTTTCTAAAAGCTGCAGCTTCTACATGACTTCATAAATATTTGTAGTTTTGGCATTCTATAGTAGAGGGAAGGCCTACGGTTCTTACTAGTTTGTTACCCTCTGCTTTTATGCTATGCTTGGAGTCCAAAGAATTCCCACACCTTTGTCAATTATAATGTCTTTTACTCAACACTCATTTAACATACTTTAAGTAAAAATGTTTTGGACAATCCATATCTAGGTGCCCTCCAAACTGGGCTATGATATTGATATGGCGTGACATCTTTCTCCTGGTCTTTCATCCTTATAAGCAAATCATTAATCCACTGATCAACTTCACTAAAGCTTAAATGGCTACTGGGGGAGAGGGGGAAAGGGGTATTTGATGAGGGAGTTTCACAGTCTGGCAGCATCTAGCTAAAAGTATAGACTGACCTCACACACTGTTTCCAGTTTGGTCTCTCTCTCTCTTTTTTTTTTTTTTTTTTTTGCGGTACGCGGGCTTCTCACTGTTGTGGCGGACGCGCAGGCTCAGCAGCCATGGCTCACGGGCCCAGCCGCTCCGTGGCATGTGGGATCCTCCCGGACCGGGGCACGAACCCGTGTCCCCTGCATCGGCAGGCAGACTCCCAACCACTGTGCCACCAGGGAAGCCCAGGTTGGTCTCTCTTAATCAGAGATTAATCTTATTCCAGCACTGCCAACCCACTAAATGCACTGGCCTCTCCTACAGTTATCCAACCCCTTCTTCCTACTTCATGTCCAGGGTCAAAGCCAATAACTTTATAAAGTAGAGCAACAGGCAGTACTTAGTTTATTTCAAAAATAAAATGTCTTTTGAGATTTCCTTTTTTTGTTATTTTTCTATCTTCAGTCTTTTGAGGAAATTAAAGACAGAACAACAAGAGTTAAGTCAAAAGCCACAGCTGCCAAAGGAAATAAAACTAAAAGATTAGTTCTGCTGTAAAAACCCCTTGCAGTTCTCCTCCCAGTAGACTTGACGAATGAAGAGAGTCGCACAGATCTAGAAACACATGTCATGGCTAGGACTCCTTGATTAGTCAAGTTATCTTTCCCATTTGAAACATAGCAATCCAAATAATGATGTTTTCTTTGTAAATACCAGAAGGCTGTTTGAATATCTGTGAATATTATAAGACTATACATTATAGAATATTAGGAACTATGATTTGGAAACAGGAATTGTTCATTACTTGGTTTAATTGTCTGCTTCCTGAACGCAGTAGGAGCTTCTTGAGGATGTGGGCTATGCCCAGGACACTCTGATGGATAGGAGAGGTCTGAGACAAATCCCTAGACTAGAGTTTCTAAGAACTAGTAAAAATTGGGCTTCCCTGGTGGTGCAGTGGTTGAGAGTCCGCCTGCCGATGCAGGTTCGTACCCCGGTCCGGGAAAATCCCACAGGCCACGGAGCGGCTGGGCCCGTGAGCCATGGCCGCTGGGCCTGCGCGTCCGGAGCCTATGCTCCGCAACGGGAGAGGCCACAACAGTGAGAGGCCCACGTACCACAAAAAAAAGAAAAATAAAAACTAGTAAAAATTAACTACATGGCAAACAGGGAGTCAGCACAATCAGGCAGAAAGCAAAAGCATGACATGCTTGGGGAAATGGAGGTGGCTTAGTAGGACTGTTCTGTTGGGATGTGCTGAAGAGCAGGGTAGAGGACGGCAGGGCTCACAACACACAGAGTCAGAGTTACTAAGAGATGAAATTTCAGCTCTCTTCTGAAAGCCCCAGGGAAGGGCTCGATTGGATGGACAATCTAGAAAAAATGCTGTGTCCCTGTAGACTGGGTTGAGGATGCACTAGAGAGTGGGAAACAGACCAGAGACAGGGAGACCAGTTTGGAGGTCATTACAGTAAATCTGGGCAAGAACTGATGATGATCTAAACTGATGTTAAGTAAGTAGGTATATCAGGGAAAGAATGAATGTATTTGAGACATAATTAAGCAGGAGAACCTTTTGTAATTCTGCCAACGAAGTAGAGTGTGGCCGTTGAGAAGGTAACCATTGGAGGCACACTGTCTGGGTTTGAGTTCTGCAGACTCTGCCACTGTGGCATGGCTTTGGCAAGTTGCTTAACTTCTTAGTGCCTCAGTTTCCCCACCTGTGAAATGGGGGTAGTAATGTAACACACAGAATTATTGGGATTTAGTGAAACAGTACATGGAGAGCACTTACCTCTCTGCTTTTTTCACTGCCTTACCAGGACTGGAGACCCTGTGGATCCAGAAGTTTTAGGGAGGGACGTATCCCCATTTGAACCATAAGGAGGCATAACAAAAGAAGAGTCTCGGTGGAAGTGACTTCAGAACTTCAGTCTCTGTCTAAGATTCACAAGCTTGATATTACCATCATGGAAAAGCTAGGAATTTTGCTTTTTTTGAAACAGAAAATACATTATTACACTTTGGACAACATGTCAAATTAAAAGACAGAAAACCAAAGACTGTTCCTGTTTTTTAAGCAACATTTAAGCAGAAGAAAAGGAGAAGCTTAACACATGAAAGGCACTTTGGAGAAAGAAATCTGACAGGTCCAGTTATCCATGGCTTTCCTGGACTAGGTATTCATACCCAAATGGTTCTTTATTCTCAAGGACATCAGGACCACAAGTTGGTTCCAGAGATTAGAATCCTAAATCATGGCTCAAAATACCAGGAAAGATGGATGGGTTTTAGCAGCTGTTTTGGTGTATCTTTCTTGAAACAGGTGATGCTCATAAGATCTAGAAAACCACCAGGGAGGAAATGTGAGCTCTCCATTACTCCCTTTCTCTTCTCCTCGCTCCCCTTTGCTTCACCCACCTTACATCTCTCCCCATCCTTCAAAGCCCTGGTCAAATCCCTCCTCTGTTAAGACTTTCCTGCTTCAAGCCCATGCTAACTTCACTTTCCTCTAATTTATTATTTCCCTTCTTTTATAAGTATGTCTTAGTCAGTATCAGATGTTTCTCTAAAAAAAAAATTATTTACAACAGAAGTATGCTTAGCTTTAACATAAAAGTTAACCTATTTTAAAAGTATTTTCAGGACTGGAAGGCATTTTGGTTTCTGCCCAGGGAGAATGTTCAACCTGCAACATCTGAAGGGCTGGTGTGAATCAGCCCCAAGAGGAGGATGTTTTGTTGTGTCATTTGTCAGCTTCAAGCACCCGCAAAGGGATAAAGCTTCCACACTTCCATTCCTCAAAGGTGGGCTTCTTAAGCCTAAAGGGAAATCCAAGGTAGTAACAAATAATTCTGTGTGCAGTTCTGGAGAGAAACTCTCCATCTAGGGTAAAGACACTTATGACAAGGAATGCGGAGACTTCACACTTGATATACTGGTGGCCTTGCTGTGCTCAGATTTAAACCAGGAAGAATTTTAATCATTTCTTGGATCAGGTACCTAAAGCAAATGAAAGTGTCAGTGTTTGAAAACTAGACAGTTATTTGGCATTTAACAGCTAGACAAAATGAGTTTTGTTGTGGTTTTATAAAGGTCACTGCCCCAAATGGAAGTCAAATGCTTCATCTTCTTTCACTGCAACAAAAATACTGCTTTTTAAAAGAGGGAATAAGCAGATGAGGGATATCTTTGTTTTCTTTCTTATCCATTCTTTTAGAGACAACGAATAGACTTGGGCAATAGAAGTGCAGGTTGGTAAAAAAAAAAAATGTTTAATGAAGTTTTGTTTTTGTTTTGTTTCCCTGGTGGGTACCATCTTACATATTTTCTGTATTCTTTCTCATAAGATCTAAATGAATCAAATGGTAAAGATACAATCTTTAGGTCTAGGACTTCCCCAAGTCCTAATTGTATCCTTTTCCTCACATTTTTGTCCTAACCCTATGAAGAGAACTAGTCGTAGGAATAATCAGTAAATTTCTAGCAACTTTAGCGCAGCCCATCAGACACTATAACAAAGAGCTGTGGCCATTGTGAAGGGGCTGGTGCTGTGCTTCCAGCTCACAAGAGCTCATTGTGTTTATCTCTTCCCAAGTCCTTGTTCAGTGACCTCAAGTCGGTAGCTTGAAATGGCCATGGTGGGAGCATACACCACAGAAATCAGCAAATGCTACAAATCAGGGACCCCCCCCAAATGAGCTGGTTTACTAACACACCACAGATTAAATATCAGAAATATTCAAAAAAAGATCTACTTTCAGGTGGCAGAGAAGAGGGAAAGGAGAAGTTTGACTATTGAAGATGTGAAATGTTTCTGATTCCACATCAGTTCAAAATGTGGGTTGAACCATATAAAACTTCTGATCGTCAACAATTTTTGACCTACAAAAATGGCAGTTTTATACGGCTCAATCTAGTATACGAGGCTGCGGGGAACAGAAAACCCAACGAACAGTGGCTTAAATAAATAAAATTTGTCTCATATAGCAAGAGATCCAAAGCAGCCCTGGGATGAGATAGCTGTTCAATGATGCTGTCAGAGACCAAGGATCTTTCTATACTTCAGATGTACTATCCTTAGAAAATCGACTTTTGTTCTCATACTTGTCATCCCACGGTCACACATGTCTGCTGTGCCTCCAGGCACCATGCCTGTGTCCCTGGCAGAGGGTAGCAAAGGGTAAAAGGCTATGCCCATCAAGTTTATTCATGTTACTCAGGAAGACAAAAATTTTCCCTGGGGCCCCACTCAACAGCACATCACTGGCCAAAATTTGTCATATGGACACTCCCAGGTACAGGAGAATGGGTAATCCCATTAGAATTAGAATTTTAGAATCCCATTCTAAAACAGATTTAGACTGGCCATGTTTCATCCCTGGCACTGGGTTGAGGGCCTACAGTCTCTGAGAAGAAGAGATCTCAGCAGCCACCTGAGAAAACTGGGGTTCCAGAGGTTGGGAAAAGTAGGGAGGGAGTGGATATAGGGAGGACCACAAATAGTATCCATCACAATTCCCTTCTGGTTATGAAGCCAGACATCTTCAGGTTTCTAACAAACTCAGACAAGATTTTCCATTTCTTGGTTTAAATGTGTATAAAATCTTTCACGATTGCTTAGCATTCCTCCTAGTTAGCAGCTCAAAAACCCACACAGTAAATATGACTCAGTTTTGCAAGTTTTATATGATCACAGAATTATAGTTCATTCTTAAAGCTCGGCCTTCAGACTTCGGTCTGTGTGCTCCACAGTGGTCTGTTTACAGCTGTGGACTGTGAGCTTTCATCTTTCTTTGCTTAAGAGGGGACTTGACTAAGGTAGAATCAATGACTCGGCACGTTGTTCTAACAGAGAGTTGAAAGAAGATAATGACAAAACAGATGCTACAAATCTCTCTGAAGAAAAAGCCTAATGCTGGCTATTTGGAGGAAGCCAGAAAAAAAAAGAAGTACACTCTTCTGTTGTGATGATTGTATCCTTGAAAAAGTCTGACATGGCATTTACCTACCTTGGCATCTAAGAATCATGTCACTCCAATGATTGGTAGCCTTGTTCTGCAATAATGGTGGGTGTGCCATCATGTAACCCCAAGACAGTGAACTACTGATTATGCTTCACTGTCCCATTGATCTGATTATGGCAACTAGGAGAATGCACAGTGTCTGCACTTGGCTGGACGTTGTTGAGAAGCATGGACAGTGCAGCCTTTTGTAACATGGCTGTCAAATGCATGGTCACATTTATGAGCACAAGACCTAGAATCAGACACACACAGGTTCTACCCAGATGAGGCCTTTTGCTGGCAACATGACTTTGAACAAGTTACTTAACGACTCAGCCTCAGTTTCTACTTTTGTAAAATGACACTTTTTGTTGTGAGGATTAAAGGAAGCAAAGTAAGTAAAGCGCTTAGTATATATTAAGGACTTAATAAGTGGGAGTTGCTGTTTTCCCATGTCTGATTCCAAAAAGTTTTTCTGAAATGATTGTATTTATGATAACTGTCCCTTTAATAATAATAAATATAATATGCCTTTTATTGTAATAATTGCTGTTTCCAAGGGCCAACATGCAGTAACTACTTTTTATAATTTTTCCAATATTATCTATATGTGCTTGGAGAATATGATTTTGCTTTTCTTGTCCTTTTATCTTCAACAGCAAAATCACTCATTCTTTCATAACTTGCCTCTGGAAAAGTACGTAGTAATGAAAAGAATCTCTTCTGTCACTTTGGGATGGTTAGAAAACAAGGCAGGGCCTCCCTGGTGGCGCAGTGGTTGAGAGTCCGCCTGCCGATGCAGGGGATACGGGTTCGTGCCCCGGTCTGGGAGGATCCCATATGCCGCGGAGCGGCTGGGCCCGTGAGCCATGGCCGCTGAGCCTGTGCGTCCGGAGCCTGTGCTCCGCAACGGGAGAGGCCACAACAGTGAGAGGCCCGCATACAGCAAAAAAAAAAAAAAAAAAAAGAAAACAAGGCATTTGAAGGCATGTCTAAAACTACAAGATAAAAACCATTATCATTATCTCTCACTCTTTATTTACTACACATAAAGAATAAGGCAATATATAACACCATGTGGTTATAATTCTACAAAGGATCAATTAAAATGGTGGACTTGACACCACTCACATTGATTCCTATAGGTTTGGTCCTTTATAGATAGAAAATCACTTTTAGTCCAAGCAACCAGAAAGCCCAAATATGCATTTTAAAAAATATTCAAATTATTCTCATGTATTCAAAGTATACATCTATAGGATCCTAAAGTTTATATGAATAACAAGAGTGAAATTAAAGCTACCTTAAGTTTAGGGTCAAGTTTATTTTATTGCATTCTGGTTCTTGGTATATTGCCAATGCACGTATGGTTTGTATATTATGATACAATAATTTAACAAACATGTTCACTTGTCCCCAAAGCTCCATTTCTTAATTATATTGGCTAAATAAGAATTTACAATGATCTCCTATACGTTTGTGGATGACTCAGCATTTTGCCATTGGATATTTTATATAACAATCTTGTCCCTCCATTGTAGCAAGGAAAGAATCTCATTGGACCCTCTTAGATGTTATTTAAAGTGTCTTCTACCTCAACAAAGAATAGAAAATATCACAACACGAGCCACTAGATGGCGCACTAGCAGCGGTGATACTCTAGCAATGGGAGGACAAATTAACATTTTTGAAATCTGTAGAGTTAAAACAGTAGATTATATGGGTGTACATTATATAACTGGCTGAATGAAAACATCAAAAAGTTGACTGTAAATATGAATTTCTATACAACATATTTCCTTTTTCCACTGACTTCTATTATAAAATCAGATGTGTTTCTCTGGATGAAAGTTGATGTGGGAGATATAAACTATCAGGTAGGAGAGCACTAAGTCTTGTATATTGACATATTTAAAGGAAAATTCTATTTTAACATCTCAATAAAGGTATTGAAATATCAAGATTTAAATGTACAGTTAAGGTTAATTTCATGTTTGACACAACATCCTATAAGTCTAGAAAATAAATGACATTTTAATGGCACCAAATATATGGGCTAAAAGTCACTCAGGCATAATTCCTTTGAGGTTCTCTGAAGTGGCTCCTAATAGTTACGGATGCTGATGGGTTTTAGAAATTAATAGTCTGGGCCAAGAGAAAGAAGGAGAACTAAACACAGCAGAGGCAGCAATGAAAACAGAACAGCAAATGAAGAAACACAGCGGCAGATCCTGCAGGTTTGTAGGCATAACGGGAACCATGGGAAAGCACATTCATCGAAAGGGAGAGTTGGAAGGGATGTGAGAATTCCGTGAAAAGAGTCCTTAATGATGTCATGATTCAGTTTTTAAATTATGAAGGCGTGCCTGAATGAAAACCAGGTTCATTTTATAATGAAACGAACATTTTTCTGAAGCTACACTACTTGATTTAAACAGCATTGTTCATCAAGTAACTGTTCATCAAGATCTGATTTACAGCTGTCTCTTAAATCAAAATAAAATTCATAATGATAGGTTCAAAGGTCTGGCTCTCTGTCTGGCTCTCTGTCTCTCTGCACTTGCCTAACTATTCTTCCTTTTTTAAAATGAAGTACAGTTGATTTACAATGTTGTGTTAATTACTATTGTACAGCAAAGAGATTCAGTATATATATATATATATATATATATATATATACACATTCTTTTTTTATATTCTTTTCCATTATGGATTATCATATGATATTGAACGTACTTCTCTGTGCTATACAGGAGGACCTTGTTGTCTGTCCATTCTATATAGAAAAGCTTACATCTGCTGACCCCGACCTCCCATCCCATCCCTCCCTCAACCCCTCCCCATTGGCAACCACCAGCCTGTTCTCTATATTCGTGATTCTGTTTCATAGATAGGTTCATTTTTGTCATATTTTGTATCCCACATGTAAGTGATATCATATGGTATTTGTCTTTCTTTTTCTGACTTACTTCACTTTGTATGTTAATCTCTAGTTGCAGCTGCCTAACTATGCTCATCTGCCTTGGGGGTCTCCAATTCCTAGCCCTTCCAGGCAAGTCTGCTTGCTGTGCTGGATATTGCTTCATCTCCTCTCTTCCCTTGTACTTTGCTGTGGCAAAGACGGGAAATCCCTTTCCATAGTGTAGGGCTGGTGCTGAAAAGCCCTGACCAGCCCAGGCCCACATTTCCCAGCCCCACCCTTCCTTGCATCCAGGTTGGATCATGTCACTAGTTCTTGCTAGTGGAATATGAGCAGAAATGATGTGGGTCAGTTCTTGGCCAAGAGAGGAAGAAGTGGTAGTACCTTCTCTGTACTTTCTCTTTCCCTTTCCGCCAAGTGGATATTAACAAACAGGATGATATTGGAAGTCACACGGAAGGTGGTGGAGATTCCATCACCTTAGGGCTCTGAATGGTCATAGGGAGCGGAGACTTCCTCTAATTCTGTGCCTGTCCTTCCACTCCTGCCACCTCATCAGGAACATTTGTTTTGGATTTTATGGGAGTGAGAAATAAGCGTCTATTGTGCTAAGACATTAAGATTTTTTTTAAACAGCAAATAGCCTTACCTTAATTTATTTGCAAAAGTTATTTTCCTAACAGGAATGCTTTTTTCATTATGGGGGTGGGGGACAGAGACTGTTTATTGAGCACCTATTATATGCTAAGGACATCATAATGGTAACAACTTTAGTGATTTACACATTTTACTTTTCCCAACTCCAAGAGCTAGTCATCACTGTGTTACTGGTACAGCCTTGATGTATGCTATTGGGTAATTATGTTTAAGTGTAGACAGTCTCTGACTTGTGAACATTTTACATTAGAAGGTCCAGCTGGGGATTTAATTCACTACTGGATACAGGGTTGAGTAAGCCAAAGATTGATAGGGAAAATATGGGAAGTGGCCATATGGCATTCTACAATATTTAAGTCTGGCTGTAGTGCAGACACAGGCTTTGGGCTACATACGGAGATAATAGAGAAAGATGAAATTGATAGACAGAGTAGGCTCCAGATAAGGAATGATATTGAATCCAAAGCTAGGAAATTTGGACTTTGGTCTATAAGCAATGCAGAGGCGGGTAGTCAAGTGACATGAACCAAACTCTTCTTTAAGATTTATTTGGCAACAGTATTATATATAGACAACTTACAAATTAACTTTTAGAGAAGGTTTTAAAAATACATATATATATAGATCTATATATATTTAAAAATTTTTTGGCCACATTGTGCGGCTTGTGGGATCTTAGCTCCCTGACCAGGGATTGTACCTGGGCCCCTGGCACTGGAAGCTCAAAGTCTTAACCACTAGACTGCCAGGGAATTCCCTAGAGAAGGTTTTTTGCTGAGATGGTGTCGTCCTGTGCATTGTAGGATGTTTAGCAGTATCCTTGGTCTCTGCTAACTAAATAACAGTAGCAACTCCCACCCCCTTCACATTGTGACAGCCACTGGACATTGGACATTGCCACATATCCCATGGGGAGCAAAATCAGCCCTGGTTGAGATCCACTATTCTCGAGAAACAAACAGTTCACCAAGTGAGACTTGTCTTTAACTTTTCGTTTGAAGACACACCCCTGCCTCATCTTCTTAGATCAGGACAAGAGAAGCCTCTCTCCCCCTACCCCCCACCCCCATCCTTGCTTTCATCAGAAGGGCCAGGTGGATGTGGCTTTACCCCTCCCATAATGCAAGTGGTCTTGGGACCACAGGGATATGGCCACTGGTGGCCCATGCCCTCCTTTCTACCATATTCTAGGCACTCATGACCCTGGAATTCTTAGCCCCATTTTCCAAGCCATGGTGATTGGGAGTGGGCGTAGATTGAGTTTGGACATGCAGGCTAGGGCATCCATGTGCCTGTGCCTGAGGGTCTTCATGGTACCAGACAGAGCTGGTGTGGGAGGAGAAGGGGGCAACTCCTTAAAATGCCTGTGTGGGACTCCGAGAAATGTGGGAATTCTAACTTTGAGTCTGACCTCCCAGTCTTGGGCCCTATGGAGAAACTTCAAAGCATGATGCCAGAGGTGGTGGCGAGAGCAGGGGTACCTTGTAACCAGAGTTTGGGGGGCTAGTTGGATGAGGTGGGGTGGGAGAAACCTGAGCCATGTGGCCCAGGGCTTCTGTGTGCCTCTTGCCTCAGAGTCACAATTTGCATCTCACAATCCAGTTAGTGTAACGTGATGGGAGGAAGAGCTTGGGACACTGAAATCACATGCATCTAGGTGACAGCCTGATTCTGCCTATAGGGTCTGTGTGGCAGCTGAGCGAGGCCAGGAAAAATTAGAATGCTTTGGCCGGACATAGAAGGGGGAAGGACATCCTGGGAATGTGTGAAAAGGCACAGATGTTTGCAGAGTGCTTGACTGTTTGGAAGTTGTTTAGAGACTAGGAAGATGAAGGTGTGGATGGAGGACAGTGTGCTGGGGAAAGAGCAGAGGTGAGTCTGCAAGGACCCCACACAAGAGCCCTGAAGGGGCCTAGACTTTCTCCTGCAGCAACACAGAGCTTTGAGGGTTGCTAAGCAGAGCAGACCCTCTGGTTTAGCTCTGGAAGGAAGTGGAGAGAAAGTAAAGGCTGTGAGATCAGAGAGTTGTTTTTAAAATTCTGACAAGAGAGGTTGGGCTGAACAAAGGCACTGAGCAGGGGAGTGAAGACAAGAGTGGAGAGATTCTGTGAAGGCTGAATTGCTCATAGCATAACAGCTCTTGATACAGCCCTGAGCATATTGAAACCTAGACACGTGCTTTTGGCTCTTAAGATTTTGGCATAGAAGATTTTGGTTTTCACACAGGGCCACACCAGATAAAATTTTCAAACAGGATTTTAAAATGTTACTTTCTTCTTCCTTTTCAGGATGACTTTGTAGACCTTTTGTACCTCCGTATCTTTTAAAAATTTTGCATTTCACTTCTGTATGTGTGTTTGTGTATACTTTTTATAACCAGTGTATAAAACTGATTTTTTCCAAAAATAGGATTCCAAAAGTAGAAACTTCAGGCTGAGTGAAAACCAGAAGAGGTTATATTTGGAAGCAACAGGGATTCTGATATCCCTGAAATCACTCAGCCTTCGTGCCTCCCAGTACTGCCAACACAGACATCTCTCCATGTCACTGTCCCACAAAGGCGTTGACCTCTCATGCATGGAATAATATATGGAAATGAGATTCAAAAAGATTATAATATT
Source organism: Mesoplodon mirus (assembly GCF_964341445.2). Classification (NCBI taxonomy): domain Eukaryota; kingdom Metazoa; phylum Chordata; class Mammalia; order Artiodactyla; family Ziphiidae; genus Mesoplodon; species Mesoplodon mirus. The sequence goes on along the minus strand of NC_138987.1, from coordinate 53,835,211 downwards.
CCAATTTAAGTCAAGAGAGCAAATTCTTTGGGGCTTCATTTTTAGGTAACGATCATCCAAATAAAACATTAATTTGCATCTCTATACAACTGCCTTCAGCTATCTTCAAGAAAGGTAACTATATTTGGAAATTTTCCACAGGCAACATTCACATTAACCTTTTGTTGGGACATCAACAGGAGTGAGATGTCTCTAAATTATTAGCATTCTTCTCTACAACTGGAAATTTCCATCCCTTCCAACAGATTTTCAGACTGTCTCCTTTGGGTCCAATGACTATAAAATGCTGATTAGATAATGGCAAACAATGGGATCACAAGACCTGAAAGAATTCCAAATCATTTAGTGGGCTTGTCAGGCCTTCTTCTGGACAATGGAAGAAATGTGGGAAATGCAGCAACCACTTTAAAGGGCATATTGTTTAACACTGAGAGGCCTCTGTAAGATGTGTTTTGATCCACTTTAAAGTTCATAGAATCAGGGCGTCTCAAGTCAGAAGGGGCCTTATAAGGTCATTTAAATCTGTCTTTCCTCTAACCATTGTATCTTTACACAGACAAATATATTTAGATCAACAAGCAAATTTAAAGAGTTACCCTGTGCAATGTGCTGGGACAAGAATAAAATCCCCATGAATCGAGCCTTGGCCTGGAGTGGGCAGCAAAGCCTTTTCAGAAAAGGTAGGAGGTGAAGTAGAAACTGTTGTTTAGATTGGATCTGGGCGGCTGTGTTAGGAGAGCATGTGAGACAGAGGAAATGAGATGCAAAAATGTGCAGGGGGGGGAAGAACAAAGCCAGTCATGTACCAGTTGGACCTGACAGAAAGTTCACATAAAGAGGAGGGGCTAAGGTACGGTAGGTCTTTGCCACCATGAATTGATGAGTCTTTGGACTATTCTGAAAGCAATGATGAATATTAAAGCTTTTTGAGCAGGGGTGTGAACAATAAACCCATCCCATGATCAAGGAATTTACTCATGAAAAAAGGAAAAGAATATTTACTCAAGGAAAAAGATAAATTCTGATTTAAGTGAAACTATGGATCTGATATTCCCTTTAAACAGTCTCTAATGATGACTTCAGTTTATGCTTGATGAGTTTACAAACTCATTTCTAGGAAACATGTCTTGTTGCCTGCCCCGTGGCCCTATCGCTGCCCCTTGTCAAAAATAAGGAGAAGTAGCAGGTCTGGGGAATGGGCAGCAAAACTCTGAAGACATATCCTTTCAGAATGGTGCTAAAAAGGGTGTAGGCTAGGTGGGGGGTTGTGTTTGTCTGCTCTGACTACCACAATAAAATGCCACAGACTGGGTGGCTTCAACAAGAGAAATTTATTTCTTACAGTTCTGGAGGCTGGGAAGTCCATGATCAAGGTGCTAGCCAATTCAGTTTCTGGTGAGAGCTCTCTTCCTAGCTTATAGATGGCTGCCTTCTTGATGTGTCCTCACATGGCAGAAAGAGAGAGAGGGAGAGAGGGCATTTTTCCTCTTATAAGGCAACAGCCTTATTATATCAGGGTCCTACCAATATGACTCCATTTAACATTAATTACCTGCTGAAGATCTTATCTCCAGATAAAGTCACATTGGGGGTTAAGGCTTCAACATATGAATTTGGGGGGTACAATTCAGTCCATGACAGTGGGTTAGATATAGCCACTGAATCAATTGCACATTGGAGACTTTTCATTTACCTAGGATTTTAGAAACTCCATGGAAGTTGCAAAATCATCATTGTGGCAGGTAAGAAAGTGATATTTTCTACCACATTTTCTCACTATTTTGTCAAACTTTCCCATCATCCTAAAAGTGATCAAGACTATTCTTTTGATATATTAAAGTTATGCAAATCATGATACACGATTAATGAGTTATTTTCAGGTAAATGTATTATAACTATATGGAATAAAGTGGGCAGCCCAACCCACCTTTTGTTAATAATAGTCTTGATTTAATTGATCACTGGGCATGTGCTGGGGCTTTACACATGTTATCTTATTAATCTTCACAATAACACGATGATGTAAAGATCTCCATTCCACAGATGAGAAAATTGAAGCATGGAGAATTCAGGTGACAGTACAAGACAGATTTCAAATTCAGGCTTGGAAGAGTCCCAAGTCCAGAAATTCCCCTGTACCATCTTACCATTCTTGATATTATATTGTCTTTCACTGCATTGATGAAATAACAGATCAAAATGACATTTTCAAAAATCAAGATCTTGAAAGGATGGGGTAGCAACTATCAGAACAACTATCAGAATCACCTGGAGAGTTGTTTTTTTTTTTTTTTTTAACACTGATGTAGTTCTTATCTTCCACCATAAAACACAAACGTACAAACCAACCAGGTCCATGGAATCAGAGACTCTAAGGATGGGGCTTAGGGATCTGTATTTTATAAAGTTACCAAAATAATCTAGCCAGGTTTGGGACTATGGTGGGTAGAATAGTCACTCCCTCAAAAGACATGTCCATGTCCTATTGTCTGGAAACTGAGTGTGATCATATTTGAAAGGAATCTTTGCAAATGCAATTAAGCATCTCTAGATGAGATCATCCTGGATTATCTAGGTGGACCCTAAATTCAATAAGTGTCCTTATAAGAGATACAGAGAAGAAGAGAAGGCCATGTAAAGACAGAGGCAGAGATTAGAATGATGCAGCCACAAGTCAAGTAATGCCAGGAGCCACCAGAAGCAGGAAGAGGCAAGGAAGGATTCTCTTTCAGAGGGAGTGCCACTGTGCCAAGCCCTTGATTTCTGACTTTTGGCCTGTAGAACTGCGAGAGTATAAATTTCTATTGTTTAAGCCACCCAAGTTTGAGGTCATTTGTTACAGCATCCCTAGGAAACTAATACAAGGACATGACTTAGGTGACAGAAAGTAGCAAAAGTAATTAAGGCAAGATTGAATGTGGGAATGAGAGAGAAAATAATTGGAAATAATACAGAACATCTTTTTGCTATTTAGGAATGCTCACAATTTAGCAGGCTATTATGATTTTGGTCTCTCACCATTGGAAGCTCCATCTATGCATCATTAACAATTTCAAATGCATTGAGCATACTCTTGTAAATTGTATTTACATTAACTGGGGAAAGGTCATTCAAGTCTGTGTAGTTAAACCCATTGTGCATGTGGGCTTTATGAGTCCTTTAAGGAAAGCATTATATGCCTTCCTAGGTGGCTAGTGGTGAGGTTAATACAAAACAAACAAACAAAATAGACAACAATTAGCCAGAGAATATGTATCCACTAAGAAGGTGGGAGATAAAGGGAAGGGAAACAGTGAAAAGTAATTCTTTTACTTTGTGCCTCTGGAGGTACAAATGCCACTTTCTTCTATTCTTTAGCAAGTATGGCTCCCAGTGATAAAGGCTTTCCCACTCTTTGGGAGACAATGCAAGACAGATAGGAACACTTCTATAGTTAACATGATTAAAAACAAGTAGAAGACAATTAACTATGTTCTTCTTGGGCATCAGTCCAGTAATTCTTTTCCCTCCCTAAATGTTTTAAAACATCATGTCATCTTTTTACAGATCGTCAATAGGCACAGGAAAAGATGCTCAACATCACTAATTATTAGAGAAATATGAATCAAAACTACAGTGAGATATCACCTCACACTGGTCAGAATGGCCATCATTAAAAAGTCTACAAATAAGAAATGGTGGAGAGTGTGTGGAGAAAAGGGAACCCTCCTACATGGTTGGTGGGAATGTAAATTGGTGCAGCCACTATGGAGAATAGTATGGAGGTTCCTCAAAAAACTAAAAATAGAGTTGTCATATGATCCAGCAATCCCACTCCTGGACATATATCTGAACAAAACTCTAATTAGAAAAGGTACCTGCTCCCCAGTGTTCATAGCAGCACTGTTCACAATAGCCAAGACATGAAAACAATCTAAACGTCCACATGTCCATTGATAGATGAATGGATAAAGAAAATGTGGCATACATATATATACATATATATATATGTATGTATGTATATATATGTACACACACACACACACACACACACCACGCAATAGAATATTACTCAGCCATAAAAAAGAATGAAATAATGCCACTTTCAGCTACATGGATAGACTAGAGATTATCATACTAAGTGAAGTAAGTCAGAAAGAGAAAGACAAATATCATACGATATCACTTATATGTGGAATCTAAAATATGACTCAAAATAACTTATCTATGAAAGAGAAACAGACTCACAGACATAGAGAACAGACTTGTGGTCACGAAGGGGGAGGGGGGCAGCGGAGAATTGGATTGGGAGTTTGGGATTAGCAGATGCAAAGTAAACAACAAGGTCCCACTGTATAACACAAGGAAGTTTACTGAATATCCTGTACTAAACCATAATGGAAAAGAATATGAAAAAGAATATATATATAATATATATATATATTCAGTTATATATATATATAACTGAATCATATTGCTATACACCAGAAACAAACACAACATTGTAAATCAACTATGTTTCAATAAAAAAATATTATGTCATCTTTTGAAGGTCTCAGAGCTGGATACCAATTCTTGTTGTACGTGTCAATTAAAAATAAACAAATATACTATGTATTAAGTCCTATTTTATTGCCAATTAGAAAAATATCGAACGTCATGTTGGGCCAGTCCCACATGGCATTGCCTCTGTTTTACCTGTATTCTTGGCTATAAAAAGACCTCTTGAGATTACACTAGTACATTGTGTTAGTAGTATTAATTTGATTTCCTTGAATATATTCTAGCCCTAACACCTTCCCTAAACTCCAGATTGAACACTCCTAAGCTCACTAGGCATCTCCACTTGGACAAGTAGCCAAAAACGAACTTTTGATTTCCTCCCCCAAACTTGCTCCTTCCTCAATGTCCCCCATCTCAGTTAGTGGCACCACCATTCACCCAATTGCTCAAGTCAGAAACTACGGAGTCATTCTCTCCTCTCCTCTTTCTGGCAACCACCTTACTTTCATCTCTATCAGATAACATTTGCTCAGTCTTCCAGAAACATCCTGAATCATACCACTTCTATGATGGCTGCTCCATCATCTGTTACCTTGATTACTGTAATAACCTTTTAACTCATCTCTCTACTTCTACTCTGGCCCCCACAGATAATTCTCCACCTAGGAACCAGAGTTTTAAAATATAAACCAAAATATGTTTAATTATGCCTTTCCTTAAAAATCTTCCAACAGCTGGATTATTTAACATATAGGTAACTATTGAAATTGAGACCCCAGATAACTACAGCTTCAACAGGATAAAAGGGCTGTTAATTATGCCTCCACAGGTCAGGAACCCAGTCTACATATATCTTATTGTTTCACTGTGTATAATGTGTAATCTTCATCCTGATTCACGAAGGCGACCTCATCTGCTTTCAGGCCAGTAGGAAGTGGAAAAGAGGAGGGCATTCCCCTTCCCTTAAGGATACAACCTTAAAAATGTGCACATTGCTTCCACTCACATTCTATTGGCCAGAAATGAGTAGTGTTACCACACTTAACTGCAAGGGAGGCTTAGAAATATAATTTTAATTCAAGGTAGTCTTACACTAAGTTGGAAATTAAGGGTTCTATTACAATAGCAAAAAATGAGAATGGATATTCAGGGATAGTATGGTAGACTAGGTTATGGTAATACACAGACCCAAATATATTAGGGCTCAACAAAACAGAAGTTAATTTTTTCTCACATAAGAGTTTTGGGTAAGTGAATATCAGTTGGCGTGACTTTCTCAATGTGGTCATTAGGGTTTCAGGTGATGGAGGCTCTGTCGTCTTCAACATGTGGATTTGAAGGTTGCCATCAGCATTTCTATCCCAGAGAGCAAGAAAGGAGAAATGGCACAGAGATGCATAGATGGATGCTTTTTACTGGCCAGCCCTGGTAATGGTTCACATCACTTCCATTCACACATTCCATTGGTTAGTACTCATTCGTATGACCACTGCTAAGTACAATGTATACTGTGAAATTTGGTCTGACTATGTGCCCAGAAGGAAGAGGAGGACAGAAATTTGGATGAACACCTAGCAAATTTCATATCTCACACCCAATAAAATCCAAAGTCCTTAGCAGACATAAAGCCCATGGCTACATCTACAAACTTTAATCTTCCTCCCACTGATTTAGATGCAAGCTCACCAGCCCTCTTTCTGTTCCTTGTCCTTACCAAGTCTGTTTTCACCCCAGGGCTTTTGCAAATGTTGTTTGTTCTGTCTGGAACCTCTCCCCCAGATTTTCACACATATCACTCCCTCACTTCATTGAATTCTCAGCTTAAAACCTGTCTCCTCGGAGAAAGCATCTGTAGTCACCATTTCCATACCCTCCACATCCTTGACTATTTCCCATCACTGCCTAATCCCTTATCATGTTTCATTTTTATTCATAGGGCCTATAACTTGTTCATTGGTTTACTCATGGCCTGTGTCTACCCATAACCCATATTCATTGTGATTGTATTATGTTTTATTCACTGCTATTTCCCTAATGGTCTAGAAAATTGCCATACTAGGCACACTCTAAATATTTGTTGATTTTAATTAATTAATTAATTAACTAATTAAGACAGAAACTCTCTTGGTTACACATAAGACTTAATTTACCATAACATTCTGTGAACCGATACCTTTACAGTCTTGCAGGTTTTCTTTCTCAGAGAGCATTCTCCAGTGTGTTTGATATTTGCATCCCTTATTTGTAGAATGGGGGTAATCATGTACCTATTTCCTAGAATGATCATCAAGATTATATGGGATAATGTATGTGAAATGCTGAGCACAGTGCGTGGCATGTGGTCACAAGAGCAGTGTGCATTTAACAAATGTTAGCTCTGACCACTGCTGTGGCTGCAGCCACCTCTAGATTTCTATAAGGAAAGTTTTCAAAGTACAGAAAAGGGGGAGAAATCTATTAATTATTAACATATTTCTAAAATATTCTATTTTCTAAATTTAGGGGGAGAATTAAAGGATCTAAAATATAGCTATCTGTTATCCTGATGGTAAAGTGAAAAGTGGGAAAATTCTGAATTGCCCTTCATTTATTCAAACTATCTAGACTCTAAGTCTTTCCAGCCCCAGTTTGATTGTAATAATATAACCGTTCAGAATATCACAGCCATTCCTTCAACATGAGCTATTGAAGAGAAAGCAGAACAAAATCCTTCTGGTAACAGTCTGTACTGTGTCTAATGCATTATTGATCATGACAGGGATTTTCATTTGGTTTTTACTTTCAGATTAAGAATACATTCAATCATAGAAATGACGAATTACGTCGGCTATATTCCAGTTGACAGAACCGTTCAAGGTGATATAGTTACGCTAGTTAATCCAGTCTCTTGGATAATTCTTGTGAAAAGCTATGATCAGAACAACCCATGTGAATAAGGGTCACCAGGAAATGGCTTCCAAACATTAAAAGAGCCTGAGAATAGTTAGCTAGTGAAACATTGAAGTAATTGTTTTAAAATAATCATTGTATTTGTAGCAATCATTTAAAAAATTAGCTCTGGGCTTCCCTGGTGGCGCAGTGGTTGAGAGTCCGCCTGCCGATGCAGGGGACACGGGTTCGTGCCCCGGTCCGGGAAGATCCCCCGTGCTGCGGAGCAGCTGGGCCCGTGAGCCATGGCCACTGAGCCTGCGCGTCCGGAGCCTGTGCTCCGCAACGGGAGAGGCCACAAGAGTGAGAGGCCCGCGTACCACAATAAAATAAAATAAAATAAAATAAAAATAAAAAATTAGCTCTTCCTTGACTCATTAGTATAAATATCCTCTTCTCTGACGTTACTAAATAATTTCACAGGCCTTGGTATTGGGTTACCAATAGACAGGGTGGGTGAGTAGGCCTTAGTCTCCCTTACTGCTCGCTCTGGGCCTGGCAGTTTCTCCTTCCCAGATCTACCCAAAGAAGGTCAAAAGTCCTGTATGGCACATCGTACATCTGCTGGAAGGAGTTGGGATGTCTGACAGTGATTGAAATGTGTTTCCTATGAAAGTGTAGCACATGAAAAATAGAACCCTTCCCCCTGCCCCCCAGCACTTACCACACACAGTTTTCAGTACAATTCCCATCCCCACTTGTACTTGATATTTATTACACTGTTACCCAAACTCCTCTACTTCAGGCTGAGGGGCGCACTGGGAAATGTAGCCTCTAAATGGGTATAGAAATAGAATGGCTGATGGGGAAGAAAGAGAGGTTATGACTTTGGCTGGCTCAGATGACAACTCTCTATTTTCTGGACAGTGGATCCCCTTGTCCTGGAGTTAAGGGCAGGCACTGGGGGAGAGTCAAAGTCTTCCTCTTACGTTGCGGTAGTTCTTGCTGTTCTGGTTCAAAGGGTAGAGTCAGTGCCATCCAGGAATATGTTTCTCAATCCTTCCCAATAAATGATTTCGTTGGTGGAAAGTTGGAAAGTCCCTCTGAACTTTGACACATCTTCTCTTTGGTTTACAATGTTGGTGCCAGATTTTTATCTTTTAGTATATTCTCATGGGTATTTTAAAAAGAAATTGAGAAGATGTGTGTTAGGTATTGCTAATTTGCTGCCATGTTAATCTGAAAGTTTGTTCAAGTTATTTGATTTTGTTTATTATTAAGAAAGATCAGTTGAGCAGAATAATTGAATCTCAGGCAAATACTCAGTCTCTTTGACCATTGGAGATAGAAGGGAAATTGGACATCATCTACTCTAAACCCCTCACTTTATCTTAGGAATCTGATGGCCCAAGAGGATCAATAACTTGCCCAAGGATGAAGCCCATTAGGGATAGAGAGCTGAGTAGGTACTTCATATCCACTGGTTAGTATAATTCTGCATCACTTTTTTGTTATAATATGAATGGGAGTAAGAAGAGGGAAATACCAGATATTTATTAAGGGTCAGGCCTGTGCCAGGGGTCTTACATATATTCCCTATTTTGATCTACATCACAACTTATTGAAAATATGTATAGTTTTCCACATAATGCCAGTAAGGAATTTTATTTTTATTAAAAGTAAGGGATTTTTAAATTTAAAGATTTTGCAGAGCAACTATTCAAATGACTAAATACCTTTATCTGAGAGAGTAAAAAAAAAAAAGAAAAAAAGTGAAGGGTCTTTATTTCTAATGACCAGACTGTTTGTGTTTCCATCCAGGGTACCTGCATGAATATTGAGGTAGCTGGGAACATGAGTTAGCAAGTAGGAAGTCACCTTGTGAATACTATAGTTAATGGAAAAGACTATGAATAACCTGGGAGGGATATTTCACTAGGAGATGAGACCCTGAACTACCCCTACCCACCAAAGTGCACACTGTTAAGTAATTATATCTGCATTGAGCCAAATTCTTCATAGGATGTAGCTCGACATATATTATCACCTATGACTCTTGGGTCTCCCTTTTTTATGCTTTACACTGGCCATTCCCTTTGGTTCTTTACGTTTGCCTCCCTGAGATTACACTATGCCCTTGAATGGAGTTTTGGTTGTTCTCAAAACTCTCCAAGCAAACATTTACAGTCTCCGGGTTTACCACCATGATGATCAAACTCATTCATTATGTGTAGATTAAATCTCTTTTTCCCTCCTAGAGGATAATCTTACTTATCTTCTTTTCAAAATATTAACAGATGCTTTTATTATCTCTCCCATGTATTTATCACTTAGATTATTGTAATCAATGTAATCAAATTGTGAGATGAAGTTACTTCTTCTGTGTTAATCATGGAACTCCAGCTCAGGAAGAGACCTTAGGAAAGCATCTCACCCAGGCCTCTTCGCATAGGTGAGGGAATGCCTTAGATCAGGCATACCATGAGCTATCACTTATTCTCTTAATGAAATCCAGAAATGACACAGAACAATATATCTGGAAATTCACTTCAGCTGACATTTAAAAAGTAGTGATTATTCCTTATGTTTAAACACAATCTTCCTAATTTTATTTAACTTTATTTCTTCATTAGTTTTTTTTTTTTTTTCCTCCAGAAGAGATGGGTAGAGGAAGGGAAGTATTCCAGAATTGTGGAATGACTATGAGCCTTGAGGCAGGAGCCAGGTAAACAAATGAAAGGTGACACCACAGTGGTTTGGCTGAATGAACCCTGACCAAAAATAAAAGTGATGACGTAAGGTTTGGGGGACTGGCCTTGACATTCAAGGAGGTTTGGGCCTGAATTCCCTATTTATGTTATATAAAATTTCCATCTTGCCCTAATGAACAGAAAACCAGTTGGGTGTTAAATCTAGGAAAGAACCAGAAGTGAGAGGGTAGACCTCGGAGTGGGGCTCATTGGAAAAGGAAGCTGCTCAGAGACCAGCTAGGCCTCCTTTACTGCTGCAAAACAACAGTCACACCCCTCACAACCTCTCAGGTATTCCATAAGAATCTCTATTCCAGAGGTAAGGCTTACAAAGGGGAAAGTAGACATGCAAATGCTCTGGACACCAGGAGGCTCCAGGGCTACCTCAGTGACTAAGGCTATTTTTATAATCCAGCTGTGGACAGTATGACTCCAAAGACCCTTATGGAGATTTGAGAGACAATTTTAATTTTTACTAAGTCTTATTACTTTAAAGTGGCTGGTTGCTTTCTTGGCTGGGATGAAATACTCCTTTAGGATGAAACCCAAAATTTACCTTGACAGTCTTTTGAAGTGGTGAAGGGAAACAAGAAAAGTGAGTGTTATTAGGTGTGAAAAAGGCACTTCACTTCTCCATCTCACTTTGACCTCTGACACAGCAGGCACACAAACTGGTTTTCAGTCAGTAGCTTATCAAACCAGGGTACATGACATGCTCCCTGGGACATCCAGTTCACCAACAGCAGTGGCAACTTCCTTCTATCTGGTCCTTGTTTACTCAAGTGTCACATGTACAGCCTTACTGATAAATGTATTTTCATTCCAGGATAGATTCTCCAAACCCTGGCATTAAATTGATTCTGCAAACCTAGGCACACAAGGAACAAGAGACCAACTTTGAACTTAGCTTGACGTTTCTTTAGGGATTGTGTTAATCAGAGGCTTTCAGAATCTCTATTCAAGAATACTTCTTTCTCACCCACAAAGGGTCAAATCTAAACTGGATTGAGTTTAAGTTTTAAAAAGTTGAAGAAAATATTGTGGTAGAAAACAATTATTTGTAAAGGTGTACATATCTTGGATGAACTAGGATGAAAATTATGCTTGATATATAAAGCATCTTCCACTGACATATTTTCAAGGGAGGATGACGTCTCTTCAAATAGAGATCTACTCAAGTTCATGTATACCACAATGCCTCTGGACTTAAGACAGTTCTGAAAGTCACTTTAGTATCTGAGTAGTAAACACTCACTGTGGAAGGTTTGTAAAATACAGAAGCTTATACGAAAGAAAATGGAATCCTCTAGTATCCTTTAATCAGTGATAACCACTGTTAACTTTCTGGTATATCCTTCTTGTTTTTTTCTGTGCATTTTTAAAACATGGTTAAGATTAGAATATGTACAGTGTAATTGGGGATAACATTTTACAAATATTAAACCAATGCCTTTTTATTTCTCCCTTTTATTTCCTTGTAACTTTTCCAAATGCGAAGTTGGATTCATGAGCTTCTTGCCCCGGGGGAGAGGGTGTTGGTAGTGCCTAGAAATTCTTCCAGCCCTTTGTTCCCTTCTCAGCAGTTTGTACCACCATCCAGCTACGTGCTAAGACCAGAGTCCTTGGGGTCAGGCTTGGCTCTTTCCTCTCATACTCCACATCCATTTAATTAATATGTTCTATTGGCTCAATCTTCAAAATATATTTAGCTCCCTCCCACAAATTCTGTGTTCTGTGCTTTCATTTTCATACAGCTAAAAAAAACCTTTCTAATTCCTCTTTTGACTTTTTATTTGACCAGTGAGTTATTTAAAAGTGTGTTATTTAACTTTTGAATATTTGAGGGTTTCCCAGATGTGTTTCTGCTACTTATTTCTAATTTAATTCTTTTACAAACAGAGAACATAATTAATGTAATTTGAATGATTTAAAATCTATTGAGGTTTGTCTTATGGTCCAGAACATAGACATAGTATATCTTAGTAGATGTTCTTCATGCACTTGAAAACAATGTCTAACTCTGCTGATCATGGGTGCCGTGTTATACAAATGTCAACTAAGTCCGGTTGGTTGAAAATGTTGTTTAAATCTTTGACTCTAATTGTGGATTTCTCTACCTCTCTTTGATATTCTGTCATTTTTTTGTGTGTCATGTATTTTGAAGCTGTTGTTAATACATATATGTTTATGATTGTTACTCCCTCTTAATGAATTAACTCCTTTATCATTATGAAATGATCTTCTTTACCCCAGATAATAACCTTTGCTTAAAAATCTCCTTTATCTGGTATTAACATGCCACTCCAGCTTTTTTTTTGGCCTGTGTTAGCCTGGTATACCTTTTTCCATCTTTTTACTGTTAACCTATTTGTGTCTCTATATTTGAAGTGTGTTTCGTTTAGGCAGCACATTATTGGGTTTTGCTTTTGTTATCCAATATGACAAACTCTGCCTTTTATTTGGGATGTATATGCCATTTAAATTTAATGTGGTTGTTTGTGTGGTTGTGTCTAAATCTATTGTCTTGCTTTTACTCTTTGTCCCATCTGTTCTCTATTTCCTTTTCACTTAGTTTTCTCTCTTCTTTGGATTAATTCTTTATTAATGATTCCATTTTATATCCTTTCTTCATTCATTAGCTGTAACTCCTTATAGTGTTTTCACTGGTTGTGTTAGGATTTTTAGTACAAAACTTTAACTTATCACAGTCTACCATTTTGAGTGAAGTATAAGAACAATACAATGTGTACTTTCATTTTTCCCCTCACTTTCTTTGTGCGCCTTCTTTTTTCTTGATGCTAGTTTTTCATGTTTTATTTCTACATATTTTGTAATGCCCACAATGTATTATCATTTTTCTTTAGTCATTTATGTTTCAAAGAAATTTAATTATAAGAGAAAAGTTATTATCCACATATTTATTATTTCCAGGACTTTTCATTCTTTTGTGTAGTTTCAGTCTTCCATTTGGTATAAATTTTCCTTTGCCTGAAGGACTTTTAACATTTCCTACAGTGCAGGTGTTTTGGTGATAAATTATTTCAGCTTTTGTATGTCTGAAAATGTATTTTGCCTTCATTTTTGAAGGATATTTTCCCTGGATATAGAATTATACTCAGTTGACAGGCTTTTCCCCTCAGTATGTTAAAAATGTTGCTCCACTGTCTGCCTGTTTGCACTGTTTCTGACCAGCAGTTTGCTGTCTTCTTTATCTCTGTATGTAATGCCTCCCCTTCCTCCCTGTCACGATTTCAAGGTTTTCCCTTTATCTTTGTTCTACTGAAAATTTTGATTATGATGCAGTTTTGTGTAGTTTTCTTCATGTTTCTTGTGCTTGTGATTTGCTGAATATCTTGAATCTGTGTGTTCATAGTTTCATCAAATTAGGAAAAAAAATATGCCATTATGTCTTCAAATATTTCTGTCTCTCTTTCTCATTCAGGGACTCTAGTTACAACTAGATTAGGACATCGAGGTTGCCCACATCTCACTGATGCTTCTTCCTCCATGTTACCCACATCTAGACCACCCACACACTTTGGTGTAACTTGTTACATTTATTTGTTTAACACCAGGTTACACAGTCAGTTTGTGAAGCAGAAGTGACATGCGTCCTATGCACATCTTCAACTCCAACACCTAGTTCTGTGCCCTCCTATAAACAGCATTCAATAAATATTCACTATTGGATGAATTTGCATATCACTTTTTGTGGCTTCACTGTCTTCTTGCTTAAGACTCAGATATGATAAAGATATTAGTTTGCTAATACGTACAATTTATGTTAAATTGTGGATGTTGAAGACAAATAGAAAAGAGTGGTCTCCATAGTGCTTGGCAGTGGAGTTTTAGAGTGAAATTCTTGGCATGCTGTTAAACTGCAGTGGGAATATTAAATCCATGACTTCATCCCAGATGTTTCTTTTATTGAAACACTTTCAACACTTCAAATCAACATAGTTAGATTAATACTAAATTGCAAATTGACTAAAGTAAACTTTTCCTCAGATTATTTCAGATAACTAGCATTCCAGGGAAATTATGCATCGGTAATTCTAATAAATATTATTCTTGCTTTTGTCTTCTTTGTCTTCCCTGAACTTTATGTTATTATTTTAATAAGCTTTTTTCTGGTTAGGTTAGACTTGACCATCTGGAAGTAATATGCAGTTTTATTTAAAATAATACACAACATTCTGAAATGGGTATTTTATTTATTTATTTATTTTTTTAACAATAGGCAGTATTGGCTTTTTGTAGGTGCCTGAGGTTAGATGACTGAAAGACAGGAAAACAGGTAGGTAACTAGTCAATATAAAAGAGTGAGGGAGAAAAATATCCAAAATATGATTTGTTTTTCTGTCTTTGCATATGTATTGAAATAATATATTTAATTTAAAATATATGTTTAATTCATAAATAATCTGAATCTGAATTCTTCTTGAACAAGTGTTTACAATTTATCAGTGTTTTAGTCACAACAGAGAGGAAATGAAAATACATCTAGCAAAATGCTTTTCCCTTTATAAGAATGGAATTGTCAGCTTTTCTTTTTAAGAGCTAAGAGAAAACTGTGTTGTGGTACCATGCAGTGGGAATACCATGTTCCTTTCCCTTCTAGCCATTCATTCTTCCCTGGGTATCTCACATGTCCCCAGGACCTCTAGCCTTCCAGGGCTAACCTTTCCTTTAATACCAGTTAACTTAATCTAAGCTCCCAACCAGCACAACTGCATGAAGTCCAGGTTATATGGTTGCCCTCACCAAGTATATCTGACAGTCCTCAAGGAATGCTTATACATCCCATGAAGATGTTCCCCTGCGTTTGTCTCTTTAGCCAGCCACTGCTCTCCATACTTATGCTCCCCTCTCATACAATGGCTTGTCCAGTCTGCCGTGGCTTCTCCTTTACAACTGCACCCCATGCATGGGTCTGGACATCTTTATCTCTCTGAAGCATCCCTAAATAAGGTTGAGTTTTTAAGAAAACTTCATGGAAGGCTTGGAGGTTACTAAATGGACTGTAATGTGGTCTAAAAATATCCAGCTATCGCTACTCTTAAGTCCATTATCTGGGCCCTTCTATATATCATCCTCTATTGGTTTTCTTTCTCCTTAATCCTTAGACTGCTGCCATTTTCAAGGATCTTTGCCTGCATCCTCCTACCTGAAATCCAGGCTCAATTTCTCATGGACCGCAAGACCCTTTCCCAGTCCTAGACCTTTTCCTTTCCTGCTCTTGGGATGATTGGCAGGAGGAGTTCCCATTTGTTTAGGAGCACACCCACACTCCACTGTAGCGTGTGGTCTGCCCATCCATCTCCCTCATCCATTGTTTAGACAAGACACTCTCAGCAGCTGACTGTACATCTGAGGGCTTAACAGCACATCAGTAGAACAAAATCAAGCAGTCCAGTACCTCTAAACCAGCCCCATTTACTTCTTCTTCATGGTCTTTCCTCTAGTAAAAGGTGAAGATGAGATCAGATCCCTAGGTCCTTCTTGGCATGGCCTGAAGGTATGTATAATGCCTCTCAGGAACCCTAGCTTCTATGGCACTCCTGTGAAAATAAGAAAAAAGTGCCATTTCTACCAGGAGACTAGCACCACATGGACTGGTGAGCAGAGCGTTTGCTGATTTCCCTGCTCTTGGACAGGTGTCCGGAGTAGGGCCCAATCTACATGCAGCTCCACGGTGGCTCTGACGCTGCAAAGGCTTAGACCTGTCAAAGATCCATGCCAAGGTTGGTCAGTAAGAAAAGTGCTCAACTTGTGCTGAAACATCTGCATTAATATCCCCTTATTGGTTTGGGGCTTTCCATGGGACTTTCCCCTCAAACCATGAAGAGTCTTATAGATCTATAACCAAACTGGCTCACAGAAGTGGTTTACTGCAGACCAAAAAGAACCTCTGCCCCAGGATATATACCAAGTCTCCCCTTTGAACACAAGAAATAGTTACCTTCAACCTTTTACAGATCCCAACTCCAGCAAGAAGACCTTTTTATTGGGAGAGTTTTTCTTTACTTTCTTGAAAATTGCTTTTAATTTTAAAAGGATGGAGGGTCTTCCCTGGCGGTCCAGTGGTTAAGACTTCACTTTCCAATGCAGGCGGTGCGTGTTCGATTCCTCGTCAGGGAGCTAAGATCTTGCATGCCTCGTAGCCAAAAAATCAAAACATAAAACAGAAGCAGTATTGTTAATAAATTCAGTAAAGACTTTAAAAATGGTCCACATCAAAAAATGATAATAATAAAGATAAATAAATAAATGGTTGAGGGGGGAACAAAAGAAGCAAAGCCCATGAGGCCACCCTGCTTCCCTGACTCTTATCATATTATAATGGAACTTTCTGGACTTGTTCCATTATGAGAGGTTTTCATGATGAAATCTTACTTTTCTATACATTGGAAGAAAAAATCAAGAACATTTAAAGAAAAACAAAAAGCATTTTATGTTTCTACAGTTATTCTCTGACTTAAGAGAAACACACTGATGACTGTCGCCCAATCAGGTTTAGGCACAGCACCTCCCCCTTCTCTCCTAGTCAGGCAGATGGCAGGTGGAGGAAGGCTTCCTGAGGCAGGCAATGCTTCACATAAACCCTGAGGGACTCAGGGAGCCACCCAGGCCAGACCCTCACCATATGCTCGTAATCTCTGACACTTGCACGTATAAGCCTATTTTACAGAGCAGGACACGAGACCGAGGGCTTTCAGGCCCCACCCTGCCTGCCTGATTCCTTTCCTCTAGTTCCTTCATCAACAAACATAGTTTTGAGTGTATTGTGTGCTCTGGGTTGCAAATCACAAAATTGCAAGTAAGGAGGGGAGCCATCCGTCCTCTCTATTTCACAGACAGGATGCAGGCCTTGAGGTCATACAGAAGAGAATGCTCTGTCTGGGCAGGGCATCAGGGAGGGCTCCCTGGAGGAGAAGGCTGAGGCCTGGAGGGCAAAAGAGATAGCAGCCAGGCATATTCCAGGCTCTGCTTCCAGACTGGGCCAGGACTAGAGCCTGGGATCCTGGGCAGCTGGGAGAGCTATGAGTGGTGGGGCTGGAGGTGAGGATGGGGGAAGGGTGGGAGCGGGGCGGGAGGGTGGGAGTAGGGTGAGAAGTTGGGGGTGCCAAGTCCAAATGCTGGCAGGGTATCTTGGAGGCACTGCTCAATCCTTGATGGCCTCACAGTCTTTCCCTTGCCTCAGCAGTGAGGCAGGCCAGCCCATCTCTATACAAAGTCCTTAATTTTTTTTTTTTTTTCTCTGTCCTGGTTCTTGCTCCAGTCCTCAAATACTGTGTATATAGGTTGAAGTTTGTGCTACCAGAGAGAAATAAATAAATAAAAGGTCACAAAAGAAGTCTTCTTTGCTAACACTTCAGTGTTTATATGTGTTCATGTCCTTATTTGCCCTTTTTGAAAAACAAAGCATTTCTAAAAGCCCATTTAAAAAAAAAAAAAACAGGAAATATGGTGCTTCTGATTGCAATCTCATGAGCATTCTCTTTTTCTCTGTAAATGTATTCTACACTCAAGTGAAATTTCACTGGTTATATGTGGGTAAGTTTCCAAAGAAACCCTAATAGTATCAAGAATTATCCCTGCTCCAGTGTGTTGGCCAGATTTTAGTTTCAAGCAAAGGCTTTTAAAAGAAAAATCTGTGAAACAAGAATATATTTGTCTAAAGTAAGAAATAAGCTCTTCAGTATCCCCAGTGGGGATATAATTTTATCAGCTATTATTTAGCAGTCTTAGATATGGTTTTATAGATGAAGCTGCTTTTGTGCTCTTTGGAAAGAAGACTACAATAGCCTCATACATCATATGCCCAGCTACTGAAGGTATTGAAGATACCATTTATATGAGGCCATCTATTTGAGTCAAATTTATTTTGTTATTGCCTTTTTTTAAATAAAACTTTTAATTGGTTATTGACTAATAGTGTTCTTGGATACCCATGTAAGTAGACTGAATGGTTGTATAAACACAGAAATATGAACACGTTCCTTTCATGGGCATTAAAATACTTGCCCCAATCCAGTGATGCATGTGACACAATGAGTAATCTACCTCCTTTCTCTTCGCTTCCCCAAACACCTCCTAGAGAGTGGGTTCATTCAAGGGTAACCATTGGGCTGTAAATCTGGGATGAGATGGTCTTCCAGAGAATGTGTGTGTGTGTGAGAGAGAGAGACAGAGAGACAGAGACACAGAGAGAGAGACCTTGGTCATTCTAGGGTTGGTAAAGATCTTTGAGATGTGAAAGATTATACCAACTGCTTACCCCTCTCCACAACCACCATTGTATTCCTTTGTACTCAAGCCCTAAGAAAGGTGAACATTTAGACATTTTGTGTTTGAGAAACTAAAGAAGGAGCCCCTGGCCTGCAAGCACCGGGTCTGTGAGTGGTGTATGCTGAGACTGTGTTGAGTGTGAAAGGTAAGTATGTCTATTAATGGCGGCAGGGGGAAAGGTTGTCTAAATGGGCATCAGGTCAGTGTGTGGAGCAGTGGTGGAATAGAGCACCTTACCTGCTGCAACAGACTAGCCACCACTTCATCTCTGTGCTTATCCTGTTAACATAATAGGAAAAGTTTTCATGTGACTTAAGGACTGCAGGTCCCAAAGACCTTAGAACAGTGGTCCCCAACATTTTTTTGGCACCAGGAACCGGTTTTGTGGAAGACAATTTTTCCATGGACCGGGGTGGGGGAGTGGGGGATGGTTCAGGCAGTAATGCGAGCCATGGGGAGCCATGGGGAGCGATGGAGAGAGGCAGATGAAGCTTCACTCGCTCTCCTGATGCCCTCCTCCTGCTGTGCGGCCTGATTCCTAACAGGGCACAGACCGGTACCGGTCTGAGGTCTGGGGGTTGCGGACCCCTGCCAGAACACCCTGAGCTGGGCACAGAGGGAATGTTACAAATCATTTCAAGATGATTTCAGTGCATGAGGGAGTGAGCAGTGGGGTAGTGGTATATCACAGGATCTCTTAGATTAAGGACAATCATCATCAATCAAAACATGCATCTAAGATTTGAGGTAGCGAAAGGAACCACACAGACATACAGGTAAGTCCTTATCACAGGACCGTACCTTACTGACAGGTAGAAAAGTGAGAGTAGCATAGTTATGTTATGCTTTTATGTTATGTGAAATCAGTGTGTTGGCTGAAGTTAGGATTTCACCTAAGACTTGGAATCCTCTTCTAAGCTCGTTAGTTACTAGCATAACTCAGTACTGTATGGTTGTAGGACTGAGACCCTAAATTTTTAGAGGCACTGTTTCCTGCCACGTGGTCCTCCTCGCAGCATGGTAGTTCACTCCTTCAAATTCAACAGGAGAGCATCACTGCTGCTATAAAGCTCTCTCAGAGAAGGCTTGAACTGTGTTATAAAGAGCTCACCTGATTAGGTCAGGCCCACTCAGGATGATGTCCCTGCCACACCCCAACCCTTTTAACCATTTTTAAGTGTTCAGTTCGGTGGCATTAAGTATATTCATTGTTGTGCACCCATCACCACTATCCATCTCCAGAATTTTTTCAGCATCCTATACTGAAACTCTCTACCCATTAAACTACAACTCCCCACCTCCTCCACCTCCCAGACTCTGGTAACCACTGTTGTATTTACTTATTTTCTCAGTGACTTTGACTACACTAGTTACCTCATAAGTATATGATATAAGTGGAATCATAAAGTATTTGCCTGCCATTTGTCTTCAAGTTTCATCCATGTATTAGAATTTCATTTGTTTTTTAAAATTGAGAATATTCCATTGAGTGTACATACCACATTTTTTCTATCCATCAATGGACATTTAGTTTGACCATCTTTAGGCTCTTATGAATAATGTTACTACGAACATGGGTGTACAAATATTTGTTTGAGTCCCTTTTCAATTATTTAGTAATTTTACCAAAAACGGAATTGCTGGACGGATTAAGTATTTACTTTTTTGAGGCACTACTGTACTGTTTCCACAGTGGCTGTACCATTTTCCATCTCTACCAACAGTGCACAGACACGCCAACACTTGCTGCTTTCTGGTTTTTTGATAACAGCCTTGCTGTTGGATATGGAGTTGTATTTCTTTGTGGTTTTGATTTGCATATCCCTAATGATTAGTGATGTTGAGCATCTTTTCATGTGTTTATTGGCCATTTTAAGTTTTTTAAGAAAATGTGTATTCCAAGTCCTTTGTTCAGTTTTTAATTGAGTTGTTTGGTTTTTACACTTTTGATTAATTCAAAGTTAACTGATTAAGGATCTTAATTATATCTGTGCAGTCCTTTCACTTTTGCACATCATGTAACCTAATCATAGAAATGAAATATCATCATATTCATAAGCCCTAAACACATGAAATGTGAAGAGATTATATACAGGACATTATTCTACAAGTCTGGAATCTTGCAGGCCATCTTAGAATTATGCCTCACACGATCTGATATGAAGCCAACGAAAAAATAATGAATTCTCCCTGGTTTCTGTAAAGCTTCATTCCAATCCAATTTCCTCAATTACAAACAACTGTAAACTCTGCTAAGAGGAAAGTATTGAATAAATCAGTATTTTTCAAGCTTGGTAAAGTGAATCAGCCTTACACAGGATATAACTTTGAAAAATTCTTGTCCATGATACATGTAAGAACAGCAGTACACTTTACAAAGAAGGTCAGGTATTTCCTAAGAAAACTCAACTTCCTTTTCTTCTCTCCCTTAAAAAAGTGAAAAGTTAATCTTTCCATAAGTCACTGGATCAGGGGTCCCTGGTGTCTCCCTTTTCACAAACTATGTAGAGAATGTTCCAGAACCTTCACTCTGTGGTCAGAGTCTCAGGGGTCTGTTTTAGAGACAGTCTGGTCATTAGGGCAAGACTGTAGAGGATGCAGAGAGGATTCAGGGAAAATAATGTAAAATCTGAGGAAGGATTCTATAAGAACAGTTGTTTCTCTCCCCCCTTTTTTTTGGTGAAAAAGAAATGGCCAAGAAGATAATTCATATTCTTCTAGTGCTTGTGTAACCACAGCTTTTATTCTTATACAGGTCAGGAAAATAAGAACATACATTGTCTTACTTACACAATGTTATATTGATAGATATTGTAAATCAAATTACAAAATTAAGTACAATTCAATAAGCACATTAAGTATTTAATTTATAGGATTTTCTTATAAGGAAATGATGAGAAATGTAGGCAAAAATATAGGTATGGTGGTGTTTATCACAGTGTTACTGTGTTATCTTAAGTGTAATTGTAGCAAATAAATTGTGACATATTCATTAAAACATACTATGCAGTTTTTTTTTTTTTTTTTTTTTTTTTTTTTTTTTTTTTTGCGGTATGCGGGCCTCTCACTGTTGTGGCCTCCCCCGTTGCGGAGCACAGGCTCCGGATGCGCAGGCCCAGCGGCCATGGCTCACGGGCCCAGCCGCTCCGCGGCATATGGGATCCTCCCAGACCGGGGCACGAACCCGTATCCCCTGCATCGGCAGGCGGACTCTCAACCACTGCGCCACCAGGGAGGCCCACTATGCAGTTATTAAAATGATTTTTTTAAGTTTTTGTGTCTGCTTTATTTTTTTAATTTTATTTTTTATTGAAGTATAGTTGCTGTATAATACTATGTTAGTTTCAAGTATAAAACAGTGATCAGACAATCAAATACATTAGGAAGTGTTCACCATGACAAGTTTAGTAACCACTTGTCACCAGACAAAATTATTATAGTATTATTGACTATATGCCTTATGCTGTATATTATAGCCCTATGACATTTATTTTATAACTGGAAGCTTGTGTTTCTTAACCCCCTTCACCTATTTTGCTCAATTTCCCACCAGTTTGCTCTCTGTATCTATAAGTCTGTTTCTGTTTTGTTTTGTTTTTTAGAGTCAATATCTAAGTGAGATCGTACAGTATTTGTCTTCCTCTGTCTGACTTATTTCACTTAGCATAATGTTCTCTATGTTCATCCACGTTGTCACAAATGGTGAAAGTTCATTCTTTTTTATGGCTAAATAATATGCAATTGTATATATACATCACATCTTCTTCACCTGTTCATCTACTGATGGACACTTAGGTTGCTTCCATATCTTGGGTCTTGTAAATAATGCTGCAGTGAACATAAGGGTGCATATATCTTTTCAAATTAGTGGGGTTTTTTTCTTAAAAAAATCCAGAAGTGGAATTGCTGGATCATATAGTAGTTCTATTTTTAATTTTTTGAGGAACCTCCATACTGTTTTCCATAGTGGTTGCACCAATTTACATTCCTATGAACAGTGCACAGAGGTTCCCTTTACTCCACATCCTTGCCAACACTTGTTATTTCTTGTCTTTTTGATGATAGCCATTCTGTCAGGTGTGAGGTGATACCGCATTGTGGTTTTGATTTGAATTTCCCTGATAATTAGTGATGTTGGGTATGTCTTCTTATGTCTGTTGGCTATCTGCATATTTTCTTTGGAAAAAAACTTATTCACGGTTGCTGCCCATTTTTCAATCTGTTTTTTTTTTTCTGTTGAGTTGTCTGAGTTCTTTGTATATTATGGATATTAACCCCTTATCCAATATATCATTTGCAAGTATCTTCTCCCATTCAGCAGGCTGCCTTTTCATTTTGTTGACAGTTTCCTTCATTGTGCAAAAGCTTTTTAGTTGGATGGATTCCCATTTTTTTTTTTTTTTTTTTTTTTTGCAGTACGTGGGCCTCTCACTGCTGTGGCCTCTCCCGCCATGGAGCACAGGCTCTGGACGCGCAGGCTCAGCGGCCATGGCCCACGGGCCCAGCCACTCCACGGCATGTGGGATTCCCCTGGACCAGGGCACGAACCCGCGTCCCCTGCATCAGCAGGTGGACCCTCAACCACTGCGCCACCAGGGAAGCCCCCCATTTATTTTTGATTTTGTTGCCCTTGCCTGAGGAGACATATCCAAAAAAAAATATTGCTAAGACCAATGTCAGAGAGTGTACTGTATATGCTTTCTCCTAGGAGTTTTATGGTTTTGGGTCTTAAAGTTAAGTCTTTAATCCATTTTGAGTTTATTTTTATATATGGTGTGAGAAAGTAGCCCAGTTTGATTCTTTTGCATGTAGCTCTCTAGTTTTCCCAACATCACGTATCTAAGAGGCTGTCTTTTCCTCACTGCATATTCTTGCTTCCTTTGTGATAAATTAATTGACCATAAAAGTGTGGGTTTATTTCTGGGCTTTCTATTCTGTTCTATTGATCTATGTGTCAATACCACACTGTTTTGATTACTGTAGTCTTGTAGTATAGTTTGAAATCAGGCAACATGATACCTCCAGGTTTCTTCTTCTTTTTCTAGATGGTTCTGGCAACTCGGGGTCTTTTGTGTTTCCATACAAATTTGAGATTATTCTTTCTAGTTCTGTAAAACATGCCATTGGAATTTTGATCAGGATTGCATTGAATCCATAGATTGTCTTGGGTAGTATGGTCATTTTAACAATATTAATTCTTCCAATCCACAAGCATGGTATATCTTTTAATTTGTTTGGGTCATCTTCAGTTTCTTTTATCAGTCTCTTATAGTTTTCTGAGTACAGGTTTTTACCTCCTTGGTTGAATTTATGCTAGGTGTTTTATTATTTTGGATGTAATTGTAAATGGGATTGTTTTTTTAATTTCTCTTTCTGCTAGTATGTTGTTGGTGTAGAGAAACACAACCGATTTCTGTGTATTAATTTTGTATCTTACAACTTTACTGAATTCATTTATTAGTTCTAATAGTTTTTTGATGGTGTCTTTAGGATTTTCTATATGTAGTATCACGTCATCTGCATACAGTGACAGTTTTACATCTTCTTTTACAATTTGTAAGCATTTTACTTCTTTTTCTTGTCTGATTTTTGTGGCTAGACATCCAACACTATGTTGAATAAAAGTGCCTTGAGTGTACATCCTTGTCTTATTCCTGATCTTAGAGAAAATGCTTTCATCTGTTGAGTATGATGTGAGCTGTGGGTTTGTCATATATGGCCTTTGTTATGTTGAGGTATGTTCCCTTCATGCACGCTTTGTTGAGTATTTTTATCATGGATGAATGTTGAATTTTGTCTATCATCTATTGAGATGATCATATAAATTTTATCCTTCATTTTGTTTACAAGGTGTGTCACGTTGATTGATTTGTGAATATTAAACCATCCTTGCATCCTGAGATAAATACCACTTGATTATGATGTATGATCTTTTTATTTTATTTTATTTTATTATTTATTTATTTATTTATTTTTGCGGTACGCAGGCCTCTCACTGTTGTGGCCTCTCCCATTGCAGAGCACAGGCTTCGGATGCGCAGGCTCAGTGGCCATGGCTCATGGGCCCAGCCGCTCCGTGGCATGTGGGATCTTCCTGGACCGGGGCACGAACCCATGTCCCCTGCATCGGCAGGCGGACTCTCACCCACTGCGCCACCAGGGAAGCCCTGATCCTTTTAATGTATTGTTGAATTTGGTTTGCTAATATTTTGTTGAGGTGAAAACTATTAACGTTATGGGAAAATGCACATGATATAATATTTGTTTAAAAAGAGGCACTGTTTTGTATATGCCATATTATCTTAATTATTTACATATCTATGATTATAGAAATCCTATCTAAATATACCAAAATATTATTATTAATTGGCATTGAATGATTGCATTACCAGTGAGTTCTTTTTTTTAAACATCTTTGCATTTTTCCAGTTTCTGCAATAAGCTCATATTACTTTTATAGTTATAAATTATACAAACACTAGTTTTTAAAAAGAAATGGTAAATGAAGGGTGAAAGAAGCATTTTAAATTATTCTTTGTTCAATCTAATGACCCACTTGTAAGAAACTCAGTTTGCGTATTTGTGTTTTTAGGAAAGGAAAATGTAAGTAGTATTGGCTCTTTCTTGTCTTTGTTTACAACAGCTTCAGCCATTTCTATTTTGGGAGGAAAATCTGTTTTAACGCAAATTCACTTCTGACTCAAATCCTCTTTCTGTTCCTTGAAAAAGAAGTCTTCATTAATTGTCTTCACTTCTTGGCCAACACTCATCCTAAATACAAAGCAATCTGGCTCCCTCCCCAAATATTGTCCTAAAATTGCCCTGGTCAAGGACCTGTTATAGAAGCTGCCCCTTGAACTTTTAGGGACACCATTCACTTTATATTATAGTCTCTGTGAATAACTAACAGGGCTGATACACAGACGTTGCCTGATAACCAAAGCCAATTCTGCTTTCAGAAAGTTACTAGATATTTCAGCAGTATTTGATGCAGTTAGTTTTGCTCTCCTTTTAGATTTTTAGTCTGGAAAGTTTTTGAAAATATGCAAAAATAGGGCAAATAATGTAATAAGCCTCCATATACCCAACCATCGGCTTCAACAATTAACAAATTGTAGTCCATTCTGCTTTTTCTATACTCTCAACCACTTCTGCCACTTTCCCAGGATTGTTTCAATGTAGATTCCAGATTCATATGATTTTATCTGTAAATATTTCAGTATGTATTTCAAGAATCTCTTTTATAAGCATAGTTACATTATCATCATTAGAATCTTGCATCAGTAATAATTTGTATCTATTGTCTCATCAGTGCTTGCATTTCTCCAATTTTCCTCTAATATATATATTTTTTATTTTTATCACTTTATTTGAATCTGGGTCCAAATAAGAACCCACACATTTTAACTGTTAATAAGTCTCTTAAATCTCTTTAATCTATAGGTTCCCAGCCAACTTTTTTTTTTCTTCCTTGCAATTTATGTTGTTGTGTTATTGAAGAAACAGTGTTTTGCCCTGTAGAGTTTCCCACCATCTGGATTTTGTTAATTGTATTCTTGGGGTATCATCAACTCATTTCTCTGTCCCTCATATTTCCTATATATTGATAGGGGTTTGATAAAATTCAGGTTCCATTGTTTACAAAACTACCTCTGAGGTGGTGTTGTGTACATATAACAGGAGGAACACACTATCTGGCTTCCTCTGTTGGCACTGTCTGGATGAATCTATCCCAGCCTTAGACTCTGTTGCACTTTTCTGTTTACTTGGCTCTCTCCCTCTCAAGACTGTGAAGTCCTTGAGGACAGGGTCAGTGTCCTTAGCACCTAGCTTAATGCCTGGCACACTGGCCAAAGAAATCTTTCAGCAATGCTCCAATGAGATATAACATGTCACATAGCGTACTTTTCTACCAAGTCCTCCAGGAAAAATTAGTTGCAAAATGTTCCCTCAGAAATCCAAAGGAAATAAACCACTGTATTCCTGTTGGAAGAACAATTATGGTTTGGAGAACCTCTCTTACAAAATGATAATTGGGGTTTAGAGCAGCAGCCCATGATTCATTCATCATTAGCTAGATAGTGGAAACATTTTGGGGTTGAAACCACTTTTAATTTGAGACAATAACCAATAAAATTCATCTTCCTATTTTCTATAGCTAGGGACTATGTCCACTAATGAGGAAATTGAGTTTCAGAGAAGTTAAATAACTTGCCCTAAGGCACACATTTAATGCATGGCAGAGTCAGGGGCTTGAATCCAGGTCTTTGGACTCCAATGACAAATCTTCTCCAGCACATACTACAATACAAGGCTGCTGAGTGGCTTCTGCGTTAGGTGGGCCTTGACAAACCACAAAACACAAATACTAGTTTCCTTTAACTCTGAAGAAAAAAATATCATCAAATCCACCTGCAGAGCTACATGATTCTGAGCCAGGAAAAGCCCACCCGATCAAAAGAGCCAGATGACAGGAAGTCCTCAAGTCTGTGGCAATAACCAAAAAGCCCCCCTCAACTTTGTGCATTGTTCTAAGGGATAAAAATAAGTGGTTTAAATTCTGCCATGGGGAAATCCTCAAAATTATACCCTGCCAGCTGCCCTTGGCCATGGGGCAGCCTGAGCTGCTTGGTGGAATCCCTTGGTCACTGGGCTTGTGCTGGAGCATCTGCCAGCACTCCCTTCACACGCGTCACCCACTGCATTGCCACTCTGGATGCTTGACCCGGGCCATGTGTCCTCACCCAAATTAGAAACTACTAAATCAGGAACCGCCCCCTGGCTGCACCAGTGGGAGCTCAGCAAAGATGAACTCAATGGCTCCTGAGGTTTTCCAGATTTGACTGCCCAGGCTTATCCTGAGTAGCTTCAATAGCTTATAATCAGGACAAGCCAAGCCATCCCAAGAGTAAAGGCCAGCTTAGCTCTCTGATTTATTCCCCACAGGTTCTGAGCAATGCTTCAGTCATTTACAGAACCAGTGGTGCCCTCATACTTGGACCAGGCATGACACAACTTGAGTACATGATACTTGAAGGCAAATACACTATACAGTAAAAGCCAAAGCCAAAAATCAAACCTGATCCAGAGGCTGTCAAGGCAATTCAAATCAGCCTTAAACTCAGATCAGAAGGTGACAGTGGGGAAGCTCTTCCTTGGAACTCTCCTCTGAGCTCTTCAGCTGAGAACTTTTATAGAACCAAGTGGCAAACTTTAAAAGCCACCAGTCTTGTTAGGCGCAGGTTGAGTTAGTTTATGTTCTTTCCATGCCCCTGAGAACTCCCTGAGCTCCAGTGTGTCAGGCATTTCCTTCTTTGTGCTCTCATAGCATAAGGTTCGTAATCTCCTTATTGCACATATGGTCCATATTGCATGACAGTTACATACTAGTGTGGTCACTGGTTAGGGTTCACCCTCCACCCTCTGAAAATCAGGATCCTTTTGTTGTTCTACTTTGTTGACCTTTAACTACAGCAGTGCCTGGCATTTAGTAAGTATTGGCTAAATGAATGTTGTTATTTAAACAGAAAAACTTTACATACACAATTTCTTCATCTAGCACTCCTGCTCATGTGAATTCTGTTACTTCCAGAGAGAGGGGGAATCTTCAAAGGCAATTTTCACCTAATTAGTAAAGAGTATTACTAGTCACAAAGAATCTTTCTCACTAAAACAAGAATTATAGACTCTATTCTAGAACAGTCTAAAATGAGACAGCAAAACCTGAATAAAGGTAAGGTTGGCATTTTTCTTCTCTGGAAGTAAATCCAGGTTTATGATGAATACAACCTAGGATGAGACTAAGACAGTTTGTCTTGCTTATCCTGACACTTCCTGAAAGCCTGGGTGAGTTGTTGCATCATTTCGAGGTTTGGTTTCCTTGCCAAGGCAAGCCAGGGGTCAACTAAGGAATCTTGTCCTAAATACAGCTTTCTTAGTATAAGTCCTCTGGGGCAGCTCTGAACTGGAACTCCCTAATCTAGGCAAATAGGTTGCATTTCACATACTAATGCCAATAGAATTCCTGGAATGTTGGATTGAGAAAGCTCTGTGGCTGCTTTTAGCGGGAACTTCATGGCAGATGAGCGGCAACCACCATGGATGCAGATGGGGAATCAGGCAGTAGGGCCGGGTGCTTTGATCACTTTCCAATCCAGAACAAAGTTGCTACATAGGAGCCTTAATCATTTCAACCTTGAGGAATGCAGAGATGATAAATTCACACCAAGTACCCCTAATTCATACTTGCTTATTAAAAACAACACTTGCAAGGTTTACAGAGAAAAGCCTGGGAGTTAAGAACAATAAAATGTCCCAGTACAGATCCTTCTCAATGTGTCCTTGGCAGGTCTCCAATCCCCACAGGATCCTGTGCTGTGGACTGGGAGTCACTTCCTAAAAGCCAATTGCTGCCTATTTCATTGATTTGTTGACTGCACAGCCCTGACCTGCACATGGCAAGGAGAAAGTTGCTCCTTGGCATCGAGGAGAATAATAAGAGGAAAACCTGCCAGGATAATGCATCTGGCAGAACTTGTTAAAACCATTTCTATTTCCAGAACTAGTAATGTACATGGACCTCAAAAGCACCAGAGAGTCACTCTAGCTATCCTTAGTGCCCTTAAGAGGAATTGTTTGCAATCTTTGATTCCACATGACCTACCCCAGGTAATACATAGAAGCCTATTTCAAATGCTTTATTTCCTAGGTGGAGAGTCCATCTCTCCATCCACTGCTCTCTACCAACCCCCATAGCCATGGCTAATTTAGATGGGCATATGGGAAAAGAAAAAGTTAAAATCCTCAAAAAAGAAGCAGGATACTGACAAGGTCATTTTCACCTTTGAAGTGAATTACATAAATATCAGGTCACATGAGTGGACGGAACAGTGTCATACATTTTTAGCTGTTGCATAGGAGCCCTAATTTAAAAATATCCATATGTAGCCTTAACTATGCTTTGGTTTCTTTCATCACACTACTTAACCCTTTACTCCAAATATACGTGATTGGTTCTCCATCGGATACTTCCACCTGATACCAAATCCTATCTCTAACCAGTTGCTAATAAGACACACATAAGAGAGAACAGGGAACAAGGATGAAAGTTTTTTGTGCTAACTGCTCATGAGTATGGAGGCAACATAGCTTATCAACTTATGATGCATCAAAAGAAGGAATGTTGAAAACAAGTCAAATGCACAAAGCAGAAATTTTTAAAATCCATGAAAATTTGATACAAGAATTTCTGTAAAGCCTACCAATAAACACATAACAGGCACTTTATACACAGTCACTGAATTGAACTAACACTTGTTCCAGTTTCTTAAACTCTCTCTGAATTCCTTTGTCTGAATTAGGATTGTGGGCAACTTCTTTCCTTTTTACCCTCTACTTTCCCAACCAAAAGTAGTCCACAGGCATCAACAGATGAAACCAATGCAATTTTTGAGGACAAATCCTAGCAGGCACCATGAATTCTGTACATAGGAGTGAGTCTACAGGGGGAACCAAGTTCAAGGAAGGTGACACGCAGTTTACAGGAGAAGCTTTTCTTTCTGAGAGATCTGGTTTGGCTCATCCAAGAACCAGTCTCAACAAAAGGCAAATACACACACTTCTAGAATTCATCTAGGTGATAGTCTGATATTTTCTTTTATTTTTTCCTCTTATCTTCTTATTTCCTGAAGACAAATGTCTCTTTTAACTATGATTTTAATCTATCCAGACCAGATTACATTAAATGAATGTTTTATCTGTAAAATATATCACAAAGAATAAAGCAACTGCCTCTGATATTATTGGAATATAACTGATTTTAATTGTTTACATGTTTTAGCTTTGTTTACTTTCAAGATGATTTGAAGAGAACAGAACTTTTCATAGAGAATGAGTAAGGTTAGGAAAGTAGATAAAAGAAATTAGTGGAGAGCCTTCAGTAGTTTCTCTAGATTGTGGGAAGCTACCAAATATTGAACAAAGAAGTCAACTCTACCTGAACAATGGCCTTGGTATCCACCCTCTTCTTTCCACTGCCCCCAAATAAGTCCTCATCACCTCTTGCGAAAGTCAATACCTGGGCTCCCTGTCTCCTTTCTCTCCCTCTTCAATCCATCTTACATCAATCACATAGCCAAGAAATATGTAATAAGCATTTACTACATGCTAGGCATATTTTTAAATAACCATTTCAAACACTATCGGAGGGATCTTTGGAGAGAAGAGGCTTTAAATATATCCACTGAATTGACTTTTAAAGGGAATGACCTGAAATGGTGGTCTGTCTAACAAATTCATCCACATAAGATCTATGAGTAGGAGTGTGTGTGTGTGTGTGTGTGTGTGTAGGTGTGTGCCCCTCTAGATGAAAACCTGACATTAGTTTGCTTTCTTCTCTGAAGAAGACAAAAATATTTTCAATCATTTAGAAGACTATTTTGACAAGAGCCTATGATACACAGAGTTTCAAAGCTCTGGTCCTGGCTGATGTCCTTAGGTGTGAGGAGACTGGGTGTCACCGTGATATAATTACTATCATATTTCTCCAGTCATTTAGGCTAAGTGTGATTTCAAAGGATCTAGCCACCTCTTCCCTCCCAGAATCTCTGGTCTGTTTCAAACTTTATTTCATTAATATTCTCAGGCCCTCTGGTTCCAAAAGCAGCTTTGAGAATGTTTTTAAAAATATGTATACATTATTTTGAAAATTTCTTAAGTTATTCTAGGATGAATTTTATTTTCCCATTTAAATGTATAAATCAGAAAGTTTCTTTTTTAATTTTATGTGAATAATAACTGGCAGTTTTAAGAAAATAATTTGATCCTAAGAAGTCTCATCAATTAAGAGGTCTTTAAGCCTTTGGAGAAAGACGTCATATATATTCCAATATTGTACATTGTCTTATTTCTGTCTGTTGAGAAAGGAGTACTACCTGCTTGGGACTTGTCAAATGATACCATGGAAAGGGCTTGGGGTCTGGGGAAGACTTGGATTTAAACCCAGTCTCTATCCCTCGCTGTGTTCTCCTGGGAGAGGCACTTTGGATCTCAGTACCTCAGTTTCCTCCTGCAAA
Organism: Mesoplodon mirus; assembly: GCF_964341445.2. NCBI lineage: Eukaryota > Metazoa > Chordata > Mammalia > Artiodactyla > Ziphiidae > Mesoplodon > Mesoplodon mirus. Next base: position 53,803,746 of record NC_138987.1, on the reverse strand, counting down.
ACCTCACAGGTTGGTGTTGAGGTATGTGATTTCGCTCTGTGAACCTTGAATTACTCTGTCAAGCACTGGTTGTGAGAAGGGTGCCTTCGGGAGGTGAGGTCTCTCCCTAACAGTGAAGTAGTTGAGGAAAATCCCCCCCCACTCCTGCTTCTTCCTGCCCAGCAGAGATGGGGTCTCCTCTTGAACTTTAAAATTACTTATTATGACAAGTTTCTGATACATACTACAAGTACAAAAAACACTAAAAAGTGTTAACATTACCCATTGACCAATTAACTACTGAAGCTAATCAGTGAGTCTGAAGAGCCTTTGGCATAAACATGCAAACTTTTTCGCCACTATCTGTAACGAGTATTCCACTTTTCCAAGTATTGGGTTAATCTTTGTTCTTCTGCCTCCTGCACTTTTTTGGCTGGGTCCTAATCAGGGAAATATACAGTGGGAATCCAGACACCAGCTGCAGGGATGCATGATTACACATACTCAGTTGTGTAAAAAATAATCAGTAGGGGGCTTCCCTGGTGGTGCAGTGGTTGAGAATCTCCCTGCTAATGCAGGGGACACGGGACACGGATTCGAGCCCTGGTCTGGGAAGATCCCACGTGCTGCGGAGAAACTAGGCCTGTGAGCCACAACTACTGAGCCTGCGCGTCTGGAGCTTGCGCTCTGCAACAAGAGAGGCCGCTACAGTGAGAGGCCTGCGCACCGCGATGAAGAGTAGCCCCCGCTTGCCACAACTAGAGAAAGCCCACACACAGAAACGAAGACCCACACAGCCAAAAAAAAAAAAAACAACAGAAAAAAAACAGTAGTGTTGAACAAAATTGACCCCTTTTAATTTCTTAAAAATACAATATTCTGATCTCTAAGCCAAATGGATATTAAGTAGATGAAAGATTATTAACAATTATCACATGTGAATTGTGATAAAATCTACTGGCTAGATAGAAACTCTGACAGAAAAGAAAATCTTTTTTTCTGGCTTTAGAATAGAATCCATATACTGGTCCAACTGTAGACTCTCCCAAAGGCCTGTGGATTGTTATTAAAAAAATTAAATCCCGGTAATAGAGAGAATTTTTTAAGACAATTATGGTCGTCTAGTTACCCTCTTTAAATGTCACTGAATTAGTCCTTCTATTTATGTTTCAATAAACATAGGTAAACATAATATTTTAAAATATAATATCAGTTGAAACTATTTTCTTTAAAAATCCACTGGCACATTTTTCTGCTCACTTTCTGTCTGCATTTCCTCACTGGGGCTATGTGCTATCCAGGGACATTTTGGTCACCATCAATTCCCTTTCCTGATTAATCAACCTGCCCACCTGCCCACCTGCCTTGAATTTCATGAGCACCTGACTCAGACCACCGCTCATCTTCCTCAATATGCAGACGTTGTCAACAAGCCCAGGGTGGTTATTTTTACAAGCTAGTCATTGGAACTGATCAGCCCATCCAGTCATGGTCATGAACCAGGTCACTCCAGGGACACAAGTAGAAGAAAGGGGAAGAGGGTCGTGCCAGGCTGAGCTATGGACAGGCCACTGAACTGTGACTTCCAAGAACTTAAAAATCGTTGATTTCCTATTTTTTTCCTCAAAAGTCACTCTTTTGAGGAAAAAATAGGAAAAGATTCTGATTCCTTAAGACTTATTTCTGGCATCTATTTTGTACGAGGAAATGGAGGGACCATAGTTTTCAGTCTCTGCATCCCTTTCATTTCTATGTCTCTAGTTACTCACGCCAATCACTTTGCTGAGAGCTGATGGAGGGTTGAGGTGGAGGGGAGCTGAGGGTTGTAGAAACGTAAATGAATTCCAGTCCTGGTAGGCAGACTACCACTGCACTTAGGGCTGGCAGTGTCTCCAGTCACACCATCTCTTTTATGGGTCCCTGTTCTGTGAAATGCTCAAAGCTTTTCTGTATATCCCACAATACTGGACACATGGCCAAGCATCTGAAGGGCTGCTTGAGTTCCATTGGTTTAGTAACCGTCTACTTCATTTCTCCAATTATGAAGTGAATTTGCATAGATTTAGTTGGTTTCTGAGATACTAGGCCTTGAGGTGTTACAAAGTAACTTTACTTGAATTCAGTAGATTTTATATTTTTAAAATATTCCCCTCCTACCACCCCCCAATTAATCATTTCAGTAGTCAGGGACAATCTGTTATATAATGCAGTCTCTTCAGCAGCAAAAAGGACAACAGTTAATGATTGATAGATCAGGATAGATTTTGAAATTTTGAAATTGGAGAGTGTGATCCACAAGGTGACATACACACCTAGGTCTCTTTGTTTTAAAAATGTACTTTTACTTAAATAAACACATTTTTCTTTTTAGTCTCGTGTATTATTAAGGCAACATTAACACAAATTACCAAGAGGTATGGAACTTATGTCGACTTCACATTTGAAATTTTGACACTAATTTGAGGACTTAATATTTTGAAACATTTTCTGGTCACATAAAAAAACTAAATTTGGACGACAAATATGATGAAATAAAGACAATTCACAAAGGTCCTTGTCACAATTTTTTCTTGAGAAAAAGGGCACTCCCTAGTTGAATTTCTTAGCTCTAAAGACGAATTTGGTGTGACAGCTATGGAACAGGGTTAGCCGAGAAAGCCTGAGGGCTAAGTGAGAAATCTTGAGGTAGATGAGTTCTTTGAAATAAAGCATTCCATAAAGGAAGGACAGTCTACTTATTATCCATGCACACAAAACTTCCAGGAAAAAGTTACAATCATTTATTCCTATACATTCACAGAGTGGTGGATTGTCCATTGGGTTGACTGCTTGCTTTTTCCTCTCTCTCTGATTTAGATACAATTATCAATATATCCCCTTTTCTATCATAGGGTAGGGCCATTATCCATCTGGGGAATCGGGCACTACAAGGCCTTACTGGAGGGGGAAAGACTGACAAATGAAGTGTTTGAAGGACTCCCTGAGGAAAAGAACACGGTAGCGATGGCATCTCTCCTAAGGCTGTGTGGAAGGCAGTGAGGCAGGTGCATGGAGGAGATGGGTATTGCCAGGAGAGGGTTGGCTATCTGCCCTCACAAGGTCCTCACGATGAGACTGTCTCAGGGAATGAATCCACCACTTGCCAGGAAAATACCTCAGATTTCTGGGCTCTGAAACTCATCAGTAGGTCAGAGTTCCTTGGATTTAGAGATATACAAAACTAAAAAGATCATGAGGTAGAAACACAGAATGCCAGTCTATTAAATTTTAAAGAGAAATATAACTATCAAGGAGACCTCACATTCAAGTCAATCTGACCAGTACAAAATACACGGAGAAGTTCACTTTGGAGAAAAGGAAACAGAATAAGGGGAATTAAAAATTGTATGAACCAATTATACAGCCAGCGTCAACTCTGATGGCTGCCATGTCCATCTCCATAATATGAATACACTGGCCAGGTGGACTGGATAAATCCACTTCTTGGGCATGCACAACTCAGATTTGCCCATGATTTTCATGGGACTTTCTAATCTCTCTCTACTCCAAACTATGGTGGACTTATTCCTTACTTTAATTTTCAAAGAACAATCTTACTTTCCTTATTTCCAAATTTTTGAGGTCTATTCTTCTGTGTCCCCCATAGACTGTCTGCAAGATATATGACCAAAAGACTTAGAGCCAAATTCTGGAACATAGCAGCAGTGAAATGCATCTGTGATGCTCACACAGTCAAAAGGCACAATTAAAATAACACCAGACCCTGAAGAGATTGGGAGTGACCACAGACCAGTATTGTGATGGAGGGCGTATGTTCTTGATCCAAGATAGATGGCCATTGTTGGCATGCCTACCACTGAGGAAAATTCTCCAGGGATGTGGAAGTCTTGAAAATTGTTCCCCCACATTCCTCTCTATGATCTACAGTGAAAACTTCCTCCAGACATTGAGTCACCTGCTGTTATTAACAGTCATACTTAAACACAGAATTTTTTGTACCACCATCCTTCTTCCCTTCGTCCCTTTTTTCCTCAATGGAGTGGGTGGGGAGAGTAACTGAAGCTAGAGTGGAGATCTGTTCGCAGGCCACAGTAATCAGATATAATTTTTTTTTTTTTTTTTTTTTTTTTTTTTTGCAGTACGCGGGCCTCTCACTGTTGTGGCCTCTCCCGTTGCAGAGCACAGGCTCCGGACACGCAGGCTCAGCGACCATGGCTCACAGGCCCAGCTGCTCCGCGGCATGTAGGATCTTCTCGGACCGGGGCATGAACCCGTGTCCCCTGCATCGGCAGGAGGACTCTCAACCACTGCGCCACCAGGGAAGCCCTAAACAAACCCTTTAAATGATCAGGATTCTCTTTGTTCCCAGTCTCACTACAAACTGCTTTGTGTACTTATGAAGTTTCTTAAAGACAAAAATTCTTCTAAAATCCTTATCAAATCACCTCATACCAAGCTGGAAGACTGTTGATTATGTAGGTGAAATTTACCTCAGAAAATGTGTCATAGTCAGTATAAATTAAATCAAAGCAGGGAATTTTTTTTTTGACCCTCAGCACCTTATCACTATTTTGTTAATCAACACTCTTCCATTTTCTTGAAGCTAATTTCAGTTTGAGTGGTTATCATTCTGTGAGGAAATATGATTCTGATGAAACCAGTGCACATAACTAAGACCCATCCAGTGTTTTGAAAGGGCAACATTTACATGTGTTTGCAAATACTAAAGTCTGATCTCCAGATTATCTAAATCCATAATTTCAGATCATTCAAAGCAAACAGTCCTACTCCAGGAAATCCTATTTTGCAGGAAATACAGCAGCACTGAATATTTTCATATTGCAATTTATGCTGGGTTTTCTTTTGTTTTGTCTTTTAAATTTATTTTATTGAAGTATAGTTGATTTACAATGTTGTGTTAATTTCTGTTGTACAGCAAAGTGATTTAGTTACACATACAGGCATTTGTTTTGTTTGTTTTGAATTTCAAAGTAGGAATCTAAGCAATGCCTTCCAGAGGTCAGCTACTAAGGAAAATACAATATCACCTTGTTCCCAAGCCTTTGTCTTTATCTTAAAACAATTTAATCCACAACACCTATTTTGAAGAGAACTTTAGAGAACTTCAGCTATCTTTTGACTATCTACCTGAAATTCTGAAAGTGTGAGCAATTGCCTGTCTGACCATTCCATTACTGACTTACTGTCAGGGGGGAAATGTGCAAAGAGATTTTTTTTTGTTTTTGGAGTTTCTCATCACTATCTCCTTTTCCTGGCTTTAGCTAAAGATGTTGTAAAGTCTTTTAAAAATATAAAGTATATTCCACTTAATATAAATGGCTAATACCATAAAATATTGTTCCAACCTAGTGTATTTTTAAATCTTTACAAGGAGAAAATACTCAACCTAAAGGAACAGAATGGGGAAAATAAAACAAAACATTGGCCTAGACTTGGAAGCAGAGGGGACCAGTGTTCCAGTCCTGGCACTGCAATTACTAGCCGTGGGATCTTAAGCAACTCATGTCAGCATTCTGAGCCTTCATTTCCTTCTCTTCTGGATGAGAGTGTAGGGGAAAAAACCATTTTCCTTGACCTTTATAGGGTCCCTGGTTGGATCTAAAAATTAAACTGATAAAGACAGATTAATAGGAGATATAATGGAAGTTTTATATGACTCAGGAGCTTTCATAAGTAAATGAAGACCTGAAGAAACAGTTAGACCTGAGTATTTCTATGCTGGGTTTGATGACGTGTGGACAGGTGTGGAGAGCTCTGATAGGTCAAAGAATATGAGGTACATGTAGTAAACTGGGGGGACTTAGCAAAGCCTATGTGTTAGGATTCTTCTTGGCATCTCTTTGCCTTTGGACCTAAGGATACTTCTTTCCTCCATGTATAAGGAGGCCACCTCTCACATGAGGATTTTATGACCTGTTTTAGGGGAAAATGACAGAGGGGAAGGTCAGAATGAACTTCCTGCTTCTGATGTTTTCTCAAACTCCTACAGCTTAAAATATTCAACTTGCCACATTACCATATTTTGGGGTAGCATGTCCTGAACCCCATCAAGAGGATTTGACTGGGGCTTTGAGATGACTGCAAGTTCATAAATTCTAATAGACATTTCAGATAAAAGAGAGGTTGGAGGACTCTAAGACAGATGTAATAGGAATAAAGAAGAAGAAATAGGAAGGAGTAGGAATAAGGAAAAGTTGGAAGGATGAGAATTGTGTCTGAGCATGAGATATTAGAATTTAAGATTCAACACTGGAGTAGTTATTGACAGTAAGGCCAAGGGTGTGAGAGGCTACAGTGAGGTGAAAAAAAAGGCCATTGAAGTTGGGGTCAGGAAAGGTTGTGGCTAAGATTTAGTGGGTCACCACACAAATACTGAAATCACTCAGGATGATGAGAAAGATTGTGGTTTAAGAGGAAGACTGTGAGCTAGAAGCCAAAATCTTTAGTGAATGCACTGTATGACCAAGAGATAGTAGAGCACAGTGGTCAGGTACACCTGCATTAGTGCCAGGCAATTTCGGTTCAAATGACAGCTCCACCACTGACCACTTCTCGTCCTTGAGCACCTTGCTTACCATGTCAAATTATATTTTACTCAACTATAAAGTGGGGGAAATAATAATGTCTGTCCTACGGGGTCATTCTGGGTAGCAGATACCAATAAATGCCTACCCAACAGCCATTCATATCTTCCTTGCTAACAGAACACAATCCTCTATGAATACTGTGAGCAGGTTGGCCCTAGCTTTAGACCCACTGGGTACATCTTGATTTGTTTTAGCCAATCATGGGGGTTTCTTCTTCTCTTCTAATAACTGACTGGAGAATGATATGTAGGATAAGCCTGCTAGGATGACTTCTGGGAAACGTTTTCTTTCCCTTCACATTCGTTTGTAGAGATGTGATGTCAAAAGCTTCCGCAACCAACTTGCTACCATGAGAAAAATTAGTGGATAAGCTGAGAGTGTTAATGCAGAAAGATAGAAAGAACTCCCAATTATATAGCAAAAGCAGTATTTGTAAGACTAATAGCAGAAGTTCTGAAAATCACTTGGGAACTTGAGAATTTAGATGGAAGTATAATCTACTACATCCATTCATGATAAAAACTCTCATAAAAGTTGGTATAGAGGGAAAACATCTCAGCATAATAAAGGCCATTTATGACAAACCCACATCTAACATCATACTCAATGGTGAAAAACTGAAAGCTTTTCCTCTAAAATTAGGATCAAGACAAGGATGCCCACTCTCACCATTTTTATTTAACATAGTATTGGAAGTCTGAGCCACAGACAAGAAAAAGAAATAAAAAGCATCCAAACTGTAAGGGAAGAAATAAAACTGTCACTATTTTCAGATGACATGATACTATATATAGAAAACCTTAAAGTCTCCACCAAAAACCTATTAGAAATTATAAATGAATTCAGTAAAGTTTCAGGATACAAAATTAATATACAGAAATCTGTTGCTTTATTATACACTAATGAAGAACTCTCAGAAAGAGAAATTAAGGAAATAATCCCATTTACAATCACATCAAAAAGAATAAAATACCTAGGAATAAATTTAACCAAGGAGGTAAAAGACCTATACTCTGAAAACTATAAAACATTGATGAGGGAATTTTAAAACAATACAAAAAAAAAAAAAAGGAAAGATATCTCATGTACTTGGACTGGAAGAATTAATATTGTTAAAATGTCCATACTACCCAAAGCATTCTACAGATTTAATTCAATCCCTATCAAAGTATCCATGGCATTTTTCACAGAGCTAGAACAAATAATCCCCAAAATTTATTTGGAACGACAAAATACCCCAAATTGCCAAAACAATCTTAAGAAAAAGAACAAAGCTTGAGGTATTAAGCTACAGTAATCAAAATAGCATGGTACTGGCACAAAAATAGACACATAGATCAATGGAACACAATAGAGATCCCAGAAAAAAACCCACACATTTATGGTCAATTAATCTATAACAAAGGAGGCAAGAATATACAGTGGAGAAAAGATTATCTCTTCAATAAGTGGTGCTGGGAAAACAGGACAGCTACATATAAAACAAAGAGATTAGAACATTTCCTCACACCGTATACAAAAATAAACTCAAAATAGATTAAAGGCCTAAATGTAAGAACTGAAATGATAAAATTTCTAGAAGAGAACATAGGCAGAGCACTATTTTTTTAATTGAAGTATAGTTGATGTACTATATTATATAAGTTACAGGTGCACTACATAGTGAGTCACAATTTTTAAAGGTTAGATCCCTTTTATCATTATTATAAAATATTGGCTATATTACCTGTGTTGTACAATATATCCTCAAAGCTTATTTATTTTATACATAATGGTTTGTACCTCTTAATACCCTACCCCTATCTTGCCCCTCCCCTCTTTCCCTCTTCTCACTGGTAACCACTAGTTTGTTTTCTATATCTGTGAGTCTCTTTCTTTTTTGTATATTCACTAGTTTGTTATTTTTTTTAGGTTCCATCTATAAATGATATCATACAGTATTTGTCTTTCTCTGTTTGACTTATGTCACTTAGCATAATACTTTCCAAGTCCATCAATGTTGTTGCAAATGGCAAAATTTCTTTCTTTTTTATGGCTGAGTAGTATTCCATCATATATATCACATTACATCTGTCAAAATGGCTATCAACAAAAAATCTACAAATAACAAATGTCAGTGAGGATCAGGAGTAAAGAGAACCCTAGTACACTCTTGGTAGTAATGTAAATTGATACAGATGTCATGGAAAACAGTATGGAGGTTCCTCAAACAATAAAATATTGAACTATTATACAATCCAGCAATTCTACTTCTGGGTATTTTCCCCAAAGAAGACAAAAACACTAGTTCAAAAAGATATATGCACCCTTATGCTTATTGCAGTACTATTTACAATAACCAGGATATGGAAGCAAACTAAGTGACTATAAATAGGTGAATGGATAAAGAAGTGGTATATATATGTATATGTGTATATATATTGGGTGGGCCAAAAGTTTTGTTCAGTTTTTCCCATAAGATGGCTTTAGTAGCACTTAGTTGGCCTTAAATTCATTTGAAACAATTTTGTTAGGCAGTCTGTGACAGCTGTCATATCAGCATGCATTTAAAAAAAAGACATAAAAATTGGTGAATTTTTGTGTAGTCATTTTAATATTGAAGATGGAAGGAAAAAAACACAACATTTTGGGCATATTATGCTTTATTATTTCAAGAAAGGTAAAAATGCAACTGAAACTCACAAAAAGATTTGTGCAGTGTATGGAGAAGGTGTCGTGACTGATGAAACACGTCAAAGTGGTTTGCGAAGTTTTGTGCTGGAGATTTCTTGCTGGACAATGCTCCACGGTTGGGCAGACCAGTTGAAGTTGATAGTGATCAAATCGAAACAATAACTGAGAACAATCAACGTTATACCAGGCAGGAGATAGCCGACATACTCAAAATATCCAAATCAAGTGTTGAAAATCATTTGCACCAGCTTGGTTATGTGAATCGCTTTCATGTTTGTGTTCCACATCAGTTAAGCAAAAAAACCCTTCTTGACCATATTTCCGCATGCGATTCTCTACTGAAATGTAATGAGAACGTTCTGTTTTTAAAACAAATTGTGATGGGCGATGAAGAGTGGATACTGCACAACAATGTGGAACAGAACAGATCATGGGGCAAGCGAAATGAACCACCACCAACCACACCAAAGGCCGTTCTTCATCCAAAGAAGGTGATGTTGCGTATATGGTGGGATTGGAAGGGAGTCCTCTATTATGAGCTCCTTCTGGAAAACCAAATGATTAATTCCAACAAGTACTGCTCCCAATTAGACCAACTGAAAGTGACACTCAATGAAAAGTGTCCAGAGTTAGTCAACAGAAAATGCATATTCTTCCATCAGGATAACACAAGACCGCATGTTACTTTGATGACTAGGCAAAAACTGTTACAGCTTGGCTGGGAAGTTCTGACTCATCCTCTGTATTCACCAGACATTACACCTTCGGATTTCCATTTATTTTGGTCTTTACAAAATTCTCTTAATGGAAAAAATTTCAATTCCCTGGAAGACTGTAAAAGGCACCTGGAACAGTTCTTTGCTCAAAAAGATAAAAAGTTTTGGGAAGATGGAATTATGAAGTTGCCTGAAAAATGGCAGAGGGTAGTGGAACAAAATTGTGAGTATATTGTTCAATAAAGTTCTTGGCAAAAATGAAACATGTGTCTTTTATTTTTACTTAAAAAACCGAAGGCAATTTTTGGCCCACCCAATAGTAGAATAGGGGTATGAGATTAAGAGACACCAATTCCTATGTATAAAATAAATAAGCAACAAGGATGTATTGTACAGCACTGGGAAATATAAACATTATTTTATAATAACTTTAAATGGAGTATAATCTATAAAATATGGAACCACTATATTGTACACCTGAAACTAATATAATATAGTAAATCAACTATACGTCAATTAAAAAAATATATATATATTCTAAAAATTGTTCCTTCTTAGTCCTGTAGAAATTGCATTTTTAACATTAAAAGGAGGGTGAAGAGGCTGACCTTTGAATGAGAAGCTAACAGATTTGTCTTTTAAAAACAGCAATGACTGGAACCTTATGAATAAATTATTATATGCTCTATACTTCTTTCCTCGAAGTTGTCAGGTATCTTAAAAGGTAAATTAATGTTGGTTTAGGAAGTATAAAGTGAGTCATAGGAAGAGAATCTGGTTCAATAATCTTGAAATGTATTAAATGTCAAAGATGATAATTTAAACCCTTTTTTTCTAGTTTTTTAGGGCAGCGACCCATTATCTAAATACTTTTAAGAGGCAAAGCTGGCTATTGACATAGAGTGATTCAACAACATGAATTTGCTCACAGAACTTATAGCTATCAATATATGGAGAGCATTCCAGAATGTGAATGCTACAAACCTGTCCTCATTTTCCTCCCTCCCCACTCCTCAGACAGACGAGGATTTTTGACTCCTTTGCTGAAAGCCTGCTATAATATATACCTTAAATAATTTACCAACTTTGAGTCTACACTTCAAACTTAAACTGAGCCAAACAGACAACCTATACACACAATAAATGGGACTGCTGTACACAATATTTGGGTGCATGCAGGATGCGTATATATCTAAAATATTTAATAAGCATTATGGCATGAAAGCTGATGAATGCCAGCTGTAGGCTGAAGCAGGGTCCTGGGAGGCCTGTATTGTTTCAGGCATTAGTCCTTCCAATTTTACCTCACCAGCAGATGGGAGGATCCCAGGAGTGGATCTGGGGGTGGCTGGAGAAGGGGTGCTGTTTACCAACTGGTGTGAGACTATTTCAATAATTTAAAAAACAGTATGACCACCCTGAAGCATATCAAGCAAATATCAGCTCTGAAAATGGAAACTTATCTTTTGACTGTCAAGGAAACTGACTCAGAATATAGTTTACTTGTCCAAAGTCATTTCCAGTCAGTTGCACACCCTGGGCTACATCCCAGGTCTCTTGACTCCCAATCCTCTGCTCTTTTCATCAAACTAAATATTACAGAGGGAAAATTAAAACAAACAGAACTGAGGAACTAAATTTTAAATTTCATTTAATTTTATTTTCAAATAAATTGTGGCATATTCATTTAATGGAATACTATATAACAAAGGATATGAACAAACAAGTTAACATACCACAACATGGCAATTGTGATAAACAGTTAAATAATAAGGCTGTTAAAAGATTAAATGAAGATTAAATTAAATTATCCCTATGAATTGCCCATTATTTGGACTCCAGGTATCTCAAGATACCAACTGCACTTCACTATACAAATGTATCATGGTTACATTTCTTTTACTTTTATTATTTTTTAAACATCTTTATTGGAGTATAATTGCTTTACAATGGTGTATTAGTTTCTGCTTTATAACAAAGTGAATCAGCTATACGTATACATATATCCCCATATCTCCTCCCTCTTGCGTCTCCCTCCCACTCTCCCTATCCCACACCTCTAGGTGGTCACAAAGCACCAAGCTGATCTCCCTGTGCTATGCGGCTGCTTCCCACTAGCTATCTATTGTACATTTGGTAGTGTATATATGTCCATGCCACTCTCTCACTTCGTCCCAGCTTACCCTTCCCCCTCCCCGTGTCCTCAAGTCCATTCTCCATGTCTGTGTCTTTATTCCTGTCCTGCCCCTAGGTTCTTCAGAATCATTTAAATTTCATTTAATTTTAATTAATTTACATTTATGTCTAAATATTCACATGAGCTTAGCGGCTACCATTTTAGTGTGGGTATACAGAGAGCCAGAGAATGATGTAGATGTGAAGAGATGGCATGAGTTACTGAGAGTAGACAGAAGGGAGTCTTTCTCTTTCCTAAGGTAACTTATATTCTTCTTAGGCTTGTTTCAGCTTTGGGAATTTATACAATATTTTAATAATGATTTTCTTTGCTAAGGCATCTGGAAAGGCATCTAGCTTATCATTCATTTCTTTGGAAATTAGTGTTAGACATTTTCAACTGTGTTAGACATTTTCTGTCTTGTTTATCACAAGAAACATTTTAAGTATTCATAGCTTCAGTGTTATGCCCATCCTTTCCTTGCGATGGCCGACTTCTTGCTTACTTCTTGCAAATATCCAAGCATATTTGCACTAGTTTCCACATCTTTGAGGAGCCCTCAAGTCAGCTTTGCAGATATGCAGTGAGTCAAAATCCAAAAATTCCACCAGCATAGTATTGCACACCAAGGAGACTATCTTCTAGAAAGACTTAAAAGTCCAACAGATATGCCACAAAGGGTTAGATAACATCAGTGCTTAGTAAATAGGAGTGGTGAAAACCACAGATATTTCATGGACAGTACACAATCTTTCATCTTGACTCTAGGTCATACCTTGAACTAAAAAAAAAAAAAAAAAAAAAAAAAAATTAGAAAAAAGGATTACCTTAATATTCCTTTCTCCCCAGCCTCTCCTTCTCTGGTTAAGAGATCCTAAACCTTCAGCTGTAACCCAATAACAATAATAATAATAAGAGGTAGAAACAATGGATATTCAAAATATGTTATCAGGCTTTGGGAAAAACACTCCTAGAAAATAGAAGGAAAAGGTTTATTTACTCCTAAATTTGACGAAATAACCTCTAATTAATTAATAGCTTTAAAGTGATATTGAAACATGAGTTCTGAAAGCCTGTTCATGCTTATTTCTCATTAAAATGCATTTCAAAACACATCCCATTATTCTTTGGGTGCTAATGAATTCATATTTAAGACATGAACACAAAAGCATCTCCCAGGCTTCTGAGAAAATATAAAAATGCATCAGTTGATGGTTTGCCTAAATGGAGCACAATTATCACCGAGTTGCACAGCATTTTTATCTGTACTGTCACTGCAGGAAATCTCATTGTGTATGTGACCTGAATACATACAACCCAGTGGAAAATTCCATAAATGCAGAGTAACCTAAGAGCATCCAACAGCTGCCTCGCCTTTTTTTTTTTTTTTTCTTATTTCAAAATCAAACACAAGGGATTGCTGGAGATTGCTATTCTCCCTAAATCACTGGGCCATCTTAGAATTCTCTGTCATTTTCATCTATCCATATTAATTCTTAAACAGTATCCACTCAAATTGCTGTGCTTCAACCCTGAGGAATGTAAATACTGAGGTAATTATGAGCCATATTTTCCAGGGGTGCACATTTAAATGATTATCTGAAAGTTAAATGTTAATGTCACAAAATAAAAAGGTAAAACATAGTTAATGTATGTTGCCCATAGTTAATACGCTAAAATAGAGCAAGCAATCTAACATTGCCAGGAAATTTGAGTGCGGAGACTAGAAGTGCTTTTTCATTATTCAAATATTACAGTGCAGTAGATATATTTTATTTGTATTAGCCTCTCAGACGTACTGGAGAGACAAAGCGTATGAGGCAAAGGGATTAGAAGAAAATATGTGGAGACTGGATTGTTGGACAAAGTGTGTGTGTCCGATTGGGCAAGGGTGTGGGGTGAAAATGACTCAGGGCACAGTCCTCATCGTAAATCTGTCAGGAATTCAAGGGCAGCAAGGAAGTCCTTTGTCGTGTAGAAATTAGCCATGCACTCAGTCTGTGGGCCCCCTCCTTCTCTGGGTCCCATTCCTTTCTTCCTCTCTTCTCTACCCCACCCCTCCTTTAAGACAATTTGAACAAATATTAACTGTAAAGTTTGTAACGACCCTAATTGCATCCCAGTTTATATTCATCATCTGTTATGGAACTATACTCTCAGGAATTTTATAGAATCTGGTGATTCTATAAAATCAGATTGTTATGGTTTGAACTGTGTCCCCCAAAAAGATTTGCTGAAGTTCTAACCCCCAGTACCTCAGAATGTGACCTTATTTGGAAATAGGGCAGTTACAGCTGTAACAAGTCAAGAAGAGTTCACTCTGGGGTAGCGTAGACCCCTGATCCAACATGACTGTTGTCCTGATAAGAAGACAATGGCCACGTGAAAACACAGAGATTCACAGGGAAAATGCAATGTGAAGATGGAAGCAGAGATTGAAATGATGCATCTACAAACCAAAGAATGCCAAAGACTATCACCAGAAAATAGGAGAGAGACATGGAATAGACTCTCCCTCAGAGCCCTCAGAAAAAAACCCAACCCTGCCAACATCTTGATTTTAGACTTCTAGCCTCTAGCACTATGAATCAATCATTTTCTGTTATGTTAAGCCACTCAATTTGTGGTACTTTTTTATGGCAGTCCTGGGAAACTAAGACACTAATGTTTGTAGAAACCTTAAAATTTCTCCCTCTAGATGACAATTATATCCATAACCTAATAACAAGAATGACTGCCAATGTTTACTACTTGCTGTATACATGCCAGACACCATCAAGGTTTCCTCCCCAGTGCCGGCCCCATCACCCCTCCAGAGACCAGCCTGCCCTTCACCCCTTGACTCAAGCATCCAGAGATCCTGCTGTTGGTGATAGATGGTCCACTCAGTAGTCACAGTTCTGAGTCTCTAGTATGCAGTTCTCAAAATCCCCAAGAATTCCCTTGTGGACTCTAGTTCATGTATGCGATTCCTCCTTAAAGAGAGACCTACTAAGAAGTTATATAGTCAACTAAATATTGGATTGGAGAGGATGAACTCAGAGTCAGCGAGTTAGTCAGAGGAACGAAATACTTAATGTCACCAGACACATCACAGTGAAGATAATCTTTGGGCTGGAATGTTGTCACCTTCTCTGGTCAGATGAGCACGAGCTAAGATGTTGGCACCCTTTGCAGAGCTCTCTAAACTGACGAACCTCTTGCTGAGAGTAACATTTTCCCTTAATTGTATTAATATGCAAATTAATCAAGTTACAGTTCGTTTTATGTTAGTCCAGGAAGCAGATGTCAAGATGGGATTAAACTTGCATGGATTTTAATGGGGGAAGGAGCCAGGGAAGGCTGGGAAGGCCATTGGACCACAAGACAAGTCTGACCCCGAATGAAGGAGAAAGGGAGAGAAGGGAGAATGGAAGACTGCCACACAGGCCACTGGGGGAGGGGCCGGGGGAGCAGTAGGACGAAGTGATTAGAGGCAAAGTGGGCTGAAGGAGGAATTCCCCTGACTCCCAAGAATGGATCTGCCTTCGTGTTCCTGCCTGGCTCAGTGATTGGCTGGAGCAGCCTGTGGGCAGGAAGATAGGCCCTTGGTCAATTACACACCCTGTAGTTGGAGGTCTTCTGTGGCCCACATGCCACACCCTGGGAGTCACTCTTCTTCTTTGAGGGGACTGACTGCACCTCGTGGTAGTGTCTTGATTTAAAATGTAACTGCCAGAAGCAACTTTACTTCTCATTTCTTGGAAGAAAGTTCATTGTGGCAGGACTTCCAAGTATTCATAATACCTATGTTCTTTTAGTCCATGCCCCTATTATATATGTAAACACACACTTATATACATATGTTTAAGATATGCTACCACATTTAAAAAAGAGAGACGGCCATGGAGCTAAATAGTTCCTGAGAAATGGAACTTTCTCAAACCCATAGTGAAATAGCTCTTAAATGGAAAGATCCTGTTTTAGTGCACTGTATTATAGCCATTAGACTTACACAAATGCACAGTCATGATAACATCTCAAGGTGAATAAATGATATGCTTTGTACCTTGCAGCATAGATCACATTTAATGAAACACCTAGCTGGCTCCAGAGAACACCTGACTTCTCTTTAATAAGAACAGATGTTGTCTCCAGAAATAGCAATTTCCACAATGCTCAGTGCTGAGAACAGGTGAAACAAACAACAGTGCGTGTCAGTTTTACAACACCATCCAAACAGCATTTGAGGAATATGCTGAGTACAGCTCACTCTGCCTGGTTGGTGAACTTTGTGAAGAGAAGATGTGTGAGAGCACAGGTGTGCCAGACCAGAATGACTGTCCATCCGGACCCTCCGGGAATGGATTGCTCCTAAAATGACAGGAAATACACAATAACCAAGAGGTGAGGAAAGCAGTGAAGAATGCCATCCACAGTATAAGAATCTTCCATTGCTGTCTGGTGTATTACTGAACTTCAGATAAATGACTTAACTTCTTCTTGACCCATTTCTCTTTTGTTTGGGCTGCTTTTTTCCTTTTTATCTTTTCTTTAAACCCATGGCAGTTTACGTAGCACAGTTTAATCCACATAAAACCACTTTGACCTAATGAATTCTTTTATGAAATTAATGTGAAAATACCATTTCAACAATTAGACTTCCTCTGTGTTTTTCCAGTTTTTTTCCGTTCATAGCTTGTTTGGAATATTTTTCAATGATCTGATGTAATGCAAAGAAATCTGACCCCCCCAAAAAGCAAAAAAAAACATTTTGAGCCTCTCTTTATCTAAGACTTAGTTATTCTTCTAGTTTCCCAAAACACGTACGTTTCAAGTTTACCTCAAGTTCATGAACAGGGAAGGCAGGTTAGAATAATAGTAATCCAAATAATTGGAACTTTCAAATAATCAGATTTTTGTTTTTCACAGTCAGCACTCTAATTTTATGGGAAAATGACAAATAAACAATCATAACAGCTTCTAAACTGATTTTAATATTCTTAGACATCTTCAGTTGCTTAGAGTTAAACATTGTTCTTGAAACATAACACACTTTGAATATTTATTCGAAAGGTTCTATTGCTAAGGCAATAAATAAAATGATATATTTCATCAATAATTTTAGTAAGAGAAGACACAAAATGTATTTTGGCATTTAGAGAGTTAACTCTTTGCAAAGGGGAAAGTAGAATAACCAGAGTTTCTCATTTAGTTATCCTAGACTTCTCTCTGCGTCTCAGCACACGTGGAAAATACCTGGCCTCTTATACACTGATGCAGCTTTACATCTCAAGTCCATGAGCACTGAGGCAGTTCCTAGGAGGCCAAATAGCACCAGCAGCCTCCTTTCTTCCTATACCCACCTGTAGCTCCCATGGTCATCCTGAGTACAATGAATCAGAGAAATTCTTCTAGGTACCATAGTTTAATTGAGAGGATAGAGGCTGGAAAAACAGAGCTGACAAGGAAAAAGGAGACGACTGCAGTGTTTCCTGGGCTCCCAAGGCAAAGACCCCCAGAAAGAAAGGAAAGCTAAATTCTGCTGGCACCTCTTCCTCTTTGACACAGACACATCCCTACACTGTATGCTGCACCATTGTCACTTCTTTTCTCCCTGCTGCCCTTGAGGTTCATTCAAACTGGACTAGGTACATAGAGTGCTTATGAGCTAAAGAGGACACATACTGAATGAAAGATCTTGAGTCACATCTTTGTCTAGGAAATCATCTTTGGGTCCCATGATTTATTATGGAGGTGCTCAATAAATGTTTGTTGACTAAGTGCATGTATCCATGCCACCTACTGACATGAGGCTTAATTCTGATTGTTAGATGACTTATTCCCCTTTGCTTCTGAATCATTTCCTCTGCAGAGTTCAGGGATCCTAGGGTGTTAGGAATTGCTGCTTTAGGAATTAAATAAGATGATCCTGAACTCAAAGAAGTCTGGAAAACATCTATAGAAGCTTGGGTTTTTCCATTCTCTATCTTGGGCTCATTCCAATTTTGTCAATGACTTTCAGTTATTCTCCTAAGTGTCCATCTGTCAGCTGAAACTCTATTGGTGCCTTTAAGTGAAATTCTTTTATAGGTGAACATACAATATGTGTGCCAAAATCCATCAGAAATTGAAGTACTATGGTGAGAAAGCAAATTACTAGGAAGTTGGTGTGGGCTTTTTGGTTTTGTTTTGTTTTATTTTGTTTTTAGGTAAAAAGAGTGTGGTTGTTGTTTAATGTAATGCTCTGTATATACATGATTGTCTTAAAATGAAATAACTTTTAGACAGATTTCGGATTTTTATTTACATGTTTAACATTCATGTGGCTTGACTTGAATCCAGATCTTTGAACTTCTGGTCCTCACATGCCAAGAATGGGGCAGGACAGGAGACTGTCTGCGGTTGGAGACTCTAGTGACCCTTCCCCATTCTGCCACATTCACACTTCCTTCATTGCCTTGAGTTTGCCTCCTAATTCCTGCTCATGCTCAGAGCCAACAGAGCCTCTTTAACCTCCGCGCCCTGGTGTCACCTTCCTTGAGAACAACATGATTGTAGGTTCAAGTGCTGTTATGGGTTGAAGAACTGTGTAGCAGAATGTTGTAGTGCTTAATGCAACTTACACAGAGCCATTAAACACTGATGAGTCAGGAGGAAAATATTATGTGTCAGTAGGAAAATATTTTGCAAAATATGGATCCACCTAGATAGATGTCTTTAATAAGATTAAATCTGTTTGATAACAAGGTTATGTGGGTGCTTTATAAATCAAAACCCTCTGAACAACCTTCATGTACACTTCTTTCACATCCCATAGTTTCTGACAATACCTTGCACACTTCTCAGAGCATAAGGGCTGAAATCATATCCATTGGTGCTTCTCACAAGAGCAGTGGTGATTTTGGAGGGAAGTTTTAAAAATATATCTAATTACTACTCATTCATTGGAAAATAAATTGAAGTTGTTAAGAAATAGAAGAAAATTAAAATTCTCATAACTCCACCACCCAAGAATTAACCATTATTGGCATTTTGTCTGAAAACTTTTCAGACTTTTTCTATGCATATATGTATGTATTTTCCAAAGATGGGAGCATACTGTACTTACTCTATACAGATACCTTTAACCTAATTCTTGCACTTAACAATTTATCAAGATATTTTCCTATGTCAATAAACATTCCTATGTCAATATCATTTTTAATGGTGGCATAGAATTCCTTTGGATAGAGGTATTCTAGATTCTACAGTTAGACTGTCTTAAAAAACTCACTCCTATAAACAGCACTGCCATAAACTCCTTCAGCTAAGTATTTGTTTTCTTAGGATTAATGATTTCCTTATGATAAATTACTAATGTAAAAGTGCTGGTTCAAAATGTATGGATACCAAGGGGGAAAGGGGTGGGGTGGGAGGAATTGGGAGACTGGGATTGACACATATATATTATTGATACTATGTATAAAATAGACAACTAATGGGAACATACTGTATAGCACAGGGAACTCTACCTAATGCACTGTGGTAACCTAAATGGCAGGGAAGTCCAAAAGGTAGGAGATATCTGTATGTGTATGGCTGATTCATTTTGTTGGCAGTGGAGGCTAACACAACAGCATAAAGCAACCATACTCCAATAAAACTTAATTTTAAAAAGTGCTGGTTCAAAGGCTATATGTATTTTTAAAAGCTTCAATATTTAGAGTGGCAGCAATTTCTGAAGTAAATCCCTTGCTATTGATGCCATCTGACTTGGGCTTTTGGAACAGACAATTTGAGGGAAAAAAATTTGACTAAGAAAATGTTGCAAGTCATCTCATTTTGGATGGACAATGAAATAGTGGGATCTCTTGGTTTCCAAATGAATACTTGGTTTCTGGTTGAATATGCCTATAGGAGATATGTTTTAAAACTAAAAAAAAGGAGGGGGGCATCAATAGCTCGAAAAATATTGGTACACCAGAAATGCAGAGGGTTCTATAGTGCAGTGGATTGTGCTGGACTTTTTTCTGAGCCACCTAGGATATTAGGAGTCCCATCATATATACTAGCGGTTACTGAAAATGATAGGCAACAGTAACATGAAACCACCTTCCCAGTTAATTTTATCTCTTTCTTTACACATAATTGAGGGCATGAAGCTGACTAGTACCAAGTACTGAATGAAGCCTCAATGAACCACCATCAGCTGAGTCAATTAACTGGGATCTTTTACCACCCAAAGGCCAACTGGGACTCAGTGTGCTCCAAAAAAATCCAGTGTGCCCTTAATCTAATGGAGCTCTGGTTAAGAAGGTAAGGAAGAGGGCTTCCCTGGTGGCGCAGTGGTTGAGGGTCCGCCTGCCGATGCAGGGGACACGGGTTCATGCCCTGGTCTGGGAAGATCCCACATGCCGCGGAGCGGCTGGGCCCATGAGCCATGGCCACTAAGCCTGTGCGTCTGGAGCCTGTGCTCCGCAACGGGAGAGGCCACAACAGTGAGAGGCCCGTGTACCGAAAAAAAAAAAAGAAGGTAAGGAAGAAAGGAGGAAACACTGTGTAATAGATCAAGTGGAGGACTCAGAAAAGGTAAGACAGGGCAGCGGCCAGGGCAGAGAAGGCAAAAAGAGTTATATACTATTCCAGTGGTGACAAATATCAGAGGCGATGAAGAATGGCTAACAACTGGGGGAAGGGGGAGAAAGGTGCACACACATGTTTTTCTAAATTTCTTCTAGAATTAGTTAATATGTTCTTACCCATACTTTAAAGAAGAGGAAAATGCCAAATGAATAAATTTAAAATGCCTCAGAAAATGTAGGTGTTCATCCTGGGTCCTGGGTGAACACCAGGTTAGTGAACACAACTCACAGAGGCAGTGGGGTTGGGCAAAGGAGACAGTGCTGGGCGTTCACATGTTTTCAATTTAATATCAGTTGACATCATTCCTCTCCCTTTCCCCTGTCCCTCACTAGGAAAGGGACCACTGCTGATGGCCAAACCATTGCATGTTCTCTTTCTGTACACTGCCTTCTTATGACCTCTCTTCACAGTGAGGTCTAGAGGGGACCCTGCTTACAATCCTGGGGGTCAGGGCCCCAGACTGAGAAACAAAAACAGGAGATGGAGGCCTGGGAAACAAGCTTAAATGAGAAGAACAGAGGAGTGCAAAAGAGACTAAAATACTAGAGGAAAGCAAAAACAAAGAAACAAAATAAAACAGAACTGAGACAACAAAAGTTTAAAAAATTATCTTTTTTTTTTGATACATGCATCCCAGTGTTCACTGCAGCACTGTTTACAATAGCCAAGATGTGGAGACAACCTAAGTGTCCATCGACAGATGAATGGATAAAGATGTGGTACATACACACAATGGAATATTACTCAGCCATAAAAAGGAATGAAATAATGCCATTTGCAGCAACATGGATGGACTAGAGATTATCATACTAAGTGAAGTAAGTAAGACAGAGAAAGACAAATATCATTAGGATATCACTTATATGTAGAATCTAAAAAAATGATACATATGAACTTATTTGCAAAACAGAAACAGACCCACAGACATAGAAAACAAATATATGGTTACCAAAGTGTAAGGGGGAGGGATAAATTAGAAGTTTGGGATTAACAGATACAAACTACTATATATAAAATAGATAAATGACAAGGTCCTAGTGTGTAGCACAGGGAACTATATTTGATATATTGTAATAACCTATAATGGAAAAGAATCTGAAAAAGAATACATATACACATATATATACAGTATATATAAAACTGAATCACTTTGCTGTACATGAAACTAACACAACATGGTAGATTAACTATATTTCAATAAAAAAATAAAAAGACTGGATAGACTCACTGTTGGCTCACAAGTGCAGCAGAAGAGCACAGAGAGGTGGAGGATGTGAAGTAGGGTCCAGACTTTGAAAAAATTGTCTTTTTGTTGATGAAACAAAGTTATATTTAAAATATCCTTCCTAGAGAAAATTAGGGGAACACTAATATCCTCTAAATAAGGAGATTTCTTGTCAATCAAATATTTTCTAAACCCAGCACTTCTTAATTTACAATACTTAAATGGGAAAGACAAGCCAATGATTTGGGATGTTTCTTTTATAATAAGATAGGATATGACCAGTAACATGTTACATTTAACAATAGTGATAGCTTATATAAATTGAGAACTTGCAAAGTGCCAGGAAAAGCATTAAGTATCTTTACTTACTACCTCATTCTATAGCTGAGGAAACTGAGTCACAGAGTGTGAAGAAATCACCCATAGACTCATACAGTGCATGATAGGTAGAGCAGGGCTTTGAACACAGGCCCTATGAGGCCAGGGTTTATGCTTCTAACTGCTGTACTGCACTGATCACCACACAGAACAGCATCATGTGAGTGAAAACAGCTAATCAGCTAGCCAGTCCCACCTCCTCTGACATGCTTTGTAAAGATTTTTTGTTTCAATGAACACAGAGTGGTCTCCTATGAAACTGATTTTTTAAAGTATTATTGCATATTGTGGGTTCCCAAAAAATGTCAACCAAATAAGAGCAGCTGTTCAGAGTGTTTTGATTATATCTGTATGAATAAAAGGAGAAGTCTTTTTATGATTTTACCCTAAATATCTTCCATGAAGGATGTTGGCTACTACCAACAATTCTTTCCTAAAATGAATCCCACTTTTTTCATTGAGGTAGAGTTGAATTACAATATTGTGTTACTTTCAGGTGTACAGCAAAGTGATTCAGTTATACATATTCTGTTTCAGGTTCTTTTTCATTGTAAGTTATTACAAGATATTGAACATAGCTCCTGGTGCTAGAGAGTAGGTCCTTGTTGTTTAAAAATGAATTCCATTTTAAATACTCAAATAACCTAGAGTAAAAATAGAAAAACAAAAGAAATGTGACAGTTAAATTAGCCTATTTGATTTGCCTTGAAAACAAATGAATAAGAGTGCAAAAAGCTAGAGGATTTCTCTGTGTTCTCCACGTGGGGGCATAGTTAGTCCTCTGAGTACTTAGGAACAAGCCTGTAGTTCTGAGGGAGGGTGTATCTATCAGACAAGGGAAGCACCAGAGCAAGGAACAAGGATGAGAGAGAAAGACCAGAAAACCCTGTAGAAACATCAGCTGTGTTGGGGACGGGGGTGGGGGGTGGGGTTAATGATTTTCAATAATGGCTCCTGAGTCCTCTAGTCCAGGGGTCCCCAATCCCTGGGCTGCAGACTGGTAGCAGTCCTCGGCCTGTTAGGAACTGGACCGCAAAGCAGGTGGTGAGTGGCGGGTGAGCGTTCCTCATCACTGACATTACCGCCTGAACCATCCCCAACCCCCCTGCCCCGGTCCATGGAAAAACTGTCTTTTATGAGACCAGTCCCTAGTGCCAAAAAGGTTGGGGACCACGGCTGTAGTCCATCCTCACAGGCCTGTGCGACATTCCCCTGGGTTGGCAACAACGGTGACCAGACTTCAGATACTGACAGGGCCGTTCTTTACTTTTACAGAAGTTCTTGTGTAAAAACAATCGCAACACTGCTATCCTTTGCCCACAGCAAGGGTGAGTGTGCTCCTCTTCGCCTTGAAAACTATCCATTCTGGGTCTCTTCTCCCCAGTCTGGGGGATAGCTCTTCATGAGACACATAAGCAACTGTGAGGTGAGGGAGTGTGAGCCTTCACAGGATGCACACCTTTTAAAATAGATTGGTGACATCATTCCATAGCCATTTCCCAGGTGGGGGTGGAAAATATTTCCGGAGGAAGATAAAGATAACAAACAAAAGGTAGATAGCCACTCTAGCACAGAGCAAAGCCCCAGGGCAGGAGAAAGACCAACGTCAGGGAAGCTTCTATTTTCCATTTCTCTCTCCCTCCCCTAATAATAGTTCTGAAACCCAGTATCTACATTTTCTTTAGAGCACCAGGGACACAAGCATTTACGAGAGAAACAAAGTCTGAGGTTTGTTAAAGACACCAGAGCCTGAGGAAGACTCCTGGGTGAGAATGACAAATACCTCTTGACATTTGTTTATTTTCTGCCTCCAAAATCTTCAACCTGTTTATCTCAAGAAGTGCTGAGGGATGCACTTCTTCCCCTTTGCAGGATAATGGAGATTTGGGTGATGCTCTATTCCGATCACTCCTACACCTGCCCCTATTGCTACTCAATGCCTTGCTCATTACAGCAGGTGGATTGTGGTAAAGCAGTTCATACTCAAGTTTTGACAGTAGATGTCAGGAGTAACCTTGCTCATTTTGTTTCCACATCTGCTTTAACAGAAGCGGAATTCAGGTTATTTGTCCACAACAGGAAATATCTAAAATAGTACTTTTAGAGAAAATATATCATTAGACGTTTACCTTAAAAAATCCAGGAGATTCGCTCAAGATGGCTGAGCAGAAGGACAAGCACTGACTCCCTCTGGTGAGAACACCAGAATCACAACTAAGTACTGAACAATCATCGAAAAGAAGACCCTGGAACTCACCAGAAAGATACACCACATCCAGAGACAAAGGAGAAGTCACAATGAGATGGTAGGAGGGGCACAATCACAATAAAATCAAATCCCATAACCACTGGGTGGGTGACTCACAAACTGGAGAACAATTATACCACAGAAGTCCACCCACTGGAGTGAAGGTTCTGAGCCCCATGTCAGGCTTCCCAACCTGGGGGTCCAGAAACAGGAGGAAGAATTTCCAGAGAATCAGACATTGAAGGCTGGCAGGATTTGATTGCAGGACTTTGACAGGACTGGGGGAAACAAAGACTCCAGTCTTGGAGGGCACACACAAAGTAGTGTGTGCATCAGTACCAAGGGGAAGGAACAGTGATGCCATAGGAGATTGAATCAGACTTACCTGATAGTGCTGGAGGGTATCCTGCCAAGGCAGAGTTTGGTTGTAGCTCACTGTGTGGACAAGGACACTGGTAGGAGAAGTTCTGGAAAGTACTCCTCGGTGTGAGCCCCCGCAGGGACCATCATTGGCTCCACCAAAGAGCCTGTGGCCTCCAGTGCTGGGTTGCCTCAGGCCAAAAAAACCAACAGGAAGGGAACTCAGCCCCACCCATCAGCAGACAAGCGGATTAAAATTTTACTGAGCTCTTCCCACCAGAGCAACACGCAGCTCTAACCACAACCAGTCCCTCTGATCAATAAGCTTGCACAAGCCTCTTAGATAGCCTCATCCACCAGAGGGCAGACAGGAGAAGCAAGAAGAACTACAATTCTGCATCCTGTGGAATGAAAATCACATTCACAGAAAGATAGATAAAATAAAAAGGCAGAAGACTATGTACCAGATGAAAGAACAACATAAAACCCCAGAAAAACAACTAAATGAATTGGAGATAGGCAACCTTCCAGAAAAATAGTTCAGAATAATGACAATGAAGATGATCCAGGACCTCAGAAAAAGAATGGAGGCAAAGATCGAGAAGATGCAAGAAAAGTTTAACAAAGACTTAGAAGAATTAAAGGACAAACAAATAGAGATGAAAAACACAAACTGAAATGAAAACTACACTACAAGGAATCAATAGCAGAATAACTGAGGCAGAAGAACGGATAAGTGACCTGGAAGACAGAATGGTGGAATTCACTGCTGTGGAACAGAATAAAGAAAGAAGAATGAAAAGAAATGAAGACAGCCTAAGAGACCTCTGGGACAACATTAAATGCAGCAACATTCACATTATAGGGGTCCCAGAAGGAGAAGAGAGAGAAAAAGGACCAGAGAAAATATTTGATGAGATTATAGTGAAAAACTTCCATAACATGGGAAAGGAAACAGCAACCCAGGTCCAAGAAGCACACAGAGTCCCATACAGGATAAACCCAAGGAGAAACATGCCTAGACACATAGTAATCAAACTGGCAAAAATTAAAGACAAAGAAAAATTATTAAAAGCACCAAGGGAAAAATGACAAATAACATACAAGGGAACTCCCATAAGGTTAACAGCTGATTTCTCAGCAGAAACTTTACAAGCCAGAAGGGAGTGGCATGATACACTTAAAGTGATGAAAGGGAAGAACCTACAACAAAGATTACTCTACCCAGCAAGGATCTCATTCAGATTTGATGGAGATTTCAAAAGCTTTACAGACAAGCAAAAGCTAAGAGAATTCAGCACGACCAAACCAGCTCTACAACAAATGCTAAAGGAACTTCTCTAAGTGAGAAACACAAGAGAAGAAAATGCCCTACAAAAACAAACCCAAAACAATTAAGAAAATGGAAATAGGAACATACATACTGATAATTACCTTAAACGTGAATGGATTAAATTCTCCAGCCGAAAGACACAGGCTTGCTGAATGGATACAAAAACAAGACCCATATATATGCTGTCTACAAGAGACCCACTTCACACCTAGGGACATTCAGACTGAAAGTGAGGGGATTGGAAAAAATATTTCATGCAAATTGAAATCAAAAGAAAGCTTGAGTAGTAATATTCATATCAGATAAAATAGATTTTAAAATAAAAAATGTTACAAGAGACAAGGAAGAACACTACATAATGATCAGGGGATCAATGCAAGAAGAAGATTTAACAATTATAAATATATATGCACACAAGATAGGAACACCTCAATACATAAGGCAACTGCTAACAGCTATAAAAGAGGAAATTGACAGTAACAAAATAATAGTGGGGGACTTTAACACCTTACTTACACCAATGGACAGATCATCCAAAATGAAAATAAATAAGGAAAAAGAAGCTTTAAATGAAACAATAGACCAGATAGATTTAACTGATATTTATAGGACACTCCATCAAAAAACAGCAGATTACACTTTCTTCTCAAGTGCACACAGAACATTCTCCACCACAGATCACATCTTGGCTCACAAATCAAGCCTCAGTAAATTTCATAAAATTGAAATCATATCCAGCATCTTTTCTGACCACAACACTATGAGATTAGAAATGAATTACAGGGAAAAAAAACATAAAAAACACAAACACATGGAGACTAAACAATACATTACTAAATAACCAAGAGATCACTGAAGAAATCAAAGAGGAAATCAAAAAATACCTAGATACAAATGACAATTAAATCACGATGATCCAAAACCTTTAGAGTGTAGCAAAAGCAGTTCTAAGAGGGAAGTTTACAGCTATAAAGCTTACCTCAAGAAACAAGAAAAATCTCAAGTAAACAATCTAACCATACACCTAAAGGAACTAGAGAAAGAAGAACAAAAAAACCCCAAAGTTACCAGAAGGAAAGAAATCATAAAGATCAGAGCAGAAATAAATGCAATAGAAACAAAGAAAACAGTAGCAAAGATCAATAAAACTAAAAGATGGTTCTTTGAAAAGATAAACAAAATTGATAAACCATTAGCCAGACTGATCAAGAAAAAGAGGGAGAGGACGCAAATCAATAAAATTAGAAATGAAAAAGGAGAAGTTACAACAGACACTGGAGAAATACAAAGCATCCTAAGAGACAACTACAAGCAACTCTATGCCAATAAAATGGACAACTTGGAAGAAATGGACAAATTCTTAAGAAGGTATAACCTTCCAAGACTGAACCAGGAAGAAATTGAAAATATGAACACACCAATCACAAGTAATGAAATTAAAACTGTGATCAAAAATCTTACAACAAACAAATGTGCAGGACCAGATGGCTTCACAGGTGAATTCGATCAAACATTTAGAGAATAGCTAACAATCATCCTTCTCAAACTCATCCAAAAAATTGCAGAGGAAGGAACACTCCCAAACTCATTCTATGAGGCCACCATCACCCTGATACCAAAACCAGACAAAGATACTACAAAAAATGAAAATTACAGACCAATATCACTCATGAATATAGATGAAAAAATCCTCAACCAAATACTAGCAAACAGAATCCAACAACACATTAAAAGGATCATACACCATGATCAAGTGGGATTTACCCCAGGATGCAAAGATTCTTCAATATATGAAAATCAATCAATGTGATACACCATATTAACAAATTGAAGAAGAAAAACCATATGATTATCTCAATAGATGCAGAAAAAGCTTTTGACAAAATTCAACACCCATTTATGATAAAAACTCTCCAGAAAGTGGGCATAAAGGGAACATACCTCAACATAATAAAGGCCATATATGACAAATCAAAAGCAAACATCATTCTCAATGGTGAAAAACTGAAAGCATTTCTTCTAAGATCAGGAACAAGACAAGGATGCCCACTCTTGCCACTGTTATTCAACATAGTTTTGGAACATTCAGATTATAGGGGTCCCTGAAGAAGAAAAGAAAAAGAAAGGGACTGAGAAAACATTTGAAGAGATTATAGTTGAAAATTTTCCTAATATGTGAAAGGAAGTAGATTATGAAGTCCAGGAGGCACAAAGAGTCCCATACAGGATAAATCCAAGGAGAAACACACCAAGACACATATTAATCAAACTATCAAAAATTAAATACAAAGAAAAAATATTAAAAGCAGCAGGGAAAATCAACAAATAACATACAAGGGAATCCCCATAAAGTTAACAGCTGATCTTTCATCAGAAACTCTGGAAGCCAGGGGAGATTGGCAGGACATATTTAAAGTGATGAAAGGGAAAAACCTACAACCAAAATGATTTTACCCAGCAAGGATGTCATTCAGATTCAATGGAGAAATTAAAACCTTTATGGACAAGCAAAAGATAAGAGAATTCAGCACCACCAAACCAGCTTCACTACAAATGCTAAAGGAACTTCTCTAGGCAGAAAACACAAGAGAAGAACACCTACAATAACAAACCCAAAACAATTAAGAAAATGGTAACAGGAACGTACCTATCGATAATTACCTGAAATATTAGTGGATTAAATGCTCCAACCAAAAGACATAGACTGGCTGAATGGATACAAAAATAAGACCCATATATATGCTGTCTACAAGAGACCCACTTCAGACCTAGGGACATATACAGACTGAAAGTGAGGGGATGGGAAAAGATATTCCATGCAAATGGAAATCAAAAGAAAGCTGGAGTAGCAATTCTCATATCAGACAAAATAGACTTTAAAATAAAGACTATTACAAGAGACAAAGAAGGACACTACATACTGATCAAAGGATCAATCCAAGAAGAAGATATAACAAGTGTAAATATTTATGCACCCAAGATAGGAGCACCTCAATAAATAAGGTAGATGCTAACAGCCATGAAAGCGGAAATCGACAGTAACACAATCATAGTAGGGGACTTTAACGCCCCACTTTCACCAATGCACAGATCATCCAAAATGAAAATAAATAAGGAAACACAAGCATTAAATGATATATTAAACAAGATGGACTTAAGTTATATTTATAGGACATTCCATCCTAAAACAACAGAATACACTTTTTTCTCAAGTGTTCATGGAACAGTCTCCAGGATAGATTATATCTTGGGTCACAAATCCAGCCTTGGGAAATTTAAGAAAATTGA
Organism: Mesoplodon mirus; assembly: GCF_964341445.2. Classification (NCBI taxonomy): domain Eukaryota; kingdom Metazoa; phylum Chordata; class Mammalia; order Artiodactyla; family Ziphiidae; genus Mesoplodon; species Mesoplodon mirus. Next base: position 53,774,158 of record NC_138987.1, on the reverse strand, counting down.
AGTTGTATCAAGTATCTTTCTGACCACAATGCTATGAGACTAGATATCAATTACAGGAAAAAATCTGTAAAAATACAAACACATGGAGGCTAAACAATACACTACTTAATAACCAAGAGATCACTGAAGAAATCAAAAAGAAAATCAAAATATACCTAGGAACAAATGACAATGAAAACATGACGAACCAAAATCTATGCGATGCAGCAAAAGCAGTTCTGAGAGGAAAGTCTATAGCAATACAATCTAATGTCAAGGGACAAGAAATATCTCAAATAAACAACCTAACCTTACACTTAAAGCAATTAGAGAAAGAAGAACAAAAAAATCTCCAAAGTCAACAGAACGAAAGAGATCATAGGATCAGGTTAGAAATAAATGAAAAATAAATTAAGGAAACAATAGCAAAGATAAAAAAAACTAAAGGTCAAACTACCAATGGCGTTTTTCACAGAACTAGAACAAAAACTTCACAATTTGTATGGAAACACAAAAGACCTCGAATAGCCAAAGCAATCTTGAGAAAGAAAAATGGAGCTAGGGGAATCAGGCTCCCTGACTTCAGACTATTCTACAAAGCTACAGTGATCAAGACAGTATGGTCCTGGCACAGAAACAGAAATATAGATCAATGGAACAGGATAGAAAGCCCAGAGATAAACCCACGCACATATGGTCACCTTATTTTTGATAAAGGAAGCAAGAATATACAATAGAGAAAAGACAGCCTCTTCAATAAGCAATGCTGGAAAAACTGGACAGCTACATGTAAAGGAATGAAATCAGAACACTCCCTAACACTGTACACAAAAATAAACTCAAAATGGATTAAAGACCTAAATGTAAGGCCAGACACTATAAATCTCTTACAGGAAAACATAGGCAGAACACTCTATGACATAAATCACAGTAAAACACGGCAAGATCCTTTTTGACCCACCTCCTAGAGAAATGGAAATAAAAAGAAAAATAAACAAATGGAACCTAATGAAACTTAAAAGCTTTTGCACAGCAAAGGAAACCATAAACCAGACGAAAAGACAACCCTCAGAATTGGAGAAAATATTTGCAAATGAAGCAACTGACAAAGGATGAATCTCCAAAATATACAAGCAGCTCATGCAGCTCAATATCAAAAAACCCCCAAACAATCCAATCAAAAAATGGGCAAAAGACCTAAATATACATTTCTCCAAAGAACATATACAGATAGCCAACAAACACAGGAAAGGATGTTCAACATCGCTAATCATTAGAGAAATGCAAATCAAAACTACAATGATGTATCACCTCACACAAGTCAGAATGGCCATCATGAAAAAATATACAAACAGTAAATGCTGGAGAGAGTGTGGAGAAAAGGGAACCCGCTTGCACTGTTGGTGGGAATGTAAATTGGTACAGCCACTATGGAGAACAGTATGGAGGTTCCTAATAAAAGAAAAATAGAACTACCATATGACCCAGCAATCCCACTACTGGGCATATACCCTGTGAAAACCATAATTCAAAAAGAGTCATGTATCACAATTTTCTTTGCATTTCTATTTACAATAGCCAGGACATGGAAGCAACGTAAGGATCCATCAACAGATGAATGGATAAAGAAGATGTGGCACATATATACAATGGAATATTACTCAGCCATAAAAAGAAATGAAATTGAGTTATTTGTAGTGAGGTGGATGGATTTAGAGTCTGTCATACAGAGTGAAGTAAGTCAGAAAGAGAAAAATACCACATGCAAATACATAAATATGGAATCTAGAAAAAAAATGGTTTTGAAGAACCTAGGGGCAGGACAAGAATAAAGATGCAGACATAGAGAATGGACTTGAGGACAGAGGGAGGTAGAAGGGTAAGCTGGGACGCAGTGAGAGAGTGGCATGCACATATATACATTACCAAATGTCAAATAGATAGCTAGTGGGAAGCAGCTGCATAGCACAGGGAGATCAGCTCCATTCTTTGTGACCACCTAGAGGGGTGGGATATGGAGAGTGGGAAAGAGATGTAAGAGGGAGGGGATTTGGAGATATATGCATATGTATAGCTGATTCACATTGTTATAAAGCAGAAACTATCACACCATCGTAAAGCAATTATACTCCAATAAAGATGTTAAAAAAATATGCACCCCAATGTTCATGGCAGCACTGTTTACAATAGCCAAGGCATGGAATCAACCTAGATATCCATCAAATGCCTATTTAGATGAATGAATAAAGAAGATTTGGTATATATATGCAATGGAATATTACTCAGCCATAAAAAAGAATGAAATAACAACATGATGGACCTAGCAATTATCATACTAAGTGAAGTAAGTCAGACAGAGAAAGACGAACATCATATGATATTGCTTGTATGTGGAACCTAAGAAAAAGCATACACATGAACTTATTTACAAAGTAGAAATATACCCACAGACATTGAAAACAAACTTATGGTTACCAAAGGGGAAATGGGGGAAGGGATAAATTGGAATTACCAGATACAAACTACTATATAGAAAATAGATAAACAATAAAGACCTACTGTATAGCACAGGGAACTACACTCAATATCTTGTAATAATCCATAATGGAAAAGAATATTTAAAAGAATATATATATGTATAACTGAATCACTTTGCTGTACACCTGAAACTAACACAACATTGTAAATCAACTTTATTTCAATAAAAACCAAAACAAAGTGATCAATCAAACAAAAATGATAAAATTTGTTTCTTGCAGACAACAATTATCATTTTTTGATCCACTCTGACAACTTCTTTTAATTGGTATATTTAGACTCTTGATGTTTAAAGTGACTGTTGATATAGTTGGATTAATACCTACCATATTTGTTATTGTTTTCTGTTCATTGTCTTGGATTTTTCTTTTATCTTTCACTCTTTTCTGCCCTTTGTGGTTTTAACTCAAAATTTTATATAATTTCATTTTCTCTTCTCTCTTATCATCTCAGTCATACTCTTTTTTACCTTTTAAGTGGTTGCCCTAGATTTTGCAGTATACATTTACAACTAAACCAAGTTGACTTTCAAATAACACTATACCACTTCAGGGATAGTGCAGTACCTTATAATAAGAAAAAATTCTAATTCCGCCCTCCGATCTCTTGTATCCTTGTTGTCATTCATTTCACTTATACAGAAGCATACATAAGAATACATAATCAAATACATTATTGATATTATTTGGAACTGTTGTCAGATCAATTAATAAGAATCTTATTAAGAATAAGAAAAATAAGTTTTTACTTTAACTTCAGTTATTCCTTCTTCAATGCTCTTCTTTTCTTTATGCAGATCTGAGTTTCTGACATATATCACTTTCCTCCTCTCTAAAGAACTTCTTTTAAAATGTATTGCAAGCCAGGACTACTGGCAACAAATTCTCTCAAATTTTGTTTGTTGTAGAAAGTCTTTATTTCTCCTTCATTATTGAGGGATAATTTTGTAGGGTTCAGAATTCTAGTTTGGTCTTTCTTTAATTCCAAACTTTCAAATATTTCACTCCACTCCTCTTGCATGCATGGTTTGTGAAGACAAAGCAGATATAATTCTTATCTATGCTTCTGTAGAGTTAAGATCTTTTTCTCTCTGGCTTCTTTCAAGATTATCTCTTTATTTTTGATTTTTTGTAATTTGAATATGATAGATATTTCAGTGTAGTGCTTTAGGCATTTATTATTTTTTAAACATCTTTATAGGAATATAATTGATTTACAATGGTGTGTTAGTTTCTGCTTTAAAACAAAGTGAATCAGCTATATATATACATACATCCCCATATCACCCCCTCTTCTATCTCCCTCCCACCCTCCCTATCCCACCGCTCTAGTGGACACAAAGCACCCAGCTGATCTCCCTGTGCTATGCGGCTGCTTCCCACTACCTATTTTATATTTGGAAGTGTATATATGTCCATGCCACTCTCTCACTTCATCCCATCTTACACTTCCCCCTCCCTATGTCCTCAAGTCCATTCTCTAAGTCTGTGTCTTTATTCCTGTCCTGCCCCTAGGTTCTTCAGAACCATTTTTTTTTTTTTCGGTATGCGGGCCTCTCACTGTTGTGGCCTCTCCCGTTGCGGAGCACAGGCTCCGGACGCGCAGGCCCAGCGGCCATGGCTCACGGGCCCAGCCGCTCCGCGGCATATGGGATCCTCCCAGACCGGGGCACGAACCCGTATCCCCTGCATCGGCAGGCGGACTCTCAACCACTGCGCCACCAGGGAGGCCCAGAACCATTTTTTTTTACACTCCATATATATGTGTTAGCATAAGGTATTTGTTTTTCTCTTTCTCACTTACTTCACTCTGTAGGACAGTCTCTAGGTCCATTCACCTCCGTACAAATAACTCAATTCCGTTTCTTTTAATGGCTGAGTTATATTCCATTGTATATAAGTGCCACATCTTCCTTATCCATTCATCTGTCAGTGGACACTTCAGATGCTTCCATGTCCTGGCTATTGTAAATAGTGTTACAATGAACATTGTGGTGCATGACTCTTTTTGAATTATGGTTTTCTCAGGGTATATGCCCAGTAGTGGGATTGCTGGGTTGTATGGTAGTTCTATTTTTAGTTTTTTAAGGAACCTACATACTGTTCTCCATAGTGGCTGTATCAGTTTACATTCCCACCAACAGTGCAAAAGGGTTCCCTTTTCTCCACACCCTCTCCAGCATTTATTGTTTGTAGATATTTTGATGATGGCCATTCTGACCGTTGTGAGGTGATACCTCACTGCAGTTTTGATTTGCATTTCTCTAATGATTAGTGATGTTGAGCATCTTTTCATGTCTTTGTTGCCAATCTGTATATCTTGTTTGGAGAAATGTCTATCTAGGTCTTCTGCCCATTCTTGGTTTGGGTTGTTTGTTTTTTTGATATTGAGCTACATAGCTGCTTGTATATTTTGGAGATTAATCCTTTGTCAGTTGCTTCATTTGCAAATATTTTCTCCAATTCTGAGGGTTGTCTTTTCATCTTGTTTATGGTTTCCTTTGCTGTGCAAAAGATTTTAAGCTTCATTAGGTTCCACTTGTTTATTTTTGTTTTTATTTCCATTTCTCTAGGAGGTGGGTCAAAAAGGATCTTGCCGTGTTTTACTGTGATTTATGTCAGAGTGTTCTGCCAATGTTTTCCTGTAAGAGTTTTATAGTGTCTGGCCTTACACTGGGTCTTTAATCCTCTTTGAGTTTATTTTTCTGTATGGCATTAGGGAGTGTTCTAATTTGTTTTATATGTAGCTGTCCAGTTTTCCCAGTATCACTTATTGAAGAAACTGTCTTTTCACCATTGTATATTCTTGCCTCCTTTATCAAAGATAGTGTGGCCTTATGTGCGTGGGTTTATCTCTGGGCTTTCTATCCTGTTCCATTGATCTATATTTCTGTTTTTGTGCCATTACCATACTGTCTTGATTACTGTAGCTTTGTAGTATAGTCAGAAGTCAGGGAGCCTGATTCCTCCAGCTCTGTTTTTCTTTCTCAATATTGCTTTGGCTATTTGGGGTCTTTTGTGTTTCCATACAAATTGTGAATTTTTTTTTGTTCTGCTTCTGTGAAAAATGCCATTGGTAGTTTGAGAGGGATTGCATTGAATCTGTAGATTGCTTTGGGTGGTATAGTCATTTTCACAATGTTGATTCTTCCAATCCAAAAACGTGGTGTATCTCTCCATCTGTTTGTATCATCTTTAATTTCTTTTGTCAGCGTCTTATAGGTTTCTTCATACAGGTCTTTTGTCTCCTTAGGTAGGTTTATTCCTAGGTATTTTATTCTTTTTGTTGCAATGGTAAATGGGAGTGTTTCCTTAATTTCTCTTTCGGATTTTTCATCATTAGTGTATAGGAATGCAAGAGATTTCTGTGTGTTAATTTTGTATCCTATTACTTTACTAAGTTCTTTGATTAGCTCTAGTAGTTTTCTGGTGGTATCTTTAGGATTCTCTGTGTATAATATGTCATCTGCAAACAGTGACAGTTTTACTTCTTCTTTTCTGATTTGGATTCCTTTTGTTTCTTTTTCTTCTCTGATTGCTGTGGGTAAAACTTCCAAAACTATGTTGAATAACAGTGGTGAGAGTGGGCAACCTTGTCTTATTCCTGATCTTGGTGGAAATGGTTTCAGTTTTTCACCATTGAGAATGATATTGGCTGTGGGTTTGTTATATATGGCCTTATTATGTTGAGGTAGGTTCCCTCTATGCCTACTTTTGGAGAGTTTTTATCATAAATGGGTGTTGAACTTTGTCAAAAGCTTTCTCTGCATCTATTGTGATGATCATATGGTTTTTCTCCTTCAATTTGTTAATATGGTGTAACACATTGATTGATTTATGTATATTGAAGAATCATTGCATTCCTGGGATAAAACCCACTTGATCATGGTGTATGATCCTTTTAATGTGCTGCTGGATTCTGTTTGCTAGTATTTGGTTAGGGATTTTTGCATCTATGTTCATCAGTGATATTGGTCTGTAGTTTTGTTTTTTTGTAACATCTTTGTCTGTTTTTGGTATCAGGGTGACAGTGGCCTCATAGAATGAGTTTAAGAGTGTTTCTACCTCTGCCATATTTTGGAAGAGTTTGAGAAGGATAGTTGTTATCTCTTCTCTATATGTTTGATAGAATTCTCCTGTGAAGCCATCTGGTCCCGGGCTTTTGTTTGTTGGAAGATTTTTAATCACAGTTTCAATTTCAGTGCCTGTGATTGGTCTGTTTATATTTTCTATTTCTTCCTGGTTCAGCCTCAAAAGGTTGTGCTTTTCTAAGAATTTGTCCATTTCTTCCAGGTTGTCCATTTTATTAGCATATAGTTGCTTGTAGTAATCTCTCATGATCCTTTGTATTTCTGCAGTGTCAGTTGTTTCTTCTCCTTTTTCATTTCCAATTCTGTTGATTTGAGTATTCTCCCTCCTTTTCTGGATGAATCTGGCTAATGGTTTATCAATTTTGTTTATCTTCTCAAAGAACCAGCTTTTAGTTTATTGATCTTTGCTTTCATTTTCTTCATTTCTTTTTCATTTATTTCTGATCTGATCTTTATGATTTCTTTCCTTCTGGTAACTTCTTTCACTAATTGCTTTAGGTGTAAAGTTAGGTTGTTTATTTGAGATGTTCCTTGTTCTTGTGGTAGGATTGTATTGCTATAAACTTCCCTCTTAGAAGTGCTTTTGCTTCATCCCATAGGTTTTGCGTCATTGTGTTTTCATTGTCATTTGTTTCTAGGTATTTTTTGATTTCCTCTTTGATTTCTTCAGTTATCTGTTGGTTATTAAGTAGTGTATTGTTTAGCCTCCATGTGTTTGTATTTCGTACAGATTGTTTCCTGTAAATGATATCTAGTCTCACAGCATTGTGGTCAGAAAAGATAGTTGATATGATTTCAATTTTCTTAAATTTCCCATCACTTGATTTGTGACCCAAGATATGATCTAGCCTGAAGAATATTCCTTGAGCACTTAAGAAGATAGTGTATTCTGTTGTTTTTAGATGGAATGTTCTATAAATATAACTTAAGTCCATCTTGTTTAATATATCATTTAAAGCTTGTGTTTCCTTATTTATTTTCATTTTGGATGATCTGTCCATTGGTGAAAGTGGGGTGTTAAAGTCCCCTACTATGATGGTGTTACTGTTGATTTCCCCTTTTATGGCTTTTAGCCTTTGCCTTATATACTGGGGTACTCCTATATTGTGTTCATAAAGATTTACCATTATTATATCTTCTTCTTGGATTTATCCCTTGATTGTTATGTAGCGTCCTTCTTTGTCTCTTGTAATAGTCTTTATTTTAGTCTATTTTGTCTGATATGAGAATTGCTACTCCAGCTTTCTTTTGATTTCCATTTGCATGGAATATCTTTTTCCATCCCCTCACTTTCAGTCTGTATGTGTCCCTAGGTCTGAGGTGGTCTCTGGTTGACAGCATATGTATGGGTCTTTTTTTGTATCCATTCAGCTAGTCTATGTCTTTTTGGTTGGTGCATTTAATCCATTAACATTTAAGGTAATTATTGATATGTATGTTCCTATTACCATTTTCTTAATTGTTTTGGATTTCTTTTTGTAGGTCTTTTCCTTATCTTGTGTTTCCTGACTAGAGAAATTCCTTTAGCATTTGTTGTAAAGCTGGTTTGATGTGGCTGAATTCTCTTAGCTTTGCTTCTCTGTAAATGTTTTAATTTATCTGTCAAATCTGAATGAGATCCTTGCTTGGTAGTGTTATCTTGGTTGTAGGTTTTTCCCTTTCATCACTTTAAATATGTCCTGCCAGTCCTTTCTGGCTTGTGGAGTTTCTGCTGAAAGGTCAGCTGTTAAACTTATGGGGGTTCCCTTGCATGTTATTTTTGGCTTTTTCCTTGCTGCTTTTTTTTTTTTTTTTTGCAGTATGCGGGCCTCTCACTGTTGTGGCTCCTCCTATTGTGGAGCACAGGCTCCGGACATGCAGGCTCAGTGGCCATGGCTCACGGGCCTAGCTGCTCCGTGGCATGTGGGATCTTCCTGGACCGGGGCATGAACCCATGTCCCCTGCATCAGCAAGCGGACTCTCAACCACTGCGCCACAAGGGAAGCCCTCCTTGCTACTTTTAATATTTTTTCTTTGTATTTAATTTTTGAGAGTTTGATTAATATGTGTCTTGGCATGTTTTTTCTTGGATTTACCCTGTATGGTACTCTGCACTTCCTGGACTTGATTGACTATTTCCTTTCCCATATTAGGGAAATTTTCAACTATAATCTCTTCATATATTTTCTCAGTCCCTTTTTTATTCTCTTCTTCTTCTGGGACCCCTATAATTCGAATGTTGGTGTGTTTAATGTTGTTCCTCAATTCTTTTCATTCTTTTTTCTTTATTCTGTTCTTCAGTAGTTATTTCCACTCTTTTATCTTCCAGGTCACTTATCCATTCTTCTGCTTCAGTTATTCTGCTATTGATTCCTTCTAGATAATTTTTAATTTCATTTATTTTGTTATTCATCAATGTTTGTTTGCTCTTTAGTTCTTCTAGGTCCTTGTTAAATGTTTCCTGTAGTTTCTCCATTCTATTTCCAAGCTTTTGGATCATCTTTTCTATCATTACTCTGAACTTTTTTTCAGGTAGACTGCCTATTTCCTTTTTATTTGTTTGGCCTGGTGGGTTTTTGCCTTCATCCTTCATCTGCTGTTTATTTCTCTGTCCTCTCATTTTACTTAATTTACTGGGTTTGGGGCCTCCTTTTTTCATTCTGCAGGTTTGTAGTTCCCATTGTTTATGGCGTCTGCCCACAGTGGGTAAGATTTTTCAGTGGGTTGTGTAGGCTTCCTGGTGGAGGGGCCTGGTGCCTGTGTTCTTAATGGATGAGCCTGGATCTTGTCTTTCTGGTGGGCCAGACCATGTTTGGTGGTGTGTTTTGGGGTGTCTGTGAACTTATTATGATTTTAGGCAACCTTTCTTCTAATGGGTGGTGTTGTGTTCCTGTCTTGCTCATTGTTTGGCATAGGGTGTCCAGCCCTGTAGCTTGCTGGTGGTTGAATGGAGCTGGGTCTTAGTGTTGAGATGGAGATCTCTGGGAGAGCTTTTGCCATTTGATATTACATGTAGCTTGGAGGTCTCTGGTGGACTAATATCCTGAACTTGGCTCTCCCAACTCAGAGGCTCAGGCTTGATGCCTGGACGGAGCATCAAGACCCTGTCCTCCTCACGGCCCAGAATAAAAGGGGGAAAAAAGTGAAAGAAAGAAAAAATGAAATAAATAAAATTATTAACATAAAAATAAAGAAAAATTATTAAAAATAAAAAGTAATAAAAAAAGAAGAAGAAAGAAAGAAGAGAGCAACGAAACCAAAAAACAAATCTACCACTGATATCAAGTGCTAAAAACTATACTAAAAACAAATAAACAAAAACAAACAAAAAAATTGACAGAGAGAACCCTAGGACTAATGGTAAGAACAAAACTATACAGACAGAATCACCCAAAGAAGCATAGACATACACACACACAAAATTAAAAAAAAAAGAAGAGAGCAACCAAATCAATAAACAAATCTACCAATGATAATAAGCTATAAATACTAAACTAAGATAAACATAAAACCAGAAACAAATTAGATGCAGAAAGCAAACCCCAAGTCTACAGTTGCCCCCAAAGTCCACTGCCTCAATTTTGGGATGATTCATTGCCTATTCAGGTATTCCAGAGATGCAGTATACATCAAGTTGACTGTGGAGATTTAATCTGCTGCACTTGAGGCTGCTGGGAGAGATTTCCCTTTCTCTTCTTTGTTCTCACAGCTCCTGGGGTTCAGCTTTGCATTTGGCCCCTCATCTGCATGTAGGTCGCCCTCTGGTGTCTGTTCTTCGCCCAGATATTAGAGGGTTAAAAGAGCGGCTGATTAGGGGGCTCTGGCTCACTCAGGCTGTGGGGAGGGAGGGGTATGGAATGGAGCCCTCTCTGTGGCTGCAGAGGCCAGCATGACATTGCGACAGCCTGAGGTGCTCTGTTTGTTCTCCCAGGGAAGTTGTCCCTGGAGCATGGGACCCTGGCAGTGGCTGGCTGCACAGACTCCAGGAGGGGAGGTGTGGATAGTGATCTATGCTTTCACACAGGTTTCTTGGTGGCTGCAGCAGCAACGTTAGCATCTCATGCCCACCTCTGGTGTCTGCGCTGCTAGCTGTGGCTTGTGCTCATCTCTTGAACTCATTTAGTTGGTGCTCTGGATCCCCTCTCCTCACGCACTCCAAAACAAGTTCTCTTGCCTCTTAAGCCATTCCAGACATTTTCCTGGCCCCCTTCCAGGCTAGCTGTGGCACACTAGCCCCCTTCAGGCTGTTTTCATGCAGCCAACCCCAGTCCTCTCTCTGGGATCTGGCTTCTGAAACCGGAGCCTCAGCTTCCAGCCCCCACCCTCCCCAGTGGGTGAGCAGACAAGCCTCTTAGGCTGGTGAGTGATGGTCAGCAGCAATCCTCTGTGTGGGAAGCTCTCCACTTTGCCCTCTGCACCACTGTTGCTGCGCTCTCCTCCGTGGCTCCGAAGCTTCCACCTGCTCATCCCCCGTCTCCATCACTGAAGGGGCTTCCTAGTGTGTGGAAACTTTTCCTCCTTCACTTCTCCCTTCCAGAAGTGCAGGTCCCATCCCTATTCTTTTGTCTCTGTTTTTTTTCTTTTTTCTTTTGCCCTACCCAGCTACCTGGGGATTTTCTTGCCTTTTGGGAAGCCTGAGGTCTTCTGTTAGCATTCAGTAGGTGTTCTGTCAGAGCTGTCCCTCATGTAGATGTATTTCTGATGTATTTGTGGGGAGGAAGGTGATCTCCATATCTTACTCCTCCATCATCTTGAAGGTCCCTAGACATTTATTCTTCTCTGAGCTTCCTGGATCTATAGTGTGATATCTGACCTTAATTTGGAAGAAATTCTCAGTTATCATTGCTTCAAATATTTCTGTCCCTTTCTCTGCGTCTTCTTCTTCTGGTATTCCCATTATGAGTATGTTACACTTTTTGTAGTTGTCCCACAGTTCTTGGAAATTGTTTTCTGTTTTACTTTTTTTTTTCCAGTCTTTTTTCTCTTTGCTTTTCCACTTTGGAAGTTTCTATTGACATATACTCAAGTTCAAGCTCAAAGATTGTTTCCTCATCAGTGTCCAGTCTGCTAATGAGCCCATCAAAGGCATTCTTCATTGCTATGACAATGTTTTTGATCTCTATGTTTTCCTTTTGACCCTTTCTTAGAATTTCCATCTCTCTGCTTACATTGCCCATCTGTTCTTACATGTTATTCACTTTATCCATTAGAGCCATTTGTATATTAATCATAGTTGTTTTAAATTCCTGGTCTAAGTCTGACATCCCTGCCATATCTGAGGCTGGTTCTCATGCTTGGCCCATCTCTTCAAACTGTGTTTTTACCTTTTAATGTTCTTTACAATTTTTTGTTGAAAGCAGACATGATGTACTGGCCTTTAACGATGGTAAGGTGTGGGGAGGGGAACCATTCTTTAATCCTTAGTCTTTTAGTGAGCTTGTACCTCTTAAGCCATGAACTTCTGCAGTCCATGTCAGTTTCCCACACCCTCTTAGGTGGTCCGGATGGCTAGAGTGGGCTGGAGTTGGGTATTTCCTTTCTCCCACATGCAAGTCTAGAGATGAATATTTCTCTTTCCTCAGATAAGTTAGGCTCTGCTAAAACCCCAATAGTTTAAGCTCTGGTAAAATAATTTCTTTTGTCCATAGACCTTGTTAAGAAGAAGAGAATGCTCTGGTAAATTTCAAATGTTTATTTTCTCCTCCATCTGTGGGAAGCACTAGGGGATTTTCTCTAATCTTCATTGTGAGAACTCTTACAGGTAAAATTCACAAAAATGTGGGTGCTCTCCTCTGACCAGGTCCCTCCCCATGGAATTGCCCACACTGAGCTTCGAGCAATGTGTAAGTTTTCCTCCATTGATGCTGGTTCCTGAGGATGTTTCTGCTTGTGGTTTTTTGCTCTTGTAAGTTGTGATTATCTGTATCTGCCCATCTGTGTCTCCAATTTTTGGTGCAGCATTTTGCCCTATGATCTAACTTCTCTGATAGATCCAAGAAGAGCTGTTGATTTTTCATTTTGTTAAGCTTTTTACTTATGGTTAAGATGGAGTGATGACTTCCAAGCTCTCTACATGCCAGACAGGAAACCGGAAGTCCTAATTATGCTTTTAAAACATTTGCCTTGTTCTTTCTTTGTGTCTCCATTGTTGAAATATTTACTCTGGGAGTCATCCTCACAAATACCAAGTTCTTCTGTTCATTTATTTATAGAGAGTTTAGTTAACAGTGATTACAGGTTAATAAGCCATTAATGTGGGAAGTGATCTTAGAAACCATCCAGTCCAACCTTATTTTTTATGTGAAAAAATAAGAGGTCTAGAAAAATTGTCACTTGATCAAGGTCATTTAGCTGGTTAATGTAAAGCCAAATCTCTTGGTTAGTCTGCTGCTTTTTTCACTAAAGTCCACATCTCTCAGTTTTTAAATTCTTAATTTGCCAGTCTCTCTACTTGGATTGAGTGTATATACAGTCCACTGTCTTATGTGGAAGTCTGACTTAATCTCAAAGAAATGTCTGATTAGAAACAGTTTGTTATTGCAGACTCTACTGTTTAATTACTTAATACTTATTCCTTACCTCTGCCCCAGCTTTGTAGCATCCTGCCTCCCTCATGTCTCAGAGGATGGTGATCCCACCCTCAAGGCAGACACTGTTTAGTCTAAGCCCAACCTGGAAATCCTATGTTCATTCCAATGCTTAGTTTAGGAATGAACATGTGACCCAATTCAGGACATTGGGACATAGGGGAAGGAGTTTCTGAAAAAGATCTCTTTGTTCCTAGAAGGTAAAAAAAAGAAAAAATTGTTGCTACATCTGGATGTGAGGTCTAGATGCCCTTTTGGGACTATAACGGGACCTAGCCAGAGGGCAAATGTGACCCACTAAGGAAGGTGAAACAGGGAGATGGAAAGAACCCAGATCTTTGAGGACGTTGTTAAGCAACTAGACTTCCTGTTATATTAGATGATAAATTCCCTTATTGTTTAAACCAGTTTAAATTGAGGCTTTACGTTACTTGTAGACAAAGTTAACCTAATGGAAAACTGTTATCAAATGCATATTATCTTATTTCTAAATTTATCTTAAATGTATACTTTGCTTAAATTTAATATAAACCTCATCCCTAAACATAGTGTCTGGTCAACAATAGAATATTTTCAGGAGAATCTAAGTCCTATCTAATTTCTATGCCTACTAATCATGACCAGAGTTCTCTATTCTTCCAGGTCCAGATGTTACAAGCTGATAACCCACTGCCCCAAAACAGGCCTGCCAATTTTGGATTGTTCTGGAGAATTAAATGACTTTAACTCATACATATTCTCTCCATTCCCTGTTATCTTGTGTTCTGCTGTTTTACACATTTATATTACTTGCTCAGTCCTTGAGGTATCTGTATTTAGACCCTGATAAACTGTTCTTCCCAAAGATGCTTTTAAAAAAAATCTCCACCCCCAATGCGCTTCACTGTAATAAGTTCCATAAATGATGGGCAGCTTAGAGTATCTGTATCTCTAGACACCAGGCTCTGAATAGGCCAGCAGCTCTCAACCCTGGTAGCACATCAGGATCAGCTGGAGAGAGCTTAATGTCCTGATGCCCAGACCACACCCAAAAAGAAGTTACTCAGAATCTCTGGGAGTGGGATCCAGGCATCAGTGATTTTCTTCTAATTTAAAAATATTTTTAAATTTTGAAATAAGATAAAACTTACCAAAAAGTTGCAAAAAATATAAAGAATTTCTGTATATCATTATTCCAGATTCTCCACAGTACCTTTATCATTCTCTTCCTCTACCCCTGCCCCCCCTCCTCTTTCTCTCTCTCTCTGAATATATATATTTCTCTCTATATACACATATTTCTTCTCTGAAACATTTGAGAATGGTTTCAAAGGTGTGACAGTGCTCTACTTCAAAATATTTTAGTGTGTATTTCCTAAAAACAAGAACATTCTCTTAAATAATTATAATACAGTTATCAAAATCAAGAAATTCATAAATCGAGAAAATCAAGAAATATGATGATTGTCATACTATCTAATCTAAAAACTTTATTCAGATTTCTCCAAATGTCCCATGGATGTCATGTTTCTGATCTAGTTTCTAGTCTAGGATCCTATTCAAGATCATCATTGCATTTAGTTATCATGTCTCTTTAGTCCCCTTTAATATGGAATTGCTCTTCATATTTTTCATGACATGAAAAAATTTAAATAACAGACTAGTTATTTTGTAGAATGTTACCCAATTTGAGTTTTTTGATGTTTCTTTATGATTAAATTAAAGCTCTGCATTTTTTGACAGGGACACCCAGAGTGATGCTGTGTCCTTTTCAGTACATCATTACAGGAGGCAAGTAACAGGCATCTATATTTTGTAACTTTCCCCATATGATTCCAACATGTGCCCAAGGTTGAGAACTACTCATTTTGGCCAAGAATATATAGGGCCCTTATTTCTGAAGCTGAATATCTTTCTAACAGGTGGGATCAGAAAGTAACCAGGAAACAATCTTTTACCTCTATAAGGGGCAAATCAAACCAACAAGTCAAATGGTGATGTCAAAATGTTGGGAAGGTTGATGATAAGACTGAAGGAAAGATGCAGGATGAAGGAGTAATGAACTGTCTTTATGTTCTATCCAGTTTAAGCCTGTTTCTTAAATTGGTACTGAATACATTACATTCTTAAAATGTACTGCAGTGCATTTGGGTCCTCCCTTCTATCATCTAGTCCTTCCACACTGAAAAAACCCTTCTCAACTCTGTGTCCCCATAGGACTGTGTTCCTTTCAAGTTGTACTTACCATACCTCCCCTTGTCTTTAATGTACTTACCTGTTTTCCCCCACTAGATTGCAAGTTTCCTGGGAGCAAAAACTTTGTCTTATTAAAACGTTATCTCCCACATTATATAGATGATTGTATATTATTAGATATTCAATGAGTGCTTGCTAAGATAGATGAAAGGAGGTTGCTAGCTCACTTTTCTTTTTATTTTTAAACAAGAAGTTTATTTAAAAAACAAAACACTTGATTTGAAGGGGAAACTATCTAGGACTCATTTCTTTTAGCATAATTTATCCCTGTTTGAATATAGATTGCCCTACATATAGTAGTTACATACAAAAGCATTATGATTGTCCTTTACAATATCAGATATTAAAATAGTATGCAAGGATTTTTATGTTGTTTTTGTCTTTTTTTTTGTTCAACTGTGAGAACAAAATAACTTACTGGAATATAAAGGTAAGAGCTGAATGAATGTGCCACTAATGGAGAAAGAACCAGTATTTTTTTTTCCCCATTCCATTTCCATTAGATGTTGATCAAAACATACCTTTGGCCACTTGATTAAAAAAAAAAACAGGGCTTCCCTGGTGGCGCAGTGGTTGAGAGTCTGCCTGCTGATGCAGGGGACACGGGTTCGTGCCCCAGTCCGGAAAGATCCCACATGCCACAGAGCAGCTAGGCCCGTGAGCCATGACCGCTGAGCTTGCACGTCCAGAGCCTGTGCTCTGCAACGGGAGAGGCCACAACAGTGAGAGGCCTGTGTACCGCAAAAAAAAAAGCAATATGCCTGTGCACATACGCCAGTTACCTTATCTGTGGTAAACAGTTTCATGCAGCAAATATTGAGCATCTGCTATGTGTCAGGCAGTATTTTGGGCTCCAAATCACATATAGAACAAAACAAAGATGGCTGCTCTCAAGGGGTCTATCTTCATTCCCAGGAAAATGACAATCTTACCATTCTTTCTCTCATCAATCCCTGTCCCTCTCCACTGGCAATTCCTATGCTATGGAAAATTGTTGTAATTATACTTCATCATAATGATCTTTTGTTGAAGTTACCATATGTTAAATCCAATGGGCCCTCCTCTGACATAACAGTTTTTCCCCAGTCACCAGCTCTGAGCTAGAAGTGAAACTGCTATAAATTATCCTTGACATTCAGAGAGGGGAACTAGGCAGTCTTCATATCCCTGGTAAGGATCAATCTAATTTGTCCAGATTTGTCCATGATTTAAGTCATGGTGAATGTAAAGATTCCTTCCTAATTGCAGACAATGTAAATTTATCTTTGCCATTATCAAATAGCTATGTAATGCTTTACAAAAACTGAGCTGAACTCTCTGGGAATGATCCCAGAAGATATATTGTAAAATTATAATGCAGAATAACAAATTTATCTAAACAGTCACATTGAAAGCATTTTAATAATATCTACACACAAGACTACTTCCATCAGAGTCTCTCTTTAGATGTACTCCAAATTCTTAATTTGAAGACTATTTTATTTACTTTCTTGACTTGTTTAAGTATGAAAGTTTTTTTAATTTTTATTTTCTTTGTGGTATGCGGGCCTCTCACTGCTGTGGCCTCTCCCATTGCGGAGCACAGGCTCCAGACGCGCAGGCTCAGCGGACATGGCTCACAGGCCCAGCTGTTCCGCAGCATGTGGGATCTTCCTGGACCGGGTCACGAACCCGTGTCCCCTGCATCGGCAGGCGGACTCTCAACCACTGCGGCACCAGGGAAGCCCTGAAAGTTATTTTTTTAATGGACCTGAACCACAAATATCTCAAAAAATATTTTCTGTCTTTCTCTAATAAAGATCTAGGGTAGGACTTCTCTGGTGGCCCAGTGGATAAGAATCTGCCTGCCATGGCAGGAAACATGGCTTCGATCCCTGGTCTGGGAAGATCCTACATGTCGCAGAGCAACTAAGGCCGTGCACCACAACTACTGAGCCTGTGCTGTAGAGCCCACATGCCGCAACGACTGGAGCCCGTGTGCCACAACTAGTGAAGCCCTAATGCCTAGAGCCTGTGCTCCGCAACAAGAGAAGCCACCACAAGGAGAAGCCCGTGCACTGCAATGAAGAGTAGCCCCCACTCGCCACAACTAGAGAAAGCCCATGCACAGCAATGAAGACCCAATGCAGCCAAAAATAAATAAATAAACAAATTTAAAAATCTTAAAAAATAAAAAAGATCTAGTGTAATGCTGTCCAAAAGAATTCTGTGATGATAAAAAATGTTCTAAATCTGTGCTGCTAGCTGTCTGTAACAATGAGCACTTAAAATCGGTCTAGAATGATAGAAAAACTAACTTTTTAATTCTTTTTAACTTTAATTAATTTAAAATTAAGTAATCACCTGTGTCTAGTGGCTACTGTTTTGGACACTGCAGATCCAGGGCTTCTAGGCCTTAAGAGCCATGAGTTCTAATTCTCCCTATGAAAAAATTAGGAGTCCAAATTGCTACCATAGCCTCATTGCCTGTGGAGAAAAGCAGAACCATCAAAAGACATGAAAGAATCTTTCCCTTCAGCTTTGCACAGGGCAGAGGTTGGGAAGAGAGATGGTATTTCTGTGTTTGTATTTAGCTTTATGGGGCTAAAAAGAAAGAAAAATTAAATATCCACAAACCACCACCTTTCCATGAATCCGTGAAATACTTACCTTGTTTAATACAGAGAATTACAAGAATACCTTTCTTTCTGACATGACAGACTCAAACAATTTCTGATTTTGCTCAGATGGAAGAATTTCCTCCTAAATCCTTTTCTCTTACTCCAAGTTAGAGTTTTATTCATTCATTCAAAAGACATCAATTAAGCACATTTACTGTGTGTCCTTATAGTTAATAAAATTTTTAAGTGCTGCAATCATCTATGCAAATCTAACATGTTTATTGAATTAGCCAGTAGGGCACAAACAGAGATTCTCTTTACTATTTTTCCCCAAGGACCCTTCAAACGCTCCCTCTTGCAGGTTCTTTCCTGCCCCTGGAGGAAATACCAAGCATATTCCACAGCTTTCTAGTCTCCAGCAATTACAAGAGTAATTCCATTCTGTAACTTGGAAAAGCATCTTCCAGTCTAACCTTGGAATGTCCATCATTTATCACCTTTAAAGCCTCTGCTTCTCCCATCAAGGCTTGTCTGTGCCTGGAAAATCTGCAGGGTTAAGAGTTTGAGGTTGATCTCTTCCTTGCTTCTTCTAGTCCCCTACTCCTTACCCCTTACTAGCTGCTATTTTGAGCCCCTTCACAGCTGGAACAAATTGAAAAGGGGAGAAATTATGATAGTCTATTCTAACTGTATAGTACAGTCATAATCTGGGATTAGTGCTCTCTTATGGCAGATGCACAATTGTGGGCTCTTGTGATATGATCAACACCCCCTAACATCATCCCAAGAGGACTCTCACAGTTCTTTGACTTGGATGAAGACACCGCCTCGGTTGGCCGCCATCAATCCCCCCCATCCTCCTGACTCCCAGGCTGTCCACACCTGTGTTGGGTCCTCTTGGCAGTCCAGACCATCCTCTGTTTTTGATTCAACGTGTGTATCAGTAAGAATACTTTTCGCTGTAACCAGTGATGTACAAGAAAATGTTTAACAACCAGGTTTCCGGGATTGGGGGGTGGGATTCCCTAATTCAGAGCACTTGCTAATTTCCGAATTTTAAATAGTCCCATGATGTCCAATTCCAAGCTAGCAAGATGACATCACTGAATACAGAGTTGGGAAGAGATGCCCAATCAGCTCTGGTGAGCTGGCTCCAGCACTTACTTTAGTAAGTGACAAATCAAACTGGCTTACACTGTAAAGGAATATATTGGTTTAACTGGAAATCTGGGGGTGGGGTGAGAATTTGGGCTTGCTTATTAGTTAGTTCGTGGAATTCATAAAAGACACAAGTTCTTTCTGGTTCCAGCAAGAATGTCGTTTTAATTCTGAGGTGCTGCTCTTGACTTGAGTAGAGTCAACTCCTTCGGAATCTTTTCTTGGTCTGAGCTTTGGAACTTTCAAGTGACTTAGCATCAAATACCTTATAAGCAGATTTTTCTTTAGAATTTAATTTCTCTCTTCCTCTCTTAGTATGATTTTCAGGTGAAAAGAAAAGTTGTGCCAAATGATGTGTGAAGTCCTATCAGCTTTCAAAGAGTTATGACCTGTTCCCACAACTTGTTTCCACATATCCTTGTTTCTATGTACTCTTTTCCATGATGATCTCATCCTCTCACATGGTTTCAATGATCATCTCTGTGTATTGTAGATAATTCGCAAATACGTAACTCTAGCTCTGAAATCTCTTCATCCCTCCAATACCTACATTTCCAAATGCCCAATCAACATTTTTTACATAGGCATCTCAGTGACTTCAAATTCAACCTCTCTAATCCAACTAAATCACTTTTCCCTTGTCCTTTCCAAATAAATAAACAAACAAGAGCTAAACTTTTCCTGAAGGTGTCAGTCACTGTTATGGGCACCACTACTCTCCAAGGAATAGAAATTGACTTATCTTTTGGTAATCAGGGATGACGCTGAGGTCAAACTCTGATTTAAGAAACTAGATGGCTGATAGTTTAATTCACTGAGATGGGGAAGAATGGAGGATAAAGTGGTTTGTGAAGATAAGGGTTGGAGGAGAAGGAGTGGAGCAGAGGGGAGGAGCTTCGTCTTGGACATACGAAATTCAAAGTGTGATTGTGATGTCCGAGAGACGGTGTCTGGGGACAATGATGCTCATTGGTCTGGTACTCAGGAGAGAGATCTGGGCTGGAAAGAAAGTTGCCGTTGATGATATTCATGTGGAAGAGCACACCCAGGTAGAGCAGGCAGAGTGAGAACAGAAAAAAAGCTAAGCTGGAGCCCGTGAGTAGGGTATTGAAGGAAGGACAAGGGGGAAAAGATCCTGAAAATTGGACTTAAAAGAACCAGAGACGTCAGGAGAAAGCCAAGAAAATGAAGTGTTATTGAAGTCAAGAGAAGAGAATGTTCGAGGGAAAGTTACATTCTAGAGAGTCAAGTCCTGCTGAAATCTGACACAGGGTAAGGCCTGGGAAGTGTTCTCTGGATTGGCCATAAAGAGCGTGTGGGAGATCTTCCAAATGCATTTTCAGGGCTGTGTTGGGTACAGCAGCCAGCATGAGGTGAGTGGGAAGTGAGGACATGGATGACTATTCAACAAACGGTGTTAGAAAAAGTGATAAACTTCTGGGGAGGAAGAATCAGCACAGGTGGCCAGAGTGTGAAATAAAAACAAACAAGAAATAAGTTCAAGTGCTTGTCCTCCAGGAAAATGTAAGAGAAGGCTTCATTTGAAATTCAGCCAAAAGTTCACTGGCATTTTCAGGTGTTGAAATGTGAAGAAAGTATTTTCAATACCAGAAAGGGCATGAGTAGAGTGTAACAACAGCAAAGGGGGCTATGTACAGGGGAGCTGTAGTGTTTTAGAAAAATTAGCTAAGATTAACCAAGACGGAGGAAAGAGAGGGAAACCTGGAAGTAGGAACACTGGTTAGAAAGCTCTCTTCCACTGCTCTTTTCACCGAAGTTTCAACATCTTCAAGTCCATGCTGTTTGAAAAGCATCACCGCCACCACCATAAAAGCCTCTTCCTGCGACTCCATATTTTTCTCTAGCTCTAGCCATAGTCTCTCCTGTTCACAACCAAATGTTTCAAAATGCTTTCTACCCATGCCTGCTGATCTCCTTAAAACTTTCCAGAGTAAGTTTCAAGGCCCTATTATTTACCCCAACCTCCTTCTAAATTTTATCTCCGGGTTCTTTTCCACGGAGGAAGAGGAGGGGAAGGGGATATGGATTGCTGATGGTGCAGTCACAGTACATGCACAAGGCAGGCCTCTGTGGTTCCAGCAGGCAGATCCATTCTCTTGGCTCCCCTTGGCTGCTGCCCCCTGCCCCCAACACCATTCCTCCCTCTGTTTTACGTGTCTTTGAGCTCCCATCCTCTCTCAATCTTCCGGACACTTTTTTCCGCAAGGTTGAGGTTTTAAAATGGAAGTGTAGTTGATGTACAATCTTGTGTTAGTTTCAGGTGTGTGGCAAAGTGATTCAGTTATACATATACCTATCTATTCTTTTTCATATTCTTTCCCATTATAAGTTATTACAAGATATTGAATATAACAGGTCTTTGCTGTTTATCTATTTTATATATAGTAGTGTGTATCTGTTAATCCCAAACTCCTAATTTATCTACCTTCCCCTTTCCCCTTTAGTAACCAGAAGTTTATTTTCTGTGCTGAGTCGGTTTCTGTTTTGTAAATAAGTTCATTTGTATCATTTTTTTTTAGGTTCCACATATAAGTGATATCGTGATATTTGTCTTTCTCTGATTTACTTCACTTAGTAGATAATCTCTAGGTCTATCCATGTTGCTGCAAATGGCATTATTTCATTCTTTTTTATAGCTGAGTAGTATTCCAATGTATATGTACCACATCTTCTTTATCCATTCATCTGTCCATGGACATTTAGGTTACATCCATGTTTTGGCTATTGGAAATAGTGCTTCCAGATACTTTTCAAATATTTGATCAATGCTAACATACTTTCTGTTCTCTTTGCTAAGTTTCTCCCTTTATTACAGGGTCTTGGGAGGGCTCAGTTTTATTTTTGAAAATAGTCTAAGGGAATAGAGAAATAAAAAAGAAAAAACATTTTCCCTGCCAGATTTTTATTAGCATACGTTAAAATGAATTTACATCCAAAGACAAAATTTGTCTTTAAGTTATGAGTTATAACATACTAAGTGTTCCCTCCCTAGGCCTTTGCCTCTAGCCAAATGTTCTGATCTTCCCTTTCCTTTCTCCCTCTTTCCATTCAGGACTCTGCTCATATGCCACATCCTCAGAGAGCCCTTCCTTAATGAACAGCCTATACCGGCCAGTCACTCTTCCATCACCTGTGTTTGTTGCCTTCAAAGCATTTATCATTGGGTAAAATGAGCTTGTAGGCATCTTGCCTCTCTTGTTCATGGTAGAATCTCAGGAGCCTTGAATAATGCCTGACCCACAGTAAATGTGCAATAAATATTACCTGTATAATGTATTGATTCAATGAAGTACATTCACAATGGTTGTAGTTTTTATTCTTGAAATGAGTAATATCCTTTCCTTCCTTTCTCAAAAATTAGCAGAAAATGTAGTTTAAGTAATTACTTTTAGGTCCTATTTGTGGAATTTAAGTCTTTGAAAGCTTCCATCTTCATGTCACATTTTGACTCAAGGAACATTTACTAAACAGTTAGTAAGGGCAGGTGTGGTAGAAGACACAGAGACGTAAGTGGCAGTCCCTTTGTTCTGCTGAACTCACGTGGCTCCCTGAGCCTCATCACATCAGGTGAAATGTTCTAAACTGGCCTCCGAGAGCTTCCACCGTTCCTCTCTATAATTTGACCACATAGCATTCTTCTTCAATGAAGCTCATAAATTAACCATTTCTATGCTTCTGTTGACTCCATTAGAAAATACTCTTTTTCTACATAATCAAATCTTGGCCATCCTTCAAGGATCAACTCAAAACTCTTTTCTCCATGTGCTTTTCCCCAAATCCCAGCTTTCATTGTTATTCTTCAGCTTGGAGCAATCAGAGTATACAGTCTGTCACAGAACTTCAAATTTGTATTGTTCACTCTTTCCTGTTCTAAGTCCTGACTCCCTGCTGGATTACAAGCTCCAAGAGGAGTTTACAGTAGGTACTCCCCCTAAACACTGATCCACTGAGCACCACCTGCTTAGTGCCCTGAGATAGATTTAAAGTTCAGAATCATGTTCATGAAATAGAATGGGAAAAGATCCTGAGAACTCTTTTTTTTTTTTTTTGCGGTACGCGAGCCTCTCACTGTTGTGGCCTCTACCATTGCGGAGCACAGGCTCCGGACGCGCAGGCTCCGTGGCCATGGCTCACGGGCCCAGCCTTTCTGTGGCATGTGGGATCCTCCCGGACCGGGGCATGAACCCGTGCCCCCTGCATCGGCAGGCGGGCTCTCAACCACTGTGCCACCAGGGAAGCCCAGATCTTGAGAACTCTTCCAGAAAATCCTATTCTGTTCCCCACCCAAGCTAACAAAAACTCTTTGCCATGGTCATAAAAGTTTTTTCTTCCATTAAAGACAAACATGTTACATTTGGGATGATCCGGTGGCCCCATATGTTCCCCAACTCTCTCCTTCTCCCATCCTCCAACATCCAGTGTCCCTATGACCAAGATGATAGAATCTTTGGAAGGATGAAAGTGACGAGGTGGAGGAAGGGTGAGGAGGAAATGTGATGGTTTGTATATTTTTTCATTTAGAGAAATGTGGAGGTGAATTAATTCGTCCACTCTGTGCCTAACTTCTGAAAAATATTTCAGTGGGAAGAGAAATGGGATTGCAACCCCTCTTGTCTTTCACAAGTCAAGCACTGAATCCTGTGTGTGTCTGTGTGTTTTCTGAAGAAATGGATAAACATTGTATTCTTAAAAGCAAACAGTGTACAGCAGGACAAAATTTTAAAAAGATATTTAAATAGGCCTAAGGAGAAAATGGACAGGTTACTGTGAATTAAATTTTCTCATATCAACATATTAAGTTGTAGTAACACAACCTCTCCAAACTGGTCTATTTATGGACCAATTCAGGAATGCTCTGATTTGGCCCCAACTATCCAGTTCCTCAAATGTCTGACACTGATTCCACAGTCCACCCTCTGTGATACTGGAAGAACTGGACACAAGAGTTTCATTTGGAATTTTATGTCCAGTTAATCCTACCCAACTTCACATCCCTGTCATGCTGGGTCACTGCCCAGATGACAAACCCTTGTGGTCATCTATCTTCTTCCTTACTTCATCCCAAACTGCTCTGGTTTTCTCTCTTCCTACACAACTTTCGAACAGGACAATCCTTGATTGTTGGGGGAGGGGCGGGAGGGGAGGCTAAGAACAAAGGTTCTTCACTCTCACTTTTGAAAGAGCTAAGGTTCTTTTCAATTATGTTACCCTCTATGTTTATTTTTTAAAATATTTTATTGTCACTATGATTAAATAGATAACCATGTGTTGTTTCTAAGGCACCCATGACTATCTTAACCATGTCCAATTTTCCTCTGACAAGTTTTTTCATTTTTGCCTTCCAAAAATGGAATCCTAAATATAGAAAAAATAAAATTCTCAAGCTATTTTTTATACCTCAAACTATTTGAGATTTCCCAGATGGCCCCTAAAAAATTACAAACATTGGTTCTTTTACAGTATAAAAAGAAAGGTGCTGGAAATAACTAGGTTTGTTTGATGAGTTACATGGGAAGAGCTGTCAAATCACGAGAGACACTCAACCATTCTTAGGTTAACTTTGTATAGGTAAAATTTTATTAATATAAATGTATCAGAAATTGTATGCTTTATGGGAAATCCTTGGTTAAGTTGTCAGTATCGTCACTGTCCACAATATATTTTAACCTTCAGGGATAACACCTATCAAAACTCTAGGAAATAGCTGTGTCATGTGGTCCTGTTTATCAGAGTCCTGCTACTGCTTTGCCTGATGACCTGATTATCCTCATTCCTACTCTCGTTGTCCTGGATTTATTTTAGCTGCTTCAACCCCCATCTACATGCTAATACTCCTCTAATTTATATCTTTCTCATGTTTAGACATTGTGCTCATGTATCTTAATTTAAACCAAATCAATTGTTAAAATGTTACTCACCATGTTTACAGGTCAGAGATTCTAATAATCTGCACTTTCCATGACATTTATAAGCCTTGGTTTATTTAAAATTTATTTTATGTTACAATTGATTTTATTAGTAAAGTTTTAAAAAGTTTTAATCTGTGTTAGCTCAGGGACTGACAGACGGATAATTATCCTATGAAAGCTGTACTGCAAATTCAAGGAGATCTTCAAGATATTTACTCGTGAAGCATTGCACGTATGTTTTATAAGTGACAGTCAATGAACACACTAATGGTTAGGATAGATGTTTCATTTATATAGGAAATATTTTATTTCTGAGAGACTTTGCAACATTCGCAATATGGTATAGCAGGTGTTACCTATCATTAGTCCAAAAGTCTAAAATAAAAGGTATATTGCAGTAATGTTACTATCATCAATATTATCATCATAACCACAACACATGCAGCTGGAATATCTAAAAAAATTTCTTCTGTTTTGAGAGAGAAGATAGTTGGGGGGAAAAAGGAGGAACAAGTAAAAGTAGAGTTAAAGAAGCAGGGAGATCAGTGAAAATACCAAATTGAGAACATCTGGAAGGTACCAAGAAGTTAGGAAGATACATACAGAGAGACAGAGACAGAGAGAAAAAAAGAAAGTGAGAGACACTCAGAAAGAGGATCAGAGCACACTTTCCAGGCAAAGCCTCTTACATTACACAGGACAGGAATCTGGTTCAGAATTATGAGGTCCAGGAATCAGAAATCCACCAGGCCAATAAGGTCTTGTCAAAACGAACAAGTATAAAATGAATCGGAAGGAAAATCTGTCCATCTTCCTAGTTTGTATTAAGTACAATATTTTTGTCACCACATTTTCCCCAACATATTGAAAAAAATCAAATAATAAAGTGTTTAATAAACAGTTTCAGATGCTAAAAACTTAATATTTGTGTCACATGTAAAACTATACAAAGCAAGTAATAACAGACTAGACATCTATACAGTGCCGTTTACAAAGGCCAAAGTATCCTTCAGAGCTTAAGTTTACCTTGATCAATGGAAGCTTCTCCAAACTTTACTATACACAAGTCCCTCTAAACTTGCCTGTAGTTTTGAAAATAGGCTTATTGGAACTAATGTGAACTACTACTTGGGAAATGGGTTATTATGTACATTAAAAAGTCTCAATTTTTGAGAGACATTTTTAAGAAATGTATTATTCTACTAAAACTTGTTCTGGAATTGCTCTGCTTTTCTCCCTAAAAGTATATGCCAGTCACTAAATTCGTCAGCATTGACATTTTTACCACACAATAAAAATAATATTAGTCATCACTTACTGAGCACTTACTACGTGGCTGGTATTATTCTAAACATTTCACATGTTCTAGCTCATTTAATTCTCACAAAAGCCAACATGTTTGGTATTATTATCCCCATTTTACAGATGTGGAAACCAAGAGACAAGCTAAATAATTTGCCTCCAGTTACACAGCTTCTGGTAAATAACTGGGTTTTTGCTCCTGCTATAACCTATGCCTACAATATCTATTTTAGCATTTCTGCCCATCAATATCCCACTTATTTCCAAGGTCTAGTTCAAAAACCAATATCCTCAGTTATGTTTTTCCGACACCTCCACCGTTGTTCCCATGCCCAGGAGAATGAATTATCCCCTCTTCTCCCATCTTCCAGCACTTTGACATTCTTATAGCCTAACTTTGTCTTTACACTTTTGCTTTCCTCTAATACAGCATCCAGTAAAGCACAGAGCAGATGCTTTCCAAATGCTGCATAACATTATTTAATAAACTCTGTACAAACCCCTTCCAACTACATATAATTTATTTTTCCTCAAACCACCACATTTAGCACTTCTCTTATACAATTTAACCCCTTTTCTACTATTTTAATCCCTTACCCTTGTCCAGTCTCTTCTACAATTTATAAATTCCTTCATGTTATGGGGCCTTATTTGATTTACAACACATGAAATCTGCGTACAAGGAATGTACTTGGAAAATATCTGTTGAAGTGAATGGATGGGAATGACATCTGCCCCTCTAAGAGCATTCACAGCCCTAAAGAGGTATATTTTAAAGACTCCATTCCTTAATTATATCCCACAGGTTGGATTCTTAACAACTTTATGCTCTGCTTTGCTGGATAATTACATGTATGTTATAATTCTGCCCTTTCTGCTTTAGATGAGAGCCGTGCTACGAGGTTCTATGGACATAAGAATTTTGACGTCAGTTAGTAATGTGGTGACCAGAGGCCATCTGAAACAGGAAACCCAGGAGTCCCAGAAAGTAGAAAGTGGGAACCTGGCCTGAGAAGCTCACTCTTCGTTTAATAAAAGAGGTTAATAAGTGCATAAGACTAAGAATGTAGGAAACCCTGAGAATGACAAGATAGGACCCTAACAAGGGCAGGTAGATAGGGCTCTTCCAAGAGTATGGCACCCAGGAGATTAAGGAAAGGGATCAGAAACCACTCCCCTCCCAGTTTGGGAGCTATGGAAGTACCCACGACCAGCAATTCATCCAAGGCAGAGTGGACTTGGTGTCTTCAAATTCTAGAGCTATGAGAACTGACCAGCAGGGCTTGGCAGAGCCAGAGAAATGTGTTAGCTCCCACGAAGGCCAGATTCTTTATCTTGTGCTCTGTTTAGCTGGATAGGGCTTGTACCACAGAATCCCTTTTGTTGTAGTAGAGTTGACTACTCTGTCCCTTTGCTGGGATTTAGAAAGGATGGGACATGATTGTTGATCTAAGTTGGTTTCAAAGATTTGGTTGAAGGGGAAGGATTCTATTGTCCCTTAGATGTTGGCCTTGCAAAGTTCAGAGGGGACGGGCCAGCCTCTGTCCTGATGCCTTGCGTATCTTTAACGCACAGCCCCTGGCAATACCCCCCAGTTGATTCTCCAGAGTTGCCCCAGGATACTCTCACTCTATCTCAATTACCTTTCCACCTGGCAGCTCCAGGCTTTGAGATTAGCATGGAAACATTGTCCTCTTTTCTTTTTTCCTGGGCTTCATTCCAAGGTACACTTGGCTGTGCATGTGGAACCTTCTTCTGGTCATAAAACATATTGGGAAAATCGGTGTTGGGAGAATATCTTTCTTGCAAGGTGGAACAACTGTCTTTAGATGGCAAGGAAGTCTATAAAAGGTCTATATATCTTGCAGTTAAGGAGTTTTTCCAAGACAATTTGGAATTAAAACAGACTATCGCAGTTTGATTTTCTGTGTGACAGTGGTCTTCAAAGAAAGGAATATGTCTTTTCTATACTCTGTGTAAGATTTCTGGCAGCCTGTGTCTATACCTCACAGTGCTATAAGTTTTTTCAGTGCCATAATTAAAAATGGATTTAAAAATAGTTTATCCAAATTAATACACGCACACTGTTTTAAAACAAGCAGCATTAAAACTTTTTGATTAAAAATCAGCAGTTGGGGCTTCCCTGGTGACGCAGTGGTTGAGAGTCCATCTGCCGATGCAGGGGACACAGGTTCCTGCCCTGGTCCGGGAAGATCCCACATGCCGCAGAGCGGCCAGGCCTGTGAGCCATGGCCGCTGAGTCTGCGCGTCCGGAGCCTGTGCTCTGCAACGGGAGAGGCCACAGCAGTGAGAGGCCCGTGTATGGCAAAAAAAAAAAAAATCAGCAGTTGGGTAAACCACCTCTCCCTATCACTGCCCCCTCTCAAAAACTTTCAATTTCTTTAACGGTCTTCTGGGTTTTACCATCACGTTTTAAAATTGTAACATCTCTTATCTTGATTTATTTCAACTTTAGCCAATATTTGTTGTTGAGATTATTTAACTCTCTTACAAGTCTTGCCCCCTTAGCCACTTCCCCTTGCCCCTTCTCCCAAGCTTCTCCCAGCTGTATCACAATTTCGAAAATTAAATGATTAGTTCACGACTGCACTATTGTAGCTATGTAAACACTGCTGAGTCAAACATTATAGTCTGATGTGTTTTCTTTTTTGTATAATAGCTCTTTAGTTTTCCTCCCCCTTTTTTGGTAGTTTCTTGTTTGTCTATTCAACTGCCCCATGAAATATGTAAAATACTTATTAAATTATCCAAATACCTACATCAGATATTTATCAATTTTACATCTGCTCCCTGAAACTCATACACAAATCTTCATTCCTGAGTCTTCTTTTGCCCTGTTCCAGTTTTTATGAATTACTTTCTAGTCCTGAGTTGAGATTTCATCCTGGTTCTTCCTTCTTCTGTTTTCCTGTGTTGGACCCCTAGTTTCCTGGGTCATATAACTTCTTTCTTGGATTATTTCCTCATTTTCTAAAGCATATTCTCCAGTACATTCCTAAGAAAGGGTGCAGGGGTGGTTATTTTTCTGAGCCCTAGCATATCTAAAAATATCTTTTGCTCTCATACTTCAATGGTAGTTGGGCCAAGTATAGAACTTTTGGCCTAACATCTTTTTTTTCTCAGATTTTGAAGATATTGATTCATTGTCTTATAGCTTTCAGTGTTACAAATGAAAGGTGAGATGCCATGCCATTGATTTTATACATATATCTCCACATACATACATATATACACATATATGTTCATATTTGTACATATGTTCACATGTATGTATGTTCAGGGTGTTTAAGTATTAAGAATTTTATATCTATAATTTTGGTCTTCTTTAATTTGAAGATGTTTTGAAATAAATTTTGAAAAAAAATTGTTATTCAGAGTGTTCTGTGGAGCTGTCGTTCTGGAAGCTCATGTACTTTAGCCATAGAAAATTTTCTTTCTATTTCTATTTTACCTTCCTCTACTCCATATTCTCTGCTCTTTCTTTCTAGAAACCTTATTGTTGAAATTCCTGGTTGATCTTCCAATTTTACCTTATCTCTACTGGATTACAACTCTTTGCCTTTTTGTTTCATTTTTCTGGGATAGTTCCTTTGATTTAGTTGTAATCATATTTTTATTCGGGGGTGCTCTTTATTTCTTCACAGCAGCAGCTTGGTCTGCTATGAAAATATCAAGATGCAATATTTTCTCTTATCTCTCTGAGGATACTAATAAAATATGTTTAATTTGACCTTTTCTTCTATTTCTTATATTGTGTCTTTTCCTTCCAAGTTTTGTTTTGTTTTTTGGGGTTTTGTGTGTGTGTGTGTGTGTGTGTGTGGTTTGTTTCCATTACTGTGTTTAATGCTTTACTGTGTAAAGCCTGTGGAGGCTTTACACAGATGTTTGGTGGTCTGTGGCTGACCATGCATATTTTTCTAACAGCTTTGTTGATATATACTTCACATACCATAGAATTCACCCATTTAAAGTGTACACTTCAATGTTTTGTAGTATATTCACAGAGTGGTGCAGCCATTACCACAATAAAGTTTAGAATATTTTCATCACCCCAGAAAGAAACCCTAGATCCATTAGTAATCATTCCCCATTTCCCCTTAACCAATCTCTCCCCTCCCTGCTCCTGAGCCAGCTCTAGGAAGTCACTAATTTACTTTCCATTTCTATATATTTGTCTATCTGGGGCATTTCATATAAGTGGACTCAAAATATGTGGTCTTTTGTGACTGTCTTCTTTTACTTATGACATTTTCAAGATTCATCCAATGTTGCAGCATGTATTAAAACATCATTCCTTTTTATTGCTGAATAATATTCCATTGTAAGGATATACCATAATGTGTTTATCCATTCATCAGTTTAGGGACATTTGAGTTGTTTCCACTTTTTTCCAATTATGAATAATGCTGGTATAAACATTCCTGTACAAGTTTTTATGTGAGCATATATCTTCATTTCTCTAGGGTTTATATCTAGGAGTAGAATTGCTGGATTATATGATAATTCTATGTGTAAATTTTTAAGGAACTGCCAGAAAAGATTTCCAAAGTGATGTGCCATTTTACATTCCTACCAGCAATGTATAAAGGTTTCCATTTCTCTACATATCTCCCAACTGTTCTTATTATCTGTCCTTTTGATTACAGTCATCTTAGTGGATATGATGTGGTATCTTATTGTTTTGATTTTCATTTCTCTAAAGGCTAATGATATTGAGCATCTTTTCATGTACTTCCTGAATATGTGTATATTTTCTTTAGAGAAGTATCTCCAGATAATTTGTCCATTTTTAATTACATTATTTATCCTTTTATTATTGAGTTTTTTTTTTTTTTTTTTTGCGGTATGCAGGCCTCTCACTGTTGTGGCCTCCCCCGTTGCGGAGCACAGGCTCCGGATGCGCAGGCCCAGCGGCCATGGCTCACGGGCCCAGCCGCTCCGCGGCATATGGGATCCTCCCAGACCGGGGCACGAACCCGTATCCCCTGCATCGGCAGGCGGACTCTCAACCACTGCGCCACCAGGGAGGCCCTATTATTGAGTTGTTTTTTTTTTTTTTTTTTTGTGGTATGCGGGCCTCTCACTGCTGTGGCCTCTCCCGTTGCGGAGCACAGGCTCCGGATGCACAGGCTCAGCGGCCATGGCTCACGGGCCCAGCCGCTCCGCGGCATGTGGGATCTTCCTGGACAGGGGCACGAACCCGCGTCCCCTGCATCGGCAGGCAGACTCTCAACCACTGCACCACCAGGGAAGCCCCTGAGTTTTTTTTTTAATGTATTCTGGATGTAAGTCTCTTATCAGATACATGATTTGCAAGTTTTTTTTCTCCCATTCTGGGTTTTAAATTTTAATGAAGTCCAATTTATCTATTTTTGTTTCTTTGTGGCTTGTGTTTTTGGGGTCATATATAAGCAGGCTTTGTCTAACCCATGGTCATAAAGATTTAATCCTATATTTTCTTCTATAAGTTTTATAGTTTTAGTTCTTACATTTGGGCCTATGATTCATTTTGAGGTTTTTTGGTATGAAAAAGCAGTCCAACTTCATTTTTCGCATGTGGATATCCAATTGACTCAGTCCCATTTGCTGAAAAGACTTGTTCATCCATATCGAAAAGTGAAATACTAAAAGACTAATTGGAAGTGCTGTGTGCCTGAAAGGGATTAATCAACTGGTAGGCTTTACTCTAGGGTTATTGGGCAGTGAGTTAGCCTTTTCCCTGAGCTTCCTAGATAGCTAATATGCAAATATATATCACTCTCTCCTTAACCCTGCACCTTACCTGTTGCACATGTTGCTTTCATGTCCAGAACATCTCTTGCTTAATTCCTCCAAAGAATTAGCCTGTGATCACTTAGAGAGCGGTGATGGATAGTGGTTAGCAGAAGGTTGTCACTTGTCCAGTGTGGGTTGGAACAGATTATCTGTGGGTATTCAACCACTTCCAATTCAGACTTCCAACTTATTCCCCTGATTTTAAACTTTTGCTATATTCACACCTTGGTGCATCCAAGTTCTGAGACTTTATTAGTTTCAGTGCAGCAAATTGGCTTATTTCTCATCAGTGCCCCTTTCAACAGGCACTGCAGTGTTATCTTCTTCCACTCTAAGTCACTTACCATACCTCTTTTTCACCTTATCACCTGAAAGTCTATTGAAATCTTCTGTCTGCTGATGATTCATCTCCCTTTCTTGCTTTGCTCATTCATCATTTTAATGGTGTTCAGGAGCAAAAGAAGATAACCATTGATAACTATGCCACGTTAAGCAGGAAGTTTCTCTTCAGTTCTTACTGTGCACAACTTTCAAAAGAGCTTCATTTCAAATCAGAATACTGCTAGTTTCAGTAGGGGAATCTAATTTAACAAATGTAAATTTACAGTTAAAGAAAGTAAGAGAGAGTCATCTTTCTAAATGACAGTCCATAGTCCATATTAGATATCATCCACTGACAAGTGTAACCTCCCTTGATGGCAGCATCATGTCTCTTTGTTCCACCATTGAGTTCTCAGAGTTTAGCACAATTTTTAATGCATAGGGAGCTCTCTGTAAATGCTTTGTAAATGGATGGACAGATTAAGGAGCAGCCATATGACACTGATAAAATGTTTCCAACTACGATGAGTAGCCTCCTGTTACATAGTAATTTTTTTCAGCACTTACAGCACTGAATTTGACTGACTTTTACATCCTGACTTGGGGAAGTAGATGAACTATATTAATTTCTCAACTATAGCTCCAAAGCTAAACTGTATTTTGCTTATATGCAAGTCAGCACAGACTGATGAGGTAAAAGAATTTACTCCTAGTTCAAAGAAATCTTACTTCAAAGCAAATTAAACTTTTAAATCAATCTTCCCACATTCTTCCTCCCACCAGTTCCAGAAGATAGAGTGTTATTTTTCACCAACATGACTTAAATTGAATTAATAAATTCAATCCATTTTGATGGTTAAAAGGTAATTAAATTTATAACAGGATGTTAGTATTACCATGTTGTTTCAAACTTATCTTTTTAAGCCTATTGAAACACATAGGAGATGAAATGAATATTCCTTTAGAGTGAGCTTTTGTTTCGTTTTATTGTGAAAATTCTAAAGAGATATTTAGCTTCATACCACCTAGAGATATTTGTTCTGAGTCTAATATTCTTCTTGTATAAGGTCACCAAAACACCATGGTAGCTGAATAAAATAATAAGCTATTTGAAGTTGAAGAAGCAGGAGAAAAATAGGCAGAGAATATTATAATATTATACGGTTATAATTTTATATGGTTTTACTCACAATTTTTACTACACCTAAATTTAATCTTAATAAACTCTGGAAATGCAAAATGCAAAATAGGAGGTGTTAGTGATTTGGCTTCTCAAACTGTTTAGCTTGCTGAGGAAGTTGCAGGTAACTTTTAGATACAGCACATCTAAATTGTTCAGTTGGTCTCAAACCATTGCCTGTGTCTTGGACTGCTGCCTAGCAATTTCTTTAGGTTTGCTGGAAGGTGTTGTTTCTTGTCTTTTTAAGAACAGTTGAGACACAGTCAAGAAAATAACATTTTTCCATTATTTTGAAAAAATATAGAAGCAAAGTGTTTTTCCTTCTAAAATGGAAAAAAGGGTTGTTTGATCTCAATCAAGGTATACTTGATAATTATAATACAACCTATTTTGTTTTTGTTCTTGTTTTTTGGGCTTAAATCCCTTTATAACTACTGGAACATATTGTCTTCATTATCATTAATTAGGTATTTAAAAATTAATGAGCATAATTTTTTTAAATCTCAAATAATAACAATTTGAAAAGTCATTTACTTACTTTGCTTACACTATGATTATGTAAATATTTTGCTGGTAAAACCAAATACTGGAGTTACAGAGAGGTAAAAATATTATTGTCATTTATATTTTTCTAAAGAGAACCTTTCACAAGCCCCAGCCTGATGGGTTCTCTTTTAATTTTGTTCTAGAGTCTTTTATTTCTGCGTCATACTCAATTGTTGATGTTCCTTGCATCTCACGTCCTCCTGTTTTTTAGAATCATTTTGAATGTTTGTATGCCCCCCAAATTCATATGTTGAAACCTAATCCCCAATATGATGGCATTTGGAGGTGGGGCCTTTGGGAGGTGATTAGGTCATGAAGGTGGAGCCCTCATGAATGGGATTAGTGCACTTATAAAAGGGGCTCCAGAGAGGTGTCTCACCCTTTCTGCCACATAAGGATGCAGAAAGAAGTGACTACGTAAGAACCAGGAAGTGGGCTCACCAGTCACTGAATGTGCCAGTACCTTGGTCTCGGACTTGGCCTCCAGAACTGTGAGAAATGAATGTCTGTTATTTATAAACCACCCAGTCAATGGAATTCTGTTATAGCAGTCCAAACTAAGACACATTTTATATTTTGTTGGTTTGTCTGTTTAAATAGCAATGGACACTAGACTTTCTGAATTCTTGCATGTCCAAAAATGTCTTAATTTTCCATGACCATTTGATTAATATTTGTCTGGGTACAGAAGTCTAAATCCAAACTTTAGAATTTATAAACAATTATACTATTGCTATATATGAAAAATCTGATACTAATCCGATTCACAGTACCCTGTAGCTAGTTATTTTTTCTTTGGAGGTTTTTAAGGTTTCTCTTTATCCCAGAGTTCTAAAATTTCTTAAATATGTGTCTAGATATATATATTTTAAGTTATTATTGTTGCCACTTAATAGGGTCTTTTGAATCTTTCTTCATCTCCGTACATTTCTACTCTTGTTTCTCAATTATGTCCTTCCTTTTATTCATCCTATTTGCTTCTTTTGGAACTCAAATTAGGTGGCTATTGGACTTCCTAAATATATCTTCCACATCTCTCAACTTATCTTTTGCTTTTAAAATAGACAATGCAGAATACTAGTTAAGAGCAAGGTCTTTGGAGTCAAATTCATTGGATTTGAATTTCAGCTCTACCACCTTATTAGCTATGTGACTGGGTATGTTTCTTAACCTCTCTCTGTGTATAATAATAGTTCTCAGCTCAGAGAGTTGTTATGAAAATTAACTATGTTATCATAACTAAAGCACTTAGAACAGTTTGGCACATATTAAGTGCTACTATTATTTCCTCATTGACTCTTTGCTCATATATTCTAAAGAGCTCCTTGAATTTACCTTCCATATCATCAACTTTCCTAGGTGTCTAGTTCATTATCCAGACCACTTGTTAATTTTTTTTCATTTGGGCAATGGTACTTTTAATGGCAATAAAGTCTCTCCCATTTTCTGATTGTTCTATTTTCATAGCAGCCAGTTCTCATTTTTGGCTGAAAAAATCTTTTAAATATTTTTTTAAAGTGTCTTTAAAAAATTTTTTTAAATTTAAATATAGTTGATTTACAGTGTTGTGTTAGTTTTGGGTGTACAGCAAAGTGATTCAGTTTTATATATATATATATATACATATATATATATATATATATATATATATATACATATATATATATATATATATATTTGTTTTTCAGATTCTTTTCCATTATAGGTTATTACAAGATATTAAGTATAGTTCCCTGTGCTATACAGCAGGTCTTTGTTGGTTATCCATTTTATATATAGCAGTGTGTATATTTTAATCCCAAGCGAAGTGTAAGTTCTTGTTTGTTCACCAAGTTATGTCCTTTTCCTTAGAGTTAGTATTTCTTTTGTTTATCTTTGTGTTTCTCTTCCATGGTGTTGATTTTCCTTAAATGCCTAGTAACCCTTGATTTCGTCTTTATGATTATGATTATTGATCAGTACACATGCTGAGTTTGTTTTCCTGCATAGCTGTGTTCAGTCTGGCTCTATATCAGTCAGAGTTCAAATAGGAAAACAGCAACCACACTAGGTATTTCAAACATTAATACAGATCAAATTTAACACAGAGATTCTTTACAAGATTGTTGGAAATTCTGGAGATGCAAAAGATGGTAAGAAGAAGTTACTCAAAGATTAATAACTATAGGAGACTGCTACCATCTCTGTGCTAAAGAGGAAAAACTTTACCCAAGGGCCAGGTCAGATGTGCTGATAGGGCTCTTGCTACTGGAGCCCAGCTGCTTGAGTAGGAACCCAGTAATTTGATCTAAATTTTTGGCACTTGTGTCTACAAACTTAAATGACTTCAGGGACTTGGCAAGCCCTATAATAGATGGAGCAGGTGGGCCAGTGGGCATGAAACAGCAAGGGTGGTACTGTGCTTAGCTGGAGAATGCACACCCAGCCAAAAAGCATTTGCATATAACTTTTACAAAATATTTTGCTGTCTAACATGAGTTTGCTATTATTTGTGGAGCTGAATATTAGCAACTTGTATCTTACTTTATTATTTTGTTATAATCATATATATATCTCATTTTGGATCATACTGTTCTAAACATTCAGTTGTTTTTTATTCAGTGCCTCTGAGGGTATAGGAAAATGATTCTGTTCCTTTAAATACTTTAGAGTCTGTTTTTTGTAGCCCTGACAAACATGAGCTGAAGTATCGTTATGATTTGGATGCTTTCCAGATATGAATATCACTTTTCAGACCATAAAAGGAGTGAAAGGATCCTTGGCAAATGGACTAGAACTGACTGAGCCTCAGAAGAACTGGCTTTATGCTGATTGACACAGTGCAAAAAGGAAACAACAGAAAGCAAAGTGGACCTTGAATTGCTTGAATTTTTGATTCAAGCACTTTGATTCAATGATTGCTTGAATTTTTCCACACACTATTACATTTATGGGGAAAAAACTCCCACCAAGACCAAGAAATTATCTTCAATACTAAGAGAAAGGAACCAAGAGGTTTTTATGTCAGATGCATGCCAGGCACTGTACATGTGTCATTTTGTTTTTCTCAAATCAACTGCATAAGGCAGGCATGTTAGCCCATGTTACAGATGGCAATCTGAGGCTTAGAGAATTTAAGTCCCTCGACCAAACAGCTCTTAAGGGACAGTACTTCTATTCAAACAAATCTGTTTGATTTCAACACTCAGGTTCTTTCCTCTACACCATATCATCTCTTTATGAAGTCAGAAGTTGGTGAGACATCTCAGAAGACCCTGGGGGAAGTTTTCAACAAAGGAGCACTTTTGAGAGTTGTCAATTTCCCTCCACAATATGTTGAAAAAAATGTTATAAGTTTTAGATATTTTACTGGTTAGTTTGCAAGCAGAGCAATAAATGGGTAGAATTATCCAACTTCACCTCCACTTAGACAGCTGTTGAGCCATCAGGCATTGAAGATCACCTGGCAGTCTTTGCCCCATTCCACAAATAAAGCAGTGATGACTCATGCACACAGAGTTGGTATTAAACCCACTTGCTCACATACGCACCCTGAGCTGTGGTCCCCAGTGACTTACCGTGTTTCTGAATGTCGACATCCAGCCACATCTAAAACCCCAGCTAGGAATAGAAGGGGACTTAGAAACCAGACACCACTCACTACTTCCAGAAACCTCACAGCAGCATAATGGAAAAACCAGATTAGGGCTTCAATAGGCAGCTGAAAGATTAAGTTCTGGGATGGCAGCATGAACCAACATGAAACGTAATTGATCAAGGGGCAATTGATCCTGTGACTTGACGTAAATGAGAGGCCCCTGGAAGCCTGGCAGTTCACGAGCACTGTCTGGTGGTATTCATTCCAATTTAAGAGCAAAATGTTGATGTGCTTATGAGCATATAATGGGCACTGCCTAATACCACAAATTGCCACTTAGTGTTAACCTTGGGCTTTAGTCTTTCTGTGTGCTCTGTGATCCCTTAATATGTTAATTAGACCAGAACTGGCTGTGAAGGAGGTAAGTTAGTGCTGCCTTCTGCATCTACTCATAAGAGACTGGAAGTCAGTGACCACTGCCCTAAGAAGACCACAGCTCGACTTTTCCTTTGCCACCTATTGTCTTGAAATAGTTGCACCTAGAAAGCCCTTCACAGTTCCTAATATTAACTAAAAAGATCCTAAATGGCTTCCCAACATCCTCTCTAATCCAGTGGTCTTCAAACTTTGGCCTGTATCAGAATCCACAGATTACGGGGCCTCCTGTTCACCAAATCTAGGGTGAAGCCTCCAACTGTGCATTTCTAGAAAGTTCCTGTGTGACATTGATGCTACTGTACTTTGAGCACTCCTGTTCTAACTGGATACGCCCAAGCCACCCTAGAACACAAGACTCAGGCAAGTCTTCAAAGATCTAGCCTTGCAGAAGCCCAGCATGGAGACTCAAGGCTTTGTGAAAAGAAACAATTTGGAAAAACCAAACTCTGGTTTTTCCCTTAAATGGAGGAAATCCACAGTGACCTTCTAATTTAGTGGCTCTCAGAGTGTGGTTCCCCAGCCAGAAGTATCAGCATCCCCATGGAACTTGTTAGGAATGCAGATTCTCAGGCCCCACCCAGACCAGCTGAATCCGATATTCTACAGGAAGAGCCCAGCAACCTGTGTTTTATACACACACCCCTGCCTGCCCCACATTCTCTATGAGAAGGAGTGGCATTTTTCTTTTTAATTGAAATTTTATTGTGATAATTGTAGATTTACCTGCAGATGTAAGAAATAATAGAGGGAGATTCTTTGTATTCTTTTTCCAGCAGAAAGAAGACACTTTGCAAATATGTCATAACCAGTAATATTTCTTTAACATCTTTATTAGAGTATAATTGCTTTACAAATGTGTGTTAGTTTCTGCTGTATAACAAAGTGAATCAGCTATATATATACATACATCCCCATATCTCCTCCCTCTTGCATCTCCCTCCCACCCTCTCTATCCCACCACTCTAGGTGGACACAAAGCACCGAGCTGATCTCCCTGTGTTATGTGGTTGCTTTCCACTAGCTATCTGTTTTATATTTGGTAGTGTATATATGTCCATGCCACTCTCTCACTTCGTCCCATCTTACCCCTCCCCTTCCCCGTGTTCTCTGGTCCATTCTCGATTTCTGCGTCTTTATTCCTGTCATGCCCCTAGATTCTTCAGAACAATATATATATATTTTTAGATTCCATATATATGTGTTAGCATACAGTATTTGTTTTTCTCTTTCTGACTTACTTCACTCTGTATGACAGACTCTGGGTCCATCCACCTCACTACAAATAACTCAATTTTGTTTCATTTATGGCTGAGTAGTATTCCACTGTATATATGTGCCACATCTTCTTTATCCATTTATCTGTCTATGGACACTTAGGTTGCATCCGTGTCCTGGCTATTGTAAATAGTGTTGCAATGAACATTGTAGTACATGACTCTTTTTTAAATTATGGTTTTCTCAGGGTATATGTCCAGTAGTGGGATTGCTGGGTTGTATGGTAGTTCTATTTTTAGTTTTTGAAGAACCTCCATACTGTTCTCCATAGTGACTGCATCAATTTACATTCCCACCAACAGTGCAAGAGGGTTCCCTTTTCTCCACACCCTCTCCAGCATTTATTGTTCGTACATTTTTTGGTGATGGCCATTCTGACCGGTGTGAGGTGATACCTCATTGTAGTTTTGATTTGCATTTCTCTAATGATTAGTGATGTGAGCATCCTTACATGTGTTTGTTGGCAATCTGTATATCTTCTTTGGAGAAATTTCTATTTAGGTCTTCTGCCCATTTTTGGATTGGGTTGTTTGTGTTTTTGATTTTGAGCTGCATGAGCTGCTTGTATATTTTGGAGATTAATCCTTTGCCAGTTGCTTCATTTGCAAATATTTTCTCCCATTCTGAGGGACAAAAGTTTATGGTTTCCTTTGCTGTGCAAAAGCTTTTAAGTTTCATTAGGTACCATTTGTTTATTATTGTTTTTATTTCCATTTCTCTAGGAGGTGGGTTAAAAAGGATCTTGCTGTGATTTATGTCATGGAGTTTTCTGCCTATGTTTTCCTCTAGGAGTTTTATAGTGTCTGGCTTTACATTTAGGTCTTTAATCCATTTTGAGTTTATTCTTCTGTATGGTGTTAGGGAATGTTCTAATTTCATTCTTTTACATGTAGCTGTCCAGTTTTCCCAGCATCACTTATTGAAGAAGCTGTGTTTTCCCCATTGTATATTCTTGCCTCCTTTATCAAAGATAATGTGACCATATGTGCAAGGGTTTATCTCCAGGCTTTCTATCCTATTCCATTTATCTATATTTCTGTTTTTGTTCCATTACCATACTGTCTTGATTACTGTAGCTTTGTAGTATAGTCTGAAGTCAGGGAGCCTGATTCCTCCAGCTCCGTTTTTC
Source organism: Mesoplodon mirus (assembly GCF_964341445.2). Lineage (NCBI taxonomy): Eukaryota > Metazoa > Chordata > Mammalia > Artiodactyla > Ziphiidae > Mesoplodon > Mesoplodon mirus. The sequence continues at coordinate 53,733,498 of NC_138987.1, read as the reverse complement.
TTTCTCAAGATTTTTTTGGCATTTTGGGGTTTTTTGTGTTTCCATACAAATTGTGAAGTTTTTTGTTCTAGTTCTGTGAAAGTTGCCACTGGTAGTTTGATATGGATTGCATTGAATCTGTAGATTGCTTTGGGTAGTATAGTCATTTTGACAATGTTGATTCTTCCAATCCAAGATCATGGTATATCTCTCCATCTGTATTTACTTTAATTTCTTTCATCAGTGTCTTATACTTTTCTGCATACAGGTCTTTTGTCTCCATAGGTAGGTTTATTCCAAGGTATTTTATTCTTTTTGTTGCAATGGTAAATTGGAGTGTTTCCTTAATTTCTCTTTCAGATTTTTCATCATTACTGTATAGGAATGCAAGAGATTTCTGTGCATTAATTTTGTATCCTGTTACTTTACTAAATTCATTGATTAGCTCTAGTAGTTTTCTAGTAGCATCTTTAGGATTCTCTATGTATACTATCATGTCATCTGCAAACAGTGACAGTTTTACTTCTTCTTTTCAATCTGGATTCCTTTTATTAATTTTTGTTCTCTGATTGCTGTTCCTAAAACTTCCAAAACTATGTTGAATAATAGTGGTGAGTGTGGGCAACCTTGTCTTGTTCCTGATCTTAGTGGAAATGGTTTCAGTTTTTCATCATGGAGAACTATGTTGGCTATGGGTTTGTCATATATGGCCTTTATTATGTTGAGGTAAGTTCACTCTATGCCTACTTTCTGGAGAGTTTTTATCATAAATAGGTGTTGATATTGTTGAAAGCTTTTTCTGCATATATTGAGATTACCATATGGTTTTATCCTTCAATTTGATAATATGGTGTAGCACATTGATTGATTTACCTATATTGAAGAATCCTTGCATTCCTGGGATAAACCCCACTTGATCATGGTGTATGATCCTTTTAATGTGCTGCTGGATTCTGCTTGCTAGTATTTGATTGAGGATTTTTGCATCTATGTTCATCAGCGATATTGCCCTGTAGTTTTCCTTTTTTGTAACATCTTTGTCTGCTTTTGGTATCAGGGCGATGGTGGCCTCGTAGAATGAGTTTGGGAGTGTTCCTCCCTCTGCCATATTTTGGAAGAGTTTGAAAAGGATAGGTGTTAGCTCTTCTCTAAATGTATGATAGAATTCGCCTGTGAAGCCATCTGGTCCTGGGCTTTTGTTTGTTGGAAGATTTTTAGTCACAATTTCAATTTCAGTGCCTGTGATTGGTCTGTTTATATTTTCTATTTCTTCCTGGTTCAGCCTCAAAAGGTTGTGCTTTTCTAAGAATTTGTCCATTTCTTCCAGGTTGTCCATTTTATTAGCATATGGTTGCTTGTAGTAATCTCTCATGATCCTTTGTATTTCTGCAGTGTCAGTTGTTTCTTCTCCTTTTTCATTTCTAATTCTGTTGATTTGAATCTTCTCCCTTTTTTTCTGGATGAGCCTGGCTAATGGTTTATCAATTTTGTTTATCTTCTCAAAGAACCACCTTTTAGTTTTATTGATCTTTGCTATCGTTTCCTTCATTTCTTTTTCATTTATTTCTTATCTGACCTTTATGATTTCTTTCCTTCTGCTAACTTTGGGGGTTTTTTGCTCTTCTTTCTCTAATTGCTTTAGGTGTAAGGTTAGGTTTTTTGATATGTTTCTTGTTTTTTGAGGTAGGATTGTATTGCTATAAACTTCCCTCTTAGAACTGCTTTTGCTGCATCGCATAGGTTTTGGGTTGTCTTTTTTTTTTTTTTTTGCGGTACGTGGGCCTCTCACTGTCGTGGCCTCTCCCGTTGTGGAGCACAGGCTCCAGACATGCAGGCTCAGCAGCCATGGCTCACGGCCCAGCCCCTCTGCGGCATGTGGGATCCTCCCGGACCGGGGCATGAACCCGTGTCCCTTGTATCGGCAGGCGGACTCTGAACCACTACACCACCAGGGAAGCCCCTGTCATGTTTTCATTGTCATTTGTTTCTAACTATTTTTTGATTTCCTCTTTGATTTCTTCAGTGATCTCTTGGTTATTTAGTAGTGTGTTTTTTAGCCTCCATGTGTTTGTGTTTCGTACTGATCTTTCCTGTAATTGATATCTAGTTTCATAGCGTTGTGGTAGAAAAAGATACTTGTTACTATTTCATTTTTCTTAAATTTACCAAGGTTTGATTTGTGACCCAAGATATGATCTATCCTGGAGAATATTCCTTGAGCACTTGAGAAGAAAGTGTAATCTGCTGTTTTTGGATGGAATGTCCTATAAATATCAATTAACTCCATCTTTTAAAATGTATCATTTAAAGTTTGTGTTTCCTTATTTATTTTCATTTTGCTTGATCTGTCCATTGGTGAAAGTGAGGTGTTAATGTCCCCTACTATTATTGTGTTACTGTTGATTTCCCCTTTTATGGCTGTTAGCATTTGCCTTATGTATTGAGGTTCTCCTACGTTGGCTGCATAAATATTTACAATTGTTATATCTTTTTCTTGGATTGATCCCTTGGCCATTATGTAATGTCTTTGTTTGTCTCTTGTAATAGTCTTTATTTTAAAGTCTATTTGGTATGATATGAGAATTACTACTCCAGCTTTCTTTTGATTTCCATTTACATGGAATATCTTTTTCCATCCCATCAGTTTCAGTCTGTATGTGTCCATAGGTCTGAAGTGGGTCTCTTGTAGACAGCATATGTATGGGTCTTGGTTTTGAGTCCATTCAGCCAGTCTATGTCTTTTTCTTGGAGCATTTAATCCATTTACATTTACAGTAGTTATCGATATGTATGACCCTGTGACCATTTTCTTAATTGTTTTGTGTTTGTTTTTGTAGGTCTTCTCCTTCTTTTGTCTTTCCTGCCTAGAGAAGTTCCTTTAGCATTTGTTGTAAAGCTGGTTTGGTGGTGCTGAATTCTCTTAGCTTTTGCTTGTCTGTAAAGATTTTAACTTGTCTGTTGAATCTGAATGAGATTCTTGCTGGGTAGAGTAATCTTGGTTGTAGGTTTTTCCCTTTCATCACTTTAAATATGTCCTGCCACTCCCTTCTGGCTTGCAGAGTTTCTACTGAAAGATCAGCTGTTAACCTTATGGGGATTCCCTTGTATGCTATTTGTTGTTTTTCGCTTGCTGCTTTTAATATATTTTCTTTGTATTCAATTTTTGATAGTTTGAATAATATGTGTCTTGGCATGTTTCTCCTTGGATTTATCCTGTATGGGACTCTCTGTGCTTCCTGGACTAGATTAACTATTTTATTTCCCACATTAGGGAAGTTTTCGACTATAATCTCTTCAAATATTTTCTCAGAGCCTTTCTTTTTCTCTTCTTCTCCTGGACCCCTATAATTCAAATGTTGGCACATTTAATGTTTTCCCAGAGGTCTCTGAGACTGTCCTCCATTCTTTTCATTCTTTTTTCTTTATTCTGCTCTGCAGTAGTTATTTCCACTCTTTTATCTTCCAGGTCACTTATCCGTTCTTCTGCATCAGTTATTCTGCCATTGATCCCTTCTAGAGAATTTTTAATTTCATTTATTGTGTTTTTCATCAGTGTTTGTTTGCTCTTTAGTTCTTCTAGGTCCTTGTTAAATGTTTCTTGTATTTTCTCCATTCTATTTCCAAGATTTTGGATCATCTTTACCATCATTACTCTGAATTCTTTTTCAGGTAGACCACCTATTTCCTCTTCATTTGTTAGGTCTGATTGGTTTTTACCTTGCTCCTTCATCTGCTGTGTGTTTTTCTGTATTCTCATTTTGCTTATCTTACCGTGTTTGGGGTCTTTTTCGCAGGCTGAAGGTTCGTAGTTCCCGTTGTTTTTGGTGTCTATCCCCAATGCATAAGGTTGGTTCAGTGGTTTGTGTAGGCTTCTTGGTGGAGGGGACTGCTGCCTGTGTTCTGGGTGGATAAGGCTGGAGCTTGTTTTTTTGGTGGGCAGTACCATATCCAGTGGTGTTTTTTGGGTGTCTGTGAACTCACTATGATTTTAGGCAGCCTCTCTGCTAATGGGTGAGTTTGTGTTCCTGTGTTGCCAGTTGTTTGCCATAGGGTGTCCAGCACTGGAGCTTGCTGGCCATTGAGTGGAGCTGGGTCTTAGTTTTGAGATGGAGATCTCTGGGAGAACTTTTGCCATTTGATATTACATGGGGCCAGGAGGTCTCTGGTGGATCAATGCCCTGAACTCGGTTCTCTCACCTCAGAGGCTCAGGCCTGACAACTGGCCAGAGCACCAAGACCCTGTCAGCCACACAGCTCAGAAGAAAAGGGAGAAAAATAAATAAATAAATAAACAAACAAAGGAAGAAAGAAAGAAAGAAAGGAAAGAAAGTTATTACAATAGAAATTTTTTTTTTAAAAATTAGAAAGTAATTAAAAAAAAGAAAGAGAAATAAAGAAGAAAGCAACCAAACAAAAAACTAACCCACCATTGATAGCAAGTGCTAAAAACTATACTAAAAAAACCCCAAAAACAGACAGTCAGAACCCTAGGACAAATGGCAAAAGCAATGCTATACAGACAAAATCACACAAAGAAGCATACACATACACACTCACAAAAAGAGAAAAAGGGAAAAAAAAAGTATATATATATAAAAAATAAAAAAGGAAGAAAGCAACCAAATCAACAAACAAATCTACCAATGATAATAAGCTCTAAATTCTAAACTAAGATAAACATAAAACCAGAGACAAATTAGATGCAGAAAGCAAACCCCAAGTCTACAGTTGCTCCCTACGTCCACCACCTCAGTTTTGGGATGATTCGTTGTCTATTCAGGTATTTCACAGATGCAGCGTACATCAAGTTGATTGTGGGGATTTAATCCACTTCTCCTGAGGCTGCTGGGAGAGATTTCCCTTTCTCTTCTTTGTTAGCACAGCTCCTGGGGTTCACCTTTGGATTTGGCCCCACCTCTATGTTTAGGTCACCTGAGGGTGTCTGTTTTTCACCAGACAGGACGGGGTTAAAGGAGCAGCTGATTAGGGGGCTCTGGCTCACTCAGAGGGTGGGGGTAGGGGTATGGAATGCGGGGCCTGTCTGTGGCTGCAGAGGCTGGCATCACATTGCGACAGCCTGAGGTGTGCCATTTGTTCTCCCCAGGAAGTTGTCCCTGGATCATGGGACCCTGGCAGTGGCGGGCTGCACAGGCTCCTGGGAGGGGAGGTGTGGATAGTGACCTGTGCTTGCACACAGGCTTCCTGGTGGCTGCTGCAGCAGTCTTAGCATTTCATGCCCGTCTCTGGTGTCTGCACTGATAGCCGTGGCTCTCGCCCATCTCTGGAGCTCATTTAGGTGGTGCTCTGAATCCCTTCTCCTCGCACACCCCGAAACAATCGTCTCTTGCCTCTTAGGCAGGTCCAGACTTTCTCCCTGACTCCCTCCCGGCTAGCTGTGGCACACTAGTCCCCTTCAGGCTGTGTTCACACAGCCAACCCCAGTCCTCTCTCTGGGGTCTGACCTCCAAAACCCGAGCCTCAGCTCCCAGCCCCCATCCACCCCGGCAGGTGAGCAGACAAGCATCTCGAGCTGGTGAGTGCTGGTCGGCACTGATCCTCCATGCAGGAATCTCTTCACTTTGCCCTCTGCACCCCTGTTGCTGTGCTCTCCTCCATGGCTCCAAAGCTTCCCCCACGCCACCCACAGTCTCCACCAGTGAAGGGTCTTCCTAGTGTGTGGAAACTTTCCCTCCTTCACAGCTCCCTCCCAGACGTGCAGGTCCTGTCCCTATTCTTTTGTCTCTGTTCTTCCTTTTTTTTTTGCACTACCCAGGTACATGGGGAGTTTCTTGCCTTTTGGGAAGTCTGAGGTCTTCTGCCAGCGTTCAGTAGGTGCTCTGTAGGAGTTGCTCCACATGTAGTTGTAGTTTTGATGTATTTGTGGTGAGGAAGGTGATCTCCACGTCTTACTCCTCTGCCGTATTGAAAGTGCCCCGCATAACCAGGATTTTAACACTGATAAAATATACCTATTTTGTTCAGATGTCTCCAGTTTTACTAGTAGTCATTTGTGTGTATTAAGCTCTATACAGTTTTATCACCTGTGTGCTTTCATGCATCCCCCACCACAGGCACGTTCCAACACTACAAAGATCCTTCAGTTTGTCCTTTGATGACTATACCCACCTCCCTCATCCCTAACCTCTGGCCATCTCTAATCTGTTTTCCTTTTCTAAAACTGTCATTGTGAAAATGTTATACCAGTGGAAACATACTGTGTGTAACTTTTTGGGATTGGCTTTTTTCACTCAGCATAATTCCCTGGAGATTCATCCAAATTGTGTGTATCTACAGTTTGTTCCTTTTTATTGCTGAGTAATTTCTATGGTACTTATGTACCACAGTTTGTTTAATCATTCCTGGTGAAGGTCATCTAGACTGGCTTCAGTTTTTGGCTATTAGAAAAAAAGTGGCTCTTGAACCATTCATGTACTGGTTTTTGTGTGAGTGTATGTTTTCATTTCTCTAGGGATAAATACCCAGGAATGCAATTACCAGGTGGTATGTAGTTGCATGTTTAGTTTTATAAGAAACTCCCAAACTATTTTTCAGAGTGGCTGTTCCTACCATTTATATTCCTACAGCAAAGTATGAGTGATCTAGTTCTCTGCATCCTCACCAGCATTTGGTATTGGCATAGTTTTTCCTTTTAGCCATTTTGATAGGTGTGTAGTAATATCTCATTGGGGTTTTAATTTATATTTTTCTAAAGGCTAATGATACTGAACATCTTTTCATGTGCTTATTTGCTATCTGTATATCCTCCTCAGTGAAGTGACAGCTAATGTTTTTTTTTTCCATTTTCTAATTGCATTATTTTGTTGTTGTTGCTGTCTTACTATTAAGTTTTGAGAATTCTTTATATATTCTAGATATTAAACCTTTGTTGGATATTTGGTTTGAAAACATTTTCTCCCAGTCTGTAGCTTGTATTTTCATCCCCATCACATACACTCTCATAGAGCAAATTTTTTAATTTGACGAGGTCCAATTTTTTCCTTTTATGAAAAAATTATCCGTAGTGACCTTTTTTTTTTTTTTTTGAGGTTTTTCTTGTTTCTTGAAGTAGACTTGTATCAGTATAAACTTCCTTCTTAGAACTGCTTTTGCCGTGTCCCATGGATTTTGGAAAGTTGTGTTCATAGTGACCACTTTAAAAAATACATATATATACATATATAGTGGCAAAATATACATGACATAGTGACTTTTTAAAACACAAATTTGGTTATGTTTCTTCCCTGTTTAAAATCTTTTGATTGCCTATTTCCCTTAGGGTAAAGTTTAAAATCCCTAATGTGGATGAAAGCTCTCCACTATCCTGCTATGAGGCTACTCTTCTCTGCTATTTAGCCAAACAGGAACTACTTTTAGTTCCTCTAAGATTGGCTTTCTCTCTCTTCACTCCTCCTGGGACCTTCTTCTCCTCTTTTCCCCTCAACAATTTTTTCCCCCAGATTTTAGCTGCTTTACGGTGGCATTACCCTCTTCTGTTTCACAGCACAAACACAACACAAAGTGCTTTTGTAAGTGCCCATTTTCCTGCCTCCCCCATTCTCTAATCTCCTCGAAGACAAGAACTATTTATTCATTGCTGTCTTCCCATTGCCTGTCAAAATGCCCACCACACAGGACACCAGACCTAAGTCACTAAACCCTGGGACTGCAGCCCTCCCCAAAGGACCACCCCGCAAGAAAAGAAAACAAATCTAACCAAAACTTTAGCTTCGAAATAAGCATCACCCTCATCATCTCTGATCAGCTTTCAAGAACATTCTGCAATTACAAAGCAGCCTTTATTTTCGAGCACTTTTGTGGCATGGTATTTTGGCAAAGTGTTTTATAATTAGCTCGTTGATTGCTTCTCAAAACCCTTAAGGAGAAATGTTCAGCCTCTCTAAGAGATTAGGGACTGAGCCCAGATAGATCAGAAAACCGCATCTAAAGTCATGCGGCAAATCATTAGCTCTCACCACAAAGTGGCTTTGTCTCCTTGGCTTTGACCCTGACGTGTAACTGCTCACTATACTAGGGAAATCCACAAAACCCTGGGAACGTTCAGAGGGGGTTATCCAATACAACTTTCTTTTTTGGACGATTAACAGAAATTGAATGATGATTATTTTAATTGTCTGTTTGAAGGTATGAACTGAACAAATATGTTTTTAACTTTTAGATATGGAACTGATATTCCTGTTTAAAGAGGTACTCTCATTATGAATCCTGCTCATCATTAGCTTACTGAATAGTTTCTGGTGTATGGAATAGACTCCACACATTAGTATAATCATTCCTCCAGCTTCTATAATATTAGAAGTAGAGAAAAATATTCACAAATGGTACCAGTTCATTCTCTTTATTTTGCACAGTTTCATCTGGATCTCTTCTCTAGTAGTTGAGTGGAGTTAAAGACGACCCATTGTAAGCCACCCACATTGTCAGATAAATTTGAGCCTTCAGTACAGGCCCTTACACAAGGAAAAAGGGCCTACTCGAAGGGAATCATATACAATAACGAAAATTCATGAAGACTGACTAGCCCATCCCCCATATAGCCTGCTATTTTAGTATTCTGAGGGTCTACATGGTCTCCTTTGGGGCAGCTGTGGTTGGGACAAATGAAGATTTAGGGCTTCTTCTTGGACCAAGGCTTGATTGCTGCTTCATTTCCATCCTTGTAATCTTGTCCAGAGGGAGAAGACATAGGGAACAGGTCGGCCTCAAAGCACCACCTAAACCAGTGAGCTAGATACAACAGCAGCCCTGGCCTGCCCGGGGCTCAGGTCTCACCCCCATATCTGTCCATTAGGGCAGGACCTGTTCATCTCTGGTTCATCCACCCCAGGGCTACTGAGTCAGGAACAGAAATTTACTTCTCATAGACTTATTTTCCCCTAAACTCATTCAGGTATGTATTACAGCCATGCTCAATGGTTTTATTTTGCTTATGAATATAACACTTAACTAAGATTTAAAACATTTTTGTAGTCTCGTTTTGGTGACCAATATAAAACCGTTGTTCATTTATTTCTTCAACATGTACTTACTGACTACTTCCTCTGTACCAGGCACTGTGTTTGGCCTTGAGGATTGAGTGATAAACAACATAAGCAGGGCCTCTGCCCTCAAATCTTAGAGTCTAGCAGGGGAAGAGCCTAATAATAAACAGTCCTGCAAGTGCACACATACCTCCTTTAAAGCCAGCCTATGTATGCAGCATTGGTTTGTTACAACACCATTTATTTTGAAACAGTTTCCTTAAAAATACACACACACAAGACACACACATAGCACATTATATATAAAACACTCTATTGCAGTGCACTGTGGATGCATGTTCCCCCCATGCTCAGTGAGAGCCCACTCAATCATTGGAGCATGATTCTCCGCACTACAAAGATCTTCAGCCTGCATGTGATTGACAGCACAGAAACGTTGCATGGCCTGTATCCACATGGAGCTACATTCTGCCAACCACTTGAATGAGCTTGAAATGGAATAATCCTCAGAGCCTCCAGAAAGGAGAACAGCCCTGCCAATACTTTCGACTTTGTAGGTTCCACATAAGAAAGCCAGCCAAGCCGATTGGATTGCTATGGAGCTGTGAAATGATAATTAATGTTGTTTTAAGATGCTGAGTTTTTGTTTGTTTTATTTGTTTCTCATAAAATTATTTATTTATTTTTGGCTGTGTTTGGTCTTCACTGCTGAGCATGGTCTTTTGCTAGTTGCGGCGAGTGGGGGCTACTCTTTGTTGTGGTGTGCGGGCTTCTCACCGCAGTGGCTTCCCTTGTTGCTGAGCACAGCCTCTAGGCATGTGGGCTTCAGTAGTTGCAGCATGCAGGGCTCAGTAGTTGTGGCTCGCGGGCTCTGTAGCACAGGCTCAGTAATTGTGGCGCATGGGCTTAGTTGCTCCGGCATGTGGGATCTTACTGGACCAGGGCTTGAACCCATGTCCCCTGCATTGGCAGGCAGATTCTTAACCACTGTGCCACCAGGGAAGTCCCTTAAGATGCTGAGTTTTGATAATTTGTTACAGCAAATTATTTGAACATTTTATTTGATAATTTGTTACAGCAGCAACAGAAAACTAATACAGGAGTAAGGGCATAAACATAAATAATGAAGAAATTACTGCAAAATTCTAGTAAGAGATGTTGGTGGCATGGTCCAGGCAACAGTATGGAAGTGATGAGAAGTGGTGAGTCTGTGTATGTTTTTAAGGTAGAGCCTGGATGATTTGCTGATCTGGTGTACAACTGAAAGGAGCCAAGTGTCCCTCCAAGGTTTTTGGTCTGAGCATTTGCAAAGATCGTGTTTCCATTGAAACAGAGTCAACTGTGGGAGAAGCAGTTTGCAAAGATGCATTTAGCAAGGACTTTAGGAAAAAAATTATACAGAGCTTTCTGAATTACGTTAAGAATGTTTGAATATTACCTTAAAAATAAACGAAGATTATTGAATACTTTTAAGTAGACAAAGTTTAGAATCAATTTGCCTCTTAGAAAGAGCAATCAGGAGCCCTTGTTGTTAAACAGATGTAGTGAGGTACAATCACCCAATATAAATAGGTAACTTACACATTTAGGAAGACCAGCAAAGCCAGGATCCCCAAAGTGAGACCAAGGAGAGTCTCCTACTCATTAGAACAGAATTTCTCAAATGTAAGTAATGGAATGAGAGACTATTTCAAAGGAAAAAAGTGCACATGGGCTACCAGGATTTATTAAAGCTATTTTAATTATAAAGTTATTTAAACATGTAATAAAACTAGGCATAAACAATGTATAATTATAGTTCTTATGGCTTTAAACTCAATACATTTACAAATTAAACACTAGGAAAAATATAACTCAAATTTAGAACATTAATATACTATTACAGAAGATGCTGTTTTGCAGAAGCTAAATTGCCAAAGCTTGACTTAGTAGTTGAAAGATGCAGTCTGTTTCTTTTTTTTTTTAACATCAGCAATATAAATGCCAGTGTCTGCTCTCAAATGTGTTGTAAAAAGTGATGTTATTAACATCAAAGCTCTGCTTGCTAGTTCAAAATAATCAGATATCATATTAGTCAAATTAGCAATTTGCCGATCTTCAAATGGCATTTTTAATGAGGCACAATTTGATAACTCTGTAAATTGTACTTACTGGCATCAAGATGATATAGCATTGCAACATCTTAGAAATCATTATTAACCTGACATTAATAGGTTTATTGAACATTCTTCATTATATATTTACCTCTACACCAAAGAGCTATAGCAAATGGATACAAATAAAGGTGGGATTTGTGTAGTACATACTTACAACACAGCACAGTTCCTTTTGAATTTAGCATACCTATATGAAAAGAAGGAAGAAAATTTTAATTATAAAGTTATTTTATTATAAAGTTATTCCTCTCCTCAAGGAGAGGAAAGTAAAATTACAAGGATTATAAAGAAAGAAACAAAACCGAAATCACTTGCAAATGATATGATCTTGTACATAAAGACTACAAAAGACAGCTCAGAAAATTAGTAGAAATAACAAGAGAGTTTAGCAAAGTTGCTGGAAATAAAATCAAATAAATGTTGATTTGCACTTTACATACCAGCAGCAGTTTAAAAATAAAATTAAAGAGATATGATTTAAAATAACATTAAAGAGGTACCTAATAATGAATATAACAGGAGATAGGCAAAACTTTTCTGGATAAATGTATAAAACTTTTCTGAATGATGTTTAAGGAGGCCTAAATAAGTGGAAAGATAGACCATGTTCATTGATTAGAAAATGCAATATTTAAAAATGTTTGTCTCGGGGCTTCCCTGGTGGCGCAGTGGTTGAGAGTCTGCCTGCTTATGCAGGGGACGCAAGTTTGTGCCCCGGTCCGCGAAGATCCCACATGCCGCGGAGCAGCTGGGCCCGTGAGCCATGGCTGCTGAGCCTGCGCGTCTGGAGCCTGTGCTCCGCAACGGGAGAGGCCACAACAGTGAGAGGCCCACTTACCGCAAAAAAAAAAAAAAAGTTTGTCTCGCTAAATAAATTTAATAAAATATAATATATACCTAAAATGTCTCTTTTGAAAATTGATAAGCTAATTGAAAATTTTATATATGGAAAGGGCCAAGAATAATTAAGACATGTTTGAAGAAAAAAACAGGTGGGGGTCACACCCAAGTAGGCATCCTTTCCATAAGGCATTATCAAGCTAAAGTAATTAATACTATAAGGTATTGATGCAGGCATAGGGAAATAGACAAATAGAAAAAACTTAGAGACTCCTCAAATAAACCCATTAATATGTGGGCTGTTGCAATAAGACAGGGGTAGAACTGCAGGTCAATAAGGAAACAATTGTTTTTCACTAAACCATTCTGTGCATTATTTAGCTATACTTTCAGAAAAAAATAAAGTTGGATGCATTTCTCACACTGTAAATAAAAGCAATCACAGATAGATTAAAAACTAAATGAGAAAGCCAAAATTATTAAACATTAAAAATAGAAAATAGAATACTTTATGACTTCAGCAAATGGGAGAATGTTGTAAATATGATATAAAAGCATAAAGCATGAAAAGTTGATGAGTTTAATTACATTTGAGAACACATGTTCATCAAAAGACACCACAAAGAGACTGAAATGACAATCCACAAACTGGAAGTGGGTATTGAAACACATGTATAAAATTTGTAAATCTAGAGTTTCTTCTTAAGATAAGAAGGACCTACATAAAAGGGAAGGCAAAGGACAGGGATGGGATAATTAAAAGATGGAGGGTTTTGGGAAGGCAGGAAAAGATCAGAACACTCAAGGAGACACTTGCTTTTGATAACTGTGGGAACACTTATCTCTTAGCAGAAAGGATGAAAGAAGAAAAGAACAGATACAGGAATCGTTTTAGACTTGCTGGAGCAAAAGGGGGGGCTCATGAGTGATTCTTTATAATTTATGAGGTAGTCATAAGATAGTCATGTAAATTTAGGGAAGTCAGATGCAATGTTGAAGATGAGGGAAAAGCATATGAAACACTTGTAGAAGGAAGAATTAATTTACTTCTAGCATTATTGAGGGCCAATTTGAGTTTGATGATCAAGAGTATCTACAGCTGTTATTTTTCACAATTACATTAAAAAATTTCTGGTAATGTTCAGTCTTTGAACACATATTCTGAGAATGCCAGTGATCAGATTTATCCAGAGTTGGGTTTTTCCAGGAAGGCATGACAGAATAATACTTATTTAGTACTATTTAAGTTTCAGGTGAACTTCCAAGTGTTTCACATACACTAAGATTTAATTCTCCCAGCAACCCTATAAGTTGTAATAATACTACTAATATTATTCTCAATTTAAAGACGAAGCAACAGGATTTGAATTCTGACCAAGGGAATGAAGATTACCAAGGGAGAGAAGTTGTAGTGATGTACCAGGACATCAAGGCTAGATAAGGAGTTAATGAAGGTAGAAGGGGGGTTATGAGAGAAATGGGCATGGTCAATGAGTTAGAAGTCTGAATGAGGTTAAAATATTTCAGTGAGAGTTCTTGAGCAAAGAACCAGAAAGATACCAGTTGTGATAGAAGAAGAATGTTAGAATCAGTGATTTCAGGGAAGGAGTGTTTCTGGTGATGACAAGGCACAGGGAAAAAGCAAGTGGGTGTCTGAGTTGAAGAAGAGGAGGCCACTGGAGGTCAAGGAACAAGAGACTGGGATGTTGGGTAGGACATCTTTGTGGGCATGGAGGCCCAATAACCCTCTGGACTGGGGAGGAGAAAACTGTCAACAGGGAGCTGTCTCAGTCAATGAACAAGAGTGCTTAGGAAGTTGTGAGATGCAGGTGATTAGAAGGAAAAAGGTGTTGTGCCAGGAGAGCATGAGCCTCAATGACAAGAGTTTTACAAGAAGGAAGGGAAACATTAATCTCGATGCAGGCCTGGAAATTATGGAGAGCAACCCACCTGACTCTGGAGAGCACAAAAGGAAATAACCCCCATGTGAGAAGGCTGCAGGGGAAATAGTGCCATCTGGGGGTTATTTCAGTGAAGTCAAGGAGGTGGAACACATGTCCAGGAAGAAGTTGCAGATCTAGGGAAGATTGGTGATTGCAGTGCCAGAAGTGTAGAGGTCAGAGGTATGGGTGTGAGAGTGAGGAGAGGATCTGGAGTTCTGTGAACAGATAAGACACAGAAGGCAGCCTGGGAATGAGGACTCCACAGATGGTAGATGACCAGAGATGCCTGCATGCATTTTATGTGACCCACATAAACTCAATTAGAAGGTGCAATGGAGGAGGTGAGCACCTGGATTTAGTGGAATTTGTCTGTGTCCTTGAAGTAAGTCCAGTGACTATAGTGGGGACCTGGTGTGGCTTTCAGGATTGGTTTGTATAGCTGGAGAAAATGTGCAGTAAGTGTGAGCCTGTAGTCTCCCAGTGAGGAGGGAGTGGGGTCTCCAAGTGGCCCACTTTACTCCTCCCAGGAATGGGTTCGTGTTTTGCGTACTTTAAGGGGTTCTCCATGTACAAGCTGATAATGATTGTCCTTTCCTCCTTTCCCAAGGCAGGATAAGCTCAGCTTTTAATGTATCACATTTAAATACATTGAAAGTTGAAACATTTAAGCCTGAGTATGAACACTTAAAAGTATACGTAAGTTAATTATTTACTCCAAGTTAGTAGATCAAGGCTAAATATTTGCTAGTTGTGTTATTTGGGGGGGGGTATAACAGTCTTGTGGAAATGCCAGATAATATGACCGTATTTTTAAAAATTCTCTTCCAAGGGCTTCCCTGGTGGCGCAGTGGTTGAGAGTCCGCCTGCCGATGCAGGGGACACGGGTTCATGCCCCGGTCCAGGAAGATCCCACATGCCGTGGAGCGGCTGGGCCTGCGCATCCGGAGCCTGTGCTCCGCAACGGGAGAGGCCACGACAGTGAGTGAGAGGCCCATGTACCGCAAAACAAACAAACAAACAAACAAAAATTCTTTTCCATTATAAGTTATCACAAGATATTGAATATAGTTCCCTGTGCTATACAGTAAAAACTTATTGCTTATCTATTTTATATATGGTAGTGTGCATCTGTTAATCCCATACTCCCAGTTTATCCCTTACCCGCCTTCCCCTTTGGTAACCATAAGTTTGTTTTCTGTGTCTGTGAGTCTGTTTCTGTTTTGTAAATAAGTTCATTTGTACTATTTCTTAGATTCCACATATAAGTGATATCATATATTTGCCTTTCTCTGTCAGACTTACTTACTTCACTTAGTATGATAATCTCTAGGTCCAACTACGTTGCTGCAAATGGCATTATTTCATTCTTTTTATGGCTGAGTGATATTCCATTATATATACATACCACACCTTCTTTATCCATTTATCTGTTGATGGACACTTAGGTTGATTCCATGTGTTGGCTATTGTAAATAGTGTTGCTGTGAACACAGGGGTGCATGTTATCTTTTTGAAACTAGAGTTTTGTCTTTTCTGGATATATGTCCAGGAGTGGGATTGCTGGATCATATGGTAGCTCTATTTTTAGTTTTTTAAGGAACCTCCATACTGTTTTCCATAGTGGCTGCACTAATTTACATTCCCACCAACAGAATAAGAGGGTTCCCTTTTCTCCACAGCCTCTTCAGCGTTTATTATTTGTAGACTTTTGATGATAGACATTCTGTCCAGTGTGAGGTGATACTTCATTGTGGTTTTGATTTGCATTTCTCTAATAATTAGCGATGTTGAGCATCTTTTCATGTGCCTATTGGCCATCTGTATGTCTTCTTTGGAGAAATGTCTATTCAGGAATATGACCTATGGTAAAAGGGTCATAACACTATGAAGAGGTTATGGATATAACTGGACGGTGTGGTAGTCTTACTATATTAGCAAGAGTTTTTAGTTGTAAGCAACAAGGCAAACTGATTTAGATAGAAAAGAAATGAAAAGGAGCATGGATACCTCAGGGGCCCACGGAATGGAGAAGCAAAACCACCATACGCCAGCAGAGCCTTGCACCTGCCAGGAGGGGCGCCTTTTTCTTCTTCACACAAAGGACTCAGTTGGCTCCCAGAGACCTTGGGTGAAGAATCTGATACAGGGTGACAGATCCAGACAATGCTAGCACTCCAGAGGGCTGGTCTAGGGATGCCATCACTGGCACCTCCCTGAGCACTGCAGCCTGTAGGATGACAGAGCAAGCAGGGGCTCAGCCCACACTACGGGCACTCCTTTGGCTACTGGCAGAGAGAGTGGTGCCAGGGTGTGGCGACACCTGAGTTGATTTTGGCCCTTGCTTCAAAGAAGGTGGGGAAAGCAAGTCCCTGACATATTCTGCTGTGATAACAGCAGGGTATGAGCCACCCACCAAGACCCAGGAGGTGAGAAATTTCCTAAACATAGGAAGAGACTCCGCTGGGCAGCTGAGAATGCCAACAGTAACTTCTGGCTGTTTCCTGTCCTTGTTTGTTTCTTTTACCCTCTATTTTGACTTTACCTGGCATTTAAAGCACAGACAAATGAGATGGTGCCTGCATGCAATAGAAGGTTACAGGAAGTCAGCACAAAGTTGAAATGGGGATCAGCCCATGGATAGTTAGGACTTAAAGGAGAAAAGAGTTTTCCGCTAACTGTAGGGTCCTTTGGGCTACTGATATGCATTCCAACACAATGGATCACTGCGTAGTGTGAGGAGATGTGGAAACTGAGCTGTTGGTTTAAAATGAAAGCACTAGATATGATTAAGTTTAACTCCATTTCTTAGTGATTAAAGTTTGACCCTGTAATATTATCGCTACACACACACACACACACACACACAAAGATGGAGACTGTTATCTGTATAAGCCTGTGTGTGTGTGCGTGTGTATGTAACAGTATATATAATGTATATATATAGCAATAATCATCATTGTAATCATTTTCTCTTCACTTTGCTTCTGTTTTCTCACTTTGCTTTGTATTTTGCCTCCTTCCTTTTCCCTTTTTCCTCCAGTACTATTGATCCAACTTGATCCCACAGCAACATATATTTCAACCATCAGCTGCATGTCCTTGATCCTGGCTCAGTTTAATTCAAGTCAATAAATATTTATTATTTGCTTATTATTGGCAATTTATACAGATGTTATTAAAAATTCAGCAACACATCTTTTTTCTCTTTGTCTCCCTCTCCACAGCTCACAGCAGATCAAGCTGCCCCAGATAGATATCCTGTAAAAACAAATGAGATGAATGGAAGGATATAGGCAAGATACACACAGGACAAATGAATCTATTACCCATAAAAGATCAGTAAAATACTTCTCTTTGTTGAGAAATATTCTTTTTTTGTTGTTATTCTTTAATATCTGAAAACACCCTGATTTTAGTATACCACTCAATAGCAAAATTTAAATACATTTAGAAATTCACTACATAGAAGATAAAACCTGTGGATAAATTAAATAAAGCACCCTTCATACAAGAGAAAAATGTTAAGAGATGTCTGTTTTATTTTTAATTCTCTTGTCCAATATTCAGCAAATATATTATCATAAAATAGTGAATGATATTAAGGAATGTGCATTTAATATTTAAAAAAGTTCTAATGCACTTATAATTTACAAGAATTTAAGATGTTATTATTTCAGTATGCTAGATACAACTGGAATTATTAGTGATACACTTTGAAGCTTAACCAGGACTATGATGCCTATGCCCTAGGAAAGTGGTGTTCCAAACTTGCTAAAGCCCAGGGGAAGAGAGTTGGCCCACCAACCAAGACTCAAGAGGTTTGGAATTACAGGTGACTCTTCTGGGTATTGTGTTAAACTCTAGTTAAGAACTGAATAAGGACACGGTTGTGTTGCTTTTAATCTTACAATCTATCTTGTCACTTAACAGTCCTGAAGACATGGATGAGCTATTTATTACCAGTACAATTACTGTGAATTGAAGATATTCTTCAAAAAGAGATTGTTGTTGGCAGTGTTGTTAAAAAGAGAGCAATCACTAACAGATTCTGAAAGAAAAGGGATTTGCTTTTTTTGAAGCAAATATGTGGCACACATGGGCAGTTGAAAATCAAGTTCTGGGACTGGAATTTGGAGACATTCAAGTAAAAAGTATGCATAGCTCTGCATTTGTTTATATATTCCTGGTCTGTCTGCTCATGCTTTCCCTACAACTCCTCTTCCTAATTTTTATCATTTCTTTCAAGCCCTCTGCTCAATTCCATCTCCTTTGTGGGCAAATGACCTTGCTTCTTACCTTTCAGCAAAAACAGAAGCTTTCAGAGTTGAACTCTCCCAGAGTCCCAACTATTGTTCTGATATAAATAGGTGTCTGATTATGGGCATCTGTCCTGCTAGATAGAAAACTCTGTTAGATTAGGATTGGAGCCTGTTCACCAGTGTCCCCCGCACCCAGTACATGGTCTGGTGGGGGCTCAATAGAACGCTATTGCCTAAATGAATGAACACAGTTCCTTCCTCTCATTTATAACTTTTTGTTTTAAAAACAAAAGTTTAGTTTTTAACATATATTACCACGGTTAAAAAAAAACAGAATAGTACAGAATCATATTAGAGGAAATGTCAAAGTTACCCTCTCCAGTAAATTCCACTAGCTCTCTTCTCACCTCCTCTCCAGCCTTAGGAGCTAACCTTCCCCCTCTGCCCCAGATTCCATCCTCTTGTTGTGATCTCCTCTAGGAGGCACTTCTCCTCCACATGGACAAGTCAGGGAGGGGGGCTTGTCAGGGCACTTACTCATAGTAGCCAAGAGTTGCAACAGCTGAGGGTGATGGCAATAGTGTGGCCAAGGAGAGCAGTGGCCAGGTGCCAGAGAAGCTAAATCAGTCATCAAATCTTAAGGTTGAATCCAGGCGACAGAAAATAAGAGGCAAAGTAAAAGGTCAGGTGGATGCAGCAGGAAGTCAAGAATGTAAATGCCAAGCAAGATGAAGTGAGAGGTCCAGGGCCACAAAGATGAATGGAGAAGGGATACTGAGAATGCATTTTTAAATTAATTTGGGGGAAGTTTGCTAAGCAGTAAACAAGTAGGTTAATGAGGGTTAAGCTGGCACCCTGACACCTCTTCAGAACTTCAACTCTATTGATTATCCTCTCTCTCCTGGACATTGGACATCTCCCTTTCCTCTAATTTTCTTTCTCAGATTATAAATATGCTAAGCTTCTTTCACCTAGAAATGAAACAAAACAAAACCAAAAGACCTTTCTCTCAACCCTATCTCCCCCTCAGACTACTCTGCCCAATCTCTCTTCTGCTAATTCTAGACAAATTTCTTGAAAGAAATATAAGGTCACTGTCTATATTCATCACCCCACCCCCCCCAACTGCCTTACTCAATGGAGTTTGCCTTCTTCCCCACCGCTTTGCTGAAAACCGTCTTGTCAAATCATCAATTGCTATCATTAGATATAAATGACATGCTTTCAAGTCTAGCTGAATTGACTCCTTGAGGTCTGACTCTGTTGACCGCTGTCTCTTCATTTGGCATCTCTGACACTCCCCTCCGCTGATTCTGCTCTTCTATCTGTGGCTCATTTTTAAAAATTTTCTATGTGAGACCCTATTTCTCCACTCACTTCTATCTCTAACTGCCTATGGACATCAGGTAACATTGTGTGGTAGGCACCTGGCTATATGTGTCTTCCCATTCTGGGGCAGCTAACAGAATCAGAGCGCTTGGGCACTACGCCTTGAAACAAAACCTGCTCTGGGTGATTGCCCGGCTCCATTCCCCATTTACTTTCAGTCTTCTCTTCCTACATCAGCTCAATCTTCCTTTCTCTTACAGGAAAGTACTCTTGCCTGTCATTTATCATATTTTTGTGGTTATGACTCACTGAGGACTTGCTATTTGCCAGAAACTTCACTGCGTGCTTACTTTTATTTATTTATTCATTAAGTTATTTCTTTAGTCAGTAAGTATTTACTGACTCTTACTATGGTGCAGGCACTATGGATATATAATTTCTAGTTATTAAAATTAACTTAGAAGATAGCATGTTGTAATTTTACAGATGATGAAACTGAGGCTGGAAATTGTCCTTGGCTAAATCTCTTGAGGCAGACCAGGCATTTGAATTCACAGCTCTTTCCATGTCACTAAAATATCTAAAAAATATTCTATCTTTCATTGCATATCTTATGCCAGGAGCTTTTCCCTCCTTTGTCTTACTATACCAGTGGTATCATTAACCTATGGCCTGATGTTGTTTTTGAAACATAGGAGGGAGAGATTCATACCAATGAAAATCCAGAATTCCATAACTTTGTTATCAGCACCATCTCACTTGTTTCCACATGATCCAGACAAGGCTACATATAATCAGGTAGCTTGAGAGTCACTTATTTATTCATGTTCTCTCAGAGCTTACAATATATTAGTAGAGGACAGGGAGATGGGGAGACAGAGCTCAATCAATTAAATGAATAAGAGAATATATTATATCTGAGAAAAGTCCCACGAAGGAAAAGGGTACAGTTAAATATAAGCTAATAACAAAGAAACTTGACCCAGATTGGGGTGGGTTGGGGGATCAGAAAAGCTTTCCTAAAGAAGTGATATGTGAGTTGAGACCTGAGAGATGAATAGAAGTTAAGCCCATAAATGGGTGAAGAAGAGCACTTCAGGATGAGGGAACAGCATATGCAAAGGCTCTGGGGAGAGGAGGAGGTACAATGCTTTCAAAACCTAGAAGGCTGGGGTGTAGAGTGAGAGTAACAGAAAGAGGCCAAGAGGGGTAGCCTGGGTCAGACTATGCTGACCAGGCCATTCTTTTTAATCTTAAGAATCAGGGTCTAACCTGTTGGGATCTTATCATCAAATTTGTGTTCTAGAAGTTCACTCTGGCTACAGTGTAGAGAACCTTGATGGAAGGGTCCAGGGAGGATGCATGGACAATAGTTAGAAAGCTACTGCTATAGTGTCAGCATAGATGATGATAGCTTGGACTAGTGTGGTGGTCATGAAGGAAGAGAGAAGTGAGGCAATTTGATATATATTTGAAGAGGTAGAATCAGTAGGACTTGCTGATAGATTAAGTAAGAAGTGGAGAATAGGGTGTCAGTGTTACATCCTAGGCATCTGAGATGCCTAATTGCATGAATGATGGTGCCATTTGCTGAGACAGGGAAAGGAAGAAGTCCAGGTTTGGAGGAAACCTTGGGTTTGGTGGGTTATGTTAAGATTGAAGGGTTCGTGGCATAATAAGATGTATGGGTCTGGAACTCCAAGGAGAGATCTGTGTTGAAGATATAAACTTAGGAATCATCAGCAGAGTAGTAATCAAGCCACAGACATGAATGAGATCAAGGAGGGAAGAATTATAGAGTGAGAAGAGAAGAGGCCTAGGACTGAAGAAGCCAGAATGCTTTCATGTAAAGGATTCACTTTCCAGTCATTTAAAAGAAACACATTCTCTGAAGAAATGTATGAGTTTCTTAAAATAAATTTCTCTTAACCATATTTAAAAATACTAGCATCAATAAGAAGTTTGGAAAAACCCTGCATCTCTGTGGCCCCAAATGTATCTGTAAATTTTTACTTATTAAAAAAATTCCAAAGTATGTAAGATATTGGCACTTGTTTAAGTCTAGAGGTGTATACATGAGTGTTTGTTATATGTCTCTGTACTTTTTGAATGAATGACATATTTCATAATTAAACAACAAAAAGCAACAGCAAAAATTTCCAGGAAATAAAGTCTAAGGCAATAAAAACTCAGGCCAGAAAATTAAACACCAGAAGCAGTTAAGGGAAAAATAAAGGATCATAGGTATTGCCAAGGAGCCTCTTGGCCCTAAATGGAATGGTTTTAGTCCCAACCTAATAAGATATACCGTTAAAGATTCTGCTGGTATTTCTGTAGGAATTTCCTATATTATAGAAACCATAACAAATAAAATCTTGGCTCTATTTATATTTCTGAATAATGGGAAACAGGAAATTGGCCAACATTATTTGCTTTTGCTGCACATAAAAGTCACTAGTCTGACTTAATGAATGGATGTTACTCCTGTGAGACTATATAAGCAGGAATATTATTTAAAATTTGGAAGCAAAGTGTGTCTGAAATAAGAGTAGTGATCCACAAGTGATCTGTAATCAGAAGTGGCTTTGTTAGTAAAATGGAATAATGAAACCCCTGACTCCCTCCTCAGTACCATTTACTACTATAACCACCAGCATCCCTTCCTATCCACTACCCCCAAGAGAGGGTAAGAGATGATTTTAGAAAGGTGCTTTCTCTAAGAAATTACTCTGTCCCTATATTAAGGGATATATGGCTCAGTAATGGACCTGCTAAAACAACCTTGAGAAAGGAGAACAAAGCTGAGGTATCACACTCCATGATTTCAAACTATATACAAAGCTATAGTAATCAAAACAGCATGGTAGTGGCACAAAAATAGGCACATAGATTAACAGAACAAAATAGCTCAGAAATAAATCCACACTCTATGACACAGGAGCAGAGAACATACAATGGATAAAGAACAGTCTCTTCAATAAATGGTGTTGGGAAAACTGGACAGTCACATGCAAAAGAATGAAACTAAACCACTATCTTGCAAAAATCAATTCTCATAAAAATTAACTCAAAATGGATTAAAGACTTGAATGTAAGACCGAAAACCATAAAATTCCTAGAAGAAGACAGGCAGTAACTTCATGGACATTAGTCTTAGTGATGTTTTTTTTTTTTTTTTTTTTTTTGTGGTACACGGGCCTCTCACTGTTGTGGCCTTTCCCACTGCAGAGCACAGGCTCCGGACGCGCAGGCTCAGCAGCCATGACTTACGGGCCTAGCTGCTCCGCGGCATGTGGGATCTTCCTGGACTGGGGCATGAACCCGTGTCCCCTGCATAGGCAGGCAGACTCTCAACAACTGCGCCATCAGGGAAGCCCCTTAGTGATGTTCTTATGGCTCTGACACTGAAGGCAAGGGAAACAAAAGCAAAAATAAACAAATGGGACTACATCAAACTAAAAAGCTTCTGTATAGCAATGGCAACTATTATGGAAATGAAAAGGGAACCTATTGAATAGGAGAAGACATTTTCAAATCATATATCCAATAAGGGTTTAATATCAAAAATATATAAAGTACTCATATACCTCAACAACAAAAAAATAAACAACCTCATTAAATAATGTGCAGAGGACCTGAATAGACACTTTTTCAAAGAAAATATACACATGGCCAACAGGCATATGAAAAGATGTTCATCACTAATTATTATGGAAATGTAAATCAAAACCACAGGGCTTCCTTGCTGGCCTTTTGCCCACATCTGCTCCAGGATTTGTTATCTCTTCTTTTTCTTGATGGCCATTCTAACAGGTGTGAGGTTATATCTCATTGAGGTTTTTATTTACACCCAATCAAATTTAGAACATTTTCATTACCCCCCAAAAGAAATTCCATACCCATTAACAGTCATTCATCATTTCCTCTCAATCTTAAGCCTCCATCCCCATCCATAGCCTTGGGCAACCACCAATCTATTTTCTCTCCACCAATTTGTCTATTTTTTGACATTTCATATAAATAGAAATGCAGTATATGTGTTTTTGTAGCTAGTTTCTTTTACTTAGTATAATGTTTTCAATGTTCATCCATGTTGTAGCATATATCAATACTTCCTTTTTTTGACAAATAATATTCCATTGTATGGACAGACCACAGTTTGTTTATCCATTTGCCAATCAATGAACGTTTGAGTGGTTTCCACCTTTGGGCTACTATGAATAATGCTGCTATGAACATCAGTGTACAAGTTTTGGGTGGATGTATATTTTCATAGGAGTGGAATTGCTAGGTCATATGGTAATATTTTGTTTAGCTTTTTGAGGAACTGCTAGACTGTTTTCTGAAATGAAAAAGGTTTTATTTCTCTTGAAAAGTCTTTATTTCACCTTAAGTTTTGAAAAATGGTTTTGTTGAATATAAAATTCTTATTTGACATTTTTATTTTTTGAGCACTTTGAGTATGTCATCCCACTGCCTTCTGGGCCCCATTGTTTCTGAACAATGAAGTTAGCTGTTAACCTTATTAGTTTTCTCATATATAATGGATAGTTTTTTTCTTGCTCTTTCAAAAGTTTCTCTTTGTCTTTTGCTTTCAGGAATTTTACTGATATGTCTGGGTGTAGATCTCTTTGTGTTTATCTTATTGGGGTTTCTTGAACTTCTTAGATGTGCAGATTAATATTTTTAAATCAAATTGGTAAGTGTTCAGCCATTAATTCTGTTTTTTTAAATTATTTATTATTTTGGGGTCTGTTGGGTCTTTGTTGCTGTGCTTGGGCTTTCTCTAGTTGCGGCAAGCGAGGGCTACTCTTCATTGCGGTGCACAGGCTTCTCATTGTGGTGGCTTCTTTTATTGCAGAGCATGGGCTCTAGGCACACAGGCTTCAGTATTTGCAGTACGCAGGCCCAGTAGTTGTGGCTTGAGGTTTCTAGAGTGCAGGTTCGGTAGTTGTGGCACATGGGCTTAGTTGCTCTGTGGCATGTGGGATTTTCCCAGACCAGGGCTTGAACCCATGTCCCTTGCATTGCCAGGCAGATTCTTAACCACTGAACCACCAGGGAAGTCCCCAGCCATTATTTCTTTGAGTTTTTTCTTTTCTTTTCTTTCTCTGCTCCTTTCTCTCTCTCCTCTCCTCTCTCTCTGTTTCTTCCACTACATATAAGTTGGTGCACTTTAGTAATATCCCACATTTCTCTGCAGCTCTCTTCATTTTCTTCATTCTTTTTTCTCTTTGTTATTCACATTTCATAATCTCTATTGATCTGTCTTCAAGTTCACTAATTCCTTCTGCCAGTGGAAATAAACTGATGAACACTTCTATCTATTGAATTCTTCCTTTCAGGTCTTTTACTTTTTGTTGCCAGAATTTCTATTTGGTTCTTTTGAATAATTTATATCTCTTTATTAATATTCTGTATCTTATGAGACATTATCATCATAACTTTTTTTTCTTTAAACATGATTTTCTTTAGTTTTGTGAATACATTTATAACAGCTGCAATGTTTTTTCTTTAAACATCATTTTCTTTAGTTTTGTGAATACATTAATAATAGCTGCAGTGGAGTCTTTGTCTGTTAAATCCAACATCTGAACAGAAGTCACAAATAGCTTCTGTTGCCTGCTTCTTTTCCTGTGTATGGGTCATACTTTCCTTCATCTTTTATGTCTCATATTTTTTTTGTATGTTAAAAGCTGGGCATTTTAGGTAAAATTTGTAGTAATTTTGGATACTGTTCTCCCCTTTCCCTAGGGTTTATTTTTCCTATTGTTTGCTTGTGCATTTATTTAGTGACTTCACTGGAATATTTTAAATGAAGTCTATTTCCCATGCAATGTAAAGTCTCTGATGTTATTTCTCAAAGGGTTCAGTCTTGGGCAAGTACATATTCACCCTGTGAGTATTGTGCTTTCAACAGGGTTCTCTTTGACTGTCTTTCCCTGATTTCACTATTAAGTTGTCTGCCTCTGCTGGTATCATATCCAGATGTTAGGCTCCACTAATTGCTGTCTGGTCACTCTATTGTTTTGATGATGCCCTGGAGTATACATTGTCCCACAGTATGATCCAATTAAATTCAGGCTTCTTTGCAAGGGTAGTCTTTGAAGCCAATCTCTGAGGTTTTCTGACTCCAGAAGAGATCTTCTCAGTTGTCTCTTTTCCTGGTTCTATCATTAAACTAGCTGACCTACAGTTTAGCTTGTTACTTCATAAAGCTATTAGCCTCTACTTAATTGCTTACCACCAAAACCTCCATTATTTTTAAGAGTGTTTAGGCTTGAACTTCCCCAAAGTCTGTTTCAAATAAAATCAGTTCCTCTAGGAAGAGCTTTGAGCTGTTTTTACTGACTGCCTCTCTCTCTAGGCAAAATCTCTGAGTTCCTGCTCTAGAGCTGCAGATGAGGATAGCTGTCTACTTCTCTCTGATTGGCACCCTTTCTTTATGATCAGGGTGCTGGGTGAAGGTGATAACCTCTCGTGTCAGCTTGCCTCTTTCAGTGTGGAACTTCTGCTCTCAGTTCCCAGTATTCTTGGTGTAGCTATCTCTCTTATAAATTCAAGCTAGATGAAGGAAGGAATCCCTGATCTCTTGATTGCACTCACCAGGAATTTAGCCTCTGCAACAAGGAGCTAAGAGTGATGAGAAATGCTGGCAACCTGCCCTATTGGTGAGAAATTATATCTCTTAACTGAGATCTGAAGAGAGCTCCGTTTTCTTAGCCACATCCCCCAGAGTGGAGCTTCCATTACACTGAGCTGGGGAGTGGAGGAGAAGATCATGGATCAAGAGCCACAGACTCTTGCTATTCTTACTCAAATTACTTGCTATATGCTTTTAGGACATTTTCCAGAGACTTTAAATTGCTTTTTTCAGCATGTAATTGACATAAAAACAGACACATAGATCAATGGCAGAAAATATATAGCCCAGAAATAAATAGACCCACACACCTATGATCAATTAATCTACAACAAAGGAGTCAAGAAAATACAATGGAGAAAATGCACTCTCTTCAAGAAGTGATGTTGGGAAAACTGGACAGCTACATGTAAAAGAATGAAATTAGAACATTTCCTCACATCTATACAAAAATAAACTCAAGATGGTTTAAAGACCTAAATGAAGACATGACATCATAAAACTCCTAGAAGAGAACATACGTGAAACATTCTTTTTTAAAAAATTTTATTGAAGCATAGTTGACTTATGATGTTGTGTTGAAACATTCTTTGACATAAATAGTAACAATACTTTCTTAGGTCAGTCTCCCAAGGCAAAAGAAGTAAAAGCAAAAATAAACAAATGAGACCTAATTAAACTAAAAACCTTTTGCACAGAAAAGGAAACCATCAACAAAACAGAAGACAACCTACAGAATGGGGAGAAATATTTGCAAATGATGTGACTGATGAGGGGTTAAATGCCCAAAATATACAAACAGCTCATACAACTCAATATCAAAAAACCCAAACAATCCAATCAAAAAAAATGGGTAGAAGACTTGAATAGATGTTTTTCCAGAGAAGACATACAGACGGCTAATAGACACATGAAAATATGTTCATAACTAATTATTAGGGAAACGCAAATCAAAAGAACAAAGAGATATCACTTCACACCTGTCAGAATGGCTATCATCAAAAAGTCTACAAATAAATGTTAGAGAGGATGTGGAGGAAAGGGGACATTTATACACTGTTGGTGGGGATGAAAATTGGTTCAGCCTCTATGGAAAACAGTATAGAGATTCCTTTAAAAACTAAAAATAGTACTTCCATATGATTCAGCAATTCCATTCCTAGATATATATCCAGAAAAAACAAAAACACTAATTTGAAAAGATACATGCACCCCAATGTTCATAGCAGCACTATTTACAAGAGCCAAAACATGAAAGCTGAGTGCTTATCAACAGATGAATGGATAAAGAAGATGTGGTATATATATGCAATGGAATATTAGCCATAAATTAAAGAATGAAATATTGCCATTTGCAGTAACGTGGATGGACCTAGACAATATTATGCTTAGTGAAATAAGAAAGATGAATACTATATGATGTCACTTATATGTGAAATCTAAAAAATAATACAAATGAATCTACATACAAAACAGAAACAGACTCACAGACATAGAAAACAAACTTATGTTTACCAAAAGGAGAGAAATTAGGGGAGGGATAAGTTAGGAGCATGGCATTAACATATACAAACTACTATACATAAAATAAGCATTAAGGATTTACTATACAGCACAGGGAGTTATACCCAATATCTTGTAATAACCTATAATGGAATACAATCTGAAAAAAAACTAAATCACTTCTTTTTAGATTCCGTATATAAGTGATATCATACAATATATCTCTCTTTCTGTCTGACTTACTTCACTCAGTATGACAATTTCTAGGTCCATCCATGTTGCTGCAAATAGCATTATTTCATTCTTTTAAATGGCTGAGTAACATTCCTTTGTATATATGTACCACATCTTCTTTATCCATCCCTCTGCCGATGAACATTTAGGTTGCTTCTATGTCTTGGCTATCGTAAACAGTGCTGCAATGAACATTGGTGTGCATGTATACTTTCAGACTAAAAGAAATGATACAAATGAACTTATTTACAAAACAGAAACAGACTCACAGACTTAGAGAACAAACTTATGGTTACCAGCTGGGGAATAATAGGAGGATGGGAGAGTTAGGGAGTTTGAGATTGACATGTACACACTATTATATTTAAAATGGATCACCAACAAGTACCTACTGTACAGCACAGAGAACTCTGCCTCAATATTATGTAACAACCTAAATGGGAAAAGAATTTGAGAAAGAATAGATACATGTATATGTATAACTGAATCACTTTGCTGTACACCTGAAACTATCACAACACTGTTAATCAACTATAATATAAAATAAAAAGTTTAAAAAAACCTAAATCACTATATTGTACACCTGAAACTAACACAATATTGTAATTGATCATATTTCTTATTCCTGTTGACTCAATTCATTCTCATTGTGATAGATTAAACATGGTCTCAAAGTTTTGACACCTTTTTCGTTAAGAGGATGAAGGTCAGGTTTTGTGACTGCTTGACCAATAGAATATGCTGGAGGTGCCACTACTCCTTTTCTTAGGCCCTGACTTAAAGAGATTAGCATTTCCAATTCCTAACCCTTGAACCATTCACTTTTGGAAACCAGTCACCATGGCAATGAGGACACTCAAGCAGTTCCACGTGAGAGGCCCATATGGAAAAGAACTGAAGCTCTCAGACCACAGCTCCAGTTGAACAACCAGTTGACAGTCAACACCAACTTGCCAGCTATGCCAGTGAGCTGTCTTGGAAGTGAATTCTCACAGCTGATGCTCTGTAGAGCAGAGATGAGTCATTCTTGCTGAGCAAATTCATGTGCAAATGTGCCACCTGTCCCCAGTTCTCACTGTCATGACCAGGTTCCTTCTGCTCATGATCAAAGTGCTTCCTGAATCTCCTACAACAGGGCCTCTCTCCACCCTCCCCACACCACCCCCTATCATTTCCTCCTCAGCATCCCCCTTTTCTTGGCCCTCTCTCTCCTCCATGGAAGAAGCTGCATCAAAGAAAATATAGTGAGTTGTCACCAGACCCTTTAAGTAATGTATTTGGACTGCCCGACCTGTCACCTTCCCAACACATCCCTCAGATCTGTCTCCTCAGCGGGTAAGTCTGGTCTAGATGTTCTCAATCTTAGTGGGAGTGAGAACGACTTGAGGAATGCATTAAAAATGTGGATTTCCCCTCATTCTAGAGATTTTGGTTCAGCAGGCCTGGGCTGGGATTGGGGAATTTTTCACAAGTACTCTGGGGAATTCCCATTCAGGCCATCCAGGGACTCTGCTTTGCAAAGTTTTGATCTGATCCCAGGTCCCAGTCCGGTTGATCCCATCCAGCTAAAGTTCATGGACCTGGATTCCAAAGCCAGCAGGATCCATGTAACAGGTATGGACACTGAAATAGAAAGAACCCAATCTATTCGGGGCCTAAGTCATTCCCTGACATTAAGTTAGGTTCCTGGGAAAGGGTGAGAGCTGGCCTTCCAGATAGACATTCTCTGAGCTGATATAATTTCAGGTTTTCAAGAGGTAGCACTGTGGTTTTTAAACCTGGTCACACATTAGGATGACCTAGGGTATGTCAATAAAATATAGATTCAAGGGCCACAGTTCAATGTTACCAAATCAACTTCTCCAGAATGGAGTTTGGGAGTTTCTATATACCCCATGCTCCAGATGAATCTGGTATAAATCTGTGTGTGGACCTGTTAGTGATTAGAAACTATAAGCATATAGCACATTTCTTCCTGGTACCTGAAATCCCACAATTAGAGATTCATTCCTTTGGCCTAAAGGTTGTTCTGTTATTCTGTTAATAGCAAATATTCCTGGGAAAGAAGGTCCCTTCAAGTGCAGGAGAATAGGAATAATTAATGTTAAGCACTACCACGTTGCTTTGGGGAGGGTTTTGAGATATTTTTCAGCGATGTCTCAGATGTAACCATGAGGCTGGTTAGTTCTACATTCCTTTGTACTTGCATCTCAACACTGTCCTCCACCCACCCCAACAATTATTCTCATTTAGAATAATTATTTTTACCTGTATACCTCCCTCCATTAGACTGCAAATTCTTAAGAACAGAGAATGTCTAATTAGTCTCTGTATCTTAGACATTATCCAGCATGTTAATAAACAGAAGATAGTACCTTAAATACTCACACCTTAATGCCAGTGGGTTACAGGCCTTTTCCTCTGATCAGGTTTTGACATGGAGAAGGATGAGAATGTGAGGACAAGGGGACCCCCCCATCCCACGGGGCAAGATAAAGCTGAAGACACATCAGACAGATGTCAAACAGTCATCTTTTGTGCTGAGGTCAGTTCTAAAAGGATGATATCTCCTCCACATCAGGATGCCTCTTAAGCTGCCATAAAATAGCTCTTTTCAAGGCTTGCTCACAGAGTGGGTGATTCTGAGGATTTTGGTTTATTTGATGCCTAAAGATCTGCTTGCCCTAAAGAAGAACAAGCTTCTGATAAAATGAGAGAAAGGGCATTAAGTTTTGATGGGGTGTCCAGAGATTGGGATACTATCTCAGGGAGCAAAATAGGGAGTTTGCCTTCCTAAATAGATAGAATGCTCTTTCTTGTTCTGCAAAAAATAAGAAATAGGACAGTGGACAAGCAGGGACCAGAAGACACTCAATGGGGGAAAGTAAGACAATGTTCCAGTTACATTCCATCCCATTTACTCCTCTGTCTAAGGCCAACCTAAAGAATGGGGACCCTGTGTGGTGAGCTGAAAGGTAGAGAAAGTGAGAGAAAAGGTAACAAAATACTAGTTTCATGAGCAGAAGACTCAATTTGATGAGGATACTTGAAATTTATGTTTGGAAACTAACTGTAATGATCGCCTTGACACACTTGTGTACTAGCTCATACCTTTGAAAAAGGACAGCCAAGTTTTCTGGTGGGATTTTCCCTTTAAGTTATAAGTGAAGCTGCTAACATGAAAATTGGCTACATTAAAAAACACAGAACCCAGAGCCTGGGCTTGAGGTGTGACTTTGTCCTTTACACATTAAATATTGCAACAGGTCTTTCCTAACATACTACATGCTGCAATGTGTCAACATAAGTTTAAGAAAAAATGCAGGCACTGACTGTAAATCTCAGTTTCAAATTGATTTCCCCACTTGGTTGTTTGTTTGTTTGTTTAAGGTTTAAAGGAAACTGTCTCTGTTTCACTTACCACACCTTCCTCAAAATGATCATACTCAGTGTCCCCAAGTTTGAGGCTCATTCAATACTGTCACTCAGATGCTCTCTCCAGTTTACAGTCTGGCTTATTATATATAAGAGCCAGAACCCTTTTTTTTACCTTGAACTCTATATGGTAGATTGAGCTAGATTCCTCCCTCCCCTACTAGAGGGTCAGCAGAGGATCTGGTATGAAAAAGATTCCATCAAGCTGGATCATTTCTTCCAGAAAGTGAAGGAAGTGGCCTCTGATAACTACTATGACATTTAATGTGATGTGCTTGGCTTAAAGCAGGACATAAAAAGAGCCAAAAGCACTGTGTGAGGGGTGGGGACGATTCTTGAAGAATCAAGCAAAAAGAGGCGTAACTCTGGTTATCTCCAGTTGAGTAAATCATGTCTCTGAGAAGTGTGTGAATTTGCAGGGGACCTAGTAACACAGACTGGCCAGCCTGTGCCTCTCACTGGTGGGGAGACAGAACTAGAATCAGGTTCTTGCATTTATCCCATTTTGCAGAGAGGAGTTTTTCCACCCCTGGAGAGACTGAGTGAAGAAAACTGAGCAGGGAAGATGTCCCTCTTGCTACCAAAGGCTATCACTTCACATGAGATGGATCCACCCATCCCACCATCTCAGGAGCACAAGATCTGTCCTCCCTCCACCACAGGCATGGGCTTCTCACAAGCCCTGGAATATGCTAAAGTCATTCACTTTCATCTTCATGACTCATTTCCTCAGGGAAATCTGTCCCTATGATCAGTGTATCTATCCTTCACTGCAGTCTTTGTCATTTTATGTTTATTAGTGTCACACTTTGATTAAAATATTTTCTCCTACCAAATTAGAAACTCCACAAGGACAGGGACTGTGTCTGTTTTGACTCACCATTCAGTTCCTTGCACCTAGAACTTAGGAGGTACCCAATAAATGTCTGTTAAATCAGAGAATGAACAAATGCGGATAGGACTGGATTTTCTGAGGGAGGATATGGGGTCACCAGCTTTAAATAGGGGGTTACCTGTGGGCAGGCAAAGTTCAGAGGGGAGAGATGTCTCAAGTGAAGGCAACATTTGTGAGGTTTCATGTCAGAGCCTTCCTTTTTTCAGTCAAATTAGTCAGAATTTCAACCTTGAATCATTTACCTTGGAATATCCTTTGGAGATGGACCTTACTCTTCAGAACGTGGCATGTTTACATAGTCCTGCATTAGTGGGCTATTGAAGGCTGCCCAAGCAGTATGACATGAAAGAGAAGGGCCTGGACCTTCCACTTTGCTGAGAGCCTCATCAGAGTAGGGGCTGGAAAAGCACTGTGCCCTTAGGTGGAATAGAAGGCAGGAAAAGCATTGGCTGCCTAGGTGGAATAGAGGCAGAATATCTCTTGGTCTGTGGCAGCTGCATGGATTGGCACAGAAAACCCCAGGAAGACTCAACAGCTCCAATGTCCCACATAGGTTAGGAAGATCCCCCTTCCAGACTGAAGTAAGATAAGACCTCCAATAAAGCCAGGTTATAATTTTAAAACCAATGAGTTCGAGCCCTGGGGGCAGAATAGAGATGACGAAGGCTGCATTGGGTAACAGCAAGCTGTGATGTCAGTGGTTACATGCAGGAATGGGCCAGCGTGTGAGAGTGAACAAATGTCTGAAGCAATAACATCAAGGGAGTTGTTGACAAGAAAATCCTAATAAAAGGAAGTGATAACATCAGGAAGCATAAATCCATTTTCTATTACTTCAGCCGTGTGGCTAACAGGGTCTTGGTGCTCTGGCCGGGTATTAGGCCTGAGCCTCTGAAGTGAGAGAGCCGAGTTCAGACCATTGGTCCACCAGAGACTTGGCCCCACATAATATTAATCGGCAAGAGCTCTCCCAGTGATCTCTGTTCTCAACACTAAGACCCAGCTCCACTCAATGGCCAGCAAGCTCCAGTGCTGGATATCCCATGCCAAACAACTGGCAAGACAGGAACACAACCCCACCCATTAGCAGAGAGGTTGCCTAAAGTCATAATAAGGTCACAGGCACCCCAAAACCTACCACCAGATGCGGTCCTGCCCACCAGAAAGGCAAGATCCACCCTCACCCACCAGAACACAGGCACCAGTCCCCTCCACCAGGAAGCCTACACAACCCACAGAACCGACCTTACCCACTCGGAGCAGACCCCAAAAACAACGGGAACTACAAACCTGCAGCCTGTGAAAAGGAGACCCCAAACACAGTAAGTTAAGCAAAATGAGAAGACACAGAAATAGACACCAGATGAAGGAGCAAGGTAAAACCCCATCAGACCAAACAAACAAAGAGGAAATAGACAGTCTACCTGAAAAAGAATTCAGAGTAATGATAGTAAAGATGATCCAAAATCATGGAAATAGAATGGAGAAAATACAAGAAATGTTTAACAAGGACCTAGAAGAACAAAAAAACAAACAAACAATGATGAATAATAAGAGAAATGAAATTAAAAATTCTCTAGAAGGAATCAATAGCAGAATAACTGAGGCAGAAGAACGGATAAGTGACCTGAAATATAAAATAGTGGAAATGACTACCACAGAGCAGAATAAAGAAAAAAGAATGAAAAGAATTGAGGACAATCTCAGAGACTTCTTGGACAACATCAAACGCACCAACATTTGAATTATAGGGGTACCAGAGGAAGAAGAGAAAAAGAAAGAGATTGAGAAAATATTTGAAGGGATTAAAGTTGAAAACTTCCCTAATATGGGAAAGGAAATAGTCAGTCAAGTCCAGGAAGTGCAGAGAGTCCATATAGGATAAATCCAAGGAGAAACACGCCAAGACACATATTAATCAAACTATCAAAAATTAAATACAAAGAAAAAATATTAAAAGCAGCAAGGGAAAAGCAACAAATAACATACAAGGGAATCCCTATAAGTTTAACAGCTGATCTATCAGCAGAAACTTTGCAACCCAGAAGGGAGTGGCAGGACATATTTAAAGTGATGAAAGGGAAAAACCTACAACCAAGATTACTCTACCCAGCAAGGATCTCATTCAGATTTGATGGAGAAATTAAAATGTTTACAGACTAGCAAAAGCTAAGAGAATTCAGCACCACCAAACCAGCTTTACAACAAATGCTAAAGGAACTTCTCTAGGCAGGAAACACAAGAGGAAGAAAAGACATACAAAACCAAACCCAAAACAATTAAGAAAATGGTAATAGGAACAAACATATCCATAATTACCTTAAATGTAAATGGATTAAATGCACCAACCAAAAGACATAGACTGGCTGAATGGACACAAAAACAAGACCTATATATATGCTGTCTACAAGAGACCCACTTCAGACCTAGGGACACATACAGACTGAAAGTGAAGGGATGGAAAAAGATATTCCATGCAAATGATATCAAAAGAAAGCTGGGGTAGCAAAGCTCGTATCAGAAAAAATGGACTTTAAAATAAAGACTATTACAAGAGACAAAGAAGGACACTACATAATGATCAAGGGATCAATCCAAGAAGAATATATAACAATTGTAAATAATTATGCACCCGACATAGGAGCACCTCAGCACATAAGGCAAATGCTAACAGCCATAAAAGGGGAAATCAACAGTAACACAATAATAATAGGGGACTTTAACACCCCATTTTCTCTAATGGACAGAACATCCAAAATGAACATAAATAAGGAAACACAAGCTTTAAATGATACATTAAAGAAGATGGACTTAATTGATATTTATAGGACATTCCATCCAAAAACAATAGAAAACACTTTCTTCTCAAGTGCCCATGGAACATTCTCCAGGATAGATCATATCTTGGGTCACAAATCAAGCACTGATAAATTTAAGAAAATTGAAATCATATCAAGTATCTTTTCTGACCACATGCTATGAGACTGGATATCAATTACAGGAAAAAATCTGTACGAAATACAAACACATGGAGGCTAAACAATATGCTACTACATGACCAAGCAATCACTGAAGTAATCAAAGAGGAAATCAAAAAATACCTAGAAACAAATGACAATGAAAGCACAAAAACCCAAAACCCATGGGATGCAACCAAAGAAGTTCTAAGAGGGAAGTTTATAGCAATACTATCCTACCTCAAAAAACAAGAAATGTCTCAATAAATAACCTAAACTCATGCCTAAAGCAATTAGAGAAAGAAAAACAAAAATCCCCAAGTTTAGCAGAAGGAAAGAAATCATAAAGATCAGATCAGAAATAAATAAAAAAGAAGTTAAGGAAATGATAGAAAAGATCAATAAAACTAAAAGGTGGTTCTTAGACAAGATAAAGAAAATTGATAAACCATTAGCCAGACTCATCAAGAAAAAAAGAGAAGACTCAATCAACAGAATTAGAAATGAAAAAGAAGTAAAAACTGACACTGAAGAGATACAAATGATCATGAGAGATTACTACAACAAACTATATGCCAAAAACATTGCCAACCTGGATGAAATGGACAAATTCTTGGAAAAGCACAACCTTCTGAGATTGAACCAGGAAGAAATAAAAAATATAAACTGAACAATCACAAGCACTAAAATTGAAACTGTGAATAAAAATCTTCCAACAAACAAAAGCCCATAACCAGATGGCTTCACAGGCAAATTCTATCAAACATTTAGAGAAGAGTGAACAGCTATCCTTCTCAAACTCTTCCAAAATATAGCAGAGGGAGGAACACTCCAAAACTCATTCTATGAGACCACCATCACCCTGATACCAAAAGCAGACAAAGATGTTACAAAAAAAGAAAACCACAGGCCAATATCACTGATGAACCTAGATGCAAAAATCCACAACCAAACACTAGCAAACAGAATCCAGCAGCACATTAAAAGGATCATACACCATGATCAAGTGAGGTTTATCACAGGAATGTGAGGATTCTTCAATATATGCAAATCAATCAATGTGCTACACCATATTAACAAATTGAAGGATAAAAACCATATCATAATTTCAATAGATGCATAAAAATCTTTCAACAAAATTCAACACCCATTTATGAAAAAACTCTCCAGAAAGTAGGTATAAAGGGAACTTACCTTAACATTATAAAGACCATATATGACAAACCCACAGCCAACATCGTTCTCAATGGTGAAAAACTGAAACCATTTCCACTAAGGTCACAAAGAAGACAAGGTTCCCCACTCTCACCACATTATTTAACATAGTTTTGGAAGTTTTAGCCACAGTAATCAGAGATGAAAAAGAAATAAAAGTACTCCAAATTGGAAAAGAAGAAGTAAAACTGTCATTGTTTGCAGATGACATGATACTATACATAGAGAATCCTAAAAATGCTACCAGAAAACTACTAGAATAAATCAATGAATTTGGTAAAGGAGCAGGATACAAAATTAATGCACAGAAATCTCTTGCATTCCTATACACTAATGATGAAAAATCTGGAAAAGAAATTATGGAAATACTCCCATTGACCATTGCAACAAAAAGAATAAAATACCTGGGAATAAACCTACCTAAGGAGACAAAAGACCTGTATGAAGAAAACTATAAGACACTGATGGAAGAAATTAAAGATGATACAAACAATAGAGAGATATACCCATGTTCTTGGATTGGAAGAATCAACATTGTGAAAATGACTATACTGCCCAAAGCAATCTACAGATTCAATGCAATCCCTATCAGACTACCAATAGCATTTTTCACAGAACTAGAACAAAAAATTTCACAATTTGTATGGACTCCTGGACTTCAGACTATACTACAATGCTACATTAATCAAGACAGTATGGTAATGGCACAAAAACAGAAATATAGATCAATGGCGGAGGATAGACAGCCTAGAGATAAACCCACGCACATATGGTCACCTTATCTTTGATAAAGGAGGCAAGAGTATACAATGGTGAAAAGACAGTGTCTTCAATAAGCAGTGCTGGGAAAACTGGACAGCTACATGTAAAAGAATGAAATTAGAACACTCCCTAACACTATCTACAAAAGTAAACTTAAAATGGATTAAAGACCTAAATGTAAGGCCAGACACTATCAAAGTCTTAGAGGAAGACATAGGCAGAACACTCTATGACATAAATCACAGCAAGATCCTTTTTGACTCACCTCCTAGAGAAATGGAAATAAAACTAAAAATAAACAAATGGGACCTAATGAAACTTAAAAGCTTTTGCACAGCAAAGGAAACCATAAACAAGATGAAAAGACAACTCTCAGAATGGGAGAAAATATTTGCAAATGAAGTAACTGACAAAGAATTAATCTCCAAAATGTACAAGCAGCTCATGCAGCTCAAAATCAAAAAAACAAAAAACCCAATCCAAAAATGGGCAGAAAACCTAAATAGAAATTTCTCCAAAGAAGATATACAGATTGCCAACAAACACATGTAAGGATGCTCAACATCACTAATCATTAGAGAAATGCAAATCAAAACTACAATGAGGTATCACCTCATACCAGTCAGAATGGTCATCATCAAAAAATCTACACACAATAAATGCTGGAGAGGGTGTGGAGAAAAGGGAACCCTCTTGCACTGTTGGTGGGAATGTAAATTGATATAGCCACTATGGAGAACAGTATGGAGGTTCCTTAAAAAACTAAAAATAGAAGTACCATATGACCCATCAATCCCACTACTTGGCATATACCCTGAGAAAAACATAATTCAAAAAGAATCATGTACCGCAATGTTCATTGCAGCACTATTTACAATAGCCAGGACATGGAAGAAACCTGAGTGTCCATCGACAGATGAATGGATAAAGAAGATGTGGCACATATATACAATGGAATATTACTCAGTCGTGAAAAGAAATGAAATTGAGTTATTTGTAGTGAGGTGGATGGACTTAGGGTCTGTGTTACAGAGTGAAGTAAGTGAGAATGAGAAAAACAAATACTGTATGCTAACACATATATATGGAATCTAGAAAAAATGGTTATGAAGAATCTAGGGACAGGACAGGAATAAAGATGTAGACGTAGAGAATGGACTTGAGGACACAGAGTGGGGGAAGGGTAAGCTGAGACGAAGTGAGAGAGTGGCATGGACTAATATATACTACCAAATGTCAAATAGATATCTAGTGGGAAGCAGCCACATAGCACAGGGAGATCAGCTCAGTGCTTTATGACCACCTAGACGGGTGGGATATGGAGGGTGGGAGGGAGATGCAAGAAGGAGGGGATATGGGGATATGTGTATATGTATAGCTGATTCACTTTGTTATACGGCAGCAACTAATCCAACAATGTAGAGCAATTATACTCCAATAAAGATGTTAAAAATAAATAAATAAATAAAAATGTAAAACCATTGAGTTCCAAAATCATCTTCACAGTGGTATTTTAATCTGAAATATTTTTGATAACATTCCATCCTTATCTTTAAGAAAATTATTACTCAGTTTTTGAACTCCTGAAAAACAGAGAAGCATCAGTTGATTGACCCATCCATCCATTTATTTATTTATTCAGCAAATATATTTTGATATCGCATCTACAGAACTTACAGTCTCAAGAGGAAACATGCAAACAAACTATTATACAATGAGAAAGAATGAAACCTACTGCAGCATTGGAACAGGGCAATGGAGACATAAGCACACAATTCTGACATCTTTCACACCATCTAGCTCTTATATTTGAAGACTAGAAGTTAAATGTCTTCACAGTTTCAAAGTTAAAGTGCAAGTTTTGTTTAATTTTATATTTAGTCTTGTGAAAATTAAGTAATAGGTTAATAACTTCCTGTTCTCCATCTCTTCAGGAAACAAGGGAATGAAAGTAAATCCCCGGAAGCTGTGCAATTGTAGAATGTTAAGATCGCGCAGGTCACAAGGATCAAATAATCTGCTCTCTTATACTAAGAATGAGGAAACAGGCCTAGAAGAATAGAATAAAGTTTTAGGGTTACTATAAGAATTTTTCAGTAACAGATGATACAACTATAATCAGTATTTTCCATTTGAAAAATGATGGTTTAACTGTATTAAGAAATTTACTTAAATTTTAAAACAACTCTAGAATAGGTATAACTGTTATCCCCAAATTACAGATAAGGAAACTGCAGCATAGACAGGTTAACAATTTACCTAATTATTATATAACTAATAATTAGTTTTCAGCTAGTAAATATCAGAGTTGGAATTCAAACCCAGGGAGTCTGGTTCCAGAAATCAGAAACCAAGTGTTCAACTTTACATGTTCTATCTCTTATTTATTTGGAAAACATATATATATATATATAATGTTTATTTTAAATGTGGTCATTCTCATTAAACATGTCTAGTTTTTGGTGATAAGGTGTTTCATTTTATTTTTCCAAATAAAGTAAATATGAAGTTAAGTTTGACATGAACGAGTTTCTAGCTCTCAGAGGAATGTCACAAAGGGGAAAATTTGCTTTTGGAGTAATTTGATATTTTTTGAAAGCTGCCAGGCTCTTGCGTTACCTGCCAATGTCAAATCAACGTCAGTCTCTGTTCAAACACCAGTTGTGCAAACCATGTCAGCGTAGCTGGTAGCCTGGCAGACTCAATCAGTGATTGCCTCTCTGGCACCAAAATTATAATTGGCCTCCTAATTATGGTACCTCTTAATTTCAGAGAAAAAATAGAGAGAAGATGGAAAACGTCATTAGGGAAAACTCACAAATAACTTCATTTAACAACTAGCTCAGGCACAGACAGTGTTTGTTACAATATGTAAATCATAGGGGTATTCTTCATTTGCTCATTCACTCATTCAATAAATAACTATGGAGTTATACTATGGTAAATACCAGGAACACTGATGAGAAAGACACAGAGACTGGCTGCTCAGGAATTTGAAGTCTAGTGGGGGCCAGACTAGTGTGTTATGATGTGCTTCTGGAGCCCAAATGAGGACAAGTTTAATGATGGGACAGAATGGAGAGAGCTTTGGAATCATGTACAGCTGAGTCCTAATTCTGATTCTGCCTTTGGCAAGCCACTCAACTCATTCACTCTCTGTTTTCTCACCTGAAAAGCGAAAGTAAAACACCAACCTCGCAGGATGGTTGTAAATACTAAATTCCATGTCCAAAACATGCTAGTTCTTTTTTTCCACCCCTCTTCAAACTTCCCCACCACTCCATGTCCCCAGTCTACCAAGAAAAAAAAAAATAGCTGGATGAGTTGGACAGTTTCATTCACTTGAGGTGACATGTGAGCTGGGGCTTGAAAGACTAGTAAAAAGTGAGATTGACAGGCAGAGCTGGTAGCAAGGGCTTCCAGGAAGAGGGGACAGTGTGTTCAAAGGCTCTAAGGCATGGAAGACTTCAGCACAGGGAGCTGGGAAGCAGTGAGTGATTTAGAATATGAGTTGTACGGAGGGATGTAATTGACTGTCAGTGAGATACCGTGAGCATCAAGCTGGAAAAGGAAGGTGGATCTGACTGGCCAGCTCTCTATAAGCAGTGCTGTTTCCATAACAGAGAGACAAAAGCTGACCTCCCTGGGGCTGGTATTGAATATTGA
Organism: Mesoplodon mirus; assembly: GCF_964341445.2. Taxonomy (NCBI): domain Eukaryota; kingdom Metazoa; phylum Chordata; class Mammalia; order Artiodactyla; family Ziphiidae; genus Mesoplodon; species Mesoplodon mirus. Next base: position 53,692,683 of record NC_138987.1, on the reverse strand, counting down.
CCACAGGATGCCCACTCTCCTCTCTGAACTATTTCCCAATGGGACGTGGGTTCTACTCCCCTTTTCACCTCCTGGATGGGACTTCAGAGTCTGGAACCTGACATCCCAATCTTGGACTCTAGAGTTGGATCTTCTAAGATCCCAGGTCTAGTTTGATATTATTTTTTGTTTTGAGATCTAGTATCTAGTTGTTTCATCATGTGTGAAACTGAGACAGTGAGTGATCAAGTGTCTTTTTCCTAGTGCCAGTATGAGATAGTAGTCCATTTAGAGAATATAATACTAAAGAAACTCAACCATAAGCATAATTCATGGTATGACTTGGTTTCTCACATAAATCAAATTCACATTCATAGAAAAGAAAACTGTGATACTGACATTAGAAGTTTGTAGAAGCTCTTGTAATTATAATAAAAAGAAAATTACTTTTATAGTATTATAACTATTTTAAAAATCATTATTTTATGGCTAAGCATGCCATTCACGGCTGGTGACCTTGTAGGAAGAAAAACAGTAATCAGTTTCAGTAAAGAAAATGACTAGAAAAAAGGGAGGTGAGCTGTGGAAGGTCTAACATTGAATTTGAAGCCAGAAAACCTGGTTCATGCTCCAGTCTGTCATTTATCAGCTCTGTGGCTTTGGAGAAGTCACTTAACATCTCTGAATCTCATTTTCCTCTCCCATGAAATGGAGAAAATAATATCTTCACGGTGGGTTTATTTTAGTACAAGGTGGCATAATATATGTTAAGGTGTTTTGTAACCTCAAGTCATCTTACTAATTTCAATAATTATTCATTGAAAAAATAATCCATGTTTAAAATCTACTATCAAAGAAAGAATTTAAGCAAAAGTGCCTTAAAGTCACTGCAACAAACTTCACAATAAATCAATAAATCAAGGAACTTCATACGTATGATGGCAGGATAATAATTGTGTTTTATTTCCTTCCTAAGACATTTATTTATACTAAAATTTAGTAATGACTGTTCTCTGGATGATTAAACCTTAGAAATATTTCTCCAAAAAGGGTTCATGGTGATAGAGAGATACTACGTGCTCCATCCACCTTCAAGAGACTGATTCAAACCCCAGAGGAATCCCACAATAATTTTTAGCACAATGTTTTCCAAACTTACAGCAGCATGGAACTCTGTTTTCAAGTATTAGCTTTAGTTCAAAGGAATATATTTGGGGAATATTTTTAATAGAGACTTAAAGCAGAAGCGTCCAGAACAAAACCAATAATCATTCCTAGGACAAGTGTGTTTATATAATTTTAGAGTGGAAAGCTTCAATCAATTCAGCTTTGTCAAAATGGTAGAAATTCTAACTCTTCTGTCACCCTTTTTTCTCAGTTGCAAACATTTTATTTTCCTCCAGCACTATTTGAGTTTGTAGTACTGTCTGAAAATAAGTAAGGAAAACAATGTATTAAGGAATGTTCTACATTTTTCTCATGGAGAAACTGAGTCACTTAGAACTTAAGCGCATTGGCGAAGGCCACACAGTTGGTAGGTGGTACCTCTGAAATCAGGACTCAAGTTGCCTGTTCCAGAGCCAGCAAATGTTCGGATGGTAAATCAAAATGTGTTTCACAGTGCGGTTTTGCAGGGATATTCATGTTGCTGGTTAGGGTTGCTTCACATTCTTTCAAACACAAGTTTTAAAGAAACCCTTGAGGATTGTTGGGTAGATCCAGCGTAGTCATCAAAGGCTCAAGTTTTTGATTGTATCACGGAAGACAATAGCTTGCCAGTTATCTCATACCACCTGGACATTGCTTGGAGCTCTCTTAAAACTCTAAGGATATACAATAGCTACAAAAGATGACCAATTTGAATTTTTCTCAGCACTTTGTTGCTTTATAGATTAATGCAACTCATTTTATTTCAATCCACACATGATTAAAATAAGTAGCACATATGTAGATGAACAACCTATAGTTCTCTAGTAAATTAGGCAATGAACCACTGCTTCTGAGCTTTTCTGTGCTAGCTAAGATATGGACACGAAGAACTGACTAAATTTATAAGCAATTCATTAAAAAGTTAAGTAGCTGCACAGTGAACTAGTATCTATTTTAGGATTACATTGATCCTATCTTTATTTGTATTTTCCCTGGAATGGCTTTTTGTTTTAGAATCTTGGATTTTGCTTTTACTAAATCTCAGTTTGAGTAGAGAGAAATATCTATCTATCGTGATCTTCCATTAATCCTCTCCCAATCTTACCAATTTTGACAATTTAGTAGTTTTATAAAAGATGCTTATATTTATTAAATAAGAATCAATGAAAAAGTGTAATAAAGATAATCTAGCTTCAACAAGTTTGAAGGGACCTCTAAATTATTCTGATGTATTCTAATTTCATAAAATGGAAACCTCTTATGACAAACTAAAGAGGTTTACCATATTTGGTTAGGCAGGGGATAATCAGCTTTCATAAAAAAATATTTCTTCTATACTCTGGTTAAATAATTAGTGCATTTGTTTTTAGGTTTCAAAATGATAACTCCAGTGAAGCTATTCATCATATCATCCTTCTACTGGATTTGCATTGTTGGATGATTTTAGTACAATTTGATATGTGTGCATGTGTGTTAATGGAGTTTTTAACATTCCTGACTAATATACAACTGCATTATCCAGATGGAATTTTATTCTTGTTGTTCTTGTCCTGTTTCTTAAGTGCTAAGGTGCTGCTGATGTATTAGTTAATGGGAACTGTAAAATGAGATGGTTCTAGATATTCGTGGTCTGAACAGTGAGCCTTACCATTCTGAATAAAGTTAAATTGCATATGTGAGAATTTAGAAAGTAATTTGTGCTGCCTAATGAGTTTGTTAAACTGTGGGGATCGGGTCTCCATAGGAGAATGTTTTTTTCCCTTAAAGAATGACAAATGAGTAGTAAATAAACGGGATGGTGAACATATATGTTACAAGGGCTTTTTGGAAACAAAAATTTTGGTTAATGTCAGAAAATGGTGGTTTTTTTTTAACATCTTTATTAGAGTATAATTGCTTTACAATGGTGTGTTAGTTTCTGCTTTATAACAAAGTGAATCAGTTATACATATACATATATCCCCATATCTCCTCCCTCTTGCATCTCCCTCCCACCTTCCCTATCCCACCCCTCTAGGCGGTCACAAAGCACCGAGCTGATCTCCCTGTGCTATGCGGCTGTTTCCCACTAGCTATCTATTTTACGTTTGGTAGTATATATTAGTCCATGCCACTCTCTCACTTTGTCCCAGCTTACCCTTCCCCCTCCCTGTGTCCTCAAGTCCATTCTCTACATCTGTGTCATTATTCCTGTCCTGCCCCTAGGTTCTTCATAACCATTTTTTTCTAGATTCCATATATATGTGTTAGCATACAGTATTTGTTTTTCTCTTTCTGACTTCTTCACTCTGTATGACAGACTCTAGGTCCATCCACCTCACTACAAATAACTCAATTTCATTTCTTTTTATGGCTGAGTAATATTCCATTGTATATATGTGCCACATCTTCTTTATCCATTCATCTGTCGACGGATGACACTTAACTTTGCTTCCATGTCCTGCCTATTGGAAATAGAGCTGCAATGAACACTGTGGTACATGTCTCTTTTTGAATTATGTTTTTCTCAGGGTATATGCCCAGTAGTGGGATTGCTGGGTCATAGGGTACTTCTATTTTTAGTTTTTAAAGGACCCTTCATACTGTTCTCCATAGTGGCTGTATCAATTTACATTCCCACCAACAGTGCAAGAGAGTTCCCTTTTCTCCACACCCTCTCCAGCATTTATTGTTTGTAGATATTTTGATGATGGCCATTCTGACCGGTGTGAGGTGATACTTCATTGTAGTTTTGATTTGCATTTCTCTAATGATTAGTGATGTTGAGCATTCTTTCATGTGTTTGTTGGCTGTCTGTATATCTTCTTTGGAGAAATGTCTATTTAGGTTTTCTGCCCATTTTTGTATTAGGTTGTTTGTTTTTTTGATATTGAGCTGCTTGTAAATTTTTTTTAATATAAAGTTTTCCTTAAAATGGTGAGTGGTGCCTTAATAAGCAGAACTGAAATTATAGTGCTATTTATTATATCCTAATTCTTTCTTCATATATACTGAGGATTATGCTTACAGTGGAATCCCAGGAAAAAAATGACCAGAAAAGACCCCTAGCCATGGTTAAGTGCTAGCAAGCTATCCTCTGCTCTGCTCTTGCATTAAGTGATTTTTACTGTGAATGACAGGTTTTTCGATTGTACCCCTTCCCCAAATGTTTTTTTTCCTTTATGTCAAGTTCAGGTTTGACATCCCCAAACCTGGAGGAAGTTTAGAGCCACCTATTGAAAGAAAGACTCTTTCACAGACTTCAAAATGAGCACTGACAGGTATTTCTGTGTATAGGACAGATCCAATAAATGCAACCCTGACTAATGAAGAAACTTAATCGTTAAAAAAAAAAAGCCCACAGAAAAGCTCAACTCACACCAAGATCTTCTCTGTTATCATGAACCCAAGAAAGCTGGAGCAGGGGCTGGCAGGTCCCAGGCTTCACTCTTGAGGGACAGCTGGACAACTCAGCCCCACCTGGGAGGATGCTTTTGTTGACATCTCAGGTTGCCGCCTGACGATTGGTGGCTGGGCTGGAAGGGAGGGTCCACAGGAAACGCGACACTGGGGATGCTGCCCCCTATCACATGATGGAAATTTCCACTCTTTAGAAAGGCGAAAAGAAAAGAAAGAAGGGTCTCTCAATCCACCCTTTTCCCCTGGATCCCAATCGGGAGAGGGAAGAAAAAGTGGGGTAAGTGAAGCTGTTTATATTTTCCGCTAGACTTAAAAGACTCGTCAGTGTGCAAACTTGTGGCTGGATCCCAGCCGGAATGCGTGTGTGTGTGTGTGCGTGTGTGTGTGTGTGCGCGCGCGCGCCTGTGCGCATAGGGACACGCACACGTGTGCAGCTCGGTCTCTCACCCGTCTGGGGCTTTGGTGCGGCGCTGTGGCTCCTCATATCTTGTTGATGGCCCCAAATCCTTATCATTTAACAAAGGATCCCCTTTGGGTGCATTACTGAAGGCGAATGACCGGATTGACTAGAAATTAAGTAAGCCGGGGCAAGCAGAGGTAAAGGATAGAGGCTGGGAGAGCTCCGGTGACTCCCTTTTCCAGGACAGGTGACTGCCAAGGCTGCCTGGTCCTGGGGAGCGGGCAAGGGGTGCCTTGCGCTGGGGCGCCCACGCCCCCGGGCCGGGGATTCCCTGGGCGCTTGAATCTCGAGATGCTTGTACTGAGATCGCCATCCACCACCGTGGCCCGGCCTGCCTGGCCAGGGGCCCCGAGACCCCGCTGCAGGAGCTGGCTCTGCGTCAGCTCGGGATCGCGCTGGCAAGGTGTTACCCGAGTCGCCGCGGGACCCGTGCCCGCGTCCTCAGGGCGGGGACACTGGGTGCAGAACCTAAAATAGACCCATCGTTGCTGACAGCTGGGCCGCCCAGGAGGCCAGCACGGTTCCCTGGGTCGGGGGTTCCGGCCCGGGGATCCGGCCCGGGAGGCTCCTTCGGGGAGGAGGAAGGCGAGAGCAGCGCTGGGTCTGGGGCCCTTGGCTGCGGGCAGTGAACGGGTTCCAAGACTGAGCCCGAGGTTCCGAGGGAGGCATCGCGCGCCGTCGGACTGAGAAGCCTGGGTGGGTGGGGGGGCGCTGGAAAGAAGGAAAGGGCGCCGCAGAAAGTGCGGTCAGGAAAGACGAGTGGAGCGGAGGGAACGCAGAGAGGACGTCGGGGAGGAGAGGAGAAGGAGAGAACGATAAGGGTCCAGACCCTGAGAGGGGTAGGAGGAGGAGGGAAAATGGAGAAAAGAGGAGAGAATGAATGAAAGGAAGAGAGGATGGAGACGGGAGCGGAGACGCAGGGAGCCCCCTGGGAGGGTGAACTGGGAGCATCTCCGAGTCCGGGAGAGGAGAGAGGTGGGTGCGGTGCGGGTAGGGGCTCTTCGCACAGATGGGCGTGCGCCCTGGTGGGCGCGGGCTGGGGGTGGAGGCGCGGAGTGGGGAACTCGCGCGCCCCCCAGCTCCCCTGAGTGATCCAGCAGGGAGAGGTGGAGAGTGTCCCCTTTCATGTGCCCCGGGACCAGCCCAGGAGGTGCGCACCGGGCGGTAGACTTGGTTAGAGGAACGGGGGGAACTAAGCCGGGGAACCAGAGCCAGGGAGACTGGGTCCCTGGTGTGCCGGGGCATGTACGGGGGAGTGAGGGGGCAAGATCTGGGGGCCTTGAGATACTTGGCGATGACCTGGAGATCCCCACCTGCAGTCCTCCGCAGAGCCTTTAAACACCTGGGTCTGGTTTCACCGGTGGAGGACGGGTTGGATCTTGATATGCAAAAGGTGTATCTCTACCTGTCTAAGAGGGATCTGAGACCCTGAGAAGAGAAGAGAAGAGAAGAGAAGAGAAGAGAAGAGAAGAGAAGAGAAGGGGGAGCCTCTGCCCTGGAGGTGTAAGCAGACCTGGCCAGGCACTTACCTCAGCGGCCTCCTGATTAGGTGCCCCATCCCCCAAGCTGCTGGATCTGCTTGCTTTGTTATCCGCTGAGTAGTGGTGCACCTTGTCACCCTTAAGGAAAGGAGGGAGTGGCCAGCCTTTCACCAGGAATGGTCTGTTTCCCAATTTCCTGGCTTCCTATATTCATCTTTATCTGCTTCCCAGCAGTGCAGACATAATCATTATGACTAAATTGTTTTATGTTGTAAAGAGAGCATCCTTCATCCAGATCACAATTTCCAAGGTCTGGTAGCTTGGGTTTGTTTTAACTTTGGTTATAACTTTTTGTAGACCTTAACTTTTGGGGGGAGGAGGTGTAGATTAGCCCATGGGTATTTTTTTTTGTCCCCACTGCAGACAAGTCTCTAAGGATTGGGTGAGATTGGTGGACTCTCTCATATGGAACACAAGAAATCTGTGTGTGTGTGTGTGTGTGTGTGTGTGTGGTATAGTCTCTAAGGTTCTAACAAATGAATCTACAGAAAATCTGTGTTCTAGGTAAAAAGTTGTAAGAACAGAGGCACTGAAGAGAATATCTGATCTCCCCAAATTACAGATTACCATATGTGTTCAGAGACAGAAAGCTTCTATTGGTCTGATTTTATCACAAAACTTCAACAAGCAGGAAAACTGGAGTAAAGGGATAAAAAACTTTCAAGCCTGCAGCAGGGATAGGAGGCAAGCTCTTCTGCCAGAGTATGCAGTACTAGGTGCTCCAAGGAGGCTAGTCTCTACTAGATTTATGATAATAATGGCTCACACATAGATATCAATTATTATATTCCTTATATGTTACTAAGTGCTTCTTTTATGTTAACATTTGACCCTCATAAGAGCCTTATGAGATAGATTCTATTATTCTACCCATTTTATAGATCAAGAAATGGAGATACACAGTGTGGGGAACGTAGAACATCTTTGGAAGTTCTATGTGGACATTATTCTGAAGTGTAAAGAACGATTTTCTTTCACTTTGCACTTTATAATGGTCAGAACTGGACAAGTGACATCTAGGGACCCAAAACAGACTTCTTAGTCTATTAGAGACTAATCCTATCCTAAGAAAGCCAAAAGCATGACCATGTACCTTAAGAATTAATCTTTGCCAGCCCCAGGATTGGATTGTTTTACAAGTGACATTTGAGAAATGCATAATATAACTATGGTTACCTTGTGAACTTTTGAGCTAAATGTCTTTCTTCTTTTATGTCATTGTCTTTGTTCATTTCTGCAGTGTTTTTTAGGCATATATTCCTTTTTTCCCCCTTATCCTTTGTACTGACTTAATAATATTTTCCATTTTTTGTTTTCTTTTTTATTATTTTTAAATTTAATTTAATTTTTATTTTATATTGGAGTATAGTTGATTTCCAACGTTGTGTTAGTTTCAGGTATTCAGCAAAGTGATTCAGATATATATATATATATATATGTATGTATACATATTCAATATATCCATTCTTTTTCAGATTCTTTTCCTCTGTTTTTAAAAAACTTAAACCCCTCTTTTTAAAAAAATTTTTACAAATCCAAAGCAATCATTTCTATAAAAATCAAAGGTTTAATGGAGTTTAATGACTATTTACATATTTTAATATGTATATAAATAATATTACAATTCTGAAAAATGTGCTTCCATGTATCACATGAAACCATCTCACATGCTACTGCTACCCTGATGACATCTTGCAGGAAGGTGAGGAATGGAAGAAGGGGAGAGACAAAAGACAGGAAAGGAAGACTTTTCCAAGCCAGACTTTGAGCCAAGCCCCTTCCATGTGTAAATCACATTTAGTCTTCACCTGATACTCCATGGTCTAGGTGTATGGTATCTCCATTTTACAGAGGGGGAAATTGAAGCTCAGAGAAATTAAGGGAAGAGCCAAGGGTCACAGAGCTAGTAAGTGACAGGGCTGGCCTCAGAACTAAGGTCCCTCCTGCGCCAGAGTTCCTGCTTCCAATAAAGACAGCAGTAAGATAAAGACTACTTGGAGAGCAAAATCTTAAAGCAACAAGAAGCTCAGAGAGGTGGTACACAACAGAGCAGCCTGTGAGAGGTGGGGGAATGCAAAAACCAAGTCACTTTCACGTGCCTGCTAATTTTCTGGTCTTCCTTCCACTCTGTTTGTAATGACAATTCTATTCATTCATTCCACAAACAACCATTGAGTATCATTATCCCCCAGGAAGTATATTAGGGAGTTTCTTTTATCCTTGTCTCCCTAACACCTAGCACAGTCCTGGGCAAATACTAGGTGCTCAAGAAATGTTTGTTGAATAAAGGAATTAGTCCAGTGGGGGAAAGAATAAATAAACAAAGAGTTGTGTTAACAGCATGTGAAGGGCCAGGGGAAAAAGTCAGATTTGAGCACTCTGCCACGGAACCTGGCTTAGGAAAGGGGTCAGAGAACATTTCTGGACCGGATGATGCCTGAGCTAGGTTTTTTTGTTTTTTTTTTTTTGCGGTACGCGGGCCTCTCACCGTTGTGGCCTCTCCCGTTGCGGAGCACAGGCTCCGGATGCGCAGGCTCAGCGGCCATGGCTCACGGGCCCCGCCTCTCCGCGGCATGTGGGATCCTCCCGGACCGGGGCACGAACCCGTGTCCCCTGCATCGGCAGGCAGACTCTCAACCACTGCGCCACCAGGGAAGCCCCTGAGCTGGGTTTTGAAGCAGAAATGAAAGTCAGCCAGGCAAAGAAGTGAAGGAAATAGGGGAGGATTCTCAACAGAAAGACTCGCCTAAACAGAGAAAGAAAGAAGGAGCCATTGGGGAATTTAAGAGTTCAGTGGAGATTGCTGGGGGGAGGCAAGGGGGGTGGGGGGGAGGTGTGGTCCGGAGGTCCTTGCATGGTTTCTCTGCAAATGTCCCATAGCTCTGCCCACCGCCCTTGAATGTCGGAAGTGAACTGGGCTAACAGGGAACAAAATAACTGAATACAGGAGTCAGCAATACATTTTATTATGGCCCTATTATAGAGAACTATAGTTTAACTTTTTATAATGTCAGTGTTTTAAAACCTAAGCTCAAATGCAAAGACTAGACTTTGTTGTCCTCTGTATGGGAAAACCAAATTATTTTTCTTATATTCAAGGGGATGTTTTATTTTAGCATAGGTACAACCTACGCAATCATGAAAATGACTTGCAAACAAATGCTTTTCTATGTTTTTCTTAGGAGGTAGCTTGGGTGGGGGGGATTTCTCCCCTTATTTTAGTTTTTAATGGTTTTATTTTTTATTTTAGTGTGCTAGAGAAGAATCAGGAAGTAAAAATATATTTTTAAAAAATGAGGTGAGACGATAGTAATGAATTTCACCCTCTTATCTGCAAATTAGACGTTTATGCTAGTTAAGATTCTGGCTTTTGATAACAGACTTTGAAAAACTTAACTCCCAATGTCTCTTCTTTCTTTAGGGATCTTTTATGCCAATTTTTCGTTGCAGGCTCAGAGGTCTGCATGCCATTTCACCATTTCCACATTTGTAAAGTAGTCTCACTCATACTGTCATTAGTAAGGGAATTCAAAGAGTAAGTGAAACCTATAAATAATCCAAAACCTAACTTCAGTTAACAGATTAAAACCTCCACTTTTTATCATTATGTCCTTGGGCAAGTTCCTTAATCTTTCTGAGCTTCAGTCTCTTCATCTATAAAATCAGGATCATAATAGTATCGGCCTCATGAGATTGTTATGAGGATTAAATGTGTTAACACATGTAAAATTCTTAGACTAATGCCTAGTATATAATAAACCTTCAACATGTGAAAGCTCTTATTTTTAATGTTACTCCCCCTGCCACCCAAAGCACTATTAGAAATGTTATCAGATGTCTATACTGTGTTCTTTGATAATGTGTTTTCCTCTAACTGCCTTAACTAAAATGAAGGAAACAGAAGGGAGGAAATGAAAAACGGGCTAAATGCAGGACAGTCCAGCCCAGATAATATCATTCCCTGTATAATAAGATTGAAATGTTCCCTTGTTTCCTGTTGGCTATTTGCACCTATTGCTCCTGATAAATCTAGCGTGTATCCATCATTAAAATGAACATCATTTCCGGTTCCCTTGTTTTCTCTCATATCTGTCTCTTTCGGTCACGGCTGTCGCCCTGGTACCTCACATAAGTGCGTGGGGTAAACAGACACTCATGCATGTTTGTTGAATGAAGGAAGGAGGAAAACCTGTCCTCCCCACCACCGTTTTTTTAAACAATATTTATTTTTCAACTAAACACTATTTCATCGCCATGTTAAAGGACTTTACAAAGTAAATCTGCATTGTTAATAGTCAATATCAATATTTTACAATTAAATTATTTATTCAGTGTGCGTTATTGCACATAATTAAGCACGCAGGCTTGGGAGTCAGGGAGTGTGGACATGAATCCCAGTGCCATCATGGAGTTGGGCTTCCTGGATTCAGATCTTGGCTCCATCCTTCCGACTTTTTCCTGGGTTCAGATTCCGGCTCGCTCACTTTCTATCTGAACCACCTTGAGCAAGTCACGTAACCTGACTGCTTCATTCTCTTCATCTGTAAATTGAGTGAAACCATTCTTATTTCAGAAGGATTTTATGAGAATTAAATGAGTTAATATGTATAAAGCATTCAGAAGCATATTTGGCACTTTGTAAGCATTACAGGTGTTTGTTAAATTAAACAGTTTAAAGAAACCCTGGTTTTCCAGTTAGATATAATCACAAGTACTTACTTTATAGAATTAATTTGATGATACCGCCTGGCACCTAATAACCCCCCCAAAAATGTTACTGTTACTATTACTATTATTGCAAATCTTTATTTCTGTTTTGTGCTCCAAAGGAGTTGGAGCCCTGCCTCAGCCTTTCCATTCTTGGTCCATTGGAAGTCTTATTGATTCTACCTTACATTTTCCTCCCCACCCAGTGTTTGTCTTGTCATTTTTGCCTTGCGTCATTCGCGCCTTTTACACCACCACATACTCCTCAGGACAAGGACTTTGCTCTTTGTTTTGGCATAATTGAATAACACTGGGTACACTCACACACTCACGGCACTATAAAAATGTTAAAGAAGAAAAGGAAAAAAGATGCAATTCACCAGGAGGCAACTTTGGCCGCCAGCTGATCAGGCTGTTTGCAGTGTTGGCACTCCGTGCAGGCTGCTCAGCAGCATCTCCGGGGGCTGGCTGGTGGCTCGGGGGTGACGCGCGCGTCCTGCGGGGGCGTGGGGACCCTGAGCTGGGTCGCGGCGCGCAGGGAGGACCGCGGGGGGCCGCCGCCTGGGGACGCTGCACCGCTCACAGGTTTGCCTGCCGTTGCTACGGACGGCTTCGCTCGAAAGACCAGGCTAGTGAGTGAGACGAACTTGGAGGGGAAGTAGCAAAGAACTGAAAAAGGCGGGGAGAGGGAGGCATTCGTTAAAGAGAGAGACTAAGGTGACTTTCTGTTTTGAGAAACGTTTCCTGCGTGCTACATGGGGCTACACGCTATGGTCTTATGTTCTGGAATTTTTCCAAATGGGAGAGAGGAATGTGGTACCTGGATGCAGAATGTTCCTGTAAACTAAAAGACCAAACTGCCCTTGATTGTTAGTGAGATCGAACTAAAGGGGTTCTTGTTTCCAGCCTTGCTTTGTGGATGCCTGGAAAGCAGTCAGATGGTTGAGGGCACTGCAGAACCGGAGGCCTCTGTGATAGCCCCGAGAAAACATTTCATCGCGATTTTATTCCTTCTTGCCTTTGAAGCAATTCTTTAGTGACAGCACATCTTTTAAAAAAGATCTGACACTTTTGGGGCATTGTTTTGCTATACTGTATTTATACGTGCTGTACAGAGGAGGCCACACTTTTGGTTGACTTGTATATATTTAAACTTTTATTTTAAAGTAATTATAGGTTCATAGGAAGTTGCGAAGGTAACACAGAGAGGCCCTATATAGCTTTCACGCAGTTTCCTCCAGTGGTTACATGAGACATAATTTTCTTACAGCAGCAAGAGCAGGCAATTGACATTAGTGCAATGTGTATATAATTTCTGTGTCATTTTATCACATGCAGAGACTCATGTAACTACCACCACAGCCAAGATACAGAGCTTCCATGTCACAGATATACAGAACCTTTATAGTCACACCTCTTTCTCTCTACCAATGGAAACTAGATATTTTCCTTCTTTATATTTTTGTCATTTTGAGAATATTACATAAATGGAATCATAGTGTATGTGATCTTTTGGGGATTGATTTTTTTCATTCATTCAGTGTGATGCTCTTGAGATCCATTCAAGTTGTTGTATCCATAGTTGGGTCCTTTTTAACTGCCAAGTAGTATTCCAGTTGCTTGACTGTATTTACTGGTATATTTTTTCCTCTCAATTGCTATACTTATTTAGAACTTCAGTTGGATTAAAGAGGTGGTGAAGGCACTTGGTAAAGTGAAAAGTATGAGGACAAAATTTGACAGTTTTTCTCTTAAAAATGACATTTGTGTGATAGGGCAAAAGGACGTATGAACTACATGTCCATTTAAAACAGAGGCCACTGGAGGGGTGCAAAGGAGGAAAGGAATAGGGCAGAGACAGTATGTATTCAGACAATAAGGTATAAAATCTAGCACCTGTTACAATTTCCACACCCATATAATGATGTATTCTGTGATTTTACCTTTAGTTTAGACAACTCAGATTTCTTGAAACTAACAAAAACAAAACCTCTGCAGTAGGAAATTCCCTGCCACATAGCTGATAACTCAGGGAGAGACGCATGGCTGGAAATGCCAACAAATGGCCCTTCAGTTTGACAGGGGTCGCCAAGAGTCAAAACAGCATCTTTAGCCCCAGGGCAACTATCAAGGGTCCAGAGACAATCAGTGTTACCCTACTCTGGCCTTTCGTCCCACCTGCCGATGGGAGGAGCATCTCCTAGAGATCACTTAAGTCAGATTTTAAAAGAGGATGTTATCCTTCACCTGAATGTCCACAAGCATGGGGAAACTGGACGCTGGTGGCTGTAACTGGCTAAGGGAAATGAATCACTTCTGAATAGTATGTAGAAGAGATAGGCTTGGCCCCTCTGTCAGCCAGCTCCTATTAGAGAGCTCTCTACCCTGCAACACCACCGTGCCCCCGAGCAGAGGAGAAAACAAAATATCCACTATTAGCTGAAAGTGCACATACTCCTTTAAGCTTTTAGAATTTCACATTTTGGAATTTCTGAGACATAACAATTCACAAAATAACACAAACTATCAGTCTGGAACACTGACTAGACCCAAGTTTAGCTGAAGTCATTGCCTTAAGTCTCCATGTTAATGATTTCTGTTACCAGAAAAATTTTCCTTATCTGAAACACTGCCCACGGATGGAGAGTAGATACGGGATGCTGGTTCCAAAGCCTAAAACACAGAGAGGATTGTCATAGCTAAAATAACTTACAACTCCTTTGACAGGCAAATCTACTTTTCTGAATCTTTCAAAATGGAATATAATCATGCTGTCTTTATAATTTATTTTATTTTGTGTAAATGTTAGATGCCCTGTGTTGATTTACAGGCCGTTCTTCTGGGTCCTATCTCCTGTGCTTGGACCACATGGTCCCACAGCATGTGGTGGGGCAGATAACTCAGCCCTGTAATCTTGAAGGAGCCAACACTTCGCTGTAAATGGGGAGACTAAACAAAAGGCCCATTGAGTCTTGTTTACCTCTCTTATGCTATTTACTTATATGACTAATGATGACAGTCATTGGCGTAGGGGAGCAGTGACATAAAATATAAGCACATACATAGACTGTGGGTCTCAACATTGCAGGAGTTGTTTTTTAAGGTGTGATGGGAAGGTGTGTTTGCTTTTTGAACTTTATCTATAAAGAGAAGAAATACAGCTTTTCTGAAAGATAAATAAAATAGAAATACCTCATGTATTGTATCAATGTAGACAGAAATCAAGCATTAGCTGTACAATCACTTTCGAACAATTTTGTAACACTATAGCAGTATCAATACTTTGAAGAATGAAACCAAATCCATGCTTTACATTACATTTTATACCAGAATTCCATAAAGTTCAAACTCCTTAACCTGGCAGTCAAGGTCAACCTCAGCCAGACTGTACACAAACATTCCGTTTGAGCTAAAGTAGACTCTAGTTGTTTTTTGTTTTTGTTTTTTGTTTTTTTGCGGTACGCGGGCCTCTCACTGTTGTGGCCTCTCCCGTTGCAGAGCACAGGCTCCAGACGCTCAGGCTCAGTGGCCATGGCTCACGGGCCCAGCCGCTCTGCGGCATGTGGGATCCTCCCAGACCGGGGCATGAACCCGTGTCCCCTGCATCGGCAGGTGGACTCTCACCACCAGGGAAGCCCGACTCTAGTTGTTTTGATATTTCTGGGCCCAAACTTCTGATCCCATTTCTCCTGCCTGGAACCCCCCTCCTCTCTCAGAAGCCTCACCATTTTTCCTCCATGACACCTGCTCTGTTTGCCCCAATTCTCATGCTGAACCCTCCAGTTCAGTTCCATGACTTAAAGATGGGGATCCTATTAGGAATAGTGTCCAACACAGAGTAGGTACTCGATGGCCATGGAACTGTGCTCTAGACTTGGGGTTGTGAGTCTTACTCAGCCAATCCTTCACCAGCTTTGGTCTCTGGATAAATTACTCAGTCTTTTTGAGCATCTTTTTGTTGCCTCACTTGGAAAATGGGGAGATAATAATACATACCCCAAAGGTTGGGATATTACAGATTTGATACATGTGAAGTGCCTGGCACAATGCAGGGCTATAATGAATCTGATTATTACTAATGAGAACTTAAAAAAAAAGAGATTAAAAAAAAAGGAGATTTCAGGGCTTCCCTGGTGGCGCAGTGGTTGAGGGTCCGCCTGCCGATGCAGGGGACACGGGTTCATGCCCCAGTCCGGGAAGATCCCACATGCCGTGGAGCGGCTGGGCCCGTGAGCCATGGCCGCTGAGCCTGCGCGTCCGGAGCCTGTGCTCTGCAACGGGAGAGGCCACAACAGTGAGAGGCCCGCATACCGCAAAAAAAAAAATTTTTTTTAATTAAAAAAAAATAAAAAGAGATTTCAGACTTTACAGAATTAACAGGATAATGGTGTGAGTGGAGGCTGACGACCACAAAACTTGATTGTTTAGGCCTCTCAGTATGTTTCAACCCTAATTGTTATCATAAGAAGGAACAGAGTCCCTCTATGCCTGTCAACCAGAAAGAGAGAGTCCCCAACTGCCCACCCACTGAGACTGGACACAAACAGATGGAAACAGAATGATTCTTCCCTTCTTAGACCTAATAGAAATATGTGTGGCTTGGCACAGATTTTATTTTTGGTAAGAGATAATCAGGTGATGGATGAATTTCTATAAAGAAGGGAACAAATGCTAGATTCAAAGAGTAATTAAAATAGTCTCATGATGAATCATCTATCCTTGAAGCTATTTACAAATACAACCTGTAGCCTTAGAAAAGTGAAAATTTTGATGAATTAACTGGTTGTTTGAGCTACATAATACCAAATTATTAGATTTTCTAATACTTCCCTACAAATAGTTTGATGTTTTACTGAAGCATGGCTTCAGTCAAATCAAGGGCATAACCATTAGCACTTTTATTGATTACAATGATGTCTAAACAAACCCCTTTTTTGTTTTGAATTACAAATCTAAAAAGGATGTGTTTAGACCATAGCATGCAATTACAAACAGAACAGCCATACTTTAAATAAATAGCAAGGTAGATTGGGTTTGGGATAAGGGGGGCAGTCCCATACAGATTCTGACTTCTTCCTGTTCCTGGGGCCACGCCTTAAATAATTACTCTTTGTTAAGTGATTTGTGTGCAAGTGTTTCAGAATAACAACCTCCTCCAAAGGTGTCCTCAAAATTAGGTGAGGTGCATATATGCACATGGATATATATAAATTTCACAGGCACAGGGGAGGGAAATTTGCTTAAAAGTCTCATTTGTCTAACTAAGGATATAGAAAAACTCTGTTAAATGATTGGGGAATGGAGTGTTCTGGTTAAGAGGAAATTATACCTGCCATGGATTGGCAATTTTCAAAGAATTAGAACACAGCAAGTTCCATTATCAAATCACAATTTTATCAAATATAATTTAATCTTTCTACATTTCAGAGTACCTTAGGTTCACCATTGTGAACTTCATCTGTAATGGCAAAACCCAAAAGTGCCAGTTAATAGAAATTTCTGGTTGGTTGAAGAAATTTATAGTATCTTCCTCTGCTTTCAAATTTTGGGGAGAAATATCAAGGAAAATACATGTAGTAGTTCTGAACTAGGAAATTTAACCATTTTTAAAATGGAAAATTTCTAACATATTTCAAAGTAGAGAATGGTATAATGTAACTCCATCTTCATCCAACTTCGACAATTATTAATACTTGTCTGTTGCATTTCATCTGTACCCAAGACTTTCCTTCCTACTACCCCTACCATAATCATTACTAGATTATTTCTAAGCAATCCCAGTCATCATACAGTTTGATCCATACATGATTCAGGATGTATCTCAAAAAGATGTCTTTAAAAATAACTAAAATACCATCACACCTTAAGTAAACTAACATTTCCTTAATATTATCAAATATCCAGGCAGTGTTCAAATATCTGATTCTCTCCTCTTTTTTACCCTTAGTTTGTCTGAATCAGAATTGAAACAGGTTCACACGCTCATTGGTCGATGTGTCTCCTAAATCTGTTTTTTTTTTCTTATATTGTCTTCATTTATATTTTTTCATAAATTTACTTATTTATTTATTTTTGGCTGTGTTGGGTCTTTGTTGCTGTGCGCGGGCTTTCTCTAGTTGTTGCGAGCGAGGGCTACTCTTCATTGTGGTGCGTGGGCTTCTCTTTGAGGTGGCTTCTCTTGTTGCGGAGCACGGGCTCTAGGCACACGGGCTTCAGTAGTTGTGGCACGAGGGCTCGGTAGTTGCTGTGCACAGGCTTAGTTGCTCTGCGGCATGTGGGATCTTCCCGGACCAGGGCTCGAACCCGTATCCCCTGCATTGGCACATGGATTCTTAACCACTGTGCCACCAGGGAAGTCCCCTAAATCTGTTTGAATACATAGGTTCAGCCACCCTTCATCTCTTTTTTTCTTTCCTCTTGCAATTTATTTGATGATGAAACCCAATCTTCTGTCCTATAGAATTTCCGATATTCTCAATTTTGCTGATTTATACAACCTTAAAAATGTCATCCTCAAACTCTATAATTTTCTGTCCTCTTCAATCTAACCCTCATGAAATTGCTTCTGTTTTAAAGAAAAATTGCACCTTGTTGTCATTTCTTTGCCTGTTTTCTTGAGGATCCTCCAGCCTACATTTTGCCCAGTTTTGCACAAATATCCTTCCTCTTAGTATCCATAATTTACCTAACATTTCTTCATGATAGAATCTGGCCAACATAGAGTGCCCTTTCAGTTTGGTTTCAAAATGTGGACCGGTCTACTAACCCCGGTGCTTACTCAACTTTCTCTAAGATTGCAAGACATCACCAGTAAACAGTAGGGGTTGTTTAGATTTTTTAACTGTGCCACATGACTACTTTTTTAAAAAGTACTTTTCTATTACTGATATGCAAAGATATATTTACTAGGAAATTACACGTTTGGGATTTGCTTTAAAATAATAGAGGAGGGGAGTGGTGGTTTAGAGGTAATGAGATTGGCCGTGGTTGATAACTGTTGAAGCTTGATAATGCACATGTGAGGTTTGACTATATTATTCCATCTACATTTGTATAAACTTGAAATTTTCCCTAATAAGAAATAAAAATGAAATATACTACATAAGTGAAGTTACATAATGAAACATTTCACTTTGGGAACATTTATTGTAATATTTTTGCCCAGGACAATAAAAAAATCATGTCTAAGGAACAATATACTTGCTTTTCTCATTTTGCAAGTCTGGTTTGCCTAAAAACAAGTCAGTTTTAAGGTTAAAAAAATCAGCATTAAATAATATATAAATAGAACGGGGAAATGAGTTGGAGTGATTGAAAATATGACTCCCGCAGACGTGCTTCATAGGTTTTGTCATTTGTCTAAGCTGCCTTTTTTAAGACTCTAGGATGCAGAAGCCATTGACACACCCCTGTGGTCTACCAATAGCTGACAAAAGACTCCCTGGAGAGGAATGGCCCAAACCATTTGACTATCCCATAAGAAAATATGCTGGGATGGATTTTCACAGTCATACTTACAAGCTTTCTTTGCTATTATGCCAGATGAACACCCAGGTTTTATTTTCCAAGGTGAAAGTCAAAAGCAAAACTTTACAAAAACCTATTAGCTTTTAACTTTAGTTTGATTTCTCTTTATTCTGTTTAACTATTGACAAGATAAGAGAATTAACACCTTATGCTTACATTAGCTATATATACTAGAAAATACTTTTCAAAGGACATTTAGCTTCCATTAATAATAAATTTCTATTACTTCATTAGTACTAAATTTAATTAATTTATTTAACAATAGTTAATCTTTAATCATAATCTGCTATGCAACAGCAAAATTTAAGATTCTAGAAACATTTTAGTGAGCAAAAGGTGAGAAGTTGAAATTTAATTGTATTTATCATTGTCAATTTACAATATGTAATAATATCAATGGTGATATTTTTACTTTTATGAGCGTAAAAATATTTTACAGATTCACTCAGGATTGGCCCCAACCCCAGAAACCATATCTTCTCCTAAGCTATTTAATTACTCAACCTGGAATTCTCCCATCGTGGACTTTTCAGGAACTTGATCCTTTCAACTGGTGAGAGGTTATTCTATACCCAGATCCCCCAATCCCTCTGGACTATTACTTCCTACATTGTCACTTTTTAAAAATTTGATCAGAATTGAAAAAAAAAAAACAATGTGTACCCTTTGTAATTATGTGTATAAAGTCCAGAGTTTCTAGACTTGTAAATATTCTCTTTTGCAAAAAATTTAGAAAAACAAAACAATAGCCCATAAGAATACATTTTTTTAACTCCTTTATTCTGCATCAAAATTAAGTGAGAAAAACAGATGAAGACAGACAGCCCACTTTTGAATTACGGAAAGTATGGAAATAGTCAAGTGCGTTGGGCTTCAAATTTCACGGAATTTGAGCAACCAAATATACCAAATATTGAAGCCGAAAGAAGGCCCAGTTACCTGCCCACCTGACAATAAGGCACAAATCGTTTTCTCACCATAAAAATAGAAGAAATGTTTTATACGTGTTCTTTAGAAAGGTATAGAGTGGTTTTTTTCAGGTTCTACAAGATTCGCTTTTAACAAATACACTTCAAACATGTATGTAAAGTATCGTGCAAAATAAAAATAAGGCGTTATATTTACAAATCATGTTTTTTATAAAATGGTAGTCATTAACCCAAATTCTTACATTGCTGTGGCTGTGTCTTCTTTGCCAGAGTCACTGTCATACATCCAAATACCCCACACCTTTCAGATTTCTTTTGTAAATAATAATAATAATAGTAGCAATAATATTTAGAAACAGTCTAAGTATAATCTTTGGAAATATACTTATGGTTCCATATGAAAATGTTATTACTATACACATTTTCATTTCGCAGAATATCTAATCTGGACCTGGACAACTGACATAGTTTTGTATGTTTCTTTAAAAATAGTTCTCCTTATCTTAGAAACACATATAGGCTGTGTGTTGCAATGGTTGCTATGGCAAGTTTGTATATTTTAATAAATACCAGACCAGAGTAAACAGACACCACAGCAGGCCAAGGTAGCTGGAAACATCAAGATCATGTCAGCATTTCTGTTATAAATATATGTGTCTTCAGGATTTCCTACATGTGAAATGTTAACTCCAAAGCAAGTTAACATGAGGCAATGAATGCTAATGCTTAAGAGGCTGACTATTTTAAGAAGCCCACGAAAAGAAGCTATTTCTCCTGGGGAGCTGTGAATATTGCAAATAATGAAAGTTTGGGGACCATTCCTGGAATGTTTGCCAGTAGGCTTAGGAACTAAATTTGCCACCTGGTTTTCAGCCAAGAATACAGAATGAAATGTGTAAATTGGAGTTTAATTAATTTATGATAACTGTTCTTCTGAATCAAAAATAATCTACTGGGCCTCCCTGGTGGCGCAGTGGTTGAGAGTCCGCCTGCCGATGCAGGGGATACGGGTTCGTGCCCCGGTCTGGGAGGATCCCATATGCCGCGGAGCGGCTGGGCCCGTGAGCCATGGCCGCTGGGCCTGCGCGTCCGGAGCCTGTGCTCCGCAACGGGGGAGGCCACAACAGTGAGAGGCCCGCATACCGCAAAAAAAAAAAAATAATAATAATAATAATAATAATAATAATAATCTACTGTTTAAGAAGGTTCTCATAAAAATATTAAGTTCCTGGGCTATTTTATGTGGTTCACCGATTTAAAAATATACAACCAACAACAACTATTAATATTTCTACATCTGTATCTCTATTACTATATCCCAAGCCCTGTTCTAAGCTCTGTACATGTATGATCCCACTTGCAGAAAAGTAAATAAAGAATACACATGCCTTCTTTAGTAAGTTACTGTGTTCTGTGCAAAAATAAGAAAGGAAGGAAAGAAGGAAGGAGGGAAGGAAGGAAAAAGTAATAGAATAAAAGATAAAAAGTCTTAATTTATCAGTCTACTCAAGATATAAAACAATGGTCATCTCCATTTGATTCATAGAGCTATATATAGAGAGAAAGATAGGTGCTTTCTAACCCTTTAGAATCTTTGAAAAGTTATTTCCTCCCCTCCCTCACCAAATCTACTCAGTACAGGCATACTGTCTCATGTACATCTTGTGTCAATTATTCTCAAATAATTTCAGTGGTCACAGCACAGAATAACTAAGTATGATTAGTTGAGATAATGCAAAACTTTGAAAGAAAATTGTTTCTTAAACATTTTTGGTGGAAACTCATGCGCTAGGAGGCCATGTGACCTCATCTGTTTCTACACATTGAAAATGAACCTGTACATACACCTAAACATTCCTCATGGGTAGATCTAAACTTGGTGATAATGAAAATAGAAACTGAATACTTTTATTTGCTGAAATCCTAGGAAAAAAAGAATAAACAGAATCTCGCAGTTTTCACTCTAGCTGGAGAAGACATCTAAAAATGTGTTTCATCTCTTTGCCACATATTTCTAAATCCTTATATTAGTGCAATAAAAAACTAACTATACTGGATATTAAAGAAATATTTAACTAATATTTCTTGTGACTAAAACATGACCAGAAAACACTGAGTAAAATCCTTACGGGATTTTTCAACAACTCACTGCAGTCTCATTTTTTCTATTTCATATCATAGTTCTTGTTCCTGTTGATGCTTTTCATAATTGGGCATGGGACAGACAAAAATCTTGTTTACTTAATGATTGCCCCAGGAAAACCAGTCTACATGACTGCACATTGGACAATGAATAACGCAACAGATTATTTATTGTTACCCTACCACCAAATAGTGGGACCGATTTAAAAACAACAGCTAAATTTATGTTATAAAAATTAAACCGTGTTGTTGAGACCATGAGTCTTAGTAGTCTGGGTAAGTATTAAGCCTCAAGACATCCATATTGAAGTAATAAATATACTTAAACATTATTCTGTTTAGGATAAAAACAGAGACTGATGTCAGTATATTTACACTCATGTGGCAACAGCTCCATATGTCAGCAACTGGAAGATGAACTGTTTGAAAGAGGAAGAGATGGAAAGAAAGTAAAATATCAGAGTGGACATCACCAGCTTCTACCAGTATTATGTTTATTCCTGTTTCTACCCACAGCACCTAGGAAAAAAATGGCCTGTTTCCCAAAGAGCATAAGAATATTTGATAAGAACACTAAAGATTTTTACATAATGTTGTTTTTCATTTCTATAAAGCTTTCTGTTTGAAAACACCTGCATATATGTCTCCTCATTTCTAAATTTCTAAGGAAATTGGCCTGAATGTACTAAAAATTTTGATACAAGTCTTCTAGACTTCAACTCAAAATCTAACGAGTCTCATCTATGTTAACCTCAAATGAATGAGAAGTAGCATATGCATATGCTTGTAAGACTTCCCTGTATTTAAGAGGTGCAAAGATGGAAGCTGTGGGTCCTGTTTGATCAAGAAGGTGCCTCAAAGAGAGCCAGTCATCCAGTCACATTGCCAGCTTATCCAGACACTGATTCATAATGACTAAAAAGGTCTTACCGTTGAATCAACTGATTCTGATTAGACCAAAACTATGTGGCTGGACAATTTGAGAATTAGTATGAAAATACCAGCCATCTCAAATCCCAGAATGTAAGCAAAAGGTAGACAATTTACTGTGGCATCTGGAACATGTGTCTTGGTACGTTTGGGGGTCTTAGTGTTTTGTCAATCTCACAGGAAAAAAAAAAAAATCCAAAGCAAAGCCAAATCAAACCTTCCAAAATCTACCAGCACGTTTGCATGTTTAAACACTGGCTCTGAGAGCAGGTTCAGGGGTAAATATGTACCATGGTGCTGTTCAGCTTCACAGGTTGGTTGGTTAATGTTAAACAAACATGGCTTGCAAACCATGTCTTATTACGAGGTTGTTTTCTGAGATTCCATGGGTCAGGGTCAAAACCTGCCATTTTCTAGCTTTTCAACAGCACTAATCAATAGTTTAACAGATGAAATAATAGTCTAATAAACAGTGACTATACACTTCCAAAGCAAAAGGTGTTGAAACCAATTTAATTCTACGAGCAATTTTGCTAATGTTGCATTACCCTTATAATCAAACAGCCATAAAAATACTTTTTATGTTTAGAATGCTTAAATATCCATTATCATTTTATCCTCACAGTCATAATGGTTCTTATTGGACCCAGTTTTAATGAGAAAACTGAGTTCTAGAATATTTACCTGACTTTATCCACTTTTCAACAAAGACTTATTCAGTAAGTACCATACTAGATTTTGAAGTTAGTGACAATTCCTTAAGTATACACATCTAACAAATACTTACATGTTTAAGATGTGTCAGATACTCTTCTAAATGTTCTAGAAATAGGGACTTAGTTAATCCTCATAACAGCAGGGTGAGGTAGGCACTATTATTATCTCCTTTTTACGGAGGAGGAAACCGAGGCATGGAGATAGCAAACAACTTGCCCAAAGTCAGCTGGTCCTTAAGTGGCAGGAATCAGATTTAAGTCTAGGTAGTCAAGGTCTAGAAGCTATAGTAGATTCAGCTCCACTGAATAGGACCCAATGTCTGCTCCTGAGGACTTCAAACTCTAGAAGGGCAGACACATAGACAAATATGGTAGTACAGCATGTAGGTCTAATAGCAATGCTTGTAGGAAGCAGAGATAGCACAGAGGAGGGAGGGATTAATTCTACTTTGTAAAGTCTCTCAGCTTGCAAATAAGGACATTAATATTACTGAATAAATTACTCTTACATAATTTACTTAGTTATCAATCTTTACTTAGATGTATTGTTAAAATAATTAAGAAAAATTTAAATAGGTTGAAACTTAGATTCTAATTTAAAAAATAATCTTCAAATATCTAGGAATGTGGGACTTCCCTGGCGGTCCAGTGTTTAGGACTCTGCACTTCCACTGCAGGGGGCACAGGTTCCATCACTAGTTGGAGAACTAAGACCCCACATGCCATGCAGTGTGGCCAAAAAAAAAAAAAAAAAACTAAGAATAACTAAAGAGTCAGGATTTCTATAGTTAAAAATTCAACTCCTGTAAGTCTTGTAATTAACTCCTTAACTCCTTATATATTTTACATCATTTGAAGCAAAATACCTCATGAACCTGAATTTTTCTGTTCTTAGCCAAATTATAATACAACAAACCTGGTAGTCCAAACACAGAGCAGAGGCCCCAGCCCACTTAAACACACCAAGGGCGCAATGCACTCAAGAATTGCCTTGTGCTACCCTGGTGGTTATTACTGTTTGCAGTAACCTTAATTATCACCATTCCTAACAAAGCATATTTTCTTCACATAGCCGAAACTGTGAGCTCTATGTGGCATTGCTGGGCTGGTCTTTTTTTATGAACTCATTTGAACTGAACAGAACAAAGAAAAGACATGGCCCCCTGACCCACAGTGATCCCACTAGTGACCTCTCCAGTCGTGTTTCTCAGCATTCCAGGAACAACAAGCAGCCAGGAGCAGTTTCTTACCTCCTTGCCTCTTCTTGTCATGCTGTCCCTCTGCCTGCAGTCCGCTCCCCATGCCATTGCTCCTGGCCAGCTCCTGTTTATTCTTTCAGTCTGAGCCTAGCTGTCACCTTCTCCAGTAAGTCTTCTCTGTCCTTTTCAAGCTGAGTTGGGTGCCACACTTCTCCGACCCCTCAGTTCCCACGGGCATTTCACCTGCCACATTATAGCATCATGACTACTTAAGCAATGGATTCCCTGGAGATACCAGGGCTTCTTGAGAGCAGAGACTGGGTCTTATATGTTTTTGTCGGTCTTGCCTGAGCCCCTACCATGAAGCCTGACACATAGGTGTTCAATAATATTTATTGAATGCACAAATGAAGATGACTGCTTACTAAGCTGTAATAGAAATTGACTGTCTCACAGCATTATGAGAAAACTATGAGGCTCCAAATATATTTAAAATCCCATTTTTCTCAACAATATTTTGAGATCTCTTAGAGTACCTCTTGCTGATGGGGAAAAAAACAATCCATCCCTCCAGAACAAACTGGACATGTATAATTTCATCTACACCCTAAATAACTCACAAGTGCCCATTCAGAATTGAAGATTTTTTTTAAAGAGAGTTGATTGTTCCTAGTCAAGCACCCAAAATATTCTCAATAAGAATAGAGGTTTAGCTAGTGACTCATGTCTGGCATTGATTAGCAATTGTTACAAAACCTAAGAGAGGAACTCTTTGTTTTTGTTGTTTTTGTTTTTAGTAATGTTTATTGGTTTTCTCATAGTGAAAGTAATCCATACTTTTTAAAGGTTATTTGGAAAATATAGATGAGAAAAAAACCATTATCAACATTTTCACAATCTGGAAATAACCACTCTTTATATTTTGATATGTGTTCTTTCAGGCATTTTCCCCTTTGCCTGAAAAGGGAAATATTATATTATACATATAATATATAAAAAATATATGTTTTTTATATATTATATGTATAATTTAAAAAACAACACAGGGAGCATATTACTGTTAGATTTTGTATCTTGCTTTTGAAAACTTATTATAATTATAATTTTCCGATATCCTTATTATTCTTTGAATATTCTTTGAACACATCATTGGTAATTATTGCTTAATATTCTGGGAATGCAGCGCTCTATAAAAGGACTAATGGCTCCTTACATATAGCATGGGCTTTCACTTTACCATCTCACAATTGGCTCTGAGCATAAGAAGGAACTACTGCATTTTAATATATGGCAGGATCCTCAGTTAGAATAATCATTAGAATATTTCTTGTTGCAACCCTTAAATAAATTCTAAAGCATTGTTTTGGATGCACAGATTGAATCAGTACATTTAATAAAGACTTTCATTCAAAATTTATACAGTACCTACTATGAACCAGGCATAACCTAATATTAATAAGGTAAACAAACAAAACAGATTGCTTACAACTAATCCAAATTGGCTGTCTAGACATACTTGAATCCATCCCCAAACCTCGTAAATATACCATCTGCCCCTCTACTGCTGTCCTGAAGAATGAGTTCAAGACATTTACTTTTTCCTAGTCAGCTTTCCTATATTTAAAGAAAGATTTGTGCTACCAACTTTATACCCAGCCCTCCAGGAAGTATAATTCCTAACTCATGCAACACATAAAGAACAAAAAGTTCAGTGAATCTTGTCATGCTGGACACTGCTAACACCTGTAAGAAAGGACAGTACATCTGTCAACAAGCATGCTGCAAAGAGCTCTGACCGCAACATGGCTGGGCCCTGGGGTTGCTTACAGCTCAGCGAGAGAGAGCTCCCTGGGCAGAAACCTGCCCTCTCACTGAGGAGACCTGACTCAGGAAACCCTCTGCATTCCCTGAAAAGTCCATTAAGAAAAGCCAACATGGGCTTCCCTGGTGGCACAGTGGTTGAGAGTCTGCCTGCCGATGCAGGGGACTCGGGTTCGTGCCCCGGTCCGCAAGGATCCCACATGCTGTGGAGCGGCTGGGCCCTTGAGCCATGGCTGCTGAGCCTGTGCATCCAGAGCCTGTGCTCCGCAACGGGAGAGGCCACAACAGTGAGAGGCCCGCGTACTGCAAAAAAAAAAAAAAAGAAAGAAAGAAAGGTCAACATCACTATTATATGTCTTATTCTGCTCAAAAATTCCTTTGAAGAACACTTTATGGTGGACTTGCATTACCTATTTCAATATACTGGTGAGCCCACCTGAGCATATGTTTTGTTATTAGGGGCACTGGTTCTTTTACAGGATGGTTTCATGTCATCACCTTTCCAGAAAGCCCCTTCCCTTTAAAAATTCTTCTGGGCGCTCTTCTGTCTCCTTTGCCCTCTATCTCCTCCCAGTACAGCCAGGCAGCCTATTGGGTCCCAGCTCTAGAAACTGTTGGTTGTCTGAATTCAAGCAAGATGACACCAGATTTACAAAGTCCAATCACTGATGAAATTACAAAAACCAAAGGCACAGAAATTGTTCTGGAAGAGAATTTGCTTCGAAAAGAAAGGGATGGGAGGGACTACGAAAGAGAGCAATGGAAATTAATGTGCTGCTGCCCAAATAGGATGTAATTTTTTTATTTTTATTTTTTTTTTGCGTTATGCGGGCCTCTCACTGTTGTGGCCTCTGCCGTTGCAGAGCACAGGCTCCGGACGCGCAGGCTCAGCGGCCATGGCTCACGAGCCCAGCTGCTCCGAGGCATGTGGGATCTTCCCGGACCGGGGCACGAACCTGTGTCTCTTGCATCGGCAGGCGGACTCTCAACTACTGCGCCACCAGGGAAGCCCAGGATGTAATTTTTAAACCATCAATTGCTATTAGTCAGAAAGGCAGTCGACTCAATTTAGCACCATATTAATACTATATTCTGTATGAAGAACTTAAATTAACAACGTGATTTAGTTATTTAGGAAGTGTTGTTGTAATTTAATCATTAAAATCATACATCTCCTAGCAGGGCTATTTTCTCAAGCAGGCATTTTAAAGGATAAGAATCATTCTTTAAGGCAAGCTTTTAAGAGCTCTAGTTTAACATTTAGAATTTCAGTACATTATTTAAGTTATAACCACCCATAAGCCACACAGACCTTGTTATCCTTCTTCACCTTGGGGTATTTGCTTAAGCAGAAGCCTGGAATGAACTTGTGATACCCTTTTCTCTGCATCATTTCCATGTGGGATCAAGAAATGAAATGGACCAGAAAGATTTGAGTTGCTTGAAAGGCAAAATGGAGAGAACAAAATATCATGAACAACATGAGCTGTCTTCTAACTAGTTTTTTTTCATCAGCTAAGGCTAAAAGGAATTTGCTATTTAGGTCTGTGGCCAAGTCAGTAAGTTTGTCAACCTGCACCAAACTTGTTTGCTAATTTTGCAACACAGTGACTATTCAAACATTTCCAAAATGCTCCATTGTATAACTGTAAAGGTGGTTTAGGCTGGGCTCAAGAGAGGGGTATGCCGTCAACTGAGCAATTTCCTCAGCACTCGTGGGTTGTTGCCCTTCTCTTGGTCAGGGAGGTTTTTTTGAACAGAAAAGCAGGGCCTCTCCCAGGGGCCAGGGCTGGGCAGCCTTTTAAGGCCTCATATTTGAGAGGGTCCCAAATTTAGACTTTTTGAAGTTATCGTCAAATAAGGCTATTCATTAAGTCACTTGTATTATATTTGTGTTGAGGTGTTATTCTGTGGAATAGGATCACTGAAGAATGTATGGCAATTTAGAAACCCCATTCAAGATTTTTTTTAAATTTAAAAAGTATATTTGGAGCCTCAAAATATAGAAGTGGCCTAAGCTTCCATAGATATCTGAGAGACTCTGCTGAAGGGGAATTAGAAAATTATTCATCTTTATTTCTATGTTTACAATTAATTTGGTATATGGCTTTTGGGGGTCATATTCATATTTTCTTGTAGTCCTTATTTCTTTTTCTGTAAATTGAGATTAATAATTTCATAACCATGAAGAGAGAGACCTATAGCACGCCTATGCTTCCCTCACTCTGCAGGAAGGACCTACATGCTCAGGTCACCTCTAGGATAACATGAATTCTGCTATTTGAATGATTTAGGAAGATTTCTGCAACATTTCTGTATGGTTTTTCTTCTTTTTCTTTTTTGCTTGTATTCATACTAAGAGAGATAAGGTGAAGAATTTGGAGGGCCAAAGAGTGACATCAAAAAAGATCACAAATGCCCTTCATCACTCTAAGCCTGAAACCCAAAAGCCAGAGAGTAAATCCTATGTTAAAAAGAAGTAACCAAAATCTTGTTTCTAACTGCAGCTGTGCTAGTGTTTTCCATTTCTAGGAGTGATCTGGTCAGACAGACGTTCACCTATAATACTATAAAAAAAAAAAAGAAAAGTTGGATTAATGCACATTTTGTCCGTATTTGGAAGCACTAATGTTGGCTGTTGGATAAGAACAGACCTATAATCTTGGAAACTGATCTACTTTATCAGATTTTGAGTTTACAAATCTAAAGCCTGGAAATGATAAAATTCTCTTCTTGGAAATTAAGACATCATAAAGACACAGAAAACTTAAAAAGAAACAGAAGCAAGGAAAAGGGTAGGTGACCTAAAGGGAAGTTGAAGTAAGAGCAAAGAAAAGTAAGTGAATACAGATAGAAAGGCGATACAAAATTATTAAAATTTAGGTCATTTTGTTTCTTAGTTGTTACTGTTGCTACCCATCTTCTTCCAATTTGACTATAACCACATTGTATTTCCAAGTATCATTTTGTCCCATGACTAAAATTAGAAATTTGGGTACAGTCATGATGAGAACAAGAGGTTACCTATCCCAGTGTCATTGAAAAATGCCATGATGATCTGGCTAAGGGATTTTTTAAAAATTGTTGACCAATTTTAACTTTATCCAGCTGGAACTTTCCCTTCGAAGAAATCAATGAAGGTAGAAATTTGAAACAAGATGAGCAATGCTTTAAGTACGGGCAAGAAAAAAACCTGATTCAATGCATGGATGTGATCTGAATCAGTTTATTTTGAGTCAGCAATTTTGTACTTTTAATAGATAACATATTGGGATATACATTCTAGGACCTTCTCTGTACTATTTGAAAATAATAGCCACAGATTAACGGGAGGGGCCCTGAAATGTATGAGTTACCACCATATATTCTCTTTCTCTATGTAAAGGAATATGAAGATTTTATTGCAAGTTTCTTATTTCTCATAGAATGATCACATAAAATTCACAGCATGTGTTGTGAGCTAGTGAAAGTGATAAATGGTAGCAGTAGTACAAGAAAGAGTCAAACTACCACTGACCCCACTTTAAATCCTTTCCATCTGCCTTCTCTTCTGCCATTGTTCTCAGACAGGCAAATATCACCAAAGCCCAGCCATCAGTCAACATCCTCAGCATCCTCCTTGTCCCTATCTCTAGCTCCACCCTATCATCCCATCTTATTCCCTTCCCTGCTGATTCTATGATTTTCTTCAGAAGCTTTCAAGAGATTCTGATCACAAAAATCTGAGTCCCCAGATTTAGCGCCTTTTACAGCCTGGACCATTCCGTTCTATTCTGTTTTGCTCTGAAAATTCTCTGCTGCAGCCGGACTACTTTTTACTGTTGCCAGAATATGCTTTTATCATGTCTACAATTTGCATCCAGGATGCCTCTTCCTTTCCTCTCTACCCGTTGCAATCTCACCTGGACTTTAAGGACCTCTTCTAGGTCCTTAGGCTCCCTGAAGTCGTCTTGGATGGGCTCAGCCCCTGGGGACTTTTCATCTTCTGGAATCCTATGGCATATGGTGCAATTCTGCTAATATTAATCATGTTATAATTTGGGAAGCCCGGTATCCCTTTAAGTGGACATATTTTACCACCTGCAAACTACACCCCTACCCTGACCAAGTTTCATATACCTGTTCTTGGTGGCACTTATATGAATTCCTATGTGAAGGACTTGCTTCATTATTCACTACCCACATATTTTTCATTTTATTCATTTCATTTTCATTTTATTCATTTTTTAAAAATTATGTACATATTCTGGTCCATTACCTCTTTGTACAGTGATGCTTGAACCAAATCAGAACCTAACAGAATATGTAGCATTTGCATTTTTAAAAAATCAAAGGAGAATAATCTATTACCAAATATATATGTGAAATCACATTATGATATGATTTTAAGAAATGTTCAGGACATGAAACTATAATGTTTAAGTCTGTATTTTCCTTATGAAAGGAAAGTTACTGTGAGTTTTGTCAAGACCAGACCATACATTTCTTCATTAATTTTTGCATGTCTAAACATGCCAAATATCTAGGGGAAAAATAGTTAAATAACAAAAAATTCCTAAGTCATTTTAATTCAGCCAACTTTTGTCAAATTAATTTTTGTATGTGTGTATTTGATTCTTGAGTCAATGTTAGGAAAGTTCTGTGATAAGAATTTTGTAATTAGAGTAGGTTCTAAAGAAATATGAAAAGACCCTTCATAGAAGTCTCTTATGTGTACTTTTAATTTTAATCCAACATGCTAATTTGCTATAATTATTTAGTGAACTTGAAGATCAGAATTATATGGAAGCCAAAGCTTAAAATTTTAAGAGAAGTAAAGCTGTAGGTGTTTATACATTTATCTCCACCCTATTTTATATGAAGATATAGTATGAAATGGATTTCCACTATTAAATGGACTTTTACTAGAATACAAGTATTTCATTTTCTAACAATTAGTGCAGGTTTTTCCTTTCTTAATTTTATACTCATCTGGTAACTTTGCAAACAGAAGGAAATCTTAAGTTGGAAAGATTATAATTAAATGATGGAAGTAATTTGAAAAGGACTAGTCTTTAAATTTATCTGAAATTAAAATTAGTGTATTTATTATCATTTTTCCCCTAGACCATAATAATTTTTATCTGATAAGGCACAAAACTACAAGGTAACTCTGAAAAATAAAGAAGCAGCTAACTAAAAGACAAATGAATGTAAACATACCATGATAAAGTTAATAGATGAAATGGGCACATTTAAAATGGAAAAGAGAAACAGATAACTGGACATTTTGTTTAATGTTTAATGTCTTGCATCAACTTAAGAATTTCCTACTCAAAGAACAATGTTTAGTCGTTTTTTTTTAGAAATAGGGAATTGACACAACTGTTGCAATCTAGCATTCCTTCTGATTGGTTATTGGATAGTTTATCCACGTTATAAATATTAAAAAGGCAAAGAACCCTTAATTCCGGATTGATTTTTTAATTTGTTTTTTCACCTCACTTTCAGAATGTCTGCTTTATACATTTTCATAACAGAATGAATTATTTGCCAACATATTTGAACTCTTCCTCTAATATGTGGAAAGCCAAGTAGATTTTTTTGAAAGGGAGAAAATGTCTGTTTAGAAATTCTTTAAAAACTCCAAATAGTGTTTTGCTTACTCAGCACACTGCCTTTGAAATGGTAGCAGAGGCTGACAGGGCTTATGATTTCCAACCTCACAGCACCTTGAGTAACTTGGTGCTGTTGGGAGTGTCTGTTATTCTATAACACTTCCTCTGAATAAAATCGACAATTCAAAAGAAAATAACCCTTTTGCTATTCAATTAACATTTTCTATGCATTCTGATAACAATACTCATTAAGCAGTCTGACTCCGTTATTCTGGCATTATTTTACTTTTACTTAAGTTCATAAACCTGTTGAAAAATTAACATTTTGAGATTTATCAGTCAAGCAACCTATAGAATCTTGATACAGAATGACACGAATCAAGAAAAAACTTTCAGTAGGTGAGTATTTTGTTGCATAAAAGCCAAAATTCTAAAAGCAAATAGAAATTGGTGTAACTGATGTTTAATCCAAATGTACAACAGTAAACTGATTTAGCTTCACTTTTTTTTAAGAGCTGACGCAAGTTGGACGGAGGGAGGTGTTGGGGTGAGAAGTGGTGGTGGTGATTGGCTTGTCTAGTTCACTCCCACTGGTCTTTAAATCATTGTCTAGATCCCCAAAGGTTCACATAAGTCACCTCTGCAACAGGGGTCTGCCATTCCAAACAATTCCGGAAAGATTGCACAGGACTGGATAAATAATTAAGGTAAAGCTGTTTTTACATGAATGTTTGCAGTGTTAAAATAATGCTTCCTTTCTTCTTTTTATGGTATTGATTATTTATTACAAATTAAAATGTTTGAAAACACTGCTTGGGTAACTTTTTTTTTCTCATTAAAAAAAGATCAATTCAATATAATATCAGACATTGAAATTATTTACCCAGATCCTGATTACAGTTTTCTTTTGTAGATAATTTTAGGTGGATAATAGAAAAGGGAAATATTGCAAAACCAGCAGGTAACAAGGGTTTAGTTATTTACATTTCCTGGTTAATCACTCTGAGGAACCAACTTAATTTGTCTTAGGAGGAAGTCTAATGTTTGAGAAGTGCATTCTCAGTGTTATAACATTAAAGGTTTTCTTTATCTTGAAAACAAAAACACCCAC
Source organism: Mesoplodon mirus (assembly GCF_964341445.2). Lineage (NCBI taxonomy): Eukaryota > Metazoa > Chordata > Mammalia > Artiodactyla > Ziphiidae > Mesoplodon > Mesoplodon mirus. The sequence continues at coordinate 53,659,476 of NC_138987.1, read as the reverse complement.
AAAAATGTAGTCTAATCAAAGAAGGAACATCATATCACTGCAGCAGATGTGAAAGGCTAAATGTTTGGGCTGCATCACTGTCAAATGAAAAACAGAAGTTGTGTCGTACCTTGTCTTCTTATGTAACCATTTTAGTGAAGGAGTATTTTTGCAGCAAATTTACTAGAAGAAACTGAGAGATTGAGTAGAATATAAGCAAAGCTTTGGATTTGGAAGGACTGGAATCATTAAAAATTTGAGCTCTATTCCTCAAAATTATTAATCAGATGGGGAGAATTCTCAATGGATTTAAGTATCCTTGTATTTTGAGCTTCTTACAGAATGTATGATGATTATTTTAATTAAATGCACAGGTGATAACAAAACTGAGTGTTTTATAACTCAGTGAAAAATATTTGAAATGATATATATCATATTCATGGGCAACTTGTTGGATGAAAGAATTTTTATTTTTGATGAACTAAAGAAATTTAGGTATGTTTCCTGTAAAAGATCACCATTTATTTTACAGGCCAAGATCTTCTACTTGTTGCGATTTATATTTAGATAATGTTTTGCGATTATCTGGAAAGTCTTTATATTTATACTCCTAGGAAGTATATCAGTAACTTTTAAGTACTGAGAAATGTAGTTTTGAGAGCTAAACTGTTGAGTTTTCTTTAACCATGTTATACAGTGTGCTTTATGGGTTATTGAAACTATTATTTTTAATACATGAGTTACTTTAAAGAAAGTAAAAGAAATTATTTTCAGAAGAAAAATAGTAACTCTGGGAGTGGTCCAGTATCTATTATATAGAATGTAGACATTTTGGAACTTAGTGTATGCATAATTTATGACAGATTATTAAATATCATGTATTAACATGGATAGAACAAAGAGTTCACTATGTTAATTTCATATCTGCTACATATTGCTGTCCATTTCTGGAAACAAACTATTGTTTGGGAAAATAGGAACTAAAATTTATGCAGGAATTTCAGATATTTCTTAACATTTAAGATGACTAGAGAATCTATGTCTTTTTCTCAGAGCAGAGCTAGAAAATTTGTAAGCAAAATAATGTATTCAGATTTTATGAATAGTCCTTTATACCTCATCAAAGGGCTGCTTTAATTCTTATATTAGCAAACGTAATATTCTTAGCAAAGGGACAAGACCTCAGCATAAGGTTATTTCTTTTAACTTTTCTAGTTCTTCCTTGATATTATTTCTAAGCTATGTCTAAGTAGAGGAAGGGAATGAAAAATGCTAAAGTATTATCACCAGCAATAGGAAGTAGTCAAGTGAATATGGTTCTGCTATTATTGGCAGTTTCTTTTCTAAGATGTACATCAGACTGAATGACAGTGAATGCTTTTATGGATCTCATTTCTGTGAGAAATCATGCCATAGGCTAATAAGCCATCTGAATATCAATGTGTGACTAGAATGGCATTGTTGGGGAAATTGTTTAAGAGAATTTCACATAAAGGTAATTAGGTTTATTTCATTGTCAAACCTATGCTCATTTATCTAAGATATATTTTGGATGTGGATTTAAATCAGTTCCTGAGATGCAAGATAATTTGGCTTTTAGAAGCCGCAGGACAAGCTACTTCCTGCACACTCAACCAAAGTGTAAAATCTGCCACCTAAACCTAGATTTCAGAGTAGATTCATCAGAACTGGGCTGGCATGAAAGACAAAACAAATAGCGATGGTGGGAAATGCTAGCTCCCTTTTCACTTTCACCTATCGGGTAAAATAAATGCTTATAAATAATGATACAAAGAAATGTTATACATAATGTTTAATAACTAGAAATTGGACACAAGGAATCAGCTATTTAGGACATCTGGCTGGCTTAATAAATATGATGAAACAAAGTCTTCCAAATGGTGATAGTGTGCCAAATATCTTTGTTTCAAGTTTTGATTTTGCACCTTCATGAATGAGTGAAGTAAAATGGCAATGCAGAAGACCACTGCACCAGAATATCCAGTCTGTTTCTGCAAAATCTCCTTTGCAGAGAAACTTAACTTAATTAGCTAGAAAGGCTAGACTACCAAAAGTTATGTCAAACCAAATCTGATTTCTCTTTTAGAAGAATTTTGAACATTCTTTGTCTAACAAAGCTGTTCTTTCTCTTGGGAACCAGAAGGGAACATTTCTATTTCACTTTGAAATATTAACCTATAAAGCTATAACAAGAATGTGTACTTGTATCTATAAAGGAGATCATACAAAGTTGCCTTGGTCTTAGGAGAATGTATCACCAGGCACTGTGCTCGATGATGGGAATATGTATATATAGTCTACAAACCTGGCCCTGTTCCCACCTTCATGAAATTTTTTACCTATTGGAGTAGACAGTTATTTATCAAATAATCATACAACTAAAAATGTAAGTGCAAAGTGTAATAATTATTGTGAGGGAGAGGAGACCATACTCCATGGAGACATCCATACTCTAGATGTCAGGCCTCTGACCATGTGGCATTTAAAGATTTTCAGGTTCTTTAGTTAACTTTGGAAGACACTTGGGGTAAGAATGCATGGAAGGGCATTCCAGGCAGAGGGAACAGCATGTTAAAATTCCTGAGGTGGCAATGAAGAAATGAAAGAAGTCCAGTGTATCTAGTGAGTAAGGGGGGATGTGATTCAATACAGGATTAAAGAACTCTGGATTAAACTATGTAGAGCCTTACAGTTTATTAGGAAATTTGACTTTATTCTGAGAAGTGTTGAGAAAAATCATTTTGGGGCCTTTAGTAGGTAGTCATTTGGAATACCATAATGGTCATGGAGAGAGAAGTAAATGAATTTTAAATAAATGTTGCAAGAAGGATTGATAGGACTTGGTGATAATTGAACAGGGGAGGGGGAGTTCAGGACAGAGAACTGGAGGTGTCAATAATGACAGCCAGATTCCACTTATGAGCACCTCTCATGAGGTGCCATGTACTGAGATGGAGAGCAGCAGAAGAATCTATGGCTAAGAAAACTATATTATATTATATTTATTATTATATTGTACTATGTTATATTATTATATTTTTCAATCAGAGCGTTTGCCAGCATCATTCTTTTCTAGCCTCCCCAGGCAAGGCAGTGATTCATTGATTTGTTCAAAAAGTATTTATTCAGAGAGAAAAGTAAAAGTTATAATATAATAGTTGTTCGAAAATCTGTTTTCTATACTAAACAGAATTCATAAGGTGCCGGGATTCTGTCTTATCCATGCTCTGTCTTTCATAGTTTCTGGCTCATATTTAATTCTCAGTATTTGTTGAATAAATAAATACCACCTTTAAAATACTTCCATATTGATTAAACATGTGATTAAGTTTTAGCAATTATGCTGTAGTCTAAATGCTTCAAAGGATGTACTTTGTGTTGCAGGCAAATGATTCAGAGTATCTAGTTTCTCATAATGTTCTAATTCTTTTAAAACTGTGCTTTTAGCTATTGCTCCCTTAAAATAGGTAATAGAATTTTCAGAGCTAAAAACATGAGCTATGAAAATGTGTTCCAACTTTTGTGCGATGTCTCTGACTGGAACCAATATTAGGATTAGGGGTCAAGGTCTTAAACTACTATTTCATACTTCATGGGATCTATCTTACCATCTTCAAAACAGAATGAAATAAGTGTTTTATATATGGTGAAAATAATATAAGATTAGGTCTCAATTTTCTTATTTGTGAAGGAGTACCTACCTTGCTTACAATGTTTGTGAGAGTTTGAGAACTGTAAGGTCCTCTAACTGCCTATGGTAAATTATATGCATGTGTGGATATTCATATGAAATACTATACACATTTGCATGCAGATGTAGGCAGTAATTAAATTCTGATGATTGGGAGAGGGAAGAGGGATTTAAATTTATTGAGGGCTTACTATAAACCAAACTTTGCCATGCATAATATCATTTAAACCCTCACACTGCTTTATTCTCATTTTGCATATGGGATGACAGAAAGTCAGAAGTTAGTTAATTTGGTCAGGACTTACAACCAGTTCTATTTATCACCAAAACCAGATTTTCTGTTCCGTCTGGGCTTTAGTTCTCTGTAGTAGAGACAGCAGCACAGAGGTGGTGTAGCATAGAGGATGCTCAACCCCTCTGGACTTTCATTACCTCATCTGTAAAATGGGAATAAGAACAAAAATAGTACCTACCTCAGTAGGATGCTGTGAGAATTAAATGAGTTGATAGATGTGAAGCCCTTGTAATAATGTCTGGCAAGTAGTAAGTACCATAAGAGTGTTTGACATTTTCTCTTTTGTTTTTAACCCTAGGATTAGCATTGCTTAATGTGAATGAAATTAATGAGGCTCCTATGAATAAGTACAGTGTGAAATAGACTTTAGCTGAAGTCCCCAGGACTGCTGACATGTATACTCCTGTAATCCCCCAGAGGGATTGACTAAGCAAATCGTGGCATGCAGGAGGGGGAGATCATTCCAGGCACAGTGACCTGAATGTGCAAATGGCCTGAGGTGATAGAGAACTTGGGAAGTCCCTGAAATGGAAAGGAGGCCAGAGTAGCTAGTACAGCGAGGTGGGGAGAGTGTGGAAGGAATGAAGCCAGAAGTGGAGGCACCATGTGGAACCTTGTGGGCATGCTGAGAATCTTAGACTTTATCCTAAGAGTAAAGTGAAGACAATAGAAGATTTTATGCAAATAAATGACATGATCTAAGTTTTGTTTTTAAAAGATCACTCTGGATGTTGTGTGGAAAATGAATGAGGAGGGAGAAAGTAGACAAGAAAGGACTCAAGGCATCAATTACAATTGTTGCAATTGACACTGTAAGAAATGATGGTCGCTTGGACAAGACTGATGGTGTAAGAAAGGGAAAGAAGTAGCCTAATTTGAAAAATAATTTGTTTGTAAAATCAACTAGACTTTGGAAAAGGCTGGATGTAAGGGATAAAAAAATTATAATAGAAGACTGATATTTCTTATTTGAGGAGGTGGATAAATGGTGACAACATTCTTTGGAGAGGAAATATTGGAAGAAGGGGAACTGTCACAAGTTAGATTTTTAGACACATTGAATTTAAACTACCTTTGAGTTATGCAAGTGTATATCTGGACACTTGGAACTGGAGATCACAGTACAGGCCTGGGTCAAAGCTGTGACTTGAGGATTCCTTGGTTTATGAAGCTTTGAGGGTAGATTAAAATAGGGGGGCTTATGACCTACCTTTGAGGGATTCAAAGAATGAAACTTCAAACAAAATGGTACTTCTTAAAAGAACAAAACCACAAAAGTTCTGTAAAATAATAGCAGTGTCAATAACAAATGGAAGTTTTAAGAATTCCTAGAAGCCAGGAAGCAGATAGGGCTAGAAAACCTGTGAAAGAGAAAAGGAACCGGGGTAAACCAGGTAAATGAGCTTTTTTCCAGAAGGACCCAGTAGCGGTTCCAAGTTAAGTCAATATATACAAAGAGGAGGCATGAATCACCAACAACCAATGACCAGGTCTTCACCAAGGAGCCTTGGTTTGGACTCTTGGTCTGTTTGGGCTTCCTCTTTAGCCCAAAGGATAAGGCTGTAATCTAGTCTGAAAGAGAGCCTGAGAATGGACTCTATAATAAATATCAGGGCCTCCACAGCAGGCAAAAAGGGATAACAAGCAGGAATGGAAGCTCCATCAAAAGGGGAAAATACATCACTGTGTTTTTCTTCCAGAGGCACCTTGCCTACAGTGCCAGCTGTGTCTGTGAGTGGGGTCCTGCAGGTGTTCTGCACACAGACCGGGTGCATAGATGCCACTTACCCAGGACCCACGAGGGAGCAACCCATCAGTGTAATGAGCCTGCAAGATTTCAGAGAAACCCCAAGGACTAGCTTTCTAAGCTAACCAATATATTCTTCATTCACAAATATGAACAGGCAACCTAGGATCGCTAAGAGTTTAAGGAAAACCAGGCTTATGGAAGAGAAGGGCCAAGATTAACAAACTGAATAACTCCAGGAAAAAAAGACATAATTTAGGGGACAAAGAGAGCTTTTGGAAATTTCTAATCAATAGCCTTAGAAAGGGTTGAGTAAATACTGCATCTGTAAAACAAACAAAAAAAGCTGTCATGAAAAGAGAGGAAGAGACTGAACAGATTCTCAGAAATTAAAAACATGAGTGTGAAAAATAATTAGTGGGCAGGTTGAAAAATAAAATGGGTACAGCTTAAAAGTAAACAATGTTTTTCTACTCTACTCTTAATACTTTCTTCTGATACCAGAAGTATGGGTTTTTCTCACACTGACAAATTCTCCCACACCAGCTGGGAGTCCTACAATTCAGTCAGTTCTGACACTGTTTCCTGGAATCAACATCAGTTCCCACAGGTTAAGGGCTCAGTCCCACAAGACTGCCTCCACTTCAGATGCAATGGCAAGTCCAGACCTCCTGTACTTCTGGCCAGCCGGCTATAAATCAGATTTAATAATTTTCTAGAATTGCTCACAGAACTCAGGAAAACAGTTACTTACTAGATTACTGGTTTATTATAGAAGGATATAATTCAGGAACGGCCAGATGGCAGAGATGCATAGGACAAAGTATGAGGGGGAGGATCTCAGAGCTTTCATGCCCTTGCCTGGTGTGCCACCCTCCTAGCACCTCCATATGGTAACCAATCCAGAAGCTCTCTAAACCCCTTTAGTTAGGATTTTTTATGGAGGCTTCATTAACTAGGCATGACTGATTAACTCACTGGCCATTAGTGAGTCCCCACCCACTCTCCTCTCCCAGGAGGTTGGAAGTGGGGCTGAAAGCTCCAACTCTCTAATCACTTGGTTGGTTCCCCTGGCAACCATCCCCCCCATCCTTAGGGGCTTTACAAAAGTCACTTCATTAACGTAAACTCAGGTGTGTTTGAAAGGGTCTTGCTATGAATAACAACAATGACAAAAACCCCTTTATCACTCCAGAGCTATTTCAGGAACTGGGGACAAAACCCAAATATTAATTTATTGTATTACATTTGGAGCTCTGTGCCAGGAATGAGGATGAAGATCAAATATATATTTATTATTATATCACAATGTCACACAACTGAAGATCAAATTTGTTATTTTGGACATTGAGGAACTATCCCTGAACATTGAGTAATAAAGAGATGGGAAATAAAGAGAAAATCTTGGCAATAGAGATCAAGTGGTCCAATATATGACTAATACAAGTTTTAGAGGGAAGAAACAGATTTAAAATAGTAGAACATTTTCATGGTCAGAAGAAAGACACAAGTCTTTTCAATGAATGGGCTCTCCACGTGTGGTGTAAGATGAATTTTTAAAACTACTCACATCTAGTTACATCCTGGAGAAATTTCAGATTGTGATAAGGATCCTAAAACCCTCCAAAAGAAAAAAAAATCAAAGAAATGAGAATCTGACTCATCAGTGGAAGCTAGAAATCAAGAGGCAAATATGTTCAACATTATGAAGGAAAATGATTTTGAATCTAGAATTCAAACAATCAAAAAAGTTTGAGGGCAAAGTAAAGACATTTTCCAATATGACACAACTCAGAAATTCTGTTTACAAACATGGACCTATTGTGTGAAAAAAAGTTATTCAAGGCAGTATTTCAGCACAATGCAAAATGAATTGAAGAAAGGAGATGGCATGGCATTCAAGGAACATTGGCAGCTGAACAAGACCCAGAGGATGGAGGAGAAAGCCATTCAGAAAGTAAAAGGGCATGGATAATTTACATTCAAAGTTTTAGTAATATAGGATTATATTTCCTTTATTATGTAGTCAAATATACCATAGGTTCTTTGGGCATACTATTTACACAATCATAATGTTGTAAATACTGATTATTCATTTTTAGTGTTCAGAAACATCCTTTAGATAAATTGTGATTTGTTTTACAGAATAGGATGAAATTATTATGCATCTCAACATTGTAGAAGTATTTCATGAACTGAAACAATTAGAAGGGTGGGGGAAGGAATTAGGAGTATAGAAAGAAGTATGCTAATTTCCTTATCCTTCCTAAGTGTCAGTCTAGAGTTGATAAACCAAGTCAGAGAGGTTTTAGTGAATAGTTTAAATTTAGAATGACTAACTTTAAATGAAGAACTAAAAACAGTAACTGTCGTTAGTGATTGCTACTGGGAAGTGAAACTGATTTTGCGATACGCGGGCCTCTCACTGTTGTGGCCTCTCCCGTTGCGGAGCACAGGCTCCGGACACACAGGCTCAGCGGCCATGGCTCACGGGCCCAGCTGCTCCGTGGCATGTGCGATCTTCCCGGAGCGGGGCACGAACCCATGTCCCCTGCATCAGCAAGCAGACTCTCAACCACTGCGCCACCAGGGAAGCCCTATCTTTTTTAACTGTATGTGTGTTTTACTTCTATTCTCTCTAGTACTTTTAACATTTCTCTCTTCATCTTTGATGTTATATACTTACACTACCTCATATTAATGTATTCATTTTTCTTCCTCTTGCTTGAAGTACTGTGTGATTTTTTAAATCAGGAGGGCTACTATCTTTCTTTAGTTCCCAACAGTTCTTTGCCATTATGTCCTTTTTGTCTCTCCCTAGTCTCATAATTTTCTCATATTAGAATAACTATTAGGGTATGTTTAACCTTGTTTTTCTCATTTTTCTTCCCCATGTCTCTTAACTTCTTTATATTTTTCTTTCTTTCTTTGTGATGTAATTTGAGTGATTTCCACTGATTTATTTTCCAGTTTCATTACTCTCCCTTCAGCTGAGTTTTTTATATGACTATATATTTTATTTTTAGAATTCTTTTATTGGCTGTTTCTCATACTAGCCTGATTTGTTTTTACCGTGCTCTTAATCTGTGGATGTTATTTCTTATTTTGAATCTTTTATTACCTTTTATTATATTAATTTTAAAGTCCATTTTAAGTTACTTTGCAGTTTGTAGTCACTCGGGTATGAATCTTATTATTTCTTGTGCCTACTGACACTCCTAATGAGTTTCCATGTGTGATTTGTAACTTTTGTGATTTCGGGTATGAACTCATTTTGAGTGTGAGTTGTCTTTCACAGATGTGCTGCTGCAGCACTGGATGGTGGAGACCTTCTCATGTGGCTGTTTCATATTTGTCAGGGGATTTGTGGATTCCATGAATTCTGGAGCAATTTTTATGTTAGTTTCTCTACTCAGGATTTCCTTACCAAATGGGTAGTGCATATTCCAGAACCACACATTCCAAGAGTAATAGTGTTTCTCCCAATATAATGATTCAACAAGAATTTCAATAGTAAAAATTTCAGAACATTAACATTAATGGATTCATAGCATCTTTTAACACAGTGCCAGTCCACCCCTTTTCACTTTACAGTTGAGGAAAATGAGGTCAAAAAGTTAAATAACTTGTGCTGAAATCCAATGAATTAAAGGCAGAGCAGAACCTAAAAGCTGGACCTTTTTCTTGTTAAAGTGCATTTCAACTTTATATAGATGGTGACTGAGGCTGATTCAAAGATAAACCTGTACTTGCTTTTGTTACTATTCTTAACTTTGGCTTCATGATCCAAGTGCCTGGAAAGTGGCTCCCTGAGGCTGATCCTACCCTGTGTTGCATGTTATCAAGCATTTTGGTGGTGTTAATTCTTTCATGCCCAATTAACAAATTAAAGCAGTAATTTTCTGTGTTACTGCTGGTAGAGACACTGGTAGATTCTGCCTTGGCAGATCTTCCTTTATCAACAGTTTACTATTGTCACCCTTTTAAGTCATGCAATCTGCTTACAAATAGCTAAAGCTTCTTAAAGACTGCTGCCATGTCTTAAGATTTTTTTTTCTTCCTACAGTGACTAGCAAAGCACCTGCCACACATAGGCATTCTATAAATACCTGATGATTTGGCAATTTATTAAGAATTTTCCTTTTTCTCTTCCATTTTCTTTATCTTTCTTTTTTTTTTTGTATTGGGTAATGGAACCTTTGGGGACATGTTTATGTGAAGTTTTCAGGAGTTTACTTCCTTTCCATGTTTTTACAGAGAACATACACAAATAAGTGACTAGTGTTTATTTATCTAATTTAAAGTAAATTATAATGATTTATTTTGTGTTCTGTGTGCAGAACAGAGTGTTCTGAACATAACTCCAAGTAGAAGAGCCTCAAGCTGAAGGTACAGTATCTTGTTTACACTGAAGGAGCTTGTGTGTGGACAAGAAAGCGCTGACAGCTCAAATGGATCCCATGGAACTGAGCAATGTCAACATCGAACCTGATGATGAGAGCATCAGTGGAGAAAGTATTCAAGATAGCTACACCGAGATGGGAAATTTAGAAAAGGCAGCAATGAGCAGGTATGGGGTTAAAATAACCAGGTTCCATGGAAAAATAAGAGACATTTATGGACATGGAAAACAAGGTTTTTGTTGGGAAAAATTGGATTTATTACCTATTTGAGACATAACAATGACTTTGATGTTAACACATCAACTCTCTGATCCTGAAGTACACTTTATTATATTATTATTGTATATCAATCCTTTGTGTGATTTAGAATTGCAGTTATAGTGTTCTTGTCCCTATTAATAATATAGAATAATTTAAATGATATTAGCCTATCACTTCTGTTACCTTTTGGACTGTTCTCTCAGCCTCCTCTTCCTCTGACTGCCCTGTAAGTGTTGCTACATCTCCAGAGTTCTGCAGGGATTCTTCTCTGGCTAAAAGTGTCCTATGAGCAAGCTTATTCACAGCCATCAGGCTTCACCCACTGAACATATGCCATATCTTCTGCCTGTTCCACTTCTATTTCAACTCACAGATGTGTTTACTACACATCTCTACTGGATGACTCATGTGTCTGAATTGCCTCATTGATAAAGTCAAACTTGTAATGTCTAATATTGAACTACTGCCATTCCCTTCAAACTCTGCCCCTCCTCGAGCAAACCCATCTTGGTGAAAGTCATCACTATCATTCAGGAACTCAATCAAAGGATGTTTGGTGTCAACTTTGGCTCATCCTTTCCCCAAAACCGCACATCCAATGTTCAACTATATCTGGTTGGTTCTACCTCATTAATATTTCAAATCTCCCCACTTGTCTGTACCTATTCTATTGCCATCTTACTATAGGCCCTCATCATCTGTCACCTGTCTACTAGAACAGCCCTGATTTGTCTTCCTGTCTTATATTTTGCTCTCTTCCAACTAGCCCTTCACATCCCTTGCAAAAGTAATCTTTTACAATTGCAAATTGACTTATGTTCCATCCCTGGGTAAACACTTTCAGTGGTTCCCCATTAGCTATAGGAGAAAGATTAGACTATACATACATTGCTTGGCATATAAGGCCTTTCATGATCTGGCCCTCATCTAGCTTTCCTGTCCATCTCTTGCCCTGCTCCCTGTTTGTACCCTCTTTCCTAGCCTTGTCGAGCCACTCAGAGCTTCTGTTCCTTCATTAACTCTGCCCTGTGTGCCTGGAATGCCCTTTTTTTAGTATTACTCACTCACCTTACCCTTTTGCTCTATTGACTGCACTCATCCTTCAAGACTCAGCTCAATGTTAGTTCTCCTGTGAAGCCTTCCCCCAGTTAGAAGTGACCACCCCCTGCTTTGTGTAACCTCTCCCTGTCCAGATGGTCACGATGCCACTACAACATGTTAATGGTACTGCCTGGTACATAGTAGCTGCACAACTGTTATTTGATAAGTTTATTAATTTCTCACAAAATATTATATAACACAAATTATGCATGACTTAAGACATTCAGAAGTGAATATTTGACCAAATCTCAGTCTGAAGTAGAGAATATTATCCTCAAACCAAGACGTCTTATTGCATTCACAACATCCAGGAAGGGTGTCTGGAGGAAGCACTGCTCTTCCTCCAAGAAGCCAGCACAGTAAACGTTAGTGCTGTCAGACGAGAGAGGCTGTGGAGATGTAAACGTGATGCTTTCTAGTTAGGTGACTCTTGAGGAAGCACAATGTGGTAGAACCAGGGCTTTGGAATCTGCAGAGGAGTTACCTGATCTTGGAGAAGATATTCATCTTCTTTGAGCTTCAGTGGAAAATGCAGAATGGCAAACCAACACCTACTTTGCTGAGGATTAAGTGAGTGCCTTTGAGATAGATGATACTCAGTAAACTTTTGTTTTTCCTCCTCCACTTCATCACCCTCAGGAAATTGATCAAATCTGAGGGCTCTTTTGTTTCTGAGAAGGATGCACACAGATATGAGCTCTATGGAGGTGGCAGAGCTGAAGGGGACATGGTCCTAAGAACAGTCCTACAGAGTCATTCCATTTGATCCTCTGAAAGCCATCATGGAAAGAGCAAGAATGCTTTTGTTAGCTTCAGTTAATGTGTTCTGGAACACTTACAGTGACCTAGCTTGTAACTCCTGACTCAAGTGGGTCATCATTTTGCAATTGTATGATCACTTTAAAAAGATGGGTTTTGTTTATGTTTGGATAGATCTCTTAAATGTAAATTTAGAGGGAAGTTCAACATAATACATTTATTTGGAATCATTATACTTATGTTTTCAATATATGCTGGGTTTGGTATTAAATCATTGAAGACACTGGGGACATTTCTCATATATTTTATTCAATCTTGGCATGTTTTTTGACTACAACTCATCTCATGCCAAAATATGAACATGCAAATGCCTCAAAGGAGAAAGTCTATTTACTTTCACATTTAAAAATTTTAAAATTACTCATGGACTAAAGGATTCTAACTTATTGATTAAGGTTAAAATAGAACATTGGACGTTCCAGAGTTTAAATCTAGATGACACTTTTGTTTTTATAATCGTTAGGTTCATTTTGGGCTCCAGTTCATCTTATGGTCTCTGTTTCCAACTATGAACATTATGTACCAGTCTCCACATAGCAAGTATATTAACTACGGACATTAAAATAAAGCACAAAAGGGAGGGGGAGTGCAGAAGTGCAGAGATGGAAGAAGGCAGCATCTGAGGGCATTATACTTCCTTCCAGAAATAGGAGAAAAATGACAGGATATGTTCCTAACTTGTACACCATGAGGTTCAAGAAAATCCACTTCTTGAGTTTTAGAAAAGCACACAAAACTTTATGATTTTGTCTGCTCATTCTATCTACACTTTATATTGTTCTCTATTCTCAGAAAGTAACCTTGTTATCCCTCTTTCTCATAAAGATATATTCAGAATTAGCTTCTATTATAAGAGATCATTTGTACAGATCTATAATAATTATTTTCCCCTTTTATATTTCTAAGGGTTATTTTAATAAAATACTCTCCAATCATTTTATTTTACTTTCTCATGCAAGAAATGCCCTAAAATTGTGATCTATCTAATTATAAAGCACTTTAAAGAAGCATACATATTTGAGCATTTCCTGTAACAAAAAGAAAGCCTGTGTGATATTTTGCAGTATCAAAATGCAATGGTGGCAGCCGAACTCATTAGTCAAGCCTTTCGGAAATGTGACTGGTACTAGATCCATATCCTCAAAACCTCTGGCATAGAGCTCCAGGAGCCGACCAGTACTATCAGGGGATGTGCAGCTTCCAGCCTGTACCAAGTAGACCGCAGTCATAATGTTCCATGGATAGTGACATCTTAAAGTCCTCCCAACTCTTCTATTAATTCATTGGATTTCTTTAATGTTTTTCTTAGTTTCGTTCATTGTCTAACAATTCAAGTACATTTTCAGAGTAATTAAACTACACACCCTCACACACAACCAAACACATCACAGAGCTACCATCCAACTCCTTTCCAGCAAGGGATATGTCTATAAAAAGATGGAGCCAAAAATGAGGAAAATACCAGCTACAGTGCCCTGCCCAGGGCTGCATGGCACTGTGGGAGACCATAGACCTGGGATCTGGTGCGGCTGGACACACTAACTCACTCTTCTGAGCCATAGTCGCCGCATATTTAGAGCAGAGACATGGAAGTTTCTCTCACAGAGATATTTGAGCATCAAGTGAGATGGGATCACAGTGCCAAGGCACTTAATAAATATTTACTGAATTAATAAGATCCTCTGATCATGGTGTATTAGCAGTTGAGAAAACTCAGTCACTACTCTGTTCCCTTTCTTTGGGAGGGCTCGAAATGGCAACAAAATTAGCTCTAATTATACTCTCTCTCTCTCTCTCTCTTTTTTTTTTTTTTACGTAGTCAATGTGTGAAGAAGAAATGTGGCTTAAAAAAGATCCCAACTAAAAAAATATTTTCTTTCTTCATAACTTTCTCCCTCCCTCCCAAAGTATATTCATAAATGGGGCTCAGTCATTGGTCTGGAAGGAACAGTAGTTTGTGGAGGAGAAGAGGAAAAAAAAGTCTTAAGTGTCTTGTTTTTCCTCTCCTAATTCAGTGACAGATCACCTGAAACATAAGTATAACTCAGAGCATTTACTAGATGTTTTTACTGTCTTCTTTTCCTTTGTGTGTATGTGTTCAGTCAATTTACTAATGAAGATGCTGAAAGTCAGAAATTTCTGACAAATGGATTTTTGGGGAAAAAGAAGCTGGCAGATTATGACGATGAACATGTAAGTGACTTTCTGCTTTCTGGCAGTAAACAGGACTTGAGGATGTCTGATCTACCTGGGTCTCTGTGCAAAAACAAAGTGACTGAAATTTTCCAAGCCTTGATCAGCACATTCTCTGTTTATTCAGGCCCTTACTGGAATAAGGGCTTGTTTTTCCTGTTCGCCATATGGCTGCATAAATCATTTATGAAATTTATTTGTTTTTTGGAGAAATCATTTTAACCCAAATGTAATCTGCAATCCTACATGCTTTCCCTTCTTTATATTACTCAACCTGTATTTTTTATTTTTACTGAGACCCCTGCTTAAATCAAGTAATACATTCCACTGAAAATTACACACTTTTATTGAAGTTGAGTCATGACTTTTTTTTTTTTTTTTTTTTTTTTTGTGGTATGCGGGCCTCCCACTGTTGTGGCCTCTCCCATTGCGGAGCACAGGCTCCGGACACGCAGGCTCAGCGGCCATGGCTCACGGGCCCAGCCGCTCCGCGGCATGTGGGATCCTCCCAGACCAGAGCTCAAACCCGTGTCCCCTGCACCGGCAGGCGGACTCTCAACCACTGCGCCACCAGGGAAGCCCGAGTCATGACTTTTATTCACTGTGATTTTCTCTTAATCTTCACTATTGGATGGTAGTCTCCTCCAGTAAAGATAATATAGGATAAGAATAATCCAAAAAAAGGTTCGTCCTTTGGCAAACGTTTGCTTATCACGCATCCCTTTTTCTTCAAGCATCCTGGAACCACCTCCTTTGGAATGTCTTCATTCAATCTGAGTAATGCCATCATGGGCAGTGGAATCCTGGGCTTGTCCTATGCCATGGCCAACACAGGGATCATCCTTTTTATGTAAGTGAATGGACATATCTACACTTGGTTCAAAGCCCATGCATACCTGGTGCTCTTTCAATTAATCTGAAGTTTGATCTTAGTGAATAGGAATAATCTGAGAAAATATTAACATATTCTCTTCCTTTTAAATAAAACAACAATGAAAAGTAATCAGAGCAGTCTAATCATCATACCAAATGGCAGAAAGTTTATGTGCCCAATCCCCCAAACTGCTGGAACAGCCCTACCAGTCCATAGAAACCATTTTACAAAGTAATTCGTTATAAAATAATTTGGTGTTTAACAGTTAAAAAGATCTTTCCTGGCAGGAAATCTGACTTTATACACACTCTTAGGAAAAACATCCCTTCCCAAACCAGACCTACAGATTCCTGCATGCCCTGGTCCCATCCCCTGTGCCCCTATATACAAGATATACTGGGCACAGTGAACTTCTCTCCACCCCATGAAGCTGCCATTCCCTCTCACCACAGGTCCTTTGCACGTGATCTTGGAACCTTCTTTCCTTTCCTCTTCAGCTAGTTAACTCCTCACAACTCAGCTCAGCCTCACCTCAGTTATGCCTTCTCCCAATCTCCGTGACGGGGACAAACCACCTTATTAGACACTCATCACAGTGTTAATATTTTAGTGCAGTCATCTGATTCATTTGGTTAATGTCTCTCTCCCTTGCTAGACTATCATCTCCAAAGGGTTGAGCCTATGTCTGTTTTTACTCACTGCATGTCTGTATCCCCAAGACCTAGAAACAGTGCTTGGCACGGGGATTTTGCAGAGTGGCCAAAGTTTATACCTAAACCAATGCACTTTATCCAAACTTGGTCAAATGCTGCCTAGTGGTAGCAGCATCACATAGCCAACCTGGAGGATGGACACCACATTTTCTGTGACAGACAGCCACAGACATCTGTGCATTACGTACAGCCTGGTATTTTCAAAGACACAGTTGGTGGCAGTGAAATGCTTCACAAGAATAAAGTCTATGGGGACTGACTGTAAAAAAAAAAAAAAAAAAAAAGAATAAAGTCTAATGTTAGTCAGGCATCAGTATGAATGCAGATCACAACCCCTAATGCAGTGCTGGAGTCTTAAATAACTGTCTAAGAATGCAACATTTATATTATAAATATATGCTATTTGTGTTCTGAATATCACTTATGATTAGGTAATCACACAGCTATTTGAGGGCTACGGATCGGGCTGAACTATAAATATTTATATTGTGTCAGTGCTTTGATTGAACTGTTAGATGTCATATTTTTTAGCTGAATGGGTTTTGATATCAGCTTTACTTTTCTAAGCCACATTTGAAATAAAGTAGTGTTTAAAAATTTTCTGTCTCCTAATGGCTAGAGGTATATTCATATGCATAGTTGTACACTTTTATAATGTACACTATCTCTAAGACAAAAGACTGCCTTCTTCTTACTAATTACACATACCATTAAAATTAATTAGGGGGCTTCCCTGGTGGCGCAGTGGTTGAGAGTCCACCTGCCAATACAGGGGACATGGGTTCGTGCCCCGGTCGGGAAGATCCCACATGCCGCAGAGCGGCTGGGCCCGTGAACCATGGCCACGGAGCCTGCCTATGCGGAGCCTGTGCTCCACAAGGGGAGAGGCCACAACAGTGAGAGGCCTGCGTACCACAAATAAATAAATAAATAAATAAAATAAAATAATTAATTAGGAAATTTTCATAGATCACTGATGAATAGAAGTAAGAAACACTCCCCCCAGTCCTAGAGTTCATTTTCATGGCAGGAGAGTATTCCACTTTTAAAACTGAAAGCCTCATTTCAGGCCTGTAAACATTTAGCAGATTAATTTGGCCAGAACAATTACATAGCTAGATATCATGAGGTGTGTTTTGTGTATCCAAGTAGCCCAAACTGTATTCAGCAATCTCCCTTAATTCCCAACAAGTGACATAGGATTTCATAGGTGTTACTTTTAGTATTTTCTGCCAAAGCAGAAAGTGTATTTAGAATACAGGGTATGCTCATTATTTTTCCAGGGAACAAAATTATATAATCTGACTTACATAATTCTTTTAAAACAGGTCAATTCATAACGTATATGGAAAAATGTATGAATAAGACATTGATTAGGCAGTTCTGGTGAACATGTTTTGTGAAAGAAAAAAAAAAGTACAATAGAGCTAAAATAGTTATAACATTTGTAACTCGTGGTCTAAATCTACGTTTGTAACATTGACTTCCCAAGAAATTACCAAAGAATTAGATCAGTTGAGGGGAGACTGTTTGGTACGCTCTCATCATATTAAACAAAGGATAAGATTTTTTTTTAATTTCAGGTAAAGTTTAGTATTGTGCCTTAATTTATTATATAGTTGCTTCTACCTACACTCTTTATTTTTGCTGTCCAATTCTTGTTTTTTGGAGAAGCATTGATCACTGTATACATAAAGAAATCGTATATGCCTGTGGACATGTGGAGGGTCCTGAGCCAGAAATGATTTTTCTGAATACAGAAAAGGTTTTCCTGCACCCTAGACTTACCTTTCTCTGTTGTCTCTATTATACAGGCAATTGCCAGACCCTCTGGTTCATCACTGTCATCTAATATGTAAACTCAGTAGTAACGGAGCTCAGAATTTGCTTTGACTTCTGTATTTCTAGATTTTAGATTAATGTTTAGTCAGGTCATTGAATATCCCTTCAATTATAAATGTTCATGGGAATATCACGCAAATATGGTGTACATATACCCATATGCTGAGTAAGTATTTGCTAATTTTGCTATACATTTAGCATCTAAGTTATAAACCAGATTCTACTACTGGGTAGAATCTAAGACTAAAAAAGGTGTGTTAGGAACTTCCAATAGTACGTTTTGGCCCATAAAATAAAGCCAATTCCAGTTCTGGGACATTTAAGGGCATTGGTGGAGTTCTGAAAAGAATTTTTCAGCTTCTGCCAAATCCACATACTCTCGGAAAGTTAATGATTGAAAAGACCGGTGTAATAATGTATTGTAACATCTAATATTATTACATCTTAATTTTTGTAGAAACATTATTGTCTCCTCTCTATTCCCTTCACAGAATCATGCTGCTTGCCGTGGCAATCCTATCTCTCTATTCAGTTCATCTTTTATTAAAGACTGCCAAGGAAGGAGGTATGCTACTCCCTAGACCTAAGACATGCTATTTTGATTCTCATCAAAGGGTATTTAAGTCTTTAGCTCTATACCTATAGGATGGTGTTAGTCAATTTTGCATTTCATTTTCTTCTAACCCCAATCACATGGTCTCTCCATGTTTTTAGTTATCTGGGCAAGTGGGACAAGTGAAAGTCATCCTGCTCAGGTTCAAGCCAAATAGAGAAAGACTTTTGGTGGATGATAGAAATAACAGTTCTGACTTGCTGCATGGAGCCAAGATGTATGAAGGCATCGCTTCTTGTTTGGGGAACATTTACCATATTTTGTAATGGCTTTTGAGATTGCGTATTTGGGGTTTGTAATTTCTATATAGTGTTTATTTACATGTTTGAGGCTCCAGTGTAGAATTACATAGAAATATTTTAGTCACGAAAACAGTTTTTTTTAAAACAAGTTTCTTTTCATTTTTGATTACAGGATCTTTAATTTATGAAAAACTAGGTGAAAAGGCATTTGGATGGCCTGGGAAAATCGGAGCCTTTATTTCCATTACAATGCAGAACATTGGAGGTAAGAGGATCCAGCTTTCAACAAACCGTTTAAACTTTCTAAAAGATGTTCAAGAAATAAGAAAACTCGGGCTTCCCTGGTGGCGCAGTGGTTGAGAGTCCGCCTGCCGATGCAGGGGACACGGGTTCGTGCCCCGGTCCGGGAAGATCCCACATGCCGTGGAGAGGCTGGGCCCGTGAGCCATGGCCGCTAAGCCTGCGCCTCCGGAGCCTGTGCTCCACAACGGGAGAGGCCACAACAGTGAGAGGCCCGTGTACCGAAAAAAAAAAAAAAAGAAAGAAAGAAATAATAAAACTCAATGGCAATGAATAGGCCCTTTAAATACAGAAAAATAGCCATTTTATCATTTTTAAATTTCAAAAGTAGAGTTTCCTAAATAGATTTTCTCTTTAATTGCTCTTTAATCCCTCTTTAATTGAAAATGGCAATATCTAAGAAATGAAATACTATATAAAACCCTACCAAATAAATTCTAGAACTAAAATATAAAATAAAACCTTTCTTGATTTCAAATGGCTTTAAATATTACTTTTAAAAGTTAAAGCATTGGTGCTTATATCTGTCATTGCCCAAACAGTTGATGTGTCACATGTATGATTGAGTTTATTTCATAAAAGGGAAAATTTAGTATCTGAGGCACATAGCCAAATTTTGGGGTCCTTGAGACACAGCCTGCACAGAGCCAGCCCATTGTAGAGTATCCCTAGAAATTGTGCTAATGCAAAAATCTGGCTAAGCTTCGGAAGCATTAGAAAGCACAGATTTCTTGGTTCTACAGATTCTTTTAATTCCTACTGAATGTTCACTTCCAGAGGAGAGCTGAGAAGTACATATTTTTAATAGTGTTCCAGGTGATATGTATGCCGACCAGCTTCACTGGTCCTATCGTGTCTTTGACCCTCAAAAGGCATCTTGACCCATATTTCAGATGTCCTACTGGCTAAGTCTCCTTGCACGACCTGGACTATATCACCACGTAGTGGAACTTATTTCCTCACCTCCTACCCCGTCCCCAAACCTGTTATTCTATACTTCTGTTCTTTCATCTCAGTGAACAATACCAGCAGCATCCAGTTTCTTAAGCCACCAAGCTGGGTGTCAGCCTAAACTTTTCCCTCTCTCCCTAACCCTGACAATCCAATCAAATACCAGCTTTTATCCATTCTTTCTCCTATTTAGCCTTTGAATCTCTCCTCTCCTTCTGGTCTCACTACCACACTTCAGGTGATTACTATTTCTGCTCAGACTTTTGCAGTAGACATCTACCTGTTATTCCTGTATTCAGTTTCCCCTCTTCCATCTGTAACTCGTCTTCCAAATTAACTTTCTCAAATTCAGATCTACTCTTGCTTTTCACATGCATAAACTTCTTCAGCATGCCCTCGTGATTTTCAAGATAAAATTTTAACTCTTTAGTCTGACATATAAGGGTTTTCATCATCTTTCCTTTGCCTACCTTTCTGATACCTTTCCTACAAACCCTAATATCTCTCTCTCTGTGTCTCTCTACCTATCTGTCTATCTATCCTCTGTTCCCTATGTGTCCTGTGTCATACTATAACAAACTATATTTAGTTCCCCTACTTTTACAATCTTCCAGCCCTAACACATACACATTCTCTGGCTCTCCCTCTGTTTGCTCCATGATCCATCGGTCTCTAGGCTATTAGGTACTAGCTCTTCTGGACTCCCTTAACCTTGTGTGTATATATCTGGTATGTCACTGTTTTTTAAAAGACATTTTAAAACCCATGAGTAGAGAATAGACTTTTGACACCTGATAACACCTGAATTTGAGTTTGTTTCTGTCACTATCTATGACCTTGGGAAAATCACTTACACCTCTGAGTCCAATTTTTCCACCTATGCAATTGAGAGTAATAGTTCATCCTCACAGTGTCATAATAATACAAGTTCAGTACATGCACCCTTCCTCTCCAGTTCTTGGATTCAATATCCATGTCACTGGAGCCCTCCTGGTTGTTTTTAAATGGCATTTTTATAATTATAAGACAAATGTATGCTAATTGTGAAAAAAGGAAAACATTACATAAATATATAAATTACAAAGAAGTGTTTATGTAAATCATCCTTAGAAAAACCCATGCCAGGTTTTCCTCTATGACAAATTGAACAAATATATTGTTACTGTTAAAACAGGATCATCTTCTAATACTGATTTACAGCTTGCTTTTTTTATTTAACAATATGCCTTGAATGTTTTTGCATATTACTCTTTTTAATGGCTTTTGAGCTTTCCATTGTATAAATACACCATAATTGGTTTACTGAATCCCTTGATGAACAGTTTTGGATCGTTTCCAGTTTTTTACTATTGCAAACAATGCTGCAATAAATAAACTTGCACAGAGATCTTGCAAGGAGGTCATTCTTCTTGATTAATAAAATCACTGGAATTATCTAGTATTTCTAGAATGCAGCAATTTCTTTAGTAACCTTTATCCAACTATACCTGCTCCTGATAACAGATAGTTGGTAGGCAGATAAATAAAATCAGTCATATCTTAATGATCTGTATTTATGTCTTTCATATTTTTTGTATCGTAAGACTACAGTCCTGGGTAGAATTTGGTAGTAACACTGGAATTGTTTCATTCATTTTACTGGCATTGGGTCCCAAGCATATAAGTCCCCCATTCCCCACCAAATAAACTGCTTTACATTTGGTTCAAATTCTCAGCCTTATCAAGATTTAAAATATCAAGCTTTTCATAAGATCTCTTCATAGGTGATCTAATATACTTGTTTGGACCACTGAACTAACTGGACATACACATGCTTAGCCCTGAGCCCAACAGGCTGAGTGGCAACAACATTGTCTATTGTTCCAAGTATAGCTACTGTTATGCTTCTAAACAATGGAATAAACTATAACATGGTCTCTCAGTCAAGCCCCTCACCCCACAGTGTGGCTTTAAGGGAGTGAGATGAAATTTCATACACCTTTCCTGAAAATCTCTCACTTTGGTTACTCTATGTGATTAGTGGTTATTGTGGCCTAAAAGAAATCACTGTATTTCTGTATTTAGCAACTCCACATTTAGAACGTTTAATTTTCTCAATCCCCTGAAAAATTAACACTGACCATTAGCAGAATAATGTTGACATTACCCAGACAAGTCTGGATCATTCTGAATTTTCGAAGACCAAACACATTAACAGTGGTGACATCACTGAGAGTCAGCAACTAATAGCTCTAAAATTGAATGGTACCTCACTGAACCAGTTAATCAGAAATATCTCCTCTGTTTACCCTCTGTAAGATTTAGCTTTAGCCAAGGTCTTTGTAAAGATTAACCAAATCATGTTTACAGAAGACACATCAGATATTGTAAAAATCATTTCATTTTCACAATAGAGAAGAAACACTGGCCTGAAATCAGGGATCTTATATTTTGGATGTGGTCTGTCATTTTCAAGCTGTGCGATCTTGGACATGTCAGTTAAGCTCTCAAAATTTTTATATCCTCAGCTGTGGAATGAAGATGATAAGTTGCACCTTGCTCTTTCACGTGGATTTTCAGCTGATCACATGCAGAACTAAACAATGTAGGGAATTGTTATCACCGTTATTACTTTTGTTTGAGATTAAGGAAATATTTTAAGCTATTAATAGTTCAATCTGCAACTTAGATATCTGCTTTAAATGTCTGTTAGCAAAAATTCACCAGAAGGATGTAGCACACACTTAAACCCTGCAATGCGAAACTTGTCAGTTTTATTTTCAATTGAGTCTTTTGATCACGTGTGAAATAGTAAATTAGTCTTATTCTTCATTGAGTGGATGGACTTGGGAAAGGGATGTTGCATAAATCCCTACAATTGTAGGAAAAATTTTATGTTATGCATATGTATGCATAAATATTTTTCCAGGGAGAGGGTTTATAGATTTTATAGATCAGGTATTCAGAAGAGTACATGGTCACACATACATCACTTATCTAGACGTTCAAGAAATTTTGCCACTTTGTATGATTTCTTATTTGGACAAAGGATATAGAAAAAACTTCATTGACAAAGGTTAGAGAAGCTATCCTCTCTTGTACTTATTTTTTTTAATCAATCCAGTATGACTCCAGTTTGGAGAATCAGTGGTCTGAGATTTTGTATGCCCCCTAGGGAGATTACAGAGGACTAAACTGGTGCCCACCTAGGGAGGGCAGAGTGACATGTATTCTACCCAACTCCACCCTGCAATTCCCCCCGTTCTTTTGTGGCCGCCAGACCCCCGCCCGAGTTCTAGATACTAAAACAGGCACACTCAGTAAGGTCATGATGACTTATAACAATTGAGGAAAAACCTTTGAAACTGCAGCTTCACTGAAAACCTCAGAGCTGGATTTAACACAGAATCAGCATTGATACTGTTAGCAAAGGTCCATAGGCAAGAGCCAAAGGGCCAAATGTCTATTTATGAGAAGAACTTGGAAACAGTACAGAATACATAGTGGGTGGCTTTTCTTTCGGTTTGGGAGTTACTGAGAAGGAAGGGTATACCAATGCCTGGACTTCTCACAACTTGCCTGTGACTTTGGTGTTGTGCACACCACTAAGCTCTCATGTTTTCCCTTTTAGCCATGTCAAGCTACCTCTTCATTATTAAATATGAACTACCTGAAGTAATCAGAGCGTTCATGGGACTTGAAGAAAATACTGGGTATGTCTTCTGCTCTCTCTGTAACATCAAGAGACTCATTCTACTTGGTCTTTTCTGATCCTAATATTCTGGTCTCTCTTTTCTAGAGAATGGTATGTCAATGGCAACTACCTCGTCATATTTGTGTCAGTTGGAATCATTCTTCCACTTTCTCTTCTTAAAAATTTAGGTAAAGTCATTTTCCATTTTTATTTTCATTTTGTATTCCAAGAGGTAAGCTGATTGTGGACGCCATGTTCACCTTCCGGAATTTCTCTGCTAACCCCTAGGTTACCTGGGTTATACCAGTGGATTTTCTCTTACCTGCATGGTGTTTTTTGTCAGTGTGGTAAGTGAGTTTTGACATGATCCTTGTAACTTGGTAGGCGTGTGATGCTTTCAGTGCCTGAATTGGTGTCCTCATTTTGGTTCAAGGACATCATTAGCATGAAATAGTTCTTGTATCACAAGCAATTTCCTTGTACTCTAATTTGGAATGAGAAAAGAACAGTCATGAGTTTAAAAATAGTTGAGTTAGAATGTCAAGACCATTGCTAATAGTATGTTCTAGGCATACTGAATGTATATTTGGACGAAAGGAACACTTCAAGGAGAAATGTGACAACAACCCAGTATTTAGACAGGCGGAGGAAAAAGAAGGGAAGAGTCCCAGAAGCTAAGTGAGTAGGCTGTAGAATTAGCCATATTTACATGAATCAGCCATTTTCTCTTACTCATTCTACCCATGAAGAGAAGGTGACCACAGTGGAATTAAAGAAAGAAATCCTCTCCCCACCCCACTCCCTCTCCCCTCCAAAAGGGGGAATTTCTGCTAATAACATGAATGCCAACATTTATATAGCATTTCCCCAAAGAGGCAAAGGAGGAGGGGGGAATTTCCTGATGACCCATATTTTCATTAGTTTGAAGAAATGAAAGAGATGCAACATAGCAAGAAAATGATCATCTTTCTCATGGAAGAGTATGCATGAAGTTTGGGATAGATTCACGCAAAATACTGTCTTGTTGACTCTTGCCAACCATGGTTCCAACTCTTTACATCAAACTGAGACTAGAGGGAGTCTCCCTCGTCCATTAGTCTAAAAGGAATCCTCAGCAGACTTCCCTCACCTCTACCCCATAAACCACCCACAGGGATTTTTGTTTCATTGTTTTCCTCAAAAGGCTGACTTGTTGTTGTTGTGTTAATGACCTGGGTCTAGGTGATTTACAAGAAATTCCAAATACCCTGCCCTCTGCCTGTTCTGGATCACAATGTTGGGAATCTGACATTCAACAATACAGTTCCAATGTACGTGATGATGTTACCCAACAACTCTGAGAGTAGTGGTGTAAACTTCATGATGGATTACACCCACCAGAATCCTGCAGAGCTAGATGAGAACCAGGCCAAGGGCTCTATTCATGGCAGTGGAGTAGAATACGAAGCACACAGTGATGACAAGTGTCAGCCCAAATACTTTGTATTCAACTCCCGGGTAAGTGAGAGGCCTAGGCCTCTAAGAGCCTAGCAACGTGGCCTCTGAGTTTTTATCTCACAAGATGAGATGGCCTGGCGTAGCTCTCTGTGTTGGAATGCTAAACATGCGTTGTTGTCTTTGTTTTTCAGACGGCCTATGCAATTCCCATCCTAGCATTTGCTTTTGTATGCCACCCTGAGGTCCTTCCCATCTACAGTGAACTTAAAGAGTAAGGCAGCCATTATTTTAGCATTCTAATTTGCTTTGAAAATGTGCTCATATTTTCAAAGGTGCTTTATACAGAAGCATAGTTTACAGCTTTGTCTTCACAGGAGGTTTATGCTATAACCACTCGTCAGTAATGTGCTTTGACCACAAAGGTGTGAATCAGCCCCCTCACTGCTTCCTTTTCTCTTGTTCCTTCATCCTAATGATCCAGTGGAGAGGTTCAGGACAGGGGGAGGATGAGCCAATGTCTGTAAGGATTTTGGCAAGCATGGGGAATTTGTATTTGAATATTGGTGGGAAGAAGTGAGGTCACCTGAACTGGAAATGACCCACACCCATGAAGACCAAAAATTATGATTAGGGTGGCCTGGGTAAGCCACTGATGTCACCTGTGGTCAGTTTTTAACCCTTGCCTAGAAGACATTCCACCACTGGGATGTGCCCGTATCTGGCCTTCATTGTCTAATCTGTATAATGGAGACACTGGCTAGACAATCTTCTTTCTTCCAGCTGATATTCTATGATTCCTTAATACTCTTTTCCCTTTGAGGTTGTTAACATGCCCTTGGGGATGAATGGGTCTGAGTCCACTACAGCAGCTTCTTCCTTTACCCTGAGGGGAGGTGGTCCTATAATTCTCATCTTCTTTACCCAGACATCAATAACCTCAGTCCTTGTTCTCACTAAATAGCAATAACTTGCCCCATATATTCAGATTTACCTCTTAAAAAATTTATAGAGCACTTTCAATTATTTTGATGTCTTTGATTTACTTGGAAAATCCCATGTAGTAGTTACTCTACACTTGATCTGAGCCGAAGGACAGAGAAGTGATAGCAGTTACCCCAGTGTCAGCAGCCAGGTGCCTCTAGAATGGTTTCCAGAAGCTGTCCAGGTAATGATATCAGGCTTCAGGTTGTCTGGACTCCTGGAAGTAGTGCTTTTTGCTGTTTCTAGTGGATTCTGGTCCTCAAATCTATCTCACTATGAAATATGAAGTCTTTCTACAATAGGAGCCTGTTTGAGCTTTGTGCTAATTACATTCTTAAATACTCAATAGACAAGCATATTTATCAACATAAAATAAACTGATCCTCATCTAGGAAAATAGTCCTTTCTAAGACTAAAGAAGTAGCCTTTAAGAAAAATGGAAACAAATCCTCCATAATTCCCTAAGGCAAATTTAAATAAGCTGTGTTTCTGCACTAGAAATGCCGTTTTATAATGAGTAACACAGGCACACATTCTTTTATTATTTTTAAAATTTTAATTGTAAGTAGTGATATTTTCATCTGTTCAGAAAACCAAAGCTCAGTGTTCTTTTTCTTTTCAGTCGGTCCCAGAGGAAGATGCAAACAGTGTCAAATGTTTCCATCACGGGGATGCTCGTCATGTACCTGCTTGCTGCCCTCTTTGGTTACCTAACCTTTTATGGTAGGTCACTCTATCAAAGTCATTTTCTTTGTGCAAATCCTAGTTGGACTGATCATTAATCCGGGTAGGTATAATTCTTTTAATTACTCTCAATAAACAGCGTGATCTGTAGATGCACATGCTCAATTAACATGCTATTTTAGTCTCATCATTTGACCTAAGAAAATGGAAAGTGAACCAGGCTGCCTAACAGGTTATAATAATTTGTGAATTCACACATATTTTGTAAAAACCTTCCCTCTACTTTAGTTATTTTCCTTAGGGGATAGAGGATATTTCTTTGGCTTGACTCTCTAAGCCATCTAAAGCTACATACATACTGTGAGAGTGAATCAGATTGCATGTTGTAAAGCTCTTTTAGTGGAATAACTAACTACCAAGCAAATGGCAGAAAAAGTACCAAGTCCTTGAGTTGGAACCTGCTTCTTGTTTACCAGTCAAGTCAAATCTGGGGGCTTGGAGCATTAGACAAATTTTCTGGGTTATCTCATTCTATTCTGTTATAGTGAATGGTTTCCTAAGAAAAAAGGACATGACAGAATTCCTTTCGATCTGGGGACGTACTATCAAAAAACAAAGTGACTACGGCCACGTTTGATTATGCCAAAAACATATCCACGTTTGATTATGCCAAAAACATAACAGGACACAAAAGGATCAAGATTGGTCTTCTCTTCGATGAAGCATGGCCCTACAGACAAATTTCAGGGAATCAAACATTAACACAAAACAATGTTATCAACACAAATATGTTTTTAAAATAAGCCTCTCTAACATTTTGCATTATTTTTTCCCTGCTGACTTGGTAAATTAAATTGATTACAAGACAAATTGGGTAGGAAGAGACTGGAGGGGGCACCATTTGCTTGTGTTTTTTTTGGTTTTTTGGTTTTTTGTTTTTGACTAATATTTGGCTTTTAACCAAGCACTGATTTAGATTGGGCATTAACTCTTCACTGGTTGGGAATTAATGAAAATTGGGTCAATGCCTTTGAAGGTATTTTTAACCCCCTTTGTCTGATTTAGAGGGGAGTAGTGGGAAAATCAGAGTACATCTGATTCTGTAAGCATTTCCTTGTCATTTATGCCTGGAATTCTGAAAGAAGTGTGTTTTCCAGGAGGGCAGCATCTTAATCTTATAGCAGAATTCATTGGGAGACCCTATAACAATCATACTAATTCATCTTTGTTACTTAATCTAATGAGTCTCAACTCAGTGAGACAAACAGAAAACTTGAAAAAGCCCAGAAGTATGTCTGTCAGTGTCATGATGGAGTCATAATTGTTGAGCTTGAAAAAGTGTTAAAGATCATTTGTCCTAGGGTTTCCATACTGGGTTTGGAGAAGCTGCTTCGGGGCTCACTGGGCAGGTGAGGGTGGAGGGAGGTGGCAAGATGTGAGGGACAGGCTGATGAGGCTTGGCTCTTTCATCCCTTTCAACCAGAGGACCTCAGCCTGTCCTCTGTTTTGTGATGCTTCTGTATAGCAGAGAAAGATTTATCACGATGCAAATGACTTAGAGAAGAGTCTTAGCAATTTTATATTACCTCCTGCAACTTTACAAGCTTCAGGGCCCTTTTGTTCATTGGAACAAAGGTCACATAGCTAATAAGCTAAGAGACAGGATAAAAGCAGAGGTGTCAGGATTCCCAGACCTGGGTTCTTTCTACTATACTGTGTTCCTTCTGCAAAACGTTGTCTTAGGTAAGCAGTGCCGATTTGACTACACCCAGTGGACTCATTCTCTTCCTCTTTGCAGGAGAAGTTGAAGATGAATTGCTTCATGCTTACAGCAAAGTGTACACATTTGACACCCCTCTCCTCATGGTACGCCTGGCCGTCCTTGTGGCAGTAACACTAACTGTGCCCATAGTGCTGTTCCCTGTAAGTACATGGCTTTGGTGAAAGAATCCTGCTTGACACCACAGATTAGTACATACGTGCTGACTTGATGTTGGTTTAATTATAATGCAATGCCCAGGAACATTATTTTTTTATATAGCATTTTGAACCCACTTAAAAATTGACTATGTAATATGTAGACAGAGCAAGTATTTTTTTAAATTTTTTATTTAAAAAAATTTTTTAAATTATTTTTGGTTGCACTGCGTGGCTTGCGGGCTTAGAGTTCCCCAACCAGGGATCCAATCCATGCCCGTGGCAGTGAAAGCACAGAGTCCTAACCACTGGACTTCCAGGGAATACTTGCTAGAGCAAGTATTTTTAAATGTTAAGTACTTTTTAAATGTAGGGGGAAAATCACAAAATTTATTTCTATGTATTTGTTTTACAGCTTTATTGAGGTTGAAATTAAATTTTTTAACATCTTTATTAGAGTATAATTGCTTTACAATGGTGTGTCAGTTTCTGCTTTATGACAAAGTGAATCAGTTATACATATACATATGTCCCCATATCTCTTCCCTCTTGCATCTCCCTCCCTCCCACCCTCCCTATCCCACCCCTCTAGGTGGTCACAAAGCACCGAGCTGATCTCCCTGTGCTATGCAGCTGCTTCCCACTAGTTATCTATTTTACATTTGGTAGTGTATATATGTCCATGCCACTCTCTCACTTTGTCCCAGCTTACCCTTCCCCCTCCCTGTATCCTCAAGTCCATTCTCTAGTAGGTCTGCATCTCTATTCCCATCTTGCCCCTAGGTTCTTCATGACCATTTTTCTTTTTTTTTTTAGATTCCATATATATGTGTTAGCATACAGTATTTGTTT
This sequence comes from Mesoplodon mirus, assembly GCF_964341445.2. Classification (NCBI taxonomy): domain Eukaryota; kingdom Metazoa; phylum Chordata; class Mammalia; order Artiodactyla; family Ziphiidae; genus Mesoplodon; species Mesoplodon mirus. Next base: position 53,629,887 of record NC_138987.1, on the reverse strand, counting down.
TTCCCTTTCTGACTTACTTCACTCTGTATGACAGACTCTAGGTCCATCCACCTCACTACAAATAACTCTGTTTCATTCCTTTTTATGTCTGAGTAATATTCCATTGTATATATGTGCCACATCTTCTTTATCCATTCATCTGTTGATGGACACTTAGGTTGCTTCCATGTCCTGCCTATTGTAAGTAGAGCTGCAATGAACATTGTGATACATGACTCTTTTTGAATTATGGTTTTCTCAGGGTATATGCCCAGTAGTGGGATTGCTGGATTATATGGTAATTCTATTTTTAGTTTTTTAAGGAACCTCCATACTGTTATCCATAGTGGCTGTATCAATTTACATTCCCACCAACAGTGCAAGAGGGTTCCCTTTTCTCCACACCCTCTCCAGCATTTATTGTTTGTAAATTTTTTGATGATGGCCATTCTGACTGGTGTGAGATGATATCTCATTGTAGTTTTGATTTGCATTTCTCTAATGATTAATGATGTTGAGCATTCTTTCATGTGTTTGTTGGCAATGTGTATGTCTTCTTTGGAGAAATGTTTATTTAGGTTTTCTGCCCATTTTTGGATTGGGTTGTATGTTTTTTTGATATTGAGCTGCATGAGTTGCTTGTATGTTTTGGAGATTAATCCTTTGTCAGTTGCTTCATTTGCAAAGATTTTCTCCCATTCTGAGGGTTGTCTTTTCATCTTGTTTATGGTTTCCTTTGCTGTGCAAAATCACAGCAAGATCCTTTTTGACCCACCTCCTAGAGAAATGGAAATAAAAACAAAAATAAACAATGAAACTGACCTAATGAAACTGAAATTAATTTCTAAACTCAAATTCAAAAAAGCAGATCTTGAGCTTCTCTCTTGTGGATTAGTAGAAATGAGTAGGAATTCATATAACTTCTGAAATTTGAAAGCCGAAACCACTTTCAAATCATATTACATTTTCACCACAGTTCTGAAGGTATTTCATTCTCTCCCCCGATTTTATTGTGCTACCTAAACATCCAAAAGTCACCTTATTTAATCTGATTTCTTGAAGGCTAATGAGAAGGAGATTCATGTTAAGTAAATTACACACTAGAACCAAATTTCTTGAAAAATAGTTGTGTTATCCATCACATGTCTCTTCTTCTGCTGCTCCCAAGACTGACACACACCCTCTTGCCAGACTCGTACTAGGACGGTCCCTACATGGCATTTGCCATTGGCGCCAGTAGTCCTAGGATCACAGAGCAGGGCTGGTCATGGAGACTTGGGCTGCATGAGTTAAAATCACCACCTATGGATAAACACAAGTCTGCACTTTCCTGCCAACTCTTCTACTTTCATAAGCACTGAATTTAGCATTCATTTTAGGGGGAAAAATCAGTAGCCAGCACTGTCCTGCACAGAATGTTCCATACAGGGCCAAGCAGATGAGGACTGCTCATATAATGACACTGTGGTCACTTTAAATGCAGCTTGTGTGCTGAATTATTTTTTGGCACATTCCTTTTTCATGAGTGCATGAAATCAGATCCTTATTACTATGGCGGCCAAGAGTTTACTTTTAAATAATGTCTTGCCTCTCATATATCTGAAAGTATTTCAAATGTTACGCACTCATCTTTAGCCTAAAATCAGCTCCATTGTGGGAACAAGGCAGAAGACAGCTGTAGACAGAAAGGGTACCATAGGGTAAAATTTCCAAGCAAACAGCATCGCCAAGAAAAGAATATCTGGAACCCTTCTTTTTGTGTGTAAAGATATTACTGATTAAATTCTGGCATACAGTGGGCACTCATATCATTGTTGAATCAAAGCATTTTGTAAAAGAAACCTGTTTTGTGCTTCTGTATTGCTTTATTCATAAACCCTAAATACAGTGCTTTCAAGCCGTGGTCTCAAGAGATTAATGGACTTGGCTGTCGTTACTCAGCTAGTTGGTAATAGTTGAACTAATGCATTGCTCACAGCATGACACTGATGGCTGCGGTCATGATAACAGGAAGTGAAAGTCAGCCTTTGATTTAGTGATGACCATTTCACTTTGACATTAACAATCCAGATCGTCCACAGAAATTCTTCCCCTGTATAACAGATCAGGCAGTGGCATAAATCTGACCATCAGGAATGGCAACACATTTCCCATTAGTTGCATCTCCCGTAGTAGTCTGGAAACATTTCCCATCCGATGCCCATTAAAACCAAAATTGACCATTAGAACCAAATTTCAGAAAACTAACTAACTGCTATCCTTCATTATGTGGTTAAACTCAACATTAGCATTTATGAAACATTTTGCATGAAATTCTGCCTCACCCTTACAACGTTACATTGAGATGGTCTGTTTGATTGACCACATTTTCCCCTGGAGGTAAGCGGTGTGCACAGTGACTGGCACAAGATGAGCTCAGCAAGGTTTGCTAAGGAAAATCGTCTCCAAATGAATCTTGCCCTTTCTTGAGGTGTATAAGCTGCCTTTTCTAGCAAAAGCATAGATTTGTCTCCTCGCCGACATTTGCCATGAACTTCAGTTTGGGTGAGGATCTTAGCTATTTGAACCAAGCCTCCATGGTTTTGATGGATGACATAAAAGTGGGTCCAGCCTCCCTGTCCCAGTCAAGTGCCACAAGGCTACATTCAGACACTTCTCTCCCAAAGTGATAGAAGTTGGTTGTGATGTATTTGTTTGTTTCTTACAGTTTAGAACCAAGATTTTCCACGTGTCAAATGCTGAGTCAAACAGCATGGTTCTCCTGACAAGTTTCTTTGAATTAAGAAAACTCTTGACTAATAAGTTTATTTACTTTGCTTTGATATGCCCCCATACAAATAATAAAACAAACAAATAAAACCTAATATGTATTAGGTTTAATCTGGATTAAAATCTATCAGTTTTAGGTATTATTTTGTATTCTCCTATTTTCAACAAATATGTTGGTTCTTTTTCTTAAGAGCCCAAGAAGAGATGACAAGAGTTTTGTTGTTGTTGATGGTGGTGGATGCTTTTTCCTTTTACCTCTCCATTTATTATCTTTCTTTTCTCCAGACAGGTTAGCTTTTTCCTTCTTAGAAAGTGTACAAAGTAAGTGCTTGAAGTGTTTATTGAACAATAAATAAATAAAGAGAATTAAGACACTAGCTTTTTCACAAGCCACTCAACACTGTTTTTTCTTTCTTAGTAGTGGGAGGGGGTGATATGGAGTGGGATGTCTATTATGGGACTGCACCTCCTTCCCAAGGACGAATAATGCCATTTTCAGCTTGTGCTTCCCTTTATGCAGAAAATGCACACATTACCATGAAAAACAGAAACCCCAATAACCCTAATGGGTTTATCAAGAACACACAGACTAAAATTCTACCTACCACACCTTAAAAAAAAAAAAAAAGGAGATCGTGTCTCAGATTCTTTGGCTACTTCCTCTTCATTTTATTTTAGTAAAACCAATCTTTTCACTTATGTTGCCTTCAGACTTCCTGTTTTGAAGTGAATATAGATATAGGCCTAGAAATATGGCAGATGTTGCTATGAACTGGAATAGAACAGTGATGCATAGGTATTTCCTACACTCTTGTCCTACGCAATCCTTCTGAAGTATGGTTCACTTCTCAGCAACAGAATGGATTTTTTTTTAGAGTTCATAACTAAGGCTCCCAATTTCTACTCAACCTCCATCTCCATGTTTCTGACCTCACATTGAGTCCCCACTTTAGAACACAGCACCTCCTAACAGGCTCCTGTTCAGAATGCTGTCTCTGGAAATAACAGATGTTTTCTCTAGAACTGCATGGAACTTTTCTAGAATTATTCACGGGGCTGTGGCTAGGGACTTCCCCACGCACAGCATCTGACCCACATTTCCAGGTTCTTATCAGTTTGTGTCAGAGAGAAAAGGGCACTGAGATAAGTGGGGCGGAAGGCAAGGCTTTCTGGGTAATAAGTCAGAGTCACCTCTATCTTGACACGGGTAAATAGAGCTGCAGGGGACCTCGCGATCCCAGGCTCACTCCTCAAGGCAGCGTTTACACATGGAATGACTAGCAAGTTTCATTCTATTCTTTTCCACCAACTACCACCATCAGCAGCCTTCCATCTCCCTATTTGCACTGTTGCCCATTTTAGGAATGCATTGGCAACTCTATATGCCTTCAGTTCTGTTTGGGATTTTGTTACTCCTTATTCATTCTGAAGAGCAAGATTTCACCATTTACTTCAACCATTATTCCTGTCAACTTTCTATACTATTACATCATTAGGCCAAATCTTAGTCTTTCTGGGAGCCATGAGACCTTAGGAAACTGTATTTATTTACATTCAGAGGCCCTGTACAGATAGGTTTGCCTCTAACTCAGCTTATAGAATTAAAGGCATTATTTCAACAAAGGGCTAAAAAAGCACATACATGTGACCCCTGCCTGAAAATAACCTGTATTCTACTTGTTTATGCTATAAGTTTATCACTTTCAGACAAATAAATCCTTAAGCACTATGTATGAACCACAGAAAGCTTATTTTAAGCTTATGAAGTTTGGACAATATTGAGTAAGCACTAATTGTAGGACATAATGTAGAATTTCCAAGCTGCTGGGGAAAACAAAATCAAACCATTTGTTTTCCTCAGTCTACTTTTCAGAGTGAGTTTCATAATTTTCACTCATCCAAATTTTAAAATCCGTTACAAACAAACCGTTTCCAGAGACTATCTGGCCTTGCCATTCTGGAAGTGAAATTGCCTTTTAAACCTAAGCAGATGGCTTTAATTTTTGGTGTACTGGTATGAAGAGAATGTCACATTAGACACTGCAAGCAATTCAGCTCAAAGTTTTTGTCATTCATATGTGTGTTTCAAAATATATTTTACATTTTCTCTCTTTTAAGTGAATTCCCATCTCCACACCATTAAGAGACTTCAGAAGCAAAATTTTAAAGTGAAAATCAATCCTAGCATTTCTAAAAATGGGAAGTTCTAGCTTAAGTGCTCACTTACTGAAAAGCCAATAAATGAATTCCACTAAGTCCAAAAGTGTCCTCTAAAAGATTCCAAAGATAAGAATATTTCCAACTTTGTTAAGCTGTTCAAACATAAATGGCACTCCCTCCCTCTACCCACAAGGATCTTTTTATCCTTTTACATCAGGGTAACTTGAGCAGGTGCTACAACTGGAGCCTCTCTTGACCCTTCCCCTACTTATTTCAGCTGCTGAAATAAGGCTGAAATCTGTCAAGGATCTCAAAGGGAGGAAAAAGTTTTGCTCTGTTCAATTTAAGTCAACATTTATTGAGTGCCTCCTGCATGCCAGACACTAAAGTAGAAATGAGAAATGTTAAGATTATTAGGTCTTGTTCTTTGCCTTTTGTGCATTTATAATCTATACTTTTGGGGAGGTAAAAGGAGAAAAAGAGAAAGGAGTGAACACAAAAGAGAAAGGAGTGAACACAAAATATATCATATTTTTTAAAATATCAGGCGGCAAAAATGGTAAATCAAATGTAAAATTAAGAAACACCAGGTTTGTCAAAATTCTGTTCACAATCACATGCAAGTAAATTCAGTGCTTGCCCTTCATACTTAATCCAGGCTGATGAGACATGATTAGAAATCAACAAGGGTTTTATTGTGTCTCTGAATTATATATCTTATCTGTTCTTTTATCTCTTTCTGACTGAGATTATTTTCAAGAAAAAAATTCTGAAAGCCGAGAAGGTGAGCACAAGATAGATCACCAAGGAAAATGACACTTTCCGAAACATCAAAAATCAACATCAAACTTGCACAACAATATGAATGTACTTAATACCACTGGACTGTACATTTAAAAATGACTAAGATGGTACATTTTATGTTATTTTTACTTTACTGAAATTTTTAAAATTTGAAAAAAAATCAGCATCAAGATCTTTGCTGGGAGAAAAAGGAAAAACAAAGAAAATGCTTTAGAGGGGTGAGAATATTTGAAATAGTAGATAAAGTTAAAAACAAAGCAGTGACAGAAAGGGGATAGAAATAAATTAGGAGTTTGGGATTAAAATATACACATTACTGTATATAAAATAAGTAACCAACAAGGACCTATTATATAGCACATGGAGCCATACTCAGTATCTTGTAATAACCTATAATGGAAAAGAATCTGAAAGAGAGAGAAAAAAAATATATATATATGTATAACTGAATCACTTTGCTATGCTCTTGAAACTAACGCATTATAAATTAACTGTACTTCAATTAAAAAAAAAAAGCAGTGACCTTGACTTTGCACTTTCTTGCTGTAGATTCGTACCTCAGTGACCACACTGTTATTTCCCAAAAGACCCTTCAGCTGGATAAGACATTTCCTGATTGCAGCCATACTTATTGCACTTAATAATGTTTTGGTCATCCTGGTGCCAACTATAAAATACATCTTTGGATTCATAGGTAAGTTTCAGAAAGGTTTTTATCTAATCAACTCAAGCTGTCCATAAATGGAGGACAGGGAGCCAGTGATGGAAGGTCAAGCATCCTAGTCCATCTCAGGCTCACAGAATTCCTAGTAGTCCAGCTGGTCACCATCCCTCCCTCCCAGGCGACACTGGACGTTATTCATGGGATCAGAAAATGTTAGTGCTAAAACCTACTTTATAGGTCATCTAGTCTAGCTGCCTTTTCTGACAGACAAGGCAACTGAGCCCCATAGAAGTCAAGTCATATACCTTGGAGTGAACCCAGGATTTGGACCTAGGTCTTAACTCTGCATCGAAAAGAGGAAGGAAGATAGATTTTACCTACAGGATGCCCTCTTAGGTCTGCGAGTATCAGCTGAGCCTTAAAGGATGTCTTTGGAGGAAGAGGAGGTTGACTTTGTAAAGCATATTATTTCCCTTAACTGGGTGGCCTTGTAATATATCTGATTTTCCATTCTGCTGATTTGAGGGTTTACTCACATTTTAAATACAATATAAAACTTTAAAAACTCAGGTGTAGGCCACTTGAAATTTAGAAGTGGATCAGAAGGGTGTGTGATGAGTTCAGCCTTCTTAGTATGTGTTTATATTACTAATTTCCTATAAATTTGTAACATTCAGCCTTTTTGTTGTTTATTATATGTGATGTATACTTACTAGCCAGCTATGATGTTAGGTGCGTTTAAATTTTATTTATAAACATACCTTCTTTGAATAAGCATCCATGAGCTTATAGAACTCTTCGTGCTTTGATTAGGGTCGCTTTAGATTTGGTTTCTTTCAAGTATATGCCCTTGGGTCTCTGCCCTGCTGAGTAAGACTTTGACCTGTCTGGTGTCTCTCCTCAGGGGCTTCTTCTGCCACTATGCTGATTTTCATTCTTCCAGCAGTTTTTTATCTTAAACTTGTCAAGAAAGAACCTCTTAGGTCACCCCAAAAGGTCGGGGTAAGTAAGGTTTGCAATCTCTCCCATTATAACTTGCTCTTTGACTACATAGGGTAAACCAGGAAATGCATGCACACGATTCCAAAAAATGAATTGATGCACAAGAACCAAAAATCAAAGATGGGCTGGAACTCTCTGGTGGAGAGAAAGGGGACATGGATTTCTGTCACTCAGATGATTCCAGGATTTCTTCTCTTCAAATATTAAATGTCTTGGGCTGAGTCCGTCCTACCTGTCAAATGCTAATGGAGTTTGCCCACAGGTTTCCATATGTTCCAGTTTCCACCACCAAGCTATTGCTGCACTATCCACAGGAAATTACACAGAAAGGAATTAGGCTCCCTAGCAGTGTGATGAAAAAATTTAAACATTTTGGTCATATTCGTTAGGTTTGTAAGGCCCCCCCCCAAAAAAAATGTTGCTTCTGTTTTCCACTCCTCAGTATCTTGTTGTTCCCTGGTGTGGACTAAGAAACAGAACCATTCATTTTCCAGTTAATCTCTTACAGTATAATTTACAGTCTTATTAAGCTGGGGAGTATATATTTCTTTCCTATGATAGTACTGCAAAAATATATACTAGAAATAATTGTTTTTCCAATATTAAATATTATCAATGACTGCTTGATAAAGTCTTATAGTAAGACTTGAGTCTGACTGACTGACCCTGAATTTTGCCTGGGAATCATTCTCCTCTCTGGATGGTTCAGGGAATTTGGTATCAAAAGCTCCCCCCATCATCTTGCCCCATAATTTCCACTCTATGTAGTCCATTCTGCTTGGACTTTTACAGCAGTGCGACCTTGGCAAATTACTTGTCTTTTTATTTTCAGTTTGACCAGATATAAAAGCGAGTGAAATTATCTACTAGATCCTTTCTAGTGAAATAAAAACTTTAGCTGATCTTTCCTCATATGTAGAATTAGGAGATTGATCTGTGTGGTAATATATAAAGCTCCTTCTAGTGTTAAAATTATGAAATATTTGTATGTAATTATATGCACATGTATATATATGTGTATATATGTAATTACATACACACACATACACTTTGAAGTTTTTTTCAAGGAATAGGAAACATACATTATATTAGGCTTTTGTTTTTGTTTGCTTTAAAAAATTTAATCATATCATACATACTACTCTTTTATAACCTGACCCTTTTCACCTAAAAGATTGTGAGCGCTCCCTAGGTCATTAAATCTTTTTCTATTGCTTGATTTGTAATGATTACAGGGTATTCCATCATTTTGATGTACCAAATCAATTAACCATTTTTCTATTTTAAACATTTGGGTTAAATCTCACTACTACTGTATTCACCCTCTTTCCCCAACTAGGGTTCTAAATTGATTGAACTGCTAGACATGGACATCTAAGCTGTAAGGATAATACAATTCAATATGCAAATCAGATGGCTGCCTTAAGTAAGCAACTTATAAAAGCAAACTGTACTAAGGAAGTGTAGTTTCTGTGTTCCCTGACAAGTTCTCTCTGACTTACAGGCTTCGATTTTCCTTGTGGTTGGAATCATCTTTATGATTGGAAGCATGGCACTCATTATAATTGACTGGATTTACAATCCCCCAAATTCCAAGCATCACTAACCCAAGGAAAAATACTATATTTTCCTGTTGGAGATAGTTGCAAATTATGCTCCCAAAGACTTTTGAGTTATCTCGATTGGAATGTTATTCACAGGAAATAACAGGAAGATTCCAAAGATGTTTACCAGCCATATCACCAGGCACCTGCAGAAGAGGAAATCATCATTTTCGTCACAAATGGCTGTTTATGTGTTTAAAATCTGTGGTGCACATTTCTACCCAGGTTTTACTAGAGCAGTGTGAGATGATGTATTTTTGCTTCTGCACAAGCAGAATAAGGGTAGCTGCATGATAATACCCTCTTCCCTCTCCTCCCACCTTCTCCCCCAACAAAAGTACCAAATTCCTGTATTCTCAGAACATCAAACAAAAATGCCCTGGTGGCAAAGCTATTACCATTTAATGCCTTCCCTCAATCCTGCACCAAATACTCTGGGTATATTTAATAACAGAGGCAAAAGGCATGTTTTATGAACTGTCTCTGTACGGTACATGAGACACCAGGCTAGAACATCTTATGGTCAACACTAAAGGAATATTTTGCCCATCCTGTTTGTGACATTGAATTAGTGACTTCTTCATTCAGTAGATCTTTTGTAAATGTTAAAACATCTTACAAAACATAGAGAGGGGCTTTATTTAAATTATAGAACAACAGCAAAACAATGCTTATAGCTAAACTGCGTGTTCTGGAAGCATTTACCAATGTTATTCCCAATCCTCTTGTCATAGTTTTGTCACTGAACAATGCCCTCCCTCTCGTCTTCCATTCTCATTCAGAATTTTTAGAAGACCACGATTCACGTGGAGCTACACTACCCAGTATTGTTTGATACATTTTTATTTGATAAACATTCAGTGCAGGAAACTGTGATTGCTATATGTTTATGTATATAATCTTATTCTGTAGTCATCAGAATTTTAATGTATGGTACACTTGATTTTTATTTTTTACATGTGTAGTTTTCTCTCTTCACAGTCAAACATTTATATTATTGGGGGTGGGAGTAGGGAATTAATTTGATGGGCTCGAAAATCCATGTATGTATCCGTTTATTGGGGATATTTTAAATTTGAAATCTGAGTTATATAGTTCAGTAATGCTCTTCTTCAATGTTTACAATATTATCGTAATCATCTAGAAGAAAATAAGTTCCCTATTTGCAAATAATTATCAATACTAAGGTTGTTCTTTTAATTTAGCAGGTCTAAAATAGGATTTCATTTATTTTAGCTTGCACAGGTATTTGCTGACATTCATTTGCTATTTAATACAATGTTGAGCCATTTTCTATAAAAATAAAAATGCTAACATTACAAAGAGATGCAAATTCTCGCTCACTTCTACAACATAGTTTCATGAAATGGATTTAAAATTAAGTATTCATTGCCTAGAATTTCTGGAGTTTGCTCCTTTTTTGTTTCTCAATCAGTATCAAGCACATTTATTGTATATTTTAGTACAGCCAAGTATGAAATATAGGTATATATAAGTATGATAAAATTAAATCATATTTCAATAGTTTTTGCTGGAATGTGCCTTAAGTAAATATATATTTGTCTTCTGTATTATTTTCTAGAGTCATAATACTGTAAAATGGTGCACTTTGTTAAGGAAATTGAGCATTACTAGAAACTATCATAACTTCTGACTTACTATTATTGGAAAAAATTTGCCAAATAGCATTTTTAAGATATATTTCTATTTTCATTCATCTAAAGAGTGTATCAAAATAGAAAGTGAAAAAAGGTACCTTCTGAGTGTTAAAAAAAATGTTTGGTCTGAATGTATTTAAATGTAAATAACAAAGATTGATCCAAAAAATTGAAAAACTGTAAAATCTGTATATATTTTGAATGCTTTACATTTGAAATGACTGACTTGAAAATATCAACATGTTTAATTATATAAATATTCAAGAGCAATACTACAGTGTCAAATAATAAAGCACCATTTTTTTCTCATGGCCTTTTTCAGGTTCATAGATCTCATAGACTGCAGGACAGACATACATATGGCATCTTGTACTGGTTAATTTAGCCCCATTTATAAACAGATGAAAACTTTATTTTCTTATTTCATTTATAAGATGGTTCAATGTATTGGGAGGCTTTTTTATTACAGAAAGTGTATATTGGTATATAATAAATGAACTTTTCAAATGACTATGATGTAATTTTCTTTCTATTGTTGAAGGCTGTGAATTATTTATACATGAAAAAAAATTTTTAATCTAAATATTGTCTCTTTTATTTTGGTATATGTTCCATTCTTATTGTTACTCTTGACATATAACTAACATTTATAGATTTCAAAAATATAGTTGCCATCTTATTTTGGCAAAATACACAGCTAATTCTAAATCATTCTTATTTTATATCATCTTAGAATGAGTGTGGAAGAAATGACTCTTTATGGTGAATTAGGGAGAATTCATTTGGGATGGAAAAAAAGGCACTAGAAGGAAGATGAAAATAGTAAAATAAAGACATGGAAGATTTGGGAGAAGGGAAAGCAACATGGAAGTGATAAGGATTGGGTAGAAATGGACTAGTAGTGGGATTGACAGGTCATGTGCTAAGTTTATGCTTAACTTTCTAAGGAACTTCCAAGTAGGTCTCCAAGGTGATTCCACCATTTTCATTTTCACCAGTAATACATACAAGTTTCAGTTGCTCCACATCCCTACCGACATTTGACATTGTCTTTTGTACTTCAGAGCCTTTCAAGTAGGTGTGAAATGTTATCTCATCGAGATTTTCATTTCCATTTCCCTGATGACTAGTGTTGGACAATTTTCATGTATTTAATAGCCATTCATCTATCCTTTTGTAAAGGGTCTATTCAAATCTCTTGCTTATTTTTAAAATTAAGTTGTTTGTCTTTTTATTGTGTATTTGTCAGAGTTCTTTATGTATCCTGAATACATGTCCTCTGTCAGATTGCAAATATATTTTCCCGGTCTATGGCATGTTTACTCATTTTCCTAAAGGTGTTCTGCAATTCCTCTCTTACTGGGATAAAATAAATTGGAATGTTATTGTCATAATTAATCTTTAGATTTTCAAATTTGGAGGGTAAGATTCTTCTTTTCTTTCTCTCTCTATTTTTTTTTTTTTTTTTTTTTTTTTTTGGCGGTATGCGGGCCTCTCACTGTTGTGGCCTCTCCCGTTGCGGAGCACAGGTTCTGGACACGCAGGCTCAGCGGCCATGGCTCACGGGCCCAGCCACTCTGCGGCATGTGGGATCTTCCCGGACCGGGGCACAAACCCGTGTCCCCTGCATCGGCAGGCGGACGCTCAACCACTGCACCACCAGGGAAGCCCTCTCTCTTTTTTTTTATGTTGGTGTATTTTTGCCTTGTAGTTAGCTTTATTTAATGTATGCTAATTTAGTTCTTGTTTTTTACAGCTCTTTGATTAAAAATAACTTTTCCTAAGTCACTTTAAATCTTCATTAGGGGGCCCAGAACTACCTAGATAAGCCCAGAACATTAAAAATCCTTTCTGGCTACTTGTAATCAACTTTATTAGTTCTCTCATCCCTTGTTACAGGCACATATAGAGGAAATGAGAAATTATTTCATTTGGTTCTTATTTACCAGCTTGGAAGTTCTTTCATTTTCTCTGCATTTTCCTTCATATGCAGAAGCAGTTTGCATAACCTTTGCTTCTGTAGCATGCATCTTCATGACTGTCTTTTCCCAATAAAAAATTTTGTACTAATTATTACTGTTGAAGAAACTGATTTTTTAAAAAAAGTTTTAAAAAAACTTTACACCACACACCAAAATGAAAAAATTCAATGTGAAATCCAAAACATAACTAGGAGACATTTTAGGAAAAACTATTTGATAGCTGCATGTGAAAGTAAAACACAGTGGAAGAAATCACAAAGGCAATGATGAATACACATAACTAAACAACAGTAAAAAATAATTCTGTACATTAAAGAATAAACAATTAAAAATAATAGCTACTACAAAGTACAGACCAATATATCCTTAATATATGAAGATAATACAAATTAATAAGGGAAATACCAAGAATCTAATAGAAGAACGGGCAATGGTCATGAAATCACTGACAAGAAATGGATGGTGAATGAATATTTACAAATAGTATGACCTTGCTATGAATCAAAGACAGGTGAGTAAAAACATAATTAAGTAAAATTGTTTTGCCCGTCAGAGTACTAAGATAAAGAAAAAAGTAATATTCTGTCCTGGTGAGTGTGGGGAGTGGATCACTTTCATTCTGGTGACAGAAATCTTTGTTTTGCTAATCTTATCTGGAAAGCATTCTGACCATACTTATAAAGATCCTCACAAATGTTTGTAGTAGTCAGAATCGTCCCCCAAAGGTATTCACACTCTAATCCCTGGCACCTGAAAATATGTAGGGAAATGGGACTTGGCAGATATAACTGAAATACAGATCTTAAAACAGGGAGATTATCCTGAATAATCTAGTAACATAAGCCCTTAAAACCAAAGAACTTTCTTCAGCTAAAGTCAAAAATATTCAAAGTGTAAGAGGGACTCAACTTGCCATTGATGGCTTGAAGATGGAGGAGACAACATGGAAACTGTGAAAAAGAAATGAATTCTTCCAACAACTTAACTGAGCCAATAAAATGATCCTACTCTGAGCCTCCAAATAGGAGCCTAGGGCACCAACACCTTGATTTGAGGCTTGAGAGACCCTAAGCAGAGTACTCTGTTGAACCAGCCAGACTTGTGACCCTACAAATCTGTGAGATAATAAATGTGTCATTTTAATCTGCTAAATTTGTGATAATTTGTTATGGCAACAATATGAAACTATGAAAGTCAATGTTCTTGTCTTTTGATCCACCAATTTCTTTTATAAGAATCTATTCTCAGGAAATAATCAGAGAAGTGAATTGACTAATATGTACTCATGTATTCTTTCAACATATAATGGGTTACAATTTTGAAATACTCCAAATATCCAAAATTGTGGAATGATTTAATAAATTCTAGGACCTTCATAGGCTAGAATATGACACAGTCATTAAAAATGTTCTTGAATAATCACCAATGAAATGAAAAACTATGGTATAATATTAAGTGAAAAAAAAACAAGAATAAATGCTTTCTTATCCCAAGTTTACATATTAAAAATACATGGAATAGAAAAAATAGGCATAGAAAAAAATGAAAGAGACCTAAAATGTTAAAAGTAGATATTTGTAAGTAGTAAAATAATTAGCAATGTTAGTTTTCATCTTCATATGTTTCTGTTATTTTCTAAATTTTCTACAAAGACTATATATTCCTTTTATCGTTAGGAAAATCTTTTCAGAAGAAAAAATTTTCTGCCTATTTATATTTTCTGGAAAAAGAATGAAAGCATACTGCCAATTTCTATATTTTCAACTGAGTCTAAAGGCAGAATTAAATGAAATTGCAATTCACAATTAGGGAATAGTCATTGATGACTGAAGCAGAACCTAAAAGGATGGGGCAGACCATGGCCAGAGGTGAGGCTGGGACGAGATAGGGATGACATGAAGAAAACGGTATAACATAGTCAGTAGACCAGGATTTGAGTCCCATATACATGTTTTGGTCGTCATTTAATTTTATTGAGCTTTAGTTTCTTCATTTTTGCTGGAATAATTTCTGTGTAATGCAATTCCCAAAATCATTTAGCTTGGAATTGTTGGAAATGTCAGAAGATTCTTTCTTGAACATAGTCACAACTCTAGTTTAAATGTTTGGCAATAGTCACGAATAAGGGCTGGAAGAACTCTCTCCAATGGGAGAATTCCAAAGCATACTATGCAGCAATGATTTCTGCAGCTTGGTTCTGGAAATGAGTAGATAAGTCAAATGCTTCTGAAGAACACTCTGCCTTGCCATTCAGGCTAAATAGTTTAACAGGTAAACATCTACTCAGTGAGGAACATGTGCCAGATTCCACACTAGGTACAAGAATACAGAGTAGTCGTCATCTTTAAGGAGCTTATAGTCTAGAGGAGGGAGCAAATGTATACAGATAGTTACAATATAAAATGGAAAATTCTTTAGTATATACCCAGGATTCCCTGGAACTACTAAGGGGAATGCCCACATCAGCCTTGGGAAAGAGAAGTAGTCAGGGGTTGCTGGCAACAGGTACTCCATAAGCTAAATCCTAAAGTACACATTGGAGTTATCAGGTAAAGAGTTGGAGTACAAGAGCAAGCATTATGCACAAGAACATGATTCCTCTCTTTGACCACTCACCCCCCCAACACACACATATATGCACACACTTTCCACGTACCCTGTAGTAGATTTCTTTTGCTGCTATATAAAATTACCACAGGTTTCCCTGGTGACGCAGTGGTTGAGAGTCTGCCTGCCAATGCAGGGGACACGGGTTCGTGCCCTGGTCTGGGAAGATCCCACATGCCGCAGAGTGGCTGGGCCTGTGGGACATAGCCACTGAGCCTGCGTGTCGGAGCCTGTGCTCCTCAATGGGAGAGGCCACAACAGTGAGAGGCCCGTGTACTGCAAAAAAAAAAAAAAAAAAAAAATTACCACACATTTAGTGACTTAAAAGAATATATTTTATTTTCTTACCACAGAAATAGCAGGGATCAGTAGAAGCCCCAGCAAAATCACATAAACCAAGCAGAGCAAATAAAACAACAAAGATTCTTAACATTAAACTGTACTTAGTACTACAGCTATAAAGTAGGCCAGGACCTTTGTGTCAAATCTAAACAGAGTGACTGCCTGCTACAGTAAAAGATTTAAATAGACAGAATGTCTGATACACAATTGAAAATCATCTGTCATACCAAGAATGAAGAAAATTAAAATTTGACTGAAAAAGAAAATCAACTGATGCTAACACTGCGATGAATCAGATATTGGAATTATCTGACAAAGCTTTTAAAGCAGCAATCATAAAAATGCTTCAATGCTCAATTATAAATTTTCATGAAATGAGTGAAAAAAATAGAACATCTCAACAAAGAAACTGAAGTTCAAAAAAGAACCAAATGGAAATTATAAACTGAAAAATGCAATAACAGAAATTTAAAGAAAAATACATTGGTTGTTCTCAGTAATAGAATGGAGATGATGGAGGATAGAATCAGTGAACTTGAGTAAATATCAATAGAATTCACCTAATCTGAACAACAGAAAAGAAGGAAAGAGACTGGGGAAAGAAAGAAAGAAAGAAAGAAAGAAAGGGAGGAAGGAAGGAAGGAAGAAAGAAAGAAAGAAAGAAAGGGAGAGAGAGAGAGGGAGGGAGAGGGAGGAAGGAAGGAAGGAATGAGGAGAGAGAGAAGGAGGGAGGGAGGAGCGGGAGGAAGGAAGGAAAGAAGGGAGGGAGGGAGAGAGAAAGAGAGAAGGAAATAAGAGAACTGAGTTGTGAACATATGTGGCAAAAATAAACAAAAAAGTTAACATCTGTATTATCAGAATCCTAGAAGGAAATGAGAAAGAAATTGGTGCTAAAAGACTATTTGAAGAAATAATGACTAAATACTTCCCAAATTTGGTGAAAGATACAGAGCTACATATTTTAAAAATCTCAGTGATACCCAAAGGATAAATCAAAAAAAGTCCACACCAAATAATAGTCAAACTTCTAAAAACTAAAGATAAGGAAAAAGTCTTGAAAGCATCTCAAGAGAAATAAAATGTTATCTATAGAGGAACACTAATTCAAACGTTTGAGGATTTCTTATCAAAACATGTGGAGATCAGGGCTTCCCTGGTGGCACAGTGGTTGAGAGTCCGCCTGCCGATGCAGGGGACACAGGTTCGTGCCCCGGTCCGGGAAGACCCCACATACTGCAGAGTGGCTAGGCCTGTGAGCCATGGCCGCTGAGCCTGTGCGTCCGGAGCCTGTGCTCCGCAATGGGAGAGGCCACAGAAGTGAAAGGCCCACATACCGCAAAAAAAAAAAAAAAAAAAAAAAATCGTGGAGATCAGAAAGAAGCAGCACAGCATTTTTCAAGTGCTGAGAGGAAAAGAACTGTCAACTGCAAATTCTATATCCAGCAAATCTATCCTTTAGGAATGAAGGGAAATAACTACACTCCCAGAAAAAGGAAAATGGAAAGGATTGTTGCAGACCTACTCTTAATGATTGACTAAAGAACATCCTTCAAAAAGAACGTAAATGATAAAAGAACAGATGTTAGAGCAACAACAAAGAAGAAACAAAGGAAAGACCAGAAATATGGATATATACAATAGACTATTCTTCTCTTCATGAGTTTTATAAATACATTTTGTGATTGAAACAAAAATCATAATACCATCTCACACTCAAGGAAATAATTTTTTAAATGGTGAAGGTAACAGAGACCTAAATAGAAGTGAGGTTTCCACAATTTGCTCAAGGTGATTAAATGTTGATACCAGTTGACTGTGATAAGTAACATATGTATACTGCAATACCCAGAGAAACCACTACAAGACTATCCAGAAAAATACATTCAAAAACACTATAAATAAACCAAGATGAATTCCTCAAAATGGTTAACCCACTGGAAGCCAAGAAAAGAGAAACAGAATAATGAGAACAAGAAGAAACAAAAAGAAAAGAAATAGTAAAGTGGCAGACTTAAACAATTACATACCAGTAATTACTTTAAATGTAAATGGTTAAGTATACCAATCACAAAAAAAGATTAGAAGAATGAATAAGAATTATGACCCAACTCTATGCTGATAACAAGAAACTTGCTTCACATTCAATGACATAGATAGGTTGAAAGTAAAAGGGTGAGAAAATATATACAGGCAAAAAATTAATAATAATAGAAAAGCAGGAGTGGTTATATTAATATCTGATAAAGTAGACTTCAGAGGAAAGAAAAGTATTAGGGACAAAAAGGTGAGCCTTTGTCCCTATCATGTAAATAAAGATATAAGGATCAATCCAGTAGAAGTGTGCACACACCAAACAGCAGAGCCTCAAAATATGTGAAGCAAAAACTGACAGAGCTGAACTAGAAAGATGAATCCACAATTATAGTTTCAGATCTCCACATTAATCTCTCAGAAACTGATAGAACTACTAGACAGAAAATCTGCAAAGATAGAGATCTGAACAACACAATCAACCAAAATGTTCTAAATGATACACATGGAACACTACATCTCCAGCAGCAGGATATACAGAATTTTTTCAAGCACCCATGGAACATTGACCAAGATAGACCATATTATGGACCATAAAACAAACCTCAATGAATTTAAGAGAATTAAAATCATACAAAGTGTGTTTTCTGACCAGTATGGAATCAACTAAAAATCAATAACACAAAGTCATGGAAATTAAACAACACACTTCTATATAATCCATGGGTCAAATAAAAAGTATCAAAGGAAATTTTAAATACATAGAACTGACTAAAAATTAAAAAAAAAATCAAAATATGTGGGATGCATCTAATGCAGTGTTGAGAGGAAAATTTATAGCACTAAAATGCTTACATTAGAAATGAGGAAAGGTCTCAAATCAATAATTTAAGTTCCTATGTTAAGAAACTAGGAAAAAAAGAACAAAATAAACCAAAAGAAGGCAGAAGGAAGAAAAGTAACAAAGGTAAGAGCATATATCAATGAAACTGAAAATAAGAATAGAGAAAATCAATAAAACAAAAGCTGATTCTTTGGAAAATTCAAAATTGATAAACTTCTAACAAGACTGACAAAATAAAAAGAGAAAAGAAAGCACTGTGTTTTAGTTTAATTGACAGCAGTTTTCCTTTTCTAGTGGTTCATAAGATAATGGTGCATCTTAAAATTTTAAAACATCTTAAGTTTAATAAAATATACTTTTGTAAAAAAAAAAAAAACACCTCACCTTATTAACATTCTTTGGTCAAAAGTATATGGGGTCTATTTTTTCTAGAGTTCCTGTGCATGGTAGTACACAACGGTATGGTTACTATCACCATGGGCTACTTTAATTCTAGAATGGTATTGTATGTGTGTGTTTGTGTGTGGGTGTGTGTGTGCCTGTGCTTTGGAGGCGGGATGGAGGGGGCCAGGCCAACCAAAGGAGGGTTACAGAAGGTGACCAAATATAACATGAACTCACTGCAATCTGAATTTTTTCCCAATCAGCCTAATTTTGGTCTAACTGGTTAACTTAGTAGACTCCTAGGAAGAAAATATTATATTCATTTTATTAAAGGGAAATTGAAGTTCCAGGAATGAAGGAATAATAGTGAAATGGTCTCCACACTGCACTTGGCCTTCCTGGTCTCCGTAAGTCCCAAGCCTGGCTCATGAAGTGTGTAGCTTCAGCAATAAGCCTCTTCGACAAGAATCTTTACTTTTAGTTTGACATTAAGTGTAACTGTCACTAAGCTGGAGTATTTCCAGCAGCCCTGTGGGTGCAGGGAGAAAACAAGAACCCCAGTTCTCCCCTGTTCATAGCTCAGCCTCCCTGGCACAGGGTCATGGAGCATTTTATCAGGGTCATTTGTGAATAAGCTACATGATATTGATTATTTTATGGTCAGGTTCCTGGTATTGTTATCTCAAAGGAAAACTTGACTGTTCTCCATAAAGTGATGGGCTTATTTTTTCTGTCATTGACAGGTTTTTAACTTAAAATTTTGGAATCAACAAGTTTTACTTGGTGAGTAAAACATTGTCTAAACCTGGTCTGAAGCCCAAATTTCTGTTCCTAGATGGGTAATCAGCATTTCTTTTAGCCTATGCTAACTCAGCAACTTAAAGAGAACCAAAAACAGTTGCCATTTTGCATTTATCTCTTCCTAAAGGTACAAATCTTAGCCAGCTGCTGATGGGTTGCTGGATGAGTATTGCTGCTGCTGAAATGACAGTAGTCTTCATCTTGCTGTGCATGAAAAGGAAAAGAAGAAGATGAACTATTTCATAAAATAATTATTTACCTATGAAGGATGCTCATCACGTAGATAATTTTCTATTTGATAATGTTATGAAATGAAGTACTATTTAGTAGAATTTTGTGTAATTATTTTCACTACTTGTTTAGAATAAGAGTTAACTAAATTAAATTATTTTACTTCCAACTCCAATTCTGCTGATGGGAAAGTAGAAAAATTGAGAAGTGAGGCTTTGGAGGCTTGAGTGGTAGTTACCACTCCCTGCCAGGGGATCCTGGGAAAGCCACCCTGCATCAAAGCCCTACCGTCAGAAACACAAATGACCTGAAGCAGATCCTCCCTGGGGACCCGCTAAGTCTACAAAGGTGCCTTCAGCTAGAGGAAAATTTAGAGGAAAACTTACCAAGTGAAAGTTGCAAAATTGCTGTATTCCCGTGATACTTTCAAAATCTCCCTGAAAGACAGATTGCCCAACAGTTTGGGCAGAATCTCGCATTAAAGTAGAGGGCCAGGACATAGCTTCCTGGTTTATGCAACTCTTCACATCCCAGCACCATGTATCACTCATCAGTAACACACACACACTGCAGTGGACTGAATGTTTGTACACCTGCCAGTGTCATATGTTGAAGCTCTAACTCCCAATTTGATGGTATTTGTAGGTAAAACTGTTGGGAGGTAATTAGGTTTAGATGAGGTCCTGAGGGTTGGGCCCCCATGATGGGTGTTTTTATAAGAAGAAAAAGAGACCAGAATGTTCTCCCTCTCTCTCTCTCTCTCCCTCTGCCATGAAGAGGCAGCGCCATCTGCAAACCAGGAAGAGGGCTCTCACCAGATACCAAATCTGCAGATACCTTGATCTTGATTGCATGGGAGAATATATTTTTAAAGTAAATATTCACAATAATGAGAAGATAAGAGGATAGAAAACCACTTAAGCAAGACCCTTCTGAAATAAAAAGTTGCTTTTGGATTAGTTTGTCCTGAGGTGTTTAAAACCATTAACTTTATGCAACGAAAATTCTCCTGCTCCAAATAAGGTTACAGCTTAGAAATTTGAGTGTTCCGTTTTTGTTTTCATGATCTTTCATCAAAAGATAACATTAGTATTTCTTAATTTTCATATATTAGTTCATTTGGAATTTTGATATTTGGTAACTTCTCCTTACTGCTCAGTGTGGTGTCACTGCCATGAAATTGGAAGCATGCACTTAGAAGAGCAGGGTGAAGAGTTATCCTGTAACACAGAGGCTTTTTAAATTTAGCTTTTAGCAAGTTAGGTGACTAAGGACTTAAAATGGAAAAGCAGGTCAAAACAATTTCTTGTTGCTGATTTTGTCACCATGAATACCCACCTTGTATATTTTTAGCTTTCAGAGCACACTCACATACACAAGATAATCTTCAAAAGAAGCTCATAACCTCATGAACTACATAGAGGATTCCATAGGATTGTTTTCCAAACATCCTTTGACTCCTTGAAGGAATTTTGTAGGAAACTGAACTACCAATCAAATCTGCATTGCTCAATTCCTAAACGTCAGCATCAGAATACCATTGACTTTCCTGTGTAACCGTCAGCATTTGTTTAACCCTTTGGCATCATGCTGTGCCCACCCTGCCCCTTCAGAAGCCTCACAGAGTCAAACTCTCAGCCACTCTTCCTGTTCTGCAAACCTGCTGTTAGAATAGGGTCTGATACTGGTCACTTACAGCTATGGCTAAATTTAAGCCAGTTGTTTCCTTCTTCCTGGAGTATTTACATATAAAGCTTCTCTCAAACTGAGATATAAAGCTCTGATATTTTTTGTTGTGGTTAAAAACACACCTTAACCATTTTTCATCTTGCAAAATTAAAACTCAGTACCCACTGAACAATCCCCCCCACCCTGAACACACCCAGCCCCTGGCAACCACCATTCTAGTCTCTGTTTTTAAGAGTTTGTCTACTTTAGATACCTCATATAAGTGGAATCATGCAGTATTTGTCCTTTTGTGACTGGCTTATTTAACTTAGCATAATGTCATCATAATATTATTGTAGCATATGATAGGATTTCCTTCAACATTAATGAGTTGGAAATTTAAAAAACCATAAAATTAGAGACATAATTAGAAAGCAGTAAATAGAAGTACATAGTAAGAGGTGTTTTATGGGCAACTTTATCAACCATAAAATCCATACTGTTCAGATTGGGTTAACCTTCCTTGAGATAAGAATAGTTGGAGAATTAGTGTGACTTAAAGTTCAAAATGGATGAACTACTTATTGTTTGCTCCTAAATATCATAGAAGGGATAAAAACCAAATCTTTAGAAGCACTAGTAAACCAAAAAGCTGACCTTAGCAGACCAGAATATTAAGGATTTTCTGTATGATGTAAAGCAGATGGACTGGACTTTGATGTTGGCAAAACCTAACAGAGTTTGGGAATCTGCTTTCCAGGCCATTGCCTATAACATTCGCCCCAGTTAAAGTCCTAAGAACACCTCTCTGGACAACAGGTTTACTCGTAGAGAATGCCCAACATAAGCCCAAGGGCTGGAGAGGGAGGTAGTGTAATGTCCCAGGCCACTCTGGCTTCTCTGTGGACATACAGCCTCACACTCAAAAGATAAGCTTCTCTGGACTTCAAAAGAAGCCCACCTATCACATCGGACAACTCACTATAGAGCCAGACTCCAGCATTTGATCAAACAGAAACAAAGCCAATAAATGGAAGAGGCAGAAAAATTATCATCAAAGCAGCTAAAGCAAAATTAATGCAAGATAGTAAATGAATCCTAAAAAAATATTTACAGAAAAGTTTTCTGAGAATTCAAGAAAATTATATCCACTAAATGAGACGTGTTTAGTATGAAACTCAAGCATGAGAACACTAAATAATTCTTGGAAGTTAAAAATCTGGTTGCTAAAATGAAAACTCAGTAGAAGGACTGAATATAGGAACAGGGAGGACTAGAGACACAATTAGCATCCTGGAAGCTTAGGCTAAGGACTTTTCCAAGAACACAGCTCAAAAAGAAAGAAAAATGAAAACCGTGAAAAGTTAATAAACTTGGAGCTATATCCAGATAAATATACATCCAGATATTTTACCCAAGAAAATGAGAACAGAAAGCATGGAGGGAAAAATAAAATCAAAGAAATAGTAGAAGAAATTTCCCTATGCTAAAGAAAGACGAGTGTGTTCAAATCAAAAGGGCTCACTGTGGGCTTTATGCAAATATTAACAAACAACACATTTTGGTGATTTCCATGAACTCCAAGGATAAAAAGAAAATTCTACAAACTTTTAAAAAGAGAGAGAGAGGATGGAAGGAAAGGAACATTGCAAAGGAGTTAGAATGAATCTGGCACCAGACTTCTGATTGGCAAGTGAAGAAGTTAGAAAACCATGGAGAAATAGCCAAAATATTCTGAGGAAAAAGGATTTGGAAACTTTTCCCAGCTGAATTACCATTCAAGTATGAAGGCAAAATGAAGATAATTTTGAACACGCAAGCAATTTAGAAATTTTGCCACCCACAGACCCCTCTGAAAAATATTACTCAAAATAAAAATGTAATCCAAGAAGGGGAATGACAAGGGATACAAGAAATACAAGAATAGGGGAAATAGAACAAGTAACCTGGAAAGCATATAATTAAGACAAATAATTTCTTATAGTGCAGCTGTAATATGTTTTCCAACTGTTGAGCAAAGATTCCTAAAATGGAAAATGTAATTTTAAAATAATTTGTAATGATAGTAGTAGTAGTAGAAGAAGAAGAAGAAGAAGAAGAAGGAGGAAGAGGAGGAGGGGGAAGGGGATGAGGGAGGAGGGAGAAGGAGAAAGCGGGGGGAAGCAGCAGCAGCAAAGGATGAAGGAGAGGAGTGGGGAGGTGGGAAATGAGAAAAATGATGTCAATGGTCCTGTCTTGTATAGTTTTAAGGGCAGGCTGGAGGGAGGGTACAGGTTAGTGGGAAGCACCCCTCCCCCAATCTGTCACTGAAGATTCCATTAAGCTCTCAATTCAATTAGCAGAAATCACAATTTATGAAGACCTGTAGGGCAAGAGCAGATGTTGCATATCCTGGTGCAACTTGTTCCTGACCACTTGTTTGTTTATTAAAGAAGTTGTCCATAAGGTTATCATCCAAATCTGTATATGCATGAGAGTGAATGGGGCTACTAACTGAATGGATGCAAGGACTACACGCATAAACCAGGACTTTCCTGGAAAATGAGGGTAAATGGTCATCTTGTCTATAAGGTAGCCACCTGTCAGTCACATTGACTACACTGGATAGAACCCTGTCATGTTGGAGAAAACAGCTGGATCTTTGCTTGGCCACAAATCATTGATGGGTTTTCCTCAGCATTACTGAAGAACTTACATTCTGATGAATGTATGTAATTCCATGTAAGGAATGGTTTGCAAACATCAGGTTCTGTTAGTTGTTCTTTTGTTGGTTTTTTTTTGTTGTTTTTTTTTATTGGAGTATAGTTGATTTACAATGTTGTTTTAGTTTCAGGTGTAGGATCTGTTAGTTCTTGAATCAGACTCTGCTAATGACTATTCTTGTCAAGAACCTCCTCCTCTGCCATCTTGTTTACTCCTGAAGTGGTTAAATCTAACAAAGAAGGTGCCAAATGTGAGGTCTATTGCAGCCCTTGTTTAAAATGATCATTTCCTCACCTTAAAAAGCTGAGACGGGGGTTGTAAAATGCTCCTTTGAAGGGACTTAAAAGATAAAATTGCTATCTCAGAGGCTGAAAGCTCGGCACCCAGTATCCACTTGGCTTGGTCACAGCTGAGGAAAACATAAGGAAGGATGTATAGACGAAAAGACCATCCAACAGCCTTATTCAACTCAACTGTGCTTGAAGTGCAGGAAAACAAAGCAGCTAATAGCTGTAAGGGCCCCAGGCGAGCCAGACTCAGGGTTTCCCACTCACAACCCGTCTCTGCCTCCTGCAAATCTAAAGGCCATCTTTACAGGCAAGGCTTCCCCTGACATGAGCTTCCCAGGACATGGACCCTGAATGCAGGTTCTGCTACATCCTCTCAGACTTGAAAGTGTTTATTCTCTATCAATGTACTTCTACTTTCTTGCTTTCATCAGGGTCCTTTTCTGAAATCACCCTCATGTTTTTCACTCAAGGGCAGGACTTAGCATAAAATAATTAGAGCAACATGGATGTAGCTTGAGGGCATTATGCTAAGTGAAGTAAGTTAGAGAAAGACAAATACTGTATAATCTCACTTATATGTGGAATCTAAAAAAGCTGAAGTCAAAGTTATGGAGAATAGACCAGTGAATGCCAGGGCAGGGGGCAAAATGGGTAAAGGTGGTCAAAGGGTACAAACTTCCATTTATAAGATAAATAAGTCCTGGGGATGTAGTGTACAGCATGGTGATTACAGTTAACAATACAGTGTTGTATATTTGAAAGTTGCTAAGAGAGTGAATCTTAAAAGTTTCTCATCACAAGAAAAAAATTGTAACTAAGTGAGGTGATGGATAACTAACTTTATTATGGTAATTATTTTGTAAAATATACATGTATCAAATCATTATGTTGTATACCTTAAACTAATATAATGTTATGTTTCAATTATATCTACAGTTATTATTTATAACTGTAAAAAAATAGGATCCTATCCAAAGTGGTTTAATTCTTAAAGATTTAAAAGAAAAATCCCTATGATGCAAGGGAGGCCCCAGAGTATTCCTAAATTATGTCTTTTTTTAAAACCAGTAAATAAATAAAAGTGAACCAGTGGCACAAACAATGCTTACTATGTGCCTGAAACTATTTCAAATGCTTTACAAATATTAATTCATTATAGTGAAGTGCAAAGGGCTTTACTCTAGAAAAGGGCTTTACTTTAGAAAAACAATAATATAAAATGTTTCTAATAATGTAAAAACCCTACTTTTAAGTCAGGAAAAGGAGAGAAAGAGGGAGCAGAAGGGCAAGAAAGAGGGGAGGGAGAGCAGGGAACCAAGAAACAGAAACAGAAAGACCAGGTAAGGAGAGATAGAAAGTGGAATTTTTTTCAAGAGGGGAGTTAATTGATGAAGAAAGTTAATGATGAGAAAGAAACAGTATGAAAACTTACTCATCAAAAACTAGCCCCCTTCCAGCATTAGTATTTTGGGAAAGCCTTTTGTAAGAGCATGACACTCATAGTAAAATAGAAAACAACATAAAGGTTTGTTTCTACTCTGGCCTGAAGAAGCTTCAGACTCCCCTACCCTGGAGTCTGCCTTTTCCCATTGATGAGCAATGCCAGACCAATAACAATAAAAACAGATAATATGAATTGAGCATCACCCATATCACTGATACTGGTATTAACTATTCTAGCCCTTGGGTCAGGTTCTGCAATGGGCTTGCTCACCTCTATTCCCTTACTAATGTTGCTGATGCCATTGGGCTACCAGTATACTTTGTGCAGTCAGAAAATAGGAGATGAAAAGTGAAAGACCACACTTCTGTGATTCCTTAAGAGTTCAGTTAGTCATACAGCTTAGGCCAACAGATATACCTGTATGAGATTTGGAAGAGTCAAATTCTAGGGTATGGGCTTCCCTGGTGGCGCAGTGGTTGAGAATCTGCCTGCCAACGCAGGGGACACAGGTTTGAGCCCTCGTCTGGGAAGATCCCACATGCCGCGGAGCAACTAGGCCCGTGAGCCACAACTACTGAGCCTGCGCGTCTGGAGCCTGTGCTCCGCAACAAGAGATGCTGCGACAGTGAGGGGCCCGCGTACCGCAATGAAGAGTGGCCCCCACTTACCACAACTAGAGAAAGCCCTCGCACAGAAACGAAGACCCAACAGAGCCAAAAGTAAAATAAAAGAAATAAATAAATAAAAGAAATGCATTTCCATTAAAAAAAAAATTCTAGGGTATCTAGAAAAGGAGAAGTTGTGCTTTATTAGTTCTTCTGGAAAATGGTGCCATGGGAGTATTTCTGTGTCAGATATAGAAGAGGCTGGTCTTTTAGGCCCACTCCTAGCTTTATGAGTATTGGGAGCAAGGGGATACATTTACTTGCCCACATCATGGCAGAGGTCAGGGGTAGGAGACATTCTAGAACCAGTAGCTGTGGTGGCGGTTTCCTATCTTCCCAGATTCCTGGTTGTGGTTGAGGCACAAGCTCACTTAGTGGGCCAGTTCTTCAGGACCATTTTAGGAGTCATTCTTAGAAGCTGAGCCTACAGCCTGTTACTCCAGCCTCCAGTTTTCAAAGCATCTAATTCTCTACACTAAATCGCTTTCTGTTTAAACTGGCTTGAATGGATTCAGTTAACTATGCTGACCTCTCACTGGGGTAACTCGATTGACTGGGACTGGATATCTGACTTGGTAGATTGGAAGGTAGTGATGACCCAGTTGCCATTAAAGAATAGAATAGAACATGCAATGACAAAATAGCTGCCTCAACCATCTTTAAAGCCATATGGAACAAGTGCCTGTTGGCACTTTTGGCAGATGGGGACTATTTCCATAGCACAGTATAAGAGGCACAAGAAATACAAGACAGCACTGAGGGCTAGATGCTTCTAATGCACTTTGGAGCTTAAAGAAAGGAAATTCAAGGCTCAGTGTTGTAAGTTTTTAGATCAAGGCATGATCAGAGAACCAGGGAATTTCTCAGATTACCCTAATATAATCTCTTATCTCAAGAAAAATCTATGAAAAATCTGATGCAGAGTGTCATCATGTGGTTTGGGAAATTGAGTCTTACAATTTTATGTGAAAGCAGAGCATTGACTGAGAAAGAGTGGAACCATGAAAATTAGAATGGTGACATTTGGGAGAATAAGATGGTTCTGAATCCCCCCAACTCTATTGATCATTCTTTGACAGGAAAATCACCCTCTCATTCTCTATCTGAAATAGTTCTTGCTTAAAGTCTCCTCATGTTCCATCTATACCACCTCTCATTTCTTTCAGATGTTTAACTGCATCCCAACATGACCCAGGAGACCAATTAGAAAATCAAATACAGGAAGGAAATGCTTACATGGTCTCCAAATTACAAAACTTTGCTACTTAATTTACCTATTGCTACATATCATATCAACCAAAACCTTAGAGGCTTAAAGCAACAAAAGCTTTACCTAGCTCATGAGTCTGTCTTTATCAGTTTGGGCTAAGAACAGCTGGGTGATCATTCTAGTCTGGATCAGGATCAACTATTTATGCCTGGGTTCACTCACATGCCTGAGATCTTAGCCGGAATGGCTGGGGTGGCGGTGGAATATTCATATGATCTCTCATCCTCCAGTAGCATAGCCTGGGTTTGTTCATGTGGTAGTGGAAAAAATCTTACAGAATTGAAAGGAGAAATAGATAAATCCACAAACATAGTGGAAGATTTTAGCTGCTATTTCTTAGTAACTGATATAATCAGATTAACAATCAGAAAGGACATAGACAATTTGAACAACACAATTAACAAACTTTTCCTAAAATACATACACAGAGCTCTGAACCAACAATTACAGAATATACTTTCTTTAAAATTGTTTATGGAATAGTTACCCCAATTACTCATAGGCCTCAAAGACTTTTCAAATATCAAAATCATACAAAGTATGTTCTTAACACAGTGAAATTAAGCTCAAAATTAATCATAAAACATAAGTTAAAATCTCCCAATGCTTAGAAATTAAATAAGGATCAAGAAGGTATCACAGTAGAAATTGGAAAATATTTTTAACTAAAGGTTAGGAAAGATATTACAGATCAAAACATGTGGGATGGGGCTTCCCTGGTGGCGCAGTGGTTGAGAGTCCGCCTGCCGATGCAGGGGACACGGGTTCGTGCCCCGGTCCAGGAAGATCCCGCATGCCGCGGAGTGGCTGGGCCCGTGAACCATGGCCACTGAGTCTGCGCGTCCGGAGCCTGTGCTCCGCAACGGGAGAGGCCACAGCAGTGAGAGGCTCGCGTACCACACACACACACAAAAAAAACATGTGGGATGATGATAATGCTGTGCTTATAAGAAAATTTATTGTGTTAAATGCACATATTTAAAAAGGCATAAGTACCCGTAAAGAGAAGTTTAAAAATACAGCAAATTATACCTAAAGGAAGTAGATAAAAAGAAATAATAAATAACCAAAATTATTGAAATAGAAAACTGGTATACTAGAGAAATAGTCAATAAATCCAAAGGTGGCTCTTTGAAGACTAATGAAAAGAATAAACTCCTCAGAAGACTGATCAAGAAACAGGAGAAAATATTACAAATTACAGCAGGAATGAAAAAGAGACTACTATTATGGATCCTACTGACATTAAAATCACAATGAGAAGTTATATATAAATTTATGTCAATACATTTGAAAATCAAGATGAACTAGACTGATTCCTTGAAAAATACAGTTTCCCCAAAATAACATTGAAAAAAAGTTTTATATTTATTGAAGATGTTGAATCTGTAATTTAAAAACATCCCAGAAAGAGAATTCCAGATCCAGCTGGATTCACCCATGAGTTCTTCCAGACTTTTTAGGAAGCAACAATAATCAACCTTACATAATTTTTTTCTGGAGAAGAGAAAAAGAGAGAATTTTTACTGTTTTTTTTTTTTTTTTTTAATTTTCGGCTGTTTGAGGTCTTCATTTCTGTGCGAGGGATTTCTCCAGTTGCAGCAAGCGGGGGCCACTCTTCATTGTGGTGCACGGGCCTCTCACTATTACGGCCTCTCTTGTTGCGGAGCACAGGCTCCAGACGCGCAGGCTCAGCGGCCATGGCTCACGGGCCCAGTTGCTCTGCGGCATGTGGGATCTTCCCAGACCAGGGCTCGAACCCGTGTCCCCTGCATTAGCAGGCAGATTGTCAACCACTGCGCCACCAGGGAAGCCCTTTTTACTGGTTTTGTTGTATGAGGACATTAATCGTGGGCATGGACATAAAAAGAAAAGAAAATTATGGACCAGTCTTTCTCAGTAGATGCAAAAACCTTAAACAAAATATTAGAAAATAAGATTCTGAAGTGTAAAGAAAAGGAAAATGTATGTAGACTAAGTTGAGTTTGTTTCAAGAGCTTGAAACTGGTTTATCATTTCAAATGCAATCAATGTATCTCACCTACATTAATAGAATAAAGGAGAAAAAAGCATATGGTCAACTT
This sequence comes from Mesoplodon mirus, assembly GCF_964341445.2. Taxonomy (NCBI): domain Eukaryota; kingdom Metazoa; phylum Chordata; class Mammalia; order Artiodactyla; family Ziphiidae; genus Mesoplodon; species Mesoplodon mirus. The sequence continues at coordinate 53,599,901 of NC_138987.1, read as the reverse complement.
GAAAGATGCAAGAAGGCACTTAATAAAATGCAACACTCTTTTATGATAAACTGTTAGCAAATTAGAACTGAAAAGCAAATTAGAACTAAAAAAGGAAATTTGTGTTCTCATAGAGTATTTATTAAAACTTACAATATATGTCAGACTTTTAATTGTTTAATAATTTTCAAGTGGGAGAATATATTTGAAATACATGTATCTGACAAAGAACTCACATCCAGACTCTATAAAGGACTTCACAACTATAAGAAAAAGGTTGGTAACCCAATTTTTCTAAATGCTATTTCACAAAAGGGAATCTCCAAATGGCCAATACAGTGAAAAGTTGCTTAAGCTCATTAGACATCAAGAAAATCCAAATTAAATCCACACTATGTTACCAGTAGACATCCACCAGAAATAAGGTCTAAAGAAGAAGGAAGAAGAGGATGGGGAGTGATAGGAGGAGGGAGAGGAGGAGAGGGAGAGGAGAAAGAGGAGGAGGAGGAAGAGAAAGAGAAGAGAAGGGGAAAGGGGGAAGGAAGAGAAACAAGAAGGAAGAGGGAATAGAAGGAGGAGGAGGGGGAGAAGACAGAGAAGACTGAGAAAAGGAAGAAATGGGAGAAGAAAGGCCAATGTTAATAAGGATACACTCAGCACCTGAGGCTTTACCGATACAGCACATGGGCATGTAAATTCATACTACTGCTTTGGCAAGGTGTTCAGCAGCATCTTCTAAAGCTGAATATACGTATACTATGTGATCCAGTAATTCCACTCAGAGGAATAGACCCAACAGAAAAGTGTATATCAAAAGATATACAAGAATACACTCATTTACAGCACTCCTCATAAAAACCTCCCACTGAAAACATCACAGTGTCCATCAACAGTAGAATAAAAAGAAATCGTAGTGTATTTATACAATAGAGGAGCAAAGCAATGGGAATACACAAAATACAACTACACACAAAATCACGGATGAATCTCATAAATGTAATGCTGAGCATAAGAAGACAGACACAAAAGAAAGCATAAATAGAATTCAAGAACAGGCAAAACTAATCTATGGTGATAGAAGCCAGGAGAGTGGTTACTTTGAGAGGGGTAGGCAGGAACTGCAGGAGGGCTTCTGGGGTTCCGTGGAGGGGAACGGTCCTGGGTGTGTCCTGTTTTTACCAGCTGGCTGCTGGTTTCAGTTTATGAAAATTCAATAAACTCTACACTTATGATTTTGCTCATGTCTATATTTATGCTATTCACAAGGAAAATTTTAAATTAAATCTCTTCCTTGCCAAAATATGTAAAAAGTATTCATTTTCTATTTATTCATGAACTTTAATCCCTTTCTTAGCATTAGTATCTTTAGTATCATGTCTTGCTATCATTTGAAGAATTTATCTTTTTGAATAAGGTGCTTACAAAATTTTATGCCTAAAATTTTCCTCAAATTTGCATTTTATGGTTTATAGGTTTGAAATGATTAATACATTTAAATGATTTGGTTCTGTAAACTTTGTCTACCTGAGAAAATCTCTCTCTACAGGCATTGAGGTACCTGGTAAGCTCCAAGCAAATGCTGCTGAATTGAAGCTATTTTTGATTCAATATTTTTATATTGAAGTGTGAAAATTTTTGAAGCCCAGATATTTTCTCAGATAGTGTCTTTTTGTCTGCATTCAGGATATATTTCTTTGATAAATATTTTTACAGAAGAAAACTTACCAATTCTATTTATGATTCTTTTGAATTTTTGCCATATTTAGAGACTGAAAAATAGTAAAAAAAAAAAAAAAATGTGATTAGTCAACTCCAGATAAATTTAGTCCTAGTGTCAGTCATTGGGGATTGTCCCCCACCTTCCTTCTCACTGAGGTGGCATCTATGTTGAGGCTCAGGTACCATCATGGCATCAGGGGAGGCATCTAGATGTTAGTCACCTGTCCACATTGACATTCATTGCCATGGCCATTGTCCCACCCGGTTATGGCATCACCCCTTTATGCCAGCATCTTCTAAGGGGTCACATTCTCCCTGATTTTGAGACATACTGTCCTTCAAGTTCCTTTGAAGACATCCGCTTACAACTGATATAACAACTTCAGGTCTGTCAGTTTGCTCGTATCTAGTTTTTGTGCTTTTCTTGGGGTATGGAAAAATCCTGCTTTCCTTGCAACTCCTTCTGACTCCTTTCTATTTTTAAATGGGTTGTGGCAAAGCTTCTGGGGCTACCTCAGACCCTCCAGCCCTAATCCCCATACAGCTATCTCTTTTTATTTTTAATTTATTTTATTGAAATAGAGTTGATTTACAATGTTGTGTTACTTTCTGCTGTAGAGCAAACTGATTCAGTTATGCATATATACATTCTTTTTCATATCCTTTTCCATTATGGCTTATCACAGGACATTGAATATAGTTCCCTGGGCTACCCAGCAGGACCTTGTTGTGTATCCATGCTATATATAATAGTTTGCAGATGCAAACTATTCCGAAACTCCCACTCCATCCCTCCCCACCTCCTTCCCTCTTGGCAACCTCAAGTCTGTCAGCCATCTCAGATTTTCATAGGATGCTGCTGCTGAGTGAGCACTTCCCAGGTTTCTGGAGAGAAAAAAGAGCACCTGACCCCTTTGCTCAGGGGTTCCCACTGTTGGCAGAATTATTCTATTAGCCAGCCACCCACCATGTTAACCACAAGGTAGGGAAGCAGGGCACAGCACACCTGTTCAGGGAGTATCATCATCAGCTTGCTCTCTGCTTGTCCTCTAAATTTACTCTCTTTCTAAGACCCTTCCCCTGCCAGGAGCAGAAGCTGGTGAACCACTCAGTAATTTCAATAGGAGGGGCTTTTTAACACTTAAAAAACAAGGATTTAATGCATTTATTCTCTGTTCTCTTGTGCTGACTTCATTGGGGGACAATAAAATCTTCTATCCCCAAGAGGAGAAGGTTACAGGGTAAACAAATAACATAAACAACAAAAACCACATGGAGGAATGTGATCTTGCCCTATAGCTGGTAGCTATTCCTTTACAGCATTTGTTACAGGACAGCCAAGGTGTCTTTTTTTTTTTTTTAACATCTTTATTGGAATATAATTGCCTTACAATGGTGTTAGTTTCTGCTTTATAACAAAGTGAATCAGTTATACATATACATATGTTCCCATATCTCTTCCCTCTTGCATCTCCCTCCCTCCCACCCTCCCTATCCTACCCCTCTAGGTGGTCACAAAGCACTGAGCTGATTTCCCTGTGCTATGTGGCTGCTTCCCACTAGCTATCTATTTTACGTTTGGTAGTGTATATATGTCCATGTCACTCTCTCACTCTGTCTTAGCTCAACACTTGGAGTAGACTTTGCATGTGCAGATGCAAAGCCTAAAATCTCTATGCCCAATAGCAAGGGCCCTGTTAAAAGTAAACATTGGCTCTGGGACAAGACAGCAGAGCACACTGAGGAAAGGACGACAGAACTGGATGATGAATGAACAGGTCACCAGACAGTACCAGAATTTGTAAAACTTGATTCCTTTATATGGAATAGTGTTTCTCAACTGGGGGTCTTAGACTCATGGCGTTCTTTAAGTGCACTTTCTTCTTTTTTTCATTTAATCATTTATTGTCAAAAATGTAGTCACTGTATAGTATATATGCTTTCTCCCACAATTTCTGGTTACAGAACAAACTCCTGATATTGGCTATTACAGACTAGAACTGGGTTATACATATTAGCATTTGTTACTGTGATCTACTGTTTATACTTTAAATGCATTTTCAGTGATCCACATGTTCCCTACAGAAATTCTTTAAGTCTATATTTTCTGTTTGATGATAACCTTAAAAATTATTACAAACATATTAGGAATCATCTAGACAACCACTTTATCGTCAAATACCATCGTGCAGTTTTAGTTCCCACTCCATTTGTGTTTACAGCAGCCACAAGGAGTCATTTTAAGTGACCTCACTTAAGTTTCAACGCATTGAAAGCATGTTTGCCTGATAATAGATCAGCAGCCAGACCTTAGGTGTCCTAATAGCAAAACAGAAATGCCTGTCCCTTATTCTCAGTTACACTCAAATTGAATTATTTTGCCAGTTATGAACACGCAGGTTCTCTTTTGAATGATAGTTTTGAATTAAAAAATGTTCCATAGTGTGCTATTTCAATTTTTTAATATTAGTTAATAAATGAGATTGAGTTGACAATATGAAACAACCTCCTGCCACCACGTAATATAATGAACTAGTCTCACGATTCCAGGCTACTGTAAAAAAAAGAGCAGCTGAGGGTTTTAATCCGGGTTTTAATTTCTGCTAAATGAAGACCAGATGATGTCATTGTGTACCTTATGAGAGAAATTTCTTATATTTGAATGAAGAAAGGGGTGGGATACTTGAGTCATCTCTTGGCTCAAGAAAGCTCAGGGAGGGCAAACTTGGAAGCTCCAAACAACACGCATTTAGGTTTCAAATTGCAACTTAGCCAAGGAAAACAATTACCCATCACACTGAAATACTATTGTTAATTTTGAATACTGCAGGTTTTACAGCTTTGTTTTACAGCTTTGTTGATTTTTAGCATATAATTTGGTTTTGTTCTTGCATCTGTATAGGAATGATCAGCCATATTGAGTTTATAACTAATTTTTCTTTTTTTACATAGATAAGAAAAATTAAAAACAGTTTGAGTTCTCATCAATAAACCTTCACACACACACACACACACACTCACACTCACGCACACACAATCCAGGTCCAGTGTTTCTAACTGTGAACTCTTCCAAACATTAAAGAAGAAATAACAATACTTTTATACAAATTCTTCCAGAGAAGAAAAATGTATAAGTGTTCCCAGCTCATTTTCTGAGGCCATTGTAACCTTGACCCCAACAACTGTGAAGAGTATTGCAATAAAAGAAAATTGCAAATCAATCTCATGAACAAAGATGCAAAAATGCTCCACAAATTGAATAAAAGTAGACTTTTCACTAGAGTTTGTGACTCACTGATATACAGAGAAGTTAGACATTTATATTAGAACAACACTATGTAGCACCTACTTGTTGTTTATATAAGTACATTTAATGGAAACATTTATTTGAAAAGTCAATAGCAGCATTTTCCTAGTGAGACAATCTTTTTTTTTTTTGGTTTATTAGTCCTTTAATTGTTTTTCCCACCTTGTTTAAGAAAAAAAAATGGTTCTTTAGTTAGTATAGGATATGCAATATTAACATATTTTATTAGTATTAATATATGGGTTTTTAAAAATATTTTTCTTAAGTGGATATGCATTTCTTCTTTTTCTTATATAATGTCAAAATAAAGACCTTTTACTAAAATTATTTGGACATCACAATATCCCAAAGAGAAAGCAGTAGGAATAATATGGTATTTATTCCCATTATATATATGGAGAAAGTGTCATAGTTAGATTAAATTGCAAAGTAAGGCAGTATTTGTGTAAAGCCTTGAAATCAAGGCTAATGATTCTTATATTGTTTATATTCTATCAATGTGGTTATATTTGCCCTTACAGCTACAAATTTTAACTCAGTTTTGCAGTGGCATTAACAAAGGCTAATGGTGGTGTCCTCACTGGTGAAAAACATTTAAATAATTCTAATTTTTAACCATTTCAGTTAATATTAATTGCATTTGGCTGTCAATCATCATTTAGAAATGATTAACCAGGATCACTTTGATGAATGGAGTCATATTCTGCTAATATATTATTTTTAAAACGTGACTTCATTTTTTATCTGACAAAACACTCAGATAGGCCTTGTTTCTGGAAGATGGGGCTGTGAAACAAAGAGAATGTTAACTGCTGTGAATAATAAAGGAAAAAAGATGGAGTTCCTCTGGTTGCCCAGGAAAGAGGATCTGAGGAGACTGGGCTAAAAAAGGAAGAGAGATGAGAAATTGAAACTGAATGAGAGAGGAAGAGGCTTAGGAACTTGTCCTGTGAGACAAAGCAGTGGCCAGGCACACCTTCCTGGAAATGGGAATGTCCCATGGACTTTCCAAAACAGGGGTGTCTGAGAGTCCATGGTAAATTGCAGCCACTGTGGTATACTGCTGCTGTTACCCTCTAAGCCTTGGATGAAATTATTCTAACTGGCTTTGTGATGGAGATACTTCAGGGAAATCTAGGACAAGAAACTGTGTCTCTTGGTAGAACAAAGAACAGCCACAGGACGTGAGAAGTAAGTGGCTGTTTCATGAGCAAGAGCTGCTGTAATATGCAGGAGAGCACACAGAGCCGGGGGAGGGCACCATAGATAGGCCCTTTAGCCATTTTAATTTTAATATCAAGAACAAAATGACTCTTTGAGATGATGACTCTTGAATTAAATATATACAAGAATAATACCAATATTTATTGAGTTCTTCATGTGTACAGTTTTTCCAAGCTCCTTCAACGTATTAACATCTTTAAGTTTTACAACAACCATATAATTAAGTAAACTCATTATTTCTACTTTACAGATGAAGTTGAGATAACTTGTCAAAGATCACATGACTCTTACATGGTAGAGCTGGGATTTGAACCCAGGGAGCTGGTGTACCAGAGCATCTGTTCTCACCTGCCAAATCATACCGTCTCTTAAACATAAAAATTAAAAATACATCTGCATTTGTTTCTCTTTTAAGGATTCAGTCATGCATTAACACAGACAATCAGATAAAAAAAAACTGAAACAAACAAACAAACAAAAATCCACCTTTCTATTGACTTCAAAGGCCCAAAGTTATAGCTCAGCTAATATTGCCTCACACCAGAACCATTTCTCTTTCACACAGACCGCCTTCCAGGCTAGTCTTCCTTCCTCCAGGCTTAGCTCCCTCAACTCTTTCTCTAAGTGCATTAGTTTATACAGCGATTAATTTAGGACACAAATCATGTGGGTTACGTGTCTGGCCTGGGTAGAAACTACCTGACTATCTCAGTCAAGACTTCGGTAATCAGGGGCTTCCCTGGTGGCGCAGTGGTTGAGAGTCCGCCTGCCGATGCAGGGGACACGGGTTCGTGCCCCGGTCCCGGGAGATCCCACATGCCATGGAGCGACTGGACCCGTGAGCCATGGCCGCTGAGCCTGTGCTCCACAACGGGAGAGGCCACAACAGTGAGAGGCCCGCGTACCGCAAAAAAAAAAAAAAAAAAAAAAGACTTCGGTAATCAGAGTATGCTCAACCAATTCATCATCATGCCTTCCAGAATGGCTCCTTTTTGAAGCTAATTTCTGGTCAATTGGTGCCACTCTCTGCTCTCCTTCCTCCAACAGCTGGACAGTTGACGCAGGTGGAGAAAACCATACTACTCTGCCAATCTGTGTTTTCCATGCTCTGCTGAGTCCTCAGTTCTGCCCTTCAATCTTTGTGCTCCCTTTGTTTACCATCTTCTCTATATTCAGTTACCGCTGTAAACCTTGACCATCCTCAAGTCCCTAACACACGCCAATCTTCTCATTATTATCTGATGGCATTGCTTCTCACTGGAGAAAGCAGCTTTAAGCTGCTACAGCTTCCACATGGTCTTCTCCTCACCCCTTCCACTGCTCCTATATTCTGTTGATATGTTTCATGTGGTAACAGCACTTCCTACCCTGTCACTCAAGCCTGCAGAAAGGGAGTCATCCTTCACCCCTCACCAATCCTCAATCAATTACCAGCCCTTTCCCAATACCTACCAAATCCTTTCCAGATTTGTTATTGTCTCATCATTCCTTCTAACACTGACCTAGGATGTCTTTATCATCTTTTAGAAAGTCATTGCCATTGTTTTCTTTTGGTTTCCCTGCATCTGTTTATTTCCCCCTTGAAATGTCTCGCTCACATGTACAGCCTTTTTGATCAAGTTCAAATCCAATTTCCACCACACCATGCTCCCTTGAGTTCCCTGTGTTCTGATGTGTAGGATAAAATGTAAGCTAAGTTCCCTTTTTGGTTGTCCTTCAGTATTTTATGAGTGATGGTTTAATCAGGTTCATGTATTTTAAAGCCACTTGTGTTTTTCAGCTCTATAGCATCAGGACAAGATAAAGAGTCTTGGCATCTTGAAATTTTTTTGCCAGCCCTGAATGGCTAGATTATCTTTATGCCTCTCAGCCCTCTGCTTCAGAATGAGAGAGGAAAAGGCAGCAGGAATTGAAGAGGAACATATATTTTTATTGTTGTTTTCTATTTTCTGGAACTTAGGATCCAGCAATGGTGGAATAGGCAAGTGACTTGGGCTCTTTATATAATTACTTACACAGCTGGCACACAACAAACACAGGCTCATTAGACACATTTAAGGAAAAGCATGGCATATGATAAAAGAAAGTTACCAAACAAATTTTTTCCTTTGCAGGAGCCATGTAATATTCAAGTGAAATTGCTTTTGTGGTGCTTTCATGCATTCTGGCACCTTTGGGTGAGGATGTCTCTTTGTTCCCGAGCTCGTTCCCACATGTTCGTGCAGTCACAAGTTGTGCTAAATGCACGCTATTAGAATTAACACCACATATTTTGGGAACTTGTCATGTCTGAGAACAGAAGCTTCCTCTTTTGGTGGACTGAGGCATATACTTGCTTGTTTCAGTTCACTGCTTCCTTCCCCAAAGGCTTATCATCTCAAGGAAACTGGCAGCTCATTATTTCAGAACTTGGAAGAAGCATTGGAATTGGCAAGTGTGAGCCTGTCTTCCCCACCAAGGCTGTCTCCCTGATCCTCAATTCAGTTTTACTCAATTACACAAATATTTATTAATTGACTTAGGTTCAAAGAACTAGGCGGGGTGCCTCAAGGAGCAAAGGGAGCATAGACACAACTTCTGCTATCACAAGTCTTATGATAGGGGCATTACACAGCCCCCTGTACTATAAGGTATAGTAACGCATCCTGAGATGGACAGAGTGCTCTGTGGGAGGAACAAGGAAAAGAAAGGACACCCCTTGTGCCCTTGGCCACACTCTACACAAGGGTCCGTGCAGCTCTGCCCTTTCCTAGCTGAGCAGAAAACTCATCTCAGAGCCTTTTCTTGTCTCTCCTACCACAAAGAGTTGGACTGAGAATTAAACAAAATGTTTTATGTGAATTTCCTTAGTAGAGTATCCCAAAGATAGTGGGAACTTAGCAAATGTTAGTTTCTTTCGCTTTGATGGTATCTTTGAGATGGATTCTCCCCAAAATGGGTGTGAAGTTTTCAGGCAGAGAAGGGGCCTGGAGACAGGCATTTGGGGCAGAAAGAAGATCATGAGAGGACACAGAGGTGGGGAATGGATTTTGTCAAGGAAAGAACGAATGTTCCAGTTTTGCTACTTGGAAGTAAAGAGATGGACTTGGAAAAGTAAGTAGGGGCCAAACTGAAGGGCCAGCAATATCTGGGTAGGCAGGGTGGTGCAGTGGTCAGGCCTGGGCTTTGGAGCCAGATTGCTTAGGTCCTACTCCTGGCTCTGCCTGCCTATTCACTGTGTGACCCAGAGCAGAATTCTAACTCTGTGTCTCAGTTCCTTCACCTATAAAATGGAGTTACTATGAATGTCTTTGCCGTATTCCTTTTCTGTGGATTAAAAGGGTTAAAATTTGTAAAGCAATTGGAACTGTGCCTGGCACATAGTAAATGCCCAATAAAAGCTGGCCAGCTCTTATTAGCAGGCTGAAATATTCATCCTGAAGTGACATAGCCAGAAGGCATACTACAAATGCATGCTACTCAGAGGACACTTGATCTGCCTTTACCAAGTAAATGGGCCTTTCCGATATGAGAAACGGCTCTGCCATTTACCTGGTTGAGATAACATGGAGGTTTCTTAAAAGAACAGGTGTGAACTGTTCCTCAGACTTTCTATTCTTTGGATGATACCTGTAGGCGCCCCCCACCTCCATGAGGCTCCCTAGTTCCACCCCCAAAGGAGGACTGTCAGCTGCCAACGGGAACCTCCTGCCAATAGCAGACGTCACCTCTTCCTTCTTGCTAGTGGTTAGAGGACCAAGGGTATTGATCTCGGAGAGGCAGCAGTGAGCATTGGCGTGAAGCGAGATCTTAATTCCCTGGCCAGGAAATGAACGTGGGTAGCCTGGATGAAAAACAGGAATCCTAGCCACCACACCCCCTGGCTCTTGCCCCCAGCGAAAAAAATGCATTTCTCACGGAAGCAAAAACTATAAAAACAGGCACAAAGTTTATTATTAGAGACATAGCACAACAACAAGTGGGAGAGCACACAGAGAAACAGTTTGTTCAGTTAAGACAGAAACAAGGCAGAGATGCACACCCAGAGTGAAAGGGTGTGGGCGTCCTCCCCAATGAGGAGGAGTGCAGTAAAGAGGCCATTAAGTCACTTATATAGGGCAGTTCTTCTGGGTCTTTGTTTACCTCTGGCCAATTATCTGCTTTTTTTTTCCACACCTGACCTGCCCTAGGACCCTCCCCAACATGCGTGCGCAACTTTTTTCCAAGATGGATTCCAGCCCAGAGGCCTATGGGACAGCCTTAGCATCATATATTTTGGGGTGGTGCCCCCTCCTTTTTGACCCCCAAGGAGACTTTCTGCACATGTGCAATGTCTCCCTTTCCCGAGGGTTGGGAAATATATGACCTCTTGATCCTTTACTCAAACAAGGGTTAGCTCCCCTCTGCTCCTGCCATGACTGTTATCTTAAGGTGTCCACAGGAGACAAAGCCTGGCTATTTACCACGCTTCTGTTGTTACTTCCATTTCAGAGAGCAAACATGAGGCTGACTGTAAGTGCCTAACCTGGAGCCCACTTTTTTCCCGCCTCGGTATCGTGCTAGACAGAATGATGACTAAGTGGCCAGAGACCAGCTTGAATAATAATATAATAGTTCAGATCTTCAGGAACTAAAATCCTCACTTTCACAAAGAAACTACCGGAGCCCTCTGAAACTACTATTCAGAGATTAGAGACCTGCCCAGGCAAGCTCCAGTTCCTGTTGCCTGCGTGGCTGCTCTCCAGAGGCTGGACGTATGGAGGAGCCGCCCACAGAGGAATGTTCTGGGGGCCCCGAGCCTACTTCCCCCAGACCTTATCTCTAGCTGGTTCATATATTTGTGGGATAACTCTGTGTCCTTTGGGTTAAGGGCATGGATCGCCTCTGAGTAAGAGACAGGTGGTTGGGATTAAATCGTTTGCTTTCAGAAAACCCATGAAGTGAAAAATTCAATCCACACGTGGTGTGGAGAAGAGAAATTATATCCAGTGCTAAAACCGGGACCTAATCTCTCAGCAAAAAGAAATTAGGAGGGGAATCGTGTGTGTGTACTATAACTCTATGGTGAAGTGGATGAGGGTGAATTCCATACCTTCAGACTAGGCATAAAGGTACAAGATTTACTGGGGAAACGTGAAACCCAAGGACATTTGGAGAGCCCTGTCCTTATTGTACAGTCTTGAAAGTGGACTTATAAGTCGGTGGGGGGACAAACTGTTTTGGACTCAGGTGCTGAGCTGACTGAACTTAAGTGCTTGCTCACTACAGGAGAACTGAGAAATGGTACCCGCCATGGGAATTCACAGCTGCTCCTGCTGTGGGAAAGAAGCTACCAGTCCAGAGGCCACCTTGTCCTTGGCAAGTTGGGTTCAGGTGCAGCCCCTCCCACTGGAAAAGAGGGGCCTTCAGTCCCAGCCCACTTGTTAACAATCCACAGAGAGGTCCCGGATCATTGCACAAGCCTCATCCCTGGAGCCTGCACACAGGAGAACCACAAGTTTTGATTGGGGAGGGAGAGTCTGAGCTCTACTCTCGCTCCAACAGCAATGGGGGATTGAGGAGGAGCCAGGGGCTGTCACTGCAGCATTCTGATGATCATGGAAACTACACCCATGTCACCCTGGATATTCAAGATGGTAAAGTGTCCCCACACCCTCAGAAAACAGTTAAAAATACTTCAGAATGTTTAGCTGAGATGGACTAGGCTCAAGTTTAATGGTCACACAGAAGAAAAAAAAGACTTATTCAGTATAATTCCAGACCTAATAATAATGAGCAAATTTCACCTCAACATAAAAGCAAATGAAAACACAGGGCTGCCCAGCAATGGGTGAAATGGTACCCTTCAGAGTTCTCTATCACTGGAGGTACTGAAGCAGAGCCCGGGGGCCATCTGCCAACCAGTACGTAGGCGATATTTCTGCATTGGGAGAGGGTTAAAGTAATAAAGGAAGTTTATCCTTGACCAACACTTATCAAGGCAGTTTTTGCTCTTTCAATGACCTAAATTCTTACATTGCTTTAATTTTGCTTCCTAGAACCCCACAGAATTAAAGAGTTTTGTGTTGCTTTTCTAGGTTCTATAAAGGGTCTTAGGGATCATATAGATCCATCTCACCCAATTTCACTGATGGAGAGACTGAGGTGCAACTGTTAGGTGACTTCTAAGGTTACATATTTGTTAAGTGGTAGAACAGCAATATGAACTCACAACCTGGAGTACCATGATGGTTTCCCAACTGGTTTACTTCCCTCCATTATCTCCCCAATGCTATTCAGCCTACACATTCTACACATATACCAGATTGATATTCCTAAAACTCAGATCTAATTATGTCATTGCTGTATTTAAACCATTTCAAAAGCTCCCTGTGCTCTTTAAAAATATACTTAGGGTTCTTTATTACGGCATTTAAGGTTCAACCTTCCTGGTTTTATCTCCAATTCCAACCCCTAAACCCAGTCCTTTTCATACACTAAGATGTTAAATGAGTATTGAATACAATTGGTTTTGGGAATATCCATTTTATTTCTTAGACTATTTCTTGCCATATTCCTCCTTTGTAGGGTTTGCTGATCATCTGGTTGTTGACCAGCATGTGACAAACCTCAGAATTTTTAAAATGTGCTGTTCTTCAGGAAAATCAGCACAAGATGCCATGGACCATGTTTTGACCAGTGTTGCATTAAGGGAGCTTCAAATGAAAGGCTATAAATGTTGGAGAAAAAAATCCTACTCATAACCTACTTCCAAGAATTTCTTAATAATTCCTCTTTCTTTCACCATAAAAATAAATCAGAGCTTTTAAAACATGCCTTCCAGATACCGACTTCTCAGAAATCACTCTGCAGTTGTGTGAGAGTATGTGCCTTCACAAGATCAACACTAGCATTTTTAGTATTTTAAGAGAAAAGATCAAATCCCTGAATGCCTTTAAAAGCCAAATTGAAAGGACTCCTCCAGAAACACTGAAGACATCTGTAATTCTGGACTGTAATAGGAGTGAGAAAATAAAATGTATTAAATCGCAAGTTAATCTGAATTCATGACAGTGAGTACTTTGACACTGCTTTTACAGCCATCATTTCCATTACTGATTTGCAATCTATACTCTCCAACTTCCATGTCAAATGAGCCAGGATCCTACTCTCTTTAGGATGAAAAATGGAACGAATTGTGATGGACCTGTTATTTGCCAGAGTGTATGAGTTAGCTTTTGCTTCCTAACAACTTACTACCCAAACTTAGTAGTAAGCTTAAAACATTATGTATTGGATTGCCAGAGGGTGATAGACCTGCACTCAATACCTCAAACAAACAAAAACATAAACCTGAATTTATTGCTGACATAGTAGGGAAGAGCTATGTTGATCAGGAACAGTCTCTCCAAGCAGAGCAGACTACTGATCTTACAGAGGGTTTGGGGAAATCAGTGAAGTTCAAAGATTGGTGGATTTTCATGGTCATCATCTGTTTAATCACGGTTACTTGAATGAGACTTTTGCTCAGAGGTGTGCTAACTGGAGTGAATTTATTCCAGATTGATTGATTTACAAAAGTGAGATGTTAATAATACACATTGGCTGGGCTTGCAAAAGCATGTTTAATGAGGCAAGTTGTAGTTCATCTATTAAATGGGTTTAAAATTAGTATGGTGGTTATTTGTTTCCATGGCTACAGAAAGATTGGTCTTTTTATAAGAGTGTGTAAATTAGGCAACCCCAAAGATGATTTCCAATGATCTCTGCTTCATGCTATCGTGACTTGTGCAATTCCCTCCCCTTGAATGTGGGCTGGATTTAGTGACTTGCTTCTAACAAACAGAATGCGGTAGAAGTAATAAGATGTCACTTCTAAGATTAGGTTAAAAAAAGACCACGGGGGCTTCCCTGGTGGCGCAGTGGTTGAGAGTCTGCCTGCCGATGCAGGGGACTTGGGTTCGTGCCCCGGTCCAGGAGGATCCCACTTGCTGCGGAGCCGCTGGGCCCGTGAGCCATGGCCGCTGAGCCTGCGTGTCCCGAGCCTGTGCTCCGCAACGGGAGAGGCCACAACAGTGAGAGGCCCGCGTACAGCGAAAAAAAAGACCACAGCTTCAGCCTTGAGGGAGTCATCTTTCACTTGCTTTCACTTGGATTTCTCACTTGGGGGAAGGAAGTTGCCATGTTGTGAGCAGCTCTGCTCAGAGGCCCATGTGACAAGAAACTGATATCTTTATGTTTTCCCTCAGGTGATCATATAATTTTAGTGATGATGTAATTGCACAAGGAACACTGCCTAGAGATCCAGATGCATAGGCAGCATTGTAAATTATAATCTGAGCTGTATCTAATTTCTCAAGTGGCCATTGAAGCTCTTGCTTCCTTTAGGGACTTGTTTATCTGTTTCATTTTCTGGGTTCTTGTCCACACATACGCTCATACTAGCTTTTAACAAACCATATCCATCTGACCATGCCAACTTCCACTCTAACACAATGGTTTTTCCATATGTATCGTACTCATCATTTCAAAGGAAATTGATTCCAACTCCTTCAATAACAGAAAAACTGATCTTGAAATTCACTGTAACAAAAAGAGCAAAATAGACAATATTCGATCCACTTCTCCAACCTTATAAAGGCAATTCTTTGTCTTCACGTTTGTTGCACTAAACAGTTGTTCAAAATTAAGAATCTTATATGATTTACTATGAAGCTGACTCATTAAAAGTAATTTATATAACTGGTTATTGTAATGCTTCCTTCATCAAACTTTCTAAAGAAATATCCATTGATTATTATGTAGCATAAAGAAATATTATTTATAGGGAAAAAAGGAGTTTGTAGTTAAAAAGCCAGTAACCAGTTCCTTTTCAGAAAAATAACCTAAGTACAATCCTATTTCTATGGAGACAAACATCATATTAAACTGCTGCTGAGAATATTTTTTTCCAGAAATATAGCATATTGTTAGTGTGAATGAGAGTATTTTATACTTTGTAAGTTAGTATTTATTTTGTCTATGGATATAGGGAGAGTCTTATAAGAAGGAAGAGATGCACTGACTATTACTTAGAAATTTTAGTTTTTTTAAAATGCTCTTTTTATATCTGTATTATAGTGAAATCATTCTTAGAGGATGTCCCATACTTTAAGATCAAGAATATAAAAACATTGATTTAGATAAGGTCCACAATAGACTAAATAGTATTGAATTCCACGTGATAATAGTTATCTTCTTGTATACAGTATATTATATATTTTGTGTGCTTTTGTGTAGTATATTATATTTTCATGTGCTTTTTAATGCAAAAAGGGGTCAAAGAAGCTGGTAGATACTTAAGTAATCAGAATTTTCTGATGGTTTCTTGTTCATAAATGCAGCATATACTTCAAATATCTATCAAAGCCTCAAACCTAGTATTTTTATAGCAAATTAGAAGTACAAGGGATTTGCTCATTTGTTTCTTCACAACAGCCATATAATATTTTACCCCTAAAAAAACATTATATGAAGAAATTTTATAGAGGAAAGTTCTGATTATCAGAGGGTTATGGCTTGCCCAGAATCACTCAGCCAGCGAAAGGAATAATCAGAACCACACTCAGGTCTTCTGGCTCCAAACACGTTCTTTCCATTTCATCACATATCTTTATCATATCTTTTTTTACCCGCCAGCCTCCCATAACCATTCTATTTCTCATGTCCGAAGGCACTGAATCCATTCTTTGAGAACAGCACATGGGAAACACAATATGTATGAGCGCTCTCTGTCCCTCAGCAATTACAGAGCCCAGTGGGCCTTCACAGTTTAATTACTTGTTAATTATATTAGCAGGCATTCTGAGGGTATGGCAAATCACAAATACTTACATAATGCTTCATATTGATTAAACTCAAGACCAAACAATAAGCAGAAAAGTTCCTTGGTGTGGTGCATAGTTCTCTTGTCTTGAATTCAGTATAAACATGTACATACATTTGTTGTTTATATTCTCTTGAATATTCTTAGTAGAACTTCATGTTTTTAAAACTCATAAATAATATGAATAAGAGAAAGATCCTTGTATTTGTAAAGCGGTTTATAGTTTATAAAGCACATTCAAATGCATTATTTATTTAGTCCTCCCACCAAGTTGTGAAGTAAATAGATAGCAGTTGTCCTCATTTTATAGACATAAAACCAAAACTCAAAGAGGTTGATATTTCCTTGAGTTTAGACAACTCTTAGGTGCAGGAGGCAGCTCACCTAACATAAGAGCTGGAAGGAGCTTCCTTAGATATTAGGAAGGGCAGGATTTCCCAGTATGTGTTCTGTGCCACACTGGTTTTGTGAGATGCTCTATAGAAAGTGGTTTAGTGCTCCAATAAATCTAAGAAACATCGCATATTATATTCCCTACTTGAGAATCACAATGCATACTGGCATAAAAAGGCTCTGAGAAGTATTACTTTTTTTTTTAATTGATTTTGTTCAACTGAGAGTTTCCAACAATTGACTTAATCAAGCAAAACTGTTTTGCAAAACGCTGACCTAGTGTAACCCTTACATTAAGGAGATGAGAGAGCTGATGTTCAAAAATATAAAATATTTATTTAAGACAACACAATTACTTACATTAGAGTTAAGGGTGGAACTTAAATCTCTAAATTCAGCTTCAGCGTTCTTTCTAATATCCTACATGGTTTCTCTGTACTTAAATGCTTCTCTATTCTAGAAAAAATAATTTGGCTGGTCTTTATATTCAAAATTAGAGGCATATTTTGAATAAAAATCTTGTAAAAAGGAAAAGAGGCCATCCTTAGTTCTTAATTCACTTTTGTGCTAATCAAAAAATCTCGATGATAATATTTGCCATTCTTCTATGCCAAGATTATAAATAATTTTAAAGCTTTTAACAGACTTTCAAGTTAAATGTTTTTACAGATGAAGTCACTGAGGCTCTGAGAAATAAAATAACTTGAGGAAGATCATCCATGTATTAAAAGGAGGAGCCATGATTTATTTAAAGTTGAGTCTATCTGACTTCAAACCTGTTCAGCAGTTACATTCTGAGGGCCCCATTTTTGGTTTTTTAAAAATTTTTATTGGAGTATAGTTGATTTACAATGTTGTGTTACCTTCAGGCGTACAGCAAAGTGAATCAGTTATACGTATACATATATCCACTCTCTTTTTTTTCCCCCATGTAGGCCATTACAGAGTATTGAGTAGAGTTCCCTGTGTTACACAGCAGGTTGTTACTAGTTATCTATTTTATATACAGTAGTGTGTATATGTCAATCCCAGTCTGCCAATTTATCCCTTCCCACCTTATCCCCTGGTAACCATAAGTTTGTTTTCTACATCTGTGACTCTACTTCTGTTTTGTAAATAAGTTAATTTGTACCCTATTTTTGATTCCACATATAAGCGATATGTGATATTTGTCTTTCTGTGTCTGACTTACTTCATTCAGTATGACAATCTCTAGGTCCATCCATGTTGCTGCAAATGGCATTATTTTGTTCTTTTTATGGCTGAGTAATATTCCATTGTATATATGTACCACATCTTCTTTATCCATTCCTCTGTTTTTTGGTTTTGGTTTTGGTTTTGGTTTTGGTTTTTTTGCAGTACGTGGGCCTCTCACTGCTGTGGCCTCTTCCTTTGCGGAGCATAGGCTCCGGACGTGCAGGCTCAGCGGCCATGGCTCACGGACTCAGCCGCTCCACGGCATGTGGGATCTTCCTGTACGGGGCACGAACCCATGTCCCCTGCATCGGCAGGCGGACTCTCAACCACTGCGCCACCAGGGAAGCCCCGCAATAAGTATTTTTTAAATATAAGACCAAAACCCTGCAGCACTTTTAAATTTTCTTTATACTATAAATCAAGCTAGCCTCAATCAGTAATGAGGCTTGCAGAGGATCAGTATTTCATGTCTAATGGAGCCTTAAAGGTCTTGGACGTTTAACCAGGACTTGAATTCCATCTGTAACATCCCCAAAGGTGGTCATCTGTAATGAAAGGACATCTTAACACCTCTGGAGGGAGGCCACTTTATTATTGGACAACTCCAACTGCAGAAAATTCACTGACTAGACTGTATACTACTTAAAAGAAGGATACATTCCTGTCTTGCTCTACATCTCTAGTGTCTAGCAAGAGAGAATCCATCACTAAGCCTTTTATTTTTTAATATTTTTGGCTGCATTGGGTCTTTTGACCCATGTCCTCTGCACTGGCAGGCAGATTCTTAACCACTGTGCCACCAGGGAAGCCCTTTCTTTTACTTTTTTGAATGATCAAATGGTACTGACATGAAATATTTCTTCTTGTAATGTTTATCCCATTATTCTAACTCTGTTTTCTGGGCAGAAGTTAAGTGATTTTCCCAGAAGGTATACCTGTGCAAGGTACCTAGGAAACAAAATAAAATCTAGGTGTCTTTTTAAAAATTGATATATAATTCAAATACTATAAAATTCACCCTTTTAAAGTATAAAATTCAGTGGTTTTGAGTATATTCAGAAAATTGTAAAGCCATCACCACTATCTAATTCCAGAACATATATATCACCCCTCCCAAAAAATAACCCTACCCATTACCAGTTATTCCTCATTCCCCCTTCACCCGAATCCCTGGTAACCACTTTTTTCTCTATGATTTTGCCTATTCTGTACATTCCATACGAATGCAATCATATCATATGTGGCCTCCTGTGTCTGACTTCTTTAGTGTAATATTTTTAGGATCAACAATGTTATAGGATATATCAATACTTTGTTCCACTTATGGCCAAATCACATGGATATTCCACATTTTGTTATCCACTCGTCAGTTGATGGGTATTTGAATTGTCTCCACTTGTCTATTATGAATAACACTGATATGAACATTCATGTACAAATTTTGTGTGAACATATGTTTTCAGTTCTCTCGGGAATGTAACTGGGATTGGAATTGCAAGGATATATGGTAACTCAATGTTTAACATTCTGAGGAACTATCCAACTCTTTAACAAAGCAACTACATCATTTTATAATCCTACCAGCAAGGTCTGAGAGTCACAACTTCTCCACATCCTCATCAACACTTGTTGCTTTCTATTTTATTCTGTTTGGTTTTTTAAATTATAGCCATCGTAGTGGGCATGAAGTGGTATCTCATAGGGTTTTGATATGCATTTCCCTGAAGACTAATAATGTTGACCATCTTTTCATGTACTTATTGGCCATTTGTATATCTTCTTTGGGGAAATGTCTATTTAGATTCTTTGCCTATTTTTTAATTGGGTTGTCTTTTTATTGTTAAGTTGTAAGTGTTCTTTATATATTCTGGTGAAAAGTCCCTTATCAGATATACAATTTGAAAATATCACATTCTTTGACTTGTCTTTTTATTTTCTTGACAATATTCTTTGAAGCACAAGTGTTTTTAACCATGAAGAAGTCCAGCTTGTCAACTTTCTCTTTCATTGCTCCTGCTTTGGGTGTCACATGTAAGAAACCATTCCCTAATAAAAGGCATGAAAATTTACTCATGTTTTCTTTTAAAAGCTTTATAATACTGTATCATATTTAGGTATGATCTAGTTTGAGTTAATTTTGTATATGGTAGAGTCCAGCTTCATTCTTTTGCATGTGGATATTCAATGCTCCCAGCACCACTTGTTGACAAAACCACCCTTTCCCCACTGAATTGTCTTGACGTTCTTGTCAAAACTCAATCGACCATAAATGTAAGAGTTTATTTATGGCCTTACAATTCTATTTTATTGATCTATATGTCTATTCTTATGCAAATACCACACTATCTTTATAATTGTAGCTTTGTAGTAGTTTTGAAATTGGGAACTTTCAAGACTTCTTTCATCTTTTTGAAGATTGTTTTGACTATTCTTGGTTTCTTGCATTTCCATATGAATTTTACAAATTCTCAATTTCTACCAAACAAAAGACAGATGGGATTTGATGGAGATTACAGTAATCTGTATATCAGTTTGGGATGCATTGCCATCTTAATAATGCTAAGTATTCTGACACATGAATATGAGATATCTTTCCATTTATCTTTGGTCTTCTTTAATTGCCTACAACACTGTTTTGTAGTTTTCAGTATAAAAGTCTTGCACTTTTTTGTTAAATTTGTTTTATATATTTTATTCTCTTTGATGTTATTGTAAATGAAATTGTGTTCTTAATTTTATTTCCAGATTACTCATTGTTGCTGTACAGAAATATAATTGATTTTTGTATATTGATCTTTTATTCTGCAATCTTACTAAATTTGTTTATTAGTTTTAATAATTTTCTTGTGGTTATATTACATTTTCCATATGCAAGATAATGTCATTTGTGAATAAAAATAGTTTTATTTCTTCCTTTCCAATCTGGATGACTTTGTTACTTTTCCTTGAATGATTGCCCTGGCGAGAACATCAGTACAATGTAGAATAGAAGTGAGGAAAGCAGACATGCTTGTCTTATTTGTGATCTTAGGGGGAAGGCTTTCAGTCTTTCACCTTAAAATATGATGTTAGCTGTGGCTTTTTGTTCATGCCTTTTATCATATTAAGAAAATTTCTTTCTATGCTTAGTTGGTTGACTGTTTTGTCATGAATAATTATTGGATCTTGTTGAATGCTTTTTCTGCATTTATTATAATAGTCATGTGTTTTCTGCCCTTTTTTCCTATTAATATAGTATATTACATCGATTTTCATATGTTGAACCAACCATCCATTCCTGAGATCAATTTCACTTAGGCATGGTGTATACATTACTTTTTATACATTGTTAAATTTGGCTTGCTAGTATATTGCTGAAGATTGTTGTGTCTATATTCAAAAGAAATATTGGTCTATTGTTTTCTTTTCCTGGGCTTTCTTTGTCAGGTTTCGGTATGAGAATAATACTAGCCTCATAGAATGAGTTGGAAGTTTTCTTTCTTCATCTTGTTTTTGGAAGATTTTGTGGAAATTTGCTGTTAATTTTCTTTAAACATTTGGTTGAATTCACTGGTGAAATAATCTGGGCCTAAGCACTTCTTTGTGGGAAGGTTCTTGATTACTAATTCAATCTCTTTAATAGAAATCTATCCAGATTTTCTGTTTCTCTTGAGTCAGTTGTTTGTGTTCTAGGAATTTGTCAGTTTTACCTGTTAACGAATTTATAGGCATACAATTATTCCCTTCTAATTACTTTTGTTTCCATAAGGTCAGAATGTTCCCTGTTTTGCTATTGATTTTATTAATTTGAGTCTTATCTCTTTTCATCTTGGTAAATTCAGCCAAAGGTTTGTAAATTTTGTTCATTTTTTCAAAGAACAAACTTTTGGGTTTGTTGGAGTTGTTGACTTTCTCTATTGTTTTTCATTTCATTTGTTTCTGCTCTTTATTATTTTCTTCCTTCTGCTTGTTTTGGGTTTAGTTTACTCTTCTCTTTCTAGTTTCTTAATGTTGTAAGTTAAGGTATTGATTTGTTTTTCTTCTTTTATAATACAGACATCTACAGTTATACTTTTCTCCCACTTACTGTTTTAACTATATCCATGAGCTTTGGATATATATTGTATTGGGATATATATTGTATATATTTGGATATATTCTATTTTCATTTTCATTCATGTCATAGTATGTTCTAATTTTTCTTGTGATATCTTTTTTGACTCAGTTGTTTAGTAGTGTGTTGTTTAATTTACACATTATTTGTGAGTTTCCTGTGTTTCTTTCTGTTATTCATTTCTCTTTTCTTAATGTTTATTTTTAATAATATGGCTTTTTTTACATTTAAGGTAAGATTTTTTTTGAATTTTATTGTCATTCATTTCTAATTTCATTGAACTGTGGTCAGAGAACATACTTTGTATTTTAATCTATTTAAATTTATTTAGATTTTTTCTCCCTTCAGTAAATGCCATTACATTGAATATCATGACATCTTACATTAAACTTCCTAGCAGAGTAGATATTTAATGTTTGTTGAATTAAAGTCATACATTTTTCCCCAGATATCAAGTCTAACATAGTATCTTATATAAATGTAGCATCCAAAAATATTTTGAAAACTCTGAAGATTTATACTATACAACTGTGTTATCCAAACTTAACTGAAAACCAAAATCTCCTGGGGAATATTTTAAAACTGGTGATCATGCTAGTTAGACAACACTAACAGGGACCACTCTATGAGGCTCTGTCTTCAGATCTGTTGAACAGGAGCACACCTCTACATATGCCACCAACAAATCTGGCAACTGGCCATTTCCAATAAGAGCACTGTGTTTTCCTTTTCTTAAATATTGCCCTTAAAAGATCTGGAGTTATTTCTAATTTGCACCACATGACTTGTTAAATGTTTAAAACCTATTATAGAATGTGATTCAAATTTGTCATTGACACAGATTGGAGGTACAATATTCTGGGCTGAAACATAGCATCATACCATTTAAATAAATATTTATGTAGACCTTAAGAAAGTTTTTAAAAAATACATAAAATTGTTTCCTCACAAGTGAAAAGTAAATGTGTCACCATTGCCTTTATTAGTAAATAGAGAAATAATGATGGGAATACACTGGAGGAAATTGAATTGTTTCGGACATATTTGTTAAATTAAATAAAATAGAACCCAATTCTCTAGGCAAATCCTAATTTCAAAGATATATTCTTCCCATATACTTCAAGATGTCCTCAAGCTCCCAACATTTTAAAGTTTGACTATAACTCCTAAACTGTGTCTTAAAGAACATGTTGTCAGGTCATATCTCTTGACCCTCTATTTAGAAAACAGTGGCCACTTTATTCAGATAACCTATTTCCCACCTTAAGAGAAAATATTGATTCTGCTTTTATTCAGTTTTAACCCATGTTACAGAAAAGACTTGGAAAATATGTAAATAAAGGGAATCTTAACAGAATATAAAAGAAAACTGTCTAGACTCACTAGAAACAACTCCATTTCCTTTATACCTAAAATGTGAAATTTATAAGAAATTATTTCAGAAAAAAAGAAATATGACTGAAAGCTTATCAATATTGTGAGGAAGCCATTCTCAAACCTTTTCTCTCCTCACCCCAGATTCATACATGAGACACTTTCATAAATATAAAAACTGATGTAAATGCTTCTGAGTTGGGTCTGAGCATTATGCATAATTCTCCTCCATCACTTGCCAGATATCACAACAAATAGTATCAAATTTATGTGTCCAACATCCAGTTGAGAACAGCTGCAAGAGGAAGCAAAGGAGGAAAGGCTACCAAGATTTAGTGTATGTGTAATATGTGTCAGGCTCTTTCACATGTTACCCTAATTAAATTCACACTTCTGTAACTTACAATCCCCCATTAACCATAAAAGAGCTAAATTAGTTTTATTATGCTACATCGAGTCCAGGATAATATAACATATTTATCCACAATAAGAAGTGTAAGGTAGATGAAAGAGAAGTTTCACTTAGCAGCTGAGTTCTGATTTCCACCAAAGGACTCTTCTCTAGTACCATCTTTATAACTTTGGTTTTCTGTTGTTTTTGCTTTTTTATTTGGAGATAATTTTAAATTTACAGAAATACTCACAGAACTATTGCAAAGGACTCTTTGATACCCATCACCCAATTCTGCCATTTAAATGTATTTGTCCCACTTGTTTTATCATTCTCTCTCTCTCTCTCCCCTTAAACACTTCAGAGTGTATTTTCTAAGGTCATCAGGAAATTTAACAATACAGTACTATTTTCTAATCTTTAGTCCTTATTCAAATTTCTCCAGTCGTCCTGATAATGTCTTTTATAGCATTTGTTCTTGGTCCAGGATCTACTCCAGGATCTGCTTTGCATTTACTTTCATATCTCCTTGGTCTCCTTTAATGTGGAATGAATCTTTCACCTGATTTTGTTTTTCATGACATTCACATTTTTAGACTCTTTTTTTTGAAGATGAAAAGATTTAGTTTTAAATAAATTTTTAACATTGATTGACTCAACTTGTTTATTAAGTGCTTTATATTCCTATGATCTCTTACCTACAGTAAAAGGCAATATCAAATAAAACAAATGTTCAAAAACTGGTTACATTTATAATTTTTTTAAAAAGTCCAGTGGTTTTAAAGAATTGGGTTTACAAAAGGCCCTGCCTAAAGCTAAATTGATTGGTGTTTCTTCTGTTGCCTGGAGACTAAACTTATTGATCTAGTTTTCATTGTTTTATAATTAATGCAGAAGAGAGATGAAACTAAGTGAGTGGGAATAAAAACATTACATGAACTCAGAGTATCCAGATTTAAAGGTCATTTGTTACTAGATATGGGTTGGAAAGAAAATTCATACAACTAAGAAGAACAGAAAAAGCCATTCTGCTTTATTAAAATATTTTAAAGAAGCTAATAGATGGTTCAAAATATTGAGCTAGCTTCTTAGTCTAATAAGAGGTACTCAGTATAAATATTTATTGGACGAATGAAAGAATAGTGAAAACTACTCAGAGAATGAGACAAGGCTAAGTGATCTAAATAAGATAAAAAGAAATCTTGTACCCGTGGCAGACTGTCAGTGTCCCACCCTGTGCTTTTCTTCTGGAGGTCACATATGGCTTTAGGGGACAATTTCCATACACACTGGTGACTTCCTCTTCAAGCCCCTGTGTCTCACTGCCTAAGAGTCTTCTTGGCCTGCATGCAGGGCAGGCCAGAAAAGTGGATAAGTCAACACCGCCAGGAGCAAGCCCCAGCCAACAAGGAGTAGCGGTTGGTGGATAAATATTCCAGCTACCTTACCCTCAATGGGACAGTTGCAAGGTATCTTATACAGAACTTCTCAGAGTCATTGGTGGGGTCAGC
This sequence comes from Mesoplodon mirus, assembly GCF_964341445.2. Lineage (NCBI taxonomy): Eukaryota > Metazoa > Chordata > Mammalia > Artiodactyla > Ziphiidae > Mesoplodon > Mesoplodon mirus. Next base: position 53,574,890 of record NC_138987.1, on the reverse strand, counting down.
TCCAGTCACTCACTGTGATAACTTGTTCATGAAGACACTGTTTACTGGTTGTCCTTCTGTCCCTGTCTGAGGCTGGCAGAGTTACAAAAGAGACTGAATGTTTCTTCGAAAAGTGAGGACCCTTGGGAAAGTACAGTCCCTGCTGTGGGAAGAAATGGACCTAGCCAACATATTTCAAAGGAACCAGCATAACATACATGGGAACACACCTTGAGGGTTTTGGACTAAGGGGTTGGAGGATAAGGTGAGGTAGGGAGCCCTGATTGACATAGGGGCACTCTCCCATGACTTAGCATCTAGCATCTGAGCAAGGATAACTGATGCCAGTCTTAATGACACTGCCTGAATAGTTTCCCAGTAAAATGAGGTGGACATGCCAGAACTTCCTCAGCAGAGTTTGAGAAAACTTCCAGAAGAATCAGAGAGGTGGACACGTTTGAATGGATTTACATTAAAAGAACAGAGAACCCACCAGCTTACTATTATATTCCCCAAGAAAACCCAAGGGCACTTCCTTCACCAAAACAATGTAGACTGCACCAAGGAGGAGTGTCACCACTGTTAAGAGGCTCAGGACTTCCATGGGCCAGTGCTGATGGAGGCCAGAGCTGGTGCTATTTTACTAGACTCCCTAGTGGCAATGGGATGAGCAGATTCTGGAATATCAGAGATCAGGTGGAGGAAGACAACCATCAGAGGCAAGGTGGGCATAATTTCCATAATGGGAAACAAGGCCAGAAAGGCAAAAAAAAAAAAAGCATGAAGTGAGATAGACGGACAACTAATAAGGGTGTTGCTTGACTTCTGCAACAGAGCTCAAAAGAGCTCAAAATTGGGTGAGCAGAAAGCTGATACAACCCGCAGTAATGGAAAATTATGAGCCTTCACCCAGTTTGCAGACCTGAGTCAGTTCTCAGGTCCAGAGCTCATTGATTGAAAGGGAGGACAAGTCCCTTTGAAGAACGACTCTGCAGTGCCACCATTTAAGTATGTACAATAATTACACCTAAAGAGACCTATGGAGGGTAATACTCAGATCTTTCAAGGGCTATTAGACATATGAACTGAGCTTATAGTAATAATAATGGGAAAAGTAATGGGCAAAATACCATGATGGTCTCCCTGTTAGAGTGAAGCATATGGAGGCCAGGTGATAGAGTCCTGGCCCAAGTCTACCTTAGAGTGGGTCCAGTGAACTCCATGTGTTCATCTTGTTCCTGGTCCCTGACACATAATCAATATGGATATCATGCTGTACTGCTGACATTATGTTAATGCACTTTGTGAGCAGGAAATGGTAAATACTCTTTTATGCCCTGGAAAGAGAGATTCATGTCAGAGAGTGGGAAAGGGTTATTAAACCTCATTGAGGGGCCTTTTAATCAGTGAAGTTCTGGCATCATGTTTGGGAAATCTCCTCCAAGGTAAAAGATAAGTTATTGCACATTATAACTCCTACCACTATGAAAGAGACACAGCCCTTGGTAGACCTCTTTGGATTTTGGAGACACCATAATTCATACCTCAAAATACAGCTCCAACCCTTTTATCAGGTGATTGGAGAGACTGCCAGTTTTGAGTAGTACCCAGAGCAATAAAGGCTCTGCAAACATTCAGTGTGGAGTGCAAGCTGTCTTGCCATTAAGACAGATCCCATGGGACAGAAGTAAGATAAGGATGCTGTCGGAGTCTCTGTCAAACCCCAGTGGGAAAGTCTCAACACAGACTCACTCGAGTTCTGGAGCAAGACCCTGCTGTCTGTGGCAGACCACTGCTGTCCATTCAAAAAAGCAGCTTTGGGCATGCTGCTAGGTAGACTCTCTGGTCATGGGACATCAAATGACTCTAAACCAGAGCATTCCAATCATGACCTGGGCATTATCAGATTCATAGAGTTATATATTTGGATAGGCACAGAAGAAATCAGTTGTTTGATGAGAGAGATACATTTGGGATCAGACCAAAGCAGGTCCAGAGGGCATAAGTATAAAATATAAACAGCCTCGACCTGCATTTCACTTACCCAGCTGCACTAATACTTCTCCCTTAACTCACACCTGTGGCCTTGTTGGAGTTTTCTTAAAACAAGATAAGAGGAGAAGAGGAAGATACTCAGGCCTAAGTCACAGGTGGGTCATCTTAATGCATATACTGGTATGAGCATAAAAAAGACTGATGCTGCTGCATTGAAGTCTCACACAGGAGTAGCCTTGAAAGGAAGGAGTGAGGGGAATCTTCCCAGCACACAGAGCTTTTAATGGCACATGTGGTCATCAACCTTGCATGGAAGGAGAAATGGTGTGAAGTAAGGATAAACTCATAGGCAGTGACAAATGTCTTGGCTGGTGGGTTAGGAATCTGGAAGGAGCAAGATTAGAACACTGGAGACCGGAAGGTCTAGTCTAACATGTGGCTAGGCCATTAATTAGCAGCAGCCACAAAGAGTACAGACTATTTTCTCATGTTAATGTCTATTAAGTGCCCATCCAACTCAGGAGGCACAGAATAATCTGTTCAACGGGGTGACTCGCACTCTGGATATCAGCTAACCTCTGTCTTTGGCCAACCAAGTGCTTGCAAAATGGGTCCACGAACAGAGTAGCTATGGTAGCAGGGATGGCGACCATCTATAGGTCTAACTGCACAGACCTCCTCTCATCAACACTGATCGGTACTGCTGTTGTTTATTTTCTTTTCTGTCAACAGCAGAGACCAGTGAGGGACCGCCTTGTGGGAGACCAACAATCTACGTGGTGGAAAGCTGATTGCATCAAACCTTTCCCTTCCAACCTGGAGGGGGCAGCAATCCCTTTTCTTTTTGATTTACATATTAATTGGTTTAAAATAATCCTTATTTTGCCAGTGAGGAAAATGAAGAGCAGAGAAGTGACCAGTCAGAATGCCACACACTGCTGGAGAAAGTTTTGAACAAATTTTTTGGAATAGAGAGAGTCAGCTGCTTCTTCCACAACGTTCTACTCCTTTACCCAGTGTTTAAAAAGATTACTAGCATTTAAATTCCACACTTGATGTTCACCCCATGCAACCTGGCCTGAATTTTCAGTCTTTTCTGTTCCATTCTTTCCTTTTAGGGCAAGCTATGGAACTACCTTCCATAACATGAAGCTAAGGAGAATCTTCCATCTCAAACACTGGGAAAAAAATTGCCTGGTCCCTGGACATGTTTTCAAGTTTTGTTGGGACTTATTTATGCTCAGTGAATCCCATCACAAATTTTCTTTAGCTCTGCTTTCATTAACTACTTTTCTCCCCCTACTGATCTACCAGCATAAGGAACCTAAATTAACCAAATGGTAAATGTAATTTTAAGTTTAGTGGAAATTTTACCATGTGCTTTGGTAGAGGCACTTCATCCCCATCTTCTAGGAATCAGAACTTCTAAATCATCAGTGCATAGTGTGTCAGGGACCAGAAGCATGGATTTCCCAAGTGGATCCCTGGAATTGATGGTTAAGGAAAAAAAAAATTTATTTTCTCTTGGTTTCCAGACCTATGCCTTCTAGCTGTGGGGGACATAGCACAATAGGATGGCCTTTGGTTCAACATAAATATTATATCATCAAAGGTGAATATCACCCAATCCAGAAAGGTGTTGTCTCTTAGCCAGAGGCCATGTCAATGTTCTATTAAGCCAGTAGCTTCCAGGTGAAGTGCTGTATTATAGAACCAGTAAACACATGCCCATTATTTTGCTTTCTTCACCACAAAATGGATTCTTTGATGTGAGGACATATTATATTGAATCGTTTGTTGGTATCTCAGACATTCTGTGAGCCTTCGAATAATGGTGCTGGCAGAGGTACTGTGGCCAGGGAAGTCAAACCCATTCCTAGAATAAGTTATCAACCTCAAAAAAACGAGAATTGCTCTCAATGATAGTATTATATTGTTTAGTGTTCTAGAATGATAGCTGATCACCACGTGTTTCAGTGGGTTAGTGTATCATAGCAATTATACAAATATTGAATACATCTACTAACACCACTAAGTCAGGAAATTAAGCAAAACTTAGGTTTGGTAAGTAGTCAAGGGACGGCTGTTCTGAAATTTTTCCCTAAGAGACTAGAATTTTTCATTTTAAATTGTTTTTAAGTTGGATTTTCTGAGCCCCAGAGTCAAATGAATTGACCCTCTATCCCCCTCTACTGGAAGATATTGGTACTCAGTGATCTAAAAAATAGATAATAAAAATCCCCTTGCTGAGGTCCTATAAATTCTCAGAGAATTCCAATATACTCCTTTTGCTATCAACTATAATTTGCCAGTGCTTATTATCTTGATTTCATAATTTCTTCATAACCTCTGGAAAAGCACTGAAAACTTCATCTCTGATGAATTCTTAAAATTCTTAAGACCACATATTGAAGAAAAAAATAAGAATTTTGAACTCTGATTAGATAAGAGTAGACTAACAATTCACTTACTTTTTTCAGTTATCATACTTGCTCAAAAAGATACCGTGTAATGATTCCTTCATTTAACAGACTTCACTGAAGGAACTCAAACACCTTTTTAGATGTATTGGACTAAGCTTGCCATTTCCTTTCCCCCTTCTTTCCTTTTGCCTCCCACTTTCCCATTCTGCCCTCACCACCGCCCCACCCCTGCCACCCCCAAGTGCAGTATCTAAGCCCTTTTCCAGTCAGTGACCACTGCTCTCTTCTAAATCAAGGTGAGAGAACGATGTAACAACATCGTAACTAAATGTGTTAGCAAGTGAGCAGGAAAAAGACAGGGCACCAAATCATTAACAGCTTGCTTAGGGTTATAAATTGCGACCTTCTTAGAGCATTTCAGTTAATTCTATGAAAATGGTGTACACAGAAAAGGAGATTCAAAACTGAGACCTAAGACCTCCATGCTTATAATTTCTTTCAATCAAGCCCCTCCCCTTTTTAAACTTTTCTTTGAAGTATAGTTGATTTATAATGTGTTAGTTTCAGATATACAGCAAAGTGATATGTGTATATATACACACACACAGACACACACACACATATCTATTCTTTTTCATATTCTTTTCTATTATAGGTTATTACAAGATATTGAGTATAGTTTCCTGTGCTGTAGAGTAGGTCCTTGTGGTTTACCTATTTATACCTAGTAGTGTGTATATGTTAACCCCAAACTCCTTATTTATCCATCCCTCTCCCCTTTTCCCTTTGGTTCAATCAAGCCCCTTTTAATAGCCCATAGCCCCACAGTTGCCATACCAGACCTGTGGGTAGGGCCTGACTCAGAGCTTTGCTGAATAACCAACTACTCTTTTAAGGCACTTCTGGCATTTTCTTAAACTTGTGCTGCACACAAGCAGCCCCTTTAACTTCCCATGAGCATAAGGCTATACGATGTACAGATTCAGAAACCTAATCACCAAATTGTTCCTTAACCCACATATCTGGCAAGATGCCCATTCAGATTACACCTCTTCTAATCCCCTCTCAAATCACTGCCAAATGTTCCAACTTTGACCAGTCGTCGTGTGTATGGGGTCTTTATTTCCAAAAGATGTTTTTAAAGATTAAGTTATATGATACTGCATTAAATTAATAAGATTAATCTTCCTGAATGGCTGATTGGAGTTGGCTCTATTACTGCATAGTCACATATCTTTTTACTGGTCTTGAATTATCTAGTTAAAATTCTTAATGTTTTTGATGAGCAGGCTGCCTCAAAGATTTTAAAGTATTCCCTATAAAATATAATTTGGATTCTGAAAAGAGCTAAGAATGCTACATTAGTATTTTAAAAGTCACAGAAAAAGGCAATAAATAGTTTAATGCTAAGATTCAGCTTAAAGCAATTCTGGAAATTTCAAGACTTCATAACTACTACTTGCCTCTAGTTAGAATGATAATAATTTCTAATGATTCCTATTAGAGACTAGAATAAGAATTTTTAAAAAACAATTGGAGACCTCATTTTCTTTGAGGACAGAGATTTTAATTCTCATGCCAAAAATCCAGGTCTGGTGCATGGTAAAGATTTACTGTAATAAAAGGGGTTCCCTTCTGGGCACCACTGCCATATCCCAGGAACTCTTAATGAGCAGTGAACACCTGAAGGTCACCCAGTCCTTTGAAGAACTGCTCCTAAACTCTAATTCACTTAACTGAAATTCATTCTCCACATTACAGTCAGAATTGCCTCTCTAAAATGTATGCTTGTCTTTTCAGTCCCTGTTTAATTCATTCAGTCACTACATCTTACCTTTATGAAAACCTATCTTGTTCACCTAAATTTTTCCAGCACCATGTGGTATTTGTCACACATAATAATGATGGATGGATGGATGGATGGATAGATGGATGGATGATGGATGATTGAATGAATGAATGAATGAATGGGAGGGAGGGTGGGAGGATGGATGGGAGGATGCACATATAGATGGGAGGATGGGTGGATAGATGAACAGGACAGTGGGTGCAACTAGCAAATTTTCAGTACAGCAGACTTACAGCTTCATAAAGGGTTTGGTTGCAGCAACTGTGGAACCTTTCCCAACTCCCCATTAAAATGAGTATATAGAAAGAAAAGTATGGAAACTCAGAACACCATAAACTAATATTTTAAAACAATCTAGTTGTGTTCAGAAAAATATACCCAAGCTTTGCCTACTAATAGAATTAGAATTCATCTCATGAAAAGAAGTACACTTGAGACAAGCAAACACATCTTCACCAAATGAAAGTAAATGAATTAAGTGCCAACTTAAGTTTAGGAAGAAGAATTGCAGGGAAGAAGAAAAAAATGAATTAATGAAGATAAGAGCTGATCTTAATTAGTTTGCATAAAACCGGTAGACAAAATAAACTGTAGGTTAATAAAATCAAGAGTTGGTTCTCAATGAGACCAATTAGATAATTATACCTTTGACTATACTAATCATGAAGTTGGAAGCAAATTAAATGCATTTCAGTATTAGAATGAATTTAAAAAATCATGCTCTCTGCACATAATACAGTAATAGATCTGAAAAATCTACAGCTACATGAACCAACACACTTGACTCTCACAAGCAGAATGTTAGGCAAAGGACTCCATACAAAGAAAGAGTACATATTGTATGCTTCCATTTATAAGAACGTCAAAATACTCTGTAGTTTTAATAACTAAGATGGTGGTTACCTTTAGGGAGAATGATTTTCTTTCATTGGTAAAGTGCTGCGTGTATCTGTTTGGGGTGGGGAGGGTCTTGAGATGCTGATAATATTCTATGTCTTGACCTGGTGGTTACATGGCTATGTTCAATTTACCTTAATTTATCAAGTGATACACTTTGATTTATGTACTTCTCAATATATATCTTATATTTCAATTAAAAGTTTTTTAAAATGTAATGAAGAACAGAAAACTTTTTAAGGAAAAATATATTTAACCCAGAGAAAAATATCAAAGTATTAGTAATGTAAATAGTGAATCTTTACTGAGTACTTACTATATGCACAATATTATGCAAAACATTATAACATATTACTTCACAACAGACCTATGAGGCACCTACTTATTAGCCCTATTCCATGAGTAAGGGAAATGATTCTTGGAATAGTTAAATAACTGCTAGAGGTCACACAGCTGAAAGCCCATGTTCTCAAATACTATTTTACACTGCTTCAGATTAACTCCAGTTCCCAAGACACAAATAAGTTTATATTTATTGCATTTTGTGTAAATTGTTCTGGAATAATAGTTTCCAAACTTCTGGAATTCACAAACCACGAAAGCTGAGGGAAAAAGTTGGAGAGACCGAGATGGAGTTACCAGCTTTTAATCTTTTCTAGTAGAAACATTTTTTATTACCACTTATCATCACAATCATTTTGAAAAGAATAAAAATGCTAACACTGAGAGTATAGGAGGTACATAAACTGAGAATTAAGAACTATCCTTTGAATTAAACCAAGTTAGGTTTCAAACCCATTATATTTTCCTTATTTTTCTCATTATACCAGGGACTTATGAGAACTTTTCTGTGGATCAGCATTTGGGATACACTGCTGTCTATTGGGGTTGTGTTAGAGAAATATCCCAATACATTTTATTTTATTTATTTATTTATTATTATTATTATTTATTTATTTTTTTTTGTGGTACGCAGGCCTCTCACTGTTGTGGCTCTCCCGTTGCGGAGCACAGGCTCCGGACGCTCAGGCTCAGTGGCCATGGCTCACGGGCCCAGCCGCTCCGCAGCATGTGGGATCTTCCCAGACCAGGGCACGAAGCCGTGTCCCCTGCATCGGCAGGCGGACTCTCAACCACTGCGCCACCAGGGAAGCCCCCAATACATTTTATGATGACAGTATAATCCTAAAATCCTAATCCGAGAAAGATAAAATAGACCAATATAACCAATGAATGCAGACTCAAAAGTTCTAAATGAACAACTGAGCAGATAGAATCCAGACTTATGTTAAAATAATAATAAGCATTTATTATTTCAGGATTTCAGGGGGTTTGATTTTTTTATTTTTTATTAAAGTCAAAAACAATAAAAAATACAAGTTATCACTCACTCAACACTGAAAATTCTTGCCAAAGCAATAAGAAAAGTAGAAATAAATATTGTCTACCTTCTTTTTTTACTCTGGGTTTGGGTGTATTCCAGAATTTTAAAGTTTTCTTATTTTAGAAAAGTTAATTTACTATATATCATGTATTAACAAAAACTGATGCATATTTCTGTAATTAATGGTATTTCTACATTAAAATGTGTGAATATTAACAGAATGGAAACATAAAAACAGTCCCACATCCATTCAAATCAGATTTTAGTCCCTAAACTTATAAACTTTCCATTGTCAAACTGAATTGCAGAGAAGAGATTGTGAGCTATGATTAAAGGAGAGACCAAATTATGATACCAGTAGATTCTCTGCCTAGAAAACTCCAGAGAATTAACTCGAAAATTATAATAGGAATTCATCAAGGTGATCCCTTATTAAAATGCTTTTGTAAACACCAACAAAACTCAGAAAACATAATGGAAAAGTTAGTTTTCATAACAGAAACAAGATCTAACATAGAAATTGGCTTAACAGAAGTGTGTGGTAATTTTTTTGAAGCAAATTTCGAGGTTTTACCAAAGAAAAAGGAATAAGTTAAAAATAATCATGAATAAATCCAATTTAACTTGGTGGGAAGATTTTATTTTGTAGAATTGTTAATTCTTCCAGATTAAAGTTACTAAAATGTATTAAAAATATTGTATAAAATTCATGATATTCTACTCAATTACCTAAGAATGAATGTTTTGGAGTTTGGTAAAAATAATTACAAATTTCATCTGGAAAATAAACAAGAATAAATAACTGAATTTTTTAAAATGGAGGGACTTCCATTATCTTATAATATTAGTTCACTAGAATATATACCACAAAGCTATAATAATAAAAACAATGGCAATGATGTTGAAATAAAACAACAGAAATATATGTTCCTTTGTAGCTCTTGATTCACTTTTGGAATGCTCAAAAATCCACTGCACATGTTTGGATAAACTTGTAAATAGCTTTTATTTTGTGACTTTTGCCAAGACTATTTTGTTGTATATACCTAAGTTACTGAATACCACAAGTTAGTCCCTTCAACCTATAGTTAACTTGAGTTAACTCTAGCTTAACTCAAGTACTATCACCATTCACCAAATTTTCTTTTTATTCTCTATCCAGAGAAATTTTTATTTTTATAATATTTTCAGAAAATATTTGAGCTGATATCTAGATAACTAAATGATAAACATGTAATTTTGTTGCACTTTCATTCTGGACATGTACATCTACAATGTTGCTGGTAATTGTAAAACATACAGAAAAGAAAATATCTCCATAAACAAGATTTGTTTTGTGATATATTTCCTTCTAGAGTAAGAAATAAAGGTGTTGTCGATTCCAGATTTTGGAAAAATCAGTTAGACCTAAGGTCATTCCCATTAGCCTACCCTGAGGCCTCAGTAATTGCTACATTTGTCAATGATTAAACCTCAGTTATAGGTAATGTTTGTTATCTATTCTCATTCTACCTTTTAACGATTTCTCTCTGTAAAAAGTCATAATCGAGCTACTAGAAGAACTTCATCATTTTGTGTTGCAGACTGGCAAAGCTCCATTTTCATCCTTGTTTCAAATACTAAAAATTAGAATAGCTCACAATGGAATGGGACATTGGCAAGGTTTTTAAGAATTTCACATGTCCTTTGAGATCCTCAGTTCTTCTACACTCAACATTTTGCTACAAACAAGGTTAAACTTCTGCAGACTCATCTGCCAGGAAACAGAGAGCATCTCTAGACCCCTATGTGCAGTCTACTCATTGTGAAGGTGGTCCAGCACTTCCCTCAACTTTCAGAACAATGCAAAACAAATTTCCAACTGTGCTACAAAACATTCTTTGTATAATGAAAACAAATGACATCATTCAAAAGAAATAAAAATTTGTCTGTGAAGCAAAATGACTTGAAGTAGGTTTTGTTAGAAATTAGAATTCAAAATGTCCTGATAATTTTGGTCAATGGAGTGATCTAATAAAAGAAACTGAATAAAGATAAATTCTGGCAAGTGTAAATAAAAGCTGGATTAGTACAGGATAAGGTAGATGCATTTTATTAGCAGTAACATGGGCAAAACAGACAGCAGGGCTTGAGTCAGTGGTAACCTCAGGATGAATCAACAGTGACATGACCTTACACTCAGTGGCAGACACATGATCTGACCTCACCGAGAAAACTGTCTTGCGCCCTGGATGTCCCTAGTGAAAAGGGATAGAGGTCAACTCAAATGTGTGAAGAGGAAATTAAGCAGGATTTGGAAACTCGACCTCAAACTATATCATGTGAAAAAAAATCAAGTAAAAAGTAATCAAGTATAGAAGTCCAAGTGGGAATACGAATATTATCTTCCAATACTTGGTAAGCTGTATTCTGCATGCTTCAGAGGCTGAAAAGGAGACTGATAATGACTCAGTACAAGGAAAAACTTCATAATCTTCAAAATAGCCCAAAAACGGAAATATTGCCTTGGGAGTTTCATATCCCTAGAGAAGCACAAGCATAGCGGGGAGTGGTGAGTGAGGGAAGGTGGATCACTCAACAAGGCTTTTGCAGGAATCACAGGGAGTTTGGACTAAGTGACCTTTAAAGTCTCTGCCAACCTGAATCCTGTGATTCCTTTACTCTAAACAAGTATTTAAAAGCAGCCAACCATGAGGGCCCACTTGACATCTTAACGCCATTAAATCACCTCAATTAGTGGACAGAAAGCTAGCCAGCAGTGAAGCCAGACAGGGTTCAAATATTGGCTACTTGGTGACTGAGTAAGTGTGGATTAATTCTTAACCTCTGGGAGCATCGGTTCCCTGTATAATGGGGAATAACAGCATGCACCCTGTAAGCAGTGTATGCGAGAGGTCTAGCTCCAAAAAGATTCTCAATCCACAGCAGCTATTACTATTATCACCCTAGAGAATGTCTGAAAAACAATAATCCGGTAACAATAATGCAATACTGAACTCGATGAACTTTATTGCCTTAAATGAAAGAAAAATACTGACTAAATCTAAGGAGTGAAAAGAAAGAAATAATCTCAACTTTAAGGAACTGAATGAACTTATTATCTATGAAACAGAAACAGATTCACAGACATTGAGAACAGACTTGTGGTTGCCAAGGGGGAGGGGGATGGGGGAAGGATGGATTGGGAGTTTGGGATTAGCAGATGCAAACTAGTATATATAGAATGGATACACAACTAGGGCCTACTGTATAGCACAGGAAACTATATTCAATACCCTGTGATAAACCATAATGGAAAAGAATATATATATATATTAATTAAATATTAATATATATATTTTTAAAAACCTCATTCAACTTTAAGGAACTGTTTCAAACTTCTTTCTTTACAAGTGTAGAATCCTTCAAACTTTTGCATCTTTCCAAATTGCTCAAACACCTGTTTATTTAATCACACAGAGAGTGTAAAGTGATAACCTCTGGCTAGAAACAAACACAGCTCAGCAGTGATGTGCAGAAGCAAAAGGGATGAGTGGGCTAAGAGCTGATGTTCAGTCTTAGAGGGCAGCTTCTTTTTCCACTCATTTAAATCCCAAGTAAGGGGTGCATGATTTCTCGGCAGAAGACATATTTCCTTTTCCCTAAATATTATTCTTTTAAAGTTATGAAGTTCCTGATGAAGAAATGTTTTTAAAAAACCTAAATGTTGCAATTTCTCCTTCAGAGAGATAAGGAAAGGTGTGAGAATAATTTTTTGTTGTTGTTGTTGTTCAGCAATTCTTTTTTATTTGAATTTTTGAATTTTATTTTATTTTATTATATAGCAGGTTCTTATTAGTCATCAATTTTATCCACATCAGTGTATACATGTTAATCCCAATCGCCCAGCTCATCACACCACGACACCCACCCCCCTGCCGCCTTCCCCCCTTGGTGTCCATACGTTTGTTCTCTACATCTGTGTCTCTATTTCTGCCCTGCAAACCACTTCATCTGTACCATTTTTCTAGGTTCCACATATACGCTTTAATATATGATATTTGTTTTTCTCTTCCTGACTTACTTCACTCTGTATGATAGTCTCTAGATCCATCCACGTCTCTACAAATGATCCAATTTCGTTCCTTTTTATGGCTGAGTAATATTCCATTGTATATATGTACCACATCTTCTTTATCCATTCATCTGTCGATGGGCATTTAGGTTGCTTCCATGACCTGGCTATTGTAAACAGTGCTGCAATGAACATTGGGGTGCATGTGTCTTTTTGAATTATGGTTTTCTCTGGGTATATGCCCTGTAGTGGGACTGCTGGGTCATATAGTAATTCTATTTTTAGTTTTTTAAGGAATCTCCATACTGTTCTCCATAGTGGCTGTATCAATTTACATTCCCACCATCAGTGCAAGAGGGTTCCCTTTTCTCCACACCCTCTCCAGCATTTGTTGTTTGTAGATTTTCCTATGATGCCCATTCTAACTGGTGTGAGGTGATACCTCATTGTGGATTTGATTTGCATTTCTCTAATAATTAGTGATGTTGAGTAGATTTTCATGTGCTTCTTGGCCATGTGCATGTCTTCTTTGGAGAAATGTCTATTTAGGTCTTCTGCCCATATTTGGATTGGGTTGTTTGTTTTTTTTAATATTGAGCTGCATGAGCTGTTTATATAGTTTGGAGATTAATCCTTTGTCTGTTGTTTCATTTGCAAATATTTTCTCCCATTCTGAGTGTTGTCTTTTCGTCTTGTTTGTAGTTTGCTTTGCAAAAGCTTTTAAGTTTCATTAGGTCCCATTTGTTTATTTTTGTTTTTATTTCCATTATCTAGGAAGTGAATCAAAAACGATTGTGCTGTGATTTATGTCAAAGAGTGTTCTTCCTATGTTTTCCTCTAAGAGTTTTATAGTGTCCGGTCTTACATTTAGGTCTCTAATCCATTTTGAGTTTATTTTTGTGTATGGTGTTAAGGAGTGTTCTAATTTCATTCTTTTACATGTAGCTGCCCAGTTTTCCCAGCACCACTTATTGAAGAGACTGTCTTTTCTCCATTGTATATCCTTGTTTCCTTTGTCATAGATTACTTGACCATAGGTGTGTGTATTTACCTATGGACTTTCTATCCTGTTGCATTTATCTGTATCTCTGTTTTTGTGCCAGTACCATATTGTCTTGATTACTGTAGCTTTGTAGTATAGTCTGAAGTCAGGGAGTCTGATTCCTCCAGTTCCATTTTTTTCCCTCAAGACTGCTTTGGCTATTTGGGGTCTTTTGTGTCTCCATAAAAAATTTAAGATTTTTTGTTCTAGTTCTGTAAAAAATGACACTGGTAATTTGATAGGCATTGCATTGAATCTGTAGATTGCTTTGGGTAGTATATTCATTTTCACAATATTGATTTTTCCAATCCAAGAACATGGTATATCTCTCCATCTGTTTGTGTCATCTTTGATTTCTTTCATCAGTGTCTTATAGTTTTCTGAGTACAGGTCTTTTACCTCCTTAGGTGGGTTTATTCCTAGGTATTTTATTCTTTTTGTTGCAATGATGAATGTTACTGTTTCCTTAATTTCTCTTTCTGATCTTTCATTGTTAGTATATAGGAATGCAAGTGATTTCTGTGCATTAATTTTGTATCTTGAAACTTTACCAAATTCATTGATTAGCTCTAGTAGTTTTCTGGTGGCATCTTTAGGATTCTCTACGTGTACTATCATGTCATCTGCAAACAGTGAGAGTTTTACTTCTTTTCCAATTTGTATTCCTTTTATTTCTTTTTCTTCTCTGATTGCCATGGCTAGGACTTCCATAACTATGTTGAATAATAGTGGCAAGAGTGGACATCCTTGTCTTGTTCCTGATCTTAGAGGAAATGCTTTCAATTTTTCACCATTGAGAATGATGTTTGCTGTGGGTTTGTCATATATGGCCTTTATTATGTTGAGGTAGGTTCCCTCTCTGCCCACTTTCTGGAGAGTTTTTGTCATAAATGGGTGTTGAATTTTGTCAAAAGCTTTTTCTGCATCTATTGAGATAATCATATGGTTTTTATTCTTCAGTTTGTTAATATGGTGTTAACATTGATTGATTTGCATATATTGAAGAATCCTTGCATCCCTGGGATAAATCCCACTTGATCATGGTGTATGATCCTTTTAAAGTGTTGTTGGATTCTGTTTGCTAGTATTTTGTTGAGGATTTTTGCATCCATATTCATCCTCTTTTATAGCTGTTAGCAGTTGCCTATGTATTGAGGTGCTCTCTGTTGGGTGCATATATATTTATAATTGTTATATCTTCTTGGATTGATCTCTTGATCATTATGTAGTGTCCTTCCTTGTCTCTTGTAACATTCTTTATTTTAAAGTCGATTTTTTCTGATATGAGTATTGCTACTCCAGCTTTCTTTTGATTTCCATTGCATGGAATATCTTTTTCCATCCCCTCACTTTCAGTCTGTATGTATCCCTAGTCTGAAGTGGGTCTCTTGTAGATAACATATATATGGGTCTTGTTTTTTCATCCATTCAGTGAGCCTGTATCTTTTGGTTAGAGCCTTTAATCCATTCACGTTTAAGGTAATTATCAGTATGTATGTTCCTATTACCATTTTCTTAATTGTTATGGGGTTTTTTTTTGTAGATCTTTTTTTTCTCTTGTGCTTCTCACTTAGAGAAGTTCCTTTAACATTTGTTGTAGAGCTGGTTTGGTGATGCTGAATTCTCTTAGCTTTTGCTTGTCTGTAAAGCTTTTGATTTATCCATCGAATCTGAGTGAGATCCTTGCCAGGTAGAGTAATCTTGATTGTAGGTTCTTCCATTTCATCACTTTAAATATATTATGCCACTCCCTTCTAGCTTGTAGAGTTTCTGCTGAGAAATCAGCTTTTAACTTTATGGGAGTTCCCTTGTATGTTATTTGTTGTTTTTCCCTTGTTGCTTTCAGTAATTTTTCTTTGTCTTTAATTTTTGTCAGTTTGATTACTGTGTGTCTTGGCATGTTTCCCCTTGGATTTATCCTGCCTGGAACTCTCTGCACTTCCTGGGTTTGGGTGGCTATTTCCTTTCCCATGTTAGGGGAATTTTCGACTATAATCTCTTCAAATATTTTCTCGGGTCCTTCCTCTCTCTCTTCTCCTTCTGGGACCCCTATAATTCGAATGTTGTTGTGTTTAATATTGTCCCAGAAGTCTCTCAGGCTGTCTTCATTTCTTTTCATTCTTTCTTCTTTATTCTGTTCCACGGCAGTGAATTCCACCATTCTGTCCTCCATGTCACTTATCCGTTCTTCTGCCTCAGTTATTCTGCTATTGATTCCTTTTAGTGTATTTTTCATTTCAGTTATTGTGTTGTTCACCTCTGTTTGTTTGTTCTTTAATTCTTCTAGGTCTTTGTTAAACATTTCTTGCATCTTCTCAATCTTTTCCTCTATTCTTTTTCCGAGGTCCTGGATCATCTTCACTATCATTATTCTGAATTCTTTTTCTGGAAGATTGCCTATCTCCACTTCATTTAGTTGTTTTTCTAGGGTTTTATCTTGTTCCTTCATCTGGTACAAAGTCCTCTGCCTTTTTATTTTGACTATCTTTCTGTGAATGTTGATGTGAGCATAATTTTTATTACCTCATGTTTACCAAACTCTGGTTGAAAGTGTCCATTATGGTAATACTGTAAATACAGAGACTTCCTAAAATTTTCCAAGATCTGTTCTTTAGGTTCAACTGCAAGTGTGTAGAGCTGGATGATAGAGTGGGGGCACCTATGACCTCTGCCTTTAAGAGACCTGGACTCTGGTCCAAGCTTGGCTCTTGAGTCATCCTTTTCAAACACAAATAAATCATGTCACTCCTCTACTCAAAATCCTCCAGGGCCTAAAAGCCCAGAGCCAGTACCATACCAGTCAGGCTCTACATGATGTGTCCTCTCCCCGCACTACTCTCAGATCACATTCCCTGCCACACTTTCCTCCATCTATCCATTCTGGTCACATTGACCTTTGAGTGTGAGTCTGCCTCAGGGCACTTACTGTTCTATTCACCAGGAATGCTCTTTCCCCAGATCTTCACATAGTTCATTCCCTCACCTCCTTCAGGACTCTGCTCAAATGTCACCTTCACTGAACATTCTACCTAAAAGACCACTCTCCTTCATCACCTTTTGTCCCTTACCTCGCTTAATCATGTTTTCTTAACACTTACCATTACCTGACCTACTATACATTTGTTTAATTTTTATTGAATCTTCCCCTTCCCTTTAGAATATAAATCTATGAAAGCCGTGACCACATCTGTTTTGCTCACTGCTATAACCCCATCGTGTAGAATAGTACCTAGCACCTGCTTGCTAGGCACACAATAAATACTTGTGGAATGAATGAATTAAAGGAAGACCTTGGACAAGACTCACAGGCCCATTTGTGTTCCAACCTGTAAAATGAAGAGGTTGGATCAGAAAATCTTTAACTTCTCTTCATACTCTAACATTCTATGATTCTTTAGTTTCCTAGGTCAGTGTTCTCAACCATTATAATAGAAAAAGGAAAGAAAAAGTTGCTAAGGAACAATATGCATCTGAGAGACCAAAAGTTTTAAGTAAATATGAGCTTATCATCACTAGAACTTAAAGCGTTACTCATAGAAAAAAAAAACATCTGTTCAATGTGGAGGGCAAATTTGTGGTTGCTGGCAGCAGTGGGGGAGGGGGCAGTGGGGGGGATGGGTTGGGAGATTGGGATTGACATATACATACTACTATATGTAAGGGTAGATGGCTAATAGGCACCTGCTATGTAGCTCGTGGAGCATTTCTCAATACTCTCTAATGACCTGTATGGGAGGGAATGTAAAGAAGAGTGGATATATGTGTATGTGTGGCCAGTTCACTTTGCTATACAGTAGAAACTAGCACAACATTGTGGATGAACTATACTCCAATAAAAATTTTTAAAAAAAGAAAAGAAAAAAAGAAGCCTGACCAATACAATGGCATATAAAATCATCAATTCTAGAACTTGGAATTTCAGATCATTCTGATCTTAACCCAGTATGTTTCCAAAATGAATATTGGCTAAGACTGGGCCATACTAATGAATAACGCTTTCTTCTTATCTAGAAGTGAGTTGTAAGAACCAGTGCAATTGTGCTGTTCCATCCACATGCATGCTTATCCCACAGTTCCTGAACAGTATTTTTTTTCAAAAGACATGGAGAATGTTGTACTATAATAGAAGAAATAAATAGAGCATTCTCAAATGACCGGTTTAGTCATTTTATGAGAGAATACATATAATGAAATGCATTTTTGCTCAGAAATGAAAAGGGTCCTCTCTGCTATTGTCAAATTTGTTTTTATAAACTCCTATTTTATATTTTATTTTGATATATCAATCTTGAGTACTTTATTGTCAGGTCTTCATTGGTTAACACCTTCTCAATGACAGTACAGTGTGTACTCAATTTTGGAGCATGGAAACTACATGTACTTGTTTTGTACCTACTTATATAAAATTGACACCTTTGTGCTTTGGTGTTTCAAAAATTTTAAGGCTGTAATGAGGAGTCACATTTACAATCATCAATATATTCTCTACAATGAATATGCTCCCTTAATTAAATCATAATGCTGGAAAAACACCCACACACACACACAAAAAAAAAGGAAAGAAAAAAAATCTGTTCCCATTCAGTCTGCTAAATATATCTCTCATAGATATCATAGATATCTAGATACCTTTCTCTGGGAAAGAGACAGAATTTTTCCACTGCCTTGGTGGCAACTCTTTGACACCCAATTCTACAATCACAAACCATCTTCATTTTGGAAGATTCCAGAGTTGGAGTGTGTCTTAATCTCTTTGGCTGCTGTAACAAAGATAACATAGACTGGGTGGCTTATAAACTACAGAAGTTTATTTCTCACAGTTCCAGAGGCTGGATCAAGGCGCTAACAGATTTGGTGTCTGGTGAGGGCCCACTTCCTGGTTCATGGACAGCCACCTTCTCACTGTGTCCCACGATAAAAGGGGCACGAGTTTTGAGGGGACACATACTATTCAGTCTATACAAAGTGAGGTAAGAGACAACTCATTCCTTTACTATCACAAAAATAATTCAGGGTTTGGCTACTTGAAATATGTGAAGATGCACGTCCTTATATCCTCAGACAGCCAGTCTGAAGGGGGGGTTCTAAAAATGGTGGACCAATCAGATTGTCCTCAGCCTGCAAAACCTTCTTTGCACTGGGTCATCATGTTCATCATTTGCCCTCATTTACCGTAGATCCTTCTTTCCATAATATGTTGAATAACTTTAAAGATTGTCTTCCACAAATGTTTAGGGATACTGCCACCCCTACTTTAAGATGACAAAACTGAGGATCAGCTAGAATAAAAAATTTGAACAGGAATATTTTCCCTCTTGTACAAAATTGTACTCTGGGGCTTAGAACACAGTAGAACATAGAATCTTTTTCGGGTGGATGGTGGAGTTGTGAAGCTAGAATTTAAACCCAGGTCTATCTGGATTCAAAGCCAGTTCTATTTTCACCCTACCCTGTGGCCCCCTGGGGCTCACATGTCAGGAAGGTCAGGGGTACCTGAAGCGCAGCAGGATAAACCCAGTCTTCTGGAGGCTCCTCCCTCCATTGTCTCTGTGACTCATTTGTAGCCAGAAAATGTCTATCTTGTTAGAATCATGAAGAAGTAAAATACAATGAAAATTAAAACAAACAAACAAAACAAAAACATCAGGATGAAAGCTCAGGAATTCTGTTTCACATCCTGCCTCTGAGTCTTACAATGTATCACTTAGGCTCCCTGAACCTCAGTTTTCTTGCCTATAAAATGGTGTAATTAGTCTCTTTCTCAGAGGGTTACTGAGAGGACATACTACCTGACACTTAGTATTTTGTAGGCCCTCAGGTTTTGTATTCATTATAAAACACTCATGAAAAGACCATGATCTCTACAAATCTCACAGTCAATTTGCTGTGCCAGCTTATTCATTCATGAGACAAGTTACCACTAGAGGACACCGAACCAGCAGGAAACTCAGAAAGAACTAAACTGGAGACCAAGACCAGTATTTGTGCTGGTGGCTTCTCTCTGCTGGATGGATTGTTAAACTGCATTTGTTGTCCTCGTGTTCCCTTCGGTGGGGGAGCCTTGGAGAGAGCAGATGTCCTCTGAGGATTACTAAGCAGTCCAAGGCTGTAAGGAAAGAACTCTATTTCAGCGCTGTGGTTAGGTGGCAACATCAATATTTACAAGTGTGGCTCATCATTACAGCAACAGCCACAGAAAGATAACCATCTCCCCCTGAATTTTCTAATCGACTGGGTTCTAGACTTTAATCCCAGTGATCGGAGATCTCTCTGTGTTTTTGCTAATATCCTGAGATGGAAACTTCTGGCAGCCTCACTGTATAAGTTTAGCAAGAAAATGTAACTTGCATTTGTCTTGCTCGTGTAAAAGATATTTATGTACATATATCATATACATGCTTGCCCCCTGTTTCTTTCCTGACCCTTGTACAAAGGAAGATGAAATCTCTTAGAGATACCCGGGCAGGAGTTACCAGGAAAGGAAGTCAGAAATGAGAACTTGAGGTCACCCCCTGTATTTGTCCTTAACATGAGGAAAAGTATTCACCCTCCCTTCACACTCAATACTATTTCTAGAATTTTACATTTTAGATTGCAAAATCCTTAACAGCGAAGATGGCATTCTGCGGTCTAACACTTAATTCAATAAAGGTCCCCTTTCCAAAGGCTGATCCTGACTAGCATATGATTTTTTACACACACTGAGACATTTCTGAGAGTGAAAAGGGGTGTTAATGATGACAGACAGCAGGCATAAATTGATGACTTTGTGATCACTTCGTGCTTAGTTGTGCTTAGAAACTATCCAACTAAAACATTTACTATCTTAATATTTTACCTAAAAATATTCTCCTTGGAAAACCTTTTACATAAACTATGTTTGTGCTTATTCTATACAAAAAAAGACTGCCTTGGCCCCCAGGACAAGTTGGTATCTGCCTCCGTGGAGGTGGGTGGAATATCTTCTCTCTCTCCCTCTCCCCATCCCTTCCTCCCTCTCTGGTCTATTAGTCCTGTGAGCTCTTTCTTTAAGGAGGGTCTCTCTGGGGGCTACATTTCTTCTAAAGACTTCTTCCTCTCACTCCCTTCTGGGCACACTCTACACAGCTATGCTTATCTTCTCTCTGGAACTGCTTTAAAACTCTCCTATGTTATTGTCATTTCAAAATAAAGTGTTTTTGCTAATTTTCTATTTTAATTAACACTTAAAATCCATTTTTGCAAGAATGAAAATGACAAACAAATTATTCAAATCATGTCCCCTAAAAAGTAAAAATTTGCCTTTGTTTGTTAAGATGAATATAGAAATAGAGACAGAGACGGTCTGTCCAATAAGTAGTTCTGGTTGCTGGAGACAAGAAGCAGATGGCTGGGGCTTCCCTGATGGTGCAGTGGTTAAGAATATACCTGCCAATGCAGGGGACATGGGTTCGAGCCCTGGTCCAGGAAGATCCCACATGTCACTAAGCTACTAAACCCATGTGCCACAACTGCTGAGCCTGCACTCTAGAGCCCGGAAGCCACAACTACCGAAACCCGTGTGCCACAACTACTGAAGCCCATGCACCTAGAGCCCGTGCTCCACAACAAGAGAAGCCACTGCAGTGAGAAGCCCGCACACTGCAACGAAGAGTAGCCCCCGCTCGCCGCAACTAGAGAAAGCCTGCGCGCAGCAACAAAGACGCAACGCAGCCAAAAATAATTAATAAATAAAATACATGTTTATTAAAAAAAAAAGCAAGCAGATGCCTGGGTGATAGATGTATGTAAGTCACATAAGTGCCCACCACCAATTGGGTAATTTCCTATGAACGATCTAGTCAGTGTGTTTACTGGAAAATCCCACTGAAAGGAAATGAGAATTAGGAGTGCACCTGAATACTACGTATTAAAATTCAGACTAAATGAGGAAGTAGAAAGGAAATAATGGGGCAAAGAGGGGGATGAAGAAGAACAAGGACAAAGGCCATGCTTTGTTGTTCTCTGTGCTTGCAATTAACAAAAATAGAATGCTTGTTCTAAAAAGTTGCCTTGATTCTTCAAACTCCACCCTGATCACTTCAGGTGGGAGGTGATATAGATGTATAACAGAAAAGTAAAAAATAAAAGCTTCCTATATTTAAAACAAATAGTGGTTTAAGGTTTTCTTAGCTATATCTTCTCTTTTGCTTGAGCCAGAGACACTTCTACTTTGTTCTCATTTGCCCATTGTTTCAAAATAGAAGGTTTTGACACAACAACTTAAAAAAACAAAATTCCTCCAGAGTCACCAGCTCAGAGATAAAAAGAACTTCATTTAGGTGGTAGCTGAGCTGTGAGCAGCTTGCAAACAGCATCCCAAAAGGAGTCCAGAGTCTGCAAGGCATTTTTAAAAACAGCTCTGGATTTCCCTTAACAGCCAACCCCAATCATCCACAAATATATTTATTACGTGATTTCATCAGTTGTTCCACATGACAACTTGGATTGTTTAAAAAAAATACCTATCAATCGGGTGGGTCACAACATCCCTCTAACCTGGACCCACACTTGGTCTGCTCTTGGCCTCCCTGCCACACTCGGATGCCCCGCCCAAAGCACAGAATGTTCAGTGAGCAGGCCGTCATTATTTCCCTAAGGACCCTGAACACTGGCCTTCTGTTTGGAAGTTCAGTTCCCAAACACTGCCCCCAGAACACTCAACCCACAGTGAAACCCTATTAGTTAATTTGGTCTCCATGAATACACCATACATGGGCCCTTATTTTCTGGTCAAAACAAAGTTCAACAAAAAATAAAGATTTGCAAATGTTTTTCTTATAAATAAAAAGGTGTTACCTAGAAGAACCTCTTGTTTAGAGGCACAGTCAAGAAAAAAACCAACAACAGCAACTTTCTGAGCACTAAAGTACAGTTTTGCATCCAAGCGAGGTGAAAGGTTTGATGTCAGTGCACAGGGGCATTATAATTATAAATTAGCTGATGCCTCCTGAGTCTTGCCCGGCATGCAGACCATTTGGCCTTGTTTGCTTCAATTTACTTGAAGTCATTACTCAGGAAACAGGCTTATGTTCCTCACTTAGCATGTTCTTTTTAAAGCACTGGGGGTGGCTCACTAAAAGAGCCTTTTGTGAAGTAATGAAACTTTTGCTAGCAGTGTGAATTGTACCCTACTAATTGCTAAATTCCTTTTTTAGTGTATAGGATTTCCTCAAAGTGAAATACCATCATTTAGTGATTTGATACAAAGGACATACCATGTTAAATTTCCCTTAAAATCTAATAAATCAAGGAGGGAAGTAAAAAGCCATGACTGAGGCTTTTCCTCCTTATGATGTGAGGGGGAAAATTGCTCCCTCTCTTGTACTCCATTAACCCTTGGCTTGCCAAGATCATCTCATCTCGCAGTAGTCATGTCCAAAAGAATGGCTAAAAGTGCAGTTAGGCTTGCGTTATACCATTAAATAAACTACCATATTTTAAATTAATGTAATTCTCTTCGTCATATTTATCGTGTTGGAAAAAAGCAACCTGAAATTGTGTGAAATATCTCTATGGCTAGTTCAAGCCCTTGTATGGAAATGTCCATAGGTTTGGGGATTGTTTCCCACCTGTAGATCAGCCGAGTGCCACCCACTCCAGCTGAGGTGTATGAGCACATTGGAAGAGCAAAGAGGTTATGAAGGTAATTCTGATCTAGAATTAATGGAATAACCCAAACAACTAACCCACTCTAGACACTCTAGACAGTTTTCTGTTTATGCTATTCTGCTTAGTATAAGTAACAGTGAATGGCCTTAACGGTGTCTCTGTCTGAAACTAGATATGAAGGAAGTGTAACTGGCTGCCGCTTAACACACATGCCCATCTGCAAAGGGACAGGGTTTCTGAATATAGGCCATCATATAAGTGACATTTCATGACAGTGGTGCCTCAAAAGTGGGTTCTTCCTTGCCAAAAAAAAATAAAACCCACTTCCTCAAAGTCTTCCTCCCACTATCCAGTACTGTGTACTCTCCCCCTCCTCTGAAAAGGAAAACAATGCAAATATGACAACTTTCCGAATTTGTTGATGAAACTCTTTTTTGCTTAAGAAAAAAGGAAATATGTGAACATTTCTGAGTGTCTCCAGTATAGAATTTCCCTTTAAGGTCCAAGGCAATATATGTATTGGCTTTTATGGAGAGGGCTTTCTCAAGAGAGAACACACCTAGTTTTGATAAAGAGATCAGCTTTCCCTTAGAAGAACTGGGAGGACTGAAAAACAATCCTTTTGTCTGGAGCCAATACCCTTCACCCAAGTACATTATTATTGTAGTAATCTACTACATAAAAAAAAACAACAACATTTGATCAAAATTAAGTTAGGGGGGTCTGATAAGCCAGAGCCATCACTGCTTGGTTCCATTCTTCACAAGTCCAAGTTTGACCCAAAGTTCTAGGAGATTAATTTAAGATACCTGAATGAAAACACACATCCTTGCTGGTTTTGCAAGCTTTCCAGCTACATAGATCTGAGTTTTTCTCATAGAGTTAAAGGGATCCTTAAAAGTTTACCTAGTCCCATGGAGAAACTGAGGCCAAAAGAGATCAAGCAACTTGCCAGAGGTCTCATCAAAGCAGTAACAAGAACCGGTCCCTCCTGCTTCTTACTCCAGGACTTCTCTCATTCCACCAAATTACCATTATTTAGGTCAGCATTCAATTCATGACCATGACAATATGCACCCACCTTTTATTTTCACAAATATTCTCACCTTCAATAAACTTATATAAAGCATATTTAATAACTAACTAGCATTCAGGGAACTATCATCTTGCAAAAAATTAGTATTTAGTAAATCAAACTACCTAGTTTTCTGACATATTATATCGCTTCAATCAAAACTCTAAATATAAAAGAAATTCAAGCACAAACCCAGAAAAATAAATTAGTGGGGTGGGTCCCATCAGACATGGCAGGCGTCAAAGCAACTGTTCCAAGGGGTGGGTGACAGACCAGCCAATCAAGAGCATCCACTGAGGGGTGAAAAAGCAGTGCAGGAATGGGGCAGAGGTGAGATATTCAGAGCCAGAGACCCACTCCTGTGCTCGGGTTGACTGCCCAGCCTGGGGAGAGCTTGCAACCATCAAAACAGCTCTGCCAAAAGCTAGCAACAAACACGATAATGCCCAAGAACATTGTTGTTTTTTAATGACTTCAAATTACTAGAAATATCTGAAAAGTGTCCCTCTCCAGCCCCTACCCTCAGGTATTACATAATCCACTGTTACATAACCACACTGTGACATTTCAAAAGACTTTTTCTATTTCACCAAAACCTATTTTTTTCCCATTCTCCAAGGTGAATTATGAAAGCATCTTAAGGCACATGACTCAAACATCGAAAGCCATGTTGTAGCTGAAGACAATACCCAAGCCAACTCCTACTATCTCTTCCCCAGCTAGACACAAGCTCATGCACCCATGGACACACACACACACACACACACACACACACACACACACACCATTCCCCAAAATATGTGGAACCTTACACACAACAAAAAAACAAATTGGAAAAAACTGAGGAAGGTGTTTTCTGTTCATCAGTATAGAATCCCTCAGCTAGATTAGACCATGTGAGTGAATTCATTCATCAACAGGGTTGACAGAGCTGTCTTCTTCAGGGAATTAAGTTCTCTTTTTTCTGAAACAGACTTACTGAGCATTAAAGCTAAATACCACACTGGTGCATTCAGAGAAAAAAAAAATAACACCGATTACCAAACATCCAAGGGAATTCTTCAATCCCAAAGCATACCAGCTAGTTAGAGGCACAAAACGACTGTCTGGCATTCTGTGGTTTCTTTCCATACAATGGACAGAACACAGAGGCTCTTGAGGAAGGTCAGTTCCCAAAGGAAACTCACGGTTCAACCCTCTCATTTTACAGGTGAGGAAACAGGTACATAGAGAGATGAGAGGTCCTGGCTCAGGTTGTTCT
Organism: Mesoplodon mirus; assembly: GCF_964341445.2. Lineage (NCBI taxonomy): Eukaryota > Metazoa > Chordata > Mammalia > Artiodactyla > Ziphiidae > Mesoplodon > Mesoplodon mirus. The sequence continues at coordinate 53,549,301 of NC_138987.1, read as the reverse complement.
CCTTTTAATCACTCTATTTGAGACACAAATCAAGGTGAAAGACAACTGAACTGGAATCTTCATAGTAATGATACAATCTTAGAGGCATTACAATATTTTCCCAACTTTATCAATGTGCACTCCATTGACTGTGAATAATTACCCTGGAAAAGACATCCCTTGATCATACCACAATGTTTGTAATACCTGCTCCTTCCAAACTCTGGATTGTAAGTGTCCCTACTGTGTGCTCTTAACCCCCTCTGCTTTTCCTATGATGGCTCTTATCCAACTGCATTTTAATTACCTGCATCTGAATTCCCATTAGACCATAAGCTCCATGAGGGCAGGAAACTGTCTCATTCACTACTGTATCCTCGGACCTAGTGCTGTACCAGTTCAATTAAGTTCATTCATTCATTCAACAAGTATTTATTGAGGGCCTACTATGTACCCACCTCTATTCTGTGTGCTAGATACAGCATGGAACAAAAAAGGTCAACCCCAGACCTCATGGAAATTACATTGTAGTGGAGACATGTAAGATGTCATTCAGTTGCCTGTCCCCCCTAACCCAGGCAGCACATCCTCTCCCAGTTTCTATGTGTATTGGCTTCCAGCTCCCAGCTGCCTTCACTCCCAAAAGAACCAACCTCAGTTGAGGGGCACTGACTCAGCTGGAAAGTCACAGTGCCCTCTCCTGGTCTACAGCCAACAACTGACTGATAGAGTCAAAGGGCCAGCTCCTTGTCTCCAGGTGTATTTTATGGACCAAAATATTCCTTGCCAAGACAAGACTTTCCTTGAAACCACATCCTTGCCTGGCTGCTTCCCCCCTCCCTTAAAAGTTTTTCCTGAAGATTCCCTCAATATGTATTTGAATCCTTCCTTCCACTTCTGCTTTTAGGAAACCCAACCTAACACAGAAGAGAAGACAATAATAAACAATTAAACATGTATATGTATACCATGTCAGATGGTGATTACTGTTTTGGAGACTAATACAACAAGGGAAAGAGGAAGGGTATACTGGGAGACGTGAGAGTCCCATTTTGGATGAAATGGTTAGAGAAAGCTTCTCCAATACGTATGACATTGGCAGTGACCTAAAGGGAATAACAGTGTGAGAAGTGTGGCAGTCTGGGGATGAATGTTCCAGGCAGAGGGAACCTCACACACTGAGGTGCAAGTGTGTGTGTCATGATTGCAGAGCAAGGAGGAGGTGGGAATAGGGCAGCCGGGTGAGGATGGTGGGAACGAAGTCATAAGCAGATGGTTGGATCTTGGGATTAATCAAGAGGATTGTAAAAGGGCTTCCTTCTTCCCACTGCAAACTAGTACCAGCACACTGAACTGAGAGCCAGACCTGCATATGAAAACCATCACCTCACAAGACTGAGTCTGTTGTAGAGATGTTATGGATGGAAAAGTATATATGTGACCGTGAGGACAGGATTCATATATCTTAGCAGAAGTGGACAAGAAAAAAAAAATGGTAATAGAGTTCTCTGTTCCTTTCTATTTTTTATGAGGATTTTTTCCCTCATCTTTTATACATACCCCTTTTCCACCTGTACTCTGTCCATCCTAATCTGGGATATGATTTCCTTTGTCAATTTTGAATTATTATACTATAAGTCTATACATTAATTTCACTACTCTTGTGATATTAGTGTAAACGATTACACAGCCATATTTATGGGAAGGAACTGAATTGTATACTTTTTTCTTCTCTTTTCTCTTCCCCTCCCTTCGTTCTCCTCCTTTCCTTTCTCTTCCTTTTTCTTCCCCTTTTTCTCTTTCTTCTGTTCTTCTCTGGCACTTGGGAAAACAGTTGCTTTAGTAAACAAATACAGATTAGTGACCTACTTACTCAGTGATGGCCCTTCCCTCTGTCTGTTGCCTGAAGCCAGTCTAGACAACAACTACCACTCAATTGGTACAAACAATTATTAATGAAAAGCAAAGTAGAACCTACAGAGTGATGCTCAAAAGATATATATTAGGTACAGTCTGGGGTTGCTTTTCTCATCATCACTTCATGATATGAGCAGACTTATTTTCTATTTCTTTGGGGATAATAGTACTCACACAAAGAGTCAGGTGCCCCTCCTGTGATTCCACAGGGTATGCATAATACTTCTAATAATAACAGTGGCCCAAAAGTCTGATATCTTCTGTGTGTTCAGATCTGTGCCAATCAATTTACATATATATATTATCTCATTGAAACTGTACAACAAACTTGTGAGGTGGTTATTACTATCTCCATTTTACAGATGGAAAAACTGAGGCTTTGAAGTAAATTAACTTCCCCGGGATCACTCATCTAGGAAGTGGCACCTGTGGGAACGCAGCCAAGGTTAAATAAATCCAGAACTGGAGCTCTTGAATTTTACTCTACACTGCCCCCCACTGACACTAATTCATGACTTTTTGCTTCTATTTCCATCTACCCCATCTCCCCACCACTGTTCTCTGAGCTTCCTGAGAGTAGAGACTATTCTAATCATCTTTGACTATCAAGTACAGTGTTAGCGGCCCAGTAAAGTATACTGTCCTCTCTTGGTATCTGCAGGGGATTTGTTCCAGGACCCCAACAAGTACCAAAATCCACAGACGCTCAAGTCCCTTATATAAAATGGCGTAGTAGGGCCGGTCCTCTGTACCTGTGGATTCTGCATCCGCAGATATGGAGGGTCAACTATTCTGTTTTCCCCACCTGACCTCTAAACCAAATGAGGGATAAGACAAAGAGTAAGGTAGATGTAGATAAAAAATATCAGCTTCATTACTGAAAAAGACTAGGCTGGAGGAGGCAGCTCACTGTGTAGGAACAATGGTGTTCCTGATGCCACACTCCAGAGTTAGCCACAGTCATGGCCAGTGCCAGGAAAACCACAAGTGCCCGCTCTAAAATGTAGGGCTTGATTTGCAGCAACATGGATGGACCTAGAGATTATCATACTAAGTCAGTCAGACAGAGAAAGACAAATATCATATGATATTGCTTATATGTGGAATCTAAAAAAAATGATACAAATGAATTTCTTTACAAAATAGAAGCAGACTCACAGACATAGAAAACAAACATGGTTACTGAAGGGGAAAGGGGAGGAGGGATAAAGTAGGAGTTTGGGATTAACAGATACACACAACTGTATATAAAATAGATAATCAACAAGGGTTTACTGTATCATACAAGGAACTATATTCAATATCTTGTAACAACCTATAATGGAAAAGAATCTGGAAAAGAATATATATATATATATATATATATATATATATATATATATATAACTGAATCACTTTGCTGTACACCTGAAACTAACACAACATTGTAAATCAACTATACTCCAATAAAAATAAATAAAATAAAATAAAATGGAAGAGCAGACTGGAATGAGTAGAGAGATTGACGAAGGGCTGATCCACATCCAGCTGACCAGCCCATATCTCAGTAGTATGAGTGGAGCACCTGGAGAGTGACTAACGGAAGTCTTTTCAGGGGAAATAAGAAGCTCAGGCCAAGGAGTTTCAAACTGCCTCCCCTAACCTCAGTACCTGGAACTCATTATTCTTGAATTAGTTAGGCAGGAGACTTGTTGTAAGATCAAAGGATAGCTTTATCATAAGCTGTGCAATGTAACATGCAATTAATCAGCACTCTGAAAGTGGAGAGTCCAAATCCACAGCAGATTTGGGGAGAGTACTCAGGTTTCTTAATTCCTGTATCAAGTGTACGGTCTGCTGGTACAGAGGGCCACCCCCTCTTTTAAGCTTAGGGTTTTCCTGAGGACTGAACTGGGGACATCTTGGCATATCTTCTGGGTCCTAGAGGTGGGGTACACACATAAGTCCCAGCTTTGGGGAGCATCAGTGAACAGAGGAGCCCCGATGAGAACTAGTATACACTCCTGACCAGGAGGCAAGCACAGCTGTGACACTTCATTTAAGGTGGCAGTGACATAGCCTCAGCTCTTAGAGAAGGAGGGGAGCAACAGACAGGACAGGGGTGGAGCATTCCACTGGCTGCCCAAGGTGCTTCACTTTCCCATTAGGAGGCATCAAATCGTGCCCAAGTCTCCCAAAACAGCGTGATGTTTATAGAATCTCAGAATCTGCTGGCTATCATCACATCTATCCCTCTCCCCCGATCATATCATTGAATTCATATGTGTCAATATTTTTACTTTGGAGAAGGGGGAAAAACAGAACCTCTAAGTCAGCCAGCCAAAACAAAATAGCACAGCCAGACACAGAATTTGAGTCTCCTTGGACAGTCTATACTCAAAGAAAATAATCTTTTGCTTAAATTGTCTAAATTGGCTCCTCTAGCTTTAAATTTTGACTTTCCAAATTGCTCTGGCTTTATTGGCCCATGGGAGCTGTTCTCTGCTGCCAAATAAGAAGTGGGGAATGGACACTATCTCAACAACAAAGAGCTGGCACCCTGTCACCAGGAACCCAAGTGTCATGGCCTAACCCAGCCCTTATCACTGGATTTTGTTCAGAGGTCTGAATGAAAGTACCAGCCAAAACTCTTTTATCAACCAGCTATTTACTTCCATGGACATTACTTCAGCAATTTTATACTACCCAAATAGATTTTATCCTAACCATGTAATTAGGATCAAACTAAATTCCAACACAACCCCCCTGCCTTGTACATTAACTCAGTATAAGCCTGTGCTCCCCAGCATGGTCTTGAAAAATTTCTTTAATGGCTTTATCCCTGTCTGTTCTATTCTGGTCTGCACGGAGAAAATCAGTGACCAAAAATCAGAGATTTCACTCATGGCCCCAGCTCTATTGCAAATAACCCAGTGAGGAATCAGTAAAGATCAGACCAAGGATGACTTAGTAAAATCCACTGTCCATGGGAGAGACATCAGAATAGGTCCAGATGAGAGTGACATTTGTTTAGAAGGAGCATGGGTCTATAAAATGTTATCTCTGGAGCTAAGCTGTTCAAACAAAAAGATAAGATCTTGAAATAATGGTTAAATTGATGTAATCTACTGTGAAAGGTTCTAATCCCATCATCCAAAGCCAAGTTAAATCTGGCACGATGGGAATGATGCTATCTCTGCCGGGTCCCATCTAGACAAACACAACCACCTAAAAAATCATTAGGGCCCAAGCCAGTTCTTGACCAGAGATAATCCCTAAAATCATGGGGACAGCAGCAATGCTGTTTCTCCACTCACCATGCAGTAAATTAATAAATGTCAGAAGGTTGTGCATGCAGCCCATGGAGTTAAACTTCACATGCCTGTTAAATTCAGGTAAATAAGGTAACTGATAGCATTCTGATTTAGCATAAAAGAAGAGAGATTAAATTATTTTCCCTGGACAAACTACAGAATGCAAATGATATGATTTTGAAGATACAAAGAAAGAATGATACAAGGGTAAGTCCTAGTTAACGTAAGAAAAACAACATTAGTGATAGAAAATAATTTAATATTTTCACCTCACCAAATTATCCATCTTGACTTTCTCCTTCCCACTGACTCAAGTGTTTTTCCGAGTTACACACTTAACAGAATCACTCAATTGTCAAAATTGTTAGTATTGCACTCATTATCCAGATTAACTACTGATCTTGATAAAGTTTGGTTTGTGATTCTTTCAATCAGTTAACTGTGGAGTGGAAATCAAAATCACAAAACTGAAAAATGTCAGAGAGAGTTGTCTGTTTTCATCAAGAATATTTGCATAAAATTACCTATCATTTGAAATAAAAGCCTATTTTTTACACAAAAAATTTTTAAGTTATTTTAAAAACCCAGCATCTTAGAGTGATACAAAATGATTTCTAAAGTTACCATCAATATTAGTAAAATAAATTAATAAAAATAATAAAAAGAAGTGTCAGTGATATTTGCACAGAAAATGAAATAAAGTTTAGAGAATACTTTTAGGTTTAAGATGAAGGTTTAAGGTTTAAGATGAAGTGTAGGAGACACTATTGGGAAGACACAGGTCTCTGGTACCTTCCCTTGTTTCTTAGTCCCTTCCCTCCATGGAAGACACCCAAAATTGTCTCCTAATAACCAAGATTAGACAAATTATAATACATGTTTTATACTTGTTTGTTTTAAAAACAAAGAGGCCAACAAAGATAAGAATACATACTTATCAGCCATATGTGTGTGGGTTTATTTGTGGACTACCTATTCTTTTCCATTGATCTACGTGTCTGTTTTTGTGCCAGTACCATATTCTTTTGATGACTTTAGCTTTGTAGTGTAGTTTGAAGCCAGGGAGCAAGATTCCTCTGGCTTTGTTCTTTTTTCTAAAGGTAGCTTTGGCTATTCAGGGTCTTTTGTGGTTCCATACAAATTTTAGGATTATTTGTTCTAGTTCTGTGAAAAATGTCACGAGTATTATGATAGAAATTGCATTAAATCTGTAAATTGCTTTGGGTGGTAGGGACATTTTAAAAATATTAATTCTTCCAGTCCATGAACACAGGATATTTTTCCATTTATTTGTATCATCTTCAATTTCCTTCATCAATGTCTTACAGTTTTTAGGGTATAGATCTTTCACCTCCTTGGTTAAGTTTATTTCTAGGTATTTTACTCCTTTTGGTGCTGTTGTAAATGGAATTGTTTTTTTTTTTGCTTCTTCTTTCTGATAGTTTATTATTAGTATATAGAAAAGCTACATATTTCTGTACATTAATTTTGTATCCTGCAAATTTACTGAATTGATTTATTAGTTTTAATAGTTTATGGGTGGAGACTTTAGGGTTTTCTGTATATAGTATCATGTCTTCTGCAAATTGTGACAGTTAATTTATGACAAAGGAGGCAAGAATATACAGTGGGGAAAAGACAGTCTCTTCAAAAAATCATGCTGGGAAAACTGGACAGCTACATGTAAGAGAATGAAACTAGAACATTTTCTCACACAATATACAAAAACAAATTCAGAATGGATTAAAGACTTAAATGTAAGATGGAAAACCATAAAACTCCTAGGAGAAAACATAGACAATACATTCTTTGACGCTGGTCTTAGCAATATTTGTTTTGGATCTGTCTCCTCAGGCAAGGGAAACAAAAGCAAAAATAAACAAATGAGACCTAATCAAGCTTAAAAGCTTTTGCACAGTGAAGGAAACTGTCAACAAAACTAAAAGACAACCTACTGAATGGGAAAAGATATTTGCATAAATATGTCTGATAAGGGATTACTACCCAAAATATATAAAGATCTCATACAACTCAATATCAAAAAAACAAACAGGGGCTTCCCTGGTGGCGCAGTGGTTGGGAGTCCGCTTGCGGATGCAGGGGACACGGGTTCGTGCCCCGGTCCAGGAGGATCCCACATGCCGCAGGGCGGCGGGGCCCATGAGCCATGGCCACTGAGCCTGCGCGTCTGGAGCCTGTGCTCCACAACGGGAGAGGCCATGGCAGTGAGAGACCCAGGTACCGCAAAAAAAAAAAAAAAAAAGAAAGAAAAAAAAGAAAAACAAACTGATTAAAAAAATGGGCTGAAGACTTGGAGAGGCATTCTTCTAAAGAAGATATACAGATGGCCAGCACACACATGAAAAGATGCTCAGCATCACTAATCATCAGGGAAATGCAAATCAAAACCACAATGAGAGATCGCCTCACACCTGTCAAAATGGCTGTCATCAAAAAGACAACAAATAACAAGTGTTGACGAGGGTGTGGAGAAAAGGGACCCTCTTGCGCTGTTGGTGGGAGTGTAAATTGGTGCAGCCATTATGGAAAACAGTATGGAGGTTCCTCGAAAAAAATTTTAAATACAGGTATCATATGATCCAGCAATTCCACTCCTGGATATTTATCCAAAGAAAATGAAACACTAATTAGAAAAGATACATGCATCCCAATGTTCATGGAAGCATTATTTACAATAGCCAAGGTATGTAAGCAACTAAATGTCCATAAACAGATGAATGGATAAAGAAGATGTGGTTTATATATGCAATGGAATATTATTACTCAGCCATAAAAAGAATGAAATTTTACCATTTGCAATAACATGGATGGACCTGGAGGGTATTATGCTTAGTGAAATAAGTTGGACAGATAAAGACAAATACTGTATGTTTTCACTTATATGTGGAATCTAAAAAGTAAAACAAATGAATGAATATAATAAAACAGGAACAGACTCACAAATATAGAGAACAAACTAGGGGTTACCAGTAGGGAGAGGGGTGGGGGAGGGGCAAGATAGAGAGAAGGGATTAATATGTACCAACTACTATGTATCAAATAGGTTACAAGGATATATTGCACAGCACAGGAGATGTAGTCAATACTTTTAATAACTTTAAATGGAGTATAATCTATAAAAATATCAAATCACCATGTTGTACACCTAAAACTAATATAAAATTGTAAGTCATCTATATTAGAGTTAGAAATAATACTAATAAAATAAAGCAGGGGGTGGGAAGAATACTCACTTATCTCTTGCTCCCATCTCAACCCAGAGTAAAAGTTTAACCATCTTTCTTGACACGGAGTCCAGCAATCAGGTGCTTTTCGGCCTCCGAGCTCCACTGAGAATTGCTTCAAAGGCAGAAATGTGCCACTCAGTGCCTTCTTGGTGATATGGATTAAAAGAGCAAGGTTTTAGGAGATTGACATCTGATGAACCAGTTCTCGTGTAAACTGCCTCACGCCTATCAGGGAAATGGACAGAACAAATCCTGGGGACCGCTTTTATGGGAACCAGGATGTCCTGAATTACTTCTGAAGCGTCCCCACTCACGTACCAGGGAGGCAAGACTTCCCCCAAGCCTAATTTGCCTAGCAAAGATGTTTGTCACTTAAGCCTGCTCCCCACAGACCACCCCACTTCTAGAGAACAAAGACCAAAGACATTTGGCTTCAGCCCTGACCACCCTGCATCCCACTTCCTTTCACTAATACGTTACGCTTGCACTGTGTGACCAGTGCCTCTCCGGTTCACAGTACAAACTTTCCCAGGCACAGCAACACCCATCCCCTCCCCTGACTCTCATTTCAAGAGATGCCAGAAGGCCAGCTTTTCTCGGCTTACTTTAACCCCAGCAGATGTGCAGCATCAGTAGGTTGAAAGAGCCAAAGTTGGCTTCTGTAAGCTACCAACGGACACATCCAGTCCTTCCCCAGAGAACGAAGAGAATGAAGGAAATGAACCCATCTTGAAGCTCAGCCCTGGTGGCTGCCTCTCCGTCATTTCACACACAGTGAGTTCTGAGATATGACCATTACCTCTAAGACAGGATGTCTGTGGGAGTCAGGAGACAGCCTCTGGGTGGAAATGAGAAGAAGTGTTTCGAGACCAGCCTCATCGGAGCTGTCCTGCAGTGACTTCACACGGACCCAAAACATCGGCTTCCCCGACTCCAGAACAGATGTCCCTTCCCTCAGCCACACCTGTCGAATCACCATCCTCCCCCTTAACACCCCTCCACACCCCACAACCACACAAAAACCCTCCCTCTGAATGCTCAGCCTCTGTCGCATTTTGTACTGCTCCTGATATTTTAAATATTCAGTTTGCAGTATACACGTGTAATTGTTTAATCCTCCATTCAACAGTGAAAAGGCAGGAGCATGCTTTTTTCCTCCATAGCACCTAGTACTGTGCTCTGCTGCAGTAGGAACTCAAGAACTGAACTGAATAGAAACAAAATGCTTAGCCTGCCACCATTACCAACATGCTGCTAAGATTAATGTTTATGTCTATGATTCTAAAATATTTGAAAGCCTCAAAAAGAAATATTCTAATAGATCTCAGTGAAAGAATTTAGTTGGAATTTGAGCATGTATGCTTTTTTTTAAAGAAAAGATTACTTTGACCAAAAGCCTAGTACTTAAGGCTTTCCTTATGTAGGTCACTGGATGTAAGCAGAAATACATGATGTACTATGATAAGGCAACATTTAAATTATTAATAGCAGTTAATCATGGTAGAACAGAGTGATTGTCTTTTTCTGCCACTGGAGTGTACATGCCCTCCCTCAGAAGGTGGTTATGTAATGTGTCACTGAAATCCTACCTGCCCCACTGCAAAAACTGTCTTTAATGGTACAGAGGCTGCTCAGCAACCTGAAGTATTATAAATGTATCCTTCTATCTTATCCTAAGAATTGCCCAGTCATTTTCACCAGGCTTTCGTTCCAGGGATCCATCCTGCAGCCCAGCATTACAGATAAGAACAGTCAGCAAGCAGGCCAAGCGGCAGGAAACAGATGCTCGAAATTCAAGTTAGAGAATGACACACCAACCCTCCATACCCTGGCTGGCCGCAGTTATCAGAATCACTGAGGTGCCAAAAGAGTTTGTTTCGCATTCATTGCCCAGATTAACTAGTGATGTTGACAGACTTTGGTTTGTGATCCTTTAGTTAACTATGGGATGAAAAATCAAATTCACAAATGAAAAATGTCAGAGTTGCCTGTTTTCTTCCAAAACAAAGAGCTGTAGGCAATTCAGCAGCAAGTGATTCCAATGAGTGGCAGAATCATGCATTGGCTTCTGATGTCCTAGCCTCTCCCACCAGGGTGTCCCACCCACACTTCTTCTGCCCAAGAGTGAGCATCACGGTGCCTCCACGTCTGCCTGGACGTGTGGTGGGGTTAAAAGGGCAGTAGATCCACATTCAGATCTCTTTCCAGCAACACTGACTGTATATGGATGTTGACAAGAAGAAGGTTTCTTAAATATTTTATTTATTTTTTTAAATTAAGGAATGCAAGAACTTCCCTGGTAGCACAGTGGTTAAGAATCTGCCTGCCAATGCAGGGGACAAGGGTTCGAGCCCTGGTCCGGGAAGATCCCACGTGCCGTGGAGCAATTAAACCTGTGCACCACAACTACTGAGCCTGCACTCTGGAGCCCGCGAGCCACAACTACTGAAGCCTGCATGCCTAGAGCCTGTGCTCCACAAGAGAAGCCACCGCAATGAAAAGCCCGTGCACCACAACGAAAAGTAGGCCCTGCTCACCGCAAGTAGAGAAAGCCCGCACACAGCAACGAAGGCCCAACGCAGCCAAAAATAAATAAATAAATTTAAAAAAAGAAAGGAATGCATGAATACATGCTCATTTTAGGCAACTCAAACAATACAGAACAAGGTAAGAAAAAGGGTTGGTCCTCCTTCACTCCCAGCAATTCCACTCTCCTCTCCAGAGATACTCCCAATGGAAATTTTGGTGCATGTTCATTCAGATCTTTTTCCTGTGTGTGTATATAGACACATGTATATAACCATTACATATATATATATATATATATATATATATATATATATATATGCATATATACTCACACACATATATATCCATAATATAAGATCAAAACCAATCTATCTATAAGATCCTTTTGTGAATACTCTTCAGTGATACTGTATTCACTTAACAACATAGAGTTCCCTGTTTTGTGGGAACTGTGTGTATTGCCAGTATTTATGTATTCCCACAGTAAGTTACTTATCTCTAAGCTTCAGTTCAGATCCCGTCTCTATAAAACGAGGATAATGAGTCCACTTTCACAGGATTGTGGAGTGCAACAGTGAGAAGTCATTTGTAGAGCAGGGACTCACAGATTCCCTCCTGGTCAACATCATCCAAAATCCTCTTTTTTTTTTTTTTTTTTTTTCGGTACGCGGGCCTCTCACCGTTGTGGCCTCTCCCGTTGCGGAGCACAGGCTCCGGACGCGCAGGCTCAGTGGCCATGGCTCACGGGCCCCGCCTCTCCGCGGCATGTGGGATCTTCCTGGACCGGGGCACGAACCCGTGTCCCCTGCATCGGCAGGCGGACTCTCAACCACTGCGCCACCAGGGAAGCTCCAAAATCCTCATTTTTATTTGTTGTTTACTCATTTATTTTATGTCTTTGGCCCCTAGAATGTAAGATCTTGAAGGTGGGGTCTGTGTCTTTTTAGCGATGTGTCCCCAGTGCCTGGAACAGAACCGGATGTCATACGAGCACAGTAAATGCTCACTCATCAGCTGGCTCACTGGTTTCTCAGCCATTTTCATCTGTACTGGTCCTGCCCCAAACTGCCAGCTGAGCAGCTGAGCAGGAATCACCAGGTAAAGGAGGTTTGCTAGCCCACTTGGGGCGTGGAGGTGGGCAGTCCCGGACTGCCTCCTAGAAAATAGTACATAAGGCAGAGGCAGCTGCGGCAGATCAGGCAAACATAATGTGAGGGCCAAAGAAATGGGAGACAAGCAGGAGGATGGCATCAGAGCATGGGGTGAATGAGTGTGTTATCAAGAGGGGTGCGTAAAGTTGAGATTCCAGCAGATTCAGCTGATTGTTTTTTGTCTCCTGGGTGGGAGGGGCCTGGGCCCCAAGTATAAGCAGGGTCAAAAGGGGTAGCTCCATCTCGCACCATCAGAAGGCAGCTCCTGGATAAGAGGGTCAAAAGGTACAAACTTCCACTGATAAAATAGTTATACAAACTACTATGTATAAAATAAGCTACAAGGATATTTTGTATAACACAGGGAATATAGTCAATATTTTATAAGTATAAATGAAGTATAACCTTTAAAAATTGTGAATCACTATATTGTACACCTGTAACTTATTTAATATTGTACATTAACTATACTTCAGTTTAAATAAAAGAAAACATAGTCATGGGGATGTAATGTACAACATGGTGACTCTCTCTACATATATATATGTATAGCATATTTGAAAGTTGCTAGAGAATAGACCTTAAGAGTTCCCATCACAAAAAAAGATTTGTAACTATGTGTGGTGACATGTGTTAACTAGACTTGTGGTGATCATTGTGCAATACATACAAATAGCAATCATTATGTTTTACACCTGAAACTAACATAATCTTTTCTGTCAATTATATCTCAGTTTTTTTAAAGGCAGAACCTGGCCTCAGAGGCAGCATGGGAGCTTCCCATGGAGGGAGTCTGGAATCCTGCAGTGCTGGAGCTGGAAGGGTTTTGGGAATATCTAGTCCTGTAAGTCTCAGACTCTTAAGAAGGATCAGAATCCCCTGGGCACTTGGTCAAATGCAAGTAAGTACCTGGGCCCCGGCCATAGAAATTCTAAATTCTGATTCTGCAGGCCTGGGGATTTGGGCCAATCTCTTGACTATACAGATGAAGAAAAGATCCAGGCAGCACACAGCCCCCGGGGAGGGTCAGAGCCGGAGCACATACACAGCGAGGGAGTGGAGAGCTGGTCAGCGGGAGGGTCTGGGGTGCAGCAGGAAGCTGGGAATGCTGCGTCTCCTTCAGTGAGCGGCCGCAGAGCGCACACCGGTGCAGCGGTCCTCCACATCTGGACCCCAGACCACAGCATCAGCATCACCCTGGAACTTGTTAGATAAGCAGTTTCTTGGACCCCACCCCAGATCTACTGATGACAAACTCTGGAAGTGAGAACCAGCAATCTGTTTTAGCAAATCCTCCAGGCGATTCTGTTGCTCCTCAGCATTTGAGAACCTTACAACAGGAGGTAATCAGGTAACCATCTATATGCATTGCCTTTTGGAAAAGTTCAACTTGCTTCTGGATATGGTGTACCTAGTGCTCCAGAAACTCACTGGAAACCTCACTGCCAATACATTGTCAAGGTCATACTCAGGAGAACTTGACAAATGACTCCACTTTCCTATCCAGAGCAACTGATCAGTTCCAACAATTTCCAGAAATCCATTATGTACTGGAAATTGATGATGCGAAGTGTCAACACCAGCTGAGCTGCCTCCCGTGGGAGCTGCTGAGAGACACATTTGCCATCATCATCACAATAACCATCACCATCTTTGTCGTCATTGCCAACATTTACATAACGCTTACTATATACTGGACACTGTTAGTGGGACTTTATAAATATTTATCCACTTAATCTTCCCCCCAACACACAAATTGATCTGCCAAAAATCCCACTCCACCTAAGGGTCAGAGTAGGGTTTTGAACCCAAGCAGATGGCCCCCTGAGCCTCCACTCCTGAACTCTGTGCAAGAGAGGCAGCCTAGGTAGTGCTTAAGAGTACTCAGTCTGGAGCCAGGTCACTGGATTTGTATTTGGCTCTGCTGCTTACTTGCAGCAATCATCTACTAACTGGTCTCCTGATCTCTAGTCTCAGCCTTTCCTGGAAATCCATCCTAGAATAATTATCTTTCATATGCAAATGTACTTTTGTCACCATCTTCCAAATCCTCCCATTTTCTCCTCCCATAAGAAATAGTCTAAGCATAGGATGCTATTCACAAAGAAGTTTCTGCTTACTCATCCTGCTTTATCTTCTACCATTCTTCCCAGGGCACTGAGCCACACCATCAATGTACCACTCCTTCATTAGGCCAGCCTATACTTTCTTGACTGGAATTTCCTACCATCCAGCCCTCCACTCAGGAAATTCCTATAAACTTAGTTTTGGCTAAACCACTGCTTCCTTTAGGAAGTCTTCCCTGGGTTTGCCCCTATTCAAGCTTAAGGCATCATTTTTGTTTCTGCTTCCATTGGCCAAATCCCCATTATGGTGGTTAGTATATTGTGTTGGAATTGCCAGCCTGGAACTCTGGTAGCCTATGAACTTTTGGGAGCTGAAACTGCCATTTCATCATTTTGTGGCAGTCCCAATGCACATCATAGATACAAATAAATATTGGTTAAATGAATGGATGGAGTGCCTAGGAGACAGGTGAGCCCTTTACTTTAGGGAAGGCAAGGGACAAAATTAAAGAGTAACTAGAGAGGGGATTGAATAACAATGAAGTCATCATAGTTGGTGTAAGATAAGACTCTAAGAATCCAGTGTATAAACAGTGCAGCAATCCAAAGCACAGGGCTGAACTGAATATGCATCATTTCCTGGCATGGCATTATTGAGATATCTTCAACTGGGCATCCAGTCTTAGGAATCACTTAGTGGAAAATGCCCCTACCTATCCAAAAATTTCTTGGTACTCTGCACAATACAAGTTTCTGAAAGTCCCAGTAGGATTCTTTCCTCAGTGAAAAGAGGTCTCTTGAAAGGGGTTCTCCTGGTGGAGATTTAGCTCACAGCTGAGTGGATGAGAGGACCCACCTTGAGGATGACCACTCACAAAAGCCACATGGCAGAAGAAGTAGAGGCAATAGCTGGAGTGAAAGATGGGAAACTGATCTGAATACATAAAAAGCCCAGATTTAAGATTTCAACCACCAAACATCTGAGTCGTAACAAAGTAAAAGAAGACTTTTTCTTAAGCCTACATTTTCCTTTTGTTAAGAATAAACTGAAAGTACCAATGATGTATCTAAAGTTTCATTACAGTGGCTTGCTTAGTTTAATGGTATGTCCAATAGTGCTTGCCTTATGGTTACTTGAGTTCAGTCTGTTTGTCTAATATACTAATATGCCACTAATATACATTGCAAAATAAATTGTCATAATATATGTGGTATGATAACATATACAATATATCCACACATATAAAATATATACAAATCTATACATATACATATATGTACACACACATATCAGGAAAGACTAAAATGACAAACTGAAAAAACAAACCTTAATGGCATACTCCTTTAATTAAAATCTTCCTTATTAAAAAGTGTCTGCAATCTTTGAAAAGTAATAGCTATCTCAAAATTGTTTCTGGAGTGAATGTTTCTCCCACAAAATGGAAGAAAATATTTGTAAATGAAGCGACCGACAAGGGATTAATCTCCAAAATATACAAACAGCTCATGCAGCTCAATATTAAAAAAACAAACAACCCAATCAAAAAATGGGCAGAAGACCTAAATAGACATTTCTCCAAAGAAGACATACAGATGGCCAAGAAGCACATGAAAATCTGCTCAACATCACTAATTATTAGAGAAATGCAAATTAAAACTACAGTGAGGTATCACCTCACACCGGTCAGAATGGCCATCATCAAAAAATCTACAAACAATAAATTCTGGAGAGGGTGTGGAGAAAAGGGAACCTTCCTACACTGTCGTTGGGAATGTAAATTGATACAACCACTATGGACAGCAGCATGGAGATGCCTTCCAAATCTAAAAATAGAACTACCATACGATCCAGCAATCCCATTCCTGGGCATATATCTAGAGAAAACCATAATTCAAAAGGACACATGCACCCCAATGTTCATTGCAGCACTATTTACAAAAGCCAGGACATGGAAGCAACCTAAATGTCCATCGACAGATGATTGGATAAAGATGTGGTACATATATACAATGGAAAATTACTCAGCCATAAGAAAGAATGAAATAATGCCATCTGCAGCAACTTAGATGGAACTAGAGATTGTCATACTGAGTGAAGTTAAGTCAGATAGAGAAAGACAGATAATATATGATATTGCTTATATGTAGAATCCAAAAAACTGGTACAAATGAACTGATTTACAAAACAGAAATAGAGTCACAGATGTAGAAGACAAACTTATGGTTACCAAGGGGGAGGGAGGAGGGATAAATTGGGAGATCGGATTGACATATACACGCTACAATATATAAAATAGATTACTAATAAGGACCTCCTGTATAGCACAGGGAACTTACTCAATACTCTGTAATGGCCTATATGGGAAAAGAATCTAGAAAAGAGTGGATATATGTATATGTATAACTGAGTCACTTTGGTGTACAGCAGAAGCTAACACACATTGTAAATCAGCTGTACTCTGATAAAAATTAATTTGAAAAAAAAAAGGAAAGTAACAGCCAGCTCAAAACTGTTTCTGGAGTGAAATTCTCCAGACTTTTGCTTCCAATTACTGTTTAAAGTTTGCCAGATGATCATGGAGAAAATCATTCCCAAGGGAATGATCGAGGACCTTCATATACATTGCTGGAAACTCTAAAAGAGGCTAATTATTAAAATGGAGCGAGCCATAAATTAAAATGTAAGGTGAAACCTTATATCCTTACATTTTTGTAAGCACCAGTGGTATCAAGTAACATGTTGAACCCCTGCCCTCTGGGGTCCTTTTCAGGATGCACGGCCCAGGCCTTCCTGGGCTTGCTCTTTGTTTGGTTAAACATACATATACTTGCAAACACATGATTAAATTAAGAAGACAGCCTATCCTAAGCGCTACAGAATTGGTAAAAACCCAAAACAATGCCTCAAGAAGCTGGATTTGGAATAGACCAAGTATTGAATGGGGAAGACTCTGTGGAAGAAGTAGAGACAGAAAGTGAGGTCTTGAAGGAAGTACAATTTGGAAGGGAGAGGAGCATGACAGGAAAAGAATATGTGGGGGGGAAAGGCACACAGACCAACTTATGTACTCAGAGACTTTGCATGTGCTGTTCCCTCCGCCTGGAATGCTTCCCCTTTGATGTGTGAATGGTTCATCCCTTACTTCTTCAGGTCTTTACTCAAAACCCACCCTCAGTGGGGCCTCCCCTGGCTACTGTATATAAACTTTCAACCCTTGCTACCCACTAAAGTTACATATTACCTTTTTCCACTTTAGATTTTCTCTTTGGTACTTACCACTATATAATCTACCTTATATTTTAACTATTAATCTTGTTCATTTTTTCTTCCACTAGAATGTAAATTCCACAAAGCAGGGAGTTTTGTCTGTTTGGTTTGCTACTGGATTCCCAGCGCCTAGAACAGTGTCTGGCACAGAGTAAGTACTCAGTAAACATTTGTTGAATAAATAAATAAGTTGTATGGAGGCAAAAGGGGTAGATGAACAGGCTATTATTAAAATACCAAATTGACAGAAATAGAACTTTTACATGAAGGAATCAGGTTCATGAATTTGGGCAGACAGTTTGGAGACAATTGGGGAGAACCTGGAAGTCTGCCAAGGACTCATAAATACAAGGCTCCTGGGAGAATCTGAGGGGTCATCTGGTCCACCTTTCTTATTTCTAGGCAGCCCTATGCCTAAGTCATCCAGGACAAAACAAGCTATTCAGCTTTCTATTTACACAAGTTCCATTGCATGTTTCTCAGAGGCTGAGGCAAACATCACAGAGCTCAAATTTTACAGCCTGGTGGCTCCATTTTCAACCTCAGAGGAGGAAATTTACATCTTTGCAGAGCTGAGCTGCTGAATTCCTTCTCAGTGCTTCAGATGATTGGGCCTGGATATCACTTTCATTCACTCTACTGGAAAAACTGGAGAGGAAATGGTGGTCTAGTTGAATATGAATTTTTTTTTTCTCTTCTAAAGTCAGAGAAGCAGCTCCCTGAAACTTACAAGGGGCCTCTGGTTTGTTGGCACTCACCACTGTGGTTGTGCTTCCCAGCAGAGAACATTCTAAGCAGCCGTGGATGACAAGCATTCATTACCTGTTTGAGCACCAGAGTCAGGGTCCTAAACTCCACCTGCATTCATTTCCAACACCTCTCACCTGTCTACATGGAAAGAGGAGGTAATGCGGCACATGTATACAATGGAATATTACACAGCCATAAAAAGAAACAAAACTGAGTTATTTGTAGTGAGGTGGATGGACCTAGAGACTGTCATACAGAGTGAAGTAAGTCAGAAAGAGAAAGACAAATACCATATGCTAACACATATATATGGAACCTAAGAAAAAAAAGAAATGTCATGAAGAAGCTAGGGGTAAGACGGGAATAAAGACACAGACTTACTAGAGAATGGACTTGAGGATACGGGGAGGGGGAAGGGTAAGCTAGAACAAAGTGAGAGAGTGGCATGGACATATATACACCACCAAACGTAAAATAGATAGCTAGTGGGAAGCAACTGCATAGCACAGGGAGATCAACTCGGTGCTTTGTGTCCACCTAGAGGGGTGGGGTAGGGAGGGTGGGAGGGAGGGAGAAGCAAAAGGGAGGGGATATGGGGATATATGTGTATGTATAGCTGATTCATTTTGTCATACAGCAGCAACTAACACACCATTGTAAAGCAATACTCCAGTAAAGATGTTAAAAAAAAAGAAAAGAATAGTGGGTCGTGAAAAAAAAAAAAAGAAGATATGAGACATGATATACATCAAATGTTCTATATGGAGGGGAACTGGATTTCTAGCTTGCTGCCACTCCACACCGAACGCCACTTGCATATAGGGCATTCATGGGTGCAGGTGTCCACTGGCAAAGTAAGTCCCAACCTGCTCCCCAACAGGGAGCATGCAATCTAAAAAAGAAAGGTAGAGGGCTTCCCCAGTGGCGCAGTGGTTGAGAGTCCGCCTGCCGATGCAGGGGACACAGGTTCGTGCCCCGGTCCAGGAAGATCCCACATGCCGCGGAGTGGCTGGGCCCGTGAGCCATGGCCGCTGAGCCTGCGCGTCCGGAGCCTGTGCTCCGCAACGGGAGAGGCCACAACAGTGAGAGGCCCGTGTACCAGAAAAAAAAAAAAAAAAGAAAGAAAGGTAGAACAAAGGGAAATGACATGAGAAAGAAGTGGTAGAGCAGAAACTGGGAGACATCGTCACTACAATCGCACAAAGTAGGCATTCAGTAGCTACTTGATGAGTTCAATTATTTTCTGAAAGCTTCATTTGTTTTAAGGAACATTTACTCCCGTTTAGCTGGTTTAAATGAGTCTTAACATAACTGACAATAAGCTATTGCACCAACTAGCAAAAACAAACTCCTGGCTTCATGCCCTGATGGATGAGACGAAAAAACAGCATTCCTAATTAACATTTGAAATTCCCGAGTGAAATATTGAACAAATTGTAATAAAAACCATTAAAAGAATTCAAATACTTACAATCAATTTAACTATTTTCTTGACCCCCTCTTTTAAATCAGGAGATAATACCTCTCCATTTTTAAAAGTATTTTTTCTTGCATTTCTCACTCTGTACCCAATATGCAATACTTGCTTTTCTGATATAAACATTATATAGCTCATACTGACTTTAGACCAGGAAAGTAATAGATAATATTCACCAATTTGGCAAAAAAAAACAAAAACGAAACAAAACTGAAAACATTCATGGAGCTAAAATAGACAGTATAACACACTCATCATGCGTCTGTTTTATTTGGAGCTTAGCAATGGGCATATGCTTTAGGTTTTCTTGTAATGCTTTGTGGGTGAGGGTACTTATCATCAACTACCCACTTCCAACAACTACTTCCATTTTTCAAATTAAGCTTGTTAATAAGTGTGGTGATATATATATATATGTTACTTACAATGCATTTTCCTATTTTGAAGAAGTGACTTGTGTCTCTTTGGAATTTGAAGTACTGATTTGAAACAAATAAAAATTTAACTCTCATTTTACTTTCCTCCTTAGATGTATTTTTATTCTTCAGTTTACCATTATACTTTGCACAGTCAAAAGCTACAGATTTTGCTGACATCTTAACATTCTTGAAAATTGTCCTAATTTCCTTAGGACCCATAATTTCAAATTTGATTGTGTTAAGACCTTTCTGGAAGGGGAAGGAAGAAAATGAATATTCATCAAACACCTTCTCTGTGCCTTCTTCTTTGTGTCTTGGGTGTTTTATATGTCAATTCATTTCAGTGTAAGTAATATTATCCTTATTTTACCTTTGAGGAAACTGAGACTTAGTAACTGGTCCATGGTCACACTGCTAGAAATAGCAGAGCCAGAATTGAATCCAGGTCTGTTGAATTCCAAGGCATGGGCTCTTGTCCATATTGTAGGGAGACAGGATTTTGCAACAACTGGATGGAGCCTCAGAGATCACTTAATCCAACAGGGCAAACCCTCCCTCCCTCTCCATCTGCCTTCACCTCTGCCAAATACACACATTTCACAGACAAGAACATTGAAATTCAGATAATTTAATGCTTTGCCAAGCCACAAGTTATGCAAGTGGTGAATGTACTTGTACAAAGTGATATTTAACAGTTGTAGAGATGCAAAATTATTGATTTTTACATCCTCCCCAAACTCATCTTTTTAAACTTAATTTTATTAAAATATAATTCATATTCAGGAGACTTCATCCATTTAAGGTATACAAATTGATAAGCTTTGACAGATGTATACACTTTCAAAACCATCCCAGCAATCAAGATACAGAACATTTCCACCTGCCCCCAAAGGTTCCTTGTGCTGCCTTGTCGGCTGTTCTTCCCCGGACCCACAGCCCAAGGCAAAACTGATCTGCTTTCGTCACTATTAGTTTCCATTTCCTAGAATCTTATGCAATTGGATTCATACAGTGTGTACCCCTTTGTGTCTGGATTCTTTCCCTTTGCATAATGATTTTGAGATTCATCCATGTTGTTTTGTGTATTTCGTGTAGTTTGCTCCTTTGTGTCGCTGAATTATACTCCATGGTATGGATGTGCCACATTTTGTTTCTCTGTTACATGTTGATAGATATTTGGGTTATTTCCAGTTCTTATAGCTATTGTGAATAAAGTTGCTGTGAACACATGTGTACAAACATTTATGTTGTCATCTGTTTGTTTTTCTTGGGTAGCCATAGTGGGATGCCTAGACCATATGTTATGTGCATGTTTCACTTTTTAAGAAACTGACAGACTTCCAAAGTGGTTATACTATTTCACATTCCCACCAGCAATGTTATGTCCCAGTGTCTTCACACCCTTGCAAACATTTAGTCAAAATGTCCAGTCTTTTTAATTTTACCCTTGGTGTATACTGGTGTTCACATGCATTTCCCTGATGACCAGTGATGTTAAACATCCTTTCATGTGCTTATTAGACATTATAATATCCTCTTTTTTAAGGTGTCTGTTGAATTCTTTTACTTATATTTTATAGAGTTTTTGCTTACTATAGAGTTTGTGTTCTCTGTATATTCTGTACACAAATTCTGCGTAAGCTGCATGTTGTGGTAGTTTTAAAGCTAGTCCAAAAATTCTTAGACACTCCTCCTGTTAAGAGATGGAGCTTCGTTCAACTTCCCTTGAGGGTGGGCTGCATGTAGGGACTCACTTTTAGCAAATAGAATATGACAGAGTTATGAGATATCACTTTGGAAAGCAGGTCATAAAAAGACTGTAGCTGCTGTTTTGGTGTGCTCTCCCCCTCTCTCTCGAGCTACTCATTCTAGGAAAAGCCAGATCTGTGTCCTGAGGACTGATAAACAGCCTATGGAGGGTCTCAAGTGACTAGGAACCGAGAAGTCTTGGTGGATCTTCTGCCAACAGCCATATAAGTAGGCTTGGAAGTGAACTTTTCTCCAGTCAAGTCTGGAGATGACTGTAACCCCAGCCAACAGCTTAGCTGCACCCTCCCAGATTCTCGGCCACAGGAAACTGATAATAAGTGTTTGTCCTTTAAAGATGCTAAGTTTTGGAGTAATTCGTTATGCAACAATAGATAACTAACATATATGCAAAAAATTTTCTCCCACTCTATGGCTTGCCTTTACATTTTCCTCAGGGTGTCGTCTGAAGAGCAAAAGCTTTTAATTTTGATAGCCTGATTTATTATTTTTTCTTAATAGTTCATGATTTTCATGTCTATCTAAGAACTCTGCCTACCTCAAGGACATAAAGATTTCTTTTCCTATATTTTCTTCTAGAATTTAGGTTTGTAATCCATTTTACATATGGTGTGAGGTAAGAATCAAGGTTCATTTTTTCTTCTTATAAATCTACAATCTCTCCATCACCATTCATTGAAAATAACTTTTTTCTCATTGAATTGCTATTTTTGTTTAAAAAAATCAACAGATCTTAAATATATGGGCCTATTTCTGAACTTTTCTGTTTCATTGATCTATATGTCCACCTTTTCACTAATACCACACTGTCTTGATTACTGTAGCTTTATTAGGTCTTGAAATTTGGTAGTATGGGACCTCCAACTTTGTTCTTCATTTTTAAAATTGCTTCGGTCATTTGCATTTTCATATACATTTTAGAATCAGGTTCTCAATTTCTACCAATACAGGCTGCTGAGATTTTGATAAAGAATGTATTAAATCTACAGATCAATTTAGGGAGAATTGAGCTCTTAAAAATATTGTCTTGGGGCTTCCCTGGTGGCGCAGTGGTTGAGAGTCCGCCTGCCAATGCAGGGGACACGGGTTCATGCCCCGGTCCGGGAAGATCCCACATGCCGTGGAGCGGCTGGGCCCGTGAGCCATGGCCGCTGAGCCTGCGCATCCGAAGCCTGTGCTCCACAACGGGAGAGGCCACAACAGTGAGAGGCCCGCGTACCACACACACACACAAATATATATATATATATATATATATATATATATATATATATATATATATATAGTCTTGGCTGTGAATTTTTTACAATATCCGTGAGTCTGAGGGATATATTACTGATAAGAAAAATCAGAATTACAGGACATTTCCTGCCTTTTTCTGAATTTAGTTTTGCTAGCTTAAATTCAAGTCTCAACTACAAGACTTGGCTATGCCTCAGTTTCCTAATCTATAAGACAGAAAAGGATACTTATCTCTGACCATTGCAACTGGAGGTATACAGGGGTAGAGTAGGAAAGTGGAATTCAAGAAGTGTAGTATTATTTGACTCTAAGAATTTGGGGAGGATAAATGTTTTCCTAGAATAATTTTGAAAAAGAGTTCTTTAAGAATGTATCTTAACTAGAAAGTAGATTTGTTTTGTTTTGATTTCATTTTCTGGTGACCTGCAAATGAGTTACACAAGCAACTAATAATTTGTGCAAATCTGATAAGGCATTGTTTCATTCATTCATTCAACAAATATTTACTGTGTCCCAAGCCTGAATTAAATTAGGCACTGGGTACACAGTGTGTATGTGTGTGTGTGTGTATTCTTGGTGCACATAAGTGTACCTATAATTGTGTATGTGTTTATCTGTGTCTGTATGTATGTTTAGATGAAAACTACCATAATTACTCTTGTCCTTCCTGCATCTTTTGAGCTAAGATAGAAATTGTGTATCATGGATTATTTCAACGAGTTCTCAGTTTATTTTGTCTCTGATATTGTTGCAAAAGCATAAGTTCTCTGGCCCTTGCTCTGAAGTGTGAAGAAGGAGAAGATGGAAACTGAGGTAAGAGGTAATGACAGAGTAATGACCTTACCCTGTGACAGAGCTGAGGCTACCGGCATCCCACATTACAGAGAAAATACAGCCACCAGCAAGTATTTACTGCGTGCTTAGGAGGTGCCTGGACTTGAATCTACTGGAGGCTCTTAAATATACTGGAGGCTCTTCATTGCAGTGCACAGGCTTCTCTCTAGTTGTGGCGCACGGGCTCAGTAGTTATAGTGCTTGGGCATAGTTGCCCCCTGGCATGTGGGATCTTAGTTCCCCAGCCAGGGATCAAACCCACGTCCCCTGCACTGGAAGGCAGATTCTCAACCACTGGACCACCAGGGAAGTCCCACATAAATATACCTTAAAAACCACCAAGTGATATAAAAATGCCATAAAGATGTTTTCACTGACATTTCCAATTTATTATGAATGCGTGTTAAATGTCCAAAGATGATTAAGACAAAAAATCAACAGGACATCCTCTAAGAGTTTATAGCATAGATTTAAAATTTTTGTTTTATTTAAGCATCATACTTCATATCCTATCATTTCCATGGTTTTTGTTTTTGTTTCTGTTTTTGTTTTTTGTGGTATGCGGGGCTCTCACTGTTGTGGCCTCTCCCATTGTGGAGCACAGGCTCCAGAAGCACAGGCTCAGCGGCCATGGCTCACGGGCCCAGCCGCTCCGCGGCATGTGGGATCCTCCCAGACCAGGGCACGAACCCGCGTCCCCTGCATCGGCATGCGGACTCTCAACCACTGCGCCACCAGGGAAGCCCCCTCCATGGTATTTTTAAAAGATCTACCCTGATGCTCTCTTAAAAACAAATAAACCCACAAGTAAATATCTTACTTTGGCTTCACCTTAACCCTTTTCTAAAAAAGTAATCTGCAGAATTCCCTGGCAATCCAGTGGTTAGGACTCCGTGCTTTCATTTCTGAGGGTGTGGGTTCAATCCCTGGTTGGGGAACTAAGATGCTGCAAGCCATGTTGTGCATGCCAAAAAAAAAAAAGTAATCTGCACCCACACAACCAGTTCAATTCTCACTCTCTCCATGAGACCTTCCCTGACTTTAGCCCATGAAGAATGCCCTGCCCTGTGGTTCCATAGCCACAGGGACAAGTGTGTGCTGTGCTCTTTTACTCTGGTCTCTATTCTTTCTGGTGATGTGTCTATTCTGCCTCTGGTCTCTATTTGTTCTGGTTATGTGTATATTCAATTATTTCATTGAACAATCCAAAGTATCACCCATGGTTATTTTACAATTCATCATAGAACCTAAGCCATACCTGCCATATATGTTTGTTAAACGCTTAAACTGAAATAGCATGAGGTGGTGTGTGGGGTAAAGAACAAATGGCTCAGAATTTAGAAAATTCAGGCTCTAGCTCAGATCGGCCACTAGCAGGTGGCACTGAGTAATTCACTTCATGTCCCTGAGCCTTCCTCATCTATAAATGCATAAGTTGGACTAAGTCCAGTCTCTTCCAGTCAATTCTATGAAAATCAAGTTTGCATCTATAGATTCCTTCCAGCAATTACCTTCAAAATCTCTCCCTAAAAAGTTCACAACATCTCAGGTCTGTTGACCAGGAGCACCAGTTTTGAGGTTCTACAGGCAGAAATACCAGCTAAAATCTTACCGCTGAACAAGTTTGGTGAGGCAACTATCGCTGACCTGGGAAGTGGCCAGTGCAACCTGTACCACTGACACTGCCGTATCTGCCACCACACTGCCCCAGAAAATTGGGGCACCTTCTGCCACAATCCTCTGTAAAAATTCCCTTTTGACCTGCACCTCTAGGGCAGGTGCCTATACCCTAGTTGCAAGGGAGGCTGGGAGAGCAAGTAGGTGGCATTATATTGTGAAAGAATTCCTTAAACATAGGAGGGAGAGTCCACGTGCTGGACAGCCAAAAATAATGACAAACATCCACTTTAAATATTATATCTCCACTATTATAATCCCTATTTTTCACATCAGGAAATGTAGACTTAGCAAGGTTAACTGACTTGCCCAAGGTCACAGAGACGGCAAACAGCTAAGTCAGTCTGTCTGATGCCAATAACTCTCTGCTTCCCTCAGGTTAAATAGCTTCCACTGAATGGAGACTTCAGGGACAGGTGAATTTGTACAGGTGAGAATGTAGGTTTCATTCATCTTCATCATCCTCATTATTGTCATCACCATTAGCATGATATTTGAAGATAGAATCTACAAAGTTGTGACTCAGTCATCAATCTATCCACAACCCCCCAAGTCACCAGGATGTACCTGTTGATATCAATAGAAAGGAAGACATATTTTGATTAAAACATTTACAAAGTAGTTCCCATAGACAGAAATGAAAATAAACATCTCTGATCAGGGGCAAAGTCATATCTCGTAAGGAGCCAAAGTTCAACACAAGGCCAATGTTGTAAGTACTTTTTTTGTCTCCTAAAGCAGCTACCATTTTGCACCTAAACTCAGTAACAACAAATTTCCAAACTGCAAACTGTCTCCCTGCACCTGTTTTCATTGCAATTATGAAAGAGGAAAGCTGCTGGTCCTCTGATAATAACTCAGCCCAGTTGAGAGAACACTGCACACTTAAAGAGTAGAAAAGAAAAAAGGAGATTAGTCCCCTTCCCCCTCTACACACACTCTCAAACTGCATTTTCCCAGAGCATAAGCGCGTTGCTATACAGTCAATTCATGGCTGTATGGGGAAAGGGAGGAGAGAGAGAAGGGCAGAATGGATAAATTAAATCTATGTGTAGCCCCCAAACCACATCCTACGGTTATAAACATCAGCCTCTTTTACCATGACCCCCCAGGCTAGAATTGAAAACAAGAAACAAAATCTTTAATAGGGGTTGCTTTCCCTGCCCTCCCTCCAGCCCTGGCCACCATTCCTCTTCAGTAGAGGAGGTAATAAGCAGATAAAAGATCCAAAAGCCAGCACAAGGGGAATGGCAGGGAGACTCTGATGGCTGAGTCAATCCAGGGAAACAGCTACTCACTTCTGAAGGAACCAAGGATCAGCTACCCTCTTGCTCCCCAAGCAGCAACCTTCATGTGGTTATATGCAAATCCTGAGCTTTGATCTATTTCTAGAAAGTTCTGATGTCCCTAAAACCACATGTATAATCTATTCCACCTCACTGGAGAAAGCACGTGAAATAAGTGTGATCATTGTCCTTTGTCATATGATTCTAGTTTAAACACACTCTTTCCAGTTTCCTACTCCAACCCTAACTATTCATTGCACTGATCATAATAATTCACCTAAAATGAGCAATAAAAGGAGCAGATCCAGGACTTCACCAAAGCTTAGGCCTGCTAGCAATCTACTTTTACTCCATGCCTTTGCCATTGCGAATAAGGCCTCTTGGTCCATCAGAGCTGCACTCCTTGGAGACAGAAAGCAAAAACAACAGACAAAAAGAATGGATTCCCAGAGCAGTCATTTCTCCAACTGCCCTATACTGAAAATTCCCTACTCTTGGTGAGAAGGAGCCCACCAAGAGACTACTTAAAGTTCAGACACCGAGGGAATTCTGAGAGAAACTTTCATATCCTGAATGATTAAGAATGGTGTCTTTTTTAAAAATGAACTATAGTTGATTTACAATGTTGTGTTAGTTTCAGGTATACAGCAAAGTGATTCACTTATACATATATATATACATATTGTTTTTCAGATTCTTTCCCATTATGGTTTATTACAGGATATTGAATATAGTTCCCTGTGCTATACAGCAGGACCTTTTTCTTTATCTATTTTTTATATAGTAGTGTGTATCCGCTAACCCCAAACTCTTAATTTATCTGTCTCCTACCTCCTTTCGCCTTTGGTAACCATAAGTTTCTTTTCTATGTCTGTGAGTCTGTTTCTGTTTCATAAATAAGTTCATTTGTGTTATTTTTTGGATTAAGAATGGTGTCTTTTAAAACAAACAATAATTGTTATACTTGTAGACTCTTCAATTGCCAACCATGCCAACATTATTTTTGATAATCAATGGATTATCAAAACAGGAGGAACATTTGTAGTGATTTTAAAGTAGTGGAATAAATTTTAGAAAGTTCTGTTGCTCTCGTTTGTAGCCTGGATTGCCCTAATATATCTCACACATCCAAGGGTTAAAATACTATGAGCAATATAATGAATGGACCCAGTAATGAATCAACAAAAGAATTTTGAGGCCTGCCTTGGGTTCGTCACTCTGAGAAGATGAGCTAAATTTGGGAATGTAGAAGGACTGTCATGATAGAAGAGTAAGAATTGCCCCAGATCACACAGCCAGGTCAAGAACTTGGTCCTCTGACTGTACTCAGAGCACTTTCCCCTCCACTGTTTGAACTTCATGCTTAAAGAACAGACACATCTATTCGATGAGGGAAAAAAATTGTTATGAGATAGCATCATTAACTGAAAACAACCCACGTAGATTGAGGATTGTACATGATGAAGCTCCATCTTTACTGCTCTTGCCCCAATTTTTTTAAAAAATAAATTTATTTATTTATTTATTTAATCTTTGGCTGTGTTGAGTCCTCGTCCCTGTGCACAGGCTTTCCCTAGTTGTGGCGAGCGGAGGTCACTCCTCGCTGCGGTGTGTGGGCTTCCCATTGCAGTGGCTTCTCCTGTTGCAGAGCACCGGCTCCAGGCGCACGGGCCCAGCTGCTCCACGGCATGTGGGATCCCCCCGGACCAGGGCTCAAACCCGTGTCCCCTGCCTTGACAGGTGGACTCTGAACCACTGCGCCACCAGGAAAGCCCCCCAGATATTTTTTAATTATTTTATTCTATTTGTTTAAACTGAAAACAAAAACAAACAACCATTCCTCCTAACCCCACTTTCCACCTCTGGCAACCATCAATTTGTTCTTTATATAGATGAGCTTGGTTTTCAAGATTTTTTTTTTTGGATTCCACATGTAAGAGAGATCATACAGTATTTATATTTCTCTGTCTGACTCATTTCACATAGCAAAATGATCTTGAGGTCCATCCATGTGGTCGCAAATGGCAAGATTTCATTCTTTTTTATGGTTGAATAATATTCCATTGTGTACCTTTATCCATTCATCCATCAATGGACACTTAGGTTGTTTCCATATCTCGGCTATTATAAATAATGCTGCAATGAGGATGGGGTGTATATATCTTTTTGAGATAGTGTTTTCTTTTCTTTTCTTTTCTTTTTTGGATAAATAACCAGAAGTGGAAAGGCTGGATCATATGGTAGTTCTAGTTTTAATTTTTGAGAAAACTCTATACTGTTTTCCACAGTGGCTACACCAATTTACATTCCAACCAACAGTGCACGAGTGTTCCCATTTCTATACATCCTCACCAACATTTGTTATTTGTTGTCTTTTTGAAAATAGCCATTCTAATAGGTGTGAGGTGGTGTCTCACTGTGGTTTGAATTTGCATTTTCCTGATGGTTAATGACGTAGAGCATATTTTCATGTATCTGTTGGCTATCTGTATGTCTTCTTTAGAAATGTCTATTCAGATCTTCTACCCATTTTTGTGAGGGACTTCCCTGGTGGCACAGTGGTTGGGACTCTGTTCTCCCAATGCAGAGGGCCCGGGTTCAATCCCTGGTCCCACATGCATGCAGCTAGGAGTTCCCATGCCATAACTGGATGGCCCGCATGCCACAGCTGGGGAGCCACAACTAAGGAGCCCACGAGCTGCAACTAAGGAGACTGCCTGCCACAACTAAGACCCAGCACAACCAAATAAATAAGTAAATTGTTTTTAAAAAGTGGTGAGAGTAGGCATCCTTGCCTTGCTCCTGATCTTAGAGGAAAAGCTTTCAGCTTTTTATCATTGAGTATGATATTGGCTATAGATTTGTCATATATGGCCTTTGTTATGTTGAAGTACATTCCCTCTATACCCACTTTGTTGAGAGTTTTTTTCATAAGTGGATGTTGAATTTTGTCAAGTGCTTTTTCTGCAACTGTTGAAGTGATTACATGGTTTTTATCCTTCATTTTGTTAATGTGGTGTATCACACTGACAGATCTACAAATGTTGAACCATCTTTGGATCCCTGGAATAAATCCCAGTTGATCATGGTGTATGATCCATTAATGTATTGTTGAATTTGATTTGCTCATATTTTGTTAAGGATTTTTTTTAACCTATGTTCAGCAGGGATATTGGCCAATTCTTGTGGCAGGCAGCCTTGTCTGGTTTTGGTATCAGGATAATACTGGACTTGTAAAATACATTTGAAAGAGTTCCTTCCTCTACTACTTTTTGGAAGAATTTGAGAAAGATTGGTATTAATTCTTCTTTGAATGTTTGGTAGAATTCACCAGCAAAGCCATCAGGTCCTGGATTTTTGTTGTTGTGAGGCTTTTGGTTACTTATTCAATCTCCTTACTGGTCTGTTGAGATTTTTCTATTTTTTCATGATTAAGTATTGATAGGTTATATGTTTATAGAAATTTATCCATTTCCTCTAGGTTGTTCAATTTGTTGGGGTATAACTGTTCATAGAAGTCTCTTATGAACCTTTGTATTTCTGTGGTATCAGTTGTATATATCTGCTCTTTAATTTCTGATTTTATTTGAGTCCTGTCTACTTTTCCTGGGGAGTCTCGCTAAAGTTTGTCATTTTTGTTTATCTTTTCAAAGAATCAGCTATTAGCTTCATTGATCCTTTCTATTGTCTTTTTAGTCTCTACTTCATTTATTTCTACTCTAATCTTTGTTATATCTTTCCTTTTACTAACTTTGGGTTTTGTTTATTCTTTTTGTATTTCCTTGAGGTGGAAAGTTGGTTTGTTTATTTCAGATTTTTCATGTTTTTTTTTCCACTTGGGGTATAGTTAATAATATTATATTGGTTTCAAGTGTACAACATAGTGATTCAAAATATTATAGATTATACTTTATTTGAAGTTATTATAAAATATTAGCCAAATCCCTTGTGCTATACCATACATCCTTATAGCCCATTTATTTTCTACATAGTGGTTTCTACCTCTTAATCTCCTATTGCTGTCTTCCCCTCACTCCACCCTCTCCCCACTAGTAACCACTAGTTTGTTCTCTGCATCTGTGAGTCTGTTTCTGTTTTGTTATGTTCATCCAATTGTTTTATTTTTTAGATTCCACATATAAGTGATCACGTAATGTATTTGTCTTTCTCTAACTTATTTCACTAAGCATAATATCCTCCAGGTCAATCCAGCATGTTGCAAATGACAAAATTTCATTCTTTTATGGCTGCGTAGTATTCCATTGTATATATAGACCACATCTTCTTTCCCTTTTCAGCTGTTGACAGACACTTATGTTGCTTCTATGTCTTGGCTATTGTAAATAGAGCTGCTGTGAACATTGGGGAGCATGTATCTTTTCAACTTAGTGTTTTCATTTTCTTCAGATATATACCCAGGAGTGGAATTGCTGGATCATATTGTAGTTTTATTTTAGTTTTTAAAGGAACTTCTATACCGGTTTCCACAGTGGCTGCACTGTAAATTGGTAAATCCCCACCAAAGGTGTACAAGTGTCCCCTTTCCTCCACATCCTCACCAGCATTTGTTATCTGTGGTCTTTTTGATGATGGCCATTCTGACAAATATGAGGTGAAATAAGAACCATCATGCATTGTTGGTGGGAATGTAAAATGGTACAGCTTCTGTGGAAACAGTTTGGCAATTCCTCAAAAAAGTTAAATGTAGAATTACCATATGACCCTGAAATTCTACTCTTAGGCACATACCCCAAAGAACTGAAAATAGGCACTCAAACTAAACTTGTTCATGCATGTTCATGACATTCACTGTAGCCAAAAGGTGAAAACAACCCAAATGGCCAACAACAGATGAATGGATAAACAAATACAGTGGAATATTATTTGACTATAAAATGAAATGGAGTATTGTTACATGCTACAACTTGAATGAACTTCAAAAACATTAAGTGAAAGAAGCCAGACACAAAGATCACATATTGTGTGATCCCTTTTATATGAAATATCCAGAACAGGCAAATCCAAATAGACAGAAAGCAGGTTGGTAGTTGACAAGAGCTGGAAGGAGAGGGGAAAGGAAAGTGATTACTTTATGAGTATGAGGTGTTATTCTTGGGTGACGAAAAGGTTTTGAAACTAGAGAGAGGTATTTGTTGCACAATATTGTGAATGTACTCATGTCACTTAATTGTATACTTTAAAAAGGTTAATTGTGTATTGTGTTAATTTCACCTCAACAAGAAAAAGTTCACTTGAATTCTAAAAATTAGAGCTTCACCATTATTTGAAAAACTTGAAAAGTTAATTTCCTTTGTCAGTAAAAGGAAAGAAAGAGCTGTTAAAGTCTTTAAATGTAATTTCAACTACTGCAAACTTCTCAGTTGTGTTAAAATTTGCTTTGTATTTTGTATCATATATGTTTGAACAAGGTTTCTCACTGATGCTGGTTCTCAATAATCTTGAATAATAATGAATAATCTTGAATCAATAATCTTGATTATCAGGAGAATGTCTTGGAGGAGCTTCAAGATGGCGGAAGAGTAAGACGCGGAGGTCACCTTCCTCCCCACAAATACATCAGAAATACATCTACATTGTGGGAAGCAGTCAGCCTTGAGAGCAGGCTGCAGACATACCAGGCATGCCACCGCTGCTTGAAGGGACTGTCCCTACTTGTTCCCCTCCTTGTTCCATTCCATGGGAGATAAATCACCAGGGCCCAGAAATTAGAAAGAATGTAAAATGAGACAAGCAAAGTTGTCTCCCCGCTGCACGTGCAGGTTATTTTTGATGATTCTGGGTTTATGGGTTTTCTCCCAGGGAAGTTAACCCTGAGCCGAGACAGTCTGTAGATAATGTAAACCACCATCTGGCAACCTTCCCTTTTCTAGTCTATAGAATCTGCAACTGTAGCACAATAAAATTTGCCTTGCAACCATCAGTTGTCTTGGTCCTTCTGACCCCATTCGTCGGTGTTATTTCAGTTCCTTACCCCTTCCCTTCTGACCCTGGGTGGTGAGATCCTCTTTCTCCGGCTGGTCCGCGGCACTACATGAGGAACAGCTCCTACAGAACACCTACTGAACACTGGCAGAAGACCTCAGACCTCCCAAAAGGCAAGAAACCCCCCACGTACCTGGGTAGGGCAAAAGGAAAAAGAAAAAACAGAGACAAAAGAATAGGGATGGGACCTGCACCAGTGGGAGGGAGACATGAAGGAGGAAAGGTTTCCACACACTAGGAAGCCCCTTCGTGGGCGGAGACAGCAGATGGCGGAGGGGGAAAGCTTCGGAGTAGTGGAGGAGAGCACAGCAACAGGGATGCGGAGGGCAAAGTGGAGAGATTCCCACACAGAGGATCGGTGCCGACCAGCACTCACCAGCCCGAGAGGCTTGTCTGCTCACCACCGGGGCGGGCGGGGGCTGGGAGCTGAGGCTCAGGCTTCGGAGGTCGGATCCCAGGGAAAGGACTGGGGTTGGCGGCGTGAACACAGCCTGAAGGGGTTAGTGCACCACGGCTAGCCGGGTGGGAGTCTGGGAAAAAGTCTGGAGCCGCCAAAGAGGCAAGACACTTTTTCTTCCCTCTTTGTTTCCTGGTGCGCGAGGAGAGGGGATTAAGAGCAGTGCTTAAAGGAGCTCCAGAGACGGGCACGAGCCGTGGCTGAAAGCACGGACCCCAGAGACGGGCGTGGGACACTGGGGCTGCTGCTGCCGCCACCAACAAGCCTATGTGCGAGCGCAGGTCACTCTCCACACCTCCCCTCCTGGGAGCCTGTGCAGCCCACCACTTCCAGGGTCCTGGGATCCAGGGACAACTTCCCCGGGAGAGCGCACGGCGCGCCTCAGGCTGGTGCAACGTCACGCTGGCCTCTGCCACCGCAGGCTCGCCCCGCATCCGTACCCCTCCCTCCCCCGGCCTGAGTGAGCCAGAGCCCCCGAATCAGCTGCTCCTTTAACCCTGTCCTGTCTGAGCGAAGAACAGTCACCCTCAGGAGACCTACATGCAGAGGTGGGGCCAAATCCAAAGCTGAACCCCAGGAGCTGTGCAAACAAAGAAGAGAGAGGGAGATTTCTCCCAGCAGCCTCAGGAACACTGGATTAAATCTCCACAATCAACGTGATGTATCCTGCATCTGTGGAATACCTGAATAGACAACAAATTGAGGAGGTGGACTTCGGGAGCAACAATATATATATATTTTCCCCTGTTTCTCTTTTTGTGAGTGTGTATGTGTATGCTTCTGTCTGTGATTTTGTCTGCATAGATTTGCTTTTACCATTTGTCCTAGGGTTCTGTCTGTCCGTTTTCTTTTGTTTTATTTCTTTTAGTATAGTTTTTAGCGCTTGTTATCATTGGTGGATTTGTTTTTTTGGTTTGGTTGCTCTCTTCTTTCTTTTTTAATTACTTTAAAAATACGTTTTAATAATTTTTAATAACATTATTTTATTTCATTTTATTTTATTTTATCTTTTTCATTCATTTTTTCTTTTTGTTCTCCCTTTTATTCTGAGCCATGTGGATGACAGGCTCTTGGTGCTCCACCCTGGCATCAGGGCTGTGCCTCTGTGGCAGGAGAGCCAAGTTCAGGACATTGGTCCACAAGAGACCTCCCCACTCCATGTAATATCAAACGGTGAAAATCTCCCAGAGATTTCCATCTCAACACCAAGACCCAGCTCCACTCAATGACCAGCAAGCTACAGTGCTGGACACCCTATGCCAAACAACTGGCAAGACAGGAACACAACCCCACCCATTAGCATAGAGGCTGCCTAAAATCATAACAAGGTCACAGACACCCCAAAACACACCACCAGATGTGGACCTGCCCAGCAGAAAGACAAGATCCAGCCTCATCCACCAGAACACAGGCACCAGTCCCCTCCACCAGAAAGCCAACACAACCCACTGAACCAAACTTAGCCACTGGGGGCAGACACCAAAAACAATGGGAACTATGAACCTGCAGCCTGCGAAAAGGAGAATGCAAAAACAGTAAGTTAAGCAAAATGAGAAGAAGGAGGAAAAAAAGCAGATGAAGGAGCAAGGTAAAAACCCACCAGACCTAACAAATGAGGAAATAAGCAGTCTACCTGAAAAAGAATTCGGAATAATGATAGTGAAGATGATCCAAAAACTTGGAAATAGAATGAAGAAAATACAAGAAACGTTTAACAAGGACCTAGAAGAATTAAAGAGCAAACAAACAATGATGAACAAACAATAAATGAAATTAAAAATTCTCTAGAAGGGATCAATAGCAGAATAACTGAGGCAGAAGAACGGATAAGTGACCTGGAAGATAAAATAGTGGAAATAACTACTGCAGAGCAGAATAAAGAAAAAAGAATAAAAAAAAAAAAAAAAGAACTGAGGACAGTCTCAGAGACCTCTGGGACAACATTAAACCCACCAACATTTGAATTATAGGGGCCCCAGAAGAAGAAGAAGAAAAGAAAGGGACTGAGGAAATATTTGAAGAGATTAAATTTGAAAACTTACCTAATATGGGAAAGGAAATAGTTAATCAAGTCCAGGAAGCACAGAGAGTCCCATACAGGATAAATCCAAGAAGAAACATGCCAAGACACATATTAATCACACTATCAAAAATTAAATACATTAAAAAATATTAAAAACAGAAAGGGAAAAATGACAAATAACATACAACGGAATCCCCATAAGGTTAACAGCTGATCTTTCAGCAGAAACTTTGCAAGCCAGAAGGGAGTGGCAGGACATATCTAAAGTGATGAAAGGGAAAAAGCTACAACCAAGATTACTCTACCCAGCAAGGATCTCATTCAGATTTGACGGAGAAATTAAAAGCTTTACAGACAAGCCAAAGCTAAGAGAATTCAGCACCACCAAACCAGCTTTACAACAAAGTGCTAAACGAACTTTTCTAGTCAGGAAACACAAGAGAAAGAAAAAGCCTACAATAACAAACCCAAAACAATTAAGAAAATAGTAAAAGGAAAATACATATTGATAATTACCTTAAATGTCAATGGATTAAATGCCCCAACCAAAAGACGTAGACTGGCTGAATGGATACAAAAACAAGACCCGTATATATGCTGTCTACAAGAGACCCACTTCAGACCTAGGGACACATACAGACTGAAAGTGAGGGGATGGAAAAAGATATTCCATGCAAATGGAAATCAAAAGAATCTGGAGTAGCAATTCTCATATCAGACAAAATAGATTTTAAAACAAAGACTCTTACAAGAGACAAAGAAGGACACTACATAATGATCAAGGGATCAATCCAAGAAGAAGATATAACAATTGTAAATATTTATGCACCCAACATAGGAGCACCTCAATACATAAGGCAAATACTAACAACCATAAAAGGGGAAATCGACAGTAACACAATCATAGTAGGGGAGTTTAACACCCCAATTTCACCAATGGACAGATCATCCAAAATGAAAATAAATAAGGAAACACAAGCTTTAAATGATACATTAAACAAGATGGACTTAATTGATATTTATAGGACATTCCATCCAAAAACAACAGAATACACTTTCTTCTCAAGTGCTCATGGAACATTCTCCAGGATAGATCATATCTTGGGTCACAAATCAAGCCTTGGTAAATTGAAGAAAATTGAAATCATATCAAGTATCTTTCCTGGCCACAACGCTATGAGACTAGATATCAATTACAGGAAAAAATCTGTAAAAAATACAAACACATGGAGGCTAAACAATACACTACTTAATAACCAAGAGATCACTGAAGAAATCAAAGAGGAAATCAAAAAATACCAAGAGACAAATGACAATGAAAGCACAACGACCCAAAACCTATGGGATGCAGCAAAAGCCGTTATAAGATGGAAGTTTATAGCAATACAATCCTACCTTGGAGGAAGTAACAAGAAACAACTCAAATACACAGCCTAAACTTACACCTAAAGCAATTAGAGAAAGAAGAACAAAAAAACCCCCAAGTTAGCAGAAGGAAGGAAATCATAAAGATCAGATCAGAAATAAATGAAAAAGAAATGAAGGAAACAATAGCAAAGATCAATAAAACTAAAAGCTGGTTCTTTGAGAAGATAAACAAAATTGATAAACCACTAGCCAGACTCATCAAGAAAAAAAGGGAGAAGATTCAAATCAATAGTATTAGAAATGAAAACAGAAGTAACAACTGACACTGCAGACATACAAAGGACGATGAGAGATTACTACAAGCAACTCTATACCAATAAAATGGCCAACCTGGAAGAAATGGAAACATTCTTAGAATTGCACAACCTTTGAGACTGAATAGGAAGAATTAGAAAATATGAACAGACCAATCACAAGCACTGAAATTGAAACTGTGGTTAAAAATCTTCCAACAAACAAAAGCCCAGGACCAGATGGCTTCACAGGTGAATTCTATCAAACATTTAGAGAAGAGCTAACACCTATCCTTCTCAAACTTTTCCAAACTATATCAGAGGGAGGAACACTCCCAAACTCATTCTATGAGGCCACCATCACCCTGATACCAAAACCAGACAAAGATGTCACAAAGAAAGAAAACTACAGGCCAATATCACTGATGAACATAGATGCAAAAATCCTCAACCAAATACTAGCAAACAGAATCCAACAGCACATTAAAAGGATCATACACCATGATCAAGTGGGGTTTATCCCAGGAATGCAAGGATTCTTCAAAATATTCAAATCAATCAATGTGATACACCATATTAACAAAGTGAAGGAGAAAAACGATATGATCATCTCAATAGATGCAGAGAAAGCTTTCAACAAAATTCAACATCCATTTATATAAAAACCCTCCAGAAAGTAGGTATAGAGGGAACTTACCTCAACATAATAAAGGCCATATATGACAAACCCATAGCCAACATCGTCCTAAATGGTGAAAAACTGAAACCATTTCCATTAAGATCAGGAACAAAATAAGGTTGCCCACTCTCACCACTATTATTCAACATAGTTTTGGAAGCTTTAGCCATAGCAATCAGAGAAGAAAAAGAAATAAAAGGAATCCAAATCAGAAAAGGAGAAGTAAAGTTGTCACTGTTTGAAGATGACATGATACTCTACATAGAGAATACTAAAGATGCTACCAGAAA
The DNA here is from genome assembly GCF_964341445.2 of Mesoplodon mirus. NCBI lineage: Eukaryota > Metazoa > Chordata > Mammalia > Artiodactyla > Ziphiidae > Mesoplodon > Mesoplodon mirus. The sequence continues at coordinate 53,511,285 of NC_138987.1, read as the reverse complement.
ACTACTAGAGCTTATCAATGAATTTGGTAAAGTAGCAGGATACAAAATTAATGCACAGAAAGCTCTTGCATTCCTATACACTAATGATGAAAAGTCTGAAAGTGAAATTAAGGAAACACTCCCATTGACCATTGCAACAAAAAGAACAAAATACCTAGGAATAAACCTACCTAAGGAGACAAAAGACCTGTATGCAGAAAATTATAAGACACTGATGAAAGAAATTAAATATGGTACAAATAGATGGAGAGATATACCATGTTCTTGGACTAGAAGAATCAACATTGTGAAAATGACTATACTACCCAAAGCAATCTACAGATTCAATGCAATCCCTATCAAATTACCAGTGGCATTTTTCACAGAACTAGAACAAAACATTTCACAATTTGTATGGAAACACAAAAGACCCCAAATAGCCAAAGAAATCTTGAGAAAGAAAAACGGAGCTGGAGGAATCAGGCTCCCTGACTTCAGACTATACTACAAAGCTACAGTGATCAAGACAGTATGGTACTGGCACAAAAACAGAAATACAGATCAATGGAACAGAATAGAAAGCCCAGAGATAACCCCATGCACATATGGTCACCTTATTTGTGATAAAGGAGGCAAGAATATACAATAGAGAAAAGACAGCCTCTTCAATAAGTGGTGCTGGAAAAACTGGACAGCTGCATGTAAAGGAATGAAATTAGAACACTCCCTAACACCACACAACAATAAACTCAAAATGGATTAAAGACCTAAATGTGAGGCCAGACACTATCAAACTCTTAGAGGAAAATATAACCAGAACACTCTATGACATAAATCACAGCAAGATCCTTTTTAACCCAGCTCCTAGAGAAATGGAAATAAAAGCAAAAATAAGCAAATGGGACCTAATGAAACTTAAAACTTTTGCACAGCAAAGGAAATATAAACAAGACCAAAAGACAACCCTCAGAATAGGAGAAAATGCTTGCAAATGAAGCAACTGACAAAGGATTAATCTCCAGAATTTACAAGCAGCTCAATATCAAAAAACAAACAACCCAATCCAAAAATGGGCAGAAGACCTAAATAGACATTTCTCCACAGAAGATATACAGATTGCCAACAAACACATGAAAGAATGCTCAACATCATTAATCAGTAGAGAAATGCAAATCAAAACTACAATGAGATATAATCTCACACCTGTCAGAATGGCCATCATCAAAAAATCTACAAACAATAAATGCTGGAGAGGGCGTGGAGAAAAGGGATCCCTCTTGCACTGTTGGTGGGAATGTAAATTGATACATCGACTATGGAGAACAGTATGGAGGTTCCTTAAAAAACTAAAAATAGAATTACCATATGACCCAGCAATCCCACTACTGGGCATATACCCTGAGGAAACCATAATTCGAAAATAGTCATGTACCGCAATGTTCTTTGCAGCTCTATTTACAATAGTCACGACATGGAAGCAACCTAAGTGTCCATCGACAGATGAATGCATAAAGAAGATGTGGCACATATATACAATGGAATATTACTCAGCCATAAAGAGAAACGAAATTGAGTTATTTGTAGTGAGGTGGATGGACCTAGAGACTGTCATATAGAGTGAAGTAAGTCAGAAAGGGAAAAACAAATACCGTATGCTAACACATATATATATGGAATCTAAAAAGAAGAAAAAAAGAAAAAAAATGGTCATGAAGAACCTAGGGGCAAGACGGGAATAAAGACGCAGACCTACTAGAGAATGGACTTGAGGGCACAGGGAAAGGGAAGAGTAAGCTGGGACAAAGTGAGAGAGTGGCATGGACATATATACACTACCAAACGTAAAATAGCTAGTGGGAAGCAGCCACATAGCACAGGGAGATCAGCTCGGTGCTTTGTGACCACCTAGAGGGGTGGGATAGGGAGGGTGAGAGGGAGGGAGACGCAAGAGGGAAGAGATGTGGGGATACATGTATATGTATAACTGATTCACTTTGTTATAAAGCAGAAACTAACACACCATTGTAAAGTAATTATACTCCAATAAAGTTGTTAAAAAATAGAATATCTTGATCAGGAATTGCATGTAGCCATTTCAAACTTACTTGTAAAGAAAAAAAATATGTTTATAAAAGCAATTTCAGGACTTCCCTGGTTGCGCAGTGGTTACGAATCCGTCTGCCAATGCAGGGAACACAGGTTCGAGCCCTGGTCTGGGAAGATCCCACATGCCGTGGAGCAACTAAGCCCGTGAGCCACAACTACTGAAGCCCACGTGCCACAACTACTGAAGCCCGTGCGCCTAGAGCCCGTGCTCTGCAACAAGAGAAGCCACCGCAATGAGAAGCCCACACACCGCAACGAAGCCTGCTCGCCCCAACTAGAGAAAGACTGCATGCAGCAACGAAGACCCAAAGCAGCCAAATAAATAAATTTTTAAAATAAATAAATAAATTAAAAAATAAAAATAAAAGCAATTTCAGGTTTCTCCTTAAAATATATGAAAATATTTCTTGGAAGTTTTTCATACATTCAATACTTAATATATCCTCTAATACTTCACATTACATTTTTCTCACCACAATTATACATTATAAAAGTGTTTAAGCTTTTTTTTTTTACCAAATCCCATATATGTAACCCTCAGTTACTTCCAAATCTATTCATATACTATTTTAATATTTTTTCTATGTGTATCATGATGTGAAAAATGTTAAGAAGTTGGAAGGTATCTGGCCTTCAAAGTTAATTAAATATTGTGTTGCACTTTTCATTGTTAAATTTTGTCTTCCCAAGCAGATCAGAATTTGCTTAAGGGCTGCAATCATGCCCTCAATTGCTGGACTTCTTTTGTATGTTCCATAGCAAACAGTGTTCTGAAGCTCAATTAATCCTTGTTGAACTGAAGTGAATCACCAGGAAAATGTTCCACTCATTCAGGTTGGTGCAAGCCTGGCCTTGAGGTATTTACTTTGCAACAAGCCTGACACCATATCCAGAAAGGCACATTATAAATATTTAGCTGTCTAGAGACTCTCCAGGTCTTTCTCACTGTTATGTGCTTTCAACTGTGGTTTTGCTGCTCCCCCAAACCTCCAAAAGACTTGTGTGCCTAAGGTCTAGAGCCGGATGTGCTTGTGACTGTCCACTGAAGTTGTGTCACAAAGTGGAACATCATCCTTGGAGTCGTCACATGACCACATGACCAACAAACTGGAAAACATGATTGATTCCTCCACAGAATTTAAAATCTCATGGAGTTGGAACACTCTATTATGTAGAGATCTGGGAAAAGAAAAAATAATCCTCTCATTTCAACACCCTCTCCTCATGGAAAAAAAAAAATCTGTGTGTTTTGATTTGTTAGTTTGTTTCTAAGTAAGAAATAAATCAGAAGATCCAACTTTACCAAAACTGAAGATGTTAAGTGTACTTGCATGCTATGCTGCCAGAAAACAAGCCAGGAGTTTTCTTCTCGTACTAACATAACAGAAGATGGATGGGGTCATCTCTGCCGTACTAGGAGAGGGGGGGATGTGCTGGGCCAGATTTAAATGTGGACAAATTCCTGTAAAGTTTGTCTGTGTGGTAGTTCTAAAATAAAATGCCATTAGGTACCCTGTTTACAAGAGTCTTTTTAAAAATCCTACAGAATAAACAATAGCTCATAGAAGGAGGGAAAGGACAAGCAAGGACTAACTAAGATCACTGCCAGGTCTCAAGGCTACTTTTACTCACAGAATGAGAGAGGAAAGAGTCAGGATAGAGGGGCTCAGGCTCTTAAAGTGTCCAGCATTTCCACCTAGGTGCTCCCACAACCTCAGAAGCACACACCTAGTTAAAGCCAGCCACATGTACTTATTTCTGGAGAGACTTCTATGCCTCAAACTGAACATACACTTAACACTTTTCTGTCCGTGTTGTATTGGGCCTCATTCCAGGAATGCATTCCCTCCATCATGACTCCTGGGCCCTGGGAACAAGCCCTTGGACCTATCATTGTCACCCATGCAGGGTGTTACATCTAACATTTCTGGGATTTTTTTTTAATATTAAAAGATAACTAGCTTATCACTGAGACCTTAATACAGGGAGAGGCTAAGGAATGGAAGGGGGCAGTGGGATAAACAAGCTAATGGCCCTGACTTTCAGCTGGCCAGGGGAAGAAAAAGAGAAAAGATTTCCATAAAGCTAAGCACATTCATTTCTTAAATGACAGTTTCCTTACTATGCGTGCATCCAAGTTTCACAAAGAGGGAGGAAGAAGGAGGGATGAAGGAATGTCAGGAACAATAAAAAAATTTTCCGTTTCTGAAATCCAATCTTTTCCCCAGCAGGTATATTTCAGTCTAAGACATGCTCCCCTTCAAACAGGGGCAGTTCGGGCATAGAGTACTTGAAAGGGAAGGCAATATAGAAACCATAGTCAATTTCTCCACCCTGCATATGGGGACCCTGAAGCCCCCAAATGTGGTCCCTTGTTCCAATTCACAAGATGAGTTGATGAGAGAAACCCAGGTTTCTTGGCTCTCAAACCTGTTCTCTTTTCACCTCACCACATTCTGTAATCCATGCAGAATTCCAATCTAAATGGCATCTTGGGCTTCCCTGGTGGCGCAGTGGTTGAGCGTCCGCCTGCCGATGCAGGGGACACGCGTTCGCGCCCCGGTCCGGGAAGATCCCACATGCCGCGGAGCGGCTGGGCCCGTGAGCCATGGCCACTGGGCCTGCGCATCCGGAGCCTGTGCTCTGCAACGGGAGAGGCCACAACAGTGCGAGGCCCGCGTAACGCAAAAAAAAAAAAAAAAAAACAAATAAAATGCATCTTATACTGGGAACCTTTCTACCTATTTCCTTTAACCAGACCTTCAGGAATGGAGGAAAAATGCCCTTGGTCTATACAACAAATGAATTCTGTTTCTATAAACCCATCCGCCAAAAACCTATTTATTTATAACCTGTACTTGCCAAACTACCATCATGTGATTACATAACTCCCACCATTGCTTACCAACATGTGTTAAGATAGAAACTATCTGTATTTTATTAACCGTGAAATGTCCAGGATAATGTTATAAACTTTGACAATATTGGTAGAGGTTAGATAGGATTTCAGCATTTTAGATAGCATGATAACCAGGAATCCAAAAACGCCAAATCCTGTTCTACCAAACATCCCTCTTCCTTGCATACTCCTGAGAAAGCATATACTGCATGAACCCCATGCTACTAAAAGCTGATCAAGGGCCTTCAATGCCAAGAAATAGCTTTCAGTCATAGATTTGGGAAGATCTAACTTAGCAGGCCAAAATAGAGTACCCTATTTCCCATTATAAATGAAAATCTGTAAACCAGCATGTTCAGAAAGAGGGTGAAAGAGAGTGAATCTTTACAGAAGACTTGTCTTCACTCACTAACCCAGAGATATAAGAGCAGAGGCAGAATAGGAGAGCGTGCTTGAATATGCAGTGCCTTTTACTGCAGTGGTCCTACCAGTGAACACGGCTTAGTCAATGTCTTGAACTCTAAGCAATCACTTGAGTGGCTCCTTCATTATTACCTTGTGCAGTTGCTGCTACTGATTCTGTGTTAGAGCCATATTAATGTTGACTAGGGTACATGATATGGGAAATCTGAAATCAATATAAAAACTTAAAACTGCCTCAGGACCTCACTGGCAGAGGCCCAGATTGGAGAAGGCCACTGAGCACAAACCTTCTTGGCCAATTCCTACCTATCTGATTCCAGCGTGAAGGAGAAAATGTTCCCAAGTCCAGCTCATCCAAAGTTTTTATAGGATATTTTCACCACCCCTGGAACAACAGCCACAATATACTTTCCCTGTGAATACCCCCAAGTCAAAGCTTATCTTCCAGGAGAACATGCAATTCTCCAAGTCAAAAGCAAACAAATCCCACATTCTTTTCTAAATGTTCCTGGAAAACCACTAGTCACAAGCGGGTTTCACAGTCCATGCTATGAAGAAAAGAAGACCAAAAGCAAGTGGGAAATTGATTAAGATGATAGATTAAAACTGAATCACTGAATTTTTGAGCATGCTGGTTCTTTTCTTCTTTTTATTTTTGTTTTTTTAATTAAAAAATTAAAAATATATGCATAAATGCTCTAAACCAGTGAGATTCAGAGTGACAAGGTCATTTGTTAACTGCACATAGGTTTCCAAATTTCAAGTATAACAGCATTGTCTTCCATCTGATACATTTACTGGATATCACTATGTTCAAGGTGCTGATCTGTGAAAGGTATTGTGAGGAATATAAAGATGGACAAAACCCAGTCGTGCCCTCAAGACTCTCACAATCAAGTAAGAGAAACACAAACAATAGAAGCACTGTTAAGGCACTTTATCCTAGCATTAAAAGTTCACACAGTGGTGTCATACCTCCCAGCTTTAAATTCCACTTTGGTCATGTATTGGTCTCTGGACCTTGGGGCAAATATATTGACTGCTCAGAGCCTCAGTTTCCTCACCTGTGAAATAGAGGTGATAAAAAATAGTACCTACTTCATGAATTGTTTGGAGAGTTAAAGAGATATTTTTCCATGTAGGTCAAAATGGTAAAAAGAATTCAATAAATTTAGCTATGATTATATGAGTGGCATGAACAAAGTTGTACACATACCAGGTGTGTATAAAGAGCAATCATTGCAACCAATGAACCAGTTCAATCTTTGGCCCTTTTTTGATAAAAAGATGAGATAGGTAGGTAGGTAGGTAGGTAGGTAGATAGATAGATAGATAATTGATAGATAAGAAAGAAAATATCTAAACCAGCTTTCTTTCACCCACTAGAGCTTAGGGAGGGAATTATCTCTCATTCTCACATCAAGAAATATGGGATTCCTTTTACTTAGAGCTGGTGCCTGTCTTCCTTTCTGGTGCCTCTCCTGACTGAGTGCTGATTGTCTGACTGCCTCTGGTGGTGGGATGTTTCCTTTTTCTTTCTTTGACTGCAATGCTCTATGGAGTGAGGATTCTAAGGCCAGGTCCAGCCTAATGCAAAAATAAACACTGGGTTTCTCAAGTAATTTACATAGTATTGATCTAAAAAGCCCACTAAATCAGTGTGATAAAAAGAAGTGAATAATGCTCAAAAATCCAATAATACTTGCCAATAGTGCCAGAATGAACTATTCTCTGCATTTGAAAGAGAGGTTTAACTAGTATAAATTACCACTGTGGGTTAATTCATTTACGTATTCAAAAAAAATATTTGCTGAGCACTTATAATATGTCAGGTACTGTTATATAAGCATCAAAGATTTAACAGGGAACAAATCCAGTGAAAATCCCTGTCTTTATGAAATTAACATTGGCAATTCAAGATCATTGGGCCTGTTATGGGCTTAGAATGACCTTTTCAGTGCCATAGGGAATACAAACTATATAAAAGCTACTGGGCATTGATCTTCTGGTGTATTACAATCTTGGTTAGCCATGGAGGTGGAATGAAAACAAAACTTACACCTATGAAGTGGCTCACTGCAGTATAAAGCAGAACAATACAAAACAGAGTTTAAGGCAAAGCAAGAGGCTGTGGCTCAGGCAATCAGAGTTGAAAAAACCTGGATGTACTCTGCACTCAGTAGGCACATTTGATAAATAAATCTCTCTTTGAGCAAGCAAAGTTTTTATAAACAATTTTGTGGAATTTGAGGACTGAGAAAAATGATAGAATCAAAATAGAGTGGTCAAAATAAGGCGGTTATTTCTATTACTGTTTATCTTATTTGCTTGCTCAAAAAAAGATACTCTATGATTTACTAAAATTTAGAGTAAAATAGTACTTTGTGGCCCCTGAAATTTGGTGTAACCCTATTATTTAAATTGATATTGGCAGTTACAGATTAATATCGGCCAAAACATTCAAATTACACAAAATTGTATTTTATGTAGCCAAGTATAAGTGACTTCCAAATGCAAGTGGATTTATGTCCAAATTTAGACCATAGCCAATTTGTAGAATGCCTGACACTAAACTTGATTAAATTTCCCGGTCTCACTGTTTTCCAGTGATGGTTTCTAAACTACTTTATTCAAGCATCTCAGAGAGCAATGATGACCATTGTTTCTTGGGGAGAGGACAGGGTATGAGTGGGCTGTTGTTGTTTTGGGCTTTTTTCTTTTCTTTCTTTCTTTCTTTTTTTTGGGGGGGTGGGAGGGGCTAAAGTCAGAACTTCATTTCTGAGATTTATTTTTTTTAAAAAGACACAAACTCAGGAGGTAAATTCAAGTACCCTAATTAGACTTGAGGCAAGTGGGTGGGGCTTGCTATTTTGTTTTCTATTTTTGTTAAAAGTTACGTCTGAGTGATGGCAATATGGTTTATTATCAACAAGTCTAGGAAGTAGAATATTCTGAGTCCATGATGTATCTAGTTTCTCTCCCTTTCCAATACCATGAAAAACTTATTGCCTTCTGATACATCAAAATATTTACTTGAGGGCTTCCCTGGTGGCGCAGTGGTTGAGAGTCCGCCTGCCAATGCAGGGGACACGGGTTCGTGCCCCGGTCTGGGAAGATCCCACATGCCGCGGAGAGGCTGGGCCCGTGAGCCATGGCCGCTGAGCCTGCGCGTCCGGAGCCTGTGCTCCACAACGGGAGAGACCACAACAGTGAGAGGCCTGCGTACTGCAAAAAAAAAAAAAAAAAAAAAAAAAAATTTACCTGAAACATTTTTGAGCATGCTATATTCTTTGAAGACATGGTTCTTTCGCTTACTGCACTCATACTATTGGCAGAAATAGGTACGTTAATAATTTAAGTTCATAACCGAAAGAACAACTTTTAGGTGTGACCTGATTTGGAACTCCCCAATTTCTAGGTTCTAAATAAAAAAGATTGCATTCTGAGTAGAATTTCTCCTAAACAATTTTCTGTACATAGCAACAAAGTATATGACAGGGGTCAACAATTAAATAGCCATACTTAAAGCCCTGGTAGTGAACGTTGGCCTAACAAATCCAGATTTCAAATTAACAAAAAGGAAACTAGCATACATTTTAGAAGAAATATCTAGTAAACCAAGCAATGCTACCCTTTCAGAGAGTAGAAAATTCTTTTTTATTAAAATATGAGCTAAATCTACCTGAGTTCAACTACAGTTACCCACAGATTTGATGATGATAAACAAATAGTCAGTGACCACAGTCCCCATTCAGTGTGGTTTCTAAGCATATCTGGAGTTGAGCCAGAATGTGAGATAGAAATTGACCCACTGTCCAATATGAGACAGAACTGCTAGGGCCCCTGCGAATAGTGAGATCTACAAAGTTTGTGACAGTGGATGGAGGGGCTTTCTTAAGATACAACTGTATCACAGCCACGGTTTCAAAAGAAATGCCACCACTATAACTATATAAATTGTTACCAAGTTACTCAAATGCTTGAAATTCGAGGCGTGAAGGAAAAGGTCGGAGATATAGCTATGGGGCCAACAAGTCTTGCTGCAGCCCTCAGTAGATTTTTATACATGAGAGGCCAGTGATGTTGAATGTTCTCCAGAAAAACAATCTCCCCTCCTTCAGTTTAGGAAAATTCTCTCATAAATAATGCATTTTTCTCTGAGAACCAACTCCTGGTCAGCTTTTAGAATCCCATCCTTATCTTTATAAACCAGTTTTAAATAGTTAGTCACTGTACATAAAACATATTCACTGCCGACCTAGTAATTCTCTAAACAATATCACCAAATCCTCTGACAGAACAAAATCTCAAACAGAGCCTCCTCATTTCAACAGACAGAATGCGAGCCCTTTGGAATGCCAGCAGCTGTGACCAAAATGAAAATCATTTCTTCCAAAATTAGTGAGCTTCTATTATAGTATCTTTGGGCTATTGCAGGGGTCCCGGCTGTTGTTCAGCACTTCCTCAGACGTTAATATACTGACAGTTTTGCAGACTTTGTCCCTGGCAATAAGTCTGGTATGATTAATTGACTCAAAGCACTGCCCACGTATATAAAAACAACACTGTTGACAGTGATTGCCAAATGCCAAGATTTGGAAAGAGTGAGGCGTGATGAACAACCCCTTCTACTTTGTGAACTAACAGCCTAGAAAAGCTGGGGGTGGTGAAAATTAGAACTGAAAAAGTAAACAGCAATTATTGACCTCTCACCATGCACAGAACACTATACACATATTATGCACCAAAGTAAGGTTAAAAAGTAAGGTCAAATAAGTTTTGTGTGATCTGTTTGGAAAAATAATCTTTAAACCTAAGAAAAACACCTTAGAACATGTACAAAGCAACATCCTAGTGGATGCCTCTACAAACACTATTTTAGACTCTCAAGGATAGTTCTCAACCAGGGAAGATTTCATACCCTGCCCTCCCTGCCCAGGGAATATTTGGCAATGTCTGGAAATATTTTTGGTTGTCATAACCTTATGTCTAAAGGAACTAGGAAAAAAAAGAACAAATAAACCCCAAAGTTAGTAGAAAGAAAGAAATCATAAAGATTAGAGCAGAAGTAATAGAAAAGAAATAGAGACTAAAAGAACAACAGAAAAGATCAGTGAAACTAAGAGCTGGTTCTTTGAAAAGACAGACAAAATTGATAAACTTTCATCAAGAAAAAAAGAAAGAGGACTCAAATTAATAAAATCAAACATGAAAGAGAAGTTACAACCGACACTACAGAAATACAGAGGATCATAAGAGATTACCACGAATAATAATTATGCAGCAATAAAGTGGACAACCTACAAGAAATGAATAAATTCCTAGAAACCTACAGTCTCCCAAGACTGAATCAGGAAGAAATAGAAAATACTAACAGACTGATTACCATTTAATGAAATTGAACTGGTAATTTTAAAACTCTGAACAAATGAAAGTCCAGGATGGCTTCACAGATGAATTCTACAAAACATTTAAAGAAGAGTTACCATTATGCACTCAAACTATTCCAAAAAATTGAAGAGAAAGGAACACTTCTGAACTCACTCTAGGAAGCCAGCATCACCATGGTACCAAAACCAGGCAAAGACACCACAAAAAAATAAAATGACAAGCCAATATCTCTGGTGAATATAGATGCAAAAAGCCTCAACAAAATAGTAGCAAACCAAATTCAGCCTTACGTTAAAAGGATCATACACCATGATCAAGTGGGATTTCTCCTAGGGACGCAAGGATGGTTCAGTATTCACAAATCAATCAATGTTACATACCACATTAACTAATTGAAGAAGAAAAATCATATGATATCTCAATAGATGCAGAAAAAGCCTTTGACTAAATTCAACACTCATTTATCATAAAAAGTCTCCCAAAGTGGGTGTAGGGGGAACATACCTCAACATAATAAAGGCTGTATACAAAACCCATGGCCAGCATCATACTCAATGGTGAAAAGCTGAAAACTTTTCCCCTAAGATCAGGAACAAGATAAAGATGCCCACTCCCTGTAACTTTGTTCAATATAATATTGAAGGTCCTAGCCATAGCAATCAAACAAGACAAATAAATAAAAGGAATCCAAGTCAGGAAGGAAGAAGTAAAACTGTCAGTGTTTGAGATGACATGATACTATGTATAGGAAATCCCAAAAATGTTATCAAAAAAGTATTAGAACCAATAAGTGAATTCTGTAAAGTTGTAGGGTAAAAAAAATTAATATACAGAAATCTCTTGCTTTTCTATACACTAATAATGAGCTATCAGAAAGATAAATTAAGAAAACTCTCATTTACAACTGCATCAAAAGGAATAAAATATCTAGGAATAAATCTAACCAAAAGAGTAAATGATTTGTACTCTGAAAACTATAAGACACTGATGAAAGAAACTGAAGATGACACACAAACAAATGGAAAGATATACCATGCTCATGGAATGGAAGAATCAATATTGTGAAAATGATCATACTACTCAAGGCAATCTATAGATTCAATGCAATTTCTATCAAAATACCAATGGGATTTTTCACAGTAATAGAAAATAATTCTAAATTTTGTATGGTAGTGCAAAAGACCCCAAATAGTCAGAGCAATCTTGAGAAAGAGCAAAGCTGAAGGTATCATGCTCCATGATTTCAAACTATACTAAAAAGCTACAGTAATCAAAACAGTATGGTACTGGCACAAAAATAGACACATAGATCAATGGAACAGAATAGAGAGCCCAAAAATGAACCCACACTTATACAGGCAATTAACCTATGCAAAGGAAGTGGGAATATACAATGGGGAAAAGACAGTCTCTTCAATAAATGTTGTTGGAAAAACTGGACAGCTATATGCAAAAGAATCAAACAGGACTACTCTTTCACACTATATACAAAACTAAACTGAAATGGATTAAAGACTTAAATGTAAGACCTAAAACTATAAAACTTCTGGAAGAAAACATAGGCTGTAAGCTCTTTGACATTGGTCTTAGCAATATTTTTTTAATATGTCTCCTCAAGCAAGGGAAACACACAAAAAAATGGGATTACATCAAACTAAAAAGCTTTTGTGATACTCAACACCACTAATCATCAGGGAAATGCAAATTAAAACCATAATGAGATACAACCTTACACCTGTCAGAATGGCTATTATCAAAAAGACAGCAAATAACAAGTGTTGAGGAGGATGTGAAGAAAAGAGAACTCTTGTGCACTGCTGGTGGTATTGTAAATTGTAGCAGCCATTATGGAAGATAGTATAGAGATTCCTCAAATAATTAAAAGTAGAAGTGACAAATGATCCAGCAATTTCACTTCTGGGTATTTACTTGAAGGAAACGAAAACACTAATTTGAAAAGAAATATGCACACTAATGTTTGTTGCAGCATTATTTACAATAGCCAAGATAGGAAACAACCTAAATGTCCATTGATAGATGAATGGATAAAGAAGATTTGGTGGAATGGAATATTACTCAGCTCTAAAAAGAATGAAATCTTGCCATTTGGGAAAACACAGATGAATCTAAAGGGTATTAGGCTTAGTGAAATAAGTCAGACAGAGGAAGACAAATACCATATGATCTCACTTATATGAGGAAACTAAAAAACAAAACAAAGAAAACAAAGCAAAATGAAAACAGACTCAGAAACAGTGAACAAACAGGTGGTTGCTAAAGTGGAAGGAGGGGGGTGGACGTAATAGGTGAAGGGAATTAAGAGGTACAAACCTCCAGTGAGAAAATAAATAAGCCATGGGGAGGTAATATACAACATAAGGTATACAGTCAATATATTTCAATAAATTTGTATGGGGACAGAAGACTGTTAGACTTTCATGGTTATCATCTCATAATGTATGCAATTGTCAAATCACTACGTAGTACACCTGAAATTCACATGATACTGTACGCCAACTATATTTCAATTAAAAAATATTTTCCTAGCTCTGAACAAAGCAGGGATAAAATTGAGGACACCCCTTAAAAAACCTCAAAGTATAGCATGTGAAGAGCAAATTTTAAAGGTAACGTTGTCTGCCAAGGGCTGATGAATGTCAATTTCATTAATGGAATGGAATGGTAACTGAAGATGAGTAGAACAAGGCCAAAGAGCAATAGTTTATGGCCAAAGAGAATGCTTAAAATGTAGAACATATGGGTATACTCACCCATTATATTTGAAATCCTCAGAATGTATTAAAACTAGTTATCTAACAGAAATACTATAAATGTCTAAGCCTCTTTTCCTTCCACCCAAAATTTAAAATAACTTTTGAATAGCCAATAAAAAAGTTCCATCGAGTGCCAGATCAGTCGGTCAGCAACATTTATTTAGCTAACACTGTACAAAGAACATTATATTATGTAATAAAAGGGGATTGAAAACAGCTCCGTTGAGTTGCTTACAATCTGTTTGGGAATAAATAAATGGTAGCATATGAAAACGATTTTAGGACATTTACTTTACAAAGCAACATTTTACTGAGTGCCTCTATAAACACTACTTTATACTCTGGGGCATTTTAAAATAATATAGTTTCATTTGTTGATGTATAAATAGCTGAATATCGTAGAAATCTATTAAAATTTACTGCCCCCAAATCAGCCAGCTAAACCAATTACAAACAATTGAATGCAGGTTTATTTGGAGCACATAAGGGTAGTCAGTTAAATAGTTTATTCTTCTAAAATAATTCCTCATGTGTTATCTTTTCAGAAAAGGGAAATTTCATGCCTGGATTTCATAAAAATATCTGTGCCACCACAAAAATGTCACAAAATAGAAAATCAACATACTTTCTCACCTCTAGCTTCAGATTATAAACAGATTCATATATGCAGAGGGCAGTGGCACCTTTGGGAGGCAGTAGGTGGAAACAAACACCTTCATGAGGGTTGGGGGACCCAAAGCACAGGCTAAAGTCTGTGTCTCCCTTTGTCCTGAGTTGAATGCCAAATATATCCTGGAAATGGAAAAGCACTGTCATTTGTGTATATTTATCTGGTATTTTGCAGGCAAGACAAGAGTCTGAGGGTAGTTCTTAGAACTTTTGACTGAGTTCAGAAATAGTTATGAATGTGGACAAAACAGAAATACGCATTGATGCATTGTGTGGAAAAATTATCTCAAGCATCTGACTAAGTAAAGATAGCTAGAAATATTAGATCCATGCCAATGTACCTGAAATGAGTTCCACTTATGCTTCATATGCTGTTTTCTAAAGGAATAAAGTTGTTGCCAATAGTGGAAATCAGAATTCTGTAAATGGTCAGAATTTGACCCCTCCCTTTAAGGTTTGAAAATCTTCCTTACAACTCAACAACAACAAAAAACAAACAACCTGATTTAAAAATTGACAAAGGACTTGAAAAGATATTTCTCCGAAGAAGATATACAAATGGCCAAAAAGTACATGAAATGATGCTCAACATTACTAATTATTAGGGAAATACATACCAAAATCACAATGAGCTAGCACTTCATACCCCTTAGGATGGCTATTATTTTTTAAAAATTTAAAACAGAAAATAGCAAGTGTTGGTGAAAATGTGGAGAAATTGGAACGCTTATGCATTGCTGGTAGGAATGTAAAATGGTACATTTGCTGTGGAACACAGTATAGGAGTGCCTCAAGAAATTAAACATAGACTTGCCATATGATCCAGCAATTCTACTTCTGGGTGTATACCCAAAAGAACTGAAAACAAAGCCTCAAAAAGATATTGGTACATCCACGTTTACAGCAGCATTATTCGTAATAGTCAGGTGAATAATGGTGGAAGGTGGAAGCAATCCAAATGCCCATCAACAGATAAATGGATAAAAAAAATGTGGTATATACATATAATGGAATATCATTCAGCCTGAAGAAGGAAGGAAATTCTGAAAATGCTACATCATGGATGAGACTTGGAGACATTATGCCTAGCGAAATAAACCAGGTACAAAAGGACAAATACTGTATGATTCCACTTATATGAGGTACCCAGAGTAGTCAAATTCATAGTGACAGAAAGTCGAATGGTGCCATGGGCTGGGGGAAGAGGAATTATGGAGGTGCTTTTAATGGGTACAGAGTTTCAGTTTGGGAATAAAAAAGTTTTGAAGATGGATGGCAGCAGTGTTTGTAAAACAGTGTGAATGTATTTAATGCCACTGAACTGTACGCTTAAAAACAGTTAAAATGGTCAATTTTATGTTATGTATATTTTACCACAGTTAGAAAAAACAAGAATTTCTTTGGAAGAGTTTCACATGAGCATGTACACAAGTCATTTATTGTATTCTGTTATGTTCTTGCCATAATCCTTACCCAATGTATTTTATCATTTCCTGGGCCCCAGAGAAGAAATTGAGACTGGATGGAAAGCGTGGTAGA
Source organism: Mesoplodon mirus (assembly GCF_964341445.2). Classification (NCBI taxonomy): domain Eukaryota; kingdom Metazoa; phylum Chordata; class Mammalia; order Artiodactyla; family Ziphiidae; genus Mesoplodon; species Mesoplodon mirus. Next base: position 53,495,505 of record NC_138987.1, on the reverse strand, counting down.
TTTGCCTTCTTTCTTGAGTGCCAAATCCATGTATTAGCTACCATCTCTACTCAATGCCCACAGTTGAACTCATTGTCTTCTTTGCTGTATCTGCTTTTCTTCTTCTATTCCCAATAAAGCAAAACAGTCCTCTCAGTCACCCAGTCAAAAACCCTGAGATCTCTCCTTGATTCTCCTCTACTCAACATTGCATCTAATTCATCATGAAAAACTGATTCTACCTCCTCACACTCACAGATCTACCTCACTTTTCCACATTTTCCAATATTACTTTAGTCCACAACTAGTGTCTTTTTGTCAGTCTTGCCTACCTCTATCCATCCTTCACCATGTCATCAGAGTGACCTTTCTAAAATGTAACTGTGTACGTATGCTTTCCGTGTTTGAAAAACTAAAATGAGGATACTTTCTGCTGCCACTATGGCAATTTCTGTTTCAGGAAATAGGGGTAGAGAGGTAAAGAATATGTAATAGGAACTGACCACATCCTATACCTGTTAACCAAGGTTACTTAACTCTGCTAACAACCATATGTATCGCTGATGAAGCATTCATTAATTGAATCACCTCTGTCATAAACTAGTCTCACGGAAGAGTCCCTCCTTATTTTTACACTCCATTTTTCTCGCTTTTATGTCCATTCTTAATTTCAATAATTTTAAAAAATTTCCAATTATGTTTCTTACATATTTTTTAAAAGTAAGCTGGCAAGAGCACCCATGATATCATTAGGCAAAGAGCATGTCTTGGGAAAAGAGATAAAGTTTCATTTCTGTGGGATATGAGTAGGTGCAATGCTTCCGGTTTTTACTTCCTGCTGAAGTTTAAGTCAGCTGGGAAGCTGCACTGTAGGTGCATTTGCATTTGTTTGAAATGCAAGTGGATGTGATTAAAGGCTCGTGTTTTATGTTACAGTGTTCAAACAAATCTAGAATTTGGTGAAATACACAACCAAATGGGAAGTTTAAAAAGAAGGGATTAGTAAGAATTCACAAGAAAAATGTATTTATTGTGTTGACTCTAAATATTTAAGATTTTATATAACCTGTTATTTTTTAGTTTTCATATAACCTCTGGCAATGATGTTTTTTCATTAATGCAAAGTAAAATAAAACAATATATTCTTCAAAAAAAAGGGATTAAATTATCATTATCATTATCAATATACTATTATCAATACAATATACTATTCACAAAAGACTTTTGACTTAGAAAACAATAAGCCAAGACCCATAGCTTTCTTGGAAACCCACAAAAAACATGTATAAGGTATGGAAAAAGTCCTAACTCAAGAGCAACAAAACCCAAAATATCTAAAAATCACCTTTTAAAAATATGTGGGAATTAAATGAGAGATATATCATGGCTCTAGATGAGAATATTCAGTTTATAAATTTAAAGGTTTAATGCAATTATAATCAAAATTCGGATAGAACTTTCTTAGTAATTTGATGAAATGTTTCTAAAATTAGTGGAATAAATTGAATACATTTTGAACAATTCAAAAAATGTCTTACTCTCTTCAGTGTATTTTTTCAGAAAATCCCAGGCAGGATTTTAAGTCCCTTGCCTCACACAGCCTTCTGGCATCATCACACTTCATAACAGCTCTTCATTTCCATGTCTTTCTCCCGTTGAGGTGCTTGAGGTCAGGGACAGTATCATTTCTAATTTCTACCACCCAGCATGAAGCCTGGCTCAGAGGGAGCACTCAATAAATATTTGTTAAATAAATAATTTGTAAACTGCTTAAACAACCGCACCCACAGAGTGATGATTAACAGACCCATGTCACCCTGCAGTGTGGACACCAGTACCATGCTATAGAATTCTTTGCCGTGCCCTCATTTCCATTTTCGTCAATGATTAAGTGAATTTGTCCGTGGTACACTTGCTATTTTGTGAATGGCAAGAGTTTGGGAAAAATAAATAATAAGCTGGTAGAAACAAGAATGCTCATATAATGCACACAGACACACTGCCCTCTGTGAATAAAGGCTGGAGAACACAGACAAGAAGAGATTTTTGAGAACATACTTGGGATGTTGGAAACCACATAGTGAGGTGGTCTCCAGACTCTCAAACAAGGTGATTTTATGTGGTCTAAGTGGTCATAGATTCACTTTGAAAAGCAATGGAAGATACAATGTTTCCAAATACAATAACAATCTTCAGGTTTTTATGGATTATATTTTATTTGGATTAAAATCACCTAATATTTGGCTTTCATTTCAAATTTCCATAAAATCAGTTTGACTGTGTCATCTTTTTTAAAGCAGAAATATAATTTTGTATCACTACACAGTAGGCTCACTGTGTCTTGGGAAAATTAAACTTTGCCCTGAAGCTTCATAGCATGTCAGGACTGGACTAGATTCAAAGCCAGACAAGAACTTGGCCCTCAGGCTTTCCCACAACTGTGAGAATAGCATAGTTATGGCTAAATGTAGAAAACTAGTCAAGGCACTTGTTCTGTTAGTACACTTCATTGTTTTCTGGAAGGTTCTCAAATGTCAAGATATGCCACATAGGAGTTGCTCCATAAAATCAAATTTCCCTGAAGACCCTATCAGAACATCAAGATGTGGCACTGTAAGACATATCCATTAAAAACAGAATATGAGAGACTTTCCAATTAAAGAAATTAGGCAAGCTGTATCTTAAAACATCTTTTCTTTTCTTTGTCTTTCTCTCTTTCTTTCTCATCCATTTATAAATGTGCATATCTTGCCATTAATAATGCAGCAGAACATAATGAAGGTATGTAGATTAAAATTCTAATTTAACATAAAAAAATAGGTCATCTTCATTTTAGACATATGTGAAATTTGCCCTTTTAAAAGAGAAGTTCAAGCAATGGATCATTGATACTTTTTTCATTATAGCCCAGGGCCATAAGTGATGATAAACCATAGGAATGGGGGCATCTTCAAACATGTAGGTACCAGTCTACAAGCCTCACACAACAATGCTACTTCCTATAAAGATTTCCACATACAAACAAATTCCTCTGTGTGCCATGGGTAATGCTACAGAGAGAGGCAACCTATAATTACGCTTCCAATAAACGCAAATGCACAAAATAATTTCAGAACCGTTGCCACGATTTCAACAATATCTTTTGGTTTACCAGACACATAGTTGACTAGTTTGGACTTGACTTTAAAAATCAAAATATGCTAAATCCCTGGTATGTTTATAGAAGAAAATGCCCAATGAACCTTATGACAAAAAGTGAAGCCCTAGAGATTAAAATTTTCCACCCCTAATTCCACCCTTAATAAATTATTGTATTTTCAGATTGTATGGATATAACCCAAGTATCAGCTGGCATCTACTCTCTCCCTGATTCAAACATCCATCCCATGAGTTGTGGGAAACCAAAGGTCACTTCAAAAGTTCTAGACGTTTGCGGGAGGGGTGGAAGGGTTGGGGGACAGGGAAGGACTTCCTTGGCTCTGAACGCCTGCTTCAGCTTAATGTGTTCATTTATGACTTTTCCTGTTCATGCTGACCCTATTCCGCCAAATGCAGTCCTGGCACCTCAACTGTGACAATCAGCAAAGCCTTATCCAGGCCCCCATCTTGGATGGGGGGAGCAAAACCCAGAGGTCATCGGTTAGGAATTAAATTCTCCAGCCTCAAACAAATGGAATGAGGTCTTTCCCATAATTTTCAATCCAAAAACAAAAGGAAGTCCTCAATGCATGGATGCTTATGACAGACTTTACAAAAACTTGAGGAGCTGGAATCATTTACAATTGCAGAAACAGAAACAATTTCATTCAATATTAAGAATTCTTGTTCTTAAGAATCCTTCAGGCACCTCGCCACTCGGGATTTTCACTCACTGCCTTTACCCTCCGTGGTTTCCCAGTACCACATCCTCTCCCTGGCTGCTCTCCTCTCTCACCTTCCATTTCTCCTCCTCTACCCCTCCTTTCTTATGTTTCTCCAGCTCCGGTTCAGCTCTCTGCACGTCCAACCTCAAAATTAGTTCTAAGACCACCTTAGAATATTCAGACCCAATATGGTGCCCAGCAGAACAAGACAGATCTTTGAGTAAGAGAATCCACCTCCGTTTAAAGACAGTTGTGTTTGGTCTTGGTCATGTCCCCCATTTACATTGTAACCATATTTGTTTGTTAAAATAATTTGGTGCAGGATTTGAAACTCTGGAGAAACAAGTTGTTTGTGTCTTTGCATATCATAACTTCCTTAGAATATGAAATTCAAATTAACCCAAATACTCAAGGTAATTTTAGGGAGCCAGGTCACTCTTTTTGCGTCCACATTTGTTCAGTCCTGAAAGGACCATCGTATAAATAGCCAGGGGATTAAGTCTGCTTGAAATTTTGCCCTGACGACACACAGTGAGGCATATTGTCTCAGTATTATCCTCGAATACAACTATCTCCAAGTTGTACAGGACCTATAAGCAAGATGAGAATGGTCTTAACCTGAGTGAATTATAACATTTAAGAAAATCACATTTTATTCTGACTTCCAATTGACTTTTGTTAGTACATAAATGTTACCCTAATGCCTTTGTCTTCCAAATAGTTTTTTGGCTTTCTATAGATGACATAGCATTTAATCTGTTGACAAATCTTGTACTTACATACTGTTTTTAAAAAAAATCTGAATAGTGTTTATTCAAGAAAAATGGCTAAAACAATAATAACAGCTAAAATAATAATAAAACAATCATAACAGCAAGCTTTGTGGTGTTTTAAATTCTCCTCTACTCATCCTCATCTCTTCTGCTCCGTGGGAGCCTTACATACTGTTTTTATATTTTGCAGTCAGGTAATAAAATATGCTTCAGTAGATGAGGGCAGAATCTTTCATTCTCAAACATTATTTATCTGGAGTCTTACAGATCCTAGAATCCAGTTCTCAAATATGAAGTGAGTCTAACTCGCTTCACACTTTTATACACAACAGGTTTTTAGGAGGGGTTATTATTCTAACAATATCAGTTTGGGGTGTGTTTCACTTTAAAAAAAAAAAAAAGGAAGGAAGAAGTATTTTTGCTAAAGAAGAAAAGAATTCCCAGGTTTACTTTTTTTTGTTATCTAGCCAAAACCATGTTTCTGGCTAAAGGAGTCTCTTACTCACCTTGTTTTTTGACTCATGGTTTAGAGGTACCCTAGAGGCAGAGATGATTGCTGAAGGCTTATTTCATCCAGCCCTATGATTCATTAATCCTGTGAGTCCACACTTTGTAATTATAACATAATGGAAGATATTATTTTATGAAAGGAGAAGCTATGACTTGTCCAAAAAAGGAATATAGATTATAGTAAATAGAGGGTGAATTAGAATGCAAGTTAACAAACGTTTTCTTTTTTTGTATGAACAGGATTTGAATGAGTCATTTTTAGATGAGAAAAAGACAGACTAACAGTTTAATTTATTATTTAAAACATTTGGTTTATTCTACATTAATAAATTATCTTAAATTATATGGTTTTGTTTTTAGAAAAGTACACTTTCAATAGGAGGATTTAACTCTTTCAATATCAACTAAAATGTATTTTTACTTTTTACTTTAGTTACTGAAGAAACATGCATATTCTAATTTTCCTTTTAAAGTTGATATACTTCCACTTAACTAACAAAACACTTTTATTATTAGTGTAATATAAACATAAGCATTAAAAAATGCAAGTGATTTGCCGATATAATGAGTAGCTAAATTTGAAACTCAGATCCTTTGAACCAACTGACTTACAGTAATTGTGCTGTAATTTTCCCATCACAGACAAGAGCATTTTGGACTATGTTATGAATTCAGAGTCCAGGGAATTCCAATGAGATAATGTCATTGACCTTGAGCACAAATAATCAGTGATGAATATTGTAATATGATAATATGAAAGTTGCAAGGAATTCATTCTCAGACTGCATCAGAAAACCTGCTAAATCAGTAAAAGGAGGAGACACAGTGTGAACTAAGAGGGCAGAAGTTTAAGGCATGTTACCCAAAATAGAAAGGTTCCCGAATAACTCTAAGAGATCAAGTGTGAGCCCTCATGCTTAACTGCTACTAAATCAGTTCAGCATGTGAGCAACTATCATGTACCCAATCAGCACTACATCACTTAAGTGACCAAAGATAAATGTCAACTTTCAACTCAGTGGTACCCATTTATTTGTTCCTTTTGTCTACTCTATCATTTAAGTCAGCTGATTTTCCCACCATTCTGCAAGGGTGCAGCTTCATGAGAAATGGCCTGTTTCTGTGAGCTGCATGCTCCACTGTGAATGAGACCAGTGCCAGCTCTTTAAAGGGGCAAGGCCGTAGGAGAAAAGGATCATCTGAGCCACATTATGTATATTTACACTCACAGGCTGCCAAAAAAACCCTTGATATTTGTCAAAAATGCAGTTTAATTAGAGAGAGCAGAAGGAAATCAACCTCCGTCTGCTAACTGACCTGAGGCATCTAATTTCTGTATGTGTTCAGTTTGTTAAAATATGCAAGCAAAGAACTATTGGAGGCCATATGCCATTCGTTATGAAAAGCACATTCCTTTAGTCTTTGTAACAAAAGCCATATGGCTTTCTGAAAGTTAATTATACCATAAATATGCTGTAATATTGGGGAGTGTGGTCTAGCGATTGTTGGAAGAAACTTCGAGACCTGGCTTTCGGTCAGTTTCTCAATGGACTCCATTCAGAACCTTGGGGAAGTCACAAACCCTTTGTGCCTTAGTTTCCCAATATTCAAAGTGAAGATAATAATAATACAGCACCTAAAAGAGAGAAGAAAACTGAAATGTTTTCCCACTTAACGGCAAAATAATATTACAAACTATGATTCAGGTCAACAAAACAGTAAAAGGTTTTTTGAAATATTAACTTGTTAATCAAAATAGTCTCTTCCTCTTTCCCATGCTTCCTTCCCACCATTGCTGTAGCAATCTTTCTGGAAAACACATCAGATTTTTAAACTCCTTTGTTAAATATCGCATACAAACTAGCACTTGAACTCGGTATAAATGACCCTTTAGAGTCTGCCCTAGCCTGTTGTCCAGACACGTCTGCCAACAGTCTCTCCTGAGCTGGCACACAGACAGATAGACACACCCGGTCAGTCTGTTCCCTGTGCCAAGGATGTATTACCTTCTCATCTCTACTTAACTCCCATGAATGTGTCAAGACCCAGACCATCATCCCCCACCAGGTGAGATCTTTGACTTCCTCAGGTCATTGGCTGTTCCCTGCTCTGAGCTACAATAGCACTTACCTCATTCCTTCTTAAGCACTTATTACATTGTATAGTAATTATCTGTAAACACATCTCTCTCTCCACCAGAATGTTGGGCTCCTGAAGGGGATAGTCTAAGGCCTGACAAGTAATAGGTGCTCAGTAATTACTAGTTTATTGTCCACTTTTTTTGTTTGTTTTTTTTGTTTGTTTTTTGCTTTACGCGGGCCTCTCACTGTTGTGGCCTCTCCCATTGCGGAGCACAGGCTCCGGACGCGCAGGCTCAGCGGCTATGGCTCATGGGCCCAGCCACCCCGTGGCATGTGGGATCTTCCCGTACTGGGGCACGAGCCCGTGTCCCCTGCATCGGCAGGCGGACTCTCAAACACTGCGCCACCAGGGAAGCCCTATTGTCCACTTTTAAATCATAGAGGTAACTGGCTGTTCAACCTCAGGGGTCTAGTTTCCATATTCATTTCAACCTTTCAACCTTCCATCTGTAACATTTTATAACAGTCAGAAAATGATCCCTAGAAACTCGCAATGTTCCAAAGTACCAATGACACACTTTTCCACTGTGCTATCCTTTTAATTCAAGGAAATGAAATAATTTTAGAAAGTTTTTCAACAAGGATTAAAGCCAAGAGTTTTTCTGGTTAAACTTCAGCTAACAGCTAACCAGAAAATTAAGTGAAACACAAGTCCTCATTCCTTAAGCATTTAGTTAATCATGGTTTTATGGAATTTTAATCTAGCATGGAGGCTGAAATGAAACAAGAGAGCCAACAAGTCCAAAAGACAATTACAACTCCATCTGATGTAACCAAACTGGATAGAGTTGTGTGTGGCATAATAGTAATAACTGTAAATTACCTAACCTTAAATTCTCATGCCCTTGATACAGAACATTATTCTAATGGCATAATTTGATTTTTTTTAATTTAGTTTGATTTTGCTTCTGGTTTACAATTTAAGGAGACAGAAAAACCTCTGTCTGATTCCACAGGATTGGATTTTGTAAAAAGTAGGTGTCCAAAACATCCTCTTGCAGGAACTAAATCATCTCCACATGTGCTAAGAGTAGCAAAAAAGCAAGAACATTTAGGTCTGTGATATGTACACGTAACTTAGAGCAAAACCAGAGGAATGTCTGAAAGTCAAAGAGGACAGAGGGCAAAGAGTCTGACTTACAAATTTGTTGGGAGCTATTTTATAGGAAACAAGCTTTAGGATCTGATTTGAGGGTAAGGCAATGGGGAAATAATAATAATAACAAAGATAAGAGGAAACCATTGAGTTGAGCTCCAAAACTTTAATTTCCTCAAAATTGTTTCCAGATGATTAAGAATGTCTTTCTATGTACAGTATTTTCAGGAGCTAAATACAAAGTCATCCATTTGCATATGTGGTAATTTTTCAGCAAGATGTCACATTCATTTAAAATTGCCATTGCTGATACTAATCTTTTGATGTTCAGGACACCTGCCTGGGGGCCAGCAGCACACACTGACTTTATCAGAATGTCAGAAACTGTCACCAGGACCTGGCCCCTCAGAGGCAAGTCTCTGAATCATGAGTATGTAGCTAGTCTGTTCTTTGATGTCCACTTTCTTCCAGAAGGAGAGTCCTAACCAAGTGTCTGAAGATTCTCTCCTTTCCTCTTTCGGCATCTAGAGATGCAAGCCACGGAACTACTGCAGAGGAGAAGAAAGGAAAATATTAAAGAGAAAAAGAAGACAGAATTTCTTGATTTTGTAAATCCTTTTCATCTTACTAGAAACACACCCAGACGAGGACTCAGAAGACTAGAGGCTGATCCTCTAACCTGCCTCTTTGCTAAGTTAATGAACCTCTCTGCTGCTCTTGTTCTGTCACATGTATACTTTCTTAATAGAAATAGTAAGAGTACGAATAACCCTATTAGCTACGTATCAACTTCTTAAGAGGCTATTGTATAACAAAATGACTTCCAAAGGATCATTTTTTATTACCAAGCCATGCATTCAACTACTTTTGACAACTACCTTTGAATGCCTACTATGTGTCAAGCAATGGGTGCTGGAATTTAATGGTAAGCAAAACATAGTCCCTAGAGCTTCCCTGGTGGTGCAGTGGTTGAGAGTCCACCTGCCGATGCGGGGGACGCAGGTTCGTGCCCCGGTCCGGGAAGATCCCACATGCCGTGGAGAGGCTGGGCCCGTGAGCCATGGCCGCCGATACTGCGTGTCTGGAGCCTGTGCTCTGCAACAGGAGAGGCCACAACAGTGAGAGGCCCGCGTACCACACACACAAAAAAAAAAACCATAGTCCCTATCCTCATGGAGTTTCAGGTCTAATTAGGAAAGCAAGGTTTGCTTAAATAATCAGGCACATAGAGAATTACAAACTGTTACACATAGAACTACAACACATACTCACCATGATCCTGAAAATACTGTATTTTCACTATCAAATGTTCCTGTTTGTTCTCTAATTTTTTTATCAGTCAACTTTAATCATCAAGTGATTCTTGAAAAATACTTTCCCAAATAGTGTGCTGTTTGTCAGTTAAGGCTTTCAGATAATGATTAGAATTGAGATTTCAGGGTAGAACTGCTTCTCCATTTAGTGAAACAGAAGAAATGTTGGTATAAATTTAAAACTGTAAAATAGGAAGTCTAGACCTAAAGGATCTTCCCTGGAAGAAGGCCCTAGGCCATATTTACAGAAAAGCTCTTTCGGTCTTTATAATATAAAATCCTACATCTGTGGTGATAGCAGCAGCTGAAACATCATATTTACTATGTGCTAAGGTACTAATCTAAGCACTTTATAAATATTAACTCATTTAATCATCACAATAACCTTCTGAGGTAGGTATTAGTAGTGGTAGGGGGTCTTCTCTCCATTCTACAGATGAGGAAACTGAGGCACAGAGGGATTAAATACCTCACCTGCTGTCACACAGCCAGTAAGTAGAGCCAGGATTCAAACCCAGTCTATGCTCTTATCCACCATGATGCACGGCCTCTCATTCATACAATTGGTCCCCTGAAACATATTGAAAACTGGTTTTTTATTTAGACAGCATGTTTGAAGTCTATCTCTCTGCCCCCTCACATGTTCTTCTAGTGACTTTATCTTTCATATATAAAGAATAAATTATACTTGGTAACTCCTGATGGTAGTCATATTTTCAAAAAAAAAAAAAGCAAAACAAAGTTTTCAATTCTTTTCAATCAGAAATTGATCTACTGGAATTAAAAAAAGAGGTGACTTCATAATTACTTTTCAAAAACAAGAGGTCAGTTGCTCACGCTTTAGCAAAATGTCTTCTACCATTATTGTTGCAGAGTAAGCTATACAGGGATTTGATAGAAATTCTACCCTGAGGGAAACAATTCTCCTAAAATTTGATACAATACAATGGGAAATGGTGTCAATTAGTCTAAACTATAGACTAACATAAGGTGGAAAAGCCAGATGGGAACTGACCTCATTCCATCTCTACATAATTTTGATACTAGAAATGCATCTTCAGAAGGTGTGTTGACGACTTCAAACTTTTCATCTCAAATTATGCTGCTTCCCAGGCTTTGGTTATGCCAGAAGATTTCAAGAGCAGAAGAAAAAGGGAACAAAGCAAAGCAGACATGTGCAGGCAAGCTGGTGTGGAGAATGCCTTTTGACTTTTTTATGGTGGAAATATTCTTTTGGGGATAAAGATTAAGCAATCATTGGAAATGAGCCTCCTCATTTGACGTGAGAATTAGCACAGAAGCTATTTTTTGAAACTAAAATATCAGAAGCCCATATTAAAATAGAGAATTACTACAAACACAACTAACCATTGATAAGCTTGATAAGCTTACAAGACAAAACAGGAGACTTTTGGGCAACTGCCATCAAGAGGTGTTGGAGAACAAAAGTTTTATCACTAGACAGAAAATTGAGAACGTGGAAAATTGCATATAGTTGTTAGGATATGTAAACAGCTGAAACCAAAATAACATGAGAATTTTTAAAAGCACCTTTCTTCTCAGCAAACATTATCTGCTGTGCCCATGAAATAGAGAGTGCAGTGATTATTCCTCATTTTGTAAATGGGAGGAAAGAGCTTACTCTAAAATGACAAGTTAGTACTTTAGGAAAGAGAATATACCAGAATATGTGGGTATGCAGCCATTTCTTAGTGGAAAACTCCAATCTGAACCTCCTAAACTGGTCAGGAAAATGTTAGTTGTAAGCTTTCTCAGGAAGGGGAGTGGTCAAGCTAAACAACTGGTGATTGGCTGTCAGGAAGCCATAGGAAAATGGCCAGGGCTCCACCGCCATCCATCCCATTATCACCTAAGTGCCTTCACACAGGTCAGAGCGGCAGACCACCTTTCATTCCCTTCACCCCTCTCTTCCTCCCTTAAATAAACTAGAATGTTCTGAACAAGTGGTGGACACACCCCTTTTAGATGAAGGCTAAGCTGTTTGCCCAAGATGACCTAGATTTTATTTATTTATTTATTTATCTTTTACAGTGAAATTATTTTATTTTATTTTATTTTTAGTGAAGTATAGTTGATTTACAAAGTTGTGTTAGTTTCAGGTGTACAGAAAAGTGATTCAGTTATTCATATATGTGTATATATATGTATATATGAATATATTTACATATTCTTTTTCAGATTCTTTTCCCTTATAGGTTATTACAAAATATTGAGTATAGTTCCCTGTGCTATACAGTAGGTCCTGTTGGTTATTTTATATATAGTAGTTTGTATCTGTGAATCCTAAACTCCTAATTTATACCCCCCAACACACACACACTTTCCCCTTTGGTAATCATAAGTTTGTTTTCAATACCTGTAAGTCTATTTCTGTTTTGTAAAACAGTTCATTTGTACCATTTTTTTTAAGATTCCACATATAAGTGATATCATATGATATTTGTCTTTCTCAGTCTGACTGACTTCACTTAGTATGGTAATCTCTAGGTACATCCATGTTGCTGCAAATAGCATATTTCATTCTTTTTATGGCTGAGTAATACTTCACTGTATATATGTACCACATCTTCTTTATCTATTCACAAGATGACCTAGATTTTAGAGTTAAGGTAATTAGGTGGGAAGAATGAAGGACTGACTGAACTCAACTTTCTCAGCTGGAAGGAGCTAGGAACAATGTAGAAAATAAAGGGACCTCAGGCTTCCCTGGTGGCGCAGTGGTTGAGAGTCCACCTGCCGATGCAGGGGACATGGGTTCGTGCCCCGGTCCGGAAAGATCCCACATGCCGCAGAGCGGCTGGGCCCGTGAGCCATGGCCGCTGAGCCTGCGCGTCCGGAACCTGTGCTCTACAACGGGAGAGGCCACAACAGTGAGAGGCCCGTGTACCACAAAAAAATAAATAAATAAAAAATAAATAAAGGGATCTCGCCAAAGCCACTTCTTCTATTTTGGCAACTTATAACTAAGCTCAGAGGGGTCTCAGAGCATAGAAATCTAGTGACTAGGTTTCAACCCGATGAGTGAAATTATTTAGAATGCAATGTAGTCAGCCAGTGCACTGAGTGATTGAGAGTCCATTGAAGCAGACCTCTGTCTTTTAATGGAAGACCTATGAAATGATACAAAACAAATAAAAGCTCCATCTTTACCCTAGAGAAGCTGAACAATTGTCTGGGAACTGCCCATGAAACAGCGACAAAACGACAAATGACAGAAACCTTAAAACCACTTTCAAAACAACAAACCATAAAAGCAATGTCACAGGGCTCAACCTGGGTAATAAATCACAGCAAGGGTTTGTCCAATGTCAGGCACTGTACATGTGCTTTACATACATTTTATCCTAATTTCACAGATAAACTGGGGCTCAAAAAGGCTTATGTGCCTTGCCCAAGGGTACACATAGGTTGGCCACAAACCCTACTCTCTCTACCATCAGTCGCAGCCCATAGAGTATAGTACTACCATTATTTAAAAACGAACGTAATACAATGACATGGAAAATAGTAACAAAATAATTTTGAATGAAAAGTGAAATACAAGTTGTGTTTATTACAACCATGTGAATGTTTACATGAAGGAAACATGAAGAAATTTAAAAGTTGTGTTAGGATGGTAGGGTTATGAATGTGTCTTAAAATTTTTCTCTTTATATCATTGCAAAATTAGATAAACACTTCTCAACTATTTACATAATTATATGCGGAGAAGGGTGTTTAGAAATAGGTGAAATCAATCCCCCAAGAATATTGCCTGGATAAGGGGAGTTTTCATGACTATTTCAGGAGACAGGATGGGCTTGTGTTGGCCAGGAGGAGAAAGAAGTTGTCAAGAACAGTGACAAGACTCTTAATTCAGCAACTGCAAAGATATGGACCAGAGGGACTAATGTAAAACAAGGCTGCTGTGACACATGACACAGGGACAGTTGTCAGGGAGGGTAAGCTGAGATGTCTGAATCTTATAAACTAGAAAATATGGAGAAACACGATAAAGGGGTCAAGGAACTTGATTCTAACTCTGTGTGGAGGACCGTAGAGAGGAAAGAGACCAGAACAGGGAGACCACCAGAAGACAGCAGAAAGAGAAAGACATTTGATGCAGTATGAGTCTCCCCTGAGAGTCAGAGCGTAGCATTATCTTCTCTGCCCCACAAAAGGCCTTCAGATAAATGCACCCACTGCACATGTTACCCCTTCTTTAAAATAAGGATCACAGTACCTACAATCTCAGCAATCCCATGAGGGTTTCATGCCACATTACACCCACGTGATCATATGCCTAAAGCTCTACAGGTATGTAAATAATATGAATAGGGAATCCTCAAGGCATTTAAGTGTTTGAGGAACCCAAGAAGGTTTAGAATAAGTCTCCTGTGAGTGGGTATCCACAACACACCCATTGAACAGAGAAATAATGTATTTAAAATGAAATGCTCAGACTTGCATTCATTATCATCAGCAGATAAGTCAAACATAGAGCAGAGGACTTCCCTGGTGGCACAATGGTTAAGAATCCGCCTGCCAATTCAGGGGACACGGGTTCGATCCCTGGTCTGGGAAGATCCCACATGCCGCAGAGCAACTAAGCCTGTGCATCACAACTACTGAGACTGCGCTCTAGAGCCCACGAGCCACAACTACTGAAGCCCATGCACCTAAAGCCCAAGCTCCGCAACAAGAGAAGCCACCGCAATGAGAAGCCTGCACACCACAACGAAGAGAATCTCACCGCAACTAGAGAAATCCCGTGCACAGCAGCAAAGACCCAACAACGAAGACCCAGCACAGCGAAAAATAAATATATGAGTTTACTTTAAAAAAAAAAAATAGAGCAGAGCTATAAATGTCTAACTCTGGGGTGGTGGAAAAACTGCTGGAGGTTAGTAAATAAATAAACAGATTGACTGATTGATTTTAAATTGCTGATATTTTAGGACCACACAACATGAGGGCTTTGTGCATTTGCTTTTGTGTGACTTCAGATCATGGTATGAACACATACTTGAGGAAGATGTGCTCTTGTTCTAATTATGGAAAGGACTGGACTGATCAAATTACTGCATATCTTGCATGACACCAAAGAAACAATTCCAACAAAGGACTTTGATTTGATGGTTGAAAATTACCAGCCAGGTACAGGCCTTTGAAGAAATGGAAAGCTCAACTGATGCTAAAGACATAAACAAGAGCAGTGGAAGATTACTTAAACTTTAATACTGCTATTGTGGCCATGGTTTTCTTATCCTTAATGACTGCTGCCTAGTTTAAAGAAACAGAACTGTTAAGAAAAGGAGCTATATTAATCTTTGTAAACTTCAAACAGAAATATTGATTTTCTGATGACTCTTTTTATAGATGTTGTTGGATGTATAATTTGTATCACATTTACTAGATTTTTAAATAAATACTTTCTACAATTAAAAGTAATTGAGGGGGGCTTCCCTGGTGGCACAGTGGTTGAGAGTCTGCCTGCCGATGCAGGGGACACGGGTTCGTGCCCCCGTACGGGAAGATCCCACATGCCACGGAGCGGCTGGGCCCGTGAGCCATGGCCGCTGAGCCTGCGCTTCCGGAGCCTGTGCTCCGCAACGGGAGAGGCCACAACAGTAAGAGGCCCGCGTACCGCAAAATAATAATAATAATAATAAATAATAATAATTGAGGGAGAGGGAGAAGAGACAAATTTGGCCTGATGTTGATAATACCATTGCCCCTTTCCTTACGTCCCAGCTCCTGGAAATACCAACAAAAGATGCAGACTCTGCCTATCTCCTCATATTGGTGAGAGAGGGGTGACTGGCCTGCAGGTATGTGGGTGAAGGAAGATAATCAGTAAAGCACCAAGGTGGACGAACCCCTCCCCCTCCCCCACCACTCTTGAAGCAGAAACCTTTGGTCCTTTGGCAAGGAAAGAGAAGAAGACTTCTCCTGCGGGTCCCTGGGGGCCAGGAATGGGGAAGTCAGTAGCCAAATAGACATAGCACACATTCTTGTCATTTCATGCCCCAGACAATAATTACAATATGTATAATAAGGTTTCCTGTCCCAGAGTTATTTTTACCTCCATGTAGATGGTGGTTCTTAAACAGTCAACTGATTCATCTTCTTGGGCAATGCCCATTAATTCTTGACACTCTTCCATTCCACATCCTACCCAACACCTCTCAACCCACACAAATGAGTGCCAAAAGGTGAGAGAGCAAAAGGACTTACAAACATGTCCATTTCACTGTAGTCTACCTTCAAAGATGCTGGAGTCTCATTGGCAGATTTATCAACAACCCTCCCAAAGGAAAACTGTGAGCTTAGAACAACACTGAGAAGGCATCACTCCAGATAGAGCTTTTTCCTCTCTTTCTCTAGCTGGCCTGAATGGTGGCAAAGACTGATGACCAAATTCATGAAAGAAATTTCTATTTGCCCCTAATTTACTGAGTAACCTGTGCTGAATTACATAAAAATAGCATAATGGTTAACCCTAATTAGTTAGTTTGCATTTTCCTACATTTCCAAGCCAAGCTTGTTTCCTCTCCCTGCTGACAGGCATTGCATTCTCTCCTGCCCTATCCTCAAAGTGTGTTCACAAGACAGACCCAAGAGACTGATGCTTCTTTAGGAAGAATAATCAGGCTTTAAGTGAGCCCTTCTTTAGAATAAAGAGCTGCATTTTGAGAGGGCATGGACGGGGGATGCGTCCTCTTGGAGCCTCTGCACTCATGCCTGCCTTACTCAAATATTCACACCCATTCTGGAGTTGACTTAGATGCCGATTGCCAGGAGAACTAACAGCTCTCCATTCGCATGTGATTTGCATCACTTCCACCAATATTTATTTAAGCCCATATTTAAGCCCACCAATATTTATTAAGTGAGTTCGGTATTTAAAGGAAACCTGTGGGGGTAATGTCCTTAACCATGAGATGTAAGCTGTGTCTACCTCCCTGGATCCCTGGGTTTCCCTGCCTGTAGTTTCAGATGCTGGGTCCCCTAATGCCCTCTAAAGCTGGGGACACTGACCTAAGGAATCCTGCTCGTTCTCTCTCCTGTATCAACAGCTACTCTACAGGAGGGAGGAGAGACACCATGATGTCAGCAGGATGCTTGTAAGGACCACCTTCTTGGTTCCTTCTTCTACCCACACCGACCAACACCGCCAGTGAAGAGCTATGCTGCTTCCAAGCAAGCAAAACTCAGCATAGAACTTTCGGGGTTGGATTTATGTGGGAACATGCTTGCACTGTGTGATCAGCATCTCCTCCCTTCCCTCTCCACACCTTCTCTTTCTACAGTTCCTCGGCACAGGAAGTGTCTGTGCATGCCCCGGTGACTGACGGCATAGGCTTGGGAGCCCGTGGTCAGACACCTGGGTTCGAATCCCAATTCCACCACTTAGTTCACATGACATATTGCGAGGCTCTTAATTGCTCTGAGCCTCACCTTCCTCATCCATGCAATGAATATAATAATCACTTTGCAGACTGATATGAGAATGAAATGGAATAATGCACACAAAGCACTTAACAATATGCCAGGTACATGATAAGCACTCAATAAACGGGAGCTAATATTATTAATGAAATCGCCATGTATGTAGTTGCTCAAATAAGACAGGTCCCTTTTTTTTCTTAGCTAACCTGACCTTATGTCCAATCAATTCTACCTTCTAAGTACAGTTGAAAGCCATTTCCTCCTTCCCATCCCTGCTGTAATAACTCGACTTCTTTCCTACCGTTATAACCTTGTAACTCTATCTGTATATCCACCCTCTTCCTATTCTACCCCTTCTGCACATATCCCAATGGCATGACTTTTCTAAAATAAAAATGTGCTCATGACACTTCCCTAATTAAGGCCTTTCAGGGGCTCCATGCGTTGCCTTATGGATGCAATCCCAACTCCCCGGCACAGCCTTCAAGGCCTGGGGCCGTATCCTACTGCTCACTCCCCACTCACCACACACGCCTTCTTCCCAGAAAAATCTGTACTTCTTCAAAGGGCCCTGGCGTCCAAGTGCCTTTGAACATACTCTTCCTGGCACACGTTCCTCTCTTCACATGACAGACTCCCACATGTCCTCTAAGACTCAGTGCCCAGAGTTCTCTTCCAAGAATTCTTCTTGACTCTTCACACACATATTATACTGTTTTAATTTCTGTTTACTTGTCTAGCTCCTTCTGTTTAGAATGGAGGTTCTTGATGTGAGGAACTGTGTACTTTACTGCATCCTGCATCGCAAACG
The DNA here is from genome assembly GCF_964341445.2 of Mesoplodon mirus. Lineage (NCBI taxonomy): Eukaryota > Metazoa > Chordata > Mammalia > Artiodactyla > Ziphiidae > Mesoplodon > Mesoplodon mirus. Next base: position 53,477,567 of record NC_138987.1, on the reverse strand, counting down.
ACTAGCATAGAGGTTCAAACAAGTCGTTCAGCCAACATTTACTGAGCACCGGCCTTGGTGCTAGATGCACGTTTGCTCTCTCTCACTGCACAGACCCTGTGGCTCTGCGATCCTTGGTGCCATAAGGAAGCATGATTAGAATTTGACTACCTAAAATCACCCTCTTCAAAACTCTCACCCAAACCTCAATAGCTGCCCATTGGTAGATACAAACACTGGTATATATAAAGGTTATCTAAACTTATTCTCACAACAACAAATGAGCAGGCAGAAGTACTAGGAGATCTCGAGTCGTTGGCTATGAGTTGGGGCTGCCTGAGCCGTTGGTTCTGCATCAAGATGCTTCAAAGTCTTATTAAGAATGTTTGGGGGCTTCCCTGGTGGCGCAGTGGTTGAGAGTCCGCCTGCCAATGCAGGGGACACGGGCTCGTGTCCCGGTCCGGGAAGATCCTACATGCCGCGGAGCAGCTGGGCCCGTGAGCCATGGCCGCTGAGCCTGTGTGTCCGGAGCCTGTGCTCCACAATGGGAGAGGCCACAGCAGTGAGAGGCCCACGTACCGCAAAAAAAAAAAAAAAAAAAAAAAGAATGTTTGGATCCCCATGAAGCCCTACTATACCCAAGTTTACCAGGAGATCTGGGTAGGAATGGGGCTGATGGGCTTCGGCGTTTATAAAATCAGGCATGTGGCTGCTGGCAGTCATCATTAACCAGCTTTCCTTGCGTGGGACTTTGTGCTGGCTGTGTTGTGGGCGTGTGGGACATCGTGTTGACTTGTAGCAGTGCCGCTACCCTCCTGGAAGATCAACCGCTTGGTCAATACCGGCCAGCTGGTGATTGGCTCGGCCAGGGAGGCAGTGTTCCGTAGCAGTTATAAGCTAGCTATGGAAGTGAGTTCAAATCCCAACCTTTCCACACATGAGCCATGTGGTCTTACAAAAATTACTTCACCTCTTTGAGCCTCAGTTTCCCCTCCTGGATAGGGGGGAAAGTCATACTTACCCACCTACTTCACAGGGTTGTGTGAAATCCAATAAAAACTGAATATATAATTTCAGTCTCAGATGCCAGGGGACCCAAAATCATCTCAGAGCCCACATATTTAATCACTCTGTGTTTCTTACTTTCTGAGGCAGGGCTGGGGTTGATAAGAAGAAAAGTAGATTCTATCTGAAGTAGCCCAGGGATGAAGGGGCCCAAACTGAGGATGCCCTTGTTTCTAGCAAGCAAGGGCACCAAGGAAATAGCCTGCATGCCAGTTACATTATAGATATTACCTAGAGAATTCAGATCTTGTCAGCCATCAAATAATGAGACTTGTGAAATGGGCAAGTCCTTTGGAAAATACAAATAGGCAGTATTGTTTTCATCACAAACAGTCTAAGTTGGAACACTGTGTGACTCCAGTGCACTTGTCAGTTTGTCTAAAACTCTTTTCCCTCTTCCATCACTTCTCCGGGTAAGACGTATAACCTTGACTTTTGAGTCTCTTGAACACCCACTATATCTATTGTGTTGTTACTTCTGTCAGTCAGAGTATTTTGGTCCCATTTTGTAAAAGTAAGGTAACCCACTTATAGGTGTAAATAAAATTGTTCTCACAGTTTATTGTAATCTTGAAGCTATAGACACATAATAATCATAAGAAATTATTAAGTTCATACTATGTGCTAGGTACTGGGGCTTTAAAAATACATTATTTCATTTAATAGCAGAACCCAGTGAGAAATCTGGCGTTCAGTGGGGTTAAACTCCTTGCCTCAGGTCATATGCTGTGAGTGGCAGGAAATCAAACCTATCAGAAACCAAGTTCTCTTCAAGCATTCTGTGCAAAGCACCCACTACATATAAGGCCCTGGACTATCAGGAAACCAATATGAGTAGCACACCTGTCCTGTCCTCAAAGGGGCTTACCATGTAGCTCCAATTTAAATACCATCTCAGACAAAAGAGAGATAAATAAATGGGTAAATTCAATACAGTAGTCAGGCTAAACCTAATACAAAACTCTGGTGCAAAAGAGAGGAGATCATTGCCTGAAATAAACTATAAGCAAAGCAGGAGAGGAAAGTGTAGCTGGGGAATCAGGAAAGGCCCCATGAAAAGATGCCATTGGAGATCAAGTAAGTCTCCATAACCTCATCTTAGTTCTTACCCTGGCGTCACTCTGCTATTCTCATGAGAATCTCCGTTCTATTTATAATGTTGACATAAGTCCCAGCACCTGTTGTGACTCTATATCACAATCAAAGCAAAAGGATCTGACTTGCCTCCCTCTTCTTATTTCTGCAAGGTTGCTCCCTTTTGAACATTCATTTTCTCATAATCTGCCTCTTACCCTTGACATAGTGTAATGGCCACAGGAGCACTGGTCCACGTGTTCAAAGCTCACTGAGTCTGAGCCACAGAAACATTCCAGATGAGGGTGGGGATGGACAGTAAGAGCTCCTGGCTTCAGCAGGATTTGTCCTTCTTCTGAGGAAAGCGGGACTTCAAATCAGAGTGTGTCTTTTGGATTGGAGCATCATATTTTTGAAACTGTGTCTAAAAAGCATGTTTTATATCAAGACCAAGGTTTTGCTAAAAGTTGAAGCCTTTCATTTGGTAGGTTTGAAAGAGTCCTTTGAAAAATACCAACATTAAGCCTTAGGATTACATTTACTTTCAGTTGAATTTCACAAAATTTCATCTTCTTGTTAGTTCTTGTGTCGATGGACTATTCAAATGGGCTAAAAACAACCTGAACATGTTTGGTACAAATCTAAAAACAAGAACACTTGTGCATAAGCCTATATGTCTCATCCAAGACTTAAATAATTGCATCGTCTTATGCTATCAGGTCTTCCTGGCCTTGTGAGGCTTTGAGTTATATTCCTTCAAAAACACTTGAAACTCAGGCATGAGCAAACAATTGCTTGAGGTTTGCATAGAGTTGCAGGCTACAGAGACACAGATTTTATGCATTTTTTCCCATTTTCAGAGTACCCTCGAGCTGTAGAATGTGCCAGAAGCATGATATGGTCAAAACTGCACTGCTCTCCTGTCCTCAGTCTCTCTGCATCCCTGGCCACCAATCCATACACTTCAAGGTGGTCAGAGCTATACCTCAATGATGCAGATTTGGCCAGGCCCTTTACTCTGTCAGAACCTCCCCATAACTTACAGAATCAAGTTCAAGCTCCCTAAGAAAGATGAAGTTCTGCCACACTGTTGTAGCTTGAGTTTATCCCGCTTCCCCAGCCACTCCCATGCACTTCATGGTTTCCAGCCTCTTGGAATGTCTCACCTCAGTACCCTAGCAAGCCCTTCCCCACCTCTGTGGCCTTGGCCCAGGCTACCTCTCAGCATACAGGGTCCATCCTCCCTGTAGTCCTCCAGGCAAACATTTCTCTTTGCCTTTTAAAACCAAATTCAAACATCCGTGTCTCTGAGATGGCCCTCTGTCATCCCTCTCGCTATACATCCTTCCTCTGGGACCCCACCGTGCTGTGTGCCCACCTATCTTATGACACTTCCTATACTCTGCTGTCATTACATGCTGACGTGGCTGCCTGCCTCCTCCCCACACACCTAGACTCCCACAGGGTGTGATTTTTTTCTTCCCCAGTCCTTAACACGGTGCTTCTCCATCAACAAAATAGATTCCCAATAAATATTTGTTGAACAAATAAATGAACAAAATAGGCAAAATTTATCTTTTGTCTTCTTCCACCCTTCCCCCAACACCAGCTTCCCCTTCTTAGGCTTCCCTTCCCCCAGCCGCCATCTCCCTGACACTGTCAATCCTCTCTCCAACCCTAGAGGTCCAGTTTCGTCCCAGCCAGCAATATCAAAACCTGCTCTCAGGAGAGGTTTTGACACACTCATAAGGCTGACCATGTCAACTCTCACACGGGTTTTTATATAATTTTCCAGGTGACAAAATCTTGAGCCAAAATAATAAATCTCTAATTGTGGAATTTTAGACTGGTCAGAGTCTCTTTCATCACAGTCCCCACACCCACACTGTGGCATTTTGTGTAGGAGTTGCCTGTTCATAATTGTTAGAGGCACCAGAATCTCTGTAAACTCTTGGCTGTGTGATCTGGGGCCCTAGGAAATCAGTTTGCCTGAAACTAAATGGACAGCCATTCTTCTAGAATTACCATATTATTGAGGCTGCTTGAAAAAATAAATCTTTAATTTTTTTTAAAAATAAGTCTCCACATTTAAAAGATAGGGAAGGCTTTGCCCACAAAAACATTTCAACTCAGCAGATTTGATTTAAATGCTAATTAATTTTATTAGCATTTAAATGAAATTTTATTCTTATTTGGTGAACTATTTAACATGTAGTTATTTCCTAATGGAGGAAAGGGGAATAGAATCATTAAAACCCTAATAAGAACTGAGCAGAGAAAAACTACCTCCCAACTGTCTCTCAGCAGATAACAATTTAAAGGGTAAACAGTAAGAAAGATGAGCTCAGAAGAGTGACAGAGTTCAATAAACATCCAGCTCAGTTTCCTAGGAATTTTGAAAACTCCCTGAGTGTTTTGTGAGACACATTTTTAAGAAGATAAAGGATGGATGATGCATTCCACTAAACCTGTACATCAAAAGAGGGCATAATCTATATGGAAGAGACACACACCCAAATTTCTGTACATTGGAATACTTGTGTTAAAAACGGATAAATAGGATTCTGCCTGCCATGCCATCTCCAAGCCAGAATGGCCCCTTGGACCAAGGCCATACTACCAAAGCAAAGAAGCTAATTAGAAATCATCTGGCCAAGGCGCAGTGCAAGCTTTCAGTCCACTGAGTCAGAAATGAGAATAAGTCTCTGGATTTTATCTTCCCTCCTTGTGTCCACTGGATGGTGGCTCAGCCCTGTACTCAGACAGTAAAAGTAATATTCTAGAAGTTCTTGTCTTCCAGACATGTGACAATATGGTATAATACTGAGGAACAGAAATCAAATGAGGTCATGGGTGAGGAGATGAATTTAAAATCCCAAGACACTTTATAAATATCAGATGGCGGAGTTACAGTGATGGGGATACACAATGGCACTTGAGTGGTACAGTTGATGGTGAAATGGTCAAACACAGGAGCCTTATTTAAAAAGCTGAAAGATTTATTTTTTTCAAGGAGCCACAATAATTTTGGTAGTTCTGGAAGAATGGCTGTCCATTGTCCTTAATGGTCAAGTCAATGCAAGCCACCTCTCCCCTGCCCAACTTAAACAGACTATGATCCAAGAAAACAATGCTATGTTTGGGCATCAGATGCTTGGGCCACCAGAAAAACCAACTGAAGACATCTGGCGATAATATATATTATATTAGATTATACACTGGTTTAGACTAGAAAATGGTTCTGAGTTCCATCTCAGGCTCCCAAGAACTTGTCTATTCATCCCTTTTAGGGAAGATAAGATTCACTTCCTAACTCCTCACCCCACACCACACACACCCCCACCCCAGTGGAACTAAGGTCTTGTAGCAGAGACATATCTTCTTGGATCATTTAAGCCTAGAAAAGGGGACAAGGAGTTATTTAGTCCAACTCTTCGATGGGGTATAGTGAAAATTAAAAGAACCCATGTGCATAGAGCCTGTAGCACAATAGCTAAAATATATAAAACCCTCAATAAAAGTTGCTATTCATAGTACTAATAATAATATCTTGGAGCTGTTTAGTGGCAAGGCTGGGACTAGAACCCATGTCTCTACTCTAATCTTTCCCATAAGACCAGAGACCTCCCATTGTGGAAAGACTAGAGCGGGAGGCTTTGAAAAATCGTTTTAAAAGAGCTGATTATTTCCAAGCAATTTATTTTATTGTATATGCACAGATAGTCAGTTTAACAATATCAACAGATAAAGTTTGATTTATTTTAGATTCCCAAATTATTTTTCCCATTTCCTTTCATAAAGAGTCTAGACATAAAAAACAAATGTGGTAAAGAAAATCCCCAAATGATTGCTTTCATTAAAATTGTGTTTGCTTGAAAATTAGACAATAAACCTTCATATCACAGAGCTCCAGCTGTACAATTTGACAATAACCAGCGCCTACAGATATATTTTAGCAAATATACTCCCCCGCCCACAAGATGCTCCAGGCTTTACAAAATGCCATGGCTACTGGAAAAAAATCTGGGAACCATGACTCCTGAGCCTTACCCAAAAACAAAACAAACAAAACAAGAAAATTATTCTACCCCCTTTCCCTAACAAAACAGTAAAATATTTTCCTCCTAAAGCAATGCAGGGGATACCCAGGATAGTTCATTTTATTGTACTCTATGTTCAAATGAATTGAATGATTTGACTCTACCAGACCACAAAAGCAGGTGTGGCCCCATAACCTCTCTGCCCAAAGAACATGATTATGACTTGAAAGAAATCAAAAACTGGACATTTAAATTTAAGTAACAATGATAACAGTGACGATGATAATGATCAGTATCACATTGGAAGGATTTTGTGAAAAAATAGTTCCATGGTCAAATTAAGTTTCAAAAACTCATAACCAAACAAAGTTAAACCAATAAAATTAACCAAGTTTCTTTACTACAGTATCCTCAAAGGCTTCAGTTCCCTAATGTGAATTGTTTCTCCTAGAAAGCAAAATAATATGAAGCAATCTGCAAGTTTATTTCTTTGCAGACAATCAGTTGGAGTTGGTATTTCATAGAACACATTTTGGAATATTCTGACAGATTATAGGCAGACACTTAAAAGCACCTTCTAATATTAGAGTAACCATATTGCATGCAATATACCCTTATATTAAATCCTTAGTACATATCAGTTATATAATCTTAAAGTATATATGGCTAACCATTATCTATAGGAACTGAATTTACACTGGTAGTGATGAGAAAATTCACCACTTTTTACCAGGAAGATTATAGCTTGTCTCTCCCCTGCCTACATTTAATTTTTTATTGAAGCTTTAATATTTAATATGGAGAAAATGAACACGTCTTTCTTCTCCAGATCACTAATATTCACTGCAATCAAAGTTGACCTTGTTGAGGCAATATAAGCATCAGTATGAATCTTTAAACATTTTTTAAATTATTTGATTCTGAAAGGGTTGTGTGATTATTACAGAAAATTTGGCAAAGCCAGAAATGATTTTTTAAAGAAAATAATAAATTATTACCAATAATTTCACAGCCTAGGGATAAACTTTTATATGTTTCATTTCACAGTTTAGTCTCCTAATTTTTTTACATGCTGAGCATTTTCTCTTGACATTAAAAAAATTATTCAAAAGCATATTACCCATGGTTAAACATGGTGGATTGAAATCATATGTTCATCCTCTTCACCTCTCAACATAAAGGGAAAAATTACAAAGAGAACTGAAGAGTAAGCAAAATCATTTTTTCAAGATGGAAATTACATGAAGGAATAGTAACTGTCTTAGTAGAACAGAAAAAAGCTGAAACTAAGTGCCTACAGCTGGAAATTTTATCAAGCTACAAGAAAACTCATTCTAGAATCCTCCCAAAGGGATTCACAGAAAGTAGAGGTGAAACGTGGAACTGTATTAGGAATAGACACCAAGGGCCCATTGGGCATAGCCAAGGTGAGACAAGCTGGGACCTGGGACCTGGGACCCTTTGCTACAGCGCTTGCACCTGGACAAATGACAAACGTCTCCTCAAGGGTCTCCTCGAGCAATAAAATACAAAGAAACTATAAGGGACTAAAAATAACTGGGTGCATGCACAGCTGGGGCAAATTATGGACAACAAGATACAAAAAGACCAAAAAAAGCCCAAATGCCACTTCTGAAGAGCTGAGAGCAACAATAGGGTGTCAGGAGAAAACGCAGGGTACTGCGCATGCCCCCTGCACACAACACCACCAAAGGGGTTGGCAAACCACCCAACACACCCCTCTGGCCCAACCCCTGGACATACCCCTCCCCTCACCCCATATATGGAACCAGTTCGCCCCCCATCAGGGAGAGAGAAAGGGAACCTGTTACTTGTTTTCACTGCCCCCTGCTGCAGCAGGGGCCCCAATAAAGGCTTGCCCGAATTTCCTGTCTGGCCTCTTATCAATCTCTATTGACTAAGGAAGGCCAAGAACCCTGAACAGTAACAAAGGGTCTATCCCTTCCTACCACATAGACACAGAGGAATCATCCTCTGGAGAAAAGGAACCAGAGAACCTCCTAGACATGTGACTGCCCAGCCTGGCAGAGGTTAGAAGAGAAGCCAGAGATGATACAAGGTATTGAAAATGAGGGTTTGAAAGTTTAAATGAAAAGGTGAGATCCCCTCTCACCCCAAGCCCCAGAACACTGGCAGCTAAGCTGATACAAACAAGACAACGAATTGAAAAATCCTTCCATGGAGAAACAAAAACTAAACAAACCTAGATGCTTAAAAAGCCACAGGTACTAATATTTGTGGGCCAACTAATAGAAAAACTAATTCTCAGCCCTATCATCCTGCAGTGATGACATGTACTTAGTTCCCGCCCACTTTGCAGTGCCTCGTTCTTAAACATGAATGAAGAGACAAAATCTCCAGACATAGGAGGAAGGCTTCCCCCATGAAAAACAAACATGCCTTAAAAACTAGAACTTAATGGAACCCAACACAGTTCAGGAAAGAGGATAAAACACAAAAATAAAACTGTATACATAAGACATAAACTTAAAAGGAGATAGTACACCCATGAAGTAAGAAACAGAATCTGGGGCTGGGAGGTAGAGGAGAGCAGGAAGGAGAACTCAGAACAAGAAAAACATCATGGAAATTTTTAAATACTATAGCAGGAAAAAAAGTCAATAGGAAGTTTGGAGTGTATTGAAGAAATTTCCCAGAAAGTAGAACAAAAAGACAAAAAACATGGGCAATTGAAAGAAAAGGGAACAAAATTAAAAGGATATGCTAAGAAGTCCAATATCTAACTAGAAGGAATGCCAAGAAAAAAATAAGAGAAAAGAAGACAAGAAATGTGTGTGAGAGAAAAATAGTTATATTTTTAGGTATATAGTTATTTTAAAACACATTTTTTAAAGCAGATTTAGGTTATAGTAAAATTGAGCAGAAAGTGCAGAGTTCCCACATAGCCTCTGCTCCCACACATGCAAAGTCTCCCACAATGAACATCGCTCATCACAGTGGTACATTTGTTACAATCAATGAAACTATGTTAACACATCATTATCATGCAAACTCCATAGTTTATATCAGGGTTTACTCTTGGTGTTGTACATTCAATGGGTTATGACAATAGTATAATAACATGTACCCACCATTATAGTATCATACAGAGTGTTGTTCTGCCTTAAAAATTCCCTATGCTCTATTTATCCTTCCATTTTCCTTAATCCATGACAACCACTGATACTTTTACTGTCTTTATAGTTTTCTTATCACTTCTTTCACTTAGTAATATGTGTCAAAGTTTCCTCTATGCTTTTCATTACCTGATAGTTCATTTCTTTTTAGTGCTGAATATTCCATTGTCTGGATGTACCGTAGTTTATTTACCCTTTACCTACTAAAGGGCATCAGTTGTTTCCAAGTTTTGGCAATTATGAATAAAGTTGCTATAAGCATCTGCATGCAGGTCTTTGTGTAGATATAAGTTTTCAGCTCCTTGGGATAAATACCAAGGAGGTGATTGCTAGATCATATGGTAAAAGTATGTTTAGTTTTTTTAAAAAAACTGCCAAATTACCTTACCTTTTGCATTCCCACCAGCAGTCAAAGAGAATTTCTATTTCTCTACATCCTTGCCAGCATTTAGTGTTTTCAATATTTTGAATTTAGGCCATTCTAATAGACGTGTACTGGTATCTCATTGTTGTTTTAATTTGCAATTCCCTAATGGCATGTGATGTTGAACATCTCATATGCTTATTTGCCACCTATATATCTTTTTTGGTGAGGTGTCTCTTCAGGTTTTCTGCCCATTTTATTATTTCTTTAATTTATTATTATTGGAGTATAGTTGATTTACAATGTTGTGTTAGTTTCTGCTGTACAGTCAAGTGAATCAGTTATATATATATATATATATATATATATATATATATATATATATGCACTCTTTCTTAGATTCTTTTCCCATATAGGTCATTACAGATTATTGAGTAGAGTTCCCTGTGCTATACAGGAGGTCCTTATTAGTTATCTATTTTATATATAGTAGTGTGTATATGTCAAATCCCAATCTCCCAATTTATCTCTCCCCCCTTTCTCCCTTGGTAAACATGTTTGTTTTCTACATCTGTGACTCTATTTCTGTTCTGTAAATAAGTTTATTTGTACCATTTTTTTAGATTCCACATATAAGCTATATCATATGATATTTGTCTTTCAATGTCTGACTTCACTCAGTATGACAAACTTCACTCAGTAGGACAATCTCTTTGTCCATCCATGTTGCTGCATAACAGTCCTTTATCAGTTATGTGTTTTGCAAATATTTTCTCCCAGCCTGTGGCTTGTCTTCTCATTCTCTTGACAGTCTTTTCCAGAAGTTTTTAATTTTGACGGAGTTCAGTTTATCATTATTTCTTTCATGGATTGTGCCTTTGGTGTTGTACCTAAAAAGCCATCACCTTGCCCAAGGCCTTCTAGACATTTTCTTTGTTATCTTCTAGAAGTCTTATAGTTTTGTGTCATCTATTTAGAGTTAATTGTTGTCAAGGAGGTAAGATCTAGGTCTGGATTCATTTTTTGCATGTGACTGTCCAGTTGTTCCAGCATCAGTTGTTGAAAGGACTATTTTTGCTCCATTGTATTACCTTTGCTCCTTTGTCAAAGATCAATTGACTATTTATGTGGCTCTATTTCTGGGTTGTCTATTTTGTTCCATTGGTCTATTTGTTTATTCTTTTGTCAATGACACACTGTTTCATTACTGTAGTTTTATAGTAAGTCTTGAGGTCAGGTGTTGTCAGTCCTCCAGTTTTGTGCTTCTCCTTCAATATTGTTTTGGCTCTTCTGCATCTTTTACCTTTCCATATAAATTTTAGAATCAATTTGTTGATATACACAAAATAACTTGCCTGGAGTTTGACTGAGATTGTTGAATCTATAGATCAAGTTGGGAAGAACTGACACCTGGACAATATTGTCTTCCTGTCCATTAACATGGAATATCTCTCCATTTATTTAGTTCTTTGATTTCTTTCATCAGAATTTTATAGTTTTCCTCATACAGCTCTTCCTCATATTTTGTTAGGTTTATACCTAAGTATTTCATTCTTTTGGGTGCTGATGTAAATGGTATTGTATTTTGAATCTCAAGTTCCACTTGTTCATTGCTGGTGTATAGGAAAGAGATTGAATTTTGTATATTAACCCTGTATCCTGCACCTTTTGTATATTAACATTGTATCCTTGCAACTTGCTTTAGTCACTTATTCCAGGAGTATTTTTGTTGATTCTTTCAGATTTTCTACATAGAAAACCATGTCATTTGAAAACAAAGCCAATTTTGTTTCTTCCCTCCCAATCAGTATATCTTTTGTTTCCTTTTCTTGTCTGGTTGCATGAGCTAGGACTTCCAGTACAATGTTAAAAAGAAGTGGTGAGAGAGGACATCCTTGCCTTGTTCCTGAACTTAGTGGAAAAGCTTCTACTGGCTCACTATTAAGTATGATGTTAGTTAAAATTTTTTGTAGATGTCCTTTATCAAGTTGGGGAAATTCCTCTCTATTCAAAGGTTGCTGAGTGTTGTTATGATGAATGGTGTTGGATTTTGTCAAATGCTTTTTCTGCATCTATTGATCATGTAATTTTTCTTCTTTAGCCTGTTGATGTGATGGATTACATTAATTGGTTTTCAAATGTTGAACGAACCTTTCATACCTGGGATAAATCCCACTTTGTCTTATGTATAATTCCTTTTACCCATGGTTGAATTTGATTTGCTAATATTTGTTGGGAATTTTCATATCTATGTTCATGAGTGATATTTGTCTGTAGTTTTCTTGTGGTGTCTGTCTGGTTTTGTTACTAGGGTAATGCTGTCTTCATAGGATAAGTTAGGAAGTATCCCTCTGCTTCTATCTTCTGGAAGAGATTTTAGAGAATTTGTATAATTTCTTCCTTAACTGTTTTGTAGAGTTCACCAGTGAACCCATCTGGGCCACAGGCATTCTATTTTGGAAAGCTATTAATTATTGATTCAATTTCTTTAGTAAGTATACTCCTATTCATATTGTGTTTTCTTGTGTGAGTTTTGATAGATTGAGTCTTTCAAGGAATTATTCTATTTCATCTAGGTTATCAAATTTGTGGGCATAGAGTTGTTTACAATATTTGTTTATTATTCTTTTAGTGTCCGTGGGATCTGTAGTGATGGCCCTTCTTTTATTTCTGATATTAGTAATTTGTGTCTTCTTTTTTATTCCCCCTCAGTTAGCCTGTCTAGAGGCTTATCAATTTTATTGATCTTGTAAAGAATTAGTTTTTCATTTCACTGACTTTCTTTTGATTTCCTATTTTCAATTTCATTGATTTCTGCTCTAAATTTCATTATTTATTTTCTTCTTCTTACTTTGGATTTAGTTTGCTTTTCTTTTTCTAGTGTTCTAGAAACTTAGATTATTGGTTTTAGAACTTTCTTACTTTGTAGTGTATGTGTTCAATACTATAAACTTCCCTCCAATCACTGCTTTCACTGCATCCCACAAATTTTGATAAGTTGTATTTTCATTTGTGTTTACTTCTCCTGAAATATCTCCTTTGACCCACATGTTATTGTTTAGTCTCCAAGTATGTGGGGGTTTTCCAAATGTCTTCCCATTGTTGGTTTCTAGTTTAATTCCTCTATGGTCTGAGAGCATACAATGTATGATTTCTACTCTTTAAAATTTGTTAAGGTACGTGTTATGGCTCAGAAGGTGGTCTGTCTTTGTGAACATTCCATGTGAGCTTGAGAAGAATGTGTATTTTGCTATTGTTGAATGGAATAGTCTATAAATGTCAGTTATATCCAGTTGATTAATGGTGCTATTTAGTTCAACTATGTCCATACTGATTTTCTACCTGCTGGATCTGTCCTTTTCTGACTGAGGAGCGTTAAAGTCCCAAACTATGATAGTGGTTTCATCTATTTCTCCTTGCAAGTCTATCATTTTTGCCCACATATCTTGACTCTTTTGTTAGGCACATATACATTAAAGATTGTTATGCCTTCTTGGAGGTTTTATCCTTTTACTTTTTATAATGTCATTCTTTATCCCTGATACTTCTCTTGCTCTGAAGTCTGCTCTGTCTGAAAAAGAATGAATAATATGTAAAATTAACAAATCAAGAAGTGGCATTATAATCATATATTATTTGGGGGGGAAGGTAAATAACAAAATAAATACTTAAGAGTTGGATATCATTGCTTTCTGCAAAGCCAGACTGAGAATTAGGAGGGTTGAGTCATGGAGCTGTTCTTTTTGTGATAAACCTTTAGCACTATTTGACTTTTTAACCATACACATGTATTACTTTCATAAAAATAAAAGGTAATTTTTAAAAAGCATATCTATATAATAGATATCATGATTTAATTAAATATTAATCTATTTTTGAGCGTTTGAATTGTTTCCAGTTTCTTCATTATCATAAATAATACTGAGATGAACATTTGCATCTACATCTCTGATTATCTATTTGGATGGATGTAAAGGTTTCTGTGAGATGATTACAGGGACGGTGTCCTAAGCCCCTATTAGCACAATGCACACAAATACCAGCTTTGTCCAGCAATGACTTAAAACCCTTCTTCAGAAACTAAATCAAAGTCTACATGTTCTATACCCTTACTAAGGCATCTAGAAATAGTTTCTGTCCAAAGTATATATATGAAATATCCCCATTTTCATATATCTGTTTAGTCACACAGAACTTACAGAAATCCTTAACCCCTGTATTTTTCTTAATTTTTTCTAAACTCTATCAGATTTCCAATTGCTTATTTTATAAACAGCTTGAGAGTCTAAAACTAAAATGTAGACTCTATACCTTCAGCAATATTTAATTTATATATTTCAGGCAAAAGGGCTTTTTAAACTTGTAAATATTTGGTATCTGAGATGATTTTAAGAATCCATGATTCTAAAATGATGACATTGGAAGTTGAGGATTTTTTTTGGTAGACTCAATGGGAAGTTGTAACTTAGAGCCCAAGTTTTATTCTTAAAAATCTGTAGATATAATTTGTGGGTGCAAGATGGCCCTATCATCAAAGATCAGGTCACACTTATATTGACTCAAACCCAGGACAGCAGGAAAATTCAATCTCTGATCAGCCCCAAACTCTCTCGCTTTTAAGGACACTGACTATGAGAAAGTGAAACACACAGAGGGGAAACTTTTGATAGTAATGCAGGGTTGAGGGCTTACTATGCCAGGCTAAGTGCTCTGATGCTTTGGGTCAATCCTCCAGCAGCCCTTTTAGAGGAATTATATTATTATCCTTAGTTTACAGAGGAGGAAACTGAGATTTAGAGGGGTTATATGCGTTATCCCAGGTGACATACCTCGAAAGTGGCAGAGCAAAAATTTGAACCCATGTCTGACTCCAGCAGTGCTCAGCTGTGTTCAAGCATTGCCTTGCTCAGCAGCGATCCTGGATCCATAGGAATGCAAGATAACAGACAGCCCGGATCAACAGTAGCAAATTAAGAGTAGAATTCCTATACCTTTGGTGTCAAATATGACTTTCCTGACATGCTTTATCTGAAATTAACATGACAATTGTCCTACATCCCAACCCACAAGGGTTGCAGTGTCCCTTACTAGTCCTGGAAAAAACTATATTCGGACACTGCATTCTGTACCAATATCACCTGCTGGGTCATCCTTCCATCTCCTGTTGAACTGCTTTTGCTAGGAAACTCAGCTCTTTCTGCTCCCTCTGGGCACCCACAAGTCCTTTGTTATCTAACTCATCATCAAAACGAAACCTCTGCTATTACAAATTCAGATGGCTCCCCCACTCAAGACTTCCTGTCTTCAGACAAAGGGGCTAACCCTCTCTTTCAGAGGTCTCCCAGTGTCCTAAGCTACCAGAGCAGCCCTTGATTTGGGGCCCATGCCAGTTTTAAGTGCTTCTAAACTTACTAGACCAAAATAGAAAAAGAGTGGTAAATAGGTTTCCTCTCTTGACCCAAACCGATTAATTAGTAGAACTTACTGGAGCACCACGTTGAAAGGATTCTAAGCCTCCATCTAGGCTCACTGGGATAGAGGGTGATGTTTGGCTAGCAGTGTCTGTCACTGGCCTAGGACAGGAGAGAAGCAGCACATATACCAGGAACTTGCAATCCCTCAGGGATTGCTCAAGCTCTCCAGTGACTGCCCCATGAACTCTCAGGTTCATAAGGAACACGTCAGCAAAGTGAAATAAAAGGAGCCTGGGTACTCTGCATCACCAACTTCTTTGCAACTTTCACTCTTATTCCCAAGGTAATTAATTCTAAATTAATGCAAATACCCTCCTCCCCGGATGACTAAGAAGGCTTTTCCATGGATGGGAGGTCATTGCCACACTCAGAGAAGACACAGGCCTGACTGCACTTGACCACAGGATGACAACAGCCCCCTGAGTCAGCTGCAGAACATGTTACAAGTGAAGGAGGCTAATCAGCCGGCATTCTAGGATGTGATTATGACACTAAGCAGAGTGAGCTCCGCAGTCCTGCCACATGTATAATCAGTTCCACAAAGCTCAACAGAAGGGAAGCAGACCTGGTGTGAAAGACTGACCAATCTGGCTTCTCTTCCAGGCTCTTTCACTTACTGAACTACATTACGTGTTCACAGATGAGAAGACGCAATACTGTGAAGATGTGGACTCCCCCCAAATTAATCTATCAATTCCAAATCAAAATCCCAATAGGGTTTTGACAAACTGACTCTCAAACGTCTATGGAGCAGTGAAAGACCAATAATAGACAAAACGTTTTGGAAAAAAAAGTCAAGATATAGGGTTGTGCTGGAAGGAGCAGGGAACTCTCCCAGATATGAAGACTTTTTTATATCAAAGCTGTGATAATCAAGGCACTGTACTATTTGTGTGGAACAAACAATTAGAATGATGGAACAAAACAGAGAGCTCAGGAACAAATACACACATACGTGGAGGGCTGATATATTTATGTTTATCCATTCACTCATCAGATATGGATAGAACACCTATCATATGTCAGGTACTCTAGGAGGAGGTAAGCAATGAAAAAGGAGGCAAAAACAGACGAAAATCACTGATTTCATTAAAACTGTGTTGAAATATGGGAGAAAAAATCAAAATGAGCAAATATTTTGTATGTTAAATAGCAATGTGTTAAGGAAAAGCAAAGAAGGGGGGTAGAAAGTATTTAAAAAAAGGGGGGGGGGTGTTGAAATTTTATTTGGAGTGGCCAAGGAATGCCTCCCTAAGAAAGAGGCATTTTTAAAGAATCCCTGAAAAATTAAGAGAGCTGCCGTGCAGATACCTGAAGGGAGATGCATCCAGGCAGAAGATACAAGTGCAGACGTCCTGTGGTAGAAACAGGCCTGGCTTAGTCAAGCCAAAGAGGAGTGATGGGGGAGAAGTAGGAGAGGAAGTTAGGGAAGTAACAGGGGAGGAGGGCAGATTATATGGGGCTTTATCTGTCATTAAATAAAAAAGAACTTGACTTTTGCTCTGAGTGTAATAAGCTTTGGAGGGTGTTGAACAGAAGAATGACATGATCTGATTTATGATTTAAAAGGATCACCCTGGCTATTGTGATGAAAGTAGGACATGGGAAACAAGGGCAGAAGCCATTGTGACAATCCAGGAAAGAGAGATGGTGGCTTGGGTCAGAGTGGAATCTGTACATGATGGAACTGGGATACAAACCAAGGGAGAAAACTATACTGTTAGGAAAAAAGTGCTGTAACTACTGGGAGGAACGGAAAGAAATTAATTCCAAATGGGTAAAAGATCTATTGAAGAAAGCAAAACTTTAAATTTTTTAGAAGAAAACATAAGGGAGTATCTTTATGAACTTGGGGTAAGGACATTTTGTGTCTTTGTGACACACAAAACCACAAACCACACAGTAAAAGATTAATAATATAATTACATTAAAATAGAAAAGTTCTAAATGTAAACAGATAATATAAACAGTAAAAAGACAAACCCCAAACTGGGAGAAGACATTTACAAAGCATAAAACTGACAATTGATTTGTATCCTAAATAAATAAAGTACTCTTATAAATCAAGGAAAAAGAAAAGATAAAAAAACTGAATTTAAAAAAGGACAAAGCGCATGAATAGGCAACTTTAAAAGGCCAAGAAATATATGAACTAGCATCAGGGAAATGCAAGTTAAAACATGACAGCCTACAGATTAGAAAAAGTTTAAAAGTCTGACAGTTCCAAGTGTTGGCAAAGATGTGGAGAGATGACTCATAATCTATTGAGAGGAAACATAAATTCATATAAACTCTTTGGAAAGTGTACCATAGACGCAGAAATTACACTTCTAAACATAAACTCCCTAAAGCAGTGATTTTCAAACTGTGGGTCTCAATCCATGTGAAGTCAAGTTGGTAAATTACAACCAACAGTTTTGGTATAAAGTAAGACAAAATAAAAAGAATAGACTATGTCATAGTGCATTGCAAATAGTAAAAGTAAGTAAAACTTTGTGAAACTTTTGTTTGAGTTATATTCAGGTGGGTATGTGCTTACACACGTATGTATGGGTTTTCCACGCACAATATACAGAATTTATTTCTTTTGGGGAGTTGTGGTCACAAATGTTTGAAAGACAATGGCTTAGACTAGCAGTTCTCCAAATGTATGGATACCAAGGGGGAAACGGATGGGGTGGGAGGAATTGGGAGACTGGGATTGACACATATACACTATTGATACTATGTATAAAATAGACAGCTGATGGGAACATAATGTATAGCACAGGGAACTCTACCTAATGCACTGTGGTAACCTAAATGGCAGGGAAGTCCAAAAGGAAGGGGTTATCTGTATGTGTATGGCTGATTCATTTTGTTGTGTAGTGGAGGCTAACACAACACTGTAAAACAACCATACTCCAATAAAACTACTCCAATAAAAACTAATAAAAAAAAAAAAGAAGTATGGGCTTCCCTGGTGGCGCAGTGGTTGGGAGTCCGCCTGCCGATGCAGGGGACACGGGTTCGTGTCCCGGTCCGGGAAGATCCCACATGCCATGGAGCGGCTGGGCCCGTGAGCCATGGTCGCTGAGCCAGCGCGTCTGGAGCCTGTGCTCCGCAACAGGAGAGGCCACAACAGTGAGAGGCCCGCGTACCGCAAGAAAAAAAAAAAGTAGTTTTCAAATTGTGGTCCGGAAACTTTCTCACAAGTGTGCAGTGAAGTTTTCCAAAGGCTATGTGATGTGCAATATCACAATCAAGTAAATGCAAAAGTAGATATGAGAATTCAGTTACCATCTATGAAAGAGACTTACAAAAATCTAAAGCAATGCCACTCTTCTCACTATTTGTTTTCCTTTTGTAAGAGAGTTATTTTACAGCATGCTTTATACTATCTAATAGTTATTAAAATAATTGTTATTTATAGTAACATTGGTTTATCATGTTATTTTAAGTAATTTAATAAATTTTATGGCAGAACACTCGCTGACATAAATGGCAGCAATATTTCTTTTGGGTCCGTCTCCTAGAGTAATGGAAATAAAAACAGAAATAAACAAATGGGACCTAATCAAACTTAAATTTGCACAGCAAAGGAAACCATAAATAAATGAAAAGAAAACCCACAGAATGGGAGAAAATATTGCTACTGACAAGGGATTAATTTCCAAAATATATAAACAGCTCATGCAGAATAATATCAAAAAACAAACAACTCAATAAAAAAAAATATGGGCAGAAGACCTAAATAGACATTTTTCCAGAGAAGACATACAGATGGCCAACAGGCACATGAAAAGATGCTCAACATCACTAAATATTAGAGAAATGCAAGTCAAAACTACAATGAGGTATCACCCCACACCAGTCAGAATGGCCATCATTAAAGAGCCTACAAATAATAACTGCTGGAGAGGGTGTGGAGAAAAGGGATCCCTCCTAAACCGTTGGTGGGAATGTAAATTGGTGCAGCCACTATGGAGAACAGTATGGAGGTTCCTTAAAAAACTAAAAATAGAATTGTCATATGATCCTGCAATCCCACCCCTTAGCATATATCTAGAGAAAACTCTAATTCAAAAAGATACATGTACCCCAATGTTCATAGCAGCACTATTTACAATACCCAGGTCATGGAAGCAATCTAAGTGTCCACTGACAGATGACTGGATAAAGAAGATGTGGCATATATATACAATGGAATATTACTCAGCCATAAGAAAAGAATGAAATAATGCCATTTGCAGCAACTTGGGTGGACCTACAGATTAACATATTAAGTGAAGTAAGTCAGACAGAGAAAGACAAATATCATGTGATATCACTTATATGTGGAATCTTAAAAAATTATACAAATGAACTTATTTACAAAACAAAAATAGACTCACAGACATAGAAAACAAATGGTTTTCTAAGGTTACCAAAAAGGATAACAGGAGCAGGGGAAGAGAGATAAATTAGGAGTTTGGGATTAACATACACACTACTATATATAAAATAGGTAAACAACAAGGACCAACTGTATAGAACAGGGAACTACACTCAATATCTTGTAATAACCTATAATGGAAAAGAATCTGAAAAAGAATATATCTATATACACATATATATATGTAAATATAACTGAATCACTTTGCTGTACACTTGAAACTAACACAACATTGTAAATTAACTAAATTTAAATTAAAAATAAATAAATATTTTAAAGCATATCAGTTTTCATTTCTAACATAATAAATACTAACAGACAAAATTCACATAAAGAAAGATCTTTAGGATTCTTAATAACTTTTAGAAGTGTAAATCAAAAAGCTTAAGAAATGCAAGATCAAAGACAGTTTCCCAATTGTTCCCAAGGCAACACTTACGAGAATGTTCACTGCCACATTGTAATAGCAAAAGAAGGAGGAGGAAGGAAGGAAGGGAGGAAGGAAAAAAGGAGAGAAGGAAGGAGGAAAGAAAGAAAAAAGAGAAAGATGAAAGAAAGAGAAAAAATAGAAACAACATAAATATCCATCAACAGGAAAATGGATAAATTAATTTTGGCATATTCATACAATTGAAGACTCTACAAACTTGAAAATGAACTAGAGCTACATATAACTCTCACAAATGTAATAGTGAGAGAAGAAAGAAAGTTTCAGAAAGGTACATACAAGGATGATGCCATTTATATAAAATTTTAAACCACTCAAAATAGTAATATATGTTTTTCATAAGTATATACAAATAAGAACAAAAAATAAGTATTAAGGCGTGCAGGGGAAGAAAAACACCATATTTGAGATTGACGATTCACTGGAGTAGTGGTGATATCAGGGGAGTAGGTTGGAAGTGAAATGAGATTGGGAAGAGATTCAATGAGGGGCTTCAATCATATTTGTAAAGTTTTGTTTATTAAGCTAAATGATATGTACGTAGATATCATTCTCTATACATTTGTATTTCTTAACTTTTTCAAGAAGAGACTGAATTTATTTTGACTTTGTGCTATATAACTTCACCCCCACTCCCATTGAGTTATAATAACTATTTAACTTTAAACTATGCCACCTATGAAAACTGAAGACCTATGGGAGCAATGGCAAAAGGAAAAGGGAACTAGCATTTGTGTATCTACCTATGTGCCATCACTGCACTGGATATTATTATTTTTTTAATTTAATCTTCACAACAGAATAATAAAGTACTGAGTTTAAGAGGGGCAGAAAAACTTTAAAGCTGAGTGATCCCCTTGAAGACACCAGCAATCATAAATAATATGACCAAAACATTTGGGTTGTACCACATCTGTGGGGTGGGCCTACATGAAATTGATATTTTTGACATTGTCCCGGAATACACAGAACTGTGTCTTCTTTTTCACAATTTGTGGGGTTGATTTCATGTATTTTTGACATTTCAGAAAATGAATTTTTTTCTTTCTGATAAGTTGAGATAACTTGTCCCTCTCCATCTCTATGATATAGGAGCAATGATGAAGCATGTATTACACCAGCAATAGACAAAAGGGCCACATCCAGAATGAGGGATTGAGATTTAATCTCCAAAACTGCTAATTGTCAAAATTAGAGATGTGAAGTTTTCCCCCAAACTAAAGTCTCTCAAAATAAAGAGGAGCAGTAGAAAAATGAGCAAATGATAGTCATATATATATTGCCATATATATACTCTATCTATATTCACATATATATAATATATGTGTGTCTACACGCACACACATAATGTGCCTTGCAGCAAGAATGAGATGACACATATGAGGTAAATTAAGACATTTCTGGAAAGAAATAGAAATATATAAAATATATACCATATATATTCTATATATGTATACAACATATACAGTATATATTCTATACATACATTGTATATACATTGTATTATGTATATACAACATATATGTATATATATGTGTGGGGGTATATATATATATATATATATATATACACACACACATATATACACAATGTATTTGTATATATACACTGAAAATATTTATAGCCTTTCACCAGTTATTTCATTTCCAGTAATCTAGCCAAAGGAAATAATCAGTTGCAATCAAAACATATTTACACACAGACTTGTTAATCATACCACTATAATAGCGAAAAACAAGAAACAACATAAATGCCCCAAAATGAGGGAACAATTGGATAAACCATAGCATTTTCACAAAATGAACTGTTACTTAATATACTAGGAGAAACTGAAGCTTTCCAAAGGCTAAGAAAGTTAACAGTGACAGAGATAAGATTGGAACCCTATTTGACCAGAGTCTGTGCTCTAAAAGATGGGACGGATGTTTCCCAGAGAGTTTCTTTGCAAAGCCATGGGTAGGTACAATGCAGCTGGAGCACTAGCACTGTGGGCTGTTCATAGGTGTTTGGTGACAGGATATTTTCCTAATGAAACTGGGAAATACTGGGTTAAACAACCTAAAACAGATTTCCTGTGATAAGCTAATGTGCATCACGAACCTCCAAGAGATGACCTTTTTATATGCAACCGTTCCCAAATTTATTTAACTATAGTGCTCTCTTTTCAAGGAAATTCCCTTGGGAACACAGTCTAGGAAATGATGTACCTCGCCATCCTACACTGCCCCATGTCTCAGTAATCTCATTCCTGGAATCACAAAGGGAAATGGCACATTGTATAACAATTCATAAGATTCGTGGGGTGGCAGTTAAATATAGATGTTGTCTTGCTATTAAAAATAATCAGGGCTTCCCTGGTGGCACAGTGGTTGAGAGTCAGTCTGCCGATGCAGGGGACACCGGTTTGTGCCCCGGTCCGGGAGGATCCCACATGCCGCGGAGTGGCTGGGCCGTGAGCCATGGCCACTGAGCCTGCGCGTCCAGGGCCTGTGCTCCGCAACGGGAGAGGCCACAACAGTGAGAGGCCTGCATACCGCAAAAAAAAAAAAAAAAATCAAATGTTTAGGATTCTGCTGATACTCTTTGAAATAAAATATCACTCTTTATGATGAAAATTTAAAGTTCCCAAGCTCTCCTCACTTATTGTATTCTTAATGGGGAGATTTCTTTTCTGTGGAAGCCCTCACAGAGAAGATAGACAAATAGGAAAGTTGGGGCTTTTCCCACTTGATCAGCAGAACACAGAAATGTTTCTAGAAATTTTTCTTAATACAGTTTCCCCATAAAAATGTTAAATACCCAAAAGAGAAAGTTCACTTTTCAGATGTCCACATGTGGATCAGTTCCTGGTGTGTAATGTTTGATTTCCTGTGTCAGTAGATCAGCTGTTAGCCTTGCTACTCCAGGGAGGGATGGAGTAGGGCCTGGGGTGGGGGATGGATGCCTGGCAGCTGTTGCATGTGGCATTGAACCTATGTGCTTACCCATAGCTTTTCAAAGAAATGTAGCCCTATTTAGAATACTTCTAGTCACTTGAACAATGGTGAAGAAAAGTACATCACTCCTTTCTTTTGACAAAGATGCCCAAAGGATGCCGATTCATTTTCCTCTGGGACTCCACAGAATGTTAATTTCAAGTCTTCTGGAATTCAGGCTATCCTGGAAATGGTAGAGATTGTTTTTCAGCCTTTTCTAGGTACCCTCCAACTATCCTTTATTTCCCCCTCCCCCAGAGGGGTCCTAAAGCCTCTCTGTCTTTGACTTCCTCTACCCAGTCAACCCAGCTGACCCAAACCTGTCATTCAGTGAATCTGTTATACCCAAATTCTTGACCACGGCCAACCATCCTTTGCCTCCTCTTCCGATCTAGCTGATTTGCTTTCTTGTCTTCCTTTTTTCCCTCCGTTGAGATCTCAAAGTAAAACCTGTTTCCTTTATTATTGTGTGCACCCTCTTTATTATTTTTAGCGTGAAGTTCCCACCTGTCGTCCTTAACCTCCCCCGTGCCACCTGTTTCAATCTGGAGAAGCAGGAAATGTTCACAGAACTTCCGTGGGCCTTGGCAACAGATAGACCTGGGCTCTGACTCCAGCTGGGCCACTGTATGGATTGGACAAGTTGTTTAATCTCTCTGACTTTTGGTTCCCTCATCTGTACAACAGACACTTCAATAGCTACTTTGTAGGGTTTGGAAAGAAATAAATGAATGCAAAGTGCCTGATACTTAATTGGTGCTAAATAAATGGAACCTATTATTGTTGTTACGTTAATTATTATCGTTTCGATCTGCCGGTGATGCCTTTCCCTGGACTTCCCCTCACCACCTTCCCAATCATCACACCCTTCCTTCTCTGTCAGGAGCGCCAGAGCACTGATCCACAACCCCAACGGCTGTTTCTCTCGGCCAAGGCCATTTGGTTACAGAAGAGAGCTTCTCTCCTTTCCACGCATTTGACCCACAGGTCAGATTATTTGCTAAAAGGCAATTATGACTAGATGAGCCTGGGAGACTCTCACATAATCAAGCTACCACCTCTCTGACCAAAGTGAAAATGTACCCAACTGGGAGTGAGGACTTCGGGTAATGTAACAGGTCTTTCAAGGCCCCATCTTAGGTATCTCCACAGCAACAGACTTTCTCCCTTCACATTTTAACTGTAGCCATGGGCTTCAGACCGTCCCTGCATAAAGAGGAATGTGGAGAACTCCTTGTCTGACCTGAATTTGCTAAGCTGAGGAAGCTCGTCCTTGCTAACGGGGAGCCCTGCTCCAGTTCTCTAGAGAACTCAGTGGCCCGGGGGAGGATCGCACAGCTGCGGCCTGCAGTGAGCGAGCGCTGCTCGGACCAACGCCACTTCCTTTGCCAGAACAGAGAGGAAAACTAGGCCCCGGGGCTCTGGGCCAGAGGAATTCGAAAGCCTTCTCTCTGTTGGGTCAGCCATTTCCCTGAACCCAAAGGACCGCCCCTGCCTGCTTCCCTCTGCCTGTCTGAGAAGTGACAGTCCCTCAGCAAGCTAAGCCTCCCCACCCAACCCCCCAGCCAGCCCCTTGGACACCGGAGCCTCCGCCCAGCCCCGCCCCAACTCTCACTTGCTCTTCCCTCTGCGTGGAAAAATCCAGTATCGTCCTTCCCGTTCAACCTATTGCTCTGAAGGTCACCATAGAGAGAGGTTTCATCACTGAGCAACTACCCTGACACCAGCCACATTTGCGCAGAAGGGAGAAGGGACCTCCTCCACCCCAACTCCCCCCCCACCCCAATTCTCAGGCCTTCCTCATTACGACTCAACGAGCAGAGCCGCTGACGGTACGGTTGTCAGAGTAGTACGGCTCTGCCCACTGGCCTGAAAGAGGCAGCTCTAAGTTCCCACGGGACCCTCACTGCACTGGCCACAGCTGATTGGATCATGGATAAACTGTTGACCCAAGAGGAACCCATCCATTGGCTGGGCGATGGCCTGTGAGTCACATGAGCTGGCTCACACAGATAAGCTGGAACAACCAGATTTCTCTCCCAAATTGCGTGTCAGTAGACACACAAGCCTGTTGCTATCTGTGGTGGCTGGGAGCCCCCCTGGGGCCACCTGCAAGATGAGTAGGCAGAGGAATCTGGCAAAGACAGAGGAAGAAGGCGTAAAGTAACACAGCAGAGTTGGGAAGGCCATGGGGAAACTGAGGGACACGAAGAGTTACCCCAGGGGAATAACTCCCAACTCCCAGCATTCCCTGTAAGCTTGACTCAATCCTTCATCCTTTTTTTTTTTTTTTTTTCTTTGGCATTCGGGATCTTCCCCCACCAGGGATCCAACCGTGCCCCTGCCCTGGAAGCACAGAGTCTTAACCACTGGACCACTAGGGAAGTCATCAATCCTTTTTTTTTTTTTTTTTTTTTTTTTTTTTGCGGTACGCGGGCCTCTCACTGCTGTGACCTCTCCCGTTGCGGAGCACAGGCTCCAGACGCGCAGGCTCAGCGGCCATGGCTCACGAGCCCAGCCGCTCCGCGGCATGTGGGATCTTCCTGGACCGAGGCACGAACCCGCGTCCCCTGCATCGGCAGGCGGACTCTCAACCACTGCGCCACCAGGGAAGCCCCAATCCTTCATTTTTGTTCTGTGAGATTCTCCTATAAAATTTCATTCAAGCCCTCCTGACGGGAGCTAGCTGGACCAAGGTTTCATTTCTTTGTAAGCAAAAAAGCCTTAACAGAAACATAGCTTCCCCCAAACAGATGCCTATGTCTACAAAGTTCTTCCAGACATGCTACATTGTAGTTTAAGTCTCCTGTTAGTTTGCCTGTGATCGTAAACATGGCTATCACTTATTGAACACTTTGTTTTGTGCCAGGCAGTATGCTAAGAGCCTCACACACATCCTCTCACTTCATCTCAGCAGCCTTGGGATGTACTATCATTATCCCTGTTTTACATGTAAGAAAACGGAGACTAAAAGAGGTTAAGTAAAATTTCCCAAGGCCACTCACTTTCCAGGTGGCAGACCCAGCATCTAAGTCTAGTTGGTATGATTCCAAGTCTGTACCCCTATCCATCCCCAGGATGGCGTCTCCTACATAATCTACAAAGCAGGATGAAGCCACGTCACTGCTCCCTGCAGGCGTGTGGTTACAGGCCTCCAGAGGCTCTCCTGGGAGCAGCCAACATCCCAGTGCTACAAACCAACAGGGATGCCCGGGTGGAACTGAGACTGATGGAAACAGCCACAGATACTGCTGACACTCCTGATGTCCCACGGTGGATCCCAAAGGACATCCGACATGTACGAGCCCCAGCCCCTGCTCACTGCAGGCTTTTGAAAGGAAATGTGGAATTAGAAGCAAATTAGGAAAGTCAGTGATGCCTGCAAAATTACCTACAGCATTGAAGACCTCCTGAGGAACAATTTCCAAATACATTGATAGATTGATTTGATTTTTTTTAATTCTCCTCCAATCTACCCCTTGTTAACCCTAAACATCATTTAAATTGAACAGTCTTTATTCTTTTTCATTGTAAGTCAACTGTATTTCAATAAAAAATAAAATAAAAATTAACAGTCTCTAAAATAAATTCCTGCGGGGGCTTCCCTGGTGGCGCAGTGGTTGAGAGTCCGCCTGCCGATGCAGGGGACGCGGGTTTGTGCCCCGGTCCGGGAGGATCCCACATGCCGCGGAGCGGCTGGGCCCGTGAGCCATGGCCGTTGAGCCTGCGCGTCCGGAGCCTGTGCTCCGCAACGGGAGAGGCCACAACAGTGAGAGGCCCGCGTACTGCAAAAATTAAAAAAATAATAAAATAAAATAAATTCCTGGGGATGATTTTCTCTGTGAGGCTTCTAGTGCATTAACCTACAACCCATGAAATATGTTCATTTGTGTAGGAAGAGATGAAAGTAAATGTAGATGACACTTTAATGAAGCACAGGTAGTAGGCATAATATTTACCAAGATGTTCAGGCCCCAGTTCTGATTAACCACTCTTGATTGTTCTCAGAGTCTCTTCTAGGGTGATAGAAATGGCATTAAGTAAGAATGTTTCATTCAAGAGCACGTCTATTTTTCAGGGCAGATAAATGACTGATATTGGGGGTCAGTGCATATTAGAACACTCCAAAGGCTGGAAGGCAATGATAAAGTCAGATAGTAATTAAATGTGCCCTAGAAGTTGTTGGGTTTTTTAACTAGAACTGTAATTACAGGGTTACTAAAGATGTGAAGGTTATAATTAAGGTTTTGTCGGCGTTTTTATTGTAATATTAGTGAGATTAGTCATTTTAGTTGTTCCCTTTCTATTCCAAAAATGGAAGACAGCTGTTTGTGCTCTAAAAACTATTTTTTAAAGGATAGTTCTCTCTGTTTATCAAGTGTATTTTGCCACCAGGGAAACGTATTTTAAAGCTTTCTGCGCTGTCAAAATGAAGTGAGTAGGAATGATTGCTTTAGCTGTTACTCCTGGATAATGACAGGAAGCTTGAACACATAGAAAAGCCACACAAGGATGATGCAGAATATCTGGGTGCACAGATATTCCAATTTCCATCTCTTCCTGTAAAGAGGGATTCCTGATGGCACTGATCATTCCCCAAATTTATTCCCTGAGCTGGAGAGTTACTGCAGCAGTAGTTAGAGGCAGTTCTGTGAAGGCGGGTAACCTAAATCACCATCAGCCCATCTCCCATGAACAGAAAGCCAGCTTCTTTACGTAAAGCTGTGCCTCTTAGTGAATCGAATCTAAATCCAGGAGTTGTGACTGGCCTACAGGAATCCATCTCCCAAAGTATAATAAACCCCAGGAATTTGTTTCCACAAGTATCTTAAATATCTGTAGCCTAACACACCTTAAAATTTGAAGCTAAATTAAATTTTAAACAAAGCCCATGTTTATCATTTGTTCTTAGTCCCAACTTGTCAAGTTTCTCTAAGAAAGGTAAGATTTATCTCTCTTTGTGTGGTTTGATGAACATGATTCTTTTTATTCCAGAGGTATCCAGTTATTTTGTTGCCCAGTTCAATCAATGATCTAATAAGAAACCCCAGGTGCTGCTTTGCAGAAGGGGTTAAAAAAAATCCATAAAATGGCAGACTCTTTTGTTTGTTTTTACCATATATTACTTTGGGGGTTTGGCTGTTGTCCTGAGGCCCTAACTCTTTTTTATTTTTTTTATAAATTTATTTATTTATTTATCTAACTCTTTTTTTTTTTAAATAAATTTATTTATTTATTTTTGTCTGTGTTGGATCTTCGTTTCTGTGCGAGGGCTTTCTCTAGTTGCAGCGAGCGGGGGCCACTCTTCATTGCAGTGCACGGGCCTCTCTTGTTGCGGAGCACAGGCTCCAGACGCGCAGGCTCAGTAGCTGTGGCTCACGGGCCCAGTTGCTCCGCGGCATGTAGGATCTTCCCAAACCAGGGCTCGAACCCGTGTCCCCTGCACTGGCAGGCACATTCTCAACCACTGCACCACCAGGGAAGCCCAGCCCTAACTCATAACAAGGTTATAATCTAGTTAGTGAGGTAAGACCTCAAGACAGAAAACAAACGACAACACAAATCAGCATACTGAAAGATGCAGCTCAGATTCCCCCTTCAGGAAAGGATTCCCTGCCCAGCTGTGAGGACCACGGTGAGCTGACAGCCTCCAGCTATAAGCCCCTTTAGCTTTTAGCCAGGGTCACACTCTTCTCAGGAGCAACACCCCCACCACTTCCAGAGAATAACTGAGCAAGGAAGCAGTCAAGGGCCTGGCCATTTCCACCTGCTGAGTATTCCTGTAACAGCCATCTCTGCTCCAGAACTCTCCGTAGGGCTGACAGGGACTACGTCAGGTCTGCATGAGGTTTGATGGTCCCCATGCCCAGTCTTGCGGCCCCTGCTTTTCCTCTTACAGTGGCCACTCCCCAATAAACCTTTTGCAATCCTCACTGTGTCTCAGAGTTCGCTTTCCGAGATCCTAATCCCAACAATGTCAAACTATAAAAAGAAATCAAGAAGGGGGTGGGACCAAGACTCTGTGTGTGCCTTCAGGGAAGTGAGAGGTGTTGGAAGAGGTATTTAAGTCCCCGAGGGAATTGTGATGATTAATGAGCTTTGGGTTCCACTGCCTGAAATGATACCTGCTCCTGGAAAGCTGGGGAGATCAGGAACAAGTGAAGGAGAGACCTGGGCACACCAATCCAGTGTAGGTCAAAGCAGAAGGGCACCCAGGAAGAGAAGAGCTCACCTTCCATCATCCTTCCATCATCCCTCCACTGAGGAAAACCTTGCAGTGATGTAGTAGAGGAAAGTACCTATCCTGCATTCAGAAAAGCTCAACTTGTACCCCAGATCACTCTTTGATGACCTGTGTGACACTGGACAGGTCACTTCATCTGAGATCTCCCTGGACCTCCCTTGTTCACTGGGAATGATGCTGATTCTCCTGGCACTTACATGGAATCAAGTAAAATGGTACACATGAAAGTGTCTTATTGGCTGAATGGCCCCATGAGAACTTAAGTTATTACCTTGCCACATCTCAAAGGCTAGGAGGAAACCATGGAGCACCACCTACTCCTCCTCCAGACTTGCTGTGTGAGGCTCATCCACCCTGGTGTGCTCAGCTCCCCACTCCCAGCATCACAGCCCCCAGTCTGAGTACTTATGCTGAAGATATAGTTAGCAGATACCTACCATTCAAATGTATATCAGTTAACCATTTTATTATCTTCTTCCTGGTGTATTTATAGTTTAATTTGGTGATCCTGGCACAAAATATACACTCAAAAAATATTTGTTGATTTGAACTGATTTGATCCTTTATTTTGTCTATTGGTCTCTAAATGTTTTGTGATAGCTTTTGCAAACTAATTTTCTTATGATACTGTAACATCCTTTTCTTTATGTCAGAGTGAATGATTTAGTCACTAGTTAAATAACATGTTAGTTACTCCTTTCATTAGGAGATAATGACTTGAACTTAATGTCAATTTATCAAGGCTGCATGAAAAATAAATATTCAGGGACTTTAGCTTATCTTTAGTAAATTTTATCCTAAAAAAAAAATCACTTAAAACCCTAAGATAGGGACTTCCCAGGTGGCGCAGTGGTTAAGAGTCCTCCTGCCAGTGCAGGGGACACAGGTTTGATCCCTGGTCCAGGAAGATCCCACAAGCCACAGAGCAACTAAGCCCACAAGCCACAACTACTGATCCACTGGGCCACAACTACTGAATCCTGCGCGCCTAGAGCCTGTGCTCCGCAACAAGAGAAGCCACCGTAATGAGAAGCCGGCACACTGCAGCAAAGAGTAGCCCCCGCTCGCCGCAACTAGAGGAAGACCACACACAGCAACGAAGACCCAATGTAGCCAAAAATAATAAATAAATTAATTTTTTAAAAAATCCTAAGATATTTCTTATGATGTATAGTCTTAAAAATAAGTGTCGTGTAGACATGGGGGAGGGGGTAGATATTTTATTTTGTCTTTGTTTTGTCTTGCTTTTTTCTGTTCAGCACCCCTTCCCTCAATTTCTTCTGATAATAACACTCTCACTTTGCAGGGAGAACCATTCTCCCTACCTCCATTTAGCTTTGGTGGAACTTCCAACCACAATAACTATGGCCCTGGCCTCAGGGTGAGCTCACAGCCCAGATGGGCTACACCATGGTACTCATCCCTCTGGCCTGGGTGACCGACCCAGGCCTGTAGACACAACCCAAGCTGGGCTAATTGAAGTGATTTATGGATGGATAGTAGGAGAGTGGGGGGTCAAGATTGGGCAGGGGTAAACTTAGAGTGATCTAAGGTCAAATTCCTCCTTTTCCTCACCACGTGGAGGTCTGTGCGAGGTGGGAGAAATGAGCTCAAACTCCAAAAGAGCAAGGCTGGGGGAGGAAGAAGGGAGAAGAGAGGCAAAGAGAGGGACAAGGAGAGGGAGAGAGGAAGAGGGAGAGGAGAAGGGAGAGGGGGATGGGGAGGGGAAGGGGGAGGGGGAGGATGGGAAGGAAGAAAGATGGAGGAGGAAAGGAGAGAATGAGGAGAAAAGAGAAGAGGTTTAGAGAGAATGAGAAAGAAGCAGAGGGAGGGTTATAGAGAAGGAAGAAGAGAAAGGGGTAATAGAGAGGAAAGAGGGGGAGAAAAGAGGAGAAGGGATTGGAGAGACAGAGAGAGAAGAGAGGAAAGAGGAGCAAGGGGGAAAGAGCAGTCGAGATTACTGAGGACAATTGTATAAACACACTACAGACAAAGTGAAATGTTTCAGCATTATCATGTTGGTTTACTTGTTAAACCCCAAAGAATTCTGAGAAAGTACATTTTGTGATTGAGAAAATAACAGACTTTTCTAGAAGAGAGGGTACAAATCATCATAGAGTAATTTTAAGGTCATGACATTGAACATTTTTGAAACAGTATGCAAAACAGAACAACGTTACTATTTTTCCACCTTATGTAATTAAGATTCCTCAGTCAGAAATTACATCTTTGTATTCCCTTCAGTGCCTTGGACATAGTAGATACTCAATAAATGTCTGTTAAGTGAACATGGGATAGACGGACAGAATAAACACATTAAAATTTGGAGGCTCTCGGGCTTCCCTGATGGCGCAGTGGTTGAGAGTCCGCCGGCCGATGCAGGGGACACGGGTTCGTGCCCTGGCCCGGGAAGATCCCACATGCCGCGGAGCGGCTGGGCCCGTGAGCCATGGCCGTTGAGCCTGCGCGTCCGGAGCCTGTGCTCCGCAACGGGAGAGGCCACAACAGTGAGAGGCCCGCGTACTGCAAAAATTAAAAAAATAATAAAATAAAATAAATTCCTGGGGATGATTTTCTCTGTGAGGCTTCTAGTGCATTAACCTACAACCCATGAAATATGTTCATTTGTGTAGGAAGAGATGAAAGTAAATGTAGATGACACTTTAATGAAGCACAGGTAGTAGGCATAATATTTACCAAGATGTTCAGGCCCCAGTTCTGATTAACCACTCTTGATTGTTCTCAGAGTCTCTTCTAGGGTGATAGAAATGGCATTAAGTAAGAATGTTTCATTCAAGAGCACGTCTATTTTTCAGGGCAGATAAATGACTGATATTGGGGGTCAGTGCATATTAGAACACTCCAAAGGCTGGAAGGCAATGATAAAGTCAGATAGTAATTAAATGTGCCCTAGAAGTTGTTGGGTTTTTTAACTAGAACTGTAATTACAGGGTTACTAAAGATGTGAAGGTTATAATTAAGGTTTTGTCGGCGTTTTTATTGTAATATTAGTGAGATTAGTCATTTTAGTTGTTCCCTTTCTATTCCAAAAATGGAAGACAGCTGTTTGTGCTCTAAAAACTATTTTTTAAAGGATAGTTCTCTCTGTTTATCAAGTGTATTTTGCCACCAGGGAAACGTATTTTAAAGCTTTCTGCGCTGTCAAAATGAAGTGAGTAGGAATGATTGCTTTAGCTGTTACTCCTGGATAATGACAGGAAGCTTGAACACATAGAAAAGCCACACAAGGATGATGCAGAATATCTGGGTGCACAGATATTCCAATTTCCATCTCTTCCTGTAAAGAGGGATTCCTGATGGCACTGATCATTCCCCAAATTTATTCCCTGAGCTGGAGAGTTACTGCAGCAGTAGTTAGAGGCAGTTCTGTGAAGGCGGGTAACCTAAATCACCATCAGCCCATCTCCCATGAACAGAAAGCCAGCTTCTTTACGTAAAGCTGTGCCTCTTAGTGAATCGAATCTAAATCCAGGAGTTGTGACTGGCCTACAGGAATCCATCTCCCAAAGTATAATAAACCCCAGGAATTTGTTTCCACAAGTATCTTAAATATCTGTAGCCTAACACACCTTAAAATTTGAAGCTAAATTAAATTTTAAACAAAGCCCATGTTTATCATTTGTTCTTAGTCCCAACTTGTCAAGTTTCTCTAAGAAAGGTAAGATTTATCTCTCTTTGTGTGGTTTGATGAACATGATTCTTTTTATTCCAGAGGTATCCAGTTATTTTGTTGCCCAGTTCAATCAATGATCTAATAAGAAACCCCAGGTGCTGCTTTGCAGAAGGGGTTAAAAAAAATCCATAAAATGGCAGACTCTTTTGTTTGTTTTTACCATATATTACTTTGGGGGTTTGGCTGTTGTCCTGAGGCCCTAACTCTTTTTTATTTTTTTTATAAATTTATTTATTTATTTATCTAACTCTTTTTTTTTTTAAATAAATTTATTTATTTATTTTTGTCTGTGTTGGATCTTCGTTTCTGTGCGAGGGCTTTCTCTAGTTGCAGCGAGCGGGGGCCACTCTTCATTGCAGTGCACGGGCCTCTCTTGTTGCGGAGCACAGGCTCCAGACGCGCAGGCTCAGTAGCTGTGGCTCACGGGCCCAGTTGCTCCGCGGCATGTAGGATCTTCCCAAACCAGGGCTCGAACCCGTGTCCCCTGCACTGGCAGGCACATTCTCAACCACTGCACCACCAGGGAAGCCCAGCCCTAACTCATAACAAGGTTATAATCTAGTTAGTGAGGTAAGACCTCAAGACAGAAAACAAACGACAACACAAATCAGCATACTGAAAGATGCAGCTCAGATTCCCCCTTCAGGAAAGGATTCCCTGCCCAGCTGTGAGGACCACGGTGAGCTGACAGCCTCCAGCTATAAGCCCCTTTAGCTTTTAGCCAGGGTCACACTCTTCTCAGGAGCAACACCCCCACCACTTCCAGAGAATAACTGAGCAAGGAAGCAGTCAAGGGCCTGGCCATTTCCACCTGCTGAGTATTCCTGTAACAGCCATCTCTGCTCCAGAACTCTCCGTAGGGCTGACAGGGACTACGTCAGGTCTGCATGAGGTTTGATGGTCCCCATGCCCAGTCTTGCGGCCCCTGCTTTTCCTCTTACAGTGGCCACTCCCCAATAAACCTTTTGCAATCCTCACTGTGTCTCAGAGTTCGCTTTCCGAGATCCTAATCCCAACAATGTCAAACTATAAAAAGAAATCAAGAAGGGGGTGGGACCAAGACTCTGTGTGTGCCTTCAGGGAAGTGAGAGGTGTTGGAAGAGGTATTTAAGTCCCCGAGGGAATTGTGATGATTAATGAGCTTTGGGTTCCACTGCCTGAAATGATACCTGCTCCTGGAAAGCTGGGGAGATCAGGAACAAGTGAAGGAGAGACCTGGGCACACCAATCCAGTGTAGGTCAAAGCAGAAGGGCACCCAGGAAGAGAAGAGCTCACCTTCCATCATCCTTCCATCATCCCTCCACTGAGGAAAACCTTGCAGTGATGTAGT
The DNA here is from genome assembly GCF_964341445.2 of Mesoplodon mirus. Lineage (NCBI taxonomy): Eukaryota > Metazoa > Chordata > Mammalia > Artiodactyla > Ziphiidae > Mesoplodon > Mesoplodon mirus. The sequence goes on along the minus strand of NC_138987.1, from coordinate 53,443,307 downwards.
AGAGGAAAGTACCTATCCTGCATTCAGAAAAGCTCAACTTGTACCCCAGATCACTCTTTGATGACCTGTGTGACACTGGACAGGTCACTTCATCTGAGATCTCCCTGGACCTCCCTTGTTCACTGGGAATGATGCTGATTCTCCTGGCACTTACATGGAATCAAGTAAAATGGTACACATGAAAGTGTCTTATTGGCTGAATGGCCCCATGAGAACTTAAGTTATTACCTTGCCACATCTCAAAGGCTAGGAGGAAACCATGGAGCACCACCTACTCCTCCTCCAGACTTGCTGTGTGAGGCTCATCCACCCTGGTGTGCTCAGCTCCCCACTCCCAGCATCACAGCCCCCAGTCTGAGTACTTATGCTGAAGATATAGTTAGCAGATACCTACCATTCAAATGTATATCAGTTAACCATTTTATTATCTTCTTCCTGGTGTATTTATAGTTTAATTTGGTGATCCTGGCACAAAATATACACTCAAAAAATATTTGTTGATTTGAACTGATTTGATCCTTTATTTTGTCTATTGGTCTCTAAATGTTTTGTGATAGCTTTTGCAAACTAATTTTCTTATGATACTGTAACATCCTTTTCTTTATGTCAGAGTGAATGATTTAGTCACTAGTTAAATAACATGTTAGTTACTCCTTTCATTAGGAGATAATGACTTGAACTTAATGTCAATTTATCAAGGCTGCATGAAAAATAAATATTCAGGGACTTTAGCTTATCTTTAGTAAATTTTATCCTAAAAAAAAAATCACTTAAAACCCTAAGATAGGGACTTCCCAGGTGGCGCAGTGGTTAAGAGTCCTCCTGCCAGTGCAGGGGACACAGGTTTGATCCCTGGTCCAGGAAGATCCCACAAGCCACAGAGCAACTAAGCCCACAAGCCACAACTACTGATCCACTGGGCCACAACTACTGAATCCTGCGCGCCTAGAGCCTGTGCTCCGCAACAAGAGAAGCCACCGTAATGAGAAGCCGGCACACTGCAGCAAAGAGTAGCCCCCGCTCGCCGCAACTAGAGGAAGACCACACACAGCAACGAAGACCCAATGTAGCCAAAAATAATAAATAAATTAATTTTTTAAAAAATCCTAAGATATTTCTTATGATGTATAGTCTTAAAAATAAGTGTCGTGTAGACATGGGGGAGGGGGTAGATATTTTATTTTGTCTTTGTTTTGTCTTGCTTTTTTCTGTTCAGCACCCCTTCCCTCAATTTCTTCTGATAATAACACTCTCACTTTGCAGGGAGAACCATTCTCCCTACCTCCATTTAGCTTTGGTGGAACTTCCAACCACAATAACTATGGCCCTGGCCTCAGGGTGAGCTCACAGCCCAGATGGGCTACACCATGGTACTCATCCCTCTGGCCTGGGTGACCGACCCAGGCCTGTAGACACAACCCAAGCTGGGCTAATTGAAGTGATTTATGGATGGATAGTAGGAGAGTGGGGGGTCAAGATTGGGCAGGGGTAAACTTAGAGTGATCTAAGGTCAAATTCCTCCTTTTCCTCACCACGTGGAGGTCTGTGCGAGGTGGGAGAAATGAGCTCAAACTCCAAAAGAGCAAGGCTGGGGGAGGAAGAAGGGAGAAGAGAGGCAAAGAGAGGGACAAGGAGAGGGAGAGAGGAAGAGGGAGAGGAGAAGGGAGAGGGGGATGGGGAGGGGAAGGGGGAGGGGGAGGATGGGAAGGAAGAAAGATGGAGGAGGAAAGGAGAGAATGAGGAGAAAAGAGAAGAGGTTTAGAGAGAATGAGAAAGAAGCAGAGGGAGGGTTATAGAGAAGGAAGAAGAGAAAGGGGTAATAGAGAGGAAAGAGGGGGAGAAAAGAGGAGAAGGGATTGGAGAGACAGAGAGAGAAGAGAGGAAAGAGGAGCAAGGGGGAAAGAGCAGTCGAGATTACTGAGGACAATTGTATAAACACACTACAGACAAAGTGAAATGTTTCAGCATTATCATGTTGGTTTACTTGTTAAACCCCAAAGAATTCTGAGAAAGTACATTTTGTGATTGAGAAAATAACAGACTTTTCTAGAAGAGAGGGTACAAATCATCATAGAGTAATTTTAAGGTCATGACATTGAACATTTTTGAAACAGTATGCAAAACAGAACAACGTTACTATTTTTCCACCTTATGTAATTAAGATTCCTCAGTCAGAAATTACATCTTTGTATTCCCTTCAGTGCCTTGGACATAGTAGATACTCAATAAATGTCTGTTAAGTGAACATGGGATAGACGGACAGAATAAACACATTAAAATTTGGAGGCTCTCGGGCTTCCCTGATGGCGCAGTGGTTGAGAGTCCGCCGGCCGATGCAGGGGACACGGGTTCGTGCCCTGGCCCGGGAAGATCCCACATGCCGCGGAGCGGCTGGGCCCGTGAGCCATGGCCGTTGAGCCTGCGCGTCCGGAGCCTGTGCTCCGCAACGGGAGAGGCCACAACAGTGAGAGGCCCGCGTACTGCAAAAATTAAAAAAATAATAAAATAAAATAAATTCCTGGGGATGATTTTCTCTGTGAGGCTTCTAGTGCATTAACCTACAACCCATGAAATATGTTCATTTGTGTAGGAAGAGATGAAAGTAAATGTAGATGACACTTTAATGAAGCACAGGTAGTAGGCATAATATTTACCAAGATGTTCAGGCCCCAGTTCTGATTAACCACTCTTGATTGTTCTCAGAGTCTCTTCTAGGGTGATAGAAATGGCATTAAGTAAGAATGTTTCATTCAAGAGCACGTCTATTTTTCAGGGCAGATAAATGACTGATATTGGGGGTCAGTGCATATTAGAACACTCCAAAGGCTGGAAGGCAATGATAAAGTCAGATAGTAATTAAATGTGCCCTAGAAGTTGTTGGGTTTTTTAACTAGAACTGTAATTACAGGGTTACTAAAGATGTGAAGGTTATAATTAAGGTTTTGTCGGCGTTTTTATTGTAATATTAGTGAGATTAGTCATTTTAGTTGTTCCCTTTCTATTCCAAAAATGGAAGACAGCTGTTTGTGCTCTAAAAACTATTTTTTAAAGGATAGTTCTCTCTGTTTATCAAGTGTATTTTGCCACCAGGGAAACGTATTTTAAAGCTTTCTGCGCTGTCAAAATGAAGTGAGTAGGAATGATTGCTTTAGCTGTTACTCCTGGATAATGACAGGAAGCTTGAACACATAGAAAAGCCACACAAGGATGATGCAGAATATCTGGGTGCACAGATATTCCAATTTCCATCTCTTCCTGTAAAGAGGGATTCCTGATGGCACTGATCATTCCCCAAATTTATTCCCTGAGCTGGAGAGTTACTGCAGCAGTAGTTAGAGGCAGTTCTGTGAAGGCGGGTAACCTAAATCACCATCAGCCCATCTCCCATGAACAGAAAGCCAGCTTCTTTACGTAAAGCTGTGCCTCTTAGTGAATCGAATCTAAATCCAGGAGTTGTGACTGGCCTACAGGAATCCATCTCCCAAAGTATAATAAACCCCAGGAATTTGTTTCCACAAGTATCTTAAATATCTGTAGCCTAACACACCTTAAAATTTGAAGCTAAATTAAATTTTAAACAAAGCCCATGTTTATCATTTGTTCTTAGTCCCAACTTGTCAAGTTTCTCTAAGAAAGGTAAGATTTATCTCTCTTTGTGTGGTTTGATGAACATGATTCTTTTTATTCCAGAGGTATCCAGTTATTTTGTTGCCCAGTTCAATCAATGATCTAATAAGAAACCCCAGGTGCTGCTTTGCAGAAGGGGTTAAAAAAAATCCATAAAATGGCAGACTCTTTTGTTTGTTTTTACCATATATTACTTTGGGGGTTTGGCTGTTGTCCTGAGGCCCTAACTCTTTTTTATTTTTTTTATAAATTTATTTATTTATTTATCTAACTCTTTTTTTTTTTAAATAAATTTATTTATTTATTTTTGTCTGTGTTGGATCTTCGTTTCTGTGCGAGGGCTTTCTCTAGTTGCAGCGAGCGGGGGCCACTCTTCATTGCAGTGCACGGGCCTCTCTTGTTGCGGAGCACAGGCTCCAGACGCGCAGGCTCAGTAGCTGTGGCTCACGGGCCCAGTTGCTCCGCGGCATGTAGGATCTTCCCAAACCAGGGCTCGAACCCGTGTCCCCTGCACTGGCAGGCACATTCTCAACCACTGCACCACCAGGGAAGCCCAGCCCTAACTCATAACAAGGTTATAATCTAGTTAGTGAGGTAAGACCTCAAGACAGAAAACAAACGACAACACAAATCAGCATACTGAAAGATGCAGCTCAGATTCCCCCTTCAGGAAAGGATTCCCTGCCCAGCTGTGAGGACCACGGTGAGCTGACAGCCTCCAGCTATAAGCCCCTTTAGCTTTTAGCCAGGGTCACACTCTTCTCAGGAGCAACACCCCCACCACTTCCAGAGAATAACTGAGCAAGGAAGCAGTCAAGGGCCTGGCCATTTCCACCTGCTGAGTATTCCTGTAACAGCCATCTCTGCTCCAGAACTCTCCGTAGGGCTGACAGGGACTACGTCAGGTCTGCATGAGGTTTGATGGTCCCCATGCCCAGTCTTGCGGCCCCTGCTTTTCCTCTTACAGTGGCCACTCCCCAATAAACCTTTTGCAATCCTCACTGTGTCTCAGAGTTCGCTTTCCGAGATCCTAATCCCAACAATGTCAAACTATAAAAAGAAATCAAGAAGGGGGTGGGACCAAGACTCTGTGTGTGCCTTCAGGGAAGTGAGAGGTGTTGGAAGAGGTATTTAAGTCCCCGAGGGAATTGTGATGATTAATGAGCTTTGGGTTCCACTGCCTGAAATGATACCTGCTCCTGGAAAGCTGGGGAGATCAGGAACAAGTGAAGGAGAGACCTGGGCACACCAATCCAGTGTAGGTCAAAGCAGAAGGGCACCCAGGAAGAGAAGAGCTCACCTTCCATCATCCTTCCATCATCCCTCCACTGAGGAAAACCTTGCAGTGATGTAGTAGAGGAAAGTACCTATCCTGCATTCAGAAAAGCTCAACTTGTACCCCAGATCACTCTTTGATGACCTGTGTGACACTGGACAGGTCACTTCATCTGAGATCTCCCTGGACCTCCCTTGTTCACTGGGAATGATGCTGATTCTCCTGGCACTTACATGGAATCAAGTAAAATGGTACACATGAAAGTGTCTTATTGGCTGAATGGCCCCATGAGAACTTAAGTTATTACCTTGCCACATCTCAAAGGCTAGGAGGAAACCATGGAGCACCACCTACTCCTCCTCCAGACTTGCTGTGTGAGGCTCATCCACCCTGGTGTGCTCAGCTCCCCACTCCCAGCATCACAGCCCCCAGTCTGAGTACTTATGCTGAAGATATAGTTAGCAGATACCTACCATTCAAATGTATATCAGTTAACCATTTTATTATCTTCTTCCTGGTGTATTTATAGTTTAATTTGGTGATCCTGGCACAAAATATACACTCAAAAAATATTTGTTGATTTGAACTGATTTGATCCTTTATTTTGTCTATTGGTCTCTAAATGTTTTGTGATAGCTTTTGCAAACTAATTTTCTTATGATACTGTAACATCCTTTTCTTTATGTCAGAGTGAATGATTTAGTCACTAGTTAAATAACATGTTAGTTACTCCTTTCATTAGGAGATAATGACTTGAACTTAATGTCAATTTATCAAGGCTGCATGAAAAATAAATATTCAGGGACTTTAGCTTATCTTTAGTAAATTTTATCCTAAAAAAAAAATCACTTAAAACCCTAAGATAGGGACTTCCCAGGTGGCGCAGTGGTTAAGAGTCCTCCTGCCAGTGCAGGGGACACAGGTTTGATCCCTGGTCCAGGAAGATCCCACAAGCCACAGAGCAACTAAGCCCACAAGCCACAACTACTGATCCACTGGGCCACAACTACTGAATCCTGCGCGCCTAGAGCCTGTGCTCCGCAACAAGAGAAGCCACCGTAATGAGAAGCCGGCACACTGCAGCAAAGAGTAGCCCCCGCTCGCCGCAACTAGAGGAAGACCACACACAGCAACGAAGACCCAATGTAGCCAAAAATAATAAATAAATTAATTTTTTAAAAAATCCTAAGATATTTCTTATGATGTATAGTCTTAAAAATAAGTGTCGTGTAGACATGGGGGAGGGGGTAGATATTTTATTTTGTCTTTGTTTTGTCTTGCTTTTTTCTGTTCAGCACCCCTTCCCTCAATTTCTTCTGATAATAACACTCTCACTTTGCAGGGAGAACCATTCTCCCTACCTCCATTTAGCTTTGGTGGAACTTCCAACCACAATAACTATGGCCCTGGCCTCAGGGTGAGCTCACAGCCCAGATGGGCTACACCATGGTACTCATCCCTCTGGCCTGGGTGACCAACCCAGGCCTGTAGACACAACCCAAGCTGGGCTAATTGAAGTGATTTATGGATGGATAGTAGGAGAGTGGGGGGTCAAGATTGGGCAGGGGTAAACTTAGAGTGATCTAAGGTCAAATTCCTCCTTTTCCTCACCACGTGGAGGTCTGTGCGAGGTGGGAGAAATGAGCTCAAACTCCAAAAGAGCAAGGCTGGGGGAGGAAGAAGGGAGAAGAGAGGCAAAGAGAGGGACAAGGAGAGGGAGAGAGGAAGAGGGAGAGGAGAAGGGAGAGGGGGATGGGGAGGGGAAGGGGGAGGGGGAGGATGGGAAGGAAGAAAGATGGAGGAGGAAAGGAGAGAATGAGGAGAAAAGAGAAGAGGTTTAGAGAGAATGAGAAAGAAGCAGAGGGAGGGTTATAGAGAAGGAAGAAGAGAAAGGGGTAATAGAGAGGAAAGAGGGGGAGAAAAGAGGAGAAGGGATTGGAGAGACAGAGAGAGAAGAGAGGAAAGAGGAGCAAGGGGGAAAGAGCAGTCGAGATTACTGAGGACAATTGTATAAACACACTACAGACAAAGTGAAATGTTTCAGCATTATCATGTTGGTTTACTTGTTAAACCCCAAAGAATTCTGAGAAAGTACATTTTGTGATTGAGAAAATAACAGACTTTTCTAGAAGAGAGGGTACAAATCATCATAGAGTAATTTTAAGGTCATGACATTGAACATTTTTGAAACAGTATGCAAAACAGAACAACGTTACTATTTTTCCACCTTATGTAATTAAGATTCCTCAGTCAGAAATTACATCTTTGTATTCCCTTCAGTGCCTTGGACATAGTAGATACTCAATAAATGTCTGTTAAGTGAACATGGGATAGACGGACAGAATAAACACATTAAAATTTGGAGGCTCTCGGGCTTCCCTGATGGCGCAGTGGTTGAGAGTCCGCCGGCCGATGCAGGGGACACGGGTTCGTGCCCTGGCCCGGGAAGATCCCACATGCCGCGGAGCGGCTGGGCCCGTGCGCCATGGTCGCTGAGCCTGCGCATCCGGAGCCCGTGCTCTGCAACGGGAGAGGCCACAGCAGTGAGAGGCCCGCGTACTGCAAAAAAAAAAAAAATTTGGAGGCTCTCAAATGGCATAGCCAAGGCTATAGCTAAGACCCCATAAGACAGTAAGAGGTAACATTTGCCTGTGGCTTTCTCAGCCTCCTCTTTATGGACACTTCATGCCTTTTTGGCAGCCACCGTGCCCCCCACTGCTTTTCCCACTTCCCATCTAATAAAACCTGCTTTCAAAGGACAATCCAACACTCCTGCTATAGAGTTGTAAAGGCCCAGGAGAACTTAATGGTCTGTTCTTGATAGGGCCCTTCTAAGGGCACTTTAAAGGGAGACAAAGGAAGGAAAGCTTTAAAAATCACAAAAATTAATGTTTAATTCTAGAATTTCTGGCCAGTACTGGAAGCATTTCGAGATGATGGCGCAGGAAGGCAGGGGCCTTATGGGGCCCCGTGGTCGGACAAGTGGTCACCTACATGCTAGTTCTGGGTGACAGTGGTGCAGAGTCAGGGTTCAGACTTCAGATTCCTGAAATTCTGACCACCGCCCCCCGGAAAGAAACCCATCTATTTGAGTCTGATTTCATTTGTTTATGTTTTGCACTTTTCTTGTAGGAAAGTACGTAGTTATTTTGGCCACACTGTGCCCACTGAAATCACAGAATGTTTTCCAGTGCTTTTAACGTCCACCACGAAAAGAACAAATTTATAACTATTCCACAACTCCAGAGAGTTTTCTCAGGACCTAAAACCAAAATATTTCTTATTAATAAGCTAACACACACAGCGAGAAACCAAAAAGGGGGCAACGAAAAATGCTCATCAGTGATTAATGCGAACCACCTTAGCATAGAATTCTTTTAGTCTGTTTCTGCCTTGATTTACTGGTGAGGAAAAGAATAGCTTTTTCTAGGAATTTCCATGTATTTTTGCATCAAGGGCAGTGTGCATCTTGCTTGGCAACTCTGCTGGATTGTTAGTGGCTGACTACAGCACTGCATTGACAAGGTTGTCAAAACCACATCCAGGTACAGTGAGAAAATGTACCATGACTGATGATCAATGTCTGCCATGGGTGCAGGAGGGAGAAAGGTGGCTCACAGGGCATCAGTTGTTCTTACTGCTTGACATTCATTCACTTTTCTCCTCGTAACTGACCCCAGATTTCCCCCTGAGAAACAACTCATCCTTCCAAACCAGCCCATATACTCAGGGCTCAGAGTAGACCATAAGACCTGGACCAAGCTAATCAGTATTTCCTGTTCTCTGAATCATAATGACAGGTTTATGGTGGTCAAATGACCCTATCAGTGCCAATAACACTTCAGGAGGAGATGCCACAACAGGGACTCTCACTTTTTTCTGCAGGGTTTCACTTGGAAGGATTCTATAGTTCCTAGTAAATATCTTGCAACCATGAAAGAAGATTCTGCCTGAGAATGAATTCAACCCAGAGAAAGTGGAACCAAAATTGACAAGGGTAACTCTCCATGGCCTTATCATTGAGCCTTATTTAAAGCCACACCTGAAGTCATATTTTTGCTTTGCTTAAGTTGCTTTGGGTTAGATATTCTGTTACTTGCAACCAGAAGAATCCTAACTGATATAGCCATTAATGCTATTTCCTCCCCTGGCTATGCCCTTTAACCAGTACATTTTTAAATTAGTTTACCCTAAGGAAGACATCAAACAAAAATTGAGGATGAAGAATTGTTGACAGATTGTTAAGGGGCCTTTTTCACAGCTTGGGGGGGGGCATCCCAAGAGGTCAGAGAATTTCCAAGCACTCCATACCAGAAAAATATGAGCTTCCCAAAAAGGATCTGGACCTTATCTCCATCCACACTCCCGGACATCCTCCCTACATGCTGAGAAATCAGAAGTGATTGGACAGCACAAGAGGGAATCCCTAGATTATGCGGGTGTTCTGTTAAAGAACCTCGATACAATCAATAGGATATTTACTGAGCACCTGCCACGTGCTAGGTCCCGGGTCAAGGATCTGAGTCTACAGGGATGAAGATGAAATATAATCTCATCAGGGAGCCTACGAGGTAGCACAGGACAATAGCCCACATTAGCCACCTGATCAGCATTCCAACAATGCCTTCTCCAGCCCTGGTGGGAGAAGCAGTTTGTCCAGATCATCAGTCAAGTCTCCATGCATATTAATGGAGAGCATGCACTAGAGACTTTTTTTCACTCTTAATAATTCATTTGAGCACACACAGTACTCTGTCAGGAAAGAGAAATCTCTTCTTCACCTTTGCATCACCAGAAATTTGCCTTGCAAAAGGGAGGGTTCCCTGGCCAGTTTAGGTTTGCTTCAGCCACACCAGGGATAATTCTCAAAGGTGCCAATCTCAGAACTCCCAACACCCTTCCCCTAAAGAGACTATGAAAACCTTATATCTTTATAGCATCACACTTTAGGGGTCCCATCAAGACGGAGGGAAACAACAACTCCTTCTAACACCTCTCTCAGGGCACTCCTATCTACTCTCCTGACTCCCTCTCCATCCCACATCCTTTTCCTGATTACCAGACCTGTAACAACTACTGGACACCTCTACTTGCTATAACATGAGCATTTAAAGCACACCATGCCATAAACGGAACTCACTATTTCTACCTCGCCCTGCCAGTCCCCATCTCAGTGACTGACCCTGTGGTCCACTGGGTTGTCCACGCCAGAAGCCTGGTCCTTGCCCCCATCTTTACTCACCACTCCCTGTTTCTCATCAAACAACACTTCCTTTAAAAAAATTTTTTTTTATTGAAGTATAGTTTAGTTACAATATTGTGTTAGTTTCAGGTGTACAGCAAAATGATTCCGTTACACATACATATGTATATATCTATAGTCTTTTTTTATTCTTTTCCATTATAGTTTATTACAAGATATTGAATATAGTTCCCTGTGCTATACAGTAAATCCTGGTTGTTTATCTATTTTACATATGGTAGTGTGTATCTATTAATCCTATACCCCCAATTTATCCCTCCCCCCCATTCCCCTTTGGCAACAATAAGTTTGTTTTCTATGTCTGTGAGTCTGTTTCTGTTTTGTAAATAAGTTCATGTATATCATTATTTTAGATTCCACATATAAGAGTTATATATTTGTCTTTCTGTCTGGCTTACTTCACTTAGTATGATAATCTCTAGGTCCATCCATGTCACTGAAAATGGCATTATTTCATTCTTTTTATGGCTGAGTAATATTCCATTACACACACACACATACACACACACACACACTCTTCTTTATCCATTCATCTGTTGATGGACACTTAGGTTGCTTCCATGTCCTGGCTATTGTAAATATAGTGCTGCTATGAACATTGGAGTGCATGTGTCTTTTTGAATTAGAGTTTTCTCCAAATACATGCTCAGGAATGGGATTGCAAGTTCATATGGCAACTCTATTTTTAGTTTTTTAAGGAACCTCCATACTGTTCCTCCATAGTGGCTGCACCAAGTTACATTCCCACCAAGTGTAGGAGGGTTCCCTTTTCTCCACACCCTCTCCAGGCTTTACTGTTTGTAGATTTTTTTTGATGATGGTCATTCTGAACAGAGTGAGGTGATACCTCACTGTAGTTTTGACTTGCATTTCTCTAATAATTAGCGATGTTGAGCATCTTTTCATGTGCCTGTTGGCCATCTGTACGTCTTCTTTGGAAAAATGTCTATTTAGGTCTTCTGCCCATTTTTTGCTTGGGTTGCTTGTTTTTTTATATTGAGCTGCATGAGCTGCTTAAACAGCACATCGTATTGATCTCTCATTTTCATCTGCTTCTTCCCATCGCCACTAGCACCACTTTGGATCAGCCCACTGCTCTCTCTCTTGCATTCCTGTTATTCTCCTAATTAGCTTCCTCACCTCCAGTTTTACCTGCTCTGGTCCAGCCTCCACAATAATAGTCATAGTTCAAAAATATTATCATGTATCCCCATTTAAAACTCTTTTGAGGCCAATGAGGTCTGATTAAAGTAAGTCCTTAGTGTAACTCACCATACCTTTCATTATCTGACCTCTGCTTATCTTTCTCACTTCACAGGATCTTCCCACCTTATTCTCCATAATGCATACTGTTCTAATTGCAGCTCTTCAAATGAAAATGCCCTCTATCATCTGCGGGATTTTGAACATTTCTGGTTGAAATGTTCTTTCATTGCCTTCTGTCTGTTCTGTCAACTCCACGTTCCTTCAGTTTCCCACTTTTTTTCTGCTTAACCTTCCAGGAAGCCTTCCCCAGCACCCAGACCCCTACTTCTGTGTTGATCTCTGAAACATATTTCGACAGTGTGTTCAACTTACCTTAAACTGCAGCTTGAATCCGCTGAACTGAATGGCCTTCTAGACTGTAAACTTTTTGGGAGCCAGAACTATGACAAGTCTATTGTTGAGTTCCTGATGATTAATACAGAGACTGGCACAAGCAGAACATCGAGAAAGGTGAATTAAATCACAGAATGAATTAACAAGGACTCTTAAGTACCCACAGGTGAAGCAAAGGACATACGCATATCCGGATTTTGATGTCACATATAGGGTTTTAGCTTGTATGTTTACTCACAAAATATCTGTTATATGCTGTTTCCCATTTATCACACTTCTATTCCAGTGACCTTGTGAAGAGTCTGACAAGAGAGTGAAAATGATTTTTCTCAAAACTAATTACCTGGTGTTGCAATAATTTCTCCCTGCAACTATGCTAATCATAGCTACAGAGTATGTAAGAAACCACCTGATTTTGTACTATATATATATATACATATATATATATATATATATATATATATATATATATATATATATATATATATACACACTCAAAACATTCCAAGTTGAAGTTGAAAGCTAAAATTTCTGAATTCAGTGCCTCTCACGGTGGCTGCCCAGCTACTGTAAGTCACACGCGCTGTCCCTCTCGGGGCCCTGCCCATGGTGTTGGCAGTCTCCTAGAAGCCAGGTCTGTGCTGTGTGGTCCTGCCCCTCAAACCTCAGCTCGTTGATCCGAGGTGGACACTGACCCACACTGGCCCAATAAGACTCTTTCTCCCAAGAGCTGGGAATCTGGGGTTAATCTGGTGTCCATGGAGCTGAGTCATTTGACATGATCTCTAGAAATTTCCACGGTGCCTCCCCTTCCCAAGCCCTCCCTGTGCAACTCTTGCTTAGGGCCTCTGAGGGTCTTCAGAATCATTTTAATAAATCACTATTTTTTTACATCACTTTCTGTGACTTCTCACCAAAAGAAGTCACTTCTCATTAATACAACAGCAATGTTACTGAAAACTATCAATAGTGTGTTTTCCTTGTTGGTTCAAATTTCTCAAAGGCTATATTCTCTATTATTAAGCACATTTCATTCCATGAGTTATAGAATGCCTTGTTAGATAAAAGGGAAATAATTGGATTGCATCTTGTTAGAAGTCTAAATTTCAAAAAGAGACTTTATAAGAAAACCTTTCTCAACCATTCTTACAGGAAAACACCTTACACCCTGAAGCCTCACTTTTATGCTTTACTCACAGCCTATGCTGTGGTACCTAGTGCAACCCTAAAGGAAGAACGTGGCCTGAAAGATCTACAGGATGGCCCATGCCAGTGGAGCAATCTTTTATAGAGCATTCCTGGCATATAATCTAGCCCTAAGTGAAAACACGGGTATAATTCATCAGGTTCTTCTGGCAATGACCAAGTATGTTTTGAATACCAACCCTTTTTTCAGAATCCTTTCTGTATTGGAAAACATTAAAGTAAACTCTAATTTATAATTTAAAGCAGGCATTGAAAATCTCAGGGGTAAGCCAGTAAGAAATATTTCTAAATTCTGAAAGAGTACTAAGTCTCTATTAATTGATTATTCTGTATATTTACTATATATGCTGCTATTTATACTCATGCTATTTATGCTAAGGGATTTTTTAAGTGTCCTAAAACCAACCTTTTTGCATCAGACACAAATCTCTAATTAGTTGAGAATAAGGCGACAAACAACTAATGTTTAAGCATAACTTTCAATATATGTTATCTATTGACACAAACACAAGAAGAGAAACTCAAATTCCAGAGGTTTGAGTGAATATTTTATTTTTAAAACAAACAGCCCCCCCAAAAAATCTTCCCTCTATTTTTTAAAAATAAATATACAAGTAAGACAAGATTAAGTTTTAATGAATGTTCTGCCATAGTGATAGAGCAGAGAAATATATCTTTATCACCAGCACCCAGCACCTGTCTGGTTTTTTCCAAGCCCACTTGCTGGCGGTTCTCATGACTTCTATAGCAAATGTACTTTTAACAACACTCCATAAGATTACCAGTAGACTATACAAGGAGCCAAAATTCTCCTCAAAGTCTTTGTGAATGAGTGTATCTCTTTCTGGGTTAACACTAAAAGTCCCATGGAAAGGGAATTTACCACAGAAGTCCCAAAGATGAGGCTGCTCTTTCCACTAAGAGAGATCAGGAATGCCCAAAGCTTTTGAAACATTAATTATTTGATTAAATTTAGGGAAATTGGTATTACCAAAGAGTCCCTGCAAACCTGAGTCTGTTTCAGAGAACAGTGATACTGGCTGAAAACCATGATTTACATTCCATCTTCAAAGTGAGATAATGCAAGAATGCCAAAAATTCAACAGAGCCTTCTCAAGTAACAGTTTTGTCCTTGAGAAAGCATTGGGATTCTGAGTTGTGGAATTTTCCATTCATTTATTCTTTCATTTTCCACCTTCCTTTGCCTTCAAGTGTCAATTGGCTTCTCTCAGTCACAGCTGTACAAATCACAGGACTTTTTTTTAATTGGCAGAAGACATATACATTATTCATCAATTCAGTTTCATCTGAAGGAAATCAAAAAAAAGACGCAATTTTATTTTCCAACAAAATATTTAAAGCTGCTTTTTCCCCATGAAAAACTGGACAGAAGACCTCATCCGTGATCTATGTAAGAATAAAATTTTTTGCCTATCAGAGCATGTATGAGTTTGATTTTATCAAAATGTAGGCCTCCTTTTTTCCTGTTATGCTTCATAGTACTTGTATATAAATATGTAGCAAATTCAATGTTTTTATTAGTTTGTGAAGCGTTACATACCATAATAATACCAAGAACACCCTGTGCTTTTCCCAGCAAGTATTGACTTAAAAGGACACTTTGTTTACATTTGTGCTACATCCTTGATAGAAAGCACGTTGGTATTGCATTGCGGGATGTGTTTTTCTCTAACTGTAAATACAGTGAAGCAGAAAAGTCAAGTAGTGACTCTACACCAAGTAATTACCTTGGCCTCTGGGTTACTGATTGAACTAGAACGCAGGTCAACGTCCTGATGACCCTCATCTAGAAAGCTCCCCTGTAGCTAGAGAAAAGGGCCTGTGTCAAACTCAACACGCACACACCTTCTTATTTGACAAGCCAGTTCTGAGTCACAAAAATCCCATATGTAATGAAGGAAGAAAATGATGTTCATGTTGGAAGTGAGGTGTGTATCAGCCTTGCACCCTGGCCACAGCAATAGGTGCATGATATGGTATAAGGATAAAACTTTCTCTCCTCCAGAAGATAGTTTACTACCCTGCTCTGTAAAAGCCTTGTGGGACACACAGAACAGCAGAGAGAAACATCCACCCGCGTCCCCATCTTCAACCCAGCTCTCCGTGAAGGGAGAGCTCAATCCTTGAATAGTCACCATCAACTACTAACAAAAACACGGAACTCCAAGCTCTCTGTCAGAAGATAAAAGCTCCATTATAAAAGAGACAGTCACGGCTTTACGAGACAAACAGAAATTTCTCAACATCTCACAGGCATCTCATTACTGACGCTCTCTCATCATGAGTGATCATGGTTATTTAGAGTCAGAAGCAAAATATGGGGAGCTCTGTCTACAGGCAAGTGGAAACAAGGCATAATAAAGGAAGAGCTAGGTGTGTGAGGAAAGTGATGAAGTGGGCATATTTTAATGCTTAATTCATAAGGAAGAAAATGCCACTCAGGCAGGAATTTAACCCCTTTCTCGTTGGAAGGTCAAATAGACATGTAAACAATTATTGCTATTTCTTTCAGCGTCAATCCGCTCTACAGGGTTTGAACTTCTCTTTTGTCCCAATACTTGCATGTATTTCAAGACTTGGTAAAGGCACCTCATAAAAGCCTTTCACATATAAAAAGGTACAAATTTCAACATCTTTAATTGTTTCTGAAAACTCATTGATTCTAAGTGGAGGAAGTTATCACTTGTGATGATTCACTCCCAAGTTGCATCAAGTTTACCATTGAACTCCCAGTTGGGCATCTCAAATGAGAGATGGAATTTTGGGGGGACCTCACACTTCAGGGGCAGCAAGGAGGGTGGCCCCGCAGTAGCTGATATTGAAAAAGACTTTAAATTCAAATAATACAGGGCACCCAGAACACACCCCAGCAGCGTTGCGCAAGCGGCAAGCCTTATCTGTTCTGCAGAGGCTTGTACACAAGCCTGGAGGTTTATTTGGTGATGTCACCTTCCTGTTTCTCTATTTCAGGTTGCACTCATGTTCATTTTAACCTAGTATTGTCTGTGTACAGTTGTTGGCACAAAGGAAAGAACTGTGCGATTTGGGACTTTATATTCCTTCGTGGAGGACTTTGCATTACCTTTGAGTAAAGGGTTTGCTCAAATGAATATTTTAAGAAATAAAGGGGGAGGGAGGAGAGAAAGAGTGGTCATTGTTTCCCTGTTTTTCCTAAGTTAAAATGTTTGGAAAGTTCGTACGTTTAATGCTTATTTATATATAAATAAAAATGATAATGATATGTGAGTTTTGTTTATCTCTGGAAATAGGGTGAGGTGGAGCAGAAAAAGGTAGAATAAGGTATGATGGGACAGCCTAGCTTCACAGAGCATACGGTAGCAGGTGAGGGGACAATAGTACTAGACCGAACTCTTAAGACCTGCTAGTTCAACACAATCGTTTTGGAGCTGAGAAACTGAGCTTCAGTGAGGGAATGACCTTTGCGCAAAGACAAAGAATTGAACAGCTAGGGTTATTATATGAAAATACTACACATTTTTAATAAGAAAAACAAAAATGCAGATTTTACTTACCTGCCATTTACTAGCTGTGTTACCAGGAGAAGGTTACTTAACCTCTCTGTGGCTCATCTGTAAAACTGAGATATAATGGTCATAGGCTTGCTGGGAAAAGCAAATCAGTCAATACTTGTAAAGCACCTAGAAACAATAAGTATTTGATACATGTCAACTGTTTTTATTATTATTATTGCTGCTACTATTGTGAAGTCAGCCAGGCCTTTCTCAAGTAAGTGAGCTTTCGTTGGTTGATGAACTGGAAAACTCAATCCACTATGGCTTGGCATGTCACAGTGGTGTAGGTGTCAACTTTGTAAGATACACTGAGGCAGAGCCTAGCTTCAGCTTGGAGCTGAACCAAGTGGGGGATGCCTGGGGACTCTTGTCCCCATGACTAATGGTCACTTGTACTTAAAAACACACAGGTAGCAACTTTCGTGTAGCATAAAAAAACCCTCCAAGAATGCAATTGAAAACCCAAACTTTTCTTGAGTCCCAATTTTGATTTTTGGAAACCTTGACCAAGCCACTTCCATATCTGGTGTTAATAACAATCTTCACCTGAATTGTTATAAAGATTAAATGTATTTGAAAGCACTTTATGACCTATAAATTCTACAGAGAATTGTACGTTCTTAAAAACGTAATGATAAAGCAGAAACTATCACACCATTGGAAAGCAATTATACTCCAATAAAGATGTTAAAAAAACACACACACACACACACAATGTATTACGGTTACAAAATGTTTCTCTTATTTTGAAATCACAGGGAAAAAAATCATTCTTGCTTTCTTCCAGGGATTTAGCGTTGACCATGAAAGTAGGGTATATGGCCAGAATATTCATGGAAAATGTCTTCGAAAGAAAGAACACTGAGCTGGGAAGCTGGGAGGTTTGGGTTCCAGCCCCAGCTTTTCCATGGACACAGCATACAGCCTCAGGCAAGTCATTTAGTCTTCCTGGCTCCCAGTGTCCTTTTCTGTAAAACACAGGGTGAATTAGATGATCTCACCCACCTCATTCTATAATTCTAAATGTCATACGTACATTTGCATGAATCCGTGAGGAACGAAAACCTGGTAAATTTCAGAAAATTATTTAATAAACAAAATGTCTCATAAGCAATCCGAGCGATCTTGGAACTGACTCCCAAAATATTGCATACTTGTGTTTAGGCAAAGACTTCAAACCCAAGACCAACATCTTGGAACTGGGCCTCTTTTTACCACCACTCGCAATTCGCAGAAGACAGGCTGTCAGTTCCTGTGTTCACACTCATTCTGCCCTGAGGGCTCAGATCATTTTGAAGGTCTCTCATTAATTTGGCGGGGGCGGGTGCTTAGTAAACAGAAAATCATATTGCTTCTTTCAAAAATGAAATGAAAGCCTGCGAACGTGTTTTACTTCTATAACAAGTTCAGCATCTCCAAATGCTTTGATAACAACTTTAGCTTTTCTCCCTCCCTCATTTCTGATTTGATCAATATAACAACTTTGCAAAGTAGTCTGGGCCCAGGAATTTGTGTGCCCATTTTACAAATGACTATGCTGGGGACAAAGAAATAAAGTAACTTGCTTTCCACTTGGAGTTGATGGTCCTCATTCTTGGACCTCCTGACTCTCACGTGAAACCCAACCCCATCTCGGAGTAACCTCCTTGCTAGGGTCCACCTGCCTGCAGATCAGCCCCTGGAAATGCCTGCCTCAGTCCCCTTCACGAGCAAAAAGCTCTCCGCTTCCTTACTGCCCAAATCGTTCTCTGGGACCCCGTATAGAACTGAAGTGGTTCTCTGAATGCTTTAGCCCTTTGAAAGAACTTCTATGGAAAAATTAAATTCCCAAGATAGAAACAATGGGCTTATTGAGGACCGAATTAGACCCTGCCTCCATGCCCTGTGGTTTTGCCCTATAAATGTTTTTCCCGTAATTCACGGGCTGCTTTGGGAGAGCTGTCCAGAACTCTTTCATCAGAGTTATTTTTTCATCCTAAGATTTTGGCCATCTCTCAGTTTATTTTGAAAAAGGGGAAGGGATGAATCATGTCCTAGAAAGAAAGATCTTACAAGGTCCTCAACATTTTATATCCATGGGGATAATTAGGAAGATTGGAGAATTATAGCCCTCTCCATTAACTGACTGAGGAGTAGACCAACTTCAAATCACAAATACAGGATTCTGAACACAAAGTATAATTTTATGGAACTCACTTCCCAGCCCCTGTGATAGCGACAAGACAGTGACATGTTTGAAGTGCCTGCCCTGCGCTTTGTTGGCAGATGGAATCCAGCAGAGTCAGAGGGCTGGGAATGAAAGATCACACAGAGATTAGCTCCACAAGGAACATGCCTGTGTTTGCATAATACTGATGTTTCCACCTTCATAATGGCCTCATTTCATTTATCCCCCAAATTAAGTGGCAGAGACAGCTACTCCTGGTGGCACACATGGTTCCATTGCTTCTTCTGCTGGACTTGTGAGAAGGGCATTGTTGCTTTCCTTCTGGCCACTGAAGCAACATAAACACAGCTCCCAATCTTGGGCTCACTTTTCACTTAAGATGGAAGATACTGGCAGCCATACACATCCCTTCACCTAATTCAGGTCCACAAATAGTAAGAACCTACTGTGGGCAAGGTGGTGTGTTAGGTGCCTCAGGGGACCAAAATCTGAGCTCAGTCAAGTGAGTGATGGCTGGGACGGGATTGTGGCGGGCTGGCGATGGGGGAGATGAGTCTTCAAATTACTGTTTAGAATCAAAGGTTTTATAACAAAAGCATACCTAATGATCAAACACAACAAACTGGTCCTATCAGACTAGGGACCATATCTCTTTTGAAATATCCTTGCATCCCACTCTGGTGCTTTTAAAAAGATTTTTTTTTTTTTTTTTTTTTTGCGATACGCGGGCCTCTCACTGTTGCAGCCTCTCCTGTTGCGGAGCACAGGCTCAGCGGCCGTGGCTCATGGGCCCAGCCGCTCCGTGGCATGTGGGATCTTCCCAGACCAGGGCATGAACCCGTGTCCCCTGCATCGGCAGGAGGACTCTCAACCAGTGCACCACCAGGGAAGTCCCCCCCAAATTTTTTTAAGCAAAGGGAAGAGAGGTATCTTGAGGGTTCAGAAAAAGGATGGTTCTTAGGGGGATAAGTAATGGTTTCATGAAGAAAGTGGCACTGGAAATGAGTTCTGAAGGTTGAGTAGATTTTAAATAAATGGGTAAAATAATAACATATATATATATATATATATATATATATATATATATATATAATGCACAATATTTTTTGGCCGTGCCACATGTGATCTTGGTCCCCCAACCAGGGATCGAACCCG
This sequence comes from Mesoplodon mirus, assembly GCF_964341445.2. Lineage (NCBI taxonomy): Eukaryota > Metazoa > Chordata > Mammalia > Artiodactyla > Ziphiidae > Mesoplodon > Mesoplodon mirus. Next base: position 53,423,460 of record NC_138987.1, on the reverse strand, counting down.
TGGTCCCTGCAGTGGAAGCGCAGAGTCCTAACCACTGGACCACCAGGGAATTCCCAAGGCACAATTTTAAATGGCATTATTTCATATATCACCTTACTTCTTAAGACAAAGAGAGGAGGTCCCTCCATGTAGGAAGCTCACCAGGAGAAAAGGCAAGGGTCTGGGAAGCACCAGACATTTGAAGGAACCAGCAAATACTTTTGCATGCACATGCCAGACCTTTAGTGAGCACCTACTATGTTCCAGGTGGGCAGCGTAGGTGATACAAGGATTCTGAGTCACAGAGGTCTGCATCCGAGTGTCATGCAGCCTGGAGAAGAGGTTGACGTAGTTGCCTCAGACCGTATGTGTCAGGTGGAAGCAGGAGATAAAGGTGGGAGGCTACCTCAGGACCAGTGAAGAGGGTCTTTAAAACTAGGCTAATGGGGTTGTACTTATTTCAGTGGCAAGAGAGGATTATTAAAGATTTGGGGCTGAGGAGATAGGACCTGGGTTGAATATATGATTCATTTAGCGCAAACGCATAGGATTCATTCAGAACACGAAGAAATGAGGAAGAAAAACTAGTTGAGAAATGGAGGCAAAGGTCCCAGGCAAGAGATAATAGGGCTCTGAATATGGTAGCGCTAAACAGGGGTAAAGAGAATGAAAAAAAAGAGGGACTCAGCTAAAGTAAACAGTGTAGGACATTGAATTGTTTGAAAGGAACAGGACATGTTTGATATGGGCCATGCTGAGTTTGGAATGCTAGCGGGATGCAGAGAGGAGGTGTTTAGCCCACAGCTGGACAGTTGGGTCTGCGGCATTTAGGTGCTGGCCAGAAAGATACGTTTTGGTACTATCCACAAGGGGGTGACTGAGAAGGCCATGGGATTGAACAAGATAGCTGAGGTAGCATGTATAGAAGGGAGAGGAAGAAAACATTCCTGGGGAATATGTACGTCGATCGGGTAGAGGTAGAAAGAGGAGCATGTGAAGAAGACAGGAGACAAGAGATAATGCAGCGCCAGGGAACGCAAAGCAGGAGAATGTTTAAAAGGGGACGTATCAAGAGTCAGATGCTAAGGAGAAGCCGGGAGGTATAGACTGAGTTGGGATGAGCCACAGGATCTAGTGCTTGGGGAGGGCAGAGTGGGTCACTGGCTGCCTTTGAAAAAGAAATTTCAGTGAGGATGAGAACAGAAAAGTCAGCCCTCATCAGCAGAAAGTGAGCGAGTGGAGAGAAGGAAGGAGACTTTAGAAGACGGATGGAGGGACGGAGAATGAAGACACGCATGAGGAGGGGAGGAGTGATGGGCAAGGGGGCCAACGAATCAGGTGTGCAGTTGGAGGGGTGAAGTGGCAAGGAGAAGGGTGCATACGGCCAAAGGCAAGTTGGAAAGAAGAAAGCATGAAGGGGACAGTGAAAACACAAAGGCTCTCTCCCTAGACAGTCTCGCCCATTCCGAAAGGCACAATTACCATCTCTCCCTGGGATGACTCACACATTTCTATCTCCCGTCCTAACCTCTTCCTGAGCTCCTGATCTATATGTAATATGATCTACTAGACACCTCCACCTGGGTTCAGGAAGGCACCTCAAAATGAACTGGCCCGAGTCAAATGCATGGTTTTTCCTCCAAGCCACATCACTCTTCCCTTCTAAACACACGGCAGCTTTGTCCACCGAATTGCCAAAGTCGGAAACGTAGAACTTATCTCAGCACCTCAATTGCTCTCAAACCCCTCACCACCACTAAAAGGTTTTAACTTGTCTCCCCAAATCCGCCTTTGCCCCCATCTAACCTCTATACTACAGCGAGGGTGACTTTTCCTGAACGCAAGTCTGATCACATCCACCCCTGCCTGGAGCCTCCAGTGGCTTCCTGTAGGGCAGGGCCAGAACCTGACTTGCCTCCCTGGGGCTGCAGCCTGTCCCTGCTCACCTCCTGGCCTCGCCTGGCGCTCTCCCTAGCCTGCACACCCAGCCACACCACCTCTCTTCACTTCCACCTCTGTGTCCCACACATGCTGTTCCACCTGCCTGGCATCACTTCACGCCATTCTTTCCACCTGCTGAACTCCTATTTCAAGCAAGACGGGAGACAGTATAGCCGAGTGGTTAGGACTCCAGACTTTGCAATCAAACTGAGTTCCAATCCCCATTCTTCTACTCACAGCTGGATGATCCTAAACAAATTATTGTCTCCAAGCCAGAGTTTTCTCACCTATATGTTAACATGAGTCCATAACACACACACACACACAAATCCATATAAAGCACTAAAATCTGGACCTTTTACATAGGAACCACTTGGTAAACATCAGTCAATTGTATTAATGTTCTTTCCAAGTGTGGGTCAGTCCTCCCTTCCTGGAGATGCCTCAGCAGCCATGGCCGCTGAGCCTGCGCATCCAGAGCCTGTGCTCCACAATGGGAGAGGCCACAACAGTGAGAGGCCCGCATACCGCAAAAAAAAAAAAAATATACTCCACCTTAAAGTTGAATATGGAAAATATGGAGCTATTCTACCTTATCTTTTAAAACTATTACTTATTCTACAAAACAAAATGGGAACATCTCCTAGCATAGTTCTTAAAATTGGCAGAAACGAATTTCATTTATCTCTTTCAGCATCACGGAAACAGCCTCAAAAATTTTATTTTCTTCAATGAGAAATGATAGAACAAAATAAATTTTTACTAAATTTTCTGTCTGATTATCTAGTAGACAAGAAAACCTGTCTAGAGAAACTACACTATGTTTGAGGAATCCTTAGTAGGGCAGAAAATGCTTCAGCGTATATTTGTCTCGTGACTACAAATGCTTAAAGAGAGAATGCTTGCTGGGTGCTGACAGCCAGAGTTGAATCACTGAATTACAGGTCTGCAAATTCAACTCAGAAAATAACCACAAAGTCTCCTGTTTCTTAACCCTTCTGTTTATTCCGTGCTTCATTCACAGGGACCTATTTCCTGTAAACAACACAATGTAGGGTTAGGATAAATCTCACGCTGAAGGGGCATTTCCTTCTGTCCAGAAATTTCCACTTGCTTCTTAAATGAACTGATTCCTATCCCTAAGAACTGGCTGCCTTTGCCCTCTGGAATGCCATTAAGAGGTTAAGAGGGCCTGTGGCTAGTTTAGACTTTATCTGTCTTAGAACTCAGGTCTCTCCTGTGTCCCTTCCATGCAAGTCAGTCCAACAAAAATGTATCCAGCTGAGTGACTTCCCAGAGCTGTTGAGTCAACAGGCTCTACCAGGAGGCTATGGAAACACCTTATTGGCCCTTGAATGCTGCCTCTCACCCACTGGTTAGTTAGCTCGGTTCATGCTGGACTTCTAAATAGTTCAATCCAGAATCAGCTGGACTGCGTGTTCCTAACTTTCCTCTTCACATGACTGGTTATGTGTGGTAAAAGTTATCAGCTGCAAAAACAAATAAGTCCAGTGCTACAATAACAAGTGATCTGCTGACCAACAAATGAACAACTCAATACTGGTAAGTTGATTGCCACACTAAAGTTCATGAACTTGATTCTGGAGGCAAGGGGGACCACAGAATGATTTTTAAGAACAGGGATAATGTAACCTGGGTTTAAGATAGGAACTAAACCTAGAGGCTAGAGGAAAATAAACTGGAGAGCGTAGAGATTGGCTGGAATCAGGAAATGAAGAAGAAGCAACTGGAATAGCTGAACTGGCTCAAACCAAGGCAATGACGACAGGCATAGAAATCAAATAGATAACAGAGTAAAAATGGATCAAATGATGCAACAGATTTGATGCAGATTAATGAAGAAAAACACCTGTCCAGACAGAGTTAAGAAGACACTAAGTTTTTAGCCTAGGTTATTGAGTTGTTGATGATGTCATTAATATAGCTGAGGAACCAAAAGGAAAGGTTTGGGGGATGAGACAGTGAACTTCTGGTTTTAGGCCTGACAGTTTTAAAGTGTCTGGGGCATATCCATGAGGATCACTCTAGCAGGCCATAAAGATATGCCAGGGCGGGCTCCCCTGGTGGTGCAGTGGTTGAGAGTCCGCCTGCCGATGCAGGGGACACGGGTTCGTGCCCCAGTCTGGGAAGATCCCACATGCCACGGAGCGCCTGTGAACCATGGCCGCTGAGCCTGAGCTTCCGGAGCCTGTGCTCCGCAAGGGGAGAGGCCACAACAGTGAGAGGCCCACGTACCGCAAAAAAAAAAAAAAAAAAAAAAAAAAAAAAAGATATGCCAGGGCTACACACTTCATTTAGAATAGAAAGGTCAAGAGTAAAAACACAAAGATCGCCAAGTAAAGTCACTGTAATCTGAGTTTTTCTGAATATCACAATACATGGGTAAAGAAATATTAGTAGGGTCAGTTGCTTTTTTAATCCATAAACACTCTTTTTATTTTTTTAAAGATGTGTTATATTTCTGTTGTAAGAACAGGGAGTAAAAATAGGAAGCACATGGTGAAAATCTCTAGTTTTTGTCATTGTTGTTTTAATTAAAGCCTTCAATCCTAGATAGGAAAAAAAAAAAAGATATGCCAGGGCTAGAAAAGCACTTAACAGTATAGACTTTGAAATTAAACCTTACTTCTGCCACTTAGGTTGAGTGGCCTTGGATAAGATATTTAAACTTTTTGTTTTGTTTTGTTTTGTTTTGTTTTTTGTTTTGCATTACGCGGGCCTCTCACTGTTGTGGCCTCTCCCGCTGTGGAGCACAGGCTCCGGACGCGCAGGCTCAGCGGCCGTGGCTCACAGGCCCAGCCGCTCTGCGGCATGTGGGATCCTCCCGGACTGGGGCACGAACCCGTGTCCCCTGCATCGGTAGGCGGACTCTCAACCACTGCGCCACCAGGGAAGCCCGATATTTAAACTTTTGAGCCTCTAGTTTCTTATCTGAAAAATGAAGATAATAATTACATTATAGAATTGTTATGAATATTAAAGAAGATCATGCATGGAAAGCACTTACAATGTCTGAAACATAGTAGGAACTCAAAAAAAGTATCTATCCTTGAACGCCTGCAGTAATCTCTTCCTGTTCTCCCTGTTTCATCCTTTACCTTCCTCAGTTCACCTCTGCGTGGCAATCACAGAGATCTTGTTATAATAAAAATGAGCATCCCATCACCCCTCTGCTAAAAAACCTCTAAGTACTCAGCATTCCTATCCTCCAACATGACACTCTTGTCCTAGCCTCAGGGCCTTTGCATTTGCTGTTCCCTCTGCCTGGAGTGCTCTTCCCCAGATTTCTCAAGCTGGGCTCTTTTATATCCTTCTGCTATTAGTTTACCAGACACCATCTCATGGAAGCCTTTTGATAATCCTTTCTTCATCCACCCTAAGCACTCTACATATTCTTACTCTGTTTTTATTTTGTCTGTAGAAAATTAGTATTTGAAATGAAAAATTCGTGTATATGTTTACATTTTCTGTCTGTTCTCCCTCTTCAATAAGAATGTGAATTTCTTGACAGCATGTCTGTCTTATTCCCCACTATAACCAGTTCCTGGCACACAGTAGGATCTCCATAAATAATTGTTGAATGAATGAATGAATACATATGGAAGTATATGGATCCTTAAATATAAAACATGCATTTCTTCCCCAGTAAGATTGAACAGTCTAACTCAGAAACATAATCCTATGATGTTGAGTTACTCTAGCCTGAGTGCTTCACCGACGGAAGCCAATTAACCTCTCTGGCCCCCATTGTCCTTCTCATTATGAAAGGGCCAACAATTGTCACTCTCCTGCCAAAGGCAGATGTAGTGAAGAATAAGCAAGATGAAATCTGGCCAGCGCCTGGAGTTTTACAAGAGGTAGACGCTCTACTTAACTGTTCAACCCACAGTAAACATGACAGGCACAGGCCAAAACGACAGAATCAAAATCCCCAAAGTCACATCAAGTCACTGGACTACAAATCCCCAAATGGCCCTCAAACAATAGTCTGTCAGAATTTCTACCAAGCTACAGGATCACAATTCAGTGTGGCAGTTCCTGAAATATTATGAAAAACAAGGCCACCCCCCTAATGGATTAGTGATCACAATGAAAATGTAAAATGCCTTCTGCCACAGCATGGTCAACACCCCAGTTCCCAAGTTCTTGGCTTCCCTTTCTCCATGGACAGCACCCATCAATGCCCCTCAGGTGCCCCAGAGCCCACTGCAGGTATTCAGCAAGCACCCCTTAGGAGCTTACTCTCAGAAAACCTTTTCGAGATCCACCCAACCAAACTGAAGGAAATAGTTTAGTCTTGAGCTTTATTTCAAGTTCAGCAAATGAAAGTTGGCTTTATAAGTCTAGGATAATGACTCAGCTCAGGACCACTCTGATGTAAGCAGCATCCCTCTGCAGTTACAAACCCATTGCTGTCTGTGAAGTCTCTGTTAGAACAAGGGAATCCAGAAAGCTCATCACACCTGGTGCTGGAATTAAGAAAATGGATTTTGCTTTTTTTTTTACTTGGGTGCTCCCAGGGTTTTCTTGATTTTGTCTTCACTTGCCAGTTGTGTAACTTCAGGCAAGTTATTCTAAATCCTCAGGGGCTTCAGTTTTCAATTTATACAATGAGGATAAGAACATCTATCTTAGTGGGTTGTGGTAGAAGAGACGAAGGAGATAGAGTAAAATGCTAAGCATACTCAATGAATGCTAGTTATTATTGTTAATCAGTAGGTAATAATTAATTGTCAATAAAAATATCTGAATTATTGTTATTTATTTTTTATTCATCCAGCAAATATTTACTGAGCATCTACTTGATGCCCAGCATTGTGGTAAGTGCTGGCTATGCATCAACAAACATGGGAGACTGACCCCTGCCCTCGTGCAGGCAACAGATTTGTAAATAGACAGTTACAGGATGGTGAAATAAGTGCTACATGGGGATGGTTCAGAGTGCAGTGAGAACACCTGAAGGACATCAGACATGGGGTAGGGAGCCATGGAAGTCTTCTTGGATGAAATGTTGCTTAAGCTATATCCCGAGAATGTCATCCAAAGGTTGGAGGAGATAGAGCAAAGAAAATCCTATGCAGAAGAAACACTCTTTACAGATGCTCAAAGAATAGAGAGCAAGGCATTTTCAAGTTGCTGAAAACAGGTTTGAGCAAGGCACATTAGGCTGATAAAGGTCCTAGTAAGTCCTTGTTAAAGAGTTGCTGTCTTAATCTGAGTGCCTTGGGGAACACGGTAAGATTTTAAGCCAAAGAGTGGCATGGTTGCATTTGTATTTTAGAATGATCACTCTGGCTGCTGTGTGAAGAATAGATCTAGGCAAAGAAACCATTATGAGTCCATGAATCAAAAAAATATTCCACAAGGCTATGGAGAAGTGGTCATATTCCAGGGCCATTTAGAACAATGACGGGACATGACAATTGATAGAGTGAGGGAGAGGGAGGGGAGGAAGATGATGCCAGGTTAAATGGTGGTACCAGTCACTGAGATAGGATACACAGAGGAGGAACAACTTTTGGATGTTCAGTACAGAATAAGCTGAGTTTGAAAGGCCTGCAGGACTCTTGGCTTGTTGGGGGTGGGGCATAGGTGTGGATATTCAGCAGCACAGCTACCTTCCTTTAGTACTGACTCACTGCCACTATGATCCAGCCTCATAGGACTTCTCTTCCTCAAATACACCAAGCTCATTTCCACTTGTAGGCCTCTGCATCTGCTGTTCTCTGCAGCGGGGATCCTCTTCCCTCAGATGGCCAGATGCCTGGCTCCTTGTAACTCAGATGTCAACTCAGACATTACCTCCATCGAGGGGTCTTCTCTGACCGCCCAGCCTAAACTCTTCCCAAAGTCACTCTCCATCACTCCATCCTAAGTAACATCATCACTGCCCTGGTAAGTGATAACTATTGGAAACTATCTTGTTCTTTTATTCATTTACTTTTTACGTTTGTCACCCACACTCTAGAACTGTTGTCCAATACCATAGCCACACGTGGCTTTGTAAATTTAAATAAATTAAAATTAAATAAAATTTGAAAATTCAGTCCCTCATGTGCACCAACTACATTTCAAAGGCTAAAGAGTCACATGTGGCTAGTGGCTACCATATTGGGCAAGACAGATATAGAACATTTCCATTATTGCAGAAAATTCTAATGGACAGCTCAGCTCTGGGAAGCAAGTTCCATGTGGCCAATGCTTCCATATCCCCAGAGCCTAGAAGAATGTTTTCTAAACTGTAGGCCATGTTTCATTTGAGGATTGGGAAATTTAGTAGATAGTAACCAGTATAAGTTTGTGAAATAGAATAGAAAATAACAAAGCATATCACACTAAACATAAGAGTAAGAATCTCTGAAGGAAAATTTGTTTGTATGTATGTGTGTCCTAGTGGCATTATAAATTGTATTTCTTATTGTATGTCACAGTCCAAAAAACCTTGTACATAGTACCTGTAATATAGTATGGGCTCAAATTATTTTCTGAAATTTCTGTTGAATCAATCAATAAAACGTTTTATAGTTTATCTGAAGACTTTGACTCCCAACTCACACCCCAGTGAAGTGGGAATTATTATGCTTATTTTAAGGTCGAGAAAATGGAGGTTATGAGAGTTAAATGGCTTGTCCAGTTGACAAAACTTAAAAGGGTTGGAATTAAGTGTCAAACCTGGATCTGGCTGACTCTATATACTATGGTTTTAACCAGGGATGTGGCTGGCTTACATAATGGGAGAAGAGACGAGAAGCTTGGAGAGGACTGGGAGGGAACCTGGCGTTGGGAGATGAGCCAAGGAGGAAGAGTCTGGAAGACAGAGAAGAGCCTCAAGTAGGAAGAGGGAGCCTGTCGGGAAGGAGGGAGTGGTGGACGCTACAAAGGGGTCCAAACTTCAAGGAAGATGGAGCCTGCAAATTTTAGTAAAGTTATCAGGGAAGAGGTTGTTAAAGACTTTAGCAAGAGTGCTTTCAGTGAAGCAGTGGGTTCAGAACCTACCACTGAAGGCTGAAGAGGAAATGAGAGGCGAACTACGCTTCCGCTGGCTGGGAGGAAATGAGGTGCAGTCGAGGCAGAGTTACTGCTGAGTTATTTTCAAAATAGGACCTTGTGAGCACGATAATATATTGATGCGAAGGGAGAGGTTGATATAAAGAGAGAGTTCCTGAGTGTACAGGAGGGGATGAAATCCAGGGAAGAGATGGAGAGATAGCTCTGGATAAAGGGAGGACTGTCCCTCTGATTTAACAAGGAGGAAAGGGAGGGTCGAGAAATGGGTCAGAGACAAACTAGAAGCAGGAGGTTGCTGGAGCTTCTCCCCACTGGTCTCTATCCTCTGGGAAACAGGAGAAGTGCTATGAATGAAGAACAGGAAAAAAAAGCGTGGAAAGAGTATTTTCTTAAATTTATTTTTATTGAAGTATAGTTGATTTACAATGTGCTCATTTCAGTGATTCAGTTATACATATACATGTATCTATTCTTTTGGAAAGGGTATTTAAAAAAAATAAACAACAAGATTTTATCGACATTCACATGTGCATAAACCCTCAAAAACCTGTTCCTAGTTCTCCTAAATCAGAAAGCCAAAACTTCCCTCCATCACAGTGCCCTGAAGGAGAGATACTATAAAATGTTGAGAGAAGGGTACTCTGATCAGGTGAAATGGTTGACAGGGCTGACCCAGAAAGCAGGAATGGGGGGCAGCACAAAGGGGCCCCGTAGAAGCCGCAGCCTGTGAACGGTCAGTGACACCAGTCAGCAAACTTCCTGGAAATGCCTGGACAATCTCTGACTCTAATTGAGCTGTTTAACACATCAGATTTGAGCAGTAAGAACCTGACCTCATTCCTCCTGAGAAAACTAAACGCTGAAAGAAACAAACCTCCAGCAGAGAGCAGAAGAAAAATATAATCAAGGTAGCCATTGTTGTGGGATTTAGACCCTCAAGTATATAAAAATCTAAACTAAACTTGTACCCTTTTTGCACCCTCCTTTTGCCTTATGCATTCATTGAAAGTTTCCAATCTTGCACTTATAGGTACCTAAGATGATGTTAGTATTCCAAGGTTTGTTTAAAGTTAGAGAAACATAAGCCCTCCGTATCATAAAATCTCAGTTCACTCTACCTCCTGAGTCGGGAAAAAAAACATTTTGTTGCCTACTGGGTGTTTCTTTCCTGTCTGCCTCCTTCACTACTCTCACTGCACACTTCACTTCTGGTCACCAAATGTGTGGGAGGTTTTACCCACACCAAGCGCTTCTCCATGACACCAGCTGGGTGTCCTACAACTTAATTATGACTCTGTCTACCTGGAGAGGCATCTGACCCCACATGCTCCTAGCTCAGTCCCAGCAGACTGTCCCCCACTTTAGAGGGCTCGAGTGAGTCCAGATTGTCACCTGTGCTTCTGACCAATGGGCTATAGACCAAATGCTCTCACAACCCCTCCTCAGGTTTGATTAATTTGCTAGAGCAGCTCACGGAACTCAGGAAAACAGTTTACTACATCTACCGGTTTATTAAAAAAGGAGATAATAAAGGATACAGATGAACATCCAGATGGAAGAGATGCACAGGGCAAGGTATGTGGGAAGGGCTGTGGAACTTCCGTGCCCTCTCGGGGGGTACCATTCTCCCCACGCCTCCACCTTTTCACCAGCCTGGAAGCTCTCCAAATCCCCTACTATTGGGATTTTATGGAGGCTTCCTCCTGTAAGCATAAGCAATTCTTAACTCCATTTCCAGCCCCTCTCCTCTCTTTGGGTGGTGGGGTTGAAAAATTCCAAGCTTCTAACCATGGCTTGGTCTTTCTGGTGACCAGCCCCCATCCTACCACTTAGGAATTTACAAGGATTTTAGGAGCCCTGTGTCAGGGATGTAGTGAAAGACCAAATATTAGAACAAGAGATGCTTCTAGTGCTCTTATCACCTAGGAAATTACAAGGGTTTTAGGAGCTCTGTGCCAGGAACTGGGACAGAAACCAATATATACATTTTCTATTATCTCACACCCTCAAAAACTTGTTTGGAGTTGTCCTAAATCAAATTTTAAAAACTTCCTCCATCATTGTGTAGTGAGAATAGCATTCAACAATCAGATTGGCAAACATCAAAATATTAGAAAATACTATGTTGGCAAGTATTTATAGAAACAGACACATTCCTGCATTGGTGGTGGGAATATAAATTAGCATAACCACTTGGAAAGCAATTTGACAATAATCACTAAAATTGAAAGTTCACATATTGCTCAAACCAGCTGTTGACTCATGGATATTTATCTCACAACTGTATTCCCACAGGTGAAAATGCACCTTTGCTTGTAATATCAAAAGATTGGAAATGACATAAATGCCTTTCCATGGAAGACTGAGACAATTTTTTATGTATTGAGATGGATAGATCTCCAAAATATAGTTAAGGGGGAAATAGTATAGTTCAGAACAGTGTATAGAGTATGCTACCATCTGTATGAAAAGAAAAAAATGTATTTATATATACATATACTTATCATCTGTATGAATATATATACACCATATACATATATATGTATATGTTTGTAAATATGTAACAGAACTCTAAAAAGATATATATATATAAAGTAACAGTAATTGGGAGAGGAATTTGATGGCTAGAAGATAAAGGAAGATTTGCTCTTCAATATCTCTACGTGGATGTTTTGAAATTTTGTATTGAAGTATAGTTGATGTACAATATTATATGTTACAGGTGTAAAATATAGTGATTCATAATTTTTAAAGGTTATACTCCATTTATAGTTACTATAAAATGTTGGCTGTATTCCCTGTGTTGTACAGTACATCCTTGAGCCTACCTTATACCCAATAGTTTGTACCTCCCACTCTCCCACTCCTATATTGCCCCCGCCCACTGATAACCACTAGCTTGTTCTCTACATCTGTGCATCTGCTTCTTTTTTTTGTTATATTCACTAGTTTGTTTTATTTTTTAGATTCCACATACAGGTGATATCATACAGTAGTCGTCTTTCGCCGTCTGAGTTATTTCACTTAGTAGAATGCCTTCCAAGTCTATCCATGTTGCTGCAAATAGCAAATTTTCATTCTTTTTTATGGTTGAGTAGTATTCCATTGTGTGTGTGTATGGCACATCTTCTTTACCTGTTCATCTGTAGATAGACACCTAGGTTGCTTCCGCACCTTGGCAATTGTAAATAACAGTGCTGTGAACATTGGGGTGCAGGTATCTTTTCGACTTAGTGTTTTGGTTTTTTTTTTTTCGGTTATACACTCAGGATTGGATTTGCTGGGTCATATGGTAGTTCTATTTTTAGTTTTTTCAGAAATGTTCATATTGTTTTCCACCACGGCTGCACTAATTTATATTCCCACCAACAGTGTACAAGGGTCCCTTTTCTCCACATCCTCGCCAACATTCGTTATTTGTGTTCTGTTTGATGATAGCCATTCTGATAGGCATGAGGCGATATCTCATTGTGGTTTTGATTTGCATTTCCCTGATGATTAGCGATATAGAGCATCTTTTCATGTGCCTGTTGGCCATCTGCAAGTCCTCTTTGGGAAAATGTCTATTTAGGTCTTCTGCCCATTTTTAAGTCAGGTTGCTTGTTTTTCTGATGTTGAGTGGCATGAGCTGTTTATATTTTTTGGATATTAACCCCCTTATTGGTCATATCACTTGCAAATATTTTCTCCCATTCAGTAGGTTATCTTTTCATTTTGTCAATGGTTTCCTTTGCTGTGCAAAAGCTTTTAAGTTTAATCTGGTCCCATTTACTTATTTTTGCTTGTATTTCCTTTGCTTTAGGGGACCGATCCAAAAAAATATTGCTAGATGTTTTGAATTTTTAACAGGTGCTAACCAATTAAAATTATCAATGTCCAGCGAACTAAACAAGAATACCACCAACTCTTATAAACATAAAGCTCACTTAACACTGTATAAAACTATAGGAAGGGCTTTCCTGGTGGCACAGTGGTTGAGAGTCCGCCTGCCGATGCAGGGGGATGCAGGTTCATGCCCCGGTCTGGGAAGATCCCACATGCCGCGGAGCGGCTGGACCCGTGAGACATGGCCGCTGAGCCTGCGCGTCCGGAGCCTGTGCTCCGCAACGGGAGAGGCCACAACAGTGAGAGGCCCGCGTACCACACACACACACACACACACACACACACAAAAAAAAAACTATAGGAAGTCTGATCAGTGATCAGTTGGAATCACCTCCAAAAGATTAGAGCCCAAAATATGGAAGCCTGAAGTTCATCTCTAATTATGAATTCTGGCTGAGCATTACAACTTAAAGTTCTTGTGAGTGCAGAAAACACATATGTGCAGTGACCAATAGCCCCACTGCTCCTGGTGAGCAGACTAGAACATTCAAGTAGCTGATCTACAAGTCAAGGATGCTTCCTTGCCAGCCACCATTATGTGACTCTGGCTTACTTCCAATCTCAATTGAAAATTAATTTTTTAATGATTTGAATAAATATAATCACAAAAAGTAAAACAATCAAAGGAAAAAAAAATCCCCACATTGTCCTGAGCCAAACTAGAGGAGCATTTCCTCTGGCCCACTCAAGGAGAAGCCAAAATAGCCTCTGAATTATTTTTGAGTCTGATTAAAACCTCGCTCCCAAGACGGTACTTAGGCCCCTTTGTGAACTGTTTGTCATCACAGAAATCTGGCACTTTATGTCCAAGACAAGGATTAATATGATTCCCAAGTAAACCTCACAGTGACCTTCAACCACACTTACTCAAGTTGAATGATTTGCAGCACTGGTTTCACTGTTGTAAAACACACTTGACTGTTTATAAGACAGGGAAGTGATTTCTTTTCTTGCATTTTCTCCTCCAGCAGTTACATTATGAGGTGGCTGTTTCCCCCGGCTGCTGGGCTCTGTATCTCCACCCCTCGAGCAGCAGTTCCCTGTGCTACAAACACCTAGAGGCTGGCTTACTACAAAAGAGGAACTTCTGTTTGGTAAGAGAGTCGTAAGAACAGACTTTAGGCCACGCACTAGACGCTAGTGTTCATCACTGCCACAAAGGCAATAGTAGAATGCAGGTAGTTTGACGAAGTTAAATACAAACTTATTTTGGTAAAATTCAGTACCTTGGACTCTAGGTCATAGGTGAACAATGAGGCTATGGGCCCAGCACACATGTGGCAGGCAATTTCCCTTTCCCTTATAATTCTAATAATTTATCTTACTGAGCTGTAGTGACACCTCTATTTTCTCATCTAAAAAATTAAGCCTGGACTACCTATATTAGGGTTGTAGTGAAATTCAGTTTACTGTGCCTAACGCCATGTAAATTCTGGTAGAAGTAGATCATAAAAATAAATATCTTTTAAAAATTGTAGGCAAAAATAGAAAGTAGAAAATATGTCGTTTTGTGTATCACAAAATTTTATAGCTAGAAAAAACAACTATACTCACAAATACATACGTAGTGATTTTTTCCCCTCATTTGCTTGCACATTTCCATTCTTTTCTACCATTAAACAAGAAAAAAAATTATCCCTGGATACTTCCCAAAGCGGATGCATTTTTTTTCTTGCCTGGTGTAGAGCCAATAAAGATTAAACTGGTGTCCTTGGACAAGCACTTCAGGATGCCAGTTTCCTCTTCTGTAAAATAAGAAAACTGGACAAGTAAGTCCTTCTGAAACCATAGCGTGTTCTGGAATCACCTGGGGACCAGGTATCTTGGCCATTGTAGTAGGGTCTATGCAGTTACATTTTTTTTTTCCAACTCCCCAAGAGGTTCTGATGCCCACCAAGTTAGAGAATCGTTAAATTCAGTGACCTCTGGGTCATTTCTGGCTCTAACAATTATTAATCTTTTTTAAACATACTTGCTCTGTGTATATAGACAATTTCATAAAAATGCAAAACTGCAACCATACACACGCTTTGGGGACATTTCTTTTCTCTCTTCCTTTTTCTTGAGGCTTCTTCTGCTGCTCAACCTGTTCTACCCATAACAGTCACCCTCCTCCCACAGGACTCCATGTGAACCCTCTATCAATGATCTTAATACATCAAGCAGAGGTCTGCCTGGTCCCTTATTCTAGATTTAGGATGCTGACTCCCAAGCCTTAAGTGTATTTTTAAAAATCTAACTGAAAATATCAATGATGTGCCAGTTCTCTGTCTCCTCTCATTCTGTCTCTCTTGCCGTCATCCAAGTAACCTCATGGAAAAGCAGTTGCTCCTTCACAATCATAGTTGTCTTTGCTTCTGCATCTCCTGAGCCCCACTCAGTGCTTAGCTGGCACATGGTATTGTTTGTTGACTGACTAACTGGCTTTGGAAAAAGAGAAATTTCAATCTTTGCTCCTGATTGTTTTGTGACTCGGTGAGTCATTGTCTTTACTGAATAGATAGGAGTAAGAATGTCAGAGATGAATGAAGGCTGCAAAGGAGATGGAGAGCCAGAACCCAGAGTCTCCCATGATTCCATCTCTCTCAATTCACAGGCAAAAGAGACTCTGAAACTGGACATTGTGTATATAAAAAGAAGCAGCAGAAATAACAACTGCCTTCAAACTAGGTAAATAGATCAGACCCAAATCGAAGTACATACTAGGTGGCATCTCATAAAAGTTTTTTACCTTCAATTTAATTTGACTGTATTTTGTTAAATGTTTACATTTGGCAAGAAATTAGTAAATATTTTACTGATAGGTGGATTATCTGCATGAGACTGGAATCTGATTATTTCCTTTGGCAATCTCTATGAATAGGAAGTTGAGATATGACTGTGCACCCTACGTCCCCCACACTGTATTAGTGGTCCCTCTCCACGTTTTACTTTGTGTCCACCCAAATCACCCTGCTTTATAACCAGGCATAAGAGCAGACATAACATTGCATTGCTCACCTCTGAGATGCCAGGAAGGATTCTGCCAAAGCCATCAAGAAAATGGACCGTGCTTCCTACCTTGGGAACACAAACCCATGTATAACAGCTCTCCTAGTTAGGTCACTCTTCCGGTGCTGTTAATGTATATTACACATTTAATTAAGAATTCAGCAAAGGAGCCAAAGATCAAAAGAGCATGGCTGATGACATGCCCTCAAATCCCTAAAAGGTCAATACAGAGCCCACACATTGACCTGTTCTGGAGGACATTTCCGGTGCTGTCACACATGCCAGATAGCTCTGCCCAGAAAAGATTTTGGTCTTCAGGGCCATTGGGCAAACCTCCTGACACGACTGCAGTAAACATCAATCATAGTGACACTATTAAGTCAGATCTTTGAACAGCTTGGGACATTATTCAGAGTGCCTCAGAGTCACACTTCCATCCTATGACCTTCCCACATCTGTGAGCCACGGTGACTACGTCCTGGATTGGGGTGAGAAGAGTCAGTGGAAGCGCCACAGGAAGGGGACTCTTCCACAGCCCCTTCTGGGGTCCTTTGGTGGCTTCTGTCAAGTTCTCCTCCTGTTCTTGGGAGTCTTCATATAAAATAACAGTTACCTCCTTTTCTCCAGATACACAATGAACCACACTATTCTCAGGACCTAGTGTAAATGGGTGTGTATTCCCTCCTCACTCCCTTAAGAGGACCAGAACTTAGTGAGGGGTACAGATCTTGGAACGTAAATATGTCTGAAATGTTTAATATGGCTAATCCATATTGTTTTGACAAACTTTCCGTATAGTTGCTCAGTTAATGTAGAAGTGTGAACTTGATCCAAGACAAAACAAGGAAGTCAAGCAGTTACTGCATGTGAGATCTAAACATAAACAGATAACTAGATTCTATTGTCACTGGCCTCCACATCTGGAGATATAAATCTAATTTAAACTAATGCCCACCAATTTTTTAAATTCCGTAAGAGACATCAATATCTGGAACTACAAAAATATATACTAATTATTATTTTTATGAAAATAAATATGAGCTATAATATACTATTAACATTCATTTACATACATGGTCACCAATCCTTCCATCAAATTACACTTCGCCCTGTTGTTCAAACCCAAAACTATTATCAATAGTCTCCTTGGTTCTCTGCTTTCCCTCAATCCCACAACCAATCCACCATTAGCTCTAACACAAAATATATCTTATATTTTCCCACCTCTCCCCAGTTCCCTGGCCCCTGTTCTAGTCTGAGCCAAAATCATCTCTCTCCTGGACCACTACGATAGCTGCCAAAATTTGTTTCTGTTTCCCTTCCTGCCTTCCTCAAAGCCATGCTCCATTAGCAACCAGAAAGATCACTGCATAACTCAAACTTCCTAAGGCTTTCCTTTACACTTAGGGTAAAACCCAGACTCAGCCTGGCCTTTCACAATCAAGCCCATGTCTACATCTTCAACTCCATCACCTATCACCCTCCCCTCCCTCAGTATCCTCCAGCCACTTTGGCTTTCACTCTGACTTTTCTACCCACCGAACTCCCCCTACACCCTTTTGCCAGCAATCCTGCCCATCATTTAGTTTTCTAGGTCTCAATTCAATGTCAGCACTCCCCAAAAAAGCATTTCTGAACCACTCTTTCTGAAGTAGGCTCCCAATCCCAGACTCTTGATTACATCCCCCTGATTATTTCCTCCATAGCAGTAATCATTCCTTTGACTGTCTTTAGCTAAAGAGAGCTGTCTCACCCAGGGTTATACCCCCTTCCTGTGGTCAGTCTGTATCCACTGATTGGTCTATGCAACAGTGGAAAGAAGAGCCCATTCTCCACAATGAAGGCATCTCTGAAAAGCCAGCCCAGTCTCAGATCTCCCTGCAGAGTTGGTGGAGAACTTCCCTGAGTTGCAGCCCAATTTCCCCCTGCCCAGTTCTACTTCCACCCCTCCCATCCACAGATAGGTGATCCCAAGAGCTCTCCCTAAGAATTTCCTACATGCTAATTGTTTCCTGAGTCAGCTTCCCAATCCCAACCTATAACAGAATTGCTCATATTCTGGATATGTCTTGAAGGTAAAACCAACTAAATTTGCTGATGGATGTGATAGAGGGTGTGTGAGAAAAAAAGGGAGGCAATAGTAACACTAAGATTTTTATCTTAAGCAACTGGAAAAACCAAGTTGCCTTTTACTGTCATGGGTAACTCTGCTGGAAGAACATGTTGGGGATGAGGATGGGACTCACTGTTTGGTTCTGTTCCAATCATGATGCCTACAAGGCACCTAAGAGGAGCATCAAGTAAGCACTTGAATATGTGAGACTGGAGCTCAAGGGAGAGGTCAGGGCAGAAATAGAAATGTGGGAGTTGTTAGCATGTGGATGGTGAGTATTCGCAACTGGATGAGAACACCTTTAGATCAAAAAATGTATCCATTATAATTTTGGTCAGCATTCCCAAAGTAGACTATCTGTATTATTATTACACTATTTTAATTTTGATTAATTTTAATTTTAATTTTAATTTTGTCATGAGATGTATTTTGTCACTAATTAGCTATTCTACCTTGAACAAGTCATTTACTTAACTTATTGGCCTCTTGGTTTCTTCATCTGACATGTGGAGATAAATTATAATCATAAACTCCAACTTTAGGGGTTAATCTGAGGATCAAATTAGAAGATAGATAGGAAGACACTTAGAAGAGTTAAAACTTATCCTAATGAGACATTTTATTTCTGTTAGGTTTTTTTTAGAAATATAGTTTCTTTGTTATTAAGAATGAAAGTGAAACAAGAATTAAATTAAACATCCACTGAATTTCATGTGGGGGAAATAACAAATGAATCCAAAGGAAAATTAAGTAAGTGAAATAACATTAGCAAAATGGAAATAAACACATTGAAAACATTAAAATTCTCGACCAGATAAAACTGAAATTTTCAATAAGCTAAAAAATACAAAAACATTTTGCAAATTAGGAAAAACAAAAAATGAGCTTATGCATTAAATGACAATTGAATAAACCATAAAATATTTTTGAATAAAAGTGAATATTTATCAAAAGTAAGGACGTTAATTTACATATAAGCTTCATTAAAATGTTAATTTTTCTTCTTAAAAAGAAACATAGAAACAAACTTGTTTCTCCTAGAAGTTAATTGGAGTTCCTACATACCTGAACAAGATATCATTTTGTGTTGTCATCCTTGATCCATACCACTACTTTTTAAACCAGGAAATGCAATTTTACTTGTCTACGGAATTATCTTTTTAAAAATATTTTTAATGGGAAAATCTGAAAAGAGTAACTTAAAATATAAATCAGTCCTATTCTTCTGATGCCCCATTTCAATTATGCTATCTAGATGTACCTCATCCTGCTCTACTCACGGCATCCTTTCTTGGGTGGGAGGTCCATAGAAACCCTTTTTAATTGGCTTACAATATTGTATTAGTTTCAGATGTACAACAAAGTGATTCAAGATTTTTATAGATTACACACCATACAAAGTTATTATAAAGTAATGACTAAATTCCCTGTGCTATACGTTACATTCCTGTGACTTATTAACTTTGTAACTGGTAGTTTATACCTCTTAATCCCCTTCACCTATTTCACTCCTTTCCCCACTTCTCTTCTCTCTAGTAACCATTGTTTGTTCTCTGTATCTGTGAGTCTGTTTCTGTTTTCTTATATTTGTTCATTTGTTTTGGGTTTTTTTTAGATTCCAGATATAAGGGAAAACATACAGTATATGTCTTTCTCTGTCTTAATTATATTACTAAGCATTCAGGTCCATCCATGCTGTCACAAATGACAAGATTTCATTCTTTTTTATGACTGAGTAATATTCCATTGTGTTCTTTACCTATTCCTCTGTTGATGGACATTTAGGTTGCTTCCATGTCCTGGCTATTGTAAATAATGCTGCAATGAACACTGGGGCACATTTATCTTTTCAAATTAGTGTTTTTAGTTTCTTTGGATAAATGCCCAGGAGTAGAATTGCTGGATGCTTTGGTAGTTCTATTTTTAATTTTTTGAGGAATCTCCATATTGTTTTCCACAATGGCTTTACCAATTTACATTCCCACCAACAATGTACTAAGGTTCCATTTTGTCCATATCCTTACCAACACTTGTTATTTGTTGTCCTTTTGATGACAGCCATTCTGACAAGTGTAAGGTAATATCTCATTGTGATTTTGATGTGCATTTCTTTAATAATTAGCTATGTTGAACATCTTTTCAAGTGCCGGTTATCCATCTATATGTCTTCTTTAGAAAAATATCTATTCAGGCCTTCCACCCATTTTTTGATTGGGTCATTGGTTGTTTTTTTGTTTTTGTTTTTTGGATACTGAGTTATATGAGCTGTTCATATATCTTGGATATTAACCTCTTGTCAGTAACATTATTTGCAAATATTTTCTCCCATTCTGTAGGTTGTCTTTTCTATGGCCATACCTCCCTGAATGCACTGGATCTTGTCTGTAGGTTGTCTTTTTGTTTTGTTGATGGTTTTCTTTGCCATGCAAAAGCTTTTAAATCCAATTAGGTCTCATTTATTTATTTTTGCTTTTGTTTCCCTTTCTTGAGAAGATAGATCCAAAATATATATATATATTGCTAAGACAAATAGCAAAGAGAGTGTTGCCTATGTTTTCTTCTAGGAGTTTCATGGCTGCAGATCTTACATTTAAGTCTTTAATCCATTTTGAGTTTATTTTTGTATATGGTGTGAGAAAATATTCTACTTTCATTCTTTTCCATGTAGCTGTCCAGTTTTCCCAACACCACTTATTGAAAAGACTCTCTTTTCCCCATTGTATGGACTTGCCTCCTTTGTCATAGGAGACATTGACCATATAAGTGTGGGTTTATTTCTGGGCTCTCTGTTCTGTTGTATTGTTCTTATGTGTCTGTTTTTGTCCCAGTACCATACTGTCTTGATTACTATAGCTTTGTAACATAGTTTGAAGTCAGGGAGCATAATAACTCCAGCTTTCTTCTTTCTCAAGACTGCTTTGGCTATTCGAAATCTTTTGTGATTGCATACAAATTTGGGGATTAATTTGTTCTAGTTCTGTGAAAAATGCCATGAGTATTTTGACAGGGATTGCATTGAATCTGTAGATTGTTTTGGAGAGTATGAACATTTTGACAATATTAATTCTTCCAGTTCATGAGCACAGTATATCTTTCCATTTATTTGTATCATCTTCATTTTCTTTCTTCAATATCTTATAGTTTTCAAAGTACAGGTCTTTCACCTCCTGGGTTAAATTCATTCCTAGATATTGTATTCTTCTTGATTAGATTGTAAATGGGGTTGTTTTCTTGAGCTCTCTTTCCAATAGTTCATTATTAGTGTATAGAAATGCAACAGATCTCTGTATATTAATTTTGTATCCTACAACATTACTAAATTTATTTATTAGTTCTAGTAGCTTTTTTGGTGAAGTGTTTATGGTTTTCTATATATAGTATCATGTCATCTGCAAATTAGTGATAGTTTTACTTCTTCCATTTCAGTTTGTATGTCTTTTATTTCTTTTTCTTGTCTAATTGTTGTGACTTCAACTTCCAATACTGTGTTATATAGAACTGGTGAGACTGGGCATCCCTGTCTTGTTCCTGATCTTAGAGGAAAAGCTTTCAGCTTTTTACCATTGAGTATGTTAGCTGAGGTTCGTCATAAAAAACCTTTTTTATGATGAGGTACATTCCCTCTATATCAACTTTATTGAGAGTTTTTATCATGAATGGGCGTTGAATCTTGTCAAATGCTTTTTCTGCATCTACTGAGATGATCATGTGATTTTTATCCTTCATTTTGTTAATGTGTATAACTTTGATTGATTTATGGATTCCTAAATTTTCCTACTTGTTTTCCCCTTCTATCACCTTTGTATGATTTTAAAGCTGGAAATAATTTCTTAAGAATTTTAATATACTATTAATTATTAATAAATATCTCCTGTTTCTTTGTGTATTCTTTTTAAGAATCTAATCTAAACTTGCATCTTTTTAGAGACTTTGTAAAACATAAGAATACTGCCATGTTTTTTTAAGAATACCTATTTAAAATAACGTTTTAGATCTTGTAACTAGTTTACATTATTCCAGGTCATGTAAGCATGACTTGAAAATGACTAATGAAGATTGGGTGGTTGGTAAACAATTCATCTGGCTCATCCATGGAACTCCAGTCAAGTGACCCTCTCTGTCACCACGGGTAACTCATCTTTCCTGGCAGGGCAGGAGTCAGTTTCCATGTCTGTAATACGGAGACTGTGAAGGTTCAGAAAAATGTGTCCTCAGTAGAGTACACACCCTGAAAATCTTTGCTCAAGACAGCCCAGCACATAGTAGGCATTCAGTGAATATGCGATAAGTAAATCAAACTGGTAAAATTACTGACCAAACTCACAGACATATGATATCTCCAGGAGTTAAAGTTCTAAAAATTTTAACAGTTCAAAGATACTGTTTCAGAAAGTCACACTTACTCTGAATTGTACTTTTTTCACTGGATTCAAGGAGGACTGGGAGAATGGAAACTAACTCTTAGATTATCAGAGTGGAAGAAAAAGAACCAAGAACACCTTAAGAGGCATCAAATCCAATAACCACTTTTTAAATTAAATCATAGTTTGGGGGTTGTTTAAATGACTTAATTTATTTTAGTATTCCACAGTTACATACTGAATGAACAGTCTGGCTTCTCAGAATGAAGCAGATTGCTCCCAGCCCGTGAACTCAGTCGACTTTCTCCCAGTGTATTTTTAGACTGCACAGGAAACACTCAAGACTAAGGAAGTCGGACTGTGACTGACATTTTACCTGTAATGATACTGGCAACACTGGCATTTGCCACCAGTGTCGTGGAACAGAGCTGACAGGCACTCTTTGCTCAGCAACTGAATGGCTTTTTTTAATTTGACCTGATATCTATCCCTGCAGTTTTGCCATGTCCTAAAATTACCTCAGACATCATTGATTTTAAAACAAGGCACACCACACTTTATATTTAATCTACTCCTTTTAAAAGGAATTGTTAAGAATACTACCATAGTTTTGTTACCCTTGACTGAAGATCCAAACAGATGAATGAAACGGCAGTCCAGCAAGATTATCCTCAGCATATGTAGCTCGACCATTCTCTGTACATCAATTTGAGGTCTCCCTGTGTGAGGTGTCTCATTAGGAGAGCCTGAGAAAAATGTCTGAATCATTCCAATGTCTGGTCACGTAACATAAAGAAATTTACCAACATTTTGGTCACTAATAGGTAACGGTGCAGCAAAATTATGCTTTAAAAGTCTTTCACACTCAGCCATTAAATAACTATTAGAGAACTTTGGATCCAATTCATAGAAAATCTTATATAATACCTGCTTCCTTCATAGTTATAAACCAACAGAAGTTATAACCAACAGTTATAAACCAACATCTTCTTTCTTTCCTCTCATTTATTTATATGAATCAGGATCAGGCTTTTAATTCACAGAAGGTAATAAGTATACAAAAGCACCTACAGACATTTTGTATATATTAATTGAAAACATAAATTTATTCCATTACCCTAAAATTCCCCTGACAGGGTTCTGAGATAGCAGTCTGGGAGCTTTCTGAAAGGCAAGTCTGATAATGCCTCTCCCCAACTTAAAATCCTTCAATAGATCCCCACTGCTCTAAAATACAGTGCTGACTCTTGAAGAGAGTCTAAAAATGACTGGACTCTTACTGCTTTCTCCAGCCTTAATGCTCACCCTATTGTCAAACCATGGCGTGTTCTTACTTTCTGGAGCATTCGCTAAAGAAAATTTATGTTTTCATAATGCTCAGGTAGCAGCTAGCTTTTGTAATAATAGGAGATGGACATTTTTATATTACTATACAGAAAAAGCATCTTTATCAAGCTTATCGATCCCTAACCAATGAATCATTTTGGTGAAAAGGACATGAATGTGGCAAAGAGGCACATATTTTAAGTTACTAGATGATTTTATGATATAATGGCTACAATTTTTTGAGCTTTAAATATGTGCCAGTCATATATACGTGCTTCACATATATTAAATCTCATCTAATTCTCCCATGAGCCCTTTGAGGTAGGTAACATACCATTTCCATTCTATTGAATAGAGTTGAGATAACTGGGTGCTGGGACTGAATCTGCTCACTTAATTTCCATGCATTCTCACTGAAGAGGTTGCAAAGACAAAAACTACATTTCCAGCTAGGGTACTGGAAGAAAATTGTGTCCCAAAAGGCAGATACATGCAAGTGAGACATGATGATATAGAAGGCAGAAGTGAGGCAGAATCACTTTCTTATCCTTTCTTGACTGTTTCTTCTGGCAAACAAGTTAAGGCTCCTTGGCACCATGCTCCAGCATCCATTCTATAGATACCTTGGTGTGTAGAGACGGCAGCAAGTTCTTGATCCTGGCAGAGTTTTGTGGCTTGTCTCAGAGGTAGTAACCTCCAGTGGGTCAGTTTTGTAAAGTTTTGTGGTCATTTCTGGATGACTTTGGAACAATCCAGAACCTGTTTCTTCAACCCTTCTAATGTTTTTTAAGTGCTTAATCCCCTATATTAAAACCCTTTCAGTTTAAAATACTTAAAGTGGTTTCTCCTTTCTTGTATTGAACCTGAGAGTGTGCAAAAGCCTACGTGTTCATTGGACTAGAGGTTAAGCTGAAACAAAGGCACTTAAAAAATAGTGTGGCTTAAATAAAACCAAAGTCTGTTTTTCTTCCGTGTAACAGTCCAGAAGTGGATGATATCACACAAGTGGGATGGCTCTATTGTCATCAATATGCAGCTCTTCTCTTTGGCCCAGGGAAGCTCCAGTTTTTGTCTATTTCAAAGACATGGGAAAGGGGGCGGGGTGTGGAGAGAGAGTAAATAACCAATGATTTTCAAACATACAAAACTCCCTCTCACATACCATTGGCTAGAAATGAGTCACATAGTAAACTTAATCCCAAAGAAAGCTGAGGGAATATAGTGACGAGGTAGGCAACCGTGTGCCCTGCTAATACTTGCCAGGGGGAATTGGATATTTTGTTAGAAAAAGAAAGAAAGGAAAAATGGTTATTAGGGTAACATCACCCTCTTCCATGTCTACCCCTCTGCCTGATAGTCATGCCTACCCTTGTTTCTGCAAATAGATCACACAACCCAAGTGGAATTCTAATCTACTGGCTTCCATGTGAAAATAACAGTAGCCAAAGATCTCTCTGGTCACAGCTCTTGAGCCAAGCCTCCTCTTTTATTTACTGGCCTCTCTGTTCAGCCTTTCCCTCTTTGCTTCAGTTTAATGTTGGCTACCTTTAGTGGCAACCATTTGAAACAGTTAGGAAGGCAATGTCTTTTATCCAGTCTTTGCTTTGGCCTGATTTCCATTTTCTGGCCAAGGAAAATACTTAACAGCAGGTCCATGAGAAAGACCTCCATCATCAAACTTATCTACTGCTGTCTGGGGACACAGATCTTCCAACCCTGCATGGCCCAACTTTTAAGCTCTGAGTCATATTAGATTGCAAACCATAAATGAGAGCTATATTCCCTTATCAGAGCTATATTCCCTTCTATCTCTGCTTACTGACTAATAATTACCTGACTTCCCTTTTCTCTTATAATGCATTGTTAACAGTAGTGAGGACTAGCCAACATATACGTATATTCTGAGTTGTTCTCTTTGAGCTGAAGGTCAGTAGGCCCATAGCCTGTCTTCCTAGTTATAATAGGTAACTGTCTTAGCAAATGGCCACAGAATAACGAGTGCTGCCAATGTTCCTAGATGAAATATTGTGCCCATGTCACCTCTGCTTGTTGCTATCCAGTGCCACAAAATTTAGGTTTTTTATGTGGTCACATCCCAATTCTGGTACCAATTTTTGTATTAATTGGATACATGCTAAGGTCTTTTTTCAATTAAAAACAAGAAATCCCAAAATACAATGTCTTCATAACATAGAAGCTTGTTTGTCCTTCACCTGACAGTGCAGAGGCAAGCAGGGAGACTCTGCTACCAATACGTGACTTTCATCTCTGGGACACTAGAACTAGCTGTTCTAGTGTTATCGCCTCCCAGCCAGCAGGAATTGTCTTTTAAAAGTAATGGCATGGACATATATACACTACCAAATGTAAAATAGATAGCTAGTGGGAAGCAGCCGCATAACACAAGGAGATCAGCTCTGTGCTTTGTGACCACCTAGAGGGGTGGGATAAGGAGGGTGGGAGGGAGAAGCAAGAGGGAGGAGATATGGGGATATATGTATACATATAGCTAATTCACTTTGTTATACAGCAAAAACTAACACACAATTGTAAAACAATTATACTCCAATAAAGATGTTAAAAAAATTTTTTTTTAATAAAAGTAATATCCAGAAGGTGCCACATCACTTCTGGTGACTTCCCATTGGCAAGAACTTAGTCTTGTAGCTACAAAGGATGTTGTGAAATATTGTCTCTAGCTGAGTAGCTGTGTGCCTTGCTAATACTCAGGAATCCCATCACTGGAAGAAGCAAAGGAAAAGGGACCCTAGGAGATAGTGAGCAGTCTCTGCCACACGAGGACCAGAGGATTACAGCTGCCTCACTCCAGATCCCAAAGGCAAAACTACTTCCAAAACTCTCTTCCAATATTTAGAAAGTCTCTTATTCTTCCTCAGGACTCTGATGGTCCATATTCTCTAGAATAAGAAAGTCATGACTCTTTGTTTGCCATCTTCTTTTAACTTATTTAATCATTCATTTATTCTAGCAGCTATTATTCATGAAATATCTACTGTATGCCAGACATTTAGTTAGACGGTAGGAATACAAAGATAACTTAGACAGAATCATCTGGGATCTTTATTCAAGGGTTTCTACTGGTTTGGAATAGAATAGTTATTTAGAAAATTCACTATTCTCTTCTGAACATACCATAAAACCAAAAATTTGTTTAAAAATAATAAATTCAAGAGAAGCACATAAGAGAAAGAGTTTTTTATTTTTCACTTTCCTTCCCCAATTTTGTATTACTTACATCAACGGGCCTAACTAAAAAGTATAATTTACTGTAAAATGAATCACTTAAGGTACAAAAATCTTGGCAAAAGGATGGCTTGCAACTCAATTTCACCTACACACTCTTTCTAATCAACTGCTATATTGATACCAGCTTTCATCATGAATATGAAACGGCAATATGCAAAAGAGTTTTTTCCCTCTACTTCTGTTGGATCTAAGTCAACATCAAAATATTCCCCAAAAGAAGCCAGACACATATGAGTACATACTATTTTATTCCATTTATACCTAAAGCACAAAAACAGGAGAAAGCTAATGTATGCTATCAGAAGTGAGGACTGGATGCCCCCATTGATTGGGGACATGCAGGATGCTTCTGGAATGCTGATAATGCTCTGTTTCTGGATCGGGGTGGTGATTATACCAGTGAATTCAGTTTGTAAATCCCACTCAACACTCTATACTGAAACCTCTGGTAGCAGAATTTTTTGAAGGCATCTAGGGAGACTTATGGGGTGCTAAGCATTGTACCAGCCACTGAAGGTTTCCAACAACGTATAGTGCATGTGTCACCTTGCCATTTCCCATCAAAATGAGGCAGCTGTGATGTGAGGGGAAAGATGGGGAATCAGGAGCTGGCCTGTGTGTCCATGTGTAAGTCCAAACTAATATTCACCTCTCCGAGTCTCAGTTTTCTGAGCTATCTCTGAGCGCTAAGGCTCTCTGTTCTATAATTTCCTCCTGGTCAGTCATGGTTGCCATTTTCCTCTTTTCATCTAAAGCAGGCTTTTTGGAACTCAGAATATCAAATTAGGTAGACACTGAAAAAAATTAATATAATATATCTACATAGCTCTTTACTGAAGGCAGGACATATGACTGGAAAACCCTGGGACCAGGCATCCCTTGACTCCTGGCTTATGGTCAGTGCCTGGTCACTAGCTTACTGCATAGCCTTAGGCAAAGCCCTTCATTTTTCTGGACTTCAGTTTTGTCATTTGTAAGACAAGGGGGCTTAGACCCCAGAGGTTCTGTTTCTGAGTTAACTTGTTCAGAGCTAAGAAGCAGCAGAACACAGACTCTGGTTTTATGGTTCAATCCAAGTTTTCTTCCTACAAATGTGTATCTAAAAAAAAACAACCTAAATTCAGATTTAAAAATTCTTCTTGTCCAGTATGTGTTGAACATAGACATCAACCAAGTGAGGGAGATCTATTACCCCTGCTTTTCAGATGAGGAAACTGCCCATCAGAAAGTTAAGTGACATGTCCCCCCATGTGTGTCCTGGTCAGTGCCAGAGGCAGGAGGGAAAGTCTGGTCCACAGACTCAGGACTTTCCTTGCCCCACGGGGGGTTGTAATGGGCCCTCAAATCAACAAATAAGCTGAAAATAAATCCAATCCCAAAGCAAAAATAGTCTTTCTTTTTTTAGTTTCCTCCAGTTGAGAAAGAAAAACAAGAACTGGGAGTTTCATTAGTAAGTATAAAATTTCCTGTCATTTGTTAAAATGATAAAACTATTGGATTGGCAAAAAAGTTCCTTCGGTTTTTAAAGTGAAAATAAAAGACACACTTTTTCATTTTCACCAGGAACTTTATTGAACAACCTATTCACCATTTTGTTCCACTACCTTCTGCCATTTCTTGAGGCAACTTCATAATTCCATCTTCCCAAAACTGCCGACGCAGTTGGCAGTTTTTTTTAATCTTTTTGAGCAAAGAACTGTTCCAGGTGCTTTTTACAGTCTTCCAGGGAATGGAAATTTTTTCCATTAAGAGAATTTTGTAAAGACCTAAATAAATGGAAATCCGAAGGTGCAATATCTCGTGAATACGACAGATGAATCAGAACTTTCCAGCCAAGCTGTAACAGTTTTTGCCTGACCATCAAAGAAACGGTCTTGCGTTATCCTGATGGAAGATTATGAGTTTTCGGTTGACTAATTCCAGACGCTTTTTGTCAAGTGCCGCTTTCAGTTGGTCTAATTGGGAGCAGCACTTGGTGGAATTCGTCATTTGGTTTTCCAGAAGGAGCTCATAATAGAGGACTCCCTTCCAACCCACAATATACACAACATCACCTTCTCTGGACAAAGACCAGCCTTTGGTGTGGTTAGTGGTGGTTCGTTTTGCTTGCCCCACGGTGTCTTCTGTTCCACATGATTGTACAGTATCCACTTTTCATCGCCCATCACAATTTGTTTTAAAAATGGAACATTTTCATTACTTTTCAGTAGAGAATCGCATGTATATATATGGTCAAGAAGGCTTTTTTCACTTAACTTATGTGGAACCCAAACATCAAAGCGATTAACATAAGCAAGCTGGTAAAAATGATTTTCAGCACTTGATTTGGATATTTTGAGTATGTCCACTATCTCCTGCATGGTATAACATTGACTGTTCTCAATTAACGTGTCACTTTGATAGCTTTCAACTTCAACTGGTCTCCCCGTGGAGCATCGTCCAGCGAGAAATCTGCAGCAGGAAACTTCGCAAACCACTTTGACACATTTGATCAGTTACAGCGCCTTCTCCATACACTGCACAAATCTATTTTTTGCGTTTCAGTTGCGTTTTTACCTTTCTTGAAATAATAAAGCATAATATGCTGAAAATGTTGCTTTTTTCTTCCATCTTCAATATTAAAATGGCTACACAAAAATTCACCAATTTTGATGTGTGTTTTTAAATGCATGCTAAGATGACAGCTGTAACAATACAATCTAACAAAACTGTTTCAAACGAAGTTAAAGACAACTAAGCACCACTAGATCTACCTTACAGAAAAAACCGAATGAACCTTTTGGCCAACCCAATATATACAGTTGAATAAAGCCTCACGATGGATCCAAAATCCCAGCACATTTTTATACTTAATACACATCATTGTCTGTACTGCAATTCACATTTTATCTGGAAGATAAGTTATTTGGGGCATAAAAGACTTTATGAGCCCAGAGTCAAAGATGAACAAAGGGGCTTCCTTGGTGGCGCAGTGGTTGAAAGTCCGCCTGCAGATGCAGGGGACACGGGTTCGTGCCCCGGTCCGGGAGGATCCCCCATGCCGCGGAGCCGCTGGGCTCGTGAGCCATGGCCGCTGAGCCTGTGCGTCAGGACCCTGTGCTCCGCAACGGGAGAGGCCACAACAGTGAGAGGCCCGCGTACCACAAAAAAAAAAAAAAAAAAAAGAAGATGAACAAAGATTTTCTTTTTTTTTAATTTTTATTTTATATTGGAGTATAGTTGATGTACAGAGTTGTGTTAGTTTCAGGTGTATAGCAAAGTGATTCAGTTATATGTGTACACATATCTATTCTTTCTCAAATTCTTTTCCCACTTAGGTTATTATAGAATATTGAGTAGAGTTCCCTGTGCTATACAGTAGGTCCTTGCTGGTTATCTATTTTAAAACGAGTCGTGTGTATATGTTAATCCCAAACCCCCAATTTATCCCTCCCCCCCACCTTTCCCCCTTGGTAACCATAAGTTTGTTTTCTAAGTCTGTGAGTCTGTTGCTGTTTTGTAAATAAGTTCATTTGTATTAAGCCATATCACATGATATTTGTCTTTCTCCGTATGATTTACTTCACTTAGTATGATAATCTCCAGGTTTCTTTTCTTTCTTTCTTTTTTTTTTTTTTTAATTTTCCTGCTAAAGCAGAAAGGCTTAAAGTTGACCACTCAACCTTACACGATGCCCCTGTCAGCTGTCACGTATGACATGGGGGCGTGGCCTCCATGGAAACAACTCCAAAAAGCAGAGGATAAAAATCTGGGGTGAGATGCTATGAACAGCGCTCTTAGCAAGCCTAGAAATATTTTTAATGTTGTTTCAGCCCAGCTGATGATTGTTTTAGAACAAGTCTCCTGTCAAGGTCTGGCCCTTGATCTGCAGAATTCCTTCAGACACTGTGTCTGGCAGGCAGTAATATATCATCTGCCCGGGGAGGATACAAAACGTCCTGGACGTTGCCATGACTCTCAAGTTGTTACAGTTCACTTAAGTACTTCTAAAAATACAATGGGATAGCCTTCCCAGGCTCCTTTCCTTTAGATACTACACCATCAATTAAGAGGCAAGAAACAGCTATTTTAAGATAGCTTTGAGAAAAATGTACAATATTTAATCAGTCCTTAATGTGTGGTTTTTCTGTGCTGAATCTCCATTCAGTTTTTAAGCCCTAAATTCTACCCTAAACTGAAAACTGAGGTTTGGGGTTAATACTATGTATAATAGGACTAGTTTCTAAATCAGGCGTTATGAGCCTGCCTATTTGTTTGCTCCTGTAATTGTAAACATCCGGGGTTGTTCCCAATAAAGGCATGTTCTCCTGTCACTCTCCAACCCCACCCTCCCCCCTGCAGGCAGGGTGACCCCATAGAGTGAGCGGATGCCTCTTGGAAACTGCTTATGCCCTGTAGTACTTTCTAGTGTTGCATGTATCATTTGTTAAACATATTTTTAGAATCTATTCTACCAGAGGCCAGGAGTTACAGATACAGCATAGCAAGTTGGACATAACCCCGTCCCCGCAGAACTGACCGCCAAGATGGATATGGCCAGGAGCCCTGGGCTACCAAATGGGAGGGAATTAGAGGGGCCTATGGAGGATCACTGGAGGCCAGCGAAGGCTTTCCAGAAGAAGTTCCATCCAGGATGTGACAGTAGGAATTCTCCAAGTGAAGGAGAAGTTCAGGGAAGGGTTGTACAGGGCAAGGGGAGGAACGGGAGAAACAGAACATCTGTGACTGAGAGCCTGAGCCTCGGGGAGCCCACACATGCCTTCGGCATGACCCCAGTGCCCAGTCTGAGGCCAGGCAGTGACTGTGTGCAGGTGACAGCCTTGCTATGACACTAACGACGTCGATAGGAGGTGCTCTGAGGCTCACATACTGAGCCAGACTCTGCGCACGGGTTCCCGTCTGCTGTCCCAGCTCCTGGGACCGCTCTCCCAGAAGCAGAAACCAGAATTCTACTCAGTACTCTGTACCTCTTATCAGCCTGTGCAGTTTGCGTATGTATGTAGGGTCCCTACAGAGGGAGGGGGCAGGGTGAGAGGAGGGCTCTCCTGCGTGTTGTCGGCAAGCCTGCATCTGGAAAGCACTCACCACGCGGTGGGCAGTCTGGTGGGTCCTGTGAACAGTCACAGCAAATCGGGAACCAGGCACTGTCTTAAGCCTGTTACATACATGCAGGAATTTTCTCTTTTAATTCTTACAGCCTCTATGAGCCTGCCTGTTTGTTTTTTCCTGTAGTTTTTTCCAAACTATGGGATACACTGTTTTCCCTATTCTACAGATGAGGAAGTTGAAGCACAGAGAGGCTGAGTAATTTGTCCGAGGTGGCACAGCTAGATCCTGAAGAGGAGCGCTGGAACCCAGGCAGCCCAGCTCCAGCCTGAGCTCTTAAGTCCTGCCCTCGGTGGCTCTTACTCCAGCACAAGGACAAGCTCGGCAAGCCTCACTTCCCCCCAAGGAGCTGGGGGGAGATGGACATAAACACCTACCCAGAGCACTGGGGCTTGACCAGAAATATGAATCACATGACTGCAACTCAAAAAACAAACTCCAAGGAGGCCTAGCCCACAGCATGTAAACAAAACAGAAGCGATTCTGCCTAAGAGAAATGGCTACTTCATTTAAATTATCTCATTGCCCTCTCATAAACACTACGCGAGGGAGACAGCATCTCTTCATCCGATATAAGAGGAAACTGAAGCTAAGTTGTGTAACCAGGTCCAGCTAGTGAAGCCAAGGTCCTTGTCCTATTCATTGAGGCCTCCTTAAAATACAGAGCTTTGTCTTCACTCCTCAAAGTTGGCAAACATTTCAGGTAACTTCTCTTTGACGTAGAGAGTAAAGGGAAGTGTTTTCGTTTAGGTGGTTACCAGATTCGCTTCCTAAACTCTGCAACAGGAATCTGATGCAAACACACCAAAACATCATGTTCATGAGAGACCTCTAGCTCCAGACTATTCCATCTAAGGCTGACAGGGACTCTGCTGAGGGCACTGTAAGTTAGAAGGGTGCCATGTTGGAGTTCTAGATCCCACTTGGCCTGAAGAAAAGGTATCTGAAGAGCACTGCAAATCAGAAGGAGATAAAGAGGAAAAAGTGTGAGGGGGAGGGAGGTGTGGGTGAAGGTTGGTTATGGATCAGACATCACAGCACAATCAAAGCTTTGATCCTTCCATCAGGATCTTCCTTTAAGAGTAAAAGTTGCCTGGACTATGCTGGTCAATCCAACAGCTGCTTTGGCTGCAAAGTGTCTTCCTGGAAAAGAAAAAAGAACTATAGAGCCAGGGTTTATAGCCAAGATTTCAAAGAGGAAGGTACATTTTAACCCTGAAGTACAAGATACATTGCTTCTAAGAACAGGGAAAAAAATGAAAAGTATAACTTTGTTTTTAAACATAGACTCCAGTTTTATAATAACAGCTTCCTTTCTCCTTCCTTCAATCCCCCAACCCTGTGAGATAATGCCAACTGTACTAATTAAATTCTCAGACATAGAACCTCAAGATCAGTTTGTATTAGGTCTTACTCTTTGTGGGGGACGAAAAGGAGCAAGGTATTACACTTTCCAATAAGTAGAAAAAAAAAAGAAAAGAACACAGAGGCATAAAAGTAACCCAGCATTTGGTTATCAAGAGTAGCAGTGATTCAAGTAAGAGTACAGCAAAGGAAGAGATATGTGGCTGAGTCAGAACCATAGTGACTTGTGTGAAAAATAAAGGGAAGTGAATCTTGTCCCTTCTGGCCGAGGAGTGCAGACCGTGTGTGGAGCCTGGGGGCAGCCTGCTTCCCCTTGGGGCTGCTTGGGGGATTAGATAAATATAAACTTCTTCAAATAACCCAAGATGTGAGAAATTGAAAGCATAGCAAGCTGGAGTAGTCATCAGAGGATATATTTAGGAAGAGCTTATTTTGCAAGCTAGAATTACAGAACAGCAAGATGCAGTCAATTAAAAGTATTTAAGGACGAAGTTTCTATGATTAAAAGTATTTAAGGACGAAGTTTCTATGATTGGGAGGGAGTTGCAATCTATGACAAAGAGCCAGAAGGGACCACCTTTCTCCAAAGCTCGGGCAATAACTTTAATAAACTGGCTCATTCACCATAGCCCCAGCAGCCAGTTTCTACATCAAGACTAGTTCAAGATTTCCACAAAAGGAAGTGGTTTACAAAAGAATCAGCAGGAACCCAGAAATGTTTAATGGAAAAAAAAAAAAAAAAAGACTGCGCAAGGAAAAACTTGCTCTGTATACCATTTAGGTTACATGTTTTTTAAGTAGGGGTCCCAGCAAAGGGTAGGAATTTTAAAAACAGGCACTGCTAGAAAATTCCATTATATTCACAGAATTCTTTATGGCTCTTTAGGCACTGTCATGTCCTTTACCTCAGTGGAGCCTCACAATTACCTACTTAGGTAGAGCATGAATTATGGTCATTTTACAGACGAGGAAACTGAGGCTCAAAAAAGGTTAAATACATGGATATGGTCACACAGCTGATAGTGAAGGACTGAGATGTGAACCCTGTCTGAATCATGCTTGTTTTACCTAGGCCATATATACCTCAAAAAATAAAATCTGAGCTCAGAGATGTTAATTGCAGAGAACTGATTTCAACTTTCTTTACCTGCTGGGTCAAATTCATCTCCTGTAGTTGCCTCAACTCTTAGTCGCCATAGCTTTATTTGCCTCCTCTGATGCACTTCTCACTTCTTTGCAGCTAAAAGTGGTTCCATCCTCTACAGGGAGCTTTCCTGAAGACTCTGAACACAGTGCCTCTACCTTTCAGGCCAAAGCAATGACTACATCACTTTCTGTTTCCTGTCAGGTTTTGCTATTTAACCTTTTTCTATATGTGACTTGCTTTACCCATAAGACTGACACTTTTGGGTGGAAGAACCATCTCTGCGTCCCCTGTTTTGAGCCACCTGCCTTATCCCCCAAAAGGCCAGGCACTGTGCTCCACACACAGAAGATGCTCACTAAATACAAACTGAATTGCAAAGAATCGGTTATTTTCTAACCAGTTCTATTCTTCCTTGATAAATTTCTTCTTGGCATGATTTCATCTGGGCACTACAGTAATTTGCATGATATGTTGTGGGAACTTTATCAGTTTTATAAAATATGATGTTTCAGTTGCATGAGGTTCAAGTTGCTGACTTTGCTTAAAATCAAAGATTTTATCTTAATCTAATTTGCTGTTTTACCAGCTTTCCCCTCTCTCACAGGGAGGAGTAGAAATAGTGACAGTAAAATAATGATGATAGGGCTTCCCTGGTGGCGCAGTGGTTGAGAGTCCGCCTGCCAATGCAGGGGACACGGGTTCGTGCCCCGGTCTGGGAAGATCCCACATGCCGAGGAGCGGTTGGGCCCCTGAGCCATGGCCGCTGAGCCTGCGCATCCGGAGCCTGTGCTCTGCAATGAGAGAGGCCCGCATA
Source organism: Mesoplodon mirus (assembly GCF_964341445.2). Classification (NCBI taxonomy): domain Eukaryota; kingdom Metazoa; phylum Chordata; class Mammalia; order Artiodactyla; family Ziphiidae; genus Mesoplodon; species Mesoplodon mirus. Next base: position 53,388,136 of record NC_138987.1, on the reverse strand, counting down.
CTGCAAAAAAAAAAAAAAACACCTAATACTTATTAAGTGTTTATCATGAGCCAGATGCATGTTAAATTATTTATATTTATTATGTCATTTAATCCTCATAATCACTCTCCTCAATTTACAGATGAAGAAATTGAGGCACAGAGATGTGAAACAACTTGCCCAAGGTCACACAGCTAGTAGGTGGCAGATTCAAATCCCCTCTAGAGGCCACATTTTAAATTGGTCATTTGGTGCGATTACAAAAACAATTATTCTGTAGTCTTTTTTTCTTCATGTTGATTGAGATATTATCAATTTACATGATTTTTCTGCTTTAATTTTCACGAAAACACTTTGAGATGTGTAATATTGTTCTTCTGGATCCAGCATTTAAAAAGCTCTGTATCTTTTACGACATTACTGAAGCTGAGGCCCTCTGCCTCAGTTTCTTCCTCTCTAAAATGAGAACATGACTGATCATCATAAAGATTAAGCTAGTTTATTCATGGGAAACACTTGTAATTAGCACCAGGTGCCCATGGCAGGGTCCTATTGGTGTAAACTATTTTTATTATTGCCCGTGGCCTGCCTTCCCCAAGATGGCCAAGAACCTGAGTTGTAGACATTCACTTATTACCATTAAGGCTGATTCATGTGTCTCGCCAGTGTTCAGGCTGTGCTTTAAAACAAATTGGTTTGCCAGATGTAACAGAAATCTGCTTAAACGAAAACCCACACCTTTATAAAATATAAATGCACCTAGAATGGTAACTGGCACATATTATTAGATCATTGAATATTTGATGATAAATGTATAAACTAATGAATGAGTGGCCAAATAAAGGAATAAATGATCAAAAGTTCAAACAAGAAAGTGAGTGACTAATAAACAAAATTATGAAGTTTAAAATGATCTGCAGGACCTGAAAATAAATTCCTCTAAAGAGGAGTAAAATGGAAACCACATTTTTTTACTTTCCAAGAAATGCATTTCACTTAATTCGCTGTCAGCGACATCTCTATTAAAATGCAATTATTATTTTCCAAAAATAAGTTGTATGAAGTGACATAAAAAGCTAATAAAGTCCACATCCAATTACAAGAGAAACTTATTGAGATCTCACTCAAAATTGAGGAAGGAAGTCTATGGTCAGGTTTTTATTTCATCTTTAACTTCCCACGCTTTTCAGAGTCATATTATAACTCTCTCTCAAACATGTGCAAGAAAGTATTGTGATTGTAAAAATAGATACTTCGAATATTTAAGCTAAATATTTACATTCTGCCTTTTTAGTTAAACAATTGACTTTGTTCTTTAGCATTTAGGTCAAAATACTTAAATGTTTTAAAACATCAAGAACAAGAGGATATGGTTTTTCACCAGATAAACTAAATTTACTATTTTAACAAAAGTTTCGCAAGAAGGAATTGGGCAATTAAAAAATATTAATACACACACACCTTGGAAATAAGAAAAACAGATGGGGGAGGTGTTGGTCATTTATTTTTGGGGGCACAGAAAACACATCTCTCCTACTTCCCTATGTTTATGTAGTTAAGACTTGCTGAGCATTTACATCTATTTCCATCATTGCAACAATAGCCTCAATTTTCTGACTTTACATAGGATTTACTTCAAAGCAGTTCTTGGATTGGCATGCCTTGGTTTATTCATTTTCAGAGCATCCCTGTCCATAGGCATGGGACTAGCATCTTATCTTTATCCTACAAAATTATAACTGGAGGTACTAGGGGATGAAGGGACTTGTCCAAAAAAGACAAAGTCACCTAACTATGACTATGAAACTTGCTTAGAACTCTTATCTTCCTTAATATAGTAGGGTGTTTTCCTACTAGATTATTCTTCCTTTACATAAGGAAGCAGTCCTTTAAGCAGTCAGGTTGACAGCTGGGCAGGACAGGCTGACTACCTGGGCAAATTCCAAGAACATTTTTGGAGGTTTGGGTTAACGTGACCCACCAGTGACTCTAAGGCTGGAAAGAAAGAGAAGTGAGGCTGAGAACACTGTGTATGTTTTGTGATATTCAGTGAGAAACATGTAACTACTATTAACAGAGCAGCCAAATCAAGCTGTGTCAGAAATGATGAGAAACAGGAGTGTTTTCTAACAAATTTCTTTCCATGTTAGTTTCACTTGAAACTTCTGCTCAGGCCCTGAATTTTGTGTCTGCCCCTCATGCCAGCCCTCCCGTGTGTTTTTGGAGGAGCCAGAAGACCAGCTTCTCCAGCAGCCAAATCGGGGCAGGTGGCTATGTGCGAAGAGGCTACAGAGGGGAACGTCCAGCTGCACTGAACCGGTCACATTTATCACATTGGAATGCCACCTTCTTCAAGAAGGAAGCCGTTCAGAGACCCTTTGCTGCAAAGGTCACAAGGAAGCGTCTGGATTCCCACCGTCACCTCTCTCAAACCTGACTTGAGCTGCCAGGACTGAGTCACTTTCTTTCCACTGTGGCTCACATTACGGGTGGCAGGTTCCACCTGTTTTAATATTCGGTTGATGACAAAAGTGACCCTTGAGAGCTGAGAGATGTGGGCAGCTGAGCAGGCTTCCAAACCAACTGTGGGAGAAACCAAGATAACCTGTCCCCCTATAAAAGGGATTACGAAGACAACTAAGGCCAAAAGAGGGTGTTTCAATAGGTTCTTTTTTTTTTTTTTTTTTTTTTTTTACTTCTTTATTGGAGTATAATTGCTTTACAATGGTGTGTTAGTTTCTGCTTTTAGGTTCTTTTGTCTAAAGCTCTTTCTGAGGGTTAACCAGTGTTGCGTGAGAGATCAGTTTAAACAGTAGCAGGAGAGGGCATAAGCTTAAATTACAGCAGAAAGAATGAAGGTCAGAAATATTAAGGAACTTCTGGACACAGGAAAGCTAACACAGGAGGAGAAAGAATAGACCACGGAGATCTCTGACGTAGACACCTGGAAGCAAGATCCATCACAAGTCCTTCTCATACTAGAATTCTCTACAAGGAAACAGGCTTCTACCAAATGAGGCACCTTGAGAAGAGAAGACGCAAAATCCTTCTTTGCCCTCTTGAACTACTCTTCCCCTAAATCCCCTCATCCTTGCCCTCCATGCAAACCCTAAATACAGGTTTCTGAGATAAAAAGAGAGAGAAGAATTCCTGACTCCCTGGCACGGAAGGATGACTCTATCTCCCCTCTTTTACTGTGACATACATGCCCAAAGGGATATAGCAGCCATCACACTGTTTGTCCCTCAGCCTCCTTGTGATTTACAGGTAACACTCAGGCCCACAGAGTTGAAGCCACGTGACCCTGATTACACAGCTAGTGAGAGAGGCCTCCTTCCTACTTACTCACCAGGGCCCTTTCCCTGACATTGCTCTGTTCCCTTGCATGTTCCATCCCAGAGCAACTGGAACAGACTCCCTCACTCATTCAGCCAAAATGTACTGAGGACCTGCTAGCAGGCGAAGCCCCAGGTGGAAGGTCAATTCTCATCTGCTAAAAAATGTTCCTCTCTCCCCTCAATGGGGAAAAAAAAGATCAAAAGTCAAAATGTACAGGCTCCTAGGTAAGGACAAGCCTTGGACGGGCTTTAAGGTTAGACAGACCTGGATGCGTAGTCTGTCTCTACACTTTGCTAATGCGTGACATTGGGCTTCTGAGTCCTCTCTTCCGTAAAACTGAAAATTCCTCAGAGGCGTGAGAATTAAATGAGATAGCACTTTTTTTTTTAAATAACTTAGTGTCTGGACATAGCAAGGGGATGGATAAGTGGTAGCAGTGAGCACTACTACTGACTAAGTCGGGCTGGGAGCAGAAGTACTTTTGTCCCTTCTTCACTCTCCCATCAGGTGGCCTCAGAGCACTCACCTCCTGCCTTCTGAACCATATCAGCGCAGAGAGTTACAGGTAAGTTACAAGTGGCCTTGCAAGAACTCACTTAGTGGGTTCTGTTTGCAGGGCTTCCTAATTCTCTCTTTCTCTCTCTCTCTCTCTCTCTCTCTCTCTCTCTCTCTCTCTCTGAGGCTTTCTCACTAAACCATGGCTTTAAATTCCTTAGAATCTATGAGTCATCCACCAGTCCAAACTTGCACACCTTCCTGCAAGTAAAACTTCAGAACCTTGCCTAATAAGTTTATAGTTAATTGTAAGATATCAGATTAAGATGAGAATTGCTAAACTGAAAAGCAGAAAGAAGTGTATTGAGAGTTTCCCCCATATACCCTTTATTTGTTGTCTCTGTAATTCCTTTAAGCCATAACAATGCGAGGCGCTATGTGAAAACAGACACGGGATCCCGAGCCTCTCAGCTCTCCTGCAGGAGTTAGGATAAGTGCTGGTAAACACGGAGTGACGGGCATGGACACACCAAGGCAGTTAGGGCTATATAAAGACAGCCGCGTCGGGCTTCCCTGGTGGTGCAGTGGTTGAGAGTCCTCCTGCCAATGCAGGGGACACGGGTTCGTGCCCCGGTCCGGGAAGATCCCACATGCCGCGGAGCGGCTGGGCCCGTGAGCCATGGCCGCTGAGCCTGCGTGTCCGGAGCCTGTGCTCCGCAACAGGAGAGACCACAACAGTGAGAGGCCCGCGTACCGCAAAAAAATAAAATAAAATAAAAATAAATAAATAAAAAGACAGGCTCGTCACTGTTCAGGAAGGGGAACATCTGTAAGACACAGGGGTTAGCAGGATGACGGTCGAGAGTGAAGCAAAATAGCACCTGTTTGGAAAGGCTTCAAGGAAAAGAGTTCTGAAGGGCAGTGTTGACAGGCACACGTCAGAGTTGACAAGAGGTAGCAAAGTGGAGATGGCAGGAGATAACAGAAAAAGTGACCTCTTGGGAGCAGAGAGCAAAAGTGAGGGAATTTGCAAACTTTTCCAGGACACCTTGACACCCACGTAGTCACAGAGAACCAGAGAACTGAATAAGTCTGATTAGAAGCAGACATAATTATGTTGCCCACTTTCCCCCCTTACGTGTTCGTCTGTATTAATCAAGCAGTGAATTTGCTTTCTACTTATTTATCACAAGTGGGAATGTGAATGCCTCAAAGTCAAACAAATAACTTCAAAACCCCAGAAGGGAATTATTAGCCCCACATGGATCACTGAAAAGCAGAAACATCTAGGAAGAATGGTAGAATTTTTTTAACTACAGAACTACCTATAATTTAAAAAAATAACAAATTTCTAGAAATAATTTTGTTAACATATCTTGCCACATATGATTGCAAGTTTTTAATGACTAGAAGGTTTACAGTTTTGCTCTTTGAACACTGATGTCTAATCCAGCCGCACCGTGTTGTCAGTGGAGACTTTTATAAATACTCGTTCACTAAGCTGGTCGTGCTCTTGACTCAGGTCATAAGACTCACACGCATATCCCTTTCAGGAAACCTTGATTTGATCCTCCACGAAGGCCCCGTGGGCCACGTGGGCGACAATTTATATAGTAAAATAATATCTCCTTTAATGCGCACATTCGAGGTGACAAGCACTATTCTAGTGCCTTCCTCAGCATCTCCAATCCTTGATTAAGGAGTCCCACCCTGTAATAAAGAGGATGTCCTTACAGATGAGAAAACTCATCTTCCAGATGAGCATCTTCGGGCTTCGCGAAGAGAGACAGTGTTCCCAAGTTACATAATTAATAAGCTCACTGAAAGGAGACGACAGTCCCGCTCTCCCTAATTCCACACGGAGGTGCTGGGGGAATCCTACCCATGAATCAGACAGATCACACGAAGAAATCTCTTAAACCTATACTTTAAATTAAAAAACAAAACAAACCCCCAAATGAAAACAACTATCTTTGTAGACCTGTAAATAGTTTTTCAAATAGCAAATTAAATGCCCAGTAAATAAGCTCCAACGGTCACCACACAAGATCGGAACCAGACTCTGAAGGCAACTAAGAGCCCTTCCCCCACCCCACCCCCTGAGTAAAGGAGGTCAGATTTCTCCAGGCGCCCCAATGCCTCCATCCCATCCGCGTGCCAGGAGCTCTGCTGTCCAGGTCTGACACCAGAGGTTGAAAATAACTGCAGTCTGAGCTCTGGCTTCATTGCCACTGGCAGCCAGAATCAATGTTACTAGGAATCCCATCTGACAATCTCATAGGAAACAATCCGTAATGCCCTGCAGACACCTGCCACTCAGAAAGATGGATCTCGTACATCACCTCCCCCCCATCCCCGCCACCTTGCCCCTCCCCCACACCGTTCGGCTGGCAGCGGGGAGGCGCCTGTGGGCGGAGAGGAGCCGCCAACCTCAACACCCGCCTGGCCTCCCAGGACCCCGCTGGCCCCGCTGGTTCCTCATCCTTGGGCCCCGGGAGAGAGCCTGGCCCGCGCGCAGGAATAACATCAGCCTCCACGGAGGCAGCAGCGGGGAAAGGCCAGCGTGTTCAAGTTGTTGTTTCTGGAACGGTGAGCAAGTCTGGACCTCAGAAACCAGGAGGCCACCTGGGGACTGGCAGAGTGCCCTCGCTGAAACAGAGCTGCCTCTCCTGGGCCCTGCAGTGACTTCCAGGGTGACGCCCACTGCTCTTGCACCCCTCATTTTCTTCTCTGAACCTCCAAGAAAACAACCTTGGGAATTCACTGTGACCACAACGCTCTGAAAATGACATTTCTAGCTCAGCTGGACAATCCCAGCAATGCCACAGTCGTTAAGAAGGTGTAGGTGAAGAGGCTGGGTGGAGCGTGAAGCAGTGAAAATGTGCCTGTATCATGCGAGACAGGAGACTGGCCAGGAGATACAGCACAGCCTAGACGACACCAAAGTAATGCTGATCACAACAGAAAGAAATTAAAAATCTAGAAGAAAGCGGGGGCAGGACTTAAAAACACGGCGCCCTTCTTAAAGAAGGCACAGCTGCCGAATTCACATCAATTATGTTTTCCAATACAGAAAATGTTTACCCGGCTGCAAATTTATTTGGAACTCCAATATCATTCTATAGCCCCTCTTTCCAAATACCCTTCTTCTATTACTTTTTTCACTAGATTTTAAAAAAATATTGATAAATCATCTTTCTGAATCTCTCCCTCTGTCCCAGCTTGAATCTCTAGGAAGCATAATAATAGTACTAATTAAGTCAAATATAAAGGAGAGGACCAAAAAAAAGAAAGGTCTTTAGATCTGAATTCTGATTTCAGAATTCCCTTTTGAAGCATAATTTCTTTCTAACCTGCCTTTATGAACACATGCTCAATAGTGGCTTAATGACCCCTTTCGTTAGGAAACATGCAGATTTTCAGGACCCACAGGCCTCCCCTTTCTACTGCACTTGCATTGCTTTGGTTTATTCCCGCCTTACTTTTTGCCTCTCAGAGGGACTGGCAACTACTGCCCTCCAGTGCTCCAGGCTCACCTTCTCCAAGCCACCCTCCACTCTGCTACCCAAGTAGCATCCTAAATTTTAAATCTCTTTGTGTCCTCCTTAAAATTTTTCGGTGGCTACCCATGACCTAGAGCAGAGGTTCTTAATAGTTTGGGGACTTTTGATTAGAGCTTTGGTCACTTTTTTTCACTCCTTGAAAGCGAATCACTCAGGGTAAATAATAAATCTTGAGTTAAGCATCCTTGGTCTAGAGCAGAGGTCTCCAAAGTGGTGTGCATGCACCCCAGGGGTACATTAGATGATCCATGGTGGTACAGAAAAAGCAATATTAGCAATTTTGTGTTTATATATTCTTCATCTTTAACAAAAGTAAAAAGAATATAATTAGGAAGTAATTTAAATGTATACTAATATCGAATGTATGAAATGACACTGGTGCCCTTGCCCTGTCTGTCTTTCACCTAACACATCTAAGGTTCTCTAAAGAAGAAAGGAATTCCACAAACAAGGGGCAATACTGCATCCTCATTCATTTCTTCACCTTCTGTGTATGGTCATGATTTGCATTCTACAGGCTATCAGATGCCATTGATGGTTAGGTTATAAAATTGAGTCCTTCATAAAGTAGATTCTTTGCAATTCTTCTAAGTAAGATGAAAAATTTTACACCCATACCAGTCTGCTAGTTATTTTGTATCCAAATACTTAAAAAGAGCTATCCAACTACAAGATGACTTGCATATTTTTCTTTTGCAAATGACAAGGCTCCCAAGTTGTCTGACCTTTCCTGTGAGGACTAGTGGCTGCCAGGATTCTGCAGATATTTTCAGAAAAATAAATATGCTTAACAGGTCTCTTTAAGGTAAAGATGACATTTTAACGGTGAATGAGAAAGTAACTGCGTTTCTAAATTAATTTGCTGTTTTGAAAATGGGTGTGGTAGGCAGCCTCTGAGATTCCCCTCTCGCCCCTTCCCATCCTTTCCTCCTGGTATTCTTGCTCTTGGGTCATCCCTCTCCCCTTGAGTGTGGGCTGGACCTCGGGACTCATTTCTAACAAAGAGAATATAGCAAGGTTACCTCTGAGATTGTTACAAAAAACTATGAATTCTGTCTTATGCTCTCTTTATGGAGAAGCTCACCGGCAAGGAAGTACTGTCTCTGCAATAGCCAGTGAGAACCCGAGCGAGGCCTGCCAACAGGCATGTGAGTAAACCTGGAAGCAGATTCACCCCCAACTTAGCCTTGAGCTGACTGGAGGACTGGCCGGCACCTCAGCTGCAGCCCTGAGACAAAAGAACACAGCAAAGCCACTCCCAGATTCCTGACCACAGAAACCATGAGATAATAGATGTCTGCTGTTTTAAGCCACTAATTTTAGGGATACTTTGTTACACAGCAATAGATAACTCATGCAATTGGGGAAAGTTTCCCCATCATTAATGAGCTGATGGCTAAAATCATGTGAATGTGTTTCCTTTAAAGGAAAACAAAAACTCTTCCATCTGCACATTAAAAAAAAAAAAAAATTAGAAACCGAATTGCCTAGTCTATTTTAAAATATCCCAGATAAAGTTTATCAATGTGTTTGAACCAACTGCTAAAAATACAAAAATGCAACACATTCCAAAGAGTTTGCAAGAATGACTGATTGACATCAGGGAAGATGAAAAGTTTTTTTTTTTTAAATTTATTTATTTTATTTATTTATTTTTGGCTGTGTTGGGTCTTCATTGCTGAGCACGGGCTTTCTCTAGTTGTAGTGAACGGGGGCTACTCTACGTTGCGGTGCACGGGCTTCTCATTGCGGTGGCTTCTCTTGTTGCGGAGCATGGGCTCTAGGCACGCGGGCTTCAGTAGTTGTGGCACACGGGCTCAGTAGTTGCGGCTCACGGACCCTAGAGCGCAGGCTGAGTATTTGTGGCACACGGGCTTAGTTGCTCCGCGGCATGTGGGATCTTCCCGGACCAGGGCTCAAACCCATGACCCCTGCATTGGCAGGCAGATTCTTAACCACTGTGCCACCAAGGAAGCCCATGAAAAGTTATTAATTAAATTTCAAGAACAACCTGAGCATAGAGCTTGAGATTGAAAAAAATAGTGTCACGATTTGGTTAATCATGCCAAAAAAACACTTCTTCAGTTGAAACTCTGCCTCTTTGTGAAGTATCTTGTTTTGATTAAAACTAAAAATTAAACTGAACTTAGAGCCAGTCCTTTAAATTACCCTAACACAAAGTATTTAACCAAAGTTTTCAGAAATATATAACATTTTCAAGCCCACTGCTCATGCTAATATTTAATAATATTTTTGTGGGAGCAAAAGTTTAAAATATTGTCTCTATAATCTTACCTCTGTGTATTTTGTAAGATATATAACAAACTAGTATGAGAGTTCACGTATATAAGTAACTAAGTGTCCATATAAATTATTAAAGAACTACCTATTTGAAGAGTACATGCTCAAGTTACTTTTACTCATAAGTGTGTGCAGTTGAAACAGTTTATATACACCTGACCTCAAAGATAAGTCCAAGTGCTTTCCCTTAGATTGCACAGCTTCCACCTATCTTTCTAGTTCTGCACTTAGAGCCACTTGCAATTCTCAAGACCCTCTTGAGTGAGCTTAGAAGGGATCCTCCCCCAGGAGCCTTTCTTCCAGCACCACCCCCACCCGGCTGCCATGTCCACTAAAGAACTCCTACTCATATTTCAATGCTCAGCTTACTTGTCAACTGTTCCATGCATTTCCTAGTCCCCTTCCTCTCCCTCCACCTCCCAGTGCCCTCACAGTACTTTTGTAATTCCTTTATTACAGGACTTACCACACTGTAGTATATTTTAAGGATTTGTTTGATTTTCATCTACCCTTCCCAAACTGAGGGCTTCCTACAAAATTTACTCAGTAGATGAACATACAGATGAACTCATTTTTTCAGATCATTTTTCTCATCGCTCAAAGTCTAAAAAGGTGAGAAGAGACTCTTCCTTCATCTCAGCCTGGCTAGATATCTGGAAACTTCACCACCAAAATTTAATTTAATAAAATTTTAAAATAATTTGTTTCAAAAAAATTGAAAAATTGATTTAAGGACCAGATCCAGAATTTTTGAGCAGATTTCTTATAATATTGAGTAAGCCAGCGTTGTCTGCCAGACTGCCGCGGGTTAAATCCACTTCTGCCATTTGGGCACATTAAGTATCCTCACTGCACCTCAGTTTCCTCATCTAGTAAATGGAGAAAATAATAATTTGTGCATATAGGTATGGCACAGAGTAAAAGTTCAATAAGCGTTGGTTATTATCCTGTTGCCTTTGTGCAGAGATATTCAGCAAATGAGTAATAAGTGCTAAATAAATTCCCAGAGTGGACCTCCCCTGCACCTACCCCTGGGAATAGATGTATACACCCACAGAGAGAAGCACTTTCAGGGCAGGGCTGTGTCTACCTTTACTTTCATTGTTGTAACCCCAGTGCCTGGCATAAAGTAGGTGCTCATTTAATGTTTGTTGATTTATTTCAAAATTCCCCATACATTCCTGCCTTGTACAGATTTCAATTCACATTGTAGTTCAGACCACCCTTTGGAAAGCATTCTCAGGGTAGCTATTGTCAGAAGCAGGATGTGGGGAAACAGTTAATGTGGCTAATGTTGCAGGAAAAGCTGAGAAAGAGACACAGGAGGAAATGACAGTTCAATAGGGCACAAACGTCTGTCAGTAATGTAGTGGGAAATGATTCACAAATGCAGTATTTACATACAAGTACAAAATGTTCCAGTGACTTCAGAAAGTTAAAAGGTTTATTTAAAAACAAACAACAATCTTGACAAATTCTAACACAGAATAAGAACTTTTTAAAACCAAATCAATTCTATTGTCAGAATTCTTTCCGTTACAAGAGACTGACAGAAGGATAACTGGTATAAGATTTATAAAGGAATTTTGTGGGCTCACATAAATGACAAACTCATCAGGTGGGTCTATCAATCTATTTATTCCTTTATCTATGCATCCACACATCCATCTCTCTGACTCCCAATCTGTCTAGCTTTTGATCATCTCTTACTGCAGGCAAGTGTTCTCCATCTGGCAGAGGAAAAAAAGGGCAAAACCGCCAACAACTCCAGGCATACATCATCCCAGTTCATTAGCCAGAGGTGGGAATTACCTTTCCCCTCTTGGTTCCATATAGGGTGGGAAGGGTTGCTGGGTAACCCGAACAAGATCTGTCTACCACATCCACAAAGGAAAAACCACTCCAAATTCTGCTGGTTCAACACACAAACCACTTGCCACCTTCACATTCCCTGGCAGTGCTAGTGAATAACTTTTATATGATATCCTGGCACAGATTTTTTCATTTGACATTTCGTCATAAGCATTTCACCCGTTGCTACATAGACTTTACAATGATCAGCTTTAAGGGTCGATATAACATTTAATTAAGTCATTAGTCATTATGTAATGATTTATTTATCATTTCCTTAATGATTAATATTTCTGCAATTTCCAACTGTTGCTGTAATTTAAAAATAGAGTAATTATTCTCTTCTCACCTATAGCATATTAGTTAAAAAAACAAAAATTTCCTTAAGATACTTCCCAGAAATTGGATTAATGAGTGAAATGGTAAGAACAGTTACATAGTTCTAGTTCTTAAGATACATAACCAAATGTATGTTTAAAAAGTTGAATCAGGGCTTCCCTAGTGGCGCAGTGGTTGAGAGTCTGCCTGCTGATGCAGGGGACACAGGTTCGTGCCCCGGTCTGGGAAGATCCCACATGCCGCGGAGCGGCTGGGCCCGTGAGCCATGGCTGCTGAGCCTGCGCATCCAGAGCCTATGCTCCACAACGGGAGAGGCCACAACAGTGAGAGGCCCACGTAACACACACACACACAAAAGTTGAACCAATTTTCCGTGTATTCAGTGATGTATACGTGCCCAGCATCACCATGTGATACGGAGCATCACATGCAGATAAACTTTCATGAAGTCGTGGTGCCTGAACATTCCCACCAGTTCACAATGTCTTCATTAATCCTATGACATTTATAGCCTGACTTTCTCACTGGAGGAACCATACATGCAATTACCTAGCACAGTAGTAGCACATAATAGGCCCTAAAAGTTAGGTAAAGCTGCAACAGATTCTGTTATATTCCCATTTATCTTTCTTGGGAAGACCACCTTTTGAAATGAGGGCTTCAGTCATACAAAGTACAGAACAAAGATAAGCAAGAATAAATCTGTGGGTTCATTTCTACACAAAACTATACAGAAGAAGGAGTACTTAACCTTTTTATCTGCTGACTCCATTGAGCTTCTTTTACCTGTTCTGGCAAACAATCAAATAAATCTGAAGGTGCTATTCTCATAGAAGCACAATGCAATTAGTGTTGGTCTTTCTCTAATTGTTTGTTTTGTTTTGTTTTGTTTTGTTTTTAAGATTAAACATGCCCACCATCGCTCAATGCTGTGTGTCAAAACCCTGGATGCGTCAGAGTGACCTATGGAAGGCCAGGTCATTTTTTTTATGCAGTTATCTGGGCCCCATCCCCAATCCTCCCATTTAGAATCCCCACAGGTAGAGCCGGGTATTTGTAACTTTTTAAATCTCTGTAGGTGATTCTGACACAGAGCCAGGAATGGGGAAGAAAATAAATCAGCCAGTAATGAGGTATTAGTGTTAATGTCAGTTCTTCAATTTAAATTGAGAATACACTTGATTGGGGATTTTTCCTGATACCTCTCCCCTGTCTCATGGTTCCAGGGGGTGGGAATACCACCCCCTCTCTGAGCCCACCTCCCACAGACCCTCTGCCCACTCTGCGGACCAGCCTCCTGCACATCCTGCTTCCCACAGCAGGCTGTGGTTCTTTAGGTTGCCAGTGCCTGCACATGGGGACGTCCACCCAGAGTCCGACTGAAGGGCCAGTGGGTGCCCTGTGCTAACAGATCCAGGCCACATTCTCCAGAACCCACCTGGGTCATTCTCCCAATCTCCCAGTTCCCAACTCAGCCAGGAAAAGGGGTGCTATCTCTTGGGCTCCCTCAGACCCTGTGAGGAGTTGTCTACTTATGCATTTCATCTTCCTTCCTAGACCACGTGCTTGTTGAGGACAAGCTGATATATCTCCCGTATGGTTCATAAGGCACAGAGCCTGGCACCTAACAGACGTCAGATAAATGTGGGGTGAACGGGGCGTGAGGGGAGGTGTGACATCCACTCCACACCCACTGTGTGCCAGACAGCATGTGAGGTCTTTACTTGATCTCATGCTACCTGCATCACAGCCCTGGGAGGTAGGATTTAATATTTCCAATTTTCAGGCAAGAATAGAAATTGTCATCAAATGGAGTCCATTCTGTCTGAGAGTATTTATAGGCAAGAACATTACGAAGTGAGAATTTATTCCCCTTTTTCTACGTGCTGCCTAGTTTTCTTGAGATGATTTGCTCTCAGCACACAATTAAAAGTCCACAGATTCCCGATATAACAGACATATAGTTATCTAGAGATGTGTGCTCTTGGTTAGAAATTATCAAATTGATGAGCTTTAACCCAGACAAGTGCCCTTTCTCTTTCTACATTGCTCATTATCATGAGATCTTGGTATTTCGAATAGGATTATGCCATTTGGGCTGGGCACTTAAGATTTCCCTAAGGGCCAAGGCTGAGTAATTTTCAGGTAATGAGCTTTAATGTCCAAAGAAAGAGACATCCTGAATCACCTTCTGAACCTGTGCCACGGATCTGCTGTAATACTCAGTATCTGTCGTTCTAGAACCTTATATAATTGATCTTGTGACTTGAAATTGAATCACTTTCCAGACTTCTTCCAAAGTAGTTGCCCTCCTGAACTGTAATCTATTACAGCTACACTTAGCCGGGCAGATGAAGAAAAAGAAAATGATCATTCCTGGTGCTTCCACCTTCACTGAGGAACCTCTGAAGTCACTCTGAGCCCCCTTTACCCTCAAGGGCAGAGTGAACCACAGGCAAACTTTTCCCCAGCCTGAAAAATTACTGAGTGAGAATCAGAGGAAAGGGAGATCCTTCCACAGACCCAGGAATTCAGGTCTTTAGTTCTCCAAGGGCTCTGAGCCACCATCCTGAGGAGTGACCTGAGTTATACAAACCCTTGTGCACATCACCAGGGAGAGAATCCATATCAGTGTGCAGTATCAGCGTGCAAAGTGTAGTAATATTCATTAAGCCACACCCCACTCATTCAAATTTTGAAATCGTCAAACCTGAAAACAGAGGCTCAGTGAGGTTAAGTGACTTGCCAGAAATCACACAGCTCTCAGGTAGCAGAACTGTGGTTTGAAGGTAATTCTCCAGAACTTAAGTTCAGTGTTTTGCTTACTAAAGAGTACTGCCCTTACGGGGAAGGGAAAGCGGAAATGTAACTTTATTCTAAAATAATTTATCACCTAAAAAATAGCATAACAGAGGATGTGTAGAGCTGAGGGTAGACAGAAAGATACATGGTTTTCCTATTTAAAAAGAGATTGTTAGGGGCTTCCCTGGTGGCGCAGTGGTTAAGAATCCACCTGCCAATGCAGGGGACCCAGGTTCGGGCCCTGGTCCGGGAAGATCCAACATGCCACAGTGCAACGAAGCCCGTGCGCATAGACTCTATGCTCCGCAACAAGAGAAGCCACCGCAGTGAGAAGCCTGCGCACCACAACGAAGAGTAGCCCCCGCTCACCGCAACTAGAGAAAGCCCATGCGCAGCAACTAAGACCCAATGCAGCCAAAAATAAATAAATTAAATAAATAAATTTATAAAAAAAGAGAGAGAGAGATTGTTAGGAATGAGGAAGAAATAGGAGGTTAGAATTAAAAGTCCACTCTTCAATATGCCAGTTGGATAATGGGAGTTAGTTGATTGCTGTGACCTTCAAATTTTCTCATCTATGGACCTACTCACAAGGACCTACTCACAAGGTTATTACAAGACTTAAATGAAATAATACAGATAAGCTAGCTGAAACTGAGGTACTCAATAAACATTACTTCTCTTCCTTGAAACAGATATAAGTTAATCATCATTCTTATCCATTCATTAGAGAGTCCTCCCAAGGACTCTTACGTAAGTAATGGTTTTCTTGGCCTGTTATTGTGTTTATTTATTTACTTAACTATTTATTTTCTGCCTCTTCCCACTAGGAGGTAAGTTCAGAGAGGACAAGTCCATTTCTGTCCTGTTCCCCTCATCTGTCTCCCAGACCACTTTTTTTCTCCCATACAATACAGAAAATCATATGCAGTAACTCACTGATGTCTAATACTTGAAGTCTTTGGTTACTGCCAAAAACATACGAATAGAGATAAATGCAAATTACCCCACTCCAAGAAAAAGAGAAATTAGAAATTTACAGAGTACATTTTCCCAACCCTACGCAGGAATTAAGGAGTCTATTTTCAACTTGTAAGGTCGTTCTGATGCACACAAGGGCTAAATACAGAATAAACTTCAACAAGCCACAAAAGCACCTACATCTCTCTACAGACTTTTATCTTTGAATAAAAATAAACTGAAGCATGTGCCACTTGTGTTAAAAAAAATTCTGGTCAGTTCACCAAAGCCAAATTGGGGGAAATTACTGTAATGTCAGGTTCCTTGATGGGCATATGCATCATGGTACCACACATAGGCTTGGAGTCCAAACATCCCTGAGTTGGAATCCCGACTCTCCTGTTTACCAGCTGCGACAAATTGGGTTATTTACTTAAATCTCTCTGAGCCAGTTTCCTCATTTTTATTTATTTATTTATTTATTTTGCGGCACGCGGGCCTCTCACTGTTGTGGCCTCTCCCCTTGCGGAGCACAGGCTCCAGACGCGCAGGCTCAGCGGCCATGGCTCACGGGCCCAGCTGCTCCGCGGCATGTGGGATCTTCCCGGACCGGGGCACGAACCCGTGTCCCCTGCATCGGCAGGCAGACTCGCAACCACTGCGCCACCAGGGAAGCCCCAGTTCCCTCATTTTTAAATACAGATAATAATATCTGCCCCCTCACAGTCTTGTTAAGGAGAATAATGAGAAGATGTATGCAGAGCACTTAGCACAGAGCAGGAAAAGCACAGGAAACCTCAGGAGCAGTGTTCACACCCTTCGAGATGCTCTCGTGCCCCAATTTCCAAACAGCCCACATGCCACTTCTACCCCATTCACATTATATTCCATCCCTTTCGTCCCCTTCTCTAAATTGGTCTCTAGGCACAGACTCAGTTAATCCCCCAATCCACAATGGTCAATAAAATTATCTTTAAAGGGAATACCCTCAAGCTGTAGGTTTCTGTAGACAATTCCTTCAGTACCAAAAGAAGTTTGTACTTTGTACTTTGAACTTTGTACCGTGTACTCTGAAAAGATATGAATAAACACATACATAAGGGACGACCTCTCTGATACCAATAAATAACTCAAATAGGTCAAAAGAAATCTTGCTTTGTTTTACTAAAAGAAGAAACGGTGTTGCTGATAAGAGGTAGCTAATATACAACATGAACCTCCTAGACTCAACCCAAGGGAATTGTTCTCTGTGGCATTTTTCCTCTCTGGTTGCCCTTAACATTCTTCATAAATAATATCTGACAAGAAAAAAATCTCAATAGTAAAACTATTTAAAAATCTAACTATCTCCAAATATGTACGTCTTATGTTTGCTACTGTTTGATTTTCCATGATTTCACTGTCCAGTAATTCAGGGAGAAAAATTGATGCTTTAAAACATCAATTACCAGGTACCTGCCTCGACAGAATAACCAGATAATTACCAAAATCTTGACTCTGCGTAGAGTTGGGTAGGTAACTATGACAGTATGTAACACACCAGAATTTGGTGCTAAATGAGATTTAAATATTATCAACAAACCATGATTGAGTACCTATTCCGTTTAGATAAAAATACTGTGCTATAGTGACACCAAATCAGAGACTACAAAGGCCCTGTTAAATACTATTCTACTAAACTCTAGAGAGCCCCAAGCCTGTACAGTAGAGTGGCCCATCAGAACAGAGGAAAAACAGAATCAAAGTCAAAAGAACAGACTTGAGCCCTGGAGCAAACCCTCTGTGAGAGGGAGGCCTTGAACAAATCACTTAACCTCGAGCTGAGCCCTTAATCTTCTCAGCTATTAAAATTAGAATAAACATTATGTCCCTTATTTATTTCAGAAGGTTGGGTGCTTGAATGAAACTTCAAATAGGAAAGAATTTTGTAAAATATTCTCTAAAACACAAGTAATTTTGTTTGAAATGCTTGAGTGAACCGAAGTCCTGAGTCATGTTCAAATGCTACAGTATAGGGTCTTAACCTGAGAAACACTGATGGACCATCATCACTGCCAACAGGGTATGCAAAACTATGAGTATATCTGCACATGGACTTTTTTTTTGGGTGGAGGGGCTATAGTTTTCATGAGTTTCTCCAAAGGACCTTTTGTTCCTGTTTTCTTTCATGCCCCACACCCCAAATTAAATACCACCATTTTAAAATAATTTGATATCTTGACTGAACTGTGATCACATATTTTTGTAAAGCAAATATCCACTTCTAATGTATATAAGTTCAGATTTCCATTTTTGGATTCTTTTCATAAAGGCATCATGTATATTTGGAAAAATTTAAGGTTAGAAGGAAAATGTAGCCCTAAACTGGTTGGTTGCAATGCTTCCATGCAAACAGGGATGGGATGAAATGGTTTCTTCATATCCCTTCCCATCTTAAAGACTTAGTTACCTTGTTTGCCATTTATTTGAACTGATCCCTATGAATCACCTTAGAAATATTCTTGGTCCTGAAATAATAAGGACATAATACAAACTCTTTATATAATGATGTTCATCCACAATGTTATTTATGACATCAAAATATTGGGGGAAAAAAACTCTAAGTATTCAGTAAGTGATAGTGTATCCTAGGATGGAATACTATGCAACATGTTCTAAAGTGATGCTTTCAAAAGAGTTTTAAGAACATGGTAAATGTTAACACTAATAAAGTAAGCTTAATACAAAAGGAACAAAATTATATGAAAAGTATAACTGTGTTGTAAAATTGCATGTAATATGTATATATTCACATAGTACATATTTTATTATAGCTAGCCTGAAAGGATATATACCAAACACTAATAGTGGTTATCTCTAGGTGGTGGGATTATGGATTATTTTTTATCTTACTTTTATTTAATTTTCCTTTCTTTCTGTTGTCAGTTTTCCTTTTCTAGTTTGTTGCTGTTATCTTATTTTTCTTCAAAACAAAAATACTTTTTTTATTCCTGATTATGTAAACAACTGTAGGGCTTCCCTGGTGGCACAGTGGTTGAGAGTCCGCCTGCCGATGCAGGGGACACGGGTTCGTGCCCCGGTCTGGGAAGATCTCACATGCCGTGGAGCGGCTGGGCCCGTGAGCCATGGCTGCTGAGCCTGCGCATCCAGAGCCTGTGCTCCGCAACGGGAGAGGTCACAACAGTGAGAGGCCCGCGTATCACAGAGAAAACAAAAACAACTGTAAAATATTTAGGTAGTAAAGAAAGACACCAATTAAAAAGCAAAAATCACTAGAAAACCTCCCAATGGCAGACACCACTGTTAACATTTTGATGCAGTCCTTCTGAGTTTATTTCTACACGTTCCCCTACACACACACACACACACACACACTACAAAAAGAGAATCAAACATACATGTTCTTCATAGTCTGTTTTCTTTTAAACTAACAGACTTTATTAGAGCAATTTTAGGTTTACAGAAACAATGCACGGAAAGCACAGAGAGTTCATATACACTCATTCCTCCCCACACACACCCATTCTGCCTGCAATTAACATCTTGCATTGGTATGGTATATTTGTTACAACTGATGAAACAATATTGATATATTATTATTAACTAAAGTTTACATTAGGATTCATACTTTTATGGTTTTACCAAATGCATAGTGTCATGAATCCACCATTAGAGTATCATACAGAATAGTTTCACTGTCCTAAGAGTCCCCTGTGCTCCACCAATTCATCTCTCCCTCACTTTTCCCACAGCCCCCAGCAACCACTGATCTTTTCTGTCTCCACGGTTTTGCCTTTTTCAGAATGTCATATAAATGAAATCATACAGCATGTAGCTTTTCAGATTAGTTTCTTTCATTTAGCAATATGCATTAAAGTTTCCTCTGTGTCTCTTCTGTCTTTTTTAAGATGTGATAGCTCTTTTTATTTAAATTGCTGAATAATATTCCATTGTCTGGATATACTGCAGTTAACGTATCTATTCATCTACTGAAAGACATCTTGGCTGCTTCCATTTTTTTGGCAACTATGAATAATACTGCTATAGATAGGCACGTGTAGGTTTTTGTGCAGACGTAAGTTTTCAACTCCTTTGGATAGATACCTAGATGTGTGATTGCCGGGTCATATGATAAGCCCGCGTTTAGCTTTGTAAGAAACTGCCAAACTGTCTTCTAAAATAACTGTTGTAATCTGCTTTTTAATCAAAAATTTATTATAGACGTCTTTCCATATAAATAAATAATAATTGCATAGTATTCCATACTCTGTATATACTGTAGCTTATTTAACCATTCATCTACTAATAGACATCAAGGGCATTTCCAATTTTTTACTATTGCAAATGATGCTGAGACAAACATTGCATACATATGTCTTTGATCACTTGTTTAATTATATCTGGGCAAAAAAATCTAAGAAAATTTATAAGGCATGAACATATTTAGTTCTGAAGGAAGACTATACAAATTTACTCTCCCATTAGGAGTAACTGAGAATGCTGTTTCTCCTTTTTCTCTCATAATTAATCCTCCTCAACCTTACCAACCCAACAGCTTATAAATTGCATCTCAATGTGTTTCAGCTTATCTTTCTTTGATTCTTTGATTACTCAAGAAGTTAAACATCTTTTCACTTTTATTGGATATTTCTAACTCTTTCTTTGTGAATTGTGTTCATTTTCTTTTTACTTTTGCTGTTGGAGTATGCAAAAAAATATTTTTGCTTTCTAAAACTCTTTATATACTTCATTTCTGCTTTCTAATAGGCAGTTTATTAGAATATGTACTATCAATTTAAGTGCTCCTAAGAGCAAGGGGAAAGAAACATTTTCACATTAAATGTATATACTAATTTCAGGAAGGGTGAACAAAACAAAATAAAGAAATTCAGTGTTTCTGTGATGTGTGTTCTTTTTCAAAAAAAAGATGTAACTTTTGTGGGTGGGGATTTTGAAATTTTTGGTTTATTCTGTTTTGTTTTTGCCACACTAAACTTTTATATGGTGAACTCTGTGGACCTTCTATTTTGTTTTCTGACCTTGTGATCATGTTTTAGCAGGCTTTCTCTAGTCAAAGAGCATTAAAAAAAATTTTACTTAAATATTCTTCTAGCAGTTTAATGTATGTTTTTCAACACTGAAGTCTTTTATCCATTTATAATTTTTGTCTGTATAAGGTACAACGTCAACTTATTTTTTTCCAAATGGCTTGCAAGTTATTCTAGCACCGTTTATAAACAGTTGATCCTTTTTGGCCACTTTATCACATGCTAAATCTTCATACATATTTGGGCCAATTCCTGAACTCAGTACTTTGTTCCATTTTTTTTCCGTGGCTCTTTAAAGCTAAGACCACACTGTTTTAATTACTGTAGCTTTTAATATCTCAGATAACCTCATGACTCACCTCCTGCAGGTCATTACTCAAATACCACCTTTTCTGTGAGATCCTTCCCAAGCATCCTATTTACAACTGCAGCTTCCTTCTACCCTCACCCCTGCCCTGCACTCCACCACTATGGAGTTTCTGCTTTATTCTTTTCCTTAGCACACACGTCACCATCTGACATCCTATGTATTTTACTTAGTCATTTGCATATTGCCTGTATCTCTAAACTAAGTTCCATGCAATGATGTTTCACGAGAACAAGGATTTTATTCTCTTGTATTCACTTTTGTATCCCCAGTGCCTGGAACACTGCCAAGCACAGAATTGATTCTCAAAAAATTTGTTGAATGAAAGACTATCCAGTTGAGAGAAACATACTACATACAACCATTACCCCTTTTTTGAGAATTCACTAGCTCTTTTTATACAACCATTCTTCCATGAAATATAGTATTAAGTTGACCAGGTTGATTGGCCTAATGTTGAATAAATAGATTATTTTAGGAAGAATTGACAACTGTACAGCCTTGAATACTTCCAAGTAAGATCCAGTTATTTCTTTATTTTTTCAAGTCTTCTTTTATGTCCCTCAGTGCAGTTTAATGATTTTCTTTGTAAAGGACTTAAGAATTTCATATTAATATTGTTCCTAGTCATTCTGTGATGTTTTTGTTATTATTCATTCACTTACTCAATAAATGTTTCTTGTTGTCTCCCATGTGCCAGGCAGTGTTCTAGGAGCTGGGAATGCAACAGTGAACAAAAATTGTTCTCTGCCCTCATGGACTTTATGTTCTAGTGAGAATGGAATTCTTTTTTCCCTTATATTTTTAAACTGGTAATGTTTGGTATACAAAAAAGCTATTGAGTTTTGTGTACTTAATTTTAACCTGTCTTCTTACTAAATTCTCTTACTGTTTATGAGATTATTGCAACTGATTTTCTAGTTTTACCAAGTAGACAATCATGTAACCCACAGATAGTGAAAATTTTGCCATCGAAAATTTTGCCATCTCTTTTCCAAACATATATGTCTTTAGTTCATTTTCTCCTTTTATCTATTAGCACAGTGAAGTTTTCCAATACAGTCCCTGTATTTACCAACGTTTTAACTGCTGAAATTAATCCCATTTTTATAGTCAAGAAGAAAAGTCATTAAAAAATTTTTTTTAAATTTATGCCTGTATAATATACCTGAAATTTTAACTTAGGTATCAATTTATCTGATATGATCCAAATATCTGATTTGATACAATTGACATCAGTTGGATACTACTGATGTAAAAGTCATATTGAGAAAATATTAATTTTTTTTCTCTTTGCTGGCAGATTGTTGATGCGGAATTGATAAAAAGAAAAGAAGATTGAAGTTGGTTGAGGTTTAGGAGCCTAAGTAATTCACTGAGTCAGCTACTGGTGAATCTATTTTTTTAAGATAAAACATAAAACCATGTTTCTCCATTGAAAGTTAGAAAACATTACATTTACTTATTTCTTTTATATTACTTTCTATTTGCCAATTACTTGTACAAACATTGAAATAGCTACAGATTTAATTTGTATATCCAACCACATTGAAATAAGGCTGCCTGAGTAGTTTTACACCACATTTGTAAACTAAGATTTTCTGAGGAGTTTCATTTGTCCTAATAAAATAAATCAGGGATTAAGAGCAATGATACAGTACACATTTCTACAGCTGAAGGAAATGAGACTGGGCAGCCCTAAGTGTCTTGCACATGCTCATATCGTAGGTGGCAGAGCCCGGTCTCAAGCTCTGGTTTTCTGCTTCACATCAAATATTCTCTCCACAGTGCTGTCCCTTTTACTTGGTCTTTTCTACATAATTAGAAACACTCCAATGTGTTTCCTCACTTGCCCAGAAAATTTTCTTAATCGCTACCTTTGCCTATTATTTTAGTAGGAAATTATTTCTTATAAAATTCACATGTGGCTTTTGATTTTATGGCATCCTTTTCCTGGAGGTTCAAATAATAAATGTATGCTTGAAGAGTAAATTCTTACCACAGCCCTGTGTGGGGGGAAGCAGAAATGATGAGTCTCCTGTGATGTAAATCAACATTCTAATTGTTAAAAAATAGATGCACTCACTCATAAGTGTCACAAAACATTCCAAACTGAGTAGGAAGGAATATCTGAGTGGAAGTGATAAGAGCCAAGCCTGGAGAGGAAGCACGACAGCCCATTACAAGCTATTGAAAAGTTCCATGAAAAAAAAAAAAATGACATACAGCAGGAAATTCCTGACCAGTAGTGTAATCTCTTACATAAATGTGTTGGCAGATAAATGGATTTTTATGATTTTGCTTACGCCCACTTTTTTTTAATGTGTCACTTTAGATGTGACACTTTTTTAGACACTTTTTTAGATGTGTCACTTTGTATTGTAACTTCACTCTAACTCTTGTTTAATGGCCCGATTCAATAAACTGTAAGTTCATCTTAATCCCCTCAAAATACTCTTGGACCTTTGCCTCAAAGTGGGGGAAGATGTTAGTAACTAAAATACCAAAAGAAACTTGCTGTAAGTTAATTCCTGGAAAAGTATTATATGGAGGATTCAATATAGTAATACCCTAATTTACTATTATCGTATATGGGAATTAGGCAGTGGAAATTTTAATATGCTGATTAAGGCCATAGCTATAGAACTATAAACATGGCACTGAGAGTAAAGAGCTAAAAAGTAAATGAAATAAATATGTAGCGAAACCAGGCATATGTTAAATACTGACCTAGATGTTTTACTTATATTTTCTCATTTCATTTTTATAGCAACACTGCAAAATGACTATTATGCTCATTCCATCGAAGCATAATAGAAGTTTATAGAAGATGAAGTTATATAATCCATGCCCTCCCACCTCCGAGGCAGACCTAGATTTAGTAATTCCTGGCTCTGCCACTTTCTGCCTATGCAACCCTGGGCCAAGTGTGAGCTTTACTTTCCTCACTTGTAAAATGAAAGTGATGATACCTACCTCACCACCTCACAAGTTTACTGCGAATACACTTAATAAACTGCAAGACAAAACACATTAGCAGTTTCTACTATTAACGCAAACAAATAGTTAAACTAATAAGAGAAAGGGATGGGAATTGATTTCCAAATTATTTTCTCGTACACTTTGTTTTCAAATGCTTGATTACACAATACTGAGCTGTGTTTTCCAGGCAAGGTCTTTCTGGTTGAGCGTCAATGAATCATTTCCTTCATATTCAAATGAAAGGTATGCCTGGGTAGGTCAAGTTCCACCCTGCTTTATCTTAACAATTCCTACATTGCAGGTAAGCAAACAATTAGGATTGTTAAGAATTTCACTCCTAGGAGTCTAAGGTTCCCTCTCTGCAGTTATTTCCAGCACAAAAGACGGAGACTGTAGGGTCATTGACCTACTGACACTGGGTCTACCATGATAAGCTCTATGCCAGTAAAGTGAAGAGGCAAGAGAAGTAATTCCAGTATTTTCCATTTTTCTTGTCAACTAAACTCAGTTTGCAAATGAAATCTCATGTGGCTCTACAACATAAACAACAGATAATAAAAGCAATATTTTATTAGAATATTTCATTGGTTCAAGTTTGTCACATTTTTATTATAAGATTAATAAATGAAAATGGTGAATTTTAAGGAATACAAAAGAATTGAAATTGGAGGTTATTCATGACAGTGATACAAATCTTAACCTCAGTATCTCAAAATTTCATTTTGTTGTTTTGTTTTCACTAAATTGAGATAAGTCTGATTCACAGGCAATTGCAAATGAGAACAGTTTTTGTTGGTTGGTTGTTGGTTTTGTTTCTGTGGTGACTGTAAGTTTGGATGTTTTGTTTTGTCTTCATATTTAACAGTTTATATTGCTTATCAATTAAGTAGTTAGCCAGAGAGACTTTATTTGAAAATGTGCACAGAAATAAGTTGTTACTAGCCATACAACTTAACATCACCATAATTTAATATTGTTCTGAAAGTATGTATAGATAAAATATTTGTTTAGCTGGAGAACTCAAGAGAATCAGCTGAAAAACTATTACAAACAACAAAGACTCCAGTATGGTGAAAAACATAATATGGAAAAATCAATAGTCTTCATACATACAAACAACATCCGGAAGATCTAGTAGAAGAAATCACTCTATTTACCAAAAAAACCCCAAAAAGCTTAAAATTCCTCAAGATAAACTCGATAGTTATTTTTTAAAAGACTCAAACAAATGGAAAGACATATCATGTTTTTGGTTTAAAAGACTCAGCATCTTAAGCTGTCAATTCTTTCAGAAGTTAATTTATGAATATTGGGCCTCCCACTCCCAAAATGGTTAGTAGGATTTTTTTCAAACTAGGCAAGTGATTTTTAAGATCCTATATAAAACTAAATAAGCAATAAGAGCCAGGAAAAAGCATCTAGGGAAAAATAAAAAGAATAATGAGGAAGGATTGATCATACCAATTATTAAAATTGCTGGGAGAGAAGGATAGAAGGGATGGATGGAGGGAGAAAGGCAAACATATAATTGTCAGGGTCTGCCCTGAACATCTCAGAAGAAACTGGCTATATTGGTTGGCTCTGTGGAACAGAATTAGATGCCTTTTGTATCTGTTTTAAATTTTATATCAGATACATGTATAACCCATTCAAAAACTTTAAAATAAAATAATTTTAATACATAGACATTATTTGAGTAAATGAAGACTGTAATAATCTGCTCTATAAAGTTAAGGGAAGCATATATCAATTGCATTTAAATATCTGGTATCCATTTACATGTATTAGGTTTACAGCCTTAATCTGTGATTAGCTATACCTCTGAACAGAAAATAGTTTATAATGTGGTATATTTTGAAAACTTCATCCTAGAATCTAGGACACTCAAATCTTCCAAAACCATTTGATGTTAAGCCATAATATTCAGTATAGTCATTTTTTTTTTTTTAAAGGAAAGAAAGAAACCAGTTTCTACAGCTGCTACCTTGGAAATAGGTTAAAATACAATTTTTTTTTTTTTTTTTTTGCAGTACACGGGCCTCTCACTGTCGTGGCCTCTCCCATTGCAGAGCACAGGCTCGGGACGTGCAGGCTCAGCGGCCATGGCTCACGGGCCCAGCCGCTCCGCGGCATGTGGGATCTTCCCGGACCGGGGCACGAACCCATGTCCCCTGCATCAGCAGGTGGACTCTCAACCACTGTGCCACCAGGGAAGCCCTAAAATACAATTTTCAATACAAATATCAATATGTTACTTTTCCCTTCCTTTCTTCTTCACGGATATAGAAATGTCTTGTTATAAACTTAATGGAATAAATAAGCAATTATCAGATAAATACTTCTTAGTCTTAAATTTCAGCAGAATTCCAATGATACTAGCAGGCATAAAATCTCAAACCCTTAACATTATCCCTGGTACATAGAAGCACTCAAGAAATATTTGTTGAATAAACACTAACTACTAGAAATAATAAGCTATCTTTTGAAATCCTAATGCCATTAAGTGGATTTTTAAATTATGCTAATTGGGATTTTTTAAAAGGTAATTGATATCTTTTAAACTCAGTTTTGAAAAGTCAAAATCATAGGAATTAGGGTCAAAATGGTTTCAATACAAAAATAACCAGAAAAGAAAACAATGTCCTTATTTTCAATAAATATAGCAAAAGTATTCTAATTGTTCTTCTATGGTCACTTGGTCATGCAAGCTCCCCAAAAGGTATTATTATAAAAAGATACATTATTCCTTGCGGCATTATAATAGTAATAGCAAAAGTCTGAAAACAATCTAAGTATTCATCAGTAGAGGACTGGTTTTGAACAAACTCTGATACATTTATGTAATGGAATTGCTATGTAGCTATTCAAAAGAAGAAAGCAGGTCTCTATACGCTGGTGTGGAACAACCAAGATATCCTGTTAACTTTTTAAAAAGCACAGAGCTGAAGGAGGAGGGGGGAGCCCACCTTACACTTGCTCTCAAGTCAGTGAGTAAGGCTGGAATTGCACAGTCCAAAGGTCCCTCGAAGACCCCTTGGAGCAATGTCAGTTTGGAGGCTCACAAAGCCTCTCTTGGTAAATCCTGCACAGAGCAAGTGTTTCCTGTGACATTAAAAGGCATTTTTAGTTCTTCAGTTGCACATCAGATGAAGCTGGCTATCATTTAGGGGCCATGTTGTGTGACAGATACAGTCTTAAAAGCCAACCCCTCTAGGATATTATAGCAAAAGTGCAAGCAACAGAAGCAAAAATAAGCAAGTGGGACTACATCAAACTAAAAAGTTCCTGCACAGCAAAAGTAGTAGCCAGCAAAATGAAAAGGCAACTTATGGAATGGGAGAAAATATTTGCAAACCATCTATCTGATAAGGGTTAATACCCAAAACATGTAAGGAACTCATGCAACTCAAGAGCGAAAAAATCAAACAATCTAATTAAAAGATAGGCAGAGGACTTGAATAGACATTTTCCCAAAGAAGACATACAAATGGCTAACAGGTACATGAAAAGATGCTGGTTGCTTTTTTGTAACTATTTACTTGTAACTCTCCCTTTGTCTCTATATTTTTGATTCCTAAGATAGTAATTTGCAATTGGTGTTTATGTTTGAGTGTGCTTTTGAATAACTTACACAAACTTCCTGATTGCATTAGATTCCGAGCATTAGATCTATCAAAATAAAAATAATAAACTAGATTTGGGGAATATTTGAAAAAAAAAAAAGCCAACCTCTCCCCAGCCATAAAAGAGAAGGAAATTTTGCAACAGGCAACAATGCGGATGAAACTTGAGGGCATTGAACTAAGTGAAATGAGCCAATCAATCACAGAAGGACAAATACTGCATAATTCCATTTCTATGAGGTATCTAAAATAGTCAAACTCATAGAATAGAATGGAAGTTCCAGGGCATGGGGGAAGGGGAAAGGAGAAGTTGCTTATCACCAGGTATAAATTTTCAGTAATGTACGGTGACTAAGTTAGGGACTGTGCCTATTGTTAACAATACTGTGTTGCCCACTTTCAAATCTGTTAAGAGGGTAAATGTCATGTTAAGTGTTGTTGCCATAGTAAAATAAAAATAAAAGCCAGCCTCACCCTGGGTGCAGGCTGTGCACGTGCTGAGAGTGAGTCCAGCTGAAGGAACAGGGGTTGATGTGTCCATCTCCTGCTCAGTCATTGAATGGAATGGCAGGTGAGATCACCAGCACTGATTCCTCCTGCTTTAGTTTCTTTTGTTTGGGTATTATTATTGTTGTTGTTGTTTTTCCAAATATATGCAATGGACTTTTTTTTCACTTCAGATATATACAGTTGATTTAAGTCACATTCACTTATGGCATACCTTCTCTGCAAAATTCTCCCACTTGTGTAAAATAATTAAATAAAAGCACACATGCCCACATATATAGACTATCTGCAGGGACACTCAAGAAACTAGGAATACAGGTTACCTTTGCCAAGAAGGACAGCGGACTTGGCGGACTGGAGTCAGGAGGACACTTTTCAGTCTGAAATATGTTTGTGTTATTCGAAGGTTTTACCATGTATTGCATTACTTTAAAAAAAATACAAGTGAAAATACTGTTTAAAAATGCACAAAATATCTAATGGTTTAAGAAGATTTAACTGTAAACTGAAGACCTATTAACTCCTGCTCATAATGACTTACTCCTTCTCTACCCCAATTCTTAACTTTTGGGGACTCATAGGATCGTTAAAAGTTTGACTAAAACCCTCCCCCCAGTGGAATACCAATAGACACATACACCCATGAAGTCCCTGAACCCTCTGTTTAAGGTTGTTACACTACATCAACACCTATCTGTGAGATTCTTTTTTTTTTTTTGTGGTACGCGGCCCTCTCAGTGTTGTGGCCTCTCCCGTTGCGGAGCACAGGCTCTGGACGCGCAGGCTCAGTGGCCATGGCTCACGGGCCCAGCCGCTCCGTGGCATGTGGGATCCTCCCGGACCGGGGCACAAACCCATGTCCTCTGCATCGGCAGGTGGACTCTCAACCACTGCGCCACCAGGGAAGCCCTCTCTGTGAGATTCTTGCCAAAAAATGTTTAACCTGAATCTATTCATGAAGATATAATCAGATAAATCCAACATAAGGAATATTCTCCAACATAACCCCCTTAAATTCTTCAAAAATCCAATGTCATGGAACAAAGCAAAACAAAAATAGAAATCCCAAGAGACCAAGAGACACAACAACTAAAAGCAATGTGTGAACCTTGATCGAATCATGAACTGGGGAGGAAAAGAAATCTACAGAAGACATATTTGGGACAACTAGGGAAATGTGAATATGGATTCTATATTAGATGACATTATAGGATTATTGTTTATTTTAAGGGTGTGATCATGCCTGTAAACAACTGAGGGGTGAAATGTCCTGTCTGCAACTCACTTTATAGTTCAAAACTACTGCACACAGTGCAAATCAATGTGACCAAATGTTAACCATTGTTAAATCCATGTAAAGGGTATATGGGAACTCGTACTATTTTTGTAACTTTTCTATAAGTACGAAAGTTTTCAATATAAAAACTTCCCTTCACTCTCCTATAATTATAACACAGCGAAACCACCAAATTTCCCCCTTCTTCCTATTTACCCATTTGGCTTTCCATCCCCATCTGTCTTGCCAAAATGGATTGTTGGTAGAGTTCAAGAAATCTAGCACTTGATTCATTTCTTCCAAAAATATTATGAAGCATAGGCAGTGTCTCAACCTCAGCCCAGGCTGCCTTTGTCTTTGTCTCTCTTGGCTAAGCTAGGAGGAACTGTGCTGTTATCAACTTTATAACCCCAGTGTTATATACACAGTAAGGGGAAGCAATAAACATTTATTGAACGGAGACTTTGGACTAGTTCACTGATCTTTTAGTACCTACTGTGTTACTCCTTAGCAAAGCGGATAACAGATTTCACAGGAGGATGAAACAGATGCTGAAACCAAATCGCTAAAATGAAATTCTAGGGTTGCCTCTCCCACGAATATGGATCAAAAGAGCCTGGCTTATAGTAGCTCTGTGCCACATTAGCAAGAGTATAGAAATACAAAGCACGCCCCAAGAAGAATAAAGTTAAGGTTTTTGCACTGCCATCTGTGCATGCTGCTGGCTTTACCCGACTTCCACCTGTTAGCTTTTTATTCTCTAATACTGTGCTGACAGCATTTTTTTGTGATGATGGAGCTGCAGAGCCCATCACTGGCAACATAAGCACCATCTTACTTTAGAGTAAATAAAACTATTTCAAGCAAATTGGAAACTAAGTGACAGAAAGTGCCACAGATGGAAGACACTAGGAACAGGAGGGGAAGGCTCCATGGCTCATCGTCCCTGCAGTCCAGGATGGAGTCGACTCTGAAATGCTGGCAGTGGACCCCAGCTGCCTATCGCCAGGTGTACGCAGAACAAGCCATCTAAATTGTATTCATCTTTGGGAATAAGAAGAAGCTCCTGTACTCTCTGTTACATCCAGAATCAAATCTATCCATTGCAGTTGGTGTTTCACTTTTTAAAATATGTTTCTTCTTCACTTTACTCATCGCCCATTATTTTTCCTTCTCTCTTTTCCTGTACTTTCCTTTCTCTTCAGAGAAGTCTCTAGAAAGAAAACACATGGCCCTCAACCATGGACCTGGGAGATCAGAGAGTCAGATTTACCATCTCCAGCTCCCTGCTAATACCAGAAACCTTGATCTGGCTAAAGGAAGAAAAATAGTGACACACGTGTCACTGGCTAAGTCATTTCAGCCCCCACCTCTTTCTGATTTGAAATACATTCTCTTGATTAAGCTTTAAAAAATAGGGCTTCCCTGGTGGCGCAGTGGTTGAGAGTCCGCCTGCCGATGCAGGGGACACGGGTTCGTGCCCCGATCCCGGAAGATCCCACATGCCGCGGAGCGGCTGGGCCCGCGAGCCATGGCCGCGGAGCCTGTGTGTCCGGAGCCTGTGCTCCGCAACGGGAGAGGCCACAGCAGTGAGAGGCCCGCGTACAGCAAAAAAAAAAAAAAAAAAAAAAAAGCTTTAAAAAATAAACAAATAAATGAAGACGTTGGTAGTTGGAGTAATGGCAGAGCACATTGGCCCAGGACAGGCATTGGGAACTGGGAGAAATAATTGGTGATGTCAAACATGTTCCATATCCTAGCCTCTTTTTCATCTTCAGGTCTTTCTGCATCTTTCTGCCCTCTCCCTTCTTTTCCCTCTACCTTTGACCCCCTCCACATCCTGTACCAGTGTCAATTAATGACTGCCAAAGGCACCCGACTTGCTAAAATTATTTCTGTCTTGTGGAACCAAGACCATGAGTTCCCTTCTCCTTTTCACTCGTTTGTCAGCCAGAAGGTTAAGCCCAAATTAGTCCACAGAAATCCACTATCTATGTGCTCTGATGTTTACCAAGCAGCGCTCTGTCCCAGGTACAAACAAAGAGCAGGAAGCCTCGTCCTTGCCTGCAAGAAGCCTCTGCTCCAGCAGAAGAAAGCAAACATGCCAACAACTAAATCTAATGCAAGGGAGAATCACAGAGGGAAAAGCAATTAAATACCAGTGAATGGCGAGTTCGCCAATCCCTACCAGGAGATTATACTACAGAAATTTCTTTTCTCAGAACACTTAAATAGACAAGAGTGCAAAATAAAGATTTATTGGATGCCACACAAAGAAATCTTCAACCTTAAAACGCATCTCTCTTCCCAAATTTTTGCTAGGGGTTGGGTGTTGCACACTATGAATGCTTATTCTTTAGAAGAAAAGGAACTACATAGATAGAAGACTGGAGTCACTGCTTATAATGTTATGTTTCTACCTGTGGTGGTGACTCTTGGTCAAGAATAGCACTTATTGTGCCTTACCCACAAGATGCTACAAATAAAGCTGAGTGAATTGTCTAGGGTCGCACAGACAATCGAAGCACCCAGGTCACTTAGGGGAGAAACTGACTGGTAGGTTATCCCCTTTCCCTTCTTTTAGTTATCCAGGGAATTAAGCGAATTCAGAGAAAGTGGACCTCGTGAATGACCTAACGGTACCTTTTTCTAGAGTCAGGCAGCCATGACACATGGAAAGGGCAATACTGTTGGGAGAAGGCAGGAACACAGCAGAGAAAAGAGTGCCAGTTAGGGGCAGCAATCTGATATCCCTGAGGCCCGACTATAAACAACTGCTTTTCCCCAGCTCCCTATCACTTCTTCCCAAAGTGAGAGCTAGATTCCTGGCCAAAGGCTAAACATCAGTCCCACTCACTCCTTTCCCACAAAGCAACATTTCCTAATGCAACATGGTGGTGGACCATCGACCAGCAGAGGGTCGGAAGTCAGGCGCCTCTTTGTTGGATTCCTGCCTTCCATTTCCCAGCTTTTTGAATCTCTGAGCCACGCTTCTTCATCTGAAAAATGGTACAATGGTGATGATGATAATAACTAGCAACCATAAAATAGGCACTGTGCTAACTGCTTTACATGCATTATTCATTTAATCTTCAGAAAAAATGTCAGGGCAGTGTTAATTATTGTTAGAAGTAATAATAATACTTCCTCCTTTACAGATGAAGAATTGCCATTCTGAGAGGAGTTAGTTAACTTACCCAAGGTCTAACCGCCCTGCCTGTGGCTATAAGACCTGTCTAAACAGGGTACTGGGGACTTCCCTGGTGGCGCAGTGGTTAAGAGTCTGCCTGCCAATGCAGGGAACATGGGTTCGAGCCCTGGTCCGGGAAGATCCCACATGCCACAGAGCAGCTAAGCCCGCGAGCCACAAGTACTGAGCCTGCGTGCCACAACTACTGAAGCCCACGCGCCTAGAGCCCATGCTCCGCAACAAGAGAAGCCACCGCAATGAGAAGCCTGCGCACCGCAGTGAAGAGTAGCCCCCGCTCACCGCAACTAGAGAAAGCCCGCGCGCAGCAACAAAGACCCAACGCAGCCAAAAATTCATTAATAAACGGTATTGATTTGTATGCCCACCAGTGAATGTTACTGTCATTATTTTTGATGCTGTTGCTTTTGATGGTGATACTGTTTTTGTTGCTTTTCTCTCTCCCTAGATGCTGGGAGTTCTGAGGTCTATCAAGCACAAATCATTAGCACAAATCACTGGCAAGTCTAAACCAAGGCCTTGGGGACATTTTTTGAGCACCAGATAACAAAACTAATATACCTTTTAGATGTTTCACTGTTAAAATATACCTGTTGAGTATGAATGAGAGATCAAGAAATAAGGAATGGGATTCATTCAGTACAAGTATTTCGACTTCTTACCAAAAAGGGTCCCTTGGACTTCCCTGGTGGCACAGTGGTTGAGAGTCTGCCTGCCGATGCAGGGGACACGGGTTCGTGCCCCGGTCCGGGAAGATCCCACATGCCGCGGAGTGGCTAGGCCCATGAGCCATGGCCGCTGAGCCTGTGCGTCCGGAGCCTGTGCTCCGCAACGGGAGAGGCCACAACAGTGAGAGGCCCGCGTACCGCAAAAAAAAAAGAAAAAAAAAGAAAAAAAAGTGTCCCTCAACGCCTTTGTTTTTTAACAGTTCAGAATGACAAAATGTAAGGTACATTGTCCTTACATGTTTCACTTAGATTTACTAAGTTAAAATTATGTATCATATGTCGACTATCCAAACTGTACTTTTGCTCCATTCTTACCTTTTAATTCACCAGGTATTGTCATGAAATAACTATGATAAATGTTTAAACCTCTGTCACGCCAAGATGCCCATCAGATAAAACACAGCAAGCATTTAGCACACACCTGGAGAATTCTCTAAGTAAAATAGCATTATTACTGCATGTCATCACTTCCTTCCTATCGCCAACGAATATCCCCACATCTGAAAGGGTCATCTTCAAGCTACACATATATTTATAATAGTGTGTTCACTGTCTTCCTTCCTCTGTTGCATTGTCTGTGACCTTGACCATTTCGAGACTGATAAAATGGGGCCATCAACATATGTTTATGAAGCTCTAGACATCTTGTGAGAGATTTCGTAGTTATTGAAAGCAATAAAGAGTGATAAGGACAGTTCTATACTATAATACTACCTGTCAAGAGAAGAATGTCACCCTTCCCGTAAAGGACCCAGAGGCATAATTAGGAGGTAGAAAAGGGAATGCTTTTGTAGGCACAGTAATGAGAAGCTGGGGTAAAACACAGCAGCAATGGAAAGTGCCTTCTCTCCAGCATGCCAGATTGGCATCCGTCAGTCCACATCCAAAGGGTCCAGGTAACAGTGATGATTCCATGTCCAAAATGTGGAGCACCAAAGAATGCCCAGGTTAGCAGCCCTCCTGAAGAAGGCTCAGCAGGACTTCCTGCGAAGAAATCTGACTTTTCCTAATATCATCAATATGAAAACTAAAATAATGAATCCTCCAGTGCACCTACTAAGAACGTTAAAAGAATTTAAGCTTCATAGTTCCTGAATACTCATACCCATAAACAAAAATCCATATACTCCACAGGGCTATAAATAAGTCTCGCCTGAAGGTCTCCTTCCCATTCACATGCTTCTTCATAAAATCTGGTAGAATCTCCTCCCCTTTATCCTAAACTTTATCCTTGTCATTCCTGTCTGTCAGGAACAGGAGGTAAAGAAAGACACAAAAAACTGGGCTCCAGCTGCCTGCTCAGTTAACTGGCCCCTGAAAGTTGGCTTTCCTAGGACCAAAGAAAAGGTGTGCCTCTAACTCAACATTAAGTCTGCGTGGCAACTCAGGGCCCTGTCTGTAAAATGAGGGAGTTTAGTGCAACCCCAGCCATCCTTCTAGCTTAAACATTTTATGATTCTGGGATGCATGGGGTGCACGAGAGGAGTCTCAGCAGCAACCTCCCATGGCCTCTATCCTGGTCCTTCTCACGGTGGTGTGGAGGCTGGGCCGCAAAGGCTGGGGGGCAGGGAGCTGGACACCACTCCCTCCTCTCAAAAGATGGAGGAGCTTTTTCCCAAGTGACTTTCTTCACCTCACAGAAAAATTATATCTTCTTCACTTTTATTATCAGTATCACTCACCTGCCAGTACCAACACCTGTCCCCACTCCCCGACTTCTCAGATTCGTGACCTCTCTGGGCCTCAGTTTCCTCATCTATAAAAAGAGGGTAGTCATGGTATCTATTGCTATTGTAAGGATTAAGTTGGTTAACATAGGGACACACTAGAACATAGTAAGTACCAGGTAATTGCTATCGTTTGTACTGTTACTGGTGGCGGTAGTAGAAGTAGTAGTAGTATTCTCTGTCACCAACCCAAAGGATTCCAACACTGTTATCTTTCCCTCACTTATATTGAGTTTAGGGTGAATAGTTCAGACCCCCACTTTAAGAGTGTGTAGACTTAGGACAAAGCCAGTGCCCTGGAGACTTTACCGGAAGGTTTCCATTTTCTGTTGACAGGAGGCACTGTGTATTGAAAGTGTCCTTGCCACCTCTACAGTATTAATAACTACCAAATGGTACTAGGGAATCATAAGCATGTCAGTGATTTGATTCCATGGGTTTACATCATGATTCAAAGAGTCAAGGTCACAAACACACAGGATAAAGGAAGACGGCAGCTCCAGAATACCAAGCCCACATTTTTCTTCAACTTTTCTGCAATGTGTTAAGGCTTTTTAGCACTTTAGAGTCCTATATAGTGCCTGTGTTTGATGGAGTAATTCTTCCCTAAGAATATTTTGTATTTTGAGTAACATCCCGGTTTATGGGTTGAATCAGCGCAATAACAGCAAACGGCAGAAAAATAATGGGCTAAAATTATTCCCAAACCCAAACCTCTTCTCTCAGAATGAGGTCTAGAGGTACGGCAAGTAGGAACTGGACCACTGCTGCCTCTTCTACCCCCAGTAGCTAGTAACACTCAAAGGCTGTGGTTTTTAAATTATATTTTAACTAAGGTTTGAAAAAAAAAAGATAATAGATCCAATCATTTAAATTCTTTTTTGCCAATCCAATATTTGAAATTTTTATAAGCTCTAAAATAATATGTTCCCATCACTGAAGGTTTTCTTCTATGGGATCCTATAATTTCAACACCTATCATGAACTAATTTATCCTTGTTCGTCTTAAATCTAGAGGGACATCCTGGCACCAGCCAAAGTAGATGTGGTCAGAATCACTGATATAGACTGATTTACTTAACTTAATTGTACACATTCTTCATGGGGTGGGGGAAGATGTGTTCAGAAATGAGTGACTAAAAAATATAATTGTCTCAAAAAGTGAATATAATTTGGTGTGGATGGAGTAGAGTGATCAGAAGACAAAGTCTTTCTTGGAGATCCAGAGGCAATTCTCTTCTCAACCCATCATCCCATTGGAAGGGTCCAGACAACTGCCTGTGGGTGGTGAGGGAGGATCGGGTCCTACCACTGCCTCAAATCGGCACCCACAAAACCCAGAGGACTGTACAATCGGGTCTTCACTCAAGTCCAGGTGATGTAATGCATCTCATACAGTGATGTTATCCACGCTGTACAACATTCAAAGTGTGGTGAGGGGTTGAGGTTGGCATCCCTAGACTAGGTAACTCCTTCCTGGGTACTGACTATGGGAATGGGTCTCAATCCCTTTTTGGGGAGCCCCATATGGCCACCCCATCAGTGGTTGATGAGTAACTCCCTCTTGCCAATCTTCCATACATCCTCTCCCTCACTCCTGTAGTTCTCCTCTCTCTGGAGGTTCCAGTCCTCTGGTCTCCTGGCTTCTGAGTGGGTTTTCAGTTATTCTCATTATCTACTCCACATGGTTCTACTGTGAGATGGGGAAGATTCAGATGTCTATGGGTGGAGGCAGTCCCTGACTTCCCCTCTTGCAGTCCCCTCTTCCCCTCTTGGGGGAAGAGTCCCTGACAATGATCTGGTCTCTGGGTGAGACCACATTACATTGCAAAGGTTAATCTCCTGCTAGTATAATTTTCCTCCCTTATTCAGCTAAAAAAGCATAGTCCTCCTTCCTAGATTTCAGTTGTATTTCCTAAAGCTGCCTTCCACTACCATACTACCCTAGATATAGTAGGTGCCCCAACCATCTCTATCACATTAAGTCAATTTATTTTATTCTTGGCACTCAAGATTAGGTAAAAACTTATTTGAACTCTCTTACATATGAATTGCCTCTCTCTCCATCTTCCCCCTGCCCCCAAACCCACTAGAATGTAAGCTCCATGGGAACAAGGGCATCACCCCTCTCAGGATATTTACTACTTTATACTCAATTCCTATCAAGGTGCGTGGCACAAGGTAGTAAGTTTAGGATCTGCCTTTCCGGTTGTTGGTTAGTTTTATCACATGGGCACTTCAATTACAACTTGGAAAAAACTGAATTCAGGAAAGATGTTCCCAGAAAACCTCCTCTTCCTCCTTTCTACCATTTGCTCCAGCTGAAGAATTCAGTCATCCTGAAATCAACCTTCTTCTCCTTTCTCCAACTCCCACATTCCTTTCTTCTTGCACCATTTTCCTCCTTCTTACCCTCCACCCAGCTCACCTGCTCCACTCCCTTGCCACATCTACTTGGCTCCCACCTTGGGCCAATTCTTCATCCTCAATCATCCCTCCTTCCCATGTGTAAGTGTTACCACTGCTGTGAAGCTCTTTCCTTCCCACCACAGTTATTGGCTGCCACCTCTGAGCATCACACCACTGTGTCCCTTGATTCACTCAGTGCTTTTTAGGTCCTTTTAGGGTCTCACACTTTCTCAAGAATCTGATCAAAGTCATGGGTCCAAGAAAATCCATATACACTCAAAACGTGACAAAAAATGTCAGGACCCTTTATTTTAAACGTTTTACTGCAATATACATCGTGATTATTTTGTTATAAGTATTTATTCACAGGGAACACACCTGTCTCCCTCACTTGAATGTAAGCAGTTCTAGGGCAAGTTTGTATGTTTTATCTTTTTCCTTTAATCTCTTTGTGTGTAGCACTGTGCTTCGTATGTACTAGATACTGAAAAATGTTAATGAGCAGACTATCTAGGGTGATATTTAGGTTATTTTATTTAGATATTTAGATATTTAGGTTAATACAATGTCTTCTAAATATCAGTCACATGAGTAGCACCTTCACAGTGCTTGCCATATCAGCTACAACTTGTCCTATTGTTTACTTACTTACCATTTAGGGTAGATTGCTTGCAAAATTATTGCCGAAGATCCCTTCCACCTCTGAACACAAGTGCCACTAACCTCCCCCAAAAGATGCAAAGTCTATTTCTCTTCCTTTGAATCTAGACTTGTCCTGTCACTTGCTTTGACCAATAAAATGGGGCAGGAGGGATGCTTTGTGACTTCCAGATCTAGGCCTTAAAAGACTCTTCAGCTTTTTTTCTTTTTTCACTGTCTTTGGATCATGAACAATATAAAAAAGCCCAGGGCAGACTACAGAATGATGAGATATCACACAGAAAGAGAGGGGCTCAGCCAGCTGCAGCCATTCTGGTCATTCCAGCTGGGCTGCCAGAAACATGAGTGAAGCCATCTTGGACCTTCCGGTCCCAGTCGAGCTCTCAAGCCACAAGAATGATCCCAGCAGACATCATGTGGAAAAGAATTGCACAGCTGAGCCCAGCCAATCCATAGAATCCTAATAAGTCACTGTTTCTTTAAGCCACTAGGTTTTGGGGTAGTTTGTTAACACAGAAATAGATAACAGATACCTGCTTTTCTTTAAATCATCTCTGTTTGTTTTACCTCTTTTGTTAAAATAAAATTTTTGTTACTTCTATAAATAGAAAATTACACTTTTCATAAGACTAAACATGATGAAAGAAAAACAAAGCAATATTGTTCACTTCTATCCAGATACTGCTGCCTACGGAAGCCTCTATATTAGTTCCAAATGTCAGAGAGGTATTAAAGATACACCTGAAGTAAACTAGAACTCTCTCCTTGGTGTAAGCTAGACTGAAAGAAGATATAGTGAAAGTAACATGGTCATTCAGAAATGTGATATTATGTAGTGCTTTATCACCAAAAATCATTGTCATGCTGCTATAGATAATAAGTAATAATGCAGGCAGTAAACATCTACAGCAAACATTGTGAGGAAGTTACTCGAATGGTTGACATTTGGAAGATGCAGTATTAACCTAACACCTAAACATTGAGATGAGCCACAGACAGCCCACATTTTTAGTGCCTTCTATACAACAGTACAATGCTAAACAGAGAGGGATTTGAATAAAAGATAAAACTTAAAGCAATCATGCCCTAGAAATGCTTATATTCTAGTAGAGAAGACAGGTATGTAAATAAATAGTTATAACACATTAACCATGGTAAACGTAACTGGATTCGATTTAAACTCGAAAGCCCATGGACTCAAACTCCAAATCCCTGACATTTTGTGTAAGAGCTTGAGGGTAGATGGCTATTTCCGGGCCCATAACTTTCATCAGCTTCTCAAAGGAGTCCAGTGGGACACATTCCATAATTTAGGACACACTGGATTAGATAATGGTTCGATTGTTGCTACCTCAAGACTTTTCCAGATTGCCTGGACACTTATTTTTAGTCGGTAATTCTGAAATCCAAACTCTTACCTTCTCTTTCCTCCTCGTGGTTTTATACCTTTCTCACATAGATATACAAAAGCTCTCTTAAATTCTCTGATCACCAGACTTCCCTGAAGATCTCTACTACAATGTAAGTTCTTTG
Organism: Mesoplodon mirus; assembly: GCF_964341445.2. NCBI lineage: Eukaryota > Metazoa > Chordata > Mammalia > Artiodactyla > Ziphiidae > Mesoplodon > Mesoplodon mirus. The sequence goes on along the minus strand of NC_138987.1, from coordinate 53,348,439 downwards.
AAGCTAGAGACATGTCATATAACTTCCTGCCTTCCATTATCAATAAACATCTGTTAAATGAAGAACACACCTCCTAGAACTCCTGCAGGGGGGTTCTCCTGCTGTCTAGGACTGATTTTGAAACGTGTTTTCTATTGCTCAGATGCTGAATGCTGAATGGGTATTGAATCTGAAATGTGTGCCAAATAAAATATTGGGGGGAAAAAAAGCACCAAGTTCTTCCTGCAATGTGTTCTATGTGTATATTCATCAATGTCTGCCAGGACGGGCATTTTCTGTCTGTGCCTGCTTAGGTCAATGTTGAATATTTTAAATGGTTTGGGGACCGAGTTTACTGACATACTGCATAAAGCAGCATTGCAATGTCCTTCACACACGGGGCCAAGGGGCCTCTCCCAGGCATGAAAGTGCTGCTGTTAATATTTATGCTTTCCTCACTGTTTCTTCTTTTATCCTATTCCTCCGACATAGCGATTTTGCTTCTCTCCGGAACTTAAATTCAGTGAAAAATAGAGACCTCTAAAATATTAGTACTTTCATCAGAATTAAAAAAAAATTTTTCTGTAGCCGTATTGTGAAGCAAGGGAGCTGAAGTCTCCTCTGTTCAAAGTTCTTGAAGGTTTGACCTTTAAATTTCTTCTAAAATAGTTTTTGCATGAAAACCCAAGAAAGGGAGGATTGTGGTTTGTACCTTGGCATGGAATTTTATACAAGCGGGACGGAAACAGAGAGGTGGTGTTGAAGCCGTCTGCAGGACTTGCTGGCACTGATTTGGGGCAGGAGTGGCCCAGTGTCCAAACAAGCACATAATTCATATGACTAATTCTAGCTTTTGCCTAATCCTCTGCCCTACCCCCATAAAACGATCAACATATATGGAAATCTTAGCAAAGCCATCATTTCATTCCCTAGAAATGATGGATTCTCCTCATACCCGTGCCTGAACTTTTCCACAAAAGAAGGGGACCTTCGGGGCAAGAAGTTGCAAAGGGCAACAAATCAAAGTGAGCACCCCTGCAAACCCTTCTGTGAGGGGAGAGAACTAAATATCTTTCATTCCAAGACATTTTCTGGGGGTGTGCTTCTGAGCCATAGGAGCACTGGTGTATGGCTCTGAAAATATTTTATTTATGTATATAATTATATAGGCATATGCATATATACACATATACACAAAAACTCTAAACTTTACCATTTTTTCTAAATACTTTTTAACCTAAACTTTCATTTTTAAGGACTAAGTATTGTCTAAATACACTCCTTAGTTACATGTGTCCTATTCCAGTACTTGAAACTCCCTTTTCATTCCTCTATAGCTCTGAACCTTTTAAATTACACCTCATTATAATTAGGAGTTTGAACAAACTAGCCATGACATGACACACTTACAGAGATGAACACATGTGTGTATTAATATGTGTAATAGAAAACACCTGCCGCTTGTAATGTACAGTTCACCTGATACAAAATAGCAGATTTTGAGGAGAATGCATCATAAATAGAGTAAGTGCCAGAGGCAAGCTGAAGCCCTACCTCCAGGGACCCACAAAATGATAGCAACGACGGCCCTTGGAAGAGCAGGAGAGTTGTTTTCATGCTCAACCCTCGCCCCTTTTCTCTTAGAGCTTCATCCAGAAGGGAACAAAACAGATGTGTATGCGTGTGTGTGTTCTCCTGAGTTGAGGTAGAAAGTTCTAGAAGTAGATGTTAGGTGTCTGAGATGCCAACAAAGCAGCTGAATAAAGCAGGGTCCATAAGGAGAGGGTTAAACCAGAGGTCCTGGAATGTTTCCCTCCAAGTTCAAAAGTCTACTCTTCTCTGATTAGGGGCAATTGAATGAGCATAAAAACCTGCTTCTCGGGGCTTCCCTGGTGGCGCAGTGGTTGAGAGTCCGCCTGCCGATGCAGGGGACATGGGTTCGTGCCCTGGTCCGGGAAGATCCCACATGCCGTGGAGCGGCTGGGCCCGTGAGCCATGGCCACTGAGCCTGCACGTCCGGAGCCTGTGCTCTGCAACAGGAGAGGCCACAACAGTGAGAGGCCCGTGTACCGCAAAACAAAAACAAAAACAAAAAACCCTGCTTCTCCCCAGATCTAAAGAGCAAAAGGAAAAAGTGGAGTGTTTACTGAAAGGTGGTGGGAGGATGAACAGGTAGGGAGGTGCCGTCCAAGCCCAGTCCCTCAGAAGCTGTGGACAGAGGGGGAGGCTCCGGGGTGCTTTGAGCCTCCACTCAGTGGATGGGACAGCGAGGCCATCCGTCCCCTGAGCACAGCTGGAGCTCCCCTCCACCTGGTGAAGACAGCCTGTGCACCTGGATGGACTGTGCACTCACACAAACACCCCTGGGGTGGGCTCCAGTGCAGACAACAGCAGGAGAAAGACATGGAATCTGAGTCTTTGGAAGTAAAACCTCCATTCCCTGTCTCCTCCATCCACGCTGATAATGGTGTGGAAGAACCCAGAAACAGTCAAAATGTCTGGGTCGGTTCTCTGCTCTACCGTTTACTTGCATATGACCTTATGTAAGTGACTAAACTGGTCCCAGCCCAAGTCTTTTTTTTTTATTCTTTTCTATTATGGTTTATTACAGGATATTGAATATAGTTTCCTGTGCTATACAGTAGGACCTTGTTGTTTATCCATTCTATATATAATAGTTTGCATCTGCTAATCCCAAACTCCCAATTCAACCCTCCCCCACCCTCACTTCCCCTTGGCAACCACGTCTGCTCTCTATGTCTGTCTGTTTCTGTTTCATAGATACGTTCATTTGTGTCATATTTTAGATTCCACATATAAGTGATATCATAGGGTATTTGTCTTTTCTCTTTCCTCAGAGAGAAGATGCGGTACATATATACAATGGAATATGTCAACACTTCATTTAGTATATAGTCTCTAGGTCCATCCATGTTGCTGCAAGTGCCATTATTTTATTCTTTTTTACGGCCGAGTAAAATTCCATTGTATATATGTACCACATATCCTCTATCCATTCATTTGTTGATGGGCACTTGGGTTGCTTCCACGTCTTGGCTATTGTAAATAGTGTTGTTATGAACATAGGGGTGCATGAATCTTTTCAAATTATAGTTTTGTCCAGATATATGCCCCGGAGTGGGATTGCTGGATCCTATGTGAGCCCATGCAACATGGACATAAGTGTAGTGTTTACCAAAACAAAGTGGTGAGGATGAGCCCAGGCCAGGGAACAGCTCCTGTACTTGTGTGCCTGTGAGGGAGGGGCAAAAGGGTGGTCCTTAATGGACTGCACTAGTGCACAGGGGACAGAGAACAGCAAACGGCACCTCTGTCAAATATCTCATCTGCCGGCCAGAGTCCAGCTGAGCCACACTGAGTGGACATCTGGGCCTCCACCCGCACAGGGGCCTCTGTGCCACAGCCCTGCCTCCCTCCTGCAGCTATGACTGACCGCTTCCTGCCTCTGCCGCTTGTGCACTGGAGCCCAGCCCCTCTCACCTCCTCCAAGATAGTGCTCCGAACTGTCCACTGGCTCTTGCATCACTGAGCTGTTATTCTCTACTGGATCATTCCCAGCACACAAACGTGCTGCCATAATTTCTCCCACTTAAAAAATTTTTTAAACTTTCCTGGTCCGACATCCTCCTCCAGCTACCACCCTATCTCTCTTCCTTTTGAGAGTAAAACTCCTCTAAAGAGGACCCTAGAGCCTGCCTCCTGTCCACCTCCTCCCATTCCTTCTGGAATCCATTCCAAACAGCTCTCAGCCTCATTACTTCATCAAAATAGTTCCTGTTGAAGTCACCAATGACTTCCACGTTGCTATCCCCAAGGTCAGCTCCCAGCCCTCCTCTTGCCCACTCTGTCAGCCATACCTGACACACTGGATCCCTCCCTCTTTCTGAAAACTCTTGGTTCACTCAGTTTCTGGGACTTCATTCTGCTCAGAATCCTAGAATGGTATTCCAACCCACTTGGAATAAAAGCCAGAAGCCTTAGAATGGCTTTAAAGGCCGTTTTTGAGTCCTGGAAATGCTCTTCTTCTAGATAACCACAGAACTTCTTCCCTCAATTCCATCAGTTCAAACGTTAGCTTATCAGCCTGGGGGTCTCTCCCTGGCACCCTAGGTCAAATAACTGCCTCCCTAACGCCTTCATTCCCTTACCAGAAGATTAATTAATATTACAATTGCCTTTGTAAGATATATTGTATAAATTATACAATTCCAGGTTTACTTATTTTATATAAATTGGTTTTGCCCACTGCCCTATCCCCAGCACCTACAACACTGTCTGCCCATAGTAGGGATCTGGGTATTTATAAAATGATTGAGTGAAGGAATTCTAAGCCCTGGAAACTAGACAGAGGCTGTGCACATAGCCAGCCTTCAGTATTTAGCGAGAGAGGGAAAGTTGTCAGAATAGAAGTGGACATAACTAGGGATGTTCTGTACACCCTACTTATATTGGGCTGGATGGAGCTCTCCCTGTCCAAGGGCGAGACAGGACAAAAGCAACCTGATGCCTTTGAAAAGATTCTACCGTACCAGGGAAAATCTTGATGTCCTGTTTGGTGTCCTAAATAGAGGTGTATGAAAACACAATCTCCATGAAATCAGAGGACGGACATTCAAGAATGAATAGGCTATGATGAAAGGAGAAAAGAGAATGAAGCCACTGGAATAAGAAGAAAACATGCAAGGAAATTCAAAATGCCGTATCAGAATGAAAGTCTTCCTTTGAAGCAATAATGATTCTAATTGGTCCTGCAGAAAATCACCTGTAGTGTGGATGGATAGCTTGAGTAGCTCTTCTGAAATATAGCACAAAGGTGGGAAAAAAATGCATAAACAAGAAGAAAAGACATTTTCCAATATATTAACAATGTTAGGATCTTCAGTGATTTTTTCTCACTTCTATATACTTTTTCCTATTCCTAAATTTTCCATAACTTATGTGTAGAATTATAATAATATCGAAAAAAGGGAAAGGGAAAAAATTAAATACATATATCTTAAATTATTTTTTCACAGTCTTTGGGTTTTTTGAAAGAGCAGGAAATTATTCCCTAGCTGACTGTGCCCATGCAGCCTAGTAATGCAATTCTTTCCCCCTGGCACTCAACTACCTAATTCAGAAGAGACCATGAAATTCATTCTAGTAGTAATTACTGTAGGATTTGGCTTTTTTAATATGACTAATCTCAGGAAGGTTCCAAAACTTTGGGTAAGATTAGGAGCACTGAGAAATCATGAAACTGGGAACACCTTATTTCATAATCCTCTGCCTGTCACGGTGATGGGTACACAACCATTTTGTTTAAATGCCTGTTAGGATGGAGAGTGCCAATTCCACTTAAACGTACACATTCTGAGTAAGGGGTGAAAAAATGTTCTTGGGCTGCTGGGCCTAAGTGAATGTTAGAGCTTTGATGGAAACTCTGCCTTGCTATCCTACAGCCCTAATGTGGTGGTCTTGGCTGCTTCTGGCATGCTTCCAAGACTGCAGTTAGGCCTTTAAAACGTCCATTGGTTCTGCCACTATGTAGTGCTGTTTCTTTCCCTTCTTCCCCAAACTTGCAAGCTCATTTCTTCTTAAATGCACCATGAGATGATGCATGAACACATTTTATTTCCTCAATGGAAATGAGGATGCTGTACAGCTGTTAGACTTGAAATCACCAGGTGGTACTTGGAAGCAGGAAGTAAGATGCTGTTGCCAGGGTAACCACACATTCTTCCAGTGATGGGAAGAGCTGCCATGTTTTCTATGCTCTTAGGGATATGTGCTATAAAAGGATTGGCTTAGTGCATATGAATATTTACTATTTTAAAAGAACATGCATTTCTTCATAAACCAGAAGAATATTTTTTCATATGCCTGAAAAAGAGATTTTATCTTTTCAGGGCATTAGGTCTCATCTTTCTTTGCCAATAGAATTGTAAGGATCCAGTAATAACTTGTATTTTATGTTACCCATAACATACTTGTGCATCTCATTTTATACATTAGATGGATTCATTTTAAGTATGAAATTAGAGCTTAGTATTCATACCTCTGTGAATTCTATAAGAAAATATATTTACAGAATGTATTCAATTCATCAGTTATGAAAATCATTATTTCCATTCACAGTAGAATCTCAGAGATATAGAGGCTAATCCTCTGAGCTCCTCAAACTTGCACTGGAGTTGACAGACCTGTAGGGCAGTTTGGGACCACCCAGGCAAGGAAGAAGCAGTCCCACAACACACAGAACAAACCAAAAAGAAACCAATAACACAAATTTCCCTCCTTCCTTCCTTCCTCCCTCCCTCCCTTCCTTCCCTCCTTTGAGTTCTGTGTACTGAGCTCCCACTTCATACTAGGACTGTGGCAGGTGCTGTGAGACTTTCTCTAGGGATTAAACCCAGCAGTGGAGGTATGGGTAGTATGTTAGGTTCATCTTCAACTGTACTAGATTTTGTCAAATTGTTTTCTAAAGTGGTAGTGCCAGTGAAATTCTCCCATGAGCAATGCATAAGATTTCTCTTTGTTCTACATCCTCACAAACACTTGGTCTCTGGTGGATGTAAAATCCTACCTTCTGACAGTTTTCATATTGCATTGCCCTGATTGCTATGCTCTCATGATTACTGGCTGTGTGAGATTTCTTTTCTGTGCACTGCCTGGTCGTATCATTTCCCGATTTTTCTATTGGGTTGTCTTCTTAGCGATCTATAGAGATTATTTATATATTCTGGGCATGAATTTTTTTTTTTCTTTTTTTTGTGGTACGTGGGCCTCTCACTGCTGTGGCCTCTCCTGTTGCAGAGCACAGGCTCCGGACGCGCAGGCTCAGCGGCCATGGTTCACGGGCCCAGCCACTCCGCAGCACGTGGGATCTTCCCGGACCGGAGCACGAACCCATGTCCCCTGCATCGGCAGGTGGACTCTCAACCACTGCGCCACCAGGGAAGCCCATGAATTTTTTTATATGTTTAAATCTCTTTCGTACTTGCACACTTGTCTTTCACTTGTTTGTGTCTTTTCATCACAGAAGTATCTAATTTTAACATAGTCAAGTTTATTTATCCATATTTTTCTTTGTATATTGTTTAAGAAATCCCTACCTATACCAAGTTCATAAAATATTTTCTTTTACATGTTTAAATATATGATTTTCATATTTAAGCCTTTAATCTATAATTGATTTTCATGCATAGTACGATATAGGAATCTAATGTTACTTTTTTTCCTGTTATAATAAAATCCATTATTAAGCCATCAAACTTTTCCCCAGAATGACCTCTCATATATATCAAGTTTTCATATATGTGTAGATCAGGTTCTAAACTTTCCATTCTGTGTCATCAGCATATATATCTAAGTCTTTGCTATTACTATTCTGCCTTGATTACTACAGCTTCATGATAAGTTTTCATATCTATTAAAGTAAAATTCTGCACTTCTTTGAAAGTAAAATTCTATTCTTCTTCAAAATTATCTGAACTATTTTTTGGCTCTTTGCTCTTGTATGTAAAATTTAGAATAATTTGTTGAACTGCTACTGTCATCATGAGTATTTTATGTTATGGATTGCACAGCTGATTTTTACATACAAAGGTTAAATAGATATATACAATCTGATAAGTGGGAGCTCCACTACTAAGTAAGTTAAATATACAAATTTGAAAAGTGCCATATTCCCAAATCATATCAAAAAATGATTGCTGTGCGACTTTGGTTGATTATGGATATTGACAGACATTGGGTCTTCCGTGGCTAAGAGCCTTGGCCATCTCACTCTGCTTTGTATAATGCTACCATCAGCAATCAGTGGCCAATAATTCTTTCTCCTCCTGATTAGCGTCAGTAGCTGGTAGAAGTCTCTACAGTTCATGATGACACAGGAAGAGGTCCCAGCACTGGCTCACTGGCCGGTGTGCGAGGTGAGACTGGAATATGTCCCACCTCATCCACACTGCTCCCCGGCACCTCCAAGCTGCTTGCCCCTCAGAGTCCTCAACATTAATCACACTTCTGGGATAGGATTTAAATTAGTCTGTACATCTTTGGAAACTTCAGGCTTGTCACTGGCTCCATAGCAAATGTAGGAATCTTGCAGAGCTAGGAGAATGTTATGTGTATCTTCACATTCCTATCACGTGTTTAATGCCTAGTGGCACTCAGAAATACCTTTATTAAATTGCAATAAACTAGAGCCACGATAGCTATCTCTGTCTTCATCAAGTGCTGGCCATGAACTCTGAGCACATTTTATACATCAAGCGTAGTGCTAGATACTTTGTACATATTGTTTCAGATGATCCTTACAGCAATCTTGCAAAGTAGGTAATATAATCCTAAATTTACAGGTGAGGAGGCTGAAGATCAGAGAAGTTATTGCCTAAGGAAAGTGTAATAACTAGCAGTGAAGATTCAAACTCAGATCTTTTCAGATTCCAAAGTCCTTGCTCCTTCCTACACCACTTCAGATCACGTCAAAACCGTCAAGTTTAAAACAATAAAACAATAAACATAATGTGACTATTTACGCTTAGGGATACTTATTTACAAATTGCCATTTGCCCATATGATAAACAATTCAATCACTTACTTAAAATGCATTAAACGCCTATAATATGCTAGGCACTGGCAGTCCTTAAAAGCAGCTGAGAATTAACCTGAGTGTCAACACACCCTGAAAATAGTTAGAAAATGTCAAATTAGCTGGGGCATATAATATGCAAAACAAAACAAAAATTCAAGGTTCTCTGACTGATTACTTGGAAAGGCTACAGATATACTAACTACTATAAATTTTGCCCCAGAGTTGTTTATTGTCCTTTTGTCTAGTCTGAGTTGAAAACCCCAAGAATTTTAAATCATTCCAAAAGATTCTCTAAATAAATTGGGACAAATTCACAGGCCAGATACCAAGGTAGATATTTCCCACCACATGAACTATGCTGCACATAATTTAAGCAAGCAAAAGATGTTTTTAAATTGTAATACTGGTTAATGGAAAATATGGGAACAAATCTCTTTTTTTAATCAATAAAAGGTAAAGAGCCTGGTTCTCTCCCTATATCCTTTGGGTAGCATAGTACAGTTTGTAAAAATGGAGGAAATCATTATAGCCATCTCGAAAGCTCAGGTTGATTAAATGTGATAATGCATTGAAAAGTACTTTTGAAACTCTGTGTTGAGTGCATGTTATGTATTACTAGATAGAAGTTTGATAATAGAAACAATTGTCTCTAGAGTTATGTTTATACTACAAGTGAGAGAAAAAGCAGAGTTCTGACTCATTTCAGAATGGAAAAAAACATAGGGCAAGAGATGGGAATGGAATTGAAACGTTTCTAAATGAAAAAGGGATAAGAATAGAACCAATAGAAGTTATTTCAAGTTTCCCTAAGAATGAGAGTAAATATATTTGGAACAATAAAACTGTGAAGTGCCTTTTTACAGGTGGCACTCTCTTTGACAGGATAGTAAAGATATTACCTGATTCCCAAGTTCAGAACCACTGAAACTCTCAATAGAAGAATCTGTGGAGGTAATGTCAAAGAGTCAAGACTTTCCGCTATGTTTGGTTGAAGTTCAAACTTTAATGTGGTTTTAATCTATTGCATGTCCACTGAGGAATTTAACTGAGGATAATACTGAAAAGAAATACTGGCTGAGAAACAAGAGAGGCCAAAACCCACAAATCTTGTGAGGCCACTCCTAACATGATTTTATGTCAATAGACTGACTGGTTTTTAGCCAGGGCCTTTTCCAAGTACTCAGTCTTTCAGCTTGTAAATCATTGGAAATAGAATAAAATGCATCATCTTAAACTGTAAGTGCATGTAGATTAAAAAAGACCAATGACATTGCAGAAATATGATTTCTGGCTAAAAGGGTCTAATATTCTGGTGCCTTTCTCCTCATTTTTAGATGTGTATAAGGTTTGGCAGGACCTTAGCCCTAAATTAAGTGCCTTAATAAAACCTCTGATAGAAAACAGTCTTGGACTGTCAGCAGGATGCTTGTGGATTATCTTAAGTAGTAATTAGCAGCTGCCCAATGGATTCAATGACAAAAAGCACTCAACCATCTTTTCCCCAACTCCAAATATTTAAGTAGACTAAGACTGAACAAAATGAACAGCACTTCTGCTGAGCTGAAGCATAGGAGGTAATACTCAAACACCTGCTTTCAAGGCTACCACATTCAGTGTGCAGTTTGGGTACCACACCAAATCCTGGGTGGAGGGGTGGGGGCTGAAATCCAGCCTGTATTACACTTTTCAAGCCCTGCACCCTGGGATGGGACTGCATCAGCCAGGAAGAAGAGGAGCCTTCTTCAAATCAAAAGCCCGTGAGTCTGAAGGGCTGCAAGGCTAGCTGTCACAAAACTGTCATAAAGACTAGTGGACCCTACCTGGCTGACTCAGTAGTGAGTCCCTAAATGACTTAGGGAAAACCGTGACTTTTCCATTTCCTCCAGAGTAAGCCTTTCACATTATCAAACTACAACTGCTTGACAATCCACACACTGACTACAGCCCATCTCCCACTGAAGGGTACCACCGAGGGTCCTTATCTCCAATGGGAAATAATATAAACAAATCAGTATGTAGCAAGGCCCCCGCCTGGGGCTTTAAGCAATGGCATTCATACTCTCCTATACTTTTCTCACCATCTTGTTCTCCAACTTTAGCCCCAGTTGGATAGAAGCACCTAGAAGATGTTTCACAAGAGGGGATAAATCCCAAGGATCATTTTTCTTTTAACTTGAACTAGTGATATACTGCTTAAACTGCCATTTGATATTAGCATCTCTGACATGGCAAAGACAAAATTCAAGATTTTTTATTTGTTTATAGTATAATGCTTAATAGGCACTAGGCATGGTTCTAAGTGCTTTCTTTACGAGTACAAACTCATTAAATCCTCACCAGTTATTATTCACACATTTGTGAAAACTGAAGTCCACAGCTAGTAAAAAAGCAGAACCAGAAATCAAGGTAGGCCATCTGGACCCAGAGTCCATGCTCCCGAGATTGCCTTACTGTAGTTGCCACTGTATTTGCAACAAAACAGTCACCTCTGAAGAATATATTTTCCAGTCCTTCCACGCTGTGAATAATGCCCTAGGTTAAAGTCTTTGGCAAATAAATGCTGTGGTCCTTGAAGCCAGATATAATACCTAAATTTAAAAAACATTTTTAAAATATCTTATCAAAAGAGTATATTAGGATGCAATGTTCTCAACTAAAGTAAGCAAAGACCAGCTAAGAGGATTTGCTTCATATTCAACAGAAAACATAATTTCTGCAGAATATCTGAAATATTTTAAAGCAAGATGAAATGCTTGCCCTCAGATCCCCTCTTTCCAGGACCAAGGGATGTAAAAATCCCATATTCTTAATAATCATCTGACTTGTCACAGAAGGCATTCAGCCCCTCTTCTCTTCAATTCTTTGTAAATTTAGGTTACAAAGTTTATGAAGAGAAAAATTTCAAATTGTGTTAAAAAACATAAGGGGTTGGGGAAGGGGTGTCTCTAACCAGGACTTCTCATGAAATTTCAGAATCATAAGCAGCTTGAAGAAGGAAACTAGAATCAGATACATCTTCTCTTAACTTTTCTAAATGAAATTTCCAGGACAAAGGAACTTAGCAATCATAAACCAGTACTCAAAATGAACTTTGGGCTTCCCTGGTGGTCCAGTGGTTAAGACTCTGTGCTTCCACTGCAGGGGATGCGGGTTCCATCCCTGGTCAGGGAACTAAGATACTGAATGCCACACGGCATAGCCAAAAAAAATGAACTTCTAATTGTGATCAAAGATATACGTATGCATGAATACATGCACGTATATGTAAATAGATGTTTTATCCCATTATAATCAGCTAACTTGAAGCATAATGCAAATTAAAGCCAATTTAGAATCAATTTTACAAAGTAACTAGAAATTACTAATTAATTAACTAACTTCTGGTTTTCCAAAATTGAGAAAGTGGATTTTAGCCTGATGGGTTAAAAACATAAGTGCTAGGTACGTGCTGAGAGCACATCTGGAATCACTTTATCTGGAACTGTTGTATAATGAGGTGCTAACATAGCCAACTATGGCTCACCCCCCCACCGAAACAAGTGTGTGTGTCCTGGACTTAACCCCTTTTCAGTAGCAAGTTCAAATTCCAGAACAGCTTGTCCAGGGATCATGTTGGCAGGAATGTGCTTGTCTTGGAAACCTATGGACCAAAATATGCTCATCCTCAAGAAAAGCAGGTCCTGCAGATAACAGGGGCTGGTCAGTCAGTGTTCTCAGATGTCTCAGAACTGCTGGTTCTCACAGATTCTTACCCTCTTCCCAATACCAAGCCCATGTTCTCTTCAGCACTACTTGTAAAACAAAAGGCAATAAGCAAGAAGTGATAAAGAGTCCTAACAAAATATCAACCAGACCAAGATATTTGGGGAGAGGCAATTTTGGGAGGAAAAGGGCAATTTTTCACAATGGCAATGATAAAACCTGTGAATGTACCATAGATATAGATCTACGTACCATAGAATGTACCATAGGTTGTAAATTCACAAGTTTTCTGGTAGAAAGAGATTTATCTAATGGCTGAATAATACGAGTTATTAATTCCCATGACATGACACTCTGAAGTGCATGAGGTCATGGGAGACTTGGGTTCTGCCACCAGCCTTGCTGCTAACCAGCAGTTCAACCAGCAGTAAGTCATCTTCCTGCCTGGTCTCAGCTGTTTCCCTCCATAAAATAAGACTAGGCAGATAATCTCTAAAATCCCTCCCAATTCAGAAGCTATCCTAGATTCAAAGTTTTTTAATGAACCTCAAATACATTTGTGCATGTGTGTGTGTAAATATATGTGTATATAAATGTGTGTGTGCATGTATGTATACATATGTGTGTACATACACACACACACACATGGGGAGAGAGAGAGAAAGAAACCAAACAACCTACTGAGAATTCAAGTAGGCATGAAAATCCAGAAGATCCCCTATATAGTCCAGGAACAATTATTTGGTTGTCATCTCCTCCTCGTGCAGGCCATATGGGTGTTCACCCAGACAGGCCTTGAGTTCTCACCATTTATACCTTTCAGCCTCTCTCACTTCCCTCTCTCTTCTTAACCACCCTGACTCCAGAAGGTGTATAGTATAGGGCAGAAATTTGCAAAACTGTGAAACGATGCCATGCTTCTCCCTAAATTTTTTTATTCTAAGAAATACAGCTATTTTCACTTTAAAAAATGTTATTTATGTTAGCATTTTCTGGGTTCCTTTTTTTAATGAATTAAATGTTTTAATTTCTAATATGGTAAATATCAACAGAATAACCCACCTGAACAAAACTCTTCATGGTCCTCAATAATTTTTGAAAGTGTGTGCGTTTGGGCAGGGGGGAGCAGTTTTAAGACCAGAAAGTTTGAGAACTCCTAGTGTAGTGGTTAAGATCACAAACTCCAGAGCCAGACTGTCTGAGGTCAAGTCCCACTTCTACCACTTAGGATTTGTGTGACATTGAGAACAGTAGCTCAACATCTCTGTGCCTCAATTTCCTCATCTATCAAATGGGGGTAATAATAATAGTGCTTACCTCATTAACTTGTCATGAGGTTTAAATGAGTTGATACATGATGTACGTTATCCATCATTCTCTTTGGTGTCTTTCCCTTCCTCTTCTCCACTCCCCAGTTCATTCTCTTTTATTCTCATTCTCATTCTCTCGCTCGCTCGCTCTCTCTCTCGCTCGCTCGCTCTCTCTCTCTCTCTCGCTCTCCAGCTCTCGCTCTCCCCCCACCGCCATTTTTACTTGTTTGGTTTTGCTTGGTTTGGTTTGATTTGCTCTGCTCTAACTACTGCTGCTTCTGCCCTAGGCCAGCAAGTAGCTGTGACTGGCACTGCTTCTCCAAGAGTTAAAGGCTTAGCTGCCGAGGCCTTCCTCAAGGACGACAACTACCACTTTCCTACTCCTGTGCTGTGGTAGCCAGTTGTACATTGAATTTGCCCCTCACAGACGCTCCATCAGCAAAAGACAACTGGAAAATCAAAGTAAGCAACGTTAAGTTTTTAAAAACACGCTATGTCAGATGAAGTAGAATGTAAAGTAGAAAGTTTAGCCTCAGGAATAATCAATGAAACAGAAGGAAGTAGAGAGAAAATGCAGGCAATTACATTCATTCCTTAAAGGAAGAGGTGGTATTTATGCAAACTCTTGCCAAATTTGAACTATTTTCTTTCACAGCCTTCCATCTCCTTTCTTAAATCTTTCTTCCACTTCCCAGAACGCCACCCCCCAACTCCCAGAACCTTCAAGCCATCAACTGGCCTCAACATTCTGATGAACTGATCAGATTCCGATCAGAGGCCAATCATGAGCACGTTCTGAGGGCCCTTTAACCTTGGGGTGGGGGTCAGGGTTGAGTTTTATTAAGCATACAATCACAGTCCCTTGTTTCTGTATTAATTTTCTATTCTATAAAGTATTTTCACATAAATATTCCTTTAATTCTTGACAATCAGCATGTGATTATTCCTATTTTATAGTTCTGAAAACTGAGGCTCAGAGAAGTGAGGCCACAAAACTTTGAACTCACAGAACTGAAACTGGATTACAAATGAAATTGGAGAACTGTGAAAGACTGGGGAGGGGGAGAGAGAGACTTGGCCAGGAGGGGCGGGGCCTGATGGAGAAAGGTGGAGCTAGGCTATTTTTGTCAGGGGGTTACCACTTAAGCAAATCTGCTCTACTGTGGAATTAACCTCTATTAATTTCCCAGGGTTTTTCACAGCGTCTTTATTGTCTCCACAACTCAAACTATCCATTCTCTAAAAATTCCAAGATTTATTTATTTATTTACTTACTTATTTACTTATTTAATTGACTAATTTTTTGTACAATGGCTACCTTGGCAATTCTGTTCTAAGGAGGAGTTTAAGGAAAGTACACTCGTATGTTTTATATTTGGGCTGCTTCAGAATAGAGTGTTTGTAAATTGAGAACTGTCCGTATGGCATGTGTGATGTCATTAAATATATATTCGGTCAGTCCAAAACTATCTGGCATTTGTCCTTTACCAACATTACTGAGTATTTTAGTTTCTCAGTCATGCGAGCTTAAAATGCGCAGCCGAATCTAATGAATGTCAAACTTGTGCAGTGACTCAAGTCGATTAAGGTATTTTTAAACAGAAAAAAATTAAGAGTCACAAAGGATCAATTGGGGTGAATAGTCATGTTAGGGGAATACAAAGAGGAATCCTTTTGAACCATCCGTTCTTCTGAATATGTTTAAATGTGCATTAAACACAACTGTTAAGAAAAAAATGTTTATGTGAAATAACACACATCTGAAACAGGAATGTGTTGTTCTTTGTATGTAAAAGAACTGCTATGCAATCTGAAATATTTTTTAGTAATAGTGATATATTTAATTTAATAAAACTATGCCCTTTTACCTATTTTTTGTAACTATCAGCTCTGTCCGATAGTACTTTCTGCAATAATGAAAATCTCTGCCCAATAGAGGAGCCACTCATCACATGTGGCTGTTGAACTCCTGAAATGTACCTAATGCTACTAACTAAATTTTTAATTTAATTTTAATCAATTTAAATTTAAATAGCCTCTTGTGGCTAGTGGCTTAGAGAGTTATCAAGTTCCCCTCAGCAGTAAAAAAAAATCCTATGATTCTATCATTCTAAAGACCCCAAATTGTGAGGTCAGGATTAAGACTGTGGTTATTTATTAATTGGGTGCAGAAATAAAGTAAGCTAACCTGACAAAATTTTTCAGAGGTTGTTTTTGCTCTTATTTAATAAACATCAAAAAACTATTATGTGCAAAATAACAAGTTGGACAATGGGATATATACCCACACTCAAAATATGTATCCCTGACCGGGCAGTTTATATCCAGTGGTAAAGAAAGAAAGAAAGAAAGATAGATAGATAGGAAGAAAGAGAGAGAAAGAAAACAAGGAAATATAAGAAAGGAGGAAAGTGGGAGGAGTTTGGACAGAGACTATGTCCTAGTGGGTACACTGGTCTCACAGTTTCTGTTAAATCCCAACTCAGTACATCCTAACAAGACAAGGCTGACCAGTAAACTCATCCTTTTAACTAGTATTGCTTGCTAAGCTCCTATTTTAGGACAAACAACTGTGCTGAGCTCTGGTGACACACTGTTGAGAAAGACAGAATGCCCTTCCAGAAACTTAAGAATCTCCTGGGAGGTAGAGTCAGGTGAGCAAGCAATGAGAATACAATGTACCACTGCAGGTATAGATTCTAGGTGCCACAGGAGCACACAGAAGAGGCTTCTAACCCAGTCTTGGAGGCTCAGGGAAGGTTTCAAGAGCAGAAAAGAAGGTTCCAGGAAGAAAAAAAAAGAAAAAACCTGGAGTATCTTCCCTATTGAATCCACCTAATATTTATATTTCTTTGTGGAAATTTCCTTTTCGTTTGGCATTATGTCATCGACCATTTCAAGGGTGTTCACTTCTTGAGTACATTTCAATCGATATATATTTTTCAAACTGATGATTGAACAGCTTCATCATTTTCCTGGAGGGCTCACCATGTCCTAGGCGCTCAAGGTATATGTGGAGACGTTTCTCCTAAGGAAAATAAGTTCCCAGGTCAAATATTTCAATAATCTTCCATGCAAGAAAAATGTAATACTGCCCTGGAATGCATGGTTTCTTCTTAAGTTTCTTTTTAAAATTATGTGTGATTTTCTATCCCAACTAAATTTAGACTTTTCTCCGAAATAAACTTCAGGAAGGCTAAATAAGTAAAAGGAAAAAAATCCCCAACAAAATGTAAATTTAATATTTCAATGCAATTATGCTTGTTAGGGAATTTCTATAGCATTGTGACCACAACGTGGGATTTACCTCGGACAGTTTGGGTTCAAATTACAGTTCTTTCACTTACAAGCTGGAGGGGGCTTGTTATCTAACTCGACTGTGCCTCAATTTCCGTATCTCTAAGGAATGAAGTTAAACTGGATAATGGGACAATAACAGCTCCTACTTCACACAGTGGATGAATTAAATTATCGCGTATTTATAAACAACTGAAAATAGTGCCCGCCCCAAGTACTACAAGGACATCAGCTATTCTTATTAATTACAATAATTCTAATTGCAGAAACCTACGAGAAAACAATACACACAGTTCTGGTGGGAAAGTTAAAACCGGTGTGGAAAAAAAGGGACATCCGGCAAGTCCCCAGTCTGTACTTTTGCCTCAGGATGGGAGTGAGAGAAAAAAGCCCCCAGAAGAGGCTGTGAGGAAACCTGAAAAGAGCAAATCCATAACGCTGTCTTCCCAGGCAAAGCAGTCGGTAAACAAAGATCTTAACTTCCTAATTCGGGCTAGTTTTTTTTTTTTTTTTTTTTTTAATTTGCTTCCAAGACTTTGATGGAGCGACTTGAGGAAAAGGAAACGGTCACAATTACTAGAAAGAACTTAAAAAAACACTGGAGATGAAGCAGTTGAAGTACTTCTGGAACAAATGTTTCCTTATAAGAGCAGAGATAGGGGCGGGGTGTCTGTGTAATGTCTATTCAACGCAATAGAAGGATCAGAGGAAACCTTCGCCGATTTCGATTTCCCAAAGTCTTAACGGGGAACCATCTGGAACCTGCTGCACAACAAATTCCACGTTCACCGAAGCCTCGAGGATTTCCTCGTGGGTCCGGGAGTTTCATCTGACAAATACCAGTGTCTCTGGGACTCCCCGGGCACAAGGGATGGGTCAAGGCCTCTCACCCTTTCGTCCCTACCTCCGGTGCACGCTTTCACAGCCACAGTACCCCACGGCAAGAGCCACGTACACAGGCACCGACAGCTGCCAACAGGGAGTGATCGCTTCCCAGCCTGCAATCTCCCCAGCAGGGCATTCCCACGCGGCCAGGCGAGTCTGTGAAAACTCCGCAGGGCCTCGAGGCCCCGGGCGGCTTTCCTCAAAGGACCCCGAGAAGAGCTCTGATGTTTAGAGCAGTGTAGGTTTTCCAGGTCGCAGGAGCGGGCTGCGCGCGCCCGGTGCGAGCCTGGCTGGCGTGTACTTGGCAGCCTCCCAGCTGGCGGAGCTGGACCAAGGGGGCATTGGGGGGGGGCCGAGATAAGGGCCCGCGTCTCCGCACCACTAGGCTCCTCTCTCCTGGGCTCCCCGGCCTCCCCCATCACTTCACTCTTCTCCTCCCCCCGCCTTCCCCTCCCCGGTTCCCCTCTTCTCCCCTCCGCTACCCGGCCCGGGGTCCGGGAGGCGGCGCCTGCTGAGTCACCGTCACGTGGCCCCGGGGGCGCAGGGGCGGGCTGCGCCTCGGCGGCAGTGGCGCTCGGAGCCCTAGTGGAAAATTTTCGGAGACCTACTGGGGCTGCGCGCACGAGGCCCCGCCTCTCTCCCCTCTGCCCCACCCCACCCCCACCCCCTTCCCGGTGCCCGGCCTTCCGGCCGCAGCGCGGCCCGCCACTGTGGAAGCTCTTTTCTCCCCGGGAGCGGCACTGCGCACGCCCCGCCCGCCGCCACCCCCTAGGCTGGCGCCGCCCGCGCCGCTGGCCCTCCGGCCGGCAGCCCTCACTTCCTTAACGACCCTCCTTGGAGCTCCGAGCCGCCGTGCGGTCTTGCCCCCGACCTTGTGTGTACCCGGCTGGCATCCTGAGAGGCGAGGAGCGGCGTCCTGGCGCCTTCGCCTTCGCCTCTGGGGCGCCGCAGCCCCCTCGGCCCCGCCACCTCCGATCCGCGTGACACGGGTCCCCCCCCATACCTCTTGGGGGGGGGTGGAAGACAAAGGAAGGAGATGTTTCCAGTGGGCGTCTTGCCTTCTACTCATTTAACGCCCTGCATTGCCTCGTCGTTCGAACACAGCGTGTACTCGGCCCTATTGTAAATAGTTTACTTACCCCAGCTTACCACCAGGAAAATAAACAAGTTGTTTTCCCTACCCCATAACATTCCCCACTTCGTTTTTCCAGCCACGAATAAAATGTATTCCTGAGACAGCAACTTTGGGGAGTTTGTTGGCCTCATCCACCCAGGGGTGACAAATGGTTATATAATGACGATATTTCACTCAAAAGGGGTGTGTTAATGTGCGTGGTTCACTTCAAGAAAGCAAACATTTCACACTTTCCTCGACTGGTGGGCTCTTGGACTGTCTTTTGGGATGGGTGTCACTGAATGGGGAGGGGGGGTTGAGAAGTGGCGTCGGCACCAGGTGTCCCACGATGAGGTTAGTTGGAGGTGGTCGCAGGCTTCTTAATCGGACACCAGGTGCCAAAGATTTCGTCCAAAACAGTGGGAGTTTTACCTGAATAAAGATCCTGGAACCAAGCCCAGATATTAAAATGCTTTCCAGCTAAGAACCAGAATTGCAGGTATGTTAATTTTAATAAATCCTTATTTCAGTATCTTAGCTCTGGGCAAAGTAAGATCCGGAAACTGACTGAAGGCCAGGAATATAAGTCCATGGTGGCCTAAGAATGTTTTGAGTAGAACACATCATTCAGTCGCTGTCATTTTTCTCTGGACAAGAAAACAGACTGTTAACAATTAAGCGTAAAAATAAAAATATTTTTAAATCGCTCTATTTTGGAAAATTATGAGTCTGAAATTTTAAAGTCGCTTACTGCTAATTACCAGGTGTCAGTTTACCCAATGAAAGAACCATGGTCAATTTAAAAAAATCTATCATCTTTCTGACACTGTTTTCATTCATATTCATTAGTATATACCACACCTACCAAAATGGACCATTCCAGGGTCACAGGAAAATGCCAGTGGGTAAAAACCACGAAAAGGTCTTTAATCAAGTCATTTCTTCCCCCTTTATTTGGTGAGGAAATGAGATAAACAGAGTACTGATACTCTAGGAAGTTCTACAGTCCTGACATAAATATGTTTATACTAAAATGTCTGTAAAGCTATCTAAATATTGCTAAATTTTTAAGATTGAGTTTCTGTGCACACGATAATTTTCTTTTTCAATGAGTGGTGAGGTATGCACTCACAAAACGTTAATGCTTGTGAACGTATGGATTCATAATAAAAAGTGGGTTTTTTTGCGTGACTATGTTACATGCCAGTAGGATCAGAGACATCCACAGCAGTACTTCCAGGAAATATTATCTCTCTTAATAAAACTGACTTACAGAATTGACACTTCTTTCTTTTTCAGTGGATGTGGCCCTGTCTGCACATGAGCCCTGAAACCACTGCAGCCAACGTGTGACCATGACAGGCAATATCTCCAGCATGCTGAAGACGACAGAATGAAAAGATGGTGAGCTCTTAATCTTTGAGGAGATTAAAAGGCCTAGGACTAGAGGCCTAAAAGAATTAACCCTAGGACTGCCCTATCTGTAGACTTCCTATTATACGAGATAGTAAGTGTCATTATTTAAGCCACTTATAATTGCATATTGTGTTTCTTGCAATAAAAATTCTTCTGCTACTGACAACCTCTCTGTGGTAGCTAGCCTCCAGAAGGCCCCAATGATCCTCACCTTCTGGTAGTCACATCTTTGTATAATCCCCTTATACATTGGATCGGGGCTTGCTTTTGTGACTAGTAGAATATGGCAGAAATATAAAATGTGATTTCCAAGTCTAGTTTATAAAGGCATTGCCTTGATCTCTCTTGGATCACTTGCTTTGGGATCAGCCACCTACCATGTCATGAGGACACTCAGTCAGGCTTGTGGAGAAACCTTCTTGGAGAAAATCAACTGGCCAGTACCAACTTGCCAGCATGTGAGTAAGTGGCCTTAGAAACAGATCTTCCAACCTTAGTCAGGCCATCAGATAACTACAGAAATAGTTATCATATGGCTACAACCTCATAAAAGACTCCAAGCTAAAACATACAATTGAATTGCTCTCGAATTTCTGATTCATACAAACTTTGAGAGTTTCAGCCACTGAATTTTGGAATAATTTTTACACAGCAACTGCTACCTAGTAGAGTATCCTTCAATACCAGAAAAACATGCCAAAGTCACCCGGGTGCTCAGAGTTAATACTCTTGCTTGGGGCTTAGGAGCTGTCTTAACAAAGATAAAATATAGCCCTTCATTTGTTGAGCCCCTACTAAGCATAATCTCAAGAATAAAATATAAAATATGATAAGAAAAAAAAGAGTAGAGAAAGGAATTTATTGAGGAACCTGGGAGAGATTAATGCTAAGAAAATATGGAAGTCATTGGAATAAAGGGAGGCATCTGAGCTGAAGGGAAATGGGGGGTGGGGAGTACACTATTCCTCCATAATGCCAGTGTCCATACTTGAATTTTCAATAACACTGTCTGGACAAGAATGTCAAAAGGTGTACATTGCAAAAAGTCATATTAATTAGGTAAAATGAAGCCATTAGAAAGCAATTCTTGAAATCAGTTCTCATGCTTGTGGCTTACAGAAGACTGGCCTCAAGGAAAAATCTGTCCTTTTCCACCATCAAGTCATTGCAACAGACATTTATTATGTGCTAGGCACTGACGGATAAAGTTAAATGTGCTAATTCAGTCAACACTGTTGAACTCCTTCAACGTATGAGGCAGTGTTCTAGGCCCTGATGATTCAACGATGAGCAAACCAAAAGACTTATCCTTACTTATCCTTGTCTCCAGAAAGGAGTTTGAGAGGGACAATGCAGGAAGGCGGAAGAAATCATAGGCAAATAAACAAATAATGAAATGATCTGTTCTTATACCATGAAAAAATACAAAAACTAAAATACGACAATGAGGAAATGGAGATTGCATGCAAGGGGCAACTTTTGCTAGGATGGCCAAGGAAGACTTTTGTTTTTGTTTTTGTTTTGTTTTTTGCGGTACGCGGGCTGTGGCCTCTCCCGTTGCGGAGCACAGGCTCCGGATGCGCAGGCTCAGTGGCCATGGCTCACAGGCCCAGCCGCTCCGCGGCATGTGGGATCTTCCCAGACCGGGGCACGAACCCGTGTCCCCTGCATCGGCAGGCGGACTCTCAACCACAGCGCCACCAGGGAAGCCCCAAGACTTTTTTTTTATAAGCTAGAATAATTTCTTTTTTTTTTTAATTTTTAAATAAATTTATTTATTTATTTTTGGCTGCGTTGGGTCTTGGTTGCTGCGTGTGGGCTTTCTCTAGTTGTGGCGAGCTGGGGCTACTCTTCATTGCGGTGCGCAGGCTTCTCATTCCGGTGGCTTCTCTTGTTGTGGAGCGCGGGCTCTAGGCACACGGGCTTCAGTAGTTGTGGCTCGCAGGCTTCAGTAGTTGTGGCTTGCGGGCTCTAGAGCGCGGGCTCAGTAGTTGTGGCACATGGGCTTAGTTGCTCCACGGCATGTGGGATCTTCCTGAACCAGGGCTCGAACTCGTGTCCCCGGCGTTGGCAGGCTGATTCTTAACCACTGCGCCACCAGGGAAGTCCGGAAGACTTTTTTTTTTTTCAGGAGTGATATTTAAACAGACCTAAGTGATGCTACCCAAACCTAGAGGCAAGGAGATTCCCAGGTGGAAGGAACAGCAAGTACAGTGCCCTGAAAAGGGAATAACTTAGAGTATTTCAGGGACCGAAAGAAAATCATTGTGGCTAATACATAGTGAAAAGGAACAGTATAAATCAACTGTACTCCAATAAAAATTAATTTTAAAAGAAGATAGAATGATGCAACAACAAAAAAAGGAAAGAAAGAAAAGAAAAGGAAAAGAGTGGCAGGAGACAAGGCTGAGGAGGTAGGCAAGGGCACAACCAGGTAAGGCCATGGTGAGTGAGGAATATGGACTTTATTCTGGTTTTAATTAGAAGCCACTGAGGGCTTTAACAATTTATCCTTTTAAGCAAGGGATTTCATTTACATTCTGAGAAGATCTTACTCTCTGCCAGGTGGAGAACAGACAATGAGCACCAAGAACGGAAGCCCAGAGATGAGTTAGGCTGTGGCATTTGCAGTGATCCAGGAGAGAGGTGATGGTCGCTTGGACTAGGACCAGAGTAGTGGAGATGGCAAGATTCTGAATATATTTGGAGGGAGAACCCTCAAGACTTGCTGATGGATTGGGTATTTGAGGAAAAGGAGGGCTCCCTCATGAATGGTAGTGTTATACTTCTAAATTGTAAAGAATTAGGAGAGGAACAGTTTTGCTAGGGAAGTCAAGAGTTCTGCTTTGACCAGTAAGGAATGAGATAGATGCCGTTTAGACATATTAGATAATATGCTTTCTACTGTTTACTCCTACATTTATTCATTCAACAAAAATGTATTACCAGGTACTGTTCTAGGTACTGGAGCGAACAGTGATCAAAGCAGATTAAACCTCTGCCTTCCTGGAACTTATATTCTAGTGAGGGAGACAAACAGTAAACAGATAAATAAATATAATTCAGGTAGTGGTAGGTACTTAAATAGGTACTTCAATGTATTTAATTCATCTAAATACTCAAAAAGTACCTTCTTTTTACAAGTGACTAGGTCAGGTGTGATTAGCCAGATTCTACCCTAAAAGATACTAACAGAAAATCTAGTACATAGACAACACAAAAAGAAGTGCCACAGGGCTTCCCTGGTGGCGCAGTGGTTGAGTCCGCCTGCCAATGCAGTGGACACGGGTTCGTGCCCCAGTCCGGGAAGATCCCACATGCCGTGGAATGGCTGGGCCCGTGAGCCATGGCCGCTGAGCCTGCGCGTCCGGAGCCTGTGCTCCGCAACGGGAGAGGCCACAACAGTAAGAAGCCCGCGTACTACAAAAAAAAACAAACAATAAAAGAAGTGCCACAAAAAGATACTTATAAAGCACTACGTTCAAAGTATTGAATAGAATGAGATCAGTTTCAAAGGGGAGCATCAAATAAAGAAAAATTAATGAAAGGTCTGGCATTTAAGGTGGGCCTCAAAGGAAAGATAAGAGTTTAGATACATGGTGATAGCAGGGAAGAGGAGGTATGAAGAATATTCCAAGCAGTGGGTAAAGTTTGAATGGGATATGGGGAATGGTTCGAGAACAGTGGCAAAAGCACAGGGTATAAGAAGGGGAATGTATTAGTTATCTATGGCCGAGTAATAAACTACAGCAAAACTTAGTGGCGTAAAACAACAAACATTTATTATCACTTATTTCTGTGGGTCAGGAATCCAGGCTGGGCTTAGCTGGGTCCTCTCACTAACGTATTAGCTGGGACTGCAGTCATCTCAAGGTTCAGCTGGGCATGATCAGCTTCAATGCTTACTCTTGTGACTATTGGCAGGCCTCCCTGGGCTGTTGCCAGAGACGTTAGTTCCTTGCCCTGTGGGCATCTCTGTAGGACAGTTCACAAGATGGCAGCTGGTTTCCCTCAAAGCAAATGAGGGAGAGAGCAAGAGAGAACAAGACGGAAGCCAGAGACTTTTTGTAACCTAATCTTAGAAGTAACGTACCGTCACTTTTGCTAGAAGCACATCACTAGGTCCAACCCATGTTCAAGGAAAGGGGATTACAAATGAGTATGAATAGCAGGTGAGGTTCATTGAGCTTCATCTCAGAAGCTGCCTACCACAAGGAATAGTGGGGGATTAGGATGGAAATATAGGCTAGTGCCACATCAAAGGAAGCCACGAAAGCCAACCTGAGAATGAAACTACCTGGCTGGACATGAAGGGTAGAGAGAAGCCAATATAATGTGTGAGCCCACTTCAGGCAAACTGAAATGCTGGATAAATAGAATTTGGAGGACCATCCTGAAGATGATCTTGTTCCACAACAGGTTGGGAAAGAGCTCACTAGAGCCCCCAGAAACAGACCCACTCTATTTTATTAGGTGATAATGGTCAAATAATTCTACAGAAGATAGCTATCTACCCTCCCTAAAAACTTCTACCAACCTATCTTGACGATGCAGTGCATTCCTGAAAACCCAGAGTTGACAACTAATATTTGTGATTATTTTCCTGTCTTAGGATGGGTTTACTCTTTTTTTTTTTTTTTTAAGATGTTGGGGGTAGGAGTTTATTAATTAATTTATTTATTTTTGCTGTATTGGGTCTTCGTTTCTGTGCGAGGGCTTCCCCTAGTTGTGGCAAGCGGGGACCACTCTTCATCGCGGTGCGCGGGCCTCTCACTATTGCGGCCTCTCTTGTTGCGGAGCACAAGCTCCAGACGCGCAGGCTCAGTAATTGTGGCTCATGGGCCTAGTGGCTCTGCGGCATGTGGGATCTTCCCAGACCAGGGCTCGAACCCGTGTCTCCTGCATTGGCAAGCAGATTCTCAACCACTGCGCCACCAGGGAAGCCCCGGGTTTACTCTTAATAGCTTTCAAAATTCTTTGATCCCAGCCCACAGTAAGAAATAGATTTTACTTCATAACTCAGAATATACACATATTTGTACATAATCAAAATTAGTTTTATAGAACAGTACTAGCATTACTATATATGGCATACTGATATTTTAAATTCTATTTTGTTCTATTGAATTAAAGAAAAAAAAAAAGCTTGTAGTAATCCACTGAATTCATCACTGTCCTTTCCTGGGTCCCGTTCTGCAGTCTGAAAGACACTGTTCTGCTAAAACATTTGCTTAAGAATAGAGCAAAATCATAGCACTTCTGACCAACAAGAATTTGGCGGTATAGTTTCCCAGAAATTGGGTCAGGGTACTGTGTCCCATGCATTCTAGCCCAGGGCATAAGGGCAAAAGCTCAAGCACATCAGGCCTCACTTGGAAGCCACTTGAGTAACCAGATATGCCTCAAGTGGCCTTTGAAAACATGAATCAAATTTGCAAACAAAAAATCAATGTTTCAATACCTCCCCCTCTTTTTTGTCATTTACTGTTCAGGTTCTTGTCATAGAGAAGTCAGAACAAGATTACAGCCCTCCCCCCACCACACACGCACACACACCCTCAATTTTACAGGTTTCCTTAAGCATGCACTGCAATACAAACCACCAAAAAATCCAACGGACAAGAGAACTAGTCTGAGAGTAGGACTTGCCAACCGTAACCACCTCTGACTATGCAGGGGACTAACCTGGATGAAGAACTGATTTAAGATCTTTTGATTTTCATCAGTTGAATCCTGATAGAAAGGAACTTCCAGCGAGTCTTCTCTAACCCACTATTAAGATTGCTTTCCAGACAAGAGTTGATCCGTGTTATTAGGGAATGTGCGTGGAAGAAAGGTAAGTTTTTTCAGCCCCAAATGTGTATCAAGTGCCAAACTTGCCCTGGGGAGCTCACAGTCTCCCTGGTAAGACTACAAACTTGAACAATTTTGAGTACAAGACAGCATAGGTTTTAAAAAGTCCTCGCCACATGGGTTAGCAAACAGTCCCTGCAATAAGAGGGGTGAGGAGGGAGGCTTTCCCGAGGCTCAGTGACTAAGCCTTGAGTGATGGTGAGAAGCTGGGAACTAAAGCAAGAAAGAGTATTGTTTAGGTGAGACTGGTCAGACCAGTCGAAGGAGTGGGGGAAGAAAGGAGTGTAAAGGGGAAATCGGGTCCTCCCACGTCAATCATGAACACTGGTGCAGGCTGAGGGCACCCGCAGCCTCACGTGCCACGGAAATAGACAGTTGTACAGATTTCCTCAGGAAAACATTGAAAGCAAAAATTGTGATCACACCCAACCCTGCCCAATCTCTCCCACGTCCCCAAAAGGAAGAGAGCAGTAAGTCAGATCGTTTGTTTATTCATTCATTCATTCAACCAACAATTCTCTCTCCTAAGAGGCCTTTGTTTCCAGCCTTTCCGGCAGCACCGAGTATTCCACAGCGAAGGGGCCCCCTAGTTGCCTGGCTCAGCAAGACCACATCAACACTGGAAGGGGAGGACCAGCATTCCAACCGAGGCAGCGCCTCTGTAAATACAAGGAGAGAGAGGAGAAGAGAGCTCTCCAATTGGGGTGGGGTGGTGGCATGACTGCAATGTGTTTGCGAAGGGAAAGTGGGACTCCTACACTACATTGGAAGAGCGAAGCCCCCAACCAGGGACCCCTTTCAAGGAGTCTGGCTTACTGGGCAGGACGTAGCTTTACCCTTAATAGGGTTTTCCGTGTCCGTATAGAAAGGATCTCCCGAAATGGAGCTGCCAACCGACCTAATCAGGCTAGTTCTGAAGAGTGAAAGCAGGTCTAGGAGGAGAAGAAAGAACGAGAACAGAAACCTACCACGGAGACAACGTTGCTGCGTTGGCCCAACTTTGCTAGAGAAAACCCCCGTGTAAATCAGAAAAATAACCGGCAGGAAAGGATTGGGTGGGCGGGATGTGTCCCCAAAAAGCCTCGAGGAGAAAGCAAAGCCTGCTGGAAACTCGGACAAAAGGATATTTGAAGGAGAAGGTTCCTGAAAGACAACCGCATGTCTTGGGCACCAGTCCAGGCTGAAAGGGACAGACCGGGGGAAGCACGGGGGGCGTCTTTCCAGGCTGGCCAGGAGACAGCAGAGCGGGGTTGGCCCGGGATGGGGGGGGCGCCAGCGGGCGGAGCTAGGCGGCCCGAGTCAGCCGCGGGGGACGGACGCGGGTGGGGCGGGGTGGGGCCTTGCGGGCCCGGGCGGGCGGGGGGCGGAGCCCAGGTGGTGTTGATACACAAAGAGCAGGCACCCGGCTGCCGGGGCCCCGCCCACTGACGCGTCCTCCAAGGCGGCCGCTATAACCCGCCGCTCGCGCCGCGGGCTCCAGAGCAGCGCGACGCTTCCGTGCTGGAACGCTTTTCTTGTAGAGCCGCCAGCAGCCCGACCACGCGTTCCCGCACACTCGCTCCTTTCCCTTCAGACGGCGGACGCCGGACGATTGGGGCGGCAACTTGCCATTTCCTTGTTTAGTTAAAATTGTTTTCCTGCCTCTAGTTGGATTTTCCGTTTTGTTTTTCTTTTTTTTACGATTTTTGTTTGACTGAGAAAAACTCACCAGAGGCGTTTGCGTGTTGTTTCCGGGATACAGGAGTCGAGCCCACCGAGGTAACGTGCGCGGGGGCGTCTGCAAAGGGCTCGGGGCCCGGGCGGGAGTGGGGGAGGGGCGTCCGGGAGGGGCCGCGGCGGGAAGGCAGCTGCCGCGGTCGTTTACTCCTGGGGAGGGCTTTTTCGGTGTGCGAGCCAGCCTTCGATCCCGGTCCGCACCGGGGTCGCGGCCCTCCTCCGGGCGAGGGAGGGGCGCGGGGGCCGCGTGCCCGCCCGGAGCGGAGCCGCATCCTCCCGTTAGGGGGAGGGGAGCGAGCCGGGCCCCGAGGCTCCGTTGCGACAAGTCTTGTGACTGAATTGAATTAATAAAAATAATTACATAAACGGGTCTTGGAATTTGGGGCGACGGGTGTGGGTTCGGGCTTTTAGTGTAGCAGAGGCCAGGATTGGGGAAGACAAGCGGGAACGTTTGACAATCGGCGATCGATATTGCATCAGTTTCCTTTTCGGGCAGAGGAGGGGCCGGCCGGGCAAAGCGCTCGCGAGCCAAATGCCTGTGGACTGGTGTGCTCGAGGGCACGGGCGTGCGCGTGTAAACAAATCCTTGACGCCTCTGCGCGCCCTCTGCTCCCTTTCTCGGGAGAGGACTCATGTTCGCCCTTTCCGCCCCCTTCGAGTCTGTCTGCTGCAGAGGCATTTCGCCATCTGGGGGCTCCAGGTGTGAAAGGACGAATTACGCGGCATTGCTATTGTAAATGCTAGAAAGGGGGAGCTGTGCGCCTGGGCTACATGCAGTGCACACCTAGCCAATGCCTGGGTGGGATGTTTCCCCTGCGTGCCTGTGCACGACCTAGGAGGCTGCGGGAAAAGCAAAACAGAGCCCCCGCACCCCTCCCGTGAAACTTGAGAGAATGGAGAGGGCCAAACACTAAATTCCGTTGGAGAGGGTCATCGGGGTCCGGGGGGGCGTGGGCCTCCGCAGGCGCAGCGCTGCAGGGGGACCATCTTTGTTCTCCGCGGCTCCGCGGTCTGTACTTTTCCGCCCCTCGGCGCGCGCCCCCGCCCTTCGCGCTCGGCTGGTACTTTTCCACTCGCCTGGCCGGGGATGAATCAGCCTAGCAGCGCCGCCCGGCGGCGTCACGTGACCAGGGCGGGCTCTGCAGTCCTGACGCGCCGCCTCTACCTTCACAGGCAGCCGCGCGGGCCCGTGCATCTCCAAGGACAAAAGGAGCCCAGCGTTACTCGCTGCGCCTGATTCCTCCTGCCGCGCAGCATGAAGAAAGCCGAAATGGGGAGGTTCAGTATTTCCCCAGATGAGGACAGCAGCAGCTACAGTTCCAACAGTGACTTCAACTACTCCTACCCCACCAAACAAGCTGCTCTGAAAAGGTGGGAGAAGTTGTGTGCTTTTTCAAAAACGGCTTGTGTGCATCGGAGGTTCTTTACCTGGAACTCTTCTTCTGTTGCTTTAAATTACTGTAGCGTTTGGAGAGAGCGTGTAATCTCTGGAAGATTATCCGGTTGTTGCAATGACATGGTGTCGTGTGAAAGTCGACTACTACTTAATATGCATTTAAGTAAAGATGTGTGACAGCTTAACGCGGGGACCGTTTTGTGTTGAAGCATTCCTCTGTATATTTCAATACAATTTAGGATTTTTTTTTCTTTTTTTGCAGCCATTATGCAGATGTAGATCCTGAAAACCAGAACTTTTTGCTTGAATCGAATTTGGGGAAGAAGAAGTATGAAACAGACTTTGTAAGTTAAAAATAATAATTTATGTTTCTGTGGCTTTATGGAGTAAAAGAATAGTTTTACTTTTAGATTTCAAATCTAACTTGCCCAAAGCTGGTTTTCTCCATTTAATTATTGTTATATGTTTGGTTATCGTTTTCCCTCTATGTAGCATCCAGGTACTACTTCCTTTGGAATGTCAGTATTTAATCTGAGCAATGCGATTGTGGGCAGTGGAATCCTTGGGCTTTCTTATGCCATGGCTAATACTGGAATTGCTCTTTTTATGTAAGTATGTGTAAGTAGTGAGTCTGCCATGCAGGGCAGTAAATATGATGATACAACATATATTTTGGCTCCAGAGACTGAATTTACAGTTGAAGTAGTTGACTTAAAAATCATTTGCTTAAAATTTAAGATATGAGAAATCTGAAAATCTCTTTATTCTGCTACGTAACTGCATGATATCAAAAAAGCCAATTAGGTAGGAAAAATTAGGACAACTCTTAAAACCGATAATTGAACCAAAAAGTCTTTAAGTCAAAGGGGATAGTTACAGTTGAACAGGGATTGAATATTTAAAAAGAACTGTTGATAAATCCAGGTTAGAATTTTTATTCTGGCAAACTCTGAAGCAAGAAATATTAAAAAGCAATGGTAGCCTTCAAGTCAGTTTGGTAAATTGACAGTCTCCCCAAGGACCTGTGACTCCTTTTGTACATAAGGAAAACAACTTTTTTTTTTTTTTTTTTAAATATATAGGGTGTGGTGGTATTTGGTCTAACCTAAAACATGTTTTAAGAAAAGTGAGTCATAATTTTCTGGACACTGAAAAAGCAACCCATATGTGATTTTTAAATTTATTTTTTGTTTTCTTTTTTAATATTTATCTCTTCCAGGTCTATGTGATTGCCACAGCAAAAGATGAATATTTTAATAAGTACCTGCTTTGAATTGCCTTTTTTTTTCCCCCTAGTTGTGCAGTTAGAATTAGTTACTCCTGTGGTTTCCAGCGTAAATACCTAGAATAGAATTTTGGAGCTGTAGAAGACTTTAGAACAGCAGTTTTTAACCATTTGGGGGGTCACTGATCTTTGGAGAATGTAAAAGGATGGACCTTATTCCAAGGAAAAAACAAGCATAAAAGAAAAATACATGTGAAGTTTAGTATGCGTTTTCAGTGATGTTTGTATCATAGCAACCAAGATTGGGCTTCTGTGGGCTCCTGGCTAAGGAACTTTCAGTGGAAGATAGTGTGATTTACTATCAGGCAAAGAAACCACATATACACGTAGCATCGACTTGTCTCTTTGCTACAGATATGTTTTAGTTCACTGACTGGTGCCTTCTACTCAAGTTATTTTTTTTCTAGCAGAATAGAATGTTCATGAAAAGAAAAGCAGACCTTCGCAAAGCTCTGCTTTGTGGTGAAATTCCACACTGAAGTTAAGCATGCCTTTGAGCTTTGGAAGCTAGGATTCACTCAGCTTGCTTCATTAGCATGAGGCTTTTTGAGATCTAGGACCAAGAGCCAGGAATTTTTGTAGAAAGGACCCGAGAGTTTCAAAGTTTTTAGTGGGGTACTTGAATGGCATCATTGTTAAATATTTGAAACCCTTCCTAACTCTTAATATAAAAACTGGAGGCAGTTTTTAAATGCTCCCAGTGTGGTTATGGTGCAGAATTTACATGAGATAATATGGCACCTTTGTTTCGTAAGAGAAAGCAAAATTCTGATATGTTACCCTTGCACTTTTGAAATTATTTATACTCTAATAGGGTCTGTATGTTTGATGATTAACCATTTAATAAATGGTTAAATAGCATCAGGAGTGCTAAAGTGAGTTTTTAAATCCATCAGTATTTTACAATGTATATTTGGAGGTACAGACGTAAATGGTTCAAAAGCCACATGGCTGCTATCATCTGGTTAAACAACTCTTGTAGCTTACCCTATAAAGTAGACTCAACTTGAGGTTGAAAGTGACCTCAAGGGTTATGAAGTCTATTCATTCCTCATTGTCCTTTCTGTGTAAAAGAAAGGACTGAATTTGTCAGCACACTTTGAACATTGTCTTTGATTAAGCCATGCTTTGTCCAGTTAGAGATGAGGCTGATTGTGTCATTTCCACTGCAGATTAGACCCCATGAAACTTTGGACATTAGAATGGCAGCTTAATGCTACCACCTATGTTTAACTAACAGACATCAGTTTCTTTGCCAGACTTTATGTGGTACTATATTCAGTTTGCCAGTAAAGAATTTGGAAAATGTGACTGTCTTCTTGTTTGCAGAGTTTTCTATGAATTTCCCTGATTTTGATTTGTTGTTGTTGTTCCTTTTAATAAAAAGAAATTTATATTCTTCTTGGCTTGCCTGGGGGGAAGAAGTAAAGCTGGAATGAGAGAGGACGTGTGCCCTAAAAGAAAACGTAGTGACTTAGTAGAGAACCTTTAGTTCCTCTCTATTCTTTTTTTTTTTTTCCTCCTGTTCCATCCAAGCGAAAGGACTGAGGGAGGGGACAGCCCAGTCGGACTGATAGCCTGCTTGTTCTAGCATAGGCATTGTTTAACTGACAATGCTGGGCCTGTCTTCCATACCATGGTGTGCAATGTAGTATATGGTTCCAGTAGTTACTTCTCTGATTTGTGCCCATTTGTTTGTAAAGCTGTGCCTGACACTTAACATGTCAGTATCTTTCCCTCCACTTCCTTTATAGTCCCATTCCTTTGCTTATCTATGTGGTCCAAATAGTCTCAAGACCTTTCCTGAATCTGTCTCATTTGGATTTCACAAGTAACTGGCAGGTGTTAAAACCATTTTATAGATAAAAGGAACTATACGATGCAGAGAAGTGGCAAGTACACAGCTAATTATCATGGTGCCAGAATCAAAATATAATTCTTGTAACTCTACCACTGAAAAGTTAGGTTTTCCAGTGTCTCCCAGCACCTTTGGTTCAGTGGGTGAACCCTGTTCTTAACCAGTACTGTAGAGTTATTACCTGAGACATGATGCAGTCATGTTTAGTGCCAGGTAAGAGAACTTGTTGATACTCTAGCCAGGAGAGTGAACACCTGTCCTTGGGGGCATTCTGTCTAGTACACAAAATATTAGGACAAGTTTCATGTTTAATGTTTAAATAAAGCCAAAAAGAATTGTTTTTAAATATAGACGTGCTTATTTATAACCCTGTGCCTTTTCCTTCTCTCATCAGAATCCTGTTGACATTTGTGTCAATATTTTCCCTGTATTCTGTTCATCTCCTTTTGAAGACTGCCAATGAAGGAGGTATGGTAGCATCCTTGATATTTCTAAACCAGTTAGTTATGCCTGTCATGATTTTCTTCCTCTTATAAAATAATTTCTTCATGTTTCTGTTTTCTTTAAATTACAGGGTCTTTATTATACGAACAACTGGGACATAAGGCATTTGGAATGGTTGGAAAGCTTGCAGCCTCTGGATCCATTACAATGCAGAACATTGGAGGTAAGAATTTTTAAAGGGCGATTTGGGTAGACTTTTTTGCTCTTTATGTAGCGGAGAGTGGTGACACGTTACTTTTGGTGTCACGTGCCACATTTTGCACTTGTAATGGTATAATTTTGTTTTCCTCCAGCTATGTCAAGCTACCTCTTCATAGTGAAATATGAGTTACCTTTGGTGATCCAGGCATTAATGAACATTGAAGATACAACTGGGTAGGTGCTAAGTAAGGTTACTCCTAAGAAACAATTACAGTCTAAAATGGTTAGATACATTTTTATCAAAGTTGGATACAAAATGATTATCAGTAAATTATTTTTTGTAAATGCTCCTGTTGAAACTGACCAAGAACTCCTGCCAGAAACTGATTTGAAACTTTTGAGAATGAAAGGCCAAAGATAGTAGTTATAGGACAAGTTATAGTAGTACTATAACTCTGAATAACAAATTTCTAACCTGTGTGTGAAAACAGGTTTTCTGGAACTACTTATCTTTTCTCTTTATATTTACTGTCCCAAGAAATTATAGTTGAATAACTCATACCCCAACCTAAGTTAGGACTAACATTTTGAATTACATTAAAAATCAATTCCTGTCTGGTTTTTGTGAATTTGAAATTTCATGTATTTAAAATGCACAATACCAGAAAACGTATGGCCACGCTGTACAAACCTTGTCCTTCTAGCGAAGTTATTCATCCGAGTGGACTAACAGGTTTTTATCTAAAGTACACATGAGGAGGGATAATGTACTTCACAGCTTACATGCAGTTCATTATCTCAAAATAGAGAGGTGTGGTTATCTCTGGCATTTGAAATTTAGTTTAGTAAGCTGATCTTTAAATATTAGTTTTCTGTGGAAGGGGGGGTCTTTATTGCTGAAGTGAGCAGAGTAGAATTGACAGGGCAATTAGAATTTGAAAATAGTGATTTAAAATGGTGTAGTTGATTACCTAAAAAGGAAAAGGCATTGCTAGAACTCTTAGGAGAGATGCATAACATTTTCTCTTGAGTTCAGAAGGAATCTTTTTACTATTGGAGTCAAGGTGGGTCAAGGTGTCACAACATACTCTTGGCAACCTGGAATAAGTTCTTGTTTTAGGGGACTGGGTTTTGTTGTTTTGTTTTTGCCTATGTATTTTATCGAAGTGTGAGAAATTCCTTGTTGAAATGTTTAGTAAGTACATTTGCTAACAAATGTCTGAAAGAAACTTGTTTTAAAATTTCCTTGTTTCCAGCATCAAAAAAAAGTGAGCTAAAGCTATGACGAAGTTGGCACACAGTTTTCTAAAAATGCTTAAAGATAAGATTACTGGCTTAACAATGCCGCTTTGTTCCCTACATTAGTATCAAGCCTGTAAGAAGCATTTTATGTTATGAATCAGCTGGCAGCCTTCCCAGAGCAAACAGTGGGACAAAAGTTACACTGTTTGAGATCCCATCTCTAACCTGAGTGAATATTCATTGAGTGCTCAAAGTTAGAAATCTATTCTGTCTATGTGGGCTTTTTGAATAAGCGATACTCTTTCCAAACCTGTCTTTTTTTTAAAGTATAAAACGAGTCTTGTGAAAAGAAATGTATGTTATTCTGAGTATATTTGTGGCTGGTTGTGACCTTGTTTTTCTTTTCTTTAACTCAGATTGTGGTATCTGAACGGTGACTATTTGGTTCTGTTGGTCTCACTGGTGCTCATTCTTCCCTTGTCACTGCTGAGGAATTTAGGTGAGCAAACACACCTCTAAAGAGAATTGAAATGAGCCTCACCAGCTAGTTGGCTTCCTCTTAATAGAAATTAATAAGAGCTAAAGAGCCCCGAAAACATACCTTTGTGAATTTCAGCATTCAGAACTTGTAGGTCTTTGAAAAATTCTAGCAGGATGGTTACCAAAGGGCCCAAATATTCTGTTGACATTTACAACACCTTGTGCTTTATAAAAATAAAAAAGGATAGTTGTTATTGATTTAGTTATTAACAAGTATTTTTAAGTTATTCTGCATTTTATTATATAAGAATTAGAAATTTGATGTGTCCACACTGAAGTCTTACAAGCAGAATTGAGTTCTATTTGCCCTAAACCTGTTTTAGTAAACGAATACCAATTTTTTTTCTCCTTACAGGATATTTGGGGTACACCAGTGGCCTTTCCTTGTTGTGTATGGTGTTCTTTCTGATTGTGGTAGGTATAATTTTTCTTTAAAGCTAGAGATTCTTTTTCTAAGCCCTGTCACATTATTCAGTCTAACAAATGCAAAATAATGTATTTTCAGGTGATTTGCAAGAAATTTCAGATTTCTTGTCCTGCAGAAGTTGCTTTTCTAATTAATGAAACCGTAAACAGCACCTTAGCACAGCCAACAGCTTTTGCACCTGCTGTGGCTTTTAATATGACCGAAGATGATTCTTGCCAACCACATTATTTTATCTTCAACTCACAGGTAACTATAATCTTTGTGTTCTCAGAGGAAGATTTTAGGGAAGAAAACAGGGGAAATACCCACTAGAAATTTTAAAACACTCCCAAGGTAAAGGAAGATCAGGTAATAGCTGCCCTTTAGGAAACATGATTAGCTCATTATTGAGGACTGAGAAGAAAGTGTTGGTTTGTAGCTTAAAATAGATTGAGAGGTGAAATGATCGTCTGGTGTTCATAACTGATACATTTGGAAATGGAGGGTATCGATCACACTTAGTGAACAAATTAGAAGAGTGGGAGCTAATTATGCCAGAAAACATGATTTTAGGCTTTGATTCTAAGATTAATAAATATAAATACAAGCTGCAGAACTGTGATAACATGAGTTTGTTATATCAGGATATTAAGGAAGTTTTTACATTTTTTGCAGACTGTCTATGCTGTGCCAATTCTGACCTTTTCATTTGTCTGTCATCCTGCTGTTCTTCCCATTTATGAAGAGCTTAAAGGGTGAGTGCTTTTTACCTACTTTTATATAAATTTATTAGAAAAACTAGAAAAATATTAAATTAATGCTATAACTGCTGCTAAAATATGTATCTGTATTTTCCTTTGAATTTGCTTAGCCGCAGCCGTAGAAGAATGATGAACGTGTCCAAGATTTCATTTTTTGCTATGTTTCTCATGTACCTGCTTGCTGCCCTCTTTGGATACCTGACATTTTATGGTAAATAATGTCTAGTTTACAAAAAGGATTGTTAATGAAATGAAATTGATACTTTTGTATGTATACTTCTGTCACTTTAAAAACTCGGTCTGTTTTGGTATGTTTCATATTTGTGGTGAACGACTGTATTTAGAGCTTGGAATTTCCTGTAGCGTATATTGAGTCAGTAATTTCTAGAGTCCAGGTTCCCAAAGCTACCATTAGCCATTCGATGGCATTTTTTATGTGGTGTGCTTGCATTTAGGTTCAGCCTGACTCTCCTCTCCCACCCGCTTCAGATTAATACAGCACACACACACACACACTGTAAGCCAAACCATGGGATTTAGCTATTTAGCTCCTGTTGTTTTTAATGGGGGTCATGTGGCTAAATCTCTCCTTGGTATTTAGAAACTTTTTTTCAATGTTATTTTAATTGCATTAACCCTAATTCCAAATTAATCTTATTAACCTCTTAGTTTATAGTCGTTTTGTGAGTAGCTAATAACTTTGGTGCAGATTTTGCCATTAAGTTAGATTTTCTAACTAATCTCCAGAGAGGACAGCACACTTGAAGCTTTTTTTTTTCTTGGTCTTTCTCTATAGAACACGTTGAGTCAGAATTGCTTCATACCTACTCTTCCGTCATGGGAACTGATGTTCTGCTCCTCGTCGTCCGTTTGGCTGTGTTGGTGGCTGTCACCCTGACAGTACCTGTAGTTATTTTCCCAGTAAGTAACCGTTCAGTAGGAACGAATTGTTAAACATGAAGATTTATGTTATTTCTATGTTTTGGGAGAAGGGAAACACTGCTACAGCAGTATGGAGTTGATGTGGGTTTTTGGAGGGTTTTTTTTTTTTTTTTAATGTTTTGTACATCTTTAAAACATATCCTGGGACATTTTTTCCATAATTGAAGACACAGTGATCTTTCTAGTGTTCAGCTATTTAGAAAACAGCAATTGAGGAGGGGTACAATTTTAGTATTTAAATAGCTGCTAGTTGATATATATATCCTGTTATTTGGGGGTTGTTTTTTTCATTAATTAAATCTGCAGTTTTTATTTATTCACTTATTTTTGCAGATCCGGAGTTCCGTAACTCACTTGCTGTGTGCAACCAAAGATTTCAGTTGGTGGCGTCATAGTATCATTACAATGTCTATCTTGGCATTTACCAATTTACTTGTCATCTTTGTACCAACTATTAGGGATATCTTTGGTTTCATTGGTAAGTTTTAGGAAGTATCAAAGTTGCTTGAAATATCAGGGATTTTAATGTTTAAAAAATGAATAACAAGTGATTCTTAAGAAATGGTAAATGTTCTTTTACAGGTGCATCTGCAGCTGCTATGTTAATTTTTATTCTTCCATCTGCCTTTTATATCAAGTTAGTGAAGAAAGAACCTATGAAGTCTGTACAAAAGATTGGGGTGAGTGAGAGATTATGACTGGAGAAATAATAATAATCTAATGCCAGAAGTTCCTCAACTGATTTTAATTTTAGTCTCCTAAATGTCATTTATTGTAGTTTCATTTTAAGTTTCCAGTAAACAAATATATCTGTAACTGTGTACTTCACAGATGGAAGATTGGGAGAGGAGGGGAGGTGAGAGATGGTTTGCCATCTAATATGTATGCTTAAGTTAATTGCAAGAAAGTTATTAGATATTTTAGAAATGATAATAGAGATAAAGAGTGTAAAATACAGATAACAGACTCAACTTTCAACGTTGTTTAACCAGTATTTGTTGGACTGCCTACTGTGTGACCAGCACTTAAATGAGCCTGGAGTGTATAAAAGAGAAATAATGGGGTATTTAGGCAAATGAGACTAACCATTTTCAAAGCAAAGCTTGGGGGTTAGGGAGGGGGCTACTATTACACTTTAAAGTATAATAACGACTGATTTTACAAAGAGTATGGTATGTTAACCACAAATGATCCTGGTGGGGATGTTTAGGAGAAAGACTGCATTTCAGTCCTTATTGGCCACTACTGTTGTAGTCTGACTAAAATACTAGAATTGTTTATGAACCAACAACTATCATCTTATTTCACGTAAAATATGTAGTGCAGTAACTGAAGGGGGTAGGATTAGGAGTAGACCTACCCATGTCTCTTAGAAAAACCTCCAGCTTCGACTCAGGCTGCATTTTTAAGATGACTTGGATTTGATTTTGTAAGTTAAATTTTTTTCCTTCTAAAAAATGTAAAAATCCCAGTCCAGTTCTATTATATGAAATAATTTATTTAGCAAGGTAAATTGTTTACCCTTTCATTTCATACAAAGGAATGAAAAGGGAAAGTTTGGGAAGGTTTCAAAGATACAGTTACTTAGTACTCTATAGATAACCCCTTGATCACTCACTTAAGACAGTTTAACGATCTTTAGCAAGGTAAAACTGTAGCTCTGTGAAGTATTGTGGACATGCTTTCAGTAATTATAAGACCGTTTTTAAAAGTAGAAAGAGGGGACTTCCCTGGTGGCGCAGTGGTTGAGAGTCAGCCTGCCGATGCAGGGGATACGGGTTCGTGCCCCGGTCCGGGAAGATCCCACATGCCGCGGAGCGGCTGGGCCCATGAGCCATGGCCGCTGAGCCTGCGCGTCCCGAGCCTGTGCTCCGCAACGGGAGAGGCCAGAACAGTGAGAGGCCTGCGTACAGCAAAAAAAAAAAAAAAAAAGGAATATTTAGCATGTGTTTTGTTGCTTGCTGATCAGTTTTCTCTGTGTGCTCATTGCAGGCTCTGTTATTCCTGTTAAGCGGCGTAGTGGTGATGACCGGAAGCATGGCCTTGATTGTGTTGGATTGGGTCCACAATGCCCCCGGAGGTGGCCATTAACCAGCACCACTAAAACTCGATAGTCCATTTGATGCCAGTGTTGAGTCAACTCTCAGCTACTATGAAATTTCACCTAATGTTTTCAGTTTCACTTCCTTTTGAAGTGCAGATTCCTCGCTGGTTCTTCTGAGTGCAGAATAAGTGAACTCTTTGTTTGTTCTGTTTTGTTTTTAAAGAAACTATTCTGTATGATAGAAACGGATATTAACAACAAAACCACGAGTCTCGGGTTAAGGGAAGTGACAATTTTATTCCATTCCAGAGAATGGACGAACTCTTAACTTTAATCAAGCCACATGTTTGGCTGTGTCATTGTTTAACTTGGATATTTTATGATTTTACTTGAATGTGCCTAATGGAACCATTCGATGTGAGAAACAATTCTTCTTAATTTACAGCAAAGTATTGAAATAACCATTGGGAAAAATACTATTATTTTTTTGTACCAAAAATATTTAAAGACCTCAGAAGCACTATTTTACTCTTTAAAAATTGCTTTTTTTGAACTTTATCCAAAAGCAGTTGTCAATGAATTCTGTTAAAAAAAATTCATTGTTATTTAAAAACAAATACTAGTATTATGAAATGATTTGCCTTTTTGTAGGCATACTAAGCCAAATACTTTTTTTACCCAAAATAATT
Source organism: Mesoplodon mirus (assembly GCF_964341445.2). NCBI lineage: Eukaryota > Metazoa > Chordata > Mammalia > Artiodactyla > Ziphiidae > Mesoplodon > Mesoplodon mirus. The sequence goes on along the minus strand of NC_138987.1, from coordinate 53,308,763 downwards.
TTTAGAGAAAATGATGTAATGAAACATTGTACCATGAATAGGAGCATAGTTTTTTTTTCCATTCAGACTTCACCATGAAAGGATAATTGGTTGATTGTGGCTACACCAAATCAGATGAACTCTCATCATCACCTTTCTTCTCTGTCCCCAAATAATTTGGTTCATTTAGACTCTGAAATATTTATGGCTTCAATCTATTAGAATGGAAGATAATGCAGATATTTCTGTGGGAAATAAAATAACTAATTTTGAGGTACCAAATAGTGCAATTGGGTAAAACAGGGTTTATTCAGTTGCATCTGTCTCCAGAGTTGTGTTAACAGCTCCGGGTTTTTTTTGGGCCAGCCCTTTTTTGGCATTGCTTCCAGCAGTGGAAAGTGGGCATTTGACGGCTGTAGGCCAAAACTGTTCTACCCAGAGTACAACTTTCCAGAATGCTCGTCTGCTCCTGGAAGTGTGAATTACTTGACAGTGTATGGTTTAGTTGTGTTCATGTTTTGTCTACAGTAGAGGTCTAATCCATAGGTTACACCAATATTTGGTATAATATAAGTTCTCTTCGTATAGGCCACTGGGTTTCTCATGCAGTAAGCTTTTTAAAAAACTCACGTGCACTGGATTGTCATCTCATTCTTGTACAACATAGAATTACTTGTTTACATCCAACAAATGGTTAGCTAGGGAAAACAGTGCAACCTGAGTGTAACTATTGGTCCGACTGCATGATCGCCCTTCCTATTTTAATCCCAGTTAGAAGTGAAAAAATTATTTGGCTTTAAGAGCACATTTATTGTACGTCATGGTGTATGGTGAATATATTATTAAATAATGTGGTACTTTGCTCATCAGGCATAATGTCTAAAATCTAATATACATAATTCCATTAGTGGTTGAGGGAAGCAAATAATGGAATCATTAATTGGTCACCTGGCTATAAGGTTGTTCTCTTGAACTAAACATTTCTAGTTTTAGGCAAGGGCCAGAAATGTGGCAGACATGATTTTCGTTACGCATTCTTGTATTATATGTGACTAAATTACAGACAAGATGTGTCTGTAATCAAAGACCCTTGTGGAACTGGAAGACGTCTTGTAGTGCTACATTGGGTGAAACCAATGGTCCATTTTTGTTTGTTTCTACGAAAATTAAAGTGGGGACCATCTCGAAAGGCAGTGAGAAGACAAGATTCTACAGCACTGCTTTCATTCAGTTGGGCTTTTGGCACTCCATTCGACTCCAGAACCTCACCTCTAGCTCAGACCAAGAATTGGCACTTCTGGTTGGATTCCTGGAAAGAATTGCTTGTTGTGTATCTTAAGACTTGGCCAGGGAATACCAAGTAAAGAGTTCTCTACAGTTTACATCCTTTCTTATGGGAGAAAACACCATGGCAACCAGGAAGAAATGAAAAAAAAGAATTCTCACGGCAAATCTCCTGGCTGTTTGAGGTTCAAAATCAACTGCCAAGGGTAAATTCCATTGCATGATTTTCTTGGAGCTACCTTGTCTACCTGGAGGTTCCTAAACAGTGAATTCCCAGTAATGAGCAGTCTTCAGTATTAAAACCACTGTCGTGTCACCTCATTTTGCATTACTGTCTTCCGTGGATGTTTCAGTTATAACTGTAATGTTATTTATAGAACAGCATTAATCCATTAAAGCTAACCTATTTTTCAATATTTATGATAATCTTATGTACATACATTGTCTGTCCATATGTATTTGTAAATAGGTTGTATATAATGTCAGGTTTGGGTCTTGGGTTCAAATGTATATATTCCTATAAGTTTCTTAACTGCATTTTGATGAATTCACATTATGTATCTATAAGAATTGTCCCAAAAGTACCTGTACAGAGATTTCAATAAACAAATTGTGTAAACACTAAAAATTTAAAATACTGTTTAAATTGTATTTGCAATAAACAGACTGGCTGAACATCACATTTTTTTTCATGAAAACTTGGTGCAAGTTCAGATCTCTTATTTAAATTTTAAATAAGGCCTAAATTTTCAAAATGCAGTAGTTATCAAAATGATCTAGTGTAATAAAATCAAATATGATCTAGTGTGATGGAAGACCTTTGAGAACCTGGGTGTGTTAAGCTTTCTGTATATAATGTAAATATCCCCACTGTACTGTTAGAGGCCAACAATTCCAGTATGACTTGTTGGCAAAGAGTGCTACACCGTTTCAATGAAACATCCTATGTTTGTTTTAACTGAACTAAAATAAATACATGCTTAATCCTGAGTAGCAGTGTTTTATTTAAAGTAATGATAAGTCGTGTCTGGTGTATTTTGTAAGCACAGCAACCTAGCACTTAGTAGGGTTCCATATAATGTTAGTGATTATAATGAAGAAAGAGCGGTCAGAAAAAAGTGTAATTTGCTTTTAAGTTCCTAATGATGATAACCAAGTGTGAGGAGGAATGAAAAAAATGCTTAGCATCTGGAAGACCCAGGCTTGGGCCTGCTCTAAGTAGTGCATCAGAATGACATCTGGGGAGCTTTTTTAAAATGCAGCTTTCTGGGGACTTCCCTGGCGGTCCAGTGGTTAAGACTCCATGCTTCCACTGCAGGGAACACGAGTTTGATCCCTGGTCGTGGAAATAAGATCCTGCATGCTGCTGGGCTCAGCACCCGCCCCCCCCCCCCAAAAAGGCAGTTTTCTGGAGCACGTGTGTATGTAGTCTGATTCCATAGGTTTGGAGAGCATCTTTTCTCCCAGAAAGCTACTCAAGTGATTTCTGATGCACAATTAAAGTAAGGGGTGCTGAAACAGGCCTGGGGAGAAGTCAAGTGAGTTCAGTCTTTGTGGAATAGTCCCAGGAAAGGAGAGGAAGTGCTATGGCTGGAGAGGAATCAGACCAGCTGAGGGTTACCTGAGAGATGGACACTTGTGAGGAAGGTTACTAAGATACACAGGGTAGCTCAGGTATGGCCTGCTGGTAGTATTAAAAACTTAGGGCTTAAAAAGTGAAATATCCAAAGCTGAAACAGAGGACGTTACCTCAAAACAGGTGTGCTGGGGAGCGGTTCCAAGGGCAAGGGAACCTTAATGCAAGAAATTTATATCCATTTACTAACAATGTTCAAAAGGGAAAGAATTATTTGTGACTAGAAAGTACAGCAGTTTGCAACAAATCTCAAGAACAAAAGACTAGTAGAGTTTTTAGTCATCTGAGAAGCTTTAATTGAACACCTGTGTGCAACTAACATGCCCATGGGAAAGAGGCTGAGGTAATGTGTCAGACTCAGGTTTTTTGTTTTTTGGTATGCGGGCCTCTCACTGTTGTGGCCTCTCCTGTTGCGGAGCACAGGCTCCGGATGCTCAGACTCAGCGGCCATGGCTCACAGGCCCAGCCACTCCGCGGCATGTGGGATCTTCCCGGACCGGGGCATGAACCCATGTCCCCTGCATCGGCAGGCGGATTCTCAACCACTGCGCCACCAGGGAAACCCCAGACTCAGGTTTTAACAGAATACATACAGTTCTCAGTGAAGCCATTTTAAAAAAATACTGAAGTGAACCCAGGATGCCAAGTTATTGATCTGAAATTTAAAATACATATTTGGCGGATGGGTCCCTTGGGATAAAAATTCAGTTCTACAACCAGAGAGCCAGATATTTCCAGTAAGCCTAAGGAATAGCCAAGGAACATCTCGGAAGAACCAGGGCTGATTCTCAACTTGGAAGTGCTCTTACCCAGAGAATTGGCTTAGTTAAGTTTCTGGTAACCGTAAAGAAGATCCACTTAAATTAGCTTAAGCAAAAATGGTGACTGAGGGAGAGAGCTTCTTAGAAGGAGATTGGGGTACCTCAGAAAATTAGAAGTTAGATAAACAGGCAAGATTTATTCTAGAGACCTCAGTGACAGGTGTGGAGACTTCACTATGGGGCTCTACAGTTAGATTCCAAGCACTTTCTTCAGCTAGCCTCTCGAGATAAACATTGGCTAATGATGGATCCTGCTCTCTAGTCAGGTGGGCAGGTGATACAGCACACCACGGCTGTGAGACCCACCCCTAAGGTTGGGAAAATAGTTCTCACAGGAAGAGTCCTGTATCCTGGGAAACACCTCAGTTCTAGGCAAACTGGGATGACTGGTCTAATAAAACAGCCCAGAGATACTGATAAACTGTTTCTTTGGATTTCCTTTTTCCAATATAATTGTTGAATGAATAAATATGCCCTTCACAGCATAGTTTTGGTGAGGCTCAAAATTTCAGCAAAAATTTACTAAATGCTTGCAAAATAAATACAGCTAGTACCATGAAATTAAACACTCAGACTTCAAAGGTAAAGTTGTCGTCTTTAACAAGAGGACTCCAACCAGAAGGCTTTCTTGCCTAGCCTATGATCTACCTCCAGGTACCAGAAGCCATCTTTAACCTCTACCACATATAAGTGAGTCTGTGGCTGTGACATCCTTTTCCAAATCCCAGCCAAATTTGGTTGTCCCCCTCCACGCGGTGTGAGGAAAACATTAACACAGCAAGCCTGATTGCTTACTACTTATGTCTTCAAGGGAATCATCAGTGACCGCTGGCCTGCTCCTGGGAATGCTGCCCTCAGAATGTTCTTTATGTGAGTGACTGACGCTTTTGTTATATACACTTGAAGCAACGTTATCATCCTCTACTGGCTTTTCAGGTTGCTTTACAAACACCAAGATTGCTGATGTGCACCTGATTTCATCGTTGGGGTTCTGAGTCTTGGTTGCCAAGTCTGGTTGCAGAGCAGAATAGACCTATGTGACCAGGAGCACCGCCCCCCTCCGCCTCCTGCCCCTGGCCTATAAAAGCCATGGACCTTGAGGCACATTGGGGCCTCCCTGGGCAAAGACATTCCGCACACATCCCTATAGTTCAGTGCTGGAAAAAGAGCATTCTTGTGTGGCCTCAGACAAGGAAGGTCTTGGAAGCCCGTGACAAACCTCTCTGGAACCCCCTGTTGCATATCTTTTTCCTGTTGCTTTTGTTCTGTATCCTTTGCTGTAATAAACCTTAGCAGTGACTATTACCTGCTATCGAGCTCTTCTGGTGAATCACCAAATGAAACACTTATGTTGTCTTTTTTCTCTACGTCATCAGTTGTGAAACCTCATCAGCATCTCTTGCCTTCTCCAGGAAGAACCTATTCACAATGAAAGCCCCAAAGCAAGTTTTACTAAATATTACCTGGGGTGTGGGGTGTTGGAGGGTTAGATAGTAAAGGGACTTTTTACACTGCACATGCCACCGTGTGCAACTTCAGAAAATCCCATTTGACCTATTTTTCCCCCAAGTCGGCCTGGCTGTGCTGCGAACTAGAGATTTTCTCTGTCTGCCCTTCCTCCCACACCAATACTCAGCCTGTCCTCTATTCTCATGAGTAGTGCAACTCTGTCCTCAAATCTGCCAGTTCATCTCAGATGAACAAAAGTTTGGAGTCATCAGGACCCACCCTCCTGAGATGGCACTTTAGTGGTCATATCTTTTTATTTCCAGTCTGCTTTTGAAGATCTCACTTCTGCTCCCTCCCTTCCTAAATGACTTACCTTAGTATTCTTTCTAACCACGTACAGTATTTTCCCTGAAAGGAGTTCTGGTAAGTTTAACTCTTTCATCTGATTATTTTTAAAAAAATACGTGATGTAGAGCCTAACCTGTAAAGTAGATAAGAGCAAAGCTGGGCTGGTTGAAACAGTCAGAGGTGAAGTCTAGAGCCTAAGTGCTCAGCCTCCCAACCTCTTTGCACCTGCTTCATCCCTCCGTAATGATCTACAAGATGCAGTCTTAACCTAGGGCTTTATGCAACGGGGTTCGAAAAATGTGACTCTAAATTCTTTCAGGAGTATGAGACCCCAAGATAATAGGAATCCTGCCAGCCTGAAGCTCAGCTGCTGTGTCCCCTCTTTCTCTCCTTATTGCCAGGATGGTGGCCTTGGCTTCCTGTCTACAACTCAATCGTCTTTATCTCAGTAAAATCCAACAGCCTCAAGATGGACACGAAGTTCACATAGAGTTCAAGTCTCCTTGACTGTGAATGTGTTGCTGAGGAGATCCTCAAGTCCTTCCAGGTATATCTAAGGTGGGAGCAGGTGAAGAAATCAAAGTGGAAAAGAGACACAATGTCAAATAATCCATTTCCTGTCCCCTACTCAAGAATGATGCCATTGCCAAGAAATGCCTTCAGGTTGCCGAAATTGTAGTCTTTCTAAATAGATAGGGTAAGAAACCTTAAAAAAAGTGTTGACCTTTGGTTACATCTAGTTCTGGAGGTCTTTAATTTTAAAAGGACAAGAAATCATAAACCAATCTTCTGAACCATCCGTTTCTCAAAGATTTGGGGAATTATTCCTAGGTCCTAAGTGTATAACTTTAAGCTTCCAAAGTTATATACAAGCTTACTGAAAATGTGGCAAAATCACACATCGACATAGTTTTTAAGAGTGAGGTATCTGGTCTTAATAAGCAATAAAAAACCCAAATATATTGAAGATGCCACTTTAAGGATACAATTCTAGCAAGCAGCAGTTTAGTTTTCTTGAGGGGAAAGGCACACCTTAAGTTTTGGTAAATGATGCATTTTCTTCCAGTGTCTCCAATCTACTGTAACCTATCATGGAATCATGTGTTCCAAGCCAAAACCAAGCTATATTTCTTTTTAATTTCCTTTCATTTTCTTTGTATTTTGCCTTTAAATTGACTCAAAGTCTCAAGAGATGTGGAACTCATGGTTCACAACATTTCTGCTCCAGATAGAGGGATTGTATTTTTAAACTGATCCCTAAATAGAAAGATCCAAAGAAGGAAATATGTGAAATATGAAAATCTCTTCTCAAAATTCATGAGAGCCTCATAAATTTGAAAATGTTCTTCTCTCATAAACTGTTCCAGAAAGAAATATTTAGTACTTACCACCTGCATTGGAGGCAATGAAGCAAGCAAGAGAACGCTCTTTCTTGCTTGTGGGGGAGAAGCTAGTGAAACAAGACTCTTTCTTCACACACACACACACACACACACACACACTACACACAAGCAATAATACTTACAAGGCCAGCACAAATTTCACTGCGGTACTTATTGAAGAAGAGTTAATAATCAATGATGCCAGGCGTTGCTCCACACTGGTTGTCACTGTGCCACAGTGCATGGAAATCTCTCCTGGTCTAGGCGGAAAAGCATGACCTTGTAGCTGTGCAAAGTTGGGTTCAAGATCTGATTTGCCATTACTAGCTGTGTGATCTCCAACAAGTCCCTTAACCTGCCCATACCTCAGTTGGCTTACCTTGTAATAAAATTTAGCATAACTCCCATCAGGTAGCGCCTAGCACATGCCAGGTACTGCGCTGACCATAATCGCTAGAGGCAGTCCTGAGGGAGATGAACCAAAAGCCTCATCCGCAGCATCAACCTTCAAGTCCAGGACTTCTGGGCAATGTACAGTGGTCTCTTCATTGGGGCTGATGCCCTGTTATGTCTATATTAGGTCTGGATGTGATTCTTCTTGCTCCAAGTCCTGTGAACCAAAAAGATAAGTTATCAGCCCTCAATATACTATGCACTGAGGATCAGAGGCAGGGTAAATGCACTAAATACTCCTGGAAATCCAGGTCTGTAGCAATTCTAAAATACTGCTGGGCCAACCTGAGGAGGGCTTCCTACCCTGGAATAGGATGTTATTTAATTAGGTTCCAATTCTGCCCTGACAAGGGACTCTTCAATCCACTAGTCTTCATAGTCCTTGAATGAACCCTCCTTAAGATTCTTCCTTTTATGATATCCTATTTAGCCTTATCAGAAGTGGGAATTAGTGAATAGCTCTTCCTTACGTGTGAGGCAGTTTTTCCAGCCCATTTTCTACTCAGAGAAGGTTAGGCCCAAGGGTTGTTTTAAATCCTGAGCAGTCAATTTCTCTTCTCTAGGCTAGTGGTCCCTTTAGCATTTGAACTCTCTCAAAAAATGTAGTCCTATTCTCATCTGATTCCAGTCAATTTCATATGCCTATAGCCATACCCACAGTTCTTTGTGAGATATGCTTCCTTTTTAAATTCGAGCTTATTTTGAGATAAAATTAATATATCATACAATTCACCCATTTGAAGTATAAGATTCAATGGTTTTTAGTATCTTCACAGAGTTATGCAACCTTTGCCAGTAATTACAAAATGTTTTCACATCTCAGAAAGAAACCCCACACCCATTAGCAGTCACTCCCGATTTCCCCAACCTTCTCCCACCCCAGCTCACTCTACTCCCAGCAAGAGGCAAAAATATACTTTCTGTCTCTATGGATTTGCCTATTCTGGACATTTCATATAAACTGGATCATATAATATATGGTCCTTTGTGCCTGGCTTCTTTTACTTAGCATAATATTTCTGAGGTTCATCCACATTGTAGCATGTATCTGCACTTAATTTCCTTTTATTGATGAAGAGTATTTCACTGTATGGATATACAGTATTTTATTTATCCATCAAGCAATACACATTTGAATTGTTTCCACATTCTTTCTGTTATGTATAATGCTGCCATAAACATTTATGTACAAGTTTTTTATTTATTTATTTATTTATTTTGCGGTACGCGGGCCTCTCACTGCTGTGGCCTCTCCCGTTGCGGAGCACAGGCTCCAGACGCGCAGGCTCAGCGGCCATGGCTCACGGACCCAGCCGCTCCGTGGCATGTGGGATCTTCCCGGACCGGGGCACGAACCCATGTCCCCTGCATCGGCAGGCGGACTCTCAACCACTGCGCCACCAGGGAAGCCCTATGTACAAGTTTTTGAAAGGACATAAGTTTTCATTTCTCTTTACTCATACATCTTGAATTTTCTACATGTCTTTGCTTTATTGCCTCTCTCTCTATCACTCTGTCTCTTTCTCTCTCAATTGCAATTACCTTGGGCCTATCTTTGGTGGGAAAGACACACCTTAATTCATTCACCTTATCTTGTCCAATTGAAAAGATACAGCAGGTGTCACCTTAACCCATACAGATTTTAACAATATACCCTGTGGTTGTATCTTGATTTGATCCTTGCTCCAAGGCTATTTTAATCAGACTTTGTTATCAGAGCATTGTTCAATGCTACTTTTTACTGTTTGTGGATCAGAAATGGTTGTGTTTTGCAACCTTATAAATTACCAAATTTGTAGACACTCTCTATTCCCTTTCCTGCTCGCAAACTGGCCAATTGTTTTCTGAGCTCATCTATTTCTTATAATACCTTGCCAGACAGAGTCATTAACAACCAACACAGGCTATAAACATTCTATTTTCCAACCTCTTCTTCTAAGGCTACAAATTATTAAGGACTTGATGTGCCTTCCAAATTACCTCAGAGGACAATTTTATCAAATGTTTTGCCACTGCCTAATATGGATATACATCCATTCATCCTCCAATAATAGTTTTCTGCCACCTGCTACCAGCCCCTAAGCCAGTACCTCATTTTACGGGAATTTAATTAAAACAGAACTCTCTATGACATCCAGACTAGACTAGGTGACACTCTGGTAAACAAAACAAACCAACTCCCCAGAATCTCAGCAACTTAATCTTACAAAAATTTAGTTCTTGCTTATGCTACGTGCTCAGTGCAGTTCACCAAGGCAATGAGAAAGTAAAAATAGCTTGGACAGTAAAAATCTGTCCTACCATTCATCAGATTGGAATAAAAGACACAGATAAAGCCAGCTGCAAAGTTAACAGGAAACAATATTTCCCCCAAGGACACACAGCATCTGTAAAGTGTCATAACAACCCCCTTCTTTAAGTGACTATCACTTTCTTCCTCACTGAGAAACTGTTCTCTAAAATCGGAGACTATCAGAAATGTAAGTAATTTGATTTAAATTGTTGTTTGAAAAGTTATCAGTAAGAGAGGAACAACCTACTCTTGCTTGGGGGCGGTCTAAGTTACTCTGATGCAGAGAAGCCATCTGGATTTACAGTCCAGATGCAGAGTTTCAGATAAGGGGTTTCTGCACACAGTGTCCCACATCTATCTTAGCTTTCTTTTTTCCAAGGAAACAAGACCCTGGGTCTACTTTGCAGTCTGAGTGTGATGTTGACCAGTTTACACTGCCTTACTTTGCTTGGAGCCTATCAAAACACTGATTGATTTAAATTTAACTCAGACTCTACCCTGGCCCAGAATTCTCTCTATCCTAGTTCCATCTTTCACTTTGGTTGATGAGATGCACCACAGTTTCTCTGATTTGTGATCTCCTTCATAGCAATGGGCCGATAAATTTGATTTTGCCTAACAAAGGGTTTGTTTTTAGTGGTTTGGGGTTGATTGGGCTAAGACAAGGGATTCAACGCATTGTAAACTTTTGACAATGGAAGATCTGTATTTTGTATAATGAAATAAATATAGGTTCTTGTCAGGCTCTGCCTTGACCCTAAACTGTCTTAGTTTTCTGAAGATGAGTTACTCCTTTCCTGGAAAATGAAGCCAGTTGGTCTATATAACACAAGCCCTCACTCACAAAAGCTATTAGGTTTAGAAATAACAATAGCTAAAGTCCTAAAACTTGAGGGCAATTTGAGTACCAGGCCATCTCTTAAAATTCCATTGGAGCACAGCCAGGCTGCCACTGAGCCCATTTCTCTCTCTGTCTCTCTAAGACACTAATTCTCTAGATAGAGGGAAGCCCTGCACTGTGTCCTGGGTAGTTGACATCCCTCAGTAATATGTGTAGAATAAAAGAGAAGGGAAGAGTTGTAAATATGCAATCTTTTCTCCACTCCCGATCCATCAATGTGATTATCCCTAAAGAATAAGGAAGTCGGTATTGGGAACTGCACCAAGAAGCCTCAGAGTTAGAAATCAGGGACATACACAGAGAAAGGGGTAGGACACCAGCCATTGACCCAACAAGAAACAGATGTGGACAGGATTAAAAGAATTAATAAGGGAAGATGAAGAATCTGGGACAAGCAATAGCAGGGAACCTTTATCACCACTTGTCTGAAAAGGCAACAGGAGGGAAATGTAGAGCCTATTAAGAGCCAACAAACTGCAAGTCCATCATCAGTCACTTCTCATTCCTTCCTCCCCTACAGCCCCAGCCATGGGCAACTACTAACATCGCTTCTGTCTCTACGAATTTGCCTATTCTAGACATTTCATATAAATGGAATCCTACAATACATGGTCTTTTGTGACTGGTTTCTTTCACTTGGCATAATGTTTTCCAAGTCCATCCATCTTGTAGTTTACCTTGATACTTCATTCCTTTTGATGACTGAATAATATTCCATTGTATGGATTATACTACATTTTGTTCATCCATTCACCAGCTGATGGACATTTGGGTTGTTCCCACTTTTTGGCTATTGTGAATAATGCTGCTGTAAACATTTGTATACAAGTTTTTCTGTGGCCCTATGTTTTCAGTCCTTTGTAGTATATACCTAGGAGTGAAATTGTCAGGTTATATATAATTCTATTTTTTACCTTTTGAGGAACTGCTAAACTGTTTTCCAAAGTGGCTATACCATTTTGCATTCCCACTAGCACAGTTCTAATTTCTCCATATCCTCAAAAATGCTTTTTTTGTCCATGTTTTTGATTATTGCCATTCTTCTAATATCCATTTGATAACGTACTTGGGCTTCTTTTACCAGATTATTGAGTCAGCCTCTGGGATATGATAGGAATAGAGGTCTTGGTGGGGTAAATGCATCAGAGAGAGGTTAGAGTCAGGGTCTTTTTTTCTTTTGCACATATTATACATGTGTATATACATACACTCACACATACATACGAACATACATTTGAGTTTTCACAGAGAAAAAGCATAGTCACGAACAAAGCATCTTTTCATAGACATTTGTATTTGTAGAGTGTTTCAAGGTAGAAAAATAATTTTAAACTAAATTCTGCTCCTAATTGAACACAGTGGGCACAATAGTTTTAGCTGCCTGTCACATTCTAAACAAATTTCTTGGTATTGTTAGAGTAAGAGTTTTAATGTTCACATATGAAATTCTTCAGGTTCCCTGTGTGAGGGGCCTGTTTTAGAATGATTTCAGAAAATAAAAAGGGATTCTCAGTATACTGCAATAACAGAAAGGACTTATGATTAGGCCCACAGTTCTTACAGAAATACTTAACCCCTTGCACAGCCAACTCTTCCTCTCCAGTAAAAGATGCAGCTTAAAAGAATTCTGAGCTTCAGACTTTACCGTGTGCACCCTGGAAATTGTGGAATGTTAGCACTGAGTTCTATGTCAGAGATACTACAACACTGGCAGCCAGAAACCCAGGCCTTCTACTGGTTTACTGGATATTTAATCACAATGAACTCCTCAACAATCATAACTTGCTTTTTTTTTTTTTGCGGTACGCGAGCCTCTTACTGTTGTGGCATCTCCCGTTGCGGAGCACAGGCTCCGGACGCGCAGGCTCAGCGGCCATGGCTCACGGGCTCAGCTGCTCCGCGGCACGTGGGATCTTCCCGGACCAGGGCCCGAACCCGTGTCCCCTGCATCGGCAGGTGGACTGTCAAGCACTGCACCACCAGGGAAGCCCCATAACTTGCTTTTTAATGACAAAAATGAAGTGACATCTCTTGGTCTTTACACATATGATAGGAATAGTGGTCTTTGTGGGGCAAATGCATCTGAGAGGGGTTAGAGTCAGGGTCTTTACACAGAGAATTGTGTAGTTGGCTTAGGAAGGTGATGAAGATGATGACTTCTATACTTTGGTCTTCCAATTTGGGATATATGCAGGGGATATATGTGCTGGGAGCAGAGCCTAATGGTGTCTCCCATTTTGATGGTCTCAGTCAGTTGTTTTTTTGCTTTGTGTTCTTTGGATCATTGGAAGTTCTTCTTCCAGACACTACCCAGGTGCTGGAGAAATTGTGATGACGAGAAGTTCAGAGAAATCATGGCGGACAAACAGATAATTGATGTGGAAGTGGATGTATTGTGGGAGCAGTGGTATCCTGTTTGCAAACACCAGGTTATCAGGCTTGGTTCTTAGGCTAGCCCAGCTGTCTGTAGAATGTCTGGCAACAGTTTGATCTACTCTGCTAGGCCCAGGTTAATATGCTCCCTCAGTCTGTGGGTGGCAGGGGGTTACTGGAGAGATTTGAAATTTTTTTTCCCAAAATTGGCATGCAAAAGGAGTAATGGAGAGATTGAGTCTATGGAGAGAAAAAGTATGCCTTGACAAGCAAAGTAGAGCGAGTGAGAATAAAAGTAAATAGCGTTGCTATGTAGAAGAGTAGTGCATCACTTTGGTGAACCACAGATGTTAGAATGGTTTGGGACAGGCACTGGTGAAAAATGAGGTCTAATGTAGTGAGTCCCAAGGTATCTGAAGTGGGTGCAATAGTCCCTACAGGGTCTACAATGACCAGATGTTGTGGGTACCTAGTCATTGGGTCATATCAAGAGTGGGGCCATCAGAAGTGGCTTCCGAAGTTTCCAGATACGTCAGAAAGGCTTGTTGGGGGGCAGTTCTGGGTTCAGATATCTCTAATCAGGAAGGACAGGTAGCTGTCCCTGGAAATGAGGATCTTCTTGCCTTTCACTTCCACCATAGCCCTAAGGCTGTTTGGACCCAGGAAGGAATCATTTCATTTGACTTTAAAGAGATGGCAAAGGATTGACTCTGTCTCTATCTCTCTTTTAATTTATTTTTCTTTTATTCTGGAGCCTATGTTCTTAGAAGAGATAGCAGTGAATTAGCTCACTGAATATTACAGGTAATTTCTGATAATAACTGATATTATAACTTAATAATCAGTTATTAAGCCTGGTTGGCAGGCTAAGGAGATTTGTGCTGTTATTTCTAATCTGTTTTATGGATTAGAATTTGTTTTTCTCAATAAGTATAATTAAATATATGATCCAAATAAGCTCTGAATCTAATCCCATGATTTTTTCTGTGTAGAAATTTTTCTATAATTAAGAATGATCCTTAGCCCCACATATCAGTTGCCACACTTATAAGATTAAAAACATTGCATAGGGGCTTCCCTGGTGGCGCACTGGTTGAGAGTCCGCCTGCCAATGCACGGGACGCGGGCTCGTGCCCCGGTCCGGGAAGATCCCACATGCTGTGGAGCAGCTGGGCCCGTGATCCATGGCCGCTGAGCCTGCGTGTCTGGAGCCTGTGCTCCGCAACGGGAGAGGCCACAACAGTGAGAGCCCCGCATACCGCAAAAACAAACAAACAAACAAACAAACAAAAACATTGCATAACTTAAAGCCTGTAATATTATTTCAGTCTAACTTCTTCCTGTAGCATATTGATGGCACTGTTCATTTTAATCCTTAGAGAGGATCAAATGGAAATAGAATCAAAAACTCAAACTTGTTTTTAGAGTGGACTTTGTCATTGCTTGCTAGTTTCTCAATTTCTGGAAGAATTCATTGTTTAAATGAATTGGGCATGGAAAATGACTCATATACACTGGTGGAGAACAGAGGTAGAATTTGGAAGGAGCTTTGCTAGAACTTCATTAGTCATTCTCTTTAATTCTTCATGTCAAATGCATAATGCTGTTTTGGCATTACTCTTAAGAATTATTCAATCTCTCCAGGAAGCTTTAAATGTTCTGAAAACAAACACTGCCTCAGAATTTTCAACTAGTGAGTGTGAATAGAGAATGCAAACATTTCCATAATCCTCCAACAGGGTTTGAGCCAACTTGCTGTTAATATTCCCTGCTTCTCCCGGGGAAACTCCTATTTCTAAGGTGAAGATGTTTTCAGAAAAAGTTGGCTTTATGTAAATAACCTTCAGGTTCTTTATGAAAATGCTATAACACTCCTATGGTGAAATTATTTACAAATGTGATAACAAAGAAAATTACAACAGTTCCGTTAGAACCTGGTCGGCTCTTCTTTTCCTTTTTTAAAAACAGTTTTATTGAAATATAATTCACGAACTATTAAACTCACACAATAAAATTTACCTTCTTAAAGGGTACAACTCAGTGGGTTTTAAGTATATTCACAGAGTTAAATATAATAACTACAAATTTGCATATTTTTATATATAAATATAAAAATATAAATATATTCTATTGTATGGATATAACACATTTTGTTTATCTTTTCATCAGGGGATGGACATTTAGGCTGGGGTCAATACGGGGCTGTTATGAATAATGCTGCTGTCAATGTTCATGTACAAGTCTTTGGACGTATGTTTTCAATCCCAATCATGTTTTAAATATGCATTTGTATCGGTTATTGACGTGCTTTTTTCTACTGTGTGCTTTCTTCTGAGACAAAGATACTATATACTCATTTACACCGACTCTTTCTTTAAGCCTAAGTGAGGAAGAGAGAAACTGAGGGAGGTAAAAGGGAGGGTCACCCAGGGCCCCAAAATACTCTTTTCGTGATACAAAATGAAGGGGTAAATTCACCACGGCTATCTTCCAATTGCATGTTTCCTTTTTTTTTATGTGAAAAAAATGTAAGTAGGCAAACTAAGAATACACACACACACACATATGCATAAACCTATGAATGTGTGTTTGTGTGTGTGTGTGTGTAAAGGCTTCATCCAAAATATAAATAAAAAGTAATTAAGAAAAATTAGTTTCGGGCTTCCCTGGTGACGCAGTGGTTGAGAGTCCGCCTGCCAATGCAGGGGACACGGGTTCGTGCCCCGGTCCGGGAAGATCCCACATGCTGCGGAGCGGCTAGGCCCGTGAGCCATGGCCACTGAACCTGCACGTCTGGAGCCTGTGCTCCGCAACGGAAGAGGCCACAACAGTGAGAGGCCCACGTACCACAAAAAAAAAAAAGAAAGAAAGAAAGAAAGATTAGTTTCAAATGTAAATACCAATGTTTTGGGTTTTAAAATAAATTTATTTATTTATTTATTTTTATTTGTTTATTTTTGGCTGCACTGGGTCTCCTTTGCTGTACGCAGGCTTTTTCTAGTTGCGGCGAGCAGGGGCTTCTCTTCGTTGTGGTGCGCGGGCTTCTCATTTCGGTGTCTTCTCTTGTTGCAGAGCATGGGCTCTAGGCATGCAGGCTTCAGTAGTTGGGGCACACAGGCTCAGTAGTTGTGGTGCACAGGCTTGGTTGCTCCACAGCATGTGGGATCTTCCCGGACCAGGGCTCGAACCTGTGTCCCCTGCATTGGCAGGCGGATTCTTAACCACTGCGCCACCAGGGAAGCCCCTCAGTGTTGTTTTTAAGAGTATCTGTTTTGAATATCTGATCTCCAGTTCTTTTTGGGAAATCCAATTTTGCACAACTAGGTCTTGAATGACTTTATTTTACCCTTGTTCTAAGAAGCCATATGCTTACTCAGGCCCAGTTTGTGATTATACGGTAAACTCAAGGGAAATAAGGTTTTTTCCCCTGCTTGCCTATTTTCTAAATTTAGTTGAAAAATCTTTCTTTCTTTTGTAAAATCCATTACAAATCCTCATTTTGTTGATATCATCTGATAGTCAGTTAAGCAATGGTCTGTGTGTAATTCCAATTGCAAAGTGAACTGGCTGTGTTATGCTGACATGGTCATCTCAACAGCAAGCAGAATGAGAGAGAGTAAATGCTCTCACCTCCTGCTGGGACTTCTCAGTATAATGATAACAAGCATCGGCTCTTATTGGTGCCAGGCACCACCATCATATCATTTCATATGCATTTTGTTTACTTATCACAAAATATTCCAATGGTACCTTATTATTTCCATTTCACAGATGAGTAAACTGAGAGGTTGCAAAAGTCCCCAGCGTCACATAGGTAGTTACTTCTGGAGCTCAACTTCAAACCCAGGTCTTTCTGACTCCAGAGTCTACTTTTTTATCCACTCCTTTATAGTGCCTTTATATGTTATGAACCTGGATGAGGGCAAATAAACCTACAAAAACATTTGCCAAATGACCTCACCTGTTTAGAACTCAGCTATTAGACAAACTCCTTTGAATAGAACAGAACTAAGGGTTGGGAAAGAAACTAAAAGGACCAATATGTGGTCAAAATAGAGTTTATAAACCCCATACACTAAAATATATACACATTGCTTATAGGATAATCCCTCAGGCTCTCTCTCAGAGCCTTTTTTTATTGTTCTAAAATATACATAATGAAATACATGAAATTTACCATCTTAACCATTTAAGTGTACAGTTTAGTGTTACTAAGTACCTTCATATTTCTGTGCAACCATTACCACCATCCATCTCCAGAAAAATTTTCATCTTAAAGACTGAAACTCTATATCTATTAAACAATAACTCCCCACTCCCTCCACTCCCCAGCCTCTGGCAACCACCACTCTACTTTCTGTTTCTATGATTTGACAACTCTATGTGCCTCATATAAGTGGAGTCATACTTATGGAGTCATACAAAGTGGAGTATTTGTCTTTTTGTGACTGGCTTATTTAACTTAGCATAATGCCTTTAATGTTTATCTATGTTGTGACATATTGGAGAATTTCCTTCCTTTTTAAGACTGAATAACATTCCATTGTATGTATTATCACATTCTGTTTTTCCATTCATCTATCAATGGACAGACACCTGTCTTGCTTCCATGTTGTAGCTATTGTGAATAATGCTGTTATGAACGTGGGTGTAGAAATATCTCTCCAAGATCTTGCTTTCAATTTTGTGTATATACTCAGAAATGGGGTTTGCTGGATCATATTGAAATTCTATTTTTAATTTTTTGAGGAGCTGCCATACTATTTTCCACAGCAGCTGTACCATTTTGCATTCTCACCAACAGTGCACAAAATTTCCAATTTTTCATATCCTTGACAACACTTGTTATTTTCTGTTTTTTTGTTTGTTTGTTTTTTGTCTTTCTGTACACGGGCCTCTCACTGTTGTGGCCTCTCCCGTTGCGGAGCACAGGCTCCAGACGCGCAGGCCCAGCGGCCATGGCTCATGGGCCCAGCCGCTCCGCGGTACGTGGGATCTTCCCGGACCGGAGCACGAACCCTTGTCCCCTGCATCGGCAGGCAGACTCTCAACCACTGCGCCACCAGGGAAGCACTATTTTCTGTTTTTTTTAATAGTAGCCATCCTAGTGAGTGTGAGGTCTTATCTCATTGTGATTTTGATTTGCAGTTTCCTAGTGATTAGTGATATTGAGCATCTTTTCATATGCTTGTTGGCCATTTGTGTATCTTCTCTGGAGAAATGTCTATTCAAGTCCTTTGACCATTTTTGAATTGGGTTGTTCTTTCTTTTGTGGTTACCATGGGGATTACTTTCAACATCCTAAAGTTATAACACTCTAATCTGGATATATACCAGTTTAATAACATACAAAAACTCTGCCCCTCTTTTTCAGTTGTTATCATAAAATTACATCCTAATCTGTTGTATGTTCAAAAACATAAACTAGTCTCTTAAATTATATAGAAAACAAAATGTGGAGTTATAAACCAAAGCTGCAAATAATATCAATAATAGCTTTTAGACAAATAATTCTTTAAAATAATTTATGTCTCTTAAATCATGTAGAAATCAAAAAGTGGAGTTACAAACCACTTTTACAGTAATACTAGATTTTATAATTGCCCATGTCTTTATCTTTATTGAGCTCTTTATTTATTCATATGGCTTTCAGTTACTGTTTACTGTCCTTTCATTTCAACTTGTGAACTAACTTTTTCATTTCTTGCAGGACAGGTCTAATAATAACAAACTCCTTCTGATTTTGCTTATCTGGGAATGATTTAATTTCCCCCTCACTTTTGACAAAGTTTTGCTGGATGTAAGATTCTTGGTTAACAGTTTTATTTTGTTTTTTTTCTTTTAGCACTTTGAGTACATCAGCCCACTGCCTTCTGGTCTCCAAAGTTTCTGATGAGAAACTTCGTGATTATTTTATTGAATCCCTTGTATGTGAAAAGTCACTTCTCTCTAGCTGCTTTCAAGATTCGCTTTGTCTTTTGATAACTTGATTGTAATGTGTCTTGGTGTGAGTCTCCTTGAGTTTATTCTACTTGGAGCCATTGAGCTTCTTCTATGTTTATACTCATGTCTTCATTAAATATGGGAAGTTTTTGGCTATTATTTCTTCACATATTCTCTCTGCCTCTCTCCTCCTCCCTCTGGGACTCCCACAATATGTATGTTGGTCTGCTTGACAGTGTCTTACAAGTTCTTTAGGCTCTCTCTGTCGACTTTTCTTCAATCTTTTTTCTTTCTGTTCCTCAGACTTGAAAATTCCCATTTTCCTATCTTCAAGTTCAGTGATTCTTTCTTCTGTCTGCTCAAATCTACCTCTGAATCTTTCTGGTGAATTTAAAATTTGTGTTATTGTACTTTCCAGCTTCAGAATTTTTTTTAGGATTTCTATCCCTTTATTAATATTTTCATACCTGTTTTCTTGACTTTCTCCACATTTCTGGATTTAGTTCTTTCAGCATCTTGAAGACAGTTGTTTTTTCTTTTTCTTTGTTTTTTTATACAGTAGATTCTTCTTAGTTATCCATTTTATACATATTAGTGTATACATGTCAATCCCAATCTCCCAATTAACCACTGCACCACCACCACCACCATTTCCCCCCCTTGGTGTCCATATGTTTGTTCTCTACATCTGTGTCTCTATTTCTGCCCTGCAAACCGGTTCATCTGTACCAATTTTCTAGGTTCCACATACATGCGTTAATATATGATATTTGTTTTTCTCTTTCTGACTTACTTCACTCTGTATGACAGTCTCTAGATTCATCCGCATCTCAACAAATGACCTAATTTCTTTCCTTTTTATGGCCGAGTAATATTCCATTGTATATATGTACCACATCTTTATCCATTTGTCTAACAATGGGCATTTAGGTGGCTTCCATGACCTGGCTATTGTAAACAGTGCTGCAATGAACACTGGGGTGCATGTCTCTTTTGGAATTATGGTTTTCTCTGGGTATATGCCAAGTAGTGGGATTGCTGGGTCATATGGTAGTTCTATTTTTAGATTTTTAAGGAACCTCCTTACTGTTCTCCATAGTGGCTGTATCAATTTACATTCCCACCAACAGTGCAAGAGGGTTTCCTTTTCTCCACACCCTCTCCAGCATTTGTTGTTTGTAGATTTTCTGATGATGCCCATTCTAACTGGTGTGAGGTGATACCTCTTTGTAGTTTTGATTTGCCTTTCTCTAATAATTAGTGATGTTGAGCAGCTTTTCATGTGCTTCTTGGCCATCTGTATGTCTTCTTTGGAGAAACGTCTATTTAGGTCTTCCGCTCATTTTTGGATTGGGTGGTTTGTTTTTTTAATATTGAGCTGCATGTGCTGTTTATATATTTTGGAGATTAATCCTTTGTCCGTTGCTTCATTTGCAAATATTTTCTCCCATTCTGAGGGTTGTCTTTTCGTCTTGTTTGTAGTTTCCTTTGCTGTGAAAAAGCTTTTAAGTTTCAGTAGGTCCCATTTGTTTAGTTTTGTTTTTATTTCCATTACTCTAGGAGGTGGATCAAAAAAGAGCTTGCCGTGATTTATGTCAAAGAGTGTTCTTCCTATGTTTTCCTCTAAGAGTTTTATAGTGTCCGGTCTTACATTTAGGTCTCTAATCCATTTTGAGTTTATTTTTCTGTATGGTGTTAAGGAGTGTTCTAATTTTATTCTTTTACATGTAGCTGTCCAGTGTTCCCAGCACCACTTATTGAAGAGACTGTCTCTTCTCCATTGTACATCCTTGCCTCCTTTGTCATAGATTAGTTGACCTTAGGTGTGTGGGTTTATTTCTGGACTTTCTATCCTGTTGCATTGATCTATATCTCTGTTTTTGTGCCAGTACCATATTGTCTTGATTACTGTAGCTTTGTAGTATAGCCTGAAGTCAGGGAATCTGATTCCTCCAGCTCTGTTTTTTTCTCTCAAGACTGCTTTGGCTATTCGGGGTCTTTTGTGTCTCCATGCAAAGTTTAAGACTTTTTTGTTCTAGTTCTGTAAAAAATGCCATTGGTAATTTGATGTGGATTGCACTGAATCTGTAGATTGCTTTGGGTAGTATAGTTATTTTCTCAACATTGATTCTTCCAATCCAAGAACATCGTATATCTCTCCATCTGTTTGTATCATCTGTAATTTCTTTCATCAGTGTCTTGTAGTTTTCTGCATACAGGTCTTTTGTCTCCTTAGGTAGGTTTATTCCTAGGTATTTGATTCTTTTTGTTGCAGTGGTAAATGGGAGTGTTTCCTTAATTTGCCTTTCAGAATTTTCATCATTAGTGTATAGGAATGCAAGAGATTTCTGTGCATTAATTTTATATCCTGCAACCTTACCAAATTCATTGATTAGCTCTCATAGCTTTCTGGTATCATCTTTAGGATTCTCTATGTATAGTATCATGTCATCGGCAAACAATGACAGTTTTACTTCTTCTTTTCCAATTTGTATTCCTTTTATTTCTTTTTATTCTCTGGTTGCTTTGGCTAGGACTTCCATAACTATGTTGAATAATAGTGGTGAGAGTGGGGACCCTTGTCTTGTTCCTGATCTTAGAGGAAATGCTTTCAGTTTTTCACCATTGAGAATGATGTTTGCTCCGGGTTTGTTGTATATGGCCTTTATTATGTTGAGGTAGGTTCCCTCTATGCCCACTTTCTGGAGTGTTTTATCATAAATGGGTGCTGAATTTTGTTAAAAGCTTTTTCTGCATCTATTGAGATAATCATATGGTTTTTCCTCTCCAATTTGTTAATATGGTGTATCACATTGATTGATTTGCATATAGTGAAAAATCCTTGGGATATCCCTGGGATAAATCCCACTTGATCATGGTGTATGATCCTTTAAATGTGTTGTTGGATTCTGTTTGCTAGTATTTTGTTGAGGATTTTGCATCTATATTCATCAGTGATATTGGTCTGCAATTTTCTTTTTTTGTAGTATGTTTGTCTGGTTTTGGTATCAGGGTGATGGTGGCCTCATAGAATGAGTTTGGGAGTGTTCCTTCCTCTGCAATGTTTTGGAAGAGTTTGAGAAGGATAGGTGTTAGCTCTTCTCTAAATGTTTGATAGAATTCACCTGTGAAGCTATCTGGTCCTGGACTTTTGTTTGTTGGAAGATTTTTAATCACAGTTTCAATTTCGTTAATTGTGATTGGTGTGTTCATATTTTCTATTTCTTCCTGGTTCAGTCATGGAAGTTTATACCTTTCTAAGAATTTGTCCATTTCTTCCAGGTTGTCCATTTTATTGGCATAGAGTTGCTTGAAGTAGTCTCTTAGGGTGCTTTGTATTTCTGCAGTGTCTGTTGTAACTTCTTTTTTATTTCTAATTTCATTGATTTGAGTCCTCTCCCTCTTTTTCTTGATATGTCTGGCTAATGGTTTATCAATTTTGTTTATCTTCTCAAAGAACCATCTTTTAGTTTTATTGATCTTTGCTATTGTTTTCTTTGTTTCTATTTCATTTATTTCTGCTCTGATCTTTATGATTTCTTTCCTTCTACTAACTTTGGGTTTTGTTTGTTCTTCTTTCTCTAGTTCCTTTAGTTGTAAGGTTAGATTGTTTATTTGAGATTTTTCTTGTTTCTTGAGGTAGGCTTGTATTGCTATAAACTTCCCTCTTAGAACTGCTTTTGCTGATTCCCATAGGTTTTGGATCATTGTGTTTTCATTGTCATTTGTCTTTAGGTATTTTTTGATTTCCTCTTTGATTTCTTCAGTGATCTCTTGGTTTTTCAGTAACGTACTGTTTTGCCTCCATGTGTTTGTGTTTTTTACGTTTTTTCCCCTGTAATTCATTTCTAATCTCACAGTGTTGTGGTCAGAAAAGATGCTTGTTATGATTTCAATTTTCTTAAATTTACTGAGGCTTGGTTTGTGACCCATGATGTGATCTATCCTGGAGAATGTTCCATGTGCACTTGAGTAGAAAGTGTAACCTGCTGTTTTTGGATGGAATGTCCTATAAATATCTATTAAATCTACCTGGTCTATTGTGTCATTGAAAGCTTGTGTTTCATTATTAATTTTCTGTTTGGATGATCTGTCCATTGGTGTAAGTGAGGTGTTAAAGTCCCCCACTATTATTGTGCTACTGTCAATTTCCTCTGTTATAGCTGTTAGCAGTTGCCTTATGTATTGAGGTGCTCTTATGTTGGGTGCATATATATTTATAATTGTTATATCTTCTCCTTGGATTGATCCCTTGATCATTATGTAGTGCCCTTCCTTGTCTCTTGTAACATTCTTTATTTTAAAGTCTATTTTATCTGATATGAGTATTGCTACTCCAGCTTTCTTTTGATTTCCATTTGCATGGAATATCTTTTTCCATCCCCTCACTTTCAGTCTGTATGTGTCCCTAGGTCTGAAGTGGGTCTCTTGTAGACAGCATATAGATGGGTCTTGTTTTTGTATCCATTCAATGAGCCTGTGTCTTTTGGTTGGAGCACTTAATCCATTCACGTTTAAGGTAATTATCTATATGTATGTTCCTATGACCATTTTCTTAATTGTTATGGGTTTGTTTTTGTAGGTCCTTCTCTTCTCTTGTGTTTCCCACTTAGAGAAGTTCCTTTAGCATTTGTTGTAGAGCTGGTTTGGTGATGCTGAATTCTCTTAGCTTTTGCTTGTCTGTAAAGCTTTTGATTTCTCCATCGAATCTGAATGAGATCCTTGCTGGGTAGAGTATTCTTGGATGTAGGTTCTTCCCTTTCATCACTTTAAATATATCATGCCACTCTCTTCTGACTTGTAGAGTTTCTGCTGAGAAATCAGCTGTTAACCTTACGGGAGTTCCCTTGTGTATTATTTTTCTTTTTTCCCTTGCTGCTTTCAATAATTTTTCTTTGTCTTTAATTTTTGTCAGTTTGATTACTATGTGTCTCGGTGTGTTTCTCCTTGGGTTTATCCTGCCTGAGACTCTCTGCACTTCCTGGACTTGAGTCGCTATTTCCTTTCCCATGTTAGGGAATTTTTCGACTATAATCTCTTCCTTTCTCTCTTTCTTCTCCTTCTGGGAGCCCTGTAATGTGAATGTTGTTGTGTTTAACATTGTCCCAGAAGTCTCTTAGGCTATCTTCATTTCTTTTCATTCTTTTTTCTTTATTCTGTTCCACAGCAGGGAATTCCACCATTCTGCCTTACAGGTCACTTATCTGTTCTGCCTCAGTTTTTCTGCTATTGATTCCTTCTAGTGTAGTTTTCATTTCAGTTATTGTATTGTTCATCTCTGTTTCTTTGTTCTTTAATTCTTCTAGGTTTTTGTTAAACATTTCTTGCATCTTCTCGATCTTTGCCTCCATTCTTTTTCCGAGGTCCTAGATCATCTTCACTATCATTATTCTGAATTATTTTTCTGGAAGGTTTCCTATCTCCACTTCATTTAGTTGTTTTTCTGGGGTTATATCTTGTTCCTTCATCTGGTACATAGCCCTCTGCCTTTTCATCTTGTCTATCTTTCTGTGAATATGGTTTTTGTTCCACAGGCTGAAGGATTGTAGTTCTTCTTGCTTCTGCTGTCTGCCTTCTGGGGGATGAAGCTATCTCGAAGACACTTGTTTTAAAGACTTTGTCTAATACATCTGCCATAAGGTCTTTCTCAGGAACAGTTTCTCTTTGCTTGTTTTTTCCTTTTGAATGGGCCTTACTTTCCTGTTTCTTTGTATGCTTTGTGATTTTTTGTTGTGTTATTGAAAACTGGACATTTGAATCTAATAATATAGTAACTCTGGAAATCAGATTCTTCCCTTTCCCTAGAGTTTGATGGATTTTGTTTTTGTTTTCCTTTATTGGTTGCTTGTTGTGGGATGTCTCTTGTGCCAAGGATTGGCCTGAGCAGTAAACTTTGATCTTCTCAGGTCTCTTCTGAGTGTATGCCTTTCCCTGGGCATGTGCAATAACTTTCCAATGTCCCCCATTTTTGCAGTTACCTTTGAATATCTTAGTCTTTAATATCTGGCTACCAGAACGGAAGAAAAAAGAAAAAATGATTGGATAAAAAGACATTGGCACTTAAATCCCTTTTAAGTAACTTAAGCAATAGGGGGAGGAACTTACAACCATGGGGAGAGATGCAACAACAGTGGCCACCCACCTCTTTGCACCTCTGTGCTCAGAAGCAGTAATCAGTAATCATAGTACAGATTTCCAGTATTTGTAAGACAGGACCTGTACTGCCCATTCTGGCTCCTACAAGCTACATACAACCTTCTCCTGGAATGTGTGCATGGCTGCCTGCCAAGGGTCTGGGGGGTGGGTACTGGGTAGCTGCTACTGTGCTGTGAGGTAAATTAACCAAAATTAACTGCAGTTTAACATCTACGCCTTCCTCTGGAAGTTTCAAGCCTTCAACAAATTCCAAAGTTCCAAAATGGTTACATCAGACAGATTCTGCCAGTCCAATTTTTTCTAGGTGGGAAGACATTTCTGGTGCTTCCTACTCCACTACCTTCCCAGGATCCTCCTTCTAAAGACTTTTTATTTTTCTTTTACCAATAAGTCCGACAAGATTTGGTATCAAGTTTCCAAGACCATAGTAGATCAGAAGCAGAAATTCAGAAAGAGGACAGCAAGCAGCTACAGGCAGGCCCACTGCCTCACATGTCATCAAAGTGGTGCCCAGAGCATTGTTGTCCCTGTCTCAGCCATCCCTGTCCCCCCAGTGGCTAATGCTCTGCTCCCCACAGACTACTGCCTGGCCCACCCACTCTAGGGCTTTTTTCACTCTCTAGCTGGTTGGAAATACCCACTTTTCCTGACCAGTTGTTTCAGAGAAAGATTGCTACAGCAGACATGTGATATGTGTTTCCTTTTTTTTTTTTTTTTTATCATTTTCTCTTTCTAAGTGCTCAGAAAGCACCAACTTTTTTCAGCAGTGAGACCTTGTTGTTGAGCGACTCTGTCAGAATATACCTTTATTCAAAGAGAATTTTTTCCTCAAAGGCTCAATTGCCTCTTCCTGAAGTTTAGTTTTTCTTCCTTCTTTTCTTCCTCCCTCCCTCCCTCCCTTCCTTCCTTCCTTCCTTCTTTTCTCTTTTGGAGGTTCTCTCTTTTACATTAAAACTTTTTACACCTGCTGACCCCCATTCATGAGCTGAACACTATTTCATTCCCACTGAGTTCTTGGACCAATGCAAGTCAGGAGATACCGTTGGGCATCTGTTCTGCATATACCATGGGAGTTAAATTTCTGGAACTTTCTACCATAGTTAGAAACTTAGTCTGCCCAGATCATGAAGAGTACCTCTAGGGAGCACTGCTTCCTAATTCCACATGCCAGCTTATCAGAGGTTTTGTCCTGGCTTACCAAAAATCTTCATACATCATCATTAGCTTCTTACCAAATTAGTGAGCATACACAAACACATGTATGTGTGCACATGCACACACACACACAAATTAATTTTAATATTTAATCCTGGCAATGGTGCAGTAAAACTATTGCTTTTAAATATTGATCATGACATTATAAGTTGGAACATGTTTGGAAATCAATATAGCAAAATGTATCAAGAACCAAGAAAATGTTCATTGACATAGTATTTCCATTAAATTGTGTATGGTGTCAAGAGATAATCTAAAATGTAAGAAAAGCCATGTCCTGCATTATTTATAATACTGAAAAATTATAAGAAAATTAATGGTCAACAATAGAAATATTATAGTACATTTATCTATGGAATCTTATATTGGTATTAAAATAATTAGCATAAAGTCTATGTAACAACATATGTATGATACAATAACTACCATATACTGAATGCTTTCTATGTCCCAGGCCATAAATTAGCAATGTTGAGGATATTACTTCATATCTGTCTCACAATAATTCTGTGAAGTGGGTATTACCCCCCTTTGAAGTCTCTTTTGAAGATTCTCCTTTCATTTCCCCTGCCCTCTTCCAGTGATCTCTCTGAGTGACTTCCCCTTTCCCGTTAATAGGAGAACTCCTTAAAGAAGCTCCTACCTGACTCCAGAGGATGAGATTTTTTTAACCATTACCCTAAACTAACTCCTACCTAATATGGTGTCAAAGAGAAAAGCAAATGAAAATCAGATTACAAATTTATTATATCCACTACAATTTAAATTTTAAAGATGTTGCCTCTAGGAAAAAACTTGGAAGAGAATACATATAATTGACAACAGTTGCCTTAGGGTCATGGAATTTTAGAGGGATGACATTTTTTTCTTCAGAATTTCTGTAATGTAATGTAACTTTCTTATACTATAAGCATAAACACTTTAAAGCCCCCCAAATGGAAATAATTTGGTTCTTGCGAGTGATGGATCATAATTTTCTGGCTATAAAGCATTCTTTATGGTCACTGTAATGTTGTTTTCAGAACTTTAAAATATGCTAAGCAATAAAAAGATTTTGTCTGCTGCATTTATGAAAGTCACCGTGATTAAGCTTTAAAGTTTTAGGGCTTAAGGGCAGAAATCATCTCAACAAGTGAATCAATATAGTGCTTTGTAAGTTTCACTTTTTTATGTACATGGACTCGCTTGATCTTTCCGACATCTGAAAGGTAGAACTTCAACCTTCTGAAAGTTGTCCAGAAAGCCCCTTCCTAGAGTTTCAGTGCAGTCACAGCTCCACTGGATGTACTGACTGGTCTGCAGGCTCCCAAAAATGGCCGCTAGGGCACTTGACATACGCATCCTCCAGTCCTATCCAGGCACAGCTGGAAACACAGCTGCAGGCTGCAGCTGGCGGAGTCCCTGGCGTAATCATCACTGAAAAATGCTGAAGAGGAAGGCTCTTCTGAAGGTTCTTCCTTCCCACCACCCTCTCTTCCTGTCCCTCTGGGCTGACTTTTCCACTTAATAGGAAAAGCAATTCTACTTAGTGTCGCTAAACAATTGACAGCTGGTGATGATGATGAGCTCTTCTCTTCTTTCCTGAACTTAAGGCTCTCCCAAACAGACCAAAAACAGGGCAACTGCACAAATCTTGGGGACTAATACCACCCCCACTAGGCAAAAAATTCAGCAGAAACTGCAGCTTTCATTCAGATTTAAACACCTAACAGGAAAAACAGAGACTCTAAATGTTGCTTTTCTTTTTTAAAAGCATGGGATTTTTCTGATTATAAAATGACTACTCAGCCTTTTAAAAATATGTGATAAATATAAACACATATTTATATTCATTTTACTTTCACCATTTGAGAATTATACTGCATATACTATTTAGTTTCCTTCTTTTTAACAACGCTGCAAAATATATTTTTAATGCTTTGTGCATAATATCATAACTTTAGGAACAATTCCTTGCAGGTTTATTGTAATACTGGCACCATCTGACTCCTCTTCCTGTATTCTTTAACGCCCCTGAATCCTCATGGGCATTTAACACTCTTTGGCTTCAGTGAGAATTAAGCACAGGAAGAGGAAAAGCAGGCCATCTGTGCAGGAAGGTAAAACCAGTGTAAATTAAATGGGGTGTGAAAAAAAGCCACTTATGCTCTTTAAATATGTGCTACTTGAGAGAAATGCTCACCTATGTACAAAACTAATCACTGAACACACAGGCTTCAGGTGAATGGCTGGTTCTGAGTATTCTTTGTTCAAAAAAGCAAAAGCAACCTTAGTTTTCAAAAATAATTATTTATAGCTTCAAAATGATCCCAGAGATTTTGATCAAACCTTAAACATTTCAAGTATGGTACACCAAAACCAAAACAAACCTCCATCTCTGGCATGGGTGCCATTTTTCTCCCAGCTCTGCTCAGCAGCTCAGAGTTATTTTGGACTCTTGTCTATTCATCCAGGGCTGTTTGCTCACTCACTGCCACTCTTCCTCCCTGGTGGGTTTTTGCTCATCCCTTTCTTTTCTATTTCTCCCTCCCTAGCTCTCTTCCTTGTCTTCACTGGGACACATGTAGTGGAATAGCGTGGTGGTGGAGAATGCCAGATTTGAAGTCACACTGCACATTTGAATTCTGTCTGTGGCAATTTATGCAAATCACTGATCCCCTCTGTCCTTCAGTTTTCAATGTGACAAATGGGGATAACAGTACCTATCTCAGAGGACTGTGGTGAGGCATATATGTGCTACTTTCTGTAAAGCACTTTTAGAAAAGTGCCCAGCTCACACTGAGCACTTAATCACTGTTGCTATTATTATTACTACTAGAAGAGCTTCCTAGATATGTTCTCTGCTTTCAGTCTCTCAAGAGTAGTGACAGAATAACTCTAGCTACCTCTGTGCCAGTTCACTGCTTCTTATGTGCCAACCCTGGTCTAAGCTCTTTACGTGGTTTGTTTTTATTCCTTACAACAATCTGCACACTAGAAATTACCCTCCATTTGACAGATGGAAAAACTGAGGCTTGGAAAAGTACCAGTCCACCTTTTATAACTTCTTTAAGAAATTGCAACCTCCTTTTGAGACATGTTATTTCTTTGCTAAATGTCCACAAATAGTCTCTTAGCTGCCCCTACATTGCTTCTGCTTTCCAGCCATGGGTATTAGGTTAGTGCCTGGTAACTCATTCTCACTGCTACCCAATATGGCCATTCCAAGTCCACCCTTTCAGCTCCAGTCCTGAGGTTACTTTAGATTCTGCTCATGCCCCTTCCTTTCCTCATCACCATTTTTATCCTAAGACAAAGATTTAAATCTCCATCTTCTCCTAGAAGTACAGTAAGGTACTGTACCCCTCTACTTCTTGGGGGGGTAGAGTACTTACATCACCCCCGTCTTGAGTGTCCCTGACTATATGCAACTTTAAGAGAAAAATCAATGCACGCAGTCAAGGATAAACGATCGGTATATGTTGGTGCAATTTTGGAACACAATTTTAAGATTTTTTTCAGCCACTGACAAGGAAGCATAGAGTATTTGCAGGCAGCTGTGATGGGTTAATACAGTGCTTCTCAGACTTCAGTGGGCATAGGGATCACTTGAGGATCTGGTTGAAATGCAGGTTCTGATCCCATAGGTCTGAGATCCTGCATTTCTAACAAGCTCCCAGGTGATGCCTGTGGTATTGGTTCTTGAGTAGCAAGGGTTCAGTAGATATTTTTAAGGAAGAAGTTGAACAATTAATTGAGGACCACAGAAAAATATTAACTTATAAAGAGAGAGGGAATCAAATATAATCTACAAAAGACAAACATTTATCTAGGAAAATAAAGACCCAAAGTTTTAAGGGATTTCAGGTATAAATTGGACTGGATGCACTTTTGCTCTCTTACATTAACTTTACACCCTCACTCTGCACTCCCCCTGTACTTCCCTGCCATGTAGGATTTATTATTTGTACCCTCTCTTAACACATTCTGGCCACCCCTGTATTCCATGTCCATCGGCAGTTTAGAATAATGTTTAGAGTTCTTTGGAGGTCAGCAAACTTTACAGGTACCCGTGCCAAGTGAATATTTAGGAAGTTGTAATGGGTTGAAGGGAGAGGAAGAGGGCAAGATCCGGGGTCAGAATTAGAGAATTTGCAGGAGTAGCCCAGCACTCCAGAGCAACATCTTCTACAAACAAAATCCGGGACAGGAGCCTTGACATCAGATAGCCAAAGTGAGCACAGACCATATACTTGAAATTTTAAAGTGCAGATCATATGGTCAACACACATATAAGGAATGATTGAGTACTTATGCTGAGGAAGAGAAAACAAGGCAGAATTGGAGTGGCACCGGCCCCAGGGGATGTTGGTGGCTACCTAAAGAATACACAAGAAGCTGCTCTCGAATACCTGGAGTGCTTATCATGTGACAGAGGAGAGGAGAAGAAGGGGTAGTGAAGGACAGAGAAAGGATAACCTGAAAACAAAATAAATAGCCCCAAGAGCCTAAAAGCCCCCTTATTAGGGATGTTATGGAGGAAATTCCAGCGTCCCAGCTTGAAATGCCATGTTTCTGTGATGCTTTCAAGATCTACCTGGGCACTCATTTAGCTGACACCTGCATGGCCACTGGCACATCCAAGGCACGTCTAGTCTGTTCAGAGACATTGTCAAGACCCTCACCTAAACCTATGTCTCCTTCCTCTTTTTAACGTGTCCTCTGGCTCATTTCTTTTGCCCCGCTAAAGATGTGAAAGTGTCTTATAAGAGAAAAGCCAAAGAGATGGATTAGATTCCTGGTGATAACTTTTTTCTAAACGAAAATAGAAGCCCTGCTTTGCCCCATCACCTGGGAAGGGAGCAGTACAGCTGATGTGGGTTGTGTCCTGGCAAACCTTGCACGTGTAACCCGGCACCTCCAGAGGAGCAGCACCGAGAACAAAACCACACGTCCCACTGCTCCACTTGCTGCGGGCTCGTCCCACCACAGGACAGAAATTAAGGAGAAAGGGGGAGGGCTGGAGAGGCAGAAACAACGAAGCAGGCATTGACCTTTCCTCCTGTAAAAAATAAGAAGGCCCACTGGGAGGTTTCCTACCTGAAGTTATCAGCAAATACTTTAGAGTTCATACTTAAGCGAAGGCTCATTGCTGAAATTCACTGAAACCAGAGACTGGGCACAGGGGAGGCCCCGGGGGAACAATGGCGGGTGGGAGTGATGGAAGGAAGGCAAGCAGGCTGATAAGGAAGGTGAAGAGGGCACTAGGGTTACCCTCCGGCCTGTGCTGGCTGTACCACGAGCTGCGCATTCCTCCCGTCTTATCTTGACCTTAGATTCTGTTACAGAAGTCAGGTCCCTTTCCCAGGGAAATTCAGCACAGGAGTAAGTGTGTTGCTCATTTCCCCAGAGAAGGGACTGTAGCGCTTGGACCATCTGTAGCTGGTGTGTGTGTGTGTGTGTGTGTGTGTGTGTACTTTCCAGTGTGTTCATGTATGTCTGAAGACGTGTATCCGCAACCTCTCACCTGAGCAGTTGTGCCCGCAGTGGTGCAGTTTCCCAAGATGGGGTCTATGGGAGGAGAGGAAGGGTTTGGGTTGGGGGAAAAAATGGGTGAGTTCAATTTTGGACGTGTTACATCTGAATCAAAAACTTTGAGTATTCTATAAGTACACATATCTGTCTGTGTATGTAGATAACTGTGAACACACAGCTCTTCTATATGGCATTGTCCTAGGGGCTTTACATACATGAGGTCACAATCTACATGACAATGTTGGAGTAGGATCTGTCATAATCTCCACTTTGCAGACAAGAGCATTGAGGCACAGTACGGTTAAGTAACTCCCCCAAGGTCACTCACATAGCCAGCACAAGGCAGAGGCTGGGTTTGAACTCTGGCTGTCCAGTTCCAGACCCCATTTTTTAAACCACCAGGCTCTACTGTCTCCCATATTGAATATAAACTAGAGTTAAATAAGTGTTCAAGTAAAGCATACTAATTCTTAGCAAGAGCTAATCAGCAGAAAGCAATAAGTGTCAGGCCCTATTTAAGCCTGTATCTCATGTAGCCCACACGGCAAGCCTATGAGATAGGTACTCTAAATATCCCTGTTTTATAAGTAAAGATACTCAAGATAACGGAAGATAAGTCACTTGCCCACACATGCATCTCACATGTGGACAAGATGGGAACTTGCGTATATTTCACAGCAAAGCCCATGCTTGTAACCAGGACGCTACACCAAGAGAAAGAATGTACAGCCTCTAACTTACTCTCTTAGGTCCTTCACTGAAGTCAACAAACAACTCAGGAATGTCCCCCTCACCTCACATTTTTACTCGCCTTACGTCACATTCTTTTACTTTGCCTCCATTAGAAAAAAGAGTCCCCCATCCATGCCAGCAGCTTCTCCTTTCATCTCCAAAGATCCACCTCCAGGCATACCTTATGTTTTTAATGTCTTTCAAATGTCAGCTTGTCATGCATTTAGGTAACTCGGGCAACCTATCCAAGAAATTAATTGGATGACCATTTCCATTACTTTGTCACAGGCATAGGAACAAAATGGCAAAATCAATAGGCTAGTAATTAACAGGGCTGATAAGCACAGTAGATCTTCATGACTAATACTGTATGTTACTCATCTCTCTTTTTTTTTTTTTTTTTTTTTTTTTGCCGTACGCGGGCCTCTCACTGTTGTGGCCTCTCCCGTTGTGGAGCACAGGTTCCGGACGTGCAGGCTCAGCGGCCATGGCTCACGGGCCCAGCCGCTCCGTGACATGTGGGATCTTCCCGGACTGGGGCTCTAACCCGTGTCCCCTGCATCGGCAGGCGGACTCTCATCCACTGCGCCACCAGGGAAGCCCACTCATCTCTTTTTAATCCCAATAAATAGTAAAGTGCCTGGTAATCACTCAATAAATGCTCATTAAACCACATGGATGATAAAGCTGAGTGATGCTAGAGTGGCAGGATGATTTCTAATTGTTTGGTCCTGTTCTATCCCTCATATTTACAGCATATAACAGAAAGAAACACAGGCACTGAGAGCAGACAGATGGGAGTTTGAATTCTAGCTCAGCTACTGTCCATAAAATCTTGACTAAGTTATACCCCCTCTCTGCCCTTCACATCCTCCCTCTGAAAACTGGGGCTAATAGTGTTGCCTCAAAGGTTGTTGTGAAGGCAAAACAGACAACACGCAAGCATGTGACTTAGAGGTGGGCACAGGTAGGGGTTTGGTCCTTTTTCCTTCTGTTCCTTCCCCTGCAATCGTCCTCTGTCGGCACCTCTGCAACCCTCCTATTCTCCCCTCCATCTCTACCTGTCCCCTCATCCCCCAGCCCTACTTCGTAAAGGTCAGAAGAATGAGCTATCTTTCTTAATATGGATAGATCACTATCAACATTCCCTGTTCAAGAATATATGTGAACCTTGATCCCTTACTATTTCTCCCTGGCTTCTTTTTACTTTGCTGCTTCACTAAAGAAGACAATGAAAAGCAAAGGGAATGGAAAGCAAAATCCAAATGCTTCCATTATAGTTTTTCATGCCCAAGAGTCAGACAAGAGGACCTTAGAACCCTTTCTTTTTTTTTCATTTTAAGATTTTTTTTTCTTTTTTGATGTGGACCATTTTTAAGTCTTTATTGAATTTGTTACAATATTGCTTCTGTTTTATGTTTTGCTTTTTTGGCCACGAGGCATGTGGGATCTTAGCTCCCTGACCAGGGATTGAACCCGCACCCCCTGCATTGGAAGGTGAAGTCTTAACCACTGGACCGCCAGAGAAGTCCCTCTTTTCTATTTCTTATCTGTTTATGACATGGAGTACACTAGGCTGTGTGTTTTAAAAAATAATTCTCTCAGGAATTGTTTTCGGGCTTCCCTGGTGGTGCAGTGGTTGAGAATCTGCCAGCTAATGCAGGGGACACGGGTTCGAGCCCTGGTCTGGGAAGATCCCACATGCCACGGAGCAACTAGGCCCGTGAACCACAACTGCTGAGCCTGCATGTCTGGAGCCTGTGCTCTGCAATGAGAGGCCACGACAGTGAGAGGCCCACACACCGCGATGAAGAGTGGCCCCCGCTTGCCACAACTAGAGAAAGCCCTCGCACAGAAACGAAGACCCAACACAGCCAAAAATAAAAATAAATAAATTAAAAGAAGGCTCAACGTTAAAAAAAAAAAGAACTGTTTTCTACTGTTACAAATCTTATTGAATAGACATTGATAATTGGTACACGATGTGGAAATGATGAGGGCTACTTTAAGTTTATGCTACAGAGGACACCATAGGACACTGTCCCTGTCCCCCTTTAGGACTGCTGCTGTCAGAAGCCCTCGCTTATCTGCCCTCTTGCGGAAGTATCTCCGTGAAAGAAAGTTGACTCTTCCGAGGTCACACTCCTTTCCCAAGGCAGCCTGCATCCCATGACTGGTCAATATGGAGGTGAAAATATCCGGGCCCTCACCCTAACTCAAGACAACTCTGAAGGGCCACCACAGCCTTGAGCTCCTTGTGGGGCTGGCTGAGGCTTTTGCTGAGACTGTGTCATAGCCCAACTCCTCTCTCTTCCCTAATCTTGCTTCCTTTCCTTTCCTTCCTCAAGTGTGGATCCCAAGAGCATCTCTAATAAACCTTATGCTCATTAACCTCAGTCTCACACTGTTTCCCAGGGAACCCAACCTATGACAGATGTCTAATTGGTTGATTTTCAAACATTCTTGGTGACTTAGACCAAGATGCTATTTTACTCCATGTAACAAACACGAGTTGTGTCTACCATGTTTACCTATAGAATAAGAATGTCAACCAATATATTGTGGATGGCTAGAAACGGAATACATGAAAAGTTCCTATTTATGCTTACCTGACAAAGAAATGTAATTTACCTAAAAATGGTGTCTTAGGGCTTCCCTGGTGGCGCAGTGGTTGAGAGTCCGCCTGCCGATGCAGGGGACACGGGTTCATGCCCCGGTCTGGGAAGATCCCACATGCCGCGGAGCGGCTAGGCCCATGAGCCATGGCTGCTGAGCCTGTGCTCCGCAGTGGGAGAGGCTACAAGAGTGAGAGGCCCGCGAACCAAAAAAAAAAAAAAAAAGGTGTCTTAGCTGTGCATGGTTAGGACAATTCATATTTTTAAAATAAATTTATTTATTTATTTACATATTTATTTTATTTATTTGGCTGCGTTGGGTCTTTGTTGGTGCACGTGGGCTTCCTCTAGTTGTGGGGAGTGGGGGCTACTCCTCATTGCAGTGCGCGGGCTTCTCATTGCAGCGGCTTCTCTTGTTGCGGAGCACAGTCTCTAGATGCACGGGCTTCAGTAGTTGTGGCTCGCTAGCTTAGTTGCTCCGTGGCATGTGGGATCATTGCAGACCAGGGCTCGAACCCGTGTCCCCAGTATTGGCAGGCGGATTCTTTTTTTTTTTTTGAAGGCTGCTGAGTGTTCCACTGTGCAGACATAGTTGCCTTCACTAGCCCCCTCTGAATGAACATTTGGGATGTTTATCTTTCTGTAACCAGCAAGCCTTTTTTTTGTTTTTTGGGTTTTTTTTTTTTTTTTTTTTTGCTCATTGCATTGTGGTCAGAAAAGATGCTTGATATGATTTCAATTTTCTTAAATTTACTGAGGCTTGGATTGTGACCCAAGATGTGATCTATCCTGGAGAATGTTCCATGTGCACTTGAGAAGAAAGAGTAACCTGCTGTTCTTGGATGGAATGTCCTATAAATTTCCATTAAATCTATCTGGTCTATTGTGCCATTGAAAGCTTGTGTTTCATTATTAATTTTCTGTTTGGATGATCTGTCCATTGGTGTAAGTGAGGTGTTAAAGTCCCCCACTATTATTGTGCTACTGTCGATTTCCTCTTTTATAGCTGTTAGCAGTTGCCTTATGTATTGAGGTGCTCTTATGTTGGGTGCATATAT
The DNA here is from genome assembly GCF_964341445.2 of Mesoplodon mirus. NCBI lineage: Eukaryota > Metazoa > Chordata > Mammalia > Artiodactyla > Ziphiidae > Mesoplodon > Mesoplodon mirus. The sequence continues at coordinate 53,272,611 of NC_138987.1, read as the reverse complement.
ATTTATAATTGTTATATCTTCTCCTTGGATTGATCCCTTGATCATTATGTAGTGTCCTTCCTTGTCTCTTTTAACATTCTTTATTTTAAAGTCTATTTTATCTGATATGAGTATTGCTACTCCAGCTTTCTTTTGATTTCCATTTGCATGGAATATCTTTTTCCATCCCCTCACTTTCAGTCTGTATGTGTCCCTAGGTCTGAAGTGGGTCTCTTGTAGACAGCATATAGATGGGTCTTGTTTTTGTATCCATTCAATGAGCCTGTGTCTTTTGGTTGGAGCACTTAATCCATTCACGTTTAAGGTAATTATCTATATGTATGTTCCTATGACCATTTTCTTAATTGTTATGGGTTTGTTTTTGTAGGTCCTTCTCTTCTCTTGTGTTTCCCACTTAGAGAAGTTCCTTTAGCATTTGTTGTAGAGCTGGTTTGGTGATGCTGAATTCTCTTAGCTTTTGCTTGTCTGTAAAGCTTTTGATTTCTCTATCGAATCTGAATGAGATCCTTGCCGGGTAGAGTATTCTTGGTTGTAGGTTATTCCCTTTCATCACTTTAAATATGTCATGCCACTCCCTTCTGGCTTGTAGAGTTTCTGCTGAGAAATCAGCTGTTAATCTTATGGGAGTTCCCTTGTATGTTATTTGTCATTTTTCCCTTGTTGCTTTCAATAATTTTTCTTTGTCATTAATTTTTCACAATTTGATTACTATGTGTCTCGTCATGTTTCTCCTTGGGTTTATCCTGCCTGAGACTCTCTGCACTTCCTGGACTTGCGTCACTATTTCCTTTCCCATGTTAGGGAATTTTTCAACTATAATCTCTTCAAATTTTTGGGGGGGTCCTTTCTCTCTCTCTTCTCCTTCTGGGACCCCTATAATGCAAATGTTGTTGCATTTAATGTTGTCCCAGTGGTCTCTTAGGCTGTCTTCATTTCTTTTCATTCTTTTTTCTTTATTCTGTTCCATGGCAGTGAATTCCACCATTCTGTCTTCCAGGTCACTTATCCGTTCTTCTGCCTCAGTCATTCTGCTATTGATTCCTTCTAGTGTATTTTTCATTTCAGTTATTGTATCATTCATCTCTGTTTCTTTTTTTTTTTTTTTTTTTTTTTTTTTTTTTTTTTTTTGGTGGTACGCGGGCCTCTCACTGTTGTGGCCTCTCCCGTTGTGGAGCACAGGCTCCAGACGCACAGGCTCAGCGGCCATGGCTCACGGGCCCAGCCGCTCCGCGGCATGTGGGATCTTCCTGGACGGGAGCACGAACCCGTGTCCCCTGCATCGGCAGGCGGACTCTCAACCACTGCGCCACCAGGGAAGCCCATCTCTGTTTCTTTGTTCTTTAATTCTTCTAGGTGTTTGTTCTTTAATTCTTCTAGGTCTTTGTTAAACATTTCTTGCATCTTCTTGATGCTTGCCTCCATTCTTTTTCCAAGGTCCTGGATCATCTTCACTCTCATTATTCTGAATTCTTTTTCTGGAAGGTTGCCTATCTCCACTTCATTTAGTTGTTTTTCTGGGGTTTTATCTTGTTCCTTCATCTGGTACATAGCCCTCTCCCTTTTCATCTTGTCTATCTTTCTGTGAATGTGGTTTTTGTTCCACAGGCTGCAAGATTGTACTGCTTCTGCTGTCTGCCCTCTGGTGGACAATTCATATTTTTACTTTAAAAAATAAGATTTGATTGGCAAATTTCCTTTTCTATAAATTAATTTAGGAAAAATTGCTATCTTCAGGCTGTTCAGGAGTGTGGTGTATTTCTCATTGTATTCAGATCTTTATTTATATATTAGCAAAATTTTATACTTTGAAAAATATAGAAAGATAGCCTATACATTTTGTGTTAAGAGAATCCTTGGGTATTTTAGGTTTTCATTGTAAATATTTGATGTGTGTGTTTAAATTGAATTATAAGTGTGACAAGAGTCTAATTATTTTCTTTTATTGACTTATTAATAATCCTAAGTTCATCTGGAATAATAAAGAGTAATAAATAATAACATCTGATAAAAGAGGCACCACAGCTGAGGAGGGAAGAGAAGGCATTTTCACAACGGGTAGTGGAATAATTGGTTAGTGATTTGGAACAAATCAGTTTAGATTCTTAACTCTCCCTAGATGGATTAAAGAATTAAATGGGTGGAAAAATATCTAAGTCATAAGAACTAAAGCCGAGTTCTGGTGTATATTATCTTTTCTCTGTATAAGAAATGAATTTGTACGTCTAAGAAAAAAAATCTCAACAGTTCATTGACATAAAAATTTTGACGTCTGAGCATAAAAAAAAATAAAAGGCAGACAAAGGAAAAACTGTAGCTACAATTATGACTTTTAAGATATAAAAAGCTTACACAAATGGATTTAAAAACACTAAAATATTAGGAAAAAATGAGTAAAGCACATGATACACAATTCAGAGAAGAAATAAAAGGTCTAATAAGCACATTTAAAAAGTTCAATAAAACTGGTAACAAAAGAAGTGCAAATTAAACCCAGAAACTCTTGTTCACTTACTAAATTAATAAAAGTGAGTAAAATTATAATACCCAAGAATGCTGAAGATTCATTGCCATGAGCAGTTTCACATACTATTAATGTTTTAATGCATACTTTCTTTCTAGAAAGTGATTTTAAATTTGTAGCAAGTATTTTAAAACATAGATACATTTTAACCCTGGAATTCCACTTCTAGAAATTTATCTATGGAAATAATCAGAGATGGGGGAAAGTTTTATACACTTATATAAAAAAGTAAAGATCTGAAATCAATGATCATGATTGCAAAATCGTATGATGGAATACTTTGTAGTCTTAAAATTTTATGTTTTTGAAGAATTTTTAATGACATAGTAAAATGATCAAAATTTAATGTCACCAAAATACAAAACTGGACATGATTCTGATTGTAATAATGGTATGCACGTATACAAAATGAAGTAAATGTCAATAGTGGTTATATAGAGTCTGTAAGCTTATAAATGATTTGGGTTTTCTTCTTTACATTTGACTGCATTTTTCAACTTTTCCACAGTGAGAATAAATTTTACAATTGTGTGTGTATATGTGTGTGTGTGTGTGTGTATTTAAAAAGTGAATGGGAGGTAAAGAATTGGAAACATATTGTTAACTGTTCGAATCTTGGCCCTTAAATAGAAGAAAGATGAGAGCTATAGCCAGAGAGAAATGTAAAATCAAGGGAAATTTCTTCCTTCCCCCCCACTGCCACCCCACTTCTCCTCCATCCTCTCTTTCTTTATTTTTAATGATGGGAGATGTTTGAATACTTTACAGTCAGTAGAGCAGAGGATGAAAATACCCTAGTAGAAAAATAAATGCAGGGATAAGTTTCCAAAGGAGAACAGAAAATCAGATAAAGAACACTGCCAAACGAATTAACTTTGAACACATTTGTTGTACAAACGAATGAATGAACGAATGAACAAATGCCAAGCAATAAGACAATTTTCTTTCATTCTGTTCCTTTTCAAAATTGAAAAGGAAAGATCAGTGCATTTCTTTTTTGATCAAAGTTACAATATTGAATATAGAGAAAGAACTATTGAATTCATTACTAAATTGATATTGCTAAGTGCTTTGTATCTTAACTATAGGATGATGTCTAAATACTGTTATAAGAAGAACAAGGAGGAACAACAGGACAATTAACTTATAACTGTTTCTTTTAAATCATAAAATTGAATTAGACTCCATTTACAAATGTTAATTTCATACAGCAAATGTGACTTAGAGAATGCTGGCACTTATCCAGGTAAGTCTGGAAGTAAAAACCACACTTGCTGTTAAGGGATGATCATTTTTAGGTGGTTGGGGCTCTGAATTTTCCAGATCATTCCCATAAACTAGAACCCTGTTAAACTAAATACATTACTCAAAAGTTTTTTGTAATTTTTAAAATTTGTATTTCTTCTTGAAGTATAGTTGATTTACAGTGTATCAGGTGTACACCAAAGTGATTCAGGGATATATATATACACAAATATATATATTCCTTTGCAGATTCTTTTCCATTATAGGTTAATACATTACTTTTTAAACACAGGTTGATGTTCCTTTTTTCCTTTTAAAACTGTCATTCAATAGACACTTACCCTTGATGTTTTAAAATGGTAATTTATTCATCACAAGATTCCAAAAATGGCTATTCATTTGATTTGTATATATAGGCTCTCAGACTTTAAAAACTTAGCTAAATGTACATTTGATAAATATTTTATATATATTTTTTAATATTCCTTGTCATTTTAAGGACCTGAAATTTAAATTCAATAGAAAAGAATTAGAGCTACTTAACTGTAAAGATATTCTATTTATTCATTCATACATTCATTAATTGGACAAATATTTATTGAGCTTCTATTATGTCTGAGGTGCTCGGAAACAGTTAAAAACATGCCATCTTCCTTTATGAAGTTTGCAGACCTGTGGGGAAGATAGTCTCTGAATAAATCATTTCAATGGGTTTCAGAAACTGCCAACTCAGGCAAGTGACTTCTAAGTTGTTGTGGAGAGATTATGTGGCCAAGAGTGGCTGGAGGGAGACCAGCTAGGAGGCTCTTGTGGAAGGCTAAGGCAGGGTAAAAAAGTGGGCTGCAGGGAGAAAATATTGTACCTACAAAATATTGTAGATGAATAGACCAATAATGATGGCTCTCCCTCAGCCCACACATTAGATGGCCCCTGTCAATTGCAGCATCCCAGGTATCTTAAGGAAGGAGCACAGAAGGTAACAGTGGTGCCTTAGTTAATTCATCCCCTTTCAGTATATTGCAATGTATTGCATTTCTGTATGCTTGGTTGAGTGAATTTACAAATTATATTTTCTGTTTTATCTACTTTAACGTGTCCTCCAAAAATGGCACAAAGTAGGTTTAAAAGATTCCTCTAAAGAAATTTCAGATGAAAAATAATAATAATTCAAGCATAAGGAAATAAGAAAAAGTAGAGCTGACACTTTCACTCCTAGAGAGAGCTCTTTGGTCAGCCACATTGCAAGGTAAAGCAATGACCATCTAATCAAATGTGATAAGAAGACCATCTAATCAAATGTGCTAAGAAGTCCATCAAAACAAATTCAGAATTATCAAGTAGGGCCCATGGCTCACTTCCATAACCATGAATGATGACCTCCATCTAAGTGTACCTTTGTAGAGTAACAGTGAAAAAATAAATCTTTGTCAATTAGTGGATAGGATTAAGAACTGAACAGCTTGATTTGATAAGTATAGCCAACAGTACACTGCCTCCATTGGGTCCCCGTGTCTCTGTGAGGTCCCTTTTCCAGTTATGACAGCCATTAAATTCAAGAGTCAAAATTAACCAAATTTGGAACCAGACTTGTGAATTGCTGTATGACAGAGTATTAGACTAAGATTTTAAAAATAAAGTATATTGAATTAAACTTATTTCACTAAAATGTTAATATTTTAATAATAATTAGAACAATATTTTAGTAATAAAAAATATTAACAAATAAGTGCAAAGTCCTGCTATTTAATTTTAAGTTTTGTGAATGTTTTTAATGTATATAATAAACAGGACAGTAATACAGGTGTATTACTGACAAGTATATACAAGTACATATTATGTTGCAGAAGTAAAATCAAGATGTTTTTAAGGATGAGGTACATTATCAATGCCTTTTGAAGAGAAGTTTTCCCAGAAGTGTGTTACTAGAGGCTCATACTAGTTATGGCTGTAAGGAGTTAGGAAAAGGAACAAATGCTACGAGTATTTAGAAGGTGGAGTGATAGGACTGGTGATTATTCCTCTGAAAATGCTCACTGGATCATGTCCATCACCCCCTCCCTATTAAAACCCTCAGCATAAATAGGATAGAATCCAAGCAAGGCTCATGTCTTCTTGGAAGCCTCCTCTGATTCCCAGCCCAGTGCACGTGCCTCTGTTACCCTAGAGAGTCATACTGAGTCCTTTTCCTCACAGCACTTCTCTCCATCTATAAATCGTACCTTCACCGGCAAGATCATTGTGGAATGTTGGTCTTTCCAAGCTCCATGAAAAACTAGCAGAATGCCTGGCACTTAGTAAATGTTTGTTCAAAGAATGCATCAATTGGATGTGAAGGGTGAAGGAGACACTAAGCTACTCCCCTACCTCTCGCCTGAGCAGTTGTGACCACGATGGTACGGTTTCCCAAGATGGGTTCTATGGGGCAGAGGAGAGTTTGGGTTGGGGGAAGAAAGGATGAGTTCAGTTTTGGACATGTTACATCTGAATCAAAAACTTTGAGTATTTTATCTTAGAAGTACCTATATGTGTGTGTGTGTGCATAGTTAACTATAAACATATCAATAAATCTCTTATTAAAATTACCCCATTTGTGATTATGAAATAGCAATGGATGTCTAAAATACAACTGAATGAATAGTCCTTCAAAATCAAGCACACTGGAAATTACTGGGTTTTTCCTATTTTAAGAACAATTACTTCGAAAAGAAACATTTTAGTAAAGCATGTGACTCTACTCAAGTAATGAATAGAGTTCTTCCCCTTTTATTGCTTCCCAGACGGAATAGAAAAAACGAAGACAAAAACCAACCCTTCCTCCCCAAAGCTACCTTTTCAGCAGAGAAGGCAAAAATTATATTTCTGCCCATCAAGATTTTAGCATCAAATAGCCCCCCTCCAACTTCCTGAGATGACCCTGCCCTCGTCCTGGCCTGAACTAGCTCACGCTATGCATCTGTGGCTTCAGATTTTCCTGCCTTCTGATCTTGTCATTCACTTTCTCATCTATATCCCCACTTCCCTTGATGCCTTTCATCACTTCCCTGCTATCACTTTGATTTCTCTCACTCTTGGATGAAGATCCTTTCTCCAGCTATATTGCCTTCAGACATCCAAACTAATAAGAAACCAAAAATAACCACATCGGATCAGGACTAAGGAACAGTCAGACCTGTATTCTGTTTCCCAAAGTATCTCTAAGGGTTTACAGAGGGTTTATAGGTCTCCCCTAGCCTAGACACCTGAGTATTTAATTTTGATCTGTCATTTATGAATTTATGTTATCCTTGTTTTGAATGAATACTTTCAAACATGATTTTTACCTTTACTTGCCTGATTCCAAAGCCTGTGTCCTTACCTTCTGTGCTATTTGTGAACATCTCTGTGAATTATTATTATTATTATTATTATTATTATTATTTTTGTGTGTGTGTGGAACGTGGGCCTCTCACTGTTGTGGCCTCTCCCGTTGTGGAGCACAGGCTCCGGACGCGCAGGCCCAGCAGCCATGGCTCACGGGCCCAGCCGCTCCGCGGCACGTGGGATCCTCCTGGACCGGGGCACGAACCCGTGTCCCCTGCATCGGCAGGCAGACTCTCAACCACTGCGCCACCAGGGAAGCCCTCTGTGCATTATTTTTAGGATGCAGACACCCAGAAGTGACACCAATGGGATCTAAGTTCTTCCTATTTATTGTCAAATTATTTTCCGGTAGTTAGTATTATTATTTATTAAATACCTGAGATAAGTTGTGACTTATTTTAAGTGTTTACACATATTAAGAAACATATTTCATATAACTGTATAAGGTAGGTATTATTGTTTATTTCCATTTTAAAGATGAGGAACCTGAGGCACAGAGAAGTTAAGCAACTCATCAAAGGCCACAGACCTAGTAGGCTGTGGAGCCAGAATTAGAACTCAGAAAATTTGGCTTCAGAGCCCACATTCTTAATCACTAAATTGCTACCTCACATAAAGTTGTGCTCACTGACACTGGCACCATTAAAAAGTATAGATGTGATACTCGATTTGGGAACACTTCTACTTTTTAATTAATACATTCTTATGTAGAGCCTAAACTGCGCTTTCTCACTTTAACAGTAAGGTTTGGAGTTAACCTGAAGGACTAACTATTCTCTAATAAATACCTTGTCTCCTTAGTCCCGTAGTGGGAAGAGTGGGAGTAGAGGTGTGGGCTTGACAGCTGTTTCAGTATGGAGTGAGCATTAGAGAATACTTTGTGTCTATAAACGTGGGCTTTGAATATTCATTGTCTTGTGCTTATTTCTGCAAAGTGTGCAGAATAGTAACAGATACCATTTATTGTGCACTTATTATGTGCCAAGCATTGTGGTAAATACTCTGGAGACAGAGTCATTCGATCATCAGATGGGTCTCATTACCTCATTTGGTAACATGCTAGGGAGATCCACTCAAGTTGACCTGCATAACAATGCATACATGCCGGGTAAATTAGACATTAAGCTTCTGGGACTGATCACTGGCCCTGGTTCTTTAGTTGAGCTTAAATGAATAAACTGTATTGCCATATAGTCACAATACCTAACAAACCCTAGTCCCTGCTTCCCTAACTGTGACCCTACAAAGCTGACCTGGGCTGAAATCAGAAACAATAGATATTTTTTAAGAAGCCTGCTCTGGGATTTTAATTTAAATTCAGTTTAGAATCAGTGGGAGTTGTTGACCTCCTGCCAAAGCCAGTTACAAATCTGATGAGGTAGAATGTCCATCGCAATGCTGGAAGAGGTGGCAGCGGGCCCTGTCACAGTGCTACCAAGGGGGTAGGAAACATGGCACCACGTATCTGCAGAAGGATAGGCCAGACAACTGGGGACTCTTTTAGTTGCAAATTTACTTTTTGCTGTGGCTGCTTTAACTAACTCTTATTGTCAAAATATTGTCATCTATGGATGAGATCCAAGGAACATCAAAGTTGGTAAAAAAGGGTTAATCAGGCAAAGAAATGTGATTGCATCAGTCAAAAGAAGCACTAATAATTTTAAAGACCATCTGTTGTTTTAGGGCAGACCCTATAAATAGGAATAAAAGACTGAGTTCAAAATAAATACCTTAGTTTCTAATGAGGCAAGATTTTTTTCAGATGGCTGTACTACTTCTGTTACAAATAGGAAATGCTCAGGATACTTATTCTGCAATAACCGCACGAATTGACATTTCTATTTTTCATCATTGTCAAAATTCAGACTGTCCTATAACCAATGAAAAAGGAAAAAAGCTATACATATTCAGAAGGTAGTTTTGATCCTATTTCAAAATTCATGCACAAGAAGTCTACTGGTATCAGACCAGATATATTTGGACAGCTTTGAAAACCCATGGAGGAAAGCACCTTTTCTCTGTAAGCACACAGCTGTCCTACTGGGCAACCTAAATGGAGAAGTGGTACAACCGGGTGAGTACAGGGTGAAGCTGGGATGAGAGCTCAAGTTCAGGCTGAATCTGCTTTGGGAAGTGATTGATCTTTCTTCACAAAGCTGCCCCTCCTTCCTGGAACCATCCAGAAAGGGCCTATGGAGCTACTAGAAAACTCCCAGGTGACCTGAGGTGATTCAGTTCTCCTTTCACACTAGAGCTTCCTGCTCCCACCTCACTTTCAGATACAGAATTTTTCTTTTCTCAGTTCCATAGGGCAGTCCACAGTATAACCCATTAATGTGTCCTGACTACCTGAATATCTCTTGGGGCAATCTACTCAATTGCAAAGGTCCACAGTAACATTAGATATGAATGACAATGCTCTTGGGGCTCAGAAAGCTAGTACAGAGCAAACTGACTCCTGAGCTCTCTGGCAATAGGGAAGTGGTCCCCATGTAAAGGCAGAGGGGCCTGGGACTTGTCCTACCTCTTGGTCCTCCAAAGGCGGCTGTTCCAGCATCGGGGAACATTTTAGAGCCAGGCACAGAAAACTGGCTTTGGCGTCAACTCTGGATGTAAGACTAGATAATGACAGTTAGAGCTGGGTGGACTTGGAATAAATTTCTTAACCTCTGAATCAGGGGTTAGGATGGTCTGCAACCTCTTAGGAATGATGTGAGGATTAAACGAGAGACCATCTGTAAGGTGCTTATCCTGTTGCTTGTCTCTTTCCCCCATTTGAGACCACAGCAATTGGGTTTAAGTGCTGGGCTACTGAAAGGACCGCTGAAAGGACGTTTCACCTACCAGCAGTTTTGGAGGAAAAGCCGCACTGCAGTGAACCGGCACTCGTCCTGAACACCACCCACACTCTCCTTCCCCCCAATCCTCCCCACGGCAGCTTCTTCACTTCAGCCTCCATGTTGATGTCTACACTTCAGTTCCAGGTTGTCAACTAAAATCCAGATGAGGGGTGAAGATCTTTGCACACTCAAGGCCCAAGAGTGTCTACTTGCAAATGGTCGTAGCATCACGGTTAAGCCTGAGCGTGGACTTTGAATTCAGGCCTGAATGGGAACCACTTCCCTCACGTCCCCTTTCACCACTTACTGTCTTAAGTGAACGTGGCCAACTTAGCCTCTTCAAACCTGCTTTCTTGTTTATACAAACAGGATAATACCGAATTCAGTAGTTGAAAGGATTACATGTAATCATATTTATATGTAAAGTGCTTAGCACAGTAGTTGGCAAGGAGTGAAGCCCAACTCATCACTATTGAATCCAATTTTTAAAATGCTACTTCACTGCAGTCTTTGGTGCACAGAAACTAGCAAATAAGTTAAAGCTGTAATCAAAAGATAAGCTTGCCATCAGATGCTCTCCAAACACTGGTGAATACACATGATGATAAAAAAGGTAAACATTTCAACTGGCTTATGGAGCTATGCTCACAATCTACCTGCTTTGCCTGTTCAGATTTCCTACCTTATTCATAAGAATTATCTCTGCCAGGCAAGGTGCACACTACTTATAATTAATTTCATTAATTAAAAGTAATTTCATCCTAAATTAGCTTCCTCTAGGAAGGAAGTGGGAGAAGAACCAACTTTCTGGTGACCTGCAGACTATTACTATGACATGGGTCCTACTAACACTCTTTTTTACAAATCGGGAAACATGACTAAGGACAAAAGTTAAGCACGCGAGGGACGCAGTGTTTGAGGCAGACTTTGATGGCAGGTCTGTCTGAAGGAGTCTGCCCATGATCTTCCCTTCTGTTTGCTCTGCCTTTCAGCTTCTCAGGTTTACTCAAGAGCTGGCCTTCGGAGTAGAGTTCTCAGATAGCCACTGTTGAACTAACGAAGACCGTTTTCTGCCACTGGACGGAACGAGGATTTTAGTCAGTTACGAGGAGTTTGGTTGTATTCTCGCGTTTCCAGCGGTGACTAAGTTAAGAAGCCATAGCCACTCGGTGACAGAGGCTACTCGCTCTGCCCGCTTGAAATGCTCCAGGTAGATTAATTTTTGAAAGATGATTCACCTTCCCTTTCCTGTTTTGATAGAACACGGAGACGGAACCGTTCCTGTCAATAAAAGGCTCGAGTTTCCACCTCGCAAATTCGCGCTGTGCTGACAGTCTAATTGGCTGACGCGCAGGTGGGATTTCCTGTCGCCATTTTAAGGAAACACACTCTCCGCAAGGAAGTGCCCAGTCAGTTCAAAGGGGGCTGTGCCTGGAACAAAGAGTGAGGAAGAGAAAGGGAAACGGGCCCAGCTGTTCCAGGTCCCTCCACCTGCGCCCTCGCTCCCCGCTGGCCCCCGACTTGGAGCGCCGGGCTCCCTGAACCCCGACGCGCCGAGCCCGGAGCGGAATCACGTGGGGTCTCCCCGCCGGGCCAGAGTGCGCCCGCAGTTCAGCAAAACCACCCAATCCCCCAAACAGAGCCCCCCAGAACAGATCTCGGGGAGGGCTGGCGAGGTCTGCGGGTGCTGGATCCGGAAGAGAGGAGGTGCCTCCCACTGCGGGTTGCGGACAAAGGGTTTCCAGAGGTGCCGCGTTCCCCGCCGACCCCGGCCATTTCGGCGCCTTCCCGGGGGAGCCGACACGCTGCTCCCTCTATACCCGCGGCTCCTGCGCCGCTAGCGGCTCGCGGGGCTGCGCGCCGACCAGCCACTCCCACGGCCATCTTCACGCGGCGCCCTTCCCACAATGCAGCTCCCCTCGCTCCCGCGCCGCGGCCCGGCCCTGGCGCTGACCCCAAAAGCGCCCCCCAGTCCCGCAGGGCGCAGCCCGCCTATCCTCCTTCCGCGCCCTCCAAGCCGCCCCCACCTCCTCCATCCCCGAGGGCTCTCCAGCCGCCGCCGCAGCTGGGCTCTGGGCTCGCTGCCAGGCCCCAGCGGGGCGTGGGGCAGGTGTCCAGGCTGCGCGCAGCCTCTGCTCCCGGTGCCACTGCCGGCGCGCCCCGCACACGCACTCCCCGCAACCCCTCCCTCACTCCTCCCTTCCTCCCGGGTGCTCAGCCTCCGCCGGCCGCGGTCGCTGCATCCTCGGCGGGCGGCGACAAGGAGGCAGCAAGGGGCGGCCGCCGGCAGAGGCACCATGTGACGGGCACCGCTGAGTGACACGCAGCTTCGGTTAAAGAGCGGGCGTGCAGGAGGGGAGGCGACGGCACGCTGGATGCGGAGGAATAGCCTGACTTTCCCAGCTAAACCGTCACGAGCCATGGATGCACAGGGGCGACGCGCCCCCCAGTAGGAGAATGACTGCGATTCGAGACCCTCGGCGGCCGAGCATGTGGATGTAAGTGCGAGGCTGGCGAGCACCGTGTGGGTGGGGGTTGGTGGTGGGGGGAGATTCTGATGCAATCGGCCCCGAAAGGAGGAGGAGAGACAGGAGAGCGCGGGCTGGGGCAGCCACGCCGCCCCGCCTGAAGGTCGCCGCCCTTCACCTTCCTCGGAAATCCGCCACGCCACGCTGAGCCTCCCCGCCCAGACCTCACTGACGGAGGCCACCTTTCCTCCGCTGAGGCAGCCAGGCCTTGACACAAAGGACATCGCACGGCCGGGGGAAAATCCCGGAAGGGCGGATACCTTGACGTCTCCTTTTGCCACTTTTCCTTTATTGCCCGAGGTAAGGTGATTTCGCGTTCCCGGGGAGAGCTGAGGGAGCGGCGGCGGGGAGGAAAGGGATGTTTTAGATGTGAGAGGAGGCGGTAACGCAGAAGTCATCCATGCGGCGAGAAAGGAAGGAGTGCGCGGCTGTGCCGGATGCGTTCGGATTTTGCTTTTAGGAAAAGTCCAGATCCCCGGTTCTCCTGACCGCCCACGACAGTGTAAGGAGGTGCCGGAGCCCCTTATTTCACCTTTGCATGGGCTCTGGCTTACTTTTGGAGTCTGTTTTCTTAGGGGCAGATTGTGGCACCAGATCTGGTTCAATCATACGGGGGTTAGGGACCACGAGGGTCTGGAGAGCCCGGCCGAGGTGAGGGCGCGACCGCATACCCGAGGAGTGTTTGAATGCCGGGCAGTTGCGGGGAATTTCCTGTGTCCGCAGGGCCCCGAGGAGGGCATGTGATGTTCTCGGAACTGTGTGTGCGGCCGTCTGGGTCTCGGGGACTGGCCGCGGGTCGGGGAGCGGAGGCGCGGAGCCCGAGTAAACGGGAGCACGCTTGCCGGCCCTTCTCGAGCTCTGCCCCGCTCTCAGTATGAATAGGAGTGGGAGGATGCGGGCCGTGGGGTGGAGGTGGGGGGGGGGTGATTGCTAAAGGATGCTGGCAGTGACTCACTGCCCTTTCCCGCCCCAAAGAAGTTCTTTTCCAAATGAAGAAGGAGAGAAAGAGAAAAGTGCCGCTCTGAGGGCTGGGATCCGCTGGAGCTGGCGAACAAAAGGCCACCGCTTGCGCGGGGCGCGGGCGCGGACGGTCCTCGCCTGCACTCCCACCTCCTCCCTCCACCCCCGCATCTCGCTCGCTTCCCTAAACGTTGCCACAAAAGGCCTTTAACCTCGCCGCGGCCGTGCCCGGAGGAAAGTGCTCCTTCGCCCTGGTGCGCGTCCCCGCCCCCCACCGTAATCCGCCTCCCGGAGCATCGGGCTCCTCAGCACCCACTGGGACCTCCAGGTTATAGGGCTGCGTGGGCGCCGCTTCCCTGCGCAATCGCCCGGCCCTGGGTTTGGGCTGAACTGTAGTCAGAGAAGGTACAAGTGCATATGGCGGCAAAAGGAATTTCGCGGTAAGCGCGTCACGGAGTTTCGGGTGCCTTTCACAGGCTGTCTTCGGCTTAGGAAGGTGGTGCTACAATTTTGAGAGTCCTTTGTGTCTCACTCTGCGGCGCGGACCCGGCCGGTGTTCATTGCACTGGTTCTACGGTGAAAACCTAACTGCCACCAGGATCACATACTTTCGCATACGAATCCCTGGTGATGTATTTCATGAGTGAAAAAAAACCCGAGAGCTAGGAAACAGGATTTATTTGCATTTGGAAAGGAATCCGACATCTCTGCCGTGGGTTTAAAATTTTTTAATATAAGGGGGAGGAGAGAATAAATTTATGGTTTGCAGGCTGCTGGGTCCAACAAGGCTGTAATTTGTCACCTTGATAGAAGAAACTGTGCAGCAACTCGTGCTTCTTCTGACGTCAGAAGGACAACTGAAATAAAACCTGAGCCAGGCGGCTGGCTGGCCTCATTGTTAAATATCTCTCGCTGGGTGGGTATTCCTGAAATCTATGCAAAACAGCCAAGTCAGGGCTCTGATCCATGGTGGGCCCCCTGGATTTGCGTTTGGACCCCAATCTCAAAATGGCTTTACCTTTCAGAGTTAATTCAGTTCTCAGTATGTCGCCTTAGGCATCGAGAAACTCACCTAGTTTGCCTCGAGGTCTTAACCTTGATGACGTTTATTAACTTTTTTTTCCCCTCCAACATATTCAATGAGTTTTTCCTACTGAGGGTTTATGTGGCAGTTAGCAACTAGCAAGAATAAGTTCCTGCTTCTGTGAGACTTCCATTCTCCTGGAGGAAACAGACAATAAATGTACCTATAAATGAATTTTGGAGATTTGTTCCAGCAATGAAGAAATAAAACAGGATCATGTGATGGGGGAGGGTGCTTGAGACAGATGACTCTCTAGGAGGGCCTGTGTGAGAGGGGACATTTGTCCTGAGACTAAGAGGCCAGGAACCTGGTTATTGCTAGGCTGTCTTTTCCTCCCTCTGGGTGATACTTGAGGGCAAAGACCAGGCTAATTCATTATTGTTCCCCTAATGCCCAGCACAAAGTAGCTGCTTAATAAATGCCTGTTGCATTGAGACCTTGGCCAAAACATCTTGTTCAGCACTTTGTGCCACTGTTGACCCTCCCTTTCTTTCTGTATCTCATTATTTGTTCCCCTGTTAAGTTGAAACGTCAGAGTCTTTTTCTACTCTGCTTCTCCTTCTCTTCTACCTTCTCTCCGCTTCTAAGCAGTTACCAGGTGCTACACATGCTCCACAAATCTGTTTTTTCATCTCCATTCCCACTGCCCGTGTTCAGGTCTCTGTTATCTGCCCTAGACAGGGCAATTGCAGCGGTCGGTTGGGATACAAGAACGATGAAATGGACATGGAGGTGCGCCGAAGAAACCAGCACTCAGGGGAGCAGATGCAAGCACAGTGCGTGGTGAAGAGTGAAGTATCTGGCAAAGGAGGTGTGACGGGCTTCTAGCTGATCTCCGTACCAAGCTGTGCTCCCCTAATTCAATCTCGACACTTCCATGGGATCTATATGTTTAAAACTCATTTTTAAAACTCATCTTGCTTCTGAAAACCTTCAGTGGGTTCCAGTTGCCTACAATTAAAGTCTAAATTCCTTAGCGGGGCACTCGGGACCCTCCACAATCCTCACCTCTTTCTCCCAGTTCACCCTATACCCTTCCTTTCACTTTTCTGCCTCAATATGGATGTTGTTTCCAAACTGGAATGCCTACTGAAATGCTATGTATTTGTGAAGGCTTAGCCCAAATGCCACTTTTCTACCTCATCGAATGTGTCCACTGATCACCTCACCTTTTCATAAAGATTTATCTTTCACTTTTTGCACCATCATCAGTCCAGGCGATGGAAGGTGGAGGATAAGGACATACACTTTGAATCAGTGCCAGGTCTCAACTTATCAGTCTGGGGACCTTGAGCAAGTTTGGTTTTTTTTTAGCATTTCTGAGCCTCATTTATTTCCCCCCCATTTGTTAAACGTGGTGGTAGTGGTATGATGAGTTATTCAGAAGGTTTAATGAGGATAATGGATGTGCAGTGCTTGGCACAGTGTTATTGGTCCATATATATTGAATTAAAAGGGACTTCAGGTTTCTCATCTATCAGAGGAGATGGGGGAAGCTGATGAGGAAAGTTCCCCTTACCTCTAATATTCAATGAATATTTAATCATTTGAAAATACTCTGAAAATAATACCTTAATGGAAACTACCTGAATGTTCTCAGTCCCTGGGAGAATGTGCACCTATGAAAGGTGGTGTGCAGGTTCGTGGAAGGAAGCACATTCCAAATAGCGTCATAGGTTTCACAGAAGGACACCTTAGAAACACCCTAAATCGAGTCTTTTAAAAACAGTGAGGCGGATGGACCTAGAGTCTGTCATACAGAGTGAAGTAAGTCAGAAAGAGAAAAACAAATACCGTGTGCTAACACATATATATGGAATCTAAAAAAAAAAAAAAAGGTTCTGATGAACCTAGGGGCAGGACAGGAATAAAGACACAGACACAGAGAGTGGACTTGAGGACACGGGGAGGGGGAAGGGTAAGCTGGGACGCAGTGAGAGAGTGGCATGGACATATATACACTACCAAATGTGAAATAGATAGCTAGTGGGAAGCAGCCGCATAGCACAGGGAGATCAGCTCGGTGCTTTGTGACCACCTAGAGGGGTGGGATAGGGAGGGTGGGAGGGAGACGCAAGAGGGAGGGGATATGGGGATATATGTTTATGTATAGCTGATTCACTTTGTTATACAGCAAAAACTAACAACACTGTAAAGCAATTGTACTCCAATAAAGATGTTAAAAATAAATAAATAATAAAAAATAAATAAAATAAGGGAAGGGTTAAGTATGATAAGGAAAAAAAAACATTGTTACACTTATTTCTGGAAGTTGATCGCATTTTATTCATTGGTTTTTCTACTCACCTCCTGTGTGTTAGGGTTACTACTAAGCATAAAGGAATTCAGTGATAGGGAAACACCATGGTTTGGAGAAACTGCAAGCAGCCATGTTGCAGTCAAGGAACTCCGCCTCAGGTGAAGCTACAGTGTGTCTTTGCCAATAACTAGCTGGGTCCACTGGGGCAACTCAGTTAACATTTTTTTTTTCTTGCTGTACGCGGGCCTCTCACTGTTGTGGCCTCTCCTGTTGCGGAGCACAGGCTCCGGATGCACAGGCTCAGCAGCCATGGCTCACGGGCCCAGCCGCTCCGCGGCATGTGGGATCTTACCGGACCGGGGCACGAAGCCATGTCCCCTGCATCAGCAGGCGGACTCTCAACCACTGCGCCACCAGGGGAGCCCCAGTTAACATTTTTAATGCCTCGTTTTCTCATCTGTCCAATGCTGATGATAGTGTCCAGGCTGCCAAACTCACAGAGTTGTGAAGGTACAATGAGAACAGAGGTGAGGACATCCTTGAACAAGTTAAAAGAACTCAAGATGATAGTCGTCTGGAGTTAAACACACTGCTAATCTGCAGTTTTAGGAGATGGGTAGAGATGAACGATTCTCAACGTGAGCTTCACATCAGACTCACCTAGAGTCTTTTAAAAGCTACCAATGCCCAGACTCCATTTCCAGAGATTCAGATTTAGTCATCCTGCGGCAGAGCCCAGACAGGAATTTTTTAAAAAAACAAACAAAAAAAACAACAGGGATAATTCTCATACACAGTGGTTTAGATTTAAAAGCAAGCAAAACAAAAGCAGAAATTAAATGAAGACATCCATATATTGTTTGATAAAGTCTTGGTAATGTGAAATTACGAGCTTGACTGGCTTTCCCCCTGACTTGGCAAAGCTCACCAGTTGTTGACATCTTGGAGTCACAGCCTCAGGTTACAGTCTATAACCTGAATTTTCCCAGGCGTAGAAGCCCATCCAGTGATACAGCCAGGGCCAAATAAAGATTTAATGTGTGGGTCTCAGTTTCCATCTCTTAGGAATGACGAAGATGATTGGAAAAGAAAGAGACAATGGAAAGGAAAAGGAAAGGGAGAGGTTATGGCCCAAGGTCTGGGAGGGGGAGGCTCTGAGTGGGAGAGCAGCAGGACAGAGCACAGGGGAAAAGCTGGGCTTGGTTTATTGAACTGGTTTTGTATATGTTGCAAACTGGTGGCTATAGAACCAAATGAAACCTGTGGGTAGATTTTGTGGGACCTCCATGTTCTCTTAAAATTGTTTGGAATTAGTTGTCAGCATTTAAGTACAGTATCAGAATTTCACTTAAAACCTGGATTTCTGGCATTTCTTGAAAAGAAACCAAAAGATCTGTCTTACTTTTACTGAAATAGATGAGACACATGTTCTCCAGTTTCTTGTGCCCAGTCTGCTTTGCTCATTCAGCTTACCAGCTTGGGCTCCTGCTGCATTTCTTTTTAAACCCTTAGTATTGGGTTAGCCAAAAAGTTTGTTCGGGTTTTTCCATACTCATCTTTCGGAAAAACCTGAATGAACTTTTTGGCCAATCCAATGTAATCTGTAGATCTTAATGTTGGCAGCACATTAGAATCCCCTACAGAGCATTTAAAATATCCATGCTTAGATTCCATCCTAGACCAATTGAATCAGAAACTGGTGTGCGTTAGGGGGGCAGATTATCACTGTTATTTTTCTAAAGCTCCCAAGTTGATTCCTGTGTGTAGTCAGAACTGAATACTCCTAGTCTAAGTCACCTATTCAAAAGACTTGTCCACAAGCCCATCTTCTTATCTCTGAAATGAAAGTGATTCATTAAGAAACAGTCTACAGAATCATAAATTCAGAGGATTTTAGAACTGGGAGAGATCTTTGAGAGTGCATCAGTTAATCTGAACTTCAGATTCCATCTAAGACAAAGGTCCAAAGAGAAGAAAAAACTTGTTCAAGGTCCATAACATCATTTGGTATTTAGTTATAGTGTGTTTTATTATATTTTCTCTTTTCAAATAAAGGCATATTTTTTCATGTTTATATTTATAAATGAACCTCCTTACATGCAGTTTGAAAGCACTTTGTGGTGCTTTCACATTGTCATTATTTCTGTTTTTCCTAGAGTATTTTGTTGGAAGTTAGCTGTCATAATAGCTAGGACTTAAAAAAAATAAACTCCTGTTCATTGTTTTCAGTTCAATAGTAATCCTTGATCACAGATATGACTATAGCAAAAACATACATGTGCAAAGAAAAAGAATTTCTCAAAGGCTATAATATGCCAAGCTGTTTTTAAACTCTGTATGTAATTATTTAAATCCATGAATTTTCAGTTGATGAGAAAGATTTTTAATTTTGTGGTATTCATACTGCTCAAAGACACTCACTGTTTTAATTAAATTAAACTTTAGTTTTTGTAATGTAATATACAGTCTGTCCTCCTATATCCAGAGTCACAGATTAACTTCATTAACTTCTAGAGTTTATTAATATTTTCTGACTTTGAGAAATCAGAATAGTTTCCAAACATCTGAATATGGGTAGGTTAACTCCCCAACATCATAGGCTGGGCATGTTGATAACAGACATTTAAAAGATCATCTGGGTGAGTCAAAGATTTTAATGTAAAAAATAAAACTGATTTTAATGTAAAAAATAAAACTTTCTTCTTATAGAAGAAAACATGGGAGGGAACTTCTTGGGGGATAAGGAGTGAAGGAGGCTTTTTTCCCTGTAGACTCTTTTGTACTTTATGAATGTTGTACTATGTACGTGTATTACCTAGTCAAATATTTTCCAGCAAAATGAAATAGTTAAGTAAAAAAATAAAAATTAAGAAAATAAAAGATCATCTGGGAACCTGAACAGCCTTGTGGAGTGGTAGGAGCAGATGCTGGGATACTGTGAACAAGACAGGACGCAGGGGGCAGTCTGTCCAGGGAAGTAAGCAGCTCATCTCTGCCCCATGCAGAAATGCTCAGTCCTGATCCTCTGGTGAGCTTCCTTTAACAGGGGGCTTCTCACCCTCGGCACTCTCGGCCTCTGGGACCAGATAAGGCTTTGTTGTGGGCAGCCACCCTGTGCATTGTATGGTGTTTAGCAGCATCTCTCTCCACTAGAAGCCTGCGACACCCTCTCACTTGTAACAACAAAAAATGTCTCCAGGCATGGTCAGATGGGTGCCAAAATGGTCCCCAGACTGATTCACTTTGTTATAAAGCAGAAACTAATAAAAAAATATATATAAAAATAAAAAAAAATGAGAAAAAAAAAAAAAGAACCACTGCTTTAATACAACCCTTTCTCTGAACTTGTAGAAATCATGCCAAGAGTTCTCAAACATTCCAGGCATAGTGGCCAGGATGTTCATGATAAATACCTTCCATTCATATAGTACTCTACAGTTTTAAATGCACTTTCACGTAATTCTCACATGCCCGGATCAAATGTAAAAGAAATTAAGTGGCAGACTTAATGAAAACTGTGCTGTGGGGCTGTATGTGTTGCTTCCTTTAACTTCCCATTTTTGTTATGTTTTCCTGTGAAATTGTGTTTGTGAGGATTGCTGCTGTATTGTCTATAGACAGATTATCATAGCTTGCTTTTTCAATTTAGTCATCACCATTATTGTTAACATATTTACTATCACCGTGTGCTAGGGAGCTAAGAGGGCTGTGGTCCCTGTCCTCGAGAAGTTGAAAACGTATAATAATTAGGGAACTGGATAACTCCATAAGGAGATCATGAAAATATATAAGAACTCTTGCTATAAGCCAATGAGTAATCTATACAAAAGTGCTGTAAGAATTCATCACAGGTAAATGGTCAATCATGAGCTGGTCATTGGAGGAAGACCTCACAGAGAAGGTTGGCTTGAAATTAAAAAAAAAAAAAAAGAAAAAAAAAGCATGCAAGCCAGCAAGATGGGCTTTGAAAGAAATGTTGTACTTAAATGAGCATGAGCTTGATGGGAAAGGGGTTTGTGGGAAGTATGTTAGGACCAAGATGGTGGAAGCAAAGCAGGAAACTGCTTATAAGTAGATCCATCACAGGAATGGAAGGTTCAGAAGGAACATCGTGGGAGAGAAATTTAAAGAGAGAGGTAAGAGCAATCTGGGCCTTGAATTTGAGGTTCTAGGGATTCAGCTATTAGGAACAGTTATGATTGGCAAGGAGGGGGGAAGAGGAATGTGCAAGACATGGATTTTCAGGAAGAACCTGCATCTTCCTGAAGTGGGTCGGGCTCAGGTAGGCAGCACCGGGGGAAGCGACTGGCCAGGCTAGGACTGGGGAGCCGGAAGGAATGAGAGGAAGGAAGGGACGGTATGAAAGAATGTTGATAGGACCTGGGGACTGATTAGATATCCGGGTTCCATGTCTAAGTGAGGAGGGGAACGAACATTATCGTGAACAGAAATAGAAAAGCTGATGTGTGAGGTCGGGTGATGTGTTCAGTGAGGCACGTGGAGTTGGAGGTCATGGCAAACATCCACGTGGAGAGGTCCGGCGGGCAGCTGGGGTCTGAAAAGAATTTGTGGAAATTTTTCTGAGCAGGAGGGAACCTGAGAGATTGCCTCTCCCCTGCAGCCTTCTCAGTTGACAGAGGAAGAAACACATGCCATGTTAAGTGACGTGATCATTAGCAAGTAGTATTTATGAGGAAGATCCTATTTCAAAACGCAGAGGATTTCTAGTTTTGTAAAATGAAAAGGCCTGGGGGGAAAAAGATATGAAAGATGCCCTTGTGGGGTGAAGCCTGACACTTCAGGCTTGAAACTTACAAAATAAAGAGTTTGGAGTCTGCAGAGGAAGAGTGGAGGGAGAAGGGCTGCCCACACCGAGGGTGGGAGGAGGACAGGAGCTGGCAAAGGAGGCAGGAGGCAGCGTGTAGGAGGATGCGGCGAGGGGCAAGCTGGTGGAGGTCAGGAAACAGTGACCCTCCTGTGGAGGCAAGTGAAGGGATGAGGACCGAGAAAAGGCCACTTGCCTTGATTAGGAAGAGGTAGCAATAGTAGCAGGGACAGTCACCCTCGCTTACCAGAATCAGGCCGAGCATGGACCCATCATGGAGTCTTTATAAGGACTCTGTAAGGTGGGTACTACTTTATCTCCATTTTACAGATGAGGACACTGAGATAAAGAGAAGTTAACCTACTTGCCCAGGGTCAACACATCTCCTGAAGGGTGAAGCCCAGATTTGCCAGTGGATCCTGGGTTCAGGGGAGTGATGAGGACAGGGGCAAGTTGTTAAGACTGTTGGCAGTAAAGACAGGAGGGAGGGGTGATAGTTCAAGATTACTTTCCAGGTAGAAGGCTGAGCGTGATTGACAGAAGTCGGGGAAGCCAGTAGAGAGAAAGTGGGAGGCCCAGGCCTAGCAGAGCTGAGACATGAACACTGGATAAGTCATGAGTTTTGAGTAAGAAGAGAGAAAACACCTTTTCTTCTGAGAGTGCTTACTGAGTCCCAGCCTTTCACTACTGAAGGCCATTCCCCACCTCCCAAAGACCCCAGGTTTTCAAAGACTATCAATTTTAAGCTTTTATTTTAGTTGAAATATAACTGATATGGAATGCAACATCTGGATCTTAAGTATACTGTTCAGTGAGTTTTGACTACAACTTGAAAATAATTCACTTCCCACTTTTTTTACTCAAAGATGTATAACATTGCCAGTCAGAATCTAGGATTATCACATCAAGTTAAGGCAATCTTGCCAAAAGCAAGGACTCTTGACATTTTAATTAACCTGTTTAGCCTGTTTGAGGCCCTTTAAAATACAGTGAAGAGCCCGGTGAGCCAGGGACCTCAAGTGTGTAAATAGGCTCAGTTGGTTATGGGAAGAGATGGCAGGAAGACCAGGACCGTCATTGGCCTTACACCTAACACATTCTCAGAACCACTGACCTAGCGGTCATAATTGATTTTCAGGAGCTGAGCTGGGAGAGGTGTGATCTTATTCTTCAGAATAAAAAAAAAATAATAGTGATTCATAACAATTTTGAAATTAAGTGTGTGTGACTGGATATTTAAAGTCATAAAGGAATTCTTGTTACATTTTAGGTGTGATCATGATATGGTGATATTGTTTTAAAAATAGATCTGACCTTTTAGAGATATGTGCTGAAATAATTACAAATGATAGGATATCTGGGATCTTTTGTTAAATAATTCTATGTGATGGTGGGGGTAAAACTTCAACAAGCCTGGCCTGAAATGATCCTTGTTGAAGTTGCTACATGGGCGTTCATTATTCTATTCTGTCCACTTTTATATATGTTTAAAATTTCCATAATATAACATTTTAGAGGGAGGAAAAAATAAAGTTAATATCAGTCAGGGTTTAGCTGCATATTAACAGAGATCCTTCTGTGTATGTTAAGCAAAAGGGATTGAATATGGGGAATTAAGGCCTGTAAAATTGTTAGGAAAGATGGCAGACCAGGCTTTAGGCTGGGTGTCTAGGAAGAATCACCAGAACACCACCACTCAGCTGGCTTTAGGGGCAGCTCTTGTGCCTCCATCAGGAAGCCAGGAAGCCAGTTTCTCATTGAACATATGCTCCAGGAGCACATCACTTAGGCCAAATCTGATGATCAGGAATTCATAGCCACAGTTGTTGGCTCCAGTGCTGTCTGTAGCACTTGCTAGAATTGTACCAGCAAAATGGGTGCCTGGACCCCACCACTTTGCTCTCTGATTGGTAGAATCTAAATCTTCTCTAGACCCCTAGCTGCAAAGGAATGTGGGAAATGTAGTTTTCAACTCTCTATCCTCTAGATGCAGAACTGGACTAGAAAGAAGTGGGAACAAATATTGAGTGGGCCAATCCATCACACAGTGTCTTAGCGATTGAAATTGTATTTTTGTTTATTTATCCCCAAAAGTAATTTTGGACAATGTTTGAGTTATAGTATATTCTTTGGTTTGGTTTTCTCTCTACAATTTTTTAATCAGCTTTTGCTAAACCAGTATAACCTCTTATTACTCAAGAACATGTACCTTGCTCCCTTTGCTGTAGCTAGATTCATCTGAGTGGGTGTTCTGTGCACATTTGGCCTCCATGTCTTTGCCTGTGCTGTTTCCAGTGCAAGGAATGCTTTCCCTACCCCAGTCTAAATCCTACCTATTTTTAGACATAGTTCAAGTCCTCACTCTTTGTAAAACCTTACCTGATTTCTCCAGGCTCCAATTTCCTTCCTCCCTCCCTCCCTCCCTTCTTTCCTTCCTTACTTCCTTCTTTCCTTCCCTCCTTCCTTCCTGTATGTACATATGTATGTATGTATGTCTCTGAAATCTTTCTGGACTTATTCTTTGTTCTATTGTACAGTTTGGTCTCTATCATGCAAATGTTTTATGATATACTGTCACTTTATATGGGAAGGTCTTGCTTGTTTCAGTAGGTCGTATGCAATGTAAGACCAACGTAAGACCAAACCAGGTTTCTCTATGTATCCTCTCCTTTGATGCACATCACCATGAAGAGTAGAGAAGAAGTTTCTGTATTTTACATTGGTACTATTAGTAAAACGTACCAATAAGCATGGCAAGATAATAATGCTTCTTAAGAATACCTCACAAGATTGCAGTAAAGGATCAGAAATATTCTGTGCTGAGTAAACCATCATTTGTAACCTATTATAAATGTTGGGAGATAGTAATTGTGGTTGGGTTAACGTCAAGATCTTCACATGATGACCCCATTCGGTCTTTTAATTAACTGTATAGTCTGATAATTGCTTCAATCTTTCAGTGAAACTATAATTCTTTTGTTTCTTAAACTCAACCTGCACTTCCTGTGTCTTTGTTGTTGGCCGTGTTCTCCTTCATTGAAAAGTCTCAGCTCAGGGCCCATCTCCACCTGTCAGTCTCCTGTCCACCAGGCAGTGTGACTGTCTAGCAGTAGTAGGTTGGATGTCAATTTATGGCACAATCAAGCGGTTAAGGAGCATCTGCCATAATGGTGTAGACCCGTGTTTACGGACATAACTCAGGATAGGAGACCATATCTTGTTAAGTGAAAAAATATGTTTTAAAAACTCTATGGTATGATTTCCATTTTTGTAAATGTATACATATTTTTTAAAATTTTGTACTCATTCTTTTCATTTAACAGATATTTATCGCGTGCCTACTGTGTGCCAGGCACTATATCTATGTGTGTAGAAAAATCCTTGAAAGTTATACTCCAATATATATACAGTGATCATCTCTGCTTGCTGAGATAACAGGTGACTTTTTTCTTTTTATTTGTTCTTTCATTTGTAAGCTTGTATTTTCTAATTTTTCTACAAAGCCCTGTATTATTTATTAATAAGGAACTAATATACTTTTAAAAAGCACTTCTGTTCTTCAAAATGCATACTATGTAATATTACATGAAAAACAATAGACTAAAAACAGTCTAAAATTCCAATGTTAAATAAAAAAGAGAGAGGAGAGAGAGCTAGAGAGAAAGAAAGAAAAAGAAGAAAAGAAGGGAGGAAGCACATGAAACTCTAACAGCGGCCCATTTTGGGTGGTGGGGTTTCTTGTACAATATTCGCTCTAAAGATTCTACAGTGGGTATATATTAGCTTTAGAACCAGAAAATTTTTGTTTTCTTTTTTAAGAGCCAATTCAAATGTGATTTTTCTGTGAAGCTGCCTCAGATCCTTTTCAGACTTTAAAAATCCTTGCATCACCTAGCACTCAATAAGTATATAATAAATTGAATGGATAGTATTTCCTAAGTGTGGCCTCAACCTTAGTGACAGATGTCACTAACTTTTCAATTTTCCCCATTTTTCCAGTTTTTATTTTCAAGAATAAGTTAGATTTCAGATAGGTTATTTCACAACAATAAAAATTTATCCTAAATTAAAAAAAAAAAAAAGAAAAGGAGGTTACAATACAGAGAACACACAGAGAGACGAAAGACCATATGAGGACAGATCAAGAAGATAGCTATCTGTAAGCCAAGGAGAGAGGCCTCAGAAGAAATAAAACTCGCCATTACCTTAATCTTGGACTTCTGGAACTGTGAAAAAAATAAATTTCTCTTTAAGCCAAAGGCAAAAATGTATCCTATGTGATTATCTTAGTGCTGGCATTTGCCTAATACTGACATAATTTTAGTGGCCAGAACTTACTCTATTCTTTTTATTCTTTTCCTTTTTTGTCCATTGCACGTGTGTGTGTGTGTGTATGTATGTGTAGTATATATTTGTATTCACACACGGATATTGATATGAAAGTTTACATTCAAACAGTAGACTCCAGATCTGTTGTTAGTCAACATTTCCTCTCCTAAGAAATTTTTTGTCTAGTGCCCTGTTTCCTACAAGTTTTTAGAGAGAAAAGGACTCCTTATCCCAGATTGGAAACGCCATCCACTGAGTGAACTTTTTTTTCTTTTTTTTAAGATTTATTTTATTATTTATTTTATTATTTATTTATTTATTTAATTTATTTCTTTGGCTGTGTCGGGCCTTAGTTGCGGCACACGAGATCTTTGTTGAGGCATGTGGGACTCTTCGTTGTGGTGCGTGGGCGCCTCTCTAGTTGTGGCGTGCAGGCTTTCTCTTCTCTAGTTGTGGGGCACGGGTTCTAGAGCACGTGGGCTCTGTAGTTTGCGGCACGCAGGCTCTAGTTGAGGCACACGAGCTCAGTAGTTGTAGTGCGCAGGCTTAGTTGCCCCGTGGCTTGTGGGATCTTAGTTCCCTGACCAGGGATCGAACCCCTGTCCCCTGCACTGTAAGGCATATTCTTTACCACTGGACCACCAGGGAAGTCCCCACTGAGTGAACTTTCTAGCAGCCCTACGGTATCACTTTAGTAG
Source organism: Mesoplodon mirus (assembly GCF_964341445.2). Classification (NCBI taxonomy): domain Eukaryota; kingdom Metazoa; phylum Chordata; class Mammalia; order Artiodactyla; family Ziphiidae; genus Mesoplodon; species Mesoplodon mirus. Next base: position 53,245,961 of record NC_138987.1, on the reverse strand, counting down.
CCTCTGAGGGAGTCATACAGGCAAGATCCAGTGTGCCAAGACTCCTAGGGGTTACCAAGCCCAGTCCATTTGTGCATCTTTCTTCAGAGGGGGCCGAGGGGTGACAAGGGGGTTTAACCTTTCTAATGTGCTTCAACTTTTGCAAAGTAAAGACAGGCTGTAAATGCTGCTGCTGTGTGAAGACACCAAAAGCAATTAGTCGTGGCCCAGGCTCCAGCACTACCACCCTAGCTGGAAGAATCAGCCCTGAGCTGCCAGGTTAGCCTTAGACCAGGAGTTCGGGGAGCTCCAGTCTCCCATCCTGGCTTCCTACTTTCCAGGAGAGGCCCTGCCCTGCAGGAAGGGTGAGGCTCCTGGAATCTGAGGTATTAGACACTATTTATCTTGTGTAAGCTGTAAAGGATCCTGGAACCAGGGAAGATTCATTCTAGACAGGAGATGGTGTGAATGGAAAGGAGTAAGGTGGGGCCTAGCTGTGGGGAAGAGAAGAAGGAAATTCTTTTTTTTCTTTTTTTAACATCTTTATTGGAGTATCATTGCTTTACAATGGTGTGTTAGTTTCTGCTTTATAACAAAGTGAATCAGTTATACATATACATATGTTCCCATATCTCCTCCCTCTTGCATCTCCCTCCCACCCTCCCTATCCTACCCCTCTAGGTGGTCACAAAGCACGGAACTGATCTCCCTGTGCTATGCGGCTGCTTCCCACTAGCTATCTATTTTACATTTGGTAGTGTATATATGTCCATGCTACTCTCTCACTTTGTCACAGCTTACCCTTACCCCTCCCTGTGTCCTCAAGTCCATTCTCTAGTAGGTCTGCGTCTTTATTCCCATCTTGACCCTAGGTTGAGAGGAAGGAAATTCTTAAAGAAGTATCATTCTAGGGTACTCTCTAGGGGTCCTGAAAATATTACCAGTTAGCAAAATGCTTCTTCGGATATACTAGGGTGCTTAGATGGGCACATTGGAGCTTTGACTCTTAACTAGGTTACAGTTATCTTATGGAATTCAGGATCAGACAAAATATCAAAACATCATCCAAGGTGGATCATCCATTGGAGGTTAAAAAAAAAATCTCGCTGACATTCTGCTTCATTCCATGATCCCCATCGCCTCACTGAGATTATCTCAGTGAGACTCCTATACCTTTCCAGGCCTTACTTTTGAAGTTGCATTTACCTCTTAAAAGGGTTCCTGGACCCATTTCCAATGTGTGTGTATGTAGGCTTCCCCACACCACCAATCGTCACCTCAGTTCTGACATTGTCCACCGGTAGATAGAATGAGGTTCTATGGGTCAAGGGCTGCATGCCACAGGCTGCCCTTCACTTCAGACACCAGTCACAAGCCCAGGGTATTGCCTTTGCTCCTGACTGACTGGCCATAAATCAGAGATTTCCATGACCCCCACCGTGGGTTCCATTAATTTGCCAGAACAGCTCACAGAACTCAGGAAAACCCATTTACTCACTAGGTTACCAATTTATTCCAAAAGATAGCAGAGGATACAAATCAACAGCCAGATGTAGAGATACGTAGGGCGAGGTCTTCAACACAGGAGCTTCGGTCCTTGTGGAGCTTGGTGCGTAGTACGTGGTGGAGTTCTGGGTCCCTAGTATGGATATTCTTTGAACCTCCTCCTTTTTTTGCTTTTTATGGAGGCTTCGTAACATAGGCATGATTGATGAACTCATTGGCCGCTAGTGACTGATTCAAGCTCTGGCCTGTCTCCTCTCCCCGGAAATCACGGGGTGGGACTGAAAATTCCAACCCTCTAATCACATGTTTGGCTCCACTGGCAACCAGCCCCCATCCGTAGGTGCTTTCCCAAAGTCACCTCATTAATATACCTAAAGACATTTATCACTCTCAACACTTAGGAAATTCTAAGGGTCTGGGGAGCTGTGAACCAGAAATAGGAACAAAGACCAAATATGTGTTCTTTATAATAAATCATAGTACCATACCTCTGTTGCCACCTGCTTTTTGATTTGTGATGCTGTGTGTCTGAAACTCTTTACCCCCTTATATATTATTGGTGACCACTCAGAAATTTAAATCACAGTCATCCATGTGGGAGAAATTGTGAACTCCGCGAGTCTTTCATTTCTGTGAGGAAATACAGTTTCAGGTGGATTAACCTAAATCCCCTGAGTATGAGTTTTTAATTCCCTAACTCCCTGACATGGAGTGATTTGACTGAAGACACTGATTTAATCTCTTGCAGTTGATGGATAAACTGTTTGCTAAATTTCAAAACACAGATTTGTCCTTTGCTGCTTGACCTCCAGGTTGGGTGGTTGATCCTGCATTTTGCCATTTATTGAGGATTTGCATTTTTATTAAACTGGGATTGCTAAATCAGAGGTGCTTTTGTGTCTGTTCAGTCTGTACCCAGCTATATGTGTGCCCTGTGGTCTGATGCATTAAAATAACCTATTCGCTTTCCTTTTAAACACACTCTTTCATAAAAGGGCATCTCTATCGCCTACAGATCACATGGTATTCCTATGAACGTGAGCATAAAGATTATGGGACATGACTCATTTTATAGTTAAAAATGGAGGAAGATTTATGAAAGAGAAAATTTACAGCCTCTATAACTTGATGTGCCAAGATTGCTTTAATGCTTTGAATAGCAAAATGTAAAAGTTAATGTTATCAGCAAATCATTTGTGTGTAATAGCTTATGTGTAATCAGTGGTGATATTCATATGTTTAATTATTTTTCCTTGTGTTGTATTTTAGGGGTGTGAACCTTATATTTTTGCTGCTATCCATTTGTAAATACACTCAGAAAAGGAGGATTTGGACGACAGGTACTTTCTAAACATGATGCATTTCAAAAGTGGACTTGAATTAACTGAATTGCAAAACATGACAGTGCCCGAAGATGATAACATTAGCAATGATTCCAATGATTTCACCGAGGTAGAAAATGGTCAGATAAATAGGTGAGTATTTTTCCACGAACAGTTTCTCTCCAATGAAAGAAATGTCTCTAAAATATCATTCTGGTTTTCAGTTATTCTCTTGAATTATTCATTACTAAAGTTATGCTCCATTTGAAGATGTAATTTGAATTTCATATGTGACATCTGTTGGGCATCGTCTGCAATAGCAGATGAAGCAAATAGGAAAGTAATTTATTCATCCTTTCAAATCTTTCAATTGAGTCTAATAAAAATGTATAAATACATTGGACCCCAACCAGCCCTAACTTTTCAAAAAGCTCTGTGTTTATGAATCAGACCAACTGTTGGAATTTCACTGTGTGCCATATCTGAATGTGTACTACAGTCATCTGGCCTTGCCCGCATGTTAATCAAGGAATGGTCAAAGTCGCATTTGCCAATGTTCCCATGTTAAAACGACAAATACGTCACTACAAGCATCGTTTGTAACATGGATTTTAAGTAATAATAACACAGAGCCAAATGGCTCTATGAGAAATAGTAGATGAAACAGTACATGAAACGGAGAAATAGTACATGAAAGAGAAAGAAAAGAAGAGATACAGTGAGTGAGGGGAGGTAGGGGGCGGGTAGGAAGAATGCTGGCCTGGCAGCTCTCACCCTTAGCTGTGGCCTCAGCAAGTCCTTCCAACCCTTGGGTCCTGTGTTTCTTAAGTTACAAGAGTAGGACCAAATATCTTTTTTTTTTTTTAATGATTTGGGGCATTCTCTGACCTTCTGATTTTATTTTATTTTATTTTATTTTTAAATTTTATTTATTTATTTTTTTGCGGTACGCAGGCCTCTCACTGTTGTGGCCTCTCCCGTTGCGGAGCACAGGCTCCGGAGGCGCAGGCTCAGCGGCCATGGCTCACGGGCCCAGCCGCTCCGTGGCATGTGGGATCTTCCCGGCCCGGGGCATGAACCCGTGTCCCCTGCATCGGCAGGCAGACTCTCAACCACTGCGCCACCAGGAAAGCCCTGATTTTATTTTTTTATTATTTTTAAAAATGTATTTTATTGAAATATAGTTGACTTACATTGCCGTGTTATTTTCTGGTGTACAGCAAAATGATTCAGTTATACATATATATATATATTCTTTTTCATACTCTTTTCCATTATGGTTTATCACAGGATATTGAATATAGTTCCCTGTGCTATACAGTAGGACCTTGTTGTTTATCCATTCTATATATAATAGTTCACATCTGCTAACCCCAAACTCCCAGTCCATCCCTCCCACACCCCCTTCCCACTGGCAACCACAAGTCTGTTCTCTGTGTCTGTGAGTCTGTTTCTGTGTCGTAGATAAGTTCATTTGTGTCATATTTTAGATTACACATATAAGTGATATCGTATGGAATTTATCTTTCTCTTTCTGACTTACTTCACTTAGTGTGATAATCTCTCTAGGTCCATCCATGTTGCTGCAAATTCTGACCCTCTGATTTTACAGTCAGCTTATATGGATCCCTTAGCAGGAAGCTCTCCAGCTTGGGAGTTAGTGGTGAGGTTTGTTTGAAGCCTGAGGCCTCCTAAAAGGCTGGGAGGAGAGAGTGGAATATACGGGGACTACTTACTAGAACACCAGCCATGCTACACTTGCGGGAGCAGGGTCAAAAGGAAATTGGGAGGAAGACGAAAACATTATGTCAGCTAACCAGGCATCTTCACAGAAATCATTTCTGATAATCTGCTCTGCATTCTGATACAATGTGTAATTGACTGGGCTGCCATCATTTACAGACACTCAGAAGTTTCAGCCCTGCCCCTCCTCCTTGTTCTCTTCCTTACATATTCTCAGAGGTTAAGTCTCCAACCCAAATACTTCCTCATTGCCATCCAAGTATCATTCACCATGTGATATTTCTTATTGTTGAACTCAAGTTTGCTTCTCTCACCTTTTCTGTGTAATTATTAAGCATAACTACCACTTCTTGAGTGTCAGGTGTGGTTACATATATTACCACTTATCCTTATAACATCATTCAATGTATTCTTTTGCAAATAAGGAAAACTTAAAAATTCAGTGTACCATAAGAAAATGGAGGCTCAGAGAAATAAAATAACTTGCTCAAGGGCACACACAGGTCTGTCTGAAATCCCTGTCTTTCCTCTCTGTCATGCTGCCTCTGATTAAACTGCTCGGGCGTGAATGAAAAAGATAGTCTCTACTATCAATTAAACTCTGCTAAACTCTACCAGTGCTGTTTTCTGCTCTGGGCCCCTGGGGTGTTTGTTCTGTAGTCACTGCTGACCCGCAGTTAACGGTGGTGGATGGGATTCCAGCTATTTCACAATTAGCACATTTTAGGTTTATCACAAAGCTTCCTTCCCAAAGCAGTGTAAACCTTGAGGACCTAAAATGAGAGCCTTTTATAATATTCAGCTTAGGATCTGAACTTGATATTTAAAAGTTTTACTAAGAAAAAGTATTGTTTGGGAGGTGACAACCTCTTGCAGTAGGAGGAGGCACCCCTTCTCGCCCCTTGGGGTGCCTGCCAGGGGAGCTCACTTCCCCAGAGACCATGACTAAGATGTGGGCTGTACAGCCTCTTGTTTTGCGGGATTTGGTTCCACTGTCGCAAGTGTGGTGTGATGCATTTATTGCTTTATTTTATCTCCCCTCTTTCACTGACATGGTTTATGAATTTTGCTTCATTTCTGGCTCTAGAACAATGAAAATTAAAAACAACATATTACAGCATGAAGCCAAAAGGTAAATAAAAATCAAAAAAGACACCCCCCGCCCCCCCCACCCGTGATTTCTGCAAAGCTACACCTAATACTTCTGACTCTTCTGTTAGCTTTTTCACATTGGTGGGAGGAAGGTAGGCCCAATTATATGAATCTAGGAGAACCATCTCCCAAAACAGTGAACTTCTAGGTAACAGTGCCTTTTTTTAGGAAGCTAGAGAAAATGTTGAAAACAAACGTTGACTTCTCATTAGCTGGCGTGTAACTGATAGCTTTGCCTGGAAACTCCCTACTAGGATACCTTAAGAATCATGTTATTAAGTTTAGTTAAAAGTAGAGTAGAGAGGCTTCCCTGGTGGCGCAGTGGTTGAGAGTCCGCCTGCCGATTCAGGGGACACAGGTTCGTGCCCCGGTCCAGGAATATCCCGCATGCCGCGGAGCGGCTGGACCCGTGAGCCATGGCCGCTGTGCCTGCGCGTCCGGATCCTGTGCACCGCAACGGGAGAGGCCACAACAGTGAGAGGCCCGCGTACCGAAAAAAAAAAAAAAAAATAGAGTAGAGCCATTTGGGCATTAGGACACCTGCTCTTATTCCAGTTCAGTTGTTTTATTTCATGCCCTAATTTGTGGGTTGTAGTCATAGAAATCTATACCTGGAACAGCAAAGCCTTTTTTTTTTTTTTTTTTAACATCTTTATTGGAGTATAGTTGCTTTACAAAGCAAAGCCTTTTGAAATGTCCACTGGACCAGTACTGCTGACATTTTAATGTGCATGTGAAACACCTGGAAACCTTGTTAACATGCAGATTCTGATTCAGTAGCTCTGGTACTGGGCCTGAGATTCTAATTTCTCACAAGCTTCCAGGTGATGCCCTTACAGCTGGTCCATGGACCACATTTTGAGTAATGAGCTCTAGACATTCCTCTAGATGTGAGCTTCTTGAGAGAAGGACCCATCTTAATCATTTTTATATCTCTTGTACCTTGTAATGATATGGTAATAGTGCCTGGAGCAGGGCAGACATTACAAAGTATTTGTTAAATGAAAGAGAGAGACAGAGACAGACAGAGAGAGCAGTTAAGTGCATGGTTTGGAGTTCAACTTATATTGAATCCTGGCTCCATCCATAGGTCTTGTGTGATCTTGTACTTTAAGCCTTAGTTCCATCCCTGTAACACAGGGATAAAAATAATACCTGACCTCCTGGGATTGTTGGGGAATATTAAATGCAATGCTGTTTGTAGGTTAAGGACTCAGGCTGTACCATCAGCCCGCTTAGGTTCAAATCATGGCTCAGCAGTTTAGTTATAATGTAACTTTGGTCAGGTTAATTTCTCCAAAATGGAGCTAAAAATAGTACTGACCACATGCAATTATTGTGAAAAGAGATGAGAAAACTCATGTAAAGCACTTGACACGGTGTCTGGCACGAGTAAGTCTTTTAGTACAAGGAAAGTCTCTAACAGTAAAAGTGCAGCCCTCTTTCTTTGGCAAGCACTTCTTTCTTCTCCACCCAAGGACTAATAATACTGTTTTAGGTTTGGGATGATTGTTGGTTATTGTTATCTTAAAGTCGTTGAAATATTAATAGATTATCCTAGCTGTAGCCAGGCAAATATTCACATATTTTAATATTTATCTACTGTTGCTCTAATCTCCATGAATAGTTATTGTTGTTATGACCCAGGAAGCTTCTAACAAAATTTGAGAGTCTTTCATTAAGATATTTCTTAATGAGGAACTCTTGTCACTACACCTTACATCAGCCTTTTTTTTCCTTGGTCCCTGTATGTCTTCTGCAGTTCATGAACTACATTTGTATCATTGGGAGGACCCTTGAAAAGTTACCCCTTCTCTTCTAATGTCTTTTCTATACCTTAGGGAAGAAGATACCATAACTTTTTCCCATATTCAGTTTTCATTTCAGAAAATTCTTCCCTAGCTTTAATTGCTCCTGCTACAATGAAAATCTGTTTTCTCCTATTTTGGGTAGAGTTTATCCACCAGATAAGGCTTTTCTCACCTCTCAGTCTTCTCTTTAAATGCCTTTAAATGCCTATTTCTTTAATTCTTTCATGTTTTCCAGTCTCTCGGTTACATGCTTCTTTCCTCCTTTTCTCTTTTCCTTTTTATAGACTGTTAGAGTTTCAGGGAAAAAGCTAGGAAAGGTCATTTAAGTTCAACCACTCATCTCTTTTGTGTTATAAATCCTCCAATGAAACACTATAATCTAGTAAGAACCTGATTGGTAGAGATTAAAATAGGAAGATTATCTTCCCGTTGTACAACCCATCCTTAACTGGATTGTTGTTGTTGTTGATTTATTTTTGGCTTTAAATAACTGCTCTATATTGCTTGTCTCCCTTCACACTACCTCAGTATAATGCCTACATCCTTTTTAAGGCTTTGTCTGTTGAAGGTCAGCATGACAGCCACTGTAGATTTTTGTTTTGTTTTGTTCACAGAACAATTGGCTACCTAAGAGTTGATCAGATTCTGCTTTATGGGTACAGAACGACCCACTGAAAATGCTTTTTTAATAATACTTTTATCACTCCCAAGACCGCATGTCAAAGGCACCTTCTCCAATAGCTCATTTATAAGTCCATCTCCAATAGCTCATTTTTAAGTCAGTAAAGAGGTCTTTGCTAGAGGTCAGTGCTTTTTAACATGAAATTGCATTTTTAAAATGGTGAGATAACAGAAACTTGTGATAAGCTGCTTGACCTAGTTATTATAAATGAACTTTTCCATTACAAAAAAAAAGGTTGGTTTTATTTTGTTTTAAAAAAAAGTTTGCAGAGATACAAAGCAAAGATCGAAAGACAGAAGAAAAAGTTGAAATACTGTAAAGAGAATACAGAGGCTTTATCTGAGTACTCCGTTCTTACTGAGCGAGATTTCCCTGCAGCCTAAGCTACTCCCTAGTTCCTCAATGGAAGAGGCACATTTGGTTTATGGAGGGTTCCTCTGAGTTGCTAACACATGGGCAGGTACATAGAAGGAGGAGCTAAGGGAGTGAGAACATGACACCACTCTGGATGCAAGATGAGCTCAGTGCCACAGGCTGTGCTACAGAAAAATCGTAAATAGATCAGAGTCAGAAAACTGCGTTCAAACCAGAACATCAGCAGACTCATGGAGGATGAGGGTTGTGAACGGGCAGGAAGGCACTGGCAGAGAGGAGGATGGAGGGTCTCTTGAGGGGAGAGTGGATTCCTAGCGGTACTTGTTTCTCTGTCTCTATTCTCAGAATGCCCTCGTCTTATCTTGATCCTCACCACCTCTTGGGAAGACCATTTGGAAGAGCAGGGGGAGCTAAGATTGAACAGTGAGGCAAAATCAAATTCAGCAGTACCTGGAATTTGCAGGACGAGCAGTTTGGACTCGAAACTTTTTCAGTGGGAGCATCAGTGAAGATTTTTGGGAAAACCTATTAAGCCTTGCTGTAGAAAGTAGACAGAAAGAGGCAAAATTGGGAAGCACTCAAAGCACAGTGTGTTTTAATATGCTTTTTCATGGTTACTCATCACAACAGCTCTGCAGGTCACTTGCATTATTCTCATCCTGCAGAAGCGCTGCCGCAGAGAGCTGGCAAGCATGCAGGGGCCTCTTCTTCCTCCCCGTCCGTTGCAGTGTTTGACCCTGCTGAATGCCCCTGCATCCAGGTGTCTTGATCCGGTTCTTCTCTATCAGTCTTCTGCCACAAGTCTGGGGAGCATTGGTAGGCCAGGAACTTAGATCTGCCATAATAGGAGGTTTACTGGTGTTTGGTTTCGTTTATTTGAAAATGTTCGGGCTTTCCCCTTAATTTAAAAATAATGGAGATTCTCTTTGAAAAGCAAGTCTCTCTGCAAGAAAGGCAAACAGGGGACCTTCTGGATAATGATTTGGTAGCCTTGAGTTGATTGTTAAAATTAGCCTGATTACATACAGTCTTTTATTTAACAGCCACACTAAATATGAGTCAATTTCAGTTTGGAAAGTCCAGCACCCCCATTTCCTTGGGCCGCCTGGGTGAAAAGGAAGACTGCTCTCCCGGTCCCTCTCCAGCCAGATCTGTAAACCTCTGTTCTTTGGAAAGATTTTAAATGTTAAGGGCAAAAGAAGAGCCAAGGCTAGAGAACTGCCAGATGGGTCTCCAAAGACACAGCTTTCATTATGTCATTCCCTTGCTAAGACCCTGCAGTGCTGTTTCTCAAGCCTCGGCTTTTAGTTTCCTCTGGCTAATCCCATCCAATAATGGTTTTTCCTTCTCTGGCTTCCTTATCTCATCTCCATTTTGCATGGCCTGATGTTCTTATTCTGGTGTTAGCTGGTCTGGTCTCTCCTCAGCTGGAATGTCAGCTCCTGGGTTTCAGGAGACCAAGGTTTTCTTCTCTTCCTTTTCATCTCTGACAGTCACTGGACGGGTCCTAGGCAAAGGCAGATGCTGAAGGAAATAAACCTCAGGCTGTGCTGCTCATACCAGGTGGTGGCCTCAGGGGAAGTTCATAGTATCTATGCTGCCTGCCTTTGGTTTCTCCTGGCGAAAATGCAAACCTGAAGAATATGGATTAAAGATGAAAACGGTAGACAAATAAAGCCAACATTAATGATATATATCTTTCATTAAAACATGATTTATGGTGAAATATAGCCTCATTAAAAAAAGCATATGAGGGCTTCCCTGGGCGCAGTGGTTGAGAGTCCGCCTGCCGATGCAGGGGACGCGGGTTTGTGCCCCGGTCCAGGAGGATCCCACATGCCGCGGAGCAGCTGGGCCCGTGAGCCATGGCCGCTGAGCCTGCGCGTCCGGAGCCTGTGCTCCGCGACGGGAGAGGCCACAACAGTGAGAGGCCCGCGTACCGGGAAAAAAAAAAAAAAGCATATGAAAATATAATGTGTAGTTTAAAGATATATGCCTCTTTAAGATAGTCCAATTCAAGTGGCTTTATATTTATTAGTGGAAAACACACTGATTATTTCTTACTTAGACCAGATAATAAAATTTCCAGAAGGAGAGCCAAAAAGCACCCCTAACATGTCTTAACTAATACATGTAGCAGTTTGCTTATGAATAGACTTTTCTTTGACAATAGCACTTAAAGTTCTGATATTAATCCTGAATATATTTGCTGGTTCTTAGAGCATTCTGAATTCCTCCTTCTGTACATTTGTATATACTTTACTCCACTCACCCTGTCTGAATCTTTCCCATGTGTTGCTCTTACTCTGTGCCTGCAGCTGTACTGATGTTTTACATGTGCTCTCATTTAATTCTCCCAGTAACACTATGAGATAATATAATAGTGTCGTTCCCGTTTCACAGATCAGGAAACTGGGGTAGCATACTCAGGCCCTCAGAGCAAGTGAGAATTTGAACTCACGTTCTGAATCCCATGCTTGCTTTAAGCCCTACTAGCTCTGCCCCTAACCATGGACCATAGGCCCTGCTTCCTCCACCATGATTTCCTGTGGGCTACTGCTGCATCACTTATTACACACCCCCATATCTCCCACATTGCCTGGTCTAGTGACTTGCATATTAGCAGGTGCTGAAAGACTGTGTGATGGGAAAAGAGTTGTTTTCCTTTTTGCTGGGGGGAGGAATTCCTATGTGATAACTTTGTGCTCCAGGAATGTGAGCTCAGAAGGAATCCTGCCTCCAATATTCTTCTAAATGCCAGCTTTATAGTATTCTTGACATCATCTGATTTTCCATTAGAGAACAATCTATGTAAAAGTTCACTTGCATTGCATATAATGTTTTAATTTATTAGTATTAAAATGATTCAAAATCTATAGCTCTTTTTGACTTACGGTTGTCTTTCATTTCCTCTGAAGATGAGCACCTGCTGTTTGCATTGTTTTGTGTTAAGTAGAGTGAGGGATGTAAAAAGGAATGAGGCAAAGTGTCTGCCCTTGTAGCACATTTAGTTTATTTGGTAAAACAAGAATGTGGACAACTAACACTGGCAAAAAAACCCAAACCAAAACAAAAACGAGGTAGGGAGAGTGGTTGAATAGGACTATAAACTCTTAAGTAACTGGTTGATAACTTTTTTTTTTTTTGGTTTGGTTTGGTTTTTATTGTGATGAGAACACAACAGGAGATCTACCCTCTCAACACATTTTTAAGTGCACAATACAGTATTGCTGTGTACAGGCATGACGCTGTACAGCATCTAGCATAACTGACACTGTATGAAGTACATTTTTTTAAATTAGTTTCTGCTTTATAACAAAGTGAATCAGTCACACATATACATCTGTTCCCCCATCCCTTCCCTCTTGCATCTCCCTCCCTCCCACCCTCCCTGTCCCACCCTTCCAGGCGGTCACAAAGCACCGAGCTGATCTCCCTGTGCTATGCGGCTGCTTCCCACTAGCTATCTACCTTACGTTTGGTAGTGTATATATGTCCATGCCTCTCTTTCGCTTTGTCACAGTTTACCCTTCCCCCTCCCCATATCCTCAAGTCCATTCTCAAGTAGGTCTGTGTCTTTATTCCTGTTTTACCCCTAGGTTCTTCATGACATTTTTTTTTCTTAAATTCCATATATATGTGTTAGCATACGGTATTTGTCTTTCTCTTTCTGACTTACTTCACTCTGTATGACAGACTCTAGGTCTATCCACCTCATTACAAATAGCTCAATTTCATTTCTTTTTATGGCTGAGTAATACTCCATTGTATATATGTGCCACATTTTCTTTATCCATTCATCTGATGATGGACGCTTAGGTTGTTTCCATCTCTGGGCTATTGTAAATAGAGCTACAATGAACATTTTGGTACATGAGTCTTTTTGAATTATGGTTTTCTCAGGGTATATGCCCAGTAGTGGGATTGCTGGGTCATATGGTAGTTCTGTTTGTAGTTTTTTAAGGAACCTCCATACTGCTTGTTCTCCATAGTGGCTGTACCAATTCACATTCCCACCAGCAGTGCAAGAGTGTTCCCTTTTCTCCACACCCTCTCCAGCATTTATTGTTTCTAGATTTCTTGATGATGGCCATTCTGACTGGTGTGAGATGATATCTCATTGTAGTTTTGATTTGCATTTCTCTAATGATTAATGATGTTGAGCATTCTTTCATGTGTTTGTCGGCAGTCTGTATATATTCTTTGGAAAAATGCCTATTTAAGTCTTCTGCCCATTTTTGGATTGGGTTGTTTGTTTTTTTGCTGTTGAGGTGCATGAGCTGCTTATAAATTTTGGAGATTAATCCTTTGTCAGTTGCTTCATTTGCAAATATTTTCTCCCATTCTGAGGGTTGCCTTTTGGTCTTGTTTATGGTTTCCTTTGCTGTGCAAAAGCTTGGAAGTTTCATTAGGTCCCATTTGTTTATCTTTGTTTTTATTTCCATTTCTCTAGGAGGTGGGTCCAAAAGGATCTTGCTGTGATTTATGTCATAGAGTGTTCTGCCTATGTTTTCCTCTAAGAGTTTGATAGTTTCTGGCCTTACATTTAGGTCTTTAATCCATTTTGAGCTTATTTTTGTGTATGGTGTTAGGGAATGATCTAATCTCATCCTTTTACATGTCCCTGTCCAGTTTTCCCAGCACCACTTATTGAAGAGGCTGTCCTTTCTCCACTGTACATTCCTGCCTCCTTTATCAAAGATAAGTTGACCATATGTGCGTGGGTTTATCTCTGGGCTTTCTATCCTGTTCCATTGATCTATCTTTCTGTTTTTGTGCCAGTACCACACTGTCTTGATTACTGTAGCTTTGGAGTATAGTCTGAAGTCAGGGAGCCTGATTCCTCCAGCTCCATTTTTCGTTCTCAAGATTGCTTTGGCTATTCGGGGTCTTTTGTTTTTCCAAACAAATTTTGAAATTTTTTGTTCTAGATCTGTGAAAAACGCCAGTGGTAGTTTGATAGGGATTGCATTGAATCTGTAGATTGCTTTGGGTAGTAGAGTCATTTTCACAATATTGATTCTTCCAATCCAGGAGCATGGTATATCTCTCCATCTATTTGTATCATCTTTAATTTCTTTCATCAGTGGTTGATAACTTTTTATGTGTGATGTTTTGGTAAGTAATAAATCATTTAGTCATGATGTTAAGTTTCAAGTCATTATCATGAAATTAAATCATAATACGTCTCTTTACAGCAAGTTTATTTCTGATCGTGAAAGTAGAAGGAGTCTCACGAACAGCCATTTGGAAAAAAAGAAATGTGATGACTATGTAAGTGTCATTATAATAAAGTTTGCTTATTTTTTTAAATTACATAAATTGTGACAGATGTTTAATTCATCCAGCATAGTACCAAAAACATAGCTATTTATTCACCAGGTTATTCCTCGGAGCCTATGTATTTTCTCCTGAAACCCATTAAAAAAAAATAACTAGACCACTAAGAAAGGATTCCTTGAATTTCATTTCCCTGTTGGTTCCTGATAGTGCTTTCTTTAAAGGCTTTGGCGTTATGATCTGTCTTGAGGACTCTTTTGCTTAGTGTGACTGTCTCTGTTCAGATTCCAGGAACAACCTCCTTGGGCATGTCTGTTTTTAACCTAAGCAACGCCATTATGGGCAGTGGGATTTTGGGACTCGCCTTCGCCCTGGCAAATACCGGAATCCTACTTTTTCTGTGAGTGTTGACACTGCTGTACTTTGCATTTAAAAACTGTATTTTCTGTATGTTTCTGTTCATACGCAGAAGACATTGGAAATATTTCGAAATAGTTCTTATTTCTTTCTATGTTTTACTAACTTGGCTAAATTACAGTGCATCCTTTTACATTGTTTGTTTGAATGATTTTCCAAGAAGCACCTCATGTTTATAAGAAAGTAGAAGGAGAAAATCTTTTTATTAATCAAAAATACCAAAATAAGCACTTGCAAAAAGGATAAAAGATTTGAAAATAGCACTTTTTGTATTTTCGGACTCTAGACTTGTCACTTTAAATCTCAGCTATCAATAAATGGTGAAAATATTGAGATGTTTAATCCATCCAGTCACCACTTTGGTATTGGATAGCTGTGGAACACGTACTATATCCAAAGGTAACTGCAAATTCATTTGTAAGAAATATGCAAGAAGCATAGAAGTTTTCAGTGTTTTAAAGATGAGAAATTATTCTGTACTTTCCCCCTGAGATTCAGTGAAAAGAAAATGGGCAATTTTCTTTTGAAATAAGTTCATCTCAAACTGTTGAATGAGACTTTCTGCACATGTACAGAGGGCTTAATTTCAGTTGGAACGAGATGAAGACAGATCATACAGTTTATACCAGGAAAATTCCCACCCAGCCTGATTTCTCTCTCAGACCTCAAAGGAGTAACAGTGGCACTTTCACCCCTGACGACACTCATGCTCTTCACTGGGCTTGCCCCGTAGTCCTCATTGCCAGATCCATCATTTCCTTGGAAACAGTGACCAAAATGTCTACTAATCCTGCAGATTGTGTTTATTCCTTTAGAAAGACTTAGAAGACTGTGGTGGAAGTGCATTGCTACCCATTCCACTACTCAGGCATCAGCATGCAGGCTGCACCATATTGGTCCACAGCACTAGGGATTAATATTCATACTTTTGTGTGTAAACCCACTAGAGGTATCCTTCCTAGAATCAGAACAACTCTGTGTAGGACAGAGAATCTAATACATTACCTTCCTCTTGTCAACCTAACCAGTAAACCCAACTGTAGCCTCCTTGCTTTATTGCCCCGGCTGGATCTTTCTAGGTGGTCTTTCTATTTACGTATATCATGAGCCAAGTGGCAGGTTTTAGGGTAAAATGACAGGAGTTGGATAAAATATTTCTGTGGTGATACTTTTTTGTATGTGTGGAATTCTGACCCTGTGATGATACCATAGATGGAGTTTGAGCAGCTACACATGTGATTTTCAGTGCATTGACATGAAACACCTGACTGCTAATCTCAACTCCTTTTCTGAATGGTTGTATAGTCCTGCAAGTTACTTAGCTACTCTGAGCTTCAATTCCCTACTCTTTGAAACAAGGAAATTGCACTAGAAAAATCTCAAAACCTGTTAACCTCCAAAACCCTATGGTCTGTGACAATTTTCAGTCATTCCAAAGCTGGAAATATGTTTGGTTTGGACATGTGTTTTACACTGATTTCTTTCTTTCTTTTTTTTTCTTCGTTTCTGTGCAAGGGCTTTCTCTAGTTGTGGCAAGCAGGGGCCACTCTTCATCGCAGTGCACGGGCCTCTCACTATCGCAGCCTCTCTTGTTGCGGAGCACAGGCTCCAGACGTGCAAGCTCAGTAGTTGTGGCTCACGGGCCCAGTTGCTCCGCGGCATGTGGGATCCTCCCAGACCAGGGCTCGAACCTGTGTCCCCTGCATTAGCAGGCAGAGTCTCAACCACTACGCCACCAGGGAAGCCCTCTTTCTTTTTAATTATTGTAATATATCAAGTAGTTATATGTTAACATAGGATAAAGAGTCATTTCTTCGATGATGATAACGAGAACAACTCTTGTGGCTCTTACTCTATGCCAGAAACTGCTCAGAGTGTTTTACGCCGAATCCTGACAAGTCTATGAGGCAGGTACTGCTGTCAGTTCTCAGTTCCCGTTTAAGGGAACTGAGGCAAGGAGAGTAAACTTCTATTCTGGAATCTCTCTTTGTCACCATCCTATGAATCCCCTCCACCTCTCTTCTCTGCTAGATCCCTTGTTCCCTGTATTTCATTTCTTCCTCTTTCTAGATTTACTTCCTTGCTTTTGCTGTTGAGAAAGGGTAAATAGAAATAAAATTTTTGAGGCCTTCATGTCTGAAAAATATTTTTATCTTACCTTCACCATTGATTGGTAGTTTGGCTGGATATAGAACTCTGTTGGCAATCATTTTCCTTCAGAATTTTGAAGGCATTGCTTCATTGCTTTCTAGTTTTTTCTGTTGTGGAGTCTCAAATGCTTGTGATTTCTCATCTTTTATATGTAGCCAGGCCTTTTGTTTTTATTTTGTCTTTTCTGGACACTTGCCAAATCTCTTTGTTCCCGATGTTTCACAATGCTGTGTCTTGCTGTGTGCCTTTTTTCATCCATTGTGTCAGGCAGCTGGTACATCTTTTCTTTTAGAAATTCATGGTCTTCAGTTCTGGGACATTTCTTACATTGTTGTGTTGATGAATTCCTTCCTTCTCTTTCTCTTTTCTCTCTTTCTGGAACTGTTACCAAGATTTTGGACCTTCTGGACTAGCCCTCTAACTTTTTATTCTTTTCTTTATTTTCATTTCTAAAGTTTTTCACTATACTCTCTGGAATATGCCACCAATTTTTTCCCAACTCTTTACTGAATGTTTTATTTCTCTTATTATTTTTTTATTTACAGGGGCTTTTAAACTTTCTTTGAATGTTCCCTTTTTATATTATTTTGTTTCTGTTTTACAATTTCATTGTTTTCTCTGAGGATTCTAGTGATGGTTTTTCTCTGTTATGGAAAATTTCAGACATCAAGTAGAGAGTCTAAAAGATCCCTGTATTCCCTTCATCTCATGACCATGCTTGTTTAGTCAGCCCCTCACCCAGATTGTCTTGAAGCAAATCCCAGCCATCACATCGTTTCATCCGTAAATATTTCACTGTATTTCTGTAATATATAAGGACTGTAAAAATATAACCATGATATGCCATACCCAGAAAATTAACCACAGTTCCTTATATCATCAAATACCCAAACAATATTTAAATTGCTCTGCTTACCTTATTTTTAAAAAGCAATTGGATTGTTTAAATCAGTACTCAAATCAGGTCCATATACTACAATTGGTTATTATGTGGTTTAAGTCCCTTTCACTCTGTAGGTTCCCCCATTTTCTTCTGTTCTTTTCTGCGCAGTTTATTTGTTGAAGAAACTGGACCATTTGTCGTATAGTGTTTCCCATAATCTGAGTTCTGCTGATTGTATCCCTGTGATGCAAGTTGATTTTTCTGTTTGTTTTGGACTCTTTCACTTCAGAATCTTTCCTTAGATATCAGGTTGTCCTTCTCTGTCTGCTGTATTCAAGTATTGCAGGGGGTGGACTGGAACAAGGCTAATTGGAGCCTGGTACACATGAGTGGGGTTTGTTGGAAATAGCTTCTCTAGAGGTGCTGTCAGTAGCCCTTTCCTTGGGGAACCAGCTGTGTCAGTTTCTTCTTGGCTGTTCAGATCACCCCGGGAAGATCTTCCAGTCACCTGCCTGTAGGGTCTGGGCACTGCTGCCATCTTTATGGGAACCAAGGTGGGGGAGAGGGCTTGGGTGAATATCTCTGTGCATGTGTCCACCCAATCCCCCCTCCCTCACAAGTTGTGCTCACTCGGAGAATTACATTTTATACTTATCAGAGAATATATTTTCTATATATTTATGTATCTTTTGCCAAGATGGGAGAGGAGCAGTCACCCTGCTTTACAGAGTAGGTGCCTGGTCTGGGGAATCTAGCTATTTCTTGAAAGAAGTTCAACAGATCCTCTTTATTTTAGTTCATCCTGTCCATTGTTCCCTACTTGCAGTAATGCCACCAGGGCCTTTTGGGAATCCTGTGGTGTAAACTGGATTGGTCTTGGCTTTCTCCACTGCCAATTTAAGATTCAGCTCTGTCCACTTTCCAGCTTCTGAATGTTTATTACTGTTGTCTCTTCTCTCCTGTTCTTACTATCCTAGCAGTTTTGTGCCTTAAGAAATCGCTTTACTGGATTATTGGGGCCAGGAGAGCAGGAGTAAATTCTTGTTTTCAACCTACCATTCCTGGAATTTGGTTGATTTTTAGTTATACTGGTTCAGGGATAAGTGATCTCTTATCTCATGACTCTTGCGTTTCTGATTGAGACAAAGAATTGGGTAAAGGTGACTTTTAGAGTTGCAGGAAGATTTCCTCTGGATAAAACTCTCATAGGTTGTTTGGTTCTTTGCAAGATGCATGTATAGCAAGCACAACACACCAAACCTTCAGGTTAAAGCTCATGAAGGTAGTTATATAGAGACCCAAACTTACAAGTTTTTCACAGAATGCAGAGCTCTCCTACCTCAGAACAAGGGCTCACTCTGTGTTATAAAACCAGCTGTTCCCACAACTGCTCAAGCCAAGAAGCAGTTGGCAGGATGAAGATAATTCATCTGGTACAGGGCCCCGTTCCAGACTCATATTGGCCAACGCAGAGAAAGAGCCCAAGGCTGTCCACGCTTCTTTAGAAAAGCAGCTGGGAAGGCTCCTCTGTGTCTCACTGAGGCTGGGTACTGGACTCTTCATTGGAGTCCTCTGGAAACTTGCTGGGGTGATTTCTTTTTGCTGGATGAGTTTGGGGCTCATTTTTTGGACCTGACTCTAATGGCTGTCATTCCTGTTTAACATGTCTGATTCAGTTCGATTCAGTGAATTCAGCCCTATTATAAGAATGCTGTGAGGTTTTGTGTTATCCTAAATCCTGAGGCCTCATAATTGCATCTGAGGAACCGGAAGTATGCTAGTGGTGGATCTCAGTGTACAGTTGTTCTGAAGGTGTATGTTCTCTGTTGGAAGTAAAATGGGGCTGTTCCCTGAGGCAGCAGTTTGGGGATGTGCTGAGGCACGGGTGAGGGTAAAGTGCACCTACTGAACTGAGCTTTCCTGAGTGGGATCCAAGGGAAAGGCAAAGGGTGCTGAAGAAATCTCTTTCCACTGCATCCTCCTCTTCTATGGCTACTCCTTTTCCACAGCTTCCCCATAACTCCATCATAGCAAAAGTAGGAATTAAAAGTAAATATTGGGCTTCCCTGGTGGCACAGTGGTTGAGAGTCCGCCTGCCGATGCAGGGGACACTGGTTCGTGCCCCGGTCCGGGAAGATCCCACATGCCGCGGAGCGGCTGGGCCCGTGAGCCATGGCTGCTGAGCCTGCGCGTCCGGAGCCTATGCTCCGCAATGGGAGAGGCCACAACACTGAGAGGCCTGCGTACTGCAAAAAAAAAAAAGTAAATATTAGCACAGAAGAATGATGGCTTTTGTTTTGTTTATTTCACATTACCATCTCCCCAAATAGGAAAGTTACATTCTCTAAGGATTTCTATTAAACGCATACATTTTATAGAGAATTAATCTCTGAAGAGCATGTGATCTCCTCACTGTGCTAGGTAAATGAGAGGTTTATTACACTGTATGGAATCTGATAAAGTAATAAATGCTTTATATTTTCCCATAACTTCTTAGCATGTATCATTATTATTTATTATTATTTTAATCATGTAACCTTTAAGTTTAAAACCATGAAAAATGAGAATGTAATTCATGACATTGCTGGGAGCTCAAAGAGATGTCATAGTTTATCATAAACACTGAGTTTGTAAACAATCTGTTTGAAATGATAATTGTGAAACAACGTTACAATCTGAATGAAACAATAGTTTAAATTTTATTTTGGTTGATTATAATTCCTGCCTTTTTTTGGTGTCTTCCATTTTCTTTCTCACTGGGGTAGTGGTTGTGAGAATAAAAAAGATAATGTATCTAAAAGCACACTTTGAAAAGTGGCACGCAAGAAGACATTTATTAGTTAGTACAACCCTGTAGGGCTGCTATAAGAAACTAATGAGTGAGTGTGTGTGTGTGTGTGTGTGTGTGTGTGTGTGTGTGTGTGAGAGAGAGAGAGAGAGAGAGAGAGAGATGGAGAGAGTACCAGCAGTGCCTGGTACATAGTAACACTATGTACTAAATGTTTGTTAAAGTATTAATTAGGTAGTTACCAAATAATAGTTAACATTTATTGAACAGTAACTATATATACCATGTTATCTCATCTAATCCCCACCAACAACACTATGAAGTAAATGTTAGCCCCATTTTACAGATGAAGTAACTGAGGCTTAATAACAACTTAGAAAATAGGGGAGCCAGGGTTCCATGTTCCATCCAGGATTTCTTGAGTCTAGAACCTGAGTGATCTAAAACACTATACTGCCTTTTAGTGATGCCTTCAGAAGCCAAACTTACATTATTAATGTACTTCTTGAGACACATTTTATTCTTATCAGTGGATACTTGCAAGTTAATCCTTTAGCTCTTTAAAATCACCTTGTAAAATCAGTCAGTGTTTCTGAACTATTTTACTATTGTTCCAACCAAGAACCGTCACCTTTATTGTAATGAAAATAGTTCAGCAATACCAAGGGTACGAAATTGTGTATCAGGGGTGGTCAAGTTCCTGGTCGCAGCAAGTACAATACATGCCTCAAGTATATTGTAAAACCAGTAAACTTTTTGAACTGCTTCATGTTTGTCATATCTGTGCCTGACTTTGCCTCATGTGCTATTTAAGATTTCCCACTGCCCTTGAACTTAATTCCTTCCAGGGCTTTAAGTAAACTTTTTGTAATTAAGAATTGAAAACTAAGAAATAGCAAAGTCAAATAACACCAAGTTCGTTATTAGGGAATTGGTTAGATAACCATAGTAGTTCCATAAAATGGAATATTAGACTGCTGTTTAAAGGAGTAAGATAGACTTATATGTACTGTATTGAAAAATTAAAAACAAACTGAATATTGGGTGGAAGTGAGGATGGGGGTGGATTGCGTAATATGTGCATGTATTACACAGACTGGGAGGGTAAACAAGAAAACTGCTGACAGTGGCTACTTCTGGAGGGTGACATGGGGTCTGGGGGTGGAGCGGGAGTGGAAAGTTTATACTCTTTAAAGTATCTTTTCACCACATGCTTTAGGGGAAGAAACTAGTTGAGAAAACTGGTTTTTAGAGAACTTCAGACCACTGCGACAAGATTTTTCCTTTTTCTCTTTCCTGCAGAAAACTTGAGAAAAAAATATTTTCGGTGTCGCTATTTAGACCACAAGAGCTAGAATGAGTGATCAATACAGTGCCACCTGCTCCAAACTGCATTTTCACCACACTTCCCTGCAGACTGCCTCTGCATCAGCTACACCAGCCTCCCTCTCTTCTGTAGGGGCCGCCGGCACCGTGCCCATCACCTCAGCCTTTCTGTCACCCCCTCCCATGCCGTCCCTGTGCTTCTGAATCCTGACGGTCCCGTAAGACCCAGGTCCGATGCCATCTCCAAAAGTGTTTCTCTGATCCTCCCAGGTGGAAGGAAAGATCTCCCTTCCTTCTCTTTTTGGTGTAGCCTTTATCTTTCTAATAGCAAGTATTACTTCCATTATTTAGGCGTATATATTTTGTTCCCTATTGAACACTGAGCCCTACAAGGGCAAGATTAATGTCTTCCTTGTCTCTCTCCCCACAACAGGATCTAGAACAGTGCTTGCCTATAGCTGATTCTCAATAAAGTTTCCCTGAAATGAAAAGAATATGTAAAAATTAGCATAGTCTTACATAGTCTTACAAGGCTTTAGGGCAAACAATGGCTCTCATAATTTTGCAAACTTATCAGAGGGAAAACATCAACTCGGGGGTTTAGTTCACCCTCAGATTTAAAGTAGGCTCTGGAGATGTAATGAAAATTATAGAAGTTTAGGAAGGGACTCACCACCCATTGGTTATTTTCCTGGGAATGCCTCCTTCATTTGAAAATTCAAAATAGTTAGAGACTGTTAAGAAATACTGTACAAGGTTAGCACTGCATTGCTAAAAGGGCGTTTGTTGCTAAATTGCTGTTTGCAAAAAGGACAGTAATTGTCATTGTCAGTTTACAGCAATTACCTTCACTTTGTGGTGGATTGTTTGTTCCAATTGTAGGTGAATTCTTCTCTCTCTCTCAGTATTTACCTTTGTGGACCATTATCACTTATCATTATCCTACCACCAAAAAGATGCAACATTGTATTGTCTATAATCACAGTGTTTACAAACAAATCAGTAAATAGCCATGCCGGTAAAGATAAATCTATAAAATGAGGACTCTGTAAACAAAGATCAGACTACCAGGTGCCTTCTCTCTCTAAATTCGTGTTTTACAATTCAGCCTGCATAAGGGGTAGGCAGAAATGGAATTAGAACAACAGACCCATCAACACATTGCCCTAAGTCCTGTTCAGATATTATAGCTATTTGATCGTTACTATCATGTCACAAAAATGGGCTTCTTGTTCTTTCAAGAGGTTTGCAGTCTCAGAAAACTGCCTCAGCATAGCTCTCTGGAGTTTCTAAATCATTTTAGCAAATTCTACCAAATTGGAGTGAGATTGCAGTGTACCTTTGCAAATACTCTGCATGTTCTTGAACTGTCATTGCTCTGTTACTTTCCATATATTTCCAAAAGTTTGAATCACACCCACCAAGGTGATAATTTTGCTTTTAGCAGTAACAAAGATGGTTTGTGTGATGTCTATCAAGTCATTCCTGGTAAATGCTAAGTTGTCTTCTCTGTGGGCTCCTAAGCAGGCAATTCTTTGCCTCCTAAGGAAAGACCCAATTGGATTTTGTGATATCAAAACAGGGCGATGAAGAGGAAGTCAATAGGAAACACTGCTCTTCTGATGATCCCAGGAGGTCCCTGGGTAGAGGCACACTCATCTTACATCTTACGTCAGTCACTTACTTGTTTTCAAAATTCTTTGAGTTATAGTCTCCGTTCCTTAGAAATGATTTGAAGAGAAAATTGTTGTCCTTCAGCTGGCAGCAAAAATCATTGGCATCAGAGTCTCTTGTTTGGGAATAATAATACTGGAAAGGGAGCAGTGGCACATTCACGCTTGCCAGCATTAGAAATACATGTAGAAAGGACAGCGGCAGTGCCATTGAACTCTAATTGAAATTCACTGGATGAAGAACTTTTCAGAAATGGGCAAATAGGGGGAAGGGGTGTTGTGCTAAAAATGAGTGTCTATTTTGTAAACAGAGCTGGCAAGTGTAGGCGATGGGTCCCACCCACTGTTTTTAAAAGTTGAGCACGGGCTTCCCTGGTGGCGCAGTGGTTGAGAGTCCGCCTGCCGATGCAGGGGACACGTGTTCGGGCCCCGGTCCGGGAAGATCCCACATGCCGCAGAGCGGCTGGGCCCGTGAGCCATGGCCGCTGAGCCTGCGCCTCCGGAGCCTGCACTCTGCAACGGGAGAGGCCACAACAGTGAGAGGCCCGCGTACCGGAAAAATAAAAAAATAAAAAAATAAAAGTGGAGCAGTTATGCTTAGTTGATGAGTCATCTGATATGTGTCTGATAAGGGGGTTCCAAGAAATCGATTCTCTTGACCCCAGGGACGTAGGAGTGTGGGGTGTGTGTGTGTACAAATGT
Organism: Mesoplodon mirus; assembly: GCF_964341445.2. Taxonomy (NCBI): domain Eukaryota; kingdom Metazoa; phylum Chordata; class Mammalia; order Artiodactyla; family Ziphiidae; genus Mesoplodon; species Mesoplodon mirus. The sequence continues at coordinate 53,222,171 of NC_138987.1, read as the reverse complement.
GCAAGAGTGTGTGTACACTGAGCTCACTCAGTCCTGCCTGTGCTGTGTTGCATCGGGTGCCCCGGTACTACCCAAGGATAGCAGCGTGGCCCCCATTTTGGAGCCCCGTGTTTTTCTTAGTCTGCAAGAGGCAACTTAACTAAACTGTCTAAGGTTTTAACAGTACTGTTCACGGCCGTGATGTGTAGAATGCCTTTAACATTTACTCTTCTGGGTTACGGTAGGACAGATGTGTATCTGCACAGTAGATCCAAATAGTCCAGAAATTTGGATTTTCAAGAGTAGCTTGAACTTTTCTTACTCATAGAATGGTAGTTGGTTTAGTAGATTAGAAAACTGCCCTGATGTGGGCCAGTTAGTTTTGCTTTGTTCTATGGCCACACGCTTCACCTTTCATCAGGCACATGGTATTAATGATCTACATCTGTATCAGGGTTGGCAGACTATAGCCCAAAAACCAAAGCCACCTGCAGCCTCTGTTTGTATGGCTTTTACTTTTTTAAAGGGTTAAAAAAAGAAGGTAGTTATAAAGTGTACATTGTTTCATGGAATCTTTATAACAATCCTATTTATCATCCCCATTTTACAGATAAAGAAGCTAAGATTCACAGAGGCTGAATAACTTGCCCAGGATGACACCAGTTGGGGGTGGGATGGGGAAGGGAGGGCAACGAAGGTGTATTCCTCTTAACTCTCCCATCTCTCCTTAAATGTGCGTTGTTACCATGGAAACAGCGTTGGAAAGTGTGAATGGAGCCAGTAATCCATCATTCCTACTGGAATGGAAGTCCAAAATGCCCACCAAGTACAGCATGTTCCTTTACCTAATGGTTATAGGGAATTCTTGTCACTCAGGAGTCACATCTTTAGAGTGTGATAAAGGGGGCATCGTTTTGAAAGGTCAGGATCTAGGTTTGAGGAGAAGGGAAACCACTGATCCTTGTGGAATGGAAGAAGAGAAAGGAAACCATGTCTAGAGTTATAAATGGAGTGCCCACAAAACCCATAGCCTTCTACCAAGGACTGTAGGCAAAAACAGGAAGTGGTGGTGGCATCTGGCTTTCTTTCTTGCTGGTACAACTTCCTCATTTAAACTCAGCCCTCCTCCTAACTTTCTTAACTTCTCAAAACATCAACTAAACTGATAAATTCTATTTCTCTCCGCAAATCTCTTTTAAACACTTCTTTCCCTTTAGGATTATATTAGATATTATTTGGTTTCGTCACCAGCGATGCGTATTCCTTTCCTCAGACAAAACAAAATATCTAATCAATAGTGAGGCGAGTTTAAGAGAAACTTTGCAGCACAGAAGTTCGATTGGCCTACACGGAAAGCAATGGAATTGTACAAATAATTGATCCTCACCTGTTCCCTGCCCAGCCTTTAAACACCATCCCTCTCATTCTCTAGTTCAATTTGTAAATATGACAAATACTCACACGCTACTAGAGCCTAGTGTGCTGGTCCTCTGACCCTCAGAACGTTGGAATTTAATTAGGGTGTAGTGACGAAGAAGTCCACTTTGGGTCTGAAGAATTAGATGTTTCTGCTCCTTTCCATAAGCATTTCTTGAGCTCCTTAAATGAAATAGGGACTATATTAATGAGCTTGGGGCTTAAACAAATGCACACACCCCAAAAAGGGTTTGGAACAATAATACTTCTCATTTGAAAGGTTCCTGTATGTTTCATTTGAATAGTGTTATTGTAAAAGTAAGATAATCATTAAAGACCATTTTGAAATTGCATAAAATAAAGTATAAAGAAATCACCCAAAGTCTTACTGTTAAAACAAGCTCTGTTAACATTTTGATATATTTTACTCTAAGTTTTTTGTCTTCTGCTTGGGTCTTGCTTTTTACACTGGCGTTCTTCCGTGGACATTTGACTTTGGCAGACAATAGAGCATGGTGGGTAAGGACCTGAGTCAGACTACCAGGGTTTGAGGGCTCTGATGCTCACTTTGTGACCTTGGACAAAATACTGAACCTCTCTGAACTTCAGTTTCCTTATCTGTAAGGTAGGTAGTAATAGTACTACTCACAAGTAAAATATTGTAAAAAGTGCTTAGTGTGGGCCCAACATAGTAAATACGCTTAGATTTATGATTAGTGGTGATCAATAAAGTGTTTTATTAATTATACTCAATTCTCATTGAAGTAAATGAAAGCTCTAGGAGTACATCTGTATGTAAAATATAATTTTGAATTTGTCAAAATATTTATAACTTCCCCATGAATTAGAGTCTCAGAATAGCTTGTCCCCCTCTCCTAATTTTCAGGTGTGTCTTCTTCCATCTAAGCTCTTGTTAGATAAACTTGCTCTGTGTGCCCTTTCCTCTCCACGTAAGCCTCTCCCCCTGGCACCCCGCAGGAACAAGGCTGCACCACCTACCTGCACGTACCCTCCAAACACCCTGCTTCTGGCTGCAGCCTCCTCTACTGCCCTCCAAGGGCTCCCCCTTGGATACTCCCACTGGGCCTGGCCTTAAATGTCACTGAGGACCTCTGTGCTTCCTTCCCTGTCCAGCTTAGAGGCCACGGTCCTTCACTTAAACCCCTTCAGGTCTTCCCCACACCTGAAATTCCCTTCCTCTACTGGCGCTCTGTCACACTAGCCCGGAAAAGCCCTGAATCTGAGCTCTCTCATCATATGGACGGGTGACACTTGAACTTCATCCTCAGGGAGCTCTCCAGCCTTTCCTTCATCCCCCACTGGCACTCTCTTCAGCAGTGTTTTTACATCTTTATTCACTTCATAGAGATATTTCTCATAGGAAGAATAGGGGTGGAATGGAAGAGCAGCAGAGTGAGTGGAGATAAGAGGTGAATGACAAAGTGGGGAGGAAAGTGCAGGAGGGCAGAGACAGCCTGGAAATGTGGAAGAAAGGGAGGAGGTCGAAGAGAGCCTGGGAGAGACCCACACCCCAGGGAAGGACTGGAGAAAGATGGCTGGCCAGAAAACAGAACGTTTCCTACCATTTGTCCAATTCCCTTGTCCTGGGGTTTTACATTTTCTTGCAGATGATGAGCATTTATGTCTGTGAGTTTAGGAGTGAGGGGCTGTGGTTTGGTGGGAGATGATGTTAGATAAAAGCAGGATGAGCAACAAAGACCACTTTTTGTCCAGCAAGGTCGTTTTTTTTTTTGTTTTTGTTTTTGTTTTTTTTTTTTGCGGTATGCGGGCCTCTCACTGTTGTGGCCTCCCCCGTTGCAGAGCACAGGCTCCGGATGCGCAGGCCCAGCGGCCATGGCTCACGGGCCCAGCCGCTCCGCGGCATATGGGATCCTCCCAGACCGGGGCACGAACCCGTATCCCCTGCATCGGCAGGCGGACTCTCAACCACTGCGCCACCAGGGAGGCCCAGCAAGGTCGTTTTTATGTGGGCTCTTCTAATCCTGAGGATGGTAAAAGTTTTGTCTTTTTTAATCAAATAATTCATTTATTCATCAAATATTTATTGGTACATTTTATGTGCCAGACACTCTCCCAGGCACTGAGTATATCAAAGAATATAGAAACAAAGGTACTTGCATGATTAAATAACATTAGAACATTAGGATACTTTTCAATTCAAAAAGGATTTTGTGGGCACCAAGGGGCGGAGCATGGGTGCTCTGGCCCTGCCTCGGGTGCCAGCACGCATCTGCAGAGCCCTATGGCTCAGAGACACCCGTGAGCGCAGGCTGAGCACGGTGGGAGCCGCGGCCTCGTGAAGCCTCAGTGTAGAGATGCTGCTGAGACCAGCCTTTCCTAAATGACTTGGTCCGTCTTCGTCTCAGAGAAAAACACCAGCTTGTCAGTTGGTTCTTGGGCAGGGGATCTCCAGAACTCAAAGGAAGCTTGTGTAATTTTCTGGTGAGAAAAAGAAGAGGAACTACAGTAACGATTCACATAGTAATTGCTTACTTGGATGGAGTGCCTCCCATGTAATAAGAAAGAGTTGCTCATCCCTCCTTTCTAGCTCTTTCTTCTTTGATTTTTTTTTTTTTTTTTTAATTTATGGCTGCATTGGGTCTTTGTTGCTGCACGTGGGCTTTCTCTAGTTGCGGTGAGCGCGGGCTACTCTTCGTTGCGGTGCGCAGGCTTCTCATTGCGGTGGCTTCTCTTGATTCGGAACACCATCTCTAGGCACGCAGGCTTCAGTAGTTGTGGCACGTGGGCTCAGTAGTTGTGGCTCGCAGGCTCTAGAGTGCAGGCTCAGTAGTTGTGGCGCACGGGCTTCGTTTCTCCGCAGCATGTGGGATCTTCCCGGACCAGGGCTCGCACCCGTGCCCCCTGCATTGGCAGGTGGATTCTTAACCACTGTGCCACCAGGGAAGCCCTCTTCTTTGATCTTGACCCTCTCCCAGTTTCTGCCTTCTCAGATGAACAGCCCCTACTGGCTTGGAATGTTATTAATGAATTCTTCCCCTTGGACCTTCTCCCGGGAGGATGCAGTGGCCCTGCGTTCCTAGAGGAGCACCACTCACCAGCGTAGACCTGACTCACCCCTGCTCTGGGCTCCAGGGCCACTGGAGCTCTGCTGAGATGCCTGTGCCCACCCTTGGTTACCGATGTTCCATTTTCTTCTCAAAGCAGAACTAAAAAGAGACAAGAAATTACCAGAAGCCTAGCTTTTTCCTAAGAACCTGCAGAAGGAGCTGTGCCCTAAGGTTGGGAGTACAGGTGGAGGACAAATCAGCTAAAAGTAGGCCCCAGATCCACTTTGTTAGGCCCAGCTCAGCTCCTTGTTTGGGCTGAACTGACCACAGAAAGGAAGATTATAGCTGTGCTCTTAGGATTTGGGATGGAGGGCTTGGCCTAGGGATTCACAGGGTTTCAGCCTATCTCAACCAGGTGTCAGGGTCTCCCAAACGATCTCAGGCCTTGCCCTTGGCTCCACTCATGGCACCCTGTCAACCAAGACCATTTATTTGGAAAACCCAGCCCCTCCCAGTTAGACGTTGACCCCATTGCTCATTGCTGAGTTGTATTGTTGATTTGTAGTTCAGAGGTACAAAATTAGTTGGTAATTAAACTGTTACTTGATGTCACCAGCCTGAAATGCAATCAGCTGGTAAGAAATAAAACAAGCATCTCTGGATATTATTTTTAAAAAAACTTTTATACTTTCAACCACGTTTAGAAGAAGGATTATATAGTGTGGTGAGCCTCGGGTCCCTTTTGGAAGGAAAGACATGGCGGTGTGGGGAAGAGTGTGGAGTTGAAAATACTTTAAAAATATATATCCTGGTGAGGTAAAGAATGCTCTACTACCCTTAGGAAGTCGACCAAAAGAAGCAGACAGGACTCGCTCTCACACTGAGAGCCGGTCAGGGACTCACAGGAATGGTAATGGTTCAGCTGTAAATGCTTCCCTTCAGTGCAGTCTCACCTGGACAGCGGTGGGATCCATGTCGCAGGTATTCACGCTGAATACCTGCAGGCGGCGTGGTGGGCAATGTGGTGGCGCTGGTTCGGAGGTTGTGAGAAACAGAAATACTGAGATGGATATGCCAGGGGACCAGAGCCGGCAGCTTCACATCCTGCCTACTCCAGGCGCAGTCCATGGGCCAGCAGCACCAACACTACCTGCGAGCTTGGGAAGAATACAGAACCTCAGGTCCCATCCCAGACCCACGGAATGAGAATCTTCATTTTAACAAGATCCTAAGGAGATACGTATGTACACCTTGAAATCTGAGAATAGCTGCTTTAAACTCTGGCAAAGGAGAGGACAGGAAGAGTCATGCTGGGAGGGTTGGTAAGGGTTCTCTCTTTTTTGAGAGGAGTGGGTCCTGGAAGAGCTGAAAGCCCTCACCTGCGTGGCAGCCTTGAACACCCCCATCTGAGCTATTTCTGGATCCGCAGCAGTGACGGCTGCTTCATCTTCACCTCTTTCAAGGACTCTGACGCTCGGTTGAAGGATGTCGTATGATTTCTTGTTATATAGCTGGGCTGTTAAAAGATAGTCTCATCTCCCTTAAAGTGCTGGGAGGTTGGGGGTTTTTTTTTCTTGTTTTTTTTTTTTGAGATATAATTTATAAAATTTCCCAATTTAAAGGATAGGATTTGATGAGTTTACCCAAATAGAGTTGTGGAATCACCACCACAACCATGGCATAGATAGACTATTTCAGTCGCCTTAAGTGTGTTGGTTCCATTTATTGTCACAGCTTTCCATTTCATTAGCATAAAATACTTTAAAAAATGAAATTTTTTATAACATTATCCATATAATCTTTGGGTAAATTATAGAAGAACAAGAATCATAGTCCTATCAATATGATTCAAAACAATGACAGATAAATGTTTTTAAGATAGGTGTTTAGATGTTCATTGTTTTAATGTGTGAGTCAAAATTTTCTTGCAGCAAATAGAATAAAAATATCTAGGAATATTTAAGAAATCATGGAGGGACTTCCCTGGTGGCACAGTGGTTAACAATCTGCCTGCCAATGCAGGGGACATGGGTTCGAGCCCTGGTCCGGGAAGATCCCACATGCCGCGGAACAGCTAAGCCTGTGGGCCACAACTACTGAGCCTGCACTCTAGAGCCTCTGAGCCACAACTACTGAAGCCCGTGCGCCTAGAGCACATGCCCCACAACAAGAGAAGCCACTGCAGTTAGAAGCCCGCACACCGCAACGAAGAGTAACCTCCACTGACTGCAACTAGAGAAAGCCCGCGTGCAGCAATGAAGACCCAAACGCAGCCAAAAATAAATAAATAATTTTTTTTAAAAAGCATATGAATTAAAAAAAATCATGGGGTATTACTAGGGGACTGGAAATGGGCAAATTTCATCCCAGCTTTCAAAAGTAGTAAAAAGTATATCGCAAGCATTATTCTAGAGCAGATTTATTAAATAGCTTATTTACATGCAATTACTGCAGAAAATACTGCTCCCTGGGGGCAAATAAGGTTTTCTTAAATAGTCGTGCTAACCTAAATTCATCTTTTTAGATAAGAGTGAACTGGTATAATAAGAACCTGCTGTATAAATAAATTAATTTAATTTAATTTAAAAATTCAATAAAAATAAATTCTTTTTCAGAAAAAAAAAGAAACAGTGAGCTGGTAGGTCACCAAACTGGCTTAAGCAGAGTGTACCTTGATTTTAGCAAGATATTTGGCAGTCTCACGTGGTTTACAAATGAGATTCTAATCTTTGTAAATTCACTTATACTTAGCTAAGAGTCCGCTATGTGCTGTGTTTGGTATTGGAAGTAAACAGGTAAGTAGGACAGGCCATGACTCTGAATTAAACCATCGTGGCCTGTCCTACAGTCTAGTGGTGAAGAAGCATAATAAAGCAATAGAACAAAAAGATACCTCTGGCTGGTGAATGGAGGATGGATCAGAGGGGTCAAGAAAAGGGAAACAGGTTATCACAGTTGCCCAGAAATTAAAGATGACAGTGGCTTGGATTAGAGTAGTGGCTGTGGAGATGGAAAAAAAAGAAGCGTATGGATTTGGGATATATTTTAGAGGCAGAAATTATAGGACACTTGCCAGTGAATTAGAGATGAGCGATGAGTGAGTAGATGAGAAGTCAGGGATGACCTCCAGGTGTCTGGCTGGAGCAGTTGGCCAGACAGTGGGCCATTTTCCAGATGGTCTTGTTCCGTTCAAAAAGAACCAGTGACTTGGTTGAAGGCAGACTCAAGATAGGAAGCTGGATAAGGTAGTTGATACATAAGTAAAAAGGATCAACAATTTAAAAAATATCACAAGACTGGAAAGATAAAAGGTAACGAAAATAAGTGCAGAGCCTTATACTTGGCTTAAAAAAAAAAAGAAGTGCACAGGATGGAACGAGGAAGACTGGCCTAACAGCAGTTCCCCCAGAAGCTCAACAAGAATGAAAAGTATGACTTGCTTTCATAAAAATGAAAACCAAAATAGTTTGCCTTAAAAGAAGCAGGATGACTACTGGGCATATACCCAGAGAAAACCGTAATTCAAAAAGACACATGCACCCCAGTGTTTATTGCAGCACTATTTACAATAGCCAGGTCATGGAAGCAACCTAAATGCCCATCAACAGAAGAATGGATGAAGAAGATGTGGTACATATATACAATGGAACATTACTCAGCCATGAAAAGGAACGAAAGTGGGTCATTTGTAGAAACGTGGATGGATCTAGAGACTGTCATACAGAGTGAAGTAAGTCAGAAAGAGAAAAACAAATATCGTATATTAACGCATATATGTGGATTACGGAAACATGGTACAGATGAACGGGTTTGCAATGCAGAAATAGAGACACAGATGTAGAGAACAAACGTATGGACACCAAGTGGGGAAAGCAGGGGTAGGGAGTTGGGGTGGAATGAATTGGGAGATTGGTACTGACATATATACACTAATATGTATGAAATAGAAAACTAATAACTAATAGATAACTAACCTGCTGTTTAAAAAAATTAAAGCAAAAAAAAAAGACATACAGATGGCCAAGAGGTACATGAAAAGATGCTCAACATTACTAATAAAAAGAATTAAAAAAAAAAAGCAGGATGTCTAACTCAAATTAATAATCTTACTGTGCTTTGCACCGTCTGGAACAAAACTAATGTGAGAGTGTCGTGCTTTTCTTGGCACACAGCCGTTAAAAAGGACGGATGAGAAACTGGACCACGACTGAGCTGTAAACAGCTGAACACTCCATCACAGGATGAATAGCTGAAAGTACTGGAGAAGTTAAAAGTCAAAGAGCACCATCTTAAAATGAGCACCGTAAGATGGACCTTTAGGTGGAAGAGGGGTTATATTTCAAGTAGATTCAAGTAGGTCCAGAGGGTAAAATAAGGACCCAAGATAAACATAGCAGCAGAAGTTTCAGCTCAACCTCAGTTCCAGTGCACAGCACTTTCCAGAAGCAGGATGGGTTGCATATGTGTCCCCTGACAGAAGACTTTGCAGACCTGGATGCCTATGTGTTGGCACAGAGGATAGAGGTTTCCCATCCTGCCTGAAAAGCTGGGCAGGGTAGTCTCTGAAGGTCTCTCCCCAGTCCAGGAGTCTAGAATTCTGTCTCCTAACCAGCCTCTTCTCAGGGGACACAAAACCTACTGGAATGTCCCTGCACCACGTTTTTCAAAGTATCGCTGACACATGAGGGTTCTCAAAATCCCTGAACACGTTCTTCGCAAGACTAACTCTCCCGCCACTGCTTCCCCAGGGCCCGTGTTCAGTCATATGTTCTAGGTCCCCTTCTCTTCAAGGCTGAACATCAGTCTGAACTATTAATACCTTGACAACTCAGTTGCTTGTTGTTGAGGTTTGGTTTCATTGAAACATGCCTTTTTCAGCGAGCAGCTTTTGCCCCAACCATATGAAAATTTTGGTCAATGGTTAGCTGTGTGAAAGCTTACATGATACCCAGATGAAATGAAAAAAATGAATCACTTCTGTTCCTCTTAGCACAGGAATACCAGCTTATGTTTCTCCTCCAGGAAACCAAACTACATGTACAAATATTTACTTGGGTAAATAGGGGCACAGTCATGCTCAAAATAGAAGAAATGTTCAAATAAGTCCTTAGTCTCACGAGTCATTCTCCCTGCTCTTTCTTCTAGATGTCAGCTCCGACTGGATCCTCTTGAACTATTCTAGGATCTGTGATAACCAATTCGATATTTTATTGCTTCTTTCTAAGAATCTAAATAGGGAGATATACTTTTCTAAATTTTAATTCCATTAATGCTAGATTCTGTTATAGGCTAAAGCAGTCAGAGAATTTTACATACAGAAGTTGCCTTTTAGTGACCTGATAGAAAAAGGGTTTTGCTTTATATTAGTTTTCAGTCTTGGAAGGGAAGGTCTATATGTTGGGAGGGATGGAGAAAAGGGTCTTCAGAAATTGGCTGTCAGACTTACTATGGGTCGTTTGGCCAGGGGTGCGGTGTGATGTCTCAGACATGAGAGCAAGGGGCTTGTTGTCATCACTGTGGAAGGATCTCATTCTGCTGTTAAGTTTGGGGAAGAAGATAGGTGAGCTCCCTGCTAAAATCTTCCCTGATCAACACTTTTCTCCCACTTGGAAAAGAAAAAGAGGTGATACCAGTTTATGAAGAAATCCTTTCTCTTTTGCCAAGGGCCAAAGGCCAGCTGAGCATCATCTACAGAGAAGTCCACCCAAAAGAATGGCTCAGAGCCGCTATGTGCAAGAACATGTGGTCCCAGGGCTACCAACTGGGGGAGCAGATGTTTCCGTAGAATGTTTCTTTTGCTACTGAGGACCCAGTTCTCCCTGGCTGAGGGCCTTTGGTTACCCATTAGGTAGATGTTGGTAATTATCCCCCCTACAACGTACATATTTTGAAAGGTCATACTCTTTACTCATTAGCCTGGGGCCCAGTGGTAATATGTCCTCTCCTCCCCAGGTCAGTCCCAGGAGAGTCAGTTCAACAGAGGACAGGGTCACTTCAGAAGAGCCCATGGCTGATCCTCAAATTGCATCCATTCTATCCCCAGTTGGTAGCCCACAGATCTGTGCCACAGAAATCCCCTGTGACCTGCCACCGGCGCATGTGGAAGTGGCCACTTAGGGTTTAGTATCAACATGAGTGAATTCTGAGTGAAACTCAAGGCTTGCTTCCTTAACATAAATTTTATCTTATAAGATGAAGGAAAAATCATACCACAGATGTGTCCTGTCTCTTACTCTCTGGCAGAGCATAGCAAATCATGTTCCATTACAGATCTCAAAACTGCTGGATTGCTTAATAAATGCTTGCTCTCAGTTTTTCGTGTCCCTTAACCAGAATAGGTAATAAGGGACTTACCCTCTTATTCACCCTCTTACTCAGGGATCTGAGTCAATATATGTCCGAATGTACTTCCTTACAATCATATCTTAACCTAAATTCCCCTTTATTAGCCGGTCAGTTGGACCTTCACCTGAAGTGTCAGATTTTCCATTCTTTCTCCCATAGATTTTCCATTCTTTCTCCCATAGATTTTCCATTCTTTCTCCCAGTGTTTGTTTTACCTCTGCCGAGCCCTGTCACTCTTTTATGGTTTCTGGCCAGTCTCTGGCAGTCCGTCTGCTCTGCCCTTGGCTGTCTGTACTCCCCCGTTTATTTCCCCATGGTTGAAACAGAGGAGAAACAAAATGCCGCGAGACAAGAGAAAGCTAAGAAGCAATGTTTCTGCCTGGGGCAAGGGGAGGTACCTGAGGAGGTGACATCTGAGCAGTGGTTCAGCAGGTGTGCGGAGTGGGGGAAGGGCCGGGAAGAGGCCCACGCAGACAGAATTGCACAAGGCGCCAAGCACCGCTCAGCAGTACTTGCTAGAAAAATAATTGCCTTAATTACTCAAACATGGAATCAGTTGCAGTAATGCATTGTTCCTGGGACATATTTCCCTACATCAGGAAGTGAGCGGTCTTATCTAGGGGACTGGAATTTAGTTCTTTAAATAAATAAGCTTTATTTGCAATTCTTAGGTCTGTTTTAACCAAATGATTCAGAAATAATCTATGCCATCTCCCACATCTTTCTAACTGTGCTTTTTCTCAAGGAAGGTTTGATAATGAGCCAGATGTACTAAAACAAAAACATGAGTTCGTCGTTCAACAAAGTCTTTTCATTCCGCTTGATTGTCTAACTTTCCCCATCCGTTAAGAGAGGGAAACTTATTATTATTTTAAGAGGAACCGGGTGCAAAAAAAAGTGAATTATCTCAGTGGTCTAACGTATAGATTCAAAGATAGCCATAGAGTAATTAGGTGGAAAGAACCTAGACACCGTTTGGCCTTCTGTTATAGGCGAGGGATGGGAGACATCAAGCAAGGTGCCCACAGTCACGTGGTCCTGGACCTAAGGGTCACTGCAAGCCTTTCCCTCAACCTCCCCACTCACCCCACTCCCACCCTCACCCCCCTTTCTCACACTTCCTCACGGGGGGTGTCATAGCAAGTGCACCATAGGCCACAAAATCTTTGTTTCACAATGTTGTTTTAAAGTCACCTCAACTGAAATGATCCCAGAAAGCTATTTCTGTTTTAGGCTTAGGATTACAAAGCATTTGAATTCTTGGAGTTACATTCTAATGAGCAGTTCTTTACTTGGTAGAACGTTTTTACTGAGGATGTTAAGGAGGGTGTGACTAACAGGTTCCAGTATCTGGATCTGTCAATGAATAGTGGTAACCGTATAACATATAAATCAGCCTTGGCCTTTCTGTTGGTGTGGCCAAAAAGTTTATTCGGGTTTTTCCGTAACGTGTTATGCGAAACCTGAACGAACTTTTTGGCCAAGCCAATGCAATGTAAGGTCAGGGTCTGTGTTCCTTATAGCTATCACAAGACTTCTTTTCTTTGCTTTAGGGTACTTTTGACTTCAGTAACACTGCTGTCTATATATTCAATCAACCTTCTGTTGATCTGTTCAAAGGAAACAGGTAAGCTGATAGCACGTCTAGTTTTGTAAAGCCAGGGTAATTGATTCTCATGGTGATATTGTGAACAAATGATACTCTCCCTGTTCAGCAACTTGATTATTAAAGAAAAACAGTACTTTGACCTGTCCTCACTGGAAGACCCATAGAGGAATTTACCTAGAGAAATAGATAGAGCAACATATAAGTTAACTTGTTGTGAACAATGAGCAAATAACATTGCCTTTGAAAGAGAACCCTCCGGTATACCTGCTTTTCTAGTTTAAGATGACTTCATTTTAAAGGCCTCGGCTTTTTCCTTAGGTCTTTATAAAATCAGACTAAGGATCCCATGTTTTTATATTATAGCCTCCAAGGTTTCAAAAGTAAACAGAGCTTTCATTCCCTTTCGTGCATATTCCAAGGAGAAAATGTGATTCCCAATGCAATGTGGGAGTGAGTGTGCTGTGAAAAGACTTCAGGTTCTCTGGGCAGTGTAATACCTGAAGTGTTTATTTTCTGTTCCTGGGACACTGGATTATGTTTGTAATACTTTGACTTTTACTTTAGCTAAAACCACATTGGCCAACTATTACTGTATGTAGATGACTCCATTTAACTGGAACATTTTCTAATAAACTGCAGATCTAACCATTGTCTAGTTTAAACACCAGTCTTATGAGAGAAAAAAAAAGTTTAATTATAGTCTGACTCATATTGCTTCCTGTGAACCTTTTGAAAAACGTGAGCTGAACTGTTACAAAGAAATATAAAGCCATTTTCTTAAATGAATGGTTTAACATTTTAGTATTTATTGAGATGAGCTGGTTGAATGCTTTAGAATTTTGCTATGGCCAGATTATTCTCTTGACAGAGTTATCTGCTTCCCTCTTTTGTGAGGTGCAAATCCCTGAACTAAATTTTATCAAAGGTCAGAATTCTGATGTCATGGTTATTACATGTTTCTAAGCTTGTTACTATATTTAGGACCCATGAGGCATTGTTGGAATATTACTAAGATAATTCCTGGTTAGCCTAATCAGTTCAGGTAATTCATTCAAAAGGAGCTTTTCTTCCCAAGCATCAGGATTTTAATTTTTAAATCAAATTTTTATTTTAATGATACACACCAGACCTGAGAATAAGGTCAGAGTGGGAACCTACCCCCCAGTAAAGTAGGGAGACTTTTGAGACAGTGAAACAAATAAGGCTTATGACCTCATCGTTTATTTGTAGCCAACCTGAAAAAGAAAAAATGGTGCTCATGTCTGACATTTAAAAATGTCAAGGGGTTGTTTTGTAATGAGAATGCCTTAACCCTTGCAAAGCCAAGAAGGCTATTTGTGTGATTTTTGATAAAGACACAATAACTTGGGGAATCGTCAATAGAATGATGAAATCTTGCTATTTTTAACGTAGGGAACTCTGTCATTTCTTCTGTTCTCAACTGTCGTTTTTGAACAGGCTGCATGGTTTATGAAAAGCTGGGAGAACAGGTCTTTGGCACCACAGGGAAACTTGTCATCTTTGGAGCCACCTCCCTACAGAACACTGGAGGTAAAAAGATCGTGTTTTTCTATACATTAATGTTGTGAACATTATTATTTCTTTCTAATCCTGGTGGTTGGGTGGCCACATGAATTTTAACATAATTCAAGCAGTATCATTCTCATTGCTAAAACGGCGCTTGGAAAGTCCAGCAGAGACAGTAGTCACTTAACAACCAAGGATACTGGGACAGTGTCTACAGCTGTCTTTGTGTCTTATTGAAGGTTAGTCTAGGAGCACGCTGGTGACCTTTTTTTTTTTTTTTTCCCCCCCGTTACGCGGGCCTCTCACTGTTGCGGCCTCTCCCGTTGCGGAGCACAGGCTCCGGACGCGCAGGCTCAGCGGCCATGGCTCACGGGCCCAGCCGCTCCGCGGCATGTGGGATCTTCCCGGACCGGGGCACGAACCAGTGTCCCCTGCATCGGCAGGCGGACTCTCAACCACTGCGCCAACAGGGAAGCCCCCTGGTGACCTTCTATATAGCTTGCAACGTGAGCCTCAGTATCCTCTTTCTAAAAATGTTCTCATTTTCCTCTAGCAATGCTGAGCTACCTCTTCATAGTAAAAAATGAACTACCCTCTGCCATAAAGTTTCTGATGGGAAAGGAAGAGACATTTTCGTAAGTTACAGACCGCTGTTTGTGAGATAACTAAAATGCTTTTAATTGAAATGTGGGCTAACCAACGTTTTTGTTTTATGAAGACTGCAGAAACAAAGTTTTCCCTAGGCTGTTTTTTCTTGGTTTGTTGTTTCTGGGGGTATATAAATGAAGGAAGCAGGCAGAGCCATTTGAATCTGAGCATTTAAAAGGTAGATTCATCGGTCATCCTGTAAGTGCTAGGTGCTACAATTTCCCAAGAGCTTGAAATCTACATCCAGTTTCTATGAAATAGAACAGATATGGAGTATTTTTGACACAGAAGTGGAACAAGCAAGATTAAGACCCGAGTCTCTTCCTTAAAGAACGGACAGAGCATTTGGGGAGCAGAACTGATGTGAGCCAACCTCATTAAAGATGTAGCTGTAACCTTGGAAAACGTTGCAACTGCGTTTAGTACATCCTGTGTTTTGACTACCTCTTGTTTCACAGTTCTTGTCAGTCTTAGTTTCTCTGTTTTCTTTCAAGGGAGAATCGTAGAAACCAGGGTTCCTAGTGTTCTTTCATCAGGATTCAAGGTCAAATACAAGAGATTAGGGAGAAAGCAATGGCTACCTGTGGTGACTTGTTTTTCGATAATATTAGCCAAGCAAAACAGAAAGGAACTTTCTCTTTAAATAATTGATAAGAGAAGTTGTAATCTGACAGAAGTAATGTGTGCATTCAGCTTTGAAACGATGTAAATAATTCAGAGGAAAGGCATGCTTAGCCAATAGGAGTGAGGGGGGAAGCAATATCTCTTCTTCTGCTGCATGGGGGGAGAGATGACAGTAAGTGACTAGCGGTTGGGTCAAAGTGGTTGGATAAAACCCGAATAATGATAAAAGTTAATGGTAAACATTAATAATAGTTAACAAAGTTTAAATATTGTGAAATTTTATGTGTGAGGAAAGAAAAGTCACTTTCTAAGAAAATGTGACCTAACTGCTTACATGCCTTTCAGAGCCTGGTACGTGGATGGCCGCCTTCTGGTGGTGGTAGTTACTTTTGGCATAATTCTCCCTCTGTGTCTCTTGAAAAACTTAGGTAAGAGCTTGCTTTTCTCATAGTCTCTACAATACCCAGATGAATCAGAAACCTAATAAAAACGAACAACTTTGCCCTCTGCTTTCACTTGTAGGGTAAAGATTAAATGAGTGATAAATTACAAGTATTAATCAGGCTTGACTTTAATATGGGATAAAAACACTGGTTGGTATGTGACTTCCTAAGCAATCCCTCTTCTAAGCCGTGGAGGGAAGACGGGAGGTCCTGGGACCAGCAACAGACAGTGCTCTGTCCAGAAGCACAAAGTCCCGAAAATGGAATTCTCCTCGTCCAAGGTCTTACATACTCTGATTATTTAGATGAGCAGAATTTCATATCTGATATCAAGACAGAAAGTTGCTTATGTTTTTACCCCAAAGTATTATGAATCACTCTTAAATTATCAGAGTCTAACCGGTCTCAATTATTTGCTTCATTGAAGGGAGAGAGAGAAGCAAAAAGTCAAAAGTGGTAGATAATCACTAAGTCATATCCATTTGGTTTTTTTTTTTTTTTTTTTCCATACGCGGGCCTCTCCCGTTGCGGAGCGCAGGCTCAGCGGCCATGGCTCACGGGCCCAGCCGCTCCACGGCACGTGGGATCTTCCTGGACCAGGGCACGAACCTGTGTCCCCTGCATCGGCAGGCGCACTCTCAACCACTGCGCCACCAGGGAAGCCCTCCATTTGGTTTTGACATTTTTGTGTGTGTGTATTTGGAGACCAGGGTCCCTGATGTTATGGACATTTCGTGTGTGGAATAATGCAGCCAGACTGCCATCCAGTCCCAAGCCTATGAAATGCATTTCCTTTAATTCTGGGCTCATTCAAGGCAGACATTTAATGTTCTTCCCAAAATGATTGCTAACCATAATTTTTTGTTTTGTATGAAAAATACCAAGCCTCTGTAGCTGTTCTGTGAGACCTATAAGTAGATTTTTTTTAAAGCTACTTAATTATCTGGTTTCTGAGTCTGTGTTTAAGCTTTTCTGTGTATATACATGTAGCTCTTTTCAGTGCAAGTGGAAAAGGGCTCTTCTCCCCCAGGGGTGAGAATAGTGCAGCCCCCAGAGACCACTTCACTCTGTCTTTCTGGAGATTATGGTGCTCGGAGATCTCCCAGGCATTCCAAGGGGAGCAAGGTGGAGATCCTCAGGTGTTCAGTTTCTCCCTAGAAACCACTTCCTCTCCTCTGTGTATGTGCATAATCAAGAATTATTGAATGGATCAAGGAGTAAATGGGATTTGGCCATAGGAATCCATCCGAGTACAGCAACAGAGACCTATGGCCAAATTTGGGAAGGTCTTTTCCCCTGGATTCTGGGAATCTGTGTTCTCTATCTAGTGTCAGGAAGAACTGGAATCAAAACACATAATGCTATAATGTTTTAATTTAAAGTCACCATTTTTGCCAAGTAAGGTAGCACTATCAAATAATCTTATATTAATATTAGCATGTATGAATACTATTGGAACCCCAAACTATGCTTGAAATAATGCATTGAAAGAGGTGACGGATGAAATAATAATAATTCTTTAAACTTTTTTTTTTAGGCTATCTCGGCTATACTAGTGGATTTTCCTTGAGCTGTATGGTTTTTTTCCTAATTGTGGTAAGTGCTGATTGAAATGGTTGGCTTGGTTTTGCTGTAATATGATGCTATGTAATAATTATGCATTATTTGGCTTTATTTGATAAAGTCTGATTATTTCTCCTTTATTTTTTAATACTAGGTTATATACAAGAAATTTCAAATTCCCTGCATTGTTCCAGAGCTAAATTCAACAATAAGTGCTAATTCAACAAATGCTGACATGTGTACGCCAAAATATGTTACCTTCAATTCAAAGGTAAGCCTCTTATCCTTTAAATCTAAAAACGAACGTTTTTACTAAGGGCATTTGTATTTCTCAGACTTCTTTTGATTGAACTGTCTCTGACGTGTTTGTTCTCAAAAGAACACTGTATCACTGCTTCCAACTGCCACAATCCATTTAGGGACCTTGGAGAAATATACAAATTGTATATTTCATTCCCCTGTTTACCCAGTTTATGTGTAGGACAACCTTAAGTATTCCCTGTGAAAACCTCTTTCTGGATAATTGTCTCAACTCTGTTATTCTTTGTAGATATTTAAAAACAGATTAATAACTAACATCATTAGCCCACTGCTTCTTACCTTGTGGTAACAGAAAGGAACACCTCAGACTTCCCCAGCATGTACAGTTGAAATACAGACACCACCACAAATTGGCACTTAAGGAACGTTCATACGACATATTGGGAAATGATGGACTATGGAACCAGTCAGGCTTGGATTTGAATCCTCAGGCAAATTATCAACCCCATTTGTAAAATTAAACTATTCTATTCTGTATCTTACAGGGTTTTGTTAGAATGTGCCTGGTACAGTGCTTGGGCAAAATTAGAGCATGAGAAATGTTACTTTTCCCTCCTTCTCTGCCAACTTCTTTTTGCATAAGAAGTTACTATATTGAATTGGGGAGTTTTAAAAAACCTTATCTAAGAAAACTAATTTAGCTCGTTCTCTCTCTCTCACTGTCTTTTAACTCTCAAGGATACAGCCAAAGCAGTGAAGTGATTTTCTTTTTAGAAAGTAACTTTCTTTTTAGATGCCATATTTAAGTCTGATTGATGCGCCCTATATAGTGCAAAGAGCAGTAAAATGGAGGTGGAAGTTCTGGGCGTGTTGCCTAGCCTGTCTTGGAGGGAGTCAGGAGAACAACACTGGTCTGCCTCAGGGTTGCTGTGGGGATTCAGTGAAATAATGTAGGAAAGTGCTATGCAACCGGCTAGCGCCACATAAATACAGGGTGACGCAGTGCCTGGAGGCTGTAGAGTACACTGTGGGTGAGCCCAGCTCTAGAACCCCTCTCTGCCAAGTCCCTAATGTCTCAAGCTAGATAAGCTCTCTTAGAGAAGCTGCTCCTATTTCGATACCAAAGCTCTCCTAATAACCAAATAATCCAGGGATTCTGAAGGGCTGTCAGATGAAAAGACAGCTCAGAAATACTGGAGCTGTACAATTTTTATGGTAAAAATGCCTTTCCCTAACATTTATATTTTTTCTTTTGAATAGACCGTGTACGCTTTACCAACAATTGCATTTGCATTTGTCTGCCACCCGTCTGTCCTGCCAATTTACAGCGAGCTTAAAGAGTAAGAGATTTGTTTAATTTTTTTGCAAACTGAATCATTTTAGGGCCTCTCATTAATAGGCCAGTACTGTATTTAAAATAAATGGACTCATATGATGAACCCCCGCTGACTCATCACCCAGCTTCAACATTTACTTTCTGCCATTCTTGAGCAAGAAAAATCACAAACCTGCAGTATATTTTGGCCATAAATGTATAAAGTGGCTTAGGCTGGGGGCTTTTTCTTGTTAATTTGGTTTTTCAAATTCTATATTACTCAAGAGAGTTCAAGTATTTGTGTTGCTTTATGTTACTTATGATTATTTTGCAAGCGGATAATAATCATCTTCATACCCATCTGTGAACCACTAAATACACTGCATCTGATTTGCCTTTTGGTTTACTTGGAAAAGGCTGGTAAATCAGGCAGGAAGAAATTCATGTTAAGACCACAAACTGGACAAAAGAATATTGTTGTTCATTTCAAACTATTACAATGATTATATGGATTTGGTTTTGATTGCTGTTAGAGAAAACGAAAGCCCTGCTTATAAATTCCCTCATGGGTTCTCTTTTTAGCCTATTGTTATCAGACTTTCCACATAAAAATAGTCATCATGGCCTAGTGTCTTTTTTTGAGGGAACTGGTTTACAACTTATATAGGTTTCATGTGTACAACCTAATATTTCTCCTTCTGTAGACATTACATCCTGCTCACCACCAAAACTTTAGTTTCCATCCATCACCGTACAGTTGATCCCTTTTACGCATTTTGTCCTCCCCCATCCCCCCTCTGGTAACCACTACCCTATTCTCTGTAGCTACCTCCTTGGTTAGATTTATTCCTAGGTATTTTACTCTTTTTGTTGCAACTGTAAATGGATTGTTTTCTTAATTTATTTTTCTGCTAGCTCATCTTTAGCAAACAGAAACATGGCAGATTTTTGTATGTTGATTTTGTACCCTGCAACTTTACTGTACTTGTTTATTATTTCTAATAGTTTTTTGGTGGGGTCTTCAGGGTTTTCAATATATAAAATCGTGTCACCTGCAAACAGGGACAGTTTTCCAATTTGGATGCCTTTTATTTCGTTTTCTTCCCTAATCTCTCTGGCTAGGACTTTCGATACTAGGTTGAATAAGAGTGGTGAGAGTGGGCATACTTGTCCTCTTCCTCATTTTAGGGAGATAACTTCCAGTTTTTCATCATTGAGAATGATGTTAGCTGTGGGTTTGTCATAGGTGGCCTTTATTATGTTGAGGTATGTTCCTTCTGTACGCACTTCATTGAGTTTTTATCGTAAGTGGATATTTTGTTAATGTGGTATATCACATTGATTGATTTGTGAGTGTTGAACTATCCTTGCATCCCTGGAATAAATTCCACTTGATCACAGTGTATGATCCTTTTGATGTATTATTGTATTCAGTTTGCTAGTATTTTGTTGAGGATTTTTTGCATCCATGTTCATCAGAGATATTGGCCAGTAATTTTTTTTGTGTCATCTTTGTCTGGTTTTGGTATCATGGTGATGTTGACCTCATAAAATGTTAGGAGGCATTCCCTCCTCTTCAGAATTTTGGAAGAGTTTGAGAAGGATAGGTATTAAATCTTCTTTAAATGTTTGGTAGAATTCACCAGTGAAGCCCTCTGGTCCTGGAGACTTTTGTTTTTTGGGAGGTTTTTGATTACTGTTTCAATCTCTGTACTAGTGATCAGGCTATTCAAATTTTCTATTTCTTTATGATTCAGTCTTGGAAGGTTATATGATTCTAAGCATTTGTCCATTTCTTCTAGGTTGCCCAATTTGTTGGTGCATAGCTTTCATACTATTCTCTTGTAATCCTTTGTATTTCTGTGGTATCCATTGTTATTTATCCTCTTTTGTTTCTGATTTTATTTATCAGGGCCTTCTGTCTTTTTTTTCTTAGTGAGTCTAGCTAAAGGCTTGTCATTTTTCTTTATCTTTTCAAAGAATCGGCTCTTAGTTTCATTGATCTTTTCTATTGTCTTTTTAGTTTCTATTTCATTTATTTCCACTCTGATCTTTGTTTCCTTCCTTTGGACTTTGTTCTTTTTTGTCTAGTTCCTCTAGGTATCAGGTTAGATTGTTTATTTGAGATTTTTCTTGTTTCTTGAAGTAGGCATCATGGTATAGTCTTAAACTCAGAAAGATATACAATATAGCTATCTGTTTCCATTTGAAACAAAAATAAAGTTGATGTTATTTAGCATTGAATTCACTCCTTATTCTTCCCCTTTCATATTTAATTGATATGTGAGTAAACTTTGAAGTATCAGTATTTACATCTACCTATCTATGTGTTCATCAGGCTTACTTTATGACCTTATATTTAGGGTGTTTAAATATGTCTTTGGCATCTTTTACATTTAATAGTTCAGCTTTTAGCTTGTAATTTCCTCACGTGGGTACTTCTCAATTTTTCTCATTTTCCATATTCCCTTTTTTTGACACAATCAAATGTTGTGACTGTTGGTGGTTGACTGTTGAGTACAAGTCTTGTAGATTAATTGTTTGGGCAGTTAAAGAAACTTAGAGGTTCATGCAAACTCCCAGAGTAAACTTGACCTAAGAGAGAAAGAGAGAGCCCTTCATTATCCCAGCAGTGAGCTCTTAGGCACTCATTGCTCTGGAGACAAACAGGCTTCCCTGGGGCTATTCAGTGGGAAAACCGGAACTTAAATAGCAGCTTTAGCAACTGAACACCGAGGTCAAGTTGGAGCTCTGCCCCGATCTCTGGAGCTGAGAGAACAGCTTTGGAATTTATTCTGCCTTTTTCCTGTGCATGCTGAGTGTAGAGATAGTATCAAACAAATGTTAAAAAATACTGTTTGCTCTTCAGATGGGAACTCTATATTCTTTCAAAAGAATGGGGAAGAACATTCAAGGGATTGTTCATTACATGGCTCTCTCTCTCATAATACCCATTTGGTGTAAAAGAAGTTATTATAAACTGGCATATTTTCTGGGGGTAATTTCAGCTGGTCAGGTCAGCCCCAGCCTGATAGAAAGTTAAGTTCCATTCTTCAGTGTTAACACTGGTGCTTACATTCAGTAATGTGGTTTTTAATTTTTCAAATTCCTTTATCTTTGTTTTTAGTCGATCACAGAAAAAGATGCAGATGGTTTCAAATATCTCCTTTTTCGCCATGTTTGTTATGTATTTCTTGACTGCCATTTTTGGCTACTTGACATTCTATGGTAAGTACCTTCTGTCAGTACATAAATATAGGTATTAGTAAGTAAATTAGTAAAAATCAATATCAAAATCACTTTTAATATGATAGCCCAAAAAGCAACAAATCTGTCCATTGACTTTGCTGATCTTTTCTTCTACTTAAAGCAAATGGCAGTGGTTCCTTCGCATATTCATGCAGACTGCACAATAGAATAATTACTGAAATTAATTAATTAAATAATTACTGAAATACTGTAATTTTTTCTCCTAATACTGTCCTTAAAAGAAATTGCATTTTATAAGCATGCCACCTTTACTGAGGAAAGTTTAAAACTATAATCAAAGAAGGCTTTCCTAATTGCTGTTGAGAACTGGGTCATATTCCATTAATAGAAAAGAGAGACAGATTTTGAAAGGGAGAAAGAGCAGAGTGCTACACTCATGACACTCTGCATTAATTAAAAATAAAGCACCTGATTGTTCAGCTGCAGGTGGAGCCTTGCAACCATTTGAAGCAGTGACATAGAAAGTTAAAAGAAATGAAATCTGGAAAAGAACAAGGTTCCATTTGTAACTTTTATTGCCCCTGTATGAATAGTTTACCTTCTTTTACTACTTCTTCATCCTCTGCTTTTCCAGTCATCCTGCAACTTTATGTAACATCTTTCATTATCATTATAATTGGGGGCCTAATATAAATTTAAATACATAAATTTCACATTCTCTATTAAGTAATATTTCTTGGGGGCATTTTTTTTCGTAAACACAAATGTCTCAAAATTTAAACACATTTAGAGATGATCAATTCATCCTGGAGAGGAAGACTACCCTGATTATACAGTTGTATTATTACCTTTTTTTTTGGCCACACGGCATGGTTTGTGGGATCTTAGTTCCCCAACCAGGGATTGAACCCAGGCCCTCAGTAGTGGAAGCACCAAGTCCTAACCACTGGACCGCCAGGGAATTCCCTTATTAACATTCTCACAAGCAATGGAGAATAGCATTGTCTAATGAGTCCATAAATACCACATTTAATTTCTGCATAAAGATGGTGTTCTTAAGTTTCCTGCAGAGTTGCGGGGATTAGGGTGGGTAAAGGGAGGGAGGGAGAGAGAGAGCACCTAATGTTAGTTGCATGGTCTCACTGCAACCTTGTTCAAGCTATGATTTTTCTTGGCAAATCCATTTTTTTCCCACATAGAATACCAAACCCTTTCATACTCTTAGGTCAAAGAAAAAACTCAGCTATTTTTAGATGGTTATGAATTTTGAATCAAGTAAGTTAGAACTAAGGAGATTTTTATTGTAACCTAGGGCCCTTTTTCTAAAATTGAGACCAATCTCTGGCCCAGACTAGAATTGGAATTCTACACCCTGAACCTTGAGAAGGGAGGGAAACTACCGTTTGTCAAAGGAGTGAGCATTTTCGAGTTGGAGATAAGATGGCAGAGTAGGAGGACCTTGAGCTCACCTCTTCTCACGAGCACACCCAAATCACAACTAACTGCTCAAAAGTCATTGATAGGGCTTCCCTGGTGGTGCAGTGATTGAGAGTCCGCCTGCCGATGCAGGGGACACGGGTTCGTGCCCCGGTCCAGGAGGATCCCACATGCCGCGGAGCGGCTGGGCCCGTGAGCCATGGCCACTGAGCCTGCGTGTCCGGAGCCTGTGCTCCGCAACGGGAGAAGCCACAACAGTGAGAGGCCCGCGTAACGGAAAAAAAAAAAAAAAAGTCATTGATAAAAAAGACACAAGTGAGCATTCTTGCTCTCAGTGGCTGCCATTCTAGCTTTGGTTGTCTTTGAAATGACACTTTCTGAAGTTCAGAGTTGAGAAAAAGTTCAAAGTGGTGTATAAGCTAAGTACTTTTTTTATGAGGAAAACATACCTGGAAGAGAAGAATGATGAACTTCACCATGGTGAAGTTCCATGGGTACCTCTGCCGATTAGACATTGAGTTATAAGAGGAGAGTTTGAAAGTGGCCCCGGGGAGGCCTGCAGTCCACTTAGCAAGAGTGTTCGGTGTTGTTTGATGAGTGGCACCAAGTCGGGGAGAATCTAGATGAAGAAGGGCTTTGTGCTTCGACCGTATGGTATTTCTACCCCCAACTTACTCTTAGGTTTAGTGTAGTGTAAATTAAGCTCCCTACTTGGTGTAACTTCTTCTAGTGATTACTGTACATTCCTTTTTGCTACAGGTACGTGTGGACAGGTGGTACCCATCTCACACAGGGGATTTTTTTTTTTTTTTTTTTTTTTTTTGCGGTACGTGGGCCTCTCACTGTTGTGGCCTCTCCCTTTGCAGAGCACAGGCTCTGGACGCGCAGACTCAGCGGCCATGGCTCACGGGCCCAGGCACTCCGTGGCATGTGAGATCTTCCCGGACCGGGGCACGAACCCGTGTCCCCTGCATCAGCAGTTGGACTCTCAACCACTGTGCCACCAGGGAAGCCCACACAGAGGATTTTTCTTTTCAACTTTATAAATTGTGAATAGACACTTCTATACCCAGAACATTGCTTTCCTTGCCCTTTAGTTTACAAATTGTTTGTGGCTCAGAAAACCCGTCATTCCGTGATGTGCTTTTGTCTTGTTTTAACACCCTCTTACTATTCCCTTGTTTTAGAAAATGTGCATTCAGACCTCCTCCACAAGTATCAGAGTAAAGATGACATCCTCATCCTGACCGTGCGGCTGGCTGTCATTGTCGCTGTCATCCTCACTGTGCCGGTGTTATTTTTCACGGTGAGTAAAAGGCCTCAGTGCAACTTGAGAAAAGCTGAGGTCTCCTTGCAGAGCAAGCCTGCTGCAGGGAAGTCTCCTGCATCATTGAAACTGCATCAAGGAAGGATCCCAAGGCTCTTTGGAAAAAAAGTGGGATCAGTGAGTTAGGGTAACCTTCTAATGGAATGAATCTTCATTCTAATTTATCTGTCCCTCTTCTTTACAGAGAAATGTAGATAGACTGTTTGAATCCCATCATCCATGACAGGGGAATATAGAAGAACCAGAAGAGAACACTCAGTCATAGATAAAACAGAAATTATCCCCCTGCAAAAAAAAACTACCTATTGGTAAAGAAAAAGACTTCCCATCTTAAGTCAAAGCCCCCCTGCTTCCCAAACTGTTAAAGCTATCTATAAACTCACTAGGTGTGACAAAACATGTCCCAAATGCCTGTGCACCAATCTTTCAGTCACTGCTGAGAAATGTGAAAGGCAGCACGCTGTGGGCATTACGGAATTTTTTGTTTTCTTTTCCTGCAGGTTCGTTCTTCTTTATTTGAACTGGCTAAGAAAACAAAGTTTAATTTATGTCGTCATGTCTTGGTGACCTTCATACTCCTGGTTATTATCAACTTGTTGGTGATCTTCATACCCTCCATGAAGGATATTTTCGGAGTCGTAGGTATGGCTTTCTGACTTTCTGCTTATTCTATTTACAATAGCTGTTTAGAAACCTGAAGTTTCACAATAACAACCTCAAACTTTGTTTTTTCTTATTTTTCAGGAGTTACATCTGCTAATATGCTTATTTTCATTCTTCCTTCATCTCTTTATTTAAAAATCACAAGCCAAGATGGAGATAAAGGAACTCAACAAATTTGGGTATGTCTCATGCCAGCCACTCTCATTTTTCTGATTAGTTTTTCACTGAAATATATCAAATAAATAGTCCATCTCCACCAATTAACACTACTTTTAGTGATCACAAAAGTAAGCAGCAGTCCTAGTGTTTGCCCATTTGGGAAATTTAAAATCAGAATCATATCAGAATCTTCTCCATTCCCTCAAAATATTTTCAGGTTTTGCCCTTATTGTGCCTTAGCTCTTGCTCTGCGAGGGCAGGGCCAACTGAAAGATTAGACGTTTATCATCCTGTGTCTCTGTAGCGTAATGCCTTGTCTTTAGCAAGACCTGAAGTGGAAAGGGGCTCAAAGATTTTATGCAGTCTGCTGTTTCAGTACAATTCCTAGTCCTGTAACTCCATGCTACAGCCCAGGGAACCTGCAATGCCTTAATTTAAATGGCTGAGTTAGTGTAAAGAGTCTTTTTATGATTTGACAGAAATGCTTTGGAGCAACAGACCTGGATTCAGAAACTACCTTTCTATATTGGGATTCTTGTTTCCAGGTCTGGTGAAGTTCAAGGGCATCTTGAAGGTGGTGCACTTGGAGGCAGTGAGGGAAGCAGGGGTGAAGTGGCTGCTACATGAGTACCTTCTGGAGCACCATTATGTTTGGCTTCGGAGAAGGCTTCTCAGCCGCCCTCCCAGATAGTGTAAGCACTCCAATCCACATGTTACCTGAGTCAGCAGACCCGGATGAGAGACGTAGGCATGGGGGATCATCGCTGTGCATTTAGGAGAAGCAGCATTGATGCTGATAGAGCATCTACTTCCCCAACAGAATTATCCCTAAAGCCATAAATCCCCAGTCCTTCTAGATCTGACCACTGGGGACTTCATGAGGACAGAGAGGAAGGAGCAGTCACTCTGGCACAGCAGTAAAGTAAACTAAGATTAAGTCTGACGATGATGGAGACCTATTGCCCGTGAATTCTCTGGGCCTCTCCAACCCTGCTCCCGTTTTAAAACTGCTAGGAGGATCTACCAAATAGCATTAGACAAGGGATCCAGTCCATGTGGGGACCCAGTGGGAGTGACACCAGACTGGTGATGGTGAGCCTGTGTGCAACCCTCCCAATGCCACCCTTCAGCTTCTCCCCTTCCCTTACCTCTGTCTCCCCATCCAGACTCTAGTCCAGCCCCCCTGGCTCTCATGATGCTTCATCCTTCTCCCTGAATTTCAGCTCTCATTGGAAACTCTCAAGGCCGAGCAGTTTATAATCTCGAGTTCTCCAGATCCTAGAGTTAGTAACCTGCCCCCCGTGGCCTTCATCAACCCTTGAAATAACTTCGTTTTGGACACCCATTTCCTATGTTCACTCGATCAAATCTACTTTGCTTTTTGATATCCCTTTAACACTTTTTCAAACAGAAATGTTTGCCTGCCAGTGATAAACCTAGGTTGGTTGGTAAAGAGTAATGAAATGACCTGTATGTTTTCTAAGCCATTCTTTTTTTCGGTTGTCATCTTAGTCTGAAAGAAGCTGTGAGGATACCGTCAGCTGTAGGACAGATTCACTCTGAGGTGACTGTGAAGTCAAAGAACAGAATGCAGAGGATGGTTCTGTTAGCTGGTTTTTCTTAGTTTCCCATCCTTGGAGAATCAGATGCACACAGTTTTAGAAAGATTCTCACGGTTCAGCAATAGTTGTAACAAACTCCAAAAACAGAGGGACTCAAAAAGAGAGGGAAAGCATATCTGTTTTTTCCCAGGTATGTGTGGGAAATGTTTGCTTCCCTGAAAATAACCATTGCCTTTCTGTCACTCCAGGCTGCCCTTTTCTTGGGTCTGGGGGTGGTGTTTTCCCTGGTCAGCATTCCCTTGGTTATCTACGACTGGGCCTGCTCATCAAGTGGTGATGAAGGCCACTGAGACCAGATGGAAAAAGAAACAGTCAAGTTACCACTCATCAGCAAGCCCTCATCACATCCTTTGCAAGTTTACAGAAGCAAACAGAAATTTACAAGATACACAATGGAATAACACTTTGGTAACAAAACAGAGACCTGTTTCTATCATGGTTCATGTCCCTCCAAGATTGGGGATCAATTTTAAGGATTATGGATTTCTTTTGTTCCAAATTTCACGCAATCATATTTTCCAGTACTTTTCACAATCAGTTATTTTTCACTCTCCTAACTCTGTTTTTTGTGATTTCATCGTCTCTTAGAACTTGGAAGCCATGAGCATCCATCATGTTTATTTATTGCACATCCAGATTCTGACATAATTTTCCTACTGATGTTCAGCTTATAATATCTGTACCTTTTTAGAAAAGAAAAGAGTCTTGAATTGTATATATTTATTTTGCTTTACAGAAAAAAAATGGTTTCGTAAATAATTTGCCTATTTTGGTTAACATAGCACATAGGGATAATCATATGAGAGTCACAGGGTGCGCACCCTTGCTGGATCAGAGGATGCCCAATATTTGAGGCAGCTCTGATCACCTGGCAGCTGAGCTTCAGCAGCCCATGGCCTCGCTGGCACTGCATCCCACTCTGTGCAGAGATATTCTCTGGTGACTGTTCTCAGCTGGGAAGGGGATGGGAATGATTCTTACCTTGGTAAACATACTAATCTACACATCTGGGTAATCTAGCAAATGAAGTTTTGTTTCCCCCTTGACAATTTCTGTCAGAGTTACTCTAATCTGCATCAACTTCTATTGGGGAAGACCCATGATACCTTTGTAACAAATTGAGAAGCAAGAGTCCTACAAAAAAGATTGTCCCAAATGCCTAAGGAAATATTCCTCGGATGCAGATACCCTTCAGCCCTACATCGGTATTGTTGAAGGGGGAAAAACATTTTCTTAAATTACAAACCCAGCAGCTTTTACTCATGTCCACCAGCTTTTTGCACAGAGAATCATGTGTATCTAACCAAGGATGATCTAGGATAAGTAATTCCTGTTTTATATTGGGTACCTTAGGGGGGTCTTTAAAAGACTTGTTTTATATCTATAAATTTAGGTTATTACAAATATAAGATTTTTGTACCTTAAATAAGCCTCATTCCTATTTCTTCTCCATTAACCATCCATCCAGTCTTGAAAAAAGAAAACGAGCCCTCAGAGATGGTCTTTGAGAAGAACACATGATGAAATCACTGTGTACCTTTCTTCCCCCAGTTGGGGACTTTGGCGTCTGTGCTCTCTCTCTTCTCGCCCCTAGTCAAGGGTGGACCGTTACTGCCCACCTGACGTGAACCACACAGGAGCACAGAGTTGCCTCACACTCTTACCCCAGCCCCTCTCCTAAAGCAAGTGAAGGAAACTACAGAGAGGCTGAAAAAGAAGAGAGTTTGGGGCAAGGTAGCTTGGAAAGGCATGAGACACAGTATAGAAACCCAGCACCGCATTCTGCCTGAGCTGGGCCATCACCTGTGATTGGATTGTCCGTATCACACCGTGAGAAGTGTGTGTACCCTGTGAGCTGGTCACTTGAAACAGGGCTTGTGTTTTATCTGCATCCTGGTTGAATTCCGCAGACACGTAAGTTCACCAAGCACAGATTTCTTATCCAGAGATAAGTGGACTCTAACCGCAGACTCTTGGCAGAGTTTCCAGGCACTTAGCTCTGGGCTCTGTTCCTCCTCCACTGAGACCCTCAGAGGCCTCCACACTTACCGGGAGTAACACGGAAATGTCCCCTTCCCTTTACAGACTAATGTCCCATAGAGAGCGCGGGCATCAGAGCACTCTCTCGTGATCCTCTTGGGGGAAAAGGAGAAGTTATTTCCTGCATTTCTTAGTGGCATCATCGTAGCTTTTACCATAATGCTCCAGAATTACATGCACATTAGGTCAGAGTTCAGGTGTTTAGATATGAGTACCTACCTATATATGAATTCCTAACCTAGTAAAATCCACAGCCATCTCTGTCCTTCCTTAGCAGTGTCTTCCATGTTAGATGAGCAGGAGAGAAACTCAACAAAACAAGTTGGCTGGCCCTTTGAGCTGTCCAGGGCACCAAATAATGAAATAGCCAGATAGTGGATGACCCTCCATTAAAAAAACTACAAAATTTAGCCTGCAAGCTATATTATGCTGCTTTCTATTTTCTTCATTAATTTATAACAATTCATTTTATGCCCACAGAGTCCATTTAGAAGATGATCATTAGCTCTTGGGATGTGTAGTGATATTTTTGGATCTCTGGATTTTATGTGTCAGGACAAGGAATTTTTATTATTATTTAAAATATACTTGTTTAGAGGAGGCACATTGTTGTGAATGTCTGTGATACTACAGGTTTTTTAAAATCTTCTTTGTAATGTTTATCTAAGTTTATTGTTGACTGAATATAATCGACCCTACTGTAATTTGTCCAATATCACTGACTAATTACATCATTTGTGTGGGATTAGCTGTAAAGTGTACTGCCCTTATTCTCATTCAGAGCAGTGAACCGGTAGCCAAAAATACATGTACCACAGATGTTAGGTAGAATTTAAATAACACAGTCAAGTGCTGTAGAAGTTTTTCTGCTAAATGAGTAGACGAACGAATATTATACCTTAGCCTTTGGGAGCAGCACGTTTTCCTTTGGTAGATAGGATCTCAGCACTAGTGAACAGTGCCAGCTTCGTACTTTGGCTTATGAACTGTTCTCTAGTTATAATACAGCACACTGTAAATCCCTAGTTTCCTTCATGTTACTTCCTGGAAGTGGGGTTGCAAAGTGTATACGGGAAAGAAGTCCAGTCTTGTTAAGCACGGGCAACCCCCAGTTTGTATGCAGACCATGTTGTAAAACTGTCAGTTGTTTGCAACCTGGAATGCATTTTCCTTTAGAATCCAGGTTATACATGATGGTTAGGCCCCCCAGACCAGCTAGAGAAAATGATCTAAGCCCATAGTTTAACTGAAATAGGATAATATAACAAGATGGCTGAAGAACCTACACACTAAATATAACATTGTTTCTAGGGGGTATTTGTTCAGAGTTGCCAAGAATCCCTCACTCGTTGTTAGTGGAATCTGGATTGCCCACTCCAGTCACACACCACCAATTAGAGGTGCCCAGAGTGGCCTGAAGCTAGGTCTCCAGCAAAGGAGGGGTCCAGCAAAGGAGGGGGACCAAGTTCAGGGCCACCAGAGACCTCGTGGTAGGAGAAGGGTTACGGAGGATGAAGGGTCCTCCTGTGGGCCGTAAACCGCCAGGGACGTTCTCCGCTGCTACCCTTTTCTCTGGAGTCTCAGGCCTGGCCTACCTGCTTCTATTTGTAGGACCTCTTGCTCCTGGAGTTCGTCTCCTTCCCTCCCGCTACCAAAAAGGATGCCACTGCATAGCTTCTCCCACATGCCAGTCGTGGAAGCCAGCACACAGCACTTTTAATGGGTTTAGTGCTAGTAAACCATGGTTTAACTGCCCAGTAATCAAATGGGGGTAAAAAAGCTCTCTACCCACTTCTCCTTTTTTACATTTGCAGACCCTGTTGAGAAGGGCATCCGTGGGTCATGGCCGTGGGGCTTGGGGTGGACAAAGGACTGTGGTAAGGTGTCACGGTATTTCAGAGGACACCTCAGACAGTTACCCCAGAATTGGCTTCTTTCTGGAGTTGGAGTCAAGCCTCCAAGCCAGTGGTTCTCAAAGTGGGGATCCCCGGACCAGAAGCATCACCATCACCTGGGAACTCGTTGGAATGCACATTCTTAGGCCCCACCCCAGACCCAGTAAAATCAGAAACTCTCAGGGTGGAGGCCCAGCAAACTGTGTTTTAAAAAGCCCTGCCAGTGAGCCAGTTTGTCTCTCCTTTTCCTTTCCATTAGTCCTGCCCATAATTCTCTGAGGGTGGTTCCTAGGGCTCACGGACAAGAAGTGGGAAGCAGGACTTAGGGAGGGGAGGAAGGGGCCTCGTCGCAGCCCCCTTCCCACTGGAAATGCTGGTACAGGCGCATCATTGTAAGCGGGGCTCGCACGGGCTGACACACCATAAGATTACAGTTATGGCAGCTGTGAAGAAATAAAAGTGAGGTGTTTGGGGTTTGGGTTTTTTTTTCTTTCTTTCTTTTTTGAAAGGAATTAAATGATATACCATTTGTAAATGCAACCTCAGAGGAAATGCTGAATTCGTGTCAGGAGTAAGTTCTCCAGAGTGTTTGGGTTCAGTGTATGGCGATCAACCCTGTCCTCCCTTAAAAGTGAATTCTCTGCTGCAAGTGCTTCACTGCATGAGGGGCTACAAACTGCTCAGAAAAAATTAGTGCTCAGCTCGGTTTCAGTGGATCAGAGTTCTGGACGGCACGTTTTGTTGAGGTGGAAGTGGGGCGGAGGTCAGTGAAATGATCAGATACATGATTTTATGCCTTAGTGCAAAAGCCATCAATCAGTTCCCCTCTGTTTATCAGTGTAGTGGCATGAGGCTTAGAAAGGGTGTAAACTTTAAGAATGTAATTCCTCCATTCCAGTTCACAGTAAACTTCTAGCCCCTTTCAAAATAAAGACGATTGAGACTGCATCATTTAACGATGTTAATGAATGTTTCCTTAGAGATGGCAGACCTGAGAATCTTTTAGCAGCAGAATACACTTCCTCTAAAATACACACGGTGAATTATTTATAGTTATCTAAGGCTTTCAGGTACAAACTGGGGATGGGGTGGCTGACAACTGAAAAATACCACTAAATCTTAAAGGGAAAGTTCTTGAAAAACTTGTTAAATTCACAAGGCTCAGATCTTTAGGATTTTCTTGGAGGAAGGACTGTGAAACTGGGCCCATGTGCATACAGGCTTGAATTTGTGCTTTTAAAAGGAAGAATCTATGCAGTTGAGGCTTATTGTAAGAAATACTTCATTTGTATGTAAATATATTGTAAATAAACAGGAGGCTGTATATTTTTGCAGTTGTTGATCCACATTGAAATAGAAGTCGCTAGTATCTGCATATCAAGAATGTTTTCATAGATATTAGCAGTTTTGTTTGGGAATTAGAAAAACTTACATTCTCTCCCCGGTAACATAGTTCTCTCAATGTAAACTTGGAAAGTACAAGTCTTACTTAATTGTTTAGAGAGAGAAATGTCTGAGAAATAGTTTCGTTGATTTCTTATACTGGTATAAAGATCAATTATTTCAAAGCTAGTCTTCTGAGATACAAATAAGGAACATTTTAGATCCAAATTATTGCCATATAGAAATAGATATACCCAAAGTAACGAGTTGTTTCTTCATAATGCTGTTTCACCGTTAACACTGATACCACTACACAGCATTTATGAAAACAGAATTTGGGGAGGAGAACGGTTTTTTGGTTGTTTTTTTTTTTTCAAAATTGAATTGCTGCATTTCCCAAACTTTGGGATCTCTGAAAGGGGGGAAAGACCTGAATATTAAATGTGAGCACAAATATGAAGAAAAGAAAATAAAACCCATTATTTTATCAAGCTTTTGCAAGACTTGCATGTTTGCCTTTTCTTTTCAGTGTCAATGCCAACATAGGCTGTGTTAAGTCATATTTTCCCAAAACACTTGAATCTTGATCGTTGGTATGTAATCCGCTCACTAGAGTTCAGTGTATTTTAGACTTCATCTAAGTCCAGTGCGTGTAGCACACCACTGTTTTATTAATGTAAAAACCTTGTAAATGAATTTCAGATGGATGATTTAAGTGAGTCACAAGTCACAAAACTTTGCCATTCGTGGTTGATCAAACACATAGTTCCCCCCCCCACAGGATGTGGTGTAAATAAAGACATGTAAGAAGTTCTGTTCTATAACTGCTCTGTTAACATAGTTTTTAAACATTAAAAATGTGGAGTAAAAGTATTTATGAATTTTTGTCTTCATTCTTCTGGGGTGCAGTACTAAAAAGGGAGGTATTTAGGTACTTACACACTATTTGGGATTGTTGGAGACAGATTTGACACGTTTGTCAGTGTTCTGGGACACCGAGAGTTCATGGAAGATTATATTCAGGTGCCCAAACTTTAAAAGTTACTTCCGATAGAAATCTATCCGATCTGAAGCACATTACATCGTTTCCATCCTTCGCAATCAGAGTAGGCTGAACATAATATTTTCTTCTTAAACTCAGGTTCATCTTTATGAATATCAATTTCTGTGCCATCTTGTGGGAGGGACTCTAGTCTTCCTCTACCCGCACTGCAACCACCCATAAAATAGGAAATCCTATCGACGCTTCCATTTCTCCAGGAACTATTGAGGGGAAAGCTCCTGCAGCCTCATTTCCATATCCATCACTGGCTCCTCCCCATGATCTTAGGAAAGTTTTTATCAGACCATGATGGCAAGATGGCCATAGTCTGATATCCAAATTCCTCTGTGGACAGGGTTAGTGCATGAACCACCTGGACCTTCATCGTATGACTGGCTGTGAGGCTGCTCTCGACTCTCCCTGGGCTGCCCAGGAGACAGCCCATTCTGCAGGGCCACCTTGGCACCCGTGTGGATCTCATGGTGGAAATTTGGGGTCCAGGAGGCCAAGCTGTGGACTCCAATCTGACTTCATTAGCAATAAGGCTGATACTTTTATCCTTATGTGCCTCCTGTTTCTATTTCTTAATTAATCAAAACCCCAGGGACAAAGGGTGTGAGTCATCATCACTTTCCAACCCAAGCAGTTGTAAAAGTGCATACATGCAAAAGACTTGAGAATATGAGCAGGTTTTGTTATAAATCAGAAGGTCTGGTCCTGCTGTGGTTTTGATGGTTCTGACTTCTTCCACTACAGTTCCATGCGTGTCTGCTAATACTGTTCTCTTCTGCCCTATTCTACACAATTGTCTGGGTATGCATTATTCTACCCTTCCAAAATGGAATAAACTATGGACTTACTGATTACTTTGCAACTCAGAAAACCTGCTCGCTTACCTTCTAGATTTATAATTCGGTTCTGTTTCGTTAGCCCAGTCTGGAAGGGGTTGATGAGGCCCAAATAACGGAGCCAATTTTTGGTATGCCAATGTTTTATCTTTCATTAGTTTACATTTTAGACTACTCCAAATTGGCAGGACACTCTGTTCTTTGGTAGGGTTACTGCAACATCATCATAACCTGCCAAATTATCAAACTGTATTATAAAGCAATAACACTTAAAACAGATTTATACTGAAATAAATAGATCATAATAGAGAACACAAATAACATGAGAAAAATGGCCTTTCAAATTAATGGGGAAAATATGGGTTACTCAATAAATGGTGAAAAAATGACTAGCTTTTTGAAGATAATAAAGCTATATCCTTGTATTGCCCCTTATATCTAAAAAAAGCTCATATATATTAAAGACTTTAAAACACACAGGTAAATAGTTCTATTTTTTTACAAAGGTAGAAATATGACTCATACAAAGTGTCAAAATATTTATCTAGTTCATTATTTTTTGTTTTGTTTTAAATTTATTTTATTTATTTATTTTTTGGCTGCATTGGGTCTTAGTTGCTGCATGCGGGCTTTCTCTAGTTGCGGTGAGCCGGGGCTACTCTTCATTATGGTGCATGGGCTTCTCATTGCGGTGGCTTCTCTTGTTGCGGAGCACAGGCTCTAGGCGCACGGGCTTCAGTAGTTGTGGCTCGTGGGCTGTAGAATGCAGGTTCAGTAGTCGTGGAGCACAGGCTTAGTTGCTTCGCGGCATGTGGGATCTTCCCGGACCAGGGCTCAAACCCGTGTCCCCTACATTGGCAGGTAGGTTCTTAACCACTGCGCCACCAGGGAAGCCCTATTTCATTATTAATAAAGGAACAATTAAGATGTTTTAAAATGGTTCAAAGGAGAATTCAAAGAACAGACACATATATGAGCAATCAGGGATGCTGAAATGAATTTGCTAATAGATGAAAAGCTGGCCTTCTCCACAGAGGGAAATCAGTTACATCTCCATCAGACAGAATTCATTTGCTTCTCTGGGCAATAGTCATTTCTGTCTCTATCAGTTTTCTACAATTTAACAGGTTATAAAATAGCTCAAAGGCAAAAAAAAGAGAAAGCAATATTCATTTAGAATCAGATAACTCAGAAGGGACATCTAGTATTACATAGGTAGTAAACCCAATCATTTTTTTGCTCCTTTCAAATTCTCAAATGCTTTCCAATTTTCCTAATAACTTTCTTCTTTTCAACCATAAAAATCTCAAAAGATTATTCTTGGTTATTAAAAAAGAAAGACTGGCCTCATTAGGTTTGGCCTGATAATTTGCATAGGTGCCGCAGGTGTTAATTAACCACATAGGCTTTCTTGGGTTTGCTTTGCAAATCCGGAGGCATGCAGTACTGAACAGCTATTGGAGCACAGAATTGCACTTTTAAAAGTCTCTATTATTTGCCAGCTCAAGGCTAGGAAAGCAAGCCCAAGAAACCCCACCGTATTTCACCTGTGCTGTCTAGAAATTTGGATGAATTCCTCTCCATTTGAGTTCCCCTCAAATTTCCTAAGGATCCTGCCCTTCCAGGAAGTGCCCTTTCTTACCATCTATAAGGATGGTACTAGGCCAGCTTTCCTGGGATGGTTTTGTAGGCATTGGCTTTATAAGTAAAATCAACCTTGGGTCCTTAGAGGTGTTTGATTAAATGAGCATCATTCACAAACATGATATTACAAGGAATTGATACACAATTTTTCCAACTATATACTGGTAGAAAGGAAATAATGCAAATAACTCTATTGCTGTGAAAAGGTAAAGGAACTCAGAGCTTTTTAATTTGGAGGCAGAGGCTTTACAAAAGCAGAGTCCACTGAGTTGTAGGTTAAAGACAGCTTAAGAAGAAAGAGAAATGGCCTCCTTATATATCCAGAAAATAAGAGTATTAAAACAGCCTCAACACAACCACAGTAAGATTTCCATTCCTTGTAATTATGCTCTGCTGGATCTTGGGTTAATTTTCTGCCTTCATAAAGTTGTCTGTTTCTGGACTAAAAGCGGTCGTGTAAATCCACACTCACTCCACAGGTACAGCTTGAAAGTTGTCTAAGTAATGTCACCTCAGAAGCTCGTACCCAGGAGTCTATTCTTTGAAGTGTTAATAGTTTAATGCACTTGGCACACTCCTTTTCCATGAGTTGCTGGGCCTGTGTGTCTTTGCTAAAGAACCAGATTTGGGCCTGTAGCTTATAACAGGGCCTCAGGCAAGTTTCAAGGAGAAATAGAAGAGGCTATTTGATAATGAGATGGAAAGGCTGTGGTTCATTTACTAGGTAACTAATGGTTTCCACTCTATCACAGGTATCATTCCAGGTAACCTTGAAGAGCTGTGTAGTATTCCACTGAAAGGACACCCAGTAATCATTTTTACCTATTTCAAAGCCTTTCACTGTTTTCCTATCACTGTCTGTATATCTGTATCTCATATATATAAGATCTTAAAGAGGGGAAGGCCTTCCTTCGTACAAAAATACAGAAGTCACAAAAGAAGTAATGGATCTATAAAATTGTGCAACTCTCTATGACTTACAAAAGTGCCAAAGGGCAAAAAACCCAAAAATCCAAATGATAGACAAAACTAACATTTGCTACACATGGGTTGCAACTGGTATGACCTGACTCTCAAATTTGAGGTCAAAACTATTCAAAGTATTCCCTTGGTCACATTACCAGGATGCCCCATGTCTCTTTCTTGATACTCCCTCCCCTCCAAATTGTCCAAGAACCCTCGAGGCATTTGGCTCCAGAAGTGCTTACTTCCAAACTCCAGGCAAA
Source organism: Mesoplodon mirus (assembly GCF_964341445.2). Taxonomy (NCBI): domain Eukaryota; kingdom Metazoa; phylum Chordata; class Mammalia; order Artiodactyla; family Ziphiidae; genus Mesoplodon; species Mesoplodon mirus. Next base: position 53,184,916 of record NC_138987.1, on the reverse strand, counting down.
AGAGAAACTTACTGGTGAATTTAATCAGTTCATAGCAGGCTTCCTTCCCACTGCAGTGCAGCTTCTGTTGCTACCACACGGTGTCACTGTTGAACACTGGCTCTGCACAGTTTGTTAATCTGTGTCTACTGTTAACAGTGGTGCCCTCACAGGTCCACAACTCCACCAGGGCTGAAGCCATGGAGGAAGGGTAACTAATCCACACAGTGCTATGGTGACTGCCACCTTGGGAACCCACGCAAGGTAGAGCTGTTTACCACAAGCTTGTTCCCAACTCACGCCCCCCAGGCTGTCTGGCTTAGGCAGGGCTCCAATTATAGCTGCACACTGTATCAGAGCCAACGCTCTCCCTTTCCCCCACCCATGGGCAATGAAACCTGATATTGATGCCAGGTCTCCACTCCGGATGTCCCTCATGGTGAGTTTCCCTTTGGGGAATCTATGGGAGAGGTTCTAAAAGTAGTAAAATTCAAAACAGGAGGTACTGGGTAGGAGAATTAACACTATCTTTGTGGTGCCTCTGCAAATTTGCCTGACTCTTTCCAACAGTCATTGTTTCGATACCCCAAGCGATGTTCGGCTTTGGACAGTCACATTAAACCACAAAAATGTTTCTGGTACAGTCTTCCCTTGAGGTAATGCCTGTCTGTTTGACTCCTATTTAGAACTTTAGAGAGGCCATTCCACTGACTTTTTCTTGTTCGAAAGTTACTAAACTGTATTCACAAAGAAGCATCTTAAAGTTCTGCCTACCCAGTCCTTGGCTACGTAGCATAGAGCTCGTCTCCTTAACTAGTCAAAAGCTTTTAAAAATCACTAAGAAAAATATTTAAATCCCAACAGAAAAATGGGCTACAAAAATGTAAAAAGGAGCTACCAGAAAGAGAAATAAAATAAACACTTGAAATGATGTTCAATCTAATAATCTAACTCATAAGTAAATAAATCTAATGTAGAACATTTATATACCTTTTAAAATTTTACTTTCATATCAGAAATGATTAAAACTGTTGTTATTATAGTTCTGGTAAGGATGTAAGAAACAGCCAGTTTCATATGCAGCTGGTGAGAGTATAAACTTTGCAATTTTTTTGGCAATATCTATTAATATTGTAAATGACCTTCACTTTTGCCCATCAATTCCATGCCTGTGGATTTTTCTAACCCACAAGAAGTAACAGAAATAAATGAACAACATACTGCCAGATTCTCATCATGTCTCTTCATCTCAATTCATATCCCTGTCTCTCTTTTTTTTTACTGTTTCTTCTGTCCTTTGGGCTGTTTCTTCATCTCTTCTCTTTTCTTAATGAACTCTTGAACAGTCCTTATGTTAACACAAACCCCCCAAGTAAACCCAGCCCCAATCCCTATTTTCCATATTCAGGCTCCCAGTTAGCCTAGCTCCAATCACAGATAGAAATTAGAGACATTTCTCGATCTTATGCATCAGAACATTTTAATTGGTAGATTCTTGTTCAACGACAGCTTGGTTCTTCATAGCTAGTTCCAAAATGGTGATGGGTAGGTTTAATATGTTTTATGAATTTAGGACAGCTTTAAAAAAAAATATGCCAGAGTATTTCTTCAGGCCAATTCCATCATAATCTCTAGTGGCACAGCCAGAGATATTTTAAAAATTATCCAAAACTTAGAAATAAGACAGAGAGAAGACACAATATTGAACTGGGACATTATTTAACAGTGCCACCCATGGATTATTTAATCATCTAGAGGAAGCACTTCTGTTTGATATGCTGTGTACTACTGACTAAAGTCCCAGATTTTGTGATAAATCTGTAAGTTGTAATATTACAACATACATAATTACATATTGTAATAGTTAAATGTAATGTGTAATTATATATTTATATATGTAATTTGTAATATGTATTGATAATTGCATAATTACATATGAAATATGTAATATTTATATACAATATGTAAATATTACAAATTATAATTTTTAAATATCACACATTTAATGTTAAATTATAGATTTTTGTCTGTTAGAGATGCAAATGATTTCTTCCCAGTAGAAATATAACCTCAAAAGCTGTGTATTTAATTTAGCAAACTTATTCTATCATTCCTTTTTAAATGCTGATAAACAACCAATTCCTCAAAATGCCCTTTAAACTGGTTTTACTAACTTAGTTCAGATTGGCTGTGTATTACCTTCAGCTTATTATTTTTAGTAAGAAAACTCTAGGATGTGAAATTCCTATCCCTTTTTTGATATTTTATGTTGCCATGTTCACTGTTCCCCTAAGCATAGATTATTTTTTATCTTTGATTCTCAGCCTCTTATTCATAATATGAAGACTCTGGACACAAATTAATTTTTGATACTTTTTTTTTTTTTTTTTTTTGCGGTACGCGGGACTCTCACAGTTGTGGTCTCTCCTGTTGCGGAGCACAGGCTCCGGACGCGCAGGCTCAGCGGCCATGGCTCACGGGCCCAACCACTCTGCGGTATGTGGGATCCTCCCGGACCGGGGCACGAACCCGTGTCCCCTGCATCGGCAGGCGGACTCTCAACCACTGCGCTACCAGGGAAACCCCTGATACTTTTTTTGTAGGCAAAATTTTTGATGCTTTTTTTTTTTTTTGGCAGACAAATATTGCAAGTCCAATTTTTAAACGTATTATGCAGGCCAAACAAAACACATCTGCGAGCAGGATGGATCCCTGACCACTAGCTGGTGCCTTTTTCCTTAGGCAGTTGGAAACACACTAGGTCTGTATGACAAAAATAAACTCAAAATGGATTAAAGACCTAAATGTAAAGCCAGACACCATAAAACTCTTAGAGGAAAACATAGGCAGAACACTCTTTGATATAACTCGCAGCAATATCCTTTTTTGACCCACCTCCCAGAGTAATGAGAATAAAACCAAAAATAAACAAATGGGACCTAATTAAAATTAAAAGCTTTTGCGCAGCAAAGGAAACCATAAACAAGATGAAAAGACAACCCTCAGAATGGGAGAAAATATTTGCCAATGAAGCAACTGACAAAGGATTAATCTCCAAAACATACAAACAGCTCATGCAGCTCAATATCAAAAAAACAAATAACCCAATCAAAAAATGGGCAGAAGACCTAAATAGACATTTCTCCAAAGACATACAGATGGCCAACAAACACATGGAAAGATGCTCAACATCACTAATTATTAGAGAAAGGCAAATCAAAACTACAATGAGGTATCACCTCACTCTGTTCAGAATGGCCATCATCAAAAAATCTACAAACAATAAATGCTGGAGAGGGTGTGGAGAAAAGGGAACCCTCATGCATTGCTGGTGAGAATGTAAATTAATATAGCCACTATGGAGAACAGTGTGGAGATTCCTTAAAAAACTAAAAATAGAACTACCATACGACCCAGCAATCCCACTACTGGTCATATACCCTGAGAAAACCATAATTCAAAAAGATACATGCACCCCAATGTTCATTTACAATAGCCAGGTCATGGAAGCAACCTAAATGTCCATCAACAGAGGAATGGATAAAGAAGATATAGTACATATATACAATGGAATATTACTCAGCCATAGAAAGGAACAAAATTAGGTCATTTGTAGAGACATGGATGGACCTAGAGACTGTCATACAAAGTGAAGTAAGTCAAAAAGAAAAACAAATATCGTATATTAACGCATATATGTGGAATCTGAAAAAACTGGTATACACAATCTTATTTATAAAGCAGAAATAGAGACACAGATGTAGAGAACAAATGAGTGGATACCAAGGGGGAAGGGGGGGATGGGATGAATTGGGGGATTGGGATTGACATATATACATTATTGATACTACGTATAAAATAGATAACAAATGAGAACCTACTGTATAGCACAGGGAACTCTACTCAGTGCTCTGTGGTGACCTAAATGAGAAGGAAATCCAAAAAGAGGGAATACATGTATACATATAACTGATTCACTCTGCTGTACAGTATAAATTAGCACAATACTGTAAAGTAACTATACTCCAATTAAAAACAAAAAAACCTAAGTCTGTATGACTAGCTCACGGCTTGGAAATTGGGCATCAGAGGAAGTAGTATGTACTGTCCCTACCTGTTGAAAAGATGACTCTTCTAAGTTGTTTAGAAGCAGTCTTTTCCACCTGGGGAAGCAGCTTACCTGCTTACCTGGGGAAGCACTTTTCAAACATGGAAGTTTATATTTGTAGTAAAGGTGTATTTTCCTGTTGAAAAGCATGATGGTTTGGAAGAGCATGAAGGAAAGTGTGAAATCTACTTTTCATTCGTAGTTTTCCAAGACCCCTTTGGCAAACAGTGTCCTTACTCCTGGATCTTTTCTCTTTGAGATTTTCGGTGGAGCCCACTCTGTGATCCATATGCCTGAGTATTTAGCATTGCTCCACTTCATACAGCACGTGACCAGTGACTGACAGGGGTGACGTATAACAGCTTGGTAACCTTGCGGGATGAGATGCGTGGCGTGGAGGTGTGCCTACTGTCTGCAGAGTTCCGCTCCCATGGGGGATGGAGCAGTTTTCCTTCAGACACTCGTGATCTGATCCTGCACAATTCTTTGCCTGGCTCCTTCCCTTCCCAGGCCCACTCCCCGACCCCCTGAGGGTTCTTCATAGGAACACTTCTTAATAAAGCACTTTTGCACAAATTCTGTCTCAGAATTTGCTTCTGGGGAACCCGACCTTCAACACTAAGTTTGCCTCAGGCCACACTGTGTAAAATAAATGATCTGAGCTTCTAGAGCTTCCTGACAAATCACAGTCCTGGGGGTCTTGTTTTGTTTTTTGTTCTTTGTGTGGGAAGGGCGTCAGGCCCTAGCTAAATCCTGGGGACATTTTCCCCTCACTCAAAGTCAAAAAACAATACTCCTGGAATAAAATGTCCTTATCGATTTTCCAAGGTTTCTTTTCTTTGAATAGGGTAGCCACAAAACAAACCACACGGAACAGCACATTTTGTCAGCAGGGTCCAAGAAAACGAGGACAGGATTTCCAAGCACTCTCAACAATTCCACTCAGTCTCCCCCTCAGATTTCTCTGGAAACTCTCCAGGCCACATCCTCTTTTCAAATAATGCTCTCAGGGGACACACTGCAGTGTTTGCGTGTGTTACGCGGAGTGAATGGCAAATACTGTACTACCTTCAAACTGAGATGGCCAACTAAATATTCTTCAAGTCATAGGTTCATAAATCCTATCATGTCACTGTTCAGAATCCTCCAATGGCTTCCCGTATTACTCTCAGAAAAAGCTAAAGTCCTTCTCTACATGATCTTCTCAAGATCTTTTGGTCCCTCCACCTTCACCCCAATCTGGCCTTCTTGTTCCTTAAACATATCAAGCATGCTCTGACCTCAGGGCCTTTGCACTTGCTATTCCTTCTGTTATTGCACTCGTCCCATAGTTATCCACATGGCAGTTATTCTCTTTGCCTTCAGGTCTCTTCTGAAGTGTCACCTTATCCCTAAGACATTCTCTGACCGTTCTATTTAAAAAAATAGCAACTCACCTAACACTCATAGCTCACTACCTATATCCCTTATCTTACTTTGATTTTGTTGGTAGAACTGTTTTCTCCATCTGAAATGCTTTACTTCGCTTGTTTATTTGTTTATGATCTGTCTATCCCTATCTGGAATGTAATTCCATGAGGTGAGGGTCTATGTCTATTTTGTTCACTGCTGTATCCCCAGCAATTGGAACAGGGTAGGTGTTCAATAAATATTTGTTGAATGAGTGAATGAATAAATTAATGTGTTTACATTAAGTCATTTTCTTCCTTAAAGTGTAATAATCTGATGTAGAATTCAGTATCATGTTCCCAGATTTGTTTTTCTCCCCCTCTACAAATTTTTTTAACTTAATTTAAAATATTTTTCTTTATAGGTATTTTAAAAATTATAAGCCCCTCCTCACAAGTCAAACATGATAGAGATGTATGAAGAAGTGATTAATAATCTTCTCTTATAATCCCACTCCCTGAGGCAGCCACAATTAAAACCTTTTTTCTTTATGCTCATACAGATCCGTATAGGTGTAGGGCTGACTTTTCTTTAGACTACTGGACTAATACTAAACATCAGAAATATAACTTTCAGTATGGTGGTTATACCATGGTGGCAGGAATTTTAAAATCAGATTGTCTGGATTCAAATGTATTGGCTTTGCAAACTCAGACATGTTACTTAATATCTTGATGCCTGGCTTTGCCCTTATAAAATCGAAGTAATAAGAGAACCACTCCATAGACTTGCTGGGGGATTAAATGACTTAACTAAAACACAACCAAAACTTAGAATAGTATACATTGTACTGTAAGCACAATGTATATTACCTATTTTTTTCCCCACTTAACAGTAGGTCTTGGATATCCCTCCAACAAAGTACTTATAGATTTAACTCATTCTATGAATAATTGTGTAGCATTTCCTGATATGGACAAGCCAGGGAAATAATTGTGTTCAGGCTTTCCCCTATTGATAGGCATACAGATGTTTACAGTTTTTACCAGTACATACAGTGCTACAATAAATATATAAGACTTCAGGTCTTTGAAGATTGGTGTATTATTTCTCTAGGATAAAAATCTCAAAAGTGAGATTGCTGGGCCAAAAGGTCTATGGTTATTTAATTTTAATAGAAATTACCAAATTACTTTCTAAATTATTGGTAATAATCCATGCACCCACAAATAATATATATCTGCCCCTTTTCTGCATCTTTACCGGAACTGGATACTGGGACTCTTTTAAAGTTTTTCCAAATGGTAATCAAGAAATGGGATCTTGTTTTTATTTTAAATTTCTAAACTATTAATAAAATTGATCATTTTTTCATATATTTATTAGCAGTTTTCATTTCCTTTCCTATAAAATACCTGTTCATATTCTTTATTCCTTGTTAAATAGGATTTTTAAAAAATCAGTTTGTGTAAAAAGGACAAAAGAACATTTTATTACATGTGTTATAAAATATTTACTTTTTCCCAGTCTCTCATGTTTGTTTTGGGACTTTGGGATATACTGAATCCTTTTATTTTCTGCTTTCATATAGTCAAATATAGTTCTTTTTACTGTATGGTTTTAGGTTTTTCTGTATTTCTAGTCTTTATAAAGAAATTCTCTCTTAGTACCAAGTAATAAAAATATCTTCTTAAATTTCATTGAATGTGTTTATTATTTTATTTATAATATTTAAAGTCTTCAATCCATATGAAGTATATTTGTGTGTATATAGGAGGTAGGGGTACAACTTTTCTTAAAGATGAATGGATAATTAAGTCAGCACCATTTATCATACAAACCAGTCTTTGTCCATTTATTTATTAAATTCTCAAGTATATCTTGATCTGTTTCTGGGCTTTCTATTCTTCCTGTCAGTTTTTCTAGTCCTGTGCTAAAACCATCTGAATTACAGTTGTCTTATTTTTTCTTGTTATTTTTTGTCTTCAAAAGGTTTTCAATTTACTTACTGCATTTTCTTTTTTCAACTTTATTGAGGTGTAATTGACAAATTAAATCGTAAGATAGTTAAAGTGTAATATCGTGATGAGTTGACATATATATACATTGTGAAAGGATTCCTCCCATGTAGTTAATGAACACCTCATAACCTCATATATTTATCCTTTTGTGTATGTGAGGGAGAACAGTTAAATTCTACTCTCTTAGCAAATTTCAGTTACACAGCATAGTGCTAACGACTACAGTCACAGTCATTTCATGCTTTCATAATTGGTAAGGCAAGTCCCTCTCAATCCTTCTTTTAAAAATTTTAGTTACTTTCAAAAAAAATTTTACTTACTTTCAGATATTTAATCTTGTATCTTGATTCTAAAATAAAATTTCCCAGGTTTTTCCTCCTGGAAGTCAGGTTGGAATGGCAGTACATTAATCTTATTTATTTGGGAATAATAGACTTTAAAATATTGAGTCTTTCTCCCATCCAAAACAAAAATATCTCTCAATGTATATAGATTTTATTTTACATCTTTCAGGAAGATTTTACAGTCACTTCATAAAGGTTTTATACTTCCTTTTCAAATTTATTCCTAAGAATTTTATAGTTTTTGTCACTATTATAAACTGAGTATTTTTCTTAGTCCCCACTCTTAACTGATTCTTAGAAGACTACAGATTCCTTATTTCATTATGTCAGGTAGAAGAAGCACCTCATTCCCAGCATTGTCAAAGGATCAAAGTATCACTGACATTCCTTTTTCTTTTAAAATTTAGCTCTAAAAGAGCTAATAATTCTAGCTCTAAAAGAATTGCAGTATGTTTTGAAAGCTATTTCTGCTTTATATCATGTGCTTTATATTTAACTCATCATTTTCCTTTGCCAGAAAAGTTAACAAAGTGCTTAGTCTTTAGCTATGAATCAAAAAGAAAATATTTATGAAGACAACTCTAGATATGCAAATTTGGAGTTGGACATAGGAAGACTTTTGAAAAGGCTGCTTATGTGACTAGTATCTGTCACTGTTACTGTATCCAGCTATAGATCTTCCCTTCAGTAGTGTTGATACTTTCATATCTCTGTCCTCTGACTCAGGCATAATGACAGGTAGGGAGGTAGAGAGAATTCTGCTTGAGGATAGGCCCTTGGGGGAATCCACCCAGCTGCCAAGGCTGACTCTGAAGATGTGGAGAGGGGAGGGAGGGTCACACCAGCTTCAGTCATGATCAGCCATCTGTCAAAGCTACAGGGTCCAAGGGGAAAGTGGCCAGGGACCTTCTAGTGATGAAACTCTGCAACAGGTAATTAGAAGTGATTCCCAGGTGAGGACAGCCATAGACATCAACCAGGAAACTTCTCCAGAGACAGTAGTGCCTCAGTCAACTGTACTGGACTCTAGGGCAAATCTCTAGTTCTAGAGGGGACCAGAGTAGTAAACAGGGTACTGACTGGAACTTAGGAACCAGGATGAGGCATAAGCCAGTGCCATCAATTGAGGCTCAAGTGGGCGGAGCAACAGGAGGCCCAGCTTAGTGATAACACCAAGTGGTTGTCTGGGAAGAGCTCCTGAGCCCAGGGGATCTGGCCTCTTAGTCACTTGACCTCCCCACCTTCAATGATTTTGTTTTTCACCCCACCCCAGCCACTCACTCACACCATAATAGCTAGACCTTGTCATTATCCATAACTGCAACTCCTCCATAATCTCAATTCCATGCATCCCACTATTTGACCACCGCCTCCTACCTTTACATCCTATCATCACTCCTTCCGTTACCAGAGTGGCAGGTATCTTTCACCCCCACTAGATGGCGATTGCTTTGTATTCTCACTGTCCCTCATGCCCTTCATGTCCTCTCTTCCTTCTTTACCCATTTGAGTCCCACAGGCAACAATCATAATGACTCTCTTGCGTACTGGTTTCACTTACTTGCTCTTTCTCACTTCAGTGTACTCATCTAGCAAGAGCACAACTCTGGTCTGGCCGCATATCCTTCTCTGATCTGCTCTCCATCCTTCCTCCCTCTGCTCTGTGCATGAGGAGCTGCCCTTTATAGACGCTGCAGCATGGCTTCCTTACCCTTTAGCTACCAGTTAGCAATGAGAGGCAATGAGAGGCACTGGCAAGACAGTGGAGGGCAGGAGAAAGAGAGGTAGGGGTATTAATTCCCTGCTCCCTTCCTGTCAGTCTGCAGCTCAGCATTGGCTGGGTTTCTCTAAGGCCACAGTTCCAGATCGACAAGCTCTTTTCCTGCAGCTGTACCACTCATGGGGTTCTGATGACCACGCCTCCTCTTGCCCTTTCAGCCTTGGGGAAGCAATGGCTCCCTGCCGCTGCCTTATCATCCTTGTTGGTTCTCTTAACGTTGCCCACACCTTTGAAGACTGTCCCTCCATTAAACTGTCTTCAATCAACTCCTCTTGAGAGTCACTTCACTTTTCTCCCTAGGTTAAATCCAACTGAAAACTTACTCTGTACCTGCACCTATATATGTAGCTCAATACGACTGGAGAAAAACCACAAACTCTTGACAAGTTACACTTTAAATTTATGACCAGGAACCACATCTGGGCCCCTACTGGCTACAGATGAGCATACCATTTATAACAAGTTCACTCATTCTCTCACTCTCAAACAACTTTTTCACACATTTTCTCTTCTGAAACCCCAAAACCTCATCCTCCTCTCTACTCTCAAGAGATGATTTTATTCCTGCTTCACTGAGAAAATTGAAGCATCAGAAGAGAACTTCCCTAAACTTCATCACACCATCTCATGTACCCACCAATAAGCATCATCTCCCATATGCTCAGCTTCCCTGCCTGTTACCACAGGTGAACTATCTGAACTCTCTACAAATCCAGTCTCTGTACTTGTGGACGGGACCTAGACTCTCTCATCTAATCAAGGACATTGCTCTAGCAGTTTTCCTTTGTCTCTCCCATACTATTGATCCTCTTTCTCTTTGTTGAGTCATTCTCATTAGTCATACAGGCATGTTTATATTTCTACCTTTTAAAAATCAGCCATAAAAACACCTCTCTTATGGAGGTTCCTTAAAAAAGCTAAAAATAGAACTACCATATGACCCAGCAGTCCCACTCCTGGGCGTATACCCAGAGAAAAACACCATTTGAAAAGATACATGTGGGGCTTCCCTGGTGGTGCAATGGTTAAGAATCTGCCTGCCAATGCAGGGGACACAGGTTCGAGCCCTGGCCCAGGAAGATCCCACATGCTGCCGAGCAACTAAGACCATGTGCCACAATTACTGAGCCTCCGCTCTAGAGCTCGTGTGCCACAACTACTGAGCCTGTGTGCCTAGAGCCTGTGCCCCACAACAAGAGAAGCCATTGCAATGAGAAGCCCGCACCCACAATGAAGAGTAGCCCCTGCTCGCTGCAACCAGAGAAAGCCCCGTGCACAGCAACAAAGACCCAAAGCAGCCAAAAATAAAAAAATAAATAAATAAATTAAATTAAAAATTAAAAAAAAAGAAAAGATACATGCACCGCATTGTTCATTGCAGCCATATTTACAGTAGCCAGGACATGGAAGCAACCTAAATGTCCATCAACAGAGGAATGGATAAAGAAGATGCGGTACATATATACAATGGAGTACTACTCGGCCATAAAAAGGAATGAAATAATACCATTTGCAGCAATATGGATGGACATAAAGATTGTCATACTGAGTGAAGTAAGTCAGACACAGAAAGACAAATATCATATGATGTTGCTTTTATATGGAATCTTAAAAAAAGATACAGATTACAAAACAGAAGTAGAGTCATGTATGTAGAAAACAAACTTATGGTCACCAGGGGGTAAGGGGTGGGAGGGATAAATTGGGAGATTGGGACTGACTTATACACACTGCTATATATAAAATAGATAACTAATAAGAACCTGCTGTAGGGCACAGGGAACTCTACTCGATACTCTGTAATGGCCTATATGGGAAAAGAATCTTAAAAAAATAGGAGTGGATATATGTATATGTATACTGATTCACTTTGCTGTACATCTGAAGCTAACACAACATTGTAAATCAACTACATTCCAATAAAAATTTAAACAAAACAAAACACCTCTCTTAACTCCTCATTAGCAACTGCCTCTTTTCCTTCCCATTTGTATCAAGATTCTTAGAAACAATTGTCTATATTTACTGTCCCCAATTACTTTCCTTTTATTCCACTTGAACCTGCTTCAGTCAGGCTTTACCTCCATTACCCCACCAAAATTGCTTTTGTCAGGGTCACCAATATTAATCCCAATGGTCAAACCTCAGACCTTAACCTGTCAGCAGCCTGACTTGTCTCCTTCTCCCTAACACTCTCCAGCGTAACACATTCTCTTAGTTTTCATACTACCTCTCTCATTGTTTCTTCTCAGTTTCTCTTGCTGTTTGCTTCTCTTAACTTATCCTCTTAATTTTGGAGTACCCCAGCAATCAGAGTTTGAACCTCTTCTTCATTTACATCTCGATAACCTCAAGCAGTCCCATGTCTTTAAATAAAATCTATATGTTGATGATTCCCATAATTTATATCTCTCTTGAATTCCAAGCTCATATACTCAAGTGCCTACCCAACATCTCTACTTGGATGTCTGGCATTTACAAAACAAACTGCTTGATTTCCCCTTATTCCCTAAACTTGTTCCATCCACAGCCTGCCCTCCCTCCCTCAGTTGATATCAACTCCCATCTCCTAGTAGATCAGACAAAAATGTTGAAGTTATTCCTGACTTTCCCCATTATTACCTCTTATTTTGTCCCTTTCTATTATACTGCTTGTTCAATCTGTTCCAGCTACACTGGCTTCCTGACTGCTCTTTGAGCATGCAAGTCACATCTCTATCATAGGGCCTTTGCTCTTTGTAGCTCTTCCCACAAATATCCTCTGGCTAACTCACTCCCATCCTTTCAATCTTTGCACAATTCTCACTTTTTTAATAAGGCTTACCCTGACCACTCTGTGTAATACCGCAACTTTCACACACACACACACACACATACACACACACACACACATCCCTTGCTCTAGTTTTTCTTTTTCTCATAGCAATTACTGCCTTAATAAAGTTTATTGTTTGTCTCCCCTGCTGGAATATAAGCTTTGCAAGGCCAGGGATCTTTCTAGTGTGTTCACTGACGTATCCCAAGTGCTTACAACAATACCTGGTACATAGTAGGTGCTCAAATATCGAGTAGCACTCAAATGTTATTGAATGAATGGAAGGTGATTTAAATATTAAATTCTGCTGGTTTGAAGTAGGAATCTAAATCTGTTTGCACCCTGCTAATCTCAAAAAAACGGGGTCATGAACTGGGCCAGGTCAGAGATTATAGATGGAGTCTACCTCGAAGCACCTGGATAGGGGAGTCTTGTCAAAGCAGAGAGGTAGGTGTAGAGAAAAGGAAAAAAAGCCAGCAGCTTCTCTCAACCTTGGAGCAGTGTAAGGCTCAACTGAAGGTCCTTTGTCAGTGCTGGTTGGAGTTTGGAGTGTTCTACGCAATCTGGATGTGAAGAAAGTAAGAAAGGTCAAAGGTTTATTCATGGACATGACTAAAAAAGGCTTTTAATGATGAAATTAAAAGCCTTAAATTAAATTTGAAAAACAAAATCATTGAAATGATGAAATAAGCATCTCAGAATATATTTGTAGAAGATATTAATAAGTCTAGAAACTATAGATGTGTGTGTGTATGTAGAGTGTTGTTGTTGCTCCCTACCTTTTCCTGAATGTAGTTTTTATAACCCAGAAGGAATGAAACAATATGCAAGCCCCAGACCAAAAATGGGTTCCAAAGTTTCTCTGTTCAGGCTTGTCTGCCCAACCACTATGAAGTTTCACTACCTGAAGAAATGCTGTATTAGCATCTGCCAACATTAATCTCTCCTTGTATGGCTTAATTGTCTTTCAAAGTGTAATCTCTGGACTACCTGAATGAGAATAGTTGGGTGTCTTTTAAAAATGTAAATTTCTGAGTCCTCCCAAGATGTATTAAGCCATGTGTATGGTCAGGAATCTGCATACTCACTAAGCTCCCTAGAGAATTCTGATGCATACTAAAGTTTGAAAACCACTACCATAGGTGAAGGGACTTACTTTGCCCTAGTTTAATTTGTCTATACTATTTCACCTTTTATTCTGTGTCTCATCCTTTAAATTTCACTCTTTAGAAACATAAAAAGAAGATTTTTTTCTGAAAATAATATATATTCAGGACTGATTAAGAAGTCATGGATGGAATTTACTTGGTTCAACAATTTCTGTGACCCATTTTATTCTACTTCACTTACTTTTAGGTATGGGATAAGAATCACCAATCCATATCCTAACCAGGCATATAAATTGCCCTTTTCTCCTTGTTAAGCCTTTGCTGAACTTTTAACCTGCCTGCTTCCAACTCCAGACCAATAATTCCTTCAAATTTAAGGATTGCCTCTGGAGATAATGGACAGTTTCACACCAATATAGGAACAAAACAGAACTTAAAGCTAAAATATGACTCAATATCAATTAACTCAAGACCAAATCATGTTAGGCAGACTATTATCTATAACATCATCCATTATTTAATGGAACAATGCATTAATGAACTGCAGTCCTTGGCTATGCTTCCCTCTGCCGAGCAACAAACACAGAAGGCTACAAATAAAATAGTTTATTTGGGATCTTAAGAATTGCAATTTGGGAGATACAGATTTGGATAAAACCTAAAGCATATTCTAGGGAAAAGTAAGAGTGAGGGGCTTATAAAGGTAAAAGCCATGAGGCTGTACTCTGACACAGAAAGGAAATATTTCTATTTAAGGGATAAGCTATTATGAGTTATTTAGGGTAAGGATCTGATAAGTATCTTGAGTTTTTGGAACATTGTTTTGGATGCCTATGTTAAGACAATAAGTGTTCAAAATCAGGTTCCACCCAGGCTGAGATATGCATAAGTCACATGTCCTCAGTGGCCTCCTAGCCACATATTAGAGAGTCTCTTAGCAATACTGACTCCATTTTTATTTTCCTTTCACATTTCCCCCTTTTGATTAAGATCTTTCTTTAGAAAGCATTGATGATCAACCATTTGGTTATTTGGCATCAGCATCTACTTCCCAGCACTGAGAAGTCTCATTCCCAGAGAGTCATATACCATGGAGGAGAGAAAAAGGTGGTTGTGTGAGAGATATACTGTTAGAGACTTTGTGGCCACATTTGAACAACAAGGAGCCATCTAGGAAGTGAGTCTTAGCATTCAAAATAGGAGAAGTTCATGATTCTTCATTAGGAGGAATCTTATAGGAATGGTTAATCATCTCCAGACATTGAGCTATCATTATTCCTGTGGAAGGCGTCATAGTACAACAAAAAGAAATACAAAGTATCAACATTTTAAAAACAACAAAGAGTGAACAAGTTAGAATTATGATCAGTATAATTAGTTGCAATCCAGATCTCTATAAGGCACCAAGTCCAGAGAGGAGTCAACTGAAAAAGATCTTTAAATGTCAGGTTCAAAGCATCTTTTGCAGTTTGAAATGTCTCTGATGATGTCATCGGGTGTTTAGGTAAACTCTCTGAATTTCTCATACAGCAACAGTCATGAGGATTGTCTATATATGAGCAGTTACAGTGATTTCTCTGAGATTTTTTATCAAGTTGTCCAATTTTAGCTTGCATGGCCTCAGGAAAAGGGCAATTTTAGTTCTCAATGATTCCAAGGAGAAAAACTGGAAACATTAGTATGGAGAGTCATAGCCACATATTGGAGGAAACTAGAAGGATTTAGGACCTGGTTCAGTTTACAGGTAAATACCAAAACCTCAAAGACAATTAACAGCACTAAAATCTAACACCCACAAATGTATATTACTGAAACATAAGTTTTCTCTCAAAACTAACCCTAATTTCTACCAAAAATAGTCAAATTAAGACTTATTTGCTTCCAAAATAAGTTTGCTTTCAATAAACTTGGCCTGATTATTTACATAAGTGTAATAAGAACAGCGATTGATCATACAGGCTCTTTTAAATCTGCTTTGTTGGAACTTTTCTTAAAGAATCTTAGTTTGAATTTTTAATAGTCTCTTAAGGCCAGGAAAGCCAGTCCAAGTACTTTCCATCAGACTTTGTCTGCAATACCTATACATTTGGGTGAATTACTCTCTTCTTGAGGTACTCCAAATATCTTGAGGTTCCTGTACCTGCCAGGAAGTGACCATCCTTATTCACCTGGTTAGGATGCTGGGAATCTTGCAAACAAGGTACCAGGCTGCTTTTCCAAGGGGCTTTATTGGCTCCATAAAGTCAGTCTTAGTTCCTTCAAGCTGCATGATCATATCTGAGTCTATGTGTACTCAAAGTCAAAGCCTTGGTAATATAGCCAATGTTTCTAATCATGTCCTGTTATAAGGAAAATGGATTCCTATTGAACTTATGCAAATAACTATATTGCCATGAAAATAAGAATACTTACTAAGAGTTTCTGAATTCTGGAGGGATCGGGTAGGGAGAAAGAGATAAATGTTTCATGTTCATTTACAAAGGTATACTTTATCAAATTGCTGCAAATCATAGATAGTTTGAGAGAAAAAGTTTCCTTAAATCTGGAAAAGCAAAACATAAAAGAACCAGCAATGTTTAAAACAAAGTCATTATAATTATAATTAGTTCTTGACCTTGACCTTTTGTTAGCAGTTTTATGAAGCCGTTAGTTTTTCCATTAGGCATCTATAATTTTTTACCCATTTCAGTGGTATGATCCAAAAGTTATCAGAAACCTGTATTTGTCAAAAAAATCCTTTCTATGAATTTTCTTGAAGATAAGCATTTTTGCAAAAACATCAGAGTAAAATAATAACTGCCTACAAATGCTAGAAGACCTAAAATGGCATGGTTAAATATTTGGTTACAATGCAATTAACAAGAAAATTTGATTATTTCTATGACATACAACATTTAAAAATAATAACTAGAATTATGACTGATATACCAGGACATATCAGATTTTCAGGAATTTCACATAGTTTCTGGAACACTTATAACATATACCTTTACAGACACAACATAAAGAAGGCTTAGTATTATTTCTTATTTGACAATGCTTCCCATGTAATTTAGCATATCATATAAGCCTAATTAGCTTAAAATCTCCCTTTCCATAAAGAGAGAGCAATCTTTGAGATATTTCAAGAGCCCTCTGAAACATCTCATATCTCAAAGTTAGTTCTAAGTCAAAAAGACTTCACTTAGAATTTGATTTGGGGACGTGTGTCAAAAATATTAAAAGTTTTTTAAACACTTGGTCAAATAGGATCATAGATCACTGTGAAACAATGCTTAGTAATCCGTTTAACCAAAATAACAATTAAAGACCTCATAGGCAAATACGGAAAGTTCAAAATACAGTTCTGAGGAAATCTTAGCTCTTTTAATATCCAGAGGACAAGGTTTACTTAAGTATTCAAAGACTTGATAAAGAACATAGAACATAAGAGATTAACTTGACAAGACATAAAACTTCTGTTGTTTCTTTTTTTTTTTTAAGGTGGATTACTTGAAGGCAAAAAAACAAAACAAAACAAAAGACAAAACAAACAAACAAAACCTTTCATAATCTTTTATTATCAAAAGCAGGCCAATAGAAAAAAAACAGAGAAAAACCAAATTTAAATTTTGTACCAGCTTACTTTTGATTTTAAAACTCATTTGCTTAATTAAATTTATTCCAATTTTAGCAAGTTGTGACCACACATAAAATTCCTTTCTAAAGATTCCTTTTTTTTTTTTTTTTAACAAACCTTTTACAACTTCTAAGGCCATTTTATTTGTCCCTTGTTTTCTTTCCCATTTAGAAATTACCAGCTTTGGGACAAATTCACTTTCTTTTCCCTTAACAAAATGCATTTCCATTCCTTATACTTTTAAAAAAATTTCCTTGCATGGAAGGTTTTTCTTATTAATTCTAGTAGTTTTAATTACATATATTAATTTGGATTCTTAATTCTTTGAAATCTTAATTTTTTAGTGAAAATAAAGGACTAAACAATTGTGAACTGTATTAACATGTTGGGGCTTGGCGAATTTATAAATGCACTTTATAATTTTTAGAACCATATGCTACTTCATAATACAATCTTTCAATAACACACAAGGTATACATATTAACTAATAGACCCCAGGCACATTCAGTCTTTCTGTAATAAGAGGTCAAAAGTAGGTAACCTCAGACTTGTTTAGCAATTAATATTTCAGTATTTTATCTTATTTGGAAATGACCTAGACATTCAAAGAATTCCCATCATTTAACTTAACTTAACAAAACTCTGAAGTTTCAAGTTACCAAAAAGATTTGGGGAAACTATTTTTAAGTAGACATATGATAAAACATAATTATTGTTAAAGAGTTCACCTAAAACTCTTATCCCATTTACATTTAATTTGCCTATGATAATTCATCATACCAAGTTATTTTTCTTGAAGACAAATTTTATTACAGATAATGTAAACTTATTTGACTTTTAGTAAACCTAGGTACAATAAAAGTATTATACTTAATGTTGATAATTCTGAAGACATATTTGTATTAATTAAACCAACAGACTTAAACTGGCTTTAACACCAAATATTTTCCCAGATGACATGAATCTGAAATTCATTTGGGTTAGTTTCTATTACATTTCTGAGAGTTTTATATAGGCACTTGCTTTTTTAAGCCAATTAAATAAAGCTCTTTCACAAATTAATTTTGGCAATACCATCCAGAGGTTAAAAATACCATATCTATAATGTACATACATAGACATACATGCATACAGGTAGACATAAAGATCTCATAGTTTTCATTTTAAAACTTTTGTCATGAATCAGGTATAATATAAAACTCATCAGCTTATAATAACAATTGGAATAAATTAAGTCTACTCACTCAGGTAGCTAAAGTCTTTTACTATTTGTGGAGAAGACTTTTAAGATTTGTATTGGCCCTTGACAAGAAATTTAAGGAAGCTGTTTGGGCAAGAGAGTCCTTTTAGCATTTTGTGTTTAAAAAGGCTTCTTTTCCTCCCTTTTTTCTTTTTTTTTTTTTTCAGTCTTAGGAATTGAAGATTGTCTAGATAAGAGTTCCCAGAGAGGTTACAATAGTTTTGAAATAAATAATGGAGGTCTGGGGATCGATGAAAAGGAATGGGTGGAATTTGAACTGCCTGTAGGGCTGTATTTCCAGTTTTGCAAAGATTTGTGAGATATAACTTCAATGCCATCATAGGCTAATCCACCCATCCAACTACGTCACACATGGTTTTAGAAGAGGCTGTCATTACAGGGGGTGGGAGGTGGAGGCAGCATGGCTAGCCTTCTGCAGGAACTCAATCTCCATTTTTTTTTTTTTTTTTTTTTTGTGGTACGCGGGCCTCTCACTGTTGTGGCCTCTCCCGTTGCAGAGCACAGGCTCCGGACACGCAGGCTCTGTGGTCATGGCTCACGGGCCCAGCCGCTCCGCGGCATGTGGGATCTTCCCGGACCGGGGCACGAACCCGCGTGCCCTGCATCGGCAGGCGGACTCTCAACCACTGCGCCACCAGGGAAGCCCTCAATCTCCATTTTATAAAAAGGAGGTTCAGAGAAAGATGGAGGAGGAGGAGAGGGGGCTGGAGAGAGAGAGAGCTCTCAGAAGCCTCAGAGGATTTTTCCAGTTTGGAAATCCTTTGAGATAATTTGTAAGTTAGTTTCTCTAAGGAAGCAATAGTGGATTAATTATTATGTTTGGAGGCCTCAAAATACCAACTGACATATACTTCCCATTCTTGTTTTCTTGCAACCTTTTGCTAATTGACTACACAAATAGACTAATTTTGGAATTGCAGAGGAGCCCCAAGTCGCCAATTTAACTGTAAATCATTCCAGGTAATCATAGTCCAGCAAGACAAATATTTGCAGGAGGAGGGCCCATAGTTCTTGTACATAAAACCATCAGAAGTACCAGGAGGATGCTGCTCTGTAACCTTACCCTTAAAGAGTAAACCTCCTATTATTCTAAGAGTAATTACTCACCAGAACAGAAGCTTGCCATAGAGGCACTCCAATAAACTAGAAACTCTACCGAGACAGGAGTTTTGGGTACAGCAGGACTCACCACCATGACCTGGGACCACTAGGGGGACAATAGCGTATGATGGACTCTTGTAGGCACCTTACTTGAATCTATGATGGTGCTGGCGGGTGTAGGTCACTCTGTATCCCATTTGTCTGACACTATTTAATGTTGACCAAGAAACATAAAGTCTGCAAATAAGAAAAGGGTTTATTTGGGTCTTAACTGCAATTTGGGAGACACTGATTCAGGTAAAACTGAAAGAGTATTCTGAAGAGAAAGAGTCAGGGGCTTATAAAGAAAAAAGCCATGGAGGCGGTTTTTTGTCACAAAAAAGGAAATATTTGTCCTTAACGGATAGACTGCCATGAGTTATTTTAGAATAAGGGTCTGATAAGTATCTTGAGTTTCTGGAACATTGGGTAGATGTTCTGGATGCCTGCATTAAGACAATAATTCGTCAAAATGTCAAATTCCATTTGTACTGAGATGTGCGTAAGTCACACTTCCTCAATGGCCTGCAGGCTCCACTTTAGAGGGCTCTCTTAGCAATACTGACTCCATTCTGATTTTCTGTTCACACTTTGCAAGCCACTGACTAAGCAGTAAACAGGTATAACGTCATATCATGAGGAAGTTCCTCCAAAAGTTATAACTAAATTGGATTTTAACAAATAATTAGATAATCTTAATATTTTCCAGAATATGTCTTAAAGAGAAGTTCAATAGAGGACATTTAGGTAATAGAATTCCTATCATTCCACCTTCTCTCTAAAATAAAGTGATTCAGCTTTCAAGAAAGGGGTCTTCGAAGGAAGCTCTTTTTGCCCAGTTCATCTCTCTTATCATTGAAGCTAAAGAGAATTCAGCAGACACTGAGATAATTCTAAACAGACCCTTTTTTGGTACTGGATTATCTCTCTTTCTAAACAATATCCCAGCTACCTCTGACAATTAAGCAGAATTCCAAAACCCTTCTGGAGAACAGGAAAATTTCAACGCACCCTGTGTCTTCAGAACTCATTTGCTTTTAGAAGGAAGAGCTCTCTTTAACATCATTTTAGAAAGGCATGCTGAAATGTTGGTCATTTTGGAATTTCTATTTATTCTGTATTCGATTTTTAGTTTTGAGTTCTCAAAATAGTATTGTAAAAATGGCTACTTGTCCAGTTTTCCTGACTTTGGGTGGGGGAGTGACTCCATTGGAAATTTATTAAATCTAGACTAGAACCTCACAACACCATTTACTACAGAGAGGAATTTGGTAAGGAGGGTCCATCTTATACATCAAGTGGGTGAAGGGAAGCATTTACTGACAAAGGACGCTGTCCTCTTAAGGAAGTTTCACCTGCACACCAGTGCTACAGCACCGCCTGTAAGCAAAACCTTAGATCAAACCTCCACATAAAAGAAGAAGATGGGAAATATGTCTTCCACCCTGTCCAAAGAGGCATCCAGCATGCCCTGCCTTTTAGGGAACTGCCTTGGCCTCCCTTTTGGAGAGTGGTCCTTAGGTGGTTGGGATAGAGGCAAAGTTCCTTTCCTGTGGTGGAGAATTGGCCTGAGCAAAACTGCTCATTAGTGCCGCCCACCACCAGGTGAGGCATCAAGAAAAGGATGTCTCTTGGAGAGACTTTGGTGCCCTAAGCAGAGCAAAGATGCCCTTACAAGCACTGATGCCATGTCTGATTGGGAGCAAAGTTAGACTACGGTGTGTGTGTGTGTGTGTGTGTGTGTGTGTGTGTGTGTACACACACATAATGCCCGGTCCTCTCTTCCAGGATTCTCCCACATGACCCAAGGACAAATGGCTTGTCTAGGAGAAAGTATAATCTTTCTCAGTCTCAGTTTTCTTGACCATAAAATGGGAATAATAATAGCCACCCCATAGAGTGGTTGTGGAGGAATAAATGGGACACCACATTATAAATCGCTTAGCACAGTAAGCCTGGAATACAGGTTATCAATTATCATGATGATGATCTTACCTGTGGGCCCATATCCCGTGTTTCCTCTGAGTTGACAAGAGAAACGGACAAGAAAACTCTACTCAGCAAGTACAGAATCACTGCTCATACCAGGTTTGAGTGTAAAAGCCAAAAGAATGTTGTAGTTAAAGAGAGTCCAAATGTAACCATAGCTCTTCTGAATTCCCAAAGAGGATACTAAAGGTGGAGCTGTCACAGAGAGTTTGTGACTAGACCATTGTGTAAAAGCCAAACAAACTGTGTGCTTTAGAAAGGAGTTCTTTTCACAAGAGCAACTGGCAGAGACTGATACAGTCAAGAGGCGAAGCAGGGTAGATTCTCACCAGGAAAGTGTGCTGGCAGCAGAGACTCCTGGCAGAGGGCATGGAGCATTATGCTAGGATGTCAGATGTGTGGGCTGCTGGGCCACATAAGTAGGGCCAGCAGGGCAAAAGCTCACCAGGAAAAATTAATGGCAGTGGAAGTATAAGAACACCAGTTCCCGGGCTTCCCTGGTGGCGCAGTGGTTGAGAATCTGCCTGCTAATGCAGGGGACACGGGTTCGAGCCCTGGTCTGGGAGGATCCCACATGGCGCGGAGCAACCGGGCCCGTGAGCCACAACTACTGAGCCTGCGCATCTGGAGCCCGTGCTCCGCAACAAGAGAGGCCGCCATAGTGAGAGGCCCGCGCACCGCGATGAAGAGTGGCCCCCGCTTGCCACAACTAGAGAAAGCCCTTACACAGAAACGAAGACGCAACACAGCAAAAATTAATTAATTAATTAATAAGCTCCAACATCTTAAAAAAAAAAAAAAAAAAGAACACCAGTTCCCAAGAAGCATGAAAGATCATGTGTGCTGTGGGACAGCTGGTTCCTTCAGTGTCTGAGATCATCATCAGATTCAATCTTTTTCTGTAATAATATATCAGGGTGAGATAATATGGAAAGTATTAGATGCTGCGCAAATGGCCCCTTATATATAACTAGAAGTTAGGCGTATGGTAATTAGTTTGCTGTAACTAAAACTGTGAGCCACATCAGCATCACGTCAATCTTGTACCTCATGGCATTAGATGCCTGAGCTATTTTATTTTATTAACTGTCTTTGGCAGCTACCCAATAATACCTAGAATGAAGCAGTCCCTTGCCCCCCACCCAGCCTCTGCCCTGCTCCCATGTAGCCTATTAAGCTTGTTGAGCAATAAGGGCAGGAACAGGGAAAACTTCCTCACCTTCAGTCAAACTTTCCTTAATTGGGCGATCTATTTGCGTATTTCCAGTCCTGACAAAAGAGAAATGCCGTTTTGGCTTTTCCGGAGCATGCCCTAAGACTGCAACTCATTTATCTGAGTTCTTGCTTCTTAGTTACACAAACGTAACAGCAAAGAAACAGGCTCAGCTAGGTGTACGTGTACTCTTCTTCATACTTCATCTTTCTTGCCTTTTCAGCAAACAGAGGTTTAAAATCTTCAGTTTAAATAAGAAAACACTCGATGCTGAAATGTTTACCCTTTTATTCACCTCAAGGTCATTCAGACTTATGATTGAAACAATAGCCAAAAATAGCTTTATGAGTGATTATACCTGCACAAGGACAACAAAGAATAGTATTTAGTCATAAAAAGAATGAAATAATTAATGCCATTTGCAGCAACATGGATGGACCTAGAGATTATCGTGTTAAGTGAAGTAAGTCATACACAGAAAGACAACTATCATATGATATCACTTATATGTGGAATCTAAAAAGAGATACAAATGAACTTATTTACAAAACAGAAAAAAACTCACAGACATAGAAAACAAATTTATGGTTACCCAAGGGGAAGGGGGAGGGTGGGATAAATTAGGAGCTTGGGATTAACAGATGCACACAACTAAATATAAAATAGTTAGACAACAAGGGTTTACTGTATAGCACAGGGAACTATATTCACTATCTTGTGATAACATATAATGGAAAAGAATCTGAAATATATGTGTCTGTGTGTGTGTGTGTGTGTGTGTAACTGAATCACTTTCCTGTACACCTGAAAGTAACATAACATTGTAAATCAACTATACTTCAATAAAAAATGTAAAAGTTAAAAAATAAAAAGAATTCAAGTAAGACATTATTGGTGAAGTGATCTGAATAATTAGTTACACAAGTATGTTTACAATGGAGAGCTTTTTTCACCTTTTGTTCCCACATGGTAGGTGCTCTTTAAAGATTTGAAGTAGATTTGCAGGACTAGGGGCAGTTGGTTCCCAAACATCTATGTATATGTTGACCCAGGATCTAATTTTCATTGGTCAGGGGAAAAAATGAGAAAATTAAGGATATTATAGTGAGTTTTTCATATATTTGAAATTATTCCATTTAAAGGACTGACCTTTGTTCTAAGATTTTTGGTCTTCTTTGTATTTTCATACTTCTTTTATTTGTAATTGTACTTGTTCATGAAATTCACATTCTGGGAACCACTGCTGGAATGTCCAACACTATGAGAAACTGCCTCTGAGAACTGGCTGAGCTCACTATATTCATATTGTACAGGCTACAGAAAAGCTGCCAGCTTTGGGTCAATAACAATCTAGCTGATCTAGCTGAAAATAGTCCCAGATGGTGTCTAGTCTCTCCTGGTCTATTATATCTACTCCATCCCCAAATCTGGACCATCACTAGGTGCCTCCATTTTAAAGTATGGGAAACCTTAGCCCAAACTCATCCTTTATTTGAACCTAAGAAGAGTGAGTGAGTGCTGGGTAAACCATGCTGAATCCTGTATGACAGAATAATCTCTGAAGAATAAAAATGGAGGGAAACACACATTCTCTCCTCTCTAAAAAACAACAATGATCACCCACAGAAGAAATGCATAGGCAGGTGGCACCATTTTGATTCGGCTAGACAATTTCGCACTCGTGAAGAAAACATTTTGGCAAAAAATAATTTTAATCAAGAAGTAAAATACAATACGCCAATAAAGATGTAAAAAAAAATAAAAATAATAAAAATAAAACTCAGAAGCCATGAAAAAAAAAGAAGTAAAATACAGACTTCCAATCTTAGCTGACGCCACCTATTATAACCTACATGAAAGTGCTCTGGAAGGAAACCTCTCTATCCATTGCATTGTAGTATTTGCGATACTCATTGGACCTCTTAACACTAAGCCTCAACGTGAGCACCTGTAACTGCAGCACATCTTGGGCGGAACTGGCTGGGAAAATGTATTCCCTAGAGAAAGGAAGAGCATGAGAATCCTCGGAGGAGAAAGACCCTGTTGGGGACTCTGACTGGAACTCTAGCCCACATGGATTTCTGATCCTTTGAAGTGTTTATGTTTCTACCCATTTTGTATCATTGAGGAAAAAAACCCAAAAACCTCTCTCTTTATAGAAGATATTTTCAGATTGAAACTTTAGATAACTCCAAGTTCTTTTACACTGAGGACAAGATACATATAAAACTGTCACTTTGATGAAGTCCTAGGAAAAAGTTAATGTAATTTTATAATCTTATCTGAGTATCAACAGCCATCCCTTATGCCCTCTCTTCCATAACCAGTTATGAGCTCTAGTTACATGGTAATCTTCTCAGTGGTTCTTTTCACTAGGTTTTATACCATAAGGGAAGCAGTGCTTCTGAATTTGACACACAGAAAATCTTGGTGTTAGGAATTCTAAGGAATTGAAAGCAGTGATTATAAAACAGAAGTCTGGGGCAAGAGCTTGTGTCAGTCTCCTCTTCCTCTACCTTATGTTCTCTTATATCCTACTACCCTCCTGCGTACACACCTAAGGTCTGAGGAGGCATTATTTAATGTGATGAATAGTGGATTTTGAGTAACTCTTTGATGCTCACAAAGTATGTTCACTTTCCTGATATATTTTATCATCACAGAACATATGCTGCAGATATTCTTACTATCCTTAACTTATTGATGAAGAAACTGAGGTTCAAAAATGGATCACAACACCAAGAAATGTGGCAGAACTGGAAGTCAAATATCAGTTTTCTTAACTTCATATCCTGTGTTTTAAGTAGCACTTGAGGCTAAAGAAGTAACTGTACAGAGTCAGAGGAAAGGATCTCAACATTTTGGTTAAACACTCTTTCTTTTTTTTCCTCGAGATTTGTAATTCCCCAAGTTCCTAAAACATGGTTAAAAACAAAAAAACTGAAAACAAAGAATACAACCTGAGAATAGCAGAGGCCTCCCATCCAATTCTCCCCTTCTCTAGGGAGATTACAGCGAAAAGCAGGAAGGAGACAGTGGACAAGCCAGTAAGACTCTGAAAGATACGGGGAGATATAGAAAAACAGTGGTATTAACCCACAAGCTAAATCAGTGAAGCTGTGCCTTGGGCCTGGAGAAGCAGGCCAAGACACCAAGAAGAGTGCCCTCTAAGGGTTAGAGAAGCTACATGAGGAAAAAACCCAACGACCAGTACCAGCCTGCATCCCTGAACATCTTGCCACTCCCACATAGACAGTGTTTGAACAGAACAGACAAACTTACTGATTCTCAAAAGATGAAACAACTAAGACTCTGCAAACATTTGGGGAAAACTAACACCTTGAAACAAAGACCAAATTCAACAAATAAAATATCTTGAACAGAGTTAAAAGATCTTACAAGTTTTTAGAATATGCATAAAAATATCTCTGGAAAGATGTAAGCTATTATAACTAAAGCATTAACTGAATATTGTAGAAATTAAAAATTTGATCATCAAAATTAGAAGGTCAACTTGGGAGCTAAATAGTAGAATAGACACATATGAACAGCATTTTGAAATACCAAGCTGACGAATTCTCTCAAAACATAGTGGGAGGGACTTCCCTGGTGGCACAGTGGTTAAGAATCTGCCTGCCAGTGCAGGGGACACAGGTTTAATCCCTGGTCCGGGAAGATCCCACATGCCACAGAGCAACCAAGCCCGTGCGCCACAACTACTGAGCCTGTGCCCTAGGGCCCGTGTGCTGCAACTACTGAAGCCCATGCGCCTAGAGCTTGTGCTCCACAACAAGAGAAGCCACCACAATGAGAAGCCCACGCACCACAACGAAGAGTAGCCCCTGCTCACCACAACTAGAGAAAGCCCACACAGAGCAACGAAGACCCAACACAGCCAAAACAAACAAAGAAAACCCCAAAAACAAAACAAAACCCCAAAAAGAAAACAAAACAAAACAAAACAAACAAAAGAACAAAGAAAAACAGTGTGAAAAGACAAAGAGAATATGAAAGCAAAATTAAGAAACAAGAAGGACTGACTCAATGATTCCCAGAGCCATTTGATAGGGGTTCTGGAAAGAGAGAACAGAGAGAATGTAAAAGAGGAGATAAATGAGGAATTAGCAAAACAAAGTTTCTCAGAGAAAGAAGATATTCATGTTGGTATCCACCAGGTTCCAAGTAGGACAAATGAAAAACAGAATTTACATCTAGGTGCATCCTTCTGAAATTTCAGAATGAAAAGAATAAAGAGGGAAATCTAAAGGCTTCTAGAGCGTAAAACACAGATGATCTACAGAAGAACAATGATCATACAGTGATCAACAGTGATCATCACACCTCATCAATCATACTGAAATCAAGAAGAAATTGGAACAACATCTTCAAAGTTCTGAGGAAAATGTTTGACCCTTAAATTTTAACCTAGCCAAACTATAACTCAAGTGTGAAAGCAAAGACATTTTTGTAAATGTAAGGACTTCAAAAATTTATCAAGCATGAATCATCTTGGGAAAAAATTAGTGAAGAATATACTTTCAAATAATGAAAAATAAACCCCAAAAGAAGACACAGGTCAGAATGGCCATCATTAAAAAGTCTACAAATAACAAATGCTGGATGCTGGAGAGGGTGTGGAGAAAAAGGAACTTTCCAACGCTGTCGGTGGGAATGTAAATTGGTGCAGCTGCCGAGGAAATCAGTATGGAGGTTCCTTAAAAAACTAAAAATAGAGTTACCATATGATCCTGCAATCCCACTCCTGAGCATATAGCTGGAGAAAGCTCTAATTTGAAAAGATACATGCACCCCAATGTTCAGAGCAGCACTATTTACAATAGCCAAAACATGGAAGCAATCTAAATGTCCATCGACAGATGAATGGATAAAGGAGTGGTATATCTATACAACGGACTATTACTCAACATAAAAAGAATGAAATAATGCCATTTGTAGCAACATGGACGGACCTAGAGATTTTCATACTAAGTGAAGTAAGTCAAAGACAAATATCATATGATATCATTTATATGTGGAATCTAAAAAATGATGCAAATGAACTTATTTACAAAACAGAAATGGACTCACAGATACAGAAAACAAACTTATGGTTACCGAAGTGGATAGCAGGGGCAGGGGGTGGAGAGATGAATTAGGAGTTTGGGATTAACACATACACACTACTACATATAAAATAGACAAACAACAAGTTTCTCTTTTATCACTTGTACTTTTGATATTGTGTCTAAGAAATCATCACTTAACCCAAAGTCATGAAGATTTACTCCTGTTTCCTTCTAAAAGTTATATAATTTTGGCTTTTACATTTAGACCTATGATCCACTAGGGTTTATATTCTAAGTGTTGTCACACAAACAGCTTGGGAGTCGAGGAGGGTGCCAGTTAGGTCTTGGTAGGGTAGGGTCATGTGATGCCATTCAGTCGTGGCACATTTGCTTTCTTCCAGCTCTGGTTGGAAAAGATTTGGAAGCTGTGAAAGAAAGTTATGTGGTGACCCATGGACTAAACCTTATTGTAGTGACTCTTTAATACAGAGTCTCACTACAAAAGTCATAATACCTTGGGATTTGGGGGACAAGCTCAGTTATAATTCGATATCCCAAGTTTTATTGATTCTTTGCTACAGACCAGTCAGTTTTCTAACTGATTAAAATTTCTTCTGTAATGTATTGATCTTCAAAGAGAATTAGTTTTCCTTCTGTGTACACATGGAGTGAACAAGTCATTCTGTACTCCAAAACAAACCTTTCCTTGGCCTCTGAGATGTAAGTATGGCGTTTATTCTCTTCTTTCCCTCTAGAACTCTGTTGCTAACCAGGAGCCTGTTCCTTTGTAGGTTTTTTACTGCCAGATTCTTGGCCTTGATGTTCAGTTCCTTGATGACCATTGTCAGAAAGGTCACATTGTCAGAATTCTGCCTTATTTTTGACGTATCTCAGATGATGAATTTTTTTCTCTGAACTCTTGAAATCTGTTTTTCTCAAGCCTCATGTGTATTTTATCTATGCCCCACAATCACTTTTTTGATAATTGGAACTTTGAGATGATGTAACTCCTTTCTCACAAGGTTCCTGCTATATCACTTTAACAAATAGGTTCCTTTTTCGCTGGTCAAAATTCAAGCCAGGATAGCCTTCGGAGCCTCCCAAGAGACAAAATTGGTGAGCAAAGGAAGTAAAAAGTACATCCTGGTGGCGCAGTGGTTAGGAATCTGCCTGCCAACGCAGGGGCCATGGGTTCAATCCCTGGTCCGGGAAGATCCCACATGCCGTGGAGCAACTAAGCCCGTGCACCACAACTACTGAGTCTGTGCTCTAGAGCCCGCAAGCCACAACTACTGAGTCCATGTGCCACAGCTACTGAAGTACGCACGCCTAGAGCCGGTGCCCCACAAGAGAAGCCACTGCAATGAGAAGCCCACACACCACAACAAAGAGTAACCCCCGCTCGCCACAACTAGAGAAGGCCCGCACACAGCAATGAAGACCCAATGAAGCCAAAAATTAGTTAATTGATTAACTAATTATTTTAGAAAAAAAAGTACATCCTATTCTCTTCAATTCCATAATATCATGCCTTCATTTTGGTTTTGTAATCCACATTAAGAAAGCACTATCTATTCCTTCCATCTAGCTGGTAATTCCTTGGTCTTCTGCCACAATAATTCTACTCCTGTTTCTTTTGATTTGACACTCACCAAATGGTTTTCATTGTGCTCTACCCTAAAATTCAGTGTTATTCAACAAATATTTACTGAGAACCTACTGGATGCAAAATACTTCCTGGAAAAAAAAAAACTCCATATAGATACATTACTTTTTTTTTTTTGCCAGGTAATAATTTTCCTTTATTGGTTAATGATTGTTTTATTATCCTATAATAGCTCAAATAGCTCAAAAGTAAAACAGGTATATCTTGGTTTATATCATTTTATCAGCTTAATTATTTCATGAGTATAACAGTACATAGCAATTGCAAATAAATACTTAGTCTATATTCATTTTTTCATAAAAGCATATTGCCACAGTCTACAAAAGGGACTTAGTTGTAGTTGCTTGATCTGCAATCTAATTTGTACAAGTATATGAAAAAGAAAATCAGGGCTTCCCTGTTGGCGCAGTGGTTGAGAGTCCGCCTACCGATGCAGGGGACACGGGTTTGTGCCCCAGTCTGGGAAGATCCCACATGCCGCGGAGCGGCTGGGCCCATGGGCCATGGCCGCTGAGCCTGCGCGTCCGGAGCCTGTGCTCCGCAATAAGAGAGGCCACAACAGTGAGAGGCCCGCGTACCGCAAAAAAAAAAAAAAAAAAGAAAAGAAAAGAAAAGAAAATCAGATAATCCAAAATTTAACTTATTTTCAGAAAGTCATAAGATATTGGTTATGAACTTGCGTAGTTACTTGTAGTAATTGATTTGGAAGAATTATGACAGTGCTGTGTAAGCAGAAGATGCATTACTCCTTCACAATATTATTAATGGTAAAATCATCTTGAACAGTAAATCTATCCATGGGCCTGCTATCCTATTGACTGTACTTCCAATTCTAAAACTTAGATATATTACTTCCCAACATACCTTTAATTTTTACCATTTTAACTAGGTCCTTCCCTTTTGAACAAGGTATGTCACAATCTGCTCAAAGAAGAGAATCAAATATACTTTATTCTTTTCTTGCTAATCAGTTTTGTCTCTTATGAAGCTCATAAATTCTGACCAAAAAGGGATAGAATATATATCATGAATATGGGCACAATTCAAGAGCAACAGCTTTAAAAAAAAAAAAAAAAAATTAGGTACAAAATTATATTAAAACTTTATGGATTGTCTACAATCAAGGCTCCCTCTAAGTGTATAAACATATAATACATGTAATATATTATATGTATGTTTATAATATAAATATATATTTAATATATAATATAAATAATACATATTTTTACAGCATCATTTCTGTGACACTTCTGCTAAAAATGCATTACCTGAATGTAACCATGAGGAAACATCAGACAAAGCCAAACTGAGAAATACTCAACAAAATAATTGGCCCATAACCTTCAAAAGTTTCACAGTCATGAGAGTCAAGGAAAGACTGAGGAATACTGTTCTGGATTGAAGTCCACAACTAAATGTAACACACACAATCTTGAACTGGATCCTATAACTATAAAGAATGTTATGGTAACAATAGGTAAACTTAGTTCTAATTCTTAGAAACAAAAGTTTCTGCGAATTAGGTGAAAGTAATGTACCAGTGTTAATTTCTTGATTTTGATGGATATATTGTAGTTCTGTAGGAGAATATCCATGTTTGTAGGAATTATACTCTAAAGTATTTGTGAGTAATGGTGCATAATGTTGGCAATTTAAGCCAAATTGCGGGGCAGGGGGGAGGTGGACTTATGTGTATTATTATTATGCAATATATTTCTGATCCTAGCCTATGGGCATGGTGACAGCAGAAAATCACTATTTAGCAGTGTGGCTGGCCCTGTTGGTAGCCTACCCAACTGTCATTTCTTTCTCCCATTCTTTCTTGCTAGTAGAACCCCAATTTCATTGAGCTATGAGTCTTTTCTACCTCCAGGAGGTAAATTTTCATTGATCTAAACCAGTCATGGTTTAAACATGAGCATGTGATATGTAATTCTGGCTAATAATACATGATACGTGAAAGCAGGTCCATTGGGGTGGGGATAGTAGTGCTTCAAGGAAAGATTTTCCTTACAAGTAACAAAAGACCCACCGAGTAGAAATGGCTTTTCTTCTTCTATCTGATGAGGTCATGTCTATATGTAACACCTAGAATTACAGCAGTTGTCCTGCAACCATGAGGAGACAAGCCTAAGGAGAAAGCCAAGACAGTAAAGATGACGGAGCAGAAAGAGAAAAAAATCTACGTCCTTGAAAATGCCATTGACTGCTAAATTAAGCACCCTGTAATCACCTTATCCCCTTGCTTGTTATGTGAGATAATAGATTTTTGCTTATTTTATATATATATATGATATATATAATTATTTATATTCATGTTAACATATAATGTATATAATATATATTTATATCTTTATTAATGTCTTTGATTTTAAATCATAGTTATAGATTTAGAAGTGGCCTTAGAGGTCATCTATATTCTAGTCCAACCCTTTCATCTATTTATAAGGAACAGCTTAGACAAGTGAGGCATCTTGCCCAAGGTCAAAGTTAGTAGCTGATGAGATTCTACATTCCAAGTCTTTGGATTCCTTTCTGAGTACATCATTGTGTCTACTCCTTTAAAAAAAATGAAGATAGTTCAAAAACTTTCAGGTCATTTTGACTGAGGGGAGGGACATTGGGTATCAAATTTCCTGACAGGGAATGACTGATTTTCATACAGTGAAAGATTAATTCTATCATTTTAATATGGGCTTCTGCCAGGGACAGACAATTTCCACACCAGAAACAATTTTCTGCCCAGATTCACAGAACTGCTGTAGACTTTTGCAAGAAACACTGGCTTTTATCTAATTTAAGTAAGTATGTGGTGATTGTTTTCCCCTAAGTAACCACAGGTATTCAGAGAGACACATACAGATATTTAGACATTATTTCATATAGAAAACTTTAGAGAAAGAAAGAAATTTTCATCTCTTGGGAAGTGACTTTTGAAAACAAAAATATGTAAGCATTTACTGTTCTCTCTTTATGACTTTCACACCAAGGAGGCTAAACTGAGAAAGATAGCAAGCAACAACAAAGCATTATCTAAAGTAAAAGCAGTGCTGCTGGCAGTTATATATTTTGTGGCTTTAACAGTCCGCTTCCTTGTTTGAATTTGAGTAGTGTTGCCATTTTAACCACCTTAAATTTTGCACCTTTTCTACAGGTCTTTATATCTTCATAAATACAGCACTGTGGTTTTCAGAGATAAGGGCATTCTCTGGACATTTTGCTTTTCAGATACAAAGAAAGATGATACACATTTTTATGTTACTACCCACCATAAATAAATATACTGCTGTTTTTTTGCTAAGTACATTGCTGATTAATCACTATAGATTAAAACAATCCCAAATTGAAAACAGTAGTTTTTTAAAGGTTAACAGAAATCGTATCCATATGGTATTGTTGCTTTAACAGCTCAATTTGCAAACAAAAGAGCAATAATAATAATTTACCTCCAAAAAAAAAAAAAAAACAGATTTATAGAATGTTTTCTTTCATGAAAACAGCACCACCATCTGGAATCCTACAGCTTGTGCAATGAAAGAATTAAATTACAAGGTTTCGTTTTGTTTTGTTTTAGCTGGTAGAAAAGTAATTTGTCTCTTCCTGAGAAGTTTTACAGGTAAAAATAATGCAGAAATAGCATTTTGTTATCAAGTTAGAAATAGCTGTATTCCTCTCCACCACCACAAGGCATCCATGTCATTTGTGTCCTACAGAAATCTACTGATTTTAATGGTATCAGACTCTCACATGCTTTCTTTTATAGCTAATGTTATTATAAAATTAACATTTCAACAAGGATTAATTTTATATGCTTTCCTGACTATGCATTTTCTCCACAATAGAAAAATACTTTTTTCTTTAACCTAATATTAAAGAAGCTGAATGTCCCAATTTCTTTGTTTATTTTATTTTATTTATTTATTTATTTGGCTGCACTGGGTCTTTGATGCTGCGCGCAGGCCTTCTCCAGTTGCGGCGAGCAGGGACCACTCTTCGCTGCAGTGTGCAGGCCTCTCTCTGCAGTGGTCTCTCTTTGTTGCTGAGCATGGGCTCCAGGCTCACGGGCTTCAGTAGTTGTGGCTCGCAGACTCAGTAGCTGTGGCTCGTGGGCTCCAGAAAGCAGGCTCAGTAGCTGTGGTGCAAGGGCTTAGGTGCTCCGCGGCATGTGGGATCTTCCCGGCCCAGGGCTCAAACCCGTGTCCTCTGCATTGGCAGGCGGATTCTTAACCACTGCGCCACCAGGGAAGCCCTGATGTCCCAATTTCTTACTTTTTTTTTCAAGAGTAGAGGTTAGTCAGGGCACATGATGAAAAAAAAATGGAACCAGTCCTGAAAAATTGAAAAATTTGTAAAATATTTTTAAACACTCTACAAGTGTACAGAATTTATTGTTATCATTATTATATAAATTCAAGGGACCAATAATAGCATGGCATTTATGAGTATACACATGTGAATTAAATATATCTGTTTAATAGTTTTACTCAACAGTATATAAAATTATGCAAACTTTAAGTTCTTTAAAAATGAAAAACACTATGTAATGTTTGTTAAAATCCCTGCTATTCTCATGAATGGAACAGAGCAATTGATTCAAGAGTCAAAAATCATGTCCAACACTCTAAACAATCATTTTCTTGTATTGTTGTATGAGGACGTTTTAATCAATGGCTTAATTGACATTGTTTTTTTATAAATCAGCCTTAAAACTGAACACTCCAGTGTTCCATTCAGTTGCCAAAGTCAGTCTCATCCTGCACTGAGCCATGTGCATCCTCTAAAGTGGAGCCAAGAACAATTGTGTTTCCTGGAAAACAAAGGCAAAGATTCTCCAGCTATGTCAAATGAACACCACAAATAAACATGCTTTTATTTATTTATTTTTTAACATCTTTATTCGAGTATAATTGCTTTACAATGTTGCCTTCGTTTCTGCTGTATAACAAAGTGAATCAGCTGTATGTATACATATTACCTCATATCCCCTCTCTCTTGTGTCTCCCTCCCACCCTCCCTATCCCACCCCTCTAGGTGGTCACAAAGCACCGAGCTGATCTCCCTGTGCTATGCGGTTGCTTCCCACTACCTATCTATTTTACATTTGGTAGTTAAACATGCTTTTATATCTATTCCCAGTCTCACTCTTGCATTTCAGTTCTCTAGTCTGTGAATATGATACCAATCAGCTCATTTGACACTCTTTTCTCCTTTACCACTATTTTGTTTTGTTTTGTTTTGTTTGTTTGTTTGTTTGTTTTTGCGGTACGCGGGCCTCTCACTGTTGCGGCCTCTCCCGTTGCGCACAGGCTCTGGACGCCGCAGACTCAGCGGCCACGGCTCACAGGCCCAGCCGCTCCGTGGCACGTGGGATCTTCCCGGACCAGGGCACGAACTCGTGTCCCCTGCATTGGCAGGCGGACTCTCAACCACTGCGCCACCAGGGAAGCCCTACCACTATTATTTTAATGATACTTAACCTAGTGCCTAACAGTTACTGAGCACTTACAGTGTACCAGCCTTGCTCTAAGTGTTTCATACGTATTCTTCCATTCTCATTACAATCCTATGAAGTAGGCACTATTACTTCCCCCATTTTTGAAGATGAGGAAGCTGAGGCCCAGGGAAGTTAAGTAAATTTGCCCAAAGTCACACAACTAAGAAGCGGCATACCATGGATTTCAACACAGGAAGTCTGGTTTCCAATGCCCTGATTTTAACCCTCGAATGCTGTTTTTCAACCAGTGTATGATCGTATCAGTGCTCTTTGACTTTGGCTACCACTTTACATTTTATTAGTTTTAATCCACACTTACCTTATTCAGAGTAAATATCAAATCAATTTGAAAGCCTTTTCCCATACTTATTAGTATTATTTTTGTCTTCACATGTTTAGATTGCTCTCTCTTCAAAAGTCATTCAGTATTCAATAACTCTTTAAAGTCAGTTATATAATTTCTAAAATATTATCTAACTTTTAGAAATCTATGGTTCAATTAGCATTATATATCAAAATTTATGATGCACATACACCTTGAACAATTCCTCTGCTATAATTTTATCTTACATATATTCTCCCATATGTCCTTAAAGACAAATGTACAAGTATGTTCATTTCATCATTGTAAAAGCAAAAGGTTGGAAACAATTTAAATGCCTACCCATAGGGGACTGGTTAAGTAAATTATGGTCCATACTTGAAATGGAATACTATAAAGTCATTAAAAAGAATGAGCTAGATCTATATGTATTCATATGGAACTAGGTTCAAGATACATGAATATTAAAAAAGGTGTAGAAGAGATACTTAGGATATGCCTATTTATATAAAACAAAATATACATATATACCTATATATAAATAGAAAATTTCCAGTAAATGAATCTGGAAAGAGATTGTAGGAACAGACATATCTCAGTGTTCACTCCTGTGCTATATAAATGCTTACTATATTCATATATTATTTTAAAATTAAAACGGAAACTAATGATAGAGAAAGGAAGACTCCATGCGTCTAGAGCAAAGCACTGTATCTGGAGCAAACATTCTTAATTCCTGTCCCTGCCACCAAAGAAATTGGCATTTGTTATGGAAGAGGGCCATGTACACACACAGTCTTCCTGCCAACCAGGAATTTAAACACTGTGAGTACACAGATTTCAAGTAAAAGGAAGGAAAGCACGTCTCACTGGGGTGAATAGAGAAGGTGTAGGGGGTAAGCAGGTTAGAACAGGACCTTGAGGAGTTCCACTGAGGCAGTATAGGGCTTAGGAGAGTGGATTCTGGACCCGAACTCCCTGGATTCCAGTTTGGCTCCAGCAGTGATTTGCCACGTGACCTTGGGCAAGTTACTTAGCTTCTCTGTCTTCAATTTCCTTATTAATAAATTCAGGATAATAATAGTACCTGTTTCATAGTGTGGTGATACATTTTAAATGAGTTCATATACATAAAGCAAGTGGAACAGTACGTGTTGTACAAATCACTATTCAAGTATTTGCTATTATTATTCAGTTAAACAGAAGAAAGGTAAATTATTTTCAAAAGGAAGTAAGATAATCAATTAAAATAGGGAGAAATTAAGCTAGAACTCTATTTCATACTTTATGCAAAAATAATTGGCAGGAAGATGAAAGATTTAAATATTAAAAAACAAAATGATAAAGCTATAATAGAAAACATAGGTGCATTAATTTATTATCTTAGTCATGAAAGATACCTTTCTAAATGTGATCCCAAAAGCGAATACTTCAAAAAAATCATAGATTGAACACATTAAAAATTAAAGACTTCTTTAACACATACACACAAACTGCTGTAATCAAAGTTCCAAGAAAAACAATGAGGAAATCTTTGACCTCCTTAATGATCAAAGAAATGAAAATTAACAACAATGATCAATGCTCATCGATGCTGCAGATAAATGTGGCAAAACAGGCACTTGTCTACAGTGTCAACCAGAATAGAAATTGGAAAGTGTTTTCTTGAAAAAAAATTGGCACTATGTTTCCAAAACTTTAAAATGCGTATATCTTTTGGCCTAGCAATTCCACAACTAGGAAGGAAAATAATCAGACGGGCAGAATCCAAGATAGCAATCCCGAGACACGTTTTTATACCAGTGAAAAATTAGAAGCAACTTAAAATGTCCATCAATAGGAAATTGGTTCAATCAATAACTCATGATACATCCAGAAAAGAAATACCATAACATTAAATATTTATTAATATGGAAAATGACCAGATTTATTTTAGGTGAAAAAGTCAGGGCATAACGTAGTATGATTAATATGATCTTTTTTTGTAAAAAATATTTTTGGGGGCTTCCCTGGTGGCGCAGTGGTTGAGAATCTGCCTGCTAATGCAGGGAACACGGGTTCGAGCCCTGGTCTGGGAAGATCCCACATGCCGCGGAGCAACTAGGCCCGTGAGCCACAACTACTGAGCCTCCGCGTCTGGAGCCTGTGCTCCGCAACAAGAGAGGCCGCGATAGTGAGAGGCCCGCGCACAGCGATGAAGAGTGGCCCCCACTTGCCGCAACTAAAGAAAACCCTTGCACAGAAACGAAGACCCAACACAGCCATAAATAAATAAATTAATTTAAAAAATATATATTTTTGGGCATGGGCACAGAAAAAAGCCTGAAAAAATATACATTGTTAAAATGCTAACTGTAAAAATTACTAGATAATAAGTTTCCAGGTGATTTTCACTTTATTCTTTATAAATCTCTTCATTGGATGTATTTTTTTACAATGACAAGGTATTACCTTTATAGCAATTTTTTTTTTAAACAGTACTTTCCCTTGGGGAAATCAAAACAGAAGTAGACATTGAAAGGTGAGTATGACATACCTCTTCCCTACTGCTGCCTTTGGGTCTGTCAGCGATGTTCGTGTGTATTTGGTGGGCAGAAGAGTGAATGCAGAGTAGGGGGAAGAAAACTATTTTTATTACAAGGGGAAATACTTGATATGAGGACTTAACCTCTCAAGGCTAATTTAAATATAATCAACCTAAGGATTTTTTTTTCCCCCACTGAGATTCAGCAGGAGAGAGTTTATAATTTCTTTAATCATCAAGTTTTTTTAAAGGTTGCTGACTGGAACAGTGATATTTTTGAACAGCACCATAAATAGGCTCATGAACTAAACCAGACAAGGTAAGTTTTTCCTTCAAAGACTTAGCCTCTCCACTCAACAAGCAGCTATTAAGCCCTGACTCTGGGCGGAGCACAGAAGATACTAAGTAAATACATGAAACATAGTCTCTCTCCTTATAAGGTTTGCTTTCTAGCAAAGGGCAGACAGACAAGTAAACATATAACACAGTTAACTCTTATAAATGCTACAGTAAGAGTAACAAACATAGGGGTACAAAAAAGTCTACCTGGGGAGTGAGTGAAAAAAGCTTCATAATGGGGTAACTCTTGTGCTGGGTCTGGGAGAGGTGAAAATATCTGTCTTCAGTGGGGAAGGGGCTCTTGAAATTAAAGGTATGGATTTAGATCAAACTCCACCAACTTTGTGATCTTGGGCAAGGTACTTCGGTATTTTCATCTATAAAAGGGGATAATAAAAGTACCTAACTCATGGGGCTGTTATGAGGATTAAATGGCTAACGCATGTAAAGAGTTCAGAGCAGTACCTAGCACAAGGTAAGTGGTCAGTAAGTATTAGCTGTGATTATTATAACAACTGGTAAAGCAGTCATTGATGGGGTTCAGGACACGCTACCACAAAATATGACACCTTGGCATATTGAATATTTCAAGCTGAAGAAGTCTGAGAAAACAGCAGAAACAAGAATGTCCCTCTAAACACCCCCACCCTGTCCTTCTCCCCTGAAACAATCATAAAACCCTCATGTGAGAGGTGCCCTCCCTAAACCTGGAAGAAAGGAACATCCTTTATCTCTGAAACAAGACAAAAGGACCTTGAGAAGCCTCCGAACACACAGGCCTTGCTAAGTTTCCCCAGTTTACTATATGTACCTCATACCGCTTGCCCTGCTATATTTCTCTATGACTGTCCACACTTCATCAAACCCAGTATTAAAATACTCAGATTGAATTGCTTTTTTTCTGGTCTTCATTTCCTTATGAAGACTCCTGTGTCACATGAAACTTGTATTAAATAATTTGCATGCTTTTCTCTTGTTAATCTGACTTTGTCAATTTAATTTTCAGACCCAGCCAAGGACCCTAAGAGGGTTGAGGAAAACTTTTTCCTCCCCTACATCATCTTTTACTATCCTTATACATAGTTTTCTTTCTACATATTTTTTCAAATGAACCTAAAATAATTCTGTCCACAGAAT
The DNA here is from genome assembly GCF_964341445.2 of Mesoplodon mirus. Classification (NCBI taxonomy): domain Eukaryota; kingdom Metazoa; phylum Chordata; class Mammalia; order Artiodactyla; family Ziphiidae; genus Mesoplodon; species Mesoplodon mirus. Next base: position 53,145,601 of record NC_138987.1, on the reverse strand, counting down.
TCTTGATTCCTACTCATACATGCATAGCATATGTATCTGGAAGAGATTACAACACACTTGTAACCATAGTTTCCTCTATAGAAGGAAGTAATTTGGAACTTTATACAACTGAATTTTTAACATGTGCATATATTATTTTTAAAAAATAAAAATCTCCTCTGAGCTTTTTTTTAGTAACACCTTAGTATTCTGATTTGAATTGCATTCATGTATATTGTAGACTGATTTTGTGTATTTATTATAAGAACCTGGGGGCTACTGAGCCATTGAAAGGCTGCTAGTGTGGCTGAGGAGTGGAAAACTTCACGAGGGAAGAACATCTGGTCTAGACCTTGAAAGAGGAATGGGTGTTTTTCTGATGAAGGGGAGTGGTGAGGACGTTCCAGAGTTTGTTTGGGAAAGGCAAAGACATTTGAACAAGCACCGCATGTGAGTGACAGAGCCCCAGTTGGGAATGGGTGGGGTAGAGGAGAGAAGTCCTGGGATGTAAGACAATGTGATGGGATGAAACACTGTGCTTCTTTTTTTCCCACCCAGGGAATTTCAGGATGGACAGAGGGAAAGACCGAACCAGGACAGCCAAAACAAAGCTAAAGTGTAGTCCCTGTGAAGACAAGGACCATACCCATCCCATTCAACACTCTATCCCAAGTTCCTAGGACAGTGCATGAAGGGACCCCAATAAGTATTTACTGAATAAATGAATGAATGAATGGAAAGCACACCCAAAACAACAGTAAATATTTCGAGTAAGAAATAAAAGCAGGGGACTTCCCTGGTGGCGCAGTGGTTGAGAGTCCGCCTGCCGATGCAGGGGACACGGGTTCGTGCCCCGGTCCGGGAAGATCCCACATGCCGTTAAGCGGCTGGGCCTGTGAACCATGGCCGCTGAGCCTGCGCGTCCGGAGCCTGTGCTCCGCAACGGGAGAGGCCACAACAGTGAGAGGCCCGCGTACCACACACACACACACACAAAAGAAATAAAAGCAGGGACTTCACTGGTGGTCCAGTGGTTAAGACTCCACGCTCCCAATGCTGGGGGCCTGGGTTTGATCCCTGGTTAGGGAACTAGATCCCACATGCATGCCGCAACTAAAAGATCCCTTATGCCCCAACTAAGACCGGCACAGCCAAATAAATAAATAAATAAATATTTTTTAAAACGAAAAGAAATAAAATCAAATGATGATTTTGAGTATCTTAAAAAGAAATTAATAATAGCATGATAAATAGGAAAGAGACCACACAGCAGTCTGTTGCAGTACTAATGATAAATATGTGAATACCTACTGAATCAAAGAATGCATTTAATGTGGGTCTGAGAGCATTAGGAAAACATTTTTGAGGGAGACACACCCCCTATCAAGTTTGTACTTGAAAACTAATACTTGAAAATGAGTTCTTAAAATGGTGTAACCACAATAATTGAGATGGGGTGGGAAAGCAAAACTGAGGGACTTTAACAATGGTCAAAGATGCAAAACTGGCTAGAGAGAGATCTGTGGAGCAGCTACTTAAGGTATCTTATTACCATTGCCAGGATGGAGATAATGGGTAAATGAATGACATGAGGCTGTTTCGTTTGGTGGAAGCAGTTAGGGCGCAGAGTCAGGACACCTGGGCTCCAGTCCCAGCTCTCACACTCACTAGGCAGCCCCTGTTCCCACTCCTCCATCTATAAATGATCCCTAAGTTCCCAGCCAGCTCTGATATTCTGTGATTCTAAATTCATGAAGAGAAAGGAAAAAGTTCCGCAGGCTGGCAATTTAAGGCCAGGACATCATCCACTGGCTGTTGCAGTCATTTTAAGGAAGAACTCTCCATTAAGTCACAAATATTTATCTGTCTTGCAAGGCAGCATGCACTGCCCAATGATAGAAAATTAATGCAGCATAACCCCTGCTCTCAAGAAGCTTACGATTTAGTAAAATAGAGGAAAATAAGTACGTAGAAATAAAAATTCAAGGCAGAATGTGGCAAGCACCATGGAAGAGATACAAACAAAATGTTACGGAGCATCTGAGAGCAGTTGGGTGCGGTTGCAGCGCAGAGCACAGTATGGAGGCGAGAGCGTCGCAGAAAAAAGGGCTGTTGAAGCTGGCCCTGCCACCCTTTCTGGAGCCACGCCCACTCAGTTTGCAGACAGCACTGACCTGCGGAGCTGAGTTCATTCCCAGAGCTACAGTTGCCTTCAATATGGACAGTTCCCAACCAACAAGCAGCTGGACTCCAGAAATTCACTCACTGCTTAGGCGTTGGGTACTCAGAACGCAGACATCATTCCTGATTGGTGATGAGGTCCTCAGACCAGCCCATAAAGGTCAACCTGAGCCATAAGGTAACTGAGATATAGTAAGGAGACTATTTTTTTTTTACATCTTTATTGGAGTATAATTGCTTTACAGTGGTGTGTTAGTTTCTGCTTTATAACAAAGTGAATCAGTTATACATATACATATGTTCTCATATCTCTTCCCTCTTGTGTCTCCCTCCCACCCGCCCTATCCCACCCCTCCAGGCGGTCACAAAGCACCGAGCTGATCTCCCTGTGCTCTGAGGCTGCTTCCCACTAGCTATTTATCTTACGTTTGACATCATTTAACCCCTTATATTCAAATTTGTACAAAATGCAATTCTGAATTTTAAAAACAAGAACACATAATTTCAGAACACAACAGATTCCCCAAAAAGCAGCTCCTAAGGAAATTGGTCCACTTATCTATTTCTGGGTGACAAAGTACCCCCCCTCAAAATGGTGGCTCAAACCAACAACCATTGTTATATCATGATTTTGTGGGTTTGAACAGATTTAAAAGAGAGATTTTCTCCGCTTACAAAGTTCCTAATTGAAAACTTTTAATTAAAAATGAGATTTTTAAATTATATGAGCCATAATAATTGAGATAAAAGGGAAAAGCAATATTTTGGAGGGCTTTTGGGTGATTCATCTGTTTCTTGTTGTGTTAATGGAGGTCACTCAGTGGTTAGCTGGCAGATGGTGGATTTGGAGGATACAAGATGGTTCATTCACATGTCTGGCACTTTGGCAGGGATGTCGGGAAGGCTGGACTCAGCTGGCACTGTCCACCAGAGCACCAGTGTGCTGCATCTCCGGATGGTGGTTCCAGGCAGTGGGATTTCTTATATGGCACTCAGGCCTCCAAGAGGTACAAGAAGCCTTAGCCTAAAAAGTCACACAACACCATTTAGACACGTTTACACCCTATCCTATTGTTTGAGGACTCACACATCTCCCTAGATTCAGGAGGGAAGGTAGATGTTGCCTCTTAATGGAAAGTGGGCCAAATAATTTGACACCTTGTTTTAAAACTGCCAAAGGGATGGAATTCATTGGAAGATAGAGGCACATATACCACAGAACAAGAAATGGGACTGGAAAGGAAAGGTAACAAAAACAAGGATTTGATTCAGGCTTGAAGAGTTTCTTCCCAGTTTTGGAATAGAAGTTTTATTAATACTCATGTCACATCTTGATTGTGCTAAGCCCCCACCCAGTTCATAAAGAAACTTCCCTGTGAGGTCATTTGGGAGCACATAGGAGTTCCCAAGGAGGGAAATAACTGTCAACAATCTGTCTTCAATAATAATCATCATTTAAGAATTCCTTAATAAAAAGACAATGTATCTTACTTAATAAGCATGCAATAAAAGATGACACTATCAGCTGGAACTCCAAACACAACCACACCAAAAATGTAGGGTTTCAATAGTCTGTTCATCTGTGTATCATCTGTGAAATGTCACTGTTTTATACATATAATCAGAGCCCTTCTTGCAAATTTTTTTTTTAATTTGAAGTGAAGAAGATAGAGAAACTAATGAAGATCAAGTTTGGGTTTTTTTAATATTAATTTATTTATTTGGTGGTACCAGGTCTTCGTTGCGGCTTGTGAGGTTCTTAGTTATGGCATGTGAACTCTTAGTTGCAGCATGCATGTGGAATCTAGTTCCCTGACCAGGGATCAAACCCGGGCCCCCTGCATTGGGAGCAAGGAGTCTTATCCACTGCACCACCAGGGAAGTCTCAGGAAGATTAAGTTTTTAAAAAGAGGTGTTCAGAAGCAGCCGCATAGCACAGGGAGATCAGCTCCATGCTTTGTGACCACCTAGAGGGGTGGGATAGGGAGGGTGGGAGGGAGACACAAGAGGGAGGGGATATGGGGATATATGTATACATATAGCTGATTCACTTTGTTATACAGCAGAAACTAACACAACAATGTAAAGCAATTATACTCCAATAAAGATTAAAAAAATATTAACTGAGGCAAACAAAGGATTAAAGAAAGATAAAAGAGAAAAAACAGAAAGAGGTGTTCAAGGTCTCCGGAGGGGAAGGAACATTTAGGGTGTGAAGAGGCAGCTATGATTTTTTACTGAAAATGAACAACATGCAAATTTAATGCAAGTTATATGCAAACCAGAGTCTACTAGTCCCAGTAAACAGCCTATATACCCAGTAAGCAGTAATTCTTTTCTATAACAGGACAGTTGTAGCAAAATAACAACAATAGTAATATTAATCTCTGCCAAAATTATAAACAATATGATACTTTTCCAATGGGACTAGGGGAATGAGACAGTCCCTAAAATGAAGTCCATCAAACGAAAGACAAAATGCATTGATTTTTCTAAGTGATGTGTGGGCTTGAGTTTGTGAACAGGACAGGCAGTTCACACCAGAGCCGAGGTGCCCTGGCTCTGTTCATTTGGGGCCACATGCGCAGGACAACAAGCCTCCTCACAATGGTGTGCCAGTGTTTCCTCACCCGGGCACAGAGATAGAGTGTAGCGATGTCTACCCTGTCCCTGGCCTTCTGCTGGGCTTGTCAACAATGGTGCCACTTGGTACCAGCTCTGAGGCCTCATGGTGCTGAGAAAGGACCACCTCATTTCCTGTGCATGAGAAAATAGTCTGCAGATGTCCACAGACAAGTCACCATCAACCTAGACTGGATTTTGACATGAGCTAGAGATCCCCAAAGTCAGCCTTTCAAAGAGTGCATGCTGCTTAGATAAGAGCCATTCTTTGAAGGACATATTTGTTAGACGAATCCAATATAAATGTCTTCCATTTGGTATTTGACCTGATTGGACCTGAAGGGAAAGCCAGGAGACACACAAAAGCCTAAAATTATCTTAGGCCCCCAAAAGAAAATACAACGCTCCATACAAGGGATATTGTATCATACATACAATTATTTTAAAATATTTGGATTGTGCATTCTTTTAAACATTTCCACATGAAACTGGAAATATAGACAAAATTTTATTATGCTGTGAGTTGACAGAGAAAGAGAGGCTGTCTATTCTGCAAGGCAGCTGGATCAACAACCCAGACAGAACTGATGTCAATTCTTTTAAGCCAGCTAGTCAATTCAGCTAAACAATAAGTCATTTAAATAAATGTTTGGTCTGTTTCTCTCTCTTTCAATGAATTAACTGGTTGCTTGATGAAAATGTTCAAAGGGGTTTGATATTTTAACATTAGTAGATGTAAGTCAGACTCTTTGTTAACAGGTTTTTAAAAAGGAGAGAAAGAAATCAAAACTGCCTAGCATATATTTTAGGTGCCTCTGTAGGTAAAATACACCACCACTATTTCCCATAAAAAGGTTTGAAAATGTCCCCACACTTTCACCTCAACCGTTCAATTCAGCAGCATTACAGAACAAAATATCTGGTGCTTATGAACAATGTCTCATTTTAGTAAGTGGTAAGAAAGGGGATTCAAACAAAACATATTGCAGGGCAAACCTTTCTTTTCCACAACCAAGTTCCTACCTTGGCCCATAAAGTAGGAGCATCCTCCCTCCCTCCCCCTTTTCTGTCATCATCCCTGCCCAAGGGAAGAGAAGTGACCTACCCAATTAAGGTGACTGGGATACCTAGGAAGCAGGAACTGAGTGTGCAGTGTGCAGCCTCCATCTCTTTGCCTTTTTCTCTCAGTCTCTCCATCACTCAGAATGGACTGACCTTAAGACAAGCACATTCTCTGCTCCAACATGCAGAAAGTGGTCTGCCCCTTGGAGAGAGATTCACAGCCTGGTATGGTCCAGCCCTGCCAGCCAAGGAGTGGGTGAACTCAGTTCAGGGGCAAGGAATTAGGAAACCCACTTGGCCACAGAGCTATTCTGTGATCCCTAATCAAGTTTGTTAACAATTTAGTTGAGATACTGATCATTTATCTTACCCTTGATTCCAAACTCAGGAGGGGAAGAAAAGGTTGTTATTTATTGCCCCTCCTAGAAAATTCAATACATTTAAATTCTAATTGTCTATTGTAATTGATATTTTGATTCTTCATTTGACTTTCTAATTCTGGCATCAGATTAATGCTGAATACAAGAATGGGAAAGCCTGGAATGCCTATCTACAAATATTGATGTGCTGGTAAACATTTTTCTTCCCAGCTTTCTGGGAAGAAAAAGTCCTGGTTTTGATCATTGCTGTGGTGTGAATACTGCTATCATGGCCTATTTCAAGCCGCCAATATCGGTGACATCACTGCCTAAATGTGGAGAAGAGAGGCTCACAATGGGCTCTCACAAGCTGGAACTAACAGGCTATTGCACGCCACTATCTATAAAGTACACTGAACTTCTGTTATTTCCCGAAAATTAAATTCCAAGGATTACTGTGCCACTTTTATAAACAAACTACTACTTTATCATCTATTGGAACTAATAAGTGACTACAATACTTATTATCCAGCTGGCTGTTAAAGAAGAATCACCCACTTCAACATGCAATTCAAGTAAAATGTCTTTAGTTGAACCATCCTTCTTTTCTTTCCCATATTGGTTTTTTTTTTTTTTTTTTTTTTTTTTTGCCTTCTCTCCTCTTTCCTCTACAAACCAGACTGTTTGGCTCTCAGTAGTAACAGCAGAAACAACCCTGTGAAGGACTATTCACAGCAGATTGAGAGATGCTGATGACAATGTTCACTAAAATTAAAAGTCAAGGGCTTCCCTGGTGGCACAGTGGTTGAGAGTCCGCCTGCTGATGCAGGGGACACGGGTTCGTGCCCCGGTCCGGGAAGATCCCATATGCCGCGGAGCGGCTGGGCCCGTGAGCCATGGCCGCTGAGCTTGCACATCCGGAGCCTGTGCTCCGCAACGGGAGAGGCCACAGCAGTGAGAGGCCCGCGTACCACAAAAAACAAACAAACAAAAAAAAACAAAAAACAACAACCACAACAAAAAAGTCAAGACATATTAAGAGGTATTAACACTTGTGGAATTCCCTAGCTAGGCCCTCCTGAAATTTGGGGAGAATACGGTATATTGCAAAGAATGGACTTGCAAGTGAGACACAGCTGGATGTAAAAGCTACTATGGATATTTACTGGCTCTGCCACCCTGGAAACGTGAGGAGCAGCAGGCCTGTAACATTGTCTCCCTTTATTGAGAAAATGCCCCTGGGAAAGAGAGAAGGAAGATAATCTGGTCAATTTCCTTGCAAATATGTAATGACAGACCTCCAGGCAAACACACTCCCACTGTTGGCAGTGGGAGAATATTTATCTATGAAATGCTTTGGACAGGATGAACCAGATCTGCCTAGGACTGATTACTGTAGTAATCAAATCTGCAATTTGTGGCTGTATGGAATTTTGTTCTCTAAAAATGTCATGTAATCTGTGTAACTATTGGAGTATAAAATGGACATATTTCATGAAAGAAACGGCTCTCTTCTTCATAAGTGATGTGACTGCAGACATCACTTAGAGATCCTTTTTGTTAATGAGGGACAGAACTAGTCCCAGGGTAGCAAGAAATGACCTGGGAGCTGTGTTGGTTGGTCCCACACTGGTTCTCTCTGCTTCCTCTGTATCTTGAAGCTATTTATGTCTATTGACCTAAAACAAATAGACTACCAGTTATTTCTCCAGCAAAGATGGGTTTATTCAGGATCAGCAGAGAACTGCAATTTGGGGTCTGCATCCATGGTGTGCTGCATGCAAGTCCCCACATGGAAGGGGAAGGAGACTACTTTTATAGAAGGGAAAAAGAAGTTGGGAGGGCTATAGTAAACAAAGAGTCCATAGCTTTTCATTGACTGAGTCTTTGCCAGGAAAGAAAAGGAGTCTTTCTTCTTCCTGTTGGGCTATGCTATCATCACAAGGCATGAGAGCTCTGCCTTCTGGTCTCCCAACTCTATTTAATTGAGGTTTCTGTTTATTAATTTTTTTCATTTCCCCCTTTTGATCAAGATCTTTCTCTGAAAGCACCACTGATCAAGAGTCAGTTTCAGCAGTTTCAGTAGCTTTTTGTCCCTCAGTGCCAGGAAGGACTTTTCCTGGGTATAGTGTCTCATGTTGAAGGGAAAATGCAGATTGGCAACCTATTGAGGTCACATGTGAGTAACAAGGAGGGTAAGAGGGAGAACTCTCAGTCACTTTTAATCTAAAGTTAATATGTTGTAAAGATCACAGACACTGGTGATCATCTAATGATGACACAGCCTTCATTAATGATGACATTATGTCATCATCAAAGATTTATTGACAAACTTCCAACAGGCCTGGTCTGGATATCTTGGGAAAGCTGTCTCATCAGATGTCACCTGCTTCAATCCTGGGAAATCTTTAGTTTCATGTCACCAGATGATATGCAAGGTTCAATAAGGGTTTTGTGCTTTCTTTAGGTATGTCACGTGAATCCAAGAGTCTGTTCCCTGGAGTTTGGTGGCACTAGGGTTGGTTAGCAGTACCTGATAAGGGCCTTTTCAGTAAGGTTGAAGAGAGTCTCTCTGGAGGTGTCTTTTCTAAAAGACAAAGTCTTCAGATTTCAAGGTGTGATGCGTAAGGTCTTTGTCTCCCAGAGTGCACTGTGAAAATATTTCTCTATCAAAACATGGTTATTTTGAATAGAAGCAATTTGGCCTTTGCAATATTGGATTATCTCTCCTTTTATCACTTGTGGATCAAAAGAGGCAGGAGCCAAGTGCATTACTGTCTCAAAGGGTGAGAGTTTATGAGTTACAAAAGTGATAGATCTGAGATTTAGAAGGACCAATACCAATGCTTTTGGCCATGGTTCTGGAGGGCCTCTACAAATTTTGCCAACTGAGTCTTAATAATATTGTTAGTGTGTTCAACTAAGCCAGAGGACAGAAAGTAATAAGTGCAGTGAAAGTGCTGTAAAACCAGCCAGACAGATCAGTCTTCTCAAAATACCTGACCAGTAAGATAGGTTTCTTGATCACCATGAAGTTCAAGAGGAGTTCCCCAGGTAGAGATAATCTTTCCAAAAGGACTTTTGCCACAGAAGAGGCCTGTCTGCAAGGGAAGACTCCAGTCCAGTGTGGAAACATACAGATCACGACTAAAACATATTTATATCCATTAGATGGAGGAAGTTGTATGAAATCCATTTGCCAGACTTCAGATAGTCCAGTAGATAGTTTAAAGTGTCTGGGAGCAGTACAAACAGGCTTCCCTGGGTTGTACTTCAGACAATTTGGACAAGTGACGTAGGCACTTTTTGCAACATTTTACTGTTTCCCCATCAATATTGATTTATAAAGGCTATCCTTTTGCCAGTGGTTTAATGCATGTACAGTGATGAAGAGTGGGAATTTCAGAGCTTCCAGTAGGACTGGGTTTCTATTTGGTCCAAACAAAAGCTTTTGCTTTTTATCAAACCAACAATTGTTAGATTTCCAATCTTGTTTTTCCTTTCATGAGGCCAGTTATTAGGCTTCTCTAGATAGTTATTCTAAGTTATCATTTGAGGAAATATGCCTTTGGACTGACAGAGGGCTGGCTGCTCTTGGTTCCTTTAAGGGCAGCGTTCCTTGTGGACATGTCAGCAAGGTGACTTCCCTTAGCTTCCAGAGACTCAAGTTTCAAAGCCCGAGAATCTTAATTTTTTAATTGACGTATAGTTGATTTACAATTTTGTATTAGTTTATGGTGTACAGCAAAGTGATTCAGATATATATATTCTTTTTCAGATTCTTTTCCATTACAGTTTATTATAAATATTGAATAGAGTTCTCTGTGAAGCCCCAGAACCTTAATAATAGCTATTAAGCAGGCAAAAATATTGCATCCAATAATTCCTATAAACTATCTGATGAAAGAGAGAGAGAAATGTGTGCCACTTATGCAAATAAGTGGAATATGTCCACTCTTTTCTGCATATTCTCTATCCCCCCAATTATGCACAAACAATGGAGTGCCAACTGTAAACACACTTTTTTTTCTTCTCTATGAAAAATCCCTGCTCTTTCTGTCTCTGGTCACTGCAGGAGATGCCTCGATGTCCACACGCCTGCAATAGATGGTTATGGGGAACCACTTCAGTTTTCAGATCAAGAGAGGTAGCGATGTACAGCACAGAACCTAATAATCAGAAGGACGTTAACTCCTTTCGCTGTAATGGGCTGATTCACCACCAGCCAGCAGTCGAAGGCAAAGGTGTTGGTTGTGGTCATGTAGCTGAGATCCAGCAGTGAAAGCTGGACACCTCCTCCAGGGAGACCACTATCAACAAGAACATGCCAGCCATTCTCAGCAGCATCTGGCACATGATCCACAAGAACAAGTGAGACAGGAAGACAAGAGTATTGCCATTTTGGAAAAGGATCAGGGAACAGCCTTGGGCAAAACAGGCCTTGCAAGCTAAAGAACAAAGGCCCTGAGGGCCTGAGTCCAGGGGGAGATGGCAACAGGCTCGCAGGAATAAAAGATTAACTTTATTTCTGTTACACTAAGAAGTATACCTAATTGTCACAAGACAAGAAGCTCAACTATAACTTTTAGCCTTATCTGTTCCTGTGTTTCTTGCAGAAAATTCTCATGCATTTCCTTCCCCCCACAGAAGCACTCCCTATTTCTGAGAGCCACCTGCTGCTGATCAAAGAAGTTTGACAATTTCTGGAAATTATCAGTGATCATGAGACAAACTCTCCCTTTTGTTATAAAAGCAACTTGCCCCTTCTACTTGGAGAGTGGGCACTTTTTTTCCTGACTTCTTCCTTGTACACAAGCTATCTTTTTTTTTGTAATATTAAAAAAATATTTTATTTTAGACTAGTTTTAGGTTTATAGAAAAGTTGTGAAGACAGTACTGAGAATACCCATTTACTTCACATTCAGTTTCCTCTATTGTTCACATTTTATATTAGTAGGGTATATTTGCCATAATGGATGAACCAATGTTGACTTTTGTGTGTGTGTGTGTGTGAATTTTTTTTTCTTTACATCTTTATGGGAGTATAATTGCTTTACAATGGTGTGCTAGTTTCTGCTTTATAACAAAGTGAATCAGTTATACATATACATATGTTCCCATCTCTCTTCTCTCTTGCGTCTCCCTCCCTCCCACCCTCCCTATCCCACCCCTCTAGGTGGTCACAAAACAAGCTATCTCTTTTAATAAAAAGATTTGCTTGCCTAAGAATCTTGTGGAAGTGATATTCATTTCTATGGTATTGCTGCCCAAGAATCTGGAAGGGGTCTGGCAACACAAGTACTGCTCTCCATCTGCCATGGCCGCCATCTGCAGAACGGGCACCATCTTTGCAGCCAGAAGCCAGTGATGGGGGAGAGAAGAGGACCCACCCCAAGGAGAGCTCCTGAGACCACTTCCCACCCCGCAAAGCAGTAAAGATGTCAGCCAACTTTTCTCAAAAAGAAACAAAGAAAGAACCCTGAAACATATCAAACAGTTTAAAAACTTTTAAACTATTAAAGCAGAAGATTTCCAGATTAAAATTCTTTCTAGTGTGACTAAAATTTTCTGATAATATAGATGGCCTGGTAAAAGTCAAATAAACTTGTTTGCTAAGCATTAACTCAACAGGTGTTTATTAAGCACCTCGTACATGCCTGATACCTGCAAGGCCCTGAGAATAGACAGGCGAACAAGATAACATGGTCCCTGCTCCTTCATAGAGAGGATGCGGTCTGGTAGAAAAACTGTCTTTAGACAAATATCACATAAATAAATTTATTATCACACATTCTATTTAGTGCTGAGAAGAGAAAGTACAGATAGTACGAGAGAGTAGACAGGAGGACTATTCTTATATTGGGGTCAGAGCTTTAAGCCAAACTTTAAGGACTGAGAGTGTTAACCAACAGGTAAGTGAGGAAGATGTGCAGAGGCAGAGAAAAGAGGTTTCAAACAGAAGGAACAGGCATCAGTTTTTTTGTTTTTGTTTTTGCGGTACGCGGGCCTCTCACTGCTGTGGCCTCTCCCGTTGCGGAGCACAGGCTCTGGACGCGCAGGCTCAGCGGCCATGGCTCACAGGCCCAGCCACTCCGCAGCATGTGGGATCTTCCCGGACCGGGGCACGAACCCATGTCCCCTGCATCGGCAGGTGAACTCCCAACCGCTGCGCCACCAGGGAAGCCCGCATCAGTATTTTTTTTAAGCTCCCCAGTTAATTCTAATGTTCAGACAGGTTGAGAACCACTACATAGATAGTTTCCTCCTCCTTGATTTCCTCTTCTCTTGGTCTCTGTGCCGCCGTGTTCTGTTTTCCTTCAACTTCACTGGATACTTCTTTTCACCGTTTCTTTTGCTGGTTCTACCTTCTCTATTGATCTCTACATGATAGAGCCCTACAGGATTTGTCTGTGTTCCCTCCTCTCTCTCTCTCTCTCTCTCTCTCTCTCCCTTCTCTCCATCAACAATTTCATCCACCCATGGCCTTATATATAATCTATAAGCTGTTAAAAAACAAAATTCAACTGAGTAAATTTTAAAGACCTTATTGGCTTTATGCAATGGTTCACAAATTGGGCAGCATCTAGTCTAGCAGATTGGGCAGATTACTTCACTAGTGCTGATCAGATCATTCCTGATTGACTGGTTCAAGATTCCATTTCTGGGAGAGCCAAAATTGTAATTAAGTTAATCTCAGCTTGGTGATGTGGGGCTTAGCAAAAGCAACTCCATTTGAGGCCCGTTGTCTTGTTTTTAACAATGCTGACAACTTCTGATTCCTTTCTGAGCTCCAGATCCAAATATTCAACCATGTTTCAATCTCTACCTGGGTACAGATAAGCACAAACACACCTGACTTAACATGGCAACGCCAAGCTCTCCATCTCCATCTGCCATTCCCTCCTATCTGCTCCCTCCCCAAAGTTCTGCATCCCAGTAAATGGTCCCACCAACCACTCAGTCACTCATGCCAGAAAACTGTGAATCATCCTTGACACCTGCCTCTCTCTCGCCTGCCCTCAGCCTGTATCCAATCAATCACTGGATCCTACTGAATTCATTCTCAGATGCTCTTGCTTCTCTCCACCTCCAATGCTATAATCCTAGTTCAAGTCACCATAATCAAGCTATGTTACTATCTTACTTAAAGCCCCTGAGTACTGCCCATTATGCTAGCAAAGAAGTCCCACCCTAGACCAATTACACCACAATCTCTGGGGACTGAGCCCAGGCCTCGATATGTTTTTGAATGCTCCCTGGGTGATTTTAAGATGCAGACATCATTGAGAAATACTGGCTACCTTGTTGAAAGCTGCTGAAAGTTCAAGTAAAATTCGCATCACCAGTGGAAGGTCCTTGGTGGCCCAAGCACCAGCACTTCCACTGGTTGGCGGGGATTAAGCCCAATGGAAGTGAGTTGAAGAATGAATGAAAGTGAGGAAATGGTGACCAAATACAGAGGTAATTCTTTCCAGAAATTTAGCTGAGGAGATCAGATACTGAATGGTAACTAGAGGTGGATTTGGTTTTTCACCTTTGCCTGTTCATAAAATGTGTAGGATTTGCACCAATTCATCCATGAGATAAATTATTTCATTAAATATAAGATTCTGGCAAACACTAGCTGCCCAAAAGAAGATGGTGTAGTGCAGTGGGAAAGCCCTGGATAGGTGTTCAGAGGCTCTCCCATCACATCCTGGCTCTGCCACCCTCTCACTGTGCGCTCTTGGACAAATTACTTAAATTATCTGAGCCTCAGCTTTTTTCTCTTTAAAATAGTGATAACAACACTTAGCTTACAGGAGGTTGTAAGATTTAATAAAATAACATATGAAAAGAATGTGTAAAACTGTACAAATCAACTCTCAAGTTCTCCCAATCCTCTAGTGCCCTCAAGTGGCTTCCTAGATGGCCTAAGACCACATACTAGTGTGCCCCATCATGGGCAGCTGAATGTATTTCTGTCATTTCCTGAGGCTCACTTCTACCCCCAAACTTCATTATTGTTTATCCATCCCTTTATCCCCCAGTCTTAAACCTGGACATACTTGAGCTAGACTAACTGATGCTGAAAATGAGATGCATCAGCATCTCGGATAACATAAATGCATTGCATATGGGATATTCCAAACCTTAATATAAGTGTTGATTAACATGTAAATTTCAAACACCAAAGCCAGAAGGGATGGCTATTAAACCGAGACAATTGTTTAGCATCCCCAAAATTACACCATGAAGTGGCATCCCAGGCTCCTAGCTTATCTCATATTTCTTGACTCAATATCTTTTTCCCTATTTAACTCAATTCCCCCAGGGTTGTTCTTTCTGTGACATGGCTCTAAACACATTGTATCACTCCTTGGCTCAAAATCATTTAGAGGCTCTTTTCCTGCACCCTCCTTTAGCTGGCAGAACTCCCCTTGCCAGTGCCCGCATCCACTGGGGTGGATGGGGAGTAGTTAGGGCCAAAGAAAATAATATCACTGTCACTTCTTCCATTTCTATGCAGAGATGACAGAAGAATTCTCTGCCTGAGAATCTGTTGACGCTCCAAAAATAGAGAAAGACATTTACTTTTTGTGTGTGTGCAGGGATGGCATGGGGAGGTTGGGGCAAGCTTTCTCTCACTCATTTTCTAATTGAAATTTTTATTGAGAAAATTGTAGTTTCACAGGCAGTTGTAAGAAATACTACAGAGAAATCCTTGATTGTACAGTTTCCACCAATGGTATATTTTGCAAAACTTTAAAATAATATCCCAACCAATATATTGACATTGATACCATCCAGCTTTCTTATTCAGCTGAGATTTACCCAGTTTTATTCATATTCGTTTGTGTTTGTGTGTGTACGTGTGTGTGTATTAAGTGCTACACAATCACCTGTATGGATTTTTATATCCATCATCACAGTCAAGATAGTGAATAGTTCCAACACAAGGATCTCTCATGCTGTCCTTTTATAATCACAACTACCTTCCTTCCCTCAGACCGCAATCCCTATGACCTAGCAATCACTGATCTGTTCTCCATTTGTAAATGTTTGTTTTCATAAATGTTACATAAGTGGATGGTACGGTGTGTAACCTTTTGGGTTTGGCTTTTTTGGCTCAGCATAATTCCCTGGAGATTCATCCAAGTTGTTGCACATATCAAAAGTTTAATCCTTTTTACTGCTTAGAGGTATTCCATGATATGCATGTGCCTCAATTTGTTTAACCAGACATCTGTTAAAGGGCATCTGTGTTGATTCCAGTTTTTAGTTATTACAAATAAAATTGCTATGAACATTTGTGTACAAGTTTTTGTGTAAACATCACTGTTCATTTTTCTGGGGTAAATGCCCAAGAGTGCCAATTGCTAGGTTGAATGGTAATTGCATGTCTAGTTTTTTGAGAAACTTCCAAACTGCTTTCCAGAGTGACTGTATTATTTGCATTCCCACCATCAATGTACGTGTGATCCACATTTTTCCTTTTAGTTTTCCTTTTAGTCTTTCTTTAGTGCTATCAGAAGGTAGATAGCTCTTTAATGGACCTCACTCTTAAAGGTTTCTGATTGAACTCCAAAAGCAAGAGGATGAACAAAAGGAAACTACTGCTCATCTGGATAATATAATAATAATAACTGTCATTTATTGAGTGCTCACTGTATGCCAGGCGCTGTGCTAAAGGCTTCCTATGTACAAATCCTTTTACTACTCACAACAGTTATATGGGTAGGTTCTATTATCATCCCCAATCTGGAAGCTGAGGCTTAGAAATAGAAGTACTTGATTCATAGTTACACAGCCAGTTAAGTGGCAGAGCTAAGATTTGAACACAGTGGGCTGTTCTCTCAAGTACCACATTATACTGCCTCCAGTATAATAAAGAAAGAAACATCTTTGTGTTCCCAGAAGCAGCTGTGCAGGTTTCATTGTAGTGAAGACAATGTTTTTCTTTTTAAATATAAATGTAGATTTTACCATCTCTGGGAATTAAAGTATATCCTTGGGGTGTGTGTGTGTGTGTGTGTGAGAGAGAGAGAGAGAGAGAGAGATTCAACAGGTATGCATTGATTTTTTCCTCAAAGGCTGCATGTATCCCCAGCTGATGTCTACCCTCATCCTCTCCCCCATTCACACACCTCAGGCAATGGGAGAATTAAATACAGCACCCTGGTCCTCATCTGCAACTTAGAGGGGACAATTTAGGTCATATGGGAAGAGAATTAAGAAGAATTTACCCATATTATCTCAAAGTAAGTAGAAGGTACTGGCAAATGTTTTCCCAACTAAGTATGAGCAGGAGGAAAATAAGTAGTACAATGATCATGCAAATATACTAGAGCCAAAAAAAATTAAGAGGAGGGCAGGGCTTCTTTGGTGGCACAGTGGTTGAGAGTCTGCCTGCCAATGCAGGGGACACGGGTTCGTGCCCCGGTCTGGGAAGATCCCACATGCCGCGGAGCGGCTGGGCCCGTGAGCCATGGCTGCTGAGCCTGCGCGTCCGGAGCCTGTACTCCACAGCGGGAGAGGCCACAACAGTGAGAGGCCCGCGTATTGCAAAAAAAAAAAAAAAAAAGAGGAGGGCAGATAAGAGCAAGCATACAAAAGACAGGTGAAGGACCCAGTCTAAAAGACTATATGACTTAAAAATTAGAAAAAATTCACTGCCAGTGTTTACACTGTAGAAACACATAATAAGATCTTAAAGACAAAATGATAAAACAACAGAGGTGAAAAGGGAAACAGCTGAGACTATAACTTGGGGACAAAACCAACACCAAGAGAAAACTAATAAATGAGAAAGATCAAAGATCAAATAGGCTGAAAATGGAATTACAATACTGACAGAGAGGGACGACTTAGTATAGTAATTGCACATTCAGGAAAAAGGATAAAGGATTTGACAATTAGAGAGGAAGAAACAGATGTGAAAGAGAGATAGTGATGATCTTACACAAGGATAATTTGTGTCTCTGGAGTAGAGAAACAAACAAAACATGAAACAAAAAAATTATTTTAAAAAGAAAATTTCCCTGCAATTAATGAAGAAGTCATTTTGGATATGAAATAGGCAGTTTATGTTCCAGGAAAAACTATATAGAATAATTAAAACAGATACATAGGCTGGCTGAGTTAATTACCTTTGGGGATTAAAAGGAAGAGTTAGAGGAATCAAGTTAGAAAAAACAAGTCACCTACATGGGAGAACAAAGTTGGACTGGCTTAGACTCCTCCACAGCATCAAAGCCAGATGAGAATGGGGCTTTGTCTGTAAAGTTCTGAGGGGAAAAAAAGGGTGACTTAAGAATATCCAGACAGTTTTGTTGTTTGAGAATAAAGGCACATGTACATAGCCTCAAATATGAAACACCTTAGCAGATACAGCCCTTCTTGGGAAAAACTACCAGAGATGAAATCCAGCTATACAAGGAGTGGACGTGCTGGGGGAAAGCACTGGTATTATGTAGAGCATTTAAAGGAGGTGGTGTATGTAGTGGGTAGTTCAGGAGTCAGACCACTTGAATTTACACGTTGGCTCTGTCAATTCTCATTTTTGTCCTCACGTAAATTATTTAACCTGCCTCGGTTCCCATACCAGTAAGATGAGGATGAAAATGTTGTGGTCGGTATCAGATGAAATAATCCATGTAAAGTTCTCAGCATAGTACTCAGCCCTAGATGCTGTTACAAAAAAATTAAGGCATATCATTATAAAATCATAATAGCTCCAAAATTTTCTGGCTTTTTATAATGTTTTATAATCTTTTTGTTTCTTAATCTTAAGGACCAATATCTCTGTGATAAAGAAATTTTTTAAAACACTGAACTCTCTAGAAAGGTAGACCAGAAATTGGACCAGAAACTCTCTAGAAACACGGTTACCTCTGGGGAAGGACACTGGCTAGATAAGAGATGGTGGACTGGCTTTTCACGAACATGTAGCTTTTGAAATTTTTACCATGTGAATACGTGCCTATTTTTTTAAAAAGCAACTAAAATTCAAGAAACATTTACCTAAGATTCCGCAATTCCTTCATTTTTAATCACAATTTATTTTTCTCCTTTTTAAGTTCAAGCAGAACTAAATTTAGTACTTCAATGTAAAATTAGCATGCACAGTATGGTCCCATTTTTGCAAAATTATTCCGAGCCAGTCACACCTCCATCTGTATATATGCAAAGAAAGAGGTGTGAAGTGATACCCAATGTTAACAATGATTATTTTCTAGGTGATGAAATTCGGGGTATATTTTTCCTTATTCATATTTTTTCAGAGCTGTTTGAATTTTTAATTAAGTATATATCATCTTTAAAAAGTCATTGTTCTAAATAAAGAAAGAAAAATTGTTACCAAGGAAGAATAAGGGGTTTGTCCACATCTCACAAGGGACTGGGCTGTAAATGCCAAAGGCCACCCTGGAGGGCCCTGCTAATGCTCTAGCAGTATGAGTCTACGCCCTAACTCTCTACTTAGCAAATGCGCTGACAGGGGGTTATGATGTCCCACTGTGCGCCTTACTGGTTGTTTAAGTGGAAGACTGATGCCTGAACTACCCTCCAGCCAAACTAGACCACTTGTCATTTCCCTAAGTGCCTTCGTTCCTCGTGCCCCATTCACCTAGGGTGCCACCTACCTGACCCCTCAATTACATCTTTCCTCCAAAGCCACAGCACAAACTGTGCCTTCCATGTACCTTTTCCTAACCCGTAGACCCAGTTTCCCCCTTTGAAGCCCCAAAGCACATTTTAACAACTATTTATGACAATTCATTCATTTAATGAATGCTTATTGTACACACCCCTGTGCCTTACAGTACATTTGTTTGTATACATCTTATCCTCTGTCTTAGAACGATTACCTGGGGGCAGAAAATATGTCACACTCATTAGGTATTTCTATAGCACCCAGCATAACACGCTTGAAAGTCAAAATCTGTTTGTCTGGATAATTAAATAAAGGAGCACTGTGAGATTATAGAAAATATATAATATATATTGGTCTCTGCCCCCGGTTCCTGACACAGGGATCCTCAAACCCTTGTAAATTCTTAAGTGACATGAGCACCAGGAGTATCTTTATTTCTAATGTGGTGGCTCTGGGTGGGCTCCTGGATGGCTCCTGGATGGGGGCTGGTCACCAGAAAGACCAAGCCATGAGCAGAAGCTTGGAATTTTCAGCTCCGCCCCACCATCTCTCAGAGAGGGAAGAGGGGCTGGAAATAGAGTTAATAATCATGCCTATGTGAGGAAGCCTCCATAATACCCCAATAGTATGGGGTTCAGAGAGCTTCCAGGTTGGTAAATACACCAGGAGGGTGATGCACCCCAGCTCCATGGGGACAGAGCTCAGGACCCTCCCAGACCTCACCCTATGTCTCTCTTCATCTGGAACTGGTAAATGGAAGTGTTTCCCTGAGCTCTGTGAGCTGCTGTAGCAAATTAATTAATCCTGAGCAGGGGGGTGTGGGAACTTCTGTGGGACAGAAGTTATGGGTCACCAACCTGGGGACCTACTACTTACAACTGGCATCTGAAGCAGGATGAGAGAAGTCTTGTTGGACAGAGCCCTTAACCTGTGAGATCTGACACCATCTCCAGGTAGATAGTGTTAGAATTGAGTTAAATTGTAGGACATCCAGCTGATGTCACAGAGGTTGCTTGTTGTGGGGAAACACACACACACACACACACACACACACACACACACACTTGGTGACCAGAAGTGTCAGAAGTGAAGTGTATTCTGTGTAAGTAGTAAAGGCCACAAAACTGGGTCTTTCCTCACACGAGCACTCAATGAGTGTTTGTTGAATTGAACTGATTACTTTGTCCTTACATATTCCTTGAAGCTTTAAAGACTTTTAGGCTTTAAAAGCCAAGTGGTTTACATGCCTTCAGAATTATTTTAAGTTTTTCTAAAGAGCAAATATGCCCCCTTCCTCTAAAAATACTGGCACAGATCAAAATCCTTGGAGAGGAATAAGGTCCAAATAGCTAAACAATAGATTAGAGATTTTTATTCCCATCTGTTTCACCCTGAGGAGATACAACAACAATCCTAAAAACTGACATAGGGAAGACAATTTCACCCTAGTCCCCCAGTCCATAATGTCCCAACATGGCTCAGAAAAAATGAGTTCACATTACTCAGGGTTTTCATCTTTTAACTGGGCTCTTTAATCACAAAAAGCTACATTTCTCAAAACCTAAATAAAGCTAATTTGACACATATAACTGTGCGTCATGTCAGTGATAATGTGAATACAATTTAGGGACTTCCCTGGCGGTCCAGCAGTTAGGGCTCCACGCTCCCACTGCAGGGGGCGAGGGTTCGATCCCTGGTTGGGGAATTAAGATCCCAGAAGCCCCATGGTGCTCACGGCCAAAAAATTAAAAAAAAAAAAAAAATTAAAGGCATCACAAATACAAAATAATATATAGAATTAAGGGAATACTTTTATGAAATAATGAGGATTACATATGGAAACTATTTGCCTTTGTTCTAGTCAGGGCTATCTTTACAAAATAGGGTTTGCTGAAAACTCTATTTCCCCTCTTTTTCTCACTCAACAGAGAGCAAAAACTAATGTGCTGCCACCTACTGACAATGGAATGAAAGTGTAGCTCAGAACATGAAAAGTGTTTAATCTTTTTAACTGTTGACCCAAAACTTCAGAATAGGTGTTTACATTATCTTATTTTAAACATAGTAATGAACTCCTTCAAGATTCTTAACTTTAGGGGAGATAATAATCTGTGAATTGGTGTAAATGAAAAAGAAAAGCAATGGATAAGTGTGAATTTCACAGATTAGAAAGCTTAGCTGCATGCTTCAGTGGAGGATTGAAGTGATAGTTGAGTCATTCCCTTAACAAGAAAAAGGGACAAGGAAACATAAGCAGATCTATACTAAGATACACTAGTGGTCCAGTCAGTCCAGTGTTATGTCACTGAGGAATGCTGCACAGGAGGCGTACGGTCATTTGTGAGGACAGCGTGTGCTACCTGTCACAGGGAGAGGGATCTGTTCTCAAATAGCCCTATTTCCCCTCAGTGACCCTTACATATCTATAGAATGAACTTAAACCCTCCTCAAAAGCAGGTTTCCAGCTGGTCCACTCTTTGGGTGAGCAAAGTTTCCCAATCAGCACACAATGAATAATATAAACAGAGGAGAGCCAGGTTCTGTACTTTTATATTCCCCAATAGATTTCTGGTGCTATGTGCAGTCCCCACCACATGGTAGGTACTTTATCAATATTATCTGAATGAATAAATAAGTAGAACCTCTTTCTGTTTCTCTTCAGTTTTCTGTGTTTGAGCTCCAAGGAGTGCATCAGAATCTGTTTATATTGGATTGGCCAAAAAGTTCGTTTGGGTTTTTCCTTAAGATGGTACAGAAGAACCCAAACAAACTTTTTAGCCAACCCAATATATTGCTTTGATTATTTGGATATTTCTGGTAAAAATTAGCTTGAGCCTGAATCACTAAGACAACTCCTCAACTTTCCACTTCAGTCAATATTATTTGTCAATTAACTTTTTAGTAAAGTGTAAACTGAAGTGTAAAACCTGGCTATGTTAGTGTAAAACCTGAAGGTTAACACTCAATGTGCCATGCATGGGAAGAATCCAGAAAGAAAGTGGAAGAAGAGCCTGTACTAAATTAGTAGGATTAGAAAGAGCTTTGAAAACAGTTAGCTTAGCCTTCCTGATTAAAAGAAAAGTATTTAGTTTGGGGAGTCACCTTCCCTTTTTTAGGCCACTAAAACTAGACTCATGGGCTTCCCTGGTGGCGCGGTGGTTGCGAGTCCACCTGCCGATGCAGGGGACGCGGGTTCGTGCCCCGGTCCGGGAAGATCCCACATGCCGCGGAGCGGCTGGGCCCGTGAGCCATGGCCGCTGAGCCTGCATGTCCGGAGCCTGTGCTCCGCAACGGGAGAGGCCACAACAGTGAGAGGCCCGCGTACCGCAAAAAAAAAAAACAAAAAAAAACAAAAAAACCCAACTAGACTCACGTAGCTAAAGCCGGGAAGGGATCAGGCAATTTTACATTAAATTTATCACCCAGCAATCAGCTGTTCACATTGGCCAGGAGCCCAAATGATTATGGTCTGGATGTCTACTCTCTTCAGGGGTCATCAGCTCTAAATTAAGGAGATGTACATAGGCAAGGGGCATAGAGTCTAACACCTGGAGCCTTTGCAAATTTTCCAGGATCTTTTTTATCAAACCATCCACCGTAATGCACTTCACAATGTATGACTAAGAAAAGAGCCCCTGTCTTAGGGAAGAAGGGGATCTAACCATCAGCAAAAGATAAAGTGAACAAATGCTTAAAAATCTGAAGCTTCCTAGGGTTCAATGGAGGACAAGACCACATCAAGTTGGAAAGATGGAGATTGACATCATGAAGGAGGTAGAATTTGAATAGGTCTTTAAGAATAAGTGGAATTTTGCAGTTTGGGATTTAGGTAGGGAGAAAAAATTCACAAATGACATTTGGGAGACACCAAATATATTTGTGAACAGGGTGTGTTCACCTTGGCTACTATGAGCCTGATCTTCACTGCCAAAAAGTGGCAACTATGTTGGGATAACGACATAATGTACAGGCTCTGAAATCAGGTGCCTGGGTCAAGTCCTGGCCTCATCGCTTGTTTGTAATGTGACCTTGAATAAGTTATTTAGTATCCCTGGCCCTCAGTTGCCTTTTCTGTAAAACGAGGACAATAGAAGGGCATACCCCATAGAGAAGTTTTGAGGATTAAAAGAAAGAATTCATGTGCTGTGTTCAGTGCCTGGAATATAGCAAATGCTCAATAAACATTACCTATTATATTTGGTGAGTTTGTACTTGATTTACTAAACAATGAGGAGTTATCAAAGGTTTCTGAGCAGAAGAGCTATATGTTTGAAGTTGAAACTCTAGAGTAATTAATTTACCAATGAGACTTAGGGTAAATTAAAGGAAGTTGAAAAAGCTGTATTTAAAAATAGCAGATAGGGAAACTTTGCAGCTATCCAGGGAAGAAGTAATGAGAATCAGAATTATAGGTTAAGCAATAGAAGATAGAAGGAGGAGGAGCAGAAAAGACAATTCTGAAAAATTTTAAGAGAAATAATTGAAACAACTGAGTGTGAAGCGTAACAGCTGGGGAGGAATTAAAAACAACTCTAAGCCTTTGAACCTGGGGACCAGAAAAGCTTTGGTGAGGAAAACAGATGTGAGGAGAAAGTGGTTCAGGGGAAAGTTACCCAAGTGGAGGTCCCAATAGAGAGTCACCAATATAAATGCAGACCTCAGAAGAGAAGTCAAAATTAGATTAGGTATCTTCAATTTAGGGGTGAAAGTAAAGCATTGGATGGAAGTAACATCAGTGAAGTTTGCCAAGGTCAAACCATCTGACTCAAAATTCCTTGTTCTTTCTACTTATGGACACTACATAGGTTCATATCCATCAGTAGAAAAAGAAAGCGTCTTATATATGTTAAAAGGTGACGTTCAACTCCTGAGTTTTCCATCTACTAGCCACGTGTCACTTTAGGAATCAGCTTCCTCATCTAGGAAATAAAATCAATGCTAAAACAAACAATGCTAATAGCTTCCTCAGAGAGTTTTCTGAGTATCAAATGAAGTCCTGGTCTCTTTCCGGCTATCTCAATGTGATCATCCTCAGATACAAGAAGAAACTTCTCTTCCTGAAGGTCCCTGCTGCCCTGGGCTTGTTGCTACATACTCCTGTACCCACGATCTCTTTCTTCTTTACCAGTAATCACTGGAACTCATCTTGCTCAAAACTTCCAGTCCCTGGTCAAACTCTACAGGCTGCTACACCAAACGCTTCTAACTCCAAAACCCTTTGCCTGGACCTCCTCTGCCTCACCACCTCCATTCCCACCCACTGTATAATGTTATTCTTTTAACTCCCTCATTCTCTCCTTTTCATTTTTTTCTCCCCTTTTTCATTTTCATTTCATTATAAAAGTTCTCATCCCAGAGTCATATCTAATCTTAGCTTATCAACCCCATGCTTACTTACTTGCCTGTTTGTTAACCCTCAACCCAACACAGAGTTAGCATTCCTTACACCGTTATATGCAACACACACACACACTCACACATGTACATGTAACAGAGTTATTTTGTCTGCAGAAAAAAGACCTATTGATCTCAGAACAGACTTTTTCTACCCTTTGGCCGTGGGAGGAGGAGATCCCAAAGACCCCAATGTAAATCAGTTGGTCCATTGGTCCATTCTCCCTTTCCCTCATTTTATACAACAAATTCTAAGCAAGTAGTTTCAGACTCTGCATAATTTCACCTTGAGTGGGTCCCAGGACCCACTTACAAGTAAATGATATTATTTCCACTTATAAGACAGCTTAACAAGATACCTTCAAATTTACTGTAAATTGCTGCAGATTTGGGGTGTCTTTCAATTTCCAGGAAAGCCAGAATGCTGTTTTCTGTACTCTCTGAGTATGGTGACCTGTAATTTCAAAATCTTCTGTAGCCCGTATTTTGGTTCCCTAACCATTCATTAGTCTGACAAATGTCTGTTATCACCTGAAGCATTTACATTCCAAACCTAAAATCAGTCTTCTACTCAGCATCTCTTTGCTCTCTGGAAAGCATCTGGAACCTACCAATGCATATTCCAGAAAAAGCACATGGTACAGTATATGTAGGGCAGTGGAACCCTGAATTCTCACTACAGACTTCAACACCAACATCAAGTATAGTCTTTACATGTATCTTGCTTCATATTATAATCAATAGCGTGTGTTATTAGGTGCCAAATACAGGCTCTGCACTACTTTATGTGATGTGGGAGATTCGGAAGTAGAAGTAAGGACCGCATCTGGTTTGAACATGACTTTATACCCAGTCCTTGGTATATTGGCTGGCACACTAAAGACAATAAAAATATTAATTGAACAAGTGAATAGGAGCTCTGAGAAAACTAACACATGAGAAGCTATCGAGAATGACACAAGTTAATTCATAGTTAAGAGCTCCCTTAGGCAGTGGTGCAGCTATAAGGGATGCAGGAATTCAGAAAAGAGAGAGATTAATAGGGAATGAAGTCATTATGATGAAGCACACACACAACCTTTCAGATTAAGTGTTATTGGCAGAAGCGTGGGAGAGAGGGTCTACATTTCAGGTGGAAGAGGGAGATCGTAAGTGAGAGCCAAAAGATGAAGTATTAAATCAGCAAAGAAAGTGGGGACATGAAGTACAGTCAAGAATGAGGTTAAATTATAAGTGGGACAAGGTTGGTTGGGAGAGGGTGGGATATGGCACTGGAAAATGCCACTAGGGAAAGAGGTTTTTTGGGGTTTTTTTTGGTACTTTTGTTTTTCTTTATCTTCTTGCACTTCTAACTTTTTAAAAATTGAAGTATAGTTGATTTACAATGCTGTGCTAATTTCTGCTGTACAGCAAATGGTTCAGGAAAGACCAGTTTCAACATGATCTGTAACATATTGCTTCTGATGTCAAAAAATATATATCTGAAGAAATATGACCAAAAGTTCACAATTGTTAATTCTGGGTGGTGGAAAGCTGGGTGACTGTTACATAGTTCTTTGTACTTTTCTGTGTCATTTTTCATTTCCTCAAAATAAAAATTAGAATTTAAGAAGAAAAAAAATAATAAGTGGGACAAGGTAATAAAAGATAATAAAAGACAGAGGAATTGTCCATGGATGAGGTGCCAAAGTTTGGCTTTTAGCTTCTTGTTCAGAATTCAGAATGCTTTTTCATACGGTAAAAAAAGCTACAAATTATGATCTAAACTCATGAATAACCCTAATATACACATTTCTCTGTTCATGAGATGACTAGATAGATAAATCCAAAATTAATTATTAAGTATTATCTGTTCTTTCCTGGAGAATTTTAGTTTTCATCAACCTCTCAGAATAGTATTGGAATAAGTTCAGCTAAGCCCCAGGAACAACTCAGCAATCCTTTTAGTCAACCTTTAGTCAGCTCCCCTTCCTTCAGTGACTACTTCAAGCCTTCATCAGTCTCCTGAAGATTCTTGCCACTGTCCCTGGTAGCAAATAACTTGAACCATCGCTTTCTACTCAAATGAAACCTATCAGTGAATTCCTTTGATGTCAGTATGCCCCTCAAAGTGTGTATATTGCCCCACTTTTTTACTTCTTTTCCTCCCCTTATAGTCTATCCTTGACTTTCCCCTCCATGACCTTCCCTTTACGGCCTTCCTTTCCTGTTTCTTCTCAGTCTATTCACCCTTCCATCATAAACACCTCCATATCCACAGCTTCAATCACAAATATATTGATACCTCCTTAAATCTGTATTGCCAGATAAATTTCTTTTTTTTTTTTTTTGAGGAAAGATGAAGCTTTTATTTAGAGATAATTTTTGGGTTTTTTTTACTGAGTTCCACATTCTTCTTTACTGCAACATACAAGAAATTCTACTTGTAGAGAGATATGTCCAAAATATAACTTGCCATGTATGGTAGGTAAAATAATGGCCCCTCAGAGATATCTACATCCTAATCCCCAGAACCCATGAATATATTAGGTTTCAAGGAAAAGGGGAATAAATGTTGCAGGTGGAATTAAGGTTGCTTATCTACTGACCTTATTGTCTAGGTGGGCCCAATGTAAGCACAAGGGTCCTTCCTTAAAGATGAAAAAAGGAGGCAGAAGAGGAGAGTTAGAGGGAGATAGTGACTAGGAGAAATGATCAGAGAGACTCAATGTTATTCACTTTGAGGATGGAGGAAGTGGGGGGACATGAGCCAAGGAATGTGGGTGACCTCTAGAAAATGGAAAAGGCAAGGAAATGAATTCTCTCCTAGAGCCTCCAAAAAAACACAAAATGAAAAACAAAAAACTAAACACAGCCCTGCTGATTTTAGCCTAGAAAAACCCATGTCGAATTTCTAACCTATAGAACTGTAAAATAATAAATTCATATTGTTTGAATCACTAGGTCTGTGGTAGTATGTTACAGTAGCAACAGAGAATTAATGTACCATTTCTAATCCAAATCTCTGATTAATGTATCTGGTTGTTTTGGAAAGTAACACTTTCATTGGTCATAGTAATTTTTTTCTCTCAGAAGATTTTAGAATGTCTGTAAGTTCACAGAATGTCAAAGCAGACTATCTTTACATTGTTAACATGCCAAGGTAAAAAGATGAAAATATTATTCTTTAATTTAAAGAGGACAGAGGGCAGAAACTTGGCAATATTTCTTCAGAACATTCAAAGTAACACTTTCACTTATCTTCTTTCTCTCATAAAATTTGATGCATCCCTATTTGTTTTTTCTTAATTTAACACAGTAACTAGAATGGTAGCATTTTCTTCATTCACTGACAGATACTGTAACACTAAGAGTATGAATACTGTTCTCCCTGTGTTTCAAAGCACACTAGTTGAAACTGAGACACTTAATAATATGTTGCCTAAACTAGTCTGCTTACCTAAAATCTATTCCTTCTGATTCCTTATAGTTTTACAGTGCACCCTTCTCTTTAAATTAACTATCTTTCTCAGAAAATAGTTTGTTTCTTTGCATAAAAGGCATCTTCTTTTGTTTTGGTTATTACAATGTTGAGCCGCTTCTCATCCTCTTCATCTTTACATTTGCACTTTTTTCTCCTTCGTACCAGTATTTTTGAGGAAAACAAAGCAATAGGATTGTGGAAAGATGGTAAACCAAGAAGACATGGGAATTTCCTTCTATAGACATTGAGAAAACAAAAGCAAAAAAAAAAAAAAAAAGAGAGTAAGTATATCTCAGATTGCAGAAAAAAAAGGGGGGGGGGTAAGGGGGTTAAGTTCCAAGTGCAGAAAGGAAGCAGAAACTGAAAAATAGGGCAATAGTTACACAAGCAGATACTGTGACACTCTGGAGAGAGTTTACTAAACTCCATTACCCTCTTTGCTTTAACATCTCGAGGAGCAATAGAAGATGAATCCTTCAGGCCTATGTGAGGTGGGGTTGGAACTGAAATCTATGCTTAAAAAACCCCCAGGAAACTCAAAGGACTACCCCTCAGTGAAACTGCATTCTAGAAAAGCAGGAAGCAAGCAAGAAAGCCATTCACTCTGGGTGAAACATCATTGAGAAATCAAACCCCTGGTTCTATACCTTGCACAAGCCTAGGACTGGAATCACACACCACAAGTGGTCAAGGAATTCCCATGCCAAGAAATTAACATTAAAAATTGTTCCATGGGGCCTCCCTGGTGGCGCAGTGGTTGAGAGTCCGCCTGCCGATGCAGGGGATACGGGTTCGTGCCCCGGTCTGGGAGGATCCCATATGCCGCGGAGCGGCTGGGCCCGTGAGCCATGGCCGCTGGGCCTGTGCATCCGGAGCCTGTGCTCCGCAACGGGAGAGGCCACAACAGTGAGAGGCCCGCATACCGCAAAAAAAAAAAAAAAAAAAAAATTGTTCCATGGGGCTTCCCTGGTGGCGCAGTGGTTGAGAGTCCGCCTGCCGATGCAGGGGACACGGGTTCGTGCCCCGATCCCAGAGGATCCCACATGCCGCGGAGCGGCTGGGCCCGCGAGCCATGGCCGCGGAGCCTGTGTGTCCGGAGCCTGTGCTCCGCAACGGGAGAGGCCACAGCAGTGAGAGGCCCGCGTACAGCAAAAAAAAAAAAAAAAAAAAAAAATTGTTCCATGGACATGCTTCCCTGCATGCGTAGTACACACAGCTACTATGGAGGGACAACCCTACAACACACATCACATGTGATTATAAAAGAACACACAAGCCCACAATAGAAAATAACCAGACACAAAAAGAAACAACTGTCCATTACTGAGTGCCAAAAGACACAGAACTAAGATGGGTCACATGCCCAAGGACTTGAGGTGAAAAACAACCCAAAAAAGACTATAAAATCAGTAAGTTTAAAAGCATCAGAATCATGTTATCAAAATACTACAAAACTAACATCCTAAGAGGAAAAAAAAGGAAATTTATAAAGCACTAAACAGAACTTCTAGAAAGAAAAAATGTAGTCTTTAAGAACTGGTAGGGCTTCCATGGTGGTGCAGTGGTTGAGAGTCTGCCTGCTGATGCAGGGGACACGGGTTCGTGCCCTGGTCCAGGAGGATCCCACGTGCCGCGGAGCGGCTGGGCCCGTGAGCCATGGCCACTGAGCCTGCGCATCCGGAGCCTGTGCTCCGCAATGGGAGAGGCCACAACAGTGAGAGGCCCGCATACCGCAAAAAAAAAAAAAAAAAGAACTGGTAAAATATGGCAGATTTAACACAGACACATTCAGGTGGGGCACTCCTGAAACCCCACCAAAATGGAAATAAATAGTAAAGAAATAAAAAGAATAAGAAACAAATCAGAGGGCCAGAACTGACTGAGCTGAAAACCTTGCTGGGGAATTCCCTGATTAGGAATCCAAGATCCCATTGCAGGGGGCACTAGTTCGATCCCTGGTCAGGGAATTAAGATACCACAAGCCGCATGGTGTGGTCCAAAAGAATAAACAAACAAACAAAAAATTGCTATCAGCTGTCTTGACAAAATTAACTGATGACAAAATTAAGTCCCTAAACATTGGGCTTTCTTTTTCTTTGCAGACATAGCTTTGATTTTTTTTTTTTCTCTCTTCTCTAGCCTCAGTAGTCTCGTTAAGGTACAAAAGTATTGATTCTTGCTGAAGTTTTAGTAATTCTAGAAGGGAAGCAGCCAGAGCACCAATCAACATTAATTTCTTCCGTGAGTTTCTTTCAGAGCTGCCATTGCTACTTCCTCCACCATCTGTCCAGCCTAGACACTTAAGGTTTATCTTAGATTTTTCCTTTCCTTTACACTTTAAAATACAGTTGTTGCTAATGATTTGCAGATTCTGTATTTGCAAATCCACCTAGTTGCCAACCTTTATGTGTAACCCCAATTCAATACTCGTGGCACTTTCGTGGTCATTTGCAAACAGGTGCTGAGCACTGAAAAATTTGAGTCACCCCATGAGCACGGTCCCAGCTCAGGTCAAACAAGGCGATGCTCTGCCTTTATGTTTTGGCTCACGTGCTGTAAACAAGTGTCCTTTTGTATTCTATTTAGTGCCATATTTTTCTCATTTTTGTGCTTTTTGTTGGAGATTTCACTGTTTAAAATGGCCCCCAAGCACAGCTGGAAGTGTTGTTTCCTGCTCCTAGCACAAGAGCGCTATTATGTGCCTTAGAGAGAAAAACGTGTGAGATAACCTTTGTTCAGGCATGAGTTATAGTGCTGTTGGCCATGAGTTCAATGTTAACAAATGAACGGTGTATTATAAATAAGGTATCTGTACACAGAAACACACATAAAACAAGGTTGTGTATTGATCAGTTGATAAAAAGGTTGTAGTCTGAGGCTTGCAGGAACTCAGTCCTGTATTTCCGCTAAGAGCAATGGTTCACTACTCACTCATTCACTGTTCACGGTGACTGTAGAACATAACTGCTGTAAATCATGAGAAGTGACTGTAATTAATTATCAAGTCTCAGAGGACTATTTGGCAGGGTGATTATAAAAGACTGAGTTTTCTGGACATTTGGTGCTATTAAGATTTGAATCTTAAAGTTAGTAGGAATACATCTACACTGCACTTATGAGATGATGTGGAGGCATGGCTGTTCTTACCCACCACACATCACCTAGACATCACGAAGACCAGGAACAAGTCTGTTGTAGTCAGAGCTATGTTCCTAAAATCTATCAGAGAATCTGACACAGTAAATGCTCAATAAATATCTGATTGAGCCATTCATTCCTTCATTAAATAAATATTTATTGAGCTTCTACTACATGCCAGATTTTATGTCAGGCAATGGATATATATAGCAGTAATAAAACAGGCACCCTTCCTGTCTTACATTCTGGTGGGAGAAGACAGACAGTAAACAACTGAGAAACATAATATGTTAGGTAAGTATATGAAACATTAAAAAAAATCAGCAGAATAGAAAATATGGGGTTGGGGAAGGCTGCTATTTCATATAGCTTGGTCAGAAGGCCTGCCTGAGAAGAAAAACTATGCAAAGAAACCTGAAGGAAGTAATATGGTGGATCCATGTGGATTCTGGGATAAGGGCTTGAGGCAGGACAGAACCTGGCATGACTGTGGAACAGCAAGGAGGTTAGAGTTCCATAGTTCCTTGCTTTTAAAAGTGCCTCTCAATTATATATACTACCAAATGTAAAATAGATAGCTAGTGGGAAGCAGCTGCATAGCACAGGGAGATCAGCTCGGTGCTTTGTGACCACCTAGAGGGGTGGGATAGGGAGGGTGGGAGAAAGATGCAAGAGAGAGGAGATATGGGGATATATGTATATGTATAGCTGATTCACTTTGTTATAAAGCAGAAACTAACACACCATTGTAAAGCAATTATACTCCAATAAAGAAGTTAAAAAAAAAAAATAAGACAAAGGGAAAGTATATTCCTGGTTCTACAGAAACACCAAACCTTCTCACTTATATTCTTTTAGTGAAAAAGCCCAACAGTAATGTTAAATAAAAATAGTATCTGTCATCAGGTAGAATTACCCAGCATTTGAGATGGGGCATCCCTCTGGCAGTGCAGAAAGGGAGAAATATGGTTTGAATGATATGAAAAGAAGGTAAAAATAGTCTCCTTTTTCTCATATTAAAGCCTGTTTAATATACAAAACATAATCCCTGGAGGATGTTAACTATTTATGAAAGCCATAGATATGCTTTTAACCTATGACATGAATTCTGAGCTAGAGGCTGTAACTGCTGTTTTTATCATAACCTTGTTTCCCAGGAAAGCAAAAGTCAAAAAGAAAGAATACAAGGAAAAACAGGGAGCAGTTATAAAGTAGCCTTCTGTAATGTTTCAGTTTTATTAAACATACACTTCTTTTAAAAAGAAGAGAGAGGTATATTTCTAGAGGTTCCCATAGCCAACATATGCATCTTCTTACCATTTCTTATGTGACAGTGATCAATCATATACGTGACTGAGTAACTATAAGCCTGGCCATTAGAGACTAAGAGGTTATGTTTCAGTTATTCATCTTTATAATAAATAAATAAATAAGATTTCATTTATTTTTACAACTAACACTATCATCAAAAATTTGAAAGTTAGATACAAAGTGTTAAAAACAGAATCTTTGTTGAAGTACATAAGAGCTAGGTCATAGTATAATTGTGTACCTATATCTAAACACCTATAAAACAGTCAACACTTAATGGTGCTTCCCAGGCCTTTATGCATCTCGAAAGAGTAATCCACTAGAGGCCTTCACTTCTGGTACGTAAGGGGAGGAAAGCAGTAGCCAAAGGACGCTGCATTTCTGGAGAGGCTGCCATCAGCGCCTCTGGCAACGGCAGCCTATTAAAGCCCATTCCTCCGCATTGAATAGACGGGGAGAGACACAAACACTGAATTACAGCTTCATAGACATTGTGCATTCATAATTAGTAAATGAAATTGAATTTCATGCCTAGAGCCAGTAGTAAAAGAATTCAGGTCCAGGTACCATAAAAAAATCCACCCAAAGCTTTAGGGTGGAAGCATGTCCACTACGCTGATTGGCCAAAGAAATCCACTGCCACACCAAAATATTGCCACTCTAAAAACACTGTTTACTTGAAAGAAGTTTAAGAGACATAAGCAGCTGAGACGTGCCATTTTATGGAAATAATACTGAGTTAAGGCAGATGCCCATTCTGGCTCCAAATGCACATATTATGGGAAAGAGTCGGGCCATTTGTATTTTGTTTTGGCTTCTTCCCTCCTCTTGCTCTGCCAGAATTCTCTCACATTATGTTTGCCTTCGGGGTTCAAGGCAGCAGCATCCCTGTGGTCTGGCCTGTGCACATGAATAAAAGTCAGTTTGCCATTTGCTGAATTATTTATGAGCTCAGCTGCTCTTTGGACTTTTTATTGAATAATTTTTTAAAGTAAATATTTTATAAGCAGCCAGAGGCTATTGGTATTTGATGCATTTCAGAAAATTAAAGAATAAAATTTAAATTGCAGTGTAAAAAGACAAAAGGATCACCATATCTTTGTTGCTAGAACATACACACTACACACACGGTAGACGGATTTAGACATTGTTTAAATAGACCGCTTATCAAACCATGTTTTCAAATTCAGATAAATTTTCCTTTAATAGAGGAGTAAAAAAATTATAGCACTACAATTTCCTCTTTGATATTCAGTACTAAGTTGGATTTTGATGTTCTTGGTGTTTTAGAATTAGACTTAGATTCTAGGCTTTATTCTGCATCTCAAATTTGCTAGTTTGCGTTGCTTTAAAGCCAGTGCTCTAGTAGTGATTTTTATCAATAATAAATTGCCTACTATTTTCTAAATCTCCCATCTTTCACCTAAAATGAAAGTTTGGATTCCTTTTTAAATATGAATTTTGTGCTTATAAGCTATGACATGAAAAATACAAAAGATGAAGACCCAGAGGTTAAATGCCTTTAGAAACTCACTGAAAAAGGACAAGCGAGAAGTCAAATAAAACACTGAGAGCTCAAGCTTGTATGTCTGGGAGAATGCTGGTACAGCAGCAGAAATTGAGACATCAGGAGAAGATTTCACTCACGGGAGAGATGAGTTTACTATCAGACATGTGGACAATTATTCAAGATGCTGACAGAGTGCTCAGGTTATGTCCAACGAGTATCAGATAATGTGGAGCCACAGCTTTGAATCGTGAATTAAATGAATGAATGAACAAAGCAGTCAGATCAAGGAAATATGGTATTATCAACAAATAATGTTGCCATTGATACTGCCTTCTTTTACCTCTACTGTTAATACCAAGATCACTTTGCATATCACAAATACTTTATCTCACCTTGAAAATTAGCTAATAAACTTGTATTCATTTTTACTCTGCAGAGTTGAGCATATAAAAATCTTTCAGTACAAATTATGATAATGAATCCAAGATATGATTAAGCAAATGCCTTGGATTGCATAACATAGCAACTCTCACGATGTGAAGTACGCTCAGCTCGTGTGAAACTTTAAGCCAAATAGCCAGTGTTTAACCTTTAAGCTATTGTTAACCAAGACGCTATTTTCTTCATGTGGACTTCCTTTTTTTTTTTTCGGTACGCGGGCCTCTCACTTTTGTGGCCTCTCCCCCGTTGCGGAGCACAGGCTCCGGATGCGCAGGCTCAGCGGCCATGGCTCACGGGCCCAGCCGCTCCGTGGCATGTGGGATCTTCCCGGACCGGGGCACGAACCCGTGTCCCCTGCATCGGCAGGCGGACTCTCAACCACTGTGCCACCAGGGAAGCCCTGGACTTCTTCATATAGATTTTAGTCAGTGTTTTCACCAAAAGTGTTATGTTTATGTTGATACAAAATATGGGTACACAATGCTTTGTATTTAGATGATTTCAATCAAGGAACAAAAATGTCCTATAAATGTCCATTATTTCCCTGGCCACATTACATATTAAGAATTGAGCTCCAGGATTGGAGACCTGTACAGAAATTAATTTTGTGCAGTTTTTCACTGTAAATTGCCTTGCTTCTCCAGCCTGTGCCTTCTTCCTATGCTTTCTTATCTCCAAATCCCCAGCCTTAGCCTATTCTTAGACCCCAATTCAACACAGTCCAGAGACAAAGGTTAGGGTTCTTAGTGCAAACAGAGTCCCTTCTGATTAGTTTAAACAGAAAATGAATTTATTAGAGGAGTAAAAGGGCTGAAGAAATAGATTTGAGTCTACACTTCCAGGAACAGTGCCCATAACCATCCCAAAGAATAAGTCCAATGAAAAACCACCGCCACTGTTTCTGCTGCTATCAGGCGCTAAAAGCAGGAACTCAACTTCACTTAAACCACTTCACTTCAACTGTTGCTACTTGGTATCAAAAACTCACCCCTTCAACTGCTGCTGCTACCACACTGGCAAAACGGAAGTGCCACACAGAACCCACTCCCTATTATTGCTTATTTCCAAGCTGAAGTCACCCTTGCAGTCATCTAATTCATGGAGAATAGGTCATACACATGCATCCCAGGCACAAGAGAAGCTGCAGTTTATGTTCTGACTTCTGTGTTTCCTGAGTCTCCTTCAATGCTTATGAAAACCAGGATTCAGGGTCCTAGTGATGACCACTGAGATTCTATGATAACCCCTGAGTCACAGCTTCCTCTGTCTCAAGGGCCCAAGTTCCCAGAAATGAGCTTCTGCTTTGTAACCTGTTCTTGCTCTCATGTCTCCCTAGAGATTGGAATCTGGACCTTTCGATAACCCTAGTGCCTGTTGTTCTGCTAACCCACTTTGCCCTGGCCAGTTTCCTTCCTATAGCCCTGAGATGCCTCTGAACCCCAAGGTAACTGTACAATAAGTGTTGAATAAAGAAAACATTTCTACCCATGAAAAGCCCTCCTAGATGACAACTACATATCTTCCCAATTCCTTTCTAGTGGTCTTTGTTCAGCTATCAAAATCCTGATGCTTCTCATCTAGAACCACCAATCTGCTGTGTCACTCAGACAATGCACCTCTCTCCACCTGCCATCTTCCAGCATTCAACTTTCCTGTCCCCTCAACCAACGGAGATCTGGCTGTGCCAACATCATGTGACATGACTTTAGACAAATTATTTAATCACAGGCCTTGTGTTTCCTCTCTGTAGGGCAAGAGTTGTCCAGATTATGTGCATGTTTCTTCTAACTAACTTTTATAAGTGTACACAGTATCTGTATGGGATATTACTATAAAGTAGAATATGCCTCTTTTCTTTCCCCTTTAATATAGTGTGAAGATCTATGACAGTCAAAGAATATCATATTTTTTTTAAACTGACATATTGCACTTCCTCCAACAAAGGGCTGAGGCCAACTACAAAGAACCTTGTAAGTTGCAGCTAGAAGATCTCAGTACGAGCCCTAATATATCTACTTACTAGCTGTGTATCACTGAGCAAGTCACTTAAAATTCCTGAGTTACATTCTACATGAAATAAGGATACTAAGCATGTGATATTGTGATTTATAATAAATATACACTTTGGTCTTTAGTGGTGGCTCCTGCTCACAACTTCCAAAAACCTTGGAATTTCCTGAGCAGTAAGAGCAATGGGAGCATCTTTTGTTATAATATTTGGTCTCTTGTCCTCAGTTGCTGTAAACACTTCAGAGTCCTAAAGGGAAAAGGGTTCTCTTGTTATTCACAACAAGCCCCTTTCAATCACAAGGGAGTTTATGCTAATGAAATGACTTTCGGAAATCCCCTAAGTTGGGGGTGCTGGCTGTCAGGGGAACCAGCCATGAATAAAGTCATGGAATTTTCAGTCTCACCCCCTGATTGCTGGGGAAGGGTGAGGGGCTGGAGGTTGAATTAATTACCAATGGCCAGTGATTTAATCAATCATGCCTATGTAACGAAGCCTCCATTAAAAACCCAAAAGAAGAGGTTTGGAGAGTTTCCAGGTGGGTGAACCAGAACATTTCCACATGCTACTGTGACAACTCCCAAATTCCATGGGGGAATGAAGCTCCTTTGTCTAGGACCTTGCCCTGTGTTTCTCTTCATCTGGCTATTGATTCATATTTTTTAATATCCTTCATAATAAACCAGTAATCTAATGGGTAAACCAGTTTCCTGAGTTCTGTGAGCAGCTCTAACAAACTAATTGAACCCAAGGAGGGGGTCACGGGAACTTCTGATTTATAGTCTGTCAGTCAGAAGCACAGATACCAGTCTGGACCTGTGATTGGCATCTAAACTGGAGGGCAGTCTTGTGGGACTGAGACCTTAACCTGTGGAATCTGATGCCATTTCCAGATACGTATTGTCAGGATTGACTTGAATTGTAGGACACCCAGATGGTGTCTGAGTGTGAGTGTGGGGAAAAAACCCACCACAATGGAATCAGGTACAGAACTGTCAAACCCACCTATCCTGTGCAGTTATTGTGAGCCTCAAACAAGACCAATTAAGTGAAAATGCTCTGCAAACATGAAAAGCATAAAACAAATATAAGCTGATATTATTAATGTTGATGGTAAGAGTTTGCAGTCATCCATACTTCTAAAAGTACCCCCAAATAGGAAATCAGAAATTGATTTCCAGAATAAAGTTTCTCCTCCTTTTCAGTCCATACACACAATCTCTATAAAATGAACTTATGACATCTACACTGTGAACCTTTTCTTGAAAGCTGGGTTAGAGAATCGTCATAGAAGAGCAAGTGAGTGCATACGAATCATGCCATGATTGCTATGCACCTCTAGATACATGTCAGGAGACAAAAGCAGAATATTTAGGTTGGTAACAGAATTTTCATTGAATTCTCTTAATTAGCTCATGCCAGGGGAGTGAATATAATCTACTCTCCCCATTTCCAGAGGCTTCCAATGTGTCAGGAGTCTATTTTTATTACACACATTGCTTTACAATAAGCACAGTGTGAAGCATCAATGCTTCATAAAAACTGCATTAATGCACCAACTTGTTAAGCAGCCAAGAAGAGAATAAGAGCACAGCCTAGAGAGAATTTAATGGTCCCAGCTTGAACTTTTTCCCAACCAACACCATCGAACACCTGTTAACAATCATGAAGAAGATACAGAGAATATTGAGCATCTAAGCACATTGCACTAAATTCCATTATCCAGCAGTATATTAATTTTTCTCCTGAGGTTCCTGTGGCTAAAATTTATCACCAAAGGGTTATCCTTGAAAAACCCATATCTCTCCCTACAAGACTTTCAGAGACATTTAGGATGGGCTAAAACTGAAAGGTGACCAATAAATTAGGCTATGAGTTGAGGAAAATTTAATTACATAATTAAAAAAAATCCTTTTGAAAGACACTATAAACAAAGTAAAACTGGAGGAAAATCACCACAACATATATCACACACACAAAAAAAAACGTAATGGTCCTATTATGTACAGAACTTTTAAAAATGGAGAACAAAAGCCCCATTAAGCCTAGAGAAAAATGGGCTAGAACCAAGAAAAAAATGCAAACCATTCTTAACCATAAGAAAAATGCACAAAAAACAAAAACAAAAACAAAAAAATGCAAATGAAACCTCACTGAGATATAATTCTGTAAATATCCAAAAGTATAACAAGGTAGTCTGTTGGAAAGGCCTAAGGAAATAACACTCACACACGGCAATATCTAGCAAAATTACATATGAATTTATCCTTTATCTAAGAATCAATCCCACATCTAGAAATCTATCTCAAAGATAACACTAGCAACATTATGAACAGATATATATACAAGAAATTCATCATGAAGTTATTTGAAATAGAAAAATACTGAAAGCAACCCTACTGTCCATCAAGAGAGGGTTGATTGAATATGACTCCTAGAAAGTGACCATAGACTCACTATAGTTGAGTGAGTCTCAAACTTTGGGTGCATCAGCATCACCTGAAGATCTTATATTTTTTTTAAACATCTTTATTAGAGTATAATTGCTTTACAATGGTGTGTTAGTTTCTGCTTTATAACAAAGTGAATCAGCTATACACATACATATATCTCCATATCTCCTCCCTCTTGCGTCTCCCTCCCACCGTTCCTATACCACCCCTCTAGGTGGTCACAAAGCACCGAGCTGATCTCCCTGTGCTATGCGGCTGCTTCCCACTAGCTATCTATTTTACATTTGGTAGTGTATATATGTCCATGCCACTCTCTCACTGCGTCCCAGCTTACCCTTCCCCCTCCCCGTGTCCTCAAGTCCATTCTCTACGTCTGCATCTTTATTCCTGTCCTGCCCCTAGGTTCTTCAGAACCTTTTTTTTTTTTTTAGATTCCATATACAACTGAGTTATACGTAGTGAGGTGGAGATCTTATTAACACACAAATTGTTGGACCCCAGCCCCAGAGTTTCCAATTCAGTAGGTGTGGGATGGAGCCTGAGGATTTGCACTTTACCAAGTCTCCAGGTAATGGTTGGTGATGCTACTGACCCAGATGTCACACTTTGAGAACCACTACTTAGTATGTCCACACAATGGCATATTTTGCAGCTGTAACAAGGAAAGAAGAATGTCTCTATATATCATTATGGAGCCATCTGTGGGTTATAGTTTGTAATGAAAATAAACAAAATAGAAAAATGTGTGCATTGTATACTACTTTTTACCTAAGAAAGGAGGCATACAAATATATAAGAATTTGCTTATATTAAAACGGCCAAAAAATTTTTTTAAGTGGTTACATCTGTGGGAGAAAGAATAGGGTAGAGTTAGACTTTTGGGTATAAATTTGTTTTACAGATTTGACTTTGGAATAATGTAGATATTTTAGTTATAAATCAAAATAAATTTTCAATAACATTCCTAAAAATAAAAAATAGTATGAAGTAAATGGACCTAAATGCATATCCAGTTGGTGGTAGTGGTAGAACTACACAGAGATGAATAATTCCAAATGACTTTGAAACACAGTTATTTGACTGTACGGTCTTAGTGGAATATGCCTGACAAAGAGATGTGTAAAAAATAAAATGTAATAAAATGTCAAACTCTTCAGCGAGCATATTGCTGGCAATAGGGTAGGTATTGTTATTCAGAGACTATTATGTATAACAAAGAAAATTAGTAATTATGAGATCTTTTTTTTTTTTTTTTTTTTTTTTTTTGCGGTTCGCGGGCCTCTCCCGTTGCGGAGCACAGGCTCCGGATGCGCAGGCCCAGCAGCCATGGCTCACGGACCCAGCCGCTCCGCGGCATGTGGGATCTTCGCGGACCGGGGCATGAACCCGTGTCCCCTGCATTGGCAGGCGGACTCTCAACCACTGCGCCACCAGGGAAGCCCTATGAGATCTTTTTAATATTTTTAATTCTATCATTCTTGGTGTCATTGATAAACAGAATCCTTGACACGGGAGAAAGGAGACACAGATATAAGACAGAATAGTTTATGTACAAACATTGGAATCTTGAATTTGTATTATCAATATCAACTCATAGTTTATTTTATCTTCTAAAAAACAACACAAAATAGAACACTTCTTGGCTCTTTTTCTAAAAAGACTACCCAGATTATGCTCTCTAAATACCATTTTCCATTAAAAGGAAAAATGGCTGATTCCAGGTGAGAGTCAGGAAATGTACAAGATCTCAAGGAAACTCTCAAAAACAACTGGGGTCATGTGAAAAGGATTCAGAAGCCAACTTAAAGAGACTCTCACTAGCCAAAGAAAAGATACCTTGAAGTTCAAGAGAATAATAACTATGATAGATTGAATGCCATCAAACATGTCTAAATCCATGAGTTCATAATAACACTCAAAAAGAAATAAAGAAAAAAAAGAAAGAAAAAAGGCTGAATTGGTCACTATTAAGGTATGCCAGTGAATCAACTCATTATTTTAAAAACTGTTAAATACAGGGGTGCAGAGGGCAAAACGGAGAGATTCCGGCACAGAGGATCGGTGCCCTCAGGCACACACCAGCCCGAGAGGCTTGTCTCCTCGGCCGCCGGGGCGGGCGGGGCTGGGAGCTGAGGCTCGGGTATCGGGTTTCAGTCGGAGCGCAGGGAGAGGACTGGGGCTGGCGGCAGGAAGAGAGTCTGAAGGCGTTAGTGCACCACAGCTAGCCTGGAGGGAGTCCGGGGAAAAAGTCTGGAGCTGCCGAAGAGGCAAGAGACTTTTTCTTCCCTTTTGTTTCCTGGTGCGCGAGGAGAGGGCATTAAGAGCACTGCTTAAAGAAGCTCCAGAGATGGGCGTGGGCCGCGGCTGAAGGCGCGGACCCCGGAGATGGGCGTGGGACGCTGGGGCTGCTGCTGCCGCCGCCACAAGGCCTGTGTCCGAGCGCAGGTCACTGTCCACCCCCCTTCCGGGGAGCCTGTGCAGCCCACCACTGCCGGGGTCCCGGGACCCAAGGACGGCTTCCCCGGGAAAGCGCACGGAGCGCCTCGGGCTGGTGCAACGTCACGCCGGCCTCTGCCGCCGCAGGCCCGCCCCGCACTGCGTGCCCCTCCCTCCCCTCTGCCTGAGTGAGCCAGAGCCCCCGAATCAGCGGCTCCTTTAAACCCGTCCTGTCTGAGCGAAGAACGGACGCCCTCCGGCGACCTACGCGCAGAGGCGGGGCCAGGTCCAAGGCTGAGACCCGGGAGCTATGAGAGCAGAGAAGAGACAGGGAACTCTCTCTGTACAGCCTCGGAGGCAGCGGATTAAAGCTCCACGGTCCGCGTGATGTGCCCTGCGTCTGTGGAGTGCATGAATGGACAGCGAATCATCCCAAATTGAGGAGGTGGACTTTGAGAGCAAGATTTCAGACTTTTTCCCCTTTTCCTCTTTTTACAACGAATTATCCCAAATTGAAGAGGCAGACTTTGAGAGCAAGATTTTCGATTTTTCCCCCTGTTCTCTTTTTGTGAATGTGTATGTGTATGCTTCTGTGTGAGATTTTCTCTGTAAAGCTTTGCTTCCACCATATGTCCCAGGGTTCTATCTGTCCGTTTTATTTTTCAATAATTACTTTTTTATTTTAATAACGCTACTATATTTTATACTTTATTCTATTTTACTTTATCTTCTCTTTCTTTTTTCCTACCTTCCCTTCCTCCCTCCCTCCCTCCTTTCTTTCTTTCTCTCTTTCTTTCCTTCCTCCCTCCCTCCCTCCCTCCTGTCTTTCTTTCTTTCTTTCCTTCCTCCCTCCCTCCCTTCTTCCTTTTTCTTTCCTTCCTCCCTCCCTCCTTTCTTTCTTTCTTTCTTTCTTCCTTCCTTCCTTCCTTTCTTTCCTTCTTCCTTTCTTTCTCTCTCTCTTTCTTTCTTCTACTAATTCTTTCTTTCTACTTTTTCTCCCTTTTATTCTGAGCCGGGTAGATGAAAGGCTCTTGGTGCTGCAGCCAGGAGTCAGTGCTGTGCCTCTGAAGTGGGAGAGCCAACTTCAGGACACGGGGCCACAAGATATCAACTGGCAAAAATCTCCCGGAGATCTCCATCTCAACACCAGCACCCAGCTTCAGTCAACGACCAGCAAGCTACAGTGCTGGTCACCCTATGCCAAGCAACTAGCAAGACAGGAACACAACGCCACCCATTAGCAGAGAGCCTGCCTAAAAACATAATAAGGCCACAGGCACCCCAAAACACACCACCAGACGTGGACCTGTCCACCAGAAAGACAAGATCCAGCCTCAACAACCAGAACACAGGCACTAGTCCCCCCCACCAGGAAGCCTACACAACCTACTGAAACAACCTTAGCCACTG
The DNA here is from genome assembly GCF_964341445.2 of Mesoplodon mirus. Lineage (NCBI taxonomy): Eukaryota > Metazoa > Chordata > Mammalia > Artiodactyla > Ziphiidae > Mesoplodon > Mesoplodon mirus. The sequence goes on along the minus strand of NC_138987.1, from coordinate 53,103,200 downwards.
GGGACAGGCACCAAAAACAACGGGAACTACGAATCTGCAGCCTGCAAAAAGGGGACCCCAAACACAGTAAGACAAGCAAAATGAGAAGACAGAAAAACACACAGCAGGTGAAGGAGCAAGATAAAAACCTACCAGACCTAACAATTGAAGAAGTAATAGGCAGTCTACCTGAAAAAGAATTCAGAATAATGATAGTAAAGATGATCCAAGATTCTATTTCCAAGATCCAGAATCTTGGAAATAGAATAGACAAAATGCAAGAAACAGTTAACAAGGACCTAGAAGAACTAAAGATGAATCAAGCATCGATTAAAAACACAATAAATGAAATGAAAAATACTCTACATGGGATCAATAGCAGAATAACTGAGACAGAAGAATGGATAAGTGAGGTGGAAGATAAAATAGTGGAAATAACTGATGCAGAGCAAAATAAAGAAAAAAGAATGAAAAGAACAGAGGACAGTCTCAAAGACCTCTGGGACAACATTAAACGCACCAACATTTGAATTATAGGGGTTCCAGAAGAAGAAGAGAAAAAAGAAAGGGACTGAGAAAATATGTGAAGAGATTATAGTTGAAAACTTCGGTAATATGGGAAAGGAAATAGTTAATCAAATCCAGGAGGCACAAAGAGTCCCATACAGAATAAATCCAAGGAGAAATACACCAAGACACATATTAATCAAACTGTCAAAAATTAAACACAAAGAAATCATATTAAAAGCAGCAAGGCAAAAACAACAAATAACACACAAGGGAATCCCCATCAGGATAACAGCTGATCTCTCAGCAGAAACTCTACAAGCCAGAAGGGAGTGGCAGGACATAATTAAAGTGATGAAGGAGAAAAACCTTCAACCAAGATTACTCTACCCAGCAAGGATCTCATTCAGATTTGATGGAGAAATTAAAACGTTTACAGACAAGCAAAAGCTGAGAGAGTTCAGCACCACCAAACCAGCTTTACAACAAATGCTAAAGGAACTTCTCTAGGCAAGAAACACAACAGAAGGAATATACCTACAATAACGAACCCAAAACAATTAAGGAAATGGTCATAGGAACATACATATCAATAATTACCTTAAATGTAAATGGACTAAATGCTCCCACCAAAAGACACAGATTGGCTCAATGGCTACAAAAACAAGACCCATATATAAGCTGTCTACAAGAGACCCACTTCAGACCTAGAGACACATACAGATTGAAAGTAAGGGGATGGAAAAAGATACTCCATGCAAATGGAAATCAAAAGAAAGCTGGAGTAGCAATTCTTATATCAGACAAAATAGACTTTAAAGTAAAGACTATTAAAAGAGACAAAGAAGGACACTACATAATGATAAAGAGATCGATCCAAGAAGATATAACAATTGTAAATATTTATGCACCCAACATAGGAGCACCTCAATACATAAGGCAAATACTAACAGCCATAAAAGGGGAAATTGACAGTAACACACTCATAGTAGGGGACTTTAACACCCCACTTTCACCAATGGACAGATCATCCAAAATGAAAATAAATAAGGAAACACAAGCTTTAAATGATACATTAAACAAGATGGACTTAATTGATATTTATAGGACATTCCATCCAAAAACAACAGAATACACATTTTTCTCAAGTGCTCATGGAATATTCTCCAGGATAGATCATATCTTGGGTCACAAATCAAGCCTTGGTAAATTTAAGAAAATTGAAATTGTATCAAGTATCTTTTCCGACCACAATGCTATGAGACTAGACATCAATTACAGGCAAAGATCTGTAAAAAATACAAACACATGGAGGCTAAACAATACACTACTCAATAACGAAGTGATCACTGAAGAAATCAAAGAGGAAATAAAAAAATACCTAGAAACAAATGACAATGGAGACACGAAGACCCAAAACCTATGGGACGCAGCAAAAGCAGTTCTAAGGGGGAAGTTTATAGCAATACAATCCCACCTTAAGAAACTTGAAACATCTCGAGTAAACAACCTGACACTGCACCTAAAGCAATTAGAGAAAGAAGAACAAAAAACCCCCAAAGTTAGCAGAAGGAAAGAAATCATAAAGATCAGATCAGAAATAAATGAAAAAGAAATGAAGGAAACAATAGCAAAGATCATAAAACTAAAAGCTGGCTCTTTGAGAAGATAAACAAAATTAGCCAGACTCATCAAGAAAAAAAGGGAGAAGACTCAAATCAATAGAATTAGAAATGAAAAAGGAGAAGTAACAACTGACACTGCAGAAATACAAAAGATCATGAGAGATTACTACAAGAAACTCTATGCCAATAAAATGGACAACCTGGAAGAAATGGACAAATTCTTAGACATGCACAACCTGCCAAGACTGAATCAGGAAGAAATAGAAAATATGAATAGACCAATCACAAGCAATGAAATTGAAACTGTGATTTAAAATCTTCCAACAAACAAAAGCCCAGGACCAGATGGCTTCACAGGCGAATTCTACCAAACATTTAGAGAAGAGCTAACACCTATCCTTCTCAAACTCTTCCAAAATATAGCAGAGGGAGGAGCACTCCCAAACTCATTCTACGAGGCCACCATCACCTTGATACCAAAACCAGACAAGGATGTCACAAAGAAAGAAAACTACAGGCCAATATCACTGATGAACACAGATGCAAAAATCCTCAACAAAATACTAGCAAACAGAATCCAACAGCACATTAAAAGGATCATACACCATGATCAAGTGGGGTTTATCCCAGGAATGCAAGGATTCTTCAATATATGCAAGTCAATCAATGTGATACACCATATTAACAAATTGAAGGAGAAAAACCATATGATCATCTCAATAGATGCAGAGAAAGCTTTTGACAAAATTCAACACCCATTTATGATAAAAACCCTGCAGAAAGTAGGCATAGAGGGAACTTTCCTCAACATAATAAAGGCCATATATGACAAACCCACAGCAAACATCGTCCTCAATGGTGAAAAACTGAAACCATTTCCACTAAGATCAGGAACAAGACAAGGCTGCCCACTCTCACCACTCTTATTCAACTTAGTTTTGGAAGTTTTAGCCACAGCAATCAGAGAAGAAAAGGAAATAAAAGGAATCCAAATCAGAAAAGAAGAAGTAAAGCTGTCACTGTTTGCAGATGACATGATACTATACATAGAGAATCCTAAAGATGCTACCAGAAAACTACTAGAGCTAATCAATGAATTTGGTAAAGTAGCAGGATACAAAATTAATGCACAGAAATCTCTGGCATTCCTGTACACTAATGATGAAAAATCTGAAAGTGAAATCAAGAAAACACTCTCATTTACCATTGCAACAAAAAGAATAAAATATCTAGGAATAAACCTACCTAAGGAGACAAAAGACCTGTATGCAGAAAATTATAAGACACGGATGAAAGAAATTAAAGATGATACAAATAAATGGAGAGATATACCATGCTCCTGGATTGGAAGAATCAATATTGTGAAAATGACTCTACTACCCAAAGCAATCTACAGATTCAATGCAATCCCTATCAAACTACCACTGGCATTTTTCACAGAACTAGAGCAAAAAATTTCAAAATTTGTTTGGGAAAACAAAAGACCCCGAATAGCCAAAGCAATCTTGAGAACGAAAAACAGAGCTGAAGGAATCAGGCTCCCTGACTTCACACCATACTACAAAGCTACAGTAATCAAGACAGTGTGGTACTGGCACAAAAACAGAAAGATAGATCAATGGAACAGGATAGAAAGCCCAGAGATAAACCCACGCACATATGGTCAACTTATCTTTGATAAAGGAGGCAGGAATGTACAGTGGAGAAAGGACAGCCTCTTCAATAAGTGGTGCTGGGAAAACTGGACAGGGACATGTAAAAGTATGAGATTAGATCATTCCCTAACACCATACACAAAAATAAGCTCAAAATGGATTAAAGACCTAAATGTAAGGCCAGAAACTATCAAACTCTTAGAGGAAAACATAGGCAGAACACTCTATGACATAAATCACAGCAAGATCCTTTTGGACCCACCTCCTAGAGAAATGGAAATAAAAACAAAGATAAACAAATGGGACCTAATGAAACTTCAAAGCTTTTGCACAGCAAAGGAAACCATAAACAAGACCAAAAGACAACCCTCAGAATGGGAGAAAATATTTGCAAATGAAGCAACTGACAAAGGATTAATCTCCAAAATTCATAAGCAGCTCATGTAGCTCAATAGCAAAAAACCAAACAACCCAATCTAAAAATGGGCAGAAGACTTAAATAGGCATTTCTCCAAAGAAAATATACAGACTGCCACATGAAAGAATGCTCAACATCATTAATCATTAGAGAAATGCAAATCAAAACTACAATGAGATATCATCTCACACCAGTCAGAATGGCCATCATCAAGAAATCTAGAAACAATAAATGCTGGAGAGGGTGTGGAGGAAAGGGAACCCTCTTGAACTGCTGGTGGCAATGTGAATTGGTACAGCCACTATGGAGAACAGTATGGAGGTTCCTTAAAAAACTACAAATAGAACTACCATATGACTCAGCAATCCCATTACTAGGCATATACCCTGAGAAAACCATAATTCAAAAAGAGACATGTACCAAAATGTTCATTGCAGCTCTATTCACAATAGCCTGGAGATGGAAACAACCTAAGTGTCCATCACCGGATGAATGGATAAAGAAGATGTGGCACATATATACAATGGAATATTACTCAGCCATAAAAAGAAACGAAACTGAGCTATTTGTAATGAGGTGGATAGACCTAGAGTCTGTCATACAGAGTGAAGTAAGTCAGAAAGAGAAAGACAAATACCGTATGCTAACACATATATATGGAATTTAAGAAAAAAATGTCATGAAGAACCTAGGGGTAAAACAGGAATAAAGACACAGACCTACTTGAGAATGGACTTGAGGATATGGGGAGGGGGAAGGGTAAGCTGTGACAAAGTGAAAGAGAGGCATGGACATATATACACTACCAAACGTAAGGTAGATAGATAGTGGGAAGCAGCCTCATAGCACAGGGAGATCAGCTCAGTGCTTCGTGACCGCCTGGAGGGGTGGGATAGGGAGGGTGGGAGGGAGGGAGACGCAAGAGGGAAGGGATGTGGGAATAGATGTATATGTATGACTGATTCACTTTGTTATAAAGCAGAAACTAATAAAAAAATTAAAAAAATAAAATAAAAACTGTTAAATAAAGGAGAAGGATCAAAACACTTATTCTGCCTTTTTAGTACAAAATATACTACTGGATTACTAAGTAGAAGATGAAGGAAGATCTCCATTTATAGAAGTATTCTATAATGAAATAGAATTAGAACATCACCAATTTGCAAGTACTGATGAAATAATGGATTTGGTAGTAATCATCAACAGCTGACAACGTCACCAAACTTAGGTAACCAATATTATGTGGCTCCTAATAAAATAACATACCACCTATAAAGTAGTCTGGCCAAAAAAAATAAAGCTCAGTCTGATTAAAACTCTGGATCCAACAACCAATTTATAGGAAATTCAAAAGACAAAGGAACATATATAAACACTGTAAGAATACAGTCATCAAGATCTAAACTGTAGGAAACTGCCGGAGAAACAAACTGGGTTCTGCAACAAATAGCAAGGTTAAAAAGAAAGAAGGTGGAGGTGGAATCTATATATTAAAAGAGATACATCTCTTAAGACATATTTCCCAATTTCAATGAGGGAAACTTATTTAAATCCTAATACAAACAAACCTTAAAAAAAAGAGAGAGAGATAGTTGGAAATTTTATCACTGATTGGCAATTTGATATTAAAGAATTATTATTTATTTTTATGTAGTACTATGGTTATGTTTAAATAAAAAGCATCCTTTTGGGGGGGGCTAAGCTATTTATAAATGAAATAGTATTGTCTGAAATTTGTTTCAAAATAATTTGGGAAGGAAAAGTGAGATGGGTAGTGGCATGCTGGTAAATGCTTAACAACCAACTTGGGGGTGGAATAGCTGATTTGTAGCATTTGTATCATCTGCTGATTGCCATGGTGTAAATACTCACACCATGACTGATTTCAAGCTCTCAGGTTGTGTGCAGAACTTGGAGCTATGAACAGATGCTCACAATCCACTCTCTACCAGGTCTGGGCGAGTCCCAGCACACCACAGGAGAAGGTGTACACGTTACAAGGTTGGCCAAGAGTTGGTAAGTTCTTCACCTCGGTGGTGGATTCAAGCACCTTCATAATCTTATCTTATATGTTTGAAGTTCTCCATAAAAACATTTCAAATGAAATTATTAGTTTTCCTTCCCTCATAAAATATGCAAAATAGTTAGATCACATTAGACGCCTAAGGCAATAAGAAGTAGGAGTTTTTTCAGTAAGTGCTGTTTTGTACTTAAGTCTGTTCTCAGTCATCATCTGAAGTACTTAAAGAATTCTTGCTTGCTCTTGCTTTTTCCTAAAGTACAGGGATGAGAGTGAAATAATATTTTAAAAATATATGTGTGTAGGGCTTCCCTGGTGGCGCAGTGGTTGAGAGTCCGCCTGCCGATGCAGGGGACACGGGTTCATGCCCCGGTCTGGGAAGATCCCACATGCCGTGGAGCGGCTGGGCCCGTGATCCATGGCCGTTGAGCCTGCGTGTCCGGAGCCTGTGCTCCGCAACGGGAGAGGCCACAACAGTGAGAGGCCCACATACCGCAAAAATAAATAAATAAAATAAAATAAAATAAAAATAAAATATATGTGTGTATGTATGTATATATGTGTCTATGTGTGTATACAAATATATCTTCAATTCTCCATGTGGCTTGGAAGACCCGACCTTAGAATGTAACTGATTTAGGCAATGATGATTATAGACTACCTTGGCAGGCATTTCACTACAAACTACAAAGAAAATAGATACAAAGTTTCCCAAACAAAAATAACATTAGATCTATCTCTTTATGATATTCTCCCAACTAAAATAATGCAAAAATTGTAAAAGTAGAGGCTCCTATTATGTTTAGGACATACTAAATGACACACAGCTTTATCGGGAAGTAAACTGTTCCCTTTTTCATAAATTCCAAGAACACTTCTCAAAAATGTCTATGATGTTCTATACTAAATTTGGCAGCATGAAATCTAGACTTTTAATCGCAAATGTAATAATGATGACATTTAACATTTACCATATGCCAGAAAACTGTTCTAGGCATTTTACCAAGATAACTAATTTAATCCTTTCAACAACACTATGCAGCAGGTACTATTATTGTCCCATTTTACAGATTAGGAAACAGAGCGACAGAGAGGTTAAGGTTACAACACTAGTAAAGTATAGAGCCAGGATTTCAACCCAAGGAGCTTGGCTCCCAGAGTTAAGCTCTGCACCCAGCACTCAACAAGAAGAGAGATTAGCCTCATTTATATCATCATTCATCAAGTGGCCACTTGAGGCAGCGTGGACAAAAATACTGCAGCAGAGGATGGGCTCTGCCTCAAAATGGCTGTGTCATTCTCAGCAAGTTATGAAATCATTCTGAGTTTCAATTTCTCATCTATGCAATACAGATTTCAATCTAAAAAATAGTACAGAGGAACCTATAGACAGAAAGAGACATAGAAAAAAAACTTATGGTTACCAAAGGAGAAGGCAAGGTGGGGGAGAGATAAACTGGGAGTATGGGATTAACAGATGCATGCTACCATATATAAAATAGATAAACAACAAGGATTTACTGTGCAGCACAGGGAACTATATTCAATATCTTGTAATAAGCTATAATGGAAACGAATCAGGGAAAAAATATAGATATATACACATATATGTATAACTGAATCACTTTTTTATATACCTGAAACCAACACAGTATTTTAAATCAACTATGCTTTGATAAAAATAAATTAATGAATGAATGAAAGAATGAATAAGTAAATAATAAATAAATAAATAAATAAATGCAGATCTCTAAGGTCTTTTCCAGGTCAAAAATTCTAATCTAATCAGTGACAATTTTGATGAATGATATTATTAGCACATGTTTAGTTAATATCCAAGATTCAAGCATATTTTCCCAACTTTGTTTATAATGAAATATGTCTAAAGTTTATAGAGCCAGATACCTCAAAGGGCATTTCTGCAATCTAGACCCTGCATTTGTTGAAATTTATTTTCCCCCCAAATGTTCCTATACACAATTTTAATCCAGTATCTCTAATATTTTTTTTTTTTTTTTTTTTTTTAGGTACGCGGGCCTCTCACTGTTGTGGCCTCCCCCGCTGCGAAGCACAGGCTCCGGACGTGCAGGCTCAGCAGCCATGGCTCACGGGCCCAGCCGCTCTGCAGCATGTGGGATCCTCCCGGACCAGGGCACGAACCCATGTCCCCTGCATCGGCAGGCGGACTCTCAACCACTGCGCCACCAGGGAAACCCATCTAATACTTATTTTTTTAAACACTACCCAAATATGAAGAAAGCATTGCCTTCTGGAAAATTAAATCCAGTTTTCTCAGTTAACTTACATACATTATTTACAAGTTACAATGCTATTGTCATTCATTTAATATTTTAACTTCTAGTTCCTAGTTTTCCTTATTTAACAAAGTATATATTGTATATAGGCATCAGTTTGAACTCTTCTGAGTGAGAGGGTTAGGATGCAAAGAGAAACTGTCATCATGGATTTATTTCAGATGTCTTGCCCGCCATTGTCTAATTGCCTCTTAGGCATCACCAGATAGTCTTAATAAACCCTATGTATCAGAATACTTTATATCACACATCAATTTATATTGAATTTTACAACGTAAATGGCAGCTTTTTATTTTCTGCTGCAATTTTAAACTTCTCTGGGTCTCTGTTCCCACTGTTCTTTTTTCTTTATACTGTATTCAAACTCTCTCTTGAAATGGGCCTAATGAAACATTTTATATTGCTACTCCAACACCCACTCTATTAATCAAGATATTAAACATGAAGAGAGCAATCCCACTCAAATTCCACTTGGAGTTTCACATATTGCTATCACCATGACCTTTTTATCTATAGATCCTCAGCCAGTTTTCACTGAATCATTCCATTTTGTGATTGCTTATGTTTGTCTAATCTGAATTATTTAAAATTGCGTGAGGAATTGGTATAGTAAAGAATTTGATAATGTCCAAATATAATTGTCATCCCATAAAGGAATGATTTTATAATTCTATCAAAACTGCAACTGGTTTTGTCGGAAGCCATTTGTTTTATAGAACCCATTGCTTACTCCAAATTACAATTCCCTTAGCCCTTAGGCAGTTGCATTTTCTTTGAATGTTTCTGACATTATGTAATGGTGCTGAGATTAGATTTAAAAATGTATTGCTGTCCTTCATGTTTAAATATGATGGTACACTGCTCTATGTATAAGAACAGCTGTGAGACTGAAGGTCATCTGCAGGGTCTGTCTGAATGTTACACACAGAGGATATTTAACAAATATTCTCTTTGTGTGTTTGGTTTTGCTCTGAAGGCTGCATGGAACTTATGCTGGACTTGAGCCACCCAAGTCTCCAATTACAGTATCTCAACCTAACCTGCCTGCCCCTGTCAATTCCTAGCAATAATCTACTAGGCTCCATTACCCACTCTAGTATTTTTCCTGGGCCACGTGCTTTCAGATTTCTGGGTTATCTTGTTGTCAATCATTATTCTTGTTGTTATCATTTCATTGTCACCATAACTATCATCAGGCAACATATCCTGAAATTTATATATGCTAGGTTGGCACATATCACAGAGAAGGCTCATTTTCTGCCCTTGAAAGAAGATGAAATGGCTATATAGATGTCTCTTATCACTAACCTTGTTTTACCAATAAGTACCATTTATTATTATGTGCCAGATGCCATGTTAAGCAACTTATAAGCATTATTTTATTTAATCCTCAAGGTATGACTTTTTATCTGCATTTAACAGATGATAAGTTGAAATTCACTGAAGGTAGGTAATTTGCTCACACAGAAATGCATTAGTGAAGCCACCCTTTAATTCCTGTAGGTGAAGGATATGCAGGGATGGAGGGACTTCTGGCCACAGGGGGACAGAAGGGAGCTGGAAACTATGTCACATTTATAGGATGTAGAGTATGAGGCAGATTGGTGGAGGCTCAGGGAGAAGAGAGTAAAGAAAGTCTCCTGGGCTTCCCTGGTGGCGCAGTGGTTGAGAGTCTGCCTGCCGATGCAGGGGACACGGGTTTGTGCCCCGGTCCGGGAGGATCCCACATGCCGCGGAGCAGCTGGGCCCGTGAGCCATGGCCGCTGAGCCTGCGCGTCCGGAGCCTGTGCTCCACAACGGGAGAGGCCACAACAGTGAGAGGCCCGCGTACCGGAAAAAAAAAAAAAGTCTCCTACTTGGACTGATAGGAAGAGAGCAAGGAGGGAAACAGGAAAGAGTCACATTGTTCTAGAGGTCTTCATTTCATTAATATAAAATACCCTCCTTGGTTTTATTTAATACTTTTTACCTTGAATTCCAATTCATCTTATTTTAATACAACAGTTATACTGAATGAGCTGAGATTCGTAGGGTACAGTTATAAAACAAATGTGTTCTTCTCCATCACTCCTTACTAAACTTGCTCCATCAGACAATCCATATCCTGTCCTTGGATGAAATCTTGAACAGGTCCCATATTTCTTTGGATCACTGTTAGATAATATACAAATTGTCCTTCTGCTTTTACATATAGAGGACAAATCCAATGTGATCATAAGAAGTGCAAACTCCTTTTTACCCAGATTCTTCCTTATGCTGACTTGGGTCTGCTGCAGTCATGGAAGTCTGCAACAGAGCAGAGGGAGCAGTGGTCCACTTCCCTCTCCGTTGCTCACCTCCTTCCTCCAGGGCTGGAAGGAGTATCATCTACTAATACTATTGTGATCTGCATGTTCCAAGCTGAATCATTCTCTTGAGGAGCAATTTTGTGGGTTTCTCAGAGATTCTCCCAGTGGAAACATACCACTGTTGATCCCTTGATACCATCTGGCTACTTTCTTCTCCTCCCTCCGCCCTGGGCTTCAATGGATCACCATTGAAGTGGGTGCCATCATCCCTCTCAGCAGTTCTGTGGGGGCAGATTCCTCTTCTAGACTTCAGGGAAGCTCATCTATCCCACCCCAACCCCATGTGGTTCATTTCTGGTCCCCAGGAAACGTGCAAATTGCCGCAGCTGTCATGCCACCACCACCAACGGTGGCACGCTCCCCCAGCAGCTCTGCTTCTCTCTCTTCTGCTTCTTTTTTATTTTCCTTCAGGCAAGGCTTTATTGGGGCCCCTGTTGCACCAGTGGAGAGCGAGAACAAACATCAGGTTCCCTTGCTTGCTTGCTTCCTGAGGGGAGGGGAGGGATGTGTCCAAGAGTCAGGCCGGCGGGGTGGCTTAGGTGTTTTGCCCAACCCTTAGGTGGTGTTGTGTGCAGGGGGCATGCTCAGTACGCTGCTTTTGCTCCCAACACCCTGTTTTTGCTCCAGGCTCTTCAAAAGTGGCAGTTGGGTTTTTTGGTCTTTTGTATCTTTTTGTCTAGAATTTGCCTCAACTGCGCATGCACGCAGTTATTTTTAGTCCCATATAGTTTCTTAGTATTTTGTTGCTCCAGTAGAGGTGTGTCCAGGTGCAAGCACTGCAGCAAAGGGGCCCAGGTCCCAGCCTGTCTCATTCCCGCCTGAGAGACTCAACACCCTTATTCTTTTTTTTTTTTTTTTTTTTTTTTTTGCGGTACGCGGGCCCCTCACTATTGTGGGCTCTCCCATTGCGGAGCACAGGCTCCGGACGCGCAGGCTCAGTGGCCATGGCTCACAGGCTCAGCCGCTCCGCGGCATGTGGGATCCTCCCGGACCGGGGCACGAACCCGTGTCCCCTGCATTGGCAGGCAGACTCTCAACCACTGTGCCACCAGGGAAGCCCCTCAACACCCTTATTCTTAAAGGGGAAGGGGCCAAAGTCCTCTTCCTCTGAAACTTCTTCCTGCTGGACAGGGGCCGCAGACCCTAGCCTACCGTAGAGATGTAGAAGTCCCTTGCTGACTGTTCCAAGGACCTGTAGGGACCTGGGCCACTCTCTGCTGAATGGGTTGAACTCCTTGAACCATCATGAGCCTTACTTCAAACTGTTGGAGCCTAGAAGACACAAACTTAACCAAAAGTTTAAACAAACAAGGGCCTAAAAGGAGAACAACAATAGCCAATAAGGGCCTAGAAAGGGAAGGAATCAGGTTAACTTTGGGGGGCTTCCTTAACTGTTGACCAGACACGGGAGGTGACGTCGCCCCCACCAAGAAGCCATTCTTCTTGGGTATATATTTTTGTTAATCTCAGGGTTAAAGTTTAACATGTTTCTCTATTTTTAGAATGGAAGGTCTGGACCTGTTGGTCCCAGGTCTCCTTCTTGGACTGAAAAGCCTTAGTCACAGGTTTACAGTAGTAGGGAAGACAACGGAGCACTAGATGAAATATGGCATAAATCAGTATGACTGAAAAGAAAAGGGTTATGAGAAAATGAAAACCTCTTGCCAGAAATTTTTTATACCCTGTGGGATTCAAGAGATCAAACTAGAAAACCAGTTTTCAATTTCCCCGCCCATATTGAATAGCGAGGATTGGTGGTTATTTGTCTGCTGAAGCCAAGTAGCTTGCTGTCGAATTTTCTCAGTGTTGGTTTCTACCTGGTATAGGCATCAGGGCTGCTTTCTTTGATTCCCAATCTGCCCTGATGTTCCCTTGGGTAATTTGAGAATTTTCCTTTTGGTGCCCGCAGCAGTGAATGACTGCTACTAGCTTTGGTTTTTGAGCTGCTTCTATGAGATGTAAAATCTCAGCCTCATATTTTACAGTACAGGGGAATTTTTGCATGTAAAGGTCCTCTTTCTTTCCAGATAGCTGCATGGGCATGTAAAACAAAGAAGGCACACTTTGAGTCTGTGTACATATTTATAACTTTTCCTTCCCCCAAGGTTAAGTCTCAAGTTAGGGCTGCTTGGGACCTCCTAATCATAATATGGCTCCAAGGGACCCCCAAAAGGTCTCTCCCCAGTAGTGTGGTAGGACACTCAGGCACAACTAAAAAGGCATGTGAGATAAACGCTGCTCAAATTGGCAAGTGAGAGGCCCAGTGAAGAAACAGGTGCAAGGCTTTCCGTTGACACCAGTCACAGTACAGCTTTTGGAGGTAAGAGGCCCAGAGTGAGAGAGTGGGACAAAGTAAGTGGCTTCTGTGTCAGTTAAAAACTGGTTTTCTTACCTGCCACGTCAAGGACCACCCGGGGCTCCTCGATGGAGATAGACATCTCATTGCGGGGAGCCACCAGAATCCTGGGGCCACCTCAATCATCCAGCACGGCCAACTCAGCAGCAGGAGCTCCCCTTCCCCTTTGGGACCGGGGACAGTCCCACTTCCAATGACCTGTTCGTTTGCAGACTGTGCATGGACCAGGGGGTTCTTTTTGGCACTTTTGGGCCCAGTGTCCAGTTGACTTACATTTGAAGCATTCCTCCTTGCTGGTTTTACCTCCAGATGGATGGTTAAACTTCCTTGGCCCCCTTGGGTAGTCCTGGGGTTGTAAGGCATGGCTGACAGCTTTGGCCATCAGTTTAGCTTGAGTCCTGGCCTGCCTGTTTTCACATCAGTTTCTCTCTTCCTCCTCAGCTTGATCTCAATTATTAAATACCCCAAAGGCCTCTAGGAGTTGGGCCACTGGGGTTTGTGGGCCTAATTGTAACTTTGGGAGTTTCTGACTAATATCAGGGGCAGACTGGCTGATAAAATGTTGTTCCAGGGCTTCCCTGGTGGCGCAGTGGTTGAGAGTCCATCTGTCGATGCGGGGGACACGGGTTCATGCCCTGGTCCGGGAAGATCCCACATGCCGCGGAGCGGCTGGGCCCATGAGCCATGGCCGCGGAGCCTGCGCGTCCGGAGCCTGTGCTCCGCAACGGGAGAGGCCACAACAGTGAGAGGCCCGTGTACTGCAAAAAAAAAAAAAAAAAAAAAATGTTGTCCCACCAGGGATTGATCCTCAGGAGTGGATGGATCAATGTTAGTAAATTGTCTAAAAGACTCCACAAGCCATCCCTGAAAGAGGGCTGGATTTTCTTTTTTTCTTGGATCAGTCCTTTTAACATTTTCATAGTTAACTGGCTTTTTGATACACTTTCTCATCCCTTCTAGTACACATTGGACCATGTGCTTCCTGGCTTCTGTTCCTGCCTGGGAAATTATAATTCCAGTGGGCTCCTGATTTGGGACTGCGTCTCCAGCCATAACAAAATGTTTGTGCTGGTCCCTGGCCAGCTGGTCAGCATGTCCTCGGGGTGATGCCCAAGATCTCTGTTTTTCCTCAGGGGTGCAGCAAGTAGATAGGACTGTTCGGACATCCTTCCAAGTTAAATCAAAGGCCAGAGTTAGGGCCTGAAACCCTTCAACAAACTTACTAGGGTCTTCAGAAAACTGGCCCAGTCTCTGTTTGCATTGGGCTAAATCTGTTAAAGAGAAGGTCACACGTACTCTGATTGTCCCTTTGCCACTTGCCACTTCCCTAAGAGGGCACACTTTTCCTGATCCTGGGTGACAGGAAGTTCCACTAAGAGTTACCCCAGAGGGACTAGTCTCTCCCCTCTGGTGTAATGGAGGGTATAAAGGGACATAGGGAGGCAGAGTGTGGGATTGGTCAGAGGGATCTGGAGAAGTAAACAGGTGGCTCTGGAGAAGCAGAGGATACTTGGTTTTCTCCCTGAAAATGTGGGGAAGGTTAAAAGGGGATCATCTAAAGTGTCAGAAATGTTTTCTGATTCCCCAGGCTTTTGATTACAGGAGCCACATAGAGCAGGGTTTTGGTAAAGGACCATGAAGGCTTGGACATATGGAATGTCAGTCCATTTTCCCATCTTGTGACAGAAAAGATCCAATTGCAAGATGGTATTATAATTTAGACACCCATTTTTCTGGCCATTTTTCTCCATCCCCCAACTTAAATAAAGACCAGGCAGTGTTACAGTAGAGTTTAAGTTTTTCCCTTTTCAGCCCATCTATTTTTTTAAATTTTCCAGTTTTTAAGGATTCATTCCAGAGGTGTTTTTTCTGGCTTAGAAGAGGATCCTCCCATGTTGAGTAATCTGCCAGCAAGGGCGCTCCTAGAAATGAAGTCCAGCATCCCGGAGACATTTACCAGGAGGCTTTTGTTGGAAGGGGGTTGGAGTGTCCTCTGAATTCCCTTCTTACCTAATGGGACTTTGAGCATCCTCTACTGTCCCTCGCCTAACCAGACATCTCTGGTCGTCGGTCCCTCATGCGACGAGTTCCTGATAGGGGACGTTTAAACCAGTACCAGTGCATTGTCAGGACTCTCCTTGAGGGGTATCTGTTGACTGTAAAGCTTATGTCCTATAACAATTTTCCTTATGTTGTGGTGTAGTCCTTGAGACTAAGCATCTATAAAGCCTAGGATGTGGGCTGCTTGGAAATAGCCAGCTCAATAGGTAGTCTGTAACAAGATTTGGGCTGCCAAAGCCTGGAGTGCAGGCCTAGAGGTGCAAAAAGGAACTCCTGGAGGAATTGGAGTTGGGTCCAATGGAAAATGCCATGGGGTCAGGACCTGAGGGCCTAGATGTGGGAGTATTCCCACAGGGGATTTTTTTGGACATAGAGTAAGGTGAGCGACTAGACAGCAGAAAACCCAAAACCCTTTCCCCTGTCTGTTTGGCGGCTACGAGAAAATTGAGGAGAGCCTGATGATTCCATCTGAAACAGGCAACAGTGAATTTGGACAATGTTTCCTGTGTAACTTAACATACCAAATGAATTCAATTAATTTAGGATTTCTCTTTGGGATGCTTGAGGAGCACTTTGAAGCACCCCAAAGTTAGTTGGAAGTCAAAAGAACTTTAGTTAGAATTTGATATTTGGGAAGTCTATCAAAAAATCTCAAAAAGTTTTAAAACACCTAGTCAGATAGAGTCATAAGTCACTGTGAAACAATTATTCCTTGAGCTAAGGTGAAAAAAAAATTTCAAAAATAAATACAGATCACTTAAATGCACAGAAACTCACACAATCTGATATCAAAAGCAACATTCCAGGAAAACTTTGTTCTCTTATGAGAGAGAGAAACCAAATCCAGTCTTACATCAGCCTACTCTTGGTAAAATCCATTTACCTAATTAAATTTAATCCAACCTTAGAAAACTCTGACCACATACAAAATTCTTTTCTCAATGTTCCTCTTCTGCAAACCTACTGCAACTTTCTGTAGCCATATTTTGTCCCATATTCTTTCCATTTAGAAATAACCAGCCTTAGAACAAAATCACCCTTTTTCCTTTAACGAAATATATGTCCATTCCTCATACCTTCTTTTCTGAAAACACACATCCTACTTTCCTTAAGCAACCATGAACTGTCTTTTTCATTAGCATTCTATAGATTGGTAGAGAACACCTCAAGGTGGCACTAAACAGCTTTAGTTTCTCTCTTACAAGAAGACAAAAGTAGGTCAATTTAGACCTGTTTAGCAATTAATGTTCCCAATATTTAATCTTATTTGAAATGGCCTGGATACTCAATGAATTCCTATCATTTAACTTAATTTAGTTTCAAATTTACCAAAATTTGAAGAGACTGTTTTAGATGGATGTTTCCAAAACATAATTATTCCTATAGAGTTTACTAAAAAGTTCTTATTCCAGTTACATTTACTTTAAAATTTAATCATATCAGGTTATTTTCCCTGTTGACAAATTTCATAACAAAAACAATATGCACTTACTGACTTTCAGTAACCCTAGGTACAATAAAAATATTATACTTAATGCTGATGACTCTAAACACAGGTCTGTATTAATTAAACCCACAAGCTTAAGCCAGACAAACCAATTTCTACAGAACCAAAGGTCTCATAGTTTTCCCACTTGAATTTAAATTGGCCCTTTTTTTCCCCTCAGTCTGGGAACTACAGAAGAATCCGGTAGCTCCTGAGAGCCCAGGCAGATGGTCATATTGCAAAAGCAGAGGAGACAGGTGCAAGCCCCTCCAGCTCAGGCAGAAAGAATAGTTACACTGCAAAGGCAGAGGAGGGGAAAATGCAAGCTCCTTTCTTTTCTTTTTGTTCTCTAAAATCCCACCAAGTAACCCAAGACTGGAGTCTCAGGCAATGTGGGTTGCGTTTGTATTTCAAGGTTTAAATGCTCCACCGTGCCCACAATTTTGGCAGAGCCTTGCAGGAGCAGTTGGACAGACAAAACTACATAAAACAAAGATGCCAATGACAAAAACGTAAAGACACAAGCAAGAAGCTTTCAGGATAAAGGGGATGGGAGTGCAGGTATAAGGATCAAGGGAGAGGTAAAGGGAGGGGGGACAGAAAAGACTGAAAAAGAAGAAGAGACAGCAAGAACATACAGGTGAGAATACGGGGACAATCAGACTTCCAGCCGCTACACGATATGAGGTTTAAACCTCTATCATTCTCATAAATCTCCGGTCAGGGAGAGCCCGCTGGACCAGGATCTGCACGGTGTGAGGCGAGCCTCTCCCGCCTCTGCTTGCCACCCATCAAGAGGAGCCGTTGCCGGCCAGAGGGAGCAGGTCTCACAAGCTGAGAGGAGTGATGCTGTAGCTGCCGGACGTCCACTCTCTTGGAAGGAGAAGACAGAAGTAACAGAGGACAGAAGAGAAGAAGTAGAGAGATATTAGGAGAGGGAAAAGGGCAAGGGGGAGGGGAAAGCATTGCTGAATGACGGTCCGGAGCCCCCCAGGGGCCAGGAAGACAGACTTACCAAACGCAGTGACACTAAAATAAGAGGTTCAGGTGGCCACTTGTCACCCACGGGGAAGCTGCGTTTGGTGGTCCCGGAGGTGTCCAGATCCTCTCCCCAGAAGGGGACAACGGCCCGACGTAGGGTGCCATAAATCTGATACCACCCAGGGTTCTTGGCCTTCCCCAGTCAATAGAAATTGACTAGAGGTCAGACAAGAAATTCAGGGAAGGCTTTACTGGGGCCCCTGCTGCAGCAGGGGGAAGTGAGAACAAACAACAGGTTCCCTTGCTTGCCTACTCTCGTCCTCTCTTTATTTGAGCCAATCTAGCCACAGCTTCTTTTTTTTTTTTTTTTTTTTTTTTTTGTGGTCCGTGGGCCCCTCACTGTTGTGGCCTCTCCCGTTGCGGAGCACAGGCTCCAGACGCGCAGGCTCAGCGGCCATGGTTCACGGGCCCAGCCGCTCCACGGCATGTGGGATCTTCCCTGACTGCGGCACGAACCCGCGTCCCCTGCATCGGCAGGCGGACTCTCAAGCACTGCGCCACCAGGGAAGCCCATAACCACAGCTTCTTATACAGCCCATACGCTCCCCTAACTCCAGACACTCCAAACTCTCTAAATGAAGCACTCTTCACTTGACATGAGGTGAGGGGAATCACACCTTCCCCTCTCCCCATGACAGTGGAAGAAGCACACAGCATCCAAAAAGTCTCTCCAAAGCACATCTTTCATTCCCCTACTCTTTGGAGGCTAGGGAATCACTCCTACCATTTCGTAGCATGTCCTGTTTGGAGAATCTGGCTCCTTCCTTTAGATTGTGGAGTCCTTGGTACCCACTGTATTGTTTTTAGCTTTGGCGCTATCAACCAAAACTGAGACACGGAAGCCACATCAACATCTTTTTCCATCTGCACTGCTCCTCCTGCCTTCTCTTTGTTAGTATTTTCTAGTATATCTTTTCCTATCCTTTTTACTTTCAACTTGCCTGTGTCTTTTTGCTTTATATGTGTCTATTATAGACAGTCAATTGATTTTTTTAACCTAATACATAATCTCTGTATTTTAATTAGGTACATTTAACTCATTCATTGTGATATTGAATTTATTTCTGCTATCTTATCTTTCCTGTTTCCCATGCCTTTCTAGTTGTTTCTTTTCCCCATCTCCTTTTTTTTTTTTTTTTTTTTGACTTTGGATGAGTTGATTTGTTCATTTTTTCTCAAATGGTTTGAAAATTGTATAGTTTATTTCTCTTTTAATGGCTTCTATTATTAACACACTTATTAAAATGTTTTTTTCTAACAATTGTCAGCATTAATCGGAATCTATATCCCCTAAAAAATATAAGAATCATGACAGGATTTTACTGCCCTCTGTATATGACCAATTCTCCCTTTCATCACCCATGTTGATTTAAATCTCTTTGGATTTTAATTACAGATTGTTATTAATTTTTTACAACCAATACCAGTTTCCAGGCTATTATGCCAATTTTAAAATGTTATTTTCTAAAACAGACTTTTGAGTAAATGACCATCTTCCTCTGTATTCCACATACTTTCTCCACATGTTTTCTTTGAAGGATTTCTAAAAACAAATTGGGCCAGTTACTATTGGGAGAGGCAGAGATAAGAGTGGGTAATACCTCTGTGGCCAAGCCTCAGCTCCTGGCTTTGATCTCCACTGTACCCTTGGAAGGAGCATTTTTTACCTTTTCTCATCTCCTTACCTGCTCTGATCTGAACATGGTCCTGACCACTCTCTATCTAAGCCCCTATACCTCTACCCATTTCTTATTCTTTATTTTATTTCTTAGCACATAAAAGAGAAAAAATCTATTTAGTGATTTCAACATAGGATCCATGAAGGGGGGGAGTTTGCCCACTTCACTGTAGCCATGAAGCCATTCTCAGCCCAGCCCAGTTTCATGAGATGCCAGCCTCAGTCATTGTCCTTAGACACAGTAGGAAGTCACTTGGTCTGTTGTACTCTAGGGCTCCGAACTTTTTGTGATCTTGCTTGTCTTGCTCCACATAGGCAGAGCAGCATCCTTAGGGTCTATTGCCTTTGCTTCTTATCTAGCTAATAATTCTCCAGGCCATACGAGGAAATGACTCTTCAAGCTCCCCAAACTCAAGCTCTGGCGCCCCCTAGTGGCCATTGACAGGCTTGCAACGTCAGCACAATTCCAGACTCTCGCCTTTGAGCTGTTCTCAAAGGCATCATTTTCAGTAGTAGAAATCCAACTGCAGGAGCAAGGATAGGAATTGAAAAGGAGAACTCCGCACACTCTCCTACCATCACCTCCAACATCGTCCCCTCTCTGCTACCACTCCTTCCGAAGAAATTCACAGATAGCTTGGACACACTTTAATCTCCCTCTTTTAGAAGTGCTTGTCTACAGTTTTCAAGCAAGGCAAGAGGGTTGTCTTCTGGTTCTCAAACTTGAGGGGGTATCTGAAGGTCAGCAGTGCCTCTCTTTGGTAGTGGACATCCAGAAAACCCCTCCAGCTTCTTAGCAGCTGCAGGTTCAATGTCCCTACCTAGTGGTACGACCACTGACATCATTTGCAGACTTTGCCAGGAATCTGTCAGCAAACTCCACCCACAGGAGAGTTGCCTCATCTAAAATCTGAAAGGGAACAATTCAGTCGTGAGGGTCTAATTCTTAGAAGGACTCCAGTGGGACTGGATGAAAGGAGGTACTACGTATTGCCAGTAGCTTGGGCTTGCCCTCCCTCCCAAGGACCCACCACTGACCCTCGCCCAGCCCTCCAGCCACATGTAGTGTGGTATCCACCTTCTCATGACAGGGCGGTTAGTGGGAGGCCATCTTCTCAGTTGGTATAGAGACTCAGAGATGTTGGGCGCCTCATGTGACACAGGCTATACCACTACAGATGAACACTAACAATGGGTGACAAAGGACACCATCATGGGGAGAGGAGGTGCTGCTGTTGCCACCCTGTGGTCCTCAGCCTTGCTTGACTCAAGGCCATGGTCAGTGATCACCTAGGACAGGGACTGGCAAGCTATGTCCATGGGTCAAATCTGGTCTGCCACTTGTTTTTGTACAACCCATGAGCAAAGAATGCCTTTTCTATTTTTAAATGGCTGGGAAAAAATCAACACACAAAAATTATATGAGATTAAAACTTCCATGTCCATTAATAAGGTTTTATTGGAACATGGCCATACTCATTCCTTTATATATTGCCTATGGCTGCTTTCATGTCATAATGGCAGAGTTAAATAGTTGTAGCAAAGACCATATGGCCCACAAAGCTGAAAATATTTACTATTTGGTCCTTTACAGAGAGAGTTTCCGGACTTCTCTCCTAGAAGATCAATGTCTTCTAGTTCACTGCAAACTTCAGGGACTCGATTGGGTGAGGTAAAAAAATGTGTAGTGGAGCTTTGCAGGAAATAAAGGTGAATTCACATTGTGAAGGCCCTAACTGAAGATTTTGGATTTAATCCAGTGGGCCATAGGGGGGTCTTTAGAGTTAGTGCCAGGATCAGAGAAGTACATTCTGGAGACTTAACATGGCATTAATGGGTAGGAAGTACTGAATGAGAAGAGACTTACGAGGTAGAGAGACTGGTGGTGAGGAGTAACAACTGAGGGCTTGATGTAAGAAGAGTCCAAGGAGATGCGAAGAAGTGGCTACTGGTGGCATGCTGGGGACAGTGACAGAGAGCAGAAGACAGGCTGTGATCAAAGAGGCAAAGACAAAGAGGCTGAGGACATCAGTAGAGTGTAGTAATGAGACACCAAGAGCCTGTGTCCACAGGACCTAGGGACATCCCTGAGGGTAATCTGGTTTTGCCAACTGGTATCATTTCTAACCAGATAATCCTGCAGGTAGATTTACTTTTGCTTTCCACTAGCATCTTTAAAATACAACATAGAACCTGACAGATTATAGACATGGAAAAAAGGGATGGACACAGGAGGTAAGCAATTTGAGATTGATGGGCATCATTGTATACATTCATAGGTAGAAATGGCTGGGGAACTCTGAAAGCTAATACGTCTTTTTCAAATCCCCCTAAAGTATCAACTTCTGCCCAGACACCTCTTGGTTCCTTGCAATACATTTTCATTAGGTTGAAATTAACTGGTATGATCAAAGTTATTAAGGAGTGGAAATCATCATAATTTCTAAAGAAAAGTAAGCTACATAATTGTTCCTATAAAATTATATCAGAAGATAAGCTATTATCTCAGCCCTGAAAGTTTCCATGAGCAAATCTGTTTATGACAGGAAAGGGGAAAACCATGAATTTAATAGTTTTTAAAAGGAAGCACATTGTAATATGAAAATAACTTTATCGTATTAGTTGAACTTACATATGGTACTATTTACACCTTTTAGAACTCATCCTCAGTTTCTAAATGTACTAGAAAACATAAGGTCCAAATTAAACTTTGAGTTTAAGACTTCAGTGATGCGAACTGTCGTGGAAAGAACAGTTGATTTTTATCTTTTACATTTCCATTTCAGGGTGGAGAAATTTCTTCTATGAGCATGACTTAAAAGCAGCATAGATCATTGTAATAGACATAGATGGGATTTTTAAAATAACAATTCATTGTTGTAAAATAGTTGCAGAGCACAAATTTAAGGGTAAGTCCCTAAAATTTTTGTATATGTTTACTTTTCTCTCATCAATCAAATTTCTTACACTACTCTTAGTTCATCAATGTACTATTGCAGAACTTACTCGCTCAAAATACTTTTTAAAATGATGTTATATCTAAGAGTCTATAAGATGGGAAGACTTTCTGAGATTTTTAGCCACAAAAAGTCAATGATGCCCAAAGCTATACAAGAAGCTGGAATCAGATTAAGGCTTTCAGAACACCTAAACTGCACAAATGTGAAAAACTCCAAATGACTTTTAAAAATCATTGTTTCAAAAGCAATTCTGAACATAAAAATGTAAACACTTTAGATCTGTATACAGAAATACCACATTGAAAGAGGTAAAGAAGGAGAGAAATTTAAAAACAGGAAAGCTGTATAAATAAAAGGCAAAAACAGAGAGAACATTGGCCCACTTTTGATGTTCTTTCTGTCCTGGCCTCTCCCAGTGCTGGATGACTCATATCAATTTTCCTTCCTTGCAAAAAACTGTCAGTGAAGCTCCTGGCTCCTGGCTCCAGCTGGCTATGGCTTAGAATGTAATATCTTCCTGGTGTTTGGCCAACATGAAACAGGCAGACCCTGAGCTCACCTCCTCCTACAGACTCACTACAACTGCGACATTTACAGAGCAGCCATCTATGAGAACAACCTGAAGATTAGCAGGAAAAAAGCATGCACATCTAAAGATGTAAAGAAGAAACCACAATCACATGGGTAGGAGGGATGGAGACACAGCATAGTCAAGACCCATACTCCTGGGTAGGTGACCCACAAACAGTAGGATAGTCACAATTGCAGAGGTTCTCCCCAAAGAACAAGGGGTCCAAGACCCACATTGGTCTTCCCAGCCCAGTAGTCCTTCAACAGGAGGATGAGCCCCCAGAACATGTGGCTTTCAGTGTCAGCAGGGCTTGTGTACAGGATAGCCAGAGGGCTGTAGGAAACAGAGACTTATCTTAAAGGGTGAATGCTAAATCTCACACACTCCAAATCCCAGTGCAGAGGCAGCAATTTGAAAGGAGCCTGAGTCAGACCCACTTGCTGATCTTAGAGGGCCTCCCAGAGAGGCAAGAGGCAATGGGGACTCCTCCTGGGGACACAGACGCTGGTGGCAGTCATTTTGAGGAGCTCATTTTATCACAAGGACACTGGTACTGGTAAGCACTATTTGGAGTTCTCCCTCTAGCCTGTTTGTTCTGGGGGCTTACCCGCCCACCAGTGAGCTGGCACCAGTCCCAGGACTTCCCAGGTCAAACAGCCAGCCACACGGGGAACCAGCCCCACCTACAAGCACACCCAAAGTAATCGACCCCACCAGAGTAGACGGGCCCATGCAGCCCACATAAGGGGCACCCCTTGAGAATACAGCATTGCTGAACCCCATAGAATGTCTCCTACATAAGGTCACTTCTCCAAAATCAGGAAAAGTAACCAACCTAATTAATACATGAAAATAAACACAGAGAAGTGGGCAAAATGAGAAGACATAGGAATATATTCCAAATGAAGGAATAACACAAAACTTCACAAGAAGAATTTAATAAAGTAGAACCAAGCAATCCACCCAATAAAGAGTTCAAGGTTACTTGATCACGAAGATTCTCAATGAACTCCGGAGGAGAATGGATAAATACAGTGAGAATTTTAACAAAGAGTTAGAAAATATAAAGAAGAACCAAACAGCTGAAGAATACAATAACTGAAATTAAAAATACACTAGAAGGAATCAACAGTAAATTAGATGGTACACAAAAACAGATCAGTGAACTGGAAAACAGAGCAGTGGAAATTACCCAGGTTGAACAGAAAAAAGAATTTTGTAAATTAAGGACAGTTTTATAAAATAAGCTACAAGGACATATTGTATTTTTATTATATTTTAACAGTCTTATTGTACAGCTCTCTGGCCAGTTTGTTCTCAGACACACATGCAGGATAAACACATACTTAACATTAAATGATTATTTATTTTCCAGGTTTAAAAGTTTTGAAATACATATGTACATGCTAAGTAAAACAAACTACACTCAGAGAACCACTGTAGAGCAGAACATATAAATATACAAGGTCTGTTTTATAAGATACAACAATGATAATATTATCAAATACAAAGAAAAACATTCAAGAAATGTAGGCAAATTGGACCATCTTGGCAAACAATATATTCACTAAGATGAGCCAAGACAAACCCTCTAAACATCAGGGCAAAATTTCTTTTCTACATCTCCCAGCTGTCCGGCTTTCTTTTTCTGTTCTGTTCTGTGTACTTCTGAGTTATACAGCAGAGCTGACTTCTCCCAGGAAAGGAAGAGCTGGTTATTCTTGATCAGGACAATGGTAAAATCTAGTGATTTCAATCATCCATGAGAACAGAAGATGTTATCCTGTAGAGACCCAATCCTACAGTAAAAAATGAAAGTGAAGCAGAAAGAGAGACCATGTTATTTCTAATACCTAAGTCCAAGCCACCTGACTTATATTCCCCACTGAAATGCAGTAGGATGAAGGAGGAAGTTCCTAGGAGACTTTGCTCTGAGGCCCATCAGTCTCTGGAAAACCAAAAACTGAGGTGAAATGGGCCTCCAGGGGAAAGGAAAGATCAGATTTAGAGAGAGGATACTGGCAAAAACAACTCTAGGATTAGGGTTGCCAGATAAAATATAGTATACAACTTTCATGATATTCTTTTTTTTTTTTTTTTTGCGGTACGCGGGCCTCTCACTGTTGTGGCCTCTCCCGCTGCGGAGCACAGGCTCCGGATGCGCTGGCCCAGTGGCCATGGCTCACGGGCCCAGCCGCTCCACGGCACGTGGGATCCTCCCGGACCGGGACACGAACCCGCATCCCCTGCATCGGCAGGCGGACTCCCAACCACTGCACCACCAGGGAAGCCCCATGATATTCTTATACCAAGAAATTATTTGTTGTTTATCTACAATACACATCTAACTGGGCATCCTATATTTTTATTTGGTGCATCTAGCAGCCCTATCTAGGAGAGGCAGCAGGGCTGCTCTGGCTCATCCCTCTGCATTTTACCCTACCCCCTCCCAACAGCTCTCCTATATTATTCAGCAAACATAAGTAATAGTCAGAAAGTCAGGCAGGAAGAAGTGAATGAGGGGGAGAGAAGACAGGAAGAAAGGAAGGAAACCTAGGGGAAGAAATAAGAGGCAGAAGGAGAAATACAAAGAAAGACAGAAGCATGTATCTAAAAAAACCCAAAAAATTTCCAGGGAAACAGATTTTTAAAAAGTTAAAGAATAGTTTCAAAGAAATTACAAACACGACCTTACATTAAAAAGAGCTGAGATTGTGACCACCTAGAGGGGTGGGATAGGGAGGGTGGGAGGGAGGGAGACGCAAGAGGGAAGAGATATGGGAACATATGTATATGTATAACTGATTCACTTTGTTATAAAGCAGAAACTAACACACCATTGTAAAGCAATTATACTCCAATAAAGATGTTAAAAAAAAAAAGAGCTGAGAAAAGAAACAAAATAATTCAAAGAAGAGCTTATAAGCCAATAGAAGGAAACTAAAAAATAGTGAGCCAAGAAAGCTTAGGAGAGAAATGAAAGAAAAATAAAACTGTCACAGAGATAAAAAACCACATTAGAAGCAATGAAAATAGAATAAACAAAATTTAAACACATTTCTGGGGGATAGTATGTATGAGGAAATAAAATAAAATGGAACAAACTACAGAGATAGTTCTTGTGAACATGTTAAACATGGTAGACACAGTAAATACAAAATAGCTATTACTTGTGTTTCTGAATAAGAAAGCAAAACAAAGGGAAAAAATTTGAATCTGATAACAATAGTAATTATAATAATAGTTACTATTTATCTGAGCACTTGCTATGTACCAGGCACTGTTCTAAGTATTCTGAGGATTACCTTGTTTAACCCTCATAACAATCCTGGCTAAGTACTGTTATTCTTCCCATTTTAAGGGTGAGAAAATTGAAGCAGAGAGAGGTTAGGTAACTTCCTAAAGTCACACAGTAGTGGTAGAGCCAGGATTTAAAATGAGGCAGCCTGATTTAACAATCTGTACTCTTAAACACTCAAAACATTTCTGAAGTCAAGAAAGTCTTCTAAAATTGCAGATCTAGAAAGCATATCTTATCCCAGGAAAAATTGATTCATTGTAAATAACACTAGTTTATCTCTTGGTATAGAGACTAAAATTTAAGTATAAAGAATGATGGGAGCATCCCAGTGGAAAAAGCAGGTCATAGACAAGGAAAAAATTGGTTTGGACTCAGAATTCACCATAACCAAAATTGATGCCGTATGGTAGTGCTGCAGTCTGTAAGGGTCTGAAAGACAGGAAGTGGACTATGAAAAGCTTATAGTAAGCTAAGTTGTTCTGTAAGTATAAAACTAATGAGAAATATTTTCAGCATGTAAGATTCCAGGAAATTCAGTACCAGTTGACTTGTATCATTCTCCTGCTTTAGACCATTCAAGACTATGGGTTAAAGTCCAAACTCTACAGTCAGCCTATATGAATTCCTTCACAGTTTCTCTTCTACCTACTTTTTCAATCTTATCTGGGGCCAGTCGTTCCAGAGCCCTTGCTCTACTAAATGTCATGCTCAGTTCTAACCCTTCCTTCATTGTTTTCAATTCAATAGATACTTACCAAACACCTCGGATGTTGCAAGCCCTGTGCTAGGCACTAGGGTACAGTAATTCTGTAACTGAGCAGGACCCTATGGGGCCTTCTTGGGACAGACCCCTTTCCCCATGTCCTCTGCCTGCCTCTTGTTTGTAGAAAAGCTGTAGTCTCCCCAGGCCTCCCCTGAGTCACAAAAGCCTGGCTGAAGAATTAATGATTGAAAGAGTGTGAATGTGTAGTGACAAAAATAGCAGTTGGGCCAGGAGAACTGGTAATAATTCAAATGGTAAATCAGCCATATGGCAGTCACATAATCTTAAGTTCCTCCCTGAAGTACCTAGATAACAGTATCTGATGCACATTTCCTGAGTTGTTTTACAGATACTAAAACCCCTACCAAATAGAAGTTGACTACTTGATGACCATGAGCACATAACCCCCAGACCTACTGGAGCCTGAAGATTGATAATGTTCACCCCTGTGACACCACCTTGTTGCCTTACCATCATCCAGAGAATTGTGCACGAGCTAATCACACACCCCATGATTCTCCTCCCTCACGTTGCCTTTATAAACCCTTCCCTGAGTACCATCAGGGAGTTCAGGTCTTGAGCACGAGCCACCTGTTCTCCTTGCATGGCCTTGCAATAAACCTTCCTCTGCTCCATACTCCAATGTTTTGGATTGATTGGTCTCACTGTGTGTTGGGCACATGAACTTGAGTTTGACAACAATCCTATCCTTAGGCAGCTTATAATCTAGTGGGGGAAGTCAGAATAAACAATAATTGCAAGTAGGATGCATGCCACAAAAGCGGAAGCACAGTGTGCTGTCTAGGATGCCAGGGAAGGCCCTCCTGAAAAATTGGCATTTCCACTGAAGGATGAAGTAGAATTACCTGGGCAAACAGGGAAAAGATGGAGGTTGGGGCTTGAAGAGAATTGCAAGCAGAAGGAAAAGACCCAGAGCTGAGAGAGGGTATTATCTCTATAAGGGACTAAAAATATCTAGTATGGTTAAATGTGACAATTAAGGGAAGAGTGGTATGAGATGTGGCTGCAGAGGAAGCAAAGGAGAGCTGACCAGCTATACCTGCAAGTCATGTGAATGCCTTTGTGTGAGTGTCTCTGGTCACACCTGTTTCCTGTTTGTCTTCAGTAAGGGTTATTAATAAAAAAGTCTACTGTGACTGCTGAGGGCAGGGCTCTAAGTCCAGAGCACCCCACCACTGAGGTCTCCTCTGACTTGGTGGGCACAGTCTCATATGCGCTGTTGATGCCTAGGAAGACCTTATCTACCTATATCACCCACTAATGCATCCTTATGTGATAAGTAAGTTCCATGTCTTTTTGAAAAATAAACTTTTCATTTTAGAAGACTTTAAGCTTACAGAACTGTTGCAAAAATAGAACAAGAACTTCCACATACCTCCCACACACTTTCCCCTTTTGTTAACATCTTACATTAGTATGGTACATTTGTCACAACTAATAAACCAATATTGATACACGATTATTAACTGAAGTCCATATTTTATCCTGATTTCCGTAGTTTTTACCTATCGTCTCTTTTTTGTTCCAGGATCCTATCCAGGATTTCATACTACATTTAGGCATCATGTCTTCTCTAACAGTGAGAGTTTCTCAGACTTTCCTTGCTTTTAATGACCTTCACTGTTTTGAGGAGTACTGGTCAGGTATTTTGTAGAACGTCCCTCGATTTGGGGTTTGTCTGATGTTTTTCTTATGATTGAACTGGGGTTTATGCATTTTGGAGAGAAAGACTGCAGGAGTAAAGTACCAGTCTCAACACATATCAAGGGTACCTACCACCCACATGTTGGTGTTGACCTCAATCTCCTGGCTAAGGTAGTATTTGTCAGGTTTCTCCACTGTAAATTTACTGTTTTCCCCTCCTTTCCATACTGTATTCTTTACAAGGAAGTCACTATGCACAGCCCACACTTAAGGGGTGGGGAGATAAGCTCTACCTCCTTGAGAGCAAAGCATCTATATAAATCATTTGGGATGCTCCTGCACAGAAAATTTGTAATTATTTTATTTATTTATTCAATCATTTCTTTATATCAGTATGGACTCATAGATATTTATTTTATTATTTGGGTTATGATCCAATACTACTTATTTGTTTTGTGGCTAAAATTGTTCCAGCTTAGGCCATTGGGAGCTCTTTCAGTTGGCTCTTGTGTCCCTTTGACATACCACATTGTTGTGGTTTTTATTTCTTTGAGCATGTCCTTACTTTCTGGAACTACAAAACACTACAGGATCATAATGTATGTTCCTTGTCCCCGCTCTAGGATAACCTTTTCTCCAAAAAGCCCTGGTTCCAAGGAGAACAGTTTTAGAAACCAAGATCTGGGTGTTGGGTGTGTTCATTGCTACTGGGGTGTCATAGCTTCTAGGCTCTCTTAGCTGACAGAGAAAGGAAATACATGTTTGTGTGCTGACCAACATATGCACACATATCTGAATATTTATGTATCCCTCTGTACCTATATTAGGCTAAACATGAGTTCATATTGACATTTCTAACTGAAATCCTTGACCACATATATAAATCATTCCAAACTTTGCCTCTTTTCTTGTCTATAACTTCCTACTTCAACAGTCAGAAAAGTAGCTCCCACAATCTGCTATTCATTCCCTTAATTCCAGCATACATTTTTAGTGATTTCAGAATTGTTAACTCATACGTCCATGAAAAATGACTTTACCAACTAGAGTACAGTGCTTATGTACAGTTCCTTTTGCACTTAGTCTTTGTTCCCACTCATTCCCAAAGTTAGTTAGGTCAGCACATCCCCTGACCCCACTCCCTGAAATAGTTACATTCTTTTCTCGCAGTCTGCATTCCATCCTGGGATTCCCCAACCTCCTAAATAATTTTTAAATTATTTAAATTTGCTATCAATACATTAAGGTTCCCTCTTTGTGTTGTAAATTTCTTTGGATTTTAACAAATACACAATGCCATGTATTTATTATTACAGTGCCATACAGAATATTTACCACCATAAAAAAATCTCCTATTTTACCTATTCAAACTTCCCTCCTCCAAAACTGATCTGTTTACCACCTCTACAGGTTTGTCTTTTCCTGAATGCCATATAAATTGAATCATACAAGATATAGCCTTTTCAGACTAGCTTCTTTTTCTTAGCAACATACATTCAAGAGTCACCCATGCTTTTGCATGGTTGATAGCTCATTCTTTTTTATGGCTGAAGAGTATTCCATTGTATAGAAGTACCATAGTTTGTTTATGCATTCAACTATTGAAGGACATTGATTGCTCCCAGTTTTGTGACAATTATGAATAAACCTGCTATTGACATTTGCATGTAAGTTTTTGTGGACACAATTTTTAAATTAATTTGATAAATACTTAGGGACATGATTGCAGAATCATATGGTAAGGCTATGTTTAGCCTTGTTAACTCTAATGTTATTTCCTTCTTCTGCTTGCTTTCGGTTTAGTTTTCTCTCCTAATATAAGGAACTTATTCTAGTTCCTTCAGGGGAAGGCTAGGTTATTAATTTGAGATCTTCTTTCTTTTTTTTTTTTTTTTTTTTCTTTTTGCGGTATGCGGGCCTCTCACTGTTGTGGCCTCTCCCGTTGCGGAGCACAGGCTCCGGATGCGCAGGCCCAGCGGCCATGGCTCACGGGCCCAGCCGCTCCGCGGCATATGGGATCCTCCCAGACCGGGACACGAACCCGTATCCCCTGCATCGGCAGGCGGACTCTCAACCACTGCGCCACCAGGGAGGCCCCCTTTCTTTTTAAATATAGTTGTTTGCAGCTATAAATGTTCCCCTTAGCACTGTCTTTGTTGCATCCCATAAATTTGGGTATGTTGTGATTTCTTTTTTCCCCCAAATTTATTGAGGTATAATTGAGGTATAACATTGTGTAAGTTTAAGACAAGTTTAAGATTTGATACACTTATATATTGAAAAATCATTACCGCCATACTGTTAGCTAACACGTCCATCACATCATATAATTACTATTTATTTTTTGTGGTGAAAACATTTAGGATTTACTCTCTTAGTAATGTTCAAGTATATAATACAGTATTATTAACTATAATCACCATGTTGTATACCAGATTCCCAGAACTTATTCATTTTACAACTGGAAGTTTGTACACTTGGACTGACATGTCCCCATTTCTCCCACCTCCAGCCTCTGGTAAGTGTTGTGTTTTCATTTTTGTTTGTTTCAAGACATTTAATTTTAATTTGCTTCATTTTGTTTTTATTTTAATTAGTTTCAAAATGTTTTCTAGGCCTCCCTGGTGGCGCAGTGGTTGAGAGTCCGCCTGCCGATGCAGGGGATACGGGTTCGTGCCCCGGTCTGGGAGGATCCCATATGCCGCGGAGCGGCTGGGCCCGTGAGCCATGGCCGCTGGGCCTGCGCATCCGGAGCCTGTGCTCCGCAACGGGAGAGGCCACAACAGTGAGAGGCCCGCATACCGCAAAAAAAAAAAAAGAAAAAAAAAAGAAAAAAAAAAAAAAGCTGAATATACAAAATGTTTTCTAATTCCCCATGTGATTTCTTCTTAGACCATTGGTTAAGATTGTGTTATTTATTTTCCACATATATGTGAATTATCCAGACTTCCTTCTGTTATTTATATCTACTTTCATTCCATCATGATTGGAGAAGATACTCTGATTTCTATTACTTTCAATTTATTGAGACTTGTTTTGTGGCATAACATGTGATCTAACCTGTAGAATGTCCCATGTGCACTTGATAGGAACATGTATTCTTCTGTTGTTGAACAGTGTTCTGTATGTCTGTTAGGTCTAGTTATTTTATAGTGTTCTTCATGTCTTCTATTTACTTCTCGATATTCTGTCTAGTTGTTCTATACATTATTGAAAGTGAGGTGGTGAAGTCTCCAACTACTCTAATTGAATTGCCTATTTCTCCCTTCAGTTCTGTCCATTTTGCTTCATATATTTGGGGGCTCTGTTGTTAGGTGCATATATGTTAATAATTATTACATCTTCTTGATAGAGTCACCCTTTTTTTTAACATCTTAATTGGAGTATAATTGCTTTACAATGGTGTGTTAGTTTCTGCTTTATAACAAAGTGAATCAGCTATACATATACATATATCCCCATATCCCCTCCCTCTTGCGTCTCCCTCCCTCCCACCCTCCCTATCCCACCCCTCTAGGTGGTCACAAAGCACCGAGCTGATCTCCCTGTGCTATGCGGGTGCTTCCCACTAGCTATCTATTTTATATTTGGTAGTATATATTAGTCCATGCCACTCTCTCACTTCGTCCCAGCTTACTCTTTCCCCTCCCCATGTCCTCAAGTCCATTCTCTACATCTGCATCTTTATTCCTGTCCTGCCCCTAGGTTTTTCATAATCTTTTTTTTTTTTAAGATTCCATATATATGTGTTAGCATACTGTATTTGTTTTTCCCTTTCTGATTTACTTCACTCAGTATGACAGTAGAGTCACCCTTTTATCAGTATATAATGTCTTTTGTCTTTAGAAGCAATTTTTGGGTTAAAGTTTATTTGGTCTGATATTAGTATAGCCATCCCAACTCTCTTTTGTTTATTATTTGTATGGCATAATCTTCTCTGTCCTTTCATTTTCAGCGTATTTGTGTTTTTAGATCTAAAGTGAGTCTTTTGTAGACAGCATATGGTTGCATCTTTTTTAAACTTCACTCTACCATCTCTGTCTTTTAATTGGAGAGTTTAATCCATTAACATTTAATGTAATTACTGATGAGAAAGGAATTACTTATATCATTTTTCTATACATCATATCTTTTTTCCCCTCAATTCCTCTATTACATTTTTGTATTTCATAGATATTTTCTGGTATACCACCTTGATTTCTTTCTCATTTCTTTAATTATATATTTTTTAGTTGTTTTCTTAATGATTACCTGGTGACTACAATTAACATCTTAATTTATAAGAACTTAGTTCAAATCCGCTTAGTTTCAGTAGTCTACAAAAATATAACTTCTATATGGCTCCATCCCCTTTATAATGTTATTGTCACAAATTACATCTTTATACATTGTGTGCCCATTAATATATACTTATAATTATTGTTTTATGCATTTGTCTTTTAGATCATGTATAAAAAAGAGGTGTTACATACTCAAAATATATTAATACTAACTTCATATTTATGTGGTTATCTTTACAAATGTTCTCTATTTCTTCAAGTGAACTTGAAGTACTGTTTAGTGTCCTTTCATTTCAGCCAGAAGAACTCCCTTTAACATTCTTATAAAGCAGGTCTACTAGCTATCTATGTTTATCTGGGAGTGTCTTAATTTCTCCAGCCCTGAATGATAGTTTTGCTGGATATAGAATTATTGGTCATTTTAGATTGCTAGGGCTACCATAACAAAATACACAGACTAAGTGGCTTGAACAACATAAATTAATTTTTCTCACAGTTCTGGGGGCTGGAAGTCCAAGGTTGAAGTGTCAGTCAGGGTTTGTTTCTGGTGAGGCCTCCCTCTTCAACTTGCAGATGGCACCTTCTTGCTATGCCCTTGAATGGCCTTTATTCTGTGCATGCATGCCGTAAGAGCAATCTGTGGCATCTCTATCAGATCAGGGCCCCACCCTTATGACTTTATTTATCTTTTCACTAAACTTAAGGATTTTTTTTTTCTATATTAATGGTTACTCTGCTTGTTGTGAGCTTTTGTTTAGATTCCATATTCCTCCAGAAGTTTATTCTGACAGTTTTTGCCAGCTTATTCATTGCTTTTGTTGAGGGATAGACTTTTGGGGTTCTCTACTCTACCATTTCACTAATAGCTCTCTTTCGCCCAATAAAAAAATTTTTTTTCTCATTGTTGAGTTTTATGAGTTCTTTGTATATTTTGAATATGAGTCCTCTATTTGATATGTGATTTGAAAATATTTTCTCCCGGAAAATGCTCGTCTTTTCATCCTTTTAACAGTATCATTTGCAGAGCAAAATATTTGAATTTAAATAAAGTCTAAAATCCATTTTTTTCTTTCATAGATCATGCTTTTGTTGTTATATCGAAAACCTCATCACCAAACTCAAAATCATGTATATGTTCTCATATGTTTACTTCTATAAACTTTACAGTTTTGCATTTTATACTTAGGTTTATGATCCAATTTGAGTTAATTTTTGGGCAGGTGTAAGGACTGTGTCTGCATTCATTTTTTTTTTTTTTGCATATGGATGTCCAATTGTTCAAGCAATATTTGTTGAAAAGACTGTTCTTTCTCCATTGAACTGCCTTTATACCTTTGTAAAAATCAGTTGACTATATCTGTGTCACTCTATTTCTGCGTTCTCTATCCTGTTTCATTAATCTATGTGTCTATTATTTTTCCAGTACTATGCTACTTGATTACAGTAGCTTTTACAGTAGCTTTATAGCTTATAGCTTTGAAATAGGGTAGCGTGAGTCTTCCAATTTTACTCTTCTTTTTCAGTTTTGTCTTGGCTATCCTGTGTTCAGATCTGTATTTTTTACTTTAATTATCTTTTTCAAACACATCATACCAGAACAATTGCCAAGCATGGTGAACTTTAAAGTATGTAATATTAGGTAAATGTGTTTGAGAAAGAGGAATAAAGGTGTTCCAAGGGTCCCTTGCTAGGCAATCATAAAAACCACAGAAAAATTTGTTGAAAAAACATAAGGAAGGGCAGAAAATTTACAAGGTTTACTACTCTAAACCACTGTGGAAAATGTGGAGTTATTAACACTGCCATCCTAGATCCCTACATTTCATATGTGATTACCAGGCAAAAGATTTTTTTAGGTCAGTGTTTGAAATTGTGAACCTAATCACTATAACCAAAACCTCTTATAACATTATGATTGACAAAGATACAATTTTACTAGAATCAATATACACAAGTAAGCCTATCCTTTAAAAACAGAATAACTAAAAATGTTGGAATTTTGATAAAAAACAATGTCTATGACAAAAATCACCTAAGAGATAGTGTGTCACATTCTATACTAGTTTTTCCAATGATAAAATTTTTAAATGAATTTGTTGCTAAGATGAACAAGTGCCTATACTTATTCCTGACGTCTCCAGAAAAATTTAGTAAATCTGAGAAAAAGAATCATTATGACAGAAGATTCTTCCAAAGGACTATAAGAGCTTCTTCAGCTTAAGGGGCAATGCAAAGTTGTCACATAATTAATGTTCCTCCTTCCAAATTGGTCAAAGTACTCAGAATGATGGATTTTTCAAACAAGCAAGAAAGCTCAGGGAATTTTATTTTTATCACCGTCTAGAAAGAAACAATGCTCATTTCTTCCTTTGAGTAATATAAATTTTAGTGTCTTCTCCTTAGTACTAAGTGTTTCAGAATCTTCAGAAAATGTTAAGAGTTAGAACTAAAATAAAATGATATTAAAATAACCAGTGGTGGTTCCACTTGAAATAACTTGATCTCTACTTAAGGGAAAGCATCTATTTAATATCTTCCTTAGGAGACAATATGGCAAGGTAGCATTTTATATTCAATTATCTAACATCTCATTTCCTTGTTCCTCCAAAACACAGGAACTCTTTCTTATAGGTTCGATAATGAGAACTTTTTCTGTTGGATACTATTAAAATTTCCTTTGTGTGTTGTAATTTGGAAGGAATGGTGTTAATGTTGGTGGTCTCTACATTGGCATTGCCTTTATTTTCAGCTGTGTTTGGGAGTGGCGTGAGTCATTTTTCAATTTCCTTAAAAGAAATTAGGATGAGTCCTTTTTTTTTTTTTTTTTTTTTTTTTGCGGTATGCGGGCCTCTCACTGTTGTGGCCTCCCCCGTTGCGGAGCACAGGCTCCGGATGCGCAGGCCCAGCGGCCATGGCTCACGGGCCCAGCCGCTCCGCGGCACATGGGATCCTCCCAGACCGGGGCACGAACCCGCATCCCCTGCATCGGCAGGCGGACTCTCAACCACTGCGCCACCAGGGAGGCCCAGGATGAGTCCTTTTTTTAATATGGCTAATAAAAAACTCATTTTGAAAGTGGCATATTGTGACTTATGGGTAATTAATACTGGCTTGCTTTACCCCTTTTGACAGGGGTAAGCCAACACGAGTTTTACTTTATCCCTTTATCAACTGAGTATATGTCATTTTAGCAGGGGTTCTTTTTACTTATTTGTCTCATTCACTCATTGATAACAACTTTAGGCTAAGAAAAAAAATTTGCTGCTTTTTACTAATAGTAACAAGGGTAAAAAGGGCTTACATGTCAAGATATTGAGTAGATATTAATATAATGTAGCCAAATTTCACTTGACGTCACAAATTATGTCACATTTTTACTAAGGCCCAAATTTTACTGCCTAGTTACTGCATAGTGATGATGTAGAGTCTCTGATCCCTTGCAAAGTACCCCCTAAGTAGTCCTCAGATGTCTTGCTTGTCCTTAACTCCCACCATATTTATTCTATTAGAGTACAGAAAAACAAAAACACTCTCCCACTGTTCTATCTAACAAAGTCATTCTTTGCTGATGACTACTGCTGCCCTATTGAGCACTGGTGGGAACTTAATACCATCACATGCTGTTCCTCTGCATTTCATTGTCCCTCCTACAGCTTTGCCAGGCACAGCAGTTTTCCAGAGACAACCACACTTAGCTCTCATGGTGCCCAAGCTGCATTGTTGTCCAGAGCAGGAATGGGAAGATGGCTCCCTCAGATTTCTAAACTACTCTGAGTGCAGTGCCAAAGACGTCTGGGACCCAGTGGGTTAAAGATTTTAGTAAAAGAGTTCTTTCTGGGGGCTTCCCTGGTGGTGCAGTGGTTGAGAGTCCGCCTACCGATGCAGGGGACACGGGTTCGTGCCCCGGTCCGGGAGGATCCTATCCGCGGAGCGGCTAGGCCCGTGAGCCATGGCCGCTGAGCCTGTGCGTCCAGAACCTGCGCTCCGCAAGGGGAGAGGCCACAACAGTGAGAGGCCCGCGTAACGCAAAAAAAAAAAAAAAAAAAAAAAGAGTTCTTTCTGTTTTTACTTAAAGTCATTTAGTTTTCTCTTCCTGGGACCCAGAAATTTGTCCAGGGAGCTAGACCCAAGGTAGACTGAGTAATATTCACTGAGCTATACTCAGAACCCTATTCCACCAGCAGAAAATATGGCCATATCTCAAGCTGAGAGTCTCTATGTTCAATTAGAGGAAAGCATTGATTAAATGTTTTTTTCTTACTAAATATACAGAGGAATAATATTTAAATTGAATACTGATAATATTTGAAGTGTACAGAAGGATAAGATTTAAATTTTAAACCATTGTATCTTTTATTCAACAATTCCTTGTTACTCCTCAGTCTTTCATCATTAAAATGACATCACAGAACTTCTGGTTTCCAATCCAACATATAAGGAGGTCGGAAGTTGCTACTCCATCCCAGCAACAAGTAAAAAGCTGAACAAAAGGAAAAATCAAAAACTCTTTATAGATCTGTCAGAGAAGTGAGGTCACAGGGCAAACCACTCTACCCCAAATTAGAGAGACATACAGACAAATACAAAGAATCACAACTTACGGAAGCAGAAACCCACAAGCAGAAATCTCAGTGGGAACCACGGCCAGGGTAGGAAAACCAAAACTGTCACTGGTGGATTTCCAGAAGCTCAGCATGGACAATTCTGATTGTTAAAAACTCCAGAGAGACCTGGTCACAGAAAGGGTCCTGATACTTTGATGAGTATTAACTTGGAGCCCTACCAGTTTCTTATAAGGACTATGGAGGGAAAATACATTTATGCTTCCGGCAGGGGGAGAAGGAAAGGAACAATTCTGAAATATACCAGAGCATCCTGTTCTTAACAGAGCCTACCCTCAAAAGAAATTAGTTTGGAAGAGCATAAACTATTGGAGTTGAGAGTCTAACTCACCTGGGGAAGGGAAATATCCACCTCCAGCACACTCAATCATAATGTCTCATTTAGGAAGAAGTGAGAGGGCTAAGAAGAACTTGTGAGGTTCACAGTTCAGAGGCATATGCGCACTAAAGATTGAGACCTAATCATTAGGACTACAGAAGGCTTCCCTTCTCCCCAAAACTTATCACCATTTTATAATATTAAAGTCCTATTTAAAGCAGTTACTTTAACCCAGTATGTCTTAGTCCATTTGGGCTACTATTACAAAAATACCATGGACTGGCTGGCTTATAAAAAACAGAAATATATTTCTCAGAGTTCTGGAGGCTGGAAAGTCCAAGATCAAGGTGCCAGCAGATTCAGTATCTGGCGAGAGCCCACTTCCTGGTTCACAGGCAACCAACTTCTGGCTGTGTCCTCACATGGCAAAATGAGCAAGGGAGCTCTCTGGGGCCTCTTTTATAAGGGCACTAGTCCCATTTATAAGGGCTCTACCCTTATGATCTAATCAGTGCTCTACCTCCAAATACCGTCACATTGGTTTCAACATTTTGTGGGAAAATTTTGAATTTGGAGGGACACAAACATATAGCACAGACTGAATCAAGAAAAAAAATTATAAGTCATTCTAAAGGGCAAAAGACAGTTTGAAAAGACAGAGCAAGCATCAGAGAACCAGACTCAGATGTAGCAAGGATATTACTATTATCTGTCCAGGAATTTAAAACAACTATGATTAATATGACAAAGGCTCTATTACAAAGT
Source organism: Mesoplodon mirus (assembly GCF_964341445.2). Lineage (NCBI taxonomy): Eukaryota > Metazoa > Chordata > Mammalia > Artiodactyla > Ziphiidae > Mesoplodon > Mesoplodon mirus. The sequence goes on along the minus strand of NC_138987.1, from coordinate 53,064,465 downwards.
AGACAGCATGCAAGAACAGATGGGCAATGTAAACAGACAGATGGAAATTCCAGGAAAGAATCAAAAAGAAATGCTAGAGGTCAAAAACACGGTAATAGAAATGAAGACACAACTGAGGAAAGAAAAGCTGAGCTTGAGTATATTGCAATAGAAACTTCAAAAACTGAAAAGCAAAGAGAAAAAGGGAACAGTAAAAAACAGAATAGAATACCAAGAACTGTGGGACAACTACAGCTGATTTTTGAACAACACAGGAATTAGGGGTGCTGATCCCTTGTGCAGTCAAAAATCTGCATATAACTTTACAGCTGGCTCTCCTTATCCATGGATTCAACCTACTGTGAATGGTGTAGTATTGTAGCATGCATTTATTGAAAAAAAAAAGTCATATGAGTAGATTCAATATTCAAACCTGTGTTGTTCAAGGGCCAACTGTGATGTGAAATAATAGAAATATATATATATATATATATATATGTCTCTGCCTTAGTTCCTGGCACCAAGCTCCCAAAACCTTTGTAATTTCCTAAGTGATAAGAATATTAAAAGCATTTTTTCTTCTAATATTTGGTCTTTGACCCCTGTCACTGACACTAAGCTCCTAAATCCCTTGGAATTCCTGAGTGATAAGAATGTCTTTTGTTCTAATGAAGCAACTCTTGGTGGACTCCTGGAAAATTTCAGGATGGGAGCTGTTCACCAGAAACACCAAGTCATGATTAGAAGTTGGAACTTTCTACCCCAGCCCTATCTTCTGGGAAAGGGAGAGGGCCTGGAGACTGGGATACCACCAGAAAAATAAATCTGCAAATTATTGAGTCCTAGAAAAAGAAGAAAAGGGGAAAGGGGTAGAACACTTATTTAAAGAAATAATGCCAGGAAGAGATTTGGACATCCAAGTTCATGAAGCCCATAGGTCCCAAAACAAACTCAAAGAGACATTCTCCAAAATATATTATAATAAAACTGTCAGAAATCAAAGAAAAGTGCTGGTAAGGACGTGGAGAAAAGGGAATCCTTGTACACTGCTTTTGGGAATGTAAATTGGCTTAGCCACCATGGAAAACAGTATGGAAATTCCTCAAAAATTAAAAATAGAACTACCATAGGATTCATCAATTCCACTCCAGAGTATGTCTCTGAAGGAAATGAAATCACTATTTCAAAGAGATTTCTGCACCTCTATATTCATTGCAGCATTATTTACAGTAGCTAAAACATGAAAACACCCTAAGTGTTCATTGATGGATGAACAACGAAAATGTGATACACACCACACACACAATGGAATATTATTCAGTCATTAAAAAGGAAATTCTGCCATTTAAGACATCATGGATGAACCTTGAGAGCATTATGCTAAGTAAATTAAGTCAGAGAAACACACATAGTGTATGATCTCACTTATATGTGGAATCTAAACACACACACACACACACAAAAACAATAGAAACAACAGATTGGTGATCATGAGGAATGGGGTGGGAGAAATGAGTGAAGATGGTCAAAAAGTACAAACTTCTGGCAATAGGATGAATAAGTTTTGGGGATATAATGTACAGCATGGGGAATATAGTTAACAGTACTGTATTGTATATTTGAAAGTTGCTTAGAGAGGAGATTTTTAAAGTTCTCACCTCCCACCCCTAACTGTAACAGTGGGAGGTGATGGATGTGTTAACTAGACTTATTGTGGTAATCATATTACAAGATATACATACATAAGATCACTACTTTGCACACCTTAACCTTACACAATGTTATATGTCAATTGTATCTAAATAAAGTTGGAAAATATATTAAAAAAATTTTAATGCACAAGAAAAATGGCAACAATGTAATCATATACATTTATCTATATACGTGAAATGAGTGACAGCAATAATATATGATACAAGGGATGGGATGGAGGAATTAGAATTATTTTTTCATATAAGGTACCCATACTACATATGAAGCAATATAGTGGTGAGGGTGGACTAGGATTAGTTGTAAAATATATTGCAAATTCTAGGGCTACCAGTAAATTAACAAAAAAAGTGAAACTAACATGCTAATAAAGGAGAGAAAATGAAATCATGTTAAATGCTCAATCAAAACCATAAAAGGTAGAAAAAGAGTAGAAGGTAAAAATAGAAACAAAGAACAAGAGCAGCAAATAAGAAACAGTAACAAATGTGGTAGATATTAATCCAACTACATCAATAATCACTTTAAACATCAATGATCTAAATAATCAATCAAAAGACAGATTGACAGAGTGGATAAAAACCTGTCATCTACATGAAACTCACTTTTTAAAAAATTTAAGTATAGTTGATTTACAATATTGCATTAGTTTCAGGTGTACAGCATAGTGATTCAGTTGTGGGTTTTTTTGCAGATTATATTTCGTTATAGGTTATTACAAGATATTTGGTATAATTCCCAGTAAAATCCTTGTTGATTATCTATTTTATATATAGTAGTTTGTATCTGTTAATCCCATACTCCTAATTTGTCCCTCCCCTTTCCCTCTACCCTTCAGTAACTATAAGATTATTTTCTATGCCTGTGAGTCTGTTTTGTATATAGATTCATTTGTATTATTTTTTAGATTACAGGAAATAGTATATCACTTATCCACATATAAGTGATATCATATAGTATCTGTGTTTCTCTGACTTATTCCACTAAGCATAACGTCCATCTCCAGGTACATCCATGTTGCTGAAAATGGCGATATTTTATTCCTTTTTATGGCTGAGTAATATACATGCCACATCCTCTTAAGCCAAGTGTCTGTTGATGGGCACTTGGGTTCTTTCCATGTCTTGGCTATTGTAAATAGTACTGCTATGAACATTGGGGTGCATATATAGCTTTTCAAATTAGAGTTTTCATGTTTTCCAGCTGTATACCCAGCAGTGGGAATGCTGGATCATATGATAGCTCTATTCTAGTTTTTTTTAAGGAAATTCCATACAGTTTTCCATAGTGCTTGCACCAATTTACATTCCCACCATCAGTGTAGGAGGGTTCTCTTTCTCCATACCCTCTCCAGCATTTGTCATTTGTAGACATTATGTTGATAGCCATTCTGACTGGTGTGAAGTGATATCTCACTGTGGTTTTGATTTGCATTTCTCTGATAATTAGTGATGTTGAGCATCTTTTCACAGGCCTGTTGGCCACTTGTATGACTTCTTTGGAAAAATGTCTGGTTAGGTCTGCTGCCCATTTTTTGATTGGGTTATTTTTTCAATACTGAGTTGTATGAACTGTTTGTATATTTGGGGTATCAACTCCTTGTTGGTCTCATTGTTTGCAAATATATTTTTCCCATTCCATAGGTTACCTTTTCATTTTGTTGATAGTTTCCTTTGTTTTACAAAAGCTTTTAAGTTTGATTAAGTCCCATTTGTTTATTTTTGCTTTTATTTCTTTTGCCTTAGGAAAATAAGAAAACATTGCTATGATTTACATCAGAGAATGTTTTACCTATGTTCTCATCTAGGAGTTTTATGATGTCATCTAGGTCGTTAATCCATTTTGAGTTTATTTTTGTTTTTGGTGTGAGAGAATGTTCTAATTTCAATGATTTACATATAGCTGTCCAGCTTTCCCTACACCACTTGTTGAAGAGACTCTCTTTTCTCCATTGTATATTCTTGCCTTCTTTGTCATAGATTAATTGAACTTAGGTGCATGGATTTATTTCTGGACCCACTATTCTGTCCCAATCTATATGTCTGTTTTTGTGCCCAAACCATGCTGTTTCAATTACTGTAGCTTTGTAGGATAGTATGAAGTCTGGAAGGGTTATGCCTCTAGCTTTGTTCTTTTTCCTCAGGATTGCTTTGGCAGTTCTGGGCCTTTTGTGGTTCCATATAAAGTTTAGGATTTTTTGTTCTAGTTCTGTGAAAACCATCCTGGGTATTTTGCTAGGGATTGCATTAAATCTGTAGATTGCATTGGGTAGTGTGGCCATTTTAACAATACTGATTTTTCCATCCAAGAATGCTAGATACCTTTTCATTTCTTTGAATTAGCTTCAATTTCCTTTATCAATATTTTATAGTTTTCAGTATATAGGTCTTTTACCTCCTTGGTTAAGTTTATTCCTAGGTAACTTTTTGGACACGATTTTGAATGAGATTGTTTTTTACCTCCTTTTCCTGATATTTCATTGTTAGCATAAAGAAACACAACAGATTTCTGTATATTAATCTTGTATCCTGCTACCTTTCTGAATTCATTTATTGGTTCTAATAATTTTTGTGTGGAGATTTTAGGGTTCTCTATATAGAGTATCTTGTCATCTGCAAATAGTGATAATTTCACTTCTTTCCTTCCAATTTGAATACCTCTTGTTTCTTTTGCTTGTCTGATTGCTGTGGCTGGGACTTCTAATACCATGTTGAATAGAAGTGGTGAGAGTAGGCATCCTTGTCTTGTTCCTGAATTTAGCAGGAAGGCTTTCACTTTTCACCATTGATTATTACGTTGGCTGTGGTTTGTCATAAAAGGCCTTTAATATGTTGAAATATGTTCCCTCTATGCCCACTTTGATAAGACTTTTTATCATGAACAGATGTTAAATTTTGTCAAATGCTTTTTCTGTGTCTATTGAGAAGATCATGTGGATTTTGTCTTACCTTTTGTTAATGTGGTGTATCACACTTATTGATCTGGGTGTGTTGAAGCATCCTTGTGTCCCTGGAATGAATCCAGCTTGGTCATGGTGTATGATTCTTTTTATGTATTGTTGGATTGGGATTGCTATTTTGTTGAGAATTTTTGCATCTATACTCATCAAAGATATTGGCCTCGGGCTTCCCTGGTGGTGCAGTGGTTGAGAGTCTGCCTGCCAATGCAGGGGACATGGGTTTGTGCCCCGGTCCGGGAGGATCCCACATGCCGCGGAGCGGCTGGGCCCGTGAGCCATGGCTACTGAGCCTGTGCATCCAGATCCTGTGCTTCACAACGGGAGAGGCCACAACAGTGAGAGGCCTGCGTACCGCAAAAAAAAAAAAAAAAAAAAAAAAAAAAAGATATTGACCTCTAATTTCTTTTTTTCCTAAGGTCTTTGTCTGCTTTTGGTATCAGGGTCATAGTGGCCTTATAGTATAAATTTGGGAGTGCTCCCTCCACTTCAAGTTTTTGGAATCATTTAAGAAGGATAGGTATAAGTTCTTCTTGGTATGTTTGGTAGGATTCCCCAGGGAAGCTATCCAGTCCTGGACTTTTGTTTGCTGGGAATTTTTTTTTTATTATTACAGATTTTATTTCACTTCTAGTGACTGGTCTGTTCAAATTATCTGTTTCTTCTTGACTCAGTCTTGGCAGGCTGTGTGTTTCTAGAAACTCATCCATTTCTTCTAAATTGTCAAATTTGTTGTCACATAACTGTTCATAGTATTTTCTTATGATTTTTTTGTATTTCTGTAGTATCAGCTGTTATTTCTCCTCTTTCACTTACTTTGTTTATCTGGGTCCTCTCTTGGTGAGCCTGGCTAGAGGTTTGTTGATTTTGTTTATCTTTTCAAAAAACTATCTCTTAGTTTTGTTGATCTTTTCTATTGTTGGTATGATCTCTATTTTATTTATTTCCTCTTTGACCTTTATTACTTCCTTTTTCTGCTGACTTTGGGTTTTGTTTGTTCCTTTTTGGTGGGCTAAATTGTTTATTTGAGATTTTTCTTGTATCTTGAGGAAGGCCTGTATCACTATGAACTTCCTTCTTAGAAGTGATTTTGCTGCATCCCATAGATTTGTAAAGTTCTGTTTTCATTTTTATTTGTCTCGAGATATTTTCTGATTTCCTCTTTAATTTCATCATTGACCCATTGGTTTTTTAATAGCATGTTGTTTAGTCTCCACATGTTTGTTCTTTTCTGTTTTTTTTTCTCTAGTTGATCTTTAATTTCAAATCATTATGGTTAGAAAAGATGCTTGAAATGATTTCTATCCTCTTAAATTTGTTGAGGCTTGCTTTGTGACCTAGTATGTGGTTTACCCTAGAGAATGTTCTATGCACAGTTGAAAAGAATATGTATTCTGTTGTTTTTTGTTTTTTTGGATGAAGTGTCCTGTAGATACCAGTTAAGTCCAACTGGTCTATTGTGTCATTTAGGACTTATGTTGCTTATTGATTTTTCTGTCTGGGTGATCTGTTCATTGATGTCAGTGGGGTGTTAAAGTCTCCTACTATTATTTTATTATTGTCTATTATGCCCTTTATTTCTGTTTCTATTTGTTTTATATATTTAGGTGCTCCTGTATTGGATGTGTATATGTTAATGTGTGTAATATACTCATCTTGTATTGATCTCTTGTAAATCATATAATGTCCTTCTTTGTCTTTCTTTATGACCTTTGTTTTAAAGTCTATTTTGTCATTTTTACCCCCACTTATTTTTTCCATCCCCTCCTTTTCAGACTGTGTGTCTTTTGCCCTGAAGTGAGTCTCTTGTAGGCAGCATATTGCAGGTTCTTGTTTTTTTGTCCAATCTGCCACTCTATGTCTTCTTATCATTTAGTTCATTGACATTTAAAATAATTATTGACAGATTTGTACTAATTGCCATTTTAATCCTTGTTTGCCAGTTGTTTTTATAGTTCTACTTTATTCATTTCTTCCTCTTTTTGTGGCTTGATAATTTTCTTTTAGAGTATGCTTGAATGCCTTTCTTTTTGGTTTTTGTGAATCTATTGTATATTTTTGATTTTTGGTTACCATGTAGTTCAAGTATGTGGATGCATAACTATATCTACTTGCTTCAAACTGATAGTTATTCAAATTCAAACACTTTCTAAATGACCTACATTTTTATACTCTCCTTCCCCACATTTTGTGATTTTGATGTCCTATTTTACATCTCCATGTTTATTCTTTTACTATTTATTGTCCTTATTATTGCTTTTACAATTTTTGTGATTGTTTTTAAATCTATGTACTGGCTAATTTAAGTGGTCTTCAATTCTTACTATATATTTTCCTTTCCTATTGTGATTTTCCCTTTCCTATAGATTCTTGCCTCTTTTCTATTTAGTGAAGACCCTTCAATATTTCTTTTAGGGTAGGTTTAGTATTGCTGAATTCTTTTAGTTTTTGTTTGTCTGAAAAATTCTTTACTTCTCCTTCTATATTCTAAATGATAATCTTACTGGGTAGAGTGTCCTAGTTTGCAGGTTTTTCCCTTTCAGGACTTTGAATATATCATGGCACTCCGTTCTGGCCTGCAAAGTTTTTGTAGAGAAATCAGCTGATAGCCTTATGGGGGTTCCCTTGTAACTGACTCTTAGTTTTTCTTTTACTGCCTTTAGAAACCTCTACTCTCTCTCTCTTTCTCTTCTTATTTTTTGTGTAGAAACCTCTCTTTATCTTTATCTTTTGCCACTTTAATTATCATATGTCTTGGTGAGTGTCTGTTTGGTTTCATCTTGTTTGGGACCCTCTGTGCTTTCTGTATCTGGATATCTGTTTCCTTCTTTAGGTTTGGAAAGTTTTCAGCCACAATTTCTTCAGATACGTTTTCGATCCCTTGCTCTCTTCTCCTTCTGAGATCCCTATTATGGGTAGGTTGGCATGTTTTATATTATCCCATAGGTCTTGTATGTTGCTTTTGTTTTTGTTTTTGTTTTTTCATTTGTCTTTTGATCTGTTGTTCTGATTGGGTGGTTTCCATTATTCTATCTTCCAGTTCACTTATTCATTCTTCTGTGTCATTTAGTCAGGTATTTATTGCTTCTAGATTGCTTTTTATCTTGGTGATGAGTTACCTATTTTTGATTGGTTCATCTTTATAGTTTCTAGCCCATTGTTACAGTGATCTGCATTTCTGTTGATATTCTTTCTTAATTCAGTTAACATATTTATTACCACCTTTTTGAACTTGGGATCTGGTAGATGGGTGAGCTCTGTTTTATCATTTGTTCTTTCAGGTGATTTCTCTTGCTTTTTAACTGGGAGTAGTTCCTCTGCCCATTCATTTTACTTTTCTTTCTGTATGAATTTAGGAGAAAAAGTTATTTACTGTGGTCTTGAAGGGGTGTTTTTATGTGAGAGTATCCTTGTGTAGATTGTGTGTCCAGTATCTTTAGTGCAACAGCTGGTTTTGATATGAATGATGCCAGTCAAGTCTTTCCTCAGGGTGTGCTGACTGTTATCCCCTTGATAAGGGGTGTGGTTGGTGACTGGAAGATCTAAAACCTGTGCAGGGTGTGAGGCGGGAGTTCTTTTCTGTTGCATGGCTGTCGCTGCCCTGTCAGGCATGGGGACCTCCTTCCCAGTTGTTGGAGTAGAAGCTCTGAGGGTCAGGTTCAACCAGGCTCCACTGCCCTTGAGTGCATGCCCTCCCTCAAAAAAGGTGAATGCTGAAGCAAATGAGGTGTGGTCACAGAGGATGTATGCACTGACTGTGTAGGTATCTGTGGCTCTGCCCAAAAGCAGCCCAAGGCCTTATTCCTTCCCTTGAGGTTTTGTTTTCACCCCAGATCTAGTGCAAGCCTAGCCTGGGGTTGGGGGTCAGGGCATTGTGGCTGCAGAAACTGAGGAAGCTGCACTGCTGTCAGAGACCTGGGCTGCCTCTGTGGCAGTCTTCTCCCAGGGCCTGTCTGCCTCATATCCAACACTAAGCTCAGGTGTAGAGTGGGATCAGGCCACTCTTGCTGGGAGAAGAACCACTGTGTGTTCCTGTGGTGCCCCATGTATAAATTGCCACTGCTGCCCCACCCAGACCACACCCCAAGCCCCCCAGGCTGTCTCTACATAGCTAGATCGAGTCCTCTCCCAGGGCCGGTCTGCCCAAGTTTCAGCGCTAAGCTGCTGCACATTCTTGTGGCACTGTTCCATGCTTGTGTTGACAATGGCTATTGCTGCCCCACCCAACCTTCTTTTCCTTTAAGAGGGCTCCAAGGAGCTCAGGTCCCAACCAGATGCCATTTTTTCCTTCCTACTCAGTTGTGTGCAGATCTTTCTTGCAGCTTTGTTTGTACAGAAGTTCTTCTGTCAGTTTCCATGACAGCTGTTCCACATGTCCATGTATTTTGATGTGTTTGTGGGGGGAGCTGAGCTCCACATCCTCCTACTCCTCCATCTTGATCCTCCTCCACCAAAACCCACTTTAAATGTAAAGACATATATAGAGTAAAAGTAAAGGGGTAGAGAAAAATATACCATGCTAAAACTAATCAAAAGTAAGCAGGAATAGCTATATTTATTTTAGACACAGCAGACTTCAAGGAAAGTTATAAGGGATAAAGATGGGCATACATAATGATAAAACATTCAATTCTCCAAGAAGACATTGCAATCTTTAATGTGTATGTGCCTAGTGACAAAACACCAAAACATGTGAGGCAAAAACTTATAGAACTGCAAGGAGAAACAGATGAATCCACTTAAATCCAGTTGTTGCAGGCTTCAACCACTCTCTATCAGAAATGGACAGATACAGCAGATGGAAAATCAGTAAGAAGATAGTTGAATACAATAGCACCATCAATCAACTGGATCTAACTAACATCTATTGGTTATTTCATCCAACTACAATCGGATACAGTCTTCTCAAACTCACATGGAATATTCACCAAGATACTACATTCTGGGCCATTACACACTTTAACAAATTTAAAAGACTAGAAATCATACAATGCCTGCTCTCAGACCACAGTGGAATTAAAGTAGAAATAAATAACAGAAAGATAACTGGAAAATCCCAAAATATGCTTCTGTCAAAGAAGTCAACATGAGTCAAAGAAGAAATCTGAAGAGAAATTAAAAACTATCTTGAACTAAATGAAAATAAAAACACAACTTATCAAAGTTTGTGAGATGCACCAAAAGCAGTGGTCAGAGGGAACTGAATTCATTATAGCATTGAATGCAGCTTTCCAAATACCAGCAACGAATAAGTGAAATTTTATGTTATTTTATTTTTTAAAATATTTATTTATTTATTTATTTATGGCTGCGTCAGGTCTTAGTTGCAGCATTCAGGATCTTTTGTTGTGGTGTACGGGCTCTTCGTTGCAGTGTACAGGCTCAGTATTTGCGGCACGTGGGCTTAGTTGCCCCGCAGCATGTGGGATCTTAGTTCCCTGACCAGGGATTGAACCCACCTCCCCTGCATTGGAAGGTGGATTCTTAACCACTAGACCACAAGGGAGGTCCCTGAAATTTTAAATTAAAAACACAATTCGATTTACATTAGCTTTCCCCAGAATGAAATAGTTGCATATAAATCTAACAAAGTACGTACAAGATGTATGTGTGGAAAACTACAAAACCCTGATGAACAAAACTGAAGAACTAAATAAAAGGAGAGATATTCCATGAAAACTCAGTATTGTCAAGATGTCAGTTCCTCACAACTTGATCTATATAATCAATGCAACTCCAATCAAAATATCAGCAAGTTCTTTTGCAGATATCAAAAGACTGATTCTAAAGTTTATATGGAGAGGCAAAAGACCTAGAAGAGCCAACTCAATATGGAAAGAGGAGAACAAAGTTAGAGAATCAACATTACTTGACTTTAAAAATTACTATAAAGCTACAGTAACCAGGACAATGTAGTATTGGTGAAAGAATATACAAATTGATCAATTGAACAGAATAGAGAGTGCAGAAATAGACCCACATAAATATAGCCAACTGATCTCTGACAAAGGAGCAAAGTCAATACAGTGAAGCATAGATGAGTCTCTTTAATAAATGGTGCTAGAACAACTGATGCAAAAAAATAAAGAAGAAGAAAAAGAAAAACTATAGACATAGACCTTACACCCTTTACAAAGATTGACTCAAAATGGGTCACAGACCTAAGTATAAAATGCAAAACTCTAAAACTCCTAGAAGATAATATAAAAAGAGAAAAAGGTAGATGACTTTGAGTATGATGATGACTTTTTAGATACAACACTGAAAGCACTATCCATTAAGGAAATAATTGGTAAGCTGAGTTCAGTTAAAATTGAAAATTTGTGGTCTGCAAAACCCATTGCCACAAGAATGAAACGACAAGACACATAAAGAAGAACAAAGCTGGAGGTATCATGCTCCCTGATTTCAAACTATACTGCAAAGCTACTGTCATCAAAACGGCATGGGACTGGCACAAAAACAGACACATAGATCAATGGAACAGGATAGAGATCCCAGAAATGAACCCACACTTATATGGGCAGTTAATCTACACCAAAGGATGCAAGGATATACAATGGGGAAAATACAGTTTGTTCAATAAATGGTGTTGGGAAAACTGGAAAGCTACATGCAAAAGAATCAAATTGGACTACTCTCTCACACCACACACAAAAATAAATTCAAAATGGATTACATACTTAAATATAAGATCTGAAACCATAAAGCTTCTAAAAGAAAATCATTCTCTCTTTGACATTGGTTGGAGTAATGTTTTATTGGATATGTCTCCTCAGGCAAGGGAAACAAAAGTAAAAATAATCAAATTGGACTATATCAAACTAAAAAGCTTTTGCACAAAACAAGAGCCACCTACTAAGTGGGAGCAGATATTTGCAAGTGTTATATCTGATAACGGGTTAATATTCAAACAGCTCATACAGTCAACAGCTCATAGAACTCAACATCAGAAAAACAAACCACCCAATTAAAACATGGGCAGAGGGTCTGAAAACAACATATAGATGGCCAACAGGCACATGAAAAGATAATTAATATCACTAATCATCAGGGAAATGCAAATCAAAACCACAATGAGATAACCACCTCACACATGTCAGAATGGCTATTATCAAAAAGACAACAAATAACAGGTGTTGGCGAGGATGTGGAGAAAATGGAACCCTCATGCACTGTTGGTGGGAATGTACATTGGTGCAGCTACTGTGGAAAACAGTATGGAGATTCCTCAAAAAATTTAAAATGGAACTACCATATGATCTAACAATTCCACCCCAATTGCTAGATTTGGGGGAGGGGGAATTGGATAAGGGCAGTCAAAATGTACCAGAAACTTGTAGTTATAAGATTAATACGTACCAGGACGTAGTTATAAAATAAATAAGTAGGGACTTCCCTGGTGGTGGAGTGGTTAAGACTCCATGCTCCCAATGCAGGGGTCCCAGGTTCAGTCCCTGGTCAGGGAACTAGATCCCACATGCATGCTGCAACTAAGAGTTCACATGCCACAACTAAGGAGCTGGCGAGCCGCAACTAAGGAGCCTGTGAGCCGCAACTAAGGAGCCCACCTGCCAAAACTAAGGCCTGGCGCAACCAAATAAATAAATAAATAAAATATAAAATAAATAAGTACTATCATGTACAACATAATAAATATAATTAACACTGCTGTGTATTATGTATGAAAGTTGTTAAGAGAGTAAATCATAAGAGTTATCACACACAAAAAACAATTCCTATTTTTTTAATGTTGTATCTATATGAGATAATGAAATTCACAAAACTTATTGTGATAATCATTTCAGGATGTATGTAAGTCACATCATTAGGTTGTACACCTTAAACTTATACAGTGCTGTATGCCAATTATATCTCAATAAAACTGGAAGAAAAAAAAGACAAGCCACAGACTGAAGGAAAATATTTTCAAAAGACACATGTGATAAAGTACTGTTATAAAAAAATATAGAAAGAGCTCTTAAAAGTCAAGAGTAAGAAAACAAACAACCCAAATAAAAAGTGGGAAAACTAAAAGATCTTAACACTTTACCAAAGAGATATGCAAATGGCAAATAAGTCTATGCATATTAAGTATAATGACATTATATGTCGTTAGAGAAATGCTAATGAAAACAATAAGATACCATTATATACTTATTAGAATGGCCAAAGCCCAGAACAGTAACAATACCAAATGCTGGCAAGGATGTAGAGTAATAGGAATTCTCATTATTGCTGGTGAAATGCAAAATAGTGCAGTCACTTTGGAAGACAGTTTAGTGATTTCTTAAAAACTAAACATATGCTTACCATACAATTCAGCAATCACACTCCTTCCTATTTACCCAAAGGAGCTGAAAGTTTATGTCCATACAAAAACTGAATGTGGATGCTTACACCAGCTTTATTCATAATTGCCAAAACTTTGAAGCTACCAAGGTGTCCTTTAATAGGTGAATGGATAAATAAACTGTGGCATATCCAGACAATGGAATATTATTCAGTGCTAAAAAGAAATGAGCTATTAAGCCATGAAAAGATATGGAGTAACTTTAAAGGCATATTACTAAGTGAAAGAAGCCAATCTGAAAAGGCTACAAACTATGAGTCCAACTATAAGACATTGTGGGAAAGACACAACTAGGCACACAGTAAAAAGATTAGTGGTTGCCACGGGTTTATGGGGGAGGGAAGGATGAATAGGCAGAGCACAGAGGATTTTTACAGCAATGAAACTATTCTGTATGATTCTATATTGGTAGATATACGTCATTATACATTTGTCAAAACCCATAGAATGAATGTACAGCACCAAATGATACACTTCTAGTGAAAATGATGTGTCATTGTAGATACATCAACTGTAACACAGACACCACTCTAGCGAGGGATGCTGATAATAGGGGAGGCTATGCACATGTAGGGGTAGGAGGTATACGGGAAATTTCTGTACCTTCCACTCAATTTTGCTGTGAACCTAGAACTTCTCTAAAAAATAAATTTTACAAATTTTATATCTATCTATCTAGATATAGATCTAGAGAGACGATAAGACTGAGGCGTGGGCTTCCCTGGTGGCGCAGTGGTTGAGAGTCCGCCTGCTGATGCAGGGGACACTGGTTCATGCCCCAGTCCGGGGAGCGGCTGGGCCCGTGAGCCATGGCCGCTGGGCCTGCGCGTCTGGAGCCTGTGCTCCGCAACGGGAGAGGCCACAACAGTGAGAGGCCCGCGTACCGCAAACAAAAAGACAGGCGTATTGCTTAAAGAGTCAAATATCCCCAAGTGGGCTTTTGAAATTCTTAAGAGGGTCAAAATTCTTGGATGTTAAGGTTTTTATTGATAAGATTCAAGGATTTCAGTAATGGCAAGAGCTAAACTTTGCTCAAAAAGGAGGGAAGGATTGTTTTAAGTTCTCAAAAGCTGTGAGCCTTTATGCCATAAAAAACACAATTGGGCAAATTGGGCGATGTTAACTTTCTACAATCCAAAACTAGATTAAGGTTTACCAGCCTTAACAGGAGAAGGAGAAAAGAGAAAAAGAAGAGAGAAATAGGCACAGATGTGAGTCTTTGAGAAGGGAACCTGCATACTCACCCTGGGAAAAATTCTGGATTGGTAGCCAGAGAAACCCCAAAGAAGCTTTGAGGCTTTGCGGGGGGTAAATGGGTCTTGAGACAGCAAGCCTGATAGAGAAATCCTCCATACAGATTAGTGAGGTTAGTCCTAGCATGTCTAAGCTAGGAGGGCCAGAAATCCCTCCCCCAAACTCTATGAGGACCCCCAAATGATCAAGGGAGAGCATATGAAAATTTTCCAAGACCCTGAGGAGGGCACAAAGTGGCTTAGAGAGACCAGTGGGTGGTGAGAGGCTCCAGATCATGCTGAGTGGATGCCATGTGTTCCTCTGACAAGTAAGAAGGGCCACAGATATGAGCAGATGCATCATAAACAGAGGCTCATGCCCAAGGACCTACTAGGAACAAGGTACACCTTCCTATGATGAATCTGTGGAGATCAGAGATCACGAATGAGATACCCTTTTGTCTACCATGGTTTGACTCCTAAGTTCTCCCAAAACTCAGAAACTTCCCTAGAAGAGGGAGGCAAAAACTGAATTAACCAGGTTTAAATTAAATTCAAACATGAAATGGCAGCAAAGCACTGCTTTGACTGAGTTGATCTGGAAGTGACGAGATTAAGTTTTCTGAATCAGTTAGAAAGGGGCCTTGAGACAGAAAGTAAATTCAATTATATAAAAATAAAGTTATATTTTGTAGTCTAAGTTTCTGATTACAGGTGTTCATACCCACTTTTTGGATGACTCTCCTCTACTCAGTAATCACATCCTAATGATGCAGAGGACACCTTAACTACCGTCCAAGTCCACTTTCAGCTACAGTTGAGTATGGTGAAGAGGCTTCTTTGCACAGGGCTGCTCCTTTGGGCATAATATTTTGTAGCCAAAACGCATTTTGGGAGAATAAGCACAAACTACCGAGCCTGAGTCAACTCAATCCAGTGCCTGTCTTGTTTGGCTTCCTTTTTGTGACATTTAACTCAAATAAAACCAAAGCATTTAAGCCTCCCATGTATTGGAAAATATTTCTTTTTCATAAAAACAGAGTATATCTCAGTACTCTCACAACATATCATCTCCACCAAACACACTATAGTGGAGTAGTGGTAAGCACCCATCACAACCCCTCTCGCGTGTGCATACTTGAACTGTAGAGACTGGGGAACTAAAACTACATTTCCTGGTGTCCCTTACACCTAGGGCTCCAGAAGTGGCCTGGGTCCTTCCAGGCAGACAGAGCTGCACAAGACTTAATAGGAAGAAGTGAGCAATGTGAGATAAGTCACACATGAGGAAATTGATCCTTCTTGCAAACATGATGGCAAAGTTACTGGTTTTTCTGGAGAAGTTCTGGAGGAGGTGCTAATGTCTGGTCCTAGAATAACAGGTGACAATCAGGGTGAGGTAGTGGCAGTGGGTATTTTGCTAGGACAGTCCTGTGGTGTGGTTGGATGCTTCTTCTGGCTGCTATTGCTGTTGGCTGTGCAGCAACCCACATCTAGTTCTCCGGTCCTCTCACAGTGTTTACAAACTACCTGTTAACTTCTAATAAATCCTTCTTGCTTAAACTTGCTAGAGTAGATTCTGATGTCTGCAATCAAAATCCTTGATCCTTTGTATTAGCCCATGCCAGAGTATAAAGCAATCTTGATGAAACACTACTAAGGTTTAAATTATATTAACACCACAATAAATTCAATCAACTCTATCTAAATGTCAATCTGGATATCTCTGTCGTTATGCACACACATATATAATGAATGTTCTGGCATTGTGTTTAAACAGCCAGACACATACAGATCTGTCAGGCAAAAGTCTCATATCTCTGGAAAAGGGCTAAAGTTTTATATGATCAAAAGGGAAAAGATAGGGGATCCCTGGTGGCGCAGTGGTTGAGAATCTGCCTGCTAATGCAGGGGACACGGGTTCGAGCCCTGGTCTGGGAGGATCCCGCATGCCGTGGAGCGGCTGGGCCCGTGAGCCACAACTACTGAGCCTGCGCGTTTGGAGCCTGTGCTCCGCAACGGGGGAGGCCGCGATAGTGAGAGGCCCATGCACAGAGATGAAGAGTGGCCCCTGCTTGCCACAACTAGAGAACACCCTCACAAAGAAACGAAGACCCAACACAGCAAAAATAAATAAATAAATAAACTCCTACCCCCAACATCTTAAAAAAAAAAAAAAGGAAAAGATAGATTAAATTAGTTATAAATATCTCAACTGATGTTAGATTTAGGAAAATTTATTCTTCCAGCTATGCAAGTGACATGATTAAATAGGCATTGGGTAAAATAAACTTATAATTTCCAGCTAAATATTCCAAAAATGGTTATAAAGTCAGCTGCATTTTAAAAAATCCAGTCCTGTTATTCTGTTTTCTATTTTATCATGGAACTACTCCCAGTTGACTCTAATGACCCACCATACAAGGAAAAGAGATCAGTTACACAAAGCTTTAGAGTGTTGTCATAAAAAATGTTTCATTAGTTGTTTTAATAATGGAAAATTCTCTTCTGTGTTCTTCTCTGATTACTTATAATGCTCCTAGGAAACTCTCTTTGTATGAGGAAGACACTAAACAATTTCCAATAGTAGTGGCTCTAATCTTCTGTAGCAAAAGATTCTAGTCTTCTTTTAATCTAGGAGGATCCTAAAACCAGTACTGAGGCTGTTGTTTCTTTCTCTTTGTTAATCCAGACTAGGGCTGGGGTCTGAGGTGGCAAGAACTGATGGGAAATGTCACTTCTATCTTCAAGACATTATCTTCCCATATGCTATATGGTTAGTCAAAATTTTGAAATTTTGAAATCAAGATTTTGAAATCACTAAAAATTTGGTAGATGTGTATATGTTAACCTAGAAATTTGTCCAAGACACATTCAGAAAAGAAAGCTACAGAGCAATGGGTATAGTTTGATTCCATTTTTTTTTTTTTTTTTTTTTGTGGTACGCGGGCCTCTCACTGCTGTGGCCTCTCCCATTGCGGAGCACAGGCTCCGAACGCGCAGGCTCAGCAGCCATGGCTCACGGGCCCAGCCACTCCGCAGGACGTGGGATCTTCCTGGACTGGGGCACGAACCCGTGTCCCCTGCATCAGCTGGCAGACTCTCAACCACTGCGCCACCAGAGAAGCCCGATTCCATTTTTTTTAAAGAAAAATCCTGTCTATTTTAACATAACAGCATGTAAGTCTGGAGATCTGGTAAGGAGGGAGACAGTCTACATTGTTAATAGTAGATAACTCCAGTGGGTGGGAGTTGACAAAGAGAGGAGAAAAGGAGTAATTGTTTTCTTTGAATATGTCCATATTCCTTTGCAATTTGCAGAGGGCACTTGTGAGAATTTATTAAACAGATCGTCAAAAGAAAAAAAAATTGAACAGGAAATTATTTAGGTGACTGAGTTAGTTCCTAAATCACTGATGCTTCTACAGATAACAAGTATAAACTTCGGACAAAATACAACAATTACTTGAAGATTCTGGAGAGTAAGTACAGTAAGAAACAACAGGCAGTTCTTGGAGGAAAATTTAAAAATTGAGAGATGGGGTGGCACAAGGCATTTCACATTTTGGGGTATAAGGTGGTTTAGCCTGAGGTCAGGCCACAGTTGTGACAATGTTCAGGACTCAAATAATCTGTAGTCTATCTGGCCTACAGAATGCAAATACAGAGTTCAGGGCAACCTGAGTCCTTAGAAGGTGTGAGTGGAATCCTAGAAAAGAGAGAACCAAAGAGGGATGCCTAAATTCTGTATCTAAAATATAACCAAGTTTCTAGCTGATCCCTGAAGTATGAACACACCGCAAATAGCTCAGGTATAAAAGAACTAAACTGAGATTTGTCCTGTCACTAAAAGAGTCTGCTGTTTAATACCTTAGTGAACTGCAAGCTCATCCAAAGAGATCAGCAGTCTTTATAACAGAATCCAAAATCTCCACAATGTAAAATTCATAATATTCAAGATACAATCCAAAATTATGTGGCATGGCATATGAAGGATCATGAAAATGTGATTTACTCTGCAGAGAAAAGACAATGAATGGAGGCCAATCTAAAGATGACTCAGATGTTGGTATTAGCAGACTTAAGTCAGCAGACAACAACTTAATCTAGCTATTACGACCAGACTTAATGAGGTAAAGAAAAATGTACTGTAATAAATTGAAACTCACAAGAGGAATAAAAATTATGAAAAAGGATCAAATGGAAACCCTAGAACTGAAAAACACAATATCTGAAACAAAAATTCACTGGTTTTAACAGCAGAATAGTGATAACAAAGGAAACAATCAGTAAACTTGAAGATATATCAATAGAAATTATCCAATCTGAAGAACAGAGAGTGATTGAAAGAAAATGAAGAGACATTAACAAACCTGTGTGAAAATACCAAAGTCCCAAGATATTTGAAATTGAAGTCACAGAAGGAAAATAAAAAGAGAATGAGTCAGAAAAAATTTTTTGGAAAACTAATGGTTGAAAATGTACTCAATTTTCAAAGAAAACAAAGGAAAGAAAATGTCAGGTTCATGTGGATTCACTGGTGAATTCTGTACAATATATAAGGAAGAAATACTACTAATATTACACAAACCTTCCAGAAATTAGAGAATAAGGGAACAGTTCTTAACTCATTTCATGAGGCCAGCATTCCCTAACACAAAATCTGACAGACAGTATTAAATAAAATAGATGAAGCTTTCATGTTAAAGGGGCTGGAAATAAATACTTCTGTAAACAAATATTCATCCCCAAATATATGTAAACTCACATCTATGAACTTGCAGGCTCACACTTTTCTAGTAAGACCTAGATTGTCTTATTATGAGACACAGCTGTATGAAGGAATATTGTGGAAACTTAGAGCTATTTAATTAAATTAACACTGTTTCTTAGCTTCTTTATTTATTAAACACTTTACAAAGCTTTATTTCTATTTCAGTAATCTTTGTTTTGTTTTTATACAGCCTCAAACCATTTTTCAAGTATGTGAAATATAAACAAAGACATAACTGAAATATTCTAGTAGCTAGAAAGAAAAACAATTAAATTGTGAAACATCCTCATAGGAATATTGTAGTAACTCAATTCATGTCAATCAAATGACATTAGCAAAAGTTTTATGCCATAATAACAGAAAAATAAAAACATAAAATGTATAAACACTTGAATTGTAACTATGTGCTATGTGTACTCTATGAAGAAATATTGAAAGAAAACATGCATAAATGAAAAAAATATTTTATGAGTGGGATGATGATTGCTAATTTCTCCTGCTCTGTATTCTAGAGTTGTTTTACTGTTTTTCAATGTTCATCATAATTATTGGAAGGGAAAAATTAAGAACAAATTCACTTTTATTTATTGTAAAAAGCAGGTGTAAAGAGGCAGGTTCTGAAGATATTTCCTGGATGTTAGAGCTTAAGCAAAGTAAAGACTGTGTTTAAAAGTTTTTTGTTGTTATAGAAAACACTGAGACTAAATTAGTTTCAAACCAAATCCAACTAAGAAAAAATTCAATTTGGAAAATAACCAATTATTGCTTGTCTGCATACTAAAATAGATCTTTCTGAGAATAACTTCATCTCAAAGATATTTGTTATATTATTTAAAAATCAATCTATAATAGAAAGCAGAAATCGGTGAAACTCATTTGTGAATTCAGAAGAAATACAGACCTATATATATATTGAATGTTAATATTCTGCTGGTTTGAGAGGTGTGCAAATATGTTTGTTAAAAATAATAAGACATGGGCTTCCCTGGTGGCGCAGTGGTTGAGAGTCCGCCTGCCGACGCAGGGGACACGGGTTCGTACCCTGGTCTGGGAAGATCCCACATGCCGCGGAGCGGCTAGGCCCGTGAGCCATGGCCACCGAGCCTGCGCGTCAGGAGCCTGTGCTCCACAACGGGAGAGGCCACAACAGTGAGAGGCCCACGTAACGCAAAAAAAAATAAAAAAAATAATAATAAGACATAAGAATTCCTTACATATTCTGATAAATAGTAAAAAATTAATAATAATTTATGTAGCTGGCAAAGTATTGTTAGCTGAATATGAGTATATAAAATTTTATATGCCAAATATCATTTTAAGAAAGAATATGGTAGCTTTTTTGAATACCCTGTTTTCTGTTGGCTCTATTATAGGGTAGCTCTAGGGTAATGGGACTTAAGTGGCTGGTTTATTAAACTGATGCAAAATTTCCCATACGTTTTAATAAAGGAATTTCTCAAGGGTGAGCATATATTTGTCTAATAAATCCCTTTGTGTCTTTTGGGTTGTCAGTGTTTGAGAGAGTATTTTCTTCCTATTTCCTAAGAGAGCTTCTAGAAAATAGCCAGAATCTTTAAAGAGTAAAAAATCTCACTTAACATTAAATAAAAATTTTAAATTAAACAAAGTACCACTATTTAGGACTGCTTTGAGTAGAACTGCCATCTTTTCTGTAGTCTATTTCTATCTTTAATTAGTTGTATAAACATGGGCAAGTCATTTTATCAATCTGGACATCAGTTTCTTAATTTTTAATGAATTACAGATGGAGAAGGAAAAAAGACAGGTAAACATGTATATGATCTTGGGGCCAGAGTCAGCGGGAGAAGCTTTTCTAAGCATGGCACAAATCTGGACATCATAAAGGAAAAGTTTGAAAGGTTTTATTTTCTAAAAACCAAAACCAAAATTTCTGCTTGGTAAAACAAACAAAACTTCATTATAAACAATGCCAAATGAGGAATTCCCTGGTGGTCCAGTGGTTAGGACTCTGTGCTACCACTGCAGGAGGCATGGGTTAGATCCCTGGTTGGGGAACTAGGATCCCACTTGCCGTGCAGTGTGACCAAAAAGAAAAAACAAAGCCAAATGGCAAACAACCACCTGGGGAAATTATTTGCAATATATATGACCATATACTAATATTCCCTACATATAAAGAGCTTGAAAGAATTTACAAAATAACAAGAAAAAAATATTCAAATAAGAAAAATGAGTAAAATCACAGGTAATTTCCAAAAGAGGAAATGTTAGTCTCCAATTTTTAAAAAAATGAAGTGACTCAACAAATGCAAGCTTTTATAAGTGTGATATCTTTGTTACTTGTCAGATTGGTTATGACAAAACAACAGGGAATATCTAGCATGGTGGAATGAAAAAAATATATGTGACTAGTTTGTTTTAGGGAAAGAGCTGCCTTTGCAGTAAGTCTCCTACATATGAACGAGTTCCATTCCGAGAGCACATTTGCAAGTCCAACAAAGTTAGCATAGGTACCCAACTAACATAATCGACTATATAGTATTGTACTGTAATGGGCTTAAAATATTTTTCACACAAATAATACATTAAAAAGTAAACACAAAAAATAAAGAAAACATTTTTAATCTTACAGTACAGTACCTTGAAAAGTACAGTAGTATAGTATAATAGCTGGTGCTTCTTAGCAGTACCAGCTACATCACTGCTGTTTTTACATTTGCTTCCAGACCTCCTGGGCTTGAAATAAAGATACTGTACTACTGTACTCTATACAATGCTGTAAAGTACACAAAAGCACAACCACTCGTAGAGGATGCATGCACGTGACAGTGTACGCCAGACACGTGAACACGTGATTGGACATACGAACACATGTTCGTGTCTATGAAAGTTCGCAACTTTAAAGTTCGTATGTAGGGGACTTACTGTGAAAAGATCTTGGTAACTTATTTGGGATTGGCAAAGTAAAGAGAATTAGATAAGTCATTCTACTTAAGAAATAAACAGGGATTTGGGGATGGGGCAGGGAGAAGAAAAAATAAAGAGAATGGGGTAAAGCTCCTTACAGAAGGCTGAAGCTTGTTTTGGGAGAAATGGCCAAGGTTCTTTTTTTTTAAAAAGGGAAGCCAAATATTAAATTCTAAATTATTTGCTCTATGGTTCTTTGATGAGTCTCTGACATCATCTCCTGAATTAGCAGTATAAGTTAAGTAACATTAATGTCTTGCCTTTATCTGACAAGGCTACTAGTTGCCATTAATAAAAGTGGACTCTGGCTGAGTTAAGCAAAAAGGGATTTATTTTAAAAAATATTGGGCAGCTTACCGAAGCACTAGAAGGGTTAGAGAACTAGGCCTGGAAAAAACACCCAAATCATGCCTGAAGCCTGGTTCTGGTAGGGAAACACTTATCGGTGTGGAGAGAGAGAGAGAGAGAGGGAGAGGGAGAGAGAGTTTTACCTTACTTTTAGTGGCATTAGATCTCAAATTATATACAAACTAACGTGTGTCTGATTGATCGTAAGCCCCTGTCCTAGAACAAAAGGAGGTTGCAGAAGTGAACTGCTTTAATTCCTGCAGTGAGAAATGGATTTTTCTCCTTACCAAGACTCACAAGAAGTTCAGACTTCAGGTACCAGTTAAATGAGAAATGATCACTACAGCAGTATTTGGAGGAAAATCAAGGAGAAGTAGCCATGCCCCATATTTGGGCTAAGAGCTGGACATTGATGAAGAATCAATTACAAAAGACAGAGGTGAACTAACAAATCGAATGCAGCTACATATAAAAAGAATTGTATACCATAACCAAGTGGAATTTATCCCAGAAATGCAAAGTGGTTAATATGAGAAAAATCAATCAATGTAATGCACCAGAATCACTAGAACAAAGGACAAAAACGGCATGATTGTTTCAACAGATGCAGAAAGAGCATTTGACAAAATCCAACACCCCTTCATGATAAAAACATTAAACAAACTAAGAATATAAAGGAACTTCATCAACCTGATGAAAGACTTCAGTGAAAACCCACAGTTAACATCATACTTAATGTTGAAAGACTGAACGCTTTACCCCTGAGATTAAGAACAAGAAAGGATGTCTGTTCTCACTGCTTTCATTCATATTGTACAAGGGCAACTAGGCAAGAAGAAGAAATAAAAGGCATCCAGATTGTAAAGGGAGAAGTAAAACTTTCTATTTGCAGATGACATAATCTTGCATATAGAAAATCCAAAGGAATCCGCTAAAAAACTATGAGAACTAATAAATGTGTTAAGCAAGGCTGCAGGATGTAAGATCAATAACAAAAGTCAACTGTATTTATATACACTTGTAATGAACAATCTGAAATGAAAGTAAGAAAACAATTCCATTTGCAATAGCATCAAAAAAAATAAAATATAAACTTAACCAAAACCCCACAAAACCTATTCACTGGAAACTATAAAACACTGTTGAAAGAAATGAAAGGAGACCTAAATAAATGGAAAGGCATCCCATGTGTTAGATTGGAAGACTTAATGTTAAGTCTTAATGTTGTTAAGATGGCAATACTTCCCAAATTGATCTATAGATTCAACCTGATCATTATCAAGATTCCAGCTGCCTTTTTTTGCATAAATTTATAAGCTGATCCTAAAATTCATAAGAAAATTCAAGGGACCCAGATTAGCTGAAACAATCTTGAAAAAGAAGAACAAAGTTGAAGAACCCATACTTCCGAATTTCAAAACTTACTACAAAGGTATAGTAATCAAGACATAAGATCAGCTGGCACAAGAGGAGACATATAAATCAATAGAATAGAACTGAGAGTCTAAAAATAAACCTTCACGTTTATAGTCAATTGATTTTTAATAAAGATGCTTGACACTCTAATGGGGAAAGGAAGTCTTTTCAATAAGTGATGTTAGAACAAATGGATATCCACATGCAAAAGACTGAAGCTGCATAAACTCAAAATTTATACATATATACATACAAAAATTAACAGATCAAAGACCTAAATGTATGAGCTAAAACTATTAAACTCTTGGAGGAAAACATATGCATAAATCTTTGTGACCTTGAATTAGGCAATGGTTTCTTAGATAAGACATCAAAGCACAGACAACAAAAGGAAACAATGGAGGGAATTCCCTGACGGTCCAGTGGTTAGGACTTGGTACTTTCACTGCCAGGGTCTGGATTCAATCCCTGGTCGGGGAACCAAGATCCTGCAAGCTGTGTGGCATGGCCAAAAAAAAAAAAAAAAAAAGGAAAACAGAAAAAAGAAATAAATTTGGACGCTATCAAAATTAAAAACATTTGCGCTTCAAAGGACACTGTCAAGAAAGTGAAGGTAATCCACAGAATGGGAGAATAGATTTGAAAAGCATATATTTGACATGGGACTTGCATCTAGAATATATAAAGAATTATTAGAACTCAATAGTTAAAAGACAAATAGCCCAACTAAAAATGGGCAAATGATCTGAATATACACTTCTCCAAAGTAGATACACAGATGGCCAACAAACACATGAAAAGATGTTCAACATCATTAGCTATCACGGAATGGCAAATTAAAATCACAATGAGATACAAATTCACACTCAATAGAATGGCTATAATCAAAAACACAGAAAATTACAAGTGTTGTTGAGTGTGGAGAAATCGGAACCCTCGTACACTGCTGATGGGAATGCAAAGTGGTGCAGCTGCTTTGGAAAAGAGTTTGGCAGCTCCTCAAAAGGTTAAACATACTTACCACATGACCCACCAATTTTACTCCTAGGTATAAATCCAAGGGAAATAAAAACATTTGCCACACTAAAACCTGTACATGAATATTCATAACATCATTCATTATAGCCAAAAAGTGGATACAACCAAAAGGGCTATCAACTGATGAACAGATATATAAAACATGGTATATCCATACAACAAAATATTATTCAACAATAAAAATACATAAACAAATAATACTTTTTTAAAAAAAATGAAGTACTCCTCCATGCTACAACATGAATGAATTCTGAAAACATTATACTAAGTGAAAGAAGCCAATCACGAAAACCCACATATTTTATGATTCCATTTATATGAAATGTCCAGAATAGTCAAATTCATAGAGTCAGAAAGTAGATTAGTAGCTGCTAAGGCTGGAGGATTGGGGTGGGAGATGGGGAATGACTGCCAACGGGTATGGGATTTGGGGAAGGAGGGTGTTGAATACAATGTTCTAAAATTGACTGTGGTGATGGTTGCATAACTCTGTGAATATACCCACAAACCACTGTATTGCATATTCTTTAAATGGGTGAATTGTATGGTATGTGAAGTATATCTCAATATAGATGTTATGTTTTTTCATAAAGTTATTTATTTATTTGTTTTTGGCTGCGTTTGATCTTCGTTGCTGCGCGCAGGCTTTCTCTAGTTGCAGCGAGCGGGGGCTGCTCTTCGTTGCTGTGCGTGGGCTTCTCACTGCGGTGGCTTCTCTTGTTTCAGGGCACAGGCTCTGGGCACGCAGGCTTCAGTAGTTGTAGCATGCAGGCTCAGTATTTGTGGCTCACGGGCTCTAGAGCACGGGCTCAGTAGTTGTGGCACACAGGCTTAGTTGCTCCGTGGCATGTGGGATCTTCCTGGACCAGGGCTCTAACCCATGTCCCCTGCATTGGCAGGTGGATTCTTAACCACTGTGCCACCAGGGAAGCCCTATAGATTTAATTAATAAACAAACAAATAAACAAAACAAAAAAAAACAGAAAAGAAAGAGAAATCAGTTGAAGTCAGAAGTAAACCCAGAAGTGACTAGGAATAAAGTACATTCCTGGAACTTTCAGAAAAGGGGTTGGGGGACTCTAGATTTACCCCAGGACATAAAATACAAGTTTTAAGAAAAATTTATCTACCTCTTATGGGAAGAGCTACCTCCACAGACATTAAGATTACATTGCTGTTGGTGAGTATATGAAGAAACTGGCACTCTCATGCCCTGTTGGTATGTGGGTAAATTGGTGCAGTGTGTCAAAATTTTAAACATTCATACCCTTTAATACAGCAAACCCACTCCAAAGGATGAATGCATAAAGATGTTCATCAGAGCTTTTGTAATATTGAAAATTGGAAATGCTCAATGTCCATATGCAAGCAAAGCTTCTCAACCCTAGCCAACTCAGTCCCCTTCTTAGAATAAATATTTTATAATACTCCCTTTACAGTCCTGAAATGAAAGTCATAGATACCTACAACAAAATATACCCAATTATTATATTAAAAACAATAAAAGGAAAGTAATTTGTAACAAAATAATACGTATTTCAATATGTAAACACTCTAGACACAAAATATACTCTAGAGGGCAGTACCACCTAGTTAACTCTATTATTTAACTGGTTAAATAATTTATGATATAGCCAAACACAGGAATGATTAGATCTAGATTCATTGACAAATTGTTGAATCAAAAAGCAGGTTGTAAAACAGCAATTACATAGGATGTTTTAGTTATGTGAATACGTATAGAAAGGTCTAAAAAGAGGCTCATCAGGATGTTGATGATTTGACAGGAATTGTCCCTAACAATGAGATTTGTAAGGATTTTTTTTCTTATAAATTTGTATATTTAAAGTTTCCTGTCTGTGTAAACATTTAAGTTTATGGTAAGCCCCAATGGGAAAAAAACAACACAGATCCCTAGGGTTCTCAAGTGACAGCACGTCATTTGCAATGGAGATTTTTTTTTTTTTTTTGCGGTACGCGGGCCTCTCACTGTTGTGGCCTCTCCCGCTGCGGAGCACAGGCTCCGGACGTGCAGGCTCAGCGGCCATGGCTCACGGGCCCAGCCGCTCCGCGGCATGTGGGATCTTCCCGGACTGGGGCACGAACCAGTGTCCCCTGCATCGGCAGGCGGACTCTCAACCACTGCGCCACCAGGGAAGCCCTGCAGTGGAGATTTATATACCTTTTGTAGAATAGTTTCTGCCTTTCCCCAGACAGCTGCCAAAGGAAGTGGAGGAGCAGGTCCCGGTACTTGAATAGCTGAGGCCATCTCCTGGTGTCCAGGCAATCATCGTAGCTAAGTAGTTACTCCCAGGCAGGAAAGTGGTGGTCATATGCTGTGAGGGCATCCACACTTCTGGTAATTTCTACAGAAGCAAGTTGCAGTACCTGGTCTTCTTCCACAAATGTATAAACACCAACTTGTCCTGAGGTTCCTACAATGTATGGGCCCTTAACACTTCCAGGCCCCTCCCTGCTTCTCTGTTGGAAGAACTGTGTGAAGCACTTTGCCAACTCAAGACCAAGTGTGAGGCCCAGCCCTGGACTACCTAAAGGTACTTGATGGGATCCAGCCCTTGCCCCCTAACTCATGAGAAAAAAAAAAAAAACAGATAAGGGAGAAGGATGGGGAAGGGGGATAAAGAGGTCTGGGAAAAGAGACAGGTGGATGAGGCTATAAAAGTGGGTATGAAATGTGAAGATCTTTGTTTCACTTGTTAATGCCCAACAGAGAGCATCCATCATAGAAGAGGCACTAAACAACCACTAGAAACAATGACTTGTCCAGATGACATCAGTCAGGCTCTGCTGTTAGCTACACTAGTGTTGGTCCAACAGGCATGTGATAAGAATAGGGGCAGGAATGGAGGTTATATATGGGCCCAATGGCATGGGCTCCCATTTACCAAGGCTTATCTACCTACTGCCACTGTCAAATACCCAACCTGTCAGCAACAGAGACCAATGCTTGGCTCCCAATATGGTACCATCCCTTTAGAAAACCTACCAGCTACTTGGTGGCAAGTTGGACCCATTCCCTACACTGGACCTATTCATTCCTACAAGTAGTATCAATCTATTTTGACTGGAATTTAAACATATTCCGACTTAGACCTCCTGCCTGAAGGGTCTTAGCAAGTACCACTGAGGGTTTAAAGTGTCTTATCTACTGACCTAGGTGTTGGTGCAGCAGTGGGCACATAACCATGGGCTCCACTGATCCTTTCACATACACCACCACCTAGACAAACTGCTGACTGATAGAGCACTGGAATGACCTGTCGAAGATTCAGATGAGGTGTTAGCTTGCAAAGAATACCTTGTGAGGAGAGGCACCACCCTCCAGGACTCAAGGTACACTCTAAATTGATATTCATCATATGGTACAGGGTCCCCAGTAGGGAGAGTACGTGAATCCATTGGCTAAAGGGTGGAAATGGGAGTACCTCTGTATACTGGTTCCCAGTGATACATTTGGGGAATTTTTAACCTTTTCCCAGAGGCGAGAGGTTTTGGCCTCTAGAGGGGAAATGCTTCCACTAGGGGACACAGGGAAAGTCCTACTAAACCCCAGCTGTTTCCTGGTCACTTCTGGCTCATCATCCCAAGAAACCAGCAGGCAAGGATAACTGACCTCGATCTTCATTAGGCAGCTGGTAGGCAATAGGGATAAGAAAGAATATGTTTGATACTTAGGTTATCCATCTGTGTCTTGGTTTTCACTTGCATAATTTACATGGTACATGGACAGGTACAGCAGCCACAACTAGAAAAAGACCTGGTGATGAAGGTGTCAGGCCCCTTAGTGAAGAGGGTCTGGGTCACTGCACTAAGTAACCTACCTAGACCAGCAGAGAGTGAGAGGAATCTACAAAGAGTGGTAGCGGAAGATGATCAGCTTCAATTATGGCCCCAAGAGCAGCTTCAAGGGCTGTTGTTAATCGCACCAACTCTTTTCTAGTAAGTTTCTCCAGGAGTAAAGACCCAACAGAATTTTTGAAGAGTTGTTCCTAGATCTTATTATATGTACATGGGTGGACAGTCATGAATATCCTGGTGCAGAGATCTCCCAATCCAGGACTAAAGAAGTCATTCTACCAGCTGTTGGAATTGTTGAAGGCTGATAGCTTTCAACTGAATCCTTCTCCAGAACTTATCCCTGGCTCAAGAGAGCCACCTTGCCTTTCAGGTTTTAGTCAAAATGATTGGTCACTGAGGTAGAATATAGTCTTCAGAGCTCCATGTAGGAATGGCTGAGGCCTTTGTTAGACTGCATCACAATTCAACTTCTTCCTCTGCCCAATCCTGCTTCCTTTACTCTTTCCACAGGTGAGTCTTGAAAACAGCCATGTTGGTGAGTCCCACAGCACCAGGAACTGGGCAGCTCTAGGAGCTGAAAACAGTGGCCCTTCAACAGCCAGGAAGAAATGAGAGCCCTCAGCCCTGCAGCTTCAAGGAGCTGAATTGTGCCAACAACCTGAGTGAACCTAGAAGTGGATCCTGCTGGGACTTCACCGGTGGTTCACAGTGGTTAAGAATCTGCCTTCCAATGCAGGGGACGTGGGTTCGATCCCTGGTCAGGGAACTAAGATCCCATAGGCCGCGGGGCAACTAAGCCTGTGCGCCAACTAAGCCTGTGCGCCACAACTACTGAGCTCAGGCACCTCACTAGAGCCTGTGTGCCACAAACTACAGAGCCCATGTGCTCTGGAACCCGCACGCCATAACTAGAGAAGAGAAAACCCTTATGCCACTACTAGAGAGAAGCCCGCACACTGCAACGAAGATCCTGTGTGCCGCAACTAAGCCCCGACGCAACCAAAAATAAATAAAATAAATAAATAAATAATAAACATTAAAAAAAAAAGATACATGCAAAGGATACTTACTCCAGCATTGTTTATAATGGCACAAAATCCAGACAAATCTGCATTATCTATCAATAAAGTAATGGCTTCAAAAACAGTAAATGAATACTACATAATATTGTGCAGCTAGTTAAAAAAATGAGCTAGATAAGAGTACCCATTGTAAACTGTTGAGTAAAAAAAGGAAGTTGCAGAAAAATATATATGATGTGATGCGTTATTTGTAAAAATAAAAATCAAAACCTCTATTTATATGTATGTGTTTCTTGGAAAAAGTACAGAGAGAAACATCAATCTTTTAACATTGGTTTTATCTAGGACTATCTTTTTCTTTTTATACCATCTTTTTCTTTATATACTTCTGTGTTGTTTGAATTATTGAAATGAATATTTATTACCTTTTAAAAAGTGAATGGAAAGTAAAATGAGGAAGTGTCTTAAAATGTACACCAGGGACTTCTCTGGTGGTGCAGTGGTTAAGAATCTGCCTGCCAATGCAGGGGACACGGGTTCGACCCCTGGTCCGGGAAGATCCCACATGCCGTGGAGCAACTAAGCCCATGTGCCACAAGTACTGAGCCTGTGCTCTAGAGCCCACGAGCCACAACTACTGAAGCCCACGCACCTAAAGCCCAAGCTCCGCAACAAGAGAAACCACTGCAAAGAGAAGCCCACGCACTGCAACAAAGAGTAGCCCCCACCCGATGCAACTAGAGAAAGCCCGCGTGCAGCAACGAAGACCCAACGCAACCAAGTAAATAAATAAATAAAAATTAAATTTAAAAAAATGTACACTATTTTTAGATTTAGAGAGAAGAGATAAATTAATCTATAGTAGAGAAGAGATTCAAAATGAGAAAACAGAGTAACCCGTGCAGTAGGCCCTCAGGGGATCTGTTTCAAGGCAGAGTCCCAAGTGTACCAAGGCTGATGACTTCACTGTTCCACAAGGAAATGCAAAAAAAGTGTAGTTCATAAAAATTTAGTTTTTTTGTGTTGCAAATACATTTCTTTTTTTCTTCTTCTTCTTTTTTTTTTTGCGGTACGTGGGCCTCTCACTGCTGTGGCCTCTCCCGTTGCGGGGCACAGGCTCCGGACGCACAGGCTCAGCAGCCATGGCTCACAGGCCCAGCCGCTCCACGGCACGTGGGATCCTCCCGGACCGGGGCACGAACCCATGTCCCCTGCATCGGCAGGCGGACTCTCAACCACTGCGCCACCAGGGAAGCCCCAGCAAATACATTTCTTTTAGGAAATCATGATGTTAAAGAGATGGGGGGACTGTTATTTGCCAGGATTAAAGTTAGCAGTCCTATGTCAGTTCCCAAACTGTTAGAAATGGTAATGGCCTGTAAATCCTAAAGTCTGGAATAAATGGATCTACAGCACCAGTAGAAACCTAAGCCTTAATCGAGAGAAGAGATAGTTCTTCCTCTGTGATGGAGGAAAACAAGTGTGTGTGTGTATACAGAGAGTTATAGACAGACTTTGTAGGTACAGGGAAAGAAGTTGAGGAAGTTATTTCCTATAAAGACGGTGATAAGATCTTCTGCTGGGTTCAAGGTTGAGGGGCCCAGTGGGAGTGATTGTAGGGTGAGACCTGAAAGGAGTGGTAAAAGAGTGGAGGAGGTGCTGTGGGGAATTGGAGACTAACCTGACAGAAACTGGAGACTTCAAATTTGGAATAATGTCTGACTATATTTTGTGTAGATTTGCTCTTTCATGAAATTGTCCTTGGTCCTTGTTGTATTCTCTCCCTTATTTGACAATCCCTGCCCCGACCCAGCACTTTCTTTTTATTCCTATTAGGTCATTTATATTCTTCCTTAGTTTTTGTACTTATCTGTACCCACTAAACTGTCTTAGACACACTGTTCATTTATCTATAACCACCTCATAGCACCCTCCAGATAGTAGAGACCCAACTGATTGTTGTTGAAGTAAATTTAATTCCACACAGAAGACAATTGGACAATAATCAGTATCATCCTGATTAAAATTCTTCACAGTTGTGAAAGCAAGAATAAACCACTGGTTTTTAAAAAAATATTCCTGTAAACTAACTTAGCATGCATTTTTCATTTTTTACAAAGATACTGTATATTTGGTTATGGTTTGCTTGTAAGAGTCTTAAACTATACATCATTTGAATTCATACACTTCTGCTATAAAAATGCCACAGAGATCATTACACTAAAAACTTCCATTGGAATAGATATGGAAACTGAGGACCAGAAAAATTAGACAATTTGTTCATAACTGCAAAGGTCTTAAGTGACAGTCTATATTAGAACCACGTTCCCCAAGTAACCAAGTGCCTTTTATACTATGATTAATTACCCCTCTTGATTTGATTTTTATTTTGTATTGAATTCAGAAGAGTTAAATTAATGAAAGTTGTTATTTCTGATAAAGCTCTGTCAAAAATGATACACTGATTACCTTTCATTTCTAAAGATGCTAATATAGGCTTCTGTTGCTGCACGACACGTTTGATACGTTAAGTCCTGGGTAAAGTGCAACATTCCAATTGGACAATCAGTTGAAGTTTGTTTTATTTTATTTATTTATTTTTTTTGCGGTATGCGGGCCTCTCACTGTTGTGGCCTCCCCCGTTGCGGAGCACAGGCTCCGGATGCGCAGGCCCAGCGGCCATGGCTCACGGGCCCAGCCGCTCCGCGGCATATGGGATCCTCCCAGACCGGGGCACGAACCCGTATCCCCTGCATCGGCAGGCAGACTCTCAACCACTGCGCCACCAGGGAGGCCCTGAAGTTTGTTTTATGATGCATATCATTTGTGTATTTTATGGTTATAATAAAATCTAAAATTTTGACAGTGGTGGTTGATATATTAATCTTTACTCCTACATTTTATAGTTCATCTTTTATTTATTTAAAACTCAGTGTCTCTTTATTATATTGTAAATAAAAAATACTGAGACAATAGAGAGAATAATATATCTTCATCATGCAAACATTATTAGGAGAATACTGCAGGTACAGAAATACACATGGTCTTTTCCTTGGGGATGCAAGAGATGGCCTATCATAAACCATCATCCTCTTTTCTATTTGCACATGAAAGTAAAAACCACTAGCACATTAGCACAAGAGTGTTTTTCTCTTAAAACATGCTCTCATAATACCTAGGCGGCCAACTGTAAAAAAGTGAAAATTTTACTATCTGCCAGTGAATAAATATATCAAAAGATTTGTGTTGTTTAGTTTTGTTGAAATGGTATACTGTTATTGTCAATTTAAAAATTGTGGAGGGGGCTTCCCTGGTGGCACAGTGGTTGAGAGTCTGCCTGCTGATGCAGGGGACACGGGTTCGTGCCCCGGTCCGGGAAGATCCCACATGCCGCGGAGCGGCTGGGCCCATGGCCGCTGAGCCTGCGCGTCCGGAGCCTGTGCTCCGCAACGGGAGAGGCCACAACAGTGAGAGGCCCACGTACAGCAAAAAAAAAAAAAAAAAAAAAAAATTGCTGAGGGACGGACACTCCCAAACTTGTTCTACGAGGCCACCATCATCCTGATACCAAAACCATACAAAGATATCACAAAAAAAGAAAATTATAGCCCAATATCAATGATGAACATATATGCAAAAACCCCCAACAAAATACTAGCAAACAGAATCCAACAACACATTAAAAAAATCATACACCTTGATCAAGTGGGATTTATTCCAGGGATGCAAGGATTCTTCAATATATGCCAAACAATCAATGTGATACACCATATTAACAAATTAAAGAATAAAAACTATGTGATCATCTCAATAGATGCAGAAAAAGCTTTTGACAAAATTCACCACCCATTTATGATAAAAACTCTCCAGAAAGTGGGCATAGAGGGAACCTACCCCAACATAATAAAAGCCATATATGACAAACCCACAGCAAACATCATTCTCAATGGTGAAAAATTGAAATCATTTCTTCTAAGATCAGGAACAAGACAAGGCTGCCCACTCTCACCACTATTATTCAACATAGTTTTGGAAGTCCTAGCCACAGCAATCAGAGAAGAAAAAGAAATCAAAGGAATCCAAATTGGAAAAGAAGAAGTAAAACTGTCACTGTTTGCAGACGACATGATACTATACATAGAAAATCCTAAAGGTGCCACCAGAAGACTGCTAGAACTAATCAATGAATTTGGTAAGGTTTCAGGATACAAAATTAATGCACCGAAATCTCTTGCATTCCTATACACTAACAATGAAATATCAGAAAGAGTAACTAAGGAAACAATCCCATTCACCATTGCAACAAAAAGAATCAAATACCTAGGAATAAACCTACCTAAGGAGGTAAAAGACCTGTACTCAGAAGACTATAAGACACTGATGAAAGAAATCAAAGATGACACAAACAGATGGAGAGATATACCATGTTCTTGGATTGGAAGAGTCAATATTGTGAAAATAGCTATACTACCCAAAGCAATCTACAGGTTCAGCGCAATCCCTATCAATTACCAATGGCATTTTTCACAGAACTAGAACAAGAAATTTTACAATCTGTATGGAAATACAAAAGACCCTGAATAGCCAAAGCAATCTGAAGAAAGAAAAATGGAGCTGGAGGAATCAAGCGCCCTGACTTCGGACTACACTACAAAACTACAGTAGTCAAGACAGTATGGTACGGCACAAAAACAGAAATACAGATCAATGGAACAGGATAGAAAGCCCAGAGATAAACCCATGTACATATGGTCACCTTATCTTTGACAAAGGCGGCAAGAATATACAATGGAGAAAAGACAGCCTCTTCAATAAGTGGTGCTAGGAAAAGTGGACCGATACATGTAAAAGAATGAAATTAGAACATATCCTAACACCATACACAAAAATAAACTCAAAATGGATTAAAGACCTAAATGTAAGACCAGACACTATCAAACTCTTAGAGGAAAACATAGGCAGAACACTCTATAACATAAATCACAGCAAGATTCTTTTTGACCCACCTCCTAGAGTAAGGGAAATAAAAACAAAAATAAACAAAAGGGACCTAATGAAACTTCAAAGCTTTTGCACAGCAAAGGAAACCATAAACAAGATGAAAAGACAACCCTCAGAATGGGAGAAAATATTTGCAAATGAAGCAACTGACAAAGCAACTGACAAAAAAAAAAAATCTCCAAAATATACAAAGCAGCTCATGCAGCTCAATATCAAAAAAACAAACAACCCAATCCAAAAATAGGCAGAAGACCTAAATAGACATTTCTCCAAAGAACATATACAGATTGCCAATGAACACATGAAAGGATGTTCAACATCACTAATCATTAGAGAAATGCAAATCAAAACCACAATGAGGTATCACCTCACACTGGTCAGAATGGCAATCATGAGAAAATCTAGAAACAGTAAATGCTGGAGAGGGTGTGGAGAAAAGGGAACCCTCTTGCACTGTTGGTGGGAACGTAAAGTGACACAGCCACTATGGAGAACAGTATGGATGTTCCTTAAAAAACTAAAAACAGAACTACCATATGACTCAGCTATCCTACTACTGGGCATATACCCTGAGAAAACCATAATTCAAAAAGATACATGTACCAAAATGTTCATTGCAGCTCTATTTACTATAGCCAGGACATGGAAACAACCTAAGTGTCCATCAACAGATGAATGGATAAAGAAGATGTGGCACATATATACAGTGGAATATTACTCAGCCATAAAAAGGAATGAAATTGAGTTATTTGTAGTGAGGTGGATGGACCTAGAATCTGTCATACAGAGTGAAGTAAGTCAGAAAGAGAAAAACAAATACCATATGCTAACACATATATAAGGAATTTAGAAAAGCAGTTCTGATGAACCTAGTGGCAGGGCAGGAATAAAGACGCAGACACAGAGAACAGACTTGAGGGCTGGGGGCGAGGGGAGAGGGAAGGGGAAGCTGGGATGAAGTGAGAGAGTAACATTGACACATATACACTACCAAATGTAAAATAGATAGCTAGTGGGAAGCTGCTGCATAGCACAAGGAGATCAACTCGATATTTTGTGGCAACCTAGAGGGACGGGATAGGGAGGGTGGGAGGGAGAGGGACTGGATATGGGGATATATGTATACATACAGCTGATTCACTTTGTTATACAGCAGAAACTAACACAACTTTGTAAAGCATGTATACTCCAATAAAGATGTGGAAACGTTTTTTTTAATAAAAAAATAACAATTATAGTTTTCTCTTTTGCAAATGCTATCATTTGATCTTTGATTAATTTTTATGAGAGAACATTTCCCCCAAAAC
Source organism: Mesoplodon mirus (assembly GCF_964341445.2). Classification (NCBI taxonomy): domain Eukaryota; kingdom Metazoa; phylum Chordata; class Mammalia; order Artiodactyla; family Ziphiidae; genus Mesoplodon; species Mesoplodon mirus. The sequence continues at coordinate 53,028,561 of NC_138987.1, read as the reverse complement.
AAATATGTAAAGAGATTTTTACATAAGTTTTTACATAAAAGAAGAATGTTGTACCAGAAGTCACTATCTGGAGCTTTACTCCTAGAGGTTGGATTCTCCTGGGTGAGGACGTGCATATATACCTAACAAAGCTACATTCTCATTCAGTCAGATGGCTCATAACAGTGCTTGTTGATCTGGTTACATCACATAATTCTTTAAACAAAGTTTTCAGTGATTGTCTTAGTCATCCTTTATCACATTCTTTATAATGTACTGTTATAAACTCCTCTATATCATTATTTCTTCAAATATCCCAAACACAGTAGAGCCCATCTAAATTCCCAAAGCTCATATCCAAAACTATACATTGTAAAACTCCCAAGACTTTGAAAACAGACAAGGCTGCCGTGCATATATTCCTATATGCTCCTTTCGCAATTATTTACCAAGTCCTTACTGAGGGACAGGCACTGTGCCAGGAGCTGTTGTTCGGAAAGTGTTACGGCACTGTTCCCAGGGCTCACTGTGTGAGACAGGCACTGAGCTGACCAAACACGCTGAACAGTATGGGGCTGTCAGAGAAAGGAGGAGGGGGCACGGCAGCCAGCCTAGTCTGGGTGAATGCCGCAGGGAGGTACCCAGTCGGTGGGGGGTCCCGAGAAAGTGGGGAGGAAAGTCATCCCAGGCAGGGTTCAGGGTGGCTAGAAGAGCGCAACGCGCACGGAAAGGGAGGAAGGGGCAGACGACCCGAAAAGGTGCGAGCGGTAAGGTTAGATGTGACTGAGACTTGGAAGAACCAAGTCTGCGGGGTGGCCCGGGGGCAGAGCTTCATCACTCGGGTCTGTTGGCTGGACAACGGCGTGGGCGGGGTGGGGGGGAAGGGGCCGCAAGGACCCGCTGGTAGAAGAGGAGTAGACACCGACGGCAGGAAGAGTAGTCAGGAGCGTGAAGAAATTGTCCGGAAGAGAAACTATAAGGTTAAAGAGTCACTGACTTTAAAAAACAGCGTGAAAGGTGTTTTAGAGGTAAAATAAAAGATTTGACGACCCAACGGAGAAGGAACTGACAATGGCACGCACGTTCAGTAACGCACGCTCCAACATATTCTTGAATGAATCATCACATGTCACTATCTAACCATCAAGTGGATCCGGATCAAGTTTAATTTTTTTGATGTGGGAATTAAGACACGGGGATATGCCTAGGCTTGATGAGTCACGTGGGAAACCTCTCCAAGGCCTTTTACAAGTGCCCACCCGGAGGGAAGAAAGAGGTGGGCTTACAAGTTATGGCCACTTCAGCCTCCTCTCAAGACGTAATTCAGGCGGGCAACGCTGCTGGGTGAAAATTCAATACACAGCCAAACAACATATCAACACTCTTTTCAATATCAGATTACCATAAAGATAGGATAGCAAATGCCGCGCAAACCCCCCTCACGTCCCGGTCCCCAAGACCCTTCTTCATTGTCTTCAGCAGTTTAGCCCGTACAGCCGCCAAAGCAGGGCGGACTCCAGCGTGCCACGCACGGCGCATGCGCACGACCCGAGATTTGGGAGGAGAGCTGAGGCTCTGAGGATGTTTCCCAGAAGCCCGGGCCACTCGCTACCGTCCTCCCTCTCGCTCGCAGGCCGCGTGACGTGACTCCGCCCGTCACGTTCCTCTGTCGCAAACGGTGGTTTGCCAGCGCCCCCTTGCGGTCCGGTTGAGCGCTGCGGCCGTGCATGCAGGGCCAGAGCGAGCTAGTAGGGAAAGCGCGGAGGGTCTCGCCGCCGCCGCCGCCGCCGCCGCCGCCGCCGCCGCCGCCGCCGTAGCGCGCCGACCTGTGGTGGCGCGGCAGAGTGGATAGGAGCGGAGCGGGGGGTGAGGGGGAAGAGGACGCGCGGAGCGGGGAGGGAGGAGGCCAGACGAGGCGGGGGGAGGGGGAGCAGCGGTGGCGCAAGCCGCGCGGAGCCGCGCAGCTCGGGTCCGCTCCCTGCTCCGCCGCCGCCACCCGCCCCAGGCAGCAGAGCCGGCGCCCCAGCGGCCCCCGGAACACCTCAAAGCGGACGAAGGAGTCCATGTTGGGGAACTTGGCGGCGGCGTGACGGGGACCTAGGGACCTGCAGTGGGGCCGCCGCCGCCGGATCCAGCGCCTCGACCTTAGTCTAAGGTAAACACGGGCCGACCCCGGGGGTGAACGGGCGCGGGCAGCTGTCGGGGCGGGGTGGGGGTTACGGGCCGGCGCAGAGCCGGTGAGCGGGCCCGGGGCGAAGGGAGGGGGGACAAAGTTTCGGAATCCGCGCGGCCCAGGCGGCGTTGTGCGCACGGAGGAAAGTTGAAGCCGCTTCTCGAAGCGGGGAAAGCTGCGGCGGGGAGGGCCCCCCCTTCCCTCTCGCCATCCCACGAGGGCGGCCCCGTTTCGGCCGCCGCCGCCTCGCTGTCGGTACCCCGTCCCATTTCCTCCTTGTGGCCTACCCGCCTCCCGCCGCCTCCGCCGGCGCAGCCCGTACCCGCCCGGGGGTCCTGGAGGAGTGGGTTGAGGCTAGAGGCTCAGCTACAGGGGTCGCCACACGTCCACCCCCTCCCTCCGGGGAAACGTGTCCTTCTGGGCTTCCGGGCGCTCCCTGACTCCCGCGCCCGCTTGACTTGGGAGACTTTGCTTTTGTCAATAGCGTCCAAGCCCGCTTGTGAAACCAAACTTTACTGCGCCGTGACCTCTCGGAGTGCGCGACTAGGGAAGTGCCGGCGCTTCTGAGCATCCGCGTTTACCCCATGCCCTGAATTTCAAACTCTTCTCCCACCGCCGATTTTTAAACCAATTTCCTGGACTGACAACAAAAGGGCCGGGAGATCTAAACTTAGTTGCACCAGTCGCCCCTCCTCAGATACTAGGAATTTTGAACCGTTGAAGTCAAATCTTAGAGATGGCTGGCCGTCTTGCTCCCCATTTTGGAAAATTGTTCAAAAGTAAGCGCCTGATTTAGAGTAGTTGATTAAAACATTCAGACTCGAATGCGGAATTTTAAAATATCCTCAAAGTATTTCTGTACAGCATTACATAAAGTGTCTACGAGGTGAGCGTTTTTCATTCATTTTGGATTGCATTTTAACATTTTTGTCATACTACTAGTGAACTAAGATTTTTAGGCAAAACTGACCAAAAAGTTTTTAATGTAATGCTTTGGCTAGTAGATACTGTTCTAAAATTTTCCCAATTTGGGAAATTCACTGAATATTGGAAAGAGCATGTTTAATAGATGCATTTCTTTTATTTTAAAAGAGAAGCTAATTCATACATATGACCACTTATCTCAGTAGCAAGGTATTGAAGTACATTCTTAAATAACTGGTGGTTTTTGTGTTTTATTGGTATTAAAATTTTGATATGTAATCAAGTCTTTTTCCAGACTGTTGCTTTCTCTTTCCTGTTTCTTTGGCAGTTGGCTTAATCATTTCACTTTTTTTGCTCTTGGCTAAGAGCTTCAGTAAAAAGTTTGTGGGACTTTTGTTTTTGTTGTTTAATTTACTGGGCAGAAGAGATGAAACTGTCTTTGGATTTCTTTTGTCTTATACTATCCTATCAAAGATAATCTGAATTTACTTTGTATTTTGTTTATACATTATGAAGGTTTTTTTTTTAATTAGCAATTCTTATTGTAACTGCATTTTTTCGCTGTATTATTTTTTGGTGCTTGCAAGTATAGTAATAATCATTCCATTTTACATTCAGATAGTGACCTTTTTGCCTAAGAATTTGAGTACATCTTAAGTGTTTGGCTGGGTAAGATTTGGATGTCTGCTTACTCTAAGTGTATGCATGCTGTAAAGACACTCTTCACTATGTTAAGGGGGAAAAGAACTGTGGAAGAAAATGGAAAATTGTTCCTAAATATGCTGCCTGAAACATATGTCATGGAGAAATTTTTAAGGGAAATTTTTTTGTATGCCTTTAGGCAGTGGTAATGGGGTCCTTGGGTTAAGATGGAAACTTTTCAGAGATCATTCAGCTTCCCCATAATTCTTTGGGCACTAACCAGTACTTTGAGCAATTTTCTTTAAAAGCTGTGCTGTTAATCAGAGATAGGATGAATCAGTGCTGTTACATGATGTTGATTCATCAGTAGCATCTTTTAGTAATAAGAGAGTGCAGAATTATCCTACTCATCTACCTAATACTGAACTTTTTTTTAGTTTCATCAGTGAGAAATAGTTGTAAAACCTTAGTAAGGAGAGTGGCAGGCAGAAAAGTAATAAAGAGTCAGCCCTAGAATAATTTTCATTGTAACTTCCTTTTAGTAAGCTCTGCCATCACTTACCCTTGTCTTTTAGTGATGTAAATTGGATCTTACCTTGCCCAGTGAAATAATCTTTTTTTAAAAAATTAATTTATTTTATTTTTGGCTGCGTTGGCTTTTCATTGCTGCTCACAGGCTTTCTCTAGTTGTGGTGAGCAGGAGCTACTCTTAATTGCGGTTGTGTGGGCTTCTCAATGCGGTGGCTTCTCTTGTTGCGGGGCACAGGCTCTAGGCGCGCGGGCTTCAGTAGTTGTGGCACGCGGGCTCAGTAGTTGTGGCTTGCGGGCTCTAGAGCGCAGGCGCAGTAGTTGTGGCCCACGGGCTTGGTTGCTCCGCGGCATGTGGGATCTTCCCAGACCAGGGCTCAAGCCCACATCCCCTGCATTGGCAGGCGGATTCTTAACCACTGCGCCACCAGGGAAGCCCCAGTGAAATAATCTTAATTGTATCCTCTGTCCTGAAGAGTAAGTTAATAGCTTTGTATCTTATCTTGCACCCGAGTGCTAACTTTTAGTAGCACTGACTAGAGCCTAGAGTTAAAATACCCTTTGTCATTTTATTGCTGTTCCCAAGACTCATCTTTGCATTGTTGTGGTCCTCGCTTTTCTTATTTAAAGCCGTGGCTTTGTAATTCCTAGTACTTAAGCACATAAAAGTTCAATATAAAATGTAAAAACAGCATTGTCATATCTCACAAAATAATGTCCTAAAAGGTTTCACCATGATCTTTCTTCACCTAGAATCTTTAACACTCAACAGCCAGAGTGATCCTGATAAAATATATCAGATCATGTCACTTCTCTTCTCAAATGGCTTCCCTTCTCAGTAGTAGTAAAATCCATAATCCTTATTATGGTCTCCCAGGCTCTGAGCCTTTTGAGTCTCTTCATCCTCTCTGACTTCATTACTTCACTCTTTCTGTAGCCACACTTCTACTCTACTACTGAGGTGTTCTTTGACTACTCCATAAAACACAGGCCCTCCTCCCACATTTCTTAGCCCTTTTTAAGCCAGATTTTTCTCCATAGCACTTAACACTTTCCAAGATACTGTAGAATTTACTAATTTAAGTTTATTATATTTTTTTCTTTACTCAAATGCAAGTTCTATGAGAATGGGGTTTGTCAGTTTGGGTCACTGTTTTGTCCCCAAACACTGAACAATGTCTGACGCACAGTAGATACTTAACAAATACATAATGAATTAACATGCTTTCAGCTAGAAAACATTAAAAATAGTAATTGTGGTTTGAAACTTGAGACTGTGCAAGTCTCATTCTTTTGCATAAACTGCTAATATAACTTGGAAAAAAGAGATGCTAAAATGGAATCACAGTGGCCTCTAACATTAAAAAAAAAAAAAAAGTTTGTTGGAGGAATGTGAGCTCCCAGAGAATGCTGTGAAGGTCAGAGAGGAGGTGAGTGTGGTGTTACAGAAACCAAAGGAAGAGAGTATTTCAAGGGGAGAGTAGTCAGTAGTCAAGTGATGATGAGAGTTGAATAAGGTGAGAGCTGAAAGATTTTTCTTTGGGGAAATCCCCTGCCGGTCCAGTGGTTAGCCCTCTATGCTCTCACTGCTGAGGGCCCGGGTTCGATCCCTGGTCCGGGAGCTAAAGTCCCACAAGCTGCGTGGCGCGGCCAAAAAAAAAAAGATTTTTGTTTACGTTTAACAACATGGAGCTCATTGGGTTTTTGAACAAGCAGGATAGTAAGCTTATTTTTAAACCGATGCTCCAGTAATTGCGTGACTAGATCTAAGAGTACTGGGATCAAAGATGAAGAAATTATCTACTCACATTACAGAAGAGACCTAACGTTTATCAGATATTTACTGTGTGCCAAACACTCTGTTCTAGACATTTTGGATGAATTTTCATTTGATCTTTTCAGCCCCCTTGCAGTATTGGTTGTATTTAATCCATTTTACAGAAAGGAGTCTGAGGCTCTGGAGAAGTTAAGAAGTCAGATGACTTGCTAAGTGTCAGAGCACTTGCTAAGAATTTATACCCAAGTCCATCTGACTCTTTGGCCTTTAGTTAGTCGTTACGTCAGTTGACCTCCCAAACTCTGCATCAGTGTTGTCTAGTAGTAGAACTTGCTGTGATGATGGAAGTGTTCTGTATCTCTGCTGCCCAGTATAGTAGCTGATAGTAACTGTAGTAGATAGTGGCTGTTGAACACTTGAAATGTAGCCAGTGCAGTCAGGGAACAGAATAGTGGTACTGTGTTGGACAGTGCAGATATAGATCAAAAGAATCCCATGAATAATAAAGCAGAGTCTTTTCTTATTAGAGATGGAAACACATATTCCTCATTTGAAAGGAGTACTGTTTTGCTTATATTCTAGTTTTAGATGCTGTAAATGAATATTTATAAATAATCTTCTTTTCCTTTTTTTTTTATAAACAATCTAAAACTTTCAGAAAAGTTCCAAGTGCAATGCAAAGAACTTTTCCCCCAAAGCTATTTGAGAGTAAGTTGCAGATGCAGTCTTATCACCCCAAACAAAGACAAGGACTTTCTTTCTGTTACATAAACAATATTAAAATTAGGAAATTAACCTTGTTGTATTACTACCATATAACTCTCAAACCTCATCCAAGTTTTGCCAGTTTTCACAGTAATTTCCTCTATAACAAAATGATCCAGTTCAGAATTTTGTGTTATATTCATTTAATTGTAATGTCATTCAACCTAGAACAATTCCTTAGCCTTTTATTGATTTTCATGACCTTGACACTTGGAAAGATTACAGGTCAGTTTTGTTGTAAAATTTCTCTCGATTTGGATTTGCCTGATACTTCTTCATGATTGGATTCAGATTGTGCATTTTTTGGTAGGAGTATCACAGTGATGATACTGTTTTCTCATGGCATCCTATCAGATGGCATAATAACAGTTTCTGTTTGTTCCCTTACTGATGATGTGCACTTTGATCACTTAATTAAGGCGAAGTCTCCCAAGCTTCTTCACTGGCAAGTTTTTTTCCTGTCTTAGTAATTAATAAGTACTTTGTGGGGAAGTATTTTGAGACTATATTAAGCCCATTCCTTATCAAACTTGCTATTTGTTCATTCTCAAATTGTCCCAGCTTTGGCCAGGGACCAAAAGCCCCTTCAAGCTAGTTTCTGTGTTCTTTTGACTTGCTTTGAGCACTTCCTTACTTTTTGACACAAGAAAATGTTCCAGGCTCACCTTAAACTTTCCTTGCCACAGCCCTGGAATCAACCATTTCTCCAAGGAGTGGTTTCTTTTAGTGGAGAAAGGAATTTAGAAACCAAGATTTGAGAGCTGTTTTTATGTCTCCATCTATATGTAAAAAACCATGATTTGGTACCAGTTTCTCCAATTTCAATACACAGTGTTTGCTTTAGTTTTCTCCTTCTCAAAATTTGTAACTCTTTTCTCTTAAAAGGAATAGCCTAGCTCACATTATCATCCTTAGTGTATTTACTTACATGATCAATCCCTGGTATGTAAACAGTTTCCCATTGCCACTGCTGCTTTCTCCCCCGTCTTGCATAACATTTTCACTCTACTTTGGCTCTGACACCTTGTGCCAGGATGCATTCCTCATTCCAGGCTTCTCTTATACCTCATGCAGAGCATCTTGCCATTCTGCTTGAGTTCTAGTACCTCACTCTGGGTTCTTTCACCATCCCTCATGAGGACACCTTGGTCACAGAGTTGGGTTCCAACACATCCAGGAAGAATAGCAGCATACAGACATGTTCTTTTAAGGATTATAGTTACTTGTTTTTACAAAAGATTATTATACCAAAAGTTATAGTGAAAATTAATGACCAGATATGTTCTCAACTTTTAATTTAACCCCCCTTGAGATTCTCACATCTCTTAGTGATAAGACTGATCTTCCTCCTTATTTTTCCTTTTACCTTAGAGTTCTCAGATATACTTTTTTTTTTTTTTTTTTTTTTTTTTTTTGCGGCCATGGCTCACGGGCCCAGCTGCTCCGTGGCATGTGGGATCTTCCCGGACCGGGGCACGAACCCGTGTCCCCTGCATCGGCAGGCGGACTCTCAACCACTGCGCCACCAGGGAAGCCCTAGTTGTACTTTTGAGAGAGTCTTCTTAATGTAATTTTAGTAGTAAGGTAAAAATTAGTTGAGTTCTTTTGTATATAGGTTTTGGAGTCAATCAGACCTGGCTTTGAATGCTGATTGTCCCATATAGTACTGATTTTCACCTTTCCTAGGTGACTTAATCAATGTCCCAGTTTCCTCACCTATTTTAATTTTAAGTAACATTTACCTGAGTCCAGTGGTAATAGCAGCTAACTCCATCTCTATCTTTCATCGCCTTAAGTTAGCTCTATTTAGTGAGTGATTTTCAAGCCTTTTTAGCAGTGTTCTAGTATTGAATCTCGGTGGTGTTTTAATTTTTAGAATGTACTGTGGTATGTGTTTTGAGGGTTAAATGTGCAAAGGTGTGCCAGAGTATTCAGTTCATTTCCTGATATAAAGTAGGCATTCTCTCTACCTTTAGTTCTGTGCTCCAGGTTTGTTGATAGCTATGTGTCTGTTAGGTCTGGGGATGAAACATGGCCTTTGCTGTTGGGGAGCTTAGTCCTAATCAGGCCTTCTTTATTGCTCCCCAGTGTTGTTTGTATTTTTTCCTAACTAGTTTTCCATAGCTTCCTCGCTTTCCCCCCTTTCTGCTGCTGGCTTATTTTCAAAACTCCCAGTTTAAACATCTTAGAAACTACTCTCAAAATAGATAAGTTCTCTGAGAGAGAGGTGGACTTTTCCTTAGTGATTCTCTACTTTTTACAAAACACAATTTAAGTCCTACCTTGGACTTAAACTTTAAGTCCCTTTACATTCTGGCCCATAATTATGTCTTTGCCCTTATCTTCTATTAGTGTCCTAAATGAATTCTTTCTGACTAAATTAGTCCTGTAAAGTGACCTGTACCTCACATTTGGCACTTAGCATATGCTATTTTGTTGTACATCTTTTGTATCCTATTTTTGCACTTCCACTTTTTGAAAGGACATAGTATCTTAATCTGTCTTTGTAGTCCAATGCCAGGCCCAATACCCTAACCATAGTAGTAGTTCAGCAGCTTAAAGTAAACAAAAACAAATATAAACAGCAAAAAGAGCAGCCACAGCAACATTGCTTTGAATATTCTCTGGGATCAGTGAAACAGCTTACAAATGATACATGATTTGTTAACATAAATATTTTGTATGCCTGGATGGCCTGTCAAGAAAATTGTTTCTTTAAACTACTGTTCTAACTGGGAATAAAATATTAATAACTTAAAATTTTGTAAGCTATCATTCACCTGAAAATCTTATCATAGAAAAGGCTTCTTCAGGGGCTTCCCTGGTGGTGCAGTGGTTAAGAATCTGCCTGCCAATGCAGGGGACACAGATTTGAGCCCTGGTCTGGGAAGATCCCACATGCAGCGGAGCACCTAAGCCCATGCACCATGACTCCTGAGCCTGTGCTCTAGAGCCCTCGAGCCACAACTACTGAAGCCCGCACGCCTAGAGCCTGTGCTCCGCAAGAGAAGCCACCGCAGTGAGAAGCCCGCACGCTGCAACGAAGAGTAGCCCCCGCTCACCACAACTAGAGAAAGCCCGCATGCAGCAACAAAGACCCAATGCAGCCAAAAATAAATAAATGAATTAATTTATTAGGGGGGAAAAAAGGCTACAGATAGGACAGATTTAATGATTTAGGCCATATTTCTTTAGGAACTGTTGTACATGTCCAGTTACTTGGACATAAACATGAGTAATATGAGGAAGATGCATGAAACAAAATATCTTTATTGTTTCAAAACTGCTACAGAATTAGATAAAACTGAAACAGAACATGAAGTAGAAACAAATTCAATCAAGCCCTTAAAAGAAGTTTATAGTATGTTTCATATTAATACAGCCATTCCAACTTTCTGTGATTATTGCTTGCATGATGTAATTTTTCCCATGCTTTTATTTCCGTACTTTTATTTACTATGTCCTTATGTTTAAAGTGAGTGTCGTCGTCCCCCCCCCACCCCGCCCGCCGCCATGATATCACGATTCCCTCCTGGCTGTTCCTAAAGGCAGCCATGGAGCTCAATAAAATTTACTTTCCTGGAAAAAGAAAATAAAGTGAATTTCTTGCAGACAACATGTCAGTTTTTTTAACAATCCAATCTATCTCTTAATTGATATATTTAGATTATTTGCATTTAATGTAATTATTGATATGGTATGCTCCTTTGTTCCCCATTTACTGCCTTTTTTTTCATTCTCATCCTAGGGCTTTATTTTATTTTATTTTTTTAACATATACATATATCTATTCTTTTTCAGAGTCTTTTCCCATATAGGTTATTTAGAGAGTATTGAGTAGAGTTCCTTGTGCTATACAGTAGGCCTTTGTTGATTATCTGTTTTATATACAGTAGTATGTATATGTTAACCCCAACTTCCTAATTTATCCTTTCCCCACCCCCAACCTTTCCCCTTTGGTAACCATAAGTTTGTTTTCTGAGTCTGTGAGTCTGTTTCTGCTTTGTAAATGAGTTCATTTGTATCATTTTTTAAGATTCCACATATAAGTGATATCATACATGTGTTTCTCTGTCTGACTTACTTCACTTAGTATGATAATCTCTAGGTCCATCCATGTTGCTGCAAATGGCATTATTTCATTCTTTTTTAATGGCTGAGTAATATTCCATTGTATACATGTACCACATCTTCTTTATCCATTCCTCTGTCAATGGACATTAGGTGCTTCTATGTTTTGGCTATTGTAAATAGTGCTGCAGTGAACATTGGGGTCTATGTATCTTTTTGAATTACGGTTTTCTCTGGATATATGCCCAGGGGTGTGATTGCTGGATTATATGGCAGCTCTCTTTTTAGTTTCTTAAGGAATCTTATACTGTTCTCCATAGTGGCTATACCAATTTACATTCCTACCAACAGTGTAGGAGGGTTCCCTTTTCTCCACATCCTCTCCTGTTTGTAGACTTTTTGATGATGGGCATTCTGACCAGTGTGAGGTCATTGTAGTTTTAATTTGCATTTTTCTAATGCCTAGCGATGTTGAGCATCTTTTCATGTGCCAGTTGGCCATCTGTATGTCTTTGGAGAAATGTCTGTTTAGATCTTCTGCCCATTTTTTGATTGGGTTGTTTTCTTTTTTTTTTTAGCTAATTGGGCCTCTCACTGTTATGGCCTCTCCCGTTGCGGAGCACAGGCTCCGGACGCGCAGGCCCAGCGGCCATGGCTCACGGGCCCAGCCGCTTCACGGCATGTGGGATCTTCCCTTACCGGGGTACGAACCCACGTCCCCTGCATCGGCAGGTGGACTCTCAACCACTGCGCCACCAGGGAAGCCCAGATTGGGTTGTTTTCTTGATATTGAGTTGCAAGAGCTGTTTCTATATTTTGTAGATTAATCCCTTGCTGGTTGCATCTTTTGAAAATATTTTCTCCCATTCTGTGTGTTGTCTTTTTGTTTTGTTTATGGTTTCCTTTGCTGTGCAAAAGCTTTTAAGTTTAATTGGGTCCCATTTGTTTATTTTTGTTTTTATGTTTGTTACTCTAAAAGGTGGATCCAAGTAAGTCAGTCTTTTTAACAATCCAAGCTGACAATCTCTTAATTGGTATATTTAGATTATTTACATTTAATGTAATTACTGATATGATGTGTTCCTTTGTTCCCCATTCACTGCCTTTTTTGGACTAGGTGAATATATTTTAGTATTCTACTTTAAATTTATCTTTGGCCCTTTTTTTGGGCTGCATCTCTTTGCATTATTTTTTAGTGGTTGCTTGAGATCTTCTCATGACAACTTGAAATGTGCCTAGTTTGAATTGAAGTGTGCAGTAAATATAAAATACACACTAGATTTAAAAGAATTACTACCACAAAAATAATATAAAATGTCTCATTTAATACGTTTTTATTGATTATATGTTGCAGTATTAATATTTGGACATAATAGGGTTAGTAAAATTTACTAAATTGATTTTATCTGTTTTAACTTTTGAAATATGGCTACTAGAAAATTTTAAATTACATATGCAGCTCACATTATATTTCTGTTGCACAATACTGCTCTAGGGATCATAATATATATGCCAGAGGATTTACTTAGAATTCATATTTACCGGGTGAAGTAAATGTAGAAGCCCTGTAATTCCCCAGTGACATTTATCTTATGTTGTTATATGTATTACACGTATACATGCAATGAAAATCCTATTAGACAATTATGCAATTTTTGTTTTCAATGATCATATACTTTTTAAAAGGACTTTAGAGGAGGAAAAAGTAGTTTCTTAAATGTTCCTAAATAGTTACTATTTTGTTGTTGTTCTTTGTAAATGAAATTTCAGTTTTCTCTCGTGTCATTTCTCTTAAGCCTGAAGCACTTCCTTTAGCCTCTCTTTTAAAGTAGCCCTGCCGGTGATAAATTTTCTTAGTTTTTTTCACTGAAATATCTTTTCCATTTTCGTTTCATTTTTCTTTTGAGTTAGTCTTATTTGATGTACACAAAACTCTGTCAGTTTTTTAAATTTGTGCCTTTCACCAAGTTAGGGAGGTTTTTTGGACATTATTTCTTCAAATATTTTTTCCTGTTCCAATCTCTTTCTCCTTTTTCTGGACATGATTAGAACTTTGGATGTTGTCCATAGGACCCTGAGACTCTTCATTTTCTTTCAGTCTTTTATATCTGTGTTCTTCAAATTAGATCACTTCTATTGTATCTTCACATTCACTGACTCATTCCTTTGCATTTCCATCCTGTTATTGAGATATTATTTCAGACATTGTATTTTTCACTTCTGAAATCCCCCCCCCCTTTTTTTTAATATAGTTACTATTTACCTGCTGAGAACTTCTGTCTTCCTATTCATTTCTAAAGTGTTACTTTTTCCCCCATGGAGCATAACTTATTTGTATATTTAGTTTAAAATCATGCCTGACAAATGTGTTGAGTAAATATTATCTAAGGTTATTATACATATTAATAAATCATTCATTCAAAGCTGTTTATTGGGCCCTCATTTGAAGGCATGGTACTGGATCCTGGGTTATATAGTGAAAAAGGCAGATAACAGCTTAACAATTTTGTAGTCATTTGAGTCATTAAGGGTGTTACTGCTTCTCATTGTTTGAATATTTTTAATATTTAGTGACTTGGATTAATATTTGTTTTATTTTCTGGCAAAAGGCTAGTGAGTTCCAGTCCTACTACTTACCACTGGCTTTGCGACCTTGGACAAGCTACTTAATTTCACTGTATGTAAAATGGAGATAGCTTCTTCAAAAAATACTCTAACAGTTAAATGAGATAACTTATGATATATCAGAAAGTAATGGCTAGACCAGGACCAGATGGCTTCACAGGTGAATTCTATCAAAAATTTAGAGAAGAGCTAACACTTTTCCTTCTCAAACTCTTTCAAAATACAGCAGAGGGAGGAACACTCCCAAACTCATTCTACAAGGCCACCATCACCTTGATACCAAAACCAGACAAAGATGTCACAAAAAAAACCCTACAGGCCAATGTCACTAATGAACATAGAGGCAAAAATCCTCAATAAAATACTAACAAACAGAATCCAACAGTACATTAAAAGGATCATACACCATGATCAAGTGGGGTTTAGCCCAGGAATGCAAGGATTCTTCAGTATATGCAAATCATTCAGTGTGATATACCTTTTTTACAAATTGAAGGATAAAAACCATATGATAATCTCAGTAGATGCAGAAAAAGTTTTTGACAAAATTCAACACCCTTTTATGAAAAAAACCCTCCAAAAAGTAGGCATAGAGGGAACCTACCTCAACATAATAAAGGCTATATATGACAAACCCACAGCCAACATCTTTCTCAATGGTGAAAAACTGAAACCATTTCCTCTAAGATCAGGAACAAGACAATGTTGCTCACTGTTACTGCTATTATTCAACATAGTTTTGGAAGTTTTAGCCACAGCAATCAGAGAAAAAGAAATAAAAGGAATCCATATTGGAAAAGAAGAAGTAAAACTTGTCAACTGTTTGCAGATGATATGATGCTATACATAGAGAATCCTAAAGATGCTACCAGAAAACTACTAGAGCTAATCAATGAATTTGGTAAATTAGCAATATACAAAATTAATGCATAGAAATCTCTTGCATTCCTATACACTAACGATGAAAAATCTGAAAGAAAAATTAAGGAAACACTCCTATTTACCGTTGGAACAAAAAGTATCACATACCTAGGAATAAACCTACCTAAGGAGACAAAAGACCTATAATGCAGAAAACTAAGATACTGATGAAAGAAATTAAAGGTGATACAAACAGATGGAGAGATATACCATGTTCTGGGATTGGAAGAATCAACATTGTGAAAATGACTACTACCTAAAGCAATCTACAGATTCAGTGCAATCCCTATCAAATTACCAATGGCATTTTTCACAGAAATAGAATAAAACATTTCACAATTTGTATGGAAACACTAAAGATCCTGAATAGCCAATGCAGTCTTAAGAAAGGAAAACAGCTGGAGGAATCAGGCTCCCTGACTTCAGACTATACTACAAAGCTACAGTAATCAAGACAGTATGGTACTGGCACAAAAATAGAAATATAGATCAGTGGAACAGGATAGAAAGTCCAGTGATATATCCATGTACATATGGTCACCTTATCTTTGATAAAGGAGGCAAGAATATACAATGGAGAAAAGACAGTCTCTTCAATAAGTGGTGCTGGGAAAACTGGACAGCTACATGTAAAAGAATGAAATTAGAACACTCCCTAACACCATACACAAAAATAAACTCAAAATGGATTAAAAACCTAAATGTAAGGCCAGACACTGTAAAACTCTTAGAGGAAAACATAGGCAGAACACTCCATGACATAAATCACAGCAAGATCCTTTTTGACCCACCTCCTTGAGTAAGGGAAATAAAAACAAAAATAAGCAAGTGGGACCTAATGAAACTTAAAAACTTTTGCACAGCATAGGAAACCATGAACTATGAAAAGACAGCCCTCAGAATGGGAGAAGATATTTGCAAATGAAGCAACTGACAAAAGATTAATCTCCAAAATATACGAAGCAGCTCATGCAGCTCAATATCAAAAAAACAAACAACCCAATCCAAAAATGGGCAGAAGACCTAAATAGACATTTCTCCAAAGAAGGTATACAGATTGCCAACAAACACATGAAAGGATGCTCAACATCACTAATCGTTAGAGAAATGCAAATCAAAACTACAATGAGGTATCACCTGACACGGGTCAGAATGCCAATCATCAAAAAATCTACAAACAATAAATGCTGGAGAAGGTGTGGAGAAAGGGAATCCTCTTGCACTGTTGGTGGGAATGTAAATTGATGCAGACACTGTGGAGAACAGTATGGAGGTTCCTTAAAAAACTAAAAGAACTAGCATATGACCCAGCAATCCCACTACTGGGCATATACCCTGAGTAAACCATAATTCAAAAAGAGTCATGTACCAATATTTACAATAGCTAGGACATGGAAGCAACCTAAGTGTCCATTGACAGGTGAATGGATAAAGAACATGTGGCACATATATAAATTGAATATTAGCCATAAAATGAAACAAAATTGAAATATTTGTAGTGAGGTGGCTGGACCTAGAGTCTGTCATACAGAGTGAAGTAAGTCAGAAAGAGAAAAACAAATACTGTATGCTAACACATACATATGGAATCTAAAAAAAAAAAGTGGTTCTGATGAACCTAGGGGCAGTACAGGAATAAAGACGCACACGTAGAGAATGGACTTGAGGACACAGGGAGGGGAAGGGTAAGCTGGGACAAAGTGAGAGTGGCATGGACCTATATACACTACCAAATGTAAAATAGATAGCTAGTGGGAAGCAGCTGCATAGCACAGGGAGATCAGCTGGGTGCTTTGTGACCACCTAGAGGGGAGGGGTAGGGAGGATGGGACGGAGACGCAAGAGGGAGGGGATATGGGGACATATATATATACATATAGCTGATTTGCTTTGTTATACAGCAGAAACTAACACACATTGTAAAGCAATTAATACTCCAATAAAGGTGTTAAAAAAAGAAGAGAAAGTAATAGCTAGAAACAGTGTGAAAATCACAGCCAAAAGTCCAGTTCTTGGGGCATTTGAAACCCCAATAATAATGTTAAATTTCAGAGAGAATCCCAGTATCTGCCCATGCCTGATGCTAGCATGAAAAAGTGTTGGGTTTTTTTTTTTTTTTTTTGCTTTTTTTAAAAGTAAGTTTTCATGGTATGTAATAACATTTCTAGGTTAGAATAGTAGTGTATCATAGGAGTAGGATTGTGAAATGCCTCTTTAAATTATGTGTGAAAAATTCATTTGAGAACACATTCTTCATATACTTACATAACATAATAAAATTGTGTTTATATCTGAGATAGCTACCTAGGTTGAGTTTAAGAAATTCTGATAATAGGCATAGCTAGAGTAAAGAGAGAGTGGATGTGCTGTGTACTATACAAAACAGTTGCTCCCCCCTCCCCCCGTATTAGTTTCACTGTAGCAACTTGTACCAATTTGGAAGGGCTTAGTACAAAGGAAGTGACATTTCTTGAGGATCCAGTCAAAGAATGACATTTAACATCTGTGCAAAAAAGAGACTGATTTCTAGAGTTGAAATTCTATAATGTAAGTTTTTAAAATCTTGTTTAAACAGAACAGAGCAATATTTCAGAAGCAGTGTTTTGAACCTTGTCCTTTCCCCCCCACTGCTATAGATGAAATTCATTTCCATTCCTCTGTAACAAGCATTTGTGTACGGTATTTTATTGTGTTTTTTCTCTCCTTTAATTCTTAGGATTTGTTTATTTGCGAATGTTTCCTGTGCCTTACATAATTTTCCCATCTCCTTTTTTGGGAGGTAGGTAGACGGGGATTACCATTTAAATTCAGGAATCTGTCTAAGGTAGATTAAAGGTTAAATTAAAGAAATGGTCTATAATTTTCCTGTTTGGGGTTAGAAGAAAAGTATAAAAAGACTCCAGTTCTTTCTCTACTTCCTTGTTTCCTTCCAGGATCCCCTTTCCTCTTGGTTATTCTGCCCACATATGAGGGTACATTGCTCTTGATCCTAAGGGCTCCTGTAGTCCTCTGGGGAGGTTTGTTGTGAGGTGAGTCTTTTAACACCTCATTGTTCTTTTTGCTTTTTTGTCTCTAGTAGGCATAAGGTTTAATCTTCTAAATGTAAACTCTACTTTTCCAGACTTGTAACTCTTGCCTTCAGCAGACCTGTAATAAATGTTGAGGAATGGGTGATGGAAAGAAACAAAAATGTAAGAGCTTTAGGTTTGCCTTTATCATTTAAATTAGTGCTTTAGTAAATGGGGTTGAGAAAATGGAGGTGAGAATCTCAAGGACAAATGAAGATTACATAATCACTTCCTTCTTCTATTCCCTCCATACCTTAGGCAGGGGTGGGATTTATTAGAGAAGAATTGCATAAATATATATTGAAATTATTAGAGTACATATAACATGCTGCTGTTCTATAATTGTTTCTCATTTGGAGAAATAGTGGAAGCCTGTCATATTATTATGGTATCTTTTTTTTTTAAATTTATTTATTTATTTAGGGTTGTGTTGGGTCTTCGTTTCTGTGCGAGGGCTTTCTCTAATTGTGGCAAGTGGGGGCCACTCCTCATCGCGGTGTGCGGGTCTCTCACTATCGCGGCCTCTCGTTGCGGAGCACAGGCTCCAGACGCGCAGGCTCAGTAATTGTGGCTCACGGAGCCAGCTGCTCCGTGGCATGTGGGATCTTCCCAGACCAGGGCTCGAACCCGTGTGCCCTGCATTGGCAGGCGGACTCTCAACCACTGCACCACCAGGGAAGCCCCCTATTATGGTATCTTTATCAAACTCTTTATGGTTAAACTATCCAAGCATGTAGAAGACACTCATTTTTCTTTTTTAATTAAAGTACTGTATTGTAGGAATAATCTTCTTATAGAGTGGACAACTATCACATAAGAGTAACCCAACTGGGAGCCATCTATAGTGCCTGTCTTCCCCCATACAATGAAAAACCTGCTAGATCTATACCATCAGTAGGGTCTTAGAACGGATCTCTTTTTATAGTTCTGTCTTAGAATTTAGTGGGGTTGTGAAGTTGTGTCTGTTGCTTTTAATCTCTGTGTCTCCCCAAGCAATAGGTATGTGTTGTCTGTGAGACCTTTCAGTGCTACAGAAATACAGGAACCCTCAGATACCTCCTCTCAAGCTCAAATGTGGTGATGTATTTTGGGTGGTCTCTGTGTTGGTGATAAAGACTGAGAGTATGAGTGAAGTCGTCAGTGAAAAAGTACCTTTGTTGAGAAAGTTGATTTATATTCTAGCCCGTGATTGCTCTCTCATGTTAGTCTTTATTTTTAAAAACATTTTAACATTTATTAACGTATAGTAAAATTGACCTTTTTGGAGTATGTAGTTCTGTGAACTTTAATACATATATAGATTTTTTTTTTTTTAAAGGGCTACAAATGCTTGGCTTTTTTATTTATTTATTTATTTATTTATGTCTGTGTTGGGTCTTAATTTCTGTATGAGGGCTTTCTCTAGTTGTGGCAAGCGGGGGCCACTCTTCATTGCGGTACGCGGGCCTCTCACTATCGCGGCCTCTCTTGTTGCAGAGCACAGGCTCCAGACGCGCAGGCTCAGTAGTTGTGGCTCACGGGCCTAGTTGCCCCGCAGCATGTGGGATCTTCCCAGACCAGGGCTCGAACCCGTGTCCCCTGCATTAGCAGGCAGATTCTCAACCACTGCGCCACCAGGGAAGCCCTAGATTTTTATTACTACCACCAGAGTCAGGATTCAGAATGGTTCCCAGAAAACTCCCTTGTGCTATCTTTGTAGTCTAACCTTCCCCTGACCCAGGCAGCCACTGATAATGGTTCTTCATTACTACAGTTTTGACTTTTTGAGAATGTCCTATAAATGCAGTTATGTATCAGTAGTAGGTAATCTTTTGAGACTGGCTTCTTTCACTCAGTATATTGCCTTTAAGATTCATGTAAGTTGTTGAGTAAAACACCAGTTCATTTCTTTTCCTGGCTGAGTAGTATTACACTGTATGGGTGAACGTATCATAGATTGTTTATTTTGATGAAATCTAGTATATCAGTTTGTTCTTTTCTTGTACTGTTTTTGTCTGGTTTTGGTATCATGGTAATGCTGGATTCATAAAATGAATTGGGAAGTATTTATCTTCCAAACTCTGGAAGAGATTGTGTTATTGAAATGTTTAGTAAAATTCACCAGGGAAATTGTCTGGGGCTAGAGGTTTCTTTTTTGGAAGACTTTTAACTACAAATTCAGGTTCTTTAAATAGTACCGGGCTATTCAGTGCTATTCTACTTAATTAGTCTTGCTAGAGGTTTCAGTTTTATTGATCTTTTCAAAGGATGAGCTTTTGGTTTTATTGATTTTTTTTTTCTGTTTTTGTTTTCAGTTTCATTGATTTCACATTTATTCTTTAAGGATAATTTCACTAGCTTGAAGATTTTAGGTTTTTAAAGTTCTTTTCCATTTTAAACTAAGAATGTTGTTTCACTTCCTTCTGGCCTGTGTCATTTCTGATGAGAAATCAGTAGTTATTCAAATCATTAACCTATCTTCCCCACATAGTAATGTATTCTTATTTCAATCTACTTGTAAGATTTTTTTCCTTTGTAATTTTCGGCAGTTTGTCTGTGAATGTGTCCAGGAATGAATTAAATTGGAACTATCCTGTGTGAGGTTTATGAGCTCCTTGAATGTAGAGGTTTATGTCTTTCAACAAATTTGGGGAGTTTCCAGCCATTATTTCTTTTCTTTTTTTTTTTTTTTTTGCGGTGTGTGGGCCTGTCACTGTTGTGGCCTCTCCCATTGGGGAGCACAGGCTCTGGACGCGCAGGCTCAGCGGCCATGGCTCACGGGCCCAGCCGCTCTGCGGCATGTGGGATCCTCCCGGACCGGGGCTCGAACCCATGTCCCCTGCATCGGCAGGCAGACTCTCAACCACTGCGCCACCAGGGAAGCCCTATTTCTTATTATTACTCTCCTTTCCTCCCCTTCTTGAGCTCTTGACAAGAATGTTAGGGTTTTGGCATTGTTCCACAGTTTTCTGAGGCACTAATGATTTTTTTTTCCTATGTTTTTCTCTCTGTCGTTTAGATTGGGTAATTTCCGTTGCTCTGTCTTCCAAGTTCACTGACTTTCCATTCTGCTATTGAGTCTGTGCAGTATACTTTCTATTTCAGTTATTGCGTTTTTCAGTTCTAAAATTTCCATTTGGCGGCACTTTATTTCTTTGCTGTGATTTTCTAGCTTTCCATTTGTTTCAAGAGTATTTGATTTTGCTTGTTGGAACATTTTTATTACCTGCTTTAAATCTTTGTCAGACAATTCACCCAATGCTGTAATATCTGTGTCTTCATGGTGTTGGGTTCTGTGGGTTGTCTTTTCCCATGAGTCTTTGAGATTTTCCTGGTTCTCTGTATGCCAAGTAATTTTGGACGTTTTGAACAACTTAACAGGTTACTGTCTCAAGCTCTTTCCTCTCTGTTATATCCATGGTATTTTCTAGATCCCTGGAACACACCCCCACCCCCACCCCCCACACACTTTTCTGTCTTCTGGCTAGAAAGCTCAGTCTTTGTTTACTCCACTGTGCTGTATACTTTCCACAGTTGCATCTGGAGCCAAATAATAGGAAGACAGGAGAAAAATCAATGAGATTAGCCCAGAGTTTCTTCAGTCAGCGAGTATGGTACCTTTCCCTTAGAGTTTTAGGCTTCTCCTGACCCAGCTGCTGTCACTGTTGCAGCCATCGCCACCACAGGATTGCTTGGGAACTGGGGCATGGGGAATGAAGAACAGAAAGAAAAAAAAAGATTTCCTTCACTCTTGAGTATTGGGAGGCCCCTTTCCTACTCGTTGGGCAGAGCTAGATGGCTTTTCTTAGAGTGCTAGCCTGCGCGCTCTCGCTCTCTCTCTCTCTCGCTTTCTCGCTCTCTCACTAGTGGTCACTTTATAGGTTTCAGGCTTCATGAAGCCGAGGCTGGAGGGAAAATTGGATGGGGAAGAAATTATAAACACACTACCAGTTTGATAATATATCAGATTTTGAGCTCTTCCCCAATCTACCTGTTATTGCTTACCTTTTAATTTTCAGTTAGCTGCTCCATTTATTCTGTCTAGGTTTTATAGTTTCATTCAGTGAGATTAACAAGGTAGAATGTGCTTATTCCATTTTACACAGAATGGAAGCTTCCCAGTCTCACTTATTATCTGTTTTAGAATGTCATGGCAACTTGGATCTCCTTATTTTGTAGTTAAATATGGTTTGTCAATGATACCTTATTTTTTCAACATATATATGATCCTGCCATGTATAACAGTGCAAGTTTTGTCAAGGAGATGATGCTACATTAAGTGTAGAAGGAAATGGGAACATTAATTTTTCTTTTAGAGTAATAGCATAGTTTTCATGAACTCTTACCAAAATTATATTACATTTGAAAAACTGTTTTCCTATTTTCAGTTTAATCTATGTTCTCTGCCTGAGGATTTCTGGCTTGCCTTTCACCTTGGAAATGTTTTAGTTTTTATTCATTTTAACCTTTTTAAAAAATGATTCGTTTCAATAATTAGGTTATTGCTCATCATAGAGCATAGTATGAGGTCACATCCTTCTTATTAGTGGAGTCTTTCGGCACTCACTTCCTGTTGCAGACACTGTAAGAATGTTAGAGACGTTCTGAAGGCATGTCTTTACTTCCTGGATTGATATGTGAAGCTGGTTTTATTATAAGACCTATAAATGTGGGTGACTTCAGGTTCTTTATTTTCAGTTTACCTGGTAAACTACAAGACATAGGGTTATCTGTTCATCAGTGAATGGTGCTGAGAAAACAAGCCTTTTATTGGATATAGGTCCAGAATGAAGGAGTTGAGTATGAAAAGATTCCTCGAAATTGTTACTGTTGATCAACTGCTGACAAGCAACCAAATCACTGATAACCCTGTCAAAAACTGAACTAGATAGAAAGTATTTCCAGGACCTGATATGCAATAGTAACTGAAAGCAGAGCATGTGTCTTAGTCTGTTTGGGTTGCTATAACAAAATACCAAAACTGCATGGCTTGTAAAGAACGAAATTGGGACTTCCCTGGTGGCGCGGTGGTTAAGAATCCACCTCCCAATGCAGGGGACACGTGTTCGAGCCCTGTTCTGGGAAGATCCCACATGCCACGGAGCAACTAAGCCTGTGTGCCACAACTACTGAGCCTGCACTCTAGAGCCTGCGAGCCACAACTACTGAGCCTGCGTGCCTAGAGCCCGTGCTCCGCAACAAGAGAAGCCACTACAGTGAGAAGCATGTGCACTGCAACAAAGAGTAGCCCCTGCTCACTGCAACTAGAGAAAGTCTGCACACAACAACGAAGACCCAACACAGCCAAAAATGAATAAATTAAAAAAAAAAAGAATGAAATTATTTCTAGAGGCTAAAAGTTCAGGATCAGGGTGCTAGCTTGGTTGGGTGAGGGCCCTCTTCCAGGTCTCAGACTTTCCCTTGAATCCTCACATGGTGGAAGGGATTAGGGATCTTTTTGGAGCCTCTTTTATAAGGCACTAATCCCTTTCATGAGGGTTCCACCCTCTTAAGTATATCCCAAAGGCCTCCCTTACCAATAATACCATCACCTTTAGGGATAAGGATTTCACCATGAATTTTGCGGGGATATAAACATTAAGACCATAGCAGTGTGTAAATGAATCCAATAAAACAAAAATTGATTGAGTTTTATATCCACTTCAGTTTCACTGTTGGTTGGTATTTATAAAGTTGGGGTGAAATTGAAAGTATTGGCAGGAATGAAAATTTTGTTGCTGTTTTTGTAAAGAGATATCCTAATTTGTTGGTTCTCCATTGAATTATTTTCTGATTAAGAGTTTTATTTTTTTATTTTTTATTTATTTAAGAAGATGTTGGAGGTAGGAGTTTATTAATTAATTTATTTATTTTTGCTGTGTTGGGTCTTCGTTTCTGTGCGAGGGCTTTCTCTAGTTGTGGCAAGCGGGGGCCACTCTTCATCGCGGTGCGTGGGCCTCTCACTATCACGGCCTCTCGTTGCGGAGCACAGGTTCCAGACACGCAGGCTCAGTAGTTGTGGCTCATGGGCCTAGTTGCTCCGTGGCATGTGGGATCCTCCCAGACCAGGGCTCAAACCCGTGTCCCCTGCATTAGCAGGCAGATTCTCAACCACTGCGCCACCAGGGAAGCCCAGGAATTTTATTTTATTTTATTTTATTTATTTATTTATTTATTTTTCCGGCACGCGGGCCTCTCACTGCTATGGCCTCTCCCGTTGCGGAGCACAGGCTCCGGATGCGCAGGCTCAGCGGCCATGGCTCACGGGCCCAGCCACTCCGCGGCATGTGGGATCTTCCCGGACCAGGGCACGAACCCGTGTCCCCTGCATCGGCAGGCTGACTCTCAACCACTGCGCCACCAAGGAAGCCCAGGAATTTTATTTTTAACTAAAAAAATTTGATGTTGAAAAAATATGTAACTTGTGATCATGAATAGAGAGAAATTGGTGTGTTGAAGGGCAAACACTTTATTAAAGACCTGTAAATTACTTTCTTTAATTCATTACATTCAGTTAGATATTAACATATTCAGATCATTGTATGAAAATGTACTACGTTATAAAATTTGAAGAAAGAGAAAAGATACTTTTCTCTATCTATATGTCTAAACATTAGTCTGAAAAGCTTTTTCTGGGGATAAAACTTTATTGTGTGGGATCAGGTACAATGTGTGTTTCATGTTTGCCTAATGGTCACTCCCATAGAGGAAGTGTAAAATAGTCAGAGAATCACCTTACCTGTTTGCATATATCCTTCATTTGTTTTAAAAATTAAAATCCTCACTATCATGTTTAAATTGACAGTTCCATTTTTGAGTCCTTTAAAGATGGAAATGCTATAATGGTACAGAATAGTTGGGTGGGGGTAGAAAAATACATTTTAAATCTATTTGGTCTTCATTGGGAAGCCTTTTTTTACAAAGGCATATGTTGCAAGGATACATTGGTGCTCATTGTGTGCTTCTCTAATATCCTGTGCTTACCACCATTACAGCATCTGCTATACTCTTGTTATTGATTTTTGTTTTTATCAGGTGTGTCAGTGCTTAAGGCCTAGTGGTACCTAGAAAATATGGAGCACTGACTAAATATTTAATAAATAAATAGAGAGGGAGGGAGGGAGAGAGAGAAAAAGAGAGAAAAAGAGAAGGAGGGAAAGAGGCAGGCTGTAGAAATGTGGGGAGTCCGGTGTGGGACCGGTTGAAAAAGAAGAGGAAAAAAAGAGAAAAGTGATTACTGGCTAAGGATACTAAAATCTGGAGTTCAGGAAGTAATTTAAATACTAGTAGTTGAATTTCTGGGCTCTTTAAATATCTTTTTGTATATCTTTTTCTAAATTGCTTTCTTAGGTGGTAAGCCTAAGTGTATTTGTTGGGGTAGATTTTCTTCTAATTCTCCATTTCTCTGTTTTCAGTCAGTTTTCTCCTATATGCTGAAATGTGTTTTCTTGTGCTTCTCCCTCCCTGAACAAAATGTTTTCATTATTGTTTGCTTCCAGTACATATGTGTGTCTTCTTATCTGCAGGCATATAGTCACTCTGTCGAAATGTTTTATGTTCTAGATAAATTATACTCACATCTGGGGCCCTCTGTAATAAGTACTTCTTTATACTTTCCTAGTCTCCTTTTTTCTGTACCCAAGTTAAATAAGGGAGCAGCTAGGTGAAAATGAAATGAAATAGGACTAATTTTCATAATTCCCTCTCCAGAAAAGTTTGATGGAAAACCAATTACCTGACTGCTCGACCTGAAGAATCTTAAGGGTAAGAAGCCTTGTAAATATTTGTATACTTATTAAAAACTAAATGACACTCTTAGGTACCACCTAGATAATTGTGGTTGGAGCTTCACTTAAACATGACCTCTTCTTTTTTGCTGGAGTTGCCATATGTTACGGCATTTAGTGTTGTATTTCCTATATCTGTATAAAGCAGAAAATAGGATACAAAAATTCTAGGGCTATTTACTTTGTGAGTCCTAGATGTTGTGTCTTGCTTCAACATTTTTATTTCCAGATAAACAGGAATCTTGATAAATATTATCAATGTAGAATAAAGAACTTATTTATCTTTGTGTAAGTTCCGTTTGAAGAACTATTTGACAATTTAAATTTTGTAAACATTTTACTCATATTCTTTCTATATGTGGATATTCTTTGAGTTACAGGAGTTTTTAAAATTTGTTCTCTTGTTAATAATGAAAATCTGAGAGTCATACAGGTTTATCAGTTTTAATCCTGTGATATACGTAAAATCCGTTTGGGGTGGGGAGGTATTCACGTGTTTGTGCATGTGTGCTAGTTGTTGAGTACTTTGTGCTAGTCTGAACACTTTAAATGGATTATGAGATTATGTAATTTGATTTTCATAATGACTGAAATGGTTACTGTTTTATCTCCATTTTATAGATGAGGAAACAGGCTTAAAGAAGTCACACTACTAGTAAGTGTCAGACTAGTTAATGTTTGAACCCAGGCAGTTTTTTTCTAAAACCAGTGCTAAAGGGACATTCCTTTCTGTACTGAAGAGTGCTGGTATTAAAGCTGCAGCACCAAACTTGCAGGCGAAGGATATTGTAAACAAAAGCTTGTCAAAATAGCCCACTTGAAGCAAACAAGTCTACTTGCAAAGTGTGGTAAGAGTGTTATATGGTGGAAATCAGGTAGGAAAAAAAATTAGAGGGACCATTCTGCAAGGGATTTAAAAATTAACAGTGACATATTAGAAGCAGGAGGCAGTTGATTATGTAGCAAAGAAGTTGGAAAGGAAATAACTATGAAGCTGAAGGAGGTAATTGCCTTAACCTTACTCTGAAGCGAACAAGTTGAAAGCACTAGGGCAAATATCCATGATAGTTTAAGCCAGATTGATAAAATAAATGTAGATAAATCAACAAAATCACATAGCCTTCAGGGAATTTTTGAAGAAACTCAAGGACACCATTGCAGAACCATCGACTCAGACGTGTAATGAGAAGCTGTTGTGCCATACTACAGGTTGAATAAAAATGTAAATAGATGCCTATACTTAGGAAAGCTTGAGGGGCCCTCTGCAGTGAAAGACTGAGCCACATCTCCAAACTAGGCAGCCTTCTATAGTCTTTAATAGGGTTGGCAAACGTTTTCTGAAAAGGGCCAGATCGTAATTATTTTAGGCTTTGCCAAGTATACAGTTTCTGTAGTAATTATTCAGCTTTGCCATTGTAGTGCAAAAGCAGCCATAGGCAATATATAAAGGAATGAGCATGGCTGTTCTTCAACAAAACTTTATTTACAGAAACAGCCAGTTTTTTGACCACTGGCCTATAATAATGGATCTAATTCCAACCCCCACCCCCACTGCCGCCCCGACATCACTAACAAATAGCCTTGCTTATGGTTTTTTCAAGGGAAAATAAAAATAACATTCTTAGAGGGAGTATCAAATTTTTGAGTAGTTAATTGGCAGGCACTTAATGGTTTTAAGACTGGGATTGGGATGGAAGATGTGCATTAATAGTAATGGTTAACATTTGAATGCTTTTTATTGCTAGACAGTGTCATTAGCACAGGTTTGCTTATGACAAAAATTACAACTTTTTTTTTTTTTTTAATTCTCAGCTAGTTAGGATAATGGGGTAAGATGGTGTGGTATGAATTTCCCCAAATGAAGAATTACACTCAATTGTAGATCATACAGGAGCATACTATGATTCTAAAATCAGCTAAGTTTGGGAGCTGGCTTTACTGTACATATGAATCTTGCACAAATCTTGATAAAGTGCAGATTCTTATTCACTAGTCTAGGGTGGTGCCTGAGGTATCTTTGTGGCAAGTTCCCAAGTGATATTGATACTGTCCTGAATAAATATCAAGTGGAATAGTAACCTGTGACTATCGGAATATTTTTAAAAGTATTCTTCTATCTCAGCAATTCCATCATTCTAGTTACTCAGATCAAAATAATGTGGAATAATCCTGGAATTTTGCTCTAACACATATGCCGCATTTAGTCTGTGAGCAAATCCTGATGGCTGTGTTTGAAAACTGCTGGAATCTGAGCACTTTTCAGTAACCTTGCTACTACTTTAGTACAAACCACTGTCATCTCCCCCTCTAGATTATTGCAGTAGTCTGCTTGCTGGCCTCTGCTTTTCCCTTTGCTGCCTCCTCTGCCTTAAACCCCTTACTGGCTTATCACACTCAAAGAAGCCAATGTATTTACCTTAGCCTATAAGCTGTTACCTGATACCTGAAGAATAGCACCAGAACTAAAACAAATGTTAATGTAGGCTGAGTGGGAAGTTTTCCTTTTGTTCTTGACATTCTGTCTACTTTTATTGAGGTAGACTGTGATTGAATTAACCTTTTAAAAGTAACTCTAGTCCTGACTCAAATTTCCAATTTTTAACCTACTAAAACCTTTAAATTATTCTTGTATGTGTTAGTTTCTTATTTTCTGCTTGGGTTTTGAATCAAAGTATGGGCCTTTGCATTTCTCCTTATTTAATCTAATACAGAACTTTCCTAGGCAGTACATACCTTTAATGTAGAAACTCGCATGTGTACGTTATTTAACAAACTAATAGAAAAACTACTTCATGTACACATGGAAGAATCATAACGGATGAAATTGGGGATTTCTTGTGCCTAGATATTACAAAATATATTTGAATACTTCATTGCAATCACTTGTCTTGCATCAATTCAAGAAAGAATTCTAAGAGTTGATTTAAAAAATAATTTTACCTCATAAATTTGTTCCCCTTGACTAACAAATTAATTTCCTTTCCTCTGTTTCTCATTTTGTCTCTTGTAATCACCATTTTCCTAGTCCCCTAGGCCAAAATGATCTTTTACTCCTTCCTTTGTATTTATTTAGTTGCCAAATGTCAGAAATTCTTCAGCTCTTCAAAATTTCTTTCTTTTTTATTCACTACATAGCCAATTACTCTAACTATGCAAACATCTCTGCTTCCAATCTCTCCCTTCTATAATCCATTCTGTGTTTTGCAGGCAGATCATTCTTTTAAAAGATTCATTTACATTGCTTATATCATGTCAGTCTTCCTCAGAAGAATCTATAGGATTGACTCTAAACCTCTCAGTCAATCATTAGAGATCTGTCCATAATCTAGCCCTACTTCATTTATATTGCTCTGCTTATTACTCTCGTTACCCTCACTGTAATCTTTCAGATGAACTTTTTGGCTTACATGCCCATTCCTTCTCAGTATATACACACAGTTGCTCTTTCACCCACTGACTTTTTAACATCTTTATTGGAATATAATTGCTTTACAGTGGCGTGTTAGTTTCTGCTTTATAACAAAGTGAATCAGTTATACATATACATATATTCCCCATATCTCTTGCCTCTTGCGTCTCCCTCCCTCCCACCCTCCCTATCCCACCCCTCTAGGTGGTCACAAAGCACCCAGCTGATCTCCCTGTGCTATGCAGCTGTTTCCCACTAGCTATCTGTTTTACATTTGGTAGTGTATATATGTCTATGCCACTCTCTCACTTTGTCCCAGCTTACCCTTCCCTCTCCCCGTATCCTCAAGTCCATTCTCTAGTAGGTCTGCGTCTTTATTCCCATCTTGCCCCTAGGTTCTTCATGACCATTTTTTTGTTTGTTTTTTAGATTCCATATATATGTGTTAGCATACGGTATTTGTTTTTCTCTTTCTGACTTACTTTACTCTGTATGACAGACTCTAGGTCCATCCACCTCACTACAAATAACTCAATTTTGTTTCTTTTTATGGCTGAGTAATATTTCATTGTGTATATGTGCCACATCTTCTTTATCCATTCATTTGTTTATGGACACTTAGGTTGCTTCCATGTCCTGGCTACTGTAAATGTAGCTGCAGTGAACATTGTGGTACGTGACTCTTTTTGAATTATGGTTTTCTCAGGGTATATGCCCAGTAGTGGGATTGCTGGGTCATATGGTAGTTCTATTTGCAGTTTTTTAAGGAACCTCCATACTGTTCTCCATAGTGGCTATATCAACTTACATTCCCACCAACAGTGCAAAAGGGTTCCCTTTTCTCCACACCCTCTCCAGCATTTATTGTTTGTAGATTTTTTGATGGCCATTCTGACCGGTGTGAGATGATATCTTGGGGTTTTGATTTGCATTTCTCTAATGATTAATGATGTTGAGCATTCTTTCATGGGTTTTTTGGCAATTGGTATATCTTCTCTGGAGAAATGTCTATTTAGGTCTTCTGCCCATTTTTGGATTGGGTTGTTTGTTTTTTGATATTGAGCTGCTTGTAAATTTTGGAGATTAATCCTTTGTCTGTTGCTTCATTTGCAAATATCTTCTCCCATTCTGAGGGCTGTCTTTTCATCTTGTTTATGTTTTCCTTTGCTGTGCAAAAGCTTTTAAGTTTCATTAGGTCCCATTTGTTTATTTTTGTTTTTATTTCTATTTCTCTAGGAGGTGGGTCAAGAAAGATCTTGCTGTGATTTATGTGTCATAGAGTGTTCTGCCTATGTTTTCGTCTAAGAGTTTGATAGTGTCTGGCCTTACATTTAGGTCTTTAATCCATTTTGAGTTTATTTTTGTGTATGGCATTAAGGAGTGTTTTAGTTTCATTCTGTTACATGTAGCTGTCCAATTTTCACAGCACCACTTATTGAAGAGGCTGTTTTTTCTCCATTGTATATTCTTGCCTCCTTTATCAAAGATAAGGTGACCATATGTGTGTGGGTTTATCTCTGGGCTTTCTATCCTGTTCCACTGATCTATATTTCTGTTTTTGTGCCAGTATCATACTGTCTTGATTACTGTAGCTTTGTAGTGTAGTCTGAAGTCAGGGAGCCTGATTCCTCCAGCTCTGTTTTTCTTTCACAAGATTGCTTTGGCTATTCAGGGTCTTTTGTGTTTCCATACAAATTGTGAAATTTTTGTTCTAGTTCTGTGAAAAATGCCAGTGGTAGTTTGATAGGGATTGCATTGAATCTGTAGATTGCTTTGGGTAGTATAGTCATTTTTACAATGTTGATTCTTCCAATCCAAGAACATGGTATGTCTCTTCATCTGTTTGTATCATCTTTAATTTCTTTCATCAGTCTCTTATAATTTTCTGCATATAGGTATTTTGTCTCCTTAGGTAGGTTTATTCCTAGATATTTTATTCTTTTTGTTGTAGTGGTAAATGAGAGTGTTTTCTTAATTTCACTTTCAGATTTTTCATCATTAGTGTATAGGAATGCAACAGATTTCCGTGCATTAATTTTGTATCTTGCTACTTTACCAAATTCATTGATAAGCTCTAGTAGTTTTCTGGTAGCATATTTAGGATTCTCTATGTATAGTATTATGTCATCTGCAAACAGTTGACAGTTTTACTTCTTCTTTTCCGATTTGGATTTCTTTTATTTCTTTTTCTTCTTGATTTCTGTGGCTAAAACTTCCAAAACTATGTTGATTAATAGAGGTGAGAGTGGGCAACCTTGTCTTGTTCCTGATCTTAGTGGAAATGGTTTCAGTTTTTCACCACTGAGGATGATGTTGGCTGTGGGTTTGTCATATATGGCCTTTATTATATTGAGGTAAGTTCCCTCCATGCCTCCTTGCTGGAGAGTTTTTATCGTAAACGGGTGTTGAATTTTGTCAAAAACTTGCTCTGCATCTGTTGAGATGATCGTATGGTTTTTCTCCTTCAGTTTGTTAATATGGTGTATCACATTGATTTGCGTATCTTGAAGAATCCTTGCATTCCTGGGATAAACCCCACTTGATCGTGGTGTATGATCCTTTTAATGTGCTGTTGGATTCTGTTTGCTAGTATTTTGTTGAGGATTTTTGCATCTGTGTTCATCAGTGATATTGGCCTGTAGTTTTCTTTCTTTGTGACATCTTTGTCTGGTTTTGGTATCAGGGTGATGGTGGCCTTGTAGAATTGAGTTTGGGAGTGTTCCTCCCTCTGCTATATTTTGGAAGAGTTTGAGAAGGAAAGGTGTTAGCTCTTCTCTAAATGTTTGATAGAATTTGCCTGTGCAGCCATCTGGTCCTGGGCTTTTGTTTGTTGGAAGATTTTTAATCACAGTTTCAATTTCAGTGCTTGTGATTGGTCTGTTCATATTTTGTGTTTTTTCCTGGTTCAGTCTCGTAAGGTTGTGCATTTCTAAGAATGTGTCCATTTTATTGGCATATAGTTTCTTGTAGTAATCTCTTATGATCCTTTGTATTTCTGTAGTGTCGGTTGTTACACCCACTGACTCTTATTTGTCACATTGGCCTAGCTAAATGCCTTTTATTCCTTCATACTGTTTTGCTCCTTAAATGTGTTAAGCTCCTTAACATATATAACCTATCAACTTCAATGAAAACTTCAGTCCAAATGGATCTCTTTTCTCTAAGCTCCAATTGTATTTATCTCTGTACCAAAAAATTTATCATTAGTCTTTTTTGCTTAATACTTATATAAGGCTTCCCCTTTCAGTAAGACAGTGCTTGGTGGCAAGGAGTATAAAAGTGTACTGGATTATCCAAAAAATTTACCGGCTTGGTTTGTACTGTGTTCTTTTATGTGTAAAATAATTTCTTACAGTTTGGTTTTTTTTAAATATATATATTATTGGGACAAGGCAAACATAAAAATTCTCTTATAATTCATCCTATAGGAAACCCTTTTTCAAGGAGAAATGAAGAAGAAAACTCTATATACCCTAAATGTGGGAGATCAGGACTATGAAGATATGGAAGGTAACTTAATTTTTATAAAGCTTGTGTGTTGAAAGCAAAAGTTAGTGTTTCCATACTGTTTGTTAACAAGGAGTTTTTTGTATTTATTTTTGTTGTTCTTAAACTCTGAAATAAGTTGCCTAAATAAGAAGTGCACACCTTTTTTTTTCCCTCTTCTCATGTCTTAATTTCGATCAGTCAGTTTTTAGTTCATTGAGCTCTGCTCTTTTTCTTCTTAAGTTTTGCTCCCTACTGATTTAGGAATGACATTTTTCTGTTTGTTTTTATTGTTACCGTCCTTGGTTTTTTCTCCATTCCCTTCTTCCTGAAAAAAGTCTCAAGTTCCTTTAGTGAAAGTCTGTTGGTGGTAAACTTAAGCTTTTGTATTTATTTTATCCTCTTCAAAACTGTTGAAAGATATACAATTCTGGATTGATAATTTTTTTTTTTTTGTCTCTTAGCACTTTGAAGATATTATTTAGCTGTTTTCTGGTTTTCTTTTCTTTTTTCTTTTTTTTAAAGAAGATGTTGGGGGTAGGAGTTTATTAATTAATTTATTTCTTTTTGGCTGTGTTGGGTCTTTGTTTCTGTGCGAGGGCTTTCTCTAGTTGTGGCGAGCAGGGGCCGCTCTTCATCGCGCTGTGCGGGCCTCTCACTGTCGCGACCTCTCCTGTTGCGGAGCACAGGCTCCAGACCCGCAGACTCAGTAGTTGTGGCTCACGGGCCTAGTTGCTCCGTGGCATGTGGGATCCTCCCAGACCAGGGCTTGAACCCATGTCCCCTGCATTACCAGGCAGATTCTCAACCACTGTGCCACCAGGGAAGCCCCTGGTTTTCCTACTAGCTGTCAAGGAATTTCTTTTCAACCTAATTGTCATTCCCTTGTAGATGATCTGTCTTTTCCCTCTTTTTGCTTTTAAGATCTTGCTTTCATCTTTGATATTGTACAGTTTTGCTACTTTGTTTTTAAACATGGATTATTTGTATTACTCCTGTTTAGTATACCTTGTGTGTCCTTTATCTGTTGGATCATGTTTTTGTTTTATCATTTCCCAGCCATTACTGCTTCAACTATTGCCTGCCCTTTAGTCTCTTCTTCTGAACTTCAATTAACATGTTAGACTTTGTTCTGACCTCATTTCCCAACCTCTGTTTTTTTATCTCCTTGTCTGTCTCTTACAGTCTAGGTAGTTTCCTTGAGTTCTTCCAGTTCACAAATATTCTTTTTTTCTGGGTCTAATTGCTGTTCAGTTATTCTATGTAGTATTTAAAAGTTCTGATATTTGAAGCCAGTGGCATCTAAATAAATTTATAATAAATAAATATAATACATAAATATAAAAATAAATCTAAACACATTCATGTTTCTGCTGATTCTTACTCAAGGCAACGTATTTTCTTCTGTTTGGTAAAGTTTGATTATGAGCTCATATTTGATCTGTTTAATCTGTGGAATCCTGAGGGCCTAAATTAGGTATGCTTTCCTTCAGAGGATTTGTATGTATTTGCTTTTTTCTGAACCCATTCTGGGACCACTTTAGCCCCATTTGAGGGTCTTGGCTTAAGACTGGAATCTCCTAGGATCAGTTTCCCTACCTGGATTGGTCCTAAGGGTTAGTCTCCAGATCTGAACACTAGTATGGACATGTGTTTCCAGGGCAATGTCAGCTTTTCCATTTGCTTGGCATATAGTGGTCACATTTCAGCTGACCATTTCTCTATTTTTGTTTTGTTTTATGTTGAATCTTGGAGTTTCTTTTACTTTTGAGCCAGCTCTGCTTACTTCTTGTGTGTTGGTTACATTGCTGGTAGGTACTTAAATTAGTACAAACCCTAAGGGGTATAATTTGGCAGTATCTATTCATAATACAAATGTATGTACACGTTGGTCTAACAATTCCATTTTTAAGAATTTATCCTGTAGGTACACTATTAAAAATGGGAAATGAAAAGGTTTTCATTGCAGCATTGTTTGTAATAGCCCAAGGTTGAAAACAGGTGAATGTCCCATCCATAGGTTGAAACAACAGAAAACACAGACTGCTGTGTATAGTGTTCTAGCATTTGTGTGAAGAAGGAGGTTTGAAAGAATATATATTAGGATTTGCTTGTCTGTGCATTCTATCTTGTCTCTGGAAGAACACAAAACAAACACCAGTTGTTAATTGTTGCATTGGGTGGAACTAGATGGATGGGAGTAGATTTGCTTGGGAGATTTGTCACTGTAACCTTTTTTTACTTTTAAATATTTGAACTATGTGATTATTACCTATTTTTAAATTAATTCATGAAAAATTCTTTTCACTCCTCCCTTAAATTATAAATCAGTAAATGTTGGGGTTATTGTGCTCAAGGAGTTTGTTTCTTATAGTGTATCTAAGATCTAATTACTTTGTAGAAGGAGGGCCTTTTAGAGTATCTAGTCCATCATACTACCACAAACATAAGTCATTTGGTCTGGAGAAATTGAAAGCATATATCGTTGCTTTACTTTATAGGTGAAGAAAACAAAGATAATACTGCTACCACTGGTCTGTTGTACAGTGAAGCTGATAGATGTCCAATATGTCTCAGTTGCCTGTTAGAGAAGGAAATTGGTTTTCCAGAAAGCTGTAATCATGTCTTCTGCTTGACCTGTATTCTTAAATGGGCAGAGGTGAGTCTAAGTATTAAATGTTATTGTATTTTAGTTCCCTAGCATGATTTCATTCCACCTAGTCTAAAAACTTGATACTGCCTTTCATAAATTATTTCACAGTAATGTGTTTTCCTCCCCTTAGGACAAACATCTCTGTGTTGCTCAAATTTTGTTAGTATATTCCCTTCTAAATTTTTTATATTCAGCTTTTTGTTCTTTTATGATTAAAAAATTTTAAATGCATACCATTAAAAAAAACATGGGAATAACTGATTAAGTATTTTTTTTTCTGGTAGAAATGCAGTGATTCATCTTCAGTGTACTTGACCCTCTTGTGATTATATCTATTTACTACTAATAATAACACCTTCTCTCTGCTTTGTGTTTTATATTTTTCAGATAATTTTTACATAGATTATTAAATTTCTTCCTTATATTAGCCTGTGGGATAACCAGAACAGATATAACAGTGTCTTTCCATTTTACAGATGTGGAAACTTGGATTTTGTGTTCTGTAACTTGGCCAAGGTCTCATAGCTTAAGAGACAGAAATAAATTTACAACTGCATTTTCTAGTTCCTGTGTTTCATTTATTTTGAACTAATTTCAAAGTTAGAGATATTATTGAGGTTCTTCATAGATAGTTAATGATTAAGAAACAGGAAAATTTGGTACTTTTAATGTATTATGTTGATTCAATTTGGGTCAAGTAGATCACGGTACTGTATATTGAATATTCATTATGAACCCCATTGTTAGAAATTGTGAAATAAAAATTTATACTGCTCATGCTATTTTCTGAGTTAGTAATTTGTCAGTGTGTAAAAATTAGTAAAGGAGATAAATCTTAAAAATGTTTTTAACATTAGCTGCATTCAAATTCTTTGTTGTCCTTATGCACATTGGAATTAATTGTCTATTACATAACTGGGGTTTTCAAAGTTCCGTGTCTTACTTATATTTCATCAATAGTATGAAAAAGAGAACATAACTGTGTACTGACTCTATGGCCAAGTTCTGGGAGGGGGAAGAAAAAGATTTGTTATACTAATTGAGTTCATAATAGTATACTTGGAAACAGTTCTAATTAGATAAAATTAGATAAAATTAGATAAAATTATTTAATATAATTGTAAATCTCTGTGTGTTTGCAGGAGCATTGACTAATGAAATACGAATGCATATTTTTCTCTGCCACCCAACTAATGATTTCATCTGTGTTGAATTTAGTGCACCGTGGTTTGCTTTGTGATTAGATATCTTAAAAATAGAGGAGATTTTGCTTCCAGTAGAGAATTACTGGATGGCTAGAAGGTTTCAATTCAGTGCTTTTTGTAAGATTGCATTCAGTGACCACATAATTGGGAGGTTCAACAACCATGATTTGAGTATGTGTTTTTCTCTGAGGATTAGAATGTGTAAAATAGGCTTGATTCGTCATCCTTCATTACACTACATGCATCTTTGATACAACCATTAGCTTTATCATGGTGTACAAGTTCAGGTGTCTCTAGGGTAAGTATCTAGAAGTGATTGTAGACTAGGTACATATTCGACTCCACTAGATAGTGCTAAACCTAGGTCTATGTTTTTAACTATTGTTGAATATTTTTAAGTTAAAAATACTTGATAACATACATAGTGTTGCAGTCAGCACTTTTCTTGCATGTAATATTTTTCTTTTGTGTTACTCCTTTGGATATAAAATAAACATTTTGTTGAAGCCAAATTGCTTCTAAAAGAAAATACTTATGGGCTGTACTACCATAAATTGTGATGGGCAGTGGGGGAGTTGAGGTATTGTTTAAACAAAACTAGTTAACCTTGAAAGCAGAGAATAAACGGAATATTCTGAATTATTTCATTGTCCCTAGTGGGGATAACAGACATCAGTTAAATAAACCATTAAGTTGAACAGTAACAAGAGCACAATCTACTAATAAAATGTTCATTATAAATAATAAATGATTACTGGTTAACAAAGTCACTTAGGCTTTGAACTAAATTTTCAGTTTGAATCTTTTATTGGTATGATAAAAATTAGATATGTTTTGAAGTGTATAAGTGCTTTGACAAATAGAAGCAGATTTCATATTCACTAGTGTTTTTATTCATGGCCATTAGTTATTAAGATCTCTCTTCTCATTTTCCTTAACCTCCTTCTGTTTTGAAAAAGGGGCATGTAGTTTACTTTGGATTTCAGGATTAGGAATGAGCGGCTGTATTCAGACTCTGCTAACTGGCCTGGCCTTGTGCTAAGGCTTTCTTTTATATTCTTTCATTTAAATTACTATGTTAATGTTTATTTGAAATTCAAGGCAGCGATCCTGAACTCTTAAGTTGTTTCTAAATACTTCAAGAGCCTGAAATTAAAATCATTTTTAAAAATTGATCCATAGTTTTAAATTTTACTAATGCTCACTTTTAGTAGGGAGTTAGAAATCAAAAGTGAAATTTACAGTGGTTGGAAATCTACATAATAAGAAAAAAGTACAAAATGTATTCAGGATCACCTTCCTAGTCTTACGTGTCTTTCAGAAATTCTGCTGAGCTATCTGAAATTTATTCTCAAGGTTTATTAAAATTTGATTCAAAATAGGTATCAAGAACCAAGAAGGACTCATTTATTTACTTTCACCTTAATATTTTAGGCATTGAAGAAATTCTCCATAAGAAACAAAGTTAAAGTATATAATAGTCTAGTTTGGACACATTCCTGGAAATTTCTCATGTTCTTAAAATATCTATATCCAGAGTCACAATCAGTTTCAATCTCTTCAAGTTCTAAAATTTTGGTTCTTTGGTTATTTAAAACAAAAGCCATGTAAGGACTAATTAAGTAACTGAATTTAGTCTCTAGATATTTCATAGAATCTACTTACCTAGGGCAGAAAGATTCAGAATAATGGAAGCTGGTGGTCTTCATGGCCCATAGCCTAATTGCCTCCCATTAGGGACACTAGAACAAATTGAAATTAAACATGTCCATTCTGTGTTTAGTTTCAAGAAATTCACAGATGGTAAGCCTGTTGGTTTATAAAATAAAAGTGATGATGTAGAAATAAAATACTGATCTAAACAAAGACACAGTAATTGACACTTAGGAAAGTTGAAGTTCTTGTTAATTTAAAGCATCAGTATTAGAACTGAGAATCTGGAACTAAAGAAGGCCTTTAACCTGATGAAATATGTATAGAACCAATACACTAAAGTTTATCAGCCACTTAGAAAGTTAATTATTTTATCTATACTGAGAGCAAAAATACAGTCTAAACATATTGAGGGCATTTAGTTTACATATAAGTTTAATCTTGATTGTCTGAGTTTGCACATTTTAAAGTAGATAATTAGAAAGGTAAAGGCTAGGGAAGTTTGACACATGGCCATAGCATTGATAGCCAATCATAATTATGATCCTCAATAGACAATAGGGTAACCTACACACACACTAAGAAAATAAGATTTATGATTTGGCAGGTTGCCAAGAAGTGGTTACAGTTCTGACCCTTAAAAGGGTTAAAGTTTGAGGACTTGGAAACATTTCATGTTTGAAGCGGTTAAGAGTTTTTACTCTGTTTAAAGGAACATGCAATATATGTGATTAGGAGGTTTTTGATATTCACTGGGATTTTTTTCTCTTTTAAGTAATATAAATATTTCCCTTATTTTTAAAGTAAATTTTTTAATGTGATTAACTTTCCTACTATAAGCAAATTATCCTCCCTCAACTTATTTCTCTCAGTCCTCCATTTTATATCAAATTCTGACAGCTTCAGTTTGATAAAGTAAGGTTAATGAAATCAAAATTGCACAGTTGGCAAAGGTATGTTTTCTCTCATGAGACTAGAAATGAAGAGAGTCTTACTGTGGTGATGTACGGTTCTTGAAGAAGTCAGACAAGAGTGTTCAATGCAGACAGGTGAGGAGTATGTTTTGGATTAATAGTACATACCCAAAAAATCAAAATGTGACTCATTGACTTATATCTTGACTACTGATATGTTTTATATACAGATGTTCCCTTATGCAGTGAGTAGAAACTTATACATCATTCTAGTGATTAGATTATTGTTTGATAACATAATTAAGCAAAGTTTTATTGCCTGGATTTTCCCAACAGTTTTTCCTAAGATTTAAATTTTTTCTTTATTCCTGAACTGAACCAAACCTCTCTGTTATGTACTTCTCTGTGAACAATAATGTAAGCATATCTGTGGAGCACTACTGTTAGTCCTTATCTTTATAATCTGTAAAGCGTTGTCAAATACATTAATTCATTTAATTATTACAACTTGTGTGATAAGTGATTCAGAGCTGTCTATCTTCATCCTTAAAGTAGATTAGAAAGGTTTGCTAGTTCTGACTCCTCCAGAACTTGAATTTGTGACTAATTATTCCAAATTTCTAGTTGTTTTCACTCTGTATTAATCCTTTGGTAAAACCTTTGGTAGAGCAAAGAATATTTTTATATTGCGAATGCTCATTACCTAAAGCATATATGGAATAGGTTTTCATTTAATATTCTATTTTTACCAGTTGGGTAAATTAATGTGTATTTCTGTATAGTCTAATTTTAAATGTCAGAATTTGTAAAGTGATTTACACAGATAGTTTATGGGATTTTCTGTTTTTATGCTAGAAAATGAAAGTCTTAACTAGTAAATGTCAAAAGAAAAGAAAGGTTAAAAGTAATTCTACCCAACTGTTGTAATATATTTTTAAGAATATGAAACAGTTCCTTTTGAGTAGTTGGATAAAAAGTTTTCTTGCTGTTAATTTAATACTGACAGCCGTTTGCCCTGTAGGGGTACATTCCTGAAAGCTGTCTTGAAAGAACTGGTTAAATGTGATAGGACTGTCTGGAAAGAACTGGTTAAATGTGATAGTGTACATTTAGGCCGACTACAGGTGAGCACTTCTTTAGAGGTTCAGACTAGGTATCTTGGGACCATCAAGAAGAAAGGATAGGTCCTAGTGAATGGCTTTAAAATAAGCAGCAACCTCTAATGGTATGCATTCCTAAATCATCTTTATTTGATTTAGAACTGCAGTTTTATATAATGTGCTCTATTTATTAGTAAGAGAGATAAATGTTCTAGAGATTCCCATGAACAGACAAACCTACCTAAAACATAGGTACTGAGATTTAGTCTTTAAGCACTTACCTTTAACACTTGCTTCTCTCTCTCTAGGAGGGGCTATCGGTAGGCAGCCTTTGTGATTGAGGATAGAGCAGCAGCAGGAAGCAAGAAATATTAGAAATCAAGAATCCTGAATTCCCAAATAAGGAAGGTTTCCTGTTCTTACATTTAAATATGGGTTTATCTGAGCTGGGAATTTACAACGCTTCAGAATACTAGGGTATGTTTTACTGAAATCATTAGGAAGATTATTTTTTCTGTCGAAATTGCCTCCTTAACTGATATAACCTCAGTACAGAGCATTCACAGTAAAATGAATGCTCTGTTTTTTAATACACATTACATTGTAAAGTAGTGATCAAATTCTGTTAATTTTGTAGCTGTATCACAAAGTTGAATGATGATATTGGATTACTTTGACTATGAAACTAATTAAATTAGATACTTGAAAAATTATTGAAATAAAAGTCATTGTCAGTTTAAATAGGTGAATAATTGAAGGGTATTTTTGTTGTATATAAGAACTCAAAATGGTGAATAACGAAAGGGTATTTATTTTTGTTGTATACAAGGAAAATAAAATTTAGGATAATTTTATTTAAAACTAAAAATATATTTTAAAGAAGAATTAAGTATATTAGCTAAAATTTTTCAACATTAGTTTTAAATGTGAATTTTTAAAACCACACAACTTAAAAACTAAATTAGTTATTTTAGTGACACAAACTCTGGAAACTAAGATTAAAATATCTTTGAGATTTTCTGAATGGATATCTGCTGGATTATAAGGATGAAGATTCCTTAGGAATGCTTTAAAATTAGGCCAATGCAAACCATTTTTTAAAACCTTTTTTTTTTTAACTTTCCTATTAAAGCTGTTTGATCATCATGTGATATATAATTTTATGCTTTAGTACCTACTGATGATGGTGTCTTTGAACTTTGGCTAATACGCTAATGTAAAGTAGCCTTATATTTTTCTTACATTATACATTAACAAAAAATGAAAGATCCACTTAGTTTTTAAAAATCTGTTTTGATTTCTTTTTCATTAAGTTCTTTAGTCACTATTAATTTATTGAGGTATGCTGTGAAGACTTAACTCAGGATAACCGAATTTCTTTTCTGTTTCCCCTTTGAAATGCTTTGCTAAACTGTTTTAAGGTCAGAAATGGATATCATCATTTCTCAGTAGCCATAGCAAAGATATTTTGTCTATATAGGTAGCTTATTTTCTGACCTATGCTTTTTTTTTTAATCTGAGGAGGATAACCTGCTTTTAAGAAACTTTTCTGATGGTAAACCTGAGCCAAAGAAAAACTATTAACTTATTTTCCAATGTTAACTAGATTATTTTTAGGAAATGTAAGTATATACAGATTATTGTAATAGATAGCAGTAGTTTTCCGACTACTATTTTTTATTTGTTTTCTTTCTTTTTGTTTTTGAAATAGCAGTGGAACCCTTTCTCCACATGAAACCTTAAGACAAATCCATGACAATTACAGTTAAGGAAAAAAGAACAAAACCAAAATCTTACTCAGAACCCTGATACCTGTAACAGATCAAAATGGAACAGCTCAGGTTAAAACTCTTGTCAGTTTGAACATGGTAAAGGGAAGAGAGCCATTTAGCTGATGTCAACAGAGGAAATTTAATAAAGAAGAAAATGGGATTGTGTAATTTCAGAGTTTTTGAAAGGTTCAATGCATCTGATATAGAATAAATTTCTTTAACACAGTGGCTTTCTTTGGATCTTTGTAAGTGTTACAACTTGAAATAGATATTAAAAAATGGAATAGTTTAATTTCCGTATATGTCGTGAACTTTGAAAATTCCAACAAGAAAAATCACTAAGAATTCAGTCTCTCACATGTATATGTACATCATATTGTGAGTTATCTTTTTGTTAGTGAACCAAGCTTTTTTATTATTAGTGCTGTAAAGCTAGTTAATGTTTAGAAGACTTTACACAGTACTTAGTGTATGCCATTAATAACTGTGAAAACCTCAGATTATTATTATCCCCATTTTCACAAATGAGACAAAGAAAGGCTATGTAATTTGCTCAAGGTTATACACAGGACAAGATATAAAAATAGTAAATCCAGAGCCCTTACACATGTCTTAATAGTTTTTTAAAAAACATTGAAGGAAACAAATTTTATTATTTTATCTTTTTTTTTAAGATTTTTTTTATTTTTATGTGGACCATTTTTAAAGTCTTTATTGAATTTGTTACAGTATTGCTCCTGTTTTGGTTTTATGGCCACGAGGCATATGGGATCTTAGCTCCCTGACCAGGGATCAAACCCATATCCCCTGTATTGGAAGGCGAAGTCTTAACCACTGGACTGCCAGGGAAATCCCTGTTTTATCTTTTTAATGAATTTTATCTAAATTTACCTTTAAAATAGAAATACAAATATATTTTGAAACTTTAGTAAAAATAAATACTTGAAAGTTTCCACTTTAAAGTATTCTTTTGAATTATAAATGTGTTAATATAACCTCTAGTCTAAGAAATTTCATGAAGTAAATGGTAATATAAACAACAATCACATAGCTATGATGTTGAGTTCTTTGAACTAGAATTGCTATTTGTAATGCATTATTAAAAAGCTGTGGACAGCTTTGTTGCTACTTGTAGCAAAGCTTTTTAAGGTCAAATTTTCTGTAGGGAAAGTACTAGCGTCCTAAATGCATAGTACTTGGAAGTAAGCTGAGCTGGGTTCTACCAGTCTGAGTTGGTTTAATATAGTCAGGAAAGTCAAATTTCCTAATTCAGATATGGTGTAGAGCATTTTATCAAGCCCTACCTACTTAAGAAAAGAAAAATCACTTTTTAGCAGAGTAGTAAAAAGTAACTCTTTATATATTGGCTGCTTCCAAAGTGACTCACAAGCTTTGTGAAAATGTATTATATGATCGAGGACCACACACAATCTGTTGTACTTGTGCTTGTGTAAGCATATCTTGATATGTGCCAAAGTCCAGAAAAGCAAATATCACATTTTTCCACTAGGGAATATAGGATAATTTATCAAAACTTCATTATTATCTTATCTATTCGAATATTGCTATTAAATTGCTAGAATCCTGTTTTACTTTTATAACCATAGGTATTAAAATATCACCTTTCAGTATTTTCTTCTTAGGCTACAGAATCTTCCCTTTTATCCTAGTAGACAACATACTTTATCTTAAATTATTTAAATAATATAAGCCTATTCCTATACAAACATTTAATAGTTATCAGAGAAACTCAATTATAGTTGATGCATGTTAATTTTTGAAAGTACAGGAAATATACTTATGTCAAGATAAAGATG
The DNA here is from genome assembly GCF_964341445.2 of Mesoplodon mirus. NCBI lineage: Eukaryota > Metazoa > Chordata > Mammalia > Artiodactyla > Ziphiidae > Mesoplodon > Mesoplodon mirus. Next base: position 52,985,313 of record NC_138987.1, on the reverse strand, counting down.
ATTTAGAATTACACAGTGAACAAAGGACAATTTTTCTTAATTTATAAAGAAAGCCTACAATTCAGTTTGAAAAAGACCAGCAACCTAATAAAATATTTTAGGCAAAAGGCATGAATAGACAGTTTAAAGAAAAGGAACTTTGAAGAGCCCTTAAACATGGAAATATTTTCAACCTTACTCATATAAAAGGAAATGTAAATTAAAACTATATGACATACCATGCTGTTAAGAATGGGACAGCTCTGAAATAGTAATATGAGCCAATTTAAAATACGTAATTAAGAGAAAAACAAGATTCAGTTCAGCATCTGAATTATATTTTATATTTAAAAGATACATGTTATGCATAAACATTGGGTATCGCCAAAAGGATACATAAGAAACTCCTTCCGGAGAGGGCATCTACATGGCTGAGGGAACAGCAGAGGAATCCTTGCTTTTCTTCATATCTACAGTTTTTTTTAATTGCTGGTACAACTGCCTATTCAAAATTATTTTTGGGGAAAATATTGTCATCAAATATTAAAATCTGTAAGGGACCTGTCCAAGCCATTTCTTTTACAGCTTATTTAGAGTTACTCAAGTGCTTTGGATCAGAGAGGTAGTGATTTCAGCCCAGCTTTCCTTTCATTATAGCTGTAGTACTCAACTGTGCAGCAAGTCTTAATAGGTATTATCTTGATAAAAAAGATCTTATCTCTCTCTGTTCATCGTTGTATTCTACTTATTTAGCATACAGTAGGTGCTCAGTAAATGTTTGAATGAATTTTAAAAATTATGGTATTTATTACTTTGTGTAGTGATACAGGTGGAAAGTATTTCATCTTTATCTTTGAAAGAAGAAAAAATTATTTTTCTATTGTTTCCTCTTCTGGTGAAAAACTTACCGTAAATGGGTTTGTTATAGTTTAATTTTGATCTGTTTTAAAGGGACATTCATAAAGTTATAATTCGTTCATTTTTCAGACACTGGCTTCATGTCCTATTGACCGGAAACCTTTTCAGGCGGTGTTTAAATTCAGTGCATTGGAAGGTTGTGTTAAGGTAAGGTTTACATTTTATTTTGTAAAACAAACTCTTTAAACTTAATTGAGATGATTTTGCTTTAAATTTCCAGTTTGAGTATATTTGTGAATTGTTCAACTTTAATGTGTTTAATTTCCATTGAAAAAATGTTTGAATGGAATATTAGATTCAAAGACAAACCCCCACAAAAACTTAAGTCCAGAGTACCTGAAAATTATGTTTTCATGAAAAACATATAATGTTGAGAAGATTAAACAAATAAAATTACATATAAAAGGGTGTCTTTGTTCTTAAATTCTGGTGCTTGAAGGAAACTGAGTTTAATTGGAGTAGAATAAGGGGGTTTGTGAAGATCTTGAGAGGGACTTCTCACGGTTTCAGGGTTGTCATGGGCAGATGACTTCTTTTGTTATGTACAATTTTATTGTAATGCTTAATCCTAATCACATTCTTGAGATTCACATTCCATGCTGATGTTACTTATGATTAAGAACCATGATTATGATTTGTATTCACATTTATTTTTGGCTTACAAATAAAAGAAGAAGAAAGAAATAGGAACATATTCCTGAGTTAATGAATAAAAAGTGAAAAGAGGAAAAGAGAGTAAGTAGTAATTTACATAAAGTGAAATGTGTAAGAAAGATTTCTTGAGGTTCTCATTAGTAAGTCAGGAATGGTATACAGTTAAAAATGAGAATACTCAATATATACATATATGATGCCATTGATGGGAAAAACAAACTTCCCAAGTAGCACCAACACTTTGGTTGCTATCTTTGTGAATAGGAAGGGGCATGTAAGCAACATAAAACTATTTAAGCATTAGATGTTCTCAGTGTAGGTGTTTATAATTTGTTTTGATATATTTTTTCCAGATAAGTCTCAGTGACTTAAGGTACAAATGAGATTGCAATTCAAATAAAATGACGTATGTAAAAGATACTGCATGTTGTAATTGTGTTAACTTTGGACATCTATGCAAATTACTATATATCTTGGAGAAAAGATAAAACATTATATATGTGTGAGATAGTATAATCAAAATTAAAGCAACACTTCTCTGAAAGACATGTTCTGTTTTTCCAGACTATATATATTACGTTGCTGAAGATTCTTTAGCATGAACTAGCTTCCAAAGATATTCTTCTGTAAAATTTTGTTCTGTTGCTTCATGTGAATTTTGTTCTGTTGCTTGGAATAAAAATTTATGTTTTATTTAATAGGGTTTGAGTGTTACTTAAATTAAAAGTTCGGGGGAGTGTTAATCTAATTTTGTCAAACTTAAAAGGTATTTCTTATCATGTGTGATATTATCCATATATTCTTTCTTTTTGTTTGAATTTTATTTTATTTATTTTTTTATACAGCAGCTTCATGTTAGTCATCCATTTTATACACATCAGTGTATACCTGTCAATCCCAATCTCCCAATTCATCACACCACACCCCACCACACCCCACCTCTCCCCCCCGCCACTTTTCCCCCTTGGTGTCCGTATGTTTGTTCTCTGCATCTGTGTCTCAATTTCTGTACTGCAGACGGGTACATCTGTACCATTTTTCTAGGTTCCACATGTATGCGTTAATGCACGATATTTGTTTTTCTCTTTCTGACGTACTTCACTCTGTATGACAGTCTCTAGATGCATCCACGTCTCTACAAGTGACCCAGTTTCGTTCCTTTTTATGGCTGAGTAATATTCCATTGTATATATGTACCACATCTTCTTTATCCATTCGTCTGTCGATGGGCATTTAGGTTGCTTCCATGACCTGGCTATTGTAAATAGTGCTGCAGTGAACATTGGAGTGCATGTGTCTTTTTGAATTATGGTTTTGTCTGGGTATATGCCCAGTAGTGGGATTGCTGGGTCATATGGTAATTCTGTTTGAGATATTATCCATATATTCTTAATATCTTCCTTTGCCCTTTTACTTCTTTTGAATCTTTATTATCCTTTTCCCTTTACAGTTAAACTCGAATGGGTCATATATAGTTGCTTATATTTTCAACCACTTGTTGGACATCTCCATCTAGAATACCAAAGGCATCTAAATATTAACAAACCCCAAACTCATCTCATTCCCTGCCCCGTCACCCAACCCCAGTTGTATGGTACCATAATCCCAGTCACCCAGATCAAAAACATCTGGGAGTTTTCCATTTTTTCTCTTTGTCTTATTTTTGCCTGTTCCTTTTGTACAATGTCTTAAATTTGTTTCCACTTCATTACCTCTTTGTAGGCCCTCATGCTGTCATCTAGACCTGTTCTGCCAATAGAAATATACTACAAACCACTCTATAATATAAAATTTTTAGTAGCCACATTAAAAGACCAAAAGGAAACAGTTAAATTGAATTTTTATATTTTATTTAATCCAACATATCTAGTGTATTATTTCAACATGTAATATTTTAGAAGAATTATTATTGAAGGATTTTATCTTTTGTTGTTGTTTTCATTGAAATCGGTGTATATTTTACACTTACAAGTACATCTCAATTTAAACCAGCCACATTTCACATGCTTAATAGTATGTGGCTAGTGACTGTTGTCTCATGCAGTATAGATCTACACTGTTATAAGAACTTTTTGCCAGTTTCCTGGCTTTTATAGTTTCCCTTAACTGGTTCATTCTCCATATCACTGCCAAAGAAAACAAATTTGATCATCTCATTGACATGCTTTTAAAACTCTATCTTCTGATTCCTATAGAATTATTTTCTTATTCAGGGCCCTTTACAATCTGGTCCTAATACATTGTATCAGCTTCATATCCTGATAATTTTTTCTTCTCCATCTGCATTGGCTTCTCATTGTTTCTTATAACTGTGTTCCCTCCATTTAGAATATTTTTTTCCTTATGCAGATTCCAACTCATCTACTCATTAAAGTCTTCTCTGATATCCTCAAAGTCAGTTCTACATGTATACAAAGATCTGTGTTTATATTTGTTATGAGCACTTAATCTATTTACACGCCCCTCTCTTACTGTTATGTTTCCCCAGAGCTTAGCACACATACTAAATTTAGAGTTTAGCATGCTTGAATTAATAAGCATATGTATTTGGGCTGCACGTTCATTCAGACAATTTTGTTTCTTTAATTTTTTGTCCTTTCAAGGGAAATGTGTAGGTTATCATTTGTGATGCCAGATTATCAGTCTAAATAGGTGATTTTGCTTTTTCTCACAGGTTCACATAAAAAGACAGTTGAGAGAAACAAATGACAAGAAAAATGAAAGCTCTTTTAAGAAACAGCTGTCCTGTCAGGAAAATTCTAAAAGCTGTATGAGGTTAGTGCTGAACTTCAGAAGTGGAATCCAACTGTGTAGAATCAGAAGATAGCTAGTAAAAAGAAAAAAAGTACTTAAAAAAATGAGGTTTTTTGTATTTAATTTGAGGTGAGGTTTAAATGTATTTAATTATTTATTTTAAAGCACACCCTTGATAAGTTAAGGAAGGACCAGCTGAAATCTGAGAATATAATTTATTTGACCTCTATCTGATGAATTAGGTTTTTTAAGTTTTTTCCTAATTTGTTTTAGATCTATATTTTTGTACAATAAAAGTTAAAACAGTGTAAAATTTCTGTAAAATTTTCTGAATGCTTACGCATTTTTGTACATATCACAAACCAATATGGATAAGCATTGGTGCACAGCCCACACATTTTGAGTAACTGCTCTAGTATTTATGGACCGAAAGTAGAAGGTGACTAAAGATACAGTACAACATTCTTCATGAGACAGTTGTAATTGAAACTACTTATTATCTTTCTCATTTTGTTTCTCTGTGTTATAGCAGACACTTGCTACTACTATAACAAATGTTTATTGTTAAAAAAATTTTTAAACATGTTTGGATTTGTTTCTTTAACTGCTATTGTTAAAACGTAATTGCCTAGAAATACTTAGTACGCAGGTTTAACAGGTATTAACATATTTTTGAATTAAATTGAATTAGTAGTGTACTAGAGATTCATTTATTATTAATACTTAAAATAACTTGTTACAGTACTTTTAAAATTAAGCCCTTTTTGATCTGAAGTATATTTAGAGCTGTCCAAAAGTTGTCACAGGCATAATTAAATCTATGATTCTAATTAGTACATTTCATCAGAATACTAATATCTTAAGAGCGTAAATATATTAGTTACCAAAACAGTTAACAATATTCCTTGAGATTTATTGAATCATGCCACTAATTTAGAACCCTGTAGCTCTTTAGAAGTTATAGACTTTGGGGAAGTTATAGACTTCTTTGGTAATCTGAAGAAAACTATAGACAACTACTATCCGAAAACATACTTAGAGACAAAAGTTGTTAGATTTTAAGGGATTCCTGGAACACTCAGTTCAAGAGCCCACCCATAAAGCCAGTTAATAACTGCAGTAGAGCAAATTTTATTTACAGTTTCTTTTAATTATATCTGAGTCAGCTTTGAGTCTTCCATTTATGGTTATATAGTAAATAGCACATTTTTCCAGGCATAGTGAAGAAATACCTTTTGCTAGCTTCATTATTGATTTATCTCCTATTCTTGGCTGTGACAATGTCATAGATAGGCATTTTTTCAGAATTACCCAATTCTCTTGGCTCGTGCTGAGAGTGCAGCGCTCATCATTGTATGACCTGTGATAGGGGTCGTACAGTGGGTCTAACAGAGCTGAGGTGGTCCACATGCTTAACTGTTTTTTCTCAAGGACTGTGGTAGAGGGATGGCATAGGGATGTAATGCAAAATAATAATTTGCTTTTGCTCACCAAGTCATACCCTTAATGATTTCTTCCAAGGTGGAAAATCTGTCAGCTATTAGATTTTTACCATACACTTTTTTGGGAGTCTTCTGGATGGTTTTAGAATTCCTCTCATTCAATCTTATGTTTATGAGGCATATGCCTCATTTCCTGCACTTACAAAATATCCCATTCATTGTTGCCTCTCCCTTCTAAAGCTGTAAAACTCCTCTTTCTGATAGTTTCTCCCAGTTCCAGGGAAAGGGATTGCAAGAGTGTTTTGTTTCTTGTTAGTGAATCTCCATTGCAGTCATTGGAGTGGTAACTAAGTGGGGAGTCCAACTAATCATGCTTTCTTTGCTAAAATTTAAAACTCAGTGCATAATACTTTCAATTTGGTGGGCAGTGGATTGAAAATAAATGAGCAAAATAACAGTTTTCTCTTATTTCATCTCTATTGGTGTTTACAGAAAAAAAGTCAAAAGAGAAGGTCTATTAAGTGCAAAACTTTATGACTTGAAGATGATATACAGTAAGTGACTTTTTTTTACTTGTGTGTTCTACCTTTTTTTGTTTAATGCTTGTGCCAAAGTTCTTGTAAGTAATATTTTGGCTTGGAAAATAGTCATGCACAGAACTCTGCTGAGCTCTGTACACTGTATTCAGTCCTACATAAACTGCTTTCATGGAGTCATTTATACTGTTTCAAGCCTTTTTTGTTTTCATGCTCAGCTGTAAGGAGGGAAGGGGAGAGTGAATGAGAGTGTGTGTGTGTGTGCGCGCGCGTGCATGTATATTGGGAAGGAAAAGGAGAAAAGGATGTTTTCCAACTACTTGGTTAGCAACCTACATTGTGGTCCTACTCCACTCATTAGTGCAGAAGTCCTTATGGGAACTGAGATGAAATACCTTGTGGGCCAATAACTGTAAGCAGTAACAAGAGAAGCCTGTGACAGTGAGAAGTTAATTCATAGTTCCCAGAGGAAGTTGTGGTTTGGCTTTGAGCCACACTTTTAATTTGAAACTTTATTTGGAAATAAAGTATTTCTTACATATTTATCTAAATGAGCAGTTAAATATGCCTGTCTCTTGTTGTTGTCTAGTGTATGGTTCTTTAATACAGGAAGGCTTTGCAGCAGGGCCTGAGAAAAATGGCACTATAGTGCTTTGTGACTCCTCTTTGGAGCTCAAGCGGTTTATTCTTGTTACAAAGAACAACTTACTGTAGGCTAATTGTAAGCAGGGAGAAGTGAGCATTTATTTTCCAGGCCAGGTTATAATTAATTTCTATTTATAGATAGAAAGAATTAATGAATTCATTGATCTTAAAACTAAATGATAATCAACTTCATTTTTTATACGTTTGAATACGAAGTTTGGTTGTTGTTATTGGCTTTTTTATTTGAACTAACATGATCTCAGGGTTATAGATAACCCCATATTTATAGATTAATGAATGTCTGTCTTCGATAATTTACTATTAAAGTGGAATTTCACTAAAAGGACTTTATGGTTAGATAAGCATTTTTCTTTTGTTAAAGAACTTTAGGTATCAAAACTTCTTTGTTTTTCTGTGTCATTGCTGTAGAATAGCATCCTTTTTAATGAATAGCCTTTGGTAATTCTAGGATCTGATGTAAAATTTACTGCTAAGGAAGAGTAAATGATGTTATAGATTTTCTCTAGATAATCTGGCCCACTCTCTCTATGATAATCTTAGTTTTAAGACTACTGTAATTTTCTTTAAATATGTATCTCCTGCCTGGACTTATTTTTAGAGAGAAAAACATAGGCAAATCTTAAATCTATAGTGCTTCAGTATGGTGAAGGCCATTTATAAGACTGATTCATTTGGATTTGAGAATTTGTTTTACTATTCAGAATATGAAATACTAAACAAGTTTTCAGGGGACATCGTAAGCCAGTTGAATAGCTAATTTTTTTCCTTCCAATTTATGTATATAAATATATATATACATATATAAACTATGTATATAAATTATGTGCATAACTTATGTAATTATGTATATAAATTATGTATGACATATACAACACTAAGTTTAAAGTGTACAGCATAATGATTTGACTTACATACATCATAAAATGATTACCATGGTAAGTTTAGTGAACATTCATCATCTCATATAGATACAACATTAAAGAAATAGAAAAAAATTTTTTTATCCTTGTGATGAAAACTCTTAGGATTTACTCTCTTAACGACTTTCATGTATAACATACAGCAGTGTTAATTGTATTTATCATGTTGTGCATTACGTCCCTAGTACTTAATTTCTCTTATAACTTGAAGTTTGTACCTTTTTACTTCCTTTATCCAGTTCCTCCTTCCCCCACCACCTGCCTCTGGTAACTACAAATCTGACCTTTTTTTGTATGATTTTGTTTGTATAAGTGATGTCATACAGTATTTGTCTTTCTCTGTCTGACCTATTTCACTTAGCATAATTCCCTGTAGGTCCTTGCATGTTGTTGCAAATGGCAGGGCTTTATTCTTTTTCATGGCTGAGTAATATTCCATTGTGTGGAATATGTGTGTGTGTGTGTGTATCTCACATCTTCTTTATCCATTCATCTATTGATGGGCACTTAGGTTGCTTCCATATCTTGGTTATTTTAAATAATGCTGCAGTAAACATGGAGGTGCATATATCTTTTTGAATGACTGTTTTCATTTTCTTCGGATAAATACCCAGGGATGGAATTGGTGGATCATATGATACCTCTAGCTTTAATCTTCTTTCTCAAGATTGTTTTGGCTATTCAGTGTCTTCTGTGTTTTCATACAAATTTTGGAATTATTTGTTCTGGTTCTGTGAAAAATGCCATTGGTTTTTTTTTTTTTTTTTTTGTGGTACGCGGGCCTCTCACTGTTGTGGCCTCCCCCGTTGCGGAGCACAGGCTCCAGACGCGCAGGCTCAGCAGCCATGGCTCACGGGCCCAGCCACTCTGCGGCATGTGGGATCTTCCCGGACCGGGGCACGAACCCGCGTTCCTTGCATCGGCAGGTGGACTCTCAACCACTGCGCCACCAGGGAAGCCCCCATTGGTATTTTGATAGAGATTGCATTGAATCTGTAGATTGCCTTGGGTAGTGTGGTCATTTTAACAATATTAATTATTCCAATCCATGAACATGATATATCTTTCCATCTGTTTGTGTTGTCTTCAGTTTCTTTCATCAGCGTCTTATAGGTTTCCAAGTACAGATCTTTTACCTCCTTAGTTAGGTTTATTCCTAGGTATTTTATTCTTTTTGATGGGATTTTGAATGGGATTGTTTTCTTAATTTGTCTTTCTGATAGTTTGTTGTTAGGGTAGAGAAGTGCAACAGATTTCTGCATATTAATTTTATATCCTGCAACTTTACCAAATTCATTGATGAGTTCCAGTAGGTTTTTGGTGGCGCCTTTAGGATTTTCTATGTATAATATCATGTCATCTGCAAACAGTGACAGTTTTCCTTCTTTCTTTCCAGTTTCGATGCCGTTTGTTTCTTTTTCTTGTCTGATTGCTGTGGCTAGGACTTGCAAAATTATGTTGAATAATAGTAGCGAGAGTGGGCATCTTTGTCTTGTTCCTGATCTTAGAGGAAAATGCTTTCAGCATTTCACTGTTGAGTGTGATGTTCGCTGTGGGTTTGTCATATATGGCCTTTATTATGTTGCGGTATGGTCCCTCTATACCAACTTTATTGAGTTTTTATCATAAAGGGATGTTGAATTTTTTTTAAAAGCTTTTCTGCAGCTATTGAGATTATTATATGGTTTTTACTCTTTAATTTGTTAAGGAGTATCACATTGATTGATTTGTGGATATGGAACCATTCTTTCATCCCTGAGATAAATCCCACTTGATCATGGCATATATGATCATTTTACTGTACTGTTGAATTTGGTTTGCCATTATTTTGTTGAGTATTTTTGGGTGTATGTTCACCAGTGATATTGGCCTTTAATAAATTTTCTTTTTTTGTGATATCTTTGTCTGGTTTGGCATTAGGGTTGCTGGCCTTGGAAACGTTACCTCCTCTGCAGTTTTTTGGAATAGTTTGAGAGGGGTAGATGTTAACTCTTCTCTCAGTGTTTGGTAGAATTCACCTGGGAAGCCATCTGGTCCTGGACTTTTGTTTGTTAGGAGTTTTAAAATTTTGAATAGGTAATTTTAAATTATAGTTCTTAAAAAATGTATTTCCTGCCAGAAGGTTAACATTATCCAAGGCCTGTAACTTAATGCCATGTCTACTTATGTTAAGATGCCTGAAGTCATTTGTTTGGTTTAGGATAGGCAGAATATTCTTTATACTTTATGAGTGGGTAGAACAAGAGTACTAATACCTATCGTGTAATTATTAGCAGATGTCTTTACTGAGCAAGTCTAGATTGAGTTGAAGGGTATTGGGTACTTGCTGATTACCCATTTAAACTTCTTTCTGTGATGTTGCTTTTTACTTGTGGCGTTTAATACATCTTACTTAGCCAGTTTTTCTTCCAGCATTGAGATAGATTATGTACCTGATGAAGTAGCTTACATTTAATTATCATGTTTAATGAAGATTATTCAGGTGTAAATTCTAAATCCATACTCACCACATACTCAGTATGAGAAGTTTGTACTAGGAGAGCAAAAGGGAATTGAGATGAACTCATTCATTCCACAGACTCTGAAGCAGCTCTGGACTCTTAGGGTTGTAGTAATGCACAAAAGAGACGAAGTGCTTGCTAACAGTATCTTCTGTGGACAATAAAGAGATAAATGTGTAATATGACAGGTGTTATACCTGCTTCAAAGAAGAATAAAGTAGGGTAAAGGGACAAAGGATGATGACATTCTGGAGGTGATTATATAAGGCATCAGGGAAAGCCTCTTGGATTAGATTATATTTGAACAGCAATCTAGAATAAGTAAGGGATCAAGCCATAAATCTATCTAGAGTGTTGCAGGAGAGGGACGAGCAAGTGCAAAAGCCTTGAGACAGGAGCAGTCATGGTATGTTCAGAGAATAGCACGGAGGTCAGTATGACTAGAACAATTGAGTTACGTAGATGGAGGAGGAAGAGTTAAGTCATTGGCTGGGAGGTCATTTAGCGCCTCTTAAATGGCAAGCATTTTCAGGGATAGTATGGACTGACATATTATTAAAGGATCTCTGGCTGTTAAGGAGAGAATAGTTCACAGGAGGGCAAGGTCCTCATAGGAGGACTGAGAGACTAGTTTGGTGGCTGTATTCCAGGCCACAGATTATGGTGGGTTGGGCCAGGAAGATATTAGTGGAAGTGGCTCAATTCTGTAAATGTTGTATTTCAGAGGTGAAATTAAAAGGATTTGCTGATGGATTGGATGTGAGGTAAAGAAGTCACGGGTGAGACTAAAGTCCTGGCCTGAACAACTGTCAAAATGGAGTTGCCAATTACTGAGATGGGGAAGGCTAATAGAATGTTTGGGATGGTATAATAAAGATTTCTCTTTTGGACATGTAAGATGCTTACTCTACAACCAAGTAGAGATGCTCTGAAAAAATATGGATGTTTGCATGTCATATGCAAAAGATTTTTTCATCTTTAGATTGTTTTAATGGTAATTGGTTCATGTTGATATGTGAATTAGTGTTTGGCGCTTAAGTCAAATAGATGGTTTCTTCCAGTTATCATTTCTTTCCCCACTCTCGAGTTTGGGCAAAAATGTTAATAAAGACCATGATCAGAAATAAGACTGGAAAGGAAGGTTGAGGCCGTCATAGAGAGTTGAGCAATAAAGCTAAAATTTCTGCATATTATCTTACAAGGAGTAATGTTATGCAAAAAGATACCATTAAAGGGTTTTTTTTCACTGGATTACAATGTGGTGAAACCATTTTAGGAAAACTTGGTAAAAGTTATTTCAAAAAGATAGGAAGCTAAATACCTGTTAGAAAAATTCTAGAGCTGTCTCTTTTTTCTCAGGTTGTGTTTCTTTTTTCTCTTTATGACTCATTTAGTATACACCTTACTTGATCAATTCTGAGAACCCTTTTTTTTCCCCCATTCTAACATCTCTGAAGTGGGATTCTATCTTATCATTTGTCTCATATGATCACTGTTGACCAAGCAGCTGCATAGTTGTCACTGCCTGTGACTGTATGAACATACAAAGTGCTGTCATGAAATCTGGAGAATAGATAGCAGAAACTTGGGAGAAGATCCATAGATAATCCTGGAATTTTCTTAACCCCTAGACCTCTAACTGAGAGAGAATTGGGGGAAATTCATCAGACACATGTGCCAGCATTCCTGAGAAAGTCATAAGTTGGCTAATTCTATTAAATACATACTTAATTGCAAGGCCAATATAAGAGACCAGCACCAATGATTTAGTTCTTGTATGGATTTCCTGAAGAATCACCACTGTTCTTTTTTTTTCTTCCAGTTTTACTGAGATAATAATTGATATATACAGCACTGTGTAAGTTAAAGGTATACAGCATAATGTTTTGAGTTACATACATCATGAAATGATTATCACAGTAAGTTTAGTGAACATCATCATATAGATACATTAAAGAAATAGAAAAATTTTGTTTCCTTATAATGAGAACTCTTAGGATTTACTCTCAACAGCTTTGATGTATAACATACAGTGGTGTTAATTATGTTTATCATGTTGTATGTTACATCCCTACTACTTATTTATCCTATAACTGGAAGTCTGCACCTTTTGACTACCTTCATCAATTCCCCCTCCTCTCACCCTTCATCTCTGGTAACCACAGGTCTGACCTCTTTTTCTATGAGTTTGTTTGATTGTTTGTTTTTGAAGTATAATTAACCTACAACACTGTGTTAGTTCCTGGTACACACATAATGATATGATATTGCTATACATCTCAAAATGATCACCACGATAAATCCATTTACCATCTGTCACCATACAAAGATATTACATAATTTATTGACTGTATTCTCCACAAATCACCACTGTTCTTGATAGCATAGAGGATACCATGTGAAAAATGGTCACCAACAAACTTGGGTTGAAAAGTAATTAGAAAAAGTTGGATTTTGCCTGTAAAGAAGTTTTATGAATGCCTTAACCAATTTATTATGCCTATATATTCACTTTTATTAGTCAATTAAAAACTGTACCTAGGTCTATATTAGTTTCCTAGGGCTGCTGTAAAAAATTCATTACAAACTTGGTGGCCAAAACAGCTTGGTGGTCAAAAACAGCTCTTTCAGTAATTCCGAAATAAAATTTCTAAGTGATAAGAAATCACTGTGACCCAACTCTGATGCAGAGATTGTGTTCTCCAAATAACATTTCCTAATAAAAGAACCAGGCCTCCTTGAAATAAATGACTGTTTCCAGGTTTGAGATAGTAAATAAATGAGATGTGCCTAGAATATTTTTTTCTTAACAGAAGGCAAGGAAACTTTCAAAGCAGTGCTAGGATTGTAACAAAAAGTCTCAAGAATCAACTAGATTGGGCTTCCTTTAGCCAAAAATGGAACAGTCTGAGCATGAAGAGGATAATAACCTCAGTAACTGTCAAGAACAGTTATTGAAACCTGTCAGATATGTTTAAGTTCATGAGTTCGTCATGCTACCTTATAAGTAAACAAACACAAATTGGTCTGTTTTAGAGGATGCTAGGAAGTTAACTCATTATTAAAACCAATATATGAAAGGAAAGATACAAGCATCTACCTTGCCTTTTGTACATCAGGGTAATTGAACAGGTAGTAAAGGAAAGTATTTATTTATTAATTTTTTTTTTATTTGTTATTTTTTTTTTGCGGTACGCGGGCCTCTCACTGTTGTGGCCTTTCCCGTTGTGGAGCACAGGCTCCGGACACGAAGGCTCAGCGGCCATGGCTCACGGACCCAGCCGCTCCGCGGCATGTGGGATCTTCCCGGACCGGGGCACGAACCCGTGTCCCCTGCATTGGCAGGCGGACACTCAACTACTGCGCCACCAGGGAAGCCCGGAAAGGTTATTTTTTATAGAAGTATTTCTGCAAGTAATTGAAGATTTTGGACTTCGAATATCAGCATTTTGTAAACTTTAATGAATTAATAGTTCTAGGCAGTGATCAGCAATGGCTATTAGTGTCCCAGGGGACAGCCAAACATTAAACATTTCCTTATGGAAGTACGTAACTACAAATATGCAGTAGTGTGCCAAAGAAAAGAAAAAAAAAAAGAAACCCCAAAAACAAAAAACTGCATCTGATTAAGAAATCTAACTACTAATTTATAAGACATACAAGAGACAGAGATGCATGTTAAGTGACAAGGAGATGAAATCAACAAAATGTAGACCATAGACAAATGACCTGGTTTCTTCTGTCAAAAAGTTCCAAGGAGTTTAAAAGTGGGAGAGGGAACCTGTAGATTAAAAGAGACAAAAGAAAGATTCAACTAGTCACAGTTGGATTATTTGGATCCTTATTGTGACATGTTGTAAAAAGAAAGTAAAATATATATATATAAAACTTTAAGGACAGTTGGGGAAAAATTGAACTTCAGGTGTTTGGTATTAAGGAGTTATTGGAGGTTTTTTGTTTGTTTACTTGTAATAATGGTATTAATGTTATTTTTTTCTCCAAAGAACACTTATATTTTAGAGTTAGTTATTTACTGAAATAGTTGTGCATTAAAATGATATGATGTCTAGAATTTGTTTCAAAATGACTTGAGAAGGTAGTAGATAAATTAACAGTGGATGTGAATTAATAATTTTGGAGGCAGGGATATGGGTATAATGGAGTTTCATTATGCTATTTGTTCTATTTTGTGTTTGTTTGAAATTTTCTGTAATTAAAAAAAATGTACCATGAGAATTTAATTGGCCATTTTCCCCGATAGTGGTGCATAAAATAATTCAAGTTCTTATAGTTAACTTCAATGTAATAAAGTATATTAGCTTGTTTTGCGGCTTTTTTTTCTAGTAAGATTTTAAGTTGTGAATAGTTGTGTTTTCTGTATGGCATTTTCCAGGGTATCATACAAAGTGGTAATGGTAATTAAGTACTTAGTATTTGATTGTCCTTGGCTGTAGCTTACCTGATGATAAATGGTAACTGATCTATGCCTGTAACAGACAGCAAACAGACTTCAGAAAGCTTCAGTAATAAAAAGATGCGTGAAAATAAAAGACAATTTTAGGCAAGTAGTTTTCTCTTGAAGGCAAAGAGACTGAAACAATGGTTAATATAAAAGTAAAATAACTAAATGTTAGCAGTTAAATCTGCCCCGTAGGTGTCATTTTTTTGTACTTTATGGAATGTTCAAAGTCGTTCATAATTATAAACTTTAAAACAATTTTAAAAGGCTGAATATCTTGGCCGAGATCACACAGTTGGAGCAGACAGAATTTGATCCAGTCTTCTGACTCTATGTCTAATGTCTCTTCCCACTGCAGAATAATGCTGAAGTATGATATTATTAATGTTACTCACCTTAAGCCTCTCACTTTGTGGTTGTCTACAAGCTTTTATAACTCAAATTATCATCTTTTTCTAATGGCTCAATATAAATAGCAGACTGCTCCCTACTTAGCAGACCAATTAACTTTGTAATTAACTTTGATTATTTTGTGTTTCCTTTTAGAAATGTAATAGAGAACAGGTTTTGTTTTTGTTTTTTTCTGGCTAAAGTTTATAAATCATAACTATAGGAATAGAACCTTTAAGGGTTTTAACCTTTAATTTTCACATTGAGATTTCTTAGATATCATTTAACAAACTGCCTCATTAGAAGACTAAGAGAATCTGTAAAGTTACTTGTAATTGTCTCAAAGTGTAGAGGCAATAATGAACCTATTATGCAAAAGAGAAGCAACCTTGGACTCTTAAATGTAGGCATTTGATGACTGAGCAAGGAACTAAGATGAAAGTTAAGGTGAAGGTAGAGTTAGTGGGAAGTTGTGCAAATTAAGAACATTTTTATGTATTTACCTAGTTAGACTGAGCAGGAACCATGGTACCCAAAGGATAATTTAAATTTATTTTTATGAAAGAACTTCTTGAGAAAATATTATCTGTCTTTTTATGATTGCTTGGCTAGATTTCAGAAGCAATGCGGTTTAGTGTCTTTAATTTTTTCCAGTTTTTCGAAGTGGGAAGGGGCTCTTCTTTGAACATTCGTGTGTGACTTTCTCCCTTGAGTTATTATCTTTATATTATACAAACTCAAACTAATGTATAGAGTGTATGAAATTGTGAAATTCTTTTATCTGGATTAGAAATTATTAGTATAACATTAGTTAAAACTTCAGCAGGCCTAATAGATAATTTTATTGGAAGTTGAGCCACTTTGGTTTTTTACTAGTGTTTCTGTTAAATCATCTGTGGCTCTAATAAAATTATATAAACTGTTTAATTTACTGTCTTCATTTAATGGAGATGGTGTTGCCTCACTGGAGGTATTGTGTAAGATTAGACAGCATACCTTTTGGAGAATTTGTTAAGAAAATATCACTTTCATTCTTCAGTCATACTAGATAACTGAGTTGCCATACTTTTTTTTTTAACATCTTTATTGGAGTATAATTGGTTTACAATGGTGTGTTAGTTTCTGCTTTATAACACAGTGAATCAGCTATACATATATATATATATCCCCATATCTCCTCCCTCTTGTGTCCCCCTCCTACCCTCCCTACATACTTCTTTTTAATTTAAACTCCTTTATGTACTTTGTTCTTGGAATGAACATAATAATCTTTGGTTTGGGCTAATAGTTTATAATTGATGTAGTTTATAAAAAGTGTCCCCTTTTGGGCCTCCCTGGTGGCGCAGTGGTTGGGAGTCCGCCTGCCGATGCAGGGGATACGGGTTCGTGCCCCGGTCTGGGAGGATCCCATATGCCGCGGAGCGGCTGGGCCCGTGAGCCATGGCCGCTGGGCCTGCGCGTCCGGAGCCTGTGCTCCGCAACGGGAGAGGCCACAACAGTGAGAGGCCCGCATACCGCAAAAAAAAAAAAAAAAAAAAAAAGTGTCCCCTTTTAAGGCATTTCTTAATGGAGTACTTCCTTAGGTACATGCTAGATCCATTTAATTATGGCTCTATTAATTGGGAATCAATTAATCAAACTTTAATTGAGTGCCTGCCAAGTACTAGGCTCTAGGCTCAGAGCCTTTGTTATACTGGTTCATATTGTAGAAAAAGATGTTGTCATGAAACATCTTTTGGGATATACTGAATTCAAAAAAATAAGATAAGCTTCCAGTTAAGCATAACAGATTGAACACCTGTTTAATTCTCTTATCCCTCCTAGAACTCTATGGAAATGACCATAAAGGCATGAAAAGAAAATAAAAATTTAAAACCAAAAAGATAAGAGAACTAGAGAGAAGGGACAGCAGATAAGAGATGTCCATAAAATAGAAGCTTGAAAATGGTTGTTTGAGGTGAATGGTAAACTGTCTTAGCAGAAAGCTGAAGCCCAAACCTTTCATGGAGAGAGTGGGGTTAAGAATCAAATCAGTTCACGTACCATAGAACCTTAGTCTTGGGTCTGGGGGCCTCTGTTATCTATGAAAGCAGGTATATGCGGTTGTGCTGAAAAACAGAATTGGTTAAATTTTTTTAAAGGAGCAGTTTATCCTGTAGATTTCTGGCCAGTGTAGGGGAAGGAGTCTATACAGGCAAAGACTGGAGGCTTACTCTCTAGAATGAGTGGTTGAACCAGGTTAAACTGTAGCACAAATGGGGGTAGAGGAAACAAAAGAGTAAAGAAAAGGAAATTAAGTCAGATGTTGAGGCCTCTAGTTCCCTACCCATGATCATTTCCCAAAGCACTTGCTATCTTGCTTATACCCAAAGTGGGAGATAGAAGGTATCTTCCAGGATACTGTCTTGCCTAAAAGACTTGGAGATACTGCCATTTGGGTGTCTCTGAATGAAATAGCCAAATCTGTGCTTGATCACCTTACAGTGAAAGCCATTGAAAGGCACTGACCACCCATCCACATCATCTTCAATCAGTATTTTAGTGTCCCGCAAACAATCAAGGATCACCAGAGATTTGAGGGAACCTCCAATATAATAGAGATCAATAAAGAGACAAAGGAAAGGAACCTGATAAAAACCCAGTGCTGGGAAACAGGGAACTACTTGAAAATTAATATCCTCAGAGATAAGAGAAGGGATATTTCATCAGTGAGACAAGAAAAGACTAAAAAATGAAGACTTTTGGAAATTAAGAATATTATAGTAGAAGTTTAAAATATTGAACAGAAGTGGAAAATGAGCTTAGAAACCTCAGAAAGTGGGACAAAAGTCAAAGAGGTGATAGGGTATTAGTTCATGAGGTTCCAGTACTGAGTACTAAAATTCCAGAAAGGAAAAATAAAAGGGAGAAATTTATCAAGAAAAATACAACAAAAGAAAATTTCCCAGAATAGTAGAGTATGAGTATCCAGATAATTAACCTAATACCTAGTAAATGAGGAAAGAAACACACTGCTTTATAAAATCCTAGAACTCTGCATATAACATATTTGAAGAGCTTCTAGAGAGAGAAAATAGACCATGTGTAAAAGAATGTTGTCAGCAACAACACATGGAGCAGTGGAGCACTGCCTTGAAAATTCTGGGGAAAACAATTACTCACCTAGAAAATTCTGTACACTACCAAACCATCAGTCAAGTGTTAGGGCAAAATAAAGACATTCTCAAATACATAAGAGCTCAAAAATTCATTCTCACACATCTGCCCTCATAATTATACTGGAGGATATGTACGTGTCACAGTGAGAAAGTAAACAAAGGAACGATGTGAGGTTCAGAAAATGAGTTCCTAAAAGAAACAGAAAGGAGAAAAAAAATAAGAAAATGAGTTTCGACCCAGGAAAAAAGGAGATCGTGACGATGATAGAGGACAGTCTCAGAATGATGGTAGAACAGCAGCTTTTAGAGAGTTATCAGTTCAGATTGGAGCAAGACAAAAGAAGAGTATTTCCAAGAGAGTGGGGAGCAAACTTGATGGGTGAATTGATGTATTTGAGTGTATTAAGAGGAAATTTATACTTTTGTGATAGAGTTAGCTAAGTTAATGATAGATAATATATTAAAGAAAAAAGAAAACAAAGCAGTCATTATCCCTAGGAGAAGCAAGAAGTTGTGCAAGAAAAGTAATCATAATTCAGTACATGGTTCAGCTGAGAATGTCTGTATAGTTATAATTATGTAATATTGCTTATGTCAAATGTTGATATATCAAAAGAACATTAGAGGAGCAAAAGTCTTTATCTCCTATAGAAAAAAAATTGGAAAATATCTGAAACCAAAAAAATCAAGGTAGAGTAGTATAAGCATGTTATTTAGAAATAAAGAAGTAAATATGAGAGGAAACAGCTAAAGGATTTGATGAGTGCTTTGGTGGAGCTGAAATCAGGAGTGGGGATTGCTGTAGTTTTGTGTTTTTTAATAAGTCTAGAAATGCTGTTTGACTTCTTAAAGTATGTACATGCATTACTTTGATAAAAATTAAATGAAAAGATGTATTACTGCTGCCCAAAGGATAGATTAGTAGAATGAACTTGTGAAATGGTCTCTAGGAAACCACAGTTTAGACAAATCCACCATTGGAGCTGCTCATAATTACCCAGAAATATGTGAAATAGCTTTTGGACGAGATTTTCATACTTAGCATTGGCCAGAAAACTAACAGCTCTTCCCACAGAGAGCATTTCATCTGTGGTGGCTTCTTGACATAGGCTTCCAAGTGAAGGAATGCTGTGTAAACAGTACGTACTTATTCAGTATTGAGTGAATGAAACCTGAATGAGAACAGCTTAGCACCCTTTGGGCATAAAAAATACTGTGTAGCTACAACACAGCAATTCTCGGTATAGTTGAAGGAAATTGTAATTTCTAAGAATGTGGCTGGGTACCTATCACACGTTTTTATTCCTGGCTTCTTTAACCACTTGAAAAAATCAGTATCATCTTTTAAATATACATCAAAGGGTAGGAAAATAAGTTCCTGGAACTCAGCCAGCACCCCTCTCCCCAGCATGAAATTTCATTTGTTACAGCAGTTCTGGGTGGGACATGTGTGAAGGATGGATAATAGCATGAAACCATACAGCTGTTGTATAGTAACTTAAAAGGAAATTAGTATGTTATTAAGTAGAAAGTAGGCTGTTACCAACTGGACTGACAGAAGAAACCCAAAATACTTACAATCTTACAGTGGCAGGAAACAGGCCTCCCAGTCAGCCAGGTTGATTTATTTTGAACAAAGTTAGTAGGGCCTTTGTGAGACAAGCTTGGCTGGAGATTGACAGACCAGTTGTTGACTGTGCTGTGAACTTTTCCCAGAGTTCTGAGGAGAGAGCAGTGGCATTACCAGCAGCACTTTATTGCAGACAAGTGTATCGATAGGTAGAGATGACTCGTAACAGAGGTTTGATGATAAAGAAAAACCAGGAGCGGCAATCTATAAAGATGTTAACACAGTTTTTGTGGTTAGCAGAAACTATTCGCCCTTTATCTTCCTTAACCTGGAAGTATGTATCCATAGAAATTTCAGATGGGACAGGTAAAACCAAAAAATAAGTCGTAAGCAATAAAACCAAAAACGTTGGTATAGCAGAAAGCTGTTTTAATCAACACTTCTACTTTTCCTAATTCTATAAAGTTTGAGGAGGAAGGGGGGCGGGTACTTAATTGAAGTTGGTGACTGTGGCCAAATGGTAATTTATGGTTGAAAAGGGCTGATGGCCCCAGTTCCAGAAGCTGGCCAGCTTCTACTTGAGGTGAGTTAACAATACCTGTTGTTTAGGTCATAACTTGAAAGGATATATTAAGTGCATTATTGATATTAAATAATTTGACTTCTTTTATATGCCTTTCATTATAAGATGGTTTAAGTTTGCACATGGTGCCAGAAAATATGGACTAGAATTTTAATACTTAAAGCTCCGAGCGTAGCAATTTTACATGCTTCACTAGTTTTCTGTATTGTGCCCTCTTATATTTTCCTTTTGTCTGTGGCTTAACAAGATAAAATTAGCATTTTAAAAAATTATTTAAATGCAAGTACTGTTATTTTAAATACAACTTTTCTACACATTTTAACCTTCTTTTGTCAATATGCCAGTATCAATACTCATTTAAAACCTTTTAAAATAAAAATTAAGGCAAGATCTTTTTGTGTCTTTGTACAGGAAACTCTAAATACAGTGAAACGGGAGGAAAAGAAAATGCAATAATAAAGACAAATAAGGTTTGTTGAAATAAAGAAAAATATTTTTCTTAGATAATAACAGTTTATTATTGTTTTGGTACATAACTCTAGTGCCTCAGGTATATCAAAATATTTAAATATAACTATTGGGTGGGCCAAAAAGTTTGTTTGGGTTTTTCAGTACAATTTAACAGAAAAACCTAAATGAACTTTTTGGCTAACCCAATATTACCTACTTATTATGGAAAGATTTTGTTTGCTGTAACACCAACCTCTCTTTACTTTTCTAGCCTCAAAGATCAAATCCGTGTACAAATCAGTGCTTCAGAAATTTTTTCTCCAATATCTTCTCTTCTGGTAGTCACACTGGAGAATCTTCTTTTACGTGTACAGCTTACCGGTTAGTATTTTCTGCTTTTAATATATGCTTTTTATATTTGATATTTTAGTTATTGTAGTTAACTTTTGGTAGAAATTTAAACTTGACTCAACAAACATTATGAAAGCAGCTTGTTTTATGTTTTTGTTTCTTTTGGCAAATAAACAAAGGGAAACCTGTTACTTTGTGACCCTCTATTATTCAGTGACTGCCTATGCTAGTGGTCTTCCTTTTCCTTAATAATAAATTAAGTTGTTCTACACAAGGTTTTTATGTGATAGAGAAGTAGGCTACTTGTTAAATGATGAGGGAAGTACCTAATAAAGCAGAACACTTTCAGAGTAGACTCAGTCATCTTTGAATCCTTAGTAACTGGCATTATAGATACTGAGTAGATATTTGTGGAATTTGAAGATTAAGTTGGAGTTTTAAAATCACATGGAGTTGGTTGAATGAACAAGACAGATTTAATTTTAGAGGTTGGCAAGGTACCAAAGAAAACAGTTACATCCGAGTAGCCTTTTGAAAAACTGAACTGTACCCATTTTTGATTACAAAAATAACCATGCCTTCCTTTACTTTCTTCTTTTGTCTTATGCTTAGTTTCAGATGGCAAACTATTGCACCTAGAATTTTGGCTGGAACTGCTTGCTGCAACTTTGGTTCATGGGATAGAAGTAGTGTTGCTTTTTTCTCTCAATAATAAGGATATTAGTCTGAATTGACTTTTTAAAAATTTTGTCACTCAAGATAGAAAGTCAAGCGTTATTTTTATGAATCAGATTAGTACAATTTAGATTTATAATATAAAATTTTTAGTTTAGGAATGAGTTCATTTTGAAAGTGTTTAAATAGAAGAAGGTTCTTTTTAAAAAAACGTGATTTATAATGCTAGGTATAAAAACTTCTGCTATTTATGGTATAACCCAGTTGTTATTCTGAACTTAAATATTTGGAATTCTGATGAGGGTCTAAAATTTATCTTTTAGTACAGAATTTATAGAAGTCAATGAAATCAGTGCATTGATTAGGCAGAAGAGACAGGAACTGGAATTGTCATGGTTTCCTGATACATTACCTGGAATTGGAAGGTAAAAAAATAATTGTTTACTAAAGTGTCTACATGCTAACATGTGCATAAGATATCATTAATAAGGCACAGAGGTATCTTATTCAATAGGTATGTTTCTAAGAAAGTTTTGTTTAATTCAACTTCGGTGTTTCAGATGCCTAATGAAAAGCCCCTATTTAAAGAACCCCTTGAAAAGTAAAGAATATTTTATTTATTTGTTTAATAAATGTAGATATTTGATTACTTTAACAGGGAGAGCACCCAAATGATAAGATTCATTATTAGTAATAGCATTCAGATCTTCCATCCTTCTTCTATTTTTTCCTCCATTCCAATCTTCCCTGTGTGCTATTAGCTGAAGCACTGATTTTGTCATGACACTTCCCATTTCCACAGTGTTATTCTAAATAACTACTTGATCAAGTCCCTACTTTGCCCTGGCATTCATGACTTTCTATAATCTAGCTCTTTCTTTCTTAGTTTATTCTGAAGCTATTAACACATTGGTAGGTACACGATGTATACTTAAATCAGGCTCCTATGTAAAGACCAAGTTCCTTGCCAGAGTTTTATATTCATTCCTGTAACATACTGTAACTTTTATATATCATTGTAATACAGTTCTGCAAAGGGCCTTCACCCTCTAGGAATAACAGTGGAACATAAGTAAATTAGAAAGTCCAGTTATGTATAATATGAAACCTTTTCTTAGAGCTGTTTTCTTTATACATGTGCAAGTTGCACATTGTTCTTCAAGCTTCTTTCCTCCTACTCCAGAATCTCACCTTAGACTGGGTGAGATAGTGTTTTGTTAGGAGACCTGACTGAACAAAATAAGAGTCAAGAGTAGGAAGAAGCTGAGGGTGGATTGGTTGTGAATGAAGAAACTTTGGCGTCTTAGCAGGTCCATAGAGACCCTGGTAACCTTGAAGAGCCATCATCCTCAGATTGAGGAATTTTAGAATATAACATAACAATAGAAATCAGGTGTTTTTTTCCTTTTTAAAAATGTATTTATTTTGATGTTTTTGGCCTTGATATATGCTGTAAAAACATAAAGAAGTCTAATAAAAAATGTGATAACCATCCATGATGGTTATCACATTCAAAATTCAAGTGATGTAGTTTTGTTTTTGTTACTTTTTTTAAATTTATGGACTGATTCCCCTTTGACCTTGATAATTTCTTTAAAACCTGATTTGATTAACTTGACTAAATTATCTCTTTGGTTGCCTGAAAGTGGAGGGGGGCTGGATCAAGGGGCATGAAGGAGCTTTCTGGGATGGCAGAAATGTTCTATTTCTTGTTTGGGGTGGAGGTTATACGGGTATATACATTGGTCAAAAGTCATCACACTGTGCACTTAAAATCTGTGCATTTCATTTGTGTATTTTATTTATCTGCATTTTATTATCCAAATTTATTATTTTTTAGAGTAGTGGGAAAAAAAGGCTAAAAATTTTTTTTGACAAAGTACTGCATTAACTTATTTAAATAAGAAACAACTGTTATGTATTAAGTTGCCTTTGATCTCCCTTTGCTATTAATTTATTGAAAAACATGCTTTTAAAAGTTTTTTTGTTTCGTTTTTGTTTTTTGCAGCCAGTTGGTAGCCATCTTTGAACAATGAGTAACCTTGAGCTTACATTTTTAGCTATTTGGCAAAAAATAAGTTAAGCACCCTGTATTTTAATGTTGCTAACCTGATTTGGAAAATTAGTACCTTTAAATTGCTGGTTTAATTTTTAAACCATTTAAACAAAAATGTCTTTATTTTGTTTTGAATTTTCAGAATTAGTTTTATACCCTGGAATATTGAAACAGAAGTGCTTCCTCTCACCTCCTCTGTGTTGCCAAGAACTATTTTTCCAACAAGTACCATGTCTTTAGAAAATTTTGGTAAAGTTTTTGAAATTCTTTCTAGTTTAAAAAAAGTTATTAGCCTCTTTCAGTCTCATAAAAAGTATGAATGTTGATGACTTAGAAAAAGTGTAAAATAAGGTATAGATAGTAAGTCCTAGATATTTCTATAAATATTTGTAGTGACTTGACTTTAAAATTGTCCCAACTAGAAAATTCCTTTTAAGAAATTACAGCTTCATGTCTTTGAGGAACTGATTAGAAGTCTCCTTTCTATTTAGGGCTTCAATGTTCAAACCATAGATCTTTAAAGTAATATCTCCTATTAATTATGAACAAATAGTTTGAATCTTTACTATTTGTGGATACCTGTTGTCTCTTGCTTTTGCCTAGTGATTCATTAAGCAAATGGCAGTTATCAGACGAAACATTTTCTTTAGTTTTTTTCCCTATAAAATTGCCCACATGGATTCAAATCTTGGGATAACTCATTTCAGTAGCATTAAAAAATTGGTATTACTCAGGTGTTAGTAGCTATGCATTTATAATTTGATTCACAAGTATATTTTGTTTCACTCTGTTATAGATGTCTATTTTATGCTAAAATAAGCTTAAGCCAAACTATTATCATTTTTTGAAACATACACTGACTTTTTACTTTTTAAAAAACATGTATTATTAGGTACTTCTTGCAAAGGATATGCATTAGCACATACTCAAGAAGGAGAAGAGAAGAAGCAAACTTCTGGTACCTCAAACACCAGAGGATCAAGACGAAAACCAGCAGCAACAACTCCAACAAGGAGATCTACACGTAACACGAGAGCTGAACCAGTCAGTCAGTCTCAGAGGTCCCCAGTATCAAATAATTCTGGGTGTGATGCCCCAGATAGTAATAATCCATCTGTAAGTGTTTCCTCTTCAGGTGAGTCAGAAAAGCAAACAAGGCAGGCTCCAAAACGGAAGTCTGTAAGAAGAGGAAGAAAACTACCTTTACTGAAAAAGAAACTTCGGAGCTCTGTACCTCCCCCTGAAAAATCATCTTCCAGTGATTCAGCAGATGAAGAAATAGTAGAATCTGACATACCACCTGTGTTAGAGAAAGAACAGCAATCAGATGTAGAAAGTAGTAACACTGTGCAGATAAATGTAGAAAATGAGTCTGCTAATGGCTTGAGAAGTTGTAGTGAGCCAATAGAAGCAAGTGAGGAACATAGTGAGACCCATGATACAGAGGAAAGAGTAGAATCTTTATATTCTGAGTCTGGTACCCAAGATCCTCCTGTGCTAGTTGGAGAGGAGGAGGAAATTCAAAAAGTTGAGACTACAGGTATAGAGGCTAATATTTTATGTCTGGAAAGTGAGATTTCTAAGAATACTTCTGAAAAAGGAGGTGACCCATTGGAAAATCAAGACCAAATAGCTTTACCTTCAGAATCAGAAGTAAAAGCAGATGGATGTACAGATCATCTTCCAAATGATTTTCTTACATGTTCAGGATCTGAAATTGAAGTATACCAACCTATATCAAGCCTAGGTGAGATCCCTGAGAAAGCAGAGTCAGCAGTTAATGAAGAAAAAGTTATGGAGAGTCCTATAGTAAAAATTACTGATCATAAAGATTCTACAGTAAAAACAGAACATCTTATTGACAGCCCCAAATTAGAATCTTCTGAGGGTGGAATTATACAAACAGTGGACAAAAAATCTGTTGAGAGCTCAGAGGTTCATTTGCTTGGGCATGTTGAAAATGAAGATGCAGAAATAATTGCAACATGTGATACTTCAGGGAATGAAAATTTCAATAGTATTCAAGACTCTGAAAACAATTTATTAAAAAAAAATCTTAACACCAAATTGGACAAATCTTTCGAAGAAAAGACTGAATCTCTGGTTGAACATCCCGGATCTACAGAATTGCCTAAAACACATGTTGCACTGATTCAGAAGCATTTTAGTGAGGACAATAATGAAATGATACCTATGGAATGTGATTCATTTTGCAGTGACCAGAATGAATCTGAACTCGAACCATCTGTAAATGCTGATGCTAAACAATTGAATGAAAATTCTGTGGAGCACAGTTCCCAAAAGAATATGTCATCTTCTTGTCCTTCAAATGAAAAGGTTGAAACTGTATCTCAACCATCTGAAATCCCAATAGATACGATAGATAAAGCCAAAAAGCCTCGTACTCGAAGATCTAGATTTCATTCTCCATCTACAACTTGGTCTCCCAACAAAGACACTGCACGAGAAAAGAAGCGGTCTCAGTCTCCATCTCCCAAAAGAGAAACTGGAAAAGAAAGCAGGAAGTCTCGATCACCATCTCCCAAGAAAGAATCTTCAAGAGGACGGAGAAAATCTCGTTCTCACTCCCCAAAAAAGGACCCACGAGAAAGGAGGAAATCTCAGTCTCGATCTCCAAAAAGAGATAGCACTAGGGAAGGCAAAAGATCTGAATCACTCTCCCCAAAAAGAGACACTTCTAGAGAGAACAGAAGATCTCAGTCAAGACTGAAAGATTCCTCCCCAAGAGAAAAATCCAGGTCCCGGAGCAGAGAAAGAGAAAGTGATAGAGATGGCCCAAAGAGAGATCGAGATAGAGAAAGGAGAACCAGAAGGTGGTCTCGGTCCAGATCTCGTTCTAGGTCACCATCAAGATCTAGAACAAAAAGTAAGAGTTCATCATTTGGTAGAAATGACAGAGTCAGTTATTCTCCTCGATGGAAGGAAAGTTGGGCAAATGATGGTTGGAGATGTCCACGAGGAAATGATCGATACAGAAAGAATGACTCAGAGAAACAGAATGAAAATACAAGAAAAGAAAAAAATGACATCAGTCCAGATGCTGATGATTCAAATTCTGCTGACAAACATAGAAATGACTGTCCCAGTTGGGTAACAGAAAAAATAAATTCTGGGCCTGATCCGAGGACCAGAAATCCAGAAAAGTTAAAAGATTCTCATTGGGAAGAAAATAGAAATGAAAATTCAGGGAATTCTTGGAATAAAAACTTTGGTTCAGGTTGGATGTCGAACCGTGGTAGAGGTAACCGTGGCAGAGGCGCCTACAGAGGTGGTTTTGCCTACACAGATCAAAATGAAAACAGGTGGCAAACCCGAAAACCCCTCTCAGGGAATTCAAATAGTTCAGGGAATGAGACTTTCAAGTTTGTGGAACAGCAGCCCTATAAACGGAAAAGTGAGCAAGAGTTCTCATTTGATACACCTGCAGATAGGTCGGGGTGGACATCTGCATCTAGTTGGGCTGTGAGAAAGACTCTGCCAGCAGATGTACAAAACTATTATTCACGACGAGGGAGGAATTCTTCAGGTCCACAGTCTGGATGGATGAGACAAGAGGAGGAAACAACTGAACAGGGTAACATGTTTATTTATCAACACTTTTATTTGAAGAAAGAGATTATAAATTTAATACCTTATTTATATGAATTGAAATAATCCCTATTTATAGTTTTATGTTAAAATGAATCCCAGTTATTTACAAGTCACTTTGTATTGTATAATAGATATACACTTCAATATTTCTTTTTTCACCCCATGCCTGCCCCAAACCTTGCCAAAGACATAAATATTTTAAGTATAATTTGCTACAGTAGAAGAATTTGAGATAGTCCTCTGCAGGATTTAAATTCTGTTTCATTTATATCAGATGTGTGCACTTGAAATTTTTTTTTTTAATGTTTTATTTGAATTCTATTTATTTATTTATTTATTTATGGCTGTGTTGGGTCTTCGTTTCTGTGCGAGGGCTTTCTCTAGTTGTGACGAGCGGGAGCCACTCTTCATCGCGGTGCGCGGGCCTCTCACTGTCGTGGCCTCTCTTGTTGCGGAGCACAGGCTCCAGATGCGCAGGCTCAGTAGTTGTGGCTCACGGGCCTAGTTGCTCCGTGGCATGTGGAATCTTCCCAGACCAGGGCTCGAACCCGTGTTCCCTGCATCGGCAGGCAGATTCTCAACCACTGCGCCACCAGGGAAGCCCTGCACTTGAAATTTTTTGATCATTGTCTTCCTATAAATAAGTCACTCTGCTAAAAAAAGATTTATCTTTCCTTGACTTTTCTTGGGAACATTGCAAGAAAAACTCTGTTGCAGATTTTAAAAAAGTGATTAACCTTCTAATTTAGTAATCTAATTAAATTTTCTTTGATTATTTCTTTAACTAGGAAGTTTCTTGAGCTACTGATTCTTTGTGAGTGTTGACCGATGTTATTGTGTGAAGTTATGCTTTAAAATAATTTTAGTTGAATGTTTTCTTTCAGTTAGAAAATCAGCCCACATTATTTAGGAATGACAGGATTAAACTGAATAATTGGGTATTGGTTTAGGTGTTCTGTTAATTGCTATTTTATTATAACCAGTGGTTCTTTGTTTCTCTGGCTAAAGAAATTTGTAACATGAATTTTTTTCATAAGCCTTTTTTCTTTTGATAGATTCTAACCTAAAAGACCAAACAAACCAACAAGGTGATGGTTCTCAGCTACCTATAAATATGATGCAACCACAAATGAATGTAATGCAGCAACAAATGAATGCACAACACCAGCCTATGAATATCTTCCCATATCCAGTGGGTGTTCATGCTCCTTTGATGAATCTCCAGCGCAATCCGTTTAACATTCATCCTCAGCTGCCCTTGCATCTGCACACAGGAGTACCTCTCATGCAGGTAGCTGCTCCCACCAGTGTATCTCAGGGACCACCACCACCACCACCCCCTCCCCCTCCATCCCAGCAAGTCAGCTACATTGCTTCACAGCCAGATGGAAAGCAATTGCAGGTATGTTTTCAGCAACTCAAGTTTAATCAACATAGCCATTGTAAACATTTAGCTATTAGGGACAGATGTTCAAGAAAGGGCTTCCTGGCTGGATATCCATACACAGTGACTTATTTGGTTAGGTTTATGGTAAACCTTCGTAACCCCTTTTTCACTGTCCTTCCCCAAACCTCCCTCTCCCAAATGAGCAAATGAACTGAATGCATAATATCAAATCTGAGCTACATATAGGCTATTGCTGATACCCAAACAGGTTTTTTGGTCAGGTTAAAAAGACCAAATTATGAGCCAAACTAAAATCAAGTGGTGGACACTTTCCCTGATTTATTGGACTTTTAAGGGGTGGGAACTTGTTGTGATTGGGTACTGTGATAAACCTTGTACTGTTTTGTTCAAACACCAGATAAAGCTGTTCATTGTCATTACCTTCTGTGTTTCATTTTCATGAATTTACCATGCTGAAAAAAGTGCCTCTGAGGCACTTCTTAAATATAGAAAAATTTCAATAATAATCTGTAAACATTGTGTTGATTATAGTTTCATGTCTACATCTCAGAAATTCTAGAATCCTGACAGCAGGAGTTGGAAGAGCAGGGGGGTGGGAATTTGGGATCTTGTATCTTTTTCTGCTGTCAACTCACTGCAAGTCATTTGACTTCACTGTCTCACTTTCCTCCGTCTTCGAAGGGGGGGCACCTACTCTAAAGAGCCTTGTAGGAAAGATACTGTTATTAATGCTGCTCTGCTTCTTGTTGGTTTTAGTGTTGCCGTCAGAACATTACAATACATATATATTTTTTTAAAGTCATCATGAAATATTTAAATGGGGCTCTGTTTAGGAATGTTACTCATTTTTCTTCAGAGTCCTTTAGATATAAATGACCTGAAATATGCATTTCCCTTAAGTACTTAAGTATTGGATTGCTATGATTTTTTTTATGTTATTTCTAATAGGTGACTAAAAGACTTTTATTGAGTACAAGTAATTCATTAACTGATGATAACTCTTTAAAACAGGGTATTCCTAGTGCTTCTCATGTAAGTAATAACATGAGTACACCAGTCTTGCCTGCTCCGACAGCAGCCCCAGGAAATATGGGAACAGTTCAGGGACCAAGTTCTGGTAATACTTCGTCATCAAGTCACAGCAGAGCTTCTAATGCTGCTGTAAAATTGGCAGAAAGCAAAGTAAGTGTTACAGTGGAAGCCAGCGCAGATAGCTCGAAGACAGACAAGGCAAGTTCAAAGTTGAGAGCAACCTACATAATTCTGTATATGATAAAGATGAAAAAATAACAGCTTTCTATTGTATAAGTGGTGAAGGGAATTTATTGTTGATAGTCTTAAATTCCAATATTATTTAAAGGGTTCTGTCTAAATATGTTGGTGCCAATTGAATTACTGGTAGTATTTCATATTTATTTTTAGAAATGTTTGGTATGTGTTAGTAAATAACTTTTGTATTTATAACACTAATATTTGAATAGTTCCTTGCAATAATGTAAATGTACAGTGTTTTCAATTTTATATTTTTAAAGAATTTTTTTTGAAAGTATGTGATTGGGCAAATAATAATTATACATTTTCCTCTTACCAGAAATTGCAAATTCAAGAAAAAGCAGCACAGGAGGTAAAATTGGCCATTAAGCCATTTTATCAAAATAAAGATATCACCAAGGAAGAATATAAAGAGATTGTGCGGAAAGCGGTAGATAAAGTAAGTTATAGCTTTAGTGGAGTTATGTACATATTGTTTTGAACATGCCTGTTTTAATAAAGGAATGCTTAATTAAATTAAAATAGTAAGAGGTAGCTTCTACAATTCTTGTCTGTTTTTTTACCTTTTGAGATAACGAAACACGTACCCGACAGGAGATAATGAAACATTAAAAAATGTCTGGTTATCTTTGGCATATTTGTTTTTCATAAAGCTTTCCATTTTCCTTTAATCTGTTTAAGTATGAGAAAAATATTCCCCCTTCTTTTTTTTATAGGTTTGTCATAGTAAGAGTGGAGAAGTAAATTCTACCAAAGTGGCAAATCTGGTTAAAGCCTATGTAGACAAATACAAATATTCACGAAAGGGAAGCCAAAAGAAAACTCTGGAAGAACCTGTGTCTGCTGATAAAAACACAGGCTGAAGTGGGGAGCACTATAAAGGACACTATCAAGATACCTGCAAAGTGCAATTTCAACATGTACCTTTAATGGAAAATCATACATAACTGTGATTGAAATTTGGTTTTGATAAAATTATTTTTTTTAATGTAGGATATAATGTTTTGCTCTAAATAAATATAGTTCTGCACCGCAACTTCTATATCTTTTCCTCCCTTCCCCCCCCCAAATAAAAACAAATTCAAGGGAAAGTAAAGGGGTAAAGGAATGTGCATTTTTACTAGGACTGTGTTATATTGTGGATACTGGAAGATGTACAGCTTTTTGATTTGAACAATGGAGTGCATAAATGATGAACTTCTGAGTGCACTGGTTTTGGAAGAGATATATATAATACATTTATTCTGTCAGGCTAAAAATAAAGTATGATCTTTATGATTTTTCTCTCTAATTATACAAAGATAAATAATGTATTACCATGAAAAATATTTCTAGTAACAGAACATACCAATTGCAGGGTTCCTACTGTGTATTTTTAAAGCACACATCTGAGTAAATTGCTTAGATAGAAAACAAATTATCTCACACGAGTAAAATTCAGTGTTCAAAACTTTAGAACACTGTTCACCTATTGTATCACCAAATAAAGGTTATGCTGCTTGTTTTTCTTTTGTGCCTTTTTTTCCCCCAGTTGAGATGAAGCAATTTGATTTGCTAGATTTACAACTTTGGCAGTCTTAAGCTCTGTTGAATTTAGAAGACCTGTTTGGAGAAAATGTTGACTTTGTAAAAATTATGTTCTTCCATAATATCTTCTACTTATCAGAGATGGTAAATTGTTTGAGCCAATTGGAGAATTGCTTTTAAGTAGTGATCCTCCCTTCCCTGTGGCTACGGTAGAATCATGACATTGCTTCAGTGGCTTTCAGGTTCTTGCTCATCTGACTAATCACTAATGAAATTCTTCTCACATTTTAGAAATCTCCAAATGCTTTACAGTGAATAAAATGTTAATTTGGTGACCATATGGTGGCCATTAACCATGTTGCAAAATTCTAGACATTAAAACCGGTGTTTCGGAAAAAGGAGAGGAATTAAATAATGGAGTCTTGGTTAGGCTTTCAGGGACTAGAGATTGGTTTTTTTTTAGTACTGTTTTTATTAAAGGTAAGTTTAAAATGTTCTAGCCTTATTATTTTATTTGGCATCTTGGAAGAAAAAATGGATTATTTCCATGATAAACTGTTTCATTCCAGTAACAGTTTTCAATAGATACCAAATAACTGGAAAGCACTTCAGATAAGATGTTAATGGCACAAAGATGGATCTGTGCCTCAGTGAGTCAGACTGACCCTCGTACTAGCTAAATAGTGAAAGCAATACTCTTCAGGACTGTGCTTTTCTGAAGTAAAGATTATCTGTTTCTCAATTTGATGTGTATAATACTTTCCTGGTGCTAGCTTTGATAGGTGAATTTTGAAATATTGGCCCCAGTAATGATTGTGCTAGTTCATAATCTTTATTAGATTATGAGTATAATCCCAAAAGTGGTAGAAATATTTCCAAGCAGTTTCTGATCTTTATTCTGCATTTCTGGGCATTTGTAATATGGTATTCTACTGATTTATATATATTTTTAATTAAGGTTTGTGTTTAGATTATGATGGGGAAAGAGTTTTGGAAGTATATTTCTTCTAATAAAATATTAAGACAGTGTTTTAAATATCAATGCACACCTCATTTGTTTCAGTTTTGAACTCTAGAAACAATTGTGTGAATTTTTAATCTATTTTGGGTTAAAGCTGGTTCACATTTAGAAAATTTTGTAGCAAGTTGCCTAAATTGATTTAATCACACAACATATTTTTCCGACATTTTCTTTCAGTGACATTTGGGAGTTGGATGACAGTTTAAAATTTGCTTTATACCGTTTAGCTTGTGCAAACATGTTTAAAAGTTTTGAAGAAAAATAGGTGGTGTGGTCAAGAGTTAAAAGTCTCGCATCTTTGGTAGCAGTGCCAAGAATTTAATTCCACCTTTCTTGAATAACAAGAGTGTACTCTATCTGGTTGGGGTACTGGTTGGCCTGCAATTGAAATAGCTAATGAAGAATATTACTGGACTAGAATCAACTTTGAAATATTTAAGAATGTATTAGAAAGTGCATGCTTTATGTTAAAAAAAATACATTGCTTTTTAACATTTCCCATTCTTGCTTTTATCAGAAATTTACATTAATTTTGCATGTGCACAAACTTAAAAACATTTTGTGGGGTTACAGATTCCTCTTGTTATTTATGAAGATTGAGTATTAACCTTTGAAACCTTGGTCTCTTTAACTTTCTAGTCACATTGACTGATGTTTCAGGCTATAGTGATGCCTAGAATTTTGAGACTAAAATTAGTTATTTTAACATTCCAAATTTTTAAATTTTTCTCCTCTGGTAATTATATTTTTTCCATTATTTTCCTTTAAATGGCCACAGTGTGTACTGCTTGAATGTTCCATCCAAAAGATGTAGCTTCACAAGCACAGTGCTTGCTCCACGGTCCATGAGACATTGTTTGTAGTATGAGGATGGAGTGCTGTCTACTGAAACAATACTCTTATTAAACAGATATGTAGTATGTAATATTTTCTAATAAATTCTTTTGATAAACAAAGTAGTGTCTTTAACGTTTTATTATTAAGATTCCTGGGAAATGGTGACTTTCACCACATAAACTCTTTCCAAACATGTGTTGCAGCATTTCTTGGATTTGTACCAAAGTAGTTAGGCTTAGCATCATACTTAACGTACATGTCCAAGTTGTAAAGCAAGCGGAGTTAGCTATAAGCATGTATTTTAATAGCATTTTTTCCTAATTACATATCATTGTAGGAAATTAGAACAGCTTATTTAGTAAATTTAAAAATCTGTAAAAGAGGGAAGAAACCTAAAAACAAAAGGAGAAAAATAGCCTGTAATCCTACCACTTAAAGGTAACAACTATTAACACTGATCAAACTGCACGTAACTGTGTTATAACATTTTCACTTAATGTATTGAGAAGTTTCCATTTTAATAATTCTGCAGCATGACTTTTAATAGCTATAATAGTATTCTATTACACGGATATACCATTACTTAAAACAGTCCTCCACTGTTGGATATTAAGCTATTTTTACTAATATAAATATTAAAATTAGTAAAATATAAATTGTACTAATATAAATGACTGATGTAAACATCTTTATACATAAATTGTACCCATTTCAGATTATTTTCTGGGATTTGATTGCTGTAAGTAGAATATCTTGATCAGTTTTTATTTCCCCCTAAAATTTTTTAAGATGTAATTATATACATACACTTGAAGTGTAATTTTTTAAATTCAGTTTAAAACAATATATTTAGTTTAAAACTCCATTGTTTTCCTAAGCTGATTTGTCTCTGCAAAAGAACCATCAGAAAGTTATTTTTCCCAAATGCTTCAATGCATTTATAAGATGCTTTTTAAGGCTCCCGGAAAATAGTTTTCACAGATCTTTTTCCCCAGCACGTGAATTATATCCTGTAAACTTGTGCATTTCTAGTTCCCTTAATAACTTGAAGATATAGTCATGTCCATGTTCTATTTTATAGGGGCTATATCGTGTTCCTCTGTTGATGGACATTTTAAGTTATGTACAGGTTTTGGTTACTAGAAACAATGTTTTGACTAACACCCTGTGTGACTTACCTCTGCCAATCTTTTTGTGTACAAGGTTACAAATCCTAATTTATAGTTCCTCCACAGTGTCTGAGCTTATAGTTTACTCTTAGTTCCAACTTTGATATTGTGACAGCATGTAAGGTTGCTCTTGTTTTTAGGGTCTTAACATTCATTTTATCAGTGCACACCTACTGTGTGTCAGGAATTCTTGGATTCTTCACATCTTACCGGGTTTAATCATACCACAGTTTTCTAAAAGAATGGTACAATAGTAGCATATTAAGCTTGTACTATGTGATAGGCATTCTGTCAGACATATTTACCTTATTTTATCTATAAAACTAATTCTAGTAATTATCTTTGTTCTACTGATGAGAAAATTGAGATGCATAAAGCTTTAACTGAGTTACCTAGTTACACAGCTACTTAGTGATAGAGCCAGGATTCAGACCTAGGATTCAGACCTAGGATCGGTAGACGCCAAAGTCTGCTTGACTTGGGGTGTTGAGCTCACAGATGTAAACTAACATCACATGTGGGAGTAATGGCTGAAATAAAGTATAGTGGGAGCACAGAACTGACTTTGCTTGGGGGAATAAGGTGCGAGGAAGAGTGATAAAACCAAAAAACCTTTAAAGGGAGTGACTGCCTTCAAAATCAGGATAGTGGTCACTGATATGGGGGAGGGAGGAGGCTGTGACTGAGATGGGACAAACGCCTGGGAAGGAGGGGGGACTACCAAGGTCTACTTGACCTGGGCAGTTGTTACATAATAAACTCTACTCTTTATGCACTTTGTTATATGGTGGTATATTTCACAGTAAAAAATTTTTTAAAAAAACAATACAGAGGCCAGCAATTAACTCAAAGCCATTGTTTAGATTTTTGGTAGACAAATCTACCATTCTTCATCCCTTCCCTTCTTTCAATCTAGTCTCAGTGGGAAAAAGAAATCCATGAATTTGGGGAGAAAAAATAATTCCCCACTGAAAGAATAATTATGCATCACAAAATATGCTTCTGTAAGAAATGTGCAAGAGAGTGAAGTGTGCAACACTTAAAAGTGTGCTTTCTATATTAGATGGTGGCAGCTTTCAGCTCCCTTTTTTTTTTCTTTTTCAATGAGCATTTTTATGGACTGCGACCTTTCCCAAAATAAGTTGTGTTTTTGCTTATTAGTGAGGTTTAATATTTTTCCTTATTATTATTTATTTTTGGTTGCATTGGGTCTTTGTTGCTGCACGCGGGCTTTCTCTAGTTGCGGCGAGCGGGGGCTACTCTTCCTTGTGGTCTGAGGGCAGCTTATTGCGGTGGCTTGTTGCGGAGCACGGGCTCTAGGTGTGCAGGCTTCAGTAGTTGTGGCGCGCGGGCTCAGTAGTTGTGGCTCGCAGCCCCTAGAGCGCAGGCTCAGTTGTGGCGCACGGGCTTTGTTGCTCCACGGCATGTGGGATCTTCCCGGACCAGGGCTCGAACCCGTGTTCCCTGCATTGGCAGGCGGATTCCCAACCACTGCACCACCAGGGAAGCCCTCAGCTCTCCTTTTTCACTGTTATTTTTTTTTTTTAACAAATGATGACTATTTCCAAAGCATAACTCAAAAGTTGCCGGTTCCCAGGCAACTGCTCTGCAAGAGTGGATCTGTTTAAAGGGTCTACCTGAAAATTAGGCTAGCGTTATCTTTCACACAGTTTAGCTTGTAAACAGGGCATAATCTCTGATAATTCAAGTCAGTGAATCCTCTCTAAAGCAAAGGCTAAACATTTTCCTCATGAGTTTAGGGAAGCTATAATGTATAGTCAAGGGATTCTGGAACCCTCTCAACCAAATGTGGTTCAGCCTTGTTTTAATTCCAGACTACACTTTGTGGAGCCCATTAGGTTCTCTTGGTGGCCAAACCATTTCTCTGCTTAGCAACATCCAACTCACTTTGCTCCTCCCTGGAATTCTTCAACAGTTTTATTCCATGCATTTTGTGTGAAAAGTGTTTATAACTTTGATCTCTTACTAGTTATTTAAGCCCTGCACTAGTTAATCTATAATCTCTTCCTTACCACTATACAGTCTGTCAAATATCTACAGCCCCTTAAAGTCTCTAATTAAAAGACATTTTTTCTCCACAGAGCCCTTCCCACTTTGGCTTCCCCCACCCATCAATCCAATGAAGCCTGTCAAATGATGGAACTCCCAAAACACTTTATAATTTTCTTATGGCCCCTGTCCTACCTTTTCTCCTTTATTACTGTTTGGTCAAAGTGACCCACGTGGTTAATCCTGTAGCTGTGCTCCTGCTTCTTCGCGGCTCGTTTTGGTGATAAAGAACATTGTGCTTCTCTGTTGTTTAATGCTTTAATCACAGTGATTAAGATCAGGACAGAAGTCACTTATCCAAAACATTCTCATTTTAAAAATCATTTTTATTGTCATTTTATGGTTAAAAAAACATACATGGCATGACTATAAAGTAATGAGACGAGTTTTCATGTGTGGCTTCTATTACTGAGTCTCATTAGTATATAGTCACATCCTGTCTTGAGCTTGGAAGAAAAATATG